>NW_025814836.1:20342240-25142240 GCF_022079265.1 Lynx rufus | reverse complement strand
TCTCTCAAAAACAAATATTAAAAAGGTTTTTTTTAATAAATAAACAAAAAAATTATGACGGCAAACAAAAATACTGCAAACCTTTTCTCCCTATCCCACAGAAGAACGCATTTATCGGGCCTGCGCATTAATTCATCCATTCTTAAGAGATCGTATTCCTTACACGGAGAGAAGCAGCACACGCGGAGGCCTTCATAGGTGCTGAGTTCAAGCCCCTGCTCAAAGATGAGACAGCTCTGTGGGTCTGAGAACACGCCTCCGCCTCTCTGGGCTCCTCACTCATCTGGTAGGCGGACGAGACCCCGGGGCAGACGTGGGGACGCAGGGAGGAAGGAGGTCCAGGCGCGCTGGAAAGGATGTTCATCTTTTCTCATTGGTTAACATGGTGAAACTAGCAACCACTAGAACAGGTTGCTGTGAACCTTATGTATGTGTGTTGAGTACCTACCTAGAGTCCGTGCAAACAAAAATCACTCAATAAACAGACTCTGAGAGAGGGTCTCATTATTCCCTTCCAGGGATGAGGGCTTCAAACCCCCAGGGGAGTTAAGTTACTCTCCCCTGAAGTCACACTTCCCAGAAAACAGGGGAAACCCGTTCCCTCCGCCCCCAAATCCCACCCTCTTTGGGGGCTCCCTGCTAGCTGCCCTCTGGCCCACCCCCCTCACAGGGTTCCCAGGCTGGGGGGCCAGAAGCTCCTCCATCTTGGCACAACCGCTACTCAAGGGCAGACCCCCCACACACACACACACCCGGCCTCTGCACGTCCAAGCTTTTCCACCAACATCAACATAGACTCTGCCCTGGAAGGTTAGCCCCCAAATGCTGTAGCATGTAGTTGAATGAAAGGCACAATTAATATACTTGATTGAACAATGGCCACCAAGGGGGAAAAAGGCAAGAAAAGAGAAATTCCTTTATTTTCCTAATCGCACACACTCCCGCTACTACGCCGGCAAAGCAAAGCTGGGTCTCCCCACACTGTCCCCAAAGCTGGGTCTACCCCCCGCCGTCCCCAGGACAGGATGCCACTGCTGAAAAGCAAGAGAAATAAAAGAAGTGAATTCTTGGCTCTTGAGCTTCCAAGGGCCCAAACCCTCGTTATTTATGCCCAAAACCATGGGATTTTATATGCTATTTACCGTCCAAAATTTCTTCTATGCTAACTGTACAACATCACTCATGGCCCAGATGTCATTCCATCATGTTGAGAAATTAGCCCTTAATGAGACATGATCGTGTGTTTTAGACTTGGAAAAAGCATTTGGTCTAAGTTATCAATTTGAATAGTTGGGATCCAATGATGGATAAAGTTCAGGGCTGTTGGTCAACTTTTTTAAATTGTTTTTCACGTTTTATTTTTTGAGAGACAGAGAGAGACAGCGTTGAGCAGGGCAAAGAGAGAGGGAGACACAGAATGCAAAGCAGGCTCCAGGCTCCGAGCTGTCAGCACAGAGCCCGGATGTGGGGCTCGAACTCATAAGCTGTGAGATCATGACCTGAGCCGAAGTCGGACGCTCAACCGGCCGAGCCACCCGGGTGCCCCAGCTGGTTAACTTTTTTAAAACAAATTTTATGAGTCACAAAACATGTATGAACCACTGTTCTGAGATACACGGCTTTTACGTACGACACGCTAATGCTCAACGAGGACACCACACGAGGGGGCTTATCTGCCTTAGAACATTCTAGAAACTACCTTTTCTCGCATCCTCTTCTCAAAATATTCCTAAATAGGTCACTCCAAGCAAGGCACTAGCTCCTCCTCATCTCTTGCCAGCGTCTGCACAGCCTCGTGAGGCTGCCCGCTCGTTGCGGAGCCTGCCTTCTGCCACCCTGCCCACTCAGCACTGTCAAATGTGTACCACGACCCGACAGCTCTCTGCCCTTGCACCTGATCATTCCACAGTCCCCACACTATGCCAGCCAAGCTCCTTTGGAGAGCCTGACGCGACAGCACATGGGCAAATGCTGAGTTCAGCTCCATCCAGTACGCCTTCCAACGAACTTTCCAGGAACATCCCCAGACAAAAAGCCAAGAGCTGCCTTAACAGAAACCACGTTTAGCTCCTAAGCAAGTCCCGGCAACGGCACGGGCAACCAGGAATCACCCCATCTCCTAGTCAAACAAGAAAAAAGCCGACCTGTAGAGGAAACCTTCAAGCAACATACGCTGGTCTAAGACCTTTAAGGAAAAGTTGCCAACCGTTTGGCAATAGACCAAATTAATTCAACACACATGATTTTCCTTTTGACCTGCACGGCTTTTTAAATTTTTAAATTGCCAAGATTTTAAAAGTAGGACATTTTATACAAAATCTGGATTCTTGGGGAGGCTGTGGGGCTCAGTCGGTTGAGCGTCCGACGGTCCGTGAGTTCGAGCCCCGCGTCGGGCTCTGTGCTGACGGCTCGGAGCCTGGAGCCTGCTTCGGATTCTGTGTCTCCCACTCTCTCTCTCTCTCTGCCCCTCCCCTGCTCCCACTCTGTCTTTCTCTCTCTCAAAAATAAATAAATAAACATTTAAAAAATGTTTAGATAATAACCGTGCTATTCCAGCTCTATTCCAAACACACAGAAAGAACCAGGACCCTGCCAACATCCACACCAGTATAGGGTGAGTGGGAAGCCTCGACCTTTGCCAGGCTATAATGAGGTGCCCCATCCCTCCCTGCTGGGAGACCTGTAGAGAGTTAGGACTTTCACCACCGTCCAGTGGTAATGAGGCCACCCACTCTCACGGCATTAGCTGAGGCCACTTGGGGAGCAGTCACAAGGCCCTTCTACCTGTCCCAGCCAGGAAGGTATCAGTGAGAGGCCCCGTGGGGAGCCAGAACTCCAACTCCTGCTCAACAGGAAGGAGGAGCCCTTACACTGAATATCAAGAGTCTGAGTGGGATGGGGCGTCTGGATGGCGCAGTCGGTTGGGCGTCCGACTTCAGCCAGGTCACGATCTCGCGGTCCGTGAGTTCGAGCCCCGCGTCGGGCTCTGGGCTGACGGCTCGGAGCCTGGAGCCTGTTTCCGATTCTGTGTCTCCCTCTCTCTCTGCCCCTCCCCCATTCATGCTCTGTCTCTCTCCCAAAAATAAATAAAAAACGTTGAAAAAAAAATTAAAAAAAAAAAAAGAGTCTGAGTGGGGAACCAGGGTATCCACCCCCACTTGGAAGGACCAAGGCAGTGCCGTCATCTTCCCCTGCTGGAGCAGTGGAAAAGAAAGCCAGTAGCAACAGACAATTTAAATAAGACCTAGGCGCATAAAATAATACTTAAAATGCGCAGGTTTCAATGTAAAAAATCACCATTGTGCCAAGAACCAATAAGATTTCAAACGGAGTAAGAAAAGACGATCGATAGATGTCACCACCAAGATGACAGAACAATCAAAATTATGTGAGAAAGGTATTAAAAGAGCCAATAAGCAATTAAGACAGTGCTTGAAACTAATGAAAAAACGGAAAGTCTCAGCAAAGAAATTGAAAGTTCCAGCAGGGGCGCCTGGGTGGCTCAGTCAGTTAAGTGTCCCGACTGGATTTCAGCTCAGGTCCTGGTCTCGCAGTTTGGTGAGTTCAAGCCTCAGGTCGGGCTCCGTGCCAGCAGCACAGAGCCTGCTTGAGATTCTCTCTCTCCCTCTCTATCTGCCCCTCCCCCACTCACGCCATCTCTGTCTCTCTCAAAATAAATGGTTTTAGCAAAGAAACAGATAAAGAACAAAACAGAAATTGTAGAACTGAAAAACACAATAACTAAAATAAAAAGATTCAACCCTCAACTCAACCACAGAGTGAGGGGAAAGATGATCAGTGACCTGTAAGGTAGAACAACAGAAATTACCCAATCTGAACAAAAGAGAGGAAATAAATGGGGGTGGGGGGAGGTAGAATAGAGCTCAGGGGCAGGTGGGCTATCACAAAAGATCTAACATTCATGTCATCAGAATCCCAAAAGGAGAGAGGAAAGAGGGCAGAGCTGAAAACCAAACAAAACAAACAAAACACACACATACTAGAAGAAATAAGGGCTGAAAACTTCCAAATTTGGCAAAAGACATAAACCTACAGATTCAAGAAGCTCACCGAACCCCAAGCAGGATAAAGCAAAAGAAACCCACTCTAAGACACAACATGGTCAAACTTCTAAAAACCACAAGAGAAAGAATTCTAAAAGCATTGAGAAAGAAATGACACCTAATGTATAGAAGAAAAAAACATTCAAATTATAGATTTCTCATCAAAAATCACAGAGGTCAGAAGAAAGTGGCACAATTTTCAGGGCTGGACACAAAAAGGAGCTGTCAACCAGGAATCCTATAACCAGAGTAATATTCTTCAGGAATGAAGGGGAAATCAAGACATCCTCAGATGAATAAAAACTAAGAGAATTTGTTGCCAGCAGACCTATCCTAAAAGAATGGCTACAGGAATTTCTCGAAACAGAAAGGAAATGATAAAAGTAACCCTAGAACATCAAGAAGGAGGGAAGAACATAGTAAGCAAAAATATGAGTAATTAGAATAGGCTCCTCCTCTTGAGTTTTCTAAATTACAATTGACGATTAAAGCAATCACTGATGCTCATTACATCACAACAATTAAATTATAATCACAGGACACTGTCTGATGTGCGTCCAAACATACACAGGAAATAGTCAACACAGAGGAAACACTTAACACAATTATATTACAAATGGAGGAGGATAATGGGACATCAAGGGAGCTAAGTCTACGTTTCACTAAAACTGGTAAAATGATGACACCAGGAGACTGATAAATTATGTAGATAGAATATGATACCAGGAGCAGCCACTGAAAACGCTATACAAAGAGATACACTCAAACACACTATAAAGTTGACTCTTGAACGACACGGATTGAACGGCAAGGGGTCTACTTACATGCAGATTTGACGGCAAAAGCCACAGAACGTTTACTGAGAACTCTCCACCCCACTCTCCATGGGACCTAAACAAAGAGACTGAGCAGAGGTCGGTCCTGCTGCCCTAAGTGTAGGGGGACCTGGTGGAGGCCATTAACAGCTCCCCCGTGGATCTAGAACCAGGCATGGCTACAGGTCCCCTGGTGTGCTGAGGGGGTGATTGGGTCCAGAAGGTTCCCTGGCCTTCCTGCCACCAGAGTTCTGCACACACTTGGGCTCCAGGGCTGTACCGGGGAAGCCACACACCTCAGCCCCTCCCCATCAGGTGCAGACCCCTCCCACCAGCCATGTCACCTTCCCCAGGCTGGCACATTCACACATGCCCGTAGCCGCCAGCGGCCACAAGCCAGTGGTACACCTCCAGGCAGATGGGACTCCTGTATTGTACGCCCAGCCCTATGATGCGGCCCAGGGGCCACCCAGGGCTGCAACTGCCTAGCTGAGGCCACTAAGCTGTGAAAGACCAGCATCCTGGGATCGCACCTGTCCCTGCTACCACTGTGTACCTCTCTCCCCTACCTGTACACATTTTTTTTCAGTGAATACAAATACAGTACTATAAACATATTTTCTCTTCTTCATGATTTTCTTCATAACATTTTTTCTCTAGGTTATTTTATTGGTAAAACTCCAGTGTATAATACATTTAACATACAAATTATACGTTAATCGACTTATGTTATTGGTAAGGCTTCTGGTAAACAGCAAGCTATCGGTAATTGAGTTTTAGGGGAGTCAAAACTTATATGCAGATTTTCAACTCTGAGGATACCCCTAACCCCAGCATTATTCAAGGGTCAACTGTACATAAATCAGAATGAAATTCTAAAAATCTTCAAGTAACACAAAGGAAGGCAGGGGGGAAAAAGGCAAGAAATAAAAGAACAAACAAAAAAACAAAACAATTAAATGGTATCCTTTAGCCCTAACATATAAATAATTACATTAAATGTAAATGGTCTAAATACACCAATTAAAAGACAGACTGGAAGACGGGATTAAAAAGCATGGCCCTGGTTCAGATTCTGTGTCTCCCACTCTCTCTGCCCCTCCCCTGCTGGTGCTCTGTCTCTCTCGCTCAAAAATAAATGAACATTTAAAAAAAAAGCATGGCCTAATTATATGGTGTCTGCAAGAAACATTTCAAATATCGCAGTATAGGCAGGTTGAAAGTAAAAGGATGGAAAAAATTTGTATGATGCAAACATTAATCAAAAGAAAGCAGAAATGGCTACATTAATAGCGGATAAAAGAAACTTCAGGGCAAAGAATATTACCAGAGACAGGGACATTTTATAGTGACAATCAATTTAAAAGGGTAAATCCACCCAGAAGGCACAGCAACCCTAAATGTGTACATATCAAATAGTGGAGATGCAAATTATACAAAGCAAAAACCGAGGGCAGTGAAAGAGGAAAAAGACAAATCTACACTTCGGTGCAAGGAGACTTCTCTCAACAATTAGTAGAACTTGAAAGAAAATCAATAAGGATATAGAAGAATTCAACACTATTGACCAAGGGGATCTAATCAATATTTAGAATACTCCACCCAACAAGAGCAGATACATGTCATTTTCAAGTGCCCACAGAACATACACTAAGAGGGACCATATCCTGGGCCAGAAAATAAACCTCAAAAAATTTTTAAAAGTTGAAATCCCAGAGTGCATTCTCTAATGACAATGGAATCAAACTAGGAATCAATAACAGGAATGTAACAGGAAAATGCCAAGCACTTAGGAACTAAAAAGCACGATTCTAAATAACCAACGGATTGAAGGGAAGGTCTCAAGGGAAATCAAAAAGTATACTGAACTGGGGCGCCTGGATGGCTCAGTCAGCTAAGCATCCAGCTCTTGATTTCAGCTCAGGTCATGATCTCACGGTTCCGTCGAGTTCAAGCCCCGTGTCAGGCTCTGTGCTATCACCTTGGGATTCTCTCTCTCTCCGTCTCTCTCTGGCCCTCCCCCACTTGCTCTCTACCTCTCTCTCTCAAAAGAAATAAAAAGTAAACTTAAAGTACGCTGAATTGCATGAAAGTTAAAATACAACATGCCAAAGCTAGTGAGATATAGCTAACGCCGTGCCGAGGGGGAAATATGGAGCACCGATGCATGTTAGAAAAGAGGGAAAAATCTCAAAATCAATGACTCGATTTCCCTCAAGAACACAGAAAAATAAAATAAATAACAAAATAAGCCAAAGCAAGCAGAGGAAGGAAATAAGTCAAAATCAACGAAATGGAGAACAGCCAAACAATGGAGAAAACAAAACAAAGACCTGGTTCTTTGAAGAGATCAATAAAACTGACAAACTTCTGGTAGAAAAAGAGAGAGGATACTACCAATGTTAGTATTACTAGGGACCCTTCAGACATCAAAATTATAATACGAGAGGGGCACCCAGGTGGCTCGGTCGGTTAAACCTCTGACTTCGGCTCCGGTCATGATCTCATGGTTCCGGAGTTCCGGCCCCGCGTCAGGCTCTGTGCTGATGCCTCCGAGACTGGAACCTGCTTCAGATTCTGTGTCTCCCTCTCTCTCTTCCCCTCCCCTGCTCATGCTCTCTCTCTCTCTCTCTCAAAAATAAACATTAAAATACGAGAACACTGACTCTCCACACATAAAACTGATAACCTAAATAAAACAGACCAACTCCTTGAAAAACACAAACCAATAAAACCCCCAAACGAGAAATTTCTAATCCCAGATGGTTTCACTAGAAAATTCTACCAAAAGTCTAAAAAAACATTAACACCAATTCTACACAGTGTCCTCTAGACAACAGAACAGGAGAGAATACTTCCCAATTCAGTAACTTTATTAAGCCAGTGCCTGATACAAAACTACACAGACAGGGGCTCCCGGCTGGCTCAGTACAGCATGCAACTCTTGATCTCATGGTCATGGGTTCGAGCCCCACCTTGGGCATAGGGCCTACTTTTAATTAAAAAAAAAATAAAAAATAAAAAAAATAAAAAAATAAAAAAAAAATATATATATATATATATACACAGTACCAAAAAATACCAAAATACCAATATCCCTCATGAATACAGACCCAAAAATTCCATGACAAAATATGAGCAAATAAATTCTTGTATTCCTCTAAATGTATTCTATGTATGAAAAAGAAATATACACAATGACCAGGTGCATTTTATTCCAAGGATGCAGAGTTGGTTCAGTTTTCAGAAGTCAATTAATGTAATCCAGATTTCAGAATTATGCTGACATAAAACCCAATCCCAAAAGGTTACAGACCACATGGTTCCATTTATTTCACCCCCAAAATGACAAAATTTAAAGTAAGGAGAAGAAATTAATGGTTGCCAGGGATTAAGGGGAGTGAGAGGAGGAGGGAAGTGGGTTTGGCCATCATCTTCAAAGTGACAGATCTGTTCTGCAGCCTGACTGTATCAGGGTAAGTAGCTTGCTTATAATCTGTGCTATAGTTTTGCAAAATGTCACCTAGGGAGGAAACAAACCTGTAAAGGTATAGGGGCATTATTTCTCATGACTGCTTATAAACGTGTAACCATCTCAAAATAAAAAGTTTAAAAATAAACGGGATTATAATGAAAACCAATAATACTGAATACAACTGTCAAAACATTAAAATATTTGTAATGCGTGTTTTAAAAAAAACAACAAACCCAGGTGATGTGATAGGAAAGGTATATTACCTATTTGAATCAGGTGGTCAGGGAAGAATCATCTGATGAGGCAGACCCGGTAATCTGTGCTGTGATCTCAGTGACAAGGAGATGCCTTGCAAAGACAAAAGGAAAGGCATGCCAGGTTGAGGAAACAGCTACCCCACAGAAACACCAAGATCAGAAGAACCTCAGCGCATTAAGGGAACGGAGAGGTCAGCGCGTCTGAGCGTCAGCAGGAGAGGGAAGCGGGAGGCCAAGTGATGTGTGTGGCTTCACAGGCCAGAGGAGGAAGTCTGGGTTTTATTCTAAATGCAACTGGAAGCCGCTGAAGGACTAAAGATTTGCAAGAAGCAGAATGATATGGTGTGAGACACAATTTAAAAAGAGCGTCCTGACCACGGTGGGTAGGATTGCAGCCGGTAGGAATAAAGGTCTGGGAGCTGGGCGGGAGGCTCCAGCAGGGAAGGCTGGAGGCCATGGCCAGGACCAGGAGGGGAGAGTGGCAGCGGAGATACGAGAAAGATGAATGGACTAAGGTATATTCTGAACACAGAACCAAGAGAAAGGACTTTCGGATGAACTTCCTTTCCAAGGGGGGAAAGAAAAAATAATCAAAGAGGACTCTCAGTTTGCCTTTTGTTCTACTTGAGCAGCTGAGCACACACGCACTGGCGTGGTTTACTGAGAGAGAGACCGCCAGCAGAACAAGTTGGGGTGGAGAAAATTAAGGGTTCAAGTGCGGATATCTTAAGCTCGACAGCCTTTTAAATATGCAAGGAGGGGGAGGTGATGTAGGTGGTGAGACGTGTGAGTTTGCCAGGAGTCTGTATTCAGAAGGAGCATCTGGACGAGAATGCAATTTACAGAGTGATCGGCATCTAGATTGCCTATACATCCGAGGGGCTGGATAAAACACGTTGGCAGAGTGGAGGCTGAGGAAAAGGAGAGGTGCCCCAGCCAGAGCCCTGGGGCCCTCGGGCAGGTCCAGAGGGGGATGAGAATACCAGTGGAGACTGGAAGATGAGGCCAGAGGAAAATCATCTCATCCAGCCGGGAGCAACAACAGCTTCTGCCAGGGACAAATGCTCTGCGCAGGCAAAGAGAGCGTCAGCGGTAGAGAAAGATTTACCCAGGGCCAGGGGGCAAGGCGCTGCCATCTGATGGACTAGAAAGAAAGCCGGAAGGAACAACACCGGGCCCGGGAAGGTCACTGCCGCTGGTGCGGTGATAAAAACACGTGGGGAATACCCTGGGAATTGCACGGGAAGGCAAGTTTCACAGAACTAGAATGGTTAGAATTGCAATAAAACCTCCCTAATCCCATCCCCAGTGCTTCCCCCAGACCCTTTCCCCAACTCAACACTTTCCTGGGTTTCTACTGAAAAACAAAATCCAACTGTCCATGTTTTGTTGATGTAGAATCTCCAGGATACATTTGTCTATTATTTAGCCAAATGGAGTAGTGTTTATTTACCAGCAGTTTTGTTTCCTGGGTAAAGTATGCCAAGGGGCGCCTGGGTGGCTCAGTCGGTTGAGCACCCAGCTTCGGCTCAGGTCATGATCTCACAGTTCATGAGTTCAAGCCCACATCAGGCTCTGTGCTGATAGCTCGGAGCCTGGAGACTGCTTTGGATTCTGTGTCTCCCTCTCTCTCTGCCCCTCCCCTGTTCATGCTCTGTCTCTCTCTGTCTCAAAAATAAATAAAAACATTAAAAAAAATAAAAAATAAAATATGCCAATAACAGTTCCCCCAAATACACAAGATCCCCCCCGCCACCAAAACACACACACTTAACTTTGAGAAATGTAATTTACATTCAATTTGTTTATAAAGCTAAAAAATTAATCTGAAAAAAACAGCCAAAATAGATCCCTGCTTGCAAGTGCCTTTTTAAACCAAATTCCAAGTAAGATCCTAAATTACGTTTATTTTATTTTTTTTTTTTAATTTTTTTTTCAACGTTTATTTATTTTTGGGACAGAGAGAGACAAAGCATGAACGGGCGAGGGGCAGAGAGAGAGGGAGACACAGAATCGGACACAGGCTCCAGGCTCTGAGCCATCAGCCCAGAGCCCGACGCGGGGCTCGAACTCACGGACCGCGAGATCATAACCTGGCTGAAGTCGGACGCTTAACCGACTGCACCACCCAGGCGCCCCCTAAATTACGTTTATTTTAGAGGGAAAAAAGTCACCAGAGGTAAGAAATGTTTGGATTATATTGTCTAAAAAAATCAAAATCAATTTGGCTTGGACATCTATTCTAGCACCCTGACTTAAAAAAAAAAAAAACTGCAAAAATTTGTAGATGAATTTATCAAGCGGTCTATGTGGAAAGGAGCAAGAATGTTTTAGCTCAATATATTTTCTGATGCATCTAAGAGAAAAAAATAAATCATTATGGATTTTGTAAAGTGCATTTTTATCTTTCTCTCTAATGAGACAGTGAAACAAGAGACATTCATTGCCTCCCTGGAGATTCTCATAATTTACAAAGACTATCCTTCTCTGAAGGGTTTACCCATAAATGGCCAATATGTGCAGTTAGTTGTCAAACGAAAACTGTCTAGGCCCCTTATGACCGCTCATCATTTTTCTGGTTAATGCATTAAAAGAGAAAGGGGGGAGTTACCCCCAAAACACTGTGTTGCATCCACACATTCCCTCTTGCTGCTGGGTCACAGGACAAAGGTTAAAGGGCACCACCACACAAGGGCAAGAAGAAGTAAATTCACCACCATCCAGGGTCATCGCTATAAGGTTAATTTGAGGAGAGAAGCAGCAAAAGAGGAAAGATAAACTGCTCTCTAGGGGGCATCTGGGTGGCTCAGTCAGTTGAGCGTCCGACTTCAGCTCAGGTCATGATCTCACGATCCGGAGTTCAAGCCCCGCATCCGGCTCTGTGCTGACAGCTCAGAGCCTGGAGCCTGCTTCGGATTCTGTGTCTCCCTCTCTCTCTGCCCCTCCCCCCCAAATTAAATAAACATTAAAAAAAACAACTGCTCTCTAGACTTTCCTTGGATGAGGAACAAGTCTTCTGAAGTCCAGAAAGAGAAAGAATATGGCTATTCGCACAGTGTCTGGGCCAGAGGAAGTACAGGTGTGGCCTGAGCATCCTGCACCAACAATAACCACTGTCAGGAAAACTACCATGAAATAAACATAACTGATACAAGTCAATCAGGAGTAACACTAATGCAAGGACTCTAAGCTGCATTTTTATTAGTCACGCACCATGCTTAATAAGAAACCATAAGGCCATCTCTAAGCAATTTGTATTTTTTCTCTAATAACTCAGTCTATACCCCTACCAGTAGAAGGGCAAATTAAAAAATCCTTCCAACAGGAAAAATGTATTTAATTTTGAACTAGGGACACTTGGGTTCTAAGTCCCAAGTGCCGAAGAAAACAATTAACTACATTTTGTGATCAACTCGACTTGAACTCTTGCCATTTATTTCTCCTTCTTCCCTGTTGGTCTCCATGTGTTGCCAAAATGATGCATAATCCCTGGGGTTTACAGTTCTTAATTCTCTGTAAAATGAGGGGAATTTTTCTCCCCCGGAGATAGGTGAGGCACCGAGAAGGAAGGATCAGTTCATCGGCAGGCTATATGTTATTTTACCTTGCCTATTGTTGAGTAAAATCATCTCCATTCACCACGGTCCTTCTTCTCTTACTTGTAAAATATCCACTTTATCATCTTTCTCTGACATACTTTACGTGAATTAAGAATTTCATAACTGGGAGGTATTTATTGAGATGCAATTCATATACGATACACGTCACTCGTTGGAAGTATGCAATTGCATGGTTTTGGAATAGTCACAGAGCTGTGCAAACAAAACTGCCATCAATTTTAGAAAAGAGACATAGCTTCCAAATCCTCTAATCCAAGGTACAGACAAAACGAAGGTTTAGATGGGTTAAGTCACGTTCCCAAGGTCACAGAGCTGGTCAGTGGCAGAGTCAGGCCTGGATCCCTGGGAATTATCAAGCCACTGACATCATCTGGGACTCCTTTCCCTTGCCCTGGGAATGTTCTATACGAATTAAAACCTGCTGTTACGACGCTGCCTGAGATGAATGTCTGGCATGTTTTAATGTCGTGCTCCGTCTTATATTAAACCCAGTGTAATTTCTCCACGAAATCTGTCCCATTGCAAGATTTCTTAGAAAGACTTCTAGAACAGCTAAAAATGTATCTACTGGGCACTCTGACCACAAAATGTGGTTTTTATAAAGCACACAGAGAATCTGTGATGCCTTTCTTTTCAGATAAATGCACAAAAGATCTCAGCTCATGCCAAAAAAAAAAAAAAAAAGCCTAAATTAGACCCACTCTCATTTTATTAATGGACTGCTTACAGGGGGTGAAACTAAACGACCTCATCGCTAGCATGACATTTCTCCAATGCCAATAACTTGCTAAGATTTCAACCATTCACTCTGGCTAGTGGTCAGAAACCAACTTGAGGGACACCTGAGCGGCTCAGTCAGTTTAAGCGTCCGACTCTTGATTTCGGCTCAGGTCATGATCTCACGGTTGGTGAGATCGAGCCCTGCATCAGGCTCTGCACTGACAGTGCAGAGCCTGCTTGGAATGCTCTCTCTCTCTCCCTCTCTGCTCCTCCCTCCCTCCGTCTCTCTCTCTTTCAAAATAAATAAATAAACTTAAAAAAAAAAAAACAAAACCAACTTGAATCATCCTAGGGCTTATGTCTCCATCATCTCTGAGATGCGCTCCTATGAAGTTCATACCAAATAAATGAAAATCTTCAAAAAAGGAGGCCAGTTCCTTGCCAGAGGTAAGGAAGGCAGTGAAGGAGGCACAGCCTGAGACTACTCTGGCCCTGGTCTGCCCACAGGGGCACCCAGCCTTCCCGCTGCCTAGGCTGAGAGCTTGCTTTAGCTCTTAGCTCACAGCAGCACCTGTTGAAAGGTCCTGCCTTTAAATGCCCCCCCCCCCCGCCGGTTTCCATGACATTCTTCTCCCTCCTGCCTTCCACCAGCTCTTTCCTTCCTGTGCTCCTCCACCCCAAAAGTTTCCTTTATTCAATAAATATTTATTGAGTGGCCACTGTTAAACACTGTCCCTAAATGTGGCTGCTCCCTAGAGTCTATAGTTAGCTCATCCTGCACTGACTTTCTTGTACTTCCATGTTTCCATGTTCATTTAGGGCTTACAACCCCAAAAGTCTAGTTCCAATCTTGACTTCATGCCCTGAGCCCCAGATCAGGACATGCACTTGCCCCCAGGCCAGTGACATCTCAACGTCACACAGACCCCTCAAAGGGCCCATGGCCAGCGAGGAATACACCATCTCCCCAGACACCCAGCTGACCCCTCCCCTAGGGCTCCTTATCCCCCTGAACAGCGCACCACTGTTCACCCAGTGTCCCCGACCTGAATTAGCGCATCGCCCAGTTTCTTCATGGGAGGGGTGTGAGGGGACAGCAGTGCCCTCAGCCTGGGACTGAGGCTAGAAGGAGAGAACGCTCTAATTTCAGCTGCTTGTCAATCTGTGGGAGGAGCAGGATGAGATCTCCTCATAAATGTGGGTCGTGAATGAAATGTGTCTACCTTGGTGCTTGCCAAACTGGGGGCCTGGAGGGGACGGAGGGACAGAGCAACAGACCCAGGGCTGCAGGTGGGGGACAGGTTCTACGATCTGAGCTCTCTCGGGGCCGGAGGGGACCGCAATCTTGGAATTCAAATGTGCTTGTCAACACATACACGCACGCACGCACACACAGCAATTTCGTGCCTCCCCGCCAACCCCCACCGCTTGTTTTCTTGTTTCCCTGTCTCCTCGGCTCGGAGCGCCCTTCCCCCTCCCCTCCCACACCCACCCCCAACCACAATTCCTGCTCGTGCTTAATTCGCAAACCACGCGTCTCCTCCTCCGGGAAGCTTTCCCGGACGCCCCCGCCGCGCTGTCTGCCGCGCTCTGCGCGCGGAGGTGCGTCTCACGCTGTTTGTTTACGCGCCAGACCGCCGCTCTCCGGGGGCAGGAGCCGGGCGGGCGCCGCCAGGACGGCGCGCGGGCGAGGCACCGCCATGGGGAGCCCCGGAGCGCTGCGCGGTCCGCCGGGGTCCACCTCCAGGAGCGCGCGGGGCCCAGCATCGCCGGACCCACAGCGAGGCTGCAGGACGCACCCCGGGGGACTCCCAACCTCCAGGTAGGCGACCGGCGGCGCCCGGGCGCCCCGGCCCAGCGCGGGTCGGGGGGGGTGGGGGGGGGGGGCCGGCGCAGAGCGCAGCGCGCAGGCCTCCGGACGCCTCCTCTCCCGCGCGCGAGCCCCTTCGGCCCGCCACCTCTGCTGCCCCCGGTCCCCGGAAGCCCTCCGAGTGACAGCCGGAGGGCCGCGGGGGGCGGCGGCGGGGGGAGCAGGCGGCCCCCACTGCACGTCCGCGCCCCCAACAGAAGCCCCGAAGCCTCGGGGGACCTCAGCCCCGGGTTCCCCCCGCTCCCGCCCTCCCCCGTGCCTCCCTACCTGGCTGGCTTTGTGGAACTGCTTCTTCAGCCCCGCCACCGACATCGCGACTGCGCCCGGCCGGGGCCGGGGCCGGGGGTGGGGGCGGTCTCCGGGCTCGTCCGGTCAGCGCGGCCGCGACGCGCTGAGGGAGCGGGCGCCGGGGCCGGTCCCCGCGCGGCTGGGCTCCGCCGGGCCCGCCTCCCACGGCCAGGGCCACGGCCACCGCCGCTGTCACACTCGCACACACGCGCGCACGCAGATGGCAACACGGCGTTCCAAAGCCCCTGCGCAGCCCATTGGCCGAGCCGAGGCGGTATGCAAATGAGGCCGCCGGGGCCGCCCACGCCTCATTGTTGCGTGGAGACCCGGGGGCCGGGCCACCGGGAAGCGGGGCCCGGGGCTGGGGGGCTGGGCGTGCGGAGCTCCCGGGTGCGTGGGGGGGCAGGCCCACGCGGGGCCTCTTGCGGGGTGGAGGCTGTACCGCGGCCACGGGTGCGGGGAGAGGGTTCACCTCTCCGCGCTTTTGGGACTTGGTGCGAAGCCTGCTTTTGCTCGCGGGCAACATCGCCTCCCTCAGGCGCAATTTGGGTAGGGACGCTCCCAGGTCAGCTTAGGGGGACAGAAATGCGACCGGACGGCGGACCTGCGGCAGGAGGGCGGCGGGGCGCGGTGCCCTGGGTGCAGTCCGCCCACATGACTCTGGCCAACAGCGGGGGCAACACTTGGGTAATTTGCTAATAAATGTGGTGCTCGCCTCTACGGAGCGCCAAGCCCACTGTCAACTGCAGAAGAGCGCCTGTCTCCAGGGAGCTGTGAACAGCGCGCTCCGTACCCTCCCTCGGGAGTGCAGCGCACGCGGGACCCATCCCCCTCCGTGATTCCTACCAGTTGTGTCGTCGGTTACTGAGCGTCATTTTGCACAGCTGAGGCCCAGTCCGCGGCCTGCAGCGTCCTGTGGGTTCTTGCGCCTGAGCTGCCCCCCAACAGGCCGGCGTCTGAGCTGAGCCCTGCCTCCAAAGGACCCCCGGGGGCTCCCAAGACGTGCAACCCACTCTTAGCCATGCTTAGCACTGAATGAAACAGACATCTTCCCCCTGCAGGCTCCACCTAAGAAAAAGGAGTCCCTCTTCTCTGAACCCTCAACAGGCCCCACCTGGGATGACCAAGAGCCATGGTGTGCCCAGGACCCTCCTGGTTTACACCTGCTGTGCCCTGGCGTTCACTGTGGGCGTCCTGCGCTTCTCCAGAAAAAGTCCTTTGCCATTAGCTCTCGACTCCCTTATCCCTGACATCATGCCAGTGAGGATTAGTGGGTAATGTTTCCTCGCTTTCCCTTAGAGGGTGTGGACAGGAGTGAGCAGAAGCATCCTTTCTCTGATAGGGGAGAAAATGAACTTAGTGAGGGAGATAAAGGTGGCCATCTCCAAGGATTACTTAGTATGACTTAGGTAAGTGCCGTAGGCTTCACTGGCCTACGGCCACAGACAAGTAACATAGCAGGATCAGAATAATATAGCAAGGTGATCTGTCTAGGCAGCGGGTTGAACCCCACTCAACAGTAGGCTCCACCCACTGAGGCAAAGGCAGCTGGGGGCAGGGACTGGAGTCAGGGTCCCCTTTGTCCTGGGCTACTTCAGGACTGCCTGGGAGCATGCTCATCTGCCCTTTTTCTCCGTGACCCCGAATGGTTTAAGTAACACAGATTTGAAGGAATTTACCTTAACCCAATCCAACTCTGGCCGTTTGGGAAGGGAGTGATTTTTTAAAACAACTTTTTGGCATTTCTTCCACTGCTGATAGTATATTCATTTACTACTCCAGTTAATGTTGGTAATTTATCTCTTAATTTCATCAGGTATAGAGCTGTACATCATATTCTCATAATGTTTCAACGTCAGAATCTTTCATGTACATGTTTTCCTTTGTAAAAGTGTTTGCGATCTTAAGTTTTCAGTAACTTAGGCTCATGAGAGGGTTTGCCAGTTTTATTGGTCTCTTAAAATGGTTCTTGAGTTGACTCATCATTGCCGTAGATTTTTGTTCTCTCATTAATTCCTTTTTTTATATAGTGTTTCCTTCTGTTTTGCTCAGGACGTTACGGTTATTAACAACAGAAACTGTTCCTGATTAGTGTAAGCTGGAAAGGAATTTATTGGAGAAGGATATCAGGTGGCCCAGAGATTTAGAGGGGCCTAGGGGACCGGGTCGGGGAATGAGCAGGAATGAGGAATCTCGGTGGTCAGATCCCCGGCAAGCCCAGTGGGGACGTTTGTTGGGAGGTGCTGGCTCGGCCACTAAATGCTGGCTGTGGCTACCAGAAGGAAGGCTAAGCTCCTCCCTGCTTCTTTTGGGCGCTCACTGGAGACTCAGAGTTCCAGGGGGCAGCATCTGATTGGCTAAGTCTCGATGATATACATACCCGGCTCTAGATGTCCAAAACGTACACCATGGTGGAACTCCCTAATATGGGAAGCAGCTTCACAGGCTAGGCAGCCGAAACAACGATCTAAAAACCAACAATAACACAAACGCCCACTAACCTTTCTTTGGGGACCTGTCACCTCTTCAGTTGACCATGTGGTTTACTCGTTTTTATTCTTTCCTGTCTTGATAATCAGCACATACAAAGCTACAGATTTTCTCCCTGCATATGGCTTTGGCTTCATACCTTGTTTTCATCATGTGGTACAGTTCTGATTGTTTTCTAAATAGACTTGTGATTGCATCTTTAATGTCCTCTTTGGTCTAAATGTTCAGGACTTTTTTTTTTTTTTTAATCCTTTCTAGGTGGGGGCACCGGGGTGGCTCTGTCAGTTAAGTGTTCACCTTCTGCTCAGGTCACGGTCCCGCGGATCGTGGGTTTGAGCCCCGCGTCGGGCTCTGTGCTGATGGCTCGGAGCCTGGAGCCTGCTTCGGATTCTGTGTCTCCCTCTCTCTCTGCCCCTTCCCCACTCACTGTGCCTCCCTCTCTCTCAAAAATAAATATTAGAATTTTTTTAATCTCTCTCTCTCTCTCTCATAAATATTCGAATTTTTTAAATCTCTCTCAAAAATAAATATTAAAAATTTTTAAAATCTTTTCTAGGTGGTTTGATTTCTTTTATTCATTGTGTATTCTAGGCTCGTACAGTTGTCAAATAACATATCTTAAAGTGGTTTTTTTTGCATAGCCTATTACGTTAAATGTTATATGTTATAAATGTACCATAGAAGTTTGAAATAATGTGTATTCTGTTTTTGTGGTATAGTTTTTCTGTTTATCCATAACAGGGCACACCTTCCACTGAAGCTCCTAGCTCAGGGGGAGATTTCAAACTCATACTAGCTGGAGTCACACTGGCCAGTTCAAGGCTTAGTCTTTATGTCACCTTCCAATGACCCAAGGGCCACAGCTCCTCAACCTGTTTAGGGAGGCGTAAACAAACGTCTTGGGCTATTTGGTGGCGTTGCCTGCGTGGGAGTAGGAGAGCTTTGGTGCCTCTAAACTGAAGAATCTTGGGGCATTCGGTGGTCTTCACGCGTCAGCGACAAGAGGGATGCCGTGGCTGTCTCTGGCAGTCTGGATAGATGGCCCATGTTGTGGCACAGGTGTTCTCCTGTTCCTTTTCTTGTGGTCCTTGCTTCCCACGCCCCCTGTACCTTCCCTGGTGCACAGAGTGCTGTGCTGGGATGCACTGACCTTTCTCTCTCTCGTGCTTCGACCCGCTTCTGAGTCCAGTATTTGCAACCTTCGTATCTGGTCCTGTGGTGAACAACCATCGTGCGTGGATGGGAGCAGGAGAGCTCTGGGTAGGGGCAGAGGGGGAGGGGCGTAGTGATTGTCTGAAGCAGGATAGCGTATCCCAGTGTGTAGCCCATAAATCAGGTCTTCTGGACTTACCGTTCAAATGATCTGTATCCTGATTAGTGGTTTCTTCACTTCTGGAAGACCGAGGGCCATTGTCTGCAGTCTCCGATTAGGATTGTGTCTGTTGTGCCTTATGTTTGGGAGTTGAGCTTTGAATGGTTCTCAGTGCTATGGTAGTCTGTCGGTGTGTATAACTGTTATGTCTTCCTTGTGGGTTGGAATTTTATCCATAGAAAGTAACCTATTTTCCATTTATGACTTTTTGCTTCCATTGTACTTTGTCATATATCAATTTTTGTGTTACTTTTTATTTATATGTGTTTCGTCTGTTTTAACTGGTCCTCTTTTTGTCCTCTTTTTTAACAGCTTTATTAAGGTATAATTGATCTATGACATTGTGTATACGTATATGAATTTTATCATAGAAAGTAACCTATTTTCCATTTATGACTTTTTGCTTCCATTGTACTTTGTCATATATCAATTTTTGTGTTACTTTTTATTTATATGTGTTTCGTCTGTTTTAACTGGTCCTCTTTTTGTCCTCTTTTTTAACAGCTTTATTAAGGTATAATTGATCTATGACATTGTGTATACGTAAGACATACAATGTGATTATTTGGTACGTGTATATATTATGAAATGATCACCACAATGACATTAGTAAACACTTCCATCACCTCATATAATTATCTTTTTTTTTTTTTAATGGTGAGAACATTTAAGACCTACTCTCTTAACACCTTTCAAGTGTGGGTCCTTTGACCTTTCAGCCTGTTTCAAGAATGTGTTCTCTTTTTAATGCTTTTATTTATTTTTGAGAAAGACAGAGAGAGAGAGAGAGAATGAGCAGGGGAGGGGCAGAGAGAGAGGGAGACACAGAATCCAAAGCAAGTTCCAGGCCCTGAGCTGTCAGCACAGAGCCTGACGTGGAACTCGAACCCACGAACCGCGAGATCGTGACCTGAGCCAAAGTTGGCCGCTTAACCGACTGAGCCGCAGGTGCCCCTGGGCATGTGTTCTTATAAACAATAAAATTTAATTTTGCTTCCGGGCCAAAATGAGTATTTGCCTTTTGTTAGAAAGATTTCAAGCATTCACATTTATTATGAAAAGGATATATTTGGTCTCGGTTTTGTCAGTTTATGGCTTGTTATCCGGGTTTCTTTCCCCCCCCCCCTTCAAATAGTTGCTTCTATCACTAGTATCTGTTTTACTTCTTCTTCCCCTTTGTTTTTAGAAACTATACACCCAGTTTCACTCAACCAGTGGTTACCATTGTTCTATAAAATATTTGAACTTACAGTCTCGGTCAACATCAATAATCAAACGTTATGTCAAAGTCATAGCGTGATGACCATGAGCCGGGGCACCTGGACTGTGTCTTGCTCATTCCTCCTTCAACTCAGGCTGGCTCCCGCAACGACCCCAGCCATCTGAGAAGTCTCCAGCAGAGACTGGGGTCCAGTTCCCTTCGTGGGAAACAGAACACCAACCCACTGAAGACTGGGCTGCAAGGTGTTGGTTCCAAGTCAGGGAGGCAAAGCTGCGTAGGAGACAATTTGGACAGAATTTTGAGATGGACGCATTGTGAAATTATTTTAAATCCAAAGTAAAAGCTTCCGTAAGTATGTATATTCCATCATATGGTAACACCTAAAGAAAAATTGGAGACTACGGGAAAGTAAAGGGGAGGCAAATTTACCTTCGGAATCACTGTTGAAGCAAGTACTCTCAATACTTTGGCACCTTTTTCCTTTACAGTCGATTTCCGACACAAAATGTAAACATGCTGTCACAACTGTGCAAACTACCTTATTTTCTTCTTTGTTCTCTTAATTACACGAGCAACTTTTTATTCTGCCTAGTCTTCACGCATTTTCGTGACAGCTGAATAACCGATTGTGTAGACGTATCATTAAATTTTATTATTTTCTGTCACTACTCAGTTTAAAAGTTTTCCCCCCAAATTTTTCATCTAAATGCCACGTTAAACATCTTTTTCCATATTAGTATTTCTCTCTGTATTTAGGGATAGTTCCTTAGAATGGATTCCCAGATATAAAATTAGTGCATGAAAGACTGGAACAGTTCTAAGTGCAAATTGATAACATACTGCTCCCTAATCCAAGGTCATTGAGAGGAGAGTCTTGTAAAATTAGGGGGGGAGGGAGGGAACAAAGAAGTGTGGATTTTTATCTTCCATTTGCCTTGAACTTTATGTTTTTAAATGTATGGCCTGATGCAAGCCCCAGACTGCACTTCTAGGCAGAACTTGGAGAGATGACTTCAAATCCTGATGTTTTAAATAATCCTCAAGGGGCACCTGGGGGACTCAGTTGGTTTAGCATCCGACTTCGGCTTAGGTCACGATCTCACAGTTCATGTGTTCGGGTCCCACGTCAGGCTCTGTGCTATCAGCTCAGAGCCTGGATCCTGCTTCAGATTCTATGTCTCCCCCTCTCTGTGCCCCTCCCCCACTCACACTTTGTCTCTCTCTCTCTCTCTCTCTCTCTCTCAAAAATAAATAAACATTAAATAATCCTCAGATCTTAGGCTAACCATGACCTCTCTCGATCTCCACATTGCTCTCTCTCTCTCTTTTTCCCTAAAGAAAGCGCTCACCCGTTCACCCTTCCAGAGAGGCATCCTGGATTACTGAGCGGCTTTGGGCCACTCTACGGAGTTTGTTCGTTAGGTCACGTATTGGGATTAACCAGACCTAGAAGCATCCTTGCCCCAGTCTACCACCACCCCCACCTACCTGGCTGCAGCAGGATGTTGAGAGCATGAATACTGTTTTTGCTCTCCTCGTAACTTCATAGGCCTTTTATTTCGCACATCTGGGAAAGATATGTGCCCGTCGATGAGGTAACGGCAGACATGATGAATCCCACATGTCGAACATGGCAATTTGCCTTGAACTTGCAAGATCACAACTGGGGACAAACGTATAGATTTTCTTCACTTATTGTTTTACAGAAAGCTAATGGACAGCCAACTGATCAGTCAAGAAAAGGCCGAAGAAATCTTTTCATTTTTAAATGTAGAGTGGGGGAGCGGGGGAACCCAAAGTGTTTTCATTTCTGCAAAAATGAAACTGGGTGAAGGGCACCTTCTCAACAATGAAAGCAAATATAATTACCTAGTGAATCAATGCATATCAGTTCTCTCCAATACATTACTCCATTATTCTGGGTTCTGTGCACCTTCAGTTAGAATCCTGGGTCATGCGGCTCTTCTAGTTAGCCTTTGTTAATTACGTAGATGCCATTTTCATGTTCACACTTAGCCCCAGAGGACTGATTTGTCCCTTCTAATAAAGGATTGTTCAGTTTGCGCCTGGGGCCGGGGAATGGGAGCCGCGGCTTTTGTAAACTACTCCTGCCACCTTGTGGTGCTCCTGAGAAGTGGCAAAGTCAATCTTCGGGAGCCGTGAGCATGGTGGCCAGTGAACGGTTCCATACCTGCCAGTTCCTTGTATTTCAGAGCTTTTAGGAAGCACACTCCTACCTCTCCAGTCAGGTCACAGCAGCCCATCTGGATGGCATTAAATGTAAACATGTGCTACAGCTTGGTTACCTTGAGATTCCAGATCACATCCGGGACTTCCGTGAATTAGAAATCTCTTACGGGTCTCACTGTATGAGTCTCAAGAACTGTTTCAGGGCCTCTGGGTGGCTCAGTCGTTAAGCGTCCAACTCTTGATTTTGGCTCAGGCCATGATCTCACGGTTTGTGAGCCCCGCACCGGGCTCTGCGCTGACCATGTGGGGCCTGCTTGGGGTTCTCTCCCTCTCTGTGTCAAAAAATAAATAAATAAATAAACTTAAAAAAAAAAAAAAGACAGTCACTGAGATAGCGAGTGTGCAGCAAGGAAAGTGTTTCTTCTAAAGGCGGCCAGACAAGGACACGGGGGGAGGGGGGAAGCCTCAAATCCTCCTCCCAAAGGAGGAGAGTGGAGTCGGGGAAGGAAAAGGCAAATGCAAAAGGTCTGGGTAAATAGTTGCAGCTGCACTTGTTAGGCAAGAGCTGTGATTAGTCGTGTTAACCCTGTGATTACTGCTTTCACACTAGCCTCTCGGAGCTGCTCAATACACATAACCATTCGTGTCAGGAACAAATATGATTCTGAGGAGGGAAACTGAGGATGCAGACCAGCAAGAAGTTGGGGTGGTGGTCAGGGAAGGGTTGTGGGAAGTGGATGGCCCCGAGAGCCAAGGACACGGTGAGGTGTCGCTGCGTAGCCGAGGTGACGGGAGCTGTTCCATGGAACGGTGTGGACACACTCTGCAGCCAGAGCCTGGACGGCCCGCGGAGTGGGGAGCACAGGAAGCCTGGAGGTGGGGAGTTCCCATCTGGTTGTGACCTTGTCCCTGACTAGCTCTTTAAGGGGACCATGAGGTTGATCGCAATGCTCTCACAGGTGTTGCAGAAGTTTTGTTGAATACGGGAGACATTTTCCTCAGGATCATTATCACTCATGGCTTGATTCCTCTCCTGGTCACTGCTCGGGCTGTGTAGAAGTGCGGACACCCTCACCGGCCAGGGGGATCCTGGCCCTAGACCTCATCAGTCCAGGCTCGCTTGTGTTCCCTACCTGTCTCTACTCCAGGGGGAAAAAAAACACATTCCTTTTATAAAATGTGCTGAATGAATACATTAAAGCCACCAATTCTCAAGACTCAGCAATAATAGTGATAGAATTGTAGATCACTGATTTATTCTAGGAAAACCCAAAGAGAGGACGCATTCAATCTTTTTTTAACATTTATTTATTTTTGAGAAAGAGTGCGAGTAGGGAAGGGGAAGAGAGAGAGGGAGACACAGAATCTGAAACAGGCTCCAGGCTCTGAGCTGTCAGCACAGAGCCCGACGGGGCTCAAACCCACGGACCGTGAGATCATGACCTGAGCCGAGGTCAGATGCTTAACCGACTGAGCCACCCAGGTGCCCCCACAGATATTCAATCTTAAGACTATCTGTGGGTGCCTGGCTGGCTCGGTTGGAGGGGTGTGTGACTCTTAATCTCAGGGTCATGAGTTCGAGCCCCGTGTTGGGTATAGAGATTAATTAAACAAATAAAACTTAAAAAAAAAAAAAGAAAAGAATGTTTTCTGGGCTATTAAAAAGTACTTTTGTCCACCTATTTTCCTGTGAGCCCCCGTTTTCTGGGGAAAAGTCAATCCCCAGGTTGACTTCCTATTTCTATTGGGGTTTCTATTCCTATTTTTGCTGCTCTTGCGTTAAGAGATCGTGGTTCCCTGTAAGCGTAGGATTGGCTGTGTTTACAGATACAGCATGCACTCAGCATGTGGCATTTCAAGAATCTGCCACTTGTGCTATATGTGCCTCTAATCATAAAAGAAAGGTTCATACAGCATCTATCCCTGGATTGATTTGTTATTTTTGTTAGTCCTTTGCTATTGTCATTATGGTCTGTAGGGGGCAGTAGGAACCTCAGAGTGAAACAGCAGAACGTGAAGCTCCGAATGGTCAAACACGAGATTCCCTGGCTGTCTAAAGCAGTGCTCCTCCGTCTTCAAGGTGCGCGCACGTCCCCTGGGAATCTGGTTAGCATGCGGGCTGATTCCCTGGGTCTGCAGGAGCCCAAGATTCTGCATTTCTAACGAACTCCCAGGCAATGCCAGCGCTACAGGGCCAGGGACCACACTTTGACTTGCAAGGCTGTAAATGACAGTCTTGTAGGGCCAGGGTGCAGTGTTCTTTACATACATTTGTCATGTGAATCGTGAACTTGCACGGCCAACAGATCCTGTGTTTGATGAGCTGGCTGGATTGAGAACAACTGAGTTTCAGCAGTGTCTTCTCCCTTGACCTTGGGGGTGCCCTTTTCTTCTTTGTGGCTCGGCGACGCTGTTGGTAAACTTTAGAGGCTAATGTTATTTGTCATCCCCTTGTAGGTGTAGAATGCTGAGCCTGATTTTGCCAGATTTTACCCTAAGAGTGGAATGTGCCCTCACCCCTGAAGCTTGGAACTGGTGGCCTTCAGTCACCTGCCGTGGCAGACGCCCTAGGCGGCCCCTACACGTGCCGGGGGGAAAGAAGTGAGATAGGTGTGGTCTCCAATTCAGGGAGTAGAGACCCACTCAGAGAGAGAACTGTCCCCCAACAAGATGCAATTGATGCACCTCTCAAGCTTTGGCCTTGGAGAGAATCAGGACTTGGATGTATTTGAATATCCTTGCTCTGAGATCACTCGGGCTTATTCATTTAACATACATTTATTGAGCACCTGCTGTATACCTGGCCTTATGCTGGGGGCTGAGCCAGTAGAGATGAATCGGAATCTGTCTTGTGGGGGCTGATATTTGAAATGCGTGGGCAGGTTTCCACGAAGAGTCCCATACAGTCTTAAGAAAAGCCAGAGTCTACTCGCACTGTTGGTGGGAACGCAAACTGGTGCAGCCGCTCTGGAAAACAGAGTGGAGGTTCCCCCCAAAATTAACAACAGATCTACCCTATGACCCAGCAATAGCACTGCTAGGAATTTACCCAAAGGATACAGGAGTGCTGATGCATAGAGGCACTTGTACCCCAATGTTTATAGCAGCACTCTCAACAATAGCCAAATTATGGAAAGATCCTAAATGCCCATCAACTGACGAATGGATAAAGAAGATGTGGTCTATATACACAATGGAATACTACTTGGCAATGAGAAAGAGTGAAATCCTGCCATTTGTAGCAACGTGGATGGAACTGGAGGGTATTATGCTGAGTGAAATAAGTCAGGCAGAGAAAGACAGATACCATATGTTTTCACTCATATGTGGATCTTGAGAAACTCAGCAGAAGACCAGGGGGGAGGGGAAGGGGGAAAAAAGTTACAGAGAGGGAAGGAGGCAAACCATGAGAGACTCTTAAACACTGAGAACAAACTGAGGGTTGATGGGGGTTGGGGGAGAGGGGAAAGTGGGTGATGGGCATTGAGGAGGGCACTGAGTTGGGATGAGCACGGGTGTTGTATGGAAACCAGTCTGACAATAAATTTTAGAGAGAGAGAGAGAGAGAGAAAAGCCAGAGTCTAGGGAGCTGGCTGATGGGTGTCTCTGCCGCAGACCCCTTGGGGTGTTTGCCCTGAGCAGGGTAACTCAGGAATATTCACGTGGTATCGCATGGTGTATTTGGAGTCTGGGTTATTTTACGCCCTAATGTGACCCTTATCTCATTGTGTTGAGTTGTGGCTTCATTCTCCTATGAAACTCGGAGCTGGAATTTTAAAAAAGTCTTAGTAAGTCTGAGTAAGCATGTGTCAATACTGGCACTATCCCATCCTTGGGACTTGCACCTTGCATACTGCTGTGCACCCACCTGCCACCCATCCTTCTCACGGACTGTGATGTGAGCTCGCCTGGAGCAAGCTTCTGGAAGAAGCGTGTCTTTCTACCCTTACACACACGCCCACCCACACCCACTCTGACTAGCCAAGAACCCACCAAACTCTGTTATCCCACAACGTTGGAGAAGTAAGTGAATGACTCAAGATCTGACCTGTGGTTTTGAAGAACAGGAAGGCGTTGACCTCAGAGTTCATTTGGGTTTAGGCAAACCTGATCTATGCTGTTAGAAATCGGGGTGCTGGCTCCCCTTGGGAGTAGCAGTCCTGGCTGGAAAGACCCATGAGGCTTCTGGGGGCTGCTGATGTCGGATTTCTCATTCTCGGTGCAGGGCACGTAAGAGGGTGTGTGCTGTGAGAAAACGTTAAGCTGTCCTCCTAAAATATATGGGCACTTTCTAGATGCAAAAAAAAAAAAATGCATGAAGTTCATAACTTTGAAAGGTTTTGACTACATATAGCAGCAATTTTAAAAGCAGAAATGAAATCATAATGCTTAAGTCAATGATGATGAACAAATGCCCCGAATTCTCTCCTTGGCAGACCCAATGCTTCTGCTTAAAAACAAAACAAATCACCAATTACCTAATCCTGGCCACCCCCATGCAACACATTTAAGGCTAAAAACTTCAAAAACGGCCCGTCTTCTCTCTGTTTTCCATTCTGCGTTGCCCTCCCCCCACAGACACTCGTTGGATGATCTCACCTGATTTTTATATAGAAAATTGAGTCCATGTGGTGTTAGCTCCCTCCAGCCCCCCTCGTCTCCACCTGAATGCGATCCGATCCCGGGAAGCCCCGTTTTCCCCCGTCTTTCCCCCTGAGCCTGGGGGCAAGGAGCCCATCTCCTCTCTGCCTTTCTGCATCTAACTTCCCGAAAGGTCAGCCCCTCCCCACAGACAGCAAATTCAGGATCTCCCAGACCTGCCCTCTCCCCCCCCCAACTCCCACTCACTCCCAAGGCTTTTAAATTCGGGCAAATAACTTGAACTCCCTTCACACCCCTCTGGGACATTGGCGGGACCCTCCCCAGAGATCTGTGAGGCCACTTTTTCTATAGTCTTGACAGTTTGATTTTTTTGCCTTGCATTTGCTAGTCTTCCAGACATCTATGGGACCTAATTTTTTTTTTTTCAACGTTTATTTATTTTTGGGACAGAGAGAGAGACAGAGCATGAACGGGGGAGGGCCAGAGAGAGAGGGAGACACAGAATGGGAAACAGGCTCCAGGCTCTGAGCCATCAGCCCAGAGCCCGACGCGGGGCTCGAACTCACGGACCGCGAGATCGTGACCTGGCTGAAGTCGGACGCTTAACCGACTGCGCCACCCAGGCGCCCCCTTTTTTTTTTTTTTTTTTTTATGGGACCTAATTTTAAGTGCTTTTGAAAGTTTGGATGCTCAGCTCTTGAAAACACTTTAATTAAATGGACCGAAACACTTGAGTTTTCTGAGTACCTAGAACCTTCTTAGCTCTCTAAACGGGGCACTTTTGTTATGCAGCCTTGCGAGGTGGAGGTCCAAGCCTGGCCTTTCCGTCCTCCACAAGAGCGAGATAAAGCATCCAACAGGGAAGCTCCAGGCACCACTCGATCCGGTTCCCCAACTGCTGGAGGGCCCCCCAGAAGCCCAATTAGCCCAAAAGCCAAAGCATCAATTCCCTAATGATAAATTTCCCCGAAATGTATAGTCGTATATCTGTTGTGGTTCACATATGATGAAGTAGCCTCTGCTCTCAGGACTTCCTCTATCCCCGACGGCATCTGTGCATTCCCATGGTTACCTAACCTGGGGAGGGGAGTGTAAGCTTGCTTCCACAGCTGGACACCTTGTCCAGGGCACAACCTGCACAACTGTCCATGGAACCCTTGCCCACTCTCTGGGAGGTATTTGGGGTAACTTTTGACAGCTTTCTGCTTCCTCTGCATTTTTTTAATTATTTTTTTAAAATTTTATTATTTAAATTTTGTTATTAATTTTTTAAATTTTAATTAGAGCATAGTTAACATACAGTGTAATTTGAGTATAGTGATTCAATAGTTCCATACATCACCAAGTGTTCATCACAACAAGTGCACGCCTTCGTCCCCTCACCTATTTCACCCGTCTCCCCACCCCCTTCCCTCTGGTGTGCTCTATAGTGAAGAGTCTGTTTATGCATCTGTCTCTCTCTTTTTTCCCTTTGTTCATTTGTGTTCCTTAAATTCCACATATGAGTGAAATCATGGTATTTGTCTTTCTCTGACTGACTGACTTCCCTTAGCATAATACTCGCCCGGTCCATCCATGTTGCTGCAAATGGCAAGATTTCATTCTTTGTTTTGGCTGAGTAATATTCCATTGCATGTATACACCACATCTTCTTTATCCGTTCATCTACTGATGGACACTTGGGCTGCCTCCCTATCTTGACTGTTGAAATAATGCTGCTCTGAACATACGGGTGCATATATCCTTTTGAATTAGTGCTTTTGTGTACTTTAGGTAAATACCCAGTAGTGAAATCATTGGATCATAACGTGGTTCTATTTTAACTTTTTGAGGAATCTCCATACTGTTTTCCAGAGTGGCTACACCAGTTGGTAATCCCGCTAACAGTGCAAGAGGGTTCCTTTTTCTCCGCATCCTCGCCAACACTTGTATTTTGTGTTTTTCAATTTTTTTTAATGTTTAATTATTTTTGAGAGAGAGAGAGAGAGAGAGAGAGCGCGCGCACGAGCGGGGGAGGAGCAGAGAGAGAGAGAGACACAGAATCTGAAACAGGCTCCAGGCTCTGAGCGGTCAGCACAGAGCCTGACACGGGGCTCGAACTCACAAACCGTGAGATCGTGACCTGAGCCAAAGCCGGACACTCAACCGACTGAGCCACCCAGGCGCCCCTGTATTTTGTGTTTTTGATTTTAGCTATTCTGACAGGTGTGAGGTGATATCTTATTGTAGGTTTGATTTGCATTTTCCGGATGATGACTCAACTTGAGCATCTTTTCATGTGTCTGTTGGAAATCTGTATGTCTTCTTTGGGAAAATGTCTGTCCATGTCTTCTGCCATTTTGTATTTGGATTATTTGCTCTTTGGGTGTTGAGTTATATAAATTCTTTATATATTTTGGATGCTAAGCTTTTATTGGATATGTCATTTGCAAATATCATCTCCCATTCAGTAGGTTGCCTTTTAGTTTTGTTGGCTGTTTCCTTTGCTGTGCAGAAGCTTTTTATTTTGATGAGGTCCCAATAGTTTACTTTTGTTTGTTTCTCTTGCCTCAGGAGACCTATCTAGAAAAATGTGGCCAATGTCAGAGAAATTACTGCCTGTGCTCTCTTCTAGGATTTTTATGGTTTCAGGTCTCCGATTTAGGTCTTTAATCCATTCTGAGTTTATTTTTGTATATTGTGTAAGAAAGTGGTCCAGTTTCATTCTTTCGCATGTAGCTATCCATTTTGCCCAACACCCTTTGTTGAAAAGTCTGTATTTTTTTCCATTGCATATTCTTTCCTGCTTTGTCAAAGACTAATTGACCGTATAATCATGGGTTTGTTTCTGAGCCTTCTATCCTGTTCTGTTGATCTGTGCATCTATTTTTTTTTTTTTGCCAATACCATAGTGTTTTGATTATGACAGCTTTGTAATATATCTTGAAATCTGGTATCGTAATACCTCCAGCTTTGTTTTTCTTTTTCAAGATTATTTTGGCTACTCAGGGTCCTTTGTGGTTTCATACAAATTTTAGGATTATTTGTTCTAGTTCTGTGAAAAATGTTGTTGGTATTTTGATAGGTATTCCATTTAAATCTGTAGATTGTGTTGGGTAGTATGGACATTTTAACAATATGTGGCCTTCCAGTGCGTGAGCATGGAATATCTTTCCATTAGTTTGTGTCTTCAATGTCTTTCATCAGTATTTTATAGTTTTCAGTGTACAAGTCTTTTACCTTCTTGGTTAACAATATTTTATTGGTTAATAATATTTTATTATTTTTGGTGCAGTTGTAATTGGGATTGCTTTCTAAATTTCTTTCTATGGCTTCATTATGAGTTTATAGAAATGCAACGTATTTCTGTACAATGATTTTGTATTCAGCAACCTTACTGAACTCATGATCAGTTCTAATACTTTTTTGATGGAGTCTCCAGGGTTCTCCATACAGAGTGTCATGTCGTCTGAAAATAGTGAAAGTTTTACTTCTTCCTTATCAATTTGGATGCCTTTTGTTCCTTTTTTTGTTTCTTATTGCTGTGGCTAGGACTTCAGTACTATGTTGAGTAAAAGTGGTGACAGTGGACATCTTTGTCTTGTTCCTGACCTTACGGGGAAAGCTCTCAGTTTTTCACCATTGAGTATGATGTTAGGATAGGCTTTTCATATATGGTCTTTATTACGTTGAGTTATGTTCCCTCTACACCTACTTTGTTGAGGGTTTTTATCATGAATGGATGTTGTACTTTGCCAAATGCTTTTTCTTCATCTATTGAAATGATCATATGGTTTTTACCCTTCCTCTTACTGATGCAATGTATCACATGGATTGATTTGCAAATATTGAACCACTCTTGCCCTCCCAGGAGTAAATCCCACTTGATCATGGTGAATGATTTTTTTAATGTGTTGTTGGATTCAGCCGGCTAATATTTTATTGAGGATTCTTGCATTTATATTCATCAGAGATATTGGCCTGTAGTTCCCTTTTTTTGTAGTGTCTTTATCTGGTTTTGGTATCAGGGTAAGGCATGCCTCACAGAATGAATTTGGAAATTTTCCTTTCTCTTCTTTTTTTTGGAATAGTTTGAGAAGAAAAAATATTAACTCTTCTTTAAATGTTTGGAAGAATTCACCTGGAGCCATCTGGTCCTGGACTTTAGTGTGTTGGGAGTTTTTGATGACTGATTCAATTTCATTGCTGGTAATCACTGTGTTCACATTTCCTATTTCTTCCTTATTCAGTTTTGGGAGGTTGTATGTTTCTAAGAACTTATCCATTTCTTCTAGGTTATCAAGTTTTTTGGCATATAATTTTTCATAGTATTTACTTATTGTATTTCTGTGGTGTTGGCTGTTATTTTTCCCCTTCCATTTCTGATTTTTTTTTGATGAGTCTGGCTAAAGGTTTATCCATTTTGTTGATCTTTCCAAAGAACCAGCTCCTGGTTTCATTGATCTGTTCTATTGTTTTTTTGGGGTTTTTTTCTTTTCTATTTCATTTATTTATGCTCTAATCTTTATTATTTCCTCCCTTCTACTGATTTGGGGCTTTGTTTGTTCTTTTTCTAGCTCCTTTAGGTGTAAGTTTAGGTTGTTTATTTGAGGTTTTACTTGCTTCTTAAGGTAGGCCTGTGTTGCTGTAAACTTCCCTCTTAGAACAGCTTTTGCTGCATCCCAAAATGGGTTTTGGACCACTTTGTTTTCATTGTCATTTGTCTGCATGTGTGTTTTGATTTCCTCTTTGATTTCTTGGTTGACCCATTCATTGTTTAGTAGCATAGTATTTAACCGCCATGTATTGGTGTTCTTTTCAGATTTTTCCTTGTGTGATTTCTAATTTCAGAGTGTTGTAATCAGAAAAGATGCATGGTATGACTTTGATCTTTTTGAATTTGTTGAGGCTTGTTTTGTGGCCTAATATGTGATTTTTTTGGAGAATGCTCCATGTGCATTTGAGAAGAATGTGCATTCTGATGTTTTAGTATGGAATGTTCTGAATATATCTGTTAAATGCATCTGGTCCAGTATGTCATTCAAAGCTACTCTTTCCTTGTCGATTTTCTGTTTGGATGATCTGTCCATTAATGTAAGTAGGTGGTAAAGTCCACTGCCATTATTGTAATACTATCAATCACTTTCTTTATGTTTATTATTAACTATTTCAAGTATTTGTGTGCTTTCCAGTTGGAGACATAAATATTTACCATCTTGTTGGATTATCCCCTTAATGATTATATAGTGTCTTTCTGTGTTCTTGTTACAGCCTTTGTTTTAAAGGCTATTTTATCCAATATAAGTATTGCTACCTTGGCTGTCTTTTTTACTTTCATTTGCATGATAAATGCTTTTCCATTCCTTCACTTTGTTTTTTTTTTATTTTTTTTAAAAATGTTCTTATTTAGGGGCGCCTGGGTGGCGCAGTCGGTTAAGCGTCCGACTTCAGCCAGGTCACGATCTCGCGGTCCGTGAGTTCGAGCCCCGCGTCAGGCTCTGGGCTGATGGCTCGGAGCCTGGAGCCTGTTTCCGATTCTGTGTCTCCCTCTCTCTCTGCCCCTCCCCCGTTCATGCTCTGTATCTCTCTGTCCCAAAAATAAATAAACGTTGAAAAAAAAAAATTAAAAAAAAAAAAATAAAAATGTTCTTATTTATTTTTGAGAGAGAGAGAGAGACTGAGCGGGGAAGGGACAGAAAGAGGGGGAGACACAGAATCCGAAGCAGGCTCCAGGCTCTGAGCTGTCAGCACAGAGCTCCACACAGGGCTCGAACCCACAAGCCATGAGGTCATGACCTGAGCCAAAGTCGGATGCTTAACCGTCTGAACCACCCAGGTGCCCTCTATTCCTTCACTTTCGATCTGCAGGTATCTTTAGGTCTGAAAGGGGCCTTTTGTGGGCAGCATACAGATGGGTCTTGTTTTTTCATCTGTTCCGTCACTCTGTGTCTTTTGATTGGAATGTTTACTCCATTTACACTGAAAGTAATTATCGATAGGTATATATTTATTGCCATTTTGTTACTTGTTTTATGGTTGTTTTTGTAGTTCTTGTCTGTTCCTTTCTTGCTCTCTCATGATTATTTGGCTTTCTTTAGTGATAGACTTGGATTCCTTTCTCTTTATGTTTTGCATATCTGTTACTGGTTTTTTTTTTTTTTAATTTTTTTTTTAATTTTTTTTTTTCGAACGTTTATTTATTTTTAAGACAGAGAGAGACAGAGCATGAACGGGGGAGGGGCAGAGAGAGAGGGAGACACAGAATCGGAAACAGGCTCCAGGCTCTGAGCCATCAGCCCAGAGCCTGACGCGGGGCTCGAACTCCCGGACCGCGAGATCGTGACCTGGCTGAAGTCGGACGCTTAACCGACTGCGCCACCCAGGCGCCCCTGTTACTGGTTTTTGATTTGTGGTTACCATTAGGTTTGTATACAACATCTTACTCACATAACCGTCTATATTAAGTTGTTGGTTGCTTAAGGTGGAACCCATTCTTTACTCCTCTCTTCCCCCACAGTTGAGGTATAAAGTGTCGTACTTTACAACCTTTTATTTTGTGAGTCCCTTGACTGATTTTTACGGCTTTTATGTTTCCTACTTTTCTTACTCCTGTTTATGGTCTTTGCTTTCCACTCAGAATCCCCTTTCACATTTCTTGTTGGACTGGTTTAGTGGGCATGAACTCTTAAGTTTTGTTTGGGAAACTCTTTTGTCTGTCTTTCTATATTAAATGATAGCCTTCCCGCATACAGTATTCTTGGCTGCAGTCTTTTTCCTTTCAGCACTGTGAATGCCACTGCCTCTGGTCGGCCAAGTGTGTGCTGAAAAATCCCTTGATAGGTGCGCCTGGGTGGCTCAGTTGGTTAAGCATCCGACTCTTGGTTTCAGCTCAGGTCATGATCTCACAGTTTGTGGGATCAAGCCCTGCGTCAGGCTCTGTGCTGACAGTGCAGAGCCTGCCTGAGATTCTCTCTCCCTCTCTGCCCCTCCCCTGCTTGTTTTCTCTCTCTCAAAATAAGCAAATAAACTTTAAAAAATCCATCGATAGCCTTATGGGGTTCTCTTATTTATAACTGTTTTCTTTCCTCTTGCTGCTTTTAAAATTCTCTTTATTACTACTTTTTGCCATTCGAATTACTGTGTGTGTTGGTGTGGATCTCCTTGGGTTGATTTTGTAAGGGGATCGCCGTGCCTTCTGAATCTGGATATCTTTCCTTCCCCGGACTTGGGGATTTTTCCATCTATTATTTCTTCAAATAAACTTTCTCTCTTTTCTTCTGGGATATCTATAATTTAAATGTTCTTACACCCGATGGAGTCACTGAGTTCCCTAAGTCTATTCTCATTTTGCGTAACTTTTTTCTCTCACCTACTCAGTTTGATTAATTTCCATTACTCTGTCCTCCGGGTCATCAATCTGTTCTTCTGCTTCCTCTAGTCTCTTATTTATTCCACCTAGCATAGTTTTTATTTCATTTATTGTGTTCTTCATCTCTGACAGGTTCCTTTTAATCTCTTTGTTAAGGACCTCACTGATGTCCTCTTTTCTCAAGTCCAGTGAGTATCCTTATGATCGTTACTTTGAATTCTCTATCAGGCATATTACTTATCTCCATTTCTCTTAGGTCTCTTGCTGTGGTTGTCCTGTTCCTTCATTTGGGACATATTCTGTGTCTCCTCTTTTTGTCTAACTCTACTTTCGATCATATCAGTGACTAGGTCTTAACCATTCCTTCTAAGGATTCTTCAACTTTACTTTCATGTTCCTAGTGCATATTTAACAAATTGACAGAAATCTTAGATACCCAAAGTATCAGATTTATCTTTGGGGAGTGTCTTAATTCTACTTTACTGTTTAAATACGAGTTTTATAGAACCTGGTACACCATAGGGAATTATTAAGTAAATTATAGCATATGGAGGATTTATGCCAAGTTAGTGAGGCCTGCCCAGTGGTTAAAATGAAAAGCAGGAAGAGTCATAAGTATGTTAAGCTCCACTAAACTTTGTTTTTAAAGCTAAAAAAAAAATGGGGCACTTGGGTGGCTCAGTTGGTTGAGTGTCTGACTTCAGCTCAGGTCATGACCTCGGTTCATGAGTTCAAGCCCCAAATCAGACTTGCTGCTGTCAGTGCAGAGCCTGGACCCTACTTAGGATTCTGTGTCTCCCTCTCTTTCTGCTCTGCCCCTCCCCCCTTGTGTGCTCGCTCTCTCTCTCTCTCTCTCTCTCTCAAAAAATAAATTAAAAGTAAACATTTAAAAAACAAAAGTAAAAAGCTAAAGAAACATAAATGAATTGGGGATCACAAAATACTGATCAGTACTTCCAAAATTATTTGTACAAATTTAAGATATGTTTTTGTGGGATTTTTTTTTTTGTGTGTGTCCTCTGTTCTCTCTAAAGCCTGCACCTTCCAAAAGGAGGATAACTGAGAAGAGTGTTCATAATATAACCCAAGTCTGGGGAAAAGGCAGACACGCTTCAGGATAATAAAATACAGGAGATATGCCAACAGCACAAGGTAGCTGACATTTTTGAGATAATCCACCTGGAGACCAGATGACCATAATGGCCTTTTTCCATCCCACCAGCAGGATCTGAGGCTCCCCCCACCCTGTCTCCAGCAGCGGGTCTGGGAAAACCAGAGACGTTTACTCCAAAGGCCCCACGTACACCAAGGCCATGCATGGCCAGAGCAGCCACGTTAGGGAGATGAGGGATAAAAGGACGGGGGATGGGGGGTGGGGATGCTAGGTGGCCAGGAGGAGTTCCAAAGGGATCTGTTTCCGCTCATGCACAGAGCTGGATTTTTGCAGACTGAGAACAAGTGTGGAAGAGATCCCGAGCAGACAACTAGGCGTGATTGCCTGTAGGGTTGCTCTAAAACGCTAGGAACAAGAACTGCTACTCTTGAATGGTCTGTGCGGATGAACCAAGTAGATTTGTCCCCACCACCCCTTTGGATGCCAAACAGATTGATTCTATCACCTGAACATGAGGTTAAGAATTAATGGAAGGAGGCTTTCGGCTGAGCAAGGCATTTATCTCCACCTCCTCCCAAAGTCTTACCAAAGGACACTAAGTAAGAGAATGAGAAGAGACAACAGACCAGAGACGTCAAATCGAGTTTGGAGAAAGTGCATAAATGGCACTGACTTGGCCGAGCTGTGAAAGCAGGACTCTGACTACTGGCAGAGGAGACAAAACTGGTAAAACCCCGATTCCCAGTACAGAAGCCTGGGAAGTTTCAGGAACCGAGGCACAAGCACCCTCACAGAGAGAGAACAGCAGGGTTCGTGGCGCAGGCAGAAAGCAGAACTGGGGTGAAGCTTGAATAAAGAGGAGCTGGGCGTCTGGATTCCAAGCCCAGCCCACACAGCTGCGGGAATGACCCTGCCTGTCTTTGCAGGAGACAGAAGACTTCGTCTCCGGGGAGGCTGGACCAGAGAAATGCTGGCTGAGCGTGAAGTGAACGTCAGCTGACTGTGCAGGGAGACCGCCACCCCACTCAGTCCCGCGAATGCCAGCCCCCCGAAGGGCTGGCTCAAAGGGAAAACCATGCAGCCGATGGGTTAGGAGGCATGTTCGACTACACAGAGCAGTCGTTCTTTTAGAATGCTTGGGGATGGGGCTGCCCGGGGGGCTCAGTCGGTGAAGCATCCGACTTCGGCGCAGGGCATGATCTCAGGGCTCGTGAGTTCGAGCCCCGCGTCAGGCTCTGTGCTGACAGCTCGGAGCCTGGAGCCTGCTTCCGATTCTGTGTCTCCCTCTCTCTGCCCCTCCCCTACTTGTGCTCGCTCGCTCTCTCTCTCTCTCTCTCAAAAATAAATAAAAACATTTAAAAAAAGAATGCTTGGGAATGGATCAGTGATAAGTAATTGCTGTAAAACTAAGTCAGCAAAAAAATAAGGCAATGAATAAAAATGGTGTAACAAGGGAAGTAAATTCACAATATGGCGCATGGTCTCTGTGAACATTTGCATAACCATAATGATGACAATACAAAATATTAACTTGACCCAAAAAACCTGTGCTATAAGTAAATTGGCAAGATGGGGACAGGGGATGTATGGTTGTCTCGAAAACATAACAGAATTTCAAAAGTAAGAAGTCAATAGGTGACTTCTTAAAATTTTTTCAAATCACAATTAGTAATATAAATGTGTTGTATAGAAATAGCAAAGTTTAAAGAGAAAGAAAGAGAAGGCTAAAAGACTTTAAAGCATTTCCAGTGAGCAGTGGAGATGGGAAACAGAAACTGAGGTTCCGGAAGCTGGGGCAGGACAACTGCTTACTTTCCTTTAAGTCATGGAGTATCGTTTGACTTTTAAAATTATGTACACATCTTGCTTTAGTGAGAATTAAATGACATTTTTAGAAAGAGTTTGTTGGACATTCTTTAGAATTAGGTGTGTGTGTGCTCTTGGTTGGGAGAGGATTAGACCACCCCTCTGCTCCCCCAATCACCAGCAGGTGCGAGGATTTCTTCGGCATAGACAAGAGGAATTTGAAGAGACCCCAACGTGAAGCTAGCCTAGCAGCTGACCAGTAAGACTGATTTCCGTTGTCAGCTGCTCCAGCCTTCCTTCCAACCTAAAGACCATGGGTGTCCAGGATCATGGAACTATGGTGCAGTACGCTGACCCGCCCATTTGAATTCCATAAGACTGAGTCCAGATGTATCTGCCTTGGTACCAGCAGTAAAAGTGGCCCCAGCCCAAGGGATAATGATAACCTGTGCAGCAATTTCTAAAAGGGCACCTGGTTTGGGAATGGATATGTCAACTGGGGACTGGGATCACACCTGATTTTGCAACATAGGAGATGCTTTGCAGACCTCCCGGAGGATATGCCTGGGGAGGTGGCCCATAGAAACTATGGGTATCCCTTCATCGTGTGACGAATCACAAATGTCCTTAAAGGCATCCAGAATGGTGAGTCCTTTCCAGAAGGTTTTCATTTTACTTGCCCAGGTCCAGCAGAGGAATCACGGTCTATGGGAGCTGTAGCCTTACGAAATATATTTATCCAATAACAAGACTTGAAATTCAAAATTACTCCTTGATCCGTGGGCTACAGAATGGATGTTGTGTTACAGCCACGAAACATCTCCATCAGAACTCTTGGGTGACCAGATAGAGGCATCGCCAATAAACAGTAGTACCTTGAGAGGAATCTTTTTTTTCCCGAGCAGCAGGCCTCAACAGTGGGCTTAAAACATTCAGGAAACCACATCATAAACAGATGTGCTTTCAGGGTGCCGGGGTGGCTCAGTCAGTTGAGCGTCTGACCTCGGCTCTGGTCGTGATCTCACCATTTGTGAGTTGGAGCCCCACATCAGGCTCTGTGCTGACAGCTCAGAGCCTGGAGCCTGCTTCAGATTCTGTGTCTCCCTCTCTCTCTCTGCCCCCCCCCCTCAAAAATAAAACATTAAAAAATTAAAAAAAAAAAACAGATGTGCTGTCATCCAGACTTTGTTGTTCCCTTGACAGAGTCCAGGCAGAGTAGGTTGAGCATAATTCTTAAAGGCCCTAGGGTTTTCATTTTCAGAATGGCACATGAGCACAGGCTTCGACTTAAAGCCAGCAGCTGCATTAGCCCCTACCAACGGAGTCAACCTGTCCTTTGAAGCTTTGAAGCCGGACATTGACTTCTCTCCAGCTCTGAAGGTCCTAGATGGCATCTTCTTCTGATAAGGCTGTTTCATCCACATCGACAACCTGTTGTTTAGTGAAGTCGCCTCCATTAACGATCGCAGCTGGAGCTTCTGGAGAACTTCCTGCAACTTCTACATCAGCACTCGCTGCTTCGCCTTGTAGTTTTATATTATGGGGACGGTGTCTTCCCTTAAACCTCTGCTAGCTTCCAACCTGTCTTCTGTGGCTTCCCCACCTGTCTCAGCCTTCACGGAAGTGAAGAGAGTCAGGGCCTTGCTCTGGATTAGGCTTCAGCGTAAGGGAAGGTTGTGGCTGGTTTGATCTCCTGTCCAGACCTCTAAGACTTCCTCCACATCAGCAAAGAGGCTGTTTCCCTTACCACGTGTGTGTTCACTGGAGTAGCACTTTTAATGTCCTCCAAGAACTTTTCCTTTGCATTTACGACCCGCCTGTTTGGGGCAAGAGGCCTAGGTTTTGGCTTATCTCGGCTTTCAGTACGCCTTCCTCACTGAGCTTAATCGTTTCCGGCTTTTGATTTAAAGTGAAAGACGGGTGACTCTTCCTTTCCCTTGGACACGTAGAGGCCGCTTTGGGTTATCAACTGGCCCCATTTCGACACTGTTGTGTCTCAGGGATCAGGGAGACTGGAGGACGGGGGAGAGCGGGGCGGGTCAGGGGGGCAACTAGTGGACAGAGCAGTCAGAACACACAAAACGTTGCATGACATCAGAGATGACTGATCACCATGACAAATATAATAATAATGACAAAGTTTGAAGTAGTGTGAGAATTACCAAAACGTGACCCAGAGACACAAAATGAGCAAATGCTGCTGAAAAACAATGGCGCCAATAGACTTGCTCGACCCAGGGTTGCCACAGAGCTTCGATTTGTAAAGAATGCGGTATCTGCGAAGCCCGAAAAAGCAAAGCACACTAAAACAAGGCGTGCCTGTATGGTGCCCTGAAGTCACCAAGAGAGTACTTCTCACCTATTCTTGCCACGAAAACGTACAGTTGATCCTTGAACAACATGGGTTTGAACTACAACGGGTTCACTCATATGGGGTTTTTTTTCCCCAATAAATACAGTACAGTGCTGTATGTGTATTTTCTGTTCCTTACAACCTTTTTTAAGTAGGCTCCACACACAGCATGGAGCCCAATGAGCGGTTTGAACTCACGACCTTGAGGCCAAGACCAAGCTGAAATCAAGCGTCAGATGCTTCACCGACTGAGCCGTCCTGTCGCCCCTCCTTACGATTTTCTTAATAACATTTTCTTTAGCCTCCTTTGCTGCAAGATGACGGTATATGAGGCGTATAACACACAAAATATGTGTTAACCAACTGTTTATGTTATCAGTTGGGTTTCCAGTCAACAGTAAGCTATTACTAGTGAAGTTTTGGGGAGCGAAAAATTATATTCAGGTTTTCAACAACATGGAGGCTCGGTACCCCTAACCCCTGTGCTGTGCAGGGGTCAACTGTAACAGAAAGCCTGAAAAGAATAAAACTATAATAAAAATAAAAGGAAAGAAAAGAAAATAGGAAATAGATCAGAGGAAGAGAACGCTGAAAAGAAGGCTCGGGACCGGGTTGAGGAGTCCATCACCCTCAATGTAGTAAAATCTTAGAGCGTTGTTCATGTGGGAGCATTTGGATCTGGTGTCACCTGATCTGGGGGAGTCCGGCAGTGCAGGCTCTTTGGCAGGTAGTGCTTCAATGAGAGAGTTTGATCTGTGGAAAATAGTGAACTAAAACTTGGGCTTAGACTCTGAACTTGAAGAGATGAAAGTCTGGATGTGCGTTGAAACACCGTTGGAAGAGGCTGTTACTGAAATCTGCAGTGCTGCGGGCCAGTCACCCTCGTGGTTGATCGCGTGGCCCTTGCCCTTGGACTGCGGCGGTACAACGCTGTGACCGTGGGGAGGGTACAGGCTCACGTGCCTCTGAGGCTGTGATGTCCCACCAAGAGCGAGTGGAGGGCCGGCACTGGTTTCATAGGGCTCGCTCAGACGTGCAGCCGCTCCCAGTAGACTCAGGGACACGGTGCAGACCCCCCCCCCTTTCTAGATGGAACGGCAAATCTGGCATCTAGAAACCATTGTGAATTTTCTCAGAGACGGCACGTTTCTTTCCCTGCGCTGTGTCAATGCCCCGCTCCCCTAGAAATCCCTCAAGCCCGGCTTTTCCCCATTTCGGGTACTTCCTGTCGTCTCCCTGAGAGAGGCGCGAGCAAGTAAGACAGGTGACCTTTCTGTTAAGGATGCTCAACGTGCATGTGGGCCATGCTGGAAATGCCAATGTTCACGGACCCCAATTAGCGTGTCCCCCTCCCAGGAACACACGTGATCACCTCTCAGGCTTGGGGAGAAGATCCATTCGCTCCTGTGAGGTTTTTTTGCCTCCCCTCCCTGCCCCCAGCAACGGTGGCCCCCTGGTTTCCCAGGGCAACTAGAGGAAACTGTTGGCCTGCACGGTCTAGGACCACCAGTGTTTAAGTCACCTCATTTTCTCCCTTAACGTTCCTCCGTTTCTACGCTGTACAGCCTGATAGGGTCCAGTCGAGTCAGTTGGGGTGAGTTAGCTGGGCAGGGAAGAGCCCCTGTAAGAGCAACAACCATTGGCTTCCAGAGAAAATACCGGACCTCTCTCAGGAAAAGGAGAGGCCAACTTCAAATGTGTCTTGTCTTTCGGATTATGGCACGTGGTCCCTTTCACTCCGAGTATTCCCCTTTTAAGGCCCCTCAAGATAACCCTGTACCAGTCAGTGGTGGAGCCTTTGCTTTGTCCTGATGGTTCTTCCATCCCTGGAAGCTGATTAGATAAGAGAGGATACTCGTCTTTTCCTCTTCAGGATGCCCTCCAGGGATAGGGCCAGAGATTGGGAAGAGCCTCCCAGACAGAAGTAAGAGCATGGGCAGAGGCCCTGTGGCTGAGGAGAGGGCACAGGCCTGAAAGGAAGCCAGGGTGCTGGGCCACGTCTGAAGTCAGAGGAAGTATGACGTGAAATGAGGCTGGAGCCATAGGTGAGGCGAGACCGCACGCGGCCTTGTGGGTGCTGTTAAAGATCCGGGTCTGAATCTGAAAATAGAGAGGAATTGACATTTTTCAAAGCAGTGAGCAGATGAGCGGCTTGACCACATTGGCTGCATTGGTGGGGTTGCCGTGGCATGGATGACAGCTCAGAGGGGCACCGATAGGGAGGCAGTTCTTGAGACATGGGGCCCTGGGGGACGAGCCGGAAGTGAATGGACTCCAGAGACATCCTCGGGCAACAGAGACCTGACTGGATGACAGACTGAGTGAGGGAAGGAGGTTTCGGCAATGACCCTCTAGCCTTTGAGGCTACAAGAGCTTGGCTTCTCTCCTCAAACTGCCTCTTCTGGAACAGGCACATTCCCGGAGGGGGGTGGGGGGGAGGCAGCCTCTAATGCTGAGCTCACATTCGGGGTTTTCTTTGCCTCCAAGATCTCGCCGCTGCCATTCTTCACTACTTACCGTGGGTCTCTGGTGCGTGGGACGCTGGGTGGGAGCTGAGAGACAAGGAAGTGATAACTGGCACAACGCCAACATCTAGAAAAATTACACCATTGTCATTGTCGCTATCCATTAATAGCTCAGCACAACCCTACTGTATATCTCTCTTGCCTCTTTTGGCCTCATACACTTCAAATACCTCTTAATATGCGCTGATCGTGTTTTGTTGTTTTGTTTTCATTTAATACGGACGTACTAAGTAGTTACTATATGTCAGCACCATCTGAAGATAAAACCGTGAACAAAACAGATCCAAATCTTCACATTCTCTTGGGGAGAGACAGACAAGAAACTCACGAACATTTTCATCGGCCAACCTCGAAAACTCCCGACACGAAATACCTCCGTGTGCCCCCAGGATTCATTCATTCACTGATTCATTCATTCATGCAGATCCCTATGCATTTGTAATCAAATCCTTTTTGGTTAAAGGAGAAGATCATTGGGATACTTCTCATCCTTGGCGTTTTAGGCATTAAAAGCTGAATAAATAAATAAATAAATCTTCCACCCTCCGTGGACAAATTCTTGACGGGATGGATCATCCATAGAAAATATTTTCACTGGCAGTCAAAACCGGTCGATAATAAAACAACTCGCACACCGTTCCATGACACATTTAATCTCCTCTCCAAAATGTTATCCCGTTTGGAAATCCGACCTTCAGGAGCAATCGTTTGTGTATTATTAATTTTTTTTTTAATTTTTTTTTAATGCTAATTTATTTTTGAGACAGAGAGAGACAGAGCATGAATGGGGGAGGGTCAGAGAGAGAGGGAGACACAGAATCTGAAACAGGCTCCGAGCCATCAGCACAGAGCCCGACGCGGGGCTCGAACTCACGGACCGCGAGATCGTGACCTGAGCCGAAGTCGGACGCTCAACCGACTGAGCCACCCAGGGGCCCCTATTAATTTTTGAAAAAAGGTGTATAGTTTTGTCATGAACAGATTCAAATCTGAGGTGGTGAAGTTCCTTGGTGGGTATTTGGTGACCTTCCGGATTAACTGCCTCCTGCTGGGAAACATCCCCTCCGTGATCTGGGCTGGTGGATGACGCCGATCTTGTGCTGTTGTGTTCTCTAGAGAGAATAGAAAAGTAAGTCAGTCTTTCCTCAAGCATGCTTGATAGAAATGTACTTTTTTCAGTATCGATAGTTTAGGAACAGTCTGCATCAGCTTTAGAGCCTCGTGTTAACGCTCCGTCTGGAATCACACACCACTGTCTTCAGTGAGGGTCTGGGTGTTGCTGGGTGTTGGGTGGGGGGGACACAGAGGTGGCCTCCTAGCAGGAAGCAGCCTGCCCTGGGGGTGCGGCACGTGTGGAGGAGGGAGCCCGGCTCAGGCAGCACCCTGAGGGGAGATGTGCTGTGCTGACTGTTTTCTTTCCTTTGTCCTGGAGGGGAACCTGCAGATCCTGGGCTGGGGGGGGGGGCCCAGCAAGTGAGGGGCATTAACTTGAGCATCAGCCCACCGCTGCCACCACAGAGGAGAAGCGCTGACCTCCCTGTCCCCCGAAGGCCTTCTGATTGTTCCCCAAACTCTGCTTTGCCCTCATAGGGTGTGGACATCGTTCGAAGGACGTCACTCGTAAGCAGGAGTTTTAGAAATGAGGCAGCCTCTGGGGATAAACGTCCAGTCCCCTCCCAAGGGACAACTTTAGAGGCAGCAGTCACGAAAGCTCTATTTTTAAGCACACAATTTCATGGACACTGCATGGCACGTAGAGACATTTTCATCTCCTTTCATCAACTACATCACTTCTTTCGAACGTGAAATAGCTTTTGAAACAGGGATGGCTGTGGTCAGAATCAATAGTTTTCCCCGAGCTGAGCCTGCTTCAGAGAACAGCACATCTTGGCCAGTTTTGCTTGGATCTCACAGTCCCAGACAGCAGGCAGGAGGGCAACTAATGATTTTCCAGTCTGGGTCCTCGAACCCTGCCTCTTCTACTCCTGACGTGATAGGATCTGTGTTCTGGGCCACACTTGTTTTGATGGAAAACTAAAGAAATTTGACAGGTTGTTAACTATATACTCGTTTGAGGTTCCCCTCCCCCAGATTCCTGGACAGAAACAAACAGACACTGGAAAGTTTAGAGCTACTTTTTTCAAAGGTTATTCCTAGGGTGAGCTTGGGAATAGGAAGGTGGAAGGAGAAGCATGTATCCCAGAAGAAGGGAAACTGAGGCCCCAAGAGGCTTACTTGCTTCAGCCACATCTCTGACCTCCTCCGTCTGGTATTCCCAGACCCCAGCTATAACCATCTTCCGACATTCTCTGCCTTCTTATTTTTATTTACCTTTCTCGCTCAAACCCGAAGCAATAATTTCTCTTTAATTGTATGGTTTAAACAATGAGCAAAGCTTCTGCCCATTTCTTCACGGAATTATTTGTTTTTTGGGTGTGGAGTTTGGTGAGCTCTTTATAGATTTTGGATACTAGCCCTTTATCCGATACGTCATTTGCAAATATCTTTTCCCATTCCGTCGGTTGCCTTTCGTTTTGTTGATTGTTTCCTTTGCAGTGCAGAAGCTTTTTATCACAGAAGCCCATGGAGGAAGGGAAGGGGGAAAAGTTACAGAGAGGGAGGGAGGCAAACCATAAGAGACTCTTCAATACTGAGAACAAACTGAGGGTTGATGGGGGTTGGGGGAGAGGGGAGAGTGGGTGATGGGCATGAAGGAGGGCACCTGTTGGGATGAGCACTGGGTGTTGTATGGAAACCGATTTGACAACAAATTATATTGAATAAAAAATAAACAACGAACAAAGCAAAGCTCCAATGACAAACTGGGAAAATATTTGCAATTTGTGTCACAAACAGTGGCCTTCTTTGACGAACTTTGCAAAAAATTCTACGTACTAACAATACCCAAGTAGAAATATACTAAGAAAAAAAAATACCATTAGTAGCAGCCACTGACCCCTTGGAGTGCCAGAGAGAGGCTGGGGTGTACATATAGGTGGGAAGAGTCAACGTGCTACGCTTTGACACCGGACCCTTGTTACGATCCAAATTGTGTCCCTAAAATTCTTATATTGAAGTGCTAAATCCTGGGACCTCAGAACATGAGTGTCGCAGGCGGTAGAGTCTCTAAGGAAGTAATTAAGTTATAGTGAAGTGATTAGGTTGGGCCCTACTCTGATTGACACGTGTCCTTAGAGGAAGAGGAAATTTGGACATAGGCATGCACAAAAGGATGTGCACGTGAAGCCACAGGGATAAGGCGACTGCCTACAAAGCAAGGGGAAGGCTCCAGAAGAAACCAACCCTGTCTACACCTTGATCTTGGACTTCCAGCTTCTAGGACTGTGAGAAAATAATTCCTGCTGGTGATGCCCCAGCCTGTGGTACCTTGTCATGGTGGCCCTAGCAAACTCATTCAGCCCTGAAGTCGCTCTGTGCCCAGAGGATCATGGAAGATTCTGTCTCGTCTTCTGTCTTCATGATTCTCCCTATTGTTGGCTTCCTTCTCTCAGCCCAGCTTCCCGAAGGAGCTGGAAACATGATCACTGGCAGGCTTGGGGCCCCACCAAAGGGCTCTGATTCACCCCAATGTATGTCAGGTCTCCATCAACCGACCAGTCACTTGAGGCCAGGAGGACGGTGTAGAATGATTGGTGCAGGAGGCGTCAATGCTCGCGTTCAACCATAGGTGCTACCTGCCATGGTCACTGCCTTCCAAAGTGTCACCCTGAGCTGTCACCACTGGATGACAGATGAGGCAGACACTGACCAGTGGGCTCTGAAAATTTAGAAGGATGCTGGAGCCTCTTGGGCGCCTGGGTGGCTCAGTTGGTTAAGCATCCGACTTTGGCTCAGGTCATGATCTCGCGGTTCATGAGTTTGAGCTCCACATCAGGCTCTGTGCTGACAGCTCAGAGCCTGGAGGCTGCTTCAGATTCTGTGTCTCCCTCTCTCTGTCCCTTCCCCTCCTCAAAAATGAATACACGTTTAAAAAAGAAGAAGGAGGAGCCTGGACCCTCTTTTAAAACCTACATGCTCCTGGTAGTGGTTACACATTGAATTCATTGTTGACATGCTGTTAATTTCTTGGTTGCTTCCTTTATTTAGTTTGTAGATGAGCAGAGAGTCCTAGAGATTGTGGGAAAGTCAGACAATAGTTCTGAGCAGGAAGTGAGGGGCAAGAAATGAGTTTCACAGATTTAAACCTCCTGCCGGGGCTGCCTCTGGGTTCCGAGAAAAGAGCTTTTCCTGCGAAATTTAGACTCGACGTACACAGGGGCACGTCTCATTCAGATGATACCCAATCTCGGGGTCCTAGGTTTGTGGAACAAAATTCACAAGTTCTTTGTAATTATCCTTCTCTTGTTGCTGTGATGTAACCGTGTTCCCCGGAAGAAAAAGTCAGAGAAACGTCATGAAACTTCAACTTCTGTTTTCCACCAGCAATTCAGAATTGGGTGCAAAAGTGCTGTCTTCCCAGACCATTGGCTCTTACAGGTTTCTCATTTTCAAAGTTTTACTTGTAACTAGTTGCAGCCAAACTTCACACGGAGGGCTTCTCCTTCTCCTCTGGCCCTGGCCAGAGCTGAGTGCCAGTGGGATTTGGTGGTGTTTCTAGAAATGTCTCCATGGATTCCCCCATACGCCCCTGAATCTGCTTGGCTTGTTGAAAATACAGATTCGTGAGGCACCTGAGTGGTTCAGTCGGTTGAGCGTCTGACTTCAGCTCAGGTCATGATCTCACTACGGTTCACAAGTTCGAGCCCTGTGTCGGACTCTGTGCTGACAGCTCGGAGCCTGGAGCCTGCTTCGGATTCCGTGCCTTCCTCTCTCTCTCTGCCTATCCCTCCACTTTTGCGCACTCTCACTCTCTCTCTCTCTCAAAATAATAAACATTTTTTTAATTATAAAAGCATTTTAACAGCAGCCGCACACCATTATTTTTGCAAACCTCAGTTTTGAGAACTTCACTGAAGTAGAGGTTTGTGCCTTCAGAGGGGGCACCTGGGTGCAGCTAGCAAGGGGGGGGCATTCTTGATAGCAGAATAGCAATCAAGAGCAGCAGTTTTCCAACTTGGTCAATCCGGAAAGTTTTACTGACCAGCCCTTATCTCATGCCCCGATGTTGGCCGTTCCGCACTCCCTTTCCTGGTGGCCTAGTGTCCCTACTGAAAAGCTCAGCCTGACTCCTATACCCCAGAATGCAGACTTGAGGTAGGAAGTCCGCAGGCTCCCCTCCTCCCCTGGATAAGGGTGTAGAGTAGGGTCACCAGGACGAGGCATTTCCAGCAACCTTGGCTCCGCCTCCGAGATGTGATCCAGCCCAGATGGCCCGCTGCTTTGTCCCTGTGTTTAGTGTCACTGCGAGTGCTTTGGGGGACTGAGGCCCTCGCCCCGGTTGCTGGTTGCTTCTGGAGCATTTCTGGGCACTCTGCTTGGTTGCCCCTTCTCTCCAGATGCCAGCCAACCAGCCTCATCACAGGTGTCTGTCAGGTGCCAAAGCTAGCACACTGTAGGGTTACAAGGATGGATGGATGGACGGACAGACGGACAGACAGATTGTCCCTTCCCTTTCTTCCGGCCCCTTCTCCTACCAAGTAAAGAGGTAGCATTGATCTCGGGTGACATCATAAGATCACAGGGCTGTCTTGATTGTGCCACCACCCCTGGGCGGCCTCCGGGAAACAGCTTCCATTTAGAGTATGCTGGGTAACTTGAGACCCCCAGCGCATGCATCCAGATAACTGAGATAATGCCCGTCAGCCCCCAAACCCGAGGTATTCTTTTGAGTGGTCTACAAGGGCCCATATTCAGTAATCAATCAGTTCCCTCTGCTTCACTTTGATACTCCGAACATAGCCTTGCTCAGAGGCTCATTAAACTGCCAGATTGAAACGTTAGATCCAGCCACCTGAAAAAAAAAAAAAATCACTCCAGTCGCAAACATTAAGCGTAGGAAGGAGACCAAAAACACACTCACTCAATACAGCCCCGTCTCGGCTTCCCCGTCTGTAAAACTAGGCCCGGTCCCCAGATCCCTCAGGATGAACCAGCAGCTCCCGTTGCCAGGAAAGTGCTCCAACGGCATCAGGTGAGCCGTACCAATGAGAGGTAATTTGACAGGCGAGCCAGCAGCTAATGCACTTAAAAGCCCAGAAGCAAGCCCGGGCTGGGTAATAGTGGCCCAAACACCACCAGGGATTCCCCAAGTCCAATTTCCAGGCCTGACGGCCGTGGTGCTCCACATCCACTGGCTAATTAAGGCATATGGCGGAGACAGAAGCTGACAGAGAAGCTCGCCCCGGCCTTGGTCTAGATTTATGGAGAAGAGAAGTTGCCAAGAAGGCGAGTCAGACATCAGCGGGGCTTCCCCCAGGATGAGGAGGTCCCAGGGGCGTCAGGACTGTGAGATTCAAAGCGATAATATAGATCAGTGCTGAGCTGTGCGGAGAGACAGGAGGTCGGGGCTGAGAGCCAGGTCTCCGTTTTGCTAACTGTGGGGTCCGGGTGCACTTTACCGTTCGAATCCTTCGTTTCTTCATCTGTAAGATAGACCGCTAATAGTACCCATCCCAAAGGGTTGTGAAAAGGAAATGTAGAATGGCAGTATTGGGCCTGGCACAGAATGAGTGCCCAATAAATAGTAGCTATTTTTATATTATGTTATAGTATTGGTATTCTCTGCTCCAGGGAAATATCCCCACAGGTGCCCGGCCCTGGGAAGTCAAAGTCTCCTTATCTTTCAGACCCAAAGACAGACTTGCCTCAAATGGGATACAAGCCCCTTTGAGGAAGATATATTTACAGGGAGTGTATCTGCCTATGCCGGCTACTGTTTCCGTCAACTTCCTCAAATAACCGGTCACTTCAGCCAGAACGTACGCAATTTCTCTCTCCCCCCGCCGAGCGCATTCCATCACATTAGCATTTGCCCCATTTCTACCCATTTGTTTCCCACCAGTGCTACATGCTACGCATAAACTGCGATGCCTGCAAGTTCAGAGGAAGCTGTGCCTGTCTCCCGATCATCCCTACTGCCCACTCTTCCCAGAATCAGCTTGTATACATAATATCCCTCCTTCCAAGCCAGGCAGACAGGTGCTAGCAGCTGGAATTCGTTTTCAGCTCAGTAGAAGAAGATTAAAGGAACCCCATTGAGTAGAACCATCCGCCCTATGCACAAATGCATGCGTACGTGCGCACATACCTTGTGAGAGAGAAATACAAAGGGTCACCGTCTAAATCAAGTCCACTCCAAGTCCAAACATCGGAAGACACCTTACTGTCAAGACTTTAATCCCTCCCAAAATTAACCTGTAAATTAATTCCAGTCAAAATCCCAAAGGACGATTTTTGTTGAAACACTGATTTTGGTTGAAAAATGATGAGTTAATTGTAAATTATATATGGAAGTGCAAAGGGCCAGAGAATGGTCAGAGCAATCTTGAAAAAAGAAGAACAAAGACACTACCTGATTTCAAAATGTATTATAAAGCCCTGGTGATCAAGAGAATATGGTATCTGCGTAGAACTAAATAAGTTAATGGAAGAGAATAGAATCCAGTAATAGGTCTGCACATATAAAGCCAATTGATTTTCAGCTGAGCCACCCAGGCAATTCTGTGGAGAGAAAGAAAGTTCTTCAATAAATGGAGTTGAACGACTGGACAATCAGGCATGGGGAAAAAAAACACGAACTTTGACCTCTTAGGCATACCACACACAAAAATTAATTTGAGGTGGATTTATAGATATAAACATAAAAAACCTAAGAGTATGAAGCTTCTAGAATAAAAACAAGCTAGGCAAAGGTTTCTTATAAAGGACACAAAAGGTACTAACATTAAAAAAAAGATTTTGATAAACCAGATGAGAATCAAGATATTCTTCTTAGCAAATGACACCATTGAGAAAATGAGAAAGAGAACCACAGACTGGAGGAATATAATCACAATACACATATGTAACCCCCAAAACTGTATTTAGACAATATGGAGAACTACACAGCTATAATAGAAAGACAAAGCACTCTGTTTAAAATGGGCAAAACGCTTGAACAGGTATTTCACAAAAGAAGGTCTACAGGTGACCAATAAGCCTAAGAAAAGATGTTCATCATCACCTGTCATCAGGGAGGTGGGTGTTCAGACCATAACGAGACACCCTCTTATATCCACCAGAATGGCCACAATTAAAGCAAACTATTTACACTAAGTATTGGCAAGCATGTGGAGCTGCTGGAATTCTCTCCCACAGTGCCGGTAGGGATACACAAAGAAATGACTACTTTGAAAATGGTGTGGCCACCTCTCACAAAGTTAAGCACACAACTGTCGTAAGACACGCAGGGTATTAAGAAAAATGAAAACATTTTTCCTCAAGGAGACTTGTAGAAGAATGTTTATGGTGACTTTATTCGTAATAGCCCAAAACAACCAATGTCCATCAAGAGGAGTAAAGATAAGCAAAGAGTAATATATTCACACTACGGGCTCCTTTTTAGCAATCCCAACTTATTTGTAACGACTGAAACATGCCACAACGTGTACGAATGAATAAGTAAGTTCATTTATACATGAATTTGAGATTCCTGGGTGAATCTCAAAAATAAAAAAAGTTGTGTAAAAGAAGCCAAACACTTATCACATTTATCACAATTTTTTTTAACATTTCTGTGAAATTCAAGACTAGGCAAAGTTCATCTGTGGTGATAAAATTCAGGACAGTAATTGCCTTTGGGGCATAGGGTTTACTAAAAGGGGTCATGGGGGAACTTTCTGGGCCAGTGGAAATATCTTTTGTCTTGATCGTAATGAGAGTTCCATAGGTATACACACTGATCAAATCTCATCGAACTGTGTACTTAAGATCTACGCATTTTACTGTGTGTAAATTTTACCTAACAAAGTGAAAGACCTTTAAACACATATTCCATTCTAGTTAGTGGGTTCGCTTTTTCGCAGTGGGGTATGTTAGTAATTCAGAAGCCACTTTCTGTGTATTCTAGGCTGGAACAAATAAGTAAATTTTTTGAGGATTATGGAAGCCAGATCTCTCACTGTTGAAGAAGGGAGTTAAAAATATGGAAAAAGAAAGACTACAATAAATCTTAATAATGTTGTTATGGAGAGGTATCGTATGAATGGTTTACGATATATGGCTTTTAATTTACACATTGATATATAAATAGAAATATGTATGTGTGTGTATTTCCTAGCCCTGACAGCCGAGAGGGCCTAGAAGCCATGATACCAGTAGCAATGAACCCACCCAGTGCCCAGATCTGATGTCTAAATACTGCTCTTCCCGAAAGGATAATGGCTTTTTGGAGAAAGGGCTGATTCCAGGGATAGGGAAGGGAAAGTATGATATGAACCTGAAAAGTCTTGTCCCACTAGAAGATATAGATGTGTTCAAGCAATGGTGGGAACATGTCTACAGCACACAGAGCCTGAGCCTACCTGAAGAGGCTGCCACTGGCCAAATCTCAAACCATTTGGGAATCAAATAAAATAATCATGAGGAAACAATGTCATCCCAGTGAATGAATTCTAACCCCCTGAATAAAGTCAGAATCCACTAGTCCACTCTGATGTAAGTAAATATATAGACGCTCTTCCCTACACGTGGGAAAAATAATGTAGGAATAACTTTAAAGTCACCAGTGGATGCTAGAATTGATGAATAACAGGATATTTACATAATGTCAAAGGAGCTGCCATAAATTGCATATTAATTACAATTAATTATAAAATCGCATATTAAATGCAGAGAAGAAACCTAGTGGACACCTTAACCGACTGAGCAAATTCACATCACCAACACTGGGACAAACTGACATCCTGTCCCTCCTCCTATGACACACAGACAGTGACCCAAGTCACTACTGTCACCATATCTGCCAAAAACTAAAAACCCAAATCTAATCATGAGGAAACACTGAACAGACTCAAATGGGGGGGGCATTCCATAAAATCACTGACCTGTATTCTCGAAAAACATCAAAGTCAAAAAAGGCGAAAACAAAACCAAAGACTGAGGAACCCTTCCAGATTGAAAAGGCTAAAACTTCACAACTAAATGCAAAAAAAAAAAAAAAATTGATTCTGGACCAGAAAAAAATAGCTGTAACGGATATAATTGGGACAATTGAACACATTGAATATGGACCCTGGATTGACAATACTGTATCCGTGTTAACTTCCCAATTAGGATCATTACACTGTGATTACGTAAGAGAATGTCCTAGTTCGCAGGAAATACACACTCAAGTATTCAGGGATAAGGGGGCTGTCCTCATCAGTTTGGGCTGCCATAGTAGAAAACTATATGGTGGGCGACTTAAAAGCAACAGAAATTTATTTCTCACAGTTCTGGATGCTGGAAAGTCCAAGAAAGGCACCAGCAGAGTTGGTGTCTGGGGAGGACCTCTTAGTACATATATGGCCGTCCTTCCACTGTGTCCTCACACGACAGAAGGGGCAAGGGAACTCTCTGGAGCTCATTTCTAAGGGCACTAACCCCATTCACGAAGGTTCCACCCTCATCACCTCATCCCTTCCCAAAGGCCCCACCACCTAATGCCATCAAAGTGGGGATTAGGCTTCAGCATATGAATTTGGGGGGGGGGGCACAGACACTGAGTTTATCACAGAGGCTGATGTCTGTTATTTATTTTCAAATGGTTCAAGTAATAATATACATAAAGATATGGCACACACACATATGTATACACACACACAGAGAATGATAAGGAAGACAATGGGGCAATATACAAGCAATTGATAAATCTGGGTAAAGGATACAGTTCTTGGTCCAATTTTTGCAAACTTTTCAAGTTTGAAATTGTATCAAAATTAAGTTTTAAGAGTTAGTTATTTTGATTCTGTATTCTTTTGAACTACACAGCAAGAATGAATGTATTTTTATTCCTTTCCCGTACCTCAAAATTCATGGGGAAAAAAATAGAGAAAAGATGTAATCTTTGATGGGTCAAAGCTGTCCAAATCTGCGAAATCTAGATGGAGACAGGAAATCCTGCTGAGAGCCAGAATATGCTTCTCCAGTGGGTATTTTGGGAAGCAGAATCTGAGACAGAGTGGAGAGTTCAGGACCTTCCTAGGGTTATCAACACCTCTGGAAGAGAGGGGAGGAAGGCAGGATTGGGCAAAGAAAGAAAATGAACCATAATGCTCTCTTGACAAAAGCCTCAGTCCTTCCCATGGGGATCCCTAGAGCCCAGATGGCCCTTTCCAGATGTTCCAAGTTCAGATGAGGAGGCTGGCCCTTTATGTCCCTGCATCAACAGTCATTGAATGAGCTCCAAGGAAGGAGATGGAACAAGAGAAGTTAGTAAAAAGAGAAAAGTTGATACAAGTCTCCAAGAGAGACCCAGTTCAGAATCCTTTGTGACAACAGACTTGGAAAGATGTGGTGTACTTCTTCTGAGCTTAACAGGAAAGTGAGGATGAGTCACTTTTGAGTAAGGAAAGCAAGAAAATGAGACAGCTCATTCATGGGCATCTAAAAACTTGAAATAGGAGTTGAGACAAAATCCTCTGTAGCTCCCAGTCCTGGTTTATCGTGTGATGTGTGAGCACGGATGAGTTTCTTTCACATACTGCAGAAGACACGGTAAAGAGCTAGGTAGCGCAGTAAAAGCAGACCCCCTGATGTCTGTTGGTGGAAGAGTATGCCCAGGTGGGGCTCCTGAGCCCAGCGCCACAACAGTGAGCCTTTCCAGCACCGTGGCCCCGCCTGCCACCCATCCTGGAATCTGGACCGTGCAATAGCTGGCCCTCCAAACTTCCCATCTGCCTTTGAACCTGGACCCAAGGGACTTGAGGTGGCCCACATGACTGACAAGCAACATTCTTTATGGTTTCTTCTTTTTCTTTTTAATTTTTTTAATTTTTTTTTTTTTGAGAGACAGAGACAGTGTGAGCAGGGAAGGGGCAGAGAGAAAGAAAGGGAGACACAGAATCCGAAGCAGGTTCCAGGCTCCGAGCTGTCAGCACAGAGCCCAACACGGGGCTCAAACCCACGAACTGCGAGATCGTGACCTGAGCCGAAGTTGGACGCTTAACAGACTGAGCCACCCAGGTGCCCCTTTAATAGTTTCTTAATACCATATTGTCTCTATTACTTTACTGTGTACTCAAGATTCTCCAAAGCAACTTTTGTAGCAACAAAAAGTGTGACTGGAATAAAAAACCAAGTAATTTAACTGCAGGGACTGCCCGGGGTTTGAAGTCTTTGCCTCTTGCTTGGTCCTGAAATTTTAGGGCATGAATGCAGCTTTCCTGCCTCATCCTTAGTAGGGTCCAACTTCATATTGTCAGATACACATCCTATTTCAAGGAATCATGGATTATTGTCCCTTTTTAAATTTTGCATGCATTTTTTTTCCTCTTTGGCCAGGGTTTCTCAGCCTTGACATCATTGACATTTGGGGCTGGATAATTCATTGTGGCAGAGAATGGAAGAATCATCCATTGTACAATGTTGAGCGGCATCCCTGGCTTCTACCAGAAGCCCACCGCCCCCCAGTTGTGACAACCATAAATCCCTCTACATAGAGCCAGACGTCCCCTTGGGGCAGAAGTGCCTCTGGTTGAGAAACACTGTCTTGAACCGAAACCTTACAAAAGATTTCAAATGTTTCATAACTGCTACTCTTTACAGCCAGTCTGTTTACTCCTAGTTCAAGGCTTTTGTAAAAAAGCTGGGTATGGGGCGCCTGGGTGGCTCAGTTGGTTAAGCCACCAACTCATATTTTGGCTTAAACCATGATCTCACAGTCGTGGGATCAAGCCCCGCATCGGGCTCTGTGCTGACAGCTTGGAGCCTGCTTGGGATTTTCTCTTTGCCTCTCTCTCACTGCCCTGCCTTGCTCTCTCTCCCTATCTCTCCCTCTCAAAATAAATAAGTAAACTTAAAAAAAAAAAAAGCTGGGCGAGGTGTAATCCCAACATTCACCTGTCTCCTCTGGCATCCGTCCACTTCCCTTTGTTTGCAGATTGCAATGCTTCATTGATCCCTTCTTTCATAGATTCCATCATCCATTCATATTTTGACTCCAAGAGACGTATGTGTGCTCAAGTCATGTCCACTGCATCTAATGGTCTCGGTAATTTAAAAGCTTCCTGCTAGCAGGCATTTCCCATTACTGACTGTGGTCTTCTGGAAAAAGCGTGTTGTTTTCGCATGAGTATGGCTGGGTCTCCCGCCCCATTTCAAAGCCTCAGGTGTTGTCTACAAACAGAGCAGTTGAACGTGACGAGTCTGTATTCGTCGTTTGTGATTTTAGTCCCACGGAGATGCTCACTGGACAGTTGTTCATGATGTGGCTGCTGGAAGTGGACTTCTGGACTAGGGATAGTGGGAAGACTGTTGTCCCATCTCTGTCCCCTCACTTCCATTCTGAATGGGTTTTCTTTTTCAAATCGTTGGGACGCTTCTTAATTTCAGACCGGTTTTGTGGTTCTGGCAATGTTTGAAAGTCTACATTGCATTTTGCTCTTGGCCAACCATTTCTTCTTTCCTTGGAATAATTTTGCAAGGTGGAAATGCTTCCATGTGGTGGCAGTTTGTCCCCTCAATTCTGCCTAGAGAAGAAAAATGAATATATGCCCAGCAGCTACTTTGCCTGGGACCCTACGTGAGCTCAGCAAAGGCCTTCCCTCCCTCAGGGTCAACTGCTCCTCTCTCGGTTTCTTCTACCAAAACCCCATGGCACGTTGTATATGTTACAGTCTTAGCAGCCAGGCCACACCTCTGAGCATTCTGTGGTTCTCTCTCTAGAAAACTGTTCAACTCATGTGCCATTTACTCATTTACTCAAGTATGTCATTCGTCCAAGTAGGTTGCTGAGAACGGGAAATGAAGACGTGTGCGTAAACAGCTAAGGCACAGGGTATGAGACGGCACGCATGTCAGGCCAGATGCAGCAGTTAAATGTCACGAGGGTTCACTTGCCTGAGGTTGCTCTTATCTTGGGGGGTCCTGAAATATTTCTTAGTGTGAGCACCTGTCCTCATGGAATATTAAGGCACAGTTTAGTGTCTTTGGCTGGCATTGAACAGTATTCATGGTGAATGTTGCTTAATGAATAGTTTCTTGTGGCGTAAAGACTGTCCCTCTGCAGGAGCGCCCGGGTGGCTCGGTCGGTTGGGCATCTGACTTCGGCTCAGGTCACGATCTTGTGGTTTGTGAGTTCAAGCCCTGCGTCGGGCTCTGTGCTGACAGCTCGGAGCCTGGAGCCTGCTTGGATTCTGTGTCTCCCTCACTCTCTGCCCCTCCCCCACGTTAAAAAAATTTTTTTAATAAAATAAAATACTGTCCCCGTGCAGGCCCAGGAGGTGGCGCGGTCTGGATGAACTGCCTGTCCCGCTGCAAGGCCTGTCTCCACCTCGCGGCAGCTTGCCCGGGGCATTAGCAGCACACGACGGCCATAAAACACAAAGCAAGTTTCATCAGAGATGCCACCCTCTCCATTTTTTTTATTTTTATTTTTATTTTTTAACGTTTTTATTTATTTTTGAGACAGAGAGAGACAGAGCATGAGCGGGGAAGGGGCAGAGAGAGAGGGAGACACAGAATCCGAAGCAGGCTCCAGGCTCCGAGCTGTCAGCACAGAGCCCGATGCGGGGCTCGAACTCACAGACCGTGAGATCATGACCTGACCTGAAGTCGGACGTTCAACTGACTGAGCCACCCAGGCGCCCCTCATCCTCTCCGTTTTTCTCCTCCAGTGGAGTCTTTCCCTTCCCACCCTCATTCGAGAAACCCACCACCGGTCAGCTCAAGTGCTGAAGACGTTTAGCCGTGGTATGAGGGGACTCAGGAGGCCCAGCCCAGGCGTCTCCTCTAGGAGCACAGTGGCCCTCCTTCGGCCCCGACACGGGGTTCGGATTCTTCCACTCTTCAGGGAAAGGCCACAAGGTCTTCGAGGACCACTCTGGAGTCAAGTGTGGTGTTTTCGTTTAGTGGGTTCCCTACAACGGAAAACGCTGACTGTCCCCTATTACCCCTTCTCTCCTTCCTTTCAGTGACAGAACTTCATGCGTGTGGACCGAACACTTGACCGCAGAGCTGGGGACGGCCTCCCCAGCCCACCCCCCCGTAGCTCGGTGCACCGGGTTCCACGTATCAGATGGCGGGTCTGGGAGGCACCTCCGGGGCTCACCGTGGACACTTCTCTCCATCCCCAGGTTCTGTGGGGTTTACCTCAGTTTCTCCCAAAGACACCATCCGCTCTCTTCAGCTCCCCCGTCACACCTCTGCTCCAGGGCCCCGTGATTCTTCCCCTAAACCCCATCGACAGCCTCCTCACCGCACCCCCTTTGCCCGCCAGTGACCCCGAACCCGGTGTCCACACAGGAGCAGTGTGCCTGTCAAAAGTCGAGCCGTCTCCACCACGTCAGCCACTGTGACACGCTCCTTGGAGGACGACTAACGCCTTTGGGCCCCCGAGCCCGACGCGCCTCTCCAGCCCGGGCTCGCACACACGGCCCCTGCCGTGCTCTGGGCCCCCCGGGCTCCCGTGTCCTCCTCTCCAGGTCCCCCTGCCTGGAATGACCGCCCCTTCCCTTTCCAGCTTGGGCACCTCCCTGGAGAAGCGCTCCCTGACCGTCTAGAAGGGACACATCCTCCGTCAAAGGCTCTGACTGGGCCAGATGCTACCTGTACCTGGCAGGTGCCTCAGAGCACTTGTCACTGTTGGAGCTTTACGGTTACTTATGTGGCTTCTTATTAATTCCTCCCTCCTCCAGAGGACAGTAACGTGCACTAGAACAGGGACCGCGTCCGGATTCCTCACCTGCAGCGCCCAGCTCAGTGGTAGCAGGCTGCCTGCCCCCCGGGGGCGGACCCCCTTGCCCCCGCCCCCCCCCCCCCGCACTGCTTCGGACCGGCAGGGTCTGTCACCCGGGCCGAAGGAACCGGGCTGGGGCTTGTTTGGACTCGCATCAGCCAGAACCGGGAGGCCGTGGGTATGAGGAGCGGGGTCTGGGGTGTGTTGCGGAGGCAGAGAAACGGGACTTTCTGCGGACGTGGACGAGGCAGGACGGAGAAGGAGAGGAACCAAGACCTGTCACTCCCCACGAGATGCCTCAAGCCCGTGTCCTCATCTCGAGGCCTACGCTCTGCTTCCGGATTGTTCTGCCAGCCGCGTTTCTCCGCCTCGTCTCCCTGCCTCCCGCATCCCCTCCCCGACGCCGGGCCGTGGCCACGACGGACAGTGTGCCGTCCCCCGGACTCCCCACGTGCCCTCCGCCTGCCGCGCCCCATCCTTCGTCCGACTGGCACTGACGCTTCGTTGCCACCAGAAGCTGCCTCTTTAGAGAAGAGGAGGCTGGCTGTCGTCCTGCGTCCTGTCACCCCGACCGTGCTGTCACCGACCCCTCGCATTGCCGTTCCCTTCCTTATTTCCATCTCCTCCGCGTGGGGGCGGGGGGCGGTGTCTTCCTCACTGCCACACTCCCCAAACCCAGCACAGTCAACCCTGACATGCAGTAAACATTCAGTACGCACTGAATACGTACAGAAATAACAAGACGATTAGAGAAGCTTGGAGCAACCGTAGCCGACCTTCTCGAGGCCGCCGGATGATAAGTGGGGAGCTAGGACTCAGATCTGTGTGAGCAAAGAATATAGACTGTTTTCTCGCTCTGCCTCCCAGAAGTGACAGTGATGGGTGAGGGAGAGAAGGTCTAGGAAAGCGGTTCGATTGGTCTGTCCCTTTCCAGAAATGACACCGAGGGGCCAGCACGGCCCTTCCCTGGCCACGTGCAGCAGTCTTGAGTTGGAGTGGAGGAAATGAGTGGGTATGTCAGACGTAGAATCTCAAGACATCTCTGGCTTCAAGGGCCCTTCTAGATAATTCAACCAGCCTCTGGTTCACCACCTGCCTCTCATCCCGGCACTTCTTTTGTGTGTGTGTGTGTGTGTGTGTGTGTGTGTGTGTGTGTGTGTGCGTATTTATTTTTGAGAGAGAAATAAAGAGAGAGAGAGTACAAGCAGGGAGGGGCACAGCAAGAGAAGGAGACACAGAATCCGCAGCAGGCTCCAGGCTCCGAGCTGTCAGCACAGAGCCTGACACGGGGCTCGAACTCACGAACCGTGAGATCGTGATCTGAGCCGAAGTCGGACACTCAACCGACTGAGCCCCCCCAGGGACTCCTCTCATCCTGGCACTCCTTGACCACATCCATTGGCACAGCCTCCTTGTTGAGCTCTCATTCCCCTTTTGAAAGAAAACAGTCTGACAGAATTGTTAGAAAAGACTAACTTTCATCCTATTGTAGACATCCATGCGGCAATAAGATTTTTTTTAATTTATTTATTTATTTTTTCAACGTTTATTTATTTTTGGGACAGAGAGAGACAGAGCATGAACGGGGGAGGGGCAGAGAGAGAGGGAGACACAGAATCGGAAGCAGGCTCCAGGCTCTGAGCCATCAGCCCAGAGCCCGACGCGGGGCTCGAACTCACGGACCGCGAGATCGTGACCCGGCTGAAGTCGGACGCTTAACCGACTGCGCCACCCAGGCGCCCCTTTTTTTTTTTTAATTTTTTTTTCAAAGATTTTTAAAAATCAATACGTGTGAGCGAATATTATAGTTACCTTTATTTGCAAGGCTGGTTTAAAACCCGTAGATACATATGCCTATTGGTGTTTGACTGTGGAAGTGTTTTCCCGTTAGATATTTTAAAACAGTCCCGTTAGAGACCGTCTGGCCTAAGAACTTTCACAGATGATGCTTTACTTCTAAGCGGATGCCTGAAAAGTCATCCCAGGACTTTTGCTGTATTGCTGCTGTTGAAAGCTGCTGGCTGGCTGTGTTGTCTCCGTCTTGTGGAAAAATGTGGGGTTTTGTTTTAAAATTAGATCCTAGGGTTAATTTCAAGACTATGCCAAGTGTATGTACCAAATCCACTCATTCCGTCGGACCTATAGGAGCACATCTGGTCTGTGTTCCCCTCGCCCAGCTCCTGATGGTGGCATATGTCCGATCCCTTTGATTAGAGAGAAGGGTTTGTTAGGATGTCATGTACAGTATATCAAAGGAGACCAGGCACCCGTCTGCAAGTCAGATGACAAAACGGGGCAATCAGGAGGGGTCGGGCTCAGCGCATGTCGTAAAGAGTCGGCTCGGGGGAATGAGTCCTAATTTGGGAAAGCGCTCGTGAGTACTGGTTTTGGTAATCATCACACACGAGTCCCAGGGTCTGTCACGGTCAGCGAGGCAAAATAAATTTCCCAAATATCCTTCTCCCCCTAGCTCAGAATTCCAACCAAACCGTCGAACCAGCATGGCAAGGGAGATTCTGCAACATTTGGCAATAATTTGCCGCAGCGGGATTTGCCCAGCTGCGCAGTCAATAAGTCCAGATTAAGAAAGCACCTTACCTTTAATCAAAGCATGAGGAGGAGTTTTTGTTTCTGAACAGGAAGGCTGCCGGGGAACATCAGTTCCTTTTTTTATTGGAATCAAAATATACATTGTTTTCTGTGTTCTTGGTAACCTGTAGAGGAACTGACTTCCACCGGGGACCGTCACGTGCAGTTTCTCTATCTGAGACGTAGGCTCTCCATCTTGGTTTTGAGATGCTGGGGACAGAAATGGCACGGTCCGCCTGGAGTTACCTCCCAGACCTCGAAGCTCTGGCTACGTTGAGTGCGGGATAAGCCAGCAGCACTGGCTCCCTGCGGAACCTTGTCACAACGCAGGACCTCAGGCCCCACCCCAGACCTACTGGATCAGAACCCACGTTTTAACCTCATGGTTCAGTCACGTGAGATGTTGAATTCTTTTCTTTTCTCAGCCTGATTGTTTTTAACGGAGAAAATTATGTCAAACGGCAAAAATCTAGTAGTCCCTCTACACAAAGAAACAGAACAGATTCCCTACTTCCTTCCTTTGTTCTTTTTTTTTTTAATGTGGATTTTTCCCAGCTTCGTTACATGTGCTTGGCGAATAAAAATTAGGTAGCTGTGCGTGTCGCAAATCACCTTAAACTTACGCAACGTGGTGGCAGTTGTAGCTCAGTAAAGCTGGGGATAATTGTATTCCATATAGATTTCCTCAATATCTTTAATCCTTTTCTTCCTCCACGCAACAATTATTGAGAACCGACTATGTAGAAATAAACCAAATCCAAATAACACAAGCAAAAGTCTATTCTGAACCCGCTGTAGAACGGGAGTCCATCCCCCCAGAAGCAGGACATCCGATGTGATCGGTTAGGGGTCATATCTGGCTGGCTCTGGTTGGTCCTAAGTTGGAAACAAAGACAAAATGTAAGGAAGCTCTTAGTTATTCGTGAAGTCTGGCCATTCGGGGCTGATTGTGAAAGAGCTTAGCTTCCTGGATTGCTGCTAGAGACAGCAGTCTGGCCTCCTGCATGTCTGGCTTCTAGCAGCTTCCTAGACTAATTACTGCAGATAGAATGATTGGTTTCCTGGGTACGTTGCTGCAGGATGGAAGTCACAGTTCTGTTTTTTATACTTGGTCTCATCATTGTCTGTGTGCACACGGTCTCAGGTATATCCCAGGTGCTTGGTGCTGGCATACAGAGCCGTATAAAAGTGATGTCTGCTCTCAGGGAGCCTACTGTCTAGTCGTTACCATCGTTATTAATATAGAAAGGTTCTTTTATGCAATAAGACATGAAAAAGAAATGGGGAGCAAAGATTGGAAAAGAAGTTTACCCATGTCATTATTTTCATGTGGCTTCATTGCCGTCTTCGGTATTAGCCTCTGGGGCAAGATGTGCTTTTAGGCCAGTGGGTCGATAGGGGAGGGCAAGAAGTAACTTATTTTATTGCTGAAATTGTAGTGACGAGAATATTACAAAGACCTGTCTGTGTGGCACCCACAAGGCCAGGTGAAACATGACCATCAGGAGTAATTGTAGTCTCTGAATGAACCCCATTCTGTGCTCCCCAAACTGGCTCTGGGAGAGGAACTGCATCCCATCCATAGACATGGACAAGACATGTCAGAAGCGGGGCTACTGCTCGAGGAACCCACAAGATCACCCCAAGGCAAGCATCTTCAAGATCTCCCCCCTCCTCTTTTAGGGTCTCATTACTATGCCTCCTTTGCCACGGGTGCTGGTGTAAGACACAGCCCCAAGAGTTGCCTTCTTAAGGCAGAACCCTGATAAAAGCGTGGAAGGAAGGACAGTTAACTCGTTTTCCTCCTAGTCCCTGAAAAATCAGTATCTCCCCGGCTCCTCTGCTCAGAAGAAAGAAGGGCCGATGAAAATGGGGAGCTGGCTTTGTTCTCTGACGGTCCAGAAGGTAGAGATGCGAGAGGGTTGAGGCAGCCATATTCTGCACGAGAAGGGACCATGTCGCAACTGACCTACCACAGCATGAGCTGTCCCAGCAGTGATGTGCTTTCCACCCATGAGACGGAAAGCTGAGTAAGTCCTTGCCAAAGATGGCGGCAATACTAGGGAGAATGGGGTGGACTGTGTGGTAATGTCCGCAACGTCCACCCCTTACCCACACCCCACGGTGTAGCACGTGTGATATGAGTGCTCCAAGAGCGAGTTCTTTTTGGTCTAAGCCAACCAGGACAGTCACACATCCTTTGTCATTATGATTGCCTGAACTACTCGGTCCATAGCACTCTCCCATGAGCTTGTGACCCAATTTAGTTCTCTGGACCATGAGATGAAGCACTTCCAAAAAACAAAAATGCTCACCTTTCCAAGAGCACTGTAGGCAAGGACACTCTCTGATCTTCTGGAGGGCATGGTGTGCACCTGTGAAGTCAGGAACTGTCATCATGAGGGAGACCAGCTTTAGAATGAAGCTTTCAGAGAGGGTGAAGTCAAGAGCATAAAGATAGCAAAAATTACCATCCTTAAGTTCCTCACTAAGCTGCTGGATCAAACCAACCCTGAAGCCCACCCAACTACTTCTGGGCTTCCAGTTATAAAAGCCAATAAAACCCTTTATTGTTTGGCCTGCTTTCAGTTGGGTTTTCTGTGTTTCAACCTGGAACAGAACTTATACAGAGGGGGTTCCTTTCCTGGAAGAGAAGCAGGCCAAGTTGACTTTTGAGTATGACTAGGATATATCATACTTCCAAACATTTCTCAGACAAGATAAACATCCCCGTCAAAGACTACTGCTGAGCAAACAAATCACATACTTAACTTTAAATTCAAGAAGCTAAAATAGAGAACCCAGACTCTCTGGGCTTAGGAGTGCTTCCTTCTCAAATACTGTAAAGGGACTGAACGGAGTCTGGGGGACGGAGAAAAAGAGGGAGAGGCTTGGCTAAGGCCTGCGATATTCAAGACTTAACAATACGTTAATTTGCCCAGTATTTGACACGGCCGTGGCAGTGCCCTGTTTGCTTATAAATTTGGTTTTGTTTGCTAGCAGCAGCCCCGATGCTTCTCGGGCACATCAGCATCCCAGCCGTAAATGACGATTAAGGTTTCAGAAGGCTTAGGCTCTACCTTTTCCCTAAAACTTAAAATGACCTCCCCCCTCTGCAGGCAGCCTCCCCCCTCGTGTGTGTGCTTTGCACACCAGGCTCCGCGTCAGAGCCCTGCAGCCGACTGAAACACTGTAAACTCTGGGGGTCCGAGATAACTATTCTTAAAATAAATAAAGCCGAGGGAAGACGTGAGCGTCCACAGGGATATTTCCCCCCCTAGGTCTTGGTTCTTTTATCTTCTCTGGCTGAGAGGAGGAGCCCATTCCTGAACCTGAGCTTGGACCTACGTGTGCCTGTTAGGATTCCAGAAACACCAGGTCGTGTTTCCTCCAGAGCAGGGGCAGGAGAGAGGGGCTGCCGTTTCTCTTGCGAAGAGGAGGTCACGGGCTGTGGGAGGCCTGGGATTATCAGCCGGCCTCGTGGTAGGGGAGGTGTCCAGAGAGGTTCAGGAGCCTGCTCCTTCTCAAGTCTGCGTTTGCAAACACGGGTGGGGGTGGGCTGCCCTTCCTCTGAGATGGGAGAGCTGCCCCAAGCTGAGGCCAGGAGGTGGCAGCGAGCCCCCTGGCCCGTGTGGGAGGGCACGGGGTAGAGGAGATGCCGGGGCCCCCGGGATGGTGGAGCAGAGGGCTGGCAGGCCTCCGTGGATGCCTCTACCCGCCCACTCACCACCTGGTGTCCTCCGGTCACACCTCGCTGCCAGACAGTCCCCAGGCTGCCATGCAGCCTCAGACAGTGGCTGTTAGGCTGTTTCTCATGAGTTCGTGACGGGCTGCCCCTGGCACCCTCGGCAGAGGCCAGACCTTCCTCCTAAAAGTGCGCTTTCAGCCAAACCTTAGCCTCGCCCCTTCTCTCCCTCTGCTATTCCCCAGGGGAAGCGTTCCGGAATGTAATGGCTTAGCATGATGCTCAGCATACTTTTAAGGTCTCAAAAATGCCAGCCGCCGTTGCTGCTATGGGCCCGCCCTTGCCAGCTGTGCAAACACAAAGCCTTTAAAGATCACCAAGAATCCACTTCCACGTTGACGGGTTTTCCCAGACAGGCAGCCCCGACTCAGGTCAGTCGTCTTCAGCGCCCGCCCTCCACCTCTCTTCAGTCCCCCCCCGCCACCTCTCCCACTGGCAAAATGCAGACTGGCAAAGGGGGGCCCAGAGACAGTGATGTCAACCAGCCCCTTTCGAGGTTTCTGTACCGTTCCCACCCCCTAGCCGACGACCCTGTCTCCACCTGGTGACTCTGATGATGGACAACTGCCCTTTGTCTCTCCACAGCACCCCCTGAGTGCCTACTCCCTTACGTAAGGTTCTGTTCAGGGGTCACCCCTTGTTCTCCTCCCCCGGCCGCCGCTGTCCCCAGAACAGCGGCTGACCCTAGCGCCAGCCCCTCCCTCTGCCGTGGGACCAGATGACCTGTGAGAACTCTGCCGCCTACTGACAGATGCGAGGCAGGACCCGCGACGAGGGCAAGGGTCTCCCCCCACCTCCAGTTCCCTCGAGGGACCCTGGGACGCCTTTGGTTTGGTCTCTTGGCCCCAGGAAACATCTCCCAAGTAGTTGTGCTGATAGAGGCCCAGATGATCCAACATCGTGAATCATGGGAGACGGCCTGTGTGTTGCTGGTGGTGGTGACTGAGGGTGCCCTGGAAAATAGCTTCAGACGTAACGTCGGAGGCTTGAACTGTTGTCTCGGGGTTTCCCATCTCAGATCCCCCATCACCTCCCAAGCAGGGGGTGGACGAAGGGGAGTGGGCATTGATCCTTGGGTTCTAAGAGATCTTCACCTGCATTTCGTTACAGAAGTTGATTTAGGACCCCAGAGCCTTAAACGGGGAAAATACTCTCAATATGTGTCCTACAGGTGGGTTGGGGTGGGGAGGGCGATGGATAAATAATACTCCTTTTTTTTTTTTCCCTCTCCCAAATATGGAACCAATTGATAAATAGAAGACATGTGAAACAGATGGGTGGAGATTTAACCCATCAGCTTTGTAATTAACGAGCTGATTGGAAAATGCGTCTTGAGACGCCTGGCCAAAAGGGCTCACCAGCCCTGGCTACGTACGTGCCCCTCCGTGTTGCCCCTGGACAGGCGTCGGGACAGCGCACGTGGGGAAAGTTCAGGTCAGTAATCGACGTATACTCACCCAGGATGGCAGCCTGGCACCTGTCCCAGGTAGAGGGAAGGAGAGTAACGGGCCTTTGAAAGATTGGTTCCTCCAAATGTGAACCAGCGTATGTCAGCCTCTTTTTTTTTTTTTTAATTTTTTTTTCAACGTTTATTTTTGACAGAGAGAGACAGAGCATGAACGGGGGAGGGGCAGAGAGAGAGGGAGACACAGAATCGGAAACAGGCTCCAGGCTCTGAGCCATCAGCCCAGAGCCTGACGCGGGGCTCGAACTCACGGACCGTGAGATCACCACCCGAGCCGAAGTTGGATGCTCAACCGACCAAGCCACCCAGGCGCCCCATTAATGCTTATTTTTAAAGGAGAGGGAGAGAGAGACAGAGTGTGAGCAGAGGAGGGACAGAGAGAGGGAGAGAAAGAATCCAAAGCAGGCTCCAGGCTCTGAGCTGTAAGCACAGAACCCGACGCGGGGCTCGAACCCACGGACCGCGAGATCGTGACCTGGCTGAAGTCGGACGCTTAACCGACTGCGCCACCCAGGCGCCCCTGTCAGCCTCTTTTTCATCCAGTAACTCGGTCCATCCCTATGAAGAGAGTAAGGATCAGGATTAGAGGCAAGAAGTTCCTGCACTAGAAAACATGACAACAAGGGAATGGATGGTCTTCCCCAAACGTGGATGAAAGCCAGGTTTGCTTTAGACCCTGACATCCCTCCTCCCCCCACAGAGAATCATCATGACTCTCTGATAAGAGTTCTTAGCATTTTGGGGCACCTGGGGGCTCCGTCGGTTAAGCATCCAACTTCAGCTCAGGTCATGATCTCGCGGTCCGTGAGTTCGAGCCCCGCGTTGGGCTCCGGGCTGACAGCTCGGAGCCTGGAGCCTGCTTCCGGTTCTGCGTCTCCCTCTGTCTCTGTCCCTCCCCCACTTGTGTGTGCTCTCTCTCTCTCTTTCTCTCTCTCAAAATTAAACCAACATTTTTAAAAAATTTAACAGTTAACATTTTGGAAGTCAGGAGAGTCTGTGGACAGATGAGGTCATGTGGCATCGTATACGGGTACAAGTCACGGGGCCGACAGCTGCAGTCACTAATGACACTACTGGACAGGGAGATCACCTCCTCGTCCCACACCTTGCAAATCCGACTCATGACTCCTGACCACGGCTTGGGGCAGCCGTGGGCTGAGCCTGGTGGGGGGTCCCAGACAGTCCTGTGTCTGCGTCTGCCTGGAGGCCTCTCCCGGCATGTCACTAAACGTGGAGGGAACACTGGGACATACCCTGCCCTCGCCTGGATCCTGCCTGTTGATTCCTCCTCACCTTCGGTCTTAGGTCCTTAGCTCATTGGCCGTTTTCTCAGGAAGGCTCTCCCCCTGCGCCCCACCCCCGCTGCTCAAGCCTTGACTGGCCACTCCCACAGAGCCACGTTCCCGTCCTTTGGGATATCTGCTTGGGATGTGGTTTTGTGCTTGTTGGCGATGCGATCCTTTGGTCAATGTCTGTTGGCCCCAACAGACCATCAGCTTCGGGAGGATGGAGATTGTGTCTGTTTTCGCCTCCTGCTGGATCCCCAGCACCGTGGCTGGCACATAGGAGGGGCTCCAGTATTTGGGGAATAAATGAAAAAGGGAATGATTTTCCTACCACACCAGAGAACAAAGATTAAAGCCGCGGTAATCCGCGCTCCCCACGTGCTAACGCACAGCAAGACTGAAAAGAGTCACACACGAGAGTGAGTGGTCAGGAACTTGAACTCTCAAGGCACTGCCCGGGAGTCCAGTCACCCTTTTCCGCCATTATTAGCAGTGTGACTTTGGACAAACTACGTAACCTGGCTTCCGGTTTCTTTTGCTGTTATCTGGGGATAAGAGGACCAGCTCCACAAAGTTGTTGTGAGGACGGACCGCACGTATAGTGGCTAAAACAGTGCCTGGCAACACGGTGAGGACTCAGCAAACGTTGGCGATTGTTTTTCCTCAAGGAGGGAAGGTTGGTGGGTACAGAAGTTGAGAAAGATCCAACAGGGCTTACATTGTTTCTTGAGCTAGAAGGGAAGGTTATCTTGGCGATGGGGTGGAGGAGGAAGGAGATGGGGGTGTGAAATGGCTGTTCTGGGATTGGGAGTGGGAGGCGGCCTGACTGCAAGGCAGAGCTGGGGCCCAGCTGAGGCTGGACACTGTGGACACGGGACAGCACCAACCAGTGGAATCGAGCAACTTCCCATCAGCCCTCGGCAGCCAGAGGAGGTTGGACCTCGGCAGGGAAGACGGAGGTTGGACCGGTCCAGGACTGTGGTTTTGTAGGGTGGAAATCTCAGAGTTAAAAGCAGGGCAGAGGCAGAATATCGCCAACGAACAGAACCTGGTACCTGTAGGAATTTAGTGTGTGATAAAAGTGACCGTTCCAATAAGAAAGGAAAAGATTACTCCATAAACACTACTGGGGGCCATTGGGTAACTCTTTGGGGAAAAGGCAAAGTTAGATTTTTGCCTAATATATCCAAATAGGGGCGCCTGGGTGGCTCAGTCGGTTGAGCCTCCGACTTTGGTTCAGGTCACGATCTCACGGTTCATGGGTTTGAGCCCCGCGTCGGGCTCTGTGCTGACAGCTCAGAGCCTGGACCCTGCTTCAGATTCTGTGTCTCCCTCTCTCTCTGCCCCTCCCCTGTTCATGCTCTGTCTCTCCCTGTCTCAAAAATAAATAAAACGTTAGAAAAAATTTAAAAAATAATAATGTATCCAAACAAATTGTAAATAAATCAGAGGGGAATGCAGAAGACAGTGAGGTAAGAAGGAGGAGGAAAACCAAAGAAACTTGAGGTGACAATGTATGTGATCTTGGCAAGGGGAAGGCTTTCCCAAGCCCAGCAACCAAGTCAGAAGCCATCAATGAGAAGATTAATATGGGCAGAGGAAATGTAAAGCCTCTCTCTAAGCCAGAAAGCTTTATGAAAATTAATTCTCTGAGTTCACACTGGGGAAAGGATTTGCAATATCAATGAGGAAAAAAGGAGTTGCGTCTTCAAAATGAGTGTCCTGGATTTGAGTCCACAAGAGAGGAAGGCACAGAGAAAAACAGACAAGGACCTATGCGTGGGCATTTACTGAGGAAGAAATGCAAATATAACAAACATGAAAAACCAAGAAACTATTAATCCTGGCTTAAATCTTTGGAAAGAAAAGAAAAGAAAAGAGTGCTCCATCAATAAAGTCGGAAAAATTGGCCAAAGTTTTGAAAAAGTAAAGTTAATTAGCTCCTCAGTTTAATTCGGACATCAAAATAAATGCAAGAGGAATTAAAAATATAAAAGTAAATAAGAAAATTATAAATGAGGGAGTATAGAAAATTATGTTTTTTATATTGTTGATAAGGAGAAAACCCTTCTTGGTGTAACACCAAAGTTGACAGTTTTGACTACATTAACATTTAAGATTTACATAAGACCAAAAAATCCAAATTAAAAGAGAAACAGGATTGGGGCACCTGGCTGGCTCAGTCGGTTAAGCGTCCGGCTTCGGCTCAGGTCATGATCTCGCAGTCCGTGGGTTCGAGCCCCGCGTCGGGCTCTGGGCTGACAGCTGGGAGCCTGGAGCCTGCTTCGAATTCTGTGTCTCCCTCTCTCTCTGCCCCTCCCCTGCTCCCACTCTGTCTCTGTCTCTCTCTTTCTCTCTTTCAAAAACAAATAAAGATTTTTAAAAAAGAGAAAGAAAAGACAAAGAGGGATGAAGTCTTTATAGCATGACAAGCAAAAGCCTAATATTAATATCCTATAAAGAGCTCCTAAAGGTTGGTAAGGAAAAGGTGAACACACCAAGTAGAGAATGCCCAATGTCTGGGACGTAATAAGCATCCAGTAATAAAATAATTTATGTAAACAGGCAAATTTCATAGGAAGAAATGAAAATAGTCAAAAGATGCTCTGATTGCCCTTACTAAAAATCAAAGAAATGGGTAAACAGCTAAAAATGACCACTTTCTACTTGCAAGTTGACAAAGATTATAAAAGATGGATAATACCCATTTGTGGGGTGCGGGGGGGAGGCCCGGAGGGGATTGTGGGGGAGGCTGGGGAGCTATAGACATTCTCCGGCTTTGTAGGTGGGAATGTAAATTGAAACAACCTTTCTGGAAGACAACTCGCCAATGTGTATCAAAGCCTTAAAAATGTGCATACCACCTGCCCAGCAAGTATCTTCCTAGGAATTCATCCTCAGAATGAGGGGGTGTGTGTGTGTGTGTGTGTGTGTGTGTGTGTGTGTGTGTGTGGAGATTTCTCTGGCTGGCCAACACAGCTTTTAATTGTACAGCTCATGGTTGTAGGCCGCCTTAGTGGCCAATAGGAGAATTGGTTACACAATTTCTGTCAGGCTTATAGGAAAGGCATGCTGAAGTGACATTAGAAAATAATGTCAAAGAGGGGCGCCTGGGTGGCGCAGTCGGTTAAGCGTCCGACTTCAGCCAGGTCACGATCTCGCGGTCCGTGAGTTCGAGCCCCGCGTCAGGCTCAGGGCTGATGGCTCAGAGCCTGGAGCCTGTTTCCAGTTCTGTCTCCTTCTCTCTCCGCCCCTCTCCCACTCATGCTCTGTCTCTTCCTCTCAAAAGTAAATAAATGTTAAAAAAAATGAAAAAAAAAAAGAAAAGAATGTCAAAGAGCGTTTGTTGACACGAGAAGCGACTCATAGTGTACTTTTAAGGGGATAGAGTGAATCACAACGCGGTGTGTTTACGTAACACGGAAAGTGAAGAGTATTTACCTGTGGAGAAACGCTTCCAAGTAACCTTTGTTGTCCTCTCCTGGTTCCTCTGTATCGTCCACATGTCCTTCACGAGCAAATACTGAGTTGTAATCCGAAGACACGCAGCGAGTGGTATTCTATTGGGGGACAAATGAGAACTCTAAGGACTAAAACCCCATCTGCTTAAATATTCCGATTCTCTCCGATCTCTCCGGCCTGTGGACACAAATGTGGGCACCCCATCAGAGGTCATTCTGTGTCAGTGTCTCGTGACCCATCTCGGGCCGCTCTTGGCCGCCTGGAAGCCCCGCTAGGTTATTTCCGGAAGGGGGGGAGGGTGTGACAGATGCTCACCGTCCTGTCCGCCCTCCTCCTCTTGCCGCTACGAATCCACTTGAGGGCGCCTGTGACTGATTCTGTGACCGGAGGGACCTGTCTGGACAGGACGCCCGCCCATCCGAGGACTCTGCGTCCCGGGAGTGCAAACAGCAGGCCCTCGTGAGGCCCGGGCGCCTGGTGTCCTCACACGCCAAGCCCCTTCCAGAGTGAACAGCGGCCTCTCTCTCCTGTTCTGGTCACGTTTTGAGAGCTGGGCCCCCTTGTCCCCCGGCGTCTCCACCCACGCACGCAAACAGCCCCTCCACTTCTGCCTTCGGTCCTGCTTTCGGGGAACCTCACGCCGAGTCCTGGCCCAGCCCAGCCACCACGGCCTGCTGCTTCTGAGGCCATCTCCCCCCTCCTCGCAGCGGACACTGGGGTGGGTTCGCGGGTTCGCGGGGTTCGCGGAGCGTGTGGCAAAGTGCACGCCTGGGCTCGCGTCCCAGCCGGGAAAGGTTTCTGTCACCGTCATCTGACTAGGATTCACCCGATCGTGTACCTTGTCGCTTAGGTCTCAGTTTCCCCAGAGACCCGGGATCCCACACCACCCACCGTGCTAAGTACCGGGAGGGTGCAATCACGATGGGGCTCGGTGGGTCTGCTGCTCAGGAAAGCGGGCTTGTCTGGTGCACAGAGCACCGGCCACGGAACAGGCCCGCCCCCTTGGCTCTGCTTTCTGCCGTGGACGGTGGACCCTGTCCTGTCTCCAGCCTCGATGAGGCCCGGAGGCCAGGGTCCAGCGCTGCCTGGCAATGAATGCCCGAGGTGGTTGGTGAGTCCGGGAGCCCACGGATGGGGTGGAGGGCGGGACCGTCTCCACTCAGTGTTTGGGGGACAGGAAATTCCTACCGGCAGGGTGACCTCATGCTGACGGGGCTGGGGAGCGTCTGCCCGGGGCTTAGTCTGGGAGAGGCACAGTGGCCTGTCCCGGGACGTGCCGAGGCCACCGCCTGCAGGTTCTTCCCAGGAGGATGCATCCTGGAGGCTTAATGTCCTTGCGGACTCCGGAGCCTGGATCGGGCGTGCAGGCCGCTGCCCATCCAAACCCTTCCTGCGTCCCCTCCTGTGAGGTTGGGCCCTCTTGCGGTGCCTTGGGAAACCCAGACACCGCCCCCCACCCCCCGCCATGTGGCTGCAAAACCAGCTCCTTCCACTGGAGCCTGGGTTCGGTGGGCCTGCTCACTCCGGACCCCTGGACGGGGCTACAGGGGTGTTGGAGGCAGGGGGTGGAGGTGGGAGGTGACAAGGGTGGCCTGGCAGGAGAATTAGGCTCAGGACTGCCCTATTTAGAACAGGGGGAACTTGGGGCGCCTGGGTGGGTCAGCCAGTTAAGTGTCCAACTTTGGCTCAGGTCATGATCTCGCGGTTCGCGGGTTCGAGCCCCGCATCGGGCTCTGTGCTGGCAGCTCGGAGCCTGGAGCCTGCTTCCGATTCTGTGTCTCCCTCGCTCTCTGCCCCTCCCCTGCTCATGCTGTCTCTTTCTCTCTCCCTCAAAAATAAAATAAACATTACAAAAATTAAAATTAAAAAAAAGTAGAACAGGAGGAGCACCAATGCCTGTCCGGTCACACCTGGGCGGCCCTGGGCACATGTCGGTGGCTCAGCTCACCCCCAGCCCTGCCCTGGACCCGTAACTCTGGAATCAGCAATCAGGACATCCCCAGCGTGGGAACGTCCCTTCCGCGAAAAGCGGGGCGAGAAGCGGGCAGACCGTGGCAGGGACTCCTGGGCCAGGGCCAAGGGCGGGGTTGGACGCTCCGGGCGGAGGTGGCTCGGCCTGAGACACGCCATCACTGGTGGAGCCCACGGCTCCCGGCCCTGGAGTCGTCCTCCTCGGCGGGAACAGGGGCTCCTGGGAGAGGCAGAGACTCTGAGCTCCGTGCCCCCTGCCTCTGGCTGTCAAGCCACGAGCGGCATGGAGAGGTGGGTGACCTCAGCGCTCACGGACGGAGCCCTCTGCCGTGTGCACCTCCGTCTCTGCACCCCCAGGGAGGTGCACCGGGTGCATTGGATGGTGTGACCCAGAGCCAAGAGCTTGGGGGGTCAGCTACCCCGTGGGGACTTGGATTCCTTGTCTGCGGTCTCTCCTGAAGACACGTGGCGAGAATGTACCTGACGGTCAGGCTGCAGACGGACGGATGTCTTGGTGGAATGACCATCGGGGCCGTCTCTGGTCCAGGTCTGGGGGGTTTGCAAGCAGCCCCTCGTCTCACCCAGTCCTGAAGGGCAAATTCTCACCCCCAGAGCGGGGGGGGCGGGTGGGAAATGGGTGCGCTCCAGAACGGAGGTGATCTGATCCTCAAGAGGGATGGTGGAAGGGGACCTGATGTCATAGGGAAAGGCAGCAGCTGCACCCCGTGCCCTCCCGGGGAGCTCAGTGGACGACTCACGATCACAGACAGCGGCTAGAGAAGGAGCCCTGTGGAGGGTGGCAGTTCGGCCGGGGCAGGGTGGTTCTTTTAAGCCTCCAGCTTTTGTCCCTTTGGTACTTGCTTTTACTGAAGGTCCTTCAGCCGCTTAGCCTGAGTGATGAACTTAGAAGATAGAAGTCTTAGGAGATACACGACAGGTTGACAGTAAACGCTGTGAGTGTCCCAGCGTTGAGGGGAAATGGAGAAACAGGGCAGTAGAAAGCTGGGCACGGTGCCTGGAGAAAGCCTGAGCCCACACCCCCCTGGGCTGTCAGCTTGCCGAGGGGCGGGGATCTTTATCTGCTTTTCTGTCTCCAGCACCTAAAATAGTGCCCGGCACGCAGAAGACACCCAGCACATATTTGCTGAGTGAATGATGCAGGGAGGTGCGCCTCGTGGCAGAGCACCCCTTTTGCTGGGAACCAGTCCTGATTCAGCCCAGGTCTCCGCTGGCGTCACTCAGCCCCCTCGGTCATGACTGAGGCTCCACCGGTGGCTGCCGCGTAACAGGAATGGCAGGTGTCGGGGAGGACACTGTGAATCAGACAGGATCTCTGCGCCCCCGGGGCCACTCCCAGTCCAGGGTGGGAAACAGACAAGAAGAGAGACAGGTGTCATCAGTGGGGTGATTGTTTGCGGAGAGGATGCGTGTGCATGTGCAGGGCGGACACAAGTGACAGGGACTGGGTGAGCCCGAGGAGATTCCGCTCAGTGCTGAGGAGCAGGACTTTTCGAGTTCCAGGCAGATCCGGGCTTGAATCCCAGCCCCACCCTGGAATAACTTAATCTAAGCTTCCGTTTCTTGTCTCCCTAATGGACATGATGCCCCCCCCCTCCTCGTAGTTTCATGCGAGGATAAAATTGAGGTAATTCATGCCAAATGCTCAGCCCAGGGTCAGATATGCAGTAAATGCTAGTGATGGGATTATTCCTATTAAGGTTTTGAAAAGGAAGTAACCAGGGCGCCTGGGCGGCTCGGTTGAGCATCTCACTCTTCATTTCGGCTCAGGTCATGAGCTCATGATTCGTGAGATCGAGCCCCGCATCAGGTTCTGCTGACGGTGAAGAGCCTGCCTGGGATTCAATCTCTCTCTCTCTCTCTCTCTCTCTCTCTCTCTCTCTCTCTCTGCCCCTCTCCTCCTCTCTCTCTTCTCAAAATAAATAAATAAACATAAAAAAGGAGGTGACCTTTGAGCTGGGGTTTAAAGGAAGGTCCAGAAAAGAAAGGGTAGCTCCAGGTGAGACCGAGTGAACTTATAGTAACTAAGTGTGCCTCTCGAGGGGAGTAAAGATGAAAGAACACATTCGTGACCTCAGCTTGCCCAGGAAGGAACTAGAAAATATCTGATGAGAAGAGTAGGGTAGGGTTTGGTGGGCAATGGGGGACATTTGGAATGGCCGCCTTGGGGGTGGGTGTAAGAGCTGCTGGGATGTGTCAGGAATCCAGTTATGAGGCTGAACATCTAGTATTTCAATGGACCGGTCAGCAAGGCTCCAGCCGGGAGTGAGAACCGAGGAGGCTCGACTGGAATTGACATGGGTCAGGAGGTGGTGAAGAAGAAGAAGATAGGACCAAGAGACCGAGGGAACTCCTGAGTGTGTCATTAAAGAGACTGACCCATGATTCCAGGACCTGGCTAGCACAGAGCCCGCCATGTGGACGTTATCCCATGAACAGTCGTCGAATTCATGAGTGAAGGAGGCAATGCCTGAAATGAGCCTGTGTTCCGGCTTCATGAAGAAAACAACTGAAGGCAGAAACAGGGGTCTGGTCATTGCCTGTTCAACCAATTTACTCAACCTATTGACTACTGATAAAAGGATGCTCGTGGGTCCTTGACCTCAGGGCAAGCACCATGGTTGGCCTGAACCATTTAGAGCAATTCTATTCTCTTCTGTTTTGGTCAATGAGACAGAAAGGAACTCTGGACCACAGCCCTTTTCTGTCAGAAGACGTAGCTTTCTCTCCCTGCCCCTCTCCTTCCACCTTGAGCCACTGGTGTCAAAATATAATATCTGGAGCCACCGCAGTCCCGTTTGCAACCCCAAGGAGACAGGCAATGGCTAAAAAGCCAACATGTTGAGAATGACAGAGTATGGCTAGTATGCTTAGCTCCAGACTTCTTGTTAAGGAACAGTAAACGCCATTTTGGATGAAGCCATTTGTGGTTTATTGTTACTTGCAGCTGAGCACATCGTAGCGGGCACAATGGGCAGGGCCGCCATTTGCACAGCTCGCATTGTGGTCTAGTGGAAATGCCCCAGGGGTCATGTAGTGTGGCCTCTAGTCAGCTGGGGAGGGTTGGTAGCCTGGGAAACGGGTCTGGAGGTCTTGAGGACTTGGAAAAGTGGGTAGATAGGACCTGAAAAGACAAAAAAGACAATTCTTGAAGTGCCTATGTTCCCAGGATTCTCTTCCCATGGGACTTCCACCCCCACCCCCCACACCCCTGTGCTTCTCCTCCACAGACCACCTGCAGGTTCTGCTGCTTCAGCCAGCAGGAACTGAAGCCCCTCTCCACCACCATCCCTCACCCCAGCCCCCTTTGCCTAGACCCTGCGGTCTTCAGTGGTCATTCTCTTAGAGTCTCCATCACTTGGCTTTAGGGGAGTACCTCCATTCTCCCCCCTTCCACATGGAGAAGGGGAGGAATAGCCCATACATTACAACCCCCTTGAGGCCAGAAACCTTCTCGTGGCCCTTTCTGTTGGGGGTGGGAGAGCAAGTGAGTCTCTGAAAGTGGGATTGGTCCTTGCACCTCCCAGCAAGCCTTGCTGATAATGGCCACTCTCCCTGGAAGACCTTGGATCCTCTCGAGATTCAGCTGCTGACTTCACTGTGATTCCAAGACAACAGGAAAATCCCTCTCTCATCCTGTTACTGCCTGATTAGTCATCCACTGTCCCTGCATTCACATCCACAGTGGCAACACGTTGAGCCTTCTCTTGCTGACGGATTGGAAACTTCTCAAGTTGGAGGTGCAACTATGCTGTATTTTCTGAGTCTTTAAGTAGTTCAGGCCAAACTTCTCTTTGTGTGTGTGTGTGTGTGTGTGTGTGTGTGTGTGTGTGTGTGTGTATCTATATGTATATGTATATGTATATCTATATCTATATCTATATCTATATCTATATCTATATCTAATCTATATCTGTTTTGGGGTCCCTTGAGTACTTTAGAAAACTGATGCCTTGTTGGTCGCTTTAGCCCAACTATTGAACTGTTGCTGACTCGTGTCTGTGTGTGTGTGTGCGTGTGTGTGTGTGTGTGTGTGTGTGTGTGTGTGTGTGTAATGGAAAAGTACTTTTTGATTGTCTTAACTTTGTGAGGACTAAACACTCCAGGGAGCCTAGACCAGCCCAGATGAATGATGTAGTTCCAGTAGGAGCAGCTGAGATCCCAACCACAGAGCAATTCTCCTAAGAGCACCCAGACGTCACTCACTCCTTCTAGAAAGCTTCTAGAATGCTACTTTGCTGGCACAGGGTGGGCCAGCATTACATCATCAGGACCCAGCACAGTGACGGGCGCCCAATAGGTCCTCAACAATTATTTAAGGAATGGATGAATACTGATATCAAGTTCATTTAGCAGGGTCAGAATTTGTGGTTAAATTTAGTTAAGAATCTTTGTTTTTTCTAGGGAGTTTGTGAATGATGGCTGATAGTGTTGTAGACAGTGCATGCTTTGAGAAAGATAGATACAGATTAATTATTTAAGTCCATAGAAAGAACTACAAGCAAGGCAGGTAGGGCAGGACTTGGAAAGCATCTTAAGGACAGTTAGGTGCAAAGTGGGATTGGTGACCTGGAGTGGGCGATTTCGGGACACAGGTGAGAGGAGGTCAAATCACTGAGGTTTAAGGGATGAATGAGGGAACAAATGGAGAGAATCCAGGATAGGCAATTCTTTAAAGAAGCTTGGTTATGAAGGAGGCAGGATTTCTCAGGGGATTTTTTTGACTTCCCCTCCCCCCCCCCCCCAGTACCAGGAAGAACAGAAATAAAATCAGCTTATCAAAGCACACCCTGAAGAAACAACAGATGTTGGTGAGGAAGGAGAAAGGGAAGCCCTCCTGCACAGTTGGTGGGAATGCAAACTGGTGCAGCCATTCTGGAAAAGAGTATGGAGGGTCCTCAAAATAAAAATAGGGGCGCCTGGGTGGCTCAGTTGGTTAAGCGTCCAACTTCGGCGCAGGTCATGATCTCATGATTCATGGGTTTGAGCCCCCCGTGAGACTCTGGGCTGACAGCTCGGGGCCTGGAGCCTGCTTCAGATTCTGTGTGCGTGTGTCTCTGCCACCCCTCCCCCCCACCACCACTCGCTCTCTGTCTCTCTCTCTCTCTCTCTCAAAAATAAACATTAGAAAAAAAAATTTTTAATGCAATAAAATCCAAGTCTTTTGACAGCCTTCTCTTTCCCATCTGTAAACAGCCCCACTGACCACTGTCTCAAAAACACAAGGCAATGGGCGCCTGGGTGGCTCAGTCGGTTGGGCGGCCGACTTCGGCTCAGGTCACGATCTCGCGGTCCGTGAGTTCGAGCCCTGCGTCGGGCTCGGTGCTGACGGCTCAGAGCCTGGAGCCTGTTTCGGATTCTGTGTCTCCCTCTCTCTCTGACCCTCCCCCGTTCATGCTCCGTCTCTCTCTGTCTCAAAAATAAATAAACGTTAAAAAAATAATAATAAAAAACAAAACACAAGGCAAATAGCACTTGGCCTCTTCGTCCGTGGGTCCCTTGAGACTCCGGTGATGGTTACAGAGAAAAGAATGTGTATAACATACTACATATGCTCGAGGAGGGTCCCCAGAGCTCCAGAAGCCCACAGTACTGTGTCGTGAATCTCAGGTCTAGATCTCTACCTCGGGGCTGGATGGCCGGCTAGGATCCATGACTCCAGAACAACTCAAGAAAGAGGGTGTCTCGGGCCCTGTTTCCAGGGGCATCTTACTACACACTGCCTGGGAGACTCCTGAGGAACCCCTTCACTGCTTGACCAAAAGACTAGGAAAGCTCTATAAATTTTCATAAATTTACTCTGCTTTCCACTTGAGAAAATCCAGAGGGGTTCCACATGGGAGAGAAATGTTTGGGAATTCCTTCCAGCTGGGCACAGGTGTGCTGTGGCTCGTCCCTCCTCTGCCCCCATCTTGGCAAGGGGAGTGGAGATGACGGAGGATTCCCTCCAGCCCTTCCAGACCCTTCCAGACCCTTCCAGACCCTTCCAGCAGCCAGGGTGCTGAATGCTCTGCACAGCATCTGCTCTTCTGGCCGAAGGGAGGCTCCCTGGCCGACCAGGTTGCTGGAGTCCGGGCTGTGGTCCTGGGCAGCTGCACACCTCCCAGCTGGAGGCTCCACAGGTCCTGAGACCAAGTACGCTGGCACCCCCCACTCCAGAGAAGGGGGTGTGGGCACCCTAAGCCACACCTTCACTGAATGTTTGTGAGGCTGTGGACTGTGCAGCTCCGCTGGAATTCCAGAATGAGTGAGGCTGAGGGTGGCCCAGCAGATGAGTGTTGTTGACCTGAACATTTCTGCTCCCCAACCCCCCCCCCCAGTGGTTCTTCTCTGTCCTCTCTTCAAGCTAAATCTTCCTGGTCTTTGGATCAGTGGCTTCACATCTGGCAGTGAAAGCCACCTGGTAACATCTCCGATTAGAATATGTTTTCACCCATGACCAGTAAAGAAATGGAATTAGTAATCAAAAATCTCCCAAAAAACAAGAGTCCAGGACCAGATGGCTTTCCAGGAGAATGCTACCCAAACATTTAAAGAAGGGTTAACACCTATTCTCTCGAAGCTGTTCCAAAAAATAGAAATGGAAGGAAAACTTCCAAACTCATTCTGTGAAGCCAGCATTACCTTGATACCAAAACCAGACAGAGACCCCACTAGCAACGAGAGCCAAAGACCAATTTCCCTGATGAACATGGATGTAAAAATCCTCAACAAGATATTAACCAACAGGATCCAACAATACATTAAAAGAATTACCACAACCAAGTGGGATTTATACCTGGGATGCAGGGCTGGTTCAATACCCACAAAACAACCAATATGATTCATCACAGCAGTAAAAGAAAGGATAAGAACCATATGATCCTCTTAGTAGATGCAGAGAAAGCATTTGACAAAATGCAGCATCCTTTCTTGATAAAAATCTTCAAGAAAGTAGGGATAGAAGGGGCGTACCTCAAGATCATAAAAGCCATATATGAATGACCCAACACTAATATCATCCTCAATGGGAAAAAACAGAGCTTTCCCCCTAAGCTAAGGTCAGGAACAAGACAAGGATAGCCACCCTTATTCAAGCCACTGTTGAAGCCACTGTTATTCAACACAGTATTGGAAGTCTTCACCTCAGCAATCAGACAACACAAAGAAATAAAAGACATCTAAATCGGCCAGGAGGAGGTCAAACTTTCACTCTTCGCAGATGACATGATACTCTATATGGAAAACCCAAAAGATTCCACCGAGAAACTGCTAGAACTGATCCATGAATTCAGCAAAGTTGCAGGATATAAAATCAATGCACAGAAATCGGTTGCATTCCTATACACCAACAACGAAACAACAGAAAGAGAAATCAAGGAAATGATCCCATTTACAGTTGCACCAAAAACCATAAAATACCTAGGAATAAATCTAACCAAAGAGGTGAAAAATCTATACACTGAAAACTATAGAAAGCATATGAAAGAAATTGAAGAAGACACAAAAAAATGGAAAAATATTCCATACTCCTGGATAGGAAGAACAAATATTGTTAAAATGTCGATACTACCCAAAGCAATCTACATACTCAATACAATACCTATAAAAAATAACACCAGCATTCTTTATAGAGCTCGAACAACAATCCTAAAATTTGTATGGAACCAGAAAAGACCCTGAATAGCCAAAGCAGTCTTGAAAAAGAAAACCATAGCTGGAAGCATCACAATCCCAGACTTCAAGCTGTACTACAAAGCTGTCCTCATCAAGACAGTATGGTACTGACGCAAAAACAGACACTCAGATCAATGGAACAGAATAGAGAACCCATAAATGGACTCACAGACGTATGGCCACCTAATATTTGACACAGCAGGAAAGAATATCCAATGGAATCAAGACAGTCTCTTCAGCAAATGGTGCTGGGAAAACTGGACAGCGACATGCAGAAGAATGAACCTGGACCACTTTCTTACACCAGACATAAAAATAAACTCAAAATGGATGAAAGACCTAAATGTAAGACTGGAAACCATCAAAACCCTTGAGGAGAAAGCAGGCAAAAACTTCTTTGACCTTGGCCTCAGCAACTTCTTACTCAACACGTCTCCGGAAGCAAGGGAAACAAAAGCAAAAATGAACTACTGGGACCTCATCAAAATAAAAATCTGCTGCACAGCGAAGGAAACAATCAGCAAAACTAAAAGGCAACCGACAGAATGGGAGAAGATATTTGCAAACGACCTATCAGATAAGGGGTTAGTATCCAAAATCTATAGAGAACTTATTAAACTCAACACCCCAAAAGAAACAAATAATCCAGTGAAGAAATGGGCAAAAAACAGGAATTGACACTTCTCCAAAGAAGACATCCAGATGGTGAACAGACACATGAAAAAATGCTCAACATGACTCATCATCAGGGAAATACAAATCAAAACCTCAATGAGATACCACCTTACCCCTGTCAGAATGACTCACATTAACAACTCAGGCAACAACAGATGTTGGCGAGGATGCGGAGAAAGAGGATCCCTTTTGCACTGCTGGTGGGAATGCAAACTGGTGCAGCCACTCTGGAAAAAACAGTATGGAGATTCCTTAAAATATTAAAAATAGAACTACCCTACAACCCAGCAGTTGCACTACTCGGTATTTATCCAAGGGATACAGGTGTGCTGTTTCTAAGGGGCACATGAACCCCAATGTTTATAGCAGCACTATCAACAATAGCCAAGGTTTGGAAAGAGCCTAAATGTCCATCAATGGATGAATGGATAAAGAAAATGTGGTGTATACAATGGAGTATTACTCCGCAAGTGAAAAGAATGAAATCTTGCCATTTGCAACTACGTGGATGAACTGGAGGGTATTATGCTAAGTGAAATTAGTCAGAGAAAGACAAAAATCATATGACTTCACTCATATGAGGACTTTAAGACACAGAACAGATGAACATAAGGGAAGGGAAGCAGAAATAATATAAAAACAAGGATGGGGACAAAACCTAAGAGACTCTTAAATATAGAGAACAAACAGAGGGTTACTGGAGAGGGTGTGGGAGGGGGGATGGGCTAAATGGGGAAGGGGCACTAAGAAATCTACTCCTGAAATCATTGTTGCACCATATGCTAACTAACTTGGATGTAAATTTAAAAATAAATAAATTATTAATTAAAAAAATAAAAATAAAAATAAAAATATCTTCTGCTCAAAAAAAAAAAAAAAAAGGATATATTTTGAAGGTGCCTGGGTGGCTCAGTCCGTTAAGTGTCTGACTTCAGCTCAGGTCATGATCTCACGGCTTGTGGGTTCGAGCCCCACATCAGGCTCCCTGCTGTCAGCACAGAATCCACTTGGGATCCTCTGCCCCCCTCTCTCTCTGCCCCTCCACCGTGCATGCACTCTCACTGTCTCTCTCTCTCTCTTTCTCAAAACTAAACATTAAAAAAAAAAAGATGCAAGAATTGAGTCCGAGCTCTGCCCCCCTGGGTAGGTGTCCCTGGAAGTGACTTCCCCCCTCGCAGGTGTAATCGCCTCGGATGTTGGATGGACGTGCCAGCATCTAGCTCGAGGCAGGAGGCAGGCGCAGCGAGATGCCCTCCTCCAGGCAACTTGACAAGGGTACTACATGGAAGCGATTTCTCTTGAAGACGGGAGGGGCTTTGTGAGCGCCGTGGGACCACACACGAGGCTGGCCTGGGCACGCTGCGCTGGCGAGGCAGGGGTGAGGCAGGGGCGGGGCGGTGCGGGCCGGCCGTGTGCTTCTGCGCGGGGAGCGGTAGATAGCTCCCCTCGGCCGGGGCCCTGTGTGGTGTGTGCAGGGGTGAGGCAGACGGAGGGGGAGAAACCCCACCTCCATCGCGGAGAACTGTCTGGAATGCAACAAGGTCTGGGACTCTGGAGGAACGGCGGTGGTGTCATTGTGGAACGTGCACCCAGTCGAAGCCGGGACAGGCCCGGCGCGGTGACGAGGCCTCTGAGTCAGACAGAGCCCGGCTGGGATCCCAGCCTGACCACCTCTTGGAGGAGGGACATTGCAGGCCACCTTCCTCCTGGAGGAGTGAGAACAAGAGCCCGCCCCCTCGGGGGATGGCAGGGGAGGGCCCTGCCGAAGAGGCGCCTCACACACGCATCCCGGTCAGACGACATTAGGTCAGGGGTCCCGTGGGTCAGGAAAGCAGAGGTCGTGGCCATTTAAGGAACTGTTTCTTCGACGCAGGAAGTCCTGACGATAGGATTTGAACAGCCCGCAAGTGAGGACAAAGATGGGAGGCCTGTAAGGGAAGGTCTCTCGTTAGCTCAGGGGTCAAAAGCCCAGGTACCCCAGATGGAACGGGGTCACCCATCCAGGGAAAAATCGAACAGCCTTCATTTCCGCTTCCGCACCCGGCTGCCGTCCCCTCTCCTCCCCTTGTTCAGAGGCTTATTCTGCGTCTACACTTGCCGTCCATACACCCTACTACTCCGTTCCTCCATGACCACCTATGAGCCGCTCACCCCCCTTCCACTGAGGCTGCCCTTGCCTGGGTTGGCGGGGGGGGGTGCCCAGGGACCCTCTAAGTGCTCTATTCAACAACCTCCCCATAGTTCTTACCTTGCTGAGATCTGGAAGCCTCTCCAGTCCGTTCAGAAAACTTTTTTTCATATACCTGCTCGATTTAGGGCACAGAGAAATGCTAGAGAGACGGTCACATAGTTAACCACTTTCTCTTTGATTTCCTGGTTTTTACAGTACTTTTCTCTCTTCCTCCTGTACCGTCTGCTGGCTCACCTTCCCCAATCGCTATTTTCTTTTTTAATTTTTTAACGTTTTTTATTTATTTTTGAGAGAGAGTGTGCGAGCGGTGGAAGGGCAGAGAGACACAGAATCGGAAGCGGGCTCCAGGCTCCGAGCTGTCGGCACAGAGCCCGAAGCGGGGCTCGAACCCACGAGCCGTGAGATCATGACCTGAGCCGAAGTCGGATGCTTCAGCGACTGAGCCACCCAGGAACCAACCACCCCCATCACTGTTTAGGCCTGTTTCACATGGTCTGGGAGGCCCCCGCATGGGAGGTCACCGTCAGGCTACTCCCTGCCTTCTGTCCGTACTGTCCCTCCTTCCTGCCCCCCCCTTCCGCCCAGGGCTCTCACTCCTGGCCTCACTGTCTGGAACATGCTTCTTCCCTCCGAATCTGGCTGCCACTACTCGCCCTCCCCGGCCCCCCAAGTCACCTGTCTGCACTGTTACAAATACTTCTCGGGACCTTGCTTGGACGTCCTGAATCAGAATCTTGGGGGGATGTCCCGGAGTCGTACATTTTTACGAAGCTCCCTAGACGATTATGATGCACTCTCACACTGAGAAGGAACAAAAAAATGAGAGGGTCTATTCTAGACGCATTACAAGCAATAGCTGGCCAGGATTTAATGATGGTCTGGATATGGAAGGTGGGAGAGGGAAGAAAGCAAAGCCCTCTGGAATGTGAAACGGAAAGTGGCATCCCAGTGAACTGCAGAAACCCTGACCTGGTTTTCGTGCGTGAGCTAGATAATTCAGTTGTCACACCTTCAGTTTGACACATTAAGGAGACCCCAGTAGGAAATGAGTAAACCCATTGCGGCGGCATTTTTCTGAAAGTCACTATTTGTTTCAGTTCAGAACCATCTTCTGTTCTCCTCTACCTAACGAGGACACCCGAGTTGTCAACCCAGAGGAAGGGATAAGACAAATGATCTTGAAGTCGGTGGGTCTTGGGACAGTGTTAACTCCCAAAAGGGAGACGTAGCTAGAGTCAAAGCGTGAGCTGAAAAAGACACTATTTAATTGGAGCTCAAACTTATCAGCACATCTCCTTCTCTGTTTTCCAGAACAAGGATCCTAATTTATGTTTTTAAGTTGCAGGGGGAATAGTTATCCCTAAACTCCCGCCTCCCACTTGCCAAACACATTGAAGCCTCCTCGGAGAATCTTTGGAAACTAGTCTCTTCTATCAGCACAGCTTACTTGTGCCTTCAAACACCACAACACAGTGTATCGATAAATTCTTTCTCTACAGAACCCGTGCTGTGATCACTCTTGAGATGCAGGGCCGTAGTAAAAAGAGAAAACGTGTTTCCTCGTCGTTCATGCTGTAAAGTCAGTCCATTGAGATCTGAGCTCGGAAATTACAGTCCAGTCTTAACATGGTCTAGCAATACAGAAAACGATCCCCGAACTCAAGTTGCGCCGTTGCTGACGAGAATGACAGGCGTGCAAGTGACAAATGAACCACTGGCGATTGGAGATAACTCTATTGTGCGTAACAAACCAACAGAGTGTTTTCTGCTAACGTGTGTGTTTCAGGACCCCATGCTTTTGTAGATAGGAAAGTATTTAAATTTGCTGTCACATTCCTTTATAGCATTAAATCAGCAAAGCCCAGGCTTCTGCCATGACGGGAGCCAAATGTTATTTTCTAAGGAAAAGATCTGCGGGATCAGGGAAGTGTCAGGCAATTCATCAGGAGGAAAGACAAGATGCCAAGCCCTTAATGCTTGAGGGCATATTAGGTACTTAACCCTTTCCAAAAAATAGGAAGTTTTATTATTTTTTTTAATGGGGAAAACATTTCTGAATTCAGACTTTCTTCTCTACGTAAAAAGCATTTGAGTCCTAAATTGTTTATTTAACATCTAGAGACAGATCTTGAGAGCTAGTAATCGGGTGAGGCAACTCCCTTCGCAGATGGAAAGCAGGGCGGGGAGCCCTGAGACCAGGTCAGTGGCAGAGCCTGGGATATGTCTCCTGGCCCCAAGGTCCCTCCACCACATAAGGACACCATGCACAGCCCCGAACTTCTGTGCACACTTTTACACCAAAGCAGTGCTTCTAATTCAGGAGACTTCTAGTGAACACCATCATAGTTAATTATACATCATGTGCCCAAATCCTGGAATAAATTATAGATGGTACCTGTTACTATGCTCAATCTAAAATTATTTAATTTTTTAAGTTTTTTTAGTTTATTTATTTTAAGAGACAGAGAGAGAAGAAAAGTGCAAGTAGGGGAGGGGCAGAGTGTAAGAGGTGAGAGTGAGAATCCCAAGCAGGCTCTGCTCTGTCAGCACAGACCCCGACGCGGGGCTCAAACCCACGAACCGTGAGATCACTATCTGAGCCGAAGTCGGACGCTTTAAAGCCCCCGAGGCGTTCCACCAATGAGCAATTTGCATTTTGAAATTTTCAGTTGTGTGGGGGGGGGGGATGGGTATATGCTGTTGTCACAACAGAGGTTGGGTTCAGTTCGGGAAAGGTTCATGAAGGACTTTCTATATGTATTCCCCCCCCCTCCATTTGAGGATGACGGAGGGAGGCAGAGGAAAAGCATGGAACCAGCCTTCAAGGAGTTCACCGTCCAGCAAGAAGTCAGCCGGCCCAGCCAGATACTTACTGCAGTGGGTTAAGTATGAATAGGACCGAGGGAGTGGTGTGCTGGAGGCCGCTGGCCAGAGCCCATGTCTTGCTAGCAAGTCTCATCCCAGTTCTGCCTTCTGAATCTTCAACTGATAGCTTGAAACTGACAAAGGCTCCAAAAGCGGGTTCTGAGAGCCGATCGTTAAACACTTTACTGGTGCGGCACTAGATAGACAGTATCCCAGAAGAGATGGGTGTTGAAGGATGAATAGGAGTTTGGTGGAGGGAGGATCGGGAGGAAGAAAAGTCATCTAGCCAGAAGGGATACACGAATAGGGGCATTTCGTGTTTAGGAAATACAAGCGGATCAGTGGCTCTCAAACCGTAACGTGCATCAGAATCACCTGGAGAGCTGATGAAAACAGGTTTGCTGCTGGGTCCTGCCCCCAGAGTTCTGCTTCAATGAATCTGGGGTAAGGCCCAAGGAGTTGCGTTTCTAACAAGTTCTCAGGTGATACTGATCCTGCTTGCTGGTCGGGAACAGAAGTAGATGATAGGACGCCCTGTACATGCAAAACCTTGGATTTTCTCTAGCTCCCCACCTTTCAGAGTGTGCTCTGGGGGCCAACAGCATCAACATTACCCGAGAGCATGTTCTCAAAGCCACCCCAGACCTGTTGAATCAGGATCTGCAGTTTAACAAGATCCTTAGGTGACACGTATGCGTATAAGTTTGGTAAGCGGTGTAGCCTACAGGCTCTCAGCCCTGGCCCTGAGTTAGAAGTACCTGGGGAGATTTCAAAAATACCTATGCCCAGGCCCTACCTCCAGAGACTTTGATTGAACAGATTTAGGGTGAGACTGGGCCTGGGTGTACTTTAAAAGCTCTCCAAGGGGTTCTCATGTGCAGCTGTGGCTGGAAGCCAGCGCTCAGAGCCATAAGCTCCAGGTAGGAGAAGGGCTCCTTGTCAGGGCACCTGCTGTGAACATTCCATGGTGAAAGTTTGAAACAGCAGCCAAAAAGCTACAAAGTCTCGCTGCTGAGAGCCGCTGGGGCAGGGACAGACAAGGTTGCTCTCTTGCTTGCCCCCAGACCTGCCTCCCTCCCACCCCTCCCTCTTCCTTCTGCTTGCCTTTGACTTCTCATTCTGTCTTTACTTTCTCTTTCTCACTGCTCCAAAGATATATGATCTTAGCTAACATTAAAAAAAAAAAAAAGACTCTCCCCATGAGCATATCGTTGCTGTATACAAAGTACTTTAACATAGAATCTCACTAGAGAGTATGAAAAGGAGAAAGCTTAAAGGCCCTTAGATCTATCTTAGAAGTCCCTGGGCCCTGATCCGTCATTTAAGCAACAGGTGAATCAAATGGTTTGGATTTTTCTCTCTCTAAGTCAAAACCCATACCAGCTGGTAATTGAGACGCTCTCTATTTGCATACGGCCCTTTGGCTGGCCGTCCTCCCCTGCAGCACCTTAGAACTTGACCCTACACAGAAAAAGGGAGCTTCTCACTCTGTTGCATGGGACACATGTATGCAGCATGTGTTCTGAGAACACACTTTAGCATGTACACACTAGATTATGTAGTCTTCTGGGACAGTTTGGCCGGTCCAAACGGCTTTGCCAACTAATAAAAGCCATTAGCGCTGAACTTCAAAAGCATTAGGCTAAATGAGAGAACACAGGCACAAAAGAGCATCTCGTGTATGCCTCCATTTGTACGAAATGCCCATAGAGATAGAAGGTAAATTAGCTGTTACCTGAGGTTAGGGAGGGGGGTGGCAAGTACTGAAAATGGGGGGTTTGTGCTGGGGGGGGGTGGTAGAAATGTTCTACAGTTAGATTATGGTTACGGTTGTACGCTTCTATAAATATGCCCCCACACCATTGAATTGTCCCGTAAAATGGATGAATTCCACGGTCGGTAAGTCATACTTGAGTAAAGCTCCTTAAAAAGCAACACCATCAGCCAACTATTAGCATTAGGCATTTCCCCACCTTCAAATACGCTTTATCCACCCTCCTCCCCTTCGGTGAAGAGGAGAGAGCGGAGCAGACAGATGTTAATACAGACGGACCCGTGTAAGAAAACACTATGTTTACGTTGCCTGTGGTTTGAGAGCATTTTTATCTGCCTTAAAAGTACCTCGAGGTTTAGCAAGGCAAGGAGAGGAGGGAAGGGGAGAAAAAGAGGCAAGTTTAAAAAGAAAAGAGAGAAAAGCTATCGCATGTTGTTAAAAACAGCCGCCCGGGGTAGCTCCCGGGGGGCTGGCTGGCTGGCCGAGGCAGAGCTCCGGGAAAGGGTTAACCCCGCGGGCGCCGACATCTGGCGGGAGCGAGGGCGTTGGCACAGCCCGGTCCGCCCGTACCAGTCTGTGCAGGGGAACTGTCCCGCCTGCTGATTTATCATTCCCTAATGTCACGGGGATGGGATGTTGAAATTGTGGCTAGAATGTGAAATACGAAAAACATGAAGATTATGATTTAGCGTCTGGGGAAGATCAGCGTTAGCTGGAGAACAGCTTGTAAATGGGAGGCATCCTTGGCCAAGTGCCTGTGGTTTTCAGGACTCTGGGCACTCGGGGGAAGCAAGCTCGGGGAACCTTCTAGAACACACAGAGGCAAAGCTGGAATTCAGGAGGGCACCGTGATGGAGAAGGTGCCGGCATTCGCCGGGAGGACCAAAGCAAAATTTTAATTAAACAGAGACCTGATGTTGAAGGATAAATAAAACCATGTGGGGTGTAAACAGTTTAAATCAGTGATTCAAATGACACCTGTGGATGTCTAGACATGAGGTGCGTCCTGATAATTTGTAGTCTCAGAAAAGAGCAGATGAGTGGGATAATATCCCCAAATTTTGCTCATTAAAAGAAATAATAGCTTGACGTTTAAGGACGTGCTAAATAAGGGACCTAGGGAGGAGAATGGTTTTAACAGTTACACGTGGAGAGAAAGGTGAGTTAGCAAAAGAAACGCAAAATTACGTCTGTGTGTGTGTGTGTGTGTGTGTGTGTGTGCATGTGTGCGCACGCGCGCACGTGCATGTGTGTTGCAGATGGTTGCCGTGGATGTCTTTGTACCTGAGAAAAGTTATTTGGAAAGATAGAACAATGACTGAAGGAATGAAATAAAGGTCATGTAATAAAGAGCCTAAAATTCCTCCCTCCCCCCCCCAAAAAAAACCCCAAAACACTGCATGGTTGTAAATCTTGCGTTGAAAATACAGACGATCCCCACCGTGTGTGGTTTCTTTCTTCCCGACTAGATTTTACATACCGTGTTAGGGTTTTTCCGCGTTTCTGCTTGTCAGCATGCCCCCCCCCCCGCCCCGTTTACAGGGAAAAATGCAGTTTCCACTTTGTTCGTTGGTTAAAGAAATGAGCGTTGACAACCTTCCCCCTCAGTGCTTAGGGTTTGTGTTAATTACTTCCTGTCATACCCAATGCGTCTACATTGTGGATTTTAAGAATTGGCCCCGAGACATGGGCGTGCTGCATGGACGACTAAGACTTCACTGTTCATTCATTTGTTCACTCATCTGTTCACTCACCCAGGAATGAACCGGAAAAGCACTGCCCCGGGCACACTGTATGGAAATAGGCGTGTCGGACCCTGCCTTCAGAAAGCACCCAGTCTGCCCAATGGGCTGACATCGAAAACGTGTGTGTGTGGGGGGGGGGGTGTGGTGGGGGCGAGGGATTGTTCTGAACCCATTTTGCAACAACGGTTGGAGAACATGACTATTAAGGAGTACTTTTTCTGTCCAGCAACGTTGGGCAGTGGGACTCTGCCCAGAAGTCAGAACTTCAGACGACTGAGGGTAACCAACCTTCGGAACCAATTAAGAAACTATGAGAAGAATGTTTGCTGGGAATCACCCTACGACACAGGGCTCGCTCCCCTGCCGTCCTTGACCTCACTCGGTCCTGCCGACCCTCAGCTCCCTCCTTGGCACAGGGAGCTGGGAGCCTGTGATGTTTTGGTCTGTTAGTTGTACAGCACAGTTTTACTGCTTCGGCCGTGTGATTTGAAGAAGACTGTGCTTTCCGTACAGTCCTTGCACACCTCTGCAGCGGAAGGCGGTGTCCCCTGTGGCAACATCTGCAGGGTGTGACGATTTGGGACCCCTTGGGACTCCTGCTTTCACAGTGGAACCCAAGGTCCCCACACATAGTCCCAGAAGGAGGCTCTGCAAAGCTCTTGGGCATTTCCAGGGCATGAACCATGCCCTTGTGACCTTTTTTTGTTATTTTTTCTTTCCTTTTTCTCTGTTTTTTTTTTATCCTCTTTTCTTGTACCCTTTTTCTTTCCTTCTTTCTTTCTTTCTTTCTTTCCTTCCTTCTTTCTTTCTTTCTTTCTTTCTTTCTTTTTTTCTTTTTTTTTTTTGCTTGTTTTTGTTTTCAGTCATCGTCTGGACGATTGAGGTTCCCTAAATCTTACTTCTAGGTGAGTGGAGTGTAATTGCATTTACACACCTGCCCGTCGTGCTGGTATTTCTGTGGCAGAGGGAACTTTCCCTGTCGTGTAGCCCAGACTTCCAGAAAGACGGCACAAAACACACGGTGTGTTTCTTTGCATCGCCTGAGTTCGTTTTGTCCCTAAAACTGGTATCAGGGAATTCGGCAAACGTGTGTGAGCGCCTGCTCTGTTCCAGACCCTGAGTCGGGTGCTGGAGGAACAGAGAGGAAGCCCCTGTTCTTGCCAGGGTGGGGCTTGCCAGTGTATGCAGCTCCCTGGGAGAATGTCCTCACTGAGCCCGCCGGCTCCATTACTCTCGCTCACGGGTGTGTGTGTTTTTCCTAGATGGGACCTAAACCCCACCGTCCCGTGAAAATAGAAAACGCTCTCAATACTGCCCCCTATTCACGTACTCCCCAGATATTTTACAATCAAAGAGCGGCTGTTGTTTTCGATCCCAGATGTAATGCATGCTTATCGTAGGAAATTTGGAGAATACAGACAAGGATAAAGAAGGAACATAAACCGGTGTGAGTTGCCCCGCTTTGGAGGCAGCCACTGGCCACATTCTGGGCTGTTTCCCTCCGGTCTGTGTTCCACAAATACTTCCTGAGACCCTGTGCCAGGCACGGTGCTGGGGGCTAGGCCAGTGAAGGATTCTGTGCTCCCTGACTGAAGTCACAGATGGAGAGAAAGGGGGACCCTTGTCCAGTGTGGTGGCCTGAAGTCACATAGGGAAGGCACCTGACCTCGGGCACCTCCTCAGGCCCTGGGTATAGCAGACGGTTTCCGGCGGGAGAGATGTTTAAGGCGAGGCCTGCAGCATCGAGGGCAGCTGTGCATGATGGGGAGGGAGGTAGTCCTGGGGGGAAGGCGTGAGTGAAATGTGGGTGTAGAAGGTGGAGGCAGAGGGCAGGGCCCCCAGGAGGAGGGGTGGTAAGCCAGGCCCTGCCGTGCACTGTTCTGTAGCTAAAAGATTGGGTCCCACTTCTGTTTCTGTTTTCGGATTTAATTCTATAGCATGATCGTGTTTCACATTTTTATCAACTATTTCAATGGATCTATAATATTCCCCCAATTGATGAGGCATCATTTACTTTATTTAAAAGGAGAAAGAGAGGGGCACCTGGGTGGTTCAGTCAGTCGAGCGTCTGGCTGTTGACTTCGGCTCAAGTCATGATCTCATGGTTGTGAGATCCAGCCACATCTTGGGCTCTGCTGACAGCCCGGGACCTGCTTGGGATTCTCTCTCTCTCTCTCTCTCTCTCTCTCTTCCTTCCTCTGCCCCTCTCCCTCTCTCTAAAAAAAATAAAAAATAAAATAAAATAAAATAAAATAAAATAAAATAAAATAAAATAAAATAAAATAAAAGGAGATGGGGGCCTGGGTGGCTCAGTCAGTTGGGCGTCTGACTTCGGCTCAGGTCGTGATCTCACGGATCGTGGGTTCGAGCCCCACGTTGGGCTCTGTGCTGCCAGCTCAGAGCCTGGAGCCTGCTTCACATTCTCTGTCTCCCTCTCTCTCTGCCAGCTCGTGCTCTATTGCTCTCTCTTTCTCTCTCTCAAAAATAAATAAAAACATTAAAAAAAAAAAACTTTTTTTTTTTTTAAATTTTTTTTTTCAACGTTTATTTATTTTTGGGACAGAGAGAGACAGAGCATGAACGGGGGAGGGGCAGAGAGAGAGGGAGACACAGAATCGGAAACAGGCTCCAGGCTCTGAGCCATCAGCCCAGAGCCCGACGTGGGGCTCGAACCCACGGACCGCGAGATCGTGACCTGGCTGAAGTCGGACGCTTAACCGACTGCGCCACCCAGGCGCCCCCAAAAAAAAACTTTTTAAAGGAGAGAGAGAGGGCTTGTTTTTCTCTCCTGCACATTCTTCTCTCTTCGTAGTTCTCCAGGGCCTTGGGAGAGTGGCAAACGGGAAGATTCTAAGCAGGGCAAATGGATTAACGTTCTTTTATTCCAAATCAGAATTCGAACCGACGACCAGAACCCACCACCTGACTTCCGGCCGCAGAGGTCAGACTCCCTTCCAGAAGTAGGATCCACATGGTTCTTGTTTCCTCCTCCAAACAGGCCACCCAAGCATCCAGACAAAGATAAACTCACAGACCCTGTTTCTAGGCGGCACCCGGTCCCTATTTCCTTCCTCCGCTCGGCTCCGAGCACGCCTACCTCCCTTCCCCTCCTCCGAAGAAACAGAAGATCAAGATCAGTTGATAGTATAGCACCCTTTCAGTAAAGAAAAGCTTTTTAGCAGGAAAAAAAAAAAAAATCTCAGTTCAAAAATAATGTACGAAGAAACGCTCTCCTTCATCCTCCTTAACCCCAAAGAAGGAAAAAAGCACAGATTCCTACGTGGCTTTATTCAACAGGTGCTTTGTTGTTAGGCTACCCTCTGAGATTAGAGTAGAGGCTGACGTTGTGAAGGGACACGGATGTGGAGGAGAAAGCAGAAAAAAGCAGGGAAAATTTAAGGACCCTGGAGGGGAAGGAGGTGGTGAGGCCGGAGCACCGTGACAGGGTGGGAGAATGTTGGGTCCACGAACAGAAGACATTGTCTCCCCTGTCCCTCTGCGCTCTCTGGGCACGGCCACGCGTAGCTCGAGAGAGATTGTTTCTGCCCACTCGGAAACCCACCAGCCCCCTCTGCAGACCGGGTGGGCTTGGTGCTGGGGAAGGGGGACGTGTCACTTTCAATTCATCCAGCCTCTTACTTCCTTTGGTCTTGGAGGCCCTGAGGGTCGGTAACCTGGTTAGGAAGGCCGCCCCTGGGGACCGTTGAAATACTAAAAGCACACATGAGTGGAGTGGTGTTTCTGTGCGTGCCATTTCTGTCCAGCTCATTGATTTTCCGTCCGTGGATCGTTCTTAAAAAGTATCTTCAGATGGAGTGCTGTCACGCGCACGGACGTCAGGATTAATGCTACATCGGACCCTGCAGGCTCTCAGAAAAGTAAGGTTACCTTTAGACTCCAGGATTGATTTCTTGTGCCCCGGGGGAACCGGTTGGAACTCTTGGAGCTACGAGTGCTAGAAACCCCAACTCAAGCTGGCTCGAGCAGAAAGGGGATTTGTTGGCCTGTGCTAACTGGACAGTCCTGGCGTAGTTGGGCTCAGTGGTGAGCTGACCGTCAAGCAGGCAGGGTCCAAACGCTGTGTTTGACTCAGCCCGGTTCTGTTCTCAAGGTGTGCTGACTTTGTTCTCAGACAGGGTCTCCTGCGGGGGGGGTCAAAAGACATGTACTGCAGCCCTCGGGAAAGAGAGAACTGAAGACGCTTGTGTCCACCCTGGGAGCCAGGGGAAGGTGGGGAGGGAGGCCCACCCAAACCACAGACAGAGTAGGCCAGGCAGAGCACCCATCGAAAGAGCAAGGTACCGGACTTCTTACTTAATCTAAGAAAGGTAAAGAGTCCCACCCCCCAAACATCACTGGACCTCAAACCTAACTTTTGATAGGACCCATTTACCCGACTTGATAGAAAAACTCACGGACTAGAAGGGCTGGAAAGCAACCCGAGTCACCTAGTTTGACCCTCTTTCTTTGGGCAGGATCAATTCCAGATCCTTCCAGGCGGATGAAAGTGTGTAAATGTTTCCAGTGAAAGAATCAAGTCGTGGGCCCGAGCCTCTAATGATCCTAAACCTTAGCCTGGCCCCCTCGCCCCTCCTTCTGTCCAGGCCGTCAGCAGAGGATGAAATGGATTCTATTTTCATTTTCTCCGGGATAAATTCTGTTCTTTCCTGCTTCTAAGGCTCCAAATTCCACTGTAACATTTGAGATTCACATTGTTTTATTGTTATGTCATCCGACTTCCTTCCTATGTTTTCTTTCATCTTAATTCAGGTTTTGTGTCTTGAAGGCATTCCTGAATTTTATAGAGAGAATAAAGCGGATGCCATGTGAGATGTATTATTTTTTTTTTGCCGCGAATATTTTTTCAGAAGTGAGTCCTTCCCCGCCACCTCCTACAAGTTCCTTGACCTCTCTGAGCCTCTATTTGCCCATCCATAAAATGGGGAGAGCGACACTAAGAAGTCTCATAGGGCTTTTTTTTGATATTTATTTTTGAGAGAGAGAGAGAAACAGAGTGTGAGTTGGTGGGGGGGAGGGTCAGAAAGAGAGAGACACAGAATCGGAAGCAGGCTCCAGACTCTGAGCTGTCAGCACAGAGCCCGACGCGGGGCTCGAACCCCTGAACCGTGAGATCATGACCTGAGCGGAAGTCGGATGCTTAACCAGGCACCCCCATAGGGTTTTTCTTGAGGACTAAAACACTTAGAATGTCGTATCTGGCATTTAGTAACTTGTAACAAGTGTTAGCTGCCGCTGCTAGAATTATTATTGTTACGATCATCTTTGCTTTCTTGTTTTTGTATTTTATTTAAATCCATAGTAATTAACATATAGTATCATAATGATTTCAGGAGTAGCATCACCTTCCTTATTTTATAGATTCTTCGTAGACTCCCTCTGCTTTGGGTATTTCTCACCCTTGCACAGAGTTTTCTTCAGACCTGTTTCCCCTCTTCCCACGAAACATAAACCAAACCTGGTGTTTGGTGATTCCAGAATACTCCCTCCCGTCCCCTTGGCCTCAGTATTGCCATTTGACGTGGTGTGCTGTTTGATCTTAGAACAGGGGCCCAGCCGCCGGAGTATATGGAGGGAGAGAGAGGAGGGATTCTTGAAACTGCATGTTTCTGCTACCAGATTCTCCACCGGGACCCTGGGCTCCGTGCATAGACAGCCCTCCCTTCCTGCCGTCACTGTGAGCCTCTCTGCTCGGTGGCCCCCCAACCCTGGGCCTGGGCTGGCAGCTTCCACAGCACCCCCTGTCTCCGGGGGCCTGAGGCGGAGCAAGGCCGCCTTATACTCCCTCTTCAAGCTCGGCAGCTCATTTGCCTCTGGGGGGGCCGCTCCTGGGACATTTGCTGTACCTTTCACCGCCCCCCCCACACACACCCCTCCCCATCCCCCAAGCCTCCAGCTTTGTGCTGCTTCTGAGCCTGGGCTCCCCCCTGGGTCTTCCTCTCCCTCCACCTTTTACCCCTTTAAACTAGAAGACATTTCACGAGGTCCAGGACCTGCCCCCCTTCTCCCCCGAAGTTTTGCTCCTGTATCGGGAAACTCGGTTGGTTACAGGGTGAACTTTTCATTTTGTACCACTTATTCTCAACCTAACAGAAACCCCTTGAGACTTTTTGATACTCGTTTGGCACCCTGTACCCAGCTACGAGCATGAATCCAGACTCCTCCCCCCCCCCCATTTTTATGGCTCTTCCATAATTTTCCAGTTGTGAAGAGGGGCCGTGTTACCCGTAAAGCTGAGGGTGCCGTGTTTTGCTTGTTCAACCCGAAATCTTTCTGAAGTATTTCAGCTTTGCAACGCAACCTGTCTTCCCTGCTTGAGATGGGAGAGAGAGGGCGGTATTTAATATTTCTTGCAAAATGTTTCAAATATCGGAGCCTCAGTAAAATGCTGTTTCTGGCACCACCCGGGGGAAATGGGGAAGCAGGGGTGAGAGAAAGCCTCCCGGGGGAAAAAAAAAAAAAAGAGCCCAGGAGGGCGAAATGTGAGTGGTTTCTCCGCAGCGATGCAGGGTCTGAGCAAGTCAGGGCTTCTGTGCAAAGCCACCATCAAGGGCTCGGACTTGCCCGCCCGGTGGGCCCAAGCCCGCTGCAGCCACACCACTCTACTGTGCACAGACTCCAGAGGAAACCCATGAGCAGAGAGGAGGTCAAGGGTATGGTGGACGGCTGCTTCCGAGAGGCAGAGCCAGAATCTTCCTCATTGACAAGGGTGGAGCCCCAGCGGGTAAACCAACCTGACCAGCTGTCTGTGTGCAAGCCCGTGGCCGGCCAACGGAAGCGTGTCTCTGCAGGGCTGTTTACGGCTACTCCCCAGCCTGAATGAGGATGCCCGTGGTCACCAAGCCAGGTTTGCCTGTCCTGTGCAGCCTCCTGGGGACTGGGGGTTGGGAGGGGCCGGCTGTGACTCTGTCCACACCTCGTCACCTTCCTTTCTCCTACAAGGCCCACTCGGCCAGCCAGTCTCGCATATGCTTTTTGAGGTCAAGAGGCTTGCTCTAGGGGGCACGTGACTGGGATGGGCCTTCACGGTGTCACTCAGGACCCAAGAAAAGACAAGCCCCTCCTGACTTAGAGCAGATGAAGACAGATGGCCACACCTTACCCGCCTCAGGCTGGCCATGCCTGTTTGGGGGAGGCGGGCGCTGGAGGGGAGGAATGTTTGCTGAGGCTGTGATATATGGGAACTTCCAAAGGACAAGGTTGGAGCTCTGATTCCTTTGTTAACTAACAGGGTGGCTCTGGGGACTTTCCCCCTCCAGGCTACTGTCTCCTGCAGAGTGAAATGGGGACTGGACGAGACCATTTCCACGGCCCTTTATGGCTCTAACACACTGAGATAGTACAGCATAAACCCAGACCGTGGGTCCCTAAAAGTCACTGTGCCAAAGGAGAGAGGGAAGGCAGGGAACCCCGAAAGTTCTCTTTCTCCTCCTAGGGCCGTAGCACAATGCCTAGATGTGAGATACCTCTCTTCTCCCTTGCGGGAGGTCCCCGGTAGAGGGAGCATCCCCTTTGTGGTGCTGGGAAGGATCACAGGGCTGGACCTCAGTATGGAGTTTTAGGATCTCTTCGTGCTGGCAGGAACCCTGAGGTTTACTGAAATTCAGGAACCATCCCTCACCTGCCACTGTGTGACAGGTACCGTGAGGAAGACCAGGGAAGTAGAAAATCCAATCTCCACCCTCAAGGCTTTTTCTAGCTAATCTGAGCTTCTGTTAGTCGCTCAACCCTCTTGTTTTCTCTTGTTTACTTCCAGGCCTTTGCACACGCAGTGCCCTCGGCCTGAAATGTGCGTGCTCTCTCTCTGTCTCTCGTTTTAACTTATTTATTTTGAGAGAGAGAGAGAGAGGGAGAGTGCAAGTGAGGAAGGGGCAGAGAGAGAGGGAGAGAGAGAGAATCCCAAGCAGGCTCCATGCTGTCAGTGTGGAGGGGCTTAAGCTCATGAACCATGAGATCATGACCTGAGCTGAAATCAAGAGTCAGACACTTAACTGACTGAGCCATCCAGGTGCTCCTGAAATGCTCTCTTTATCCCCATGTTGCTAAGACTGCTGTGAACAGTTGTGCAGGTTGCAGACTGCATAATTCTAGATTAACAGAGGTGTGAGTGGTACCCTTAGAAATATGCAGTGCACAGCCTATACAACTGTACAGCATGGCTTTGGCTGTCATCTCCACCCCATTTCTCCTGCCTGGGGGTAGCTCATAGTCATCTCAGTTTTTGGCTTCATCATTATGTTTTCTTCTTTCTTTCTGTCCTTCCTCCTTTCCTACTTCCCTCCCTTTCCTCCGGTCCCTCATATTTGTTGAGCACCTACCATACATCAGGACCTGGGCTAGGAGCTGGACGTACAGGTGTAAAACAGATGGGGTCCCTACCCAGGTGGCGCTTACTTTCTTACGGAGCATTTATGTTGTTCTTCCTCTGTCTTCCCGGGCTGCAGCCATGATTGCATCTGGTGCCTCCTGATGGACTGATGATGGCTCTGACTTGGGGACCTTTTGCTCTAGAACGCAGGGAGCCTGAGGAGGGCCGAAGGGGCTGAGGAGACCAACCTGAAGCAGACTGGGCCACAGTGCCACTCCCCCCAGCTTCCTGTCCTTGGGAGCACCCTGGGGCCTTTGTGAGGCTCATTAGCGAGGCAGCGATTACTATGAGGCCCAGGGCATGACTTTCCTCCTGCCAGGGAGGCCGCAAAGTTCCAGAACGTCCCAGGGAGGAATGAAGCACCACCCAGGCCTGCCTCCCGGGGCTGCAAAACAATCCTTAATGAGTCCTCTCCAGGGGAGGGTGAAGTCACCTGCAAGGAGGCAGCTAAGCCTCAGGTGTTCTCCGGGAGGCTTAAAATAGCCGGGCTCCCTCCACAAACACCTTCCAACACTGTTTAGGATGGCGAATGCCAAGAAACTAATGAATCCGAGCTTAGTGAATTAATTGTTGATGAAATAATATGAATAGTGTGCTTCCTGTTCGTCAGTCTCTACAGAAATTAATTAGCCCCGCTTGGCAGCAAAAGCAGGATCAAATTTTCAACTTAATTTATGAATTTGGCCAAATTGTCTATGGGAAGCCTTGCCTGGAGGACCTTCCGTGGCTGCTTCGTGTCCAGACAGGCCTTGCCTTTCGTAGAAGACATGACTGCTTTAAGAGAGCCCCAAAGAGAACGGGGAAGGGGGTGGGGGGGAGGGGAGGGGAGGGGAGAGGAGAGGCTCACACTCTGATTGTGAGGCTCTAAGCAGGCTCCGCGTTCCCACGTCCCGCCTCAGCCCTCCCCGGCAGCCGGCCGTGCGCCCCGGGAAGGTCTGCAGGCTGCGCGGGGGGCCGATGGCTCAGCAACGAGGCTGACTTTCAGGCAGGGCCTGACTGTGCATTTAATTCTCCTGAGTTGAGCTGTGTGCACTGATTCCAATTGCAGGATGACGTGAGAGAAAAGTACTATGCGAAGTGTATTTTTTTTTTGGGGGGACTATTGTAAAATAGGAGAGCAGAGCACTTACATCTTGGGCCTGTGAATTAGCACCTGGGTCCCGGAGGCCCCAGGACGGAGCCCAGAGGGACTCCGCTCTTGTCACCCTGTGGGGCAGGCTCTGACCGCAGAGAGCGCCTGCAAGAATCCCGACCAGCACCCCCCCGCCGGGGCAGCCGAGAATCGGAGGTAAATCTGCAGGCAGGGCACCCCACAGGGCGCCCGTCTCTGAACCGTGTCGGGGAGACCGAGGGGATGCGTGTCTGTCTGGGTGCGGACACGCTTCTGTTCCTAAAACACCCACTTTCTCCTGGAGAAGCTCGTGGACCACAACATGTTCGAGGAGGATCAGGGGATGTGTTCTAACCTGAAGCGAAAACTTCAGCGTCGGCGGTCAAGAAAGGACCAGAGTGCCCTCGGTCATTTCCACTGCTCAGAACGAGTCAGTAGTTCACGGCACAGCTGAGCGCCTATTCTGGGCGTCGGGGATAATGGCAGGGAACCAGGTCCCCACCTGTTGACATTCGGTCATGGGCCACGGGGCTGAATTCTGGCTTCTAAATGGGTTTCTGTTTTTAAAACAAAACGCCCGTTGCCTAGCAGGCCCGGGCACGGTTGTCTCCCTTTCGCGCGTGGCCACTTAAATCCGTCCACATCTGTACCGACGCTCTCCGGTGCGGTCCAGGCGGGCCGTGATCTCCGAAAGGCAGCCAGAATTAGCAACCGTTTCAAGACCCGTGAAGCCGGGGAAGGAAGCCTTTTGCCCACGGCACTGGCCGTTTGTAGGTGTCCCCTGGGAGGCACACCCTTGTGGGTTTGATTCTTGACTGAGAAGCACGTCGGATCAGGCCACACGGAAGGACTGCCCCGTGTACCGAGCCCTCTGGCTGCTCCGGTCAGAAAAAGCGTGTTCAGGGGCGCGTGTTGGAGGCCAAGCTAGCGCCTGCCTCCTGCCCTGGGGGGTTCGCAGCTGCAGCCCGACTGCCCTTCCCTTTGGGAATCTGCGATGTTACTACCAGCTCACTCTGTGACCTCAGGCTGTGTCTGCCCTTCGTTCTCCAACGGCCAGGTATATGAATCCACAGGCTTCCTCAGCTAGCCCCGTGGGAGAAGGTAAATTGCGTCAGCAGAGGTGTGTGCAGGGACAGCTCCGGCCCAAGTGTCCCGGCAAAGCGCCGGGATGTGCTGAGGAACCAAAGCACCGTCTTCCTCTGGCCCGGCCCCCCCAGCTCAACGGAGGCACTGTTTCCCAACAGGTGCTTTGCTTTTCTCTTCCCCGGCCTTCACCCACCCGGGGCCCGTCTCCTGAACCACTCCCCCCGCCCCCGCCCCTTCTCAAACTAAATGCCTCCCAGGCCCGGCTCACCCGCTAGCCCACTTTGCTGGAGCTGCCCTCGCCGCTCTTGAGACGCGGCCATTTGGGTGATGTGTCACCTACGAGTTTCCGCGTCCCCAAGGAGTCCCCGTGCGTCCTTAATCTTTTCGTGTCCACTGTCTTCTTCACACTGAAGACAGGCTCCGTGTGTGCCCGTTCCGTGTCGGTCCCACCCTGGGAACATTTGAGGACAAATTATTGTTTATAGACTCTGGTGAGATTTAAGGAAAGAGGTCTTAATCTTAAGTCCGATTGTGCTGAATATCTGAATTTTCTCTTTCCCGAAAGCAAATGAGCGGTTATTCCCCTTGGGGCCCCATTGCCCAGAAATGTGATTTGGTAAGGTCTCTCCGTCTTTCCTCTCCCTCTTTCTTTCTGCCGCATATATATTATCCAACACAGGAAATGGAGACCATGGGTTGACAGCAAGAATCAGGGAGACCAGGGGTCAAATCCCAGCGGGGAGACCCTGCACCAAGTTCAGGTGGCTCGGTCGTGGACCAGAAATAATAGTATCTGTCTTGCCTGCCTGCAGGGTGGCTGTGACAGGTGAATGAGATGACGTAGGTGCACCTGCTTTCAAAGGGTCACCCCAGTGTGTTCACTGTGCCCAATTCTCCAAGCTGCACGGTACCTGTGTGTATCTATCACACATCTATCTATAAAACTCCTTATAAGTTAACGCTCTGTACAGACATGGCCAGCGGTATCGTTATTAAACTGTTCGTTGAGGAAAAAGATGAAAGAACGCAGTCAAGTTGGCCGTGAGTCGTTAACACGGTCTTGAATAGATGTTGAGTTCATGTGGGACCTGGCCGTGTCGGTGCCCAGGGACGACTCCACGTTGTGTTAATTATTCCTTCATAATCTCGGTGTTTTCATGCTACCGTGGCCAAATACAAGAGATCCACCTTTCGGTAATCTGCAGACTTGCACTGGAAGTAGAGCTTAGGAGCTCTCCGTGGGAAAGTAGGTGGTCTGGTGCAAGTGATTTCTCTCCCTCATACAGATTTTATCTTGAAATAATGGCTGGGATATAGGAACAATTATAGTTGCTCGGGTTTGTCCCTTTACCGCTGGATACCCGGTGCCTTGTAGAGTGCCTGAACAGCTGCCCCATTTGTTTGAGAAGGAGGGTGTTCGTGGGATGTGGTGCTAACAGGGGGACTGTCCAGGGAAACCTGGGGGGATTAGTCACCCTGCGGGCACATAGAAGACACTCATGTATTTGTGCATAGAAGGAAGGCAGGCAAGGAAATCAGGAAAAAATTTTGGTGCCACAAAACCCTCTTTCCTTTAAATTTTCTAAAAATAGACCTACACGTACGTATTATAAACATTTTAATATTCATATTTGAAAGCCACTCCTCTTCACTTTCAACACCACCATGGGATAAAATGGCCCCATACCAAGCGGCCAGTACTTGTCAAACATTGCCCCTGCTAGGACCACGGACAGATGGAAAGATGTCATTGGATGTCATTAGACCACATCATCCCAATTCTTTCCTCTCGACTGAAGGATTTCATTCTGAGAAAGCCCTGTAAAGTGGGGAGAAGGTACCGTGCAAATCTCATTATAGCCTGTATCACAGCACAACTGGATTCCAAACGCAGAATTGTGACGGATGTGGTTTTCCAGGCCAAAGGCACATAGGCCTGGAAGAGACCCTGGAGATCCCGCTAGCCCCTTCTGTTACCAGTGGGAGCAGTTAGGGACGGGGCCAGTCTGGGACCACCCTCCTGACTTCCTGTGTAGCAAGCATCTCACATCTCCCTGTTGACTTTCCCTTTTATTTTCGCTGCTATTGGCCTTCTTGCCTTCAGCCGAGGGTTTTTTTTTTTTTTTTTTGTACTGTTTATTGAGAGAGAAAGAGACAGAGCATGAGCGGGGGAGGGGCAGAGAGAGAAGGAGACACAGAATCTGAAGCAGGCTCCAGGCTCTGAGCTGTCAGCGCAGAGCCCTACGCGGGGCTCGCACTCACGAACTGTGAGACCCTGACCTGAGCTGAAGTTGGACGCTTGACTGATTCCGCCACCCAGGGGCCCCTGAGGGCGTTTTTGATCAAACTGAAACCATGTATCAGGTGTAAGGATTCCACGTGGCTGCAGGCATGTGTTCCTACCTCCAGTCCAAACCTGGTCGCTCCTACGTCACTCTGCCCCCCAGAACTCTCCTCAAAATTAGGTACCGTCTAGGTCTACTGAGGGTGGCTGAGAATAAACAGTACAAGAGCGTTTTTACCCACTAATCTCCACTCACCAGCATTTTTATTTATCTGAACGTCGGGGTAAACGCTGAAGAACGAGACCTTCCAAACTGGCTGCCACCTGAACTTCGTCTCAGCGTGACTGTGGGAACAGAAGCGCGTTGCAACGGAGGGGATGTAGGGAATAAGGATGCAAAGACCAGACCACTGACGTAGAAAACTTACCTAGTCTCGCAAAAAAGAGACAGTAAACTCAAAGTAACGTAAGTAATGCACTAACGGACACCGCCATGCCCTGCGATGGACTGAATGTCTGTGTCCCCCCAAAGGCGTGCGCTGAAGCCCAGTGTGACAGTATGTGGGGGCGGGGCCTTTGGGAGGTGAGTAGGTTTAGATGAGGTCGTGAGGATGCAGCCCCCCCCCCCTTGAAATTTGCCTTCTGGAAGAAGGAAAAGAGAAACAGAGCTCTCTCCCCACCTTGTGTGGGCTCAACAGGAAGGCAGCAGTCTGCAACGGGAAGGAGACCCTTCGCCAGATGCCGAGCCCTGCCAGACCTTGGCCTCAGGGAGTGTGATCTCGGACCTTGGCCTCCAGGAGTGTGAATCTCGGACCTTCGGCCTCCAGGAGTGTGAATCTCAGACCTTTGGCCTCCAGGAGTGTGAATCTCGGACCTTGGCCTCCAGGAGTGTGAATCTCGGACCTTGGCCTCCAGGAGTGTGAATCTCAGACCTTGGCCTCCAGGAGTGTGAATCTCGGACCTTGGCCTCTGGAAGTGTGAATCTCGGACCTTCAGCCTCCAGGAGTGTGAATCTCGGACCTTCAGCCTCCAGGAGTGTGAATCTTAGACCTTGGCCTCCGGGAATGTGAATCTCGGACCTTGGCCTCCGGGAGTGTGAATCTCGGACCTTCGGCCTCCGGGAGTGTGAATCTTAGACCTTGGCCTCCGGGAATGTGAATCTCAGACCTTGGCCTCCAGGAGTGTGAATCTCGGACCTTGGCCTCCAGGAGTGTGAATCTCGGACCTTGGCCTCCGGGAATGTGAATCTCGGACCTTGGCCTCCAGGAGTGTGAATCTCGGACCTTGGCCTCCAGGAGTGTGAATCTCGGACCTTGGCCTCCAGGAGTGTGAATCTCGGACCTTGGCCTCCGGGAGTGTGAATCTCAGACCTTTGGCCTCCGGGAGTGTGAATCTCGGACCTTGGCCTCCGGGAGTGTGAATCTCGGACCTTGGCCTCCGGGAGTGTGAATCTCAGACCTTGGCCTCCGGGAGTGTGAATCTCGGACCTTGGCCTCCGGGAGTGTGAGTCTCGGACCTTGGCCTCCGGGAGTGTGAATCTCGGACCTTCGGCCTCCGGGAATGTGAATCTCAGACCTTCGGCCTCCGGGAGTGTGAATCTCGGACCTTGGCCTCCGGGAGTGTGAATCTCAGACCTGGGCCTCCACAATTGTTTAAGTCACCCAGTCTGTGGTACTGTGCTGTGGTACCTTAACAGAGGAGACTTCCAACCCCACACACAACATTCTGGCCTCTCAGTGCCTTGACCTCTTGTTTCCTGTGACCTTGAACTCCATGCCTAAACCACCCACTGCTGTGGCCACACCTTGGGCCCGTGACTCTCAGCCCTGACTGCATTTCAGACTCACCTGGGAAGCCTGGACTTCACCACAACCCATTAGAATCAGAATATTCCAGGGGCACCTGGGTGGCTCAGTCGGTTGAGGTCTAACTATGGCTCAGGTCATGATCTCGTGGTTTGTGAGTTTGAGCCCCACATCAGGCTCTGTGCTGACAGCCCAAAGCCTGGAGCCTGCTTCAGATTCTGTGTCTCCCTCTCTCTCTGCCCCTCCCCCACTCACACTCTGTCTCTCTGTCTCAAAAATAAACATTAAAAAAATCTTAAAAAGAAAAAAAGAATATTCCTCAAGGGGGACCTGGATCGAGAAGTGTCCTAGGGGATTCCACCAGGCAGCTGCGACCCAGAACCCCTGGGCTCAACACAGTGAAGCACACTCAAAACAATAAAAAGACAACCTCATAGAAGAATGGGCAGAGCACATAGAACAGGTAGAAACAGAAGAAATGCAGATGGCTAATAAATGTGTGGCGAAATGTTTAACCTCGCTAGTGATCAGGGAAATGTAAAGATTTTTCTTTAAAGATTACTATTTTGGCAAAGATCAAAAAGACTGATAATACCTAGTGTTAGTAAAAGTGGAGGGCACATTCTCATAAAATCTGCCACGTATCCTGAGATCCAGAAATGTCATTTCTGGTTATCTGTCCTATAGAAACGATCACATAAGTAGGAAAGTATTTACACTCAAGTACATAAAGCTGGTCTCACAGCACAATATGCAATAGTGTGAAAGTCCAGTCGTTACTGAGTAGTTCAGTAATTGTGGTACGTCTATATATGGAAAACTATTCAGCTATTAAAAGAGTGGGGAAGATATAAGTATTGACGTGGAAAAATATGTTTCTATACACACACATATTGATCATGTGGAGGAAATAAAGCAAATTTCAGAATAATATATGATATATTCTCATTCTTGTTGGAAAAAAAAAAAACTGTTCAGGGCGCCTGGGTGGCTCAGTTGGTTAAGCGTCCGACTTCGGCTCAGGTCATGATCTCACATTTCGAGCCCCGAATCAGGCTCTGTGCTGATAGCTCGGAGCCTGGAGCCTGCTTCAGATTCTGTGTCTCCCTCGCTCTCTGCCCTTCCCCCGCTCGCACTGTGTCTCCATATCAAAAATAAATAAATGTTAAAAAAATATTTTTAAAAAATTTTTTAAATAAAAAAAACTGTTCTCAGTACACATAGGGATATATTTATATGTGCATAGAAGACTGCCTTAAAGATCTTTGAACAGTAATTACCCTTAGGGAATTGGAAAGGAGAGTGGGGACTTTTGCATTTTCCTTTATATTTTGTGGCTGTTTTTACAATAAACACATCTGCACTGTTTTTGTCATGTAAATAGTCTGGTGTGAGTTCAGACAGAAGCTGCATAAAGAAAAGCCTTCTGTGCCAGAAAGTTGGGGCTGTTTCAGGGCCATCTCTTTACCATCATTTACACTTAAAAAAAAAAAAAAGTCTTTTCAGGGAATCTCACTGCTAGGAATATTTTGGGAAAGAGACTGGTTTCTTCGTGTTCTTGTTTAGAATGAACTCTCCTGGGATTTAGAAGAGATTGCTATGTGGGTGATTCATTGCTGGTGTAGAAGTTCCCAACCTGGCTGTTCTGCTGTCGATGTTTCTGTCACGTGGATGTTAGGAGACTCTTACTGTGGTCAGAGAATGAGAGGGAAATTAAATTATGAATGTAGCCAGAGCCGGGGTAGGACGCATGCATGTCACAGAGCTGGAGACTCGTGTTCTAAGTGTACCGGTTCCCTGTGTCAGAGAGCAGAGACGATGCTAGGGTAGCACGTTAAGTTTCATGTCACAAACACCTAGCATCCGACGACTGTGATGTTTGGGAGTAAGGTTGTGAAGCGTCTGAGGCCACACTGTGGCTCGGCTGGGAAGTCCTCAAGATCAACCGGTGACGTCTGCCAGGACGCAGGGAGGGAGAATGGAGACACACGTAGTACAATGCCAACAGGAAAGAAGCGAGAATTAAGCATGACAAAAGTTTGTCAGTAGGGTGAAGACTGTGGTGTCGTTTTCTTTCCAGTTTTTCTCCTTGAAGAACAAACAAATAAATTGTGTTCTGCTATCCTAATGCTGATTTAGAGTTGCCAAGAGTAACCGAAGGACTTCTCTGTGACCACCCAATCCAGTGTAATGGTGTAGATAGGCGTATGGTTGAGTTCTTGAAAACAGTGATCTGAGTTAACATTTAATTCCGGGTCTCTTCATAAAGAGTTACTCGGAAATTCTCATTAACCGACGGATGAAAATGTCCATGGCTCCCTGTGCCAACTTTAAGCAATAAATATTTATTTTTCCGGAGTCCAAATTGCAAAGGAAAGGGTAGGAATGGTTTCCCCCAGAGAGGAGGGGATGGTCGTCTGGAATAGGTACAGGAGGTGCCCTGCTCAAGAAAACATTTTCCATATGCTCTCCACCAATTAGATTAATCTGGATGACAATTCAAAAGCCCTTAGCGTCAAACCTCATTGCAGTCAATCCCTGCTGATGTCAGCACCTGGAGAAGAGGAATTTTGTTGGGCAAAGAAGTAAGAGAGGCTTCAGCCTATCCTTGTGGCCGCGTCGGCCACCACTTTCCCGCGTTGGCCTTGGGTGTGAAGTGTGCCTCGCTCGCCGCTCCTGGACTTACCATAAACTCCTTGATGTAGTCACAGGCTTCCGTGTCCTGGCATGAGCTCCTTATCTGCCTAGAATCCCCTCTATTTCTCTACTGACCATTCCTACTTCACTCACCTTCTCAGCTAAGTCTGCCCTGATTCCTCCAGTGTGAAGGACCGTAAGAAAGCAAAACACTCACCTTGTTTTCCCCTAACTTCTTCCACTGTTTCCCAGCTACTTTCTTGACGCCTCTGTTACATCGTCATCACAACTGGATTAGCATGAGTAGCTGTGTGCGAAGAATATTTACCATCCCTGCCCTCCTGCCTGGAGGGCAAGCCTGTCCCTGGCAAGAGCCTGTCTCCACCCTTGTCTCCTCTGTGCACCTACACCTGTTTCTTCCTTATTATACTAGGAGGGGACTAGTGCAATACCCGTAGAGTTTCTTGTAAAGTCGGGGGGAGGGGGGGGACTCTAAAGTATATCCTCAGCAAATGCAGGGGGCCAGCTAGGGTTTGGTTTCTCTGTAATCAAATCACCAGGGAAACATATTGACAGATTTAACTAAGCGAAGAAAAAAAAAATAAACACCTTGGTAAATAAAATAGCGTGGATTTTAAAAGAAAGCCATTTGAGGGGCGCCTGGGTGGCTCAGTCCGTTAAGCATCAACTTCGGCTCAGGTCGTGATCTCATGGTTCGTGAGTTCGAGCGCCACATCAGGTTCTGTGCTGACAGCTCAGAGCCTGGATTCCGTGTCTCCCTCTCTCTCTGCCCCTCCCCTGCTCACACTCTGTCTGTCTCTCAAAAATAAATAAACATTAAAAAAAAACAAAACACTTAAAGCAACTCAGCTTGAGTACATAGCTATTAAAGTTAGGATTGCATAAGCTGCTATGGTATCTTTATGAAGTGATGTTGAGTGAAAAAATATATAGGTTAGGACACTGTAGGTAGAATTTATGCACAAGTACAGATTATAAGCATACATACTCAAAAATAAGAATTAAAATAGCAGCGTGTTGGGAGCATGAGATTGTGGGTAATTGATTGCTTTTCTTTGTTACTATTCGTTCTGTAATGAATAAAACTGGGGAGGAGGAACCCAAAGCAAAAAATCAGTTATCAGTTATCACGCCCGAGATTTAGGCTCTTAGTTGAACGATGTCAAGATGGCACTGTTTCCCACGTGGGGTCAGCTTCCTCTTAATCTTTTGAATCTCATATCCTCATATTTGTTTCCAAAAGATAAAAACTCTCTGAAAAAGGAGGTCTCCTTCCAGCAATATGTGGTTGTTGCCCCCCGACCTTCCATCGACATCAGCCAGATAAATACTAAGAAGATACAACCTCTCTGGAGTCACCCAAGAGCTGTGCAGGCAGCCGAGCTGGGGGGTGGCGTGGGGGGTGGAGTGGAGGTGGGGCAGGATCCTGGTGAGAAGAGAAGCAAGCACACTTTTCCCCCCATGAGGCATCTGTCACCTGGAAGGCAGCCGCCGGGGAGCTGTGAGCAGAGCAGAAAGCTGGGGCAGGGCAGGGCAGCTGGGAAGGTGAGCAGAACCTTTAGCAGCCTCACGGGGCTGGCCAGGAACAAATGTTCAGGGCCCACTAAGGAGGACAGGCTGTGGTCAGCATCCAGGCTTTCATCCGGGGCTCCTGGAGGACTGGAGCTCTAGGAATAAGGAAGAACCAGGGATAGACCAGCACTCACCAGCCCTAAAGCCAGCCCAGCTTTGCCTCGTGGTAAGGGATATCAACATGCTTCTGGTAGTAACTGATGATGAGCGGACAGAAGATATGATGTGGAAAGAACTGGACAAAGTTGATCTTGTTATACACAACACAACACAACGTACACATTACCTATTACATGCAGAGGGCACACTCTTTTTTAAGTATACCTGGGAACATTTACCAAAACTGACCATATTCTGTTGGGTCAAAAATTAACTCTCAACAAATTTCAAGGTTTTTAAATTATACGGGATCTGTTGTAAGATCACAGTAAAAGTACCTATACATCAGTAACACAAATATAGCTTTTAAAAAAATCCCCCAAATATGGGGCACCTGGGTGGCTCACTTGGTTAAGCTTCCGACTTCGGTTCACATCCTGATCTCACAGTCTGTGAGTTTGAGCCCCGCATGGGGCTCTGTGCTGACAGCTCAGAGGCTGGGGCCTGCTTCGGATTCTGTGTCTCCCTCTCTCTCTGTTCCTTCCCCACTCATGCTCTCTCTCGGTCTCTCAAAAATAAATGTTAAAAAAAATTTTTTTAATCCCCTAAATGTTTGGAAATTAAGTAGTATACTTCTAAATGACCCATAGGTCAGAGAAGAAATAGCAATAGCAATTGTAAAATATTTTGAATTAAAAGATAAGTCACATCTGACATCACAGTGCATGGGATGCCAGTAATGCTAGGTTCAGAAGGGAATTGATAGCTTTACATGCACCTATTAGGAGAGCAGGAGGTCAGTTATTTGAGTATTTATTGTGGGAAGCTGGAGAACTAAATTATGGAAAGAATTCAGATAAGAGCACAAATTAGTAAAATAAGGATTTGAAGGACAGTTGAGAGTGCCAGTGGAGCCCAAAGTTGAGTCCGCACAAAGAACAACAAAACCGATAAACCCTCGGCAATATTCATCAAGGAGAAAAGAGAAAAGGCACAAATAACCAATATTGGGAATGAAAAAGGGTACATCACTACAGTCCCCACAGGCATGAAAATTCTCAACAAAGATACCTCTTAATCGAAAGATATATAATAAAAATGCTAAAATTTAAAACATTTTCAATAGCAATAAAAATGGTAGGACTGCTGGAAGATCTTAACAGCTTTTGTCCTATTCTAAGGTGGAACCTGACATAGGTAAGTTTTCGTTTTATCTCATTAACCCTGACTTGATCAAATATTCAATACAGTTCTCACAGCATATCCTGTCTGGTAAACGTAGAATTTCCGCAGTTAGATTTTAGGGAAAATAGAAAATCTCCAGAATTATTCAATACAAGAGCCTGATACTCTCAAGAGAGGCTCTTACCTGGACCTCAACTGTAAGGTGGCTATGCCTGAAAATATTTAAGAGAAACTTAAATAATTTTTTATTATTTTTTAATATTTATTTTTTATTTATTTTTATTTTATCTTTATTTATTTTTATTTTAATATTTATTTTAAGTTTTCTTAATGTTTATTCCTTTTTGAAAGACAGAGACCAAGTGCAAGCAGGGGTGGGGTAGAAAGAGAGGGAGACACAGAATCCGAAGCAGGCTCCAGGCTCCGAGCTGTCAGCACAGAGCCCCATGCAGGGCCCGAACTCACGAATCACAAGATCATGACCTGAGCCGACATCGTACACTTAACCGACTGAGCCACCCAGGCACCCGTATCTTTTAATATTCTTTGTTCAATATTATTATTAAATAATATTTAAGAGAAACTTCCACTATCATCAATTAAAATGTCAGTACAACCTTTTAATTTTTTGTATGTATTTCTGGTGATATAGCCCAAGTGGCATTAAATCTTTACTGTGCTGTGTGACTAACTTTGAACACCCCTGCAATTAGAACACAAAAGGAAACCCAGTTTAGATTTACAACCATTTAAAGAGCACTTGTCATGGATTATGTTTCCAAGTTCTTGTTAACCACCTTGTGACATTATGAATTACAACCCATTATCACACTGTTAATCTAAGTGTTTACCGTGCTGAGACAGTGAAGTATTTTCGATCAGTAACCATCCCTTGACTATTTTCAAATCTCACCTTTTGAGTGCAAAGGACTGGACTTGCTCCTGTCTAGCTCTGTGCTTTTCTGTGTAGGGGGCCTGTTCTGAAGGAAACAATAAATAAACTGAGATAAAACAGATGAACAGTATGATGTATTCATGTCACCTGCCCTAGAGCAAGAACCTGGCAAGGAGGTTTTGCTTCTAACACGTAATTCACTTAGCTTTGCATGTCATTGACTTGTGACCTTGGGTAAGTCTCCTCTTCTGGGCCTCAGTTTCCCCATCTGAGAACTGACAGTGACGGTCCAGGTGATCTCTTAGGGAGGAGCCTACCTGAGCTACACATCAGGACACATCTTCTGTTCATGCAGGAAGCAGCAGGGACTCGGTCACTAGAGCTGGCCCCACGGACAAGGGGCTCCCAAAGGTACTTTGTTGGGACTTATGTGGACAGATTGGGGGATTGAGAATGATGAGTCAAGTAGGTGCGGAGAGGATCAGCTTGTCCCACAGTCTGAAGGGACAACTGTGTAAGTCAAGGTTCTCCAGAGACACAGAAGATGTGTATGTGTTTATATATAGAGAGAGAGAGAGAGCGAGAGAGAGAGAGAGAGAGAGAGAGAGAGAGAGAGAGAGAGATTTTAGGGAATTGGCTCACGCAATTATGGAGGCCAACACGTCCAAAATCTGCAGGGTTGGCCAGCAGGCCGGAGACTCAAGGAAGAGCCACTGCTATAGTTCAAGTCCAAAAGTCCGTCTGCTGGCAGAATTACTTCTTGCTCAGGGGAGGCTAGTCTTTGTTTTGTTGAGGCTTTCAACTGATTGGATGAGGTCCACCCACATCATAGAGGGAAATACGTTTTACTCAAAGCCCACTGATTTAACCATTATTCTCATCCAGAAACATCCTCACAGAACCATCCAGAATGATGTCTGAAAAAATACCATGGCACCATGACCCAGCCTAACTGACACATGAAATTAACCCCTTGTCAACTTGGCATACACATCTCATTAAACCCTACTTAATCTCTCTCTCTCTCTGTCTCCTTCTCTCCCTCCCTCTCTCTGCCCCTCCTTTGCGCTCTCTCTCTCTCTCTCTCTCTCAAAAGTAAATAAATAAACTTAAAAGGATTAAAAAAATAATCTCTGAATAAAGACAATAACAAGGTCACACTTATGCCTATCATAATATAACTATCCTTCATTCAACCAAAATCACACTAACCCTTGGGGGCACCTGGGTGACTCAGTCAGTTTCAGGTCATTATTTTGCTGTTGGTGAGTTCAAGCCCCACATCAGGCTCACTCCTATCAGCATAAAGCCCACTTCCTCTGCCCCCCCCCCTCTGCCCCTCCCCTGCTTGCTCTCAAGAATAAATAAACATAAAAAAAGAACTAACCCTTTCCCCAGAAGAGGGCACAAACTCTTTGAGTGATGTTTACTCTTCTTCTTGATATCTTATATCGTAAATACTGTGATGTAAAGTTAGCAAGACTTAACTTACACAATGTTTTATGTCAATTATATCTGAATAAGACTGGGAAAAATTGTTAATACTTAAATACTATCCTATACAGTCAATATATCCATCTTATGTTACATGATACACACACACTCCTATTCATAACAGAATAGGAAAGAAATACTCATTTCTGTCACTGGTTACATGGTCATAGCTGGTAGTTATATATAACACCTTCTTCCTCTACCCATTGCATATGCCTTTGCAAGCACCTCTGTCGGTCATGGTTTTTTATCTGGTGGGAAGACTCAACCCTTCATTTGCGAAGGGTCTGGGCCATAGTAGTGACGCTTGGGTAAATGGTGCCTTTCATATTTCCATCCCTTGCTTCCTGGACCCGTGAATCCTGGCCAGGGGAGAAACACCACCATATATTGCGCACTAATTCAGAGGCTATCTAGCCTTCTGGAGAACCTGGCCCACGGCCTCCAAGGTACTGCCACCATGCTGATGCTCTACCCGAGTCTTAGAAAGGCCTTTCCACTGTCTCCCAGCCACCTCGGGATGGTGGGGGACGTGACAAAACCAGTGAATTTCACGAGCATGAGCCATTACCATACTTCATTCGCTATGAAGCGAGTTTCTTGTTCAGAAACCATGCCGCGTGAAATACCACGACGGTGGATGAGGCATCCTGTGAGTCCACAGATGGTAATTTTGGTGGAAGTGTTGCCTACGAGGAAGGCAGATCTGTCTCCAGAGCGAGCATCTATTCCGGTGAACAGAACGCTCCTGTCTGCAAGATGATGTTCAAACCCTTGACAAGGACCACCCTATTCCAGCTCCTGCTTACTTCTCCATCCTCACCTGGCATTTCTGCCCCTCCCCCCAGATTCCCTGCCGGAGCCCCCAGAGATCCTTCCTCTGTCCTGACTTTGCCATGGATCTTAACGAGCCTGGGCCTTCATCCATCCACTCATTGATCCATTCATTCATGCATTCATTCCATCATTAAGGATCCCCTGGTGGGCAGGACAACGGTCTTTGCAGAGAAGATGTGCTGAATAAGTTAACACATTAATGAGTGATGGCCGGCAGGATAGGAAATATACAGGGTACTTGGACAGCCAATACACGGGGTCCAGGAAGACTCCCTGAGAAGGAGATGTTTAAACCGAAATCAGACGAACACACGGCTATCAGCCAGGTGAAGAAGTCAGAGGAGTGTTCTGCCAGAGGGGACAGGATGTGTGAAACCCTGGGGGGGGCAAGAGTGCTGTGACAAAGCTCCAGAAACCAAAACAAGAAAACAAGTGCAGCATAACCCGGTGGAAATTGCCCGGGGAGGGAGAGGGTGACTGAGGCTGGGGAGGTATGGATGGATTGCAGAGACATCTCGTAGGAGCAGTACAAGAACTTGTGAATAATTGGCTGTGGAGGGTTGGCGGGTGGAGTGTGCAGGAACGTCTCCATGTTCGTGGCTAAGGCAACCAGGCGGAAAGTATTGCTGGCCACAGAGATGTTCGCTGTTTCCTCCAGAGCCTGGGGAGGAGAGCATTTGTTGACCAGGTCAACGAGAAAATGGGAAAATGAAAGAATAGTTTGGGAGGAAGACGAGTTGACGTGTCAGGTTGTGGTGGGCGGAAGGCAGCTGCAGGGGGCATCCGGGTGGAGGATGTCCAGCGGGTCATTGCACGTGCAGGCACGAGCTCCAGAAAGAGGTTCGGCCAGAGAGAGGTCCAGCGCCGCCCGCCCCGCACGGTGGGAATAACAGGGTCTCCTCTGCCTCCAGTCCCTGTGGATGGTCAAGTCAGGGAAACTGCAGTGGCCTGGCTTCCGTCTGGCCCTGCCTCTGCCTGTGTGACCTTGGGTGCACCACTGAGCCTTGGGTTTTCATGCACAGCATGGGGTGGACACTCCCTCTGTCCTCAGGTCACCGTGAAGCCATATGTATCTAGTGTAAAGGGCTCAAAATGTCAGCCATCACTGGCACTGTCCCGCAGTGTCCTTAGTCCTGTCATTTCTGAGTCCTTTGGGGAAGTGCCACTTGGAGTTCCTTTTCCCTCGGCCCAACCGGATGCCCCACGTGTCACTCTCACCACCTGTCTGTGCCTTCTCCCTCACATAACTAGACCGGAAACATGGCACCATCCACGTTGGCTTCATGTTGGTATCCTCCACAGCACCAAAGACGTTCAAAGCCCAGGTTTGGTTTTGTTTTAATTTGAGAGAGAGAGAGAGAGAGAGAGAGCACACGAGCCAGGGAGAGGGGCAGAGAGAGAGAGAATCCCAGGCAGGCTCCGTGGTCAGTGCAGGGCCCAACGCCGGGCTCCATTCCATGACCGTGGGATCGTGACCTGAGCCAAAATTAACACGCAGACACTCAACCGACTGAGCCACCCAGGCTCCCCAGAGCTCAGGTTCTAAAGCCAGTGAGAACTAGTTTCAAACACCCACCTTGTAGCTGGGTGACCCTGGGAGCTCATTTAACCCCTCTGAACCTTGGTCTCCCTGTCTGTAAAGTGAGAATCCTGGCAGTGCCTGCCTCACAGGCCTGCAGGAAGGAACAGAGAAGGCTGTGGGAAGGCAGTTTATCAGGGAATCTCAACTCACGGGGGTGAGTAAACAAGGAATTGTTTTATTCATCTAAAGCTCGCCATTAGGCATGTTCTGTCAAACCCTCCTTTCCTGTCGGGGAGTAGCAGCCATGATGGTATGTCATTCCAGTTCTATAACTTCTTGGCTATTTTTGGTTCATCCTCTTTTTTTGGTTGTGATTGCTCCCAACGGTCTTATTTATTTTTTAAGATTCAGTGTTGTTCAGTGAAAAACTGTGGAGTCTGGAGCCAGCTGCCAGGGTTGAATCCAACTCTGCACTTAACGAGCTGAGCGCCTTGGGCGAGTTACTTCACCTCTCTGTGCCCCCTAGTTTCCTCATCTGTTAAATGGGGATGATGATGGTACCTGCCTCTCAGGAAGGAGTACTGCCAGGGGTAAGTGAGTCGCTACAATTAAAGCTCTCAAAGAAGAGTGCCAAGCTCGCAAAGGAAACATGGTGTAACTTTGGCTATTATTATACCCAGCCCAGAGTTCCTCTCCTTCTGCGGGGCCAGTGGTTGTGTCTGCTGGCTGTTCCGGTGATCTCTCTCATCCTCCTTCGTTCTCATTCCGGCTTTTCACGACAAAGCCGGCGTTGGGGCCTAGAGGAAGAAGTGGAAGACAGCTGTCATCTCCCTTGGCCCAGCAAGGGGGACATAATTCCCACCCAGCAACACTGTACTCTACATGGCCTTGATGCTGGCCGGTGGTGCCTTCAGGAGGCCCCAGAGGAGGGCTCCCTTCCAGGCAGCCCCCCTTCGATGGTCCCTTTAGGTTTTGGGCCTGTATCTTCCTGGCCAGTTCACAGCATCCCGATGCAGAGCCGACGCTCCCCTCAGTGTGGTCACGGGCTCCCAAACACACGTACCCTCAGCAGGCCAACTCTTAGACCCGTGGGCACATGTAGAATCAATCTCATGTTCCAGCTGGGATGGAAACTCCAGATCAGGGGCCAACAGATGGGGGGGTGGGTCCCGCCCCCGGTCTCCACCCACGGCTCCCAACACGCAGCTGCCCCCAGCGTTGCTCCTACACACCCCGGGCACCGCGGTGACAGGCTGGGTCAGGGCGCCCATTGGTCCCTGCGTGAGCCAGGAGCGCACCGAACCCCCACCCCACCAGTGTGACAGAGGTTTCCCCGAGCCTCCTTCCCCCACTTCAAAGACAGAAGTTTCTCCATTCCCCGCTCCCCGGGCACACCTGCAGAGCCTGGCGGTCTCTATAGCCATTGTTGGGGGGTTGCGGCTGGGGGAAGTGGGGGTGATGCTCACGCTTCCTGCCACAGTGTTTCCCCCAGCAGCCCCAGGCCATGGTTCTCTAACCGAGAATGCGGGCCCCTTGATCCCTTCATTTCCTACCTGCAACTTGGCTTACCAATTCAGGCACATGATACCCAACACCGTCCTGTGATGCATCATGATGAATATAAAATAAAAGGGGGGGTATTACACATTGCTTTTGAAGTATATTTGGGGGAGCCTGGGTGGCTCAGCCGGTTGAGCGTCAGCTCAGGTCATGATCTCGCAGTCTGTGAGTTCGAGCCCCATGTCCGGCTCTGTGCCGACAGCTCAGAGCCTGGAGCCTGCTTTGGATTCTGTGTCTCCCTCTCTCTCTGCCCCTCGCTCTCTCTCTCTCTCTCTCTCTCTCTCTCAAAAAGTAAATAGACATTAAAAAAAATTCTTTTAGTTTTAAGTGTATTTGAATAAGTGAGTGAACAAAAAACATTTAAAAAAGCATACTACAAACCAATATTATAAATACAGTAATAAATTGGCAGTAACTAATAGAATACCAATGAGATATGAAAATACGAGAAATCTAATTGTTTTGTGAATGATATTTAAATAAAGCCCTTTCGGGGCGCCTGGGTGGCGCAGTCGGTTGAGCGTCCGACTTCAGCCAGGTCATGATCTCGCGGTCCGTGAGTTCGAGCCCCGCGTAGGGCTCTGGGCTGATGGCTCGGAGCCTGGAGCCTGTTTCTGATTCTGTGTCTCCCTCTCTCTCTGCCCCTCCCCCGTTCATGCTCTGTCTCTCTCTGTCCCAAAAATAAATAAAAAACGTTGAAAAAAAAATTTTTTTTAATAAAGCCCTTTCTCTGTTATTAAATTAGAATGAGCCGTGGCTTGGAGCTGGGGCTCTTGTGCTCAAGATGCCGGTGACTCCATATGTGTCAACCCAATGCTTCACTTTTTCTGTGGCTCAGGTATTGTTTCAAAACCTCCACAAATACTCCGTGAAGGCTCATGGATCTTGTGAGGAAAGAATTATTATTGCCATCAAGGCTGTGTTCCAGCTGAGGAAACCTGGGCCCGGTTTCTTACTGGAGAAACTTAGCAACGTCACGTAGCTGGTAGGTGCCAGAGCCTGAGTTTAAACCCACGGAAGCTAGGAAAAAGGAAAAGGAGGAGAAGAAGAAAAAGAAAAACCCACGGAAGCTGGCTCCGGAGGTCATGCCCTTCGCCACGGCATTATTCTTCGCGGGCAGCACTCCCGTGAGCATTCAGCTTCCAGAATAGGCCTTTGCCATTTTTATTCCCCATTCGGGGACAGATGGTGGCACCAGACCCAGGAGGGCAGAGCCTCTGAGCTCCGCAGCAAACAGTGCCCCCAGGCCAGAGCGACAAGGCCACAGCTCTCCCTGGGCAAACCCGGTTCAGCAGACGTAGGATGGTTTCCTTCCAAGAACATCTCTCCTGTCCATGTCCTTGTCAGTTTTCCCATCAGGAAAATGGGCATGTGTAATATGCACCCGTGGCAATAGCCGCAAGAACTAATTAGCGCCTGAAATGTGTGTCAAGATCCCCGGCGAGAGGTGCTGTAATAGGGGCAAAGGATTCTCGCATGAGTTCCAGTTTTGCCTCCTGTGGCCCGGTCCTCCCTGGGCGGGAGGTGGTGCCCCGTCTTGTTGAGATCTGATCTCTAAATGCAACTGTGTGTTTTCTTTCATCCAAATGACTGTGCTCATCTCGGGAGCAGCCTTTAATTTTCTTCTTGGAACCGAGGACCATCCTTACTTACAGCAACAAAAGGTCCCTGGGACGGTGAGGTAAGATTTGAATTAAGATACCTTGGCATCCTTCACTCCCCGGCAATTAACGGGCAGCAGGTTTTCAGCAGCACTCACTCTCCTGAGAGCGCCCTTTGTCTCAGGACTGCCTGTCTGTCCTGTTGTCCGTCGTCCCGATGCAGCAGCCCCCCCGGCGGCCGGCTCTCTGCAAGGTGCCAGGCAGGTGCACGGCGTGGCGGGGACCTCCGAGGGCCCAGCCTGATGGGGAAGCCATGTGGCTCTCAGACCCCCGTCTGCGTGGCGAACATCACATACGGCCGGGCCCCAGTGACTCCGAGGGGCTGGCTGTCCAGGCGGCCCGTTCTCCCCGTGTCTTCCTCGCCCTTCACCTGCCTCTGGGCCACCGTTGTTCATTCTTAGCATCCCTCTCCGGAGAAGAGAGAAAAGGAGAGAAGAGCCAACCTTTGCTTGTCCGTTTGGCTCCTCGTCAGCGACTCTGGTAAATGTGTAATCTGATGGAACCATGGTCCAAGATGAGAATTTGGACTCCTTCCCTCTCTCTCTGCCCCTTGCCAGGCATGTGAACTCCTGTTGAGGCTTCAAGTCCCAGCCTTCCCCAAGGCCCCCGGGCAAAGTGAGAAGTTAGTCACTCCCTCCCTGGCTGCCAGAGCCCGTCTCCAGCACTGAGAAGCACTCGGCACACCGTGTGGCGCGGGATCACCAGGCCCCGTCTGTCGGCCGGTGCGGGGCGGGGGCGGGGAGGGGTGGGGAGGGGGGCTGCCGGCCTTCCTAGAGCTCCAGCCCCACACGTCTGGGCCCCGGCCTGGGCACGTGACTGGGGGTGAGAAATGTGTGCTGCGTGGCGCAAATAAACCCGAGTAGACCTGCTTTACCATTTCCCCAGAAAATCAGGAGTTAATGCTTTGAGGGGATTTTTGTCTGGAGTTTTCCCGGGGCTCATTTGCTCGTGGTTTTTTTTTTTTGTTTGTTTTTTGTTTTTTTTTTTTTAATTTTTTTTTTCAACGTTTATTTATTTTTGGGACAGAGAGAGACAGAGCATGAACGGGGGAGGGGCAGAGAGAGAGGGAGACACAGAATCAGAAACAGGCTCCAGGCTCCGAGCCATCAGCCCAGAGCCTGACGCGGGGCTCGAACTCACGGACCGTGAGATCGTGACCTGGCTGAAGTCGGACGCTTAACCGACTGCGCCACCCAGGCGCCCCTGCTCGTGGTTTTTAAGAAAACAGTGTCATGGGGCGCCTGGGTGGCGCAGTCGGTTAAGCGTCCGACTTCAGCCAGGTCACGATCTCGCGGTCCGTGAGTTTGAGCCCCGCGTCAGGCTCTGGGCTGATGGCTCGGAGCCTGGAGCCTGCTTCCGATTCTGTGTCTCCCTCTCTCTCTGCCCCTCCCCCATTCATGCTCTGTCTCTCTCTGTCCCAAAAATAAATAAACGTTGAAAAAAAAATTAAAAAAAAAAAAAAGAAAACAGTGTCACAGAATTTCTAGAGATGGGAAGTCCTTGATCCTTCTCATTGGCTTGACAGATGTCTGTTGACTCTCCGTGATGTTGCTAGTGCTGTTTTAGGTGCTGGAGAAGCGGCCACAGAAAAACCCCCTGCCCTCGGGACGCTCACATTCTGGACACGATATTCTTCTCCCCCATAATTTCCTGCTCACTATTCGCCTCTCTAGTCCTTTTCCCTAAAGGCAATGAGCCATCTAAACCGTGTCCAGCAGATAAGCAGAAATGCCCAGGGTGGCCCGCTTAAGTCCCTGCCGTTCCGTGAGAAGCTTTTTAGGAGACTAGATGTCGGAGGGAGGCGGTGACCTGGGAGCACAGAGGCAGGTGGCGGGACAGGGAAGGTCGGTCACCTCCTGGAGCACAGTGGCAGCCAAAGATGGCCTCGGGAGGTCGTCGTGATGTCTGGTTCTGAGCGGGGAGGCAGCACAGCAGACTGGCCCAGTCTGCTTCTGCCTGAGCCAGAGCTTTAAGGGGAAGGACGCGGAGTTTATCTAAAGTGCTGTGAATTCCCACAGCCTCGGGCAGACCCATATTCCAACGTAAGCACAAAAACAAATTCTAAAGCCAAGTAAATGACTGGGGATGAGCCACAGGTATGTATTATCACGACCATTGCTTTTCCCGGAGAATTCTCCCTGCGAGGGGAGGGGATCCACCCCACAGGTGTGATGTTCCGTCAGCTTTTCAGCAACCGCTTTCGGTGCCTGGAACTGAAACGGGGCCTGGCAGATAGGTCGGTTTGCACAGTCCAGAAGGGTTCACTTCCCTGCAGGAAGGGGGTGTGCTGTGGACGAGGGGGGCCCTCTGGCCTTGCCGTCCTGAGGGTCAGCTTTTCAGCAACCAGAGCCATGATTGTAAAGGGAGATCTTTGTGTGGACAGGAAGGCAATAGTTTTTGGATGAGCTGACGTGATGATTGAAGTCCTTTTGGCTTTCCTGGTGTCTGGGTGGAAAGAGAACAGGTGTGTGCCTTTGCCAAAAATGACAGCCCACGAGGACTATGGATGCCCCGGGAACAGAGTCCTTCTGTGCCGGCCGTGAATTCCTCAGAGGCTGGGAGGTCTGCGGGTGAAAGCCGTGGGGGGGCGGGTGCAGATCTCTCCAAGACCTGGTTTCTAAGCAGTTGGTGGGAACAAGCGTTGAGAAATGTTTCTACATCTGCCCAGCCATGTTCGCCCACGAGGACTACATACCGTGACTTCTGTTTCGGAACAGTATCCCCCGCTGCTGGCCAACTGAGGGGTTGTGGGCACACAGAGGCTTTCCTGACGAGGCCTTCTGGCTTCGTCCAGAGTGTCTCTGGCCTTGCCCTTTGTCCACCTCTCTCTGAGTGACATCGTATGTGGTTCCCTGTTTCTTCCCGAGGAATGTGTGTGTGTGTGTGTGTGTGTGTGTGCACGTGTGCCTGTGCGAGAGTGCACGCACGTTTAACCCTCTTTCGTGAGAGCAGACAGGGCTCTTGCAAAGGCTTTCTCAGTGAGTGTAGAACATTTGGAGAAACTCCACATTCGGGGCGGGCTGTAGACGGGCCGGGCCGGTGGGAGCCCTGAAGGCTCGCCGGGGGACCAGGGCAGGGGTGTCGCGGGCAGCCTGGGCCCCCGGCCAGACCAGGAGGGAGAGACAACCTGGCGATGGGACATTTTTTCCCCCAAACAGCCTGCATGCGGCTGCATTCGAGACGGCTCAAAGTGGCCCGGAGTCGGCAGTCCGCGCTGGGGCACCCGGGGGTGCTGGTCCCGTCCGCCCGCCGGTGGAAGTCCCCGGCACGCTGCTGGGTGCAGGAAAGGGCGTTTCTGCCACTCGGTGCCGTTCGAGCGTGGATGTGGCAGGCAGCCTCGGAATCAAGCTGACACGCGTCCCACGGCATGACAACTGCAGCGTGAGGTTCTCAGGAAGGGCTGAGTGTGTGCATGAGGTCACTGAGCTCTGTTACCGTCTGACCGGCCTCAGCCTGCGTCCCGGTGACACACATCTGCTGACTGGACGGATCGGGGCCTCGCGCTGTAGGCTGACTGGTGGGCCATGCTTGAAAGACTCCTGGCGTGTGCCCCTGCCTGCATTTTTTCACTCTTGACCGAACACATATGCTCCGCACAATCAGGACAGTGTTAGCACGCGGGGCCGAGGCGGCTTCCTACACATCTGGCCGGGGCGGGCTGAATCACTTCCCCCCCGGGAGGGTGGCTCCCAGCTCCGTGACATCTGGAGAGTGGCAGGAAGTGTCTGGATTCATCCCAGGATGATTTTTATCTCCACATGCTTTTCCAATTTCATCAGGGCCTCCGTGCTACATTCCAAGTGACATGTCCACATTCGCCACGGACAAGAATGACAGATGGGGAAAAATCATCTTTGACCCTTGAAAGTCGGTCATGTTTTATGAGGTAAGAGCTTGGGCACAGAAGGTATCGTAGGAGGGAGCCCAGGGATGGCTTGAAATATGGAAGTTACGCATGTTTTAGCTTTTGGACATAGAAGTCCCCTTCCCAAACTACCGGCGTATCCAAGCAATGAAAACGGCATTTCTCTTTTGCGTTGAGGCATAACTCACACCGACCAAAAGGCACAGATCTGAAGCATACACCGTGGTGACTTTTTAATTTTCACACATGCACGTGCCCCCCAGTGCCACCACGGAGGCCGAGGGTTTAGGACCTTCCCAGCTCTCCAGAAGGTTCCCTTGTACCCCTCCCTGTCACCAGCCCACCCGTGAAGGTCCCCCCCCCCCCGTTCCGGTCTCTCTGTCACCACGGAGTAGTGAAAAGGGCCCTTTTCTTTTCGGGGTCTTGCCGCTTAACAAACATCTCAGCATACGCAAACGACAGCAGTTTTGTGAATTGCCACAAAGGTGCCCGGGAGGGCCAAGTCGAGGCTCAGATCAAAGGATCTCGTGCCGCCCGTGTGTCACCGCACACAGGGGTCCTCCTGGACCCGATGTTCCACGATGGAGGAAGAAGTGCTCCCCCGGAGGAAAACTTTGTCTTTGGCCCTGGGGGAGAATTCGCGGTTTGCTCTCGTTTCAGAAAAAACCAAGGGGATCTTGCAGCTAAGCTCCTGCCCTTGCGAATGTAGAGCCACACGCTACACACGTTCTCCCCTCTGCGAGGGACAGCCAGGCCGCAGGCCCAGAGCCCCGGCTCTCTTCCTCACTGGGCCTCTCCTGGGCCTTGCTCCCGTCCAGGAATGAGGCCCTCGTTGTAGCTTGCTCCTCTCCAGAGAAAACGCTTAGTCAGACCCAAAGCAAGTCGCTGCAGGACTCAAACTGTCCTCAGGAAATACCAGGAGAAAAGGCCGCAGGAGAGAGGATTAAGCCCTTCTGAGTATTCCAGAACCCCGTATCTCAGTTCAGCAGCCGTTGTCATTAGGCGGGTGGACGTGTCCATTCGCCTGACCCGTCGTCCTCTGCCAGAAGCAGCCACAGCCACAAGGACCTGACCTGGGGTGGAGCGGCCTCGGCAACACAGACACAGCTTTCCTTTTATTTTTAGATTTGAGGGCAACCGCTTGGAGGGGTTTTCAGTTAGGTTTGGGGGGAAGCAGGAGAAGGCGGCTCTGGGCGCAAGACAGCGGAGGTGCTAATGGAAGGATCAAGGATCTTGGAGAAGGAGTCCAGAACAAGGGCTGTTTCTGCCTGGGTACGACACTGACCGTCAGCGGGACCTGGACAGGCCACAGCATCTCTGCCCTCTGCTCCCCATCTGCACCATGCAGGCCGATTATAAGAAAGCCTAAACACACAGCTGTTTTGCTTAGAGCAGGGGTGGGGGGTGGGGGAGGCCCACTGGGAACGTGGGTTCTTGAACGAGCGCCTCCCTTAGCTTCTGTAACTCTAGTGTGAGGAGTTGCGTTCCCTCACGCTCCCCCAAGGGCCCCCCTGGGCGTTTGGCCACGCTGATGACAGGAGGCCCTTCAACGGCCCCCCGAGTAGAGGCTCCTTCCGAGAGCGCTCCGAGCCGAGGGCACGTCTGATGGGTCACCGCTCCCTCGCTCACAGGGCTTGGGCGAGGTGGGGCTCGGCGGATAACTTTGAAAACCCCAGGTAGGAGGGCGATAGAGTGCTTTCCACGTGAGGAGGGTGGACTTTTCCCTCTTGGTGGCCAAGTTCGCTGTCTAGTTTATGCCGATTGCCAGCACAACGACTTTGCACGGACTCAACAGTGTTTTGAGAGCCGGTCTTGAGGCGGAACTAGAAGACATTCCCCAGGGAGAACACCCGAATCATGGGACCCTCACTGTCTGGCCGGAGCAGCCCGTGCGGCCCAGCCCTTCCGCGCGATGGACTCTAGTCGCTGGGGTGCAGTCCACCTTGTCCGGAAATATACTGAGAAGGCTTTTTTTCAGGACTTTAAAGACAGTATGAAGAATTATACTGTGTTTGGTCTTTTTGCGTCTTGGGCTGGTCTCATCCAGGCACCTCACGTTACTGAGAATTGGACTTATCGTACAAAATGCGCCACGCACAGCTTCCGGAACCATCGCCAGGTGTGTGCGTACGTGTGTTACCGTGACGCGATGCCCTACCACATCGGGGCTCCGATGTCCGCGTCCGCTTCTGCACGCTGAGGCCCTCAGCTCTGTGTGGAAAGGCCTCTCACACACTGTTTGAACCCCTTCTTTGGTCCTCGTCTGGGACTTACGTCAGCCCGGTGTCCTTTTCCACGTCCTGTGCCGTCTTCAACACAGATTAGACGGGGAGGTCCCCCCTTCCTGGTTGTTGTTCCCGTATCGATAGCGATGGCTGCATCTCTGCACCCACGGCCGCTCAGAGCTCACGCAGGAAGCACATCGTCGTGAACACAATTCACATGGCTCCGGGTAGCCCTCCCCCGCTGGCAATGGCACACGCCGTGAGTTCTGCACACACAGTGCGGACGCCCCTGCAAGGCTCTAGCAGTGCCTTATCTTTGTGCCATGCACACCTTGTCCAGAAGCTCGTTCCGTTCAGCAGTCTGCCTCTCTGACCGCCACTGCAGCCAAGAGGGTTGGGTTGTTTTTTTGTGGGTTTGTTTTTTTTTTTGTTCGGTGAAGGGAAGAATGTCTCCCCCACCGTGCAGATATCATCATCCATTTCAGCGAGCTCCCTGTGGCAAGGCCTGGCCAGGAATTTGCTGCTTAGTTATTTTACAGCCACTGCATGGCTGGGGATTGCTTTGTCTGGAGCCATCCCTTACCCACCTGCACCCCCGGTGGCCGGGAACCGTGACTCAGACACGCAAGTGATGTTCAGTGGACGAACGGATGAACTTGGCATCTTTCAGACCTACCCATCTCTGATAAAGTAAGCTTTGGTTCAAAAGGAAGCTGCATCTGATTTAAGGTTTCTTTACAGGAGGAAACAAAATGGCTTGCGTGCATTTTAACGACGGAGAAGCGGGGGGAGGGAGAGCGGAGGGGGGAGGCGGGCACTGGAATGAAGATATGTTTCCCACCCTTGAGATTCTTCAAATCGTTTTTAATGAGGTGGGTGATCTATAAATAATGTCAACTTCTGTGACTCTTCTCCTCCCGTTTCCTCCCCCTGAAATGTCCTTTCATCCACCCCATCCCCAACTCTGAGTATCTAATTATGTCTATTATCCAAGACCCACACTCCAAGAAGCCCCCCTTAATCTCCCTGACTCCCTTCATTAAAGTATCTCTGTGGCTTTTACGGAGTTCTGCCCTGCCCTGCAGCCACGTGGCTCCTTGCCCAATCCCCTTAATCTGTGCCACGTAGAAAACTCCTGGAGAGTAGGACCAGGCTCTCCCCCAAGAGATCTTTTTTTAATTAAGGTATCATTGACATAGAGCATTATCAAGAGTTTTGCACACGGTAGGCAGCGTGAATGTGCAGGAATGAACAGTCCCAATGGAAACCCTTTTGTGATTCAGAAGTAATTCAAACTAGCTTTTGGGAACACGGATTCCGATTATGACAACCTTCAGTTTCCTCTTTTGCGTATCCAAAGATTAAGATATGGAAAGTCATCTGCCTATCTACTTGTCAATCTTTAGACATATCCATCATAAAACCTATCTTTACATGTTCGTAGTTGGACTATTTATAATAGCCAAAGGCTGGAAACCATCCAGATGCCCATCACAAACAGAATGGATAATACACTGTAGGATTTCACACAATGGAATACTACAGGGCAATTATAATGAGCAATCCACAACTATAGACAACGATTTGGGCATAGCTCATTAACACGATGTTGAGTAAAAGGAGTCAGACAAAAAAATATATAATTTCATGTATGTTAGGTACAGTAACAGGCAACCCTTGTCTTTGCTGTTAGAGGTCAAGATAGTAACTTCCCTTGGGAGCATAAGGACTGGAAGGGGACATGAGATGTGGCTCCAGGGTGCTGACAATAAACCGCTTCTTGAGTTTAGGTGCTGATTGCACAGGTTTTCAGTTTGTACAGAGATTTATTGAGTTTTATGCCTATGACACGGGTACCTTTCTCTGCTACATGTACTGTCCCTGGAGAGCTCTTGGCCTGGATCCTTCTTTCCATGTCAAGAATCAAAAGGTATCAGGATTCAAGTTCTGCTACAATGTAGTGTGTTAGTTTATCTATTGCTGTGTAACAAATTACCGCGCCCCCCCAAAAAAAAAACCTTAGTGGTTTTAAAGAGCAGACATTTATTATCTCTGAGCTTCTGTAGGTCAGAAGTCGAGGAACAATTTAGCCAGGCAGTCCTACTCAGATTCTCTCAGGAGGTTGCAGCAAGCTGTTGGCAGGGGCTGCCGTCACCTGAAGGCTTACCTAAGTCTGTAGGATTCACGTCCAGTATGACTTATGCCTGTGGGAAGGAGGCCTAAGTTCTTCACCATGTGAGTCTCTCCAGTGGACTGCTTGAGTGTCCTCACAATATGGCGGCTGGCATCCTCCAGAGCCGGTGAGAAGGAGCGGAAGGAACAGCCTCAGTGTTTCTTATCACTTAGTCTCAGAAGTCCCACATCATCTTTCCTACCATATCTGTTCATCAGAAACAAGTCATTAAGTCCAGCCCACACTCAAGGGGAGGGGAATTAAAGTCCACCTCTTGAAGGAGAAGTATCACAGTATATCCTCTTGTGGATATATCTTTAAAACCATCAGAGTCCCCCTCCAAACCACAAATTATTTACATCCTTCCCATATGTAAAAAGTCCGTCATCCCCTTCCAAGGCCACCAGAATTCTCACCCATTTGAACATCAGCTCAAAGCCCAGAATCTCATTGTCTGAATCAAGTTCAGAGGCAGCTGAAGCTCCTTGGGCAGAGTTCTTTGAGTGCAGCTCCTTACATACACTTCCCCTCACTATGAACTAAAGATACACGTTATCTGCACCAAACCACCCCCCCCCAAACATATGATGACAGGACAGGCACAGAGTAACCACCATAGATGCACCTGTTCAAAAGGGGGTAAGAAACCGAGAGGTACACCAAAGCCACTGGCTGGTAGGAGTCCTAAAATCCAGCTGGGCAAATGTTGGAAGTTCCTTGTCTAGGATTCAGTCCCATATCTGCTCAGGAGTGATTCTCATGGCTCTCATTTCCACGTCTGAGTTTTTCTTCCTTTTCCATGAAAGGTGACCTGTGTTTGCAGCTGCATAATTTTGCTTGCTTCTCACCAATAGAATTCTGGGAGTCCAAAGACTTCTTTTCATTTTGTACTATCTCTTTCCCTTTCAGTCCAAATGTGATTTTTTTTTTAAACCAAAGTGAACCTGAGACACAGGCTCTGAGGTGAATGTGCTGCCCTATTTCAAACAAGCGTGTGGCCGCCATATCCAACCAATCTCTCTCAACGTGCCCATGAAAACATAGGGAAGTATATCTTTTTTAATTCTCATTGCTGAAAACGAAGACACCCTTGCTTCAAGAAACAGACAGAATCTTGGAGAAACTGATACTAAACAATAAGGTGGACAGAGCAAAAACGTTATAAACGTACTGTTGTTTTTAGTTCGTGGAATGATCTTGTTTCGGGTCTCAAAACAGAGACCAACAGAAGAAGAAAAGAAAGGATGATATCTGTAGCTTCCTTATCATTGCCAGAAAACCAGGCCACTAGCCTTCTGCCTTTTGGGCACTATGCCTGCCCCACCCCACCCCACCCAGTATAACTTTCTCTACACAGAGAAGGCAGGCAAATGGGTGACACACACTGGCTATCCTGAGATGTGGTCTCCACAAGTGAGGCAATGGAGACATAAGAACCCTGGTCGCAGTGCATTCTGGGAATTGTAGTTTTTGTGCCCGATAGCAACTCAGAGTATCAAAGAAAGAGCCCAAGAACAGAGAAATTACAGTGGGCCCCCAACACCAGCTAAAACAGACGATCTTCTAAATAACACACAATCGAATACAAAGGTGAACATCTTTTTCTTGAAGACAATCTACATTTCGAAAAAATATATAATAATCTGGATCTAATACCCCAGACTGGATTTAGAAACAAGAGAAACAGAGGAGAGGAGAATTTAAGTATCAGGTAACTATTGACCCTAACAATGAAAGAAGATGGATGAAAGATTTCGGAACTTTAACAGCTTATGAAAGTTGAACCTGGATATATGTTCCAAAACACTAGTGACTTTGGCCAGAGGAATTAATACACCCAGAAAAGCCAAGAAAGTGTTTAAGAAGTGTAATAAGGTATGCTAGTGGTTCTCAAACAAGTAGGCGTCAGGATCACGTGAAAAACTTGCTAAAACAGTTTGCTAAGCCCCACCCCCAAGAGGCTTATAATTCCAGTGGGTCTGGGTGAGACCTGAAAATTGGCATTTTGAACAAGTTCCCAGGTGATGCTGAGTGCCTGAGGACTATAAGAACCACTGAGGTACTAGAAAACGTGTTATAAAATTACAACAACTGATGAATGGATAAAGAAAATGCATATCTGTACGATGAAAACTATAAAAAAGGAACAAAACACTGATTCATCCTAGCACATAGATGAACCTTGGGAACATGACGCTGAATGAAAGGAGTCAGACACAAAAGGCCACATAGCGTATGGTTTCCTTTCTACAAAATATCCACAGACAGGCAAATCCACAGAGACAAAAAGCAGATTCACGGTTTTCGAGGGTTGGGATAAGGAGGAAAGCAGAGCAATGGGTACAGGGTTTCTATCGCGGGGTGGTGATGAAAACGTTTAGAAATTAGACAGCGGTGATAGTCACGTGACCTTGTAAAGATACTAAAACCCAATTGAATTCTGCATTTTAAAATGGTGAATTATATGGTCTAGATCTCAGTTTTGAAATATAACCAGGGGCACCTGGGTGGCTCAGTCGGCTAAGCGTCCAAATTTGGCTCAGGTCACGATCTCACGGTTTGTGAGTTCGAGCCCCACGTCAGGCTCTGTGCTGACAGCTCAGAGCCTGGAGCCTGCTTCGGATTCTGTGTCTCCCTCTCTCTTTGTCCCTCCCCTGCTCAGGCTCTGTTCCTCTTTCTCTCTCAAAAAATGCATAAACATTAAACAACAAAAGATTTCAAAATCAGAAAGGAGCTGTGCGTGAAACAGTAAGAGTTGTATCGAAAGACTGTTACATGAAATGCTCTTCAGCCATTAAAAAATGTTGTTGTTGGGGCGCCTGGGTGGCGCAGTCGGTTAAGCGTCCGACTTCAGCCAGGTCACGATCTCGCGGTCCGTGAGTTCGAGCCCCGCGTCAGGCTCTGGGCTGATGGCTCGGAGCCTGGAGCCTGTTTCCGATTCTGTGTCTCCCTCTCTCTCTGCCCCTCCCCCGTTCATGCTCTGTCTCTCTCTGTCCCAAAAATAAATAAACGTTGAAAAAAAAATTAAAAAAAAAATGTTGTTGTAGAATTAATATTTACTGCCATGGAAAAATGCTCATGCTATACTCTCAAATGGAAAATACAGGTTACAAAATTATATATATACTGAGCCAACATTTTGGGTTTTTTTTTTTTTTTTTTACGCTGTGTATGTGATGTAGAAGATCCAAAAAGTCATACACCTGGCGTTCCAGAAGGTGTCTAGGTGAGGAGCATAGATGGGGGATTTTTTTCTTTCAAGCTGTTTTTTTCTGCAAGCGCTTTGCAGTGCTCGTGTAATAAGGAAACAATTTTCACTTTTGAAAGCAATGTGACGTACAATTGAGGGGGACACTCCATTCTCTCCGATGACACTCTGATGGACAGGAAATGGAAACCAGGGGCCATGCGTCCACTGAAGGACAAGGCAGAGATGCCTTAGGGGCCCCTCTCTTTCTGCCGGATTCCTACCACGGAAGTACAGGATTCTGCTAACCAGAGGTGCTCTGCTCTCGAGGCCACTTGCTAACTTCAGGGAGACGGTGCTTCTTGAAGAGTACCCTGTGTTCTTGGAGAAATCTTTATTTCCCTAAATATTTCCTGTGGGAGAGAAGTCAGAGACCCCAGATCACTGGGAAGGTAAGGACATCAGACTTGAACACCTTAGCGGGTCACCTTCACTAGCGAGAATGGTTACCGTCGTTCAACACTTCCTACTTGCCAGGCTCCGAGCCAAGTGTTTTCCACGTATTAACTCATTTAATCTTCCCGGCAACCCAATGCTCTAGGTACTATTATTATCCCCATGTTAGAATGAGAACCTGAGGCACCCAGAGATGAGGTAACTTGCCCAAGCTCACAGTGTTCAAATCTAAACATTCTGCCTGTAGAGTCTTTATAAGACTTTTTAACAATAGCTTTATACATCCAGGGGCCCCAGGGGGGAGGGGGGCTCAGTCGGGTGAGCGTCTGACTTCGGCTCAGACCTCGATCTCACCGTTGGTGGGTTCGAGCCCCACATCGGGCTCCGTGCTGACAGCTGAGAGCCTGGAGCCTGCTTCGGATGTTGTGTCTCCCTCTCTCTCTGCCTCTCCCTGCTCGCTCGCTGTCTCTCTCTCTCTCTCTCTCAAAAATAAACATTAAAAAATGTTTTTTAATATTGAAAAAAAACAGTAAGTTTATGCTTCTGGGTCCAAACAAACTTCTTGCTGCTGTCATTTGGGAAAGTTTCTTTACCTCCCCACGAGGCTCTGATGTCTCTTCCAGAGAGGATCAGAGTAATCGTAGACACATTTTGCATCATCTCACATCCACCCACTCTGGATCCCGGAGAGGCAGCGTTCCTTGGACCCCCTAGGCCCTTCCCTGCTCCCCAATCCCGTTGCCCCATGGGTTCAAGATGGGGGGGGGGCAACCATTGGGCTGTTGGCATGATGGATCCTCATAACACCTTATCCTCAGGGGGTTCAGGACTTGTAAGTCACGTCCCGGGTCCCTCCTGCCGGCTGTGACATGCCGGGCACACCAAGAGCCGGATCCTGTTTGAAATCCCGAGGCGTGGGCAGTGCTCTGGAATTTTCAGGGTTTTTTCTGAATTTTCAGGAAGTTATTTTATTCCGTGACAAATGGGGCCGGGAGCATGGGAGGAGTCCACCTGGAGTGCATGGAATAAGGGAGCACGTTGTCTCTAGAGAAATTCAAAACAATAACAGAACCAGACCTGCTCATTTGTCTGTTTTTGAAGGATGGTTGACACAAAGTCTATCTATTTTTTATCATCTCCATGCACCAGCAATTCCAAACAATTTCAGTGATAAAGGACCCCAATCTGGGTCTCTCCCACCAGCCCCCCCCAAACACACACACCTGGGCATACTGCATACCAGCTTTCATTCCCAGCTTTCTGCCATTTTATTTGTGAGTCATCAACCCCCAATGCCCTCCCTCTTCACTGGGGTTCTTTGTCCCCCAAGTGGTGGGTGAGGAGGGTGGGTGAGGGAAATGGGTGATGGGAGAGGGGGAGGGGACTGGCCTTTAAAGGCTGTGTCTGCCCTGTCCGCCCCTGCGAAGGCATCTGGGACACCGGAGCTGGGGAACCAGGCATGGGGCCCAACTTCGACTTTCCCTTGAGGGCAGACATTGTCCCCAACTTGGAGTCAGGCTCATGCTGGGAAAGGGCGTGCCTCTGAGACCCAGCCCTGATGTCCCAGCTTCTGCAAGACATTCCCTGTGCCCCAAGGCAGGGTTAGTCACTTCCTTCTGGAGGAACTTCTGTACACCCCTTTGTTAGAGCACTGGGCTCGCTGGCTTGTGCGCTTAGATCACCCCACTCTGTGGGGAGCTACCTGAGGGCAGGCGCTTCCTAGTTCGTCTCTGTCCCCCCAGTTCTAACAGAGGGACGGACACAGAGCAGAGGCTCAAAACTGCTCAGTGACACCGAGAAGAGAATCACACGCTGTCTTCCTCTTTCCCCGTGAAACCTGTCCGCTACGGGTCTGCAATAAATACGGGCTAGGGTGAGGCCGTCGTTCATTCATTTGTTCCGCGTGTGCTGGTTTATTCTTATGCAATTATCATTACGGTAAAGTGACGTTTGTTTTTCTTTACAGTCCTTGACCTGAGCGAGTTCATTTGTGAAAGGCGTTAAACGGCAGAGCTGACAGAGGGATGGCAACTCCGTGCAAAGCGGGGACGGTTCTGGAAGGAGATTCAGACATTCCACACGGGAAGCTAGCGCGGTCCGTTCGCTCTGTGGCGTCTACGGAGACCTGCTGAAGGAACGGAACCTGCCGATGTGCAGAAGGGCCGAACCTCCTGGGAAGGGCTGCGTCCCAGCCACCCCACCGAGGCTGGCCGCCATCAGGGCCCGGTCGGGGCCTCGGCGTAGTAAGGGAAGTACTTACTAATAACGGGTGGGGATGGGCTGGGAGGAAAACGTGATAGGACTCGTTCAGCCTTGTCCAGGCCACACCCAGTTTAGTCAACGACTTCTGAACCCGGAGAAGGTAAAGGAACACAGTGGAGCTTGGACCGAGGGCTTTGAAATAAAAATGTCAACGCGCTCCTGCGAGTGTGGCCCAATCCCGTTCTGTTCCAGAAGAGAAATGCCCCACGTGGCCAGGCTGGTCCTGAAAAGGAGCCCCGTCCTGCAGACACCTGACTGTTCTACTGGAGGAACAGCCTGCCGGCCTGATCTGCTTCCTCCCCTTGAAACAGAGGAACCGGGACTGGCTGACCCGCTAGAGCTGTGTCAGCAGGAATCAGAGGGAATCCGTTTTCTGCCAGGACGGAACTGAACCTCCACAGGCGTGCGCTGCGGCGGCATTTAAAAATACGTTTTCTAGGCGCCTGAAATGTAAACGCAGGTAAAATAAATAAAAGCCAATTAACAATAGCATCTGGGGAGACACCGCTTGGGGAAAAAGAGAGGGGAACGTAGGGGAAATCCTTGGGAAGTACACAGCCGATGGCTTCCTGAGGCCCGGCTTTGACATCTTCTGAGAACCTTCCGCGGCCTCGCAGGCAATGTTAGCACAGGTGGGGTTTGCAAACCCGTATTCACGGCCCACAGCTGTGTTTCGTTGGCTTCAGTGGCGTGTTTGTTTTCTAAAAGTGGAAAATCTGCAAATAGGACGTGTGCTTTCCAGTTTACCGCGGTCCTCACTGCTCCCAATTGTCTTACACAATTGTCACCTGACCTGCCAGGCCTCTGTGGCCATGATGCCCTGGACTCCAGTTCTCAACCTTGGCCGCCCGTTGGAATAATGCAAGCGGGCTTTGGAAAATACCCGTATTTGGGTCCCACCCCCCCCCCCCCCAGAGATTCTGATTTAATTTACCTGGAGTACAGCCTGGAGGGCAGTTTCTAACACTTCCCAGGTGATTCTAATGTGCAGCAAAATTTGAGAACCGCCGCTCTTGGGGAAGCAGAGTGGCTGGAGAGCTCTGACCCAGGGCATTTTCCACCAGGCACTGCTTATCCCCAGATTGACTGGTCTGCTTCACCTAGAGCTGGGCCTCCTGGTCATAGAACCACCAACCTCACCCAGACCCTTGAATCTGACCTTCTCTGAAAGGGGTCCAGGCCAGACTCCCCAAAGGATCCCTCACGACTAGGAAGATAACGATCTCTTTCGAAATGATGAATTTAGGGCCACTCTTCCAGAGCTTCTAATACTTGGCGACTTAAGCACAGACCCATTCGGAACCAGTCAGCCCGTATTAGGCACGAAGCACTTTCTCGTTGGATTTCTCATCTCGGATTGATAACGACATCGTGGAGAAGGCATTGCTCTCCCGTCACAGGTGGGAGAAGGGTGACACCCAGCCCTGGTGCTGTAAAAGCTCTGCTTTGTAACTCCGGCTGCAGCTGAACTTATTTTTTTTTTTTTAATTTTTTTTTTCCAATGTTTATTTATTTTTGGGACAGAGAGAGACAGAGCATGAACAGGGGAGGGGCAGAGAGAGAGGGAGACACAGAATCCGAAACAGGCTGCAGGCTCCGAGCCATCAGCCCAGAGCCTGACGCGGGGCTCGAACTCACGGACCGTGAGATCGTGACCTGGCTGAAGTCGGACGCTTAACCGACTGCGCCACCCAGGTGCCCCTGAACTTATTTTAATAAACATCCAGTGTCTGCTGTGCAGTCTGTGGAGGGCTGTATTCCAGAACAGCCCGAACAACTGATGACAGCCAGAATTTACTCTGATTGGGTCAGCCCGTGCCATGTTGGTTTGTAAACATTGGCGTTTAGAATCAATGGACTCGTATTAGGCACCAGGCACTCTGTCTTGTCGTTGCTGTTGCTAGATCCACAACAAAGGTGATTAAGAAGTGGCCCCGGTGCTTGAAGGCTCAGGCCTCGAGGGGGAATTCAGCACTGAAGTCCTTCCAATAGGATAGTTGCGCGAAGAAGACGTACGCATAAGCGGAGTCTGAGACAGCAGCAAGAGGGACGCGTATACTTCTATCTGCAAACACCAAGGAAGGCTTGGGCAGAGCAAGAGGTATTTAGACCTGCATCTGGAAGGACGAGTAGGAGTCTCCCCGGCAGAGGAGGAGGTGAGTGGGTGGAGGTCCTTGCTGAGCAAAGGCACAAAGGCATACCACTGCCCAGCATGTTTGGAAAACTCGGCTTTGAGTCAGGAAAAGAATTCCAGATTCCCTTGAAAGTTAGTTTACCCTGCTTATCTAGAAACCTAATGGTTCCGAATGGCGTTAACTATGTTTTTCAGTGTTGGGCCCATCCAGGTGGGCTGCGGGTGAGTCCCCCTGCTGTAACATCCTCTTCTGTGACCCAGCTCCTTTCCTTCTCAAATAACATTCCAGAATTCTAAAAGTGACCCTTATCTCCAGCAGAAAGTAATCTCGTTTTCTCTCTCACTGTATGCAGTCACAGGCACACTGATGTTGCTGATTACTTTCCGCTGGCCAATTCCAATAGCAGCATGATTTTACAAATCACAGGAGAAGATGGCAATCAGAGAAAAGGAGCACGTGATATAAACACTAATACTTTAGATATTTGCTTTAACTCGTCTTGGGACAGTTCTAGCCTACGTCATGCCACTAATCAGTACATTCACATTACTGTCTATGATTCCTCTTTGCCAGGTCGTTTAAAATCCACACTCTACCCCTTACCCTGGACATCCCTTCCTTAATGCTGTTGAATTCAGAAATTATGGATTTTTTTAAGGTATTTATTTACTTTTTGAAAGAGAGACAGAGTGCGAGCAGGGGAGGGGCAGAGAGAGAGGGAGACACAGAATCCGAAGCGGGCTCCAGTCCGAGCTGTCAGCACAGAGCCCGACGCGGGGTTCAAACCCACAAACAGCGAGATCATGACCTGAGCTGAAGTCGGGTGCTTAAGCGACTGAGCCACCCAGGCGCCCCAGAAATTACGGATTTTTGTATTCAAACTCTGAGAGTTATCTAAAGGCTTTTATTTGATGTAATTAATAAGGCTCTACCTTCTCAAGTGAATGCGTCATCAGACGTAACATTACCTTGTCCAAAGTGCGCAGGAGCCTGAGTTCTCCTTTCCACGTGCGTGTGTGTTAGCCTGGAGTAACGTACATGACTTTGATATTCTTCAATACAGTCAAGCTGCAAGGTCTGTACAAGATTAATTACAAACTTAGGGGCCCGGGGTAGGTCAGCCCTTCATTATCATTAATGAACCTTCTTCATCTGCACTAAGAGACCTCTAATTGGGTTTATTTCTTACAGCGGGCACGTAAGTATCCTTCAGAAGTTTACTTTGCCAACCTATATTGTGGGATAAACCTGCTAATCCGTGCAACCTTGGACGATCCGCTGAGAATAAGTAAATATCATGACATGAGCTGGTTGAGGAAGCCACAATGAAAACCCACTACATCACAACATAGACTTGGTTCATTAATCTGTAAGTAGAACCTGGCCTTAATTATTCATGATAATAGCCCTTAATATACTAGTTCGCTGCGGCATATTTTGTATCAGTAATGGAGGTCTCTGTCCTTTACGAACTTACGACAAGTCTCTGCTATTAAATCTTCACTGAGAGGCGGGCTACGAGCCTGACCAGGGATTTCATGGGAATGTCATGTTCGAAGCGTAATAATCAGGCTTTACTGTTCTGAAGAGACTTTCATCCTAAGGATCTCAAAGCACTTTATGAGCCTTCATTAGTGCCAGGAATACCCCGAAGGCACCATGGTTTTACTATCTGTGTTTTATAGGTGAAGAAACAAGACCCGGGCTGGTAAAGTGACTTGCCCAAGGTCACAAGACAGATTAGCCAGACATCTTACAGGGTTTCTTCAGAAGAAACCATTTGTGTGTCATTTCAGCTAAAGGACCTTGGCCGTGACTTGCAGTGTCTGGATGCCCCCCACACACACACCCACTCTGACACAGTTGAGGCACGTAACAGGCCCTCGGTGCCTGTCGGCTGAAGGGAGGGATAATGCTGGTGCTTCCGATTCAGAATCCCTTATGAGCTACCCAAACCCCTTGGCTCACAGTTTCTCTCCCCCTGAGTATCCCAAACGTGTCGCTGCTGTCACTTTCACATTTGCACTAAGAAGGGGTTTGCAGGGTTCGGCTCTGAGGAAGAGGAACAGAGGGATTTCCACCTCCCGTATTCTAGGATGTTAACAAAAGACCTTTGCTCGATCGAGTTAGGCTCTGCCGTTGTGTTGGAGAGTTCTAGATAATTAGGTGGTAGATTCTCCTTATAACTCCAGCAATTCTTTCTAGACCCTCGAGCTTCAAGAAAACCCGAGAAACAGCTTTTAAAATATATATATACATATATATATTTTTTTATTGCTAGTGCCACGTAGGCTATGGATCCCGCTCGGAGGTCGCTGGGGGTGGATCTTTCTGTTTGGCTTCCAATGTGTGTATTTGATCCCAGCTCAGATTTACATTTAAGACATGTTGAGAGTGTGCACTCCCAGGTTGTGCGGAATGCCAGGAAACGGGATCATTCCACCAGGCGTTAGCTTTCAGCTCTGTCCTTTGTGACAGATTCCAGAGCGTCTCCACCTTAAGGCAGGCGGGTCACCAGGCCGCTTCCGTGACCCCCCCCTAACCTGTACCAGGCTGCCGGCAAGCACTCCTGTCAGCATTGTTTACTCTGGCAAGACTGATGGCGTCCAGGTGGATTTCCCAACCCCCGCGCCTCCTCCCCCGGCCCGCTTCTCCCCTGCCGCCCGCAGCCGCGGCTGGCCGCGTGGTGCACTGTGCAAACCGTGCAAATCTGCAGTTTGCGGGAAGTGGCATTTCTCCCTAGTTGAACCACTGGCGTGGCTTCTGAGGACAGGAGGGCCGCCCCCGCCTCCCCCGGTGCCCCTGGCCGCCACACCAGCCCCAGAGGGTGCCCTCTGGCCTTGGCGAAAGTGTGCCTCTGTGCTTGCTCCTGCCCTCGCTTCTCCCTGGGTAGAATCGCCCGCCTGGGAGGGCCGTGCTGTTGGGCAGATCACCCCGGGAAGCATCTGGAGGGCCTGCTGGGGAGATGCCCAGAATGCCAGGCGCAGATGGAAGTGTGCGGGAGCCGGGCTTGGGGCCCGAGGGAAGCAGGTGGCCCCCTGGTGCAGAGCAGCCTGGGGTCCCGCAGCTCCCTGGGCGGGCCACAGCCCCCGAGTCAGGACTCACTCTCAGGATGACGGTTAGGCACTGAGAAGTGTGGTCAGTCTCCAGGACATGGCGCTCAGCACTAGGGACCCACGCGTGAGTAAGGCTCATTCACGGGACGGAGGGGCAGAGTTAAAAGATAAGAAAGCAAATGCTGAAATAACATGTTACAGAATCCAGAAAGGGAGCTGAGGGGGTGCTTGAAGGAACAAAAGGGACCAGGACATGGGGGGGGGGGCAGGGAGGGAGGGTATTCCTGGCAGGAGAAATGCCATAAGCAGAGGTGTGTCCACGGAACCGTGGCCGAGGGACGTGGCTGGTGTAGGGTTCACACGTGGGGGCTGGCGATGGAAGAGGGAGGCCGAATGGTCAGGGTGGGGCCAGGAGAAGAAGGCCTGCAGGGCCAGGCAGGGGCGGTATGCAGCAGGCAAAAAGGAAACATTCTGAAAGGATTAGCCAGGAAGGTGGCAGGGTGCCATGATCCAGGTAGTGTTCTAGAAAATTAATCTGGTATCCACGTGTACGTGGAAAGAGACTGAAAACAGGAAGCCAGTTGATGGTAGTAACCCACGCGGGATTTGATAAGGCCTGCTTCACCTGGTCACAGTCTAGAGCCTTCTTCAGCCTGTCCCCCCCCCACCCCTTTTCACGGTTAACTTCGCATCCCTCAAGTCTGGGCTTAAATGCCACTTCTTCTGGGGACACCTCCCTGACTGACCCCAGAGTTTTGGGGGTCCGTCAAAACCCACTTGCTTTGTCATAATTACCTCATTGCGTTTTGTGTGTGGTTGAAACAACAACAAATACCACATAACAATCATGCGAAGAATAGTCGCCATTTTGTGCAAATGGCACCACCATTCATCTCCAAAACTCTTTTATCTTGTAAAACTAAACCTCTGTATCCATCAACAGCTCCCCTCTTCCCTCTCCCCCACCCCCTGGCGACCACCCTTCCCCTTTCTTTGTCGAAATTTGACTACTCTTAGGTACCCCATATAATAAGTAGAATCATACAGTGTTTGCCTTCTAGTATTTACTATTCAAATACTGGTTATTTCACTTAGTGTAATGTCCTCAAGATTCATCCATGTGATAGCACATGACGGGATTTTTATCCTTTTTTTTTTTTTTAAGACCTTATTTATTTATTTTGAGAGACACAGAAAGTGCAAGCAGGGGAGGGGCAGAGAGAGAGGGAGAGAGAGAATCCCACGCAGGCTCTGTGCTGCCAGTGCAGATCCCGACCTGGGGCCCAAACTCACAAAATGAGAGATCGTGACCTGAGCTGAAACCAAGAGTCAGACACTTAACTGCGTAAGCCACCCAGGCACTCCTAGGATTTCCATCGTTTTTAAGGTGAAATAGTATTTCGTTCCATAAATATCCATAAGGGAGATATCTATATATCTATAGGGAGAGAGAGAGATACCATATTTTGTTTACCCATTCATCCGTTCATGAACACTTGACTTTTTGTGTTTAAATAAAATGGACTCTGATAGAATAAAATAAAACAGAACAAAATAAAAATATGGGAGTGCATTCTTGTAATAAGGGTATGGATTGGGACAAGAGTCACTTATCAGAGCTCCTATATAACAAGATGGGAAACAAAATTTATATCATATCCCCAGATTTGAGGAACATGAAAAAATCCCTCCTTTGTCTTGGACGTAACAGCGCAAGTGTCCGGGTGGGTATTAATGACTTTATGCGTCTGACTTTTCTCACCTGAAACCGGCAGAATGAGCGAATGAGCAAGTTCTCCGAGCCACAGTCTCCCCGGCATTCCCCATTCTGTGGCACTCTCTGGGTGGGAATACACGTGGGCGGGCTGAGTAGCTGTCACCTGCTAGGTGCATGATCCTAGAGGCTCCCACAGAACCAGGATGCAGTCCTGGCCCCTGGAGTCTGGATTTGGCTCCTGATAGGAGCCCTGAGCCCTTTCCCTCTCAATGCCCTTCCGTTTTGTGCTCCTAGCACCAAATATTAAACCCTGCACAGGAGTCCTCCCTTCCGGGCGGGACAATGGGGAGCTAAGACAGCCATCTGAAAAGTTTATACCCTGCAGCTACAAAGCGTGAGGGGGCACATACCTGTGTCTGTACTCCCACACACGCACCCTGGGGACAAAGAAGCAAAGGAGAGAGGTTGCAGCGATACTTTGGTGACTGTGGGATGGAAAGGAGAGGATATGGGGGTAACCATCATCTCAGATCTTCTCCCTAGTCATCAGCAGGGACATCACCGCCGCCCCCACCATGCTATCGCTTTGTTGTGGCTATTACACAGATGTTTAATGAGGCAAGTGTGCGCTGAGGTCCAGGGCCCCTGCTGACCTATGTCTGGTGTACTTCATTGTCCCCAGGCCCCGGTACTGCCCTTGAGCCAGAGCACAAAGTCATCAATAAATACCTCTGTCTGGGAGAACCAACCGAATCTGTATAAACAAGACCTGTGAGCTGGAAATAGCTTACACTGGGAGTTGTTTAGTAGAACGTCCACGTCCCTTGCCATAAATCTACAGTCCAGAGATCCATAAGGCATTTAGGGTGTGGTTGGGACGATAACGTGTCATGTGGTTATGCTGCTTTTCAATATAGGTGATAAAAATAGAAATTCAAAATGAAAGAACCATATCGAACACTTGCGTGTCGTAAGTGAACTTTAAAATTGTTCCTGGTGGAGCACGTGGGTGGCTCAGTCGGTTAAGCGTCCGGCTCCTGGTTTTGGCTCAGGTCATGATCTCACGGTTTGTGGGTTTGAGTCTCGCATCGGGCTCCACACTGACAGTGCAGAGCCTGCTAGGGATCCACTGTCTGCACCTCCCCCATGTGCTCTCTTGGTCTCTCTCTCTCTCTCTCTCTCTCTCAAAATAAATAAATAAACTTGTAATTAATTAATTAATTAATTAACTTGTTCCTGGAAGTCAGAATGCCTTATTAAGATGTAGAGACACTGAAGATGTGAATGCGTACCGAACTTCCAATAGAAATTATACATTTGGAAGCAGGACTCAGTCAAAATTGGGTTCGCACTTTGAGTTCCTCTCTACCTCTGCAGGTGACGATGAGATAAAATGTAAAAACAGAATACTAGAAACATGTAGCCAAGCTTAGAATGTGTGGGTGGCTCAGTCAGTTTAACATCTGACTCTTGATTTCGGCTCAGGTCATGATCTCATGCTTTTTGAGTTGGAGCCCCACATCGGGCTCGGTGCTGACAATGCAGAGCCTGCTTGGGATTCTCTCTCTCTCTCTCTCTCTCTCTCTGCCCTTACTCCACTTGCATGTGTGCTCTCTCTCTCAAATAAATAAGCTTTATAAATACATACATACATACATAATAATAAAAATATATAGCCAAGCTCAAAAAAGAAAAGAAATACTTCCATGGACTATAAATTTATCAAAAATACTAGTTTACAAGCGGTAAGCAGAGTTGACGGGTTCAAAAGTACTCCATGAGAGACAGGAAACCAAAACCCACGATTACTGCAAAACAGCACAGATTCAAACCCTGAGCAATGAGGTGGCTTCTCTCAGGCCCTGGATACCAGGTGGGATGTCTCCCACCTCCAGAGATACGTGGCTTTTTAAGAGCCAGGGGGCCAGGTGACAGTCGTAGCGTATTTGTTTTATCCAAAATGTGTTTATTGGAGTGGTTTCCCACCCACTCTGGTTCAGGGTGCTTTTAGTGCTGCTTCCGTCTGAAGGAGCATCCTTCTGTAAGCCTGCCTTCCTTCCTGCTGGTGGTGCATGTCTCAAGACGGTGGTGGTTTCATAGCCTCCCGGGCTCTTCACATCCATGGAGTAGGAGTTGGGGCCCTGCACTAGACGCTCCTTCCTTCCACTTCCTCTTCTCCTCTGCTGGGGACGTGTGGAAGAGGTCCTGCACGAGGGGCACGTTCTCATGGGGAGCTCGTCACCGCCCGAAAGGCCATATTTGTTTTTCTTCAGCCTTCTTTAATGGGTAAGGGAGTCCCATGTTGATCTCACTTTTTATACAGTGATCCTAGATCTGGTCATGACTCTTGCATGTTTTAAGTTTTAAGTCAACGGTGAGTAGGTGAATTCATTCCAGCTGACATGACCGTGAGAAAGCTGCCTGGAAATGACTTTAAATGACTATCTGAGGGTCTTCCAAGGGGTAAATGAAGAATCCATACAAGCATTTAAAAAAGCTATGACACAGAATAGGTAGAAATGAAACAAGAACAGGGGACTATGAAAAAGAACTTATAATAAATTTTAGAATTGAAAACTATAATCACTAGGGTAAAAAAACATGCCTCTGTGTTGGGCACAAAAAGAAAAGTAGCAAATTGAGAGGTAGCACCAGGAATTTACACAGAAGTGAGCACAGCAAAGTAAAGATAGATAACAGAGAGATCTTTGTGAATGATCTCTCCATCATCATGGTTGGATGGAGAGAGAGGTTCCAGCAGGTTCCAGGATAGGCCTAATGGTAGTCTGGAGGAAGAGCCTATAGTAAATGAGGTAGAATAATAGTTGGAAATGTTGGACGAGAATTTTTCCTCATGTCGAAAGAATAAACATACCGAATACCGAACCGGATAACTAAAAAATAAGTCCTCCCTAGACCCATCGTTAGGAAGCTGCAGAAAACCAAGGATAAAAAGGAAAAAAAGATCAAAGCTACGCCAGAGGCAAGACCTATTCTTGCAACAGAATGTTAGACCAACAGGGGTCACTCACTCACTCAGCGGTCTCAGAAGCCGAGAGATTTCTCGTAGGAAAACATGGTCCATGTGCTGAAAGGGAAAAAAAAAAAAAAAAACCACCATTCAAAATTCTTCACACAGCTAAACTATCATTGGCAAGTAAGACCAAACTACAATCTTTTAAGGTCTGCAAAGTCTCAGAGTATTCGCCGTTCACAGATCCTCACGGAAAAGACTACCAAAGGACTTACTTCAGCAAGAAGAAAAGTGAACACCAGGGGCTAGAATGGTGTGTGAACAAAGAAAGCTCTAACTAGGGAGACCATATATTGGTAGATACACTTGTGGACCGTAAATTTGGGCGAGAAGTTACCTCGAAGATGCTTCAGATAAGGAGGAAATGTGGAAACATGAGCCAAGACAAAGAAAGAATTCACCAGTGTGAATAAGAAACTCCTTAGTCTGCTCGAGATCTTTGTTCAACCATCCGGCAGAGGAGGGATCAGTGATCTGCACCTACTGATTGATTTATACTCCAGTCTTCTTCCAAGAAAGACTTAGGTTAGCTAACCTGAAGCTATTCCTGGTCTATCCTTCGTTTTCAGATCCGGGAGCTTCCCAAGGGAGTCGTTGGCAGTCTTTCGGTTGAACCCTTGGCGCCAATCCCAGGGAGAGCTCTCCATGTTCAAATGAATCATGGCATGTGGGGTTTTTTTAGCAATCCAGTCCCTCTAGTCTTCCAGACAGACACACTAAAGACTTCTAGAAAAACGCAAAGGAGCATGGGACCTGCAAAAACTTCTGTGGCACTAAGGAACGTGTAAGACCCCAAAGGAAAATCTTGTTCCTCAAATAAATTAACCTGAAGATAAAACTGTTTTCTGTTTCCAGTGAGATAAAGGAATTCATTATATCAATAAACAGGTCAGCATAAAAAGAGAATGCAACAAAATTATACCCATAATAGCTGAAAGCGGGTCTTCATTAAAAGCAGTAAGAGCTGGGGCACCTGGGTGGTTCAGTCGGTTAAGCATCTGGCTTTTTTTTTTTTTTATGTTTATCTTTGAGAGAGAGAGACAGAATGTGAGTGGGCAGGGTGTAGAGAGAGAGGGAGACACAGAATCCGAAGCAGGCTCCAGGCTCCAAGCTGTCAGCACAGAGCCCGATGGGAGGCTCAAACCCACGAACCGTGAGATGGTGACCTGAGCTGAAGTCGGACACTCAACCGACTGAGCCACCCAGACGCCCCAATATGAAATATTTTAAATGAGGCAAAAGAAGACAATAGATAAGAACAGGACACCGACCTGACAGCCAAACTGTGAATGGAACGTTCTTAATAAAGAAGGAACAGCTGATTAAGAATAGGTTATAAAAGTTCCCAGAATTTGGCGGGGGGGGGGGGGGGGGGGGGGGTTGGGGGGAGGGGATTGAACTTGGATATCAGGAGGATTTACCATATCCCAGATAAGATCAGTTAAAAGGAAACAGGATTAACACATATCCTCATGCGTTCTTAAACCTCAAGGGGAGAAAATGTACATTTAATCACATCATCAGCTGGAGAAGGGAAAAGGTCAAAGGGGTTAAAATCAGGCTTGCTTTATACATCTCTTCTGAAATGGCCCATGTTAAAAGAGAAAGGAGACACACATATAGTCCACTAAGACGTAGCTCCGACCCACGAGGATTTCATTTCTCGTCACGGGTCGTTCACATCTACGGGAAATAGACATTTTTAAGATTTGCAGAGACTTGAAAACATTAATAAGCTTGGTGCTGCTTATGAAGATATTCTTCAAGAGTGTTCAAATCACTGTGGTCAAAATTAGTGAGACAATTATTCATTGCCAAGTGACAATGGAAAAAAATAGCGATTGTTATTGAAGTTAAGTGACGGAGTGAAGTTTAAAACTCTACGTTAGGTTTTTACCATTGACGGGGACAAAGTGTTACTGGTGTCTAAGTAACGGATACAGATATTGGACCAAAAGAATAAAAAACATCTTAAAAGGATAAGAAGCAGGCGTTTTGTGTTGCAGTGTGCAGCTTCTCGGAGGGCTCCCACAGAGCCCTCCTCCAGGGTTTCAGGTCTTTGTGAACTCTCTTATGGTGCAGTGTAAGTTGGGCCTGGTGACGCTCTTCGGACAAAGTACAGCAGAAGCGATGCACTGTCACTTCCAAGGTTCGGTGACGGAAAGACTCTGGTTTCCATCTTGCTTACCATCTCCTGCTTCCTCTGCTCCGTCCCCTGCTTGCTCTGAGCAAAGTCCCACCATGTTGTGAGCGGCCCTGTGGTTAGACCCATGTGGCAAGAAACTGAGCTCGCTGGCAAACAGCCAGCCGGGACCTGCTGCCTGCCGACAGCCACGTGAGTGAGCTTGGAAGTGGATCTTTATTATTATTATTATTATTATTATTATAGTTTTTTTAATGTTTATTTTTGAGACAGAGAGAGAGCATGAGTGGGGGATGGGCAGAGAGAGAGGGAGACCCAGAATCCGAAGCGGGCTCCAGGCTCTTGGTTCTGTCAGCACCAGAGCCCAACGTGGGGCTCGAACCCACGAACCGTGAGATCGTGACCTGAGCTGAAGTCAGACGCTCAACCGACCGAGTCCCCCAGGTGCCCCGGAAGTGGATCTTTTGAGGCCTGCCAGCAGCCACATGGGTGAACTTGAAAGCAAATCCTTCCCCGGTTAAGTTGACTGCAGTGTCCCTAGAGACTCTGAGCCAGAGGACCCAGCTAAGCCACGTCCTGAGACTAAAAGTTCGTTGCCTTCAGCACCTACGTTTTAGGATAATTTGTTACGCGGCAATGTATACCTATCATCTGATTAGATTTTTGAGTTTAGAAGAACAGGAAAAGGAAGAAAAGAAGAGAAAAGCCCTCAGAAGGGCTTAATGTTTCTTTTTTTCCATGAAGGGGAGTCAGAAGATACCAGCTTTGAAGGAGGACAGAAGCTTACATGATTCAAGAAAATTATTAGTAGGGTGGACAATATAGTGATGGACTTCCAAACAGCCAAAAGTAAACAGGGCCCCATCGTATATCAGCATAACAAACAGAAAAGAAACACTAAGAAAGTAGGAAATGAGATCTGTAAAGGCAGAATGAGGGTAACATTTAGATCAGGTACTATTTTCGAGAACCAAGAGTCTCAGGTTGGTTTAAGAAAAGAGAATCCAACAATACTGACTTATTCCATAAACAAGCATCTATTGGGCACCTCCGGGGATACCTGGTGAGCCAGGCGGACTCCATGTAAACAGGCAATTGCAACGCAGAGTTGAAAGTGCAAACCACCAGAAGAGTACAGGACATGAGAGTTGGTTGATGTGACTCTTTCCACCTTGGTATTGTTAACTGTTTCTGTTTGGAACTATCCACATTCTCCTCCAAGTGGCCTTCCAAGATTCCCAACCCCTAACCCCTAACACACATACACACACAGGACTGCAATGAAAATTTTTAATTCACTGTTATTAGTTGTGACAGATTAAATAGAGTATGCAACAAAGAAGAATTAGAGAATAGAGACTATGGATAATGCAATGTTAAGGTAGAATTAGTAGATGAAATTTCATAAGCAGAAACATCATTTCTGACAAAGCCCTCACAGTAGATTCAAGCAAGTAGGAATTACACCGGCCATAATCTCTGGTCATAGGGTTGCAAAGTGAGAAATCATCAGTTAAAGACAAAAAAAAAAAAAAAAAAGCCATCGATTAACTGGAAAACCTTATATAATATCTGGCTCAAAGGAAAATAGTGTAAGAAGAGATGGTTTAGAAAAAATGGTTATGGAAACGTTACACAAGAAGACAGAAAGTGAGAGTAAAGATAAACATTGAACTTACAGAAGGAAATTCATTTCTTTTAAGAATTTAGCATTCAACTAAACCTTCCAAAATTAAAATGAAAAAGAAGTCCCATGGGGTGCCTAAGTGACTCAGTCAGTTAAGCATACAACTCTTGATTTCAGCTCAGGTCATAATCTCACAGTTTGTGAGATTGAGCCCCACATCAGGCTCCTCAAAGACAGCACAGAGCCTGCTTGGGTTTCTCTCTCTCTCTTTTTGTTTCTCTCTCTCTGCCCCCACTCAGGTGCATGCACCTGCACTCGCTCTCTCTGTCTCTCTCAAAAATAAATAAACTTGGGGCGCCTGGGTGGCTCAGTCGGTTGGGTGACCGACTTCGGCTCAGGTCATGATCTCACAGTCCGTGAGTTCGAGCCCCGCGTCGGGCTCTGTGCTGACAGCTCGGAGCCTGGAGCCTGTTTCAGGTTCTGTGTCTCCCTCTCTCTCTGACCCTCCCCCGTTCATGCTCTGTCTCTCTATGTCTCAAAAATAAATAAATGTCAAATAAAAAAAAATTAAAAAAAAAATAAACTTAAAAAAGAAATTCTAGGGAAAATGAGAGGAAGGAAATAATAAAGCTGAAAGGAGCTGATCCTTTGAAGAAACAAATAACATCAACGAGATAGTAGCAAATCCAGTTAAGAGGAGGGGGGAAGCAAAATTAGAATTGAGAAAATCACCATAACAAGAGCGATAACATATTTTTAAGTTTTACGTAATTGTACAAATCTCTGTGCTTTTGAATTTTAAAATAGCAGTTAGATGGACGTTGCTCCCTAAGTGAATTATTGAAATCAAAGAAACAAGACACTTAGATGAATACGAATAGGAAAAATATTGTAAAAACAAAATCTCAACCCCTGTCACCAGGTATCAGGAATAAGTGAATATAAAGGCGGATCCTATCAAATCTTAGAAAAGCAGATCGTTTCTGTGTTAGAAAATTTTTTTATTTTTCATTTTTTTAAGTAGCCTCCCCACCCAGCGCGGAGCCCAGGTTGGGGCTCAAACTCACGACCCTGAGATCAAGATCTGAGCTGAGATCAAGAGTTGGACGCCTAACCAACTGAGCCACCCAGGTGCCCCAGAAAACCTCTTTGATGGCCCTGGGAAAACGGGAAGCTACCAGGTGATTGCACGAAAGAAATGTGCCCGTGGAGTCCAGACTTCTTTGATTTCCATGCTGTAGGCCAATTTCCCTTATACAAAAACCTAAGATGGGATAGAATGCCATGGGACACTGAACTCTGCAATTCAGTCCCTCAATAGCCACTTATCGAGTGCCTATAACTGAGCGCAGGTGGTACCCCCAAGCACCGTGCTAAACCCCGAGAAATATTACATGAGTAAGATATGATCCTTGCCATCCAGGAGCTCCCAGGGTATTCTCAGAGTGCAGCAAGGAGTGGGGACATCTAGCCCAGCATGGAAAGGGAAAACGGGGTTCCCAGCAAAGACTCCTCAGAGGACAGTGTGCTTGAGCTAAGTCTCAAAGAACCAGAAGGGAGGTGTGGGGAGCGATGTTCCAACTGAGTGTGTGAGGCCATCCCACGTTGCCTTAGAACTATGCCTCCTGTCTCTCGTGTTGTATTCAGCGGGTTGAAACCAAACGAGGCAGTGTGAATCATAAAAAAAGCAAGTGGCTGTGGACAGAACCCGAGGAGCATGAAAAAGGCAGGTGGGGGAGGAGCCCACGGAGGCCGTGGAAACTACCAGGCAAGAGAGGAACAAAGAGAGCCAAGAATCCGGGGCGCACGGCGTGCAGGGAGACTGCAGTCCACAGAGACCAGTGGGTACGAGGGAGGCAGGTAACACACGCAACTAGATCAGAAACCAAGGATGGAGAGAGACAGCAAGTGTGGACGAGGGGGAAAAGCTTGGGCAAGGAGAGAAAGTGGAGGAGGAGTGAGATCAAGGGAGTATTCTGGTTTTTGCTTCCAAGGTTGTCTCAGATATTTGCTGCTGCATACCAAACCACTCTAAAACTTTGTTTTTTAATTTTTTTTAATGTTTGTTTTTGAAGGAGAGAGAGAGCGCAAGCGGGGGGAGGGGCAGAGAGAGGGGGAGACACAGAATCCAAGGCAGGCTCCAGGCTCTGAGCTGTCAGCGCAGACCCCGACGCGGGGCTCGAACTCACGCACTGTGAGATCATGACCTGAGCCGAAGTCGGATGCTTAACCGACTGAGCCACCCAGACGCCCCTAAAACTTATGACTTAAAACGAGGATTTGTTATTTCTCAGGCTTCTGTGATTAAATGTGGGAGCTCTCCTGCTGGTCTCCCCTTTGGTCACTCTTGGGGCTGTATGCAGCTGGTGGGTCATCTGCTTGGGAGGGTTGGGACACTCGGCTTCTCCACGTGGTCTCAGGACCTCTCTCCCAGAGTGGTCGCTCCTACACCAGGGCCTCTTCCACGTGAGCATTCTCTTCAGCAGGACAGTCTGGACTTCTTACAACATGGTGGCTGGGCTCCAAAAGGGAATCATCCAAGAGAGATAAGCTCAGTATGCACACACTTACCAAGGCTCTGCTTGTACCCCACCTGCTAATGACCTTTTAGGCAAAGCAAATTACATGGTCAAGCCTAGGGTCCACCTGGGAGGGGACTACCCAAGGGTGTGCATACAGAGAGACCTGGGGATCTATGAACACAATCGTCCGCTGGCAGGGTGGTTTTGTCCCTTAATATGGGAGAGAGTTAAAAATGTTTATAGCCAGAGCCCAAACTAATTGAAAGGGAGACGTTGAAGATACAGTAGAGATTCTTACTAATAGGGTCCCGGAGGGTGCGTTCGGTGGGGGCAGGGAGAGGAGAACCATCATCTGAGACTGGGGGAAGAGAGATTAAAAGCAGGTATGGGTATGTTTTGGTTAAATCGCTGAGGGGAGTTAAAGGGGGAGTTGTCCATGGAAAACGTGGCCCCAGGGTACCATCTATGGTAACACCAACTCCACCGCCACCTTGCTCCTTCATCCACACTCATGTTGAAGCTGAGGAGGCCGACTGTAGTATTGATCCAAGTTGAGAATTTGGCTGTGGGGTGTCACGGGAGGATAGTGACCCCAGAGAATTGAGGGTTACCGGAGAGAGTCATCTGGAGATCTCGATAGGTTCAAAATACGCTCCAGGGTGACTGGAGATGTGAGAGAGAAGGTGAAGCCCGAGGAGGTCCAAGAATCGTAGGGCTGGATTACGGACGGGCAGACCACATGAACATTGAAATCCAGGAATTAGCGAAGGTCCGGGCGGGGTGTAAAGGTCTCAGCCGGTCCCCGGGGGCAGCAGGGAACCCAGCCCTGCCGAGGGGCTGTTCGTGGGAGCAGAGACTGTGTCTGCGGTGTCCTCGGGCATCACTGGGGCGACGGGCACATCTAAGGCACTCAGTCGTCATAGCTTTGGTGGAATAAACAACGGACTTGCATCCCTAGTTTACGGATGAGAAAACCGAGGCTCCGAAAGGCGAAATGTGCTGCTCAAAGGTACAGCCTGTGTTCAGCCAGCCAGAGTTTCCTTCCTCCTTATAAAACCACACTGGGTGTGAATTTCCTCCTCAGCCCTCCCAGAGGCAGCCCATGGCTTGATTACCTCAAAACTATTTAAATGGCATTTGTCATTCTTTGGGTGCTGGGATGGAATATCCTGAAGTCAAATGAATAAAGGGAGTGGTAAAAAAAAAAAAAAAAACAAAAAAAAAAAACCCTGCCTTGAGGGATTTACTCACTTATTGGAAATACATCACATGTATTTTCAAGGCACATCTAAGGAAGCTGGTCCCGTAACTGTATCCTCGCCAGCTTGCCAACGTCCCGTTGTTCTCTCTTCTTCCGCCGTTGGGGTCTCATCTTTGTTAAGACTCAGAAAAATGAGAGAAACGCGCACGCAATGGCTGTCCGCCTATGGTCACCGTAGATTTTTTTTTTTTTCCACAGACTCTGTAGGACTAAAGAAATTAGTTAGCCTTCAGCTGAGCAGGTCTGAGGCTCTTAAGGCCTTCCTATTTTCCTTCAAGAAAAATGAAAACATCTCCCCAAAGGCTATCGTCCGTTATGGAATCCAACTTAAGAAGGAGGGTGGTGACATACTCCTCTTTCCCACCGGACCAAAATTTCAAAGCTTCCAATGTGTGGTAAATCTAACCAGAGATAAAGATTTGCAGGTGTTTCTTGCATGAAAGCAAGAAGGGCAGATGTATCTGGAACGTGCTTCTAACCAAATGGGACATCTGCAATCCATTAGGGGTGTCCCGAAAAGAGAAAGTGAGAGGTGAGGTTCAAGCAGAAAGCCCGCTCGGCAGAAACGCAAGCGTGAGGATGTGTGTGGACCTTCCCGTCAGGATCTGAGGACATAGAGGCTCTGAAAAAGGTCACCTTGCCAGGGGCGAGCGCGCATCTCTCCCCAACACCCGAGTTCCTCTTCTTTCTTTCCTTCTATCGAGCCATCTTTGAAATGTCAGGGCCTTCGCTCTCCCCAAGTACACCTACACGTTTTAGTGTTTAAGACTTGGCAGGCACCTCAGATAAAGAGAACATTCCCCGCTTCGAGCATGCAGACTTTGCTTTCCCAGCCCTCATGAAGGACGACCCGTGTCCTGACTCGGCTTCTCACACTCCAAAGGAACAAAGGAGAACTGTCACCACGGGCATTACTCGCGGGTTACTCACTGGCTGTTATGCGCCCTGTTTCAGACTCCCAGGAAAACCACTAGCTTTTATGAAAGCGTGTATAGCAGAAGCCGGTTGCAAAAGACCCGTGGCCGTGAAAATGATTTGAGGGTGTGTGATTCCAGAATGGTCATCAAGAAGGTCACTGGATTTTGTTCCTACATAGGATCTCTTCCCAGGGCTCGCTTTTGGCCCCTTGTTCTCGGCCCTACATTGAACTTCAGGGAGTGGGCCCCAATTGAGCGTGACCTATAACAGGTGCTCCTTAAATGGGTTCCTTCAGTGAGCATACCAGGTCCGTTCCCTGCGTCGTGGCTCTTACTTGCTCACTGGCCTTTTGATAAACCATTAGTGACGGGGCCTTCTGTTAATTACTAAACTCCTGGTGACAGACAAAAAAAAAAAAAAACGGCCTGTTGAAACTTGTGTTGTAATTTGAGGATTAGAAGCCACACCTCTGGGAAACGTCAGTATCAAAGCTGATTCGGTGTCAAAGACAAGGTGTTAGAAGCCACGGGTTGACAAAGTGGATTTCCAAGTGCAGTTAGCAATTACGTTTGTAGAAGTCCTCAATTATGCCATTTACAAGAAGGTACTTTTAAGCAGCTACAAGTCAGGAATGTGTTTTTAAATCTCTTCATTTATACACGGATGGGTAAAGCCCACGTTTATGGAGCATCTGCTGCTACAGAAGTGTTAGCTGCACTGAAAATCAGCAGACCCTACTCCCCAAAGTCCAGGAAGACGAGTCTTTTCAAGAATTAAAATATGTGGTCCGTGCGTTGCTGGAAAATACTTACGATCAAGGAGAAGACCATGACTACAGCATCGGTGTGCTCTGACTAGAAGAATCTCCTCACTTGGCCCAGGGTTTGTGGATCACCAACGTCATCTAAAAGGAAAAGAACGAAGACTGTTATCACAGAGGGTACTTGGTATTTCATTCACCCTTCGGCCCAAACTATTCTTCTGGTAAAACTGAATTAAGTTTCTATATCCATTGAAAAGCTTTCTACTGGAAAAAACAAACAAATGAAAATCTCAAATTGGCTTAAAATGATAACAGTGATTTAATTATTCACAAATTGAAAAGGCCAAAGGCTTCAGGCATGGTTTGATCAGGGCTTCAGGTGACTCCACCCACAATTTCCCTCAACTCCACTCAACTCCATGTGTCTGTGCTGTTCCCTTCTGATTTTCCTTTATTGTGACAAGATGTTGCCAGCAACGACAGGGACCACGTGGTTTTTGAGGGTTTTTTTCTTCAAGACTATAGGAAAAGAAGAACTTGGCTTCTCATGACCATCAGACAAAAGTCCTGAGCTCTGAGCTGATTGGGCCATTCTGGAGCCAATCCCTGTGGCCGGAAAAACACCTGGGTGCTGATTGGTTTACACATGTTACCTACACCAGTCACCTGTGGGATTGAGGTGGGGTACCCACCCAGAGGATGTGGCTGCTACCTGCTAGGGGAGAAATGAAATGGAGATCGAAAAGGCAATTCTAGCATAGACAGAGTCTGCTACGGTCCTTTTTCATCCACGGAGTCTGGATCACTAACTGATTTTTGTTCAGTATCAGATACAAGCTCTGTAAAGAGAAATCTATTTCCTCTATAAACTTGCTAAGTCAGATATTTAAAGATGGCTTTCCTTTTTCAAACACATAACAGAATGGGTTGACTCTGCGTTTGTTTTTTCGTAGCTCTCTTTGCCCCGAAGAATGCACTGAAAACCCCAAAGAAATGTTTTTTAAAGTTGGGTATAAGTGAATAATTGAGAATTAGTTTAAATCTGCCCTTAGATAGCCCATCGTCCCTAACCCTTTCTTCTCAACTTCCAAAAGCAACATGAAGCTGATTTGGAATTCTCTGCTATGAGAATAGCCCAAACAGTCTCTCCTTCAGTTTGGATAAGGGGTTACTAAATGTGCAGAAGATGCCATGTTCCAAGGTATAATGAGCCTTAGAACTTTTCTTCTGATGCACATTCACGAGCCTCTGGAAAACTTATCAAAGTAGTGCCTGTCCTGTCCTTGTAAAACTCACCCCAGATTCATCAACTCAGTATGCAAAGTGCAGGGCTTTTCAATAACTAAGCATCTCCTCTACACTTCAGTTAGAAATAGAGCCCCTTAGGCGCCTGGGTGGCTCAGCTGGGTAGGCGTACGACTCTTGTTTTCAGCTCAAGTCACGGTCTCACGGTTCATGGGTCCGAGCCCCTCATCGGGCTCTGCACTGACAGCTCGGAGCTTCTGTGGGATTCTCTCTCTCTCTCTCTCTTCTCTCTCTTTCTCTGTGTCTCTGTCTCTCAAAATAAATAAATAAACTTAAAAAAAAATTAGAAATAGAGCCCCTTAAGTTCAGAGATTGAGTAGTAAAAAAATTGGAGGAGTAAATAAAGTGTCCAGGGAGGAGTCTGCCTGTGATAGTTTCCTCCCGCCGCCTTGGTGAGGGGAGAATGAGCTGTTTAGAGAGCAGGTCACAGACTTCGTATGACTGCGGTTAGGCCACGGAGGACAGGCTAGCTTCACCCACCCCAGACGTATCAAAACAGCGGTAGCCAAATCCGCCACATTTTCCCTGAGCCTTACACTTGGAAGAACCATCATCAGAAGCTTTCCACTTGTCCGTGTCGGAGATGAGTACCCTCTCCTGATCGCAGAGGGTGCCCCGATGCCCTCAAGTTGCAAACCCCAGGCACGTGCGTCCAGGGAAGCCGCTGGGTAGAATCAGGCCTGGGTTTGTGTTGAGTTTGGAATTTACGATTGTTATTTATCACTCTTCCCCACGGACATCGCCTCCTTGAGACTTGGCAGTCTTGTCTATCAAAAGCCAAAAGCGCATTCCTCTCTGTGTTAGCGGGACCTGCAGCCCTTTCCGGTCCCTTCAACCCCTCACCTTGTGTGAAAGGTGAAGGAGGGGGGTCACTTCTCTGCCACCAAAACCCCGTGCCGCGTTTGGAATGGCTTCCTGTCTCTCTCTCGATAGGGAGAGCCCGGGGACTGGAGGAGGGAGCTTGCGACATCTGAGCCAGACCTGTGGCGGGCCGGCCTGCCCCCCAGCAGGCAGCTTGGCCCGAATGCTGCTTAGTCAGGCTCCCAGGCAGAGCTGAGCTGCGGATGTGCCCGGACCTGCCGCCACCAGGTGTCTGCGTCTGGGCCGGGAGGTGACGGCACAACTGTGACTCCTGCCTCCTGCTGTTTCCCAACAGTGTCCCCAGAGGAATGTGGAGGACCCAGGCCAGGCCACCTCGGGAAGGCTGACAGAGCCGCAGTTCTCTGGCCGCGCTGCAACGTCAAAAGACTTTGTGTGACCCTCACGCGGTCCTGCCCGCACCCCCAGGGCCGGCTCCGCCCCCGAACCAGAGTGGGCTCGGGTCTGAAGCAGCTTCCGCGCCTGGCTCCTGTAATATGCAGTTTCCAGCATTCATTCCCAAACCTCCGTAGCTAAAGGTGTTTCTTTTCTCTTTAATACAACGATCCCATGATTAAAAATGCCTTTTGGTGGGGGGGGGGCGCCCGGGTGGCTCAGTGGGTTAAGCATCCGACTTCGGCTCAGCTCGTGATCTCACAGTTCACGGGTTCCAGCCCCGCATCGGGCTCTGTGCTGACAGCTGGGAGCCTGGAGCCTGCTTCGGATCCTGTGTCTCCCTCTCTCTCTGTACCTCCCCTGCTCACGTTCTGTCTCTCTTTCAAAAAATAAATAAACATTTTTAAAAATGCCTTTTTTTAATTTAAAAAAAAAAATCTTTTTTTCAAATTCGTTTGTCGCCGCTGGGGAAAGTTTTCTTGTGAGAATTAGCTTCCCAAGGAGAAAGCTCTCCTGCATTTAACAGAATTATTAACAACTACAGCAAGCCTTCCCAGAGTGTAAATGTTGGAAAAGCTTATTAGCCCGTTAGTGGACTTTGCTAGGCAACACAAAAAGGTCATTACTAATCTCTGTGTGGCTGTTGACAATTCAATGTGCAGTTCAGACAGGCTGCGAGCCGTTTCCCCTCAAGAGTGATACACACGCCACAGAAGTTTATTGCACACCTACTATGTGCTAAGCCCAGGCCTCAAGAAGACATCACCGCATGGAACAGTAGGTGCAGATGAACAGCACGTCGGCCAGGTTCAGCCTGCAAACGTATTTTGCGTGACTCACACCGTATCTATCAAAAAATTTGAATTTGTTGCCAACTTTTAAATATCAGAATATTTCCACCTTCTCTTGAAAACTCAGGAAACCTGGCAAAGACGGCGCCGGCTCTCGGTTCACACGGCCCCGCACCTGCCCTGCCTCCCTCCGACTTACCCTGCCTGGCGCCCCAACACTAGTGCGTATTTCTCAGGATACAGGGTCTCAGCACACCCACACGCAGGGACAGACCAACCGGAGACGGCTCCACAGGAACGGGCCACAGGGATTTTCTGGTTTTGTGTCTTCTCAACTTTACCTCTTTTTAAATTTTTTTAATGTTTATTTATTTTGAGAGACAGAGCATGAAGGGGGGAGGGGCAGAGAGAGAGAATCCCAAGCGTGCTCTGTGCTGTCAGCGCAGAGCCCCACGAGGGGCTCGAACCCACAAAACCGTGAGATTGTGACCTCGGAGCCGAGATCAAGAGTCGGATGCTTAACCGACTGAGCCACCCAGGCGCCCCAACTTTTCCTCTTTTTAATAAAGATTTTTTTTTTTAAATCCCTGGTAATGTAAAGTGAGGGGAGACATTCTGTTTTGAGTCTGGACCTACTGATTCCCTGCAGGCCGGTCAGGTTTGTCATATTTGAAGAGACGCGTCTGCTGATCCTGATGGTGTGCGTTGGGAGAAGTAGACTGTTTTGAGGTTTTCGAATTACGTATTGCCAAAAATCCTCCTTGTGTTTTTAACCAGAAATAAACGGGTTGATCCTACTATTTGTTGCCAGTGGAAGTTTTTACTAAAATCAATGCAATTCAGTCGGAACCAACACAAAGATGCTGACCAAAACGTTTCCACTGGGCAGATTAAAAGTACTTACATGGGCCACGGCCTGGGACTTAGACATTTTGGGATATTTGTAATAAGCATATATGGCCATTCAGTAATACCGCAAACAAGGACTCCTCTGGTAACAAATTTAAATTAATTCAAAAGCCAGCTTTATGTGCAGCAGAAAGGAAGGGAAGAGAGCAGCGTTTGTAGAACAGAGACATCCTATGTAGCCCCCACCAATCTGGCCAGGGACAGGGTTTCATACCTACTTTTACGGACAAGGACAGTGAGGCCAAGGAAACTGACTTCCTCGGCTGGTTTCCAATTGCTGGGAACTGGCTACACCTGGGTCATCCCCACCCCAAACCCTGAGCTTTGCCGGCTACAGCAGCTCACAGCGCGGAGGCCACAGAGGTGAGCAAGGACCAAAGAAGTTAAGACGAGGACGTATCCCAGCCAGGCTAGAGAACGCCAGAAGCACGGTAAGAGAGGCAGATACAAGCGGTGCAGGGAAGGGTTGGCGGGTGGGGGGCAGGCTTCTGAGGGGCAGTGCCGCTTGAGGAAGGCCTTGAAGGATGCGCTGTGTCGCGACAGGCAGAGAGGAGCAAGAAGGCCTAAATGCTGAACCCTGGTGGGGACGGGGGAGTCCGCAGAAGAATGGAAGGTGAGCAGTCTAGGTGTGGAATTCACCAAGCGAAGCTTCTTGCTACAGTTAGCCAACCGGAGAAAGCACGAATCTTCCCAGTACCTGTAAGGCAGGTGACCTCAGACCCACTAGGAAGGGCACCTAGGTGGCCAGAAGGCCAGGTATGTGTGTCCAGCCTCCGGAGAGGCAGCAGGGCCCTCGGGACACCCAGGAGCCCAGGGACCCACGCCTTCTTCCACATACGCCCCCGTTTGCTCCTTTCCTTCCTCTTCCCCCTCAGGGGTCTGCGCCTTTCGGAGCCAGAACCTGGCACCCTCTGTCCACCTGACAGCAACTTGCTTTTCCCGTTCATCTCACGTCTTCTCCCCCCACCTGAGATCGAGGATGGGTTTTGTTTCCCCCCGCCCAAGGACTGACCCCAGCAGCAAGGTAGGTAAAATACAGGGCCCCCCCCCCACCCCGCTCCCCGCGCCCAGCTTTTAGAGAATCTTTTAGGGAACTGAAATGGGAGAGGAGAGAAGGCCCGATCCCCCTCGGGTTCTGTGTCGTCCTGGTCAGGGCCCCGCTTCAGCAGCTGTGGGCCATCTCTGTCAACAGCTTGGGGTGAAGCCTTCTCCACTCGGGCCCAGGAAGCCGGTTCTCCCAAAGGCTCCTCCCTCTCTCTGTCCCTGGGGGCCAAGCTCCTGTTTGGCGTTCCGGGACATTTCACTTCACTTTATCCTTAGCGCCCAATAGGAGACGTGAAACTAGAATTCCATTTTACAGTGGAAGGAACCGAGGCTCAGAGAGCAAAGTCACTTGTCCCGGGGCCGTGGTAAAGCCGGGGCTGTAACGCGGGGCACGAAAGCAAGAGGGGAGAGGGGTGTTTCTTGAGTTCCTGGAGCCTCCTGGGGACCCCGTCTCTCCACCTCCCGGGCCACGCACCCACACTTCCTCTGGAAGTAAACTTTCTGGTGGCGAGGGTGGCGCAGCCCTCTTCTTGGCCGCGGTGGGACCCCGAGGGCGCCCCGGGGTAGGTAGGGCGGCAGAATCATCCCCCGAGACGGGAGCCAGAGAACTTCAGAGCGTTGCGCCCTTCCCCGGGAGAGGCAAACACGGACACGTCTGGGTCTCCGCCGACAAGTGCCTTCAAGCCCGGCGGGGGCAGACACCTCCGCGCCGGCCGCCGGCGAGGTCTCCGCCGTCTGCGGGGGCACGGCCCGCGCCTCAGCTGCGCCCAGTTAGAGCGGCCGCGGGCGGCCGGGGCGGGAGGCGCTTCCCGGGCGGCGCGGCGGCGCCCGCGGCCTCGGGCGACGCGGCGGCCCGGCGAGGGGGGTGGGGAGGCGGGGCGGGGCGGCGGGGGCACCCCCCGGGGCGCCAGGGGGCGGGCGTGCGGGCACACGCGGTGCGCGGCGGGCGGGGGCGGCCACCGCGCCGCGCGGCCGGGGCGCCCGGGGAGCCGCCCACTTCGCCGCAGCGGGCCCCGACGGCCGAGCCGGGGCGGACGCGGGGCGGCCCGGGCCGGGGACGCGCGCCGGTAGCCCCGGCGCTGCAGCGGCCGCAGGATGGCCGAGGTAAGCGCGGCTCCCTCCCCGGGCGCGGGGGGCCCCTCGGCGCGCGGGGCGGGGCGGCCGGGGTGGAGGGGGGGGCGCCCCTCGGCCGGGCTCCGTCGGCACAGCCGGGGACGCGCCCGGGGCCACCTCCCGAGGGCCACCTGCGCGGCGGCGCGGCCCGGCCCGCGGGAGCGTCTCCGGGGCGCCGGGACCCGTCGCCGCCCGACGTCCCCGAGCCGCAGGCGCGCGCGCGGACCGGGCGGGTTCCCGGGGCGGCCTGGGCGCGTCCGGGGCGCGGGGTCCGCGCGAGCCCCGGGGGCGCCCGCCGGCCGGGACTCGGGGCCCGGGCGGCCGCGGCGAGCGAGCCTGCTCCGCGCGGCCCCTCGGCGCCCCCGCCGCGAGGCCGAGGCCGTTCGCACGCGCCGGAACAGCCGCTGTTCGCCACGGGCCGTCTTCCTCCCCGGGTTTTGTTTCTCGAGAACTGGGCGCGCGGGAACCTCGGGTCGGTGTGAGACGTGCGGGCCCGGGGGCGCCCGATCTTTCGTGAGGCCCCGCGAAGCGCGCCGCGGACGGGTCGCTCCGACAGCTCCGGGGACGCCAGGGCGCGGAGGGGGTGCGGCCGCCGGGCTGCAGGCGCGAGGGCCGGGGCCGCGGAGCCGGCGGGCAGGAGCCGGGGCGGGACGGCGGCCGGCCCCGCGGAGGCGCTGATTTGCCCGCGCGCCCCGAGCCGGGACTCGGGCAGGTGGGGGGACAGCGCCGGGTCGGCTCCCGGGGGCAGGGGCGCGCGCGCGCGCGGGCGGGGAGGCGGGCGGGGGGCGCCGCCTGTCCCCTGCCCCCTCGGGCGCCCCTGCCCCCGCCAGACCCCAGCCCCGCCGCCGGCCGCCTGGCTTTGCGTCGGCCCCTACGGATTTGTCAGCCAGATGTGACAAGATTGCGGAGAGGCGAGGGAAGGAGGAGATCTGATGTTAATCAGTGCATAGCTCGGAGCCAAACTTTCTCAAATGCGGTGTAGAAACATGCTCTTCTCATTTAAGGCATCTCTTTGTGGCCGTGGGGCTGCCACCGGTCGCCGTTTGACAGTTAAATGGAATGCCAACTAGCAGCCTTAATTGTTGGAGTAAAATTGTGTGTGTGTGTTGGGGGGCGGGGGGTTGGAGAGGTGAGTGTCAGACACTCTAAGGTTCAGTTATGTCCCCCTAGGTTTATGGCCGTGTTCACCGCAGCTCTGCTGAAGACAGGGCATTTAAAGCGGGCCAGACGCCTGGTCGCAGCCAGGCCTCTGCTGTTAACACTTAAGGGGCCTAAAAAAAGGCCCCAGTGGTATCCTGGGAATCCCTGTCAGTGAGTGTGAGTGTGTGCGTGTGTGTGCGCGCGCGCGCGTGCTGGGGAAAACATGTGTTCCTGCATGCGCTGGGCCCACACAGCAGATGTAGCAACAAATTTTTTGTTTTTTAATATATTCTCATCAGAGTGACAAAGATTTTTTATTTGACAGTAAGTGAATTGAAAAATAGTGTTGGGCAGATTATCTTTCTCCTTTTTTTCTGGTGCCTTTTCATTCTTTGCTTCTCCTTTTAATTTGCTGTTAGAGCTCATGGGATCTTTTCAGAAGATCCCTTAGACTCTTGGCTTGCACTTAGATGCTTACGTGTTAAAACTTCTGCTCAGTGATAAACACACCGGCTTCTCAAATTGTCCCTTCCGGAACACGTTGATATATATTATTAAAACCTCATTTAAAGTGTAATATGTCAAAATAAAATTTTCGGATGTCGTGTGAAAAAAAAACCACATTACTTCAAACGTTAGCAATTGGTCAGGATTCTGATTTTTGCTTTAAATGGGTGTGAACAGATAGACACCATTTTTGCTCTGGTAAATATTGTTGATAACTTTATCTTTTCCGGCGTACCTAAAAGAGTAACATGTGAGTCATCATTTGATTTTTTATCTGATAGGTTTGCTAACTTTAATTTCACCGAGAAAGTATTACTATTTGAACTCAACTGTTGGTTGAACGTGTTCCTGTTCTAGTTCAATACCGAGAAAAGGTGGTGAAATATTCTCTGAGTTGAAGCGCGGCTCATGCTTTGGGAACTCATAATTATGTTCAGACACCTGCATAATTTCATTTGGAAAATCATCCGTACCTGTAAATGCTGTTCCATTCAGAATAGCAAGGATTTAGCTAGAGGCCCCTCCTCCAGTCAGAAAGTGGTAAGTTGGGAGGGGTTATTTGGCCCTTGATCCATGCTAAGATGAGAAACAATCATGTTTGCTCTGGTAATAATTCACATCAGAAATGTTAACCAACATGAAATAATTCCTGTGGAAGCTTGAGGTTTGCATAGAGCGTTATTTTTATTTGTTTATTGTTACAAGTCTCTCGCGCAGCCGTTAGGCCGGCCTCGCAGGCCCATGTTCTGTGTCTGAGAACCCTCAGCTTGGAAAGGAGGATCCACCCCATTGGGTGAGAAAAGCCATAGAGATTTCCCTGCAGAACAAATCATAATTGTTCTTTAAGCATACCGTTATCATTTATGAATGCCTAGGGATACACATAAACATCGTGAAAGTTCAGTTTGTCGGTAAGATTAAATTGCTGCATGTGGGGTGAGGGGCAGAAGTGTCTTTTAGCCTTTGTATATGGCTTTAGAAGCTATTTTGACAGTGGCCATTAAGCGAGTGCCTTGCCCTGAAGCTTCCGCAAGGTAAATTACTTGCAGGAGGAGGGAGCTTTACCCCCGGGTGAGTTTTCACCTCTACAGATGGCATTTAGAGTCAGTTTTGCCAGAAACAGCCCTGTTCAAGGAGACCTAGAAATACCCCAGGTTAGATGAAACCTCATTGCCGAGCCACACTTTTTTGTTTTTTTTTTTTGATAACTAAGACCAAGATTTAGAGAGCCAGTATATTTTTTAATTACCTTCCTCCAAATACCCTATTGCAGATTTTTATTGTTATTTATTTATTTGCCTCTTTTATTTTTGATGCCGTATCTGTGAGATGTTAAAGATAACTGGGTTCTGCTCGGAAGAGACATCTGGAAAGTTTTGTGGGGTTTTTTTTTTTTTTCCTTTTAAATTGGTTTCCACCTGAAAACCTTATCTTCTGTTATCTTGTCATCCTTTGAAGCCCTTTCTCCTAATTCTGGAAATCCTAAGTTCCCGGTGTAGCCCCCTTTCTCTGCATGGACACGTGCCTATTTTTATCCCCCAAAACCAAAAACAGAAAACAGTGGGTCAAAACAAAGAGCAGACCCGCTCTGCCATGCTCCGATCTGGGGCCTTCTCAAACTTTGGGTGTTGCAGGGAAAAGGGCCACCGCCATTCTCGTCCACGCCTGAACTCATTATTTAAAAACCAGCCTAGCAAATCATAGGAGAAGTTTGCCTTGGGGGGATGATCTCACAGGGCTAGCGTGAGGGCAAAGAGAGACGAGGGATAAAATGTTGTCAAGGCCAGCTCCAAACAACCTATGTGGAAGGAAATGACTGTCTCCGTGAAGGTAAACTTTTCATTCAGGCTACTTTTTCTTGCATCTGGTTGTGTGAGTTTGTCTCCTCTTACAGACTCTCCCTTGAAGGATCCTTCCATACACCCAAACAAACATCACAAGTAGTTTCTATCTCTGCGCCAGCCTCTAGAAGCACTGGCCTCGTTCCGTAGCCCTCTGATGGTTTCTCGCGTTACTCGTTATGAAGATAAAATTTTTATACGGACAACTCGAGCGCTTCGTGATTCCCCAGGCTGGATTTTAAGGCAGTGACAAGGACGGTAATTTGCAAACTCTGGCCTTTTCTTTTTCAAAATTTCATTTTGAAAAATCTTAGGTCGCTTTTTGTTTCTTTTTTTTTTTTTAACACTCAGTTCTGAAAATCGAGTTCTCGTTAAGCCCTTAAAAGAAGTGTCTGCAAAATTTTACTTAGAAATGTTCACCCTTTCATTGTTATCTTGCAATGGACGTGAAGTTGCAATGCTTGTAGAACTGGCTACGTTCGTTAAAATTATCCTGAAGTATAAATGTCCTTTTTCTGTGTTGGTTTTTGTGTGTTTTCCCCCAGAGCTGTCTCTTGAGTTCAAAAGTTCCCTACACCTATAACGTCCCTCTGTTTTTTGTTACCAAAGGTTTCTGAAGATTGCCTCTGAGGTCCTCCCAAATTTAGGTTATAAAGGGGGGAAAATGTGTACATATCCTTTTATTTCCATATAGTTTGTTGTTGTTGCTAGGTGTTTTTTTTTTTTAATGAAGAAATAATTGGTTAGGTTCATAAAGTAACATTTGCATATCTTTCTACTTTTTATATTTTCTGTTTTCAGAACTAATAATTTTAAGAAAAAAGGGCACAGCTGTTAGATGATTTTGGCACAGAGTTTATACTTTGATTTAAAGAGATCAAAAGAACGAGTATTTTCCCCACCATCCTCTTTGAAGGCGAGCAGCACGAGAAGGGGGCAAGGGTGTCGTGCGTGCTTTCTCCTCACAGGTAGACTTGGCCCAACATCTGTACCTGCTCCCTCCCAGCTGCCCCTTCCTCTGCCAGACCCTTCCAGACCCTTCTCCCAGCCCCGAGCCCCGGGCTCTGTTCTTTTCATCCCCCTGCTTGCAGTGAGAAAGCAGATTCTGTCGGGTGGGTCTTTGGTGGGGGTTTTGTATTTGCAAATGATACCTCCTGGTTTCTGAGGCTTCCCGGGTCCCTTTTTACAACTGTGCTCATGGGAAAGGGGGTGTCTCCTTGCGGCTGGGAATCCCGATGGCTCCACGAAGCCAACAGGCCTGGCTGCCGGTCTGGACAGCACACGCTCAGCTCACCTGCTGTTGCCTTTCGAGGTGTGCTCTCGTGCCCTGGGGACAGAAGCCTCTACTCTGTGGCCTGGCCTCCTGGGTTTCACACTCATGTACGGAATGAGCCTAGGACCATGGCATTTCCTGCATGAGGTGAGGAGGGCACACCTGCTGCCTCGCGGGGGAAGCCTCCCTGGCCTCATGCAGCACCTATAAAAGTTAACATAACTCTTGGGGCGCCTGGGTGGCTCAGTCGGTTGAGCGTCTGACTTCGGCTCAGGTCATGATCTCTCGGTCCTTGAGTTCGAGCCCCGTGTCGGGCTCTGTGCTGACAGCTCAGAGCCTGGAGCCTGTTTCGGATTCTGTGTCTCCCTCTCTCTGACCCTCCCCCGTTCATGCTCTGTCTCTCTCCCTCTCTCTCTCAAAAATAAATAAAACAGGGGCACCTGGGTGGCTCAGTCGGTTGAGCGTCCGACTTCGGCTCAGGTCATGATCTCACGGTCCGTGAGTTCGAGCCCTGCGTCGGGCTCTGTGCTGACAGCTCAGAGCCTGGAGCCTGCTTTGGATTCTTTGTCTCCCTCTCTCTCTGCCCCTCCCCACTCACGCTATCTCTCTCTGTCTCTCTCTCTCTCTCTCTCTCTCTCTCTCTCCCAAAAATAAATAAACATTCAAAAAAATAAAAATTAAAAAAAGTTAGCATAACTCTTGAAGGTCAGTACATGTTCTTTTTTTTTTTTTTTAATGTTTTTACTTATTTTGAAAGAGAGAGCCAGGAGGGGAGGGGCAGAGAGAAGAGGGGGAGAGAGAGAATCCCAAGCAGGCTCTGCACTGTCAACGCAGAGCCCCCCGTGGGGCTCAGTCCCACAAACCAGGTGATCGTGAACTGAGCCGAAATCAAGAGTTAGTCGCTTCACTGACTGAGCTACCCAGGCGCCCCAAGTATTGGTGTCTCCTTACCAGGATCTAAGTAAGGTCCATATGTTGTCTCTCTTAATCTGTAGGTTTACACTTCACTTTTTGCTTGCAATGTATCTGTTGAAAAAGCTGGGTCATTTATTCTACACAATGCCCCCCAGTCTGAATTAGTGACTGCTTCCTTGTGGTATTGTTTACATTATGGTTGTTCCTCTGTCCCCTGCATTTTCTGTGCACTAGAGTTGACCAAGGGGCTTGATCTGATTCAGATCCGAACTTTTTTATTTCTTTTATTGTTTTTAGTGTTTCTTTTGAGGGAGAGAGACAGAGTGCAACCAGGGGAGAGGCAGAGAGAAAGGGAGACCCAGCATCGGAAGCGGGCTCCAGGCTCTGAGCTGTCAGCACAGAGCCCCACACGGGGCTCAAACTCACAAAACGTGAGATCATGACCCGAGCCGAAGTCGGACACTTAACCGACTGAGCCATCCAGACACCCCAGATCTGAACTTTTTTCATAAGAACACCCCATCTGCAGTAGAACGTATCTTTCTGATCAGAGGCAACTGACCTGGTTGTCAACTTTTACATTTGGAATTGTGGAATGGTAGTATTCTAATTCTTCATTTATTTATTCACTAGATACTTCTATAAAGGGAATCTCTGTCTCGTCAGTGGTTTGCACAATTTGTATAAAAAAGGATTTTTACTTGGGACACCTAAGTGGCTCAGTCGGTTGAGTTTCCAACTTTTTTTTTTTTTTTTAGTTTTTTTTTTTTTTAACATTTAATTATTTTTGAGACAGAGAGAGACAGAGCATGAACAGGGGAGGGGCGGAGAGCGAGGGAGACCCAGAATCTGAAACAGGCTCCAGGCTCTGAGCTCTCAGCACAGAGCCCGACGTGGGGCTCGAACTCATGGACCATGAGATCATGACCTGAGCCGCAGTCGGCCGCTTAACCGACTGAGCCACCCAGGCGCCCCGAGTTTCCAACTCTTGATTTCAGCTCAAGTCGTGATCTCACAATTCGTGGGATCAAGTCCTGTGTCAGACTCTATGCTGACAGCGTGGAGCCTCCTTGGGATTCTCTCCCCACTCCCCTCTTTCTGTCCTTCCTCAGCTCACAAGTGCTGTCTCTCTCTCAAAATAAATAAACAATTTTTTAAAAAGGATGTATACTTGGGGCGCCTGGGTGGCTCAGGCAGTTGAGCATCTGACTTTGGCTCAGGTTATGATCTCACAGTTTGTGGGTTCAAGCCCCACGTCAGGCTCTGCGCTGACAGCTCAGAGCCCGGAGCCTGCTTCCGGTTTCTGTGTCTCCCTCTCTCTGCCCCTCCCCTCTCTCTCAAAAATACATAAACATTAAAAAAATTTTTTTTAAGGATTTATACTTGATCTGTCCCTTTGTTTACCAGGTTTGGGGACAATTAATTGGTTCCCTAGCATTCCCTAAAGGCAGCTAATGATTTTTTTCATTTCTCTTTAGTATCTCTTGACTTTCTAGATTTGAATATAGTGAATGAATCATGTGAGGTTATGACAAATTCAAAAACTTTATTCTCTGCTGTCATTGACCAGTCGAGCTGTAGAATTTTATTCCCTGATGAACACATACACCCTCTAGGACAGACACTGGGAGTTCCTCAGCTTTGTATCCCCGGGAGGCTCCTTGTAATTATCAGTATGTAGTAGATGCTTTAAAAACAAATGAGAACCACCACCGCCAACAAAAGCAATTTGTTAAATAAATTTGTATCACTTCGTTAACTACTCGTGCGGAAAGATGGCATGAGCGTCTGGTCTTGTGTCTCTCCCTAGGTGGGCTTCCGTCCAATGCTGCCAGCTGCCTCCTACGAGAAGCCCACCTGGCCTTTCTCTTCTCTTCCTCCCAGTTGTCCTTGTTGCCCGTCTGGCAAATGATGATACTGCGTTCAGAATCCTAGTTGTGCCTCTGCAAGTTGGTGTATGTAATGAAAACAGTGGAAAAGTTAAAAATTGAAAGAAGTTAGAGAAAAAATGGGAGGAGAAGAGGTAGGGAGCAAAAAAAAAAAAAAAAAAAAAAAAAAAGGCAAATTCTCCTAAAAGAAGCAGCACAGAATGTATCTAAGAAGTAGAGACCTCCCCCCACCCCTCCTTGAATGATGCAATTTCCGGAACCCCGAAGGCTGTCTCTGCAGCCACAGAGAGAATGGGGTGACAATTTTGCTGTAAGTGAAGAGAAACCAGGTCCCCTCCCCATAAGCTGAGGGTGGTCCAGCTGCCTTAGGAGGTGTTTCGTGTTATAGATCCTGACTGGCACGGTTTGATCTGCACCAGACTCTTCTGAGACTCAAACATATTAACAATCGTCTGTATCAGCGTTTAAAAACGCGGCTTGGAAAAACTTGAAATAGTTTTATTCTAAAGCTTAATGACTTCAAAAGTGATTTGTGATTTAGCAGATTGGGTCCTTTGGCTTTTTATGATCCTTATCACCGAGAATCTGGCACAGCCTTGGAATCTCACACTTAAGAGAGGGCAGCAGGCTCTAAACTTGGCCTTGGTGATTTCTCCTAGTTAGGCATTTTTACACGATTTTTATGTGGCCCTCTCCATCGCCAGCAGACAGCCTGTGTATAAATTAGAAACTACTTTTGGCTGCTAGTAAAGGCTCCCAAATAACAGTCGCCATCCTTCCTGCGCCGCCGTCCCCCAGGGCATGACCGCAGAGTTGCCTCATGGTCACAAAATGGCATCTCGAGTCCAACCATCATATTCTTATCCCAGGATGGAAGGAGGAGGACAGGAAAGAAGTGTCCCAGCTGACTCAGCTCCCATTTACAAGGGGTTTTCTGTAAAGCTCCACCTGGTAACTCCTACTTGGATACCATCGGCCAGTACTTCATCACCTGGCCCCCAGCAGAGACTCAGAAGGGAGGATGAGACGAAAGGCTATGGGGGTGGGCATCTGTAATTCGGAAGCACAGTGCCGCTGCCGTCTCGATTCATTCATTCCTCTCTCAGATAACACCAGTGCAGGGCTTACGAAGGATCCGGCCCCCTGCTAGCGGCTGGGTGTTGTTCGTTTGGGGTTTCAGCTGGTCCCTTGCCTCTTTTTGGAGCGATTCGTTGTGCAGCAACTTTTATGGAGGGTTTTGTAATAGGTATTTTTCGTAGCTCTGTCAGTGGAGTCAGACCACCAGAGCCCAGAGGACCCACGAACCTTGCTGTGATTCAACGCTCTGGTTGTACCGATCGGTCTCTGCGATTCTTACCTGTGTGTCCTCATTAATATGGCTGATAGAACTCCAGGGTGGGCAGAAACAGATGGCCAGCCCGTTTCCGTCAGAGTCCAAGGCATGGAGCTGAAGGTTTTGTGGTTTAATGGGAAGTAAGACCTAAGTCACCTGAAGCCACCAGTGCCCTTTACCACCTCCCCGGGAAAGAGGCTCATTGTGGCGAGGGGCGAGGCGTGCAGGCTCCCCGCCTCTGCCTCCGGAAGTAATCGTTTCAACAGGCAAATCACACTCATTTCATATCTGTTTTCAGAGGATTACTGAGAACAAACTCCAGAGTCCTCGGCCTGCCCCTCAAGGTCCTCTGCAGAATGCTTCCTGCCACCTCTGTGACCCACATTTCCTACCATCAACCTTACTCACTCCGTCTACATAGGTTCGGGCTCCTTTTCTGTTCCTGAGCACTCAGCCTCTTTTGTGCCTCAGGGCCTTTGCCCTTGTCATGCCCTCTGCCCTAAAACCTTTCCTCCCTCTCCAGGTCTTCACTGGCTCCTAGCCATCCCTAGATTCTGTTCAGATGTCACCACTTCAAAAATCTTCAGTGATGACCTTATCTCAAAGGCACTTACTGGGGCGCCTGGGTGGCTCCGTTGGCTGAGTGTCTGACTCTTGGTTTCGGCTCAGGTCACGATCCCAGGGTCGTGGGATCCAGCCGGCCCCACGGCGGGCTCCACGCTAAGTGGAGCCTGCTTGGGATTCTCTTTCCCTCTTCCTCTCACCCTTGCTCACTTCCCCTCTCTCTCTCAAAAAAATAATAGTTCTTAAAAATATTGAAAAGGCACTTACTTATACCCCATCCCGCCATGCCACCCAGTAAAACTGCTAGCATCGTTCTGTGTCGTTTTTTCATGGCACTAGCTTCCTGGGAAGTGGTGCTGATTATTTACTTGTTTATTTTCTGTCTCCTCGGGATTAGGCCCCTGGAGGGCAGGGACCTCGTCCGTCTTATTCAACACTTTGACCCCCAGAGTTTCGAACAAACAGTTCCTGGCTCATTAATGTTCAGTAACCACTTATTCATTTATTACGAAGTCTCTTGAGAGTGTGAAACTTTGGTGTCCTCACTGCAGGCTGATAACGCCTCACTCTCCGAGTTGCCGTAGGCATGAGATGAAACCGTAAGTGTAAGCACGGGTAGCACCGAGTATGGATGTTTCAAGGTATACCCTGCCTCCAGTGTCCAGATTGGAGACGACCCTGATAGCCTGCAAGTTCCTTGGCCCCCTCAGCCTTAGGATGGGGATAGTATTACCTACCTCCCAGGGAGGTTGGAAGAAAGAAACGAGACAGTACACGAGCATGCTTCGTGCAATACCTCGCACGCAGTTAAGTGCTCAGGAAAGCTCACCAACCGTGCGACTTTGGGAAAATCACTGACCTTCCGTATAAATATAAGTTTCCTGAGAATAATCCCTTCCCCACGACGACGTAGGGAGGGTTACGTGAGAACACCCATTAAGTCACACTACCACGCGGAGGGCAGACGCCGGAAGGACACCTCGCCTCACCGTTGGCCTCAGAAGCATCTGGTAGAACTTTCCGTGATGATGGGTGCGTTGTGTATCTCCACCATCCAGTGTGGTGGCCGCTAAACCACATGCGTCTGCTGAGCGCCCGAAACGTGGCTGGCGTCACCAAAGAATTGAACTTTTGATTCTGTCTTATTATAATTAGCGTAAGTAGCCACATTTAAATTTGGCCATTTGAACGACTTAGACGGTAGCGAGCGGCCACCGTATTGGACAGGGCAGAGTGAGGACCGGGAGCCGACGCAGCTGCCCGGCCGGTACGCAGTTTGATCCTGTGTCTAAGCTGCTTCACAGACGGCTCCCCTCAAAGAGGCAACCCCGTGGACCTGGAAACCCCGAAGAGTCTTGCTGAAATTGTGTGTAATTTTCTTCCTTCCTCTTCCCGTCTCTCCCTGAGACTCTCCCCGCTGAAGTCCTTATCTTGAGAGATAGGAAAACGTCTGCATGTACAGGAGATAAGTCGGCTTTGAAGCGGAGGGACACTCGTTATTCTCCAGCTCCGTCGTTCAAACCCCCTCGGAGGCCTGCACCGTCCAGCGGTGGATGTCCGTGCGGGTACCCGCTGTTGCTGGCGATTCAAGGCAGCCTGTCCTGACCGGACGCCTGGTCCCCAAACTGGACGCAGAACAGGGAAAGGAGGGAGGGACAGACAGACCCTCACACAGAACCTAAAAACGAGGTCCCAGCTTTCCATCCCGACACTGCAGGTAACCACTCGTCTGTCACATGTCAGGGGCATCGGTGATGTCTGGAGCACAAGTGACAGTTACGGACAAGCACGCCAGAACCTCGGATGTTGATTGGTGGCACATCAAAGTGTCTAGTAACAATTCGGAAATAGTCTGATTAAAATGAGCGCATAAAGGGGCGCCTGGGTGGCTCCATTGGTGGAGCATGAAACTCTTGACCTCGGGGTCAAGCCCCACGTTGAGTGTGGAGATTACTTAAAAAATAAAATAAATTAGGGGCACCTGGGTGGCTTAGTCGGTTAAGAGTCCGACGTCAGCTCAGGTCAAGATCTCACGTTTCGTGAGTTCGAGCCCCGCGTCGGGCTCTGTGCTGACAGCTCGGAGCCTGGAGCCTGCTTCAGATCCTGTGTCTCTCTCTCTCTGCCCCTCCCCTGCTCATGCTCTTTCTCTGTCTCTCAAAGATAAACAAACGTTAAAAAAATTTTTTTAAATGAGTTCATAAAAAACAATCATCATGTCTTGATGAGTTCAGAATGTTGTAAAACATCTGCTTTATGTTTCCGAAGAATGGAACGAGTATTAGGATTCCTAAGGAAAGGATGTACATTTTAAGAGTTTTCCGTATTGATTTGCATGAGTACTTTTCATCCTGTAATTAGAATTTTCGGGTTTGATTTCATTTTAGAAGTGTTAATTTGTCTTTAAATAATGGTGCTATAATTTTTGCCACATTGTGGGAATTCCGATATGAGTGGGAAAACCCTGGGCCCTTAATATCAGAAGTTTTCTTAAGGCACTGTAATTAGCTTTTTTTTTAGTTCATAAATAATTCCTCTGAGATTTATCTCCATGGATGTATAATGAGCTTTATTAAGCCTTATTCAAATAGGTTCATATAGAGCCACATGAATATTTCTTATAAAACAGCATTCATGGGGCGCCTGGGTGGCTCAGCTGTTGAGCGTCTGACTGTGGCTTGGGTCATGATCCCATGGTCTGTGAGTTCGGGCTTCACGTCGGGCTCTGTGCTGACAGCTCAGAGCCTGGAACCTGTTTCAGGTTCTGTCTCTCCCTCTGTCTCTGCCCCTCCCCTGCTCATGCTCTCTCTCTCTCTCTCTCTCTCTCTCTCTCCCTCTCAAAATACATAAACATTTTTAAAAAACAGCATTCATACATTGGGTTTATGTCCCAATAGGTGCAAATCTATTCCTAAACTAGAAGCTGCTAAAAGCGAATAGTCAGGATAAGTCAGTGGGTCTTGACCGCAGTCTGGAAAGATTTGGGGTTTTCGCAACCGTAAGAGGGAGACGCGTTTCTGTGGCATCGGTGGGCAGAGACTGGGGACATAGCAGTCATTCCACAGCACACAGGACAGCCACCGCCACCAAGAATTATTGGACTCAAAATGTCAATAATGCTGAAGTTGAAAAACCCTGAGTCAGATGTCAAGAGATACAGAAAAAGTGAGTTTGAATCTCAGGCTATGAAATGTGCCTGGAGTTGTTCCGTCTGAAGTTTCATCGTGCTGGGCCCGAGGTAGGATCACCCAGAGTTTCCTGAGGCTTTGCCTGAGTGAGAGCCTTTTAAGCAGAATCTTCAGGAAGGAGAGGAAGTATGTGCTGAAGCGCGTCTTTTTTCTCTGATTGGAGCAGGGTCCTACTTTCTGCATCAATGAATGTGAATTTTCTGTGTAAGCTTTCAGCATCTTGCTGGCAAAGAATGAATGGCCTCTTGAGGGACAGGATCCCCAAATAAGAATTTTTCTGCTTTTAAAAATCCTTCGAGGGGCGCCTGGGTGGCGCAGTCGGTTAAGCATCCGACTTCAGCCAGGTCAAGATCTCGCGGTCCGTGAGTTCGAGCCCTGCGTCAGGCTCTGGGCTGATGGCTCAGAGCCTGGAGCCTGTTTCCGATTCTGTGTCTCCCTCTCTCTCTGCCCCTCCCCCGTTCATGCTCTGTCTCTCTCTGTCCCAAAAATAAATAAAAACGTTGAAAAAAAATTAAAAAAAAAAAAATTCTTCGAGGGGCACCTGGGTGGCTCAGTCCGTTAAGCGTCCGACTTAGGCTCAGGTCACCATCTCGTGGTTTGTGGGTTCGGGCCCTGTGTTGGGCTCTGTGCTGACAGCTCGGAGCCTGGAACCTGCTTTAGATTCTATGTCTCCCTCTCTCTGTGCCCCTCCCCTGCTCGTGCTCGGTCTCTCTCCATCTCTCAAAAATAAAGAAATGTAAAAACAAAACAAAACTTCCTTTGAAACAGCCCTGTCGATGGGAAGGTAGGTTGTGAAATATTGCAGAGGCTTAGTGCGGAATATGTTGGTAGCTGTGGAGAATACAGATGGCTGCTTCCTTGGTCAGCTGGTGTTCAGAGCCGCAGGGACGTTTGAGAATCCGGACAGCATATTAGGTGTGCTGCAGACAAAACTAAGGGTGCCTTTCCAGTTCTTGGGACGGTGTGTAACAGGCATTAAACCGGTCCTCATTTTTCTCCTCCCGGTCGAGATAACTATGTAATTACGTGTATAGGAATATAGACGTATGCGTCTGTGTATTTAACACATCCGTTTACATGTATAGGAGTAGAATCTCTGTAGCCAGAAGGTGAAATAATTTCTGGCTCTAAAGCAGTATTTCTCAATCTTTTTGTCATTACTCCCCGTATACCTGAGGAGACTAGATTTTTTATTTTCCTAATTGTGCCCCCCCCCCCGCCCACCCAGGGAAGTTTTAGTATTATACCACATTCCGGTGTTCTGTTTATGTATGTGTTTCTGTGCTTTATATATATACCTCCTCCCCCCGAGGCCAGTGTTCACCGCCTCGGGATGGTATCACCCCGGAGGAGAAGGCATGGATTATTACCGTAAGAGGACGTTGTGATCACAGGGAGTTCTCTGTAGGATATTGGATGGCTTTACAAAGAGCAAACGTGTTTTCTGTTTTCCGATAGCCTCTGGGAAGGATCAGGTAACGCACTGCTGTGGGCCGTGTACCTCCGTTATGAACAGCCCTGTTCCTTCGCCTGAGAAGCTCTTGTCTGATTGATCTGCTCGGGCCCATTGTAATCCAAAGGGAGTCATAGATAACAGTCAAATCAGGGAGATTTTTAACCTGTATTTAAGCCAGCTCACTGATTTTTTAAAAAATCTTATTTTGGGAGTGCCTGGGTGGCTCAGTCGGTTGAGCTTCTGCTCAGGTCGTGATCTCCTGGTTTGTGGGTTCGAGCCCCGCGTCGGGCTCTGTGCTGACATCTCAGAGCCTGGAGCCTGCTTCGGATTCCGTGTCTCCCTCTCTCTCTGCCCTTCCCCCACTGGTGCATGCGTGCGCGCGCGCTCTCTCTCTCTCTCAAATGTTTATTTTTGAGACTCTCTCTCTTAAATGTTTATTTATTTTTGAGAGAGACAGAGTGCAAGCGGGGGAGGTATAGAGAGACAGAGGGAGACACAGAACCCGAAGCAGGCTCCAGGCTCTGAGCTGTCAGCACAGAGCCCAACGCGGGGCTCAACCTCATGGACCGCGAGATCATGACCCGAGCTGAAGTCGGACGCCCAACCGCCTGAGCCACCCAGGCACCTCTAAAAAAAATTTTTAATACAAAAATAAGACTTTATTTTTTAGAACACTTACAGGTTCACAGCAAAATTGAAAGTACAGAGATTTCCCATATACCCCCTGGCCCCGCACATGGACAGTGACCCCCTCCTTATCCACATCCCCCACCGGAGGGTACATTTGTGACAATTGATGAACCCACTTTGACATGTCATTATCACCCAGAGACCACAGTTTATGTTAGAATCCACTCTTGGTGGTGTACCCCCTCTGGGTTCAGGCAAGAGTATAATGACACATATCCGTCATTATAGTATATCGCACGGAGTATTGTCATTGCCCAAATATCCTCCGTGTCCTGCCTGTTCACAGCCCCCTGCCCTCACCTAACCCCGGTCAAGCACGGAGCTTTTTACTGCCTCCATAGTTTCGCCTTTTCCAGAAGGTTCATGTAGCTGGAATCACATAGTGGGTGGCCTCTTCAGACTGCCTTCTCTCCCTTAGCAATATGTATTTAAGGTTCCTCTGTGTCTCTTCGTGGCTTGATACAACTTGTGTCTTTTTAGCACTGAACAACATTCCGTTGTCTGGATGGACCGTAGTTCACTTATCCATTCACCCCCTGAAGGACATCTTGGTGTTTCCAAGTCTTGGCAGTGATGACTAAAGCTGCTGTAAAACATCCACGTGCAGGTTTTCGTGTGGATGTACGCTTTCAGCTCCAGGGAACAGAATTTCTGGGTCAGACGGTGAGGGTACGTTTGGCTTGGTAGGAAGCCACCAGACCGTCTTCCAGAGTGGCTGCACCATTTTGCATTCCCACCAGCAGTGAGTGAGCGTCTCTGTTGCTCTCCTCGTGAGCATCTGGTATTGTCAGTGTTCTGGACTTTGGCCATTCTAATGGGAGTGTAGTGGCCTCGTTTCTTCAGTAATATTTTTATTAAGACAATTTACTTACCATAAAATTTACCCTTATAAAGTATACAATGGAGTGGTTCCACTATGTTCCCCAAAGATGTGCAAGCATCACTACTATGTAATTTTAGAACATCTCCTTCACCTTGAAAAAGCAACTTGGCCAAAATTAAAAAAAAAATTTTTTTTTCAATGTTTATTTTTGAGAGAGAGAGAGAGAGCATGAGTGGGGGGGGTGGGCAGAGAGAGAGGGAGACATAGAATCTGAAGCAGGTTCCAGGCTCCGAGCTGTCCGCAGAGAACCCGATACAGGGCTTGAACTCATGAACCGAGATTGTGACCTGAGCCGAAGTCAGGCACTCAGCCGACTGAGCCACCCAGGCTCCCCATCGCTGGTCAAAATTTAAAACATCTGTGCTTCAAAGAACACCATGAGGGACGTGAGAAGATAATCCACGGGTGGGAGGAAATATTTGCAAGTCATAACCTGTTCAGGGACTTGTACCAAGAGTATATAAAGAACTCTTACAACTCAATACTAAAAGACAACCCAATTGAAAAATGAGCAAAGGATCCGAATAGATGTGTCCCTAGGGAGGATCTACAACTAAATGGGCAATGAGCTGCTGAAAAGATGCTGAATGGCATTAGCCGTCAAGGAAATACGAATTAAAACCACAGTAAGAGACTACTTCATACCCAGTGGGATGGCTGTTACAGAAAAAGACAGACAACAAGTGTTGGGGTTGTGGAGACATCGGATCCCTCATACATCACTGGTGGGGATACAGAGTGGTGCAGCCACTTTGAAAAACCACTTGACAGCTTCTTAAAAAGTTAAGCAGAATTACTACATGGTAACCCAGCAATTCCACTCCTAGGAATGTGCCCGGAAGAAATAGAAGTGAATACGTATGTCCACCGTCAAGTTATATGCAGGATTCCTTCTGGGGGTGATGGAGACGTTCCGAAATCAGATCATGATGTTGGCACAACTGTGCACGTGCTAGAAATCACAGATTTTGCATTCTAAGTGGGTGAATTGTAGAATTCTGTCTCAACTTAAAGCTGTGTTTTGGGGCGCCTGGGTGGCTCGGTCCGTTGAGCGTCCCACTTCGGCTAAGGTCATGATCTCACGGTACGTGGGTTCGAGCCCCCCGTCAGGCTCTGTGCTGACAGCTCAGAACCTGGAGCCTGCTTCAGATTCTGTGTCTCCCTCTCTCTCTGCCCCTCCCCCGCTCATGCCCTGTCTCTCTCTGTCTCAAAAATAAATAAAAACATTAACAAAAAAAAAAATTGTAATTTAAAAAAAAAAGCTATTTTTAAAAAGATCAGAATAGGGGTGACTGGGTGGCTCCATCAGTTAAGCTTCTGACTCTTGATATCAGCTTGGGTCATGATGTCACGATTCATGAGATCGAGCCCCACGTCAGGCTCTTTGCTGACATCACAGAGTCTGCTCGGGATTCTCTCCCTCCCTCTCTCTCTGCCCCTTCCCCGCTCTCTCTCTCAAAATAAATAAACTTTTAAAAACATATAAAATAAAATAAATAAAAAGACGAGAACAAGCAAAAAGAATAATATCTCCCCCCCCGCCAGCCACCCATTAACCGCCCCTCCTCCCCACCTGCACAGCCCCTGGTAACGTCAGGAGATTGGCCTCATCTTGATATTTCGTGTAAATGGAATCCTGCAACCTGTGACGTTTTGTCCTTGGTTTGTTCCACTTAGCATCTTTCCCTGTGTGCTGTAGCACCCGGCAGCACCTTGTTCCTTTCCATGGCCTAATAATACTCCATCGTGTACCCATTCATCAGTTGACGGACATTGGGGTTGTCTCTGCTTTTGGGCCACTATAAGTATTATGATGCTGTGAACATTCAGGCACCAGGTTTTATGTGGGCCTGTCTTTTCATTTCTCTTGGGCATGTGCCTAGGGGTGGGACTGCTGGGTCATATGGGAACCCCGTGTTTCACTTCCGGAAGAACCGTCAGACTGCTTTCCAAAGTGGCTGTACCGTTTCTACAATCCCGGCAGCAACTGATTTTTAAGTGAAGACTAGATATACACTCTTCACGCTGAGTTTCCCGAGTCCTGGGATGGAGTCTACCCTTCCCTGTCCCCATACGGCACCGCATAGCCCCTCAATTGGAAGATGGAGGAACCCCCCAAATGCACACACGCGCTCCCCAGGTTCAGGGCTCTCCGGAATCGTGCGGATTCCGCCCAGCAGCTATTCCCCGGAGCCTCCGTGTCGGGGCTCCTGTGAGAGCTTTCTCTCTTTAGTAATAACGTTATATTCTTCAGGCCTCTATCCCCTTTTGAGGAATTCATCTTAGAAATATATGGGAAGCTTGTTCTTAATACTAGAACTTAGCTGACAAGAACCTCCCTGTCTTCTCTTTCAGCCGTGTGTCTGCACACCGGGCACCCCCACCCACGCGCAGCACTTGAACGTGCAGCTGGGCGTGTGCACAGGGCTGTGAGCCACACAGCCCAGAGGGTAGAATCAGGGAGTCGTCCTCAGTGTGGTTGGCCGCATCGTGTCCACCATCTGGGTGGACTTTTAGCCTCTCCCACACGTTGGGGGGTAACCACGTCCACATTTGGACAATTCTCCATTCAGATCACACTCTTTCAGATCATCCAGGGCGGCCCCTGCGTCACCGTCCGGGGCGACTGCTTTGGTCAACATAGAGACTGGCGAAAACAGGACCGTTCACCCCTCCCGTGCTCTTAGTAACAAGCAAGGTGTCCCCTCCCAGCCCGCGCTCTCCTCTCACGGAACTGGTTCCCGGCCCATTGTCGCAGGCAGAGCAGCTGGTGACGTGTTCCCCGCCTCCCGGGCCGCTGCTCGTCTTCCCGGGGCACCGCGTACCCGCCTGGGTCTGGGACACGGCGGGCACACGCTGCTCGGCGCATGTCACTGAACGGAGGACCGACCGCGTGGTGTTCGGCAAAGCCCTGCGTGGGTCACTCACGCTCCCCGTGGGCCTGTGTTCTCTCCCGCAGGCCATCGGCTGCACTCTCAACTGTAGCTGCCAGAGTTTCAAGCCGGGGAAGATCAACCACCGCCAGTGTGAGCAGTGCAGACACGGATGGGTGGCCCACGGTAACTATGTGTCCTCTTCCCGTGGCCTGTCGTGCCCCCTCGGAATAACCTAGAGCGGTTTGGGAACGGCGAACGTTAAATGCCTTCCCAGACGGCGAACCCTTGTGTGTGGCCCCGATCTCTGGCTAACAGGCCAGGAGCTTTGCGTACGATCCCTTTGAACCTGAACGACCCTGCGCGAGGGGTGTGCTGGGTCATTCTGCAGCGACAGCAGCTCATGCAACGGCCTCCAGGGTTGCCAGATACAACCCAGAATGCTCGGTTAAGTGTGAATTTCAGAGACACAACAACTTAAGCTTAACTGTGTCCCCGTGAATATTTTTCGTATAAACGTATCCCACTCAGTCACTGTTTACGTGAAATCCACGTTCGTGTGTAACTGGGCGTCCTGTATTTCAGTTTGCCAAACCCCAGAACCCCACACCAGCCCTGTGCAGCTGGTGAGTACTTGCAACGCGACTGGTGTGGCTGAAGGACTCCATTTCCAGTTTGGTTGAATTTAATGAATGAAATAGTTGAATAAGGTAAAAATAATTCAGTAAAGTTAAACACGTAATAAATTTAAGCAGCCGTGCGTGCCTGATGACCGTCACATTGGACGGCATAGATTTCGGTGGCTTAAATCGGCAGAGCCTGATGACTTGCACGACAAGGCAGAGCCTGATGACAGACGAGGGCACGAACCCAGATCCGTCCGATCTTCACCGGCAGACCCTGTTCTTCCTGATTTTTCTGTCTTTTGATTATGCACCTGCTGCATTTGTCTTCACTCCTTGTCCTTGCATCTGTCCTACGTGGGGCTATTTCTTACTCCTTAGGGATGCCACAGGGAAGAAAAAAGAATCTCAAGCCGGGCCGTTTTATTTTAGAAGTTCTTGTGAATAATTTAGAGCCTGATAGCTCTTAAGATGGTTAATCAAAGGCGCCTGTGTGGCTCAGTCGGTTAAGTGTCCAGCTCTTAATTTCGGCTCAGGTCATTATCTCATAGTTCGTGAGTTTGAGCCCCACGTCGGGCTCCATGCTAACAGCACAGAGCCTGCTTGGGATTCTCTCCCTCCCTCTTTCTCTCTGCCCCTCCCCTGCTCACGCACTCTCTCTCTCCCTCAAAATAACTTAAAAAAAAAAAAGATTGTTAACATTTGCATATTACTGGTTTTTTTCTGTTGAAACACATACCTGAGAGCTCACACTAGCCTACCACCTTCTCCGTGTTTCTCTTAGAAGTAGGATCTTTACAAATGGACTTTCTTTTCTTCAATTTGATTTTTCAGCTCTAAGCAAGCTGAGGATCCCTCCCGTGTATCCCACAAGCCAGGTGGAGATTGTCCAGTCCAATGTGGTGTTTGACATCAGCAGCCTCATGCTGTACGGGACCCAGGCCATCCCTGTTCGCCTGAAAATCCTACTGGACCGGCTCTTCAGTGTGTTGAAGCAAGATGAGGTGCTCCAGATTCTCCATGCCCTGGACTGGACCCTTCAGGATTATATCCGTGGATATGTGCTACAGGTATGGTGAGCGTGGCCATGGTTCTCCTGGAACGTCGTCTCGAATCCATGTTCCAGTAAATGATGGAACCCGGTCGCCTGTAGTGCTCCAGTCATTGGTGGGCATCATTCCCTTAAATATTTTTCCCGGGGTGCCTGGGTGGCTCAGTTGGTTAAGCATCTGACACCTGACTCTTGGTTTCAGCTCAGGTCACGATCTCATGGTTTCGGGAGTTCAAGCCCACGCTGGGCTCTGCACTGACAGTGTGGAGTCTGCTCGGGATTCTCTGTTCTCTTCCTCTGTCTCTGCCCCTCCCCTGCTCATGCTGTCTCTGTCCCTCCCAAAATAAAAAATAATGATAATAAACTTAAAAAAATCTTTTTAAAAATTTTTTCTAACGGCTTAAGCCCCCACCTCGTGTTCTGGGGAAAACGCAGTGCTTTCCCCCAGATACCCGTGAAACTTCCGGACGTGGGAGCAATTGCATGTTCTGTGACTCAGATTCCACCGAGCCGGCCCTCCTGCAATGAAGCGCTTGCCCCACGTTACTGTCCCCAAGCCACCTACTGACGCGAGGCCCTGCCTGTGCCAGATTTTACTGAGGGTGTGGGTGGGGGAGAATGGGAGTTCCAGAACCACACGGCGGACAGTTACGGCTTCATGCTGCCCCACTTCTGGTCTTCCTTCCCGGGCTCCACCCTCCTGGGATGTGTCTGCCTTCCGGCTCCCGCTCGTTCTCTCGCTCCTGGACTCCCTTCCGGCCCCCGCACGTGTTCTCATCTCTCGGCTGTGCCGTGCCCTCCTCCCCTTCTTCCTTTCCGTTATTTTGCAGAGTAGTCTTACCTCCTCCTCGACCAGGTCGTGGAGGTAGGCCTCACGTGTCACATCTGCAAGCAAAGGACATCTTTCCTGGTACGAATGGTAGCATTTCTCTGACATCTGACACAGCTGCAGCTTTTTTCTTGCTTTGACATTTTCTTGCTTTGACATCCACCCTAGGAAATGTCACAATTTCCCTGAAACGGACATTCGCTTCAGTCTCCTCCAGGTAGGCCGTGTCATTAACACGAACACTTACAACCATTTATCGACCTGGACCTTCTTCTGGTAAAATCTCACAAGGCAGGTCAATTATCCCCATTTTCCAGCTGAAAAGCCAGAGGCTCCAAGTGCCTCTGAATCGTGGCCAAAGCCACTCAGGTCATACGTGGCCAACCCAGGATTTGAGCCCGTTTCTTTCTAACCCCGACGCCCACAATATTCCTCTGAAGGCATATTTGCTCACCTTGGATGCAGGACCCCCAGCAGGCTCAAAGCAACCTTTTATGTAGAGTAGCATTATGATCTTACATTATGACATAGATCAATATTTAATGATCCTAATAATCTTGCTTTCTAGTGTTAGGATTAAAAATATGGAATCAATTACCTTGAACCTCTAGTACATCAAAAATTTATGATGTTACATCCCTCATCATCTTCAGAACTCTTACATGCATTGTGAAAGATCTCAGTAGGCCATCAAATACATGTTCTGTGATAAAATATTTATTGTAGTTTTGGGAAAAGTTAGGCCTTGCTAGAGTTTGAAAGATCTCCAACACTCCAGTGTAATTAAATCTCTGCTTTGCAAACACGGCCAGTGGATCAATACAGGTTCATTTGCTTTCTGATGTGAGTTGCTTGGGAAGATTATTAAACTCGCAGCAAAATAAATACTTGAGCTGTGCTAGGCCTGATTGCTCTGTCTATACTTTTTAGATAAAGAAGTTACTGTTGTTCAAATGATACATATTTTAATTTTGGGCGGGGGGGGGGGAATTATTATGCCTAATGCCAGACAACCAATTGGTTGGAAGTAAGATGGAAAATAATCACTTAATTTCCCTTAGGCTTGAGTAATATAATTTTATTTCTCTCTTCTGGACCACCGCTTATAATTGGTGCAGGTTATTTTCTTCACAGAGTCTCTGGCCTAGGAGAGTACGGGGGAGGGGGGGCGGACTCCGCGAGCCCCGTGCTCGTCCGGGGGGGCGTTTCGTTTTCGTTTTCCAGTATGCGCCAGGGCGCCCTGCGGTGCTCGTGGGGGCCCTGACCGCGCGACTCCTTCTAGAGAAGAAGGCGAGGAGCAGTAAAATTAATTGCGCTTTTTAATTCCGGCTCAGGATGCGTCGGGAAAGGTGCTGGACCACTGGAGCATCATGACCAGCGAGGAGGAGGTGGCCACCTTGCAGCAGTTCCTTCGTTTTGGGGAGACCAAGTCCATCGTGGAGCTCATGGCAATTCAGGAGAAAGAAGAGCGGTCCGTCATCATCCCGCCGTCCACGGCGAACGTGGACATCAGGGCCTTCATCGAGGGCTGCAGCCACAGGGGTGCCGGCCTCGCCGCTCCTGCGGACAAGGGGAACCCCAGCAGCCTGCACCCCTTTGAGAACCTCATCAACAACATGACCTTCATGCTGCCTTTCCAGTTCTTCAACCCTGTGCCTCCCACACTCGTAGGGTCCCTGCCCGAGCAGTACGTGCTGGAGCAGGGTCAGGACCAAAGTCAGGACCCCAAGCAGGACATCCACGGACCCTTCCCCGGCAGTGGCTTCGTGACCTCCAGCTCCACACCATTTCAGGTGGAAAGAGAGCAGTGTCTAAACTGCCCGGATTCGGTGACGAAAAAGGAAGACAACGCCCATCTGAGTGACTCCAGCCCGTACAACATCGTCACGAAACTCGAAAGGACACAGCTGTCCCCCGAGGCCAAAGCGAAGCCCGAGAGGACCAGCCTGGGCGCGAAGAAGGGCCGGGTGTTCTGCACGGCCTGTGAGAAGACCTTCTACGACAAGGGCACGCTCAAGATCCACTACAACGCCGTCCACCTGAAGATCAAGCACAAGTGCACCATCGAGGGCTGTAACATGGTCTTCAGCTCCCTCAGGAGCCGGAACCGCCACAGCGCCAACCCCAACCCCCGGCTGCACATGCCCATGAACAGGAACAACAGGGACAAAGACCTGCGCAGCAGCCTGAACCTGGCCGCCTCGGACGGCTATGAACGCCCGGCCTTCACGGTGAGCTCTGCCGACTACAGGCCCCTGGCCGGCTTCGGTGCGGGGGAGGCTTCCGGGGGCCAGCCGGCCTTCCCCAGCCTTGGGCAAAACGGGGTGCTTTTCCCCAACCTAAAGACGGTCCAGCCGGTCCTGCCTTTCTACCGCAGCCCGGCCACTCCGGCCGAGCTGGCGAACACGCCCGGGGTGCTGCCTTCTCTGCCTCTCCTGTCCTCTTCCATCCCGGAACAGCTGGTGTCGAACGAGGGGCCGCTTGATGCCCTCCCCAAGAAGAAATCCCGGAAGTCCAGTATGCCCATCAAAATCGAGAAGGAGACCGTGGGAATCGCCAACGAGAAGAGGCAGGCGCTCAGCTCGGATGAAGACGTGCCCCCGCGGGTGGCCCGCGGGGATGAGCCGGAGGCCTGCAGTCCTCAGTCGGACAGAGCCCCCGGGGACCAGGACACGCAGTCAGGAGGAGAGACGGGCTGCCGCGGAGACTCGGGGATGAAGGCCGGCGGAGCCATCAGCAGAAGCCCCGAGCAGGCCCCGCAGCGCACGGAGAGCGAGGCTAAGCAGGAGCCCGTGGTGCCGAGGGGGCCGGACGACGGCGGCCGTGAGCTTCACCTCACACCCGGGACGGAGCCCTGCGTGCCCTTTCCGGACTACATCAGACTGCAGCAGCACCTGCTGGCCGGCGGGCTCTTGGGCGCTCTGTCCAGCAGGGGGATGGCTTTTCCTTGTTTCGAAGAGTCTAAAGAGCCGGACGTCGCGGGTCAGCGTGCACTCGGCCGGCAGAAGGAAGAAAACCGCTTCCAGTGCGACGTCTGCAAGAAGACCTTTAAGAACGCCTGCGGCGTGAAAATGCACCACAAGAACATGCACGCCAGGGAAACCCACGTGTGCACAGTGGAAGGTTGTAACGCCACCTTCCCCTCGCGCAGGAGCAGAGACAGGTAAGACACCCGTCGGTAATCGTGTCTCCCAAGGCACCGATTCTTAAGCTCTACAATGCGTCTGAGTCACCTAGACACACATACTTCTGAGCCCTGCCTGTTGAATTTCTGCTTCAGCAGGTCAGGGGGCGGGGGGGGGGGGGGCCGAGAGTTTGCGTTTCTGAGTTCCCAGGGGACTACCGCTCCTGCTGTTCCAAGGACCACGGTTTGAGAAACACTGTTCTACGGATCCGCATTCCCGAATTCTCAGTTCCAAATCTAAACACCCTTGGCCACAAAACCTGATCTGAAATGACATGAGCCTGTTGCTAATCTTATTTTTTTTTTAATCTCTCTACGCGTGGATTTTCTTATTCTATGTTCCATGCAGAAATACTAATGGATTCATTATGGGGACATGAACAAAATATTACAGTGTATGCAATGATTCTGCCTTTCTAAAGTCTAAGCAACTCTGAATTCAGAAACACATCTGGCCCAAAGGGTTGGGGGTAAGGAATCGTGAGCTGGTCTCACATGAGGCAGTGGTGGGGAGGGGCGTTACAATCCTCAGTGTAACTTCCCCCAAACTTGTCTGCTTTTCATTTTATGATATGAAGCCCACCGGATGAAATATTTTCTTTTATGTCTATTTAACCAGCTACGTTCAAAAAAAAGAATAGCTGCTTGATTGAAGGTTTTTAAATTATTTTTTTCAGTTTATTTATTTTGAGAGAGGGAGGGCACGCAGCGGCGGGGAAGGGGCAGACAGAGAGGGAGAGAGAGAACCCCAAGCGACACGGGGCTCGATCGAAGTCGTGAACCGTGAGATCATGACCTGAGCCGAAATCAAGAGTCTGACGCTTCACCGACTGAGCCACCAGGCACCCTGAAGATTTTTTAATCATTAAGATATCAAAGAACAAAGACACTTAGCAGGTTCCTTCGGGGTTTGTGATGTTGGTTGAAAAGCAAGAGTCACTGGGTACTGGGTGTTGTGAAGCACAACACAGCGTCAACCTGTTTGCAAAGCGCCCAGGTACAGAGCGCCTCTCATCACTCCGGGACACAGCACGGGCATTGCTGCCTTGTGTATGCTTTTCTTCAGGAACTTGAGTCCCATAACCACCCCTCGGGCCACCTTCCTCCCCAGCCTGTGAAGGGAAGCTTGTGCATAACCAGGAGGTGACCCCAGGAGGCTTTAAGGAAAAGACTAGCTCTCTGATGAAATGCCATATGATAAATGCTAGAGGGTTCGCAGAATATTAACCGTGTTGCATTTGCTCAGACAAGCCTGACTTGAAGCAATTCAGCATCCCCGCTAGCTACCTTCGTCCAAAGCGTAACACCTGATTTCCTGAAGAGGGGGAAGGTACAGGTACTGCCCACAAGTTCCTGGAGCGGGCTCGTAAGAACATACTCGCCTGGAGCGAGGGGAAGAGAGCAAGGGTGGTAGGAGTTAAAATTCCTGTTTTCTCTCGCTGGCATGTTGAACCAAACCACCAGGATCCCCTGACTGGAGAACGTGCCCTTTTCCTTCATCCTCCAACAGGAGGCTTTGTTCATGACAAGGCTGTTCTGTTGAAGAAGAGATAGCTCTATCAGGCAGATTATCCTTGATATTTATGACAGCGTTCTGGCCCACAGCGCCCACCAAATTAGAAGGCCCCCTCCCCCACCACAGGAAGGCATCTTGAATTCTAAATTTCAACTCGTGATTTTAGTGGTCTGGAACTAGGAAGGCATTTTGCCTAGAGTCTGATTAAAATGGCACGTTTTCTCTCATTTTTTTAATGTTTATTTATTTATTTTGAGAGAGAGAGAGAGAGCGAGCGGAGGGGAGGGTCAGACAGAGAGAGAGAGAGAGAGACCCAAGCGGGCTCCACAGTGTCAGTGCAGAGACTGATGCGGGCTCGATCTCACACACCGTGGGATCATGACCCGAGCCAAAATCAAGAGCTGGACGTTTAAATGACTGAGCCACTCGGGAGCCCCCGAAGTGGCACCATTTTAAAAGGAGCTTTGTGGGCAGGCCTGGGGCCATCCCCCTCTTCTGGGGGTCAGAGATGAGAACTCTGTTGTCAGGATAATTTTCTTCCCTTCTTAGAGCCACTGCCAGCAGCAGTCACTAGGGTCCCTCAGGAAGGGACTGTAATAGCACCCTAGATGCTTCTTTAGCCAAGTGTGTGTGTGTGTGTGTGTGTGTGTGTGTATGTGTGTGTATATATATATATATATATATATATATATATATTCAAGAACTTTCTGTCAGGTGCTGTGGACACAGTCACTGCTCACAAAGGCCCACGGAGGAGACAGACCAGTAAATAGGCAATTTCAGCTGAATGTGGTGGCCGCTATCATGTGAGAGATACAGACTGCTGTGGGCACATAGTGGAGGTACCTACTGGACTCTGAGAAGTTAGGGAAAGCTTCCTGGAAGAAGGGGCATGACTAAAGCAGCAGCTCTCAGTCGGTTTGGTCTCAGAACCCCTTCACAAATTCTTAAAACCTGAGGGCCCTCAAGAGCCGTCAGTTGGGTGGTCTAGTTGGGTTTATAAGTATCAGTGTTTACTGCATTAGAGATTAAAACTGAAAAAAAAATCAATATTTCATCCCTTAAAGTAATACACATAGCATTTAATGAAAAATAAGCCCGTTTTCCAAAACAAAAGCTCAACGAGAAGACTGGTTTTGTTTTTACGTTTCTGCAAATCTCTGTAACGTCTGGCTTAGCAGAAAATAGCTGCCTTCTTACATCAGCTTCTGCATTCAACCTGTTCCAAGACCACATGTCACGTAGCCCCCGGAAAACCACAGTACGCTCGGGAAGGGACGACAGTGAAAAAGACAAATCATGTCATCACAGATCATGTCTTCGTGTCCTCATGAAATGAGTTTCGACTTCAGGGTACCCCTGAAAGGGTCTCACGACCACTAGGGGTGCCCAGACCACACTCTGAGAACCACTAGTCTACGGAGGCAGAAACCGGGGAGGACGAGGGAGGAGGATAGGGATGGAAGTGTCGGGGAAGACACACACGCACGCGTGCACGCACACACGCGTGTACGCACACAGCCAGCAGGCACAGCATTAGCAATCCTGGAAGCAGGAAGCTGGCACACGGGCCAGTGGGTTTTGCGTTTGTGGTAGTGACTGGTTTAAGGGCACGTGGCACCCCAGGAAGGCTTAACGAGCAGGTTGGAGGATCCCACACGTTCACTCTCGGTGTTCCTGGGGGTGCTCAGGCTGACAGCTTGGCCTCGTCACGGCAGGGACCTTCCCGTGCAAAGTTCCAGCGAGCGTGTCTGTCTGACTTTTTTCTAACCACTCTCGCGTCCCGGGACGTACGTGTCAATCTAATGTCTGGTTTTCTGCCGACACATACCTGCCCCTTCAGCCCAGCACGCTGACATAATCACAGGGCAGCAGTGCAGTTGGCAAGGCGATCCGAGACTGCGGTGCTGAGGACGTCCAGAAAAAGAACGTGCGAGGGATACGAGGGAGGAGTCGAAGAGCAGATTTTACACTTTCCTTGAAATGGGATGCAATTTCCACCCATTTCCCCACCACCCCCACCACCACGTCTTTGGAGGTTTCGAAGAGAAAATTCAGTTCCTAGCTATTTGCGGAGGGGACCGTGCGTTTTTCCCAGCGTGGGCCTGGCACACGTTCTCGTCTGTCCTGGTGGGGGAGGCTCTTTTCCACTTGGAACCATTTTCCTGTCACCTGTAAGATGGTACCCCTTGCAGTCAGGACTGTTTCTGCCAGCCAGAAGTTAGCAGGGGATCTGTGAGCGAGGCCACCATTGATTGACAAGTTATGTCTAAATGATATTGTGTGAGTAAGCATGTGTCATAAATGGATACTCATTGTCTGCCCTTCAGGAATAATCATTGGGTAGAAGGCTGGTAGTGTGTTCAATGCTGTACTTGCAAAACTCCTGTCTGGCTTATAGTGAAACGTTGCAAATATGAACCGAACTTAGCGTTCTCTCCCTCCCTCCCTCCCTCCCTCCCTCTGTCTGTCTCTCTCTCTCTCTCTCTCTCTCTCTCTCTCTCTCTCTGGCTAGAACACACAATTTCTAGCCAATCAGGTTTGCTCACCTGTGTGAGCACTTGACAGGTGTGTTAATGCCATAGACCATGATGCCAGCCACCCAGAAAATTGGAAATTTTCTAGTGGGCACGTTAAAGTATGAGAAGCTCAGGTGACGTGAACTTTAACAATGTATTTTGTTTCATTCGGTCTATCCGAAATCTTGTCATTTCTGTGTATGTCGCAGCCACGTTTCAGGGCCTCCGTGGTCACGAATGAGCAAGCTATTGTACCGGACAGTACAGCTCTAGAAGATATTTCTTGGTTTCTCTGAAATAAAGCCCTCCACGTGGGGTGCCTGGTGGTTCAGTCAGTTAAGCCTCTGACTTCGGCTCAGGTCATGATCTTGCGGTCCGTGAGTTCAAGCCCCACGTCGGGCTCTGTGCTGACAGCTCGGAGCCTGGAGCCTGCTTCAGATTCTGTGTCTCCCTCTCTCTGCCCTTCCCCTGCTTGTGCTCTGTCTCTCTCTGTCTCCCAAAAATAAATAAACACTAAAAAAAAGGTTGCTCAAGGGGCACTTGGATGGCTCAGTCAGTTAAGCAACCGACTCCCGGTTTCAGCTCAGGTCACGATCTTAAGGTTTGTGAGTTCAAGCCCCATGTCAGGCTGTGTGCTGACAGATCGGAGCCTGGAGCCTGCTTTGGATTCTGTGTGTATGTGTGTGTCTCCCTCTCTCTCTGCCCCTCCCCTGCTTGTGCTCTGTCTCTCTCTGTCTCTCAAAAATAAATAAACCTTAAAAAAAAAAATTTTTTTTTGAAACAAAGTGCTCCACTTAATTCCTTATTGGGACCAGTTTTCTCTGGGGTCCCCTGGTTGCAGGGTCCCAGGTGACTTGACCTGATCAAAGTAGTCTAGGCATTCTCTCTAGATGAGGTCCAGGAAGGTCCGTGTCCATCACGAAGTTAAGAAGTTAAGAAGGGCTGTGTATTCCCAGACTCCAGACTATCCGCTTTCCTCCTCAATGCTAACTTCTGACGGGTGGTGGACAGCCTTGGGCCAGCATCCACTAGACCTGCATTTCACCCCTCTCCCCTTATCGTCGCTTCTTCCGTGCCACGAGCGTTTTGCGGTATCCAGCTCGTGTCTCCACTTGGAATGTTGACTGTTTCTTACAACAGCCCGACCTATTGCTAACCATATGTTCCCTCTTGTAGACACAGTTCAAACCTAAGTCTCCACCAAAAAGTGTTGAGCCAAGAGGCACTGGAGAGCACCGAAGACCATTTCCATGCAGCCTACCTTCTGAAAGATGTGGCCAAGGAGACCTATCGGGATGTGGCTTTCACCCAGCAGGCCCCCCAGACATCTGTCATCTTCAAGGGAACGAGTCGGATGAGCAGTCTGGTTTACCCAATAACCCAAGTCCACAGTGCCGGCCTGGAGAGCTACAGCTCTGGTCCGCCGAGCGAGGGCACCATCTTGGATTTGAGTACTACCTCGAGCATGAAGTCTGAGAACAGCAGCCATTCCTCTTGGGACTCAGACGGGGCGAGCGAGGAAGGCACCGTGCTCATGGAGGACAGTGATGAGGACTGTAACGGGCCGAGCCTTGTCCCCGGGGAAGATGAGTACCCCATCTGTGTCCTGATGGAGAAGGCCGACCAGAGCCTTGCCAGCCTGCCTTCTGGGCTGCCCATAACTTGTCACCTCTGCCAAAAGACGTACAGTAACAAAGGGACCTTCAGGGCTCACTACAAAACTGTGCACCTCCGCCAGCTCCACAAATGCAAAGTTCCGGGCTGCAACACCATGTTCTCATCTGTCCGCAGCCGGAACAGACACAGCCAGAATCCCAACCTGCACAAGAGCCTGGCCGCCTCCCCGGGTCACCTGCAGTAACAAGAGGGCGGAGCAGGTGTGCGAGGACACGTGTGCGGATCAGAATTCAGGAATAAGGTAGTCCAAAGAATCGTCTCTGGTTTTGTTTAACACCACTTGGGGCAAGCCAGGCAAAAAGGCTTTGAGTTGACTTCACCGTCTTGCTACAGCAGGATGCGCAAAAAACCAGCCTCGGAGGAAGTCAGCACTGGGGCCGCGCTAAGGCCCTGTTCTCTGTCGTGGCCCAAGAGGCTTTTCCCTGACCTGGCAAAAACTGGCAGAAACACCGTTTTCCCCACGTTTGTTTACACGTTCCCTGGGAGGGCTCCAGGCCTGCAGGTTGACAACAGGGGCCCAGGACCTGGGGGCAGCCTGATGTCAGCCTTGCACGAGTGTTAAGGGTCAGCTGAGTGTCCCGGGGAAGCAGACTGCCGCCACGGGTGAGGAGCCAGCCCCAAAGTGCGCATTTTTCGGTTCCTGCTTTAATGAGTCTGCCATCCAGACTCAGGTTTGGGGAAAATGACTTTTTGAGACTATGCCTCCGTTTGGAGTGGAGAATTGCTTTTTTTTTTTTTTTTCTTTTTCCCCCTCCCCCTTCAGGGGTCTCACGGACCTCCAGTTCTTAGAGGAAGCAGATTGGTTTCAACACAGAGGAATGTGGATGTCGTTCCCAAGGATGTCCGTTCTTGCTGTGTCGTGTGCGTTCAGGAAGCTCGGGGGCGGGGGGTGGATTTCATGCACTTAAACATCGCGGTCTTCAATTTAATTTAAAGTAATTTTGATAATATTTAACTTGTGTTTGTTACGTGAGTAGTCGGGGTGAGTGCAGACGCGTCACGGTGTGACCCCTGGGTCCCTGCTCCAGGGCAGAAGGAGTATGTCGGCCTGAACTTCAAAGCCGCTGCCCGTGGTCTTGCGGTGAACCTCGGAGTCTGGTCCGTTCTGGTCCTCCGTGGAAGGAGTGCAGGCGTGACTGTGGCAGGACCCGTTGTAAATACTCGGCCAGAGCGCTTAGAGAATACGGTTCTGATGGTTGTGGTGCATTTTTGGTATCACTGGGTCCCTCGGTCCTCACCCTTTTATAAACGTGTAAGGTTAGGATGAACTTTCCGATTTACCCGGTAGGAGAAAAATAGGGCGTTAACTGCCATACTGTACGTCTTAATATTTAACTTATTCTGAAATGTGTTCCACACCCTTGTACACATGTGCTGTTGTAGAAAGGAAGCTTAATCAGTTCCTATGAAAAGAGACCATCTCTTGAAATTTGACATTCACGGTACTCGGCAAGCCCGTGGCAGGGAAAGAAATTGACTTGGTATTAAGACTTCAGGTTAACTGTCTTTTAAGCTTACCGTTGATTTAAGTAATGAAAAACATCCTCAGAGAGAAGTGGGGGTTACAAGAGAGAGATTATTCCTCCTGCACAAGGGTGAAAAAAAAAAGCCAACAACCTGTTACGGATTGTTTCAACATTTTTAAAAAATAAATATGACAACACTTGGTCTCTGCGTAAAGCGAAACGTATCTTTCCACCGTTTTGTCACCCAGCTGTTTATTATTCCAGTTTCCCCAAAGTGGAACCAATTTGTATACAAATGAGTTTTCTATGATTTAATAAAAATATATGCCACATGTTTTTGTTTAAAAAGGCAAACATTTGTAAGGCTGGTTTTGTCATATGGACGCCGTGTTGTACACGTGCTGCGGTCATTCGCACACACACACGCACACACACAATGAATTTTACAGAACCGAAAACCCAGGGCAGGCGGGCAGACAGGTGCTAGCATCAGTAACTACGGCCACATCCAAACAGGAGTTGCAGGTATTAATGAGTTCCAAAGAAAGAGCAGTGGTTACTTCCCGGGGAAGAGGGGCTGGGTGTCAGTTTATTATTTCTTCAATGTTTATTTTTGAGAGAGAGAGAGCATGAGCAGGAGAGGGGCAGAGAGACAGGGAGAGAGGATCCGAAGCGGGCTCCATGCTGACAGCAGAGATCCCGATGTGGGGCTCGAACTCACAAACTGCAAAATCACGACCTGAGCCGAAGTAGGACACTCAACTGACTGAGCCACCCAGGCGCCCACGTATCAATTTATTATTAAGGAAAATACAAAAATGGGGCACTTGGGTGGCTCAGTCGGTTGAGCGTCTGACTTCAGCTCACGTCGTGATGTCACAGTTCACGAGTTCGGGCCCCGCGTCGGGCTCTGTGCTGACAGCTCGGAGCCTGGAGCCTGCTTGGGATTCTGTGTCTGCTTCTCTCTCTGACCCTCCCCCATTCATGCTCTGTCTCTCTCTGTCCCCAAAATAAATAAACTTAAAAAAAAATTTTTTTTTAAATAATAATAACTCTTAACAGCCAGGGCTCAAAGTAGAATGAATTGCAGCTTTTCTTTCTGAAACGTGCAGAGTTGTTGTGTTTTTTTTGAGTCAGGTTTTTGTAATTAATCTCTTCACCTCCTCACCTCTTTTATCTGCCCTTCCAGTAGATAAAAGCATGCTCCCCTCTCCCTTCTGCCCCCCCTGTCGGGGGAGGGCTCCACGTCCCTGCTTCAGGGGGATCAAGAGGAGGGAGCCACCAGCGGGTGTGTGGGTCCCAGCTCAGAACCCTCCGGTAGCAGCTAGTATAAAATCCAGAGACTCTCTCGAGGCCAGCAGGGTCCTGAAACGTCTTCCCACGCCTGCGACTTCTCCATCCTTCCCGCTCACCTTGCGTTACAACCTCTGTGGGCTTTGTCTTCCCTCGTGGTCGCCCTTCTGAACCTCCACTTTGCAGGATGCCACCCCACGACTCATCGTGGCTACGGTAGCCGACTTCACTTCCTGCCCTCAGAGAACTGGTGGGAACCCCCCACCAGCACCGCCCCCCCACCCCCGACCCCTGGTCAGCTTGTCTGCCTTCTCGCCTGTCCTCACATGGTCTCGTCTGGCCAGACTCTGCTGCCACACTCAGCCCCACGTGGCCTTGCCGAGGCTTCTGAGTTCCCCGAGCGCAGCCTTTCTGATTTTCTCCACTGGCGCCCAAAGCGGATACCGAAAGGACTAAATGTGCAAGGGTGCTATGAAGAGAGACCGTGCTGTCGGAGAGGAAACGGGAGGGAGCCGGGGGGGGCTGGGGGAGCCAGCAGACAGCATGCAGATCTGACCTCCTAGTGAAGGAGAGAAGGAGGGAAGGTTGAGTGAAAGAATCCGAGAGACTGCCGTGTGGTCTGGGGAAGGTTGGGGCAAGGCCCCTGGGGGCGGTCTCTAACCCAGGTCAGCCATCAGAGCAGTCGCCCCTCTCCCAGGAGTGGGTTCCCTGGGAGTCGTATCCCTGCTACCCTCAGTCTGGCTGCGAGCAGCCCGTGGGAAGTGTGGCCTCCGTGCAAATGTGGCCGTGGGTTCAGAGCACAGTACCTGGAGCCCTTGGCCAAGTCCTGTGTTTATCTGAAGCCCCTGGGTCCTGTTCAAGGTGGATTCAAGCCTGCATTTTTCTCCGAACTTAAGAGTGGCGTCCACGTTCGTTTGGAAGGCCGATGCCCTCACTCAGCCCTCCGGCTGTCTCAACGATGGGGCCCCCTCACCTCTTCCCTTGCCCATCCATTATCAAATATCCTTTCTACTGCTTCCGTCCCACTAGCCTAGAACCCTTGCAAATCCCTCTCATCTTGGGGCACGTGGATGACTCAGGAGGTTGAGCGTCCGACTTCTGCTCAGGTCATGCTCTCCCGAGTAGTGAGTTCGAGCCCCGCCTCGGGCTCTGTGCCGGCAGCGTGGAGCCTCCTTTGGATCTTCTGTCCCCCTCTCTCTGCACCGCCCTGCTTACGCTGCCTCAAAAATGAACATTTTTTTTAATGTTTATTTACTTTTAAGAGAGAGACAGAGCATGAGTGGGGGAGGAGCAGACAGAGAGGGAGACACAGAATCCGAAGCGGGCTCCAGGCTCCGAGCTGTCAGCACAGAGCCCGTCGCGGGGCCCGAGCCCACGAACCGTGAGATCACGACCTGAGCCGAACTCGGACGCTTAACCGACTGAGCCGCCCCGACGCCCCCAAAATAAACTTTTTTTTTAATCTCTCTCATCTTAACAATTGAAAGAAAGAAAACGTAGCTTTCTAGAGCCCTGACCCCGTCCGGTGGCCCTTCCTCCTCCCTTGGCTTTGTACAGCCGAGGTGCTTACAATAGATCTGCCTCTCCCCTAATCACTGCGTTTCTTTCTTACCCTGACAACGGCCCCGCCCTCACCAAGCTTCCAGTGACGCCCAGACGGCCGCATCCAAAGGACACCTTTGGTGTCCCCTCGTCCCCCTCTGGCCTTTTCTGTCCTCACACTCATGCTCTCTGGAATCTCTCGTTCATCCCTGTGACTACCAACTGCTATCTGTCGGCTGACGCCTCTGAGTCTACACCTCCGGAGTTGCCCTCGTGACTAGCAGATGCCCGCTGGGTGTCGCAGAATAATCCACAGCACCCCCATCCAGCTCAGCTGGGGCTCAACCCAATTTGTCGTCCTCCACACCACCGGTCATCTTCCCCCTTGCGTTTCCTCGGGGTGAGGGAGCGGTGGCCAACCCACACCAAAACCCCAGGGACACCACCACCTGTGGTCGAGAACGTGGCTCTTCAAGTCTGACTGTCCTCGGCTGTTCCACACGCCAGCCGGGCGACTTGGGCCACCTCACAGCTTCTCTGGGTCTCCGTGTTCTGGTCCAGATGATGAGGACAGAAAGAGCCTCTCCTTCAGCGGAGCCTCATGAGGCTCGAGGGCGTGGAGCACGTGAGCGCCGCCTCGTAAGGGCTCCGCAAACCTTGCCGTAACCATCCTGTTCGTCACCGTCGTCCTCGTCGCTGTTAGCCTCATGACTACTCCAGACTTGCCCTTCTCCTCACGCCTGGCGGCGGCCATCCGTCACCAAATTCCAACAAACCCGCCTACCGGAAAATGCCCTCCGACCCTTCCCCTTCCTCGTGCCGGTCGGTCAGTATCCGTTCAACAGGGCGGCCCTCTGCTTCCTCCTCCTCCTTTCCCGAGACCTTCCGGGGCCTCCTGCGGCTGCTGCTTTCTCCAGCCCACCTTCCCACGGCAGCCCCAGGGAGCTCTCCCAACAGCACAGAGCGGACTGTCCCTCCTCCTCCAGGTGCTTCCTGCTGCCCTCGTGAGGGTGGGGTCCCCCCAGGCCGGCCCCGGCCAGGCTGACCCCCGCGGTCGCCCCACAGACCCCGGCTTGTCGGTCCCCAAGGCCCTGCCTGTGTCGCTTTGCCTCCAGGAACCACCCTGCCAGTCTCTGACCCCAAACCCTCTGTCCTCCCCTGAGACTCAGCTCGGGTGCCCTCTCGTCCAGGAAGCCCCTTGTGACCTCCCCCTCCTTCCCTCCCAGGGCGGAGTAAAGCCAGCCCTCTGGGCCCCCCTGTGTTGTCAGGGTTTGCTCACGGATTTGCCTTGCGCCACCCCCACCCCTCACCGAGGGGCCTCCGGCTGTCAGTCACCAGATGGACCGAGAACCCACCTACTGTGCGTCAGGCATCGCCGAGCACACTCTGCTACATGCCGTGGACACAGGGCTCGCTCTTGTGGAATTTAGAATAAGGAAGACAGATACCAAGTCAACAAATAAATGAAAACTTATGCAAGCTTAGTTCCCAGAAGAGAGGTCTCTCTGTCCGGTGTCTCCGGCCAGCACCCGTCCCGGCTAGGCCCGAGGGCACAGGGTTGTGACCTCCCGTGACCTCACCTCCTCAAGGTTGGGACTCCGGGTCTCCCTTCCCAGGCGTGTGGCTACATAAATGTAACTCAGCTGTCAGCTGCGGGCACATCCCTAAACCGCCAGCCTCGTGGGGTCATCCTTCTGTTTACGTTCAAATTAAATAACATGAGCCTTCCCTCCTCCCCGCCCCCGCCTTTCAGAAGACTGACCTCAGCAATCACTTTCCCCATCAGCCCTTGAACGTAAGAAAAGCAGACACGAGCCTCCCGGGTCCTGAGAGCATACTTTCAAATCAACACGACTTCAGCAGACAGATGAACGAACACTGGCCGTTTGGCCCTAATCACGGGGATCTGATATTACTGACTCCTGCGACCAAGCTCTCAAGCCCCATTTACTGCCTAACCTAGCAGAGGGTCAGAGACCAGGGAGGGGCCACACGTATGGCTTTTTGGGCCTAGCTTGGGGTGTTTTTCCTAAGTGGCTAATCGTCCCACACCCAGATTTTGTCTGATTGCTCAAAATCGCCCTTGATTAGGAAAACTGATACATCACTGCTTGTTTTTCTTTTTTTCCTTTTTTTATTGAGATGAAATTTGCACAGCATAAACTTTATTTCAAGTGTGGAATTCAGGGGTGCCTGAGCGGCTCAGTCAGTTGAGTGTCCAACCTCAGCTCGGGTTGGCATCACATGGTTCGAAAGTTCGAGCCCCACATCGGGCTTTGTGCGAATAGCACAGAGCCTGCTTCGGATTGTCTGTCTCCCCCTCTCTGTGCCCCTCCCCTGCTAGCGTTCTCTGTCTCTCTCTCTCAAGAACACGAATAAACATTAAAAAAATTAAAAATAAAATAATAAAGTGTACAATTCAGAGGCATTTAGTACGCTCACTATGCCGTCCACCTCTGTCCAGTCCAGAACATTCCGACCACCCCAAAATAAAACCCTGTACCCAGTAACAGTCACTCCCCGTCAGTCTGCTAACTAATCTACCTTCTGCCTCTACGGATCTGCACGGACATGTCATATAAATGGAATCGCACGCGACGTGGTCCTCTGTATCTGGCTTCTTTCACTTGGCATGACGTTCTCAAGTTTCATCCGTGTTGTCGCATACATCGCTGCTTCTTATGGCCAAAGAAGAATCCATGGTGTGGAGTTACCACATCCGTTTTAGTTTGTCTGTCTACCCATCAGTTGATGCACATGTGGGTTGTCCCCACCTTGGGGTTGTCACAAATGATGCTGCTGTGGACACGGGCGTACGAGTTTCTGTTTGGACGCATGTTTTCTGTTCACGTGGGTCTGTGTCTAAGGCTGGAAGTGTTGGGTCTTACGGTAAGTGTGTTTGACACCAGCCTGTTTTCTAAGGTCACTGATTCTTTTTTTTTTATTTTAGAGAGAGGGAGAGGGGCAGAGGGAGAGAGAGAGAGAGAGAGAGAGAGAATCCCAAACAGGCTTCACGCTCATCACGGAGCCCAAAGTGGGGCTCAGTCCCACGACCCTGGGATCATGACCTGAGCCAAAATCAAGAGTCAGATGCTCAACAGACTGAGTCACCCAGGCACCCCATAAGGTCGCTGATTCTTTTTTTTTTTTAATGTGAATTTATTTTTGGGAGAGAGAGCATGAGTGGGGGGGAGGGGCACAGACACACAGAATCGGAAGCAGGCTCCAGGCTCTGAGCTGTCAGCACAGAGCCCGATGCGGGACTCGAACTCACAAACTGTAAGATTGTGACTTGAACCGAAGTCGGACGCTCAGCTGACTGAGCCACCCAGGCACCCTATAAGGGCACTGATTCATCAGCACGGTTGCATGTTGGAATCATCTGGGCATCTTTTATTTTTTTTTATTTTCTTTTGTTTTATTTTTTTATTTTTTTCAATATATGAAATTTATTGTCAAATTGGTTTCCATACAACACCCAGTGCTCATCCCAAAAGGTGCCCTCCTCAATACCCATCACTCTGGGCATCTTTTAAAGTACTGCTTCCTAGTCCCTCCCTCAGATGGTCTGGGATCATCGGTCTGCTCTGTGACCTGTGCACGGAGAGTTTCGAAGCTCCCCAGGGGTTTCTTCCAGCCCAGGTTGAGGATTTCAGACACAGGGACTCACAGATAACATCATTAATCAATAGCTTGCCCTCTCAAGTCAGTGTCTTCAGACCTGCTTGATTATGAGAATGTTCTGGGGCACTCTTTGAAAATACAGATTCCCAGGGGCGCCTGGGTGGCTCAGTCACTTAAGTGTCCGACTCTTGATTTCGGCTCAGGCTGTGATCTTGCGGCTCATGGGTTCCAGCCCTGTGTCAGGTTCCTCACTGACCGTGTGGAGCCCGCTTGGGATTTCTCTCTCTCGCTCTGTCTCTCTGTCTCTATCTGTCTCTCTCTCTCTCCCTCCCTCCCTCTGCTGTTTTCCTGCTTGCTCACTCTAAGATAAGTAAATAAACATTAAAAAAAAATAAAATACAGATTCCCAGACCCTTCCTCTGGAGATGTCCTCAGTACTTAGTGGGCCCTGGGGGGTGGAGGGGGAGAGCCTGGGAATCTGAAGTTTCAACAGGCACTTCGGGTGTCTTGCGATCTGGCAAGTTTGGGAACCAGTATCTTGGATTCTTCCCCAAATGTGGGCCCCCCACCAGCGCCAGCTGGAGCTTGTAAGAAATGCACGTTCTGACTATTACTAAATCAGAACCTGCCTTTTAACAGTTCTGCAGTGATTGTAAACACACTAATACCTTAGAAGTACGGTGTTAGAGTACTTGATCTCAAGCAGTGTCATCTGTAGGTAAGAGGTTCTCGAACTTGAGCAGCATTAGATCGTCTGAAAGGCTCATTAAAGCCCAGGGTGTTCTTGGAGCCTCCGATTCAGCAGGTCTGACGCAGGCCACGTGTCACAAGTCCCCAGGTGATGCTAACGCACTTGGTCTGAGAACCACACTTTGAGAATCCCAGATCTAGCATCTGGACTAGGGTTTCTCAGACTTGGCACTCGTCATGTTTTGGGCCAGATAATTCTTTCTTGGGTAGAAAGCTGCCCTCTGATTGTAGGGTGGTTAGCTGCTTCTCTGACCTCTACCTGCTAGGTTCCAGGAGCACCCCCAAAATTGCGGCAGCTAACTATGTCTCCGTGCATCGCCAGATACGCCCTGGTGGGCTGGGTGACCAAATTGAGAACCCCTGGTCTAGAACATACCTAAAGGGGAGGCGTCCTGCCACTCATCCCATTCAAGAGGAGAGCAGACTTGGTCCCTAGCTTGGGCAAGCTCTCTCAGACTCTCCTCCCAGATCCCGGGGGGATCTGGGGCCTGCGACCCCATGAGGCAATACCCTTGAACCAGGATTTCCTCGCCTGGGGAAATGATATCCCTTTCCCAGCTCCCTGGCTACAAGAGAAGCGTCTGGAACTCTCAACACCAGGTGTGAAGTCCTGATCAGGTAGCCCAGTCCCTGTCGCCCTCCCCTCCTCACCCGTAGCCCCTTCTTTGCCAGAAATCTTTGGCTAGTCCTAAAAACCAGATCTTCCAAGAAATGTTAAAAGTGGCCACAGTACAAGCAAAATACATAAGGAACTGAATGTCTGTTGGTCACCTGATGCTTTTAAAGCTACACCCTAGGAATCTGTGCAGTTGGGGAGCTTTAATTAGTGTGAATTGTTATACTTTATGTTCTTTGCAGAGGGCCGGGAATATTGGGCGGTGAGGGAGAACACCATTTTTTAAAAGCTTCTGGGTTCTCCAACCTTCCTGCAGGTTGGTTCGCATTTCATATTGTTGGGGAATAGTGCCCTCTGCTGGAATTGTCTGGTTATTGCGATGGCGGCTGAGTCCCGTCAGGCCAGGCAAGCGTGTTTGGAAATTCCCCTGGTGAGCGGACCTTGTCTTCCAGCTCCAAGGCTGGCTGAAATGAGGATGTGTTTCCTGAATGTTCTTAAGCCCGCGTCCTGGAGTTGAGTGCCTGAGCCTGGGACACTGGTTAGGGCCTAGGACACTCGTCAGGGTCGGGTTCACACAGACCTCTCCCCCCCTCCGACACTCCCCAGCTTAGCCCTCCTGGAACAGGGTCCCCGTGACTCCCCAACCAGCCCATGCGTGGAGAAGTGATGTGCTAGGAGGCACATGTGTGGGGCCCCCTGGGCTCCTGGCTCCTGCTTCCTCCACTGCATACCCCCAGCTGCAGCACCTTAAACGTCTCTCTCTTTCTTCATCTGTAAAACGGTGGTTTCAGATTGTACTCTGGGGTGACCACAGGGATCTCATAGAAGCCTCACAGGCCAAAGGGAACATGAGAAGCAGCCCGGCGGGCAAGTACCGTCACCAGAGTCCCTCCCACTTCTACCTGGTTGTATATATTGGGGCTTAGTATTTTGTTTTGTGTTCTGCTGAGAGAGAGAGAGAGAGAGAGAGAGAGAGAGAGAAAGACTTTCTTCTTTGAAAATCATGACAGGGGCGCCTGGGTGGCGCAGTCGGTTAAGCGTCCGACTTCAGCCAGGTCACGATCTCACGGTCCGTGAGTTTGAGCCCCGCGTCAGGCTCTGGGCTGATGGCTCGGAGCCTGGAGCCTGTTTCCGATTCTGTGTTTCCCTCTCTCTCTGCCCCTCCCCCGTTCATGCTCTGTCTCTCTCTGTCCCAAAATAAATAAAAAACGTTGAAAAAAAAAAATAAATAAATAAATAAAAAAAGAAAATCATGACAGTAGGTGATCTCTCAAGTCCTTCCAGCACTTTCTCTGACTCCTGCCCTATGGACATTTGTGAGGAGACGTGTCCCAGTGTCACACCGCATGCCACCCAGCCCCGCTTTTCAAGCCGGATTAAAGAGAATCGTAAGGGCTGAGGGTGACCTCCTTCTTCGCCCTGAACAGCACCCAGCCCAAAGTAAGAGCTCAGTGTGTGTGATAATGGCCCCCCCTGAAGCCAGTTTTGTAGCAGCAAGCTCCATACCTTGTCATATTCCAGAGTCATTGTCCGTCCTCTAAGAGGACACTGTGTTTGGTCAGTAAAAACAAGCTCACCGGAATTGGTCCGTAAGGTTTGGTGACTTGGTTCCTTGGCTCACCCCGTTGTACATTTTCTAAAGTTTCACATTTAAAATGTAAGTCTGAGGCAATGGTTGATGCTGAATACCAGACCCTGTGAAGTTTGGTTTAAACGCTATAAAGGTCTTTATAGATATTTATACCTTTATCTCTGTTTTTTTTATATATATATTTTTTGGGGGGTGGGCATCTGGGTGGTTTAGTTGGTGTCTGACTCTTGATCTCAGCTCAGCTCTTGATCTCAGGTTCGTGAGTTCCAGCCCCACATTGGGCTCCACTCTGGGCATGAAGCCTATTTAAAAAAAAAAAAAAATATATATATATATATATATATATGATGTATATATAATATAAAATATATATATTTATATTTTTAAGTGGGCTTTTATATATATATTATTTTTATATAATTTTATATTTATATTTGTTGTAGACTTTGGGTCTGGAGTTCTCTCTCGTCCAGCAAGAGAGCAAGACGCAGGATTGAAAATGTGAGAGAGGCTAATGTCCGGGAGGAGACAAGAGCCCCGAATAAGCGTCCTTGCTCCATTTTTATTAGGATGGGAAGGCTTACAAACGTGATGGTTGTACACAAAGAGACGATGAAACTGTGAACATTAACTCATGGGCGTGGGGGAAAGGGGGCTTTGGAGATATGTGGTGTTAGCGGTTTGGGTTAACACAGAACAAAATCCTGGAGCTGGGCGAAAGGTCGTTTACAGCAGATGTGAGGCCCCACCTCTGTTTACCTAAACTGGCCTAGGGGACAAGAAAGACAGAGCATGCTACCTCAGCGTCAACAAGGCATCTTTCTTTTGTTAATTAGCTCCGTTCTGGGCAACTTTGCTGAGGTCCATAACCCTATTTACCTGCTTACATAATTTGGTCCTTGCTTCCTGTGAAAGCAGCTTTCTGCTGTTGTCCTGTACCTTTGTCCTATGGGGGGGGGGGGCCTTTGCCTCATTTACCTGATATTTACCTAATCTTGTTTACCCAAACTTGGGTGTGTTCATTCTGTGGCTTTCTAATTCTTTATGCCTCGTTAACCCATCGGTGCAGCCTCAGGGAATTCGAACCTTATTCCCCACGTATATATACAGGGACGCCTGGGTGACTCCGTTGGTTAAGCATCTGACTCTTGATTTTGGCTCAGGTCATGATCTCAGGGTTCATGAGGTCGAGCCCCACATCAGGCTCTGCTGGCAGTGAGGAGCCTGCCTGGGATTCTCTCTCTCCCTTTCTGCTCCTACCCCACTCACTCTCTCTCTCTCCCTCTCTCTCTCTCTCTCAAAATAAATAAATTTTAAAAACAGAAAATATCAAAAATATTTTATTTTTTGGAAAATAAAAACTATATGTATTTAAGGTGTACAATACAATGTTTTGATGTATGTATACATTGTGAAATGATTTCCACAATCAAACTAATTAACATATCCATCTCCTTGTGTGTCAGTTTTCTGTGTGTGTATGATGAGAACACTCGATATCTACTCTCCTCGTGAGTTTCAGATGTATAATACATTATCATTAACCACCATCACCATGCTTTACATTAGACCCCCAGAATTTATAACTGGAAGTCTGTGCCCTTTGATCAGAATCTCCCTCTCCTCCCCCAACTCCAGTCTTCTGGAAAACACCATTCTCCTCTCTGTTACTGTGAGTTCACCTTTTTCTTTTTTCTGTTCGTAGATTTCATGGAGAAGTGAGCCCATAAAGCATCCATCTTTCTGTGTCTGGCTTATTTCACTTTGTCCTTCAGGCCCATCCAGGTTGTTGCAAATGACAGGACTTACTGCCTTTTTGAGGCTGAATAATATTCCATTGTGTGTGTATATACACCATATCTTCTTTATCCATTCATCTGTCAGTGGGCGCTTGGGTTTTTCCCAAGTTGATGGCTACTGTGAGTGATGCTGCCGTGAACATGAGATAGTGATTCTGTTTCCCTCAGATCTATACCCAGAAGAGAGAGCACTGGATGGGAGGGTGGTTCTAGTTTTAATTTTTTGAGGAACCTCCATGCTGTTTTCCGGAGTGGCTGCACCAGTTTGCATTCCCACCAACAGTGCACAAGATTTCCTTTTCTCCACATCCTCACCAATGCTTGTTATCTTGTGAGTCTTTGATAATCACCATCCTAACAGGTCTGAGGTGATCTCTCACTGTGGTTTTGACTTGCATTTCCCGAATGATGAGTGATGGTGAGCATCTTTTCACATGTCTGTTGGCCATCTGGATGTCTTCTCTGGAAAAAGGTTCAGCTCCTTGGCTCCTCTTTGAACCAGGTTTTTCATTTGTTTGTTTGTTGCCATTGAATTAGGAGTTCCTGAGATTTTTTTGGATGTTAACCCCTTAGCAGACAGATGGTTTGCAAATATTTTCTCCCATTCCATACAGGGCCTTTTAATTTTGTTGATTCCCTTTGCTGTGCTAAATCTCCCTGGTTTATTTTTGCTTTTGTTTCCTGTGCTTTTGGTATCAATTCCAAAAAAATCACTGCCAAAACCAATGTCAAGCACGTTTTATCCTGTGCTTTGTTCTAGGAGTTTAATGGTTTCAGACCTCTCATTTAAGTGTTTAATCCATTGTGAATTTGCATATTGTGTAAGAGTCTAATTTCATTCTTTTGTGCGTGGCTATCTGGTTTTCCCAACAGTATTTATTGAAAAGACTGTCTTTTCCCCAATGTATATTCTCGGCACCTTTGTCAAAAATTAGTTAACTGTATATGTGTGGGTTGATTTCTGGCCTCTCTCTTCTATTCCGTTGGTCTATGTGTCTGTTTTTTGTGTTTTTTTTTTTTAACGTTTATTTATTTTTGAGACAGAAACAGAGCATGAACGGGGGAGGGGCAGAGAGAGAGGGAGACACAGAATCGGAAGCAGGCTCCAGGCTCTGAGCCATCAGCCCAGAGCCCGACGCGGCGCTCGAACTCATGGACCGTGAGATCGTGACCTGAGCTGAAGTCGGACGCTTAACCGACTGAGCCACCCAGGCGCCCCTATGTGTCTGTTTTTATTACTCTAGCTTTGTAATAAGTCAGGAAGTGTGATGCCCCAGCTTTTTTATTCTTGCTCAAGATTACTTTAGCTATTTGGGGTCTTTTACAAATTTTAGGATCGTTTTTCTCTCTCTGTGAAAAGTGCCATTGGAATTTTGATGGGGACTGCATTGAATCTCGAGATCACTTTGGGTAATATGGACATTTGAACAATAATAATTCTTCCATGAACACAGGATATCTGTCTCTATATTTCAAAGTCATGTGCTTCTAAAGCTGTTGCTTAATCATCCATTTTAGGCATTAACTATTTTCTTCCTGCTATGGAAAAATGGAGACTTAAGTCTGTTGTGTTTATAAACAGATAATTTTTTTTGCTTTTTTAATATTTTTATTTATCTTTTAAAAAAAATTTTAACGTTTTATTTATTTTTGAGACAGAGAGAGACAGAGAATGAGCACGGGAGGGGCAGAGAGAGAGGGAGACACAGATTTCGAAGCAGGCTCCAGGCTCTGAGCTGTCAGCACAGAACCCGACGTGGGGCTCGAACTCACAAACCGCGAGATCATGACCTGAGCCGAAGTCGGACGCCCAACCAACTGAGCCACCCAGGCACCCCTATTTTTTAATTTATTTTTGAGAGAGAGAGAGAGAGAGAGAGAGAACGAGCACGAGTGGGGGAGGAGCAGAGAGAGAGGGAGACACAGAATCTGAAGCAGGCCCTAGGCTCCAAGCTGTCAGTACTGAGCCCAATGCAGAGCTTGAACCCACAAGCTGTGATATCATGACCTGAGCCAAAGTTGGACGCTTAACCCACTGAGCCACCCAGGTGCCCCAACAAATAACTTTTTTAAAGTTATCACCATATCTATTGAAATTCTTTAATTGAATCCATAGTAGCTGCTGGGAAAAATCCAACTGTCTTAGTCATGAAAGACCCAAACCTCAGTGTTAAATACCTGAGAGGCTTTCAGGCAAAACAAAACAAAACAGCAACTCAGAGGTAAACTAACCCATCACCACTCTTTCATTGTTATTGATAAACTATATTGATTAATTATAATGCCTGTGTTTTTGCAAAGCACCGTATAATTTTCAAGAGCAGGTAACACAGTTCATTTTCACAACATCCCCGTAAGGGCCACAGAGGCAGCTCCATTTTACAGGTAAAGACGTGCACAGAGCCGTAGGGGCCTGAGGCCACGGAGCTGGGACAGCCCTTGGCCAGGTGTCCCCCCCCCCCCCACCCCTACCCCACAGGACCTGTGGCCTGGGAAGGAAGGACACAGGTGAGCGTTCTCAACAACCTGCTGTCCTTACTTCCAGATCCCGTCTTTCCTGTCCCCTCCTCCACTCTGACCTCCCTCTTCCTGACCAGCGCGCTGAGGCTTGCTTGAGTCTCTAGATCGGCGACTTCCACGGCCCGGTGGTCAGGGGCATGCCAGCCACCAGGTGCCCTTACTCAGTTCCGCATCCACTGCCTGCAGCTCAGACCCCACTGGGCTCCCGGAAGCTTCTCGGGTGAGGGCTCTTGGGGCTGCTGCTGGACTGGCCTGAGGTCAGCATCGGAGGGACGGGGTAGGGAACAACGGTGCCGCACGATGCTTGGGTAAGAAATGGATACATACAGAGAGAGTCAGGGCAGCACAGCTCTTACTTTCTCAGCGCAAGCCACCAGAGTAGAGACCTGAGAATATAGTCGTGTGAACTCTTCTCAAATACTGGGGTTCTTTTCTGAATGCGAAAGTAATACAAACTCAGGGGGGGTTGGGGGCAGGGGGTTGGAAACACACAAAAAAGACAAAGATAGAGGAAAGATCACATACAATGCTACCACCCTGCCAACATTCTTTCATCTGTTTCCTTTCTCCGGTTAAACGGGGCGGGGTGGCGGGGGGGGGGGGGGCGCGGGCGGCAGAGAGTGTTTAAGCATTTACTTTTCATTGTTATCTAAGTAATATGTATTTTGGCTATCATGTTTCTATTATTTTGGATAATACGGTATGTATTTAGCTCCGTGTTTCAAAGGAGTAATTCTTGAGATGCGTGGTTTCCAACTGCCCTATGGTTCTTTCCCCCTTTGCTTTTGCTGTTCCCTTTGCCCAAAACCTGGACGAGTTTGCTTGCAACGAGTTCTCCTCTGAATGGGGCTGGCTTCGTGCTGCGGAACAGGCGGAGATGAGAGAGGCTGGGTGGCGGAGGAAATGGTCTGTAATTTTACCGTATAATGTGGGTGCCCTGCAGTGCTTAGGAATGCTTTAGAGCCTACAACAGAAAATCCAAAAACAAAAACCAATTAGTGTCAAACAAACGGAATGTATTCCAAATAACGAGGAATCTAGGCACAAGTAATTGCTGGTATTTGGTCAGGGGCCCAGACTGGTCAGGGCCATCGTCCGTGCAAGCTGCTTGACTTCTCCCTCCGTGTTCTCGGGGAACAGTGAGGCTGCCGTGGCTCCAGGCATCACCTGAACTGAAGGTAGGAAAAAGGAGTAGAGGAGTGGCCCTAATTATGTGTTTTTCTGTATTATCAAGAAAAGCAAATGTTTTCCCAGAAGGCCCTAGCAGAAACCTACTTGTCTAGCCTAGATAGAATCATGTCACCGGCCACACTGAGCAGCAGGGGAGAAGAGAAAGCAAATATTCAAGCTCCCCTTGCCTCTACAGTGGGGGTGGCAAAAAAGAGAAACTTTGGAACTGTCTGTTGAGTTAGCCAAATAGCAGTGGCTCCCCCAGTATTTCCTATGTCTTGGGAATAAGTCTCGCCTCCTATTTCACTTTCCGAGTGGGTGGTTGGCTCAGAGGCTGAGTCACTCTTCCCGGTGCTGTGGCTCCTGTCCTCATCCTTCTTGGCAAATTACAAAATAGTGCAGTTATGTGTGCCTAGCTTAGAGGATTAGCAATTGTAGTACGTAGTTTTAAAGCCTACCCAGCACCAAGTGAACGAGGGCTCCACAAAAATCCGTACCAAAACAAAATGAAGCAAAACAAAAAACACCGCCCTCAAAAACAAAAGCAAAAACAAAAAACTATGGCCTGAAGACAACACAAATGCAAGTACAAGCAAGACCGTAAGACAGAAACAGCAGCCATTTTCCTGCCAGCAATGAATTTTCATTACAAACTAGAGACTACAGCAATCTCATCGGATCTACCAAAAGTCAGTCCAAAAAAAAAGAGCCAGGTTTTATCAAGAATATTATTTGGAGAGTGAGTTTTATATCAGTCAAGATGTACTATTAATAAATAAAAATGAGTTGGTTTTAAGTATTTAGCCCATTTCTATCTCATCAGATTAAAACTTACACCTCAATCTGTTTTATCATTTATATGACTCATGAATATATCATTGTCTGTATATAAGCTCTAGGGTAATATATTTTCAGGTTCATCTAGTTTATTCTGATAATAGATTGCCATCAAAAAATTTTTGGAGGGGCGCCTGGGTGGCGCAGTCGGTTAAGCGTCCAACTTCAGCCAGGTCACGATCTCGCGGTCTGTGAGTTCGAGCCCCGCGTCGGGCTCTGGGCTGACGGCTCAGAGCCTGGAGCCTGTTTCGGATTCTGTGTCTCCCTCTCTCTCTGCCCCTCCCCCGTTCATGCTCTGTCTCTCTCTGTCCCAAAAATAAATAAACGTTGAAAAAGAAAAAAAAATTTTTTTTAAAAATTTTTTGGAGAAGACTCTCCCAAGCAATGGACTTTCAGGGCTCTGACTTCCTTCCTATCGATGAGGGTTCTCGGTCATTAAGTACAGAACTCACTGCAGCGATTTTAATCAGAAAAGGAGCTTATCAAGGGACATTCAGTAGCTCACAGAACCTTTAGGTGAGTTCATCAGATTTCAGAGCTACCCAGCCAGAAGCAATGTTTGCCCGTCCCCATGGCAGGACTCACCCAGCAAAGACCTTTTTTCTGCTGCCTCTGAAAACCATGCACCGGCTGAACCTGTGGTCGCTGGGTCCAGATGCCCTGAAACTCTGCCACAGCACACCCAGAGCCAGACCCCTCCCAGCCACCCTTCCAGAAAACGGAATCCGCTGCTTTGCCCTGGGCTCTCTTCATGCCTGATGCAGAGCCTGAATTATATTCTTTTCGGCGAGCTTTGAGAGAGGGAGTAGTAGGAGGTGGGGGGAAATGACTTTCTTTTCATAGTCATTTTACGGTAATGTTAATAGTGATTCTATTACATTTTAAGTAATTCTCCTATTTTGGCATTTTGGTTTTTCATTTGAGTACAGTGGACACACAATGTTATATCAGTTGCAGGTATACAGCTTGGTGAGTTGACAAGTTCACACATGATGGAGTGTTGGCCGCAGGTATAGCTCTATCTGTCCCGTTAACAGCGTTATTACAATGGCTGTATTCCTGATGCTCGCTTTTTATTCCCGTGACTTATCCATCCCGTAACTGGAGGCCTGTGTCTTCCTCGCCCCTTCGCCCATTTTGGCCAACCTTCCCACCGCCCTCCGCTCTGGCAGCCGTCAGTTTGTTCTCTGTATTTTTAATTCTGATTCTGCTTTTTGTTTGTTTATTCATGAAAAAAAAGATATTGTTTTAAGTAAACTCTACCCCTAACATGGGGCTGGAACTCACAACCCCGAGATCAAGAGTCCTACACTCTGCTGCCTGAGCTAGCCAGGTGCCCCTGTTTATTTTTTATTTTTATTTTTAGATTCCATTTACGCATGGAATAGAATGGTATTGGTCTTTCTCTGGCTTATTTCACTCAGAATAATACCCTCTAGGTCCATCCATATTGTCACAGACGGCAAGAGGTCATTCTTCTTCATGGCTGTGCAATGTTCCATTGTGTATATATATGCCACATTTTCCTTATCTATTCGTCTACTGATGGGCACTTAGATTGCTTCCATATCTTGGCTATTGTAAATAATGCTGCAATTAACATAGGGGTGCATGTATCTTTTTGAATTAGTGTCCTCATTTTCCCTGGGTCAATGCCCAATAGTGGAATTATTGGATCACATGGTAGTTCTATTTTTAATTTTTGGAGCGACTTCTATACTGTTTTCCACCATGGTTGTACCAATCTACATTCCCGCCAACAGTGCACAAGGGTTTCTTTTTCTCCGCATCCTTAACAATACTTGTTGTTTCTTGGGTTTTTGATTTTAGCCATTCTGACTGGTGTAAGGGGATATCTCACTGTGGTTTTGATCTGCATTTCCCTGATGATAAGTGATATTGAGCATTTTTTTCACGTGTCTCTTGGCCATCTGGATGTCTTCTTTGGAAAAATGTCTATTCAGGTCCTCTGCCCATTTTGAATTAGATTATTTGGTTTTTGATGTTGTATTTTATACATTCCTTATATAATTTGGATATTAACCCATTATCAGATATGTCATTTGCAAATACCTTCTCCCATTCCCTCGGTTGTCTTTTGTTTTGTTGATTGTTTCCTTTGTTGTGCAAATTTCTTAATTTTGATGTAGTCCCAATAGTTTATTGTTGCTTTTATTTCTCTTACCTTAGGAGATTTATCTAGAAAAATGTTGCTATGGCTGAGGTCAGAGAAATTACTGCCTCTGTTTTCTCCTAGGACTTTTATGGTTTCAGGTCTCACATGTAGGTCTTTAATATATTTTGAGTTTATTTTTGTGTGTGGTGTTAAAAAGTAGTTCGGTTTCATTCTTTTGCATGTAGCTGTCCAGTTTTCCCAACACTGTCAAAAAGATCGTCTTTTCCCCAATGTATATTCTTGCCTCCTTTGTCATAGATTAATTGACCACATATGTGTGGGTTTATTTCTGGGGTCTCTATCCTGTTCCATTGAACTGTGTGTCTGTTTTTGTGCCAGTACTGTAGTGTTTTGATTACTGTACTGTTTGATTACCGCTCTGTAGTATAGTTTGAAATCTAGAGTTATGATACCTCTAGCTTTGTTCTTCTTTCTCATGATTGCTTTGGCTATTTGGGGTCTTCTGTGGTTCCACACAAATTTTAGTATTATTTGTTCTATTTTTGTGAAACATGCTGTTTGGTATTTTGATAGGGATTGCACTGAATCTGTAGATTGCTTTGGGTAGTATAGACATTTTGACAATATTAATTCTTCCAATCCATGAGCATGGTATATCTTTCCATTTGTTTGTGTCTTCTTCAATTTCTTTCATCAGTGGTCTATAGTTTTCAGAATACAGGTATTCCACCATTTTGGTTAAGTTTATTCCTAGGGTTTTTATTATTTTTGGTGCAGTTGTAAATGGTGCTGTTTTGTTTTTTTTTTAATTTCTCTTCCTGCAACTTCATTGTTAATGTATAGAAACGCTACCAATTTTTGGATATTAATTTTGTATCCTGCCACTTTACTGAATTCATTCATTACTTCTAGCAGTTTTTTGGTGGAATCTTTAGGATTTTTTATGTATATTCTCATGTTGTGTACAAATAGTGATATTTTAACTTCTTCTTTACCAATACGGATGTCTCTTATTTCTTTTGCTTGTCTGATTGCAGTGGCTAGGACTTCTAGTCCTATATTGAATAAAAGTGAGAATGGACATCCTTGTTTTGTTCCTTACCTTAGAGGGAAAGCTCTCAGTTTTTCACCATTGAGGATGATGTTAGTTGTGAGTTTTTCATATATGGCCTTTATTGTGTTGAGGTATTTTTCCTCTAGCCCCATTTTGTTGAGAGTTTTTATCATGAACAGGTGTTGTATTTTGTCATGTGCTTTCCCTGCACCTATTGAGATGATCATATGATTTTTATCCTTTGTTTTGCTGATGTGGTGTTTGAATATTAAATCATTCCTTTCATCCCAGGAATTAAATCCCACCTGATCATGGTAAATGATATTTTTTATGTATTTCTGTATGTGTTTTGCTAATATTTTATTGAGGATTTTAATCTATGTTCATCAGGGATATTGGCCTGTAGTTTTCTTTCTTTTTTTTTCTTTTTGATTTTTTGTGGTTTCTTTGTCTGGTTTTGGTATCAGGGTAACGCTGGCCTTATAGAATGTACTTGGAAGCTTTCCTTCATCTTTTATCTTTTGTAATAATTTGAGGAGAACAGGTATTAACTCTTCTTTAAGTGTCTGGTATTGATCATATATGAATCCATCTGGTCCTGAACTTTGATTTTTTGGCAGTTTTTTTTATTACCAATTCCATTTGGTCACTTGTAAATTGGTATTTTCAGATTTTCTGTTTCTTTCTGGTTGTTTTGGGGGATTATATGATTCTGGGAATTTATCCATTTCTTGTAGGTTGTCCAATTTGTTGGCATATAATTTTTCATAGTAATCTCATAATCCTTTATATTTCAGTGGTATCAGCTGCTACTTCTCTCTCATTTCTAATTTTACTTATTTGGGTCCTTTCTCTTGATGGGTCTGGCTAAGGGCTTGTCAATTTTGTTCAATTTTTCAAAGAATCAGCTTTTAGTTTCATTGATTTTTTTTCTATTCTTTTAGTCTTTACATCATTTTTTCATTTCTAATCTTTATTATTTCCTTCTTATACTCACCTTGGGCTTTGTTTGTTCTCCTTTTTCTAGTTCCTTTAGGTGTGAGGTTAGATACTTTATTTGAGCAATTTTGGTGATTTAAATATGCACTTTCTTTACTCCTTCTTGATGAATCTGGCCAGAAATCTGTGTTATTTTTTCCCTTCAACTTGTTTATCAATAACATGGTTTCATTTTTCTATTCACTAAAACCATACTTTATCCTTATTAAAGGATATTCTTTATTCCTGCCTCTCTTGGGCTTGTTTTCTATTTTCATGAGTTGAATGCTCAATTCTTTATTCTCTCACCAAGAATCTTCCTTGTATTATGGAGGTTTTGAAATGTTATGCCATTGTTATTTATTACTATTATTATTATTATTATTATTATTTTCTGTGTACTTTGACTTTAACTTTTATTTTGTCTTGATCCAAGATTTAATAAAAAGTGTTTTTATTTCTAAGTTTTATAAGATTTTTTTTTGTTTAATCTTGGGTTTTTACTCTCTGACTTTATTATATCATGATAAGATAGTGTGACCTATGCATTTTCAGCTTTGAAAAATTAATTGGAGTTTTCAGTGTAGCCTAATAACAACCAGTTTTTGTAGATATTCCAAAGACATTGGAAAAATTCAGCCTAATAGAATATTTTTAAATTTCTAAGTGGAAGGATCTTTTACGTTTTTTAATTAATTTTTAGTTCCATTAACAGAGAGTACTATTAGTAATTTTCTACCTTATGGAGTTTAATATTTTCTTTGTGACCTTATGTATGACCAGTTTTTGCTAATGACTCATGTGTGCTTGAGAAGATGTATTTCTCATAATCAGGGTGTAAATCTTTTATACATGCATAAAATCTACCTTATGGGTTATACTGTTTAAGTCATTATTCTTGCTCTTTTTTTCACCATTTGATCTGTCTTGTACTTATAGTGGTATGTTAAAATCTCCTATTATTAGTGTATCTCTATCTGTATCTCCTTGCCTCTCCATAGTTTCTCATTCTGTAGGTGGTTGCTGTGTTATTTGGTGCATGGCTATTCATTATCATATCTTAACTATAAGGTGTGGTTTTAACATCTTTATTTGGTATGCTTAATGCTTTTTGACTTGAATACTACCTTGTCTGATACCAATATCACAATTCCAGCTTTCTTTTTGTTTCCATTTACCTGATTTATTTTGCCTTTCTTTTCTGAAAATCTATCGGCTTTATGAGCCAACTTGAAAATCCTTTTATTAGGTGAGTTAAGTCCACTAACAGTTATTAGTATGGTTTATATGTTTGGCCTCAATTCTGTCTTATTACTTTATAATTACTACGTATGTGTATTTATTGTGTTTCTTTCTGTATTTGATGTTTTCTTTATTCTGATTTTTACATTTTGTTTTGATATTTAGGAAGGTTTTCCAAGTCATAGAATATTTGTTTAGTTGTTGCCTTTATAGTTAAACCCTTTACAATAATCTCTGTCCTGTATTTTTTACTCATTTGGTTTGTCAGTTTTGAAAAGTGACTTCTCTGACTTCTCCGTAGCGCCTCTACAACAATCCATAAACTTAGTTTACTGTTCCCTTTGTATATTTTTCTTCCACCCCTTCCCTCCTCTTTTAGTCTTAGAGCTATAATTAAATACATTAAATGAATGTGAATTTGTAGTATTCTTTGTCTTCTAGTATGCTTAAGGCATAGGTTAAAGATGGTTTTATTTGTTCTTCTTTTTCTTGTGGTTCTGTATGGTGTTTTGGAGGAAATGTGGGAAGATACAAATTTAGGGGGCCACCAGCATCCAGGAATACCTGGAAATTCTCTTGCGCTTTGAGAGCCCAAAACAAAATGTCTCCTGCAAACATGTGTTTTTCTGGTTCATGAGCACTTTACTAGCCTCCTTTCAAGTCACAGAATATTGCTTATTTGTGTGTGCACATGTATTTATTCAGACCTGGATGCCGAGAGCTCCAGCCATGCCTGTATTTGCCCCACCATTTTTCTTCGATCATTGCATGCATGCCTCGAGTACTGATCACATTCTTCCTTCATATCTTAAGGTCAAGAACTTGTTATGGTTCTATGATCAAGTCCCTCAAAGGGAGCAGGGAGGGGGCCAGAGCTGTGGGCAAAGGTCTCTATCTTCGCTATATCTAGTAGAAATTCTGCACCATGAACCAAGGTCCTTAAATGTTACTGATATTTATAGACAAGAAGGTACTGGGTTGAGTGTTACCTATGTGTCTTTTAGCCCACACTGAAACACTGAATGTTTCCTTCTACCTTAAAAAAAAAAAAGAAAAGAAAAGAAAAGAAAGGAGAAGAAAAGAAAAGAAAGGAAAAGAAACCTAGGAAATATTCTTAGATTTAAGAATGCACAGCTCAAGCTGCTCTCTTGGAAAGGGAATTACAAATTAATTCCTGGTGTTCTTGACCATGTTCCAGCTCACTGTGACTTCGAGAAATTAATTTATTGTCATGTGACTGTCCTCTTCCATAGAAAGGGATAAAACAATGTCCAGTGGTTTTTTTTTTCCCCTTGTTTATTTTCGTTGGGATTTAGATAGGAGTAAGTTGGCTTTACTCAAATTTGCCATTTAGCCCTGAAATCTTATATAGAGATATTATACGTTTACAGCACCATTTAAATACGATGTTAAGAAAAAGTGTATAGTGTCATTCTGGACAGATGTGAATAGCTCATTACCTGCCCACATGTGTGTCCAGAGATAAGACATGAATCTTCAAGAAAGTGTACCCTTGGGGCGCCTGGGTGGCTCAGTCAGTTGAGTGTCCAACTTCAGCTCAGGGCATAATCTCACGGTTTGTGAGTCGGCATTTGAGAGGGGCCTAAATCCTGGCGGGGGAGGGAGGGTTGGTACAGGAGAAGTGAACAGAACGGGGGAGTGAAGGGAGGGAACCCTCAAACAAAGGGCAGTTAGGGAAGAGAGAAAATGCACAAAGCTGGTAACAGGGCATCTGGTATGATCCGTGTGAGTTATAATGGTGCTTTATTCTCGTCATTAGCTGATGTAAGTTCCCTGCTTTCTCTGATAGCTTGGAAGAAATTTTGATCTTCCCAAAGCTGTGAGTTCAGTTATTGACTCATCACTGGTAATTGTTGCCATCCTCTTGAATGGATAAAATGCCATCTACTGCATCAACCTGTATTAAAGACTACAGGTATTTACCTCAGAAGCTTTGGGCTTCTCGAAAGTACCGTTGGCTCATGAAATCCATTTTACACATCTGAAGATAATTTGTCCATTTCTGGTTACCCATTTTCTCAACACCACCCGTTCAGAAAATACTGGCCTGTACTGTTATGGTTAACTTTATGTGACAGCTTGGCTGGGCCACAGTGTCCAGATATTTGATCGACTATTATTCTGTGTATTTCTGGGAAGGTTTTTTTGGATGAGAATAACATTTTTTTAAATTTTTATTATTTAAGTATACTTGACATATGTTGTATTAGTTTCAGGTTCCCAACATTTTGATTCAACAGTTCTATATACACAACGCTCATCAAGATAAGTGGAGTCAGGACCTATCACCGGATGACATTGTTACATGTTATTGACTATATTCCCTATGCTGTACTTTTCATCTCCGTGATTTATTTCATAACTGGAGCTTTGTACCTCTTTATCCCCTTCCTTTATTTTACCTGTCCACCCAACTGCCTCACCTCTGGCAAGACTAGTTTATTTTATGTATTTATGAGTTTGTTTATTTGCTATATGTGTGTATATATACACACACAATCACACACACACATACACACACACACACACACACACACACACACACCACATCTTCTTCATCCATTTACTTACTGTTGGACACTTGGGCTACTCCCATATCTTGGCCATTGCAAATGGTACTGCGATAAACAATAAACATAGAGGTGCATGTATCTTTTTGAATTTGTGTTTTCGTTTCCTTTGGGTAAATATCCAGCAGTATAATTACTGGATCATAGGGTATTTCTACTTTTAATTTTTAATTTTTATTTTTATTTTATTTTTAATTTTTAATTTCCATACTGTTTTCCACAGCAGCTGCACCAGTTTGCATTCCCACCAGCAGTGCAAGCGGGTTCCCCTTTCTCCACATCCTCGTCAGCACCTGTTTTTCTCGTGTTGTTGATTTTAGCCATTCTGACGGATGTGAGGTGGTATCTCGCCGTGGTTTTGATTTGCATTTCCCTGATGATAAGTGATGTTGAGCGTTTTTTTTCATGTGTCTGGTGGCCATCTGGATGTCTTTTTGGAAAAATGTCTATTCAGGTCCTCTGCCTATTTTTACTTAGATTATTTGTTTTCTGATGTTGGATTTTATAAGTTATTTTTTATATATAAAAAATTTTGTAATGTTTATTTATCTTTGACAGAGAGAGAGAGAGAGAGAGAGACAGAGAATGAGTCAGGGAGGGGCAGAGAGGGGGACACAGAATCCAAAGCAGGCTCCAGGCTCTGAGCTGTCAGCACAGAGCCTGATGCAGGGCTCAAACTCACAGACCGTGAGATCTTGACCTGAGCCGAAGTCAGAGGCTCAACTGACTGAGCCACCCAGGCGCCCCTATAAGTTCTTTATACGTGTTTTATATTAGCCCCTTATCAGATATATCATTTGCAAATATTTTCTCCTGCTCAATAGGTAGCCTTTTTGTTTTGTTGATGATTTCCACTGCTGTGCAAAAGGCTTTTATTTTGATGTCGTCCCAATAGTTTATTTTTGCTTTTGTTTCCCTTGCCTTAGGAGACATATTCATAAATCTGTTGCTAAGACCAAGTCCAAGAGATGACTGCCTATGTTTTCTTTTAGGGGTCTTGTGGTTTCAGTCTCACATTTAGGTCTTTAATCCATTTTGAGTTTATTTTTGTATATGGCGTAACATTAACATTTAACATTTAAATTGGCCTTTGAGTAAAGCAGATTACCGTCCATAATATGGGTGGACCTCATCCAATCAGGTGAAGGCCTTCATAGAGCAAAGACTGACCTCTCTTGAAAAGGAGGGAATTCTGCCAGCAGACTGCCTTTGGCCTCCACCTGCAACTCTCCCCTGAGTCTCCAGCCTGCCACCCTACCCCATCAGATACATACATGCTATTTGGTTCTATTTCTTTGGAGAACTCTGACTGGTACAAGTACTTAGGTAATTTCTTCAGGAGGATGAACAAGTATAATAATGATGGTTCGGGCCATTCACAAAGGATGGACTGACACTCCCTAGAAAAATGATTCCAGACCTTTGAACAAGTGAAAAGTCCTTACGGGCAACAGAGGTACCCTAGGGGGAAAAAAGGAATACCTGACAATAAATGTGTTGTGTCCTCAAAGTTAAAGAACATGAAATGTCTAAAAGAAAAGGTTAAAACGTCTAAATATAATTCAATAGACTAAGAATAATAGGAAGATTTCAGAGCCAAAGAAGGAAACTGAAGAGCAAAAAACAGGGTCTGTATGGAACATATTCATAAATAAGAATAAAATTCAAAGGGGTGCCTGGGGGTTCAGCCGATTAAGCGTCTGACTCTTGATTTCAGAAGCTCAGGTCATGATCTCACAGTTTGTGAGTTTGAGTTCCATGCTGGACTCTGCACTGACAACATGGAGACTGCTTGGGATTCTCTCCCCCTCCCAAAAATAAATAAACAAAAAAAAGAATAAAATTTACGGAAGATAATGAATTACAAACACACACACACATACACACACACACACACACACACACACAAATTCCACAGAAAGGAAAAAGACAAATAAATGAAAGCAATTAGAGAAAAAATGAAGAGTATGAAAGAAACACACAGATAAATGATATTCCTAAATAAAGAGTAAACAAATGGGGGCGCCTGGGTGGCTCAGTCAAGCGTCCGACTTTGGCTCAGGTCATGATCTCGTGGTTCATGGGTTCGAACAGCGTGTCAGGCTCTGTGCTGACAGTTCAGAGCCTGGATCCTGCTTCGGATTCTGTGTCTCCTTCTCTGTCTCTGACCCTGCCCCAATCCTGCTCTGTCTCTCTCTGTCTCTCAAAAATAAATAAACATTAAAAAAATAACAAGGGAAAATGGGAAGGAAAAAATAACATATATATACAGATGTATAGGCATGTATCAAGCAAGGAAAAATATGTGTAGCTACTCTACCCCATGTCTGTAACCAGTACTCAAGCGGCAGCTATCAATAGCCATATGTACCTACATTGCTATGCATTTCAGGCCCCTTTATCCTCAGCCAGTATCTCAGCACATCCAGATTCTTTGGGGTTCACCCAAGCCTTCATTCCTGAAAGGTCTAATCCCCATTGGTCTTCATTTAGTTTATATTTTCCTTCTTTCTATTGGACATGAAAGAGGTGGCCTCAAGAAGCCACTGAGTTCCATTGTATCTTAGCAACTCAGTTCCTCAACATAATTGATACCATTCCAGCCACTAAAATAAACTTCCTTCTTTGCCCATTGACTGAGTGGCACATAGAGTTTAAACGGCCAATGGAAGTCCCAAGTTACAAATCATGGATGTAAATCCATTATGTTCCCTGGTGGAAACATTCCTCCCTTGGAAATTAAGACCTTGAAACCAGCAGAAACCTATCAGGGATAGGAAGCAAAAATTCTGCAGACAGATTATTAGGGAATGCTCCCACTTCTCCCCTTTGATTCCCAGACCTGAGTGTCCTAGAGTATGGACAAAGCAGCACATGTACTGATCACTGATCTAAAAAGAAAAAAAAAAAAATCCTGAAGGACATACCCCAACCTTTCAGAGCGTTGTCTTCCAACTTACAGTTGTCTTCCAATTTACAGCTGTCTTCAGTGGGCCATCCCCCTGTTCCCCAGGCCAGCTGTTTCTGAGTGTGGGGGTACATGGTAAGACCAGTGATCATAAGATCTTGAGCCCATTGTGACTCTTCATTTGCTGTGAAAGGAGTTGTTTGGTCAGAGTGATGTATGAAGTACTTTTATGGTGAGTAAAGCATTCCATAAATCCAGGCAGGGTGGTATTATCAGAAGCATTGCAGACAGAAAAGGTAAATCTGTATCTATAATAAGTGATTATTCTGATGAGAACAAATCAGTACTCACTCTATGTTCGGGTATCATCGCTGGCCTATGCTCTCGGCAAGTTAGTAACATCTAGTGAGGGAGACGCGTACGTTATTGAGCCCAGCCCTGCCATCAGGGCCACGTCGAACATGTCCCATTGAGCAAGCACTGAGGTTGCTGGGGAAAGAGACTGGCTAACCTCCTCAAATCATGTCCTCTTTTCTAGTTACTTCTTTTATGGTAGACGCCCTTTGGTGAGCAACCACATGAGACACAAATATCCTTACTCTGTGCCCCTTCAGTAAGGTTCATCTCCTACCCTACGACCCAGCAATTGCACTACTAGGTATTTATCCCAAGGATGCAAGTGTGCTGTTTCGAAGGAGCACGTGCACCCCAGTGTTTATAGCAGCGCTATTAACAATAGCCAAAATATGGAAGGAGCCCAAATGTCCATCAATGGATGAATGGATAAAGAAGATGTGGTATATATATATATATATATATATATATATATATATACGATGGAGTATTACTCGGCAATCAAAAAGAATGAAATCTTGCCATTTGCAACTACGTGGATGGAACTAGAATGTATTATGCTGAGCTACATTAGTCAGAAAAAGACAAATATCATATGACTTCACTCATTTGTGGAAGTTAAGATACGAAACAGATGAACATAAGGGAAGGGAAACAAAAACAATATAAAAACAGGGAGGGGGACAAATCACAAGAGACTCTTAAATACAGAGAACAAACTGAGGGTTGCTGGAGGGGTCCTGGGAGGGGGGATGGGCTAAATGGGCAAGGGGCATTAAGGAGGACACTTGTTGGGATGAGCACTGGGTGTTATATGTAAGGGATGAATCACTAAATTCTACTCCTGAAACTGTTATTGCACTATATGCTAACGTGGATGTAAATTAAAATACATACATACATACAAAAAGGTTCATCTCTATATCTTTATATCTTTTCCTTAGATCTCCTTTTCTCTCATTTTCCAATCTTGTTCTTTCCAAGTTCCTGACCAGCTGGCCAACTCATTAACCCTGACCCACGGATCAACGGAGATTCTTGCCCTTAGGCATTTCACCTGACTGAGTTGCCAACAGAAGGGACCACTTGAAGTTCTGCTAGGCGAGAGAATTTTTCTTCAGTACTCTTAAGAGTACTTTTAATTGAGGTTGCAATACTACAGCAGTCAGCTTCCTGTTGGTGCCAGTATCTTGTGAAGAATCTATCAGATCTGAGTTTTTCTTCCGCGGCCAACTGGTAATAAGGAAATCACCACTAAATTTTAGGTATTCATAGTGGAAGAGAAAGCAGTGAAGCAAGAGTGGGCATCATACGAGTCTGAGACAACTGCTCGTGTGGTTGATTTGTGCCTTCAGGATTTGCTTAACCTTGATCTCTACTACACGGTGTCTATTGAATTAACCTTGATCTCTACTACACGGTTTCTGTTGAATTATGAATTGCTCCTGTGCATGATCAACTTTATGGCTCAGTGAGCCAAATAACACCCAGTTCATGAGTGGGGAACTCAGATTACATGGCCACTCAATGTCCCGTGGTTAAACATTCTGGCTCTACCAGAACCCAGGAGGAGCTGGTCCTCAAGCTGGAGACTGGAAGCATGACTTTGCTTCTAAATCCCAGTATTCTCCTTTACGGCTTTCCAAAGACTTCATTCTTTTTGTGCCATAGACCTTCCAAGTACATCTGGGTCATAAGACCCAAGTGTCAAAGCAGCTTACGCTGCAGTTTAGACAGGCAGCGGAGTCTTTTCTTGTTGGAGTCCCCTTCGGAAGTGACAGGGTATGCTATGAAAGGGTATGCCACACTCAAATGTGGCATATGTGACTTCCAAGAGGCAAATCAAGCACTTTGTCTTTTATAATGGTGGGCAGTGTAAGAGAGAGTAATGTATCAGTCCCTTTAGAAGGGATATCTCAACATGCTTTAGACCCATGAACTTCCAAAAACCATTCTTAAGCCCATCTCTGAAATCTTGTAGTTCTTATTTCCCACCTTCTGACACACGTGCATCTAAATAAGACATCGAAGATACCTGTTACCTCCTGTTTATGAACCAGCCGTCATTATACCATTAGTGTAGTAGGTTATTTTGATTATCTATAGGATGTCAAGACAACCAAGATCCCTACTGATTAGATGATGCTAGAGAGCATGAGGGGCAAATGTACCACTCTCTCTCTACTAGGTGAAAGTAAACTGCTTCAAGAGATCTTGCAAACTGATACGGAAGGAGAAGCATTTGCCGTATCAATAGCTGTGTACTAAGTAGAAGGAGCTGAGTGAGTTGATTTGCCCCAGGAAAAATACCATATTTGCAACCACCGTGACTCCTTGTGAGCCCAGTGTGACTCTGTGAGCAAGTTCAGTTCGTATCTCCACCTGATTAAGTTTATGATAATCAACTGTCACCCTCCAAGATCCAACCACCTCTGTCCATGCCAACTAGGCGAGGGAAACAGACATGCAGTAGAATTAACCTCCCTGTAGCTTTTAAATCTTTGAGGTGGCCCTGACCTCAGAAATTCCTCCAGATATGTTTTTGGTTTACGTCCTGGTAGGGGAGGAAGGTTCTTGGCTCCTCCTATCATAGTAGCCCTCACACAGATCAGGGGGCCAATGTAGGAGTCTTGCAGTTGCTAAATACAAAGATTTCAAATCCACCTTAAAGAACTATGGATTATTTTGTTAATCTCAGAATGTATTAATGAACAAAACCTAACTCGTGTATCTAAAATACATCTCTGAAAGGTTGAAAGGCAAAGTATGGACACAGGCATAGCAGGAAAATGAAAACAAAGAAAACAGTGCTTAGCACCTAAGTTATGATCTCTAAATATCTTTACCCGCTCAAGAGAGTCAGAACTTCTTAGAGGAATGACTGACTCCACATATGGGGCAAAAAACTAAATCTGGGATATCTCGTCATATCAGGAAGCAAGGGACATACCAAAGACTTCTATGGTTGTCGTGTCAAAAGGACTCATAATGTAATTTGAGGAGCACCCACAGTCCGGAGCTGAGACGACTTGAACATCAATAAAAATGATGATTTCCAATGAACTGCAGTACATCAAATATTTTAAATTTTTTTTAATGTTCACTTATTTTTGAGAGAGACAGAGACAGAATGGGAGCAGGGGAGGGGCAGAGAGAGAGGGAGACAGAATCTGAAGCAGGCTCCAGGCTCCGAGCCATCAGCACAGAGCCCGACGCGGGGCTCGAATTCACGGACTGTGAGATCATGACCTGAGCCAAAGTTGGACGCTCAACTGACTGAGCTACCCAGGCGCCCCAGACATCAAATATTTTTAAATCTATGAGTTCATAGTAACACTACAAAATAAAAAAAAAAAAAGAAAAGAAAAGAAAAGAAAGGGAGGCATTCATGGATTACCTTTGGTGAATGCTGGAAAACCAACTCATTATTTTGAAAATTTAAGTAAACAGAACTGACTTTCCCATGTGAGCTGTACCCCGAAGTAACTGAATAGTTGATTAGAAGGTCTCTTCTTAGAGAAATAATCCAGTTAATAAATGAAGAAGAAATTATAGGATACGATGTTGCACCATTTTTGAACCCAGTGTGAATAAGTGGATCTTTTGAAAATGAGATATTAGCAAAATGAGAAAGTAGACATCGTGTGCTGACTGATGGAAGTATATAACACCACCAGCCAGATTCTTGCAGAAATGTTGAACCTGAATCTGATCAAGCCCCTAGATCTAAATACCATTTTGAAGGGAATACAAGAGCTTGAGGAACACATTAAAACCAGGGGGGAGAACTCTTCAAAATCAAGCCTCTGGGAAATTCTACAGAGGAAGAAAACTCTGGTGTCTCTGACAAATATATTACAAGGAAAAGAAAGAGGTGCAGCAGAAAACCCGTAGCTTAAAACACAATTGCAATATACGAGCTTTATCTGATTCATGGTTTGGAGAAACCATAAAAAAATTAGGAAGCCATTAGGTGAGTTTGAATGCTATGATGTTTTTTCATAGTGATATTAGAGAATTCCTGTTGATTTTTAAAAGAATGATAATCATATTATGGTTATTTTTACAGTGTCCTTATCTTTTGGAGATACACATTGAGATATTTACAGATAAAGTCATATAAGATCAGCTTCAAAATAAACCAGGGATAGGGGGAGTTTTCAGACTTTACACAAGACTGGCCATCAGTTAATAATTGGAACTGGGTAATGGATACAATGTGGGTCCATTATACTATTTTGTCATGCTTTTGCCCATGTTTGAAAATTTCCATAATCAAAAGTTTTGAAGATTTAATAAAAATAATACCAGGGTAACAATTTAAAATCAGACGGTTAGATTAAGTGAAAAAGTAGTTTAGAATGTTAAAATGTTATGGCAGTTGTGAATCTTTTTGCAATAAATAAACTCCGTAATACAAAACTGCAAAAAAAAAAAAAAGAAGAAGAAGAAAAAGAAGAAGAAGAAATTGGCAAAAGCATAATAGCAGTAAAAGACTCTAATTCATTTCTCTGAGCAAATGACAGATACAACAGACACAAAAATAGATAGGGCTATAAAAGTTCTGAATTATATAATCAATAAGGTTGCATTCCGTATCCTGAGCACAGTGAACACTTTCAAGTACCAACAGAACATTTATAAAAATCAATCCTTTGTCATGCCATAAAGGAAACCTACATAAATTCAAAAAAGTAGAATAAAATCGGACCCCATTCTGTTTTAGTAATGCAATCAAGCTAGAAATTAATTTAAAGAAAACTAAGATCTCAGGAGTACTGATGCATAAGGGCACTTGTACCCCAATGTTTATAGCAGCACTCTCAACAATAGCCAAATGATGGAAAGAGCCTAAATGTCCATCAATTGATGAATGGATAAAGAAATTGTGGTTTATATACACAATGGAGTACTACGTGGCAATGAGAAAGAATGAAATATGGCCCTTTGTAGCAACGTGGATGGAAATGGAGAGTGTGATGCTAAGTGAAATAAGCCATACGGAGAATGACTGATACCATATGGTTTCACTCTTATGTGGATCCTGAGAAACTTAACAGAAGACCATGGGGGAGGGGAAGAAAAAAAAAAGGAGGTTAGAGTGGGAGAGAACCAAAGCATAAGAGACTCTTAAAAACTGAGAACAAACTGAGGGTTGATGGGGGTGGGAGGGAGGGGAGGGTGGGTGATGGGTATTGAGGAGGGCACCTTTTGGGATGAGCACTGGGTGTTGTATGGAAACCAGTTTGACAATAAACTTCATATATTGAAAAAAAATAAGATCTCAAATACTCTCCTACATTGCTGGTGGGAATGTCAAGCGGTGTAGCCCCTTGGCGAGATAGCTTGGCAGTTTCTTCATAAGTTAAACATACATTTATCATATGGCCCAAACATCTCGCCCCTGCATATTTATCAAAGAAAAAAGACAGAAAGCACATGTCAATACGAAGATTTGTACACAAGTGTTTATAGAAGCTTTGTATGTAATAGCCAAATACTAGACACCCACCTAATGCCCTTCGGTAATTGAATGGATCAACAAGTTGTGGTTTATTCATACAATGGGATAGTACTCAGCAATGCAGAAAACAAACTATGGATACATGGAACAGTGTGAATGAATCTCAAAATAGTTATGCTGAGGAAGAGAAGGCAGACATAAAAGAGTACCTACTATACAGTTCCATTTGGATGGAATTCTAGAAAATGCAAATTGATCTGTAAGTGACAGAAAGCACATCAGTGGTCACTTGGGGGAAGTAATGATTACAAAGGGGCAAGGGAGAACTTTTGAGAGTTACAGGTATGTCCATTATCTCGATCGCATTGATGCTTTTGTGGTTACACTCATTTGTCAAAACGTACCAAGTTGTGGGGCACCTGGGTGGCTCATTCGGTTAAGTGTCCAACTCTTGATTTTGGCTCACGTCTTGATCTCACAGTTTCATGAGTTCGAGCCCCAGAGCCCCACGTCAGGCTCTGTACTGACCCTGTGGATCCTACTTGGGTTTCTCCCTCTCTCTCTGCCCCTCCCCAACTGGTGCTGTCTGTCTCTCTCTAAATAAATAAATAAACTTAAAAACAAAAACAAAAACAAAAAAAATCTTACCAAGTTGTGCACCTTAAAGACATGCAGTTTACTGTATATCAGTTTTACTTCAGTTTTTTTTAATTCTAGGAATAAACTTGGGGCACCTGGGTGGCTCAGTCAGTTAAGCATCCAACTTCAGCTCAGGTCATGATCTCACACTCCATGAGTTTGAGCCCCGCGTCGGGCTCTGTGCTGACAGCTCAGAGCCTGGAGCCTGCTTCGGATTCTGTCTCCCTCTCTCTCTGCTCCTCCCCTGCTCATGCTCTGTCTCTCTCTGTCTCAAAAATAAATAAAAACATTAAAAAAATTTAAAAAAAAGAAAGAAATAAAAAATCCTAGGAATAAACCTAATAAGAAATATGTAGGACCTAAATGAAGAAGATCTTAAAAGTCTATCAAAAAACATAAAATAGGGGTGCTTGGGTGGCTCAGTTGGTTAAGTGGCCGACTTCAGCTCAGGTCATGATCTCGCAGTTCGTGAGTTCAAGCCCCACATCGGGCTCTGTGCCTGCTTCGGATTCTGTGTCTCCCTCTCTCTCTCTGCCCCTCCCCTGCTCACACTGTGTCTCTCTCTCTCTCTCTCTCTCAGAAATAAACATGAAAAAAAATTTTAAAAAAACCATAAAATAGATGTGAATTAATGGAAAGGCAGACTTTTCTCATGGGGATACTCGATTTCATAAATCTGGTGCAGGAAAAATATCAAGGGATATTGATTCACTTACTTAATTATTTGAAGTTGAAAACTGATTCCAAGATCGTTCTAGAGAAATGAAACCCATAGAAAATATCCAGGCTATCCAGAAATAGAAGAGTAACATTGGCACAGGAATAAACAAAACAATGGAAGAGAATTGAGAATACAGAAATAAACCCCAAAATAGGTGTCTGGGATGTGATAAAGATGGCATTTCAGATCAGTGGGGAGAGGATTATTTAATAATTGAAATTGTATAATGGGCTAATATTGTGAAGTAGAGAGACTGTGTTTCTCTTTTCTCTGTCTTTGTCCCCCCCACACACACACAATATGTACTCCCCCACCCAAAAAAAATTTGATTATTAAATCAAAAATTTTACTGTAAATGAAATCATCAAAGTACTAAAACAAAGCAACGGTAAACATTTTATAACTGTGGAAGGAAAAAAACCTCTAATAAGTTTAAAACAAAATCTAAAAGGCATAGAGGGAAACATTGGTCAATTAAACCACAATAAAAATTTAAAACTCCCGTAATGGGAAATATAGTGAAAAAAAAACAAAAACAAAAACAAATTATAAACTGTGAAAACGTCATGCAGTACCTACGACCAGCAAAGGGCTGATTTCCTTGCTGTAACTCTTTTTTATATTAGTAAGATGAAGATAACCTGATGGAAATAAAGAAATTAAATGAGCAAGTGAAAGAAGAAAGAAGATAAGTAGCCATCCAACGTGCAAAAAAGGCCAACTCATATTGAAATAGAGCAAATGTGAATGAAAGCATCGTTTTGGTTACCTATTGCTATGTGACAAATCACCCAATCTGGGGTGACTGAATGCAACTATAGATGTTTATTATCTCTGGTATTTTTGTGGGTGGGGACTCAGAGCTCCTAAGCTGGGAGATTCTGTCTGCGGTCTTTCTAAGTTTGCCATCCAGATGCTCCCTGGCGCCTCAGTCATGGGGAGGCATGAATGGAGCCGGAGGGGCCATTTGCAAAAGGTGGCTTATTCACCTGACTAGCAAGATTGTCCCCAAGCGGGCATTTCCGCCGTGCTGTGTGAGTGTTCCCACAATGTGGTGACTGACTTCCCTAGACAAGCAATCCAAGGGAGCGAAGCAGAAGCTACAGGGACATGTATGACCAGCCTTGGCAGTCAGGCATGCCACTTCAACTGGTCCCCTGGGGCCGGCTTCGTGGGCGTGCATCCTGCGCAGTCACACAGGATCCGCATTCACAAGAGCCCTGCAGTCGGTTTGAAGCTCTTCTATGGCCGTATTAATATTCTTTTTTTAAATTTTCTCAATGTTTATTTATTTTTGAGAGACAGAGCGTGAACAGGGGAGGGGCAGAGAGAGGGCGACACAGAATCAGAAGCAGGCTCAGGCTCCGAGCCATCAGCACAGAGCCCGATGCAGGGCTTGAACCCACAAACAACGAGATCATGACCTGAGCTGAAGTCGGACGCTTAACCAACTGAGCCACCCAGGCATGTCGCCATATTGATATTCTTAATCACTTTATGTTTGGATTGTTGTAAGTGCGGTCCATGGGAGCAATGGAGACTCCACGGGAGCAGAGGAGATACATGTACGTGGGTGCACCACTACTCTTTGCCAACCCTTTGCGTATAGTGTCAGCAATGTACAGAATTTTGGTGGGGATTCAGTGAGACTCAAAGCAAGGATAAGGTGGGGACGCCTGGGTGGCTCAGTCAGTTAAGCATCAGACTTTTGATCTCACGGTTTGTGGGTTCCAGCCCTGCCTCAGACAGCGTGGAGCCTGCTTGGGATTCTCTCTCTTCCTCTCTCTGCCCCTCCCCAGCTTGTGTGTGCTCTCTCTGGCTCGCTCTCTCTCTCTCTCTCTCTCAAAAAGAATAAATAAACTTAAAAAAAAAAAAGGCAGGGACAAGGTCAATATGTTTAGGAAACCACAGCTTCCAGAGTGCTGGTAGAATGTGCATTTATTGAGAAATGAAATATAAAAAGAGTTAAGTTAATTTTGTACATCATTTCCACTGCTCTGGTAAGAAAAACATACGTATGCATATACCAGCTATGTAATATGAACTGTGTGATCTGGGTGATTCCACATGTGAGTTAAGTGCTCTGATATTTGCCTTTAAGACTGGCATTGCACATACAAAGATGAATGGTAAAATTTAGTAAGATTTTAACATTGTGATTTTTCTTTACTTAAGATGACATAAATTTAGCAAATAAAAAAACACCTTGAGAACTGCAGAAGAAAGACAAAAACCTTTATTTATAGTACCTTTAGTCCCTTTATCGGCACTTTTTCCTGCTTTTTGAAAAAAGCATTTTTATTTTTTACCAAGCCCTGCAAATTTTGAAGCCAGCCACAGTCACACAGAGCAAACTCAGTGTGAGAGGAAACTCAGGTGCGCATACCGGGAGGTTGGAATGATCCGAGGCCATCTTGGAGGCTGGTTACCACGCACATCAGTGGGTTTACCACCTCTGAGGTTGGCAAATACCTAAAGATGGGTGTGGATGAGTGTGTTAAGAAACAGGTGTGTTGCAGTTGGGAGGGTCCACTGGTAAACTTTTGGAGGTAATGTTGATGAAAAATTCAAATGCGTGTATAGCTGAACCTTGAACAACACGGGTTTGAACCGTGCGGGCTCACTTATACACGCAGTTTTTTCGATAAATACGGTATTGTAAACGTATTCTCTCTTCCTTTTGGTTTTCTTAATAACGTTTCTTTTTCTGTAGCTTACTTTATTGTAAAAATGCAGTATAGGATACATGTAACATGCAAAATATGTGTTCATCAACTGTCTATGTTATCGGTAAGGCCTTCAGGCAACAGCAGACTATTCGCAGTTAAGTCTTGGGGAAGTCAAATGCTACACATAGATTTCAACTGTGCAGGGGCTGGCATCCTTCACCTCTGCATTGTTCAAGGGTCAGCTCTACCTGTAACCCAGTTAATTTATTTTTAGGAATTTTGTTCAAGAGCACTCCCATAATGATGGAGACATATATGCACAATGATATTCATGGCAGCATTGTTAGTGAAAATTTGGAGACAGTGTAAAGATACATCTTTATCTCCAGACAGGAAGAGTTACCTACAGTTGACTGTTAGATGAGACAAGCAAGTTGTAGACCAGTACGTTTCGGAGGATACTGTTCTTGATTTTTGTAACTAGAAGATGTTAATAGTGAACTAGAGAGTGAGACTGGATAAGGAATTAGTGGATGGGATGGGAGGCGGGGGATTTTACTTTTATGTATTTCTTTGCATGTTATAAATAACACAAAGATATTATTCTACATGTTTAACTGAATTTTAAAATCTGTTTTTTATTCTCTTCCAAGGTGTTAATGATATCTTCCCATTACACAATCTAAAAAAAAAAAGGGGGGTCATCAGATCATTAATTCACATGTTGAAGTCATGTCTAATTGCTGATCAGAACAAGGCCAAAAATAGAGACCAGGTACATATCACCAGAGCCTGTCCCCTGATTGCCAGGAATCCACTAATCAATACTCTTTTGATAAGATTACTTTTTAATCATGTCCAATTTATTGCTTTGGTATCAAAGCACATCACATTTCTTTTTAAAGTTTATTTATTTTGAGAGAGAGAGAGAGAGAGAGAGAGCGTGCAGGGGAGAGGCAGAGAGAGAAGGAGCGCGAGAATCCCAAGCAGGCTCCACACTGTCAGTGCAAAGCCCCACGAGGGGCTTGATCTCACAAACCGTGAAGTCACGACTGAGCCAAAACCAAGAGTCGGGGTGTTTAACCAACTGAGCCACTGGTGGCCCACATCAAGTGACATTAGACACATGATGCCTTCAGCATTCTCCTAAGAGCAGGTGTGGCATACCTTTTCGAAAAAGAAAGTCTTCCGTCCAGATGGCTCACAGACATGTGAGAAGATGCTCGACAACAGTCACATCAGGGAAACACAAATCAAAACCACAATGAGATGCCACCTCACACCTGTCAGAATGGCTACCAGTCACCACTCAGGAAATAACACGCGTTGGCGAGGACGCGGAGAGAGAGGCTCTCTTTTGCATTGTTGGTGGCAATGCCACCTGGTGCAGCCATTCTGGAAAGCAGTATGGAGGTTCCTCTAGAAACTAAGTATAGGAGCACCTGGGCGGCTCAGTCGGTTGAGCGTCCGACTTCGGCTCAGGTCATGATCTCCCGGTTCGTGAGATCGAGCCCCGCGTCAGGCTCTGTGCTGACAGCTCAGAGGCTGGAACCTGCTTTGGGTTCTGGGTCTCCCTCAATCTCTGCCCCTCCCTGACTCACTCTCTGTCTCTCAGAAATAAATAAACATTAAAGAATTAAAACAAAAAAAACCACTACTGGATGGAGGGCTCTCTTCACTTCTCATGTAATAGCCACCTTTTTGTTTTTTTAAGATCCAGTTCAGTTGACTCTAATGTGTCCATTGCAAATGTGGCTTAAAGCTCCCCCTGGGTCTCATCTCCCTGACGAGAGTCATATTGTAAAATGGAGGCAGCAGGACAGGTCTGCTCCCATGCCCACCTCTTCCCGGTGACTTCCCTCCAGGCAGGAGAAAGGATAGAAAACTGGGCTCTTCCACGCACAAACGTCTCTTAGTTCATTGCCCAGTGGCTTGGTGTGGACAACGGGGGCGGGGCGCGTACTGGTGCCGTTAGGAGACGCAGCCACATCTTCCGTTGGTGGAATCCTGCTGCATTCCTTAGATGTCGGCACCGTTTCATTCCTCTTGCAAGTGGTCCCTGCGGGATTCGGGCTCCCTATGTCCTCCGCTGTCTGTGGCAACCTGTGGGCCCTTGGGTTTCTATGGGATCTCTCTTCGTCTGTTTGGGCTACTGGCAAGTAGGGGAAGTGGTCCCGGCCCCCTCTCGGTCTGACCATCCTGTACTCACTTCTCCAACCCTCGTTTCCCTTGCCCTGGCAGCACAAGCGGAGTGAGTACGCAAGCACACAATCTGGAGCGCGAGCCTCAGTCTCCCCCTTCTTACCGCCTTCCCCGAATTCTGGGAATGATTCTCCTGGGGCCCCCCCGACTCGGGTTAGAAGACGTGAGCGAGAGCTTCTTCACAAACACTGCACTGCCCTACAGGGTAGCTTCCTGATCCTGCCTGCCCATCCCTTGTGGAGAGGAAACCTGTGTGCCGAGGTTTCCCAACATTTCCCCAACTCTGCTCCCTGGAGCCCCGGTCCCACGAGTTCTCCCAAGAATAAAGGACCTCGCGGGTGAATCTGTTGGGGATGAGCTACATAGTTTGTCCCGCTTGCGAAGATTCCCTGTTTTGTTGGATTTACGGCTCTTGGGTCAGATTCTCGAACATAATTAGAAGCTCTAAGAATCCCCAGTCAAGATGGCTTAACCGTGAATTAACTTAGCATTTACCAATCTTACAGGATCATGAAATTCTTTTTGCCCTATACTTATTACTACCGTACCAGTCACAGATCCAGGCAACAGGGATCCTTGTCCCTAGGCCTTGCCTGTCACAAACAGTGCTCAGGACTCAGAGCAAAGCTTCTGTCCGTCAGTTTCCCTGCGACCTTAAAACCAAAGGTGACTAGGGGCGCCTGGGTGGCGCAGTCGGTTGAGCGTCCGACTTCAGCTCAGGTCACGATCTCGCGGTCCGTGAGTTCGAGCCCCGCATCGGGCTCTGGGCTGATGGCTCGGAGCCTGGAGCCTGTTTCCGATTCTGTGTCTCCCTCTCTCTCTGCCCCTCCCCCGTTCATGCTCTGTCTCTCTCTGTCCCAAAAATAAATAAACGTTGAAAAAAAATTAAAAAAAAAAAAAAAAAAAACCAAAGGTGACTAAGTCAAAACACAGACGTTTGTGGGCAGCCCTGCTGTGGGGGTGGGGAGGGGATGGTCAGCACTGGGAGTTGGGTCTCAACAGCTGAGGGGGAGCAGGACTTAGGAGAGAGAAGAGAAAAATAAACTTGTCAAATCTTCTCTGATAGCTTGAATACAATGCATTTTTGCATAACAAAATATCTTTTCCAGGTGGGACTCAGCTTCCTGTTTTTCCTTTCTTTGTATTCCCATTCATTGTCTAGTGTTAGTTAGCATAGTACCAGCCAATAGTTGCACAGGGGGGCTGAAGAACATTTTGCAACACTAAACAATTAAAACTAATCGTAAATGTACATACACCTACATTTAACACTATGTGATACCAGTTCTTCACCTTGGCCCAAAGTAGACATGTTATTTGTGGATGGCAACTAGTTTTATTTCCTGAAAATATAAAGTTTAATTAAAGTTCCAATTAATGGAGTGCCTGGTGGCTCAGCCCGACTCTGAATCTCAGCTCATGTCTTGATCTCCGGGTCGTGAGCTCAAGCCCTGCATTGGGGCTCTGCGCTGGGCATGAAGCCTACTTATAAATTAATTAATTAATTTAAAAGTTCAAATTAAAACATTTTGGTTTTATACAAATAATGTGAGTCATATCAAAAATTGTGGAGGGCTGCTTTTACTGGGGCGCCTGAGCCCGTTGGGCGCCCAGCTCTTGATTTTGGCTCAGGTCACGATCTTACGGTTCATGGGTGGGAGCCCCGCATCGGGTTCTGCACCTGCTTGGGATTCTCTCTCTCTCCTTCTCTTTCTCTGCCCCTCTCCTACTCAAGTGCATGCTCTCTCTCTCTCTCCCTCTCTGAAAATTAATAAACTTAAACAAATTAAAAATAGACCTACCATATGATCTAGTCATTCCACTTGTGGGTATTTATCTGAAGGAGGTAAAGTTATTCTCTCGAAGAGATATTTGCACTCCCACGTTCACTGCAGCGTTATTCACAGTAGGCAAGATACGCAAATTACCTAAGTGCCCATCAACAGATGGATGGATAAAGAAATGTGGGGTGTGTGTGTGTGGTGTATACCCAATAGGCTATAATTCAACCACCAGAAGGAGGGAAGTTCTGCCCTTTGCAGCAACATGGATCAAACTTTAAGGCATTCTGTTAAGTGAAATAAGTCAGGCAGAGAAAAGCAAATACTGTATGATCTCACTTATACGTGGAATCTAAAAACAGCTGAAGTCACAAAACAGAAAGTACATTGGCAGTTGCCCAGGGACGGGGGAGGGTGGGGAATGGGTGATGGTGGTCAAAGGGTACAACCTTTGTTTTTAAATTTTTTTTTAATGTTTATTTATTTTTGAAAGAGAGAGAGTGAGCGGAGGAGGGGCAGAGAGGGAGGGGAGACACAGAATGTGAAGCAGGCTCCAGGCTCTGAGCTGTCAGCACAGAGCCCGACACGGGGGTTGAACTCATGAACCGCAAGATCATCATGACCTGAGCTGAAGTCAGACGCTTAACCAACTGAGCTACCCAGACGCCCTCAAAGGGTACAACCTTTTAGTTACAAGATGACTCAGTTCTGGAAGTCTAACGTACAACACGGTGACCATAGTTAACAATACCGATTATGTACTCGAAAGCGGCTGAGAGAGTAAATCTTAAAAGTTCCTACCACACACGAGAAGATGCTAACTCCATGAGGTGATGGATGTGTTAACTAATCTTGTGGTGGTGATCATTTCACAACATATATGTATTTCAAGTCTTCCTGTTATGTACCAAAACTTTCACATTATGTGTCAATTATATCTCAATAAAGCTGGAAAAAAATTGTCAATGGCGCTAGCAATTAATAAAGAGAAGAGTGCATAAGCCAGATTTTTGGCCCCAGATCCAGAAATGTTCTTTATGCCGTATGTGGCATATTATTTGAATTTGATATCAGATGCAGCCTCATCTGTTCTGACAGAGACATTGTCTGAAACAGTTCAAAGGTTATACATGATATTGAAGGACATCAGAATATGCCATCTTAAAAAGTGCCTCTTTGACATAAGGATTGTTTTGAGCTGAAGGCAATAAGGCAGCAAATGCAAAAAAATAAATAAATAAAATAAAACAAAGAAACAAAACAAAAAACCCAACTTTTTGCCCTCCCCCTATCTTCCTAAAAGTAAGACATAGATTTGTGAAGATAGTCCCGCCCCCACCCTCCCGTATCAGGGGAACCGTTCTTACTACTGAAGACAGAAAGTCAGCACCAAGGTGCTGTGCACAAACATATTTTGCTAAAATAATCATTATCTTCCCTTAGTTCCCCCATATCCTCACCTCCCCACAATTGACCACCTCTGGGAACCTATAAACCCCTTTTCCTCTGTCTTGTCTCTTCTCCACATTCATCACCCTTTTAAGTCCCGGGCGTAACCACTTCTTTGCGGTCTTAATTGGTTTTCTATGAAGGCCTCCGTACATATAAAAATTTAAATATTAACATGAAGTAAAATGTGTGGGCCTTTATTAGCTTCGTTTTGAGGCCCCAGTAACAGATAAGACAAAGATAAGACATTCTTGATGAAAATATACCAAATTTGACCTTAAAGCCATTCTGGGACGCTAACTAGTAATCCAACTGAATGTTGTTAAGGCAATTAGATTTAATAGAGATGAGATATGAAATGCCCAAAAAGAGTTCAATGAAATACATGAAAATTCTCGAATGAAAAAATGAGTCATGGTATTCATTGGGCATTAAAAATAATTTTGAATTTGAGCTATCTACCGTTATTTGGCATTAACTATTGCTAGCTACTAAAATTGTTAGCAAAAGTTTAATTGGAAAAAAAACGATTTCACTTTTTTTTTTATTTTTTTTTTTAACATTTATTTATTTTTGAGATAGAGAGACAGAGCATGAATGGGGGAGGGGCAGAGAGAGAGGGAGACACAGAATTGGAAACAGGCTCCAGGCTCCGAGCCATCAGCCCAGAGCCCGACACGGGGCTCCAACTCACGGACCGTTGAGATCGTGACCTGAGCTGAAGTCGGACGCTTAACCTACTGAGCCACCCAGGCGCCCCCGATTTCACTTTTAAAAAGGATTAGAATCTTTTAATTTTCGAGAAAATATTCTTGAGAATTGCAGATGAAATACACAACAATGGGTACAAGCCCAATAAAATATTAGGATATCAGAACAGGGAAACAATAGGGGCGCCTGGATGGCTTAGTCAGTTGGGCGTCCAACTTCAGCTCAGGTCGTGATCTCTCAGTTTATGAGTTCGGGCCCCGCGTCGGGCTCTGTGCTGACAGCTTGGAGCCTGGAGCCTGCTTCGGATTCTGTGTTTCCCTCTCTCTGATCCTCCTCTGTTCACACTTTGTCTCTCTCTCTCAAAAATAAATTAATATTTAAAAAATTTTAAAAAAAGAATATGGAAACAAGAGTGTGCATGATTCTGAAGGAGAAGGTTTACTTACAAAATGATTCTAATACTAATTTCTATGGAGGCCACTTTCTGATAAAAGTATGTCAATTAAAGAGAAATTTGAAACAAGCCGGATACTGCTATTTTTTGTTTTCTCTGGAATATCTCAACATTGAAAAATATCTTGTAAGAACTTAAGAAATACCGTGAGTGGGGCGCCTGGGTGGCTCAGTCGGTTAAACAACTGACTTAGGCTCAGGTCACGATCTCACGGTTCATGGGTTCAACCCCTGCGTCGGGCTCTGTGCTGACAGCTGGGGGGAGCCTGGAACCTGCTTTGGATTCTGTGTCTCCCTCCCTCTGCCCCTCCCCCCCCCTTGTGCGCGCTCTCTCTCTCTCTCTCTCAAAAATAAATAAAATGTAAAAAAAAAATTGTTTTTAAAAAGAAAAAAAAAGAAGTACCATGAGTATCCAGATGTTCCTTTAGGAGATAATAAACATCATGATATAAATATTAATAACATATGAGGAAATTAAAATATTTTTAAATGTTTATTTATTTTCAAAGCAGGGGAGGGACAGAGAGAGAGGGAGACAGACAATCCCAAGCAGGCTCTACACTGTCAACGCAGAGCCCAATGCGGGGCTTGCCCTCATGAACCGTGAGATCATGACCTGAGCCAACATCAAGAGTCAGATGCTTAACTGACTGCGCCACCCAGGCACTCTGAAATTAAAATATTTTTTTTTAATTTTTTTTTTCAATGTTTATTTATTTTTGGGACAGAGAGAGACAGAGCATGAACGGGGGAGGGGCAGAGAGAGGGAGACACAGAATCGGAAACAGGCTCCAGGCTCTGAGCCATCAGCCCAGAGCCCGACGCGGGGCTCGAACTCACGGACCGCGAGATCGTGACCTGGCTGAAGTCAGACGCCCAACCGACTGCGCCACCCAGGCGCCCCATGAAATTAAAATATTTTAATAAAAATTCTGTAATTGGGGCATCTGGGTGGCTCAGTTAAGCGTCTGACTCCAGCTTAGGTCATGATCTCATGGTTTATGGGCTCAAGCCCTGCATCAGGCTCTGTGCTGATGGCTCCCTCTCTGTGTGTGTCTCCCTCTCTGCATCTGTGTCTCCCTCTCTGTCTGCCTCTCCCCCACCCCCACTCTGTCTTTCTGTAAGTAAACATTTAAAAAACTTTTTTTATTCTGTAATAATGACCATTTTATATATGCAGCCCCATTGCTGCTTATCATGATATACATGGCATGTGAAATTCTCGGTTTATTTCCAAATCCAGATATTGCTTTGAGAATGTTATTGCCAATTACAGTTTTGCGGCAGACCTGCCTTTCTCCCAATGGAAATAACTTTTCAAAACCACCCAAGAACTACAGTTATATATCACAGACATTAGTAATAATTATGTTCATCATCTTTGTTTTTTGTCATCTTTTAATCACATGAAGACAATACAGACTTACACATTTTTCAGTATTATCATTTCGAAGGTACATTTATTTGCCAAAGTAGATGAGCAGAACACATCTTATCTAATAGTATGTTAGCATGATTTATAAGTTTTAAATATTTTCATTTGATACGTGGCCTCAGTTTATGTTCTTGTCTGGGGTCTCACAATGCTAGGAGCAAACCTGCTTAGGAATGTCCTAAAGGGCAGTTTTCTGCAGAACATTCGTTGGGGATGAGTTGATGTGTCGACATTGGAGGTCCTAAGTACTATTTCTGAATTCTTTCCGTGTCACTCTCTTTCACTGCCAACTTCCTTTACTATTATTTTTCTCTCCATCAAACATTGCTTCCTCCACAGTCATTAGTTTTCCTGACTCATTCACTGACTTTTCTTTCCTAATGGCCATCATTAGCCTCAAAGCCTTTTGGTCCTATGGTGAGTTCCTGGACAAATGATGTTCTGCAAAATGATGCTCTTAATTCAGTGTTCTGCATCATCAACCAAGATTCCGTGGTCGTGGCACCTTTCAGCCCCACAGGAATTGTACGAGTTGCATAGATCACCATTTTGGTTTTGGTACGCATGGCAGACATTGCTAACTGATCACAGAATCTTGATCCTGGGTGAAGTTTCAGAATGCATTCTCTCCTACACAGTGTTCTAGGAAGCCATTAGAGTTGGCACCATTTAGAGTTGACACAGTTAGTGAAACCTGTCAGCCACATCTGGTATAGAGCTGAGTCCGCTCATATGATAGGTCTCGGGCATCCAGAAGTGAATGAAATCATTTCTCCCCTTGAGAAGTTCAAGGGGGAGAATTTACAGAATTTTACCCACTTATTGGTAAGTGGCCCTTAATGATTTAGAAATCTATATACCTTCTAAGAATTACCTTCAGTTCTTGAAGTCTCTTTGAAAGCTAGAAATCCCCTTCATCCTTTAGGAATTTGTTCAAAGAAAGCAGCATTGGACATAAAAGCTCTTAAATGGAGTTGATTTCAGAATTTTTAGCCGTGGCCCAAAAACCCAAGCCTCATTTTTATTTTGAAATTAACTTTATCCAAATACAGAAATTATAAAGATGTAGAAAAAAAAAAAACGCATACAGCGTGATTGTCATAAGGTGAACAGAGTTGTGCGAACGCTTCCCCAGATGCAGAAAAAGAACATAACCAGCGCCCAAAAATCGCCTGTGCCCCTTTCCAACAATTATTTGCATCTTTCTTCCTAAAGGTAATCGCTTGTCCCAAATTCTAACAGCAAAGATACATTCTGAATTTTTTGTAAATGAAATCACACAGTATCGATTCTTCCATAGGTCTGGCTTCTTTTGTTCTACGCGGTAAGATTAATTCATTCCATGTTTCTGCACGTGAGAGTAGTTTCTTCATTCTTATGAAGTATTCCATTATATGACCATTCCACAGTTTATCCGTTCTAGTGCTGATGGACAACTGGACTGTTTCTAGGTTTTGACAATTTTGAAGAATGCTTCTAAGAAAATTCTTGTGCGTGACTTTTGTTGCACATATGTTCGCATTTATATATTTAGAGAAGGAGTCTTTTTTTTCTCTTAAACTTGAGTGGATCATATCTTCGACTTTAGTAAGATAAATTGTTTTCCAAATGGGTTGCACCAATTAGTACTTCTGCTAGCAGTGTTTGGAAGCTTCAGTTACTCCACATCCTTGGTAACACTTGGTATTGTTAGTACTTTTAATTTAAGCCTTGTGGCAGGGTTGTGTTATTTCATTGTTACTGTAATTTGCATTTCCCTGATAAGTAAGGATTTGAGAAGCTTTTCATTAGTTTCTTTGCCGTATGTCCAAAACCTTTTGTAAAGTGCCTGTTCAAGTTTTTTAACTGTCTTTCTTTTGGATTGTTGCTTTTTCTTACTGATTAACAGATCTTTTTATATTCTAGATATAAGCCGCTTGATGATTACATGTCTTGTAAATATTTTCTCACACTCTATAGTTTGTCTTTTTACTGGCTTAATGGAGTCTCAATTTCTAATTTTAGTGTACTTCAATTACTCAATTCTTTATGTTTATTCAGGGATTTGGAAGGGGGTATCCTATTTTAAAAAGTTTTGCCTTCCCCGCATTCATTACTTTATTCTTCTGCTTTTCGCATTTAAAACCACAATATACCTGGAATTGATTTTTGCATATATCTTAAGATAAAAGTCAATATATTTTATTGACTCAGCACTCTTTATGTAAAAGGCAGAACTTTCCCCAAAGTGTATCTTTTTCATAAGTCAAATATCCATATATATGTGGGCTGGTTTCTCTTGTGTTTTTGTCTCATTGTTTATTTATCTGTCTTGGTGCTATAAGTTTACTGCCTTAAACACTTTACCTTGATGAATATTCATATCTGGTAAAGTAAGTCCTCCAACTTTGTTCTTTTTTAGTGTCGTGTTGGCTATTTTTGCCTCTTTGCATTTCATATGTTTTGAAATCAGCTTGTCATTTTCCACACACACACAAAAGTTGTTGTTGGGATTTTAATTTGGTTTACTTGAGACCCATAGATCAGTTTGGGGAGGATCAACACATTTATAACATTGAGTCTTCCAATCTAAGAAAATAATATCTCTCTCCATTTTATTTAGTCTTCTTTAATTTCTCTAAATAATATTTAATAGTTTTCTGTGTAAATCATTAGATTTATTCCACATAGTTGATGTTTTCTTTATGCTATTGCAAATGGTATCATTTCTAAAATTTCATTTTCTGTTGTTTATTGATTTATTTTTTTATTTTTGAAAGAGAGAGCACACACGAGCAGAGGAGAGGGGCAGAGGGAGACAGAATCTCAACCAGGCTCCATACTCAGCACGGAGCCCGACGCGGGACTTGATCCCACAACCCTGGAATCATGACCTGAGGCGAAATCAAGATTCAGACACGCCACCGACTGAGCCACCCAGGTGCCCCTAAAACTTCATTTTCTAATTGTTTATTGCTGGTATACAGAAATGCAATGATGTTTTTTTCTATATTGACCTTTCGTGCAGTGACATTGTTGAATTCCCTTAGTCTAATAGTATATTGATAAGATTCATTTAGACTTTCTACGTACATAATTATGTCATCTGCAAATAATAGTTTTAGTTTTTGCATTGTTTTCCTTTGTTAATTTTTTTAACATTTATTTATTTTGAGAGAAAGAGAGACAGAGTGTGAGTGAAGAGGGGCAGAGAGAGGGAGACACATAATCAGAAGCAGGCTCCAGGCTCTGGGCTGTCAGCACAGAGCCTGACACAGGGCTCGAACTCTCAGACCGTGAGATCATGGCCTGAGCTGAAGTCAGACACTCAACCAACTGAGACACCCAGACGCCACATATTTTTTGAATTTTCATCTTACCTTATTCCATAGGATAAGAATCTTGAAAAGAAGTAATAACAAATATCCTTGCCTTACTCACAATCCTAGGGAAATTTTTCAATATTTCACTATTAAGTAGGAAGTTTGTTGTAAGTTTTTGATAGATACCCTTTATTCCATTAAGAAGATTCATATCTATTTCTAGTTTGCTATTTAAAAAAATGCATGTTGAATTTTATCAGTTTTCCTGCATCTCTTTAAAGGATCGTGTGGGGTGCCTGGGTGTCTCAGTCAGTTAAAGGTCCAACTTCAGCTCAGGTCATGACCTCGAGGTCCATGAGTTCGAGCCCCTTGTTGGGTTCTGTGCAGAGCCTGGAGCCTGCTTCAGATTCTGTCTCCCTCTCTCTCTGCCCCTCCCCTGCTTAAACTTTGTCTCTCTCTCAAAAATAAATAAACATTTAAAAAAGTTCTTTAAAGGATCATGTGATTTTTCTCCTTGCATGTATTAATGTTGTGAATGACATTGATTCTCAGATGTTAAACAATCTGTATTCTAGACTAGATTCAAATTTGTCATGATATATTATTCTTTTTGTATATACCAGGATTTGATTTGCTGATATTTTGGTTGAGATTTTTTTCATCTATAAGAGAGACTGGTATGTGTTTTTCGTCTTTTGTATTGTACTTGTCAGGTTTTAGTATAAAGATTGTGTTGGGGGGTGCCTGGCTGGCTCAGGCAGTACAACATGTGACTCTTGATCTCAAGGTTGTAAGTCTGAGCCCCCACGTTGCGTGTAGATTTTACTTAAAAATAAAATATTGAAGAAGAAAAGAAGATTGTGTTGGCCTCATAAGACAAGTTGGGAAGGCTTCTCTCTTTTTCTGTTCTCTGAGTTTGTGTGAGATTGGCACTCTTTCTTCCTAAAATGTTTGGTATGATATACCAGTGAAGACATCTGGGCTTATAATTTTCTTTGGGGGAAGATTTTACTTACAGATGAAATTTCTCTCTTTGGTAGATTTAGGACTATTCACATTTCTCTTTCTTCTTGTGTCTTCCTAGGACATTGTCAGTTTCATCTAAATTTTCAAATGTTTTGGCATAAAATTGTCCACCGTGTACTTATTCCTATTTTGATATCTGTAGAATTTGAAACAGTGTCCCCTTTTTCATTCCTCGTATTTGTTTTTTTTGTGCTTTCCCTATTTCTTTTGATCAGTCTTGACAGAGGCTTATTCATTTTATTAGTCCTTTTAGAAAACCAGCCTTTGGCTATGAGGATCCCCTCTATGATGTATTTTTATAGCTTATTAATTTCTGCTCTCTGTTATTCTCTTCCTTCTCTCTTTTTTTAGGGAAGGGTATTCTGTTATTTTTCTAAGTTCTTGAGATAGATGCATAAACATTGCTTTTTATCCTTTTTTCTTAATATATGTATTTAAGACTTTCTAAACAACTTTCACTTCATCTTACAATCTTAGATACATTGTGTTTCTGGTATTATTCAGTTCAAAATATATTTTTATTTCCATTGTGAGTTCTTCCTTGACTCATAGGTTATTTAAAATTAGGCAACAAAAATATTGTCTAATTTCCAAACATTTGGGGAATTTCCTAGTTTCTTCTTTGCTGTTGATTTCTAGCTTAATTCTACTGTGGTCAGAGAATAAACCACGCCTAATTCTAATCCTTTGAAAGCTATTGGGGCTAACTCTATGAGCCAACATATGGTCGACTTTGGTAAATGTTCCATGTGTGTTTAAAAATGCTGTGATTTGGGGCGCCTGGGTGGCTCAGTCGGTCGAGCGGCCGACTTCGGCTCAGGTCACGATCTCGCTGTCCGTGAGTTCGAGCCCCGCATCGGGCTCTGTGGTGACAGCTGAGCCTGGAGCCTGTTTCAGATTCTCTGTCTCCCTCTCTCTGACCCTCCCCCGTTCATGCTCTGTCTCTGTCTCAAAAATAAATAAACGTTAAAAAAATTTTTTAAAAATGCTGTGATTCTACAGATATTTGGTGCCGTGTTACAACAAGATTATGTTTGTTACTTCTGTTATTCAAACCATCTATCTTCTTACTGATTTTTTTTTTTTGTCTACTAGTTCTATTGGCTCCCAAGAAAACTGTGTTGAAATCTCCCACCATAATTGTGGATTTGTCTATTCTTTTAATTCTGTCAGCTTTTGGCTTTATATATTTTTGTGTTATTAGTGTTATAAATTAAGCATTTTATTTCTTTCTGGTGAGTTGCCCTTTTAATTTTATATTTTTTAAAGTAGGCTTTATGCCCGGCCCAGAGCCCAACACGGGGCTTGAACTCACGACCCTGAGATCAAGACCTGAGCTGAGATTAAGAGTTGGATGCTTAAGCAATGAGCCACCCAGGTGCCCCGACCTTTTTATTTTAATGTAATGTCTCTTTATGGCAGTATTTTTCAGTTGTGGCACTATTGACATTTTGGGCAAAATAGTTCTTTGTTAGGGGGGATGGCGTGCCATCCTGTGTCTTGTAGGATATTTCAGCATCCTTGTTCTGTAGCAACCCCACCCCAAGTAGCAGCCCCACCCCAAGCTGTGACAATCAAAACTATCTCTAGACATTGCCAAATGTCCACTGGGGGGCAAAATCGCTCCTTGTTGAGAACCACTGATCTACAGCAAGGCTTTGTGCCTTAAAGTCTATTTTGTCTGATTGTTAGTAAAGATGGTTTCTATCGGTATTTGCAATAGAAAATCTTTTACGTCCAACCTTTCAATATCCCTAGTTAAGAGGCACCTCTTGAGGTGCCTGGGTGGCTCAGTCGGTTAAGTGCCTGACTCCTGATCTCGGTTCAGGTCACAACCTCACAGTGCGTGGGTTCGAGCCCCGTGTAGGGCTCTGTGCTGTCAGCACAGAGTCTGCTTGGGATTCTCTTTCCCTCTTTTCCTGCTCCTACCCCCTTGTGCTCGCTCGCTCTCTCAAAATAATAAAATAACTTTATTTAAAAAGAAAACGATGTGTCTCTCATAAGCAGCATTAGGTTGACTGTCTTTTTAATACAGTCTGACAATCTTTTAATTGTAATTGGAGTTATTTGTCACTTTTACCTTTAATATGATCACAGATATGTTTGGGTTTAAATATGCTATATGGGGGCAGCCGGGTAGCTCAGTCAGTTGAGCATCCTCCTTTGGCTCAGGTCATGATCTTGTTCATGAGTTCGAATCCCACTTCAGGCTTGCTACTGTCAGTGTGGAGCCTGCTTTAGATCCTCTGTCTCACTCTCTCTGCACCCCCCTGCTCGTGCTCTCTCTCTCAAAAATAAATAAAACATTTAAAAATAAATATGCTATGTGATTTATTTCATATTTAATCCATGTTCTGTGTTTTTTGTTATATCCATGTTCTGTTATTTCCATGTTCTTTTTTTTTCCCCCCCCTTTCTTACTTTCTTGGGTTCTGTATTATTTTATTATTTTCTTATTCATCCCATTAGTTGAGCATCCTTTTATTATTTTTCTTTTAGTGGTTTAGAGGTCACAACATGTATCTCTAACCTATGAAAATGTAATGTGCGGACGTGTACCAATTTCTGTGTCGTTCCATTAAAACCTTCTGTATGAGGACTGTAGACCTTTCTATTCCATTTACCCCAATCTCACATCGTGTGAATTTTTATTTCTCCATAAATAGGACCAAAGCAATTCATCATTTCTTAACTTTATATAGTCAATGTTTATTTAAACTTGAATATTCATGTTTTTCATTGTTCTTCATTTCTTTCTGCCTCTCCCGCCTCCATCTGGGATTATTTTCTTATTGCCTGACCAACTCCCTTTGGTCTTTCATTTAGTGAGATCTACAATTGCTGAGTTCTCTAGGTTTATACCTGCCTAACAATTGTCTTTCTCTTTATTTAAAGGCCATTGGCTTGGCGTGGGATTTCAGGTTGTGGTTCTTTTCTTTCTGTTGGTAAATCAGTCATCAGTCTTTTGGCTACACCTTCGAAGAGAATGTGTTTTTCTGCTTCTCTTTGTCTATGGGTTTCAACAATTTTACTACGATGTTCTTGGGTGAGGTTTTGTTTATCAGCATTGGCACTCAAAATACTTTTTAACCCATCGCATAATAGTTTTCATTAGTTTTAGAAAATTCGTGGCCATTGTGGCTCCAAATATTGCTTTTACCCCATTCTCTTTATTATCTCACCCTCTGGGACTCCATATTACACTTTCCAATTGTAACACACAGATAGGAAACACCTTACAAATACGAACCAACAGAAAGCTGGTGTGACTATACTATGGTATTTTCTGTTTTTCCCTTTTCTCTCTCTGGGCTTCAGTCTGCATATTTTTCCTTTTGATTTATCTTCCAGATCACTAGCTCTCTTTAGCTGTATCTAATCTACTATTACTCTCCACTTTAGTTATCTGTTGCTACGTAACAACCTATCCCGAAGTTTTGTGTCTTAAAACCACTGCTGCCATTTATTTGCACATGATTCTGCAATTTAGGCAAGGTTCAATAGGGACAGTATGTCCCTGGGCCATGTGACGTGGACTAGGCTAGCTTAATTGGGGCTTGGGGATCCACAATGACTTCGCTCACATGTCTGGCACTTCAGTGAGGGGGACCGGAAGAGTTGGGGGCTGGTTGGATCTCTCTCTCTCTCTCTCTCTCTCCATTTTTTCCATTCTCTAGGGCCTGTCTCTCTTCACGTGCTCCTCCCCTTCCATACCATCAGGGTATCTGTAATTATTGCACGGTAGGTCGGAACCGCCAACAGGGTGAAAATGGAAGGTGCTGTATGTCTTGATGCCTAGGCCTAGAACTAGCAAGGCATCATTTCTCCCACATCCTTCAGTCCACAAAGTAGTCCGTCAGATGGTTGAACTTAGCTGCCGTACTCTCCCCAAACTCCTGCAACATCACTTCATCCGGCATGGTATTGACTCCTTCACCATCATCCCTATTCTCCATGGCCCCTAGACCTCAGAGAGTGGTGGGCGCATAGCGCTCCCCAGCAAATTTTTTTTTCAATAAATGAAGAAATGAATGCAAGCTGCTGATCCAGTGTTTTCTTCAGCAGCGTCTGTGCTAATATTGGAACTATACTAGCCAAAATGGTAGCCAAGTCTGCAAAGTTAAGGTAAAAGTCTTTAAGGTCTTCTACATCCCCTACAAAAACCTAGTAATTCATTAACATTCTCCAGTTTGCTCCTCGACCCAGAACAGGACAGTGAAGGGGTGAGAATGAGAGAAATCTCAATGGAAACAGCCTTTGGGCTCTGAGTATCAGGGAGAATTCCCAGGACCGGAAACAATCTTCCTTTCTTTCTGCAGATAAGATCCCAGGTGGCTCAAGTAGTGTCTTCAGAGACCATCACCATGCTTCTGGGATCATTATCGGGGTGCTCTCTTCTCCCCTCTTTGGTGATCTGAGTACATTTGTTGCTGTTATACCCAGCTGTGATGACTGCCCCCAACCGTTGACCCATACCCTGTCCTATCATGGCCCATGTTGACTTTATGGTTCCTTCTGCCAACCTAGAATTGCCCGATGCTCACACCGAGGTGGGTGTTCTCTCTCTCACCACAAGTAGTACATTACAGTCCTTTCCCTGACTCTCGAGAAGGTGTCAATATCTTACAGCCCCTTCTCTTTCAAGGAATGGCGAGACCAGTTCCTCTGGGACCAGGTCAGAGGACATTTGAAAGGTGCCTCTAGTGGCAAAAGTAATAGAAATGAACTCTGATGCAAAGTTCAGGGAGCTCCCGGGGACAAACTGATGTGTGTGTGTGCGTGTGTGTGTCTGTGTGTGTGTGTGTGTGTGTGTGTGTGTGTGAGAATACCAAATTTTCCCGACTCCCTTTTCACAAATCTTTCCACTGCACCATGTTAACAACAAAAACAAAGGTAAGACTATCGACTAATGTTGAATGAGTACTTACTATTTGCCAGGCATTGATTGTGCTAGGTGCTTTATATGTATCATCACATACATAATTTGGGGAGGAGGGATTGATTTTAGGCAAATGAAGCATCATAGAGTGGGTGAATGGGGGGAGGGGAGGCCATTTGAAGGAACTATTAGAATTTTGTAAAGAACCTGAGTAAAGATTTGAAAGGAGAAGGTGAAAACTGGTCAGGGTAGCAGGAGGCACAGTCAGTGAGGCGTCCGACACTTATCTAGGCTCAGATCATGATCTTACAGTTCGTGTGTCCCAGCCCCACATTGGGCTCTGAGCTGATGGTGGTGAAGCCTGTCTGGGATTCTGTCTCTCCTCCTCTCTGCCCCTCCCACGCTTATTCTCTCTCTCTCTCTCTCTCTCTCTCTCTCTCTGCCTCAAAATAAATAAATAAGCTTTTAAAAAAATTTTAAAGAAAAGAAAACCGGACAGGGTCAGCCAAACACGTGGATGTGTGTGAGAGGGAAGAGGAGTGGCAAAAAGGCCAGAGCGCCAAGGGCAGGGCGAAGTAGGAACCCGGAGGGATTTTAGGATAATAAAATCAAAAGTGATCAAAGGAAGTTATTATAACCATTTGTGAACGGAGTTCTTTCCAAGTTTCAGAAGTAAAATTAATGTGTTCTATTTTGACATAACGAAGAGACCGAGACCGGCTCTTGGGGCCAAACTAAAATAAAATACATCAGAGTCTTAATGGCCTTCCTGGTGTCTCTAAAGGGTTACTTATTATCTGTTAAATATTTGAATAGAGCATTGTTCTGGTATCGCCACAGGAACAGTCCTTTGCATAAAAGCAGAGGAACCAGTCTGAAAGCCCTGTCTGCAGTGAAAGCCACAGGGCAGTGCATCAACCCCAGCAGCGCTGTGTTGACAAGGTGGTCTGCATTCAGCCTGGACGTGGAGACGCGGACGGGCTCTCAGCCAGGCACATTAGGAGGTTCCTGAGGACCAGCCAGGGGATCACGGGGGATGCCCTGTGCGTCTGTTATTAAGGCTGACTTGGTTAGGGCATGGGAGGCAGGCACGTGACGTGTGCTGAGCGGTGAGACCGGGCTCAGACGAAACCCTGAAACCAACGCCCAGCTGGGAGGCATCTCCTGGCCCCACGAGTGACGCGCCCCCCTCGGACTCTGTCTTCACCCTCTCCGTTGACTGCTTCTCCACGTTGTAAACTCCTCTGTTTCTCCAATCTTTTAAAAAGCAGCCAGTCACGACAGGACAGCTCACCCTTCCTGCGTTCTTGCTCATCCTCCTCCATTGCTTGGAAAGAGGGGTCTACACTGGCTGCCTCCACATGCGCGCATCTCACTTGCTTCTTGGGCCGCTGCTGCTCCCTGGTTTCTTCCCCTCCACCATGTCAGTGAAACAGTTCCCACCAACGTCACCAAAGACTTCTCGGTCACCAGATTCGATGCGTCCATCTCGTGTCTTATTCCACTTGACCTTCCTGTGGGCATCTGTCTGGAAGGATCCCTCCTTTTAGACATTCTTTGATTTTTTTGGTTTCCCCAGCACTCCACTCCTCTTTCTTTTTTTTCCTGCATGATCCTTAAAGGTCAGTGTTACCAGGCTCCATTCTTGGCCACTGCTTTTCTGATTGGACACAGTCTCCTGGGAACCTCCCTCAGGGTTTCAACCACCACTGGTATCATGGTATCATTGAAATCTCTATATTCTGTCTTGACCACCTTCTCTAAGCTGTATATTCAGCTGTCCGCTAAGCATCCCTTTCCAGACGCCCCATGGAAATTTCGACACACAAAACCACTTATAATCTCATCCCCAAATTGCCCTTTCTTCATGGATTTCCTCATCTGAGTGCCAAAACTAATCATCCTGTTGCTTAACCCAGAAACCAGGGAAGGGTTTCTGACTTGGTTCTTCCTCCCTAGTTACCACCCAGTGAGTCAGCAAGCCCTGTCACAGCCCCTCTGTCTCCTGGTGACAGCACCCACCACCACAGCTAAGCTCCTGCCTCCAGACTCTTAGCCTCAAATCCACCTCCGCGCTGGCCACCAGAGTAATTCGTCTGGACCCAAACCAGGATCATGTCCCTTCTCTGCTCAAAGTCTCCCTGTGGTTTCCAACTGACAACCTTCCGTTCTCATTCCTTTCCTCTCCCCTGTTTCCACCCTAGGCCCACAGGGAGGCTGGACCACAGGGGGCAGGCAGCCAACAGCCCGGGCTTTGAAGCTAGTCAGAGGGATTGAGTTTTGACATAAGATGACATAGGAACCGTTCACAGGTTCACGGACGGCGCATGATGGCATGATGACAGATACACACGACAGGCGGTACAAGCGGGAGACGCATTAGCAGACTGCTATGGACTGAATGTTTGTGTCCTCCCTAAATTCATATGCGAAATCCTAACGTCAAATGTATCTGGAAGTGAAGGCTTTGGGAGGGGATGAGGTCATGGGGTGGAGCCCTCATGAATGGGATTAGTGTCCTTACAAAAGGGACCCCAGGGAGCCCCCATGCCCTCTTCCCACTCCTACCTGTGGAAGGACACAGGGTAAACACTGCGGAAAACACTGTCCTCTATGAACCAGGAAGCCGGTCCTCACCAAAAAAAACCGAACTGCCTCGTTCTTGGGCCTCCCAGCCTCCAGAACGGCGAGAAATAAACTTTCCGTTGTTTTTAAGTCACCCCGTCTGTGGTCTTTTGTTACAGAAGCCTGAACCGGCTGATGCTGGCTATCATAACGGAGACCAAAGGACCTAGACTAGTTTTGTACAGTGAGAAAACAAGACAGGTGAGCCTGTAGGAGCTATGAGGAAGGGGTCATATCTGAAAAGGAAAATCACCAGGTGCAAGTGGTAAGGAAATGCATTAGGGGGTCATGTCAAGCACTAGTAACAACATAATCATCAGAAAGTCTAGAGACTTTAGAGCTCCATTATTGGAAGCCCAGCACTAGGAACAGGAGCAAGGGTTGGTATTCCACACACACACACACACACACACACACACACACACACACACACAGTTCTACAAGGCAAGTGAGGGAGGCAGATGCTGATAGAAAGAAATAGCTGCTATCAAAGGGGGGAGGGCAGGAGGGCTCAGAAGAGGGGACAGACGCACACAAGAACTGTTCTTGTGACAAGATGAAGGCCACAGAAAGTCGGTTACACTCAGGAGCTGCGCCCGCTGACTTCCCAAAGGTGGGCTTCAGGATGCTGTAAAGAAGTAGCGGTCATCATTAGACAGATTCAACACACGTTGTCCAAAACGTTGGCAGGATTGGAAACGAGTGACCTGCCAGAGTTCAGTCCCTTCCACAAAACTGCAGGCCTGTAAGGATCCACGCAAGGAGAAGCACAAGCTTTTGTGGACTTTGGAGGCGCGCGGGTCCGCGTTCGAATCCCGACTGTGCCGCTCGGCCCAGGACGGCACCTCCCGCGACCCTGGCTCCAGAGCCCGCCCTAGGGTGGTCACAACCCATTGTCAAGGGCAGACCTGGGGCGAGAACCGGACAAGATCGCCGACTCCGGAGCGGTGCTCTTTCCAAGCAGCCTGGGTGATGCTCGGGGCAGCGGGTCCCCTCCGCAGTCGTCCCCCAGGCCTGGAGCGCCTTTGTGCCCCACTCACCGGAGAGCATCCGCAGCAGTGGCCGCGGGGGGCGGCCGGGCGGGGGCGGGGGGGGGGGGGAGCGCCCCCCAGTGTGGCGCTGGCCGGCGGGGAGGGGGGCGGCCAGGTGGTGATTGGCTGGGCTGCGCCAGGCAGCTCCGGGCCCAGAACAAAAGAGAGCGGGCGGCGGGCGTCCTCCGGAGTAGGCGCTCCCGCCCGCCCCGCGCGGGCTTCGGTGCTGGGGGAGGACGCGCCCACCGCCCGCCCGCCCGCCCGCCCGCCGAGCAGCCGGGCTGGCGCGCTCGGTTTCTGGGCGAAAGCCGGCCGTGTACCTAGGAATTAACCGGCCGGCGCGGGAGGGGAGGGGAGCGGGAAGCGGGGCGGGGGGGATGCTGAGCGCGCGCGAGAACAATAATAAGATCGTGTTTGCGGTCGCTGCCCGAGGAGGAATTCGGAGGAGGCGCGAGGCCCGGCGCTCGCGCCGCGCCCGGGAGCCCGGGAGGGAGGCCGGCGGCGGCGGCGGCGGCGGCGGCGGCGGCGGCATGAGGCAGGCGACGCGGCGCCTGTGAGCAGCGCGCGGCGGCGGCGGGGACCTCGGCGCGGGCGAGAGCCGAGCGGCCGGGGGCTCCCCTCCCCCGCTGCCGGGCCGTGATTTGCCGGGCCTGCTGCGCCCCCCGCCCACCCCTCGCCTCAGCCGCCGCCTCGCCGCTTCCCCTCGTCGGAGCGGCCGCTCGTCCGCCCGCCCGCTCGAGGCCCGCGGGGAGCGCGGCGCAGTCCGTCGGCCCGCGGGGGGGCGGCCTCCCGGCATCTTCGCGGCGACCAAGGACGACCGGGGGAGGAAGCGGCCGGGATGGCGCGTCCGCGGCCCCGCGAGTACAAGGCGGGCGACCTGGTCTTCGCCAAGATGAAGGGCTACCCGCACTGGCCGGCCCGGGTGAGTACGGCGGCCGCGGGCGGGCCCGCCCGCCCACCATTTTCCCCTTCATGATGGCGCGCCCGCCCCCCCCCCCCCGTCCCCATCCGCCTCGGCCCGGAGCCCGGCGCCCGGCGCCCGGAGGGAGCCCGGCGCCCCGAGCCGGCCGCGGCCGGGGCCGGAGGCGCGGGCGGCGCTGCGCACGGAGGACGTGCCCGGGCCGGAGGCGAGGGTTCCGGGCCGCGCCCGCTCCCCGCGAGGGCGGCCATCCTTCCGCCCACTTTCGAAGGCGGCTCCGGCCCGGGCAGGCCCGCCGCCGGGGCTTGGGAGCCCGCGCCGCCGGGCGGCGGGCCTGGGCGGCAGGCATCGCTGCGGGCAGGGTCGCGGGTGGGAAGCCGGGTCCCGGGCGAACGTCGGGGCACGTAGGGGAGCGTAATGCAAATGGCTGGCGGCGGGCCGGCGGGGGCCGCGCGGCCGGGGATCCTGGAAAGGGGCCGTGGCCGTCCCGAGGCCAGCGGGAGCCTCTTGGCAGCCGTTCATCCATCCCTCGGCGCATCCTTCGCCATCCAGACTTGTTGAGTCTTCCCTGCGCGCGATTCCGGGTTCCCCGCGGGCCCCATCATTGTCCTGGGGTACGTGCATCCCCGCTGCCCATCGTTCTCCCGAGCCCACCCGGAGGAGCTGGGGGGGGGGGGGAGGGGGGCTCGCCGCTTGGCCCCGGCGGCTGGGTCCAGGAAGCTCCTCGTGCCTTTTCACCTCCATATTTGTTTTAGGTCGGATCCCAGACCTTCTCCTTGGCCTTCCACTACAGTCCACAATAGCTCTCTCTTTCCTATCTAGCAAGGCTGTCGCCGGGCTCTTTTCTCTAGAAAGCATCTGCGTGTAATGCACAGCATTCGATTTTTTTTTTTTTTTCTTAAGCAGGCCTTTTGGGGAAGAGATCAACACTACCGTGTGTGCTTTGTGTTTTAAAAATAAATCGCTTTTGCTTCTAATTCTGATCATACTTGGTAGTTAGTTGTTTGAAATAAATACAGTGAAAAGGAGGGTCAAGGCATCTTGGAGGCTTGTTGGTATCTTTGGGGAACAGAGGTAGATGTGGGGAAATACTGGCATAAATAAGAGTGTGAGCTCTAAAATGTTGTATTACAGTAAAGTGCAGATAGCTAGACCAAGAAAGAAAAAAAAAAAAAAAAACCCACCCATTCACAAAAGGAAGTGACATCACGGGTGGCCAGGCTGAAATTAGTGAAGTTGAAGTAATGGATGGTTATAACCACTTTTTTTTGTATTTAGTTTGACATGATTGTGAAATGGAGAGAACACTGTGCCAGGAATTGGGGGCCTTGGTATTTGGTCTTTGTGGGCTAATCATTTCAACTGAATATCCATTTCTGCAACTCTAAAATGATCATCTGTAGGATTCCTTCCAATACTGACAACCTCAGATCTCAAATGAGGTTCAGGTTCCATTAGGCTGTGAAAATCACTCTTCTCCACATGTGAACTGTAGGTTGGCCTCAACCTCACGGTAGGATAACTGGTTACTTTTCATACTGAAGTGCCATCCTGCTTAAAGGGGCAAGATTTGTGACTTCAGGCATCCTTTAGGGAATCTCTGAGTATTTTGTCAAGAAATAAACAGCTATAGGGTTCATTGGTATACACATGGTCAAAAGTGAATTAAAGATTATCATCACCAGTTGGTCGGTTCCTTGTAATCCAGTGGCTTCCTTGAATCTTACCTTTGGTAAATATCTTCTGAGAGTCAAAAAGAAAATACTTAAAGTTTCCTTAACAAGTTGCTTTCATAGGTTGGCCACCTGTAGTAATTTTGAAACAAAAACGTGCTGCAGAAGTGGTTGTAGTTGTATATCTAATCCACATAAAATTCCTAGAATTTGTAATTCCAAAACAAGGCAAAATGAAAAGTGAAATGAGGAAACAAAGTCAGTTGGGTTGTTAGGTATAGTAAATACAGGAAAGAAAAATCTAAGTCTCTTCACATTTAACATAAACTTAAGGGAAGGACCTAAGTCTTTCTTTTTTTTAATTAAAAAAGTATTATTTTATAGTGAGTGGCATGTTATCATTTCCAAGGGAAGGTAAGGGTTAGAAAAAGATATTTGAGTCCCTACTCTGTTCGTTACTGTGCTGTATGCTTCACATATGTTCTCATTTTATTTCTTCTCCAGTTCTGTGAGGCATTATCCCCACTTACACCCAGTCATAGCTTGTAGATGATGTTATAAAGTACTCACTGGAAAAAAACTCTACTTATTTGAATTCTGTCGCTTGCTATGAAGACCAGTCATGTGGGGATTAAAGTCTATATGGCCCCAAGCGATCAGACGATCAGACGTAGGAGGGAAAATGTGGGGGAGACAGATTTCGGTTCAGACCGTAGGGAGTTTTCTATCGGAGGTGGTCCATGCTTGGATGGAGAACCAGCTTCTGTGCTGCAGTGAAGACGTTTGGTTCTAGGCAGCCCCTTGTGAGAATGTGGGCCAAGAGGATTCAGGCATCTAGGAAAATGGTCAGGTTAGATTTAGTTTTGGGCTGGGTTTCATACTCTCTGACCTTAGGCGTGTTCTGTAATCTTTCTGAGTTTTAGTTTGCGAAATAGACATAATTCAGCCCTCACGGATTTAACGTATGTAAAAGCATCAAGCAGTGGTGGTTGAATGTTCCTGCCTTTTTTTCCTTTTTGAATTTCTAGCTTGAATTTCTAGCCTGTATCACTATACTGTTTTTAATTTTCAACTTAGGAGTAGATTGATTCTTTTTTCCACCATTTTATCATGAGTAATTTCAAACACACAGAAAAGTTAAAAGAATCGTACACCCTTCTCTCCGTCACCCAAATTCTATAAGTAGCATTTACTGTACTTGCTTTATCATGTTATTCATATATCCATCCCTCTATCCATATAGCAGTCCATCTTATTTTAATGCATTTTAAAGTAAGTTGCCAACATCAGTATAATTTACTCCTAGACACTTCAGCATGAATTATCGTTAACTAGAGGTCAGTATTTTTTTAGATCCTGTTTTTTTTTTTTTTTTTTTGGCCTTTTGAGGTAAAATTTACATAAACTGAAACATACTTAAATGTACCAGTGAGTTTGACAAATACGTACACTGGTATAGTCCAAACCTCTTGCAAGATACAGCAGAGTATCAGTACCGATGAAAGTTCCCTCATTTCCTCTTCCCAGTTAATTCCTGTCTTCCTCCCAGTTCAGATGTGTTAACATTCAGTAGCCAGCTAGCTGTTTCTAATGGAGTATACTTGATTAAATATGACTTAAAAATTACAAGTTCATTTGTACCCAAGGATTAACTAGCTTAATATTAAAAATACACTAAAACGAGTCTCTGAACCCTTTTGATTGTGTACCCTATTGGTAAAAAAAATTTGTGTAAACTTACTTTAAATCATAGGGGCGCCTGGGTGGCTCAGTCGGTTGAGCGTCCAACTTCACCTCAGGTCATGATCTCGCAGTTGACAAGTTCGCATCCCGCGTCAGACCGCTCCGGAGCCTGGAGCCTGGAGCCTGCTTCTGATTCTGTGACTCTCTGCCTCTCCCCCGCTCATGCTCTGTCTCTGTCTCAAAAATAAAGATGAATAAATAAACATTTAAAAAAATTATGTATACATGTACTTTGTACTATTCTGTACATTATGAAACAAATACAAGAGAATCTGAAGGGAGTGACAAATGATATAAATAATTTATGTTTTAAAATTCTTATTAGCGGGGGTGCCTGGGTGGCCCAGTCGGTTAAGCGTCCGACTTCGGCTCAGGTCATGATCTCACGGTTGGTGAGTTCGGGCCCCGCATCAGTTTCTGTGCTGACAGCTCAGAGCCTGGAGCCTGTTTCAGATTCTGTGTCTCTCTCTGTCTCTGACCCTCCGCGTTCATGCTCTGTCTCTCTCTGTCTCAAAAATAAATAAACGTTAAAAATTTTTAAATTCTTATTAGCAAAATATTAAGAGTAATAGATTGTTTATATTTTTAAAAATATTAATGTTATTTTTTGCCTGTTTCATGGGAGATCTGACTAGCTAGTCACAGTTTTTATCATCTAAAGAGATTTTCTATAACAGAACTGTCAGCTTGGCCATTTCCTTGTTTGCTTATGCTTACGTTATTAGTACTCTCTTATAGGACTCCTTTTAGCCACTTGTTCATTTGGCAAGAGTTCAGTTAGAAGTGAATATTCCATAATTTTGCTCAACCAGGCACTCTCAAATGGCAGTAAACCACAGTAGGCCCAAAGTGAATAAATACAACCATCTGAAAAAGGACACCAGTGTCAACTTATGTATTAAATATTAGTAAAACTTACTTTTTAGGGAAAAGAATAAGAAACTAAAATAGAAGTTGCACTATTTTCTTCTCACACCTCCCCAGCCCCCATCATCTTGTACATTCCCTGAGATATGAGCACTCTGCCTATGTTACCCCTGCTCTAAAAAATAGAAATACAAAACAAAACAAAAAGGTCTCAAAACTCTTGTGTTTCAACGAAAGAACTTTTTTAAATTTAAAAACTTTATAGGAGTACTCTCTGGCATTGCTAATCAGAGAGTAAATTGATATGATCACTTTAGAAAGCTGGCCTGGTCGTCTGTAGTTAAACACACCCCTAGCTTGTAATTTAGCAGTCTGGTCTAGGCATATATCCAGGAAAAATGAGTGTTTGTGTCCACCAAAAGATTTGTACAAGAATGCTCATACATGGCAGCTTTATCCATAATAGCAGGAGATTGAAAACAACCCAGGTGTCCATCAACAGGAGAACGGATCAGCAGAATTGTAGTATATTCGTGCAGTGGAGTACTACTCAGCAGTAAAAAGGAACAAACTACTGATGCCCACAAAAATATGGATGTATTTCAAGATTTTGAGGTTGAGTGAAGAAAGCCAACACCAGAGCGCACATTCTGTATGCTAACCATGACGATCAAAACGGGCACAATTGATCAGTGGTGATTAGTTCATGGTGGGTGGAGGAGGAAGCCCTGAAGGTGTTCTGTATCTTGATCTGACTGGTGGGTACCCAGAAGTGTGCATGTGTAAAAATATACCAAGCTGTCCATTTAAGATTTGTGCACCAGACTGTATATGTTATATACCTCAGTTTAAAAATGCATACTTTGTATGAAGTGGGGAGAAAGAATCTAATACTCCAAACTTCTTCACGGATTGAATTTCACCATTCTTGGCTTTCAGTGAGAAGTTTTTTCCCTTTAAGACTTCAGTGCTACCGATTTGCATCTTCCTGTTCCCTTTTGACTATTTTAGAAACTTCATTTACTACTTCACAGCTTTTCTTTACATTTCTGTTTAGTTCTGGTTTCTGCCTCTGTCTTTTGTTTATATATTAGAGTCTTTCTGTTCCTTTCATATTAAATCATTGCTCCTCTTATTTCTCATCTAGCGCTCAACCTCTCACTTGATAAAACTTAAGAATACAGCATTTGACCTACCATTCTATGACATCTTGAAGAGCTAAATGCTTAGTGAGCTTTTATTGAACACCTACTGTGTGTATGACACTGTGCCTAGGTATAGTTTTTCATTTTTCTACCAACAGATTAAATTTGCAGCAACTTAAAAATATTATAATTAAATAATTAGTGTTTCTATGCCTTGTATTAATACAAAGGCTGAGAATCCTTAGTTTCTGATCCGTTGCACTTTCCGTTTTTTATCTTTGACAATAAACTGTGAACCTTTATTTTTGGACACCAGGCTACGTCGCTTCAGGGAATCACTTGAGACTTAAACTTTTTTTAATCTCAACATAAAGTAAGATGTTTACACTTTCCATTTCTTTGGCGTGAGTCCAAACGAGTCCGTCATTGTTTCATTCCTCAGGTAGAGTGACACAGATTCAGTCAGCCTTTTCCCCAGGGACTGTATTCGTGTTGCAAGGACCTGGCAAATTGTCTCCTTTTCTTCTGCTTAACTCTGGGAGCAAATAGGCAGCTTAAACTCTCAATACGAACGTGTACCTTTTCCATTGCTCCCATTTCACCCAGGTGAATCTGTATTTCTGGCACATCCCCTTTGGAATGCCCTAATGACTACTGTTTTCCCCATGATTTGTAAAATGTTAATTCTCTGAAGTCAGGTTTCTACTATATGAGATTGTATTTGATTCTTTTGGAAAAGGATTGATGGTTTAAAATTATATATGACTATTGAAAATGTCCATCAGCATAAGAAGAACATTGTAGGCTTGTAAATAGGGTAAATATAATAGGGGAAGAGCCCAAATGCTCCTTTTTATTGGAAAAAGTTATCTTTGATTGCAGAAGATTGCCCAGATACTCAGTCAGAAGCTAGTCTACTTGATAGTTATTAGTCAGTCCATTGCAAAATGGCTTTTTATCCTTTAGAACCTTGCTACTGGAAGTATGGTCTGTGGCCAGGATAGGTGACAGTGACAAGATAGTGCAGAAATTGAGAGTAAGAGTTTAGAAACTTTTTTTTTTTAAGTTTATTTAGTTTTGAGAGAGAAAGAGAGTGCAAGCGGGGAAGGGGCAGAGAGAGGGAGAGACAGAATCCCAAGCAGGCTCTGTGCTGTCAGCGCAAGCCCATTGTAGGACTTGAACTCACAAACCATGAGATCAGACCTGAGCTGAGATCCAGAGTTGGACTCTTAACTGACTAAGCCACCCAGGCACCCCTAGAAACTTTGTAAAGCAATCTGATAGAGTAACTTTATGCTAGTGAATCTAATTTTATTTTTAAGTTTATTTATTTATTTTGAGAGAGAGAGAGCGCGCGCATGTGAGTGGGGGAGAGGGAGAGAGAATCCCAAGCAGGCTCTACACTGTCAGCTCAGAGCCCGACATAGGACTTAAACCTACCAGCTTTGTGAGATCATGACCTGAACCAAAACCAAGAGTCGGATGCTTAAGTGACTGAGCCACCCAGGCACCCCTTGTGAATCTTATTTTTAAAATGAGGCTTGTATTTTATATGCCTTTAATTTTATCTTTCTAATAATTACTCTTTCATGTATTTTATAAAAATGCCCATCTGTAACAAATTAGAAATTAAAAACAAACAAAAAAATGCTGTTTTTTTTTTCACCACAAATGGAGTACTGACTATAGAGAACCCTTAAAGGTCAGTAGAGTTCCTTGCATCTAAAACTATCTGCTCATACTGTGAACTGATTTTTAAAGATTTTATATTTAAGTAATCTCTACCCAATGAGGCACTTGAACTCACAACCCCAGGATCAGGAGTCACATACTCCTGACTGAGCCAGCCAGGCACCCCTGCTTATACTGTAAATTATTTAACCTATCTTTAACTATTTAAAAGAGAGAATGGATTAACCTTTATGTTGTAAATACCTCATGTCTGCAAAAAAATTTTATTACATAAGTAATAATGTTCATTGTAGAAAGATTAACATCCCTCTACCTAGTAACAAGCATCATGAATATGCACCTACATGTGTAAGTACATAATTTTTATAATACATTCAGTTTTGCAGCCTTTTATCCCCACTTAAACACTGTATCTTAGATGTCCTTCAGTGGCAGTGAATGTATTTCTATAACCTTATCTGTAATAGCCATCTGGTAATTGATGGTACAGACCTATTTGTTATAAATTATAACCGTATTTACCATATAACCATATATAACTTCCTATTATACTGATATTTAGGTTATTTCCAGTTTTTTATACTGTAAAATAATACTCTGAGACACATGCTTTTAGCTAAACCGTTAGTTACTTCTTCAGGATTGGTATCCGGGAATCACATTTCTTAGTCAAAGGGCACGTGCATGTTTTAAAACTTTGGATTTATATTGTCACATTGCCCTCCAGAAAAGTTTTAACCATCTTAACCAGTACCAGAATAAGAAAACACCTGTTTTCTCACATATTCATTAAAAGGAGATGATTTAAAATTTTAAAAATGTTTGTCAACCTAATAAATACAGATATTTAATAGAATTAATTTCCTCGTTGACAATTGAGGCAGAATATATATGTCATATATGACATAAATCATGTATCTTATATGTCTTGATTACAAATTAGGATGAATATATGATAACACTACTCTAAGGTAGATAGTCCCATAAGAAAACCAAGACTTAGGAAATTCACCTAAGGTTATACACTGAGTGAAGTGTGTTAATCCTAGACCATTAAGAATGCCACAGGAACATAAGAAATGTGATAACAGGGGCTCCTGGGTGGCTCATTCAGTTAGGTGTCTGGCTCTTGGTTTTGGCTTAGGTCATGATCCCAGCGTCCTGTGATCCAGCCCCACATCGGGCTCTGTGCTGACAGCACAGAACCTGCTTGGGATTCTCTGTGTCCCTTCTCTCTCTACCCCTCCCACACACACGCTCCCTCTGAAAATAAATAAAAATAAACTTAAAAAAAATGTGGAAACAGATGAGGTGAAGGAACTGAAGAAGCATTTGGCACTGTGTAAGAAGACTATGTGTATTATATATGTTACATATGTGTATATGTATACGTATGTGTGTGTGTATATGTACATGTTTATGTATGTGTATGTATTATAAGCTACTGGGAGGCCAGCACTCTCAAGTCAGAAAACGTTTATTGTGACATTTGTTATTATTTTTCTCTGGTCTGTGTCTTTGAAAGCCCTTTGACACAAGGCAGTATAAAAGTAAATAAGATATCCGTTATGCATATAAAGAAAGCAGAGCCCATTAAAATCCATTCTGAATGAATAGCATAGTGTTGACTTTAGTTTTAGGTTCTAAAACCTTTATGTGTGATGGAACACATAGACTTTGAAGAGCAGGTATAACGAGAGTTACTGGTTCAGTAGAGCCAAGAAGCTAAATCATAAGGACTACTACTAGCCTGTGTAGCTTTTTGCCAGTTTACTGCATTCTTAATCCCTATAACAGCATTTTCCTGTGTTATTTCACTGCCGTTCATAATATGTAATTGCTTCTCAGCTATGGTAGTAAGTGAATTTTTCTATTATATCTTTTTACCACTAGGAATTTGCTGCAGTTAGGTAAATAGCTGTATGGTCACAGAGAGCTACATAGAGGTAAAAAGAATGAAGTAATCTAAAATTGGTGAGCTCAAGCCTTTAGAAGGATCCTCCAGATACCTGAACAAGATTTCCTACGATATTGGGAAGAACAATGAAGCCAAGAGTTAAAAGACAACATAGTTCATTCCACCACTGTCTTGATTTGTCAGGTTTGGGCATCTTTTACTACAACCTCGTTGTAAAATGGGGAGGATGATAATTCTTACTCTCTTTCCCTTTTTTTCCTTGGAATCAAATATTGAAATGTGCATGAAATAGTGTTTGCTAGTTAAGGATCATAGATGATACATCTGTTCTAACTTGTAACCAAAGAAATTCAGTGAAATATTTGTGTTTATCAAATTCTTACTCACTTTCCCTTCTTTTTCCCTAGTAATCATGTGTTAAAATGTACATGAAAGAAGTGTTTGCTAGTGTAGTACCCAACAATCACCTACCAGGAACACCAAACTCCTTACTGTACAATGCTAGAAACCTAGTAAAGTCTCAGCAAATGCTTTTGTGGGTGGGTGGGTGTCTTTCAGTAGTTTCCTCGTGGCTTCATAATTTTGAGTTAGCTCTAGGCTCTAGTCATTGTAGGGACTTGTCATTGTTACCCCTTATTCAGATTCCTGAGTATGATGGCCATTTCTAGAGGTTCCAAATAGTTTCAGTATTTGGGGGCAAACTAAGTTGGACTATGTGGCATACAAAAAAGGCCTCTGAATAAACTACTCAGTCCACTAGATCACTGAAATGCGAGCTCTGAGTGGATTCTCTAAGTCTGATTATAGTCTGTAAGGCCACCCAGAAGTGGAGGTTATCTGGTTTTCAAAGTATAGGAGAGTCCATGGTAACAACAAAGTTACCTCCATGGGGACTGGAAAATTCTTGATAGCATAGCATTAACTTCTAGGTTTTTATTGCAAAATGTATTTAAGATGAGAGCTATTAGAAGTGCTGGGTATGTTAGGTTCAGAGGTGGTAAGCAATGTAAAAAAGAGTGTCACAGAAGATTCGAAAATTTTTATGTAGGAAAAAATGTCAAAAAATAAATTCATCGCTTTAGATCTCTTCTTCCTTTTTCTTTATCACTGAAATAGAACTTTTATGCTAAGGGCATCTTTAACTTAGGAGGAAATGCTTATTCACAGGGAGCAGTATGACAGATTCTTGGTTCATTTTTTTTTTTAGAATTAGCATATGTTGAGTGAATTGAAAATTAATTCCCTCTAGACCTCTGTTTGACTTTCAAAATGAGACCAGCTATTTTCAAACAAGGCATATAACTGTTCTTATTTCCTTCCTCGAACTGTGATGTGAGGATTAAGTCAATAATTTCGAAAATATTTAGATCTTAGCAGTGAGTCATCATTGTTGCTTGATTCTGATGCAGTCTAGTCCGATGGCTTTCAGCCCCCCCCCCTTTTTTTTTTTTACTATAGCCCATAAATACTAATTTCATACACACACATATATATACGTACACACACACACTAGAAAAAAGTTTTCACCAAATCATATTATATGTGATGCATTCTGATATTTTTATATTTTTATTTTGTGTAAAATCAGGTTGTAACTCAGTAAATCACTTTCACTACCTGTAGTTTGAAAAAAGCACTGATCTGGTCTGTTAGGCCAAAGGGAAATTGATCTGTGTGAGTTTTGCTTGTGTGTATGGATTTTGGAGACGAGTTAGCAGTCCTGAGCTTTTTATTCTGCTGTAGCCACAGTCTTACATGAAAATCACATGGACGTAAGAAAAGAAAGTTACATTATTTTAGGTCATTTAACCATCCAGGCCAGTTTTTCCCTTGATCTCAAAAGGCTTGGTATATAAATATAGTGTTTCTACTCTCATCATCCTTCTAATCTTTAAACTGCACATGGATCTACAACTTTGTTGAAGCTAATTATAGCTTCATATATATGCCTTCTTAAGGATATTAAGCTCCATGTATTTCTTAACTATCCAGCTACAGAACAGTGTTTGACTACATGGTGTTCCCTGGATGATAGTATTGAAGCTCTGGGGGTTTCTTGAGTTTGTGAGGCTAGCCTGGAGGTATCAGGCTATCCAGGACTGAGGATGAAGGGCTTTTGTTAATTCCAGAAGACTTGTACTTGGGGGGGAGGGGGTAGTTTCTGAAGTGGGTGTAAAGTCATGGGACTAACATGTTTCTAATGGTTCTGTATTTCTTTTTCTTTAGTTTTTTTAAATGTATGTTTATTTTTGAGAGAGACAGCTTGAGCGAGGAGGGGCAGAAAGAGGGAGACACAATCTGAAGCAGGTTCCAGGCTCTGAACTGTCAGCACAAAGCCCGATGTGGGGCTTGAACTCACAAACCGTGAGATCGTGACCCGACCCACCTACTGAGCCACCCAGGCGCCCCTATATTTCCTTTTTAAATCACTTTGTCTAATCAAAAAGAGACTTCTTGCTATTACTAGATACTGCAGCCTCAGTAGAGAGAGAACCTAGTATTGAGGATAGTAAGGCATTCTTCAGTTTCTGTAAAAGATACCTTTCTGAAAAGATACAGTAAGCACAGTTTTAGATCTCACATCTGGCTGATTGACTCACACAAAACGAGTACACTTCTATGAGAGAAGAACCCCACTGTACTAAATGGAACTTATCTTGGAACAGAAAGGGTACGATTGGGTTAATCTTCATGTTATGCCAGGTATTCAAGAGCTCTGGTTGTTGTCCAGCTCAGTCCCTCTGTCACTGCTGTGGTCTGCTGGCTCTACCTTGTGGGAGGCCAGGTGGAGGGAAGAGACAGAGCCTTTGCTAGAGTTATGAAGTATGGTGGTTTCCACTGTTTGTTTTTAATAAGTTCCTTGTCTGGGGCAAAGATTATTTGACTCCCAGGGATCAGGTAACCCAGAACAAACATGTCCCTTGTTTTTCTGTTGTCACAAGAGCAAATTACAGAAGTAGAGCAGTTTACCAGGAGTGGGCAGTTGGAGAAGTTTGCCGAAGTGAAATGGAGGTGACGGTGACCGAGGACTCCTCCTTTGTCAGTGAAAATTGTTTCTCATTCAGTGTTACTGTAAACTCTGGAAGCCTTTGACCTCCCCATTTCCTCTTGGTCTGTCCACTGCCTCTGGGCTTCCCTTCCTTCTTACATGAAGGAACCCACATGATCACTTGAACTGCTCTCCCCCTTTTACTCTGATACATTCATTCTAGAAGCCCCTTCCTGGCCATTCTTCTCGCCTGCCTTTTCTGCTCCAGCAAATGGTCTCCTGCAAGCAACTGGCCGTAATCACAAAGACTTGCAGCCTGGGCCTGCCCCCCGCCCCCGATTGCTTTCATCTGGGCCCCCAGTGCTGCTCATGGTTCTTCTCGCTGGTGGCGAGATACTTTCATTGTCCTCTTCCAGCTCAGATTCTTTCCCCTCATTTTCAGCAAATTCTCTTACTTTCAGGTTTCACGTGTTCCTTTTCAGGGTGAAGTAGAAGAGCAAGAGTCTTGTGGGCAGATGAAGCCACATCTGAGTAGATGAGTAACCTCGAGTAGGCTACCTAATCCCTCCGGCCTCGATGGACTCATCTGTAAAATGGGCACAATAACAACTTTTTCGTATCATTTCGAGGATTCTGAACATAAACAGCCTGGAGTTTAACATGATTAAAAAATCGTTTCCCTCCCCTTCACCTCTTCCCTGTGCTGCTTATTAAGACCCTCCTCTTGCTTGACTCCTCCCTTTTCCTTCTTTCATCAACATTCAGTAAATATTTTTTGAATCTTTGCTATATCCCAAGTGCTCTAACAGGTGCTAGGGTTGACCTAAACAGCCTCTTCCCCTTGACGAATTCTTTCTCCTCAGACCAGAAATGGTCCTCTTACTGTCTCATTCTTCCCCCTCCCCCAAAGGTCACCCTGATGTGCTGATCCAGAGAGCACTCCATCCTTACTTTGCCTCGGTGGAATTTAATACTGCCTTTTAAAAAATACTCTTCCGAGGGGCACCTGGGTGGCTCAGTTGGTTAAGCGTCCAACTTTGGCTCAGGTCATGATCTCGCGGTTCGTGAGTGCAAGCCCCGCATCGGGCTCTGTGCTGACAGCTCAGAGCCTGGAGCCTGTTTCCGATTCTGTGTCTCCCTCTCTCTCTGACCCTCCCCCATTCATGCTCTGTCTCTCTCTGTCTCAAAAACAAATAAACATTAAAAAAATTAAAAATAAAAATAAAAAATGCTCTTCCTTTGTTTGGCTTCCCTCATGTATTGCTTTTCTTGAAAGGTTCTTCTACTTCTCTGTGCCTTTGTAGGGTCTTTTTCGACTTCAAGCCACCATCTTCAGAATAATATCTTCTAGACCTCTGTTGCAGGCCCTGACTCAAATCCACACCTCCGTTTTCTGACTAATAGCCCTGGTACCACAAGTTCGTGGTCAGAACTAATCTAGTCACCTGTCCCTACCTAAATATTTCTTTTTCTTTTAATGTTTATTTATTTTTGAGGGAGGGAGGGAGACAGAGAGAGAGAACGAGCAGGGGAGGGCAGAGAGAGGGGGACAGAGGATCTGAAGTGGACTCTGCACTGACAGCAGTGAGCCGGATGTGGGCCTCAAACTCACCAACTGCGAGATCGTGTCTTGAGCCAAAGTCAGATGCTCAACCGACTGAGCCACCCAGGCGCCCCTCAAGTTTTCCTATTTTAGTAAAAAATTGCTATCCGGCCAGTCACCCCCCAAAACAAAGACCTCAGATTATCCCAGGTGCTCTTTTTTCTTTAATTCCCACATCTTACTTGGTCACCTAATGATGTCAAGATGGACTAAGGTTCAAGTAGAGAGAAGTGCGGTGAAATTGGACTCCTCACACGGCGCAAGGCAAAGTAGGGGTGCTACATGCCTTAGAACCTGAGACATATTCGTGTTGTAATAAACAGGATGTAATTTCAACAAAGCAATAGGACATTAAATTAATATTATTAATTTGGATTTTATTGAGGTCCTTTTATTTCTGCTTGATATACAAATTAATCTTGGTTTTACAGTATATGGTTATGAGTACAATTGTTACCTTTGTGCATGTTTCAGAACATTATCATAAAATTTTATGGGGGTCTGCAAGATTTTGTTCCCTTTAAAAATAATTATAGTTGACCCTTGAACAACAAGGGGACAGGGACTAGGGGCACCAACCCCCACAGTCAAAAATCCAAGTATAAATTTTTTTTTAAGTTTATTTATTTCGACAAAGAAAGAGGGTGAGCACAGGAGGGACAGGGAGAGGGAGAGAGAGAGAGAGAGGGAGAGAGAGAGAGAGAGAGAGAGAGAGAATCCCAAGCAGCCTTTGCACTGTCAGCACGGAGCCCCATATGGGACTTAAACCCACAAATGGTGAGATTGTGACCTGAGCCGAAACCTGGAGTCGGATGTTCAACTGACTCAGCCACCCAGGCACCCCCAGGTATAACTTTTGACTTTCTAAAAACCTAACTACAAATAGCCTACTGTGGACCACAGGCCTTATGAATAACATAAATAGTTGATTAGCACATATATATGTTTATTATAATAAAGTAAGCTAGAGAAAGACAATATTGTTAGGAAAATCATAAGGAAGAAAAAATATATTTACGATACTATATTTTTTTGAAAAAAATTCAGGTATATGTGGTCCCGTGCAGTTCAAACTTAAGATGCCATAGGTTAAGGGGCCTCAACAAACTAGAATGAATTCTTGACCACGAGGGATCTAGAAATAAAGACATATAAGGAAATAATAAGAGATGTGAATGTTTTGTAAAAGAAGGAAAGATGTACATAGCGATAGTAATTTTCAAATATTTAAGGGACTCCGACGAAAGAAGAAATAGGAAGTATAGGAGAGCAGAAAGAGCATGTGCTCTGGGCTAAGGACATAAGGGTTCAAATGATGCTCTGCCACTTACCTGTGTGACCTTGGGCAAATTACCTAATCTCCCTTAGCCTCTTTTCTTCTTCTCTAAAGTGGAATTAGTGTTATCTACCCCCACAAAGTTATTGAGAGAACTTATTTAAAGGTACCTAACACATGGCTGAACCTAAACAAATACTACTTTATTCTGTCCTCTGATAGTTTTTACAACTAGAGTTAGGGGACAGATTTTTTTAAAATAATTTATTGTCATGTGAGCTAACATAGAGTGTATACAGGGTAGTCTTGGCTTCAGGAGTAGATTCCCATGATTCATCACTTACATACAACGTCCAGTGCTCATCCCAACAAGTGCCCTCCTCAATGCCCATCACCCATTTTCCACGCCCCCTCAGCCCCTGACCCCCATCAATCCTCAGTTTGTATCTAAGAGTCTCTTATGGTTTGCCTCCCTCTCTGTTTGTAACTTATTTTTTCCTTCCCTTCCACTATGGTTTGCTGTCAAGTTTCTTGAATTCCACGTATGAGTGAAAACATATGATACCTTTTTCTGACTGGCTTATTTCACTTAGCATAATACCTTCCAGTTCCATCCACGTTGTTGCAAATGGCAGAATTTCATTCTTTCTCATTGCCAAGTAGTATTCCATTGTGTATATATACACCACATCTTCTTTATTCATTCATCAGTTGGTGGACATTTGGGCTGTTTCCATAATTTGGCTATTGTTGATAGCGCTGCTATAAACATTGGGGTGCATGTGCCCTTACGAATCAGCACTCCTGTATCCTTTGGATAAATTCCTACTAGTGCTGGGGACCCAGCTATTGTTGGGTCATAGGGTAATTCTATTTTTAATTTTTTGAGGAACCTCCACACTTTTCCAGAGTGGCTGCATTCCCACCAACAGTGGGAATTCCAGTTTGCATTCCCACCAACAGTGCAAGAGGGTAGGGGACAGAAATTTTGAGGGAACTGATTTAAGTGGGCTTATTTTAAGGAAGAAGAATTAAATGAAAGTCTTAGCATTAATTGTTGAGAGCTTGTATGCCATTTCTTCTTATATACCATCACAATAACCCTGTGCTGTTGATGTTCATAACCCCCGCCCCCTGTCTTTACATGTGAAAAAACTTTCTGAACTTGAGAAAGATTTTAAGTATCTTAAAAATTGCCCAATTACAGTAAATGATAAACCTGATACTGGGCTCCACAGCCTGTATTCTAAACCATTCCAGTACCTTGTGTGGTTTATCTCTGGTAATGGATGTTTATTCATCCATTCATTGAACAGCTATTTATCGGACACATCCTCTACTCCAGGCGGAGTTTATAGTGCAGAACATGACCCAGAGGTCGAAGGGGATAGGGAGTGCTGGCAGTGGTACAGAGGAAGCAAGGGTCTTGCTGTGTCGTATAGCGAGTGTTCGGGGAAAGCCTCTCTCGTAGGACAGCATTTGAACTCAGAGATCTGAAGGAGAGGGAGCCCTGTGGATATTGTGGGGAAAGCATTTTAGGCAGAGAAGAGCAAGTTTCTCAGAAGTAATCTTTTTATTAAGAATAAGTATTTTGGGGGCGCCTGGGTGGTTCATTCGGTTGGGCCGCTGACTTTGGCTCAGGTCATGCACTCCGTGAGTTCGAGCCCCACATCGGGCTCTGTGCTGCCAGCTCAGAGCCTGGAGCCTGCTTCGGATTCTGTGTCTCCTTCTCTCTCTGCCCCTCTGCCTCTCATGCTCTCTCTCTGTCTCTCTCAAAAATAAATAAACATTGGGGCGCCTGGGTGGCGCAGTCGGTTGGGCGTCCGACTTCAGCCAGGTCACGATCTCGCGGTCCGGGAGTTCGAGCCCCGCATCGGGCTCTGGGCTGATGGCTCAGAGCCTGGAGCCTGTTTCCCATTCTGTGTCTCCCTCTCTCTCTGCCCCTCCCCCGTTCATGCTCTGTCTCTCTCTCTGTCCCAAAAATAAATAAACGTTGGAAAAAAAAATAAATAAACATTAAAAAATTTTTAATAAAAAATAAAGAATAAGTATTCTTAACCATTTTCACTTAGTTGTTTTTCTAGATTGACTTTAGCAATACGTTGAATGAATTTCAAGAGAAATCTCAATGGAATTTTAGTTTGAAGTGAATTAAATTGTAAATTAATACAAGGAGAAATGACGCTTTTACCAATATTGAAACATTCCAGCCAGAAATATGGAATGTTTCTACTTTTTTTTTCTGTCTAGTAGAGTTTTGAGGTTTTCTTCCTAAAGGAACCACACTTCTTAAAAAAATTACTGGGTGTCATTTGCTGTTGCTGATGCTTTTATAAACTGAATTTTAGTTGCTCAGAATAAGAACCTTGGCATCATCCTTGACTTAACAGTTTTTTTTACTCCCCATACCTAGTGTGCTGGCAAACCCCGTTCATTCCAACTTCAGAGTACAAGCAGATTGCAAACCCTTCCACCGCCACCATCCTTGTCTATACCGCTATTGTCTCTTTACTGTTCTAGTAGATTTCTAGCTGCTCTCCCTCTCCACCCCTGCCCTCTGAAAGTCTCTTCTCAGCGGTACAGCAAGGGCAGCCGTCATCCCGTTAACGTAGAGGGTCGACCAGCCTCCTCCCTTCCTTGATATAGCCCAGCCCCAGCCTCCTCCCCGTTCCTTACACCCGGGTCACAGTGCTGCCTCAGGGGCTCTGTCCCGGCTCCCTCCTCCGGGCATCGCCCAGACCCCCTCCAGTCTGTTCGGGCCTGCCTCTTCCAATGAGAGATTTTAAACCATCCTGTTGACAATTACAACCCTGTCCTTGACTGATTTTGTACAGCTCTTTTTTCATATTCTTACATACTAAATAATTTACTTATTTATTAGAGTTATTTGCTGTTTTATTTTCCCCCTTGAGGGCAGGGATTTTTGCCTCTTGTTTGTTGGTGTATCCTTAACACTTAGAACAGTGACTGGCTCACAAAAAACATTTAGTAAATATTTGTAGAAGGACTGAATTCAGTCTTTTTCTTTTATATTTTCAAATCTGGTCTCTGGTGATAACATGCCAAGGCTTTTTTTTTTCACTTATTTGTCATCCTGCTATACTTTAATTCTGTTTTTCTAGTGATATACTTTTTCATAAATCATATGCAAATTATGATTCTTTTGTCTTTTCTGTTGCAATATTTGTTTGTTGGAAAGTGGGGTAGGAGTTATCTTAATATATTAACTAGAACTTCCAGAACAGTGTTAAGCACTGGAGGCAATTGACATCCTTGCCTCCTTCCTGATTTTTAGGAATATATCTTGTTTTATTACTGTATTTGGATTTGGCTGTCTTCATTATGTTGAAATATTCTTTCATTCTTGTTTTTTAAATAATTTTTATTAAGAAGTTAAATTTTGGGGTGCCTGAGTGGCTCAAAGTGTTAAGCCTCCAGCTCTTGATTTCAACTCAGGTCATGATCTCATGGTTCATGAGTTCGAGCCCTACGTCAGGCTCTATGCTGATAGCACAGAGCCTGCTTGAGAATAAACTTTTTTTTTTAAGTTAAATTTTGCCAACCGTCTTTTTGCCATCTGTTGTAATAATCATATAAGTTTTCTTTTTTAGCCTTTGTATTAATTATATAAGTAGATTAAATATTAAATTATACTTGCATACTTGGAATATACCTTACTTTGTCTCAGTATAGAAACATATCTGTGTGTGTGTGTGTGTGTGTGTTTTAAGATGTAATTCAGGTGCCATAAAATTCATCCTTTTAAATTGTGCAATTCAGTGGTTTTTATTATATTCACAAGTTTTGGTACAGCCGTTAACATTAATTCCAGAACATTTCATCACCCCAAAAGGAAAGAAACCCTGTATTCATTAAGCAGTCACTCCCCACCCATCCAGACCCCGACAATCACAAATCTACTTTGTCTCTATGAATGTGTTCATTCTGGACATTTTATTTAAATGAAATCATAGGGGCACATGGACGGCTTAGTTTTGGTTAAGTGTCCAGCTCTTGATTTCAGCTCAGGTCATGATCTCACGATTCACGGGATTGAGCCCCACGTCGGGCTCTGCAATGACAGTACCAAGCCTGGTGGGACTCTCTTTCTCGCCTCTTTCTGCCTCTCTCTCTCCGTCTCCCCCAAAATAAATTAAACTTAAATAAATACATAAATAAATAAATGGAATCCTAGACTGTGTGGCCTTTTGTGTCTGGCCTTTCACTTAGCATTATGTTTATTCGTATTTCATCTGCGTATAACAAGTGTCAGCACTTCATCCCTTTTTATAGCTGAATAACATTCCACTGGGTGGGTATTTCACATTTTTTAAAATCGCTCATCAGTTGATGGGTATTTGGATTGTTTCCGCTTCTGGCTGTTATGAATAATGCCACAGTGAACATTTGTGTACAATTTTTTATGTGGACTTCATGTTTTCAATCTCTTGGGTATACACCTAGGAATGGAATTGCTGGGTCATATCATTACTCTGTGTTTAACCCTTTGAAAAACTGCTGGACTCTTTTCTAATGCCGCTTTACTACTTTACATTCCCAACAGTCTAAATGCTCTGTCTAGAACCTCTAGTACAATGTTGACTAGAAGCGATGGCGGGTGAACATCCTGGCTGTGTTCCTGATCTTACGTGGAAATTTTTCAGTCTTTCACCATTAAGTATGATGTTAGCTGAGGGTTTTTTTTTTGTTTTTTTTTTTGTTTTTTTTTTGTTTTTTTATTGATGCCCTTTATCAGCTTGAGGTTGTTTCCTTCTATTCCCACTTGGTTGAATGTTTTTATCATGAAAGGATGTCGGAGTTTTTCAGATGTTTTTCCTGTGTCTAATGTGATTGTCATGTGGTCTTTGTCTTTTGTTCTATTAATATGGTATATTATATTGATTGATTTTGATATGTTGAATCACTTTGCATTCCCAAAATAGTCTCTTGGTCATGGTGCACATTTCTTTTAAAAACCAAACTAGTTTTAGTAAATAATTTTAAGGTCATTTCCTTCCCTATTCCAGCTTTCCCAACCTGCCAACACACATGGTGGTACACATGAAACTGAATACAGATTAACCTTTTTCACAGGTTGTTTTGTGAATGCAAAACCCAATAATAGTCTAAACCTATTAATCTTAAAAGTGTCCTCTTTTATTAGTTGTCTCTCCTTGTCAGTGAATCAGTGTCTGCCTTGTTCCCCTCTGTTCAATATGCTTTCCCTTTTGCAAATAATGTCTTTGCAAGTTGTTTTCCATTTTGGTCTCCTTATTTATTTCCTTCACTTCTTTAGTGATTTGGCTTCTTTGTTTTATAGTGTTCTCTTATGTTGAAGCAGGTTCTAGTTTTAGCCAATATGATTATTTTCCTTACTTTCACTTTTTTCCTTGTATTCTGAAATTCTTTCCATAAATGGCATCCAAGTCCTTTGGGTATTTGGGGTTTTTTTTGGTTTCTGAAGTATAGTTAGCATGCGGTGTTATATTAGTTTCAGGTGTATGGCAGCAATTCACCAATCTTATACATTATGCTGTCAACACAGAGCCTGCTTCAGATCCTCTGTCCCTCCCCACTCTTGCTCTCTCAAAAATAAATAAACATTTATTTATTTGTCTGTTTGTTTATTTATTGAGCAGCAGGCACAAGTTTATTAGAATATAAGATCAGAAAGGAAGAATAGTATGAAAGCTCTCAAATTAAATAAACATTTTAAAAAGTTGAAAAAAAATGTAGTTACCATCTGTCACCATACAATGTTATTACAATATTATTGACTCTATTCCCCTGTACTTTCATCTCTGTGATGTATTTATTTGATAATTGGAAATTTGTATCTCTTAATTCCCTTCATCTATCCCCCAGATCCTTCCCCTCATGCAACCACCAGTTCTCTGTATTTAAGATGGTTTCTGTTTTGTTTGTTTTGTTTTTTAGATTCCACATGTAAGTGAAATACTGCATTTGTCTCTCTCTGACTTATTTTACTTAACATAATACCCTCTAGGTCCATCTGTGTTGTTGCAAATAGCAAGATTTCATTTTTATGGCTGAGTAATAATCGTATATGTATACCACATCCTCTTCATCCATCCACCTATCAGTGGACACTTAGGTTGCTTCAGTAACTTGGCTATTATATAGTAAGTAATGCTTCAGTAAACACAAGGGTGCATATATCTTATTGAATTAGCGTTTTCATTGTATTTGGGTAAATTCTCCATAGTATAATTACTGGAATCATAGGGTATGTCTACTTTTTTTTTTTTTTAAGAGAAGAGAGAGTGAGTGGGGGAGAGGGGCAGAGGGAGAGAGAATCTTAAGCAGGCTGCATGCTCAGCACAGAGCCTAACGTGGGGCTCAACCCTGGGATCGTGACCTGAGCCCAAATCAAGAGTCGAACGCCCAACCGACTGGGCTACCCGGGCACCCTGGGTCTTTCTATTTTTAATTTTTTGAGGAACCTCCATACTGTTTTCTCACGGTGATTATACCAATTCGCATTCCCACCAACAGTGTACAAGGGTTCCCTTTTCTCAACATCCTTACCAACACCTGTTATTTCTTGCCTTTTTGACACTAGCCATTCTAGCAGGTATGAGGTCATAGTTCATTGTGCTTTTGATTTGCATTTCCCTAATGATTAGTGATGTTAAGCATCTTTTCATGTGTTTGTTGGCCATCTGTATGTCTTCTTTGGAAAGAGGTCTATTCATGTCCCCTGCTGACTTTTTAATTGGGAAAATATATATATATATATATATATATATATGCTATTGAGTTGTAGACTCTCTTTATGTATTTTTGGATATTGATGTTTTATTGTATATATCATTTCCAAATATCTATTCCCATTTAGTAGGTTGCCTTTTTATTTTGTTGATGGTTTCCTTCTCTGTGTGAAAGCTTTTTATTTTGTTGTGGTCCCAGTAGTTTATTTTTGCTTTTGTTTCCCTTGACTAAGGAGACATATCTAGGGAAATGTTGCTAAGGTCAATGTTCAAGAGATGACTGCCTATGTTTTCTTTTAGGAGTTTCATGGTTTCAGTCTCACATTTAGGTCTTTAATCCATTTTGAGTTTATTTTTGTGTCTGGTATGAGAAAGTGGTCCAGTTTCATGTAACTGTCCAGTTTTCCCAGCACCATTTATTGAAGAGACTGTCTTTTATCCATTGTAAACTCTTGCTTCCTTTATCATAGATTAAAACCCATATAAGCATGGGTTTATTTCTGGGCTCCCTATTCTGTTTCACTGATCTGTGTGTCTATTTTAGTGCCAGTACCATACTGTTTTGCTTACTGTAGCTTTATAATATATCTTGAAATCCGGAATTGTGATATCTCCAGCTTTGTTCTTTTTCAAGATTGCTTTGGCTATTTGGGGTCTCTTGTTCCATACAAATTTTGGGATTATTCTAGTTCTGTGAAATGCCACTGATAATTTTGGTCAGGATTCATTGAATCTGTAAATTGCTTGGGTGGTATGGACATTTTAACAATATTAATTATTTCCGTCTGAACACAGTATATCTTCCCATTTGTGTTGTCTTCAATTTTTTTTTATCAGTGTTTTATAGTTTTCAGAGTATACAGGTCTTTTCACTTCCTTGGTTAAATTTATTTCCAGGTATTCTTTTTAGTGCAATTGTAAATAAGACTGTTAATCTTTCTTTCTGCTACATCATTATTAGTATATGGAAACGCAACAGATTTCAGTATATTTTGTACCCTACAACTTTACTGAATTCATTTATTCTAATAGTTTCTTTAATTTTTGTTTTAAGTTTTATTTATTTCTTAAAGAGACAGAATGAGCAAGCAGGGGAGGGGCAGAGAAGGAGGGAGAGAGAATCTCAAGCAGGCTCCACACTGTCAGCACAGAGCCCAACATAGGAGGCTCGAATTCACACACTGAGATCGTGACCTGAGCTGAAACCAAGAGCCAGATGCTTAACCAACTGAGCCACCCAGGCGCCCCTATTCTACTAGTTTTTTGATGGAGTCTTTAGGGTTTTCTATATATGATACCATGTCATCTGCAGATAATGACAATTTTACTTATTCCTTAACCAATTTGGATACCTTTTATTCTTTTTCTTGTCTGATTGCTGCAGCTAGGACATCTAGTACTGTGTGACTAGAAGTGGTGAGCATGGACATCCTGGACTCATTCCTGATCTTAAGAGGAAAAGCTCTGTTTTTCACCATTAGGTATTCTATTAGTTGTGGGTTTGTCACATGACCTTTATGTTGAGGTATGTTCCCTCTAAAGCCACTTTGTTGACAGTTTTAGCATGAATAAAATGTTTGATTTTGTCAAATGCTTTTTCTGTATTGAGATGATATAGTTTTTATCCTCCATTTAAAAAAAATTTTTTTTTACTGTTTATTTCTTTTTGAGAGAGAGATAGAGTGCAGGTTGGGGAGGGGCAGAGAGAGAGGGAGACACAGAATCCGAAGCAGGCTCCAGGCTCTGAGCTGTCAGCACAGAGCCCGACACGGGGCTTGAACTCATGAACCGTGAGATCATGACCTTAGCAGAAGTCGGACACTCAACCGACTGAGCCACCCGGGCACCCCTATCCTTCATTTTGTTAATGTAATGGATCACATTGCAGTTACTGAACCATCCTGGCATTCCTGGGATAAATCCCACTTGATTGTGGTGAATGATCCTTTTAAAATACTATTGAATTCAGTTTGCTAATATCTTGTTGGGGATTTTTATATCTGTATTCATCAAGGATGTTGGCCTATAGTGAGGTTTTTTGTTGTTTGTGTTTTTGTAATGACTTTGTCTGGTTTTAATATCATGGTAATACTGGCTTCGTGGAATGAATTTGGAAGCTTTCCTTTCTCTTCTATTTTTCAGAATAGTTTGAGAAGAAAAAATATTAGTTCTTCTTTAAATGTTTGGTAGAATTAAGCTGTGGAAGCCATCTGGTCCTGGACTTGGTGTTTGTTGGGAGTTTTTTTTGATTACCAATTCAATTTGGTTACTAGTAATTGGTCTATGAAGATTGTCTGTCTTCCTGATTCAGGTTTGGCAGATTGTGTGTTTCTAGGAAGTTACCCATTTCTTCCAGATTATTCAGTTCGTTGGCATATAATTTTCATTGTAGTCTCTTATAATCCTTTGTATTTTAGTAGATTGTTGCTTCTCTTTCGTTTCTGATTTTATTTGAGTCCTCTCTTTTTCTTGAGGAGTCTGGTGGCTAAAAGTTTGTTGATTTTGTTTATCTTTTCAAAGAACCGGTTCTTGGTTTCATTGATCTGTTCTTGTTGTTGTTAATCTCTATATAGTTTATTTCTGCTCTGATCTTTATTATTTCCTTCCTTCTACTGCGGGCTTTGGTTATTCTTCTTTTTCTAGTACTTTAGGTGTGTGGTTGGATTGTTTGAGATTTTTCTTGTTTCTTCAGGTAGGCTTTCATCACTATAATATCCCTCTTAGAACTGCTTTTGCTACATCCCAAAGATTTTGGATTGTTGTGTTTTCATCTGTTTCCCTGTATTTTTTTATTTCACCTTTGATTTCTTCACTTACCCATTGGTCGTTTAGTAGCATATTGTTTAGCCTCCACATGTTTGGGGTTTTCTTTTTTTTTCCTTGTAATTGATTTCTAGTTTTATACCATTGTGGTTAAGAAAGATGCTTGATAGGATTTCAATATGTTCTGAAATTTATTGAGACTTGTTTTGTGGTCTAACACATGATCTCTCCTGGAGAATGTTCCATGTGCACTTGAAAAGAGTTGGTGCTTAACTGCCTGAGCCGCCCAAGTGCCCCTCTCCCAGGCTTTTTAAAAGTCCTTTGTGCTATGCCTTATGATTGTCCAAAGCCCTTTTTTCTGGTAGTCTACCACATCTGCGTTCCTCAAATGTTTTTTCCATTAAAGAAAAATGTATGTAAACAATGAGTATTAAGTAAGGCCAGAGTAGAGAGTACATAGACATTCCCAACCAGCAAGCAGAATCAGTGTTACGAAAAATAGCCAAACAGAAAACAGACTTCGTGGAACATACCTAAAAAGCAAAAGAAGTGGTTAGAGATAAATATAAGGAAAGAGATGATAATTAAGCATCAAATCTATTTCAGAAAAAGTCAGTTGCAAATAACATGAACTCTAGAAGAAGATAGGACAGACAGTTCAAAACTGATTATCAGAATTATAATGAAATGTTCTAGACTTTAATAGGGAAAAAAAAACTTCTAACACTAGAAATAGATAAGGCTTGCCACGTTTTGGGTTCCAAGACATACATTGGTCAAAGTCTTACATCTTGTATTAAAATTCTGTATGCTTCCAATCAAGGAATGGTGACAAACAGTTGAGATTCACAATAAACTATATTGAGATTTTGATTGGATTTGGATTATATCTATGGATTAATATAGGGAGAATTGGTATCTAATAATATTGAGGTTTCTAAAACGTGAATGTGGTCTATTTTTCCATTATTTGGGCTTGCTTAAATGTTTTTAAATTGTTTTATAATTTTCTTTTTTTTTTTAATTTTTGTTTTCAACATTTATTTATTTTTGAGAGACCGAAAAAGAGCACGAGCAGAGGAGGGGCAGAGAGAAAGGGAGACACAGAATCTGAAGCAGATTCCAGGCTCCGAGCTGTCAGCACAGAGCTGATGCGGGGCTCGAACTCACAAACTGAGATCATGACCTGAGCCGAAGTCAGATGCTTAACCAACCGAACCACCCAAGCACCCCTTTATAATTTTCTATGCACATCTTTTTAAATATATCCTTAAGTATCTTATACTTTCTACTGCTGTTATAAATGTGTGTGTTTGTTTGTAAATAATGTTTTCTTTTTGTTGCTCTTCTTTAAAATGTATATAGAAGGGTGGAAAGCCAAGACAGGGTGTTTCTGAATCGGAATAACATGATGGATTTAGCCTACCAAATATCGAAATGTAGAATTCTTCAAAAAGTAGTTAGTAGTAGACAAAGTTTGTGTCAGGGAGAGATGCATTAAACAGTAGAACAGAAAGGTTACTTAGAAACTGGTCCACAGATTATGGAACCACGATATGTGACGAGGGTGGCATTGCAGATAGAGGAAGGGGATGTGGAGAGACTATTATGATTTAAATATTAGATCTGTATTTCACACAGTATACAAAATCATTTCTACATAGATGAAAGAGTGAAAAGCTTTTAGGGCATATGGGGAAATACATTATGTCCCTGGAATGGGAAGAATTTCCCGTGAAGACACAGAAGGGGCTATCCGTGAAAGTAAAGATTAATAACTTTGAGTATATTAAAGTCAAGTACTCTGTTCAACAACAACAAAATAATCCTCTGATGAACTTGAAAATATAAGTCACACACTGGGAGAAGATCCTTGCTACACACAGAACCAATAAAGCTTTAGTGTACAGAATGAATCAGTCAGAAAAAGACAAACAGCCTGATAGAAGAATGGGCAAAATGACATGAATAGCCATTTCACAGAAGAAATACCTAAGGCCTACAAATTTATGAAAAGATGTTCAACTTTATTAGTAATTAGGGAAATGCAAATTAAGATCATACTGAGATTACCAAAAATTAAGAGATTTGCCAGATCATGTATTGGAGAGGATGTGAATCAACAGGAATTCTTGTATACCACCGAGAGAATATAAATTGGTCCAACCACTTTGAAAAACAATTCAACTTTATGATGTGAAGTTGAATTTCGTGTATTTTTTGACTCAGCATTTCTAATCCTAGTGGTGTACCCTGGAGAAACTTAACCATGTATACCAGCAGACGTGGACAGTAATATTCACACTAACACGATTTGTAATGGCAAAAAGAAACGTGGAAAAAACCCAAATGTCCTTTAACAAAGAATGGAATATGAAGTTAGGGTATGTTGACATAAAAATATACAACATTAAAACCTAATGAACTACAGCTATACATTGGTTGTTTTCAGGGCAGACAGGCTAGCTTTACAATGATTCATGTCAAAAAGTAGATAATAAAACAATATTTTACTCATTCTTTTTTTAAGAAAAAATTGCTGCATTCCTGTTTTGTGCCAGACAGCACTCTGGGTGCTAAGGACTTAGCAGTGAAAGAGGTGGACAAGTTTTCTGTCCTCATGAAGCTTACATTTTAGTTTAAGGGCGACAGATGGATAAATAAGCAAAACAATATGTAATTTAACGTAATCATAAGAGCTGTGGAAAAAGTTGAAGCAAAGTAAAAGGATAGCATATGATTTGATGGGTGTGTGTGTGTGTGTGTGTGTCTGTCTGTCTTTGCAGCTCAAGGGAGGGTTTTTTCAAAATGTAACATTTGGGAAGAGTTGAACATCCTGTGGAAGAGAGTGTTACAACTTTCTGGAGGGGAAAGTAGGAAGGAGCTTGGCATTTACAAGGAAGAGCAAGAAGGCAGATGAGTTCTGATAGGGAATGAGCTGGGACAAGGGGGAGTGGGCAGGAGAGAGAGTTCCAGGGGGTAGACAAATTCATACTGTGTAGGGTCTCAGTTTTAGTAATAAGTATAGGCTTTTTAAAAATATGGAAAGTCATTGGAGAATTTTGAGCAGAATGACATAATCTGACTTATGTTTAGGGTCTGAAGAACTGATTGTTGGGGGCAGAGGTGGAGGGCTTGGGGGAAGGATGCAGAAGGCCCAGTTAGGAGGCTTTTGTGGAAGTGCAGGCATTCAGTGAGGGTGGGGTGGACCAAGGGGACAGTGGCGAATCCAGAAGGAGGTGGTTAGTTAGTTCAGTGATATATTTGGGGGGTGTAATTGAAAGGACTTAGTGATAGATGGGGAAGATCTCTATGAAGAGGGAGTCTTCACTGGGAGCAGCTGGGTGGGCGGTGATGCCATTTACATGGGGAATGAAACATGAGCGGGTGGGGCCCTGAGACCAAGAGTTTGTTCTTAGACCTCTTGAATTTGGAATGCCCGTGAGCCGCTCAGGCACATGACCCTGACGCTCTCAGAAGGGAGGTCTGGAGTTCAGGGGTAGAAATAGGAGACTCATCCACGTGCACGTGTACATGGCATTCAAAAGCTTGGAAGGGAGCACCGAGGGAGTGAGTGTAGCAGAGAAGGGAGGCTGTGGAGGGAGGCGGTGAGGGGGGAAGTGCCAGGGGCTGTGCTGTGCTTTCGGGAACTCTAGAAGATGTTTCAGTAGGCATGTTATGTAATGGCAACATACGTTTGCAGTAGAGATTACAGATCCCAGGTCAGTGTATTTTGAGAGAACAGTAAAAAGACTTCTGTAGAGAAATGCAGACATCAGATGAAGAGGCACTTCAGTGAAGGGTAGATCCTAATGGCCCGTACACCTATGAAAACATGCTTAACCTCACCATTAATCAGGGAAATGCCAATTTAAAAGAGCAGTAATACCTGATGCTGTCAAATATTGGAAGGGAGGTCATTTTCATACCTTAGGGGAAATGTGAATGATTACAGCCTTTTTTGAAAGCAGTCTGGCAATCTCTATGAAAATGAAAAATCTATGGGGGCGCCTGGGTGGCGCAGTCGGTTAGGCGTCCGACTTCAGCCAGGTCACGATCTTGCAGTGCGTGAGTTCGAGCCCCGCGTCAGGCTCTGGGCTGATGGCTCAGAGCCTGGAGCCTGTTTCCGATTCTGTGTCTCCCTCTCTCTCTGCCCCTCCCCCGTTCATGCTCTGTCTCTCTCTGTCCCAAAAATAAATAAATGTTGAAAAAAAATTAAAAAAAAAAAAAATGAAAAATCTATGATCCAACAGTCTCACTCCTAGAAATCTGTCTCCTGGAAATAGGAGCACCAGTGCATAAAAATCTAAGTATGTTTATTATAGCCTTTTTTAAAGGAAAAAAACAGGGCATCTGTGTGCATCTGATTCTTGATTTCAGCTCAGGTCATGATCTCAAGGTTGTAGGATTGCCCTGCATCACATCGGGCTCTGTACTGGGCATGGAGCCTGCTTGGGATTCTCTCTGCCCTCCCCCTGAGAGAGAGGGAGAGCGAGAGGGGTCTGAAGAACTGATTGTTGAAGAACTTTCTCTCTATCTCTCTCTCACACAATAAATAAACATTTAAAAAAAAAATAAAGGGCAGGGGCGCCTGGGTGGCTCAGTCAGTTAAGCATCCGACTTCAGCTCAGGTCATGATCTCACGGTCTGTGAGTTCGAGCCCCGCGTCGGGCTCTGTGCTGACAGCTCAGAGCCTGGAGCCTGCTTTGGATTCTGTGTCTCCCTCCCTCGCTCTCTGCCCCTCCCCTACTCACACTCTGTTTCTCTCTCTCTCTCAAAAATAAATAAACATTAAAAAAAATTTTTTAATAAATAAAAATAAAGGGCAAAGACACTAAAAGTAGAGTCAATACCCATCTTTCATGGAAAACTTGATTAAATTGTAGGTTGTCTAATTATTGGATTGTTATGCAGCCAGTTGACGTCAAGGACCTTTCACGATGCAGAGAATTTTATAAAATACAATTGTGCATGTGTGTGCTGTGTGAAACACCATAGTCCCCGTCATTCTGCCTGTGTATATAAAACTTTTGTAGATGATTATATATATAAAGGTAAGTTTTTGTGGTTTTGGTTTTTTTTTTTTAGAGGGAGAGAGTAGGGGAAGGGTGGTGTGGGGGGACAGAAGATCTGAAGCAGGCTCTGTGCTGACAGCAGAGAACCTGATGTGGGACTCGAACTTGTGAAACCATGAGATCATGACCTGAGCCAAAGTCGGACACTTAACTGACTGAACCACCCGGGCACCCCGAGAAAAGCATAGTTCTTAAATAACAATTGCCTGAGAATAAGTAAATCTGGGGAAGGTTTTTGGAGGTAAGCCTCTACTCACTCAGTCAATAAACAAACATACATCTCTGTTTAAAAGAAAAAGGATCCCAAGATAAAACAGCTTCTGTGATACTTCCCATTTATGTAAAATATTTGTGCCTATATATAAAAGACATGAGAAATCATCACTAAAATTATAATCCTAAGGTATAATTAACTTTTTAAGGTATAATTTAACTTTTTAAAATAAAATGCTAGATTGGAATATACCTGTCACTATTGTTTTTTTCTCCTTTCAGTGCTGGTTTAAATGGAGAATCTTGAAATTGACAAGATAAATTCCATTTTCAAAAGAATAATTTTTTAATTGTTTTTAATGTTTATTTTTGAGAGAGAGAACATGAGCAGGAGAGGAACAGAGAGGGAGACACAATCTGAAGCAGGCTCCAGGCTCTGAGCTGTCAGCACAGAGCCCAACACAGGACTCAAACCCATGAACCGTGAGATCACGACCTGAGCCAAAGTTGGATGCTTAGCTGGCTGAACCACCCAGGCACCCCTCTAAAGAATAATTTTATGTGTACAAGATTATTACCATTTTATGCTCTTTGTTAACTTCTATTTCAGTATCCATTTTCCTTTTGCTTTCTTAGCTTTCAGTCTTTAACCAGCAGTTTGTTCTGGGTATAAAGTAAAAATAAAAATTAGAACAGATTAGCAGGCAAACCCACAAGTAGCTAGCTGTATTCAGTTGAGTGATGAACCTGACTGCATATCTGAACCATGAACAGAGTGATCTAATATTTACTATCGTGTACATATTTGCTCAGGAGGTACAGAGGGTCTTATACCGTTCAATATTAGAAAATATATTTATTGATTTTTTTAGTATTGATTTTTTTAATATGTATTGTATGCTTTTTTTTAATTATTATTTGAGTATAGTTGACACACAATGTTACATTAGTTTCAGGTACATGACACAGTGATTTGACAACTCTATATGTTATGCTGTGCCCACCACAAGTATAGCTATATCTATATCACCATACAGCACCATTACAATAGCATTGACTATATTCCCTTTTATTCCAATGACTTACTCATTTCATAACTGTAAGGTTGGACCTCCTGCTCCCCTGAACCTGTTTTGCCCATCCCCTAATTTCCCTCCCCTCTGGCGGCCATCTGTTTGTTTTCTGTATTTATCAGTCTGATTTTGCTATTTATTCATTTGTTTTTTAGATTTCACAAGTAAGTGAAATCATATGGTATTTGTCTTTCTCTGACTTATTTCACTTAGCATAATACCCTCTAAGTCCATCCATGTTGTCTCAAATGACAAGATCTCATCCTTTTTACGGCTTAATAATATTCCATTGTAAAAATACAGTATCTTCTTTATCCATTCATCTATTGGTGGACACTTGGGTTGCTTCTGTATCTTGGCTGTTGTAAATAATGCTGCAGTAAACATGGGCGCATATATCTTATTGAATTAATGTTTTCATTTTTGGGGGTAAATAGTAGTGGAATTACTAAATCATTTGGTAGTTCTGTTTTTAATTTTTTGAAGAATCTCCATACCGTTTTTCACAGCGATTGTACCAATTTACATTCCCACCAACAATGAACAGGGTTCTTTTTTCCTGACATCCTTGCTGGCACTTGTTATTCTGGCCATTCTGACAGGTTTAAGTGTATTTATTGATTTTTAAATTGAAATTAACACAGACATCATGATTGCCATTAACTGTGTGAACTTCTCAGCATCCATGGGAGCCTCTGGGTTAGGAAACTACCATTTACAGAAGGTGGGATCTAGCCTGGCTGATTTTCTCTTGTCTTTGTTTCGTGTGTTACTTGGTGTTCATCTCGACCTGTCGCCCACCTTTGTTCTTTCTCTGTGATTTAGCTGCTGTGTCTTCATTCCTCATTTTACTTGTTTGAAGCTTTGTTTTGCTTCTACTCTGTGTTCAAAGCCATTATGTGATGCTAGATTGTTCCTGTCCCTCTGGATAAGATCCTGTATCTGTTCTGGTCATTCTCTGCTAATGAAAAGCCCCCAAATCAGTTCTAGTCATAAAAGCAGACCAAGTTCAATAATTAATATGGTCAGTTAATAATTTAAAAGTCCAAACTGTCTTTAAAGCCAAAATTTCTCCCTTCCAAAGAAGCTTATAACTCCTGAAGTAGGTTGGCCTACTACAGTGGGAAGGAAAGGTCAACTAATTTTTCTGACTTTACTACCATACTGACTGCTCTTCTAGCATTCTTCAACCCTCTAGTGATGAGGTGGGGAAGAAGGTGGCAAGAAAGATTTTAGTGGAACTTACTATAACTGTTGTGAGCTGGTGCTGATTGCTAGCTGGATTTTGCACCTGTTAGAGCTGATTGTTTTGCTCATGAGCGCTTTTGTAGCTCCTTCAGAGTCACCCAGTATTAATTACCTTTAGCCACATAACAAATTTCTTCATAACTTAACAGCTTAAAACAACACACACTTATTATCACAATTTCTGTGGATCAGGAATCTAGGCAAGGCTTACCTGGACCCTCTACGTCTGTGTCTCTCACAAGATCACAGTCATCCTAAGGCGTGTCTAAGGGATAGATTCGCTTCCAAACTCACTCCAGTAGTTGTTGGCAGGATTCAGTTTCTCAAGCATTAATGACCTAATGGCCTCATTTCTTCATGAGCTGTTGGCTAGAGCCCTCCCTTAGTACCTTGCCACATGGACCTCTCCATAGAGCAACTCATAATAATAGCGGCTGGCTTCCAGAGCAAAAGGGCAAGAGTCCAAGAGATGGAAGTGACAGTCCTTTGTAACCCAATCTTGAAAATGACACCCTACCACTTTTGCCATATTCCGTTCATTGGAAGTAAGTAACTAGATATAGCCCACGCTCCAGAAGAGGGCGGTACACGGACCATGAATACCAGGAAATCAGGATCGTTGGGAGCCATTTTAGAAGCAGTCTGCCACCCCGTCACCAGTATTCTTGGGATTATCTCATCTTCACTTCTCTTGATAAAGGCAAATGTATCTGTCTTCTGAGTAGTCACTTATAACTCCCTCCCCCTTGGACATCTTTCTTCTCTGGTCCCCTCACCTCCAGGTGGCCCTCTTGAACAGGATTTAAGACGACCTCCATCTCTAGCTAATGGTCCATGGAAAACATGCACCCTTTACCACCAGAAACTTGGGAGTGCAGGCCAATCACAGCATAGTCACCACCCATTTCAGTCTGCCACCAGAGCAACTAACCAGAAAACCTGTACTTTCTCAAGATTTCTCAGTTTTGAGTCAATCACTGGTCTTCTAGGACTCCCTAGGTCTAGAAGACATGTCCCACGCTCTCCATGTGGTCTTGTTGAAGCTTCTTTTCCTAGGTCAAGGTGGGGAAAGGAGGTCCTTTTCTGAACTCTCCTTATCTCTAACCTTTTTTTTTTGCTAGAGCTAAGGTTTACGAGCCATTTTGACAACATTCTTGGATCCTCAGCTGAAACTGACACTCAGGTAGTTCCATATTGACATCCTGTTTCATCTGCTGTTTGCCTTTTTCCTAATCCTTTGAAGGCATTTGCCTTGGGTGGTTGCCTACAGTCATTGCAACAAGAAAAATAATTACCAATTTATTAAATCAAACAGTGGAACATAAGAGAGAAGAGATGGGAGAAAGATGAATAAATAATGAGAAAGGGCAGGGAGGAAGATGGGGGAAAGCACTAAATACCTTATTTTGTTTCAGATTAGAATAAATAGATAAATATTGTCTTCATGTTATTGTGTAATTATTATTGTTTTAATGGTGTTCTTGAAATGTTTGAGGCACTTGTAGAATTAAAATTATGAAATTTGAGTTTAATTCATAGAATAAAGGTAAACATGAAGAGAGAAAAGAGGCATATAAAAAGCCAGACATACTGGAAGCATAAATGTTCTCCATTTAGATCCATAAATAAAATCCAACAATAATAATGTTTGTAAGAGGCTGACCTAACACAAAATAGTGGGAGGTAAAAATTACTCCAAAATCGGAAAGATCTATTTATCAGACTGAATAAAACAGATGGAGAGATGGCAGTAATTTATATCAGACAAAATAGAATTTAAGGGGAAAAAAAGCATAGTGCATATCATTTTATATTGACAACATAAAGGCCAATGAAATTGACATCAGAAATAAAAGATGTGCCCAAATTGGCGTAAGTCTTGTGAATTGGATTCACAAGTATCCAAATTTAGTTCCACATGATCATCTTTCTGAGTTTTTTGGTGGAGGAAGCAGGGTTTGGAAGATCTGCATAAAGCAGTAAATTCTCTTTCTATTAAAATGTACTTTATAAATTTTGTGTATAATTAAAGAAGTTTTGCTGGTGGAGGACCAGCTAAGACTCCTTGCTAAGGAAATGGGAAAGGCAAGGCCAAAGTTATGCAAATATAGTTTCCTAGGAATTCAAACCAGGTGTAGAGCTGGAGACTGGTGGGAAAAGGTGCTCTTTGTATCCAATCAGACAAGGTCCCCATGGTTGAGTTTAAAGGAGAAGTCATCCTCTACGGATGTAGAAGAGTCCAGTAAGTTTAACTGTCCACGTGTTCTTTACCTAATACAGATTCCATTCTGCAGTGTTTTTTTTTTAATCAGACATTCTGGGACAGGCCCTAAGCATTAGTATTTTCATTGATTTACTTTTTAAAAATAGTTAACGTTTTTCTTTTTAATTTCAGGAGAAATACAGTTTTGTGACACTACCATTCCTCCTACCCTGATGTAGCATTGTACCCTTCCTAACATTTTCTTAGGCTTAAATAAGCACATGCGCATGCAGACACGTGCGCGGGCACACACACGCATATACACACACACGCTCAGAGTTTGATGCAGTTAACATTTTTTAATTTGCAGCTTGCTCTTTTCACTTGCCCTTGACATACTGCTGGCTTTCCAAGTCAATACACATAGATGTTGGCTATGGATATGCCATAGTATAGCTGCGCCATAATTCAGTTAATCGTCTCTTCGCCGATGGCCCATTCGTTGTTTCTTCTTTTGGCAGGAGAACTTCAGTGAACATCTTGGTTTGTTTATCTTTACATGCTCGTGCTCTTATTTCTATAGAATAGATTGGTTCCTAAAAGTAGAATTGTTAGGCTGTGTGGTATGTATGTTTTTAATTTTATAATGTATGCGATCATATCCGCTTCTTAAATGTTTGTAGCAATTTACATTTCATTTATGTAATCGTGTATGTGGGTGCTGGTTTCCCTACACTCACTGTTAAGCACATTTCTAGCTTAAGAAAATAATTCATTAAAACCGCAAAAGTAATAACAAGGGAAAACAGGAGAAAATTTTTTTGTAGTCTTAGAATAGGAAAGTACTTTAAAAGCAAGATACAAAACCATAAGCCACAAAGAAAAAGATGAATAGCTCTTATGATATAAAAATGAAGAAATTTCTCCTGGCCAAAAAGCCATTGCAAATGAAATTAAGACAAATGACAAATGGGTGAAAACATTTGTAGCATATGATAGAAAAAGAGATGAGACATATAGAGAGATATAGACAAAATGAGCTTTTGTAGATCGATAACAAAAGCCCATAACCCAGTGGAAAAATGAGTACTGGGCGTGAAAAAGCACTGTGTAGAAAATATAGTATGTATGAAAAGATGTCCAACATCATCTCTAATTAAGAAGTGCAGGGGCGCCTGGGTGGTTCAGTCAGTTAAGCGTCCGACTTCAGCTCAGGTCACGATGTCGCGGTCCGCGAGTTCGAGCCCCGCGTCGGGCTCTGGGCTGATGGCTCAGAGCCTGGAGCCTGCTTCCGATTCTGTGTCTCCCTTTCTCTCTGCCCCTCCTCCATTCATGCTGTGTCTCTCTCTGTCTCAAAAATAAATAAACGTTAAAAAAAAAAAAAAGAAGTGCAAATTAAAACAAAACATCATTTTTCACATAGCAAATTGAGAAAAAAAAATATATATATATGTATATTGCTAATACCCATGAATAGTGAAGTTACGGGGATATAGAAACTCACATATTATTGGTGGAAGTGTGACTGGCACGATCTCTGTAATTGGCAGTTTGGTGGTTTTAAAAATTCTTTCTGAATTGTTTTTAGCTAAAGTACGTACATAGTTTTAACAAAAAACTTTTACTTACAGCGGAATACAAGTCTCCTGTCTCCTCTTCACTTATTGACTAGACACAGTCCACTGACTTTCTAGCTTAAGAGACCAGGATGTAACCAACTTGTTATATTACCCTCATATTCCCTCCCTTCCCCTACTATTTTTACCAAAATGTTATTATGAAAATTTTGAAACATACAGAAGAAGTTGGAATGTAAAGTGAATCCCATATACCCACTTCTGGGACCCTACAATTAACATTTTGCTGGGTTTGTTTACCACACTTCTGTCCTTCCAACAGTCTCTCTCCATCCATCCATCCATCTTATTTCTCATGTATTTTAAGTTAATTTGCATATGTTATTTCATCCTAAGCACTTCAGCATATGTATACTTAACTAGAATTTAAAATTTATTTACATTTTTGAGATAAAGTTTGCATACAGTGAATGCATAAATCTTGTGTTTCACAGGATGAGTTCTGACAAACATATACATCTGTGTAACACAACCCGCATCACTATATGAAATATTACCATCACCCCAGAAAATTTTCTCCTGCGTCTTCGCGTCTTCCCATTCACTCACCACACCCACCTTCCCCCAGAAGTTACCACTGTTTAGACATCTTTTCACTGTAAATTAGCTTTTCCTTTTCTAGCACTTCATATAAATGGAATCATACAGTATCCCAGTATTACTCTTTTATGTGAGATTCTGTCATTTAGCATGTTTTTGAGATTAGTCCATGTTGTTGTCTGACTAGAACTTCATTCCTTCCCGTTGTTGGATAGTATTCCCTTGTGTGAACCTTGAATACACCACACACAGCCCGCTCAGCCGCTCTCGTGCTGATGAGCACCGGGGCTGTTTTCACACTTGGGCTACTATGAATAAAGCTCTGTGTGCATCTTTGTATAGATCTTTCTGTGGACATGTGCTTTCATGTTTTTTGAGTCCGTGCAGAGAGGATGTGACAGTTTCGTACGTTAAAAGACCATCACAGTAGATACCCCTTCATACCTCCTAGAAAGGCTGGCCGTACCAACGACGGCTAGGATGTAGAACGTCTGAGCTCTCTTATGTTGTGTGAGGGAATATAAAATGATATGATAACCACTTTGGAAAATAGTCTGGCAGTTTCTTACATTTAAGGTTAAACATTTACCTGTGCTATTACCCTGTAATCCTGTTCCTGGGATTATCCAAGAGAAGTAAAACCATAGATCAAAAAAAAAAAAAAAAAAGCAAGAATATTTATAGCAGTTTTATTCACGGTAACCAAAACTGGAAACAATACAAATGTCCAAAAACAACAACAACAAATGTCCATCCGTACATCTATAGGAGAATGGGTGCAGTGGAATATTACTTGGCCATGTGTACGACTGAACTACTTCTGTAACATGAATTCAATTCATTTCAAAAACTGAGCAATAGAAGCTAATACCCAGACTTCTTACCTTTTTTTTTTTTTTTTTTTTTTTTTTTAATTTTGAATTCAGGAACCAGCAGAGCTGATCTGTGGGGACGTAAATCAGGACAGTGGTTGCCTGTGGTGGGTGGGAAGTAACTGGTAGGGAGGATGAAGGAACTTTCTGAGATGACTTAAATGTTATAGACTTGATTAGGTTAGTTATATGGGTATATGATGTATCAACTTCTCGTGAAAAGTGAAAATAAACCCTAAAAGCAAGTGTATTGTGTACCTCTTCAAAATTGAAGTGTGGGTAGGGGCGCCTGGGTGGCGCAGTCGGTTAAGCGCCCGACTTCAGCCAGGTCACGATCTCGCGGTCCGTGAGTTCGAGCCCCGCGTCAGGCTCTGGGCTGATGGCTCAGAGCCTGGAGCCTGTTTCCGATTCTGTGTCTCCCTCTCTCTCTGCCCCTCCCCCGTTCATGCTCTGTCTCTCTCTGTCCCAAAAATAAATAAACATTGAAAAAAAAAAATTAAAAAAAAAAAAAAAAAAAACAAAATTGAAGTGTGGGGACAGTTGCTTACAAGACCATGGGGACTAAAGGAGAGTTGAGGGAACGTGCCAGAATTTTAGGCATTTCCATTTAAAACATGATTTCTGGGGGCGCCTGGGTGGCGCAGTCGGTTAAGCGTCCGACTTCAGCCAGGTCACGATCTCGCGGTCCGTGAGTTCGAGCCCCGCGTCAGGCTCTGGGCTGATGGCTCAGAGCCTGGAGCCTGTTTCCGATTCTGTGTCTCCCTCTCTCTCTGCCCCTCCCCCGTTCATGCTCTGTCTCTCTCTGTCCCAAAAATAAATAAAAACGTTGAAAAACAAAAATAAAAAAAAAAAATAAAACATGATTTCTGGGGGTGCCTGGGTGGCTCAGTCGGTTGAGCGGCCCACTTCGGCTCAGGTCATGATCTCGCGGTTGAGGAGTTCGAGCCCCGTGTCGGGCTCTGTGCTGACAGCTCAGGGCCTGGAGCCCGCTTCGGATTCTGTGTCTCCCTCTCGGCCCCTCCCCTGCTCATGCTCTCTCTCTATCTCAAAAATAAATATAAACATTAAAAAAAGTTTTTTGTAAACATTTCTGAAATTGAAAAAAGAGGACGTGGACGTTTAAGTGGAGATCTTCCATGACAGTCACAAACCAAATCCCTCGCTTTTTACCCTTCAACCTGAGCTTCTCCCCTTGTCAGAGACTGGCTCTCCCTAAGGTGCCCTGTGAGGGCAGAGGGTGGATTGGATGACTGCCCACACATGCTCCTTCTCCAGAAGCCATAACAGAAAACACTAATGAGGGCCCTCAAGAAGTCATCTGGCCTGTCCCCTACAGAGAGCCCATCACAAATAAAAACACTGCGTTCTAAGTGTATCTTCTCAGAATTATTTATAATTCTTTTAAAGATAAAACTGTCAAGGTTCTGAAAGTTTCATCACGTGGAAAACAAAATGTCTTTATGAAATAGCTCTATCAAGTAATAGGTGATGATTTTTATGTATTTAAAGATATTAGGGACCGATTTCCTAGAGATTTTTCATTCTTTTTTTTTTAAGTTTGTGTATTTATTTTATTTAAAAAAAAATTTTTTTTAACGTTTATTTTTTTTTTGAGACAGAGAGAGACAGAGCATGAACGGGGGGAGGGTCAGAGAGAGAGGGAGACACAGAATCTGAAACAGGCTCCAGGCTCTGAGCCATCAGCACAGAGCCTGACGCGGGACTTGAACTCACGAACCGCGAGATCATGACCTGAGCTGAAGTCGGACGTTTAAACGACTGAGCCACCCAGGCGCCCCTGTGTATTTATTTTGAGAGAGAATGAGCGAGACAAGAAGGGGAGGAGTGAAGAGCGCAAGAATTCCTAGCAGGCTCTGCACCGTCAGCACGGGATATGACGCGGGGCTCAACATGAACTGTGAGATTGTGACTGGAGCTGCAACCAAAAGCCAGACACCCAACAGACCGAGCCACCCAAGAGCCCCTACAGATTTTTCAAATTGTTATTTTGGAAGCTATGTCCATATAGTCGTGTTTGTGGTTCTTTTAACAAAGTGTCATTTTCAAATATTAAGTTGATGAGTAACCTATTTATTAAGCCAAATATAGTCACATTTAGAAAATTCTTTCCCCTTTATCTTGTGCACATTTCCTTGTTTCATAATGTGCTTCCCTTTTCTTAGCCTGCAGTAAATTTGTTGACTCATTTGTAGACCTCTCTATCTAAAGCCATTTTTGTAACATCATCATGCAAGCTTTTTTTTTCCTGTGTAATTTAACTTCACTTTATACACTTTTATACCCCAAATAGTCTTTTTTTCTCTCCCTGTTCTTTTCAGCTAGCCCCCCAAATCTTTCTTTTTTTAATTTTTTTATTATCTTTTTTTTTTTAATTTTTTGAGTCAGATGCTTAACTGACTAAGTCACCCAGGCGCCCCTGTTTCTGTATTTTTTTTTAAGTTTATTATTTTGAGAGAGAGAGCACGCATGAGCAGGGGAGAGGCAGAGAGAGGGAGAGAGAGAGAGAATGCCAGGCAGGTTCTGTGCTGACAGAACAGAGCCTGACATGGGGTTCCAACTCACGAAACCAAGAGATCATGACCTGAGCCAAAACTAAGAGTCAGATGCTCAACCAACTGAGCCACCCAGGTGCTCCTAGCCCCCCAAATTGTTCTTGTTGGCATAGTCGAATAGACAAGTTTGCTTGTCACATTTTTTTTCTTAAGCGTAGAGACTCCTTTATACCATAACCTTGAAATAATTTTCCTTAGTAATCTGTTATCGAAAGCGTTCCATGATGTACTTTGTCTTCCGTGTCATAGTTGAGGTCACTGATTTCCTCCATGAGCAAGCGTAGGCTTCTTCAGGTCCTAAGTCAGTAAGGAAACCTTGGAACTCAAGGGATATCTGTTATGCACCTGCCGTGTGTCGGGCACTGCTTTAGGCAGTAGGGCTACTGTGGTGAAGACGCAGGTTTCCCCAGCACAGACATTATATTCTAATGTGAAGAGGCCAACAAAATACTCAGTGTCAGGAAAGTGCTAAGAATAAAAATAAAGCAGAATAAGGGAACAGAGGAGGACAGGGGAAGAGGTGCTATTTTTAATTGGGTTGTAAGGGAAGGCTCTCTGATGAGGTACTACCTGAGCAGAGATTTGAACAAAGTACGGGAATGGGCCATGAGCATTTCTAAGAGCAAGGGCATTGCCGAAGGAGGGCACTTGGGTGTCTGTGCCTACCCTCTGGCTCTCAGCACTTCTCACCCTCCACTCCTCCTCACCCCCAACCACCAGGTGGACTGCAGTGAAACCATGAAGCTGCCACCATGTGGGACCCCTGACCCCCAGTATTCCGATCAGATTCCCCTGATGTTGGTGCCTGTTTTCATCCTCTATTCGCCCTGTTGCTGAGAGGGAGTGGTTATGGGAATGGCTCGACACTCAACACTAGACAGATGAGATAGACCCCCGCTTATTAGTTACATGAACTCACACCCGCGTGGCCCAGAGGTGATACCACATGCCACCCAGAGCCACTTGGGGTTTGCATTGAGGAACAGAGTGGACAGCCAGGGGGCCGAGAGAGGTGGGCTTTGTAGCATTGAGAGCGTGGGGCCCCCACAGAACGATGTGGTTGGCTTGTTCGAATCATTCAGAGCACTGGCAATACTGAGCTTCTGATCTCCTACCACAGTCGGAGCCAAAAGAATTTGTTTCCCAGTGAATACTTCAATCTCAGCAACGTCATGAGATGTGACCACTTAATTAGGAGAGGAACTTAGATATCTGAGAATAATGAATAATGGCTTAAAGTAATAATATAATGTTTCAAAATCACACAGAAGATGGTAGCCCACTTTTTTTGAGGACCAAAACTCTTCATTCAGCAAGGAACTTTTTGTTTGTTCAAAAACAAGTTTAAGGATATGACAGCACAAAGTCTTGGGAGTTATTCTAATGAAGTATGGCAGATTATTCTGAAGCTAGGGAATAACCTTTTTTACCACATCTTGTTAGGAACAGACAGGATACTCCAAGACCAATTTGTTATTTTAACAGAGAAAACCAAATTTTGGTATTGTATTAATAAATATCTGACCTTAATGGATTTGTAAGCTCACCCTTTTTAATCTTATGAATAAATAATCAAAACTGAGCCAGCTGTACCAAAAAGACAAAAAATAACAAGTGTGGGCAAGGATGTAGAAAAAGGGGAACACTCACACCCTGTTCTGAGCATGTAAACTGGTGCAGTCTCTATGGAAAACAGTAAGGAGTTTCCTCAAAAAATTAAAAATAGAAATACTATGCAAACAGGCAGTTCCACTTCTGGGTATTTATCCAAAGAAAATGAAAATGCCAATTTGGAGAGATATAAGCACCCCTATATATTACAGCATTATTTATAATAACCAAGATATGGAAGTAACCCAAGTGTTCATCAATAGATGAATGGATAAAGAAGATATGGGATCTGTATACAGTGGAATATTACCTAAGGAAAAAGGATGAAACCTTGCCATTTGTGATAACATGGCTGGGTCTAGAGGGTATTATTATAAGTGAAGTAAGTCAGAGAAAGGCAAATACTGTATGATTTCACTTGTATGTGGGACCTAAAAAACACAAAACCGGAAACTTGTAAAATGAACCAAACAGACGCATAGATATAGGGAACTGTTGGCTACGAGAACAGGCAGGAGTTGGAGATGGGACAGGCAAAGTAGGTGAGGAGGATTGAGAGGCACAAACTTAGTGACCGTCACAGGATATAGAGTGCAGCATAGGGAATACAGTCGCCAATGTCATGGTCACTTCATATGATGACAGATGACGACCACTCACCGTGGGGACCATCTTATAATGTATAAAAATGTTGAATGGTTGTGATGTACACATGAAACTAACAGGATATTATAGGTCAGTTATAATTCAGTTGATAAAAACCAAACATCCAACTTTGGCAACATTTTAATATTTCACTGCATAAACTTTTAGACCACTTGCAGTTACACAGTCCAAGGCAAGTAAATTTCCCTTTCCACAAACCTATAACTTTCAGCATTCATCTGGGCCTTGTCCTTAATCTTCTCCCACATGTGGGAACAACCTAAATACTTGAGTTCAAGTACAAAATTAATCTTTTCCCATTAGTAAACGAAAACACCTCCTGTTACCTCACCTACCTGGTTATACTTCTGTGCCAGTGTTGTTCTCTGTAGAGTCTCAATCTCCATATTAATTATAATTTACCCAGAGTGACATCTGTTTTACAGAGAGCCAGATACTTGAGGAATTACTGTCCCATACAAGTGTTTTAGCAAACGATCAAAGCTCATGGACAATCGTAATGCACATGTCCTTCCTGTGTCTTAGATCTTAGAGTAGCAGACTTAATCCCTACTTGTAATCCCTATTTGTATATGACACAAAACCACACACGGCTCCCAGTGCTTCAGTATTCTGTTCTATGTGGAAATTATTCAAGGATGCAAAGATTATCCTTTAATTCAATTTAATACTAGCCCAGCATCTTAAAGTTAAGTATTGGAAATTATGTTTAATCTAATATACCACAGAATATAATAGCTGTTGGTTTAGAAAAGTTTGTCAGAAATATAATTCGTTTATATTTATATTTTCCTTAACCATTAACATTATATGGAAGCAACATTAGCTTATCAGTAGACCTGTTTAAGAAGTCCCAATGTAATTAGTGTCTTCATGAGGAAACAAACCCAAATTTTACTTAAAAAATAAAACATATACTTATGTTACATTCTATAAGGATTAAATTCAGACAGAATTGTTTTTACAACAGAATTATCAACCAGTCTGATTTGTTCGAGGATTCACTTTGATTGCTTAAATTTGGATTTTTTTTTTTTTTTTGAGAGAGAGAGCTGGGGAGAGGGAGAGAGAATCTTAAGCAGGCTCCGTGCCCAGCAGGGAGCCCGATGCAGGGCCTGATGTCACAGCCATGAGATCATGACCTGAGCCAGAATCAAGAGTTGGACACTTAAACAACTGAGCCACCCAGGCACCCCTAAATTTGGTTTGTTTTTGTTTTGTTTTGTTTTTAATGTTTCTGTTTATTTTTGAGAGAGAGACAGAACGTGAGCAGGGGAGGGGCAGAGAGACAGGGAGACACAGAATCTGAAGCAGGCTCCAGACTCAAGGCTGTTAGCACAGAGCCTGATGTGGGGCTCAAACTCACAAGCCGTGAGATCATGACCTGAGCCAAAGTCGGATGCTTAACTGACTGAGCCACCCAGGCGCCCCATGGTTTTTTATGTGTAACTGCCTCTGACCTGTCAGTTTCCATGAGAAGGATTTTTTTTTCTTAGAAGGCCACCACATTTAATATAATATGGTATTCCTTTAATAAAAAATAGGAATTTTGCTATTTTGTACATTTTAAAGCATTAAGAAAGCAATCATGCATTGGTACATTTTTGCAATCACATTGCAAAAATCCTGCAGACATAATGAGACTCCTGTTAAGCACAAGAAATGAAGGCAGTCCATCCACAGGAACCACAGCAAGAGGGGGAATGTCTTATAATGTATTTCAGAATCAGCTGGAGGTTTCTTAAAACATTGACTCTTGGGTTTAACTCCCAAAGTATCTAAGTCAATTGGTCAGAATTCTGGACTCAGAACTAGTATTTCTGATGAGTCCCCATGTAACAGCTGATGGTGATGGTGCAGGGATGAAACTCTGAGGACACGTTTTCTAGGAAATACAAGGTTGCCTCCCTCCTGCCCCGAGTGCATAGGGCTGTGGATTTATAAACTTCAAGGGATTACAGGCTTGGTTTCTAACTGACATCCCCTGAGTGTCTCTGCAATGAGCAAAGCAGACAAATCAATAAAGAACATTAACAAAAAGGCTACCGTATTGAAAGTATTGTACATTCACTGTTTTAATTCCTGAGGATTCTTATGTACCTTTATATTTTTATAAGTCATATTACTATCTGTAAACCAATAGAAACAGATCTTTTAAGAAAATTCTACCCAATTTGTTAAGACCCTTTCCAGAAGTAGAAAAATGTTTCAAAATCACAGGAGGAGTAAACACTCTGTCAAGTAAGAACACAGAGAGCTTCTGGCTTCAGGTCTGAAACTTCAGCTACAGGTTAAAGGTAACATAAAATACACACATTCACTGATCTCGGTCTCAAAAGGACTCTTCTTCTGTCCAAAGGAAGCAAGACATTCTACAGACTAAAAGACTAACATACCAGATTCTTTGCCACGTCACACCCAAAAGACAGTAGGTCACCCTCGTCCTGTAATGGGGGATAACACATTGGCTGTGTGCAAACCAGAATCCTAACAAACGTAGCTGAAAACTGGGAACAAAAGTAAAAATACAAAGTCAGGAAAGCAAACAGTAAAACAAAACAAAACAGAAACTGAAAGTAAAATTCTGTTGCCACTTGGTATTCACAGTAGGAGCCAAAAAACAGTGCCTGGGAGGTGCACTTTTTAATTGGTTCAGGAAGGTGTATCTACTTGAACAACTTGTTATTCCAAAAATGCCAAAGTACGATTTTCAAAAAAGTTAAAAACAAGACCCTCGGGGCACCTGGGTGACTCAGGCGGTTGTGTTCGATCTTGGTTTTGGCTCAGGTCATGATATCAGGGTCATGAGCTCGAGCCCCCCGTCGGACTCTGGGCTGACTGACCGTGACTGACAGCGTGGATCCTGCTGGAGATTCTAGCTCCCTCCCCTTCCCCCACTTGTGTGCACACTCTCTTGCGCTCCCTCTCAAAAATGAACAGGCAGGAAAAAAAAAAAAAAAAAACAAGACTCAATACAAGTCAGCCTACTTAACACCTTTATAGGGGAACCAACATGGTTGTCAGACCAGTTCCTAGATCCTTGACAATATTTATTACAAGGGCCACATTCAAGTACTCCAAAGGGGCCGGCTAAAAGGTATGAATGAGGAACGCAGGCATTGACACTCTCTAGAGTGTGGCGGAAGTGTAACGTACTTGGTCTCAAGGTGGCATCTGTTGAACATCTTGGCTAATCGTTTCCTTGTAGGAATGCTTGCTCATCCCTATCTGTAATATTTTTTTTCACACAAGCTGTTCTGAATTTTAATGTGAATCTTCCTGTTTTAAAGTGTTGGTAACTAATTCAGTTGGGAAAAAAACAAAAAAAACACCGTTCGAGCCAAACAAAATATATCTTCAGGCCAGAGATGGCCTGAGGGCCGTCGCTGTGCAGCCTCTGCAATAGATGTTACTCATGTAACATTATAGCAAAGAAAAAGTTCATCCAAAAGCTGTATTGACAGAAAGTTTTAAAAGATTTCTTTTTAAACTGTTTACTTGCAGTTTTTTTCTAAGTGTGAAAAAAAAAACCCAACATGACGTGACAGTGTTTTGTCACCTGGTCACCATGCATTTCCATTTTAAGTTCTATCCTTGGTCCACTTAAAGTACAGTTACTCATTTTCTGGCGATCTGTTTCACAATGGGGTGAATATCGTTAACACTACTGAACTGTATATTTGAAAATGGTTAAGATGGAAAATTTTATGTCGTGTTTTTTACCGTATATACGCACAGAGACACACATTATTGAACGTTTAGTGAATTTATTCAAATGAAATTATTCATTTTAAATTGTCTTTGGAGGGTCGTATTGAATGTAACAGGAAAGCCTGGAGACAAGGAGGTACTTTGAAAGACCTGTAATGGCCTTGTTAAAAGATCATGAGAACTTGTTTAGGGAACAACACTTACTAATGGGAATAGTGATCAATTTGAGAGACATTCCTGGAGCTGAATTGGGAGTATTTGGTAAAAAACTGAATATGGGGCTTGAGGAAATAATAAAAAGATTAAGGTTTCTTTCCTGGTAACAGACTATGCCAATAATTAAGTTAGAAAACAAAACTAGATTCAAGGGAAATTAGTTCAGTTTTAGACAAGCCATGGGATTTCAAGATTGAAGGAGACCCAGAGATCACCAAGTGCAACCATCCCATTTTACAGATGTGAAAGTCAAGGCCCCAGGAGAGGAAATGATGCCTTCGATGGCACAGTTTAAAATCAGAAGCAGGACTTTACGAGTTCTAGACTCAAAGTTCATCTTTCCCCAGTACACAGAGTGTCTGCTCTGACACATGGTTCGTTTAGTTCAGAGACGAACTTGTGGGGTGACCCCCAGGCTGCTGCCACATGTGAGTGAAGGAGGCCCGCAGATCTCTTCCAGACATGGGGTATCAGGCCTGGTCTCTTGCTCTCTGAACTCCAGTGTGCCTCTCCTCTTTGTAGCCTTTTCTTTAGTTTGAGCTGCTTGTAGGACCTGGAAATAGAAATGGTTTGTAGACATTGGTAATTTCATGCCTGCAGTTCAACATAATCCTGTCAGAATTATGGGAATTCAAAGGAAAGGTTGGGGCTACATAATAGCCTAAAGAATTTGGACTTTATCGTATTAGAGGTTCTCAACCTTAACCGTACATAAGAATCAGTAGGTCTTGGGGGGGGGGGGACTAAAGTAACATTATTCTTTTTTTATGTTTGTTTATTTTTGAGAGAGAGACAGACAGAGTGCGGGTGGGGGAGGGCAGAGAGAGAGGGAGACACAGAATCTTAAGCAGGCTCCAAGACCCTAAGCTGTCAGCACAGAGCTCGACATGGGGCTCGGACCCACGAACTGTGAGATCATGACCTGAGCCAAAGTCAGACACTTAACCAACTCAGCCACCCAGGCACCCTAAGTATCATTTTTTAAAGTTCCAAAGGTTTCATGTGCACAGTTAAGGATGCTTTAAGCAATGTGAAACCATAGAAGGATTTGAAGCAGGGATGTGAGATAATCAAATGTGCATTTTAAATGTAATTCCAGCTTAAACGAGTGGAGAGAGACTTGGAATAGTCCAGGAAAGAGATGGTAATTGTTAATGACTGTATAATATTTCACTGAGTTAATTTTCCATAATAATTCTCTGCCTTACAGCATGTATGTTTCTAGGTGTAGTGTGTGCGTGTGTGTAAATTCACCGTCCTCTCCAAAAAGTGCCATCTTTTTGTTTGTTGTTGTTGTTATTCTTTTTAACTATTTTGCTAGGACAGATTCCCAGAAGTAATGCTGTTGAGTCAGAAGAAATGAGTAGTTTGGGCTCCTGGTGATGTATTACCATAATGGTTATAATCAATTTACAGTGTTACTGTCCATGTGGTGGGCCAAATACGAACTTTAGAATCACTTATAAGGTTCAAAAGAAGAAAAATTATTGGGATTTTGATTAGAATAATTTTATTTTGAAATTAGCAAAAAAATTATCAGAACAATATTTTGTTTATGCTATTTTACATGATTTAACTGAATATTTAAAAACTAAATTTATCTTTAACAGATTGATGAACTCCCAGAGGGAGCTGTGAAGCCTCCAGCAAACAAATATCCTATCTTCTTTTTTGGCACCCATGAAACGTAAGTCAACAAAACATCCTGAAATTTCAGCACCTCTAATTTGGCTCTACGAGGCTACGTTGTTTATACCTGGTCTTATTAAAATGAGCACAATTATATAAATTCGGCAAGGTTAATAATGTATTTTTCTTAATGTGAAGATTTTTCATTCATTTTACTTTCGAATGTTATTTCTGTGTAAATGTTGGACATTACCCAGAATCTCCTTTGGGACACCTGCAAGTCCTTGGGTGGTCTCCTTCCCACTCCCAGTAATTTCTTTTGTTGCTCTTGTATATTTCCCTTCTGGAGAGACTTCCTTCATTCATATTTCATACAACAAACTTAGGTTCTCTCAGGCCCTTTCAATTTGTTGAACCCTGAAGCAAACATACCAACTTAATAAGGTTTTTAAATTGTGTTGGTTCGAGTACAGCCTAAACTGCTGGATAAACGGAGCTGAAAATACAGCGTCTTAGATAGCAGAAATTTCTTTCTTTGCTTTGAAACAATCCAGAGGTAGGCAGGTAGCTCAGGGTGTGTAGACTGCTCTGCTCTGGGGACCCAGGTTCCTTCTGTCACTTTGTCCGGCCATCGCCTGGGGTGTTGCCTTGTCTGCTATTTAAAAACAAATGAAAACTGGCTCAGCAACACCTGTACATCTTCCAGGTAGAGGGGAGTGGAGGGTGGTTAGGAAACATGAAGAACAGGACACTTGTGCGTAAGGAAGTGACAAGGAAGTTGCATATGTCACTTACACTTGCACGCACAGCTGTGGCAAAAACCTGGTCCTGTGACCACGTGTTGCCATCGGGAAATGGGAAGCGTAGTGTCTAGCTTAGGCAACTGCAATAGGGAAGAAAATTGGAAGGAATAATTCATCATTGAAAGAAGGAAGCTGGTTACTAGATACCAGGAGATGATGGTCAGTCTCGACACACTAAAAACGTGTGTGGTCCGTCACACAAGGACACAAGTGGAATAGGGATTGTATGTGTGGAGGAAGCTAAAAACTGTCATGAGGGGCACCCGGGTGGCTCGGTTGGTTGAGCATCCGACTCTTGGTTTCGGCTCAGGTCATGATCTCACAGTTCATGGGTTCGAGCCCCCTGTCTAGCTCTGCACTGCCAGTGTAGAGCCTGCTTGGGATCTCTCTGTCTCTGTCTCTGTCTCTCTCTCTCTCTCTCTCTCTCTCTCTCTCTCTCTGCCTCTCTCTGCCTCTCTCTGCCCCTCCCCTGCTTGCTCTGTCTCTGTCAAAATAAATAAATAAAACTTAAAAATGTTTTCTAAAAAAGAATACCTGTCATGAAATCTTACAAATCTCCAAATTCAGGGTCATCCCTTGTGCTTGTGTTCATTTGAATGCAGTAGGGCCAGGCGGGAACTTTTTCTTAGCTTGCTGCCTCTGCCAGTCTGGTACCTTGTTCATGCTCGCCTCGAAAGAGAGCTAGCCAGGGGAGAGGGGGCCCTTAAGACGTATTTATTTCTTGTCTTCGTGTGAGAAATAGTTGCGTTTCTTTCAAGAAGTTAGTTTTATCCTTTTTTTGTTTTTATCTAGTAGTCACTGTGCAATACCCAGCGTACCATGATTTCCTCCTTAGAGAGGTTGCTAGAAAGCTTAGAAGTAAATGTTTTATCTATAATAAGCACAGAGGGCTTCGTGCTACGTATTTTTACATCCGCCTCATTCCTGTCTCCATTTTGCATCTATACCATTACTTTGCTTTTTCTCTGAGACCTGTTTCCAAATGATTTGATCGTATTTCTGGGACCTGGCAGGATTTAAGAAACAAGATTATCCCTCTTTGTTATATAGGACAAATCAACCGTTTACTAACATTGTGTGGTCGCTTCTCTTAGTAAACATTTTCTGGGCATTCTTTAAAGCACTATAAATAAAGAGCTTACCACCTGGTGTGCAGCTGGTGAGGGTAACAGTCATCCCAGTGAACCGTGTGAAGGGTTTCCCGGAACCGATTCTTAACGCATCGCTAATCTAAGTCAACGGCATCCTTCCAAGGCTCTGTTCAGTAAAAGTAGTTCTACCAAGGAGCGATATAATATAGTCCATGTGTTCGTTTTTTACTGGTTAGATTATACAGAGGTAGGTTTCGAAACATCTAGAGGAAAACTAACTTCAAAAAAACCTGCCAGGACTTTGTTTCAGCAGAGCATTTATTGGGGATCGGGTGTCCCTGAACCTGAGATTATACGCCCTGGCAAGTACCTAATGTTCAGCCCGTCTGTGGAGGCAGAGTACACGTGGGTGTTGCTCGCTCCTGTAGACACGGTGCTTAGCACAGCGCCTGGCCAGTGGGAAGTGCTTAAAATAATAGCTGTTGGATGAATAAAATTCACTAAATGAAATAAAGGTGAGGAACTTCACAAGAAAGCTGTGTGCAGGCCAGCCAAGCACCCCTAAGCAGACTAGAATTTTCCTCAGAACATGGCCTGGAATTTATTCTAACGCCCAGACAGTTAGGTAATTGGATCCCCAAATTCTTCTGTTCCATATAACTTAACCCCAGTAGTTTTAGTCTGGACAATTTTCAAGACAGCCTTGGCCAGGAGAAAAAAAAAATAAATAAATAATAACATCCTTAGAGCATGGAACTTTGAACAATTTTGTTTTCTGGCCTACCCTTTAAGGTTTGTAAAACATGCAGGAAAATTAACCAACTGGGAGGAGATTTGATTTGTGGAATTATCTGTCTATATTCTAGGAAAAAACACTGTGTATCAACAAATAAGTAGTTGTTTCAGAACAGTTCACTCGGGGTTCTTCTTTCTGGCAACAGCTGGCGTGGCCAGTCGCACATTAACCCTGCCTCCCGCGGCAGCACAGAAATACAGGCAGGCCCTGGCGAGCACCAGTAGCTGACACGAACCTCGGGCAGCTTAGCCCGCAGTTAGCTCCTGTACGTGGCGTCAGAGGCCGGAGAAAAGTCAAAAGCCATGGTCTAACAATGCGGACACGTTTCTCTAAAAGGAGTATCGACAGAGTCCATTTCTTTCTCCTGTTCAGTTTGTCAAGCAAGACACTGACATCCTGTGATTAAAATGTCCAGTGACCTGCAAAATTATGTCTGGATTCAGTGAGATAGAGTCATGTTGACCAAGCTGTCAAAGGTCAAGGAGGTTTTGGTGGTCGGGGGCAGAAAGCTTCCTTGGGTGTTTTTATCAACTTGGAAACTTCGATCAGCTAGGCAGTGAGGAATCAGAACGAAGCCCCAGTCAGAAAGTGGAATTTATAGCACTCAACAGTAACCTATTAAATAACAGTCTCAAAGTTTCCAACATCTCTGCAGATAATTTCCAAACATATACCTCCAGCTCGGACCTTTCCCCTGAGTGCCAGAATCGCCTCTCCGGCTCCCTACACTTGACCTCCTCACTTGGATGTCAGACCGGGGTTTCAAACCTAACATCGAAATCTGAGCTTTTCACCCTCAAATCTTGTTCTCTCAAAAATCTTTCATTCCAGGGGCACCTGGGCGGCTCAGTCGGTTGAGCGTCCGACTTGGGCTCAGGTCATGATCTCGCGGTCTGTTGGGTTCGAGCCCCGCGTCAGGCTCTGTGCTGACCGCTCGGAGCCTGGAGCCAGCTTCAGATTCTGTGTCTCCCTCTCTCTCTGCCGCACCCCTGCTCACTCTCTTGTCTCTCTCTCTCTCTCTCTCTCTCTCTCAAAAATAAACATAAAAAAATTTTTTTTATATATAAAAAAAAATCTTTCATTTCAGTAAACGCCAGATCTGTTCTTCTCATTTCTCAGAGATAACCTCAGTTCTCCATCCCTCCCACGTGCCATCTCCAGCCCCTTGACAAATCGTGTTAGCCCTTTCCTGACAGTGAATTCGGAATCCCGCGCCTTCCCACCGACCGCACGGCTTACGCCCTGGCCCAGGTCACGGGCATTACCTCAGTGGCCCGATTTGCCTCCCTGCTTCTGCCCCAGTGCCCTCTCCTTGGGTCGGTTCTCAGCGCGGTGGCCAAAGGGATCCTGTTAGAACACAAGCTGTCACTTCTCTTCTCAGACCTTTCGTGGTTTCTCGTCTGACCCTGAGCCTCCATAGCGGCCTTCGAGGCCCACCCGATCTGTGTCCCGACGCAGCCCCCTCAACGACCTCCCCTCGCCCTGCCCTCCCGGCTCCCCTCATCCCAGTCACCACGCTGCCGGCCTGTTTCGTAAACTCAGCGGGCGCCTCCCACGTCCGGACCTTCCGGGCCGCGCCCCGCCCTGCGTCCGCGCCGCTCTCCCCCGGGTGACGGGCGGCTCGTTTCCTCGCGTCGATCGCCGCCTTGTCCGCGAGGCCGCCCGTGACCTCAGTGCCCGGGGTTGTAAAGTCCACCCCCGGACTCGCCACCCCTTCCCTGCTTGGTTTCTTTTAAGAGCACGCGGTACCGTGGTTTTTCCCTTCCGATTTTGGCCGAACCCCCGCTCGCGCCGCCAGACCGCGTGCTCCCTGAGCTGGGGGCGTTCGTCTGTTCCCCCCGGAAGCCGCAACACCGCGGTGGTGCCTGACCGTTCGTTCGAGGCGTCCGCTCAGGTCTGTCTCACGGCTGGGCACGTGAGCCTTAGTTTGGAATGCAAGACTCTTGCGTGGCAGCCGGGATGCGGGCCTCCGCTGTCTCATTCGCCGGGTTGACGTCACGGGTGGTCGTGCCGAAGACGCTAGTGTGAACGCTCCGAGCTGTTAGCCAGCCGCGGGATTTATTCTAACTGACTTTCTTTTTATGGCCGTGATTCGTCTAAGGTAGGGTTGAAATTGTGTAACATTGTATCTGTTTGTACTTCTGATTTTTTTTCTTGTTTAGTGCCTCATTAAACACCAATGTGATTTTTTAATTTACAGAAAGAACAGTGAATAATTTGCTAATGTGGTATATAGATTAGCATAAATAAGGCTTAGTTTAACATGATGATGTAAGGGGTCAAAGGGGACATCTTTAAAACTACCTTTGTGGGGCGCCTGGGTGGCTCAGTCAGTTAAGCTTCCGACTTGGGCTCAGGTGGTGATCTCACGGCTTGTGAGTTCGAGCCCCGCGTCGGGCTCTGTGCGGACAGCTCGGAGCCCGGAGCCTGCTTCGGATTCTGTGTCTCCCTCTCTCTGTACCTCCCCTGCTCATGCTCTGTCTCTCAAAAATAAATAAACTTTAAAGGTTTAAAACTACCTTTGTAACCAAAAGCCAGTTTTAAAACAAAAATAATTTGGTAATTTAAAAGTAAGATCAGGGGCGTCTGGGGGGCCCAGTGGGTTGAGCTTCCAGCTTCAGCTCAGGTCATATTATCACGGCTTGTGACTTCGAGCCCCACGTCAGGCCCTGTGCTGACAGTTCAGAGCCCGGAACCTGATTCTGATTCTGTGTCTCCTTCTCTCTCCCCCTCCCCCACTTGTGCTCTCTCTCTGTCTCTCAAAAATAAATAAATGTAAAAAAAATTTTTTTTAAAGTAAGATCAAAGCACAGTCTAGAGTTGCTGGTTTATGTAGCCAGCTATCTATTTTTTCTGCTTTGAAGTGTATGTGTAAAACATTTTGTGCTACGTGCCTAACTCAGAGGGTTTATTATACTTTTAACTTGTTTACTAAAATATGCTCTGACACCTTTGTTGATATTGATATTAAAAATATTGTACCTTTGAAGGTCAAATGTATCCTATTTCTAAAATATCTCTGCAGTGCATTTTTAGGTCCCAAAGACCTTTTTCCATATAAGGAATACAAAGACAAGTTTGGAAAGTCAAACAAACGGAAAGGATTTAATGAAGGATTGTGGGAAATAGAGAATAACCCAGGAGTGAAGTTCACTGGATACCAGGTAATGGTTTGCTTCGTTGTTAGATCTCATTTCTTTGGTTTTAACTCTCTTTGGGGTCTTTGTTATGTGTCCTCTTATACTAGTAGTTACTCTCCATCTATTTGAAATCAGAATTTAGCTCCGGTAATATTTTGGATTAAATGCAATTCTGTTACTCAAGGGGGTTCAAGTCAAGTGGTCACTGGAAAATTGAGGTTGACAGTCCTTTATTTTGCAATCTTAAGAGTAAGCTGAACCCTTTTAGATTAAAATAGAATGTTTTTTTCACAGTGTCCGTGAAAATTTTTCAAAAATGTAATTAGCTAATATCTTGTTATTTCGTAGGCAATTCAGCAACAGAGCTCCTCGGAAACGGAGGGAGAAGGTGGAAATACTGCAGATGCGAGCAGTGAGGAGGAAGGGGATAGAGTGGAAGAGGATGGAAAAGGCAAAAGAAAGAATGAAAAAGCGGGCTCTAAACGGAAAAAGTCCTACACTTCGAAGGTGCCTGAGAACCGTTTCCGTTGTTATTAATGTTATATGCACATTCATTAGATGATCTTTAATTCCTCCATTGGGCACATAGAAATATACTAGCTCCGTGGAGCCTCTGCCTCTAGGGACAGTAATACAGCCAAGGGGATAGGACAGGTGACCTTACACGTGAGGGCAGTTGGCTGTGGACCCTTCAAGGCCGACGTGGCACTGAAAATACTGCCGCTCAGCTGGAGAAGGTCTGTTCTTCAGCCAAGGGGACAAGAGCAGGTGTGCCTCCTACAGTCACCTCCAAATGAGCTCTGAAGACTTTAGGAATATAGGAGACTCAGTACGATTGAGGACAAGTCTAGGTAAATATAAAGATACACCCTTAATCTGTCTTTCTGCTCTAAGGAATGTACACATAATACATATAAATGAAGAGAGGACTCTGAAGGAAACAAGTGGTAGGAGAACGTTCTTTAGATAGAGGGCGAGGCCTTTCTGAAGAGAAGAGGCAGAGTTCATACTGAGGCCCGAAGAAAGAGCTGGGGGTGGGGGAAGGGGGCGTGTGTGACAGAGCAGCCCAGATGTGACGCAGGAAGAGTCTGGCCTGGCCTGAATTGGAAGAAGACCAGCGTGGTTGGGGGTCATGACCCAGAGGGAGAGGCAGGCAAAGGCTCAGTCATGGAGGCTTGTGCGCCACCTTAAGGAATTTGGATTTATTCCCAGTGTGACGGTAATAGGAGTGACGTGATCCTAGATTTACAAATTGAAAGTCTAGGTTTTTCACAGTAATCCAGACATACAGTTGAACAAACTATGACATTGTAAAAACTGTTCACCTTTAGAAACTGGAAGTAAGATAGATAGATCTTTGAAAACCAGAGATTGGTACAAGTTTCACTATAACTGGTCTGTCACACCATTGAATAAATTACTTCCATTTAGATTCTGGTATTTAGTAGCTGGACACCAGACTTGGGAAACTCCTTAAGAACCAAGTCCCAAGACTTTATTCGATGATCAGCATTTTCTTTTACAATCTGTAAAGTCTACCCCACAGGCATACAGGTAAAAATGTATGAATACATATTACTTTGCACCTAATGAAAAACATGGTATTTGCCTTGGATGGGGATACAGTTTGCAAATCACAAAAAAATAATTAGAATTTTCCTTGTCAGACCGTACCTTCCATTGCATTTTTAAGCTGAGTTTTTTTTTAGCATTTTGAATTTCACTTAAACACCCAATCGAATTGATTTTTTAAAATTTATGATTGCCCGCTGAGCTGTGCAATGTATTGTACCACCCTCCATTATCTAAGCTACCTGACGTAGTAGCAGCGTTTAATAGTGTGGATATGGGGCTTTTGAGTGTCATTATTTTATTGCTTGTTGTGGTGCCCAGAAGTAATGGGGCTCATGCCTAGTGCGGGTAGGTGATTTAAAGCAGTGAAGGGGTAAAGACATACTTTACTTACTGCGGTTTCTCTGTGTTCAATTAAGGGATCATCTTTTTTTGCTTTTCCTTCCAGATCACAACTTTCACAAGCACTTAAGAACCGTGACTTTCTTTTCACTTTTTACTGTTTTATTTATTGTCAAAAGAATTATGCACAAACACAAAGACTTTGGAAGAACATAAATGGTTTTTCATTTTCAGTATTAACTGAGAACCTAGCACAGTGGTTCTCAAACTTCCACCTGCGTCAGAACCATGTGGAGGGCTTGTTAAAGCACACACTGCCCAGCCTCACCCCCTGAATTTCTGTTTCAGTAGGTCTTGGGTGTGGGGTCTGAGAGTTAAAGTTTTAGGTAAGGCTGATGGCTCTGATCTGGGAACCACATTTAGAGAAGCACTTACCTGACGTAACCTCCTTGTTGTCCTTGACTTCCCAAATGTTTCCTTTTTTCCGAATATGGTGATCTTTTCTTACCCCTATTTCTTAAAGTTGAATAATCTTCCTTTACCACTGAAAAGCAGTAGTTCACAGTGAAAAGCAGATTTGAACATAATTGAAGATTTATGTGTATCTCTTTGGCAGTAAGTACATGGATGATTCATATATGAGCCATCACAGATCCTGGAAAATTATAGGTCAAAATATTTTGCATGCACATTACTGCATAAAGTAGGGCAAATCAGAGAGCCTCACAGCAGAGTAAACTGATGATGGTGCTAAACTACTAGTAATCTTAAGTTAAAAAACCAAAGGTGGCAACAGTTGGACACAACCAATTCAGGAGCACAGTGATGAAACAGATAAAGGGTCCCTCCCCACAATTACAGGAATTGCCCTGATCTGAATTTGCAGCACAGTAAGAGCTTTTCAGGGTTACCAAATACAGCCGGGGGGCCAGGTTTCTTAGAATGCTGACTGTGGCTCGACAGCAAAACTTGAGGAAAGGCCTGATTCTGGTCTGTGTAATGCCAAATTATAAGGCGTATAAATTCACTCGTGGGGTTACTCATAAGTATCCTTTGTAAGCATTAGAAATTTTAGGGAGTTGTGAATGATTACCTCTAAGAACTGTAGGTCAGAGATTATTATTTGAGAATTACTACATAAAGCAATTACTCTATTTCGATAGTTATACTGTATTTACTAGGAAAACAAAAAATATTCTGCTTTTTATGTTGTCCTACTTGATCTTAGCTTTAACGGTAGACACTCCACGTTTGGATTATTAAATCTCTGCTTTTCCTTCGTGTGAAAAGTAAAGATGACCTCATTTTAAGCTGACATTTCGGGCTTAGTTGGTAGTTTCAGTTAAGTAAAACAGAAGCAATGTAATTATGTGCTCTATCACAGAGCTAGGAGATACTTTCTCTTTGGGAGTTGTATTTAAAATATTGATTGTCTAAGGAATCTCCAATTTGCTAATTCATTTCTGGAAGACCAAAGGTGACTTGGCCAAACCGGTTTTTCCTCAGCTCTTATTTGCCAGGTGCTTAAAGACTCTTAAAAGTCCTCAAAAAGGACATGTTAGTGAAATGCTACGTTTTACTTTCTTAAAGATGCACAGTGGGGCCAGCTTTTGATCCTTTTAATGCTATTCTGCAAAGCAGCTTTGGCTATAAACTATAATTGTATTTTCGTTTTCCTTAAGCTCATCTTGATTTCAAAATCATGGTGATAAAAAAGCAGGGGGGGGTGGGAGGCTAGTTCCCTTGGGTTCTTAAATAACTGTCTGCAATTCAAAAGAGTAAAGTAGTTTATATTACGCGGATCCTGTCAACCAAACAGCTTCAGCAGATTTCTTAACATGAATACTCCTATATCATGTGAGATAGTCCTCCTCACTCTGTGGACCTGAGTTTCTACTGTAAAACGACAAGGAAGGACAGGACGGCCTTACGGTGCCTTCTCACTCTTAGCCTCCTAAGGTGGTGTCCATCCAGCTACTGTTTATTCACGAATAGTGTCCTGGGTACACGAACCTTTATGTACTGCTTTTAACATGGCACCGCTGGAAGGGACTAACAGGTCATGTAGTTCACCTCTACTTCCTTCTCCAGCTTGTTACCCTGAGGCCCAGCGAGGCGAAACGATTCGCCCGGGCCACCTCGCCCAGCCTCGGCACGCCGCCTGGTTGCACTCGTATATCCGGTGGCGGGGCCACAAAGACTGGCCACGGGTCAGCCGCTTCGGCAGCTCTTACTTGCCCTTGTGCGTCAGGATTTGTCCCTTTGACTCTAACTTCTAACTTGTCCAAACGTTTAGAAATCCTCTAAACAGTCCCGGAAGTCTCCAGGAGATGAAGATGACAAGGACTGCAAAGAAGAGGAGAACAAAAGCAGCTCCGAGGGTGGAGACGCCGGCAACGACACAAGAAACACAACTTCAGACTTGCAGAAAACCAGTGAAGGGGTAAGGATGGCGTGTAACCTCCCTGCCCTTCTAACCTAGAAGATGCTAGAGATCAGCAGTGCTTCACAGTCACTGGTAAACACTGTCCTAGTAGATGGAGAAAGATTCTCAGCCTGATACGTGGATGTGCACGCAGCTCCTGGATGAATGATTAGCTGCGTAGAGTCTGAGAACAAAAGAGAGCCAGGTGGGAAGTGCACCTGCCTGTCAGTGTGGAACTCTGTGAACAGTTCATTCTTTTTTAAACTAACTTGAGCAGCTTGAGTCTTTTCTTTTCTTTTTAGTGTTTATTGACTTACTTTGGGGGAGAGAGAGAGAACACTTGTGCACAAGCAGGAGAGGGGCAGAGAGAGAATCCCAAGCAGGTTCTGCCACTGTCAGCGCAGAGCCCGACTTGGGGCTTGATCTCATGACTGTGAGATCATGATCTGAGCCAAAATCAAGAGCCAGGCACTTAACCGACTGAGCCACCCAGGTGTCCCAACTTGGGAGTCTTTTAAAAAGTAAGATGTGAAATACTGAAGTTATGAAATGCCATCTCAGAATTTTACAGTTAGATTTATTTTATTATAAGATGAATGGCATGTCCAAAATAGGAGATTTCATGCCGCTGTTTCTTTCCTAAAAGCAGTTTGTTTGTACTTTAATATACCCACAGGGCTTTAAGTATTTAAGGATTCAAACAACACGTGAACATTGGTATTTGAAGTACTGAAGGGGAAGACTTGTCCACTTTGAATTTTTGTTAACTCTTTTTTAAAGTATAGTTGCCATAGAATATTGTGTTCGTTCCAGGTGCACAACAGTGAGTCCACATGTGTAGGCATTAGTGAGTGTTCGCTGTGATGGGCCTGGGTACTGTCTGTCATCAGACAAAGTTGCTACCATATTCCTGACTCTCTTCCCTGTGCTGTACTTTATACCCTCGTGACTTACTTGTGTTACAACTGGGAGTTTGTACATCTTAGTCCCCTTCTCCCATGTCACCCGTTTCACCCACTCCTCAGCCCCTCCTCCTGGTGGTAGACAAAGTGTGCCTCCTGTATCTGGGACTCTTTTGTTATGTTTGTTCGTTTTGTTTTTTTAGATTCCACGTAAGTGACATCATATGGCATTTGTCTTTCTCTTTCTGGCGTATCTCACTTAGCGTAATATACTCTAGGTCCATCCATGATGTCACCGGTGGCAAGCTTTCATTCTTTTTTATGCCTGCGTAATATTTGTGTGTGTGTGTGTGTGTGTGTGTGTGTGTGTGTGTCCACGTACGCACCATATCTTTGTCCGTTCATCTGTCAGTGGACACTTGGGTTGTTTCTATATCTTGGCTATTGTCAATAATGCTTCAGTTAACATAAGGTTGCATGTTTCTCTTTCAAGTGCTGCTTTCATTTTCTTCGGGTAAATACCCAGAAGTGGAATTACTGGTAAATCTGACTTTTTGAAGAACCTCCATACTGTTTTTCAGAGCGGCCGCACCAGTTTACATTCCCACCAACCGTGCACGAGGGTTCCCTTTTTTGCACATCTTGTAACACTGGTTACTTCTTACCTTTTTGATTCTAGCCACTTCGGACAGGTGTGAGGTGGTTGCTCGTTGTGGTTCTGATTGGCATTTCCCTGACAATGAGTGGTGCTGAGCATCTCTTCACGGGACTGTTGGCCGTCTGCGTGTCTTCCGTCCTAATTTCCGTTAACCTGTCAGGTGGCAGGCAAGTCCGCCTTCGTAAAAGTGTTATTAGCAAAGGCACATTTTGCCCCTGGTCCTCTTCTGTTAGTCTTTTCTCTTTCAAGACTAATTGGACAGCGGCAAATCACTTTGAAACAATAATCCACAAAATACATTCTGATTGTTCTTCTGTTAGATTCTGGTTTCAGCCGAGTTCTCGACTATTCTTGTCAGTACTGTTTACCTCTCAAGTCCTCCTTCATCCAGTTTTCCAAAATTACTCCCCGGTTATGATTCTAACGGCTCCCTTATCCCTCTTAGCGACTCAGCTTTACTCCTGCCTCTGAGGATCTTTCTTCTTTTCACCTCTTCAGTAGAGAGTCCTGTCATCACCTTTGCCAGCAGCCCTCCTGGGAACCATCCCTAACAGTCACCGAGGGCCTGAGTACCTGACTCTTGGTTTTCTTTTTATCCCACTTGCCGTCCCCACCCCAGGTGGCTTCAGTATGCATACAGCAAACCCCCCACAACTTGTCTCTCCCGTGACCAAACTCACTTCTGGCTGCCCTTCCTGTGACAGAGGTAAAGACGGTTTACACCTGTACCACTCAGACTGCGATCTATGGACAGATCGCATCAACAGCACCCGGCAGCTTGTTAGAAATGCAGAAGCCCAGGCCCACGCCCAGGCCTTCTGAGTCAGAATCTGTTTTAACCAATTCCCCAGGTCATTTATATGCACATTAAAGTCTGAGAGGCATTAATCTGCACCTTTCTGTTACCAGGCTCCAGAGTGTCGTCTCCTCGTCCTTCCTCCGAGGCCAACCCAGTCATCCTGTACCTTTCTCTTCTTTCTCCTGCCTAGAAACAGGATCAGGCCTCCCTTAACCTCAAACATACCTCCCTTTCCCCACCTACCCTGTTCCTTTCACTTTTCTCTTCATCTCTGAACTTCCTAAAGGAGTTCTCCTTCCTCCCAGCATCCACTTCCTCACCTGCACACACCCGCCTTACTCCATTACACTCGAGGTGCTTCTTCACCATTTCAGTACGACTGCCCTTGTAGAGGTCCCTGCCCATCCTCTCCCTGCCAGGTCCAGGGTCTTTTTTCGTCTTTATTTTACCTCTGCGGCATTTAGTGCCGTTACCCCTTTCTCCTCCGGACTTTGCTTCCAGGCCACCTACTGCTTCCACAACCAGCTCTTCTCAGTCCCTCTGCAGAGCTCCTTCCTTGGCACACTACTCTTCTGAAAGCTTCCCCGCGTCCATCTTACCCGCTCTCGTGGTTTCAGCTGTTTTCGATGTATTACTGATGACTTCCCACTGTACCTCCTGCATTGTAGATCCATTTTTCTAACCATTTATGAAACCCATTTCTACTTGAACATCTTGAAAGCACTTCTGGAAACACTTGCCATTAGCAGTAGCGACAGCAGCAGAGTCAGAGTCGTAATGGCTCACAGTTTACTCTGTGCCACAGATTGTGCTAAATGCTGTCTATGCATTGTCTCATTTAATCCCCACACAAATCCCAGGATGTAGGTGGAGGTCTTATGCGTTGTGTACCTGGGGAAACTGAGGCTGGAAAGATTGGCCCAGGGTCACATAGCTGGTAAGAGCCTGAATGTAGAACAAGAGCCTGAGATCCATTCATTTTTTCATTCGTTCATTTAAATTGAAGTGCAGTTGACACACAATATTACACTCGTTTCAGGTGCACAACATAGTGATTTGACAAGGCTACCTTATGCTGTGCTCGCCACACAGTGCTGTCACAGTGTCATTGACTGTTCCCTGTCCTGTACCATGTCCCATGACTTACTCCATAACTGGAGGCCTGTATCTCCCACTCCCCTTCACTATTTTGCCCCTCCCCTGACCCTCCTCCCTGGCAACCTTCAGTTTGTTCTCTGTATTCATGGGTCTGGTTCTGTTTTTTAGATTCCACATGTAAGTGAAATCACGATATTTGTCTTTCTTTGACTTATTGCACTTAGTACAATACATCCTAGTTCCATCCACATTGTCGCAAATGGCAAAATCTCTTTTTATGGCTGCGTAATACCCCATTGTATATATACACCACCTGTATCCATCCATCTGTCGGTAGACACTTGGTTTGCTTCCATAACTTGGCTGTTATAAATAATGCTGCAATATAGACAAGAGTGCATATGTCTTTTTGAATTAGTGTTTTCATTGTCTTTGCTAGTGGAATTATTGCATCATACAGTTTTTCTACTTTTAATTTTTTGAGGAACCTCCATACTGTTTTCCACAGTGGCTGCACCAATTTACATTCCCACCAGCAGTGCACAAAGGTTCCTTTTTCTCCACAACCACACCAACACTTCCTGTTCTTGTTCTTTTGATATTAGTCATTCTAACTAGTGTCACGTGATCTCATTTTGGTTTGCTTGCATTTCTCTGATGACTAGTGATGTTGAACCTTTTTTCATGTGTCTGTTATCCATCTGGCTGGATGTCTTCTTTGGAAAAATGTCTATTCAGGTCCTCTGTCCATTTTTTAATAGGAGCTATTGTTTTGGTTTCGAGTTGTATGAGATAGAAAGATAGATAGATGGATAGATAGATATTATATATGAGATATATAGATATATATGATATTAACCCCTTATCAGATGTATCATTTGCAGATATCTTCTCCCATTCCGTAGGTTGCCTTTTCATTTTGTTGAACAAAAGCTTTTTATTTTGGTCTAGTCTCAATAGTTTATTTTTCCTTTTGTTTCCTTTGCCTGAGGAGACACATCTAGAAAAATGTTGCTACACCTGATGTCCAAGAGGTGACTGCCTGTGTTTTCCTTTAGGAGTTTCATGGCTTCCTGTCTCACATTTAGGTCTTTAATCGCCTTTGGGTTTATTTTTGTGTATGCTATAAGAAAGTGGTCCAGTTTCATTCTTTTGAAGGTAGCTGTTCAGTTTTCCCAGCAACCTTTATTGAGACTGTCTTTTCCCTCTTGTATATTCTTGCCTCCTTTGTCAAAGATTAATTGACCATATAACTATGGGTTTATTTCTGGGCTATCTGTTCTGTTCCATTGATATACATATCTGGTTTTGTGCCGGTACCATACACTTTGATTAACGTAGTTTTGTAGTATATCTTGGAAGTCTGGGATTGTGGTGCCTCCAGCTTTGTTCTTTCTTAAGATTGCTTTGGCTCTTTGGGGTCTTTTGTGGTTCCATAGAAATTTTAGTATTTATTTGTTCTAGTTCTCTAAAAAATGCTTTGGTATTTGAGTAAGGATTGCATTGAATCTGTGGATTGCTCTGGGTAGTGTGGACATTTAAAAAAACATTTTTTTAATGTTTATTTTGGGGAGACAGAGAGACAGAGCACAAGCGGGGGAGGGGCAGAGCGAGAGGGAGACACAGAATCCGAAACAGGCTTCCAGGCGCCGAGCTGTCAGCACAGAGCCCGACGCGGAGCTCGAACCCACAAAGCTCAGGATCATGACCTGGGCTGAGGTTGGATGCCCAACCGACTGAGCTACCCAGGCACCCCTGGGTAGTGTGGACATTTTGACAGTATTTGTTCTTCTAGTCAGTGAGCATGGGATATCTTCCCATTTGTTTGTGTCTTCTTCAGTTTTTTTCATCGGTGTTTTATTATCTTCAGAGTATAGGTCTATCACCTCTGTGGTTAAGTTTATTTCTAGGTCTTATTCTTTCTGGTGCAACTATAAATGGAATTATTTCCTTCATCTCTCTTTCTGCTACTTTGTTATTACTATGTAGAAACAACAAATTTCTCTGTTAAACTTTTATCTTACAACTTTACTGAATTCATTTATTCTAATAGTTTCTTGGTGGAGTCTTTAGGGTTTTCTATCTGTTATATCATGTCATCTGCATATAATGACAGATTTACTTCAATTTGGATGTGTTTGGGTTTTTTTTCTTGCTATGGCTAGGATGTCACTAGTATGTTAAATAAAAATGGCAAGAATGGACATCCTTGACTTATTCCTGATCTTAGGAGGAAAGCTCTCAGTTTTTCACCAGTGACTATGATGTTAGCTGTGGGTTTTTCATTGATGGCCTTTATTTTGTTGAGTTATCTTCCCTTCATACCCCCTCTGTTAAACGTCAGATCCTTTTATTTTTAACCCATTTTTAATAATATATTTGTTTTATACAAAAGAATATATATGTAATATATGTAAAGTAATAAACATAGTATTCCAGTGAATACCAGTGACCCTCCCACTCAACCCCAAAACTAAAACAGAATCATAACTTATATCTAATTACATATTCTTCCCTTGCCCCATCTTCTTCCTACCCAGAGATAACCACTAGTGTTGTATTTATTATTTCCTTTCATTTTCAGAATTTTAACTCCTATCTAACATATAGGTATATATTTAAATAATATATTCCTTAGTTTCTCTCATTTTTGAGATTTTTCTTGCCTTTGAGACCGATGCTTTTATTATCACTATTTTACATATGTGGAGATCGGGTACAGAGAAGTTAAGCAGTTTCCCCGTCATGCCGCTGATGGATAGACTGAGTCAAGAGTCCGTGCTCTTAATCCCCGCGCCATACTGCCAATCATTTGAGATTTTTAGGAAAAATGGTGACATTTACGTACTAGCATGCTTCCAAGAGCCCTTCACGTGGTCATGTATAGAAAGTTTTATTCATCTTTCACGGCAGCATAATACTCAGTTTTGTGACTTTCATGTGTTGCTGGGCTCAGCCTCCTGCTTGCCTCCTGGTGCACATAGGCAAGAGGTCCCTGAGGGCATATAAACCCAAACTGGACACGGCAGCTCGTGAGTTCGGGTCTTTAACTCTACAAGATAATGCCAAGTTACGTTCTTAAGTGTTTGGACCGGTTTACGCACCCACCTTCAATGCACAAGTTCCCTGTGATGTCACTGTGTCACTGTCAAACTTGAAAGTTTTGCTCGTACAGTGAGTATAAATGATAGTCTCCACGCAGTTCTTTGACTAGTAGTGAGGTTGAGTTTCTTTTCAGATTTACCTACCACCCATGTTTCTTCTGCCGTGCGGTGCTGGATTTTGCATTTTTGCCCATTTTCCTGTGGGATTTTTTGCGTTATTGATCGGTAGGACTCGCTCCTTCACATATTCTGGACTCTAATAGGGTTGGTCATGTGCATTGTAGGTGCCTTCTCCACATCTGTGGCTTGTCTGATTTCTTATATACCTTTAGGTGAACAGACTTTCTCTGTTGTAGTCAAATGTCTCAAACTTCTCTTTTTGTGGTTAGCATTTTTCTCTTGTTTACGAAGCCTGTCCCTTTCCCAAGATCAGAAAGGTGTGCTCCTGTATTTCCTTTTTTAAATCATGAAGTTTTATTTTTAACATGCTACTGTTTAGTCCATCTGGAAGTGATTTGGGCACAGTACGAGGTAAGGTCCTGTTGCCTTTTTCCCACAGCGTCACCATTTGAACCATACCATGTATGAAGCTGTCCCTCCTTTCCTCTCTGGTCTCAGTGTCCTCTGTCATATAGGCATGGCTCTCTGTCTGGGTTCTGTGTTCAGTTCCCTTGGTCAGTACCATGCTTTTCATAGTGATAGCTTTATAATGAGTGCTGATGTCTCGTGGGGCCAGCAGACTAATCTTAAACTTCTTTTCAAGTATGTAATAGTCACAGTCCAAGATAGAAAAGCAAAAAGGGTTTTTTTTCTCGATGGGAGAATTTACAGCACACGTTCTGGTAAGAGTGAGTCAAATGAGGAATGATCGCACAATGATCACGTAGGAAAGAGCTGCGCAAGCAGTGCTCCTCGGAAGACAAGGCACAGGACCTAGTGCACGTGCGGGGGGGCTGCCCTGCTTCCCCCACTGCAGGGGGGAGGCAGGTAAGCGGGCACTAGGGGTGAGAGCTTGGAAGAGTCCTCACCTGACCGCGTCCGTTTTCTTAGGAAGCAAGGTCAGCATCTGAGAGAGGTAACGGGAAGAAGTGTTGGAATTTCGAGAGGCAGGAAATTGGACCGAGTAGGCACTTGGAAGAGGTGGAGTCCAGCTACAAAGAGAGCTGGAGACACCAGTGGTTGCCGCTGACAGGCAGCTGGTGCTGGTGTTTGCACGGACAGTTCATCCTGTGAGCACCGTTCACAACACAGTCCCCTTGACTCCTACCTGTAAGAGGCCAAAGAAGCCCCAAGTTCTTCTGACAACCTAAAATGCTTCCATAATTTTGCCCCCCAGAACGGTGACTTCAAACCATATTTGCAGATACAGTGTCCCCCCTTATCCGCAGGAGACGTATTCCAAGACCCCCCATGGATGCCTGAAACTGTGGATGACACGAACCCGGCGTATGCTGTTTTTTCCTACATGCGCGCACCTAAGATACAGCTTAACATATCAGTTAGGCATAGTGAGAGGTTAATAACGGTAACTCAGAATAAAATAGAACAGTTGTAGCAATATACTGTAATAAAAGTTAAGTGAACGTGATCCCCCTCAAAATATCTTCCTGGGCGGCACTCACCCTTCCTGCTCGATGAAGGATGAGATAAAGTGAAGGCTACTGCTTCCTGACCACACTTGACCAAAGAAGGCAAAACCGCCCATCGGGGGCGGGGGGCGGGGGGGGGGGCTGCTGCACTCCCAGTGGTTGAGAGCCGCCTGCCCTGAGAAATAGCCATGGGGGTGAGTGAGGTAGGGCGCAGAACGAGCTCTCTGGAGGGGAGAGCCGAGGAACTGAGGGGTCAGAGTTTTGGAAAGACCGTCTACATGGAGAGACATCCCCAGTGATTACAATATCGAATGATGGTGAGGCAGAGCTGAAATCTGTAGGGAGTGACCCCAGGGGTCCGGAGGTGACTGCAGGCAGGAGAGGGGGTGGTTCACAGCATGGACGTTCAAGGTGAGGAGGGTTGGGTGAACACCGCCTCCACCGCCGGGCCAGCAGTGCAAGAGCTGTGGCTGAGAAAAGAGGTCACAGGAGAAGCAGCAGCACGATCCCCAGGGAGAACCTTTCTTGTGAACAAGTTGGGGGGCAGAATACCTGAGAAACGCTTGTGGGGAATATGGAGATTTGCTGGTGGCTGTGATGTCCAAGGGGCCTAGTGGAAGAGACTGCGGAACCTGGGTGGGAGCAGGAGAGTGTAAGGGACGAAGTGTAGGGGCGCCTGGGTGGCATAGTCGGCGAAGCGTCCGACTTCGGCTCAGGTCACCATCTCACGGTTCATGGGTTCGAGCCCCGCGTGTGTCCTTCAGATCCTGTGTCCCGCTTTCTCTGCCCCTCCCTCACTCATGCTCTCGCTCTCTCTGTCTCTCAAAAGTAAATAAAAACATTAGAGAGAGAGAGAGATGAGGTCATAGACTAACATGTACTAACCCGACCGGATGAGAGCCTAGGAAGTGACATGCTCAGGAGCCCATCTGTGGTCACTGAGATAAGCCTAAGGACAGAAGGATAAAAGGCTTGATAGTCTCGAGGCGTGGGGGTGTTGAGGTCACACGTATTGGTAAGGGTTCTTACTAGGAACCCGCAGAGTTCTGGGGCCCCCCCCCTCCAGGCTCCGTCCTCACTGCTGCCAGGGGAAGCACAAGGCAGAAAAGGGCTCACGTGGAGCGTCCCTTGTCGATTCGTGGGGCACGACGTAGAGGTTACTAATCTTCACGACCCGGGTACCGTGCACTGATTGGCTTGGGGCTGCTGTATTGTTTATCTCCACGTAACAAATTACCTCAAAACTTAGGGCTTCAAGTAGCATTTATTGTCTGGCATTTTCCCCTGGATGAGGACTCCAGGCAGGCACAATTTGTTGAGTCCCTCGTCTCAGGGTCTCTCCAAGGCTGCGATTAAGGTATTAGCAGCCGCTCAAATCCTTTTGAGGCTCAGTTGGGGGTTGGTCCCCTTCCAAGTTCACTCAAGTAGTTGTTGGCAGGACTTAGGTCCTCACTAACTTTGGCCAGAGGCCCACTAGGTTCCCTGACACATTTGCCTCTCTATAGGGCAGCTCCTACGTGACAGGTAGCTTCATCAGTAAGAGAGAGAGAGAGCGAGCTTGCAAGACAGAAGCAGGGGAGGGGGTCACACAAGGGTATGAGGACCAGGAAGCAGGACTCATTGCAGTGCCAGAAAGTTGCCCATCCCCAAACTAACCACAGATAACAAAGAGATTGAAACTGGCTTGGACCAGTCAGGCTCTACCCCCCTTTCCCCCCCCGCTGGAGCTAGAGTCAGGTCCTCGAATCACAAGGCCACACAGAGTAGCAGGGAAGGGCAGAGGATAGAGTAAATATTGGGAGGACACCTGCCACGGTCACCATAACCACCATGTCCATGCTTTTCTTCTTTGGGCTCTGGACCCGCTTTCTTTAGCAGAGGGCCAGCAGAGGGCCAGCTACTCTTGCCTTCGAGATCGAGTCCAGACTCCTTACTGCAGCACGCAGTGGCCTTCGCACTCTGGCCCCAGTTTATCTTTCCGGCTTCATCTCTCACCATTTACTCTCGTTTCTTCAAAGCCAGGGGTTCGCCAAACTTTTTGGTCTCAGGACCCCCTTAATACTCTTGTAAGCAATTGAGGGCCCCAAGAGTTTTTGTTACAACCATGGATATTTATTGAATCAGGAATAAAAACAAATTTTAAAATGTTAATTTAAAAAATTTATTCATTATAAAAAATATTCATTATTTAACATAAATAACACATTTTTATGAAAAAGAACATGTTTCAGAAAGTGTTTTGAGAAAAATGACATGGTTTTACATTTTCTTTTTTAGTTTTTATTTAATTTTTAGTAATCTCTATACCCATGGGGCTCAAACTCATGGCCCTGAGATCAACAGTTGCACACTCTACCGAGTGTGCCCCCCACGTTGTTTTACATTTTTAAAAATGTCTTTGTTTGGCTTAATAGAAAGGGCTCTTACATCTGTCTCTGTACTCAGTCTCTTGCAATATGTTGTTTTAGTTGAGGTATGTGAAGGAGCTGTGGCCTCACACAGACCTGTAGTTGAAAGTGGAGATACGAGTGAGTATCTTAATAGTTTCTCCAGATCATTGCGAATATTCTTTGGTATTAGACCAGCTCTGTAAGTGGTAGTTTCTTAAAGGTTAGTTGCAATGTGGAATCTGAACTTTTCTGTATTCTGTTAGTTTAAAATCCATTGGACAGTCTGGCACTTTGAATGACTTTTACCCATTTGGAAAATGCTGGTTTCCTGCATTATTTGGGTCTTCCAAATATTTCATCATGAAGTATTTTTAATCACATTTTTTAATATTTATTAATTTTGAGAGAGAGAGTGAGCGTGCGCACGAACTGGGGAGGGGCAGAGAGGGAGGGAGAGAGAGATTCCCAAGTGGTCTCCACACTGTCATCTCAGAGCCCTACTCAGGGCTCAAACTCACAGCCCATGAGATCATGACCTGAGCCGAAATCAAGAGTCAGATGCTCAACTGACTAAGCTACCCAGGCGCCCACAATCACGTTTTTAAATATCAAGTATATCTTGTCAGAAAAACCTTCACTGGGAAATTTTGATCATGGAGGATGTAAGTTTTCCAGAATTCTAAGTTTCACTTGAGAGCTGGAATGTTATTGTTGGCAACAAATACTGCCACTTGTCTTCCTTGATGTAATAGGCTCATTTCATTTATTTCTGACAGAGTGTCTGAATAACCATAGTTTATCTGCCATCATTTTTTCAAGTGAAAATGGTGCTCCAGGGAAAGATCCTATGACTTATACTGTCTCCTAACTTCTGCTGTGTTTGGGCTGTCCTCCAGTTTTGCCTCCACCCTGCAGCCTCTTAATGTGCCTCCAATTCAGATGCCTCAAGAGAGAATCTGATTGGAGTAGTCAGCCATTGTCTGCTGAGGGTGGCTTGGCACAGAGCACGGCAGCCAGCACATAAGGAACCACTTCCGGCTGCTTCCTCGGAGGAGACTTCCTGTCTAGTCAACACCCCGAGCTCCATGCCCAGAACGTATATCATTATGATTAGCAAGATTTTTTTTTTTTTTGAGAGAGAGCGAGAGAGTGAGCGTGCACAAGTGGGGAGGGGTGGGTAATGGGGAGAGGGAGAGAGAGAATCTTAAGCAGGCTCCATGCCCAGCACAGAGCCAGACATGGGGCTTGATCCTAGGACCCTGAGATCATGAACTGAGCTGGAATCAAGAATTGGACACTTAAGCCCACTGAGCCACCACCCAGGCGCTCTAGCAAGACACTTTTTTGATGCACAGATGCAAATAGAGTGATTATGGTATGAGAAATTTTTAAACATGGATTCATAATTTGCTTTTAAGCACTTATTGACAGCACCATGTTTAAAGACCAAAAAATTCCCCAGGTCCTTAAAGTTGTGCTTATATTCTGGTACCACTGCTACTTTGTTTCGGGCATGGATTCTATTCTGATGCTGCTGTGGGACCATCTGTTCCAAAAATGTTTTTCAATGTGGATTGAGTAGTTGTTACTATGAATTTTCTACCAATGTAAACATAGATTTTATTGCTTTTCACATTGACATTAATAAAAAGACACTGTTAAATAAATGTCTTCGGTTAACAATTTTTCATTGCTTAAAATGGGTGTCTTCCTCCTTCACAAAGGAGGAAAATCCTCCAAAGGCTATAAGTATAATGTATCTAGTATTTTTGTCAATGAATAATTAGGAGTCACCAGTCCCTGTATTTTGCAAGTTCACAGATTTTAAGTAGACTTTTATTATTTTTTTAAAGTTGGCTGTCTCCTTCTGGTAGGAGCAGAGCAGGCCAAGAGAAATAGATGTCTGGCATCTTGAGGCTTAGTACCTTTTCCTCTTGACTGATACGTGGTATAACGAACACATAGATTTCGGCTGTATACTTGAGAACATACCCATGAGTGAGCGCACTCCTTGCTCACAAGCAAGTTTGTTCACTCAGTGAAGGAAAAAGAATGGAAGCAATGTGTTTTAGGAAGAAATATTGGGGCCTGAGTTCCCTCTTTCGTTCATCCCTTGAGAGCATTACGAGGGGGTTAATGTATTTGGGTTAATGATGAAGAAAACAAAAATAGCCTCCCTATGAGGAAATGTAACCTGACACAATTTAAAGTAGGACCCAGATTGAAACATCATTCTTTTAGGAAGTGGAAATATTTTGTCACACAGATGTGCCATCTAAATTTTAAAAGAAATCTCGACTTCCTTTCTCTTCATACGTCTCGATTTTGTTAACACTTGTTATTTCTTCCAGCCGCATGTCCCAAGTAATTAAGTTATAATACATGATAATTTGCATACATTCCAAATGCTTTTTAAATTTGAAGCAGCTTACCTTTCTAACACTACAGTCCTCACAAAGATGGGTTATCTCAATTTCTCCATGGACTTTACCCCAGCAATACACATTGTCCTGAGTTGTATAGAGTGCACACTACTCTGGGCCCTGCCAAACAGTAGACAACGTGTGTTGTTTCCTTTTTTTTTTTTTTTTAGCGGGGCACTAAACATGCCCCAGCGCTTCCTCCAGGTTATCGAACTGACAGGTAGTAGGAAGCAAAGCCTCACGGGCTATTCCTGCTAAGTATTATTTCCACTGCAGTACAGATGAAAATCTCAGAAAATCCCAGCTATATACTTTATAGGTATAGATCGCTTTTATTGTTAATATCCTAAGTCATCTAAAGGCTTGTTTTCTTTCTTTTTTTTTTTTTACAGACCTAACTACCATAATGAATGCTGCATATTAAGAGAAACCACAAGAAGGTTATACATTTGGTTGTCTAATAATCTTGGATTTGATATGAACCAACACATACTCCTTGTTGTCATTGACAGAACCCCAGTTTGTATGTACATTATTCACACTCCTCTCTGTTGTGTTTGGGGGAAAAAAAAGACATTTTAGCCTTTTTTAAGGTTATTTGATTTCATGTTATTTGGTTGCATGAAGTTGCCCTTAACCACTAAGGATTATCAAGATTTTTGCACAAACTTCTACATGCCTAGGATCCTTTTATCAAGGCGGCTGTGTTCATCATTCTCCCGCCTTGACTCCACTATCACCAGAGGCTCAGTTAAAGATAAATTAGCATTTTCTTAAAACGACCACTCCACATAATGCTTAAGGGATTTCTTCTCTGTGACAGAACCCAGGAACCAGTTCCTAAACACATAACATTGGCATATTGAAGATAAAATTGAAATTGTCCTTCAGTTTTGAGGCCATGTGTAAAGTTTAACCATATTGTAAAATATCTATTCCGTATTAGAAATAGCTAGTCAACAGCTTATACTTCTCAAAACTCATACTGTTATGTACACAAACTCAGTTTTTATATGTGAAGTTAGTGAGTCCTTTTGTGTTATTCCAAAATAAAGGCAATGATTTATTTTTTCCCAATGCCAATACAATTTGAGCTAATCACTCAAGGTGGATACTTTACATTTTAAAGCTGGAATCAGCAGTAGCCCTATGGGAAACCAGACAAAGCATTGACTTTTAAATGAACCATTGTTTTCTTTTGGAGCTAGAATTAGAATAGTTGATACTCATCCACAAACCATTATTATGTGTACATTATTGTTGCTATTGTGATAATAGAGAATTTTATTTATTTTTATGCCAGCTTATATTGTGAGAGCTCATTTAGTCAATTTGGGTTTTATCAATCCTGTTATGCTTGTCCTTGGACCATCTTTCGCGTATTCGAGGTTTGTAGTTGAAAAGTTTACTGTAAAAAAAAAAAATCAAAAACAAAAAATGTATTGTTTTTACAGAATAAATTTATTGGAATGTGTACTGGGAGTAAGATTTGAGGTTGTAAACAACTAAGTTAGTGTAATTTGGCTTTATATATGTAATGTGAGGTATTAATGTAATTCGTATATTAAAGCAAAAATTGTTAACAGCAAGTTGACAAGAGAATCAAGTGCAGGTGAGGGTTTTCTTTTTTTTTTTTTTTCCTTTTTTTTTCTTTTTTTTTGAACATCGGGGTTTTAGGTTTTTTGTAAACATGGGGGAGGGAGAGGAATGGCTACATGATGGCTTGCACGTCTCAGATACTAACTGTTTACCAGCTCAGTGGACCCTAAATGCACACACTTGACATTATCCATGCGTTGACTTGGACTCTGTTTTCTTTTTGTTTTCTTATTTTGGTGAAGAGCTAAATAAATAACATGAAGAGAAAATGTGAGAAGTTCTAAGAGCCCAGGGCCATTGACGATGGTGGTGGTGATGGGATTACGATTATGGCAGCCAAGGGTATGAAAGCACCAGTCTACCTACCCCTCTAAGGCTCTGAGAAGGCGGCTAGTATTTCTGGTTTGTTTCTCTCATGTAGCAAATTGTAATTTTTCTCTATACTCATCATTCCAGATATGAAAAGTTCATTAAAAGATACTAGGGATGCCAATCCAGTTCTTTTTCCTTGAAGAGTACTTTTTAACTTTGAATACTTTACTTTAATTGTAAATTAGTGAAATTTAATCAGTTCCTCAAAAGTCCTGTTCATTGCTCACACTAAAGCATAAGGAGAATGTAGCTGACATTTTGAATTGGAACATGTAACTGACAGATTTTTAGTATAAAAATCCTAAAGACTACAAAACTGCTTTTGGAAAAAAAATACAAAATGTTTCAAATTCGTTAAGATTTGTTTTCATAAAAGGCCAAAAATAATTTATTAAGATTATACACAGAAATACAGTAGAAATATTTCTAGTCACCAATAAAACAGGTATTCATTAAGGGTACTGATAAAGTCACCGATCCCTCCTTAGCCATTTAGACTCACAAAAAATTTTTTATTAAAAGCAGTGTTTATAACAGCAGTGAATAATATACTTTCCTTGGGAAAACATTTGTCAAATAACATTTTAAAATAATGTGATAATTTGCTTTTTATATTGAGGTTGATAATGATGCATATATATCTTATATGCAAAATATTTCTCCTGAATGTATCTGCTGTTCTAAATTCCTTAATATGCACAGGCCATATTCACTTCTGAATAGTTTCATTTTCGTGCTCACTATTGTAGGAGCTACATTGTATATGTTTACAGTTATATTTAATATGTGCAGACAGAATATTGAAATAGATGGTCAAGTTACTCACAAATAATTTTGAATAGATTTCTTTAAACTGTTTCTCAACTTCACTTATCCTTCAAGAGAAGAAAATTTACCCACACAATACCATGTGAGAGCTCACACATACAGTGCGGAGCCCGAATTTACATATTTTTAAGTATTGCTGTATGGGAAGGGAGTAAAATGGGACAGATCAGTACCAGGAATAAAAGTCAGTCATCTAGAGAGGAAGAAATAATACTTTTATTCAACTTTTTCATCTGCCTTTGTTTTTATAAAGAACTCTGGTTTGTAGATACAACGATAGGCCAAGAGCTGAGGAAGAACTCCATATGCTATGTTTAATGCTAGAAAGAGGCTTTTCGCTTCTTCAGGGACTCTGTAGACATAAGCGGTTCTAGCATGAAGAGAAGCACCGATGTGAGAAAACTGAGCCTGTTGCATTTAAAAAAAAGGGGGGAGGTCAGCATGAGCTCTGTGTTCAGTCGGATTCACAACGTGTTCTGGACGATTCATTCAGACCATGTTTCCTGTGCCCTCAAAACCAGTACTTTCAAACAATCGACAGTCTTCAGGATTTCACTGAATTCAGGACAGTCTTAATGTAACTACTCAAATAAAGTATACCTTCCTTAGCTTGGCTTTATCATGCCATGCAGTGCCCCTTACCAAACATTAGTGGCTCAATTTAAAAGAAAAACTGAACAAAATCTCCGTTTTTTGTTTTTTGGTTTTTTTCCCCCTGATTTGCATTCTGGAGATCCTAAACACTCAGGCACTCAGTTGTGGCTTACTAAGTGTGTTTGGCAAAAATGAAGGAAGTACAGAGCTTAGAAAGCAAAAATATTTTTATATAGCCATTTAAAGAGAAGCAATGGGGACCTCAGCTTCATTAATCAGTCTTTTCACCTATTCCTTGGAACAAGAGCCCAAAGCCCTTCATTACATGTTTTTTGTTTACTTCTTCACGTTTTTGTTGCTTATGCAACTTTAAAAACTACTAAGGGTTGTTTTGTCGGTAACGTTGTTACCAACGTGGGTGAGGGTAGGATTATGGTCGCTCTTCATAAAATGGCATGTGTACATGCAGGCGACCTCTTCATACCAAGTTCTCCTTTATTTAGTACAGCTTGTCACCATCACCTGAGACCAGTTTCCCATTTGTACTTAAGTACTTGTTCATAACATACATTCAGAATGTATCTTGTTTGATACTTTTCATAAGCACAGGGAAAAACTATTAGAAAAGGCTTCTGTGTGAGGATTTCCTCAGCATTCTCATGTCCTTACAGAACACAACCCTGCAGTGTGTGTTTTCATATTTTACTGAAATCCACGCTGTACGTGAATAAAGGACTGGAAATCTAAATATAAGAAGTGATGAATTATTAGTTCATCAGGATCAAAGTGGAAAGAAGTCACAGAATCCAAGAATGAAAAACTAAATAATTCGCTTTAAATACATACAAGCTATCTTACATTTCCTTCCGTACGAAACCAGCTTATTCTGCGAAGTGGTTAACAGACAAAATTCGGCTTTTCCATGACAAATAAAGGATGAGCCCTCACAAGTGGCACTTGTATGGATTTGTGTCCATCGCAGGTATTTTAACAGATTGCTGCTACGTCCTGGGACCTCTGGTACAGTCTCGCTACTCTCTGGAGATAAGCGGTCAGTGTGATGTGTCGCGAGGACCACAGAAACAGCCTGTGTACACCCTCCGCCTCGTGCTCCACGAGGCTCGGCGAGGGCTCTGCCCTCAAGCACGCGTCCCCCAGAGCAGGTGCCGAGCAGAGCCCAGCAGATGGGAAGCGTCCCATCTCTGGGCTCTGAAGACAAGACCTGGAGAGTCCGGGGCCTTCGAGAGGCTGCCCGGGGGGCTGCTCTTGTACAGTCCTGGGAACACGGAGCAGGAGCGTGGCCCCTGTCGTTAACCCTACTTTTCCCTAGAGCCTCTTCTGAACAGCAGTGATTTTCTGAATTAATATAACCAAACTTCTGGACTAGGGGCCAGGTTTGAACCTTGATTTTCAAAAATGTGGGTTTGGTGTCTCTATAGACACATGTACTACGTCACAAAAGTCACCACGTTCGGGGAAGGTGCCAACCGTTCTTTGAGAGACTGAGCGATACGAGCAGTCGTACCTACTTGCACAGGGGAACCTGCACCAAGTCAGTGATTCCGTAGGCTCTCTTCCTGCACTGACCAGTGCAGTTAATACCTCATTTTCAAAATCAGCAAAAATCATTGGCAGCATTCCAAAATGGTCATGTCCTTAGAGTAGACTGTAAGCCCACCGGGCAGGTACTGTGTCTAATGTTTTGTGTGGCGCCTCTCGCATTGTTAGAGCTCAATAAACGTTAATCAATAATGGTCTTGTGACTGTCAAAATACAAACAGCTTCCGCAAAGCATTTCTCTATTTTTATACCTATTTCCGTAGGCCTCCTTTCTCCAGAATCCTCTAACAAGGGCCCGAGCCCAGAGCCCAGTGTCGTGCAGTTTCTAATGGGTGTGTTGCTGGTGGCCATGCCTTCCCGCTGAGTGAGCACCCAGCCACAGCTTCCTCCCCACGCATGCGGTGTCCAGTGCCCGGCTTCTGAAGTTTCAGAGAAACCTCAGCCTCCCCTGAGGACAGTTTCCTTCCTAAGCACGGGGCTGCTAAGGGCCTGCATGGTGTCTCGTGGGTCCTGTTCCCGCCGGCACACAAGGCCTCCTGACGGCAGGGCTCAGAGCTCAGCCGGGCACCTGGTGCTGGGTCGGTGGCTCAGTTGGCCTGGGGCTGCTGAACCGACTGTCACCCAGGGTGACAGGTACGACCTGTAGAGCCCAGAAATGTCTGCAGAATTCAGTGATGTGAGGTAGAGTCTCTCATCATCTTTCTTATCATTCTAAATCTGTTTTCACCTCAAATGAATTTAAAAGATCTGCTTTGAGTTTTTTTTTTTTTAAAGAAATGGATGATTGGGATGGAAAATGAGGCAATAAAGGCAAAGAACGGTTACATTTTAATAGCTCTCTTTTCTTATATTTATAGAGACAGCCTGGAAAGGATGACTAAAAAATCACAATCTCGGTTCCAGAAGGAAGAGCTGAAAGTATTATGTGTCCACATGAGTATCACAGGCCAAAACTAATGTGAACATTGGGGCAACAGCCAGGCTGTTTGGCCGATACGGCAGAAGTAGCTAATCCAGAACTGTGTTATTTTTTAGGGTTTTCTGAGCAGCACAGTCCAGTGGTTAAGAATTCTGAATCTGGAACCATACAGACTGCCCAGTCCCAGCTGTACCACAAGCCAGCAGTATGACCCTGGGTTAGGTATGTAACCTCTCTGGCTTCCTCATCTGTAAAAGTAGGATAATAAGGGCACATTGTCGTGCCGGTGCAATGAGTTGATCTTTGTGAAGTGCTTAGGAGAGTGGCAGGTGAATTCCCTGCCCATGACCTGGGATTCTGCTTGGCTGAGAATTCAGGTGGGCTCTTCGTTTTCAGATCCCCTTGCTGACCTTCTGACAAAATTTTAAGTCTGTCTCCACCAAAGGATAATCATGTGAAGACTTTAAACCCAAAGTCTAACCTCGATACTAATTAAAGGTGTATCGTGATGAATTACACTGGAAGCAAATTATTAAATAGGACTTGGATTAGTATCCCAGCTATCCACATGCTTCCTAAATCTTTTAGATATTTCCTAAAGGTTTCCATAAAGGGGGGGGGGGGGGGGGGACAAAATTCACCTCCAGCAGAGTCAACTCTACAACCATATTATCCACAGATAAGCTTCCAGACCCTCGTGTGAGGAGGCCCGTGGCACCCGCACGGCCAGGGAGTCTGCGCAACAAGCCGGAAGGGCCTGGCTGACTGAAGCAGGGCTGTTGTGTTTCCATGGGTGTTGCTGGGTGCGTGACAGGCTCCCTGCCGGGCCTGCCGTGAGTCTGTCCCAGGGCTTCCTCCCAGCATCCTTGATGCTTAGGTAATAATGTCCACACATTACCGTTTAGGTACCAACATCCACACGTGGCCACAGATTAATGAATGAATCTTCTGAGCAGCACAAGGCATTTCTAGACTCCCACTGGGAATCTTCTACCAATAAGAGGAGGAGCACCAAAAATCTGCAGCTCATTCTGTGCCAGGCACCGTTCTGAGCCTCTTACATGTATTATTACCTCACGTGATCCTCAGCAGCTCTATGACAAAGGTCCTGTGTGATCCTAACTTTACAGAAGAGGAAACCGAGGTAGCCAAGGTCACGAGCCCATCAGTGACAGGCTGAGCAATGAGCCAGTCTGTCTCCAGAGCTCATGCTCTTAACCATCTTGACTATATTGGCTCTGATTGTTTTCTTTTAATTTCCAGTGATATTTTAGCAGAGAACAATTGTTCAGTTGCTAGAAAGTACTAATATGTAAGTGGGTCTGAGCAGCCTATTTCAAACTAGATTTGCAACTTTAATCCTATGTAAGAATTTTATATGAAGAGACACTTGGGTTCTGAATAAGTCCCCACTGGAACTCTTTGGTGTAAAAAATGTGTCGTGGTTTGATTTGATTTTGTTTTCTTTTACTTTCTGATGGATATTTCAATTTCTGAAGGCAGGAGATTTGGCAGATTCCTCCATGATCTGAAGGCAGGGGCTCAGTAACTAACATGTTTTCCACTGACTTGTACTGACCTAGGAATTTTTCAAAGATTTGTTTTCCTTATTAAATCACATAGACTCCTGGGAGTTCACTAGGCCTTTCAAGAAATGCAGGTTTTGATCAAGTTAGGGGGTTGGGAATGCACAAAACCCCTAAGTGAGGAATGGCTGTTTTAGCAAGCTAGGGATGTTAGTCGGGGTTATGGAGGGTGTTTTCTGTGATGAATGTGTCACCCTCCCAAGGCGAGAATTCATTTCATGAGCAAGTATTGGCTAGGTAGGAAACAAATCACGTAACAGATTCAGCGTTCTCATCGCGTGCACTGTTGTGTTATGATTTGTAACTTTTCCTTAGGCTGAGCTCTCTGAATATGTAAATACTAAAGCCAAGCCAAGAGTCATGGAAATGTCAGACACAACAGTTCTCGGATGACAGCATTCTACTGGGTTGGGAGAAACATCCTTCTGACATTGACAGGATCTAGTCTGTAGCCTCCAGCTGCCTTGTCCAAGTGGGCAGTGACGGATGAGCCCAAGGGCTCCTGCGAGGCCTGGGGGTCTGGCTGAAGCTGCTGACTGCGGCCCGGGGCTCTGCCATCCACACTGCCCTTCCCAGAACCACCCGGCTGGAGTCGCGGGTGCCTCTCTGCAAGCTTAGCCCTCCCCAGCAGGTACAACCCAGGGTTAGCCCTAGTGCCCCAGGTTCAAGCACCCACTTGCCCCCAAGGTATGACCTTCCCAAGCCTCTTGACTGCTGACTGCCCACGTGACTGGGCCTTGACCTACTTTTCCTGCCTCGTCCTCCACTTGTCTCCCGAGACTTGACTGGGTCCTACACCTGGCCTCCCTCTTGTCAGCCTCCTAGATGATGACACCCTGTGTTCCTGCGGCGGGGGGCAGACCAAGCAAGGCACAGGACACGCAGAGGAAACCCGATCGTGTCCAACCCTGAGCAAGCTGATGATCCTCGAAGAGAGGGGGCCGGTAAGAGTGAGCTGAGCGGGAGCCCTCTCCGGGAGAGCTCAGGAGAACGCAGCCAAGAAAATCCAGGCCAGGGCTCACTCTGCCCTCTGGCCTGCTGCACCCCTGCCCAGCCTGACAGCCCACAGAGCCCACTCACGTGTGACCGCCTCCCCCCCCACCCCACCCCCCCCAGGCTCTCCGGCGCCTCCGTGCCCATATGAAGTCTTGCCTTGTGCTCACTGCTTGAGCCATGCCACTACCATGGCTCGCTGCTTGCAGGAGAAGAGAGAGAACAGTAGAGAAGAAGATGGGCTTTGGGGTCAGACAGGATTCCGTGCCCCTATTCCCCTATTCTGCCTGCCGTTTAGTAACTGTGACCCAGGCGAGTAACAAGCTGTCCTCAGCTCTCTTAGCTTTTAAGAAATCTGCAGGGAGGATGCTGTGTGTTCACTGCACTGTCCCAGGGCACGGGCACACGGGAGTGCTGTGGGTTCACTGCACGGTTCCAGGGCACGGGCACACAGGAAGACCACCTCTGCTTCTGTTGCAGCCGAGGTGGTGCTCATCTTTGCACAAGCAAGAAATAAAACTTTAGTGTGTTAAGCCACTGAGTATTTGCTACCCCGGCAGAGCGCACAGCCTGTCCCTACCCAAGTAGGTAAGTAGAGCACAGCCTGCTTTGCCTCACCCAAGTTAGAGGAGAGCTCAGACCAGTGCAGGGCAGTGGGCTGGAACTCACTGGGGTTTGAGGGTTACTCTGGAGACAGGACTAATGACCTAGTGATGGGCTAGATGGTAGGGGTGAGGGAACGGGAAGGAGCTGCTGAAAGCGGGGGAGGATCTGTTTGCAGGCCGCGGTGGGGAGAGAGAGGGTGTAGGAGGGTCAGGAGTCCTGTTTTATTTAGACACTAACTCCGAGATAGCCACGTGAAAACACGGAGTTTGGGATTAGGTATAGGAGTCTGGGGACAGCTGGAGCTAAAGACAGAAAATTGGAAGTCAGCTTATAGTCAGTATTGAAAGATACGGAAATAAAGACCTCTTCAGAGGTCTGCTAAGAGGGTAAATCTTGGTTCTCCTCCCCTTCAGTCCTCCAAGGAGAGACAGGAACCCTTGCTCTGGGTGCTGCGTCAGCTGTTTTGATACTAATATTCTAATTCTGTAATTAAGAATTACCTCAGGGGTGTCTGGGTGGCTCAGTCTGTTAAGTGTCCGACTTCAGCTCAGGTCATGATCTCGCAGTTGATTCGTGGGTTTTAGGAAAATTTTTTTAAAGACCTCAGACTGGAAGGATTTAGCCCAAAGGATCAACCCATAAATACTGTAGCTGTTTTTCCACCCTGTAAATTCTAAAGTGTTCTTTTGCCATCCCAGTTACTATAACCAGGAGCATAATTAACCATACATGCTGACAGTTTCCACATGAACCTCATTCTTAGGCCGGCTTGAAAAGAGCGAGATGCAGAGAATGATTTTAAAAAGATGAATTCATTTGTTACTGTTTTTATTTATAGTAAGGGGGGGGGATAAAATCATTTAATAATTTTCTTCCTTGTTCCTAAGATCAGTTTGTTTTGCTAGTTATCTTGTAAAAATGTGCTTTGTATAATAATACAATTTCCTAGATAAATTTATTCCAGTTCAATGAAATAAGCATTCACTCTAGGGCAGGGACTTGGCTAAGTCGCAAGAGGAAAGAATGGAACTTTCTCCAAACCCATTTCCCTGGTTCGGGATACCGTCATGTAACAGAATTCTGAAATCTTAACTTTAGATAGGCATCTTAAAGATAACAGCTCTCCAGTATTTTTGTTCAGAGCCTGGGGAAGGGTCCTGGAAGGCTGTGGTGGCACCTGCTGGGTATGTGACCTTGGACAAATCATGTAACCTCACTGGGCCTCAGTTTCCTCATCTGTATAACTGGATGGCACAGCAACCATCACGTATCTAGTTACTGTGAGATTTAAATAAAATGCACGTGCAGAAACGTCTTCCAAAGAACCGTAAAACGAAAGGGGATGTGTCTAGTAACTATTTCCTACTCCTTAAACACCAAGCAGAGATGTTTTGCAGATACTCAACAATGACAGCCAAATCCCCAGCGAACTTTCTTAATAGAGCGTATTTTGGGTACCTGGGCTAGACCTCCAGCATGTATCAGTGTCACGTCAGGCATCCAGGAGCATCCAGGAACCACTAAGCCGTAAAGCGCAATCACAAAGTAAGGGACAGAATAGAACAGGTATGCCAGCATCTGTACTGGACAGAGAAAGAACACCGTCAGCAAAGTGACAGTTAACCGCACACGACGAAAAGCACAAGAGATTGAACATTTCTCATTCCCATCTCCTACGTGGATCCACATGCTCCCATTCTTTTTTTTTTTTCTTTTTAATGTTTGTTCATTTTTGAGAGGAAGAGAGAGAGCGGAGGAGGGGCAGAGAGAGGAGACACAGGATCCGAAGCAGGTTTCAGGCTCTGAGCTGTCAGCACAGAGCCCAACGCGGGGCTTGAACCCATGAACTGTGAGATCATGACCTGAACCCAAGTCGGATATTTAACCAACTGAGCCACTCAGGTGCCCCCACATGTCCCCATTCTTCAAGAAAGAAAATTAACAGAAAAATCTGAGGCTTGGGGTGCCTGGGTGGCTCAGTCGGTTAAAGCATCCAACTTCAGCTCAGGTCGTGATCTCCCGGTCCGTGAGTTTGAGCCCCACGTCGGGCTCTGCGCTGACAGCTGGGAGCCTGGAGCCTGCTTCACATTCTGTGTCTCCCTCTCTCTCTCTGCCCCTCCGCTGCTCGTGCTCTGTCTCTCTCTGTCTCAAAAATAAATAAAAACATTAAAAAAGTTTTTTCTTTGAAAAAGAAAAAGAAAAATCTGAGGCTTCATAACTACTTGACCTGGATTTTAGGATAAGCAGCAGGATCCTTTAGATAGGGCTCTTGAAATTGTGTATAAAATCGGCAGAGCTCAGCCGGGCAATCCAAAGCAATCTGAGAAGAAAAACGAGTTAATTATAAAGTCATACTCACGTCTCATTCTTACGGTTTGCTGATAAGGCTAAACATTCCAAGTACAGCCACAAGCTGTTCAACAAAAACTGTGTGTCGTAGAAGGTCATCAGTAAAAGGGAAAGAAAAGAAAGTCCACAGATCTACTCTAAGGACGTGAAGGAGAGTTAGGAGAGGAGCAGGAAATGGCTAATGCTCTGTTCTTGCTACCTTCTGAGGACTCGGCTTAAGGATCTAGACTTCAGCAGCCAAAGCACAGCTCACGCTGGATTACCAGTTTCACTTCCTGGAAATCACTAGCCCACTCTTAAGAAAAGCCCATTCGTGTTCACACCAAATTCGTCTTACTGTGCTTTGCAGTATTCTAAAAATAGCATCCTCCTCCCTCCAGCAAGTGCCTCAGAGTATATGGCCTTTAGGGGCAGTAAAGGATAAGGATTTGAAAGCAGAGTCCTGTGTGAAGCCACATCGTGTGTCCACTTTGAAAGGAAACACAGAACAAAGTGTCTCCGGCACATTACGGGGTCCCCTCTGAGTCACTGCCCTCATGCATCACCCCTCCCGTCCGCAGCCATAAATGTCGTCCCACCTAGATCACATCCATGGACACAGACCAGTGGCAGAGTTGGTAAAAATGGACCCCAATTTAAAAGCCCGTCTGCCTAAGCCCTGCCCACCGAGTGTGCAAACACCCACATGCACACATTTTTCTCCTGTGTGAGAACAGCTGGGGCTCGTTTTGTTGTTCCTGTGTTTCTTTTAACTTTGGGAACGACAGCAAACTAAAGAGCAGTTTTGGGGGTGCCTGGCTGGCTCAGTCGGTAGAGTTTGCGACTGTTGATCTTGGGGTCGTGAGTTCACGCCCCACATTGGGCATGGAGATTACTGCAGAAAAAAAACAAAAGTTTAACTGCTCTGTGGTCTGAGTAAAGTCTACGGCCTTGCTTCTTTGCATTTCTTCCCTGGGCCACTCCTCCCGTCAGCCGACGCTACTGCAGGAAATTTCTGCTCTCCTGATAGAGACAGCCTCTCGCGCTGATCCCAGCCAGCAGCACAGGGCATTTAGTTCAAGGACCCCAAGACAGTGAATCAGCTACAGCATCTCACACTTGGCTCCCCAACTGTTGTGCAATGCCAGCAGCCTTAGGACAGTAACTGCCATTGACGATGCGTATAATTATCCGTATCATTCCGGCCACTTTTATTTATTTCTGCTAAAAACAAATCACGAAACTGGGGCATCGCCAAGGATCATCTATTGATAAAAAGAGTAACACCAACCGTTTCCTGAACACTTACCACGTATAGGGCTCTCTGTACGTGGTTTGATGTCTATGATCTTATTTAATCTTCAACCCAATACCATTAGGTAGGTACTGTTATTTTATAGCGAAAGGAACTGAGGTCAAAGACCCTGAGTCATTTTCCGAAGGCCATACAGCAGGTAAATAGCCAAGATTCTAACTCCTTCTTCTAGGGACCTTCCTCAGTCCCCGAGAACACAGCCTTACCGGACTCTTCAGGTATCACCCTTCCCAAAGACATTTACGTCAGAATCAGAAACATTCAAACCAAAAGAATGAAACTCTAATGGCTAATTTTTCAGGCACCCTAAAACGGGGGAAGGAAGAGACCCCTGGGTGGGGCTTGATCCAGGGACCCGAAGGAGGTGGCGTCCAGGGACGAGGCAGGGGCCACCCTGGAGGGAGGAAGGCCTGGGGGTGACCCCCACAGGTGGGAGTGGCAGCAAGCAGAGCCAGGCCTCCAGGCTCTAGAAAGTCTGATTAAATATGTATTTCTCTCTCTTTTTTTAATGTTACTTTGATCTGTTACACTTACCAAGCCTCTGAACAGACAGAACCCAGTTGCCAGGAGGAGACATACGACCAGCATTAAATCAAATGGTCTTCTCAGCAGGTCCTTTGCTTGCACTTCTTGAACGACCTAAAATAGAGTTTGTAACCCATGAGCAGGCCCAAAGCGCCAAGAAAGAGTCTGAGGTCTACTGAAGCAGGAGGGCTGAGATGCTGGACGGGGAGGGATTCATATCCTAAACCACTAGGCACGTAAGTTAGGAAAATCATGTTCCCCCTCTCAGCTTCCAGATTTCTCATCTGTGAAATGAGGAGATTGGGCCAGGTCACCTTGAAGGTTCCTTCGAACTCTAGGAGACCTTAAAGTTTTCTTGAGATAGCAGTTTTGTGATTATCATTATATGAGATACGCTCATTTTAAAAGTAAGGTAAACCATAAACCCATCACACTATAGAGTCACTATATTTTTCCCTATATACGTATACATATATGTAAATTTAGGTATATATATACCTATATATATACAGATATACATACACACACCGCATTTATACTTTACAAAATTATGACTTTACGTATAAATAATTTGACAAAATTTGAGTGTTCTTTTGACACTCAACATCTACCTATATTATAAGCACTTTGCCACATTATTAAAAACTCTCCTAAAACTTTTAAAATCATGTGGAAACAACATATTGTAGCCATTCTCTCACGGGTGGATATTTATGCATTTTCACCGTTAATGTGATGTTGAACAATTCTGTACATAAGTCTTAGCATCTCTCTGATGATTTTCTGAGGGTAGGGCCTTAGACGCGGAATTTAAGGGGTTAAATATTCCAAGGCTGATAAACACTGCCAAATTGCTCTGCGGAGCGATTCTGAATTTATTCCTCTCAGCACTGTGTGACCGTGTCCATTTCTCCCTGGCCACCACTGTGTTTTAACATTTAAAAAATGATCGTGAACAGTTGTATGTGTCTTATGACGTGAACACTCCATTGAGGCACTGACATGGAGACTTTAAAAGCAGCAGAGCCCAAGGCTATGGTTACTGTTTGCTTTTTCTTTTTGGCTACCCCCTGGTTCCTCAAAAGGATGTAAGGGAGCAGAAGCCAGGAGTGCCCCAACCTGAGTTTACTCAGCAGGTGTCTACTTGTTTACAAATGAAGTGTTTGCAAATTACAATGGATGTTAATGAATTCTACGTAAACCTTACAGTAAAATGAGTATGAGTAATCATGGTCTGATTATCTCTGGTAATTCATATTTTCATATATCATTTTGCTTAAAGAATCTTGCCTGAGGATCTAATACCTATAAAAAGGAAGAGAAACTTAGAAAGACGTTACTACCTTAGAAATGAAGACCTTAACAGAGTACCCCTCCGCCCCCCCCCCCCCACCGCCCCCAGCCAGTACTGTTTCACTCCGACCACCTTGGCTGTGAATGGAAGGGAGGGGTCTCAGAAGACGTCCTGGAGCCAGTCTCCGTGTGCCTGGATCTCTTGGTAAATCACACCCTGTGGCTGTGTGTGCTACCTTGAATAGCAGCATCTCTCCAGCCTCCCCTTGGGACAGTACATGCACTGGCATCTCTGAAAGAGGGGCCCGGATGCTCAAATGCCAGGCCATAAACAGCCTCAGACAAACCACACACGCCACGCACTAATGCAGAATCTGATGGGAACAGCCAGTACAGACCAGCAGCACGGCCTGGCCCACTGAAGCAGATGTCTGAAGCAGACAGAAACACCCTCCCTGCCACTGTAACTAAGGCGTGACCAATGCACAGAATCGACACAGTCAAACCAGCTGCCCCAGATGCTCCCGTCCACGGAGGCGTGGTTCAGTGCGATCACCAGGAGATGCGAGTGAGCCCTGTGCGCTTGGGAACAGGTTACAGTTAACGTAATAAAATCACCTTTGAGGGATAATTATAATTTTCTGACGGCTGATTATAGATTCTGAAACCAGCCCAGACAGGAAGACAAGTGTATGGTATGCTTAAGAAGAAAGCAGGGCAAATGCGTGTTCCATACTTCCCTATTTAAAAGAAAGAAAGAGAAAGTCAAAAGTTTGCCACAAGCACGTGTAAACACAAGCAACATTTAGGATACCGCCCCACCTCAAGCCGTCTAAAATTGTGCTGGGGACCAGGTAATATTCTTAAATGAGACACACACACAAAAAACCAAACAAAAAAACAGGTCAAATTAAAACTATCAGGTGCTTTTTAACAGGCACATTCTATCCACTGTATTTTTAAAGTATATTTAATATAATGCCCTGATTTCTTGCACATGTAAATTACCTTTTACATTAGCTTTTGAGAGCCTTCATTTTTAAATGTATTTATCGAATGTATCGAGTTACATATAATACACAAAGCTGTAGGAAGCATTTGCACACTGCCTATAGTCGCAAACACAATACTCACCCCCTCTAGATCCTATATGTCAGGAAGCCCTGATACAACATTGTCTAATTGTTCAGTGTCTACTTCCAAAAATTGCTCAAGAGCCATTTCTTAAAAAGTGAGATTAAGGAGGGGAAAAGGAAGAATTCTGCCAAACAGCGTTGTGATAAGCTTGGAATTTCTTGATGCTGTTACAACCAAGATACCTCCTCTATTTAAGAACACTCCCCATTGTTTCAGAAAAAGGAAAGTGAATTTTAAGATAAAGTTTCTTACCCACAATGTTTCCTGGCACAAAAACAACAATGCTCATGATAATAGATCCAACCCAGTAGAGGCCAATGGTTCTATAGCTTTCCCTGTAATGAAAAAATCTTGGCTTAGTACACTTGTCTTAGAACACCCATTAGCAAAAGATGATCCATATTATTAGCGGTATCCTAACTAGTAAAGTCTATGAACCGAAACTTACTGAATCGATAGTTAAAAATCAACCCTCGGGGACCCTGGTGATCAAACTTCATTTCCACCTGTGATCTATACCATAGAACCCTCTTTGTGTCCTTTTGAATAGGAATTTCGCTTGCAACACTGGTCGTCTGTTAATCTACAGCACGGTCAATCACTGTCAAAGGAAGTGCCTCATTTTTGACGGTTTTGTAAGAAGTTCCCAGCAGGAAAGGAAAAAAGAAAGTTCACAAAAAGAAAGGAAATGGACCCATATTTTAAATCACTGTAAGTATGAGTAATAGGATGGTAAGTGGACTTTTCATGGTGTCAGAATTTTGGCCAGAGCTCTAGAGACAAAGATAATATGTAACACCTCCCCCGTGTTCAAAAGGAGCCACCAGACACCCCTGACCTTACCAGGCAGTGTGGACAAAAAGCTCTTTCAGCCGATAACCCTGACAGCCCACCTCCACAAGGGGCTATGAGGAATCAAAAGGAGATTATCTGAAGGGAAACAGGTGGCCGATACTGTGTTTTCTGCCTGCCCCACCTCCCAAGCCAAGGGCAGCAGATTCACAATAACTGGGATCGTCAGCAGGACAATCTTCTTCCCCAGCAGGATGCTAACTGAGCCGAAGAAACTCGCCCACTCCTGGCAGCCTCCGAGCAGAGCCCAGGCATTCTCTGAAATACGTGACATGGTCCCTGGAACTTGGGTACCTTTCATGATGGGAGAAGCCAATGCCTAGAAAAGTCCAAAACTTAGCGGGAGCTGTCCCTGAGTTCATGACTGAGGCAGCAGGGGCATGGGGCAAGAATGCACCATTTTCTCTAACCTGGAGCCAAGGGGAGGCCCAGGAACCTAGCTGGGCTTGAAGAGATCCTACCCCAAAGGGTATGCGATCTAGGTTACAGGGACCCCAATGGAAAGAAGCTGCGGGTGTACCACCAATGGCAGAGGAGTCCCACACATTCAGCCAAAGAGAGCTCTGCTCGCTTGGATTTGCAACGCCCAGGTTCCTGTGGAAGGGTCTCCCGAGAGGCCACACGTGCTCCACGTGACAGACCTAGCATATCCTAACGGAGGGCATCAATCCCCAGAAAACTAAGTGTCACTTAAGACCCTGCCCCTCTTCCTTTAGCTCCACGTGTACGTACACACACATTCCCGGAGAGGCCAGCTGCACGGCGACTCGAGAAGGAACAAAACGAGAGGCCATACGCCCTGACCTCAGTGCAGAGCCCCACGCCTCAGGGCCACACGGGAACCGGAGGTGGAGGAAAGACAGAGCTTCGAACCAAAATGAGATGGAAGTTTAAAACCAGAACGGACTGGGCTTTCACTCCAGCAAATGAGACGGTCCTTAGAACACAGTCAGTAACTTGAGTGGTCTGCCCAAGCTTGTCACCACGGCAGGGGACGATCCAGAGGGCCATGTTCAAAAGGCAGCGATGCCAAGAAAACAAAGCCACGTCTAACCTGTGTCCAAGGAGCGTATGTTCATGTCTGTGTATGCCTGTCTGTGTATTTGCCCCCACATCTGTGTTTTCCTTCCGTACCCGCGTACCGGTTGCTAAGGCAAAGGCACACACAGCAGACGGACCGACTTACTCCCATGCTATGGCTGCCACCATCACCAGATACATCAAATAATGAGCAGAGCCATCCCAGTAGCAGATCATGTGCCCGTACGCCGTGTTCAGATACGGTTCACCCTAAGGAGAGATTAAGAAATGAGTCTACTTTACATACGACTCGGACATCTCCACACAGAACTCCAGACCTGCGTTTCAAGTCAAATGAAACAGCAGAACCAACTTGTGTCTGTCTGCTAACTTGAAACTATGCAGAATCCTGTACAATTACAAATTGGTAGGCACATGAAAACACAGCTTTACCCTGGAGCCCCCAAAACTGGAGCCTGCCGCGGGATGGCCCTGAAGAATGCCCAGCCAGCATCTGACCGGCTGGGCCAATGCCCGTGGATGGCGATACAAGACAGCCTCATGGGCAATCCGCTAATGCACTGAGGCCAAGTCAAAAATGAGACTCGGCGCTTGGCTCTGGCCAGAGGACGGTGGCCAGAGGAGACCCTGCTCACCAGAGCCACCGGCCGACCTTCCCGATTCACCTACGTGCTCATCCCCAGGCTTGCATGAGTGAGGACGAGGAAAGCACTTCTGCCCCCCACACATGGACAGACAGACGGGCACCCAACCGCCCTATGGGACAGACCACGATTGACTCCATTTTACAGATGAAACAGAGCGCCAAGGGGTTGTGAGACCGGCCTAAGGTCACACAGTTGACATCTAGCACAGAGCATACTGTGAAGAAAAGCCATACTTCCCCTGAGGACTTTTTCATTTTACAGCCATGAGATCCCCTGACGAGCGACATGTCGTGCTCCCAGAAGGCTACCACAAGATCACTGTCCGATTTGCATGGGTTTTTCGTTTCCTTCTGAGTCTCGTGTTCCTTTCCTCTCTCTCCCACGTCCATGCCATCCCGCCTTGTTTCTGGCCTGTCTTCCTAAGATGCCCTCAGTCCTTTCTGCGGCCAGAACGGTCAGATCAACCAGCCAGGAGGGGCCCCTCTGAAGCGTGGTGTGCCCGGGGCAGGGCCTGCCCGGTCCTCTCTCCCCGCAAGCGAGATGGAATGAGAACTAGCGAGGAGGCAGAAATAACACAGCAGCTGGACTTCTGTGCCCACGCCTGACGCGCATCTTTTCTCCCTGACATGCTTCGACTGAACAATCCAATCTGATTTCATGACTTTAATTGTTCATGCCTACACATCGGGCTCTCGGAGCCGGTGCTGGCTCCCCTGGTGGCTTCATGGGCACTTTTTTTTCTTAATTAAAAAAAAATTTTCTTAAGGTTTATTCATTTTACAGAGACAGAACACGAGGGGAGGAGGGGCAGAGAGAGAGGGAGACACAGAATCCGAAGCAGGCTCCAGGCTCCCAGCTGTCAGCACAGAGCCTGACGCGGGGCTCGAACCCACAAACCGTGAGATCATGACCTCAGCTCAAGTCAGAGGCTTAACCGACTGAGCCCCCAGGTGCCCCCGGACATTTGTAACTAGATGCCCCACGGGCCCTTCCGAGTTTTCACGCATCAGCTTCTGCCCTCAATTGAGCCTCAGCTGGCTTCTCTTTTTTTTCTTTAAGTTTATTTATTTTGAGAGACACAGAGAGAGCGAGCCAGCAGGGGGTGGGGCAGAGAGAGAGAGAGAATCCCAAGCATGCTCCTCCCTGTCGCACAGAGCCCGACGCGGGGCTCGATCTCACAAACTGCGAGATACGGTCTGAGCGGAGATCAAGAGGCTGATGCTCAATTGAGCGCCCCTCCCCCTCCCCCTCCCTGCCCCCACCCCCGTCCCTGTGCCCCCGAGGCCTCTATCTTAAGGATGACACCACCCTGCCTGCCCAGCTCAAAGCCGCAGGGTCCTGTTTCCACCCCTCTCTCTCCTATGCAGTGTGTGGGCACGTCCTTTCATTTCTGTTTATGAGGTCACCGCGGGCCCCCCTCCCTCCGGTTCAAACCCTCCCTGCCCCTCACTGAGCCGTTCCCAAACGGTCCCTCTAGCTGCGTTCCAAAGCCTTCCAGAGCAAGCTTCCGCCTGCGGGACCAGGCCTGCCTCCTGTATCTGGCAGCCGGGTGCCCAGAACCTGGCCCTGCCGCCCTTCCCACAGGGACACCAGCCCACCTTCTCACACCCTGTCTGCCTCAGGGCTCGCCACCCTCGGCAGCTCGACCTCCGGGCCCTCTCAGCAGCCACTTTCTCCCCAAAACCTGCCCCCTCTGGACCCAGTGGCCCCAGGCTCCCCAGGCTTCCCTCCGGTGTCTCAGCCTGTCCCTTCGCAGTTCGCTTCAGGGGGCTCTTCTGGCCACGGCCTCCCACATTCCACCCTCCGGCATCTCCTCTCTCCCCACTTCTTCCGAGCAGGCTCCCACTGAGATGGCCCCCAAACCTCTCCGCCAGGAATGTTCCTCAGCGCTCAAGCCCTGCCAACCAGAACATCTGCCAGGATGTCCCTCAACCACCCAAAACTCCACACGTCCCCAGATGAACTCAGCATCATCCCTGCAAACCTGCACCCCAGGCTGACTGTGGGGAGACACCTGCTGTTTCTCACCTCCAAGCTTTCGCTCAAGCTGTCCCTTCCCCTCGGAATGCCCTCCACCCCCGCCCCCACCCCAGTCCATCTGGAAAATGCTTATCATCCACTGTCATCGCCATTTAAAAAAATGCTAGGGGCTCCTGGGTGGCTCAGTCAGTTAAGCGTCCGACTTAGGCTCATGATCTCACAGTCCATGGGTTCGGGCCCCCCATCGGGCTCTGTGCTGAGATCAGAGCGCGGAGCCTGCTTCGGATCCTGTGTCTCCCTCTCTCTCTGCCCCTCCCGCCGCTCATGCTTGGTCTCTCAAAAATAAACATTAATTTTTTTAAAAAAAAAATGCTAGAGCAGTATCACAAATTCGATGGGGACTCCCCTGACTGCTTCCGGACTTAGTTCTTCCTCTGTGCACAGGTAACACCTTGTTTTACTGCCTTTTGCTTCATTGTGCATCGCAGACACTGAGTTGTTTGTCTTGTGTTTTTTGTTTTTTGTTTTTTTACGAATTAAAGCTCTGTGGCCACCCTCCATCAGGCAAGTCTCATGGGGCCATTTTTCCAACCGCATTTGCTCACTTTGTGTCTCTGTGTCACATTTTAGTAATTCCGGCAATATTTCAAACTTTGTCATTCCTGGCAGAGTTGCTACGGTGATCTGTGACCGGTGATCTTTGCTGTTACTATTGTGACTGTTCTGAGGCCCCACGAACCGCACCCACACAAGACGGTGAACTTAGCAACTGCTGGGTGTGTTTGACTGCTGCACCTCCCTGCACAGCATCTTCCTTTCCTCGGCAAACGTCACTGTCGTCTTATCCTAGGAAACGGCCACGGCCACCCCCGCCTTCAGCGACCACCGCCCTGATCAGTCAGCAGCCACCAACATGGAGGAAAGACCCTCCACTAGCAGAAGATGACTCACCGAGACCTTCGACAGTGGTTGGCAGTTTTTGCAATAAAGCATTTTAATATTAAGGTATGTATGCTTTTTGGATCTAATGCTATTGCACACTTAACAGACTACAGTGTAGTGTAAACATAACTTTTTTCTAGTGTTTATTTATTTATTTTTGGGAGATAGAGTGCAAGCAGGGGAGGGACAGAGAGGGAGACACAGAATCCGAAGCAGGCTCCGGGCTCCGAGCTGTCAGCACAGAGCCCGACGCGGGGCTTGAACCCACGAGCTGTGAGGTCGTGACCCGAGCCGAGGTCGGATGCTTATCTGACTGAGCCACCGGGCGCCCCATAAACATAACTTTCACATGCACTGGGAAACCAAAACATTCATGTGAGGTGCTCTGTCATGATATTTGCTTTAATGCAACAGTCTGGGACCGAACCCGTGATATCTCATAGGTGTGCCCATACGGTGTGCCCAGTGTGTGCCTCCATCACTGCTCCTAGGACAGCTAGGACTTGTCTCCACTTGAGACCGCTCCTGGCAGGAGAAAGCAGGTCTCGTGACCCCACAGTCTACTCCGGCTACTGTCTTTAGAAGTAAATTCCTCCGGTTCGCTCCTCTGGGCTTAATAACACCTGCATACTTCCAAAAGCAGGAGGCAGGATGTCTTACTTTCCCATCACCCGCAACTCATCCTTGGGTCCCGCTCACTCCAAAGACTCCGGTTCTCTGAAGTTCGTCCCTCCTCCCTACCTCCTGTGCTTGAGCCACCCGCCTGCCCTCACTGGCCCTGCAAATGCCTCCCCTTCGAGCCCATCCTTCCTAGAGCTGACTGCATCGCTCCCTGGCTCAAAATCTTCCCTCGAATGTGAGATAAAGTCCAAACTCCCTTAGCTTGCAGACGAAGCTCTCCATTATTTGAAACACAGACGAAGGCGAAACTTTCAGCTCTGCTCCTTCCTTATTTCCTGTGTGACCTTGAGCAAGTGACCTGAGCTCTCTGGGGCCGGATTCATCCACCATAACACAGGGAGGAGGATTAGGTGTCTCAAGTGCCGGGCAGCACTAGCACATGACGACGGGGAGGGAAGGATGGTCATCGCAATCAAGTGGCTTCCGTAAGTGCCGTGGTGGTCGCCACTTTCCACGTGTAAGACCAGCCTGAGCTTTTGGCCGTAGTAATGGTTTCACAGTAACAGACACCAAACACTGAATTCACTCGGAGGATCTCATTCCTGGAGAAGGGGAGTGGAGCGGGTGTGAGGGAACAGGTGTACGACCAAACTCTGGAGAGAAGTGCCCCCCGCTTTGCACGTGAGTAAACCCGCTGCGTCCGTGGCAGTGAGCGATGCCACGGACCGTGCCTGCTTACACCAAACGGAGGGATTTCGTCTCTGAGCCACACGGCTGAGGCTGCTGACCGTTTGGCGTAAGGCTTACGGTTGCTAAGCGATGCCATACCTCTCTCAAGTAGTGTGTCACAAACCCGTCAATGATTCCGTCCTGTTCCAGTGCTATGATGAGGTTCACCACACTGGTAAATCCGAACACTGCATACACTAGAGCAAAGAAAGCGAGAGTTTCCTTTTTAATTAAAAAAACATTTTTTTTTGTAAGTAACCTCTACCCCCAACCTGGGGCTCAAACCCACAACCCTGAGATCAAGAGTCGCACGCTCCACTGACTGAGCCAGCCAGGTGCCCCGAGAAAGCAGTAGTTTAAAAAGCAGTGGGTCAGGAGGGGGCGCCTGGGTGGCTCAGTCAGTAAAGCATCTGACTCTTGATTTTGGCTCAGGTCACGATCTCATGGTTGTGGGTTCGAGCCCTGCATCCGGGCTCTCTGCTGACAGTGCAGAGCCTGCTTGGGGTTCTGTCTCTCCCTCGCTCTCTGACCATCCCCCGCCCCTAAAAAATAAATAAATAAACATTAAATTAAAAAAACAAAAAGCAGTAGGTCAGGAGACAATGACTAAGAGCTTGGCATTCACCAGTAACAGTGACTTGTTTTTAATGTGACTGTGGACACTCACCATGGGCTAACAGAAGGTCCCTCCTGCACACACATTGGTACCTTTGCCTGTGTCACTGCCCAAGTGCCCTGTCCAAGGAGACACCCGCCAGGGGGACAGAATGACAAACTCACCCGCTAACTGTCCCACAGGATTCTACCAGGCCCCCCCATCCGTCCTCCGCTCCCTACAAGTGGCTGCCCAGGACCCCATCTGCACAGAGGGAACAAAACCAGAAACCAGTGGCCAAGAATAGAGGTGACCACGAGGTGGGTATATTTACAATAATGACTCAGGGGCACCTGGGTGGCTCAGTCAGTTAAGTGTCCGACTCCAGCTCAGGTCATGATCTCATGGTTCATGGGTTCGAGCCCCACATCGGGCTCTGCTGACAGCTCGGAGCCTGGAGCCTGCTTCAGATTCTGTGTCTCCCTCTCTCTCTCTCTGCCCTTCCGCTGCTTGTCTTCTGTCTCTTTCTCTCTCAAAAATAAATAAACATTGGAAAATAAAAAAAATAAAACAGAAGCCATGAAAAAGTAAGTGGGGAGGAGAGCGGCAGAGGTTAATTCACAGAGAGGGGAAGCTGGCCTTGCCGAGTCTGCAGCCGGGGCCGCGGGGTTCACATTCTCACTGGGAGAGGAAGGCCCACGGCTGCCCTGCCGTGCACACCCTGCCTCCCTGTGCCTCCCAGGCCTGTGGTCCAGGCCTGGTAGTCTGGGATCGGCCATCAGTGATCGGTCACCATATGTCTCCCAGGAAAGGAAGCATTTAGCGTCTGATCACTGGACAGTTCCACCCTCGCTGAAGCTGACAGGAGCATCAGATGCTGGGTCACAGGTGGTAAGCACCCGCCCTGAGGCTTCCGTGTGCTCAAGGCTGTGACAGAGACAAGGAGAGAGGGCCGAGCGTGTGGGAGCAAGGGTGCTCAACCCTGGGGAGTCGGGACAGACACAAGTCAGCTAAGTATGGGCACCACAGAGTGGCGGGGGGCCGGCGGGGGGAAGATGGCAGCAGGAGACCTGTCTAGAAAGGTGGACCAGGGCCAGAGCAAAGGCAGGTAGTGTGGGGCAGGAGAAGATGTGGGCCCTGAACTGGGACAGGTCCAGCTAATCTACTGACTGGCTATCCAATCTTAGGCAAGTTGCATCATTTACCTAAACTTCACAGTTTTTCAAAAAAAATTTTTAATGTTTATTTTAGAGAGAGAGAAAGAAAGAGAGAGAGAGAGAGACAAAGTGCGAGTGGCGAAGGGGCAGAGAAAGAGTGAGACACAGAATCCAAAGCAGGCTCCAGGCTCCAAGCTGTCAGTGCAGAGCCCAACATGGGGCTCGAACTCACGAACCGTGAGATCATGACCTGAGCCGAAGTCGGACGCTTAACCGACTGAGCCACCCAGGCGCCCCTCAACTTTAGGGTTTTTTACACGCAAGCTGGGAGAAATTAGTTACTCCCAATTCTTCTTTGCCTCCCCACCTTTGCCAAGATCCACTGCGGGCACAGAATATGCCCCATGCCATTGGTGATACACTCAGCCACATGACTTGCTGTGGCCAGTGGAACGTGTGGCCAGTGGAATTGACAATGGCCAACTCCAAGTCTCCTCTGCCAGGAGGAGGGCACACCTTGGGGAGCTACTGGCCCAAGAGCAAGGAGACACATGACACAGCCCTGAATCTGACCCACAGCCTAAAGCACAGCATTCTGGCCAACCCGTGAGCAAGGAAAATAGATGTTTATAGCCAAGACATGGAAACACCCTACATGTCCATTGATGGATGAATGGATAAAGAAGATACACAGACACAATGGAATCTTGGCCATAAAAAAAAGAAGGAAATCCTGCCATTGGCAACAACATAAATGGATTTCGAGGGCATTGTCCTAAGTGAAATAAGTTATCCGGAGAAAGACAAATACCGTATGACCTCACTTACATGCGGAATCTAGGAAAGCTGAGTTCTCAGAAACAGAGCTTGGAACGGTGGTTGCCAGGGGCTGGTGAGTGGGGGAAACGGGGAGATGTCGGCCAAACAAACTTCCGGGTGTAAGACGAGTGAGTTGCAGTATCTGATTTGCCGCGTGGTGACCGTGGTCGACGACACCGCACCACATGCTTCATGTTCCCACCGCGCATCAGAGACAGGTGATTACGGGAGGTGAAGGACCTTACTGAAGGCAAGCGACCTGGTCATGGTCACCATCTCCCAGCGTATGCGCGCATCGCGTCATACGAGCCTCCGTCTCACAGTCGCACAAGGTCACCTGTCAGTTGCATCTCAGCGAAGCAGGGGGAGTATGGAAAGCGCTTGCCGCTGCTACAGGGAGCTGGGGCCTGGGGGGTGTCTGACACGCAGCCTGGCTACAGCAGACGCTGAATGAGTAAACGCCCAGCAAAGTTCCCGGCAGGGGAAGCGCTTGAAGGCGGCAACGGCTCGGGCCACAAAGGTCACGGGCTTTGGGGTCAATGCCGGTCTCAGGATGCGACCGTGACCTCGTTTCTCAGCTTCTTAATCTGTAACTGGAGGGTATTTGTTGTAAGCATTAAATAAAACACTCCTGGGGCACCTGGGTGGCTCAGTCGGTTGGACGTCCGACTTCAGCTCAGGTCATGATCTCGCGGTCCGTGAGTTCGAGCCCCGTGTCGGGCTCTGTGCTGACAGCTCAGAGCCTGGAGCCTGTTTCAGATTCTGTGTCTCCCTCTCTCTGACCCTCCCCCGTTCATGCTCTGTCTCTCTCTGTCTCAAAAATGAATAAATGTTAAAAAAAAATTTTTTTTTAATAAATAAATAAATAAAACACTCCTGCTGCAGTGGCCACGACCAGGCACACTTTTTTTTTTTTTAAGGTTTATTTATTTTTGAGACAGAGAGAGACAGAGTATGAACGGGGGAGGGTCAGAGAGAGGGAGACACAGAATCTGAAACAGGCTCCAGGCTCTGAGCTGTCAGCACAGAGCCCGACGCAGGGCTCGAACTCACGGACCGCGAGATCATGACCTGAGCTGAAGTCGGACGCTTAACTGACTGAGCCACCCAGGCGCCCCCAGGCACACTCTTAAGTGCTTAATCAGTGGTGTTTTTATTTATTTAATGCACGTGTGTATTTTTCAGGCACTGTTATAAGTATTTTACAAATACTGTTTAATGTTTGCACCGGCCCTCCGTGGTAAGTGCTGTTTGAGTTTCCTCATTATACAAACGTGCAGACCGAGCCACTGTACTTGCACAGCTAAGTTCCACACCAGGTGAGGCTGTTTGCCAGAGGGCCAGAGGTGCAGGAAGGAGAGTGGAGATCAGAGGTCAGAGCACGGCTGGGGTTGGGGCGAGGAACAGAGGGGCATCCTGCCTGGCTGGCCCTGGCAGTGACCTTCCGCCCTGATCTCAGCTGGGAAAGGGTGGGGTCCACAGCCCGGAGGAGGTGTTAGTTTGGAGGGGAGGAGGGAGGACTGTGTGGCCCTGAACTACTCCTACGCTTCCTACCACATTACCAGCGGGCTCAGGGCATTGGAGGCAGACTTCTTGTTCACAGAAGAAACATAACGCAGGCAAAAGTCAAGTGTTGTGCTGTTGAGTGGACCCCAACAGTTCCCGTCCCACGGGCCCGCGGACACGTACCATAGAATAGCGGGTCCCGGGGTGGTTTTCTTTTGACGAGGACACGAGCCAGCAGGGCTACCAGGAGCAGGATGAGGGCAGCAACCCCTACGATTGTCCAGGAACTGCAACAACCGGAGCAGGGAGGTGGTCACTTATCGAAATAAATACATGAGTGCGTGGAATTTCCTGGCTGTTGATCGCGTTTGCTCCCACCTCTGCCTCTGCCTACAGCTCTAGTGCTGTGGGCTTCCTGACGTCTTTCTGCAGCACGTTGGCCCCTCCCCGGCCACCCGTGCGACTTTCAGGGACCGGAGCCACCAGGTTCTCACTCGTCCCATCCTGCCCACCTGCATAGCGCCCTCCCCCCTATCCTATCCCATCCCCCCCCCCCCTGCAGATGGCCTCTGCCTATCCGCCTCCCCAAACCCTGCTCCCCGGGGACGGACGTGCCTAACCACCGAATCCCGCCACCTCCCTCAGGGCCGGCCGGAAACCCTCAGACTGAGCTCCAGGGAGCCACGGCAGTCACAACCGCACGGACCTTTCAGGAGGACAAGGAAGGAGGGCCGGGTGGAAGCGTGTGGCCCGACCTGCGGCCAGAGTGAAGCCAGCTCCCCACACCCAAGGCCAGCAAGCCGGCGTCCACCCCGCAGCCGGGAGCTGAGGTGAGGCGAGGCCGGGCACAGGGAAAGGGCACGGCGCCGGGGATGCCAGAAGCCAAGCCGCCTTCCCCGTGGGGCAGCACTAGGGCGTGAGGCTGGGCCCAGTCACCGGTCAAGGCCCCTGCACTCTGGCCCCTACGCAGCCACTGCCCAACTGTGTTCGTGAACTAATTTTAAACCTATTAAGGATAAAATGTATTATGCAGCCCTATGTACCAGGCACGGTGGATGCATGGAGGAGGTCCCTGTCTCCACGGAGGGTCCCATCTGAATGAGCTCTGAGCTCTCTCGGCCAGGAGGTCACCTCTAGTCCTACACACAGATGCTCTCTCTCACCTCCAGCACCAACTGGGCTTGCAGTTATAGACAAAGTGTTGCCTGGCCCTCTCTTATAGCCTGCTACACCAGCGCCCCCTCAACAGCCCTCGAGAGCTCCCACAGGCACCACTCCTCAGCTGAAATCCCTCCACACTACTCCAGCCCAACAGGAGAACTGCTGGGTAACCTTTGCCATTGCCCCTGAGACTTCTGGAAAGTACCTTTCTCAGTCACAGGCTCCACAACCCAATAAGACCTACCAGTAACGGAAGGACAAACTCCTGCTGAAGTTCGCTCCACACACCTGTAGCTGGAATGGGTGTTAGGCACCAGTCAGAAATCTGCCCCCAATGTAAGAGAGGTCAGTCGGGAAGTGGGAAGTGATCCATCCAACCTTCAGGTAGATGGGCCCCAAGGAGACTGGTTGCAGGGGCAGGAGAGCGGTATCCTCAGCACCTGGCCCCAGGCCCCACAAAGAGTCAGGGAATGGACACTGGGCATCAGCATAGGCCAACCTTGACCTGCAGAATCTGAATACTTTGGAGTGGGGCATGAGAATATGACACAAAGTCTGCCTGGGGACTTCTGCTAGGGTATACAAGAATTGATAGATAGATGAGGGAGGGAAAGGGGGAGAGTAAGCCAGGAAAGAGAAATAAATGGATGGATGGATAGATGGATGGGTGGATGGATGAATGGATGGTGGATGGTGGTGAATGAATGGATGATGGATGGTGGATGATGGATGATGAATGAATGGGTGGATGGATGAATGGATGGTGGATGGTGAATGAATGGGTGGATAGGTGGGTGGATGGATGGATGAATGGATGATGGATGGTGGATGGTGGATGGTGGATGGTGTATGAATGGGTGGATGGGTGGATGGTCGGATGGATTACAGATGGTGGATGGATGCATGGATGGCACACTTCTATAAGAATGAGGACGAATGTCAATGTCCAGGCAAGAAATTGAAATAGGAAGTTTCTAGGCGTGCCCATCAGTGGCTGTTCCAGGTTCCTCCTGTGGGGATGAGCAAAAGGAAGAGAGGACAGAAGAGGAAGCTGATGTGGGTCAGGAACATGATACTGAACTGAAGCATCCCGTGAAGAGGGAAGAGGTTAGATGTGCTATATAAGCCGACAGGCATTTTAATCACAGCCTGAGTCAGGTGGTGGCCAGAAAGTAACCCCCATTCCTGCTCCTACCAAGGACCTGTGCCTACAGCCGGCAAGATCACGCAGCTGGTGCTCTTCTACAGTATGAGAGAGCTGTGTAAACTGGTTCACGTGTCCCCTCACACTCGCCACCTGGGGGAGGAGCAAAGCACGAAGAGAAACTGAGGCAGCAGATCCTGTGTGCATCCCGGTCGCAGCCCAGTGCAGAACCCAGCAGGGACTTAGGGGGAGAGGGAGATGGGGTAAGGGCTGAGACTCACCCCAGGGTGAAAAAGTTGCTAGTCATGGGTCTTGGAATGGGGGGCATTACAAGGTGTCCACGAAAGGACACCTACACAAAGGGGACATGTATGGGTATGAGCAGAGAGAGAAAGTGTGCATGCGTGTGTGTGTGTGTGTGTGTGTGTGTGTGTGTGTGTGTGAGAGACAGACAGAGAGAGAGAGACATCCCAACTCTTCCCTGACTCCTTAACCTGACTTGCTTTTTCTGTTTTTCAGGCTTTCGTAAAAGGTTTGGTGGGAAGGAAGCTTCAACTAATCCAACTATTTCAAACCTAACTGAATGTCTGCTATGCACAAGGCCCTGTGCTGGGCAAGACAATACTCAGGTGAGCTATGTATGGTCTGGGAAGGTGAGTTTGGCCACAGGAAAGTAACTCTGGTGGGAAAAGTGCAATCCAAGGGGGCCGGGTGAAGGGAAAGATCACATCTACTGGGAGGGAGGGTCTGGAAAAGTTAGAGGAGGCATTTGGCATTTTACCCCAGGCCATAGAGTCCTGGTGCAGCTTCAAAAGTCAGGTCAGGGAGGAAGGCCTCCAGTCAGAGGGAACTGCATGAGGAAGGGCAAGGAAGTAGGAAGTTAAGGAGCATCCAAGGGCTGGGCCAGGGGAGCTCCAGCAGGCCAGTGCCCAGGGAACTGCAGGGAGGAAACAGATGTTAACCCAGCCCTGGGGTCACTGTGGCTGTGGAAGGGGATGGTGGCAGGGTGGGTGGTGGAGAAAGAAGAGAGAGGAGTCAGAGGCCACTGGAATTTTAACCTACAGGGGGAAGGGAAGGATGCCTGGAAGCAGTTATTCAGAACTCTGCAGGGCTTAGCAATGTGCTCAATAATACACAGCAATACATAATTCAGTGTGTGCTCAGTAAATGCCATCGCCATCCTGCCAGTGGCTGAGGCCAAAATCTCAGAGTCATCCTCAAATCCTCTCCAGGACATGCAGTCTCTCAGTAAGCTGCCCCGCCTCTCTCCAGAATACCCCCACACCCAGCCACGTCCCCCCACCCCGCCCTGAAAGGCTCTGTCCCCACATCCTCCGGTGGCCACCTCCTGCACCTCAAGTCTCCTCCTCCAGGAAACCTTCCCTGACCACCAGTCCCCTTCCCAGGCACTCGGGTTGCCCCATTTTACTTACTAATGTCTGTCTCAACACTCGTGTCCCCCACCTTTCCTGGCTTGTCTATAGCCATATCCCCAATTCTTGGAACAGAGTCGCACGCAGCCTATGGACTCAATAAATGTTTGCTGAACTGCGCATAATGCCATTGTAGGAACGCAGGGTCCCCCGTGCACTGTATTCACAGACTCGTGACATTCGCTGCCCAGAGCTGCTGCTTGCAGGAGTTGCACCCCAAGACTGGGTCAGACCAAGGGCAGTCGATGCCGGTGCCTGCGGAGTGCTCAGTATGGATGGGTGAGGCTGTCAGCAAGTGGTGGCCCCAGGAGAGGGGCAGAGGCAGAGACAGAGACACAGAAGGGGAGAAGTAAGTCACCGCCCTGTGGGCACTTATCCGCAGCCTGAAGGTCTGGAGGGGGGTTGCAGCTACAGACTGATGCAATTTCCTTAGCACCAACTGCTGTGGGAAACATAACAGGTTAACTTCCTCGTCCCCACACACAGCGGGGGGACATCAGCAGGCACAGAGGCCTGGCACCGGTCCCACTGCCCGGCCGGGCCCGCAGCTGCCTGGTGCACAGTTGCTCAGCCAGGGACCCCTCGCACAAGCCCGAGGCCGGCGTTGGGCTCCACCCATTTCCTTAGCCTCCAACGGCCCTGCCTCTCGCCCCTGAGCTGTCTGTCCTGCACAGCGCCTCTTCGCGAACAGGTCTCTTCGGATCCTGACAACAGGGATACAAAGAGAGGCCATTTGACAGACCGGAAAACTGAGGCCAGCCCCCGCCCCACCCCGCCCCGGGGCAGTGCCAAAGCCACGCCTAGAACCCAGGTCTTTGCCCGCTGGTCCTGGGCTATTTCTGCTAGTCATTCACAACAGTTTCTAAAATTAATAAGAAATGAGAAGCATGTGTGTGTCCGTACGTGGAAACGCTCACCGCACGAGCCGGGGGAACACGGCCGCGCTCGTGGTTGTCGCTGCTGCACCGCCCGGGACCCCTGCCCCTGGGCTCCCCAAGGGCAGGGGCATCGCCTCGTTGACCTCTGTCTCCCCGGTGCCCGCACCGCGCGGGCGCCCGGCACTTGGCTCCAGGGCTGCGCCGCAGGTCCCGGACGCCCGCCCGCCCGAGCCGCACCCCCACCGGCCCCCCAGGGCCGCGCGCCCCCACCCCCACCCCGCGCCTCCCCTCCCCTGCCGGGCCCCCGCCGGGTGCGGCTCGGGCCCCCTCGGAAAAGTTGCCGCTCGGCCGCCCCCCTCCCCCGTGCCCCGGCGCCGACCCCCGCCGCGCGCGCCCACTCACTCGTGCTGGGCCGCCAGGTGGTTGAAGACGTAGGTGACCGGGATGGCCGAGAGGGACAGCACGAAGACCCCGGTGGCCGCAGAGGCACTCATCGCCGCCGCCGCGCCGCTCGCCCTTCAGCGCATCCCGCGCGGCGCCCCGCCCCAGCTTCCGGCAGCGCCCGCGCCCCCAGTCCGTGCCCTTCGGGGCGTCCCGCGCCGCGCCCTCAGCAGCGCCCCCTCGGCGAGCCGGCCCGCAGCCGCCCCGGAGCGCAGCGCGGCGCCGCCCTGCAGTCCCGGGAGGGGGCGCTGCTGAGGGCCGCGGGGGCTCGGCCGCCAGCGGGGGGCGGCGCCGAGGGGGGGCGGAGACAGCCCCCTGCCCGGACAGGTGCGGGGGGGGGGGTGGGGGGGGATCTGCGGGAGGGCGGCGGCCCGGGAGGGGTGGGGGGTGGGGGCACGGCCGGGGGCTGGTCGTCGACCACCTGGCAGAGCGGAGGGGGGTGGAGCCAGACCCGGGGCGGGGGGGGGGGGGGGGGGGGTGTCCACGTGGGGAGCCCTAGGGCCGGGACGGAGGGACGGATGATCCCGAAGGCTTGGATCTTCTGGGCCGGCAGCGGACAGGGGGCAGAATGCGAATATCCCTTTCAAGCCCTGGCTGCTCCCTCAGCTTGCTGTTGACCTTGGCCAAGTTACTCAAGTCCTGTGTCTTTTCCCTTCCCTGACAATGGGGGTAACCCGGGGCGGTGTGGTTGTGGGAGCAACTGAGCTGGTGTGCGTCGGCCACGGCCGGCTCCCGCCGTTCCCGTTCTGGGGGTTGAAACGGACACAGGGAGAAATGCTATGATTTAAGACACGAGAGCACCATTCGTTTCTATCCCCGGTAGCGTTCCTGGAGGCCAGGTCACCCCGGACAGCCTGCGCTGGGCCCTGCATGGGTACAAGGACTGGGAGACAAGGACGCTGCTCAGACCTGCTCAGACGGCTGTCAGATGCCCATTGGTTACAGAGAAGGGAGCCGAGTATTGCCCTGGCTGCTTGACCATGTTGGTGACCAGGTCTCAGAAAGCCCCTCCACCCCGGGACTGAACCTGGATTAGTCTACTGTCCCGGAAAGGGAAGGAAAGTAGGTTCAAACAGAGTGCAGCTCAAACAACCCAGAGAGGTGGCATGTACTTAGTGTAGGAAGGGTACCACTGCCAGCGACCTGATGACATCACTCAGCTCAGTTTAGAGACGAGGAAAATGAGCCACAGAGAGGCTGTGACCTACCTACTCTGGGCCACTCAACTTTTCCCAAGCTGGCTCTCCTAATCCCCTATCCTGGCGCTTCCTGGAGGCTTCTCCAACTCTGAGGACAGAATGAGAAAATCTTGGCCCAAATTGTGACACACCCAAAGTTCTCCCAAGAGATGTCCTCACCTGTGACCTGGATGTCACTCCCCTTAAACTCTGTCTTCCTCCAGGGACGCCCGGGTGGCTCAGTGGGTTGAGTGTCTGACTTCAGCTCAGGTCATGATCTCACTGTTCGTGGGTTTGAGCCTCACGTCAGGCTCTGTGCTGACAGTTCGGAGCTTGGAGCCTGTTTCGGATTCTGTGTCTCCCTCTCTCTCTCTGCCCCTCCCATGCTCATGCTCTGTCTCTCTCTCTCTCTCTCTCTCTCTCTCTGTCTCTCTCTCTCTCTTTCTCTCTCTCTCTCTCAAAAATAAATAAACATTAAAAAACAAGCAAAATACCTCTGACTTCCTCCGGACAACAGATAGCTCCTCTAAAGCCCCCTTCTGTCCTCCCACCCAACCCCTGAGGCCAGTCCAGCCCCTCGATCACTGCCCAAACCTGACTGGGTCAGTTTTGCCTTCTCTGTCACACCCTGAACCCCTCCGGCTGCCCTGGGTCCTTCCCCTCAACCAAGGCACATACACAACTATGTCCCAATGTACAAGGATGCTCTCTGGGCCAGAGGTTCCTCCCCTTTGCCACCTACTCTCTCTCCTTTCTCATCTACACTTGTGTTTTTTTAATGTTTACTCATTTTTGAGAGAGAGTGGGGGAGGGGCAGAGAGACGGGGACACAGAATCCCAAGCAGGCTCCTCGCTGACGGTAGAGAACCTGACACGGGGCTCGAACTCACAAACTGCAAGATCATGACCTGAGCCGAAGTCAGTGGCTTAACGGGCTAAGCCACACAGGCGCCCCTCCGTGCTTGGTTTTAATACCTTTGTCTATGCTGAGAGATCCCGAATTACCATCCCTAGGACTGACTCCTCCCCTCAGTGCTGCCACAGAGGCGTCCCACAGGCACCTCACAGCTCTCTCTCATCTGGTGGCATCACCACAAACCTGGTCGTCCAAGCCGGACCCCTGGGAGTCCACCTGAGTTCTGGCCAATCCCAAATCCCTCTGGTTGCAGCAAACGCCTGTCAGGTCTGTCTGCCCCTCCCCATCTGCACGCCTACTCCCTACTGCCTGTTCAGGTCTGTTCTGTCTCCCATGTCCCCCCCACCCCCTCGTCTCTCTGCCTCTGATCCCACCGGCTCTAGAAGGCCTCATCTGACCACCCTCCTGCTTCCCTTACCCTCTCCGTCAAGCTTCGCTTCCTTCACGTCACTCTTACTATCCAAAATTATCTCGCTTACATGTCTGCCTTCTGTTCTGTGTCCCTCTCTCCAGTATGATGTACGCTCCTTAAAGATAAATCAGGAAATTATCTGTCTTGCTTACAGTTCTATTCCCATCATTCAGATTAACAGAGGAGGTACAGGGTGGGTACTCAAGAAATCTTTGCTCAGGGGATGAATGTTCAGATCATCATTGTCTGATGGAAATAGAATGTGAGCCACATGTATAACCTAATTTTGGAGGTTTTTTTTTTTTTTTTAGGTAAACTCTACCAAGCATGGGGCTTGTGTTTATGGCCCCAGGATTAAGAGTGGCATCCTCTCCCAACCGACCCAGTCAGGGGCCCCTGTAACCTTAAACCTTCCAGTAGTCACATTACAAAAGCAAATAGAGGGGCGCCTGGGTGGCTCAGTTGGTTGAGCATCCAACTCTTGATTTGGCTCAGGTCGTGATCTCATGGTTCGTGGGTTTGAGCCCCATGTCGGGCTCTGCGCTGATGGCACAGAGCCTGCTTGGGATTCCTTCTTTCTGTCTCTGCTCCTCCCTCCATGGGCACGCTCTCTGTGTCTGCCTCTCTCTCTCTCTCACGAAATAAAGAAACATTTTTTAAAAAGTAAAAAGACATACGTGAAATTCATTGTGGAATGATATATTTGATTTAAGCTACCATGTCCGAAGGTGATTGTTTCAATAGGTCACAGATGTCAAAGATACCAAAATATTTGACCTTTTTGTATACCTTGAAATTTTATGTGTTTCGCTTACCCTATATTCCGTTTCAGACCAGCCACCTTTCAAGGACTCAGCAGCCACAAGCACCAGTGGCATCTGTATTGGACTTACCCCTCCTGTCATGCTGACCCGGATTCAGTTGCGCTCTCTGCTGGCTGCTGTTAAGAATGGGTGTGGCAGTTACATCACTAATAAGCTTGTTCAAATGTCCTGAGGGACTCTACCGTGTTTCCAGCGTCGTTCTAAGACGTGGTCACACAAAGATGAATTACAAGTACATCTTGCCCGAGAAGACCACCGTCTGGCGTGAGAACGAGCTATGTAAACAGTTACCGTACAAGGCGTAAAAGATCTATGTACAGATTGCCGTAGGGACCAACAGTTCCGTCTGGAGGAACCAAGAAAAGCTTCAGAGAGGAGGTGAGGCTTTAGACCAGACTTGACGAACCAGTAGAAGCTGGCCAAGCAGACAAGGAATAGGTGGGGCTTCCCAGGCAATGAGGACAGCACGTGTCCAAGGCAGAAATGTGTGGGAGCATCTTGGTGAACTTCAAGCCATTTGCTCTGGTTGAAGATACTGGGATGTCACACACGAGGGGGCTGGCAGGAAGTGAAGACAGACAGGTGACCACGGCCTCGATCTCAGAAGACCTCAAGTGCAGGGAGCATTTAAGATTTGAGTGGGAGGGGAGCCTGGGTGGCTCAGTGGGTTAAGCGTCCGACTTTGGCTCAGGTCCAACTTCAGCTCAGGTCACGATCTCATGGGGTTTCGGGCCCTGAATCAGGCTCTGTGCTGACAGCTCAGAGCCTGGAGCCTGCTTCCGATTCTGTGTCTCCCTCTCCCTCTGCCCCTCCCCCGCTTGCACTTGCTCTCTTTTTCTCAAAAATAAATAAACGTTAAAAAAAATTTTTTTTAAAGATTTATGAGTGGGAAAGAGTAGCATCTTTTTTTTAAATGACGTTTTTATTTATGTTTGAGGGAGAGAGAGACAGCACAAGCCGGAGAGGGGCACGGAGAGAGGGAGACACAGAATCGGAAGCAGGCTCCAGGCTCTAAATTGTCAGTGCAGAGCCTGACACTGGGATCGAACCCACAAACCATGAGATCATGACCAGAGCTGAAATCGGACTTTTAATCGACTGAGCCACCCGGGCGTCCCAAGAGTAGCATCTTTAAAGCCCTGCCTGGCAGCTGGTGTGGACCATGGTTTAGGAGGAGAGACAGGAGGCAGGAAGGCTAATTAGGAATAATGACAATTGTCCCAGCAAGAGATGACAAGGGCCAGAACCAATGCAATGTGAGGGAAGAAAAGGCAGATGAGAAAGATCTGGATAGGAATTCTAAGGGGAGAAAGTCGGGAGGCAGGGGCTGAGCACGGGTTTGGTTTGGGACATGCTGGGTTGCCAGTGCCCGTGGCCCGTGGGGTTCCCAGGAGGAGCTGTCCCATAGGCAACTGGGGATACTGGTCTATGGCAGCCAGAGAGGCAAAAGCGCAGACTCAGATTTGGGGAACCTGAGCCTAGAGGTGTGGCTGAATATCAAGGAAATGAATTCATTGTCCCAGGAGGAGGGGAGGGTCTAAGAGAACACTAACAGACGCCATCAGAGAAGGGTTGGTGAGCACCTGCCACCAGCAGGGCAGCCCCAAGGCATCTGAACACCATGGCGGAAGCATCCAACATCCCAACCCTGAGAGCTCTTCCCTCAGAATCTGTAAGAGACTCAAGGGCCACAACAAAGCTTTGGACACTGTGATAACCATATTGGGGATTAGGATTTTGTTGACAACAATTTCTCTTAATGCCGAAATGACGAGTGGTGAACAGGTTCCCCCAGGAATATAATCTCATTCCACAACACTACAGTATTCTGTAGACTCCAAAGTGCCGTTGACCCTTGAACGAGGCAGGGGTTAGGGGCGCCGACCCCCCGTGCAGTCAAAATTCTGCATGTCGGGGTGCCTGGGTGGCTCGGTTAAGCGTCTGACTCTTGGTTTTGGCTCAGGTCATGATCTCACCGTTCGGTGTGTTTGAGCCCTGCACTGGCAGTGTGGATCCTGCTTGGGATTCTCTCTTTCCCTCTCTCTCTGCCCCTTCCCCAATCATCCTGTCTCTGTCTCTCTCAAAAATACATAAAAAAAAAAAAAAACTCTGCATGTAACTTTTCACTCCCTAGAAACATAATACTGATAGCCTACTGTTGACTGGCAGACTAATACATAAATGGCTGATTAATATGTATTTTGTATGTTGCATATATTATACCAAAAAGCTTACAAGAAACTAAGAGAAAAGAAAACATTAAGAGAATCATAAGGAAGAGAAAATGCAGTCACAGGACTGGACTGTATTTATCAAAAAACAAATACACGTGTAACTGGACCCATGCGGTCCAAACCCATGTCTTTCAAGGGCTCACGTGGATTTGCATGGACATTAACTCTCTTATCTTCACAGCAGCTGTCTGAAGAACATAGAGCCCTTTATGGATGGGGAAACTGAGGCTCAAAGAGGCGAGATGATGTGCCCAAAGTCAAAAGAGAGAGTGAACCTGAATCCAGATTTTCTCTCAGTCACTATACCCGGGATGCCACAGCTGACCACGCACCACGTTGGGCGCCTTAGAAATGGCGGATGATTTAGCCACTTGACTCGCGCAGGAGGCTCAGGTCTGGAGTTCTACTCCATGCCCATCAGTAAGTATTAAATTCCTATCTTGAAAGAGGGTTGGACATGACTTAAAAGGTATTCAGACAGTAAAGTTGTTTGGTTTTTTTATTTGGTGGTGGTGGTGGTGGTGGTGGTGTGTGTGTGTGTGTGTGTGTGTGTTTTAGGAACATCCATCTTGCAAGCCAGGAAGATAATACTGTAGCTGTGAAATTTGACCCCAAGCTTCCTGCAAGCAAAAATAGACACATGGAGGTGAGCCCACTGACCGTTCTCTGATGAGAAAGACACAGGTTTTTGTCACATTGATTCAAAATAACTGACTAATGAGGAATTAAATCGAAGCCCCCCTCCCCAATCCGGTGTCTGCCGTGGAGGGGAAGTGAAAGCAGAACAGGGGGAACTTGGGCAAGTAGGAACTGAGAATGTGCGGACAGGGGCTGGGGGGACACAGAGTAACACTCTCCTACAAGGGCAGTGTAGACATCAGCCCGCAGGCCACTCGAACCCCAGCCCCAGAGCTTTCCCTTGTCACATGCTGCAGTTTCCCCCCTTCTAAATCCTTCCGATAAAAGTTGTGTTTGTGTTTTTATGCACAGTTGCACACTCGAGATGAATGTGCCAGGGGTAATCAAACAGACCTATCTGTGGGGTGAATAGGGACAGTGACCGGACAGTGACCAGGGTAAGGCTGGTGTGCCTTAGCGGGTAGATGGTTAGAATCCTGTCTGGAGCAGGGACCAGACAGTGATGAGTCCACTCAGAGAACCTCTAAGTTACATTAAGCACCAGGTTTCTCTTCGGTAACCATGAGCGCCCTGTTAAGGGCTGCAGTTAGTAACACAGATATTTTGGGGTGACGATTGCTGTCTGTCCAGCCCCTAACGGTGCCGGCCATGGAGCAGATGCCCGATAAATGTTAACCGAAGAGAAAAAAGGGGAGAGGAAGAACGGAAGGTGGGGCTTAAAAAAGAAAAGATGAAGAGAGAGTAAAGGGACAGGGTAGGATGGAAATCTGTAGGAAAATGGCAAGAAAATAAGACGAAAGGAGAGAGAAAGTAAGGTGTAAAACGTTGGTCCAGAAGCCTAGCAGTCGCCAGATGAGGTCTGCACTATTGCCCTGGGTTTCCTAGCAACCAAAGCAAGGAAGGAAACATACTATTACAACATTCACAGGATCCATAGGATAAAACAGATCGTTGTTCAGAATGGCTCCCCTGGCCCCTCCTGAAGGGAACACCGTGTCACACGGTGTGCCCTTGGTGACACTCCTACAATAAATATAGAATCAAATCCTGAACGGTTACGTCTCAGCTCACCCTGGGTGCGGGTGGTTGGCGTGGCACCAGACCCGCTCAATACACTCCAGGAGCCACAAGAATTCCACACAGATCAGCAACTCTCCGAAGCTTTGGCTTGGTTCAGCGATAGATTCTACAATATTGGGGGGCAGGAGGGAAAGTACCTTCCCGACAGGCACACCGTGGCTCCCAGTCCAAGGCCGGGGCAGAGGTCAGCAGTGGTCACTAAGCTCTCTTCCGGAGGGAATGCGCCTCACAGCCCTTCTCAACGGGGCACCCCCGGAGGGATCTTGTCACCTGCCAGCCCGACTCTGTCCGCCAGCTCTGATCAGGGGGTATTCAGGCATATCCTTCAGGCGATGCTCTAGGAATGGTATTTCGTATAATAATGTTTCAGTCCAACGAGGCAGCAGGGAGTTTGAAATTGCAGGGGCTGGCCGGAAAGAAGACATATTCTCTGTTGGTAAGGACGGAACATTGTGGTTCGACGGGCAAACAAACGGAGGTCGGCTTGACATTCTTGCACGAAAGGGCTGAGCACTTGGGCAAAGACTCAATCCTAACCCAAGGTTGCTGCGGTGTTCTCGCTGTTCCTGAGGGACACCAAACAGACCTCACTCTTGTGTTAGGGTTTGGGTTAGAGAGAACTGACCGGAGGGGAGATTGGGGGGTTTCCATAACAGTGACTTTTTGACTTTCCCTCTAGATGCCTTTTGTTCTTTAAAGGATTTCTTTTTTAAAAAAATTTTTAAAGTTTATTATTTATTTTTGAGATAGAGAGATAGAGAACATGAGCCAGGCAGGGGCAGAGAGAGAGGGAGACACAGAATCCGAAGCAGGCGCCAGGCTCCCAGCTGTCAGCACAGAGCCTGACGCGGGGCTTGAACCCATTAACCGTGAGATCATGACCTGAGCCGAGGTCAGACGCTTAACAGACTGAGCCACCCAGGCGCCCCTAGGTGCCTCTTGAACCTCTAATTCAAGAGGCAACATAACAGGCAACATAAGAATAGTTAATATAGAATATAGAATATAAGAATAGTTAATATAATTAATTGTCATATATATATGAGGGACCACATGTATGTACAGGTGGGGGAGGGGCAGAGAGAGAGAGAGAGAGAGACGGAGTGACCGAGAGAGAGAGAGAGAATCTGAAGCAGGCTCCAAACTCATCATGGAGCCCAATGCTGGGCCCGATCCCACAACCCTGGGATCATGACCTGAGCCGAAATCAACAGCCAGATACTCAACCGACTGAGCGCCCCCAGGCACCCCAAACAGTGCACACTTATATTTCTAAAAAAGGAGAAATAGAGGCACCTGGGTTGCTCGGTCGACTGAGCGTCCGACCTCAGCTCAGGTCATAATCTCATGGTTCGTGGCTTCGAGCCCCACATCAGGCTCTGTGCTGACAGCTCAGAGCCTGGAGCCCGCTTCGGATTCTGTGTCTCCCTCTCTCTTTCTGCCCCTCCCCCACTCACAGACTCTCTCCCTTCTCTCTCTCTCTCTCTCTCTCTCTCTCTCTCTCTCAGAAATTAATAGACATTAAAAAAATTGTTTTAAGAATAAATAATACAGTGCCTGAAACAGGAAAGGGTACTCCTAGTTGACCAGGAATTTGAAAGAAACATAGAAGATTGTGGTGGCTGGGGCGCCTGGGTGGCTTAGTCGGTTAAGCCTCAGCTTCAGCTCAGGTCATGATCTCACTGTTCATGGGTTCGAGCCCCACGTCAGGCTCTGTGCTGACAGCTCAGAGCCTGGAGCCTGCTTTGGAGCCTCTGTGTCTCCCTCTCACTCTCTTCCTTCCCCACTCATGCTCTCTCTCTGTCTCTCAAAAATAAATAAATGTTAAAAAATGCTTTGGGGCGCCTGGGTGGCACAGTTGGTTAAGCGTCCGACTTCAGCCAGGTCACGATCTCACGGTCCGTGAGTTCGAGCCCCGCGTCAGGCTCTGGGCTGATGGCTTGGAGCCTGGAGCCTGTTTCCGATTCTGTGTCTCCCTCTCTCTCTGCCCCTCCCCCGTTCATGCTCTGTCTCTCTCTGTCCCAAAAATAAATAAAAAACGTTGAAAAAAAATAAATTAAAAAAAAAAATGCTGGGGCGCCTGGGTGGCTCAGTCGGTTAAGTGTCCGACTTCGGCTCAGGTCATGATCTCGCGGTCCGGTCCGTGAGTTCGAGCCCCGCGTCGGGCTCTGTGCTGACCGCTCAGAGCCTGGAGCCTGTTTCGGATTCTGTGTCTCCTTCTCTCTCTGACCCTCCCCCATTCATGCTCTGTCTCTCTCTGTCTCAAAAATAAATAAACGTTAAAAAAAAAAAAAGTTAAAAAAAAAAAAGAGAGAAGATTGTGGTGGCTTTTACGTTGGGGGCCCCTTGAACCACACTTCCCCTTATTCAGGCCCTTTTGTAGACCGCTGCCACACTGACTCTGGACCTGGCATGTGGCTGGCTTGCTTTGGCCAATGGGACCTTAGGTAGCATCATTTGAAACAGAACCTTATAAGAGCTTGCACGTTAGAGCTTGTGCTCTTGAGATGCTTTCTTGGAAGCCAGCCACCATGCAGTGAGGAGGCCCAAGCAGCCACATGGACAGGCTGACATGGAAAAGAACCAAGGGCCCTGGCAGACAGCCTGAGCTGAGATCCCAGGCGCTAGCCAACACCAACAGGGAAGAAGGTTGGTTTGGACTTCCCTGACATCCCAACATCAACACCCCACAAAGCAAAACAAACAAACAAAACAAAACAAAACAAAAAAAACAACTGCATGGTCAACCCACAGAATCATAAAAAAAACAACACATTTTGGGGGGCGCCTGGGCATCTCAGTTAAGTGTCCAGCCCTTGATGTCAGCTCAGGTCATGATCTCATGGCTCGTGAGACTGAGCCCCACAACGAGCTCTGCGCTGACAGTGTGGAGCCTGCTTGGGATTCTCTGTCTCTCTCTGCCCCTCCCCTGCACACACACATGCACGCATTCTCTCTCTCTCTCTCTCTCTCTCTCTCTCTCAAAAGAAATAAATAAACATTAAAAAAATAATAATAACACATTTTTGGTGTTTTAAGCCACTGGAGTTTGAGGTGTTTTGTCATGTAGCAGCAGATACCCGAAAAACGGAAACCTGGGAAGGAGACGGAGGAAATGTAAGCCTCACACACCAGATTCCTCCTGAGGGAGACAAGGTGCAGGCCCGAGTTCACAGCAAATAAATGCGAACTGGAGGAGACATCGGATGGGCGTTCAGGGACAGCACCGAGAACCACGCAGAGAGTCGGACACGAACACGGAAGGGCCAGGAGCAAGGGTGTCCCTGTGCAGCGTTAACCAGGAAGCCTGCTCTCCCAGGCAGGTGGGCGATCCGCATGGAGAATGTCTGAGGCAGGTTGACAATGAAGCCGAACCCACTGGGACCACTGTGAGGGTCTGGAACTTGACTACTTGCTTCCTGTCCTGATACCTGAAAAGGTTTCTCTGTTCTGGATCGCCCTCAGACGGCTCTGTCAGCCAAAGGAGAGGCCGGACAGGGACCCACCAACATGCAAAGACGCTCATGAAAGCTTCCCACGTAAGGAACATAGCTCTCGTTCACATCTCTAAGCAGGAAAGCAAAGTTGTAGGTATGTTAGGAAAACCAATAGCATGAAAGAGACGGCTCAAGTTGAACCAAGAGAAAAGATGATCTTGGAGGAAACAGAGACAGTTTAGGAAAGAACAGAGAACTTTATAAAAGTGCAGTTAATGTCCTTAGAGATGGGGCAGCTGAGAAAAGGGAGGAAGGGGCTATCAGAAAAATACAAAGGACCTGAAAATAGTCTTGGAAATTAAAAATGGGATTGCAATAGGAAAAATTCAATTAATGGGCTGAGTAATAATTTGGACACAGGTAAAGACCGGTCAGTGAATATAGAATCATGGAATCTTAAAGAATGTAGAGCAAGGGGAAAAAAAAAAAAAAAGAGGCAGAAAATATAAGATCGTGGAGAAGGACCCAAGAGGTCCAGTGTCTGTCCAATTAGGAAAGACTAGAGAAAGTAGAGAGAGAAAATAACCAGAGAAGTAACAACAATATTTTCTTAAGTTCAAGAAATACATGACTATTCCAGACTGAGAAGGCCCACTGAGCAAAATTAAAGAAAAAAGACTAACCTCCCCCCACCAAACTCTCCCAACCTCCCTTACCTTGATTTGCTCGCTTCCTTTTCCCAGAACACTTTCCATCTGCTACCCTACTATACAGCTTTCTTAGTCATTACACATATGATTGTTTTAAGTTTATTTATTTATTCTGAGAGAGAGAGAGAGAGAGTGAATGCATAGGGAAGGGGCAGAGAGAGAGGGGGGGCGGGAGAGAGAATCCCAAGCAGGCTCCGTGCTGTCAGAGCAGAGCCCGACATGGAGCTCAACCCACGAACCGCAAGATCATGACCTGAAATCAAGAGTCGGACCCTCAACCGACTGAGCCACCCAGGTGCCCCCATTATGCTTATTATTTATGACCTGTCTTTCCTTGCTAAATTATAAGCTCCAGGAGGACAGGAGTCTTTGCCTGATTTGTTCATTGGTCAGTGAAGCCAGGCACCTGACATCCAGTACGCGTGAGTAAATATTTGTGTTGAGTTGAATTAATTTTTTTAAAAATTTTAAATATTTATTTCTTTTCGAGAGAGAGACAGAACACAAGTGGGGGAGGGGCAGAGAGAGAGGGAGACACAGAATCCGAAGCAGGCTCCAGGCTCCGAGCTGTCAGCACAGAGCCCAACGTGGGGCTCAAACTCATGAACCTTGAGATCATGCGCTGAAGTCGGACACTTAACTGGATGAGTCACCCGGGCACCCCTGAATTAAATTTAATGTTTATTCATTTTTTGACACACACACACACACACACACACACACACACAGAAGAGTGAGGGAGGAGCAGAGAGAGAGGGAGACATAGACTCCCGGAAGCAGGTTCTGGGCTCTGAGTTGTCAGCAGAGAGCCTGACACGGGGCTCAAATTCACAAACCATAAATAAGATCATGACCTGAGCTGAAGTCGGATGCTCAGCCGATTGAGTCTCCCAGGTGCCCCTAAGCTTTACATTTTAGAACCAGCTCCAAGCACTGGAGAGCTAGCTGAACGCCTATGCAATCAAATTTAAAACTCATCCATTCGAGGGGCGGCTGGGTGGCTCAGTTGGTTGAGTGTCCAACTTCAACTCAGGTCATGATCTCACAGTTCATGATCTCTCTCTGCCCCTCCCCTGCTCGTGCTCTGTCTCTCTCTCTCTCAAAAATAAACAAAAATTAAAAAAAAAAAAACTTCACCCACTCAATGCACACTTATTTATTGACTGAATACAGTGTGCTACACTGTGGTTATAAACTGGAAAGTGTGAATAAGTTACCAACCCATTCACCATCTACAGGCGACTCAGCCATGTAAGCAAACTTTCACAAAGTTGTACCTGAGAAGGACAAAAATAATATATTTCAAAGGTGTCCAGGGGAGAGAGTGCTTAATTTAGCCAGGGAGGCAGCCAAGTCAGAGGAAGTGCTCCCAGAAGGACCAGAGCAGAGAGAGCAACTCAGAAAGAGGTTCCCTAGAACATATAGAGTGGAACAGAGACGAAAATACCATCGTACAACGTGGGAGCTACCAGCCACCTCTGGGAGCAGAGGAACTCGTGACGATTTCAAGCTGGACAGGGAGGGACACGTTCAGGTTGGCCATTTCGGAAGCTTGCCCTGATAGGTGTGGAGAGACGGAACAGGAGGCAGAGGGAGGAGAGGAGCTGCGATCTAAGCCAAAAAAATGAAGGCGTCTTGAACCAAGGCAGAGACGGTGACAAGTAGAAAGGAGAAGCTAATTAGGAATGAACTTGTGACTACTTGGATGTGAAGGGCGTGGACCAGAGAAGAGTTTAGGAACAGCAGCTGGGGCTCCTGGGTGGCTCAGTCAGTTAAACGTCCGACTCTTGGTTTCAGCTCAAGTCATGATTCGTGGTTCTTGGAATCGAGCCCCGCATCGGGCTCTGTGCTGACAGTACAGGGCCTGCTTGGGATTCTCTCTCTCTCTCTGCCCCTCCCTCACTTGCTCGTGCACTCTCTCTCAAAAGAAAAAAAGGAAAAAGAAAATGGAATGGCAGCTGGCTGGGGAGAAGGAAACGAAGAGGGAACCAGGAGGCTGAGATACATCGAAACCTATGGTGGTTTTTCTCTAAGGCTTGGAGACGGTCCTCCTCCCTTGTGCTGATTGCTGCACAAATAAAACCAAGTTTTATAACTAGGAAAGAAAGAAAGAAGAAAAAATGGTTGGGTAGTAGTTGTAAGAAATATAGGATGTATTTTTTTTTAATTTTTTTAACATTTTCATTTATGTTTGAGAGATAAAGACAGAGTGCAAGCGGGGAGGGGCAGGGAGAGAGGGAGACACAGAATCCGAAGCAGGCTCCAGGCTCTGAGCTATAAGCACAGAGCCCAACGAGGGGCTTGAGCTCATGATCTATGACCTGAGCCGAAACCAAGAGTCAGACACTTAACTGATTGAGCCACCCAGGCACCCCCTGTCTTTCTAATCCCCATCTTGAGCACAGTGGCTTTTCAGCCTTAAGCGGGTCGACACACAGCCCTTTCTTGGCTTTTTTTTTTTTAAGTTTATTTATTTATTTTCAGAGAGAGAGAGAGACAGCACAAGCAGGGTAGGGGCAGAGAAAGAGAGAGAGATTCCCACGCAGGCTCTGCACTGTCAGCACAGAGCCCAATGCGGGGCTCAAACTCACAAACGGTGAGATAATGACCTGAGCTGAAATCAAGAGTCGGACACAACCGACTGAGTCACCCAGGCGCCCCTGGGTTTTTATCGTGAACTGGACGGCAAAATCCTCCCTGAGGGCCCGCTCCCAGGCTTCTCCCATCTCACTGGCCAAACTGGTTGCGCGCTCACTTCAGAAGCCGTGGCTACCAGGGCAAATGGCAAGACTCGAACCAGTTTTAGTTTTCTTCTGAGGCCTGGGGACCAGTCCTCCTTCCTTACAAGGAGCTATTTTATTTGGGCAGCCCCTACAGGTGTTGCTGCCCAAATAAAATCAGCTCTTACAGACTAGAAAGAGGAGATAAGAGGTAGGTAGTGGCCTTAAGTCAAGTTTCCTGCCTTCAAGACCCTGGAGGAGGGGGGACAAAAAGACAAAAAGAAATGACCCAGGTCAGCTCCCTCCTAAATCCCTCTTGCTGGCATTTACCGTGAGAAAGAAAACACAAAGGCCTTATCTCTGCGAGGCACTTGCCAGGATCTAACAGGTCTGTTTAAGTTCTTTGTGGAAGGCACTCCTGAAATGCAGGATTCTGTGGGGCCTACCCGCCCTCCACCCCCCACTCTGGGAAAACATGAGCATCAGCTGTGTAATTACCAGAGTATAAAATGAAGCTGTTTCCTGCCCCCTTTTTGGAAGCCGTGTCCCACGCGCAGCACTCAGGGACCTCTTATGTTCGTTCTGGGCCAGGATGCACCCGTACGTGATGAGGAAGGACCTGGAGCTACGCTGGACGCCCCAGACTTCAGGTCTCCCATCTCAAAGCCTCGTGTATCTCTTGAGTTACGAGAAAAGGCCAATACGGGATAACATCTCTGATTTCTTGTGAGCCTGATGGAAGGATCTCGTGTTTGGGGTTATCTAAGGTGGGTAAACTGCTATGTTATTATCCTTATTTGACAGATGAAGAAGTGACAGCTTAGCGCGGCTGAAATGCTGCCCACACTCACCCAGTGAGGCATGAGCAGACCAGAACAGGGACCCCGGCTCGGGGACTTCCTGCCAGAGCAGGTTGCGGGCTGGTTGGTAGAGCCATTCCCTGAGACAGGTGTGAACCCTCGGCTTCCCTCGTTCCCGAACACAGTTTTACGACATACAGAACACACTTCTGTTGCTTTCTGATATCGGTTGATCTATTGAGGCCAAAGGCTAAAGTCCAACAGCCAGACATTCTTTCCACTTTGACAAATGCCAGGGTTGCAGCTGATTTCTTTTTTCTTTTCTTTTTTTAGCCAGGTAGCGGCAATTTATTTATTTTTTTTTTTAATTTTATTTTTTTAGATTTACATCCAAATTAGATAGCCTGTAGGGCAACAGTGATTTCAGGAGTAAATTCTTTAGTGCCCCTTCCCCATTTAGCCCATCCCCCCCTCCCACAACCCCTCCAGTAACCCTCAGTTTGTTCTCTAGATTTATGAGTCTCTTCTGTTTTGTCCCCCTCCCTGTTTTTATATTATTTTTGTTTTCCTTCCCTTATGTTCATCTGTTTTGTCTCGTAAAGTCCTCCTATGAGTGAAGTCATATGATTTTTGTCTTCCTCTGACTAATTTCGCTTAGCATTATACCCACCAGTTCCATCCATGTAGTTGCAAATGGCAAGATTTCATTCTTTTTGATTGCCTCATAATACTCCATTATATATATATATATATATATATATATACACACACACACACACACACACACACACCATATCTTCTTTATCCATCCATCCATCCATCCATCCATCCATCGATGGACATTTGGGCTCTTTCCATACTTTGGCTATTGTTGATAGTAGCAGCAATTTATCTTATAAGGTCTTGAAGGAGGTTCCAGGGAAGATGTCCTCAGCTCAGTTCAATGTGCTTGGGGGAGTCCAGGAGGCAATTTCTAGTAGACGTTTGAATATCCGAAACAAATGTTACCCTAAGAAGAACGATCAGGATGAAGACAGAAACAGGGGGATCACCAGCACGGTGGCTCCCAGAAATCATTGGGAACGGATGAGGCCATGCAGACAGTGTGTTTGGAGGGGAGAAAAGAAAGGAGCACCAAGGATGAAGCCCTGAGTAGAACCAACGCTTACGGCTGAGGACAGACGAGGAGCTCATCATGCAAGAAACTGGAAAGGAAAGGTATGAAAAAAAAAATCACGCAAGTGCATCACAAAACGCAAGCAAAGGGGGTGGTCACCTGTCACGTCCACAAGGTCAGATGAGACGACAGGAAGGACTCACTGGGCTTGGCGGTGAGGAGATGACCAGTCAATAGCCTCGAGGTGCTCAGTGGAGCACTGGCCAAAGCCACACTGTTGCTTAGGGAGTGGCCGGAGATAAAGAAGTGAAGATTCTGTGATAGAAAGGAGGAAGAAGGGGGGACACTTCCAGGCTGACAAGGGCTGAGGACATTTTTTTTCTGTTAGGGGGCATACTTATGTATTTGTGGTTACCAGGAAGAAATGGAGCCCGTAGAAATGGAGACATTCAAGTCACCAGAAAGGAAAGAGAGAAAGAGTACAGCCAGGTAGTAAGGGAATGAACTGGAGAGCAAAGGCGGAGAAATCAGCCCTGTAGAGGAGGGCAGCTTCTGAGGCCGATGGGGGGATAACAGGCAACCTACTTGTAATGGGCTTCATCTCGTCGCTGGGACTTGAGTAGCGATGGGCAAAGTTAAAGGAAATGTGTTCACATAATCAGCCTGCTCTATATTTACCTCCCTGGAACCAGAGGGGCAGTGTGTTCTAGCGATGTGGACTCTGAAACCCAGCCTGCTGTTTTGAATTTCAGTTTTGGCCCTCACATGCTTTTTTGTGGAAGGTCACATTTAGATCGCCGTGGCAGTCTCAGCAACTGCTCGGTCTCCTTGTCTTCTTTCAAAGCCTCAGAACAAGTGGGGCAGATAATTCCAGCTCCTGAATGTCCTTGGAGCCCTAATACTATTTTTATGAACATGACAACAGCTTTGATAATGGGGCATAAACTGGACTAATTTTGGCTACGTATCTTGTTCTTGATTGCATCAAAATAGTATACGAGACAGCCGACGAGGAGGGTACAACAGGACAGTCAAAACAGATTAAAAAGGGAAAGAAGTCACAACTGTGACAAAAATTTGAAAGCTGTTTAGCCTCCACAGTAATTACAGGAATGTAAATACCATTTGAAAAATGAGCTACCTACCATCTATTAAATAAGTAAAACCAAAAGTCAAATTGTCAAATCTGTGGGGGGTAGACTTGAGGTAAATAGTAATACAGAAATTGCCAGTGAACATTTCAATTGGTTCATTTCTTTGAATAATTGCTAACATTTACTGAGTGCTGACTCCACATCAGGCACTGCTCTAATGTGTATTCCTCCATCTAACCTTCGCCTAACTCTCCGAGGTAGATTATGTCCCTGTTGTCATCTCCATTTTCCAAGTAAGGAAACTGGGGCACAGAATGGTTAAACAAATTGTCCAAGGTCATGAAGCAAGGAAGTGACCGAGCCGTGGTTCAAACCAAGCAGATGGATCTCAACTCCCTTGTTCTTAACGAATACTCTATACCAGCAGGACCCCACTACATTCTTAAAGATTGTTGAGCCTTTCATGATAAAAACACTCAACGAACACAAAGCTAATATACCCAATAATAAAAGACTAAGTACACTACCCGTAAGATCAGGAACGAGACAAGGATGCCTACTTTCACCGCTGCTAGTCAACAACACTGGACAGGAAGTCCTAGCCAGAGCAATAATGCAGCAAAAAGAAATAAAGGCATCCAAAGTGGAAAGGAGGAAGTAAAAGTACCTTTGCTGATAACATCATATGTAGACTATCCCAAAGAAGAGACACACAGACACACAACTGTTAGAGCGAGTTAATGAATTCAGCAAAGTCGGCAGACACAAGATCAAGGCTCAGAAATCAGTTGTATTTCTATATACTAGTGATGAACATTAGGAAAATAAAATTTAAAAAAAATCCAGTTATAATAGCATCAGAAAGAATAAAATACTTAGGAATAAATTTAGCTCTGTTGGTATATGACTTGTGCACTGAAAACCACAAAACATTGCTGAAAGAAAATAAAGACCTAAATACATGGCAAGGTATTCTGTGTTCATGGATTTCAAGACTTAATACTGTTAAGATGGCAATAATCCACAGATTCGATGAAGTCTCTAAGAAAATTACAATGATCTTTTTTTGCAGAAATTGACAAGGTGATGGTAAAATTGATAAGGAATTACAAGGGGCCCTGGATAGCCAAAATAATTGAAAAGGAAAAACAAAGCTGGAGGACTCACATTTCCCAATTTCAAAGCTTACTGCAAAGCTACAGGAACCAAGACACTATGGTACTGGGATGAGCACAGGTATATAGACTAGACCACTGGAATAGTATTGAGAGTCCAGAAATAAGTTCAAAAATCTTCGGTCAATTGACTTTCAACAAAAGTGCCAAGACCAGTCAATGGAGAAAATAATTGTTTCTTTAATAAAGGATGCAGGGACAACTGGATATCCACATGCAAAAGAATGAAGTTAGACCTCCGCTTCATACAATGTACAAAAAGTAACTCTGGGGCACCTGGGTGGGCTCAGTCAGTTAAGCATTCGACTTCAGCTCTGGTCATGATCTCAAGGTTTATGGGTTCAAGCCCTGCATTGGTCTCTGTGCTGACAGCTCAGAGCCTGGAGCCTGTTTCGGATTCTGTGTCTCCCTCTCTCCCTGTGTCTCCCCCACTTGTGCTGTGTCTCTCTCTCTCAAAAATAAATAAGCATCAACAACAACAAAGAAGTCACTCCAAATGGATCATAGACCTAAATGTGAAAGCTAAAACCACAAAACTCTTAGAAGAAAACATAGGGGTAAATCTTCATAAATTTGGATTTGGCATGATATGGAAATGGCACCAAAAACACAAGTGACAAAGGAAAAACCAAACAAATGGAGTTAGTCAAAATGAAAAACTTTTGTGCATCAAAAAACACTACCAAGAAAGTAAGAAGACAACCTACAAGATTGGAGAAAATATTTGTAAATCGTATATCTGATAAAGGTTTAATATCTAAAATCTAGAAAACTGTCACAACCCTACAAAAGACAATCCAATTCTACAACAAAACAAGGCAACCCAATGTAAAAATGAGCGAAGGATTTGAACAGACCTTTCTGCAAAGAAGGTACACAAATGGCCAGTAAGCACATGAAACGATGCTCATCACTAATCATTAGGGAAATGCAAATCAAAACCACAAGTGAGCTGCCACTTCACACCCACTAGGATGGCTACAATAAAAAAAATTTTTTTTTTAAAAAGGAAAAAAACAAGTGTGGAGGATATGGAGAAATTGGGCCCTCCTACGTCACTGGTGGGAATGTAAGGTGAGGCAGCTGCTCTGGAAAACAGTTTGTCGGTTCCTCAAGAAATGTAATGTAGAATTATCATATGATCTAATGATTCACTTCTAGGTATCATACTCCAAAGAACTGAAAGCACATTTCCTCACAAACGCTTGTACACGAATGTTCACGGCAGCACTATTCACAGTAGCTAACGGGTGGGAACAGCCCAAATATCTGTGGTCTGATGAATGGGTAAACCAGTATGGCGTACCCTACAATGGAATATACACAGAAATGAAATAGTGATACATGCTACCGGTGGATGAACCTCAAAAACATTGGGCTCAGTGAGGGAAGAGTCACGGGTTGGGTGATTCCCTTGACGGAACATCCAACATAGGCAGATCCATGGAGACAGAAGGACGACGGTGGGTTCCCTGGGGCTCAGGGGAGGGAGGAATGGGGAGTGACTGCTTAGTGGGGGTGGAGTTTCCATTTGCGGTGATGAAAATGTCGAAACTCCGGAGAGAGGTCGTCACACAACACAGTGATTGTGCACTTCATTGCTTTGCTTTTTAACCAGGCTCTGTGCCCAACATGGCGCTTGACCTCAAGACCCTGAGATTAAGAGTTGCGTGCTTCGCCAACGGAGCCAGCCAGGCGCCCCCAAATTATGCATTTTAGAATGGTTAATTTTATGCTATGTGAATTTAACCTCAATTTTTGAAATGTATTCACCTTAAAAAGTACCAAGGATAAGGAGCGCCTGGGTGGCTCAATCGGTTAAGCATCCAACTTGTGGTTTTGTCTCAGGCCACGATCTCATGGTTCGTGGGTTTAAGCCCTGCTTTGGGCTCTGTGCTGGCCATGTGGAGCCTGCTTGGGATTCTCTCTCTCCCTCTCTTTCTGCCCCTGCTCCACTTGTGTATGCTTCCTGTCTCACTCAAAATAAATAAATAAACTTTTTAAAAAAAGTTCTAAGGATGTGCACGGGCTTTTGTTTAAGTGGGTAATATCTACCCATTTTGTTGTGTTAGGAATCAAAACAGGGAAATGTAAAATGTCTTTGGTCATTCATTTTAAAATAACAACAAAAACAAACACATAGAAATAAATATGTAAAATCTCCAAATAAGAGCAAAATACTTTTTATGAAAAAATAACTTTTTTCCACTGCAGAGATTAGTGAAAAGAGTAGTATTGCTTTACATTTTCAAAAACCTCTTGAATGACTGGCTTCATGAAAGACGTCTGGATTCTTTCTTCTCTGTTCAACCTGTTAAAATATACCCCACTGTCAGGCAGCTTTAGGAGAACCTCAACATGTGCTCCTGAGACAATGAGTGTGAAGGTGTTATGTCTTTGTGTTACCATGACAATAGTTGTGATCTCACAGAACCCCTGGAAGGGTGTCCAAGAACCCCAGGGGCCCTGATCATATTTTAAAACCTGCTGCTGTTTACTGTATAGGAAGGGACAACTTCATGGGCGTAGGACCAGTGCAATCACACGGGACCGTGTGTTTGCAAGAGCCCTGAGTTTGGGGTTTTATGCTCCACAGTTGCCGTCTTTAAATCCCAAAGAATTTTATCTTTGAATTTGTGTTCTGTAGATGAAGTTCGATGGGACGATGGGGCATGCACCGAGGCTCAGAGCACTGTCCCATGAACTGTCCCCGCTTCTGCTGCCTCCCTGTCTCCCTGAGACCAACTCAAGTCACCTGTTCCTCATCCCCTGGTGCCCTGGGCCTTACATGGCCTCCCCTCCCTGCTCCTGCCCGGAAACCACTGTCCCCTTCATCCCTGGTGGGGGCCTTGGCTTAGCACGGGAAGGATCCCAGTCGGGCACATACACCCCGTGGGCACTCAGGGGAAGGCCTGGCAGAAGCTGACCCAGGAGTCCAGCGGACAATTCACAGGGTGAATCCCTCACCCATCCCCAGATCTAGACACCTGCCAAGTCCTGGCACGAAGACTGCAGAGCCCTCGGGTGCCCATCCCCGTGGCTGGGGCAGCAGGTCTACAGGAGGTGAACATCCCTGGCATCATTCAGGTGGCTGGCTGGAGGGAGGAAGTCAGCAGCTGGCATGGTCCTCATGTGGTGCCAGGGGACAGCCCGGTGGGCACCTGTGAGGTGGGCACTCAGCTTGCCAGTATCCCTGTGCCTAGGGGAACCTGACATCAAATAGCAAATAAAACACCACCAGCACAAGTGGAGGGGGGATAAGAGGCAGAGACGGCGGAAAAATTTTTTTAAAGTTTTCAAGTTGAGTACCTTCATGGTACTTCTTTCCTGCTTTTTGGACCAGGGCCTGAATTTTCATCTTACAGGGGCCACAAATCGTGCAGCTGCTCCTGCAAAGAGGACTAGCCTCTGAAGAGATAATTAAGGCACCTGAGAACTCCTGCCCTTTGTCCTAATAAACCTACAGAAATAAATTATCCCAAGCAAATGAATTCAAAGGGGGAAAAAAACTACAAATGAAAGTACCTAGATGTATCTCTCAGTATAATAAAAAATACTCAATGATTGATAAGGGAAAACTAACTGAGAAAAAATTAGTTTTTCCTTTACCTTCCAAGATCTGTTCCTCTCCTGGTGTTCTTTCTCTCATCTCTGTCCACGGAAGGGAACTAGAAATAGCAACCAGCCCTGAAGAAGTGAGCTGTTTCCTTTGAGGCCAGATTCTGGTTTCTAAATATATTTCTCAGTAAAGGGAACTGAGGTTCCTTAGAGAAATGGCTGATTCCAGGTCTGGGGCAGCGGATGTATATCATGACATCCTACAAAATAAGGACACTCTCAAAGACTACTGTCATCATGTCCTATGGTCCAGGAGCCCAGGGCTTTGAACGATGCCTGCCTGTGTAAATGCCAAGACGCCAAAAGTGGAAACGAGCCCACGTGGGTGCCTGGAAAGGTGACCGTGGAACAGTGTCTGCTGTTTGCACATCTCCTGCACTTAAACTTGATGGCGAGGACTGCCGATCATCTCTTAGCTCAAAACCTGGCAGGGGCTTATTATTTGGGAGGGTTACATAGAGGGTTGGATCACGAGTCACTTGGAAAAGTGAGAGAAACTATTAAATCGCTTTACTAATCAATAAAAGGATGATTGTGGGGGAGTTGCCATGCCAGGAGATTTCTTCCCACCTTCTATTCAAATACCTAGAAAAATTCCGAACACGAGCTATTTTCAGCAGCCATGAAGGTTTAACACGTTGAGAAGAAAAATCAAAGAAAACTAAAAGAGAAAGAGAAAGCTGCAAATTTAGTGACGTTACTGTCAGAAGTGCTGAAGAAATATAGCTCCTCTATTTATTTTTGGGTGATCTGGTCCTACCAGGTCCCACTGGTCAGGTGATGTGGAAACAAATACATTCCAGTCTGTTCCAGTACAATTAGTCCAAGCTGGGAATGTGACCGATCCGTCTCCATCAGGCCGCCTCAGAGACGAAATGACTTGGCCCCTCCCCTCTGCAGCTTATCTCTACCGTAGCATTTGGGTGCAGGGAAGGGGCCACATGTGACCTCGAGCTGTTGCTGCCTCGTGCCGGCCCTTCGGTATGTGTGGGCTGGTGACCACTGCAGGGCAGCTGGCCTGGGCCCTGGCTTCCGGTGTCCACAGCTGACCCCTGAGGTCACTGTAACCCGTAGTCCAGTTCTGTTGTTTCTTGGTTGGAGCCTGGGCATTGCTGTCCAGCTGGCCCCACCTCACCTTGGCTTTTACTGACCTATGGGCTCCACTGAATCGCTACCACATTGTCCATCTGGCCCCTAACCAGGAGGTCCAGGTGGTGGGGTCACCTTTCCCCCACCCAGTAGATCCGTGGCGGGGCTGCTGGCTCTTGACCCTGCATTCCTGGGAACTAAAAGAAATTCAGGAGGAAACTGTACATCTCCCTAGCCACCCTAATTTTCTTTTTTTTTTTTAATGTTTATTGTTGAGAGAGAGAGAGAGAGCTCAGGCAAGGGAGGGACAGAGAGAGAGGGAGACACAGAATCTGAAGCAGGCTCCAGGCTCCGAGCTGTCGGCACAGAGCCAGACGCGGGGCTCGAACCCACGAACCTTGAGATCATGACCTGAGCTGAAGTCGGATGCTCAAACGACTGAGCCCCCCAGGGGCCCCAGCCACCCTAATTTTAAACCATTCACCTTGATAAAGAGGCCAAACATTCACCCTTCCCTGCTCTGGGAAGATAAAAGCCTCCTGTGTGAGAAAGAGAAAGCTACGAGGGAACGTTATGTAAGAGGGAAATAAAACACAACCATTTATTGAGTTCAGAGCATTGTCACCAGTACTCAGGCAAGCAAAAACCAATCTAAGGAACATGACAGTAAAAGCAAGAGCCTAAGGAAAACTTCTTGACTAAAGAAATCCAAAAGAAATACAAGAATTTGGAGAAAAAATCTCCAACATGTTTTGGAAAACTCTTCTGAGGTCTAGTCTTCACTGAAACCTGCACAAATCTTAAGGGTATACCATTCAGTGAATTTTCAAAAGTGAGTCTATACCCCTTTAGTAACACCCAGGTCTGGAAATGGAACACCAACAGCACCAGAAGCCCACCTCATGCCATTTCCATCACTTGGCTTCTCACACGAAAGATTTTTTTTTTTTTTTGGTTCTGCTCTTTACATATGTAGGATTATACATCACATTCTCTTTGGGGTCTGGCTCCTTTTACTCAGTGTTATGTTTGTGCAATTCATCCATACCATTACATGTATTGATTCATTGGGTGTAGATTTTCATCGTGTGAACGTGCCACGATTTATATCTCTGTTCTACTGACGAGGAACACTTGCACAGCCTATATTTTTATTTACTACAAAATTCTCGGGCATGGCTTTTAGTGAACGCGTGTGTACATATTTCTGTCGGGGTTACCCGTAGGAGTCGAATGTCTAGGTCATAGATTATAGGTCTTTTCATCTTTGGGAAATAATGCCAGATTGCTTTCCTAAATGGTTGCATCTAGGGGTGCCTGGCTGACTCAGTCAGTTGAGTGTCGGACTATGGCTCAAGACATGATGTCGTGGCTTGTGAGTTCGAGCCCCGCGTCGGGCTCTGTGCGGACAGCTCCGAGCCTGGAGCCTGCTTCGGATTCTGTGTCTCCCTCTCTCTCTGCCCCTCCTCCGCTCTCACTTTGTCTCTCTCTCTCTCTCTCTCTCTCAAAAATAAACAAACATTTAAAAAATCCAAACTGATGGCAATTCCCATCAGGACAGTAGGAGCATTCTGATTGTCAACACTTGTCATCAGTCACTTAATTGGTAGCCATTGTGGTCCTGGTGTCGCGGTATCTTACTGTAGTTTTAGTTTACATTTCCGTGATCATGGTGATGTGGAAAAGCTTTTCGTGTGTTTTTGACCTTTTACATAACCTCATCAATGAAGTACCCATCCAAACCTCTTGCCCACTTTCTATGCAGTTAGCTTCCTTTCTCTTATCCACGTACACGCTTAGGATGCTAGTCCTTTGTCAGATGTACGTACTGCAAATATCTTTTCCTAAACCTTGGCTCCCCTTTTCATTCTCTTTCTTGGCATCTTTTGATAAACAGAGGTTCTTAATTTCATTTTCTTTATTTTTTCATGTTTATTTATTTTTTTAGATTTTTTTTAATGTTTATTTATTTCTGAGACAGAGAGAGACAGAGCATGAGCGGGGGAGGGGCAGAGAGAGAGACACACACACAGAATCCGAAGCAGGCTTCAGGCTCCAAGCTGACTGCGAACCCACTGACTGCGAGATCATGACCTGAGCCGAAGTCGGACACTTAACCAATTGAGCCACCTAGGCGCTCCCCAGAAGTTCTTAATTTTTTTTTTAATTTTTTTTAACGTTTATTTATTTTTGAGACAGAGAGAGACAGAGCATGAACAGGGGAGGGGCAGAGAGAGAGGAAGACACAGAATCGGAAGCAGGCTCCAGGCTCTGAGCTGTCAGCACAGAGCCCGACGCGGGGCTCGAACTCACAGACCGTGAGATCATGACCTAAGCCGAAGTCGGACGCTCAACCGACTAAGCCACCCAGGCGCCCCCAGAAGTTCTTAATTTTAATATAATCCAATTTACTAATTTTTCTTTGGCGGGTGAAATGCTTTTTATTTCCTTTTTGTGACATTTTTGTCTGTTCCAGTATGCTCTTGTATGTTTTTTTGCTCTCAGATTTTTTGGGAGGGGGCCTTTCACATTTAGAAATGGAAAGTATTTTGTGTCCTGTGAGGTCCACCTGTGTAAAAGAGGTAAAAGACGACACATATCTAAGAACAATAGGCCAGTGTTTAAAAAAAAAAAAAAAGTTATAAAAATTTAGTTCATAATAGATATTTGAAGTCATCATTAGAACTATTGTGGCAGCATCTAAATAAAGAGTCCTCAGAGTGCCTGGACTTTGATTTCTACTTGATTAACAAATCTAGCTTTCCCTGTGCACTCCTCTTTATTTAGCAAGCCCCTGTACATGAGTCAATTAAAAACCTAACATTAGGTTCTGTCCTACTGGCCCAGGATAATGGCATGCTCCAACGGGGTCAGACGAAGGAAGTGAAGTTTTGACATAAGATGAAGAATTCAGGGAGTCCACGAGAGTTTCGTAGGGTCTGGGGTTCGTAAGAAAAAGGGTGGGCAAGCGATAAAGATGGGCCATGTGTCTTGGGTCCGGCCAATATGACCTGTGTCTGAGTTAAGAAACCAAGGCTCTTTGAAGTTACAACCTCACTTTTCCCTGGTCATCACCCAGGAAGCTGGATCAAAGGAGTGTTACTGCCTGAGGGGACCTACGAGGTAGGATAGATCCAAAAGGTAAAGGGCAGGCACTCTCTCCTGTTCTCACCCACGAGTCCAGTACCTTGGTGCCAGGCACCTGTCGGGGATGGGTAGACAAGTCTCCTCTCTCCCAGGTGGGTCCCAGACTAAAAATGTGTAGTAGTCGTTCAATTCTCGTTGAAATCCAGAAGAAAGACTCGGAGACCAGACTCCTGTCTCTCCTCTTCTCGAAGAAAGGCCGGACATGTAGGGATGGGGGTCAGACGTCCAGAAGAAGACAGTCAATCCACGAAAGCTGACAGGACAGTGGGGAAGGACGAAAGCTGAACGTCCCTGTTCTGTCCGTGGGGGGAAACGGGACGTGGGAAACCTGGGAGGGGGGAGGTCAGCGTGGTGAGGGGCCAGGGTGTGAAAGGTGGTAGAGAAGCCAGCAGCTCCCGCCTAGGGGTGACCCTCTGCCTGTCTGCCTCTTCATTCCTGGGGGCACGCCAGGAAAGTCTTCTTGGGGAAGCCGAGTCCCCTCAGGAACCATGGATCCTGAAAAGGGAGGGCAGCCTCGGGTAGGTGTTCGGGGCTCAGGCCAACCACACGTTTCTGAAACGTGTTGATGCTCGACTAGAAAAAGGTAAAGCGTGGGGAGAAGATTACTGTCGTCTAGGAACTGATTCTCCACTGTGTGTTCGTGCTACAGTGAGGTTTGGTGACGGCTGGGACTGGTTTAACCTTTATGCTTCAGTCAATGAAGCATTTAACCGGTGAAGCCTTCGATTCTTGATTTTGGCTCTGGTCATGATCTCACGGTTGTGAGACTGAGCCCCACGTCGGGGTCCATGTTGGGTGGGGATCCTGCTTGGGATTCTCTCTCTCTCTCTCTCTCTCTCTCTCTCTCCCTCCCTGCCCCTCCCCTGCTCACACACATTCTCTCTAAAACAAAATAAAAAGATTTATAAGAAGGGCAACCTTGGGTCCTTCTGATTTTTACCCTCCCCTCCTTCCCTGGAGCTCAAGCCCAGGTCACAGGCACAGGTGCAGCCTTATGAGCTGAGGGTATTATTTCACATGCTTATCAGGCCCTGCTGGACACGGGAGTCTTTTTCTGCCTTTAGCCTCTTGACCTTAGCTTCTATTTATACCTACAATGCTCATCAGAGGGTAATCCAATAGCAGCTACATTTTCATGCTCTCCTGGAATATAAAAATCCTAAGGACATATAATTGCTTTTTATATTTTTTAAATGTCTTCTCTTCCTTTGGCATTCAATTAACTTCCAAAATAGATCTCTTCCTCCTTCTTTCCCTTGCCTGCCTTTCTAGAGCTTTACTAAACGCTTTTTGCCAATAGGTCTTCTTCTCATAAGTCCTCGCATTTGTTCTAATTATAGACCAGCACACATGGTGACATATATTACTTTGCTAGGCTGAATTCCAGAAAACAGTGACAAGCAAAGGAAAAAGAGCTCCATAAGCAAAAAGCTGAATTTAGTCTGGGGCATGGCAAATTGCCTTTGCTGCTGCCTTTTTTTTTTTTTTTAATCCAAAAAAGAAGTTTTATTTCCAGTTGAGCAGGTCCCAGCGGGGTTCCCCCTCCCACTAAATTATCAGAGTCTTTGGGGCAAGTAATATGCTCTAGTCATCCGTGTAACCTCAGGTCTAGTGCCTTGCACCTGGGGCATGCAGTGCGTGTTGAACTGAATTAAGTTGCACTTAGTCAAATGAGAAGTGATACCTAACAGTTGAGAGAAGGTCAAAGAAAGAAATTGTATCTTATGGCCGTGGGCATGCTACTGTCCTTGCGATAGCTTACCGGTTAGTTAACTAAAAAATCATATGCAGTCAAATCTCACAATATTTTTACTTAAAAAACAAAACAAAACAGGGGCGCCTCGGTGGTGCAGTCGGTTAAGCGTCCGACTTCAGCCAGGTCACGATCTCGCGGTCCGTGAGTTCGAGCCCCGCGTCGGGCTCTGGGCTGATGGCTCGGAGCCTGGAGCCTGTTTCCGATTCTGTGTCTCCCTCTCTCTCTGCCCCTCCCCCGTTCATGCTCTGTCTCTCTCTGTCCCAAAAATAAATAAAAAAACGTTGAAAAAAAATTAAAACAAAACAAAAAACCTTCCTTACTGTCAAAAAAAAAAAATAAGGAGAAATCACTCAGAATCTCATCACACTGTGATATACTGCATTTATAGCAGTGGTTATAAACTTATGGTCTTTTATGTATATAATATAGGCATTTAAACAAGATGGTGTCCCGTGAGCCCATAGCACAAAATGGGATGCTCCAGGCCTTGTTCCTGCTTTTCCACTCAGCATAATGGGCCAAGAACATCTTCTCATATCAGTAAACACTCTTCAACAGGCATTTATTGCCCCATTATATGGTTGATTGTTCAATAATTTGCCTAACCAATCATTGTCTAGGTTGCTTTCATTTTTAAAAAGTATAATGTTTTGATATCCTTGTTGTTGTTGTTTTTTAATTTTGTACCCAGCTCTTATTTCCTCCAGATACATTACCATAGGTAGAATTGCTGGCACAAAAGACACATAGATTTTAAACTGTGGAAACCCATTTCTAAATTATTCTTTAGAAAGGCTGTACTTCAAAAAAAAAAAAGAAAGAAAGAAAAGAAAGATTCTATTTCTATGCATTCCCCATTCATGTCCTTTGTCCATTAAAAAAGGAGATGGGTGGTTATTTGTCTTCTTGATCCGTAAGGGCTCTTTATATGTAAAGGATACTTCCCTTTTCATAAAATCATAAATTATACATTCTTCCTACTTTGTCTTTTTAGGTTTTTTTAACTTAAAAAATGCTTTATTTATTTTTGAGAGAGATAGTGGGGGAGAGGCACAGAGAGGGGGGACAGAGGCTCTGAAGCGGGCCCCATGCTGACAGCAGAGAACCAGATGCAGTGTCTGAACCCACAAACTGCGAGATCGTGACCTGAGCTGAAGTAGGACGCTCAACCGACTGAGCCACCCAGGTGCCCCACGTCTTTTTACTTTTAGGAATATTATGCTTTAGGGGCGCCTGGGTAGCTCAGTTGGCTAAGTGTCCACTTATGCTGACAGCTCAGAGCCTGGAGCCTGCTTCTGGAGCCTTCTGTATTTATCTGTTTATTTCTATATCAGTAGTATGCAATAGATAATATATAGTGAGCACTTACTTCCTTGTCAGGCTGTTCCAGATGCTTTCCATATATTAATTCAGTTAAAGGTCACATCAAGTCTATGCAGAGGCAGATTTAATCCTGAAACTAATGAAGCTTGAGCTTCAGGACCCCTTCCGTAGCACAAACCTCCTCCAAGATCCTGGGAGGAGCTCTAGCAAGCTATTCACACAGTGTTATATTTTTGTAAAATTTGGAGAATAAGGTATTGCAATCACAATTGGTTAAGACTGCTGTTCCTGATGAATCTTGCATCACAATCCCCTCATGTCACTGGGGGGCACTGGAGTGGCCTCTGGCATTAAGGAGAAGCTGAGTCAGGGATACATTCAGTTAGGTTTAGAAGGATTTCCTCATATAGTTACCAGTCAATTTTGCTCGATGCCCACTGTAGAAATAGCTTCCAGGAATACTCCCCCTGCCCTGTTGTGCCAACCTACCCAGCATCACGACACAAGAGTACAGGGCCAGACTCTTTTTCTTTTTTAAGATTTTATTTTTAAGTAATCTCTATACGCAACATGGGGCTGTTACAATAGAAATTGGATCCTCTGGGACGCATCCCTAGAAGTATATGGGGAGTGGAGGAAACAAGATTAAAAATAGATGGCAACAGGGGCTCCTTGGTGGCTCAGTCAATGAAGCATCTGACTTGATTTCAGCTCAGGTCATGGTCTCACAGTTAGATCGAGCCCCACGTTGGGTTCTGTGCTGACAGCACGGAGTCTGCTTGCGATTTTCTCTCTCTCCCTCTCTCTCTCTCTCTCAGGCCACCATGTGCCCTTGGAGCCACCATGCTGCGAGGAAGCCCAATCACATGGAGAGGCTCACGTGGAAAGAAAACAAGGTTCTGGGCCCTCAAGTCCAACAAGCTCCCAGCCAACAGCCAGCATCAACTTGCCAGCCACGTGAGTGAGCCTTCTTGGAAAGAGATCCTCTAGCCCTAGTCAAGCCACCCCAGATGATTCTGGGAGGAGCAGACACGACCATTTCCTGCCAAGTCCTGCCCACATTCCAGATTCATGAGAAAAACAAGTAATTGTTCAAGCCGCTGGGTTTGGGGCTGGTTTCTTACACTGTATATTACTGTGTAACTATCCATGAGCAACACCCATGTAACTATCACCACCTCTAGATAAAGAAAATTTCTGTTAGCCCAGAAGTTTCCCTCAGGCACCCTTCCAGTCAACCACCCCAACCAGCAAAAGGTAATTGCTCCTTTGACCTCCAGCAACACATACAACTTTTGCCTATTGTGAAGCTTCATATAAATGGAAATGTGATGTGTTTTTGTTTTATGTATTGAGCTTCTTTAGCTCAATAGGTTTATGAAATTAATTCAGGTTGTTTCAGGAGTGGGGTTTATTCTTTTTATCCATTATACGAATATACCACCATTTATCCCTTCTACTATTGGTAATCATTTGGCCATTTATTTTTTTATTATTTTATATATACTGTATATTTTTAAAGTTTTTTGTTTACTTATTTTGAGAGAGAGAGAGAGAGAGAGAGAAAAGCACAGGTGGGGGAGGGGCAGAGAGAGAGAATCCCATGCAGGCTCTGCACTGTCAGGGCTCCAGCTCATAACCATGACCTGAGCCAAAATCAAGAGTCCGATGTTTAAGCGACCGAGCCACCCAGGTGCCCCCGTTTGGCCATTTATCATGAGTAAAGCTGCTATGCACATTCACATACTTTCTTTTGGTGGGCATAAGCCTCGGGTTTTGTTGGATATATAACCCAGGAGTTTAATGGCTGGAGCTTTAGTGGTGTGGGGTTTTAAAACATGTCTACCAATTCTTTGATACTCCTCTATTAAGAGGTAGGGTATCATCCTCCCCTCAAATCCAGACAGGCCTTAGTGACTTATTTATAACTAATGAAACGCAGTGGATATGACCTTGCATGACTTCTAGGTGATGCCCCAAAAAGTTATGCAGCTTTACCCAGTTTTCTCGGGACACTTGCTCTGGGAAATATCCAGCTGGGGTTTACTCAGATACTGTTCCACCTCATTCTCTGTTCCCCTTCTAGTACTACCTTATACATCTGTTAGTCCTTTCTTGTGTGATTAACAGACATCTATTCTTTTCCGTATTTTCTGTCCTTTTTCCTAACTGTGTTACAGTTTGGATGCCTACTGACTTGTGTCCTAGTTGTCCTAATCATCTACTCTGCTCCGTCTAATTTGCTATTAAACACAAATTATTTAGGTATTCATTTGTCATAGCATTTTTCCAGATCGAGAGCCTCCATTTGACCCCTTTTCATGGATTCTAATTCTCTGGTGAAATTCTCCATCTTTCTTTTATTTTCTTCATCATATGAATCATAGATATTTTAAAGTCCTTGTCTGGGCCGCCTCCCAGCCCGCGCCGCCGCGATGGCGGAGGACAGCGAGTCTGCGGCCAGCCAGCAGAGCCTGGAGCTGGACGACCAGGACACGTGCGGGATAGACGGGGACAATGAGGAGGAGACGGAGCACGCCAAAGGAAGTCCCGGAGCAGACTTGGGTGCCAAAAAGAAAAAGAAGAAGCAGAAGCGAAAAAAGGAGAAACCAAATTCCGGAGGCACCAAGTCAGACTCGGCATCTGATTCCCAGGAGATTAAAATCCAGCAGCCTTCAAAACACAACACCATCTGGCAGCAGATTTCAGCGGGAGCAGCCACGGAATCCCACCATTCCAATGCAGAAGTTGCAGGATATCCAGAGAGCAATGGAGCTGTTGTCCGCATGCCAGGGCCCCGCCAGGAACATTGATGAGGCTGCCAAACACAGATACCAGTTTTGGGACACCCAGCCGGTACCCAAATTAAATGAAGTGATAACCTCGCACGGTGCCATCGAAGCGGATAAGGACAACGTGCGTCGGGAGCCGTATTCCCTGCCGCAGGGTTTCATGTGGGACACTTTAGATCTGGGTAATGCCGACGTGCTCAAGGAGTTGTACACGCTGTTAAATGAGAATTACGTGGAAGACGAGGAGAGCATGTTCCGGTTCGACTACTCGCCCGAGTTCCTGCTCTGGGCTCTGCGTCCCCCAGGCTGGCTCCTTCAGTGGCACTGTGGGGTCAGAGTGTCTTCGAACAAAAAGCTAGTGGGGTTCATCAGTGCCATCCCGGCAAACATTCGGATTTATGACAGTGTGAAGAAGATGGTAGAAATCAACTTTCTTTGTGTTCATAAGAAATTGAGATCAAAGCGGGTAGCCCCGGTGTTAATTCGAGAAATAACCAGAAGAGTAAACCTGGAAGGTATTTTTCAGGCCGTTTATACCGCTGGAGTGGTTCTTCCCAAGCCAGTGGCCACATGCAGATACTGGCATCGATCGCTAAACCCCAGAAAATTGGTAGAATTACTGGGACCTTATGAAGATAAAAAGCTTCTGCACAGCCAAGGAAACAACCAACAAAACTAAAAGGCAACCAACGGAATGGGAAAAGATATTTGCAAATGACATATCGGACAAAGGGCTAGTATCTAAAATCTATAAAGAGCTCACCAAACTCCACACCCGAAAAACAAATAACCCAGTGAAGAAATGGGCAGAAAACATGAATAGACACTTCTCTAAAGAAGACATCCAGATGGCCAACAGGCACATGAAAAGATGTTCCGCGTCGCTCCTTATCAGGGAAATACAAATCAAAACCACACTCAGGTATCACCTCACGCCAGTCAGAGTGGCCAAAATGAACAAATCAGGAGACTATAGATGCTGGAGAGGATGTGGAGAAACGGGAACCCTCTTGCACTGTTGGTGGGAATGCAAACAGGTGCAGCCGCTCTGGAAAGCAGTGTGGAGGTTCCTCAGAAAATTAAAAATAGACCTACCCTATGACCCAGCAATAGCACTGCTAGGAATTTACCCAAGGGATACAGGAGTACTGATGCATAGGGGCACTTGTACCCCAATGTTCATAGCAGCACTGTCAACAATAGCCAAATTATGGAAAGAGCCTAAATGTCCATCAACTGATGAATGGATAAAGAAATTGTGGTTTATATACACAATGGAATACTACGTGGCAATGAGAAAAAATGAAATATGGCCTTTTGTAGCAACGTGGATGGAACTGGAGAGTGTGATGCTAAGTGAAATAAGCCATACAGAGAAAGACAGATACCATATGGTTTCACTCTTATGTGGATCCTGAGAAACTTAACAGGAACCCATGGGGGAGGGGAAGGAAAAAAAAAAAAAGAGGTTAGAGTGGGAGAGAGCCAAAGCATAAGAGACTGTTAAAAACTGAGAACAAACTGGGGCGCCTGGGTGGCGCAGTCGGTTAAGCGTCCGACTTCAGCCAGGTCACGATCTCGCGGTCCGTGAGTTCGAGCCCCGCGTCGGGCTCTGGGCTGATGGCTCAGAGCCTGGAGCCTGTTTCCCATTCTGTGTCTCCCTCTCTCTCTGGCCCTCCCGCGTTCATGCTCTGTCTCTCTCTCTGTCCCAAAAATAAATAAACGTTGAAAAAAAAAAAAAAAAAAAAAAAAAAAAACTGAGAACAAACTGAGGGTTGATGGGGGGTGGGAGGGAGGGGCGGGTGGGTGATGGGTATTGAGGAGGGCACCTTTTGGGATGAGCACTGGGTGTTGTATGGAAACCAATTTGTCAATAAACTTCATATATAAAAAGAAAAAAAAATAAAATAAACATTCATGTGTTAAAGTCCTTGTCTGATAAATCCAGTAACAGAACCATCCATAGATCTGTTCTGTTGTCTATTCTCTGTCCTTCTTGGTCTCTCTCTCCTTTTTAGCATGCCTCATGATTTTAAGTTTTCCTGACAACATTGTAGAAGAAACAAATGTTGAGTCTCTGGATGGTATATCTTGATTAATATGATTTAGTCTCCTTGTGGTGGCTTATATAGAGCACCTTAAATCTCTCAAAGATTGGTTTTAGCCAATTAATTTTTCTCTTACTACTGGTTTGTAACCCTTACTTCTAGGGCACATCCCTTTGGGATCTGAACCAAAAGTCCCTCGTGTTTACTGTACGAGGGCTCCTCCACCTTGGTGGGCGTGAACTACAAGCTTGGTCTCCCCGGCATTGTGCAGCTGGGGTAACGTCTCTAGTTAGCTCTTAGCCTCCCACTGCTATTGTTTCTCTTTGTACATGTGCCACTTAGAAGCTATTCAAGGTGGGACACCTCGGCGGCTCAGTCGGTTAAGCATCTGACTTGGGCTCAGATCATGATCTCATGGTTTGTGAGTCCCAGCCCCGCATCAGGCTCTCTGCTGTCAGTGCAGAGCCCTGCTTCAGACCCTCTATCCATTTCTCTTTCCTTCTCTCACAAAAATAAATAAACATTAAAAAAAAAAAAAGGAAGAAGCTATCCAAGAGCATGAAGTGAACTTGTAGGAAGATTTGGGGGTTTCACTTCTCGGTAGTTCCCTTCTTTCCAGGACTTTGCCCCAACTGCTTCGGCAGTTTCAAACTCTGTCAACTGAGTTGTTACTGATTGAGAAACAAGCGAGGGATCAGAAAATGTCCTCAGGGAAAAAGCAGAAGTAAAGGTCAGTTCTTCCCTTAAGGACCCCAGTCCCTCACGTCTTGTCTGTATTATTTATTCTTTGCCACTGACAGAGACTGCATCTGACCAAACTTTAGCCAGAGCTTTCTTCTGGGTCTTTTTTCTCAAGTGGACCTCAACCTTGGCCCCAGGCCTATCTTTGGTCTGCCTAACTCAGTCTTAGCAAGAATCCCACTAAGTTAGTTTAGTGAGAATACCCTCACCCTTTATCTGGTTATTCTCTGTATCCGATCAGGTTCCTTATTCCCCACCCTTGATATCTGATCATCTTGACTTGCCTTCAGCAAGAATTCTGAATTCGTTTAGCAAGAATGCCCCTACCCTTGATGCCTCCTCTTGGTAATTTTCCATCCACTGAAACCCACACCCCCGTCCCCAACTTTGCTGGTTGGCTGCAAATCCCCAGATATTATTGCCACCCTCAGAGTGGAGCCTGATTATTCTCCCCTACTGCAACAGTCTTGAATAAAGTCTTCCTGACCACTTTAGCAAGTACTGAAAAAAGGTTTTTGTTCTCTATTTCTAGGAACATTTCCTCTAGGTAATCCAATTTCAGGGGCACACAATTGCTCATAGTTCTCTCTTATAACCCTTTTTTTATTTCTGTAACATATGTAGTAACATTCTTTCCTTTCTGATTTTAGTAATTTGAGTCTTCTCTCTCTCTCTCTCTCTCTCTCTCTCTCTCTGTCTGTCTCCAGTCCATCTAGCTAAAGGTTTATCAATTTTGTTGATCTTTCAAAGAGGCAACCTTTGGTTTTACTGGTTTTCTGTACTGTTTTCTTGTTCTCTATTTCATTTATCAGTGCTCTAACATTTAGTACTTCCTTCCTTCTGCTAGCTTTAGGGTTTGTTCTTCCTCTTCTAGTTCCTTAAGTTGTAAAGTTAGGTTGTTGATTTGGGATGTGTCATGTTTTTTTAATGTAAACATTTAAATTTTCCCCTTAGCACTGTTTTTACTGGGTCCCATAAGTTTTGGTGTTGTGTTTCCATTTTCATTTGTCTGTGAGTATTTTCTAATTTCCCTGGTGATTTCTTCTTTGACCCATTGGTTGTTTAAAAGGGTGTTGTTTAATTTCCACAGTTTTGTGAATTTTCCAGTTTTCCTTTTTTTTTTTAATGTTTATTTCTGAGACAGAGAGAGACAGAACATGAGTGGGGGAGGGTCAGAGAGCGAGGGAGACACAGAATCAGAACCAGGCTCCAGGCTCTGAGCTGTCAGCACAGAGCCCGACGCGGGGCTCGAACTCACAAACCACGAGATCATGACCTGAGCCGAAGTCGGTCACTCAACTGACTGAGCCACCCAGGCGCCCCTCCTTTTTTTTTTTTTTTTTTTGTAGGCTCCGTACCCAGCGTGAAGCCCAATGTGGGCCTTGAACTCATGACCCTGAGATGGAGACCTGAGCTGAGATCAAGAGTCAGATGCTTAACCAACTGAGCCACCCAGGCACCCCTTCAGTTCTCCTTTTGTTAATGATTCCTAATTTCATCCCTTTGTGGCCCATGAAGATCTTTTGTATGCCATCTATTTAAATCTACTGGCACTTAATCTGTGTTCTAACATATGGTCTATCCTGGAAAATGTCCCATGTGCCCTTGGCAAGAATGTGTGCCAAGAATGTGACGGTTTGTTGTATGAAGCCTTCTAGTTCCTTATTTATCTTCTGTCTGGTTGTTCTATCCATTATTGTGAGTGGGATCTTCAATAAATCTTCACCTGTTATTTGTAGATCTATTTCTCCCTTCAATCCCATCAGTTTTTGCTTTGTTAAGTTTTCAACTATTATTTCTTCAAATATTCTCTCTGCCCCTTTCTCTCTCTCCCCAGCCTCTTGTCTTCCAGGCCCCCCATGATGTGTAGGTTGATCTATTTTATGATGTCCAGTAGCTCCCTTAGGCTCTGTTTGTTTTTCCTCTAAGTTTCTTCTTTCTGTTCTCTGCCTCAATAATTTCTATGGTCTGATCTTCAAGTTTGCAGACTCTTTCTTCTGTCTGCTCAATTCTGCCTTTGAATCCCTCTAGTGCATGTTTCACTTTGATTGTTATACTTTTTTCACCTCCAGAATTTTGTTTGTTTCTTTCTTTCTTTTTAGGTTTTCTATCTCTTTATTTACATGTCCATTGTGTTTCTATTTACATGTCCAACTATGTTCACACATAGTTTTCTTGGTCTCTTCCACATCTTCCTTAAGTTCCCTGAACAACGTTAAGGCAGTTGTTTTAAAGTTCATCTAGTATATCTGCCATTAGGTCTTTTTCAAGGACTGTTTCTGTTTATTTTTTCCCTTTGAATGGACCATACTTTCCTATTTCTTTGTATGCCTTGTGACTTTTTGTTGAACACTTGGATATTTGAATCTAGTAATGTGATAACTCTGGAAATCAGATTCTCCCGCTTCCCCAGCGTTTGCTGTTTTTTGTTGTTTTGTTTTTTGGTTGCTGTAGGATTATTGTCTCTGTGCCAGGATCAGCCTGGGGTGTAAACTTAATGTCTTCCCAGGTCATCTCTCAGCCTTTCCTTGGGTATGGATGGTCATTTTCTAATTTGCCCCATTACACACTTTTGTTTGTTTGTTTTTGTTTCAATTGTACTAGTCTCTAATGTCTGGCTGCCAAAAGGGAAAAGGTAAAAAAAAAAAAAAAAAAATGGAGGGTGAATTGGGTGCTGGCCCTTTAAATACCTGGGAAGTCATTTCAGCTGGAGGGTGGAGATGCTTGCAGCAAAGGGGTAAGTGCAACAACAATGCCACCTGCCTCTTTGGACACTGGTTACTAGCAGGAATCAGCGCCTAGGGCCCAGATAGTTGGAGGACAGTTTCCTTTTGCCCACCGTGGTGCCCACATGCTCCATGAACATGTGTACATCTGCCTTCCATGTGGCTGAGGATGAGGGATGGTAGCTCCTTCTGTGCAAAGAGCTGACATTGGTGGAGATTAACAGCAAGTTTTCTCGTCCAAGTCTTCCCCTAGGCGTTACAGGCCTTCAGCAGGCTCCAGAGCTCCAAAATAGCCACACCAGACAGATCCTGCCAGCTGCTGCTGTCTAGGAGGGGAGACAGATTCCTGCTTCCTTCTCTGCCACCTTCCCAGAGCCCCCTGCTTCACTTAATTTTATCATTTCCAGTTTGGCAAAGGGAGTGTTTTTGGCTCTACTATAGCCTTGAACTCAGGTTTGATTGCGTTCCATAAGTCTTGATATGCAGCGTCCTCATATTTTCTATTAAATTATGATCATTGCTCGGTACCAGATAATGTTTCTATTAGTTTTGCTCTGATACATTTGAGAGGTTTTTTTTGAGATCTATTTTTTTGTTTAGGTTTATTTCTTTATTTTGGAGGGAAGGGGCAGAGAGAGAGACAGACGGAGGGAGAGAGAATCCCAAGCAGGCCCCCCCCCCTGACGTGAAGTCCTACTTAGGGCTTGATCCTATGAATAGTGAGATTATTACCTGACCCCCAACCAAGAGTCAGAGGCTTAACCAACTGAGCCACCCAGGCACCCCTGGAGATTTAAAATATTGTTAATTTTTAGCAACGGATTGTAACATATTCAAAAAGAATTCCATGAGTCCACAGTGATACTGGAAAAAAACAGAGACAGAAGACAGGACGCATGTGGGCTGCTGGACACAGAAGGGGTCGAAAGCTCCGCTCCCCTCCGGAGTGGTGACTAGGACACTGATGGGGAAAAGGGAGCCCAGGGGAATCCTGTCGTCCCCTCCAACGTGCTCCCTGGGCCTTGTCCCGGGCCTTGCCCCCGTCCCCCACCACGCAGGCAGGAAACTCCAGGAGGGACAGCCTAGGGACCTGCCCCTAGTACACGTGGGAAGCGCCGCGGCTGGTGAGGAGGGGTCCGAGAGAAGGACGGGCCGCGGGCCGGAGGAGGCGCGGGACTTGCAAGCGCGGGGCTCGCACAAGTTGAGCAGGGTGACCCTCCAGCTGCGCGGTACGCGGATCCGCGCGGCCCCGCTCGGGCGGCCGTGCGCGCCCCCGCATCCCCGCGTGGCGGGCACGCGCTCCGGGCCGCTGCGGGCGGGGCGGAGCGGGGCGAGGGCGGGGGCGGGGCCGGGGAGGCGCCCGGACGCCGGAAGCGCCTTTCCCGGAAGGCACCGAGGCGGCGCCGGCCTCCGGGGGCGGCCTCGGCGATGGCGGCTGGGCGGCGGGAGCTCTCTGCCTAGCCCGAGGAGCCGCGCCGCTGGAGGATGGCCTCTCTCGGGCCGGCCGCTGCGGGCGAGCAGGTCTCTGGAGCCGAGGCGGAGCCGGGCGCCGCGGGGCCTCCGCCTCCTCCGCCGCCGCCGCCGTCCTCTCTGGGGCCCCTGCTCCCCCTGCAGCGGGAGCCACTGTACAACTGGCAGGCGACTAAGGCGTCGCTGAAGGAGCGCTTCGCCTTCCTCTTCAACTCGGAGCTGCTGAGCGATGTGCGCTTCGTGCTGGGCAAGGGCCGCGGCGGCGCGGCCGCCGGGGGCCCGCAGCGCATCCCCGCGCACCGCTTCGTGCTGGCGGCCGGCAGCGCCGTCTTCGACGCCATGTTCAACGGCGGCATGGCCACCACGTCGGCCGAGATCGAGCTGCCCGACGTGGAGCCCGCCGCCTTCCTGGCGCTGCTGAGGTGAGCGGCGGGCGCCCGGCCTGCCCCTGCGCGCGAGCCTCCCCCGCGGCCTCAGTTTCCTCCCCGGTCAGGGACGCGCGGCGGGTCCCCGTCCCCCTCTGCCGGCCGCACGGCCGACCGCCGGTCGTCGGGGTCACGGTCTCAGTCTGCGTCCGCTCAGCGAGCGCTTTTCCTTTCCAGTCCGGCATTGTCACCCGACCTTCGGGACTAGAGAACGGGCGTGGAACGGGTGTGGACCAGGTTGTCTTGATGGCCCGTTTGCAAAGTTTTAGGGGTTTTTTTTGTTGTTGGGGGAGAGGGGAAGAGGTGAGAAGACTTGGCGGACCGACGGCTTTTTTTTTTTTTCCCCCTGTTGGTTGGTTTGTTTTAAATTCTGACTCCTTTTTCGTTTGCGTGTTTATTAGTTGTCGGGACCCAGGAAAGGGAATGCCAAAAACAAGTACCTGGCTTTACCTGGCTCGGCGTTTCTGCAGACAACGTCACATTTGCTTAAAAACCAAATCCAGCCGCGGGTGTTAGAGTTTCCTTTTTTGCCTGTTTCAGTCGATAATACATCGACTTCTGGTTAATTTTGGATGTTAATATTGGATAACGTTAATATTGGATAACGTTATCGTTTGACGTTAATAGCCTTTATTCGCAGAAGTCCAGTTAAGGAGGTGTTGTTTTCCACACTTTTACAAATGGGACCGGGGCCCAGAAAAGTCCAGTGACTGGCGGAGGTAACAGCAAACTCCTAGGGAAGACCATGTGTATTTTATTATATGGAGATGGTTTTAGCTGCCTGACCACAGTGGGTTCTTCGGAAAGGAGCAGAGTCTTGAGTGGTACTGAGGCAAAAAAAAAAAAAAAAGAGGTCAGTGAACGGATAAATAGCCCACAAAAGGCTCACAGCTCAACCGGGAAGATCAGTAGGAAACTGAGTACAAAGTTGAAACGAGTAGAAAAGAAATAGCAAGATCCCATAAACAAATGGTAAAGGGCAGGATAGATAACTTAGGTAAAGAAAAGATAACAACTAATTGACAAAGAATGTTTAACCTCAGTAATTAAAGAAGTGAAAATTAAACGCGGAGCGAATACTAAATTCCTAGTATTTTAAAGATAATATTAGGGGCGCCTGGGTGGCCCAATCTGTTAAGCGTCTGACTTCAGCTCAGGTCATGTTCTCACATTTGTGAGTTCGAGCCCCGCGTAGGGCTCCATGCTGGGAGCTCAGAGGCTGGAACCTGCTTCGGATTCTGAGTCTCCCCCTCTCTCAAAAATAAATTAAAAATATATACATATTGGAGAAGCCCTCTGTGACGAAGATGGTAAAACAGTTTGGCGCTACAGATTCCCTCCCCCCCTCTGAAGTATTGAAGTACTGAAAAATGTGTACAAAAATATTTACAGCTGGATTATTTATAGTAGTATGGAAGTAGTCAGCTGGAGGAAATGGTTAGATAAACAACGTTGGGTGCATTAGATGGAATTAATGCCACTGAGCATGGTACTGATGAAGACTAGGTTATATGAACACGAGAAACGTGTGTAATAAATAGCCCTGAAAACTGCGCACGGTGAATAAAACTGAAAAGTGATAGAACAAACATATACCTAGTGACATGGATGGAAGGAAGCATAACAAAATGCTAACCAAAGTTGTATTGGACCGGTAAAATGATAATGCTTTTTTTTCTTCTTTTTTCCTTTGTTTCTCATGTTTTCTGCAATTTAGTTAAATTACAGTTATGAAGAGAGAGAGAAAAATTAGCTAAAAACCTAGGATCTGGGTCATTTTGGATTTTGGTTTGAACTGATGAGAGGATTGTTGTAGCCCGTTTATAAGTATCTTAGAGTGATTTGTTGGTCTACCTCATTATAATCTCTTTGAGTACTTGTGAAATTCGGGATCCCTTCCTTCCTCTCTAAAATATTGTAATGTTTGGAGGTGGGACCTTGAGAGCCCTTTTAATACTCTCCGACATACTAATACCAGTTAAATCTGAGAGCCCCTGCTCTAAAAATATTGCCGAGGAGTTTTTTCCTTTAAAAAAATAGAGATCGGTAAATAAGAATGTAGAGGGAAAAATGCTTAGCTCGTATTTTTACTGAAGCCGTTAGTCAGTCCTTTCCTATCAACAGAAAATAAGTGAATTAACTGTAAAGTCTTTGAAATTTTCCTCTTTTCAGTGTGGTTATGGTATTTGTCCTTCAGATTCCAGTCTTGTTCTTTTTTTTTTTTTTTTCAATGTTTATTCATTTTTGAGAGAGAGAGAGACAGAGCATGAGCTGGGGAGGGTCAGAGAGAGAGGGAGACATAGAATCTGAAGCAGCTTCCAGGCTCCGAGCTGTCAGCACGGGAGCCCGACATGGGGCTGGAACCCGCGAACCATGAGATCATGACTTGAGCTGAAGTCAGACGCTTAGCCGACTGAGCCACCCAGGTGCCCCGATTCCAGTCTTGTTCTATTGTGAAATGATATCTGGACTGGAAGGTATTGGCCACCTGTGAAACATAGATGCCGTCCTTGCTTGTTATTGTGTGACAAACAGGTGTCCCATAGTACTTGCTGAGTGGGGACAACAGGTTAGCTTGGCCTATTTTTATTATGTTTACAAATTGACTCAGTTAACATTATAAGAAACTACTTGTTTTGATCTGCCTGACCTTTAAGTGATGTTCTTCAGTTGTTCATTTGAGAAATGCTGTGTGCCTCCCTGCACCAGTTGGTGTTTTAGATGTTGGGTGCAGCAGTGAAGAAGAAAAAGCCGCTGCCCTCAAGTACTTCATAATCTAGTAAGGAGAAACAAAGATGTAATGTCAAGTACTGATAAGTGTGCTGAGGAAAAATGATCAAGCCGTGAGGGAAGGAGCATTCTAAGCAAGGCAGAGCGTGTTCAAGGCCCTAGATTTTTCCTGTTGCGGGAACTGCAAAGGTCAACCGGTGCTGTTTGAACGGAGTGAATAAGGGGGAAAGTGGTGGAAGATGAGATCAGGAGGATAGGCTGGGCAAGGTCGTGCAGGGCTGTATAGCCAGGGAAGGACGTGGGTATGTGCTAGGAGGGAAGCCTTTGGAGAGTTTTCAGTAGGAAGTGATGTGATCTGATTTACGTCTTTAAAAACTCATTCTGGCAGTTGTTCGGGGATTAGACTGCAGAGGGAGTAAAATGGGCAGCAGAGAGTTAAACTAAGAGGCTTTTGCAGTAGTCCAGGCAAGACATATGGTGGAGGGTTATACCAGGGTGGTGGGGATAGGTGGGAGAAGTGGTCAGGCTGCAGATACATGATTGACTTTTGAACAATATGAATTTAAACTACGTGGGCCCACTTGTACACAGATTTTTTTTTTTTTTTACGTTTATTTATTTTTGAGAGAGTGAAACAGAGCACAAGTGGAGGAGGGGCAGAGAGAGAAGGAGACACAGAATCCAAAGCAGGCTTCAGGCTCTGAGTAAGCGTTCAGCACAGAGCCCTATGCGGGGCTTGAACCCACCAACCGTGAGATCATGACCTGAGCCAAAGTCAGACACTTAACAGACTGAGCCACCCAGGTGCCCCAGATTTTTTTTTTTTTTAAACAAGTAAAGTACAGTACTGTAAATGTATTTTCTCTTCTCTTACGGTTTCCTTGATAATATTTTCTTTTCTCTAGCTTCCTCAATTGTAAGAATATAGTATATAATGCATATACTAAGTATGTGTTAATTGTTTATATGTTATCAGTAAGTTTTCAGGTCAACAGGCTATTAGTAAAGTTTTGAGGGTAGTCAAAAGTTATATGGAGGTTTTTGACTACAGGGAGGGAGGGGAATGGGGAGTGGAGGCCACGCCCCTGATTCCTGTGTTGCTCAAGGGTCAACTGTATTTTGAAGGTAGAACCAGGAAGATTTCTAAGACATCCAAGGAGGGCAAGAGTATAGCCAGAAATACGAACCCGGAGTTTGGGGAAGAGCTTCTTGGTGAACATAAATCTGAAAGCTAAGAGTGAATGACTGGTCTTTAAACCATGAAACCAAATGAGGTTACGTAGGGAGGGAATGCGGGTTGTGAAGACAGGTATGAAGATGAGCCCGGGGAGCCTCCAACCTAGAGATACGTAGCAGGGGGGAGAGTAAAATGAGGCCAAGGGACCGCTGCCAGTGGAGTTAGACTGGAAGGCAAGGAGCGGGATATCTTGAAACTCAAGTTGCAGAAAGCCTTTCGATAAAGAGAGAGTGGTCAGCCATGTTAAATGCTGCTGAGATGTGGGTGAAATGAGGATATTGAATCGATTATTGGTTTTGACAAAATGGAGGCCGTTGATAACCCTGGCAAGAGTGGTTTTAGCAGCTGGATCAGAATAGGTTGGGGAGAAAATAGAAGGTGAGGAACTGGAGATGGCTGCTCTCAACAGCTCTCTCAAGGAGTTGTGTGGCAGAAAGGAACAGAAACGGAGTGGTGACCGGATTCTGTCTTCAGCTGCCCTCGTCCTTTCTGTTAACTCCTGGCGTTAATATACTCCCCCAGCTATGTGGCCAGACTTCCACTTGGTTTTAGAATCCCACTTCCAGCCGCACATTCACAAATGAATGTCTAGTACCCATGCAGGTGAACATGGAAATGATAAGAATAGTGTGACATTTAGTGAGTGTTTACCGTGCCACTTACTGTTGCTGAGTACCTTATGTGCACTTAAATTCCCACAGTCTTTGAGCGGGTACTCTTTATTTTTTTTAGATTTTATTTTTAAGTAATCTCTGCACCCAAAGTGGGTCTTGAACTGACAGCCCCGAGATCGAGAGTCATGTGCTCTGCCGACAGAGCCAGCCAGGCTCCCAGAGCAGACACTCCTATTATTACACTCTTTTATCAGTCAGCTTTTGCCACAGTAATGCTATAACGCACCCTAGGGTGTTGGGGGACTTGAAAAACATTCCTGCCCATGAATATTCTCACTCTGTGGGTCAGTTGGGAAGTGACTTCAGTGGGCTTGGCTCCAAGCTGTGGTTTGGTTCCAGTCTGCCCCACCTGTTTCTCATCCTTTTTGGACCATTCCTGAGGGTTCCACTTCCTCCTCCTAATTTTTTTTTCCTGCATTGCTTCAACCAGACCATGCTTTTAGTCTAAGCTGTCTTCACTTTCTACATTGTTAACAGGGTTATCTCTGTAATGTCCATATAGTCTCATGTAATTCCCCTGAGTCTTTGACTTTTTGCCTGCAGGATGAAGTGTCAGCACCTTAGGGGACACACAAGACCTTTGTGACTTGGTCTCTGTATCTTCCCTTTCCTCTTTCCACTACTCAGTGCCCCGACTCTAATTGCCTCTCATTTCTTATTTTAATGCCTGCCTTCTTTTTTTTTTTTTTTTTATGTTTATTTTTGACACAGAGAGAGAGAGTGAGTGGGGGAAGGGAAGAGAGAGAGAGAGAGACACAGAATCTGAAGCAGGCTCCAGGCTCCGAGCCGTCAGCACAGAGCCCGATGCGGGGCTCAAACCCACAAGCAGTGAGATCATGACCTAGGCCGAAGTTGGACGCCCAACCAACTCAGCCACCCAGGCGCCCCTCTTTTTTTTCTTTTTTTAATGTTTATTCATTTATTTTGGGGTGGGAGGGGGAAGTACAAGGGGGAGAGAGAGAGAGAGAGAGGGAGGGAGGGAGGGAAGGAGAGAGAGACAGAGAGAGGGAGAGAAAGAGAGAAAGAGAATCCCAAGCAGGCTCCACACTATCATCTCGGAGTTCAGCGCAGGGCTCGATCTCATGAACCGTGAGAGCATGACGGAGCCGAGATCGAGAGTCGGACACTCAGCCGACTGAGCCTCCCAGGCGCCCCTTTAATACCTACCTTCTGAGGCCTTTGTACTTCTCAGTCTGTCTGCTAGAAGGTCTTCAGAATCACTGCACTTTAAATGGACTTCACATAGGCTTTACCTCTTCTGTAAAACATAATCCCACCCGAAGGCAGAATTGAGCACTGCCTCATCTGATGTCTCTCATAGCAAGTTTAGTATCTATTGCTCTAGAGCAAAACACTCCAGCATTTAGCGGCTTAAGTCTAGTTTCATTATCTTTCACAGTTGTGCAGGTTGACTGAGGTCAGCTGTGTGGTTCTGTGACGTCTCCTTTGGGTCCCCCTGCAGTCATAGTCCTATGGCAGTGGAGCTGGAGTCCCCTGGAGGTGTGAGGCAGAGTCTGGGGTGACTGAGCCTTTCTCCTCCCTGCGTGGCTTCTCCAGCTGATCTTTCCAGCCGGGGATCTTGGATAGCAGCTCCAGTCTTCTGAGAATACAGAAGCAGAAGCCGCCAGACATCCTCCGAGGGGAGGCCGCGGACGGGGACGGTGTCCCTTCTGCCACATTCTGTTGGTTAAAGGGAATCACACAGGGCCAGCCCAGGTTTATTATGGGACAGATCTATAGAAGGCCATGGATAATAGAAGGCATGATTGATTCGGGCTATCTTTAGAGATTAGTTATCACACTGTGCCTGATAAATAATTCTGTTGTAATTGTGACGCTACTCTTTAATCATTTCATTACCAAACCGTAAGCTTTCTGCGGGCAGGGCTGTCTTATCCAGGTTTGTATTTCTCAGACCTATCCCAGTGCTTGGTATTATAGTCCCTCAGTAAATGTTTTTGAGTAAAATGAATGAGTCAGTGGTGATACAAAGTTTCGTATACGCGATCTTATAATTTTTCTTATTTATAATCAAATAATAAAAATCTTACAATTTTTCTAATTTAAAATCATATTTTCCCCATTGCTTTAAAAAATTTTTGCTTAAATACTGAAGTTTTCTCTTTTGGGAAAACCTTTAGTCTTTGGGAGGGCTTTGTCCTTAAAGGTAGTAAATGAGGGCTGAAATGTTCATTTTAAAATAAAAAGAATTGTGGTAATATCATTAATTTGTAATTATATTTTGTAAGGCTTGGCTTGTTTTCATATTCTAGCAATTTTAATAATTAAATAGAATGTAAGAAAACATGTAAGTAAAATATGAACCAAGATAGTTCCTGGATTTTTAAATAGCCTATTTTCTCATTAGAAATGAAAATGATTCCTTTGTTGTGTTACATAGAAGCTTGTATGGAATTGTCTAGTCAGGTAATAGGTAACTATTAAGGGTTAGCCGTGTGCCTACACTGTGCCTGGTATTGTAGGAAAGATGTTGGGGGAAAATACAAGAAGCATAGAGTTCCTTTTCTTGTTGTTTACATACCACAGAAAGAATTTAGAACGTCTTACCAAAAAACACAAAGATAAATAAAGCCAAGATGAAGCTAACACAGAAATGCATACTATTGGGAAACTACAGATTTCACCTTAATTGTTTTAGCAGCTAATGCAAAACAAGAAACCTAGCTGGTCAGTTATAATTCATACATAGTATTTGTCAGGTTGAAAACAAACCACCTGCTTAGGGATGCACAGCTCTGTCTGATAATCAGACGAGTGAAAAAATTCCTGGCGAGGTTTCCTCATAAAGAAGGCTTTACTGAAATGAACAGTGTCCTTAATCCGCGTTTTTGGATATAGATGTTTCTTTAACATATTCCTTGATGTAAGCCGAAGGTGTAATACCAAATTGTAACTTAATAAAAGCAAATTGAACGGGGCGTGTGTGTGTCTCAAATAGAATAGTCTAAAACCGCAATTCTCTCTCGTTCCTGGCGTGTTCTTCCCGCCCTCTGGTCATCTTTTAGATCGTCCCTCAAGTAGAAATTTCTCTAGGGGGCTTTTGCAGATGTCAAAGCCCCCACTTGTAGATGCTTACAGAGCCATGTACTTGTGTCCTGAAGTTTGAATCTACTCACATACAGAGGCAAATGGTAATAAAGGCCCCACATTTCAGTTCTTTATTTTGTAACTCTAGTAATTTTTGCCTGAAAAAAAAAAAATTAAAGCAGATAGACGTAAAGATTCTTCCTACCTTGCCCTTAAAATTAAAACGTCATAGGTTTCTAATTCAAGAGGGGAACCGAGCTTGCAGTCAGCCTTCTATCTCTCTCCCAGTTCAAGTGACTGTAAGAAAATACAAAAGAGAATAAATCCCTTCATGGAAAGAGAGGAAGGGAAATGGATTGGAAGCCAACAGTGTGGAAAAGGGACAGAGCAGTTGAAAGTGTGCTGGTAATGAAAGCAAGCAGATGACTGGAGCCCAGAGTCCAGAGCCTGGGGGCTGCGGGGGTGGGCGCTGCCTTCCCTGGCTCCGCCCCGCGCAGTTCGAGGCCTCGAGGCCCGGGTGGGTAGTGAGGACGGGGGGGGAAATGAGAAGGTGAGCTATAACATGGGAGTCAAATTTAAAACTGGCTTACAGACTACATCCTTGGCCAGCTCTTTCTTGCGGACTAACTGCCGATGACGACCTCGGGACAGGCTCCTTTTTAAATGAACGGAGCAAGCTGCCTGGGACAGCTCAGGGACCCTAGAATAATGGCGTGAGGCGGCCCCTGCCCCAGCTCCTTTCCCACTCCCATGCAAGGTGCCGGTCGGCAAGCCCCCACGCGCAGAGCTCTCAGCTGGCCCGTTCATTTGGGGGATGGTTTTAGCTGGAAAACAGGCCCATCTACAGACGCAAGAGAAAGCCTGCTACTAGAATTCCAAACTGGAGACAACCACTGGGCATTTGACATGTGAGGAAAATGAGAACATGAACGACAAAGCCCGAAACAGATGATCCTGGAGGAAGTAGATCATTCAGGAAATGGAAAGGAACCTTAAAAACATTGGCTAATAGCATCTTGGAGACTTAACATTTTTGCATCCATAAAACAGACATGATGCTGTGGAGGTGAAAAAGGACAACTAGGAAGCAAGAATTCTTAGAAATGTGAGCATGTGATTGCTGGGAAGAAAAACAGAAGGGCCGGGAGACAACAGCAAGGAGATCTTCTAAAACAGGAAAATAGCGGACATAAAATAATGAAGCAACGTAAAAATAAATAGCTAACGTTTGTCAGGCACTATTTAAAACACTTCACGTATTATAATTTCTGCTAATCCTCATGCACACGTTATGAAGGGGAGACTGTCACTCTCCTCTCTTTTCAGAAGGGAGCACCACTGATGGTAGTTTGTTTAAAGTCACATGGCTGGCAGGTGGTGGCACAGGCCCAGACCCAAGCCATCTCTTCCTGAGGCCACACAGATAAAACGGCGCTCGCCTGGTGGGCATGACAGTCTAGCACTGGAGGCAGACAGTGCAGAAAGGGGGTGTTGATGTTAGACAGCTTTTGTGTTTCCTCGTCTTCTAAATGCAGGTAACAGCACCTGCCTTCCTTGTGGGAGGATTACATGAACTGGCACCTGTCCCATGGCAGGCACTCAACAAATGTTCATTTTCTCTCTTCCTTTTGTTCATTCCTTTCCCCCTGACTGTAAGTGATTGTGCCTTACTTGGTTTTTAATTCCTTGTGCTCTTCACAAAGTGTGGCACGTAACTTTAAGCTAAATAGTATAAGGGTAATACAGAATGTTGACTTGAGTCTCTAAAAGGAGGTTTTTGGAAAAAATATGTATATTTTTTAAGTTTATTTACTTTGGGGTGAGAAAGAGGAGGGGAGGGGCAGGGAGAGAGAGGGAGAAACAGAATCCCAAGCAGGCTCCGTGCTGTCAGTGCGGAGTCCAATGGGGCTCGAACTCGTGGAGCTGTGAGATCACGACCTGAGCCGAAATCAAAGAGTCAGACACTTAACCGACTGAGCCCCCCAGGCGCCCCAGAAAAAAAGAATACGGTATTTTGAAATGGTGTAATCCTGAAACACAGCAGCCTTCACTGTCAAGGTTGAGCTGTGGAGGAGGATGAGCACGAGCAGCCTCCACCTGGGGTAGTTGTAAGCTCGGTGATGCTATGAGGGGAGCGCCGGTGTTTGGTTGTGGCGAGAGGCTGCGGGGAGGTGAGGAGCTAGCGGTTCACCTTGGGTGGTGACTACGGACACGGGAATGAAGGGAGAGGAACTGGAAAGCCGGAGGGTAGGGACATGAAATAGAGCCTCCCTTCTTTGCGGCCTCCCGGGGCATAGAAGGTTCTGAAAGATGTTAATAGGTTTTCCTGTTTTAGGACTTGGGGCCCAGGAATATACGTGTAATAAGCATTGTAACGTCTTTAGTATCTCTCAAATGCAGTTGTTCTTAATGGCATACTTCTCCCCTCGACTTTCCTGCATGTGGTTGGGAACTGGACAATCCGTGCAGGGTCTCTGAGGAGCCACAACAGGGGCCTAGAGTTGATATGTAGAAGCTCCCGGATAGTTCCACAAGAACTGCGCAGGCCTTCACTGAGAATCGTATGCTTTATTCGCAGCTCTATGAAGCTGATCTATCTAGCGATCTGGCAGTTAGCAGCAGCAAACTGGGAGGAGGCAGTATTGGACTGATAGTGTTTTGAGAGAACATTGGACCTAAATACCCAAAAGCACATAACAGGGGTCATTTAAGATATTATTAAATTGTTTATTCCTCCAAAGCCCCAGTGATCGTCTGTGGGCATTTTGCTAATTTGGAAATAATAATAAAAGGTTAAAAGATGCCCAGAATAACAAGACACCATTATCAGCAAATACATGAATGTTTGACCCCTAGAGGTATGAACCTCAGCTATCCGTAGATTTGTTTAAATGAACGTCCTTTGATGACGGAAAGATAAGTGAACGATTCCTGTCCTGAGCTGCTAAAAGACCTCTGAAAATTTGGCTTAAGAGGGAGGAGTCTGTGTTGTGATCTTCACTTCAGTTTTGTCTGTAAAATGGAGACACTGCCTTACTGAGGACTGAGTAAGAATAAAATGAGATGATGTACGTGCAAAGGCCCTGTAGCCCTGCAAAGTTGGGTGTAAATTTCAGGTGGTTTTTCAGTGTGCTCATTATCTTTGAAAATATTCCTCAGAGGTTTCACGCTGGTGGATTGCTTCTCTAAAATACTAATGGCCATCTCTGTAATTTCCCATTTGCTTTCCAGATTTCTGTATTCAGATGAAGTTCAAATTGGCCCAGAGACGGTTATGACCACTCTTTATACTGCTAAGAAATATGCAGTCCCAGCCTTGGAAGCACACTGTGTGGAATTTCTCACCAAACATCTTAGGGCAGATAATGCCTTTATGTTACTTACTCAGGTAAGTAAATGTAGCTAAGGTCCGTATCCTCATAACTACGTGAGTATTAAGTATTTCCTGGAGAATTCTAGATTAACTTAAAGTATATGTAATTATTTTTATGGTACCATTCAGGGAAGTATATCAGATTCATATGATTTTAGAAAAACAAATTAGAGTCAAGACAGTATCATGTAAGAAACTGAGGCTTTATGTAAGCAGGCTACTGTGACTCAAAGTCACACGGATGGTTAGGATTGGAATTGGAATTGGGATCCAGTTTGTTCCTGCTGCGATTGAGCATGTGATAGCATAGGGTTTTCTGGACGTCTTTTGTCTCAATTTTTGTTGGATCTGGAATAAAGATTTTTGTTGGATCTGGACTTTTTAAGTCCAGATAAGTTCCAAGGTTTACTGTCTTTGTACTTAATCTGAAAGCTTGGAGGAATTAGAATTTCAGGTTTATGTGAAATGTTCTTTCTCTGATATTTAAAAGTTTCCACTAAACATAGTATACATGCAGAAAAGTACACATTATCTTAAGCACTCAGTCTGATGAATTTTTACAAACTGAACACATCTGTGGAACTATTAGCCAGTCTATATCATACTATTTAGCATTTGTTAAACGCCTGTAATCTGAGCTTTACTTCAGATGTAAATAAATCACTTGTTTTTCTTTTTAGACCAAGTTATAATACCCTTGTATGAATTGTTTAAAAAGTTCCAAGCCAGCCTATACCATGTGCTAAGGGTTGAATTGTTTCTCCAAAATTTATGTGTTGAAATCCCAGTTCCCAGAACCTCAGAATGTGATCTTATTTGGAGATAGGGTCTTTACAGAGGTAAGCAAGTTAAAATGAGGAGAAAACAATTGTAAGCTGATAATATATAATCCTGTTGACTATTAGTACTGGAACCGGTCACAGATGTCCCCTAGTTCACCTCTTTCATTTTCCAACTGGAAAACTCAAACCTGGGCCAATGGACTACCTGCCCAAAGGCTCCCAGCAGGCTGGCTGGGGCCGGGGCCCACAGCTCGGGTTGCCCGGCTCTGCGTCTGTTCTGTCATATGGAAATTGTATGATGGCACCTTTTGTTGCTGTTGTTTGTTCAGTCATCTGTCAACAAATATTTGAGGTTAGGGAAGAAAGAGCACACCGATGTCACCTCGTGGACATAATCGCCGAACTCCATTCTGGACATGGTGCGCCAGACGCTAAGCTAGTCACTTTGCGTGTATTATCACAGTTAGCCCGCACTGCAGCTCTGTGGTGCTATTTACTGTTGTCCCCATTTTAAAGCTGAAGCAATGGAAGTGTAAAGGGGTAAATATCTTACTTCACGTTAGACAGCAGGTGCTAAACCTAAGATCCCAACCTTCAACCAGTCGTTCTTAAGGTGTGGTGATACTGATAGTAAGGATGATAGCAGAATGTCTTGAGTGGTGATTGTGTGTCAGGACTTTGTCTGCATTAGTTCATTTAATCTTCTACAGTAACTTTGGGAGGGGTAGGTGTTCTAGGTTTTCTTATTGTCCCCACTTAACAGGTAAGGAGACAGAGGCAGAAATACGAGTCAATTTGACCAAGGTCATAGAACTGTTAAGCAGCATATCCTTGCATTTCCCCCTCTTTTGAGTTTGTGATGAAAATCTATTATGGAAGTTGATATTCCTCAGATTCTTTATCGTCCAAGGGTTTTAAGGTATGTGGAGGGGATCACTTAATTACTTTTATTTTAAAAGCTTATGGAAAAATTCAGAAACCAATGAATTAAACTCTGACAATTAAAATACAGTTTCTAGTTCCGCAGGTCCAAGGTGAGACCTAAGAGTCTGCATTTCTCATGAGCTTTCAGATGATGCCAGTGCTTCTGGACCACACTTTGAGTAGTAAGGGTTAACAGCTGTCACTACGAGAAAGAAAAGGAGCTTTTCAGCGTGTGGTTGGTCTGAGAACCCAATTTTACTGCACATTTTTCACTGCTGGGGTCATGTGAATTAGCCCACGAATTGTCATGTGAAGTTCTTCTTCCTGCCAAGTGAGTCATTTGCACTGAGCATGTCAATTACTTGAGAGGACCTTTGCCAGCTTCACGCTGAAACAGGAGGCCAGTGTGCTGTACCAGCATGAGTGAGACCGGGAAGAGACGCTCGTTAGGAAGTGATATTTTTTTCAGAGATGATGCCAGACCAAACTAAATTTTGAGAAGGATGTATTTTACTCTAAGGAGCAACAATAGATTCCCTAGGAAACTTGACACTGCCTGTGTAACTGAAGAGTCACTGAAATATTGCTGTTCTGAATAAAATAATTTTTATAAAAATTGTTTTTCTTAGAGTGAAAGATCAATTTTTGCATGAACACTGGAAATATAGTTGAGTTGGCCAGTTAAAATATCTGCCAGTTAAAATGTCTAGAATTTCATTTGATAAAAACGTGTTTTCATATTTTAAAAATTCATTAGACTGTGATCCTAGACTGGATCCTATTCTAGGAGGAAAAGTGTTATAAAAAATTGGGTCAGTTGGCAAAACTGAAATACAGTAGATAAGATAAAAATATTGTATGGTTATTTATCAAAGTTAACTACTATGGTTATATAAGAAATATTCAAGTATTTAAGGGTAAGGGCTGTGGTGCTGTAATTTATTGTTGAATAGTTCACCTCAAATACACACACACTCACTATACATTGTCTGTTTTCTTATACATTATTTTCCCACTTATATACATATATATGCATACATATATGTGTGTGTGTGTGTGTGTATATATATATATATATATATATATAATGTGTGTGTGCGCGCACGCCTGTGTGTGTATAGAGAGCACAAATGATAAAGAGGTGAAATATTAGATAAATAACATTTAGATAGGTAAATCTGGGTGAAGGGTATATGGGTATTCTTTTTACTTGCATCTTTTCTGCAAACTTGAAATTATTTCTAAATTAAAAACATTTTAAGGGAAAATAACAAGGAATAGAGTTAATTTTATTCTACTAAATACAGATTTTATATTATTTTTTTGGAAAATTTTGACTAAGCAAATTAATATAAGCCCAATATATAATCTAAGAAGAACATTAAAAACAATTTTTTTTAAGTTTATTTGTTTATTTTGGGAAAGAGAGAGAGAGAGTGGGGGAGGGACAGAGAGAGAGAAAGAGAGAGAGAGAGAATCCCAAGCAGGCTCTGCACTGTCAGTGCGGAGCCCAACACGGGGCTCGAACCCATGAACTACGAGATGATGACCGGTGCCAAAATCAAGAATCAGATGCTTAACTGACTGAGCCACCCAAGGGCCTCAAGAAGAGCATTTTCAGACATGTTTGAGTATTGCATAATTTTAAGAAATGTTCTACTGACTTAAAAATATATGCGTATTTTATACATGTAAGTACAGTTACATATCATCTGAATGTGTGTATTTATTTTAAATTCATCCCAGTGTGTTTATTGCTGTCTTTTCTCCCCCATAAAACACAAGATAACTCTTTAGTTTAGGGATGTTTGTTAATGTAATGGGTCAGTAGCACCTGAGTTATTGAATCCTTTGAAAATGAATTTTACTTTACAAATAAGAGTCATCAGCCATGCCAAATAATGGTTAATTAATTGCATTATTGCCAGCATGAGTACCTGTGTGCGTCTTGTGTTTGTCCATACTGTTAAATGTAAATGGACCTGATACTAGGCCAGAATGAAAGCTTGGTCGCTGGCACACCTATCATCACATCTGTTTTCAGTGTTACAGTTTTTTAAGTCTCATTTGAGTTCGGATCCTCCCACCCCTTCCCCGATGCCTGGCTTTTAAACTTGGGTTGTTTTTTTTTTTTTTTTTAATTATAATACGCATCCTGATTAATCACGTATTATAAGCTTGGCTTCTGAATTCTTAAAGCCGAGATTAGCTTTATTGGAATCATACAGTATATATTTTTTTGCTCAGTTTATACTATGGCTTCTTTTGTTTGTCATTGTGTTTGTGGGTTTCACTCATATTATCGTATGTAGTTGTAGATGATCCTCGCCGTCGTATAAGATTGTCGTGTGTCTATTATTTGCTTTTCAGTTGTTGGCCTGCTGTTTGCTTAGGTTCCCAGAGCTTTCGTGCTCTGAAATTCCTGTACTTGATTCTCTCCCCACATCAGGACAGAAAACGGAAGAAAATAAATCTGATCTGTTTGTACTGTATGCTTGACAATTGATATAACTTAGTGACAGTATCCTATAACTCGGATTTCATAGTGACTCTGCGGCATGACTAACCAGATCATATTAGGCAAGTCAGCACACCTTTCTAAGCCTGTTTCCACATCTGGAAAATGGGATAATCATGTCTGCCTTACCTAACCTAGAGCGTTTGTTAAGATCAAAATAAGTAATGTATAAGAATCCAGGCAGTGTGTGTATATGAGCAGATGGAAAGGAAAATAACAGGTCATCAGTGTGTATTTGTTATCTAAGCAGAGCATTTGTGCTCTTAGCTTTTCATTTCTGATTGTGGAAGGGAAACTTTTAAGAATATATACACATTATAAGGGTATTTTAAGCTGGTGTTTTTACATAATTACCAGTTGTAACTACAGCATTAAGTGAATAGTACTGTCTAAAAGTAAGATAACTATGAGAATAAAATAACTGTCTCTCTGTATGTTTAGGCCCGATTATTTGATGAACCTCAACTGGCTAGTCTCTGCCTGGACACGATAGACAAAAGCACGATGGATGCGATACGTGCAGAGGGCTTTACTGATATCGATATAGGTGAGTCCTCCAGGATTCCAACTGTGCCGTTTGTTTAATTTACTTTTGTAATGTTTATTTTTGAGAGAGAGAGAGCTAGCAGGGGAGAGGAGAGAGAGGTGGGGACAGAGGATCTGAAGCAGACAGCCCGATGTGGGGCTCCAACTTGCAAACCGTGAGATCATGACCTGAGCTGAAGGCATATGTTCAACCGACCGAGCCCCCCAGGTGCCCCCAGATCATACGGTTTAAATACAGTAACACCTTAACAGTCACCCTTTCTGGTGAACGGGCTGTTTTTAAAATAGTGGTTTTTCCAAATTAAATAAGTCTACATTTGAAAATTTTTGCTTTCTTTATTTTGGCGATAAATTCTACGTTATCACCTTTTACAAAATGTCAAATCAAATAAATATTCACTGGGGTGCCTGTGTGGCTGGCTCAGTGGTTGAATGGGACTGTGTGTTGTTGGTGCAGAGCCCACTTCTGATCCTCTGTCCCCCTCTCTCTCTGACCCTTCCCCCCTCAACAAAAATAAACATTCAAAAATAAATAAATAAATATTCACCGAATGCACCATGTGCACAGCATTATAGTAGGATCATTTCAGAAAAACAAAGAAGAGGGGCGCCTGGGTGGCTCAGTCAGTTGAGCATCTGACTCTTGATTTCAGCTCAGGTCATGCTGTCACGGTTTGTGGTTCAAGCCCCACATTGGGCTCCACACTGTCGGTGGAGCCTGCTTGGGATCCTCTCTTTCCCTCTCTCTGCTCCCCCCCCAGCTCCCCGCCCAATCAGTCAGTCAATCAATCAGTAAACGAACGTTGTTTTAAATGTTTATTTATTTTTGAGAGGGAGAGAGACAGAGTACAGGTGGGGGAGGGCAGAGAGAGAGGGAGACAACAGAATCCGAAACAGGCTCCAGGCTCTGAGCTGTCAGCACAGAGCCCATCGCGGGGCTTGAACTCACCAACTGTAAGATCATGACCTGAGCTGAAATTGGACACTTAACCGACTAAGCCACCCAAGAGCCCCAACCAACAAGCATTTTTAAAAATTATTTTAAAAAAATACGAAGAGGAGTAAGATGTGATTTTTTTCTTAAGGAAACTATGATCTAATTGGAGAATCAAGGAACAAGCATGTAAAATTAAGATTTAATAGAAAAATCTGGATAACATACAGTAAAATGTGATTTTTACCTTTTTTTTTTTTTTTTTTGTAATTTTTTTTTTTTCAACGTTTATTTATTTTTGGGACAGAGAGAGACAGAGCATGAACGGGGGAGGGGCAGAGAGAGAGGGAGACACAGAATTGGAAACAGGCTCCAGGCTCTGAGCCATCAGCCCAGAGCCCGACGCGGGGCTCGAACTCACGGACCGCGAGATCGTGACCTGGCTGAAGTCGGACGCTTAACCGACTGCGCCACCCAGGCGCCCCTGATTTTTACCTTTTCTAAGCTGCACATATAGAAAGTAATTACTCTTCAAATCCAAAATACGGAGGGATTACCTCAAATTGAGTAGTGTTATGCAAGTCTTGACAGGAGATCTGCCACGGGCCCTAAAGAATGGGTAGTATTTGGGGAGTGAAGAGAGGGCGACCTTCGAAGCAGGTGGAGCCCCATGAGGAAGTGTGTGTGAGATCGAGGCAGGGTAAACCAGGTTGTACGTTAAATACATTTGGTGTATCCTGTTATAACCACGTCCCATCTGATGAGGCTGGGGAGTCTGAATGTTGTTATTGCAGGAGAGGAGACAGCTAATCTAGGCCTATGGCTTTAAATATTCTCTTCGTCATGATGAACATAAAATATATATTAGTTATCTGTTGTGTATTATTATGTTATTATCTGTCTTGCCAGTAGACAGGAAAAAGTATGGGCAGGGAAAACACCCACATTTTAAAAGCTTTGGCCTCAGTATGGCACCCTCATTTTGGCTCTTACTTCATTGTCTAGGATTCAGTAACATTATCCCACTTAAATTCAGAGGAAGCTAGGAGCTACAAGTCACATCTCAAGAAGAAGAGAAAACAGATGTTTTGTAAACAGCCAGTACTCACTGCCTGTCTCTGTCTGTACCTGACCTTGTCTTCTCTCACTCTCCCCATTATTCACTGTGTTTCATAAACACTAGCCAGGGTTATTTCTATTTTAAGCCTTTGTGTTTACTGTTCCCACGAATTGGAATCCTTTTGCCTTGAATCTGTATGTGGCTTCCTCCTTTTAATCATTCTGATACCAAGTTAGATGAGACCTGAGAGAGGCTGTCCCAGACCTTAGTCAAAGTAGATACCATGTTCCCCTAAACAATCCTTTTCTGTTACTCTGATTTATTTTACTCACAGTAGGTTTCACTATCTGAAATTCTTAAGTAGGTATTTTTGTTTGTGTCTGTGTATTTGTCTGTGTATGTTTATGATGGTTATCTACCTTCCCCAGCTAGATTGTAAGCTTTTTTTTTCTTTTAAGATTTTATTTCTCAGTAATCTCTACACCCAGCATGGAGCTTGAATTTAAAACGCCGAGATCAAGAATCACGTGCTTTACCAACTGAACCAGCCAGGCACCCTGATTGTAAACTCTTTGAAGGCAGGGACTTTGTTGGGTTACCACTGTATTTGTAACACTAAAGACAGTAGAACATAGTACCTGTTCAGTTAGTATTTGTTGACCAACTGGACTGTGTCTAGAATGTTTCCTTTCCTTCCCACCTTGGCTAGTTCTCACTCATCCTTTTTTTTTTTTTTTCCATGTTTATTTATTTTGAGAGAGAGACAGACAGAGCATGAGCAGGGGAGGGACCGAGAGACAGGAAGAGAGAGAATCCTAAGCAGGCTCCGCGTTGTCAGTGTAGAGCCGAATGGGGCTCGAACTCACTGACTGTGAGATTATGACCTGAGCTGAAATCAAGAGCCGGACACTTAACCAATTGAGCCACCCAGGTGCCCCTACTTCTCACTCATTTTTAATGTCTTGGCTAAAATTATACTTCTGCAGTGACTTCTTTCTTAAGAATTGACACCCTGCCCTCCTCCATGACATTTAGTGTATTCTGTTATAACCACATCCCATTGTGAGTTTGTCTGTCTATTGCACTGTACCTCGGGAAGGATGTACAATCATCTTGCATTAATTATCCTGAAGGGCAGGGGCTAGATTGGGTCCTCCCCACTATACATAATATCCACTGACTGGATGTTTGAGAGCCCCAGGCACTGCTCACATTGCTGGGACACATTGCTTAATCCTAATTTTCTTCCCCTAGGGGGTTGTCACTCCATTTGTAATTCAGTTTATGTTTGAAATAGCATTGCTTGCATCTGAGCGACTTGTCCTGGAAGTTGTTTTGTAAATAGCTCCTATGTTAGGCGTGCCATTGGAGCCTGGGGGTCTTGAAGTAGGTGCCTTGTGCAGTGTAAATACTCGAAATATTTGTTGATTTGATTTGATTCACCATTGCTTATATTAAAATCTAGTCTTGCATTACGTGTACAAAACATAATCTTAGCTGTTTTTATGATCTTTACTGGGCTCTCAGCTGTAATTTCTTACTGTAACATATCTGCCAATAGAAGACCTGTGTGTTTCCACACCATAGTCCAGTTTGCTTCAAGTGTACTTGTTAAAAATTGGGATGAAAGAGAAGTCTAGGAGCTGAGAGAAAGAAGGTTGGGCCATGCTTCAGGAGCTTTTTTTTGTTTGTTTGTTTTTAAATGTGTGTTTGTTTGCTTATTTAAAGAGAGAGCTCACAGTAGGGTCAGAGAGAGGGAGAGAGAATCCCAAGCAGGTTCCACATTGTTAGCACAGAGCCTGACGCAGGGCTTGAGCTCACAAACCATGAGATCATGACCTGAACTGAAATCAAGAGTCAGATGCTCAACTGACTGAGCCACCCAGAACACCCCAGGAGCTCTTTTTATAGTTTTAGATTCTAGAGAAGCTTTTTCTCCTCTGGGATTTGAATATACGTTCTGGAGGGATGTGCTTCCTCCAGAGAGATGCTGTTTCTCTCTTAGAGCTTTTTGCTAAAGGAAGAAGGTACTGTGTCACATTGATAGAAAAAAGCAAATTTACATTATGCCAAGGCCAGTATAATGTGTTTTTTCCCCTGCTGATATGTTAAGGTTCTTTGTTTATCTTTACTGAAGTTTATTAGCATACAGAGTAGAGATATGTGGATCCAAAGTTGTCTGTTTTCCCACTGAGTGATTAATTTTGGTCAGTGTATATTCCTAATCCTACAGAATATTGAGGTATATTGGTTTACATTCATTTACCTGTGGAAAAGCTTTATGGAACCATACTCTGTATTCATCTGCTCAGCTACCAGAGAAGGAAAAACTTGATTTAAAAAAAAAATTATGTGTAACCTACTCATTTTTAACATAATGTTGAACCCCTGTGCTGACACCTGCTCTAATGATAGCTGTGGTTCAATATTGACCAGATGTTTGGATGTAGTATGAATGTGTAGACCATTATGGAATCGAATTTTTTTTTTAATAAATTTTTCTTAGATGTGTATTACTGGGTAATTTAAGCATAGTGAATGTATGTAAGTACGGCATCCTCATTTTTATTTGAATCCTGTGATTATTAAGTGTTGTTATTATATCAGTTATTGTATTAGCGAAGCCCTCAGGCCTCTGATGTGTTTTTTGTTTGTCTTGGGTTTTCAGTCTTCCTCTTCAGAAAGACTCTTTGGACTGTGATGCTTTTCAAGCACTTCCATCTACTTGTCACACATTCCCTCTCTCCTCTGTCTCTGTTTGGGTGCAGCCTGTCGTTTTGTTCTGGTCTGTTGGCCTCTATGGCCTGTCTCTGGACTTCCTGCTTTTGGTCTACTATAGAAAAGCTGAGCAGATTCGAGTTTTGCCTCTGATTAAAGGAGAAAGGTTCTGAGTGAGGGCCTGAGTTCTGGGCAGGACGTTTATGCTTGGACGTCAGATAGGGATTTCACACTTCACATGTCCCAGACGAAACTCCAGATCCCCCTCTCACCATCCCCCAAGGCCGCCTCTGTAGGCTTTCCCATCTCAGTTGATGCCACTGTTGTCTGTCCGTTGCTTAGACTATAAACCCGGGAATTACCCTTGACTCCTATCACCCCCAGTATTCAGTCTGTTAGGACATCACACTGAGTCCTCCTTCAGAGTATATCCTGAATCTGATGGTTTCTCACCACTTCCTCCTGGTCCAGGCCGTCATCACCTCTGATGTGGATCAGAGCAGGAGCCTTCTAACTGATCTCATTTCCACTCTGACCTCCACTAGAGTCTCCTCTCAACATGTCTGCCAGCGTGATCCTTCTAGAACATAAAATGTCACAGCTCAGAATCCTCCAGGGGTTTGTTCTTTGTACTCAGAGTAAAAGCCAGATGATTGACAGGGTACTATAAGATTGTACCCCATTTCCCTCCATTTCTGGCCTCCTTGCCTACCACTTTTCCCTCTTGCCCACTGCAGTCTAGCCACACTGGCCTCCTGGCTTGGTCCTCACACATGCCAGGCACACTTTGATGGGAGAGCCGTCACACTGGACATCCCGAACACTTCTGGCTAGGCCTCTGGCTGACTCCCCCATACCCCCCGTCAAGTCTTGGCTCAGACGAGCTGCCCAAGCTGTCCTGTTTTATTTATTTATTTATTTATTTATTTATTTATTTATTTATTTATTTAAAAACAATTTTTTTTTTTAATGTTTATTTTCGAGAGGGACAGAGACAGAATGATGCAAGTGGGTTAGGGGCAGAGAGAGAGGGAGACACAGAAGCAGAAGCAGGCTCCAGGCTCTGAGCTGTCAGCACCGATCCCGACGTGGGGCTCGAACTCATGAACCGTGAGATCATGACCTGAGCTGAAGTTGGATGCTCAACCGACTGAGCCATCCAAGTGCCCCAAAGCCATCCTGTTTTAAACTGCACTTGGGATTCCTCTCACCCTACGGTCTGTCCTACACTTAGCATCTAACTTGTTAAATCTATTTACGTTTAATGTTAACCCCCACTAGAATGTAAGCTCCATAAAGGCAAGGGATTTATTTTTAACTTTTTATTCAGTGATGTATCCTTAGCGTCTAGAACAGTGCCTGACACACAGTGAGTGCTTAATAAGGAATATTTGGGGAACGAATGAATGGTTGTCTGTAGTCTTTATAGATTTATGTATGTCACTAATTTGAAGCCCTTTTCTCAGACTTACAATTAATCTTACTCTGGGTATTTGAGTTTGCTTAATAAATGGCACAAATATACAAGGAGATACTGTACCTAAGCTTCCACGTATGGTAAAGAAAAAGTTGAATATTAACTTCATAGCAATTATTTAAACTCTTTTTTTTTTAATAAAATTTTTAACGTTTATTTTTGAGAGGAAGCGAGAGCACATGAGCGAGGGAGGGCCAAAGAGAGAGGGAGACACAGAATCTGAAGCAGGCTCCAGGCTCTGAGCTGTCAACATAGAGCACAACGTGGGGCTTGAACTCACGAACTGTGAGATCATGACCTGAGCTGAGGTCGCATGCTTACCTGACTGAGCCACCCAGACGTCCCCTAAACTCTGTTTTGTTTTGTTTTTTAATGTTTATTTTGAGAGAGAGAGAGAGAGAAAGACAAGTACGTGAGCAGGGGAGAGGCAGAGGGAGGGAAAAAGAGAGAATCCCAAGCAGGCTCTGTGCTGTCAGTGCAGAGCCCGACATGGGACTTGATCTCATGAACCGTGAGGTCATGACCTGAGCGGATATCAAGAGTCGGAAGCTTAACCAAATGAGCCACCCAGGCACCACACTTTATAGCACTGTTTTAAAGAAAACTTTGCTGTTTAAGTGTTTTCATTCTTTAATATTTTTAAGTATAGGGGCTGTAGTTTTAAGTATCTAATCTCCTTTTTTAATTGAGATTTGAAAACTTAATGTAAGTCTGTTTGTTGGTGTTTTGTTAAAGATCAAAATATTCCTAATTTGATTTATTCTTGTATTTTCCCTGTAGACACACTCTGTGCCGTTCTGGAAAGAGACACACTTAGTATTAGAGAGAGTCGACTTTTTGGAGCCGTTGTACGATGGGCAGAAGCGGAATGTCAAAGACAACAATTGCCTGTGACTTTTGGAAACAAACAGAAAGTTCTAGGGAAAGCACTGTCCTTGATCCGGTTTCCACTGATGACCATTGAAGAGTTTGCAGCAGGTAGGGCTATAACTTGACCAAAATCTGTGTGAAACTATGCCAACAGGCAGTCAGCCAGCCTCCCTGTGCGAAAGAGGGAAAGAAGCTGGTACTTACTGAGCTCTAGTCACATGACACATGGAGGTGTGTGTAATTTCCTTTACTTCTGGTAGCCCTTCAAGATAACATTGTAAGTTAGTTATTTATTTTGATATGTGCACTAGGTTCTTCTTTTTTGGGTGGGGGCTGTAGTGTGCACAAGTGTTACGTTAGTCTCTGGGTTACAGGTGGTGATTCTGTTCTACGGGGCTGTATGCTCACCGCAAGTGTAGCCGCCCGTCACCACCTAAGACTACTACGGTGTCATGGACTATATTCCCTTTGCTGTTACTTTTTATTCCCATGATTTGTTCATCCCATAACTGACGGCCTGGGCCTCCAACTCTCCTTCAGCCGTTTACCCCATCCTCCCACCCCTTTCCCCCTGGTAACCATCAGTGTGTTCTCTGTAGTTTCTTGGTTTGCCTCTCTCTTCTCACCCTTATGATCATCTGTTTCCTAAATTCCACATATGAGTGAAACGATATATTTATCTTTCTCTGACTGATGAACTTCACTAAGCATTATACTCTTTAGCTCCACCCATGTTATTGCAAATGGTAAGATTGCATTCATTTTTATGACTGAGTAATATTCCATTGTGTGTGTGTGTGTGTGTGTGTGTGTGTGTGTGTGTACATACATATGCACCACATCTTCTTCATCCATTCATCAATTGGTGGACACTTGGGCTGTTTCCATACCTTGGCTATTGTAGGTAATGCTGCTATACACATAGGAGTGCATGAATCCCTTTGAATTAGGGTCTTTGTATTCTTTGGGTAAATACCTAGTAGTGTGATTGCTGGATGGTAGGGTAGTTCTATTTTTAACTTTTTGAGGATCCTCCATACTGTTTTCCATAGTGGCCGCCCCAGTTTGCATTCCCATCAACAGTGCAAGAGGATTCCTTTTTCTCCACATTTTTGCCAACACCTGTTATTTCTTGTGTTGTTGATTTTAGCCATTCTGGTGATATCTCGTAGTTTTGATTTGCATCTCCCTGATGATGAGTGATGTTGAGCCTCTTCATGTGTCTCTTGGCCATCTCTGTGTCTTCTTTAGAGAAATGTCTGTTCATGTCTTCTGTATTTTAAACTTAATAGAAAGGAAATCATACATACAGTATGTGCTCTTTTGTATATGGCTTTTTTTTTTTAAAGTTTATCTTTAAGAGAGAGTGTGTAAGTGAGTGGGGGAGGGGCAGAGAGAGAGGGAGGGAGAGAGAATTCCAAGCAGGCTCTGTGCTGACTGATGTGGAGCTCCAGCTCACCCACTGTGAGATCATGAATTGAGCCGAAATCAAGAGTTGGATGCTTAACCGACTGAGCCACCCAGGCACCCCTGGCTTTTTTCTGTTAACGTTATGTCTGTTAGATTCGTCCTTGAGGTAGTGTTTTCACTGTTGTATAATCTGTCATAGGAATGTGCCATGATTTATTTATGCATTTTACTGTTGTTGAACATTTGGGTTGTTTCTCTTTGGTGGCCATTAAGAACATTCTTGTACATGTCACTTAGGAGACATATGTAAACATTTCCGTTGCATGCCAGATCTTGCCATTTGCACCTACGTGGATGGACTGGAGGGTATTATGCTAAGTGAAATTAGTCAGGAAAAGACAAATATCATATGACTGCACTCATATGAGGACTTTAAGAGACAAAATAGATGAACATATAAGGGAAGGGAAACAAAAATAATATATATAAAAACAGGGAGGGGGACAAAACAGAAGAGACTCATAAATATGGAGAACAAACTGAAGGTTACTGAAGGGGGTGTGGGAGGGGCGATGGGCTAAATGGGGAAGGGGCACTAAGGAATCTACTGAAATCATTATTTCACTATATGCTAACTAATTTGGGTGTAAATTTTAAGAAATAAAAAATAAAATTAAAAAAAAAAGTTAAGGTTAAAGTTCATTTTTTTCCCTATCAAGCCATATATTAAAAAACTATCTTTGCCTCGCATACATTGCAGGGCCAACTTCATTGTAAATCAGGTGACTTTGTGTGAATGAATCTGTTTCTGGAGTGTCTGTATTCTGTTCCACTGTTACATTTGTTTATTCTTGTACCAATCCTGCATAGTTTTAGTTCTATAGTTTTACACCAAATCTTGAAATCTGATAGTGAAAACTCCCCAGCTTTGTTCTTCTTCAAGATTATCTTGGCTATTTTTGGTCTTTTGCATTTTCATATTAATGTATTTTTTAAAGTTTATTTATTTTTTGAGAGAGAAGGAAAGAGAATCCCAGGCAGGCTCCACACTGGCAGCACAGAGCCTGCCTGACGCGGGGCTCAAACCCACAAACCATGAGATCATGACCTGAGCTGAAACCAAGAATCGGATGCTTAACAGACTGAGCTACCCAGGTGCCCCACATATAAGTAAATTTTTTAATCACCTTGTCAATTTCTACCTCTCCCCTGCACCCCCCACCCCGCAAATTATCATATTTTGATTGGAACTTAGATTGGTGTGGGGATAAATGACATTTTTGTAATATTGAGTCTTTCAATCCATCAACATTTATCTAAGTCTTTTAAAATCTCTTCTAGTAATATTTTGAGTTTTCTGGTAGAGGTCTTGTATGCTTTTTGGGAGGTTTATTCTAACCTAGATACTTTTTTTTTTTTAAATTATTTTTTTTAATGTTTTTGAGAGAGAGAGACAGAGCACGAGTTGGGGAGGGTCAGAGAGAGAGGGAGACACAGAATTCGAAGCAGGCTCCAGGCTCCGAGCTGTCAGCACGGAGCCCGATGCGAGGCTCGAACCCACAAGCCGTGACATCATGACCTGAGCTGAAGTCGGACGTTTAACCAACTGAGCCACCCAGGCGCCCCTAGATATTTCATTTTTTTTTTTTTTTAATTTTTTTTTTGTTTTTACAGAGAGAGACAGAGCATGAGCAGGGGAGGGGCAGAGAGAGAGGGAGATGCAGAATCCGAAGCAGGCTCCAGGCTCTGAGCTGTCAGCACAGAGCCTGATGCGGAGCTCAAACTCATGGACTGTGAGACCATGACCTGAGCTGAAGTTGGACGTTTAACCGACTGAGCCACCCAGGCGCCCCTAGATATTTCATTTTTTAAATGCTATTGTAAATGATTGTCTTTAAAATTTCCATGTTATAATCAATTGTTCACTGATAGAAATACAGTTGATTTTTCTATATTGACCTTGTATCTAGTGAACTTGCTAAATTCACTGATTCTAATAATTTATTTGTAGATCACTGTACATAGTCTACATGTACAATCATGCCACTGCAAACAGTAATAATTCTGCTTCTTCCTGTCTAATCCTTAGACATTTTATTTCTTTTTCCTGCTTTATTATGTGGTCTAGGACCTCTGGCATATTAGTGAATAGCAGTGCTGGTAGCGAACATCTCGTCTCATTCCAGTGTTCCACACAAAGCTTTACTATTTCCCCAGAGTAGGCTTGCTGTAAATGTTTTGTAGGTGCCTCGTATTGGATTAAGCAAGTTTTCCTCTGTTACTAGTCTGCTAAGAGTTTTATAATGAATTTTATCAAATACTTCTCTTCATCTTGTCATGATACAGTAGTTTTCCCCTTTATTTTCTCTTTCTTATTTGTAATTGGCCTTACTAAGCGGTTCATGTATTGGGCAGCATCCCATCTCGCAAGTAGAGAGATGCTCCTTGCTTTATTTTCTTAACTTGGTGAACTAGACTGATTTTCCAAATTAAACCTATTTTGGATTTCTTATGTAAGGTAGACTTAGTTGTCATGCTTTATCCTATGTTACCAGATCCAATTTTCTAAATTTTAAAATATTTTTATGACTATTTCATGAGAGAAATTAGTCTATAATTTTCCTTTCTTGTAATTGTCAGATGTGGATTACCAAATTTATTCTGGTTTCATCCAAAACTTAACAAATGCTTGTTTTTTTCAGTGTCAAAGAGATTGTGTAAGATTGGTGTTGTTTTTTTCCTTAAATGTTTAGGAAAATTTGCCAGTGAAGTTATCTGGATCCAGAGTTTACTTTATGGAACGTTTTTAATAGATCTTTTTTTTTTTTAATTTTTTAAAGTAATCTCTACATCCAACATGGGGCTCAAACTCACAACCCCAAGACCAAGAGTTGCACACTACTGAGTGAGCCAGGTGCCCCTGTGGAAGGTTTTTAATTAGAGATTCAATTTCTTAGAGTAGCATAGCACTATTTCTTTTTGTAACCGTTGCCTCTAGCCTTTTAATTTTTTTAACATGAATGTTATAATATCCTTTTATTATCTCTACATCTGTGGAGTCTAAATTGTGTCCCTATATTCATTTCTTCCCTTTTTTTTTTTTAAGTTTATTTATTTTAGAGCGAGCACAAGAGCAAGCGGCAGAGGGGCAGAGGGAGAGAGAGAATCCCAAGCAGGCTCCACACTGTCAGCCTGGAGCCCAAGTGGGCTCAAACTCAGGAACAGTGAGATCATGACCTGAGGCGAAAAAAGAGTTGGATGCTTAACAGACTGAGCCCTTACCCGCCCCTCCCATACTCATTTCTGATATTGGTATATTGTATCTTCTTTGATCAGCCTTGCCTAGTGGTTTATACATTTTATTAATTTTTTCTAAGAACCGACTTCTGGCTTTATTAATATTTTCTATTGCATGTATGTTTTCCATTCCATTAACTTCTGCTTTTTTATTATCTCCTTGATTTGATTTTAGTTTGCTAGGGAGTATTTTGTCAGTCTTTGTGGGTTTTTTTTTTTTCCTTTCTTTCTTTTTTTTTTTTTTATTGAATGTTTATTTTTATCTTTGAGAGAGAAAGATGGACAGAGTGCAAGCAAGGGAGGGGCAGAGAGAGAGAGACACAGAATCCAAAGCTGAGCTGTCAGCACAGAGCCCACTGCAGGGCTCGAATCACGGACCGCGAGATCATGACCTGAGCCGACATCAGACGCTTACCGACTGGGCCACCCAGGTGCCCTTCACTTCACAAGTTTTGATATGTATTTTCATTATCATTCGATAAAAAATACCCTTTCGTTTTCATGGTGATTTTTCTTTATGACCCATGATATCAGCCAAATTTTGGAATATTTGGGGACTTCTCCCCCCAGCATTTTAAGACCCCTGAAATTTCTGTTACATCTTTAGTTTCTTAGCAGTTTCTTTCTGCTTGGTTTCTTGGTCTCATAATTTTCCCTTGCTTATCATAGCTTAGGAATCAGCAAACACTTCCTGGAGAAATTGTGCAGAAATGTTGGTCTTACCTCTCTTACCCCCTTTCTGCAGCATTGTTGTCTGGCTGCTTTGGTAGCTTTAAATTCCAGTGTTTGTCTCCTCAGTCCAGTGAGGGTTACATGATTTCTAGGTTGCCTGTTTCTGTTTGGCATTTATGCCCTGTGAAGCAGATCAGCAAATATCCCAAGGGGAAGAAATAGTGCCAAATATGTGGCTTCATCTCAACACATTTCCCTTCTCAAACACTGACTGCCTCAGCTGTTGTCAACTTAAAAATAGCTATTTTATGTATTTCATCCATAGTTGTTCTGTGATGTAGATGATTCCATCTTACAGACCACACTCCTTGGTATTTTTATGTAGTCAAATAATGTTTCTTTTGCTGTTAGGCATGTTCTTTTCCCTATGTTACCTCTGTATTGTGCTTTTAAAAATGTTTTTATGGGGGCGCCTGGGTGGCGCAGTCGGTTGAGCGTCCGACTTCAGCCAGGTCACGATCTCGCGGTCCGTGAGTTCGAGCCCCGCGTCGGGCTCTGGGCTGATGGCTCGGAGCCTGGAGCCTGTTTCCGATTCTGTGTCTCCCTCTCTCTCTGCCCCTCCCCCGTTCATGCTCTGTCTCTCTCTGTCCCAAAATAAATAAAAATGTTTTTATGAAGAATTCCCTTTATCTATTTTGCTGTTGAGTATGTTTGCTTTTTTTTTTTTTCCCTGTCTAGATTTGGAAATTAGAAATTCTGTGTTTATTTTTCCCCCCTCAGTTTTCTTAATTCTCCATTTCACAATAAAACAATACTTACTGCTCATCCCTATTGGAGATAAGAAGGTTACAGTGGTGTGTTATTCCTTTCAACCTTTGCAGACCACTTGGTGACTGGTCACACACACACACAACACGTTACGGTGACACAACTGTGGTGGGCCTGGTTCTAGGTCATACTAGGTCGTATCTGATTACTTTCTTGCAGTAGGTATATGGCTCATATCTGAGAACAGTTTCCTGATCCGAAGACTTCTTTTTTCAACTAAGGAAGTTTTATTATAGTTTTGAATTATTACATCATCTTTTTATTTTAATTTTCTTTTTAATGTTTGTTTATTCTTGAGTGAGCGTGAGTGGGGGAGGGGCAGAGAGAGGGAGACACAGAATCCAAAACAGGCTCCAGGCTCCGAGCTGTCAGCGCAGAGCCCGACGCGGGGCTCAAACCCACGGACCACAAGATCATGACCCGAGCCCAAGTTGTATGTTTAACTGAGTGAGCCACCCAGGCGCCCCTGCGTCCTATTTCTTATTATTAGTTCTTCAGGAACACTTGTGACCTGTATGTGTGTTCCTGCTTTTTTATCGTTTTTACTCACCTGGAACATTTTAATTCTTTTGTGTTATGTTAGTCCTCGTCATTCTGAGAAAGTCACATGGGTTCATCCCCATCTCTGTTGATATTAGCACTCCCAGTTCTGTTCTTTTTACTAAAATGCAGGTTTTAAGTTTTTAGTTGTTTTTTTTTTTTTTTTCTTTTTCCCTTTTTTACACTCTTTCCTCATCCAGAGGCTGCAAATCACTGTTGGGGCCAGGTCTGGCAGGTTGATAGATTAATCTAATGTTTAAAATCGGGGGGTTTTACAGTACTGTCTGAATTTAGGACTTCTAAACCAAATTTCTAGTGTTGTGCAGTCTCTTATTTAGATTGCTTTTACCAGTCTTGTAAGGGATCTGGCATCTTTTTATTAGGAGTGGCATTTATTCCTGGATAAGTTTAAACTGAACGGGCTTTTTCAGAAGCAGTGAATGGGAACACTAACATACATGACGTGCTGCTTGCACAGCTCATCCAGTCTTAGCTTCTGCCCTCTGCTTTCTGAACGCCGGAAGCAAGCACCATCCCATGTATTTCCCCCTCTAGGTGGGGTGTAGAGAGGTAGCGAGAGCTCTGGCTACCACATGAGCATTGCCCCCGTAGGGAATGACTCTTCTTCCTGGTGAACAGGTGTCTGTGGTGCACAGAGGGGGTGGGTGGATAGAAAAATCCAGAGATCCTTCTGCGATTTCAGGGTTTCATCTAAGCTTTGATTTATTTACTAATGGTTTTCACACTTAGGACCTATTAGGTTAACTTCAAATGGATTTTGAAATCCTTACAATTAAATACATGCTCAAAATTTTCTGCCTCATTGTTACTTTACCTCTTCCGGATTTGAGTTCACTTCGTTTGGAGTGTTACAAAGTTAGGGATTGAAATCCAGTCGCTTTTACTAAGGTCAGATTTTTATTTCTGCAGGTCCTGCCCAGTCCGGAATTTTGTCAGATCGGGAGGTGGTAAATCTCTTTCTCCATTTTACGGTCAATCCCAAGCCCCGAGTGGAATACATCGACCGGCCAAGGTGCTGCCTGCGAGGAAAGGAGTGCTGTATCCGTAGGTTCCAGCAAGTGGAGAGCCGCTGGGGCTACAGCGGCACAAGCGACCGAATCAGGTGTCTGTCACGTTGCAGGCGCGGGGGTGACGTGGGGCCGCACCTAGCATTTTTCTTTTGTCCTCATGTCGTGGGAGACAGTTGACCACGTTTTATTTTCTGCTTTGTTTAGTACATTTCTGAGTTACTACAGGAGTCCAGAGTCAGGAAGATACAGCAGTGTCCTCGCTGCACTGGGAGTGAGGGGATCTCTCAGGAAACAAGTGAACTTAGAGAGGGCCGGGTGGGGTTTTCCACAGCACGGATTCTGTTTGGATCTCTACTGCTGGAGAGCAGGGTCTACACCTTCATTAATCAAACACTTGCTTCTACTGTGTTTAATGTGAGCTTTTTGTTTGCAAAGATATTGCACGGGAGATAGTTCTATGTACAGTTACAAAAGAGTGAAAAATCTAGAATCTTGAGACATGTGTATATAATCCTGTTGAGGAATTTATCTTTGCCCTACTTTGTTTTCTTTAGGCTAGATGTCAAAATAGAATGTTTCAGTTTCCATAAAATATACCTTTTGGATTTTTACTTATTTATAATAGCACTTTAGTATAAAGCTAGGAGCTAATAACAAGCTTGTTAAAAAACAACTCTGGGGGCGAGAACTCAGAAACGTTGGGTTAAAATGGAAATTTAAAATGCATTTGTGGACTATTTAATAATTACTCACAATGAGAATATCATATATGAAAATTTATGAGATGAGACCAAAGTGTCACACAAAGAAACAGTAACAATGATCTACTTTTACTAAATAAACTAGAGTAGAAATAAATGATTTAAGCATTCAACTCAAGTAGCTAAAAGACGAATAGCCAAAAGAACAATAGAAAAGAGAAATAGATAAATCTCGTAATTAATGAATTAAAAATAGAATTAAGAAATCCATAAGTTGGTTCCTTAAAAAGATCAATAAAATAAATAAACTTCTGGCAGAGATAGTAAAGAAAGAAAACATACATTTGGAAATAATAATGGGAATATAATCATATACTAAGGCAGTTTTTATTTTAATTCTGAGTTTACTCTGTGCTAATAAATTGAACATCTTGATGGAATGGATCATTTTATAGGCAAATATAAATTATCAAAATTGACTGAAGAAGAAAGCCTGAATAGACCAGTTACCAATGGAAGGAATTAAAAGTTATCAAAGAACTGTCCCTTCACAAGGTGGTTTTTACAGGTGAGTTTTATCAAACCTTCAAGGAACAGGTCCTTGAGCATTAAAAGAAGAAAATACTTCTTGGTTCATTATTGAAAGAAGCATAACCCTTATACAGGAGTTTGATAAAACAAGAAAGTTTCTAGATCAATCTCATTTATAGAGAAGAACAACTTCTACGTAAGGTATCAGTGTCTTAAATCTAGCAATACCTCAGAAAAATAATAACTGAGCAAACAGGGTTTATTTGAAGATTGAAAAAATGTATTAATATATATTCACCACAGCAGCAGATGAAAGAAGAAAAGCGATTTGATTGTTGCAGTAGATATCGGAAAGAGTTGATAAAATTTCACCTTCATTCCAGATGTAACTACTAATAGACTAGGTCTAGAAGATCTTGAACGCGATTCACTGTTGAAACCTCAGGATAGGGATGCCGGCCAGCACCGTTGTACTTCAGCAGCATTCTTAGAATTCTGGGTGACGTCGTCATGAAGGATAAAGAAATTAGAACCCTGAATATCGGAAGGGAAGAAGTCTTTTTCAGAATTTGCAGATGACATTATCTACATTAGTACCACTTTTCCCTTTCTTATAATAAAACATTTTGTACTCCCTCTTTAGTAACCTGGTGAAATTCATAGACTGTATACCTCACACATTGTTTTTGGTCAACATAATGACCTAGCTCTAATGTAACGGAGCAGTAAACGTAACGGAGATGAAATAAAACCCGTCCTTCAGTACGTAGATGCTTGAGCAGGACACCAGGAGGCAGCCGGAAGCACCCGTGTGCGTGCCACACAGGCTGCCGGGGCAGGTGTGTTATGTTAATGTGTCAAAAAGCGTGAGCAGCGTTGCTGCCAATCATGTCATTTTTTTAAAGGTTTCAAATAAACGGTCATTCCTGTTTGTTTAGTTTCCAGATTTGCAGCTCGCCTGCTCACTAAAGCTTCTCTGTACTCCCAAATCAATACTTGCAGCACTTCCTTATCACAGACCTGAGTTGCCCGGAGGTATGTTCCTATTTGAGGTCGCACAGGTGACCCCCTCCTGAGGAAACGGAGACAGCAGGGGCAGCGCAGTGTAGAGCCAGACACTGGCCCCAGGGCCATTTCGGCAGCTGACCCCTAACCCTGCACCTGTTGGGGGTGGCCTCAGGCGAGTCACTTAACACTTCTGAACTCCTGTTTTCTCTTTTGTAAAATAAGATGGAACCTCCGAGGATGAGTTGTTTGGGGGATTTAAGGTTACAACCCATGTGAGAGGGGGGTGTGTGGGTACGTGTGTACACATGTTCCCCGTAGGAGCAATGGTTTAGTGGTATCTGTGGCAACTTTATAGAATATAATTACTACAAATAGTGAGAATTGACTGTATAATATTTCCTCTATTTATATGGTAGTAACATCTTGTAAAAGTCACTGAATATTAAAATTGCCATAAAAATTATTGGTTTGTGCTGAAACACTGTGCGATGCTGAAGACTCGGGGACCCTTGCTCTGCAAGGAGAACTGGGGGTTGAGTGTAATCCCTTAAGTCCTTCCTGTGCTCAGACGGAAGACACACACTGTCTGCAGGAGTAATCTTGCTTTATAACAATGCCGAAATCTGTAGTTTGTCAATAAAGTGGTTGACACTTAGGTTGAGCTCTTGTAGTTATAAACAAGTTTTTCACCTACATGAATTCCGACAGGACACCTGAAAATTGGCTGGGATTCTTTGTTTTCAGAGACCGTCCTGATCATTGCAGTAAATCTTGCTGCCACTGGAACCCCTGAGCCTTTGTGGGAAACAGAGCATGGTCTCCGTGGGGCTGGGACTCTTTTTGAGAAGAGTTGATCCATCCCGATGACCTCAGGATCAGTAAAAATCTATTAGAACCAATAAAAGAGAATAGTGGCCATTTGTGAAATGTATATACAAATCCCAGTGATGGTCCTGTATGTCCTCAGAATTCAGTTACAGAGACGGATGGATGGTGGTGAGGGTTGTCTAGCGATGTGAATGTTCTCAGTGCCACTAAATTGCACACTTAAAAATGGTTAAGATGTTACATTTTGTTACATATTTTGCCACAACAAAAAGATACAATTTAAGCATGTTTAGATTTTCAGTTAACAATATTAAGTAAAAAAAAAGATGTCACTTACAATGGTGACAACATAAAGGAACAGGAAGAGATTCCGTAGGAAGCAGACAGAACAGCACCTTCATGGAGAACCGGAGAACCTGGCCTGTAGCCATTGTCTTGCCAAGCTAAGTGCGTGGACTGCAGCTCCCTGCAGGAGTGACGTGCTCTTGGCAGGAAGCATTGGCTTGGCCCAGTTTCTCTAAAATTAAGCTGGAAGAGTAAATTTTCTCTTTTTAAAAGAGCAGTATGGATCAAATGTAAGACTACTGTAAAGTTAAAGTAAGTTCGTGCCGTATGGAACACTCTACAGAGTCCAGGCAGCAGACTGACCTAAATGAGCATAGAATATGAGGGGAGAAACTTAGAAGATGAGGAAAGGATCAACCACTGGGAAAAAAAAGTTTGATTCCCTGCTGATATCATCTGCCAATATTTGTATCCATTTATTTAATATTAAAAAAAAAAGAACACGTGACTGTGATGCAGAGGAGATAGGCCTCTCTCCACTTGGCAGGGGTCATAATATGACTACAGGTAATCCAAAGTTTTTGTGTCCACAGCCACCATGAAGTTAATAAGTAAATGACAAACAGGACACTTGCCATAATGGATAGTTACTGACAGAGCGTAGCTATATAACATGGTCTTTCAAATCCACATGAAAGAGACACTCAGCAGCAGAGAAAAATGGGGAAAGAACATGAGTATTTTATTAAAGAGAAAATCCAGTAGACGGTAAATATTCGAGCAAATGTTTTAACTCATTAATAATCCAAGAAAAAAGAATAGAATTTGTCAGTCATCAGTTTGTCAGTGGCACAAAGACATAGAAATACTCACAGTTGCTGAGCATCAGATAGAAACGATCTTCGTTCCCTGTGGGGTGAACACTTCCACCGGAAAGCAGTTTGATAACGTTTATCTAAAGCCTTAAGAACACGCCTTTCATTTTCCTCAGCAATTCTAAGAATTTATTCTCAGGACATAATTAAGGCTCCACAAAGTGATTTAGCTGCAAGATTGTTCCTCATGGCACTGTCACATAATAAAAACTGCAAATAACCTGGATTATCCAACAATGAGAAATCAGATCTAGTGGAGCAGTAGTAATCTTTTACCTTTTTAAATGAAAAAGAAGTATTTATACACATATATACAACTGAGATGATTTGTAAAGAACATGTTCATAGAAAACAAGTCTATTTTCCCATTGCTAAAAATAGAACTAAGTCTAAAATGAGAAAGCACCAAAAGCTACATGGGACTTAGAGATGCTTTAAAATGTTCCTTATTTGATTAGCTGCATTTCTACTTTTTTTCCCCCACGGAGAATATATTGCTTTTTTAAAATAAGGAAAAACTATATTATAAATGACATATTTAAAAAATGTTAAGGTGGTCTTCGCCCTGTGCTGGGAGTTTTAGCATAGCGGTGGAGGAGTGCGGGCCCTTTGGCCCGCCACACTTCTTGCCCCAGGCAAGTTAATTTCTCTAAACCTCAGTTGCCTCCACTGTAAAGACCAGGGGTACGAACAACACTGTGTTAGTCTATCCAGCCATTACAATGATTCAAGGAAATAATTCATGTAAAAAGATGGCCGGGCAGCGCCCAGCACAGGAAGTACTCGGCGTGGCGGTAACAATATTGATCATCGAAGTTGCTGCTGAACATGTGGAGGGTGACTGCTTGATGTGACGGATTATCTCTGATTACATCTTTCATGCTGTTTGTACTCTCGGTCAGTTTTCCTACATTGGTAAAGTGGAGCAAGATGGGTCTGTTTGTTAACTCCTATGACCAAACTGTTCCTGCTGATTGTTCTAGTATGAACCCTCATTCTGATCCATCTGTGTAAGTGAGGGCCTGGCCCCAGCCCTGCACCACCAGTGTTCTGTTACAGCAGCTTCCCTCACAACTCTTACCCCAACCTACGGTTGTTGACTGATCCCTTTGTTTACTTTTTTATTATTCATGTCCTCCTTTGGGCTCTAAGCGCAGTGTGGTGCCCAGTATTTAACTCTGACAGGCCCCTAGTAAGTATTCATAGAACTGGTAAGTTGTTACAGATGGACTTGCTGGGCTCTGGGCCTTTGTATCATGAAGATGTGCAGACATTTGGACTAAGACATCATTAAGATGGTCATTACAACAAAAGTGGGCATTTAGGTTAAATAATTTCCTTTGACTCTCAAAAATGTACAGCACAGAAAACAACTTCTACTTAAGTTCCCATTAAGTTAAAATTTTTTCTAGGAAGAGTTTTTTGGTAAGCAGATGACACTTCCAAGGATATCAAATTTATGACAGTTTTCCTTTTTATGAGCAAAATGTATTCCAGGTAGCACTTAAAAATTTTATAGGCCTTCAGACTATGAATACTTAATGAATTATGTATATTATTTTATATTTGGCTTCATTCTCTCAGGTTCACAGTTAATAGAAGAATCTCTATAGTCGGATTCGGTTTGTATGGATCTATCCACGGACCCACGGATTATCAAGTGAATATACAGGTACCGTTCTTCCTCACTGTTTATCGTCTTGAAATACAACAAATGTAATTTTATAGTAAGATCTCATTTTGACAAAGTCAAATTTCAATATAGTTCTCAAAGGCATCAGAAGGCCTAGAGAGTTCTGTCTTACACCGATGAAAAGCAGTTTCAGAGAATCGGGACTCCTGGGGTCCTTCACAGAAGCATTAGCACACAAGGAGCCTCCCTTCTCCAGGAAACCCCTTCTGTCACTCCCTTCTGCTGCGCATTGACTGTCTAAAAACATCTGCAGGCTGTTTTTCCTGGCACTTTGAACTCTAGGGCTTGAAGCTGTCTAATTTTTCAAAACTACTGTGAACACCTTCTGATTTCCAGTTGTCTGACTATATACCCTGCCTTAGTCTTTAGATCTGTTCCACCTCAGCTCTTAATCGGGAAGAACGTTAAATACCTCTCTCATTCCCTTCAGTAGACCAGTATTCTCCCACTATTTTGAGAGTCCACCCCAGTTAGTAAAATTGTTTTTGAAACATGTCTGTGCTGGACTTGTATTTACAAGCTGTACATATACAATACTGTGCTTCTATAGTAAAACACAAAGAATAGAAAAGGAAGTAAACACTGTTTCAAACTTTTATCCGTAGAAAAACACTGCCTTCTCTAAAACGTTAATATTTTATTTATTTTAATGTTTTTATTTATTTTTGAGACAGAGCATGAACGGGGAAGGGGCAGAGAGAGAGGGAGACACAGAATCAGAAGCAGGCTCCAGGCTCTGAGCGGTCAGTGCAGAGCCTGACACAGGGCTCGAACTCACAGACTGTGAGATCATGACCTGAGCTGAAGTCGGACGCTCAACCGACTGAACCACCCAGGCGCCCCTAACATATTATTTTTAATAGCAAAAACCTTGGTGAACTTTGTGTTCAAATTTCATCATTAGCGGGGTGCCTGGGTGGCTCAGTCGGTTAAGTGTCCGACTTTGGCTTAGGTCATGATCTCACAGTTCCTGAGTTGAAGCCCCGCATCAGGCTCTGTGCTGACAGCTCAGGGGGAGAGAGAGAAAATCCCAGGCAGGCTCCGTACCATAAGCGCCTGGCGCGGAGCTCGAACTCACAATCGTGAGGTCATGACCTGAGCCACAACCAAGAGTTGGACACTTAACCGACTAAGCCCCCCAGGCTTCCCATTGCTGAAATTTTCTAATTTGATTTTTACAACAGCCTGAGGAAGAAGGCAAAGCAAGGTTTCCCCCAAAGTAAACAATAAAACTGCAGCTCAGAAGTGTAGCGGTTTGCCATGGATTAGATTTCCACAGCCAAATCCTGGGTCTCCCTACTTTATCCCAGGACACCATCGTGCTATATTTTTTATTTAAGTTTTTTTATTGAACTGTGATATACATGTAGGAAGGTGCACATATTTGTACATGGTGCGTAAGGCTCGCTTCTCACAAGTGGAGTGCATTGTGTAGCCAGCAGCCGATCAAGGAACAGGCCGGTAGAGCGCCCCGGGAGCCCCCTTGTGGTCTTCTCCAGTCACTGTCCCTGCGGAGGTGATCTCTGCCCGGACCTGGCACAGCATTGATTGTTTTGGCCTATTTTACTGTTACTGTTTTTATCTAATGTATGTGAACAGACAGGTCTGTGAGCCTCTGCCTCTGCACGTGATGTTCCCTCGCATGGACCTCTGTACCTTTGTACCTTTGTAACCCGGTAGGCCCTGGCTGGAGCTCTTCCAACTCTCCCTCCTTCCCGGCAAAATAAAATTCTCATCTTCTGCATCGCTCTTTTACTGCCAGTTCTGCATGCACTGTCGCTGGACACGTGTCTAGAGACTGGAAGCTCCTTGAGGGCGTGACCCTCAGTGTCTGGCACAGATTATGGAACTAAATTGAAAAAATGGGGTTTTCACATTTTTAATATCTACATACCTGAATACTGCATTTCAGGTCATCTTAATTTCAGTAAATAACATTTAGACATAGGAAACACTATGGGAATTTCCTAGCAGCAAGACACAGGCTAGCAAGGAGGAGAGGCCTGTTTTCCTCAGGTATCTAAAATCCAGGTGTTCTAAAAACCAGTTCCCCGGGTTGGTGTCTCCTGGGCAAGCCCCTGTGTCCTGCAGCCGAGTCGCGGTTAGCTGGCATTCCACCCCGCCCCCCACCCCGACCGCGTGTTCCAGCCGTCTCTGGTGGTTAGAGAGAAGTAGACAAGACTTACACTCTACTGTTCCTAAGGGCTCCGTGGGCTTTTCTGTGAAACTTTGCTTCAGTTGATTTCGCTTAAGTGTAACTTGTCTTTGAAAAATTACAGATCATTGAATATGAAAAAAAACAGACCCTGGGACAGAATGATACCGGATTCAGTTGTGATGGGACTGCTAACACATTCAGGGTCATGTTCAAAGAACCTATAGAGATCCTACCCAATGTGTGCTACACAGCATGCGCCACACTCAAAGTAAGAGCCTTCCGGAATGTTCTCGATGGTGAACTGGTGGGTTTCCTCTCCCATGTTACAGAGAGTGTGTTCTCCATAGAAACGGAGAGTCACAGACAATAAAGCCTTCAGGAAGAAGGGAAGGAAGGAAGCTGGGAGCTGAAATGTTCCACTGCTTGGAGAAAAGAAGTGCCTGTCAGCATGGCTCTGCTCTGACATGGTTCTTTATAAGCAGTAGCCCTTTGCTTGAGTAGGAGATTGAATGTTTGACAGAAGATAAAATAATTATTTTCTTAAAACCATTTCCCTGTTCTCTAAAAGCGGAGTTCTACATTATTTTTAATCATTAACTAGTTTTGTAGCAAAAATTCCATTTTTCATGAAGTGACATAGCATAAAATTTCATACAAGAACAGTAATGAAATACAATAGATCATTAACCTAATTAAAACACCACATTAAATTGAGTGCTTATTAAATGAAAATTACTAACGAACCTTTTGTTCTCATTTAGGGCCCAGATTCCCACTATGGCACAAAAGGATTGAAGAAAGTTGTGCATGAGGCACCTGCTGCTGGCAAGACTGTTTTTTTCTTCTTTAGTTCCCCGGGCAATAATAACGGCACTTCGATAGAAGATGGACAGATACCAGAAATCATATTTTATACATAATCCAGCATTCTGATACATCTTGGCTAAAGAGTACCATACAGTCTAGTCTCAAAGGCCTATAAAACTGGCCACAAAAAATAGTCTGAATGTCATGAATATTTATAATTGTGAGATAAGAAACATTTTGGTTTCTTAGAGGAGATGAACAATATTGATTTAAATCTCTGCATGGTTTAAAAGCAGATTTTCCTTTTTCTTATAACCTTAGGGAAAAAGAGAACTGGGTGTAACCTTAAAAAAGCTGTTTCAGCTTTATCTTGTATAATTTCATAGATGAGCTGACTCATGGTCTTTCCACAGTTTTATAATTGAAAGATTCTTGTTTTAGACAGATGGTTGTGTTGTTGTTTTAACTGTTGTGAGGGTTAGATGAGATGGACTTCTAGGCTTATCTATTTTGAAGATTACATGAGATGAGACGGGTCAGTATTCCTACAGAATTCCTATTAATTCAAATAACTGATTTCAGAAAATTAAGAAAACCGACCTTACATTTGGAGTTTTGAAATATCTGGTTGGTAGCATTCATAATATTTCTAGAAGCAGGCCTAATAAATGCCCAAGAACATTTTCAATGCATTTACAAAAAAGGATATTTTATAATAGTATAGTCATGTGTTACATAGTACAGCTTTAAACTATAAATGGAGTTGGTACAAATTCACAATAATGTGATATAAACAGAGGATCTAAAGGTATAGTCTAGGACTGGATTCTTTATCACTAAGGTGCACCACTGCACTTGTTGGTAGCTGTCCGGGGGATGGTCCCGAGGATGCCCGAGACTGAGATGGTGACTGGCTACACGGGCATCAGTTCCACATTGTGGCGATAATCTAACACAACAGGAAACTGAATAGAATACTAACCTTTCTGACAACTACTTTGAAATTTTAAAGATCTCCAACAGCATCACTCCTGCTGAAAAGTGTACTTTCTGTCACCGACACAGTTCTACCCAGGAAGTAAGATATGTTTCATGTTTATACCTCCTTCATGTCACAGGTTATAGCCGTTTTGGGAGGGGATAGGAAGTATACCTGGCAGAATAACATTTATATACTTTTTTATAAAGCAAAATTTTTATATAAATAACATCTTTTTCCCTTGAAAACGATTATCTTGTTAAAAAAAAAACCCTATGTGTAATTAAGATCTATCACATAGTTTGGGAAGATGGTTTAAAAAATCACAATTCTTTAAGTAACAGCTTAAAAAGAATTTTTTCTAAATAATAGTAATTAGGACAAAAAATTTCATTTAAAATAGTACTTCATTTTATATTTTCAAGGAGGTAGTGATGTGTGTCGGTGGCAGAGGTCTCAAAATCGCTGAAGAAGGGAAATTTTTCTCTGGTAACATGATCATATGGACATAAACCTCAGTTAACTGGAATATCTATGGAATGTGTCGTTCTGGTTAATTACAGATGAACTGGCAGGCACATTAACCAGCTGTAGTAACCATTATGGAAAGTACTTCCACCTTAAAGTGTGGAATAGGTAAGTAAGTTCATGGTTTTTGACATTAGAGGCATTTCAAGGGCTTTTCAAGTATGTTGCACTGAACAAGGATTGTAACTGAAGGTGCTACAGAACGTACAAGAACCGGAACTGTTTACGGATCTGGGACAGCCCCTGGAATTTTTAAAAAATAAATATTATCCTTGTATTTATTTTTTGGTCATTTGTCTTTTTCTTCCGAAAGTTGAGTGTAACTGCGTTCTGGAACAAGGTTTCTAGTTAATTGAGGTTTTAACGTTATGTGTAAGGAATGGAGGTATTTATTGCAGCACAAAATATGAGCGCCTTGCTGCTGCCTTAAAGCAACGCGTCGGAACCGCAGCAGTGACCGCTGTTGCCTCTGTGCTTCTTGGACCTTTTTTACTGGCCTCAGGGTTTTCTCCCCTGTTCTAATCTCGGGAGGGGGAGAAGGAAGACTTGTGTGAGGACTGAGTCCCCACTGGGTAGTACCACTAGCAGCTACCAGAGTGATTCCCGTGGGCCAGGCTCTGCGCTGAGTCCCTGCCACACGTTCTCACTTGTGTCTCGCGTCAGGCTGCGGTAAGTACTAACACCCACTTCACTTCACAGGCGGGGAAATGGCACGTTTAACAAGGTCGGTAAGGGGGGAGGCAGGGTGAAAAGCCAGGTCTCTCCCTCCCGAATATCCGTGCCCTGACCCGCCGCCGTGAGCTCGCTGTCCCGCTGCCGTCTGGCATGTCAGCGGCAGGTCCCGCGCCTCGTCCACGGGCCACGCTGCAGCCCGCGGTCTTTCTCAAATACCACGGCTTGGACTGCGCCAGTCCTGCCTCCGCCCACTTCTCCAGTCTCGTCTCGCACATCCCACACCAGAATGGGATTTCCTCGCCTCTGACACGGTGGGATCCTCGGCGCCCGGCACGAGGCAGGTGCTCCATCGGCACGTGGGATACACCCCAGGGCTGAGGCCGCACGAGGCTCCACGTCCACCCGTGGGCCATGGGAAGCAGCGTCCGCATGGTGGTGGCGGCGGGAGCCACAAGACACCTGCGCCGCTGCACTCCTTGCCTCTCACTGCGATCCTTTATTCTTAGGAGGAAAGAGAAGAGCAGAGGTAACACGGCCTACCACCTACCTGCTGCGTGTGCGGAGCCGGAGGGGGGTGGGGGGCGGGATCCTGGTCTCCGTCTCCAGGGCTACTTTCCAGGATGAGGGGTCGTGCTCCCGCCGGCCGGGAGGGGTCGCCCTCGGGCCGGAGCAGAGGCGCTGGCCTGTGGGGTCGCTTCCGCCGGCCGCGCGCGCAGGCGCGGAGCGCTCTTCCGGCGCCGCTCTGCCTCCGCCCGGCTTCCCCGCGGGGATGCTGCGGCTGGGCCGCGGGCTGAGGCGGCTCGGGTCGGGTCGCGGGGCTGGAGACTCCGGCCGGCTCCCTTTAAGTGCGGAGATGCCCAAGAAAGCTGGTGCGACGAGCAAGGCCAGTGGCAAGCCCCGTGGCAGGGGAGGGTGGGCGGCGCGTGGGAGAGAGGCGGGCCCCGCGGGTGGGCGAGGGCCGCCGGCAGCTGGCGGCTCCCCGAGACCCGTCTGCCGGCTCTGAGGCCGGGTCCCCGCGCTCCCAGGGGGCCCGCCCCTCACGCAGGCTAGGCGCCCCCGCGGGCCCCGCACGGCCTGCGCCACCCGGCGTGGGAGGCTCGCGGCGGCGCCCCCGGCCCGACCGCCCTCCGCTCTGGGTCCCGGGCGGCGGGGGCTGAGCTCCTGGCGGGCACGCACCTGCTGCCCCGGTCCAGGCATGGGAGGCTCTGCTAGAGAGCTACCTCCGTCGTCCCTTCCTCTCTCCCCGATACACACACCCTTCCGGCCTAGTTGCTCGCGGACGGTCCTCACCTCGGGCTGCAGGGGATGCAGAGATGAGTAGTAAGTGGTGTCTGCGCCTGGAGAACGGGGGATACAGCGCAGACGGTAGGAACCAGCACTCAGGTGTGGAAGCCAGAGTCCCGGCCCCCCAAGGCAGCAACAGAACACTCCGTTGGGTTGATTGGAGGCCTTCGTGGAAGAATTGACTTGGAATGCTTGGAAAACCTTTCCGGGTGGCCAGAAATCCCTGGACACGACTCATTCGTCTTGATTAAGGGTGAAAGGGAGTAGAGGAAGGATCAGATGTGCGGAAACATATTTTATAGCTTGTAAAGTTGTAGTGTGGTTGTTGTCGTTTTAGGGTAAAAGCCAGACCAAGGAGCCAGAGACACCACTTCCTCCCTTAGGTCCTGTGGCAGTTGATCCTAAAGGTTGTGTCACCGTAGCCATCCATGCCAAACCTGGTTCCAAACAAAACGCTGTAACAGGTATATCTGGCCCCGGGGGTGGGGGGGGGTTCTCCTCCATCCTCCCTTTGCCTTGGTTAGCGGAAAGTTGGTCTGTACAGTCAGGGTTTTCATACTCGTGATTGGAGGCTTCTCCGTTTTAAGATTCTAGATTCTAATGTAAAAGTGTAAGTAAATCCAGTGTCAAAAGTGAATATATGATATTTACAGCATACCAAGTGAGATGAACTATTGTGTATTTTCTTTTTTTTTAATACGGTATTTTGAAAAGGACACACGCGGAAACATGTGCAGCGTAGAATTACTGCGTTTGTCCTATTTCAAAACTGGAGACATTCGCCAGAGAAAGAAAGAAGAGACATTTTGGTCGAGTTTAACGACCATTGGCCCAAGGAGGAAGAGAAAACCTGGTGTCTGAGAGTCCTGATCATCAGCTCCTGTGTGGACTTGTTTTAAAACAATAAAGAACTTTTCTGGGCCCAGTTCTTTTCATCTATGGGAGGAGATACTGACTAGGAAGCTTTCAGGCTATTCCCTGGAGCCCAAAAGGTGCCTCAGGGGTGTTTTAGGTGGACAGGGGGAGGCCAGCAGGCAGCTATGTTTACATTTATTTTAAATGCTGGGAGCCCAGGGGAACTTCTGTGGGTGCAGAGCCCGGGAGGCGGGGAAGGGCTGTATTCCGAATGAGAAGTCTGAAAACTGTTGATCTGAATTATTTTGAAGGTCTTTTTTACCTCTAAAGCTCCTTCTTTTTTGTTTTTTTGTTTTGTTTTGTTTTTACACTTTGAAAACAAGACCTCAGAATTGGGGTACAAGGCTGTGGTTTGTGCTGGTGGCCGTGTTAGTCTGGCGGTGCATGGGCCGCACCCACCAGGCTCTGCCTTTTCTGAGTAGTTGTTGTGGCCCTGTCTCGTGTCAGCATACCATGTTTCATCGCGTCTGAGATGCCATCAGCTAGAAGGTACACAGGTATTTTGTGTACCAGCAAGACAAAAATCCGTACGAACACTTGATTTTCCGTCCGTTGTGAGACGTGTCTGGATTTGAAAGGTACTGACGCAGCGCACGCTGGAATTAGAATTGGTGACAGGCCAGGAGGCGGGCTGTTGTACGAGATTCTGTGGCCGTGTGGTTGACACAGGCAAGGTGTAAGCATGTGAGAACGCCTGAGAATCCCTACGTGGGGGACCAGGTTCAGCCCACTTGAGAACTACTGTGAGAACTCCGCTCTCGGAAGGACAGTGGAGGGCTGCAGGCGGGCCGCTCTTTATAGAGGCTGTACTGATGGGGGTCACGGCCACTGTGCAGACTGGCCCTGGAGTTCAAAGCACGTAGCCAAACGACTTTGAGTTACAGCATCACTTTATCACCGGGTGACCTTGGGCACATCTTGACTTCGGTTTCCTCGTTTGTAAACTGGAGATAATAATGGTATGAATATCTTCTTCGTGAGGTTCTTATGAGGATTAAACAAGTTAATATCTGTGAAGTCCCTAAGACACGTGTGCCCTCAAGTTACCGTGCGCAAGTGCTGTGTAAATGTTTAAATGTTGCACCTTAAAGACATGAAACAGGCATTTCACGCGAGCTGAACCAGGCCAGTCCTCTCCTTTCCTGAGCCCCGAACAACCCTTGTCCAGTGCAGTGAGCTGCCTCCGTCCCGCTTCCTTTGTGACACTGCTGACCCAGCTCCTGACCTTGCCTTGGGGTTCGTCCTGCCACCCCATGCAGTTTCCAGTAGCCTACATCCAGGACACTGCCCAGGGTTCTGAGCTTCTCTTGATCAGCAGGATGGGGGTAGATGTAGACTTTCTGTGGATTTCTTTCCTGAAGTGGTGAGGGCTTATTTATCATGTTTGTGTTCCCTAAAGCTTGAGTAGTTTGCTCGTTCATTTCTTCGTGCAATAGTTATTCATTGGAAACCTACTATGTGCCAGGTGAATGCAAACTCTTTTACAAAATAGCTTCACCTCTTGAAGAAAAACAACTCCTTAAGGGTCAAGTCCACACTGATCTCATTCCAGACTTGACACCTGAAGCTGTGAGTGTGGCCATTGCTGCGCCTCCGTCGGAAGGAGAGGCTAATGCCGAGCTCTGTCGCTATCTTTCCAAGGTCTTAGAACTCCGCAAGAGCGATGTGGTTTTGGAGAAGGTAGGTCTCTCTCTCAAAACAGTTTGATTATTACATGTCAGATATTATTATGTTAATGCTGATTTTTCTTTTCCAAATCATTGAAAAAACTCTCATTCATTTCATCACGAAAATATGTGAATTCTGTTTAGTTTCCTCCATTCCTGCTGCCTCAGCCCTTACTCAGAGTGACCACGCTCTGTATGTCTAGTCCCTAGTTGCCGCCATCTCGAGCATTTTCCTCTTTGCACATGTTTTCCTGTATCTGCTGGCAGATTGGTTTTGTCTCTTCTTTCATCATCATTCTAAAAATCTGAAAGGGTTCCTGTTGCTTATCGTCTCCATTAGCGAGTCTGTCAGGTGTTTCTGGTCTCCCCACGTTATCCTTGCTCCCTGGAAAAGCTGATTAGGAAGAGAGGCCAGATGAAGTTATTCACACGACGGGTCTGCTCTAGGGGTAGATATCAAAATCACCTGGCATTGATTTCTAAAACACAGGTTCCTGGACATCTCTAGACTTACTGAAATAGACTTGGCAGGAGTAAGACCCAACCATGTTTATGTTTCTTAAAGCTCAGTTTGTTTTCTCGTGATACACTCTCTAGATCTAGGTCCCAGCTGACATTCAGAGTCCTTGGTTAATAGGCTGCATCTGAAAATTCTCCCATCAGGCCACTACCCTCGATACATCCCCCTTGTGTTGCAGGAAACTCCTGACTCTCTGCCAGTGCCCTGACATCTGCCTGAAGGGGACTTCCCACTCCTCTGCTAGTCCAGCTTCTACCCCTAGAGATAATCCCTGCTCACATTTTACCTTCTTTAAAGGATGTTTCAAAACGAGTATTATAGCATTTGCTTTTCGTTTGGAGTTTTCAGAAATGTGGAACAGAGAGAAGAGCAATTTGTTTGGAATTATTTTTACACAAAGTTTATATAAAATTGCAATATTCGCTTTGGTAATTTAAAAAATAATTTTAACTTTTAATTTCGACAAAGAAGTGATTTAAAAACAGAGCATTCTACATCTGGACTCTATTCATTTTGAAATTGTAATGCCAATTCTTATTATTACAGAAATTGATACTTGAATGTAAAATCCCTAGGTCTAGAGTGCAAAAATTGGTAGGAAGGTGGAATGTGAGCTAATCTGTGTTGAAATCAGAAATGACCAGGGGAAAGCGATGGCTAAGCTGTCAGGACAGCCCCAGGCCACCACGCTGGCCCCATGAGGACACTGCCATGATGGGTGCCTCTGAGGTCTGCTGCCTCGGGGGTTATCCTGACACCATTTTCTCCTTTTGGTCCAGGGTGGTAAATCTCGTGAGAAAGTGGTGAAGCTTTTGGCCTCCACAACTCCAGAAGAGATCTTGGAGAAATTAAAGCAGCAAGTGGAAAAGAAATAAAAGCCAGTTTTGAGAAAAACACTTCCTTGGAAAGCTTTTTTATTGCTATTGATGGAGAGGCCGTTAAATAAGAAAATATATTTCAGTGCACAGAAGAACATGGAAAAAATACATGTTTAACAACAGAACGCAAGAAATAGGAATTTAAAAGTACTCTACGTTCAATATAGGTTCTAAAATCCCTGACCCCAGCTTGGAGTATGTTACTCTGATTTCGTGGCATCACAAAATAAGAGAGCTGGAAAAGTTGTTTAAGATGACCTCACTCAGTCCGTTTCGTTCTGTGATGGGGGTTCGGATGTCCCGAAGTTGAGAGAGTTCTTCGGGATCTCATGGCGCAGGGTGGCAGCTGGAACCCGATCCCTGGACTCCTGGTTGGATGCAGTTCATCGTGATTGTGAATTAAAGTGCTATTTCTGCAGCCACCTCAGGGTTCCGAGGATCGCCTTCAGGTCCAGCTCACAGGTGACAGAAGAAAACCTGTCACACTGCTTTGTGCTCTTAGTTTGTATTTTAAAAGGTGTATCTAAATACAAAAATGTTTTCTGTGTCTTTTTAAAACTCTGTGGAGCATTTTGTGAAAAAGTAAACAAGAACAATTAAGACTTGTAATTTCGGGGAAGTCACTGACTTTTCGTCCTCTTTGGATGCTAGCTGCAGTCTTCCAATCTGGTATTTCTGAAGACTCTCCAGAGAGCCTTAAGAGAGGAGGACCTGGCAGCTATTCTCAGTATTGGTAAAGGCCTGTCAGAAATCATATGTATATTCAAGCTTCAAAAGCAAGTAATAAAGATCTTGTTTTTAAATCTCCAATGCAAATTATAGTGATTTGGTAAAGGTACATAATTTCATTACCTTTGCCGATCAGAACCAAAGCAGTTGTGTGCTTTTGTCCAAGTACCTGAGAAAATGTACGGGGAAACAAAAATCTTTAAAAATACAAATTCCACAAAGAAGGAACAATAATAAAAATTGTTGATGGTGAAAGGGCTGGGAAACAGTCATCTGGTCAACTCTTACTCTGTGGATAGGAACCAAGGAGAAGGTCACGGTCAGTATTAATGGCAGAGCATGGGTCCCACTCCACGGCCTTCTTTTCTAAGCCATTATGTCATACTGCCTCCAGATGTGTCTCCCTTGGACCTGGTCTTGGCTTAAGAACAAGTAGCAGAAACCCAACTCCATCCGGTTTACGCGATAAAGATTCACTGGCCTGATACCTGGCAAGCCCAGAGGCAGCAGCTCAGTGTCATCATAAAGGACCCACTGCAGCTGACAGCGCCCGCTTCGGCCTCGTGCCCACTTGGAGGCAAAAAGGCAGCAGCCCTAGGCCTCACGTCCACGTACCGCCCGCCCCACCCCCACCCCCCGCCGCCGGCAGGAAAAGACGCCACTCGGAAGAGCGGGCTCCCGCTCGGCTTCCCCCCACTCCTTGGTGGTTGGGGTGGGGGAGAACCAGAGGATGGGGTGGCACCCTCGTGGTGTTTCAGGTTCCAAACACATAGGTGGTTCCTTAACTGTAGTGCAGAATATAAATGTAAAAACCCACCGGGGCCCCCACTACAGAATTTTCAAATGCGTGTGACTAGGGCCTAAAAATTTTAAGAAGCTGGATTTGCAGTTTACGTCCAAGAGGTGGCACCATAATGCAGCGGCAGAAAGCCGCTTCGTTAATCTGAAGTGAGCAGTGCGAGTAGGAAGTCTCCGTAGTGCCCGCCAGTGGCCCACACTCTTCTGTCTGGTCTGGGAGACATTTCTTAGGCTTATCCCCTCACTCCCTGAGTTCAGTTCAGGCCAGGGTGTGTGAACTGCCCTCTGCTCGGCTGGGTACTCAGGAGTCTGGCTCAGTGCTTTAGTGGAGTCAGCATGGTCTTAAGTGTCTCCCTTAATTCTGCCGCTTTCAGAAATCCCATTTAGTTGGTGATTGAAAATGGAATTGGGCTGGAAAATTAGCAAGGAGTTCATTTCGAAACAAGATGCCGATTTATTAATTTGAGTGAAGAACACACCTGCCAAACAGACTGTATAGTGGGATCCTCCAGCGAGAACATTCTGTCACTTTGGGAAGTGTCTTGACGAAGCCAGTCAGCATCTGAAGAGTGCTTGGAGAGCCTGGGATCAGAACCAGGGGAGGGAGGAGGGCGGAGCAGGGAGCTCTGACCGTCTGTGATAGACCCTCTCCTGGGACAACTCTGGACACTGATGCTCCCTTTTTCCAGGCTCTGAGAAGACCGCCTACTTCTTCCCACGTGGGCTGTCCTCAGACCATCCTCAGAATTCAACTGATACGGTTCTCAGCATTTTCTAATCCTTTTCTAGGTGTGTGTCACAGGATGCATCTAGTCCCCTTGCTGTTAGAGTCAGCGGGGGAGAACCCCAAACTTGGCAGCAGTTTGTATAGACTCTGTGGTCATTTCTACATGAAACTTCACGATGTGGCTTTATTGTCACAGTGGCTTTCACGTGGTTTCAGAGCCTTATGTTTCTCTAGAGATACCTGGGTGGGTCGGAGAGCCGTGGAGAATAAGGGAGGGAGTCACGTCAACGGGACTCCAAACCTTTAGCCCTCTTCCAAAGCTGTGCTGTCAGTGTGGCGGCTGCTAGGCACATGTGGTTACTGAGCACTTGAAATGTGGCTGATCAGTTTTGTTTTTTTTTTTAGTGAAAGCATCACGGAAATAAAGGCCACGTTGGAAACACAAGGTTGAAAATACGGCATAGAATTTGGGGGGCAGGATAGAAGGAGGTGAGCAAAGAAAGGAAAATGTCAGATCTAGAAGTCAGGAAGGGGCAGTCAACAGACATAACTGGGGTCCTGAAAAAGAACCCCCCCCAAAAATGGAGCAGAACAAAGATTTCAAGATAAAATGAAGAAAATATTGAAAAAATAAAATATGAATTTAAGGAATAAAAGGTGCAGTGTCCCAGGGGAAATATGGACAAATGGTTGACAAGGAGATACAACCTAGTAAAGTTCTCTGACTTCAAAAACAAAAAAGCCTACGGCCATCTAGACAAAAAGTTGAAGGCCTAGGAAGGGAGGGGGGAGACACACACGTGTACACTCCCATTGCTAATGGGAATGTGAATTGCTACAGTGTTTTAGAAAATGTGGCACTTACTAAAAATACAGGTGTTTTAATCTAATAATCCTACGTTTTGAGAATGCCTCATAGAACACATAAAAATGCCAGAGTATATGGGCAAAAAAAGGGTAACAATCTAAGTGTCTGCCTGTAGGAGACTCATCATATAATCAACAGCAAATCCATACTGTAGAGTATTATGCTATTAAAATTAGCTTTTAATCTATAGTTACTGACCTGGAGCGATGTCTATGTTGCATGAACAAAGAATAATGTACATGTCTGTGTGTGTGTGTGTATGTGTGTGTGCACGCACACACACACACGCATATATAATCTGTAATAAAGGAAAAATACATATCTAATTTATATATATTTGGGTGGCCATGATAAAAGAGAAGTGTACACAACAGGCCATGACCGCTGGGTGAGCGCAGATCCTTCCTAGGTGTAGTGTTTCACTTTTTTATAACATTTATTATTTCGTATACACACCGAACATATATATTGAAAGAAATTTTTAAATGAGAAAAACAGACTCAAATGAAAAAGCTCCGGCCTTTAGCAATGAGAGCAGCTTCATTTATGTACTTCAGAGCAAGGCGGGAGGGCCTTAGGGAGCTCAAGGCACGGGTGGTGGAAAAAACCATGAGATCATCATCACATCAGCCCTGAAGCTGTCTCAAGAGAAGCTGCTGAAACTCGGAGAAAATCTAGCTGGTAATCGATACATAGGGCTCTGTGGGCCCTTAGGGACAGGAATGAAAACACCAACCGAATTAGCCTGCCAGCCCATGGAGACGTTGGCGAAGGACCTGCGAGCTACACCTCGTGCACCCACGTCGGCCCAGAGGTGCCCCACACCCCACTACTACTTCTGGAGGCACACAGCCGACACGGACTCACAACCTGCAATGTGCCCAGCCCCGTGATGCATAGCGTGGAAGTGCTTTCACTTAGTCCTGCGAGGGGGCAGTCCGATGACGTTAGCCGTTTTGATGGAAGACGTCCTCATCACTAACCTGCTTCTCCCATACTGTCCCGTAAATCTAAAGATCTGGGGTGGTATTACCCACATCTCTTTTCCACTTTTCTGCACTGAGGGCACTGATAACCAGCTCCCCAGATCACTGCGCCTTGTGGCTTCGACAGTGTTCCAGGGGCTGAAGCTAATTCCTCTTCATCTCTGGCACATTCCTGATACCATGTAGCCTTATTGATGAGACCCATGCGGCCAGCTTGACCCGGGGCCGTTCTCTCCCAGAATGTCCACGGGCTCAAGGATCTCTGTCACTGTCCCTATTTTCCTCAAAAGCTGGTCCTAGTAGAGGTCTAGACTTCTGGAAAGGAGGAAGTACTTGCTCAAGTCTACCGTGGAGTCCAGTGGTATAATCTATTTGAATCCAGTTGTTTATTTGGCTCTGTAATTAGGAGCCAGGAGAAATCTTGGTTTAGGTAATTCACAATACAGAGAATATATGTGAATTCTGAAGTAGTAATCTAAAAACTAACATCACGAACTCCTACCAATGTCAAGAGTATTTACTCCTGTTGGCCTTAATTCATTCTAAATTAAAAGCGAGAGGACTGTAAAAGCACACATTTCTAAATTCATAAATAGAGGAAAGACACTGAGGGACCCATATAATTAGGTTTTTCACACAGAATTAGCCAAAGCCTATTTAGTATTTCAAAATCCTTCTCTATCTCAAATATGCTTCTTTGGTCAAAATACAAGATACTGAAAGAAATCCCAAGTAAGGTTTTCAGTGAATGGTTTGTGATAACTCAATTTGTCTAACATTACCAAAGGAAGCACTTTCACAAGTAATCTTTCCAACTGATTGAAGTTATTAAGTGGTACAAGTTGCCTCAAGCTGGGAGTATATTTCCCACATTTCCTAATAAAAAAAAAAAATTCCTTTTCACTATAAACAGTGCTAATTAAAAGAAGTCAAAGGCCAGGGGTACAGATTTCCATACACAGCCAAATCTTGTTTGGGTTAAATGAATCAAATGGAATAGGTCTGGGAAAATTTTAAAGGTGTTAAAATAACTGTATTTGTTTTAGAAACAAAGTGTAGGGCTTTTATTAGAGTTCAGAATTATGATACCAATAATCTTCAGGGCCAAAAATCATTTCCTTCCATTTTAGTATTCTAAACTTAAAACTGACATTTCATTACTCTTAATTCTGTCACGGAGTTCTGTGTTTTCCTTTAGGCGAATCAATTACAAAGGGAAAAATTACATCCTGTCTGTTGAACATTATAAGGAAGGCAGCTTTGAAATCCAAAACCATGCTAGAAGTCTCACCAGATCTCTTTTTCCTATCTGGTTTCAAGAACTCAAACTGTACTCGGAGCTGTGACCGATGGTTATTAGTACTCTGGATAACCTCAAATCCCTCTAGCACTCAAGAAAGAAAATAAAAACCACCCCTCCATCTCAAGTCTCCAGCAAGCTGGTCTCAGTCAGTATTAACCTGATGTGCTTCCATCATCAGCATTAGACATTTTAAAATCAGGGATTTCCAAATAGTAAATGCTACTAATTTTTAGCTTAATGTTTATATACATTTGATATTTGAAATTTGTTATTTTCTGAAGCATGTAATTTCTTCTTTTGCTAGTTCGTGTATTAATTCACATAAGAATCGCAAGTCTTCACTCGCAGTGTCTCCTGCTCTTCCCCCATCTTCTGTCAGTTACTCCACACGCTTCACAGCCGTGCTGTGATTCACCACTCACCACGTCCTTCCCTCCCGTTGACGGAACGAATGTTTATGCGGCACCGGTTACGTACCGCTGGGGGTGTAATGGTCACAAGCTCTGATTTCTACCTTAAGCCCTTGTATGTTTGCTCACTTCTTTTCACGATCACCCTGTGAAGAGTAGCAGGGTGAGTGTTCTCCTTATCCTGACAGGGAAGCAAATAAGCTCCAAGTGTAAGTGATTTTCTCAAGGTCACACACCTTGTGAGAACAGGACTGGAAGCCAGGACTCCTTATGCTAATGCTAGATGCTGTCAACAACAGACGGTCTATTCGAGATTAATTCCATTTGACATGATTTTAATTCTTCTCACTCTTAAATTATCCTTTTTTGAATGTTACTTTCAGTCTCTCCCACATGAAGCAGAAACCGTGTCTATTATTTCCTCTCAGTTTTAAGCATATAGGGGACAGGCTAATGGTGACTGCTGTTTAAAAAAAAGAAAAAAACCCACCACCATATAGGCTACTCTAGCAGAACGCAGAAATAACTCGCGTTAAAAGGACTCCTGTTTTCAAGCAGGGCTGAGTCTCAGGCCATCTGTGATCTTACCGTACTAGGATTAAGAGATTTAAATACTAGTAGAAAATAACCTTTCCTTTGAGCTTCCTGAGACCCATCCCTCACTCCAGCCATGCCCCGTGGGCCCATCGGTCTCCCTAATTAGGGCCAGGAGCCGGTACGGCAGAGATCCTGTTGTAAAGCTGTGGCCAGTTACTATCCGGGTGAGTCAGTGCCTGTGCTTTATCAGTTGACAGATATTTTTAATAACCCACCTGCCTTCAGACAGGATCTTGGGGTACTGTGAGGCTATCCTTAACTCTCTAGGCTAAGTATCTGTGGTATCCAGATAAAGCTGTAACAGCACTGTGCCTATTGATGTAATTAGAGGGGTACAGGGAAAACCCTTATTGCTAAAATTTCATTCACATCTGAATGTGAAGATCTGGTTTTATAAGATCCTTTCCAATAAAAGTTACCTGAAAGGATGGCTCTTCAGGAAGGGGGGAGGGGAGAGTTGGCTCCAGAGCATGGAGAAGTCAACCTCAAGGGCCTAGAGTGGAGTGTTATGAGAGAAGGCAGCAGAAGGCAGATTTAAGAAGTTGCCTTTAAATTCCTTTTCCCTATGATGAAACTTCTACTCTTAACATTACTCTTAAGCCAAATAAACTTTTCAACAGATATGAAGGAAAGAGCAATAAAAAACCAGAAGGTTCATCACATCAACTGCCAAAACTTGAGGAAGAAATTGTTTCATCTTAAGTATTTTATTAGTGGAATAACACCATTGTAGTGGCCATTAAAATGATCTGAAACAAAACAATCAGTGTAAAAGCAAGTTACAGCGTCACTTTATTTATACAAGAGGAAGCAGCAAAGGTGCACATTTGGAAGTGGATAGAACACTGTTCAATCAGTCCACGTTAAATACCATGAAAGTGGTCAGGATGCAGCGTTATATACATACCATTGGAAAAGAAAGGGTTTACAGAGTTAAACTTTTGTATAACATGAGTTTTCATCTGCTATGTTTAAGTTGGCAAAAAGCCTTATAGTTTGTATGAAATGATCGTGTACCCTAATCTCACCCACCACTAGATCAAGACACTGAAACTGAGAAGAGTTCCTTCCTTATTTTACAGCTTTATTCTTGACATCCCTCTAAAAAGAGAAAAAATGATTGTGGAGCTGACTCATACCTGGAGTAATTATAAAGTACCACGGTCATAACAAAAGCCAAAAGAAGTATCTACAATTGTTTTACCTTTCAACTGCTGAGGTCACATACAACACAGTACAAGTAGGCATAATTGTGCATTCATGAGTTGACTGTACTAACCTCTGCAAAAACTTTGGAATGAGCATATCCGAGTAAATGGATACTTCCTTATCTTACAAAATAAAATCAAGCAGGAGTGCGTGGGTGGCTCAGTTGGTTAAGCATCCGACTTTGGCTCAGGTCATGATCTCGTGGTTCGTGAGTTCAAGCCCCGCATTGGGCTCTGTGCTGACAGCTCAGAGCCTGGAGCCTGCTTCGGATTCTGTGTCTCCCTCTTTCTCTGCCCCTCCCCCACTCCTGTTCTGTCTCTCTCTCATAAACATTAAAAAAAAAAAAAAAGTAAAATCAGGCATTTTCTACTTTAAAATTTTTATTTCTGTGTAAAACAAAGACAGAACTCCTGGAGGTCAAACAAAGAAAACACACAGCAAGTTCAAAGACTGTTAAGTCATGAAACAAAGAAGAAATCTGAGGTAGAAGTCAGGTAATAAATCCACAACCTTTTTAGAGGCATACTTATTCCCAGCAACCATAATGTCTCTGGTAAGATCTCATTAAAAAAAAAAAAAAAAAAAGTCAGAAGTGCCAAAAAGTTAATAATCCACTCTCTGAAATCAAACGTAAAACTATGACCAACAGAAGATACAAACTTTTGTCATGTTAACAGAGTAATGGTTTTACTAAAAGCTGCTGCCGTTTCCATCAGTAGTAACCATAGGGAGGCCGTTGGTTGTAACCATAGTGTCCGTACTGGTGGGGGTAGTAAGGTTCTTGTCTGTGCTGCGGGTAATTGTTACCCCAGGATCGTCCATGCCACTGATTTGATCGATTGTCACTGGGCCACCCCCGTCTGCTATCCCTACCTCTAAACTGTCTGTTATCTTGCAACCTACAACAGCAAAACAAAAAGATTTTTATACTTCTCTTTTAAAAAACACAAATGACAACTCTATCCCAGTGCATTTTATTTCAGTCTAATATTCCGTCCACAAGGGGGTAAAAAACATTTTTCTCCGCAGAATGTTATAGCACCAGTTAGTCAAAACATTCCCAAAATTTAAATCATTCTTCCAGTATCACACTGGATATGCTTTGCAGAGAAATAGGCAGACCACAGCACGAAACCCAAAACAACAGAATAGTTCTCAAACTGAATTCTATTCGATTGTACAAAGCAGTATGGTAATCTATTCATCTATTTTGAATTATTACATAGACATAATTTCTATTGTATGAATTTCTTTCTCAAGTATAAGCCAAAGACAGTACCTTCTCTATGGAATCTAACACAGAGTTTTACAGAAGACTCTGGGATTTTCAAGTATATTTGCAAAGAAAATCAAATGTCCACAGGAAGAACATTTTAAAAAAGAACATTAAGACACACACAACTGAACAGCAAGGGAAAAATACGTGGTGCCGACAAAATACTAAGGCACACGTTTACTGGCCGCTTGCTCCGTGCAGGCAGGCGGTCGGCACCAGGAGTACCAAACAAAAACATCGGTCCCTGCCCTCGCTGGCCTCGGGGGCTAACGGATTAAAGCCGTCCTCTCCCACGTCAGCCATCCGCAGGTGTCCTCCCATGATACATACCGATTGCCTCTATTTCTCTGGTTCCCGGCGGCTCTGCTAGTCCACTCCTCGACGATCGGAGGGGACTCAGGAGGGCGCTTCAGGTATTCCTGGTATTCTTGGTCATCTTCTGTGAATCTACTGGCGAACATCTCTTCAAAATTTGGAACAGCTTCAGAAGCGTCTGTCATCCTGAAATTCTGTCGTTTTTAATACAGTTCTCTGAGAATTTTTTTAAAAAGTCACATTATCTTACCAGATAGTGAAAAACCAAGAGATGAACAATTTTAGGCAGGGTATTCATAAACGTCTTTGTGTACTTTTAAACTTCAGATAGTTTTAAACATTCAATTCAGTGTTTCTTGACTTCTGTAATATAGATGTACTAACTGGGCACCCAGGATACAAAGATGAACAATGTATCGTGGTCTCTACCTCCAAAGAACTCTTGGTCTACAGCGTAAGACAGACGTGGTATAAAGGGAGGACCAGTGAATGTCAAGAAATGAAGCTGGAAAAACAGGCAGGGATCGAATTATGAAAAACTGTGTATTCCACACAAACAACTGTGCACTTATTCTGGTAGGAAATGGGGAGTCCTAGGTGGTTTAAGCAGAGAAGTCTCCAGAGCAAGCCGACTATTTAGAAGGATCACTCTTCTAACCGGGCAGAGCACAGATCAGCGAGGACAGACCAAAGGCAGCTTACTGCACTGCTGTAGGGCTCAGTCTGAGGAAGCAACTGTGAGGACAGGTAAGATTCCAGGAGAAATTAATCACTCACTAGATGTTGTGGGGTGGCAGGGGAGACAAAGGATAACTTCCAGGCTTCTACCCAAATGAGTGCATGGCCTATGGTGCCATGGGAACCACAGGAAGAAGGGTGGGCAAGGGTACACAAGAGTTTGAAGTTAGTTACGTTATGCCCATCCACACGGAGAGTCAGCTCACAGTTACCCATTTGGGACTAGGAAGCAAGTTGATGATAAATACGGGAGACATCAGCAATTCTGATGGTGGTTAATGCTGTCAGAATGGAGGAGATTCCTCAGGAAGATTGTGGAATGAGAAGAGTATCAAGGAATAGAATCCTGGAGAACACCGACGTATAAGGAAGTTGAAGATAAAGAAGAAAACCGATAAGAACCAGCAAAGTGAGCTTACCATAGAAGGCAAGAGAATAAAGAGTGAATGGTCCTCAATGTTGAACAGTACAATGATAGAACCAAGAAGAGAAAACTAATTGGGTTTAGCCATTAGGAGGTGATTATTTTAGAGTACTAGGGATTGAAACAGGACTGCAGTTAATTGAAAAGTAACTGGAAGGTAAGGAAGTAGAAATCTACACTGACTACGGGCTAAGTTTTCAAGAAGCTTCGCTGAAAACGAGAACAAGGCAGTAGCTAAAGGGTTACTGGAAAATTATCTCCTATTTTTCCCAGGACAAAGTACCTGAGGTTAGGTTTATAGGAAAAGAAAAAAGAACCAGTAAAAAAGTGAAAGACTGAAAATACAGGAGAGACACAAAAATGGAAAGGCAAATAGGCATTTAAATGAACAGCTACTCAAGTTTAGGGTACTTTATAATGGCATCCAATGCGCTCCTGTACTGTGACAAAATGAAAACTACTATAGACACTGTCTAACAAATCTGTATTAGTTGGGTTTCCCAGGCCCATTCTGGACTCGTTCAAGTAGTATTTCCTTACCCACATTCTCCGGGAGCCCTCTACCTCTAAGAAAAGATTTGGCTTAGGTGACAAAAGGCCTCATCCTCGAGACGCCAAGGGACAAAGACTTAGCTTCTTTTAAACTTTATCCAAGACCTGGAAGCCAGCCAATCAGCGTGCTGTAGGGAGCTCCCCCCTTCCCAGTCTTCCTTGACCACATACCGGTCAGGACTCCCATCCCTGTCTTTCCTAACCCAGACTTCATCTTTCTACTCTTTGCCTCAAGACTCCTAACACCTGTTTTATGACTTGGGATATATGTGACATCATACGAAAACTTTCAAATCGGACATCCTGCAATTATTTTTCTTACTGTATTTCTTCAACTTACAATAAAACTTTTTGACAAAGACGTGATAGTGGAAGACAATTTCTTCATTAGTTTGTTTCTCATCCAAATCCCCCAAAACATATGCAAATATTTATAATTCTACCCTCATCCCAGCAACATTAAACCAAGACTACTGTGTGGATGCAAGAAGCAATACCTAGACGTTTTCATCGTTCTTAGGCTGCTGCTCTCAGGCTTTCCACTTTCTCAGATGTCAAATTCGCAAACCCAAGGTATGATTTGTAATAAGTTCAGCCAATGACCATCATGCCTGGGTTTCTATAGGAATCACAGAAACCACCAGAAGGATGACCCATACCCAACCAGATGGGGAGTAGAAACTACAAGACAAGGCAAAAATGCCACTCTATTTCTCTGTTCTCCTACGGTCCCCTTCTCACAAGTAAACAAAAATCTCTATTGTTACTCACAATGAAATTTAAACATAATTTTAATCGATCTGAGTGAGCTTTACTTACCCCAGCACTTTGAGGCAGTTGTACTGTCTAATGTTTGTGTTGTTTCGATCTGGGGGAAGGGAGAAAAACGCTTGATTCCCTGGAAGGAAACCCTCAAAAGGTGGTGGGGAGGGCGAGGAACACAAGGGCCTCAGTGAGTGAAGGGGCTGTCCTAAAAGCGCTCCGGAGACTTGCCACGCTGGCTGGAAAGCGAGCGCGAGCGCTCAAGTGGCGGCGGAGAGCGCGGGGCCTTCAGGACCCAGAAGCCGGTTCAGGCACGACCGGCACAAGGTACGTGCCCCTCGGTGGAAGGCAGGGGCTCAGCCTTTCGGACCGGTCTCGAGCACAAGTAAAACCGCGCGGCGCAGTGGTGCAGGCGAGCGACCTTGGGGATGAATGACCACTGGGGGCTTCTGCTGCCCGGGGGGGACGCGCACCGGCTTCCCAGTCCGCTGTCGGAGCGCACTGGGCTGGTCTCCCGCGGCCCTGGCAGGCCTGCTCCCTCCCCAGACGCGAGGGCGAGGGGAGGCCACTCGGCGCGGCCCGCCCGGCTCCTTGCTCCCCGGGGCCACGATCGCCCGCCGAGGGTTGCGTCCGCCCAGCTCGGGCCGCACCCCGCCGGCCACACGCGCAGGAGCACCCACCTCCGGCCCACAGCGCGGCCACGGGATCTCCCACTACTTCAGCTTCTCCAAGGTAACGGAGCCACTCGGGCCACAGGCCGACTTCCGCTTCCGGCAGGCCAGCGCGGGGGGCCGGCCTGCCAAGTCTCGCGAGATCTCGGGACCGTAGTGCAGGTTTCTCCTGGTTCCTCGGTCTCCCGAGCCCCGCGCGGAGGGCGGCGGGTGTCGCGCGGGAGGTGGCGGTGTCCCGCGTGCGCTTTCGGCCCGCTCTCCCTGGACAGGACACCGCTGTGCGTGAGGCCTCCTTAGCGAGGGGCCGGTGGCGGGCGGGGACGGACGCTGAGGAAATGTGCGGGGAGGAGAGGGAGAGGCCCCTTCCGGCCACCTGTTCCCGGGGTCGGGCGAGGCGAGTGCGGCGCCGCGGCGAGGCCACAGCTTTCACCTCTGCCTGGCCAGGCCCCGGTAGTAAGGTGTCCGCAGTCCGTTGGTGCCCGTTTTTCCCGACACCTCCCCCCCCCCCCCCCCCCCCCCGCAGCAGTAAAGTCGTCAGGGCCCAGCTACCTCCGGGCGCCGTGACCTTTTCTTCTCGGAGGCCCTGCGGTTCCATCAGTGCCGGGTGCCCCAGACGTGACCCGCCCCCGCCCTCGCGACTGGCTTTCGGAATTGTGCGCCCCGCTTTTGTTAGGATTACCTCCCGTTTCTCCTTGGAAGCTTTGACGTCCACAATTGATGCCCTTTTCCCCCTGTACTTGCTCCCGTCAGTTGACAGGTGCCATCGATTCTACCTCCGCAGTAATTGTGGCATCCAGCCACTCTGCGTACACACTGCCTGCACCTCCTCGAGGGTCTCGACCGCTCAACGGGGCAAGTGCAGTACTTTTCCTCTAGCGTCACTCACTTGCCAACCCTGTAGTCCTTTTCAAGCACAGCTGTGATCAGAAATCGTCATGGGCTCCCTGTTGCCTGTAGGTTAAGGACCTAATTTGTGAACTTGGATTCAAAACGATTTTCTGCTGTTCCCCTTTCCTCCTCCCTTGTCGGTGGGAAACCAGACCGTATGAATCTCTCCCGACCTCCCTTTACCTTCTAAAGATTGCTCCTGGCTCTTTCTCCTTAGGAATACTCTTCTTCCCTATCTTCGTATACTGTTGAAGTTCTGCCCGTTGTTTAAAGCCACATAGTGACCTCGCCGTCTAGAAATAAATTTTCTTTCTTTGGAATGTCCATCATACTTTCCAAACCATTCTTCATGTATTCATTCAGTTATTACCACTTCGTAGTTTCGAATTAAAACGGGGTGTACAATTCCTCCCCCTCCTAGACTGTAAACAGACCTCCATCACTTCTGCATCCTGGAATGTGTGACGCTGTGCTTTGTATAAAGCGAGCACTCCGTAAATGCAGAACGAATGTGGAGCTGCCAGCGTTCCAGGCCATGTTTTAGAAGCACCGACCTAGTAAAAGTGACTAGGACAGCATGGATGAGGAGCTCTGATAGTCATTACTCGCCTTGGATAGTAAAGGTGAGAGGGGAAAGAGCAAGGTTGCAATAATTGAGTAGCGCTCTCCTTAGTGACCGAGTGGATGGTGGGGGGAAAGGATTATGAGCAACCAGGGAGGACTCCAGTTCTGTAAGCCGAGAAATCCAGACTGAATGCCCATAGGGTGAATTTTTTAAATATACGTTTATTTTGGGGAGAGCGCAAGCGGGTGAGGGGGAGTGAGAGGGGGACATAGGATCCGAAGTGGGCTCTGCGCTGACAGCAGTGAGCCAGACGTGGGGCTTGAACTCGTGAACAGCGTGTGATCATGATCTGAGTTGAAGTCTGACGCTCGACTGACTGAGCCACTCAGGTGCCCCTAGGGTGAGTTGGTTTCAAGGCAGAAAATGAGCTCAGATCTCAAACAGATTTGGAGACTATGAGATGGCTGAAGACAGAGAGGTTATGGCACAGTATATAAGTGTGTGAGTCATCCGTGAAGAAACAACAGTTGAACTCCTCAGTGTATATGATCTTTCCGAAAGAGAAAGTATTTATAGAGAAGAGCAGAAGGCCAAGGCCTACGCCTCAGGAAATACTCCTATTTAGGAGGCAGGAATAGGAAATATAAACTTGGAAGAAAAGATGAGAATAAATACATGGTAGCAATGTCACAGTTGGAAAACTCAGAAAAGTGCTTCCCCACCTCGTATCAGGAGGCAGGGAGGATATTTGGGAAAAAGAGGGCTGTTGAGCAGTTTGCTGACTTCCTTCTGACTTTATTAGGGCATTACTTCTAGGTAATGAGGACTCGCACCGGAAAGAGCGTGATTTCTTTAATTTCGTAAGCGCTTAGGAGCTCCAAGCTTCTGAGAGTTTCTGGGAAGAACTGTAGATAATTCTGACCAATTTCAAGTGAGACTATTTCTGCCCATAATGTCTTCTTATATTCTGTCTGATATTTTATCAGTTTTATACCTCATTTTCTGGCATCGTTGGGGAATAATCAGTTCCATGAAAAGAAATTTTTCAGATAACGGACATTTAGCCTTTAAGCATTAAAATGTTTTCTCTGGAACCACTTAAAAAAATTTTTTTTATTTTTATTTTTTTTAATTTTTCAGAGAGAGAGAGAGCATGAGCGTGAGCAGGGGAGGGGCAGAGAAAGCGGGAGACACAGAATCCTAAGCAGGCTCCAGGCTCTGAGCCATCAGCACAGAGCCTGTTGCGAGGCTGAAACCCACGAGCTGTCAGATCATAACCTGAGCCGAGGTTGGGCGCTTAACCGATTGAGCCACCCAGGTGCGCCTCACTGGAACCACTTTTGATAGAAATGTACATAAAACGTAGTACTTCTCTGCCATGAACACAGCAAATGGGACATGATTTAAACTACGCTTGGCAGGGGCGCCTGGGTGGCGCAGTCGGTTGAGCGTCCGACTTCAGCCAGGTCACGATCTCGCGGTCCGTGAGTTCGAGCCCCGCGTCAGGCTCTGGGCGGATGGCTCGGAGCCTGGAGCCTGTTTCCGATTCTGTGTCTCCCTCTCTCTCTGCCCCTCCCCCGTTCATGCTCTGTCTCTCTCTGTCCCCAAAATAAATAAAAAACGTTGAAAAAAAAAAATTAAACTACGCTTGGCAACTAAAGCTTACTGTCACAGCATCCGTTATTATGCTCTGCCGGGTAGTAAAGTCCTTGGCCCTGTTCACACATCTGGAAAAGACTGCCCTATGTTAGTTGACTTTTTTTTGTTTCTGTTATTAGTGTTATATCTCAATGGCTTTTCCTCAAGCAGCTCTGTAAATTAACCTCATTTACCCATAATTTTAAGCCTCACGTTGACCCAGTGATCTGGAGGCAAAATACACCAGCAGACGTCCCTGGGGAATCCTGGCAGCTAAAGAGTCCTTCATTCAGAGGCTGTGAGTGACCTTGGATAATGACCACTGTATTTTTTTTATTTTAATTTTATTTTTTTAATTTACATCCCAATCAGTTAGCATATAGTGCAGCAATGATTTCAGGAGCAGATTCCTTAATGCCCCTTACCCATTTAGCCCATCCCCCCCTCCCACAACCCCCCAGTAACCCTGTGTTTGTTCTCCATATTTAAGAGTCTCTTATGTTTTGTCCCCCTCCCTGTTTTTCTGTTATTTTGTTTCTCTTCCCTTATGTTCATCTGTTCTGTGTCTTAAAGTCCTCATATGAGTGAAGTCATATGATGTTTGTCTTTCTCTGACTAATTTCGCTTATTACAATACCCTCCAGTTCCATCCACATAGTTGCAAATGGCAAGATTTCATTCTTTTTGATTGCCAAGTAATACTCCATTGTGTGTGTATGTATATATATATACCACTATATATATATATATATATATATATATATATATATATACACATACATACACACACATACCACATCTTCTTTATCCATTCATTCATCGATGGACATTGGGCTCTTTCCATACTTTGGCTGTTGTCAGTAGTGCTGCTATAAACATTAGGGTGCATGTGTCCCTTCAAAACAGCACACCTGTATCACTTGGATAAATACCTAGTAGTGCAATTGCTGGACTGTAGGGTAGTTCTATTTCTAGTTTTTTGAGGAGTTTCCATACTGTTTTCCAGAGTGGCTGCTCCAGCTTGCATTCCCACCAGCAGTGCAAAAGAGATCCTTTTTCTCCGCATCCTCGCCAACATCTGTTGTTGCCTGAGTTGTTAATGTGAGCCATTCTGACAGGTGTGAGGTGGTATCTCATTGTGGTTTTGATTTGTATTTCCCTGATGATGAGTCATGTGGAGCATTTTTTCATGTGTCGGTTGGCCATCTGCATGTCTTCTTTGGAGAAGTGTCTATTCATGTCTTTTGCCCATTTCTTCACTGGATTATTTGTTTTTTGGGTGTTGAGTTTGATAAGTTCTTTATAGATTTTGGATGCTAACCCTTTATCTGATGTGTGCAAATATCTTCTCCTGTTCCGTCGTTTGCCTTTTAATTTTGCTGATTGTTTCCTTCGCTGTGCAGCAGCTTTTTATTTTGATGAGGTCCCAAAAGTTCATTTTTGCTTTTGTTTCCCTTGACTCCGGAGACGTGTTGAGTAAGAAGCTACTGCGGCCAAGATCAAAGAGGTTTTTGCCTGCTTTCTCCTTGAGGATTTTGATGGCTTCCTGTCTTACATTGAGGTCTTTGATCCATTTTGAGTGTATTTTTGTGTACGGTATAAGAAAGTGGTCCAGGTTCATTCTTCTGCATGTCGCTGTCCAGTTTTCCCAGCACCACTTGCTGAAGAGACTGTCTTGATTCCATTGGATATTCTTTCCTTCTTTGTCAACGATTAGTTGGCCATACGTTTGTGGGTCCATTTCTGGGTTCTCCATTCTTTTCCGTTGATCTGAGTGTCTGTTCTTGTGCCAGTACCATACTGTCTTGATGAGTATAGCTTTGTAGTGTAGCTTGAAGTCCGGGATTGTGATGCCTCCTGCTTTGGTTTTCTTTTTCAAGATTGCTTTGGCTGTTTGGGGACAATGGCCACTTTAAAGATGACAAAACTGAGGCTCCAGAGCTTATGTAATTGGTTCAAGGCCACAGCTGTAAGTGGCAGCAGGATTTGGATCAAGTCAGTGATGATTCAGAAAGCCTTGCTGCGCTTTCCACAGTGAAACACAGTTTTCTTTTCGTTCCATACTCCGCACATCATGAGCCACTGCCCAGACTCTTCCGCTCCAGGACGGATATGGAGCCACGGAAGACAGGACTGTGCCCCTGCGGCCTCCCCACCAAAAAGTGCAGCCAGGGCTACATACCTATTTCCTCACATTCCTCACCGTTTAAAGAGTTTATTTTTATTTTTAAATTTATTTTTATTTTTAGAGAGCGTACGAGCAGAGAGAGGGGCAGAGGGACAGAGAGAGAATCCTAAGCAGGCTCCACACTCAGCACAGAGCCTGACTCGGGGCTCGATCCCACAACCCTGGGATCATGCCCTGGGCTGACATCAGGAGTTGGATGCTCAACTGACTGAGCCACCCAGGCACCCCACTTTTTTTGTTTTTTTTAACTAATGCCCTGGAAGATGAAATGACTTCTCCAAGCTCAAACTGGTCAGTGGCAGAACTGGAACGGTGAACCTCAGGCATTCTTCATTGGTTTAACAAATATCTTTTCAGTACACACTAGATGCCAGGTACTGTTCTGGGCCCTGAAAACATTCATGAATAAGGATAAAAGCCCTGCCCTCAGGGGGCTTCCATTCTCATGGGGAAGATGAACAAGTGAAAAAGTAAACACCAGGGAGCCACCTAGCCACTGAGCCACCTAGGCGCCTGTGTCTTTCTATCTTTATAGTGTGTTATTTAAACGACCTTTCCCTGCCGCACTCCAAACCTCCCCACCCCATCCATAAGCACACTGACCATCTTGCACAGAGCCAAGCATATGAATGAAACCCAATAAATAAGTTCCTAAACAAGAATTAAATTATGATTGCCTTCTGCTCACTTTTTCAGACCTGGGGGAACGTCAGCATGTTTCCCTGCCCTGACTTTATCCTCTGCAAAATGGGAATGATAGTCCTTGCTGCTTCTCTTCCTCATGAGGTTATGGTACGAATTAATTAGCATATATAAAGTGCTTTAGGCTCAAGTGAAGAAAGATGCTATGTGGATGCTAGTGACAATTAGTTATTATATGTCACATAAATGTTTAAGCTCCAAGAAAACATTTCAGGTTATATGAGGCATCGGTTCAGATTCACATCTGTAGCCCTGTGGCTTTAATTACACAGAATTGTTCTGATCAGAGATGACAAGATCCTAATGCAGTTCCGCCCCTCAGTGTCCCCCTCCCATGTGACAGGTCCTTTGTGTAGGGGACTTTTTCTGTGGGGGGTAGGGAGCGAGCCAGTGTTTGTTTGCTACCTGAGTTTTAAAATATTTTACACATTTTTTTTAATGTTTATTTATTTTTGAGTGAGAGAGAGAGACAGAGAATGAATGGAGAGGGGCAGAGAGAGAGAGACATACAGAATCTGAAGCAGGTTCCAGGCTCCGAGCTGACAGCACAGAGCCTGATGTGGGGCTCAGACCCATGAATCATGAGACCTGAGCCAAAGTTGGATGCTTAACCGATCGAGTGACCCAGGCGCCCCTTAAAATATTTTTTTAATGCTTATTTATGTATTCTGAGAGAGAGGGAGGGACAGCAGAAGAGAGAGAATCCCAAGCAGGCTCCGTGCTGTCAGCACAGAGCCCGGTGTGGGCTCTATCTTACAAGTCGTGAGATCATGACCTGGCCTGAATGTTGCTTGACATTCAACCAACCGAGTTTTACTACTGCCCCTAGAAGCCAGTTGGTATCACTGAGGAAATCACAGAAGGGGGAAAGACCGGCAGTCTGGGGGAAGAAGAGGCTGTGAATTGGGCTTAATAGGTTGGGAGCACAGTCTCTTCCCGTTCCAAGATCTGTGATTGCGACGGGAAGGGTTTCCCCTCTCCTTTTCCTAATGCCTGTTACGGAAACAAGAGCACAGGCTGTGTTTTTCTAAGTGGAGGTGATTGGGATTCCAGTTGCGCAGTATCTGTCTGATTTTACTCCATCTGGCGGGGCCCGTGCAAGACCCCGCGATGGCTCTCGTCTCTAGCGTCCTTCCTTTGCTTTTCCTGGCTGCTTTCTCTGCCTGCGCCCTCGGCCAGCTCTCCTGACCTGCTTCAGTGTCATGTTCCCATCCACCTCTTCATCGGACATGCACGTTACGCTCCGAAGGGCAATGTACAGAGAGGCCAAGAGACCTGACCAGAATTCACTCTCCACCACTCCTTCCCCCACGCCTCCGTATGCTCTTCTCCAGGTAGTTTCCCAGAATCTCTTTCACCGAGGTGAAAATCGCAGTTCTAAGCCCCTGGGAGTGGCACGAGTAAGTCAGGATCCTTATCTGAGGGTCAACTTCCGCTGTCTTCCCCATTTTCAGAAGGTCTCCATCCAGGGTCTTGACAAGCGTCTTGTCTTTGATGACAAGGCGGCCTGTTCTGCCCTCATATGAAGCCAGCCTTGTCTAGTGATCTTTCAAAAGAAAGGTCCTGGGGTGCCTAGGTGGCTCAGTCAGTTAAGCATCCAACTCTCGATTTCAGCTCAGGTCACGATTTCACGGTGTATGAGTTCGAGGTCCATGTCAGGCTCTGCACTGACTGTGCGGAACCTGCTTGGGATTCTCTGCCCCTCCCCCGAGTGCCCACGTTTTCTCTTTCCCTCTTTCTCTCTCTCTCTTTCTCAAAAAATACACTTTAAAAAAATTTTTTTTAATGTTTATTTTTAAGAGAGAGCCAGAGTGTAAGTGGGGGAGGGGCAGAGAGAGAGGGAGACAGAATCCCAAGCAGGCTCCAGCCTCCCAGCTGTCAGCACAGAGCCTGATGCGACACTGGAACCCACAAACTGTGAATCATGACATGAGCCGAAATCGGACACTTAACTGGCTGAGCCACCCAGGCGCCCCCCCCACTGAAATAAATACACTTTTAAAAAAAGAGAAAAGTCCAAAAAGCCCCATTTTAACATATCTCCAAGTGACATAAGTATCTTCAACCTAAGTGAGTATAACATAGGGAATAGAGCACCAGGCAAGGAGTCAAGACACTTGAGTTAAAATCTTACCCCCCGTGGGTTATTGTTGGAGGAGGTCATAGAGAGGTTGTGACCGCCAGCTGCCCCTTGGGCGGTACCGGAGCAATCGGAGGCCCCTCACCTCTTCCCCAGCCGGGTCGTGTACGTCCTGCCGGCCTTCCCGCAGCCCAAGCTGTTTTCAAGGATGCAGCCTTGAGAGAGCGAGGTGTTGAGACCGTCTGTCCTGAATACGTGGCTGAACTCCTGAGATTCTGGCAGGCGGTGTGGAAATCTGCTTGTCTTGCAGCCGCCCAAGATAAGCCTCAAATGTAAGTTCCCGTGTTTCTCGAACCCACCACCCACCCGTCTGGAGCGGCCTGCCTCTTTCTTTGGTCCCTCCCGGCCTTCAGTGTCCCGGGGACAGTTGGCAAACTAGCGGTTGTCATGCAAGTTACCACCTGTCTGGGCCTTACCTTCCTCACCTCGTTTCCCGCTTCACAGGTGAAGTTGAGGCTTCAGCCTCAATTCCCTCGATGTCCCGATCCCGTAACTGTGGTGTGACCACTTTCTGCCCCTTCCCACCTCTTGTCTGCCAGTATCTTGCTGCTGCTGTGTCTTTGGTCAGTGCACAGCCTGCTCCTCCGGTCCATGCTCCTGCAGTCACTCCTTCTGTCTCCTCTGTTGTCAGCTGCCCCCCTTTACCAGCTCCTCCTGCCCCCGCCCCCACCACGTAAATTTGCTCAAGTTTCTAAGTCTCACCGATACCCTGTCCTCAATCCTGTGTCCTCTGAACCTCTCGGATCCCCTTTCCCCACACGGTGAGTCCCTGACAGAGAGCCCTCCACACCTGCAGTAGTACATCACCCCCTTTTCTGTCTCCAGACGGGCCACTGAAACCACTCTGGCAAAGTTCACTGGGACAGTTGAGCTGGGGCCAAAGGCAGTGACTTCACTTTATTCAGTATCTGTGCAGCTTCCGACGCTTTCCTCTCCCTCCTCCCTTAACACCTTCTCTCCCCTCGTTTCCAAGTTTCTCAGGATCCTCCTTGGCCCCAGGTCACTGTTTCCTCTCTGCTTCCTACTTTACTTTACCTGAGCTCTAGACTCATAAATACTCCTGCCTACTAGAAATTTCTATCTGCTTATCTGACCCGCATCTCCAGCACACGTCTACATGTGAGTTCATCTTTCTTCCTGGACCTGTTCATCCACCTCAGTCTCCATTTCCGGAGAATGCGTCCTTCCCAGTTACCCACACCGGAAGCTGGTGGTCACCCTGGACTTTTCCCCCACACCCAGTCTCCCCCCCTCCCTTTTCCGGGGGACCTCAGTTCCTGACCAGCTCTTCAAACTCAGAGACTACTGCCACTGGTTCTGACTCTCATCCCTTCCCACGTAGACCAGGCGATAGCCTCTAACTGGTCCCTCTACCCATCTTTGCTCCCCGTCAGACATCAGACACTTGTCCACCCTGCTAGTGGGTGTTCGTCTGTAATTATTATGGAACATACAGAAAAGAATTGATAACAGTATAACCAATTCTTGTGTACCAGCCAGCTAAGAGTAGGTCCTTTCTATTTTTTTAAGTTTATTTATTTTGAGAGAGAGAGAGTAGGAGAGGGGCAGAGAGAGAGAGAATCCAAGCTGATAACACAGAGCCCAATGCAGGGCTCAATCCCACAAACCATGAGATCGTGACCTGAGCCGAAATGGAGTGTCAGACGCTTAACCCACTGAGTGCCCACAGTAGGTTCTTTCCAAAACAGAAACCTGATTGCATCTGTCCCCTGATCGATTCACCGTTCACAGGTTCCTAATTACTTCCAGGGCACACTCGAAGCTGCTGAGTGTGGAGTTCCAGGGTAAGAGTTCGCTCTGTCCTGTCTGTCTGTCCTGTCTGTCCAACCTCATCCCCTGCCACTCTCCCCAAGTGAGCTAAATGCGTGACCATATCGCACTGTTTCAGGTTCCTGAAAGACTTCGTGTTGTGTTGGATACTTGCTGTTCCTTCCGTTTACAATGCCTTCCCCACTCTGGTCCACCTGGGAAGCCTTAGCCCGAGACGGCATCCTCGGGTACCTTCCGCAATACACCCCTCTCTGTCCCCACCTCCAAGGAGAGACGATGATCCCTTCCTGTATATCTTTAATGTATATAGTCACATCTGGCTAAATTATAAATTCCTTGAGGGCAAAGCTGTCGCTTTCACATCTTTGGCAATTAGCATACAGTCTGGTGACCTGATACGTCACTGGTGCTCAGTAAATGTTTACTGATCCGGCCCCTACCTTCCTCTCCAGTTTTATATTTGACTAATCTTTTCCCACTTACATTCTCCCCTGCTCAGTAAAGACTCAACCATGTATAAAGTCTCCGCCCCCCTCCTGTGCACAGCGTATGTGTCCCTTGGACACCCCTTTATCGGGGCACCTGGGTCACCCTGCAGAATCTGATTTCCCTGCCGGAGTGTAGGTGGCGGGAGCCCCAGGACCTCATGAGCCATCTCTGCCTCCCCAGCACCCGGCACTGGGGCCGACACTCAAGGCGGAGCAGAAGCATTTGTGAGCCCGCAAGTGAAGGAGTTAGGCTTGCTGATTCCTAAGTCCTCCAACTCCAAAACTGTGTGATTTGAGGTTCCGAAAACTGTGACATAATCTGGAAGTTTTCTCCCAGCAGATGGTCAGAACAGTTGAAACACCGATTCCAACAGTTGGCAGATACAAAGGGAAACATTTAAGACAGTGAGTCAGAAGGAAGGTGGACCCTCCAACGGGATCGGGAACATCAGCAAAACAACGCGTGCACGTGGTCACAGGCGCCCGGCTGCACCCGGTGCCGGCCTCCACGCGCTCCCCCAGTGATACGTGTGCCTCGAGAGCTTCTCCGAAAGGTGTTTGACAGCTTCCCTGTGACTGAGCCCCCATTGGCTGGACATGACCCGAAAGTTCATTATTTCTCTGTAGCGAAAGTTACTTCCCCCTCCCCTTTGGCATTTCACTTTAATTTGCTCATTTTTTGTGAACTCTAACACAAAGTTTAGTCATTTATTTAACATGTGGTTTCTGTTCAGATAGAACTCTAGGAAAGAAAAAAACAAAAACCCAGATCTAAAGTCTTTCTTCGGATTTGTGACCTTGCTTATTTTTTTATCACTCCATAAGCATCTATCCATTTCCAGCATATTTCTGGGTTAAATGTTGGGGGGAATGGAGAGAAGTGAAAAAATGCAGAACACGGTCTCGGGATCTCATCGAAGAGTCAAGCAGAAGATGGTCATGTCGTGGCATACACGTGATGGACAACAGCACAAGGGAACCCGATTGCAGTGCAGGGAAAGATGCTTCCAGCCAGACACCTAAGTGTAGACTGACTTTAGGATGAGGGGAAACTCAGAGCAAGTGAAATTAACCCGAACACATTTAGGGAAGGTGGCGGGTCTCCAGCAAGTGCTCAAACACATGGACACACATATACACACACATGCACCATGCATTTTGGGTGTGGAGGATGGAGACAGGCTACTCTTTGTTGAATATTCTTTGGAGCAAGACTCCCAATGCTTCTCCATTTCCTTCAGGCCAACTTGCAGAGCTCTTTACCACCCTCTGTCCCGAGACACCCCCCACCCCCCCCCCAGACCCGCCGTGTAACATCATCCCTGTCATATTTGGAATGTGAGTTGTGACCTCTGCCGACTTGGGGAAATGCGTGTTTCTCTTCGACTTCAGCAAATTCCATTTAGACGTTGTTGAGAGTTGACTCTGTTCTCCCTCCAGGCAGGTGAGAGTCGGCCTCTCCCGCCAACAGGTGACTGGAGAGCTTTTGCTCTACAGGGATCTTTAGCTTTTTTTTTTTTTTTTTTTTTTTTTGCTGTAACTTTTTTTCCCCTAATGTTTATTTATTTAGAGAGAGTGAGCAGGGGAGGGACAGACAGAAGGAGAGAGAATTCCAAGCAGGCTCTGAGCTGTCAGTGCAGAGACTGACACCGGGCTCGAACTCACGAACTGTGAGATCATGACTTGAGCCGAAATCAAGAGTCGGACGCTTACCTGCCTGAGCCACCCAGGCGCCCTGAGATCTTGAGCACTTTTAGGTGGGAGGGGCACCGGCTTCCCATGCAGGCCAACCTGAGCGACTATCGCCAAGAACGAGGCTCAGTGTCCTTATTTCTAAAATGAGATGATAACGATTGATATTTTCCACCGTGGAGATGATAAGGATTAAGAAATGTCAGTGCCCCCTCGACTCCCTCACTGTTTCCCAAACCGAAGTGAAACATTCTGACCTCCTGGTTTGAGCAGGGACACGTTGCGATGCAAACAGTGGGCGACAGGCTTGTGAAACCAGTCATGTCGAAACACCACTACCATTGCTGTTTACTGAGCACAGACTACATGCCAGGCAGCGGGCAGTGCTCTGTACCTACATTATCTCCTTTATCCTCAGGATAACCCACCGAGGCAGATACCTGACTTGTCCAAACAAGGCTTGGAGATGACGGGTGACTTGCCCAAGTGCGCACAAGCATCAGGGCAAGCGAGATTGGAACCCACCCTCTCCTTCCCAGGGAAGGGGCACCAGAGAAGCTAAGGAACGAGACGTCTGCTCTGGAGTTTTGAGAAACGAGCTGTATGACAGGCCAGTCGAGATCGCCCTCTGTGGTTGAGAAAGAAGCATCCAGATGTTTCTGGCAGTGAGTGAGGCAAATGCCGTGTGCGTTCACGTGAGACACTGCTCGAGCCGAACGCAGAGCCTGTCGGGTGTTGCGTGACAGCGGAGGCATGGTTCATAGTTACTTTTACTTTGGTTTGTTTGTTTTTTCTCTTTGAGAGAGAGAGAGCATGAGCAGTCTCCACGATCAACGTGGAGCCTGACACCGGGTTCGATGTCATGAACCGTGAGATCATGACCCGAGCTGAAATCAAGAGTCGGACGCTCAACCGACTGAGCCACCAGGCATCTGGCTTTGGCTTATTTCTGAAGCAGGAGGAAAGCAATGCAAGAGGTACAAATGAGGAAAGGAATCAGGAAGCTCTTTTTTTGTGTGTTTTTAATTTTTAATGTTTATTTTTGAGAGAGAGAGAGAGAGATCGTGAGCAGGGGAGAGGCAGAGAGAGAGGGAGCAAAGAATCCAAAGCAGGCTCCAGGCTCTGAGCTGTCAGCACAGAACGGGGCTCAAACTCACGAACCGTGAGATCATGACCTGAGTGGAAGTCGAACACTTAACCGACTGAGTCAGCCAGGCGCTCCCAGGAAGTTCTCTGATGCCTGCCTCTTCCGTATCTCACCGAGGCGTGTCTTGCGAGCCCACACAAAATGAGATGTCCGCTGGGTCCAATACCTATAGAACCACGTTTACTGCTTATCACCCAGAAACAGCTTGTACCTCCATGTACAGCTGTCTGTCTGCTACTCGGAGGACAGCCATGTTACTTGGGCCCGATAGCCACATCCTAGGCCTTGCACTTCCTGTCGTGTGTGCTAGAATTCACAGCAATCTCCCTCTCCCTGCTCCTATACTGCAAGGCCTAACAATTTTCCGTTCATGTCCACTGCGCTGCTTTCCTTGGGCAGGTCTGGTCATGGCCAAAGACAGACACACAGGCGTGAGGTTACATTCTGTTGTAAAAAATTGAGGAGTGCAGGGGTGCCTGGGTGGCTCGGTCGGTTGAGTGCCCCTCCCCCTCTCACAGTTTCTCTCTCAAACATAAATAAATATTTTTTTAATCTTTTTTAAATTGAGGAATGCAATTTGTATTCTTACCCAGAGGACCACCCCAGCTTCACGTAGAAGTATTTATGGATGGTCACAACCAAAACTGTGTTCTAAAAAGAAGCTCTGATGGAGACAGAAAGCAGATCAGTGATTGTGGGGTTTGGGTGGGAGAGAGAGACAGACTACAGGTGACAATGAAGGAGCTTTTAGGGGGTCCATGGAAACGTCTGAAGGCTGGATAGTGGTGGTGGTTGCACAGGTCCATAACTTTGCTAAAAATCCTGGACCGTACAAATACAACGGGTGCATTTTATGGTGCGTAACTTACCCGGGAGAGAAGAAAGAACAGCGGCTTTGGGTTTGTTTGAACAGATGGCGAGCACTCGAGTGAAAGCCCAGCGTTTAGGACCACAGAGCACAGAAGATTGGGGCCCGGAAAATGTTAGGGGCAGGAGTAAATACTTGGGATCTCAGCGTTCAAACATCCAACCTTGAGTCGTCTGCCTCCGGATGTGTCCCCTCGGAGAGATGACAATCGTGATAGGAATCATGGCTCTGGCAGCAATGGCTGGTTCCCCCCCCCCCCCCAGTTCTCTCTGTCCACAGAGAGGGAGGGTTTTGAGTTCCTGGTCCAGAAGCGAACTGACTTCAGCAGAGTCAGATTAATAATACTAAGAGCCATAGCTTCTTCCAGGAATCCTTTAAAATCCATTTGAATATTTAAATAAATTCTCCACTGTAAGAGTTGTCACATCCAAAGAGAAATGTCAGGGTAAGACATTCTCAGTGCCACAATTACTAAAATTTGAAAAGGGTGTCACAGTAAAAAAAAAAAAAAAAAAGACACCCTTAGTGTCTGTGCCTCCCCAACAGCATCTGTCCACCTCCCTCTGTGTGTGTGTGTGTGTGTGTGTGTGTGTGTGTGTGTGTCTGCCTGTCTGTCTGTCTCCACCTCCACCCACTCCCTCCATCCCCTGCCCTTGGCCACCACCTGTTCCCTCACCTGGTTCAGGACTGAGGGAATAACAGTGTTAGCAACAAGCACCAAGCACCCTGCCAGCAGGAAGGAGACCCTGAACCTCTTCTACCTGCCCCTCCCGCCCCTCCCCCCCCAGGGATTTTTAATGACCTGCACCTGCGGCACGATCCAGGCCTCAGCTGAAAACATCCAGAGATCAGAGTTGCTTGCTATCGAGTATTGGCTTCTGCCAACCAAGCTGCGTAAGCTAGCACACCCCACACCGGTTTCTGAGTAAACCAGATGCTAGTTTGTTCATTGACAGTGAACAATACACGTTCTTTGCGAAGGCACTGCCTCCTTCCCATCGATGACCCAGGGTGTCCTTTCCCGGCATACCTGGGGGCTACCAGGGGCCACGGACCGTGGCTCTCCGCCTCTGCATCCCTGGAACACAGCTGGCGCTTGAAAAACATTTGCCAGACGGAGCCGCATCCTGCCAGGGATGAGACTTGTTTATCTGTAGCCATTTTTGGTCAAACGGGAGCTGGTGATGTTTCACTCAACAGACTCTCTCGGTCGAATGCTGCTTCTAACCCACGAGGACGCGCGCAAACACCGTGCGGCAAGACTTATGGAGTGGCCGTCTCGTCCGGTGTTTCCCCCTGACACCGGGGACTTCGGGAGAAAGACATTCAGCTCAGGAGATTTGCCTTGCAAGACAGCACTCCGCTTCATTTTGCATTTCCCCTTCTCCTTTATGTTTGAAACGAATGCTATAAAAGGCCCCGCTACGCCGCAGGTAATAATAGCACACAGCCGGAGACCATCCACTGCCCATCCCTGAAATAGATTCTTCGGCGAAAGAACAACGGTGTTGTCATTTACCGAGTTGTATGGGAAGCAGGGATCGGAACTGAAGACATAAAAAGACTTGTGAGTCAGTGGAGTCCAATTTAGCCGTGGTAGTAGTGTGAGGCCTATTATTAGGTCCATTTTCAGCGGAAACTGTATTGTTAGGGAAGGAAGAGTTCTGTGCATTTTTCAGGTCCCCGGTGACAGGGACCTCTTTTTAGGCCCTAAAGCCCTTCTCCCCTGCTCTCCCCTCCCAAGTCCCCTGCTGATCCAGACATCCCTAAAGGTCCCCAAGCCCTCCTGCCAGCGCCGTCCACCCCGGGTCGGGCAGGAAGAGTTTCTGGGGTGTGGTTGTTGACGAGGCCGTGCTCAGAGCCCCGGGCTACCGTGACACTCCCCCACGCTCTCGGCCGCCAGCGTGCCCGGGACTCTGCCCTTGACCTCTCCTCATCCTCCACACTCTTCGCACGAGTTGTGACTGTTCCTGTGGATTCCACTACCACCTGCGCGCTGCAGCCCCTGCCCCAACACGTATGCCGTCCACGAGTTCTCTTCCCGCGTCCCAGGTGCCTCTCCCTCCGGCCGTGCGCTCCGTCCAACCCAGCAAACGTTTAGTGCCTAGGTTGGCAGGTGTCTCCTGTAGTTACTGAGGAGACAGAGCTTCTATTCTATTTAAATAAATGTTCCTCTATTTAATATGCAGGGTTCTTAGCTTACTATCCAGTAACCGTTGGAATCCCCGAAGCCTTCATTATCAGCCACTGGTCTTCTCTTCATCCCCGAGATTATTCATTAATACGGCTTCTGTTTCGTAGAGATAATTTTCAAATATTCATACCTGGTGCCAAGTGTCTTACCTGTCTCATTTGGTGCATGGACTTAGATGTTTCTCTAGCTCCTTAAAATAAACATCTGATGTGGCTTTAGTTCCTGGATCTCTAAGATGCAGAAGTGAAAGCAGAGATAAGTTAGTGAGTTACAATGTTTCAATGCAATACAGTTTTAAAGTTTATTCATTTTGGGGGGGGGGAGAGGACGAGTGGGGGAGGGGCAGAGAGCCAAGAAAGGAGAGAATCTCAACCAGCCTCAGCTCAGTGTAGAGCCTGATGTGGGGCTCAAACCTACGAACCATGAGATCATGACCTGAGCCAAAATCAAGAGTTGGATGCTTAAATGACTGAGCCACCCAGGCACCCCAATGCAATTCAGTTTTTTATTAAGTTTATTTATTTGAGAGAGACAGAGAGAGAGAGAGCACGCAAGTGAGACAGGGGCAGAGAAAGAGAGAGAGAGAATCCCAAGCAGGCTCTGTGCTCTCAGCATAGAGCCCAATGTGGGGCCCCATCCCACGTACCTCAAGACCATGACCTGGGCTGTGATCAGCGTTGGACACCCAACTGACTGAGCCACCCAGGCACCTCCCAGTACAATTCAGTTTTAAGCAGCTATTAAAAATGCTTACGGGGCCCCTGGGTGGCTCAGTCGGTTGAGCTTCCGACTTCAGCTCAGGTCATGACCTCACCATCTGTGAGTTCAAGCCCCGCGTTGGGCTCTGTGCTGACAGCTCCGAGCCTGGAGCCTGCTTCGGATTCTGTGTCTCCCTCTCTCTCTGACCCTCCCCCGTTCATGCTCTGTCTCTCTCTGTCTCAAAAATAAGCATTAACAAAAAATTTTTTTAAATGCTTACAAACAACTCTGGGTAAATTTTTGCTTCTGTATGCACTTCTCAATTTCCCCAAGAAGTCCTTTCTTTTCTAATCAGGAAAGAAGGGAGGACACAGGTGACATCATCAATTATGTCCTAGAGGCTAAGATGGCCAGCAATTCCCTGCCACCTTCACCAGCAACACCTGGCAGATCCCCTGGAGAGCCCTCCAGGTTAGCTGCCTTTGCCCTTCCGAGGGCCCGTCTGCGGAGATAGCTCCGATGATGGTCGGCCTCGAGGCAGAAGCCTCTGGTTTGTCTTTATTGCCCCCTTATCAAAAGAAAGTGCTTTTTAGACTCTGAGCCGGCTGGGAAAAGAGTTTCCAGAACCCCGAAGCACTTACCGCAGGGTGTGGAGTACTGTGCAGCTGGGAAAAAGGGAAGGCGCTGTTTGTGTTCTGTTCCAGAATGAACCCGAGGTAAGCGATGGGGGAAAGGCCAGCCGCAAAGCGGTGTGTACAAAATGGTACCATTCTGGTGAACCAGGGGGGAGGGGAGGTTTAATCTCTGGAAGGGTGTGTGGGAAACAGATGCCTCTGGAGAGGAAGCTGTGTGCCACTGGGGCAGAGAGGTCGGAGGGAAGCTTTTCACTGCAAACTCTTGTGTACTTTCTGAATTTTATTTTTTTTTAAGTGTATTTATTCTGAGAGAGAGAGACAGAGACAGTGTGAGCAGGTGAGCGGCAGAAAGAGAGGGAGAGAGAGAGAATCCCGAGCAGTCTCCGAGCTGTTAGTGCAGAGCCCAATGTGGGGCTTGATCCCAGCACCCTGGGATCATGACCTGAGCTGAAATCAAGAGTCAGTCAGTCGCTCAACCGACTGAGCCACCCAGGGGCCCCTACGCTTTTTTTTTTTGAGCTATAATTGACATAATGCATACTATAAAATGGTTAAAATGGTGAATTTTACATTAAATGAATTTTACCATACTTATAGATATATAATTATATATATGTAATTATATTTTTGAACGAGTGAATGAATAAAATGTCTTTTATATTTACAGACTTACATTAGATGACCTCTCTGTGTAATGAGATGTCTCAGCCGTTTTTTTTTTAATGTTTATTTGCTTTTAAGAGAGAAAGAGAGTGCCGTGCAAGTGGGGGAGGGGCAGAGGGAGAGAGGGACACAGCAGATGTGAAGCAGGCAGCTCCATGAGGGGCTCAAACTCATGAACCCTGAGATCATGACCTGAGCCGAAGTCTGATGCTTAACTGACTGAGCCACCCAGGTGCCCATGCAGTTTTATTTTTTTAATGTTTATTTATTTATTTTGAGAGAGAGAGAGAGAGAGAGAGCAAGCAGGGGAGGGGCAGAGAGAGAGGGAGAGAGAGAATCCCAAGCAGGCTCCACACTGTCAGCATAGAGCCCAACACGGGGCTTGATCTCACGGATCGTGAGATCATGATCTGAGCCAAAATCAAGAGTTGGATGCTCAACTGTCTGAGCCACCCAGGCGCCCCTTAAAAAAGTTAAAAAAAATTTTTTTTAGCATTTATTCATTTTTGAGAGTGAGAGAGACAGAGCACGAGTGGGGGAGGGGCGGAGAGAGAGGGAGACACAGAATCCGAGGCAGGATCCAGGCTCCGAGCTGTCAGCACAGAGCCCAACGCGGGGCTCGAACTCACAGACGGCGAGATCATGATCTGAGCCGAAGCCGGACGCTCAGCCGACTGAGCCACCCAGGCACCCCGGCTTAAAAAAGTTTTTTTAAGCAATCTCTACCCCAACTTAGGGCTCAAACCCATGACCCAAGATCAGGAGTCTCAAGCTCCACCAGCTGAGCCAGCCGGGTGCCCCAGCTTTGCGGAGGTTTTAATGAGAAATTCCAAACACATACCAAAGCAGAACGGTGGAATGAGCCCCACTGACCCCCCAGCTTGAGCAATTAGCAACTCATGGCCAATCCAACTCCATGTCTACACTGACCCTCTTCTCTGCGTCCCTAGATTGTTTGAAGCCAGTTGTAGCTGTTGGCATCTCTAATAGCCAAGGATTCCTTCTCAAAAACTTACAACGCATCAGCATGTCTAAAAAATGAGGCTATTCGTTAATATCATCAAAGGGCAGTGTTGAAATTTCCCAGATTCCACAAGTATCCTTTTTAGAGTTGCCTCGTTGCGTTGTGGTTTTAAAGAGACCAAGTTGCTTTTGCCAGGACCGACCTGGTGAGCTCATTCTCAGCCATAATGAGGTTTGAGGAAGTCCAAGGTTCTTCTCTGAAGTGGCACAGGATGCTATTCCCGCTCAGATGTTTTCTGGAGGGTTTCTGAGGAACCGGTGTGCCTGCGTGGCCCAGTCACTGTGCCGCCGTGGCTGTCCGTCCTGCAACGCCAGTGAGGTGACTGAAATCCTAATTTGAGGGGTGCCTGGGCGGCTCAGTGGGTTAAGCGTCCGACTCTTGGTTTCAGCTCGTTTTGATCTCACGGTTTAGAGTTCGAGCCCCGCATCAGGCTCTGCACTAATGGTCCAGAAACTGCTTGGGATTCTCTCTCCTTCCCTCTCTCTCAAAATAAATCAATTTAAAAACAAAAAGAAAGAAAAAGAAAGGGTAATATGAGAGCCCCAGCGAAGTGCTGGAACTCACCAGCAAGACCTCTCCAGTCTCCCTCTCGGTTATTATATAGCGGCCGCCCCTCTCCTCCTCTGAGGGGTTTCCAGCCCCCAGCGGACGCTGAAAGCAAGAACCCATATATACCGTGTGCTTTCGCGCACGCGCGGACCTCTGCTAACGCCTAATGTATACACCGGGCCCCGCAGGAGGTGAAAGCGGTAACTCACGGTGAAACAGAGTGATTGCGACAGGACTGAAACACAGGTTATGTGACTGTGCCCTCTCTCTGTCGTAGTGCTTCCTCCTGGGAGGATGTGAGGTGATAAAGCGCCACGTGAGGAGGTGACATGAGGGCACTGGAGCGGGCACGTGACTAACGTGGCGTTAGGCTGCGAGTGACCCTCTGAGGAGGCGTCAGGAGGACGACCATCTGCGCCGGGAAACCCGCGTCGGCTGTAGGCGACTGAACCCACAGCAAGTGAATTGTGGGTAAGGGCCAGGGTTGGGCAAGTGAATTGTGGGTAAGGGCAGGGGTTGGAGGGGGGAGGGGCAAGTGAATTGTGGGTAAGGGCCAGGGTTGGAAGGGGGGGCAAATGAATTGTTGGTAAGGGCGGCGGCGGCGGGGGGGGGGGGGGGCGGTGGTGGTGGCAAGTGAATTGTGGGTAAGGGCAGGGGTTGGAAGGGGGTCAAATGAATTGTGGGTAAGGGCGGCGGGGGGGGGGGGTGGCAAGTGACTGTGGGTAAGGGCCGGGGTTGGAAAGGGGGGCAAATGAATTGTGGGTAAGGGCTGCGGCGGGGGCGGGGGGGGGGGCCGGTGGCAAGTGAATTGTGGGTAAGGGCCGGGGTTGGAGGGGGGGCAAGTGAATTGTGGGTAAGGGCCGAGGTGTGGGGGGGAGGGCAAGTGAATTGTGGGTAAGGACCGGGGTTGGAGAAAGGGGGCAAGTGAGTTGTGGGTAAGGGCTGGGGGTTGGTGGGGGGGGCAAGTGAATTGCGGGTAAGGGCCCGGTTGGGGGCGAGCTACTCTATCTCCATATTTCCCTGTCTTTGCTTAGTGCCACTCTGGATGGCCCTGTCCCCCTGTGACTCCTCAGTGACCTTCACCCCCCTGTGTGGCCAGAGAGCTGTCCAGGTCATCAGCCTCCTAAGAGTGGGGTGATGGGTACAGCTGGTGCCGTCCTAAAAGACATTTTGAGGTTTGACACTTTTCTTTTTTCTCCTCTACGTTTTTTCTCTTTTTTTGTGTTTATAATGCATGTATTGACCCGTGTAAGTACATATTTCTATACGCCCTGTCTCAAGGTTGACTTGATTCTTTTCCTCTTTTTGCACATTTTAGGGATCCTTCCCCTCCCATCCCAGGCCCTGTGGTCCTGGCCTGTACCTCTGTATTGCGTCTCAGATGCTCTGGGTTTTTAACTACAACTCCAGTTAATTCTCCCCCTTGCGTTTGCCCCTCCGTCCTGGTGTGCCGCACCTTCCAAAGTGACCGCTAGTTTATCTGCGGGACCATCGAGCCCAGAAGTGGGCAAGAGGATCTCCCCTCAGGAGACTGGCTCTGTGGCTTGACAGTAATAGCTCAGGCTTTGTCTGTTCCTCGCCACCACCTTCAAGAGAAGGTACCAGTGCTGCCCATTTTACAGACGGCAAAGTTGAGGCATAAGGAAGTTAGTTAACACACCTAAGGCTGGTAAGTGCGGAAGCCCAGGTAAGACCCCAGACAGCCCACTCACTTTACTGTGCTCTATTGCTTAACCCCAAGAAGTGAATTTTGTGGTTACAGAGAGGGATACAACAGACGGAGGAGGTATTCACCAGAGAACAAACAAAATAGCAAGGGCTTATTTCTTATAAGTCACCTTGGTCCTGGGTAATAGCATCTTCTATTTCAGCATTTGCCAAACGTGGCCTCTGGAAAACTTATTTAAGGTTTCATTGTTAATAAATCAATTTTATTTAGAAAATACAGTCCATTGCATTTACATCTTGGGAGTTTCCTGTCTATACTGACATATTAAAGCTTCCTTAAAAAAAAAAAAAAAAAAAAACAGTAAAGAAATCTATTTCACTCAGTTTAGTCCAAACCTTTGGAGAATGGAAACTTTTCCTGCATCACACCTGTTGACGTTCCACGGAAACACCGAAACACGAAACACCGCTTTGTGTAAACTTTCTGGAGTGAAGATAAACACAAAATTTCTGACATAGCTTCCTTGTAACTTCTTTGTTTTCATTTTTTTAAACATTTATTCATTTATGAGTGGGCAGCAGAGGGGCAGAGAGAGAGGGAAAATTTGTTGTAATGAAAACAAAACCTTCTGGGCTTCATTAACAGGAAGACACCTCTGAATTTGTAGCCTGTTGTGCCCTAACCCGCTCTGACTCACCGTACCCAGGAGTGGTTGTGGGAGAGGGTGGTCCTGTCTCTGTGATGCTCGTGGGCCAGGAGGCCCACCGGAGCCACTCCAGTGTGAAGGAGCCTCCCAGGCTTCGTCCGGCGGGCGTGTGTCAGGAGGGCCCCGAGGTGAAATTTCAGCCGTGACGATATGGTTGGTGTCCAATGTCTCCCTCTGTAAACACTGACCTCAGATTCGGTAGATACGAGCTTTCCGACTTCTTTCCATGCGATGACCCAGCTGGAGCTAAAGGTGGACTGTGATGTCACCAGCTGTCTGTGGTCAGCCCCTAATTAACACCTGGCCATGACCACCTGGCTCTTTTGTTCTAAATTAGGACTAGGTCTCATTGTCCTCCCTCAACTATGGGGAACCAAGCCAGAGGACGGAGCTGCCAGAACTTGGGATCGTGCAAGGCCTCGGCACAGAGGAAGAAATGAGAGGCGGCATATGGGCCCTGCGTATAGGATGTCGGAAGAGGAAGGCCCGAGCGTTGGAAGCACCAGGCCCACGGGAGTCTTGGGGACTAGCAGCCTTGGGAAGGTTCTGGAAAGCAGCCTACAGCTCTGAATAGCTCTTGGGAGCATAAAGTAAGTCTGGCTGGGAGCCTTTACCTTCACAGACCCAGGCGGCTAGGCTGGCCCCACCTTGCTGATGGAACATTCTAGTTCATTCTTCCCAAATTTGTCTTTCATAAGAATCATGCCAGGCACTATTAAATATGCAGATTCCCAGACCCCACCCCAGAAGTACTGATTCGATCTCTTTAATGGATGCTCTGAGTGATCTCTGTGATGAGCCAAGTTTGGGGAAACACTCTTTTCTTTGTTCAAGGAGTCTCAGGAATAATGGGCTTGTCCATCCCTCCAGGTGCTTTTGTTGGCTGTCTCAGAAGAGAGGACAGGGTCTTTTCTCCTCCTCCTCATCTTCTTCGGAGGTCTTGGCCACATAGACCGTTGGCCAGGGCCAGGTCATAGCTTAATGTAGAGACTCATCTAGAATAAACTTCTATATGTTTTCTACCTCTTTGGGAGTCAGTCTTCCCCTTCTTGTCTCAGTAAGAAGTAATTTTACTTATTAAAATTTAAAAAAATTTTTTAACGTTTATTTATTATTGAGAAACAGAGAGAGACAGAGCATGAGCAGGGGAGGGGCAGAGAGAGGAGGAGACCCAGAATCCCAAGCAGACTCCAGGCTCCCAGCTGTCAGCACAGAGCCCGACGTGGGGCTCGAACTCACAAACTGCAAGATCATGACCTGAGCTGAAGTTGGATGCTTAACTGACTGAACCACCCAGGTGCCCCATATTTATTAAAAAAATTTTTTAAATTTATTTATGAGAGAAAGAGCAAGCCGGGGAGGGGCAGAGAGGTGGGGGGGGGGACAGAGAATCCCAAGCAGGCTCTATGTTGTTAGCTCAGAGCCCAATGTGGGACTCAAACTCACAAACCTTGAGACCATGACCTGAGTTGAAACAAGAGTCGGACGCTTAATCGACTGAGCCATCCAGGTGCCCCGAGAAGTAATTTTAGAAGAGGTGTTTTGGGGCACCTGGGTGGCTCAGTCAGTTAAGCACGTGACTTCAGCTCAGGTCATGATCCCACAGTTCGTGAGTTCAAGCCCTGCATTGGGCTTCGTGCTGACAGCTCAGAGCCTGGAGCCTGCTTCCGATTCTGTGTCTCCCTCTCTCTCTGCCCCTCCTCTGCTCGTGCTCTGTCTCTCTCTCACAAGAATAAATAAAACATTAAAAAATTTTTTAGAAAAGATGGTTTGATAAGCTATTGGTGCTTGTTTGGGGCCTTTTATATTAAACCTCTTGTCTGTTCTAGTTAGCCAAGAGTATTTATAGAACACATACGTAGAACGAGGAATAAGTCAATTAAACATGTGCCTACTCGCCGGGCATCGAAAAACTTGTTTGGATTTGGAGTAACAAAAAAGTTCTGGAGATGGATAGTGGTGATGGTTGTACGACCTTGTGGATGTACTTAATTTCACCGAAGCTGTAGACCTAAACGTGATTAAAACAGATGTTATGTTACATATATTTGGCCACAGTTTGAGGAAAAAAAAAAAAAGCCCCAACCTGTTCAAGAGACAATATACCCAAGAGCCACCAAAAAAGGCATTTACAAAGCAATAAACCAGCAAATGTACAGAAGTGGATTTAAAGGGATACTTGAGTGAAGAAAGCCAAACACTCAGGCAGCTTTCGTGCTGGTTTTGAAGGAGGGAATGGAATCACGATCCTGGGGGACAGCACAGGTGAAAGAGGTCACAGGGAATAGAAGGCAAACTTTTTTTTTTTTTTAATTTTCTTTTTCAACGTTTATTTATTTTTGGGACAGAGAGAGACAGAGCATGAACGGGGGAGGGGCAGAGAGAGAGGGAGACACAGAATCGGAAGCAGGCTCCAGGCTCCGAGCCATCAGCCCAGAGCCTGACGCGGGGCTCGAACTCACGGACCGCGAGATCGTGACCTGGCTGAAGTCGGACGCTTAACCGACTGCGCCACCCAGGCGCCCCTAGAAGGCAAACTTTTAAAGGGGAGCGTCTGTGAGGAGGCAGCCCGCACACCACCCCCCCCCCCCAGGCTGGGTGAGGGACGTGTTTGCGGTGAGTGACAGAGTGAGGAATGACCCTGACACTTCTTGCTTCTAGTGAGTAGAGAGGCATGGTCTTGATTGGAAGGGATTTTCTGCTCTTTGGTATTACAACGCTGACTTAGGGGAAGGAAACGCTGGGACCCCCCCGCCCCCGCCGGGGGCTGAGCTGTTGGAGAGATGGTTAGAAATGGCCAGAAGAGGGGTTCTCACTCGTTTCTGCACCAACTGCCGGCTCATACTTCTCTGCCCTGAGCCGCATGGGAAAGAGCCGGAGGTGGGGCCTGGCATAGAAGCCAGCTCCCGCTGGGGAGCCCAGCCCAGGCAAGGGCTTTCTGGAACCCAGAGCCAAAACCCGCCGGGCAGCTGATGAGAAACAGGTGGCTTTCAGGAACAGTGTTACTTGCCAGGAGGACCCCAGATTCGCAGGGGGGCCTCACTTAGAACAACCGGTGGGTGAGCCGAGCTTTATTGGAGGCAGAGGTGCTGGGACCCAGGGCCGCTGTGGCCTCCCCGAGGGGGCTGGGGTGGGGGGGGGGACTAGGAGTGGGGCTGGGTGTCTGATAAGCTGCCATGCCAGCCGAGCCATCTGCGGCTAGTCTGGCGCGTAGTAGGCGTTCGGTATCTATTTGCTACACTGGAGTGGATTGAAAACTCACTCGTTTCTATTTTGTAGGATTTTGCTTTTTGTTTGTTTTTGTTTTGCTCTTCATTTTCTACTAAAGCGTTTCTTTTTTTAAAAAACTTAAGATATTTGTGTTTTTTTTAAGGTTTATCTATTTTTGAGAGAGAGGAAGAGAGAGAGTGCAAGCGGTGGAGGGGCAGAGAGAGAGGGAGACACAGAATCTGAAGCAGGCTCCGGGCTCGGAGCTGCCAGCACAGAACAGGGCTCGAACCCGCGAACCGCGAGATCGTGACCTGAACCGAAGTCAGATGCTTAACCAACTGGGCAGCCCAGGCACCCCGAAAGGTTTTTTTTTTTTTTTTAAGTTTATTTATTTATTTGAGAGAGCGAGTGCCAGCAAGCGTGAGTGGGGAAGGAGCAGAGAGAGAAAGAGGGAGAATCCCAAGCAGGCTCCGCGCTGGCAGCACAGAGCCCAACGCGGGGCTGAAATCATGAGATCATGACCTGAGCCCAACCAAGGGCTGGACGCTTAACCAACGGAGCCAGCCAGGTGCCCCCCGCAAAAGAATTTTAAGATACTAGACTCAGCTAAATCAAGCTAAAGGTGGGGGGGGGGGGGTCGGTCCACATCTAGAACAGGTGGCCCCTGGGTGCTCGGGGCCACTCTTTCAGGCTCCAGGCTCCCCTCCCTCCCCTGGTGATGCCACCTGCCGTCCTCAGCCCCAGCTCTGCCCCACCGGCTCAGTGTGCTCCTCCTGGGGTCCTCTGGGTTCGGCTCTCGAGTTCCCCTTCCTTGCTCCCTGCCTGCAGCGTCCTGCTTCTCAGCGGGTCCAGAGTTGCCCCGACCCTCTCTCCTCTCTGCTGCCCGCCTCCCTCCGGGCTTCCATGTGCCCTCGAGAGCCATCGCCATCTGCATGATGTCTCCAGTTAGAAACCTTCTCAACTCGCCCTGCCTTGTTGAGTCGGCTCTGAAGGCTGGCCCCACCTGTCTGAGCCTGCCCACCCCAGCTCTCCTGGACGTACAAACGGGCGCCCGTCAGGCTGTCAGGGGCTCCACGGGGCAGCTGTGGGCTTCGGGATTCATTCCTTCTGTTCTGTGCTCAGAGCAGGCGCTGAGCCCCGCAAACTCCTTGGGTTTCTTAGTTCCCCTCCGAAGCCCTAAGTCTCAAGAAAGCCCAACCAGTGACCCAGTTCCCGCACCCCGGGGCTCTGTGTGCCACGTATCTACGCCCTCTTCGGGCACCGGAGGCTCAGAGCAGTGGTTCCCAGCCTTGGCTGCACGGTGGGATCACCTGGGGAGTTGACAGGATTACCGATGCCTGGGCACCACCCAGGCCGATTAAATCATCCTCTCTGGAGGTGGGGCACTGGCGTTGGCCTTTTGTCAAGGCTGTCTAGGTGATTTTAATCTTCAGGCAAGGTTGAGAACGACCAGTTTGCAACATATATTTCCACTCTTTTTTTTTTTTTTTAAATTTTTGCAGCTCAATTCTGGGACTATGGGTTGAACTGTTGGGGAATTTACTAATTTCTTGGAATATATGCATGTGGGACCAGAGCTGGGAAGAGAGCTTATCTAAGAACAGAGCACAGTCAGAGCAAGGAAGACCCGGGAGGGATCCCGCCCTTGAAGGCCACTCTCTTCTTTTTTTTTGAAGATCACTCTTACGGGGAGACTCACTTGCGGATTCATCCCAAAGGACAGTAAGGTGACAGGGTGCTGGCTCCCGGCAGCGAGGCAGCACAGCCTGGACAGCCCTGGGGCGCTTGCAGCTGGCTGGGCTGCCCAGCGGGCCATTTCCAGCTGTGCCTCTCGTGGCTGAACTCTGCTGGGAGGCAGCCAGGGAGGTCCAGCCTCTCCTCAAGGCTGTTGGGCTGTTGGATGACCGGCCCTCCGCCCAGACCCGCACGCGCTCCGTGGTCTCTCGTTTCGGGCCCCTGTCCCTTACTGGAGGCTGATACACACACCTCCCCTCCTTCCCCAGCCTCGGCTGAACCCGCCCAACTTGGATCCTAACAAAATTCTGCCCTTAACCTCTGCTTCTCTAGCCCATTCTCCCCGCTGCTGCCGGAGCATCTAAGATGCTAATCTGACCATGCTTCAAAACTTGGCTTTGCTTCCCGCGGCCTTCAGAATCAAGTTCAAACTCCTTAATGTGTCCCTAAGATCTTTGCCAGTGTGGTCCCAACCTCCCTCTCATGCCTGGCCACTTCCTACCACACACTACTGAGCCAACCACATGGACATTGCTGTCATTCCCCTTGTGAGTCACGCTCTTGTGCTGGTCTATTTGCGGGAACTGGCCTCCTCTCCCATACATCCTTTAAGATCCAGCTGTGATGTCTCTCTTTTGAAGCCGAAGCCAGGCAAAGTCCGTATTTCATGAACTTTATTTATACCTCGGTTACACTATAGTTTGCTTATTAGGTTGTCTGAGGACACAGCCTGGCTTGTTAAGGTTCAGTGACTGAATGAATGCTTTCAGAATCCCCAGCAGCAGCTAGGACGGACAGACTTAGGAAGGCCCTGGATGGGACTGCTGGCAATCAGTTCCAGCTTGCCTTCCTAAGGGCAGGTCCTCGGCTCGACTGGAAACAAGGGTTGGGCCTGGTGGTCCCACGTCCATCTGGTGTCATCTTAAAGAGATAGCCTGTAGTCTTCTCTGACCCTCAGGTGCCCTGCAGAAGAATCCTGAAGCTATGAGGAGTTTGAGACACAGGGTTGCAAAGTGTTACCGGGCAGGAAATGCGTGAGCTGTTTCCATACAGTTTCAGAATCCCCAAACCAATTCTAAATTTTAGTGTGTTGACTATATAAATAGCATTATAGCAGTATTAATTCAGTGACAATAAAGAATGAAAATTTCTCCCCGGTTCCACCATGATAGCCAGTCAATATAATGGTACTTACAATGTATTAAGAAGGTACTATTCCAGGGGCTGAGCTAAGCACTTTACATGTCGTATCTCATTTAAGCTTTCAAAAGACTTGATTCTGAAGATTCAGGGAGCAAGCTAAGATCTGGTGAGGTCTCCTCACCTTACAGGGGAGTCAACAGAGAGGTTGGAGCTTGCCCACCAGCACAGAGATGGTCAGCGGCAGAGCCGGGGCGCAGCCCGGGTCTGTCTGACTCCAATGTTGTGTTTTTACCCCATATTCCTTCTGCTGCCCCGTGAACCAGACTTTTCATTTTCTGTACCTCCAGGCCTTCTCCCTACACACAAATAGCTTTCGCCTAACCAGAGTCCCAACACAGTGAGTATGGGAACATAGATTACTTAACTTTATATCAAAATCTACACCCAGTCCCTCACCAAGTCCTCCTGAGCCTACCTCCAAATACATGTCTGATCTGTAACTCACCTTCCTTCACCTCTGCCCTGACCTTTTGTCTGGGCTTTGTGTGAGAGCATCTTAACCAGTCTCCGTATTTTTACTCTTGCCCCCTTCTTATCTCTTCTCCCAGTAACCAGAGTGATTTTTAAAATAATATAAACCAGGGGCGCCTGGGTGACTCAGTCGGTTGAGTGTCCAACTTCGGCTCAGGTCATGATCTCACGGTTTGTGAGTTCGAGCCCCACATCGGGCTCTGTGCTGACAGTTCGGAGCCTGGAGCCTGCTTTGGATTCTGTGTCTCCCTCTCTCTCTCTGCCCCTCCCCTGCTCACACACTCTGTCTCTCAAAACTAAATAAACATTTAAAAAAATTAAAGAAAACAAATGTAAACCGGATCCTAGCATTCCCCACCTGCCAGTGCATTTGGGCAAATCCCAAATCCTTAGCCAGGCCTCCGTGCCCGGTGCTCGTCTCCCAGCTCATCTCGTGCCTCACGAAACTCACACCATCCTAACCACGCTGACCTTGCAGCTCCGGGGAACTTCCTGGGTCTTGTCCACCTCAGCGCCTTTGACTCTCCTCTGCCTGGGACCTCTTGCTCCCACGCCATCCCTGGTCAGTGCCCCTCCAAAGAGGCCATTCCTACCCACGCTTCTCAACCTAAATTAGGACTCTTCTATTCACACAGATCACAGCTTATGTTGTGTGATTATTTGTCATATGTCTTCCACTCGATGTTATAGTTCCGCGACAGAAGGACTGTGTCTCTTTGGCTGAGCACTTGCTTTCTCCCTCATGTCCAGCTCAGCATCAGAGACACGGTAGGTGATCAGTATTTGCAGAAAGAATACGTGTTTTTCTATGTTACTCTATGGTCTCCACAAACATAATCTAGTGGCTGTGTAACACCTGACAGATATCCATTTAATTAATGGCTTTAATGAAACGTTTGTTTCCTACATCAAGAGCTGACCTTTCGTGGTCAGAAGAAAACAAAATGTTAGAGGTCCCTGCATCAGCAATATATAGCACCATATACATGTACACAGTAAACCTAATCTTGCTGTTGAAAGAGAAATATATATAGATTGCAGGTTTTTGAAATCAGTGTGGTCGGTTGTGAACAGCGCCGCTTTTCAAAATAGAACAGAAGGGGAAACCGTGAACGCTTTGCAGGTGAGGGGGTAAGAATTGTTCTGTGTAACTTCCATACATATACAGAAGTCGTGTTTCCATTTTATGAGCTCTGCTTGCGCACCTCTCACACACGGCCGGTGGCGAGACGGCACGCAGGCTTTGGTCTACGGGAGACTCCCAGGGCTGCTTTCTTTTTCAATAAACGTTTTTATTCTGGACCAGTTTTAGATTTACAGAAAAGCGGCAAAGACAGTGCCGAGGTCCTTGGGTGCCTCTCACCTGAGTGTCCCCCATTGTCAGGGTCTTACGTCGCCACGGGGCGTGTGCCACGAGGAACCGACGAGTGCCTCGTCAGTAACCGAACTCCAGATTTTAGTTTTTCTTCTTTCTCTTCCAGGACCGAATCTAGGATCTCGTATGCATTCAGTCGTCTTGTCTCCTGGGTCTCCTCTGCTCTGTGACAGTCTCTCAGTCTTTGTTTATCATGACCTTGATGGAGGAGCACTGGTCAGGTATTATGTAGAATGTTCCTCGTTGTGGATTTGTCTGGCGTGTTTCTCATGATCCGACTGGGGCGATGGGTGTAGGGGAAGAAACATCACACAGGGGAAGTACACGCCTCCTCAACACCCCATCAGAGGGCACGTGATACCAAAGTGGCTCATCACTGGTGATGTTAACCTGCACCACTTGGTCAAGAAAGTGGTTTCTCCACTGTAAAGTTACCATTTTCCCCTGTCCATACTTTATTCCTGTTTGTTTAAAATTTACTTACCTATTTTGAGAGAGAGAGAGAGATCATGAACAGGGGAGGAGCAGAGAGATAGGGAGAGAGAACGAATCCCAAGCAGGTGACAGCCCAGAGCCCCAACGCAGGGCTCAAACTCACAAACTGAGATCATGACAGGAGCTGAAATCAAGAGTCAGATACTTAACCGACTGAGCCACCCAGGCGCCCACCCCACCCCCATACTCTATTCTTTAGAGGCAAATCACTAAGACCTACTCTCAGGGAGTGGGGGAGTGGGGGGTGTTGAACTCTACCTCTTGGAAGGGAAGTATCTCCATATCTTATTTGGAATTCTTCTGTACAGAGGATTTGCCTCTTTTCCACTTATTGAACAATTTCTTTAAATACGGACTCGCGTATATTCATTTCTTATGTTGCGTTATAGTCCTATACAGGGTCCTTTATTTTATTGTTCAAATCGTTCCAACTCTGGCCATTGGAAGCTCTTTCCTGTGTCCCTCTGACAAGCCTCCATCCTTTTGTTTTTTGAGCCTTCCTTACTTCCTGGTGCACCAGTACGTTCTAGCACATCTTGTATTTCCCCTGCCCCAGCCCACAGCCAGCCATCTCCCCAGGAGCTGGCACCTGACAGACGGGAGGCCAGAGCCGTGGAACGTCACCCTCTCAGGCTCAGAGGGTGCCTGCCAAGGAAGCCTGGGGGATCTGTAGGCAACACAGAGGAAGGGTGCGTTTCCTTACTTCCTCAGCCCTCTGCACCTACAGCTCTCTGGCGAGCCACCCACGGTTGTCTCATCTGCCCCGGTGAGAGTGCAAAACCTTCTCGGACGGACTGTCCGTGCCTGGTGGTCAGATTCTGGAAGCCTCTGCTGCCACACGGACTGGCGGGAGTCCCAGGTGCCCGAGTCTGTGCCGGTCAAGGTTAGGCTTCCCCGACTTCCGGGGGCATCTCCGCGCCACCCACTCCCAACTCCGGATCCACTGACTCTGATCCTTTGACTCTCCCAAGGCTCACGTTCCACAGCTGGCTTCCCCGCACCTTCCCTCGCTCGTCGTGCATGTCCGGTAGGTGTCCTTGCTTCTCTGAGCAGAATGGAACCTCAACCGCCATCAGTTTTCTTCCCTAGACCCTCTTCGCTCCAAGGCTCACGCCTCTGCCTGGGGCTGGAGTCTCGGGCCCCTCACTGGCTCCTCGTGTTCAGCCTAAAAGGACACTCGAGTCTCCTGGCCTCGTCTCAGCCTCCAGCCGGCAAGGAGTCTCTCTCCCCCCTTCTTCACATCAGGCCTCTTGCTGAAGAGACTTGCTCGATCCTTTTCCTCGACAACTGGGGCCGCACAGAGCATGTTGCTGGGAGATTTTTCACAGGAAAGGGGTGACTGTTGATTCTGATGAAGCAGGAGGCACTGGTAGGGACCCTGAGGGGCCCCACGCTCAGGCAGATCCCACTATGACAAAGTGCTCCTGCTGGGGGCCACCCCAGGAAGCTTACACACGGCTCTGGCGACCTCAGAAGGTTCCCAAGAGGCAGCATCCAATCTGGGCCTGGAGTTGGGGGCTGAAGGAGAGGGGGGAAGGCACTCCTCGCAGGTCCCCACGGGGTGGCCGCTCAAAGCTGGTGGAAAGGAGGGGCAGCTGTTTCCAGATCTTGTCTGATCCACACGTTTCCTCTTCCCTCCCCCCCCCCCCGCCCCTCACCCTGTAGCGAGTGCCTTTGTCCAGAGAGATGGGCATTTTACTCATGGGGTCTTTATTTATATCTTTAATTTTATTTTAGTAGGTTCCATGCCCAGTGCGGGGCTTGAACTCATGACACTGAGATCAAGACCTGAGCTGAGCTCAAGAGTTGGACCCTCAACCAACTGAGCCACCCAGATGCCCCTACTCATGGAGTGTTTAGCCTCACGTGGGCTCACACCTCCAGCAGTGCCCTGCTTCCCACTGTCTGTGGGAAGCAGCCCAAGTGATTCAGCAGCCCCACCTGTCTTGCCTCACTGCATCTCCCCGGGGTAATGTGGGTGTGCCCTTCCCATCAGCGGAACAAAAAGAAAGTCTTCTTCAGGATTTGGGAGACTGCTTGGCCCCACCGCGCCGTGAATCTGTCTTCTGATACTCCGACCCCAGCTAAGCTGACCTCTGCCATTCATTCCCCTATGCTGACTTCTCCCTTTGACGCTGCTGAGGGCAACCCTCACCCCCATCCCCCTCATCCCCCCCCCCCCCCCCCAGCCGATCTTTGGAATCCAGCTCATGATAGAGTGAGAGATTCGTTTCCTCCCGGACCAAGTACCAGCCCTGGCTTTAAACAGACTCACTTGTGCTTACAGACTCTGGCAAATTTTGTGTGTCTGTGGCCTGGCTTATGCTAATTCATTCATTCAACAGGTATTTACGGAGGACTTTCAGGCACAGCTCTGAGCACTGGAGATACAACGATGAGCAAAAAGATACGGCTTCATAGAGTTTGCAGATGTGCCTGGGAGAACAGATATTAAACTGATAATTTCACAAATATTTATTACAAATAATAAGTGCAATAAAGAAAAAGGATGGGTGTTCAGTTTGTCTAGGGCATTAAGTAAAGTTTCCACAGAGAAGTGACAGTTTAACTGAGATCTGAAGAATGAGTAGGAATTGACTAGGGGCGACAGACACAGGAGAGGAGAAAATCTTCCCAGATGGCCGTAATAGCATGTGCAAAGGTCCTGAGGCTGAAAGGAGGATGGCCAGTTGGCTAAGGGCAGAAAGGATGATGAGAGAGAAAAGGCTGGAGAGGCAAAATGGGGCAGGACCTTATAGGCATGTTTAGTGTCTTGGTCTTTATTCCAAGGACAGTGAAAAGGAAGCCAGTGAAGGATTTTAAGAAGAGTGATATCAGATTTGTGACTGAGAAAATTACTGACCACAGTATGAATTACAGGGGGTGGGGTGCACCCTGAGGAGACTTGGGGAGTTAGCAGGTAAAGTTGTGGTCCCAGAAGAGGTGAGGGTAGATTTGAGATGGTGACCCTACTTCATATGCTTGTTCCTTTACTCCCCCCTCACCCCCCTCCCACCCCCCGCTGTCCTCAGATGGCAGGCTTATGTGGGCAGTGTGTTCTCAGCAGAAGATGATCTGGTGGGAGGCCCTCGGGGGATGGAGGTTAGCTTAGTCCCAGTGCCAGCCTTTAGTAGGGAATCAGGACACGATGTGTGGAAAGGGGATTAAGAGACTGCTCGTCTTTAAATTCCTCTTTTGCCATCTCCATTTCCCTTGCTCTAAGAATAAAACCAAGCTTAACTAAGCCTCCTTAAAAGCTATTACACTGTAATTGGAAGCCCTGTCCCACCTTCACGCTGGGAAGAGCCCAGAACACCTGCTGCAGGTGCCGGCTCCTCCCCTCCACGTTGGCTTTCATGGCAGCGGGTACCCTGAGCCACCCAGCCTGGCAATGGACGGCAACGCCAAGGTGGGCTTCCAGGAGGGGCGTGGCCGTGCCCATCTCTGATTCTGGAGAGCTGAGCTCTGATCTGAATACGTGACCTTGCGCAACTCGCTTCCCCTCCCGCGGCCTCAGTTCCCTCATCCGCAATCGCAGGGTGGCCCCAAAGTCCCTCCGGCTGCGAGCGGGGCTCTGGGTCGGACCGGCGGGATGCTCGCTGCGGGCACTGCGCCGAGCGCCCGGGGCGCGCCCACGCCGCTCGCCGAGGGAAGGGGGCCTCCCGGGAGGCGGGCGGGGAGCGCGCGGCGGCGCCGGGGGACGCCCCCCGCCCTCTGCCCGGCGCCGCGGCCGGGGGGCCCCCCGAGGTTACGTAAGGAGCCGGCGCGGGGAGCGGGGCGGGACGGGGCGGGGCCCGAGCGCGGCCGCCCAGCCCCCGCCGGCCCAGCCCCCGCCCGCCCGCGCCAGGCGGCGGCGGCGGCGGCGGCGGCAGCGGCGGCGGCAGCGGCAGCGGCAGCCGCGCAGCCCCGCGGCATGGAGCGGCGCCGGGGCTGAGCCGGGCGCGCACGGGCCGCCGCATGTGCGGCGCGGGGAGCGGCTGCGGAGCGCGCGGAGAGCGAGCGCCAGAGGGCCCGTCGGAGCGGCCGCCGGAGCAGCGCCGGAGATGGGGTGAGGGAGCCCCCGGGGGGCCGGCGCCCTCTCCGCGCGTCGGGGGGTCCGGGGGGAGGGGGACGGGCGCGCGGCCGGCCGGGGGTGGGGGGCCGTCGACCCCCGGCAGGGGCGGCCCGGCCGGGGCGCGGACTTGGGGCCCCCGCGCGGTGGCCCTCCGCCTCCGAGCCGGCCCCGGGCGCGCGGTCAACTCCGGGGCCTGTGTGTGCGAGCGCGCGGGGCAGTGTGTCGTGCTCCGCGGCGGGGTTCGTGACAAGCCGAATGGAAATAGAAGTTTTCCTGGAAGGGGAGCAGACCGAGTAATCCTGACCCCCCCCCCCCGCCCGGCGTAGGAATAGTGGGTTCGGACTCTGCTTGGAGCGGGATGGGGGTGAGGGAGTGCGGAAGGAGCCGGGCTGAGGCTCCGGCCTCGGACCCGACGGAGTAAGAGGCTCAGGGGGAGAAGTTGAAATACTCTGTCGGAGTGACTAATGCTCGTGAGTATATAAAGTAATTTGAAAAAGCAGGATTGATTTCTCCTTGGCGTCTCCGTGAGCAGTAGGCGCTGTGAGTCAGGGAGCCACCGTGCTAATAACACGATTAACTCCTTGCATCTGCTCGCTCGATGGGAGCACAGGGCGGTGAGGGGCCGTCCGTTTTCAGGGAACAGTTATGTAGCCCGATTTACAGATGAGGAAACTGACGCCCTCGGTGGTCGGGCGACTGCCCCCAGGGGGGGGCAGCCGACGGGCGTTTGTGGAGGGAGGGCCATTTGGTGCCTCCGCAGAGGGGAGGTCACAGCCTGCCAGGGGGCGTGGGACTGGCGCTGGGGGTCAGGGAACCAGAGTTTCCGCGTGTCTGCCTCCTGCTGTGTGCTCAGCGCCCTCCAGACAGCCCTTCTCGGGACCCCCAGACCGCTGCTGGGTGCGTCTGGAGATGTTGGTTTTCTCTGTGGGATCGGGGAGGAGTGGAAGGGGCGACATGGTCCTGGTGGCCTGACCTAGCTCCCGTGGGTCAGCGGCTCCATTGCGCCTTACTCCAGGCCGTTTCTGGAGTCCTCTTTCCCGGCCAACTTCACCTGTGGGGTCTGGAGGACCCAGAGGCAGGCCAAGAGGAGTTTGGGTGAAGTGTGAGGGCTCTCCAGAGCTCCATGAGCAGGGCGGGGTGGGGGTGGGGGGTGGGGGGGTGGCGAGAGGGGCCTAGAGATTCGCCTGAGACGTTGGCGTCAGTCCAGGAGATTTCCCGCACGGAGAAACTGGGGGTGATTTTACCAGAGGCACGCCGGCTGGGAAGCGGGTTTTCTGTAACATTTCCAGTGACCTCTTGGTCGATTATGAAAAGGCCGCTCTCTGTGCAGTGGGAACCTTTGAGGCTCTCAGATTTCCTACTTAAAAAAAAAAAAAAAAAAAAAGAAATTGATGGGGAAAAAGGAGTTGGCAAATGTAGGTCTCCAGATAGAAGATAAAAGGGGTCTGATCATTTTAACTCTCTCCCTCCCTCCCCCAGACAACACAAAACCGACTCAACACACTTGCGTGATCCAGAAACAAACGTTGAAACTCTGTTGGTTGAGATCAAATAGTTCTGTGGAAATGAAAGTGTTTTCTCATAAAAGCTGAAAGAAAATGTCAAGATAATTTTTGTTTGTGGAGCATCGGGGAGGAGTGGCTTGGGGGAATCTTGTGAAAATGGAGTGTGGCTTTCACGGAGTTCTACCATCGTTCGGTACGTGGCTGTTACTCCCTTCGTGTAGGTGAGGGCCGGTCTGCAAGTCCTGCCTGCTTCTGCCAGTTTTAATATACGCGCTTCTTCCGTAATTGAGGTGTGCAGACAGACCAGGGCAGTAAATTGAAATGGAGTTAAGGCTGGATAAGCAGTTCAGGCAGAGGAGGGTGGAGGGAGCTATTTTCACCCAAAATAGAACCAATGTCATCCTTTCCGAGAGTGGAGTAGGACGAGGGGAAGGAGGAAAGGGCAGCCAGTAGAGAACCTCATCGCGGCCCTCCCCGTAGCCCTGTCACGGCTCCACCGTGTAGACGTGGCCCAGACTTAAGAGAAAAAAAAAAAAATCTGAGTTTACTTCTCCCACTTCAGATGCTTGTCCTCTTTCAGACACTCACTGTTTCTGCTTCTCTTCTGTGAAGTGTTTTGCGTTAAGTGTGTGGTTTCCCCAGTAAGGTTGTGTTTTGACTCCCGAGGCAGCTGTTGGCACACTCTCTCTCCTCCTCAGACCTCTGTCTGTCCCCTCCCCACCACACCTTGCCTCCCTCCGCGAGCAAAACAGGAGCCACGGACCAAGGAGAGTCTCATCTCCCTGTGGCCCCGTGTCTTGCCTCCCACCTGTTTCACCCACTTGTCCCACCACCCTGTCCCCCTCTCACCTCGTCAGGCAACGTTGCTCTGTTCTTCCACATCCCTCTGTCCAGGCTCTTTCCCATCAGTATACAAACATGCTTTGGTTCAGGGCCGTCCAATAGAACTTTCCACACTGATGGAAAAGTGCTGTGTCTGCATGGCCCAATTTGGCCGGCCCCAGCCACCTGTGGCTCTAGGGCACTTGAAACGTGGCTAGTGTGACCGAGGGCCTGAGTTTGTAATTTTTTTTTTTCAACGTTTATTTATTTTTGGGACAGAGAGAGACAGAGCATGAACGGGGGAGGGGCAGAGAGAGAGGGAGACACAGAATCGGAAACAGGCTCCAGGCTCTGAGCCATCAGCCCAGAGCCCGACGCGGGGCTCGAACTCACGGACCGTGAGATCGTGACCTGGCTGAAGTCGGACGCTTAACCGACTGCGCCACCCAGGCGCCCCACTGAGTTTGTAATTTAATTTCCATTGAAATGGCCACATATGGTGGTGGCCGCCATGTTGGAGAGCACCACCATAGCTTCTGTCATTCTGCATCTCTCTCTCCTGCTTCTTTGCTTCCCTTCCCCTGAAAACATCTGTCCCAAAGCCACTGTGTCCACTGGCTTTCTTCGCCTACCATTTGATTACCCTCCACACCCTGCAGTGCCACCCCGACTGTGGGGTGGCTGCTAGCCTGTGCCCTTGCCTTAGCCTCTTGGCCATTCCCTCCCCCCTGGAACAACTGCCCCACCCCCCTCCAGCCAGCTTCTGGCCGCCACACTCCCCTGCTTTTCTGCTCCCCTTCCTGATGGCTCCTGTCCAGTGTTGCACCTCTGTCTGACCTCTGAGTGATGGGCCGCTTACGGACCGGACCTGCTTCCCCTGTGCGGTCAACACTCCCTTCCTAGGTAACGTTATCCACCCACCCCTGCTGGTGACTCCCACGTTTTTATTTCCAACACAGCCCTTCTGGGGGCCTACAACTCTTGTCCATGAACGAGCTCCTGATACCCCTTCCAGATCTGACCTTCCCTTTATCTTCTCCATCCCAGTCAGTGGCCCCACCGTCCACCCGCTTGCTAAGAATCATCCTTGCTTCTCCTCTCCCTTACCTTCCACGTCCACGCTGTCAGTGGGCCCCATGGTTCTACTTCTGGGATACTGTCTGGTGTCCACCTGTCCCCATGGTCATAGCCCCCACACTGGTCCTGGCCACCATTGCCTCTTTCCTGGACCAGCTCCCATTCTGGGTATCTCCAGTCCATTCTCCATATGGGGGCCCAAGTAGCTGGCTTTAAAAATTGCAAATCGGGGGGCGCCTGGGTGGCGCAGTCGGTTAAGCGTCCGACTTCAGCCAGGTCACGATCTCGCGGTCCGGGAGTTCGAGCCCCGCGTCAGGCTCTGGGCTGATGGCTCAGAGCCTGGAGCCTGTTTCCGATTCTGTGTCTCCCTCTCTCTCTGCCCCTCCCCCGTTCATGCTCTGTCTCTCTCTGTCCCAAAAATAAATAAACGTTGAAAAAAAAAATTTAAAAATTGCAAATCGGATCAGGTCACCTCGCACACCCTGCAGCCACAGGGGGATGGCTTGTGCCTCATCTCTAGTGTCCCCTGTCCATCCCTCACTGCCTTCTGCTAACGTGAGCCTCATTTCTCCTCTTGCCCTGCTCGGGGTCGGGGGGCGGGGGGGGCATCTTTGAACTTGCTCTTCCCTCTGCCTGGGAGGTTCTTGTCCTAACTCTGCAAATACCTTCCTCCTCATACTTCAGATTCCCACATCAGGGTCACCTGCAGAGCCTTTCCGACCCCTGCCGTTCCTTGCGAACACAGCCACACCTATTTGTCTGCGATTACTCACCACAGCGCACCTGCAATCATGTGGGCTTCTTTCTTTCTTTCTTTCTGTCTTTCTTTCTTTCTTTCTTTCTTTCTGTCTGTCTGTCTGTCTGTCTGTCTTTCTTTCTTTCTTTCTTTCTTTCTTATTTACAATCTGTCCTCCTTGCTGGCATCCCACAAGGATAGGGGCTTACCTTTGTCACCTGTGTCTCCTAACACCTGGCATAGTGACAGGCCTCTTGTAGGCCCCAGTACTTTTTTGATGGAGTTAATGGTTGAATGTGGTGGGCAGCCTTGCTTGGATGCTGGCCTGGGAGCTGTGATAATTTTGGGATCACCTTTTGTATGGCTTGCTTAATTGAGGGTTACAAGGGCCAAGAGAGAAAGAAATCACATTTGGATGCAATTTTCTTTTAATGCTAAAGCAAGCCATTTAGCTTTTATTATGACTTGGGTTAATTTTCAGGCTGTCAGCTGTCATCCGAGTATTGGGGTTATAAATTATCTTTTTACTCGCCTGCAAAAGGTAACAGAAAAGCCAGCTTGCCTGCTGTTGTGACTCTTGGCTGATTTTGTCAGTGTTTACAAACAAGACCGACTGTAGTCCTGTCAGGCTTTGGTTTACACTCCTTTATTTTGTCCGGCCAAGATTACGTTGCACCGCGCGATAACAATCGCGGTGATCTAATACCTTGGGCCTCCTTTCGGTAACCGATACTGGGTAGCTTTCCTTTGATGTTCATTCCTTCTCGTGTAATTTTCCATTCCTCCCGCAGAGTATGAACTTTGCTTTTGGGTTCGTGTTGACAAAAACAGATACAGTCTCTCAGATCTGTTGAAGGAACTTGTCTTTCTTGGTTCTGTCTTGGGCTTTCTAAACTTCACTTTACTAAGGTTCATTCAATCTGTTTGTAAGGCATTTATTGGGAGGGTCTGTTGGGAGATCCAGGATGAGCAGACCTACTAGGTCACTCCTGCCCTTAACAGAGATTGTATTTCCAAATCGGAGGTAAAGCCACGTGTAGAAGTACCAGCTTTATGTGTGTGTTTCAACGAGATGTTGTAACGCAAAGGGTGTCAGAGGCAGTGCCCGCCTATTTGGGACATGTAGGACAGATGCCCCCATATGCTACAGGGACTACCAGGGCGCTGTTAGCATTGATGATCACCGTCCTCACGTAGGCAGCCCTTAGTGTCACATTCCGTGTCAGAGTTGGAAGAATATACAATGGAGTAGGCACTAACTAGGCGTGTATGGAATGAATGCATGCATGCATGCATGCATGAATGAATGAATAGCAATGAATGACTACTCTTTGGGTTGACCTTCACTTGGGGGGGCGTGCCATCATTCTTGCTGGAAACAGACTCAGAGCAAAGCAGGTGGTTTGTTCTTGTCAAGTGGACTTCACGACTTGTGTCAATAGTGGGTTTCTTTTCTGTAACGGCTCCCGGGGAACTAGAGTTAAATGTGCGGTCACCCCCGGCAGATTTACCAGCCCTCGTCCGTTACCTTTATTCCTTGTTCTGTCGGATGGCCCTTCCTTTGCTCTTACTTCTCTCTCTCTTTTTTTTTTTTTTTAACAAAATGAAAATAGCTTTGCTTTTCTTCCCCTAATTATAAAAATGTTGCACGTTCATACTAAAAAATAACAGCATGAAGAAGGAAGTGAAAATTACTTGTCATCCCACGTCTCAGGGATAGCCTCCCTGGGCAATCAGATGTCTGTCTTTGCAGATTTCTCTGCATGTACGTGTGTCTCTGTGTCTAGATGTAGGTCTACCTAGAACAAATGTATTTTTAACGAAATGGAATCATCTCCTACATCTGTTTTGTAACATAAGTTTTTCAACTTAAAATACCTTGAGTGGACATCTTTTCATGACGGTGACTATAAATATACATCATCTCTCTTTTTTTTTTAACTTTTTATGTTTATTCATTTTGGAAAGAGAGAGACAGAGCACAAGCAGGGGTGGGGCAGAGAGAGAGGGGGACACCGAATCCCAAGCAGGCTCCAGGCTCTGAGCTGTCAGCACAGAGCCCGACGCGGGGCTTAAACTCACAAACCGTTGTGAGGTCATGACCTGAGCTGAAGTCGGATACTCAACCGACTGAGCCGCCCAGGTGCCCCAAATATATGTCATCTTTTAAATCCACACCTACTTGTAATTTGTCATTTTGCTAAATTTTATGCATCTTTGTAAACTCGCTTAAGTCCTCTGTAGAACAAGGCAGGGTATTAAAAAAAAAAAAAAGACATTTTGACAATTCCTTCAAGCAATCGGTTGCTCTAAATGAATTACCAAAGGAAAGAAATGGTAGAGAAACCAGGATCACAATTAACATCGGGTAATTTGCAGTGGCTGCGTAATTTTGGGTGAGTCACTGCTCCTTAGTGAATCTTGGTGAGAACATCAAGAATTCATCGTTGTTGCTAAGGGTGGTTGGTGGACGAGGACCCAGCTGCTCAAACTCTTTCTGCTTGTTTGGAAATATCAGGGCAGAGTGATTCCGCTTGCAGACCTGGACAGGAAGGTTCTCCGTGAGCAGAAAGCACGGTGCTTCAAAGCCCTTTGTCTGGTGGGCACCGCGGCCCCTCCTTTGGAGAATTCCCTTGGCGAGAGGGCTGGCAGGGACATATATACCGGAAGGACGTTCTATTCCCTGCTTCAGTTGTGAGGCAATTAACACACACACACACACACACACACACACACACACAAGCTGGATAAATCCTGTGACATGTCTCAGCCAACACAGGCAGGGGCGCCTGGGTGGCTCAGTCGGTTGCATCCAGTTCTTTGTTTTCCGTATTTCTAGACACCGTGCACATAGGCTGCCCTCGGTCGTGTTACGGGTTTGGAGGTGAGCACTGGCATCCTGGCCCAGTTTCCTAGTGGGGCGCGCTTGCGTGGGAAGGTAGCGGGTTGGAAGTCTCTGCTCAACTACGACAGAGTCTCCAGTAGTTCTGCCTCTGAGCGCTGTTAGTCATATGGTATCGTTCTGGGAGAATTTATTTAAACTATAGTTCGAATTAGCTTGTTAGAATAAAAATATGCTTGTGGGGGACACATTTAGACATTTGTCAACGACTAGAGAGATTTAAGGAGAAAAACACATTTTTATTCACAACCCTGGTTGATAGTCATATTATTATTATTATTTTTATTATTCAGCTGGGGAATTGGGGACCGGGGTGTCGCCACCAGCCAAAGAGTTTAGCCTGAGAGATGTGCATTGAGAAATCCCTTGGCGGGGGGGGGGGCCTTGGGTAGCTCAGTCAGTTGAGTGTCTGACTTTGGCTCAGGTCATGATCTTGCGGTTCGGTTCGTGAGTTCGAGCCCCGCATTGGGCTCTCTACTGTCAGCGCAAAGCCTGCTTCAGGTCCTCTGTCACCCCTCTCTCTGCCCCTCCCCCATTCACACTCTCTCTAAAAAATAAATAAAACATTAAAATAATAATAAAAAGGAAACCTCTTGGCGGGCAGGTGTCCTCCAGCCAAATGGAGGCTGGGTCCCGCTAAGGGAGGGGCTCTGGCAGGCCCCTTTCTTTGTGCCTTGTCCTGGGGAAGTCACAGGCAGTGGCACCTGAGGCCGTGTGGTGGGGGGGGGGGGGACTGAGACCATTTGTCCTCTGGGTCTTGGGTGGGGGGGCACTGTCGTCTGTGGATTATTGGGTAGGGGGTGTCCACAGGGATCCAATTAGTGAGGAATATTGCAGACCCTGCTGCCTGGGTATTGGATTCCTTCTGGGATCTTTAATTGGGAAAACTTTTAATGGAGTTGCTCAGATACATGGAGGAAAAGGAGAGGCACTTTGACTTGTGTTGTCCTCGGGGAGGGAGGTGACAGAGAAGGTCCTCGTGGGGAAAAGGAGTGGAGCTGTTCTGGGAGGCTCCAAAGGGCCGGGAGAGGAGCTTCTAGTAGAGCACGTGCCCAGGCAGATTTGAGCTCTGAAGGTCGGGGAAGAGCTCTCTGACGCCTCCGAGTGACTCAAGAGAGAACTTTCATTCTTACATGGTGGCCAGTTCACTGTCATAGAGGGCCGCCTGTCGGGGGGGTGGGGGGGGACACGGAGGAGGGTTAAATGCAGTCAGATCCCCAGCCCCTGGCTGTGTGAGCTTGGACAAGTCATTTCATCTCTCAGATGTCACTGTCTTCATCTGTTTTTGTTTTTTTTTTATTTTTTTTAACGTTTATTTATTTTTGAGACAGAGACAGAGCATGAACGGGGGAGGGTCAGAGAGAGAGGGAGACACAGAATCTGAAACAGGCTCCAGGCTCTGAGCGGTCAGCACAGAGCCTGACGCGGGGCTCGAACTCACGGACCGCGAGATCATGACCCAAGCCGAAGTCGGACGCTTAACCAACTGAGCCACCCAGGTGCCCCCATGTCTTCATCTGTTAAATGCACAGTAAAGTGACCACAAACGAGGGAATGTGTGTGAAGCGTCCAGCATAGTGCCCGACACATAAGTACTCAGCATGTGGTGGCCAGGTCTGTGATTACTGTCATCGACATCACCATCGTTTCTGCTTTGGGTAGGGGTTTGGCAGCTGACCCCTGAGGAACCTTCTGGAATATGTGGCCAGAGTGTCCCTGATCTTTGATCCTCTCGGCTGCTTGCTCCCAGTCCTGAGCGGTGCTGGAGTCGTTCCCGTCATCGGGTGACCCTGACGATATGAAGTTTGCCCTCTGGAGCCTTGCTCGCAGCACAGGCAGAGGATGGGCACGGTCAGGAGAGCCGACCCACATTTGCCAACAAGAACGCCAGGCTGCCGGCCGGTTGCTTTCACGGGGAGGGGTAAGTGTGGGCAACGAAATGAGAGGTTGCTCCCCATTGTGGGTTCAGACTAATGACTTACGTTGCTGATCAGAGAGCCTGTCCTGTGATCATTCACTCGTTCCTTCAAGAAATTCAAGAGGCCATCCACTTTGGGATGCCAGGAACAGAGTGGTGAATGTTTGTGGTCCCATGACGCTTACAGTGTAGCGAGGAAGGTGGACATTAAACAGACATAACCTAAGGGATCAATATGGGGCCAGGGGGCCGTGTGGGCTATGCACCCGTGGGTTTCAGGGCCTGGCGTTTCGTGGCCCTCACCCGCTCCCAGGGGTCTGAACTCCCTCCTCACCCCCCCTCAACTCTTCATCAGCTCCTGCCTGACCAATGACCACCACTTAGCTGCTGAGCGCCATCTCTGGGCCAGGAGCCAAGAAGTTAGAGGTTGTAGAACAGGGGCTCTGCCCTCCCAAGAGAGAAGGATGGTGAGCAGGACATTAGGGCAACGAGATGAGCCTCGTTCTTGAAATACGAACAAGGATAACATGCTTCCCTCTGCGAGAGGTTTGAGAAGGCTTCTTGAAGGAGGTGACCTTCAAACTGGGTCTTGAAGGGTGGGTAGGAGTTTTCCAGGCAGAGGAGTAGGAGTTTGGGGTGAGCGGTGGGAGACATTTAGATGGGGAGAGCTGCTCATGCCCACGGGAAGCGACGAGGCATGGAGGTCCAGCACAGAGACCCTGGACTCAGTCCTGGCGTCCCGTTCACTTGGCTGCATGACCCAGAGCGAGACACCGCCTGCCTTGGAGCTTTAGTTTCCTCATCTGTGAAATTAGCATAATAATGGCACCAACATCATAGGGTGGTTGTGAGGGTTAAAGGCAACACATTTTGATATGCTGTAGCTGTGAGTTCTGGGCAGAGAGGGGAGGGAGAACGTCGAGTACACGGCCGGGTCCAGTGCTCAGAAGGTCAGGAAGGTACAGGCATGAGGGAAAGGCCTTTGTGGCAGGGTGTTGGGACTTAATCCCGTGGGTGGCAAGGAGCCAGCCAGGGGCGAGGCCACAGGTAGGGGAGTCCTGGTACCAAAGAATGGGGCCTGGCAGAGGCGGCAGGCAGGGAGCTCGGGGAGCAGATGACTGGAGGCAGGAGGAGGAAGTGTGGTGTATACCAAGGAGTTGTGGACTCAGTCTGCAGGCAATGAGAGGACATTTTTAGGCTTGAAGACGAGAATGCTACTTGGGTGGAGAACATCGTTCCAGAGACAGTAGTGAGGGGGGTGGTGTGGAGGGTTAATGGATTGGGGAGAAGAGGCTTACCGGACCGAGCCGCAGTCTGCATGCAGAATGTCAGGAGGAGAAGGGGTGGAGGGAGAGAGAAGACGTGACACAGGTGTATGTGGTGTCAACCCCCTCCTGTTCTGTAACGGATCCGGGACAGGCGTGGGGAATGCACGTGATACGAGAAAACAGAAAATATATGCAAGGGGCCTCGCTGGGGCTGGGAGGGCTTGAGGATCTTTCCTAGAGAGTTGTTAAATTGGGGCACAAATGAAGCCATCCGTTCCTGAGATGCTGGTAGGTTGGAACTGTTGTGTTTATACTACATCCCATTGAACTCCTACAGCAGCCCTCGAGTTCGTTGTTGGGGAAACTGGCCTGGGGAGATTCCATGATCTGTTCAAGGTCCCAGAGGAAGGTGGCAGAATTTGGGAATCCAGCTTGAGTCTGAGAGCAAAGTCCGTGTTCTTGAGATGCACTTCCTGGGGGCCAGATCCCCTGTGGAAGTCATGTGGCCAGTGGACCCATGGCTCTTGATTGCTGGGATGAGAGAAAGGGAGAGGCTGGGTTGCCAGCTGTTCAGATGTTTCTCAACTGTGTGCCATTGGCTGAGGTTGGGAACACAAGGGGAGGTGTACTTTTTTTTTTTTTTTTTGGTGGGGGGCAATTATGAGAGTTTAGTTTTGGGTGGAGATGATGAATTCCCATCTGTGGTGGGTCTTCCACAGGGTGGCCTCTCTAAGTAGAAATTCGGCTCTGGAGCTCAGCAGTCAAGGTAGAACCAGAGGTACAGATTTGGGAGCTGTCACCTCTGGATTCGGTCTCTCAAGGAGAGGACGGGTCAGGGAGATGACCCGTGCAGCTCTGGGTAAGAGTGACAGTTGAAGGGATGGAGAAGGAGCCAGTAGATGAGACAGAGAGGCCAGAAGAGAAGACACTGAGCGGGGCGGCTGCTCTTGGGCGGAGGCCTTGGAAAGCTTGGAGAAGGGTGGGGACCTACGCGTACCCCAACCACCACTGTGTGGGGAATGGTGTTGGGGCCGGGTGGATTCTAAGGGGAGCTCTAGCCCAGAGTAAAGCTCCAATCCATTTAAGGCCTTTCAAGGAGTGGGTATGTGGTGAGGAGTGGACATCTGGCTGAAAATGCAGGAGAGCTTGTGGGCGAGTCAGGGTGGAAGGAAGCTTGACTTTGTGTGATAAACTGAGCGTGTTGGGAGCTGAGGGCAAAGAAGAGGAAGAGATTGAAGGTACTAGAAAAAGCGAGAGCCGGTGAGGCTGGGGGCAGGAGGCAGCTAGAGCAGGAGCCTCAGGGGAGGAGTAAGCCTCCGGAGGGGCCCTGGAGGGTCGTCCCCTGAGACCAGGCGAAGGAGCAGGAGTGGAGGCATCCTGAGGCCACGGCGGGAAGGGGAACGAGCGGCTGGGTGAATCTGGTTGGCCCGCTGTTCCTTCTCAGCCTGAGGTAAGGAACTGAGCGGGGGGCCGGGGTAGATCGGGAAGAAGTAAATGGTTTGGTGCATCTGGTCGTGGAGGTCGGGGCCGGGAGTGAGCTGGAGGCACATCCACATTGGTGAGTAGCCTTGAGGGCTCAGTTGAGGGTCCCAAGAGCGTGAGTCTGTGAAGGTGCCAGTCACCACAGCTAGAAAACTCGCTAACACGCCCGGCGACCTGGGAGCGAGAGCAGAGGCAGGTGGTCCCGGCCCCAGACGGTGGGCGTTACAGAGACGGCCACCCTGTCTGGACTCCTAGCGCCGTGCCGTCCACAGTGGGGGGACGCTGCGCGGACGGAGGGGGAGCTGCTCTGTCCCCATCAGTCACCTTTCTGCCCTCGCTCCTCCGAGTAGCCATTGTTCTGTTGTAATAATTATTCCAGACCCTTTCTAAAAAACGCATTAAAATTCTTGCCAGCATGACCTCTTCGAGTAATGAGATCTGTAAGTTTATTAACCTCTGTGAGAAGTGGATTTCCTTGCTCCACGGGAGCAGATAATCTCTTGGAGGGACGAACATTAATGTGCTGACCCGGAGGGTGAGCTCGACGCCTGAGGGTTTGGAGGAGGGTGGTGGCGGCTTCTCGGTGCCCACACCCCCCCCCCCAGCCCCCTCCTGGCCTAGCAGGTGTCTCGTGGAAGATGGGCTGGTTGCTCCTGCACGTCAGTCTCTGCTCAGCCCCATTCAGGGAGTCTCACCATGGCCCAGAGCCAAGATGGTCAGAGAAACCGAGTCATAAAAATACCGTGTCGCTTTAGATGAGCCTCATTCTTTAAAAAAGGCTTTTTTTAATGTTTGTTTATTTTTGAGAGACAGAGAGAGACAGAGCATGAGCAGGAGAGGGGCAGAGAGAGAGAGAGGGAGACCCAGAATCCAAAGCAGGCTCCAAGCTCTGAGCTGTCCGCACAGAGCCCGACGCGGGGCTCGAACTCACAGACTGTGAGATCAGGACCTGAGCTGAAGTTGGACGCCCAACTGACTGAGCCGCCCAGGCGCCCCTTATTCTTTAAGAAGGGGAGAGCAGGAGATGGGAGCACAGAGTCTTGTGCAGACAGGAATATCTAGACTGCGTGTTCTTTCACAGAGGACTGGGAATACACCAGAGCTGGCACGGGCATTAGGATATCTGCCCTGTGACCATGTTGAAACACATCCTCTGTCATCCCGGTGTCAGCCTTCACCTGGGCACATGGATCGAACGGTTGACGTAAGCTCCTTGCAAGGCCTCCGGCTCGGTAGCAGTGATCTGTGACTTCTTCCTCCTTAGTTGGCATTTCAGGCCTGCTGTAACCTAGCCTGACCTGCCTGCCTTCTGGGTACACTGAGGACTTGGCCCATGCCCCCCTGTGTCGTTAATCGCACAAAACATGTCATTATAATGCAGGGTTATGTCAACATATTACCGTGATCTGCGTCTCCCCCATCGTGGCCAACCAGACCGGCACAGTCCAATAGAAACATCAGTGCCACATACGGAATTTCTCATGTTCTAATGTCCGCATTAAAAAAAAGCAAAAAGAGGGGCACCTGGGTGGCTCAGTCGGTTAAGTATCTGACTCTTGATTTTGGCGCAGGTCGTGGTCCCAAGGTTGTGGGGTCGAGCCCCACATCAGGCTCTATGCTGAGTGTGGAGCCTCCTTAGGATTCTCTCTCTCCCTCTGCCCCTCTCCCCTGCTTGCACTCTCTTTCTCTCTCTCTCTCTGTCTCTCTCAAAGATAAAATGAAAACAGTAAACACGCAAAAAGAAACAGGTGAAATGAGTTCAATGTATTTTAAGCCAGTATACCCAAAACATCATCATTTCAACATGGAATCAATAATGAGTAAATGAGACATGGTTTCTCTTACCACGGAATTTACATTTTGGTGAAGGAGAAAGACTCCCGTTGTCTCCCCATTACCAAAAAAACAAAAACAAAGCAAAAGACCAGTTGTAAATGGATTTGCAAACAAAATGACTGCAGGTTGTGCGAGGGAAAGCCGCAAGGGCTGAGACGGACTTGGGAGCGTGTGGCTCCAGACGCCTCCCCGAAGACGTGACATTTAAGCTGCTGCCTCGTGTGAAGAACAAGAACAGAGCATTCCAGGTAGAGGGGAGAGCAGGTGTACAGACTGAGAGTGGGCAGGAGCTTCCTGGAGTGTTTGAGAAATTGAAGTCAGTGAGATTGGAGGGTTTTACCAGGGAGGTGACCCACTCCTCAGCTTGTAAGAAGATCCCCCTGCGCTCTGTGGAGCCTGGACGGGCAGGGGGCGAGTGCTGAAGCAAGAGCTGGGGTTCCTGGGCTCCGGGTGACCGGTGACAGAGGGCACTGCCCGAGGTTAAGAAGGTGGCAGAGGAGAGGAGAAGGAACGGGAGCTTGGAGATGGGTTTGCCAGGACCTTCGGAGGGACTAGCTGTGGGGTAAGGGATGAGAGAGAGGGAGGAAATAAGGAGGACTCCTGTAGTTTCTGGGTTAAGCACCCAGTAGATGTGGGGAAGCCCGGAGGAGGAGCAGGTCAGGAGTGAGGCCGGGGGAGTCAAGGTCAAGGATCCACGTGTCTCGCTTGAGGTGGTGAGTGGAGCTGGGGAGAAGGCAGGTCACTACACGCATGCGGGGCTCAGCAGACGTCAGGCTGGAGGTGGGACAAGGTCATAGTGGAGGGAGGGTGGGCAGGGGAGGAGGGGGCTGGGGGCCGAGCCCAGAGCACCCCTTGTCTCCTCGCTGGTACTGGACGAGGAGCCGGCCAAGAAGTTGGGGGAGGAGCGTCTCGGGAGGAGGGCTTGGACCCCCCCACGCTGCACTGCTGAGAACTGCACTCTGAGCAGATGGCAGTGGCACCTGCTGATGGCGCTGACGTGAGCTGGGTCAGTGGTGAGGTGGGGCTGGGAGCCTCGTGCTGGGACAACGAAGGAGGCTGGGAAGGGGGTTGGCTGTTAAGGGAGCAGAGAGTAGGACGATCTCATAAGAGGCTGCCGGTGAAGGAAAAGTGTATTTAAGGGGCGCCTGGGTGGCTCAGTCGGTTGAGTATCCGACTTCAGCTCAGGTCACGATCTCATGGTTTGTGATTCTGAGCCCCCAGTCAGGCCCTCTGCTGTCAGTGCAGAGCCCGCTTCGGATCCTCTGTCTCCTGATCTCTCTGCCCCTCCCCTGCCCATTCTCGTTCTTTCTCTCTCTCTCAAAAAAAAGCAAGCAAACAAACAAAGCAAATGTATCTAAGGTAGGAGAGCCCCAGCACACGTGGATGCTGGCAGGGATGACAGGGGAGCCTCGGCCCTGAGAAGATGGCAGAGGTGGGGTTCAGCACCGGGGAAGGACTGTGCCTTGGAGGGGCGAGGGAGGCGCCCTGCCACGGGAAGGAGGGGAGGGGGCCACAGTAGGAGCAGATACAGGCAGGTGTGCATTTGGTGGAAGATACCTGGGCTCTGGTGGTGCTCCTGGTTTCTCCAAGAAGCATGGGGCGGGGTCATGTGCCGAGAGCCAGGGTGGAGGGCAGGGTGTGGGAACACGGAGAAGAAGGTGCGGGTTGTCTGGGAGTGGGTGGCGGGCCTGCTAGAGAGCCCCAAGCTTGTGCGCCATTGCTGACTGACAGTTTGAGGTCAGAGAACCGGAATTTACAGGGAGACGTGTCCGCCCGGTTTTGGGGATGTTGCCCAGTGGCCTGGGTGTGGGCCTGGAGGAGGTGGACGGCGGGGCGCGCCAGGCTGGGGCGGAGGGTGTTCACGCGGGACGGGTGGCAGGGACAGACCCCCCCAGGCTGGGTAGGGGGCGTGGAGGGAGAGCGTGAGGCCAGGAGGTGGCTGGTGGAGAGCGAGCCGGGCAGTGGATTGGAGGAGTCTGTGGGGTGGGAGGTACCTCCGTGCTGGAAAGTCTCGCACTCGGAGGGGGCGTTCTCCCGGTGGCGAGGGGGCCCGCGGACGGCTGTGGGAGAGCGCCCTGAAGGGGTGAAGAGGGCCTTGCAGGGAGGACAAGGAGCTGAGTCCGGGGCGTTGGGGGTCATCCACGTGTGTGGTGACAGTGACAGGAGGTGGGCAGAGGACGAAGCTGGGCGCGGAGCTGAAGCCCCTGATCAGTGGCAGGAAGTGACGTGGAGGCTGGCGAGCTTGGCTGCAAGGCAGGTGGCGGGGATGGCCGGGCTCCGAGGCCATGGCGAGAGCCACGTGTGGGGGCCGCCAGGACCCGAATCCTCTGCCTCCCCTGTATTCTCCTTACCTGCAAGGCAAGAGGCACAGAGCGGTGTGGGTGCGGGTGTGTGCGTGGCCGTGCGGCCTTCAGGGACTGGCCCGGTTTCGGGGAAGGCGGGAAGGTGCGGGGAACGCCCCTGCGGCTGGGCTGCCGGTGCCTGCCGACGTCAGGACAGATTTCGGGGAGTCCCTGGAGAAGGGGGCGGTGCGGGGAGGAGCCCGGAGCCTGAGTGGGGCCGAGTGGCCGAGAAAGGGGGGAGCGCTCACGTCCTGGGTTGTGGTGGTGGGCACATCTCCCCGGGCCTGGGAGGGACTCCGGGCCTTGTAGTGGGAAGGTGAGCTCCGTGTTGAGTCCGCCCCGATGATGCGTTCGTCCCAAACGCTGATGGACGCTTGAAGACCTCAGTCAAGTGTGACACGGCAGGAATAAAGGAGGTGGTGGTCTGCTTTGCTCTGCACCTGGATGCTGGGTTCTGGCACCGGAGTTCATCCCGGTTTAGACGTGTGCAAGGATGTCTTCAGGAGGAGCGGAGCCGGAGCGGTCTGGACACGTTCCGAGAGGGGGGTTCGAAGGAGGCTGTCTTTTGTTTTTTAAGTTTGTTTATTTTTGAGAGAGTGTGTGTGCGAGGGGAGTAGGGGAGGGGCAGAGAGAGAGGGAGAGAGAGAATCCCAAGCAGGCTCCGCGCTGTCAGCACAGAGCCGGGCGTGGGGCTCGAACTCATGAACTGAGATGATGACCTGAGCTGAAACCAAGAGTTGGACGCTTAACCGACTGAGCCGCCCGGGCGCCTGAAGGAGGGTGTCTTAAAGAGTGGTCTCTCCATGCAGCTCGGGTGTCCGTGAACACCCCTTCCCCAAACTCCATGGAGAATTCTACAAATGTGCTTTTCTGGGGAGGTATCCATCGTTTTTATCAGATTTTCAAAGGGGTCTTTGACCAAAAAGAGATGAGAGCCACGGTTGAAAAGACTTGGGGGTGCATTTAACTGGTGAGGGAGAACTGGGGCCGGAGAGTGAGGGTAGGGGGAGAGGAGAGCAGTTTCCATGCAGACAGCCAGCCATCCTTCGGGGCTCGCTCTGTGTGGACTCAGCTGCCGGAACCTGGCTCAGTGAGAGGGAGGCATAGGGTTTGGCTCTGCGGGCATCTGGGGGAACCTGTGAGCACCTGTCACGGGTGGGCTATGCATCGGGCTGGTGACAGAAGCTGGGGGTCGGGGGCTGTGACTGGCAGAAACTCTGTCCAGATCTTCTGTTCTGATGAAGAAGGCTTGGGGTGTGACCGGGTTTTCTCCGTCCTCGGGGAGAGCATCTCATGGGCTGAGCTTTGCTGGGGAGACGAGGCCCCCGCGGGTGCTCAGGTGTGCAGCTCTGGGCTGCAGGGGCCCCCGGAAGCCTGCCTTTCTGGAGCCGCGAGGATTAAAGATCATTCTGGGGAGTGGGCCCTCCACCTGTTCGGGGGCCTCAGCTGGCTCCTCTGTGGTGTGGGGACTGTGTCCTCCGTGATGGTGTCTGAGCTTACCCCCACGTCCCATTCAGGGTGGGGAGCCCCCCTCGTGGGCCCCGTCACACACCCACGCGGTCTGCGGCACTGGGTTCCCTTCCCCCGTGTGGCATCCTGTGGCACTCGTGGGCCTGGGTTGAGCACAGCTTTCTCCCCTAGCGGGCCCAGCGTGTCCCGAGGGACGGTTGGACTCCTGCCCTACTTTGGCACAGACAAGTGACTCCTGTGAGACCAAAGTGATGATTACTTGAGTTTGGCTTTGTCAGAGCTTCCTCTTTTTTTGTTTTTATGCTTTGTTTTCTTCTTTCAATCTTTTTTTTTTTTTTTTCCTAAAAGCAGGCATGCCTCACCAAGGATGGAATATTCTGGAAAACTGGAATTGGAATTCCACGAGTCTGATTGAAAGCCGTACCACTCGCTTTAAGGAAGGGAGCTAAAAAAAGCCACTCCTTGGCTTCTCCCATGAATTTTAAATGTCCTGGAAGCTTTGCCCACAAAGGAAACAATGTCTCATTCCTTAAATAATTAAGTAGAGTATCCTGAGAATGGGGTGTCACCCAGGCCTGGTCACGCTGGAGCCTCTGGGGGCCCGTCCCTCAAGGGGAGAGCCTGGTGGGCGCCCCCGGAGGTTCTCCTCAGGAGAATCAGAAAATCGGTGCGGCTTCCGACAGCTGCCTTTCACGCATTCGGTGAAATTGGCACCACCCTGGCGATGTCCTGAAAGAGGATGACGGTGGCCAGCTTTGCCCTGAGAGGCTCCGTCCATCCGTCGTTTGTGTCACGGTCTTATGTGTAGTTGGCCTTCTGTGTCCCCTCACTGCCACGTGACTGCCCACGAGAGAGGACAGTGGCCTCAGGCCAATCCTGTATCCTCGCAACCACTGTCGTACTGGCACTGGCTTCTGTGTGTACTTGGTAGAAATTTCTGGAAAACGTGTGTAGGGAAGAGAAGGCTATTCCTGGCAGAAAGCCTTCCCTCCAGGAGCAGCGGTGGGATCTCAGCACTGGCCGGCTATTCCCCCGCTGTCTGCCCCACTCTGTGATCACCCAGGATCTATGTCACCGAGGCCACAGAATGGCATGTGCCGGGCAGACGTAGGGTCATGCCAGACGGTCATTGTGGCATCTTTGTCTGTTTCCGTAGAAGAGTGAGTTCAGCCAGGGTGAGGGGAACTATCTTTATTGCGTATTTCCCTAAAGGTTTATGATTTATGGATGAGGAAACCGGGGTTCAGAGAGGTTCAGTTGGGGAAGGGAAGACCGCTGGGCCAGATCTGGTGGGGCTGGTGACCAAGATGTGTGTCGTTCGACTTCTGAGGCTCATGCTCCGCGAAACTTCTGCAGTTTGGCCAGGAAGACGGCCTTTGTTTCAAAAGTTCAACTTATGGTGGGGCGCCTGGGTGGCTCAGTTGCTTAAGCATCTGACTTCGGCTCAGGTCATGATCTCGAGCCCTACATCGGTCTCTGTGCTGCTGACTGCTCAGAGCCTGGAGCCTGCTTCACATTCTCTGTGTGTCTCTCTCTCTGTCTCTGCCCCTCCCCTGCTCACACTGTGTTTCTCTCTCAAAAATAAATAAACATTTAAAAAAAAAAAAAAAAGTACAACTTGTGCCCTAAACCTTGGTTTAGAAGGACGTGTCCCCGGGAAGTTCTGTCAGTACACCTGTATCTTTTTTTTAAGTTTATTTATTTATTTTGAGAGAGAAAGAGAGAGCAGGCATGGGGGAGGTGCAGAGAGAGAGAGGGAGAGAGAGAATCCCAAGCAGGCCCCTCGCTTTCTGCACAGAGCCCGATGTGGGGCTCGATCACATGAACTGCGACATCATGACCTGAGCCAAAGTCAAGAGTTGAGTGCTTAACTGCCTGAGCCCCCCAGGAACCCCAGTCAGTACGCCTTTAAAAGGGAGGGTTCAAAGCAGGGATTTGCTCTGATGTGCCCTCACAGCTGTTCACACATCTGTCTGAGTGTTCCACAGATTTCTTCTGCCCAGAATCTACTGAGCCGTCGTTTTTGTCTTTCCTTCCTCATCCTTCTGCCTCCCACTTTCTCCCTGGGTCCTTTTATTCTCAGATTTCAGTGGACATTCTCAGAAGGATTTAATTCTTTAGTGTCGTTGAAGTGAACGTTGTGATCACATCTACCGAGACGGGTTTCAGATCACGCGATAGGAATCTACATTCTGCGTCTCCAATAAGTAAGTCCCTGTGGGCCTCCGTCTACATGTGATCAGTTCTGTGGGCCTCCGTCTACATGTGATCAGTTGTATCCGTATCAGTCTCGACAGGAGCAGGGCTGTAAGTTCTGCAAAACCCACGTGCTCACCCTCTTCGTGGCAGCAGGTCAGGATCTCTCAGATTTGTCAGTGGTTCTTGCTGTACGTGGTTGTCTGCTCTCTTTGCCTCAAAGATGCATGAGAGCCCTTCCTTCCTTCCTTCCTTCCTTCCTTCCTTCCTTCCTTCCTTCCTTCCTTCCCTCCTTCCTTCCCTCCTTCCCTCCCTCCTTCCTTCCTTCCCTCCCTCCTTCCTTCCCTCCCTCCTTCCTTCCCTCCCTCCCTCCTTCCTTCCTTCCTTCCTTCCTTCCTTCCTTCCTTCCTTCCCTCCCTCCCTCCCTCCTTCCTTCCTTCCTCCATTCCTTCTTTCTTTCCTTCCTTCCCTCCTTCCTCCCCTCCCCTCCCCTCCCCTCCCTCCCAAGTGCTCTAGCTGTGATGTTGTAGCTGGGACTCTCCCGCCTGTAATAGAAGGTTTTGCCCATGAGACCTAACTGGGAAAAGTGCCTCAGTGATGGGGTTTTCAGGCCTGGTTTTCCAATCAAATGGCACTTTGTCTCCGTAGAAGTTGAGGGTTTCAAGCCCCTTCATCCTAGGTAAGGGGTCAGACTGAGTCTGAAGTAGTGAAATGTGGTGTTCTCCATGCATCTTGCAAAACTTGTTTGGTTTATTCATCTGCCCCTTTCCCTGGAGCCGGTCTCTCACCCACGAATGGTTAAACTAACCCGGTGAATGGCAGGTGCAGCTTGAAGAGGAAGAGACAGGCTGGAAATGTGACCTGATACCTAGATGGGACCTTGTTAAGTGTGGGTTGTTTTTTTTTTTTTTTTTTTCCTAGAAGAAGTTCATGGTGAGGGTCTTCTAGGTAATTGGGTTTTAGAATGAAAATTTTCAAGTGATCTCTGGAGCTGTTCTTGGTAACTGATATCATCAGTTTCCCCTCATCTGTAGGACCACATCTTTGCATGGCAGAGACAGAAACCACTGTATGTGCTCCTGTGTCCAAGGGCTTCTGGTGTGTCCTTGGGTTTATCAGAGCCAACAGCTTAGTTTAGGTCGCCTGGGTCAAGGTGGCAGCCAGCGGGAGCGGAGCTGAGCTGCAGGTGGAGGTTACCTTGTAAACAGCAGTTAGCCCAGCAGTGAGTGCCTTACATCCTACCCGTGCTCCAGCATCCAGTCAGTTAAGTAATATTTACCGAGTACCTCCAAGAGTGGCTAATATGGATTTGGCCCTGTCCTTGTAGGGAAAGTGGATGTTGAGTAATTACAAAACAGTTCATTATAATTCATTAATTCAACAAGTCTTTGTTTAGTGTCTATATTTGCACTAAGAGCTCTTCACTTATTGAGGATATCGGTAACCAGACAGACGAGGAACCCTGTCTTCATGAAGCTCATGTTTGAACGACACGTACAATAAGTTAAAATAGAACAAATAGGGGCGCCTGGGTGGCTCGGTTGGTTGAGCGTCCAACTCTTGATTTCGGCTCAGGTCATGATCTCACAGTTCAGGAGTTTGAGCCCCACATGCTTTGGATTCTCTTTCCCTCTCTCTCTGTCCCTCCCCTGCTCACTTGCTCTTTCTCTCTCTCTCTCTCTCTCTCAAAATAAATAAACTTTAAGAAATGAGTCAAATATAACAAGTAAATTTTGTGGTGTAAGGGAGGAATACTTTTCCTCTCTTCCTTTTCAGATTCTTCGCTGGTCTAATAATTTAAATGGACATAAAACAGATTAAGAAGAGAAAATGTTAACTATGTACGGGAGCCCCAAAGATACGGGGCTCGAAGAAGTGACCAAAGCAGGCAGCCTTTTCACCTTTTAGACAAAGAACCAATAAACTTGGGCAGAATTGAGGAGACAGGTTTGAGCTTGGTGTGCTGGATGAGTGAAGAAGTAACAGGGTTTGGTTACACAGCCTTCGAGCCTTGGATTTCCTGTCTCTGGTGATAAGGATGCCCTTCGTCCTCCTGGTCCAGGGAGGACATCTTCACATGGGAGATTCACCTCCTGCTTTTAGGGAGACAAAGAAGACTCAGATTATCCTTCTCGAACCTGATGTTTCTAAAGTAACTTTAGGGGCACGTGGGTGGCTCAGTCGGTTGAGCATCCGACTTGTGATTTCGGCTGAGGTCATGATCTCACTGTTCGTGAGTTCAAGCCCCGCATCAGGGTCTGTGCTGACAGTGTGGAGCCTGCTTGGGATTCATTCATTCATTCATTCATTCATTCATATTCTCTCTCTCTCTCTCCCCCCCCTGCCCCTCCTCCCCTAAAATAAATAAATAAACTTAAAAAAAAAAAGTGACCTTAATTAAAAATAACAAGTATGCCAAAGTGTTGTATTTGGGGGTGGCAGGTGTTAAGTGCCATGGGAAACCAGTGGGTAAAGATGGCTGGAAGTATGATAGGCTGGGCTGGAGGGGGTGTCTGCTTGCAGAGGGAGAGGCAGGAAATGAAGATTCTGGATAGGCTGGAATTACAAATACTGGGCAGGTTATGACTGAGGGTTGCGGGGCTGAGGGGAGAGAAAAGGTGGGGGGAGGCTCATCTGTGTGTGTGTATTGAAATGACTGAGAAGGCTGGAGTCATGTAGGACAGAGGGATGAGGCCTAGGAGCTAAAATCATGGAGAAGTGACCCAGTGACACGGGGGTTGCTGATTGGCTGCGCTGAGGGGTGGTGGACTGGGAGGGATAGGGTGGTAGGTGAGAAGGGGTAGGGTGGTGGCTGGGGAGGGGGAGGGGGTAGGGGCGGATGGGGAGGGGTTGCGTGGTGGGTGGGGAGGGGTGGAGTGGTGGACTGGGAGGGGTAGTGGATGACAGCCGGAAGAGGAGAGATTGAAAGCTGGGGAGTTTTGGGGGGAGGGAAAAGGTGTCTGGAGGGGCAGCGAGGAAAACAGTGGTCCGGCCGGGTGCAGTGCTCGGAGGGGGAGTTACAGGGCGGGCAGTCGGGGTCTGGGGGCTGCTGTGATACAGTATTTTATAATAAATATGTATTTGGTCGTCTTCCCATCCCTGGCACAGAGCTCCTAAAACCTTTGGAATTTCCCCGAGCTGAGAGCCAGAAAGGTGTCTTTTGTTATGTTAACGAGGTGGCTTTTGGAAAGGTCCTGAGGAAGGCAGCTGGCGGGGAGGGGGAGGGGGGTGAGCCAGCCCTGTGGGGACGTGATTGGAACTTTCAGTCCCCGCCCCCTCGAGGAGTGGACCTGGCTGGAGTGTGCATCAGCTGGCAGTAGCCAGTGATGTCATCAACTATGCCTACGTAATGAAGCCTCCATGAAACTCCAAAAGGGTGGCTGGGAGGGCTGCTGGGTTGGTGAACACATGGAGATTTGGGGATTGTGGCGCACCCCGAGGGCATGGAGACTCTACACCCTGTCCCCACAGGGTGAGTCATTTCCATCTGGCTGTTCCTGAGTGACATCCTTCCAGAACGAGCTGGTGATCTACTGAGTACAAAGTTTCTCTGAGTTCTGTGAGCCGCTCTAGCAGATCGATGAGCCCAAGAAGGGGGTGTGGGAACCTCCTAGGTACAGCTGGTAAGTCAGGAGCACAGGTGACAGCCTGGACTTGCAGTTGGTGGCAGAAGTAGGAGCGAGGGGGCGGTCACGTGGGCTGAGCCCTTGCCCCGTGGGGTCTGAGACTGTCTGCAGGTAGACCATGTCAGAACTGAGGTGGATTTTAGGACACCCAGCTGGTTGTCTCAGAGAACTGCTCGGTGGTGGTGGTGGTGGTGGGGGAACCACACATTAGGCAGCATCTTAGCTTGCCTGAGGAAGTGCCATTTGAGAGGGTGGCAGGTGGGAAGGTGTGGTCCAGGGACGGCCAAAGGGAGTAGGTACTTGCAGGGCTGCACTCAGAAGGAGGCCTGCCTCACGTTGGCGCCGGGAGTGGGGGTGGGGTATGGAGCTTGGGAGAAAAGGAGGTTTCCCAGGGTATTTGTTTAGTGCTGTGGCAAGAAGAGATCTGTTTTGGTATTGGGAGGCTGCAGAGAGACCCTGGGGGGCCCAAGGGAGGTTTTCTGTAGCCACCCAGGAGGCGGGCTGTTGAAACAACAGGTGAGCCCCACCTTACTGATCTGGTGGTTGGTTGATCAACATGGTCCAGACGGGCCTCAAAGGCACCTTTCGGGTCTGTGAGCCCTTGGTCAGGAACTGGAGCTCAGACAGAATTTTCTGGACTCTCTGCTGCCTAGTGGGACTTGGGGAAGGGCTGTGGGGATGCTGCAGGAAGGCAGCCTATGTGAAAGACAGATAAGGATGAGTCTTTCTGCTCAGGGACCTGCCGAGTTCCTCAAGAGCGTCTCAGCCTGACCGTGGTGATGGGGAGAGGGGAGAGTGGCCGGGCCATCTAGGGAGGGGGTCAGTGGAGCACGGGTGTGGGACATCACTGGGAACACGCAGAATAGACTGGCATGAAGGGGGCCTGAAGCCCTGTGTGTTGGGCTCAGGCAGTTTAGGTGACTGTCACTTGATGACTATGGCATTGGGCAGGCTACTGTATCGTGCCCCCCTTTCTGTTTTCCTCTGTAAAACGAGCAGTCAGATGCTGATTTCTCAAGGTTGGTGGGAAAATCAGGTGAGCTATGACGTCAGTGCCCAGCAGGATCAAGGCACACAGTGGGAGATGGCACCTGCTAAAGCCTCCGGAAGTACCTCCAGGAGGTTCTGCTGAGACGGGAGGGGAGGATTGAGGCATTGCCGTGTGACCATGGAAAGGTATTTCCACCTGAAAAAACACACAGAGGAGGGGAGCATGAATTTCACTCGAGATGTGAATGTGCACACAAACCCGCGCATCTGAGAATGCAAGCTTGATGCAGAGCACTTGGAGAAGATAAAAATGAAGTGGGGAGAAGTCTACACACAGCCATCTGGCCCTTTGGAGGAGACGGGCGACGTGTCCTTGGTGCAAGGGAACAGGCACGGGCTGTTCTGGGGCCAGACTCTGGGCCGCACACACGGGCCCCAGCTGGCTGGCACCTGCCGGCTGCCTCATTCTGCTAAAAGCCGAGCATCAGACCTTTTCTGAAAGAGAGAAGAAACCAGAGAAGACCCAGTTCTGTAGTCCCACATTGGGTGGGTTATAACCTGGAGCCCACACACAGCAACCAGAGCATTCCACAGAGTGACGGGGGACACGACATGCTTCTGTTAGGCATTTATTTCTGTCTGTTGCAGACCTACCGGGACTCTGGACGTTTTCCTTCCAAACCTGAAGAAGTAGGATGTATTTGCTGGGTGCTTGCTCCTGTCCTCTCTCGTTCTCTCTTTCTCTCTCTCTCCTCTGCTCTCTCTTCTTCTTCTTCTTTTTTTTTAATGTTTATTTTAGAGAGAGAGAGAGAGAGAGGGGCAGAGAGAGAGAGAGACAGAATCCCAAGCAGGCTCCAGGCTCTGAGCGGTCAGCACAGAGCCCGATGCGGGGCTTGAACCCACAAACCACGAGATCATGACCTGAGCTGAAGTCAGACACTCAACCGACTGAGCCGCCCAGGCGGCCCTCTCTCTCCTTTGTCGAGACACATTTACTGCTGCCAGGTTCTGGCTGTGACACGGCACAGAAGATGTGGTCAGTGGCCATCGAGCTCACGCTGGCAGAGTTGTGCTTTCAGGCCAGGCAGGGCACATTGGAAGAGGTCACCTGTGCCGCACACTGGGGATTAGGGAGGAGGTTGCCGGTAGGGAACCATATGCTGGGCCTCCAGCCCTGGAGCTGGGGCGGTCGATGCGTCTCGGGCCCATGTGTGTGCGCGTGCCTGGGAGGAGAGCGTTACCTGCCAGGTCTGCTGTAGAGAGAGTTTCCACTGCTGTCCAGCAAGGACCTGCCTTCCTACCCTGTGGAAGTGCCAGGATCCCGCCAGCTGGCAGCTCGTCCCCCGGGCCCTCTGCTACTTGAGTTCACTCAAAGCTCCTGGCTTCAACTTCGAGCTCTTCCTCTGTCAAGGCCCTGCGGGGCCTTTGGAAATGAAGACCGATCCCTGCTCAAGGGGGCTCCTCCCCCAGTCTGGGGGGTATGGCACACGACTAGGTCCCCCCCAAACGAGACAGAGTGGGAGGGTGCAGAGAGCTGGGCTCCAGGGAGAGAATGCGGTCTGGTGGTGGAACCAGGTGCTTCAGATGGAAGAGGGGACTGGTTTGCACTTTGCCTTGACGGATGAGAGGATTCTGACCGGTGGGGGGGGGGGGGGTGGACACACACGAGAGGCATCGCCTGAAGGCACAGGGACTTCTGTCAAGCCTGGAGGTTGGGTACAGGGATCGACGGGGAGGAGACCACAAAGTCAGGTGGAGACAAAGGCCGGTGAGGATTCGAATTCCAGCTCCGGGGGCTGCCTTCAGAGCCTGTTGGTGAATAGCTGGACGGGGTGGACGCCTGTGGTTGGTTTGAATGGGATGCGGCCGACACGGCGTAGTACAAGGGGATCCGGCACAAAAACGGCTGCCTTCATTCGTGGGTCATTGTTTGAGGTCTACAAGGGCTAACTTTCCGTGGACCGCGGCCTCTCGCTCCTTCCGAGCCCGCATATGCCTTGTGTTGTAAGGCACTGTGGGCGCAGACTATTTCTGTGCTCCTTCAAACGCCCGTGTTTATTTTTAAACTTGGGCCTTTGTGAAACAGGGATGTATCCTGCAGGCTTTGCTTTTGAGTAAAAAGGTTCTCTTGGACTGATGGAACCAGCAAAAGATGTGCTCGATTTAAAGCTGTCCATTCTTTTCATTTAACGCCTCCACGCATGCATCTGGCGTTAGAGGGAAGGCCACCGAGGCACTTTGCTTGTTTAAAAGAAAAAATCCTGGAAAGAGGAAACTCGCATGCCGTTTCCCACTTCCTCCACATGCACCGGCAGATCTGCGCCTTGAGCAGCGGAGCTCGGACAGGGAGGGCCCGCAGGAGTCGGAGGTTGGACAAGGTGGGCTGTGAGTCTGAACCCTGCTGTACCGCCACCCCCCCCCGCCCTCCCCACTCAGCTCCCACCAAGAGGAGTCAAGGACGAGGGCCTTAGAATGGAATGTCTGTTATCTCTTCAGCATATGCAAGTTGTAACTGAAAAATTAACGAGAGTAACTCAGCGTCCAGGATGGGAGATTCAGCACACACGACTTCCCTCCGCCTTCCCTCCGCAGAACCCATTAAAATGATAATAAAACGATTATTAGCAGCATAATCCTACGGCAGGGAACTGCAGGGAATTAGCAGGAGCTGAGAGATTGCAGCACGTTTCCGGATGATAGAAAGCAGGCAGGGGAATGGTAATGCCAACGGTGTGTCAGAAGAGCCTGAGTACGGGGGCGGGGGCTGGGGGGGGGTGGGGGGGGATGGGCCGGGGTGGGGAGGCCAGTCCGCCCTGTGGACTCCAGAGGGCCTCTTGACCAAGCCCACAGGTCCAGCCCAGGGCAGGAATGGGAAGTCATGCTAAAAGCTGGAACTTTAACACTTTTTTTTAAATGTTTATTTTTTGAGAGAGAGAGAGCGCAAGCAGGGGAGGTTCAGAGAGGGAGGGAGACACAGAATCCGAAGCAGGCTCCAGGCTCCGAGCTGTCAGCGTGGAGCCCGATGTGGGACTTGAACTCATGAACCCTGAGATCATGACCTGAGCTAAAGTCAGATGCTCAACGGACTGAGCCACCCAGGCAGCCCTGGAACTTTCCTCGGCACTCCTACAGACACTGTGTTCAGTAGGAGAGAATGAGGACGAGCGTACTTACTGGCAGAGTCCAGGCTGGGAGAGCGGGCTGGTTGGTGTTGTGGGAGTGAAGTCTGCGCTGGTCTGGCGTGGCCCCGGGGCGGGTGGATGGTGTTCCAAGCCGTGGTACTAGGGGTGACCAGCTGGGGCGAGCATGTGGAGTGCCAGGGCATCAAGGAGTCAGGAGTCAGGAAGAGCCAGCGAAATAAACTTCTCATCAGATAGAACGGAGGCAGGATACTAGTAAGGCTCTGAGCGAAAAGCATTTGTTAACTATTGAAAACAAAAATTTCATATCCAGTGTGGTCGACTGAAAAACGCCCCCCCGCCCCCCGTAGATATTCCATCCCAGTCTCTGCAACCTGTAGATGTGACCATGTATGATAAAAGGGTCTTTGCGGATTGGATTAAAGTAGGGTCTTGAGATGGGGAATTATTTGGAGATGCTAAGCTGAGGGCTTTGAGCCTGGAGGAGGGTGGACATTGGTTCTTCCCCAGAGCCTCTGGGGGGAGCACGGCCCTCCTGGCATTGCAGTTGTAGCCCGGAGACATTGACTGCGGCCGTCTGGCCTCTTCACTGTGAGAAAATAGGGTCCTGTTGTTTAAAGCCACCAAGTTCTGATTTGTTGCAGTGGCCCTAGGGAACTGACACACCTTGCGAAACCAGTCAGGTATAAAGGCAGTTACATTTAAAAAAAAAATTTTTTTTTTTAACATTTATTTATTTTTGAGACAGAGAGAGACAGAGCATGAATGGGGGAGGGGCAGAGAGAGAATCGGAAGCAGGCTCCAGGCTCTGAGCCATCAGCCCAGAGCCCCACGCGGGGCTCGAACTCATGGACCATCATATCGTGACCTGAGCTGAAGTCGGATGCTCAACCGACTGAGCCACCCAGGCGCCCCTTACATTTTTTTTTAGTTTATGTTTTGAGAGAGAGAGAAAGAGCACGAGCAGGGGAGGGGCAGAGAGAGAGGGAGACACAGAATCCAAGGGAGGCTACAGGCCCTGAGCTGTCAGCACAGAGCCCGACGTGGGGCTTGAACTCACAAACCGCGAGATCACAACCTGAGCCAAAGTCGGACGCTTAAACCACCTGAGCCATTCAGGCGCCCCATAAAGACAGTTACAGATGTGCAGGTCCTTAAGGGTTGCTTCCCACTCATTTTGAGTGTCCACACCAGCAAAACAAGGGTGAAAACAACCCTGAAGGAGGCAGTGGGAGGCAGAGAGATTTGGTGGCTTCCAGGAGTCCAGAGAAAAGAACTCCCAGACGGACGGCTGTCAGCGGGCCTCCGCAGCACCTGGTACAAGTTAGAACTGAGAGTCGTTGGTTCCAAGAATAATATCTTCAGGACAGACACTGAAATGGATTCCAGACGATGGACAGAACGCACAAGAAGCTGGAAGACAGTAGGGTTGTGGGGGATGGGCTATGTTTCTTTCTCTCAGTAGGAAAAAGAAGGCAACAGAAAACCCCACAAAAAAATAAAAACAGCCACCAGCATGTCTTATTCCAAATATGAGGCACACTAAGATATTGCCTGCTTTTATTAAAAAAAAATTTTAAGTAAACTCTATGCCCAACACGGGCTTGAACTCACGACTCCAAGATCAAGAGTCGCATGCTCTACCCACTGAGCCAACCAGGTGCCCCTATACTGCCTGTGTTTTGAACGGTCGGGAGAGCACGAACAAGCTTCTCTTTGACCTTGATTCTGGGAGCTTTTTTTCTTTGAGGAGCACTTGGCTGTTGACATTGGAACTGTACAGGAAGAAATATGAGCCTAGCACATTTCTTGGCTCTGCAGGGAACAATATTTGTATAGTCATAATGTTCTCTTTTTCAGGTGGTTACACTGTACTCTCGTGTTAATTTATGGACTTAACGCTTCCGGGTACTGGCCGTTCCATATAACTTCTGGTTGACCTTTTTGTGAATAAGGCTGGAATCTGAGGTCCACTCGACCCATGGAGCCTCTTTGCTGGAAGAGTTGGAGAACTGAATTGTTACCCTAGGAATGTATCATCATGCATGGGGAGGGCAGAGGCCTCCCGTGCAAGAGTGGTGGCCCAGTGCTGAAGGGAGGGTGGCTCCTTACTGTGCTGGGCACCAGGCCAGCCACCGAACGTGCCCGTGGCCTTCTGATCCTGTATTGCTGAGAGCGGCCTGGTGCTTTCCAGAGCAGGGGCCTGTGGGCGGGAAGGAATGTCGGGGGGCGCTTGGGGGCTGACTTGTGGGTCTGCGGGTCTGGTACAGATGGGAGAGACCTGAGCTTATTTATGTACCGACAGAAAGGATCCAGACACAGAAAGACGCTATACTCATCAAGTTTGGCGTTTCCCAGTCTTTTTTCACGTCACGGACACATGGCATGTATCTGAATGGCACACGGGTAAAAGGGCGAGACCAGTCATGGTCAGAAGTGACCCCCCCGGGCGTTCCAGTTGTCCCAGGCTCAGCTCTGCACCCGGAGGCTCGAGGAGATCTCCTTGTCAACAGGCTCTTTGCTCTCAGCCCAAGGACAGGCGAAAGGCGCTCCTTTCTTCAGATACCTTCTGCATATCTGCCGTGTGGCAGCTACTGGACGCAAGTATGAGGTGTTTCGTGACCACCCGGAGATGGACGCCCTCGGGATTGTACGCTGCACGGTCATTTGCGAGCCGGCTCAGCGCGGCCGTGCCCCGTTTGAGGACACGGCTCGCAAGGAGGCTGAGGGCCCCGGCTGCGGGGTGCAGCAGGTCCCCGGGTCTCTGGCTTGCCGGTGGATCTGCTGGTGGGAGAGATGCCTGAACAGGGCTGCCAGGAGAGCTGCTGGCAGGAGAGATGCCGGCAGAGATCAGCCGAGGCACCTGGGCCGCAGGTACAGATGCCTCTCGATGCCCTGGAAGTGAGCGTGTGGAAACAGTCCCTGGAGAAGAACTGGGAAGGAGCAAGCCCCCTGCTCAGAGGGGCCTGCTTCTCGAGTAGTAAACGGAAGCGAGGCTGGGTGGGAGGGCAATCTGAGTGCCCCAACGAGATCGCGCCGCCCTACAGGGTCCCTGGCAAACACCTCTGGTGGCCACACCTGAGTCCCAGTACCCGTACCCTCGGGTGTCGGCTTTCTGTGCTCCGTGCTCTCGCCTGGAGTGGGCGCGGTGAGCGCGGTGGGGGAGGGTGGTACCGCATTCGCGTCTTGTCCCCCCGGCCAACTGTTGGATCTTTGAAGGGCTCTACGAGCGCAGTGGAGTGGACGTGTGGGTGACGTGGGCTCCAACAGCCCTGCCAGCTCCCGGCCCCCTGGGTTTTCTTTGGGGATTCTCCACGATACCCGCAGGGAGGGTGGTGCACCTGTCCTGCAGGCTGGCTCCCTCCTGCAGAGCTTTGTCCTCAGCAGCTGTCCCAGGGCTGACCCCAGGGACCAGAAGAGGTCTGTTTTGGGGCCCCACCCCTGTCCTTTTGAACCAGACAAGCTGGTTTACACTTTTGCCCTTGACGATTGTGGGACATAACAGGGGTTTTGCCTTGCTGGGCACGAGTGATAGAATTTCCACGTCACATCAAAGCCAAAGAATGTAGTTTAGCAAATGTTTTCGACCTGCCGCACGCGTGGGACTGCAGCAAAGCAAGGGCTGGTGTGGGGGAGGTGCCCTGTTCCTGTGCATCCATGTGTCCGAGTAAGCTCTTGCGGCTCTAGAACAATGGGTTTATTTTTATTTTCTAGATTTTCTTCCCTCAAGACATCCAGTGCTTCAGCCTTGTAGTTAAGTTCCGAAGGTGTCATTTTCTCCCGTGTGTGTGCACACGGGGGCCTTGTTCCTGCCCCCAAGGGACAGATCCACCCCACCCCTACTGCCCCTCCCCCTTCACCCACCCCACCCCTCCCCAGTCCCTTTGCCCTCTCCCTCCCCCTACCCCCACTCCCTCCCCCTTCCCCCCACTGCCCCTCCCCCTTCCCCACAACCCTTCCCCTAGTCCCCTCCCCCTCCCCTTCCATTCCCCTTTCCCCCCCTCACCCCTCTTCCCCACTGCTTGCACCCCCTGGGTGCACCTTCAGTGTCCTTGGGCACAAAGGGAAGTGGCTGTCCAGCCATTCCCGCCCGGGGGCCTGGGAGAGCAGGGACAGTTGTCCCCACGTCTCATTATTTCCCCGAGACAAAGGGCAACTGTTCAGCCCTTCCCACCGCTGGAGCTGGTAACTAATGTACCTTGTCTTTGGCTGGAATCCTATCAATCCTTGAGGCCACCTTGGTGAAATCCTGCTGATTAGAAAGCTATTTGGCAGTTTTATGTGACTTTGATCAATAAGGATAAGAGAAAACAGATTTTTCTTTCATAAATACTGCCTGGAAGGCCAAAATCTTTCAATAGATGAGGTCCACGGGGAAGATACAAATAATAAATGAGTACTTCCTGGTCACGAGGTTGGAAACCAGTGAGTTAACTGTGAGGTAGAATCAAGCCCAAATAATAACGAAAAAATGAGGGCTCTGGCTTTTTCTAGAGCAGCCCATGGTTTGGGAGATACTCAGCCAAACACCTGGGGGCTCAGAGGGCACCTTGGGGGCTCAGTTCTCTTGGTGCCAAATTCCCAACCAGCTTCTGTCATCTCTGTCCCCTTGCTGTCTAAACTTTTTTAAAAACCACTTTGTTGGTGGGGCGCCTGGGTGGCTCAGTCTGTTAAGCGTCCGACTCTGGACTTCGTCTCAGGTCATGATCTCATGGTTTGTGAGTTCAAGCCCCAAGTTAGACTCTGTGTGGTGCAGAGCCTGCTTGGGATTCATTCATTCATTCATTCATTCATTCATTCTCTCTCTTCTCTCTCTCCCCCCTTCTCTCTCTGCCCCTCCCCAGGTCATGCTCCCTCCCCCGCCCCTGTAAATAAATGTAAACCAACCACTTTACTGAGGTATCATTGACCTGCAAGAAACTGTACATATTTAATGTATACAACTTAATGAGCCTGGAGATACATACACACCATGGAACTGTCACCACTATCTGTGCCATAAATATTTCCATTCCTTCCAAAAACTTCTTCCTTCTTCATCATTATCCTTATTATTTGTGTGTGTGTGTGTGTGTGTGCACGCGCACGCACACTAAGAAGTTACCGTAAGTCTACCCTCTTTGCAAATTTCCAAGTCTACAATGTCATATTGTTAACCACAGGCACTGTGCTGTAGAAAGTTCTTGCCTGGCTCCCTCTGTCAGCTGGTGCTGGGGCCCTCTCACACCTGTCTTATTTGGTCCACGTGGTTGTACATTTGACCTTTGGCTGGGGAAGCAAGAGACACCATTTCACATTGTGTGCCGTCAATAAACCTGTTCTCTGTCCTGCCAGAGAAGACTCCAGATGCATAGCCACCATGCCACAGTCTTTCTCCTGCGCACACAGGTGCTCCAAACACAGACAGGTAGGAGCTCCCTGGATTCTGAGGCAGTGGCCGTGACTTGTTTCCTGGGGGTATTCTTAGTGCCCAGCCCAGCCCTCTTACGTAGCTGCAGAGTAAATGTTTGTTAAGTAAATATGTATTTATATTAGTATTCGTATTTGTAAGAATGGGAGCACAGTATGATGCTGTTTTGTGACCTTGTCTTTTCTCTCAATACTGTGTCCTTAGCATCCACAGTCCTAGTATTGGCTAGCTTTTGTGGGAGTCCTGGAACCTATAAGGTTGTTGGGGTTTTCTCCTTAATTTTCTCTTCTCTTCTCTCCTTCCTTCCTTCCTTCCTCCCTTCCTTCCTTCCTTCCTCCCTTCCTTCCTTCCTTCCTCCCTTCCTTCCTTCCTTCCTTCCTCCCTTCCTTCCTTCCTTCCTTCCTTCCTTCCTTCTTTCTTTCTTTCTCCCGTTTGTTTTGTTTTCTCTGAAGCAAGAGATTTTGAGTGACATTCAAATCCTCCAAGGTCTAGATAGTTCTGTTCAGAAGGATCTGGGACTCTGCCACAGTTGATGGCCTCCTGATTTTGTAACTTCTGGGTGTAAATCATTGAACTGTGATGAAATAGAGAATGAATCATAATGGATAAAGAAAAAAGGAACATCTTTCCATCTTAGTAAGTAGGCACTTATGGCTTGTAAAGGTTGAATGGTATTTGTCGCATGGATATGTGGTTCTTTATTTAGCGAGTGCCTTGCTCTGGAGCCTGTGGATTATTTACGAGGTTTTTGGCATGTATGTGTGTTTATTTTCATTTTCCATAGACAGTACTTCAGTGGCCGTCCTTTTGCCTGAGTATCTTTGCATACCCTCCTTCGTTGCCCCTGAGCAGATTCGTAGAAGCGAATGCTTGGCTTCTGGAGTGGACAGTTTTAAGGCTTGGGCTGCATGGTGATAAATTGCCTACCATCAAGTTATACGCAAAAGAGACAGATGCATTCCACTCAGCCTGGATTTTTAACAAAATCTTTTATTATTTTTAAAATTTTTTAATAAGTTTATTATTTTTGAGAGAGCATAAGCACAAGCAGGGGAGGGGCAGAGAGAGAGAGAGAGAGAGAGAGGGAGGCACAGAATCCAAAGCAGGCTCCAGGCTCTGAGCTGCTAGCACAGAGCCCGATGAGGGGCTCCTTAACCATTTTTAGGTGTGCAGTTTGGGGGCGTGACACACGTTCATTCTGCTACGTGACCGTCACTACTGCCCATCTCAGAACTTCGCAGCCCGAGATTGATTTTTTTTCCCTATTCTTTCTAATTTGTAGCTGAAAGGCTCTCGTTTTCGTTCACTGTGCCTCTTTGACCGAGAAGGTGTAACTTGTTACCACGCGCTGTGGATGTGTGTCTCTTCGGGCCGCCTTTGGTCCTCATCCGTGGCTCCGTGGAGCCATTCAGTGCCGTGGGCCATCCCGCCTGGAACCTCTGTGCCCACAGGCGTCGGCCTTAGCCACCTTCTTCGCTGCTTTCGTCTGTCCCTCTCTGCTTGCTCAGCTTCTGCACTTCACCTGCCCGTCGGTGCGTGCTGTTCAGTTTCCTCTGCGCCTTTGCGCGGTTCTCCACCTGCTGTTCCCACCCCATCCTCCTGAGGACACCATTCCCCACCCCTCCAGCCCCCCCAGGGGCCGTGCCTCACACTCTGCGGTCATGGTAGAATAGGATAAAGTTCACCATTTTAACTATTTCTAAACGTATTTGCAATTCAGCGCCATCGAAAACATTCACCGTGCTCTGCACCTGTCACTACCATCCGCCTCCAGGACTTTTTCATCTTCCCAGATAGAAATTCTGCCCCCAGTAAACAGTAACTCCCCACCCCTCTCTCCTCCCAGCCCCTGGCACCCACCGTTCTACTTTCTCTCGTGATGAACTTGACTTTTTGATTCACATAAGTGGAATCATACAGTTTTGTTTTGTTTTCTTTTGAGACAGAGAGAAAATGAGCAGGGGAGAGGGGCAGAGACAGGGAGAGAGAGAGAATCCCCAGCAGGCTCCATCCACAGCAAGGAGCCTGATGTGGGGCTCGATCCCACCACCCTGGGATTATCACCTGTGCCGAAATCAAGAGTCAGATACTCAGCTGAGCCACTGAGGCACCCCACAGGTTTTTAGCCTGTTGTGTCTCGCTTAGCATAACGTTTTCAGGACTCGTCTGTGTTGTAGCATGTGTCAGGACCGCGTCCCTTTTATGTCTAAATACCGTTCCATTATATGTTCATCCACTCATCTGGTGGTGGACACTGGGCTGCTTCTTCCTTTCGGCTGAAGCGAATAACGCTCCTGTGAACGCTGGAGGACGAGGGTCTGTTTGAATCCCTGCTTTCAGTTCTCCTGGGTGTGTGCCTAGATGTGGAGTTGCTGGGTCCTGTGATAATTCTACGTTTAACTTTTTGGAGCAAACCTTTTTCCACGTGCTCTGCACACTTTGTGAATAAATGGCGAAAAAAGAGATGGCAGCTGAGACCTCCCAGGGCACCAGGCTGAGGGACTGTGCTGCGCGGGGACCCTGAACGTGGGAGTGTGGACGAAGGGTCCAGGCAGGGGCGGGGGCAAGACCTGGTTCCTGAGGCTGCACAGCTTGGCTGTGTGATCGTCCGTCTGTCCTTAGTTTACTCTTCCGAGCAGTGGCTTCTGTGTCTCTAAGGAAGGTGGCCCCTGAGTGCTACTTGCCGGGATGAAATATCAGAAGCGAGGACAGTCGCCGAGATGAGGGGATGGGAGGGCTGTGTGCTCTGGGCTGTGGGTCCCCGCTTAGACTGTTGGGCCCTGCTGGCAGGCACCTTTGGCCGGGAGCAGCTGGGGCATTTCCAGCTGCAAAAGGGAGGTTCTAGAAGGATCTGGAGCTCTCCTCTCCTTGCGGCTCAAGCCTCCACACGATGGTCAGAGTAACTTCGAGGCAAAGGAAGAAAAGTGGAGGTGCTCCCTGAGCACTGGGTGCTTCTGTCGGTCTCCCTCCCCAGGGCACAGGGATATGCTGAGCTGTAACTCTGTCCAGGCCACTCCAGACCAGCACAGAATGGCAGCACCCGGAAGGGCATCTTCCTAGCCTTGAGATGAGGCCTCCCCACCGTCTACAGGTTGGCCTGCGTGTCCCCAGGTTGCCTTATGGAAAAACCATTGGCTGCACTGTTGATTGAACTCCTTTCTTGGCACTCTCTAAACCCTGCCTCTCTGTGTTTTCCGTGTTTCTAAAAGCACGCAAAAAATTCTCCTGTTAATAAGAGACTTTGAAATAGGCAGTCTGGCTCCTTCCTTGGCCACCAGCAACCAAGAAAGGCAGTGGAGTGGGCACACCTCTGTCTCCTCGGGGTGGATGTCCACGAGTATCCTTCTAGAATGTGCTAAGTATCTGTTAGCCTCTACTCCCACCCACTAGGATGACTGTAATCAAAAAGGCAATAACAGGTCGCCTGGGCGGCCCAGTGGTTCCATGTCTGACTGTTGATTTCGGTTTAGGTCATGATCTCACGGTTCTTGAGTGGGAGCCCCGTGTCAGGCTCCATTCTCTCAGCAGAAGGCTCTCTGAATTGCAGGCTCTCTGCTTGGAATTCTCTCTCTTCCCGTCTCTCTCTGCCCTTCCCCTGCTTGTGCTCCTTCTCTCTCTCTCTCTCTCTCTCTCTCTCTCTCTCTCAAATAAATAAGTAAACTTAACAACAACAAAAACGATTAAAAAAAAAAAAACACCTGAAAAAGGCAGTAACAAGTGCTGGGCAGGAGGTGGACAAATCGGAACCCTCCTACGCTGCTGGCGGGGGCCGCAGGATGGTGCGGCCTCTTGGAAGTCAGCCTGGCGGCTCCTCAAAGAGTTAAGCATAGCGTTACCCTGTGACCCTGCAATTCCACTCCTAGATGCGTATGTACCCAGAGCCAAGAACACATCTGCGCACGTAAACGTAGGACGCAAGCAATGCCTAGCAGCGTTATTTATAAGGGCTGAAAGGTGGAAACGGTGCAAATGCGCATCCACCGATGAACGGGGAAACAAAATGTGTCCGTATCCATACAGCGGATAAACGTTCAGCCAAAAAGACCAGTGAAGTATTGATGCATACTACAATATGGGTGAACCTTGGAAACACTGTGCTCCGTGAAAAAAGCCACACACCGTATGATTGGATTTATATGAAATGTCCAGAACAGGCGAATCCATGGAGACAGAAAGTAGATGAGCGGTTGCCTGGGGCTGGGAGGAGGGACAGTGGGGGAAGTGAGGACGGGATTTGGGGGGAGGGTGACGGAAATGCTCTGAAATGAAAGAGCGGTGGTGCTGTACAATCCTGTGAATCAGCTAAGACCCCTGGAACTGTGCACAGGGGGAGTGTTATGGTGTCTGAATTACAACTCGATAACAATAACGTAAAAACTATCCGTTGTTTATATGAAATTTAAATTTAGCCAGAAATCTTGCAGTGTGTGTGTGTGTGTGTGTGTGTGTGTGTGTGTGTACGCCCGTGCACATGCACGCGCACGTGTGCTTGCCAAATCTGGCACCTCTATAATTGCCACCTGTTTTTCTAGACACAGTTTTTTGTAATACACGAAATATCTAATAGCCTGAGAGACCAATTGATAGTGTAAATGGAAACATCACAAATGTGCTTTTGAGGTATATCTGCACCTTAATTTTATTTTTTAATGTTTAATGTTTATTATTATGTTAAGAATGTTATTATTAATGTTTAATGTTATTTATTTTGAGAGACAGAGTCCGAGCGGGGGAGGGGCAGAGAGAGAGGGAGACACAGACCCTGAAGCAGGTTCCAGGCTCTAAGCTGTCAGCGCAGAGCCCGAGGTGGGGCTCGAACCCACAAACTGTGAGATCATGACCTGAGCTGAAGTCGGACGCTTAACCGACTGAGCCACCCAGGCGCCCAACCCCCCAGTTTTAATGTTATTTATTTATTTGTTTGTTTGTTTGTTTATTTTTAATTTTTTTCTAATGTTTAATTTCTCTTTTTTTTCTTTTTTCTTTTATATTTAAAAAAAATTTTTTTAAACGTTTATTTATTTTTGAGACAGAGAGAGACAGAGCATGAACGGGGGAGGGGCAGAGAGAGAGAGGGAGATACAGAATCGGAAATAGGCTCCAGGCTCTGAGCTGTCAGCACAGAGCCCGACACGGGGCTTGAACTCACGGACTGCGAGATCATGACCTGAGCTGAAGTCGGACGCTTATCCGACTGAGCCACCCAGGCACCCCTAATGTTTATTTATTTTAAGGAAATAGAGATAGAGCATGAACAGGGAGGGGCAGAGAGAGACACAGAATCTGAAACGGGTTCCAGGCTCTGAGCTGTCAGTGCAGATCCCAACGTGGGGCTCGAACTCACAAACCACGAGGTCATGACCTGAGTTGTAGTAGAACGCTTAACTGACTGAGCCACCCAGGCGCCCCCCCCCCCCAGTTTTAATTTTAAATAGGAGTGAATCCTAAGATAACAATAGCTTTTTTCCTCCCAAACCCGAATTCAGAGGAGTAGCCACACATTCAGCGAGGGTTGGCTTCTTGAGCTGGTCCTAGAATACTGACTTTGCTACCCAGGAACTTGAAGGGGAAATGATGAACCATTCAAGCAGTTTGCCAGGACTCAGACTAATTGACCAGTAAAGGAGAAAACCAGTCTCAGACTCCTACATTTTTTAAACTTGAAAACGTTTTTTAAATTGTGAAAGCACACAGTCACTCTTTTTGAAGATTTTTTGTTGAATTTGATGATCACAGGAGAGACAGCTAGGTTCCGTTTGGGCGAGCGGAGCTAAGGTGGAAAAGGGATCATGTTCCCTGCATCGTTACATTCAGAGTGAGGGGACTCGTCCCAGGTCCCACGGGCAGGGCCAGCAGCCCCTGCTCCAGGGCCCTCGCCTGGTCCCCCTCCTGCCTCGTAGGAAGAGAGACCACCCAGTCTGAAGTTTGAAAGAGCCCCTCTATTTTCTCAACATCGTCCCCTGACGGGACAGAAATGAGATAAAATCCAACCCTATTATGTCCCTGAGACAAATCTTTTAAATCTTTTCAGTCCACCGTTCAGATACCTGTCATTTTGCTTTCCTTTCCCAGAAAAGGTGGGGCGCGTGGTAGCTCTCAATAGACGTGAAACCAAATGGTTGTGGGGTGACCCCGAGGACTTTTTTTGAGCTCCAGGACTTTGCTGCTGCCTCCCTGGTTCCGTTGTCTGTGTCCTCCTTTCTCCCTGTGGGCGTCCTGAGTGCTCTCGTCGACCCAGTGGGCTCCCCAGTGTAGTCTAACCCCGCAGCGTCACCCCGGAAACGGAGCCCGTCGGCCTTCCAGCGTCTCGGCCAGATGGTCCGCGGGCAAGGTGCTCAGCACAGTGCGGACATCCCTCAACTGCCCCAGCCAGGAAACTCGGCCTCTGGGGCGTCCTTCTCCCTGTTTTCTTCCACATTTGATGTTGAAACAAAACCGAACCGATAAACAAAACAAAAAACCCAAAGCAGTGGTATCGCAGTTTGAATCAGGTATGGTACAATTCAGTTATATAAAATACACAATTCATTGATTTTTTTTTTTTAATATTCAGAACTTGCACAGACATCCACACCATCTAATTTTAGAACATTTTTATCCCTCCTTAAAGAAACCCAGAACCCGTGTGGGGCACCTGGGTGGCTCAGTCGGTTAAGTATCCAACTTCGGCTCAGGTCAAGATCTCACAGTTCATGGCTTCCGGCCCCGCGTCGGGCTCTCAGATGAGATCTGTCAGCACAGCGCCTGCTGCAGAGTCCGCTTCGGATCCTCCGTCCCTCTTTCTCTCTCTGCCCCTCCCCTGCTTGTCCTCCCTCCCTCCCTCCGTGTCTCTCTCTCTCTCTCTCTTTCAAAATAAACTTAAAAAAAAAACGTTAAAAAAAAAAAAAGAAACCCAGAACCCATTAGCTGTCACTCCACATTCTCCCCATTTGTACTATATAGACCAATAAAAAAGCCCTCAGCATTTAAAATTGAGAACGCTGTTCTTCCCGTCCTTTAAGAAAGATCCCATCTGCCGTGATCGGGCATAATGTTGCCAAGTCATATCCTCATACCAGGTGTGGCATGCAGCCTCCTGTATTTTGTTTCCATCGCGGTGTAATATGGGACTCTGTGCGCAGATGCATTATAGCAAAGGGAAGAGAAACTGCTGCTTCGGCAGTATTTTGTGCTCTCCTGAATTAGCTGTCCCAGGGTTCATTAATCGTTAGGACTTGGGCAGCTTGCCACCTGGCTTTTTAGAAATCATCACTTGGATGTATTCCGATTCTTGGCTTGGTGTTCGCAGTACATGAATCACAGAACTCTGCTTTTTTGTTTAGAACTCCCTTTTCTCCTGATAGATTCAGACGGGGTGAGTTTTGATAGCACAAATGCTCCCTCGGTATGCCACATAACGGAATAAAATCACGAATACGTGTTAAAATCCTCAGATAGTGTTACCTTCCAGAGACAGAATGTGAACAGAAGGTGCCCATCGATGTGAAGGCCAGTTTGCAAGTGGGGGTCGCTCGCTCCCGTGTGGTTCCAGTGACGGACACTGCTGCACTCACAGTTCCCGGGTGACGTCCATCAGTCTGGGGTAGAGAATACCATTTCTTTTTTTTTGTTTTAATTTTTATTTAAATTCCAGTTAACATACAGGGTAATATTAGTTTCAGATACACAATAGAGTAATTCAGCATTTCCATGCACCGCCTGGCGCTCATCACAAGTGCACTTTTTTTTTTAATGTTTATTTTTGAGAGAGAGGGAGACAGAGCACGAGCAGGGGAAGGACAGAGAGAGGGAGACACAGAATCGGAAGCAGGCTCCAGGCTCTGAGCGGTCAGCACAGAGCCTCGTGCGGGGCTCGAACTCACTAACTGAGAGATCACGACCTGAGCCGAAGTCAGACGCTGAGCCAACTGAGCCGCCCAGGCACCCCTAGTGCACTCCTTAATCCCCATCACCTATTTTACCCATCCCCTCACCCACCTCCCCTCTGCTACCCAGTAATTTGTTCTTTAAAGTCAGGAGTCTGTTTCTTGGCTTGTCTCTTTTTCTTTGTTTATTTTCTTTCTTCAGTTCCACGTATAAGTGAAATCGCATGGTGTTTGTCTTTCTCTGACTTATTTCGCTTAGCGTAACCCTCTCTAGCTCCATCCATGTCGTTGCAAATGCCAAGGTTTCATTATTTTTTGTGGCTGAGTAATACTCCGTTGTGTTTATACCACACCTTCTTTATCCGTTCATCTGTCGACGGACCCTTGGGCTGCTTCCATAGTTTGATAATGCTGCTGTAAACATTGGAGTGTGGGACGCCCGGGTGGCTTAGTCGGTTGAGCATTCGGCTCTTTATTTCTGCTCAGCTCATGGTCTCGGCGCCCGTGGGATTGAGCCCCGTGTTGGGCTCTGCGCTGACCGTGGAGCCTGCTTGGGATTGTCTCTCTCTCCTTTTCCCTCTGCCCCTCCCCTGATTGTGCTCTTTCTCTCTGTCTCTTTTTCTCAACAACAACAGCATTGGAGTGCATGTGCCCCTTCAAATCAGCATTTTTGTATCCTTTGGATAAACACCTAGTAGTGCGATTGCTAGGTCGTAGGGTAGTTCATCAGTGTCTTAGAGTTTTCAGAGAGGTGTTTTTGTTTTTTTTCTTTTTTTCCCAGCAGTTCTTTAACAAGATTTATTTCTGGAGTATCATCATTTTTGTCAGTTTTGCCTATGACACATTTTTAAAGTAAATTTTTTCAGTTATACATACAAAAAAGTGCATACATAAATTATAAGTGTAAAACCCAGCTCAGGGAGTTTTCACAAAGTGAGCACAACCACACATCCATCACTCAGATGAAGATAGAGAACATCTCTTGCACTCCAGAAGCTTCTCTCGTGTCCCTTTCAGTTGAGAGCCGAGTGAGTTTTGTTGTACTTTCTGTCTTAATCCTGCCCTTGGTCTTGTCTTCCCATAACCTGTTTTCCTGCCCTGCACCCCAGAGAAGCTCCCCACCCTACCCCATGCACATATTTGACTCCCACACCAGCTCTGCTTTTCTGAAACTCTGCCTCTTCTCCTCACTGGCGAGATCCCCACCCGCCGCTCGGGACCACCACCCCTTCTCGGAGACTCCTGACCCTTTTGGATCAGGATTGTCCCTCTGGGGCAGCCCACAGCCTGTGAACCAGTCCCGGAACTTCGTCAACCCCACATCACAGGGGGACCCACCGAGAACGTGTGCGGAGAGCCCCGGAAAACCGTCAGGCCCTCGGGGATATAAGGCAGTGTTATTAAGAAAGCCTGCCAGCATTCATCAGGGTCACTTGCCTCATCTCTGATGTAAATGTGACCCAAAAAGGGAACCCCCAGTCGGTGGAGGAGGAGGGTTTGTGACAAATGTGACTTACATGAGATCTCTCGTTTATCAGGTTTGTTAATCCGGGCAGTTTGGGGGCAGGCAGAAATAACTTGAATAGAATGGGTCCCCTGTGACCCGCTTGTCAGTGCTCAGACCAGGCGAGGACACAGACTTCTGGCTAGCGTCAGCAGGTGCACGTTCACCCCAGGGAGCCCCTAATCCTTTGTCGTCATGGGGTAACGGGGAGCGAGTCCCATGCCCCCACTGATGAGCGATTCTGCCTGCATCATGCTTAATTCCTCGGACTTCTGTTTCTTCCTTTTTAAAAAAAATTTTTTTTTAATTTTATCTTTTTAATTTACATCCAAATTAGTTAGCATACAGTGCAACAATGATTTCGGGAGTAGATTCCTTGATGCCCCTTACCCATTTAGCCCCTCCCCCTCCCCCCACCCCTCCAGTAACCCTCTGTTCTCCATATTTAAGAGTCTCTTCTGTTTTGTAGCCCCCTGTTTTTATATTATTTTTGTTTCCCTTCCCTTATGTTCATCTGTTTTGTCTCTTAAAGTCCTCATATGAGTGAAGTCATATGATGTTTGTCTTTCTCTGACTAATTTCACTTAGCATAATACCCTCCAGTTCCATCCATGTAGTTGCAAATGGCAAGATTTCATTCTTTTTGATTGCTGAGTAATACTCCATTGTATATATATACCACATTTTCTTTATCCATTCATGCATCAGTGGACATTTGGGCTCTTTCCATACTTTGGCTATTGTCGATAGCACTAGCTGTAAACGTTGGGATGCATGTGTCCCTTCGAAACAGCACACCTGTATCCCTTGGATAAATACCTAGCAGTGCAGTTGCTGGGTCATAGGGTAGTTCTAATTTTAATTTTTTGAGGAACCTCCATACTGTTTTCCAGAGTGGCTGCACCAGCTTGCATTCCCACCAGCAGTGCAAAAGAGATCCTCTTTCTCCGCATCCTTGCCAACATCTGCTGCTGCCTGAATTGTTCATGTTAGCCATTCTGACAGGTGTGAGGTGGTATCTCATCATGGTTTTGATTTGTATTTCCCTGATGGTGAGTGATGTGGAGCATTTTTTCATGTGTCGGTTGGCCATCTGGATGTCTTCCTTGGAGAAGTGTCTGTTCATGTCTTTTGCCCATTTCTTCACTGGATTATTTGTTTTTTGGGTGTTGAGTTTGACAAGTTCTTTATAGGTTTTGGATACTAACCCTTTATCTGATGTGTCATTTGCAAATATCTTCTCCCATTCTGTCGGTTGCCTTTTAGTTTTGCTGATTGTTTCCTTCGCTGTGCAGAAGCTTTTTATTTTGATGAGGTGCCAATAGTTCATTTTTGCTTTTGTTTCCCTTGCCTCCGGAGACGTGTTGAGTAAGAAGTTACTGCGGCCAAGGTCAAAGAGGTTTTTGCCTGCTTTCTGCTCTAGGATTTTGATGGCCTCCTGTCTTATGTTTAGGTTTTTCATCCATTTTGAGTTTATTTGGTGTCTGGTGTAAGAAAGTGGTCCAGGTTCAGTTTTCTTCATGTCGCTGCCCAGTTTTCCCAGCACCACTTGCTGAAGAGACTGTCTTTCTTCCGTTGGATATTCTTTCCAGCTTTGTCAAAGATTAGTTGGCCATACATTTGTGGGTCTATTTCTGGGTTGTCTATTCTGTTCCATTGATCTGAGTGCCTGTTTTTGTGCCACTCGGACTTCTGTTTCTAACAATGTTCCGTTGCATCAATGTGTTTCTTTGCTCCGTACCTCCTTGTTACATGGGCTGTAACTTTATAATAATATATTTCAATATCTGATAGGGCCGAATCTCCTCATTGCTCTTCATTTTCAGAATCTGCTTGGCTGTCTTCATACGGTGAGTTTTCCACATGAATAACCCTATCTAGTTCTAAATATATTCCTGTTGATCATTGTGACAAATGTATGTATTAATTTAGGGATGATAGACAGCTTTCTGTTCACTTGTCCTATTTAAGAGCAGAACGTGTCTTATTAAAGTTTGCTTTTGTGTGCCTTTAGAAGTTCTTGGGATGCCTGTGTGGCTCAGTCAGTTGGGCGTCCGACTTTGGCTCAGGTCGTGATCTCACAGTTTGTTGGTTCGAGCCCCGTGTCGGGCTCTGAACTGACAGCTCGGATCCTGGAGCCTGCTTTGGATTCTGTGTCTCCTTTTCACTCTGCCCCTACCCTGCTCATGCTCTGTCTCTCTCAAAAATAAATTAAAAATTTTTTTAATTAAAAAAAAAAGAAGTTCTTAATTTTGTTGAGGGGCAGAAAGAGAAAGAGAATCTTAAGCAGCCTCCATACTTGGGGCAGAGCTTGACCCTGGGTTCGATCCCACAACTGTGAGATTATGACCTGAGCTGAAATCAAGATGCTTAACTGACTGAGCCACCCAGGTTCCCCTAGAAGTTCTTAATTTTTTTTAATACACTTTGTGCATACCTCTTCAATAGATTCCTACACATGGTATGCTTTTGGTTGCTACTGTCCATGGGATCTTTAAAAAAAACCTATTATATCACCTATGTGGTAAGGCTGTTGGTTTTATTTTTTGACAATTTTATAATTAGTCATCTTGCTGAATTTTATTATTCATATTCACTTGATTTTCAGCTGATTCTCCTGGGTGTTCTAGGTGTGCAGTCATATTATCTGCAAACAACAATCACTTTACTATGTTATATTTACTATGGGGCTTTTGTACGAAAGTAGAACCATGGGATGCCCATGAGTTAGAGTCTTTGCGTGGAAGAATGCACTAGAGGGACCTTTTGTCCGTTATCTCCTTTTTTACCCTCTCTGTGTGCTAGGCTTTGGAAATTTGAGACTGCCAGCTAGCGCCTTATGAACCACCTAGAGCAAAGTCTAGGAGCCAAGTGAGCCAGTTCTGCTGGTCCCTGTGACAGATGCTCAGTCCCGAGCCCGTGTCCTGGGGCACAGATGAGATGTCTCGCGGTGCTCTGATGGGACTTGATGGATGAATAGAAGCTTCTGGCCAGCCAGGCAGGGGAGGAAGTATGGGCTCGAGGCAGGTCACGTGCACATGCACATTGGAAATGCAGGTGATTCGGAAGTGCCCGCAGGAAAACAGCAGGGCCGTCTGGGGTGGCTCACCGGGGGCTTGCAGACCACGTTAGCACAACTGGAGTGGGTCCGAGGGAGCACAGAACCGGGAAAGGTGTTTGCATCGGGGCAGACCCTACCTTACTGTCCGCTGAGCTTGAGGGCAGGCCTTTCTCTTGGTATTGTGTGAGTGGTGTTGCAGGGGTTCAAGACCCAAGGTAGCTAAACTAGTTAGGGCATCCTATGAGACTCTGAAACTGTTTAAATAGCTGTAACATAATGCCTGGATGCTTTGTTTTCATTCAAATCAAACAGAAGTAGGAATAATAAGAATCATGAGGTTTTACAGATTCATCTCAGAAAAAAGCTGAGCATTGCCAGTGAAGGATTATGATACATTAAAACATCATTTTTCTTTTTCTTCCCTTTTTTTTTTTCTTGCAAAAACTGGTCCTGCCAGTTCTTTGCAGAATTATCTTACACGGAGCCAGGAATTGTTCAAAGCGGGAGTCTCTGCTGAGTGGGTTTCATATCCCAAACATACATATGTTGCACAGAGTGTCTAATTATTCTTGGGGACAATTACTGTCAGGTTCCAAAATGTGTTCAATGAGCAGCAATTGGTGTTTATTCAGCTCTAAAAAGACTGTGCGAGGGAACAGTAGGTTATATTGTCTGCCTAAAGAAACGTTTTTGCCATCCGGAAACATCTGCTTTCTATTTAAAGCGCTGGAGAACGAATGGGAGTATTTTTGAAATACACTCCCTAACCATGGAACACCAAAGAAAGGAGAATAAAATTGGGTATGAAGGTAGTTTCTGTTCTCTGATACGCACTCCCCTCAGCTTTTCCCTGCTGGGAGGGAAAGGCGGCCTCCCGGGTTGGAAAGTTCTGCTTCTCTTGAATTTTTCTATTTATACTGATTTGCACACTTACAGGAACTGACTTCTGTGCCCTAGTTCCAGCATTTTCGTTTTTTCAGGGGATCTCTCAGAGCTGGGGTCTGCATTTCTGAATTCTACGGTCAGGTTTATAGACTCCCCGGATTTTGCCCATAAAGATGTAAGGATTTGTGGTATATAGTAAACTTTCTATGAAGGTCAATGTATTAGTTATCTTTTGCTGTGCAGTAAGTTGTCACAAACTTAGCAGCTTAAAACAAAACCCTTGCTCTGGATCTAGAGTCTGGGCATGGCTTAAGTGGGTCCTCTGGGTCTCTTAGGAGATGTCGTTAAGGTGTCAATGGGGGCTGAGATCTCATCTGAAGACTCAACCGTGGAAAGATCTGACCTCAAGCTTCTAAGCAGTTTGGGCAGAATTTTAGTTCCCTGGGCATGTTGGACTGAGAGCCTCATTTCTTCTCTGGCTGTTGGCTGAAGGCCATTCTCCGTTCTGCAATTGGGGGTCTCCCCAGCACGGCGACTTGCTTCACCAATGCCATCAAGAGAGTCAAGAGAATCTGCTAGCAAGACAGAAGCTACGATCCTATGTAGCTTACTTGCACAATGATGTCCCATCACCTTTGCCATATTCTTCTGGTTAAAAGCAAGTCACAGGTTACCCTCCCTCCCCCACCCCCACTGTCCTGTGCTCAAGGGAAGGGGCTTACATAAAGGCGTGATTACCAGGAGGTGGGGATGGTTGGGAACCACATCAAAAGCTGCCTCTTGCAGGGGTGCCTGGGTGGCTCAGTCGGTTAAGCGTCCAAATTCAACTCAGGTCTTGATCTCGCAGTTTGTGAGTTCAAGCCCCGCGTCAGGCTCTGTGCTGCCAGCTCGGAGCCTGGAGCCCGCTTTGGATTCTGTGTCTCCCTCTGTCCCTGTCCCTCCCATGCTCATGCTCTCTCTGTCTCTCAATAATAAATAAACATTAAAAAAAAAAAGTAAAGAAAAAAAAGCTGCCTCTTGCAGACAGCTATTATTTTAGAGAGTGTGGCATAATGATTAAGAGGGAGGGTGACCATGTTACTTAGAGCCGACTTCAAATCTCAGGTCTGCTGCTTACAGTGTAGCCCAAGGCAGGTCCTTGGCCTCTCTCAGCCCCCATTTCCCCACCTGTGCACCGCCCCCCGCCCCCCCAGCCAGAGAATTGCTGTGCTCCTAAAGGAGAGGTCACATGTCAAAACCAGCAGATGGTAAGTAGTCATTAATGTTAACTGCTGGCTTTTTTTTTCCAATCCTTCCCTGCCCCCCCTCCCCGCCTTTTTTTAAAATACCATTAGATTTTTGAATTTTAGAAGAATTAAATGGAACTGCCCACTGGCCTCAGGCTTGGTTATTCACGTGGAAATCTCAGTATCGTGGGTAGTTTCCTGGGTGTAAAGCTGCTACCAGGCTGGCTGGCTTTCCCAGGACTGAGGAAGGCAGGTCCTGGGCTCTCCCCGCTCTGCCCTGCAGAGACCTGACCACGGTGAGCAGGGCTGCGGCCACTGAGGGCGTGGTCAGCTGGGTCCGCTGTGCATTTCCGGCACACTTGGCGTTCTGGGTGGGGCCCCCAGGGTGACCCACGATGGCTATGGCCCATCCCCAGAGCTGAGCGGGCAGATGTGGAGATGGGGCATCTTCCTGTCCGTGTGTTCACCTTGACCTGAATCACGCCATGCACATGACTCTCCTCTTTTGCTTATCCCTGGTCAGGAGCTCTCCCGTCTCTTGTCTGTCTGTTCCTCCCACCCCACCTCTGTTCACTTTGCTCTCCTCACTTCCTCTCTCCTGCAGGCCTCAGGGACACAGGGTGCTTGCAGGAGATCACTGCTTGGCCACATAAGCTGCACCCCCGTCTCTGCCCAGAGCACTCCTGCCTCACCGTGCATCTCCCCACCCTTTGCACCCCAAGTTCCTGTTCTTGGTGTCACCGTAGTCCCCTTCAGGCTGAGGGAGGAAGTGTTCAAGTCATTCCGTGTTATTCAAAGTTAGCTGTGTCTTTCTGGAGGAGAGATGCCAGCTGTGGGGTCACTTTTTTCATCTTTTTATCTAGATCACCTGCTATGTCTGATGTGCGTATCTCCCCATTTTCTTTGGGGGTAAAAATCACCTGGAGCTCTTGTTAAAAACAGAGCTACCCAGGAGCGCCTGGGTGGCTCAGTCGGTTGAGCGCCCAGCTCTTGATTTGGACTCCGGTCATGATCTCACAGTTCCTGAGTTTGAGCCTGGCATTGGGTTCTGCTCTGAGAGCACAGAGTCTGCTTGGGATTCTCTGTCCCCTCCCACTCACCCTGTCCCCAACCCCCCGGCTGCTTCTCCCCTGTTCATTCTCTCTCTCTCTCTCTCTCTCAAAATAAACTTAAACAAGAAATAGACCTACCTAGCTCCTCCCCCTAGAGCCAGGTTTCTGGGGGGTGGGGAGTGGGGTAGGTTGGGGCTCAAGATCTTGGTGTTTTTTTTTTTTAATGTGTATTTATTTTTGAGACAGAGACAGAGCATGAACAGGGGAGGGTCAGAGAGAGGGAGACACAGAATCTGAAGCAGGCTCCAGGCTCTGAGCTGTCAGCATAGAGCCCGATGCGGGGCTTGAACTCATGGACTACAAGATCATGACCTGAGCTGAAGTCAGATGCTCAACTGACTGAGCCACCCAGGCGCCCCGGGGATCTTGTATTTTTATTAAGTGCCCCAGCTAATTTTATCAGAGGTTTAGGAAACACTGGTCTAATGGTGCTAAAGCCCGGACCCAATCCCTCTTCCTCAGTGTGGAGGACACGAGGGCAAGTCTGAAAGCCGAGCCCTTCCCCAGCGAGGGCTCCTGCCTGACCCCCGGGCCCCTGCCCGCTTGTTCCCCCTCGGTGCCAGGGAGGCGTGGACTTCAGCGCAGTGTGGTTATTTTCTCTTATCGAAGTACAATTGGCATATCGCACTGTGTGAGTTTCAGGTGTATACCGTGATTGGATATGTGTACACATTGCATGATTTCTTTGAAAACCTTTTCTGTGGTTTCTGCCCTTTCCGTCAGCCCCTCTTCTTGCGTATGCACGAGAATGCCGTGTGAACAAGTGTTTTCCTTTATGGTGTTGTGCTTAGATGATTCGCAAAACATGGTGCCGGGGCCGACAGCACAGCTGGGGGATCCAGATGTCAGACTTCCCCACGTGGACGTGATTAGCAGCGCTTGCAGTCGGGTGCATGCGCACACACTCCCCCGCAGGCTGGCCCCTGGTGACAGCAGAGGCGGGAAATTACAATGAGAATATCCCTTTTGTTTCCACACGCAGTCCGCCTGCCGCTGGAAGGGTGTCAGTTTGGGAATGGGTTGGGGGGGGGGTGAACTTAATCACGGTTGAGGGAAGACAGATGTCCTAGTAATCCACACCCCCAGGGGCACATGTTCTGCTCTGGGATCTAAAAGGGAGGTTTCGGGGGGGGGGGGCAGTGAATGCTTCTGTTGGTTCTTCTGGAAAGCTGGCCTCTCGATTAACAGGTACATCGAGGTGGCACGCACAGCATGCCCTTGGCTTTTATTCTCCCAGAACAACAGTCATGAAAATCTTTCTGCATTTGTCTACAGTCGATGGCCGATGCTGATATTCATGGTGATGTTCTGTATTCTTTGCATGAGGCTCAAGTAGTAAATTGCTTTTCTAGGAAGAAGTTTCTCTTCTAAGAAAGAGCTTTCTTTCCAGTAATGAGCCTTCTATAGGCAGGATGGATTCAAAGCCTGCTTTGCCTGAAACCACTCTGTCTAGAGACCAGACTACTTAAAATTCACTTTCTCCTTTTGATTTTTTTTTTTTTTTTTTTTTTTACCCATTTGTCACGTCCTACTGTTTTATGTCGTCTCTTTTGGCATTGTTGGGATTTTGAAAACTCGTCCTAAGTTACCTTTTGGTTTTGTTTTTATCTCTAGTAAATGCTTATTACACTTGCAGCATTTTATGAATGATGGGGCTATCTTTACATCCTGCTGGCTTTTTCCCCCATCTTATTTTAAACACTTAAAGGATTTTTTTTAAGTTTATTTATTTTGAGAGAGGAAAAGCATGTGTGCATACATGAGCAGAGGAGGGGCAGAGAGAGAGAGAGAGGAGAGAGAGAACCCCAACCCCATGGGTTTGAACCGTGAGCCAAATTAAGAGTCAGATGCTCAATCGACTCAGCCACCCAGGCGCCCCTGAACACCTTAAGGATTTTTGAGCCAGTTTCCCTGAAGACTGTTTCTTTAAAATTAGGTATATTCTGCAATGAGGCTGTGTTTGATTTTTACCTTACTTTGTGAGGCAGATACCTTAAAATATGAATTGCAGTATAATACATTATGGTTTTTATCCATCTGCCTTATTTCTTGATGCTTATTGTCAAGATCGAATTAATTCCCCACTTGTCAGAAAGAAACCTGGATAGTGTGCTCATTTGGTTAATAATCACATTAGGGGCGCTTGGGTGGCTCAGTCTGTTGGGCATCCGACTTTGACTCAGGTCATGATCTCGCAGTGCGTGGGTTCAAGCCCCGCGTCGGGCTCTGTGCCGACAGCTCAGAGCCTGGAGCCTGCTTCAGATTCTGTGTCTCTCTCTCTCTCTCTGCCCCTCTCCCACTCACGCTCTGCCTTTGTCTCTCTCTCAAAAATAAATAAAGATTAAAAAAAAACATGCAAAGAATCACATTAAAAATTTACAGACGTGCAGAGGGAAAAAGCAACAACAGTGATACGGAGGCAAGAATAGCAAAAGAGCTGGGTTTCATGACTTTAAAACTCAAAAAGGTTTATAAGTTGGAAACAAAACTTGAAAGCTCAGTCCATTACGAATGAAGCCATCATTCATAAAATGCTGCGGATTTGAGAAGTACTCACTAGAAATATAACAACCAAGCTGCAAAGTGGATTACAGAATGCTAAAATGGTGGCAGAATCCTCCAAAATAAATGTGTCGCAAAATCCCCAAGAGGACAACAGGCTGTCAGGAAAAGAGCCGGCCTGCGGCAGGATGCAAAACACTGGACTAGGAGTGGCATTTAAGGCAAATTGTTCGTTAGGACAGTCGCCCTGAAGCCTCAGTGTGCCGGGTTTCAGTGCCTCCTCTGCCGGGGTCTCTTTTTCCTCTTATTTTCATTGTCTTCATGCATATGTATCTTTGCCAGTAAGCTATGAAAATCTCTGGGGGCCACGGGGGGGGGGGGCCAGCAGTCACTAGCGATACACGAAGCCGTCTTCCCTCAACTCACGCGCGCTTCTCTCCTCTCGCAGAGAACAGCCTATCTTCACCACGCGGGCGCACGTCTTCCAGATCGACCCCAGCACCAAGAAGAACTGGGTGCCTGCAAGCAAGCAGGCGGTCACCGTTTCCTACTTCTACGATGTCACCAGGAACAGCTATCGCATCATCAGCGTGGATGGAGCCAAGGTACCACCCCAGAGGCTGATTTTAACACCCTCCATTCCTTCCTTCTCATCAAAAGCAGATAGGTTTGAGAGCGGAGGGGAAAGGGTGCACCGGATCCTAATGCTTAACGCAAACGCTGCTGTTAAAATCACAACGTTGGTGGGGCGCCTGGGTGGCGCAGTCGGTTAAGCGTCCGGCTTCAGCCAGGTCACGATCTCGCGGTCCGTGAGTTCGAGCCCCGCGTCGGGCTCTGGGCTGATGGCTCGGAGCCTGGAGCCTGTTTCCGATTCTGTGTCTCCCTCTCTCTCTGCCCCTCCCCCGTTCATGCTCTGTCTCTCTCTGTCCCAAAAATAAATAAACGTTAAAAAAAAAAAAAATCACAACGTTGGTATAGTCACACAGCCTGCTTTTTTTTTTTTCATTTAAAATTATGGTAAGTGAAAAAAGAAAAAAAAAAGATTTCCCTGTTACCACATTGGCTTTGTAACTGGTGTTTTAATGCCTGTGTAATGGCTCCACTGAGGTCCCGTAATGTTCTCAATCTCTCCCCTTCTGGTTGCATATGTAAGTAGCTTCCAGTTTTTTACTGTTACAGATAATGAGCATCTTCTTTTTTTTTTAATTTTGTTAATGTTTATTTATTTTTGAGAGAGAGAGACACAGAGTGTGAGCAGGGGAAGAACAAAGAGAGAGGAAAACACAGAATCCGAAGCAGGTTCCAGGCTCCAAGCTGTCAGCACAGAGCCTGACATGGGGCTTGAACTCACAAGCCGTGAGATCATGACCTGAGCCGGAGTCAGATGCTTAACGAACTGAGCCACCCAGGCGCCCCTAATGAGCATCTTTATGCAACAAATACTCTCACTCATTCAGCACATACCTAGTGCTTTCTTGTGGATATTTCCTTAGGATGGATTCCCAAAAGTAATATTATAGGCCGAGATATTAACTATGGCTTATGATGGACGTGACCAAATTCTTTCTGAAGAGTCCCTTCTTACAGCACGCACGAGAATGCCCGCGTGTTACACCCTTACCAGCACTGGGTGTTATATCTAGTCTGGTTTTGATGGTGTTATTCCCAGAAGTCGAATTTTATTATAAGATTTTGTAGTATTTCTTGAAATACATTTTTTTTCTGGATGCTTGTATTATTCTGCTGTCTTCCAGGATATTTTGGCCACATTGCTATGGGAGCAGGATAAAGAAGGCATGTCAGCAGTATCACCAAGTTAACAAAAAAAGTAGATTTGATGCTTTGTGATTTTTTTTTGTTTGTTTTTAATCTCTGTTCATCCCACTGGACAGTTTTACAATTTACATTATCTGCTGCACCAGAAATTCAGTCTGTCTGGGCGCCTGGCTGGCTCAGTCAGTAAAGTGTGCAACTCTCTTTTTTTTTTAATGTTTATTTATTTTTGAGAGAGAGAGAGAGAGAGAGAGGGACAGAGCATGAGCAGGGGAAGGGCAAAGAGAGAGGGAGACACAGAATCCAAGGGAGGCTCCAGGCTTCGAGCTGTCAGCACAGAGCCCGACACGGGGCTCGAACTCATGAACTGTGAGATCATGACCTGAGCCGAAGTCAAACCCTCAACCAACTGAGCCACCCAGGCGCCCCTAGAGTGTGCAAGTTTTGCTCTTGGGGTCATGAGTTCAAGCCCCACGTTGGACGTAGAGTTGACTTAAAAATTTTAAATAAATAAAGTCACTTATTAAAAAAAAGAAAGTCAGTGTATCTGAAGCTGAATTCCCCTATTTGCCCTCTAAACCACCTCTCCATTTTCATTCCCAATCATTTGGGCTAAAAAAAGAAAAGAAAAAAAGTAGAAACTCATTCCCTTTTTAGTTGGTCAAAAGAATCTGCCTTTGAAGTACCTCACGTTTATGCCTACTGTTTTGTTTTATGGCCACAACTTGTCCTGAGACCGTCTTTTTCTTTTAACTGAAGTGTAATCAACATACGATGTTGTGTGAGTTTCAGGTACATGACATACTGGCTCACTGACTCCACGCGTTACTTCGTGCTCAGCAGAAGTGTCACCACCTGTCACCAAACAACGTTTTTACAGTATTATTGACTGTTCCCTGTGCTGCACTTTTCATCCGCATGCCTTATTTATTTTCTAACCGGAAGGTTGGGCCTCCTGCTTGCCCTTATGCATTTCGTCCACCTCCCCACACCTGCCTCTCCTCTGACAACCATGAGTTTGTTCTCTGTTTTCTGTTCATTTGTTTTTTCACATTCCACATGTAAGTGAGATCATACAGTATTTGCGTTTCTCCCTCTGACTTATTTCACTTCGCACCGTACTCTCTAGATCCAATCATGTTGTCACAAATGGCAAGACCTCGTTCCTTTTTTTACGCCTGAGTGACATTCCATCGTGTACATGCACCGCATCCTTACCCATTCGTCTGTGGATGCGCACTTGGGCTGCCTCCGTGCTTTTGGCTGTGGTAAATCACACTCAGTAAACATGGGAGTGCGTCTTTTTGAATTAGTGGTTTTGTTTCCTTGGGTGAAGGTGGGGGAGGGGCAGAGAGAGAGGGAGACAGAGGCTCAGAGGCAGGCTCTGTGCTGTCAGCGTAGGGCCTGATGTGGGGCTCGAACCGATGAACTGTGAGATCATGACCTGAGCCACCCAGGTGCCCCGAAATTGTTTTTAATGTTTATTTATTTTTGAGAGAGAGAGAGAAAGAGACAGAGTGCAAGCAGATGAAGGGCAGAGAGAGAGGGAGACACAGAATCTGAAGCAGGTTCCAGGCTCTGAGCTGTCCGCACAGAGCCCGACACGGCACTTGAACCCATGAACCGTGAGATCGTGACCAGAGCCAGAGTTGGCGCCCCGATTCTGTATGCTTTTGAGCTGGAATCCACTTGATTCTTGCCAGGATTCTCTGATAGGGGTGGCCAGTCAAGCTGACCCACTTTATTTTATCTGTAGACGCTGTCACTTCATCTGCTGTCCTTGAGCTGGGCTTACCCTTCTGTCAGCTGTTATCCAAGGATATACTGGGCATAAATACAGATAAAACCACTTTTCTTAGAGAAAGTGCTTTAGTCCTATTCGCTGGGCTTTCAGTAATTTGTCAAAGTGTCAACCACTGTATCAGACAGCTCTGCGGCTCCTGAAGGGCCAGGACGGTGTGGTGGGGAGTGAGCTGGACGTGCCAGTGGTGTGTGAGGAATCACATGGGTGCAGGGGGGCCGACACCCTGGCTGCAGAGTGGAGCCAATTCAGGCTCGGTGCCGGGGACCTGTCAAGTTACGGGGTCCCTTACAGAGTGGGAATTGGAAACCTGGGCCATGGGACACTGCCGGAATTCAGAGACGGAGCCCGAGGATCTTGGGCCACCCCTCCTATGGTGCCTGGCCTCCTGGTGTTCGTAGAGCCCACCCAGGGCTCCCACTTTACCCCTGCGGCACGAGAACCGTGACAGGGCCTGTCCTGCAAAAGGGGGTGTCCTGTGAGGGAGCAGGAGGCCCAGGGTACTACGTCCTACCAGGGCATGTAGGGACCTTAGTCATTTAATTACTGTGATTAGCGCTCAGGGAAGAGGTGGGGGTGGGGGGGAGGCAAGTTTCCTGCCGTGAGAACTGGGACATAGGACACAGATAGCAGTCACTGCTTTGTTTTAGGCCTTTCATCCTAAATGTTGATCCAAACCAAGGTGGCCGATCGGTCAGATGTTTTTAGACTTTGGGGCTGAGTCTTGGTGCTTGGGTAATTGCACCTCAGACCTCGGGCAGGTCTAGGACCTGGGTCCTGCCTCTGTCTGTTGGCCTGGCCAATCGGGTCCACAGCCTTGAGCCTCTTATTGGTACTTGTCAGCCAGCAGTCCCTCCCAAACCATGGAATAGACATGCAGGTGTGGAAGGGACTTGAGGTCGCTGTGAGCAGAGGCCACGGCAGACTCAGCGTCCGAGTGAACCGCGGCCGGCCCGCAGCGCACAGGCCCCCCATTAAGGGAAGGTGGTGGCTGCCATTCCACACCAGGACACGGCAAGTGCTGGGTCCCATCCAGGCTTTTGTCGTGATCCATTTGGGGAAGGATTTGGAAGGCCTCTCCTTCCCCTGAGAGCAGTTGGTGCTGTTCATCCCAGGAAAAACCTGTATTCAGACCCGTTCTTCATTCTTCCGGAAACAGTAGGCCCTTTCTTCTTCTCAGGGAAAAGGCTTTGCGTGTCAGCCCCACCCATTTCCAAAGGCACGGCTGGGCCGGAGTCTGGTGCATCATCTCGGCGTTGCTCGATTCTGGGGGGGTCACACGGGTCCTTTTCTGTGTGTGGGCCGCCAGGGTGCCACGCTCTATCTGGGGACCGGGGAGCAGGCCTGGCTCATCGTTGGGGTCCCGGGGCCAAGCCGGACCGGGCCGCACCACAAGGTGGGTGGGATAGTCAGTGGGTGACAAGGCCGGGCCTGGCCGCATCCCCTCTGGCTCTGGGGCACGTGTGCCGAGAGGGACCCAGGACCCGCACCTCAGTGTCACCTGTGCGTGGACAGACAGGTAGGAGCGAGGGCACCCAGAGTGGCGGCCTGAGCCATTCCATGGCCACCAGCTGCACACCAACAGTGGGACGATTTGCGGGGAGTTTGGGGGCAGAACAGCCACCTCCGTTATGCGGGAACTCCGTTCCCAGAGCCACAAGGGCGCTGGATTTCATTGTGCCACTGGCCCTCTTTCCCGACCGAGCTCAGCACCGCCCCCTTGTGAGGTGTCGCCTCGCCTGTGGGCGGCACTTGCCCGGAACAGGTGCTTCTCTCAGGTGCTCTGGATGGCTCTGCTGCCCTTGGCTCTGTTATTTACAGGATCACAAAAACCTGTGTCAGAAGAGACCTCGGAGGTCATCCATTCTGCAAGTACTTAGCAGCGTCCGCTGCATAGTGAGGACTGCCTAACCATGAAATTTCGGAGGATGTCAGCATCTGAAGCCCTGACTCGCTGGTACTTTCTCCTGGGAATGCGAAACTGCTTTCAAGAACACAGCCAGGTCCCCTCCTCCCCCGTCATTATAGTTTCCTCTTTCGGATCCGATCACCTTCTGTTAAAGGAGCTGACATATGGAAGGGTCTCGGCACACAGTAGGTTTTCAATGAACGTTGGTTTCTTTTCTTCCCTGATTGGGGTTGAAAAGAAAAGAGAAAAAGCATCTATTAATCCCTACTCTGGAAGCAGGCAACATGTCTGTCAGTTGCTGTAACTCGGTCCCAGCCTCTTGTAGAAAATTTGCGGGTTCTTCCAGCTTCCAACACCCTGGATTTGGAGACAACTCTCAATGGAGAGGAATCCAGGGATGTCTGCGATTTTGTGCCACAACAGCATCCTCTGAAATCCAGAGCAAGGCCGCAGGCCGGGGGTTGGGGGCGGTGGACACATTCGTGCCTTCTCCAAAAACGTGGTTCCAGCGACCCGCAGGAGCTGGGTCTGTTACCACGGAGTCTTTTTTATTTTTCTCTGCGCAAGTTCCAGTGATAACTCTCTAAAGAGGAAGGGGGTGGGCGCAGGAGACAGGAGCTCACATTAAAGCCTACTCCCCAAGATGCTTTATATAAAGTATCCTTCTGGACTTCACCTTCTCCCCCCAGACAACCCTCCGCCCCTCACGGAGGCACTGCTGACTTCTGCTGCTGCATTTACCACCCATGGGGTACCCTCCTTCCCACCGCCCAGGACCTCATTCTCTTGTTCCCTCTGGATTGTCCCCACTGCCTCCTGCGTCCTTCCCCTGCTCCTCTTGGTGCCACCGGGGCCTCTTGTTCTTTTGTCCCCTCCTGCTGGGGACACACCCCACTCCGGTAACCCCACAGTCTGCTAAGCCCCCCTCTCCCCTGAGGCCGGAACCCACAGGCCCAGCCCCTTCCTTTGTCCCCAGCACAATTCCTCAGTGTCCCTGAGCGTAGGGCTCCACCTCCCCATTCGAGAAGCTTCTGCTCACAGTGAAGATTTGCCTCTCTGACAAGTTTAATTTTTTTTTAATGTTTGTTTATTTTTGAGAGACAGAGCATGAGCGGGGGAGGGGCAGGGAGAGAGGGAAACACAGAATCCGAAGCAGGTTCCAGGCTCCCAGCTGTCGGCACAGAGCCCGATACGGCGTTCAAACCCACGAACCGGGGGATCATGACCTGAGCCAAAGTCAGACATTGAACTGACTGAGCCCCCCCAGGCGCCCCCAACTTTGTTATAACTGTTTATTGGTACCGTTTAATGTCTGAGGATAGAGCCAACACTCTCATACCCAGCCGCCTGGTTGAGGAACTTAGGATTTTACTGCTCCTTCAGAAGTCCCTTTATGGGCTTATCCCTAATTATATGCCTTTCAGAAGGTTACCACTCTCTTGAAATTTGCATTAAGCGATCTCTTAATTTTCTTTATGGTTTTGCCCCCTGTGTCTATCCCTAAACCAGAGGTTGGCAAAATTTTACTCTAAAGGGCCTTGTAGTAACTTTTTTAATGAACTGTATAGTCTCTGTCTAGCTATTCAACTTCTCTTGTGGCGAGAAAACCACCGCAGCCCAGTATGTAAATGAATGGGCGTGGCTGTGTGCCAATAAAACTTTATTTACACAAATAGATTATGGGCTGGATTTGGCCTGCGGGCTATATATTTTTTTGATCCTTGCCCTAAATAATATATTAGTTTTTTCTGTTTTTGACCTTTATATAAATATCCTACTGGTGACCCATACTGTGTATCTCCTTGTGTGACTTCCTTTTTATTATTTTGCTTAGCGTTGGGGTTTTTTTGCCCAATTTAATTGGGACATATCTGACACACTATCACTGTGTAAGTCTAAGGCATACAGCATAGTGGTTTGATTTACAAATATATATGTATTTTTTTTAATGTTTATTTTTATATTTTGAGAGAGAGCACACACAAGCAGGTGAGGGGCAGAGAAGGGGGGGAAAGAATCCCAAGCAGGCTCTGTGCTGTCAGTGCAGAGTCCGATGTGGGGCTCGATCTCACAAACCGTGAGATCATGACCTGAGCCAAAATCAAGAGTCAGACTCTTAACCGACTGAGCCACTAGGTGCCCCATACATATATATATATTTTTAATTTTATTTAATCTCTACACCCAACATGGGGCTTGAACTCATGACCCTGAGATCGAGTTGCATGCTTCTCCCACTGAGCCAGCCAGGTGCCCCTGATTTACATATATCGTGAAATGATTTCCACAGTAGGTTTAGCTACATTGATCTCATATAGATACAATAAAAAGTTTCTCCTTGTTTTTTTTCCTTTTTAATTTTTTTTTAAGATTATTTATTTTGAGAAAGAGAGGGAGAGAGAGCATCCCAAGCAGGCTCTGCACTGTTAGCACAGAGCCCGATACAGGGCTCAAACCCACAAACCACGAGATCATGACCTGAGCTGAAACCAAGAGTTGGACACTTAACAGACTGAGCCTCCCAGGCACCTTGAAAGGTTTCTCCTTGTGATGAGAGCTCTTAGGATCTACTCTCTGTCTCTCTCTTTTTTTAATGTTTATTTATTTTTGAGAAAGGGACAGAGAGTGTGAGCGGGGAAGGAACAGAGAGAGAGGGAGACACAGAATCCGAAGCAGGCTCCAGGCTCCGACCTGTCAGCACAGAGCCCAATGCAGGGCTCGAACCCATGAACTGTGAGATCATGACCTGAACCGAAGTCTGGCACTTAACCTACTGAGCCACCCAGGTGCCCCAGGATCTACACTCTTGATGGCTACCCCATATATCATTCAGCAGTGTTAGCTGTGGTCATCATGTTGTACCTTCTATCCCTAGTATTTATGTATCTTACAGCAGGAAGTTTGTACCTTCGATCACCTTCCAGCATTGTTTTTGTGATTCGTCCTTGTTGATGCCTGCAGCCTTGGTTCATTTTGACCGTGGGATATATTTCGTTGTAGGAATATAGGAGTTTATGTGTTCTGCTGGCAGTGAACATTTGTTTTTGCAGAACTGGTACTGAGAACATTCTTGTTTATTTCTCCTGCTAGACCTGTGCAAAGATTTCTTTCATGGGTGTCTTTAGTGGTGCAGTGACTGAGTGAAAGAGAATGTGCATTCTTCTTTACGTATTTACTTATTTTTAAAATATATTTTAAAAGTTTATTCATTTTATTTTGAGAGAGAAGCAGAGGGAGAGGGAGAGAGAAAATCCCAAGCAGGCTCTGTGCTGTTCAGCAAACACATCAGATCTCACCACCTGTGAGATCGTGACCTGAGCCGAAACCAAGAGTCAGGCACTCAGGCAGGTGCGCTGAGAAGGTGCATTCTTAACTTGAGAGAGAAAGCCACACTGTTTTTCAAAGTGACTTTGGCAGTCTGTGAGAGCCCCCATTGCCCCATGCCCTTGCCCCACCCTTGGTATCATCAGACATATTTTGGGTTTGGTGAGTAGATACTGGTAATGGGCATGCAGTTTCCATATTACTAGTGAAATGGAGTTTAAACTTCTGGCTGTGAGACTCACCCTACCTCATTGTCTCCAGGCTCACGAGAGAGGGGTCCATTCGTCAGCCCAGAGCTGAGCCTCCCTTGGGGACTGGGTCCTCCCTGCACCCCAGGGCGTCCCTCCTACCCCACAGCTGCGCAGGGCACTCCCACCGCAGACCCGAGCAGAGTGATGGGCTTTTCACGGGCGTCCCCTTCCTGTGCTCCCTCGTGCAGGCTGAGGAGGGTGAAGGAGCCTCGAGAGAAGCAGAAGCATTAAGGTGAATTCCAGGTACGACACCACGTGGCCAGACGTGACCTGGGGGCCCAGAGGAGTACACGCACGAGGCGTGTCTTCCCGGGAGACTAGTCTTGCTGGGCTGCCCCACGTACAGCACAGAATGAGGCTCCCGTGTTGGTGGAAAATGAAGGAAGCAGGCTGTGGGCTTGATCGTGTTTGACAATGTGATTGCTCCCACTGACTCTCGCGCTGGGTGTCCTGGGAGCACAGCCAGCCACTTGTCTCACTGGTTACAGATGGACTCAGCAGTATGGCCCGGAGGTGGGTCAGACCAGCTACCTCCGGGGAGCTGTGGCAGCATAATGGGTAACGTGGAAGTCAATGATAGCTTTGCTTCCCATTTCTTCCTCTCTTCTGAATCTGGAAAGTTCTTTTTTTTTTTTTTCCTTTTTGAGAGAGAGCACGTGCCCACGCACAAGTGGGGTAAGGGCAGAGGGAGAGGCAGACACAGAATCTGAAGCAGGCTCCAGGCTCTGAGCTGTCAGCACAGAGCCCGATGTGGGTCTTGAACCCACAAACCATGAGATCATGACCTGAGCCGAAGTCTGACGGTTAACCAACTGAGCCACCCAAGCACCCCAAACATTTTCTTTTTTTTGAGTTTGTTTGTTTGTTTGTTTTGAGAGGGAAGCAGAGACAGCGAGAGTTTGGGAGGGGTAGGGAGAGAGGGAGGGAGGGAGAGAGAATCCCAAGCAGGCTCTACACTGTTAACACAGAACCTGATGAGAGGGGCTCAAACTCACAAGACCGTGAGATCGTGACCTGAGCTGAAACCAAGAGTCGGAGGCTTAACCCACTGAGCCATCCACGTGCCCTGCGAGCATTTTCAGTCATTGTATTCGTGATGGTGATCTGTGATCACTGACTCCAAGTCACTGAAAGCTCAGTGGTTCGCATTTTTAGCAATAAAGCATTTTTTAATTAACGTGTGTACTTTTGGGGGACGCCTGGGTGGCTCAGTCGGTTGAGCATCCTACTTCGGCTCAGGTCATGATCTCACTACAGTTTGTGGGTTCGAGCCCCGCGTGGGGCTCTGCGCTGACAGCTCAGAGCCTGGAGCCTGCTTCGGATTCTGTGTCTCCCTCCCTCTCTGCCCCTCCCCCACTCATGCTCTGACTCTCTTTCTCAAAGATAAATAAACGTAAAAGAATTTTAAAAAATGACATACTATTTGTAAGCATAATACTATTGCACACCTAACAGACTACAGCACGGTAGAAACATAACTTTTATATGCATTTAGGAAACTGAAAACCTCGCTTACCACACTTGATTGTGACATTTACTTTATCGCCGTGGTCTGGAACCGAACCCGAAATATCTCTGAGGTGTGCCTACAAATACTCCAAAGAATGAACCTACTAGCGGTTTTCCTTATGAAGGAAATGTTTATTCTCCAGGGCCAACTCAGAACGCTTTTCTTTCATCTGCTAAAGCAGGGAAGAGAGGACACTGAACAGGTACTCTAGTAATAGAAGTGTCATTGCTGTGTGTGTGTGAACGTGCCTACTGGGTTTTCTAGTGAGGCATCAGCTCACGCATAAACCTTGCCTGCTTGGCAGAACAACCTCTAGAAGTTAATACGAAGAGAACGACCGTTTATTGCCTCTGTCAGCTCACGGAGGCCTGGGGCTAGGCTCTCACCTTGATTTCACAGGACGAGAAAATGAGCCGGTGAGGAGCACAGTCTAGCGGTAAAACTCAGGTTGTCCGACTCAAAAACCTGTATTCGGAATTTCTATACAACGTTTCTCCTTCTGTGCGTGATGACCTCCCTTCTTACCCCGTCTGTGGACTAGGGACGCCCCCCGCTGCACTCTTGGCTCCCTTCCCATCCACGTGGTATCTCTCCTGGGGTACCAAAGCCCATGTGAGTTCGGACACGTTATCAAGCATTTTTCAGATAACCAAATTTGATACAGTTGGTCAAGAGCTCTGCCTGCTGTCACCGGACGCTGTCGGCGATGGGGGGGAGGAGGGGAGTGGGAAGTGTGGCCTAAACCAGGGGCGAGTATAAAGGAATGCCTCTGGGGCCTCGGAGGTTGGCTGGGGTCTGGCACAGCTCCGCTTGGGACTGATATGGTGGAATCAGAGCAGGCCTAGAGCTGGTGTGTGCCTGGGCTGCTCGATCAGGGTGGATCCCGTGATCCCAGAAAGCCAACCCTGGTCACCTCTCAATTACCAGGATGCTGGGAAGGGCAAAGCCATCACCAGACCCATTCGGAAACCTGATTCATTCTAGATCTTTCTGCTCCTTTACAGCAAACCTGTACCTTGAGGTCAGCCTCCCCAAAACCCTCTTGATAGAGGACAGAGGCTGAGCAGAGTAGAGGACACACTTCTGAAGCTCACCCCAAACAGGCTCTTCCAGAGTCAGGCTGGAATAACATAGGTGAAGTCCCCTGGTAGTTCTTTAGAATGTAACAGATCCTAAGGCACTTTTTCATACAGTCTTCTATCTAATTCCCCTTTTACAGATGGGAAAACTGAGGCTCGACAAAGTCACGTTTATCAAATGACATGTTCAAGGTCATACAACTAGTGAGTGCTGAAAAGGAATGTAATGTACGTATTACTTAGAAAACAGTGATTAACTGGCTTTAAGAGCTAAATCTGTCTCCTGCTTGGGGATTCATTCAGCTTCTCAAATCTGTGTACTCAAAAAAATTTTTTTTTCTTTTTGATTCTCAACCGTTCTATGAATATCGCTCTGTTCCGTCTTCTCGCCTCGCCTTCTGGGACTCTGGTTACGTGTCCACTAGACCTCCTGAGTGCCTCCAACATGGTTTACATTCTTACCAGCTTTGCACCCCCTGATTCTTGGTTCTGTTTCAATCTTGATATTTTCTGTCAATCGGTCTTCCGGTTCCCTAATCCTGGCTATTGATGTATCCAATCAGTAAACCTACTCACTGAACTGTTAATTTTAGACTTAGAATTTTTTAGGTCTGGAATGTCTGTTTGAGTCCTAAAAACAAAATTCAGGGGTGGCTCAGCTGGTTAAGCGTCCAACTCTTGATCTCGGCTCGGGTCACGAGCTCACGGTTCATGAGATCAAGCCCCAGGTCGGGCTCTGCGGTGACAGTGCAGAGTCAGCTTGGGATTTTCTCTCTCCCTCTCTCTCTCTATGCCCCTCCCCCCTCAAAATAAATACATAAACTTAAAAACTCCTGAGTCCCTGGGGATATCCTTTTTCATCTACATTGTCCATTTTCCCATTTCCTTGACTATATTGAAAAAAATGTTTTTAATATATTTTATTTATTTTTGAGAGAGAGAGAGAGAGCATGCGCGCGCGCGCACAAGTGGGGGAGGGGCAGAGCGAGAGGGAGACACAGAATCCGAAGCAGGCTCCAGGCTCTGAGCCGTCAGCACAGAGCCCGACGTGGGGCTTGAACCCACCAACCGTGAGATCATCACCTGAGCCCAAGTCGGACGCTCAACCGGCAGAGCCACCCAGGCACCCTGTGTTTTGCTTCTCGATATAAACGGCAGCCCCATGCGAGGCTGCATGTTTCCTCAACAGAATGTGTCACCTGAGACACGTGGTGAATTGCAGCCCTGCGAACTTCCCACGGCGTCTGCACTTGCACTTTTGCGTAAGGTGTATAAACTCTAGCAGGCAGTGGTTCCTCTGACGGCCACGAGCAGAACCTGGGTAAGATACTTAAAGGCATAAGAGAACTGTAGAAACACTATGGACGTGAGGGACTAATACTCCGGAGAGGAGAGGACCACTGGAGAGGTCAGTGGCAGGTGGCAGCTCTTTCTGTGTCGGGAGCATTTGCCAGGCCTGGCTGCCGGCCGGGGCTGCTGGGGGGAGGAAGGAAGCACACAGAACGGGGAACAGCGCACAGGACCCGGGGGGCAGCCTCGGAGGCCGGCGGGCTTCAGGCCCACGGCTGGCCTCCCCACAAGACAGTGGCTGAACGGCAAGTCTCTGCGGGTCTGGAGGTAGGCTGGATGTTTCCAAAAGGCCGAGTAAAACTTCCCTCGTGTTTACGGTGCTAAGAAGTGGAGGCCTGCCAAGGGGTCTGGAGAAGAACCGCGAAGGCAGGAAAGCTCCAGCGGGAGCAGGGACTGGCGCTGGCATCTGCATCCCCCCCTCCCCCGGGGCGCTAAAGGGTGTGGGGAGGAGCTGGAGCCTCAAAGTCCGTGTTTGGCCCCTGGGGAAAAGACAGACCGGCAGAGATGTGGGAGCCTGAGTGACAGAACTGGGGACGAGCAGCCCTGGACGGCACGGCCCGTTTCCCCTTCAAGGTTTGCCAGATTTGAAGGTTAAAATCTGGAAGGCTACGGAACGAAGCTGAAGACCTCAGACCGAACGGGATGATCTCCCAAAGCCTTTCGGGGAAGAGGATATAAAGACGTGCCAGGCTCACAGCTGAGAGCCGTGGAGGGCCTTCCCTAAAAACAGAAGTGAAGCCGAGGCGGACTGAGCCTGACCAGAGCTGCAACCGGGCCCCGACCTGGTTCCGTGCCTGCGTGCAACATGGATTTGTTATACTCCCCGCTTGCCCAGCAGACGAAGAGGGGAACTGTCTCTTGTAGGTGATGACGTCATGTGGAACCCTAACAGTGTGTCCATACCCATTTCCCACCATACAGTGGAGAATGAGTAGACATGCTCAGTCGGTTAAGCGTCCGACTTCAGCTCAGGTCACGATCTTGTAGTATGTAGGTTCAAGTCCCGCGACGGGCTCTGTGCTGACAGCTCAGAGCCTGGAGCCTGCTTTGGATTCTGTGCCTCCCTCTCTCTGCTCCTCCCCCACTTACACTCTGTCCCTCTCTCTCTCTCTCAAAAATATTTAAAGAAAATTGTTTTAAATAATTGAAAACATTTGCAATATTGCAAGAATCATCAAAACGTGACACTGAAGTGAGCAGACAATGTTGGAAAAATGGTGCCCATCGACTTGCTTGACGCAGGGTAACCACAAACCTCCAGTTTGTAAACAACACAATTATCCGTGACAGGCAGTAACGTGAACCCCAGCAGAACGCGGTGCGCCCCTACTCAGCATGCTGCCCTTCCTGCTCAGATCATCAAAAGCTATTTGATGAGGAAGTCAGCAGCGAGTTTTGTCACTCCTGCCTGTTAACAAACGCCCAAGAATCCCTTATTTCCAGGGACCTTTTTCTTGATTGTTTCTTAGAGCCTCAGGGCTTCGAAGGATTTCTGCCAGAGTGAGCCTTAGTTGCTATTTCCTAACACTTCTCAGTTGTTCCTTGATGATTTATTTGCATGTCTCCACCCTCTTCCTGACTTCCTGCAACTAGAAGATGAGGAATCTTGACTCATTCATCTCGTATTCGGTTAACAGAATGCCTGACAAGTAAATGCTCAGTATATGAACGTATGAATGTAGCGTGTGCTGGGTTTATCATTCCAGGTTCGTTCTCTCCCCTTCCTACCCTGCTGTGGCCTCCCAGAGGCTGATCTGCAGACCACAGCATGGGTCCCCGGGGGCCTCCGGCTTCTGGTTGGGTCTGGCCAGTGGCAGGAGATCAAGGGGAGAAGCGAGGGTATTTGTGCCCCCAGCTCCCCTCTTGTGGGAAGCCATGCGTATCCTGGGATGTCTCTCAACCAAAGGTCACCTCTCTCCTCCAGGCAGCCAGCTCTACGTGACTCTGGTCTTCCTCAGTCTGTAGCCTCTTCCTCCCTGATCCTTTGAGCCAGAGAAGGGGGTGACATCAAACACCAGGTCCCCCGCACCACTCCCTACAGCCTCCCTCCACCCAGCTCATGCCTGTATCGTTACTTCCTTTGTAAATTAACCCCCGGCAAATTACCCCCATTAAGTATACCTTCACCTTCTTGTTGGGAAACAGCAAGCCCCAATCGCTTATGGAGATTTTAAGTTGTTGGAGCTGGACGCTGGGGCTCCGGGTGCTTAAAAAGGGGCACAGCGCTGGTCGTCAGAGTGTGTGGTGTGGCTGGCCACGAAGGGCCGTTGGATGCGTGGCAGCTTTGAGGAAATAAACAGCAGTTTTGGAAACTATTCTCCACTCGGGGCAGACTTCTCTCCCACTAACTTGTACGATCTTATTTTAGACCGACGGTCTGTTTTTAAGTCTCTGAAATTACCCCTTATCATGGTTGTGTATCTGACTCAGCACAGAATGTGCCAGGAGAGGAGGAACTCGGGACCAAAAAGAACAGAGTGGGGACGCGTACGTTAGGCACCAGCCGTGCCAGATGAAGACTTTGTAAGGAGTTCCGTTGGTGTCGAATTCTGTGTTTCACTTCCTGCCCTCCTGGGTTTTCTCCTGCAGGTGATTATAAACAGCACCATCACACCCAACATGACCTTCACCAAGACGTCGCAGAAGTTTGGGCAGTGGGCGGACAGCAGAGCCAACACGGTGTTCGGCCTGGGGTTCTCCTCGGAGCAGCAGCTGACAAAGGTAACGAGGTCCCCTCGTCCGGACACTGTCACCCAGTCCCTGGGTGCTGAGGGGCTGAGTGGCCCCGCTGGTGAGCAGGATTCCTCTTCAGCCTTTGATTTCACCCTGGCTGGCCCCGCAGGGCTGCCCAACCAGATGGATGACCTTTTAGAAATCCCAGGTCCCTGGAAATGAAGCTGTTGTTGGGGAAGGAAACTCACAGGACACCTGCTCCTGCAGAGCCTGAGATCCCAGCCCCAGTGCGCGGCTCTGCAGGCGGTTCCTGCCCCGTGTGTCACCCCGGGCCTTGTGCCCAGAGTGCGTGCGCCTGGCGGCCACCAGCATCAATGACCCCCTGGTTGGAGCCCTTAAGGAGAGGGAGGTCCTGCTGACTACTCACTAGCAAACAGTTCCTCATCTGGAGGCCCTGTGCCCCTTAAAGCGTCACACCGCGTTTTGTCTCACGGTTTCTGGGGAAAGGATTCGTAGCTTAGGTTTGATTCTCCAAGGGGCCCAGGACACGCTCTGTGGACAGTCAGAAGGTGTTGAGGAGCACATCGTGACCGACCACAGGCTTGGAGAGCCCCAGGGTCTGCGGGAACAAGCTGCACACTTCTGAGAGGCTCACCCGCTGATGGATGTGTGAGCAAGTGGGCTTCCCTGGAGGATGGGGAAGGAGCCCTGTGTGCGTGTTCAGAACGCATTGCTTGAAAGCGAGACTGGCTAGTTTACATGACACAGGAACTTACTGGAAGGTCAGAGGGCCTCAGGGAACCCCGGGGGAGAGTTGAAAGGGAAGGGCTGGAGCCAGGCTGGCTTCAGGAGGCTAGGCTCTGGGAGTTGTTTCTCTCTAGACCATTGCCGTGAGCATATTCATTGAGCTGTGGCTGGGCGGACCCCGTGCGAGGCGCTGAGCACGTGGAGCTGTGGTCCCGTCCGTTCCCAGAGGCATTTACAAAATTCCAGGTTCGGGGGACTTGACAGGGCCACTTGGTATGGACTGGGATGCTTGGATTTCCTGAGTTCGTGGGGGACAGCTTTCAGGAAGCCGCCCCGCAGGACCCCACGGATTTGTACCTCTTCTCTGTTCAACGTGTGTGCGTGTACTGTGGACACACGCACGCACACCTCGGCACACGCACGTGCACACTCAGGCACACACGTGCGTACCTAGGTACACACGCATGTGCACACTTAGGCACATGCACACGTGCATACTTAGGCACGCGCATGTGCACGCTTAGGCACACACACACATCTCTAAGGAGGCCTGCAGCCCACAGACCCAGCCATCCTACCTCCAGCCAGACACGCGACCCCGATGGAGGCCACCCCACGCCCTCTGTATCCCCAGGTCCTTACATGGACGCCACTCCCTAAGAAGCCCAAGAGACCCAAAATGACCTGGTGGCACTTTGAGCATCTCTTTTATGCCACCTGCTCACAGGAGCATTCTTTCCGGGGTCCCAACACGTCCAGCTCACCAGGGCTGTGAAGCACAGGGAAAATCCTTGAGTCTAGGTCATCGGGTATCATCGTGGGAGGCGATGTCCCTTGGTCCCCGGACTCGCGTGCTGCGCCTCTGGGGAGAAGCACCACGTGCTCCCACCCGGAAAGCCTGGTGCTCCCGCAGGCAGCACAGCAGGCGGGAGGGCCCACGGTCCTAAGGTTATCGGACGCTGCTTCGTTTCGTCGGCGCAGAAGCGGGTTGGCTGGTTTCAGGCTGTGCTGTGTGGCACAGGAGACCTTCAGGAGGCCTCCGGGCGGCGGGGCTGGCCTAGCGACGACAGACCATGGCATCTGTCAAGGGAGGAGGAGTGCTCCGGACGAAGGGCCCCCGTGCGATCCGCTTTCCACCGAGCCGCTGGCCGGTGGCCTGAGGGCGCGGTGCAGATCTGGGGCCTCGGGGTGGATCCCTGTTGTTGGCAGTTGGCGCTCAGCAGGTCAGAGGGTGGGGCGGCCCTGGAGAGCAGGGGTGTGGGTCATCTAGGTCGCGAGGGGCCTCTCTCTCTGGTGCCCGGCGAGTGTGTTGGCAAGCCTTTTGGGCGAGCACTGGGCTGCCTGCAGGACCAGGGTGGGGCGTGTGGTTTTTAAGGATTCTCTCTGGTGTGAAGGTGGGGACTTTGGAAGAGCATAGTCTGTTCAGGCTGTTACAGCAAAATGCCACGTGTTGGGGTGGCTTACAGGCAACAGAAGCTGACTTCTTGGAGCTCTGGAGGCCGGAGGTCTGAGATCGGGATGCCGGCACGGTCAGGTTCAGGGGTAGGTCCTCTTTCTGGTTGTGTCCTGGCAACTTCTTGCTGTGCTCTCACGTGGCCCAAAGAGAGCAAGAGAGCTCTATGGGGTCTCTTAATAACTTCTTCTTTAGTGTTTTTATTTGAGAGAGAGACAGACAGACAGAGCACGAGTGGGGGAGGGGCAGAGCGAGAGAGGGACACAGAATCATCGGAAGCAGGCTCCAGGCTCCAAGCTGTCAGCACAGAGCCCAACACGGGGCTCGAACCCACAAACCGCAAGATCATGACCTGAGCTGAAGTCAGACGCTGGACCAACTGAGCCACCCCGGCGCCCCAATCAGTGGGGTCTCTTATAAGGGTACTAATCCCTTTTATGAGGGAGCCACCCTCATGACCTCATCACCTCTCAGTGGCCCCACCTCCTAATCCATCACATTGGGGGTTAGGACCTCAACGTAAGAATTTGAGGGGGGCACAGGCTTTCAGCCAGTTGCAGCCATTCATGCAGAATATGAATCTTTCAGACTTGGGTTCCCTCTGGGCTCACTGGGTTCCACTGATGTAGCCGTTCCCAAATCCTTGTCACTAAGCTTCCCACTTTGTTTCTTCCAAGTCCCTACCCAGGCAGCGAGGCCCCTCACCATTTCCCCAGGGTTCAGCGTAGACCCGACTCCAGGCGACCTGCCCCGTGCACACCGGACAAGGAAACACTCCAGCTCGTGCCCACAGGGAGGATTTTCCTTTTCCATCATCGTCCACGTCACGGGACCCGCGTGGACAACCCCATGACAGCGTGTGCCGGGGGCCGGTCATGCGGCGTGCGGCTTTGGGGGTGGGCCGGGCTGGTGGAGGCCGGCCCAGACGTGAAACCGCAGCCTACGAAGGGTTTCAAGCCAAGGACGAAAGTGGTCGGATCCGCACCGCAGGCAGATCTTTCCAGTGTTGAGGGAGACGGGGTTGTTCTGGTCCAGAACGGAGATGGCGAGGACCTGCGTGAGTGGACGTGGGAGGCAGGGGCTCTGGGATGAGGGCGGGCACATGGACGGATGGACAGAGCTGCCATTTTCTGAAACGAGGAAGAAGAGGGGCTGTGAGGATCAGAGAGGATTTTTGTGAATTGGAAGCAAGTATGATCGTGGTTTGGTGAATGAATGATTCCAGAACCCCTGTCTGGGGTGGGCACCACGGCTGCCCGGAGGAGGCGGGGTGGGGGAGTTGGGAGCAGCCCCTGCCCTGCCCCCCATGCCCCCTTCCCACACCCGCTGGGGCCCTCGGACCCCTGGGGACGCAGCGATACGGGGAAGCTCCTGTGGGAGGCAGGGCGTTGGCGGGGCCGGGAGGCCGTGTGTCCCTGGCCCCGCCCGAGGCTCCGGGCCTTCTGGAAGCCCAGGCAGAATCCCTCTCAGCTGCCTGGAACAACTTCTTCAATCTCTGGAGGAATCAGAGTCGCCAGGAAGGATAAACAGGAGAGAGTTTAACGGAAAGAATCGAAGGAAGGGGGAACTCAAAAATCAGAACAAGTTGTGAAAGTTCACTTCTTTGTCCGCCGAGACCTGGGGGGACCTCAAGCCATGCCTGCCTCCACGCTCGGCCACTTTGCATCCTTCCCAGGCCGAAGAAAACGCCCTGTCGTCAAGGAGGAGTGTCTGGTCTTCCCGAGTCACTTGGTCTGTTCTGGCAGCGGAGTCTCGGCTCCGTGACTGTGACCTGCCCTTGCCACAGAGGCTTATCAGAGAAGCGCTCGGATGTCTCCTTTGTTCAGAATGTTTCAAGCCAACTTTTCCCTTCCCTGTGAAGGGAACGATTAACCACACACGGATAAATTACCATGAAGTGCGGCTGGAGGTCTCGACAAGTGGCAATTAGCTAGCAGAAAGGAACTTGGGCCTGAGGGGACAGCTGTGGCCGAGTATTTCTGACTCCACAGAGCAACCACCCACAGTCCTGAGACAGGAATCTGTAATCAAACCCCATAACTAGGCTAGAAAAAGGAACAGCAGCGCGGCTATTTTCATTTCAGAACACTTTCTACGCACGTCTCTCTCTACCCCCCGGAAGGAAAATAGAAACCTTGGTCTCCACTGTTCCCATTATAAGGGCCACCTTACACCACGGTCCCAAAAGTCCTACAGGGACACTTTCTGCTCTTTAGACAGGCTTTCCAAAAATAATAGCAGCTGTGTAGTCCCAGAGGTAAGCTGGGACTCGGCTGTCCACCCACCCGAGGGGACGTGATAGCGGCCTACTGAACGTTAAAAGGGATTTGCACATTCTGGTAAAAGGAGGAGCTTCAGAAAAGAGACAAAAAGGAAGGAAACCCAAATGTAAAAGTGAGCCACTTGCTAAAGTTTAGATTCTTTCTGATATCTGACCTTAGATGTCACTGTTCTGAGTTTGGCTCTGAGTTTGGTGTCATTTATCCCAGACAGAAGGAACCACTTCCTGCCACGAAGGCGGTGACCCAGGGTGGGGTTGCTTGTGCCCTGCGATTGATTCGTCTGAACCCTGACACACACACACAGAACATTTGCTCTTGACCCATTTTAATTATTTCATCTGTAATTCATATTTGTATCCTTATGTTCACTTAAGTCTGTGTAGTTGTAAGAACATTGCTCTGTCTGCCACCTTTCTGATTTAAGGGCAGTTGTTTTAAAGTAGGAGATAGTAGTCATTCATCCTTTTGATGTTTTGGTGAGAATGCCTTTGGCTGCAAGTAACAGGGAACTAGTCACAAGGCTGAAACAAATAGAGTTCTTCTTTACACACCGAAGAGAAGTCCTAAGGCAAGCAGTTGCCAGCAGGATGCAGTGGCCCCACGATATTGAGTGTGAGAGCTCTGCATGTTTGTTTCTTTTATTGGCATTTTCCTCATGGTGCTAAGATGGCTTCTCAAGCTCTATCCATCACATCTGCATTCGTCGTAAGAGGGAGAAGGTAGAAGGTAGTGCTACAGGACCTTCCCTGTGAGGTTCTTTGCAGACTTCTCCTTGGGTCCAACTGTCAGTCCCTGGGCCACCTTCCCACAGGGGGAAAAAAAAGAAGAAGAAGAAGTAGGTCACTATGGCCAGCTCGGAGTGGTTCTCATTCTCTCTCACCTTGGAAATTTTCTGCTCCAGTCAAATTTGAGATTTTGTTAAGCCAAGAGAAAACAAGAAGTGGATTTTGAATGGAGCAAATAGTGTCTGTCACAGAGTCTTCACTGGCCAAGGCCGAAAAAACAAAAAAGCCACAAATAAGATAATAGTCTTTCATTTTCTAGCAGGATAACGATGAAAAAGATGATGATTTTAACTTTTAAAAAACTATTACTGCAAGTTTAAAAACTGCAGAAAATGATGAAGCACTGGGTGGCTCAGTCGGTTGAGCGTCCGACTTCAGCTCAGGTCATGATCTTACAGCCCGCATCGGGCTCTGTGCTGACAGCTTGGAGCCTGGAGCCTGCTTCGGATTCTGTGTCTCCCTCTCTCTCTCTGCCCCTCTTCCACTTGTGCTCTGTCTCCCTCTCTCTCAAAAATAAATAAACACTAAAAATTTGTTTTAATTTTAAGGGGCTCCTGGGTGGCTCAGTTGGTTAAGCGTCCAACTTCGGCTCAGGTCATGATCTCACGGTTCTTGGGTTCGAGCCCCCCGTCAGGCTCTGTGCTGACAGCTCGGAGCCTGGAGCCTGCTTCAGATTCTGGGTCTCCCTCTCTCTCTGCCCCTCCCCCATTCATGCTCTGTCTCTGTCTCTCTCTCTCTGTCAAAAATAAATAAAAAACATTTAAAAATTTTTTAAAAACTTCAGAAAATTATCCTAACAAGTAAAGACGTGAGAATTTGGCATACGTTTTAGAAAGCTTTATGCTTTGAATATCCTTTGATCCACTGGTTTCATTAACTGGCTTTTATTCTAAGGAAATAATTATACCGGAGTACAGAGATTGAGCTTTAAGAATTTGACTTGAAATATCATTTATAACGGCAAAAGCAAAAAACCAAGACACCAGCCAAATGTCCAACAGTAAGAAATTAGGTGAAATACATTCCAGTATATCCTTCAGGGCAAGATACTGCATAGCAATTCACATGCGGTAATAGAAAAGCATATAATTGCATGGGAATATTAATGTCCTGTTAATTTCAAAAGTGGCTATAAAACGAGGTGTACCATATCATTCTGTTTCAAAGATAAATGTGTGTAATGGATGCATACATAGAGATAGGAAAATATTGGAAGTTTACGTGGTGGTGGGACCATAGGTTTGAAGAATATTTTTTTCTAAAGTGTACTTTCTACATTCAGAAGCTTGTGCTTTTTTTTTTTTAAATGTTTATCTTAGGGAGAGATCGAACGTGAGCGGGGGAGGGGGAGACAGAGGGAGACACAGAATCCGAAGCAGGCTCCAGCCTCTGAGCTGTCAGCGCAGAGCCCGACACGGGGCGCGAACTCATGAACCGTGAGATCATGAGTTGAGCCGAAGTTGGATGCTCAACCAACTGAGCCACCCAGGCGCCCTGCGTGTTCTTTTTTATAGTAAGGGGGAATGTTAGAAAACTTAAGCCTTGGAGATAAGATTTTTCACCGGTGGACAATCCCCTGGCTCCTTGGTTGCTTCTAAGTTTCCATTATTGTATTGAGGCCTTTTTTTTTTTTTTTTCACGTTCTCAATTATTTTCATAGAATAGTTTCCCTGAAGTGATATCACTTAGGTCAAGGGGTATGAACGCTGTTTTCACTGGTGATCTGGAAATGTCTTGCCCGCCCTGGGTATTGTAACTGTATTTACTGTTTGCTAATTTAGCAAGCAAAGAATAGTACCTCATGATTTTGATTTGCATTTCCAGTGGGACTGAACAATTGTTTTTATCAATTGCTTACTTACTGTGTTTTATATTTGTGCATTTTGCTGTTTATCTATTGGGGTTTTCACGTTTTCCTTTTCAGTGTGTACGAACTTCCTCTACTAAAGATAATGGCCCCTTCTCTGTGATACCAGCCTAGCAACGGATATTCCCCCCCAGGCATTTGTTTCCCTTCTGATTTAGTTTTTCTTCCCCTTTTCTGCTGCAAAGCTTTCACCTGTTTTTTTAGACAAATCTGTCTCTTCTGTGATTCTCTTTTATTTCTTCCAAGTTGAGAACATTACCTTCTTACCCCTCAAGCAGAAGTTTGGTGAACGTTCAATTCTGTTTGCATCCAGATTTTTAAAAAATATCCCGACCCCGTTACCTCACTGATCATGTATCATGCCACTTGTTTGTAGTAAAGGTTTAAATTCATTTCCCCTGTTTACTAATGTTGTGTCACTCCATCTCTGTGGGGTAACCTTCCCTATCAGTGTATCGATTCCTCATTTGTCACAAGATGATGTTTATATAAGAGGTAGGGCCTGTTTCCCTCACGCGGCTACTGATAACACATCTTTTAAGATGATTATTTATTAAATTTTTTAAATTTAATGTTTATTTATTTTGAGAGAGAGAGAGAGAGAGAGAGACACAGAGTGTGAGCAGGGGAGGGGCAGACAGAGAGGGAGACACAGAATCTGAAGCAGGCTCCAGGCTCTGAGCTGTCAGTCAGCACAGAACCCGATATGGGGCTCAAACCCACGAGCCGCAAGATCATGACCTGAGCCGAAGTCAGACGCCTAACCGACTGAGCCACCCAGGCACCGCCCCTACAATGATTATTTGTTCCAAATTGATCCTATAGGGCTTATCCTACTTGGTTGCATTTTAGGCTTACTTTGTGAAATTTCCTTTTTTATTCTCACCCATTTGAATGTAAAACAAAATCCTCCAAAAACTCAGAGTTTCTCTGAGGACAGAAACCAAATCTTAGGTATTTCAGTGTCCCCGGCACAGTCCCAAGTACATAGAGATCACCACTTCCTAGTTCTGAATGAATGAATTCACCCTGTTTTGGCACTCTTTTACTAATGTTCATGGTTTCAAGGCTCTCACTTTTATTTTACTTGAAGAAACTAGTCAGATCGAGGCCAGAGATGCCACAGTTCCCTGTTTGAACCCCTGTCACATGCCCAGCAAAGCCCTGTCCTTTTTCTCCAGTGATCCATGGAGGTAGTGTTATTGCCCGCATTTTATAGATGAGGAAACCGAGGTTCAGAGTGGCTCATTTCCCTGCATTTGAAAGGCTGATGAGGGTCGGAACTGAGCAGCTCACCCAAGCTAGCAGTTAAGCAGGTAAGTCTTAGGACACTGTAGTGTCCAGTGCTGGTGTCAGATGGCCTGTGTTCAGTCTCAGGGTGACCTTGGCGGTTACGAAACCCATGTGTCCCCATGTGGATACTGAGCACCTAAGGGTCGCTGGGAGTGCACGGCCAGACGAGACATTCCAGCTGCTCTCCTCTTATCCCCGTGAAGCCAAGAATAGGTGTCCTTCTTTTTCTTTTTCTGAGATGTTCTAGGCTGTTATTATTTTTTTTTTTAAATTTTAATGTTTATTTACTTTTGAGAGAGAGACAGAGTACAAGTGGGGGAGGGGCAGAGAGAGAAGGAGACACAGAATCTGAAGCAGGTTCCAGGCTCTTCTGAGCTGTCAGCACAGAGCCCAAGAAGGGGCTCGAACTCATGAACCTCGAGATCATGACCTGAGCTGAAGTTGGACGCTCAACCGACTGAGCCCCCCCCAGGCGCCCCTGGCTGTTGTTATTTATAACGGCACCCTCATCCCACAGTCCCTTTGAGGTTGTGTGTTTTGGTGTATGTGTTCGTGCTCTCCCTTTTATAACTGAGAAGGAGAGCCGCCCATCAGTGTAGCGGAGGAGAGCTGTAAAATTGGGACTGGCCAGGGGCTCCCCACTCCATATCTGACATTCTGTGCCTCAAGCCTCGTCTTTGCCTTAAAAGTCCCCGTGGCCTGTTTTGAGTTGAAGCTTTTAGAAGTAATTTTTTAAGGGCTTTTTTTTTTTTTAATGTTTATTTATTTTTGAGAGAGAGTGCGTGGGCAGGGGAGGGGCAGAGAGAGAGAGGGAGACACAGAACCTGAAGCAGGCTCCAGGCCTCTGAGCTGTCAGCACAGAGCCCGACACGGGGCTCGAACTCACGAACCACAAGATCCTGACCTGAGCCGAAGTCAGATGGTCAACCGACTGAGCCACTCAGGTGCCCCAGTAATTTTCTTTTAAAGAGGGAGTGTGTACAACCGTGTTTTACATCCTAAGGTAATGGAGCTTCTCTCTGCAAGTGGAAAACCTAATCAGTTAAGTATTTAGCAACTGCTTTGGGCAAGACTCTTGGCATTCTTGTTGGCACAGGAAGGTAACTGGGTGTGTGGAAGACAGATCTGCGTCCAAGTTCAGGTTTATCATAACTAGCCGTGTGACCCCGGGCTTTAACCAGCCTCCCTAAGGCTGCATTTTCTCATCGGGACACTGTAGAGCTATCCCGTCGTACAGAATGGTGGGGAGGAACCAAAAGAGAGAACGTGTGTTAAGAAGCCATTACACTCCTTCACATATAGATGTGGTTGTGCTCAGGGCCCAGGGGAAGTGGGGGGTAAGTACGCCTACCCAAGGCAGCGACTGTGGGACCACTGAGGGGCCGCCATGATGGGTGTCAGGGGACAAAGAAAGAAGCCGCCACTGGAATGGAAGGTTTGTGCCTTAGGCTGAGAGTCTCCAAGAGCAGAGCTAAGGTCTTCACCAGTTAGGGATGTTAGAGACAGAGCGAATGGAGGCCCCGAACTCATCCAGAAGTGACTTGTTCTGTCAAAACCTGGAAGAACTTTATATACTGACTTGGTTGCCACTGACTTCTGTTACTCAGCTCTTGGCCTTCTGGGAGGCAGAGCGGTTTCTGGTAGCTGCACCAGATATCTGAGTATATCTGAGTATATGAGTATATCTGAGTACATGAGTATATCTGAATATATGAGTATATGAGTATATCTGAGTACATGAGTATATCTGAGTATATGAGTATATCTGAGTATACGAGTATTTGAGTATACATGCCTCAGCGCCCAGCTTCCTGCAGGGCCCAGCTCACACATGGTGGCCGGGGGGGGGGGGGGGGGGGGAGGGGAGGGGTACCTCTTCACCGAAGGGCTGAGTGCTGCTTGGACCATGTGTTTTTGACTGAATGAGCATGACCATGCTGGCTAATGACATTTCCAGTCTCGTTTAAAAACAGCTTCCCGTGAGACAAGGGGCAGAGACAAGACAGAGACAAGAAAGGATCCGTGAGAAAGAGTACCCATTTGGTTTGGTAGCCTGGCAGAACATCGGCCTGCTTGTAGGGAGAGAGGCGTCCCCCTCCTTACTGAGTGCAGCACGGGCGAGACCCGGCAGGGCTGTCTGTTGGGAACAGTTTTCTTCACATCACATTTGACTTTTAATGGATACTGGACAAAAGCACTTAAAATGATGCGTTTCGAAAATAGAATCTTTGAGGGGTGCCTGGGTGGCTCGGTCCCTCAGGCGTCCGACTTCGTTCGGCTCAGGTCATGATCTCCTGGTTCATGGGTTCGAGCCCCACGTTGGGCTCTGTGCTGACAGCTCAGAGCCTGGAGCCTGCTTCGGAGTCTGTGTCTCCCTCACTCTCTGCCCCTCCCCCACTCATGCCCATTCGCTCTCAAAAATAAATAACCGCTAAAAAAAATTAAAAAACTGAATCTTTTAACGTCTTAATAGGATTGAAAGGTCTTCATGGTGCCTACACAAAATCTCTTCTGGGATAACGCTCATATTCTGAGGGATGCCCCACCTAGTTGGGTAAGCGTAGGAGGCGGCCAGATGGGGCAGGATGCCCCCAGACACTCACCGCAGTTCCTCGCAGAGTATCCGCTCATTGGTCTAGCAGAAGAGAGCTGTGCCTTTCTCAGGCTCCACTAGCACCTTGGACGTGATTTGTTTTTCAAGTGGCCAGAGGGTGTGTGAGTCTGGAACCCAGAGTTCATTCATTCACTGAACAAACTGACTTGTGCCTGCTCTCTGCAGGTGCTGGGTGGGTGCTAAGAGAAAGGCATGGACCCTACCATCAAGGAGTTCTGGCACGATGTTTTGACTTTAAGAGTCCCCTAAGAGGAAGCAGGGAGGGGAGGGCTGTGTCTCAGGCTGGACCTCACATGGTTTTTTTTTTTCTTTTTTTAATGTTTATTTTTGAGAGACAGAGCACGAGCGGGGGAGGGGCAGAGAGAGAGGGAGACACAGAATCCGAAGCAGGCTCCAGGCTCCGAGGTGTCAGCACAGAGCCCGACGCGGGGCTCAAACTCACAAACCGTAAGATCATGCATGACCTGAGCCGAAGTCGGATGGATGCTTAACCAGCTGAGCCACCCAGGCGCCCCTGGACCTCACATGTTTTAAACAAGTAATGTGATTTTCCTCTGATTGCTCTGGGATGGTTAAATATGAAGCCCCGTGGCTGGGCTTTATTTATGGTCCTGCGGGAGCAACATCGGCCAGCACAGAAGGGCTGTCCTTTCCTGCTTCAGCCAGGGTGCTTTGTTCACAGTGTCTGTCATCTGGCAAGGTTTTCCCAAGCGGGCCACTGCTGTCTGCGTTGTAAACACGCTCCCAGAGTAGCCTGTGCTCCGAAATTAACGTGTTCTCAGCAAAAGCCTCCTCGCAGCCTTGCAACTTGCTAGCTCTTTGTGTTTTGCAGCAAGCACATTTAGCTCTCTCTTCTTTGTAATGCCAGCTTTATCACAGAACGTTCTCTGCTTGAACAATGTATTTGCTAATTAAAATCAGTTGCCTTGTCAGTGACTATAAGCCAGTGATTGATTTGATTGCTCTGGCATTGTAAGAAATTTATTATGAAAATATTAAAACATTTTTTAAAAGTAGAGAGCATAGAATAAAAAACACCGTATACACGTCACCAGACTTAACCCTTGTTTTGCCACATTTCTTCATCTATTTAAAAAAAAATTTTTTTTTATGTTTATTTTTGAGAGACAGAGACAGAGACAGAGTGTGAACAGGGGAGGAGCAGAGAGAGGGAGACACAGAATGGGAAGCAGGCTCCAGGCTCCGAGCTGTTAGCACAGAGCCCAACGCGGGGCTTGAACCCACGGACTGCGAGATCGTGACCTGAGCTGAATTTGGACGCTTAACCGACTGAGCCAGCCAGGCGCCCCCTTCATCTATATTATTGTTGCTGAAGTACGTTGCAGACATCCAGACATTTTAGGATTTATCTCTAAAAAAATAATGACATTTTCCCTCCTAACCATGACATCACGGGCATTTCTAGTAAAATGAGTAATTCCTTGATGTCATTTAAATCCAGTCTCTGTTCCCATTTCTTCATCTGCCTCCCTGTAAGTCTTCCACGGATGGTCTGTTCAGGGCAGGATTCGATCATATGCTGCATGTTGACTTTTGCTGTTTTTTGCATTTTGCTGTTTCACGTCTTAAAGTTTTAAAGTCTAGACCAGTTCCTTCTCCCCAACTCACTGGATCTTCTTCGTTTCCATCATATCGTACAAGTTCTTGGACCTTTCAGGTCTTTTGATAGAGGTGAAGTTTTTCATGGACTCCTTCTGTGGTACAGCTACATTTTATTTTCTTGCATTTGTATTAGTTACTTTTTTTTTTTTAATTTTTTTTTTCAACGTTTATTTATTTTTGGGACAGAGAGAGACAGAGCATGAACGGGGGAGGGGCAGAGAGAGAGGGAGACACAGAATCGGAAGCAGGCTCCAGGCTCCGAGCCATCCGCCCAGAGCCTGACGCGGGGCTCGAACTCACGGACCGCGAGATCGTGACCTGGCTGAAGTCGGCTGCTTAACCGACTGCGCCACCCCGGCGCCCCTGTATTAGTTACTCTTAACTGGAGGTGTTTGTTTTTAATACTTCAGTATTAACATTTATTTTTGAGAGAGCAGAGCGTGCGTGAGCCTGAGCAGGGGAGGGGCAGAGAGGAAGATGTAGAATTGGAAGCAGGCTCCAGGCTCTGAGCTGTCAACACGGAGCCCGTCGCGGGGCTTGAACCCACAGACCGCGAGATCATGACCTGAGCCAAAGTCATATATAGCCCGACGCGGGGCTTGAACCCACAGACCGCGACATCATGACCTGAGCCAAAGTCATATATCCTTAACCAACTGAGCCACCCAAGTGTCCCAATACTTCAGTATTAAACTGGCTTCAGCAGCTTAGAAAATGATTCCGATCTGACCTAGGCCGGGAGTTTACTGGAAGAGGCATTCCTTGTATCATTTCTTTTTAGTCTTGAATAAAATTATTCTTCTGGATTTATACAGATTTTATTGACTTGAAATGAGTGCAAAGTCCCGAAGGTGGGTCCTGGAGACCAGCTGTGTGTAAGGTTGAGAACAACCTCAGTAACTCCTGTTCACGTTCAGTTTGCAGAGAAATTCCAGGAGGTCAAAGAAGCCGCCAGACTAGCCAGAGACAAGTCCCAGGAGAAAACGGAGACTTCGAGCAATCATTCCCAAGTAAGTGATTTGTCCACAAAATAAATCTGAGTGTGATCAGTAATTGAGCCTCTTTGTTCCTTGTCACTTGGGACGAGAAGTAGGGACTTCCAGCATTAGGGGCGTTGTGAAGGCTTTTTCCACTCTTAGCCTGCTCGCACTGAGGTGTGAGGACGTGTTTCTCTGAGAGTCTTGAGTTTTCCAGATGTGCTGATGTATTTTTGACGGAAAGCACTAGATGAGGTTAGAATTACCGCATGCCTCTGGCCCCTAAGAGGCATTCTTTGTCATTGTGTTTAAATACCAGAGGCAAAGCACTGTGTTTCCCTTCAGTGCTGGGGGGCGAGTCTGCGTGAACGATGTGCAGTGGCAATACCGGTGGGTACCTCGTGCCCACAAGAGAGAAAACTTGGCTGATGCCGGAGAACCCTTGTCTCTGCTTCTCTGTTTTAACAAAGTCAGATGGGAGATGGTATTCCAACGGCTCTGGTTTAGCAAAGGAGATACGGCTTTGCCAGAAATTGAGTTGTCTGTCTACTTAAAAGTGTGACGATTGGGGCGCCTGGGTGCCTCAGTCGGTTGAGCGTCTGACTTCGGCTCAGGTCATGCCCTTGCGGTTCGTGGGTTCGAGCCCCATGTTGTGCGCTGGGCTGACAGCTCAGAGCCTGGAGCCTGCTTCGGATTCTGTGTCTCCCTCTCTCTCTGCCCCTCCCCCCCCAATAAATAAAAACATTTAAAAAATGTCTAGTTTCTGAGGTCTAGTTTGGTGTATATAATGGTGGGTGGAAGCCTTGGTCTCGTGGTAAGGTTATGTGCACAGAGACAGGGAGAGGAGACGTCAGGGGCAGGATTCGGGGTTCGGAACAAGCACGATGCAACAGCCAACACAGCCGGGAGTCTGCCTGGCTGGGAACAAGATGCCCTGTGAGAGGAATTGGAGCTGCAGTTGGTGATCCTGCAGAAGACCTGGGATTCTCGACTAGCAGTTTGTTATTTGTTGTCTACTTATTGTTGGGTTGTTGCGGTAGACGTTGGAGCTGTTCCCTGACTGTTTCTCTGGAATTGATGTGCGGGTTGTACTCACATGGGGAGGAGGTCAGGGAGCCGCAGACGGTCGGTGGATTGGCGAGGGCGCGGCTGCAGGGGTGAGGAGGAAGGGAGGGATGCTGAGGACAGCCTGTAGGAAGAGAACCAGGGGACTGGGCATCTTGAGCTGTCAAGACTGACATTCTAGACTTGACCGTCAGCCTCGAAGAAGTAATAGCTGAAGGCTTGGCCTTTCCAAGAAGCCGTGGGGAGGGGAGGGCAAAGCCAGAGCCTTGTTAAGTTTGCCCAGCTAGGGGAAGGGGCCCAGCGAGGAAGACAGAGGAGAAACCTCCCCGTTACTGACCCGAGGCAGGCGCGGGCTGAGTGAGTCAGTGCTGCAGAGCGGAGGGCCCCGGGTTTGGCCACCGCGGTGACTGACCCTCAGGACCGGGATTTCCCAGCGCCGGTCCCGGCTCATCATATGAAAGATGCCCCGTGTGAATTTATGGAAATGAATGCGTATTAGACTTCAGGTGGGCAAGAACTTTCCTGACTCTTTCTGAATAATCTTTAATGTAATCTGAGTGATCCTGTTAATTTCATATACTGATAACCATAAGTAACCACTGAGCACCTATGAAATTGGACCCCTGAAATGAAATTGGACCCCCAAAATGGTCCACAGTCTAGAGTTTCTAATATACAATCTTTTTCTGGACACCACATATTATAGCTATACCTTTAAACTTTAATGTCAGAATTTCTTTATATAAGTGTTTTATTTTAATCTTTGTTCCCCCCCCCCCACAAAAGGTATTTTAAACCTTAAATCATGTATACCCATCAGATGCTATATTATGTGTATGTATTAATTACCTATCAGGGTTTTGTTGTTTTTTTTTCTTGTCTCTAAGGTTTAGTTTTTATTTATCCTTCTTGATGTGTCCCCAGATGTAGAGACCACTGTACATTTTTCTTTTCATTTTTATTAGAAGTCATACAATTGCTTGCTTTCCTGAATCTCCTGGGGAATGAACACTTTGGCCCAGTGTTCCAAATATTTGAAGATTTTAAACATTTAATAGGGGTTTCATCCTGACCGTGAAAGCAATATATATTTATTGTAAAAATCAAAACATTGCCATTCTATAAAGAATAGAGTCCGCACCACACAAAGATATGTGTTAAATATCTAGTATATATTTATATTGTTCTTTTTAACCTTTTTTACTTTATGTTTCGTGATCATTCCCCTGTGTTTTCAAATATCCCTTTTCAAAACTATCTTAATGGCTAGACAACATTCTAGTATTTGTCTGTATCACACCTTACTCCATTAACCTCTACTTTGGGGCATCTATGTGGTTTCTGATTTTTCATGAATACAAATGACACTGTGATGAACGTCCTCGCACATCTTTGTGCGTTTGATCATTTCTGCAAGGTAAATTCTTGGACTGGAAGTACTGGGTTAAAAGGCAGGGGCATTTTAAAAGGTTTTGATAGGGGCGCCTGGGTGGCACAGTCGGTTAAGCGTCCAACTTCAGCCAGGTCACGATCTCGCGGTCCGTGAGTTCGAGCCCCGCGTCGGGCTCTGGGCTGATGGCTCGGAGCCTGGAGCCTGCTTCCGATTCTGTGTCTCCCTCTCTCTCTGCCCCTCCCCCATTCATGCTCTGTCTCTTTCTGTCCCAAAAATAAATTTAAAAAAAACGTTGAAAAAATAAAAATAAAAAAAAAATAAAAGGTTTTGATAAATACTGCAGACTTAGCCCACAGAAATGGATGCTTCTCACTACCCCCAGCAGGGACTGAGAGCAAGTTTTCCTCCCACACTCTCACCAGCAAAGCTTTGTTGACTTGACAGAAGAAAAATATATTCTCTTGGCCTTTTCTCATTTTGTATTTCTTTACCAGTGAGATTAAATATTTTTTGTTTATTGATTCTATGCATTTCTTCTTCTGTAAATGTCAATTATGTATTTTTTCCTTTTTTTTTTAAGTTTATTTATTTATTTTGAGAGAGAGAGAGAGCATGAGCAGGGGAGGGGCAGAGGGGAAGGGGGAGAGAGTCCCAAGCAGGTATGATCTGCTGAGAGCGACGAGCCCGATGCGGGGCTCCAACTCACAAACTGTGAGATCATGACGTGAGCCGAAATCCAGAGTTGGACGCTCGACTGAGCCATCCAGGTGCCCCTTTTTTTCCTTTTTTAAAAAACATTAAAGGGTTAATCTTTTAACGTAGATTTCTAGGAATTTTATTTTTTTAACGTGGACGTTTTTGAACCTGTTCACAGCTTGGCAGAATTGTAAAACGAACCTCCGTGGGACGCATAGGTCAGCTTTAACGATTAAGAATTTATGACCTGTTGTTTCATCCATCCCCCCACCCCGGACCCTCCTCTCCCCCTAAATTTTAAAGCAAATCCCAGAGATCATTTCATCTGTAAATATGTCAGCGCGTGGCTCTAGAAGACAAGGCCTCTGAGAGTTTTCCAGCACAAGAAAAGTATTAACATCTTGTTTTTCATATATGCAAATGTTCAGCAGCAGATATGTTCCCACGTTTCTTGTGTGCATTTTAATTTTGTTTATGGCACTTTTTTTTTTTTTAAGAGAGAGAGCAGAAATTTAAAGTCAGATGTACACATCATTCCCTTTCGGGTCCCTGCCTTTGCCTTTATGCTTATTGGAGGCTAAATAAGGTCTTATCCTAGACCAGATGAGATGTCACCCACGGTTGGTATGACTTGTTACACAAAGCAGCTCAGAATATTCATATTCATAATAATGCTGACAGCAGTGGAGGCCACAGCCACATCCGAGTCCTGCATGTTTAAGGAGTGTTGGTCTCTCTGTGGCCCCAGGGGGTTTTAAGTTCCAGCTTCTAATACTTTCTCCTCATTCCCTCTTTCTTGTTCCTTGTTGTGAATCCCTCCCCCTGTTTTCGTCTGTGGCTTCTGTGTTCAATAAGGGAGCCCCGGTGTCCAAGCTTGTTAGGTTTATGTATAAAGTTGAGTAAGTGATCCTGAGTCAGGGCCCCGGGTGGACTCTCTTTCTCTGTAAAGTGCACAGACTTTCTGAGCTTCGAGGAGACTTCTCTGGGCCTTTTCCTTTGTTCTTTTTTTTTTTTTTTTAATGTTTATTTATTTCAAGAGAGAAAGAGTGCAAGTGGGGGAGGGGTAGACAGAAAGAGGGAGAGAGAGAGAGAGGGAGAGAATCTCAAGTAGGCTCTGCAGTGTCAGCACAGAGCCCGACGCAGGGCTTGAACTCCCCAAGCCACAAGATCATGACCTGAGCCGAAATCAGGAGTCGGATGCTCAGCTCGACCCACTGAGCCGCTCAGGCGCCCCTTCCTTTGTTCTTGATATCTTTCCACGTGCTAGTCTTTGCCGCATCCCGGTCCCATGACTTGCTTCTCCCCCGCTCACTAACACGCTTTCTCGTTATGCCCGATTTGCTGCTACTGTGAACAGTAATGTGTGAAGGGAATTCACTTTGGCCAGGAATCTGGGTGTGAAAGCCCGTCTTCTACTCAGGCATCCAGCGTCAACGGGACGGACGATGAAAAGGCCTCTCACGTGGGTCCTGCTGACACGCACCTGAAGTCTGAGAACGACAAGCTGAAGATTGCTTTGACGCAGAGGTAAGGGTGTTTGAAATCCAGACGCTATTTTCTCCCGGCTCAGTGCCTCCCTGCAGCCTTTCCTGCTGCGCAGGGTTTCCTGAGGAGACGGGGTCCTGCTCAGAGTGTCTGGTCTTGTCTCCGGGCCAAAGGAAGGCCAGCTGGCTCTGTGGCTATTCTCCGTCTGGCTGACCAGACTGGTGTCAGTTCATGTGTGTGAGTGTGCAAGTGTGTGTGTGTGTGTGTGTGTGTGTGTGTGTGTGTCTGTTTATGGTGAGAGTACAGAGAACGTGAAAGAGGTTTGTGTGAGTGTGACAGAGATGTGTGCCTGTGCTTGTATGTGGTTTTTTTCGTGGTTTTTTTTTTTTTTTTACATTTTTTTAATGTTTACTTAGTTTTAAGAGAAAGAGACAGGGCGTGAGTGGGGGAGACAGAGAGGGAGACACAGAATCCAAAGTAGGCTCCAGGCTCCGAGCTGTCAGCACAGAGCCCGACTCGGGGCTTGAACCCACAAAGCATGAGATAATGACCTGAGCAAAAGTAGGACGCTCAACCAACTGAGCCACCCAGGCTCCCCTCTTTAATTTTTTTTTTAACGTTTGTTTATTTTTGAGAGAGACAGAGCGAGTGGGGGAGGACAGAGGGAGAGGGAGACACAGAATTCGAAGCAGGTTCCAGGCTCTGAGCTGTCAGCACAGAGCCCAGTGCAGGACTAGAACTCACAAACCTTGAGATCGTGACCTTGGCTGAAGTCTGACACTCAACCGACTGAGCCACCCAGATGCCCCCGTTTTGTTTTCTAAGGACCCAAGTTTATCATTTACTTGTATATAAGATTGCATCTTGAACACTCAAGAAAAACCTGTGAAAATCTAAGAAACTATGAAAAACTATGAAAAATAACATCTCACAAAAATCAATAGCTTCTCTATATACAAACATCACATAGAAAATATGTATTTGAAGAAGAGATTTCCTTTAACAATAGGAGCTAGAACCATAAATTACACGAGCCAGAATCATAAAATACAAAAACTTCAGAAAATACAGTATCTCTGTAAAGAAAGCTTTAAAATGATTTTGAGGACTATAAATGAATAATTAAAAAAATATATTTTCTGTTGGAAAGTAGTAGGAAGCCTTGATATTTTAAAAAGAATCAATTTCCAGGGTGCCTGGGTGGCTCAGTCGGTTGAGCATCCGACTTCAGCTCAGGTCATGATCTCACAGCTCGTGAGTTCGAGCCTCGCGTCAGGCTCTGTGCCGACAGCTCAGAGCCTGGAGCCTGCTTCTGCTTCTGTGTCTCCCTCTTTCTCTGCCCCTAACTCACTTGCATTCTGTCTCTGTCTCTCTCAAAAATAATAGATAGATAGATAGATAGATAGATAGATAGATAGATAGATAGAATCAATTTCCCCTAAACTGATGTATGAATTATTTAACACAATCCCCATAATAATATCAACATGACTTTAATTTGTAATGACTACACAGGCTATGTGTATGTTTTTGTATCTTGAGATGGCCCTTTTCCGGAAGGCTGGGCTGATCTGACCCTGTGAGCATATTCAGAGCTGCTATCCTTGGGAATCATCCCGTTCCCCCGGCGGGGGGTTTGGCCAGCTTCCCCCAACCTTCCTGTGGCTGAGAAGGTGCTCTCCTCATACTTGCCCCCATTAAAAAGCTGGGTCATATGAACTCCATTTTACAGATGAGGAAACTTAGTCCCAGGTGGTAAAAAGTGAGTCCTTGCCTGAGGTCCCACGACTAGTAAATTTTTCCATCATACCACCTGCTTTTCACTCTTTGGTGGTTTTAACACAGCACTGCCTGGATGAAAACGTTTCACCCCTAAAAATAAATGTTTTTAAATCCCCACTTAATGAACAAGTGAATTATAGGAAGAGAGCATGAAACCATTTCTCTAAATCAGCTTACATTCTCGATCATTACCTCTGAAATTAATCAGATTATATTTTACCTTTTTTTTTTTTTTTTTTTTGCTATGGTGTTTGAAAGCTTATCTTTTCCAGTGAAGTTCCTAGATCCTTGAGACTAGGATGAAAGGTGACACAGATTATTGAGATACAGTCCTATTTACTTACTGGAAAACAAAAAAATCTCCCCCCCTCCCCCCCCCCCCCGCCCCCCCATCAAAAGCATTTAGAGACAGAAGTCTGGTTGTTCACCAGGCAGGATTGATAAGAATCCCGGGCTTGCCCTGTGTGTCCTGTGCGGCTCAGCCCTCGGGGCACCCACGACACCCCACGCTGGGCTCCAAAGCCAGGAGACAGAGGAACATGAAAGCCAACAGTACCTGAGGGGAACCTGATTCCAGTTTGCTTCTGGTTTTTTTTTTAAATGTTTATTTTTGAGAGGGAGAGACAGAGCGCAAGTGGGGGAGCAGCAAAGAGAGAGGGAGACAGAATCCGGAGCAGGCTCCAGGCTCCGAGCTGTCAGGACAGAGCCCGATGCGGGGCCCGAACTCGTTGAACCACGACATCATGACCCGAGCCAAAGTCAGATGCTCAACTAACTGAGCCACGCAGGCACCACCTGCCCCCCCCCCAAGTTTGTTTTTTGAAGCTCCTCCAGGGAGCACCGAGGATAAAGGGCAAACACGAGGTTGTTTTGGTCACATGGAGGTGTCCCGCAGACCTGTGGTCATCCTCTGCCCCTGACGTCAGGTCAGTCTGGGCCCCCTCTCTCACACGGTCACTGTGTCCTCTGCCCTCTGGTCTCTGGCTCTGGAGTCCTCTTGGGGCTTGGAGGGGACACAGGGGCCTATTATGGCCCGGAGCCAGTGTCTGTCATACCTGGTGTCCTCAGGTGTCCGGGATTGCTGGAAAGGGCCTGCCTGTCATGACACTCCTTCAGGAAGGGACGGGACAGGACACGACACAGGGCTCTGGGGCCAGAGCTCAGGAGGGGGCGAGGGGGTCTTCCTCGTACTGCCGGGGTGGCAGGTGGGGTGGAGCGGGGCGGAGGGCACACGGCCACCCGGTCACCTCCTGCGCCCCCGCAGCGCCGCCAACGTGAAGAAGTGGGAGGTGGAGCTGCAGACCCTGCGGGAGAGTAACGCCCGGCTGACGGCAGCGCTTCAGGAGTCGGCCGCCAGCGTGGAGCAGTGGAAGCGCCAGTTCTCCCTGTGCCGCGAGGAGAACGATCGGCTCCGGAACAAGGTGGGCGCCGGGACAGCGGCCGTGGTCGGGGGCTGCTTTGTTAAGTTCAGGACCTGGCGGGGGAGGGGTGGGGGGGATCGCACGGAGGCTGGTGTTCACTTGGCTGTCGCTCCCCCGTTGGCCCCCTGCCCGCCCGGCCTGGATGGACCCGCAGAGCCGCCCCCCTGTCTCCCCACCTTCCTTTGGTACGGATGGCGCGGAGCCCTGCCTCGTGTTGTCTTTTTCATTTCGGCGCCGTAAGTGCTGCCGGCCAGGGCGCCAGGCCAAGTGCTGACTCCGCGTTCCCTCCCGAGGCCTGGCCGAGTGGCCTGCCAGAGCGATCGGTGGCCCTTTGCTGCTCTTTCCAAGCAGGGAGTTGGTTTCTGTTTGCGTCTGAGTCTCAGACCCAAACCCGGGAGGAGTCCGCTCCCCTCAACGAGAAGCATTGGGAACCTCCAGGGTGCAAGGTAGAAGTCAGTGGGGTCCCCGGCAGCTCCTGTGGCTGGGGGTTCAGACCCCGAGAGCTGGTGTGCCGGCCACCTCTGAAAGTGTCCTCGTGGTGACCGCCCAGTGCCCTTTGCCTCGAGGCCTGCCGCTTGTTTGCGGGACCCCGTCGGTGTGGGGTTCTGTGTTACCAGCGGGTTGCGTTCCTACTGCGCACGTGTGCTCTGGCCGCTGGGAAGCACTCAGCATCAGACACACAGCAGTGCCAAGGTGGTGAGGCCTTTGCGTCCCTTCTGAGGGGGTCAGGGCTGGGAAGGGGAGAAGAATGAACTCTGGGGACTCCCCAGTTCAGTCTGCACGTCTCCTGTCTCCAGGAGGAGGCTCACGGGCCAGGCCCTTCCTGCCGTGCACCGGTAAGGAAAGGTCACCCTGATTTAAAATGTTGGAAACGTCCCTGTGTCCCATTTGGTGGCCATTGTCCCACACGGCTGATTGGTTCTCTTCCCTGCTGGCTTAAACCTTTGAGATGAAACAGAGTGACCCAGGACCTGATTAAACGATGTACCGATCATTATGGGGAGAAGTAGATAGATTCATGGGACATCCGGCCCCTATACTTGTGAGGAATCCTTTAAAGCAAACCTGAAGTTCCTATCCCGTGGCTGAGAGAGAGAACCGGAAGCCCGGCTCGTCCTGAAGCCAGGTTCGGTGACGGGACTGGGCTCTGCGGGGGGTGAAGGAGGGCAGCCGCCCGGAGTTGGTTCGTAGACGCGAGGAAAGATGCGAAAGGGGGTTAGTTTGTGGTTCTGTTTGGAGGGACAGCATAAACAGCCGTGGTGACCTTCTGTTTCACCACCGAAGTAACGTGGCATCCCTGCTTTGTTAAAGATTGACGAGCTGGAAGAGCAGTGCAGCGAGATAAACAGAGAGAAGGAGAGGAACACGCAGCTGAAGCAGAGGATCGAGGAGCTGGAGTCCGAAGTGCGGGAGAAGGAGACGGTGAGTGGGCCGGAGGGGCCGTCCATGCCTGGGACACGGCAGGTGTCTGGGGAGCACGTGACTTGCCTGGCAGCTGCCTGGGCATCCGCGGGGGACCGCCCAGAGCTGCATCGAGGCACAAACGCTCAGAGCACGGGGCCGACCCTGCCCTGCGCAGCCCCCACACCAGCTGTGTCGCCAGGCCAGGCTGGACGCTTACGAAACACTCGGAAACTGTGACAGGTGATCTGCGATCAGGCAGTTGTTTTCGCCCCAGGGCGGGGGTGGGGGGGGTTGGCAGGACAGCTGAGGTACCAAACCTCCCAGCCTCAGTTTCCCCATCTGCAAGTTGGGGATCGTAAGAGCACCTGTCTTTTCTGTGGTGGTGTGCAGACTTCATGCGATAACAACCCCTAACACACCCGGCCGCGCGTTACGTGTTAACTTCATCCCCGTTGTCGTTACGCGGACGGTACGGACTCAGCACAGCTGCCTCCGTCGGCTGCACACGGGTCGTGGACGTTCACGAGGGCTTTTTTTTTTTTTTTTTTAATCTGACTTGCTTTCACGATTTTTTTTCAAACCTCTGTGCCCCGTAGGAGTTGAATGACCTCCGCAAACAAAGTGAAATCATACCTCAGCTCATGTCAGAGTGCGAATACGTCTCTGAGAAGTTAGAGGTAAGGAGGGGCGCATCTGCCTTGGCTCCGACTGGAAGGCGTTCGTGGGGGCTACCCGTTTCTCCGGGCTCCCCCTTTTCACACCTCCCGCGGTAAAGAACAGTGACTTTCTAGTCCTGAAAAGCCGTTGGTAACCGCCTGCCAGATGCCATCTGTGACCCCTCCCCAGGGTGCAGACTCAGCAGTGTTTGCCTTCTGGTTTTTCCACTTCTGCGAAGGTGTCTTGTGAATAATCATCGTGCAGTGACTGATTCCCGCCCACAGAAGGCTCTGCAGAGTCTTTGGGCGGTGAGGAGCCCGGCAGAAGGGAGGGCGGAGAGTGTAAGACCCCGGTGCTAGCCCACCTTGCCCGTGACCTTGGACTTAACCTTGGGCACCCATTCCCCCCCCCCCGCCCCCACCGCACTGGCCTCAGGTTCCCGATCCACAGAGAGGGGTTTCCACGTCCCCTTTCACCTCCAAGCGTCCCCCCACTTCAGGAACGACCCCCATATTAGTCGGTGGTTCCTGTACACGTGAGCAGAACACTCCTGATCACGTCCGTAAGATGAAGCTCTTACTGGATGTGAAGAGCACAGGCTTACACCTTGTTTAAGGACTCGCAGCCACCAGACCCTTAGGAGCTCGACTGCCCCCTTGGTCACACCACCTGATGCCGGTGCCCAGACCGCTGTGCCTGAGTCTGGCACGGCTCCGACCTTCCTCATGGACGCCAGAGGCTGGCCCGGGAGCCTCTCCGTAGAGCCGGGGAAACAAGTCACTGTCCCGTTGGACCTGCTTCTCTGTCTCAGAATGGAACTAGCATGTGGTCTCTGCTGACCGTTCTGGGACTGGGGCGGAAAACCCCGTGTGCTAGGCATGCGGGCTTCCTCTCCTGGGCACTCTGTGAGAAGGCCCTCTTGCCTCAGGCTCCCCCAGGCAGGACCCAAGCTCTGCGTCCTGTGTGGAGCCGCCCTTTATTAGCTGAGGTGTTGGTCACGCACTCTGCCAGGGAACCATCAGGAAAGGGGGTGCACTGGAGAGCCCCGAGTTCTGTGCTGACGTCAGCAGGCACAGGCGTGGGTGCTGGGGGACTTAGCTAGGGATGCGGGCCCCCCAGAGGGAGGGGGTCTCGGTGACCGGTCCCCCGGTGTGTCTTCCTTCAGGCGGCAGAGAGAGACAATCAGAACCTGGAGGGCAAGGTGCGGTCCCTCAAGACGGACATTGAGGAGAGTAAGTACCGCCAGCGCCACCTGAAGGTGGAGCTCAAGAGCTTCCTGGAGGTGCTGGACGCGAAGATCGACGGCCTGCACGACTTCCGCCGCGGCCTCTCCAAGCTGGGGGCCGACAGCTAGGGGCCGTGGGCCGAGGGCTGGGGCGTCCTCTCGTGTGCGTCGCTCTGTTAGTGCAGGTGTGGTTTGTTGCGCCTCCACACCCGTGGTGCCGTCCACTCTCCCCTCCGGAACACACGCCTCCTCTCGCCTCCCTGACCTCGCGAGGCTGCGGACATCTGGAAGGTTCTGACTCAGGAATCCCGCGCTAGGTCTCCCTTAAACGTTTACGTAGTCAGGGCAGGATGTTTGTATCTTTCTTAAGGGCTGTTGCGACCATACCAACTGAGCAAAGGATTTTCTATTACAAATAGGAACACGCTTTCCACCTCCTTTTTTTGGAAGAACGTTCAGAGCATTTGAACGTCCACCAGGCACCCGTGCGCGGGGCATGGGGGTAATGCCTTCCCTCTCGGTAAGAATCAAGATGCTTTAAAGCAGCCGCTTAGTAGAGACTTGTCCGGAGAGAGCAAACAAGTCTGGGGTGGGCTCACAGGCACTGCCTGCACCCACTCTGCCCCCCTTCCACCCACCCCCAGTTCGTAGGGTTGCGACAGTGTTCCTTTCCTGGGTTTTAACTTCTGAGCAGATGACTGTGCTGTGGGGACAGCGTGCAGTGAGGGCGCCTAGCACAGTGCCTGGCACAAAGGTGCTTAATAAATATTTGTTTAACTAAACAGATAAACAGAACTTAGTGTTTTAATCGACACACCCCCCTTCCCAGCCTCCTGCCAGCAGGGTCCATTAGATCCTGTTGAACAATCCTTCCTTTTGCTGATCTGGGCGAGTATCAGATAGGAATTTGACTCACTGTGTGTGGTCAAGCTTCTGGATGGGCTCGGGTGGCCCTGGGGCAGGGCAGGTGGCCACGGAAGCAGCAGGAGCTGGTCTGAGGCCCCCCAGTGGTCCATTCATGGTGCTCTGTCCCTGGGCCCTTTTGAACTGGGACCACCCTTCTTCTCCAGGCTTGGGATGTAGGCCAGGACCCTGTGTGGGGAAAGAGCTCGCCCAAGCCCACGAGGGAGAGTCTGCTCAGCCTGGCTGAGCCGTGACCTTAGCAACAGGGGAGCCCTGCCTGCCTCCCTCCCTGCTAAGGGAGGGACCAGAGACATTCAACTCTCCTCTCTTACAGAGTTTCTCGGCCGGGCCAGGGACATCTGGGTGCCCTGCACGTGCCTTGGCTACAGGCATTTCGAAATGCCTTTCGGGATGTTGGAGGCCTTACTGCCTCCTTGCCTCCCTCTGCCTGCTTTGAGAACCACCAAGAGAGCATCCCCTTCTAGAAAGAGTTTCTAGAACTACCCCCTGGTGAATCTGGATAAACAACAAAACAGCCCAAGGAGGCAGTGGGACACACACACGCACGCACACGCCCACACGCACGCACCCTATGGTGAGTCCTGCCACCGAGACTGTCTCTGAGCAGAGAGGTCTTATTTGGGAGGAGGGAAGGCCGGCCGTCTGGAGCACCGAGGCACCTCGGGGCAGTGGGGGATGGGGGCCTGCAGGCCGAGTGGGGCAGCTTTGCCTGAGCATGCCGGGCTCGTGGCGCACGGGCAGTGGCAAGTGTGGGCAGCCCTCTCGGTGACAGGAGGTAGGGTGCTGCCGTCCTGCCCTCCCCAGAGCTCCGGATGGCACAGGACAGTGGGTAGCAGCTCCTTACTGGTCAGGAGACCAGAAAGCCAGGCTGGCCGTGGTTTGGCCCAGCAGTGGCTGAAAGGGGGTTCTTCTCAGGCCAGGTCAGACCACCTGGCTGCAGACTGGACCTGGGGCTGCCTGGGAGCAGCCGGGATTCCAAGACCTCAGCCTGGAGCCTTCCGATGCCCAGCACTCCTGCGTGTTAGGTCACTTACTGGTCTGGAAGGGACCCTCTTGACTGACGGGAGCGTGCTCGGGTGACCTGTTCACAGGGAGGTAGAGTTGCCGAAGCCCCTGTGCATTGCATCTTGCTGTTGGTAGGAGACGTTGGCAGAAGTTGCACCACGACCGCTGTGTCCCTCCGTGGTCAGGCCCCACGATCCCTGCCCAGCCATCCCTGGGGAGTTGGGTGAGGACCCTGAAGGTGGGAGGTGAGGACCCGCGAGTGGCCTCGTGCGTTGCAGCCCAGGAGCTAAGAGTGGGACGGGCTCCTCAGAGGGCGCTGGGTTTAGCAGGGAAAATACAACAGCCGTACAGAAGCACTAGCCTTGCCCCTCCTTCTGCTTTTCTCGGAAGATCTCAGTGCTTCCTCACCGACTTTATTTAAAAAAAAAAAAAAAAAAAGTCCTGGGGACAACCTGGAGGGTCCATGAAGACACTGCCTGGTCACTCACCCCTGGCACTGTGCGTGTGGGCTCCGTATAATGAAAATGACCTGCTCAGTTCGTCCCAGTCTCTGCCTGAGCCGGTGTAACACGTCCTCACTTACGAGGGCGTCAGCTCCACTGATGTCCTGTGCTTGGCATCATGGAAAGCCAGCGTGGGCAGCTCAGCTCACCCGCCTCCCCACCCCCCCCCCCCCGCCCCGGCCCCATGAGCACGTGGCCCCGCCGTGCTGCTGGGACACGTATCGCCAGCCTGCCCTTCGTTTCCAGGTCAGGCCTCCTGATTCCGACACGTCCAGGGCTGGCTGCCCAAACCCGATTGGCTTTTGTCTGCGTCTGTTAAAGCTGGGGTCCAAAGCGGGGGACGTGCAGCACGGAGCCCTGTCATCGTAATGGGCCTGAAAAATAATTTTCCTTCTGAGTAGAGACCCAGTTGGCAAGGGGAGGAGAGGTCTTCCTAGTGACAGGTTGGGGCAGTATGGTCATGCCGTGAAGGGAGAGTGAGCCAGCATCCACGTGAGACCTGGAATGTGTGTGGCGCGTCAGTCCCACGCCGTCCAGCACGCTGTCACATTAGACTTCAAGTGGGTGAGAGGGTGTCTCAGGGTCATTCCCCACTTTGCAGACAGTGACACGCCTGTCACCCAGCTAGCGATCAGCCCCAGGGGGCGCTGCATCCAACTCTGCCAGACCTCGGTCCCGCCTCTTTCCGGGAGTCTTGCCACTCTTCTCCCTTGGTGACCTTTTGGCGCTAAGAAAACAAATTCTCTTGTGTCCTGATGAGACCACACTGTGGTCATATTATTTTAACGTGAGTCCACAGCAAGCGATGATTTATAAATGAGCGAACTAGAATTACATTTGCGTTCATTATAGACAGTAAGGTCTATTTGGCAAAGCCAGAGTCATTCCGAGACACTCCTGGTTACAGTGATGTCTGTGCTCTGAGAGGCCGGATCTAGGAAACACGAACACGTCGAGTTCTTTGTTGATGGCTCTAGTGGAGACAGAGCAGTGGGTGCACAGCAAGCGAGAAGCCCTGAGATGTTAGAGCGAGAGGTAGCGCTCTGGCTGGGAGGTCCCCCATGGGAAACGTGGACTCAGGGAGGACGGAGTATAAGTCGCGTGCTCCCAGAAGCGTCGCCATCTGCCCGTTTTAAAGGACTGCTTTTCTGTAGACGTCAGGGGCAACGCGGGACGAGAGCCAGCCGTGGGGCACGGCAGGGACCGTACCGGGGACCTCATGTGTGGCCAGGTGCACCCTTGGAAGGCAGACTTAGCGTAGGCCTTCGAAAGACGCTGCCCTGTGAGACGGAGCCAGCCCCGCTCTTTGCCGATCCCTGAAAGTGGGTTGTTGTGCCATCGGTCCTTCTAAAAGTTTCGATTCTTTCTTTGAAATACCATTGGATTTTGAAGTGCTGACCATTTAAACCAGAAGCTTGTAAATCAATGTCCGTACATATTTTTAAATGATATGCATGGTTTAAGAGGAACCTAATTCTGGGTGCATGGTTTCCTCCAAAAGAAAACATTATCTATTCCGGGGGTGGTGGGGTGGCATCATGGAGAGGGAATCCTGTACAGAAATGTATGTTCTTTAAGTGTCTTTTCCATACACCTGCCTCAAGGATTGTTACTCTTTAAATGCTAGCCAGGCAAGAGGGGGACTTTGGTGATAATTTGGCAGCTGGATGGAACATTCTAGTGAACTTAGGAGTGTGTGTGTGTGTGTGTGTGTGTGTGTGTGTGTGTGTGTGTGTGTTGGGGAAAGAGATGGGAGAAACTACAAAGAACAAGGTTTTAAATGAAAAATACGTACACCTAAGAAAAAATAGCCTTTAATACTCCTGGTGGTGATACTCCGTGTTCTGGAATCTATGAGAAGATGAGTTTCTGGGTCTTTCGTTTCGAGTGGGGTTGTACAGTGCCCTGCGCTCTCTGATGATGCAGAGCCTTGTGAAGAGGGGTCCCCCCCAGTCACACAGACCCCTGGTGCCCCTGGCCGGAGCCCAGAGAAACCACAGTGGAGGCCAGACTGGTACATTTTGGCAGGTGGTTGACAGGTCTGATGATACACAGCTGCGGGGTGTGTGTCACTGTTGTTAGGCCGTTGTCCCGCTTTCGGTATCAGGTCCTGACTTGAAATAGTCGTAGCGATGTCTCGTGATGTAGCAGGCCATTAGGCATTTCTTACATCGAATGTAAGAATTTAATCATTAGTATGAAGTGGTCAAGTGGGCTCTCCCAGGAGTACTAGGGTTTGTTTGGATTTTTTTCCTTTTTAAGTGCATTTTTGGTACATGAATAATCTATACATTTTTTTTTTTAAAAAAAGGAAACTACAGATGAGTGAAAAGAGAAAAAGTCACCTATCAGACCATCTGATTATAACCACTGTTAACATTTTGATATATATCTTTTCAGACTTTTTTCTGTGCGTTTATATGTTTTATTACTTTTTTCGTGAAATACAGTTATGTTATACGTACTGTCTTAGCACTTGCTTTTTTCCCTTGTGGCACCACCGTATTGTGACTCGATTTCTATATCACTAAAGATATAATTCTATCATTTTTAATATCTATAGAGGTTGTCCCTTAGGTTACTTAGGTTTCTGATTTTTTACTGTCACAGTTGATGAAATCCTTCATTCTAACATCTTTGTAAACTTTTCAGAATATTTACTTAGGATGATTTTCTACAGTTGGCCTTGCCAGCTTAATAGCGTGGTGGGCAGTCCACCCAGTACTGCCCTGTGCCTCCTCCCGTCCTTCCTGGGCATGTGGGAGACTACTTTCCAGCCCCCTTAAAGTCACACGGGGTTCCATGACATTCTGGCCAGTGAATTGTGAGCAGAAGTGACATGCGAGACCCCCAGGCTGAGACTGTGGGATGCTTTAGCCTCTGTCCCCTCGCCTCAGCACGGGGTGATGTCCGGCGATGGGGCCTCTGTCCACCTGGGTCCTTGAGTGACTGTGGAAGAGCCCCCGCTCCCCTCAAGACACCCACCCACCTGCATGGACGTGGGGTGTGGGTAGACAGTAAACCTTAGGTGTTGTGTATGCCCCTGGGGTTTGAAGGTTAATTTGTTACTGCGGCATAACATGTCCTATGCTGACTAACAAAACACGGTACGCATATTTTTAGGACTTTTAATATGTATTGCCTCAAATTGCCTTCCAGAAAGACAATACCAAATTAGACTCTTACCAGCAACGTGTGAGAATGTCCTACTCCCCCTTTAACACTGGTGTTACCGTGGGGGCTGGTGGCTAGTTTTGATATGCCTTTTTTCATTAGAGTGTGACCCTCCCTAGCAAAAATATTCACTGGACAATATACTTTTGTACTTTACCTATTCATCCCCTCTGGCCACTTTTCTCATTAACATTCCCATGTTAACTATACTAGAATTTTAAAAAAGTAAAAATGAGTAAACTAGGCTAATCAATAAGGAATAAAAATAAAATGAAAAAAAAAAAAGGTTAAATCTATGACCCATCTGGAATTTTTTTACTTAAACTGGGAAATCTGTCCTTTCTCTACAGATATGAAATTCCATTTTTACTCTGTCCCCAGTCCTCACATATGGTTCAGTGTGCTTCTGAACTTTCGTCGTTCACGTTCTGGCACTGGTACGACACTGTTTGATCATCCCATATTTAGAGTAAATGCCTCCATTAATTAAACCTTTTCAAAAAAAAAGTCCCTTTTGTATATTACTATTTCTAAGAGAAATTTGCTATCGTTTGTAATGTTTTGAAGAATCAGAAACTGGATCATGTAAAAATTTATAGGTTACTCCTACAATTCTTCAGCGAGAATTAACATCTTTCTAACATTTAAACTCTGACCTCAGTAAATTTATGAAATCGTATGCTCCTCAGTATATTTCTTCTAGTATAGGTAATTTCTGCGCTTGTGCTTGTAAATGAGCTCTCTTGTTCATTATATTTTCCAACTGCTTATTCATATAAAGCATTAAGAAAAATGAAAATTAGGTCCATTGATTTTCTGATCTAAAGTATTATAGGAGAGTTGTATAAAGTGTACCCATTAGGAAAAAACATAGACTGAAAGTCCCCCATAATGAAAATCTCTCTGCCCCAGGATAGTCCGTATTTACAGCATGTGCCTCATTTTTTTTCTAAAAGTCTTTTTCTCTTTTTTCTCACTTTGACCACATGCTACAACTCTTGAACTACTTGAGTCTTTTTTATTTGGCTGTAGATCTCAGGCGTCTTCCTGTGTCAGTCCGTATCAATCTACCTCATTCGTAACTGTGCACAGAGAGCAGCGTGTGTGCATATTGGTTTATTTAACGTGGCAGTTGGTCGTTTATTTTTTAACTAGCCAATCACTGAGTTAACTTTTGTTCTCCTGTTTTTCTGGTTGTTAATTCTTTTGCCTTTCTCAGGTAGATAATAGTTGTGGGTGGTGATGATGATTTCACCTCCATATTTTTATCTTATTTCACTTCCTTATCATATTGACCAGCACTCTTGAAAGAACATTAAGTAACAAATATTTAATTGTGCTGGCATTTTACATTCTTCTTTATATATGTATACACATATATATACATATATATGTGTATATATATGTATATGTATCTTTATATGTATACATATATATATAAAGATACATATACACACACACATATACACATACATATACTTAGCAAGAATACTTCTAGTGTTTGTCTAAAAGTACAAATTTGAGGGGGCACGTGGGTGGCTCAGTAGGTTAAGCATCTGATTCTTGATTCCGGCTTAGGTCATGATCTCACTCTTCACGGGATGGGGCTCTGCACTGACAGTGTGGAGCCTGCTTGGGATTCTCTCTCTCCCCCCTCTCTGCCCCTCCCCTGCTCATGCACACACACACTCTCTCTCTCTCTCAAAATAAACTTAAAACAATTTTTTTTTAAATAAAAGTACAAATTTGACTCAGTGTAAGATATTCTTAATTTATATATTATAAAGTTATATCTTCTCTTTCTAGTTTGCTGAAAGGTTTATCAGTGATGGATGTTAGGATTTTATTAAATTTCTTTTCTGCACATCTGTCGAGATGATGAAATGGTTTTTATCATGACCTAAGATGAATCATTTTAGTAGACTTACTGATGTTGAGCCCTCTGTGCATTTCTAGAAAAACCTGGGTTAGTCATGGTATATTACTCTTTTAATGTAGATCTCCACTCAGTGTTAACAGTGGTTATTTATGATGGGTTAGTTTATGGTAGATTTTTGCTCTGTGTTCTTATCTGTATTTTCTGATTTTTCTACAAGTCTTGTGTATTGCTTGTATAATAAAAATAAGAGCTTTAAAATAAGAAAAATATCCCAAACTTGGTTTGCTCATATCTTGGAATTTTTCATATGTTAAGATGGATAGTTGTATAATTGTTTTTCTCCTTTGTCAGGTACTGGTGTTGGGTTTATGTTAACTTCTTTTAAAAACAAACAAAATGGCGCCTGGCTGGCTCAGTGGGTAGGACATGTGACTTGATCTCGGGGTTGTGAGTTTGAGCCCCACATTGGGCATAGAGCTTACTTTAAAACAAACAAATAAGAACTTGGAGAGTTCTTGCTCTCTTTTTTTTTATGCCCTGGACACAGTTTAAATAATATTTAGGATTTTTTGCTCCTTGAAGTTTTTATAACCTGTGTAAAACTGTCCAAGTCTAGTGCCTTTTTAGGAAATAATTCTTTGACATTTTTTTCCAGTATTTTCCAGGCTCATTGGTCTCTTCAAACTTTCTTCCTATTCTGTGAGTTTTGGGCCATTTAACTCCTAAATAAAGATTGTTAAGATTTTCCTATTTGCCAGTGTGGAGTTGTTGTATTCTTCTTTCTCGTTCATGACGTTGTGTGTCTGTTCTTTCCCTTTATTTGTATGCATGTTCCCAGGATTATTCGATTTCATCAGTCTTTTCAAAGAACTTAAATCCTAATTTACTCCACCATTTTATGATTTTTTGTTACTTCCTTTATTTTTTTCACCTTCTCAAATTGAATGCCATTTTAATTTTTTCTTGTTTAAATAATGGACACAGGTACTAGCAGTTGTAAGGCTGTGACTTCTCTGCTGAATATTTCCTTATCCATATCCCTCAAATTTTTAGGCAGGGTGTTCTAAGGTATAAATAATTTGTAATTTCAGATTTGACTTTATTTTTTACCGGAGAGTTATTTGAAATTATGTTTTTTAATTTCCAGATAATTTTATATTTGCTGTTGTTGTTTTTAACATTTGTTACAAATTTCAAGTTTAACTGCTTTGCTGTCAAAGAGGGGATGGCCTGTACAATTTCTGCATTTTGGAGTTTTATTGATATCTTCTTGGGACCCAGCAAATTGTCAATTTTAATATTCCTAGGAAAATGGAAAAGAAGGTATGTTCTCTGAAGGGAACAAAATTCAGTCTGTATGTGTTAATTTGACCTTATTATAATATCATGGACCATTAATTTTTACTTACTTGATTCATTAAAGACTAAGGAAAATGAGTCTCCCACTACTGTTGAATTTCTATTTTTCTTCTGTTTCTAATGGTTTTTGCTTTATGTATTTCAGTATGATGTTATTCGGCAAATTATCTTTTTTATATTTAAGGGGGAAATTTTTCCCTTTGAAGACTTCTATACCTTTGTGAGTTTTACCTGATTTTGTTGTAACGGAGTTGTTTACGTAGAAATACATAGTTCAGTAAAATGTTTGTGTCTGTTTTTCAGTCAACAAAAATCTTTCAGGATTTCAAAAATCCTTTGTGTCTTATGGTGATGTGCTTTTGGTGGAACAGAATGAGAGCTTTTGAGTACGCCAACATTTCCGATTCTCGGTTTGGGGCAAACGCATACTTGGATATGCTTAGCAGACACCTTCCCTTCAGGGGGTCACATTTTGCCTCCATGGGGCCCATAGCACAGCTGTTCTCAACCCGAGAGGCTCGTTTCTTCTGCGGGGCTAGCCTTCGGAGCAGAGGGCAGCAGAGAGTAGAGACGCTTGTGTTCCTGGCCATTTGGGGGGCGGGGGGTGGGGGGGGCGTGCTAATCTCAGAGACTCATTCTGTCAGAAAAGATTTTTCCAGAGCAGTTTGAACAGATTACTCACATGGCAAAGTCTGTGTCAAGCAGAGAACCAGCTTTTCCCAAACACACGTAGGAGGTGTGGATCTCAACCCACAGCTCAGGAGCGAAATTAGTAAGACCTCCTCTCTTTTCCCTTCATTCAAGTTAATGAATTTCTGTTTTGAGTCCCCATTCTGTCGAGCCCATGCAATTTGATCTGGGTCAATTCCGGGACCCCCTTTTCTCCAGTTTGAGTCTTCAGAGGTTTTGGGGGGGGGGGCTTGTGTATCTTTCAAGGTATTGGGGGGGGCGGCTAGTGTTCCTGCCCCTGCCCCACTCTGCCACGCACCCCGTTCCCTCTGTGACATGCTTGCGTGCTCGGGAGTTCAAGAATTACGCAGACGTTCCTGTGCGGCAGAAGTCTCCCCGAGGCTGTCCTGGGCCCTGTCTGCAGCCATCCTGTTTGACAGCCAGGGTTTCAGGTAGAGGGTGGCTGAACGTGAGGGGTCCGTAGGACAGGCCAGACGTGTTGGCACGGAGTGCGCTGCCGAGCGGAAGCGGCTCTGTGGCTCCTGGCGCCTGCTTGTTGGCTTGACGGCCTGTCTGCAGGCACCGGCAGTTAGCTTGTGGGTTATCCCGTGACCCTGACCGTGACCAGAGCCACCTCCCGGAGGGGCCTCCTGCTGCCGCATCAGGTCCTGTGTGTTCTCTCTCCGGGGCGTTTGGCCAGGTTGGCCTTGCTCTTGACTTACTCCTCCATGACTCTGAGGTTTTCCCTCCCGATCCTGTCTTAACTTCTCACTGTTCTACCTCCTTCCTCTCCTCCTCCCGCTCTGGAGCGTTGGGGTCTCCACGGATCTGGCCCGGACCATCTTCCCTCGAGACTGTCCCCCGGCGTTTCAGGGCGTCCGTGGTTGATTCCGTCAGCCGCTGCTGTGCACCTGGCCTGTGTCCCCGTGGCCCCTGCACAGGTCAGCTGCCGTCCTCCAGCACCGCCATCCTCCCCTCCGTCCCGGCCCCTCTCATGATCTTGGGTTCCTCCCTCCGGCCAACCAGCGTCTTCACCCCTGCCCTGCTGCTGGTCTCCTTTGGCCCAGAGCTCCTTCGTGCTCCGGTTTCTCACATGGGCAGGTGTCCAGAGGCCTCTTCCCAAAGCTGGAGGCATCGGTTCTTGCCCCACCTCCCCACATCTGCAGGGCCTCCCCGGGCACCTGGCCCGCCTAACTGTGCTGTTGCTGTTCTTCCTCTGCTGCCTGGAACCTTCCCCGTGCCCACCCTGCTCTTCCCGCAGCCAGCCCGCGAACTCAAAGGTGGGACTCACAGACCTCCCACAGGTGTTCCCCCTGGTGGAGGGAAGACCATGTGTTGTGGTGCTAATGGAACCCAGCCGATGGGGGGTCTGTGTCGCCAAGAACAGGGGCAAGAGCACAGCCAGCTTGTCTAGAAGCGGAGGGCCCAGGCCGCTCTGAAGACCCTCAGACCCCTGAGACGTCAGGCTCGAGGGCTCCCCGCTTGGAAGGAACCCGCAATGACTACACCTGCTGCACGCCTCCCTCCCCACAGCCTGTGCGCGCTGGCCGTCTGGTTTGCAGACCGCACGCTTCTGGGCTACCTGGGCTATCCAGGCCATCCCAGAAGAACCTCCTGGATGAGCACCTTTGCAGTCTGGGCCTGGCAGCATGCATTCCAGCAAGCTCCTTGTGCTGGACAAGACGCTGGCTCCCCAAAGACGGCCTCATCCTAGTCCCTGCCACCTGTCCCTGTGTGGCAGAAGGGACCTTGCAGATGAACCTCGGATGGGGAGATTCTCCTGGACTATCTGGGTGGGCCCAGTCCCATCCCACGAGGTCCTAAAAACAGAGACCTTTCCTGGCCGGGGTCAGAAGGAGACGTGACGGCCAAAGACTCCGATGAGGTCCTGCCGGCTTCGAAGAGGAACGAAGGGGCCACAGCCCGTGAGCGCGGGTGACGCAGGCCAGGAAACAGCCTCCCCTCTAGAGCCTTCGGAAAGGAACGCGGCCCCGCCGACACCCTGGTGTTAGCCCAGCGAGGCCCCCGTCGGACTTGGGACCTACGCCCTGTCTGTGAGTCTCCAGGTTTGTGGGGGTTACGGCAGCAGTTGGTACACTCCTCCCGTGAGTTTCCTTAGAACTGAGAACCTTTGCTCTATGCATTCAGTCAACTGCATGGTTTCACGTGGTGGGTGCTCCTTAATCAAAAACCTCTTGATTCTGGCACCTGCTGCCACCTGCTTGAGTCCCTGCTCAAATTCCGGAGAGGAAGCGAGTGAACACGTGAACAGGTAAGTCTGGCCCAGCTCCTGTTTCGCTGCAGGACAAGCCATAGGATGCTTGTCACCAGGATGGACTGGCTACCTCGGGACCAGCTTTGGCCAGAGGGCCCGTCCCGGGTAGAAAATGTGGCCTCGGTGGGCTGCCCGTGTAGCGGGGGCTCTGGATGTAGAGGCAGCATGACTGGTGTCTGGGACCTGTCATCTGGGAGGGAGGGGGCAGGGAGGACTCGGGAAGATTCCTGGGGCTGACCCTGCAGGATGGTGCGGCCTTGCCGGCAGGTGGAGGCACAGAGTTGAGGCAGCCGAGCACTCAGGCTTTGGTCGGCCTCTTGGTGCTGGAGTGCAACCCGCCGTGGCGGAGGGGCTGCCCAGGGGATGGAGGTGAGGTCCCTGAGGACTGGGTGCCCAGCGCCAGAGGGGCTGGGGAGCTGGGAGGGACTCTACTTGGGGAGGGGGGAGAGTGACGGGGGGCACTCAGGAGAATGGGTTGGAGTTTGGGACTTAGGCCCTGGGAGCTAACGCTTGTCCTCCTCTACGGTTCTGAAATCCCTGAGGGCAGTCTGGGCTTCGTTCAGCAGCTCGGCTGGAAGAACGGGGAGAAGGGAGGGTTGGGGGGTGGGGGAGTTCGGGAGAAGGAGAAGGTTTGATGCACAGAAGACAGTTGAGTGAGGAGCTTTAATTGGCAGAACTCTCTTCCGAAAAGGATCCTGTTTCGAAGGCTCTTTGGCAGACCTTAGAAAGCAAATGCTGAGAACTGTCCAAGCCCGAGTGCATCTCAGAATACTGAGATTACAGTAATTACCACAGTACTGATCTGCAAAGTAAGCACAGGGAAGGCCAGTCAAGCTCTGACCTTGCCATTTTTTTAAATATCAAATTCTTGGGGCGCCTGGGTGGCTCAGTCGGTTGAGCGTCCGACTTGGGCTCAGGTCACGATCTCACGGTTTGTGAGTTCGAGCCCCGCGCCGGGCTCTGTGCTGACAGCTCAGAGCCTGGGGCCGGCTTCAGATTCTGTGTCTCCCTCTCTCTCTGCCCCTTCCCCACATGTGCTCTGTCTCTCTCTGTCTCTCCGAAATAAATGTAAAAAAAAATAATAATAATTAAAAAAATAAATAAATGTCAAATTCTTCCCCGAGGAACATTCTGGGACTGAGCCCGGCCTGTCTGTGGTGGGGACGGGGCTGAGGCAGATACGGCTGCAGAGGCTGCACGTGCGTGTGTTCAGTTCTAGATTCGGGGAAGGAAGGACGGGTGACAGACCTGTGAGCCACCTGGCGGCCACGCTGAAATGTCTCCAGCCACTCGTGGAGGTCCGGGCTGCAGCAGTGGAAGAAGGTCCCGGATCCCTCCCGGCTGCAGCCCCTCGGGCCGGACTCACTCGGGGTGTAGTTAGTGAAGCAGAAACCGGAAGTACAACAGGTTTTGGTAAATCACTTTTCTCTGGAAATAAAAGAAGGTCGATTCATATTGTTCTGTGGAAACCCTGGACTGCTGTGGCCATGGCGAGGGTTTGAGGTTAGTGCGGATGCCCTGGACGGCCTGAGAAATGAGCAGACCGCCTTGTGTTTGCCCTTCCCCTTCCCGATTGTAACACGACGTGAGGCGGAGGAAAGATTCCAACATGAGACTTTAGTTCCCGAGGCGAAGCATTATTCCCTCATCCTTAGTATTTGCTTAAGCAAATGTTTATCTAAAATCTTGTTAAAAACTTGACCCCCTCCTGCCCCCTGCCAGGCAGGGACAGCTGTGTTCAGATAGTGTCTCATTTCCTCATGAATCACACTGATGCATTATAAATAGTTCTTTATTACAAGTTTATATATGTGCTGGATACATAAAATATATTTCATTTAAAATATTTAAAAGAATTCCTGAAATTAAGCGGTTTATTCTGATTCTTGCTAAAACCATCTTCACATTCGAGCCTTTATCTCGTTTTGTTTATTTATGAGAGAGTGTGCAAGTACGTGAGCCGGGGAGGGGCAGAGAGAGGGGGAGGATCCCAAGCAGGCTCCATGCTGTCAGCACAGAGCCCGGCACGGGGCTTGATCCCGTGACCTTGTGATCGTGACCTGAGCCGAAACCAAGAGTCGGACGCTCAGCCGACGGAGCCACCCAGGTGCCCCCACGTTCAAGCCTTTAAATGTGGGGAGGCCACGGTCAGTAGCACAACAGCGCCGCTAAACGTAGTAGCATCACCTTTTTTTGGAAGAAGGGAATGATTCTAGATCACCCTCGGTGAAAAACAAATACTCTTCTCTTACGCCGCTAATACTGTGGGTTCTTAGATCCCAACAGTTTGGTGTGTGCATGTCCCCACGTCTCTACGTCCCGCCCTGATTGTAGGAGCCACAACATTCAAGAAAGGCCGCAACGTCACACGAAGCCCCACTGGTCTCTGGGGCTGTTATGTGGCCGGGCCACCTGTTCACATGCCTTTACAAGAACAGACCTTGGGCCTGCGTCTCATTCAAGCGCTCGGGCGGTGCCGTTGGCCGTGGAGGAGAGCTCAGCGGTCCCACTCGCTGCCGGGGCTCGGCTCGTCACCGTCCTCCTCCTCCGAGTCAGCAGACACTCTCTTGATTCTCTGGAGTGCCGCCTTGATACTTGTCTCCAGGTCACTGGTTGGTTTGCTGCTGGGGCTCAGGTCGAGGCCGGAGTGAACTTTCCTCAGTTTGACCCCCTGCCTTATGGCAGCCAGAAGTTGCTCATTGAACGAGGCACGGGGAGGGGGCGAGGCGGTCACCTCCGTTCTCTGCAGAGGGGTCCTGTGGCTCCTTAAGGAGGCCAGCACTTCGTCCATAGATCCTGAAATTGAGCGGACAGAGCAAGGACCGTCAGAACCCACACTCTCTCTCCCCAAGGCGCCAGGGCGTTTTTGTACCAGATATGGGTTACGTCGCACATAGGTTAATAACGCGGTTTCAGCAAATAATCATTCTGTGAAACAAATGCTTTGAGCACCTGCGAGAAAGGTCAACCGCTAGCTCCCTGTTTGAACACAGGGTGGCTTAATCGCTAATATTTCACTTCGGCCACTCGCTGCCCGCCACTCCCTCAGAGTCACAGCAACTCAGGCACAGTCATACACACCTTTCGTCCCAGTGGCTGTTTTACAAGATGCAGGTGTTGTCTTTTTGTGTGATCCTGAAGAGGGGTGAAAACCTAGGGTGCAGATAACCTGATCCAGTAAGCACGAGAGCTGCACACAGTTTCAGTAAGTTGTATCTTCTCCGTGTTCCTTCCCTACAGTGGACCTGCTGTATTTCTCTAATTTCACCACTCTTTTTAAAAAATTTTTTAAGGAGTATTCATTTTTTCAGAGACAGAGCACGAGCAGGGGAGGGGCAGAGAGAGACACACACACAGAATCCCAAGCAGGCTCCAGGCTCCTGGCTGTCGGCACGGAGCCCGACGCGGGGCTTGAACTCCTGGACCACGAGATCACAACCTGAGCTGAAGTTGGACGCTCAACCGACTGAGCCCCCCAGGCGCCCCCTGACTTCGCCACTCTTGGATGTTAGTCAGCGGTGACTCATTCTGTGGCGGTGACGGGGGGAGGTCTACGCACAGGAAAAGGCTGGAAGTAGACTTTAGTCAGTGGCTCTGGGAGCCTGATGGGGGCCATGCTGGTGCATCTCTGCTGGTACCTGATAACTGCACCCGAGCGAACGTATGCCTTCTACCTGAGGGTGCACAATGCTGTCAAAACACAAATTCAATCAGAGTTTCAAGGCCTGGGTGAGGAGGAGCTATTTTCTCCTCAGGCACCTTGAGACCCCCGAGGGGGTAAAATCTTTGACCTCTACCTGCTGGAGACGGGGGCGCGACTATGGTCACTAATGTAGAGGTGTCCGGGTGAGGCTTCAAGACGGCAGTCGTTTCTGGTTCAGGATTGAGAGGCCGTGCTCTAACAAAATACTAGTTCAGCCTGGATTTGAACCCACGACTTCTCATCACAGCTCCCTTCCAGGAGTGACAAAGCCTCACACTTGGTCATTTCGGGTACTCACACTTTTTTATTCTTTGCAGTGAAACGGGGCAATGTGTGTGTGTGTCGAGGGCCTCCCCACACGGTGTGCGTTAACCCTGAACCGGGATGAGTCCCCCACAGAGGTCTGCTCACATCCAAACTCCAGGCCCAGGCATGTGAGCTCTTGCTTTCGCTACACTACGTTGTTGCAGACCCTGTGGAAATGGGCCAGCTGGGTCTCCTCCTAACAGTGTGGACATTTTCATTGGTACCTGGTTCTGGATACAGTGACCCGTGAACTCCGAATAACCAGAATACCGGAACCACAGTTTGGAACCGTTTTTTTCCCACGATTCCCATCACCTACTGCAGAGATCTTGCGCGTTCTAGGTGGGGGCGCTCAGGCGTAGTCTTTGTAACAAGCGCACACGTTTGTCTAACACTCCCCCTCCCCGAAGCCGTAGGTTCTGAGTCTGGGCAGATTTAAGCCAGTCTCAACAGTCAGTGGATCAGACCAAACGAGAGCTGCAAGTCAGAGTTTCAGCCCTCCTTAAACAGAAAATTCGTGTATTCAGTGTACTGTACTTGCAAAGGCAAGACGTGGGCTGCTTTTTTTTTTTTTTTTAACCACTTCATTTTAGAAAGCTCTCCCTAAGTAAGGTTTCTCAGTCCACCAGTCTGTGGAACAGCCAGGAATATTCTAATATTCCTCTGCAGTCAGTGCCAACCAATATTCTACTTAAGCTGCGACAATTTCATTCTGTAAATGACTCACAGACTCAACAGGAACACGGAGAATTCCAGGGGCCGAAGTCTTAAGAACCTGAAACGGGTGATGCGGCAACAGAGATCCCAAGTCACGTGACCACGGAATGTGTAGACCTGGTTTCTTCAAGGCGAGTTCGCATTTGTGAAACTCAGACTGTGCTGACTTTGCAGTCAGACAGTGACACTAAAGGCAGCGAGCACCGGGGAGTTTTAAGACCGGAGAGAATGCTGACAAAGCCTGATGGGAGGGGGACTGATTGCTTCCCCCGCCCCCCACCCCCACCAGCGCCGAGTGGGGGGAGCAGCAGCGGTTACCTGGGCCTCGGGGACCGGCTACGGCTGCGCAGTGGCGCGCGCTCACGGCAGGCGGTTTGCCCCGCAGGGGAAGCGGCTCCTCTGTCCCCGGAGTCCTCAGGGCCGAGTTCTGGCGATCTGCGTACGGACCAGGGAGGGGCGGCGGTGGCGGTGGCGGCGGTGGTGGTGGCGGCGGCGGCGGCGGAGGCGGCGGTGGCGACAGTTCCTCACCGGATTTGGAGCGTGTTTGGTCACCAGCTGGAACAGAGCTCTGGTCGGTATTTCCAGAACAGTCCCGATCCTCGCGGGTTTTCACATCGCTGCCGTCAGGTGTCTCCCCTGGGGACGCAGCCGTCTGTGGGGCGAGCCCAGCTGGCAGGTGCAGGGCCGCAGCCCCCGAGCACGGCGACGTCGCTGCAGACCCGCCCGGGCGCCTCTGGGGAGGAAACACGGGGTCAGAAAGCGGCCGCGGACTCGAACCATCCGAAGGGTAACGCTTGGTGCAAATGCTCTCGTTCACAGAGTGGCTCCTCGTCACCCTGGATGGCCAGCCTGCCTACGAAGGCCGTTCTTACGGAGGAAGCATCCACATCCCTTGATAGATACCGCTTGCTCTGTGACAAAGACAGGCCAGTGTACATGCAGATGAAAACGCTCCTAGTGTTAGTATGCACAATGAAACTCGAAAGAGCAACAACAGGAAGTTACTTCAGAAAACTATGGTGAACTTATTTAAAATAGTAGGCAGCAATGAAAAACCGTAAATGTACGAAGTCGTGAAACATCCTAAAAGAATACAGATGACGCGGTGTTAAATTCACAACCACGTAAAACAGCTGTCTGAAAAACTCCCCTGGAGTGGACCTCAAAGTGATGGTTATCACATGTTTCTTTTCTCTAAGTTTTAGGTTTACAGTAAACTTTATAATTTAAAAATGTGAACTTAAAATGTTCCGGTCTCAGGGCACCTGGGTGGCTCAGTCGGTTAAGCGGGGGACTTTTGATTTTGGCTCAGGTCATGATCTCACGGTTCATGAGTTCGAGCCCCGCATCAGGCTCTGCACTGATAGCACAGACCCTGCTTGGGATTCTCTCTCCCTCTCTGCCCCTCCCCTGCTCATGCTCTCTCTCTCTCAAAAATAAAACAAAACATAAACATTAAAAAAAAGAAGAAGAAAAAGAAAACATTCTGGTCTCTCAAGTATTAGTTTGATAAGTAAAAACATAACCTTAGGGGCGCCTGGGTGGCTCAGTCGGTTAAGTATCCCAACTTCAGCTCAGGTTGTGATCTGGTGGTTCATGGGTTCAAGCCCTGTATCAGGCTCTGTGCTGTCAGGACAGAGCCCACATTGGATCCTCTGTCTCCCCCGCTTTCTGACCCTCCCCAACTCGCCCTCTCTCAAAAATAAACATTAAAAAATGTTAAAAAAGAAAAACATAATCTTATCAACGAATCCTGAGTGGTGGGAAGGTGGTCCCTAATGTAGGCACTGACTAGCCAATAAAACACATAAAATGTTAATACTATGTAGCCATTAAAATGAACTAGATCTACCTATCTATCTGTAAATAAGAACACATCTCCATGTAATTTAAGTGAAAAAAGAAACTGGCAGAGCATGTATACAATGGTATAATACTAATGTAAATTTAGTAGTAATACACCAAAAGGGCAATTCATCATAGAGTACAAGCATACCTCATCATATTGCCCTTTATTTTGCTTTGCAAAAATTGCATTTTTTTTTAAATCAATTGAAGGCTCATGGCAACCCTGAGTCGAACAAGTCTGTCGGTGCTATTTTTCCAGTAGCACTTGCTCAGTTGGGGTCTCTGTGTCACATTTTGGCAATTCTTGCAATATTTCAAACTTTTTCATCGTTACGGTGATGATCTGTGATCAGTGATCTTTGCTGTTACTATTACAGTTGTTTCTGGGGCGCCCAAACTGTGCCTGTATAAGGCAGTAAACTTCACTGTTGTCTTATTCTAAGAAATGGCCACGGCCTCCGCCTTCTGCAGCCACTGCCCTGATCAGTCAGCAGCCATCGACATCGAGGCAAGACCCTCCACTGGCAGAGATGTTACAACTTGCCAAAAGCTCACCGGATGGCATTTTTTAGCAATAAAGTATTTTTAAATTAAGGTATGTACTTTTTTGTAGACCTAATGCTATTACTGCACACTTAATACACTGTAGTATAAACACAGTTTTATATGCACTGAGAAACCAAAACATTCATTCGACTCGCTTCATTGTGGTGGTCTGGGACAGAACCTGCACAGTCTCCAAGGTGTGCCTGCATTTCTCTCTCCTCCACATTTTTCTTTTTTATTAAAAAAAAAATATATATTTTTTAATGTTGATTTATTTTTGAGAGAGACAGAGCGTGAGCGGGGGAGGGGCAGAGAAAGAGAGGGAGACACAGAATCCTAAAACGGGTTCCAGGCTCTGAGCTGCCAGCACAGAGCCCGATGTGGGGCTTGAACTCGTGAATCACGCGATCATGACCTGAGCCAAAGTCGGACGATCAACAATTGAGACACCCAGGCATCCCTCTCCTCCACATTCTTCTAAGTCTTTCCACGACAGAAGAGCGATGGCAAGCCCCAAACCTCACGGATGCGGCTGCTGGTCATGCAGCCACCACACTGTGCCTTTCTGTCATCATATGCCGGGAGAATCAGAATCCTGGAAACCCTGCGCCAGACTCGGGAGGTCATCCAGCCATCCCCAAACCCCAAGGACCCCTCCTCGGCATCCGGGCACCGGCATGTCGCTGTGACCCTGGCCTGTCGAGTTCTGCCTCATGGTGCTGGGCAGTCTGTGTCCCCAGGGCTCACTCAAGACACACTAAATCCTTTACCTCCTAAGAGCCCAACCTATCTGGGCTCAACAAGTGTCACATATCAAGTGATTCACTTCCCATCTTCTCCCTCTCCTACTTTCCCCCTTCCAAATGTGCTCAGATTGGCTTTGTCCCTTTGAAGGTGGCACTTCTTGGCAAACAGACTCCCCTCATTCTACAGAGGACTCATCTGTTCGTACATCTTAAAAAGTCCCGGGCTTTTCTCGAACTTCTTCACAAGTGACTGCTAGGAGGCTGGAAGAAACTCCATTCTCAAGGTTCTTTCCCCTACGTTTAAAGCCCACACACTCCATCCTACCACCCTCTGGAGAAATCCACACCTCCAAAGGCCAAAAAACCCTCAGCTCGCACACCTTGGAGACAGGTTCCGTTCCAGGCCACCACCAGTGTGAGGTCAACGTGTTAGATTTTTTAATTCATCCTTCTAGTCTATTGAAAGCGCAGGTGGCCTGGTTCTGCCCCTTCCTTCGGTCTATCCCTCCCACCTCCAGATTTGAAAATTTGATCCTGATCGGATGCTTCGGGGCTAAAGAGCCGGACTTGCACCCCCGGATCCGTCCTCCATCCAGGCTCCATTAACCAGTGCCCTCGGGCGAGAGCTGACCAACCAGCTGTCCTGCGCCCATTCGGTCTACCTTCACCTGGTTTCACACAGCATCCCTCCGGCTCACCCTCCCTCCTTCTGGAGGTGGGGTCTAGGCATCAGCAATTCTGATGTGCTGCCCAGGCAGGAGAAGGCCTCTGCGGCTCCAGAGTTAGGAGACAAGCGGCCGCACACAATCCCGAGCGACGCTGTGCCATCACGTGGGCCGCAGGGTTAAGAATTAAATGAGAAAGAACGGGAAATGTCTAGCACCGGGCTGGTATGCAGTTAGGCGCTGGTTAATGAGCACATCAGAAAACAAGTTGAGGTCAGCGTGTCATGATTTATCACTCCAGGGGCCCCATTCCTTGGTAGCACAGCACACCTTCAAGACCTTATCCCGGAGTCCTGTCTGGGAGTGGGACGTTTTCCCTTGTGGGGCAGCTACGAACGTGGATCTGTGTGATGCAAACAGATTTATGTTTTCTATTCAGCTAGTTTAACGTTATTTTTAAATGAGTAGGTACTTGTTTTTAAACCTATACACTTTTAACAGAGTACTTAACTATACTAGGTCACAGGGATTCCTTGGCTGCATTTCATTTAATTTTTGTTAATGTTTATTTTTGAGAGAGTACACACAGGGGAGGGGCAGAGGGAGAGGGACAGAGGATCCGAAGTGGGTTTTGCACTGACAGCAGTGAGCCTGACGTGGGGCTTAAGTTCACAAACCGCAAAATCGTGAGCAAAGTCGGGCGCTTAACCGACTGAGCCACCAGGTGCCCCTCCTTGACTGCGTTTTACAGAATGTTAATAAAGTCAGGAAAAAGCAAGCGAAGGTTGAGGGCAATGTAACTGTTTTCAGTTTTTCTGGCTGGTCAACAGCATGGTGGGCAGAGTCAGCACCACTGGGTCAGGAGGAGAGAGCAAGAACCCTGGTGTCTTGCAATGTCAAAAATGTTAACATTTTAATATTCTTGCTTTTTACTTCTATACTAAAAATGATGGCATTTGAGGAACATTTTGTGTTACAAATTATCAGTTCATAATACTTTATACTTTTCTCCTAGGATGGGCAGTCTTCATTTCTCCAGAAAATGGAGGTGAGGGGTAATTATCTGTAAAACTTACACCTTTATTTATTTTTTTATGTTTATTTTTGAGAGAGACAGAGAGAGAGACAAAGCTGAGCAGGGGAGGGGCAGAGAGAGGGAGACATGAACCCGAAGCAGGATCCAGGCTCCGCATTGTCAGCACAGAGCCCGACGTGGGGCTCAAACTCACGAACTGCAAGATGACGACCTGAGCCAAAGTCAGACGCTCAACTGACTGGGCCACCCAGGCGCCCCTAGAACTTACCTCTTTAAATGCTCTCAATCGTTGGAGTGTCTTCTTGCGTTCCTGGTTTATCCATTCTTTTTTCTTTTGCTCCTCTTCTCTTATCTTGTCTCTTTTCTATATTTAAGCAAACGTGTATTTGTAAATTTCTCAAACTAAAAGTGTTGAGAAAGACAGGGTGTGTGATGCAACGTTACCCCCTCCCCGGGTCTCACCCCCATGTCCCCTCCCCAGGCTGCAGGACTGGACTGCAGTCTCCCCAGGATCAAGGCTGGCACTTGCCAGCCTGGGGCAGTGGAGCCCCAGTTTCTAGAGATCTAAGCCAGTGTGTCACATTATGCAGATATAAACATGTTCTCTACAGCCACTTACCATCTGGATACTGTGATGCTGATGAAAGTGTTTCATACTTTCTGCAGCCAGTTGTAGTCGGAGCCGATGATTCTCTTTGCACTGATCCTGGGAGAATAATACAAGTCACGTACATGGTTTTTAATATTACTGTGGGCTCTAGCAAAGAAGTTTAAAAGAAGGCACTGTATTTGTGCTGTCACGTAAGGCGTTTGTTAATACGAGTTTCTGTGGTTCCAGGATCCTGCCTCCGCTAGCCTTGTGATATGTGCTGACGGGCGCCTTACAGGAGTCCACAGTACCCGCTCATAGGACCACAGCTGTGATTCAGCGCCACGAAAGATGAAAAAGCAAATCCTCCAAGTGGAAATGAGAGGACACACAGGCAGTCTCCCGTTCTTAAATGGCACGTGTCCTAAGAATCTGTTTCAATGTGATTATTTTAAACTCAGCTCCTCATATTACAATAGTATTTCCAGTCATAAGTACATGACCATATGCAACCTACAAACACCTGAAAAATTCTACTAAAAACTGTATTTTAACTAAACTTAACCATTCTTAAGGTGTGTTACTTTTTTTTTTTCCTTTTTTTTAATTTTAGAGAAAGTGTGAGCAGGAGAGGGACAAAGAGGAAGAATCTGAAGCAGGTTCCATCTCAGCACAGAGCCCGACTCAGGGCTCCATCCCACAACCCTGGGATCATGACCTGAGCCGAAATCGAGATCGGACACTCAACCAACTGAGCCACTCAGGTGCACCTTTTATGTATTAATGAAGTTTTGGGTGGTTTTTGTTTTTGTTTTTTTAAGTTTTATTTTTTTTCTTTTGAGAGAGAGCGCACCAGGGAGGGACAGAGACAGAGAATCCCAAACAGACTCAACACCATCAGTGCAGAGCCTGATACGGGGCCCAAACCTCCAAACGGTGAGATCATGACCTGAGCCATAATCAAGAGTCGGATGCTTAACTGACTGAGCCACCCAGGCGCCCCATATCACAGAGTTTTTAAAAATTAAGAGAAAAAAAAAACAAAAACCACTCACCAAATACAAGGATTGAAATGAGCTGAATATTATGTCTAATATTCTACAATCAACATTAACAATAAATTTTAGAAACAAATTTTAGAATTTACTCCAGCTGATTATGAGAAGCTTCTACCTATTGTGATTTTAAAAATACCTGTGTATGTAACAGGTATTCAACAAACAATTGTTGAACAGATCGATCAAAATCTAGAGATTATGGTAAATGCTTAAATCCCAAAAGACACAGAATCCTTTTCAAAAGGATTATACTTTTAAAAAGTGCACTTTTAAAAAGCATACTTTTAAAAAGTACTTTATTATACTTTTCAAAAAAAAAAATATATATATATATATTTTTTTTTTTTTCTTTAATTGCAGCCATTGGTATCTATATAAACACGCAAGAAATGAATCACTGTGTGGTCGAGAGCCTTATCTTGAGTGGAGGAATCCTTGACTGGGGAGAGGAGAGCCACTGGGCTGCCCACCCGTCTGTTCCTGAGACAGGCCCTCCGGGCGCAGATCCTGCCCCGCTTGCGCTCCAGGCGCTGGTGCTGCCGTCTCAGCTCTGCCGCCTCCAGGTTCTCGTCGCCAGGCAGCCCCGCCACACAAGCCACAGCCTCAAGTTCCTCTGCACTCTCACATGGGTCGTAATAGACAACTTCCCCCTCTTTATCTAGAAACATAGTGGTGACATTTAAAACGTGTTTGGTATAAAAAATAACACACGAAGATACCTTCAGTGTAAGGGAAGTACGGGAGACTTGTAACCCCGCCACCCAGGGAGAGCTGCTGTTAGCACCCGTGTGGGGAGGCGGGGGAGTGTAGAGACACACACACACACACACACACACACACACACACACACACCAGTAACAGTGCTAAGAGGACATTTTCCATGTGATGGAAAGAGAACTTCAATGGCAACACAGTATTCTCTCATTGAAGCACTCTGTATCGTTAGAAATATTCCAAGTTCCATTATTATCAAATTCACCGTGATGAACATCTGAACATAAAGTCTTTGTGTACATTTTTATTACTTCCTTAGAGATGAATAGTCAAGGCTCTTGGCAGCTAGCACTCGATCGCCCTCCAGAAAGGAAACCCACATTCTGCCAGCAGTGTCTCATTAAGGTGCCTTAAAGACATTTAATCGTGATTACGTACATATCTTTTAAAAATACACGCTAATTGTGACAAATCCTAGCTCTGCAGAACTAAATAAAATAGAAAGTGAAATTTTCTTCTTCCTTTCCCAAACCTTTGGGAGCCCATTCCCAAAGGAAAACATTATGAACAATTTGGCATGCATCTTTCTGGATTAACTCTTTCAGTAGGATTTTTTCCTAAATATGTAAAATGCTTATAACCTGAAATTACTGCAAAGTTTTTTGAATACTCAGGATTCAATTAAATGTTCAGATTTGGTATGGCTTAACCCAGTGAGCCACCCAGGAGCCCCAAAGAGATTTTTTTTTTTTTTACTCACAAACATACTAAAAGAAAACATAAGTAAAATATTGATATAATTTGGGGATGAGGAGCATTTTGCCAAGCATAACAACAAACACGGGAAGACTTCACCAAAAGTAGATAGGACTTCATAAAAATTAAGTATTTCTGCAAGGCAAGAGAAAGCAAATGACAAGGAGAAGTTTTTGGCAACATTTGACAGATACTAGAGTAATAGCCTTAGTACGGAAAGGGAACATTCCAAGAAAAATGGGCAAAGACCAAGGATAGGCAGTTAATGAAAGAAATACAGACAGCCCGTACACATACAAAAATGTGCCTACTATACTTTTTTTTTAAATTTATTATTAAGAGACAGAGTCAGAGCATGAGCAGGGGGGAGCCAGACAGGAGGGAAGACACAGAATCCGAAGCAGGCTCCAGGCTCTGAGCTGTACAGAGCCTGACATGGGGCTCAGACTCACAAACCGTGAGATCGTGGCCGGAGCCGAAGTCGGACGCTTAACTGGCTGAGCCACAGGCGCCCCATGCCTGCTACGCTTACAATTAAAGAAATGAAAGCTACAAGACGCCATTTTCTTCTATCAGGGAGGCAAGAATTGAAAAGAATGCTGTAAGTATGGGGAACAGGTGCTTTCATAATCTGCTGCGGGGAGCGTCTTTCTGCACAACCTCAACCTACAAGGCCGTTGTATAGTATTGAATTTAGAAGTCAGAAAATAATAGAGGCCAGGAAAAAATGTATACTGAAGGACTGTTATAGTGTAAGCAGGTACGTGTCAAGATGTAAAATTCGCACTGTCCTTGACCCAGCAATTCCATCTTTGGAAATTTATTCCAAAGAAACACTCTCTCTTACATGCAAAGACGTGTAGAAGAAGGCTCCCCACTACACTACCGTTTGCAAGAGTGAAAAACGAAATCACGGTACGTACACATAATGAATGCTGTGCAGTCATTAAAATTTTTCATGTTTTTCTCACTCAAATGGAAAGATGGTTTTTAGGTATTAAATGAAAAGAGGCTACTCTACAGGGTATATACTTTTGGTTTAGAAATTGATATTTACTTATACGCATCAGCATATAACCAAGGCTATGTCAGGATCTATAGATGATGGAACTGGGGTGATAACAGTTTCCTTTGTTTTGCTGTGTGTTTAATGATGAATTTATCATCTGAAAAACAAAAATGCTAAAAGGAAACTTCAGGAAATTTCAGTAGATGTTTTAGACAACTTATAAGAAGTGGTAATACAGTCTTGGTATTTTCTGGAAGGCGTGATTTAAACATTTTAACATACCCATTTAAGTATAAATCTTACCTCTTATAAGCCTTTTAATTGAGTCCAACTGTGTAATAAGCAGTATTTCTTCATATTTTAATATCTCGAATTTAACCTCATACAGTTCTAATTGGACTTCATAATATTGTATTTCTAATTCATCGACAACGTCCGTATTTTTTTCTTGTTCTGGAAGATCTTCCATCTGGTTTTCATGGAAAAAGTAAGAGCAGGTTAAAATAACTAGCACATTAAAAGCAAACATTAGATGCATTTGAGCAATATTCTATTCTTTGCTTAATACCAAATATAAAACTAACAGAGAGGAAACCTTTTTCCATTTCATTTAATAAAACAAAAATGCCTTACTTGATGTTTGTTACAAATATTTTAACTTACCCTTGAAACATATGAAAATATTTAGGCTTTTGAGAAAAGTAAATGACCGTGAGGCATTTGCAGCGTTTCCTGCTTCACACTCCTACCATTAGAGGAAGAAATTTAAGTGGCTATGATCCTGGGATAAAGTACCTTTTTATTACCCTCAAGTCATGCTGAAACACTGCTTGATTGATTTAAGTATCTCATCTACTTCAGGGCTGAGCTCAGTGTTATTATCAGGAGCACCCTACAATATATTTCAAAAACATCTTGACCGAAAGGAAGTTTCCTGCCAACCTCCCGCGGTCTACATTCGCAGCCAATAGAAGATGTGCAGTGAGTGCAGCAAGGAAGCTCTAACCGTGTTTGGAAAGAAAGGCACTACCTAAAAGTGTGTTTTTCTGTTACTTTAGATTTTTTTTAAGTTTATTTATTTTTGAGAGAGACAGAGCAAAGGAGCGAGGGGCAGAGAGAGAGAGAAAGAGAATCCCAAGCAGGCTCTGGCCTGTCAACAGAGGGCCTGACGTGGGGATTGAACCCACAGATCACGACCTGAGCTGAAACCAAGAGTCAGACCGACTGAGCCACCCAGGCGCCCCTAAAAGTATGTTTTTTTAAACCAAGTTTCATTTATCTTTGTCTTACCTTTCCCTGAATTTCGGCTCTTTTGTGATTTAAACACAACTCCTTGGCCCTCATGAGCTGCAGGGTCTCTTGGGCCAACATCAACTTGAGTTTTTCTAACCTGGGAGCTGCCGTGGCCCAGGCAGCTTGGCCAAACCTCTTCTCATCCTGTTCCATTTGTTTCTGCATTCCTGTCGGATTGGAATTAATAAAATAAAACATAATTACAACTCACCAAAAGGAAGAAAAATGTATCCCGAGCTAATTCTTTGTTTACTGCCTCCCACGTCACTTACAAAACATCCTTTTTAAAAGAAAATTTGTTTTATTTTAATGACCTTGTATTGTCACAAAAATAAAACATACATAAAAACTTTAGATACTTCATTTTAAAAAAAGAGAAAAATAATAAATCCTGAATCTCACCTAGTAGAGGTGATTATTTCTTACATTTTGGTGCATATACTTCCAGACTGTTTCTGTGTCTGTCCGGCTAGACAGGCAGTTTGAACCAAAACCAAAAAATAAAAACACCCCACAAGATCATCATTCCTTTTTGTATTTTATTTATTTCACTTGATAGATAGTGGAAGTGTCACCATTCACAAAAAACAGATCTAGAGAAGCATGCTTAATAGCTACATGGCATTTCACTTTACGGATGTAACTTAAACTGGGAGACACTCGGTGTCCTGTCTGGAGCCATCATCAACGACTTACAGATGAGACAGAAGTCCTTGTCCCCCACCCCCATCCCTGCCGTCTGCCGCATTCTTTCCCACCATGTTCCCCTGCTCATCTCTGCTCCAGCCCCGAGACTCGACGTTCCTCACACTTGCCAAGCTCCCTCCAGCCAGAGCACCTTTGTGAGTGCCCTTTCCTCTTCCTGGAACACTCTTCCCTCACTGTGATGCTCTCTCCACTCCCACTGACCCTCCAGATATCAGGGCAAGGGCTATTTCCCAGAGGCCTTCACTGACCTAGTGAAGGAGCCTCGTTCCTCTCAGTGGCTCTCAGAGCCCCGTGCTTCTCTCCTTCATGTGGCCAGTTGTTAACTGCCATTCTTCATGTGTTTGAATGAATATATAAATAGGATTTCTCTGCCCTCACCAGACTGTGCAGTGTCTGTTTATACTTCTCCTTACACTGAATCCCCAGCTCCTAGAAAACACAGCGCCTGGTGTTCAAGAGGCACTCAAATGTTTTTTGAACAAAATGAAAATGACACACATCTTAGAATTCTAAATTGTCACCTGCTATCGCTTTTACTGTTTCTTTAAAATAATTCACTGTGATGTCCTGAATAGAGACTACAGCTTCTTCAGCCCTTCTGCTCCATTCTTTGGCTTCCTTCTGCAAGGCCACTATCCTTTTAGGACCCAGATCATCCTCATTCAAGGATTTCTACAAAAGAAGGGAAAACTGTATCAGTAAGAGAAAACAGTAATGTAGAGCCATAGGAAATTGAGAGGAAATTGGACACATGGATGATTTCAGCTACTTTTATTACCACTACTTAGTTGGTTCAATTTCATTCATTCAGCAATTCCTTACTGAGTATGAATAAGGCTCTAAGCTAGAAACCACCTGGAAGACAAAAGGATACTCTGGGGCATAAAGAAAAAGAAAAATCTACTTTCAATGTGCATTACTAGAATAACATTTTTCTGGAGAGGCATGCTATCAAGTTATGTTTCTCTAACACACAATTGTTTAGGGACACGTGGCTGGCTCAGTCAGTGGAGCATGCAACTCTTGATCACGGGGTCATGAGTTCAAGCCCCACGCTGGGCGTACAGATTAGTTTAAAAAATAAAATAAATGTGGGGCACCTGTGTGGCTCAGTTGGTTAAGCATCTGACTTTGGCTCAGGTCATGATCTTGCAATCTGTGGGTTCGAGGCCCACGTCAGGCTCTGTGCTGACAGCTCAGAGCCTGGAGCCTGCTTTGGATTCTGTGTCTCTGTCTCTGCCCCTCCCACAGTAGCTCTCTGTCTTTGTCTCTCTCTCTCAAGAGTAAATAAACACTAATAAATAAATAAATAACACCTTGATATAGCCCCACTATCATCTAAACAGAAGGGTGAACCCAAAGTGCAAACACAGACTGAAATCTTAAATGTGATGAAAGAAACAACATGTGACAAATAGTAAATCTGATAATATAAAAATATAAAGAAAACATACCAAAATATCAAGCTTACATAAGGTTGCAACTTCTCTCATATCTCTAAACGGCTGCAGCAAATACTGGAAGAACATGGTTGCCACCGTAACTAATTCCTGGTAAGCTTCATCTTCCTCTCGATAGACTTTCATTAATGTCACCATGGTGTGGGCTTTATCATGCTCCTGAAGAACCTAGAAGACAAAATGCAAATAAAGCTCAGTATGGACAGTATTTATAAGCTCATAACAAAACTAAAGAAACCTTAATGTCCTAAAGTTTAACTTTTTTTTAAAGTTTATTTATTTATTTTTGAGAGAGACCGAGACCACACCAGTGGGGGAGGGTCAGAGAGAGAGAGAGAGAGAGAGAGAGAGAGAATCCCAAGCAGGCTCTGTGCTGCCAGCGCAGAGCCCAACTCAGGTCTTGAACTCACGAAACCATGAGCTCATGACCTGAGCCAAAACCAAGAGTCAGAAGCTCAACCTACTGAGCCATCCAGGCGTCCCAATGTCCTAAACTTTAAAAATTTAAATACCGATTAAATATTAAAAAGCTATTGTCCCCCAACCAAAATGCCCAATAAAACAAGAATGGTTAAATTAAGCCATGGTATATCCACGGTAGAATATCATTACTGTAATCATTAGTAGTTGACACCACTAACAAACTCCTTTTATACAACCATTTTAATTTTAAAAGTTCATTCTATATGTAGCTTGAGAAGATGTAATTAAGATTTTGAGATGGGACTGAATTCTCCTCTCACACCCCTCTTCTGCAAAAGAATGCACAGAGGGGCCGCTCAGTCGGTTAAACTAACCTTACGCTCTTGATTTTGCTCAGGTCACAACCTCACTTTTCCTGGGTTTTAGCCTTCCCTCCCACCCCACTGGACTTTGAGCTGCCAGCCCAGAGCCTTGCTTGGGATTCCCCCCCCCCTCTCCCTCCCTCCCTCTCTCCCCCTCCCCCGACTCAATCTCAAAATTAGACATTAAGTAAAATTCAAGAGAAGGCACAGAAAAATCATCCAGATTAAGAATGGCCTATAATGAGAACGGACAGGGGGTCGGAGCACTAAATCTTGGCCACCCACAGTGAATTGTGAATACACACGCCACATTGTCTCCTAAACCCTTTGGTGAACTCGTGTCCCCCCCCCCCCCTTAAGCTCTGTAAGTTTGCCAAAGAATGAATTCTTCGGTTTCCCAAATGACCTCCTTCAAGCTTAAAACAGCACTCCTGTTGCTATTCCAAATCGATAAATAAAGCTCACACACACCCCCACCCCCGCTTTCCATTTGACCGAGTCTGCGTTACTTTCACCACCTTTCTCCTAGAGGCCCCTTGATCTTCTAAAACAGTAGGTCTCTGTTATTCCTGTTCCCTCTTTCGCAGAACCTGAAAGTGGTTACATCTAGTCCGTGTTGTCGCCTCCCCCGTGTACTAAGGGACGTTCCCAGTTCCGCTTTCGGTATTCCCCGAATACGACCGCCGACTCCGCCAGCGATCTCAGAGAACGGGGCCGGGGGCTGGCTCCCCACCTGGGATGAACCCCGACCCGCCTGCGTACGCCCGCTCCCCGAGCCTCGCTGCTCCCCTGCAGGTGACGCGCGCCTGCACACCTGCGCGCGCCCCGCCCGGTCCCCGCCCACCGTCAGCTGGCTCCCCCGCAGCCGGGCTCCGGGACAGCCCCCACCCCCACGCCGGCCGCACCCCTGCAGCGACCCCTAACCCAGCGCGGAGGGAGGAGGCCGGCGCGTACCTGGCACAGCCGCGCGCCCGCCGCGGCCCACCGCGCGCGCAGGGCCCGCTCCCGGAAGTTGCGCGGACTCTCGCAGTCGGCCGCGCCGCCCTCCGCCGGGAAGAGCGCGTCGCGCACCGCCGCGCCGCCGCAGCCGGTGGCCGCCTCGCCCAGGTAGCGCTCCAGCCGCGCGCACAGCTCCTGCAGCGCCGCGTCGCCGGGGCCCGCGCGCGCCGGCCACACCAGCGCCCACAGCCCGAGCCCCAGGCCCCAGGCCCCGCCGGCGCGCGCGTCCAGCTCGGGCGGCAGCGGCGGGAAGCAGCGCTCCAGCGGCGGCCACAGCGCCGCCAGCTGCCGGTGCGCGCCGCGGAGCCCGGCGGCCGACAGCAGGCCCGACCAGCTGGGGGGGGACGCGGCGGGCTCGGGCTCGGGCCGGCTCCCCTCGCGCCGCCGCCGCCGCTGCGCCGTGCGGTCGTGACAGGTCACCGCGAACTTGCCCTCCGCGTCGTTCCAGGCCACGAGGAAGCGCAGCTGGTGCCGCTCGGGCACGGCGAAGAGGTCCTCGCGGACAGGCACCCAGCCCTCCAAGCTGTCGGGCTGCTCGTCCTCCATGGCCGGCGGCTCAGCGGCCGAAGGGCTCGGCTCGCGCGGGCCCGGCCTCCCCGCACCCCCCGCGGCCCGCCGCGGACCGCGACATTCTTCTCGAACTGTGCTGGCGTCAGCTCCCCGACGCGCAGCCCCCTCCCCCTGCGCCTCTGATTGGCTGTCGGCGGCCTGGGCGGGTTCTCGGCAGCCAATGAGAAGGTCAGAAGCCCGTGTCTGTCCGGGCCGTCGGAATCCAGCCCTGTCGCAACCCTGTCCGGAGCCCGAGAATTACCTATCTTGCCTCACCTTTTCCACCTTTGTACACAGTGAATTAGGAAAAGCGACCGAGTTATCGCCATCGCCTCCTGCGGTAAACTTCGAACCCGTTGAGAACGGGGACCGACTGTGGTCCTCGCTCACCAGGGCGCTAGAGAACACACGCGCCCAAGAACGGTGCAAACTTGGTGGAGGCCACACGTTCCATCAGACGTTAAGAGTTATTTCCTGAGGGCCTCTGAGCGCCAAGCACTCAGTGGAAGCCACACATTTGTTGTTATCAATTCAACACGCTTTCACGGAACGTGTGCTGTGTGCAGGTTTGGGGGCGGGGGCGGTGCCGTGGGGCATACGCAAAAATCTCTCTCTCTTTCTGTCTTCAAAGCGTCCCATCTCCCAGCCAGCATGTTTAACTACGATCTGCGTTCCCACTCTTCATTTTACAGCCAAGGAGACAAACCCAACAAAGAAACTTGTCCTAACATGCACAGTCAGGCTGGTAAGTCCACCCGGCTACCAAAGACCTGTTTAAGGAGGTCGGGATGTCTCATTTGCACGTGGGGATGGGATGTGACCTGGAGCTCATGCAACAGGCAACAAGACGGCCCTGGTCTCTCTGTCCAGGAAACGCACAGTGTAGACGGAGGAACAGCGTCTGTCAGCTTCCATCCTGTGAGTGCACCAGGAAGAGGGGGTGGTTGGGGAGGGGCAGGGGAGATGCCCCGGAAGCCGCGAAGCCGCGAGGAGGAGCCCTTCGCCACAAGGCTCCTGCGGGCTAGATGCGGGAACCGGAGAAAGAGCTTTGAAGGTTGCGAGCTGGGAAAGCATGGAATTAGGTTTGCACTTGCTGTTATGGCCAAAGGAAAACAACGACGAACCAGGGCCAGCCTGAAGCAACGGTTAGGACATCTCTCCCCACGAAGATGATCCAGGGTATCTAGAAAACCCTGTGGAATGTAGCTTTAAGGTCTAAAGTTGCTTCTGTTCGAGCTCCTCACCTTGACTCCCCCGGTAGACTCACAACCGCTGGGCTTGCCATTCTTCTTGGAGAGAGGAGGGATTTGTTTTTCCTCAAACCATTTTTAAGTATATTATCTTAGTTAATACGATTTACTTACAACTTTTTTTTATTTAAATTTTAGTTAACATGCAGTGTAGGTTTCAGGAGTAGAATTCAGTGATTCATCACAACAATAATTCTTTAATAGTCTCTTTTAATATGTCGTATATTCTTTACAGTATGTCTTTTCACTGCATTTGTTTTATGCTATTTTATCCTTTTGAGTAGCCTTTCCAATTTATTTGCTTTGTCAAAATGACACTAGCAGGCTTTCTAATTATAAGAGTAATTTCTATTTTTGTGTGTGTGAGGGAAGGATGTTTGTATATTCTTAGAAAAAAATATGGACAAACCTAATAATTGTTGTTACCAGGATACATGCCTGCTTTATATTCACTTTATGGTTCTTTTGGAGTATTTACCTTTCTCTGAGCCAAATACCATATATTATTAATAAAAAATGAAGATTCCAGGGGGAACCCGGGTGGCTCAGTCGGTTGTGTTGGACTCTTGATTTCGGCTCAGGTCATGATCTCCCGGTTCTGAGTTCCAGCCCCTCATCTAGCTCAATGCTGACAGTGTGGAGCCTGCTCAGGATTCTCCCTCTCTCTCTGCTCCTCCCCTGCTTGTGCTCTCTCTGTCTCCCTCAAAAATAAACATTAAAAATATATATATTTTAACTATATATATAATTGTTATTAAAATAGGTACCATCAAAGACATGAAGAAAAAAGTAAAATAGTTCAAAAGAGATAAACCCTGCTCTTATTTTTTGTGTGTATCGTTATATATAATGTCATATGTCTTTCTATATTATGCTACGTATGCTATATTCATGTTACATATCGTATATTTATATATTTATATTATAGATTATATGTAGCATATTTGTATATTTCTATTATAAATATATATCATCTGGATAATATATATATGATATACTGCAATGAGATTTTACAAACTCTTTTTTCTAATTACAGATATATTGTGGATATTTTCCACATAAAAAGTAGACATCTACATTATTATTTTTTTGAGAGAGAAAGAGAGAGAGTGCACATGGGGGAGAGGGGCAGAAGGAAAGAGAGAGAGAGAGAATCCCAAGCAGGCTTCGCACCGAGCATGTCTCAATCCCCCGACCCCGGGATCACAACCTGACCTAAAATCAAGACTTGGACCAACCGAACCACCCAACCACTCTACGTTATTTTTTTTAATACTTGCCCAAACTGAGTTGAGCCAGGGGAAGTAGCTGCACTGGGTCCCTCTGCATCCCAGAGTTTGCCGGGACCAAGGATGGGCCTGCCCCCTAAGATCCAGATGTGAGCCAGCATGAAGACAGCGTCAACAAGGAGTCATCTAGATCCCGCCTAAGAGAGCCAACTGCATGGGTGAGGAGACCTCATTTGAGAGCTCTTGGAGGTGGCTCACCGGGGCCTGGAAGGGGAATGCAAGGGACCCCCCGGAACAGAAGGGTTTTCAGCCTCGTTGTGGGAACTCAGGAGAAAGGTCTCCGTGATGGGAAACTCCAGAGATGTACAAAAACTCCCCATGAGGGAGGGAGGGGGTGCATGGGAGAGAGAGGCGTGTACATACACACAAGTGTGCAAGAGAGAGCTCTAAGCACCTGCCAGCCCAGGGAGCCTGACATTAGCACCCACTGTGGCATCAGCTCCGATAGGAGCTGTCTTTTCGCCTTGGCGCCTCCAGCCCTGGCGTGCCACCAGCAGCTCAGGGAGGAGGTGCAGGGAGAAGAGGCAGCCCTTGTTCCCCCTTTCCCGGGGCAGACTTCCAGCTGAAGAGGCCCAGGCTGGATAGGAGAGAGGATTCTGGTACTGGCTAAACTAAGTTTGACTTTTCCATCAATATTCCAGACTATATCTTCAGTTACCCAATGAAGACTGTGCCTTCAAGCGACCCTAGGACTGAACGTCACCGAAGAGAGAGCAGAAAGTTCTGGGTCTGCTGGATTTTTAGCCGGAGAGGGGAATAATTCCCACCATGAGTAAATGGTAAAGGAATGGCGAGAGGGGAACAAAAACGAAATTGCGTTCGATTACCGTCAGAGTTGTGCTTGTTCAAAACATTTTGGACAAAGACCCTCAGCCCGCGAGGAGGGTGCACAATACGAGGGCTCTCGGAAGCCCCCCTTCTCTGCAGGGCCTGTGGCGCCCCCAGCCCTCTGTACGTGACCAATCACCTGAGCAGCTCGGTGGGGCTACAGGCCTCAAGTCCTCACAGTAAACGAAGAAGCTGGGGGGGACAGCATGTGACCTCGCCCGGTGTCACTTGAGCAGTAAGAAGTGGCAGGACAGCCGAGGCAGGTCTATATTTGGGCTCTCACTCACGGCAGGCGTTGCTATTTGCAGTGGGAGTCAGCTCGTGTTACCCGGCTTGCAGAGTCCCCGCTGTAAAACAGGGCCTTCGGGCACGCAGAGGTCACCCGGAGGGAAATCCCATCCCCACCGAAGGCAGAGCAGTTTTCTAGCCCTTCCCCGGAGTCCTCAGAGGTAAAAAAAAGAAGAACTACGGACCCTTAAATCAGCAGGCAAGTTTTTGGATAATCGTTATTTTTCTCAAGTGAAAGGTATTATTAGAAACTCAGTAACTTAATGCCACAACGTGAATGCAATATCTTTCCTTCAGGGGAAAGAGGTATCATCTTCAATTGCAGGTGTGTAAATGACAGTAAACAGTGTGAATATTTCCTGTGCCTTCCTGTGGCGTAGACTCGCCTTTACTGAATGTGGTGTTGGTACAGGGTGTGAAAGCCACTCGTGCAGATAGAGGCTGGCGATGCTTGCAGTGTGTCCTTAGGGTATTTTTAGTGCAGGGGCCCGTTTGTAGGACACTTTGGAACCCTAAATAGTGTTATCATCTGGCTGTGGTAGCGGGAGGATAAATACATTTAATTTTAATCTGCATGCGCCTCCCAACAAATCATAATTTCGTGTTTTGTTTCAAATAGGGGGAGAAAAAAACGGTATTGTAATCGTTTTTCACTCAGTATTGCAAACCCCCTCCTCCCACAGAAAGTTTTCAGGTTTGGACTATGTCTGTAAAAGCTGATTTGAATTATTTTGCATAACCGTACGGCCAACACTTAAAAGCAAGTTTCTGAAATTATAGGCAAAATTATGTTTGTGCCCTCTGGGCTCCCTTTGGGGGAAAGAATTCACAGCTTTCCGTAGATTCCCGGAGGCGCTCAGGTCCCATAGAAGGTTAAAAACCATTTTTGTGGGGGACTTTTCTAATTAATGCACAGGGACACACCCCCTATCTAAGATTTAAGCCAAAGTCTTTTTGTTGTTGTTTTGACCGCAGCTCTATGGCAGAGAGTAGAAGATGTCTAGCTACCGTATTCTTTATAGGCTGCGACTTCCTGCTTTCTCTAAGCTTCCATTTCATCATGTATAAAATGACAATTTAGTGTTACCGTTCCTTTCTCCCCAACTTCTAAAGGTTTTGTTAAGAAACTGGAAGAGTCCGAACGCTGAGGAGGAAAGCAAGTGTCAGCTCTGGGGGTGTGTTGCAAACTCCTGCTCTGGTGCAGAGTGCCCAGACCAGTGTGTGTGTGTGTGTGTGTGTGTGTGTGTGTGTGTGTGTGTGTGTCTCTAAGGGGGAAATGCTGGCATGGAAGAATTCGTCCCCATTAAGATTTATTCTCAATGTTTTCCAGTCTTCTTACTTGTGTAAAAGTCCAATTTGGTGTTTCATTCTCCAGCTTCCGGTTGACAGAAGTTGTCAGCATGATTTATTGGTAATACAGAATTCTGGTTTTCTCCCTTTAGGTAGCACACAGAAACGTGTTATTTTTAGCCAGCTGATCCGGGGTCTGTAGGTGAGATGGTTTAGTGGAAAACTGGGTCTGATCCAACTCTTTATCTGCCTGGCAACATATCCAGCATCCAGCCCCGGGGCTGGACACAGATCACCCCTTGTTAAGTGAAATTGGCCACGGCAAGTCCTTTATGTTCGTGGAAAGTCAATTTTGCCATCCTAAAATCAGGGAATTGAATTAGATCCTCTCCAGGGAACCCTCCATCCCTAGAGTCCTACACCTCTCCCTAGGCCCCTTGGAGGCTCTTGCTGTGAGGACAGGCAGCCTCACAGCCAAGGTCTGTGCCTGGGTATGAGGCTGTCCTGCGTTCATGCCTTCTCCTAGCTTTTCAAGGGACAGAATGATCGTACTGTGGCTGCAGGTGGCTCCACCAGATGGCTGACCCTGGTCCTCACCCTTTGTGAGTGACCAGGTGCAGGACTCCTAACCTCGCCCAGATGAGAGAGGCCAAGGTCCAGATAATGATAATAGCAGCCACCACCACAATAATGACAACAGGTGACCTGTACTGGGGACTTACTTGGAGCCATGTGCTATGGTAAGCATTTTACACACCTTATGTTATTTCCTCTAAATGCTAATTTTATGACATAGGAACTGGTAATAAACCCATCTCATGGGCTCATGAACATAAGGCCCAGAGAGGTGATTTTCCCAAGGCTGCACCGCTAGGACGTAGCAGGGACAGAACTTTCTGAATCCAGAAGGCAGTGAACTTAGAGAAGGGAGAAGGGTGGGTGTGGGGAGTGTTATCAGGAGATTGAGTTGGTAGAACCAGAATCAGCATTAATTGGGCATTAATCACATTGGGTGATGGGGTGCCTGGGTGGCTCAGTTGCTTGAGCGTCCGACTCCAGTTCAGGTCGTGATCTCACTGTTGGTGAGTTCGAGCCCCACGTTCTGCTCACTGATGTCAGGCACAGAGCCCGCTTCGGATCCCCTGTCTCCCTCCTTCTGCCCCTTCCCCGCTTGTGCTCTCTCTCTCAAAAATAAAATGAAATAAAACATTAAAAAAAAATCACACCGGGTGATGTCAGGGATGAGCTCCTGGTCTCTGGTTTGGGTGCTAAAGGGAGTAGGCGTCGTGCTGTGCTTTATGGATGTTATGCGCGCGGCGGCCCTCGTGAGGGTGTGACAGGCAGTGGCCACGGTGCAGGCGCAGTTGGGTGGGGAAGGGCGGGTGGCCGTCAGGAGGAAGGGCAGCCCGCCAGGGCCTCAGATGGGACTTGCATGGGAGAAGCCCGGGCGCGGTCAGAAGCAACCATGGTGTCCACTGCGGAAGGCGAGGCTGTTTGGGGACGTGGAGCTAGGGCATGGGGGGCGGGGGTGTGCCCGGTGCCCAGGGGAGTTGAGACTTGGCAGTAATGGAGCCCTCAGAACGCGGGACATGCCGACTTACCACTTCTGCCAGAGTGGCGGGCAGGCAGCTGTGCTCACGCTGGGCTGCCATGCTCCCGAGATGCTGGTGGGACACACGGCCGGCAGACGGTAGAGACGAGGTGGCTTTGAGAAGATCCCTGCCTACGAGGTGGCACTCAGCTGTGACAGCGGGGCACCACAGCAGGAGTATTTTATTTAATCCACACAACAAGTACCCTCCACGTACAGATGAAGAAGCTGGCCCAGAGACGCTGAGAGATGAGGTCAAGGTCGCATCCTGAGACCGGCATTGACCCCAAAGCCCGTGACCTTTGTGGCCCGAGCCGTTGCCGCCTTCAAGCGCTTCCCCTGCCGGGAACTTTGCTGGGCGTTTACTCATTCAGCGTCTGCTGTAGCCAGGCTGCGTGTCAGACACCCCCCAGGCCCCAGCTCCCTGTAGCAGCGGCACGCGCTTTCCATACTCCCCCTGCTTCGCTGAGATGCAACTGACAGGTGACCTTGTGCGACTGTGAGACGGAGGCTCGTATGACGCGATGCGCGCATACGCTGGGAGATGGTGACCACGACCAGGTCGCTTGCCTTCAGTAAGGTCCTTCACCTCCCGTAATCACCCGTCTCTGGTGCGCGGTGGGAACGTGAAGCATGCGGCGCGGTGTCGTCGACCACGGTCACCACGCGGCAAATCAGATACCGCAACTCACTCGTCTTACACCCGGAAGTTTGTTTGGCCGGCATCTCCCCGTTTCCCCCACTCACCAGCCCCTGGCAACCACCGTTCCAAGCTCTGTTTCTGAGAACTCAGCTTTTCTAGATTCCGCACGTAAGTGAGATCATACGCTCTCTGCTGTATTTCTCTGCCGACTCATCTCCTTTAGCTTAATGGCCTCAGTGTCCATCCATGTTGTTGGAAATGGCAGCATTTCCTTCTTTTTATGGCTGAATAATATTCCATTGTGTATCTTCTTTATCCATTCATCTGTTGGTCGACATTTTGGTTGTTTCTATGTCCTGCCTATTGGGAATAGCGTTGCAGTGAACATAGGAGTAGAGATACCTCTTTGAGATCCTGATTTCACTTCCTAAGAAGTGGGATTGCTAGAGCATATGGTAGTTCTGTTTTTAATTTTTTGAAGCCCTTCCGTACTATTTTCCATAATGGCGGTACCAGTTTATATTCCCACCAACAGTGAACAAGATCCTGCCATTTTTTCTGATTGTTTTTCTGATCCCGCCATTCTGACAGGTGTGAGGTGCTTCTCATTGTGGTTCTGATTTGGGTTTTTCTGATGAGTGATGTTGAGCATCTTTTCATGCACCTGTTGGCCATCTTCATGTCTTCTTTAGAAAAACAGGGCGCCTGGCTGGCTTAGTCGGTTAAGCGTCCGATTTCAGCTCAGGTCATGATCTCACGGTTCGTGGGTTCGAGCCCATGTGAGGCTCTGTGCTGACAGCTTGGAGCCTGGAGCCTGCTTCGGATTCTGTGTCTCCCTCTCTCTCTGTGGCCCTTCCCTGCTCACACTCTCTCTCTCAAAAATAAATAAACATTCAAAAAAAAGTTAAAAAAAAGGAATGTCTAGAAAAATGTTTACTCATGTCGTCTGTCCATTTTTCATCAGATTATTGTGGATTTTTGCTTTTGACTTGTATGAGTTCCTGACATATTTTGGATACCAACTATCGTGTAGACAGCTTGCACGTATTTCCTCCTATCGCATAGGCTGCCTTTTCATTTTGTTGATCGTTTCTTTTGCTGTGTGGATGTTATTTTCAGTTTGATGTTGTCCCACTTGCTTATTTTTGCTCCTGTTGCTTGTGCTTCTGCTGTCACATCCAAAAAGTTGTTGCCAAGACAAACATCGAGGACCTTTGTCCCTTCTTTTCCTTTTCTTCTTTTTCTTATTTCTATTTTTTTTTTTGGTCCCTTATTTTTTTCTAGGAATTTTACAGTTTCATGTCTTACATGTAAGTCTTTAATCTATTTTGAGTTAATTTTGGTGGGTGGCATAAAATTGGGGTCCGATTTTACTTCTTTGTGTGTGATTGTCCAGTTTTCCCAGCCCTGTTTACTGAAGATGCTATCCTTCCCCACAACGGGATAGTTCGGATTCTGTAGGCAGCCAGACGTGCGGGAGAGCGAAGGCAGTATTCAGAGCCCCCGAGGACACAGGCCCTGACTGTTTTGTTGACCTGTAGAGGATGTGGGGTCACAGGACGGATCGGGACTGGGAAGAAGGCAAAGTGGTGCTTCCATAGCTGGACGGCCCCATTGGCCTTGGGAACCATTCCAGGGAGACGTGAGCCAAAGTAGGGGCAACGCACATGCTACTCGGGAGTGTCTCGCACACGTGGGTGCGGGTGTGGAGGGAAGGCTTCCTGGTCCACCTCAATGCTAGTTTTGCTAGGTTGCAGACTCATGGGAGGGAGACGTGTCCGACTTCACTTGGAGCCACACCCTTCTCTCTGTCCCTAAAAGAAGCCACGTTGTGAGGACATGCCAGGACTGCCCCCGCCAGTGTGATGGTGGGCAGGTTCTTACAAGTGACCCAAAAGAACATCCGGGCTCTGGGGTCTTCATAAGTCATGGATGCTAAGGAGGCAAAGCCCCGGCCCCGGAGCCTCTTGCTTTGTGATGCTGCCTCTGGGCGCAACCTTTGTTCATCCCCTCCCCCAACCCAGGGGGTGGACCAGGTCCCCACGGACTTGTGGGTCGTTCAGGACATGGTGGCACTAGGGCCCTGTGTGGTCATGGTTGGTGCTCAGCCTCAGCAGACGTTACTGAAGTGATGCTTACCGTTGTCTTCGGTGTAAGAGTTTTGGAGCATCAGAGAATGGGACCGAAGCTTTCGTGACCCTTCAGTGTGATGTGCCCAGCGTTAGAGCCTCTGGAGTAAAGTTTCCTTAGGTGGATCCCAACCCCAGAAACTAGTCGCCTGCATGGTATGAGGTTAGGATAGCAGTGCCTTTGTCCCTAATGGCTGCCCAAAGTCTGCCTCTCCGTGTGGTGCTGAGGGCCAGTGGAAAAACAGCATCCTGTGTGAACGTCAGAGGGAGAGAGGGAAGAGGCTGGATTCCCAGGGGCTCCCCAGGGCCGGGCCTGTGTAGTTCACGCCACACAGAAGGCCAGCAGTTGTTGTGTTTGGTCTTGCCATCAGCAAAAGCCGAGGTGAGCCCGCTGGGGGATGGGTGAGGGGCTTGCAAGGAGGGTTATGGCTAGGATTCAGTTGGAAGAGTGACGTTTGTGACAGAGCCCAGATGCAGAGAGGTGGTTGGGGGCTTCCCCAGGTTAAAGGTGGAGCAGGTCTCCATTATTGGGATCCAGAAACTACTATTAGCCTTCTTTTTTTTATTATTATTAAGTCTATTTTAGAGAGAGGGAGGGGCAGAGGGAGAGGGGGAGAGAGAGACTCCCAAGCAGGTTCCATGCTTAGCATGGAGACCGACATGGGGCTCTATCCCATGACAGTGAGATCATGACCTGGGCCAACATCAAGAGTTGGACACTTAACTGACTGGCCACCCAGGTGCCCCCCCCCACCTTTTAGTAATTTCCACGCATAGTGTGGCTTGAACTTACAACCTTGAGATCAAGAGTCACATGCTCTGCTGACTGAGCCAGCCAGACACCCCTACTGTTAGCCTTCCTAACGCAAGGCCAGATGCGGGACAGGGTCAGTCCTCTGCGTCCCTCATCACCACCCTTGGCCTTTCCCTGTGCTCACAGGACAGAGCTGGGAGGACGTGAGGCACACAGCACGAGGAGTCTGGTGGCCGTGTCCACGAGTAAGGAGGGAGGACTGGGCCACGAGGGGCAAAGTGGCCTCTCTGACCAGAACACGGGCCGAGTTCTTTTCCCTGGGGGAATGGGAGAAGAGCTCAGTGATCCTTGGTCTCTGCAGACAGAGGCTGAGGAACAGGGAAGAAACTGAAAGCCTAGAGCAGGATTGTGCAGCGAGGGGATCGGGACCAGACAGTCATCACAGGCGTTAAAGGTCAGAGCACAGAGGGGCGCCTGGGTGATTCAGTCGGTTAAGTGTCCAGCTTTGGCTCAGGTCATGATCTCAAGGTTCGTGAGTTCGAGCCCCACATCAGAGTCTGGCGTCAGTGCAGAGCCGGCTTCGGATCCTCTGCCTGCCCCACCCCCCTCAAAAATAAATAAATAAGTAACAATTAAAAAGGATAAAGGCCAGAGCATGGAGAGGCAAAGGAAAGTGGGTTCTCCGGTTGTGTTCCAGGCCACTGGGCCTTCAGGCATCTCCTGGCGTGGCCTGTGAGGCGATGGCAGGCATGTGGCTTGGGAGATAGGTCGCGTGTCCCACCACACATCAGGGTGGAGAAAGCGAGAGGCTCTGAGCTCCACCGGGCGGTGTCGAGTCTGGGGAGGCCAGCGGTGCTCAGGAAGGCTGCGGCCCCTACAAACCTCTGCCTGTGCCTGGAGCAGAGATTAGGGCCAGAGATGAGGATTTGGAGCCACTGGCAGAGAGGGGGCCGTGGAGCCGAGACAGTGGACAAGATCACCTGGGGCAGGTGGAGGGGGAAACAGGAGCTGGGCTGGAAGTCTGGGGAACGCCGGCGAGAGGAGCAGCCGAGGGTGGGCCTGGGAAAGAGGTCAGCCGTCCCACAAGGAGGTGGCAGGCTGAGCTGGGTCAAAAGGATGGGATGTCACAGAACAGCCAAGAAAGCGCGGGCCAGTGTCCATGGATTTCACAATCAGGCCATCAGAAAATGCTCTGTTTTTAAAAAGGCAATCAAAAACGGAGAAGGAAAGAAAAACGAATGGCATTTCAAAACAGATTTTTTTTTGAGAGCGAGAGAAAGAGAGAGAGTGCATGAGCACGTGTACAAGTAGAGAGAGGGTCTCAAGCAGGCTCCATGCCCAGTGCAGAGCCCAACGAGGGGCTCAGTCCCACGACCCTGGGATCCTGACCTGAGCCGGAATCCAGAGTTGGACCCTTAACCGACTGAGCTACCCAGGCGCCCCCAGCATTTTTTACCACTTGGAAGGGTTATTAAAAGGACAGTCTGGGGGCACCAGGGCGGCTCGGTCAGTTGAGATCTGACTTCGGCTCTGGTGGTGATCTCATGGTTCGTGAGTTTGAGCCCCGTGTCGGACTTCTCACTGTCAATGCAGAGCCCACTTCAGATCCTCTGTCCCCTTCTCTCTCTGCCCCTCCCTGCTCATGCTCTCTCACTCAAAAATAAATAAAACATCTTAAAAATAGAAAGAGCGGTCTGTCAGCAGAGGTCACAAAGTCCCTCACTGCCGAAAGACGAGCACTGCCTATAGGGGAGGCCACTGAACCTGACTCCTGGGCGCAGCTGCGGAACAAGGACTTAGACAAACAGCTGGCAGCTGGCTCTGATCCCACAGGTGGACATGGCAGGGGCTGTTTGGATCGTAATAAACGTTACGACTGGGGGACGGGGGAGAGGGAAGTGCTAAACTGTATCTTTAAATTTGTGTTTGATTTTGTTATTTTCCTCGAAGACTGATGGCATGCGTGCCATGTTGGAATGTTTAGTAATAGTAGTTTGTTAAAAAGGCATTAGGTTTACCACAATTCTTTTTTGTTTTTTAAGAGAGAGAAAAAGAGGGCACAAGTGAGCGAGGGGCAGAGAGGGAGAGGGAGAGAGAGAGAAGCAGGGCTTGTGCTCACCCAAGGCCGGGCTCGAACTCTCTCTCTCTGTGTCTCCCTACAGACACAGAGTCTGAGGCTCTGAGCAATCAGCACAGAGACCGATGTGGGGGTCGAACTCATGAACCGTGAGATCATGACCTGAGCTGAAGTTGGTGGCTTAACCGACTGAGCCACCCAGTCGCCCCCCCACATACACAATTTATTTTTATTTTTTTATTTTTTATTTTTTATTTTTTTTTAATTTTTTTTTCAACGTTTATTTATTTTTGGGACAGAGAGAGACAGAGCATGAACGGGGGAGGGGCAGAGAGAGAGGGAGACACAGAGTCGGAAACAGGCTCCAGGCTCTGAGCCATCAGCCCAGAGCCCGACGCGGGGCTCGAACTCACGGACCGCGAGATCGTGACCTGGCTGAAGTCGGACGCTTAACCGACTGCGCCACCCAGGCGCCCCCACAATTTATTTTTAATGGAGGCATTAGGAACTGGATTGTGGTGATAGTTGTACAACCTGAAGAATTTACTAAAAATCACTGAATCGTGTACTTAAAGCAGGTAAATTTTATGGTATATAAATTATATTTAAATTAAGTTATTTTCAAAATAGATTAGAGAGTAAGATAAGTAGCTCACAGAATTCCTGGTTTTATGTAGGAATATGTTGTTGATAAAGTGCATGTGCGGGTTAATTCCAATAGTAGAACAGTCTGGTGGATAGAAATTTAGGCCGGTATTTGGACATCAACTGCACCCGTTGTGATTTGTGCCGTTAAATGAAACAAACAAACAGCTTCTCTAAACTAAAAAAAAGATGCTTTTTTCTGTGTGGATTAGTGGTATTCAAACTTTTTTTGTTCGTGAACTCCCTTAGAACGTTTACATTATCTAAAAATTTTCATCAAAAATTTAAATAACCTTGGATTAGGTAAGTTTCTCTGATATGATGCCAGAAATACAAGCTAAAAGGAAAAAAAAATAGATACATTGGACTGCATCCAAATTAAAAACTCCTGTGCTTCAAAGGACACCTTTAAGAAAATGCAAAGATCGGGGTGCCTGGGTGGTTCAGTCGGTTGAGCGTCCGACTTCAGCTCAGGTCAGGATCTCGCAGTTTGTGAGTTCGAGCCCCACGTCGGGCTCTGTGCTGACAGTTCAGAGCCTGAAGCCTGTTTCAGATTCCGTGTCTCCCTCTCTCTGTCCCTTCCCTGCTCATGCTCTGTCTCTCTCTGTCTCTTAAAAATGAATACACGTTAAAAAAAAAATTAAAAAAAAAATGAAAAGATCATCTACAGAATGGGAGAAAATATTTGCAAGTCATACATCTGATACAGGACTTGTATCTAGAACATGTAAAGAACTCTTACAATTCAACAATAGACAACTCAATTTAAAAATGGGTGTATTAGGTTCTCCAGGGAAACCGAATCCAGTAGGGAGGTGCGTGTAAGTGTGTAAAGAATGCGAGAGAGACATTTATTTTAAGGAACTGGCTCATGCCGTCATGGAGGCTGGCAGGTGCAAAATCTGCAGGGAGGGTTGGCAGTCTGGAGACCCAGGGAAAAGCCAGTGCTGCAGTTCAAGTCTGAAGGCCATCTGCTGGCAGAAGCCCTTCGTGTGTGAGAAAGAGCCACCTTTGTTCTGTCAAGCTCTACAGCTGATTGGATGAGGCGCACTCACGGTATGGAGGGCAATCGGATTTACTCAGAGTCCACCAACTTAAATGTCAATCTCATCCAAAAAACACCCTCCCAGAAACATCCGAAATACTATTTGACTAAATATTTGGACACCATGGCCCCACCATGTTGACACATAAAATTAACTATCACAATGCACAAAGGATTTGAATAAACATTTCTTCGAAGATAATCTACAAATGCCATACGTGCGTGACAAGATGCTCTACATCATTTGCCCTATGGGAAACGCCATCAAAACAACAATGAGCTATCGCTTCACACCTGCTAGGATGGATCCAATCAAAAAGATGGACAGTAGCAAGTGTTGACTAGGACATGGAGAAATTGGAACCCTCCTACACAACTGGTGGGAACGCAAAATGGTGCAGCCACTTTGGAAAGGAGTTTGGCGGTTCCTCCAAAGTAAACATATTGGGGCACCTGGGTGTTTCGGTTGGTTAAGTGTCTGACTTCGACTCAGGTCATGATCTCACAGTTCGTGAGTTCGAGCCCTGTGTCGGGCTCTGTGCTGACATGTCGGAGCCTGGAGCCTGCTTCATATTCTGTATTTCCCTCTCTCTCAGCCTCTCCCCCCCCATCAAAAATAAATAAACATAAAAAAATTTCTTTAAAGGTTAAACATAATTACCACATGACCCAGCAATTCCACTCCTCAGATACACCCAAGAGAAATGAAGACATGTGTCCATACGGAAACTTGTACACGAATGTTCGCAGCAGCATTATTCATAACAGTCAAAAAGTGAAACAACCCCGGTACCCATCAACCGATGAGTAGATAAATAAAATATGTTATAGTCCTACAATGGAATATTATTCAGCTGTAAAAGGACACGTTGTACAACATGGATGAATCTTTGAAGTGTTATATTCAGTGACAAAAAGCTAAACACCAAAGACCACGTATTGTGTGATTCCATTTACATGAAATGTGCAGAATGGACAAATAGAGACAAAGTAGATAGTGTTTATCAGGGGCTGGGGGAGAGGGAAATGAGAGACTGCCAAGGAGTATGTGGTTTTTTTGGGGGTCATGAACATGTTCTGGAATTGGATAGCAGGGATGAACATGTAACTCTAAGTTGCCTGAAAATATTAAGTTGGTAACTTAAAAAGTTTAAACTTATGGTGTATAAATTATATCTTAATAAAGCCGTTAATTGGGGCGTCTGAGTGGCTTAGTCGGTTGAGGGTCCAACTCTTGATTTCAGCTCGGGTTATGATCTCAAGGTTATGAGATACAGCCCTGTGTTGGGCTCTGCGTTCGGCGTGGCGCCTCCTTAAGATTCTCTCTCCCTCACTCTGCCTCTCCCCCCACACTCACACACCCACTCTTTGAGTCTACAGCATCTGTATGTAAGGGCTTTCCAAGGGGTACATGGACAGTGATAGTTTGAAGAGCATTAGGTTCCAGATGCTTAACATAATAATCTAATCTTTCCCAGAGCTGCTCCCCTTTGAAATGGGCCAGCAGTTGGGACTTCATGCAGGTTCTGTGTTCACAGTATCCCTTCCTCTCTTTGTTACAAAAGTGAACCTGCCCCTCTCACTTCTCCTGAATATTGCATTGCCTATAAGATTTCATGGCCTTGGGATTTAAAAACCTCCAGGGGCCTAAAGGGAAGGACAGTTTGAAGTATTGGTATCAGTGTTACTAGGGATAAACAGAGGCATTTGATAATGATAAAAGGGGCCAATCCAGCAAGAATATATGACAGTTATATATGCACCTAACAACAGGGCACCAAAACACATGAAGCAAAAACTGACTTAAATGGAAAAAGAGACTAGTTGGAGATTCCAATACTCTACTTCTGATAACTATCTGATAACAGATAGAACAACTAAGAAGAAGACCAACAAGGAAATAGAGGACACGAATAATACTATAAGCCAGCTGGACTTCACAGGCATCTAGAGAACACTCCCCCCCCCCCAACAACAGCAGAGTGCACCTTCTTCTCAAGGCAATAGAACGTTCTCCAGGATAAATCAAATGCTAAGGCAAACTTCAATAAATCTAAAAGGATAGAAATAATACAAAAACATACTCTCTGACCACAACAGGACGCTATCAGAAATCAATATGTGGAAATTTAAAGTACGCTCCTAAACAACCAACATATCGAAGAAGAAAGCAAAAGGAAAGTTAAAAAATAGTTCAAGGTAAATAAAAGCAAAGATAAAACACACGAAAAGTTTTGCCGTGTTATTGGGATGTAGCAAAAGCAGTGCTTAGAAGGAAACTTATACCTATAAATGCCTGTATTTAAAAAGAGGATCTTAAATCTGGGGTGCCTGGATGGCTCAGTCAGTTGAGCATCCAACTTGGGCTCACAGTTCGTGAGCTTGAGCCCTATAAAGGGCTCACTGCTATCAGTTCAGAGCCAGCTTTGGATCCTCTGCTCTGTTCCCCCCCCCTTCCCCTTCCCTGCTCACACTCTGTTTCTCAAAAATAAATAAACTTAAATCAGTAACCTAACCTGCTACTTTACACTGAAAAAAGAAGAGGAAACTAAACAAAGCAAACATAAAGCAGGAAATCATAAAGATTATAGTGGAAATTAATGAAAAAGCGAATAGAAAAACAGTAGGGAAAATCCAAAGAAATCAGCAAAACTGACAAGCCTTGACTTCGATTGACCAAGAGAGAAAGAGAGAAGACTCACATCACTAGAATCAGAAATGAAACAGGGGACATTATTACCAGCCTTACAGAAATAGAAAAGATTAGAAAGAATACTATGAACAATTGTATTCCAATAAATTAGATCACTTAAATGAAATGGACAAATTCTTGGAAGGATACAAACTACCAAAACTGACTCAAGAAGAAATTGACAATATGAATAGGCCTATAATAAATCAAGAGACTGAATTAATAATAAGGGAAAAAAACCTCACAAAGTCCAGATACCTTCACTGGTGAATATTACCAAACATTTAAAGAAGAATTAATACCCATCCTTCACAAGTTCTTCCAAAATATAGAAGAGAAGGGACAATTCCTCAAAATTTAGTAGCAAACTGAATCCAGTCACATATAAAAAAAATTCTATATTATGATCAAGTGGTAATTATCCCAGGAATGCAAGGTTGGCTTAACCTCAGAGTTGGCCGTGAGTTCTTAGATACAACACCAGAAGCACAAGTAACGAAAGAAAAAATAAAGTAGACTTCATCAAAATGAAAACCTTTTGTGCTTCAAAGGTCACCATCAACAAACTAAAAAAGCAACCTACGAGATGGGAAAAAAAATCTGCAAATTTTTTATCTGATAATGGACTAGTGTCTAGAATACATAAAGAAATCTTACAAACAACCAATTAAAAATGGGCAGACTATTTGAATACACATTTCTCCAAAGAAGATATACAAATGGCCGATAAATACATGAAAAAAATACCTGACCTCATTATTCATCAGAGATCTGCAAATCAAAACCACGAGATACTATTTCACACCCACTAGTATGGCTACAATAAAAAAAAAAATCAGAGGGGCGCCTGGGTGGCTCAGTCAGTTGAACATCTGACTTCAGCTCTGGTCATGATCTCATGATTCGTGAGTTCGAGCCCCACGTCACGCTCTGTGCTGACAGCTCGGAGCCTGGAGCCTGCTTCGGATTCTGTGTCTCCCTCTCTCTCTACCCTCCCCTACTCGTGCTCTGTCTCCATCTCTCCCAAAAATAAATAAACATTAAAAAAGTTTTTTTAATCAGATAATAACAAGTGTCGGCCAGGATGTGGTGAAATCAGAGCCTTCATACGCTGCTGTAGGAATGAAAAAATGGTGCAGCCCCTTTGGAAAGCAGTCTGGCAGTTCCTCAGAAAGCTAAACGTAGAGTCACCATTTGACCTAGCAACCCCACTCGTAGGTGTATACCCAAGAGAGATGAAAACATATATCCACGCAAAAACTTGGACACAAGCATTTTAGAAGCGTTACTTATAATAATCAAAAGGTGAAAAACGACCCAAATGAAAAGAGAAACATGCAAACAAGCTGATGCATGTATAAATAAAATACGACACACCCATACAATGGAATCTTATCTAGCTCTAACAAGAAATGAAGGGCACTTGATTCACACGCTACAACATGGATGAATCCTGAAAACATGATGCTAGGAAAGAAGCCAGTTACCAAAGACATATATGATTCTATTTATGTGAAGTGTCTCGACAGGAAAATCAACAGGGACAGGAAGTGGATTAGTGGTCGCTTAGGGCTCGGGAAAATGCAGGAATGTGATGGTAGCTGAAGGGTATAGAGTTTCTTTTTGAGGTGATGAAAATGGTCTAAAATTGACTATGGTCATTGTGGCTCCTTTTTTGTGAATCTACTAAAAATCGTTTGAATTCTACACTTCTGACAGGAGAATTGTAGGATACGTGAATTCTGTGTCGGCAAAACTATTATAAGAAGTAATCTAACATAATGGCGGTTATGCACCAAGAAGAAAGCGGGGACTTTGGCGTCCAATAGACTGTGTAATCCAGGTCCTCCAAGAAGCAGGCACCATATGGGATTGGATGGATAAGGATTTTATTAAGGGAAGCACTTGTGTGAGATAAAATGGGGAGGGAGCTAGGAAAGGCTGAGAGAGCTGTCAGACCATGATGCAAGTCTGACCGCGGGTGACGGAGACAGGGAAGGATGGTTTAGAGGAATCACCCTAGTCTGCCATGCACCCCAAGAAAGTGCTGGCAAGGCCGTCGAGGAGTGTTCCGGCCAAAGTTTGCCGTCAGAGGAGTTTTGTGTCACACAGAAATGGGTCTGCCTTAGTGTCCCTGCTACACTTTGTCATTGGACGGAGATGCCCACGGGAGATGTGTCCTCCATGCAACTGTGATGATGGGTTGAAGAGTGCAGCCGAAACATCTGGTCAACTGAGCTCCCCTAGAGTTGGACACGTGTCAGGCACTGTCTCACGGCCGCCACACACACTAGGGTTCAAATCCCAGTTCAACAACGTACTAACCATATGACCTTGCACAAGATACCCTCTCTGAGCCAGTTTCCTCATCGGTAAAATGGGGATAATAGCAGTGCCTAACACACAGGGGTATGTATATAAATTGCCAAGCACAGAAAAAGCACATAGTAAGTGCTTAGTTAAGTCGTAGCTGCTACTAATACTGTATTTACCACTTCGACCATTATTATTTCTCTCTAGATTTTACATACCTCCACTAAATGATAAATATCACAGTCTGTATATAATGAATACTCTGTTTATTTTACTTAGTATCATATTGTAAGTCTTCTTCCAAGTAATCATTTGCTCTCCCTAACATTTTAAAGTCTGCATTATATTCTGGAGAGTATACATAACCTAGTTTACTTAACTCTTCTCCTAATCATTAGGGGTTTACAATTATTTTTTTCGGTCATAAAATATTTTGTGGAGTACACGGGTGGTTCAGTCAATTAAGCATGGACTTCGGCTCAGGTCATGATCTCTCAGTTCATGAGTTCAAGCCCGGCATTGGGCTGTGTGCTGACAGCTCAGAGCCTGGAGCCTGCTTCGGATTCTGTGTCTCCCTCGCTCTCTGTCCCTCCCCCACTCAGGTGCTCGCTCACTCGCTCTCTCTCTCCCCAAAATAAGTCAACATTTAAAATTAAAAAAAAAATAAAATAGAATGTTTTGTGATGGATATTTTTATATAGAAATATTTTTGCCCCTGTATTTGATATTTTCCTTCAGGGTCCTGATGAGGATTATTAGCTTAAAGAGTGTGAACATTTTTGAGGCTCCTGATCGACATCGTGCAGTTTGCTGTGCAGAAAGCGGGGCTGGTGTACATTCAAACCCACAGCATGTGAGAGTACTGACTTCTCTGTACCCTTCCCCAGCCTTGGGTCTCGTTCTTATAGTTCTAAATATTTGCCTACTGGGAAGGCAAAATGGCATCTTATTTGTTCTCTGTGACTCATAAGGATGAGCCATTTCCCAAATGTTTTTGCACAAGCGATTATTTTGTGAATTGTCCTTGCACGCTTATTTATTGAGATCTTAGTTTTTTTTCAATCCATTTACACAACTTGTCTGATAATAATTGCCTGAGACGCTTACCATGATTTTGCCTCTGTTTTAACCGTGAGGAGTCTCGTGTGGGTGAAACCTATTGGCATTTCTTTATTTCTGGTCTCCTTTAAGCTGAGAAAGCCTCCTTCCTGGAGAAAGCAAACCTCTCTTTGCAGATGGTTCAAAGTAAAACCACGGCTGAGCTGCTCAGATGATTTTTTTTTTTTTTTTAATTGTGAATGAGTCGAGCCCAATCTAGTGACCAATTGCTGGGATGGCCTTCTCAGAAACAGGGTTTCCTCCTCTTTCTGTGTTCTAGGACCCAGGACACCCACTAGGAGGCGCGCGCGCGAGGAACTCTGTGGGTGCAGAGGCGCGATGGACGGGGAGGCCGGGGGGGCGCCCGAGGTGCACAGGTCCCCGGCTCCCAGGGACTTCCACTTCTGTCCCACGGATCTGTATGACTCCGAAGGCCGGCTGCGGCCCTTCCCAGAAGAACACACGCGGACGGGAAGACAAGTGCCCGCCGAAATGACCAGCGAGCCCGGGGGGGCGGCCCCAGGTAAGGCCCAGAGCGACCTGGAGGAGGAGGTGCAGGAGCTTGTGGATTTGTACGCGCTTGGAGGTGGTGGCGAGTGGGGCGCGGAGCTCGTGGATGGAAGCGCGCCGCGCGTGGAGGTCTCGGAACCCCGGCTGCACCTGTCCTCGGCGGGGGCGCAGAGGGACTGGCGGCTGGGCGCCGAGGCCGAGGACCCGGGCTGCTTGGGCTGGGGCGCGGCCGGCCGGGACCTGCGGGAAGCCTACAGGTACGCGCACGGCCGGGCCAGCGAGGAGTACGAGTGCTACGTCATCCCCGAGGAGGAGGACGAGGACGAAGCCGCCCTGGTCTTCTGTGTCACTTGCAAAGCCCCAGTAAGGGCGTGCGAGGTTTCGGATGCGCACGGAGAGCATGAGGTGACCCCCCTCAGCAAGGCCCTGGAAAGCGCCAAGGTAAACGGGACTCCTTAGTTCCCCTGACAGTGCGTTTGTGTCTCAAGTAGGCGGGCGGGGAATGAATTTAAAGCGCCTCCTACGGAAGAGAGCAAAGAGCATTAATGTCTCCTTGGGATCCTCTGTTTGCTAGGACGAAATTCACAAAAACATGTTCAAACTGGAAAAGCAGATTATCGAGATGGAGAATTTTGCAAATCACTTGGAGGAGGTTTTCATCACCGTGGAGGTAAGAGCAGGCGCCGTGACGCCCTCAGACACACGTGGCTTCCGCCACGGCTGGGTCAGCAGCTGTGACTGGTGTGGGTTAGAGAACTGCCCGCTTCTCGCCCTTTCCCCTGCCCTCCCAGGGGACCTTGGGCATCTACCTGGTGGAAACTACCTGTCCTCATCCCCCGCTGAACCGGGAGCTCTCCTGGGGAGGCAGGGTCTCCTCTGTCTTTCTATCCTCAGTCCTGCTGCGAGGGTGGGGCTCCCGCGTGGCCCAGCCTTGACGAGGCATTGCAAGACACCCGCCCTTCCTGATTATTTTCCCCAGCTGTTATGTTTCTCGTAAGATTAATACGCTTCTGTGCCTGTCACCAAACCCGTCACAGTCCCCTGGGTGTACCGAGTAGCATGTCGTACACTGCTGTGATGCCTGCACTCAGCCTCCCCGTCCAGATGAGGCTAAGGACCAGGACTTTGCACCTGCCTTCTCTGCCTGTGGGTGCTCTACCTCTATTAATACAGCCTCGGACTGTATCTCCGGGAACACCTCGTATGAATTAGCTAAGCCCCAGGCCCCTGTCCCGGGAAGCTGGAACTTCTTCATCCCCAGTCTTACGAGGGAGGACTTTGCACTAATCCCATCTGCAGGGCACAGGGACGGAACGAGGGACAGAGGTACAGCCACCCGGACAAAACTCTTTACGCTCTCTCTGCCCGCTCATCTCAGGTCAAAGTACCCTCACCCTCGGTGAGGACTCTGATTTTCCCTTTTACACCAGCACTGGGGAGTCCCCCACTGCTTTTCCTTCTCTGCTGCCATTCTGAGCAAGTCTTGGACACGTAGAAGATGTTCAGCAAATACTCCCTGAGTCATCGAGAGAGCCTCTGCTTTGGAAATGTCTCCGTTACCTGGAGAGGGTGACATCAGTCACAACCCACGAAGCTTTCCCAGGCTTCGAATCTAAGAGGACCAGTAGTCGACAGGATTTAATTAACATTATTCATCCCCTGTGCCCCTGGATTAAGTACTGTCGCATGTCTCCCTCTGCCTTCCTACGTTTTCTCATCTATTAGGCGGGACCATCTGGCCACGGCCCCCACTCCCCTCCCCCCTCCCCTTCCCCCTTCACCTTTCTCTTAGTTGATGTGAGGATCTGTGTGATCCTGGCGTTTGTAGGATGCAGGCATCAGGAGGTGGAGGTGAGTGTCGTGAGATGCTGGGGGCTCAGGAGGGAAGGCTAGGTAGGGCTTGCCCAGGACAGACATTTCCGTGGATGTCTGCAGTCCAGGGATACGGTGGCAGGTTGACTCATCTCTGACCATCTTCCTGGGAGGTGGCCACGACGGAGGTGGCGTGGGGTTGGGGACGGGGTGGGGGGAGGGGAGGGAGGATTGCAAAGTGTTGCCAGGAGTGAAGGCAGTGCTTCTCGTTAAGGTTATCCCAGGGGCTCGGGTGCCTGGGTGGCTCAGTTGGTTAAGCATCTGACTCTTGATCTCAGCTCAGGTCTTGATCTCAGGGTTGTGAGTTCAAAGCCCTGTGTTGGGCTCTGCGTTGGGCTCCATGGCTGGGTGTGAAGCCCACTTTAAAAAAAAAAAAAAAAAAAGATTATCCCAGGGGCTCTAGCCATAGACCCCTGGTCCCAGCTCCCGCTGTACCCACCCCAGCATCCTGGCAAGCGATGATAAGAAAAGGGTGGGGTGACTAAAACATCTCTGGGTAGGTATATTTTCATGCCTCAAATGACTCTGTAGTCGACACACCACATTCGCTAAAATAACGGCTGAGGTCAACCGTCTTGCAGGAGAACTTTGGAAGACAGGAACAAAATTTTGAGTCACATTTCAATGAGATTTTGGAAACACTTGCTCAAAAATATGAAGAAAAAATACAAGCTCTCGGAGAGAAAAAGAAAGCGAAGTTGGAAGCCTTGTATGGACAACTGGTCAGCTGTGGGGAAAACCTGGATACCTGTAAGGAACTCATGGAAACCATAGAGGAGATGTGTCACGAAGAGAAGGTCGACTTCATAAAGGTCAGTCAGTCATGAGGTGAAATGAGATCATGACCCGAAGTGACAGTATGGCGGGGGTAGGTTAGATTGTCCCCTCTCTGTCGGAGGTGTTGCAGTTGACCTCTGTGGATCAACATCCATTTTGTTCCCGGATGAGGTGGTCACCCGTGTCTCTGTGCGCTCCGCCATGAGTGGCCGAGCAGACTCACGCACGGCTGACCCCTTCCCTCCACCATTACTCAGACAACACCAGCCTTCGTTCCTCTGTCCCAGAGACCTGTCCCCTCGCCAGGGAGCTGAGCAACATCAGCGCTCTGAGAGTTTTCTGGTCACCTCAGATGGCCTCTTAGAGCCCTGCGGAGGAGGCAATCCAGGCTAAAAAGGCACCTCCAACTCTCCAGTTACCAGGGCACCAATTTTAAATCTTTGTAAAGTCAAACATGCAAAAAAAAAAAATTCATTTCTTAATTTTCTTGAAATCCAATTAAATCTGACCTCAAGGCCCCATGCTGCCGGGATGTGGGAATTTCAATCTCAGTCAGAGCTGAGGTCCTCTTTCTTCACAATGTCCCACAGGAATATGGCGCAGTTGTGGTGTCCAGGATGTGAGGGAGGGGCCTTCAGCCTCTGGAGCTGCCCCGTTGCCAAATATGGCTTCCACACTGACCCCGCCCATAGTGGTCCCTCAAAGCCCAACAGCGCTTCCTTCCTGCCGTGCTTCGGGCAAGGGACCCGTGACAAGCTGGAAAGCAAGTGTGCAGACACCATTAGAGCCTTCAATACTCAGACCTTTTGAACCACTGGTCCCACAACATCGCTGTATCCCAGAGACATAACCCCGAATGTGGAGAAAGTGATAACGTGTGAGAATGTTCTTCTCACTGTTATTTGTGATGATGAAAAATTAGAAACAACCAGAATGTCCCTCAACAGAGGAATGGTTAAGTAAATGATGGAACTTCCATTCCGTGAACGGTTCTGCACTCTTTCAAACTGGTGGGCCGAAAGACCATTTGTGACGCGGGGGTGCTTCCATAACGTCCCCGGGGGGACGCAGTCGTCCGGAAGAGACCCACGGGCAGCCTGAGAGTGGTTTTGTTAGTGGGGGATATGGCTGTTACTTTTTTTCCCCCTAATTTCCAAGTTTTAAAATGTGCTTATATCACTATATAGTTTGAAAAATAAATTTATTTTCGAAGTCAACTGAGTATTTTCTCCTTCCCCTCCTCCTTTTTAGGATGCTGTGGCTATGGCTGACAGGTAATGCTTTCGTTCTGACGCACATCTTCTTTCCCGTCTCTTGCTCCTCTAGATACAGATAGACTCAGCTCCCCTTGGGAAGATGCTCCCAGTTACAGTTTTCATGTCTGCCCCCGCGACCCAACAGCGCTGGCTTCGGGGGGACCATGGTCACTAGGACCCGCTACTACCAAATCTCAGACGGCCCAGCCAGCAAGTCTGTGGCCAGGTCACCCCGTGAGCCCCTCCTTTCACCAGGAGGAGCCAGGGTCCAGTGCCTCCCCCATCCCCGAGCTGTGCCAGGACCCAGACTGTGTACTGCAGAAAGCACACACGTTGTAGAGTCAGACAGGAGTTCAAATCCCGTTACCCCCATGACCCTGGGCAAGTCCAACCAGTCTAGGACTCACCTTCCTTATCTACAGACAGGGATAGTTTTACGGGAATTAAACGAGACAGTGTCTGTAAAGCCACGTGAACATTGAAGCTTGATGACATAAGGGGTAAGAGGCAAAAGACAGACCTGGTTTCAGAGTCCGCCCCTGCCACCTACAAACCCTAAGACTGCCAGGAAGCAGGTGCAAGAAAACTCATAGCCCCAGTCTACCGTCAGCGGGTTGAGTACGCTCGGCCCCATGGAGAAGAAACCCCAGAGTCTGTGCGTGTCGGGGCCTGGGGCGGCGGGGGGATGGCAGCTTCCGGGTCAGCACCGGAGAGGTCTTCCAGAGGGTGGAGATCTGGAGCTGTTAGGCACTTGCCCCCCAAATGGCCCACCCCTACCCCTCCCCTCTAAGGCACAAACCAATTCCTCCATCCCCACTGGGGACCCCCTGGGTCAGTCACCAAAGCAGATGGCAGCCAGCAGCCAGCAGCATGTCAAAGAAATAAAACTTCAGCAAAGAAGCCCTTCGCGTTTATTACCGGTGACCCAGCCCTGTAGACACACACCCTAAGGAGCACGTCCCTTCATTCTTGTGAGCATGGCTTTTTATACCAACAGACTGGGAAAATTCTTGAATACAGAAACAGACGTGGAAATCTCTGCGCAGCCTGACTTTGAAGACCAGACCTTGGACTTCTCTGATGTGGAGCAGCTAATGGGCTCCATTAACACCATCCCAGGTGCATATTTCGCCTGTGTGCATACTTCATAGAAAGTTCCAGGTCCCTGAGCTTTGAGTTAGAAATTTTGATGGCTAAAAAAAACCCCATAAATATTTAGAAACAGGTTTTTTCTTTTCTTTTCTTTTCTTTTCTTTTCTTTTCTTTCTTTCTTTCTTTTTTTTTTTTTTTTTTTTTTCTCTAATCTCATGTCTTCATAGCTTGCAATGGTGAGAACAGAGGTGGAGACCCCTCCCGCCGGGGGGGAAGTGCCCACCCTCACTTTCCAGGGAGCCAACATCTGGCGCTGGGCAACCTTGAAACATTTTTTATTCATAGCCTGCCCAGATTCATAAACCCCTGTTCTCCTGCCTGAGTTACTCCTGGCAAGTAGCCTGAGTACTTATTTACTTAGCACAGTGGCTAAGAGATGAGCTTTGGGATCCTATGGAGCTGGTAAGAATCCCAGCCCTTCCACTTCCTAGCTGTGTGACTCTGGACAACTTACCTAACTTCTCTGAGTCTTGGTTTCCTTGTCCACATAATGCCTCATGGGGATATGGTGGGAATTGCACGAGGCAATGCATGCAGAGCACGTCACATGGTACAGGTAGCTCTTAAAATATTGTGGGGGCGCCTCAGTGGCTCAGTCAGTTAAGCATCCAGGTCACTTGGTTTCAGGTCAGGTCATGCGTGATCTTGTGGTTCATGAGTTCAAGCCCCGTGTTGGGCTCTGTGCTGACAGTGCGGAGCCTGCTTGGGATTCCCTCTCTCCCTCTCTCTCTGCCCCTGCCCTGCTCACTCTCTCTCTCTCAAAATAAACTAATAAACTTGAAAAATATTCTTGTGATTGCTTATTTTTTTTAAATGTATTAATTTTTTAAGTTTATATATTTATTTTGAGGGAGAGAGAGAGAGCGCGCGCTCAAGCAGGGGAGGAGCAGAGAGAGAAGGAGAGAAAGAATCCCAAGGAGGCCCCACACTATCAGTGCAGAGCCTGATGCTGGGCTCAAACTCACAAACTGTGAGCTCATGACCTGAGCTGAAATCAAGAGCCCAATGTTCAACCGACTGAGCCACCCAGGTGCCCCTACTGTGATTACTTATTTCTAAGAATAATACTGGAATTCAGCTTTTTTTTTGTTGACTGCTCACCATTTCCTCATCAACACATTGTAAAAATGTTGTACGTATCATTTTAGATTTTTCCTTTATACAGATTTTTTTGAAATAGGGAATTTATTCTGTTTTGTAACTTGCTTTTTAATCAAAATTTTGATTAATATTTCTTGTACTGTAAATCCTTCTGTAACATCATTTTAATGGGTATATACCTTAGTTTGTTTACTTGATTCTCAACTGGACTGGCTGCTGGGATGTTTCTAGGTTTTTCACCACTAGAAACCACACTGTAATGGATGTCCTCAATTAGAAACCTTGGAGGCCACTCTTAGACTCATGATTCACAGAGTGATCTCACTGAACTTCGATGTCCATTGGATGACCCTTCCCCTTCTAAGGGGTGGTGCTGCCCAGATAACTAGGCCCAGGTATTTGGAAGGAAAGGCATGATCACCCAAGTCAGTGCTTGAGAGATGCTTACACTTCTCTTCACCGCCCCCCCCACCCCAGGTCCAGGTCTTGTGCAGACCATCACCTGGAGCCTCCCGGTGGGCTGCCAAGCCCAGGGCCACCCCTCTTCTCACCGCAGCTCCCACCCTTCTTGCTACGGGGCTGTCCCTTGAGGGTATAGACGGGCACCCTCTGTACATCCTGGATTTCGTCATTAGGTTCTTTCTCTTCCTCCTCTCCTTTGTCCCGTTAGGACCTTCCAGGTCCTGGCCAGAGAGGAAAGGCTGAGCTGCAGCTAGGAAACACCTTCCAAGTTTAGTTGTGCTCTTTCTTACCTGGACGGAGCAATGTCAAAATCGGAAGCCAAGGTTGTTCCGTAAAGTCTGGGTTGCGGGCAGGCGCTGCCGCGGGAGAAGAGTCCGTAGAGGAGAGACAAGGAGGGTTTCTCGGTTGTGTGTGAGTCTGGGGAGGCTGAAGTATTAACCTACAGAGAATAAAGGAATTAACTCGGGGTGCCTGGGTGGCTCAGTCAGTTAAGCCTCAGACTTCGGCTCAGGTCATGATCTCACAGTTCGTGAGTTTGAGTCCTGCATTGGGCTCTGCGCTGACAGCTCAGAGCCTGGAGCCTGCTTCGGATTCTGTGTGTGTGTGTGTGTGTGTGTGTGTGTGTCTGCCCTTCCCCCACTCACACTCTGTCTCACTCACTCTCTCTCTCTCTCTCGAAAATAAATAAACATTAAAAAAACTTGAAAAAAAAAAGAATTAACTCAGTAGGTGGATTCTCAAGATGGTTCTCAAGAGCACATTTGGCCCAACCCAGTCTTCTCCCCTTATAATGAAGACATGGTTGGTGGACGGTTCCACCAGTGAAAGCAGAGCGAGCTTTCCCCGTGAAGCTTCTTCTCTCCTTTGTTCCCTCCGGGGCCTGTGGGCGGCACTGCTGTGGTCCCGGCTGCCTCATCTCTCCGGAAGGCATGGAAGGGGTCAGAGGACCCAAGCCTATAGCAGGTCTTGCACACGCCCCCCAGCCCGAGTCCCTATCACTGACCCCTCCTCCCCCAGCTTGCGTGGGTTTGTCAAAGCAGGAATGGACATGCTGGTTGTCACCTGCAGTCTGGCCATTAGGAGGTGTGGCCTTCCTGACCTTGTCCAGTCTGGGCAAAGCCCACGGATGCCTCGGGGGACCAGGAGTCCTACAACAGGGGCCGCTGCATCCCACACCTCTCCTGGAGGCTCCTCACTCGGTTTTGGTTTTCTCCCTTCTCCTCGTTCCAGCTCCTTCTGCTCCAGTGATAAACCCACAGGCCCCCAACTCGGCCACGGGCTCCTCTGTCCGCGTGTGCTGGAGTTTGTACTCTGACGACACGGTGGAGAGCTATCTGCTGTCCTACCGGCCGGTGCAGGACGGCTCGCCTGGGAAGGACCAAGCAGGTGAGACTCTGCCAAGATCACACGCACGCTCTGGAACGGCTAAGGGCCCTCAGAGGCCAGGGAGCAGTTCCGATTGCTTTCCCAGTAATCGGGAGGGCAGAGGTGGGATGAATCTACATATTCAGCTCCTTGGAGCTGTCGTGATCTGGGAACTACCTGGAACATGGGATGCAGGCAAGTGAGCACGGCAGAGAGGCAAGATGGGGCCTCATTGGGGAGGGCCACAAAGCCAGGCTAAGGTGCCTGGAGTGTAGATATAGCCCTCAGGCCAGAGTTGTCCATGGGATGAGTCCCTGGCGGCACTGTGTGCAGGAAGGGTGGGGACGCCCCTCCTTGAGGAGGCCTGGCTGAGCTGTCTGGATACTCGTGGGCTGGGCACGTGAGGGCAGGCTGGGCCTTCTCAGAGCAACCTCGTGTCGGGAGAAACGGGAGGGTTAACCTGCAGACCGCCGTGAGGGGTGATGGGGCCTCTGCAGCCTGAAAGGGCTACAGCTGATCAGACCCACATGCTCAAGTCGAGCAAGCTCCTGGGAATGTCCCCGAGCCTCCAGCGTGGGCAGCTCTGGGCCCATCCCCTTCCCAGAGAAATGGAGCTGGCTGGTGTGGGGCCAGGGCTGGGGGCAGCTGCCTCCCCCCTCCCCACATGATAGATAAGCCATTCGCCTGTTGGGAAGAGAGGGCCTTGGGGATTTCCACTTCATGCAGAAGGAGACTGAGACCCAGAGAGAAATGAGCTGTCCATGGGGACACAGCGGGTGATGGATGGCAGAGCAGGACAGGAGGCAGGTGTGCATGCTCCCTGCACGGAGCTCACTGCTGCACCAGCCTGGGCAGGGGGAGGGTCTGTGTGCTGAAGGTAAGGGCGGATTTTCTGTGCAGGGACCAAGAAGGAAGGGAAATGCTTGAGAAAAGTCAGAGTAAGTTTAAGTGATGCTGAGGGAGGTTGTAACAAGGTGAGCAGATGATGAGGGTTATCTGAACAAAGACTAAAGGGGGCACCACGGGGAAGGAGGAAGATTGTAAAAGGGAGGTCAAGGGGGTGCCCGGGTGGCTCAGTCGGTTGAGTGTCCGGCTCCTGATTTCGGCTCAGGTCATGATCCCAGGGTTGTGGGATCGAGACCTGTGTCAGACTCTGCACTGAGCGTGGAGCCTGCCTGGGATTCTCTCTCTCCCTCTACCCCCCTTCCCTGCTTGTGTGCTCTCTTGCTCTCTCTCTCTCAAAATTAAAAAAAAAATTATGAAAATAAAAAAATAAGTAAAAGGTTGGTCAGGGTCCAAGAAGCCAGGTCTGATTAACCACAGTCCGTGTCATGAATCAGCCCTGTTGGCACTCTCTGCAGACACACAGAAGAAGCCATTGCGTTTGGGCTGTGTCATGACACTCTATGAAGATTTTTTTTAATGTTTATTTATTTATTTTGAGAGACAGAATATGAGCAGGGGAGGGGCAGAGGGAGAGAAGGAGAGAGAGATTCTGAAGCAGGTTCCAAATTGTTAGTACAGAGCCCGACCTGGGGCTTGAACTCACGAACTGTGAGATCATGACCGGAGCCAAAATCAAGAGTTGGACTAACCAACTGAGCCACCCAGGTGCCCCTCTATGAAGATCTTTTAAATGGACCCCTTTGTGATAAAGGAACTGATATCACAGGGTGGGTTAGTGAGTTATCACTGCCTTTCAAGAGTCTGACGAGGTTTAGAGGTGTATCAGTTAGGTGTTGCTGGGTAACAACACCCTATCCTGCCCTACTCTGCACGCATATACGTGACTTATTGGCTTAAAATGACAAACATTTATTATTTCTTATAATTCTGTGAGTTGTCTGGACATTCTTCTGGTCCGGGCCAGCTTGGCTACATAGAGCTGGATGGTGTGGGATGGCCTCACTTACAGATGTGGGGATACGGCAGGGAAGGCTGGGGCCTCTGTCTACTGGGTCTCATTGTCCAGGACCCTGGCTCGGGCTTGTTCACATGAAAGTGGAAGGTGTTCCCAGCAGCAAGAAGACAAGCCCCTGTGCACTAGCATTTCCCAGGCCTCTGCTGGCATCATGTTTGCTGCTGTCTCATTGGCTGAAGCAAGTCACGTGGCTCAGCCCGTCAATGACGGGAAAAATGAACCTCTTGAAGGAGTAGTAAGTCATACCGCAGAGGACGCATACAGGGATGGGAGGAATTTATGGCCAGTGTTGTGATCTACTACAGGGAGATTCGACACAACTAACTCGGAGCCACTTGGCCTATTTTTAGGGTTGAATTCTTGTCTTTTTGTTTGTTTGTTTGTTTTTCAGAGTTTACAATGACTGTCAAAGAAACATATTGCTCAGTGAGAAATCTTGTGCCAAACACCCAGTATGAATTTTGGGTCACAGCTCAGAACAGGGCCGGCCGCAGCCCCGCCAGTGAGCGTGCAATGTACATGACAGGTAACGGGGGCCACAGGAGTCACGGCTTTCGAGGTGTGGCAGGACACTTGATTTCATGTGGAAGGGCAGGAGTAGCTGTCCGTTTTTCTCTGTTAGTACACCAAACCAGTGTTCCTAGGATGGAAGGGACGTTTGCTCAGAGTTGGTCTCAAAATGCCCAAAATTACTGCTCACGATCGTAGCATCATTTAACCCTTCAGCCGCCTTCTGCTCCAGGAACGTCTGAAAGGCGTTCCCGGCGTCTTAGTCCGTGTGGGCGGCCATGACAGAACACCATAGACCCAGTGGCTTATCAATGACAGAAATTTAACTCTCACTGTTCTGGAAGCTGAAAGGGGCCTCCTTTTAAGCTGCCAGCATATTCAGCGCCTGATGTGAAGCCTTCCGGGTCCGTAGACATCTGGCTTGGTTTCGGCTCTGTCCTCACACAACAGAAAGAGGCCCAGGGCTCTTTGGGTTCTCTTTGACGAGAGACGCCCTCCTCTTCATCTCCCAAAGACCCCACCTTCCGCCACTTTGGGGAACAGGCTTCAACACACGAATTCTGGGGGTGGAGGGATGCAAATACTCAGTCTCTTGCACCTGGTTTCCTTTTTACGGCACCGAATGTCTTCTGTGGGCAGACAGTGGTCGTGCTCGGTTGGCTGTGCTCTGGACAGACTGGCTGGATAGGAGCAGAATGGTCATTCCTTCCCCCCTTTGTCCCACACCTAGCCCCCTCCCCTCCCGTTATAAAAAGCAAAGAGATACGGAGCTGCGAAGAGGCTGCACTGATCTGCTGGGAGTCTGGGAACCTGAATCCCGTGGACTCGTACACGGTGGAGCTGACCCAGGCGGAAAGTCCTGAAGCCTCGGGAGTAACTGAGTAAGTCATAGTCATGGGGCGGGGCGGGGGGGGGGGGGTGGCGCATGACACCTGACACAGTGACACAGCGCAGGAAATGCACGGGGTCTGGAGAGAAGGTCAGTGTTTGGAACCTTAATTTCGGGTGCTTGGTTTTCATGAGAAGTTTCTTGAACACGGTCACTGAAGGTGCGTGAGGCGTGAGTAAATGGTTTAAACCTCAGGTTTGCTTTTCTAGTCCAGCGAAGGTTTACCGCTCATTCATTCAACAAGTGTTGTGGGCCTGGACCTGGGCCCGGGCTCTGGGAGACTAGGCAGGCAAATTCCCTTCCCTACGGAGCTGACCGTCGAGCAGGGCAAATAGAAAACAAGAAGACAAACAAATACATAAAATGCAAGGTGCTGTGAAGGAGAAAGAAATGTAAGAAGGAGGCTGGGGTGGAAGTAGGGACCTCCGTGGATGGAGTGAACTTTTCAAATGAGACCCGGATGGGTAGGAAGGACTGAGCTCTGAGGACAGTGGGTCAGCGGCGTGGCCCCGGGGCGGGAGTGAGGCAAGACCCAGGCAGTCCGGGAGCAGCCCCCACGTCCAGGGGCTGCCCAGAGGCGGAGCACAGAGGGCGCCCGCCTGGTTCTGGAGAAATGGAGGAGGCGGGCTTGGCGTCACCTGTCAGGGAGGACAGACTCCTCTGTGCTCAGGGCTGGGCTTGGAGCCTGGCCGTCTATCCCACGCACCCTCTGTTCCAGGTAGAATCCACGTGTCCACGGCCACATCAGGGCCGACCGTGGTTATTTACTCCCACGACACTCAGGAGTGGGGCAGGGGAGTCCAGTGGTTCTGGCCACCCGATGATCCATATTTCCTTTGCGCTTTGTGCTGATGCTTCAGGAGCGCCTGACACCTGGGACCATAATGATGGGGGTCACCGGGAGGCTGGTCAGTGACGTGGGGTAGCACCTGCTCTCCAGATCTAATCATCTTGAAGAGGAGAAAATTCCTTCCCAGACCGTACCCCTCTCCTGCTTCTCTAGCTCATGCCACACCGGCTTCCCCTCCCTGTCTGGCTGCAGCCACACCGGTCGGGTTTAGTTCCTCCTGCTTCCCGTGTTCCTTCCTGCCCCGGGCTGCTTCTGTGTAGGAGACTCCTGTCCCTGCTTCATCCGGTTACTTGCAAGTCATTCTTGAGAGCTCAGCTCCAAACTCACGTCTCCGGCATCATCCACTCTGCGGGGTGCCTCTCTACCCATCTGGACCATGAGATCTATGAGGGCAGAGACTACATTTAGTTCTCCCCAGAGTCTCCCTCTCCAGTGTCTGGAACCTAAGGGGCTTGGTTAATGTTCATTGGACGGATGCGTGAAAAGCGCCCCTCTGGCCTGGAGCTGCAGCCTTCGGGATCACCTGGACACCCAGGCTCGTGTAATGGGGGTGTTGCATCCGTAAACGGGCGTCACCCCAAAAGCTTCTCCCTTCCCCTGGACTGAAAGGGCTTTAGCAGTTGCAGGAACAGACAGTGGCAATTACAGGCTTGTACTCGCGTGTGGTAGAATTTCAATAAATTAGGTTCCCAGTGGGCTTCTGCGCTGCCCTTCCAGCTCTTCTAGAGATGTCTGTTCATAAACACAGGCCGAGGTACCTGCTGCGGGCTCAGCGCTGGGCTGAGGCAGGCGGTACTCAGCCGCTGCCCTCGGAGAGGTTCTCAACCGTCAGACAGCTGGGGGCAGAGCGGGAGACAGACGCCGAGCATGGTGCCGGGTGCCGGGGACACCAGGGTGGGGAGCCCCGAGGCCGGAGGGCCACAGACACGAGGAGTAACGAGGGAACGAGGAAAGTGGGCCTGCGGGAGGAAACCCACCGGCCGTGCCGCTGTGGGTGAGAGGCTGGGGGTGCGAGGGTGAGTTTAACATCCCAGCTCTGGAAGGGAGGCCCGGTGCCGGGGCCTGGCTGCCCGGCCCCACCCCTCGTGACTGTGGCTCCGTTTCTTTGCCCAGGTCGGTCGTGGGCATCCCGACCCGCGAGGCCTTGGTGCAGCTGCAGCCCAGGCAGCGCTATACCATCTACGTGCGAGCCCTCAGCGTGGGGGGCCCCAGTGCAAGGAGCGACCCCGTGACCGTCTGCACCACAGGTGTGTGCCCGGGCCACACGCTCCCCGAGACCTCAGGGAGCCACTCTGCGGCAGACCAGCACTGCATGACTTCTCTGGAAAATGGGCCAAGTCAGGCCGGGGAGGGGCTCAGGGGAGATCGGGGCCCTGTGGTCCCATTTTACAGACAGGGGGACTGAAGGCCCAAGCCAGATAGCAGTCTGGCGGCAGAGCGAGAATCAGAACTTAGGGTTTTTCTCCGCTCCCTCAGGCAGACCAGAGGCTTGTCGCCCTGGACCTGGGTGGCCCAGACGCCTCGTGGCTCACACAGGCTGCACGCCACCCTCGGGATGATGTCTTTATGAAATTCCCAGGAGGGGTTGTTGGCTTTGCTCATCCCCGTTTCTGCTATCAGCCCAAGCGTCTCCCACCCACAGGCCCGGTCTGGCCCTGGCGGGCGCCCGCATCCCTAGGTCCGGCCCCTTTCCCTTGTCCCTCGCCGTCATCCGTACAACGGTCACGCATCCTGTCCAGACCCTGCATGAGCAGAGACGTCACCGGAAGCTTTGCATGCACCCACTTTCCTGGCACTGCTTCGCTGTGGGTGCGCGCTTTGTCACAGCACACCGGGGCCGGTGACCCCGCCCCCACCTCACAGCCAGTCCAGCTCAGGCCGGCTGACGGGTGGAGGGCAGGTAGGACACAGAGGCAGGGAGTCTGAGCCCAGGCTCTGGGGACAACGTATTCTTAAGTGGGGTCGTTTACTGAGGGACACTGTGTCACTTTGTCCTCGTTTCCAATGCCAGGAGCAGAGGTGTGTGATTAATTCCCACCGTGTTCCGTCCACACAGATGGGAAAGACAGGTTGGGTGGCCACCACAGGTCCCAGAGGGTGGGGGCTAGTGCTGGGATTAGGACTCAGCTTTTTCTTTCATATTGAGCCAGGGCCTGCCTTTAGTTGGCTGGCACTCCTCATTTTCTGTGCTCACCTGGTGTTTTGAAATGTTAAATTCCGGCAGTTTCAGTCAAAAACCAACAACAACAACAAAAAAAAACAGAGCTAAAGGTACAGCCAGCTCTTGATTATTCAGTCATCTCGGAATTAGTTTGTTCATATAATTTTTTGAAGAGTGTATTTATGAAGGGGCGCCTGGGTGGCTCAGTTGGTGGAGTCTGTCTGACTCTTGGTTTCGGCTCAGGATGGAGTCCCGCGTCGGGCTGTGCACGGAGCACGGAACCTGCTTGGGTCTCTCTCTCTCTCTCTCCCCCTCTGCCACTCTCCCCCCTTGCATGCTCGTTCTCTCTCCCTCCAAAATAAATCAAATGGAAGAAAAGAGTGTATATATGAAATACTTAAATGAACACAAATCAGCAAAAATCATTATATTTTCAAAAATGATCCTCGGTGGGAACTGGCGAGGGCCCACGTGTTGCATCAGTTAGGTGGTGGGAACCTGCCTGCCCCCTTGCCAGTCAGCGCAGACAGCGAATGAAATTTCTGGCAGCATCAAACTGTGACAATAATTGTGAACAGCTTGATGGCGAAGCTTGAACCCAGGTGTGAGACAAGATAAGTGACAGAATAGGAACTCGAGAAAAAAGCACTTGGCTAGGACACAGTAATGAGAATGAGTTATTATGTTCTTAATTAATGGATTTTTTTACTAATTTTTTTTTTTTTTTTTTTTTTTTTTTACTGAATAACTTTGTATTCAATCTATTCTGTACCACTGTTGGATGAGATTTATTTTAAATGATTTGGGGATGGCTGCAACATCCTTCCCTCTCCCCCGCCCCACTGCCCTCATTGAAATGTTGAATTCCACTTCCCTTTGTCAGATTGGTCCTTAAGAATCTCAATAACTATTTCCCTTGGCAGGTGGGTTAGAAATTCTTGTCTGTGTGCAGGCACTTATAGCCTCCCAGCTAAGAGCAAAGCCTGTGGAATCAGAGAGTTTTGGGGGTTCAAATGTTAGTTCTGTCATTGCCAGTTGATTTTTTTTAAGTTCGTTTATTTATTTTTTTTTATTTTTTTTTAACATTTATTTATTTTTGAGACAGAGAGAGACAGAGCATGAACAGGGGAGGGGCAGAGAGAGAGGAAGACACAGAATCTGAAACAGGCTCCAGGCTCTGAGCTGTCAGCACAAAGCCCGATGCGGGGCTCGAACTCACAGACCGTGAGATCATGACCTGAGCTGAAGTCGGACGCTTAACCGACTGAGCCACCCAGGTGCCCCACATTTATTTATTTTGAGAGAGAGAGAGAGTAGGAGGGGCAGAGGGAGGGAGTCACAGTATCCCATACAGGCTCTTTGCCGTCAGCACAGAGCCCGATGCAGGGCTCGAACTCATGAACCGTGGGTTCATTACCTGAGCCGAGATCAGGACTGCACCACCCAGGTGCCTTGCCAGGTGATTTTTTTTTTAACCACCTGGTGCGTCAGTTTTCTCCTCTCCAGATGGAAATAAGAACGCGTTTCTGAGGGTAATTGCGAGGCTTGAACGAGGGAAGACTTGCAAACCGCTAGCTGGGGGCGAGGGACAGTGGCTCCCAGTGCATGCTCGCTGCCACCATCATTAGTGGCAGGAGGGGTAGGACTTTGCGAGGCCCCGGGCTTCCGGCTGGCGCCGGGGTGGAGAAGGCAGGGGGACTGGCGGGGCTCCTCGTGTGTTCTGTCCGCACAGGCAGCTTCTTCCACCTGAACCAGCACACCTGCCATCCCGGGCTGACCATTTCTGAAGATGGGTTTACGGTCGTGCGGAGCGAAAGGAAAACCCCAGCAAAGGAGCCGCTCCCTGGCAACACCCGGTTTACCAGGTACTTGGGCAGCCACTCGCTAGAACATTCCGCGGACCCCCTCTAAGACACGTTGTTGCTCAGATAAAAAGTGGGTTATGACAGACGTTGCCTTGAAGAGGTCCCAGAAATGGATGAGAGGCTGGGGTGGGGGGGGGGGGCGTGGGGAGAGGAGGCGGTGGGGGCCGAGGGGAGGCTGGGGAGCTGGAGTCGGGGGAAGAGTCTGGCTGGTGTGGACGGAAGATACCTGTTGTGGCTTCTGAAGTCGGGTCCCCCGCCGCTGGAGGAGTCAGCCCCTGAAGCCACGATGAGGGGCACACTGACAGGCGTCGGCAGAACGGAAACAAGGCTGTAGGTCTCCCAGTGCTTGGCCCGGCGCTCCTCTCCTACACGGTGAAGCCCTGTTTAAAAACCCCTGATGAAAACCGGTGGGGTTAGCCTGTGCGGAGTCGGTGGGGGGTGGTGCTAGTGCATGACCTGAGGGAGGGGTGGCCCCCGCAAAGGCGTGTGCGCCATCTGTCTAGAAATGTAGCTATTTCCAGACCTTGGTGCTCAATCCACATTGAAACGATTTATTTGTGCCTCACTTCTTTCCAAAGACTTAAAGACTTAAAATAAGGCTCAGATATACACTGCTGAACTAGAAAAGTCAAAGCAATGGGAGAAAAAGAACACAGATAGGTTAACTCCAAGAGCGCATTCCATTTCCGGGATTACAGGTGGCTCTCAGCTTCCTGGTCTGGTCAGGACAAGAAGAGTTCTCGGTCGGTTGGTTTTCGAGTCAGAAGGATCTTCTAAGGAGAAAAAGGGGCTCTCCAACGGGGCTGCAAGGGCCATGGATAGAAACTTCATCCAGGGGCGCCTGGGTGGCTCAGTCTGTTAAACATCTGACTTCAACTCGGGTCATGATCTCACGGTTCGTGGGTTTGAGCCCCGCATCGGGCTCTGTGCTAACAGCTCAGAGCCTGCAGCCTGCTTCGGATTCTGTGTCCCTCTCTCTCTCTGCCCCTCCCTTGCTCAAACTCGCTCGCTCTCTCTCAAAAATAAGCATTAAAAAAAAAAAAAAGCTGAAAGAAAGGAAGAGAAGAAAGAAACTGCATCAGCCTCCCTGCCGGGGTCCGAGACTATCCCAGAGCTGGCTCTCCCTCTGACATTGGCTCCCTGCCGGCCTTTTTACTGTGTGTGTGTGTGTGTGTGTGTGTGTGTGTGTGTAGCACCTACTATATGTAAGTGTTAGCATGCAGTAGCCCAAGTGCGCAGGGTACAGTGGAAAGCAACTTGATCCTTTCCCACCTCTGCCCATTCTACCCAGGGTTGCAGGGCATGGAGAGGGACATGGAGAGATAAAGGCCTTACCTGTGTTTAAAAAAAAAAAAAAAATTCAACTGAGTAGAGTTTAAAGATCTTATGGCTTTATTCCAGGAGTTATGAGCCGGGCATCATCCAGTCTAACAGGTAGACGGGAGCCCTCAGGAGCTGTACAAGATGAAAGACGCTTATGGGCCAAGTTACAGTAGGCAAGGAAGCACGCGATTGTGGCGAGGTTCCTTTCCTGCAGGGGACAGCAGGGTCTGCGAGGCACATCACCTCACTGGTGCTCGTCAGGCGATTCCTGGTTGGTTTAAGATCCCATTTCTGGGAGAGTCGAACTGTAACGGAGGTGTCTCGGTTTGGAGATATGGGGCTTAGCGTGACAGGCTCCATTTGGGGGCCTGTTGTCCTGTTTTTAGCCTGGGGGTACCTGACTGGTGCCAGTGTGAGGTGGGAAGCTGACTCTCTCTCCCCGGCAGTTCCCAGGTGAGCGCCTCACAACCCGTCCACCTCCGCACCCAGTGCTATGGTTCTCGCTCTTTCCGCCGAGCCCTCCTGGGCCCTCACAGGCAGCTCTCTTGGACAGGATCCCCCCACAAACAACGCAGAGGCAGCTTTCCTGCAGTGGGTTCCGTTCACACCCGGTCCTCTGAAGGCACACACCTCTGACCAGGCCACTGCTACCTCACCGTGCGTGTGGACGCTCTCTGGGCAGACGCAGCCTCGAGCGTCTTCAGCCTCGGCCGCTTGGTGTTGCACTAAAAGTTACAAAATGAGTTTTTGGTCCCGCAGAGGTGGTCCAGCACGTCACCTGGAAATGTGGGAGAACTCACCACCTGTTGTTCTGTTCTTGGCTCTTTGGGGTCCAGCCAAGTTAGTCCCATTTCAATATCCTGTCACCAGTATATCCATTGTCCCGTGAGGACCATACTGTGCCCTGGAGGTAAAGAGAGGAAGACAGCGTCCCTGCCCACCTGACTCAGACCAGGCAAGTGGGGGAGATGCATGTGTCAAAAACACACCTGTGAAAGATTCGGTAGCAGTATGGCCAAGGCATCGTAGGAGCCCCCAGGAAGAAGGCTTCCTGGGGAAGCAAGGGCTTGAAGGATAAAAGGGAGTTCTCCAGGCCGACCAGGCAGATTAAGTGCCTCATACGTGTACAAACGGCGGAAGCCAGGGAGACCACGTGTTTGGAGAACTGCTATCGGTTAGCCTGTCTGTGGTGTAGGGTCCATAATGGGAAGAAGGGGAAGACGAGGCAGGAAAGATGGAAAAGTTCTAGGGCAAAACAAGTTTGGATCTTATCCTTGGAGGGGTGGGAATTTTTGGAGGATTCAAGTAGGGGAGGTGACCCGATCAGATTTACATTCAGAAGGATCACACTGGAGGGTCAAGTGTGAGCTGGGGAGGAGGGGGAGAGGCAGGTGGGGAGCCAGGAGACCAGAGAGGAGGCTGTGGACGCCTTGAGTAAATCAGCAACACACAAAACTAACAAGGAGACAGGCCGACTGGTTAAGGGGCGAGCAGGGGAGGGACGGGTCAGGGACTGTAATTTATGGCGTGTTTACCAAGTGCTAGACATCTTCCAAGTGTTTGACATGGATTAGCTCATTGAATCATCACGACAGCCTGTGACATCCATATCATTATCAGTCCAATTTGACAGATGAGACCATTGAGGCACAGAGAAGTAAAGTAATTTGCCCAAAGGCACACTGCTGTTAAGGGCCGAAGTCAGATTTAAGCTAGAAGCTGAGCGTGTAACCACTACATTATCCTTGGGTTACTGTTTTCTGCCTTGGGTTACTGGGTAGATCATGAATCTATTAACCAAAATGGAGAAAACACGGGGAGTAAGTACTCCTTCCCACCACAGGCAAAACACAAAGTTTGGTCGGCGGTGGGAAGGGTAGGAATGTGGTAAGTTCCGTTGGGGACATTCCGAATGAGAGACAGCAGGTGGGTGGAGATGTGGGTCCGAGCTGAGAGTAGAGACGGCTTCGTTTTACAAAAGAGGCGTATTTTCTGCGCAGTCTCCTTCCCAGAGCTTTGCTTGGCCTCTAGAACTTGGGGTTTGAGAGTAGAGATCTCGTGTTAATAACAGCTAAACAAATCTGCCCCGGGGCTTGGCGGGGGGTGGGCACTCAGTTTGGCTAATGCAGAAGTTTCCTGCAGGAGGTGGACTGTTCGTTTCGGAGATACTGATGTGGTCTGGTTTCCCACGAGAACCTTCCTCTGAAGAATGCTGTATTGTTGTAAAACAAAACACAACTGTGACCTTTGAGAGTGTATTTGTTTCCAGTGGCTTCTTGGAGGTCGATTTTGATCATTGGTGAGGGATTTGCTATTTGCTGTTCTCAGGTTTGCTTCTGAGATCCAGATCCTCGTCTTCTGCCTGTAGCCACCCTGCAGATAGGCGTCACCTCAAAGCCCCCCATGCTAGTGTAGTATCAGCAGCGCTGGCCGGTTCCTGAACTTCAAGTACACGGCTCCCTTGACTGTGCTGAGTTTCTGTGAAGTTTCAGTCCCTTTTGTTTGTTTTAATGTTTATTTTTGAAAGACAGACAGAGCGTGAGCAGGGGAGGGGTAGAGAGAGGGTGGGGGGAGACACAGATCCGAAGCAGGCTCCAGGCTCCGAGCTGTCAGCACAGAGCCTGACGCGGGGCTTGAACCCACAAACCGCGAGATCATGACCTGAGCCGAAGTCAGATGCTCCACCCACTGAGTCACCCAGGCACCCGGAGTCCCTTTCTTTTTTTATGAGCAAGTGAACCAAATCTTTATTTTTGTTACCAAAAAAAAAAAAAAGAGCCCAATCATTTACAAATGTCAATAGAGCCTTTTGTAACTCGCTCCCATTACCGGCAGGGTAAGAACCCTCCCACAAACTTCGGCATCTGTCAGGTGAGCCGAGGGCGAGCCGCTTCTCAAAGGAGGTGTTCGGAACACCGTTGGGCCGACCCCCACGGCTGTTCCCGTCCCCCCCCCCCCCCCCCCCGCACGGCCAGGCTCGGGTCGCCCCCGGTGACGCACGCTTCCACTTTCTGAACCCAGGTGTGTTGCCGTCATGGGGAATCTCATTCCAATCCGAGGGCGCCATTACTGGGAGGTGGAGGTGGACGAGAGGTCCCACTACACAGTGGGTGTGGCCTTTGAAGATGTCCCTAAACAAGAGGACCTGGGAGCAAACTGCCTGTCTTGGTGCATGAGGCACAGACTTGCATCATCACGGTAAAGTAGAATCTGGATGCCTGATACTAAAATTGGCCTTGAAAGAAGAGAGCACGAGGTTTCACTAGCAATAATGAAGGCCTAGAGTAGGTTTCATAAAATATTCTAAGATACCTCAGGGCTCTTTTCCAGCCCTTTCCCCTAAAGTCCAAACGAGACGAGAAAAGAGCAGCTTTGGGTGCTTTTCTTTCAGACAGAAATAGCTACAATTCACGGAGAGCTTATTCCGTGCCAAGCGCTGCTCCCATGTCCTGTCCTGTTTACTTCTCACAATTATATCACCCGTTTTAAAAATCAGCTATGCCTCCCAGCAGTCGGATAATCCGTCCGACGTGGATTTTTGGAGCTTGGAATCCAATCCAGGCAGTCTGTCTCCAGAGACAGCATTCTTAAGCACTAAGTGATTGGCTTTCATTCACGCTCAACGTGTGTTATTAAATGGTTACAGTTTGATCTGAAGCCCCAATTCCATCTTTGCAAGTAGGCAGTGGCTTAGTAGTCATGGCTCATTCTGTTTTGCTTCTGCTGCCAAGCGCTCTGTCCTCTACGCGTGGATCAGTTCTAGAAAGCTGGGAAAACCTGATGAGGTGCAGTCCCGTGGACATATTCAGACTTGGGAAGCCACTGTTACAACCTCCCTTCACCTCAAAAATTACAAAAATTCACACCGTCTCCCCAGCATCTCTTGTACCACGGGGCCTCTGACCCTTTTTGGCTTGCTGTATCTTATGCATGTTTGATCCTGCGTTCTCTGCCGGTGAACCTCCATCGTGGTTAAACACTACCCGTCATGCCCCCGCATACGTGGGAAGACGCCCCCTGTAAGGTACTTGGACTAGAATGGACTCTACTAATCCTCAGACCCAGTCTGAGAAACACAGGAAATAGTAGGCACTGAGCCGAATAGTTTATTTGGAGATTCTGCCCGAAGTGTAATAAGGCTAAAAATCAAAGTATCCTCTCCTAGAGAGGTAAGAACGAAGGGCAGAGAACGGGGAGGATAAAGGAAGGGGAGTCTGTGTACAGTGGGAGGGTTGGGAGGTCAGAAGACAGAAGAGGATGGAAACATGAGACAGCGTGAAAAAGGATGGGCAAAAAGCCAGGCACTAGGCCTGGCCGCTTCTGTGGCCCCACCTTGGAAAGACAGAGGACAGACAGAGTTACAGACAGAGGACAGACAGGATACGGAAGGTATCCTAGCTGACTTGCAGTTTTTGCTTTCGTCTGGTGCTGTAGTGGGAAGAAGGTGGAGGGCAGGGCCTTCCTGGCTCCTGGCTTCTGGCGGCTGCTTAGCTAAGGAAAGGAGCTGAGGGGAAGATGAGGCGAGCAGGGCCGGAGCCAGGCTGGCTCTCTCTGACACCGAGACCGTATTCCAAGTGCTCCTCCCAGGCGTGTGGCCCAGCTTGCTGGCACCGTGCTCTGCAGACGTCTGTAGGTAGCAGGGGTAGGAAGTTCCCGTGGCTGCTTCGGGTTCCAGCACCCAGGCTACAGAGCACGGGGAGAGGGTGCTGGGCTAGGCTGCGGGGGCGGTGACGGCCCTGGCTGGCCCTGCTGAGTCGGAAGGTCTAAGGATCATGCCTGAGTACCTGTGCACAGGTTATACCAAGAGGCACATTTTATTACATGAAAGATCGTGGGGCTCCCCGGTTCAAACATCCTTATTACGAAGGCTTTATACATTTGAACCTTAAAATCCCAAGTTTTAAAACACCAATTTCTATACAAACTTTGATGCAGTAAGAGTGTATGTAAGTCTCTTAGGTGAAGAAATTGATCAAAAACAAACGGTGTTTAAAAAGAGAGGTCTCTTAGGACAAATTTTAGAAAAGAGATAGATATGTTGGGAAATGAACCGTTACTTTGGTAGTCAATTAATTAAAAAAAAAACACGATCACAGCATTATTTGAAAACTAATACGAAATGTTCTGTAAATAGCCCATCTACAGAACTTCTGAAGCTGTGTCCTATCAACATTTAATTTCTAGGCATAAGTATGAGTTCCTGCACAACGGGACGACTCCAGATATAAGAATAACTGTCTCCCCGAGGAAGATCGGCATTCTGCTAGACTATGAAAATTCAAAATTGTCATTTTTCAATGCGGACATTTCTCAGCATCTGTACACGTTTAGTTGTCAGCTTCACCAATTTGTGCATCCCTGTTTTTCTTTGGAAAAGCCTGGGTGTCTGAAGATACATAATGGCATTTCAATGCCAAAGCACGTCACTTTCTACTAGACCATTCTGATGCCAGCTCCCTCTCTTCTGTACCCACCCCTCTCAGCCGGCCACCCCTCAGCTGGTTGAACTTGGCGTTCAAGCACAGGTTTCTAGCCCTGCGCACTGCCGCCTGTAAGATGTTAGGTTAGTCATTACCAGGCGCGGCTGTAAAACGAGGGCTCAGACAAAATGAACTCCAGGCCTTTCAGGTGGTCAAACTGTATCGGTCTGTTTGTTTATATGCAAAGTATCTGAAAGTCCAAGGCCTACTGAGCGTGGGGGCAGGGGCAAGGGAGGGAAGAGATACATAAGTACTAGTGGCCGCGGCACACCCGGGACATCTCGCGAGTCAGCCGGGAACAGACTCCAGAAGGCAAGAGGCTGTCCACAGAGAACCAGGGAAGCCACGCGCCTTCTGTTTTCCCGGGAGTTAATGGCACTGTGATGCGGTTTCTGGCACTGAGCACGCTGTCACACCTGTTCCCCTCGTTCACAGAACTTACCCCACTCAAACTTTGAAATGACCTCTACCGTGCGCCCTTCCATGAAGGCAGGGACGGTGTCTGTCCTGTTCATCATTCGGTCCCTAAGGACTAACGTGTAACAAACGGTACACACCAAATATTGAATAAATTAGTATCTTCCTCATCCAACCACCGTTGTCGGGCTCTCCGTGCGAGGGATGGTGGGGCTCTTTCCAAACTACAGCAAAGGACGTACGGCAGGGAGATGGAGAACACCTGGAGGGGAGGCAGTCTGAAGGAACAGAAGGGCACCTGCGGCTTGATGGCAAGACTGGGCAAAATGGAACGCTCTACTACGCACTTCACGTCCCGCAGCGGCCTACACATAAACGTGGCACTTTCAGCGCATCGGGAGAGGGAGCGGGGGCTAAAGCGGGAAAAAACAGAGAACGTTAGTCACAACCGATTCTAGGAACTGTCCTGTCACGTGGAGAGAACCAGACTGGAAATCAAAAGACCGAGGTTTGATTGCTCCTCTGTAGCTACTCTGCAAGGAGTCACATGGTCTTCCAGAGCTCCCGTGTCCCTTTAAACAAAGAAAAAATAGCACTAGCCTCAATAGACTAGACTCAATAGACTGGGAGATTTAATGACGAACACGGGAGCGCACGATATAGAATGTATGGCAAATGCGTGGCAGCTTCGGGAGAGAGAACCTCGCCCGCCAAAGGCCGAAGCTGAGCACCGGTGTGCAAAGCGGCCCCTGGGCCAGCAGCTCTGGGGCCTCCTGCCTCTCTGCTGTCATGCCCTCCTGTGCCCACAGCACCGGCCCCGCGGGCTGCCTTCCTGGTTCTCCGCTCGGCTCTCCAGCTGCCACCTAAAGCTCTGCAAACTGCGTCTTCGAGCTTGGACGTGTGGGTGCAGAGCAGGGGACTCTGCCTGTGAAGCAGTTCTCAGACCGTTTTGTTCCGCCCCGCGGATGCCCCTCTGCACAGATACGCCCCGTGTCTCATCACTCATGGTTTCGTGGGAACTGAAAATCCTGTGACCTAAAACTTCAGTGTTTTCCAGCACAAAGTCTGATGCGATAAACGCCTCTCAAGTCGCCTGTCTCAAAACCCTGCCTGCTGATACACATGGCAGTTCAGATTCCTGAATTAACAACTTGACAGTCTTACTACCCTGAGATAAGGAAGGGACGGCCAATGTAAACAGAGATGGTTCAAGTTACAAACAGAACATACACGTGTGCATATTCAAAACCAAGCTTAGCCACTGCAACAGAAACTACCAAGCAGGAGGTAGGCTATCACGGATACGGCAAATTTGAATTCAGCACTCTAAAGGCTTTACGGAATATTTCACATGTAACCTGAACATGGATAAAACGATTAAAAACTCGACACCTGTAAGGTTTGAGTAAAAGTTTTATTGATCAAGAAAAAAACCACCTAGAATTTGTGTTGACATATAAAATTCACTTACTTTAAAATGAGGCAGATGACCAACTTAAAGCATCACAGTTCTTCAGCATAGTGAAGTTTTGTTTAAACATGGTTCTTCTAGGAGAAGAAAAAATAAGTCTAGAACAGAACCAAATGAAATATTTTTTTTTTCTGTAAAATATTCCAGTTCCTAAATTACCATGAATAATCTGCTGACACCAAATTTCAACAGGGGCAGGATTTACCTCAAGGCCATGTTCAGCTGCAACCTGCTGATATATCTGTTAAAAAACAAAACAAAAAACAAAACGGATTTTTAAAAAGTCAGAATATTGTAGCCACAATCCCTGACACTGTAGATAAAACAAAAGATACCAATCTGTTCTTTTCCTAGCTTTACCTATATTACTTTCTAACTCTTGAGTAGGTTATTAACATAAGTTTTGGCTTCCCTCAACAAAGGGGAGACTACGTAAAATAACCACAGAATCTTAGTGTAAACTAACATGGGCTTAGTAATTCAGAATAATCAGAATTTAAGGCACCCTTAGATGGGACTGGAAAGTTGGTCAGAGACACCGGTTTCCGATAAAATGAAATTGCCTTTTATTTGGAAAAGTGTGTTTAATAGACTTCCTGCTGATTCAGACAATGATATGCAATCATTGCTTGTACACACCCAATAAAATCTTTCTGAAGCACAAGCGTGGTGACCAGTATAAAGCAGAGTGATTGCATGGGCAATGAGGCCTTTTCCTTAATGCTTCTCATCCTCTCAATATTTGTCAGAATCATAACCTTACACGGCTCACACTGGCAGCTGCCCGCAGCACAATTCACCATGACATGGCATTCTGTAAATGAGATCCGCTCGTCTCTGTCCAAGGAGGCTTAGCTACCAGAGAACCTGCTGGACCCTCCGAAGGCTGCACTACGGGAAAGGTCCCGTCCTCCGCTTTCCTGAACAACTTCTCCAATTTCCAGCCACCTTCCTATCAGTTAGTACAGGAAGAGTCTTGTGGGTTCACTGCCTTTTCCCACCCTTTCTAATCTCTCAATTTACTGTTCCTATTTTCCACAGCAAGACCACACTATACGTATAAATGCTGTTGGTAGATAAGTAGGTCTTGAATTTGTTTTGTAAACAAGACCTGTTCTATCTACCTTTTCATTTAGGAGGCTAACAGCAGAGTCGGCTTGACTTCAAGGACTCTATTTTCTTAGTCTCCAGAAGACCAAGTCCAGCCTTTGAAACACTGTCCTCTAGCACGTCAAGACACGAAAGGAATGCTAGTTGATTACTTTAGATAACTAACTACTTTTCGAGTGTTCAGAGACTGGAACGCTAACATACACGTGCTTCCCTGCAATCCATGGTTAAGGAATCTAAATGCAAGATGAGAGTTCAGGATTTGCAAAGAAGATTCCGGCCAGTCAGCACCTTCTCCGTCAGCAAGTCTCCTAGAAGGAGCGTGATGATGAGCTGGGCACGATGGATGCCCCGAGTGAGTAATTACTTTAGAGCTGCTAGTGCACAGGCGCCAGTTCTTGTCACGCCTGTCGCGTCTTCCACTTCACTGCTTGTTTCCTGCTAGTCCCAGTTCCAGAAAAAAATTAAGCCCGATTCACTGATTGATTGCTTTCTCGTCATTCTCCCCAGACTTTGACAGAATCAGGTTTTTTGCCTAGTTCCACCTTCATCAGATCCTAGTGGAATTAAACTATCATTGATTTGAATGACAATTCAACTATCCAGCTTGCAGGTCAAACAACACGCAGTCACTCAGTTATAGCCAACAAAAATGCTTTTGTAGTATGAACTTGGGTTCTGATTTTGCCGCCTCCCCCATGCTCATTCCTAGGCCTAGATGTGGGCTTAAGAGAGGCCCCTAAATTCGAAAAGACTGGATTAGAGACAAGAATATAACCCATTCACTGGGAAAGCAATCAATCAACAAAATTGAGGTTTCCCAGCTGTGCATTTTAACGAAGCAGGAACGCAGTTTTTAGAGATGGATTTCCTGAGTACAATCATGATTTCTTGGTAAACCTGTCCTATTGCTCTGCCACTCAGAAAGATGCCTCCCCTCTGACTTCTTTTCTATCCTCAACATCCATCTAATTAAGGGGAAGAAGGACAGGGAGAGAGAAGGAAAACAAGAGGAGCACTATCCTCAGAAGGACAGACCTCTGAAGAAAGGCAGAAGACACTTGACCCTGTCTTCTGTGTAATTCACAATTTGTAAACAAGCCACAGATCACGGATCCCTAGGTACCTGGAATGGACCTACCCTTTCTTGTCCTCCTAATGCCTGTATAGCTCAAAAGTCACTTCCCGGAAGCACTTAATTCCCCGCCCCCCCCCCCCGGCCGAGTTAAGTTGCACACACTCACCTCTTCTTGAATACCTAAGTGGCACACTGACCATTGACCTGTATCTGCTCCACTTAACTGTATGCAAACCAAAGGGAGGAACTGTATCTTCATAATCTCTGATCAGATCATGGAAGCAAAGGCATTCTGCTTTCAAACGCTCACATCCCTGAAAAGAGATAAGAGGCATCGAATTGTCGTCCAAATTAAAAGAAAATTTCTTCATCAGAAAGCAAAGCACTTTCATGGGGCGCCTGAGTGGCTCGGTCGGTTAAGCGTCTGACTTTGGCTTCAGCTCAGGTCACGATCTCACTCACGGTTGGGCTCCACACTTGCATGGAACCTGCTTAGGATTCTCTCTCTCTCCCTCCTTCTGCCCCTCCCGCTGACCCTCTTGCTCTCGTGCTCACTCGCTCTCTCTCTCTCAAAAGAAAAAAAAAAAGCAAAGCACTTTCAAATTGTGTGTTGAGTGGGGAGAGGGAGATAAAAAATAGCGAGTGATTCTCAGCCTTTCTTCTGTCCCCATACACTTGAGAGATCTACCACAGAACCCTGTTAGTAACAGTGACTTCTAACTTGGGAGGAGTGGGAGGGGTTTATGGGAATCTGAGGAAGATGTATGTGGTTTAGCATGTTTCTTCCTATCCCTGCAAGAGATCTTTAACACATTTAATATTTATTATAGTTTGATGATTCTCGAGAGAACCCAAAGTCTACAACATACATATTTTAAATGTTCTCAAACATCAATCTGGTTTATATGTTTGGAGGCTGATGAGTGGAAGTTATCCCTTGGCCCTGATAGCACGCCACACCATGACTCTCTGCTGGTCTTAGAATCTAAGACTTTCATGGAGGAAATCATATGCTGTAAAGGTAATGACAAATTCAGGTGATACCTGAGAAGAAGACCACAGGTGATACCTTCTCAAATGTCAAGTGTCTTTAAAAAGTCATTTTATGGGGGAGGCTTCCTCACCCCACCCCCCAAAATTTTACCCAAATTTCCATATCAGATGTAGGGGAAAATACTACATATATGGAGGCGCCTGTCGTTCTTGAAATCTCATCCTTTCCTAAACAGTTTATAGAATTTTCAGAGCCTGGGCTTCATTATTTTAAATCAAAAAAATATGTTCCCAGCCCTTCAAAGAACCTCAAGCCAATCTCCCCCCCAAATAACCATATAGAACTGCCTACCAAGGATTTGTGTAAAGTATAAGGCATTTTAAACACCTACTCATGTAGCAATAATAATGAATTCAATAGTGGGTCCGTTTCTGTGCAGTTACTAATCCACTGAAAAGTCTCGAGTTCTAGAAGTGAGAGAAGGGAGATGTGTAGCCTGCTGTGGTCACTGATGGAAGCAGGAGTTAAATGGTCAAGAGGAGTGAATGAAACAGAAACTGCCTACAGGGGCGCCTGCGTGCCTCAGTAGGTTGAGCCGCTGACTTGGGCTCAGGTTACGATCTCACCGGCTGGTGAGTTCAAACCCGGTGTCAGCCTCTGTGTTGACAGCTCGGAGTTGGGAGCCTGTTTAGGATTCTGTGTCTTTGTGTCTCTGCCCCTCCCCCACTCACACTCACTCTCTCAAGAACATTAAAAAAATTTTAATAAAAAATAATAAAATGTAAATAAATGACACATTTCTAATTCCTGACTTTCAGCCTAACTCCTCTCACTATGCTTCCATTAAAAAGTGAACCGTGGGGGGATGACCCAGATGGCTGTCCCTCCTCTGACACCCAATGACTTGGCTGGCAGATTCAGGAAGCTTGAAAATCACCCGCCTGTGTGTGTTTTCAAATTAATGCAACAGGTGCTGCTGCCTCAAGCAGGAGTCACCGATTCAGAGGGCCTGGTTATGCACAGGCCCCGGAGTCACATCCCTTAAGGGACCACTTATGTTAAATTCACCTCCTGAATTATTTTTCCTTAAACTTTACTCCTCCCTTCCACATATATTCCCCACCGCACCTCCGTGAACTACCAGGCTTGTTTTTTTAGACGGGGTCGAAAAAGCTGAGCAAGAGTTAGGTATGAGACGTATATGTGGTTGGGTGACGAGGACCCTCGCGACAGATACGCCGACCTCTCACCTCTACTCCGGTTCCCCGCCATACTCCGCGAAACACGACACGCCAGCCAGCCAGCCTGCCCACTAAGACGATATCGTCGCCCGCCCCGCGGGTGGCCCGAGATCAGCCTTGCTCTACGCCACAACCACACCCAGCCCTCCGGGATCCGACCCCGACAGCAACTGCACTCTCCTTCCGGCGGGAAAGAGCTCCTTCCGGTTTCCGGGTGTGGGGAGGAAGTCCCTCCCCCCATGCAACAGCGTAACATAGCGGGACGCGCCCGCGGAGGTGAGGCGGCGGAGCGGCGCAGGGCAGGAGGGGCTCCTGGACTGGAGGTGGCGGTTGCTGGGTTCCCGGCCGTAGAGGGCGGGGAGAGGACTGGGCTGTTCAGCGGGGTCTGGAGAGCGGCTCGGAGACTCCCGTCTCGAGAACTGCCTTCCTCCCTGGTCGCTCTCCGGGGAATCGAGGCTCTTCCCTCTCCGGCTGCCGCGTGTTTCATTTAGTTTCCGGCTTCCGTTCGTCTGCGTAGCTGCTTGTCTTACAGTCACGGTGCTTACTTACCACTTACGAGCATTGGCTGTTGGTCGTCTCCCAGCAGGAGCTCATAAGGTCTGGCAGTTGCTGACTGCTGCTGCCGGAAGCCCACTCGTGGAAGGATTTGAGTACCTACATAGTTCTCAGCTGGACTAGGGACATAGCGCTGTTGGGGTTAGGAAGATAAATTAGAAATTTAAATTGCCCTTGCTTTAGTTTCCTAGGGCTGTGATAACCCAAGTATCGCAAATTGGGTGGCTTAAAACAACGCGTTTATTATCTTACAGTTCTGGAACCAGGAAGTCCTAAATGAAGGTGTCAGCAGGATTACGCTTCCTCTGAAACTCTGGGTAAAATACTTCCTTGGCTTTTCCTAGTTTCCGGTGCTGTGCACCCATCCTAGGAGTTCTTTGACTTGTAGCTGCATCTTTTGGATCTCTTGAAGTTTCTCCTATGGTGTTTTTCTCTGTGTATCTGTGTTTCTTCTTAAAAGGACACAGCCTTCTTGGGCAAAGGGCCTACCTTACTCCTGATCTTAACTAATTACATTTACAATAACTATTGCCAGATAAAGTCACATTCTAAGGTTCTGGGAAGGTCGTGAATTGGGGGAGAGGGGCGTGACACTGACCAACATAGTATAGCTGTCAGAGAGCTTAAGGAGTTGGCAAGCCAAAAGCTGACAGTAATTTGCTGTAGCACATGTGAACTCAGACATAGTTCAATTGGATCTGAGAACTTTTCATGGGTATTTGAACTATTCCCTTGATAGGTGGGTAGGATTTGGATGTGCCATGGTAGATCATATATAGCATTCTAAGCAAACAAAAATCACAGGAAAGCACAGGTTGAAATGTAAAATAGGTTAAAGTTGGAAGGATTTTGGGGCGCTCCGGGTGGCTCAGTCGGTTGAGCGTCCGACTTCGGCTCAGGTCACGTTCCTACGGCTAGGCTCGTGAGTTCGAGCCCCAATTCGGGCCCTGTGCTGACAGCCAGAGCCTGGAGCCTGCTTCCGATTCTGTGCCTCCCTCTCTCTCTGCCCCTCCCCAGCTCGTGCTCTGTCTCTCTCTTTCTCTTTCAAAAATAAACATTTAAAAAATTTTTTAAAAATAAAGTAGGAAGGATCTTGAACGTTTGGAGTCTGTTGTGTATGTAAAATGAGCAGTATATCAAAGTGTTTTGGCAGAGGAGTTGTGCTTGAAGATTAATTAGCAACTGGAGTCAAACCTACTTTGTGTTTCTCAGTCCATTTTAAGAAGTCTTAAATCCTGGGGCACCTGGGTGGCTCAGTCGGTTAAGTGTCTGACTTCAGGTCATGATCTTGCGGTTTGTGAGTTTGAGCCCCACATCAGGCTCTGCTGACAGCTCAGAGCCTGGAGCCTGTTTGAGATTCTGTGTCTCCCTCTCTCTCTCTGCCCTTCCCCCACATACGCTCTGTCTCCCTCTCAAAAATAAATAAACATTAAAAAAGAGAAAAAGAAGTCTTAAATCCTATTCTCTGAGCATATCCTGTGCTTTTTCATCCTGGTCTTTGCTCATGCTGTCCCTTCTTACTGGAGTGCTTCCATTAAGGAGAGTTGTTCAGCTCATAATGTTAGCATCCCCTTAATACCAAAACCTGACAAAGATAGCACCAGAAGAAAAAACTGCCCAACTCCCATCAATACAAAGCCCTAAAATAAAATAGTAGCAAATTCAGTCATGCCCTCCATCTGGAATGAAAGATTTTATCCCAGGAATGATTTTTTTTTTTTTTTAAATTTTTGGGACAGAGAGAGACAGAGCATGAACGGGCGAGGGGCAGAGAGAGAGGGAGACACAGAATCGGAAACAGGCTCCAGGCTCTGAGCCATCAGCCCAGAGCCCGACGCGGGGCTCGAACTCACGGACCGCGAGATCGTGACCTGGCTGAAGTCGGACGCTTAACCAACTGCGCCACCCAGGCGCCCCATATCCCAGGAATGATTTAACGTTAGAAAGCCTGTTGCTATAAATCACTGTATTAATAGTTTATATGAGGTTAAATCTGTATGATCTATATGATCATCTCGAGCGGTAAAGTGTTTTTTGCAAATATTCAAAACCTACTTTGATTTCAAAGAAAACATTGAGCAAAATAGGAGGGGTGCCTGGGTGGCTCAGTCAGTTAAGCGTCTGACTCTTGATTTCCACTCAGGTCATGATCTCATGATTGTGAGATTGAGGCCTGTGTCAGCCTCTGTGCTGGAGCCTGCTTAAGATTCTTCCTCTCTAGGGCGCCTGGGTGGCGCAGTCGGTTAGGCGTCCGACATCAGCCAGGTCACGATCTCGCGGTCCGTGAGTTCGAGCCCCGCGTCAGGCTCTGGGCTGATGGCTCGGAGCCTGGAGCCTGTTTCCGATTCTGTGTCTCCCTCTCTCTCTGCCCCTCCCCCGTTCATGCTCTGTCTCTCTCTGTCCCAAAAATAAATAAAAAACGTTGAAAAAATAAAAAAAGATTCTTCCTCTCTTTGCCCCTGCCTGCTCGTTTTCTCTCTCCCTCTCTCCTTCCCTCTCTCCCCCACCTCCCAAAAATAAGTAAATAAAACACTTAGCAAAATGAGAATAGACAAACAGCAACTTGATAAAAGGCACTTAAAAGAAATCTATGGTAAATGTCATACTTAAATGATAAAACAATAGAAGCATTCTCTTTAAACTCAGGAAAAAATGGAATATTTACTTTCACTTCTAATATTCAACATGGTGCTAGCTTTCTAGCCAAAGTAATAAAACAGGGAACAGACAAAAATGTTAGGAAAGGAGGAAGTGAAAATATTATTTTTGGATAATGTAATTTTGTTTCTGGAAAATGGAAAAGAATGAAATTACAAAATTATTAGAATTAAAAGGTTCAGCAAAGTGGCTAAATGAATACAGAAACTTAAATTTTTTTGTATATCAGTTATAAAATGGGGGGGGGGGAAGAACCCAATATGAATACACTGTACAAAAGAGACTTCTTTATGAGAAATATGAAATATCATTAAAAGACATTAAGGGCGAGTAAATGGACATTTCATGTTTCAGTATGGAAAATTCAGTGCTTTAAATATATCAGTGTATCATAAATTAAAAGGTTTTGGTACAGTACCTGCTAAAATACTGATAGAATCTCCAAGTAATTCTCTTTGATCAAGTATATTATTCTTTGGATACACTGTTGGGTGCCATTTATTGATATTTTATATAGAATGTATCTTTTATTAGTGAGACTGACATGAAGGGGAGCTTTTTTGGTACTGTATTAATCAGATGTTGATATTTAAAATTATACTAGATCCCTTAAAATAACTTTAGGGAGCATTTTATATTTTACTACATTCTGAAATAATTTAAGTGACTTTGGAATTATCTGCTCTTTTAAGACTGAATAGAGAAATCAATTGCAAAATCCTATTATATGATGTAGTTTTACATGGTAGAATTTATATATAATGTGTCCACTCTCTTCTGTGATCATTTAAAAAGTCAACTTTTTGGGTTGCTTGGGTGGCTCAGTTGGTTGAGCTTCTGACTTGATTTGGGCTCAGGTCATGATCCCAAGGTCATGGGAACGAGCCCCATGTCAGGCTCTGTGTTGAGCATGGAGCCTGCTTAAGATTCTCCCTCTCCCTCTGCCCCTCTCCCCAACTTGGGCGCACGCTCTCTTTCTCTAAAAATTAAAAATTAAAAAAAATTAAAATTCAACTTTTCTGTGGGGGAGGGATCAACCTTAATTTGTATTTTGCTTGGAAGTCCTCCATTTTCAGCAGATTTTCCAAATTAGTTGTCACTGTATTGTGTATAGAATTCTCTTGTGATTCTTACAGTCTGCTCTGCACATGAGGTTGTTTTCTCATTCCTAACCTTACATATTTTTGTTTTCTTTTTCTTGAACCAGGCTTGCAAGAGGATTTGTCTCTTTTTGAATGCTTTTCAACTCTTACTTACTGTCTTCTGTTTTCCAGTTTAAGTTTTTGTCACAGTTCCTCTTCCTACTCTCTTGTTCTTTTCCCATTTCTTAATATTAGTCTAAGAGCCTTTATTTTTTTAAGTTCTTTCATTTTTATTTCATTTTTGATGAAGACATTTTAAGGCTATAAATTTGCCTCTAAATACAACTCGTTCCATAGTTTTTGGTATAAAGTGTTCTCTTTTTCATTGCTTTTTACATATGTTGTCATTTTTTTCTTTGATCTAAGAGTTATCCAGGATTGGATGTCATTTTTTCAAATACTTAAGCTTTTCAATCCATTTCTTTCTTCAGTTTTATTGAGAGATAGTTGACATACATCACTGGGTAAGTTCAAGTGCACAGCGTGATGGTGGTCATGTTTGTATTATTTTCCAGTTTTGTGGTGACCAGAGAATTAGATTCGGTATGTTTTAGTTAAGATATTCTTCTTTGGCAAGTACATAATCAATGATTACACATTTCATGGGTGTTAAAATATGTATATTTTCTACTTAGAATTAAAAGTTTCTATGCTATAAATAAGTATGTACATAAATAAATAAAAGTTCTATGCGGGGGTGCCTGGGTAGCGCAGTCAGTTAAGCATCTGACTTGGGCTCAGGTCATGATCTTGTGATCTGTGAGTTCGAGCCCCCTCTTGGGCTCTGTGCTGGCAGCTCAGAGCCTGGAACCTGCTTCGGATTCTGTGTCTCCCTCTCTCTCTGCCTCTCCCCTGCTTGTGCTCTGTTTCTCTCTCTCAAAAAGAAATAAACATGAAAAAAAAATTTTTTTTTTTAAGTTCTATGACTCTTTCATCAGGTTTACTGGTTTTAGTATTCAGGTTTAGTGATTTTAGAATTTAGTTCTCTGATACATTTCCTAGGTCAGTCTGATTCTAGAAGAGGTGTGATTAAGATTTCCACCTTAAATGTATTTTAAACAATCTTTTTTGCATTTCTGGAAGATCTTTTTATGTATGTAACATTACGTCACTGGTTCATACAAGACTGTGCCCTGTCTTTGTAAACTATGCCTTCTATAAGATCCTTTTTATCCTGTTTAATGCTTTCAACTTATGTCTGACCAATATCCCTTTCTCTGATGTTTTTGTTTTTTTGTTTTTTAATTTGAGAGAGAGAGCAAGTGGGGGGGGGGGTATGCAGAGAGGGAGAGAGAATCTTAAGCAGGCTCCACACCGTGGAGCCCAGCACAGGGTTTGATCCCATGACCCTGGGATCGTGACCTGAGCCAAAATCAAGAGTGCTCAACCGATGCTCAACCGACTGAGCCACCCAAGTGCCCCTCCCCGTATCTGATGTTAATGTTACCATTCCTTCTTTTGTTTACTTCTGTCTGGTAAACTCATAGCTCACCTCTTTATTTTAAATCTGTTCGTTTCTAGTAAAAGAAAAAATTGTACATGTAACAAATGATCAATCTGGGTTAGTTTTTTCACCTGGAAAGCCTAGCAGTAACTATGCAGAAGCCAGCTGCTGTGCTGAGAGGATCTGCAGGTGCATGGAGGCTTAGAGCTTGTACAGTTTTACGTTTCAAAAGGAAACTGAATGTCACGTTGATGTCAAACAGTAGTTCGCCATGACATGATAGCGCTGTTGTCAAATACTAATTTTATTCGAGGAAATCACAAGCGGATTTGCGGGAAGTCGTGGATTATTGGACTTTGCCTTAGTAAAGATTATTTTCCTTCCATAAGTATTTCAGGTGTCCTGGGAAAGGTTCTGAGGTTACTAAAACCCAGGCCCGCTATCTCCTTGCTTTCCCTTTCTCCCCTGCCAGAAATCAGCCTGCCTCTTCACATCCTGCCTCTGGGCTGCCCGCCTATAGTTCTGAGTTACCAGAAGCTAATATGGTCTGAGGCCCAGCTGGGGCTTTTGCCGTGCCGGGGAGGAGGTTGTTATTTGTACTGGAAGCCTGGAGGCGAGAGGGTGAGCTCGGGAGGGCTTGAGAACGGGAGGCAGAACACCTCCATTCGTGTTAGTCTCTGGTCCTCCCAGTGATAGCCGGCTGGGACTTCCGGGACCAAAAGCGCGTGGGCCCTCTTCACAGCTTCCCTCCGTTTCCCACGGAAGAGGCTGCAGGTTGGGACCAGGGCGCTTCCCTCCCTCCCGCGGCTCTTCTTTCTACTTCCTGCCTCCGTCGGGAATCACGTGGTCGGGTTTGAGTTCCTGTGATCCACCTCCCTTCCGTCCTCTGTAACTCAGGGACTTGGAGTGGTGAGAGAAACGTTGGCATCAGGCTTGGAAGACTTGCTTTGTAGAGAGCAAAGCGGAAACGCAGAATTACCTGTACCCCGTGACTGCGTGAGCTTTGTGGAAAGTGTTCCCATAATTCGTTACCTGTAAACTTGAATCAGTGTTTGTTTGATTTCTCTCAGTGCTGAGTAGAATCTGAGAACAGGAGTGACACCCGGATGAGTAAAGGTGTTGCAGACGGGGCGCCCGGGTGGCTCGGCCGGTTAAGCGTCCGACTCTTGGTTTCGGCTCAGGTCACGATCCCACAGTTGAGGAGTTCAAGCCCTGCGTCGGGCTCTGCGCTGATGCCACTGAGCCTGCTTGGGACTCTCCGCCTCCCCTGCCCCTCCCCCGCCCCTCCCCCGCCCCTCCCCCACTTGCACGTCTCTGTCTCTAAGTAAATAAATCAACTTTAAAAACATTAATGAAAAGAAGAACAGCTTTCCCGTGTGAGAAATACAGGGGATGGTGCCCGGATGCTTGGTGTGTGACAGTGTTTTTCAGATGAATTTCAGATACTTGTGTAAACGTGGGGGCGTGAGGGAGACGAGAACAGAGCCCATTTTGACAGCAGGTGCTGCCAGTGCGTGGGAAGAGCACTCAGGCAAGTGACTTAAGTGCCGCGTCCTTGTTGCAGTGATGCTGAAGACGGGCGACTCCCGGCAAGCCGCCCCCACCCTCCCCTCACCACGAGAGGCAGCCTCTGCCTCGCCTCGGATTTCAGTGTCGCACCCGCTGTCTACGCTGCTTCCACACACACCCTTCCCTCCTTCACCCTGTCGGAGGGTAGTGGTCTTCTCTCCATCCGAGGCTAGCTTTTCCTTCCGTGCTCAGATCCCCTCCTCGCCCTCGCTTCCTCATTGGGCTTTGTTTCCTCACCTGATACTTATTTTCTTGTCCTCCGAGCCCCATCCAAAGAATATTTCTCTCTAGATTTCTTTTAGGCATTCAAAGTGACCAATCCCTCCTTTAAAAAATAATTATTGAGGGGGGCGCCTGGGTGGCTCGGTCGGTTGAGCGTCCGACTTGGGCTCAGGTTATGATCTCACGGTTGGTGGATTCAGGCCCCGCGTCGGGCTCTGTGCTGACAGCTCGGAGCCTGGAGCTACTTTGGATTCTGTGTCTCCCCCTCTCTCTGCTCCTCTTCCACTCATACTCTGTCTCTCTCTCTCAAAGATAAACATTTTTTAAAACTTTTTAAAAAACTCTCTCAAAGATAAACATTTTTAAAAAATTTAAAAAAAATCTCTCTCTCCCTCTGCCTCTCTCCCCCACTTGCACTCTCCTCTCTCTTTCTAAAATAATAATAATAATCGGGGCGCCTGGGTGGCGCAGTCGGTTAAGCGTCCGACTTCAGCCAGGTCACGATCTCGCGGTCCGTGAGTTCGAGCCCCGCGTCGGGCTCTGGGCTGATGGCTCGGAGCCTGGAGCCTGTTTCCGATTCTGTGTCTCCCTCTCTCTCTGCCCCTCCCCCGTTCATGCTCTGTCTCTCTCTGTCCCAAAAGTAAATAAACGTTGAAAAAAAAAAAAAAAAAAAAGTTAAAATAATAATAATAATAAACGCTAAAAAAAAAAAAAAAAAAGCCCATCAAGAGTTGATTCAAATATGCTCTTCATGGAGCAAAATACTAGGCATTCATTAAAAGTGACATGAATCTATTTTTGGCATCAATAACTTGCCAAGATGACTTAAAAAAAAAAAGTTTCAGGGGTACCTGGGTGGCTCAGTCAGTTAAGCATCTGACTCTTTGTTTTCAGCTCAGGTCATGATCTCCTGGTTCATGAGATCAAGCCCCACATCAGGCTCTGTACTGCCAGTGTGGAGCCTGCTTGGGATTCTCTCTCCCTCTACCCCTTCCCTGCTTGTGTACTCATACACACACATGCTCTCTCTTGAAATAAGCATTAAAAATAAATAAGTTACAAAGCAACGAGTTATGAAAGTATAGGTATATATACGTGACCGAGAGAAGAGCCCAATTATAACACTGGTTAATTCTGACAAGTAATATCCAAAGCTGTTTGTTTCTGTCTCTTTAAAAATCTCTGTGTTTTCTCAACTTTTTAAAAAATAGTATGTTTTACCTACCAGAATATATATAAATTGATCTGTGAAGCAGTATCATGACTGCCCTTATACATAAACTTTTGCGTACATCTTGACGTTTTTAAGTACCCATGTTTACTTGGTGAGGAGAACACATACGAGAAGCTTTAAACATGTATTTTCAGATTTCCTCTCTGGAAGGAATGCAGATAAATATTCACCAGCAGTATTTGACCATGCTGGTTCCCTAGGCCCTCACTGGACCCCGGGAGTGATAGATACATCACTCGTTTCCTGCTTGGCCAGTTTGATAGGTCATCACTTCTGGTTGCTTTCTGTGATGTGTGTCTCATCTGATTGGCATTCAGAGAGTCACCCCTTTCACACTGGTGTTTGTAAACTCCTCAGAGTTGTGCTTTCCTCTTAGTCTCTGTTGTCTGCATTTTTTTGGGGGGGGGGGCGGGGGGGGTCTGGTTCCTTTTTTTTTTTTAATTTATTTTAATCTTTATTTATTTTTGAGAGAGACAGAGACAGGGTGCAAGCGGGAGAAGAACAGAGAGAGAGGAAGACACAGAATCCGATGCAGGCTCCAGGCTCAGAGCTGTTAGCACAGAGTCTGACACGGGGCTCGAACTCAAGAACCTCGGGTTTATGAAGTCGGACGCTTAACTGACTGAGCCACCCAGGCGCCCCTGTCTGGTTTATTTTCTTATGAGTAGTTATCAAAAGAATCATTTTGATATTTGGAGCCCTTGTGTACCCAGTTCAAAAGTGTGATAACTAAAATAGTAAATTCCTGAATTCACTTGTTCAGATCTCAAAATCATTTTTCCTCTAGTTAAGGCAGAACAGGGAGAGAATTAGGAGTTTGAGCTTTACTGTTAGGCTGCCTGGGCGAAAATCTTAGCGCTACGACAGCGTACCAGCTGTGACCCTAGTCTAGCTAAAGAACTACACCCGTTTCCCTCACCTGCGTGTGACACAGTGCCGGCACAGAACGAGCTCTCGAATTATGTTTGTTACTGCAATCATTACTGTTATAAGAAGGGACACTCTTGAGTAGGTACAATGGACTGAAATGTGCCCTCTCCCCCAAAAATGTATATGTTGTTTGTGTGCTTGCTTGAAATGTTTTATTTTATTATTTTTAAAAAAAAATTTTTTAACATTTATTTATTTTTGAAACAGAGAGAACAGAGCATGAACAGGGGAGGGTCAGAGAGAGAGGGAGACACAGAATCTGAAACAGGCTCCAGGCTCTGAGCTGTCAGCACAGAGCCCGAAGTGGGGCTCGAACTCACGAACCTTGAGATCATAACCCAAGCTGCGGTCCAATGCTTAACCAACTCAGCCACCCAGGTGCTCTGGGAGATAGCTGGTTTAAATGAGGTCAGGAGAGGGGGGACCTTATGAAGGGATTAGTGCCTTTATGAGAAAAGACACCAGAGGTCTCTCCTCCGCAACCTTGTGAGGAGACAGGAAGGAAGCTGTCTGCAAACCTGGAGGAGAGTCCAGCAAAACTCAGTGATGCTGGCCCTCTGATCTTACAACTTGCAGCCTCTAGAACCGTAAGAATTAAGTGTCTGTCGTTTGAGCCAGCAGTTCATTGGTATTTTGTTAGAGCGGCCTGAGCTGATTAAAACATACAGTTTTGTAGGGTGCCTGGGTGGCTCGGTCGATAAGCGTCCGACTTGAGCTCAGGTCATGATCTCACTGTTTGTGGGTCGGAGCCCTGCGTCGGGCTCTGTGCTGACTGCTCGGAGCCTGGAGCCTGCTTTGGATTCTGTGTCTCCCTCTCTCTCTGCTCCTTTGCCGCTCGTGCTCTTGCTCTGTCTCTTCTCTCAATAATATAAGTAAACATTAAAAAAAGAGAAGTACAGAATTTCCTAAATCACAAAATCATCTTTCAAAAAAAAAACCCAAAAACCCCATACAGTTTTGTTATCACTGAGCGTGCAGCCTGGAGTTGTAGGTGAGAAATAAAAGGAGTAATGATGATAGAGCACGAGGTGTGTTTGGAATGCAGGTGAAGTACAGAACACAAAGTGACTGACCTCCACGCTTCTCTTGTGCCCGTGTTTGCCTTCTAGACTGTTCCTCATTGGAAAACAGCAGTGAACTAGTGTTTTCCCAAGGAGCAAGAACTTGATCCACCTGAATTTGACTGCTAATTTTGTGGAATATTATGGAATGAAGCTCCTGTGAGGCTTTGAGTCATTCTGACTCTAAAATGCAGGATACGATGCAGACTGTGTTCTGCAGCGTTCCATCTAGGTGGCATTTAGAATGTAGGGATTCTGTTAATGGATGAGAAAGCTGGAGTCCGTATCTATTTAGAAAAGGTTCAGTTCTGAATGACGCGTGTTTTTTAGTGGAGTTTTGAATAAGTCTTTATTTTTTTTTAATTTTTTTTTTTAACATTTATTCATTTTTGAGAGTAAGAGACAGAGCATGAGCAGGGGAGGGGCAGAGAGAGACAGGGAGACACAGAATCTGAAGCAGGCTCCAAGCTCCGAGCTGTCAGCACAGAGCCCGACGCGGGGCTCAAACTCACAGACTGAGAGATCATGACCTGAGCTGAAGTCAGACGCTCAACCGACTGAGCCATCCAGGCACCCCTGAATAAGTCTTGTCATCGTTCTAATACTAGTTTTTCTTCCACCAAATTCCCCCTGATTCTTTTTTTTTTAATTAAATTTTTAATGTTTTTATTTATTTTTCAGACAGAGACAGAGCATGGGCAGGGGAGGAGCAGAGAGAGAGGGAGAGACAGAATGCGAAGCAGGCTCCAGGCTCTGAGCTGTCAGCACAGAGCCCGACGCAGGGCCCAAACTGGACTGTGAGATCATGACCTGAGCTGAAGTCAGACGCTTAACCGACTGAGCCACCCAGGCACCCCAAAGTCCCCCTGATTCTTGAGAGTTTTCTTATTGTGTAAAAGTGCTTCCTTTTTGGTTAGTAAATCAGTATTAGGGTATTATGAGAAAAATTAAAATGTTTCAACCCACAACTTCCTTAGATTAATACCAACTATTTTAAGGTTTATTCTGTATGTGAACAATTTCATATGCTTGTTTATTAATATTATTTCAGTGACTCATTTTAATATTTCTGTGTAAAATATCCATATAATCTATAAAGCCACATTATCTCCAAAAGAGTGTTGGTAATATGCAATATGTGTGGCCAGTGGGTGCCAGTCTGACCATTCAAACCAGGGCCCAGGAGAGGATATGGTCTGTCCACCAAAGTTTAAGGTCCAGCCTTCATTTTTAGGCTAATAAGCTCAAGGTTTACAGTTACTAGAGGGGATTTTATTTTGAGAGATTGATTGTAATTAAACAATTTGGCAAGACAGGTGTAAAAATTCTAGACTATAAATGAATGTAAATAGAAGGGAGAGGAGATTTGAAATATTTTAATTTTCTGATTAAAGTCATTTTCCTCTGGAAGGAAAACCTCCTGGGAACTTTGGGGTGACTAGATGATCATTTATTTAGGGGGAGAGTTTGATGATTTTAAACATAGGCCATAAAACTGCAACATACAAACACATGTAATAAAGACTGTTGATCAGAGACTCTTGGGGTCTCTTCCCCCCCCTGCTGCCTGAGATGTTCACCAGGATTCTTTACTACTTCCTGGGCTGATTGTTTTCCCCACAGTGGTAATGAGCTGGGAACTTACTAGGAGATACACTAGAGTACAAACTATAGCCTGGAAGTTTTACAAGTGTGAACTTAGCAGGTGTGAAGTCTTTCTTCCCAAGAATATCTTCAAGAGGGGCAGACTAAGAGCGGCAAACAAAGCGGCAACAGGATTAATAGGAAAGGGTAACTGAAGGACAGGACCTAGAGCCAGTGTGCTGGTTGATGCAGAATGACCAGGTTCGCTGCAGCCGCCACTCAACTAAACCTACGTGCAAACAAAAGCTGGAGGACTGTTCCTGGAAGAAACGTGAATGAGCTGCTTGAGGAGGGCCCCAGCTTGCAGCGAAGGAAAGCCCTTCTCACTTGGGCATTTGGAAGGCTCCTCCTTCCTGCTCTCTGCCCGTGTACCCGTAAGTGAAGTCTCCCATGTGATAGTCCTGTATGAGTGCGTACCTCACGTTGTCCTTCCCATTCCTCGAGGAGGGCCGCTAGAGAATTGTGGAGAATTTGAACTCCCAGTGGCAGAAGAGACTCAGCCAGCCACCCAGAAGCCAGGTCCTTTGTTTTTATGTAATTTCTTTTAAATGTTCAACTGAGATTTACTACACCTGAAGAAAACCAATGGCAGGTAAGAAAAAGACCTTACTGAGCAAAGAGCTGGCCCAACAGAGTAAGTGAAAAACTTTAGTTAGTATCTACAGAAAGATTTGAAGATACTGCACCATAAATCAAGAATAGGTTACCATGGAAAAGGAATAATGAAAAAGAGTGGTTAGAAATTTAAGATGATTGTCAAAATAAACATTTACTAGTTCTGGAATAAAAAATACAGTTTTCCCAAAAAGATAATTAGAAAAAAGATAAGACGTCAGTCTATAAATCTACCAAATAACTGAAAGAATTTAAGAAGGAAAAAATCGGGAAAAAATGGAGGAAAAGAAATCATAGAAGGATGATAGTTTGGATAATTAGAGATACACATCTTTTTTTTTTTATTTAAAAATTTTTTTTCAACGTTTATTTATTTTTGGGACAGAGAGAGACAGAGCATGAACGGGGGAGGGGCAGAGAGAGAGGGAGACACAGAATCGGAAACAGGCTCCAGGCTCTGAGCCATCAGCCCAGAGCCCGACGCGGGGCTCGAACTCACGGACCGCGAGATCGTGACCTGGCTGAAGTCGGACGCCCAACCGACTGCGCCACCCAGGCGCCCCGAGATACACATCTTTTTTACTGAAAAGTTGCTAAGCATAGTGAATTTAAGCATTGTCTGTCTGTCTGTCTCACACACACTGCAAATCCTTGCAAGATTTTGGAATACTAAAGATAATAGCCTGAAAGCATCCAGAGAAGGAAAACAGAAGTTAAGAAGGAGTGAGAATCAGACTGGCATCTGTTTTCTGGTCAGCAGAAATGTGTGCTAGAAGATACTGCAGCAGACGTTCAAAGTCCAGACAGAAAGGGTTTTTGATACAGAATTCGACACCCAAACAATTAAGTAGAAAATTGAAAAAGATATCTCAGATATGCAAAAATTCACATTTACTTCACATCTACATCTTTGTGCAATTACTTAGTATACTTTGGAGAGAATAAGACATCTAGTAAAAAGGACTCCACCCTAGGAACGCGGTGGAAAAAAATCCTAGGATACCAGCTATGTAGCAAGCCTGAAAAATAATGGGTTCACATTAGAACAGGATACCAAAGGATCGGAATTCCTTGAAAGAAAAGCGGATTCCTGTTAAACAGTAAAAGTAAGAGGCTGGGTGATCATCACCAAAAGAGGAAATAGCATATACTTCGTTTTGTCAAATAAAAGATTATTAGAAACTCCAGGGAAAGCAAAGTTTTATAAGGACTTGTTAGTCCGCGTACAAAAACTAAAGTGTAGCATGATTATCAGCAACTGCTAGAGTGTAAAAAGATTCGATTTGACCTTGATCCTTGAAGTGGTCGTTTTTGTGCGTGTGGCACAAGTTTAGTGACAGAGGATTACATTTCTTTCTCTATGGATCTAATCTTATTCCTTGGTTCTGCAGTGAATCATACAGAAGCACAATCTCAAATGCTATATACTCAATTTGAAATTTCAGAATCTATATATAAAATACAGGAAACAAAATGACTCCACTGTGTAAAGATCAAAGTAATACAACCAATAAGGATAAAAGAGGTGCACAAAAGTTGGAAGATGATTTCCTCATATAGAAGTCAACAGATCCAGGGCACCTGGGTGGCTCATTAGGTTAAGCGTCAGGCTCTTGATTTTGCCACAGGTCATGATCTCACGGTTCATGAGATCAAGCCCCACAACAGGCTCTGCACTGACAGCACGGAGCCTGCTTGGGATTCTCTCTCTCCCTTTCTCTTTTCTCTCCCCCTCTCTCTACCCCTTCCCCCTGCCCCGTCTCTCTAAATAAATAAATATTTTAAAAAGTCAAGAGGTCCATCTACTGTCATATCAAACTAAAGTATTGAAATGAGAAAAGCAGTGTAAAATAGTTTGGGGCGGGGGGGAGGGGAGCCTCAGTGGACTCACTGAGTTGAAGACACGGTGCTCAGAGTCTCAGGAGACCAAGGCAGCCAGAGTTTATGGGACAGCGAGCCGTGGAGGAGAGGACTGGGTAGGTAAATGTAGAGATCGGCAGACGGTTCATACTGAGTGTTCACAGAGTACTGATCAGCTCGTGTGTGAGGAAACCTGATGTCAGAAAAAGAACAACCTGAGAGGGTTTGACATCAGTGCTACAGGGCCCAAAATAGCACCTGTTCCCACCACCAAGACTGGAAAAACTCATTAGGCATTGGGGAGAGTACTGAAAGAGTACTGAAAGTCTTGCTTTGGGGCACCTGGGTGGCTCGGTCGGTTAAGCATCCAGCCCTTGATTTTGGCTCAGGTCATGATCTCACAGTTCATGAGATCAAGCCCTGTGTCAGGCTCTGTGCTGACAGCATGGAGCCTGCTTGGGATTCTTTGTCTCTCTCTCTCTCTCTCTCTCATCTTCTCCGTATCGTTCCAATTTTAGTATATGTGCTGCCGAAGCTAGCACTGCTTCTCTCTCTCTAAATAAATAAGCATTTTTTTTAAAGGTCCTGCTTCATTAGTGGGGAATAATTATCCTTAGGCTAAATACAGTTCTAGTCCCACCCAACAAATCTTAAAAATAAGATCAGAAAAGGATCAGTTTCCAAATAACTACATCTTAAAACTGTTTCAAAGCTCTAAAAATTTTGTAGGAACATAAAAATATCCAGCAGTTAATGTAAAATTCACAATGTCTGGCCCAGCTGGCTCGGTCAGAAGAGCGCGTGACTCTTGATCTCAGGGTTGTGAGTTCAAGCCCCACATTGGGTGTAGAGTCATTTGGGTGATTCAGTCTGTTGAGCATCCAGCTCTTGCTTTTGCCTCAGGTCGTCATCCAAGGGTCATGGGATCAAGCCCCCATTGAGCTCCACGCTGAGTGTGGAGCCTGCTTAAGATTCTAACTCTGCCCCTCCCCCACTTGCACATGCTCTCTCTCTAAAATAAAAATAAAATTCACAATGTCTAGCATCTTATCAATGATTAACAGGCTGAACAGTATCAGCTATCAGATAACTTCGAATGGCCTAATATACTTGTAATTTGAATTCCTAAAAGAGACAAGAAAGAGGGGAGGATATATTTGAGGAAATAACGACCACAGTTTTCCCAAATGGATGAATATTATAAACCTATAGATTGAAGCTCAGTGAGCACCCAAGAACAAGAAATACACAAAAATATATACCAACCACATCATAATCAAAATTTTTAAAACCAGTGAAAAAAATCTGAAAGCTGTCGGGGTCAAGGGGTGTGGATAGGGGCAGATCCTACATATAGAAGAACAAAAGAAAACAGCCAAGTTAGACTTCTATACCAATTCTATACCTTATTTCAAAAACAGGTGAAATGAAGACTTTAAATTTTTTTTTATTTTTTTATTTTAGAGGGCACATGTGAGCAGAAGAGAGGGACAGAGAGAGTCTTAAGCAGGCTCCATGCTGCCGGTGCACAGCCAGACATGAGGCTCGATCTCACAATCCTGGGATTATGACCTGAACTGAAATCAAGAGTCAGACACTTAACCAACTGAGCCACCCAGGTGCCCCAAGACTTACTCAGACATACTAAAGACATAGCAGCATACCCTCCCTACGACAAACATCGAAGTCATTCAGGCACAAGGAAAATAGCACCAAATGGGAACCTAGATCTCCTTGAAGAAATGGAAGAGCATGGCAGCTACGTGTGTATTTTTTTCTGAAACAAAACCTGACATTTTTTTAGAAAGAGCCAAGCTGTTCATATGTCACTACAAAACTGAAACAGAGTTCTTCTTGATTTCTGTTTGGAATAAGGTATGGATCATTGTATCCTGTGGTGTCACCTCCTTAACTGAGCAGAAACATCTAGAAAGTCATATCTGTGACTTCAGCTACCAGTTAGTGATACCCACCCCTTCATGAACCTGGAGTATAAACAGTGGTGGGAGGCAAATGTTTTAATATTTTTTCATTGTTTTATTTAACTTGTTTCTGTGATAATGAAATGGACAAATTATCTCCTCTTTGCTCCAAGTGATAATTTTTTTAATGTGTATTTGCTTTTGAGAGAGAGCAGGGGAGGGACAGGAAGAAGGGGGCACAGAGGATCTGAAGCGGGCTCTGCGCAGTCAGCAGAGAGCCCCACAGGGTCTCAAACTCACAAACCGCAAATCATGTCCTGAGCTAAAGTCAGATGCTTAACTGACTGAGCCACCCCAGCTCAGATAAAATTTTAAAATAATCGGTTCTCCAATGTTTCTGGGACCCCCAATCTGTTCTGTTAGTCATTTTGTTTAATCTTGCACCAGTACCATACTGTCTTCATTACTATAGCTTTGGACTTGGTATCCAGTGGGATAAGTCGTCCAACCTTATTCTCAAGAGTCCCTTAGTCGCTCTTGGCCCTTTGCTCCTCTGTACATGTTTTGTTGGAGTCTGACAGTTTTCACAAAACAGAGGTGGAGTTGTGAGTTGTGTGTCAAATAGGATTAGAGGGAAAATTTCTGCTTAAACTATTTTTTTAATGTTTATTTTCAAGAGAGAGAGGGAGAGAGAGCGTGAGCAGGGGAGAGGCAGAGAGAGAGGGAGACACAGAATCCGAAGCAAGCTCCAGGCCCTGAGCCGTCAGCACAGAGCCCGACGCGGGGCTCAAACTCACGAGTCATGAGATCGTGACCTGAGCTGAAGTCGGACACTCAACCCACTGAGCCACCCAGGCACCCCTTAAACTATTTCTTAGGTGCAAATAAATAGTGTATGTGTACTATAAGCTTTATTTATTCTAGGTTTGTCTTTTTTAAGATTTTCACAGGGTACTCCATTTCGGGTTCACATACGGTTTTTCTGATTACTTTCAAGACTTTAGTTTGGGTCATTGCTTACCTGTGTGTCTTCACTGAATGTTTGAGGGACGTTTTGCACTTCTGATTGTGACAAGTTTGCCTCTGTTCTTAACCACAAACAAAAATCTCACAAATACAAAGGTGGCCCAGAGTACCTTGGAGCCTGAAAGGGTGGCACATTTGTGTAAGGCTTTGAATCGCCCAGAGTGTAACCTGTGCATACTCAGGTAAGTCCCAGCTGTTGCGCTGGAGAATGTCTCCAGTGAAAAGGTGGTCAGTCTTACAGCGGCCCGTCATGCTGACGGTGTCCTCTGGGGGTTGCAGTGGACAATCCCCTCCCTTTGTTCCTCCCTCCGGTAGACTGGCCAGTAAAGCCAGGTCGATAACAAATAGTTAATGGGCTTTACGAAGAAGAGATAAACTTATTAAACAAATGTAAAACCTACCTCTCAGACTCCAGGATCCCTCATTTCACTCAAAACCCAAACATTCAGAATTTTAGCATTCAGATGTTCTCATATGTGTGCAGAGAAGATCCAGGGTGGTAAGGAGTTCTCTGTCCTCCTGAGACCTCAGAGCCACAAAAGCAAATGCCGGAATTCCACAGAAGCACCCTGAAGGTTTCCCCAAGTTCAACACAGATGAATCAGTCTATTCAGATACACATACATTCACGGTTAGTTACATACAGATAAAAGCTCATTCTCTTTTGAAAGGACCAAGTGACGGCAGTTGTTTGTGATATAACACTGTTGTAGAGGAAAGGTGGTTCTTACTTGCTTTAGCTTGTTCCTTGGCTGGGCAGTGGGGGGTTCTTGGCATTCCACTGGAGGCAGGAACCAACGGTGGGGTGAGGAGAGTAACTCAATCAAGATAAGGGGATGGACAAATCCTCTGTGCTTGAGAGGCTATGAGAAGGGTCACTTGGTGAGAACAAACTCCGCAGGTTTGTTTGGATGCTGTGAAGTCCCACCAGGGTGCCTGGTGAGTCAGTTGAGCGTCCGCTCTTGATTTCAACTCAGCTCATGGTCCCAGGGTTGTGGAATTGAGCCCCGAGTCGAACTCCACACTGGGCATGGAGCCTCCTTAGAATTCTCTCTCTCTCCCTCTGTGCCTCTCCCCTGTTCATCCTCTCTCTCAAATTAAAAAAAGAAGTCCCACCTGACTATTGAGGAAGATACTGGTGATGATCTTCCTGATTTGAAGGCCTCTAAATGTCTTCTCTTGGAATGATTCTGGATAGAGATGAAATGAAAGCTAGAAATGAAGCTTTATCTGTAACAAGCCAGGACCGAAACCTCATGAAGGTGTATGTTGTGCTCTCTCAACAGCCCGATCAACCAAATGGACTGTAGTTGCTCTGCATTGTTACCCATGAGGTTCAACCATCAGAACATTTGGGGTTTGGTCCTGGCTGTGCACTTCGAACCTTGAAAGAGACCCTTTAAAGTCATTCTAAAATGCTTGTCTGTACTTATTCTTTGAGAGGATCAAGTAAGTTAATGTTCTAGCACTTTGAAAGAGTATGAGGTGGTATTTACCCTTGGACATGAATCAATAGAGTAGAAGAAACTTTAACCCTTAACCGACTTTGATTAGGAAGGGAGATTTGAAAGGATGTCCGGGCACAACCCAATTACAAGGATTCTCAAGTGTCAGTCACCTCAATCTCTCCTTTATGTCTCGTTTTATTGTGCCTGGCACGGCCTTAGTTAACACATTGATCTTTTAATCCATTTGCCTTCATCCAGCCATCCCCAAAAGCCTGCTTTCCCAGTTTCCATTATCTTTCACACTGGCCACTAGTAATTCTCTAGAACTTACTTAATTACAAAATTCCTATTCCAGTAGCTCCTTAGGGGACTACGAGATAGATCACATTCTCTCTGTGGTATATAAGGCTTCTTCCCGTCTACCTGTTGGGTACTTACAAACGCTAAGTTAATATGTCTGACACCTAGGATTTAATATATCTAGTATGATGATTTACATAAGAGTAATAATAATTTGTTATAAATGATTATAGGCATATAGAGAATATATACTTTAATATACAAAAATATATAATATATAAATTATGTTAAGTATAAATATATTTTTAAGTTTATTTATTTTGAGAGGGAGAGGGAGAGAGAACAGCCAGGGGAGGGGCAGAGGGAGGGAGAGAGAATCCCAAGTAGGCTCTGTGCTTAATCCCACGAACTGTGAGATCATGACCTGAGCCGAAATCAAGAGTCAGATACTTAGCCTGCTGAACCACCCAGACACCCCTAAATATAAATATAAATATAAATATAAATATAAATATAAATATAAATATAAATATTTTAAATAAAAATAAGTTATATATATAATTAACTCCATTTTCAAGCCCTTTCCTCTCTGTAGAGAACGAGAGATGGGGCTGAAATGTCCAAGCTTCTAACCATAGCCTGGTCTTTTGGGGTGACCAGCCCCCCTCCAGAAGGCCACCAAGATTCACCTCATTAGAACAAAAGACATTGCTATCACTTGTGAAGGGATCCAAGGGATTTAGGAACTGGAGTCAAAGGCCAAATATCAAAACAAAATACTTGTAGTTCTCTTACCACATAGGAATCCACAAAAGGATTTTAGGAGTGCTGTGTCAGGAATGAGGGACAGGGACCAATATATGTCCTTTCTGTTATCTCACATTTACCGTTTACTAACACTTAGCCCAAATCCCTTTGTCTTGTCAATTCGTGACAAATTTAGTATTTCTTTGTCTAAAAGACTTAAAGCTTCCCTCCCTCGTCACTTTTTCAGGTCTCCATTCTTTTGTGAAGGCCCCCTTGTACATGTAAAAATGTAATAACATTTGTATGCTTTTCTCCCGCTAATCTGTTTTATATTAGTTTTAATTTTTCGGTCCGGCCAGTGACCCTAAGGGTAGAAGATAATTTTTTCCTCCCTTACACTACCATCTTCAGTACAGTGTTGACTAGAAGCAGTGATAGCAGGCATCCTTGTCTTGTTCTGATTTTGAAAGGAAGCTATATTAATTCGCTGCTGTAACGAGGTACCACAAATCGGGTGGCTTAAATAATAGGAATTTATCATCTCGCATTTCTGGAGGCTGGAAGTCCAAGAGCCGGGGGTCAGCAGGACTGGTTCCTTCTGAGACTGCGAGGGGCAATCTGTTCCATGCCTCTCCTGTAGCCTCTGGTGGTTTATTGGCAACCTTTGGTGTTGCTAGGCTGTAGACACATCACCCTGACTTCTGCCTTCGTGTTCGTGTGACGTTCTCACTGTGCGGTTGTCTGCCTCTGTGTCCACATTTCCTCTTTGTGAGGACACCAGTTCTATGGGATTAGGACTCACCCTAATGGCCTCCTATCAACTAATGACAGCTGTAATGACCCCATTTCCAAATAAGGTCACGTTCTGAGATATTGGTTTTTGTGGGACACAATTCAGCCCATGAGAAGCTCTGACACTTTGCTATTAAATGTATTTGCCACGATAACCTTTACTAGGTAAGTTCTTTTCCATTTCCAGCTTGCTTAAAAGCTGTTATCATAGATGTTAACCTTTAGTCAATGTTTTTATGTACTTAATGAGATTTGCTATATGGCTTTTCATAATCTGCAGTGATTTATTCTAATAGCTTTTCTATTTTAGTCCATGCCTGACTTTTCAGAATAAACCCAAATTGATCATGATTTTAATACATTATTGCTAATAATATTTTAGAAGACAGTTTCTGCATCTATGTTCATAAGAAAGATTGGCCTGTAAGGTTTATTGTTGTTGTTATTGTTACTGGATTGCCTTTGCTTTTTATATTGTTAAAATGGCCTCATGAAGTGAGGTGGGGACTATGACAGAGATTGTTAGTTGTTTCACGTTGGGATGATGAAAATGTTCTGGAGATGGATGGTGATGATGGTTGCATGACAGTATGAATGTACTTCATGCCACTGAACTTACACACTTAAAAATGGTTAAAATGGTGTGGTGCCTGGGTGGCTCAATTGGTTAAGCATCTGACTTGCTTTTTTTTTTTTTTTTTTTGGCTCAGGTCATGATTTCAGAGTTCATGAGCTCAAGCCCTACGATGGGCTCAGACAGCATAGAGTCTGCTTGAGATTCTTTCTCTCTCTCTCTTTCTCAAAATAAATAAAAATTTTTAAAAAATAGTTAAAATGGTAAATCCTATGTTATGTATGTTTTACCACACACGCATACAAAAACCCTATCCACAGCTAACATCCTACTTAACGATGAAGGACTAAAAGCTTTCCTCTTAAGATTGTGAATAAAACAGGCACGTTTGTTCTTGCCATCCTTATTCAGCATTGTACTGGAGATTCCAGGCAGGGCAATTATGAAAGAAAAAGGCATCTAGATTAGAAAGGAAAAAATAAAACTGCCTCTATTTTTTTTTTTCAACGTTTATTTATTTTTGGGACAGAGAGAGACAGAGCATGAACGGGGGAGGGGCAGAGAGAGAGGGAGACACAGAATCGGAAACAGGCTCCAGGCTCTGAGCCATCAGCCCAGAGCCTGATGCGGGGCTCGAACTCCTGGACCGCGAGATCGTGACCTGGCTGAAGTCGGACGCTTAACCGACTGCGCCACCCAGGCGCCCCAAACTGCCTCTATTTAAAGATGACATGGGGCGCCTGGGTGGCTCAGTCGGTTAAGCGTCTGACTGTTGATCTCAGCTCAGGTCTTGATCTCAGTGTTGTGAGTTCAAGCCCCGCATTGAGCTCCATGCTGGGTGTGAAGCCTACTTTAAAAAAAAAAGTGACCTGATTTATATATAGGAAATTCTAAAGAGACACACACACACACACACCTAATAGCTAATAACCAAATTCAGCAAGGTTTCAGGATATAAGATTAATGTACAAAAATCATTTGTATTTCTGTAAACTAACAGTGAAAAATTTGAAAATGAAATTTAGAAAACAGTTTCATTTACAGTAGTATCAAAAAGAATTCTTAGGGATTATCTTTTTACAGAGAAGTACAGGACTTATACACTGAAAACCACAAAATATTGTTGAAAGAAATTAAGGAAGACCTAAATAAATAGAAAGACATCCCATTTTCATGGATTGGAAGACAATAATAAGATGGCACTACTCCCCAAATTGATCTAAAAGTTCAACACAATCCCAAGCAAAATCCCAGATGCCTTTTTTTTTTTTTTTTTTTACAGAAATGGACAAGCAGGGGTGCACGGGTGGCCAGGCCAGTTGAGCGTCTGACTCTTGATATCAGCTTGGGTTATGATCTCAACACGTTCATGAGTTTAAGCCCCACATCAGGTTCCATGCTGACAGTGCAAAGCCTGCTTGCGATTCTCTCTCTGTCTCAAAATAAGTAAACTTAAAAAAAAAGGACAAGCAGATTTTAAAATTCATATGGAATTGCAAGGGACCTTAAATAGCCAAAACAGTCTTTAAAAAGATCAAAGATGGAGAATTCACATTTCCCTATTTCAAGCCTACTACAAATCTACAATAATCCAGATAGTGTGCTATTAGCATAAGGATAAACATGTAGATCAGTGGAATAGAATCGAGATTCCAGAACTAAACTCATCAACTATGGCCTATGGATTTTCAACAAAAGTCCCAAGATCACACAATGGGGAAAAGATGATTTCCACAAATGGTGCTCAAAAAACTGAAAATCCACATGCAAGAGAATGAATTAGATCCCTGCCTTATACCATATACAAAAATTAACTCAGTGGATACAAGGCCTAACTGTAAGAGCTTAAGTTAGAAAACTCTTAAAACATAGGTGTAAATCTTTGTGACTTTGTATAATGCATTAGTTTCTTAGCTATGACATCAAAAGCACAAGCAACAAAATAAAAAATAGATCAATTGAACTATACCAAAGTGAAAAACTTTTATGTGTCAATATGTATATCAAGAGAGTGAAAAGACAATACACAGAGTGGGAGAAAATATTTACAGACTACAATTGGATAAAGGTCTAGTATCCATGATATATAAGGAATTCTTACAACCTAAAAATTAAAACAGCATAATTAAAAATGGCGAAAGGTATTGAATAGACCTTCTCCAACAAAGATCTACAAATGGCCAGGAAGTACATGAGAAGATGCTCAACATCATTTGTCATTAGAGAAATGCACATCAAAACCACAGTTAGATACCACTTCACTCCTACTAGGATTGCTGTAATGAAAAAAGACAATACAAGTGTTAGTGAGAATGTGGAGAAACTGGAACATTGCTGATAGGAATGTAAGGTGGTGCATTTGCTTTGGAAAATAGTTGGATGGTTCCTCAAAACATAGAATTATCATATGACGCAGCAATCTACTCCTAGATATAGATCCAAGAGAACTAAAAACATATGCTCCACCTAAATGTCCATCAACTGATGAATGGATAAAGAAATTGTGGTATATATACACAATGGAATACTATGTGGCAATGAGAAAAAATGAAATATGGCCTTTTGTAGCAACGTGGATGGAACTGGAGAGTGTAATGCTAAGTGAAATAAGCCATACAGAGAAAGACAGATACCATATGGTTTCACTCTTATGTGGATCCTGAGAAACTTAACAGGAACCCATGGGGGAGGGGAAGGGAAAAAAAAAAAAAAGAGGTTAGAGTGGGAGAGAGCCAAAGCATAAGAGACTGTTAAAAACTGAGAACAAACTGAGGGTTGATGGGGGGTGGGAGGGAGGGGAGGGTGGGCGATGGGTATTGAGGAGGGCACCTTTTGGGATGAGCACTGGGTATTGTATGGAAACCAATTTGTCAATAAATTTCATATATATAAAAAAAAATAAAATAAAATAAAAATGAAAAAAAAAAACATGCTCCAACAAAAACCGGTACATGAATATTCATAACAGAATTACTCATAATACTCCAACAGTGGGAACAACCCAAATGCCCGTCAACTGATACATGGATAAACAAAATATGGTATATTCATACAATGCAATATTATTTGACCATAAAAACAAAGGATGTTCATAAAAACAAATGCTACACATGGATGAAATCTTGAAAACATGCTAAGTGAAAGAAGCCAGACACAAAAGGTCACAGATTATATAATTCCATTCATATGAAATGTCCAGAATAAGCAATTCCATAAAGGCAGATTAGTGGTCACTGGGGAGCTAGGGGGAGCTGAGGGGAGAGGGGAATCAGGAGTGACTGTTTCATGGATATGAGGTGATTTTTTGTTAAGTTTTTTTTAATGTTTATTTTGATTTTTGAGAGAGAGAGAGAGTGCGAGTAGGGGAGGGGCAGAGAGAGGGAGACACAGAATTCAAAGCAGGCTCCAGGCTCTGAGCTGTCAGTACAGAGTCCGACGCGAGGCTCAAACCCATGGACCAAGAGGTCATAACCTGAGCCAAAGTCAGACGCTTAACTGACTGAGCCACCCAGGCCCCCCAATATGGGGTGATTTTTGAGGATGATGAAAATGTTCTGCAGTTAGTTAGTGGTGATCGTTGCTCATATTTACGAACAATCTAAAACCCACTAAATTGTACACTTTAAAATGGTGAACTTCACCGAAGAGATTATGTAGATGAAAAGTGAGCACATGAAAATATGTTCAACATATTAAGGAAATGCAATTTAAAGCCATTGTGATAGGGGCACCTGGGTGATTCAGCCAGTTAAGCGTCTGACCTTGGCTCAGGTCATGATCTCACGGTTCGTGGGTTCGAGCCCTGCGTTGGGCTCTGTGCTGACAGCTCAGAGCCTGGAACCTGCTTCAGATGCTGTGTCTCCCTCTTTGCCCCTCCCCTACTCACACTCTGTCTCTCTGTCTCTCTCTCTCTCAAAACTAAGTAAACATTAATAAAAAATTAAAAAAATAAAGCCATCGTGGTAAGAAAGAGGAGCCCAAAGAGATAGGATGCCTAAATGTTATATGATGTCTGGGAAGGGATCCTGAAACAGAAAAAGGACCTTCGCAAAAATCTAAGGAAATCTGAATGAAGTATGGAGCTTAGTTAATAATAGTGTGTGAGTTTTGGTTCATTAGTTGTCCCAAGTGAACCATGTTAAAAAGGGTTAGTTTGGGGGGATGATGAAACCGTTCTTCATCTTGACTGTGATTAATCTATACATGTGTTAAAATTCATAAAAATGCACAACAAAAATAGTGAATTTTACTGAATGTTAATTAAAAAAAAAATAAAATGTTTAAATGGCTTGGAGGAATTGGAGAGTAACTAAGAATCAGTAGAACCCAGACATTTGATCCTTGAAAGACGTGAACTGCACTGGATGAGATCTGTTTCCAAAACTTTCTCCTTAGGACGCTCCCCAGTCCACAAGGTGTGGGATGGCTAGAACTCATGCAGAAAGCCACAGACTTCTTGGCTTGAGATAGAAGTGGACTTGGTAGGGGAGGGGCGGGGGGATGGGTGAAGGTAGTCAAAAGGTACAAACTCCCAGTTATAAAATAATAAGTCCTGGGAATGTGAAGTACATATGGCAACTATAGTTTTTTACGAAAAGATATTGGTGGATAAAGTTCAATGCTGTCAGAGCAGCCGGATATTGAGGGAGAAAACCCAGAGAGGAGGAAGCTGAAGAGAAGAAATCCCCTAAATCTGCGTATGAAATCCCTCAATTCCTTGTCCAGTGGAAAGCAACAGCTCAAAGGCAGGAAGCAAAAGGCAGATATTTCAACTGCTGCCTGCCACAAGAGAGACAGAATTTGTAGTTTGAGTTTCATAAACTCAGAAGAGCTTGGACTGTCCACTGAAATCCCAAAAGGGCCATGTTCTGGAAGACCAAGCGGCAGGACTAAGAAATTCACTTTAATAATAATGGGGAAACTTAAACTCACCATGACGAAGGTTGAACCAAAACTATACAAATACAAGGTCAAGTTCAAGCTATTTTTTTTAATTTCAATGCTTTTCTTTTTAAGTGTTTATTTTTGAGAGAGACAGAAGTGAGCAGGAGAGGAACAGAGAAAGAGGGAGATACAGAATCTGAAGCAGGCTCCAAGTTGTCAGCACAGAGCCCAATGCAGGGCTTGAACTCACAAACCATGATCATGACCTGAACCGAAGTCAGACACTTAACCGACTGAGCCACCCAGGTGCCCCAAGTTCAAGTTACTAATTTGACTGTCTACTAATACAAAAATCAATGTTCTTCAGAAGATAAAAGAATCCAGAATCCGTATAATGTATCATCCCCAATGTCCAGTATAGAATTTTTTTAAATCCTAGACTGCTCCCCCCACTGCAAATGTAATTCAGTGTTAATAGAAAGGTCAGACAGTAGCAGTAAATACTAAGACCACCCAAATGTTGGTGGGGAGGGGTGTCTTTGAAGCAGCTATTATAAATATCTACAAAAGAGTTTAAGGAAAAGAGTGCTAATGAATACATGAATGAGAAATCTTAATACAGAAAAAAATACTTAAAAAATAGAAATTCAAGAACTGAAAATAAAATTAAAAATTCAGTGAGTGAGTTTAACAGCAAATTAATGATGTCCAAAGAAAGGGTCAATGAAAGAAAATATTGAGAAGAGACTGAGAAAAAAATATTGAAGAAAAATGACCTATTAATATTTAGGTGATGGCATTAATTGGAGCTCCGGGAGGGGAGGAGAAAGAAAACAGGGTAGAAAAAATGTGATGAATTAATGGCTACATATATATGTATGTATGCGTATATAATTTGTTTCCCTATATCTTGTAGACAAAAAATTTCAGATTCAAAATCTCAGGGAAGAATAAGATAGGTAAATATGAATAAAACCACTCTTAGGCATGTCACAATCAAACTGCTGAAAAGAGAGATAAAGAGAAAATATTGAAAGTGGCCTAAGATGACAACCACATGACATGTTGGAGAACAATGTTTTCCGTTCTCATGGACTTCTCACCTGAAACCATGAAGGTCAGGCGATAGTGGGGGAATCTTCAAAGTTCTGAAAGAAAAACTCATTAATACGGAATTCTGTATCCAATAGGATGAATGAAAATGATATCAGAGAAAACCTCAGACCGTCATGAATGAATAAAGAGGACAAACAAAAACCAGAACAGTTCCAGTGGCTACCAGAGAAGAGGTGGATGGAAGGATGGGTGAAATAGATAAATGCGATTAAGAGTACTCACCTTGACGAGCCCTGAGAAAGGCACAGAATCGTCAGATCATCATGTTGTACGCCTGAAACTAATATAACATTGTATGTTAAATATACTTCAATTTGGTATGTGTCTGAGTAGATATAGAAGACTATTTTGTCTTCCTTCTCTAAAAGGACACTTTTTTTTTTTTTAATGTTTATGGATTTCTTTTGAGAGACTACGCGCATGTGCATGTGCTGTGCTGTCAACCAGAGCCCTGTGCAGGGCTCGATCTCACAAAGTGTGAGATCATGACCTGAGCCAATATCAAAAGTGGGATGCTTAACCGACTAGGCCACCCGAGACGCCCCAAGATAGGACACTTTAAAGCAAAAATTATAACATTACCTTGTGGCTTATAAAGTATGTAAGTATAAAGTATGTAAAGTATAACATATATAACAAATACAGCATAAAAAATAAAGTAGGGGGGGTGCGCCTGGGTGGCGCAGTCGGTTAAGCGTCCGACTTCAGCTCAGGTCACGATCTTGCGGTCCGTGGGTTTGAGCCCCGCGTCAGGCTCTGGGCTGATGGCTCAGAGCCTGGAGCCTGCTTCCGGTTCTGTGTCTCCTTCTCTCTCTGCCCCTCCCCCCTTCATGCTCTCTCTCTGTCTCAAAAATAAATAAAAATGTTAAAAAAAAAAAAAGTAGGGGATAGTGGTATTGGGCACATATGTTTACAAATCTACATTTTATATGAAGTTGTTTGATATTATCTCTCAGGTAGTTTGTGAAAAGTTAAGTAGATACGTAGCAATACCTAGAGACACTACTGAAATATAAGACAAAGGTAGAGCTATTAGATAAAATAGAATTCTTAAAAAGTACTTGAATATGTTAAAAGAAGACAGGAAAGGGAAAACAAAGGAACAAAAATCAAAAGGAGAATTAAAAAATGGTAGACCTAAGTCCAACCATATCAATTATTTATTAAATATCTATGGACTAAACAGCTTAAAGGCAGAGATTGCCAAAATGAATTAAAACAAGACTCACCTATATTCCGTCTAAGAGATACACTTTAAATATAAAGACATAAATTGAAAGTAATAGGATGGTAAAATACAGAACCTGCAAGTAGCATATCAGATGAAATAGACTTCAACACAAAACGTATTAGCAGAGATAAGGAAGGACGTTCATAACGATACAAGGTCAAGTCATCAGAAAGACATCACAATCATGAAATGTTTATGTATCCAACAGAGTTTCAAAATCCACAGAGCAAAACTCAGCAGAGCTAAAGGGAGAAGTAGACCATCTCACAATCATAGTTGGAAGTTTTAATGTTCCTCTCTTAGCAACTGGTAGAAAAACTACACAAAAAATCAGTAAAGATATAGATGATCTGAACAGCATTAATCAGCATGTTGACCTAACTGATATATCTAGAATACTGTACCTAAATGTGCAACATAAATATTTTTTAAATGCACATAGTATATCCACCAAAATAGACCATATGTTAGTGGATAAAGCAAGTCTCAATAAATGTAAAGGGAATATATAGAGAGTTTCTCAGACCGCAGTAGGGTGGGGATGGGGCACTTGGGGACCCTAGAGGCCAGTGAGGGGATAAGTACAGGTCAGATGTGGGGGGAGGGGCAGAACACTGGGAAGAAGAGAGAGAAGGTGAATGAGGGCACCAATAACCCACCCCAGACCCCAGCCTCACAGTCATTGGCTGCCACCTGGCCCCTGCGTTGCCAAGGGGGCAAGCTGCCATCAGACTGGCCAAGGCCTCAGTGCGCAGAATGGGGTGCCAGGGCTTCCTGCTTGGCTCCCTTCTCTGCCGGAGGGATGGACAGCTTGTCCACTCTGCTCTGGCCGCAGAGGAGAGCGCCTAGCGAGGTGTGGGGTGCGCCTGCAGGGTAAGCTGCTTGGGCTGGGGGCTGGGATCCAGGTGGGATTACTCCGTGCCAAGAGGGAGGGGGGTGACCAAAGCCTTTGTGAGGGAAGGGTGGCCTGGAGCAGAGTGTGCTGGGGGCTCCAGGGAAGGGCCTGCTCGGCCCCAATAGGGAGCCCCGACCCTTGTTCTGACTGAGATGGCCAGCTGAGGGCAGTGACCCCAAAACCTTGCTTCCCACAGAGGAACTCTGTCCAGGGCTAGACTGAAGGGGGATGGGAGGGGCCAGGAGTTCCCACTACAGCCACAGAGCCTAGGGCCACCACAATGGCCCCACAGTGTCTGTGCTCAGTGACAGGACCCCGTTGGGTTGAGGTCGTGAAGGGGCCTCGGAGAGACTGCCTGGTAGGCCCACGTCCAATTGCAAGGCTAGCATCCTCATTCTGTCTCCCCGAAGCCTCAGTGGGGCTGAAAGGAGGAAAAGCTCGGGCCCCCAGCAAAGCCCCCACGGGGCAGGCAGCGTTGTTGGGAAGGTGCCAAGAGACTGAGCTGTTTTGTGCCCTGGGCTCTTGCTCACAGCTCCAGGGGCCTTGCTCCTTTCTTCTCCTACAGAGAGAATGGTGGCGTGGCTCTATGAAAGTCAAAGGGAAGGGCGGCCGCTTCTCCAGCTCAGGAAGCACACATGGGGTCGGTACATCCTGGGGCAGGGGGAACACTCGTGCGCTGCAGCTCGAGAGAGGTAGTACTGTGCAGTGGTTAAGGTCAAGGGCACTAGACCAGATCATCTGTGGTTGAATCCCGGTTTCTCCACTTACTAGCTTGTAACCTTGGCAATCTTTGCGAGGCTTGGTCCCCCCATCTGTAAAATGGGAACGAAAACAACAGTATCTATTTTATGACCGTCGTTAGGGCTAAATGGGGCTTTAGCACAGGTTTTTAGCAATAGATATTTATTATTATTATTACTATTACTATTACTATTACTATTACTATTACTATTACTATTACTATTACTATTATTATTGATGGAGCACCACATGTAGACCCAGATCCACTATCTGAAGGGGCATCTCCTCATCCAGACCCTGACTCAAATTCCAGGGCCTGGCTGATGGTGGCCAAAGTGTCCCCATCCTTCCCACCACCGCCACCACGGGGAACTTTTCAGAGGGAGAGTCAGAGGTGGGGCCCTGCTCGCCAAGGCCTTTCCAGCCGGGTGATTCCCTGAGAGCTCTGGGGCAGGGGTCACGGGGAGGCAACCACCTCTGAGGGCCCATTGTTCTCCTCTGAGCCGAGAAAAATGCATTCTTTCCACCTCTCTACCCCTCACGCCAAACTCTGCACCCTCACGGGAGGACCAAAGAGAAGCCAACACTGCCCGGCTCTCCTCGTCCGGCTCACAAAGAGCTCTCTGTGCCTCACAATGGTCCTGTGAGGCCCAGCCTTCTGGGCTTACTATCCCCAGTTCACAGATGAGGAAGTTGAGGCCCACAGGGAGGAAGTGGCACACGTGATGTCCCACATAGAGAAGTGGCTCAGTCGGGACTCCGCCTCCCAGTCCCAGGACTGCGGCACAGAGCTGTGGGCACAAACAGGGCACAGCCTCGGGGGATCTGTGGGAGGGGCAGTGGCCTGGCCCCTCCCTCCTGAGCGGCCAGGTGGTGATAGCTGGGTTTTGGGTTTTTTCTCCCTAGATGAGCTTCACATCCCAGGTAACTGGAGCAGAAGTCCTCAGCGTGTCTTGTTTTCTCCCCAGGTGGGATGTCTGCTGTCCCAATAGGGGCCAGGATCCAGCTGTGACGGCTCCTTGGCCTAATGACCAAGCCGGAGAGGGAAACAGGAACCACGGTGCCCTCCCTGTTAGGAGGATTGCAGGAGAGCATGACCTAAGGCCACAGGACTGTGCACATGACTGTGGTCTCCTGAAGTCAAGGCAGATGGAAAGGGAGAGACCTGAACCTAGGGTGATGGGTCATCCAGGTTTTCCTGGGTTCGGGATGTGTTTTAAAACCTGGAATGGGGGCGCCTGGATGGCTCAGTCGGTTAGGCGTCCGACTTCGGCTCAGGTTATGATCTCACCATTCGTGGGTTCAAGCCCTGCATCAGGCTCTGTGCTGACAGCTCAGAGCCTGGAGCCTGCTTCAGATTCTGTGTCTCCCTCTCTCTCTCCCCCTGCCCCACTCACACTCTGTCTCTCTCTCTCAAAAATGAATAAACGTTAAAAAATAAAAATAAAAACAAAAAACAAACCTGGAATGTTCCAGGCAAACTGGGATGAGTTGGTCACCTGACTCTTTCACGGCTCCCAGTCTGGGAAGATGAGACTCACCCAGGAATAAGTAGAGGAGACTACAGACTGGGACCAGGAAGGAAACGAAGTGTTGGGGGATGGGGAGCCATGGCCACGTTGTGGTTGGCACTCCATAAAGCAGCCTGGGGCAGCCGGGCTCCTCATTTGCATATGAGTCCTTCCTCTCCAAATCAAATCTGTTGGAGTCAAGTCCCTCCCTTCCAACGAAAATACCCAGACGTGGGGGGTGGGGGAGCAGAGGGGGAGCTGGGGGCCCGGTGGGGAGGGGTCTACTTCTTTCTCCCAGGGCTTCTGCAGCTGGGACCGCTGGGCACTCACCAGGCCCTATTTTCACCCCCTTTCTAGGCACTCTCTGAGGCCACATCTCAGGCACAGTCCAGGGGGCCATCCTTCCAAGTCCCCAGGGCACTCTCTTCCCAGTAGATAGGACAAATCTGAACTAAATGGGTTTCTTACTTCCTTCTAGAAAGGAAGGTAAAGGTGATCAGACACATACAGTCATGCACACCTACATTAAGCTGTGTGCACTCCAGCGATGTGGAACCTCCGTGGACCTCAGTTTCCTTATCCTGAAAACAGGGATCCTGTACCCATCTTGTAGAATTGTAGTAAGCATCAAATGAACAGTTGCTCCATAGATATTTGTTATTGGAGGGGACTCGGTCCACTCAGGCTTGGGAGGAGAGGCCTCTCTTGGGTCCAGATGTCACCCAGGTTTCTGTTTCTTCAGGGCTTCTGCTCAACTCAAGTACATGCAGTTCTTGGTGTTGCCTCCAGGGAATGGCAAGGTGGGAGATGTTTGAGGAAAGGGGCGGAATGGAAAGGCTGGAATTTAAGAGGAGAAGAAAACATTGGATGAGGAGGAGGTCCCAGTCGCTGGGAACTGAGTTCTTCGTGGTGGCTCAGGGCAGGATTTGTCCATAGGCGATGTCCAGGCCTCTGGAGTTCTTCAGCACATGGAGGCAGGTGTGGGTTAGTGAAGCCTAGCCCCTGGAGCATAAGTCCTCAGCGTGTCTTGTTTTCCCCCAGGTGGGATGTCTGGAGAAGACAGGTCTCCACTGATGACCGGCAGAAGGAACTGGCACCCCCCCGCCCTGCGCAAACAGGTCTGGTCCCCGTTTCCTCTCAGGCCCTGACTGGGGCGGTCACTACCATCCAGTCCTTCCTCTGTGAGGCTTTCCTGGGGCAGCACTGGGAGGCTGTGGAGTTAGAGGGCAGCGAGCCTGAGCCGCAAGACCTCTTCCTGTGCAGGCTGTTGTCCGCTGCTGGACACTGGTGCGGGGCCCACGTGGGCGTGTGCTGTGGCCATGGGGAGATCATCCGCCTCGAAGGTGAGCATCTCCGGCTGAAACATTGGCCCTAGTCTGCCAGAGAGGCCGCCCATCCAAGCCCTGTTCTACCAGTGGGCAGGGCACAAGAGAATGAAAACTGCAGGCCCCTAGCTGGAGGGGTGGGTCTCTGAAGATGGGCACCCAGGGAATGGGGCTCAGGGCCCCGGGGTCCTGGGAGATTTGGGTGCGGGATCACGGCACTGGGGTCACAGGACCTAACTGGCTCTGACTTGCACCCATCGGGTGATCCCTGCAGGCAGGAATATAATCAGCCACAGGCTTCACATGTCTCTGTGTTCCTGCAAAGCCGTTGTATCTAAACGGGCAGTGCCTGCTGCTACACCCCCGCTCTCTGCTGTGGCGTGTGCTGCGTAGACATGGTGGCCTTGACCGTGGGCGAGGCAATGGACTCAGACCCACCCCCCCATCACCCCATGCGCAGCAACTGCTGCACTTTACACTGGGTCTGCTCCGACTCCGGGGCCCGTCCAGATCCCCTACAGATAGATGGCACTCCTGTTAGCTGGGTGAGTCTGGCCCAGCTACCCACGCACGATCCCAGCCCGCCTCCAGAGCTAACCAGTGTGCTCCTGCAGAACTGGTACTGTCTCTCCCCACCCAGGCCATGCTCGTCAAACTCAAGATCCACTTTACTCTGGCAGACCCAAAGCACCCAGAAGCAAACTAGCCTGCCAACTTGGTGAGGTTCTACTTCTCTGAAAGTCTCTTGGGACCATCCAGGAAGGCCCCAGCTCACAGATCCTAGGCACATCTATTTCCTTCAGCCTACCAACTTCCAAACCTAGGCACTGCCCTGGTCCTTGTTAACCCCCATGCCCATTCGCCCAGTGGAACCTACCTATAGAGCCTTCTTTCTGTGCCCACAAATTCTGATTCTGGAGATGCTGAGATCCAACACTCAGCCCTATAAACTCTTCCACTTTCCAGGTCAAGCCCTCTTCACCTTCTCCTCCAAGCCCAGTCGAGAGACCCAGCCATCCAACCTGATGTGCCAAACTCAGGCCCAACTAGATCCCATCCCTTTCTCCAGCCTGGCCACTACTTTCTCTCTAGATCCAGGCAGCCTTTCCTCAGGGGAAGTTGGGGGGCGGGGGGTGTGCTTCGGGCCTTCGGATCTGAGTGGGAAGCCTCACATGATCCAGGAGTCCTGGCTGTCACACCAGACCCTAACCCAGCCCTATCCCTTCCTTCCTAGGTGTCAGTGGACCTGAACTTGACTGTGGATAGGTGTGACCTCAGGCCATCCTGAGTGGGCACGGCGGCTTCAGAAATGGTCATTAAACTATATTGCAAAGCTGGATTCGGGGTTCACTGCCCCTTCTATTCGGTGTCTATTTCTCTACCCGAAGCCTGCTGTAGGCTCCTCTCCTGGACCAGACTTAAATTGTCACCTCCAGCTAGCCTTCTGGCTTCCTGATGAGAAAGCAAGACACCATCAGAGGGGCCCAGATTTTGTAGGCAAGATGGAGCTGGGAGAGGGAGCGTCTTTGGTCTCCGAAGCGGGTCTCCCAGTGCAGTGCCTCCTTCCTGCTCTAGGACCGCCAGCCCTGTGGCACAGCCTTCTCTTCAGTCCCCTGCTTTCCTTCCACTGCGTGGGTGAGCATCGGTGACCGTGTCGGGAATGAGCGGAGTCCCTGGAGGCCCTTCCACCGAGACCCTGTGGTCGGGGGTGGGGGTGGTGAGGGAAGGCGTTGTGCATCTGCCGGAAGGCTGTCCCATCCTCAGTCCAGCGGCCTCCACCCACCCCCGGAACAGTCCCTCTAAGGGACAGGAACCTCCCTTACCGGGAGGGGGAAGGAAGGCGGGGATTTCCGAGGGATTCGGGCGGGGCCAGACCCTGCGGCACCGCCCCGCCCCCTCCGCGGACACGCCCTCCGCTCCGCAGGCGCCGGTGCCTTTAAGAGCCTCCCCGCGCGGCCCTGATTGATAAATCCGCGCGCTGCCTCCGCCCGCGCAGATTGCGGCCTCCGCGGAGCCGGGCCTGCGCTCGCCTCCTCGGTCCCAGCAGCACCCCGGCCGCGCGGCCTCCGCCCCCGCGAAGCGCTCTCCCCGGCAGCCCCATGTCGGCCGCCCCCGCCTACGGCGAAGACAAGGGCGGCTCCGCCGGCCCCGGGGAGCCCGAGTACGGCCACGACCCCGCGAGCGGCGGCATCTTCTCCTCCGACTACAAGCGGTGAGGGAGCGCGCGGCGCGCCGGCACCATGGACAGCGGCCCGGCCGCGCGGCCCGGAAGCCCGCCCTGCCCCCTCCCGCCGCCGCCGCCGCCGCCGGGCCCCCGCCCCGCCCCCTCCCGCCGCGGCCCGACCCTCGCGGCCCTGTCCTCCCGCGCCGCGCGCCGCCCGAGGGCCCACCCGGGACCCGGGGAGGGGCTGGAGGCTGGCGGGGGATGGGCGCACCCTCCCGCCCCAGGCGTGCCCGCTGGGTGTGGGTTTGCATCACCGGTTCTCCGCCTTTTTCGCGCGGGGCGAGCGGGCTCCTGAGGACCGCGCGGGAGGGGGCAGAGGCCGTGAGGTCCAGCTTGGGGCCTCTCCGGGAAGGCCGGCCCGGGGTGTGCACCCAGAACCTCCACGGCCCGGCCCCTCGTGCAAATCCACGTCCCTCATTCTGGCCCCACGCTAGCACCCCCAGGCCGCACCCCTGCTTCCCACTTTGCCCCTGTACTTCAACCCCACCTGGGCTTCCCACTCTTCCCCTCCACCTTTGGCTCATTCGTTGGTTCATTCGTTTATTTGTAAATCCTGAAACAAGCATTTTTCAGGGACTGCTGTGTCCATTCTCATCCCAGTCACTGTGAATACAGGCGTGAACCTGAACCGGTCCCCACCCTCTAGTTGCTCTGGAGGGTTGCCCCAGAGGGAGAATCTGTGTTGGGGGGTGGACAGCCGGAGGGGTGCGAAGAGCTGGTCTCTGGCCCTGGGGAACAGGGAGAGGGGGGAGTGAGGAATGTTCCAGGCGGAGGAAAAGCTTTTAGGTTTTGTAGGTGCTAGTACAGATGGCCAGAATCAAATCGCTGCGCCAGGCCTCCGAGTGACCAGAAATGAGGGTGGGAAGGTGCCAAAGTGGCGAGGAGTTCTAAGCAGGGGATATCAGATTTGCATTTTAGAAGGATTCTAGGCTGGATTGTGGAGAGGAGATTGGAGGTGTGCTGGTTTAAGCAGGAGACAAGGCCTGGGGAGGGGGGGTTGAGTGTTGGGGGAGGGAGACATGATGGTGGGCTAGACTATGGTGGGGGCAGAGGATCTGAGGGCTCTTGAGGGGATAGAAGTCACAGACTGATGATTAACTGGGGGGAGAAGATAAGAATAATACTCAGGTTACTATTTCTTGTAACTGGATAGATGGTGGTTGCTGTACAGTGTGATTGGAAATAAAGATGTTACAAGCAAATTTGGGAAAATAATGGTGAGGCCAACTTTTGACAGGCTGGGATTGTAAACCCTGAGGGATATTCAAGCCTAGGAGGTAGCTGGATTTTAGGATTTGGATTCCAGGAGAGATTATTAACATATGTATGTTAATCAAAGCCACAGAAGGAAGTTAAGATAACCCAGGGAGAGTATAAAAAATGAGTTCAGGGGCGCCTGGGTGGCTCAGTGGGCTAAGCGTCAGACTTCAGCTCGGGTCATGATCTAGCTGTTGGTGGGTTCAAACCCCGCGTCGGCTCTGTGCTGACAGCTCAGAGCCTGGAGCCTGCTTTGGATTTCTGTGTCTCCCTCTCTCTCTCTGCCCCTCTTCTGTGCACTCTCTCTCTCTTTCTCTCAAAAGTAAAGATTAAAAATTAATTAATTAATTAATTAATTAATTAATTTAAAAAATGAGTTCAGACGGCACACGGGTATGAACCCTAAAGACACCTTAGGGATGACCAGAATGCAGGGGGAATGTTTCAAGGTTACTGAGAAAAAGTAAACCAAAGGCTGGAGGGAAACAAAATGTTTCAAGAAGGAGGAAGCAATCAGCAATGTCCACTCAAACAAGGGAAGACGACCACTGATTTGACAAAGGGAAGGTCAACCCCTCCTTGCTCCAGGTCCCACCTCCTGTCCTGGGGGACAAGTCTGACAAAATCCGAAGAGGAGGAGCTAGATTATTTTTCCCCAACATTCTATCATGAACAGCTTAAAACATACAGAAAAGTTGAGTGTGTAATGTGAGGAATACGTACGCCCTCCACCTAGATCCAACTGATGTTGACGCTCTGCCGTATTTGCTTTTTCTTTTTTTTTTTTTTTAAATTTTTTTTTCAACGTTTATTTATTTTTGGGACAGAGAGAGACAGAGCATGAACGGGGGAGGGGCAGAGAGAGAGGGAGACACAGAATCGGAAACAGGCTCCAGGCTCCGAGCCATCAGCCCAGAGCCTGACGCGGGGCTCGAACTCCCAGACCGCGAGATCGTGACCTGGCTGAAGTCGGACGCTTAACCGACTGTGCCACCCAGGCGCCCCAGTATTTGCTTTTTCTAACATCGAGCCATACAGATTTTTGGCTGAACCATGTAACTTGCAGACATCATGGCGGCCCCTCAGCCTTAAATTCTTTTTATTTTTTTTAAATTGTTTTTCTTTCTAATGCTTATTATTTTTTTGAGAGAGAGAGAGAGAGAGCACAAGAGAGAGCGTGAGTCAGGGAGGGGCAGAGAGAGAGAGAGGGACACAGAATCCGTAGCAGGCTCCAGGCTCCGAGCTGTCAGCACAGAGCCTGATGCGGGGCTCGAACTTACCGACCACGAGATCACAACCTGAGCTGAAGTTGGTCGCTCGGCCGCCTGAGCCACCCAGGCGCCACCTCTTTTCTTTTTTTTTTTTTTTTTTTTTTTTTATTTAATTTTTTTTTTTTTAATTTTTTTTTTTTTCAACGTTTATTTATTTTTGGGACAAAGAGAGACAGAGCATGAACGGGGGAGGGGCAGAGAGAGAGGGAGACACAGAATCGGAAACAGGCTCCAGGCTCTGAGCCATCAGCCCAGGCCCGACGCGGGGCTCGAACTCCTGGACCGCGAGATTGTGACCTGGCTGAAGTCGGACGCTTAACCGACTGCGCCACCCAGGCGCCCCTCTTTTCTTTTTTTTTAAGTTTATTTATTTACTTTGAGAAAGAGAGTGGGTGGGGGAGGGGCAGGGGGGGGAGAGAGAGAATCCCAAGCGGGCTCTGTGCTGTCAGCCCAATGCGGGCTCGATCCCACGAACGAGGATGAGATTGTGACCTGAGCCAAAATCAGGAGTCGGACGCCTCCCAGGCGCCCCAGCCCTGAGTTCTAATCAGCATCGAAAGCCAGATTGGAGTGAGTAGAGAAGCAAATAGGAGGTGAATAAATAAAACCCGGAAGATGGGAAATTTGCTTTCAAGAAGTGTGTACAGGGGAGAGAGAGAAAGAGTTGCTGGAGGAGAGAATTCGTTCAAGAAGGTTTGTGTATTTTATTTGTGTTGTTATCTGTCTTCACTGTGAGGGTGGGAGGGGCTGGAACAAGTCTAACTGCTGGTGGGAAGGAGCCAGCAACCCAGAGAGGGAGAGGGCGAGGCTGAAGGGAGCTACGGGGGCCTGGGCCGCTGGGTGATGGGAGCACCGCCTGGCTTGGAGGAGGATCACTCTGCCCAGGCGGAGGGGGGAAGTAGGAGAGGAGACACAGATGCCTGGAGCTGCAGGGGATGTTATCTAAGGCCTCTCATTTTCTGTGAGAAGCAAGTGGTAAGGTACGAGCCAGGCCGTGGGTGGGGATTTGAGGCGCGTCAAAGGGGTCTGAAGCCACCTGCTCCTGGCAGGGGAGGGGCGGTACGGACGGAAGGCCAAGGGTGTGAGTGAGAGGGCAGCTGCAGGGATGGACCTGGGGGGGCCTGGGCCAGGGAGGGGGGAAGCAGAGGGAAGACCAAGCTGATAGGAAGGCAGGAGTCCAGGACCTGGCTCTGGCTTCGGTCCGAGTGGGGAGCAGGCGTGCAGGGTTTCTGAGGAAGAGCGGTTCTGGGGAGACAGGGGTCCAGATGCGGCCGGAGAGTGGAGGTGAGGAGTGGGTCCCTCACCCCTGTCTGGATCAGCTCCCCTGACCACGGCCCCCCCGCCCCCTGGTGGGAGATCGCGGTGGCTTAGTCCCAGTCGCTGCCTTCCTCCCGCTCTCAAGTCCTCGTCTCTGAGCAGTGAACGGGAAACCGGAGCCTCCCTGCCTGCCAGTGTCCGGTTACTGAGTCTGGGAGGCGGGCCGTCTGGTAACAGGGACAGGCGTCCCCAGCTCCCTGGTCAGCTGGGTCTCATCTCGGAGCAGGACCTGGTGCCCGATGCAGCGATTCCTGCAGCTCCCGGGGGCCGTGGTGAGGCCGGGGGGCCGGGGGGCCTGCGGAGCTGACCGGGAGGCCGCCAGCCCTGTGCTGGGCCCCGAAGGCGGCCCCCCACCCTGGTACCAGGCCTTGCAGCCTGAGGAGCTTCGGTGGCTGCAGGCCCCAGAGGAAGACGCGGCCCCAGAAGCGCCTCTGGAAGGGTCTTGCCCGGAGCCTGGCCGGAGCGAGAGCCAGAGCCAGAGCCAGAGCCAGAGCCAGCCGCTAAGGTACAGAGGGACTCCCAGCGACCCTCACCCCGACGCCCGGAAGGCCAGAGGCCGGCTGAGTCCTTCGGGTCCCACCTGCTCCGGAGGAGGACCGGGCCGGCGTTGGGGTCCAGGCTGGAGGGGGTGGCAGGGGCACCGGGTGGGGGCTGAGGGTACGAGGGGGGCGGACTTCACTTAAGGGAGCTGCGGGCTCTCTGGGGAGGAGGATAATGAAATGTTTGAGGGTCCAGGGCCACCTTGACTTTGCCCGAGGTCCTGGCTCCAGCGGGCTCTGAGTGGGGTTCGGAGAACCGGCTAAGGCACAGGGCCTGGCCAGCCTCCCCCGTCGAGTGGGCTGGGACCCGACTCGTGTGGGGAGGAGAGGGACGTGGTGTCGGGGGAGGTGGGCCTGTCTGGCCTCCGTGCCATGTTCTCCCCCCTGACTGGCTCTGGCCACCCTCCCCGCCCCCCCAGAGTCCCTCAGGCCAGGCTGGGGGGTCAGGTGGGAGCGATTGCGGTGTAAGGGGATCTGACCGCGGGAGGCTAAGGTTTCGGGGCTTTAGAGCATTGCCCTGTATCTCCCGCTTCCTCTTCCTCTTGGGCACACAAGCTGGTGGAGACACGGGACCCGGGGCGGTCACATCCCAGGAGGGAGCTGCTCCGTTAACGGGCATTTGACAATCCAGCCGGGGCTGTGCGTGCTGCGTACCCACAGTCCCTCCACCCCTGGTCCCCCTCTGCCCGGGGCCCTGGGGTGTATGCGCTAGGCTGGGAGGGTGGGGGTAGCGTGGGCGCCCCCGTGCAGGCCCCGGGGTGTGTGCGTTTGACACAGGCCTGTGGCATTTCTGGGAGCGGTGAGGACGCCCAGGTGTGAGCAAGTCTGCTTGAGAGAACACCCGGAGTCAAAAAGGACCGGGCAGACTCCCGCCGCTCCCCGTGAGGTCACCCCAGGCTGATCCCTCAGAAGGAGGTCGGAGGATCCACGAGGCTGCGTATGCATTGGATCCTAGCAGCCTACACTCGTCCTCCAGAATCGCAAATAGGAGTCCCCTGGACACTGGGGAATGAGACCGAGTGACAGCTCTGTCCAGAGGGTGTACGTGTACGTGGTGTGTGTTGGGGGGGTGCTCGTGCAGGGTGTACATGTCTAGATGAAGACGTGGGGGGCTGTGGAGAGGGCTTGTTGGCGATGTGTGTGTGTTTGCGGGTGTCTGTAGGGATGTGTAGTTGAGGTGTGTGTTGTAGTTGTAGTGTGAGGTGTGTTGATGGCTGTGTGGGTTTATGTGGACGGTGTCTGAATGGTGTATGTGTCTGTGTGTGTTTCTCTGGAGGTTGTGGGCGTGTGTCTGCAGGGGCTTTTTTGTGGGTGTGTGTGGGTTTACGTACAAATCCTACGTGCCTGGGAGGTGCAGGCGTGTCTGGGGGTGTGTGGGGGTGTCTGTGGGGGTGCAGGTGTCCCTGTGGGGGTGTGGGGGTATCTGCGGGGGGGGATACGGGAGTGTGTGGATGGTGCTGGCGTTCGGTGGGGATGTTGGGGTGTGTCGGTGTCCCTGGGTGTGAGTTGACTGTGAGGTGTGTGCGTAGGGGCACCTGGCAGTGGTGTGTGTCGTAGCCCAGGGGTGGTGGTGCCCGGCTTTCATTCTTCCTGCAGCCCCAGTGCCGCCCAGGCCCGGCTGACCGGTCTGTACCTCTTTCCATAGACAGTTCCCCCCCCCCCCGCCCACCCCGCCCTGTCCTGAGCTCCGCCCCTTAGGAACTGGCCACCGGGTGGGTGTTGGGCAGAGTGAAGGGGCCCCGGCTCGGCCATGGGAAAGTATCCTCTGATTTTGCGGGCATCTCCCAAGTGATCAGCATGACCGGGGCTGGACATCTTCTGCCCTCATCTAACAGCTAGCACGTCCGCTGTGTTCCAGAAGGCATCATCTTTCTGCTTTGCTCTCCATCAAAAAATCTGTTCGGGCAGGACGCTTCCTAAAACCCTTGGAACCTCCGTTTCGTAGCAGCCCTTCCGTCCCTTCTGAGTGTGTGTGAGGCACTCAGGCATCTGCAAAATGCAGCCCTAGGAATAGGCGTGTGCCGTTCCGCGTTCCCCTCCTCTTAGCCTCTGCCGCTTACTCGTCTCTCCACGTCAGCCACACAGTCACGTTTGCCTCTGTGACTCTCGTCACGCTCTTCCCTGCTGACACTGCTCCTTCCGATTTCTGGCCGTCTGTTGTTTCTAAATGTTTCGCTGCCTTTTTCTTTTTCTTTTTTTTAAATTTTTTAACGTTTATTCATTTTTGAGAGACAGAGAGAGACAGAGTGTGAGTGGGGGAGGGGCGGAGAGAGAGGGAGACACAGAATCCGAAGCGGGCTCCAGGCTGCAAGCTGTCAGCACAGAGCCCGACGTGGGGCTCGAACCCACAAACCGTGAGATCATGACCTGAGCCAAATTTGGGCGCTTAACCGACAGAGCCACCCGGGCGCCCCTAAACGTTTCACTGCTTTTCAATTTCTACCGTCAGTGATACCTTTCTAGACTGGGTTCTCCTGCCTGGGCCAAAAGTTGTGGGTTATCCGAGCATCATCTGGGAAATGGGAGAACCGTGCAGGACTGCACACACAGCTGCTCACCACATTTTGGAACTGTCTTGGCAACACACGAGTGTATCCCTTGTCCCACAGCTCTCTGGGCTGCGGATAGACACATTTTTCCATGGGCTCATTCACAGTTCTCTGTTCACTTCTTTGACCACCAGCCCCTGCACCTCTGAGTATGGTTGGGCAGGTTGTTCGTTGCACAAGGGCACCTGGCCGAGGAATAGCAGACTATACTCCGCTCACTGAATGGGGAGCAACAGCTCAGGGCTGTGTCCACCTGGAGGGACAAGCAGATGGTGGATGTGCTTGCAGCAGCCCTGACAGCGAATGCTAGAAACAGATCTTAAATCGATAGCAGTACTTAATTTTGAATATTGAACTTGTATTTGCCACATCCCAAAGAATGTCCTCTCTGTTGCTATTATACGCTGGATTGTGTCCCCTTCAAATTCCTATGTTGAAGTCCTAACCCCCACTGCTTCAGAATGTGACTATTTTGAGTAGGGGTCTTTAAAGCGGTGGTTATGTTAAAATGAAGTCATTAGGGTGGGCCCCAATCCTAATCCAATCTGGTGTCCTTGTAAGAAGAGGAAATTCGGACACGGGGACACCCGGAGGGGAGACCATGTGAAGATACAGGAAGCTAGGGGTGCCCGGGTGGCTCAGTCGGTTGAGCGTCTGACTTCAGCTCCCGTCATGATCTCACGGTCTGTGAGTTCGAGCCCCGGGTCGGGCTCTGTGCTGACAGCTCAGGGCCTGCAACCTGCTTTAGGTTCTGTGTCTCCCCCTCTCCTTGCCCCTCCCCTGCTGGTGCTCTGTCTCTGTCTCTCTCTCAAAAATGAATAAGCATTTAAAAAACATTTTAAGGTACAGGAAGACAGTCATCTGTGAGGCCAGGAGAGGCCTCGGAAGAAACCATGCCTCCTGACACCGCCTCAGACTTCTAGTCTCCAAAATTGTGTGAAAATAATATAGGTCGTTTAAGCCTTCCAGTCTGTGGTACTTTGTTACGGCAGCCCTAGGGAACAAATACAGTCGCCTTATTTGCTTTCATTTTTATTTTATTTTATTTTTTTTAGTTTTATATACCAAAGTTAAAATAAAATTGAACCCAGCCATCTGGTTACTGATAAGTTTATGACCTTGAATGTAAAAATTTCCCCTTTATAACTTATATATTTAAAAATAATGTCACTAAACAGGGTGCTTGGGGGCTCAGTCGGTTAAGCGTCCGACTTCAGCTCAGGTCATGATCTCACAGTTTGTGGGTTCGAGCCCCGCGTCGGGCTGTGTGCCGACAGCTCGGAGCCTGGAGCCTGCTTCGGATTCTGAGTCTCCCTCTCTCTCTGCCCCTCCCCCACTCGTGCTCTGTCTCTCTCTCTCTCTCTCTCTCAAAAATAAACAAACATTAAGAAAAATAACAGGTGCAGGGTTTATTTAGGTGTGAGATGCATGTACAAGTTAAAATCTTTGCTGCATAGCAGTTGTCCCAGCGGTGTTTATTTACAGGAAAAAATGGTTCTCCCTTCCATTGGTGAGTTCTTGTTCCTAATGTATCCATTTAGATCCATTTATGAACTTGTCCCATATGACCTTTGACTTTCTATCTTTTAACCTGGTACCACGGGGCTTTTGGTCACTGTCATGTTGTTTTGTATTTTGAATTTCAGGAGGGTGTGTTGTCTGTCACTGTGGCCTTGTTCTCTTTTTTCCCCAAACTATTCTTTGGGGTTTTTGCTGCCATTTGAGGAGGTTTGACCAAGTGCCTTCACTGAAATTTCAATGGACATTGCATGAAATTTGTGTATTGGCCTGAGGATTACCTGTATTCCCTTCAGCCACCTGCAAGGGGACATTTGTTCAGATCTTCATTTATTTCTCCCATTAGGGTTTTTTCACTTCCTGTAATCACCGTTGAATGTTAAGTGACGGGTCTGGCTCTTGTTGGGAGACCATCTCAACAGATTCTGGAGTGACCGGGACCTGTCCAGTCCAGTCCTGGAGTCGGGGCCTGGGAACACCCTCGTGGGGCAAGGGCAAGGGCAAGGGCAAGGGCAAGGGCAAGGGCATCCTGCTGTTGTTGTGACACCGCCTTCTTTGCACTGGCTCCAGATCCTTCCCATCTACCCAACTGGCCATTCTCTGGGCGGAGTCCACACCTTTCCCACCCCGAACCCTTCCTCTTGTCTTCTGGCTCTGGGTCACTGGCTGTATGGGTGTCCTAGGGCCTGCTGTAACGAAGTACTGCCAAGTGCATGGTTTAGAACAACAAAACTTTACGGTCTCACAGATCTGGAGGCCGGAAGTCCGAAATCAAGGTGCCTGCAGGGCCGTGCTCCCTCTGAAACCTGTAGGAGGATCCTTCCTCGCCCCTTCCTAGCTTCTGGTAGTTTCCTGGCAATCTTTCATGGATCACTCCAATGCTCCGTCTTCACATGGCAGTCTCCCTGCGTCTCTGTCTCTTCACGTGGCTGTCTTCTTACCAGAACCCCCGACAGACGGGATTTGGGGCCCTCCCTACCCCAGTGTGACATCATCCTAACGAATTACAACTGCAGCGACCCTATTTCCAAATAGGGTCACATTCTGGAGTCCTAGCGGTTAGGACTTCGATATATCTTTTTTGAGGAGGACCCAGTTCGACCCATACCACAGGCTGGCCCGCGTTTCTCCTGACCCCAAGTCCCCTGCCCGTGTCCCTTCTTTCTGCCTGTATCCTCCGGGTGGATACCCCCAGCCCCACCCTCGTACCCTCCGCTGACCCCCTGTGCCTTCCCCACCCCCAGGCATGATGACCTGAAGGAGATGTTGGACACCAACAAAGATTCCCTCAAGCTGGAGGCCATGAAGACGATCGTGGCCGTGAGTGGGGGAAGGGGCCTCCCTGGTCTGCGGGAGGGGTCGAAGAGCAGCCCTTCTTGGCTCCCGGTGGACCTTCTCCTAATAAGTGTGGGCCTCCTCCCTTCTCCCCCTACTGCGACCCCCCCCCCCCCAGATGATCGCCAGGGGAAAGAACGCCTCCGACCTGTTTCCGGCCGTGGTGAAGAACGTGGCCTGTAAGAACATAGAGGTAGGCAGCGCGGGGTGAGGGGGCTCGCGTGCCCACCCCCACCGGGAGTAAGCGCCAGCCGGTTGGGGTGAGGAAAGGCACCATCCGGCCCCCGGGGGCCCGACTTGCTCGGGATGCCCTCGGCTCAGGAGAAGACCCTGTTTCTGCGTCCCCCAAGCAGACGTAGATCCGATTGAAGGACCCCGGGGCGCACTCGGGACCACAGCTGGCCAGGCGGTGACTGGTGACTGGTCTCACTGGGTGGGGGCGGCAGTCCTGCTGAGAAGCCCTTCTGCTCCCAGGTGAAGAAGCTGGTCTACGTGTACCTGGTGCGCTACGCCGAAGAACAACAAGATCTGGCCCTGCTGTCTATCTCCACCTTCCAGCGCGGCCTGAAGGTCAGTTCGCGCCCCGGGCCGGGTCTCGCGGGCGCCGCGTTGGAGGGGCAGCCCAGGGAGAGGCCTGTGCGTGGGGGACGGTCTTGGAGGCCCTTTCCTGGCCGCCTAGACTTGGGAGGGTCAGAGTCAGACAAGAGGACCGATGCTGCTGTGGTGTTAAGTGTTGGGGGGGGGGTCCAAGCCAACGGCCAGGAAGGAACTCTTGAGACGTCTTTGGTGCAAAAAGGTGATTTTATGAACGCACGGGGACAGGACTCGTGGGCAGAAAGAGCTGCACTGGGGCTGTGAGGAGACACTGGTTACATACTAGGAAGTTGGGGGGGGGGTGTTAAGGAAAGAGGGAGGTTTCCAAACGGACTTTCCTATGCTAAAGAGGACTCTTCAGATACTGGAGGCCTTGCTATTGTTGAGCTGAAGTTATTTTTCCCTCTAGCAAAGCATTCACATTAAGACAGAAGGGAGTTCCTGCAGGAATGTTCTACTCTGCCTGCCTCGAGTATTTGTCAGTGGGCTGCAGGTTGTAAAGAAATTTAATTTTATTGGGGCTTCTGGGTGGCTCAGTCCGGCAAGCATCTGACTTCTGTTCAGGGCATGACCTCACGGTTCCGGGAGTTCGAGCCCCGCATCGGGTGAACACGAGCCCCACTTTGGGTAGAAACAGAGGCCTGCTTCTCTCTCTTTCTCTCTCAAAAAGAAAATTAATTTAATTTTAATCTACATTTTCTTCTTGTCTTTGTTTCCCCCATCACCATGGAGGGGAGGGTGATGTTAGGGCTCCAGGAAATTGAGTCTATAGGATTCTGGAGACTGCCCTTTTTTCTTATAAATCATTAAGACAGTTGCAGACTGATGGAGACCCACGTCCCGCGGGACCGTGATCGCCATCAGTTAGCTATTTGTTTTTCCCTTTCCTGTGTCCTCGGGCAGCCAGGAGTGTCTGAGGAGTGTCACACGTGTCCCACCTGGTGGGGAGGGGGGATGGCTAGCTCTAGCTCGTGCTTTGCTCTCAGCTTGCCTTTGGCTCCCTCATTAGTGGGACCCCCAGAGGGTGGAGGCCAGCTCAGAAGGGGCTTGAGAGATGAAGTGGCTGCCCAGAGACCGTGTCTCTCCTCCTCTGAGGAGCCTGCGATAATGGCCGCCTCAAACATAAACCACTTGCGTCCCTGAGAACAGAGAGCCCTGGGTCTTGCCCCCGTTGGTGTGAAGGAATCGTGGTCCACAACCGGGCAGAAGTCGACGTCCTTCAGACAGGGTTCTGGGCAGGGGACAACTGACCTGGGTTCCTCACCTCCGTGTGTCACAGCCTTGGCACTAGGAGTTTCACCAAGTCTGGGTTTCTGTGGAGAACGATGACTTTGGAACTTGGGGAGGACAGAAGGGTTTACTGAAAACAAATGAGCTCTGTGGAGAGGAAGACAACAAGATTCACCCTGCGGGAGAGGTTGGGTTCGAAGGTCAGCGCAGACGCCATAACACCCGGCTGCCCGTTTTCAGTGAGTTCAGTACAGCGGATTATTCCTCTAGAGTTGAAACAGGTGATGAGTCTTCCGTTTGGCACCAGAAGTAGCTGACTTGTGTTAGATGCCCCAGTGTCTGCAAAACACCCACTTTGAAAGACTGTTGTCAGTCTGTTGTACTGAAAGGCTTTTTGGAGCATGTCAAAATTGAAATCACTTAAGGGAAGGGGCAGGAAGATTTAAGTCCTTTAAATCTTTTTTTTTTTTTTTTAAGTTTATAGATTTCTTTTGAGAGAGACAGAGACAGCGTGAGTGGGGGAGGGGCAGAGAAAGAGGGAGAGACAGAATCCGAAGCAGGCTCTGCCCTGTCAGCACAGAGCCTGATGTGGGGCTCGAACTCACCAAATTGTGAGATCGTGACCTGAGCCGAAACCGAGATTGGACGCTTAACCGACTGAGCCACCCAGGTGCCCCTCAAGTCCTTTAGAATAGAGTGGGGGCTGAATCCCTTCTCACTATTTCAGCTGAATATCCTCACCTTTTGTTTTGCATATTAAACGTACGCTTGATGGTCTCCGCTGTGTGCCCTTCTGGTCTGTATATGTCAAGGATACAGAAGCCAATATCACTGCCAGATGTCAGATGTCAAGCACTAACTCTCCTCCCTAGACTTTCCACATATTTGGTTCACATTCCTGTGAGAGTGTCTCTGAAAGGTCCAGCTCAGCTTTTCATGTCCAGCTGGTTCTGTGGGTTGCTGAGCAGGGGGGAGGATTGACTGCCCCCCTGGGTCACTGTGCTTGCTATATGGCGAGCAGGAGAGGCCGACAAGGTCTGCTTCTCTGAGGTGGGGTAGGAAGCGCAGGCACTTGAATATACCCATCATTCATTCGGCAATACCGGGGTCTCTTTAGACCACACGTGGTGCTATGTTAACTTTTAAAGTCAAAACCACGGGATCAATCCATTGATCTGTCTAGATTGGCAAGTAATCTTTTGGTTTGAATCAGGGTTAAATCATTTTGGAAGAACCATTCTGGAATTAAAAAAAAATTTTTTTTAATGTTTATTTATTTTTGAGACAGAGAGAGAACATGAGCAAGGGAGGGGTAGAGAGAGAGGGAGACACAGAATCTGAAACAGGCTGCAGGCTCTGAGCTGTCAGCACAGAGCCTGATGTGGGGCTCGAACCCACAAACTACGAGATCATGACCTGAGCTGAAGTCGGATGCTCAACCAACTGAGCCACTCAGGCGCCCCCCATTCTGGAATTTTTGGCACAGGTTTTACATTTAGCTGTAGTTTCTACAGTCTGCCCCTGAATTTCCCCTTTGAGAAAACCAGAGGGGCACCTGGGTGGCTCAGCCCATTAAGCGTCCGACTTCGGCTCAGGTCATGATCTCATGGTCCGTGGGTTCAAGCCCCACGTCGGGCTCTGTGGTGACAGCTTGGAGCCTGGAGCCTGCTTTGGATTTTGTGTCTCCCTCTCTTTCTGTTCCTCCCCTGCTCGTGCTCTGTTCCTCGTCTGCTTGTGCCCACTGAGCCCATTCAATGAAATGATTTTTCTAGAACAGTGGTCAGCAAACTTTTTCTGTATCCTGCCAGAGAGTAATGTAGACTTTTTAGGGCCATACAGCCTCAATCTTGCAACACTCAACTTTGCCCTTGAAGTGTGTAAGAAGCCACAAATGAGTGGGCATGGCCAGCTTCCAATGAGTCTTTATTTTTAAAAAAGGCAGAAGACAGATTTGGCCTGAGGGCTGTAGAATGCCAACCTTTGCTCTAGAACATGACCCTCTGACAGATCATCTCTAGTGATAGAGATGTCACCCCTTCATAAGGCAACTCGCCCCATTTTTAGACACTACAACTTTTTTTTAAGCATTATATCGTGTCAAAACCTCCAGAGCTATAATTTTTTTAAATTTATTTCAGACTCACAAAAGGCACAAAGAATAATAAAGTGAATATCTGTATACCCAGCATAAGAAATGAAACATTTATCAACAGCCAAAGCCCCCTATGTATCTTCTGTTTATAATTCATGTGTATGTATTTATTCTTTTATGGCTTATTTACACATTTGTAAATGATATACGATATTGTTTTGTAAATGGTATCATATGATAGATGTGTTCGTCTAAAACTCATTTTCTTTCTGTTGTTGTTAATGATTTTGGGCTCTCCTGCACATTAGAACCATTCATTTCCATCCAGTTTTCTCCCTTCTTTTTATCAAGCCAGCCTGAGACTGTTTGCTTAGCAGCCCACTGATGTGGTTGGCTCAATTCAGACAAACCTCCAGTTAGCAGTCAGATAATCTAGGTCTCCCTACATCCTGTCTTTATGCAGTTGGTCCCTGGAATCCCTTATGAAGCCCTATTATATTTCATTTTATTGGTTTAGCATAACATCCAATTCGGGGCGATTCTAAATCTTAATTTTGTCCTCCTGATTTTGTGTCTTCCAACATGTTGATAGATTGTACAGACCAGGGCATCAGATTGTGAGTCCCCTGGCATATCATGTTTCCAGGCTGACACCGATCTGTTAATCAACCTTCCCCAAGCACAACGTTTTACCAAGTTGTGGATCCGTCTAATTATACAGTCAGCTGGCACTTTCTTATCTTGTTAGAAAGGATCTTATTCAATAGCAGAAAAATTTCTTAACCCCTTTCATATGTAGAGGGCCGTGGTGATACAGAGACAAAATAGATATGAATGATGCTCTTAAAATGATTATATATTAAGTAAAACCAAAGGCCTGCATCAAAATGGCAATCGAGGCAATGCTAGGAGGCTCCCCCCAATGCCTTGCTGAAATCGACACACACAGTGTTAATATAGACCAGCCTAGTTACCCTATCAAAAAGGAAAAAAGAATTTTTTCTAGTAGCCTCCTGTGAATCCATAATCATTTCCAAATAAAAGGGGGGAGAAAAAGAAATACAGGTTATAGCAGTGGATATGGTGTGATTTGACTCTAAGAAAATACAGACTCCTGCCTTTTAAATACGTGCTTCTAAGGCATGTGTTTAAAAATCAACTCTGGAATTTTGACGGGGGTTACCATCATCTTCCCCTGTCATCTTGTGGATCTTCTCTTTCTCCATTTCACAACATCAGCCAAGTGTCTGCTCTTTAGTGTCCAGTTACCTCTCCTGTTGCCCAGCGTGTTCTGTGAGATTCACAGCAGGGGCGCCTTGGGGGGCTCAGGTGGTTAAGCTCCGACTGAAGTTCACGATCTCGAGGTTTGTGGGTTCAAGCTCCGCGTCGGGCTCTGTGCCGACAGCTCGGAGCCTGGAGCCTGCTTCCGATTCTGTGTCTCCCTCTCTCTCTGCCCCTCCCCCGCTCACGCTCTGTCTCTGTCTCTGTCTCTCTCTCTCTCTCTCAAAAATAAATATTAAACAAATTTTTTTAATTAAAAAAAAGATTCACAGCAATTTCCAGCTACTGCTGCCCCTCGTGCACGATTACAATACACTGTGTCTAACGCTCTTCTCAGGTGTGGATTGGAAGCATAGGAACAAAGAGAAGGGGCCTACACACCTATTCTGTTTTTTGTTTTTAAATTTTTTTTTCAACGTTTATTTATTTTTGGGACAGAGAGAGACAGAGCATGAACGGGGGAGGGGCAGAGAGAGAGGGAAGCACAGAATCGGAAACAGGCTCCAGGCTCCGAGCCATCAGCCCAGAGCCCGACGCGGGGCTCGAACTCCCGGACCGCGAGATCGTGACCTGGCTGAAGTCGGACGCTTAACCGACTGCGCCACCCAGGCGCCCCACACCTATTCTGTTTTAAACACTGGAGGAAGAGGAAGAAGATCAACTTTTGGGAGGTTGCTGGGAGAAGGGAGTGTTAACCAACTCTTCGGAAGGCAGGCCAGCTTGCATTTGCTGGCAGTCAGCTCTTGCATCAGCACAAAGATCGCCCCACCCCCACCTCCACGCAGGGACCAGGAGGTGTTTCAGGAACTTTAGGTATTCTGAAAGATTCTTACCTTTCCAGAAAGTGAAGCAACCCATCACCCTAACTGTTCAGGCGTCAAATGTCTGCAACAGGGGCCAACAGTTCCCTCAAATAGTACCCCCTTCCCACCCCGGGTACCTAGCAGGGGCAATCAGGAGGCAAGAACGGGTGGTAGGTAGCTAGGGACAGTGAGTTCCACAGGTGTGGCCTTTCCATCAGGCCATTGTGCCCTCTCATGGCTCTGCCTCCACCTCTGCCCTTAGGACCCCAACCAGCTGATTCGGGCCAGTGCCCTCCGCGTCCTGTCTAGCATCCGGGTGCCCATCATTGTGCCCATCATGATGCTGGCCATCAAGGAAGCTGCATCGGACATGTCACCCTATGTACGGAAAACAGCTGCTCACGCCATCCCTAAACTCTACAGGTATGCCCCAGCCGCGCCCCTAGCTCCTCAGGGGAGTGTTTCCCAACCCCGGGCCCACCCCTGGCCTCTCCCAAGCCTTGCAGATTGCCCCTTTTTTGTACTCAGATGGTTGAAGACGGTTTGGGGAAGTGAGAGAGATGGAGAACTGCGGTGGTGGCAGCTCACACTTCTTAACCAACAGGGTTGGGGTAGGGGAGGTGAGCACAGTTTGGGCAAATATTACGAAGGTGGGAGGTGGGGGGGCAAATCCCTCTTAACAGTTTCTCCCACAGTTTGGATTCGGACCAGAAGGACCAGCTGATCGAGGTCATTGAGAAACTTCTGGCCGACAAGACCACGGTGTGTACATGGGCGCACAGGGATGGGTGGTGGAGAGGAGACGGGCAAGCGCTCTCTGCCCTTCCGGCTCACCCGCTTGCCACCGACCTTGCCACCGACCGTTCCCCAGCTGGTGGCGGGCAGTGTGGTGATGGCCTTCGAGGAGGTCTGCCCCGAGCGCATCGACCTGATACACAAGAACTACCGGAAGCTCTGTAACCTGCTCATCGACGTGGAGGAGTGGGGGCAGGTGGTCATCATCAGCATGCTCACCCGCTACGCGCGCACGCAGTTCCTGAGCCCCACCCAGAACGTGAGTGGGCCCGGGGCCGGGCCTCGCTGTGGCAGCGTGCGTAGGCGGGCGGCCGGGAGGAGGTTTCCCCCGACACCCCCTCCCCCTGTCTCCGCCTGCAGGAATCTCTGCTGGAGGAGAACCCGGAGAAAGCCTTCTACGGCTCGGAAGAGGACGAGGCCAAGGGCCCGGGCTCGGAGGAGGCAGCCACCGCTGCGCTGCCCGCCCGCAAGCCCTACGTCATGGACCCCGACCACCGGCTGCTGCTGCGCAACACGAAGCCGCTGCTGCAGAGCCGCAGCGCCGCCGTGGTCATGGCGGTGGCCCAGCTCTACTTCCATCTGGCGCCCAAGGCGGAGGTGGGCGTCATCGCCAAGGCGCTAGTGCGACTGCTGCGCAGCCACAGGTGCGCGTCCCGCCCCGCCCACATCGTGGGCCGCCCCGCCCCGCCCCGCCCCGCCCCGCCGACACAGTGGGCTGACTCACCCGGCCTCGCCCCGCCCACCCCGTGGGCCGACCCGCCCGGCCGCGACCCGCCCACACGGGGAGGGGTGGGTGGGCTAGCCCGCCCCGCCCACACCGGGGGCTGACGTACTTCGCCCCGCCCTGCCCATGATGGGTGGGCTGGTCCTGCCAGCTTCTCTCAAACCCTGGGCGTATCACGCCCCGCGCCTTCACCCCACCCCTCCACCCTGTACGGACCCCAGTCTCGCCCTCCTCCGACCGGTGCCCTCCCCGCCCTCCTATTTGGCCCACCTCTCTTCCCTCCACTCGCTGCCCCTGGGCCCCGTCGAGGGGCCCAGATACCTCTTTCCTGTCCTCTCCGTAGTGAGGTGCAGTACGTGGTGCTCCAGAACGTGGCCACCATGTCCATCAAGCGCCGGGTGAGCAAGTGACCTAGGCTGCCCTCGCATATTCCGAGGGGTGGATCCTGCGAGTGCAGGGCGGTGGGGGGGGGGCATTGGGGACAGGCAGGATGGGGAGTGCCTTCGCTGTGGAGAGAATGCAAACGGGAGACCCCAGACACGGAGGAGAAGCAGGGTCTGGGTCCTGAGGGCCGCCGAGGGAGGAAAATCGCGAAGAAAGTCCTGGTCAGATCTGAGAGGGGAGTGGGAAGGGCAGCGATGAGGCAGGAAGGATTCTGGGCCCCAGAACGGGGAGGTGGGGTAGCTCTGGAGAAGCCCCAGTCTGGGGCTGCGGTGGAGCTCCTTGGGGCTGCTTCTCTCACAACAGGGTATGTTTGAGCCCTACCTGAAGAGCTTCTACATCAGATCCACCGACCCCACCCAGATCAAGATCCTGAAGGTGAGCGATGGACAGAAGTGCCTGCGGCCTTTCCGCCCCCTTCCTGCTCCCACCTACCCGCTGGGATATCCACAGTGGCCACCTTGGGGCCTGCCTATTTCTGAACCTGTGGCCACTCCACCCAGGAGTGTTGGCCCAGGAAGCTGGGCTAATGGGGGCCGGGGGGGGGGGGAGGGAGCTGCCCTTTGCCTGTTATCCAACAGATATCTGCCACTTTTCATATGTGAAGTAACCTGATTTTCATAATAACCTCAGGAAGTGTACATTATCTCCATTTTATAAAAATGCAGACCCCAGGAGGTGAGGTTGCTACCCCAGAGTCAGTCCTGCTGATTCCAGAATTCATACTTTGCTAGCTACAGTCTCTTGTCTTCCACCCACGGTGTTCTCGCCCCCACACATCTCCCCCCTCAGGCTTTTATGCAAACATACACCCACAGAAAAAGTGTCAGAAGCCCATACACCCACAGAAAAAGTTTTCATTCAGCAGCAGTTAATTGCGACTCTCTGAACATCTACTCTGTGTCAGTTACAGCTAGATCTAGGGGTACGAGCCGTGGCACTCATCAGACACCTTGTCTTTGGGGAGCTGATGGTCTAGTTGGGGTGAGAAGGAGACATTGAGCAGCCAATCACACAACAAATGTAAAAAGCCACTTGAGAAATATGGTAAGAAAGAGAAGTGCAGAGGGCTGTCAGAGCATAGACTAGGACGGCGTCTAGTCTTGTGTCAGGGAAGCTTTCCTCTAGGAAGCAAGGCTTGAGCTGAGGCCTGAGAAACGAATATGAATTGTCTATGCAAGTGCACGGGCAGGAATGGCAAGAATTGCTCCCCACAGAAGAAACAGTATATGCAAAGGCCCTGAGGCAGGAAGAGGTCTGACAAGAGGCCAGTATGACTGGGGCATAGAGGGCAAGGGGGAGAGTGGTGTGAAAACAGAGGTAGACAGCGGTCAGATCCCACAGGGGTTTATAGACCATGGTAAGGACATTGCTCTTTAGCCTAAAAGCAACAGGAGGCTTTGTTTTCCATGGAGGTGGAGAGGTGACAGGATCATTCTATAAGCGCCCTCTGTCAGGGCATCCATTTAAGAGACAAACTGGTCCTCCTGCCGTTTGGGAAAGTTTCCCAGTCTGTCATCTCCTTCACCAGTGTAAGGATGACGCAGGGCCGTCCATGGGATTGTTTTCCGGTCTGTGAAGTGTGTTTGGAATGAGGGGTTTGGGGGCACAGAAACCCTGCGGGCCACCCTGCCCGCTTTCTGTCTCCCTGCAGCTGGAAGTGTTGACCAACCTGGCCAATGAGACCAACACCCCTACTGTCCTACGGGAGTTCCAGGTAGGGCCGGGGCCCAACACCCCTGCTGTCCTACGGGAGTTCAGGTCGGGCTGGGGCCCACCTGCCTGCCGGAGGGTCCACGAGAGGTGCCCGCAGCTCCTTGTGCTCAGTGAGAATCGTCCCGATGGGCCAACTTTCTCTTATGAGCCCAAAGTGGAAAAAGTGTTGTCTTAGGCCCCCTCCCAGAGCCTTCTGCTGGCTCTGGGCTAAGGGACACGCACGGTGGCTGAGGGCGTCACTCTCTCTCCCAGAGTTTAGTCTCTAGCATGATGAGTGATTGAATGAGGGGTGACAAGCTTCCCTGAAGGTCACCCGCAAGCCGGCAGAATCACTGAGGGTCACTGCCTGCTGGGGATCACTGTGTTGTGGTGTCCCACAGACGTACATTCGCAGCATGGACAAGGACTTTGTAGCAGCCACTATCCAGGCCATTGGACGCTGTGCAACCAACATCGGCCGAGTCCGTGACACCTGTCTCAACGGCCTGGTGCAGCTGCTGTCCAACCGCGACGGTCAGTGCTTGTCTGCGTGTCCAACTTGGATGACCAGAGGGTGTGCACCTATCCGTCCAGGCACAATGCGTGTTCGTCCCTCTGTCCACCTCCATGCGTGTCTTAAGTGTTCCTGCGTCCCCGAGGGCCACCAGAGGAGTGCACAGGGTTGTGGAAGAGAGCCAAGGGTCTGGGGGCCTTGCAGGGGTGTCTGTCTACCTGCGTGTGGTCATGTGACCGCCCCGGGCCCACACTCTCCCTTCCCGCTCCGCAGAGCTGGTGGTCGCAGAGTCGGTGGTTGTCATTAAGAAGCTGCTGCAGATGCAGCCCGCGCAGCACGGAGAGATCATCAAGCACCTGGCAAAGCTCACGGACAACATCCAGGCGAGGGAGGAAGCTCCCGTGTTGCCCTCCCATCCCGGCCTCCTCCCCATGATTTTAAAACCCCGCGATGAAACACGCCAGCCCCAATGAAACCAACTTCCACACCTTCCGTGCTGGCTCTGGAAGGGCCTGCAGGTGGAAAAAGGGAAAAGATGGGACCAGGCAACCCTGACTCGTTGCCCAAGATTCGCTTTCCCCTTGAGGGTCCCTTGCTGAGCTCCCTGACCTGTGCCGCCGCTCATGTTTTCTCCAAAGCTCTGGCCGGGGGTGGCCGATGGTGCACTGGAAAAACCTAGCGTGTTGCTGTTGCACCAGTAACTTGAAGCACTAAGATAAGGTATTCCTTGAAGGTTCGGGAAGAATAGCAGGGAACTAAAGCACGGAGGGTACAACGGATCTAGGAAATCGGTCTTTTAGACAAAACCGGGACGGACTTTGGGGTTTGGAAGCTCTGCGCTTGCTAGCGAACCCCCAGGGCAGAGGGGGGATGCTGCTTAGGAAACGTTCACCTTCTAGTCTGTCCCACGGGACAGGGGTGTGAACCCTGCAGTTCCTGGCCCAGCACACACGGGAGGAGTGCCATTTCCCTGGCAGGCCACATGCCCACCCGCATCTCCACACGAACCCCAGTCCTGACTCCTCTTACGCACCCACAGGTGCCCATGGCCCGGGCCAGCATCCTGTGGCTCATCGGCGAGTACTGCGAGCACGTCCCCAAGATCGCGCCTGACGTCCTGAGAAAGATGGCCAAGTCCTTCACGGCAGAGGAGGACATCGTCAAGCTGCAGATCATCAACCTGGCAGCCAAGCTCTACCTGACTAACTCTAAGCAGGTAAGGCTTGAGAGATGCCCCCTAAAACACGCCGGGCCCCAGAAATGGCCCAGGGAGGAGTCAGTGGACCCTCACCGGGTAGGTGTGAACTCCAGCCTCTCTTTCTGATGAGAGAGTTCAGGGCAGACGTCTGGTCTCTCCCGATAACCAGTGTCCCCGTGTCCACGGCTACTCTCAAGGGCTGGGTGGGGGTGGTGGCCACAGGTGAAGAGGCTCTCCTACGGGGCTGTGACCTCCATTCCACCTGTGGGAGTGTTCCTACCAGCTGCCTTTGGAACAGTGGGGCCCGAAAGAACCACAGCTGAGTGGGAGCGAGGGAGGAGCCAGCGATGACATGCGCCGGTGGGAGAACATGGGTTCCACAAGATGCGATCTGTCCTTACTCTCAAAGCTTGGTGATGTTTGGCCAGTCGGTGCCAGGGATATGAGGGCAAGTCTCTGCATAGCCAAGGGCATGGCTCCACTAAGCTGGAATATCAGGATATAAGAAGCTTCTTGGGTGAACTCCTGAGATGGTCCCAGGAGATTCTCCTAAGAATTAAGTGTAACGTGCAGAGCTTAAAGGGGTTGGAGACACCAAGGGCCATGACCATTCCCACACTCACTGCCCCACTCAGTTAAGGGAAGTGGAGGTTGGCAAACTATATCGCCCGTGGACCAAATCCAGCCTGCCGTCTGTGTTTGTAAATAAAGTTTTATTGGGGCACAGCCATCTTCATTCATTCATTTATTGTCTACGGATGCTTTTGTGCTACAACAGCAGAGTTGACTAGTTGCAAGAGTCTATATGGTGCACAAACTCTCTGCCCTCTCTAGAAAAAGTTTGGCAACCTGTGGAGCAAAGTATCTGCGCAGGTGGCTGGGGTCAGCAGCTTGGCTACACCCTGGAGATTGTGACGTCCCTGCTGGCCTGCAGGTGGCCTCTTTGTCGTCCCATGGAGTCTTTGGATGGGGGCACCTGTGCTTCTTCAGTGTTTCCTTTGATCCATGGTGACAAGGGTGGGCCCAGGGACTCGAGCTGGGGAGGCAGGGCCATCATGGGCTGGGATACTCATCAGGAGTTGGAATAGGCACCAGTCACCCATGGGAGCAATGAGGGACCTAGTCTGCCAGCATCAGTATCGTGGGCGAAGCAGGTTGCAAAAAGGCTGTGGGGAAGCATTCGGTCACTGAACAAATATTGGTGTGCCTCCTTTCTTCAGAGGGGAGGAAGTAACAGGTGGGAGGAACATTGGAAAAGATGAAGCCGTATGGGTGGGGAGCCACCCAGTTAGGCTGAGGACCCAGCAGGAATCCTGAGCCCCAGAGTGGCGAGGTGTGATGTCCGCGTGTTCTCATGAGTCTGGGTGTGCCCACGCGGCGTTTCCCCGAGTTGTCACTCTTAGCTATGTGTTCACCTTTTCATTGCTTTATCTGGCGTGTATTTCCCGAGTGCTGACCTGTGAGTTATATGCCTGGCACCAAGCTGTGTCCTGGGATAGTGGCCATCAGCGAGACATGTTTACTGACCTCCAAATGCTCACAGCCAAGTAGGGAGAACAGTACGTAATGCAGAGCAGTGAGAACTGTCATCAGGGTTGGCACAGAGAGTTCAGGTGTGTTCAGCTGAACCCTTCTCCTCGACAGGCCACAGGGGTCCCAGCCCCACCAGGGCACCCAGGGTAGGCTGTTCAGGCAAATGGATACTGACCTCCAGGCACCCTTTATCTGAAGGTGGGTCCTCCCAGGCACAGGCCCTTTAGAGTGGTTCTTGGATTCAATAAAGAGAGTTTTCTCCTCTCTCCCACCCTCCCTTTCTCCGTTTTTGCTTCCCAGCCTGTTCTCAGCGTGGTGGAGAAAAGGGAATCCTTGGCATTCTGGGAGGATGTTCTTGCAAAACAGTGGTGATGCTTCCCCCTGCCAGTATTATGGGTGACATTCCGGGCCTGCTACGGGCCACAGCAATCCCAGTCATTCCCAGTTTACTGACCCCCAGCGCATACCAGATCCCGGCCCAGGCTGAGGCCTGGGTGGTGGCCAAGATGAAGTTCTGCCCCGCTCTGATTCAGTGGATAATCCGGTTCCAGGCCAGAGGTCACAAAAGCTCTGATAATAGATGGACTGACAGAAGGCTTGATGTGAAGGTGGTCATTATAGCACCTGGGGGTGTGGCACCTGGGGGCAACTGCCTGGAGTTCTTTTGGGCGTGAGTTTGCTTCTTGTCTGTCAGGTGAGATGTGTGGGAGGAGGCCTGGTGGGGGCCTGGTGGGGGCTCAAATCTGGCCTCTGTAGTGGATGGAATGTTTTGATAAAGTTCTGCAGAATTAAAAAAAAAAAGTTAATTTTTAAAAAAAATATCATAAGCGTAATGCATGGTCATCATAACACGTTTGGAAAACCCAGAAAAATAATAATTAAAAGTTTAAATTAGCCATAGGTCTACCACTTAGAAAAGACCACCATCAGTCTTATAATCTATTTCCTTAGACTTAGGAAACATTTCTGGTCCCTGTATATAGTCATCCAGAAGTTGCACATCTGTGTCTCCTTTAATGTGTTAATTTTTTCATTTCTGTTTCCGACGGCTTCGTATTTACAAAGTTGTTTCCCCATTCATGTGTCAATTAAATACTTCCCATATAATTTCCCCTAGATTTATTTTCTCTTTTTGTATTTTTTTAATCCATCATAGTTTTCTCTTGCTGTGTAGTAAGTTAGCATAAACTTAGTGGCTTAGAACGACATGCTTATTTTCTCGTGACTTCTGTGGGCCGAGAGTCTAGGCCTGTCTTCACTAGGTCTTCTGAAGGCTGTGGCTGACCTGTTGGTAGAGGCTGGACTCTCACTGGGGGCTTTGCAGGGAACGGTTTGCTTCCGAGCTGGTTGGTGGCTGGATGCAGTTCCTTTGGGTGGTAGGATTGAGTCGGTCACTCAACCAACTGAGCCACCCAGGCGCCCCTAGAGCTTGTTTTTATATGTGAGGTCAGGATGTATTTTGGTTCACGTTTTTGAAGAGCCACTTTCCCAGTATGATTTAACAGGTGGTTACAAGGTAGCAGGTATGTTGGCATCAGTTCTTGAAAAGGAGCCCATGTGGGGCACCTGGGTAGCTCAGGCCGGTGGAGGGGCCAACTTCGGCTCAGGTCATGATCTCACGGTTCGTCAGTTCGAGCCCCACATCAGGCTCGCTGCTGTCAGCCTGTCAGCGCGGAGCCCGCTTTAGATCCTCTCTCCCCCTCTGTCTGCCCCTTCCCCACTTGTACTCTCCCCCCAAATAAATAAATATCAAAAAAGAAAGAAAGAAAAAAAAAAGGAGTCCATGTTCCTCACTTAAAATTCTCCCCTGGAAGAATTCCCACCAGTCGTAGGAAACTTGTTCTGTTCTTGGTGCACTGAAGCGTGTCTCACAGGCCCTCTTGAGCCACCCATAAATCCTGCACATCCTGGCTGAACGAGGTGAGGGTCTGGGTGGTGCAGACTGGATGCCATCATTTCTGGTGAATGGGTTCTTGGGATGGAGAAGCGTAATGAACCGTTATAAGCAAATGCTGCAGTGTTGTGGGTGAACCAGCCCCTTCCCATGTTGACTGCTGATATGCATTTAAGTCTGTGCACAGATGGAGGCAGATCTTTAACACTTCTTTTCCAGAACTAGCCAAGGACTTGGGGGAGGGAGAATGTCTGATCAGCCGGCTGGGAAGTCTGTAGAGGGGAATCGGCAGCATCTTGATATCAGACCATGTTGATAAGGACATCTGCCCGCCATGACTAGTCAAACGATGTCTGGCCCAGGGAGGGGAAGGTCTGTGATGAAGTCCATTGCGAGGTGTCCTACGTGGGAGAGTATGGAGTTGAGAGTACTTTCCTGTGATGGGAACAGTGTTGCAGGTGCTCCTATTGTTGGACGGGACTGAGCTGAAGGCGAGGCCACTGAGATCCCTGCGGGCCATGTTGTAGGTACCTGAGGGTCACAGTGGCTCTCTAGTTTTGCCACAGCAGCAGCTCTGATTCTGGGTCAGCGTCTGGGGGCTAAACCCCTCCTGGACGTCTTTCTGACGCTCCCCCTGGGTTACCCGAATCAGCCATTGTCCATGGCTGGATGTCCATAAACCTCAGGAAGACCAAGGTTGGTTCCAGACTCCTCCTTTGGGTCCTGCTACCCCAGGCACTCTGGCTGTGCGGACATGAGATGCATGTGCTTGGTGGACACCCGGATGGGGCAGTCCCCTATGTCAGCAGGTAGGCAGTGTCGGGAAGCAGGTGGATTGCCGGCTCAGGCGGGCCCAGGTCTAGAAGCAGCAGTGACTGGCTCCTTAATCTGAGAGAAGTCACTTCTGACTCTGCTTCTCTGTAAGTGGGAGCAATTGCACACACCTCTCGGAAGAGTTGTGGACATTACACGGGATCGTGTGAAGCTCCTTGCATAGCACACAGAGCTAGAATGACAGCTGCTACCTGTCATGTCATAAAGGCAGGTTAGAGCAGGCCAGGATCAAGGCAGAAATCAAGATTTGGGGTCCTAGGATGTGGCTGCCTTGATTGCAGACAGTGGACCCATAGGCAGTTTGCTCTCTAGAACCTTTCAGGGGAGGTCATGGCCTCTGAGACTCTGGGCTGCTCAGAATGTACCACGTGGATCAATGGGCATGAGGACAGCCCCTACCAATGGGATCCCCATGTGCCCCCCGCCAACTCCTTCTGTTGTCTAGTTTTCCTCTGTGTGGTGGAGGCTGAGAACTGTGAGATTTCCGGCAGAATGTTCTAGACCTCCTTTCACCCTAGCATCCTAAAGTAAAGAGGCTGGCCCTCCCTGGAATGGGGTAGGAGCTGGGCCTGGGACAGTGGGGACCACGGACTCAGGAAGAATGGAGCTCACGGCCAAGAGGGAGGAGATTGCAAAGGGGCGACCTCTCTCACCAGGCCCCCGGCAGCTGTCAAAGCTGGGGTCGGGAGTCAGGGCCAGGGAGGGGAGAGGAAAGGCAGGGTGAAGGAAGGGCAGGTGGGAGAGGAAGAGGGTGGAGGCAGCCGCCCGTCAGCTGGGAGAGAGACGCCGCTTGAGGTGGGGGCTTACAGAATCTGCTGCAGGGCCCCCTGTGTCCCCGCTGTCTCTGACCGCTGCTGACCCACCTCTCGTCCCCCAGACCAAGCTGCTGACCCAGTATGTGCTGAGTCTGGCCAAGTACGACCAGAACTATGACATTCGTGACCGAGCGCGCTTCACCCGGCAGCTGATCGTCCCCTCGGAGCAGGGTGGGGCCCTCAGCCGCCATGCCAAGAAGCTCTTCCTGGCACCCAAACCAGCCCCAGTGTTGGAGTCATCCTTCAAAGGTGGGAGCTGAGGTCAAGGGTAACCTCCAGGGGCGGGGGTGGGGGAGGCGGGGTGGGAAGGAGGGGAACTGGCCGGGACCCCGTACCCAGATCTTCCCCCTGAGGTCCCAGTCTTAGCCAGACACCAGGACTTCGGGAGAAATGCCAGTCTCTGTGCCCCTCACCCCACCCCTGCCCCCACCCACAACCGCCACCAGCATCATCTCACCTGAGTCCCTGCCCTCCCAGCCAGCATGGCTCCTGCTCCTCTCTTGTCTGGCGCCCCCGTCCACCTCCCTCCCTGAGCCAGCACTATGTATCCAGATTTAAATACCAAGGACCCCGGAAGGTGGGAAGTCAAACAGCATTCAGAGGAGAGGTATCGATTTGTTAAGAGTCCTGAGAAAGTTGCCGGTGCTCTGGGCTGCCACTGGAGCTCTGCCCAAAGGCTGGGCCTTCAGCTTTGCCTCTGTCCTTGGGCCCGTGTCCTGTGATAGGGGCCCTGAGAGAGGCTGGGAGGGGACAGTCCGCCAGCTGGCTCCCTGGACCTCGGAATCCTGAAGGGGACCTGGCTCCCTTTCAAAGCTCGGTTCTCCTGGGTGTCTTTTTGTCCATTTTTTTTCTCTTCCCTGGACCTCAGGAACAGGGAAATTCTGAGGGATGGGGCGGATTTGAACGTCTGCCAGGAAGGAGGAAGTCCCTTTCTCCTTCCCAACCCATCCCCGCTCACAAGTCTCCAATACACAGGCTGGACCTCTGGCCTTGACTTCTTCCCACTCCCGCCCAGACTGCTCACCTCTCCCCACGGGGCCTGACCAGGCTGCCTCCCCCTCCCCGCCCCAGCCTGGCCAGCCTCTTCCTCACAGGTGCTGTCCTCGTACCATCTAGGCCTCCTTCCCAAGCCTGGCCGTGCTGAGGCACACAGCCCCCGCTGCCTTGGAAGAGAAGCCTCACTCACACGTCTGCTTCCCCGTTAGGCAGAACCGAATAGATGGGCCTGCAGCCTCTCCCCACACCATCCCCCTACCCTCCCTCGCAGTCCCACCTGCCCCATACCTCAGCTCCTGCTTGAGCCAGGCCAGACAACCTGACCCTCTGGCCTGTCTTCCTGAAGGCGGAGGAACCCGTACAGGACACACCCACCCCTTTTGTCTACCTCGATAAGGGATCCCAGCCAGAATCACCACCCCACCTGGGAGACAACTCCCAGGACATTTCCTAACACCTACTCCTGGCCTGACCTCTAACCCTACCCCTAGACCGGGACCACTTCCAGCTGGGCTCACTGTCCCACCTGCTCAATGCCAAGGCCACAGGCTACCAGGAGCTCCCAGACTGGCCAGAGGAGGCTCCAGACCCATCTGTGCGGAACGTGGAGGTCAGCGGGGTGAAGGGTTCAATTGTGTGTGTGGGGCCGGGGGGGCACAGATAGCAGAGAGCCCTGGCCGTGCTGGCCCAGCCCTCCTGACACCCTCCCCCCATGCAGGAAGAAGATCTGTCCCTTATCGAGACCCACGTGGGCCTGTTGGGCGAATACACGGAGGTCCCCCTGCCCGTGTGCCGTGTGCCCTCTGCTCTGTGTGCAGTGCTCTCTCTCGTACCCTGTGCTGCCCCTCCCCTCCACCTCATCATTCCCTCTTGGAGACAGGGCCAAACAGGGCCCAAGAAGAGGCAGGGTGAGAGGCAAAGAGGCCCTGTGCTTTCCTTCCTCCTCCCCAGCCATGATTCAATGCTCCTCTCACCCCACCCCCACTTCCAGGTACCAGAATGGACCAAGTGCTCCAATCGAGAGAAGAGGAAGGAGAAGGAGAAACCCTTCTATTCTGACTCAGAGGGGGAGTCAGGCCCCACAGAGTCTGCAGACAGCGGTGAGGAGAGAGCAGAGCTGGGGACTCTGTGTGCTTCACATGGCCTCATGTGCCCACGGGGGCATGCACCAGTTTGTGTGCATCTGTGTGTGAGTCGGTGGTCCTGAGCGATTGCATGTGCCATACACATCCACCTGTGTCCTGGTTGGCCCGGTTGGCATCTGGGGCCAGGGGCAGCTCAGGGGGCTGCAGCTTCAGTGCTGAGTCAAGCTGGGACCCCAGGGCACCTGCTCTGGACCCAAGGAGGTCTGCACCCAGGGAGGGGGTCTGAGACAGTTCCTCCACAGACCCCGAGTCCGAGAGTGCCTCGGACAGTAAGAGCAGCAGTGAGAGCGGCTCTGGGGAGTCCAGCAGTGAGTCTGATAGTGAAGACCAGGAGGAAGAGAAGGGGAGGAGCAGTGAGAGGTAAGAGGGGAGCCAGCCAGCTGGCTGGTGGGGTTCAAGGGTCTCCTCTGGAAAAGGAGGGGGAATGCTCAGCCTTAGCCACTCTAAGAGCCCCTGATCTGGTGGGGCCTTCAGACCCCCAGTGCACTCCCATGATGGCTGCTGTGGCTGGCTACAGGGGGTCTCTGTGCTGAGCCTGCCCCCTCATGGGAACAGCAGGGAGAAGCATTGGGGGACCAGGACCCAGGCCTGTTTAGAGTTCTCACTGGAGCCCAGACATAGGAGCCCAGCTGGGCTCTACTGGCTCAGGCTCCCTCCCCTCCCCCCACTTTCCTGGTCTTTTCCTGCTCTTCTGTGAGGCAAGGGCAGGTGTGTCCGGGCCGGGCCTGAGCCCCATTCACCCCCTCTCGTCTAGTGAACAGAGTGAGGAGGAAGGTGAGAAGAGGAAGATGAAGAAAAGGAAGAAGGTGCCCGAGGGACAGGGAGAAGGTTCATCCTCAGAGGAGGACAGTGATTCCAGCAGTGGCTCATCAGAATCTGAGAGAACATCAGAGACGGAGGAGGAGCAGGTGGAACCTGCCTCTTGGAGGAAAAAAACAGTGAGAGCCTTGGGGGCAGAGAGGGGGGTGGGCTCATGGGCCAGGGGCTTTCCCACATCCTGAGGCAGGCCAGTCACCTCCCCACCATCTAGAATAGACCATGGCATCATCTACCCAACCCAGAACAGGCCAGGTGCTCTCCTCCTGCACCTGTATCCCATTTTTGTCTTTCAGCCTCCCAGTGGCAAAAGCGCCCCGGTAGCCAAGGAGATCTCCCTGCTTGACCTAGAGGATTGTGAGTTTGGGTAGAAGTCACTGGGGGAAGACCTTGGGAAGGTGGCTTAGGAAGGTCCCTAGGAGCTCTGGATTAGGATCCCCAGGGCTCCGGGGTAAGGAGAGCAGACGGAACACACTTTTGGGGCCAAGAGGGCAGAGGGATAGCCTCCCCAGGTGTGGGGTTGGGATGCAGGACCTGGTGTTCCCCTAAGAGCCCCCAGGATGCCACGTGCTTCGCTGTCCATGGTGCTGAACCGTCTCCTTCCCTGAGCTTTGGGTTCCCTGCTCAATCCAAGCTGATTCCACGTTGCCTCCCTCATCGTAGCCTTCCTCATCTGCTCCCACAGTCACCCCTCCCAGTGTCCAGCCTGTGTCTCCCCCCACGATCGTGTCCACCAGTCTGGCTACTGACCTGGAGGGCCTGACGCTCACAGACTCCCCGCTGGTGCCCTCAGTGAGTGGGATGGGGGAGGGACACATGTCTGGGGTGCATCTTACAGTGTGGGTTTGTGTGTGTGGAGGAGGGGTGTGATGTAGGGGATAGCTTTGAGTCCCCATTGCTGGGTGGCCCCCAGGTGAGGACAAGGCAGGGACAGGCTCTCTCCTTGTTCATTTCCATACTGGCCCTCCTCCACCCCTCCAGCTGCTGAGTCCAGTGGTAGGTGTTGGGAGGCAGGAGCTGCTGCACCGTGTAGCCGGTGAGGGGCTGGCCGTGGACTACACCTTCAGTCGCCAGCCTTTCTCTGGGGACCCCCACATGGTATCTGTGCACATCCACTTCTCCAACAGCTCTGATACCCCCATCAAGGGCCTGCACGTGGGCACCCCCAAACTGCCCGCCGGCATCAGCATCCAGGAGTTCCCTGAAATCGGTACGGAGGGCCTTGGACATGTTGGAGGAGGGGGCTCCTGGGCAGTGTCAGTCTTTCTGTGGCTGCTGATGCCCCCTCTGTGCCAGGCCAGGCCATGAGGGCACAAAGAGGGCATCTAACATGATCGTGCCCTTGTAGATAGTACAAACTAGGAAACCAGCACGTTTGTATCAGGGCAGAAGGTGCTTGACGCAGACAGTATGGGCCTTGGTTGTTTCAGGACTGACTTACATGGGGTAAGGGTGGGTGGGAAAAGGGTGTTTAGAATTCAGAAGAAAACCAGGAAATACTCTAGGGACCTAGAAAGCCAGGAGTGCATAGAGGGGTGGTCAGCTCTGGCAGTGGAGGAGAGAATGGGTCTGGGTTCCAGACCTATCAGGTGACAGTATCTTTCCCTGTCCCCCTTTCCCTGCCTCATACCACTGCAGAGTCACTGGCACCTGGAGAATCTGTCACTGCTGTAATGGGCATTAATTTCTGTGACTCAACCCAGGCAGCCAACTTCCAGCTGTGGTGTGTATCCAACTCAGGGTGGGGTTGGAGGGTGGGCTGGAGAGGGGAGGGGGCAGAATGTCAGGGATACATCATGACCTGCTGGGTTCAGAAGTCATCCCAAGCTCTCAGATCTTCTCTCACTCTTTGTTGCCTCCAAAGTGGGAGGTGAGGGGAAAAGGTGCCTCACTTCATTTCCTCTCCCTCCATTTCCTCCCCACCCTTCCCAGTACCCAAACCCGGCAGTTCTACGTCTCCATTCAGCCACCCGTTGGGGAGCTGATGGCCCCCGTGTTCATGAGCGAGAATGAGTTCAAGAAGGAACAGGGTGAGTGCTCCCCAGGGTGGACAGGGAGGGGCTCGGCACCACCCACTGGGGCCCTGGAAGCTCATGGCGCAGTCCTGCTGGAAGGGCCTCGGCATCGTCAGAGCGTGGGCCTCTGGCAAAGGCTTCACAGGGGGTGGGACACTTCAGTGAAGCTTTGGAGAGGGCAGGACTCAGCCAGGCAGAAAATTCTAGGCCTGCATTCCAGCTTGGGAAAATATCATGAGTACGTGTTGGTGAAAGTTTGCAGGAACTGAGGAGAAAGACAATTTGGTTTGCAGCTTAGGAGTCCGTAGTACACAGAGGTAATGAGAACAAAGCTGAAAATGAGATGTTTGGTCCAGCATCTGGAAGTCTTGAATGCTGTGCTAAAGCATTTCAGTCACAGAATTTCAGAGCTGGAAGGGGTCACCAAAGTTATCAGGTCCACCTCTGCTGTGAGAGAGATTAGGACTTCATTAGACTTCATTTTCCTAACAGTGCAGAGGTCGCCAAAGGTGTCTGAGGAAGGGGCCAGCTTCAGGCCTCTGCCTCAGCAAGGGGGACCTGGCAGCACCCACAGCAAGGACTGGACTGGGGGGAGCCTGCAGTGGGGAACAGAGGCGGGACAGCCTAAGCAGGAGAAACATGGGGCTTTGTGAGTCCTGGCTTGAAATTCTGACCCCGCCACTCACTTGGTGTGTGACCTTGGCCTAAATTCTGTGACTATAAGGCTATTGCAGTAGATCTGGTGAGAGAAGGTGGGAACCAGATGAGAGCCACAGCAGAGGGAATGCAGGGCTGGGTGGGTAGGGGGAAGGGGGCAGCCGTGGGCAGCTGCCCTGAGAAGGAGAAGAGGGAGGTATGTGGGGATGGCAGGGAGAACTCGGTGCCCTTCCCCTAGACCAGGACTCGGCAAACTTTTTTCCGTAATGGTCCGGAAAGCAAACGTTTTAGGCTTTGTGGGCCACATGGTCTCTGCTACAATTACTCGGCTCTGCTGCTATTAACGCAAAACAGCCCCAGATAACGTGTAAATGAACGAGCGTGGCTGTGTTCCAATAAAATTCTATTTATGGACACTTAAATTTGAATTTCACATAATTTTCATATGTCATGAAATATTAATCTTTTGATTTTTCCCCCCAGTGTTTTAAAAATATAAAAACCACTGTGGGCCGTACAGCTGGCAGGCTGGATCTGGCCTGTGGTCTGTAATGTGCCGAGCCCCGATCTGGAAGAAGGAGGAATGGGTTAGGCAGGGGAGGAGAGAAGATCATGGTTGGTTTCAGATAAGAGGACTGTGAGGTGCATTTGGGAAATTCAGGAGGAGGTGTTTAATAAGCCACTGAAGATGCGGGTCTGTGCCCCAGAAACACCTCTAGGCCAGAGTCATGAGTACAGAGGTGATGGAGGTGACAGCCAAAGCTGTGAGTATGAGTCAGATCCCCCTGGCAGAGAGATGGGTGGGAAGATAAGAAGGCCAAGGAACTTCCTTGTGGAAAACCCGCATGCTTCCGGAGAAGAAGGAGGGGAGGGATGAGAGAAGGAACAGAGTAAGAGGTGGAAGGGGAACCAGGAGAGATGAGAAGGCACAAGGGTGCCCTGGGGTGGTCTACAGGCCAGGATGACCCAAGACCTTCAGCTCCAGCAGACACGAGGCTGCCCACATCAGAGAGCAGGCCATTGCCCAGGGAGACAGAGGCCATGTGCAGTGGGTTGGAGGAGACCAGGGCTTGAGGAAATGGAGCCCTCTTGGGAGGACTTTGGCCACGCAAGGGAGGGATGCACGGCAGTGGCATGAGGCGGGAGTCTTGCTTCCAGAGGGGACTTTTTAGGGACTTGGAGACTTGGACATGGGGAGAGTGAAGGGATGGGGCAAGGAAATGTCACTAGTCTGGAATTAGGAGAGGCAGGGGCAGCAGGAGAGGGATGGCTGTTCTCAAAAGGAGGAGAGGGGAAGCAGCAGGGAGGGGACAGAGGGGCTGAAGAGGAGGTGGCAGGAGGGCAGACAGGGTGTCGCATGGCTGGCCTAGAGTGTGTGAGTGGAGAGGAGAGGTCAGCCCTGTAGAGGAGAGGTTGTGGATGCTGGGGGCTTTGGGAGCCCTGGCCAGGTACGGAGCCGTTGCCTCCTTGAGCTCCTCTCCAAGCTGACTGGCCACCATGTCCACTGGTGCCTCCCTCCCAAGGGGATGGTCGCCCGGATGTCTGACGCTGGGGAAGTGCCAAGTCAGTCTTTGGTCAACAACACGGATAGAGCCCTGGGTGGGGTGGGGTGGGGAGGCTGGCTTCCCAAAGGAGGGTGTGGTCCAGGAGGAAAGTAGCCCCTGCTCAAGACAGAGAGAGGTTCACACCTGCTCTTAGCATGAGACCTGCCAGCCTGAGGAGAACTTGGTGAGGATACCCCGTGGTCAGACTCAGGAGCCAGCCTCTGGACCGTGTGGCCTCCGCCCTCATCATGACCTCTGTCCTCAGGAAAGCTGACAGGCATGAGCGAGATCACAGAGAAGCTCACACTGCCAGACACCTGTCGGAATGACCACATCGTGGTGCAGAGAGTGACTGCCGTTGCCAACCTGGGTCGTGTCCCTTGTGGGGCCTCTGATGAGTACAGGTACTCAGCCCCCAGCAGAGGGGAGAGGCGGGCTTTAGGGAGGCCTGCTTTGCAGGAGGGTCGCATGCCCAAAGGCCGAGACCCTTCCTCTACCCTCACCGCAGATTTGCGGGGAGGACGCTGACCAGTGGGAGCCTGGTCCTGCTGACCCTGGACGCCCGGCCCACTGGAGCCGCCCAGCTGACCGTCAACAGCGAGAAGATGGTGATCGGCACCATGCTGGTGAAGGACGTGGTGCAGGCTCTGACCCAGTGATTCCCGAAGGCTGTGACCTCTTTGACCCCTGCTTCTCTCTCCCTCATGACATCTGGGCTTTCCTCTCTTGTCTTTCCTCTTGTCTTTCCTCTCTCTCTCTCTCTCTCTCATAGCAGTTTCCTCATGCCAGAGAGCATCGGTGGGGGGGGGGGGGGGGGACTCTTGCCCTCTAGTCACTACCAGGCTCCCCCGCAGCCCCTCCCCCGCCCTGTGGGTCCCCTAGCGGCCTGTGTGGGGGGAGCCGCTCCCTCCAGTCTTCCCGGCTTTCTGTAGCTATTTCTGCAGCAACATCCCAATAAAGTGTCTTCTCCCTACGTGCTGGCTCAGCTTTCCTTCGTTCTGAGGGGATCCAGGGGAGACAGCTGCTAAGTGTGACCATGTGACCCTTGTGAAAGATCATTACTTTCTAGGGACGGCTGTGACTGACTCTCATAGGTGACTCTGGTTGTACCCCAAGGTGACGATCCCTTAGTCCCCAGGCATGTGTGCGGAAGAGACATCTAAGCAGGGATGGGAAGGCCAAGCCGGAAGAACTCCTTTGTCCTGCAAAAGCAAGGCCTTTCCGGTGATTATTGGTCCCCCTGGATTTCCCTCCTGGGCCTCTCTTTGGGAGAGACTCATAATGTGGGGGACTCCGCAAACATAGGCGCGAAGTTCAGAATATGTCAACTGTGGAGCCCCCACCTTGCTGGGGAGATGACCCGACCAGCCCTCCCAGAAGGGGAAGAACAGGAAAGAGATGGAAAGTGCTTCTCAAACAGCCCAGCATCAGATCACTTGCAGATTTCGTTAACATGCAGGTTCTGATCAGTGTCTGTGGTGGGGCCTGAGAGCCTGCATAGAGAGAGTGCACACGCGTGGGTGGGGGGAGTGCAGAGAGAGAGAGAGGGAGACAGGATCTGAAGCAGGCTCTGCGCTGACAGCCGACAGCCGGATGGGGGGCTCGAACTCACAAACCATCAGATCATGACCTGAGCTGAAGTTGGAAGCTTAACCGACGGAGGCACCCAGGTGCCCCCAGATTCTGCATTTCTAACAAGGTCCCGGTGGCAGATGCCGTCGCTCTGTGGATACACGTGTGCGGTGAAGATGTGCAGGGAGCCCCTGCCCCTGGGACAAGCCTTCTGGAGGTGGTCGTCAGGGTCATGGCCCTCCTTGATGCCTTTCCTGGTGAGGAAAGAGGCCGAGTGAGCAGGGGTCCCAAAAGGTGTAAAAAACAACACAGTAGCATGTATTCCAACAACAACAACAAGAGTCTGTGATCAATAAGTTTCAGAATAATGGGTTTAAATGAAACAAGGTTATTTCCCACAGGCCTTCTCAGAGCCTTTACCATGACAATTTGCACTGTGACCTAACCATCCCCAAAGGGGCTAGGGAAGTGTTATCCAAACTCAGTTCTGACTTTGGAACACTCCCCTCCCCTCCCCCCCCCCCCCCGAACACTGTGACTGCCCGGGTTACAAGGAACACACTCAATGATAGTTTGAGACGTGATGCCTCAGCTTCTGATCCTCTGTGCTTCAGACTCGTCCCTTGGCGGTGTCTTCTCACAGCCCTGTTGCCCCATCCCCGAGCGAGTCTCTGCAGGGTAAAGACAGGTGCGGCAGGTGTTCCATCCTCCCATAGGGGACACTCAGGGGACACTCCCGCCTCTGTCTCTGGGGACTTGCCGGGCTCCGTGGCACCAGAGAGCAGCTGCAGCCACTGCTTCGTGAGGAGTCTTGGAGCCCCACAGTCTCCCTGGGATCACTGTTTTTTGTCACTGCAGGTTTGGAGATGGGACTGATCTGCCAGTCAAGGGCCACTCGAATGGTCGACTTGTTCTCACTTCTGTCACTGAATCACCACTGCCCACAGCATAAGATGGTGAGAGCAGCTTCCCAGGGAATTTGAACAGGACCATCAGAGAATTACCAACGATTCTGTGCTTTGCAACAAAGGACCCAGATGGACTCTGTTAGGAGCCGCAAGTGTACCCCCCGGCCCCTCTCCAGGAGCTCACAGCCCGGACTCCCACAGCCTCTGAGAAAGGGGAGCTCTAACCCTGAGCGAGAATCCCGAATGCTGGAACTTTTAGCAACCACACACCTTCCCAGCTTCTCCCTGGTACCTGGAAAGAAAGAATGCTTGTCTTCTGTCTGGGATCTGGGAAGACGCAAGATACATACGTCCCTGTCTGTATTTTTAAGGGACTGTTTTAAAAAAGACTATTTGAGAAATGTAAATGTAAACATAATATTCATGTAGAAAATTGTACAGACCACAAGTGTGCAATTTGATGAATAACCCGTGTAAACGAGAGACTGAGTGTGACGGCACACCCACCTCAGGCTGCCTTCCAGTTTGCGGCAGTGTTTTGTTTTGCTCGGAGGTCACGGAGCTTCGAGACGGCCTGACACCAGACTCCAGTTGTCAGTGGGATCCCAGAAGGCCGGCGTGGACTTGTGTCGGGCAGTGCCGACGTGCTGGCCTGTGCTGCTCTCTGGGGCTACGAGGGCACCGACCACCCCGTGTATGTGGAAATAAGCCGGATTGTCTTCTTGCTTTAACTGAGGGAGAACGTGAGGGAGCAGCTCTGGGGAAGAAGGAACTCGTCAGGGCTTGGGCAAGGTGACCTTGATCTAGGCCTTTATGTGCCAGAACCCCAGCACCTGCACCTGCAGAGGGAAGGCACGGAGGAGGGGAGGATGGGCGGGGGGTGAGGCGTGGTCCTTCTCCCCAGGACAAGGCCAGACTGAGGCCCCGGGATCCTGACAAGAGCAGCTGCGTTCTCGCAAATAAACCCCTAAACTTGGTTTCCTTAGCTGGAAACCAAGCCCAGGGCCTCTTGGGTTCTCCTGGTGCTGAGACCCCGGGCATCTCTGACCCATTTACAAGTGGCTCAGGACGACCAGCCCTCAGCGTGATCAGTGTGGCCGCTGACCTCCAGGACGGCCCCCAGGGATCCCTGCTTCCTGGCATCCTCGCCCTCGGGCCATCGCCTCCTTCCTTCCATCAGGCTCCGTGCGCGTGCACGCCGGGATACTGCCGCAGTGACGGTACGTCCTTTCTGAGATGAGGTTATACAAGTCAGCGCGCCTCCATCCCCGCGTCTTTCTCTCTTTCTCCATCTGGTCATTTGCTCTGGAGAGGGCCGGGAGCCATGTCTTGAGCTAAAGCCAGCAGCCCTGTGGAGAGATCCACGTGACCAGGGACTGAGGCTTTGCCAGGGGCCGCTGGAGCGAGCCACGAGGCAGACCTGCAGCTCCAGGCACAGCTTCCGATGACTGCGGCTCTGGCGGACAGCCCAGCTGCGTCCCTGGGGCGGGGGATCCCGAGCCAGAACCACCCAGCTAAGTCATCCTCGGATTCCTGACCCGCAGAAATTGTCCGAGGCCGTACACTCTTGTTTCAAGCTGTTGTTTGGGGTTCACTTTACAGCCACCCATGAAGACAATCCAACCCCGACCCATCTCCTAGGGCGTTGGAAAACTCTTAGAGGCGGCCAGGGCTCCGGTCTCTGGCCTTCCAAGCACTTTGCTCTGACGTTCAGCGTCAGTGCTGTGCTGGAGCAGGCTGGCGCTGGCTCAGAGCACCGTCACGCCTCCAGGAATTCTGTGAGCTGGGTAGTGTCACGCTGGTATTTGAAATCAGCTGTGGTGGGAGTATTTACGCCACAGAAATAGGTGAATACTGCAGATCGCTGGCCCTCCCCGCAGCCAAATGTCGGACGTCTGCCAGCACACCTCTGCCTTTAATAATCTCTGTCCCTCATTGCTTTGAAAAAGTGTGATATTTATTTTTTTTTTTCATGTTTATTTTTCAGAGAGAGAGAAAGAGCACGAACAGGGATGGGCAGAAAGAGAGAGAGAGACACAGACTCTGAAGCAGGCTCCAGGCTCTGAGCTGTCAGCACAGAGCCCGATGCGGGGCTCAGACTCGTGAACCACGAGATCGTGACCTGAGCCAAAGTCAGATGCCCAACTGACTGAGTCACCCAGGCGCCCCCCCAAAAACTGTGCTGTTTAAAGACTAAAATAACCACTAGTGTACTGATTCCTGGCCTTAAGGACTGAAACATTTATCAATCCAGGCAATACTTCTCATACTCATTTCACAGACTCTTCCCTCCTCACCGATTTGGAATTTTCCATTTACCAATGCCATGCATTTTTGTTTTGTACTTTTACTACATATGGATGTGTCCCTAAACAACATGTGATATGGTACTTTGTGATAACAGTGTACTACGTGTTTTATTTTTTATGTTTATTTATTTATTTTGAGAGGGGGAGAGAGAGAGAGAGAACAAGCAGGGGAGGGGCAGAGAGAAGGAGACAGAATCCCAAGCAGGTTCCGCACCATCAGCACAGAGCCTGGTGTGGGGCTTGAACTCACGAACCATGAGATCATGACTTGAGCCGAGATCAAGAGTTGGATGCTTAATCAACTGAGCCACACAGGCGCCCTTAAATTTTTACATAAATGGCATCGTAAAGTATGTATGTATCGTTTCTCCTGCTTTTTTCACTCAATATTATTTCTGCGTCATTTCTGTTTCTGTAACTGGTTTTATTTCATTTACTTTTCCTTATATATGATATTCCATTGTATGACTATACCACAACTTGTTGGTCCATTCTCCTGCTGGTGGGCATTTAAGGTGGTTATTTTATTTTTGCAATTATACATGATTCACCTATTGGCATTTTTACTCCTGTCTCCTTTAACACATGCAAACATTTCTCTACGTTTCCCTAGGAGTAGAATCGCTGGGTCATAGAGCTTACACACCTGCAGCTTCACAAATCACCAGAGGAGCTATACTTGACGTCAAGAATGGTCACAGCACTTGTGTTCATGAGTCCCCAAACTAGAAACAACTCAAATACCAATCAACAGGAGAATGGAGAAACAAATTCAGTATAGCCGTACCAAGGAATACTACTAAACAATACAGAGGACTGAACTATTGCCACATGCGACCACATGGGTGAATCGCACAGATATCACATTGAGGGGAAGTGGCCAAATCTTATATGAAGTTCTACAACAGGCAGGATGAATGTCAGGAGGTCAGTAAGAATAATAGTTACCCCGAGGAGTGAGGTATAAAGTGGGAAGAGCATGACGGAACCGTATAGGGTTCTGTAAAGATTCCAGGCCTTGATGTGGGTGATAGTTACCTGTATATATGTAGGTAAAAAATTAATGAGCTGTACACTTAAGATTTGTGCATTCCATACTATACATGTTACCCCTCAATTCAAAACTTGTAGAAAGGAAAAACAAAAATCAAAGTCGGGAGCCAGTTTATACCCTCACTGGTGGTGATCCTGCCACTGGGATAGTGAAACTTTGTCATTTGGTCTGTGTGAGAGGTGTGAATGGTATCTACTGTGGTTTCGTTTGCATTTCCCTGGTTATTGCTGAGGGTACACATCTAGTGATGTGTTTGTTGGCCATTTGGGTTTCCAGTTTCTGTCCATTGCCTATTCCCATCTTTTGTCCTTTTTTTTTTTTTCAACATTTATTTATTTTTTTTGGGACAGAGAGAGACAGAGCATGAACGGGGGAGGGGCAGAGAGAGAGGGAGACACAGAATCGGAAACAGGCTCCAGGCTCTGAGCCATCAGCCCAGAGCCTGATGCGGGGCTCGAACTCACGGACCGTGAGATCGTGACCTGGCTGAAGTTGGACGCTTAACCGACTGCGCCACCCAGGCGCCCCTGTCCTTTTTTCTATAGGGTTGTCTTTTTTCCTCATTGATTGTAGAAGTTCTTATGTATTCTGGAAACTAGTCCTTTATAGATCTCACATTGCAGATATCTTCAAGTCTATGACTTTTTTTAAATTAAAAAAAATCTTTTGTTAAATCAAAGTTTTAAATTCCAATGTGGCCAAATTTATCAATCTTCCTTTATGTCCTATGGTTTTTGTTTCTTATTTGCAAAATTTACCCATACTCTGAGGTAATAAAATATTCTAATATTTTCTTCTAGAAAATTTCCAGTAAAGCCTTTCACGTTTATATCTTTAACCCACTTTAAATTTACATTTGTGTATGATGAAAGGAGGGGCTGACCCACATTTTTAAATCCCACTTTAAAAGACATAAATGACAGCGACAACAAAGAACATGCTTTCTTCTGCGCGGAGCATGGGAAAAGTCTAGCAGAGACCGTGCGCTTACGTTGTTACCTCATGGTCTTGAGTTCCTCAGTAAATCCCCCTCCTGATCTTTTGCAACCAGAAAAATTATGTTCTTCCAGCACTGTCTTTTGTTCTTTCAGCTCTCTGCCTGCTGTGGAAGCACTGAGCACCTGAGCATATAAAAGACTGCAGGGTCCCTCCTGTCCTCCTAGCATACGCGTTTAAAACTTAGTCCGGCCAATTACCGTTACACTTAAAACCTGTATTGTAAATCTTGGGCTTGACTACAGAGACGGTGCCAGGCATAGCTAGGCTCAAAAGGCTGTTTGTTGACTCTGAGAATGGATAATGCTGCCTATTTGTTCCTGCTACTTCTGCCAGTGACCAGCTGTGGAGACTTAACGGAGTCATTTAATATCTCCACCTCTGCTGCTTTCCACATCCTACCCTGTGGATCGTGGACACCTTCCAGTCAGAGGTACTGTTCTTCCTGTTCTACCTGTAGGCATGGCCAAGTGTGGGCAGGGAGCGCAGGGGCATGGCCACACCTGAGGCCATGACTGTATTTTGACTCAGCCACCCCTTCCTTCACTATGTAAGGAGCTCTGGGGTCAGTCTGAAGGAAGCGCACACATCAGGGTGCTGGGAATCTTGTTCTCATCTGGTAGAGACTTCAGGCTCTGGAGCAGGAAGGCTGTCTGGGTTTGAGCTCCCACTCTTCCATTTCTAGCTGGGAGTCCTTAGGCTAGTTACTTCGTGGTTTTTTTTGTTTTTTTGTTTTTTTTTTTTGCTTCCATTTTCTCATTGAACACAGGTAAAACACTTAGAACACTGCCAAGTGCACAGTGAGTGCTCAGGGAAGGTCAGCTCTTATTATTGCAACAGAAAGTTTAGGAAGAGGGATTTTAAGCAGCAGCAATTTCTGTTCCAAGTCACCTGAAAGATGCACTCATTTTCTTATGGCTAGGAGCTTTAAAATATGAAAGAGCTCCCAGATACTTATTCCCTTGGGCACTAGCCCAGGTTTCAGATTCTTATCTTGTTCAGCTTTGGGTCAAGGAGGAGGAAGGATGCACACAAGTTTGCCGCAAGAGGGCTGGATGGGACTCCTAGACATATTGGGCTTGGCTCTTTTAATTTGAATTAGTGACCAAATTTAAAATTGGGAAGATTTCACATTAAAACAAAAAACCTAAGACAAGCTGGATTGTCCTAAAAGATCCAGCTAGGCTGGGACCTCCTTCCTGCATGGTATCCATCAGTGAATTGCCCCTTCAGATGTGCCTTGGGCCTTTCCGGTGCTCTCACCGGCCCTTACGTGGGCTCCTGTGATATATATATAGGTGTCTAGCTTGGCATCCTCTAAGACAAGCAAGATACACCACTTCAGACCAGCTGTCCTATGTTGTCGGCCAGAGTAAAACTTGGGGGTGGGCTGCTCCCCAAGAAGGAAGGGCTCCAGGAAGGAACCCCTGAAGGAAGGTCCCAGTGCCGCTGAATCACAAGGTATGGTTTTCTGGGTAGCTGGAATGGGCTGCCTTGAGGATGGGGGCTGGTGGCTAATCAGGAAGAGGGTAGAACAGTTATGGGTAGGGGAGGCCAGGGCCCCCTTTTGTCCTACTCCTGCAGCCATCATCCTCTCTGCCCGTGACCCCAGCAACCCAAGGAAGCTCCCCGCAGGAGGATGTGTCTGAGACTGGCTAACTTTCACTGTCACTGAGTCCTCCCGTGCGCTTCCACTCCATCTGTTCTTACCCTGGCCACCTTCTAGGGTAATCCTCCTGAAACACTAGGTTAGGCCCTTGACTTCCTCTCCATCCACAGAAACCTACTGTTACCTACCCCCCCCCCCGCCCCCGCCTTAGCCATTAGATCTAGGCCAGCCTCACCAGCCTGCCAGGAAGGCAGCAGTCCTGTTTTCCCAACTGCCAGGAGGAGCCTTGTGCATAATAAATGCTTTCTAAACAGTGTTAGGACGATGAGATAACATGTGAAACACTCAGTAATGTTCTGCGAACGCTGGTCCCTCTCCTCCTCACTCCAGTCCCTGTTTCTCCCCAGCCGCTGCTAAGTCTCCAGTAACATCTTAAGAGACCTGATACTGCCATTCTCCTGTTTACAATTCTTAATAGTTCCCTACTGTCTGCAAAATAAAGGCACTTCACAAACTGGGCCCAGGCTTCCCTCCTGTGGTGTCGGCACATATTCCCCTTACGTCCTGGTCAAATTGAGCCTCTCTGTTCCATTCTCCTCCCTGCCTTTGCTCGGTCTCCCGCCTGGAATGCCATTTCCGCCTCTGCGCTTGCTTGGGGGTTCCAGACCGCTCCTGCACCAGCTACCCCAGGTCGCCTTTCCTGACGACAGCCGGGATCACGGTGGTTTCTCCTGCCCCGTGGCCGCCGCCCTGTCCCTCGTCCCCACTCCGTCAAGTCCCATCACAGTCCGGCAGGAGCGTCGGGATTGGTTTCCCTAGGGAACTGCGGCCCAAAGAGGACCCCGAGTGTCTTAGGAAGTTTCCGGAATCCCCCGACGCGCCCCCCTTCCAGCCCCGGGAGCAGCCGATCTAGTGTGAGCGCGCGCCTGCCGGGAGTCCGGGAACAGGGGCAAGGGCACGGGCTAGGGCAGGGGCGCGCAGGGCCGGCTCCCGCCCTGGAGGGGTCCTTGGAAGCACAGGACCACCGGCACGGGGCTCTCCTGACAAACCACATCGCCGCCGCGTCGCAGCGGCTTGTAAGTCCCACACGGGGAAAAGTGAGGCCCCGCAGAGAAGTGACTTGGGCAGGGTCACTAGGTGAGTAGCGCGCTCAAGCGTGGGCCTCTGGCCTCCCGGTCCTGGAGCCCAGCTCCGGGTGGGCGGCCGAGCCCTCGGCCGGGCCTGCAGGGAGGGGCGGGGCGGGCGGAGGCGGGGGCCCGGGCGGGGCCGACACAGGTGCTTCGCATCCGGCCGGGGCGGGGGGGGGGGGGGCGCGGCTCCGCGGGGCTTTATAAACGGCCCGGGGCGCGGCGCTGTGTGCGGCTTGCTGCAAAAATAGTGCCCACGTGTCTGCGCGTCCTTTGCCGCGCCGGCTCGCCGCCCGCCGGCCGGCCCGTCCGTCCCGCAAGGCCACGCCGGCCCCATGGCGTTCCCGCTGGTAAGAGCCGCCTGCCGCCCGCTAGGGCGGGGCCGGGCGGGGCGCGGTCCCGGCCGCTGCAGCTAACGGTCCGCGCGCAGCCTCGGCCGGCTCGGCGGTCCGCTCCTCCCCGCCCCCCTCCCCCCCCCCGCCGAAGGAGCGCGAGCCCCGGGCGGGGCGCGGGTCACGTGCCCGCGGGCGTGGGGCCTCGTGGAGGAGTGTGTGCGAGGGGGGGGCAGGGAGCCTCCTCGTGACTCAGGGCCTTTGGGCTTAAAGGCGCCGCGGCCCTCCGGGGGCGGCCGGCGGGGCCTCCAGGCTGCACTGCGGTCTCCCGGTGGCCTCGAGTGTATGTCCAGACGGGAGCCGACCGGACGGAAAGGCGCCTCGGCGCCGGGAGCACTTCCTTCTCCCGCAGCCGTCGCACGTGAGACCCGAAGCCGCCGGCGCAAGGAGCTCACGCACCTCGGAGGGCCCCAAGCAAGTCTCGTTCGTACCCCGTGGGCGGCGGGGGTGAGTGGCCGGGTGGGGCGGGGCTGCCGGCGGTGGAGACCCCCGCGCCGGACCTACGCCGATCTGAGAGTGCCACGACGGCAGCGGGCACGGCTCCTTTAAGGCGGAGGGATCAGGCCCCTCGTGCGGACCGCGCTTCCCGGCCCGGGAGGTCACGTGGCTTCACACGTTCGATTGTGCCGGAGCCGCGTTCTGGGGGCGGGGCTGGCGGGGTAGGGTCCCACGCGGGTGGTCGTCGGGCACGTGTGCCCGGGCTTCGCGCCGGGGAGGCTGGCGGCTCTGAGGTGAGGTGGGTCTTGTGGACGCCCGCGGGCGGCCGTGCAGGCGTGGGGGCGGCGCGGCTGTGGAGGGAGCGTAGGCCGCACCTGCCTCGGCTTTCCCCAAGGGCGGCCGGGGGGGAGAGAGGACCCGGCGTGCCTGTGGCGCCCCGGTTCTGTCATTCTCTCCTCAGTCCAGGTTCGGGCCAGTTGCACCGGCGGGGGGGAGGCGGGTGCGGAGTGCGCCCCGGCCTCGGGCGGGGGCGGGCAGCTGGCTAGAAAGGCCCCGGTGGGGCCGACGGGACCCAGACCGAGGACAGGCCACTCACCCCCTGGCGGTCCCACTCGGCGTCGTTCCCCGGGCTTTTTCGCGGAGTGGGCGTTGTGTGTCGTGCGGTCGCCCCTGACTTTGTGGCCCTGTTCCCGGGGGCGGGCGGGCGGCCGGGCCGGAGCCCTCGTGAGCCGCCCAGCGCCGCCCGAGGGCCTGCGACAGGCCGAGAAGCCGAGGCGCACCCGGGCCCGGGAGCGCAGCCCGGTTTCGCGGCCGCGTGCACCTTGCAGGCCTCGCCCCGCTGCGCGCGCCCTGCGGGAGCCTCGCGCCTGGGGAGGGAGGTCGGCCGCACCCGTGAGAACCCGGCGGCGGCCCCTGCCCCCCCGCCCCCCCACGCCGCCGGGCGCCGCAGCTCCGCGGCAGCTGCCGCCTCTGGTCTCCCTGGCTACCGCTCCGCCGCCTCCCCGCCTGCCCGGGCACCGAGTAAACTCTGCGTCATCCGTCGGGGCGAGGGGCCAGCGGGGCGCTTGGCGCCCTGGGAGGCGCAGGTGTGCGGCCGGCCGCTCCCGGAGCGCAGGTGACGGCCAGCTTGCGCCCTCGGGCCGGGCCTGGGGACGCGCGCGGCTGACGGGGAGGAAGGACTCCGTACGGGCCGTCCGGAACCCGGGAAGCTCAGGTCGGTGGGGGGGGGGGGTTCTGTCGGGGTGAGGAGGGGAATGCAAGGAGGGTTGGTTTCTGGAGTTCGGGGTGCTCCGGGCTATGTGTGGCGGGGGCGGTGAGGACGGGAGCGCCCAGGCCCCCCCCCTCCCCCCCCCCCCGCTGCTCTTCTCCCCTTCCCGGTGGCGCTGGCTTTGAGCCGCACGTGCTCCCAGAGCACGTTGCCGTCGGGTTTGGTTTTTGTCCCAACGATCGAATTCGAGCTCGAGTTGGCCTGGCGGTGGGATTTGGAAGTCGGCTTCCCTACGTGAAGGCGCGTGTTCGTGAGCGCAAAACGCTTGCCGTCCCTCCTCCCAAGGCGCGTTCTCCAATCCTCTCCCGCGCCCGGGCCCCCCGTGTGGAGGGGCCTTTGGGCCAGCTGTACGCGAGCCGGTGCGGTGCACGGGGTGGGCGACCGTGGAAGCACGCCCAGGGCACCCGACGCGGCCGTGGTGCTGTGGTTTCTGCCGCCGTGGCACGCCTCCTGGCAGTGTTCACGAGGCAGAAAGTGGAAGAAGACCCCAGGCTTAACGCCAAAGTTGTTAGCCAGAGAGCTCTTGACAGTGGCTCAGTATCTTCATGAGTCATCGAGCTGCTTATTTTGTTTTAAATCCTTAAAGCTGGTTGTGTGCTCCCATCCCTCCAGGGGCCCGAGGTAATATAAAGGAGCGAAGTGGGGAGAGGAGGGAAAGAGTTGTAGTGCGTCCGGAACCACAGAATTTCCGTCTCTCTAAAGGGAGCAGCTGGTTGTTGCCACACAAAAATGTGGGCCCAGGTTGATGGATCTTTGATTTTTTTCTTCCTAGCTAAAGCTGCCGGTCTGTTTTAAATGCAGCAATTAAACTGAATAGTGTAGGACCAAAGGTAATCTGTCTCTGAAGAGCAGATTCGAGGTGAGGACTAGACTAGTTTTGGGATCTCGGTCTTCAAATGTTCCTTTTAGGTGTCCCCCCCCCCCATTTTGTAAATGAGGAAACAGGCTCTGAAATCAAGTTACAGGGCTATTGAGGAATAAAATTCAAGTGTGAACCTAGGTCTTTCTGGTGCCCTAGCTCAACGTGATAGTCTGTGTATTCCGGTATGTCCGAGGGGGTCAAGGCTTACTGGTGATGTAGTTTGTAGAGAAAACGCGGTGCTTTATGCTGGAGCCCCATTTACAGGCAAAGTGAGCCTTACTTAATTGCGTTGGAGGGAATGTCTGGTTGTGGAAGTCAGTGTGGGTCTTCTGAGCATTAGTGCAGCGGCGTTGCCGTCGGGAGGAATGTGCTGCGTCTATCATTCCACCATGTGTGTCAGAGCGGTTCGCTGATCTGAGAGAGCCTGAGGTCTGGAGAAATCGGGCTCCTCCCACTGGGGCGGGGGTGACCCTCCCAACCCTCTGCACAAAAGACTTTCCTTTTTCAGGACAGTTAAAATTCTAATAACTTTTGAGATTAGGCAAATGTGAAATTAGATAATTGTTTGAAGACTCCAGAAGGAGAATGTGGCTTATTAAGTCTCACCTTTTCTCTCATAGCTAAGATTCCCAAAATCATGCCTCCTAGATTTCCAGGAAGAATTAATAGGGGTTTTAGCAGTACTTACTGAGATCTTCTTGAATAAGCTTCCAGGGCGTAAGATGCCTCTCTTTGCCAGGAATGAGAGACTGGGTTTTCATTCTGGGTAAAACTGAGTAAAATTTAGACGGGCAGCAGTGTACAGAGCTACACTAGCAGAGGTAAAGGGATTTGTACCTTTTATTTCTGTATTTTATTCCCAAAGGGTTTAAAGCATAAAGCAGTAAAGACCATTTTGCCACAGGGATTTTTCTGTGAAAATTCACAGAGAAATACAGACTTGATAGCTTTTTTTTTTTTTAAACCTGTGGTCTGGACAGTTTTTGGAAGGTTGGAAGCTTTAAAATGTTACCTGTTTCCAGCTGCTTTTCTAGCAGACCTTTTTAGCCCAAGCACTCAGGAGTTTAGTGTTTGTGAATTTGGGGGTGGGCAGGAAGAGTGAGATGACTAAAGTAGCTTGCTGCTGGTACTTTAGTGTTTACGTGATAGGCAATATCTGTGCAGATTTTCTCATTCATTGGTTTCAGGTCCCTTGTCTAAATGACCGTTCCCTAAAATTATGTGTTTGTTTGAAGTGCAAATTAATTAGTGGGTTTGTACCTCTGGCTTGAAGTTTGGGACAGGAATGCATACCAAACCTGGATATTAAGGGTAGGCTGTTATCTTCAGTAGCTAGTGGTGGAGTGAGTAAAAGAAATCATAGGATCAAATAACAAATTATTTTCTTTCCTATGGGAGAGCTGTGCTAATCCCATCCTGTTTTGCAAATCTGCTTTTCCTAGGCAGTATCTAAGCTGTACTGACTCTGGGGAGAACTTGCCAGAAAGCCTGGGGATAGAGGGTGAGGGGGTTAGTAAGGGGGTTGGACCCAGAGGTTGGAGTAGAGGAGGCTACAAGAATTTTTGCTTCAATCTGTTGTTTGATTTAAAGCCAAGAATCCTTGATCGCACCTGCCTCCTTGGCCCCCCACATTGCAGCTTTGGAAATGCTTTTGTTTTCTTTCCTGCCATTGTAGCAGCCTGCTTTGGTTATACCTCCTCATGAGAGCTCAGCCACTTGAGTGAGCACAAATTTTAAGTGCTGAAAGTTTTTATGTTCAAGGTAGGAGCCCCCCCCCCAAACAAGACATATCTGTTATAATAAACTATCTGAAAAGGTGGAATGAACCAAGGTACATAATGTGTGTTAATATTTCCTATATTTTATGGGGAAAATTATCTGACTTTCCATAAAAAGTCCGTAACTAAATTTCAGTATTAAATTTGCATTGTAAATATAATTTTCAGTAAGTTTTCTTATTTGGGATTTAAAAAGCCTCCAGTCAGGGATTATTTTGCTTCCTTAACGTATGTTTTTAAATAACAGGCGTGGGGGGGAGGGAGAAATTTGTGACTAGTTGGGGTAGAGCTTTGCTTTCAGTAGTGCAGAAGAACCCTTAGGCATGGATAACGTTTGAATTCTACTTTGTTTTTTTAGTATTGCTGTATGGTTGGAACACTTGTTGGATTATAGTGAGCGAACACTCTTTGTTTTGATTTTTAAGGCATTTTGTGATTACTTGCCTTGAGGTAATTGTAGAATCCCTAGAGGGCAGGTCTAAAGATTGATTTGTGTGTGAAAAATGGGTCACGGTTGTATCTAGCTGTTGATTCTGGGAGTAACTTAGCTGTAATAGCGTTACTGGTTTCTTTATTCTTGGCCAGCGTTCTATGCTGATATGTGTACCATCCTGACGGATTTAGCACGATGGCCAGAAGTCTGTCTCCTTGGATAAAGGTATGGGAGTAGCTTTCTGTTGGAGGAAAGCAGTTACCTTGAGCTGTTTTTGTGTTTTTTGTTTTTTTCCTTTTGACAGAACACTTAATCTCTTACTACTTAACACCTGTGCTCTCTGCATTCTGGCTTTGTGCTCCTGGCTTCTGGCTCTGATACCATCTGTCTCCCAAGTCTGTCCTTTCTCCTGAGACTGTTGTGCTTGTTTGTTTGTTTTAAGCTATAATTTTGGAATGGTTTTGAAGCTTAGAAGATATTAGAGACCTGTTCGTCTCCCAGATGTAACTTGGAGGTGACAACGCAGATCCTAATGGCTATTTTCACGGATGAGAGAATTAAGCTGAGAATGAAAAGTGGTTGTTTTAAGTCCATTTAGCGAGTGGATGATAGAGCCAGAACTTGAACTCTGGTCTCTTCCTTTCCAGATGGGTATTTCTAGAATTCAGGCACCTTGACCTTTGCTATATTGGTCTCTGAGACTTAAAATCTCAGTCTCATGAGACTCTATAGCTTTCCCCTTGCCCTGTCTGATCTTTTCTTGTCCTGGCACTTACAAGCTTTCTCATCCCCCTGAATGCCACATTCCTTATGGTTCATTCTGTTGGCTCTTTCTTGTCCCTTTATACAGAGGGCCTGTATATTCTTGCAGCACTAGTTCTCTCTCTGTGTGACCAGGTTTGAGGTTGTTCTCCAACTGTGATAGCGTTACTGGTTTCTTTATTCTTGGCCAGCATTATATGCTGATATATGTACCATCCTAACAGGTTTAGCATCATGGTCAGAAGTCTGTCTCCTTGGATAAAGGTATGGGAGTCGCTTTCTGTTGGAGGAAAGCAGTTACCTTGAGCCCAGCCCTGATTGTTCTCAGAATCCATAGTTCTGACTGGCTTACTGAATGAGTTCTATCTTGCTGAAGTACCGTGAACCCAGCAGTTTTAAAAACAGAACCAATTTTTTCCCCTTACTTCATCTCCTGGGGCCAATCTGATTCTATCCCCTCTACCCAATTAGTCTCTTCCCCCCCTCAACTAGACTGTAGTATCCTCTAGGGGGAGAGAATGTGTTTGGGTGTTCTGATTTTTATTTATTAAAAAAAATTTTTTTTTTAACATTTATCTATTTTTGAGACAGAGACAGCATGAACGGGGGAGGGTCAGAGAGAGAGAGACAGAGAATCCGAAACAGGCTCCAGGCTCCGAGCCGCCAGCACAGAGCCCAATGCGGGGCTTGAACCCACAGACCACGAGATCATGACCTGAGCCGAAGTCGGACGCTCAACTGACCGAGCCACCCATGCGCCCCTGATTTTTATTTTTTTAATGTTGATTTATTTTTGAGAGAGAGCACATGCAGGGGAGGGGCTGAGAGAGAGGGACAGAAGATCTGAAGCAGGCTCCACACTAACAGCAGCAAACACCATGGGGGCTCGAACTTAGGAAATGTGGGACCATGACCTGAGCCGAAGTTGGACTCTGGAACTGACTGAGCTACCCAGGCACCCCCTTTCTTTAAAATTTTTCAGTTACTGGAGGCCCTAGTACAGACACTAGGTAAATACATATTTGCAGCTTTCCTTTGGAAACTATAAAGCCTTGATGTGGTCTAACTCTGTGTCTCTCTTAGCCCCTGCCACCTTTCCTTCCATCTCCCTTACCATGGCCACTGCTAGTGCAGGCCTCCCTTCAGTATTTTCAGTCTGGTGTTTACCTTTTTCCTCAGTTCTTGGCTGCTCACACCCACCACTCTGGAGCGCTACCATACTAGTGGTCCTGTTGCTCCTCAGACCTATCCTCCTGGGATTGCAGAGCAGGAAGAGTAGAGTCACTTCTAGTACAGTTTATTGGCATTGCCTTGATTGCTGCGAAGGTGCCAGTTTTACCCACTCGTTACTTTTGTATCATCGTTGCAGATGTCAGCATAGTGAAAAAAGAAATTGGTATTTTAAGGTTATGAAAGTAGTTTTAGCCGTGTGGGCTTCTGAAAGGGTTTTGGGGACCTTCATGAGTGCACAGACCTCACTTGGAGAACTGCTTCCACACAGTAAGGGCCAGTCCCCTTGGTAGTGTACGAAGCCCATCATGGTCTGGCTTCAGTCTAGTGGTCTACTGGTCTCCTCCTTGAATCTTTTTAAAATTGAGAGAGAACGTACATATGGTAAAAGGCACTAATTGTAAGTGTATAGCTTGGTTAGTTTTTACATGTTGATGTTATTTTTATATACCTAAGAAATTGCCACACAGATGAAGATCTAGAATGTTCCCTTCACTTGTTAAGATTCCCTGTGCCCTTTGCCATTCTGTATCTCACCCTTGACCCCCCCCCCCCAATGAACTACTGTTCTGACTTCTGTTGTCATCGATTGGTTTTGCCCATTTTTGAACTTACAAATGAAATCGTGTAGCATGCACTCTTTGGTGTCTGACACCCCCCCAGCTTAATTTAATATCTGAGATTTCTACAAGTTGCAGTGGAATCCCGAATTGATTGCTATAATCCTACCATTTCCAGAATTAATAGAGTGAATTACTACACCTAAACTGTGCAAGCAATGTGATTTATGCTGAATACCTGCTTCCCTCCTGGAGTCTGGAATTTGGGTGTATTCCAGGCAGAGGCTGCCTTTGTGACCACCCCTCAATAAAAATCCCTGGGAGCCAAGTTTCTAGCAAGCTTCCCTCGTTGGCAACATTTCAGGTGTGTTGTCACAACTTGTTGCTGGGGGGAGCTAAGCGATTAAGTTTATCTTCTATGACTCTCCTGTAAGAGGACTCTTGGAAGCTTGTACCTGATTTCCCCCAGACTTTGAACCATGTGCCCTTTCCCTTTGCTGGTGTTTCTCTGTATCTTCTGGCTGTAATAATTAGCTGTATGTGCTGAGTACCACTCTATGCTGAGTCCTGTGAGTCCTCTTGGTAATTGATCAAATCTGGGGGTGGTCTTGGGGACCACCAGCACTGTGGGTGTTTTGTTTCTCTTCAGAGTTTGAGTATAAAACTGCTGTGACTATTGTACCTGCCTTTTTATAGTCCTGCATACTTCTTTCTCTTGTATATGGGAGCCTGAGTGCAACTTCTGGGTCATAGCATAGTGTCCCTTGCAATTAAAATCCTAGCAACAGCGAACTTCTAGTTGCCTGAAAGCACCCATTTCATCCCCCCTTGCCCTTGTACATGTTCTTTTTTTGCCAGACTGCCTTCCCCACTCCTACTATGACTGTATGGTAAAACCTTTTAATATTTTCACCTCCCTAATACCCTTGTTATTTCTTTATATATTTATTGTTGAGCTTACAAAATAGCATGTAACATACTCGATGTGCTTGTGTTCCCGTTAGACTAACTACTTGGGTGCAGGGATTGTCTTATTTACCCTCTGTCTCCAGAATGGCTCCTGGCATATGATGAGAATACAATCAGTAAATGTAATTGTAATCTTTGGGTCTGCAATCACCAGGTTATGTTGTTATGGGTTCTTTATTTTTTGTTCATGTAAATTGTCTCTGGTCTGAGGGGTTTAAAACTCCCAACTGCTGAAATGACTTTGAGTGGCTTGGGGCTTTGGCAGTGACAGAGCTAGAATTGGTGACTAAATTTTTATTTTTCATCCTGTCTTAACATTGAATAAAGGAGTCACTACCATTTATGGAGGTTGTGATTGAGGTGGTCGAACATGCCTGTGAAAGGCATGTGATATGGGTCTGCCTTCCTGTGGTGTCTGAATTGAGTACCTGCAAATGTGGCAGATATAATACTGAGTACTGCTTCAGTGAAGGTCTTTGAGGGCCTTACCATTTATAAAATGCAGAGCTAACAGTGCATATAGCTAACAGTTTGATAGGTAAGTGTGACAAGAGCTACAATTTTGGTGGCCGTGTGTTCTCTATATTCTTGAGCAGTCGTGGTATTAAATATTTCCTTCATGTTCTCATAAACCTGTCCTGGAAATTGTAGGATTTCCTTTTCCAGACTGAGTTTATAGTGTGTGTGCGTGTGTGTGTGTATGAGAGAGAGAGGGAGAGGGAGAGAAAGAGGGAGAAAGAAAGAGGGAGGAGGGAGAGAGAGATGCATTAGATATACTCTGTGGAAACTGAAAACTAATCAGAAAAGAGAGATCCAGAAGAAAGGGGTTCCTGAATTAAATGAGTGGAGAAGAATTAAGGATCAGATCCCCCAAAATAGCAAGTAAGATGAACTTGAAATGTTGGTTGGGTTTGGCAACTATGAAGTCCTTAATTTAGGAGTTCTGTGGTGTCTTTTTGCAGCTTTGTGCCAGCAGGATATCGTGGGTTCAGGGGACAAATGGGTTAAGAAGTATAGCACCTTTTTAGAAGGTTGGTAGTAGAGCAAAAGAAAGAAGGCAGTGACTTGGGAGGATGTTTTAAGTCAAGGAAGATTTTTTTTTAAAGATGAGCGAGCCTTGGGCATACTTACACATTGTTGGGAAAGAACCAGTGGAGAAGAGAGGAAAGTCAGGTCATGAAGGAGAGGAAGAAGGGGTGGTATCTTGAATTTTGTATCTGGTGATGGATTTATTTTGTCTCTCTGTAAGGACCTGCAGCCATTTCTCCTTTATTACTGGTGAACCTCCCTATCCAGCCCTATTCCTCTGCTTTCTTTCATTGAATTTACTGTGTTCTGTATCCACTCTGTGTTTATTCTCTGCTTGTCTGTTCTTCCCACACTTACGGAAATTCTGATTTTTCATTAGACTCTAGCTTGAAAGTCTGAATTGTCACACTATTCCAGATACCTTAATTTATTCTTCTCCTGTGTGTAGCATTTTGTGCTTACCTCAATCTCCATTTACCTAACTAGATTTTCTTCTCCCACTTAACTAATTCTCCTTTGGGCAGGGATTATGTTTTATCTGTCTGTAATCTCAAAATCTAATGTAACAGGCTTTTAGTACTTATGAAATACTAGATTGAACTCTGTGAAGCTGCCATTTTGTTGGTTGCAAAAGATTGAGTATTGGCAGTTTTGTATGGACCAACATAATAAATTTTAATTCCTTCCAGTGTTGCACAGAAGACTCGAGGTGGAATTTCAGTTAAGAATGGACACGTAAGGGTCAAGGAGAAAGTCAAACATAGAGAAGCACTTCTTAGCTACAGACTCATTGAAGTTCAACCAGAAACTGGCTTTGAGTGACCAGATGACCAAAGCAAAGGTGGAAATTTGGCTAGATGATTTACATTATTCATAAAGATAACCTGTCAATTCCTCAGGTGAAACTGTAGCCATTTCCTAATCTTTGGTCTGAATAACATTTTTGTAAGTGGTTGTTCATATAAGGACTGTTCAGAATTGTGGTTAAACAGTATCCTCAGAATCATGAGTGTAAATCCTATAGAGGTTTTTTTCAGTTTTATTACTATAAAGATAAAAGCAAATCGCCAAAGTACGTCTGTGAACTAGTTCTTCAGGGGCATCTAAGTATATTGCCCCCAATATACTGTTGGTGTATCTTAATTAAACAAAACCTAAATGTTCAAGATGAATGCTTTCAACTAAAAAAGATGTAATTAGAAAATCTTATTCTCAAAATTTTTTTTAATCTTAATTTTTTCAACCTAACGCTTTATTTTGTTTTAATTTACATCCAAATTAGTTAGCATATAGTGCAACAATGATTTCAGGAATAGATTCCTTAATGCCCCTTACCCATTTAGCCCATCCCCCCTCCTATACCCCCTTCAGTAACCCTGTTTGTTCCCCATATTTATGAGTCTCTTATGCTTTGTCCCCCTCCCTGTTTTTATATTACTTTTATTTCCCTTCCCTTCTGTTCATCTGTTTTGTCTCTTAAATTCCTCATATGAGTGAAGTCATATGATATTTGTCTTTCTCTGACTAATTTCACTTAGCACAATACCCTCCAGTTCCATCTACGTAGTTGCAAATGGCAAGATTTCATTCTTTTTGATTGCCAAGTAATACTTCATTGTATGTATGTGTAGATATATACCACATCTTCTTTATCTGTTCATCCATCGATGGACATTTGGGCTCTTTCCATACTTTGGCTATTGTCGATAGTGCTGCTGTAAACATTGGGGTGCATGTGTCCCTTCGAAACAGCACACCTGTATCCCTTGGATAAATACCTACTGGTGCAATTGCTGGGTCATAAGGTAGTTCTAGTTTTAATTTTTTTTGAGGAGCCTCCATACTGTTTTCCAGAGTAGCCGCACCAGCTTGCATTCCCACTCAGAAAATTTTTTAATGTGAACACAGTTTTGCTGGAAGCTTAGTAGATTGCAATCTGTGGACCCCAGGTTAAAATTCCGTCTTGAAGAGTAAAGTGTGTGCCCTTCAGAGAGTCTTCCTTAAATCTCTGAACTGGCTTTCATGAATCCATAGTAAATAATTAGCAGAAATGGTCTTGAGGTCTGCAATACAGGTATTGTGTTTTTGATTAAAGGCAAATTATATCAATCCAGAGATGGTAAAGTTGGCATTCATTATGACCATTAAATAACCCCAGACCAGGATTTTGACCTAAAAGAATGGCCATCCTATTACCATGTTGATCCTGGATTGTATGGAATCTGAAGGCAAGACAGGTATTTCCAATTAGACTGTTCTAGCATACAAATAAGTATAAAATTTGGGCATATTATTCTTTAATTAGAACACATAGCTATGTGGTATGGGTTCAGACTTTTATTTTATTTTATTTTTTTTTTAAATTTTTTTTTTTTCTACGTTTATTTATTTTTGGGACAGAGAGAGACAGAGCGTGAACGGGGGAGGGGCAGAGAGAGAGGGAGACACAGAATCGGAAACAGGCTCCAGGCTCCGAGCCATCAGCCCAGAGCCCGATGCGGGGCTCGAACTCACGGACCGCGAGATCGTGACCTGGCTGAAGTCGGACGCTTAACCGACTGCGCCACCCAGGCGCCCCGGGTTCAGACTTTTAAAGTGTTATGAGGGAGAGTTTCAAACCACAAATGGAGAAAAACCTCCAGTTGTGTGCTAAACAAGTAAATAAGCTTCTTGGTGAATTTCACTGGGATGAGCCTATCCAGGCGCTTTATAGATTTCTCATTACTACAAAGTCTGCGAAGTAGGTGGTACTCCACTTGAATACCCAAGACAACCAAGGCTCCTAGAACATACCTAAATGGTAGATTTAGTATTTGTACTCCACAGGCTGTCCTGTGTTCTGCTTTGTGAAACAGTGATTCAGTTTTGGGGGAAGATTCTTCCCTTCTGGAAAAAATGAATGCTTTTTTTTTTTTCTGTCGTCTCCCTGTCCCAACCAGTTGAGAATTACTGGTGTAGGAGACCAGTGTTGGTTCATGATGGGAGTGTCCATTTTCACCTATTGACCAGGAGAACATTGAGGCCTGCTATAAAATAGCTTGTATCCATAGAGCTTCATCATGAGCCGTTCGTTCTGACAGTAAGTAGGTACAACTAGTTTTATCTTGACATCAGTTTTAGTCCCTGATAGTAAGAATTCCTGCTTTTCATTTCTAGCTTTGCCAAGTAATTTGCTCCGTTAATCCATAGTTGTCAATAGTGTTAAGATTTGCATTCTAAGCTTCTGATCTGTCTTAAAGCCTCCTTTCCTGTTCATCATGAAAGACCAAATAAAGGTTTAAAAAAAAAACAAAAACACCTAGCAAATGGTCCCATTTCAGGGCAAAATATGCCAGAAGTAACTGAAAACTACCAGACAAGAGTGGTATAACCCAGGGAGAAAACTGTTTGTATTTATGGTAAAACATTGGTAGGAACTCAGACCTATAAAGTGATCAGTCAGGATAGAATATACAGAGTAATGGGTGTGTAAGTATGGGTGTGGATAAGAGATATGTGTTTTGAAGATGAGACACTGAATTCATTTAGCTGGAGTTTAAAGGATTGCTAAATTCTGCAGTAGGTACAGGTTTTGGGCAGTTTGATTTGTGTCCTGTCTTAAGTCCTTTTAATTAAGCTTTCTGAATCAAACGATTAGGAAAGTTAGGCATAGAAGGGCCTGGGGTCTTCAAAAGAGTAGTTTGCCTGAGTCTTTAGTACATTATTCTCTTTTAATGAGCAAATAGTCTTTTATTCAGGGATCCTTGTGGTGGCCTCTGAGCCCTTGGTGCAGTAGTGATACTAGTGATAGCGAACATTCATCTGTTCAGCGCATAATTATATTCCAGGTACTGTGGCAAGCATGTTATATGCATTAATTCACAACGAGTTCTGTGAGACCTTGTTACTACTTTTATCCCTATTGTACACATAAGGAAAGTAGATCTGTTCCCCATCTGATATTGCTGGCTTTGATTTTTTTTTTTTTAAACCCCCTTCCAAATTGTTTATTCAAGGCAAACCACTGGTACTTACTAATTAGGCAGTTTGGGGTATTAATTGAACGCTCCATTTACTTGTGTTCTAATTACCTGGACTCCTCTAGATAACTGGCTTGGCAAACCTGAGAGGAGGAGAGGGAGGGAGACATTCCAGATAGCATTAGCCTTGAGTTTCAGAGTGACGGTGCATGTTCGTAATGGGATTGGGAGTGGGGCAGAGTTGGGTCAGGCCTAATTTTTTTTTTTCAGGCTGCTTGAGATGGTACGATTCTTAGACCTTGCCCTACTCCTGGGGAAGCAGGTTTCTCCCAGAAGGCCTGTGGGCCTGCATCATCCCCTCACCACAGTGGCACTTTGCTCACAGGCTCTGCCTCTCTTGTTTCACATAGTTGCTTGAGGTCTTCTGAGACTAGTAGGGTGCTACTTCTTGTAAGTGTGGCCAGGATCTGGGAATCCATAGATCTACAGCACATCTGTACTAGTAAATAAAAATCAGATTGTGTATTAAGAGAGGCCCTTTAAAGTTTTGAAACCTTTGATATAGGAGGTTGTTCTAATCCTGAACCTGGCATGAGGCCTTCTTTCCAGTTTGCTGTCTTCTATACCCAGTGCCCCACCACATTGGGCCGCTTCTGATGATGCCCTTCTGTTCTCTGTGTGCTTCACACCTTCTTCCTACCTTTACTTTCAGGCACATTGTCTTCTTCTGAGCTCCCTTGGCTGAGAGGACAGTATAGGATTACAGCCAACTGTAGCTTATGTCGTAACTGTTAACAACACGACCAGATCTTAGTTCCCTTTCCAGACTTCAGAAATCTCTTTTTGGTTGGATCTCTAATCTGCCTCCCCTTTGGGTGCTCACTGTACATAGCAGGCAGTTGGTTAAAGTTTATTAGGCAGTGAATGAGGGAGGCATGTAGCTTTAAGATCTACAGATTGATTGTAAATGCTTGCATCTTAGCCTTTGTGATGTTGCCTTAGTGAGGTTGAGAATCATCTTAGAAATCTACAGTTGTGAACAGGGCCTTGTGTCTATGGGTTTAGCTGTTCTCAATGGTGGCTTCTGGAAGGTTTGGGAAAATGACCCAGGGAATATGCAGGACTGTGCGTTCTGGTCATCCTCACAGCTTCCAACGGATACAGTCTTTTCAAGAGCTTGAGAATGATATGGGATTCAAGTTTGTCCCTTTAAGACCATCCTATAGAGTTGTTAAATTCTGTGCTTCTGCTCCTTCTCCTGCTTACCTGAACATTAATAGGCACCCAGCTTTTTAGAATTTTGTTTTGAAGTGACCAGCTGTAAGATCCTAGGTGCTAGTTTCCTTACTTGGTCTGCTTTTTGCTGATTTTCCCCAAGATCATTGGGAATCCTAGAGCTGGTGACTCTGTCAGCCATTATCTCATTGCTTACTATGTCAGGCATCACATGTGGTGAGTGAGGGAGACTGAAGAGTGAAGAGATTTCTGTCTGGGACACCTAGCAGATGGTGGTGTTATCTACTGAGATACCACATAAACCATTCCCTTTGGATGGTGTTTGTACACTCTTGGTGCTTATTGTGTCTTCTGTAGTTGTATCTTCAGGTGTAAAAATAGCAGCTACCATATACCAGGCTCCATGCTAAGTGCTTTAGAAATCTCATCAAAAGGTTGGTAGGTACTCTTCCCATTTCAGAAATAGGGCAACTGAGGCACAGAGGTTAAGTAACTGACAATAAATGGCAGAACCAAACTCTTTAACTCTATTGAGGTACAATTCACATAAGCATAAAATTCAGTAATTTTTAGCGTACAGTTTTGTGATTTATCACCCTAATCTAATTTTAGAGTATCTTCATTATCTCATTATCACAAACCTTGTACCCATTAGCCACCATCCCCAAACCTTCTTCCCTGTCCACCCTGAGATGAAGACAATTCATCTCCTATAGATTTGTCTGTTTGGGACATTTCATATTAATGGGCTAATAATAGGTGGTCTTCTGTGACTGACTTCTTTCACTTAGCATAGTGTACTTGAGGTTTATCCATGTTGTAGCATGTATCAATATTTCCTTTTTTTAATGTTTATTTTTGACAACGAGAATGAGTGCAAAAGAGGCAGAGAGGGGGAGACAGAGGATCCGAAGTGCCTCTGAACTGACAGGGTAGAGCTCTGTGAGGGGCTTGAACTCACTAATAGATCATGACCTGAGCTGAAGTCAGACGCTTAACCGATTGAGCCATCCAGGCGCCCCAGTCCTTCATTTTTTTAATTGCCAAATAGTATATAGATCAGCCTCCAAGATTTGAATCTCATATTTCTGGTTCTAAAACTCCTGCTGCTGCCACACCATGCTAATTCCTATACATGTCCTATTAGAAAGTTCTGGGGCAATATCTTGTATTTAGGTGTTTTGTTGTTTTACCCCTCTTTTAGTTCTCTCAAGATACCTCGCTCATAATAGGACTCCTCAGGTATTTTAGTATATAGATAAGAAATTCAAGTCCTTGTTACTTTATCTAACTCACAGTGTTGGATTTAGGAGTAAGGAAGTGTAGAAAAACCTAAGTATCTTTTCTGGTGTCTAGGAGGAAAACCTAAATATCTTTTTTCTGTGTGTAGGAAGAAGAAACTGGAAGGATAAAAGATTGTTGGGACAACCAGGAAGCACCCGCACTCTCCACGTGTAGCAATGCCAATATCTTTCGAAGGATAAATGCCATATTGGATAATTCTCTGGATTTCAGTAGAGTCTGCACTACACCCATAAACCGAGGAATTCATGATCATTTGCCAGGTGACTTAGATTTGAAAATTTAGTGTGTGTATGTATGTATGAAAACCTACACTAGGCATGTATGTAGAGCTGTTTCTAGGAAGCTTTCTTGTGAAGCTTGTAAAGAATGACCTTGAATCTCTGGTGACACTTGCTCCTTTTCATAGCTTACTTTGTGGATTGGGTTCACTTCTGAGTGAAGACTGGCTTTGATTTATAATGTACAAGTCTATTTTATGACACATAAAAAGATAAAAAAGGATAGGTCAAATATATCAGGACTATTTATATATAGAATTATAATAGGAGTCATATATGTAATTAGATTTTCTGGTAGCCACATTTAAAAGGTTTTTTTTTTTTTTTGAAAAGTGACATTAATATTTACCTAACAAAATATGTGAGTATGTAATCAGTGTAAAAACTGTTAATGAAATATCCTATTTTGTTAGTACTAAGACTTCAGTATATATTTCACATTTACTGCACTGCTCAGTTCGAACTAGCTGCATTCCAAATGCTTGTGGCCACATGATTAGTGGCTGCTGTATTGGACAGTGCATCTCTTGAATAATTGCTGTTACACATGAATGTGGGTCAGCAATCATTGAGATTTTTTTTTTAAATCTTATTTTTGAGAGAGAGTGCAGGTAGGGAGGGGCAGAGAGAGAGGGAGACACAGAATCTGAAGCAGGCTCCAGCTTCCAGGCTCCGAGCTGTCAGCACAGAGCCCAGAGTGGGGCTGGAACTCACAAAACGTGAGTTCATGACCTGAGCCGAAGTCAGATGCTCAATCGACTGAGCCACCCAGGTGCCCAGCAAGCATTGAGTTTTCATGATATTTAGGATATTCCATAGGATAGTGGACGGAGAGGGCAGCATCCCCTGAAGGTGGTATTTCACAAGGAGACTCGGATGTCCTGACAGTGCTGTGTCATAATCATTTGTAGAAGTTGCAACATGTTGATGGAGTGTTTGTTGTTGGGGTTATTTTAGTTGAAAGTTGAACATATTTTTAATTCTTTAAGTGGATCTTGAAGAAATTTGGCAGTAGTGGGATTTGCAGAATAAGAACTGGCAATTGCTGCTCTTTCATTATAAATTCTTTGATTTACTTCCTAAGTTGACGTTGGAAATCATTCCCATAAAGATGCAGGCGTATATGAACATAAAGTAGCTAAATGTCTGAAGGAGAGATGTCCTCACAAAGGAGACTGACCTGTGGTAACTATAGAATTTATTTCTAGTGCATTGTTCTAACTGGAGGGCAAATGGGAGAAGGACATAGGAGGAACTAGGAATGCTGGTAGGTCTGGTCTCTTCAAACTTCCAATAAAGTACATGTGTATTTTATATTAATTGGTGTACATCATGAGCTAATAACAACCCTTACTCTCCTTTAGCTTATGTCAGTGTAAAAACTCAGAAAATCTCGATTCAACGTATGTGTTGTTTTTCTTCTTTGAGAAGATTTCATGAATTATATTTCAATATGAATGACCCTCAACAATGGCATAAATTTCACTGGGTTGCCTCAGACATGCTGGGAACTTAGGCATACCTCAGAGAAATTGTGGGTTGGGTTCCAGACTGCCACAGCAAAGCCGATACTGCAATGAAGTGAGCCAAAGGAATTTTTTGGTTTCCTAGTGAATATGGAAGTTATATTTATGCCATTCTGTAGTCTGTGATGTGTGCAATAGCATTATATATGTAAAAAAATTGTTCATACTTTAAAAATACTTAATTGCTAAAAAGGCTAACCATCATCTGAACTTTGAGTGAGTCATAGTCTTTATGCTGGAGGAGGGTCTTGCTTTGAGGTCTATGGCTGCTGACTGTTCACAGTGGTGGTTGTGGAAGGTGGGGTGGCTGTGGCAGCTTCTGAAAACAATATCACCCTTCTTTTAGGAAGGATTCGGTTCCATTTTACGATGAGAAAACGAAGTCTCAGCTAGGTTAGAGGACTTGGGCAAGGCTACCTACTAAGTGGCTAATCTCAGGCTTAAATCAAAGTCTGCTCTCGCTGTTGTTTGGTCACTTTCTAACACTCAGCTCCCACAAACAGCACATCTTCAGGTGCATGCAGGTTTATGCTCAGGTTTTGACTCCTGTGTCTGGTGTGGTCTTGGTTTTATTGGGGCTCCAATGGATGCTGTGACTGCTGCAGCTCAGATTTCTCTTGAGCCAGGCACGCCATAGATGGAGTCCTGGCCTTAGAGCCTAGATCATGCTGCTCTAACACTGGGATGATTGGTTGTATGTGCAGCTAAGCAGACACTGGTGTTTCATTCTGAGATGTGCACAGGTTCCAGGGATGAAGACATGGACATCTTTGGGAGACCTCCTTCAGCTACCACATCAAGGAAAGCAGATGAACCCAACCTTGAATCTGTAGCTCAGGTCCCTCCCTCCAAACTCTGTCTTTAGATTCCTCCTACTTAGATTACTAAACACTTGGTCCCACTTCCACAGTTAGCCAAATTCACCAGAAATTCAACAAATAGTTACGGAATGTGTACTTCATGCCAGTCACTGTTGTTAGGCTTCAGGGATTCCTGACTTTATGTGGTATTCTCAGAACCTGCTCTCCCATCATGGATAATGGGAGAAACTCAATAGAGAAATAAGTAAAATCATTGCAAGTTTTAGTACTATGAAGTAATGATGTTTTGAGTGACATGGTCAGGCAAGAACTCTCTGGGGAGGTATGTTTAAAACAGAGTACTAAAGGAGGAGAAGAAGCTAGATCTTGTAAAGAGTGTGGGGAAAACATTTCAGACAGAAAAGGTTGGACTAAGGCTTCTTAGAGAGCTTGGCATGTTTTAGGCACAGAATGGGGGAGTAGGGAAGGGGGAGTGCCCACACCGTGGCTGCAGGGGTGTTGGGCTAGATGGGGTGGATGTTGTGGGCTGTGCAAAGTCCCTGGATGTTCTTGTGAGAGTTGTCAGAGGTCCATGACCAGTGACATTAAGGAACTGATTTGTCCTCCAAGATATGATTACCAATTTCTCCCAACAAGAAGGAGAACAAAATGGAAGTCAGACCTCTAAGCGGGCTGCCATCCCATGACAGGAAAGGGAGGATCGACTCACCATTCATCTTTGCACTCAGGAAGGGTTCCTGGCATTGCTCCTCTGTTTGCCACTGCAGCTTCTTTACAACTCGGCCTCAAAGATAACTTCTTAGCTTTTAGAAATCATCACGCTCTTTGACTCAGTATGTCGAGATCTGAGAATCTCTCCTACAGAGTAGTAATCAGTGCAAATAAGGATTTATGTAAACGGATACTTAGAGCATCGTTACGGTGGTGAAAATTTGAAAAAGCTTAAGTGTCTCCCAAGAGGGAAATATTTATACTGTATATTCAAGCGATGGAATGTCATGTAGTTAATAGAATAATACCTTTCGAGAATAATCTTTTTACATATTTAGCTACATAAAAATCTTTGTAATATGTGAAGATAAAGTATTAATACATATGTATGCATATACATACATACACATTCTTAGTATTTCCTGAGACCTGTAAAATTCTCAAAAACATTTACAGTGGGGGAAAAAAATTGGAGTCCATCCTCTCAAACCCTGCCTCTGCCTTCTTATCAACTGAGTATAGGTAATATTCTAAATCCTTTGTTGTCATTTCAGCAGTCTTCCCAGCCTCTCCACTTTCTGTGCTCATCCATAAGAAGCAACCCCCCGTCTGTTACAGTTTGATCGTGAGATTTCATCAATTGAGTCCCATCTTCAGGCTCCATTTCTAATTCTTTTTCTCTTGCTGTTTCTACCACATCTGCAGTGACTTCCTCTCCTGAAGTCTTGAACCCCTCAAAGTCATCCATGAGGGTTGGGGTCAGTTTCTTCCAAACTCCTATTTATGTTGGTATTCTGACCTCTTCCCATGAATCATGAATGTTTTTATTGGCATCCAGAATGGTGAATCCTTTCCAGAAGGTTTTCAGTTTACTTGCCCAGATCCATCAGAGGAATCCCTATCTATGGCAGCTATAGCCTTACAAAATATTTCTTAAATAGTAAGACTTGAAAGTTGAAATTACTTCTAGATCCATGGGCTGCAGAATGGATGTTGTAGTCAGCAGGTGTGTAAACAACATCGATCTCATTGTACATCTCTGTCAAAGCTCTTGGGTGACTAGGTGCATTGTCAATGAACAGTAATAGTTTGAAAGAAATCCTTTTTTTCTGAGCAGTAGGTCTCAACAATATTTGGGTTTGCAATATTTAGTGTACCACATTGTAAACAGAAGTACTGTCTGGACTTTGTTGTTCCCTTGACAGAGTCCAGGCAGAGTAGGTTGAGCATAATTCTTAAAGGCCCTAGGGTTTTCAGAATGGCGCATGAGCACACAGGCTTTGACTTAAAGCCAGCAGCTGCATTAGCCCCTACCAACGGAGTCAACCTGTCCTTTGAAGCCAAGCACTGACTTCTCCTCTCACGCTGTGGAAGTCCTAGATGGCATCTTCTTCTGATTTAGGCTGTTTCATGTGCCCTGAAAACCTTCATTAATTATCTCAGACCTTGTGGGTAACTTACTGCTTTATTTTGCGGTTTTATGGTATAAAAATGGTGTCTTTCCTTAAACCTCATGAACCAATCTCTGTTAGCTTCATAGTTGTCTTCTGCAGCTTCTTCCCCTCTCTGTCTTCACAGAAGTGAAGATAGTAAGGACCTTGCTCTGGATTAGGCTTGGACTCTGGGAAGGTTGTGGCTGGTTTGATCTTCTCTGCAGACCATTAAGACTTTCTGCGTATCAGCAGTTAGGCTGTTTGTCTTACATGTTTGTTGACAAGTAGCACTTTTAATGTCCTCCGAGAACTTACCTTTTGCATTTACAACTTGCCTGTTTGGGACAAGAAGCCTAGCTTTTGGCTTATCTCTGCTTTCAACACACCTTCCTCACTGAGCTTAACCATTTTTAGCTTTTGATTTAAAGTGAGAGACGTGTGACTCTTCCTTTCCCTTGGACCCCTAGAAGCCACTGTAGGGTTATCAGTTGGCCTTATTTTGACACTGTTGTGCCTCAGGGACCTGGGAGGCCAAAAAAGAGGGGGAGGGGAGAGCAGGGGAACAGCCAATTGGTGGAACAGTGTGAACATATAACATTTATCGGTTAAGTTTGTCATTGGTTAAGTGGGCGCAGTTTGTGGCACCCCAAAGCAATTACAGTAGTAACGTCAAAGGTCACAGGTCACTGTAACAATTGCAATAATCATGAAAAGTTTGAAATATTGCAAGAACTACCCAAATGTGACTCAGAGACACAAAGTGAGCAAATACTGGTGGAGAAATGGCAGCGATAGACTTGCTAAATGTGGGGTGGCCATAAATCTTCAGTTTCTGAAAATGCAATAAAATACCTGGAGTACCTGAAAAATGCAATAAAATAAGGTATGCTTGTATTTGCCATTTTCCATGTATTACATTTGCAGTGTGTCCATATTGACATTTTAAAGTCAAATCAGTGGGTTTTAATTACTGTATAGTAGTAGCATTTTACATAAATGTTATTTATCTGATCCTCTGTTGGAAAATGATTTTTGCTGTTAAAAACAGTATTTTGGTGAACATCTTGTCTGTATCTCCTTATGTGCATATAACAAGAATTTCTTTAGCATATGAACCTAGAAGTGAATTGCAGAGTAATGAGTATATAACTGTCTTCAAAGTGATTTTTATCAGTTTACAATCCTGCCGGATTTTCATGAGAGTTGTCCTCTAGATCTTTGTAGACCCCAGGTATTGTGATACTGCAAAGTTCAGTCAGTCTGGGGGCACCTGGGTGGCTCCGTTGGTTAAGTGTCTGACTCTTGATGTCAGCTCAGGTCATGATCTCCTGGTTTGTGAGATTGAGCCCCCAAGTCAGACTTTGTGCTGACAGTATGGAGCCTGCATGGGATTTTCTCTCTCCCTCTCTCAGATCTGCCCCTTCCCCACTGACGTGCGCACACTCTGAAAATAACTAAGCATTTGAAAAATTTTTCAGTCTTGGTGTAAAGCCTACTTAATTTTTTCTCTACTGTGAAAAATTTTCTACGGTTAAAAGAATACATGAGGCATACATGGTCTGGCATCATCCAAGGAAAGATCCCTAGAACTGGGCCCCAGGGGTCTTTTCTTTTATCCTGTTTTGTCTGGTGTGTTTCTTGAGATTCCATTATATAATTAAAGTCACTGGCTTAGATGAAATCATGCAGGAAATGCTGTTCTGCTACATAGCTGAACTGTTAAGCAGGATACTAAATTGAATATTCCCTGCCTAGAAAAATCCTTGTCTTGTTCAAGAATGGCTTGGTTATCACCTCTGAAAACTTTTTCTCACATTCTCCTGCCTCTGTTACCGGTAGCGAGATCATTCTTGGCTATTTCAGATTGTTCATTGACCTGTGTGGTGGTCTAAATGTATTCTCAAAACAGAGTAGATAAGAAGCCTATTCAATTTGCCCATTTCATTATAAACCTACACAAAAAATGCAGGCTCTGGATGCAGATGAACTTGAAAACAGATCCTGGATGTGCAACTTGACCTAATTTTAGCTAATTCTCTGAGATTAAGTTGCCCTAACTATAACACAGGAGTAGTAACAGTACCTGTCTATAGGATTTGGGGAAGGTTGAATAAGACATGTATCTTGAATATGTAGAATAGTGCCTGAAATTGCACTTACTTGTTATGTGATGGTACTGATTGTGATGGTGTGGATATATAAAGAACACAGTTGTGTGAGAGCATTGCTGGGGTCATGATTTTTGAAGTTGAATTCCTGGTTTCTGGTCTAGACTACAAAGGACCGGGTCTTAAATATCCTTGGGTTCCTAATCCTCAGTACTGCGTCTGGCACATGGTGGGGGTTGTTGTACAATTGCTTGATGAATACATTCTCACAAACTGGGTACTGAAACTGAAAGAGGCCCTAATTTTAAGTTCAAATAAGTTCTCTCCCCCACATCCCCTACCTATTAATGTCTAGGATATTTCTTTATTGTAAAAGAAAATTTACCATCATAACCATTTTTCTAGTGCACAGTTCAGTGACATGATGTACATGCACGTTGTTGTGCAGCCATTATCCCTATAATTCATCATCCTGTAAGGCTGAAACTCTGTACCCACTGAACAGTAACTCCCCATTCTTCCCTCATTGCCACCCCCTGGCACTTGCCATTACACCTTATGTCTTTAAGATTTTGACTGTTCTAACTAGAACATGTAAATAGAATCCTACAGTATTTGTCATTTGTGACTAATTATGTCACTTAGCCATGAAGGTTCATCCACGTTGTAGCATTTGTCACGATTTCTAAGTGAATAAGATTCCATTATGTTGTATACATTACATTTTGCTTATGCCTCATACATTGGTGGATACTTGGTTGCTTCCACATTTTGGCAGTTGTGAATATTGTTGTTATAAACATGAATGTACAAATCTCTTCAAGACTGTGCTTTCGGTTCTTTCAGGTATATGCCAAGAGGTGTAACTGCTGGATCACATGGTGGTTCTGTTTTTAATTTGAGGAACCACCATATTGTTTTCCACAGTAACTGTACTGTTTATATTCCCACCAAGAGTGCACAAGGGCTCCAGTTTCTCCACATCCTCACAAATACTTGTTTTCTGTTTTTTTGTTTTTTACAGTAGCTATCCTCATGAGTATTAGGTCTGGTATCTTATTAGTTTTGATTTGCATTTCCCTAATGATCAGTGATATTTAGCATCTTTCCATGTGTTTACTTGCTATTTGTATATCTTTGGAGAAACATCTATTCCACTCCTTTGTAGGTTTTATTCATTAGGAAGGTAAATAGTTTTTTTTTTTAATATAATTTATTGTCAAGTTAGCTAACATACAGTGTACATAGTGTGCTCTTGGTACATTTTTAAATCAAGTTGTTGGATTTTTGTTCTTGTTGCTAAATTTTAGGAGTTTTCTATATGTTGTAGATATTAATCCTTTATCAGATAGATGACTTTTGGGAATATTTTCTCCTATTCTGTGGGTTGTCTTTGTACTCTGGAGTGTGCCTTTTGATGTACAAAACTGTAAAATTTTCATGAAATCTGGGGCGTGTGGGGGTAGCTCAGCTTGTGTCCAACTCTTGATTTTGGCTCAGGTCATGATCTAACAGTTCATGGAATTGAGCCCTGAGTCAGGCTCTACGTTGACCGTGCGGGGCCTGTTTGGGATTCTGTCTCTCCTTTCTCTGCCCTTATCCCCCTCGTGCACATGCACACGTGCTTTTTCTCTCTCTCTCTCTCTCTTTCTCTCAAAATAAATAAACTTTGAAAAAAATTGAAAAATTTTCATAAAACCTAATTTGTCTTTTCATTTTAGAGAGAGTGAGCAAGGGAGAGGGGGGAATTTTAAGCAGCCTCCATGCTTAGTGTGGAGCCCAATGTGGGGCTTGATCCCATGACCCTGGGATCATGACCTGAGCAGAAATCAAGAGTCAGATGCTCAACCAACTGAGCCACCCAGGTGCCCCTAATTTGCCTTTTTTTTTTTTTTTGCCTGTTACTTGTGCCTTTTATTTCATATCCAAGAAATCATTGTTACATGCAGTTTCATAAAGCTTTTTGTCCTGTGTTTTCTTCTAAGGTCTTAAATTTAGGTCCTTGATTTATTTTGAGTTAATATTTATAAATGGTCTTAGCTAAACATCCAACTTTATTTGCGGGTGTATATCCAGTTTTCCCAGCACCAGACCATCCTTTCCTCATTGAGTAGTCTTGGCACCTTTCTCAAAAATCATTTGACCATCTATGTAAGGATTTATTTCTGGGCTTTCTAGTCTGTTAGTTTATAGGTCTGTATGTATGCCAATACCACTGTTTTGGTTACTATAACTTTGTAGTAGGATTTGAAATTGGGAAGTGTGAATCTTCCAACTTTGTTATTTTTCTTCAAGATTGCTTTTGTTTTTCAGGGTCACTTGAGATTCCATATGAATTTAGGATGCCTTTTTCCATATGTATTTTGGACAATAGCCCTTTATCAGACACGATTTACAAACATTCTCATTTGGTAGGTTACCTTTTCATTTTGTTGATGGTTAGATGGTTTTTAGTTATGTAATCCCACATGTTTATTTTTGCTTTGGTTCCTTAGCTTTTAGTGTCACGGGTTTTCTACTTTTGCAACAATGTCACTGGGATGTTTAATAGGCATTGCATGGAATCCATAGATTGCTTTGGGTAGTATTGACATTTTAATAACATTAAGTCCTCCAGTCCATGAACATTTTTTTTTATGTCCTCTTTAATTTATTTCATCAGTGTTTGTTCATTTTCATTGTGTAAGTCATTGACTTCCTTAAGTCATTTCCTAAGTAATTTATTCATTTTGATGCTATCGTGGATAGAATAGTTTTTGTAATTTCCTCTTCAGATTGCTCATCGTGTATAGAAGTGCATCTGGTGTGTATGTGTGTGTGTTGACTTTGTTGCCTGATACTTCGTGTTTAATTTCATTTATTCTTATAGGAATTTTTTTGTGGACTCCTTTAAGGGTTTCAGCATACATTCATCTACAAACGGGGATAATTATACTTGTTCCTTTCCACTTTGGATGCCTTTTATTTTTCTTGATTAAATACTCTGGCTAGAACTTCCATTATATTGAATAGAAGGTGGTAAAAGGTATCCTTGGTTTTTTTGTTTGTTTTTCCTCATCTTAGGGGAAAAGCTTTTAGTGTCCCCTCTTTGAGTATTATGTTTGCTGTGGGTTTTTCATATAATGCTTTTATTATGTGAAAGTTAGTTTCCTCTTATTATTTTGGTGACTGATTTTTATCATGAAAGGTGTTGAATCTTCTCACATGCTTTCTCTGCATCAATTGAAATCATCATGTGTTTTTTTTTCCCCTTCATTTTGTTGATGTGGCATATAAATTTTTTGTATGTTGAACCATCCTTGGATTCCATGAACAGATCCTATTTGGCCACAATGTATAGTCATTTCAGTGCACTACCTGAATTCTGTTTGCTAGTATTTTGTTGAGTATTCTTGTCCAACTTTTGTTTTTGATCAGTGTTCATAAAGAATGTTGGTCTGTAGTTTGCTTGTACTGCCTTTGGTGTCAAGATTATGCTGCTTTCATAGAATGAGTTGAGAAGTATTCTCTTCAGTTTTTTGGGAAAGTTTGAGAAGGGCTGGTATTAGGTCTTCAAATGTTTGGTAGAGTTTACCAGTGAAGCCATCAGATCCAGGGTTTTTCTTTGTTGGGAGATTTTTAGTTTTGATTCAGTCTCCTTACTAGTCCTATGTCTATTCAGATTGTATATTTGTGATTTAGTCTCAGTAGGTTTTGTGTTTCTTGGAGTTTGCCCATTTCATCTAGGTTATTTATTTTTTTTGGTGTATGGTTACTCATATTCTTATAATCCTTTTTATTTTTGTGGAATACATAGTATTGTCCCTACATGTTGCTGATTTTAGTAATTTGAATCTGTTTTAATTTAGTTCATTTAACTAAAGATTTGTCAATGTTGTTGATCTTTTTAAAGAACCAGCTTTTAGTTTTACTGACTTTTTTTCCTTTTGTTCTTTATGTTATCTCTACCCTTCTTTCCCTCATCTGCTAGCTTTGGGCTTAGTTTGTTCTTTTGGTTCTTACCTTGTAAAAAAGGTTGTTGATTTGAGATCTTGATTTTTTTTTTTTAACATTTATTCATTTTTTTTTCAACGTTTATTTATTTTTGGGACAGAGAGAGACAGAGCATGAACGGGGGAGGGGCAGAGAGAGAGGGAGACACAGAATCGGAAACAGGCTCCAGGCTTTGAGCCATCAGCCCAGAGCCTGACGCGGGGCTCGAACTCACGGACCGCGAGATCGTGACCTGGCTGAAGTCGGACGCTTAACCGACTGCGCCACCCAGGCGCCCCAACATTTATTCATTTTTGAGAGAGAGTGAGAGAGGGAGAGAGAGGGAGGGAGGGAGGAAGGGGCAGAGAGAGAGGGAGACACAGAATCGGAAACAGGCTCCAGGCTCCTAGCCATCAGCCCAGAGCCCGACGCGGGGCTCAAACTCATGGACTGCGAGATCGTGACCTGAGCCAAAGTCGGACGCTTAACCGACTGAGCCACCCAGGCGCCCCGATCATTGGTTTTTTAAAAAAGGTTTCATTTCCAGTTATGTGAATTTTCCAGTTTTCCTTTGTTGCTGATTCCTAGCACCATCTTGTTGTGTTGTTTTTAATCTTTTGAAATCTGTTGAGGCTTAATTTGTGGTTTAACATATGGTCTATCCAAGAAAATGTCCTGTGTACACTTGAGGAGAATGTGTATTCATTGTTCTTGGGTAGAATGTCTGTATATGTCAGATAATTGGTCTATTATGCTAAGTCTTGTATTTCATTGTATAAGTAGCTTCTTTCTGGTTGTTCTATCCATTATTGTGAGTATGGTATTAAAGTCTTGAACTCTTGTAGGACTCTGTCCTCAGTTCTGTCAGTTTTTGCTTCACATATTTTGATGGTCTGTCATTAGGTATGTAAACATTTATAATTTTTCTATCTTAATTTATAGAACCTTTTATTTACATATAACATTCTGATCTCTTATAACCTTTTTGGGTTTAAATCTCTTTTGCCAGGTATTAGTAGAACCACCCTGCTCTCTTTTGGATACTATTTGCATGGAATATATTTTTTTCTGTCATTTCACTTTCAGTCTGTCTTTGTGTGTTTGGATCTCAAGTGAGTCTTTTGTGGACATCGTATAGGTGGGTCACGTGTTTTTATTCATTTTGCCAGTCTCTTTTGACTGGAGAATTTAATCCATTTATGTATCTTTTTTAAATGTTTTTAAATGTTTATTTTTGAGAGTTAGAGACAGCGCGCAAGTGGGGGAGGGGAAGAGAGAGACAGGGAGCCAGAATCCCAAGCAGGCTTCATGCTGTCAGCTCAGAGCCCTACATGGGGCTCGAACTCAGGAACCGTGAGATCATGACTTGAGCCAGAATCAAGTGTCGGACGCTCAACTGACTGAACCACCCAGGTGCCCCATGATCCATTTACATTTAATTAATTATAAGGAGGGACTTCTGTCATTGTGCTGTTTTTGTCCTGTGTGCCTTACAGCTTTTTTTGCCTCTCATTTCCTGCATTAATGTCTTCTTTTGTGTTTAGTTGATTTTCCTTTTTTTGTAGTGAAATATTTAAATCCCTTTTTTGTTTCCTTTTGTGTGCATCATATAGCCTTTTTTTCTTTGTGGTTACTACTGGGGGGGGGTTACATTTGACAACATAAAGTTATAACCCTCTACTTTGGATTTATACCAACTTAATTTCAATAACATGCAGAACCTCTGCTCCTTTACAAGTCTGTACTCCTCCCTTCCAGTTGTTGTGACAAGGTTTATATCTTTACGTAGAATGCAAGATGACAGTAATACTAGCTTTTACATTAATAGTGTAATTTCTTTAAATGCAGTAGCCTTTGAAATCATGTAGGAAATAAAGCACATTTACAAACCATTATTAAAATGATTCCTGCTTTTTTATTTTAAACTGCAGCATAGTTAACATACAGTGTTGTATTAGTTTCAGGCGTACAATGTAGTGATTCGCCGATTTCATACATTACTTAGTAATCGTCATGATAAGTGTAGTATTAATCTCCTTTATGTTTGACCCATTTTCCCCACCCACCTCCCATCAGGCAGCCACCAGTATATTCTCTGTATTTAAGTCTGTTTTCTTGTTAGTCTTTTTCTTTTTAAATTTTTTTTCATTGTTTCTTACATGCCATATGAATGAAATCCTATGTATTTGTCTTTCTCTGACTTCTTTTATTTAGCATTATATCCTCTAGCTCCATCCATGTTGCAAATGGCAAGATTTTGTTCTTTTTTATGGCCAGATAATATTCCATCAAAATGATACCTGATTTTGTAATTGCCCACATTACCCTTGTGGAGACGTTCATATCTCTGTGTAGCTTCAGGTAACTGTTTAGTGTTCTTTGATTTCACTGTGCAGAATACCCTTGAGCATTTTGCAGGGCCTACCTAATGGCCGTGAACTTCCTTAGCTTTCATTTGTCTGGAAATGTCCTAATGTCTCCGTCACTTTTTCAGGACAATGCTAGTGGATACAGGATTCTTAGTTGGCTTTTTTTTTTTTTTTTTTTCCTTTAAGCACTTTGAACTTACTGGCCCACAGTTTGCTGGCCTCAAAAGTTTTTGGTGAGACTCTCTTACGGTCTTCCTAAGGATCCTTGAATGTGATAAATGGCTTCTCTCTGCTGCTTTCAAGATTCTCTTTGTCTTTTGAAAGTATGATTATAATGGATCTCGGTGTGGGTCTCTGAGTTCATCTGACTTGGGGTTTTTTTTGTGCTGCTGCAGGGTTCATATTCATTTTCATATTTCAGAAATTTTCAGCCATTATTTCTTCACATAATCTCTGCCCCTTTTTGTCTGCTCTCCGGGAGCTGCCATGATGCATATGTTAGTCTTTCAGCTGGTGTCCCACATCTGTCCCTGAGGAGCTGTTCTCTGAAATCTTTTTTCTTTCTTGGGCATCGATAATTCCCATTGCACTCTTAAAGTTCACTGATTCTTTCTTCTGCCTGCTTGAATCTGCCTTTGAATCCCTCTAGTAAAATTTTCATTTCAGGTACTACATTTTTCAGTTCCAGAATTTTCTTTTTAGTTTCTTTGTAGGTTTTCTGTCTCTTCATTGACATTTCCATTTTGTTCACCCATTGTTTTCTTGACTTAAATCCACCTCTTCCTTTGATTTCTTGATCATCTTTAAAACCACTGTTTTAAAGTCTCTGTGTAGCATATATACCAGGGTCTTTTCAGGGACAGTTCTTGTTGATTTCTTTTTTTCCCTTTGAATAGGCCATACTTGTTTCTTTGTATGCCTTTTGATTTGTTTGTTGAAAACTGGATAATAATGTGGTAACTCTGGAAAGCCTTTCCCAGCATTTTCTGGATTTTGTTGTTGTTGGTGTTGATGTTTTTGCTGGGTTAAAAAAAAATGTTTTGTTTTGTTTTGTTGATGCACATGGTTTCTGTGTTGAGGATCAGCCTGAGACATGTTTATACTTGGACATCTTCTCAGGTCTTTCCTGGGCGGTTACCTGGGCATGTGCAGTCAATTTATAATTTTCTCCATATGGGGCACCCAGGTGGCTCAGTCCATTAAGCATCTGACTTCAGCCCAGGTCATGGTCTTGCAGTTTGTGGGTTTGAGCTCCGCATTGGGCTCTGTGCGGACAGCTCAGAGCCTGGAGAATGCTTTGGATTAGGTGTCTCCCTCTCTTTCTCTCTCTGCCCCTACCCTGCACACGCACGTTCTCTCTCTGTAAATAATAAACATTAAAAAACTATAATTTTCTCCACATATGTGATTGTCTTAGCATGTCCTAGCCAGTGTCTGACTCCTGTAGGGGGAAAATGGAAAATGAAAGGGGGAAGTGTTACCTGCCCTCTAGGGGAGGTGCAACAATAATGGTTAACTTTCTGTGTGTGCATCTCTGTGATCAGAAGTAATAATCAGTGATCAGAGCACACATCCCCAATATTTGGAAGATTGGGTCCTTTTTGCTTGCCTTAACTCCCCTGTAGTAGGATTCTTGCATAGAGAGTGGTGACCATGAGGCTTTTTTTTTTTTTCCTTCCAGGAAGCAACTTTTTTCCTGCTGGCACCACCACTCAGTTGGGTTTGTACCCAAAGAACTGAGCCCCGAACACCACGTGGCGTGGTTCTTTATATATTTTTTTTACTTCTTGGTTTGCCATGTATGGTAACACACAAACATGCAGTCTGATTAAGTAGTCTCGTTACAAGGTCATGAGGGATGTTGTCACATGCACAGATAGCCAGGTTGCCTTGAAGTTTTTTTTTCTTACCTTAGGGAGGGGACCCTACCACACCCCAGACCCTCTGCAGGCTGCTTCAGGAACGAATGCACAGCTGGTGGCTGGGCTGAGGGATGGGTAGCTGCTAGCTGCTCCGCCTGGAGGTGAAATTGACAAAAACTCATGCAGTTTACTCTCAAGTTTTCTCCTGGAATTTGCAAGCTTGCAGCAGACTCCAGAGTTCTGAAATAGTTACATCCCACAGATTACGCCAGTATAATTTCTGGTGCTTTCTACACCTCCATTGTTCCAGGATCCTCCTAGTATCTAGGGTTTTAGTTTTGTACGTTTACATGTCATCACTTATTTGAACTTTATTGGTTTCTTAGATTACTGTTTTTTTTTTTTTTTTTTGGACTAGTTGGCTTGACTTTTCAAATCACTAAGCATAGCATACATGTACAGCAAGTTGCTAAACCTGTAGTTTTACTCTGATAAATTATACAGTAACTCCCCACATTACCATTACCTAGGTCAAGAATTCTTTACCTCAGTACCTCAATACTCCAGAAGTTCCCCATGTTTTCTTCAATAATCCTAGCTCTGTTTCTCCAGATACGACCATTGTCTTCCTATGATTTTCTCTGTAATATTTCATCCTTACATCCTTATATATCCTTAAAAAGTGTTTACATTTTGAACTTTATTCCATACCGTATTTTTTCCAGCCTTATTTGTGAAATTCATCCATGTTGTGTGCAAGTATAGTTAAAATTGATGGGTCTATGTTATATCATAAAATACCTCATGATGTATCAATTCTAATGTTCAGCATTTGAATGGTTTCTAGTTTTTGTCTGTTAAACAGTGGTGAAAATCTCTAATATCTAGGAATGAGTATCTCCAAAATTAATAACTAATGCCCAGCCTTTCCCAAAGAGGTTGTACCAGTTTACTTTGCCACCAGCAGAGTATATCAGTGCCAGCTGCTTTATGTCCTAACCAACTATCGGTACTGTCACTCTTCCATGGAGCTGTTCTTATGGAGTGTAGTGATACCTTGTATGGTTTTATTTTTTGTATCTTCCTGATTTCACTGAGGTTCAGCATTTTCAGATCTTTATTGGCCATTTTGAATATCATTATGTAATGTGCTTGTGCAGGTTTTTGTGCCTTTTTTTCAGTTGGGAGAAACAGATGTGTAGGCATTACTTATTAACGGAGTAGAGCCCTTTGATCTGTGCATTGCTAATACTTTTTTTTTTTTTTTTTTTTAGTTTTCTAGCTTTGTCTTTTGACGAACATAAGTTCTTGATTTTTAAGATTGTTCCAATTTATTGAGCTGTTTTTTTTTTTTTTTTTTTTTTACCATGAGCATTTTCATGCCATAGTTAAGAAACCATTATCTTTTTTTTAGGAAATGATGATACTATGTTTGAGAAGTTTTTTTTTTTTTTGGTAATTTCATAAATGGAATTAAATTCTAATTGTTATTACATAGAAAGAATAGCTTTTTGTATATCAGTAATGTATTCTGTGACCTTGCTGAATTTCCTGACAGTAAATTCTAAAGTGTCCTGTAGATTTTCTGTATAGACAGTTGTCTGCAAATTATGAATGTTTTGTTCTTCTTTTCCAGTCCTTCTACTTTATTCTTCATAATTTATTTCGTTGGGTTTTTTGTAATGTTTATTTTTGAGAGAGAGTGCAAGCAGGGGAGGGACAGAGAGAGAGGGAGACAGAATCTGATGCAGGCTCCAGGCTCTGAGCTGTCAGCACAGAGCCTGATGCGGTGCTTGAACTCACAAACTGCGAGATCATGACCTGAGCTGAAGTCTGACCCTCAACTGACTGAGCCACCCAGGCACCCCTTCAAATGGTTTAGATTACACAGTAGAGCGTTGAATAGAAATGATAATACAAGCATATGTGTCCTATTTCTAGTTTTGTGGAAGAGGTTATAGGAATGGAAGTCTTCGGCATTTCATTGTTTTAGCTGAAAGTTTTGAGATATTCTTTATCTGATTAAGGAAATTCTTTTCAGAGTTGGCAGAGAATGTGTTTAAAAAATTGTTTTTAATGTTTATTTTTGAGAGAGGAGAGTGAGAATAGAGGAGGGGCAGAGAGGGAGGAAGACAGGATTTGAAGCAGGCTCTGTGCTGACAGCAGCAAACCCAATGTGGGGCTCGAACTGTTGAACTGTGAGATCATGACCTGAGCTGAAGTCAGGTGCTTAACTGAGCAACCCAGGTGCTCTGTGTTCTTTTTCTTCTTTTTTTTTTAATCATGAATGGGTCCTAAATTATTATAATTTTTTTCTGTCTCTGTTCATTTGACTTTTCGCATTTATTGTATAAACATGGGGGATAACATTCAGGAAAGAATACCAAAGTAAAATCAACTTGGCATTCCCAGCATAAACCCATTTTGGTCATAGTATATTTAGTATATAAATAAAATTTAGTTTGCTGGATTTGGTTTACAAATATTTCTCTTGGGATTTTTGTATCCATACATGTAAGAGATGAGCTTGTAATTTTCCTTCCTTAAAATATCCTTGGTAACAAGGTTATGCTAGCCTCTTGAAACAGGGAAGTTTTTTTTTTGTTTGTTTTTTGTTTTTTTTTCCTGTTCCTTGGAAAAGCTTTTGTAAAACTTCAGTGTTACTCCTTAAGTTTTGGTATAATTTACTGGTTAAGCCACGTGGGCCTGGAGTGCTTGTTTTTTTGAGGAAAGGGTTTTTTTTTTGTTTGTTTGTTTGTTTAATTTTTTTTTTCAACGTTTATTTATTTTTGGGACAGAGAGAGACAGAGCATGAACGGGGGAGGGGCAGAGAGAGAGGGAGACACAGAATCGGAAACAGGCTCCAGGCTCCGAGCCATCAGCCCAGAGCCTGACGTGGGGCTCGAACTCACGGACCGCGAGATCGTGACCTGGCTGAAGTCGGACGCTTAACCGACTGCGCCACCCAGGCGCCCCAAGGAAAGGGTTTAAAATTATGGGTTCAGTTAATAGGTATAGGTGTAAGAGAATTTAATACAGAATTTTAATTTTTTTTAATTAACAAAATTTTTTTTAACATTTACTTATTTTTGAAAGACAGAACATGAGCAGGGGAGGGGCAGAGAAGAGGGAGACACAGAAACTGAAGAACTGAAGCAGGTCCAGGCTCTGAGTTCTCAGTGCAGGGCCTGATGGAGGGCTCAAACTCCTGAACCGTGAGACCGTGACCTGAGCCAAAGTCAGAAGCTTAACTAACTGAGCCACCCAGTCACCCCTAGAATTTTTTATTTTAATAGATATGGGATTATTGATACTTTGTTTCTTTTAAGTTTTGGTAAGCTGAATTTTTCTAGGAATTTTTCCATTTCATTTAAAGTTTCAAATTCTTTGGCATAAATTTATATGTATATAACAGCATTTTAATGTTTTAGATTAGTTTTTTTTCTTTCCCTTTTTTATTGAAATACATTTGATATATAACATACTAGTTTCAGGTGTACAACATAATGATTTAATATTTTAACATTGCAAAGTGATCACAGTAAGTCTAGTTAACATGCATTACTATACATAGAGTTTTTTTTTTCTAGTGATGAGAACTTTTAAGATTTACTTAACAATTTTCAAATATGCAGTACAGTATTAACTATAGTCCCCATGCTGTACATTGTATCCCCATGACATTTATTTTTTGCTTTATATATGTCATTGACTTTTTTCTTTTCTTCCTATAGCTTTATTTTGCTTTCATTTACTGTTCTTTTTCTAACTTCTTTTTTTTTTTTTTTTTTTAATTTTTTTTTTTCAACGTTTTTTATTTATTTTTGGGACAGAGAGAGACAGAGCATGAACGGGGGAGGGGCAGAGAGAGAGGGAGACACAGAATCGGAAACAGGCTCCAGGCTCCGAGCCCTCAGCCCAGAGCCTGACGCGGGGCTCGAACTCACGGACCGCGAGATCGTGACCTGGCTGAAGTCGGACGCTTAACCGACTGCGCCACCCAGGCGCCCCTTCTAACTTCTTGAAATGGAAGTGCTTAGGCAATTTTTTTGGAGGTAAAATTTGTATACAGTATATCTATCACTTAAAACTTTTACAGTTTAGTGGTTTCAGTATATTCACAAAACTGTGAAACTATCACCACTAATTTCAGAATCTTTTCATCTTCCCACAAAGAAAACTCATACCCATTAGTCATGACTCCCCTCCACCATTTCCCTGTTCCCTGGCAGCTAACTAATCTTTTGGTCTCTATGGATTTGCCTGCCTTGGATATTTCATGTAAAAGGAATGATGTAATATGCAGTCTTTTATGTTTGACTTTTTTTTCCACTTAGCAATTATCCATATTTACCATGAATCCATACATAATTCTTTTTTCTGGATAAACAATATTGTGTTATATAGATATGTCACATTTTTTTATCCATTCATCAGTCAGTGGACATTTGGGTGTTTATATTTTTTAGGCATAATATTATGAATAATACTGTTAACATTTATTATGGAGGTGCCCTGGGGGGCTCAGTTGGTTAAGTGTCTGACTCTGGATTTCTTCTCAGGTCATAATTCCTCGTTTGTGAGTTCAAGCCATGCATCAGGCTCCACACTTCAATGTTTTTTAAACATTGTTTTTTAATTTAGGAAAAAAATTGACAAGTCAGTCTTAAAAGTGATTAGGAGTTGTGAATGACTATGAAACAATGACTATAAAACAGTCTGTGTTGGAATACTCAAACTTCCTGATTTCAAAACTTAAAACACAAAGCTATCATGGTCAAGACTGTGTGATACTGGCTAAGGACGGACATAGATCAATGGAACAGAACTGAGAGCTCAGAAATCAATCCGTACATTTACGGTCAGCTGATTTTCTACAAGGGTGCCAAGAACATTTAATGGGGAAATAATATTCAACAAATAGTTCTTGGACAACTGAATACCTAACAAGCAAAAAAAATGAACTTAAACCCATGCCTCAGACCATATATGATAATTAACTCAAAATGAATCCTAGAGCTAAATGTATAACTGAAATAAGAAAACTCTGTGCTACAGGGAAGACACTATCAAGAAAAGCTAAGAGACGACCCACAGAATGGACAGAAGATTTACAAATCATATATCTGATAAGGGTCTAATATCTAAAGTAAATATGGAATTTCTACAGCTCAGCAATAAAACAACAACAAAAAACCAAATTACCCAACTTTTAAATGAGCAAAGGATTTAAAGACACATTTTCCAAGGAAAATACACATGGCCAATAGGTTAAACATCATTAGAGAAATGAAAACCACAATGTAATACCACTTCACCAACCACTAGTTTGGCTATAATCTAAAAGATCATAAAAACTGATAAGGATATGGAAAAAATCCAAACCCTCCTACATTGCTGGTGGCAAAGTAAAATGGTTGCAGATGCTTTGGGAAGCAGTTTGGTAATTTCTCAAAAAGTTAAACACAGATACCACATGATCCACAAATTCATTCCTGTGTATATAACTTCCATAATATTCTTTTAAGTTTATTTTATTTTGAGAGCAAGAATGTGCTCACTTGCAAGGGGAAGAGGGGCAGAGAGAGAGGGAATCCCAGTCCATGCTGAGCTTAGAGCCTGACATGGAGTTTGATCTCACAAACCATGAGATCATGACCTGAGCCAGTATCAAGAGTCAGATGCTTAACTGACTGAGCTACCCAAGTGCCTCTCGACCTGTCAATTAATTTATGAAGAAAAGACCATTGAGACTTTGAATCTGTAGATCAGTTTAGAAACTATTGCCCTTGTAATCTAAGTCTTTCAGTCAGTGAACATGAGGTGTCTTTCAATTTATTTAATTTCTGTCAAGAATGTTTGTTTTGTAGTTTACCATATACAAGTCTTGTACTGTTTGTAAGTATGTTTATTCTTTTTGATGCTGTTGTAAGTTAAGTTGTTTTCTTATGAAAGTTTATATAAAAATATCATTGATTTTTGTTTGTTGATCTTGTACCCTGCCACTTTACTGAACTCCTTTGCCTGTTTTCGTGTGTGTGGATTCCTTAGGATTTTTTTTTATGTCCAGTATTGTGTCTTTGAGTAGAGTTGAATATTTTTCTTTCCAATCTAGATGGTTCCTATTTTTCCTGTGTAGTTTCCCTGGTTAGAACCTTCATACCGTTTTTGAATAAAAGTGACGAGTAAAGGCGGCACCTGGGTGGCTTAGTTAAGCCTCTGACTTTTGATTTTAGCTCAGGCTGTGATCTCACTGTTGTGATATTGAGCCCTGCATGTCGGGCTATGCAAGTAGGAGCCTGCTTGGGATTCTCTCCCTTTCTGTCTGCTGCTGTGTGCACTCTCACCTCTCTCTTAAAAGGTGACGAGAGTAGGCATTCTTGTCTTATTCCAGATTTATGGGGAAAGCTTTCAGTCTTTGATCACTAAGTATGATGTTAGATACGAGGTTTTATAGAAGCCTTTTATCAGGTTGAGATTGTTCCCTTCTGTTAGTTTATTGGGTTTTGTTTTGATCATGAAAGGGTGTTTGAAAGGTTTTTTTTCCAAATACTTTTTATATGTCTGTTGAGGTAATCATGTAATGTTTGTCATTTATTAATATGGTGTATTTAACTGATTGAGTTTTCTATGTTGAACCAGTCTTGCATTCTAGGGAAAAGTCTCATTTGGTCATGGTATGTGCAATCCTTTTTATATACCATTGCATTTGGTTTGCTAGTATTTCATTGAAGATCTTAATTTATATTGATAAGGCTATAGGTCTGTGATTTTCTTGTGATGTTTTCATCTGCTTTTGGTATCCGGGCATTCCTGGCCTTATGACTGAGTTGTAAAGTGTTCTCTCTTGCATTTTTTTGGAAGATTTTGAAGAATTGGTAGAATTTATTTTTTTTTTTTAAGTCTGGTAGAATTCACCAGTGAAACCGTTTGGTCATGGACTTCCTTTGTGGGAAGTTTTTGATCATTTGTGTCAATTTTTGCAGTTTGTGTTTTTGTAGGAATTTGTTCATTTCACCTAAGTTTTCTAATTTGTAGGCATACAATCTGCCCCTTTTTTTTAAAGCTTATTTTGAGAGAGAACACAAGTTGGGGAGAGGGGCAGACAGAGGGAGAGTGAATATGCCAAGCAGGCTCTGTGCTGTCAGGACAGAGTCCAACGTAGGGCTCGATCCCTTCAACCATGACACGATGCCCTGAGCTGAAATCAAGAATTGGAAGCTTAACTGACAGAGCCACCTAGGTGCCTCTCTCCTTTTTATTTTTGTAAGGTTGATAGTAATGCCCCCACTTGAATTTCTGATTTTAGTAACTTGAGTGATCTTTTTTTTTCATGTTCATTCTAGCACAAGATTTGTTAATTTTACAGATGTTGTCAAAGAACCAACTTTGGGTTTTGTTGCTATTTCTCTATAGTTTTTCTAGTCTTTATTTCATTTATTTCTACTTTAATCTTTCTACTTGGCTTTTTGTTTTTACTGGTTTTTTTTCCTAGTTTCTTAAGGCAGAATGGTTAGGTTATTGATTTAAGATCCTTTTTTTTTTTTAAATATAGGCACTTAACAGCTCTAACTTTCCTTCCAAGTACTGCCTTGACTGCATGTCATATATTTTAGTCTGTTGTATTCATTCATCTCAAAGTATTTGCTAATTCTTGTGTGATTTCTTCTTTGATCCATGATTATGTTAATTTCCACATATTTGTGAATTTTCCAGTTTTACTTCTATATTGATTTCTAATTCCATTGTGATCAGAGACCATACTTTGTTTGATTTCAGTCCTTTCAAATTTATTTAGACTTGTTTTATGGCATTACATATGGTCTGGCTTGGAGAATATTCAATATGCAATTAAAATTGTGTATTCTGGGGCGCCTGGATGGCTCAGTCAGTTAAGCATTCGATTCTTGATTTCGGCTCAGGTCATGATCTCACGGTTCATGAGATTGAGCCCTGCATTCCTATCTACTGACAGTACAGAACCTGCTTGGGACTCTCCCTCCCTCCCTCCCTCCCTCCCTCTCTCTCTCTCTCTCTCTCTCCCCCTCACCTGCTTGTGTGCACTCTTTCTTTCTCAAAATATATAAATAAATAGTGTATTCTGCTGCTGTTGGATGGAATGTTCTTTAGATGTCTTTAGTTCTAGTTGGCTGTTTAGTGTTCAAGTCTTCTGTTTTGTTGCTTATCTTGTGTCGTCTTATTCTATCCATCATTGAAAGACACTTGTTTCCAACTATTACTGTTGAAATACCTGTTTTATCTCATCAGTTCTGTCTTTGTATGTTTTGACGCTCTGTTCTTAGGTTCACCTGTGTTTATAATTGTTATATCTTCTTTGTGGATTATTTTATTTCTGGGGACAGTTTTAAGATTTATTTTGTCTGATACTAGTATAGCCACTCCATCTCTTTTGGTTATTGTTTTCAGGGTATGTCTTGTTCTATCATTTTACTTTCAACCTATTTGTGTCTCTGAATCTCAAATGTATCTTCTTTATAGCATGTATTTGGATCATGGTTTTTAAAAAATCCATTTTGCCAATCTCTTCCTTTTTAGGTGGAGAGTTTAGTGTATTTACACTTAATGTAATATAAAATGTAAAATGTAAAAGCATTTTAATTTATAACAGTCTGGTTCAGATTAATACCAATTTAATTTCAATAGTATACAAAAACTCGGCTCCAGTACTGTTGCATTCCCTACCTTCTTTGTGCCAATAGTGTCCAACGGATGACCTCTTTATACATTGTATGCTGATCAACCCAGATTTATAATTAATACTTTTATTTAGTTCTTTCAGTAATCTAGAAAAAATTTGTAAACAAGCACACGTTTGTATTGTCTTCATTTACCTGTGTGGTTACCTTTTGTGGTGGTGTCTTTGTTACTTTGTGTGGATTAAAGTATTGTTTTATTGGCCATGTAATTATTTTTTGTTAATATTTATTTTGAGAGCAAGCGAGAGAGAGAGAGCGAGCGAGCAAGGGAAGGGCAGAGCGAGAGGGAGACAGAATCCCAAGCAGGCTGAGAGCGAGCGAGCAAGGGAAGGGCAGAGCGAGAGGGAGACAGAATCCCAAGCAGGCTGCACACTGTCAACACAGAGTCCGATGCAGGGCTCAAACCCATGAACTGTGAGACTGAGACCTCAGCCCAAATCAAGAAGAAGCTTAACTCAGCCACCTAGAATATGTCCCAGTGTGACTCTTTGTATTTATCCTACTTGGACTTTTTTGAGTTTCTTGGAGGTGTAGATTGATGTTTTTAATCAAATTTGGGAAGGTTTTTTTTTTTTTTTTTTTTTTGCCATTTTTCCTTCATACACTCTTCCTTCCCTTTTTTTTCTCTTGGGACTTTTAATTGTGTATATTGGTACACTTGATTTTATCCCGGAGGTATCTGACACTCCTTCACTTCATTCTTTTTCTTTCTCTTCCTCAGACTGAATAATCTTAACGTACCTGTCTCTTGGTTCACTGATTCTTCTGCCTATTTAATGCTGAGATGCTGTACTGATTTTTCATTTCAGTTACTGTACTTCTCAGCTCCAGAATTTCTAACTGGTTCTCATTTATAATCTTAACTCTATTCTGTTTGATGAGACATTGTTCTCCTACTTTCCCTTAATGTTTGGGATGTGGTTTCCTTTAGCTATATAAACATATTTAAAACAGCTGAGGGAAGTCTTTGTCTAGTACTTGGAATGTCTAGTCTTTGTCAGGTAATTTCTTTTGATTGCCTTCTTTCCCCTGTGAATGGACCGTATTTTCTTGTTTCTTTGCGTATCTTATAAATATTTTGTTGAAAAGCAAGTACCTAATTTAATATGAGAGGTGTGGAAATCTTATTATCCCTCTTTCCCAGGGTTTGTTCTGTTTGTTGTTGTTTAAAGGCTTTCCTCAACTACTTTGGCAGAATCTCTACTTGGTTATGTTTTTGCTGAACTAATGCTTGCAAAGAGATTTCTTTATATGCTTGGAAGCAGTCAGTTTCTAGCCTTTGCTTTTAAGGGATCCAGTGTATCTTCCACACTGAGCCATACAGTTTAAAAGGACTCTATAGTAGCCTTCGCTTCCCTACTGCTTCCCTACCAGTGCAGAGCCTTAACCTTAACCAGAAGTGAGATCTCAGGGCCTTCTTAGGTCTTTTCTGAGAATGCATGTGGCCTTCTAGATGCCAGAACTATGTTGAGCTTTTTAAATCCCCTTATAGGTATCTCATTCCCTAGTTTTTCCTTGTAAGCATTTTTTTTTTTTTTTGTAATCTGTTGTTTGCCCAAATTGTTATTTACTACCTGAGGCACCAGATACGTAATAATTGACTTTGATTGTTGAATAAGCCTTCCCCTGGAGAAAGGCTGTTAATACTGGTTGAGATCCAAGGCAAGTCAAGCAAAGATAGCTTTAATAAAAAAGGGAACTTGCAGGGAAACACCAGAAAGGTCAAGTAATGACAGTCTCTGGGGATGGGATCTGAGCTCCAACCTTATTTTGCTTCTTCCAGTGGCTGCCAGGCTGCTAATTTTCACTGTGATTGTGGGCTGTTCATTTTCAAGGTTACTGCAGAGGTAGGGAGGAGATGGAAAAGTGCAAGATAAAAGGCCATAAAGCATACTGTTTTTACCAGGATCCAGCTGATGTTCCCCAATTACTGTAATCCTTTGTTTAATTCACAGAGTCCTGAAAAAGTTCATTCTGATAGTTTTTGCCAGTGTTTTCACTGCTTTGATGGAGGAAAGAATTTTTTAGAGGTCCTTAATTGACCATTTACCTGACATCACCCTGGTCATTGATTTTTTTTTTCTTTTTTTTTTTTTTAGTCTTTCCAGTACATGCAGAGACTATAAATTTCCTTCTCAGTATGGATTTATGTGCATTCTATGACTCGTGATGTTTTTTTAATGATTATTTAGTTAAAAATATTTTCTGATTTCCATTTAGATGTCTTGACCACTGAAGTGTAGGGTTTATTTTCAAAATATTTGGGACTTCTTGTTTTTTTGGAATGGACTTTTTAATCTTCATTCGATTATGATTATAGAATGTTTTCCATATGATTTCAGTCTTAAAATATTTTGAGGCTTTCTTTATGGTCCAGCATATGCCCTAGTTTGTTAAATGTTCTGTGTATACTTGCAAAGAAACTTACATGGGGCACATGTTGATGCCTTGTTTTTGTTTATGTGAGTCATGTCCAGTTCGTTGGTTTTATATTTCACATCTTCTGTACTTAATTTTGGTCTTCTTATCCCATTAGTTACCAAGAGAAATGTATTTTTTTTGTTTTATAGATTTTTGCAGATAAAGATTTAGAATTACGGCCTTCTTATGGATTGATTGCTTTATCCTTAGAAAATGCCCTGCTTTTACAAACTCTTCTTTTACCTTAAAGTTCACTTGGTTTAATTACAACAGCTTTCTTTGATTAGCTTTGGGATGGCCTATCTTTAACATTTTTCAACATGCCAGTGACCTTATATTTTTAAGAACTGACTCTGATAAGCAGCAGAGAGTAGAAATTTTGATTTTTTTTTTTTATCAGTTCTGCCAGTAATTGTCATAATTGCAATTTTGGGTTTTTTTTTTTTTTTAAACCTCTGTTAATGTTCTTATGCTTAAATCTGTCAAGTTTATTGGGTCTTCTTTTTGTTCTTCATGTCTTGTCTTCATGTCTTTTAGATTAGGCAGGTATTCTTGATTCAGACTTCTTCCTTCTGTTGTTTGATTAAACATTCTTCTGTTCTATCCTAGTTTTTTCATCACTTGCTGGAAAATGCAGGAAGCTTCTAGAACACCAATTACCCTGGCCCCACAGCTTTTGTGGTATTGTTCCTATGCATTTTAATTGTGTGTTTCTATGTTTTTAAATTCCAGAAGGAAATTATTTTATATAATTACTAGTTACTTAGTCTTACTCACATACATCTTTTTTTAATTGTTCTTGTTGGAATATACTTGGGTTGTCTTTTCTTTTGCCTGACAAATATCTTCAGTGTTCTCTTTAGTGTGAGTCTCCTGGCAATGAATTTTTAAAAATTTTCCCTGAAAATGTATTTCACTTCCATTTCTTAGGACACAGTGGTTATAGAATTCTTGGTTGGCATTTATCATTCCACTCTGTAAATGTTGATTATCTTAAGGCTTTTCAGGTTTTCGTTTTTGTTTTGAGAAATCTGTTGCTCTTTTTTGAAATTTTTTGTTATTTGTCTGTCTCTCCTACGGCTTGTTCTAATTGTCCCTGTGTTTTCTGCTGTTTCACTCTGAGTCCACATACAGTATCTTTTTTTTTTTTTTCTTTGTGAGTTCTTGGGCTTCTTATATGTATGGATGGGTATTTTTCCATGCTCAGTTTATAGTCATTCTTCATATATTTCCTCTGCTTCATTCTTCTCTTTTTCCCTGTGACTCTAATTAAACATTTACTCTACTTATTCAGTCCATCATTTGTCTCTCATCTTCTCTCTGGTATTTTCTGTTTTGTTTTTGTTTTTGTTTTGTCTCTCCCCTTTGTTTTGGACATTTTAGCCTTATACTCTAGTTTACTTCTTGTCCTGTACTGTGCCTCATTTGCTGTTAAGCTCCACCTTTGAGTATTTAATTTCTGGCATTTTGGCGAGGGGTTTTGGTCCCTGACTTCATTCTGGCTCATTTTTACCTTGAGGTGCACTTGGAGTCTAACAGGACACCCTGTCTCTAAGGTAAGACTCCTTGCTGGGCATGCTAGGAATCTTAACCTCTTTCCCTTTGTTTCTTCAGGTCTTAGAGCCAAACCCCAACATTGTTGCTGGACAGGCAGATACCTTCAGAGGGTTAGTGATTGTGGTGCTCTGGTATTTTGCTTTCTCTTCTGGGTTCCTGCTTTCTTTCAGAACTAAACTGGTAGTTCTCTACCATCTTCTGTGATCTTAGATGCTTGTAAGATCATGTCATCTTTCTTATTCAGCATTATTTATTTTCTGGATGGTTAGTCTGAATAACCTTGTCAGCCACAACTGGAAATGAAACTTGAATGGTTTTACATTTTCATTTAACCTTTGGTTTAACTCTTCTCTAGTACTGGTATCTATCGTGAACGGTTGCTGTAAAGAAATATAAAGCGCTGGCACATGTAAAGAGCTTAGGACGCATCCAGTTGCACAGTAGTGAGTAGTTTTTCCAATTTCATTTTTCAACATTTTTGTCCTCAGTATAATTCTGGGAAAACTACTTTTTCTGCTTCAATATCAAGTTTTTTAGCTGTGTTACACCAATCATACCATTTATTGGTTTTATTTACATAATCAAATTTTAACTTTTAAGGTCTCTTCTAGTTTCTGGGCATATTTATTTTTAAATCTTGTTAGCCTTATTAAGCCTTTATTTCCTCAAGTATAGGTTTTATGTTAAGCTTGCTGCCTCATGATTCTGTTGATCTTTTGAAAATATTTGGTCAGTATTGGGTGTAAGTTTTTTTTTTTTTTTTAAATGGCTTTTATATTTGAGATTGCTTGACAGCCAATGTGCAGATACTGTAGAAGTTTACTCCAGCCTGCCCTTAGGATGGGAGAGCACTTCTTGGGTGATAGTGAGCACTTCTGTAAAGTGGCCATAGGCACCACTGATGGTCACCACCTGGATGCATTAATTCATTAATGGTTGCCAAAGAACACTTTTCTAATTCGTGTTCCTTTATTAGCTGATAGGCTTTATAAGTTTACTTTTACAAAAGCAAACTTAGATTCATTAACGATTTGATTTACCTGAAAGAATAAAACAGTAAACCACATAAATGCTTGATTATTTTTCTTCATATACTTATTTTTTAATTATTCAGTTTTGAGAGACCATGAGCTGGGGAGGGGCAGAAAGAGAGAGAGGGACAGAGAATGTGAAGCAGACTCTGCACTGACAGCAGCGAGCCTAATGTAGGGCTTGAACTCAGGAACCATGAAATAATCTGAACCAAAGTTGGACGCTCAACTGATTGAGCCTCCCAGGCACCCTCATATACTTTCTTTCATAACTTTGAGCTGATTCTCCAGCATTGTCTGAGGCTGATCAGTAAATCATTTTCCGTTATCACTGTGAACTCAAGGATGTGATGTGTTTGATGTGTCTTGACCTGTTGCACTTACCCCTTTTTGTTCAGATTGTCAAGTCTTGAACAGTTGAGCTGCTCATACCCAGTAGGGTGGCTGTAAGAAAATAAAGCAGGCAATAACACTTGTAGACAAACTAGAGCCTTCATGCATTGCTAATACGAGATGTTACAGCTGATTTGTAAAACAGTTGAGCAGTTACTCAGAAGGTTAAACAGAAAGTCACTACTGTAGGACTCAGAAATTTGCTCCCGGTATAGACCTAAGAGAAGTGAAAACAAGTGCATATGGAAATTTGTATATGAATGTTTATAACTTGTTATTCATCATATCCAAAACGTGGAAAACATTTAGATGTCTGTCAACTGATGAGTGGGTAAACTAGTGTGGTGTATCCATACAATGAACTATTTATTTGGCAACAGAAAGGAACAAAGACCTGCTTGATGGTAAAACATGGATGAACTTTGAAAACAGTAAGCTGGGGGCACCTGGATGGCTCAGTTGGTTAAGTGTCCGACTTCGGCTCAGATCATGATCTTATGGCTTGAGTTTAAGCCCTGCATCAGGCTCTCTGCTGTCAGCATGGAGCTTGCTTAGGATCCTCTGTCCCCACCCCCTGCCCATTCCCTGCTGGTGTGCTCTCCCTCGCTCTCTCAAAAAATAAATACTAACAAAAATTTTTTTTCTAAAAAAAAAAAAACAAAAACAAAAACAGTAAGTTAGAGTGAAAAAAGCTAGCTAAAAAACTTTGTGTTACATAATTTCTTTTCTGTGAAATGCCCAGAATAGGCAAATGCATAGATACAGAAAGTGGATTATTGGGTTTCTTTGGGCTGGGAGAAGTTGAAGGGAAATGGGAGTGAGTGCTGAAAGTACCCATTTCTTTTTGGGGTGATGGAAAGTTCTAAAATTGTGATTGCACAACTCTGGAAATAACAAAAACGATCGAATTGTGTGCCTTTGGTGAGGGAACATGTGAAGAGAAGGGAATATTTGCAGTACATAACAGAGGTTAACTTCTTAAATTACAGAGCGTTCTTACGAATTAGACTAAAACCTGTTTTAAGATGGTTAGAACACACATGAAGAGACCATGGTTTTAGTCACCATATAATAAACTGCTCTAGGTGCTGGGAATACAGATGTAGAAAAGAGCTATGAACTGTGTATGTAACTACAGGAGTGTAGCAGGGAACACCAGCAGATCTTCAGATGGTGCTGGCTGAAGCAAGGGAGCATGATAGAGAAGGGCAGCATGAGGAGGGCTTGTGATTGCATGGTTTCCCCACATAGGATTAAAGGAGATCCTCTTTCTCAGGAACTGGCACTAAGCTTAAGACCCGAATGATGAGCCAGCCATACAGAGGAAGTGGTTCAATACCAGGATAAGATTGTTGTAAGCAGAGCAAACAGGAATGAATGTCCTGGGGTAGGAGGGCTGGGTCTGAAGTTAGCAGAGTTAAGGGGTGGAACTCTTAATGGGGTGGGAAGTGTTAAGTGGTAAAGCAGAGTTAACAGGAAGCTATTTCAGTAGTCTAGGTGAGTGAGAAGTGTGTTGGCTTGGACTGGTATGGTAACAGTGGAGACCAGGTAAGTGAACAGATTTAGTGTGAATTTTTCTCAGAAGTAGGTTTACTAGGACTTGCTGATTGTGGCGGATGAGGGAGAACAGAATCAAATTTGTTTGGCAAACTTAGGTGGAATGGTTTTCTGAGATGGAAAATATTAGGGGGGAAAGGGGGACAATGAAAGAAAGCATGTTAAATCTTATAAAATTAAAGAGCTAGGATAGGTAGACCTTTGTCATTCAGTCTCAGAATTTTATCACAAATTTAAACAATGGGATTCTAATTTTTACCTGTTAGATGCATAAAAAGTAAAGTATGGTAAGGATGTAGAGCAATAGCCCTCATATAGTTAGGAATTCAAACGAATTACTCTTGGGGCAGTTTTGGCCAACATCTGTCAGTTTTAAAATACTGGATCATAAGGTATATGCCCTTACCAAGCATGTTTGTCTAAGAAGGTGAAAATAAATGTAGAAGGATATATGTTGCCTTACTGTGTGTAGCAGAAGAAGAAATAACTACTAGGAGAAACCCAAGCATCCATCAGTAGAGACAGGGTGAAATATATTAAGCGCATGGAATGGGCTGCCACAAAACAATGAAGTTGATGTGGGTGCACACATACGCAAGTAGGGACAGATCTCCAAAACACAATACCTGAGGAATGATGTGAAATATTGTATCTGACTCTTTGTGGACATTTTTTAAAAAGCTGTGCATTTACATGCTTTGTGCACATGAAAGAATCTTCTAAAGGTGCCTCCAGGCTCAGGAATTTGAGGAAAGAGATAATTCTCACTTTATGTTTTCCTTTCTTACTTGAAGGTGTGCACACTGCTTTCATTAGCTTTGAATGTGGCAGTGAACTTCTGTGTAGGAGAAGTTTTATTTTTCTTTAAGAGGCAGATTGAGAAAGCATGAGTTACGGGAGTGGCAGAGAGGGAGAGAGAGAATCTCAAGCAGGCTTCATGCTGTCAGAGTGGAGCCCAACGTGGGGTTCACACTCATGAACCAAGAGATCATTCCCTGAGCTGAAATCAAGTGGGCTGCTCAACCGACTGAGCCACCCAGAGGCCCCTATGAGAGTCTTTGACCATGTCTCCTTCTCGTGATAGCATCCTACAAGGACTGGACTGCTAACATCTATATAGGGTATAAGCACAAAGAGACTCTTGATGCATGTGACCAAGAGTATCCCAGAAGGTTTATCAGGTTCTTTTCTTAAAAGACAGTTTATTTTTATTTAAATACACTGTTGTTGAATGTATCATGAATTCCTTTGACAGAGAACATACCCAGATTTTAAATTCTTAAAAACCATTTTCTGAATTTTTTCTGTGTGATTTATATTTGTTATAGAGGATTTGGGAAATTCAGTACCAGTTTATATATTCTCCCTATGGTCTACTTGGGTTGTTTGGATGACTGTTTGTCTCTGTGTACTTCTGGACATTTTCACGCAGTTGTAGTCTTGCTTTGTGTGGTTTATTCTCCCTCCCAAACTTCTTACGCATTCACCTGTATCATGTGCGGAGAAAGGAATATTACTGGCTAAGTCCCTACCTCTTCATGAGAGAAGTAGTTATTTTCAGCTTCTCACCATTAATAGCTTTGTGACAAACATCTCTATAGGCAGGCATTTCCCTGCATTAATGAGTATTCACTTAGAGATTCTTAGCAATACAGTTACTAAGTTGAACAGTTTTAATTTTTTAAGCTCTGATGATTTATGGGAATGCTTTCCTTTTATGGTCCCTCCAGCAATTTGAGACTACTTGTCTTATGTATTATGCAGAGAAGAAGATTATCAAAGTGACTCCACCACTGCATATTATACCTTTAATTTTTCTGATTTGGTAAGCAGAATTCTTAGTTGAATTCCCATTTGTTTTAAAGTGGAACAACTTTTGTTTTTTTTTCCCTAAACACAGTATTAGTCTTTTATCTTTTCTCTTGTTGAATTTCCTACTGACCTTCTTTTTCTCTTTCAGTGGAAACTCCACCAGGTACTCTGGAAAAACCAAAGGGCCTGAAAAACCATTGTCATTCCTTTCTTTATAGTGAAGTTAAAAGAAAATATGTAGCTTTTTAATTCATTGTCACATAGTTCCTGTGAATAAAGTCCCGTGAGGACATTAAAATGGGCTTGGAGGGGCGCCTGGGTGGCTCAGTCGGTTGAGCGGCCGGCTTCAGCTCAGGTCATGATCTCGCAGTCTGTGAGTTCGAGCCCCGCGTCAGGCTCTGTGCTGACCGCTCAGAGCCTGGAGCCTGTTTCAGATTCTGTGTCTCCCTCTCTCTGCCCCTCCCCCGTTCATGCTCTGTCTCTCTCTGTCTCAAAAATAAATAAACCTTAAAAAAAAAAAAAAAGGGCTTGGAGTGGCAAACACTCCTTATAGGCAGTTTTAACTCTTGAGGACATGCTGATGGCTAGGAATAGGAATAGTAATTGACCTGAAGTCACACTTGTGTCACTCCACATCTCTGCCTAGGAAGGTGTGTGTGCAGGTACAGATCCAGATTTGGAATAGCTGTGACCCCACTTTGAACCTCTGTCCTTGGACTCTTTCCCACTGAACACAGAAGCACAGGCTAAGGGTCTCTTGGGCAGCTCAGTCAGTTGAGTGTGTTTAGGTCATAGTCTGATTGTTCGTGAATTCGAGCCCTGCATCAGGCTTAATGCTGTCCGAGCAGAGGCTGCTTCAGATCCTCTGTCACCCTCTCTGCCTCTCCCCCATGATGCTCTCCCTTCCTCTCTCTCTCTCTCAAAAAAAAGTACGGACTAACTTGTAAGTGTTCATCCTGAGGCACATCAGTTGACTTTGTGGTTTTACCAGCAATCCCTCTGTTTTAGACAAAATTTAACTTGGATAACTTCTTACTGTGACCAAAATTCGGAGAGATTTGTTTAATGTGCCTTTTTTCTTTTTAAAGGAAAATAATACGTGAAAGTAAAGGTCTTTACAAATGGTGCCATGGATTAAAATGCTTTAAATCTTTTTATTTTTTTTAATTTTTTTTTTTTTTTTTTTTTTTTTTTTTTTTTGAGAGAGAGAGTGAGCACAAGCATGGAAGGGGCAGAGGGAAAGAATCCCAAGCAGGCTCCACACTATAAACACTGGCTGGCTCAGGTGCCCAAAAAATAGTCTTTAAAAAAAAAAAAGGTTCCTGTCCCAGTAGGGGAAGGTTGGTTAACATTTCCCTGATGAAGGATACTTTTCAAGTGTATTGTTAAACTGATTTACAACGTGAGCCAAAACCTGAGAGTTGGATGCTTAATTGACTGAGCCACCCAGGTGCCCCTCATAAGAATTTTTAGGGGCCCCTGGGTGGCTCAGTCAATTAAGCACCTGACTCTTGATACTGGCTCAGGTCATGATTTCACAGTTTGTGAGTTGGAGCCCTGCATTAGGTTCTGTGCTAACAGCGCAAAAGCCTGCTTGGGATTCTCTCTCTCCCTCTCTCTCTCTCTGTCCTTCTCTCAAGCGTGTGTGCACACTCTTTCTAAATAAACTAAAAAAAGTTCTTACTGAGATATAACTGATGTATAATGTATTAGTACTAGGTGTATAGCATGATTTGATACACATTTATTGCAAGATTATATGCAGTTTATTCTAATGACCTACATTAGATTTCGCATTCACAGCCTGTCTTGATTGGAATGTAAATTCCCATCAGAAGTAGTTGATGTGTACTTAGGTTTCATAATACATAGTTAGAAATGTAGATTTACGTCCTCAAGTTCTGAACCTTACTTAAAAGTGTTCCAGTAACACCCAAGTTACCAGAATTTTTATTTATTTATTTATTTTTATTTAAAAATAATCTCTACAGGGCCTGTTGTAGGGCAGGATCACAGATGTGGAGTGGAGAGCAGGCACACACTGGATGCCAGCACCTTTATGTCTGTCCCTCACTGTGTCCAGCTCTGCTCCCTCCTGCTCTTTTACTTTCTCAGCCAGCTCCAAGTGATACTGTCTGCAGAGAGAAGGCAGAACAATGCTTGGACTTGAGGTATAGAGTTGAGTACAGAGGTGCTCTGCTGAGAAGGGGGAAGCAGCCCTGACACTCCAGTCCATGGAAGGAGAAAGGTCCTAGGAGAGTGTTCTAGAGCCTGTCCACGAACTCTGCTCTTTTTGTCACTTTATGAAGTAGGGAGTGTGACGTTTCATTTCTGCAAGCCTTGGCCTGTGTGCTACCATCCCCATCTGCTGGAGGGTCAGGGCTTTGCTGCTCAAAGCTAAGTCTCCATGATGTTTTGATCACAGGCAGAATTACTCCCACTGTAGTGTGTGCATCCCAACTTCTGAATGTAGGTGTTATACTCATTTCTTATTAAAAAAGAAATACAGGGGCGCCTGGGTGGCGCAGTTGGTTAAGCGTCCGACTTCAGCCAGGTCACGATCTCGCGGTCCGGGAGTTCGAGCCCCGCGTCGGGCTCTGGGCTGATGGCTCAGAGCCTGGAGCCTGTTTCCGATTCTGTGTCTCCCTCTCTCTCTGCCCCTCCCCCGTTCATGCTCTGTCTCTCTCTGTCCCAAAAATAAATAAACGTTAAAAAAAAAAGTTTAAAAAAGAAATACAACTATGGTATGAAAGGGAACTGTGCAGAGGTGAATGGTTAAAGCCAGAATTCACACTTGGAGAGAGTGTTACTGCTGTGAAGTGAGGGGCTTGGACTAAGTGGATTCCAAAGTCCCTTATATCTTTAATGTTCTATGGCTTATTGTATTTTAAATTATCCTAATTTTGTATTGTCCTCGAACTCCTAATGTCAAATTTAAAATCTTTTAATAGGGATTTTTCTTTGTAAAAATTCTTAGAAATTTTTTCAAATTTATTTAGGGGATATTAAATTTTAAGTTACCTTTACCCTGTTTAATAAGCTGTATGTTTTCCTTGTTTAAATATGTTCATTGTAAAACATTTTGAAGGAAACAGAAAGAAGGAAAAGAATCCTGTGTAATCCCACTAGTCAGAGATAACGGTTAACATTTTAGCATATCCAGTATTTTTCTAACATAGATACAGTATATATTTATTAAAACGAAAGCTTTCTGAATACACTGTATAGTGATTTGCCGCTTTCTATTTCTTTTTTTTTTTCTATTTCTTTTAATGTCATTAATTTTCTATGTCTCTGTCAAGGTTACATAGCGTTTTACTGTGTAAATAGATGCAATAGGAGATTCTTACCCTAGATTCTTGGATAGAACTCAGGGAGTCTAGTAACATGGACAGGTGAACAGATCTTTATTTTCACCAGTGTTTATCTGAAATGTAGCATTTCTTGCTGTTGTAAATGCTGGCAACAAATCACAATAATATTAGCAAGGCCTAATACTTTGGTAATGATAATCTTCATTAGGATGGTCAGACATTTTATATTTGACTTCTTTACAGTCACTGAACATATTTTAAAATGTTTTTTATATTCATTACTTCAAAAATTATCACTATTTTATATATTGAACAACATTAATCTTAGTATCGATAGGCTTTAGCAGACTGCCAAATTGTTCATTGTATACAAAAGTTAAGAATTTCGAACTATTAGAGATCATTTGCTTAAATAGGTGTCTGTTTTAAACACTAGTAGAAGTGACTAAAGTTAAATCTTTTGTCTGTATCTGTGGTTATTTGGACACAGAATAAATAAATCTCTAGAAGTAAAATTCTTTAATCAAATAAGTATCTTTCAAAGCTTTGAGTGCACATGTCAGATTACCTTCCAGAAATGTACCAGTTTACTTTTCCATAGTATATGAAAGCACATGGTTCTTTTCACATCACTAGCTTTTATATTTTCTAGCTCTATTGTGGTTTCGCACTGTAAGGGGTCTCCAGTCTGGTGTCGTGTTTAAGGAACTTAAGGTAAACCCCAGATTTGAACAGTATAGCATCATTTCATCGTGTTTACATGAGGCTAGTTTTATATACAGTTGGGCACACCCTCTGGCAGCGTGTGGTATTCTGGACTCAAGCCTCCGAGAGCTGGAGCACCTGCCAAACCGGGAGCCATAGATGAGGTGGAGCTGGATGTGAATAAGGTGGGCTCTTTTCATTGGGAAGAAGCTAAATTGTCACTTTGAAAAATAATACACACACCTGGCAGGGGAATCTTGGATGCACCAGAATGTGACCTTGACATTTTGCTGAAGAAGTGAGAGATTGGGGGAGGGGGATGGTAATAAGAGTGGAGAGAAGCTAGTTGTAAGAATTGATCTCTTGATAGGAAGAGGTGGCTTTAGTACAAAACTCCACAGGGGCCTAAGTGGAAAATGAGAATACAAGTTGTTGTTGTTGTCGTTTTTAATTCTCTTTTTCAAAAATTTTTTTTAACGTTTTTTTATTTATTACTGAGAGAGCATGAGCATGGGAGGGGCAGAGAGAGGGGGAGACACAGAAGCCGAAGCAGGCTCCAGGCTCCCAAGTTTTCAGCACAGCGCCCGACACGGGGCTGGAACCCACAAACCATGAGATTATGACCTGAGCCGAAGTCGGATGCCCAACCAACTGAGCCACCCAGGCACCCAAGAATTTGAGTTGGGACATGTATGAGTGCAGACCTGGGCCTAAGAAAGTGCCCCAGGGTAGGAGAGAAGCAGTAGAGCAGGTTCATCCTGGATTTGGATCCCACCTCTTCCACTTAGTAGCTTTGTCACTTTGACCCTCTCTGGGGCTTGTTTGCTCTCCAGTTGGGGTGTGGGAGATTTAACCAAGTGTGCTTTTAGATCCTTTGTGATTGATTCGCTCTCATCTGGTGGCAGGGAATTGGGGGCATTTGTCCCAGAGTTCTCATCCTGCATGTAGTAATTATTTGTTTGGTCAGTCCTTGATAAAGGACCTGAATTATGCAGGGCACTCTTCTTAAATCTTTTTTTTTTTAATTTTTTTTTTTTAACATTTATTTATTTTTGAGACAGAGAGCATGAACAGGGGAGGGGCAGAGAGAGAGGGAGACACAGAACTGGAAACAGGCTCCAGGCTCTGAGCCATCAGCCCAGAGCCCGACGCGGGGCCTGAACTCCCGGACCGTGAGATCATGACCTGAGCCGAAGTCGGACACTCAACCGACCAAGCCACCTAGGCGCCCCTTCTTAATCTTTTTTAAATTTAAATTTTTATTTTTGAGAGTGAGAGATTGAGAGAGCATGGGCAGGGGGAGTGGCAGAGAGAGAAGGGGACAGAGGATCTGAAGCAGGCTCTGTGCTGACTGCCCGATGTGGAGCTTGAACTCACGAACTGTGAGATCATGACCTGAGCCGAAGTTGGATACTTAACCGACTGAGCCACCCAGGCATCCCTGCACGGTGCTCTTATTTGCAACGGATCAAACACCTGATTAGAACTAACTTTGGCAAAATTTGAGAATTGTTGGAAGTCTTTTGGTATGTACTTCGTGGAATAGGAAGAAATGACTGGAAAACGAAGTAAGGACACTGAATCCAGGGCCTTCAATCTTGCCAAGATCCTGTCTGTCTCTCTCTCCAAGTGTGGGTTTTATTTTCTCCTTTTGCACAATTGCCTATTACCTGAGTAAGGGGTTATGTTCACATCCTCTAGCATCTTGAAGCTAGGAAATGGTTCTTCCTCCACTGTGTCTAAATAGGAAAATTCAAAAAAGGACTCCCAGTTAGCTTGGTGTGGGTTGTCCCTATGCCTGGACTCATCTGTATGTCCTAGAAATGGGTTATTCTGGCCCAGATTGGGTCACATGTTCATCTATGAATTATCTCTGTGATCAGTGAAGCAAAATCCTGTAGGAAGATGGCATTTGCCTTGAAGGACCACTTGGTAGGCATAGGAAGAAAAATTGTTCAATAAAATCCTGGTGTGGGGGCGCCTGGGTGGCGCAGTCGGTTAAGCGTCCGACTTCAGCCAGGTGACGATCTCGCGGTCCGTGAGTTCGAGCCCCGCGTCGGGCTCTGGGCTGATGGCTCAGAGCCTGGAGCCTGTTTCCAGTTCTGTGTCTCCCTCTCTCTCTGCCCCTCCCCTGTTCATGCTCTGTCTCTCTCTGTCCCAAAAATAAATAAACGTTGAAAAAAAAAATTTAAAAAAAAAAATTAAAAAAAAAATAAATAAAATCCTGGTGTGGAGATTTTTTTTTAAATGTGGTCTAAGGGATTCATGAACTAGGCAGCAACAGCATTCAAACAATTGTACACATCCCATTAATTAAAAAAAAAAACAACCCACCAGTATACTCCACAATGAGATACCATCAATTCATCCCCATAAAGATGGTTGTTGAAAGAAAGAAAGAAAGAAAGAAAGAAAGAAAGAAAGAAAGAAAGAAAGAAAGAAAGAAAATAGTGTTGGTGAGGATGTGGGGAAATTAGAACACTTGTGCACTGTGGAATGTAAAATGGTGCAGCCACTATGAAAAATAGTATGGTAGTTCCCCAAAATAAAAAAATTTAGAATTACCATATGATCCAGCAGTTCTACTTGGAGGTATATACAAAAGGAAATTGAAACCATATTTGTACACCAGTGTCTGTAGCAGTGCTATTCACGATAGCCAGAAGGTGGAAATAACCCAAATGTCCCTTGACAGTTGAGCAGGAAACAAAATGTGGTCTCTACATACAGTGGAATATTATTCAGCCTTAAAAAGAAGGACATTTTGATACATGCTTACAACATGGATGAACCTGGCACATCATACAAAGTAAAAGAAGTCAGCCACGAGGACAGATAATCTGTGATTCCATTTCTGTGAGGTACTGGAAGAGTTGAATTCATACAGACAGAAAGTAGTTACCAGGTACTGGAGATGGGGCTAGTGGGGAGTTGGTTTAACAAGGACCGAGTTTTAATTTGAGATGAAGTTCTGACAATAGATAGTGGTGGTAAACGCATAAAAATATGAATGTACTTAACTGCCTCTGAACTGTATACCTAAAAATGGCTAAAATGGTAAAATTTGATGTATAGTTTACCACAGTAATTATTTACAATAATTTAAAGTACAACATACAAAAATACAACAAAAAATTTTTAATAATTTAAAATACAACATACAAAATTTAAAAATACAACATACTTCTTGCATGTTTAATGTGATATCTAAGTAATCATTTAAGTGAAAATGTATCCAGTGGAAATCAAAGGTATTTGATACCTCCTCTCTATTTAAAAATGTGTAAACCCATTCTTTAACAGTAGAAAATTTTTCATTATTCCTTTTCTCCTTTCCTCATATTTGTAGTCTGCTTCTCCCACAGAATTTTATCCTAATGTAATATTGTACACTTACGGGTCTTTGGCTGATTACATTATACTTGTCTGCAACAAAAACAGTACATAAATAGAAATCTTAAATTATTTTCTGTGAGTAAAAGGCTGTAGGTGTTCTGGATTGCTGTGGCCTTTGATTGCTGGGGCAATTAAGACCATCTAAATGTTACAAATTTTCATAAAGTTTTCTTTGTTTATTGGAAATGCTTCTTAATGAGATAGATGGGACATTTAAAAACCCATGTAATTTTGGACGACTCACTTATTGCTGGAATGACTCGGGGTTTTCAACACGATATATATTCCTATTTTTTGTTTTTCCAGATCTGTGTTCTGAGTAAACTTGTTCACATAAATGGATGGGAAATGAAGGAGTTAATTGGAGCAGCATGTCTCAATTGTTTGAACTCCTCAAGTTCCAAGCAAAAAGTTAGACATCTGTCATTATTTTTAGTCTTGTACTTGCTGGCAGTTCGATTTACTCCTTCATATTTGTGACAAACAAGGAACTGGAAACCATCTAATTTGCAAAAAGATTTACCCAAGTCATCAGTCACTGAATTTCTCAGTTTTTTGAAAGTGTACCAAGAGAGCTTCATGAAGATTTTAGGTAACAACTATGTCTATCATTCTTTGACTTAGAGACCTTGTTTACCTTAATTTACCTAAAGGATTGAGAAAATTAAAATAATGTTAATTTAAAAATACACCTTTGCCAGCACAGTATCTTAAGATGTGTTTTATCTTCTCACGTAAAGTATGTATTGTCAAAAACCTTAGGTCTGTAGATTTTAACTTGCTGTACTTATGGAAAATGTCAACCATAAAATCTAATGAAGTCTGTTCTTTTTTTTTTTTTTTTTTAAAGGCTTTTCTTTTTATTTATTTATTTATTTATTTTTGGGACAGAGAGAGACAGAGCATGAACGGGTGAGGGGCAGAGAGAGAGGGAGACACAGAATCGGAAACAGGCTCCAGGCTCCGAGCCATCAGCCCAGAGCCCGACGCGGGGCTCGAACTCACAGACCGCGAGATCGTGACCTGGCTGAAGTCGGACGCTTAACCGACTGCGCCACCCAGGCACCCCTGAAGTCTGTTCTTATTGTCAAACCAATCAGTTCAATCAGACTTGGCCTTTTGTCAGAAAAAGCCTGACTTCGCTTTCACCCAGTATTTTTATGAATATTTTCCAACATACATAAAAGCTGAATGATTTATGAAGTGAACACCCATAAAGCCCTTCACCTAGATATTATGGTAAACATCTTCTCAGTGGGCTTTACAACGTATTCGTTTATTTACCCCTTAACCATTTATCTTTTCACCTGTTTACCTTTCACAATTAGTTTCAAAGTAAGTTGCCAATGTAAATATAATTCACCTCTAAATACTTCAGTGTGCAGGGGCGTCTGGGTAGCTCAGCTGGTTAAGTGTCTGACTTCGGCTCAGGTCATGATCTCACAGTTTGAGTTCGAGCTCCATATTCGGCTCTGTGCTGACAGCGTGGAGCTGGCTTTGGATCCTCTGTCCCCCTCACTCTGCCCTTCTCCCTCCCTCCCTGCCTCTCTCAAAAACATTAAAAAAAAAAAAACTTCAGTGTGCATATCATTAATGTTCAGTATTTGCTGATAATATTTTGAGGTAAAATTTATACACAAATGCACAAATCCTCTGTGGATCATGAGATTCATCCTGACAAATAACACACACCCGACTTGGACTCCCGTCAGTTGTAGTGCATTACCCTCCCCTCACAAAGGTCCTTCCTACCTTTTCCCAGTCAGCTCCTTCCACGGCCCTGCTGCCTCTCCCAGAGGCAGCCATCGGATTTCATTTCATCATATGAGTTTTGCGTGTTCTAGAACTTCAGGTAAAAGTACATTTATGTAAGGCTTCTTTTAGTGTAATTAAGATTCATCTATGTTGCATGTATCCGTAGTTTATTCCTTTAGATCGCTGAGTCATATTCCAGTATATACACGTGTCACACTTTATTCTTCTGTTGATGATCCCTTGGGCTGTCTCCAGGTTTGGTGATTATGAATAAGACCATCACCATTCATGTACAGACCTTTTGGTAAAAGCATACTTTCATCCCACTTGGTTGAATACTTTGGAGTGGAATTGCTGTGTCCTAGAATAGTCTGTTTAGTTGTGTAAGAAATTCACAGACCTTTCTCAAAAGTGATTGTACTGCATGTATGATGCATGAAAGATCTCATCGGCAACACTAAATGTTGGCAAAATGTGGAGCCAGTCTTTCTAAATTTAGCTGTCTGGTGGGTACGTAGTGGTTTCTTGTGGTCCAATTTGCATTTCTTTGACTAATGATGAGCACTTTTTCAAGTGCTTCCTGACCTGTTGATTATGTATCTTTTTGAAATGCCTTTTCAATATTTTATGCCTTTTTGAAAATATTTTTTCCTTTACTTTTGAGTTAAGATTTCTTTTATATTGTCCATACTAGCTATTTATCAGATATGGTTGCGGATATCTTCTCCCATTTCATAGCTTGTCATTATTTTCTTAATGGAGTCTTGATGAGCAGAAGTGTTCTGGTAAGACCCATGTATCCAAAGTTTTTTCTAATGACCATTACTTTCTGTGTCTTCCTTAGGAAACCTATGCATCTGTGTACTCCTCAACCCTAAGTCACAAGGACAGTTGATGTTTTCTTAGAGTAGCCTTATGGTTTTACCTTTTTTAGATCTCTTGGATTCATATTGAATTAATGTTTGTATATGGTGTCAGGTAAGAGGTTAAGGTTCATTTTTTTTTTTTTTTTTTTTTTTTTTATCCCATGTGAATGTCTGGTCAGTCGAGGACCATTTGTTAAAAAGTCTTTCCGTACTGAATTGCTCAAAGGCCAGGTATTTCATTGGGGTTGCACTAACCACATAGATCACTTTGGTGGGAATTAACTTTTTAACAATATTGAATTTTCTACTATGTGAACATGGTATATGATATTTTAGAATCTAAACATTAATGTTCATTTTAAGGAATATTGTAGAAATCACTTTTGATTATTGAAACAATTTGTGGAATTTGAAGATTATTAAAGACAGTCAAGACTAAAATAAGCCAATGATCTTATTTTTCTGATGGGTCGTAGAAAGTAAATCAGTTGTCTCTCATACTTTCATCTGTAATGTAATTTAATGCATAGGTTAAATCATGTGTAAGCTTTTCCAGAGTATCCTAGCCATCATGCAAGCTCTCTCATCTGACCTGTTGTTTCACTTATCAGCACATAGATTAATGATAAATTATTTTCTGGAGTGTGAACTTCTGAGGAATTGTGATTAAATCTAGCTTAGCCTTTCATGTTTGGTGACTAGTGTAAGAGAAAGTTAATAAGCCAGGGCCTGAAGATTGGCTTTGATACGAGAGGCATTAGGGAGCCAGTGAAGGTACTTGTTTAGTAGAATGAACACCATGAAGGAAAGTGGTGTTGGGTAAGAATGGGGTAAGAATTACTTGGAAGAGACCATCTGGAGTAGAAAAACCCTTTTAAAATTGTACTGCTCGGAGTGTGGCCAGCATACCAGGAATGTCGACATAATATGGGAGTTGATTAGAAACACATATTCTGGGCTTGACCCAGACCCACTGAACCGGAATCAGTGTTTTAAAAAGATTCCCAAGTCATTTAAAGTTTGGGGAGTACTGCTCTGGAGAAGCTTGCAGTCTCCCTGGCATATGAGTAGTTAAGGGCCGAAGTACAAACAGAGCAGTTGAAATGATCTTGACAGATGTCTGACTTCTTGCACGTTTGTTCTTTCTCTTGAAGTTGCCAAGATGGATTTCCAAAATCATCATTTTGGTTTTTTTGATTTTGTATGAGAAAATTGTCTTTCAGACAGTCTTTTTAGAAATACATTCTTAGAAATGCTACTTTATAGGCTTGTTAAAACCTTAAGAACCATAAATCATTGATTTAAGTAGATTCAGCTGACTATAAAGCTAGTCTTTTGAAAGAATCTAATGGGAACAAATAATGTAGTGTCCTATCTCTGCTATTTCCAGAGCCTGGAATTTGGGGATAAAGTTGAGATTTTGTAAAAGAGCTCGAGTGTGGTTGCTAAACAAACTATAATAGTGTGCTGCTTAGGTTGAAAGAGGGAAAAGACAGGAGAGGATGGATTTTATTCTGCATTGTTATAATTGTACACTAAAGGAAAATCCATTAGTAGTCTGCTGACCTTATACAGTAGCTGTTCATATTTTTCTGTTTCTTTACCAAAATTTCCATCAATGGACAGAATTTTCACATTGTTCTAATCATGGTATAGATAGATGCAGCTTTGTAGTCTGCTTGTGCCATTTAACATATTTCCCTTCAGCTCTTCTTCCCTCTCATCCCTGGCCTCCCTGATGGGCCTTCTGAGCTCCGATCTCTGGTTCATCTTGGACCCTTCAGCCTGTTATTTCCTGTTTAAGAGTCCATAGACATCCTTCACTTGCGTGCCTTGGTTCCACTGGTACAAACACACCTTGCTGACCTTACCTCCTCATGGAACTAGATCTTTTTCCTAGGATCAGCTTGCGATTCATCTGTTCTGTGAAGCCAACCCAGGTGTCCCATGGGCCTCAACCAACTTCTGGCAGTCACCATCTGCCTTTGTACAGTGGAGCCTCCTAACTTAACGGCTTCACAAGTGAGGGCCTCATAGCACAGTTCTTGTCTTCCCTTAGTCTCCAGATCTCAAGAATGGTGGCAGCAGATGACCCTGAGCAATGCTGTGCTGAGTTTTGCTGGCAGAGGAGTCATCAGAGGAACGACAGCCTCTTACAAAGATGGAAAAGATAAGAGATGAGGCCACTCTGAGCCCTGGAGCCAGGGTCCCTGGTTCACCTCTGCATTTTGAGTCTGCCAGGGGATGCTCTAGTTGAGATTGTGGCTAACTTTGAACTTTGGGTCAATTTACTTATTTCCCTGAGTTGTTTGCCAGCTAAGAAATTTGGGGGATTAACTGTAAAGAAGATAACTGATAGTTTCAAAGGGAAATGATTCTTAAAATTTTGAACTAAATTAAGAAACTTAAGTCAGAAGCTTTGTTACGGGTATGGATGAAGGAAACTTGTAGGAAAAAGCATCTAAACTGAAAGTCATTGTTCATTAGATTGCCTTAGAATAAGAATTATGACATCATCTTGTGCCAGTTATCACCTTTTAGTACTTGAGAGTACGTAGATGGAGCTGGGCAAAAGATTATAAATAATATCCTCCAGTGAAAAGGGTCACATCCCCGTCCAGCATCTGCTGTGAGCTTGAGAAGCAAAGAAAAGCTTTTGCTCAGTACAATTAGCCTTTGCTTTTCAGACTTCTTACCTCACTGCATGTTAGGCTGTGTTGACAGTTTACTTCTCAAACTTTCTTTCAATACACGGAGAAGACGTGGACAGCAAGGGGTAAATTTGGATAGAAGGGATCAGTTAGTCATTGGAAAGGAGCGTTTTTGGGTAACCTGTTTCTGGAGGGGCAACTGGATGGCACAGTTGGTAAAGTGTGTGACTCTTGTTCTCGAGGTCATGAGTTTGAGCTCCATGTTGGGTGTAGGGATTACTTCAGAAGAAGAGTCTGTTTCTTGAGTAAAATGTTTCTGAACACAAAGGCTACAGATAAGAGTGATCATGCCTACCAGGTCTACCATCTCTGAGATTGCTGTCCTGGTATGATTTTCTTAATTGAAGCGTAGTTTAATGTACAATATGATGTTAGTTTCAGGTGTACAGCATAGTGATTCGACAATTCTGTATTTGACCCCGTGCCCACCACAGTAAGTATAGTCACTGTTGGCCACCATACGACATTACTACAGTATCACTAACTCTTTACCTTATGCTCTTTGTACTTTACATCTCTGTGACTTCTTTTAGAACTGGAAGTTTTGTCCTGGTACGATTATTAAAATTTGCCTCCTTTCTCTCAAAAACGTCTTGGTTTGGATGATAAATTACATGGTCACCCTACTGAAAACTGATAAAATGCTTTGTGTCAGACAGTGTACCAGATGTTTTATGTGATCCTGAAAGAATCAGGATCTGCTGTTGCCACCTTACAAAGATGCTCAAAAGCTAAGTAACTTGACCGAGATCACACAGTGGCAAGACTTGGTGAGCAAAGTAAGATACTGTTGGACTTTTAAAGCTACTTAATTTTTCCCAGTCTGCTACACTAAGCATTTAATGGGTATGGCCTTCATTGATTTTAGGATCTAGTGAAGGAACCCTGCAGTGGTTGTGAAAGCCTTTTTCTGGAAGAGAATGTGGGCTGGGGGATGTCTGGATAAGGATAGAGGTGATGTGATGCCTATGGTGGGGATGCTGGGAGTGAAAGTAGAGTTGTGTTCAGGTCACAGAGCTGGATGCACGTAGCCATCAGTATCCTTAAACAGCCCTGCTGCTGAAGCCTGGGTCTGTCAGCTTGGGATGGGAAGGTTATGGAAGTTGTATAGATACTATTGCTCAAACTGGTGTGTGCATACATATCAGCTGGTAATCTTGTTAAAATGCAGGTCAATTCCATAGATCTCGGGGGTGCTGAGATTGTGTATTTATAACAAACTCCTGGTGATGCTGATGTTGCTGGTCTTCCTCACTAGACTTTGGGCAGCAAGAGTACAGTCGATGATTAGATCCTTCCTGCCAGAGGCATGGGGGTAGTCATGCACACAGATACCCTCATTTTAGAGGTCAGGGTGGGGTGGGGGCAGTTGTGTCTAGGCAGAGGTGGCCTCGCTGTGGGGTGGAAGGGACTATATAGATAGCTGGTTTAGTGGGCACAGGTACTGAAATATAGATGTTTTTAAAGGCAGCATTGTTTTTGTAGTTAGTATATGTAGATTATTTTTAAAGTTTGTCCTTAGCTTGTGTGAGGGTGGACCTAGAGAAGCAGGAGGGAGTGTTCTGGGGTGGGAACAATACCAACATGGTGCAGTGGTGAACAAGGTTTTAACAAACACAGACAGGGAGCAAGCAGAGTATCTATAGCCAGACAGGAATAACGTGGATGGATGACACAGCAGCAAAGCTCTAAAGAAAAAGGAAGGGAAAAAGAAAAAGAAAAAACCACCTCTAATGGGAGGAGTCTCTCCCACAGACTGGTCATTTCTCCCCTCTCAGCTCTGCCTGAGTGCCCAAGGACATAGGGGTATGTACTGCAGGTGGTTCTCGCTAGTTTATCCTGTGGCTAATGGTATTTTTTCTTGCCTCTGCCCACCTGGGACCCTGTCTATATTGGTCACTGCCCGTATGACATGGGAGAACAGGTGAGGCGGAGTACTGCCACCAGCATGGTTTAGGTGTGAGCAGCCTGCCTGCTGAGGCTGGGACCTTTGCTCTCTACCCTCTTTTCTGGGGAGGAGGCCTTGTGACTACAGGTCATGATGGCAGAGGACTGATACGGGAGAGCACGTCACCAAAGAGGAAATGGCGGAGGTTCCAGAATATCTGGGCAGAGCTGTACTTTGTTGCTGGAGCTGTGAGTGGTCACAGAAGTGGGGCCTTGGTCCTGAGCAGGACCCCTGAGTGAAGGCCCCAGCAGCCAGAGGCATCGGTGAGCCTCCCAGCTGGCTAGCTGGGAGGCTCAGAGTGCTCCTGGAAGGCCGGAGACAGGGCGTTGGCAGGGCCGGCTGGTGGGAGCTCCTGAGCACTGGATTTCTGAAGGGGCAGAATAGCACTGGGACTGTTGCTTTTCTTTCTGTCTGTCTGAACTGTTTAGCAGTGTTGCCTCAGTCTGTCCCTATGTCCGGCCGCCCGAGGGAAGGGAGGCTGGACCTGACAGAGCTGCTCATGACTCATGCCCATCCTGTTGGGGCGAGAGGAACCAGGGACAGGGATTGTCCTGGTCAGGGCAGAGCTTACTCTGGCCTGTGGGTGGTGGGACATACGAGGGCAGCCTGGCGACTCCCTTCCCTCTGCTGAAGCTGACCCCTTTTCTCTGTGATGTGCTCCAGACAAGCCTGGAGCACCAGGTGTTGTTTCCCAGGGTCCCAGTATGCAGTGTTTTCTGAAGGTTACTCCATCCCTCAGTGGTAAACACTGCTGTGTCAGGGTGCTGCTCAGGGGCCACTTGGAGCACATAGATTTTTGCTAGCAGGATTGTGAAGCTTTGCATTGGGCTGCAAAACCAGGGCTTGAGCAAGCAGCTGGAGAGAATCCAGGACTAGAGTGTTTTTGGGTTTGGGGGTGGAGAGCAGAGGGAGGGGAAGGGAGGGGCAGGAGGGCAGAGCTACACAAGCAGGCAGTCACTGCTTTGGCTTTGCTGTCAGCGGAGAGGACTTCAGTCGTGCCTCAGGGCCGCTTGGCCACCATTGCTGGAGACCGGAGGGCGCTGCCTCGGAACCCTGACTTACCGGCACTGCACCCGGACTGTTCCAAGTAGCTGTTGTGCTATCTTTTCCCGGGGAGGCAAGTCTCCTCCCTGTCGTCCCCTCCTGCTCCTCCCCCATTCTGTGAGGGATGATGCCGCTTTCTATTGCACAGCTCAGCCGGCTGATGTCACTGGCAGCGGGAAGCATCAGCAGCCTGATCACATGCTGGCCCAGTCTGTAATGCAGACGGGATAGGGGTGTGTATGTGGGGAGGGGGGCTGTATGGCAACCGCTCTTGCTCTGACGCCCCCAAAAGTGCAGAGGCAGCGGCCGCAGCATCCGGCCGACTTGGATGTCTGCTCCTTGAGCTCGGGGAAACTATTATTATTAATATTTATTGTTGATAATACTGGGGAAAACAGCCCTTAACTCTGGGGTTTCTGCTGTCCTCCTGTTCAAAGCAGACTTCCAGGACTCAGAAGAAACAGTTACGAGCAGGATGCTTTTCCCCACCTCTGCGCAAGATTCTTCCCGGGGCCTCCCAGATGCAAATGACTTGTGCCTTGGCCTGCAGTCCCTCAGTCTCACAGGCTGGGACCGACCCTGGAGCACCCAGGACTCCGATTCCTCAGCCCAGAGCAGCACACACTCGGGTGAGTGCCAGAAAATGAGTTGGCTGGGGGAGGGGGACGCATGGGGTGGTGAGCAGAGACATCCACAGCAACAGTTGTTCTCTTCCCCTTTGCATCACCTCCCCCCCCCCCAATACAACATGGAGCTGTTTTGCAAGAGATGGAAATGCTGGCTGTGAGCGTGGCAGGACAGATGGTTGCTCGTAAAGGCAGGCATGGCTTTTCCACTTACCCTGATAAATTCCCTGGAGTTGTTAGTGTGCACCTGGGGTGGCCCTGAGAAAGGTCCCCAAGGTGACAGTCTTATGCAGAAAAGATCCAGCTAACCCCCCGAGTGCCCAGGCCTGTTTTGGAGATGATGAAGCAAAACACTTTTCAGTGGGGGAGGGGACTTCAGGGGCTGATCCCTGGATGTCCAGATTCTGTTTCTCAGTGGTTTTTATAACTAGGGACCTGTATATGAGGATGGGTGAGTCCCTAAATCATGGCAAGGGAGTAATTTTAACCTCCAGTGTGGCTGGGTGGTATTAGAATATTGGAATTGGCTTTAACATACGGGTAAGAACATTGACCCTGGAAAGGGACAGGCAGGGTCAGTGGGGTGGAGTAACTCTCAGCTGCGGAGGCTTTGTTTTTCTTTGTGTGAAGGGTAACCAAATGGATGGAGGAAGAGCCACTCCCCTTTAGGACCCCTTGTTGCCTTGGGAGGATTTGATGGGGACAGCCTGAAGGGGCTTCCAGGCCAACCCCGTGAACTGCTTCTGCTGAGAACTTCCCAGTGCCCGTTTCTTTCCCTCTTGTACACGGGGGAGGGTTGGCCAGACCCAACCAAATCTTGGAGTGTTCAGGAAGAAATGGGAACTTCAGAAATACTATAGGTAACTTAAAACCCATGTATTTTGCTTTATGTACATTATACCTTAATAAAAAGAATAGCAGCAGATACTTAGGGAACATGGAAAGTTAGTGGGGGGCAGCCATTTCCTATTGGTGCTGACCGTGGGATTCACTGAGCCTGCCATCCTTCCCTCACCTCCTCAGCTCCAGAAACTGGCAGTCATGGTAGCCAGGTACCGTCTTGCTGATTTCTCTGGCCTCCACCCTATTTGGCCGCAGGTCTTTTTTTAGAATGCTTTGCAGAGCCCGGGACTGTTGTCTGTTGGCATTATCCCATTTGATTGGGGGTAGGGGTTGGATTTTTTTTTTTTTTTTTTTTTTTTTTTGATTTGAGGATGGGGAAGAGCTTTGTCTAAGTAACTACCTCTGGGTTAAGGTAGAATTTCTTGAAGTACTGGCCTTCAGTTGACTCAGGTTTTTCCAGAAAGATTGGTAACTGCCCTGGGGCAAGGAAGTGTGGCATCCTGTGCCTGGAGATCTTGGCTGGAAGGCCATGGTTGCTTCTTTTATGTGGTACTCTGAAGTTGACCCAGATGGCCTGTGAAGCTGACCTTGTCCTCATTCCCACTGTATCTGAGCAGAAAACAGAAGAGCTTATGTAGGAGGTGGGCACCTGTCTGTGGTGACCAGTGTTTGACTAAGGCACTATCTCTCACTGGTGTCAGATTGGGGCGTGGCCCTTCTTTGGCTCTGGTCTCTGTTAGCTACAAGGGTCCTTCTGAAAAGTACTACCGCACACAGGTTGCAGGAGGGCGCAGGTTGGGGCTTGGAGAGCGTAGCCTGAAAGTTACTGTGAAATTAGGCTGTAAAAAAACAGCTTGGACCCAGTCGTAATTCCTCCAGCTTCCTTGCTGCCTGAAAGTCCTGTGCTTGTAGCTATTTGTCTCCAGAGTGGGGATGAATTTATTTCTTCACCTTTCATCTCAGGCACATCAGTGATAAATATCACATGATTTTGTGGATCAGGGAGGGACTGCAGTCTGTGGCCCTAGCATTCACAGGGACCAGAGGGCTGCCCCAGTGCTGTCATCTGGCTATGGGCAGGGTTAGTGTGGCCGTGTCTTCCTTTCTGAGGGTTAAGGACACACCCATCCCTCACATCCGTGATGTCCTCGAATTTTGGAGCTATGATGACGGCCATCTCTCTTCTTTTCCCTGAGCTCTGGGCCTTCTCAGCCCACACGAGGGTACTGCCTACTGGAGTAGGATGCAGCCCTCCCACCAGCCAGCTGCAGTGCCAGATCGGGCACCCTTGCCAGCAATGCGGGAACATGCGGCCCACATTCCAGTGCCTACACTGCCTTCCCTTCTGAAGACCAACTAGCTCAGTTTTCTTTAGGGAGGGAGGGAGGTGTTTCAACATCTCTGGGCAGTCTGGGAGTTATCCATGCTGTGTTTTGTGGAGCACAGGTGCAGGCTTGCTCCTTGGGCTCTGCTTGGTGACACATTGCCCCAGGCAGCTGTGGCTTCATCACTGACCACCTTCTGCCATTGTATGTGTTCATCAGTGTTGGGGGTAGGGGAGGAAGATGGCAGGGCTCTTACCTGAAAATCTTGGTTAAATGTATTCAGCAAGCATTGAGCCCTGGCTATGTGCCAGGTACTAGATTAGGCTCTGGAGGTCCATCGATGAATAAAATTGTTGCCCTTACAAATCCCTGTAGCTACCAAGGGTAAACAGATGAGAAGGTATACCAAAGGCAGTGTGATAGTTGCTACGACAGGGGCTTCCATTTTTTCCACTAAGGATTTTTTTTTTTTTTTCACAGGGACAACTTTTAACTGGGTTCTCAGCATGAGACTGGTACATGGAGACCTTTCTTAGGGGGCTAGGATCCTTCTGCTACATGGGCTCCATTGGCCTCAGAGGCCTGCTTTTGAAGCCCCTGGGGTGGAATCTGGTTTTGAGATTAGTGCCTGCAAGGCCAGCATCGGTTTGGTTATGGCGCTTTGTGGGGTCCCTCCTTCTAGAAAGACTGGGCCTACCCTGAGGCCTCACCTCTTGCTGGGAAGAAAGCCTTTTGGAGAAAGATGAACGTTAGACATTGGTTTTTCCCTGAGACCCCAGTGGCATGTGTCCAGCACTACCTTTGTTGTCCTTGTAGTGTGTCTGAAGTCCCGTAATAGAACAGTAGAACCACGAAAGCTGTCCTCAGTATCTTGGGATGGGGGATGGAATGACTAATAACTACCAGTTGTTGACCGCTTCCTATGTGAAGTCCATCACGTGACTTTAATGCTTGTATAATCCCATGAAATGGGTAGTCATTACTTCTATCATAAAGATGGGTAGGTAAGGTCACAGGTTGTGAAGTACCAGAAGTCACACAACTGCCAGAACTCACAGTGCTCTTTGGTTCCAAAACTCTTGTGCTTTCTATTACACCTGTGTTCCTGTGAGCAGAACTCTTAACGTGTTGGACAAGAACACCTATGTTAAGGTATTTCCACATACTGCCCTGGGGCTGTCCATCCAGAGGTGATGTATTCCCTAGCTGAGACCCCTCAAAGCTACAGTGTGCCGTAGACAGTTCTGACTCCCCTCTACCTGAGTCTCAGCTCATGAGCTGTGCCCACCCAATGGATCTGTCTCCCTGACTTCCCCCTGGGGACTCTGTTGCAGGGAGTATTACTCAGCATGAAGGGGGTGACTGAGAATCTACTTTGGGGAGGCCTGGAAGCAGGGACTCTTAATGACTGCCTTGTATCGAAGCCCAGTGGGTAGACCAGATGTTCTGTCTGAGGATGCCAGAGGCCATGCCCTGTTTTCTCCTACTGTCCTTTAGAAGTCCCCAGGGGATTAACCTGTCCACCTTCTCTGGTTTCTGCCCTGACTGCTAACCAGTCAGGTTATGAATGGTATGTTCCCATGCTGTGTTACTTGCAGGCTCCCTGTTGGTGGGCAGGCTGGATCAGCCTGGAGTGAGGGGGGACCCTCGGCATTTTGATTTTGCTGCTGCTATACTTCCAAAACAGCCTTTCTGAGGTGATACTCAAAACAGAGTTGGGCTCCTCATCTGTGGAACATGGACTTCTTGGCCTGGACCAAGTTCCGCTCCTGCAGATCTCCTTCAACCATCCACTTCTCCACTACTGTGTCCCCAGCATGCAACACAGCACCTGGCTCATGGCTTTTTAATAAGTATCTGTTGAATGAACGATGAATGTCGAGCCACTGTGTTGTTAATCCTGGGTAGTTTTGAACTGCAGAGTTCAGTCAAGGTCTCTCCCATTCTTCTGCCTCCCACGTGTTTTGATCAGCTGGATGGATGGATTCTTCAGAGATCAGTATCTCTGAACCTCCATAGTTTCTAGGGCACGAAGATGCATTTACAGAAAATTTTGTCATACACTGGAACAGGAGTTCTATCGTGGACTCAGGAAGTCTACTGAGAAATAGCATTTAGTGCAGAGATGAGGGAGGGCCTGGGAAGCAGTATGATAATAGGGTGCCTCCTAGGCAGGAAAGAAATTGGGTACAGGGGGAGCATGTGTGCTGACCTTACGTGGGACTTGGGTATGTCGTTTCTTCAGGTAATGAAATTTGTGCAGTCATCTCCTCTCTCTAGAGGAGAAAGGCTCTGTTGGGTGCCACATTGCGTCTGTGGGATCCAGGGTCAGTGAAGGCAGCTCACACTCAAATGATAGCCTACCACCTGAATTGGAGTGTGGTGTAGACTGCAGGGTTGGGGTTCCAGGCAAAGAGCAGTCTGTTGTTATACCTGGAATGAGTGCTGCCCTCCCACTTCCTATCTGTGTGCCTTCAGATGGATTTTGAGCACAAACAACCTAGAGCTAAGGGTTGGGAGAGAGAAGGAAGGGTTCCAAGTATGTGGCCCTAAATCTCAAGCTAGAAATAATGGCTCCTGGTGTGGGTTTTTTCCATGATTACTCCCAGGAGTTAGCAGGCATCTGACTCTGATGTCTTGGGCCTAGTCTCTCCCGAAGCTGAGCTCGAACTCAGGGTCTTGGCAATACCCACATACAGTTCCAAACTCTTGCTGCTGCCACCATCAGGCTCTGGGTGACTTTGTACTCTTGGGGAAGGCTTCAGAAAATTCGAACAGTGACTCAGCTGTAAAAACCCACAGGAGCTGGCATAGAAGGGTGAAAGTGGAGAAAGTTAACAATCGGTCTAAAAATATTCCTGCTGATTTGGTCTCTTGTACCCTCTGAGGTAGCATTAATGAGCTGGAACCCTCTGCCAGGTCTTCTCTTCCCCGTGACTTCCCTGAGAGCTGTCTGTAGCTGATCCTAATTCCTGCCAGCATGTGAGTGGTGAATGGTGCCTCTGCTCCAAGAAGAGCACACTGCTTTTCTTAGTCACTTTTGGAAGATACAAGTGCCATATGCTTGGCCACCAGGGCTGGAGGTACTTGGTAAACGTCAGACTTCCTACGGTCCCTGAGTTGTGGAGTTCAGGAGTAGAGCAAAGGTCTAGGGCCCTGGATCCCATTGAAAAGTGACTATGGACTTCTCTCCACACTTACCAGCCCCCAAGCCATATAGGTTAATGCTTGACATCTGGCCTTGGGGAAGCTCTGTGCCCTGTGATGGGGAGTGGACTTCAAGATACTGACCTGCAGCATAAATGACCTAGCACTTGCCCTGGATTTTAGATTGTGTAGCTTAAAGAGCGTGCCTTTCTAGTAGATATACTTACTACTTCAAGTTACGAAGAGGGAAACCATGGATTGCTAGCTTTTTGGCTCCTTCCCTCCTGATTCCCAGCTAGTGGGAATCAGTGTTAGTCACACCAGGGGAAGTATGGTGTCATGGGCTGAGCCAGGAGTAGGACAGGTTCCATCTCTTGAAATGAGGTTCCATCTTCCCTAGAAGCTTTTCCTTTGATCTGTAGATACTCAAAGAACTACCTGCTCAGGTGCCATGTGAGTAGACTGTATAGGGACACTCAGGTCACTCTAGGGAATCTGACCACAGGTGACAGTTTCTAGAAACCTAGCTCCTTCTTTGGGTTGAAGGAAATCTCAAACCACGTGGAAAATCATAAGCCTGTTGATACTAGGTTTTTTTGCCTTCCCCATATCTTCTAATCAAACTCCTACTGTATTCTTGGCCCTCCCAATGTAACATTTGCAGGAAACTGCTGCAGTGGAGGTTCTGATGTGACCCAGGTGTGTGAATCCTGGGGCATCCTGATTTTTTGTCTGCTAAATGACATTGTCCCTTTCCCTTTTTCTTCTGTGTGGTTAGGATAGTTTTCAGTGAAGCACTCTTTCCTGCTTTTAGTACTTGAATGTGGAAGTATGTACACATAGCTGTGAGGGTCCCAGCAGGTTACCGGAAGGATTGAGCAGGGAGGTGCTTCTCCTGTCCTGCCCTTCCTCAAGCGCAGAGTAGGCTCTCTTCAGCCTGTACCTATATATACTTAGTTCTCTTCGAAGAAAGTATTTGAAACTAGTGGAAGGAGTATTGTCACAATTTGATGTGACAAGTAACTCTACTTCTCTCAACCTCTGTTTTGGTGATGGGCTGGGTTGGGATGAGCTAAGATTTTTTTGCTCCAGTTCTGAGTTGCTGCTAGGTCAGTATTGTGTCCTTGAGTTGAATAACCTTGATCGAAAGGGTGCGGCCTCAGTGAGCATACTGGCTCTAAGGGATGTGATGTTTCTTTCCTTTTAGTACTGCCCAGCAAATACTGATCACCTGCTCTCTGCCAGATGTTGAGTTAATTACTGTCGGAGTGGCTTGGCATGGTTGGTTGAGAAGGCAGAACTTTGTCCACATGTGTGCCTGCAAATATCCATACAAATGTTTTTGAGGCTTTAAAAAGCTTGTTTAAAAGAAGATTATTTCTTATAGGCAGAGACTCCAAAGGTACTTAGTTACCATTCCCCACCCCCTGGGGATTCTAGGCCCTGTTACTTGTGCTTGATTCTCCTTTTCCGGTTAGATCCGGTTACCTTGAAAGAGGCAGAGAAAGTCAAACGGGAACGGGCTAGTTTCACTTCGTGTCATTTAAAAAAGCCTTTTTGTTTGGGAATAATTTCACATTTACAGAAGTTACAAAGTTATACCAGGAATACATGTATTTCCTTTATCTGGATTCTATTATTTTTTTATTTTTAAGTTTGTTTATTTTGAGAGAGAGCGAGCGAGCCTGCATAACCAGGGGATGGGCAGGGAAAGAGAAAATCCCAAACAAGCTCTGTGGTATCGGCGCACAGAGCCTGACAGGGGGATCAATCCCATGAACTGCAATGTGAGATCATGACTCGAGCTGACCAGCTGACTGACTGAGCCACCCAGGCGTCCCCAGATTCTCTTATTGTTGACATTTACCTTTATTATTTGCGCATTATTGTACTTAAATATGTTCATAAGTGACAAAACAGTTCTCAACTCCATTCAACTTAAAGTTGATCTAATATTTAAACTGTTGTTCATAGTCCAGTTTTGTCAGGTAACCCAGTTGGATCCTTCATAGCACTTTCCTCTTCCTTCTTCTGTCTTAGCAGGTGGTGTCTGCCCCAAGCAGTAGGCCCTACCTCCCTTGGTTTTTGCTCAGTATGAGCTTACAGAGAATTTTGGTTGTCTTGAATATTTTTCACAATGTTCGCCTTGTTCCGGTCATCACTCTTTCTGAGACTATATTACCACAATCTATACCGCTCTTTTATACTCTATGTTTGTTCCTGCTTACTGTCACTCTCCCTCTGTCCTCCCTACTCACCCTGCACCCAACTAGTGTTTCCCGAGACCAGACTCTTTGGGAAATGTCCTATAGCCGCCTTGCTTTTTTTCTTTTAGGTATTAGTTGCCATTATGCTGTAAGAGCTGTGTTTAACCTGCAGAAATAATGATATATCAAAGGTTTTTGGGGCATGGTAAGGGGAACTGATTAGAAGAGTGATGTAGCAAGCCTCAGGTTTTTTTAGATGAGTGCTTCTCACACTTTAATGTGCACACCGACCTCCTGGGGATCTTGTTCAGAGCGCAGGTTCTGATTCAGTAGGTCTGGAGTGGGGCCCACGTTGCATTTTTAATGAGTTCCTACAGTGGCAAGGTTCTAGAGAAGTTTCAAGGCCTGGATGATTTAGATCCCAAGGCACTGACCTTTGGTAGGCGAGAGAGCTTTGTCAGTAGTTGATGGTCTTAAAAGGAATTTGAACAAAGAGAAGTGTCAAGAACATGAAGACAAAAAGATGTAAGTCCTGAGTATTAAAGGTAGCTAGTGAATGGTGCATTATAGGAGATACAACTCAGAATCAGAATTAGGTCCCACTCTGTCATTCACTAGCTGTTACTTATACAGATGCTTGCCCTTTGAGCCTTGATCCTTGATCCTCTCTTTAAGATGGGGTAATAGTACTCACTTCTTAGGATTCAGTGAAGATTATTTACCTTCAGGTAGAAGTGCTTCTAACAAAGTGTCTAGCACATGCTATATGTGCAGTAAATGGAAGTTGCTATTAGCAAGTAGTAGGAGGTTGATGGAACCTGGTCCAGATTGTAGAACAGACGATTGACTATGAGCCATGGGCATTTAAGGAAGTGGAGTTCATTAGTGGCCAACATGGGTTGTCATGCCTTTATCTTTTTAGACCAGGTATATTATCACATTTAGAGGAGTGCTATAGACCTAATTCCTAGCTTTGACATGGGAATTTGACAAAGCCTCCAGATATCTTTGTGGGCGTGGTTAAGAAAAAATTGCATGTGAGTTGAGGTGGATGAATTTGTGGCTTGTAGAACGGAGGCACCACCACAGTAGTGAATGGAAATTGACATGAATGATGAAAGTGGTCTCCAGTGGCACCCAGTTTGCTTTTTGACTCTTTCAAATGCACGTGTTTTTTTTCTTAAAAACCTTGGGTGAAAGACTCAGTTACTATGGCCTCGATTTGTTGTCCTTGATAGCCCCAGACACAAGCCCTCTGGGCCAGCCATCCTCCCTTGAGCTTTTTTCTGCATGCTGCCTTATTCTGCATTTTCCCTTGACAACTTCTAGAGCTCCCTACTGTGCTACCCCTTTTCCCAGGGTTAGCACACTGCTTTCTGTCTTGTTGCTCTCTGGTGAGTGCTCCCTCTAACCTCTGCACTTGCTGAGGGCTTTTCCTTGAGGGTACTGCTTTGTCCAGTGGAAGATAGACATTCTTCCAAGCTGAATTTACCATTTATCTCAGGGTCATTCTTTCTGTTCCTCATTACTAGTTTCCCAGTCCTCTTCTTCTCTGAAGATGTCAGTATTTGTTTTATATTTGTTTATTTTAACCCCAGGCTCAGTTATCACCATGAGTCCCTTTGATACCCATATGGGCGACCTAGCCAATTTTTTAGACTCCACACTGCACATCAGCCAGTCGGTGGTCACACATTATCTTACCATCCTGAAAGCTCAGTCCTCACTGTTCATCCTGTCTGCTGCTTCACCCCTATTGTAGCTGTCAGCACATTGAAATTGCTGGTTTTCCATTTGCTTCAACTCTGTTGACCTGCTTTGGTCTTTCACCTGTACTACATGACCCGTCACTCACCTCCTGTGTTGCTCTTTCCATCAGCTCTTGTCTTGTTTCCTCCTTCATAGCCCCGTGTGGGTCCAGTGGAGAGAAGGGCCCGTCGAGTTTAAGTGCTGTCTCTCTGGGTTGGGCCCTGGGTGCAGGTGTGGCCTTGCTGAGTTTACCCGATCAGCCTCCTTTGTCATCCCCCTAGAAGCTCTTCAGTATCTGCCAGGTGCCTATAGGATGAAGTCTCAGTGCTCTAACTTGTTTTTCAAAGGTCTGTGTAATTTGATTACTACCTCATTATTCAGCACCCTGTGAACTTGGGTTTGTAAAATGTGAAGAAAGAGGAGATCCTCCAGGGCATTGGTACCACGTGTAAGGCCGATGTATATGATCCGTTGGTTTCCAGAGGTTTTATGCCAGGTTTTGCAGCACCCGGAAGGAGCCTGGAATAAATCTTCACACCTCCTGCCTTCTCAGGACATGAGCTCAGGGGCTTTGATTTTGTGTTTCAATGAGGGAGGGGCTTGTCAAGAGTATTTGAGAATTTTGACAAGGACTATTTCTGGTGGATGTCAGAGTCCAAGCGTTGAGAGACACTTTCAACATACAGTTATAAGCTTGTGCTTAGGAAACTGCTTTCAAAGGCCTAGTTAAAAGAATGTTTCCTTAAAAACACAAAGTAATAAAGTAATGGACTCCTTGCTGTATATGGTACAGCTTCCCCCATCCTCAACACACATGCCTATTAAACTGGCTAGAATTAAAAAGACTGGTCATAACAGGTATTGGCCAGGATGCGGAGGGACTGAAACCCTCATCATTGCAGGGGGAAATGTAAAATGATACACCCCCTTTGGAAACCAGTATAACAGTTTCTTTAAAATTCAAGGATGTATTTGTCAGAATAAAATACACACATCCGCAGTATCCTCTGCATTTAAAGATACATTTGCCTTATCTTTATCTGAAAGGGAGGCCATTTGGCTAAAAGAGAGAGCGGGCTGGTGTCATCTGGCACATGCACTCTGTCCTGAATGGCATGTGTGTCTGGTTCCCTGGAAGCATGCTTTCACTTTGACTTCATGTTTGGAGAGGTTTATTCCTGCCTCTTGGGACTCAGCACAGCCCCCAGCAGGCATTCAGTCTAGCTTGGAACCGGAGAGGAAACCCACCCTGGTGACCTGTGTTTCACTCCCTGACCAGTGAGGGGAGCCAGTCACAGCCACCATCTATGAAGCACTTATGCACACTTCAGCACGTTACTTTGGTTTCACCTCACAGCCATTTGGGGTGGCTGTTTTCCCCTTTCTTCAGATGGAAACGGTATCGGATTAATGCTTCTTCCCTAGCCTTCGTGCCACCATGCTCCGTGGCAAACGCGTTTATTCCTCCTCCTCATGGATAGAAAGGTGTGCTTTCCTTTGGATTCCTTAATTCTTCAAGGCCATGGGTGGAAAAATGTTCTCTTCTGTCCACTTTACCTCTCTCATCTCTTCTGGCCTTTGCTTCACTCTTTTTTTGATGTTCGGTATTTAAATGTTTACCGTGTGCTGGGCACTGCTCTGCTGAGCACTTGCCATCTGCTGTCTAGTTACTGAACCTTCCTGATGGTATTATGAAATAGTTGGTGCTCCACTCGTGATGACTGTGAGAAAACGAGGACTCTGCTTCCCCGAGCACACAGCCATGGAGAGGTGGTGCTGACCTCGGGTTCCATTCCAGGTTTATCTTAAGCCAGAGTGGGCTTAACCATCTGTCATTCTGCTCCATCCTCAGTGTCTGAAGTTCAGGGTGTATAGGAGAGAGTCTGTATATGCAGGAACATGGCATAAGGGAACTTCTCCGGCAAGAAGACATGCTCCTTCTGAACCAGACTTGTGGGATGTGTCCTGAAATTGTATATTTTAGCTATATAGTGTTAGGTAAGAATTCTTGGGGCGCCTGAGTGGCTCAGTTGGTTAGGTGTCCGACTTCAAGTCATGGTCTCACGGTGCGTGGGTTCAAGCCTCACATCAGGCTCTATGCTGACAGCTCAGAGCCTGGAGCCTGCTTCACATTCTGTGTCTCCTCCTCTCTGTGCCCCTCCCCCACTTGTGCTCTCTCAAAAGTAAACATTAAAAAAAAAAAAAAGGTGGGAATTCTTTGAATAAATGTGTTGGCAGGCAGTAAGGAGGGAGTGTGGCTTGGGCTTCCTAATGGTTCTGAAGGTGTCTCCTGAGGCAACATGGATGTGTGTATTCAGATATTAATAGCAGCTGTGACCAGGGTCCCCATTGGCATATTTCCCAGATACTGTTACTGACCCTTAAGTCTGGGTGGCAGAGAGCAGTTTTGCTGCTGCTGTCACAGCAAGGACTTTGGTCTTCAAAAAGCTGTCCTGTAACTACCTCTAATGGGCCCTGGTTGGCTGTGGTAGGTGTTGGAGATTTGTCTACTTGTTATACTCTAGTGATGGTTCTGCCATGTTTCCAAGGTTGTGCCTTTGTGTATCTTGTTGGGTGGGAGAAAAGGGAAGGACTGTTGACTGGGAAGAAAACGAAGAGGTCATGAGACCTCCTTATTTCTTTTTCTCCTAGTACTGAGCATGCTCCACAACCCACTGGGCAATGTCCTGGGGAAACCCCCCTTGAGCTTCCTGCCTCTAGACCCCCTTGGATCTGACTTGGTGGACAAGTTTCCAGCACCCTCAGTTAGAGGATCCCGCCTAGACACCCGGCCCATCTTGGACTCACGTTCTAGCAGCCCCTCTGACTCAGACACCAGTGGCTTCAGTTCTGGATCGGATCATCTCTCAGATTTGATTGTACGTAACTTGTTGGGGAGTGGGGTGGGCAAGGCAAGTGAGTGTAAAAAGGGAAGTGTGTCTGCCAGAATGCAGGCAGGAGGTGGAGGCCACTGTGTGCATGTATGGAACTTCTCAGTGGAGAGGAGGATGCCTTGTGTGCTCACGGAGCGATCCGTTTCAGGACCCCAGCTGCCAAGTCCCTTTTCACAAGATACTTCCAAGAGTTTGGAGAAATAGTTAATTTCAAAAGTTAATTTGGGAGTCTTGGCGTTGCTCTGTTTCTTGACCTGCTTGGTCATTTTCTTTAGCCTTGAAACTATGTGTATGGTTTATGTACTTTTACATGTTTTACCTCAAAATTTTTAAATGGTTTTAAAAATTGCATTAGTAATTATCAGCTAGGATTTCCATCCAGATCAGACTGACTGTAGCTCCCACATTCTCTTTACTGACCCAGGCCACGTCTCAATCTGAGGCTGTGATGAATCTGTTAAATGTTGCCTTGAGTTAATTTATGTACTACATGCTCCTTATCCATGGCTACGTGTGACGTGTGTGGCACCAGTGCTAAGTGGAGCTGGCAGGTGGATTAGAATAGATGAAGAATAGGGGACAGTAGAAGTAAGTATATGGGCATGGCAGTGAGAAAGCATCCTAAAACAAAATGCAATATCAGGAGCCTTCTGAGCCTGACTTTCTGTGCTGCCAACCCCACTCCCCACCTGACTGTTGAACAAATAAGAAGGCTTATTTTCCTGCCCTCTGCTCTTCTCTGTCCAGGATTGGCAACGTTGGATGTGGCTAGTTTCCCATCCATAGCATGACCTTTTAGGAGGACCCACCTTGTCACCTGTCAGCCTGTCCTAGAATATGAGAGCTGGCCTTGTTTCCACTGCTTGTTGGTTTTATGTTTAGGCCATGTTTCCAGAAGGGTAACCACAAGCAGGTCCCTTCAATGCTCTGGGCTGTAGTTTATTCCCCTATAAAATGGGGTTAGATGCTTCTAGTTCTATTTATGTTAATTTAGATGGAGCTCAGTCTTGGAAATTTACTTCATAACTGACTTAATAGTTTGGGATTTTGTTTGAAGAACTTTCTCAGATACCCTACCCCAAAGGCCAATGAAGGGATACGGGCAGACAGCTCACAGAAGAGGTAGATAGAGGCAAAGCCTCTATATAGGAAATATTGAGTCATTTGGTTTTTTTGATAACGCAGTATTATTTTTACCTGCTTAAGTTAGTAATAGAGCCTTGACACAGGCTTATAGTGAAACCCCTACTCTTCCACATTTCTGATAGAACATGGAACCCTTATAGAAAGCATTTTGGCATTCTCCATGTAGGAATCGGACAAAAACAAAACCAACACAAAATTAGAAGAAGCTATACATACTTCAGGTTTTTATTTATAATCCTGAAAACTTGGAATGTGTCTGAATGTTTAACAGGGGAATAGGTTAGTGAAACGTAGCTTGTTCCCTAAATAGAATATCATAAATTAATTAAAAATTGTTATGAAGACTGCCTGGCAATATGAAAAAAAAAGTTGAGTTGGGAGAAAAGAATTTGTTTAAGTTCAGTATAATCTTAAACTCAGTATAATCTTAAAAATGCATGGGAAGAAAGTCTGAAAGAAAATGTCAGAGCTATATGGTATTTTTTTCATAATTTCTGTAGTGTGATTATTTTATAACAAAACCGTCCTTTAAAAACCTATATCTTCCTTTTTCCTCCCCCAGTCAAGCCTTCGCATTTCCCCTCCTCTGCCCTTCCTGTCCCTGACAGGGGGTGGTGCCAGAGACCCTTTAAAGATGGGGGTTGGGTCCCGGATGGACCAAGAGCAAGCTGCTCTCGCTGCAGTCAGCCCCTCCCCAACCAGTGCATCAAAGAGATGGCCTGGAGCTTCTGTGTGGCCATCCTGGGACCTCCTCGAAGCTCCCAAAGACCCCTTCAGCATAGAGAGAGAGGCCAGGCTGCACCGGCAAGCTGCAGGTGAGTGTGGCTGTCACCCTGTGGGGGTCTGAGGCCTCATTCTGGGCACAGAGAGTAAGTGACCTTAGTTCACAGACTGAACTGTCCAGAAGAGGACTTGGTCATGTGTTGAGGTCTCTGGATCTGCAAAGAATGGTCTCTTCTGTGGAGTGAGTGCTAATGGGACAAAAACTCAGGAACTTCTTTGAGGCTGAGCAGAGAGGAAAGAGGCTGTGCTCATACAGAGTTGGACCCATTTCCCAGTTGCGCTCTTTTGTGGAGACTGGCTGAGTACTAGTGTTGCTTTTGATTGTTTCATGGGTGGGTGTCTTCAGGAGGAATCCTGGAAGTGATGCCCAGAATTTTGTCTACCTCTCCCCTTTCTAATTCAAAGACCTGTCAGACATAACCCCTGCTGGAGCTCTCTTCCCCTGAGGGATGCTCTGTTGGGTAATGGGTCCACGTGTCAGCCTCTAAGGTAAGGAACCCTTAGGTTCTCTCAGGAACCCTTAGCTTCTGTCATTTAAATGACCTTAAACATGTATTGAGTCTATTCTTCATCTTTTACCAGTAGTTCGGAAGTAAATGGGTCTTAATAAGTCATTCTTGACTAAAGCTTCAGGGAGGTGTTGTTCACCAACTGCTCTTCTAAGGTTCTGGAGTTGAGGACTATAAGTGAGTGTTGAGTTTCTCCATCCATTTGTTTCTGGTGGCTTCAGATGTCTGTCTTTCCAGTCACGGAGCTGGGCCTGATCTCATTCTCCTCTGATAGTCCTGCTGCCCTGTTCACATAATGGTTTTGGCAACCCATGTTTGTACTAATGCCATTGTTTTTGGAATGACATTACCTTACTCTTGGATGAGGCCATTATATTGATTTATGTTTTTGTTTGCGAAATATTGCTGATGGTGCCCAAGTTCTTGGCGTAGCAACACATTGGCCTTTTAAGGAATGAGCTTCCACGTCATTGTCCTGAATGGAAATGATGGTTCATTTCACTGGCTATCCGCCCCATTGCCGAAGGAGTAAAATGGGCAAGGATTAGCAAGTCCCCACTGAGACTAGTCCCTGATCTGGAAAGGCACAGACTGAGTGGGGGGCATGATTAAAGAGAGAAGGCTGAGCTGAGAGGCCAAGAACAAAGAGGCCTCTAGAAGTTACCAGAACAGGCCACACAGAAGATAGTTCCTACTCTGTCCAGCAAGAAAGGTTTCTTAATGGGGTGTTGTCAGAGAAACTTCACAATGGGTTTAGACAAACTTGGATTTGGTATAAACAGGAAGCAGAGTAGTTGGGGAAAAATCAACATTATCTTACAGTGTTGGCGTCAAGGAAGGTCCAGTGTCTGTCCAGGTGCCATGGAGACAGCTCTGGCAGTGATGGGACATGGTTCTGATGCAGGGAGCGGTTGAGACGTTCTTGTCTTTGGGTTGCTAGTGGTGGTTTTTACTGGCAGTGGTCCTGACTTCTGTGACTGATGAGTTCAGAGTGCAGACAGGAGAACAATAGAATGTTCCTTATTTGAATATTTAGGGAGAAGGCCAGTTTGGACCAGTAAGTCTGTAGAACATTGTATACAAGATTGCTCTGTTTATTTTAAAGTAATTAGAAATTTAAATCAATTAGTGTTGTAAGCCATGACTAGGTAAAACTGCTTTGTGGTTAGCTTATCAGTTATATGTTTGAAAATAGCTTGGGTTGTGATCATTTTTACCCTACATAGCTGCTTTGCCTTTCCTCTCTGTTCTAGTGGAGACAGAAGTAGTGGTTTAGAGTTGTCCTACTGGGCCAACTGGTTTGATGAGGCGTAAGGTTCCTTGCCTTTCCAAATACTGGTGGATGTTCTCCCAGCAGCCAGGCTAGGACTGTGGCCTGTGTAGCTCTCCCCAGATGAGTTCGTCCCAGAAAGGAGCAATGACTTTGTTGACTCTGACCGGTTTCTTTCTCTCTTTGTCATCTCTGTTGTCAACCAAAGCTGTGAATGAAGCAACCTGTACCTGGAGCGGCCAGCTTCCTCCCCGGAACTATAAGAACCCCATCTACTCCTGCAAAGTGTTCCTAGGAGGTGTTCCTTGGGATATTACGGAAGGTGAGCTGCCTCTGAGACCTCCTACTTGAGGGTGGGGCATGTCTCTCTAGAGCATTAAACTTGGACCTAAACCTGTGGCTCCCATATTGCTTCTGTCTGGTACTTACACCCATCACCTGGGACCCAAGATCACTTCCGAATTGTTTGTCAAGGGAGGGAAGTCTGGGGGAAGAATGCCGGTGATCCTGTGCTTGGACCTTCCTGGGGAGAGTGGTGCCTCAGTTTCTGCCATTCTTTTCCATCTCTTTGCAGCTGGATTGATTAACACCTTCCGTGTGTTTGGCTCTTTGAGTGTGGAGTGGCCTGGTAAGGATGGCAAGCACCCCCGGTGTCCTCCCAAAGGTAATATGCCTAAAGGTAATACAGACATGGTAGGAGATTTTTTTTTCCCCTCCCTAGTATGTAATTGCACTGAGGGATGCTGGTATGTCCCAGCCGCATGCTGGTAACATGGTTTGGGCACTCCCGAGCACAGAACTTTGGGCTGACAGCACTTCTCTTCAACCTGGCACGTCCTTCTGCTTCCTCTGAGCTAATGTTCCATCAGTCCACATTGACACTGCAGTTGGAGCTGTCTGGGAAACTTCCTCGTGCACTTCCCTCCAAACCTGAACCCCGGCAGCTACTTTCCTCTCAAAATGAGGCGTCTGAAAAGCTTTCCTTTGCCTGCCTTTCTTGCCCAGTTACATTGTTGCCTGACCTAATTCTGAGATCCCTTTGGAGTTGGCAGGAATGAGGACCAAGCATCTGACTCCTCACTGGTCTGAAATGAGATCCCTTCCCTGTAGAAAGGAGCAGGTGCTATTTTCACTCTGCCCCATCTTCACTGAAAATGTTCCGATGAACTGAACCACTGGTCTAACTAGGCTTTTAAAGCAATATCTCCATGGCCCAGCAGGCTGGCCACAGACCTGCCCTCCATCCTGCCCCCAGGACAGCCTGGCTCTGCTGACCAGAACATGCTGTGTGCCCTGGGACGGATGGCTGCGTGGTTATGATGGGATCCTGTGTCCCACCTTGCTGGTCCCTTCCTTCACTCAGGTGGGAGACGATGTGCTTCTCCCTCCCATGGCCTGGCCATCTGACACAGCAAAGTGCTTCCATTCAGAGACTCTGCAGGAGTGGGACAGAAATGTGTTTTACACGTGAGACTCTTTCTCCTGGACAACACTCCCTACTGCAAAACCAAGACTGAGGAGTAACCACCTGAGGGATGTTAATGCAGTTTCTCTTTTTATTGGAAATAGGGTATGTGTATCTGGTCTTCGAACTAGAGAAGTCTGTCCGGGCCTTGCTTCAGGCTTGCTCTCATGACCCGCTGAGCCCAGATGGCCTAAGTGAATATTACTTCAAGATGTCCAGCCGAAGGATGCGCTGCAAGGAGGTGTGTTAGCCCGGGGTCCTCTCTGGGTCGGGGTAGTTGGTGCATGAGGCAGTGGGTCTCCCACAGGTGGGTGAATATGCAGGCTGCTGGATGAGGATTCTTGTTTCGGCCAAAAGGCTGCTCCTCCTGTTTTACAGTAAATACAGCAAGATACTCTGTTGTGTTAGAAAAACAAAAATCTTTGGTCCTCAATGGTGTATGTGTGCTCCTGCCTGTGGTGATCAGGCTGTGTCCCAGCCCTTACTCCAGCCAACACTTGTGTCCCAAACCTCTAGTCTTAGAAATGAAAACAACAGCTTTCTCCACTTGGGTTTAACTGATAATCTACAGCTGTTTCTCCCTAGACCTGCTCTCAGGCTGTGCCTTGCAACCTTCCTGTCTCTGGTGGGTAAATTCCTCTTTGGCCCACACCATCTGTGGATCACCTCTGCACTCCCATTCGGGGCTTCATTAGCTGTGTACGTTCCTCCATACACTTCTCTCTCCTTTTGCCTCTCCTGCTCCTGGCCGTGTCTGCCTGTGCCCTGAGCATCATGGGTCTCTAGCATAGGTACTCTACCTGCAGCCCTCACTGCACGTTCCTGAGCCCTGTCTCAGACTTACTGAATCAGTTTGGGAGGAGCTACAGATTCTCCACTTTGGACCACGCTCCCCAATGGTTCTAGCAGTTGATGCTTGAAAACCACTTGTCAGAGGAAGTTTGGCGTCGAGGAATCAGTGGTGGTGTTTTTTTTTAATGTGGTTCCAGAGAACATCACTTTGGTGACACTGGACTAGATATTTAATATATCTGAAACTTCATTTCCTTGTCTATACAAGGGAAACGTGAAGTGCCTATTTTAATAAAAAGATCAGTTGCCAGGGGTCAGAGGGAAGGGAGGGATGCATAGGTGGAGCACAGGGGATTTTTAGGGCAGTGAAACTACTCTGTTGTAATGGTGCAATCATGTCATCACACATTTGTGGAAACTCCTAGAATGTACAACAGACACCAAGACTGAACTCTAATGTAAACCATGGACTTGGGAGCTAGTGATGTATTGATAAAGGTTCACTGCTTGTAGCAAAGGTACCTCTCTGGTGGGGGATGCTAATATCAGGGGAGGCTGTGCATGCGGTGAGGCGGCAAGGATATGGGGACTCTGTACTGTCAGCTCAGTTTTGCTGTGAACCCTAAAACTCCAGAAAGTAAAATCTGTAGGGTAAAGGGCGGAGGGGGAGCTACTGAGATGGTCACATCGGATTTAAAATAAATAATGGAAGTAACAAAGCTGACTCTTTGTTTTATAGATGTTTCCTGGTATTAGTTCACATTCTTAGTGACAGGGTAAGTTTGTCTTCCTGCTGCACAGAGACCCACCACACTGCTTTCCTCAGTGCGGCACTGCTGTCTTGTCGCTGTGTGGGGCCCGTGTTGCTCTCCCACCTTGTTACACTCCAGGGCTTGGTTAACACGCTCCTTCGTCCCTGTCCCCTGCTTTCACAGGGAGAGGCTGCCACGGCCATACCACAGACCCCCTGAGCCGCCTCCGTGCCCCTGCTGACAACTTCCTTGTCTCCTGTTCTGCCGCATCCCCTTGCAGTGATTACATGTCTGTCTCTGATATGCTGGCTGTAGGCTGTCCTGGCTCTCCTTTCCTCTCAGACACTTAACTTCCTTGTGTCCCCTCCCTGCCCCCAGTGCGGTCGGCATTGAACTCCCTCCTCTTCTCATCTCTCCCTGTCACTTAAACGACTCACTCCTGTGGCTCTCTTCTCACTTTTAGACCCAGACTCATGTCCTCCATGAGCCCCACCTTCCCATGGGGCCTTTCTTGAGGATGCCCTATAATCCTAGACTCTTGTGTTCAGTGTAAGGAAAAGCTTGGAAAGCTTGCTGGCCCTTGGGATATAGACCAAGACTGTGATACTTGTCCATGGGGGTGGAAGAAGCAAAATTGGCTTTTCATCTTCCAGTGAAGTGAGCTCCCCCCAGTCAGATGCTCATTAAGGTCTTTTAGGCCTGGACCCCATCAGCGCCGATTCTTCGCTTTCCCACCATGCCCAGGCGGTCTGACCCCTCTGTTGAAGAATCTTCTTGGTCTTGGCCTGTTGTGTGCCCAGTGCCACCAGCCGCCTCCACGTCTTTCTCACCTGTCCTCCCAGCTACTGGTTTCTGCCTCCGGTCTCTTTCTGCTTTGAGACTTGTTGGATTGTCACAGATCTACCTTTCCAAAAACAGCATTCGTCTGTCCGCTCCCTTCCTTGTGGAGTTCTCTACCTGCTATGCCAGAGTTTGTTCTAGGCTCAGGGGACTCAGAGGTAAAGGACCCAGTCAGCTCTTGCCCTGGTGTGTCGCTGCTCTGTTAGACTGCCACCTGCATCTCTCTGGTCACTTCACTGCTCCTGGCACGCCTGCTGATGCGCACATTGGGCCAGGAGCTGTCTCACAGTGGTACCTCGAGTATCCCCACTCCCTGTCCTTCCAGCTCTGTCCTTCAGTTTCTGAGTCCTTCATGATCTCTGTTCATCAGTGACTGTGGTCCTCTGCTGGAACCACACGGTTGAAGGTTGTGACAGAGTGCTAGGTTCCTGGGTGTGACTGTTGGGTACCATTGTGCTTGTTCTCCAGGGTGAGTGACTGCTCTTGCGCTTCTTTTCCCTATTTTGGACACAAAGACTCAGTAAAATGCAGCTTTGGTTGGGTCTGGTGAGGTGGCTGCCAAGTGCCTGTGTGCCTGGGACTGGGCAGTACACCTCCCCCACTAGATGGGTCTTGGCAGTCCGTTTGAGCATCTCCTGAGCATGCGCCTCACGGTACAAGAACCTGTCTCTCTCTGGCTCCTGGCCGGGGCTGATCCACCTTTGGGTGGTTTCCAGGTGCAGGTGATCCCCTGGGTCTTGGCTGACAGCAACTTTGTCCGGAGCCCATCTCAGAGACTTGACCCCAGCAGGACGGTGTTTGTTGGTGCCCTGCACGGGATGCTCAACGCCGAGGCCCTGGCAGCCATCTTGAACGACCTATTTGGTGGAGTGGTGTATGCTGGGATTGACACAGATAAGCACAAGTATCCCATTGGTAAGTGTCCCACTTCTGTGTGGGAAAGCTTGGTGGCCCCTGGGACTGTGCTAGACCAAGACTGTAATACTTCCCATGGGAATGGAGAGGGAGGCCTGACCCAGGTCTGCAGATGAGCATAGATGAGCAGCATAGCATCTTTTTCTAGATAAGCCACCAGTACTGACCATCTGTGCCTACCTCTCTCCCTACCACTTCCCTTGAACAGGGAGAAAGCGGTAGGGGAACATAGGAAGTGATAGGAGGGGAAAATGACATAGGAGCTTTACTTGGAAACTAAACCAGTCTGGGACAGACAACAGGTAATCTGTCATCAAAAGGCCAGGACTTCCCTGAACTTGCCTGTTTTTGTTGTTGTTGTTAAGAGTTCTTGAAAAGTGGCCTTGTCTCTAGGGTCAGAGACCAGGGTCAGGCTGAGGGACGACACCGATTGACTCGAGCAACAGCGTGTAGTCATGGCCCGTGGCGTCCTAGCTTAGGGGAGTCTGCAGGCCTAAATGCTGGGTTTTGGGTCAGCCCTCCTGGGAAAGGAGATTCATTCCCCAGTCCTAGCAGAGTGACCTTGGTGGCGGAGTTCGGAGGGGGAGCAGAGCCTGAACTTTTTGATCAAGACCTGGCTAACCCACTTCCCCAGATGCTTAGTCTGCCCACCCACACTGAATCTGATCAGGAAGGAGCACCGTGTGCTCATCAGTGCTGTGCTGCAGACTGAGGACAGGGAGTCAGAGGCTGCGGGGGCAAGGGCAGCATTAGTCAGGATGAGGCTGCCTCCTGGCCCGGAGGGGTGCCTGCTGCGTCACCTGTACACAGGTGTTCTTTGTGTATCTGCCTGTGCCAGAGGGGTCTCTTCCTTCCCGCTTCTTTTTGTTTGTTTTCTTGTGAGTTTTGTTCTTTTTGTTGTTTTTGAGAGAGAGATGTGTGACTGGGGAGGGGCAGAGGGGGAGAGAGGGAAAGAGAGAATCTTACGCAGGGTCCACGCTCAGCATGGAGCTGGATGTAGGGCTCCATTCCACAAACCTAGGATCCTGACCTGAGCCAGAATCAAGAGTTAGATACTTGACCTACTGAGTCACCAGGCGCCCCTCTTTCCTCCCCAAATCAGTCCGTGAATCCTTCCCCATTCCTGAGTCGTTTGTGCCACCGTGGTCTATAACTACACTGTCCGGTAAGTGTGGTTGCTGTGTGTTTAAAATACAGCTAGTGCCACATGTTGAAATGATAATATTTTGGATATATTGGGTTAAATAAATTATAAAAATTCCACCACTTTTCACTTAAATGTGGCTTTTGGAGACTTAAAATTATGTAAGTATCTCCTATTATATTTCTGTCTCACGGCCCTGGTCTAGAAACAGGGTATCTTCAGTGTTGACAAGCAGCATTTGGGAGAATTTGGGTAGAAGGGAGGTTTGTTCTCTTGTTCTAGGATCTGGTCGTGTGACTTTCAATAACCAACGCAGTTACCTGAAAGCAGTCAGCGCTGCTTTTGTGGAGATCAAAACCACCAAGTTCACCAAGAAGGTGAGTGTGCTGGTCTGTACCTTTACTCTGAGCCTTTACTACCCAGGGCAGGCCTGAGACCAAAGCTGTTTGTGTGCTGTGGGTGCCCAGGCAGTGGGTCAAGCTCCTGGGCACTCAGGTGAAGGCTGGGGTTGGGAGTGGCTTGGCGATGGCAAGCTCAGGAGGGAGAGAAGTTGGGATTGTTGAGCCTTTTCAGTATGTGGGGTGTCTTCCCTCACTGGGTATTTGACTGGCATCTCTGGGCAGCCGGCTTCCCATTCTCCAACCTGACCTGCGTCCTCTGAATGCTTACCTGTTGCTGGGTGATCAAATGCTGGCGTATAGTTTCAGAGACTCATGTTGTGGAGCCTGCCAGCCAGCTCTGGGGGACGTGTGAATCTGTCCTCTGGCGGCTGTGTTTGTACACTCTCTCCCTGCAGTTCTCACCTTTAAAACAGTGAACATCCTGCACTACTGTTGCCCGGTAATGTCCCTTCTCCTCTGGCCCGTTGGCCTCCTGGTGAGAAGAACCACTTCGTTCTCTTGGTTTGCTTTGTGCAGGTTCAGATTGACCCCTACCTAGAAGATTCTCTGTGTCATATCTGCAGTTCTCAGCCTGGTCCTTTCTTCTGTCGAGATCAGGTGAGTCCCCTGGGGCACTCCAGATGTCTAGGAAGTCCCTACCCTCAATTAAAAATTGTCCTGTAACATTTGTCACTAGAAGATTGGTGTTCTCAGGTACCTTGCGGTTGTCTAAGAGCACAGAAGAGGCAGCGGTAATGTTCTCTGATGGTGAGAGCAGGGATACACTTTGATAGCTTGATGGAAAACTCTTGGGAAAGCTTTTGAGTCCAGTCTTGATACGCTGGCCTTCCCTGTGCCTGGGGTGTTGTGTGCAGTGTCACCCCGAGGCCAGCAGGGGGTGTTGGTGGATGAAAGGAAGCTGGGTGGGTGTGGTCAGCAGCACCTGTGACCAGGTACCATCGTTCTAACACAGGCCTTCTCGACTGATTTTTCCCTATTCAGGAACCCCTTCTGTACTTGTGAATCTCTGCACTCTTGTGTTTGTCCCTGGTTTATATTCACAGTTGTGAGAAATGGGCAGCTTTCTGTTGAATGTTCCTGGGTGGGAGCAGGGATGTGGATGTGTTGGGGTAGTGTTTCTCAGGTGTTAATGAACACACATCACTTGAGGATCTTGTTTATTTTTATTTTTTGAGAGAAGAGAGGGAGTGCAAGAGGGGAGGGGCACTGGGGTGGGGAGAGAGAATCCCAAGCAGGCTCCTGACGGTCAACACAGAGCCCATCGCGGGGCTCATTCTCACAAACTGTGTGAGATCATGACCTAAGCCAAAATCAAGAGTGAGGAGCTTAACTGACTGAGCCACCCAGGTGCCCCAAAAGAGAGAGAGAATCTTAAGCAGGCTCCATGCTCAGGGTGGAGCCCGATGTGGGGTTTGATCCCACGACCCTGGAATCATGACTTGAGCTGAAACCCAAGAGTCGGACGTTCAACTGACTGAACCACCCAGGCGCCCCCAGGATTTTGTTTAAATGCAGATTCTGATTCAGTGGTCTTGGAGTGGAACCTGAAATTCATTATTCCTGACGAGTTTCCAAGTGGTCCAGTGTTGCTAGCTGGTACCATACTTTGACAAGAGTTAGGGTAAGTTGGGCCTGTTGAGATACCCACAGTCAGTCATGCTTGGGCTTTTTTTTTTTTTTTTTTTTTTTTTTTTTCCAGTGGTGCTTATTGCTCAGGCTCTTAACCAGGGGATAAGAGTTAAGCTGGAGGCTCCAGAGTGAGGGTGTGAGGTAAATTTGGGTTGTTGGGTAAAACCTAGAACAAGTGAGCAAGTATTGCTGACATCAGCCTCTTCTAGCAGACTTGTATGTGTCTGTATCATTAACAGATGATCCCCATTTTCAGGTAATTGTTGAAAAGTTGGTGGGCTGAGGTGTCACAGCTAGCAAGAGGGGGGCCGAGACTGAGGTACATACCCAGTCACCTGCCCTCAGTGTGAAGAGAAGCATGTTGCCTAGCACATTAGGACACAGAACCATGTAGGCTACAGCTGCTCTGTAGGAGGTGGGGGGGCGGGGGGCCTGACGAGCAGCCCTGGCGGTAGGAGGGGTGAGGGGAGCCAGCAGGGTCTCTGTGCACAGTAGGAGCTGGCGTGTCTGATCGAGTCGGGCACTTAGTGGATTTGCTACAGTTGGTCCAGCCTCTGTGTTAGAGGTGAGAAGGTTCCCCAAGACCGTGTCTTCTAACTCCACGGAGACCACCAGGAATCCCCTCCTCCATCTCCAGGGCAGACAGGCGGCACGGGCAGCAGCTCCCGCTGGTGCCAACACGGCCGTGGCTTCTCTTCCTGTCCCCCAACCAGGTGTGCTTCAAGTACTTCTGCCGAAGCTGCTGGCATTGGCGGCACAGCATGGAGGGCCTCCGCCACCACAGCCCCCTGATGCGGAACCAGAAGAACCGAGATGCCAGCTAGAGGAGCCGGCCGTGCCTGGTGGCCTGTGGCGCCCAAGGCCGGCGGGTCAGGCAGCGGCCTGCACCATCCTGCCCCTGGCGACCAGGGAGCTGGCTTCCCAAGGACAAGGGAAAACCGTAGTCACCTTTGCACTTGCTGAATCTGTCTTTGTTTCTGCACTAATTAATGCACAATGAGTTTTGTCGGGTTTTGTTTTCAGGGGGTGCGCCAGGGCAAGGACCCTCCGGCTCACCCTCCAAGCGACTCTGTAGTTTTCCCAGATTTTAGTTCCTCATTTTGCCGATGAAAAGCAAAAAAAAAAAAAAAAAAAAAAAAAAAAAGAAAAAGGAAAAAAAAAGAACTACGTGTCGGGAAGGTATTGACACGATGCCTACATCTAGGTTTATTTATTAAAAGCGCTTTTTTACATTCCTTGCAATACTGATGGTGATGGTGTGCAGGTCTCGTTGGGTTTGTTCTTGCAGTTGCCATACAGTGCCTTTCCATTTATTTAACCCCCACCTGAACGGCATAAACTGAGTGTTCAGCTGGTGTTTTTTACTGTAAACAACAAGGAGACTTTGCTCTTCATTTAAACCAAAATCATATTTCATATTTTACGCTCGAGGGTTTTTACCGGTTCCTTTTTACACTCCTTAAAACAGTTTTTAAGTCGTTTGGAACAAGAGATTTTTTTTTCTTTCCTGGCAGCTTTTAACATGATAGCAAATCTGTGTCTGGGGGACTGCTGGTCACTGTTTCTCACAGTTGCAAATCAAGGCATATTTGCAACCAAGAATAAAAAATTTTTTTTGGATTTGAAACTGGACCGGATAAACGGTATTTGAGCGGCTGCTGTATATAGTTTTAAATGGTTTATCGCACCTTCTTAAGTTGCACTTCTGTGGGGGGGAGGGTTGATAGAAGTTTTTAATCACAAAGTCACAGGACTTTTTTCTTTTGTAACTGAGCTAAAAAAGGGCTGCTTTTTGGTGGGGGCAGATGAAGGCTCACAGGAGCCCTTTCTCTCAGAGGGGACAAGTACACTTTCCTTATTTCTTTCAGTTGAGAAATGTATGAAGGAACAGTTGCAGTCACTGAAATGCTACTGGAGTTGAAAACTTGACTTTTTTTTTTTTTTTTTTTAAAAAAACAAAACCTACTTGCCCCTCTTTGGGAAGCTGTGTGCCAAAGAACCAGTGTCATACCCCCCCCTCCCTCCTGCTGAGCTGACGTCGCATTGTTGCATATCCCAGCTACTCTGTGGGTTTCGTGAAGCTGTGTGTGAAGTCTCTACCTCATTGTAGTATATGCAGGCAAGACTGCACTCTCCTACAGACGTGTGGAGTAAGCTGTGGTGTAGTTTTTTTGGCACATAATAAACACGTTGCAGCAGAGTTCTGCTTCTGTCTCTGTCTCAGGTGTGGGAGCAGCGGGGCTGAGGGGCTGTATGACTGGAGAGTAAAAATCCCTGTTTCCTTGTATTTACTGTGGTGGTATTCCAGCCCGGGTTGAGGGCGGGGCCTTGTGGGAGACCTGCCCCTGTCCGTACTCCTCGGTCGGTTCACGGTCAAAGGCACTTTGGAGATCCCTCTGCAGCAGGCGGATAGCTTTAGTCCGAGCATAAAAAGCCCTCACACGTAGCTTCTTGGAGCTCCTCTTCTCACAGCCTCAGAGCCAGCTTGGAGCAGCCGGAGGCACAGCTCGGGCCCCCTGTTCTCAGCTGCCCCTGTAAGCCTCGGGCTAGATTTCTTCTTGGGAGGCTTCCCATCCTCTTGGACTCACCTGTGCTGACCCAACCCCTTTCTGAGAGGGAGAAGCTTACTTTTTGCTACTCTTCAAGAGCCCTGTTAATTTGGACTCTTTATCACGGACTCCCAGGATTTGTGAGACAGTCTGCTGATGATTTTCCCAGGTAGGTTGTGCCTGGGCCCTGCTGCCGGGCCGATCCTTCGGAAGATAACCCGGCACGCTGAAGCAACCCTTCTGCGAGATGTGCAGGGATTCACTGTTGGAGTGGGTGGCAGGAGTCCGTGGGCCAAGAATGTGAGGCCTGGCTGGCAGCAGCCTCCCATGAAGTTTGCCCTTGCTGGTAAAGCTCCTGCAACTCCCTCAGAGGACCAGACACGCCCACCCTTTTGGTGTCCTATTCCATATGGCATAGAGGCATCTCTTCTCCCCTCTGTGCCCCTCTTCTCAGGATAAGAAAGGTGCCACGTGCAGGTAGAGGGCTTCCTGCCCTGTGTAGCCTTCGGTTCCCATCCATCCAGAGTCTGGACTGGCCAAGGTGACCAGGAAGGGAGTCGAAGGCGGGGGGCCCAGCCTGAGGCCGTTTACCTCCTACCACCTGGCCAGCCCAGCCTTAGGTGGGGGCCTGGGGCTGGCCTCAAGAGTTGGGGGGAGCAGAGCCAGAGGAGGGGGCAGGGAAAGCCGGGGGATGTCTGCTCTGGTGGTTACAGAAGGGCCTGGTTTGGGAATGGGTGCGGCAGGAACAGCCTGAAGACAGATGGAGGACGTACCTCGGTGGCTGGGAGCACCGCCGGTGGGCTGGGTCCTCTGCATGTTTGAGAGCTTGCGGGGCGCTGGGAATTAGCTAAGCAAAATGGCCCTATGCTGAGGAAACAGCGCTTGTCATGGTGACTTAAATCTTACAGTAGCTTTAAGAGGCTTTGGTGCTACTTTAGGTTGGAAGGAAAGCCCATGATAAGGTGACACTTGGGCAATGACCTGGAAGAAACGAGCTCGGCCTCTCCCAGGTGCAGCCCCCGCCCCCAGGCTAAACCCACACGTCTCAGACCTAGGGACGGCTGAGGGTCCTGGGAGGGGAGGGGCACCGTCCCTGCTTCCTTACCTTTCCGCACTCCCGAATCGCCGTTCCCAGGACGCTAAAGCCTCCCTCCGTCTCGCTGGCGTGTGCAGAAGACACGCACCCCTTCTAGTCTAGGCCAAGTAAGGCGAACCAGTCCCAGAACCGACGAGCAAGAAGCAGGGAGCCCAGAACAAACCGGGGCGGGGCGGGGCAGGGAGCGGAAGTCGCGCCCGCAGAGGGCGGGCCAAGCGCTCGTCCCGCCCACCGGCTGAGGATGGGCCGCCTGCACTTCCGCCCCGCCCCGCTGGGAGTCGCTGTGGAGCTCCTGAGGAGGACTCTGCGCGGCCGAGGTTAGGCGGAAGCGCCTTTCTGGCCGGCGCTTTATAGGCCTCTCTGTTGCTTCCTGTTTCCTCTTTTACTGTACCCGCCAACATGGTAGGTATCTTGGCCCCACGCCCCGTCCCCCTCAATCGTCCTCCATCCGCGGCTTTCCGCGGCCCCCAGCCCTCGAGGCCGGGCGCCGGACCCCACCAGGTCCTGGCCTCCGCGGGTCCCTGGACTCCGCGCTGAGCCCCGCGCTCCAGCGCTTCCCGACCGGCCGGCCCTCCTCTCCCCTGGGATTCAGCCCTAGCCAGCAAACCCTGCTCCCGTCGGAGCGGGACGCCGCACTTTTCCCCGGAGGGCTGCTCTGGCTCGCGAATGACCCAGTGTTGTCCAACCCGCAGGGCCGCGTCCGCACCAAGACCGTGAAGAAGGCGGCCCGGGTCATCATTGAGAAGTACTACACGCGCCTGGGCAACGATTTCCACACCAACAAGCGCGTGTGCGAGGAGATCGCCATTATTCCCAGCAAGAAGCTCCGTAACAAGATTGCAGGGTGAGTTGACGGGCCTGGTGGAGGACGGGGAGCCGAGCCGCGGCTCAGGGTCCGCCGAGCTCCGACTCGGGAGCGGGCCGGGTGCCCTGCCGCTGGCGTCGGGACGAGCGTCACCGACGCGGCGGGTTCTCCTGCGGGCCTGCCCTCCCGGACGGGGCTGGCCAGGCAGAACCCCCGGGAGATCCTGCTCCGCACCGCGAGGCCTGGCCTGGTTACACGCCGGGTCAGGGACTTTGGAAGTCGGAAGGAAGGAAAAGGGAGGCGGGCGGCGGCCGAGAAAGCTGGAGGTGGAGGATTGGGTGGCTCGGAAAGAACGGGAGCCGAGAAGGGTGTGTGCGAGGCGGCGGAGCTGGGTGTGCGCGCTCGGAGCGCGCGCTCGGAGCCCGCGCTCGGTCTCCGGGTGGTGAGTCCTGCCCCTTCTCCCGGCGTAGCAGGAACCGCAGCTGCTGTGCGTCTCTCCGGAGACGGCCGGGACCGGCGGGGGCCGGGGTGCGCGCTCAGGGTTCTCACTGGCTTGTGCACTTTGCAGCTATGTCACACATCTGATGAAGCGGATCCAGAGAGGCCCGGTGAGAGGCATCTCCATCAAGCTGCAGGAAGAGGAGAGAGAAAGGAGGGATAATTATGTACCCGAGGTAAACTTCCTGGGTCGTTTTTGGGCCTCTGGCGCATCGTGAAAGATAAGCAGGTGCCTGGTTTGCCAAGGGACCTCCACAGAGTCTTAAAAAGGAGGTCTTCTATCCATCTATCCCTCAACCAGCTCTAGGTGCCCACAATCCATGTGCCATAGCCTTGTTTTGCCCTGTTGGGACCATTTGGGTCCGCTCTGGTTTTTCACGTGAGAGCCCTTAGTGGTGTGTGTTGAATGATTGCCGATGGCCGTTTGTCCTGGTTTGAGTATTTGCTTTAGCATAACATTCCGGAGGTGTGCACCTGGTGTTGAGGTTTACTGAAAACTGGTTGGATGTTCATGAGGGTAAATGAAGGTAAAACCAGGAGAACTGATCCTTGGGTGCTGGGATCCTTAAGCACACTGCTCACCTTGCGGGATGCCCTCCCTCCTCCCTTCTTCCCCCTCCCACCCCCCCTCATTTAAGAATCTTGGGGAAAAGGTGGGGAAAGTGAGAGAGAACTCACTCATTGATATTTGGGGCCTGCCTTGTTACTTCTAGGTCTCAGCCCTGGATCAGGAGATCATCGAAGTAGATCCTGACACTAAGGAAATGTTGAAACTTTTGGTAAGTGTGCGCTGAGTTTCTAAAACAGGATTTTGAGAACCATCAGTAGCTTTCCATGATCTCTGTTAAGATTAGCAACCAGGCGTTCTTCTCAACGTCCTTCATACATGATTTCCTTTTGTCCTCCCCATGCCCCAAGAGACCCATTCTGCTATTTGCGTTTCCTGCTTGAGGAAATGGCAGCTTGAACACTAGTGGGTGGAGGGTTGGGAATCCCATCTACGCTTCCGACCACTACACACGCCGCCTCCAACATGGGGTTCGCTGGTTAGTGAAGATGGAGATTGCACTCCACCGGAAGGTAACTCCCAAAGGCAGTGGCCATTCTCCCATGGCTTCCAGGACACCCTTCCTCCCTTCTTTCCTTGTCTTCTTGTCTCTGGCCGCTCCTTCCCTTTGCCCCTTGGTTCCAGCTCTGGTTGTTCCTTCATACTTCGTGCTTTCCCTCGGGGACGTCATTCCTCCTGTGTCTGTATCCTGGCCACTCGTAAGAAGTGTGGTCTCCTCTGCACATGCTTACCAGGCACATGCGTGTGGCAGTTAAGATACGTTTGTGTGGCTTCTCTTAGTTCTCCATGGTTTGATGAGGGTAATCTGGGCTTCAAAGCCCAGTACACAGTGATTCAGAGCAACTTCATTTTTTCTTTTTTATGATCGCAAAATGTGTAAGACATTTGGAAAGGTAGGTAGTGAGCAGAAGGAACTGCGTACCTACCACCCAGTTTCAGAAAAACGTTACGAGCATAGCTAAGGTCTGCTGTGGACCATTTTCTCCAGAAATAACTACTATCCTGAATGTAGCCTTTTAGTTTTTTCTATAAAATTGGTTTTTGAGGATGAACCGGGGCACGAAGTTCCAGGTGTGTGGCAGGCTCTCGACAACTGTTTGAATTGGTGAAGCTTCCTACTTGCGTGTGGCCCTGTATGTGGCCCAGGGCGGTGAGCCTCAAAGGAAAAGATGACCCTCGGGACATTTGGCAATGTCTGGACACACTTGGCTGCTACAGCTAGGGGATGCTAGCAGACATGAGTGGGCAGAGGCCAGGGATGCTGCTAAAAATCCTACAGTGTCCAGGACAGCACGCTGACATCTGGCTGTTGGGAGTGCATGTTCCTCCAGATCTCAACTAGACCCCCTTGTGAGTTCATTGTTCTGGGGCGGGGAGAAGGCCCCTGTTGGCTCTCTGACTCCAAGCTGGTGGAGGCCGATAGGCCAGGCCTGGCGGTGGTACTGGGACTTCGATCACAGACCTCAGCAGTACGGCCACACTGAACCCACTTTGTTGTTTTCCAGGACTTTGGCAGTCTGTCCAACCTGCAGGTCACCCAGCCTACAGTTGGCATGAATTTCAAAACACCACGTGGAGCCGTTTGAATCTTTGCTGTGCTGTAATACCTTCAATAAACCTTGGACAGTGACCTTGCCTGTGTCCTATGTGGGTTCTGTGCCAGTAGCGCTAAGGGCAGGAGTCTTTCTCAAGGCAGAAATCCTGAAGAGCACTCCGCGGTGGCAGCATCTACAAGGGGCCTCTGGGCCGTGGGCGTACGGACGGCGGACATCCTGGAGAGCTGAGCCCCATGGCCATGTTGCTCGCCAGCCCCACCCTGCCTGGCCCCGGCAGGCCCTGAGCACTAACCTTGGCTTCAGGAAGAGGTCGGGGAGATGCTTTCCCTCTCCTCACCCTGCCTGCCCCGTGGTTCGATCCTTGGCCTCTCCTGGGTACACACAATCTGGGCTAATGAACCTGTCTTGAAAGGGTAACACTCCTCACATGTTTGAAGGTTGGGCTTGGTGGGTAGGAGGTTGGATGGGTGGGGTCTGCCTGGTACCTGGAACAGATGAGGTTCAAGTGTGTGTGGAGGTGGAGGAGGGTCAGTGACACTGGGGTGCACGGGTTTAAAGAGAGGCAGAGCTGCTGGCTCTAGCCCAGATAGGTGGCTCTGAGCTTAGGATCAAAGGGTGGGCGGGAGGAGTGTTAGGCTGGGCTGGTGCCTGTTGAGAAGTGGGGGAAAGGAGCCCTTCAGCTGGTGATCCACACATCTGACCACTTTTTTGTCCCCGGCAAGTTGGGCATGTTTGCGAACATGGGTGTGTCCCAATCTGCAAGGTGGCAGAAACCAGACCAGCCTGGCTCTGCACTGGTCCTGCCCATCCCTTCTGTGGGGCCATAGCTACAGCAAGCATTGCAAAAATGTGTAATAATTTTGATACAGTTTGCCTTGCAGAAAGCTTGCAAAAATAGTATGAGGAACTTCACCTACCCAGATCTACCAATTGTTCGTTTTGCCCCAGTTGCCTTACACTCGTGCGCATATGTGTGTGTGTGTGTACATACATTTCTTTTTTTTTTTTTAATTTTTTTTTATGTTTGAGAGAGAGAGACAGAGTGCTAGCAGGGGAGGGGCAGAGAGAGGGAGACAGAATCTGAAACTGGCTCCAGGCTCTCAGCTGTCAGCACAGAGCCCTATGTGGGGCTTGAACTCTCAGTGAGATTATGACCTGAGCTGAAGTCAGTCGCCTAACCGACTAAACCACCCAGGCACCCTTACACATACATTTAATCTACTGAGCTAACGAAGCATACCCTTTTGACCCAAATATTTCAGTGTCTACTTCCTAGAAACAAAGACACTTCTATAACCAGTGTACATTTCAAAATCAGGAAAGTTGACATCGATACACTACTGTTAATCCATAGTCCATTTTTGCCAATTTCCAGATTATGTTTTTTATAGTTCATTCGTTTCCCCTGTTCCAGGATCCATCCCAGAATCACTGACTGCATCTAGTGTTCATGTCCCTTTAGCCTTTCTGTGTCTTTCATGACTGACATTTTTGAGTAAAAGTATTGTCTGACTTTGTAGAATGTCCTTGAGTTTGGATGGTTTTGTGTTTCCTCATAATTAGATTTAATTTAGTTTTTTCTGTAGGAAGGCCCCAGTCTTCATACTGTGTTCTTGGCGCATCACAGCAAGAGCCAGGATCTTCGCTCCTCACATTTGTGGTGATGTCTATGTTGAGCCCTTGGGTTAAGGTGCACCTGTCACTTCTCCATCCTGAAGTTGTCTTTTCCTCGTAATTTATAAACTTGTGAGGAGATCAGTGATACTTTAATTCCAGAAGGAAGCTTTCATTTATTCACAACCAGCTTGTTTCCATTTTCTGGTGTGGGGTCGGGCGTCCCTAGCAAATATTATTGCCTTCTAAATTTTTTTTTTTAGCGTTTATTTATTTTTGAGACAGGGAGAGACAGCATGAACGGGGGAGGGTCAGAGAGAGAGGGAGACACAGAATCTGAAACAGGCTCCAGGCTCTGAGCTGTCAGCACAGACCCCGACGCGGGGGCTCGGCATGGCAAGATCATGACCTGAGCAGAAGTCGCCTAACCGACTGAGCCACCCAGGCGCCCCTATTGGCTTCTAAATGCAACCGCGCTTGAAGCCCCCTCCCTCACCCACCCCTTCCGTGTTTGGTCAATGGTGGGGAAAGGGTTGGGCGCTCTGCATGGAGGATTGAGAGGACCAATAAAAGGTGAAGCCAGTAGCGGGGCAGTTTGCTGTGACGTTTGCTAACCCCCCACCGGGAGGCAGCGTCATTGCTCCTTCATTTGTGTGCGGCCCCTGCGGCCCAGGGCCTCGAGCAGGACTAGGTCACTGCGCGTGCGGGCCTCAGGCTGGGAGCTGGCAGCTCGCGGAAGCTGCCGGATGCTTCAGCCGTGCCGATGAGTTCCGCCGGGCCTTAGCATCGTTAGCCGAAGACTGGGCTCCTCCGCACTTCTGGCGGCACTTGGTGGAGGCAGGGGGTCAGGCCCCGCCCCCAGGGGCTGGCACTTGCGCTTCCGGAGATGGGCGGGGTCACGCAGGTGTTGGCCGGGTCAGCGCAGGTGTCAGGCGCGTTCTGCCGCGCGTTCTAGCACCGCGTTGCTGCGGGTCTGGGTCGGGCAGTGCGCTCGGCCTAGACAGACTGAACAGCCTTCCGCCTTCTGCGCCAGGGACGCTCTGCTCCTTAAAGATTGACAAGTGCTCCAGAAACGTACGGAGGTACTTTTTTCCTTTTCGTTCTATATCGTCCTTGGTTATTTATGTTAAAGGTTCGTTTTCAACACACACAAAGTGAAATGACTCTCATACGGTTAGATACCAAATGAACACAAGATAATAAGCATTGTTTGTTGTTGTTTACTCAGGGAGGGAACTGAGAACATGTCACTATGAGTTCAAAGGAGAAAGAACGACAACTGTGGAGTCGAATGTTGAAATGACTTTATAAATGGACGCGAAACTGATTTTCTCCGCAGTCGGAAGTAAATCAACCGACTCTCTAGCCAACAGAACTTATTTATGTGCACATCTACAGCTCAGGACTGTTTGCTTGCCATCAGGTATTGGCAACTTACAGAGCTGTGAGTCGGCTGCAGGGCAGGTGGAGGTGGGCACGGACAGCGTCTCTGGAATCCCAGTAGAACCCGGAGGGTTGTTGCTTCCTAACAATGCGGAGCCTTGCACTGAAACACAAAATTCCCCTCTCCGACCAAACATCCTTATTCTCTACGATCTCTGTCAGCTTTACCAGGATGGTCCGTAACTGTGTTGAAATGAGAAAAACTCCCCGTTTATTCTTGACCATTTTCAATACTGTGCTTTCTTTCTTTGAGAAGTTCAACTTGTCGGATGTTTGGCTCTTTTATCGATAGTTTAAAAAAAAAACAGCACTTGAAGGTTTCCCCTTCTTTCTGCTTTACTTGAGTTTGCCTCCTTTTCCTCACTAGATAGTGGGAAAAACAACCCAACCGTGAGGGATGTGAACAAAGCTTATTTTCTCTTTTTCAACTGCAGGGGTCAGCAAACCATGGCTGGGCCTGTTTGTGTGAGAGTCGTGAATGGTTAGGAATGCTTTTTACATTTCTAAGTGGTTTAAAGCAACTACCACAGGAGAATAATATGAGCTGTGAAACCTATATGAAATTCACATAAATGTCCCAACGTCCGGTAACGTTTTATTGAGATACAGCCATGTTCGTTTACATATTGTATACGGCCGATTCCCTAATACAATGGCTGAGTTTAAACCAATGTGACACAGACAGTATGGGGCACCCAACACTTTGCACCATACATTGCAGTCACACACTTATAACGCAATAGTGTTTTGAGGGTCACACCTATCACCATATCGTGACACTTTATTTTGTAAAAATTATTAGTGCATACTCAACGTTAAAAAAAATGAGGGGCGCCTGGGTGGCTCAGTCAGTTAAGCTTCCGACTTCTGCTCAGGTCAAGATCTCACGGTCTGTGAGTTCGAGCCTCCGTCAGGCTCTGTGCTGACGGCTCAGAGCCGGGAGCCTGCTTCGGTTTCTGTGTCTTCCTCTCTCTCTGCCCCTCCCCTGATCATGCTCTCTCTCTCTCTCTTTCTGCCTCTCAAAAAATAAAATAAAAACATTAAAAACAGTTTATTAAATAAAAAAATAATTGAGAAAACTGAGCTTTGAATGTTGTACTTTTCAAGATGTGAGTAGCTTATTCGTGAACCAAGCAAGGAAAGCAGTTTATTCAATGGTGAGTTAATTTCCCTGGAAGAAATATATCCGGGGAACATAGTTATTTCTTAGGACTACTAGCCTTTGAATGCAAATGGCAGCTTGAAGAGGTGAGAACACTGGGAGCGACAGCAATAGAAAATTTAAAAACTAGGCAAATGCTTTTGAATGGTTTTCCTTGGCTCTGGACGAATCAGAAAAATGTTATCAGAAAAATGTTATCAATACCGCTCAGGTGTTTATGCAAGAGGTGATGCTAAGTTTGAAGAGCCGGAGGTATTAGCCTCTGTGAAGAGTTGGCTTAGAATGACTACAGGGCAGAATATTTTTAAGGACGAGGAATAACTAATTCAGTATAACGTGAAATGGGAATCAGCTGAGCTAGTGTTACAGCTGTTGGTTGTGGAAATCTACGTGGAGCAGAAAAAGGCTACTTTGGACAACTTGCAAAGCTTGCAAAATTGTAAAATGTTTAAAACCTATTCAGTATGTTATTCATCAGTATGTGTTTTGCAGAACATATCTAAATCTGTTATCAATAAATTTCATTTGCTCTCATAGACTTAACCATCAGTTCCATGAATGTTGTATTTAATTGTGATAACACATGGCGTAATATTTATCATTTTAACCACTTGTAAGTGTACGCGATAACTCCCTATTTCCCTCATCCCAGCCCTTGGTGACCTTTATTCTGCTTTCTGTCTCTATGAATTTGCCTATTCCAGGTACCTGACACAAGTGGATTCATACAGTATTTGTCTTCTTTTGTGACTGGCTTATTGTACTAAGCAAGCATGGTCTATCCACGTTTCTTTGTTGCTGGTTTCTGTTTTCGAGGATGGCCTGTGAACCAGCCGAAACATTGGATAATTTGGTAAATGTTTGTGCCTTAAAAGGCTGTACTTCAAGCACTGACGACTCGTGAGGGGCTAGACGGTGCCACTGCAGAAGCAAACCACAGTGCTGGTCTGCAGTGTTTTGGCGTGTCACCTAGGTGTGTCTAAAGAGAGCTAGGTCTGTTTCCTTCCAGTGCCTTTATCTGAGCAGGGGACAGCCCTTGAGTCTCCAGAGAGGTTTTTCTGAGCCCGGTTAAGGCGCAGCAAGGAGAAGAAGAGTGATACTGTTGTTCCGGTCATGGGTATCGTATACTTTTATCAGGCTCTTTTTTCCCCGCCAAGTGCCCGTGTCGGCAGCAATGAAAACTGTAGTTCAGGTCCTGTAATGCTATTTCGGCGTTGGCCTAACCAGCCATCCGATTGATTAGTGAGTGTGGCCAAGGGTTTTAAAAATTGGTGTGAAGGGATGTTGGATTTTTGTGTGACTTGTTGAGATAACATGCTTACCAGGAGTGAGGTACGGCTTGAAAATAGCTCATTGTGGAGGGTCACGGGGTAAATAGGGTAGACTGAGACAACAGGCAACGTCCTGTCTTTGAATAAACAATGAGAACGTGAGGTTGAATTCAATGATTGTTTTTTTGTTTTTTTTTCCACGTAGGGCAAAGAGACCTTTTAAGGGAGGAGAATATAGGTGGAGGTAAAAGTTTCTGAGATGTGATTTTGGGATGTGTGCACTTGGTGGTGCTGTCTGCTTCCAGAACCTGGAAATTGGCTCTGGAAATCCTTATTTTGAGGTCATCTCATTGTGTTGGGAGGAATGATCTGGGTCTCGCTTGGTGTGGCTCACACGAATCCCGGAGAATTTTTGTTTAATTTTGATGGCACTGTAGGTTTGCAGTATATTTTTAAAAAATTTCTTTTTAACATTTATTTATTTTGAGAGAGAGACAGAGCGTGAGCGGGGGAGGGGCAGAGAGAGAGAGACACACACACACAGAATCCGAAGCAGGCTCCAGGCTGTCAGCACAGAGCCCGGCACGGGGCTCGAACCCACAAACCGTGAGATCATGACCTGAGCTGAAGTCAGACGCTCAACCGACTGAGCCCCTCAGGCGCCCCAGGTTAGCAGTATTTTGTATGTTCTTTCCCAATAAGATGACACTTCATGCTTCTAAAAAATCTTCGTGTACATCCAGTCTCCCGGTTGGAAGGGAAAGTAAGGCTGGTCAGTCAGTGGAGTTTCTGTCTTTTTTACCTACTGACTCGTTAGTTCTTGCATTGAGCTAGTCACAGCATTAAGTTGTTCACTGATGTCCCCACAATGTTCACTCAGTCTAGGAACGGAAACCTTAGAGATGCCAGTAGGCACAGGATGATGAAAAACTATTTCGGCAGGGGTTAATCTACGTCTGCTATTTAGAGGATTCTAGATTTTTATCGAGGACAGAGGTAATGCTTCTGGTCATTCAAGCCCTTTCTTCGCAGCTTTTTCTAGAGCCCTTTTTTTTTTCTATCAATTTTTATATTCCGCTTGCCTTTATGATTGAGAATGGTGTGAGGTATGAAATCGTAATGAGAAGCTCAGAGTTTTTGTAAGCAAGTAGTTTGTTTCTGCAATGAAGTAAAGCACTTTGGTATGATTTATTCCGCAAAGGAATGCCAGGACAAACAGTAATCTGTTATAATTCCTTTACCGATGTTGTGGCGTCTGTATGTCTAGTTGGATAGCATTCTATCCGTTCACGAACGACGCAATGACCCAACTGTAGAAACAGCCTGAAGCTGGTGGTAAATCTATAAAATCCATTTGGAGTGTGCTGCTGGGTCCAGGGGGAACCTCAGAGGGTGAATTTGGGTTCTTTGATGTTCTCTTGTCTGTACATACGTCCCATCTGATGGGAGGTAAGAGCAAGCAGGAAGGCCGAAAGGAAGGGGGTAAGGATGTCCATTTGGCCCAGGGTGCCTTCTGTCTGGTAAACATTTGGCACTCTTTTATACATCAGTTTGTCTTTTTCAGACTGCAGGATATTTGCCTGATAGTCTGTAACATCACACAGGGATAAAGCAGATTTATAAATTGGGGAGAGAAAGGATAGGTGGGTCTATTTTCAGCTGTATGTTACCAGTCTCGTCAGCCCTGCTGTTTCCAGCGATAGGGTATCAGTCTCCTTAGTATGGGCTGGACCGCGAACAATAGTAAGTTTGGTAGTGAGACGAATAGACTGTAAAAGAGTAACAATTATATGCTTGTCGGTGGTGGTAGTGTGAACAGAAGTTAAGAATCCACAGGATTTCCAGATTGTGCCAACAGTGTGGGAGGCTCCAAAGGCATCCCTGGCTTTGTAAATGGCGGCCCTGCTACCTTTGCCAACATGCAGACTCTGAGTTCAGTGGCTTGGGCTGACATTAGAGTGGAAACCGAGCATGCCTTCGGCGTGTCATGTGGGAAAACTGTGGTATAACCAGTTACGTTTTCCTGGGATTTTGTTTAAGAAAGCCATCATAAAATTGAAGGACGTTTGGGTTTATCTGGATGGATATAGAAGAGATCTTTGGCTTTGAAACCATTTTTGTGGTTGCAAGGCAGTCTTGGAATGGAGTGGGGCTCTCCATCATCAGGGATTTAAAGTGTTAAAACAATGAATGATAGAGGGATTGGTTAATAGAGCTTGTTCATAGGTTCTCTGCCTCCACGTAGACAGGGCCTTTTGCTGACTTCTTTTTCTTAAAGTCTATTTATTTTGAGAGAGAGAGAGAGAGGGAGAATCTCGAGCAGACTCCACGCTGTCAGTGCAGAACCCAGTGTGGGGCTCGAACCCACGAACCACGAGATCATGACCTGAGCTGAAACCAAGAGTCGGACGCTTAACCGACTGAGCCACCCAGGTGCCCGCCCCTCCTTTTGCTGACTTTTACCAAGTGTCCCCAAGATCTTGGCTGTAGTCTCCCAAGTGAGCAGGGGGTCCCAGCCAACGATATTCTATGCTCATTATGATAACTGTAGGGGAGAGCAAATAAATTTTCTCTACCTTCTTACGTTCCATGGTCACAGCCTACGTGTTGAATGGTCTGTAATTCTTGCAGGTTTTGTTGATGTTATGCATGGTAGCCACAGGTGGTGATGTTTTCGCTTGTGCTGTGTGATGTTTACAGGTTTCAGCTTCAGGTCAGCCGTCCTCTTTGTTCCTTTTCTGGCGTTGCAGCCTTGGGGAGATTGTTTGCTTGGTCATTAGTAGCTGTAAACATCATTTAAAGTTTTTGAGAGAATATAACACACCAGGGAGATTATTATTACTCTAAGTGGGTAATTTCCAGTGTTTGGAGTGCACTGTGAAGCCATGGTCCCCAAGACCCAAATCGATCAAAATCAAATAAGTCAAAGAAAGTCCGTGTGGAAGGAGTCACCTTTTTAAGTCACGCGGCGTGTTTTATAATCTTAGATAATTGGGTTTCAACTTTCCCAGAAGTATTAATCCAGGTATAGCGCGTGGTGTTGGTCATAGCACAGATACCTCCCTGCTTTGCTAAAAGATGATCAAGAATTATTCTGTTATCAGGAACAGCTTTAGCCGGAGAGTCTTAAGGATTTTCTTTGGGCAGTTGTTGTTTTAGCAGCAGATTATGCAGTAACTTTAAGAATTGAGAGGGGCACCTGGGTGGCTCAGTGTGGTTAAGCATCTAACTCTTGATCTCAGCTCAGGTCTTGATCTCAGGGTTGTGAGTTTCAAGCCCCACACTGGGCTCCACGCTGGGCGTGAAGCCTATTTAAGAAGATAGTAGTAATAATTAAGGAGAGGTTCCTGATCACAGACTCGTTGACTTTTATCCCCAACCAGATAAGTAGGAACCTACCAAAAGGAGTGAATCCTCAATTAGGAAAGCCTCTTGGCAGGTTGTTTCTTTTTCTTTTTTTAAGTTTTTTTTTTTTTTTTAATTCTAGTTAGAGAGGAAAGTGGGTGATGGGCATGGAGGAGGGCACCTGTTGGGATGAGCACTGGGTGTTGTATGGAAACCAGTTTGGGAATAAATTATATTTAATAAAAAATAATAATAAAAATAAATTCTAGTTAGTTAAGTATACAGTTTATATTCGATTCAGGTGTATGATATAGCGATTCCACATCCACACATCACCCTGTGCCCATCATGACAAGTACACTCCTTAATCCCCATCAACTACTTACCCCATCTCCCCAGTGCCCCCTCCTCTGGAAACCGTCTGTTTGTTCTCTGCAGTTAAGAGTATGTTTCAAAAAAAAAAAAAAAATATATATATATATATATATATATATATATATTTCTTGGTTTGTCTCTGTTTTTTTTCCCTTTGCTTGTTTGTTTTGTTTCCTAAATTCCACATCTGAATCAAATCGTATAGTATTTGTCTTTCTCTGACTGATTTCACTTAGCATTATACTCCCTAGCTCTACCCATGTCATTGCAAATGGCAAGATTTCATTCTTTTTTATGCCTGCATAATATTCCGCTGTGTGTGTGTGTGTGTGTGTATACACACATTGGGCTCTGTGCTGACAGTGCAGGGTGTGCTTGGGATTCTCTCTCTCCCTGTCTCTCTCTGCCCGTCCCTTGTTCACTCTCTCAAAATAAATAAACCTTAAAAAATCCTTTGGCCATAAATGTATGGGTTTATTTTGGAACTCCCAGTTCTATTCCATTGGTCTATAAGTCTATATGCCAGCACCACAGTATTTTGATTACTGTAGATTTGTAGTAAGCTTTTAGGTATGAGTCGTCCAGCTTTGTTCTTTTTCACTTTTGTTTTTTGTTTTTTTGGCTACTTGGGTTGTATTACTTTGCTAGGATGGCTATAAGATAATACCAAAGGGGGCACCTGGGTGGCTTAGTTGACTAAGTGTCTGACTTTAGCTCAGGTCATGATCTCACAGTTCGTGGGTTCAAGTCCCGCGTCGGGCTCTGTGTTGACAGCTCAGAGCCTGGAGCCTGCTTTGGATTCTGTGTCTCCCTCTCTCTGCCCCTCCACTGCTCATGCTCTGTCCCTCTCTCTCTCTCTCTTTCTCAAAAATAAACAGTTAAAAATTTTTATTAAAAAAACCCAAACAAAACAAAATACCAAAAGACTGGATGGATTAAACAGATACTTACGGCGTTACATTTCTGGAGGCTAGAAGTCTGAGATCAAAGTGTTGGCAGGTTTGGTTTCTCCTGAAGCCTCTCTTCTTGGCTTGCAGATGACCGTCCGGGCATGTGCATCCCTGATGTCCTCCCATGTGTCCAAATCTCTTCTTGTAAGGACACCAGTCACAGTAGACTAGGGCCTACCTTAATGGCCTCACTGTAATTTAATCACCTTTTTATTATTGTATTTTATTTTTTAAAGAAATTTTTAATTTTTTTAAGTATTATTTTGAGAGAGCGCAAGCGAGTGAGCAGGGGAAGGACAGAGAGAGGAAGAGAGAGAGAGAGAGAGAGAGAGAGAGAGAATCCCAAGCAGGCTCCATACTGCCAGCACAGAGCCCGATATGGGGCTCGAACCCACAAACCGTGAGATCATGACCTGAGCCAAAATCAACCTGAGCATTGATCAGGACGCTCAACCGACCGAGCCACCCAGGTGCCCTGATCACCATTTTATTAAAAAAAAAAAAATTAATAATTTTTTTCAAAGTTTATTTATTTTGAAAGAGAGAGAGAGAGCACAAGAAGAGAAGGGGCAGAGAGAGAGAGGGAGAGAGAGAATCCCAAGCAGGGTCCAAGCTGTGCACAGAGCCCAATGTGGGGCTTGAACTCACGATCTGTGAAATCATGATCTGAGCCGAAATCAAGTCAGACACGCAACTGACTGAGCCACCCAGGCACCCCGTAATCACATTTTTAAAGACCCTGTGTCCAAATATAGTCACATTTTGAGGTACTGGGGTTTAGGACTTCACCATATGAATTTAGGGGAACACAGTTGAGCCCAGGACACGGACTCCATGCAATTCCGTATGATTTTGATTACCAGCTTTTCTATTTCTGCAAAAAAGACCATTGGAATTTTGATAGGAGTTGCACTGAATTTGTAGATGGCTTTGGGTAGCACTGACATCAAGTCTTCCAATCTATGAGCCTGGGACATCTTTCCGTTTATTTAGGTGTTCTTTAATTTTTTTCAGAACTGTTTTTAGTTTTCAGGCAACAAGTCTTTCACTCATTGGCTAAATTTATTCCTGGGTATTTTATTCTTTTGGGTTGTGATACTATGATGTAATAAGAAATATGTATTTGGTTTTTGTCCCCAGTTCTTGGCACAAAGCGTTCTAAAATGGTTGAAATTCCCTGAGTGGTAGGGGTGGAGGACCATCTTTTGTCATTCATTATAGGTCTCTTTTAACCATACCTGAATTTATGCTAATGAGGTCACTCTTGGGCTTGTAGATAGTGTGGGGGCTGGTTGCTTGAGGAACCCATCATGTGACTAGAAAATTGAAGCATTCAGCCCTACCCCCTGATGACTGGGGAGGGGAGAGGGGCTGGAGATTGCGTTACCAACAGTCAATGATTTGATCTGATCAGTAGTGCCTACATAACTGATCCTCCATAAAAACTAAGTGACATGGTTGGAAGAGCTTCTGGGTTGGTGACCATGGGCAAGGAAGAGTGACACGTCCCCAACTCTGAGACAGAAACTCCTCTACTCAGGACCCTCTCAGACCTCACCCTATGTACCTCTTCATCTGCCTGTTCATTTGTGTCCTTTATTTTTATTTTTTAAAAATGTTTATTTTTGAGACAGAGAGTGCAGGGGAGGGGCAGAGTGAGAGGGGAGGACAGAGGATCCGAAGCAGGCTTTGCACTGACAGCAGAGGGCTCGACACAGGGCTTGAACCCATGAACTATGAGATCATGACCTGAGCCAAAGTCGGATGCTTAACCGACTGAGCCACCCAGGTGCCCCTCATTTGTATCCTTTATCATAAACTAGTTATTGTAGAGTTTTTTCCTGAGTTATGTGAACCACTATAGCAAATTTTTGAATCCAAGAAAGGGATCATGGGAAGCCCCAGTTCGTAGCCAAGTCAGACAAAAGTGTGGGTAACCTGGGGACCCACTGCTTGTGATTGCTGTTTGAAGCAGGGCGAGCCTTGTGGGAAGGAGCTCGTAACCTGTGATGTCTCTGTTAACTCTGGGTAGTTAGTGTCAGGATTGAACTAAATTGTATGACACCCACTTGTTACGTACAGAGAAGTGGAGAGTTGCTCAGTGGTTTTGCGCTGGTCTTCTGGGTGATGAGCCCAGAGGGCACAGGTGGGCGAGGCTTGGTGTAATAGTTCCGTTCTCCACTTGGTGGCGCTGCTTAGCTTAGTGGGGGGTCAATTGTGTGTGTGTGTGTGTGTGTGTGTGCACGCGCGCACGCACACATGCACGTGTGCTAGAGGTGAAGGTGCCCTTGCCTAGCCCTCTAGTCTCTGGAGCGGGAATTTCACACCCTCACAGACACGTGGTCATGCACCCCTCCTTTGTCTCAGTCTCTGCTCCCTACCTTTACCCTGTCTGTGTCTAAGCTGTGTGCCTGCCAGGTGATGCCTCCCTCCAGAGTTTTATCTCAGATGGGCTATGTGTCAAAACCCCTCACTTCAGAGACCTCTGCGGCTTGGACCCATGCTGACTCTCTGGGGGAGGGTCTTCCCAAGCATTGGCCGGGTGCCAGCTTGTCTCAGAAAATGTTTGCTTGATCACACAGCAGCAGAGTTTATGGTAAATAGCAACACACAGCTGGCACCAGATTTTGCCGCACTCTGACATCTCTGTCCAATATCAGTAGATGTGGCCACTCTCCAAGGTCCACTGGGACCTTTGACCATGGGGAGGCCATATGGCCTCTACCAGATGCACTCCAAGCAGGGGAACCGCTTCTCCCGTGTGGCACACAGACCCTTCAGACCCCGCTGCCGGCTCCTGGGGATTCACCCTGCTACCTAACCAAGCACCATCAGCACTGAGCTCTGAACATTCAGATTCTGCTCCACTGTTCGTAGAACCTGGTGGTATTGAAACCCTCTTCTTTCTCCCCGTCAGTAGTTTTGGGGAACAGATTTTTTTTGGTCAATTCCCCTGTGAGTGTTTTTTCTCTTCGTCTCTCTCTGCAGCTACTTTGGGGGGAGGTGCTTTTCTTGTGTGATCCTGATGTGCTGCACTGTCCCCTTTCTCTCTCTCTCTCTCTCTCTGTCCTCTCTCTGCGAAAATGGCTCCCTACCCTCCAGGGCTCTGCGGCTTTTCTCTCCCCCAGTTCACCTCTCCACACCATGTGCCTGACAAGTTCTGTGGCTCAGGCTGTGCGGATTTCTGCATTTATCCTCAGATCAGTTTCAAAATGGTTTGATACTGAGCTAGCTGTGTTTTAGGGACAAGACAAGCTCAAGGTCCCCATACTACTCCGCCGTCTTAACTCCTCTCTCATTGTCTGCTGATCTCACTGAGGATCCCTTGTATGTAATGAGTCCCTTTCTTGCTGCTTTTAAGATTTTTTTCTGTTTTTGGCTTGCAGCAGTTTGATTAGGATGTGTCTCAGAGTGTGGGGAGCCTGGGTGGCTCGGTTGGTTGAGCATCTAACTCTTGATTTCAGCTCAGGTTGTGGGATTGAGCCCTGCACCTGGCTCTGTGCTGAAGGCACAGAGCTTGCTTGGGGTTTGTTCTCTCTCTCTCTCTCTCTCTTTCTCTCTCTCTCTCTCTCAAAAAAAAAAAAAGTGTGTCTCAGTGTGGGTCTGTTTAATTCTATCTTACATGGAATTTATTGAGTAGATTCATGTTTCTCAACCAGTTTACCACTCAAGCCTTTTTAATTCTTTTTTGTTTCTTTTTCTTTTGTTTATTTTAATAATTTTATTTTCCGTTGAAAATCTCTGGGGGATTCTTTATGTTTCAGGACCTAAACATTTTAAATACAACTTAAATACAGTGAATACTTTTGTAATAGAAGTTAGAGGTTCTTCATTTCGTACAAATAATCAAATAATGACATGTAACCTATTGGGTTAGCTCAAAACAGATTTACTTTTCTTTCTCTGTTCATTAGAGCCAACAAGTTCTCATTTGGAAGAGGAGAGTAACTGCTTTTGCTTTTTTTTTTTTTAATTCTATCTTCTAGGGTGCAGTGTTTTCGTTGGGTTGATGGGACCCTTGTCAAGTGCTCCTTTCTGCCTACTGTCCTTGAACCCCATGATCTTCCTGTGCAACAAAGGCCTCATGCCGTCTCTGAATCTTGCAAAATTGTGTTGTTTTCACCTGCATCAGCTCTGACAGTATCTTCAGAAAGCTATAAGGTGGTCATAAAGCAGGAGTGTCCTGTGGGATGGGAGAGCAAGAGCACCCAGGGCGCTCAGGTGCCTGATGAGGGAAGCTCTACTTGGTTGCCTGCTCCCTTCCCGGGATCTCTTTCACTCCAGAACCCCTAGCACATTCCTGGATATTTATGAGAAGACCGAGTCAAAGGCCATTTTCTCAGCGATTCCTGCCTTCACGGGTCGGACTTTGGGTCTGCCTGGGGGCTCTTCATGAATCAGCCAAAGGCTGGTCTCTCAGAAGAAGGTGTTTTCATGGTACCTAAAGCTGTGATGATGATTCATTCAAATGATGTTTCTTAAGTACTAGGCACTGGGAATAGTCTCGATGATGAGCAGGAGTGTACTGTGTGCTGGGCGTGCCACTACGTGATCTCTGCATGTTATTTCATTTTTTAAAAATGTTTGTTTACTTTTGAGAGAGAGAGATTGAGAGCACAAGCTGGGGAAGGGCAGAGAGAGAGGGAGGCAGAGAAATTGATCCAAAGTGGGCTCCACACTGTTGGCCCAGAGCCTGATATGGGACTCCAACTCAAGAGCCGTGGGATCATGACCTGAGCAGAAGTCAGGCACTTACCTGACTGAGCCACCCGGGTGTCCCTGCATGTTATTTCATTTGATCTTCACTACAACCCTATGCATATTTACTATTTATTGAAGTATAGTTTCAGATGTACAACATAGTGATTCCACAACTGTACTTGGTGTGCTGTGCCCACGGCAAGGGTAGCTCCCATCTGTCACCAGACAGCACTATGACAGTCCCATTGACTGCATTCCCTGTGCTGTGCCTTTCATCCCGTGATTTATTCAGTCCATAACTGGAAGGCTGGGCCTCCCTCTTCCCCTTCACCCATTTTCCCCATCCACCTACCCCCTTCCCTCTGGCCACCACCAGTTTGTCCTTAGGGGTCTGTTTATGCTGTTTCTTTGTTCCTTCCTTTGTTCATTTATTTTGTTTCTTTAGATTCCACATATAAGTGAAATCATATGGCATTTGTCTTTCTCTACCTGGCTTATTTCACTTAGCATAATACCCTCTAGGTCCATCCATGTTGTCACAAACGGCAAGACCTCGTTATGGCTGAGTAATACTCCATTGTACATACACATCACATTTCCTGTATCCGTTCAATTATTGATGGACACTTAGATTGCTTCCGTATCTTGGCTACTGTAAATAATGCTGCAGTAAACATAGAGGTGCATAGATCTTTTTGAATTAGTGTTTTTGTCTTCTTTGGGTAAATACCCAGTAATTGAATTACCAGATTATATGTTAGTTCTATTTTTAATTTTCTGGGGAAGCTCACCACTGTTTTCTACAGTGGCTGCTCCAGTGAACATTCCCACCAATAGTGTACGAGGGCTCCCTTTCTGCCACATCCTCACCAACACTTTTTTTCTTGTCTTTTTGAAACCAGCCGTTCTGACAGGTGTAAGGTGGTATCTCACTGGGGATTTCACTTGCATTTCCCTGATGCTCTGTGATGATGAACATCTCTTTAAGTGTCTGTTGGCCATCTGTATGTCTTTTTTGGAAAAACGTCTGTCGGGTCCTCTGCCCATTAAAAAAAAATTTTTTTTTAATGTCTATTTACTTTTGAGAGAGTGAGAGTCAGGGAGGGGCAAAGAGAGAGAGAGGAGGAGACACAGACTCCGAAACAGCTCCAGGCTCTGAGTTGTCAGTACACAGCCCGAGGTGGGGCTCGAACTCATGAACTGCCGAGACCATGACCTGAGCTGAAGTCGGACGCTTAACCAATTGAGCCACTCAGGCGCCCCTCCTCTGCCCATTTTTAAATCAGATTATTTTGGGTGTTTTTTTGTTTTTGTGTGTGTGGGTTTTTTTTTTTTTTTTTTTTGTGCTGAGTTGTAGAAGTTCTTTATATATATTGGATATTAACCCCTTATCAGACACGTCATTTGCAAGTATCTTCTCCCATTCAGTAGTTTGTGTTTTCATTTTGTTGATGGTTTCTTTCACTGTGCAAAAGCTGCTTGTTTCGATGTAGTCCCAGTCATTTATTTTTGCTTTTGTCTCCCATGTCTGAGGAGACATAGCCATAAATATTTTGCTAAGGCTGATGTCAAAGAAATTACTGCCTGTGTTTTCTTTTAGGAGTTTTACAGTTTCCTGTCTCACATTTAGGTATTTCATCCATTTGGAGTTTATTTTTGTGTATGGTGTAAGAAAGTGGTCCAGTTTCATTCTTTTGCATGTTGCTGTCCACTTTTCCCAGCACCGTGTATTGAAGAGACTGTTTTTTCCCTACTGTATATTATTGCTTCCTTTGTCACAGATTAATCTTGACCCATTGATCTATATTTTTGTGCTGCGACTGTACTGTTTTGATTACTACAGCTTTGTAGCATCTCTTGACATCTGAGATTGTGATACCTCCAGTTTTGTTTTTTCTGAAGATTCTTTGGCTCTTGGGGTCTTTTGTGGTTCCATACAAATTTTGGGATTATTTGTATTAGTCCTGTGAAAAAGACTATTAGTATTTTTATAAGGATTGCATTGAATCTATAGATTGCTTTGGGTAGCATGGACATTTTAACAGTATTAATTTTTCCAAGCCATAAACGTGGCATACCTTTCCAAATGTGTCATCCTTAATTTCTTTCATAAATGTTCTTTAGTTTTCAGAGTACAGGTATTTTACATCCTTAGTTCAGTTTTTTCGTAGGTCTTTAATTCTTTTTGGTGCAGTTCTAAATGGGATTGTTAATTTCTCTATCCACTACTTGGTTATTAGTGTATAGAAATGCAAAACATTCCTGTATATTAATTTTGTATCCTGCAACTTTGCTGAACTCTCTTATCAGTTTTAATAGTTTTGGGGGGGGGGGTTTGCATCTATGTTCATTTTGTGCTGCCTTTGGTTTTGGTATCAGAGTAATGCTGTCCTCACTGAACGAATTTGGAAGTTTTCCTTTTCTATTTTTGGAATAGTTTGAGAATAGGTGTTAACTCTTCCTTAAATGTTTGGTGGAATTCACCTGCGAGGTCTGGTCCTGGACTTTTGTTTTGGGGTGCTTCTTGATTACCAGTTCAATTGGATTACTAGTAATTGGTCTGTTCAGATAATCTATTCCTTGATTCAGTTTTGGGAGAGTGTATGTTTCTAGGAATTTATCATTTCTTCTAGGTTGTCCAGTTTGTTGGCATACAATTTTTCACAGTAGTTGCTTATAATCCTTTGTATTTCTGTGGTGTTGGTTATTACTTCTTTTTAATCTGACTTTATTTAGGTCCTCTCTCTCTCGATGAATCTTGCTGAAGGTGTATCAGCGTATTTATCTTTTCAAATCAAGGTTTCACTGAACTTTTTCTATTGTTTTTGTTGTTGTTGTTTTAGTCTATTTTCATTTATTCCTGCTCCAATATTTATTATTTCCTTCCTTCTATTAACTTTGGGCTTTGTTCTTCTTTTTCTAGTTCTTTAAAAAAGTTTTTAAATTAAAAGATTTTAATTCCAGTGCAGTTAATTTACGGTATTATATTAGTTTCAGGTGTTCAATAGAGTGATTTAACAGTTCCATGTATCAGTGTTCCTCAGATAAGTGTACTTTTAATTCTCTTCACCTATTTTACCCATCCCTCTTCCCACCTCCCCTCTGGTTATCATCTGTTTGTTTTCTTTTTTTCTTTTTTAATTTTTTGTAATGTTTATTTATTTTTGAGAGAGAGAGAGAGAGAGAGCGAGAGAGCGTGAGTGGTGGAGGGGGCAGAGAGAGAGGGAGACACAGAATCCGACCAAAGCAGGCTCCAGGCTCTGAGCTGTCAGCGCAGAGCCCGATGCGGGGCTCGAACTCACGAACCGCGAGATAATGACCTGAGCCGAAGTGGGACGCTTCACCGACTGAGCCGCCCAGGTGCCCCTCATCTGTTCGTTGCCTTCAGTTAAGAGTCTGTTTGTTGGTGTCTCTCCCTCTCTCTCTTTTTTCCTTTTGCTTGCTGTTCTGTTTCTTAACTTTCACATATGAGTGAAATCATGTATTTATCTTTCTCTGATCACCTTCTTTCACTTAGCGCTGTATTTTCTAGCACCATCCATGTTGTTGCAATTGTTCTTGCTCTTTTAAGTGTAAGGTTAGGTTGAGGTGTTGTTTCCGGAGACAGGGCTGTGTCCCTAGAAGTTTCCCTCTTAGAACAACTTTTACTGCATCGCAAAGAGTTTGGATGATTGTGTTTGTATTTTCATTTGCCTCCATGCCTTTCTTGATTTCCTTTGATCTCTTCACTGGCTCACTGCTTGTTTAGTCTCCATGTGTTTGTGGGGTTTTTTCCCCTCGTGTTTTTTGTTTGTTTTTTGTTTTTTGTTGTTGTTTTTATTTTTGGTAACTGATTTCTAGTTTCATACTATGGTGGCCGCAAACGATGCTTGATATAATTCAATCTTCTTGAATTTCTGAGTCTTGTGTTGTGGCCTAACATGTGATTTACCCTGGAAAATGCTACATGTGCACTTGAAAAATGTATTCGGTTGTTTGTGGATGGAATGTTACATACATATCTGTTAGGTCCATTGATCTGATGTGTCATTCAAAGCCACTATTTCCTTGATAATTTTCTGTCTGGATGACGTATTCATTGATGGATGTGTGGTATGAAATTCTCCTATTACTGTATTACTGTCAGTTTCTCATTTTATGTCGTCAATATTTGCTTTTTAAAAACAATTTTAATGTTTATTTATTTTTGAGAGATAGAGTGTGAGCTGGAGAGGGGCAGAGAGAGAGGGAGACACAGAATCCGAAGCAGGCGCCAGGTTCCAAGCTGTCGGCATAGAGCCCGACGCAGGGCCTGAACCCACAAACCCCAAGATCCTGACTTGAGCCTAAGTTGGATGCTTAACCGGCTGAGCCACCCAGGCGCCCCTGTTAATATTTGCTTTTATGTATTTAGGTGCTTCTATGTTGGGTGCATAGCTACTTGCAATTGTTATATCCTCTTATTGGGTTGATCCCTTTATCATTATATAGTGCCTTTTTTTGTCTCGTTACAGTCTGTTTAAAAAACATTTTTTTAAATGGGAGAGAGATAGAGCATGAGTGGGGGAGGAGCAGAGAGAGAGAGAGAGGGAGACACAGAATCCGAAGCAGGCTCCAGGCTCCAAGCTGTCAGCACACAGCCCGACGCGGGGCTCGAACTCACGAACCGTGAGATCATGACCTGAGCCGAAGTCGGACGCTCAACCGACGGAGCCATCCAGATGCCCCTGTTACAGTCTGTTTTAAAGTCTATATTGTCTGATAGAAATGTTGCTAAAAATAGCTTTTTTTTTCACTTTCATTTGTGTGGAATATGTTTCTCCGTTCCTTCATTTTGAGTCTATATGTGTCTTTAGGTCTGAAATGAGCCTCTTCTATAAGCATAGAGCTGGGTCTTGTGTTATTCTTAATCTATTCAGTTACCCGGTGTCTTGATGGGAGCATTTAGGCCATTTACACTTAAAATAATGATTGAACGGTATGCATTTATTGCTATTTTGTTAATTTTGTTGTTGTTGTTTGTAGTTCTCCTCTGTTCCTTCCTTCTCTTGCTCTCTTTCCTTGCGATTGGTGACTTTCTTTAGTGCTATGCTTGGCTTTCTTCCCCTATTTTTTTGCATTTCTATTATAGGTTTTTGGTTTGTGGTTACCACAAAGTTCATATATAACATCCTAAGTATACAGCAGTCTATATTAAGTTGATGGTCATTTAAATTCAAACACATTGTAAAGGAACTACACTTTTCCCTCCCCCTCCACGTTTTATGTATATATTTTTGTATTTACATCTTTTTACTTTGAGGCCCTTTAACTAAGTTGTTGGATATGATTCCTTTTACTCCTTTTGTATTGTATCCTTTACATTAGCTTTATAAGTAATTGTCTTGCTATATTTACCGTATGCTTGCTTTTACTCACAAAGTCTTTTCCTTTCGTAATTTTCATCTAATTGTGGCCTTTTCCATTTAAAGAAGTCACCTCCACATTTCTTGGGAGGCTGGCTTAGTGGTGATGGACTCTTTTAACTTTTGTTTGACTGAAGAACTCTTTATCTCTCCTTCTATTCTGAATGATAACCTTGCCAGGTAGAGTATTCTTGGTTGTAGGTTTTTTTTCCTTTCAGCACTTAAAAAAAAATTTTTTTTTAAGAGAGATAGCGCGCGAGCAAGGCGAAAGGGGCAAAGGGAGAGAGAAAGAGAATCTTAAGCAGACTCCGTGCTCAGCATGGAGCCCAGTGCAGGGCTTGATCCCATGACCCTGGGCTCATGACCTGAGCTGAAATCAAGAGTCAGATGCTCAACCCGTTGTAATCTTATTTCTTTCCTAATGTTTGCTTTGGTTTAGTTTGTACTTATTTTACTAACTTGTGATGGTCAAAGTATTGACTTGAGTTCCGTCTTCTTTTTTAATACATAGTTTACAGATAAAAAATTTGTTATAACTTCTTTTAGTACATTTCATAAATTTTAATTTGCTATGTTATTGCTTTCATTCATCTCCAAATATTTTCTAATTTCCCTTGTGACTTAGTCATTGATCTATTGGTGATTTAAGATTCTGTTTAATTTACACATATTTATGAATTTTCAATTTTTCGGGTTTTATGGATTTCTATTTTTTTTCCCCATCTTGGTTAGAGAACATACTTTGTATGAGTTCAGTTCTTCTATACTTACTGAGACTTGTATCATGGCTTATCATATGTTCTATCCTGGAGAATGTTCCATGTGTACTAGAGAAGGTTTATTCTTCTGTTGGTGGATGTAATTTTCTATAAATGTCTTAAAAAAATTTTTTTTGAATGTTTATTTTTGAGAGAGAGACAGAGCATGAGCAGGGGAGGGGTAGAGAGAGAGGGAGACACAGAATCGGAAGCAGGCTCCAGGCTCTGAGCTGTTAGCACAGAGCCCGACACGGGGCTCGAACTCACGAGCTGTGAGATCATGACCTGAGCTAGAGTCAGACGCTCAACTGACTGAGCCACCCAGGCGCCCCTAGAAATGTCTTTTAAGTGTAGTTGGCTTATAGTGTTGTTCAAATGTTCTATTTGCTTGTTGATCTTTTGTCTACTTATTGTATTCATAATTGAAAGCAGGGTATTGGAGACTCCCAACAGCTACTGTTAAATTGTTTAATTCTCCCTTCAATTTTGTCAGTTTTTGTCTTATGTATTTTGATATTCTGTTTTTAGGTACATATGTTTATAATTGTTACATCTTCTTGCTAGATTGTCCTTTTTATCATCATAAAATGTCCTTCTTTGTCCCTAGTAACAAATTTTTTTTTTGTTCCAAAGTCTATTTTGTCTGATACAAGTATAGACACTTCAATTTTATTTCAGCTACTGTCTGAATGGTATATCTTTTTCCGGCCTGTTAGTTTCAACCTTTCTCTGTATCTCTCGGAGATAGCATACAGTTTGTTTTTAAAACTGCATTCTGACAATCTCCACCTTTAATTGTAGCATTTAATCCATTGAAGTTGAATGTGATTCCTGATATTGCAGAATTTATGTCTTCCTTTTCACTACTTGCCTCCTAGATGTCTTTTGTCTTTCTTGTTCCTCTATTTCTTCCTGACTGCCTTCTTTTGGGTTAAATAGATATTCTCTACTGTACCATTTTATTACCTTGTATCACAATTAACATTCTTTTTAAAAACTGAAGTATAGTTGATACACATCGTTATATTAGTTTCAGGTGCACAACAGAGTCATTCCACCGCTGTATACATGATGCTGTGCTCACCACAAGTGTAATTACCGTCTGTCACCATGGCGCACCATTACCTGACCGCTGACTATATTCCCTATGCTGTACTGCTTATCTCCATGGCTTATTCCGTAACTGGAAGCCTGTACCTCCCACTCCCTTTCACTCCTTTTCCCTCCTCCCAACCCCCCCCTCCTCTTGTAACCACCAGTTCTCTGATTTATGGATCTGTTTGTTCTTATTGATATTCATTTGTTTTGCTTAGATTCCAACATATAAAGTGAAATGATAGGGTATTTATCTTTCTCTATCTGACTTATTTCATTTAGCGTAATGCCTTCTAGATTCATCCATGTTGCCACAAATGGCAAGACGTCGCTATGGCTGAGTCATATTCCATTGCATATATATGCCACATCTTTTTTATCCATCCATCTGTTGATGGACACTTGGGTTCCTTCCATATCTTGACTATTGTAAATAACACTGCAATAAACCCAGGAGTATTTGGGGTTGAGTTGTGTAAGTTCTTTATATATTTTGGGTCTTATCCCCTTATCAGATATATCATTTGCAAATATCTTCTCCCATTCAGTAGATTGCCTTTTCATTTTTTTAATGGTTTCCTTTAGTGTGCAAAAGCTTTTTATTTTGGTGTAATCCCAGTTTATTTTTGCATTTGTTTCCCCTGACTGAAGAGACACATCTAGAAAAAGGTTGCTAACGTCGATGTCAAGCACATTATTGCCTATGTTTTCTTTAAGGCGTTTTAAGGTTTCATGTCTCACGTTGAGGTCCTGAATATATTTTGAGTCTGTTTTTGTGGATGGTGTATGAAAGTGGTCCAGTTTCATTTTTTGCATGGAGCTCTCCAGTTTTTCCAGCACCATTTGTTGAAGAGACTGTTCTTTCTCCCATTGTACGTTCTCACCTCCTTTATCATAGATTAATTTACCATTAGGTATAGGTTTAATTCTGGGCTCTCTGTCCTGTTTCATTGATCATGTCTATTTTGTGCCAGTACCATACTGTATTAATTATTAGAGCTTTATGGTTAATATTGACATCTGGGACTGTGATATCTCCAGATGTGTTCTTTTTCAAGATTGCTTTGGCTATTTGGGATCTTTTGTGGTTCCATAAAAATTTAAGGATTATTTGTTCTGGTTCTATGAAAAATACTGTTTTAGCAGAAGAGCATCCTTTGGATTTAAAAAAAAATTTTTTTTTTTAATTTTTTGAGAGAGCACGCACACACAAGTAAGGGAGTGGCAGAGGGAGAAGGATGGAAAGAATCTTAAGCAGGCTCCACGCTGAGTACAGAGCCCAACTCGGGACTCAGTCTCACGATCGTTAGATCATGACCGGAGCTGAAATGAAGAGTCAAGGTGCTCAACCAACTGAGCCAGCCAGGCGCCCCACTGCGCTGTTTTGATTGCATTGAATCTATAGATTGCTTGGAGTAGTTTGGACATTTTAATAATACAGTTTGTATCTTACGACAATGTAGTTTAGATTAATTACCAATTTTATTTTCATAATATACGGAATTTTGCTCCTTATAGCTTTGTTTCTCCCTTCTTTCATGTTACGATCGTCCACATTAAATCTTCATACCTTGGATGTCCATTTCCATCTCAGTGCCACCTCGCTGCCTTCTGGCCTCCAGTTTATGATAAGAAAGCTGTGAATCTTTTTTTTTTTTGACACATTGAGCTTAATTGTTAATGGTGAAGAACACCATGCACACACATGTATAAACATGGAAGTCAAAGCAACATAGATGATAGGAATCTTAGCAGAACAGGAAACATAAACGGTCATTTTTATATTACATCCAAGGGAACGTGAAGGAAAGCTGTGAATCTTCTTGAGGATCCTTGTTCAGGCTATGGGTTGAATTGCTTCTCTCTTCCGGCTCTCGAGATGCTCTCTCTCTGTCTCTAGGTCTCCACAGTTTGATTATGATATGTCTCAGTACCGCTCGCTTGAAGCGTGCCCTGCTTGGAGTTCACGGAGCGTCTTGAGAGTGTAAATGAATGTTTTTCATCACATCGGGGAAATTTTCTGCCATTATTTCTTCCCATATTCCTTTTGTCCCTTTCTCTTTCCTCTCTCCTTCTATGATCCCCATTATGCATATGTTGGTAGGTTTCTTGCTGTCCCTGAAGTATCTGAGGTCCTGTTCAGTTTTCCTTATTCTTTTTTCCTTCTATTTCTCAAGACTGGATACTCCCAAGTGATCTGTCTCAAGATCACAGATTCTTTCTTCCAATTGCTAAAATCTGCTGCTGAAACACTCCAGTGAATTTTTAATTTCAGTTACACGTTTCAGCTCTAGAATTTCTGTTTGGTTCATTTTTTGTTTAGAATGTCTACCTTTTTTATTGATACTCTTTCTTTGGTAAGATGTTTTTGTATTTTACCTTAGTTGTTTAGATATTGCTTTTTTTAGGTCTTGGAACATATTTTAAATATCTGATTTAAAGTCTTTGGTCTTCCTCAGGAACCCTTGTAACTGACTGCTTTATTCCCCTGTGTGTGGATCACGCTTTTTTGTTTGTTTGCATGTCTCATAATATTTTGTGGAAACCTAAACTGGACACTTAACAGAATGCGGCAATTCTGGAAATCTGATTCTTTTCTTCATCTCCCGCAGGTTTTTGTGGTTGCTTGGGTTATTCTTTCTTTCTTTTTTTTCTTTTTTATTTCTTTTTTAATTTTTTTTAATGTTTATTTATTTTTGAGACAGAGACAGAGCATGAATGGGGGAGGGTCAGAGAGAGGGAGACACAGAATCTGAAGCAGGCTCCAGGCTCCGAGCCGTCAGCACAGAGCCCAATGCGGGGCTTAAACTCACGGACTGTGAGATCATGACCTGAGCTGAAGTTGGCCGCCCAACCGACTGAGCCACCCGGGCGCCCCGGGCTATTTATTCTTTAGTGATTTTTCTGAGCTAATTCTGTAGAGTCTGTGTTCTTTTTCATGTGGCCATTTGAAGTCTCTGCTCAGTTAGATTAGTGGTCAGCTAATGATTGGTTAGAGACTTCTCTTGATGCCTAGAACCAATAAATCTCCCGGTCATTGCCGGGGGGTTGCATGCTCCTGGTGACATGCCTTCAGCACCCAGCCAGGCACTTGTCATCTCTGTCACAGACTTCACTTAGGGCGGGTGGAGAGCTTTGCTGTCGGCCGGAGGTGTCGGGGACTCATTAGCTTTCGTCTGAGTCTGCACACGATATTACACATGCATCAGCCTTCTGGATTCTCTGGAATATGTCAGAGATTTTGAAAGCCTTCACCGACATGTCCTTTCTTAAATTTTACTTTTAAGATTTTTGGGCTGCCTATTATTTGCCCTAGTTGTTATCCACTGCCTACAGCAGCTACAAAGTCAAACATTTGTCTCTAAATGTTTGTACCAGTACTTGTAGGGAAGAGGTTTTTCGCATCGGATGATCTCCAAGTCTAGTAAAAGCCACCCCTGCAAGTGGAGTGTTCCAGGGTGCCACCAGACAGGTCACAAAATGCCAGTTCTGTGCAAATGAGGCTTTCAAGGACTTCCAACCCCCGGATTCCCCCTACCTCCCACCTCACTGTCTGCCAGGCTGTTATTTTTCACTGTGATTAGCTCTTGGTTTTCAAGAGTATCTCAGAGCCGGTGAGAGGAGGTAGGAATGGGACAAGTTAAATTGCCACAAAGCTCACTGTTCTGAGATTCAGCCATTTTTCTTGATTGAAAGTCTCTAGATTGCTTCAGTCCCTCGGATAATTTCTGGAGTTCTGAAAAGTTGATTCTGAAAACCATTGCCTGTTCTCCTATGGTCTATCTCTGAAGGAGAGAATTTTTGGAGGTCTTTATTTCTCCATTTTCACTGATGTCACTCTCTGGTCAGCATCTTGACTGTAGCCACATGAGGGGCACTGAACCAGAACCACCCCACTAACCCACTACCAAATTCCTGACCCACAGAAACTGAGATAATAAATGTTTGTTTTGTATTAAATTGCTAAATATTTGAGTAAGTTGTTGTGCAACACTAGATTACTATACCGTATGCTATATACATATATATTTTTTTCCCTCTCCCCCTCTTTAAAGTTTTTATTTATTTAAGTAATCTCTACACCCAGTGTGAGGCTTGAACTCACGACCCTGTGATCAAGAGTTGCATCCTCTTCTGACTGAGCCAGCCAGGCGCCCCTCTCTCCTTTTTAATACATATTTACAATTTTTTTTAATGTTTATTTGTTTTTGAGACAGAGAAAGAGCGTGAACGAGGGAGGGTCAGAGAGAGGGAGGCAGAATCTGAAGCAGGCTCCAGGCTCCGAGCTCCGAGCTGTCCGCACAGAGCCCGACGCGGGGCTCGAACTCACGGAGTGTGAGATGATGACCTGAGCCAAAGTCAGATGCTTAACCGACTGAGCCACCCAGGCGCCCCTCCTTTTTAATACATATTGAAGCACACTGTACACAGTTTTCTCTGCTCTTTTCGCTTAGTGTAAAATTTCTTTTTTTTCATACAGGTGCCAAGGAGTCTTTCCCATTCTTTTTTTTTTTTTTAATTTTTTTTTTCAATGTTTATTTATTTTTGGGACAGAGAGAGACAGAGCATGAACGGGGGAGGGGCAGAGAAAGAGGGAGACACAGAATCGGAAACAAGCTCCAGGCTCTGAGCCATCAGCCCAGAGCCCGACGCGGGGCTCGAACTCACGGACCGCGAGATCGTGACCTGGCTGAAGTCGGACGCTTAACCGACTGCGCCACCCAGGCGCCCCTCCCATTCTTTTTTTATGGCACTTGGAGATTCCATTGTGCATGTATTTGACCAATAACTTGTGATGGATATGTGTCCATTCATTTAATGATTGATATTAAGGTTGTATCCAGTTTTGTGTTCTTTCAAACAATGCTGGGACGAATAGCCTTGTATATGCAACATTTCTCTCGTGTGTAGAAAGTTTTCGTTTCTAATTTTGTATTTTCCCTCCCAAAGTTGGGTTTTTACATTTTGTTTTTGTAGAAACAGAAACCGGGAACGAACCTAGTTGAAACTATAAAGACAGGGTTTTATCTCACAGAATCAGACAGAAAGTCCAGAAATCGGTGTGGCAGTTGGGTGATGACACTGAACACCCAGCTTTCCCCCATCCTTCAGCACTGTCCCTGTTGGAGGTAGCTTCGTCCTTGGGCTGGTAGCAATATGGCTGCAGAAGCTCCAGGTGTCACATCCAGACCCAACCCACCTGGTGGGAGATGTGTCTGTCTCTTTCCCACGGCTGTCTAGGGGATTGAGAACTTGAATCAGAACTGCCCCTGCAGCCTTCTCTTTGTGGCTTCCTGGGCAGAATAAGGTCATGTGTCCATTCCCGAAGCAGTTACTTCTACTTACCCACCCACTGGTGGGTATGGGATAAGCATCTGGAGGGAGTAAACCATACTGTCACTGAAGCGAAGATCGTACCCTTCCTGTAGACAGTAAGGGTCCACATGAAGGCTGACGTTGGAGTTCTGTTCTAAGGGTCTTGATATCACAGTACAAGTACAGCATTTAGTCAGAAGTCCCAGGACTGCCTTAGAGAGTATCCCACAGGAGAAAATCTTCTGGAATTTCTACCAAGAAAAGACTTCTGGACCACTCGGCTTCTTGTGTTCTTGTCATTATTGAACTGATCCTGTTTTTAGTTTGGCTGCTTGGAAACCCCGAGCTAAATTTGCTACTCACTTGTAGCAATTATGGGACATACTTTATCCTTGATTTAACTTTTTTTTTTTTTCCCTCGTTTTGAATCGTGTGTGAAAATGCTGGGAACTACAAATTCTTGGAATGGAGCGTGTTAACAATATTTTTAACTTTGAATTTTCCAAAGTTAATCTTAAGGGAGAACTGAATCTTCACTATATATAAAGCAATTTAGAAGGAAAATCGTTGTTTTCCTTTTGAAATAATTTTCCTTTGGGGAGTTCTGTCCCACCTGCATGCCCTGGTCCGTGGCCCTGATCCGTGGCCGAATCTCTTGGTACTATTGCGGATTATTTACGCTGAACCATGAACTAAAAAACTGATGCCTCGTGTGAGGTCAAGCTCTCTGTCCCGAAGGAAACTTATTTTCAATATCTGAAAATGCTCAGGGAGGTTCTTAAAGCATTACTTCTGTTTTTAGAAACCACACAATCTGTCTTCCACTTGTGTAATTTACACTCAGAACTCCTTTCCCTCCTAATGACCGTGACCACCGGGCTAAGCTGCTGCCATAGCCCCCAGGCCCCTCTTGCGTTGTTCTCAGGTTGCAGTGTTGACTTTGGCCCTTAGATTAATGCTATTGCTTCCTGACAGCTGAGTGTGTTTCCTCTTTCTCTAGATTAAATAGGATCTATTCCGTGGGACAAGAATGGCGCCTTTCCGCAAGCTGGGGTTTGAGGCTTTGGCGAAAGGGGTGGGTTGAGAGGAAGTAGGAAGAGCGGCTGGTGAAAATGCCTCTTTGCAGGGCCCGTTGATTGAGCAAAGAAAGCATCCGTGAGTCCACGCTTCTCAAACACCGGTGCGCACATGGTGTGAAATGCTGGGGTCTGGGAGCGAACGGTCAACAAAGAATTCTTGAGATGTCTTCGGGCAAAAAAGGTGGTTTTACTAAAGCACGGGGAGAGGACCTGTGGACAGAAAGACCCGCACTGGGGTTGTGAGGAATGACGGATTATATACTTTCAAGTTGGGAGGAGGTTAGGGACAGCGTGAGTCTCTAAGGAATTTGGAAGCAAGGGTTTCCAAGACTTTGAAGGGTCATTTACTACTGTCTAATAAAACCTTAGCCGTGAGACCCTTCAGATGTGTATCAGTGGGCCATATGTTTGGAGGATGATTGCTAACATATATCCTAAGTGGGGAGTAGAGATAAAAGAAGTTTCTAGGGGCGCCTGGATGGCTCAGTTGATTAAGTGTCCAACTTCAGCTCAGGTCATGATCTTGCGTTTGTGGGTTGGTTCGAGCCCCGCATCGGGCTCTGGGCCGACAGCTCAGAGCCTGGAGCCTGCTCTGATTCTGTGCCTCCCTCTCTCTCTGCCCCTCCCCTGCTTGCACTGTCTCTCTCTCTCTCTCTCAAAAAAATAAAATAAAACGTTAAAAAAATATTAAAAAAAAAAGTTTCCAAAGGGATTTTAACCTGTTAAAGAAGACTTCCAGGATCCTGGAGGTCTGGTGAATGTCAAGGTGAGGTTGCCTTTTGCCTCTAGCAACATATTAACATCGAGGCAGTTGAGTTCCTCGAGGAGGGTCACCCTGCCTGTCTCAAGGACTTGTCGATGGGCTGCAAAGGGAATTCAACTTGTTCCCCCCCCCCCCCCCCCCCGTATTTCTTTTGCCTTTGTTCTCCACATCACACAGACCCATCAGAGACGGCTGGAAGCAGGCTCTGGGTGGCCGTGGGCGGGCACGTCCAGCCCGCTCCTGGTGACACCTGTGATGCTGGTCTACTGCCCCCACCGAGCTGCTCTCGCGCCCACGGGCATGAGGGAAGGAGCAGAGACACATTCCTCTTTCTCTCGTGACGCAAGACCGTGTCGGTGAGCCAAGGGGCGTGTAACTGTGTACACACGAGAGTTCTCAACTTTCTGAAATTTCCTTTTTATAGCAGGATGAGACAAATTGTTCAAAGTTTATTCAGCTTCTTCCTGAGCCTGTGCTGCGCTGATGGCTTTAATAATTCCTTTCCCCATTGTTTCTGACGCCAGTCCTTGGGGAGAAGGCTTCCTTGTGACTCAGAAGCCAGTTTTAACACGTCCAATTATCTCTTTGAAGGAATGGGAGAGCAAAACCGTTTCCTACGGTTCTGTGACCTTTTCCTCTCCTTCCTGGGAAGGTTCAGCTCAAGTGAGGTGGGCGGACAGACCTTTGTCTTTTTCCAGGTTGGTGACTTTTGCTTCTGTTTGAAGTTTCGTCGTTGGGCTTCTCTCCGTTCCGGACGGACTCCCTGGCACAGCTCGTGCGCCCCGTCCTTCCCAGGTGGAGATCCGTCCCCGGAAGACCTGGAACGCTGGCACTGCTCTGCCCCCAGGGTCCCGTGCTTGTCGACGGTTGTCATGTCAACCCCAGCAGCTAGGGACCCCAGTGCCCTCCACCTGTCCCCTCGCCCCTGACCACTTCATATCTCCATGGAGCTGAACATGGCCCGGGCTTCGTACAGAGTCTGGGGGCCGTTTCCAGCTGGCCCCTTTGCATGGATGTCCCCAGGTCCTCAGACACAGTTACACAGAGACCTGCACAGGTGGTCTGCCCTGGTGCGTCCACTCCGTCTCCACATTTCCTAGTTAGGGCACTCAAACCACCTCGTCAGTTGTGCAGATGTCAAACCTTAGGACTTGGCAACTGCAAGAGTGATCAAATGTGTTAAGTTCAGGGGAAACCCGGAAAAGCACAGGGCAGGCACGAGAGCCCCAGGAGCCCCGGCCTCCAGAGATGAGCCCCACAGGTGTTCCACTGTATCTCCCCCCCAGTCTTTAATCCTAGTCACATGTATCTCCCCCCACACCCCCAAAATGGGTTACTCCATGTATTCTGTTCTTCAACCTGTTTTCACTTGACAGCAGTCTTGAGGTGTCCAGTTTCACTGAATTGAATTTTCTAAATCATCATTTTTAGTGGCTGCAAAGAACTCTATTTGGAATCACACACGAAACTTTTTCTTTTTTTTTTTTTTAATTTTTTTTTTCAACGTTTATTTATTTTTGGGACAGAGAGAGACAGAGCATGAACGGGGGAGGGGTAGAGAGAGAGGGAGACACAGAATCGGAAACAGGCTCCAGGCTCTGAGCCATCAGCCCAGAGCCTGACGCGGGGCTCGAACTCCCGGACCGCGAGATCGTGACCTGGGCTGAAGTCGGATGCTTAACCGACTGCGCCACCCAGGCGCCCCTACGAAACTTTTTCTTAACGGTTACCTATTGTGGGCATTTTAGGTTGTTTCTTTTTTTTAAATTTATTTTATTAATGTTTTAATGTTTATTTGTTTTTGAAAGAGAGAGAGAGAGAGTGTGTGAGTGGGAAAGGTGCAGAAAGAGGGGAGACACAGAATCTGAAGCAGGCTCCAGGCTGTCAGCACAGAGCCCGACTCGGGGCTCGAACTCATGAACTGGGAGATCATGACCTGAGCCAAAGTCGGACGCTTAACCGACTGAGCCACCCAGGCGCCCAGTTTTTTGGTTGTTTCTAACTGCTCAACCTTGTAAACACTGCTGTAGTGAGTACCCGGGAGAGTCCTGCATGGTCCCCACCTGCTGCGTGTTGAGTTAGTGCCGTGTTCCGACTCCAGCATCCCCTCTCTGCCCCTCCCAGCCTTGGCCCGGGCAGGTTGTCTTTTCTCCTAAACGTAGGTGAACTTGGCAGTTCCTTTTCTTTTTTCTTTTTATGAACTCTGGGTTTCCTGTCATGTGTTTTCCACTGTGAGATGATAGAGTCGTCACTGTGAGATGAGAAACATTTTCTTCATGGCTTCCTGATATTCCTGTGCTTTTTGTTTACTTTTATTTTTATTTTTTAGATTGAAATATAACATGCAATGTTACATTGGTTTCAGGGGTACAACATATTAGTTCGACATGTCAATCTATACATCACTCAGCATGATAAGTGGAGTCTGTTGCCGGATGACGTTATTACAATATCACTGACTATATTCCACCTGCTGTGCTTTTCATCTCCGTGAATTATTTACGAGTGGAAGTTTGTACCTCTTAATTCCTTTAATCTATTTCCATCTGTGTTTTCTGTGAGCAGTTTTATGGCTTCAGGTCCCAGATTAGGGCTATAATCCGTTTTGAGTTTTGTGTGCGGTGTAAGAACGTGGTCCAGGCTCATTCTTCATGTAGCTGTTCAGTTTTCCCAGCACTATTTGTTGAAGAGACGGTCTTTTCTGCATTGTGTATTATTGCCTCTTTTATCATAGATTAATTTGCCGTTAGGTGTGTCCTTTCTGTTGATCTATGTGTCTGTTTTTGTGCCGATGCCATATTGTATTAATTATTAGGGCTTTGTTGTATATCTTGACATCTGGGATTGTGGTACCTCCAGCTTTGTTCTTCTTTCTCAAGATTGCTTTGGCTATTCAACTTTTTTTGTGGTTCCATACAAATTTTAGGATTACTTGCATTAGTTTTGTTCAAAATACTCTTAGTATTTTCATAGGGATGCATTAAATCTATAGGTTGCTTTGGGTAGTATGGACATTTTGACAATATTAATTCTTCCAATCCATGAGCATGGTATATCTTTCCATTTGTTTGTGTCATCTTCAGCTTCTTTCATCAGTGTTTCCTAGTTTTCAGAGGACAGATCTTTAACTTCCTTGGTTAAATTTATTCCTAGATATTTCATTTGTTTTGGTACAATTGTAAATGAGATTTTGTCTTAATTTTTCTTTCAGCTACTTTGTTATTAGTGTATAGACATGCAACAGGTTTCACATCTCAATATTAATTTTGTATCCACAACTTTACTGAATTCATTTGTCAGTTCTAATAGTGTTTTGGTGGAGTCTTTGGGGTTTTCTATATACAGTATCATCTCATCTGCAAATAGAATTTTACTTCTTTCTTATGAATTTGGATGTCTTATTTCTTTTTGTTGTCTGATTGCTGTGGCCAGGACTTCCAGTACTGTGTTGAATAAAGGTAGTGAGGAAGGGCATCCTTGTGTTGTTCCTAATCTTTCAGCTTTTCACTGTTGAGGATGGTGTTAGCTGTGGGTTTTTCATACATAGCCTTTCTTATGTTAAGGTATGTTCCCTCTAAACCTGCTTTGTTGAGAGTTTTTGTCATGAATGGATGTGGTATTTGCTTTTTCTGTATCTATTGAGATGATGATGAATGTTATCCTTTCTCTTGTTGATGTTGATAGATCGCCTTGATTGATTTGTGAATATTGAAATCCCCTTGTATCCCTGGAATAAATCCCACTTGATTGTGGTGAATGACTTCTTTCATATATTGTTGAATTTGGTTGCTATTTTGTTAAGGAATTTTGCATCTGTGTTCATCAGAGATACTAGCCTGTAGTTTTTTTCTTTTGTACTATCTTTATCTGGTTTTGGTATCAGGGTAATGCGTGCCTCATAGAATGAATTTGGAAGTTTTCCTTCCTCTTCTATTTGTTGAAATAGTTTTAGAAGAATAGGTATTAACTCCTCTTTAAACGTTTGGTAGAATTGGGCGCCTGGGTGGCTCAGTCGGTTAAGCGTCCGACTTCAGCTCAGGTCATGATCTCACGGTCCGTGAGTTCAAGCCCCACGTGGGGCTCTGTGCTGACAGCTCAGAGCCTGGAGCCTGCTTTGGATTATGTATCTCCCTCTCTCTCTCTGCCCCTCCCCTGCTCATGCTCTGTCTCTCTCTATCTCAAAAATAAATAAAACATTAAAAAAATTAAAAAAAAATAAACGTTTGGTAGAATTCACTTGTAAAGCTGTCTGGTCCTGGACTTTTGCTTTTGGGAATTTTTTGGTTACTGATTGGATTCATTAATAGTAATTTGTTCACATTTTCTGTTTCTTCCTGATTCAGTTTTAGAAGATTGTATATTTCTAGGAATTTATCCATTCTAGGTGATTTTTGCTAATTTATCTAGGTCTTCTAGGTTGACCAATTTGTTGGCATATAATTTTTCATAAACTGTCTTATAATCCTTTGCCTTTCTGTCATGTCAGTTGTTATTTCTCCTCCTTTTTTCTGATTTTATTTATTCGAATGCTTGAATAGAATAGAGAACCCAGAATTGGACCTCATAAATGCATGGCTAACTAATCTTTGACAAAGCAGGAAAAAGTATCCAGACAGCCTCTTTAGTGGATGGTGCTGGGAGAACTGGACAGCAATATGCAGAAGAATGAAATTGGACCACTTCCTTACACCATACACAACAATAAACTCAAAATGGATGAAAGACCTAAATGTGAGACAGGAAACCATTAAAACCCTAGAGGAGAACACAGGCAACAAATAACCTCTTTGACCTCAGTCACAGCAACTTCTTACTCAACATGTCCCTGAAAGCAAGGGAAATAAAAGCAAAAATGAACTATTGGGACCTCAAGATAAAAAGCTTCTACACTGCAAAGGAAACAATCAACAAAACTAAAAGGAAACCGACGGAATGGGAGAAGATGTTTGCAAATGACATATCAGATAAAGGATTAGTATCCAAAATCTATAAAGAACTTACCAAACTCAACACCCGGAAAAGAAAAAAAAAGTAATCCAGTGAAGAAATGGGCAGAAGACACGAATAGGCACTTTTCCAAAGAAGATATCCAGATGGCCAACAGACACATGAAAAGATGCTCAACATTGCTCATCATCAAGGAAATATAAATCAAAGCCACATTGAGAGGCCACCTCACACTGGTCAGAGTGACTAAAATTAACAACTCAGGAAACAACAGATGTTGGAGAGTATGTGCAGAAATGGGAACCCTTTTGCATTGTTGGTGGGAATGCAAACTGGTACAGCTGCTCTGGAAAACAGTGTGGAGGTTCCTCAAAAAATCAAAAACAGAATTACGCTGCAACCTAGAAATAACACTACTAATAATTTATCCAAAGGGTACAGGAGTGCTGATTCATAGGGGCACATGCACCCCAATGTTTATAGCAGTGCCATCAACAATAGCCGCATTATGGAAAGAGCTAAAATGTCTATCAACCGATGAATGGATGAAGAGGATGTGGTTTATATATACAATGGAATACTAATTGGCAATGAGAAAGAATGAAATGTTGCCATTTGCAACAATGTGGATGGAACTGGAGGGTATTATGCTAAGGGAAATAAGTCAGAGAAAGACAGATATATGTTTTCACTCCTATGTGGAATTTGAGAAACTTAACAGAAGACCATGGGGTCAGGGAAGGGGGAAAATAGTTTCAAACAGAGAGGGAGGCAACCAATGAGACTTACATACACAGAACAAACTGAGGGCTTATGGGGGGAGAGGGGAAATGGGTGATGGGCATTGAGGAGGGCACTTGTTGGGATGAACACAGGGTGTTGTATGTAAGTGATGAATCATGGGACTCTACTCCCGAAGCCAAGAGCACAGTGTGTGCACTGTATGTTAGCTAACTTGATAATAAATTACATGAACAAAAAAGATTTCTTATAAAGCCAGGTTAATGGTAATGAGCTCCTTTGACTTTTGTCTGGGAAACTCGCCTTCAGTTCTGAATGATAACCTTGCTGGGTAGAGTATTCTTGGTTGCAGGTTTTCTTTCTTTCAGTACTGTGAATGTATCAAGTCACTCTCTTCTGGCCTGCAAAGTTTCAGCTGAAAAATCAGCTGATAGCCTTATGGGGTTTCCCTTGTATGGAACTGTTTCCTCTTGCTATTTTCAAAATTCTCTCTTTATGATTACGTTTTGCCATTTTAATTGTGTGCCTTGGTATGAACCTACTCGGGTTCATCTTGTTTGTGGCTCTCTGTGCTTCCTGGACCTGGATGTCTGATTCCTTCCTCAGATTAGGGAAGTTGTCAGCTATTATTTCTTCAAATAAATTTTCTGCCCCCTTCTCTCTCTTCTCCTTCTGGAATCCCTGTAACATGAATATTATTACACTTTATGATGTTGCTGTTAACCTATTCTCATTTTTTATTATTTTTTTTCCTCTTTGCTGTTTAGTTTGCTTGCTTTCCATTACTCTGTCCTCCAAGTTGCTGATCTGTTCTTCTGCTTCCTCTAATTTGCTGTTGATTCCCTCTAGTGTGTTTTTTTTTAATTTCAGTTGTTAAATTCTTCATCTCTGACTTTTAATATTTAATACTCTTTTTAACATTTTCTGTCTCTTTGTTGAGGTTTTCACTGAGTTCATCCACTCTTTTCTAAGGTCCAGTGAGTATCTTTATGAACATTGCTTTGAATTCTTTATCAAGCCTATTGCTTGTCTCCATTTTATTTCACTCTTTTGCTGTGACTTGTCTTGTTCTTATTTTTTTTTCTTGAGAGAGAGAGAGAGAGAGAGAGAGAGAGAGAACGCTTGCAAGTGGGGGAAGGGGCAGAGAGAGAATCTTAAGCAGGCTCCCTACTCAGTGCAGAACCTTACATGGGGCTCGATCCCACAAGCCTGGGATCATGGAGCCAAGATCAAGAGTTGGACTCTCAACGAACTGAGCCATTCAGCTGCCCCTGTGTTCTTTCATTTGGGGCACATTCCTTGGTCTTCTCATCTTGTCTTTCTTTCTGTGTATTAGGGGGGCCACCTATGTCTCCTGGTCTTAAAGGTAGTGACCTTGTGTGGAAGAGGTCCTGTGGTGCCTTACCGTATAATCTCTCCTGGGCACCAGAGCCAGGTGCTCTGGAGTATCTCCGTGCGGGCCGTGTGCCCATGTTTGCCTTCAGCCCAGCGGCTGCAATGACCTGCTTTGCCTGCTGTGGGTGCGCCGTGTTGGGTTTGGTCCATGTGCTGTCGAGAGGCCTGAGGCTGCTGTGGGCTCTTCGTGGGTGGGGTCAGCAGTCAGACTAGCTGTCCGCATTTAGCCTGTCTGCTGCCATCACGGGCACACCAGACAGCAAGGCTTGCTCCCTGTGTAGCCAGCGAAGAGGCTCGGCTTCTAGAACCGCAGGCACGCTGGGGTGGGAGATTATTTCCGCTCTTCCTAGAGCAGGAGTCACTTTGGAGCGGTGTCGGTCCCTGCCAGCGCTGCCTGCAGGGTTTGGCAGCACAGGAGCTGCCTGCCGAGGTGGTGGGTTGGATGGGGCAGGTTCACGGGAGAACACGGAGTGGGGCACGCAGTCCCGGCAAGATAGACGGAGAGTGTTAGCGCTGACTCCCACAAGTGCCTGGCTGTCTGGGCTGGGGGAGGGAAGGAGAAATGGTGACCGCCAACGGTGTTGTTCCTGGAGAAATCTGAAGGTCCCTGCCCCTCCAGCACGTGGTCTGAGCTTAGTCAGTAAATCTCCTTCACATATACCCCCAGGCACTCTTCAGACTGCTGCGTCTGTCCTGTGTCTCGGCCAAGTTATGTATTATGCTGGCCCTTTAAGGGCAGGGACTTTGTTTCCTATTGCCCTCCAGCTCTTCTGGAGTTAAGCCCCTGTGGTTTTCAAAGCCAGATGTCGTGAGGACTCATCTTCCCGGTGCCCGGGGTGCCTGGGGTGGGGTCTGATCCTCTTGTTTCTCTGTGCTTGTGGTTTCCTTCTCATCTGTGGTGGGGGGGGGTTCTCACTGGGGGGTTTGGTTCCCAACTGTGTCTCTACCCTCCTACCCTTTTCAGAGTGACCTCCTCTCTAGGATCCACTGCGGAAGGTCTGTTCTTCCAGTCTTCAGGTTGTCAGAGTTAGTTGCATATATGCAGCTGGTACCTGTGTGTGTGTGTGTGTGTGTGTGTGTCGGGGGGCGGGGGACAGTGGGAGCCCAGGGTCCTACACCATCTTCCCTAAACGCCCTGCACCCCTTCTTTGACTTTTAAAGCACTGCGCATACTTCTCAGACAGCTACCTAGTCACCCAACACCATTTCCTGAGCAAATCCATTTTGCCTTCAGTGATGTGAAATGGCAACTTGTATCATTCACTAAACGCCTGTGTGTGTTTGGGCCTATTTCTGGTTCCATTTACTCATCTGCATAAAGGTCATTGCCTCCTTGTTTTAATCACGGCAGTCTGTTAACGTATTTCCATATCTTGGCCTCTTCTTCTCTCTCTGCTGTTCATATCCAGAATTTTCCTAACTTTTCCTTCACATACTGTAGGAAGATTAGAATGACTTAGCCAGATTAAAAAGACTAAAAAAAAAAAAAATAGCTAAATTCATAGAATAGGGGGAAAATTGCATCTTTACAAAATTAAAAAATTAAAAAGATTAAAAAAATAGCTAAATTCATAGAATAGGGGGAAAATCGCATCTTTACAAAATTAACTCATGAAAATAGGGTGTGCCTTTTCATTTATTCAAGTCTTTTGCATTCTTCGGGGAGACAATTGAAAATTCAAAAGGGACAATGGACACACAGTGAGAAGTCTCCCCTCTAGCCATGTTCCTGAGCCACCATTGCCTTCTCCATGGGCAGTGTGGTGTTTCTTCCATGTTTAAATGCGTATTTAGCATTTAAACAATGCTAGTTGTATATATATAATTTTATGTTGTCTTTTTCCCTCCACTTATCAATACATCTTTATAATCTCTCCATCTAAGCAACACAAAGAACCTTCTCATTCTTATTTATATTCGCATAGTGTTCTATGGGGACATACCATCGCGTATTTACTTACTCTTTCTAAATGAGAGACATTTAAGCTGTTTCCAGTCTTTTACACGCGGGGCTGTTGTAAATAATTCTGTGTATGTGTCATTTCTCGCAAATGTGAGTGTATCTTGCTATGTCTGGAAATAGAATTGCTACATCACAATGCACATAGATTTGTGATTTGGATCGATGTAACAAAGGTGCCCTCCTTGGATTTACACTCCAGTTGTGTTTTACACTCACTTGTCACGTATCGAAGTGTCTGTGTCCACACATCCTTATCAACACATTGTGTTATCAAGCTTTGTTCTTCACTAATCTTCAAGGATTAGTGAAAAATATCTCAAACTGGTTCTCATTTGTATTTTAGTTAGTACCAGTCAGTTTTAGCATAAACTTTCATTTAAGAACCTTTGATACTTCTTTTTTCTATAAATTTTCGGTTCACATCATGTTCCTGTTTTTTCTATTGAATTATTTCCTTGTAATAGAAGTCTCCAAAAATTACTTTGGAAGTAAGCTTTTGTAAAATAAATTACAAGTCTTTCCCTTTTCTTTTGGATTACTGTGGTCAGCGTGTATAATATTTTAATTTTTTATAGCTGAGTTCATTATTTTTTTTCATATGGCTCCGCCGTTTTGCATACTACATAGAAAGGCTTTTTCTATTTAAATACAAAATATTCTCCCAGTTACCTTGTCACTAGGCATGATTTTTCATTTTTAAAAAGATTATGAAATATTTCAACATACTAAAAAATGGAATAATATGTTTTTAAGAAACTGATATACTCATCACCAGAATTAATAAATGTTAGTATTGTGCTGCCTGCTTTAGATTTTTACTTTAAAAAACAAAGTAAAGGGCGCCTAGGTGACTCAGTCAGTTAAGCATCCGACTTCAGCTCAGGTCATGATCTCACAGTTTGTGAGTTCGAGCCCCGCGTCGGGCTCTGTGCGGACGGCTCGGAGCCTGGAGCCTGCTTCGGATTCTGTGTCTCCCTCTCTCTCTGCCCCACCCCTGCTTGTGCTCTCTCTCTCAAAAATGAATAAATGTTAAAAAAAAATTCTTTTTAAACAAAGTCAAGATGGTTCCCTTTGACTGCCTCCCTGGTATACATCCCTTCCCTACCTGCAAGATTCAAGAAGTCGGCATGTGTCCTTCTGGTCTTTGTCAGAGTCCTCAATTCTGAGGTAGAGAACCCCACCCCTCTAGCTAGTTGAAGCAGAAGGGATTTATCAGTGGAAGGGCCAAAGAAACAGACTGTTGCCTGAGTTTTCCAGAAAGTCTCCCTAAAACTACGCTTCAGGGCTGGGCTGTGTTGTGAAGTCTGCTGTTGTGGCCCCAGAACTTTACTGCTTCTACCACGGCCAGAAATCCTTCGTGAGAGCTGCTGGTGTGGCCGGCCATTCCTAATACTCCGGAGGTACGCCTCCGTGTGCCTCTCTCCATTTATGACTCCATTCTAAATCAAGAATCTTGCCCAGTGGCCGCTGACAGGTGATCCTAAAGGAGATACAGAAATGTAGGAGGGAGGGAGTTTGGAGGGAAGGATTTTAGCCTTCTGGTTCGTGTGTACACCGGGAGCTTAGTGTTGCACGAGCCAATTCACAGCATTTGTAAACTTCCTCAATATTTCAGTGCTCCTTCTATTACTTTTTCCATGAACATTAAATAGTGTGTTTGGGGTATTCAAAAAATGTACGCAAATGGTATCATATTGCAACTTAACCTTTTATTTTTTTAATGTTTTATTTATTTTTTGAGAGCGAGAGATGGAGTGTGAGTGGGGGAGGGGCAGCGAGAGAGGGAGACACAGAATCCGAAGCAGGCTCCGAGCTGTCCGCACAGAGCCCGATGCGGGGCTTGAACTCATGAACCGGGAGAGCGTGACCTGAGCCAGAGTCGGACGCTTAACCCATGAGCCACCCAGGCGCCCTTCGACTTAACCTTTTCATTCGGTATTGTTCTTAAGCTTTTTCCCAGTTGATATCTGTAGCTCTACTTCATTCTTTTCAACTGCTATATATTGTTACCGTGTAATAAATCAAGGCTTGCTGGCTTAAACATAACATTTACTATCTCCGTTTCTGTGGGTAGGAATCCAAGTGTGGCTTAGCTGCGTTGTCCGGCTCGGGGTCTCTCATAAGCCTGTGATCAAGGTGTCCGCTGGGGCCGTCCCCTGAAGACCTGACAGCGGTGGGATCTGCACCCAATGCACTCGTGTGGCTGCCGGCAGCGTGACTCGGTTCTATCATGGCTTGGGCCGGAGGGTGCCCTCGCATCCTTGCCACGTGGCCTGCTCCGCAGGGCAGCTCCCGACGAGCCGCTCGCTTCATCAGAGCAAGCAAAATAAGAACGGGAGAGCGTGGGCGAGATGGATAGCACCATCTGTGGTGGGTTGAAGTGCTGGCCAACGTTCAGATCCCCTAGAACCTCAGGGTGGGCCCTTATTTGGAAACACGGTCTTTGCCGATGGAATCAGTGAAGGACTGAGATGAATCCATTGGATTCATCTAAGTGACTGGTGTCCTCGTGAGGAAAGGAGACGTCGCAGAGACACGCAGAGGCCCCGTGAAGGTGGACGCAGCAGTTGGAACGACGCATCGGTGGGCCAAGGAATGCTAAGGATTGCCGGCAGTTACCAAGAGCTTGGAGAAAGGTATGGCGTGGCTCCCCCCTTAGAACCGACAAAAGGAACCACGTCGACACCTCGATTTTAGACTTCTGGCCCCCACAACTACGAGGAAATAAATGTTTGCGGTTTTAAGCTACCCGTTTGTGGTCATGTATTAGGGCAGCCTTAGGAAACTAACATAACTGTCTTTTGGAGCCACATCTTGGAAGTGTCACCCCATCCTCTCTGCCATATTTCGTTGGTTAGAAGCAAACTAGTAGGTCCAACCCAAGGTCATGGATACCAGGAGGCAGAGACCATCGGGAGAAACGGTCTGGCACAATTTACCACAGTCTGAGTATGAGGTGGCGATTTCTTGATCCGTTCTATGAAGGACATTTAGATTGGTGCTGCTTTTTCACTGTGACAGAATCCTAGTGTGAAGATCCTTAAATAGGTCTTTTTGTGCACGTTGGCAAATTTCCCTACGATCTGCAGGTAAAATTGCTGAATTGAGAAACTCTAGTGGTTATTTCCAAACTGCTTTTCATTGTGGTCCTTAACTCCCTACACTGATGTTTGAAAGTTCGCTTTTTCTCATCTCATCAACACTTGATGTTGTCAGATGCTAAAAACTTGTTAAACTGAAGGGTATAAAATACCTTGTCTTTTTGCCTATGGACTGCTAAGCATTCTTGATACATAGGATATATATTATTCACACACACACACACACACACACACAAATTTGTTACTTCTGTAGGTCATCTCTATCCATGGCATGGTTTTTAGCATGACTTGTGTATTTTGTCATAGAGAATTTTTAACTTGTAGAGAATTTATTTCTTGTATGCTTTCTAAAGTGTTTGGTATTATTTTAAGAATGTTTCCCTCTTCCTCAAAAGGATGATCTTTTGCATATAGATCTTTAAACTAGAATTGATTTTGTATATGCTGTGTGCTTATATTCGTACTTCTGTCCTTGCCTAAATCATACTTCCTTTCTCCATTTGTCTCCTATGGGTTACATTAGTCACATTTTATTTCTTAGCTTTCCTTTAGTGCTTTTAAAGTCTGCATTCTTTTATTCCTTTGACAATTTCCCTTAACTTTGAGCTAATTATATTGAAAGTCTATAATAAACATCTCTTTTGTCCTCAACATTTAACTTATCCAATTGTATACCTGTCCCATCTGATTATACATCACTATAATTTTTGCCCCACTCAATATACTTAGTTTTGCCCAGATATTTACCAATTTCTTTGCCATTGCTTTCTGAAACCTACCTCTTTTTTCTGGACTCATTTTTATAGACATACATCTTTCAGTATTTCTTTCCAAAGAGGTCTGTTTATAATGAACAATGTGCACATGTCTGAAATTGTCCGTATTTCACCTTCACTCCCGAGTGATAGTTTAGTTAGGTATGTAATTCTAGGCTGACAGTTGCGTCTTTTGAAAATGTTATTGCTTTGTCTTCTGGCTGTGGCAGATGAGAAGTCTGACGGCAGTCTAACACTAGTTGCCTTGTTAAGTGATCGGTCTTTTCTCACAACTGTTAGGTTTTTCTCTTGGAGCTCCACATTGAGTTGTGTGGATGTGTTTTGCTTATCCTCCTTGGGGTTCGGTGTCCCCTTTAAATCCGAGGATGTGTGTCTGTTAAATCCTGAGTGCCTCTCGGTTTATTCAGGATCTCCTAATTTAGACATGTTTTGTTTCATGCTTGACACATTTTGAAGTATTTCATTCTACCTTCCATATTTTAATTTTGCTTTCATTTTAAACTTCTGTGCTGCATGTGGAGTAGCTTCAAGGCTTTCAATTTACTAGTTCTCTCTTTAGTTACGGCTGGCCTTCTGCTCAACCTGTGAAGTTTTGTTCCAATGACTATATTTGTATCTAGAATGTCTACTTGGTTCTTCTTCAAATATACTTATTTTTAAACCTATCGTGGTTTATACCTTATGGTTTCCGTTGCTGCTTTTCTCTCTTCAAACATGTTAGGCCTACTCCTCTTAAAGTTCCTTTCATATCATCCTGGCGTTCCTGGTTCTGGGTGGTGCACATTCCAAATATTACATGCTCTGCTCTCTACCTCATGATGGTTGAGTTGCTCACCTGGGTAACTTCCTTTTCTTTCCTGGCACCTGGAGGAGAGGAGAGGGCTGTCTTCTACCTTGGTCCATGGTTGCCAACTTAGGTCAAACGTCTTCAAACGGGAAAATGGGCTTTTTTTCCCTTAGAAAAAGGGACTTTTTTAAAAAGCATTTTTGATGTTTTAACTTGAAATGTATTTACTTTTGAGAGAGGAGCACAAGCATGCATTGAGTAGGGGAGGGGCAGAGAGCAAGAGACAGAGGGAGACAGAGAATCCCAAGCAGGTTCCCTGCTGTCAGCACAGAGCCTGACGAGGGGCCAAAGTCACCAACTGTGAAATCGTGACCTGAGCTGAAATCAAGAGTCAGACACTCTACGGACTGAGCCACCCAGGTGCCCTGAAAAAGGGCCTTCCGAGGGGCCAGCCCTCCCAGCTGTGAATGGGTATCAGTGGTGAGAAGTTTTCAACGTATCATCTCTTCTTCTGTGACCCTGAAAAACTTAACTATTAATCTTCTCTGGAATATAAAGGTATCTTATTTATTTAGAGGGAGAAGAAATGAAATCATGTTAAATATCCTAAAACTCCAAAGAAAAGGTGACGCGTGATTTCTTAAAAACAAATAGTTTAATTTCATTTTTATCTGGGAAAAAAATACAACTTTAAAATGAGGTGACAAGCACTCTGACATCATGTGTCATCATGTGTCATTTTTCACGGTACTACACTTAAGACGGAAGATACAGAACCTTTATAAATTTCTGGAATCGAAGATTCCCACCTCAGATGAAAACAGACTGGTTATAAAATGTCATTTCACTAAATACTCCATTTTTGTTCTCGCATAGGGAATATCTTGTAGAAACACTATAAAATAAGGCAGACTTTTGGGAATTCAATGATAAAATTTTAGGAAAAAAGTGTTAGGTCTTAATTTCGTGTACTTTGGGGAGTACCAAGCTCATCAGATGGCTAGAGCAGTTTCAGAACTCTGGTTTCTATACAGGAGTCTCTCTCCTCTCATGCTCTAGACTCAGACCCCCCTCCCCCCCAAAAGACAGCTTTTCTCAATTAGCTTCAATCAGAAACGAGTTTAACATACACAAGTATTTCTGTAGTGCAGTAAAAATGTGTCATTTTATAGTCTTAATTTGCATTATGAAAATAAGTCTGTACACCCAAGTAATACATATTTAATGAATATGAATCATGTAATTTTGGTCATGGCATTTAAAGTTCGCTTTGGCTTTGAAGTATTTTAAAATTCATAGAAAATATTGAACTTCTAATAAAATAAATAAAACTTTTAATTGATATTAATCAACTTCAAAATTTCTTTAAGAATCAACTTCAAAATTTCTTTGTATTTTTCATTTGCTACTCAGTTTCAAAAGAGAAGTCACTTTCAGTAGTGTTCCAAAGTGAGTGATTGCACCTTCTATGATGTGAAAAAAGTTGCTAAAGCTCCGATTGCCGTTGGCTGTTCCTAAGTGCTGGACACGGTTGAGAGAAATTGTTTGCAACAAGAAATCCATCAATGTCGTCTGCGGGGTCACGCCAAGGTCGCTGTAAGGAAAGCCAGCGCCGACCCGTTCTCCTGTGACGTTCCGAAGAGGCCCCCCGCCGCGGGCCGGGTATGGACACTTGGTGGCGATGGCGTCAGCCGGTGGCTACGGGAAGCAGGTGATGTCCCCACGCGTGTTCACAGGCTCTGCAGCCTTGGGCCCTGTTCGCCCTAATACTGAAAGGACCGGGGATCTGGGTGCGTGCGGGAACCCCCGGCGCGCAGAGGGACGGAGCTTCGAACCGGCGGCGGGCGGCGCTATTCAGGGGGCGGCCGGAGGCTCCGCAGCTGCATCTCGTCCAGTCCTTTCCAGTATTTGAAGTTGTTGTCAAGATGCTGCATTAGCTCAGGCAGGTCGACAAAGGCTGGGGAGAAAGACAGGGATGTGACCCCCTCCCCGCCCCTGGTGACAAACGCGGGCTGAGCGGGGCGCGTTTAGAGGGACAGGTGACGGCAGGTGTTTGCAAGCCCCTGGACAAGTGGCTGGAGGGGCTGCGGGTTCCCGAGGCCAAATCCCTATTCAATGCCCGGCAGCCCCTCCGAGACCACACGGGGACCGCCAGCTCTGGGAGGTGGCGCAGGACGGAGCGGATGCGCTAATGAGCATAAGGAGCACTGAAGGTGGGGGGGATAGGAAGACAGCGAGTCCCCACCTGTGGCCGTGACCAGGACTGGCTCTTCTGTCTCCCCCCAGCCTCCGGCTCCGCTTCACTTAACCATCCCCTCCCGCCCGTCCCACTGCCCTGTGGGCCGGTGGGGAACAATCGGCCGGAGAGGGCGAAGCGGCGGAGTCCGCCCACCGGACACCCGCGCCCCTGCCGGAGGGGCAGTTAACCAGCGGGGCGCAGAGAGCGCCCCGGCCTCAGGGGCCCTCGGTGAGGCCTCATTTCTTCTCGTCGGTCCTCCTCGAAAGTCTAAGCCCGCAAACATGCGCTAGAACCAGATGCACCATCTGCTACTCAACATCCGGCTCCCCATTTCGTTACTGGGGGAAATGCGCTGTAAGAGGTCTTACCGTCCCAGGCATCAAACATGTCCGTGATGAAGTAGTCAATGAAAGAGATCTGGGATTTGGGGATGCTACAGGTGTTTCTGTCAAAAACCGGCATCACCACGGGCAAGTCCTGCTGCTTCTCCTCATCCGTCTGTAAAGCAGAAAATGCCCGAATTTTGACGCTCTGCTGTGTGGGTCCACTTCGGAGCAGCCCTGCGGGGGGCCTCTCCAGGCAGCCCCCTGGAGCTCGCCGGGAACAGCAGCCAGAACCCGGCCCGGCCACAGATAACAGGTGTCCCCGGAGCAAGGTGGTTCTGTGCCAGGAGGGCCCCAGGACCCCTTCCCAGCCCCCGTTTCCAACACCCGGAGCCTCTTGCTGGAGCTCCTGTCAGATCCCCATGTGGACACACAGCGGCCGTCCTCCCACACCAGGCCTGCAATGGCGAGAAAGAAATCAACCCCCATCATAAAGAAGGGGCTGGTGGCTGCTTCTCACCTCAGGCCAGTCATTTTATTTGAAAAGGTTATGAACACCCTTGAGATCCTTGAGGTTAAAAAAAACAACAAAAAAAAAGCCCCTCTGGGATGAACAGTTTTTATGTATATCCTGGGGAAAAAGGCAAGTTTATCTTGAAAGATACAAGGAAGCTTTAAGTCTCTTTTTTGCCAAAGTGTCCTGGAGGAGGGTGAGGGGATGTGTACAGTGAGGCAGGGGGGCTTCCTGGAGCCCAGTGGGGACTCAAAGGGTCGTAGGTCACTGCTGGAGCCAGTTAAGGGCAGACAGCCACGTGAGGGGCAGGAGGACTGGAGGGGACCCCCAGCAGGTCAGTGACGTGGGGACAGGCTTGGTGGGGAGCTCAGAATGAAATGTGCAGGGCCGGGTGACAGGGGGCGGTGGCTGAAGGAGCGGCCCTGGACACCCCGGGAGGGGTGGAGCCATCCCTCGGTCTTATACAGGCTCCGCCTAACCCCACTGTATTCGGGAAGAAACCGCAGTTGAATGGCTTTAAATGTTCCAAGCCCTCATTCCCCGCCCCCCCGGCCCCATGGAAACATCAACCATCACCACACTGGCTAAAATAACCTAACAGGAACTCTGGAAACCAGTCAAAGGTCTACAGCAACCAAGTGAAAGCCCAGTCAAGAAAAGCCACATTCAAAATGGTAGCAAATGCCATGGTGTTTTTACTCACCCTTGCCCCACCCTGTCCCCTGCCCAGTTCCCAGCTGCTCCCCTTAAACTGGAGGGAGTAGAGCTGATCCTGTTTGCATGATTGTAACCTACCTGGCAGCTGCCCAAAGGACCAGCCTCTGTTTCACCCAACTCAGCTCTCGTGCTAAAGCAATGGCCAGTGCGGGGTGGGGGGAGCTGCATGGGGTGACAGACACACATGCCTGGGTAAAGAGATCACGGGCGGAGACCTTCAGGATACCACGTGAGGCACCAAGGAGAAGCTGGGAGAAGATTCTGGGCAACTGCCACGTTCCAAAGCAGCTGTATATACTGAGGAAGGGAGAGGGCCCCACACAGGCCCAGACAAGACCTGGTCAGAAGCGACCTGAGGGGAACTTGAGCTCGCAGGTGGGGCTGATCCCAGGGCCGGAAGAGTGCCCGGCTAATCAGTAAAGGACTTTCCCGGCAGGAAGTAAACTGCCAAGACTTGGAGAGGTGCCCCGGCCAACAAATGTCCAATTTTCAACACAAGGCCAAAGAAAAGGGAGAAAATCAGCCTATTCAAAAGAAGAAAAGAAGCTAGCAGAAGCTATCCCTGAAGAAGTACAGGCACTGGACTTACTGAACCAAGATTTTGAAACTCCCATCTTAAATATGCACGAAGAGCAATAGGAAAACATGGTCAAAGGGCTGCAGGAAATGAGGAAAATGATATATGAACAAAATAAGAATATCCACAAAGAGACAGAAATTACAAAAAAGACCCAAACAGAAATTCTGGAACTGGAAAAAAAAAAAAAAAAAGGTTAAAAAAACTCATTAGAGAGATTCAACAGCAGATGTGAGCCAGCAGAAAAAACAAATCTGAAGACGGGACATATGAAATTATTGACACTGAGGAGGAGAAAGAAAAAAGATGTGAAGAAAAGTGACAAGAGCCTAAGGGACTTATGGGATGATATTAAATGGACCAATAATATACATTATCAGAGTCCAGGAGAGCAAGAAAGGAGCAGACATTATTGGAAAAACAACAGCCGTAAACTGCTATCACTTGAAAACATACATCTCCCAAATCGAGAAACTTAACAACTCCAAATAGGATAAATCCCAAAGGAACCATATTGTGACACACTGTAACCCAACTGTCAAAAGCCAAAACTGAAGAATTTTAAAAGCAGGAAGAGAAAAGTGACTCATTGTAGGATATTCTCTGTAAGATGATGAGCTGATCTCTCAGGAGCAACACTGGAGGCTGGAGGTGGTGGAAATGTTCATATAACGAGCTAAAAGACAGAACCTGTCAACGGGGAATTCTGTAACTAGCAAAACAAAACTGCTCTTCAAAAATGAGGGAGATCCGCAGACACCCCCCAGGTACCCAAGGTGCCAGTGCTCAGGAGCACTGATGTGTCTTATGGGAAATGCCACAAGGAATCTGTCAGGTTGATGGGAAAAGAAGCCAGAGGGTAACCCCAAGTCCTATGAAGATGTAAAAATATCTCCAGTAAAGGTAAACACATGTATCTCTTTTTGCGAAGCGTCTGTTAAAATATTTGGCCGTTTTAAATTAGGCGGCTGGTCTTTTTATTACGGAGCTATAGTTTCTGAATATAGTCATTTGTCAGGTAGGATTTGTGGGTATTTTCTTCCAGCAAGGCGTGACTATTCATTTTCATAGCTGTGTTTAGATGAGCATAAGTCCTGAATTTTGATTCTCATTTCTCAACTTTTCTTTCTGTGGTGGTGGTTTTCTGTACGTAATAAATTTCTGTGCAATTCTAAATGACCAAGACTGTTTGTTCTCTTATGTTTTTCTTTAAAAGCTTTATGGTTTAAGGTTTTGTATTTAGGTCTGTGATCCACTGTGAAATGGTATTTCTCTGGTATGAGGTAGAAGTTGTGGTTCATTTTTGTTGGAAGAGATATCTAAGTATTCCAACACCACCTGCTGAAAAAATTTTTCCTTTCCCCACTGTTTATATAGATGTGGTCTATTTCTGGGACCTCTATTCTGTTCCATCATGTATCTGATATCTTTATGCCAGTGCCACACTGGCTTACTTTAAGCTCTAAAGCCGAACGGTGTAAATTTTCCAATGTTTTCAAGTTTGCTTTGCTTATTCAAGGTCCTTCACATTTCCATATAAATTTTAGAATCCGTTTGTCAATTTCTGCAAACAACAAAACTTTCCCCAAACAACAAAACAACCCTGCTGGCATTTTTATTGGAATTGTATTGATGTATACACATCAATTTGGAGGAAGCTGTACCTTAACAACACTGAGCCTTCCAATCTGTAGACTTAGTATATCTCTACATTTTCGCAGGTGTTCTTTTTAAATTCTCAGTGATATTTTGTGGTTTTCAGTGTAAAGGACTGGAGTTCTTTTGTTAAGTTTATTCCGAGATTTTTTATTACCATGTAAATGGGATTTGGCATTTAGTTTCATTGTCCCAGTGTTTTGGGCTACTCTATAAAATACAACTATATAACGAGCTTGTCTTATGACGTTGCTTAAATCAAATCCTTATTAATGGTATTCATTGTTTTGTACACTCCTTAGAGCTCTCACTATAAAAAAAATCATGTCATTTCTGCAAATAGGAAAAAATTTCTTTCTATTCTTCGTACCTTTCTCCTCTTGCTTTACTGCACTGACTAGGGCAGCCGATACAGTGTTCAACAGAAGTGGTTCCCTTCCCTGGTTTCCAACCTTGAGAAGGTATTCGGTATTTCACCATTAAGTATAATGTCAGCTGTTAAGTGTTTGTAGCTGCCCTTTTTAAGGTTAAGTTCCCTTCTATTCCTGGTCTGCTAAGTCTCTTTTTGATGAATCAATGTTGAATTTTGTCAAATGCTTCTTCTGCATCTATTAACATGTTCTTTCCCTCCTTTAATCAGCATGTGGTTATTGATTTTTCTGATACTAAGTCGACCTTGAATTCTTGGGGAAAAGCTCTAATTTATGATGAGATAGAATCCTTTTTATATACCACTCAATTAAGTATCTCTGCATCTGCGTTCATGATATAGGATACAAGGGACTGTGGTTGTCTCCTGGTATTGTCCTTGTCAGGTACAATAATGTCAGGTAGCAGAATAATGGCTTCATAAAATGAGTTGCAAAGTATTCCCACATTCTCTATATTCTAATATAATTTGGTAAGACTGGCATTATTTCTTCCCTAAATGTTTGACACAATTCCTCAATGAGACCTTTTGTGCCTGGAATTTTCTTTGTGGGAAAATCTTTAATAGTAAATTTTTTTTTAAATTTTTTAAGGTTTATTCATTTTTCAGAGACAGAGAGAGACAAAGTGTGAGTGGGGAAGGGGCAGAGAGAGAGGGAGACACAGAACCCAAAGCAGGCTCCCGGCTCACAGCTGTCAGCATACAGCCCGAGGCGGGGCTCGACCTCACAAACCGCAAGATCATGACCTGAGCTGAAGTTGGACACTTAACCGACTGAGCCACCCAGATGCCCTGTAAATTTTGATAAAGAATTTAACACAGGCCTTCACAGGTTATTCCTCTATCTTGTCAGTTTGGGTAAACTATAGTTTAAAGGGAATTTTTCCATCTCATTTAAGTTGTCAAATTTGTTGGTATAAAGTTCACAATTAAAAAAATTATCCTTTTAATATCTGTAAGATTTATTATGACAATACCTCTTTCATTCCTGATATTGGCAATCTGTGTGTTCTCTTTTTCTCCTTGATTATTCTAGCTAGGTAGTGGCAAATTTTGTTAATTTTCTCAAAGAATCAATTTTGGCTCTGTTAATTTTTTCTGTTTTCTCCATTTCCTCATTTTTTGCTCTTACATTTATAACTTTCTTTTTTGTCTTTTTTAGGTTTTTTTTAATGTTTTTATTTTTGAGAGAGACAGTGCGTGCGAGCCGGGGAGGGGCAGACGGAGAGGAAACACAGAATCCAAAGCAGACTCCAGGCTCTGAGCTGTCAGCACAAAGCCCGATGTGGGGCTCAAACTTACAAAATGTGAGATCATGACCTGAGCCAAAGTCAGATGCTTAACCAACTGAGCCACCCAGGCGCCCCAGTCTTTTTTAAGTGAAATCCAAGTCATTAACTTTAGGGCCTTTTCTTTTCATTTCATGTTTTTTCGTCATATGTGTACTCTTTAATCCCCAGCCCCTCTTTCCCCTTCTCTGGTAACCATCAGTTTGTTCTCTGTAGTTAAGAGTCTATTTCTTGGTCTTTTACCTTTGCTTGTTTTGTTCCTTAAAATCCACATATGAACGAGATCATAAGGTATCTTTCTCTGACTGATTTCACTTAGCATTATACCGTCTAGCTCTACCCATGTTGTCACAAGTGGCAAGATTTCTTTTTTTATGTCTGAATAATCTTCTTTTGTGTGTGTGTGTGTGTGTGTGTGTGTGTCTGTGTGTGTGTGTGACCTCATCTTTATCCTCACCAATCGATGGGACATGTGGGCTGCTTCTGTAATTTGGCTATTGTAAATAATGCTGCAATACACATAGGGGTGCATATGTCCCTCTAAATGAGTATTTTTTGTATTTTGTGGGTAGTTTTTTTTAAGGAAACTTTATTCTGTTTTCCACAGTGGCCATACCAGTTTGCATTCCTACCAACAGTGCAAGAGAATCCTTTTTTTTCCACACCCTCACCAAGACTTGTTGGTTCTTGTGTTTTTGATTCCAGCTGTTCTGACAGGTGTGAGGTGGTATCTCATTGTAGTTGTGATTTGCATTTCCCTGATGATGAGTGATGTTGAGCCTCTTTTCATGGGTCAGCTGGCCATCTGTATGTCTTGGGAGAAATGCCTGTTCATGTCTTCTGCCCATTTTTTAATTGCATTATTCGATTTTTTGGTTATTGAGTTGTATCAGTTCTCTATATATTTTGGATATTAGCCCTTCATTGGATATATCATTTGCAGATATCTCCTCCCACTCAGTAGGGTGCCTTTCAGTTTGTTGTTTCCTTTGCTGTACAGAAATTTTAATGTTGCTACAGTCACAATAGTTTATTTTTACTTTTATTTCCCTTGCCTTAGGAGGCATCTCTAGAAAAATGTGTCTATGATCAATGTCAGAGATTACTGCCTGTGCTCTCTTCAAGGATTTTTAGGATTTCAGGTCTCACATTTAAGTTTTTAATCCACTTTGAGGTTTTTTTTTTGTGTATAGTAAAAGAAAGTGGTCCAGTTTCATTCTTTTACATGGGCTGTCCAGTTTTTCCAACACCATTTGTTGAACATTTTTTTCCCATTGGATATTCTTTTCTGCTTTGGAGATTAATTGACCACATAATTGTGGGTTTATTTCTGGGTTTTCTGTTTTGTTCCATTGATCTACGTGTCTATTTTTATGCCAGTGCCATACTGTTTTGATTACTACAGACTTGTAATATAACTTGAAATCCAAAATTGTGATGCCTCCAGCTTCGCTCTTCCTGTTCAAGATTTCTTTGGCTACTAGGAGAGTTTTGTGGCTCCATACAAATTGTAGGACTGTGTTCTAGTTCTGTGAAAAATGCTGTTGATATTTTGATAGGGATTGCACTAAATCTGTAGATTGCTTTGGGTAGTATCGGCATGTAACAAATATTTGTCCTTCCAACCCATAAGCATGGAGTGTCTTTCCATTTCTTTGTGTTGTCTTCAATATGTTCCACAAGTGTTTTATTGTTTTTGGAGTACAGGTCTTTTGCCTCTTTGGTTAAGTTTATTCCTAGATATTTTATTGTTTTTGGTGCAGCTGTAAATGGGATTTTCTTAGGGCCTTTTCTATAATAATAAATTAAGATTGTAACTATCCCTTTAATCATTGTTTTAGTTTCATCCTATAATTTTGATCGATTTTCATTATCATTTCTTTTTAATGTTTATTTTTGAGAGAGAGAGAGAGAGAGAAAATGTGAGTGGGGGAGGGGCAGAGAGAGAAAGAGGGAGACACAGAATCTGAAGCAGGCTCCAGGATCTGAGCTGTCAGCACAGACCCCGACGTGGGGCTCAAACCCACGAACCTCGAGATCATGACCTGAGCCAAAGTCGGACGCTTAACCGACTGAGCCACCAAGGCACCCCAATTATCATTTAATTGTAAATATTTTCAAATTTCCCTTGTTATCTGACGCATGGACTATTCAGAAGTGTGTTGTACAATTTCCAAATATTTGGCATCTACCTAGATATGTTACTGATTTCTGATTTAATTCCTATGTGGCCAGGGAATATATTCTGTATGATTTCAATTCTTTTAAATGTACTGAATTATTTCTGTGGCCCCAACGTATGATGTATGCCGGTGAACATATCATGCATACTTAATGCATATTCTGCCCACGTAGGGTGTAGGGTTTTATGAATATTTAACTAAGGTAAGGTGATTGATAGTGTGTGGATTATCTGCTTTTACTGGTATTTTAATCTGGATGTGCTATCAATTGCTGAAAGAGGGTGTTAAAATCTCCAGCTATGATTATAGAGTTGTCTGCTTCTCTGTCAGTTCTGCTTCATTTATTTGAAGTTCTGTTATTATGCACACTTACGATTATCATGCTTTCCTGTAGAGCTGACCCTTTAACCGATATGAAGTGTCCAGTTTATCTCGTAATATTTTCATCCTGATGTCTATTTTGTCTGAGATTAACACAGCCATTCCAGTCTTTTTATATTTAAAATTTGCATGATATATCTTTTTCCATTCATTTCTGTCTTTGCATGTATCCTTTATATTTTAAGTGTGTCTTTGGTAGATCACATGTAGTCAGTTGGCTTTAAAAAAAACCCCCATTTTGATGAACTCTTTGTGTTTAGTCTACTAACTTTTAATATAAGTACTGATGTGATTAGCATTAGGGCTACCATTTTACCTCCCCCCCCATTCCTGTTTCTCTTTTCCTGCCACTTTTGTATGTTTTAATATATTTTAGAGTTCCAGGGGCGCCTGGGTGGCGCAGTCGGTTAAGCGTCCGACTTCAGCCAGGTCACGATCTCGCGGTCCGTGAGTTCGAGCCCCGCGTCAGGCTCTGGGCTGATGGCTCGGAGCCTGGAACCTGTTTCCGATTCTGTGTCTCCCTCTCTCTCTGCCCCTCCCCCGTTCATGCTCTGTCTCTCTCTGTCCCAAAAATAAATAAACGTTGAAAAAAAAAATTTTTTTTTAAATATATTTTAGAGTTCCATTATATCTATTAACTACTAAGCAACACAGATTGCTCAACAGATTACCATATATATCCTTCACTTTTTAGTCTACTCGGCTAATAGATATTTTTAAGTTTTTTCGAGAAAGAGGGTATGCGAATGGGGGAAGGGGGGCAGAGAGAGAGAGAGAGAGAGAGAATATCTTAAGCAGACTCCACGTTTAGTGCAGAGCCCAACACAGGGCTCGATCCCACGACTCTGGGATCATGCCCTGAGCCGAAATCAAGAGTCAGATGTTCAACCGACTGAGCCCCCCAGGCGGCCCCGAGCTATCCTTGTAACTAGCAGTCATGTAGGATTTAGAAACCTTGCATCCGTGCACTTTTACTTTTCCCATCTTTTATGTTACAGCTGTCACATGTACTCTACAATGCAATGTTTTCACTTTTGCTGGAAATAGTCCTGTGTATTTAGAGACATTAAGAGAAGAAAAAAAACCTTCTATTTGCCATTTTAAAAAGTGTTTCTTTTTTTTAATTGAGGTATAATTGACATACAACATGATTCCAAGCTGGTATATACTACAAAATGCTCACCACAATAAGTCAACATCCTCCACCACACATAGTTACAGAATTTCTTTTTCTTGTGACGAGAACTTTTAGGAGCTACTCTCTTATACACAATACAGTATTAACTACAGATGCCATACTGTACATTGAATCCCCAGGACTTATTTTATAACTGGAAGATTGTACATTTTGACTCTTTTCATCCATTTCTAGTTTAGGCATCTAGGCATCCACTACTAGTTGCCTACCCTGGCAACTAGTAATCTGTTGTCTGTATCTATGAGCTCTTTGTCTTTTTTTTTTTTAAAAAAGATTCTAATAAGTGAGATCATACAGTACTTGTCTTTCTGTCTGATTGATTTTCACTTAGCATAATGCCTTTAGGGTCTGTCCATGTTGTTGCAAATGGCAAGATTTTATTCTTTTTTAAGGCTGAATAATATTCCAGCGTGTGTGTGTGTGTGTGTGTGTGTGTGTGTGTGTGTGTATGTATACACACACCACTTCTTCTTTATCCATTCATCTATCAATGGACACTTGGGTTGCTTCCGTATTTTAGCTATTGTAAATAATGGTGCAGTGAGCATGGGGTGCATGTATCTTTACAAGTTAGTATTTTCCTGTTCTTTGGGTAAATACCAAGTAGTGCAATTCTTGGATCATAGGGTAATTCTATTTATATAATTTTTTGAAGAATATCCATACTGTTTTCCACAGTAGCTGCCCTAGTTTGCATTCCCACCCACAGCGCAAGATGGTTCTTCTTTCTCCACATCCTTGTCAACACTGCTTGTGTTCTTGATTTTAGCCATTCTGACAGGTGTGAAGTGATATCTCATTGTAGTTGTGATTTGCATTTCCCTGATGATGAGTGATTGTTGAGCCTCTTTTCATGTGTCTCTTGGCCATCTGGATGTCTTCTTTGTGGAGAAATGTCTGTTCATGTCATCTTCTCATTTTTAAATTGCATTATTTGATTTTTGGGTATTGAGTTGTATCAGTTCTTTATATATTTTAGTTACTAAGCCTTTATCAGATGTCATTTGCAAATATCTCCTCCCATTTAGTAGGTTGCCTTTTAGTTTTGTTGATTGTTTTCTTTGCTCTGCAAAGAAATTTTGATGTAGTCCCAATAGTTTATTTGTGCTTTTGTTTCATAGGAGACATAACAAGAAAAATGTAATAGCTGATATCAGACTACTGGCTGTGCTCTCTTCTATGATTTCTATGGTTTCAAGTCTCACAAGTCTCTGTGTATAGTGAAAGAAAGTGGTCCAGTTTCATTCTTTTGCCTCCTTTGTCATAGATTAACTGATCATGTAATCGTGGGTTTATTTCTGGGTTCTGTATGGTGTTCCATTGATCTATATGTCTACTTTGGTCCTAGTACCCTACCTTTTTAATCATCACAGCTTTGTAGTATATCTTGATGTCTGGGACTGTGATACCTCCAGTTTTGTTCTTTTTCAAGATTGCTTTGGCTATCCAGGGTCTTTTGTAGTTCCATACACATTTTAGGCTTATTTGTTCTCGTTAATGTGATAATGCAATCCTTAGCAAAATACCAACGGCATTTAAGTCTGTAGATTGTTTTGGGTAGTGTGGACAGTTTAACAATATTTTTCCAATCCATGAGCATGGAGTATCTTTCTGTTTTTGTCATCTTCAACTTCTTTTATCAGTGTTCTACACTTTCCAGAATACAGGTTTGTCACTTCCCTGGTTTATTCCTAGGAATTTAATTCTTTTAGATGCAATTACAAATGGGATTGTTTTCTCAATTTCCCTTTCAGCTACCTCATTTAGTGTATAGAACTGCAATGGCTTTCTGTATATTGATTTTGTATCCTGTAACCTTACTGAATTCATTTACCAGTTCTAGTAGTTTTTTTGGTGGTCTTAAGGGTTTTCTATAAAAAGTATCATGTCATCTGCAAACAGTGAAAATTTTACTTCTCTCTTACCAATTTGGATGCATTTTCTTTCTTTTTGTTGTCTGACTGCTGCAGCTACGACTTCCAGTACTGTATTGCATAAAAGTGGTGCAAGGGGACATCCTTGTCTTGGTTCCTGATCTTAGGGGAAAAGTTCTCAGTTTTTCATCATGGAGTATGAAGTTAGCTGGGGTTTTTTAATATACGGCCTTTATTATGTTGAGGTATGTTCCCTCTTACTCTGTTGAGGGTTTTTATCATGAATGGATATTGTAGTCTGTCAAATGCTTTTTCTGCCATCTATTGAAGTGAACATATGATTTTTATTCTTTCCCTTGTTGATAATGATATATCACATTGATTGATTTGCGAATGTTGAACCACCCTCGCAACCCAGGAATAAATCCCACCTGACTGTGGTAAATAATTTTTTTAATGTATTGTTGGATTTGGTTTGCTAATATTTTGTTGAGGGTTTTTACACCTACTGGCCTGTAGTTCTTTTTGGAGTTTTGTATCTTTTTGCATCTTTATCTACTTTTGGTATCAGGGTAATGCTGGCCTCATAGAATCAATTTGGAAGCTTTCTTTCCTCTTCTGTTTTTGGAATAGTATGAAAAGAACAGGTATTCACCATTCTTGAAATATTTGGTAGAATTCACCTGTGAAGCTCTCTGGTCCTGGACTTTGGTTTGTTTGGAATTTTTTGATTACTGATTCAATTTTAATGCTGGTAATCACTGTTCAAATTTTCTATTTCTTCTGGTTCAGTTTTGGTAGGTGATGTTTCTAGGAATTTATCCACTTCTTCTAAGTTGTCCAATTTTTTGGCATATAATTTTCCATAATATTCTCTTATAATGCTTTGTATTTCTATGTTGTTGGCTATCTCCTCTTTCATTAAAAATAATTTTTTTAATGTTTATTTTTGAGAGAGAGCGCAAGGTGGGGGGCAGAGAGAGGGAGACACACAGAATCTGAAGCAGGCTCCAGGTTCTGAGCCGTTAGCACAGGGCCCAACATGGGGCTCAAACCCACTAACTGTGAGACCACAGGTGAGCTGAAGTTGGATACCTAACCGACTGACCCACCAGGCGCCCCTCCCGCCCCATCTCCTCTTTCATTTCTGATTTTATTTGAAAAAAACATTTTTTCTTTTTGAGGCATTTGGCTAAAGGTATATCAATTTTGTCGATCTTATCAAATCAGTAACTCCTGGTTTCACTGATCAGTTCTATTGCTTTTTAGTTTCTATTTCATTTATTTCTGCTCCAATCTATTATTTCTTTCCTTCTACTGTCTTGGGGCTTTGTTTGGTGTTCCTTCTCTAGCTCCTTTATGTGTAAGGTTAGGTTGTTTGAAATTTTTGTTTCTTGAGGTAGGCCTGTATTGCTATAAACTTCCCTCTTTGAACAGTTTTTGCTGCACCTTAAAGACTTTGAACCACTGTGTTTTTCATTTGTTTCCATGTGTGTTTTGATTTCCTCTTTCATTTTTTTGGTTGACCCATTCACTGTTTAGTAGTATATTTAACTGCCATGTATTTGTGCTCTTTCCAGATTTTCTCCTGTGGTTGATTTCTAGTGTCATAGCATTGTGGTCAGAACGGCTTTGATCTTTTTGAGTTCGTGGAGACTAGTTTTGTGGCCCAATATGTGATCTATTCTGGAGAATGTTCCATATGCACTTGAAAAGAATGCGTATTGTTTTAGGATGGAATGTTCTGAGTAAGTCTGTTAGGACCATCTGGTCAAATGTGTCAATCAGCCATGGTTTCCTTGTTGATGTCTGTCTATTGATGTAAGTTCCAGTTAAAGTCGCCTACTATTACTGTGTCACTGTTGATTTCTTCCTTTATGTTTGTTATCAGCTGCTTTATGTGCTCCCATGTTGGATGCATAAATATTTACAATTATTTTATTTTCTTGTTGGATTGTTCCCCTTCGGACTATGTAGTGTCCTTCTTTGTTTCTTGTTATGATCTTTAATTTTTTTAATGTTTATTTTTGATAGAGAGGGAGGGGAAGAGATAGAGGGAGACAGAGGATCCGAAGCGGGCTCTGTGTTATCAGTGCAGTGTCTGATGTGGGGCTTGAACCCACAAACTTCAAGATCATGATCTGAGCCCAAGTTGGGTGCTTAACTGACTGAGCCCTCCAGGCACGCCTATAATCTTTATTTTAAAGCCTACTTTGTCTGATATAAGTATTGCTACCCTGGTTTTCTTTTCACTTCCATTGGCATGATATGTGAGTCTCTTGTAGACAGCATATAGATGGGCCTTGACTTTTCATCCCATGTCTTTTGATTGGAGCATTTAGTCCATTTACATTCAAAGTAATTATTGGTAGGTGTGTACTTATTGCCATTTTGTTACTTATTTTATGGTTGTTCTTGTGGTTTTCTCTGTTTCTTTCTTCGCTTGCTCACTTATGGTTTGCTGGCTTTCTTTACTGATATACTTGGATGCCTTTCTCTTTATTTTTTGCATATCTATTAACAGTTTTTGATTTGTGGTTACCATTAGGTTACATATAACACCTTATGCATATAGCCGTCTACATTAAGTTGATGGTTGCTTCAGTTTGAACCCATTCAAAAAGCACAATTTTTATTCCTCTCTCCCCCACATCTTAGGTATATGGTGTCATACTTCACACCCTTTTATTCTGTGAATCCATCGACCGATCTTTATAGACATACTTAACATACTGCTTTTGTGCCTCCTACGCAGCTTACTCTTGCTTTATGGTCCTTCCTTTCCACTCAGAGTCCCTTTAACATTCCTCGTAAGGCTGCTTTAGTGGTGATGAATTTCTTTGTGTGTCTGAGTAAGTCCTTATCTCTCCTATTCTGAATGATTGATTTGCTGGATAGCGTATTCTAGGGTGCAGGGTTTTTTTTTTTCTTTCTGTGAATATATCATGCCACCCTCTTCTGGTTTGCAACGTTTCTGCTGAAAAATCAGCTGGTAGCCTTCAGGGTTTTTTTTCCCCTGTATGTAACTGTTTCCTTGTGCTGCTTTAAAAATGGTCTTATCACTACTTTTCGACATTTTAATTACTACATGTCTTGGTGTGGGCCTCCTTGGGTTGATTCTGCTGCAGGTTCTCTGAGCCTCGTGGATCTGGGTTTTTGTTTCCTTCGCCAGATTTGAGAAGTCTCCGGCTATTTCTTCAGATAAATTTTCTGCTCCCCTTTCTCTCTCTCTCCTCCTCCTGGGGTCCCTATAATGCAAATGTTACTACGTTTGCTGGTGGTGCTGAGTTCCCTTAATCTATTCTCATTTTTATGAGTCTTTTTTTCTTTCTCTTGTTCGGCTCGATTGCTTTCCATTCCTCTGTCCTCCAGGTTGCTGATCTGTTCTTCTGCTTCCTTTGTTTACTCCATCTAGTGTATTTTTAATTTCGGTTATTGAGTTACCTCCGATTGGTTGTTTTCTATTTCTTTGTTGAGGGTCACCCCGAGGTCCTCCACTCTTAAGTCCAGTGAGCGTCTTTATTCCCGCTACTTTGAATTCTCTATCAGGCAGAGTATCTGTGTGACATCTCTTGCTGTGATTTTGTCCTGTTCTTTCATTTGGGACACGCTCCTGTCTTGTGTTGTCTAGCTCTCTGTGTTTGGAAATTCAGCTACGTCTCCTCTCGAAAGGAGTGGCCTCATGAAGGCGAGGTCCTGTGGTGCCGTGTCCCCTGTTCCCCGGGACCTGGCGCCGGAGGGTGTCTCCTGTGTGTGTGTGTGGCTATGCCGCATTTGCCACCAGTCCAGTCATCTGCAATGGCTCTCTGCCTGTTGTGGGCAGGGTCCGGTCCCCGTGTTGTTGGTGGGCCTGTCTGGAGTTGCCTCAGACTCGAGTTGGGTCAGACCACTGCTGGGGCCACGGTTGAACAGGCATGTGTGGTTTTTTCCTCCTCCCCCTGGGGCAGGAGTCCCTTTGAGGGAGTCACTTGGAGGCGGTGCTGCCCCCCCGTCCAGGCTGCATGCACACTGCCACGTTCACGGCGCCACTCTCGATGGGCTCCCGCTGAAGGCGAGTTGTTGGGGGCGGGGGCAGGTGTGCAGAACACAGAGGCCAGGTGCACGGTGTCAGCAAGGTTTGTGCCTGGTCTGCTGTAGGAGGGGACCTGGAGCCACTCTGGAAAACCAGTGAGGCTGGGTTGGAGGGGACGCGTCTGCAGCACGCGGGGTTGGGAGGTGGAGAGTGTTCCCACCGGCGTCTGGTGTATCTAGGCTGAGGGGCAGGGCAAGAAAACGGTGCCCACCAGCTCTTTTGTTTTCGGAGTTTTCCAAAGACCCCTGCCCTTCCAGCACGGGTTCTGAGACTAGTAAACAAACCCCAGGCACTCTTCAAACTGCTGTGTCTATGTTGGACCTCAATGGGGCTTTTTCTTTCACTGTTTCTGTCAGGTCAGGGGTTCAGTTTCTGATGGCGGTCTGCCCGTCTCAGAGCCAGGACTTGAGAAGTGAAACCTCTGGTTTCAAAGCCAAATGTCAGGGGGACTCGTCTTCTCGCCGTGGGTCTTCCCCTCTCCATGCCCGTGGTGTCCCTCCCTCGTGCGGGTCAGCGTGGCTCCTCACAGTGTCTCTGCCCTTCCTGTCCCCTTGGATGTGGCCCCTTCTCTACATTCAGCCATGGAGAGTCTCTTCTGCCAGTGTTCGGGTCATTTTCTGGGTCCTTGACACTGCTGTGGGTGTTGGACGAGGTGGGCCCAGGGTCCTCCCACTCCCCCGTCTTCCCCAGAAATCCCTCTTCTCTCACCTTCATAGTTTCTGACACGGAGTCAGAAGGAGTGAGCATCACTGGTCTCTTACACGAAATGGGCCATTTTTCTCTGGCTGACTTCAAAGGCTTGGAGCCGCTTGACTGTGGGCTTGGATTAAGGTTTGTGTGTCTTGAATCTATGTGTATATGCTTTCAGTAAACTTGCTAAACCTTTAGCCATTGTATTTTCTAATTTCTTTTTCCTGCCCCACGAGGATTTTTCCTACGCAGAGAGAACACGAGGGGCAGACAACGGTGTAAAATGCTGTTAGGAGAAAACTGTTAACACCGGAATCTACATCCAGTGGAGATATTCTGCAAGAAAGGCAGCCAATACATTTTCAGATGAGGGAAAACCAGTCAAATCCCTTAGCAGTGAGCCTATAATACAAGAAGTGTTTTTCAAGGACAGAATTTCACTTAGAACTCTACGTCCTAGTTTTAATCCCCCGATCTCTAATGGTCTGTGTTTCTCTCTCTCAAGGAAGTGAAGAGGCTGCATCTCACCTGAGAAAAATATTCTTCTGATATGCGTGCGGCCCACTCGATGCACTGCTCCAGCGGTCGGCAGGGATTGGACACGTCCGCACACTTGATGAGCATCCGTTTAATCAGAGTCCGGTTCTCTGGAGTCCGGAGCATAGTGTTTATGGCTTCTTCGTCTTTATTCGTTTCCTAAAACACAAGTGAGATTCAGAGCAATCCAAGTGGGCTCCCTGGGGCCAAGCTGCGTCTCACAGGTGGGGCCCCACGGTATGCCCGGGCCTATCCGTGACGGCTTCACAGAACAGTGCTGAGGACACCCTGAGCGTGGAGGTCAGCCCCTCCCTTGACAGAAAGGGAAAGCAAGGTCCAGTGAGATCCGGGCGGGACCCGAGAGTAGAGGGTAGCGCTGCAGGTCAGTCTTTGTGCCCTTCCCTTTCTTGGCTCTTTTCTTCTTCCCATTCTAGGTATTTCTCACAGCTGCTGTTTCTTTATTCTAGTTCTACTGCTCCCCCTTGGGACATGAGTGGTATCTTTTATCACACCTACCGAAAAAGAACGCGAACTCTAAACGTAACTGTTTCTCTGCCCTTTCACCAAAAGGAATCTTGTGGGGCACCAGGCTCCCTGCTTCGTACAACCCAGCCCCTACCCCAGTCCCATGGCAGGTATAATCTTGGGAATTAGCCATCAGTGCACCAAGATGGTGTCAGATAGAGCGATACTTCTGTAACAGTTACTCTCTTTTGATGTGCACTCATGAAAAGATCTGTGGTAGGCACGAAAAGCAGTATTACTTTATAGACGAGGGCACCGGGACCCAGAGAGGCGAAGAGATTTGTCCGCGGCTGTCCAGCTGAGCCAGGATAAGAACTGAAGGTGGAACTTTAGTCCTGGGCTCTGTCTGTTCGAGGTGCTACATGCCGTCTGGTCTGCTATGGATTCTGAACCCCTGGTATAATGGGCCCCGGTTGGAAGAGGGAGGACCGGGGCAAAGAGCACGGTCAGAGACAAGCCAGTCTCCTCATGCTTTCCGAAGGCGTCGATCATGTGATTTCCACGAGTAATCACAGTAGTCGCAAAAGGCCTGATGGTCTCGTCGCGGTGAGGACAGACATGCCATCAAGATGGGCGCGTGCCCGCCCAAAGCTTGGGCTGCCTCCTCCCCTGGACAGCTGCCAGAGCGGACACCACCAAGGCTGCCTCGACAGGTCTCCTCGCCCCGTGTCCCAAGGGCTCCGTGCTGGCTCCTCTCTTCAGCCGTGTGACTACCGTTTGGTCCCGCCAGCTGTACGGTATTTGCTCTCGTATTACTCGGTCCCTGCTCTGGCTCACTAGATGGACTTCTCGTCTCTCGGAAGTAACCCCGAGTACGGACAGAGGAGAAATGCGACTTTCGAGTGGAACAGAACACTCAGCTAAGTCTCGGAACTGCCCAGACTCTCTGGAGGAAACGAGTCTGTGGCCGAAGTCAGCCAGGGGCAGTGGCCCAGGTGACACACTATCCAGGACAGGCGGAGCCACTGACAAAGGTTGGTGCGGGTGCCCCTGCGCTGGAGTCCCTGGAAGGGAAGGGAAGTCAGAAGCAGGCTGACGAACTGGGAGAACAGGAGAGGAGGAAGGGAGCGGAGTTGTCATAGGTTTCAGAGGGGGTCACACAGGAACAGGGGTGAAGGGTCAGAGGACTTGCAGAGGCGAAGTGGGGTTAGAACTCAAGGAACGGTGATCCTGGCCTCCTGGGACACCATCCTGAGCACGGAGAAGGCTCTCAGGATGGTGACAGGAGCGGGCAAGGAAGGCAGCGGAGGAGTCAGTGAGCCGGTGCCAAGATGTTCAGTGTGTGGAGCAGGTAGAAGGGCCTCGAAGGAAGAGGGTTCGTGAAAGTAGACGCGATAGGTGCTGATCTCGGGCTGAATCTAGTAGAATAGGTCCCATTAAGTGCCTACCTTGTCCCCTGCCCCTTAGTCCTATGTCTCGAGATTATGCCCATTATACAGCCCGGGAAGGCGAAGAAGAACTTGGATGGGGACCCGGATCTGCCCGCTTCCGTAGCTGTGGTCCCCTGCCTGGCCAGAGGCTTAGTGTCCTTGCCAGGCAGTCGTTGTGACAACTCCAGGCCTCAAATCCAGAAATGGGGGGGGGGGCAACAATGTCACCCTTAGGACCAAAATACAGGGTCCTTCTCAGCCTCTACCGTCCTGTGACCGAGACCAACAGAGGAGAGTCGCTGATGAGACAGCATGTGCACAGTGGGGGTGGGGAATGAGACCCGTCAAGGGCTCCAACGGACCCCAGGATGCCCAAGGAGTGGGGAAGGAGATGCGTGTGAGAAAGGGCACAGGGACCCACCTAGTGTTAGCTTCAGAGTCTCCGCATCTCTTTTTGGAGGTCTTTTTTCCTGCCAGGTTTTTACGTAATTTTCCAACCAATAGATATTAAACCCAGCGAACCTGCTAGGGGAGCCCCTGCACAGCTCCCCGCCTCTTACCCCAGTTCCCCACAGCACAGAGGGGTAAGGGCCCCCGGTCCCCCATCCAGGTTCTCCTTGCAGTCGGTTTCCCTTACCTCGTTTTCTTCTAGTGCCGCCAGGGGCTTGTTGATGCTGTTGACAAATTTGTTGACGTGCTCGAAGTGTTTTGTCATTTCCGTGGCCAGGACCATGTCGATAATACCCTGGCGCAGCGTCCGATAGTCATTCCTGTTTCAGACAACAAATGAGAGGGCGCTACGCATTACTCATCCGGACCAGACAGGCACTCCCGATACGTCTGTGATCTGGAACTGTGTCCACGGCAGCTAAAATGCTCGTGTCCCTGGAAGTCGCAGGGCACACGTTGGAACGAGATCGTTAGTGAGGGAAAACTGAAGTGACAATCAAGGAGCTTATGGGCAAGGCCTTACAGGAGAAGCGCTCACCATTCTGTAGTGCCGGGCTCGTAGCTCCGGGAAGAAGAGAACATGGCAGGGGCTTACAAAGGCAGAGATCTGTGGCTACGAAGAATGTACCCCCCCAGAGGAACCTTGAGATCCACCAATTTCAGTGCCCAGACACTTAGAGGGAAGATCTGACAGCTGAGCAACTCACTCCAGCCCTGGTTTTTATCTCTGGTTCACCTCTTTCCTCCACTCACCCCATTCCTCTCCCTGGACACAACCCAAGTTATCAGGTCTTGCATATTTTTCCAGAGATAGCTGATGTATGTACCAGCAACGATGAATAAAACCTACTGAAATTCTAGAACATGGCAAAAGGGAGTTGTGTAAAATCCGGAATCTCCTTTTTAAAAAATCTCCTATAAAACATTCTTTAAAATCGAAGTTAAAAAGTACAGGTCCCTCCCCTGTACCAGGCCCCACGCTAGGCACCGAGGGTCCAGCGATGGACAAAAGGCACTGAACACCGTGATCTTACGGAGCTTAAGAAGCAAATGAGACATTAGACAAGTAATGAAAAATGATTTAAACACGTGATGAGTGCTGTGAAGGAACTTCGCACTGAGTAATCACACGTGAACTGAGGAGTCACACGTGAACACCGACAAGGGCGAGAGGGTTCTGCGCACAGGAGGGCGGAGTGGAGTGTTTGGAGCAGAGATGGAAGAGGAGGGCTTCTCCGAGTCTCGGAGTCTCTAAAAGCTCAAGATGTCAGCCCTATCCTTGCCATCTTGAGATGACGTCTTTGATGTCGGACACAAAACTGCTGAGCCTTGAAAGCCTCGTGCTGAGAGAAAGCCACCAGCCACAAAAGACCACATCCTGGGTGCACTATTTGTTATGAGTTGTGCAGAACTGGAGGCAGAACGTGCATCAGTGGGGTTGCCTGGGGCTGGGGGACTTGAGGGGGGTGGGAAGTGACTGCCGGTGAGTTTGAGCTTCTTCCTGGGGGGTGATGGCCACGCGACCCTGACTATACAGACCACTCTTGTACGCTTTAGATGGGTGAACTCTGTAGTATGTGACGCGCGTCTCAAAGTTGCTAGAGGGACCCACATGCTCCCTGACCCGCTGCTCTCACCTCTCCATGTTTTTGAAGATATTGCATTTGTCATCGCGGGTGGTCAGCTGGAAGGCCAGGGCCGCGTGGTGGCTCTCCAGCACGGCAGTGTCGTTGTACAGGATGGCCAGCTCACTGCCGGCATTGCACAGGAAGGAGTTGGTCCTCCCGGGGTGGTCCACGTCATGGATGGTGGCTGCAATGAGGGCAGCGACCTCGTCAACTGGATCTAACGTTTGCTGCAAACAAGAGATCTTTTAAAAACGGGGCATGGCCCAGAAAGCAGGGAAGCCTTCCGTAGAGTCTTCTTTCCGCCCCGCTACTTTCAGGTAAAAAGGTGCCAGATTTCCGAGAAACGCGTGTTGTTGGGCACATCCTGTTTTCCTAGCTCTACTCAGAAACCGTTTCATGTTCGTACTTGTTCCTTAGGGCACACGATCTGATTCTAGGTCTCGCACAAGCTCAGGACTTACCAAAATACGAGGTGTCCTCGACCCAGGAGTCACCTCCTCGGCCAGTCTGTCTCTCGACCCATCACAAAAAATGTCTGAGACACTGACTTGAACCAACAGCAACCAGTATTACTACCTGAGAGAAACAGCTTACGCTGTGCGTCACTCACATTAAGGGGCTGGTCTAGCGTGTCCCCCCCGCTTTTGGTGCGATCTCTGTCAGGCTGATGTCAGGATTTGGTGAGTTTGGTACAATAATCTGGAGGTTTTCCCTCATTTTCAAGTCTCTGAAAAGGTTGACACAACACAGAAAAAGTCCTCGAAGGGACAAAGACCTCACGTGACCGTCTTGAGTCGGGAGCCCGATTTGGAAGAATTCGATTGGTAAATTCAGTACTTCTTCTGTGGTGCTGACCTCCTGGCTTCCTACTTCTAGGATCTGATTTAAAACCTTTCATCTTTAAGGCTTTCAAGTTAGCGTGGAAGTGTCTGGCACTTTCTGCATTTCTCGATTTGTTTGGCTAGAATTTAATTTTCTTGGTTGTTTCAAAAAACCATTTTGGATTGTCATCTGGCCCTTCTCATTCTGTAGGCCTTAACTGATTTAAAGTATTTTCTCATCTGTAGTGGCTGACATTTTTAAATCTAACCTTTAGTTATTAAATTGTTTTGTTCTGCAAAGGTTAGAAAATATATGAAATTCTGACGTTTATTAAGACATCCACTATGTCCTGGTAGCAGCTCATTTTTGGAAATATTCTAGAGACACTTGAAAGGAAGGTGCACGTCTAACCAGTCTTGAAAATTTATTTCAATTGAAATTCAATACTTTTAACTTTAAGTGGGTGAATTATATATGGATTATATCTTAATCAATGCTATTTATAATGAACTGAGCTTTCTAAATATGTATTTGCATGTTATCTATAGAGTAGTTCAAAGGCAGTAAGTCAAAGCAAAAATTAGGCTATCTTTATATACCGAACCACACACAGACACCCCTCTCCACCACCCTGGCCTTTGTTTTTATACTTTTATATAAAACGGTCCTCTCTCTGAACTCTTAATTCTGCCTATAGTCTTGGTCTGATGTCGCTGTCCTCTCTCACATGAGTCCCCTGTCACGGAGAACAACGTGGGACCAGCAGGCACCTGCCCTCGCTCTGCCCGCCTGCCTGCCATGCTCCGGTCCCCACGCGGCCATCCCCGGGTACCAGGACACCTGGACAGGAGGTTATACTGTATCACCCCTCAAATAGCCCAATTCTTAGAGCAGAAGGATCAAACCACTGTTTTTTTTTTTTTTTTTCTAGGTTCTGCTAAAAGTGAAATAAATGGCAAGGCCACGGGAAGTCCCTGGACCCTCTGGGCCGTGCTATGACGGACACTGAAGGAAAGAACACAAAATGTGATGAATCAGCTCATGTCTAGTTGCTGCTTGGACAGTCTCCCTAATGAAGTGATTTCCAACATGAAAAGCTTTCTCAGGAAGCTTGGTTTGGGAGTGGCCGGTGAGTCACGTTCCTCGAGGGGAACCTCCCTCCCCCCCCCCCCCGCTCTCTGGGCTACAGTCTTCTCACCCCCCTCCCCCCTGCTGCCTCGAAGCTAGAGCTAAGTAACGCCACTGGCCGGGGCCCAGGCAGACTGAGCCCGCTGCGACTGGCCACCGGCAGGTGCCGGTGGCCACTGCGGAGACTCAGCTGAGCAGGACGGGCCCTGGGGATACGAAAGGAACTTGCCGGCCACATGGAGTGGACGGACCGGTAAGATCAGGAATGCGCCCAAGAGGAGCGGGCACGTGGAAGAGGGCATCTAAGTCAGTACTGGGGATGGAGGGCGGTCTAGGCAAGACCTCCTGGAGGAACAAAGGCTGGTGTGGACCCCTGAAGGACAGGTGGGGGACACGCGGGACCAACAAAGGGAACAGCATGTCGAGGGCAGGAGCGTCAGAAAGTACGGTGGTTCAGCGTGTCTCACACGTGGCCCGTGTGTCAGGAAGCTGTGAACACCATACTGTGGAGTTTTACAGTTCAAATCCTGTGGCGGGTGGGAGGCCGGGAACAACAGGGTCAGATGTGCTGTCTGGGAAAGCCCGCGCTGGTAGCGGTGCGAGGGAGCCACAGGGGGCAGGGGCTCGGGAGCTCTCGCCGGGAGCCGCGCAGACAAGAAAGGATGGGCCCTCGCTAGGAGGGCAGCAGGGTATTATGAGGCATCCTGAATGAACATATCGATCCACAGAGCTTCCCGGCCGGGCGGCGTGCAGGCGAGGACCGCTCCAGCAGTCACCCTGCACGGCAACTTGGCCAAGGCGGCGCACCGTCCCGTGGCCCTGCCCGCTGAGCACAAACACAGCTCACCTTTATCCTCTCTTTGCAGAGGAAATAGGCAGTGGCATGAAGCACGTCGGCAGAGTGTGTGGAATTGTGGTAGGGGTTACAAGAATGGTAATTGGCTTCAATAATTTGCAGCCACGATCTCAGCGTCGCCTCAGAGCAGTTCAAGAATTCACAGATTCCAAAGCGCGCAAACATTTTGAGACCAAGATAGATCAAAGGCCTACAGAGAAAAACGTCCACAGCATTAAAACAAAGAAACAGGCAAAGCGTGTGGAGCCCCAAAGAGGCTCAGACCCGACCCGCCGACCCGAGCCCGGCTTCAGCGAGCGTGCAGGGCAGGGAGGCTGCCCGAGCGGCGTCCGTGTCTCCGGGGCCCCGGCGGCTGACACCAACCTTGGCTGGAGCTCTGGGTCAGGGCCCCCCACTGGCTGGGGCCAGCTTTGCCGGCCCTGCCCTTCCGCCTTCGGTGACTCCTACTTGCACCAGTAGATTCCTCAAAATCCACGTGATGCCAGGCTTGAACCCTGTCCTCGCCTTTGGACTTGCTAGACCTGTGTTATTGGCCAGATGTCCTGTCTAGAAGCAAAGAACACTTCTTGAAGGCTACCTGTGGCCCAGATACTGTCACTTGTCACGTAATGGCCTCAACAATCTGAAGGTGGGTGTCGCAGCAGGAGGCGGTTTCTCCTGAGAAGGTGACCAACTGGCCACCGATTCAGGCCCTTCCTTGAGAAGTTACCTCAATCCAGCATCTGGCCTTGGGCTTGGAAGGGCAAGAAATGGCTCTGCTGAGGTGGCATCTGGAGGTCACCACGCTCCCAGGGCTTGAACCGGCCCACCTTGGCCTGATTCCCATGAATGCAGCGTCACTAGCACGTAAGCCAGGTGCTCAAAGATTCGTTTGCTAGAGTATTCTTTCTATGGCCCCTGCCCATGTGGGGTGCATGGGAAGAGAATGTAGCGGAAGGCTGACTCCTGGTGGGCATGATCGGAGGGTAGAGGCCGTGTGAGGACAGTTCACCCAGACTGGAGGGGACCTGAGGAGTTAGCCATCCCATGGGCCCACAGAATACACGCAGGTCCCTCCGGCCTCACCCCCGCAGCCTTGGCTGGAAATGCAGACGGCCCTTCCCAGTCAGCCACAGTGCTCTAGCCAACTCTGTGCTTCCCTCAAGGGCCGAAACTCAAGGTAAAATCCCAGTGCTGTCCCCACTCTGTGTGAGCGTGCCCAGATCAGGACGACTAGAGTTCGGGGGGTCCCCATGCCTGACACCAACATGGTGACCACGATGTGGGGACAATTCTTGGAGAATGTGTTTCTAATTCTTAGTTCTAGGTTCTGAGTGGGACTCTCGCTGCTCCCTCAACGTACCACCACCTATAGAAGGCACGTCCGTATTTTCCAGGAAAAACCCCTGCCACTCAGAGACGTTACGTCCCTTGTTCAACTTCACATGGGCCACGAGTGGGCGGTCTCTGCGGGAGTTGTGACGAGTCGGCCCTCCCTGACCCCTCTGGGGCCCTGGTCCTCCCCCGGAGCCCCCCCTCCCTGACCAGGACCTGCCTCTGGCAGAACTCCCGCTCCTTGGAGGGCTTTGTCCGCAGATGCCCTCGGGACCGGGCTGTCTGCCTGCGGGGCTCCCCGTGGACGCACCTTTTATGTGTGGCGGCCTCCAGTTCAAAAATATCAAAGTCCCAGTACTCTTCATTTTCCATAGCCCGAGCTATCCGGGGAGGGACGTCGTGAAGGGAGATGGGGGTGACAACACTGCCGGGCACCTGCTGCAGGCCTGCAAAGCGATGTGATTTGGGGAACAGGATTAGCAGGCTTTTCCGTGTTAACTGCTCCGTAGGGGGGACAGTGCTGCTTCCAGGGACAGCTGCTGTGTGTCGGATGTTTTATGACCGACCATGAAACGTCTTACTGCTGAGAAAGGTCAACGGAGCAGTGCCTGAGTGGCTCAGTCGGTTAAACCTCCGACTCTTGGTTTTGGCTCGGGTCACGATCTTACGGTTTGTGAGATCGAGCCCACATCGGGCTCTGTGCTGACAGCTCGGAGCCTGCTTGGGATTCTCTTTCCCTGCCCCTCCCCCTGCTTGCACGTGCTCTCTCAAAATAAATTAACAAAAAAACATTTATTTTCATCATTTAAGTGCTACTACAATATTAACAGTGATCCAGAAGATTAAAAAGTTAAAACTTACTTTTTGTTGAAAGAACATATTCATTCCCGGATAGTCTTCGCAAACCATCCTGATAAAAATCAAGGAGACAAGAAAAAGATAAGTCACAACTATTCTTTACTTTTTTTAAAATTTTTTAAAAATAATTTTATTTATTTTTGAGAGAGACTGAGTACGAGCAGGGGAGGGGCAGAGAGAGAGGGAGACACAGAATCCAAAGCAGGCTCCAGGCTCTGAGGGTCAGCAGAGAGCCCGACGTGGGGCTCGAACCCACGAACCAGGAGATCATGACCTGAGCCGAAGTCAGATGCTTAACTGACTGAGCCACCCAGGCGCCCCAACTATTCTTTATTTCTTGAAAACGCTGGGAGGGACAGTCTGTCCCAGAGGACAGCTGAGGGCAGCCTCCCCAGCAATGCACCCAAGGCTCCGGCGCCCCTGGGGTCAACCACTGAACGCGGTCACCTAACACAGAGCAGGAGGCCTGATGCTGGGAAAACTGGCTGAACTCAGGGGCAGCAGGGAGGTGATCCTGCACCAGGCCCCAGAGCCCAGCATTCCCGTGGGCCCTCAGCACTGGTTCGGCTTCTCAGGGACAGCTGGCCTCTGCCCTCAAGCCTTGCCCACCATTTTCTTGCCACCCTCCTCACTGCCAATGGATTCCTTGAGAACACTGGATTGTTCCGGGCCCTCTACGCACCCTCACTCCACCCAGCTGCCTCTTGGGCTGAGAGCCCTCCCACCTTCCCTCGCTTCCCCCCTCACCCTGGGACACTATCCCACTCCCGTGGTTTCCACCTCCCGCCTACGGGTGCTAGAGCCTGTGCCTCAGACAGGCAAGGCCAGGGTTAGACACTACTGTCACTGGGAACCACTCTAGATTACTGCCTTCACATTACTGCCTAAAACCTCGTTTTTAAGAAATCCAGAGAACTTCAGAAAGCAGGCGTTGGCAGGGGAATTGCTGTTGTTTTTATGTTTGGTGGCGGTGAGGTGGTGAATTTTACTTCTGACTGAGACCAAAGGTGACAGACAGAGATGGAATGTTTTCCAGAGAGCTTTTCTTCCCTTGCGAGACCTCTCTGCTAGAGGGGCTAGAGAAGGTATCCAGGGCCGCCGGGACCCACGGTGCAAAGCCGTCACATCTGCGTAGGATGTTTGGGAAGGAAACCGAGCCCCATGCCCTGGTGCCTCTTTGAACATATGTAGTCCTTCTGTTTTGTAATTGGTATGAAACACTTTATATGTATATTTTTTTCCTGCCCCAGTTTTCAAAATATGTGAAACAATTAATTTTTATGTTTTATTTCCTATTTTCCTCATAGAACTCCTAAGCAAAAATGGAGAACCCAGCCCAGCAGACTCTCTAGAATATGCTCCTGCCTCCTCTGCTTCAAGCTGTGGTCTCCCTTGGTGGCCGGCAGTAGGTGGGGGACGGCTCTGGCCAGAGTGCCGTCGAGCCCGGGTGATGGCGGGGCTCAGGCCACGACTGCCCCCTACACGCACTGAGCTCCATGTGGCCTAGCCCATAAACACGTCATCTCTGGGAAAACAGACAAAAACAGCAGGCTCTAGCCAGCTGCCGGGGCAAATACACTCACAGACATTAAGCCTCCAACAAGGTCATTGGCATGAGGATCATCGTCCTTAGCACCGAACTGTGGTGAATACAATTCAGTGGTTCTCAGAATCTCCAGCACACGGTCTAAGGCTTCTGTCACAGGCATGGGGCTGCTTTCCTGGGCGGCGTTGATAATGTTGATTACCTACAGCATGGAAAGAAGACGTGAGTTTCATAACCTCACGGACCGTGGGAGAGCAATGCGGAGAGGCAGGCTGGCGTGGCGCTCGGCGCTAACTCAAGACCAACTACAACGTTCATGTCGCACGTCCTCTCTTTAGAGGAGGCAGCTCCATGCGACCACCGGAGCATTATTATCGGTGCGGGTCGCTTTCCTCTCTCTAGAAACAGTCAACCTGGAGAACAAGGACTCCTGTGCATGCCGCGTGGAGACAGCGCACGCTGCTTCACCTTGGTGATGGGCGCCTCGATCGTCATGGAATGTATCCGGGCCATGGAGGAGTGCCGTCTCTGGCTGCTGACTGTGGAGAGACCACGAGATGCAGAGCTCAGGGGATGTACAGCCCCAGGTACCTGCTGACAAGCCCCGGGCTCTGTGCGCTTCCTCGCTCCCCACCCCCCAAGTCCCCATGTGCTCAGCTGCGTGACGAAGCGATCGGATGAGAACTATGTGGTCACCTGGCTTCCACCCAGTCCCGATGAGCCTGGGGTTCTTCCAGAACCAGCTCTGCTCCCTTCAGTCCTAGGCACTAGGATGCACGTGCCCTCCCCACCCCCAGCCTGAACTTCTGAGGTCACAGGCCGGAGGAAAAACAGAGGAAACAATCTAGCAAGTCAAGGCCAAACAGCCTCTTTTGTGTTTATAACAATCAAGCTTTTAATATTCAGCTTGCCACGATCCAGGAGCAAAAATGTTCTGGAAGACAATGCCACACAGGCTCTTTGTTTCATATATGGCAGGAACGATTAATACAATTCACCATTAATCAAAATACATGAATGTTTGGTTAAATTTCTCAAGGCACCTTTTGGCATTTTCCACTGTGATGCTTAGTCTAGACCAACTAGGTACATACCGTAAATGAGGCAGCAACTCTCAGGTTTTGTCTGAAGTTTGTGGATTTTTTGTTTCTACTGTCAAGATATGGTTCCTTTGGGGTAAAGGGAAGGCTGGGCAGTGTACAGACAGGAAAAAAATGGACACACAGAGTTCTGTGTGTCTCCCTTGAAAGCCCCACTGTCAGGCCAAATGCTGTTTACCAAAGACCTTCAGTGACGACAGACTGTTCCAAAGCGTGATAGGTGAGCCTCATTTTACCAAATTGAGGTCTAAGGAGAAACACTGCCAGATGAACCAACTCAGGGGCTCTTAAGTGCTTTTAATTTGGGGGGGACCCACAACACTCTTTAAATCCAATGTTGGTGACCAGCATATGGTTGCCAGCTTTCCATTCTACCCAATAAGGTCATTAAACCAAAAATAATAACCACTGTTTTATCACTACATCATAAAAGGACGTGTTCTCATTTAAAAATGTAATGAAAGGGGGGGGGCGCCTGGGTGGCTCAGTCAGTTACACGTCCAACTTTAGCTCAGGTCATGATCTTGTGGTTTACAGATTCAAGCCCCTTATCAGGCTCTGTGCTGACAGCTCAGAGCCTGCTTCAGATTCTTTGTCTCCCTCTCTCTCTTGCTCTCAAAAACATTAAAAAAAAAAATGTAACAAAAGGGACATCTTCTTATAAAAATGAAAAAAAAACACAGTGATGGCACAAAAACAGACACATAGACCAATGGAATAGAATAGAGACCCCAGAATTGGACCCACAAAAGTATGGCCAACTAATCTTTGACAAAGCAGGAAAGAATACCCAATGGAAAAAAGATAGTCTCTTTAACAAATGGTGCTGGGAGAACTGGACAGCAACATGCAGAAGGATGAAACTAGACCGCTTTCTTACACCATTCACAAAAATACACTCAAAATGGATAAAGGACCTGAATGTGAGACAGGAAACCATCGAAACCCTAGAGGAGAAAGCAGGAAAAAACCTCTCTGGCCTTAGCCTCAGCAATTTCTTACTTGACACATCCCCAAACGCAAGGAAATTAAAAGCAAAAATGAACTATTGGGACCTCATGAAGATAAAAAGCTTCTGCACTGCCAAGGAAACAATCAACAAAACTAAAAGGCAACCGACGGAATGGGAAAAGATATTTGTAAATGACATATTGGACAAAGGGCTAGTATCCAAAATCTATAAAGAACTCACCAAACTCCACACCCGAAAAACAAATAATCCAGTGAAGAAATGGGCAGAACACATGAATAGACACTTCTCTAAAGAAGACACCCAGATGGCCAACAGACACATGAAAAGATGTTCAACGTCGCTCCTCATGAGGGAAACACAATCAAAACCGCACTGAGATACTACCTCACGCCAGCCAGAGTGGCAAAAAGGAACAAATCGGGAAACTATAGATGCTGGCGAGGATGTGGAGAAATGGGAACCCTCTTGCACTGTTGGTGGGAACGCAAACTGGTGCAGCCTCTCTGGAAAACAGTGTGGAGGTTCCTCAAAAAATTAAAAATAGATCTACCCTATGACCCAGCAATAGCACTGCTAGGAATTTACCCAAGGGATAGAGGAGTGCTGATACACAGAGGCACTTGTACCCCAATGTTTCTAGCAGCACTTTCAACAATAGCCAAATTATGGAAAGAGCCTAAATGTCCATCAACTGATGAATGGATAAAGAAATTGTGGTTTATGTACACAATGGAATATTACATGGCAATGAGAAAGAATGAAATATGGCCTTTTGTAGCAACATGGATGGAATGGAGAGTGTTATGCTAAGTGAAATAAGTCAGACAGAGAAGGAAAGATACCGTATGTTTTCACTCTTATGTGGATCCTGAGAAACTTAACAGAAGACCATGGGGGAGGGGAAGGGAAAAAAAAAAAGTTAGAGAGGGAGGAAGCCAAACCATAAGAGACTCTTAAAAACTGAGAACAATCTGAGGGTTGACGGAGGGTGGGCGGGAGGGGAGGGTGAGGGCACCTGTTAGGATGAGCACTAGGTGTTGTATGGAAACCAATTTGACAATAAATTTCATATTAAAAAAAAATAGCACAATGAAAAAAGGCAAGAAGAAGAAATAAAGGTCACAAAGACTGTCCTGTGTGTGCTCAAACCCAAAGGAATCTACAAACACTACTCTTAGAGCCAATGGATAAGTTTATCAAGGTTACTGGGTACAAGGTCAATACACAAAAGTCAATTTTATTTCTAGAAACTGGCAACAGACAATTAGAAATTGAAATAAACATTAGGAAAGCATCAAAAAACACCAATATGTAGGAATATACGTAAGGAAAGATGTGTAGGATTTATACACTGAAAACGCAGAACTGAGAGGAAGTAAAAACAACCTAGAGACACAGAGCATATCGTACCACCGAGCTTTCCCTTTTCCCTGAATTGATCTGTAGATTCAAGACATTCTTAGACAAGACCCCAGGAGGCCGTGTGTGTGTAAAGTAACAAGCTGATTCTAAATCTTATACGGAAATGCAAAGGACTTGGAACAGCCAAGACAACCTTGAAGAGGAACAACTTGAAACTAACTACCAGATATCAAGAACTGTAGAGGCTGTAGCAATCGATGGTGGTATTGGTGCAAGAACACACTAAGAGAATAGTGGAACAGAAGAGTCCAGAAAATGACCATATACTTATAGTCCCCTAATTTACAATAATAGCACTGCTGCAAAGATGTTTGTTTTTTTTTTTTTCCCTCAATATGGTGATGGGCCAACTGGGTTTCCATGTAGGGAGAAAATTCATCCTTGAGCCCTACCTTCACCAGGTAGACCAATTTGAAATGGATCACAGACTTAAGGTGAAAGATAAAACAAGAAAACTTCTACGAGAGAACATAAGAGAATATCTTCATAACCTTGGGATAGGGAAAGATTTCCTGAACAGGACACAAAAAAGCACCAGCTATGATAGAAAACACTGATAGAATGAGCTTTATTAAAATTAAGAACTTCTGTTCATTAAAGACCATTAAGAGAGTGAAAAGGCAAACCACAGACTAAAAAAATGTATTTGTGATGCCCATATCCAAAGGAGGACCCATATCTAAAATATATAAAGAATTCCAGGGTGCCTGGGGGGCTGTCAGTCAAGTGTTCAACTCTTTTTTTTTTTTTTTAATGACTATTTTGAGAGTGAGAGGGAGGGAGAAAGAAGCCATGCAGACTTCACATCATCAGCTCAGAGCCTGACATGACCCTCGATCCCACGAGCCGTGAGATCATGACCTGAGCCAAAATCAGGGGTCAGATGCTTAACTGACTGAGCCATCCAGGGGGGCCCAAGCATCCAACTCTTTATTTTGGCACAGGTCACGATCTCACGGTTGTGAGATCAAGTCCTGTGTTGGGCTCCATGCTGAGTGTGAGGCTGGCTTGGGATTCTGTCTCTCCCTCTCTCTGCCCCTTCCCTGCTCTCGCTCTTTCTCAAATAAGTAAACATTAAAAAATAAAATATATAAAGAATTCCTATAAGCCAACAAGAGAAACTCAATTATAAAAATTGGCAAAATATCTGAACAGCACTTCACAAAAGAGGATTTCCAAATGGTTAGTAAGCGTATGAAGGGGGTACTCAACCTCATTAGTCGTCAGGAAAATTAAAATTAAAACCGTACCCACCAGAAGTGCTGAAATTTAAAATGCTGAGCTAACCACTTCTGGAAGGCTGCAGAGCAACCAGAACACCCACACCTCAGCGACAGGGGGTGACCTGATACAACTCACACCAGAGAGACCTCTGCAGCTGCCCAAAGGCCCAGCAATTCCACTTCTAGGCAGGACAGGAACACGTGCCCACCCCCAGAAAGACTTGGGTAAAAACATTCACGCAGCCGTCCTATTATTTTAAGTAGGCTCCATGCCCAGCACAGAGCCCAACGCATGGCTCAATTCGGGGCTCGAACTCACAACCCTGAGATCAAGAGCCGGACGCTTAACCGACTGAGCCACCCAGGCGCCCCTGCAGCCTTATTCTTAACAGCCCCGAAGTGGAAAGATGAACACAGATGCCTCTGAATAAAAGAACGGATAAGGGTGGCACGTCCCTGCGACAGAGGACTGCCGAGCAATAAAGACAATGAAGAACGGACTCGCCTAGCAACGTGGATGGATCTCAAAAACCTAAAATAAGTGACAGAAGCCAGACTCAAGTAGCACGTGCTGTACGATCTCTGTGAAGCACAAGAGGCCCACTTAATTTACGGTCCCAGAATCAGTGGCGGCCTCTGTGCCGTAAAAGGTGTCCGCGCGCGCGTTTTCTGTATCTGCTTTGGGGGGGCAGTTGCACGAGTGTTGAACTGCTGAAACTCATGGAACTGAACATTCGACATCTGAATTCCACTGTATGTAAATTATAACCAAGTTAAAAAAGAGTGGCAATTAAAAACCAGAAACGTTACAAGAAAAATGTTTAACTCTTAAAAATACAGAGAGGGACTGAGTCAGCCTAAGGACGGACAGAAGCAAGAGGGGAGGAGCGGAGACTGCTGTGCGGGGGGGTGACTTTGCCCCTGCCCGCTCTGCCCGAGAACTTGGGAGGACCACGGGGCTGCTCGAGTGGAGGCCGCAGCGAAGACGGTGGTGGCAGCTCCCGCCGCCCCTGCAGGGCACCAAGCACCCTCACCCCTCACACAACCCTCTGGGGACAGCACACCTGCCCCCCTGGTCACGGTGAGGAAACGGAGGCACGCGGGTCTACCCACAAGGTTGCGCGGACAGTACACGAAGCTGGGACTGGAATCAAGGTGATTCTGAGGCCAAAGCCCGTTTCTCGCCCGTGTAGCAGGGCGGGGCCTGCGCAGTCTTTCCAGTGCAGGACACATTTGTCTTTTCGGAGCCTTGCAACCAACCTGAGGACACTCGATCTCTTGTCTAATCTGAGTTGCTGTTGCCCTGGAAAGCTGTGGCTTTTTATCTAGTGACAATCAACTCCACACGCTTCCCTTTTCATCTCTGGGTCCAGGAAAGTACCCAGCCAGCAGTAACATGTGCCTCCACACTGTATTAACCATTTTCATTACATTTTAAAAACGACTAAATCATTCGGGCCACATAGCTATGTAATCTTAAAAAATTATATTCCAATTAAAACGTACTATTTGCTTAATAAGGGTCTTTTGCATCCCCAAATGCAGCTCACCTCTCCACCAAAGGGAAGTTTCCATGGCAACCCACGACGGACTATGTTAAGAATTTCTAGATGCACTGTGCACCACCCATACAGTAACGGAGATCAACAGACATCTTCCGCTGTTCACAGTTTAGAAAATCAACGATAGAATAGATAGTAAAATATATCCACGAAAAGGCTGAGAACAGAGCCCACCGGCAGGAGTCGGGGGAGAGGACACAGACTCGGGCTGTAGAGCGTCCCCTCCCCTGTCCCGCACTGCAGGTGGACAGGGACCCGGAGAGGAGACTGGGGACTGAGTGTCAGGAGTTCACCTGCTCTGCCCCTTCCCCTCGTCTTTGCACCTACCTTCACTTGCTCGAGAGGCAACAGCTCTGACATCGAGCGAGCTTTTCCTTCTGTCTTTGTGTTTGCCTGACTGATTATCTGTGGAAACAATTAAACTATAAATCACCTCTTCAAAGGGATTTTGACAACAGATTAGGAAAGTTACCAATTTAAAATTTTTCAACAACAAAATGTGGGAATTAGAACACCATTTAAGAAGCCCCCCACATCAACAGAATGCCCAGAGATGAAGGCTTTGACCAATGAGGTTTTAAGGGGGGGGGGGACTTCCTCAAAATGTCCCATCTGGTTATAGTCATAAGCAACTGCCCTATAGCTTCCAGATTATGTAGTTACAAAGTCCTGGGACATGAAGCCAAAACTAGAAGAAATGAACCCAGGAAAAGTCTTCCTATCATACTGCTGCACATATAATTGAGTAAAACAGTAAAAAAAAAATTTTTGATTCCTGCCCATCCTTGCCTCAAAGGGAATTTTTTTTTTAAAACAATACATGCTCTAAAATGTCCCAGGAAAGAATGCACCTCTCTTCAAGGGTAGCACAGGGAGCGCTGATGGGTTTGGGGTCGATTTCCGATGACAGTTTATCGATCTCCCCGACCCCATGGCTCTTCTGGGCTGTCTCTGCCTCCTCTCTCCCTCGACCTCCCACGCCAATCAATGACAAGGCACAGGTGACCTTCCTTCCTGTCCTCTCCTCTGTGCAGGTGCTACACGTGGTGCTGAGCCTCTCTGACCTGTCCCCATTTCACAGACGAGGAAACCGGCAGCTGCCCTGCTGTGAGGGAACATGGAGCTGGCGCTCGGGCCCCCCGACCTGCACGCCGCGCCTTCTCGGCCTTCGCTTGGCCCCCTCACCTGGAGTCCTGCTCAGCCACAGGATCTGTGTGCAGGCCCCAGGTACCCCTCCCCACCATCAGGAAGCCCCTTCACTTGTTCTTTGCTTCGTTCTCTTCCACGCGGGCCCCGTCAGCGAACTTGTCAAGTCACAGATGACCTCCTTGTTTCTACATCTGAAGGACATGGTTCAATTCCTACCTGGCTTGACTGCGGTCCCAGACACAGCTAACCACTCTTTCTGGAAACTCACACTTTGCACACGTTCACCTTCTCCTGGTTCTCCTTCTGTCTCCTACTCTTCCTTCCCAATCTCCCTCTTCCTCGGCCCCCCCCCCCCCCGCACCCCCGTCATGGCTCCCTTCCTCGATCCCAAGGTTGTCCTTAGCCCTGCTCATCTCAGACAACACGTCTCCTCGGGAGATCTCGTTTCTTCCTACAGCGGAAACTAACTCCTGTGCTGCTGCCCTATCCCAGGCCTCTCCTGAGAGCCAGACTTCCATCTCAGCTGGCCACTGGCCACCTCTAGCTGGACACCCCTCAGGAACTTCCAGTCAACTCATGGTCTCCCCCATATCCACTGAAGTTTGAAACAAGTCCTACGTGACTTCTCCGTACCTCTCCCTCAACTGGTCAGCTAAATCTACAGATCTTATCTCCTAAATACCTCTTCAATCTACCCCTGCTCTGTCCCTGTCCTAGCTAGACACGTGCCATCCTCCTCTGGATTATAATGACAGAATGACAGCCTCTCACACTGGTCCCACAGTCCCCAACCTTAGCCCCAACCTTGTCCCCTTCATCCCATTCTCCGTAGGCCGCCAGGTGATCCTCCTAAAACAGATCACTCTCCCAATTACGACAATTCAATGGTTCATCACTATTTTTAGGACACGATTTAAACTCCCCCGTGTGGCACCCAGAGTCTAGGATAGCTGGATCTCCTCTTTCCGGCCACGACCACCTATTTGTGACGTGCTAGTTCACCTCACAACCTTCTACGCCTTGGCACGGACTGCTCACCTCCACTTGGGAACCTACCCCTCCCATGCTGCCTTCTTCACCCGGTTAACTCTCGATACTCTCCGAACATGCGGTTCAGGTACCATAACCTCGGTGAACGTTCTTCTAATGCCTCCTCGCACCCCCAACATCGCCGGTAACCACCTACTTTTCCGTCTACCTTCCTCACCGGCTCTGGAGGACACGAGCGCAGGAACAGCCTTCCTGTCTTTTTCTTGGGGGACCAGCACCGCCCAGCCGTTCACAGACCCTCAACAGACACCTGCAAATCCCTGAGCGTGGGTGAAAGTACCGCCTCGCACAGCGCTCTGCTTCCACGGCTCCCTTGCTTGAAACCCTGCAGCGCCACGGGGAGCAAGTCACTGGCTGGCAGCCAAGGACAGGCCACTTGCCACAGTCTGCCTCTCGCCTCGCCTGCCGTGACCCCACGTGGCTGTCAGCACGCCTGCCCCTCCCGCTTCCCACGCGACACTGCATCCTCTCCGGATGCTCACTCCCTCAAGTCGGATCGCCCTCCCCCCCGCCCCCCCCCCCCCCCCCCCCCCCCCCGCCACACACAGACCCGGTATGACGGCTGTGAACTTACAAGGTCACTCCTGCATTCTTCTCCCCTGGAGCCACTCAACAGACACTCTCTGGGCGCCTCCCATGTACTGGGCCCTACGCCAGGCATTAGGGATACGAAGACGGATAAGGCAGGTCTCCTCCGGGGGACAGGCAGACGGCAGATGAGTTAAGTTTGGCAGATGCAGCCAAGAAGAGGAGGGGGCCGTCTCCAGGAGGAGGAAGCCGCTTGCCTACAGACCAGAGTGTAGCTGTCCGGAAGCAAAATGCAGCGCGTGTAACCAAGGACTGGGTCGGGGCAAAAGTGGAAGGAGAAGCGCAGGCTTCCGTTTGTACTGAAGGTGTTAAAGTCACTTTACCGCCGTGTAAATACTGGATCTTCCTGGTTCCCATTCGAGACCCATCTCCAACAGCCTGCACCTGCTGGGGTGCCGCTCCCGCTGGTCGGCTCTCAGAAGCAGACTCGGGGATTGTCGGGGGGTGAATGCGGGGTTCACGTCTCAGGCAGACTGCAAGCCCTAAGGAGCGCGAGCCAGGCCCTCACCCCGCGGAGCCCTCACCACAAACAGGAGAGCTCCGAGGCAACCGGCCCGGTAACGGACAGCAGGCTGCACAGGCCTCGACCGCCCGGGGCTCGGATCCCGCACCACCTGTGACTTCCGCTCTGTGCTCTCGGTGTCCTGTTCCATAAAGTGTGATCCTCCCACACAGCCCCATAGTTTTAGTAGAGAAAAACGAGCAGCATTTCCTTGCCTTGCTGGGTAAATCCAGGGAACCCCGGAGAAGCAGTGAGAGTGGGAACTGTTCGGCACCTACAAATGTACCTCCACTGCCACATTAATGCTGTGCTGTCAGCATGAGCTCCATTAAAAAAAAATTTTTTTAACGTTTATTTATCTTTGAGAGAGAGAGAGAGAGAGAGAGACAGAGACTGAGCGTGGGTGGGGGAAGGGCAGAGAGAGAGGGAGACACAGAATCCGAAGCAGGCTCCAGGCTCCGAGCCGTCAGCACAGAGCCCGATGCGGGGCTCGAACTCACGAACCGCGAGATTGTGACCTGAGCCGAAGTCGGACGCTCAACTGACTGAGCCCCCCGGCGCTCTGTAAGCTCCATTTTGGTTACAGGGAAGCTGAGAACTGGGTGTCTTGCACGACTTGCTTACAGGTCTCTGCTGGGAGCGTGGCGGACTTTCAGAGAACTTTCTCGGCATTCTCAACAGTTCGAGCATTTGTGGACTGCCTGCTCTGCCCCGGGACCACCGACCTCCCAAGAGCCTGGTCAACAAGCTGCTTGTCAGCCCTCCTCCTCCGTGGTGTCTCTACCTCCTCCAACTGAGAAAGCCGGCTTCCTGCAGACCCAGACTAGCACTCCAGGGCCTCGCAGGGTCTGCGAGGCCCGTACCGGTGGCCCCAACCCCACAGCTCAGGAGAATACCTGTAAAATACACTGCCCGACCTGGAACATGGCCCGTTCCTGGTGAGGCCTTTCCCGCCCATCTTGTCCTGTGAGCTACCCAGCCCCCCACCAGGGAACAGAGTGCAGGCCTCTCATAAGCAAAGACACATGCCGCCTGGCACACGATGGCTGAATTCTGGTTGCACGAAGGACTTCCACGTCCTGCTTCCCTACACGTGCCCTCCATGTCTGCTGGTGTTGGGCCCCCACCCTCAGCGCCTCTCCTTCCCGCCTCACCTCCTCTCGTCAGGAGAGCTGCCCAGGCCCACGACTCTGGCCTCTCCATACGCCCCCAGACATCTCCACTGGACCATTCCAGGCACCCTAGATGGACCAAGTTCAAATCTAAACTTGCTGTCCTCTCCCTGCACAAACCTGCTCTTTCTCCCGCACTTACTATTTTCATCTGTGCCATCCAGTGGCCAAGCTAGAAATCTTGGTGACATTCTCAAGTGTCTTCCCTTCATCCCTCACATGGTGCTGCTCCCAAGTCCTACTGATTATACCAAGTGACTCTTTGCCTGGAGTCTTTTCTCCGTACCATAACCATGACTGTCTTTCCCGGAAGGGGTCCCTTTTCATTTACTTCTTTAAGGACAGACTCCTGCCCCCTCTGCTTGCAGGAGGAAATCCAAGCAGGCCTGACCCGGCATCACCTGTCTCGACGGCTTTATGCACACTGCTCATCCCCGCAGGAATGTTCTTCCTGTCCTGGGGCTGACCCTGCCCTCTCTCCAGAGACCAGCTCAGCCCTCGTGTCATCACTGCTGGCAAGTGACGCCCCTTCTCCCCCACTGTGGCACTACAGAGTAGAGTCTGTTCAAACTACTGCTTCCTTCCCCCCCTCCAGTGAACTCCATGTTCATTTCTGTGCCGAAAGCTGGCTCAGAGCTGACTCCAGACCGACTCAAGGTTTACAAACTGGACAGATGACACATGTGGTGTCTTCAGTGACACACAGTATCATGTGCTTCCAGCCGGGTATGAAAGTCCACAGGTGCGGCAGCGAAGCACGGCTGTGAGGAAGCCACTGTGCCCGTGGTGACAGCAACATCGTTCCAGGACGTCGGCAGAGCCTCGGTGTCCCCGGCACACCGCTCCTAGGGCACGTCTTCGACAGTGGGGACGGTCACCCAGCTTCCTGTTTGTCTCAGATCAATTCTTAAGCTTTTTCGTCCAATCTGTGAGCCACCCTATTTCCTTCCAATAAACTCCTTTTCTGCTTCAGAAATGACAGTGCCGTGTGTAACCGAGGGTCCTGGCTGGTCCGTGGTCCGTGACCGCTTCCCTCCCTTCCCGGGGCAAGACCGTGGTCGGTAGAGTCTTGTGGACATAAAAGTGGTTACGCTGCTGGGGGGCGGGAGGAGACCAGAGAGCCAGCTCCTCGGGGTGAGATGGGGAAGACTCCAAAGCGGGCACCAATCAGGTGCCGAGACAGAACGGCCCGGCACAAGAGCAGTCTGGGAGGCTCTGCCCTTGCCCGACACCTAGGACCAGGTCAGTGAGTCCCCCTGCCAGTCCCCACCCTGCTGCTTCCTGGCCGCCAACTCCGAGGTCGCATTTACCCCTTCTGAGCTTAGTGTCTCTCTCTGTAATAAAGGGGTGTTGGCGACAGCCAGGCCTACCGCACAGGGCTCTTCCGAAAGAAAACAAAATATCCAAGTAACGGCACTCCGTGACCTTGCAGCGTAAGGGTCAATGTCCTGGGGGGGCCTGCGTTCGCCGGCTCCATCCTGACCCCTCCAGCCCTGTGGTCCGGCTTCTGCCCCCACCACCCTCCTGACCCCGCACGTCTACAGGTCATAAGCGCGTTCTTGGATGCAAGAGCCGAGGTCTCTCTCCACCTCTGGCTCCGTACTCCCCTCCCTCACCTCTGCACGGTCAGCTCTGACTGTGATCCAACGCTTCCCTCTCCCCTCCCCTGGCCGCAGTAACACCCCCCACCCAGCTTCCTGTTCCCCCTCTGAGCCCGGTGCAGGTGGGTCTCCGGGAATCTTCTCCCCGGCTCCTTCCCTGCCATTTGTCCTCCGTAACCCTTACGACCCCTGGGCTCCGCCTCGTCAGTTCCACACCTGGGTTACTTGCAAATGCTTCGCTGGCCAGCAAGGTTACATCTGTCCCAACCTCTTTGCAGAACACAGGAACAAGGGCTCCGGTACTCAACAGAAATCATCACGCTACTCCCCTGCTTAAAGTCCTCAGTCCCCACTACCTACAGACACAAATCCGAATCTCCTACCTGGTATCCAGGGACCCTTTGTGATCCCAACTGCCCTTCCACACTGACCAGTCAAAATTTAGTCCTGTTTTCCCTTGAACATGTTCTGAACTTTCCCTCCTCTACAACTGTCTATATTTCTGGAATGCTTTTCCTTCCACACCCCTCTCCTTCTTCAATCCACGTCTCCTTGTCTGGAACTCTCCCCTCTTCCTCTGGGCCACCATGGCACCGCTGGTCCTTTCCCTTCTCGTTGCTGTTCCCCTGGCCATCAGCTGGTCTCTCTTCCTCAGAGTTGTCCGAGTCTGTGCTGCAGGATTCCAGGCCGGCTCTACCGCGTCCTACGTGGGTTACCCTTGGGCAAATCAGTTAGCCCTCGTTTCCCTACCTGTAAAAAGGGAACTTCATCCACAAAGTGTCTACCCCCTGGGTCACTGCAAGGGTTCAGTTACATACACTAATTCAAGCACTTAGCACAGGGCTGTGGGCACAGTACACACTCAGAAAAACACCTAGAATGAATGAGCGAATGAATGAATGGATGAATGTACGTGTGTATGTATGTTCTGGGTATGTCTGTCTGTCTGTCTGTCCTGGCACTGCAGGAAGCACCTCAGCAACAGCTGGTGGGACGGAAGACAGAGTCTTCTCCCTGGAGGCTCCTACGGACTGGCTGGGCAGCCACCCGGCACGGCAGGCTGCGGTCTAGCACCCAGGTGGGCTTGCTGGAGAGCCTGTGGCTTCGCCCAGGGTGGCCAGAGTAGACAGTGGGCATGGTGAGGCCACGGCACACGCTGAGAGGAAACAGGCAATTCCAGGCCAGGGGGAAACGTGTGCGCTAACAGATGTGGGCCTGAGCGGGTGGGGTCCGAGGCGTGACAGGGGACAGATATGGGGTGAGCCAAGTCTGACGGGGTCCAGCGACCTCCCTACAGGCTGGAGGGGACTACTGTCCGATGAAGACATCCCCGCTCAGTGCCGTAGCCTGACACCCAACACTGTTGCCTCCTAGAGCACAGATGAGGCCAAGAAACCACAGTTCACTCAACGCATCTTCACGTAAGTTCGTGCACCGGAGGTGACCAGTTCTCTCCCCGCAACACATCTTCACGGAAGTTCACGTGTTGGACGCGGGTTCTCTCCCCACCCCACGACACCCGTCAGAACTCCCATGGGCGCTCGGGTCCCTGCCTGGGGAGCCAGGGAGAGAAACACCGCCACGGCGCTAGGAAAGCAGTCCCTCCTGCGCACAAGGCGCCAGAGAGAGTAAGGGTCTGTTTCTCTTTTTTTCAAAAGCTTGACGGCCCCGAAGAACGAACGCGGAGCAGCATACCTGTGTGAGGGTCAGACTGAACACTTTCAGTTCTTTTCTCGGCCTAGAAATGAACATAAAAACCATTAGTTCTGATTGTCTACTTATAGGAGCAGGAAGTCTTGCCGGGGTACACCTGGGGGCCCCAGGGCTCCCCTTACGTACCTTATTGTTGCCATTGCACACTCTGATAATGGACACATAGTGTCTAATTTTTCTGCAAGTAGAAAACAATGCATTATTTCTCTCCTGGCTCTCTGTTCTGATGGATATGTAGCTAATTTTCATCATGAAAGAGCCTCTCTCTTTCACAATACACAAAATGCCTGGAGCAGAGCACATCTATTGTTTGTGGCCAAGGCCACCAAGAAGCACCCCAGAGTCTACACACATTCTCTGGTGTCTCTGTAGACAAGAAGTTGACTCTCTAGTAAAAACAACACAGCTCTTCCAAATCATCACAACACAGAATAAAAACACCCATGTTTTAAAAAATGGACTGTTAACTAACAGAAAGCCTTGAATTCCTTAGCATGTTTTCATCTTCACAGCCCTTTGTATTAATGTTCTTTCCCAGGTTCTAACAAACAGTGTGCTCACAGTCACTCAGGGCAGCGCCACAGGCCACGCTGAGGGCCAAGGCCACATGTAGCTGGGGGGGGGGGGGTACTAAGACAAAGCACCCAGGGCTCATCCCGGAAGTCGCAAACTTGACTCCTCACTTATTTACTGGGCCTTCCATTTTTCCCTGGATAATTAAATCCCTATATAATTATTGCATAAACTTTGGAAAGGACATAAAAAGGCAAAGAATCAGAACAGAGAGCCCACACAGACCCGCCTCCCTGAGGCCATCGCCAACCGGCAGCCAAGACTGGTGACCAACCACGTGAGCCATGCGGTCACCGCGGTGGCCCCGCTCCGCCGAGCACCGGCGGCCAGACCCTGGGCCAGAAACCCCACCTCTCCAGCCTCAAGTTTCCTCATCTGTAAAATGGAGTGCCGACGCCACAGCGCGTGCTTAGGAGGCAATGAACTGACGTCTACCGGGCACTGGGAGGCTGCCCAGGGAGGGTCGGGCTCGAGGCACAGCAGCAGCTGCTGGGACCGCCACCGCCGCGTCTCTTCCTGCTCTTTTCTCTCCTTCTTCTATTTTCAGGATAGAAATCACGCACTGGGTCTGATTTTGCATTTTCATTGTTGCATTCATCTTAAGCATTTTCCCTGTTTAATTTTCTATGATCGTCATTTCTAATGGTTGCATATTTCATTGTGGGGTGTCCTGCAATTCACATTTACCATTTCCCGGCGTTCTTCCTATTTAAGATAAACTCCGAGACAAACCACAGGGCGTTTTCGGGCTCCTGCTAGACAACACTTTGCCATCTGCAGTCACATCTGTTTTACGTGAGAATTTCTATAAAGGGCAGTGTTTTAAATACTTTTATCTCATTTGATAGGCCTAGGCAGAAATAATACACAGGCTATCAACAGAGATAAAAAACCTTCTAAATACAGGGAGTCCATCAGGTAGTGTCCCTCACACACAGCTTAATAAAGTGACATTCTGATTTAAATACGGGAGTCTCTTTTGTGTCCATGCAGCATAAGCAAGACTGTCTGGAACCTGGTGGCTCCAGGTCACAAGCGGGAGGGCCAGGCCGTAGCCACAAGGGATGGCCCAGAAGAACGTCATTCTTGGATGACATCTGACTTTGTTACAAGTCCTTCTTTTAAATTTCTGCCTGCAGTTCCTAACTCACTTAAGTATTCAGAGCAAATCCTGCAATAAAGCCAAGCAGAGCGTGCTGACCGAAGTATGCTGTCTCCACTCACCCTCCCTGTCCGACGACAGGTACTATCTTCACGTTCTGTTGTACATTGTCTCCATTTTTCTTTTTGGCGTGGTAAACTCCTTGCCACTCCTAAAAATGGAACATAAGCATCATTACACCGTGTGTTCAGAGCATAAACCCAAGAACATCTTCCACTCAGGTTCGGGTTCATTTACCATGGCTAAAGCAATTAGGATAAAGAATTACCCCAACCCCAAACAGGATTTTGGGTAACCATTTTCCCCAAGTCCGTCTCCTCGGGGGCTGCTGACAAACGCCAGCCCCCCACAGTCTGAGTGGTGACAGGTCAGCGGCCGGCTGCCAGCAAGAGGCCCTGGGCCCACGAGTGAATCGCTGAAGAGCGCCGGCTCGCTTCCCCACACGGGTCCCTCCTGTCCTAGCTCCTGCCTGTGCAGGGGAGGAGCGGTGCGGCCTCTGCCCCTGCATTCGGGAGGGGAGACCCTCAGGGCCCGGGGGCGTTGTGTGAGGACCACGGTCCCTCCGTGGAGGTCAGGGAGGGGAACATCCAGGTCTGGGCTCAGGTATAACACATCAATGAGACTTTAAAAGCCGGGGCCGCAGTTACACCAGCTGTGCTCCAGTGAGCAGACAGAATATACAGGATCCTTTTAGAACAAAACTGCAGCCTGGGACAGGAGGTGCACACGTGCCGTGACCACAGTGAGAAAACAGGGGCTGTAGGTGGTTCCCTACCCCTGGGGTGGCAAGGACAAGCCTGAGGTAGAGTGGGGTTCTGTTCCCGCCGAAGAGGTTGGGAATCCCTCCAAGAGTCACCAAGGTCCTCAAGCTATAAATATCCTTAAAACCCACTGTGGGACACTGAACTTCTAGGGTGTTCCATAACCTTCCTGCCCTTCTAGATCCCCCGGGACCTGGGGCTGACCCAGGCGGGAAGCCTTGGTGGCCTTGCTCCAATCTCCTGTCCAGACCCTCACACAGGGTCAATTCTGGAATCTTCCATGCTTACGGCATGGCAACCTGCATGCAAATGCCAAAAGGAAAATCTCATTTTCAGGCTCCTCTGAGAAAGCGGACCGAGCAGAAACCAGGACATTCGGACAGAAGCGAAGGATATTTACCGATGCTTCTCAACGTATTTCTAAAAACAGTGGGCGCCAAGGAAGGACTGACATAAAAGCCTGAGAGCCCAGCTCAGGGCTTACTTGGCCCAGAGCAGAAGGGAGCTGAGGCTCTTACTCACTACAGTTCTGAGGGGAGACTGGCCAGTGCCCAGAACAGGCAAGGACTAAACAGGGGTCCCTGGGCAGGAAGGTACAGTGCGTCCTCCTCACCCACAGCCCGTGTATCCCCCAAGGGGGCTTCAGCAGACGGGTCCAAGACTTACTTCTGAAACTCACGATCAAGAGAAATATGGGAAACTGATTGTGGTGATGTTTATAAAACTGTGAATAGACCAAACACCACAGAATTGTAGACTTTCAGTGGGTGAATTGTGTGGTATGTGAATTCTCAATTATTCTCACTAGAGAATAATTCTCTCAATAGAGCTGTTATATAAGAGAGAGAGGGAGGGGCGCCTGGGTGGCGCAGTCGGTTGAGCGTCCGACTTCAGCCAGGTCACGATCTCACGGTCCGTGAGTTCGAGCCCCGCGTCGGGCTCTGGGCTGATGGCTCAGAGCCTGGAGCCTGTTTCCGATTCTGTGTCTCCCTCTCTCTCTGCCCCTCCCCCGTTCATGCTCTGTCTCTCTCTCTGTCCCAAAAATAAATAAATAAACGTTGAAAAAAAAAATTTAAAAAAAAAAAAAAAAGAGAGAGAGGGAGAAAAATGGGAGACCAATTCAATCCATCAATCAATCAACACTTTAAAATACATCTGCAGGATTTTCTCTCCTGTCTGAAAAGACGTGGGCACCAAGCAAAGGTGGAAAAGAAGCCAATTCGGCCAGAGCTGAACAGTCCGGCCAAGGAACAGGCCGGTTTGGGCAGAGGTTCTGCTTGGAGGAGAACAGTTTCACGTGTAAGTTTTTCAGTTGCCAACAGAAACAAACAATAGTTACTCATCACAGATCGTATTTCTTATCAGAAACAATTATCTATCATAAATACAGAAGTTTTAGTTCCCGAGAATACCAAAGCACGACCTGAGAATGCGGTTACGAAGATTCAACCCGGAAAAGCACGAGGTCCTGACACACGGCAACCAGTAAATGGCTGTTCCGGCCCAGGTGGTTTTGCACAGGCCTCTCTCTGCGGGCCGAGCCCCCCTCAGAACGGCACTGGGGCCCACACCTCGCTTCTGCTCGGGGGCAAGCTAAGCACCAAGTTGGCATCTCTGACCACAGGACAGCCCCTTCTTGGTGCCTGGGGTCTAAGAATGAAATCTCTGTCATCCGCTGTCCTGTCCCCAGGGTCTGCACATGGTAAACAGTCCAGGGACACTGGAGCTTCTGTTCACCGAATGGAAAAGGCAGGCCGAGGTCAGACTGTAGAATGCTTGCAGCCAGGCCAAGGGATGTGACCTCTACACTGGCAGAGTGACGTGATCAGACTAATCACTCGGGAGTGGGGAGTGCGCTGACTGGAGGTGGAGGTCACGGGTCGGGGAGACCTGACTGGGTTCAGCCACCACAACCCAGGGTTGGGGAGAAGGCCCTGCGTAAGGTCAGGCCCAGGCAGCGGACTCTCCAAGGCAGGGGTTTAACAGACGTCAGGGCTGAGTGATGGACTTGACGCCGGAGGGTAGGGAGGAGCCAAAAGCCTGCCAGGAATGGGCTTCCGGGCAAGTGTGAGGACGGCCAACAGGCAGAGGCGGCAGAGGCTGGAGGGGACACAGGAAATCATCGCTGTCAGACAAGGTGATGGCGGGACGTTGCACGAGGCCCTGGAGAAGAGGCTGGGCTAAAAGCGGGAGGCGTGGGACATCCGTGTGGAGTAGCAAAGGTGCCTCAGCAAACAAGCAGCTTTCTGAGGAGCACAGCATGGATGAAGGACCCTGGTAAACGCGGGAGGAAACGTGCACTGAGGGAGCCAGTGACGGAACAAAGCAGAGGACCTGGAACTCCAAGTTCTGAAAAGCCAGTGGGGGCTCTGTGGCCACACGTCATTATTACAGGCAGACACCCGAGCAGCCAACATTTGCTCAGTGCCCACGAGACACAACTTCCAAGGGAAGAAAATTCAGTTTCTAAAGGAGAAGAACCCGTGTAAGGTTTAGGTGTCTGAGAAGAGGAGACGGTAGGCTCTAGAGCCTGCGAGACGAGTCCTGGGGATGAGGAAAAGGGGGGAGTCGGGAAGGAGGTGCAGGGATGCAAGGAAGCCTGAGCACGGAAGCTGAAAATCAAGGTCACCTAATAGCAGCAGGTGCTCTCCCAAAGAGGGGCTGCTGGCTGAGAACAACGGGTGGAGGGAGTCTGCGGAGGGTAGTGTTTGCAATACTCCTCCTTTGACCATCATCACAATTTCTCCTCTATCCCTAAGGGGCACACCTGGAATGTGACCCTTCAAAGCCCCCAGCGCTGTCACCTAACTACTTCTAAGTTCCCATTCTGGTTCCCAGGGCCTGTCTGAGCTCTCTCCACTGAACCCAGCACCACTGTTACCCAGGGCAGCCGACTCCTCAGCAAGCCCTTCTCCCTCCCTAGGGGACCCGATCAGAAAGGCCATGTTTTCTTTCACATCAAAAACCTTCCCAGCTAAGCGGCCTGTCCTGTCGCAGTGCTGGCCGAGGGACCAGCAGGTTACTGACGAAGGACAAACGGCTCTCCCCGGGGGCTCCGAAACATACAAAATAAACAACCGTGTTCCTTTCTGAAATAAAACAGTATTGGGGTCATAACACGATAATCTTTCATATCTTCTGCTCACAATAGGTTTTAGAGAACAGGTCTCAGGTGTTCAAGCTTGAGGCCCCTCGTACCTGGTGCCAACAGCATTACGTAGGAGGCAAGATGCCCTTCACACGGATCTCGGTAGATCCCAGGGCCCGGCTCTAGCCCGCTAACGGCCCCGTCCCCACCTCCACTCTCTCTTTGGCGACGAGCGGGGGCCCCCCGTGTTCGGGTTACCAGATGGAGGCGCACGAGGCCGTCATCTCCGGCTCGCGCCCGGCTGGCCCGCATGACAGAACCGCCGGCTGACCCAGTGGCAGCATGGGGCCTAAATGCCAGGATTGGGGAGGCCATGGAAAGCCCTCCCAAGGCTTCCGGGACTGCTGCTTGGTCACCACCCTCTGAGGACGCCCCTTCCAACCGAAGAGGGGGGGCCGGGGTCAGCCTGGGCAGGGTGCTGAGCACCCGATGCCTACTCCCTGCCTCGGCCTCCATGCTCCTTCTGGAGGACCTGCCACTCTCTCCAGCAAGAAAATCATCATCCTTGACCCAACAGCTGAAGGAACGGGATTCAGGAAGTGCCCGTTAGTTATTCCCCAGACGGCATGTCACTGGGCCCTGCCTGCCCTGTCCTTGTCCTCCCCTTGCTCAGCACCGCGTGAGAGCCAAGGGACACGAACCCACCAAGGGTGTCTCCGGGGCCCCGGTGACGTGCTCTGCTAGACTACGGGACAGGCGCTGGCCGGATGTCACAGAGCAGCGGGCAAGAGAGCCGGTCACCGGTATCTCAAGCGTTCGGAGTGACCAGATGATCGGTCTCCCCCTGACTTCCAAACCTTCACGAGAGCCCGGCAGGAAAGATTGTGGAAAGGCAGCAGCCTCGGCATTTCCTGGGCACACCCCGTCTCTTGTCTAAAAACCCAGGAACCGTGAGGTGCTGGCGGGAGCCACGGCTCTGAGAAGTCGCCCTTCAGACTGGGCCTGCCTTCCGTCTGTCCCCCCGGCACTGAGATCATGTGACTTGTCCCGTTTGCACCCTTGGAATAGGAGCTCTCTACGAAGGAGTCTGTGTTGTGCCCTTCTGTCTATGCCAGAATCTAGCAGGGTGTCTGCCCACGGGAGGCATTCCAGAAAAGGCTGGACGAAAGCAGGAGGCCCAGAGACTTGTTGGGCTCAGAGGTACTCCAAGACCACGGACCTCACCGGCGCGCTCCTCTGCCCAGGGCCATTTGCCAACACCTACCGCTCAGAAGATCAGTGATTAGAAAGATCAACTTATTTATCATAAAGATGAAAAGAGTAATTTTCAGTGCCAATTAAAATTTTTCTGTGTAACAGCTAATCACACTCTACCCTTTCTTGGCCTCAGTTTCCTCTTCCGCAAAATGGGAAAAATGGGGATGACGCCAGCAGCACTTCCTCGGGCTTCTGCGCGGGGTAGGACTCCGATTCCCCGGCGTGTGCAACGCTCAGTGAGCACCAAGTCTCCTTCCTGTCCTCTCTGTGATGCGAGAGTGAACAAGGGCCGGAGCCCTCACTTACCTTGCCTATCCTGATGCATGAATTTATGGTATCGAGCAACTCAGCCTTTTTTTCATTTACAGGCACTTCCGCTAACTCCTTGCCTATTAGTTCGCCTGCTTGATAGCCCATGGTTGTTTCAAACGCAGGATTTGCATACTGGGGGGAGACAAAAGAAACAACATCACCCAGATTAGAAGAGAATTTGAAAAGAGGGCAATCAAGGGTATTCAGGTATTCACCCCAAGCCGGCTTGTCTCACTCCTAGAAAGCTCAAGAACCTGGAGCTCCCCACCACAGTTCTAAAGCCCAAAGAGCACACCCCCAGGTGATCCCTGGAGTCAGAGAAGCCGCTGCTCCAGGGACACCTGGCTGAGCTTTCTGCCGTGGCCCCCAAGGCCCCCAAGAGAGATGGCCTGATCCCACTCGAACACCAACAGAGGAAAGAAGCCGCATGGAGACGGGCCCGGGTTGCTACAAAAGGCTTTTGGGGATGATGATACAGTAGGACAAAGCACCAGACTGAAGTCTGAAACACTCAGACCCTCCTCTGCCGAGTCCCTTGACCCCTCTAAGTCTCAGTCTGCGTATCTGTGTAATGGGAACAGAACATCTATCTTGCCACTCTCGTGATACACGTGGATAATCAAAACAGGCTATGAACTGCGAAGTATTTACAGATATAAGGCTGTATGGCTAAATTTCAAAGAAGATTACAAGACTAGGATAAAACGTACAGGAAAGTTGAGCATGTGCTAATAATAATAGTAATAATAATAATAATAATAATAATAATAATAATAATAAAATAATGATGATAAAGCAGTAACTGATGCTGCTTCAGGTCTGTTTTCCTTGCTAGACACTATAGTATGCATTTCACACACATTAACCCACTTAGTCCTTAGAACATCCTTACAAAAGGCAATAATTAATATTGTGAATGTTAATACTATTCCTGTCTGGGGTGCCTGGTGGCTCAGTTGCTTAAGTGTCCAGCTCTTGATTTCAGCTCAGGTCACGATCTCACGAATAGTGAGAGAAAGCCCTGTGTCTGCCTCTGCACTGACAGCACGGGGCCTGCTTAGGATTCTCTCTCTCTCCCTCTCTCTCTGCCCTCCCCCCTGCCCCCAAATAAACTTTAAAAGACAATTATTCCCATCTGTACAGCTGAGAGACCACATTCAGAGAGATTAAATAACTTGCCCAACGATGCTCAGCTATGAAAGGGCCGAGCTGAATGCAACCCAGGCCTGTCTGACACCAGCTTGTACCCACAGCCACTGGCCCAGGCTGCCTCTCAGGGCACCAACTCCTGAAAGTCAGGATCAGCAGCTCTTTACAGAGAAAGTCACAAGTGAGAGGAAAGTGAGGAGCGGGAGTGCTCAGAATCAGAATCAACATCAAGGTGGAGCTGATTCTCAGACAAAGGGAGCGTTTCCTCGGCACAACCCCTCTCTTGTTATCTAAAAAGTGCAAGTCTTGTTACCTTAAGCCGCTTTTATGAATCCACTTTGCTAATAACGGGTCATTTGTTCAGCGACTACTAGGTTGTTCTGGAAATTCTGAGTAGTTTCTGGTAAATTTCTAAAGGTGTAAACTATCTTCAAGACCAGGGAGAAAGGCAAGAACCTGTCAGAGCCTCCTCTCCACACCCCCCACCCCAACCCCCGGGGGTAATCCCTCTGGATAAAAGTCTCCTCTTGCTAAACAAACAAACAAACAAACAAAAAGGTGAAAAGTAATAAATGCAAATGTGCTAGAATATCTTCTAGCACCCAAAGTAATCATTAGTATCTTTTCTTATCTATAGGGAGCTTAGTTTAAACTACACATTTTATACATTTTGTTCTGATAATCCTCTAAGGAAAACTTGGTCTCTTGAACTTCAAAAAGAAAAAAAAAAATCATACCTGAGGGGTTCAATCCTAAAATAAGAACAAACAAAACCAGAAATTCAGAAAAATGACCTTCCAAAATAACTAACCTGTATAACGCGGTCTTCACTTGTAATTTCAACTGCTTCTTGACTTTTCTCCAGTGCAGTGAATATTGAGTTACAAGCCCTTTATGGGTAGGAAAAAAAACAAAACAAACACTGATTAATGTAAATACCACAAAATGCAACACAATCTTGTGTTACTGCATTAACTTATTTATTTACTTATTTATTTATTTATTTTTTTTTTCAAATTTTATTTATTTTTGGGACAGAGAGAGACAGAGCATGAACGGGGGAGGGGCAGAGAGAGAGGGAGACACAGAATCGGAAACAGGCTCCAGGCTCCGAGCCATCAGCCCAGAGCCCGACGCGGGGCTCGAACTCACGGACCGCGAGATCGTGACCTGGCTGAAGTCGGACGCTTAACCGACTGCGCCACCCAGGCGCCCCTGCATTAACTTATTTAAACGGGTTTTTCATCTGATTATAAAAGTAACAAGTACTAACCCGAGAAAAAAAAAAGGGGGAAATATTGAAAAGCAAAAAGAAAAAATAAACACGTCAGCAACCCTGCTACCTGACCACAACTATGCCCAACTGGAGCCTTCCTTCCAACGTGCGGACCAGTGGACCAGAGTGGAATACACGCCAGGGTTGGATCGCAGCCGTTCACCAGCTCCAGGACCCTGGGTGTGTGACTGGACCTCCTGAGTCTCCCTCCTCCCCATCTGAAGGGTCCAGAATCCTGCATAGAGCCTGGCAGAAAGGGGGCAGTCAACCATTTGTAGCTATTATTTTATTTTACCTTTTTTATGTAAAAAAGAATATGTATTTGGAATGAAGAAATAACAACAACTTACAAGCTTAAAAAGATGACAAACAGGAAAATCATCCCAATATCCAGAAAAATAACCATGCCGTTAACCCGTGCACAAGGCAGGGGTTAGGGGCACTGACCCCGTCGAGTCAAAAATCTGCATGTAACTTTTGACTCCCCAGAAACTTAAGTACTAACAGCCTACTGTAGACCAGAAGCCTTACCGATAATACAACCAGTCAATTAACACAGATTTTATATGTTATATGTATTATCCACTGTGTCCTCACAATAAGGTAAGCTAGAGAAAAGAAAATGCTATTAAAAAATCATTTAAAAAGGGAGCCTGGGTGGCTCAGTCAGCTAAGCGTCGGACTCTAGATTTCAGCTCAGGTCATGATCTCGCAGTTCGTTAGTTCGAGCCCTGCATTGGGCTCCATACTGGCAGTGTGGAGCCTGCTTGGGATTCTCTTTCTCTCTCTCAGAATCAACTTAAAAAATAAAAATAAAAAGATCATAAGGAAGAGAAAATACATTTCTAGTACTGTGTTTCTTGAAAAAAGAATCTCTACATAAGTGAACCCGTGCAGTTCAAACCCATGTTGTTCAAGGGTTGGCTGTATTTCTATTAACAAACCACCTGATCCATGTCTGTAGGACATCTTCCCTATATATTTGGCAACATAATCTTTGATTGCCTATTCATATCACAATATAATCTTTATAGAGCTACCAGGAAATAACTCAGTCTTTTCAAACTGAAGTGTAATTTACATATAATATTCTGCTAGCTTCACATGTAAAATACAGTGATTCGACCTTTGTATCCATTGCAAACTGATCACCAGGGCGAGTCTAGTTATCATCTGTCACCATACAAAATTCATACGATACAGCTGCCTCCTCAGCTACCACATCTTTATCCATTTACCTATCGATGGACACTGGGGTTGCTTCCATGATTTGGCTACTGTAAATTATGCTGCAGGAAACACAGAAGTGTATATATCTTTTCTAATTCGTATTTTTGTACTCTTTGGGTCAATACTCAGTAGTGGAATTATTGGGTCATAGGGTAATTCTATTTTCAATTTTCTGAGGAACCTCCATACTGTTTTCCAGAGTGGCTACACCAGTTTGCATTCCCAGCAACAGTGCACGAGGGTTCCTTTTTTTCCACGTCCTCGCCAACACTTGTCGTTTCCTGTGTTTTTTATTTTAGCCATTCTGACAGGCGTGAGGTGATACCGCATTGTGGTTTTGATTTGCATTTCCCTGCTGATGAGTGATGTTGCACATCTTCTCAGGTGTCTGTTGGCCATCTGTAGATCTTCTTTGTTTAAAAAAAATTTTTTTTAATGTTTACTTTTGAGAGAGAGAGAGTAAGCACAGGGGAGGGGCAAAGAGAGAGGGAGACACAGAATCCGAAGCAGGCTCCAGGCTCTGAGCTGACAGCATAGAGCCCGACGTGGGGCTTGAACTCATGAACTGCATGATTATGACCTGAGCTGAAGCTGGACACCCAACCGACTGAGCCACCCAGGCACCCCTGTAGGTCTTCTTTGGAGAAATGTCTGTTCGTGTCTTCTGCCCATTTTTTAAGTATGTGTTTTTCTTTTGGTGTTGAGGTCTTTTCATCAGTGTGTATTCTTGCCCCCTTTGTTGTAGATTAGCTGACCATATGAGGATAGGTTTATTTCTGGGCTCTATATTCTGTTGCACTGATCTAGAGGTCTATTTTTGTGCGAGTACCACACTGTTTTGCTTACTACAGTTCCGTAGCGTATCTTGTTACCCGGGATTGTGATACCTCTGGTTTTATTCTTTTTCAAGACTGCTTTGGCTTTTTGGGGTCTTTTGTGATTCCATACAAATTTTAAGATTGTTCTAGATCTTCTATGAAAATGCTGTTGGCATTTTGATAGGGATGCCATTACATCTGTAGACAGCTTTGGATGGTATGAATATTTTAACAATATATGATCTTCCAATCTGTGAGCATGGAATATCTTTCCATTTGTGTCACCTTCAATTTCTTTCATCCATGTTTTAAAATTCAATATAGGTCTATCACCCCTTGGTTAAGTTTGTTCCTAGGTATTTAATTCTTTTTGGTGCAATTATAAATGCAATTGTTTTCTTAGTTTCTCTTTCGACTACTTCATTATTAGCGTATAGAAATGCAATAGATTTTTTTTATGTTGATTTTGTATCCTGTGACCTTACGGAATTCATTTATTAGTTCTAGCAGTTTTTTGGTAGAGTCTCAAGGGTTTTCTATATATAGTATCGTGTCATCTGCAAGTAGTTGAAAGTCCTACTTCCTTACCAATGTGGGTGCCTTTATTTCTTTTTGTTGTCTGACTGCTGTGGCTACGGCTTCCAGCAATAAAAGTGATTAAGAGCAGACATCCTTGTCTTGTTCCTGATCTTAGGAGAAAAGCTCTCAGTCCTTCACCATTGAGTATGAAGTTAGCTGTGCTTCTTCATATATGGCCTTTATTATGTTGACGTATGTTCCCTCTAAACATAATTTGTGGAGTTTTTTTTTTTTTTTTATCACAAATGGATGTTGGCAAATGCTTTTTCTGCATCTACTGAAATGACCATATGGTTTTTATCCCTTCCCTTGCTGATGTGATGATGTATCAGATTGATGCATTTGTGAAGACTGAACCACCCTTGCAACTCAAGATAAATCCCACTTGGTCGTGGTAAATGATTTTCTTTAATGTATTGTTGGATTTTGTTTGCTAACATATTGTTCAGAGTTTTTACGTCTATGTTCACCGAGATATTGTCTTAATAGTTTTTTTTGTTTTGTTTTGTTTTTTGTGGTGTCTTTATCTAGTTTTGGCATCAGGGTAACGCTGGGCTCAGAGAATGAATCTGGAAGCTTTCCTTTCTCTTCTATTTTTTGGAATAGTTTGAGAAGAATAGGCATTCACCATTTTCATAGAATTTACCTGTGAAGCCGTTTGGTCCTAGATTTTCTGTTCGTTGGGGGTTTTTTGACTAGCGATTCAATGTTATTGCTAATCTGTCTATTCAAATTTTCTAATTCTCCTGGTCCAGTTCTGGGAGGCTACACGTGTCTAATAATTTGTCTATCTCTTCTAGGTTGTCCAATTTGTTGGCATATAATATTTCATACTCTCTTATAATGCTTTGTATTTGTGTCGGTTGTTATTTCTCCTCTTCATTGTAAAATAAAAAATTTTTAAGTTTTTATTTATTTTTGAGAGAGAGACAGACAGAGAGAGACACACACACACACACACGCACGCAAAGCATGAACAGGGGAGGGGCAGAGACAGAGGAAGACACAGAATCTAAAGCAGGCTCTAGGCTCTGAGCTGTCAGCACAGAGCCTGACATGGGGCTGGAACTCATGATCCACAAGAGCATGACCTGAGCCAAAGTTGGACGCTTAACTGACCGAACCACCCAGGCACCCCTCTCCTCTTCAATTTTTTAAAATGTTTATTTATCTTTACGGGGGAAGGGCAGAGAGAGAGGGGCACACAGAATCCAAAGCAGGCTCCAGGCTCTGAGCTGTCAGCATGGAGCCCAACGCAGGGCTTGAATCACACAAACTGCGAGATCCTGACCTGAGCCTAAGTCAGACACTTAACTGAGCACCCAGGCGCCCCTCCTCTTTCTTCACTTAAAAAGAAAAAAAAAAGTTATTTAGAGAGAGAGAGAGAGAGAGAGAGAGAGAGAGAATGCATGAGCAGGGCAGAGGCAGAGAGAGGGGCAAAGAGAGAATCCCAAGCAGGTGCCATGCTGTCACTGCAGAGCCTCACATGGGACTCGATCTTGCAAATGGTAAGATCATGACCTGAGCTGAAATCAAGAGTCAGCCACTTAACCAACTGAGGCACCCAGATGCCCTCTTCATTTTTTTTTTCTTTCTCTTCTTTCATTTCTGATTTTGTTTGTTTGAGTCCTCTGTGTTTTGTTTTTTTTTTGTTTGTTTGTTGGTTTTTGATAAGTCAGGCTAAATGTTTATCAATTTTGTTGATCTTTTCAAAGAACCAGCTTCTGGTTTCATTGATCTGCTCTCCTAGTTTTGTTTTTTTTTTTTAAGTTTCTATTTTGTTTATTTCTGCCCTAATCTTTATTATTTCCTTCCTTCTGCTGTTTTGGGGTTTTGTTTGTTCTTTTTCTTTTTTTTTCGTAGCTCCTTCACGTGTAAGGTTAGGTTAATTTGAGATTTTTCTTGCTTCTTTTTTTTTTTAATTTTTTTTTTCAACGTTTTTATTTATTTATTTTTGGGACAGAGAGAAACAGAGCATGAACGGGGGAGGGGCAGAGAGAGAGGGAGACACAGCATCGGAAACAGGCTCCAGGCTCCGAGCCATCAGCCCAGAGCCTGACGCGGGGCTCGAACTCACAGACCGCGAGATCGTGACCTGGCTGAAGTCGGACGCTTAACCGACTGCACCACCCAGGCGCCCCCTCTTGCTTCTTGAGGTAAGCCTGTATTGCTATAAATTTCCCTTTTAGAACCCAAAGATTTTGGACCATTGTGTTTTCATTTTCATTTGTCTCCATGCATTTTTTAATTTCCTCTTTGATTTCTTAGTTGACCCATTCATTGTATGAATAGCATGTTATTGAACGTCCATGTATTTGTATTCTTCCAAATTTTCTCTTATGGTTGATTTCCAGTTTCATAGTGCTGTGGTGGGAAAAAGATGCATGGTATGACTTTCATCTTTTTGAATTTGTTGACACTTGATTTGTGGCCGAATATGTGATCTATTCTAGGCTGAATGTGTTACATATGCACTTGAAAGAGCATGTGTATTCTGCTGTTTTAGGAGGGCATGTTCTGAGTATCTCTATTAAATTCATCTGGTCCAGTGTCTCATTCAAAGTTTGTTTCCTTGTTGATTTTGTTTAGATGAGTTGTCCATTAATGTGAATGGGGTAGTAAAGGCCCCTACCATTACTGTAATACTATCAACTACTTCCTTTATGTTTGTTATTAACTTCTTTATGTATTTGGGTGCTCCTATGTTGGGTGCATAAATATTTACAATCATTCTTTCTTCTTGTTGGATTTTCCCCTTTATGTCTTCTTCTGTGTTGTTACAATCTCTGTTTTAAAGTCTATTTCGTCCAATGTAAGTATTGCCACTGGCTTTCTTTTCACTTCCATGTGCATGATAAATGTTTTTTTTTTTAATTTTAAATTATTTATTTTAAATTCATTAAAAAAATTTTTAATATGAAATTTATTGTCAAATTGGTTTCCATACAACACCCAGTGCTCATCCCAACAGGTGCCCTCCTCAATGCCCATCACCCATCCTCCCCTCCCTCCCACCCCCCATCAACCCTCAGTTTATTCTCAGTTTTTAAGAGTCTCTTAAGGTAAATGCTTTTCTATTCCTTTGCTTTCAATCTGCAGGTGTCTTTAGGTATGAACAGAGTCTCTTGTGTGCCAGTATATGGATTGGTCTTGCTTTTTTATCCATTCTGTCACTCTGTCTTTTCATTGGAGCATTTAGTCCATTTACATTCAAAATAATTATGGATTTATTGCCATTTTGTTACTTGTTTCAAGGTTGTTTTTGAAGCTCTCTGCTCCTTTCTTCTCTCTCGTCTTTCACAGTTTGCTTTCTTTAGTGATATGCTTTGATTCCTTTCTCTTTATTTTTTGCATATCTATTTTTGATTTGTACTGGTTGTTTGTGGTTACCATTGGGTTTACAAATAACATCTTATACATATAGCACTCTATATTAAGCTGATGGTCACCTAAGTTTAAATCCATTCTTTACTAGTCTCTCACCTCACACTGATAACAAGCCATTTTGACAGGTGTGAGGTGACATTTCATTATGGTTTTGCATTTCATTGAGGGTTAGTGATCTTGACCACCTTCTCATGTGCCTATTGGCCATCTGTTTTCTTTGAACAAAATGTCTCTTATGATCCTCTGACCAATTCTTAATCAGTTTTTTTTTTCATTAGTTAGTATGAATTCTTTATACATTTTGGATATTAACTCTTATTGGATAGATGATTAGAAAATATCTCCCATTCAGTAGGTTGACTTTTCACTTTGTTGATCGTTTCCTTCTCTGTGCAGAAGCTTTTTAAGTTTGATGTAGTCTCATTTGTTTATTTTTGTTTTTTTTGCCCTTGCCTTTGGAGTTTGAGGGCCCCCTCCCCCCACAAAAAAAAAAAAAAGAAAAAGAAAAAGAAGAAAAAGAAAAAACTCACTGAAACCAATGTCAAGGAGGTTGCTACCTATGTTTTCTTCTATGAATTTTATGGTTTCAGGTCTCACATTCAAGTCTTTAATGCATTTCGAGTTAATTTTTGCATATGGTTAAGACAGTGGCCCAGTTTCATTCTTGTGCATTTAGCTGTCCAGTTTTCCTACCATTGTTTTAAAAACTTTCCTTTCCCTACTGTATATTCTAGCCTCTTCTGTTGATTAACTGACCAGATGAACATGGGTTTATTGCTGGGATCTCTATTCTATTCCACAGACGCTGTGTCTGGTTTCATTCCAGTACCATACTGTTTTGATTACTGTAGCTATGCAGTATCATTTGAAATCAGGAAGCATGATACCTCTAGCTTTCTTTCTCAAGATTGCTTTGGCCATTCAGTCTTTTGAGCTTTCACATAAGCTTTTAGGATTATTTGGTCTAGTTCTGTGAAAAATGCCATCGGAATTTTGATAGGGGCTATCCTGAATTTGCAGACTGCTCTGGGTAGTATGGGCTTTTTAACAATATTAATTATTCCAACCCATGAGCATGGTATATTTTTCCATTTATTTGTGTCATCTCCAATTTCTTTTATCAATGTCTTAATAGTTTGCAGTGCACAGGTTTTTCATCTCCTTGGTCAAATTTATCCCTAGGTATTTTATTCTTTCTGATATAATCATAAATGGGACTATTTTTCTTTCTGATAGTTTGTTAGTGTATAGAAATGCAATGGATTTTTGTATATTAATTTTGCATCCTGTAACCTTACTGAATCACTTATTAGTTCTGATTGCTCTTTGGTGGCATTTTTAGGATTTTCTACATACAGTATCATTTTATGTGCAAACAGTGACAGTTTTACCTTTTCCCTTCCAATTCAGATGCCTTTTATTTCTTTTTCTGCCTAAATGCTCTGGCTAGAACTTCTAATACTATATTAAATAAAAGAGGGGGCGGGGTGTTCTCGTCCTGCTCCTGATCTTAGAAGAAAAGCTTTCAGCTTTTCACTACTGAGTATGGCGTTATCTGTGAGTTTGTCATCTCTTATCTTTCTTACACTAAAGTATGTTTCCCCATACCCACTTTGTGGAGAGTTTTTATCATGAATCGATGTTGTACTTTGTCAGATGCTTTTTCTACATCTATTGAGATGATCAGAGGATTTGTAGCTTTCATTTGGTTAATGTGGTATACCACGTTGATTGATTTCCAGCTGTTGAACAATCCTTATATCCCCAGAACAAATACCAATGATCCTTTTAATGTACTGAATTCAGTTTGCTAATATTTTGTTGAAAATTTTTGCATCTATGTTCATCAGGAATACTGGCCTGTCATTTTACTATTTTGTGGCATCCTTGTCTGGTTTTGGTAATGCTGGCTTCATAAATTGGGTCTGGAAAAGTTCCCTCCTCTTCTGTTTTTTTTTTTGTTTGTTTGTTTGTTTGTTTGTTTTTGGAAGAGTTTGAGAAGGACTGGTGTTAATTGTTCTTTGAATTTGTGGCTGATTTCACCAGTGAAGCCATCTGGCCCTGGACTTTTGTTGTTGGGAAGCTTTTTATTACTGATTCAATCTCCTTACTAGTAATTGGTTTATTTAGATTTTCTCTGTCTTCATGATTCAGTCTTGAAAGATTTAATGCTTCTAGGAATTTATCAATTTCTTTCAATTTGTTGACATATAACTATACACAGTTGTCTCTTATAATTGTTTGTGTTTCTGTGGTGTCTGTTGTAAGTTCTCCTTTCATCTCTGATTTTATTTATTTGAGCCCTCTCTTTCTTGGTGAGTGTAGCTAAATGTTTGCCAGTTTTATCTTTTCAGTGAACCAGCTCTTAGTTTCACTGAGTTTTTAAAATCTCTATTTATTTATTCTGCCCTGATTATTATTTCCTTCCTTCTACTAACGTTGAGCTTTGTTTGTTCTTCTTCTAGTTCCTTTAGATGGAAGGTTATCGTTTGAGATTTTTCTTGTTTCTTGAGGTAGGCTTGTATTGTTATGAACTTTCCTCTTAGAACCACTTTTGCGCATCCCACAGATTTTGGTATGTTGTATTTCTTTTTTCATTTGTTCCTGAGCATTTTAAAAAATTCCTCCTTTGATTTCTGATGGCCCACTGGCTGTTCAGTAACATGTTGTTTTATTCTCTACATTTTTGTGGTTTTTCCAGTTTTCCTCTTGTAATTGATTTCTGTTTTCATACCACTGTACGTAGTTGGAAAAGATGCTTGCTATGATTTCAATCCTGTTGAAAGTATTGAGACTTCTTTTGTGGCCTAACAGGCTCTATCCTGGAGAATGCTGCATGTGCACTTGAGAAGAATGTGTATCTTGCCTGTTTTTTGGATCAAACGTTCTGTGTGTATCTATTAACTTCATCTGGTCTAAAGTATTGTTCAAAGCCAACATTTCCTTATTGCGTTCTCTGTGTGAATGATCTATCCACTGATTTAAGTGGGGTGTTAAAGCCCCCTACTATAATTATATTGTCAATTTCTCCCTTTACATCTGTTAATATTCGCTTTATATACTTTGGTGCTTCTATGTTGGATGCATATATATTTATAAGTGTTTTATCTTCTTGCTTGGTTGACCTCTTTATCATTAGGTAATGCCCTTCTTTTTCTTTCATTACAGGCTTTATTTTAAAGTCTATTTTGTCTCATATGAGTGTAGTTACAACAGCTTTTTGTTTCCAGCTTGTATCTTTTCCCATCTCTCCCCTTTCATTCTGTGTGTGCCCTTACTTCTGACGTGAGTCTCTCGTAGGCAGGCACACAGATGAGTCTTTTTAAAATTTTTTAATGTTTTTATTTTTATTTTATTAAAAATTTTTTTAAGTTTGAGAGAGAGAGAGAGAGAGAACGAGCACACACGAGTGGGGGAGGGGCAGAGAGAGAATCCCAAGCAGACTCTGCACTGTCAGCCCGGAGCCCGATGTGGGGCTCAAACTCACAAACCACAGATCATGACCCGAGCTGAAACTAAGAGTTGGATGTTTAACCAACTGAGCCACCCAGACACCCTTCAATTAATTTTTAATTCAAGCACAATGTCTTTTGATCAGAGAATTTAGTCTATTTACATTCAAAGTAATTACTGATAGGTATGTACTTACTGCCATTTTGTTAACTGTTTTCTGGATGTTTTTATAGTTCCTCTCTGTTCCTTTCTTCTCTTTCTCTTTCTTTCTGGTTTGAGAACTTTATGTTATGCTTAGATTTCTTTCTCATTTTCTTTTGTGTATTTGCTCTACGATTTGCTTTGTGGTTACTCTGAGGATTCACATATATTGTCCTATGTGTTTAACAGCTATTCTAAGTTGACAGCAACTTAAATTTGAACATATTCCAAAAATACATTTTTCCTAACCCCTCCATTTTGTTTTTGATGTCACGTTTTACACTGTTTTATTTTATATATCCCTTAATTATTGTAACTTAATTTTACTACTTTTGTCTTTTGAGCTTCATACTAGCTTTAGAAGTGATTAATCTGCTACTTTTACTGTATATTTACCTTTTCCAGTAACATTTTTACTTTCGTGTGTTTTCTTGTTAATTAGTGCCATTTCTTTTCAGCTTAAAGGTCAGCAGATTTTTTGCAGAAACTTTGCAGGCCAGACATATTCAAACTGCTAAAAGGGAAAAACCTGCACCCAAAAATACTCTACCTGGCAAGGCTATCATTCAGAATAGTTGGAGACACAAAGAGTTTTCCAGATAAGCAAAAAGCTGAAGAAGTTCATCACCACTAAATCAGCCTTACAAGAAATGTTAAAGGGACTTCTTTAGCTGAAAACAAACTGCACTATTCTGTTTAAAGTTATACCATAATTTATTCAACAAATGCCCCCATGATTACATTTAGGTTGCTCTCAATTTAGTTCTTATATGCCTCAGAAGATGATGAAAAAATGAAAGCAACTGCCTACTTGTTCATAAAGTGCAAAGATAGCATTAAGGAAATTAACAAGAGCAATGCTTTGACGTTGTTCCTGGTATTAATAAAATATCACTAAACAAGACGAAGCAGCTTAGCCAATAAAAATTAGCTTTTGTGTTTTGAAATATAAAAATCAAGTGGTGTTGTGAATTATACACCAATAAATTTGTTATTAAAAATTTGTTTTAATGAGAAGTAAGTTCTCACCTCTGATATAACAAGTTTGGAGGAAATGGATCTGTGAGAAGCCCTACTCAGTTTTAACATTCTTTTTCCAATTTTTGCAGATTTGGTAAATAAAATATAACAGATCATTCTCATTTTCATTTATGTGATTACTAGTAAAGCCAAACGTCTGTCTGCCCACCCTACGTGTTACAGATATATCCTCCCCAGAATGTTATTTATCTAAAAATGTAACATTATTTAAGGTTTTTTAAAAAACTGTGGACAAGCTGGGGTGCCTGGGTGGCTCAGTCAGTTGAGTGTCTGACTTTGGCTCAGGTCATGATCTTGTGGTTCACGAGTTCGAGCCCTGCATTGGGCTCTGTGCTGACAGCTCAGAGCCTGGAGCCTGCTTTGGATTGTGTGTCTCCCTCTCTCTCCGCCCCTCCCCAGCTTGTACTCTGTCTCTCTCTCTCTCTCTCTCAAAAATAAATGGAACATTTAAAAAATTTTGTTTTTAATTGTAGACCAGCTTAACACTTTTATGTTGTTTAATCTGACTCTCCTCCTTTACCCAATCTGGCTTTTATGCCATGCTGAATTAAAAAAAACTTCACCATCCAATTACATATGTTCGCTTATATTTTTAGTACTTATGTGGCCCTACTTTTAACATCAAGTCTTTAAGTCACTGGGATTTATTTTGGGGTTGGGTGTGAGATCAAGATATAACTTAATCTTCTTTCCAGACCGTTAACAAGTTGTCACAATTCTGTTCACTAAAAAGTCTGCCCTTTTCCATGTTGACTTAAATTGCCATGTTGATCATATGCTAAATTCTTCAATATACTCAAGTCTATTTCTACACTTTACATTCCAGTTTAATGATCTAGCAGTAACACAAAGGCGCTGTTACAGCTTGTTAGTGCATTTGAACATCCGGCAGAAAAAGTCTCTATTTCTCTTAGCTCTCTAGCCCCACATCTCCACACTCCCCTTCATATTTTTATACTGCCCTTGATAATGGACTTCTCCCTTTGGCTGTCGGCTGGTGCAGAGAACAAAGCAGGCCATGATGACACGTGGGGACAGAGAGGTAAGCAGTGGATGTACCACAGAGAGCTGTGCAGCCATATCTTAGAGTTTGGACTTTATCTTGAAGGCAGTGGGGAGGTGCAGAGCCGAAGCTGTGGCTGTGGCGTGGAGAACGGACAAGGAGGAGCCAAGAAAGGTGTAGGGAGACTGACGGTTCAATGATCCAGGTAAGAGAAGAGAGTGGCCTAAAGAGGAAGATGAGTAGGCTATTCCACAGATGCTCAGAAAGCAAAATCATTAGGACTTGGTGAGTGACCGGAGTTGGGGACTTGTGAAACAGACATGGTGGTTTCCGTCTAGGACCACAGGGGAGACGATGGCTGGGTTCACTAAGCTAAGGTATTCACGAAGAAAAGGTCAAAGGTTACAGTTAGACTTAGGAACGGAGGACAGACAACGATTGCGGTTTTGAAAACGCTGATCACAACCTCAAGGATTATCTGCGCCGTTTGCGCCTGTGAGATCTCGGATCTGAGTCAGTTCATCTCCCTGGGTGTCAGTTTCTGCACTCTGGTTGGAGAAACTAAGCTCTATCACCACCTACTGCTCCAAAATTCCACTTTCCTCTCTGAGAGGCCAGTAGCCTGGTTCACTGCAGGAAGGCTGTGGCCAGTCTGTGTCCGCGAGAGAGGGATGAACAGGCCTAAACCTGGCCATCCACCTCAAGTGTCCCGGCAAAACCTGGCAATAAGCCTCTCCTCTGTACGCTTCACTAGCCTCAAACATGTCTGCTCACCAGAACTTCTCTGCTACCTGACTTCATTTCATCTATGAAGTATTTTCCTTGCCTGCGTGTGGAGCCCCCGGTGCTGGCCCTACTCATCTTTGTACTCCAAGCCCTGACCCCTTATCTCTGCCTTACGCATATCCAAACAGGGTGATCTCAGGCTCTGTCTTTGGTCCCGGGAATATTAAAGAACAGTAGACCACCCAAGGAAGAAACCTAGTTTGACAAAGAGCTGCTTTTTTTTCTTGCCAACCTTGTATAATTTTACTATTTTTTTTGCTTTTCCTATTGTACAAGGAACTAGGTTTCTACTCTTTTCACTTAAAAACCAAAAACTGTTTATCAAGAGCAAATTCCAAATGTCTATTTGTGGAGAAGAAAACATGTCACCTGCCAGAGATAACCAATATTAGTAGGTCGGGTGTGTGTATATATTACAAGTTTTTTTTTTTCCCTTAAAAAAGTAGATAGATAATTCAGTACATCCCTTTGTAGACTGCTTTTTCATTTGCTATTTTTTTGGAGCCCTGGCTTTACCTGTGTCTCCCATCGCTAATGTGACCGCTCATCAGACATCCAGGGAGACTCCAAGAGTCCATATAAAGAGAGTTGCCAGGCCACCACCCCATCCCTTTTCAGCAGGAGGTCAGTTAGAGCCGAAAGGCAGCTGCCCACAGCCGAAGACCTCACTTGCAACGCTGCCCTGAGTGGTGCGGTGGGCGTTCCAGAAGGGGCAGAGTTACCTGAGTTTCAGCTGGGACCGCACCTCTCCGAACTCCAGCTGGAGCAGTTCGTTGTAACAGGCCATGAGGCTGGGGTTTTCCACATACCTCTACAAAGAGAAGGGGGATTTCGTGGATCAACAAATGTGCATCTTGAAGTTATTATTGACTATCAGGAAAAATTCTTTTCACAGACTTCTCACGTGGGTAACTGAAACCTAAAAAGACACGTTATCTTCAATGATGAGCAGGAACTGAGAGGTGAAAATCTGAGTACCAAATTAGCTTTTTTAAAGAAATAAGTTTTTTGAGAGAGAGAAAGAGACAGAGGGCGTGTGCGAGGGGCAGAGAGAGAGGGAGGGAGAATCCCAAGCAGGCTCCATGCGAGCCTGTGACCTGAGCTGAAATTAAGAGTCAGAGGTGAGCTACCCAGGCACCCCAGGTACCAAATTCACTTGTAAGAAGACAGGGCTTGCGCACCTGAATGGCTCAATCAGGTGAGCCTCTGATTCTTGATTTCGGCTTAGGTCATGATCCCACGATTTATGAGATTAAGCCCTGCATCGGGCTCTGCCCTGACAGCATGGAGCCTGCTTGGGATTCTCTCTCTCCCTCTCTCTCTGCCCCTCCCCTGCTCATGTGCTCACTCTTTCTCTCTCTCAAAATAAATAAATACACTTTAAAAAAAAGAAAAGAAGAAGAAGACCGGGCTTAAAAATGCTTTGTTTGAGCAAACAGGATTTTGGTTATCTGCATGGCACTATCAGAGGCTAGAATATGCAGAAGGAAGAAATTCATTTAACTGAAGTCCTAATTTATATTAACTTCTAGAGTACATTCACTTAGTCAAGCACAGTATGCTGTCCTCTTTAAAGTCGCTCAAGCCCACAGTCAGCAAACACACACTTGCACTTCTCTGGGTACCTGCATCTCACAAAGGTAACCCCCACCCGGCAACGTGTTCCTACACTCACCTCTAACCATGGCTCAGTCAAGCCACTGAAGGATGGCCCTCCACAGCACAGGTGCTGGCTTTGCCCGGTAGCCTTACTGCCGTGGACAATCTCTACCTCGTGCAATAACCTTTACATGATAGAAACACCTCACCACAAAGCTAGTCACGCAGCCGTGAGGAGCACGCACCCATTCCGCCACCAAGTTATGTATTCCACGAAGACATCTTTAGAGGTCACTGTGTCCTGTCACTTAGTTGCATTCGGGCAGAAGAAACATCGGGGAACATTACTCACTCCCGTTTCTGTGACCAGCTCTTGCTTTCACCTGCTCGATGCATAGATGACACTCTGCTGGCCGAGGACAAGGCTGAGGCCGAAGAGGCAGGGCCGGACCTGTGCAGGCCACCACCTCCAAGCCAAAGCCAGACCAACCTGGGACATGGGCCTCTCATGGAGCTCCTGCCTCTGCCCCAGTGAAGGTGCATAGAAGACCAACAGCCCTCTGTTTAAACAGTGATCAGGGTCTTGTCTGAGCGTCATGCAACCTAATCAATCCAGCCCCGGGTTCATGCCTTATAAGCTGTATGACCCTAAACGAGGCACCTGGGCCCGCTCTGCTCTTGCACAACAAGCCTATCCTGCTCCTACCCGCTGCAGGTGACCGTGAGGACCAAGTGAGGTGGAGGGAGAGAGCACTCTAACCGCAAACCACTGCACGACCACAGAGCACGGTGATCGCCATCCCCGGGAGGGGAGGGGAGGGAGGAGCAAGCCACGCTGGCCGTGGGCACCCTGGTCCCTATCCCACAGGCCAGAACACAGCCCCTCTCACCACAGAAGCGTGAGAGCGGTGCCCCGCCTACAGCACTCGCCCACCGGGAGAGGAGTGTGCTGGGCCTGCCGTGCATTCCTCGGTCAGCCCTGACTCCACGGAACACCCGAGAATGCCGTCCACCTGCACAGGTACCTGGTGCCGACTGGGCGGGAACAGGGAGGAGACTCCTGGGCACAGGGCCTGTGCCACTGCCAGCAGACACGGGTTGGGGCCCTGAGCTGTCCAGGGGCCTGGCTGGCCTCACCTGCTCTGCACGTGAGATCCTGGGACATGGAGACACGTGTATTTATAAACGGCCTCCCAGGGATGCAATGAGACTTTTCACTGGGTGTGAACGTAAATGTCCAAACTTCCAAGGCAGGCGTCAAAGTTACAAAATGGGCACGTGGGACCAAACGTACAGCAACCTGCCCCTGCTGTCTGCACCTCCCCCACTAACCCCTGCTCTAAACATCCCGTCTTTCCTGCCCTTCTCCAACTTCCACGTGTGTTGCAAGGATTCCACAGGGCATGGAGGGTGGAGGAGGGCACCGGGTCAGGGGGTGCTTGGGGAACAGGCCGTCATCCCTACTGCTCCAGCAGCAGCTGGCCTCCTCTCCCCGCCCCGCCCGACCCCAGCGCCTGGGCCACAAACCCTGCAGACCCCTGAGCTGACCCAACCTCGCTTTTCCAGAGCCCGTCACACCCGCCCTGCTGGGCCCCACCCAGGGGTTCTCAAGCCCCGGCTGCCTATTAGAATTACCTGCAATCTTGCCAAATAATAGCAACGGGCAGGCCTCTTCCAACACCACCTGAAAGACACTCTCTGGGGAAGCTCTTCAAGGGATTCTGACGCGCAACCAGTGCTGAGAGACGCCACACCCCAACTTCTCAGTTAGTCAGCAGGGGCTCGGCCGCCAAGTCCCACCGAGGAAGCAAGCAGCTCTCCATCCACCCTGAAACCTTGAACTCTGGCTAATCCGCAAAATAGCCGAGTGCCCTCTGAATACCAGAGATCCCACTATGGTGTTGGCTTTTGGGTCTAGGTCTGGCTCAAGGCTCGGCATCACTGACCCCCAGCCACGGGACTTGGGGCAGTCACCTTCCCTCTAGGTCTAGATGCCCTGCTCTGTCACCAGGCACTCAGCCACCTCGGTATCCTGTTGTTACGTGAAGGTACGGGGCTCTCCTTGAAGGAAGATTAGCTTTCACCTGTGGTCTCTGACGACTGGCCGTCCACTTGAATTCGTCATCTACAAAATGGCGAGCCTGCTGCTACCTCCTGATTTCCCAGGTCACGTACCTCTACAATGACTACCTCAAAGCCTTTGTGCTTAGGGATGTGCACCTAAGCCTGGTTCCAGCAAAGGCTTCAGAGGACACAGTGACCAAGTATGTGGGCGAGAGGGCGGGGACTGTGTGCATCAGCTACTCCTGCATTTTCAAGCCTCATGATAACTTGATTATATTAAGAAGAGAAAGGACTGAGGTCTCCTATACCTTCCACCAGGATGCTCTTTCCAGCTCACAGCTGTGCCAATGTACTTCCTTGTGGAGAACGGCAAACACACATTCCCAACGTGCATCTATGCCCTTTCGAAGAGACCTCATACAAACATAAAAGCTTAAGGACTCCCGGTGGCTGGAAGAAAAGAATACAAGGCAGGGTACATCATCTACCCCCGAGTTTCTCTAGAAAGTAGAAGCTTCCGAGCTCCTTGCTAAAAAGGATAGCCAGCTTTGAAGCCCGAAGAGTTATCGTGTAAGTATCTTCAAAGTTAGCTGGGAAAGTTTTTTTTTTTTCCTTGTATGAATGCTTTCCCAAGTAGGTTGAGAGGACGTGATCTAGGATCCACTAGCGAGAGGTGATCCATCATTTCCAACTTGGGATTCTGTACTTAAAGGAACACTCCCTTTCACACTGGCTGACTTGTTCTCCTACCATTTAATATGAATTACTGGAGGTGAGGGAATGGGAGTAGGTGCCGATATGGGTGTATGTTTTGGGAGTTGTCTTGGGAACCACAAAACTACGCAACAATAACAATAATCCAATGTATGCTTTTTATAGAAAAACGACGCGTGTATAAAGTAAAATGTTAAACTCCATCTATCCGATGTTCATATTGGGGGTTTTCTTAGTCTGCATTTACTTGCCACCCTTGTTCACTTATTAAGCTTTCATCACTTTGTCTTATAAGTGTCACATGGTCGCACTTCTGTAACCCAGTCCAGAAGGCCTTTCACCGGGAGAAACGGTCCGTTCACACACGCTTGCTTCTAGCCCTTCTAGCGAGTTTACGACTCGCTCCACACTGCGGCTTCCTCTTCCTCGTGTCAGCCAGTCTGACCAGGCTGCTGTAAATTTCACATTTCCTCTTGTGAATTTGGAAGGCTTGTTAAATCTTTCCGTTTATTACTGGTTGCCTTCCTTTCCACTGACCTCAAAGGCTAACATTGATTTCTTTGCTCTATTTGAAAGCAAGATCCCGATCACCCCCAGAACAGACCATCTCCCAGGGAGCGCATGTTCTAGTCTGCACCTTTCCCACCGACGACAGCTTCAGAATACTTTCACTGCCCGCCCCCTCCCATGTCTGCTAGATAAGGTCCTGAGAACGCTCTTACCCCCACCTCCTCCCCACAAACCCTGAAGATGCCTAGGTTCACTAAGACAGTCGAGAATTTAAATCCTGAGCCATTGTTCAAATTTTTCTTTTGGTACGTCCCTTGCGTTAGAAGAGTATTATATACCCCAGTCTGAGTGTTCCCTTTTGGGCCTGAACAGCATACTTACATAGATCTAGATCTCACCTACATTTCTCACATTACGGAACCACAGGCGAAGCTACACTACCCGGCGTTCATGCACACGCAGGCGCAGATGGAGGGCAGCAGTAGGCGGGACCCCGCGCTTGGCAGGTTCCCTGCCCACCACTTCCCTCCACTTTATCCTCCCTGCTCCTCAAGTGTCTTGTTCGAGTTCATCTGGTGTCTCAGTGGAGTCCTTTCTCAGTTCTTTGCCTCAGACAGGGCTCCTGGTGGGGGAACAGGACTCTCAATTTTACGCCCACCCCCTTTTGCCCTGCAAGGTGACCAAGGAGTTGTCTGGGCGGGACTCTCGGGCTGCGGTCCTCCTGCGGTAATATCTCATCAGACCAGGCATTACCATTACTGTTTTATTTATTTTATTTTTTATTTTTTTAATTTTTTTTTCAACGTTTATTTATTTTTGGGACAGAGAGAGACAGAGCATGAACGGGGGAGGGGCAGGGAGAGAGGGAGACACAGAATCGGAAACAGGCTCCAGGCTCCGAGCCATCAGCCCAGAGCCCGACGCGGGGCTCGAACTCACGGACCGCGAGATCGTGACCCGGCTGAAGCCGGACGCTTAACCGACTGCGCCACCCAGGCGCCCCACTATTACTGTTTTATACAGTCAATGTGTGCTTAGATTTACCCCATATTCGCCATTTTCTTGCTGCTCATTTCTTGCATTGCAAGCCTTCCACTTGGGATTCACCTTCCCTCTGCTTGAAGCACCCCCTTTAACATTTTCTTGTAAGGATCTGCTAGTTGAAAACTCTGTTTTCACAATGCTCAAAGTCTTTATTTCAACTGCATTTTTGGAAGCTATTCATGCTAGGGCTAGTTACTTTCCTTTATCACTCTGCAAGGGTTATTCCTGTATGTTCTATTTTCCGTTTATCACTGCAGAGAAGCTGGCTGAGAGTCGCCATTCTTCCGAAGTTAATCTCTCCTCTCTGGCTGATTTTAAGGTCTCTTTCCAGGTGTGACACCAGGGTGGCTCAGTCGGTTGAGTGTCCAACTCGTGATTTTGGCTCAAGTCATGATCCCAGGGTCATAGGCTCGAATTCCGTGTTGGGCCTCGTGCTGAGCGTGGAGCCTGCTTAAGATTCTCTCTCACCCTCGCCCTCTCCCCCGCTCACATGCTCTCTCTTTCAAAAAAAAAATCTGTTTTGTTTTTTCACCATGATGTGTCTTCTTTTTATTTATTCTACTTCGGATTTGTTGGAATTTTTGAATCTGTGAACCATAATCTTTCATCAGTTCTAGAAAATTCTCTTCCAATACTGCCTCTGCCCCTCTCTCTCTCTCCCATTCTTTGGGAACCCCAGTTGTATATATGCTAAACTATACAGTCTGTCCTCCACACTTAACTTCCCTAACTTATCTTCTGTTACCGAATCTCTGTGCTACGTGCTCTAACACTTCTTCTGACCCACTAAGTTTTACAAGTTTTCAGTTACACGTGTTCATTTCTCAAAAGTTACTTATGTTCTGCTTAGAATTTGCTGTGTCACTTTTTACGGTTTCCTATTCCTTGCAGACATTTCCAAGATCGTCTTGTCTTTTATTCTTTACATCTAAGCATGACTGCTTCATAATTCGTGTCTGAGAATTCTGGTATCTGTGGGTCATGGGGGCCCATTTCTGCTGTCTTTCCCCTACTAGCTCTCACTTTCAGTGCCTCTCCTCCTGTGTGCGTGGAGGGCTGCCTGGGCCCTGGGGCAGTTACTCATGGAGATTGTCTGAGGCTGGAGGAAGATTCTTCTTCCTCTGGGGGGGATCCGTATTTGCCTCTGCCAAATACCTAGGAGTGCCACCTACCACCTAGAACCACTTTAACTAAATTCATGGCCTGGGGGTGGGGGGGCCTTAACTACCTCATGGACATAAAATTGGGCCACAGATCTGCCCCAGGATCAGCCATAGGTAAGATCTCTCCATCGTGATTTCCAGGGCTCACTGGCAACCAGCTGACCAAAGCCTTTAGCAGCCTTTTGGCTTAGGGGAGACCAACAGATCAGGGCCTGGGAGGAGAGGGAGTCGTGTTTGGGCTGCCTCATTTCCAGAGTCCTTGAACTGCCTTTAAAGTTGCATGTATACAGGTCAGCATTACCAAAACACATCCTATGGCATAACATTTAGAGTAGCTCATTGAAGGAGATTTTATGATGTTTAGATGACTTCAGCAGACACAATTTTGAGAGAACAAAACGTAACGCGTCGTACGTTATTAGATTACCAAGTTCTAAAGCTAAACCAAACTGTAACAGCATGAAGACAACAAATTTTTTCTTCTTCAAATGAGTTCAAAGCTTTTGCTGGCTCTGAACGGAGATTAAATAATTTCTCGGGGCGCCTGGGTGGCTCAGTCGGTTGAGCGTCCAACTTCGGCTCAGGTCATGATCTCACAGTCATGGTTCAAGCTCCGCGATGGGCTCTGTGCTGACAGCTCAGAGCCTGGAGCCTGTTTCGGATTCTGTGCCTCCCTCTCTCTCTGCCCCTCCCCTGCTCATGCCCTGTCTCTCTGGGTCTCAAAAATAAATAAAAACATTAAAACAAATTTTAATAAAAAAAAATAATTTCTCAGGCTGAATGATACCTGCATAACAAAGAAATGGGTACGTACCCTTGTAAAGCCAGCAGCAATGAGGGGCATCACAGAGGACTCTTCTCTATCCGTCCTTCAAAAGAACATAGTCAAGGGTTAGAGACAGTTTTTATCAATAATAGCTCACCTCTTTTACTCACTATTTACATAATACTAAGACTATCATATAATGGCAAATACTTTTAGATGCATTAGATTAATATACCAATCAGAAGTGTAAAATTGAAAATAGTTTTCTGTTTTTGTTTCATAGATAGCTTTCTGGCAGCATACCATAATGCCTGAAATACGGAGATCGCACAGACAGCCAGAATACAGGAGTAACCACGTATCTATTTGATATGTAAATATTTTAACTTAAATTCTTCCCTACTTTCTTCTACTTCCAATTAAAAAAAAAAAAAAAATCTCTTCTCCCCGCCCCCCCCAAACATTCTAGGAAACATTCTAGGAAAAAAGTTTAAAGGACAAAGAATTCCTTCTTCTATCTACAAAAATATATAAGCTAAATAACACTTATTTGAATACTGCCCTTCTCCCAGCGCATTTCTGTTCTTTCCTTACCTTCAATTTCAGGATGAAATACAAGATTTCTCCCATGTACGTATGAATCAAATCTTCATAAATACTTGGGAGTTAGAAGGCCCTTGGGAGATGTCCCTGGTAACATTCATACTTTGAGTAATGGAACTCTCTCATGGTCTGCCTATTTCTAAAGTGAACGGCAGTCCCAAATCACAAAACCTTCCACGAGAGCAGAAAGTCCCTCCGTGGAGGTAACTGGCGAGGTAAAGACAGTAAGAAGGAAGAAAAGGCCAAAAAGGTCACACCTGTCACAGCCTACAAGCTGTTAGGCCCCTGCTAAGAGCAAGCAGGACACAGACACCTGAACTTCAACATCAAAACTGGTGACGGCTTACCTGCGTACTACACCAATGATAATTGTGTTTTCGGAGAGTTTTGATGACCTGATAGACCTTTAAAAAACAAACAAACAAACAAACAAACAAATTTTTAAAAAATGTAAAGTACTTCTTAAAAAAAAATACCCTTAAATTTTGGAAGAACGATCAAAGCTGGGGGGAGGCAGAAGAGGGAGCAGGTCACATTCTGGATTTCCGTTCTTGGCTACTCAATCTTCCTCCCTCAAGGGGACAGGCTCCTACTCCGTGGACGAGTAACCCTAACGTTCACGCAGTACAAACATAACAGCTGGCTAGAGACGGCGTGCCTGCTACTTGCTCTGACCTTTGTCAACCTGAGTGTCTCAGGTGGAGAACGTTCCCTACCTCGGGCTTATGTGACAGGGGTTATTGGTCTCTTGCCATCAAAGGGACACGCGAGTACATGTGTGTTACCACACACTGACAGCCGTGGTTACGGTGGGGTCGAAGCCCAAAGGCCCGCTCCCTACATCCTCTAGAGAGTTCCTAGGTACAGTGTGGGCAAGAGTGGTAGCCGCAGAATTCAGAAGTAGCAGGATCTCCAAATCCGTCAGAAAGAAGAGACAGAGAAGAATGGAGGACTGGTCAGGAAGAGTAGGGGACGCTGCTCCACCAAAACCCCCCCCCTCCAGAGTAAAAGGCTCCCCGGAGGACCCACTCACCCCTCCTGGAGAAGCAGCCTCCCTGGGATGCACCCCCAGCCAGGAGAGGAGACGACGGGGTGGAATGAACGTGCCCAGGAGAGAAGGCACTGGGCTGTGCCCCAGCCCTGAGCTCCCCTACCCTGGGGGACGCAGGACCCTGGAGAGGAGCCGTGATGCCACAGGCAGAGGGGACGCGGCCCCGGGCTAGGAGGAAGACACGGCCCCAGCCCCGTCACGGGCGTGGTGACCTCCTAGAGAACGTGGGCAGGATGGGACACAGAACGGCCACGACTTACTGCAGGACCTCGTTCCATTGGCTCACAAAACAGAACCACTCCCGGGTCACAGAACACAAAAAACCACTCGAGTGACTTTCTCAATTCTCCCAACGATGGCCCATAACGTAGCCATTCCAGGAGCATCAGAGACGTGAATCAGGCATACACAGTGGATACCTCGGTTTGGCAAACTTTTTCTGTAAAGGGCCAGATGGCAAGCATCTTAGGCTCTGTGAGCCACGCAGACTCTGTCACAACCACTCCACACTGCCCCTGTGGCACAAAAGCAGCCAGAGACGATACAGAAGTGAACGGTGTGGCCGTGTCCCCTCTTGCACGGCCCTGCCCCGGGGCCCCGGGGCCTCATTTTCTCAAGGAACTGAGGTTGAGGAGGCTGAGCCCAACCTCAGATGCAGACTGCACGTGGGTACGGAGTGGCTCAGGGATGGACACGCAGCTCTAGGGACAAGCCAGTCTCTCTCGGGGGCCGTGTGGCTCACACCTCTCAACATTTCTGCTTTTAGCAGTGTCCACTCTGTTCCTCCAGCTTCCATCTGCCTGTCCACTTCAGAGTAGGCCAACTGTAATGGCGCCACACGGCTGCTCTATCGGAAGAGCCCCCTCGACAGGTCACCACAGGGTCTGCCACCCAGGTGCCGGTCCCCGGTCCCACCGCGGTCTCCCCGCCTAGAGAACAGCCATGCTCGCCTTCCTGAAGAGGGGGCCATGGAACGGCTGGAGAAGGCTGGAAGGGCGACGGCACAGCAGACACTCACACAGGCAAGGCCAGGTCACCTCTCAAAACTGGGATACTACTGACCTATCACTCATCTTACACAGGGACAGACAGGCACTCACGAATGGTATTTCTGTGACTTCTTAGGACACTGTACTCGTGTTCCTATTTCTGTCTCGTCACAGAGATTTCAAGAAAGAAAAGGCAAATTTAAGTATGTAGCCAGGCATCTCAAACTGGCTCTCACCTTTTTAGAAGAGAAACAGGGACGTGAGTGGTAGAAATAGCAAGCAGGTAAATGTACAGATGAAGTCAGGAAGTAGTTCTGGAACCTACTACGGATGCAGGAACGAGGGTGGGCACGGGCTCAGGACAAAGCAGAAGGGAAGACCACGTTTACCTGGAAGAAATCTAACACCTGCCGAGGAGGGCTAACACTGTATGAAATACGTGCACTCTTGCCTTTTTCTGGTCCACAAGGAGGAAGAACTGATTAGAAAATAGAAACATCAAGGAACCTGGGTTGAAACCTTGACTTCAGAATTCCGGAAAATGAAGAAAGAAACGACTTGACACCATCGTTTACACCCAGACATTAGTAAGGCAGGTCTCAAGAACTCAGGAAAAAGAGAGAGCATGAGTCTATAGCACGAGCTTCTCAAACACCAAGCAAGCACCCTGGGAGGCTCTCAAAACCAGGCTAGCTGGTGCATCACTAGGATTTTACTGGATTATGCAGAAGAGAAAACTCCAACACGAGTCTTCTCCCGAGTAAAAGATGTGTGGGGGTAGGCAGTCCAGGGCTGTGATGGCTCACTGTGGCACTGGACAGCTGGCTCCTTCTGTCGAGGTGTCCCTATTACCACCTACACACGGTTCCCTCCTCATGATCCAAGACGGATGCTGCGCTCGGGCCATAGACTCCACATTCCTGACGGCAGGAAGAAGGGCACACACTCTCCCTCGAAGGATACTTTCCAGAGGATGCACATGGCATTCCCACTGGCCAGCCGCAGGAAAAGCTTGGGAATGCACGTATTTTCTAGGCAGCCACAGGCCCAGCTCAACGCTAGAAATTCTATTATCGGGAAAGAGTAGGCTTAACGTAAGAATACAGCTAAGCCCTTCGAGGAGTTAAATTTGACAAAAGTACAACTCCATTACTCGTACTTCGCCACTGTTCTCTCTGCCACGTGGAACGAATCTCAGATTGAAAATGGCATTGACGACGGTAACCATGAGCCGCAGACCAGGGGGAGTCCGGCACTCCACACGGATTTAATTCCGCTAATGCACGCTGGGTTTCCACGCCCAGCTTTAGTTCCTTCACCTCCCTTCATAAAATCTTCCCTTTCATTACAGAGCCCTGCTCCCGGGGCACAAAAGAATAGTTCCTCGTATCTTCTGAGTGCACCAGGCATACGTCTTCTGAAAGGTTCTGCAAATTGCTCGTGGCGAGTCATGTTCTCAGTCTCTGAGGCTGTTCTTTCCCCGACCATTATTTGGCAGCTTTTTACAGGCACCCACTTCTTTACCCTGTTCGTTCGTCCTTGGACGGAAGTGATACAAGCCCAGGCCGAGAGCCTGCAGCAGAGGGCGCCACAGAAATCTCCCTTGCGCCCCTCGGCCAGGCCCTCAGCGTGAGTGGCCCTCCTGGGATCCGGTGAGCAGACGCGGGGCTCCGAGGGCGCTGCCAGCAGGCAGGCCTGGCTTGGCCGCCCGGGGTGGACCCCTGACTGGCCCTCGCCCGTCCTCTAACCGGACGTGAGAACTGGCGTGCTGTGCGGTCGTGAAGCTGTGACACGTGAATGGCCGGTCCCACACTCCCTAGGCCGCTGCCCCTCCTCACGACGCGGCAGAAAATCCCCCGTCTCTGCCCGCCTCCTTGGCTCGCAGTCTTGGGTTTCCCGGTGGAGGCAGAAAGGAAAGAATGAAGAGGCAGCAGGGAGTGGGGGGCCGGAGGCAGGGCTCCAGCCGCTCCCAGATGCGGTGGCGCCCCTCTGAGCAGAGCCGTTGGTCCGTCTGTCAGCGCAGCTCCAGCACCCCAGGCTCAGCAGAGCCTCCTCCCGGCCCAGTGTGGCCCCGTGACCTTGGGCTTCGGAGGCTGGAGTGCGCACGAGCTGTCCCCAGGGCAGGACAGGCCTCTCCGTTAGGCCCCGCGGTACGAGGCATACAGGGAATCCCTGCCTCCTCTGTTCTCCGGCTTCTGACACACCGATCAGCCGAACTCCGGCCTCTGAACGGCTGTGGTCGGCTTGTATCTGTTACCTTCGTGGGCTTCTGGACAGGAGGCTGAGGAGGCAGTGAAATCGGTGTGGACAAGACGCCGCCCACAGCCTCACAACTGGTCGACGCGCCTCAGCGCCTTCTGCCCGTCTACGCTGCCCGTCCAGCCGGCAGCCCAGATCTCCCACCTGCTCTAGACGCTCCCCTGCACAGACCGAGGCAGTGTCTCAACTGCCTAGCGGGGGAAGTCTGCGCCCTTGGCTCAGCACCCAAGGCCCTCGTGATGGGGCTCCTGTCTGCTGCTCCAGCCTCGGCCAGAGCCACGTCCCACACCCGCCCGACCCGGCAGCCATCGGGCACTGAGCAGAGAAGCCCTGTGTACCTGCCTCTTCCTACACATGAGGCTCCCTCCAGCTGGAATGTTTAAGTTTAAATTCAAGTTAGTTAACAATTAAAAATTGTTTTTAAGTTTAAATTCAAGTTAGTACCGGTTTCAGGGCTAGGACCCAGCGACCCATCCCCTCCGTGTAACACCCAGCGCTCCTCCCAACAGGTGCCCTCCTTGATGCCCATCCCCCTCCCCCCTCCCCTCTAGCAACCCTCTGTTTGTTCTCTGTATTTAAGAGTCTCTTACGGTTTGCCTCCCTGTTTTTATCTTAGTTTTCCTTCCGTTGCCCTGTGTTCATGTTTTGTTTCTTAAATTCCACATGTGAGTGAAATCTGATACTTGTCTTTCTATTTCACTTAGCATAATACATTCTAGTTAAATCCACGTTGTTGCAAATAGCAAGATTTCATTCTTTTTGATTGCTGAGTAGTATTCCAGAGTATGTGTGTGGGGGGGAGGGGTATGTATACACACACACACACACACACATACACCACATCTTCTTTATCCATTTATCAGCCGACAGACATTTGGGCTCTTTCATAATTTGGCTATTGTTGATAGTACTGCTGTAAACATTGGGGTGCATGTGTCCCTTTGAATCAGCATTTTTGTATCCTTTGGATAAATACCTAGTAGTGCAATTGCTGGGTCGTACAGTGGTTCTATTTTCTGCCTTTCTTTCTTCTCAAAACTCCTGCTCATCCTTCAGGACTCAACCCAAGTATCCTCTGTGAAGCTCTCCCTGACACAGGCCCTGTAGCACTCCGTATACACCTCCTTGTGGGCGCTTATAAGCCTGTACTGAAATCACTCGCTCGCCCTGCAAACCAGAACATTAGCTCGTCAGAGGCAAGGACCCCATCTCATTTACCTATGTAGCTCTCATACCAAAGATAGTGTCCAGAACTGAGAAGACTTGCAAAGCAGGGTTCCCCAACCGGTGGATTTAGAAATATCACAGGCACAGAATATTTGGCCTTCAGCAAAGCATCTGATAAGGAGTGTAAGGAGTTCCAAATTTCCCCAGTAGAGGGATACAGATGAATGCCAGGCGTTTAGACAAGTCGGCAACTGATGAAAGACCCTTTGCAGGCAGTGCTGATTAGGTCTCCCAAAAGCAGGAGGAAGGGCAGGAGCTCTGCCAGGGCTAAGGTCTTGTGAGCTGTGTATGTCAGCGGAGGGAGACAGCGTGAGTGGACAAGTTCATGAGGGACAGCCTGGAAAGTTCCTTGAAAGAATACTCCGCAGTGGGCAGGTTCCCTTAAAGGGATGATCTTAAGGGAGATAAACCAGGTAGGGCCAGACTCGAGATGAAATTGACTAGGGGAAATAAATCAGGTCCTGCTTGTGCCTCTAGAAAATTCACTAACTATGGCACAAGTTCCTCCCCCACCCTACCACCCACACACACACACACCCTCTCAGGCAACAAGATGGAGAGGAAGTGGTAGAACACAGCTAGCAAGGGAAACCTGAGGCTCTGACTCTTGGCGGGGGCTGTGACACAACCATGAGGAAAGGAATGTGCTCAGCGGTATGCTGAACGTGGTCAGCATCTGCTGTCTGGACAGCAGGGAAGATGGCTATTCCGCTCACTCTCCACTGGTCCACCCGAACCTGGTGTGGGCTGGTCAGTGCTGGAGCCATGCTTACCAGAGGTACTGCCTGGAAGAGGATACCCCGAGGGAGCACCCTGGATAGGGCCAGAACACGAAACCACACCGTGAGGAGGACATAGTCCATCCAGAGAAGACAATTCCTGCCCTCGAATGCGGGAAGTCTGGCAAAGGGGATTAAGGTGAGCCTAACAGGAAGGAGAGCTTCTGAAGCTCAGAGCTTTCTCCGGGAAGCCCTAATCCCCCAGCGGAAGCTGGATGGAGGGCGGGGGGGGGGGGGGGGGGGGGGGGGAGGGAAGCTGTGTAGCGTCACATACACGTGACGATCTGTGCTTCTCTAAAACCTCCTATTGAGCAATCCAGTTCGCATGTTTGATGTTGTGCAAGTATTATAAACAAGGCACATTCACCTAACATTAGAAGGCAATTTTCACAGTTTTTACAACTTTAAAAACGTCAGGGAAATTTTATGAGCCCCCGTTGCAGTAACGTGCAGGTGACGGTTGTGGTTAACGGCAGAGGGGGTTTCATCTTAACCCTTGACGGTTTTCATTCAATTCTGTTTTGCTATTTTAAGCAAAGCAAAGTAAAAGGAAACAAAACAGAGGAAGATCCGTCCCAGAAATAATGATGTCCTCATCCTAATGTCTTATTTTACATGTGTGGAAGGCCACCCGAAAGGCCACGAATTCAAGCTAGCGTATTACGTGCTGCGCTCACCACCCCATGTGCCGGGGGCTACTCGGGCCTGGGTCCCATGCTCACCTGCACAGGGCCTCCGCGTCCAGCTGTCGGGGGTTTCTGTGGTCTATGATGATGATGTCGTGATGCTTGTCCAGGAAACAGGCAAGGACAGCCTGGGCCTCCTTGGTAACTGTGCACTTAAACCCTGCTTTTTCACACGCCCTGCAGAATCCATTACACTGGTTATCTTCTTTGGTAAACACTAAAAGTACCTGAATCAAAAAAGTGCGAACACTTTTTAAAAAAACAAGTTGTTAGAACTGTCATTTCTTAACACGCCACAGAAAGCTCCCGGGGCCCGGACGGCAAGCACACAGATGTGAACATAATCTGTTGATAGAAATCTTCGTCCAGGTAACTCAGGGACCGAAATTAGTGCTATTTGAGCTGCTTTTGTCTGGACGTCCAACTGCATGGGCCCTATACTTATTCTTTAGCGAATAAGCCCACTGGCAGAATTCAACAAAAGCTTGATTAAGCATTTTATCCTGAAACTACTTCAATGAAAACACAAATACTTATTTTAGTTAATAGTAAATTAACTAGACAAGTCCTTCAATGACAAAGACTAATATTTCAGTCAAACTTTTAGATACTTAAAACTTTAAATAGTGTAATTAAACGTTCTGACTCAAGGGTTTATGTAATTCCTCCAAGTTAAAAAAAAAATTACTTTGATGATAAGAGAAGAGACTTCAGGCAGCTCAAAATATAACAGCTCACAACCAACCAGGTAACCCCTCAACCTCCCTTCCCTCTGGAAACCACCAGATTGTTCTCTATAAACCTGCTTCTGCTTTTTGGTGGTGATGGTGGTTTGTTTTGTTTTTCAGATTCCACACGTAAGTGAAATCATATGACATCTGTCTTAGGGGAGAGGGATTAGAAGGTAAAGCTTCCAGTCATAAAATACATAAGACCCGGGACACGATGGACACACGGGGAATACAGTTAATAATCTAGAACAACATATGGGACACTGTTCCATTGTTCCATTCAGACAACATATTCTGAATGGATACAAACGCTGAATCACTCTGTTGTGCGCCGTAGGTCAGCGACGTTTCAATGAAAAAAGTAATAAAGTTGTGATCGATAGCAAAGGACAAACCGTCAGTTAAGGGACGCAGGAACAGCACAAGGTGCAACAGACAGCACTGCGCCTCTGCCCGGGACGACGGCTCGTGGTCCCCGTGCCCGCTGCGCCTCCCCCGTCCTGCCGGCACCCCCACACCCCGGGTCTGGTGCAGGAGCACCCTACTCTGTCCCTTCAGACCCACACGGGCTCCTGAGGGCGACAGGGGTGAGGTGGAGGTGGGGCAGCCTGGGAGAAGGACACTACAAGGCTGACAGAAACGCTGTCCCCCAAGGCTTAGTTCCTCGAAGTTTTCCCAAGGGCACAAATACCACTAATGCAAAGAACTAAGAGCACATTCCTGCCAGCAGCTTTGCACAGGTTTTAAAATGTTAACGGTGAACACGGTTTGTGTGCCAGACGCATCAAGGAACTCTGGAGCTCAATTTCAACTGGTGATTTTGCCTAACATTTTGGATTTGATAATTCATAGATACTTTCTGATGGAAAGTTAATGTTTTGCCCCCTTTGCTCCCCACCCCCCACAATGATGCACATTCTTTTATTGCTGAACCTTTCAAAGTAGGTTGCAGGCATCTCGTCCTCTCTAAATACCTCAATGTGTGTTTCTAAGAAAAGGACATTCTCTTCTGTGACTAGAGTACTATGATCAGGTTTAGGAAATTTAGTGTTGATCCAATACCATTATCTAAAATAGGAAACTATTTTCAATTTTAGGCCCTCGCCCTCCCCCCTCTTTGGAGAAAATCAGTATGTTTAGGGCACAGCATGGTTTCTTACTACCTGGAGTTGATCTGGATGAAATCTCATGGGGCCAAACTGCACGTCAGCAATGGCTACCTGTAAGAAAAAGATGTGTTTTTAAAAAGATTGTTTTAAAGGTAAGTGCCACAGATGAAAGCAAAATTTCTACTCCAGAGAAAAAATTAACAGAAATTCAATAGTTGTTACACAGATTCCCAGGGACTGGCTTATAAAGCCCAGGAAAGGTGTAAGAGTATGGAGGGAGAGGTAACAGGAATCTGATCCTGGCTCTTTTCCTAGCTGCGTGTGATTCTAAGCAATTTACTCAACCTTCCTCAGCCTAAATTTCTCGTTTGTTACAAAGATGAAATGAGTTTCCAATATAAAGAGTCCCCCCAGATTAGACACTGAACGAACAGTGGTTCCTTCTATCTTTCTCCTGATGGACAATGAAACCTTACATCCAAAATGGCACAAAGAAAGTGAAATCCAGCTGTTAGAACCGTGCGACAGCAGAGCCAAGGAAACCTGGTTGAGAAGCAGTCGACGCTTGGGTTTTACAGGGAGCAGAGCGCTCATCAATAATTGCTTATCTATTTGAGAACTGAGAACGAGACCGCACAAAGATAAATGTCACAACCAAACCCCAATGAGTCACGACCATCACAGTGCCAACGGAAGGGCTTATCCTGGGTGTTACGCCAAGAGCTGAGCATCCATCATCTCGCTGAATCTTCACAGTAACACAGTGAGGTTTGCAACTGGAAAGCCGAGGTTCCAAATACCTTGTTCAAGGCCACCCACTCAGCAAGTGGCAGCCGCGATTTTGCTGCAAATCCAGGGCCCCTGGAAGGTTTGGGCAGTCTGCACACCTCATGAAGGAGCCCAAGGGAGCAGGAACGTGGGGCTGAAATACAGCCCCAAGTGATGGACGCTGGCACTGACTTGCTACCCAGATGATACACATTTCCAGAAACACTGTACATACTGGGGGATCACCAGGCCTCCGGGTGATGGTATGATTCCACAGGGGGAAAAAAAAAATCTGCAGTGGAAGACCAAGATGTAGGAGCCTTCCCGCAAGGTATTTCCTACCTGACTGCCCACCTCCAGTCTCTCCCCTCAGGTGGTGATCTGCCCTACAGTAAACACATGGAACAAATCCTGCTCAGTCGTGGTGGGGGGGGGTCCATGTTTATTTTTCACTGCTAAAAGCTGATGTCTACCAGTCATGGGACACCAGCTTAGTGTCTGATTTGCTTTATGCTAATTTCATCTCTCAGAAGGCCTAAGAAGAATGAGGGCCGCCATTACTGCAGACTAAGATTGAGGGGGATTCTGTGACAGGGCGGAAGGCCGAGGAGAACAGACCTCCCACGGCACCGCCTATCCTCCTGCAGGCCAGCCTGTCAGTGAGGAGCACAGCTGGGTACTGAAGCCAGACGTCTTGAGACGTGATCCCAGAGGGCCAGGAGAGTCTAAAAAGAGAGGTCTGGTCTAAATCCTCATACTCCCTCGGTGCACCGAGAAGGAAAGCAAGAGGCACCGAGAGAGACCAATCTGATGAGTTTCTTGCTGGTTTTTACAAAGTTTAAAGGAATGAATGAATGAAAGAACAAGGAATGATACGGACCTACTGCTTGGAAAATACAAGAAGGAAGAAAATGACAGGAAAAAGAGAAGAGAAATCATTTTCGCTGACTTTCTATAGTATGGGGGGCAGTTTCAGAGGAGAAAGCAGACACCTCACAACAGCAGGCACGATGCTGCCATCGCAGGCAGCACTTGTGTCCTTGACCTGAATTGGGACCTGTAGCCTCTGACAGAGGACACTTATGAAACTGGCTATGAAGGGGGCGCCTGGGTGGCGCAGTCGGTTAAGCGTCCGACTTCAGCCAGGTCACGATCTCGCGGTCCGTGGGTTCGAGCCCCGCGTCGGGCTCTGGGCTGATGGCTCAGAGCCTGGAGCCTGTTTCCGATTCTGTGTCTCCCTCTCTCTCTGCCCCTCCCCCGTTCATGCTCTGTCTCTCTCTGTCCCAAAAATAAATAAACGTTAAAAAAAAAAATTTATAAAAAAAAAAAGAAACTGGCTATGAAGGATCCAGGAGATAAAAAAGAAAGTCTGAAAGGGGAGAAGGAAAACATTTATGAACAGCATAAAAACATACGATATTCTAGGTCACAGAGAAAACCTTGAAACATATTCCTAAAAGTAAAAATGGTGGTTTTTATTCTTCAGCCATAATGCAACCAAACCAGAAATTAAAAACATTAAGTTTAAACAAAATCGACAAATACCCCCACCCTGAAAATTTTTTACACATTAACTTGTAATTGCTGGGTCAGAGACAGAAATGCAAACTATACATATAGAGTACCTGGAAAATAATAAAAATGAGAATATCACATAATGAAAACTTACATGATACTGCTACACTTTACTCAGAGGCCAGACTCATAGCCTTAACTTCTTTTGTCACGAAACAAGAATGAAGTAAATATACCGAGCTTTCAAATCACTAAGTTTGAGAAAGTCAACCATACGAACTGAAGGAAACCAGGAGGAGAAAAATTAAGTTGAAGGTAGTAATTCACAAAAATTTAAAAACGTTAACGACTAGCAAGTTTTAAAAAATCCATGTATGTGTGCATCTAGTGTTGGTGACCAGCTGAGAGACAGGATAAAAAGTGTGAACGGCTCAGGACAAAGCCTCGTCCTTCCCAGGAAAACAACTCTGAGCACACGGTCCAGACCAAAAGTGGGTTATGAAATAACTTTCACAAAGGACAGTGTAACTTTATGATCTCAACTTATAAAAACAACACACCACTGCATTAATTTTAAGAAATAAAAGAAGTTATAGGTTTTTAAAAGACTATTAATTTTGCCTCAACATGATTTTAGCGATATCATTTTAAAGCATTAATGTTTCAGCAGCTCTATTTGACCACTGAACACTTACTTTATTTACTTAACTAGATTGCATTTTAACCTTACATCCTGTCTACGGGATATATCCGGCTCTCAGGACCTCTGTTGAGCAGTGTCCCAGCAGAGCTGGACAACTACTTACCACTGCCCCCCCACCCCCCCAAAATAACCACCACCAGGAAATGTGATGACATTACTCAGTGAGCAGACGTCAGCAGTGAGCCCTTAAAAAGTAAACAACTTCCCAACTGCTCTGGAAAAGGGGATCAGAACTATAGAATTCTTGTATTCCTCCTTTTTTCGTGCATGAAAATCACGATCAAACTGACCTAATGCTTCAAAGTCGCAACCCTTTTAATAATAATTTATTGTGCACGTTAATATTTTAAAAGGGAACAGTCATTTTTAAATCAATTTTAATATCACAGGTTTGATTTAATCTTTCAGCTTCAAAAGCAATTGTTATCTTTAGACAATATAGAAATAAGAGTATATTCACTGGCTGCTACTGGTAATCGTACAAATTGTTTAGTCTTCTGGATTTTTAAATATTTATGTATTTATTAATATTTATTATTAAAGAGAGATTGTAAAAAGTCTATTTGTATTTTAATAAGGTAATATTTGTAAATATGGCTGACAGAAACATGAAATAAATAATAAGGAATTTTGACAAACCACCTATCAGATTTCTTTTGTTTGCCTAACTGACCGAACATTCACAAGTGACAGCAAGGGGCACCTGGGTGACTCAGTTGGTTAAGTGTCTGACTTCAGCTCAGGTCATAATCTAGCAGTTCGTGAGCTAGAGCCCCACGCTGGGCTCTGCCTGGAGCTCAGAGCCTGGAGCCTGCTTCGGATTCTGTGTCTCCCTGTCTCTCTCCCCTCCCCCGGCTCACGCTCTGTCTCTCTCACTCTCAAAAATAAACAAACATTTAAAAAATTTAAAAAACACAACCGAACAAGAAAACAAGTGACAGCAGAAGGCCAAACTAGGGTTAGGAATCTGGATCATGGGTGGGAGTGGGAAAGAAAAGAGATACATGATACTAACCAGCCTAAAATTTCTGTTCCCTTCAACCCTCCCTATCCCTTGCCTGCTTTTTTTTTTTCCCCTGTAGCTCTTAATCGTCATTTGCAAAACTTCATATACTATTTATCCTCTTTATTTTCTGTCTCTCTCACTAGAATGTAAGATCTATCTACAGGGATTTATCTGCTTTATTCACTGCTGTACTTCCAACACCCAAAAGAGTCCCTGGCACATGGTAGGCATTTAAGAAACCTTTTTGAGTGAATGTTTACTCAACAGCTCATCTTTCTCAATCAATCGTTTATCTAGAAATCAGTCATACTAGTTTCTACGTACACATGTATACGTAACACAGCACTTCCAGTTTTCAGAATATTTTCATGCATACTTTATTTCATGAGGGGACATCAAGGAAGGAAGGATTTTTTATGAAAGCCTAATGAGTACTAGGAGCCACAAAAGAATCATGTGATCTTTTTCCTACATTCCCTTTATTAGAAACAAAGTGAATGCTGAGATCAACTTATATTGATTGTATACAAACCTAGGAACTATAGAGCACAGACATAAATCAAGAGTTTGTCCTCAACCAGCCTATCCCTCCAGATTTTCCCTGTACTTTGCCTGGCCCTCTTGTCTTTCTTTCTCTGGGCAAAGAGTGCCCAGTTCTCTTAACCTGGTCAAAAGAACACAACCTAGGCAAGAGTCAGGAGACACCAGTTCTTGGGGGGGGGGGGAAGAGTCAAAATTAATCCAGACATCTGTGGATTACCTACTATTGTGCTTTAAGCCAAGCACAGAGCTAGATGCTAGGAGCGCAAAGAAGCGCCCACCCCTGGCCTTGAGTAGGAGAAGAGGCAAATGTACACAATGACAACATGGGAGAGTTTTAATAGAGAAAGAGGGAGCCTATTATGTGCTCAATACTCCGCTTCCAGTCCTATTTAAATCCAATTTAGTCCTTACTCTATGAGTCAGGCAAGCTCGTTAACTCCATCTCATTGATGAAAAACTAAAGCTCAGTGCAGTGTGGTTAAACACTTGGTAAGTGACAATGGTGAGAACAAGTCCCAATTCACAGGGACTGGATTCCTGTGGTCTTTTCGTGCTCCACTGGGGAAGGCCTAAAATCACCCGACCCTAGCCTAGATCTAGAAAAATAAGACCAAGAACCCAGAAGTCAGCATTCGCCCATGGTTTCCCAGGCATTCAACATCCAACTGAGAACAAGACAGACGGTGTCTCTACCTACCAGGGGGAGATGTGATGGAAGAGTAACTGGGGTGCTATTTTGAATCAGAGTCCAGGAAGGCCTCTCTGTGGCAGCAATGTGGAATAGGAGATCTGCATGATAAAGGAGCCAGACATTCGAGGCACAGGGGAAGGAGTGCCAGACAGAGGAAACGGGGTGCATGGGACCCATGGTGGCAACGGGGAGCATTCGAGGAAAGGACAGGGAAGAGGGAGGAGATGAGGTCATGGCTAGGCAGAAGCCAAAAGATGCAGAGCTTTCGAAGCCAGGACAAGAAACTTGGGTTTTATCCTGAATTTCATAAAAAGCACTAGGGAGTTTTATACAAGGAAATGATAGGATCTGATTTTTATCTTTATTAAAAAAAATTTTTTTAAATGTTTGAGAGAGACAGGGCGTGAGCAGGGGAGGGGCAGAGAGAGAGGGAGACACAGAATCTGAAGCTGGCTCCAGGCTCCGAGCTGTCAGCACACAGAGCCTGATGCGGGGCTTGGACCCATAGATGATGAGATCATGACCTGAGCTGAAGCCGGCTGCCCAACCGACTGAGCCACCCAGGTGTCCCCCTCTAATTTTTATTTTTTGAATAGACCTCTTTAAACGGATCCCCTTTATATTTTAAACAGATCCCCGGTGGGGAATGGACAATGCGAAGGTGACAGCAAAGGCAAGGAGACCAGTGAGGAGGCTTCCACAGTCCAAGTGAGAGAGGACGGCAGCCTGGCCCAGGAGTTGCCATGGAGACGAGTGCGTGGTTTTGGGCTGTTTGGGAGGAAGGGTGATCAGGACCCCCTGACGGACAGGACGTAATCAAATCTACTGGCTCCCAGACCAGAGTTCTGGTATCTGACTTGCAGTTTTATTTCACTGTTGCGTGGAAATTTGGGGTTATGCAAGGCATCCTGGTAGAAGCTGGTGCGGGTCGGCTTGGTCCTTTCCAGATCCACCCACAAGATGGCACCAGGACCCACCCCGAAGCGGAGCTCCTCAACTGCTCTCCCAGGTACTCGGAGAGCGGCCCAAAGGCTCCGCGTCTATCCCAACTGTTTGTGTCTCTTTTTTCTCTCCTTACCTGTTCTTAATTGTCCCTTCAGTCAACTTAAACGGCAAATATTTACAAGGGGCCTTTTATGTTTCCCCATCTGAATGCTAAAATCAAGTCACACGCCAGGGCAAAACCGTTCGGAGGTCCTTTTTTCCCAAACTCATATTGTTCAGCAAAAAATGGGTGTCTGGATTAAGTGAACTATTTAAAGAGTTTAACGTAATGCCCGACTGTGAGGAAATGCCCAATACGTTCTAAAGGACCCACAGAAAAGATTTTCCAAGGAGCTTTTGCTATGAAACTACAAGTTGCCGCACATGCACACATGTAAGGCATTTTTACTTTTTTTGTTATTTTTTTTGATGTTGTTTGAGAGAGAGAGAGAGAGAGAGAGAGAGAGCGAGCGCATGTGTGTGCATGCTAATGGAGGAGGGAAGAGAGAGAGGAAGGCTCCCAAGCGCGGGGCTTGATCCTGCCGACCATGGGATCACGACCTGAGCCAAACTCAAGAGTCGGACACTTAAGTGACTGAGCCACCCAGGTGCCCCTGAAAGGCGTTTTTAAAACTGCATTTTTCCAAAGAGCCAGTTTCTTTCAGAGCACTAAGGTAATCTCTAATAAGAACCATTAACTTCACGCTGCCTTGAAATAATGTAAGAAATAGAACCTACGTCTTAAATATCATACTCATGTACTTGGAACAACGGACAAGTAAAGATTTTCCCCAAACCCTGAAGGAACACTGCCTCTGAAGGTGAAACAAGAAAATTGAACAGAAAAAATGAGAACAGCCAATTGTAAGATAACCCAACCTTAAGCTTTTTTTTTTTTTTTAAATGTGTCCCTGAAACGTAAGAATCCTCATATCCCAACTCGGCCATCTGAGGTGTAACATCTCGGAGGCCGAGGACCCACCTCTCCTCCACCCCTCAGAAAAGAGGAGCCGATCACTTGAGCACCATCCTGTCAGAATGAGAAGGGGGGGGGGGGGGTGACAGGCTGCCGGGGGAGGGGAGCCAGAGGCTCAGAACTCCCTCCAGGAGAAAAACGGAATCCAGCGGGTATAGATGATCCCGGCACGGACAAGAAGTATTCCTGGCTGTAAGTTAACAAATGGGCGTCCTGCCTCTCACTGGGTGGGTGTTACGTTTATCGCCGGTGTCCATGTCACATGCTGCACAAATGACAGCAAGCCTCTCGTTCAGGAGGCTCCCGGCTGCCCGCACCCCTGCTGACTGCTGCTGGCACCCGGACGGCTTTCCGAGGCTTTCCGGGGTCAGCCGACGCACCTCGAAGATACCCGATGGGACTACGCTAACAACGACCACGCCCATGATAGAAAGGATTATGTAGAATCACCCAAACAGTCCCCATGACCAGTGTTCCTGAGGTTGGACAGATGGGGGGTTACACTCTGGCCCCTGGCCCCTGAGAAGCTGTGTGTCTTTAGGCAAGTTTCTCCACTCCGCTCAGCCTCGCCCAGAAAACCGTGACCGTGAGGACGAAAGGAGGACTTGACCCGGTCAAGTGCGCCACAGCGGGCATCTACCGGCGCTAGCGGAAGGGGCCGCACAGGCATCCCCGGCCCCCCTGCGCTGGCTCTACAGCAGCCAAGAGATCCTTAGCAGGTGTGGCGGCGACCCACGTGGCTTTGGCTAGAAGGCGGGTTTCCAGACTGAACGGTAACTCGAGAAAGTCTGCCAGAGCCCGACCGCCCGACCGCCTTGCTGCATCAGAGCAGGACACCCTCTGCACGCAGTCCGCGGCCCCACTGGGGGCACCATCTCCCACAGGAGCCCTGTCGCAAGGCTCCCCGAGTATTTTCACTGACCTCCACGGTTTTTCGTAAGTAACACTGAGTTCTTTAAAGCTTCTTTTTGGAATACTTTCACTACCAATTATGTCTAATTCTAAACTGCAAATAACCAGCACTGGAAAATCAAGGGAGAAGTTGTTTTCTTATGTCCCAAAGAAGACCGAACTTGGGGTCTGAGAGGAGAAAGCCCAGGGCAGAGAGGAAGTACACGGCAAAGGTCTGACATCAACAGAGGACGTGAAGAAGGCCCGAGGCAGAGGAGGCCTCGGATCAAGAAGATTAGGGATGGGGGCTGGAGGGGGGAGGATGGCTGGGGCCTTGGCCCCAAGCTTCAGATAATCCCTGCCTCCCCTGTCACTGCAAAGAGCGGCGACGGCCCAGGACAAAGTTTCCCAGAAGGATGTGTTCTGCCAGGGATACTCTTTTTGAGGGTCTTAAGGCAAAACCTTGAGCACAAGTTACCTGGTATTTCTATAGGAAAACGTATGTTTACATCCTCCAAACATCCTCCCAATACATTTTAAGACTTTTTTCCACAGTTTTATGTTTACATCAAAACTAAAAAGCAGGTACAGTAAGGAATATCCTTTACCCTCATAATGTATAGCCCTCCCTCCCCATCATCACCACCACTCACCAGAATGGTAGTTTGTTGCTGTTGTTTGTTTTGTTTTGTTTTTTACCAAAGATTAACCCACATTGACACATCATAATCAGCCCCAATCCGTATTTTACCTTAGGCTTCCCTCGGTGTGGTACATTCTGGGATGCAAACAAATGTATAATGATATACATCCATCATTATAATATCATAAGGAGTGTTTTCACTGCCCTAAAAGTCCTGCCTATTCATCTCTCCCACCTCCAGCCACCACTTAATTTTTTGTCTCCAGAGTTTAGCTTTTTTCCAGACTGTCATATAGTTGGAATCATACAAGTACGTAGCCTTTCCATATTGGTTTCTTTCACTTAGTAAATGCATTTACGGTTCCTCCACACCTTTCATGGCTTAATAGTTCATTCCTTTTTAGTGCTGCAAAACATTCCACTGTCTGACGTATCCGTTATCCATTTACCTACTAAAGGACATCCTGGTGGCTTCTAAGTTTTAGCAATTAAGAACGAAGCTACTATAAACATCCTCATGCATGTTTTTGATTGGCTGCTATGTTTTCAACTTTCTTAACGGTTGAGTTTTTTAAAGCTCTTTGTATATTCTGGACAACAGTGGTTTATCAGATACATCTTTTGCAAATATTTTCTCCCAGTCTGTGGCTCATCTTTTAAAGCTCTTGATGTTGTCTTTCATTGGGCAGAAGTTTTTAATTCTAATAAAGTTCAGTTTATCAGTCATTTCTTTTACGGACGTTTTATCTATTCATTGCTGTTGTATCTACAAAGGCATCACCGCACCCAAGGTCATCCAGATTTTCGCCTCTAGAAGTTCATAGTTTTACATTTTGCTTTTAGGTCTGTAATTCATTTTGAGTTGATTTTTGTTTTTTTTTTTATTTTTTTTTAACGTTTATTTATTTTTTTTTTTATTTTTTTTTTTATTTAAAAAAATTTTTTTTTTCAACGTTTATTTATTCTTGGGACAGAGAGAGACACAGCATGAACGGGGGAGGGGCAGAGAGAGAGGGAGACACAGAATCCGAAACAGGCTCCAGGCTCTGAGCCATCAGCCCAGAGCCCGACGCGGGGCTCGAACTCACGGACCGCGAGATCGTGACCTGGCTGAAGTCGGACGCTTAACCGACTGCGCCACCCAGGCGCCCCTAACGTTTATTTATTTTTGAGACAGAGAGAGACAGAGCATGAACGGGGGGAGGGGCAGAGAGAGAGGGAGACACAGAATCGGAAACAGGCTCCAGGCTCTGAGCCATCAGCCCAGAGCCTGACGCGGGGCTCGAACTCACGGACCGCGAGATCGTGACCTGGCTGAAGTCGGACGCTTAACCGACTGCGCCACCCAGGCGCCCCTTGAGTTGATTTTTGTGAAGCAAATAAGGTGTGTCTCTAAATTCATTATTTTGCACGTGGATGTGCAATTGTTCTAGCATCATATATTGAAGCGACTATCATTGTTCCATTGTACTGCCTTTGCTCCTTTGTCAAAGACCAGGTGACTCTATTTATGTGGGTCTATTTCCGGGCTCTCTATTCTGATCCACTGATCTGTCTATTTTTTTTTCACCAATACCCCAATGTCTCAATTACTGTAACTTTCAGTAAGTCTTTAGGTCGGGAACTGGTCACCAAGCCTGGTTCTTCTCCTTTAATATTGTGCTGGCTATTCTGGGTCTTTTGCCTCTCCGTGTAAACATTAGAGTCAGTTTGTCAATAACCATAAAGTAACTTGCTGGGGATTCTGACTGGGATTGCACTGAATCCATAGATCAAGTTGGAAAACACTGACATCTTGACAATACTGAGTTTTCATACCCACAAATATGGAATATCTCTCCATTTATTTAGCCCTTCTTTGATGTTGTTCATCAGAATGTTATGGTTTTCCTCCTACAGATCCTACACATATTTTATTAGATTTATACTAATATTTTGTTTGTTTTTTGGGGGGTACTGATATAAATGATAATTTGTTTTTAATTTCAAATTCTCCTTGCTTGTTGTTAGTATACAGGAAAGCGAGTGCCTTATATTAACCTTGTATCCTGCCACCTTGCTACAATCACTTATTAAGTCTGTCAAAAGCTAGTTTTTCTGCTGATCGTTTTGGATTTTCTACATAAATGATGTCATCTAGAAACAGAAAGTTTTAGGTCTTCCTTCCCAACTGTACCCCTTTTATTTCCTTTTCTTGTCTCACTGCATTAGCAAGAACACCCAGTATGATGCTGAAAAGGAGTGGTGAGAGGCGACCCATCATTGCCCTGTCCCTGATCTTGGCAGGAAAGCTTCAAGTTTCGCATCATTAAGTATGATGTGAGCTACAGGGTTTCCTTACCACGTTGAGGAAGTTCCCCTCTATTCCAAGTTTACTGAGAGTTTTGTTTTGTTTTTACCATGAATCAGTTTTGGATTCTTTCAGGTGCTTTTATTGCATTTATTGATATGATCATGTAATTTTTCCTTTTTAGGCTACTGATGTGCCAGATTACATTAACTGATTTTCTAATGTTTAACCACCAGCTTTGCTTACCTAGGATAAAGTCCACTTGGTTGTGGTATATAATTCTTTCGATACGTTTTTTTTTTTTTTTTACTTGATTTGCTAATACTTTGTTGAGAATTTTTACATCTATGCTCATGAAAGATATTGGTCTATAGTTTCCTTGTAATCTGGCTTTGATATCAAGGTAATGCCGGCCTCACAGAATGAGTCAGGAAGTATTCCCTCTGCTTCTACCTTCTGAAAGAGATAGTAAAGAATTAGTATAATTTCTTCTTTAAATGTTTGGTAGAATTTACTAGTAAAGCCATATAGGCCTGGTACTTTGTTTTGGAAGGCTATTACTGATTGACTTAATTTCTTCAAGAGATCTAGGCCTATTCAGATCATCAAGTTCTTGTGTGAGTTTTGACAGTTTGTGTCTTTCAAGGAATTGGTCCATTTCATCTAGGGTGTCATATTTGTGGGCACAGAATTGTTCACAGCATTTCTTTATTACCCTTTTAACCTCCAAGGGATCTGTAGTGAAGTTCCCTCTTTTATTTCTGATATTAGGAATTTGTGTCTATTCTCTTTTTTAGCTAGCCTGACTCATCAATCTTACCGATCTTTTCGAAGAACCAGCTTTTGGATTCATTAATTTTTCTCTACTGATTTCAATTTCACTAATTACTGTTTTAATTCTTATTATTTCTTCTGCTTACTTTGGATTTAACTTGCTCTTCCTTTTCCCCCCAAGTTTCCTAAGGTGGTAACTTGAGTTACTAATTAAAAAACAGATGTTTATGTTTATTTATTTTTGAGAGCAAGAGAGACAGAGAGCACAAGCGGGGAAAGGGCAGAGAGAGGGAGACACAGAATCCAAAGCAGGCTCCAGGCTCTGAGCTGTCAGCACAGAGCCCGACGCGGGGCTCGAACCCACGGACCGCAGGATCATGACCTGAGCCAATGTTGGACCTTTAACCGACTAAGCCACCCAGGTGCCCCATTAGTTTACTAATTTTAGATCAATCTTCTTTTTTAGTATATGCATTCAACGCCACAAATTTCTAAGCACTGCTTTGCTGTATCCCACAAATCTTGATAAGCTGTGTTTAATTTTCATTTTTGAATTTCTTTTTGAGATATCTTCTTTGACCCATATGTTATTTAGAAGTGTGTTGTGTAATCTCCACATATATGGGGACTTTCTGGTTATCTTTGTTATTACTAGTTTAATTTCAATGTGGTCTAAGCAGACACTGTAGGATTTCTATTCGTTCAAATCTGTTACAGTGTAATGGCCCAGAACACGGTCTATTTTGGTGAATGCTCTATATGAGTTTGAGTGGGGGAAAAACATGTATTCTGCTGTTAGATGAAGTCGTCTGTAGATGTCAATTATATCCACTTGACTGATGGTGGTGTTGAGTCCCATTACGTCCTTAACTGATTTTCCGCCTGCTGGATAGGTCCATTTTTGAAAGAAGCGTGTTGAGGTTCCTTACTACGATAGTGAACTCGTCTATTTCTCCTTACGGTTCTATTGGTTTCTGTCTCACTCGGTTTGATGCTCTGTTGTTGGGGGCATACGTATAAAGGGTTGTTATGTCTTCTTGGAGAGCTGACTTGCTTATCATTACGCGGTGTCCTTTTGTCTCCCTGATAACTTTCCTTACTTGGAAGTCTGCTCCGTCTGAAATTAGTGCAGCTGCACTTGTTTGCTTTTGATTAGTGTTAGCATGGCATATCTTTATCCATTTAATGTGTATGTGTCTTTGTGTTGAAAGGGAGTTTCTTGTAGACAACATATTTTCTTTCTGATATTCACCATGGGAATCTTGTAAAACTCCCAGAGGCAAACCTCACAATACTGTGCGCCCTCCTCTCATGTCACGGTCCCTCAAAAGGCTCTACTTCTCTCCGAGTTGGTGCATTAAGCCTCCAGCGATTTATCGATTACAGCCCAGGCTTTCCTACCCCAGCACTCCTGAGTGGCTTCCATTCCTGAGTCTCTGGTAGGCAGTGACTCCTTGTATTCTCCCGGCTCTCCAATCTTGGGGCCACTGTGTCTTCCCTTATGGATTTAAGAAGAGCTACGGGGCACCTGGGTGGCTCAATCGGTTAAGCGTCCGACTTCGGCTCTGGTCATGATCTCGCAGTTCATGGGTTTGAGCCCCACGTCGGGCTCTGTGCTGACGGCTCGGAGGCTGGGGCCTGCTTCGGATTCTGTGTCTCCCTCTCTCTCTGCCCCTCCCACCTCATGCTCGCGCTCTCTCTCTCAAAAATAATTAAACATAAAAAAAAAAAAAGAAGAGTTGTTGATTCTTCGGTCTCTTCAGCTTTTTACTTATCGTTAGGACAAAACGGTGATTCTCAAGCTCCTTATGTGCAGATCCAGAAACTGGAAGTCCAATACATTTTTAACAAAATGATGTGCAGGAAGGTCTCAAGTTACAATCCAAATACCCTCGTTACAACATCAAGTAGTCAAATCGTACAAGCATTCTGGAAAGCACGGAGTGGCAAAGGGGACGTGCATGTCCCAAAGCTGCTGTGCAAAGGAGGCCTCCGAGCACCACGCGGCCGCTCTCTGCCTTCCTCTGCCTTCCTCTGGGTCATACGGGAGGGCAGGCAAACTGCTCTCATCACCGCATCCACAGCGGCCGCTTGTCAATACCCACAACATTTGGTGATCAGAAAGCGATGTTTTAAGCATTTACGTGCTGACGTGTCACAATATTATTGCATAGAGGGCTTCAGTTAGTCTCAATTATGCTTTAGGAAACAGGTTGGAGGTTTGAGTTGACTTATAACAAATTGTCAAAGTTTCCCACTGAGACGAGTTAAGTAATGGCTCCTAGTTGAACTTTTCACTTAGAGCATGTGATGTTCAGGAACTCATTACTGAGGTTAAGCCAAAAATGCCTGTACCTGCATACCCTATGACCCAGAAGTGAGAATTTGGGGTCTATTAACAAAGATCTGTAAGGGATATGTGCAAAGAAGTTTGTCCAGAGTTCTGCATAGTAGCAGAGTTGCAGGCAATATGTGTATATCTAACCAGGAGACAGTAATATGCTGGATCTTAAAAACATACGCTAAGCAAAAAAAGAAACAGAATGAGATCTGTAATACAATACCATTTACAAAAATTAAAAATACATAATAAGCACATAACATAACAATACATACTTTATAACAACACACAAAATGAAATAACATATACTAAGCATATAAAAATGATGATCTACAGTAGGCAGGGAGGGAAGTGGAGTGGAGAAACATAAAAATAACCAAACCACAAAAAAAGAGTAACCTTGGGAGTAGGCAGGAATTTCTTTTTTTTTTTTTTTTTAATTTTTTAAAATTTACATCCAAATGATTTCAGGAGTAGATTCCTTGATGCCCTTTACCCATTTAGCCCATCCCCCCTCCCATAACCCCTCCAGCAACCCTCAGTTTGTTCTCCATATTTGAGTCTCTTATGTTTTGTCCCCCTCCCTGTTTTTATATTATTTTTGTTTCCCTTCCCTTATGTTCATCTGTCTTGTCTCTTAAAGTCCTCATATGAGTGAAGTCATGTGATTTTTGTCTTTCTCTGACTAATTTCACTTAGCATAATACCCTCCAGTTCCATCCACATAGTTGCAAATGGCAAGATTTCATTCTTTTTGATTTAGGCAGGGATTTCTTAAGCATAAACAGCACTAACCATAAAGGAAAACCTTGATAAGTTAGATTTTAAAATTAAGAACTTCTGTTCATCAAAAGACCCTAGTAAGGGAATGAAAAGGTCAGCCATAGGGATACCTGGGTGGCTCAGTCGGTTAAGTGCCTGACTCTTGATTTCGGCTCAGGTCTTGATCTCACAGTCGTGAGATCCAGCCCCACATCAAGCTCAGTGTGGAGCATGGAGCCTGCTTGGGGGTTCTCTCTCATTCTCTCTCTCTCTCTCTCTCTGCCCCTCCCCTGCTCGTACTCCCTTGTACTCTCTCTCCCTCTCTCTCTCAAAATAAATAAATAAACCTAAAAAAAAAAAAAAAAGAAAGAAAAGGTCAGACACAGAATGGGAGAAGGTATTTACAACACATATGACCGACAAAGTACTCATACTTACAATATATAAAGAATGCCTGAAGATGAGGACGAAATAACCAGACAAGCCACATGGAGAGAGCCTTGCACACGCAGCTGATGCTAATATGCTAACTACTGGGCGGGATAATTCAACCCTCTGAATCAGAATTCAGCTAGGAAAAGAAATCAAGCTCATCAAGGATTGTTAGGTTCCAACAATTTTTAAAGAAGGTATGTAAGCAGGAAATTTGAACAGATATTTTAAATGTTACAAAACACATAAACAAAGATCACTGGCTCAAGTCACTTCTGTTTTTTTAAACATTTTTATTTTATTTTTTTACTTTTGAGAGAGAGAGAGAGAGGGAAAGTCTCTACTATTTTAAGAGAGTTCTTGAGAGAAAATGGAAGAAGAAGCGTCTGCATCTACAATTTGTGTATCTACGAGGGGAAATGAGTTACTTACGCAACTGCCACACAGAAGAAAGCTTTGTTTCCATAGAGATTATGACACAACTGATTTAGGCCTTAAATTAGAATATTCCGATTTGAATTGAGAAATGATCTTTTTGTCTAAATGAATAGTGTATTCAGTGCGAATAAAAGCTCCGCACATCTGCTGATATCATTTCCTCTTTACTTCAGTAATAATAATGAGAAGACATCCACACAAGTCCTAAAAAGGAATTCATACACCCCAAATTTCACAAGTGCCTGAAAAATATATGGGGGATGACATATTTCTACAGGATGTACAAAAATACTGGCCATAAAGAACATAAAACATTTCAAAACAGCTTTCTGCTCACTTCACAACTATTATAAACATTCTCTTGTATTAAGGATCTGAACAAGAAGACACAAGTCAGTTCTGTCTACCTTCTGTCACTATGGCCTGAATTCAACAGGTAAGCTGTATAGTGGGGGGGGAATGAGGAATCCATGAAATTATTAATCGAAAGCCACAAAAACATCAGAATGGTAAATTTCAAAAGGAGTGAATGTGTGGTCCGCAAATAAAGTACACGTAAACCCTTCAGGGGCCCCACGCTGCCCTAGATAAAGCCTGGCTCTGACAGGGCATTCCAGGGTCCCGTAGTGTCCGCCCTCGTGACTTAGAGCCCCCTCGAAAGCCCACGCATCTTACTACCGTGCCACGGCCATGCGGCTCACCCGGCACGACACAGTCCTGCTTTTTCTTCCTCTCCTCCCTCAATTCCTCCTCATCTTCCAAAACTCAAGCATGCTGTGCCTGTGGCCTCCGTCTGGATGCAGGGTCAAGCCCATGTGTTCCGGAGGCATCTTCGGCTGACCTTCATCACGGAACTGTAGTCCCTGTTACCCGGCCAGCCTGAGCTTCTGGGTTCACGTTCATCAGACTGGAGCCCACACAAGCACAGTGCTCGGTAACCGCTGAATGATTACTGAATAATTGACAGGCCCGACATTTCCTCATGTTCTGATAATACGTATTCCTGAAGGAAATAACCTAAGAATAAAAGGATAAACAATCCCGGGCAACAGAGTAAAAGGAAGATTGGCTAGGTTTCCTGATAGGCTTATATTATAAATCATTCTGTTCTGGTTCTAATTCACTGTGAAATCTCTCCAGCTGAATGGATATTCTAGCTCTTTCTCAAAGGTCTCCACACGAATGATACAATCTTTAATTTTGTTACAGTTGAGCATATCCTCAATTAACCAAGTATTCAAAGTTCTGTTTGATTAGATTCTTGCCCGTTGTTTCTCTGGGCATTTTAGCTCCCCGTATCGATCGCTATTTTCAACTACATTCTCTTCAGCTATCATAGAAAGCACCTGACTTCCTTTTGAAAAACAACTGTTTTCCATTTGAATTATAACATACAATAAGAAATGAATCACAGTATTGGTTTTGAGCATACATCACTGAATCTGAAAATAAAGCACGCTGCACCAAAAGCGGGAAGCAAGGCTTCCAGTTCGACCGAAGGCACAATGTTCATATAAAAATGTCAAGATATGACCATGTGATTTTAGAGAAAAATGTGTAAGACCAGTAACAGACAAAAGCAAACAAATGTAGCGATGAATAATAAATTTTGGATGTACACCTACCTACACTTAAAATGTCTTTAGGTATCCAGCTAAAGGAAACTTGAATTTTATCGTGCTGATTTAACAGTGTAAGAAAAGTATCCCAATAAAAAGAATTATTAGAAATGGAGTAAGCATCACACTTACATGGTAGTGATAAGGCATCAATGGAAAACATGAAATTCTAATTACCCCCGGAAAATGAAGCTCCACTTATCACATGTTAATTTTCCCTAAATAGTTTCCAGTACACAGCTGGCTGAAGCACTTGGGGGACACGGATTCCCAGCACACTGAAAACTCGTCGAGAGGATGGCACAGGGCCCGCGTCTCTACCCCATCACACGGGGCCTGACAAAAGACTGGTAGCGGGAGAGAACAAGTCGGAATGTGTGGTTGTGTGTTTAGGACCTCTGAACTTTGATGAGCTCTCCTTACTCCAAGGCCGAGCAATCACCTGGGGGCATCTGAGCTGTGGTGGGTCTAAGGACAGGGCCCCGTCAGGGATCTGAGGAACTTCCCGGCAGAACCCGCTCCCAGAGGTGAATGTGCTCGGGGACATTCGACTCAGAAAACAAGAGCCCGGTAGTAAAGGACAGTGCAGGAAAGCAATCTGGGCAAGGCTTTACCTTCACTGCCCTGCCGTACACTTAAGATTCTGATATTCTCACAGGCCAACAGTTTGCTTCTGTAATTGGTAGGTTCAAAATGCAGGGCTCTCCTTGCGGGGTAACCAAAAAAGTGATTTTAAGTCATTTTCCCACTTTAAACCTGTTTAATGGAAACAGTGCTTGCTCCACTCTTAAAACTGGGACAAGTCTCGTCAAGCTTCTCCTGCTGACTCTTTCTTAACACAAAGTCCCAGAGATGGATTTTGTTAGTTCCCTAGGGCCGCCAGAACACACGATCACAACCTACGTGGCTGAAAACCCACGGAAAGCTATTTTCTCACAGTGTGGGAGACCAGAGGTCCAGAATCAAGGTGGAGGCAGGTCTCTGGAGGCTCCGAGGGAGAAAGCAGCTGTTCCCTGCCTCTCTCCTGGCTTCAGGTGCCTGCCAGAGATCCTCGGCTGGTGGCCGCACCACACAATGTCCATCTGGCGTCACATGAGCTTCTGAGAAGGACGCCAGTCATTGGATTTAGGGCCCAGCCTAATCCAGTACGGCCTTATCCCAACTGGTTACATCCACAAAGACTCTGTTTCCAAATAAGGTCACATTCTGAGGTTCCAGTGGACATTAAACTTGGAAGGACACTATTTAACCCGTACACTCATTAAGTCGCAAATACAGCCTCAGTTCAGTAATTAAAAATGGTTAATCCACTTCATTTACATAAAGATCAAATTGGGCAAAACTACAGTATATTTCGTGGGGGTGGAGGTGACAGGGAGAACATAAGAAGGCCTTGTAGGGTCCTGGAATGTTCTATTTCTTGATCTGTGTGCTGGTCACATTTACAAAAATTCATCAGGTTGTACGCTTAGGATTTCTGCGTTAACTTTCAAAAAGCGTTTACTTTCAAAAGAAAGCAATCTGCCCAATCTCTGAATAGCACTTCAGTTTTCATTTGCGGAAAAGCCTTCTCTCCAGCAGCGGGGCTGGTCACGGGGCGGCGTGCCTCTGGGGAGGGGGGGGTGGCTGCCTGTCTCCCTCACTTCCTCCCCCACCTGTGAGCTGCTGTTTCTGAGGCAGGGAGCCCAGGAAAGGATCAGAAGGAACTTCCCACTTGCCTGGTGCCATTAGAGGATTTCTCACTCTTGCAGCCTGATGGATTTTTAAAGCCTTTTCTCTTTTGGGGCAGTTTTGTGGTTTCTTTGAAGATTCTCCTTCTGTGTCTCTCCCACCGCAACCGCTTCAGATGGGCAGTGTCAGTCTTCCAGCTGGTTGTTCCCAATCCTCCCTCATCTTCTACCCTGGGGTAGATGGCACAGCCTTCCGTGCGGGGTCCCCTCACCCTGGTCGGCTAGCATCTTAGGCAGGAAACCTTTGGGGATGACCCTACATCAGCCTAGATGTAGCATCTGCCTAGAGCCATCCTGTGCTCACAGCTCTGCTCGGAGTCCTCGTCTATTGTTTAGCGGGAGGGAAGGCTGATATATTCAGGTTCAAGCCCACTGCCCTTGCGGGTAAAGCGGCTCTGCCTGAGTGACGTGAGTGCTTTGTCCTCTAATGTCTGCGGTGCTTCCTGTCTATGCCCCTATATTACTGACGGGCACCTTGAGGAAAGCATCCCCGTTTGACACTCTCGGCACTGCTCAGATGTGTGCCAAGAGTGGAAGTCTCTGAACGGATGTAGAACAGAGAAACCCTGGCTAGGAGGAGGAAGAAAAAGGTTGTTATTGAAAGCAGAGGAATCTGGGCAGCTGCCAAGGTGAACCAGGAGGTAGACCAGGAGGGGAGACCAGGAGGGGAGACCAGGAGGGGAGACCAGGAGGGGAGACCAGGAGGGGAGACCAGGAGGGGAGACCGGGGGGGGGGGGGGAGACCAGGTGGGGAGACCAGGTGGGGAGACCACGAGCTGGACCATAAGGAAGGCAAGAAGTCCTCCCGTCTTCTTTCAAGTTGGCAGGGCTGACCCTGCTGTTGCATAGCACGTGTGTGGGTTCCATCCAATCCCATCAATTCTATAAACTCTATTAATGAGTGGCCTACTAGGCCTGCCTTCGGTTTTGTGAATTTTCAACCTCGGGCAGTCACACTGAAGACGTGGGACGGTGGTATGAAAGACTGCTAGAACAGTCTTTGCCATTTGAACTAGAACCCTCATGTATCCTGTCTGTTACATACACACTCACACACAGTCTCCACGAAACCACAGATTAAATCACCAATAAGGCTTTGGTTCTGTTGGCGAAACAAAGAATGCCATCAGACACACACATTAAAGGGCAACTATTATAACACTTCAGGAGGAGGGCCTGTTTTTATCTCAGCAGCTTCCAAAACCAAAATATCACATTTGCCAGTGATAGTTCCTAAGAACTTCATGAAAACCTCCACCATTCTGTTCAAGGTAAATAACCATGTAGCTTTTTCTTCCTTGGGTTTCTTTCATTTATTAGTTGGGGATTTTCAATTTCTTCAGAAGAATGGAACCAATCACCCTAAACCAAACACTTGATTGTGGCCGGCAGAGTAAAAACTAATCAGTATATAATGAAGTGAACTGGTATTCCCGGGGTCCTCGACACTTCTAGAATAGTCAGTTGGAGTTGCCTCTTCTGTTACAGGAACCGTATTCGTGGAGTATGTGGTCTGACTTCCTGCTGACCAGCCGTCGTGACCTCCAATTCCCATTTATATTTATCGATACAGCCGACATTGGCCTTAGTCCTATCCATTATTTTTGTTACTCTTTTTAAAGACTGTTTTCCTTTGGTGTGTGTACTGTGATACTTAAGATGGTTTACATTTTTATCTAGTGGTTACTTTTATTAGTATTTGTAAACCTTAGTTCTTTAGGGGGATTATCGACTTAATCCCCTGTAAGAAATGATGAAATTAAGATATTTTCTCCACTACCCTATTGTAGTCCATTATATTCTTTTTCCTGTTTAGCTCTGTACTCTTAAATACACCCCCACCTCTCTTAGCTCATCTGTTAGCTCTAAATGACGCTCTTCGAACCCTCGCTAATAAAGACAAGGGAAGAACATTCTTTACCTCCCATCTTCTTTTCTTTTCTCCTCCCAAATTTGGCTGGTTAGATAATTTCCCACAGTCAGGTTTTAGAACCTTCACATCTGGTTCTTTTGCACTGATCTTCAAGTTTGTGTTCACCTACAAATTAAAACAGATTCCGCGCTCCTAACCAGCTCCTCTGCTGTAGTTTCTCCAGGGAGCTTTTGGGAGTCTTTAACTAGATTCCTCCAGGAGGCTTCATGGGAACCTTCTCTCTCAATTTCTTACATTTAAAAACTCATTAAAAACAAAACCCAATTTCACTGACTATAAAATCCTTGGGTCACACTCATTCTTCTGTCAGAGTTCCCTCGAGTTGACTGACAAGGAGCAGCCATTAATTTCCCCTTTCACAAGTGAGCTGATCTCTTGGCCTCGTGGCCCAAACAAGTTGTCACGTTTGCAGTCCAAACTTCACATTTCTGTTTCCTGCTTTAGGGAATTTTTGTACTTTTCGTTCGTATCTACCATTCGCTAATTCTAACTATTCTATTTTGCTCAGCTTACTCCCTCAGTCCTATTTTCTTTCTATACGTTGTCTTATGTCGCTCTCAACTTGCCCTCTGTGCCTTTGATGGTTTTCTTCTTTTCCTTCACGGTCTTTCCTGGACTCGGGTTTCCTTTCCTATTGGCCTGTCACCTCTTCCCTGAGCTCCTATACCTCTGATCTGTGCTCCAGTCTTTTATGAAGGTGGACTAACTTTGTCTTTAATCTGTGAAATACTCAGTCATCATTTTCGTGTGTTCTCCGCCAGTGTCTCTCTAGCGTGTGCTGTCCGTCATCTTTCTCTGTTCAGGTTTCCTTATCATTTTTTTCTTGCAATTACGTTTCATTAGATCCTGAACTGGTCCAGTCTTGGAGTACTCACTTTTGAAGGCAGTCTTTTCTGGACCAGTTACTTGAAGAAGATTCATCTGGGAGAAGAGCCAGAACCACATTCAGAGACTTCTTCCTTTTCCAGGCAGGACTGACAGGCGCGCCTCCTGGGTGTGGGAAGCTGTTCCTTGGCTACTCTCTCCCTAACAAACGGGACAGGCAGCCGCGGGGACTACTCACAGGGCAGTGTCTCCCCTCCCCGCCTCCACGAATCAGACCGCTCCCTATAAACAGTGCTCCTGTGAAGTCCTCACTCAACCCGGCCTCCTCTGTACCTTAGAATCAGACTGCATCTGGTGAAGCTCCTGCCACCGGCCTGTGTATTCCTTTCCATTAGTTCCAACGAAACATTTGGCTTATGAAACCCGGGGTATATTTCTCATCTTGGAAAATGTTCTCTGCTAATTTTTGTTTTTTTCCTTTTCCTCAGATCTGCAGCGCTAAGGGTCTACTGGGCACTTCCTCTTATACTTCTGGTTCAATCTTTCAAAGACCCTTTCCACTTGCTTTCTGGCTTGGGGCTGCAGACCTCTCCTAATTTCTCCCAAGACAGAGTCTTCACTTCTGTTTCTTTCTCTCCTAGTTGCCAGGGATAATTCCAGCAAAGGACCGAGAAAGGATGACTTTAGCATGTTTAAATCTTAAGTTCTGCCTTTTTTGCCTCCAAAAAGAAAACCGCTTTATAATTTCTTTGACTATAAAGCAACCCACGGCACTCCAAACTCCAGACAATCCAGAAAGGGTGCAGAGGAAACAAAAAATGATTAACCTAAAGTAATCCCTGTCAACACAGGAACACATATTCCGGTGCATATAAAATCTATCTTTTCCTGCATTTTTTTTTCACTTAAAATGAGTATTTTCTTGGAAATATAGATCTAAATTATAATTTTAATAGCTACATGATATTCAGAAGAACTTCCTTTTCACTAAGAGTACCAGGAGGCACTGCAATGTTTAAAATAAACAATCCCATAAACCAGAAGTCATGCCCCCTGAAGATCAAATTTTCCACATTTTAGTTTCCTTGTAAATCAGACAAAATGAGGGGGTTATTCCACAGGCTTTTAGAAATAAAACAAGCAGGCTTAGGTCTTTAAAAGTTAGGTAACTAAAGGTTCTTTTGAAAAGTTAAGGTTTCCCTGACCTTTGTTCCCTGTATAATAAATACACTGTATTTTCCTGGTTTCTCATTTACAAGACAGAGAAAATCCAAACAACAAAAACTATCCAAGTTTTATAGCAAGGACGAACAATCTCTACAGGTTATTCAATCAGGAAGACGGTCGGGAGAATCACGGATTGCTCCTCTTACCACCAGAGGTGGGCTGGTACCACAGTGTCAAACAAGGGAGTGAGTGCAAATGGCCTGCGTGCAGCCCGTGAGTTTTCATTAAAATGTGTTTTCTAATCCATTTCCTTAATTAGTAGAGACCTCGAGCTATGCAAACACTGGGCCTCAAAGCTGGTTGTAGCTGTGAAGACGGAAAACATTCTGTTCCTTCTCTCGGCGGACCACAGAGACAACAACCTCTTCAACGAAACAGCCCCTACACAAAGGAGCAAACCTCCAGATGAGAGAGTGCTGGCACGTGCCAGCGAACAGGCTACGAGTGAGTGTTACTGGCAAACGCATTCCACCAAGTGCTCAAGCGTAGCCTGTAAGTTAGGATAGGCCCCTTGTAAAACTGGGTAACCCGATTCAACCAGCAGTCAGGCACAAGAGGAACCTTCACGAAGGACCACAGCCAGCGAAGGCCAGTAAGCAGCCTCCGGTGATTTATTCATTGGAATCAACAGGGGCCAACACTAGCATGAACTATGTGGGTGTGTGCTATGTGCTAAAGAGTATCTAATTTAATCTTTACTCAACCCTATCAAGTGGAAACTGTTATTATTCCCAATTACAGGCTGGGAAACAGAGGCTCAGCAAGGTTAATGTACTTGTCAGTCACACGACCAGTAAGTGAGGGTGTGGAACCCGGACCCCCAAGGCCCAGGCTTGCCACACGACCCGTGCGGACTATAATCCCCCCTCGGCAACCTGGCGAGGTGCTGTTAGAGAAACTGGGAGACAAGATACGTGAGAGACAAAGCTTCTAGTCTAGTTCCGGCTCCGCCTCTCATTAGTATATGACCTCAGGTTAGACACTCACCGGTCTGGGCCCCATTCTAGTCTGCCAAATGAGAAACATAATGGCCTATCAGGTTCAGGCTTAGTCACCCAACGATAGCTCACGTATTTTGTCATTTATAATCTTCTCATATATACAGATTTCCTTTTGGAAGGAAGACAGGAAGTAGCTATTCAATCACCAGGTGTGGATGTGAAATTGTCATTCGTTCCTTCACTTCAACAAATATTTAAGGGGCACTCTTTATGCACCAAATGTATACTGGGCGCTGAAGTTCTAGAAATAAAAATATGGATCCTATCTCCCAGACGTTAAATACAGAAGGATGGAAAAATATAAACAAATAATTACAACACTTTGTGAATGTTTAACAACAAACGCTTGTACAGAGTGTGACTGCAAGGTGACTGATTAACTCTACCTGGGGGGGGGTGGGGGTGGTCACAGAAGTTTTCACAAGACTGACGCCTGCTGAAATAAATCTGGAAGGAAATGCAGGGCTAGCCGGGTAAGCAGGGGGAAAGGAACACTCAGGAACAACCATTGGCTAAGTGTGAGGTGCAAGATTCCACAGCAGAGGAGGCCACGGAAGGACCAGGGGCAGAGGGCAGAGGGCCTAGTTCACGGGCAGCAACTAGCAGCAGCCGCAGTCAGGTGGGCACCCAAGTGCCCGGGCACAGATGCCAGGTGAAAACAATGAAACGGATTCGGAACACTGGCGGCTGGCGGGCCGGCGTGGCTCCTGGGCTCCCCGCTCTGATCAGGGCCAGCACTGCAAGTGAGTGGCTGGATTCATGCCAAGCTGGGAAGGACTCCGTGGACGCTACTGGACCAGACGCAAGAAGGGCCTGAAGGTATTCCACAAGAAGGCAAAACCCCAGAAGAATCCGACAGCCACTTTCAGACATGTCTAGGACGTCACAAGAGAAAAGAGACCTAAAATGGTCTCGGGACTCCAATGAGTAAAACCTGAACGGGCCCGTGGAAGTGACAGAGGTCTGAGCTCCGCTGGAGGGAATTCTACCTGTGACCGTCACCGCAGGCTGCCTTCTCAACACCATCTCCCTCTGCCACTCCTCCCTAGACAGCAGGGCAGTCGCCAGACGCTCACTGCCGAGCCCTCGCTGAAGCAGAGCACGGGCACACGGGACCCCCCAGTCCCTGGGACCTGGAGGAAGTCACCTGCGGGGGGAGGGACAGGGGTCTTATGGGAAACGTCTTCCTCCCTGAGAAGGTGAAGGATAGAAGACAAAATGTGGTGAATGTTACAAGTACAGAAAAGAACCTTTGGTTTAAACAACAAAAAAAAATCTCTGCATAGCTGTGAACGAGGCTCCAAAGTTTCAAGAAAGTTAAGAAGGAAAAGACCCATGAGGACAAAATAGCTCTGAAGGAGTCTGAAGCAAACACGAGGTACGAGAGGAGGAAAAGACAGCAAGAATAAGAAATGTAAGTTTCTGACTGCAGCCAACATTAGTTTGAGGAAATAACTTTTAGTGGAAAGTTGGGGCATCAAAAAAAAAAAAAAATCCTGGCTGGAGGCGATCCTACTACCTATGGTTACAGTAAGAAAAGTGACAAAAGATATCAGTCATTATTAACAAAGACTCTCAAGGCTAGGCTGCCTAAATGAAACACCACAATTATACGCTCTCCAGAGACATGTGCATGGTCTTCAGTTTGACGAATATTTCTATTCCTTACATCCCTCTCCCGAAAGACCACTTTCTGCTATCATCAGTCCTTTGCGGTGGACTCAGATTTAAATCCGTATTTATGAGTCCTGAACATGCATACTGAAATAAGCTGCATGCAAAAGAAGATTAAAATAAGACAGGGTGCTTAGTGCTCTCAAGATAACCACAGCTGATTGAAAAGGACGACGATTACTTTTATTACTGTTAAACAGTATTTTAAAAATACACTTTGTGGTCCGTAGTAAGAAACACGTTACCTCATGAAGCAGAATATACACAAGGCACAAGACAGAGCAGAAAGGAGGCCTTTTGGCTGCGCTGGCAGGTGTGAGGGAGGGATCAGGGAGGAGGGCCATCTGAGATGGGCCTTGAAGGGCAGGCAGGGTTCTGAGGGGCAAAAAGGCTAATAAGAAGAGGTTACAACCCAGATAAATCACACAATTAAAAGCAAGGAATGAGTCAGATATAAGGAACGGGTAACACTTTGGGGAGGAGTGTAAACTGGTATATTTGTAAAGGACAATTCAGCGGCACATATACAAAGGCTTTCAAACGTTCATGTTCTTTGATTCGGCAGTTCAAGTTACACGTGCGGCTCCTAAAGAAAAATCATGATGTTTTGTACCATGTGCATATAGTACATACTCAAAAAAATGTCTTTTTAATGTAGGAAAAATTTAAGAATTATCATGGCGTGGGAAAAAAGATTTAGTTATATGGATGTTCGTCACCACATCGTTTATAATAGTCAGATGTCAGCAAGTGGTTAAATACTATCTCCCTAAAATGGAATACTAATGAAGTGTTCCCAATAATGGAAGTACATTAACTGACATGGAACACGTTCCCCTAAGTTTTAAAAGCAGGCTTCAGAAAAACGTTGTCAGAGCTCATCATTTGTTGTTTTAACATATAGATACATCCTCAGGAAAACGACCGGAAGGATGCACAACGACAAAATAATCAGTGATTTTCTCTAAATGGTAAAATGGCAGATAATTTTTACTTTACTTTTGCTTCGCTGTATTTTGCAGTTTTCTAGAATGAACATGTATAATTTTCACATTAAGAAATAAAAACATGGGATTATGTAAATTTTCTAAGAGAGGAGTAAAAATTTAGTCTATTTTTTTTTCATCATCTTGGCTTTTATTTCCAAAATCCCAAACTCCACAGAAAAGAGGGGATACTTGAGCAGAAACCTAACAGAAGCGGGGTCTTTGAAATTATGTACTTAACTGTCTTCTTTTCCTACTAGATTGTTAAGATCTAGATCACCACAGAGAGGTAAAAATTTAGCCTTTTTTTTTTTTTTTAATTTTTTTTTTCAACATTTATTTATTTTTGGGACAGAGAAAGACAGAGCATGAACGGGGGAGGGGCAGAGAGAGAGGGAGACAGAATCGGAAACAGGCTCCAGGCTCTGAGCCATCAGCCCAGAGCCTGACGCGGGGCTCGAACTCACGGACCGCGAGATCGTGACCTGGCTGAAGTCGGACGCCCAACCGACTGCGCCACCCAGGCGCCCCAAAAAATTTAGCCTTTTTAGGGCACTCTTCCACAAAAGCTGTGGTGTGACAGACTGTTTTAGAAGATGACGGTGAATGCCACTGTTTAGCCATCCCTACGCGCTGCCCTGCACGGGCAGAAGTAACCACAGGGAGCAGGGAGAGGAGGCAGATTGTTTTAGCAGACCCCACTCTCAATCTTTCTTTTTGGTTTTGATGTGGGACACCTCTCCCGAGACTTTTACTTCAAACACCACCTTCCACCGGCCTTCTCTCCGCTGTGGATCACTGCTCAGTTTCCAGATCCTTACGTATTTTCTGATCATCTGCAAAGAGATGTATGCCCTCCTCTTTCACATCTGTTTGCTACTCGTCAGGGAAACGGATCGGCAGAGATGAAATTAAAATCTGAGGGAGCTCTGATTGCTGGACCTGACCACTTCTGAAGCCCGTTCTGAAGTGTGGTTCCTCCAGCGGGGCCTGGGCATCTCCTGGGGCGTGATGACAAAACCGGTCCAAAAAAGAGAGGCCTTTATTTTGTCCTTACAGGCAAATGACAATCAATTCCTTAGATTTTCATCTTTACACATGACTAAGAACCACATCATAGTAACCTATTCATTGAAGTATTAAGAGAAAAAATTTGGGGGGCGCCTGGGTGGCTCAGCTGGTTAAGCACCTAACTTCATTTCAGCTCAGGTCATGATCTCATGGTTCGTGGATTCGAGCCCCACATCAGGATCTGTGCTGACAGCTCAGAGCCTGGAGCCTGCTTCGGATTCTGTGTCTCCCTCTCTCTGCCCCTCCCCCACTCACGGTCTGTCTCTGTCTGTCTGTCTCTCTCTCTCTCAAAAATAAATAAGCATTAAAAAAAATTTAAAGTGATAAAATTTGGTGTTCATAAACCAAATTAGATGTTACTACAGTTAAACAGTATTTAAAAAATACATTTTAAGGGGCGCCTGGGTGGCTCAGTCGGTTGAGCGCCCGACTTCAGCTCAGGTCACGATCTCACAGTTTGTGAGTTCGAGCCCCACGTCGGGCTCTGTGCTGACAGCTCAGAGCCTGGAGCCTGCTTCGGATCCTGTGTCTCCCTCTCTCTCCGCCCCTCCCCTGCTCATGTTCTGTCTCTCTCTGTCTCAAAAATAAATAAATTAAAAAAAAATTAAAAAAAAAAATACATTTTATAATCCATAGTAAGAAACATGTTACATCATGAACCAGAACACACACATATTCTGAACATAACTGAAACACAAGTTTCACAGTATTTATCCTTACTGCATGAGCCACTCTGTTATTTTATATTCCATCTCATTGTATTTTTTTTAAACTTTTATTATTTTGAGAGAGACAAAGACAGCGTGAGTGGGGGAGGGGCAGAGAGAAAGGGAGACGGAGAATCCCAAGCAGGCTGCCCACTGTCAGTGTGGAGCCCGATGCGGGGCTTGAACCCACCAAACCGTGAGATCACGACCTGAGCCAAAACCAAGAGTCAGACACCTAATCAACTGAACCACCGCGGCAGCCCTCCAACTCATTTTAAAATAACCTATAGCGGGGCGCCGGGGTGGCTCAGTTGGAAGAATCTGACTCTTGATCTCGGTTCAGGTCTTGATCTCACAGTTGTGAGTTCAAGCCCCACACTGGGGTTCAAGCTGTATGTGAAGCCTACTTTAAAAATTAAAAAAAAGGAAAAAATAAAATAACCCCTAGTAGTTATTAGGCAGCCGCACATGTTTGGGCTCTCTTCCAGCTGAGAGGTGGGGATCTGCGTTCCCTTCCCTTGAACCTGGACAGGCTCATGACTGCTTCAAACAATAAAAGGCGTTCATTCTCGGGGCGCCTGGGTGGCTCAGTCAGTTAAGTGTCCGACTTCAGCTCAGGTCATGATCTCACAGCTTGTGAGTTCGAAACCTGTGTTGGGCTCTGTGCTGACAGCTCAGAGCCTGGAGCCTGCTTCAGATTTTGTGTCTCCCTCTCGCTCTGCCCTTTTCCCATTCATGCTCTGACTCTTTCTCTCAAAAATAAATACACATTAAAAAAAAAAAAAAGGCGCTCATTCTCTAGACACTTCCCTTTAGGAACCCAGCTACCATGCTAAGCAAAGTCTAAGCCACAGGGAGGGACTACATATAAGCACTTGGGTCAACAGTCACAGCTGATCCCACCAAGCTTTGGAGGCACCGCAGGCCCGGGGACCAGACATGTGAATGATGGAGCCTCAGAATGATTTTTTTTTTAATGTTTATTTATCGGTATCAAAGAACCGGGACAAGCCATGCCCTACCGGGCCCTGGCCAAATTCCTGAACCAGAATCCATGAACATAATAAAATGTCTATTGTTTAATGCCACTAGGTTTGGGGCATTTGTAACACAGCAATAATAACTGGAACCAGGCGTAACCTGCAAAACTGATGTCGCGATCCATTCCTGGGCAGTCTGACAAACCCTGGTTCAGAGGACACTCATCCATCCAACCCTGCCAAGTTACCCTGAGTCTGTGCACACTCAGGTTGTAACCAGAATGGACGGGATGGGTTGGGGGGGGGGGGAGGTAGAAAGTGGGGTGTGGCCCCATATGAATGGGCCAGCATCAAATAGCCTTGAGATTCACTAGGACCAACCTCTGAAGCGCAAGAAGGTCACACTGTTCTGGCCTGAGTCCCAAGGTGTTCCTAACCTAAGGATGGGCCAATGTCCCCCTACGTAATTATCTACCAAAACAGATACTTAAGGTCCCCAAAGCCCCACAAAACCTTTTTGGTCTAAAAGGCTGCCTATCTACTTCTATCCACTAGAACGCTGTCGAGCCTGTCTACAGTGTCAGACTTCTCTGTTAATGGATAACTTTCATCTAAATATAAACTCAGATTAATCTGTTAAGGATTAGCAGATTCTTAAAAAAAAAAAAAAAAGAGGGGGAGTCAGAAACATTTTTGGGAGACGGAGAATGCCAGGCCGGGGGCCAGGGAACTTAACTTCCATTGGTTAAATGGGCTTTTGGTTTCTTTCCTTAAATGTCACTCGTTAGGCGAATATAGTACTGGCCCGGAGGCAAAAAACAGGAAATTCATGACTAGGAAAGGACTCCCAGGGAGGACAGCCTGGGGTGGGAGCAGTGGGGAAACCTCCCAGGGGAAGGAAGGTTCTTTCAGCCAGCCTCCTCATGGAAGTAGGTCATCTCAAGAAGCTGGCCTCAGGGGAGCGCCCCTTGAAAGGAAAGGTCCAGACCAGAGAGGAAATGGGAATGTGGCCTCGGGAAACTCTCAAGTCAGAACTTGGTGGACTTCAAGGACTTATGGTGGCCTTGGGATGTGAAAAGCATATTTATATTCTCATTGGCCACAAAAGCAAGAACATATACCCCTGAGCTTGAGACAGAGGAAGAAAAGATCAACCAGAAAGAACTGGAACCAGTGAAAAACCCTAGACTAATTTAATTTATTTATGCACAGCATGTCTCTCCCTAATCCATAAAGGAAAACGTTTTACTATTACACCAGATAAATCTGGTTCAGTTTTTCTTTTTCATCTGGATGCGCTGTAAGCACTCCACTGCCTTCTTCAATATGTAATGCACACAGGTCACTAAAAGTTTCTGGAAAACCGTATCTGGGGCAATTGGTGAGCTAAAGTCACTGCCCAAAAGAGCAACTAACAACCACAACAGCAGCTGCAGCCCCGTTAACCCATTTAAGCCAACAAGCACCAGTGGGAGAGACATACTAGAAGCAGAGAAACGAAAATGAGTCCCGAGCTTGGGCTGGTACATAGGTACTCAGTAAGAATCAACAGAAGAATGAAATGCATAGACAAACAGACTGAGAAATTCTTGGCATCTGGAGAAAATGGAATCCCAGCAAGTTCCTTTTTACCTCTTCCACCACGTGTACAGAAGAGCAAAAGGGAAGTGAACAAAACAAAAACCAAAGCCTAAACAGAATGAACAGCTGGACCGTGGCCCGCTCAGAAATTAGTCAGTCACTATGAAACAACTCGGTTCACCTACACAGAATTTAGCTAAGGCCAAACTAAGGAAGAGTCATGTGACTTCAGAAAAAAGATTCAAGATGAACAGACGAAGGAAAGTCACCCATTAGGGAGAGAAATAACAAACTAGACCAAATTCAATTACTAAGTGGCCATTTCATACAGTTCAACCCAACAGACGCCAGGCACTGTGCCTGGGCTGCGGGTACAACTCCTCCATCCAGGAGGTCACGGTCTAGAGGAGAGGACAAGGAGCAGACAATGACAATATGGTGCGCCATCTGCTAAGGTAGAGGTAAGCACAGACCACGGCCTTCAAGAAAGATTCCAGAAAGAAGTGATCTCATTCTTAAAGGGCCAGCAGGAGTTAGCCAGGCAGAGAAGGGGCTACAGGAAGAAGAAATAATGTAAGCCAAGACTCTGACGACGAATCTTGGTTTGGAAACTCGAGCAAATGCCTCTCTCCACTAGCTTCAAGGCATCGTTAGAGGCTTGGAGACAGCCGGTGCCAGCACACTTCCTGATCCCCTGGCGGACAAACCTCCATGCTGCCGTCATGCTTCATTCCTGCTCAACTCCACCTCCTTCTCTGACACTCCAGCACCACCCTGAACACCCGAACATGGTCATCCCCCTCCACCAGTGTCCTGCCATCAACCTGGCGTCAACGGCCACGTAAATAACCCAGCTAGCAACTTCAACAAGTTCTGCTACAACCCTGTGATTTTCGCCTCCACCCCACTGCACTCCAGCCCCTCATCAGCCAGAACTGTCCCGCCATGGAAATGCCGAACTCCAACATCCTACTCTCTGACCGATATACCCAACCTGCCAGCTCACTAGAAGCCTTCCTCCTCTTCTTAAAATTCTCTGACTTCCAATCCGTTCACTCTTCTTTCTTCCCAATTCACCACCCACCTCTCCCATCTTGTACGAACCACCTCTCCGGACAAAGTGCTACCATCTCATTCCACCTTCTGCTCTCCCGCCTCCCTCCCTGGCCTTTGCCAACACGAGGCAGGGCAAATTATACGCCCTCATCAACGCGACTGTCCATTTCCTATGCTTCTACACCTGGGCTGCTGGGCCCCATGGGAGAAAATCACACAATTTTGTAGACTGAGGCCACGAAGCACTCATGGTCTCCACCACCGGCTGCTTGGAAATCCTTCTGCAAGCCCCAGGCAGCTCTTATCCCCCGCAACTCTCCCTATTCAATGAGGCCCCCAAGGTTTATACCCCTCACTCCTAGGATACGACCTCACTTCTGTTTCATAAATAAAAATGAGGCCATCAGGCAATAATAACTCCTTAACATCTGTGCTGCTCATAACGTGCAAAAACAGTGGTACTCACTTCATGCACACTTCCCTTCTTCCAGTGTCTTCCCTAAAAGAAATGTCCTTCCTCTTGCCCAGAGCTAATCCTACCACCAAGCCTACCTCCTCAAGGATCCCAACGAGTCCCCTCTGTCCTAACCAGTAATCTCTGCAGACTCTTTCCCTTTAGCACGGAAACATGCTCCTTTACGCCCCATTTAATGAAATGAACAAATCTTCCCTGGACCCCGCGAAACGGAAATCCACGACATGCTACCATGCCACAGATCCTCCTGAAAAAAGCAGCCTCAGCTAGTTTGCTCTCGTTGATATGCTATCACCCGTGTCACAGACGTCACACGAAGCCACTGCCAATACCCAGACATCGCTGCAAGGCTGCAGACCGGTACTGGGGCCGAGGCAGCCCACGCTCGAACTGCACAGGAGGGGCGAGAACTGGACCCGGCCAGGTCTTCTCCAGGGAGAAGCGGGATGCGCCCCGGCACATGCCCGGACGGATGCTGAAGGACAGCTGCTCTCTGCCAGAAAGTCACTGTGCTTCTCAACGAGAAAGACATGAGACGGACTGCAAGCTGCTGACAACAGACTATCAAAACACACCAGCCAGGATTTAAAATGTACCATTTGGGGGGCGCCTGGGTGGCTCAGTTGGTTGGGCTTCCGACTTCAGCTCAGGTCATGATCTCTCAGTCTGTGAGTTCGAGCCCTGCGTTGGGCTCTGTGCCGAACGAAAGCTCAGAGGCTAGAGCCTGCTTCGGGTTCTGTGTCTTCCTCTCTTTCTGCCCACCACCCTTGCACTCTGTCTCTCTCCCTCTCTCAAAAATTAAATAAACATTAAAAAAAATTTTTTTTAAAGCACCATTTGGTAACCATCATGGTAACAAATGTTTTAGGCAAAAATCATCAGTGGATGATAAAACTAGATGGTGAAAGTTTAGTGAGAAAAAGGATATTTATATAGCCTCAAAACATCTGCCCACAAGATATTCATTGATTTCCAAGGGAAAGACGGTGAGGTAACCCGGAAGACACCGTCTTAATCAAGGAATCACAGTGAACAGCACCAGGAATGGGAAAAGGGACATAAAGTACCTGATTCATGTTGCACTAAGAAGGTCGCAACATCACGTCTCTGGTATTCCTGCCCCAAATGCGTAACCTAAATCTATCATGAAAGAACAGCACATAAAACTAAAATAGAGAAAATTCTGCAAATCACCGCCTTGTACTCCTCAAAAATGTCTGATCCCAACAGACAACACCAAAGGGATGTTCTCAGATTAGAGACTAAAGAGACATGACAATTTCATGGGTGATCTTGGATTGGATCCTAGATTACAAAATAATAATTTCTATTTGGCTTATAAGGGAAATGAGTGGGACAATTGGTGAAATTTGAGTAAGTTTTGTAGATTAGGTAACAGTACTATAACGATATTAATTTCATGATTTTGATATCACTATTGATTATAGAAAATGTCCTTGTGTTGAGGAAATACATGCTCAAGTATTCAAGGGTAAAGGGGCATCCTGTCTGCGACTTACTTTCAAATGGTTCCAAAAAAGATAATTATAACACGGATACAGATAGAGAATAAACGATAATTGCACACAGTAAAATGTTAACATTTGTGCAACCTATGTGAAGAGTAGCAGGAATTCTTTGTACTACATTTTTTTCGACCTTTCTGTAAGTCTGAAATTATTTCAAAATTTAAAAATGGTTTTTTTGTTTAAGCCCCAAACTGAGAAGTACAAGGAGAAAGCAGCCAAAACCACAACTGTCGGGGAGGACTTCAAAACGCCACTCTCCTTCTTTGGCAGACCGGGCACGTACAGAATAAACACAGACAGGGTTTGGAAGATTAATAAGCTTAATTTAACTGATATGCTTAGAACTTTGTACCTGAGAGAGGCTCTGTATTATTTGCAAATGACTGTGGACATTTAAATAAAGAGGCAACACTGAGCCTCCTTCTTGGACTCATTCCTGACTTTGACAGTGGCTCTATTTCTGGTGCGAATCACCACATCCCCTGAAGAGTGCCAGGGGAGAGGGGCTAAGAGAATCCCAGCCGCAAAAACCCTAAAGAACCACCCCCTACACTCATCCCTCCAAAGACCCAAGAGCTTCTCAAAAATGTTTTATTATGAAAGTTTACAAACATACACAAAAGAAGTATATAGTATAAAGAAGTTCCATACGCCCATCACCCAGATTCAGTTACTATAATTTTGACATACTTGCTACATTGTGTCCTTTTGGGGGGAGGGGCTAGAGGTTTTTGTTTGTTTGTTTGTTTTTTAGCTTCTGAATGGTTTCCTTGTCAAACAGTTGGGAAGAATTACTGGTTTAGGAAAAAGCCCCATGCCTGGGTGGCTCAGTTGGTTAAGCATCCGACTTCAACTCAGGTCATGATCTCCTGGTTCAAGGAGATCGTAAGGGTTCAAGCCCTTCATCAGGCTCTGTGCAGACAGCTCAGAGCCTGGAGATGTTTTGGATTCTGCGTCTCCCTCTCTCTCTACCCCTCCCTTGCACGCTCTTGCTCGTTCATGCTCTCTCTCTCTCTCTCTCAAAAATAAATAAAACATTAAAAAAAGGTTTTGTTTTTTTTTTTAACAAAAAAGCCCCAAATCATTACAGCTTTTATTGCATCTTTAAAAGATCACAAATAACGGGGATTAAGGAGGGCACCTGTTGTGAGGAGCACCGGGTGCTATATCGAAGTGTCGAATCACTGAATTCTATACCTGAAACTAACGTTACACTAATATTAACTAACTGGAATTTAAATTAAAACTTAGAAAAAAAACAAAAAAAAAAAAAAAAAAGGAGGCAGCTGGCGATTTTATGCTTTGTCTGCCATTTTCAACCTATATACTTAAAATAAATGCACAATGAAAAAAAGTTTTTAATAAATAAATATCATAAACAGGTTTGAAAAATCATTTGGCATCTTACTCTTTCTGCAGCTGGACAACTTAGACCTTACTCATCAGCCTGAACTGTTCCTTTTTCAGAACCATAGACACTACCCCCAAATTTTCTGATATCCTTGTTTCTAACTGTTGTGGCTGGCTGAATCAAAGCGGCAAACAAGTTCAATGTCATTTCCTTCAAGAATTAATTTAACTCATCTTCCTGGGCTTGAGATACTGAATAAGCAACACCTGGCATCATCCAAACCCTACGGATGTATTTTCCACCCAAGAAATTTCAGATTTCAACCAGAAAACCATTCTCCCAAATAACAACGCTGATGGGGTAGTGAGCATCTCCGGACCTCTTGGAACAGAAGTCCCGGGAAATGCCCTCGATCACGTGCTATACATGACGACAGACAGAAAATAACTGGCTACTGTTCACACTATCTCCCCATCACCTGTCAACTCGGAGCCTTTTCTTCTTTCCAAGGTGAATGAGTTCTACTCTACACTGATATGAATGAAGTCCCTTCCCAGGGTTCCAATAACAGTGCATCCCTTCAGAGTGATGGCAACATTTTCTGGAATGTAGACAGTCAGCTGAGAAGGGTCTTACCTATCGCAGGAGAGGCGGCAAAGAGAGTGCTATAGTATTTTAAAGCAACCCTCTAACATTTTTCACCCCGAAATAACTTATAGACTTTTCTTCTCAACCACAGTTCCACTACAACTAACAAAATAAAATAAATTCCTTACTATCCTCTATCACCCATGCCAACTTCCCTGACACGAGAGCTCTGAACTCCCAAGTTCCTCACACCAAAACCTTCAACCCAGCATGGTGGATTCCTTGAACTTGCTTCCTGGGGAGGGCAGCCTCTTTAGACAAGGAAGCCGGGAGCCATGACCACACCCATACAAGCAATATGGCTTGTAGCCATGCGGCTACAAGACTCTGGAAAAAGGACAACTTTCTAGGTGAAGCAAAAAAAGGAAAATCTTTTTTTTTTTTTAAGTTTATTTATTTTTGAGAGAGAGAGTGAGCGAGTGAGTACAAGTGGGGGAGAGAAGGAGAGACAGAATCCCAAACAGGCTCCATGCCATCAGCGCAGAGCCCAATGTGGGGCCTGAACTCACAAACTGTGAGATCATGACCCGAGCTGAGATCAAGAGTCAGACATTTAACCTACCAAGCCATCCAGGTGCACCAGGAAAATCGTTTTTAAAAATAAAGAAAAATATTCCCATTATAGGGGCAAAGAGTAAATACCCCATCATAAAGGGTACTTACATCTCAAAATAAAAACGATCACAGAATATAAAGAGTTGGCAAAGAAAATATCAACTCCAAAATGCACATGAAAAAAATTCAATCTTACTAGTAATCAAGTAAGTATTCAAATAATGACTTGCTATTTGTCATGTAAATTAGCAAAAATTTTTGGAAAAAAAATTCAACAATAGCAAAAATTTGTCTCTTTAAGTGGGTAACAAGCTTTCTGGACCATAACTTGTCATATGTTCCCAAATCTTTATTTTTTCCCAGGAACCGTCCTAAAACAAAGTCATAAAAAGTGTACACATAGTTATATAAATAAAGACTTCACAGCAATAAGACTTCTTTCTAATGTCAAGAAAGACTTGGGGCGGGGGTGTCGGGCGAGAGGTGCTAACCATCTAACAGTAAGAGACTGGTTAAATAAAATCATGGCATGTCTCAAAACGGAAATTTACTAGAGACAGTCGCTGCTTAAAGTGGGGCCCGTGGACCAAGTGTTATTGGCCCACAACGAAAGAAAGAGTTTAAGCCAGAGTGTGAATTAACCACAAAAAATTTTAAACAGCAAGATATTCACAATTCAGAAATCAGCCCGGTGATTTACATCTGTCATAAACACCTCCTCTTGTCCGCCACCTCCGCCAACAGCCTGCCCGCTCAACTCCCTCAAATGACACCACGACAGATTCCACCTCCAGAACACAGCCCAGGCTTGCCCACGCCCCTCCGCGCCTACGGCTACCACCGAGCACGCACCGATGAGCCCTCTCCGACTGGACAGCAGCGGAAGTCTAGTTAGCCCGCCGCTCCGCTCCTCCGGTGCCCCTGCAATCCACTTTCCCCGGGTAGCCCAAGCAATTTTACTGCCAGCTTTATGGAGATATAAACCAAGGTCATCATTTTGAAATGCCCATCAAACCATGCCTGTTCAAGATATGTTGTAAACGTATTTAAAATCTTAATGAAAGCAGCAATCTTCTGGAAATAAATTGATAAAAGGAGACTAAAACCAGAAGAGGTCAACAACCATAGAAGAAACTGAAAATTTTAAGGAATGAGGACTAAAAGAGGTTCTGCGCCGCAGCAGGGATTTTTAAATACTTACCCATATCTGGTTCTCCTCTCTTTCTTGACACACTGGAGGGTTACCCTTCCCAGCCCTTACGGGTAGGCCTCTGACTAGTCCTAACGGACTATGAGCTAAAGTGACACGTCACTGAGGCATTTCACTGATGGAGTGTGAGCCCCCCAGGATGTTCTGCCCCCACACCACGGCAAACCCTGAAACCAGGTGCTGAGATGATAGTATCACAAGATGATGAAGACTGAGGTTTCAATTTTCAAACCCCTTTAATATTTTTCTATGCAACTGTTCTCAAAATTAGACCTATACGGTAACAATTATCTGTGTCGATCACTTAAATACATTAAATATTTTCTTTGTCAAATAGTCGAATATAATCTGATCAACTGCTGACATAATGATTATGATATTACACTACAGAGTTGAGTAGAAATAATCACATTTACTACCAAATGTTGACTGTATCTCACCCACACTTTGAAAAGCAAAACAAAAAACAAAACAAAAAAACAAAAAACTTTCTCCACATAATTTCCTTCCACTCGTCCTTTCATTGCATGTAAATGTCTGCTAAATCTTAATGGACAAAAACTAGAACTTTCTCACCAAAGTTAGAAACAACACACTATTTTGTACTAAAAACAAAATACAATATTCTCTACTTTTTAACACTGTCCTGGAGACGCTATCCAATGCAACTAGATAAGAGACTGCAATTAGTGGTCTAAATTCACAAATAATAGAATACCTGGAAAACCCCAAAGAATTGATAAGGTATTACAAACCAGAGACTGAAAAGGTTATACAATAAACATATCAAAATCAATAGGCTTCATTTACAAAAGGGAGATTGTTAGAAAATACAACGGAAGAGAAAACCTTACTTACGAAAGCAAAATAATAAATTAATAAGAACCTCTGAAGAAAGGTATAAAAACACTGCCCCCTAAAGCACAATAAATTTGAACAAACGCAAAGACATACCTTGATCGTGGGTAGGAATATGCAACATCATGAAGATGTCAGTTCTCCCTGCACTGATTTAAAAATTTAACACAACCCCAATAAAAAATACCTTCAAGTTCTTTTCCAGAGCTAAACAAGCAGATTATAAAGTTCATCCGTAAAATAAGTAAGAATAGCAAGAACCTTGAAAAGGTCAAGAAATGAGGGCTAGCCTTACCAGATATTTAAAAAGAATAGCAACGGCACACAATTAGACATAGAGACTAATGGAAAAGAATAGAAGAAAATCCATAAATGGACCCAACTTTGTAAGAAATTTATCGTACGGGTAAGCATACCAAAACAGTAGGGGAAACAGACTTATTAGTAAATAGTACCGGGAATAATTCAGCAGCAATACGGAGGGGAAATGGATTTAGTCTGCACACACCAGGACTGTGTACGTGGGTAAATATTTAATACACTGGGAATGAGGGAAACTTTCCCACTATGACTCAAACTCCAGACGCAATAAGAAAAATTACTGTCAGAATTACACAAAAATTTTGCAATTTGCATAACAAGACACCTTAAGCAAAGTACGAAGTAAAATGGGAAAAAAAATAAAAAAGGTTTGCAATAGAGAAAGGGCGTCCAAAAATGGAAGAAAAAGACGAGCCTCTGGAGAACTGTTCTAGAGGAACAGGAACAGATAATTCACAGAAAAAGGAATGTCAACAAGCCTTAAACATGTGGAGAGAGAGATGTCCATTCAATCTCAATCATTATATGAGAAATGTCTATAAAACATCCCAACTACAGTAAGATACCAGAAAATCCTACACTGAGGCAAAACAGCAGGGAAATGGCCTAATACACTGCTTGTGAAAATGCCAAGTGGTACAACCCCTAAAGTGGGAGAATTCAGCAACACCCAGCAAAATTACATACGCAGTTATACTTGAACCCAGCAATCCCATTTGTAGGAAGCTACCCAAAGGGTACACTGGAAAAAAAAAAAAAAAAGGATTTATGCACAAGGCCATTTAATAGCAAATCTGAAAACAATCTGGTTGTTCACCAGCATGGGCTGGTTGATGAGCAAGGTGTGGTGGAGCACCCCCGTGGGGCAGAATGCCACGACAAAGAAGAGGAACTGAGTCAAACTACGACATGGATGAACCTGGAAAACACTATGTTAAGAAAAAGAAGCCGGCACAAAAGGCCACAAAGTATATGATTCCATTCAAATGAAATGTCCAGAATGGATAAACCCAGAGACAGAACGTAGACTCACATTTGCCAGAGGCGTGGGGGGGTGGGGCAGGGAGAGGGGTGGACAGAGGGAGTGGAGACCGCCTGCTAATGGCGACAGGGTGTCTTTGATGGTAATATTCTAGTGTTAGACAAATAGTGGTACTGGTTGCGCAACTTTGTGAATATACTAAGAAAACACCGAATTGTGCACTTCAAAGGGTAAGTAGATGAATTCTATCTCAATTCTTAAAGAGGAATTCCTGTCCATTCAACTATGGAGTGATTTCTAGGGTCTACTTCTAAGTGAGAAAAGCAAGATAAAGAGGTGTATGTTTAGCGTGCTATCTATCTAAAAGGGGTACAATATCCGAACGACAAAACAGATTAAGTGCAAAAGACTGAAACCCATCAAAGATGTTAAAATCCTTCCGTTCACAAGGACTCTTAAAAAAATAAAATTTAACTGGTCCCCTCTGAAGGATGCTAGAGAACCAACTCATTCTGGAAACTGGTAAATGAAGGGCAAGCAAAAAGCATTTATCCTACTAATGCTATTCCAACTTTATCACGTAGTTAACAAGGGCAAGTTTCTCTTTAAAAAGTATTTCAGTACCGGGGAGCCTGCATCGCTCGGTCAGTTAAGCCTCCGACTCTGGATTTCGGCTCAGGTCATGATCTCACCATTTGTGGGTTTGAGCCCCGAGTCGGGCACCACACTGACAACGAGGGGCCTGCTTGGGATTTTCTCTCTCCCTTGCTCTCTGCCCCTCCCCCATGCGTGGCCTATACACACACGCATGCTCGCTCTCAAGATAAATAAACTTAAAAGAAAAAAGTATTACAGTGTTAAATGAGAAAGGAACAATGGAGTATTACCATTTGCATTAATGAGTTAGAGATGCAATGATCATCACAAGATCTTGTGTGATCTCCTCCTTTACTGAGCGAGGGCAGATGTATATATACCAATAAAATATGGCAGAACTGACCATACAGAAGTTTCCAGAGGAGGTCAGACGGGCACCGTAATCTGTCTTGGTGTGCAGGGTCACCTTCTCTGGGGGAAGCCGGCCACCACGTCCTGAGGATACTCGAGCAGCCCCTGCGAAGACTGCCCACATCAAGAGGAGCTGGCCCCCACCCCAAGGCCTCTGGCGCCCATTCGGCCGGCCATGTGAGCGAACCACCTTGGAAGGGAACCCTCTGGCCCGGCCAAGCCTCTGGATGACCGCAGCCCAAGCCGACACCCGGCTGCAACCTGACAAAAGACCATGAACCAGAACCACCAACCCCACCAGCTCTCAAATTCCTGACCCACGGAATTTTGGGGTGATTTTGTTACGCAACAAATACAACACCGTTTTCTCTCCTTTTATACGTGTTGTAAATTCTCCACAATAAAAATGGTCGGTCAGCTAATTACGGGTAGAATCCTTTCAGCAACTCCTCTGCTCCTGTCAGAGCAGACACTAGGTTAAACGGAGAGGGGAGAAGAGTGAATATAAAACTCATGCCTTTACACGTATCTCACAGTCTCTTAGGAAAAGAGTATCATAGGTTATCTCCATTCTCTCAAAAAAAACCTCTATCAGGTAGAATTCATTATTGCTATTTTGCAAGCAAGAAAATCAAGAAAGGTGCTAGAGAAATGAGCAACTTCTCACAGTGGTTGAAGCAGGATACAGAAGTCTGTTCCTTCCACCGTCCCTCAAAGCCTTTCTGACCTTGTAATTTCTCCATCAGGCCCATCAGAACCAAAGCTGCTAAGGTCCCGATCTGTGTGTTGTAGGTAAACACCACCCTCCATCACTCACAAAGCACCTCTCCGCTTCCCTTTCCTCACCAACACACACAGCAGCCGTTAGTGCGGCCCTAATGCTAAGCAGACAGGAATTGCTGAAGGAGGGAAAAGGATGACAAGAGCTCGAAGCTCCAATTCACACCCCAGATTTCTGTGCCGTCTGGACGGACTGCTCTTCAGGAAACGATTATTGGCGTGGACAGTGGATCAGGTTCTCCAAATTTCTCTTTTCACCACTTATTTGTTTTCAAAGTTAAAGGGGGTGGGGAGTGGGGTTCTACAAACCAATGTAATGCTACCATAGGTCTTTCCTTGTTCCCCAGGGTAAATCGTGTAATTGGGTATTGCAGAATCATTTATAAACGCAAAATTATTTTCCAAATATGTTCTTAAAAAGAAAGTCCTAATCTACTCTTTAGAGTCCAAAAGATACTCATATTAAAACCATTCTCTTTTTTTTAATTAAAAAATTTTTTTCAAGTTTACTTTTGAGAGAGAGAGAAGGGAGAGAGCGCGGCAAAGGGGCAGAGAGAGAGGGAGACAGAATACGAAGCAGGCTCCAGGCCCCGAGCTGTCAGCACAGAGCCCAGTGTGGAGCTCGAACCCTCGAACCGTGAGATCATGACCTGAGCAGAAGTCGGATGTTTAAACCGACTGAGCCACCCAGGTGCCCCTAAAACCATTCGTTTTCAAAAAACAAGGTAGAACCTTTCATTTTAGGAAACTACTATTTGTTAAGTGTTTACAGCTTTTTAGCCATTGAAGATTGTTTTATATTCATAATTTAATCCAATCTTGACAACTATGCGCCCCTTTTACAAATAAAACGCTTAGGCCCCAAGAGGTTATGGGACTCGCTAAAGGTCAGAAGGCAGGGAGTGGCGGGGCTGGGATTCGGACCCATACTGTCTGCCTCCAAAGCACATCTTCTGACCACTTTACACAAGAGGAAAATGCCCTACCAAAATCAGCCGACACCTAAAGCCTATATATAACTATATTGTCTTAAATTCTCCTTCTTGCATGGCTCTCGGCTTCCTGCTGTCAGGATAGAATGGAAAACGAGAACGTGCTACGTCCCCACATCTAGGTGAACAGGAGCAATTGAAGTGCAGAAAAAAATCAACAAAGAGGACATTGACGTTACTTTCAACGTTGTCTCTGAGCACAGTTCACAGGGGAGTGGGGAAGACAGCCAAGATTTCCACGCTAAGGAAAGAAAAAGGAAATAGGGACTCTGGAACTAACTTCCAGGACATATTTCTCAGGCTTAAAATAGGCCTGACCTTAGGATTGTCATGAGAAAAGCCAGAACAAATGAAGTCATCATATATAAACTGTTTGTTCTCAAGGACATGACTAGTGGGCATACAGCGCAGAACTAGGTTAAGGGACACCGACTGATTAAGCCAACACTGCTTTGCTGAGTTTTCCTACAGGTCACACTTGAAGGCTATTAAAGTCACTCATGGTCCATGCAACTTCAGAGGGGCTTCAAGTTCACCGCTCCTTCAAGCCCGCACTTCCCCCAACTGACTTGGAAAGGCGTAGAGAAAAAGGCCACCTCCCCTGAAGTGGGTCCATTCGGGAGCAGTGGATGCGGGCCCCCCGGGGTGGTCCCTACAGACACGGCTGTCTCTGCAGCCCAGCCTCAGCCCTCCTGGAGCTTGCCCATCGGGAGGAGGCGATCGAACACGCACCAACACGTGAGATCTGAGCTCTGCTTCAAACAGAATGCCGCGGAGCACACAAGTGGGGACCTGGGACCCGCCTGTGTGGGGAGGGGAGGAAAACGGCCTCTCGGGGGAGACCCGAAGGAGGAACAGGAATCAAGTGCAAATGGAGTAAAAGAGTACTTGAGACCGAGGCCAAGGTCCACACCAGGTCTACCGGCCAGAAGGGACACACACATTCATGAAAACTCTGGCTCAAATATAATACATCCTGAGGTTTTAATACAAATTTTTATTGAAAGTTAACGTACTCACAAAAAAGAATATAAATCATAAGTATGAAGCTTGGTGAACTGTCACAAAACGAACCCACCCACATAACTACCATCCAGGTCAAGAAATAGAACATTACCAAACTTAGAAGCTCTTGTGCTTTCTCCAAATCATATCCCGCCCTCTTCCCCCAAGGTCAGCACCATTCTGACTCCCAAAACCACACCTCGGCCTGATTTTGAACTTGGTATAAATCAAATAATATAGCATGCAATCTTTTCTGTCTGGCTTCTCTCACTCAACACTTTGCTCGTGAAATTCACCCAGGCTGCCACACACAGCGATGCTTCTTCCATTTCTGTTGCCACAGAATATTCCGTTATGTATTCCACAATATATATTCCATTACACGCCGATTCCACAATCCACTCTCCTTTTGATGGATCTGAGTTACTTCTGGTTTTGGCCATTGTGAGAAATAATGCTATGAACATTCTAGTACACGACTTTGGTGAACACATGTACACTTTTCTGCTGGGTATACACCGAGGAGTAGAATTGGGGGAGACAACATGCCTATGTTCGACTTTAATAAATACTGCCAGACAGTTTTCCAAAGTAAGTTTACCAATTTACATTGTTACTAACAGCATAGGACATTTGTTTCTTGTTTGGCTGGTTTTTGTCATAACAGACAAAATAATCTACCACAGTCCAGAGAAGATCTAAACTTTTGATGAAAACTGGTCATGAAAAAACACTGAGTCCCTCTCCAGCCTGAAATCCCCACGTATGCTCCTTTACATGAATTTTATTATTTATCACCCCAAATTCCTAGGTTTTACCAAGGGTATGCTCTTAAGACAATGCATGCCATTACAGAGAGAGATCTGTAACATCCTTATTTCCAGGTCACAGGAAACACACACACAGGAACAGTATTTTGTGGGTCTGATCATAAACTACTCTATTATCACCTACAGTCGCCAATGGCTTTCTAATAGTCACTTTCAAAACAGGCTGAGTTTGTAGGTCACTTGTGGTATATTACAAGGTAGAGAGGAGAGAGCTAGAATGGTCTCCCTCCAGGTTAGCTTTTTAGACATCTCTGCCTGGTCACAAAGTAAAAACCGCACTTCACCCCTCCCACCCTTCCCCACTATGAACCTCCCCCGCCCTTAAACAACAAAGCATCATACACAAACAGAGACACCCCAGGAAGAACGAAGAAAAGGGGGCAGAAATTGTGTGAAGGACACTTCCTTCCTTTTTCTTTTTACAGGACTCAAAACCTGTCCCTCCCATGTGCCCATTGTCAAAACAGGACTCCTGAAGACAAAGGACAGGCTGGCCCGGGAGGAGGTTGGCTGGGCAGCGTCCTAGGCTCACTGAGGTGCTGCTCGACAGGACAGCGGGAGAGGGGGGCTCCCTTCGGCAGGAAGAGCACGGCATCCCCAGCAAACAATGCTGGCAGACAGCGCTTCGGGGAGACTCAGCAGAAGGCGGATGGCTCGGCGAGCGAGGGCAGGATGGGGTGGGGTGGGCCGAGGGTAGTAGCAGAAGACTGCGGTGGACGTGTCAGTGTGGGGAGGAAGTCCACGTCAGGTGGTAGGATCTCGTCCCTGGAACCTGGGATCGGCAAAGGAAAGAGCGGACGCAACGGAGGCCTCAGCCTGGGGAAACCAGGGCACTGGCAGGCAGCCAGCATAGGACAGAGAGCGACAGCCACAACCGGCAGCGGGATTTGAGATGGGAACGTGTCCACAGCACCGAGGTCCAGGTATTACACATGGGGCTGAGTCCCAGAGTGTGGAACGAATGACTAATTTCCTCCAACGGAATAGGGGTCGGGGTGGGGAGGAGGGGTGTGATGGGACAAATCTAACCAAGGTTCAAGGAGAAGGGCAGTGAGAGGGAGCCAGGCAGACCATTACAGGTACCAAGAGAATGAGACTGGACTTCTGAAGATAGACTAAAACAGATACGATTGACCAATGTTTCACTGTCAAACACAGCAAATGTCACCTGGCTGCTGACCCCTTCCCGGGCCAGAGGCACAGGCACCGAGACTCCTGGGAAAGCCTCACAAAGGCCACAGCTGCCGGCGGCCAGGCCCCTCCGCCAGAGGCAGGCTGCTTCCAATGTCCCCACGGTCACGCCCGGCCACCTCAGGCCCTGAGACGCTCATCATCCAGCAAGTGCCACGGGCCACTCACATTCGTGAAGGATCCTGACCCCGAGCCCAGTCTCCTCCACCGCAAATCCTACCATGATCCTGGGCAACCTCACGGTTCATTTGGCGACACCACCGCCGTGTCACTGTTCTGTTCCTTCACGTGAACTGGGACTACGACCTGCAGCCCACCCCCCTCGCCCCAGGCACCACTGCATGGCCACACTCCTGACTTCATCTGGCAGGATGGACCGCAACTTCCCGATTCATCCCTTCTTTCTCCTAGCTGTTCGCATTCATAACAACAATAACCATTATTAAGAAAAATATCGAATAACGGGCAACACTTAGGGGGTGTTTACCATGTGCTATGCACAATTCAGAGTGCTTGACACTATCAACCCATGTACAGCTCACAGCACTCTGAAGAGATAGGTGCAATTATGCTTCTCATTTACCGGATTTGAAATCTGAGGCTCAGAGAGGTGGAGTAATTTTCCCGGGGTCCCACAGCTATAAACTGGCTCTAATGAGCTGCCATTTGAAAACAGGTGGTCTGGTACCACAGTATGCTCATGGGCTCTCTCTCTCTCATTTTGTTACATTTTATCAAATACACACAGAGAAAGCCCCCAGTCTCCCCTTTCAGTACCCCTGTGCTGACTTCTTTTATTTTATTTTAACGTTTATTTATTATTGAGAGACAGAGAGAGACAGAGCATGAGCAGTGGAGGGGTGGAGACACAGAATCTGACACGGGCTCCAGGCTCCAAACTGTCAGTACAGAGCCCGACGAGGGGCTCGAACCCACGCACCGTGAGATCACGCACCGTGAGGTCACGCAGTTCCTGAGCCGAAGTCAGACGCTTAACCAACTGAGCCACCCAGGTGCCCCTCCCCTGTGCTGACTTCTAACCGCGTAGTGTCTTCACACGTGGCCCGCCTCTGCAGCCTTCGCTGTGGGAGGGACCTGTGCTGAGCCACTCTACACACGGGGCTCCGTGCGCATCTCAGCCCTGGATCTCCATCCCCTCCCGCGGAGGCCGCCTGCTGCCCGCGCCCCCGGCCCTCACCCCGGCCCTCACCCTGGCTCCGGCATCTGCCCGCTGGGACCCACCGTGTCACGCCCACACGCCGCGGAACAGAGGGCTCGCACACGTGGCAGAGCGGCACGTGCTGCCACGTGCTTCCTCTAGAGGCCCCCCTCCCCCCACCGCTCTCCCCCCTCCTCAAAGGGGCGATTCCAAGTGTCCCCCTCACTGGCCGCTTCCCGACGCCCACGGCCCCCCTCCCCGCACACTTCCCGCCTCCTGTTGCGGGGCAACCCCGACATCATTTACCCTAAGCAACTTCAGAAGACAAGCGGGGGAGGGGAACAGCTACCTGTTACAAATGACAAATGGATTAGTAACATCCTTAACTTTCTAAAAATCCCATACAAACGGAAAACCCTCCAATTCCCCAATACGAAATGGCGAAAGTTAACAGTATCCAAAAAAGAAACTACAAATGGTTGATAAACATCTGGGAAAAGACTGAACTCCATTTCTGATTAAATAAATGTAAATACAATTGGCCAAAGTTAAAAACTGATGATCCCACATCCTCCCGGACAGGCTGAATTTTAATTCCCGAATCAAATTAGCAGGGAGCCGGGCCCACTTACTTTGGCCCCACCCGAAGTCCACCGACAGCATTCTGCCCCCCCACCCCACCCCGGTGACAAACCACTCAGGGACACGCACCACCACGTTTCTTGTGGGAATGCTGCTGAGAGCCTCGTCCCTTAAGAAGGGCCCAGAAGAGTAATTTCCTTAGGCCTCAGGTCAGAAACGATACTTCTCTTGAGTCACTAGCTTATGTTAACCTCAGGAACTCTGGGGCTGTCTTTTATTTGTTAAGGCTGCAGAAGCTCAGAGTGTAACGTGGGACCCAACCCTGGGGACCAGGCAAGCCTCTGTGGCACGCACTGCCACATCGGACCCGACTCCTGACAACTGATGGGCCCACCCGTGGTGCTCCCTTGGACCAGCTCCCTTCTCTGTTTATTTGTATCCTACTGTAAGCATTTGTTTTGAGAGAGAGAGAGAGAGAGAGAACAACCAGGGGGAGACACGGAGGCGGGGGGAGAGTGGGAAGGGGGGGGTGGAGAGAGAAAGAGAGAGATTCTTAAGAAGTCTCCATGCTCAGCGCAGAGCCAGCCCTACACAGGGTTCGATCTCATGACCGTGAGGTCATGACCTGAGCGGAGATCAAGAGTTGGACATTCACCGGACTGAGCCCCCCGGCGCCCCTCCTGCTGTAAGTTATTCTTAAAGTTACCTCAAGTCCTTGTGAAACAAAGCAAGGTAGCATGGTCCTAAAGATGTGGTTTTGTCACCGCTCTGCTGTTGTCCATATTCTGAGGGTGAGTCAGGCTGGGCTTTCCCAGGTGACGTTGATCACCGTAGCCTCAGGAGGACTGTGTGCTGGGCTAATGGCTTCTGGCTGTGAGTGCAAATTAGTTTCCTGTGCAACAGTTCCCAGATACCTAATAGGTTATTTCCAATTTGCCTGTTCTTTCAGGAAGACCACATGGCATTTGTTTCAAGATGGAGGTACCATAAAATCAACAAATTTGACAAACCATTCGAATTCCAAAGGGCTTGGGCCGTTCCAATTCAAGAAATAAAGAATTCCTATACAATATGGAGATAATACTCAGCTATAAACCAAATGCATTCTACGATGTATCTATCTATTCCATAGACCTTCTTGATGAAAAAGCTACTTTCAGAGAAGCTGCTCACACAAAACGTGGGGAAAGAAAGCACGTCAACTACGTGCTGCTCATTCTGGTGGAAGACAGATAAAATGTCCTAATTTATACGTCCATGAAATTATATACCATTCAATCCAGAGAGAAATCATTGTCCAAAGATAGAAAAAATTAGAATGTTAAAAAATATAGTTGTCCCAGCTCTAATTCCAGGAAAGTGGAAAGTCAAACTAGGCTAACATCGATGCAGATCTGCTTGGGTGTTCGGGTATTCGAAGAAACAATCGCAGACACACTAGCGGTGAAAGGGAGCAGAACTTAAGAGCTCCAGACCCTACCTTTCTCTCTCCCTGCTCCCCCCTCCCATTTCATAGGCTGTATCAGTGAGGAAGCTTTTGGTTACAAGAAAAATTAACCTCAAATTATTGTACAAGAGGTCAATCACTCACATAATCTCAAAGTCGAGAGTAAGCTCCGGTGAGCTTCAGCTGAGGTTCAACAGGACCCCGGCTTGGGGGTTCCACAACTCTGAGCGTGTTCTCACTCAAGAGTTGGCTTTGTCCTCGTTGTTGGGGACGGGGGATGCCCCCACTCACCCCACTGTTTGACTGAGACCATTTAGGTCACAGGCCTACCAGGGAACTAATAACTGGGACCGGAGAATTCCAGGACTTAGGCCTGGGTTATGTATCTAACAATGACCCGATAATGGGGGCAAGGAGGGTGTCAGGGACCCTGAACTGGGGATAGGCTCAATCCCGCACAGACTTCACAACTACTATGCGTGGGAGAGAGGAGAGGGGGAAGGATTACAGATGTTCCCAAAGAGGTGTGGCAGAGACTGGCAAACTGTTCAAGCGCAGCTCCCCCTGCCGCCAGGCACACAGGTAGGTCGTTCCTTCCAGCACTCAGTGAACTCAGGTGTGGCCAGAGGAACGTGAGAAACGAACATGGACCATCTTCCAGGTGTGGCACCTAAGAACCCCTCCACCCTCCATGCTCTTTCCCCTTCTGCCGGCGTGTCCGTGTAGACTCACAATGACCTTGGGAGCCACATGTTGACGATGGCAGAACCACAGATGGAAGGGACTTGGTCCCTGAATCATCACTTAGAGGAAGCCCGTCCGCTGATCAGGAACATCCATTCAAATTTTACATGACTGAGACGCTTCCATCAAGGCTGGGACTTTTGTATATTTTGGGGTTACAATGGTCAGCCTACCCCAACAGGTGGAAAAATGAAGGCCCACAAGGTGGGGTGACTTATCCAGGTTACAGTCAGCCAAGGAAACAGAAACACAGAAACACAGGGTGAGATGATCTTACTAGGGGAAGTGAAAACAGCCTTGAGAACATGTCAGAACTAGGAAGGCACTGGATAAAAAGAGAAGCAAGAGCAACAGGGAGTATCTTTTAGGCAGACCACACGAGCGAGGGGGAAGGTCAACTGCAAGCCCTTTCTATTGCAAAACTTGTCATTTTCCCACAAGTTGTTATCCATTCTTCTCTCCGCAAATAGAATAAATAGAAAGTCCCTCGGATAACTCAGAACACAAACTGCGTCGGAATCCGAATTAGGAACAAGAAGTCTCCTTACACGTGAAAGTGGTATTTGTTCTTTGGCCGAAAAGCATGTGGGGGGTTGCACCGAACCCGAGTGCAGGGGTAGCTATTGCTGTCTGGGCAGCGGCCCCTTCCTCTCGGCGCCGCTCCCCCTGCCCCGCCGCCCCGCTCTGTGAATGCGGTGCCCGTCAGGGAAGCCACCGCTGGCGGCAGGCGTGCCAAGCCAGGCCTGTCCCGGTCCTTCCCAGGGCCTCCTCTACTGGAATCACACGAAGGGGCTCAGTCCCTCTCCGGGCACCAGGCTGTGCAGGGTGAGGCCAACAGCCGTTGGTGAGCACGGTTTCCTCCTGAGCAGAACCGAGCAGCCCAAGACAAGGAAGATGACAGCAAGCGAGTGAGCGAGGCGGCGAGAGCCCTCATCCGGTCTGCCCGGAGCTGGCACGCCCCGTCCTTCCCCCGACTTGCCTGCACAGCCAGCTGATAGCGAGCCGCTCCTTTCGATCGGGCTGATCTCACCTACAGCCAAAAGAATCCTAACCAATATGATCAGGGAAACGCTCTCAAAAACAGACAAATAGTTCCTGACCTCTCCAGCACCTCAAAAAGTTAAATGAAAAACACAGAAATAGCGAGGCCTAGTACGGACTCGGGAACCAGGCCACGGAGTTTGAATCCAGTGCTCCAGTGTTGAGCTAGGAGGCCCCGGGCAGACTGTTTAACTGCCCACTCGCCAGAGGTGAACCTTTAAGGTAACGCCAAGCCCGAGGATTTTCATTAAGGATTAAATTAGTCAACACACGTAAAGTACTCAGAGCAGTACCCGGTATGGAGTAAACATTCAATATGTGATGGCCTTACTGGCCTTACTGTTGTAGGACGTCAGCCTTAGTGTAGTTTCAAGTCAGTGACCCAGGTGTTAGTAAGTTACAGTGTAACAAGCTAGACGGAGACAGGCACGGAAACAGGCATGGAGCTGATCACAGAAAAGCACGTTTGTCCCACCCCACCTGAGAGCAGCACCATCAGACCCAGATCGCTTGTATTTGTAATAAAGGGGTAATTTCTTCAGGTGCCCACCAAGGGGAGGCCACTTCTACGGCCACAGGCCCCCCACGTGGTCAACAAAAACAGGCTGTGTCAGCCACAGCGTGTTCCTCCGGCCCAGAGGCTACCCGTCTTCTGCTGCCCTCTCCCAGCGCCCTGGTCCTCAGGGCCACCGGGAAGCTGCCAGAAAGGCAAACGCTGTCCCAGAGCAGCCCCCAGGGACGCTCTATCCCCTGGGCATTTGGGACCTTGACAGTTTGAATCCTTTGTCCTATCTTCTCTCTCTCTGTCTTCCTGGAATACCACGCACATAAAAATCTTAGGGCGTTTCTTCCAGACATAAAATACTTCCTCCAACAGTTACTTACTTCCTTCTTACAGCTCTACCTTCACCAACGTTCTTTCGCTATTTCTGCTGATTAAGTCAGGGAGAAGTTCTCGGCAGAGCGCTTGTGAGGAAAGTGCACAGTCAAAAGTCCAGAGGTCACCAGTCCCTGAACGTGTGGGCGCCGGAGGTGCTCGGCACGTAGTGGAAGCTGGAGGTGGGCAGGAGCCACAGGTTAAAAAAAAAGAAATCTGAATTTGATAACGGGGAGCCACAGGGGGGTTTTAAGCAGGGAAGGGCACAATCAGACTGGCATGCAGTCACTTTGCCCCTTCTCTGAACCTCTGCTTGTAGGGCAGCAGGTCCCCCTGGCCCTCTGCATGAGGGTTCAGGTAATCTGGGACCTAGAGAAATGCAGATTGAAGTTTTACAGAAGAACAGCTTAGGTGGAGTAGAAATTCCCAAAAATTGCCTCATGAGGGAGAAAGCGTAAGAAGGTAGATCATTTTAGCAAGCTGGCTCTATAGTAGTAGAGGCTAAGAATGCTGGGGGCAGGGACAAAGCCCTCATGCCAGCATTTAGCTAATTCCAAAGCTATCGGGTGGGGAAGAGCCAGGGCCCAGTGCAGGTGTCATAGTCACAGGGCTTTCTAGAACCTGGCTATGGGACAGGTGCGCTGCTCCGAATGGTCAGTTCCGACACACTGGAAAAACAAGTTCATTTGATTCGTATTAGCCCTGACCAGAGAGACCACCTCCAGCCAGACTAGGTTATTTTCTTACTACAGCAGAAACTGAGCAGGGAGCAAACCACACTGTAGCAAAGCTAGCCCTATAAACAACTGAACCTGAAGCAAAACCCTGCGATGACCCAAGAGATTCACCGTGGGACCTGAAGCAGTCCTACCTACGTTGTAGACATATTCTTGGCCTCTCAAGACAAACACGGCTTTTGGCACTGAAAACTGGTTTTTGGTTTCCAGGCCAGAAAAGCAGTGCGCCCCTGTTTATTTCTCCCTTATCAGTATAGTCAGCAGCACTGAAAGGATTCCTTCTCTTCTGACCCACTGGTGAGACAACACAACTCCAATCAATAAGCAAAGAGAAACAAGAAACATCGGCCACTTCAGTGGTGTGTAACAGATCAGAAGGCATTTCTACACCTTCCCTCATGTGCTTGCTTTACCTACAAGGAACTGGGGCTCACAGACGGGTCACCTGACTTGCCCCACACACAGCTGAGCACCAGAGCCAGAATTCAAACCCAAGTCTTCGGATTCCAATCCCCCTGCCCTCATTGACCACGAGCACAGAAATGCTATGTTCAGATTTCTGAACAAGCACTGCAGAATCAGGGGACAGAGAGACAAATCTGTCCTCTAAAGAGCGTATCATCTGCAAAGGAAGGCTAGGTCTTACTCATCCTCACATTCCCTGCAAATGCCCGGTGTGGCTCCTGGCCCACAGTAAAGCACCAAATAAACGTGTGCTGAGTGACGGTTGTGATCCAATCATGCGAACCTACCACACTAGAGAGTTCTCTGTGTAGATGGAGAGCTGAGGGAAGCCTGTGAGGATGCCTTGATGGAGGTCTAATCAAAGTACTGATTTTTGTCATATTGTCCATTATCAATTTTCACCAGCGTGTTCTGAGCCTTTTGTAAATACTGCTGGACCCAGTGCCAGGCGGACCCCACGCCGGCCTTCAGCCTAAGGCAAGGCTTTAATACAGCTCCACTCATCTGGAATCTTTGGCTTTTCAAGACCCTGTTTCTGAACACCAGAATAACTGAAAGGCACGGCATAAAGGCTGAGGGAGGAAAAAGGAACAACAAGACTTCCTGCTTTTATCTAAAAATATTAGGGCGGGAAAGGAAGCCGCTCAAACGTAGTGAATGACTACTAGTCGTAAATAAAGTAGGTTTTTACTACATACCGACTCCAGCTCTAAACGTGTGGTTACAAACTAAGAAAAAACAGTATCTCTACATGGCTTTAAAATGAAACCAGAACCATTTCTGCAATAATCAAGCACCTCCGCTAATGACATCCAAGCTCGGCAATTCCAGGTATTCAATTTCTTGCTTGCTTCTATATGACAAACCCCCTGGACAAGAGTACACTTTGCAAACCTGCACTGGAGGGTTTGATGCACAGTCTGATGCCCAGGCAGCAGCACAGTGCAAGGACCAGACACTAGAACTATTTCTGATGAATATCCTATGAATATCAAAGGTACCCGGGGACAAGGGACAAGCTCAGGCACGTGTTCCAGCTTTGCCAATACCTGCAGTGTGACCTTGGGCATGTCTCCTAAATCCCTTAGGGCTTCAATTTCATCCTCCATGGAATGGGAAAGGTGGATATGGTAAAGGTGAAGGTCCCAATAAGGAATAAAATTGTAAGAAAATGAAAGATTGCAATAAGTAAGTGTAACTTACCTGAGCCAAGGTTATATAAACTTTTAATAAAATACAATGCTTTTTCATTATAGACTGCTCAAAATGTTTCAAAGCCTGCCCTGACAGAATTGTTTTTTTAAATCAAAACTTAAAGGTAGGATTTATTTTTACAAGTAGGCTCTAAGGATAGGATCGCAGATATGCATAAACAGCTGTGTAAGAAGATGTACGTGGCAGCATTTGTAAGTGTTTTGAAGACATTTTAATGACATGGGAAGAGAGCTGTAATTTATTATTAAATTTACAAGTCAGGATATAAAACTAGAGAGAAGCATGAGTTCAAGCCCCATGAAAAATAAATAAATAAATAAACAAACAAAGTACACTTAACATTTAAATTTAAAATTTCCTATACATGCACAGGAAAAAAGAATGTAGGTAGTAATTTATATATTATTGATATATATTAATATATATATATATACACATATATATATTAGTATAAAATGTTCCTGCTAGGTTATAAAACTGTAGAGGACCTTGTTTTCACTCATTAATGTAGAAAAGAAAACTGTATTTCACATTATTGCGAACTGAATTCAGTAATACAGTTGACATTTGAACAACACATTTAAACTGTGAACCCAGTACTACACATTTTTTTTAATGAATATACTACAGCACTATAAAAGTATTTTCTCCTCCTTATGATTTTCTTGATAACATTTTGTTTCCTATAGAGAACACATTAATTCATGTTAATCACTTATAGCGTTAATCAACTCCATGGTCAGTAAGACTTCTAGTCAAAAGTAGGCTATTAGTAGTTACCTCTGGGGGAGTCAAAGTTATACATGGATTTTTCTGAACATGCAGGAGGTCAGCACCTCTAACCCCTGCATTGTTCAAAGCTCAACTGTATATTTTAAATTATTTTTTAATTGTCTGTAAGCAGCAAGCAGCATTCATTTGAGGGATGCAAAGTTTTTAAAATATCAAAAATCCAATGAGGCCATGTCACACCAATAATTCCAAGAAAAATCAAGTCATCATTATGTGATTAGATGAAACAAAAAGGGGGCAGGAGCTTCTGATAAAATTCGACATTTGTAACTTTTTAAAACCACCCATAGAAAACAGGCCTAGAAAGCTATTTCCTTAATAATAAAGCACATCAAAGTATATTGTCTTAAGAGCAACACCCAAGATCACACCTAAGAATGAGGAACTGGAGATATTACCATTAAAATCAGGATAAAAAAGATGCATGCTAAAACTATTATTGACAATGTTCTGAAACCCCAAAAACAATCCAAAAAGGAAATGGATTAAAAAGTATTACTTTGAGAAAGGAAAACCCCAAACCATCCGTCACCTAATAATGTAAACATTTATCTCAAAAATCAAAGACACTATACACTTAAGATTCATCTATTTCTCACACACATACACACAATCAACTAACTATAGACTGGTTAGTAAAATTCAGCAATATCCATATATTTTATCTAACTGAAATAATTAGTTAAAAGATTTAAAAAACAAAAGATTCTGGCTCCAACAGAATTATCATAAAAAGACACGACCCCCATGTGAAAATGCATAAACTAAGATTAATGAATAGTAAATATCATGTTCATGGACAGAAGAAGGCTGTAAAGCAATCAGTTCTTCCTAAATTACAGTGGATTTAACTCTAATATGGTCAAAATGCCCCCAAAATTTGGGAGTAGATAAAAATCATCCTAAAACGGACGTGGAAAAATAGACAAAAATGAGTTACGAAGGTTTTTTTCCTGGGACATAATGGGGAAAAGGATTAACCTTATCATACATTATTAAAACATAAAGCTATAAAAATGAAATCAGTGCTGGGAATGCAAGCTGATGCAGCCACTCTGGAAAACAGTATGGAGATTCCTCAAAAAACTAAAACTAGAACTACCCTATGACCCAGCAATGGCACTACTAGGCATTTACCCACGGAATACAGGTGTGCTGTTTTGAAGGGACACATGTACCCCCATGTTTATAGCAGCACTATCAACAATAGCCAAAATATGGAAAGACCCCCAAATGTCCATTGATGGATGAATGGATAAAGAAGATGTGGTATATATATACAATGGAGTATTACTCGGCAATCAAAAAGAATGGAATCTTGCCATTTGCAACTACATGGATGCAACTAGAGGGTGTTATGCTAAGTGAAATTAGTCAGAGAACTTCATGTGACTTCATTCATATGAGGCCTTTAAGAGACGAAACAGATGGACATAAGGGAAGGGAAACAAAAATAATAAAAAACAGGGAGGGGGACAAAACAGAAGAGACTCATAAATATGGGGAACAAACTGAGGGTTATTGGAGGGGTTGTGGGAGGGGGGATGGGCTAAATGGTTAAGGGGCACTAAGGAATCTACTCCTGGAATCACTGTTGCACTATATGCTAACTAATTTGGATGTAAATTTTAAAAATTAAGAAATAAAATTAAAAAAAAAATATATATATATATATAATGAAATCAGTGCTGTAATAGTACGGGCAAAAATAGATAACCAGAAACAGATGACCCAAAGATGTGATCAAGGTGAAAGTATAAGCCTGTAGGGAATAAAAATAATTATTCACATAAAAAGTGCTGCAATAATAACTAGCTGTTCTGAAGTGCTAAGATCCTACCTCACACCAAAATATCCAAATACCCAAAATAAACGCCAGATTTAAAACACTAAATGTTGCAATTAAATAAACAGACAAAAAGTTTTAAACATATGAATACTTGACTATATCTGGATGAGTAAGGATTTAGGCTTAAAACAAAGTAAGAAAAATGAAAATTATCAGCGTAAGAGAAAAAGAATCCACTTATAAAGTCAAGCAAATTGAAGTAAAACACTAAATGTAAATTGAAAGTGTGTATGAAATATACATCAATTGCATAGTCTGGGTTTTTCTTAGTGACGTATTTTCTGGATCTATCCACTCAGTGACTCCAAAACGATGTTTCTCCTAGAATAATGAGTACTCTTAGCACCTGAACTGTAGTTTCCTACACCATTTCCCACTAACAGCAGCAGGGCACCCTGGAGCAAAGGCTCGTTGCTGGGCTGGGACAGGGAAGGTACAAGCTAAGCCTGGGACAACTGGTTGTGCTTTCAAAGATTAACAGAATCATGTTAAAAGAATACAGAAGTCGGGGCACCTGGGCGGCTCAGTTGGTTAAGCGTCCAACTTCGGCTCAGGTCGTGATCTCCCGGTACGTGGGTTCAAGCCCCATGTTGGGCTCAGTGCTGACAGCTCAGAGCCTGGAGCCTGCTTCCGATTCTGTGTCTTCCTCTCTCTCTCTCTCTCTCTCTACCACTTGCTTCTCTCTCTCTCTCTCTCAAAAATCAATTAAAAAAAAAAAAAAAAGAAAAGAAAAGACTATAATGGACCCAAACACATCCAACCAATGAAAATCCCTATGTCCACAATTACATTTTTTAAAGATGAAAAGTAAAAAAAACAAATAAAAACAACAACATATTCATTCCCATTGGAGGCAGCAACTCCTTAACTATTAAAACTGTTAATAAAGGGAAAAACTTACCCTGCCTCTTTAATAGGAACTATATTTTATAGCAATTAAATAGCCCTGGCCCCAGCTGATGAAGGAAACTTCTGCTTTACACAGAACATCAACTACTGCATGTAGAAAAGCAACTGAATTAGGAAACATCATTCATTAACCCTGATCAGAATTGCTATTTTAGATAATGATTATCAACTGGCGCTTTAAAAAAAAAAAAAAGGGGGCAGGGAAAAAAACCAAGGTGAATAGCCTCTGGTAAACTGCACATTCATATGGCGCCCAGTGCCACACAGATCGCTCTCTGGTCTTATGAGGGGAAACTGATGCAAGAGGCAGGGATCAGCTTCTCATCACCCTAACCCAGTGTGCAACCTGAGCATCCATAATGGTGGGTCAGTCAGATCTTCTGTGTCTTCTGATGGGATTCATGGATCACCAATGATGTGTTCTAGCCAAATATACGTAACTTTCATCCATTTTAGGTTCAACTTCCAGTTTACGAGAAATAGAGCAGAAAGAAAGCAAGCTAAATGACACCACAAGGAAACCAGAAGACAAATCCAGAAGTTAGGACAAAGTGGTCAGGTGTCTTTAACAGGTCAGTGTGACAAAAAGTAGGGGGAAGGGAAAAGGACGTGCTAGGTTAAAAGAGATGGAAGGATCTTACCAAGCAGATGCAGTGCAGAGGACATTTCTGAGATCACAGGGGTATCGGTGGAGTCTGTTATGGGTATGAGATAAAACACTACTAAAATGGAAATGTACAGATTGGCTAAAAAAAAGTCTATGGCAAAACAATATGTACTTATGGTGGTTCCTCAAAAAGTGAAAAGTAGAATCACCATATAACCTATCAGCTCCACTCCTGGGTGTATATATATTCAAAAGAATTGAAAGCAGGAACTTGAAGAGATCTGTATGACCATGTTCACAGCAGCACTATTTCGGATAACCAAAAGGCAGAAGCAACCGAAGTGTCCGTCAGTGGATGAAAGGATAAACAAAGGGTGGTATAAACACACAGTGGAGTGTTACTCGGCCTTAGAAAACACAATGAAATTCTGAGACAGGCTACAACACGGATGAATCCCCAAGACACATCAAGTGAATTAAGACAATCACGAAAGTACAAATACCCTATGATGCCACCTGTATGAGGTACCGAGAGCAGTCAAAAGTCGAATCGTGGCTGCCAGGAACTGGGCGGGGGGGGGGGGGGTGGGGGGGAGAAGGAATGAGGAGTTGGTATCTAATGGGTATGAGGTTTCAGTTTTGGAAGACGAAAAGGTTTTAGAGACAGGTGGCGATGATGGTCACACAAGAATGTGGTTGCACTTCATGCCACTGAACTGTACACACGAAAATGATGAAAATGGTAAATTTTATGTTAGAGTACGCTTCGCCATAATTTTGTTTTAAACAGTACATAGTATATGACCTGATTTCAGTGAAAAAAAATGTGCATATATGAACAGAAAAAGTCTGGAAGGATCCATGCTAACATGTTATAATAAATGATCTCTAGGTTGTGAAAACTGCATTTCAGCATTTCTTAATTTTCTACAACACCTGTACTATGTACTACTTCTGTAACAAAGATGATGCTGAATAAAGCAAACAGAAAAAGCATTCAGAGTGCTACATTTCATTATATATATATAATATATATAATTTTAAAAAACTACATTCAATAAAAAGGAAAAGGCTGGAGAAAAAGATCTGCAATAAGCATGAGATCAAAACTTAATTCCCAAGCATATTTAAAAAGCTTTTACAAATAAAAATTTTTAAACTCTAAAGCCCAAAGAGAGAAACAGGCAACAGGCTTGAACAAGGAAGCACCAGTTCCGCTGAAGAGGAAGTTCAAGGGTCCAAAACACTCTTGGGAAAAAAAAACAAAACAAAGATGATAAACAATAAATGAAATAAACTCAAATTAAAATACCAATAAAATACCATCTCTCACAATCAGATTGTTGACAGGAAAGCCTAACAAGCACTCTCAGGCGCTCCTGTGATATTAAAATGTGATCACATCTTTCTGGAGGGCAATTTAAGCATATATATCAAGAGCTTGTAAAAGTTACAATATTATGAACCACTGATACATGAAACACAGATAAAATCTCAAAAACAGACTGCTGAGTGTTCCCTAAGAGTACATACCTACTAAGTAATTCTGTGTGTGTATGTGTTTGTGCCCATGTGTGTTTGTTCCAGAACAGGCAAAGCTAATCTACGTGCGGAAAACAATCAGAAGGGTGCTCGCAGAGACTGTGGGGAAAGAGTACATGAGAAGGGGAATGTGGGAACTTTCTGGGGTGATGACAATGCTGTATACCTTGACAGAGGTTCAGATTACACAGATGCATTAGTCAAAATGCAGCAAATGTACAGTAAGTATTCGTGCATTTCACTGCAGTATGTAAATGTTACCTCAGAAGGAAAAAAATACTGAACTCTAATGATACGCATGTTGGAGCATTTAAGAGAAAGCGTGCTGATGTCTGCAATTATTTTAATTTTTTTTTTTAACATTTATTTACTTTTGGGAAACAGAGACAGAGCATGAACAGGGGAGGGGCAGAGAGAGAGAGAGAGAGAGATGGAATCTGAAGCAGGCTCCAGGCTCCGAGCTGTCAGCACAGAGCCCGACACGGGGCTCGAACTCATCATGAGCCATGAGATCGTGACCTGAGCCGAAGTCGGATGCTTAATCGCCTGAGCCACCCAGGCGCCTCGGTCTGCAATTATTTTAAAATGCATCAAAGAAAAAGGAGATGGATAGAAGGACGGGTAGTTGGATAGATGTGATAAAGCAAGTATAGTAAAATGCTAACGTAAAAATACAAGAGTTAGGTATACGAGTGTCCACCGTAAAACTCCTTCAAGAATGCTGCATATTTGGGGTAGCTGGCTGGCTCAGTCAGTAAAACATGTGGCTCTTGATCTCCAGGTCATAAGTTCAAGCCCCACAATGAATACAGAGAAGAAAGAAAAAGAAAGAAAGGAAGGAAGAAAGGAAGGAAGAAATAAAGAAGAAATGTTGTATAGTTGAGATTTTTCATAATATTAAGTGTTAAAAATACTAAAAAGTAGCGAAGAGCCATGAGGCAGCCTTCTGGAGTATTGGAAATGTTCTATCTCAATCTGTTTGTTATATGCGGCACACGTGGGTAAAATTTTAAGCTGTACACTTTAAGATTTTGTACACTTTGCTTCCTGCATTTACACCTCAGAAAAGTGTTTTAAATGAACAGCAATCAGAATTAGGACACTGAAGTGTGCATAATTGGGGCACCTGGCAGGCTCAGTCAGTAGATCATCCGACTTTTTTTTATTAAAAAAAATTTTTTAATGTTTATTTATTTGCTTTTGAGGGAAAGAGAGAGAGCACAAACAGAGGAGGGACAGAGAGAGAGGGAGACACAGAATCCAAAGCAGGCTCCAGGCTCTGAGCTGTCAGCACGAAGCCCGACGCCAGGCCTGAACCCATGAACCTCGAAGACCTAAGCCAAAGGTGGATGTTTAACTGACTGAGCCACCCAGGTGCCCCAGATTATCTGACTCTTGATCTCAGGGTCATGAGTTCAAGCCCCACATTGGGTACAAAGCCTATAATTAATTAATCAATTAATTTTTAAAAATAAAGTACATTTAATTAACATCCTCAAAGGATAAGGGAATATGCTGCAACCAAAACACATGAATAAGCAGTAATGAAGGGAACAAAGCATAAATCTTGAAGACAAAGACTGTCTGATCTAAGAGCTCCATGGGGCCAGAGAGCCAGGAGGCCTTGTGGGCTGAGTCAGAGAGCCTCAAGCCCAGGCTCAGCAGCCCTCTGGACTCCCGCACAGAGATGGGAAAAGGAAGCAGAGACACAGAGGACAGATCCAGAAGAGTCTACAACCCACCATCTGGAGAGAGCTGTAGAAGGAAAGGAGGAAATGCAAGAGGGACATTTGAGGAAATAATAGTTAAATGTTTCCTAGAGCTAAAGAACAAAACTGTTCAAAAACTCATTTTAATCACAGTTACTTAAAGTCATCTACATGGACATAGGAAACACACCACCATTTTCTGAGAAGTATCTCCTGATTGTACAATTTCAGTGATCCTTGCTCCTTTCCCTATTTTTCAAGTTGTCTGCAATGAACATGACTTTTACAATAAGGAAAGGTAACAGTTTACTTTTATAAAACAAATCCAGAATCAAGAGACAAGCGAGACTTCTCAAAATCTCCCACCTCTTGGGGCGGCTGGGTGGCTCAGTCGGTTGAGCGTCCGACTTCGGCTGAGGTCATGATCTCGCAGTTCATGGGTCCGAGCCCCACGTCGGGCTCTGTGCTGACAGCTCAGAGCCTGGAGCCTGCTTCGGATTCTGTGTCTCCCTCTCTCTGCCCCTCCCCCACTCACACACTCTCAAAAATAAATAAAAAATTAAAAAACAAACAGAAACCAACAACAACAAAACTTCCCACATCTCCTTCCTCTGGCTGCCGCCCTGTGCTATCACAGCGAACCTGCTTCTAAGTGCTCACCACAAACACGGGTACGTTACTTGATCTCTTTACATTTTTGCTTCTTTAGATCTTCAACAGGGACAATAAAATCCCCCCTTCCTGCCTCACAGGAGTTTGGGGAGCATCAAATGAGGTGATATATAAAACTAGCACTTGGTGAGCCACTGAGCGCTATACAAATGGCTACATGTTATCACAACTTCGAAGCTGGTAAACCCTAAAATGAGTCACCCTCCACCGCCAGCACCCCTCACTCCCCAAATCCAATCTGTCCTCTGGCCTACCAGCTTTTCCTTTGCTCATTCCCTCCTTCTCAACCCACTGCATGACATGAATTATACCTGGTCTTATCTTGTGCCCAAACCACGGCCCCAGGCCCTGCCTTCCCTCACCCACCCCTCACAACTTCCTCCTAAACCTTCACCTTCATAAAATACGCTTATTTTATAAGGACCCTGCTGAAAACAAGAAGCCTTTGGGAGTTGTCAAGGTTTGTAGGATGGACTTCACAATCTCTTCACCCTGGCTTTTCGGTCCTCCCTCCCACACAGGGTCAAGTTCCTCAAATTCTGCAACAAGCCAACACCTCCCACCCCAGGCAATCCCCCATCCTGTACCTATCTAGGTCCTCCCGGCCTTTCCCAGGCAGAGGGGAAGGGGTTGACCGGGGCTCACTCTGCACCTTTTGACCAATCCAGATCTAGCTCCTGCCAGTTCTCTAAACACCCTCTCCATTCCTCGGGTGCAATCCTCACTTCCGGGTCAGAGGCCTGCCCCCCTCCCTTTCCTTATGCCCTGAGGGCAGGGCCTGGCAAAGTCCTCTGACATCCTCTATACTAGGCCCTGGAATTGATCTGCTGATCATTCTAGTACTTAAACTTTCTTTGCCTAACTGGATTTCATAGGAATTATTTCTTCAGTTCTCTTTGTAGCTTTGATATCTATGTGTATATCATATCTTTTTTTTTTAATTTTTTTTAACGTTTTATTTTTGAGACAGGGAGAGACAGAGCATGAACGGGGGATGGTCAGAGAGAGAGGGAGACACAGAATCTGAAACAGGCTCCAGGTTCTGAGCAGTCAGCACAGAGCCCTACGCGGGGGCTCGAACTCACGGACCGTGAGATCGTGACCTGAGCCGAAGTCGGACGCTTAACCGACTGAGCCACCCAGGCACCCCTGTGTATATCATATCTATTCCCACATAAGATACTGTTTAGCTATTATGCTTTAAATAAAAAGCTGTGCTTCATAAATTCTTCTATAACTTCTTCCTCTCAACATTAAGTTTTTGAAATTGACCTATGTTGATACCTACAGCTATAAACCATTCATTTTCAAAGCTATAAAATATCTCTTTGAGGGGCGCCTGGGTGGCGCAGTCGGTTAAGCGTCCGACTTTAGCCAGGTCACGATCTCGCGGTCCGTGAGTTCGAGCCCCAGGTCGGGCTCTGGGCTGATGGCTCAAAGCCTGGAGCCTGTTTCCGATTCTGTGTCTCCCTCTCTCTCTGCCCCTCCCCCGTTCATGCTCTCTCTCTGTCCCAAAAAAAATAAATAAATGTTGAAAAAAAAAAATTAAAAAAAAAAATATCTCTTTGATATATTTGAGTACCTCACAACTTATTTATCCATTATATCGTTGATGGATATTTAATAAAACATTTGCTATTAGAAGCAATGCTATCATGAACATTCCTGTGCATGTTTCTAGCTCACATGTGTTAAGTTTCTAGAGTGAGGCTGCTTGGTCACAGGGTCATACAATCAACCGTACCTGGTAATGACAATGGTCTTCCCCAGTGGATGAAATACTTCTACCTACAGCGCTGAAGATTGCCTCAAAATACTGTCAAGCGTTTAAATGTTTGCCAATTCATGGGTGTAAAATGTTATTTCACTGTGGCTTTAATCTGCATTTCCCCAATGGGGTCAAACATCTTTTCATGTGTTTATTAGCCATTTGGTTTCCTCTATAATAACAGGCCCGTTCCTGTCTTTAACTGTTTTTCAACCTGGCTGTCTTTTTCTTAATTGACGTGCAGGAGTTCTATATATTCTGGGTGCTCATCCTTTATTGGTATTGTGTGTTACAAATTTCTTCTTCCAGACGATGGCTTTCCTTCCTTTTCACTCTCTTTTGATGAGAAGTACTTTAAGGTAGTTGAATTTATCAACCCTTTCCTTTCTGGTACATCGTTTGTGTAAGTTGTTTAATAAACCCTTCCTTACCCAGAGGTCATGAAAGGATTTATATTTCCTTTTAAGAAAAAAGTGTTAAAAACTTCAAAAAGGAAGTTATATAAGTGGTCCATAAGCACATAAAAAGTACTCAAAATTATTAGCCATCGAGGAAATGCAAGTCAAAACCACAATGAGAAACCACTATACATCCACCAGGATGGCTAAAATTAGGAACCTGGTAACACCAAACTGTGGCAAGGATGTGGAGCAACCGAACCTTTACTACCCTTTGTTGGCAGGAGTGTGAAATTGTAGAACCACCTCGGGAAAGGTCAGGCAGCTTCCTAAAAAGCTGAACATACAGCTATCCTATGATCCCGCAACTCTGCTTGGTATTTCCCCAAGAGAAATGAAAGCATATGTCCACAAGATAATTTCTACTAGAATATTCACAGCAGCTTTATGCATAATCGCCAAAAATCAGAAACAGCCCTGTTGTTAACCATCACAAGAGAATGGAGAAGTGGAATGGGATGGAGTCCTACAGCAGAATACGACTCAGCAAGAAAAAGAACAGGCTACTGATGCATGTGACACAGACCAATCACAGAAATACTGGGCTAAGTGCAAGGAGCCTTACACAAAAGAATACATGTTTTAAGATTCTATTCCTATGAAGCCTAGAATAGGCAAAAAAAAAAAAAAAAAAAAAAAAAAATATATATATATATATATATATATATATATATATATATATATATATAATGGCTAAAAATCACATCAATGGCTGCTGGTAGGTGGGGTTAGGAATGGGGAAGGAGCACGACCTGAGAACTTGCTGGGGGCACAGTAGTATTCCGCATCTGGGCAGAAATCTGCATTTAGATGGTGCATACATTTGTCAAACAAAAAGGAAACAAATTTATGGGGCGCGTGGGTGGCTCAATTAAGCAGTTAAACATCAGACTTTGGCTCAGGTCACGAACTCTCAGTTCCTGAGTTCGAACCCTGCATCGGGCTCTGCACTGACAGCGTGAAGCCTGCTTGGGATTCTCTCTCTGCCCCTCCCCCCCCCCCACATGTTTTCTCTCTCTCTCAAAATAAATAAACTTAAAAAAAAAAAGGAAACAGGGGCGCCTGGGTGGCTCAGTCGGTTAAGCATCTGGCTTCGGCTCAGGTCGTGATCTCGCAGTTTGTGAGTTCGAGCCCCGCATCGGCTCTGTGCTGACAGAGCATTTTGGGAGCATCTGGGTGGCTCAGCTGGTTAAGCTTCCAATTCTTGATCTCAGCTCAGGTCTTAATTTCAGAGTGAGTTCGAGCCCTGCATTGGGCTCTGTGCTGGATGTGAAGCCTACTTCAAAACAAAACAAAACAATTAAAAAAAGTTTTTTTAAACATTTATTTATTTTTGAGAGACAGAGACAGAGCATGAGCAGGGGAGGGGCAGAGAGAGGGAGACACAGAATTTGAAGCAGGTTCCAGGCTCTGAGCTGTCAGCAACAAGCCTGACGCGGGGCTCGAACTCACAAGCCATGAGATCATGACCTGAGCCGAAATCGGATGCTTAACCAACTGAGCCATCCGGGGGCCCCACAAACAAACAAATTCTGAACTCTAGTAAGTGACAGGTGTACTGAAGTGTTCAAGGATTAAGTATACTGATATGTGGAACTTTGAAATGCATGCAAAAATAAAACAGATTGCAATGGAAAAAGGCACAGAAAGATGTGACAAAGCAAATACAGGAAAACACTCACTGCAGCATCTAGGAGGCAGGGAGAAGGGGGTATACATTCTTTCAACTTTGCTGTAGGTTTGAAAATTTTCACAATATCAAAGGACAAAAACATATTTTCAAATGGAAGAGACCGGCTTTAAAAAATAAGATCTATTTGGGGCGCCTGGGTGGCTCAGTCGGTTAGGGGTCCAACATCGACTCAGGTTATAAGCTCATGGTTTGTGGGTTTGAACCCCGCGTCAGGCTCTGTGCAGACAGCTTGGAGCCTGGAGCTTGCTTTTGATTCTGTGTGTGTACCTGTGTGTGTGTGTGTGTGTGTGTCTCCCCTCCCCTGCTCATGCTGTCTCTCTCTCTCAACAATAAACATTAAAAAAAATTTTTTTTAAATAAGACCTGTATCAGCAAAGTCTGCCTTTGAGAAAGGTGACTGAAAAAAACAGATCAATCCTTACATGTGATAGTGCCTTGGGAGTTTGCAAAACACTTTTACACCAATTATTTTAAGTGATCCTCACCAAAACCTGGGTATTCTAGCCTCATTTACACTTGAGGAAACTTGGGATCAGAATCTGGCAAATATCACACAGCAGGTGCCCGACAGAGCTGGACCTAAAAGCGAAGGTCTCAGGTGCTTCTTCCTGGGTTCCTTCAAACACACCTCACTGGGGAGCTGCCATCATCTCCAAAAGGCTGAAGGCCACACGGAAACTGCCCACGTGCCACTAGCTCTTTGGGTTGTCGCACGAGCAGAGTGACAGGAGCTGAAGGGGCTACGGTCGCTAGCAGCGCGGGCAAGAGACACGAGCAGACAGTGAAACAGCGCGACTCAACACCCCAAATCTACTCCAAACCCATTCAGAACAAAAGCACTGGCAGGCCGCACACTGAGCTCTCTGAGGCCATCTTCAAACCTTAGGGACCTCTGTGACATCCTTCCCGTCTGGGTGGACGGACAACCTGCGTACGGTGCCTAAGACACTGCAACACAAAACTTGTCACAACACTTCTCTGACAAGACGCTCCGCCACTCTCCTTTCCAGAGCAGAACCACAGGAGAACAGAAGGAGGGGACCCAGGAACATGGCTCAACGCGAACGCGGCCAAAACTGAAGGCAAAAGCTTTTAGTAACCACCCCGCACATTAATCACTGGCTGCAGGGTATTTTGGCTTTTTGTTAAAGCACATACAACACACCCCGACACTTTTTGTTAAACAAGGTGAACTAGACCTGTGGAACGTGAACGAAAGCCCTTTCGGCCTTAGAGACCGTGTATTATTTATCCAAACATTCACTGAGTGCGCCAACCACTTCGGGAAATGTAATGAAACCAAGACAGAGTCCTTGTCCTCAAGAGGCCTGTAATCCAGCAGGAGGCTCAGGACAGATCTCCCAGGCCTACTCGGCCTACAGGGGAAGATCTAAGAGCAGAGAAAAGAGAGTTCAAGTACAACCAGAGGCTCAAGAAAGATTTCAGCTGGGCCTTGAAGATGCAGACATGCAGAGCTGGGGGTGGGGAGTGTGGTGCTCTGGGCAAAGGCTGATGGGAAGAAATAGCTCCGAGGGGGCTCCTGGCTAAGGAAGGCCACCTGAAGCCTGAGCAGGAGGAAGGGAAGGTGAAAAGGACTCCCGAGGGATGCCTGCCAACTCTTGTCAGAGAGCAAAGAGAACAAATTAGAGGGCCCCACAGACGTCTGACTTCGGGAGTTAGCTGGGGCAGGGCCTAATATGGCTGCGACTCTCACGAGAGCAGGCACCCAAGGGAGGGCTGAGTCAGTTTCCCCAGCAAGTCATGACTTAACAAAACCCTGATAATGTGCATTCAGGACGCCTGCTCAAAACCCAGGTGGACCTGTGACACCTGCAGCCTGGCAGAAAGCCAGAGGATGGGAAATGTAACGGAGAGAGGGAGTTAACAGAGAACAGCCCAGGAGCAATGGGTTTGAATCCCTAACTGTATACGCCTAACTGTAAAAGCGTGGGTGAGTTTCCAACCTACAGCGTCTTATCTGCAAACGGGAAACGACACCCGTCATCTCCCAGGATTGCACGGATTACGTGAGATAACATCGGTAATATATACATGCAGCACAATGCCCACAACATCAAAAGCATCCAAGGAACGGTGGGTATTGCGTCTATGAGTAGTCTGCACTCCAGGAACTTCCGAGTCCGGGCCTCCTACCACACTTCACGGTATTGAGAAACCAGGCTGAAGCCACTGACCTTGGACAAGACCAAAGGATTACTCATGTCCTAAGCAACTTCTCCCTCGGTTCTTTGATTTTTAATTAAAAAAAAAAAAATCTGTCCTTTAAGGCATTTTAGGTTATCCTGAGACATCTGCCTCACCCTGTACACTCACATCATGAACCTTCTGGTACAAGGGGAAAAACCAGTGTCATGAGCCACTTCACAGGGAGCATCTGTGCCAGAAGGGACCACAGGCCTCATCCCAGCCCTCACAAGGAGGGTCTAGGCTAGCCCAGCGCCAATCTGGGCTGATGAGAGTTGTGACACTCAAAACATTTATCTTAAGAAACACACTTCAAGTTACAGGGTAATGACAGCGCTAGAACAGTTTAGAATATGCATGCAAAGTATCATATACATAATAAGAGTTCAAGAAAATATAAAAAGCATTATCTTTGTAGCCAGTCCTAGCCAGATAATAAGATTCTATATACCGAAAGGCTTAAGGACACAATGATGAGAGAAGGGATGGCCCTGAGCCACAGAGATAAATGACAGTTACTCATTCCAGGAAAGAAAGTTAGGTCTCACTTTGTCAACTACACCTTCAGAAGGAAACTTTCAATAATTCCATAATCCACCAAGAATCAGTGACCCCTAATGGGGGGCGGGGGGGGGGGGAGGAGGGGAAATCAGGCAGATCACACAAACAGAAATTTGCTTCAGTTAGGGAAATATAAAAATTTCATTAATGCGCTCTGTACATTAAGAGCAGGCGACAAATTTTATTCCATGGCTAAGAAACACCAAGAAACCACTAAACTCTGGATGAGCAGGCTGGTTAGTTTGGCCAGTTTTGAGGAAGAAGGAAAGAAGGGGAAGGTAGTGAAAAATCAGAGAAAATCGGGCGAAGGAAAAGGGAAGGACAGAAGCAGACTAGAGACAGAACGGAGAGTCCGTGTGAGCGGATTCTGAGCGCTGAAGCCAGCAACCCTTGGTGACAGGTTAGTGGAGAGCCACACTACTGTCACCTGTTGTGTACTGCCCGCCCAGCTGCACTAATCCTTAAATCTGTGGAGGGAGATCTACCCTGCTCACCAGGGTGGAAATATATTATTCCCTGGTATAAATGCTCCTAAGGGGCAATAACCAGAAACTTCCATAAAACCAAATCTAAATCCTTCAGCCTCCACTCTAGTTAAAACCGGTTTCTACTTCCTTTATATGGGCTGGGTGCATTTTCCACTTCAATGGCCTGGTTCACACAATTCTTAATTCAACAGATGTCTGTGGAAGGCCCACTACGTGGGGGGGGGGGGGGAGGCAGCAGTGAACAAAACAGACGTGACTGTCATCCTCACAGAACTGGTTAGTGACAAATGGTGGGGGACAGGGAGTGGGGGGGAGGCATGGATCATAGCAGTACAAGGGGCCACTTGCAAAAAGGAGGGGGCCTAGGCTCTCCCCTGACACCCCTGCCCCCACGCTCAAATCTTTCAAGGTCAACTCAAGTCCTAGCTAAGGAGAGGGAAAACCAAATAAATCCAAAGGCTGACAAGAAAATATGGAAATGTTACAGTTAAAGCTCACGCTGATTAAAAACCAAACGAAACTCTAAGTGTTCAAACTGAAGACAGCATTCATTATCTGTCACCACATAGACCGTAACTCCCGAAATGAGTAAACAGAACGTTTTTAGTAATACTTAAATAAGTTCATAAAGATGACCCAGCCTAATGTATTCCAAGGCCCTGAAGTACCTTTGGAATCATTAAGAAGCAAATTACATTTACTATGTTTTAATGTTCAGTATATTTCTTGTACTTTGAATATTGGGATCATGTGAGGGATCATGTCCTAACATGTGGCCCAAGACATACCTCAATAAAAAGGCTCTATAACCAAACAAGTTTGGGAACTGCTGACACTCTGAACGCCATTTGGCGATTCCCAGCGTATTTTAGGAAATTCAGTTTTCTGACAAATCCTGCATAAACTTAGTCTGAGCCAGTATTGCCCACACTCATTTGGACATGGCTCCTTTTCTTCATTTAATACCTATTAACAGTCAACAAACTGCTCAGGGAACACATGGGGGATACACTACGGTGTAGGGGACGTGCCGCGTCATCAACTTGAAAACGCGATTATCCGTCTCCCGAGCGTTTTGATGAACTGATGTTTCCTATGTAGGCTAGTAAAATACAAAAACTTCCCCAATGAAATTCTTTTTGAAATTCACTCGGTGAGATGTTTACTGCATTTTTAAGACAAAACATTTTTCAATGAACCAAAATTGGATCTTAGTGTTTTAATTATAAAGGAACTCAAATTAATCGTATAACGACTTGAGTTTGCTAAATTACTGGAAGCTTATCTTCTCTAAACACGTAGTTTTAGATTTCTAGAGTACATTTGATACTTCATTGTAAAAGATGCATCCTGTTAAAAAATAAAACATGCTGATATTTACCTCTGCCCTATTACCTGAAATGCCTAAATACAAATATCTGTAACTGAGATGTGTATCAACACATGTACAGTTTGTGAATAACAAGCATTTCTGTGGTTGTGGTGTTGTTATTTATAATGGGATTCCTCCTCTGGAAATACTATTATTACCTTAAACCGTATACTGGAGGTTTTAGGGAATAAAATTCCAGTGACTGAAAAGCTTCATCATTCAGTTAACCATAAAGAACCAAGTTCGACACATTCATTTAGCACCTACTATATGCATGCCAATGGATTAGGCACTGTAACGATCCACGCTATCTTTCTGGGCCTCAACTCAAGACAGTGGTCTGACAATGGGACAGAATATGTAAGACTCAAATCAGGGGCTCTTCAGACACTGTGGACAGCGGAAGAACATACCTGCTGCCCTGGAGATGCTAACAAGACACACAGGTGAATTTTAGGACACCTACACCACCATAAAAAGGCCAGTAAGACACAGGGCCTCTTTCTACAAGTGCTGGTTTGGTGACCTAAAAGGTCATTATTAGTTAATGCAAGATAACGAATATTAGATGTGGGTCAAAAATGTGAAAGCCCTTGTTAATTCCATATTCAATTTCACTTGTGTAATGCTTTTTTTTAAGCCAATGAGGTAGGCTTAAAGTAGAAGCATCACACGGATATTAAGAGCAGCTTGGATTAACAGCCTAAAACCATCTCAGGTGTCTTCAACAATCTGTAGAAGGAATCCCAACGTCTGCTAATCAGAACAAAGTTAAGACTTTCACAGAGGGTACTGGAGGGGTGGGGAAATCACTTCAGCTAGGTTACGCAACACTAGAAAAAGACTTTTCAGTTTCGTATAGAAAGAGCGTCGTGGACGACTGCTAGAAATTTAACACAGAAAGTGAACAAACGGTATCAAACTTGGGAGGTCTAGCCATCTCCGGTGAGCAAGAAAATCCAGACAATTCTGCAAATGACTTTTAAAAAGCAGCCGCAACGAGAGGGGAGGATGATCAACACTCTGAGGCCATGCACAGCAGAATTCTTTCTTCTGGTTTAATTAAACATAAATGCGTGAATTCCAGCTCTAAAATTTCAAATCCAAGAACTGGAAAGCCGCCGCTGTGTGTCTTCATGAACATCTTTTCCCTTTTTTCCATTATTGTCCCTTTAGAAAAATCTTAACAAACAGTAAAGCCCAGAAACTTTGACAAAACATAAGCCAAGGCGATACACGCCGGAGAAGACACACAATTCTGAAAAACAGTCACAAAATGTCCTAGTAAGACTACTTAATAAAAAATTAACTTTGTTCTGCTGAATGCTTCAAACGTCGCGTGTCTAATAGTATTTTCTCATTACATATGCTTTAAATACACCACGTATGCTAATAACCGTGAACCTCAAATACGTGTGCATTGAAGCAGAGCTGTTGTGGCTTCAGATTACATTTTAATAGTCCCAAAGAAACTGGGAAATTGCAACCGCATGCATGTGCAAAGCTGACGGAGGGGAAAACAAAACAGGGTGGTAGGACCCAGCGCCTCGGCTTCCCAGTGCTAGCCGCCCTTCCCTTAACATCACGAGAACCCAAAGAACAAAGTTCACGCTGATTTAACGTTTCTGGGGCGCGCCACCATATCCCGGGGGTTCCCCGCTCTTGGAAGGCGAATTGACTCGAGCGCCCCGGTCAAGTTCACGGCGGGCCCCGCCAGCTGAGACTTAGGACGGGTCCCGGGAACCGACGCCGCGGCTCGGAGGGCGTCCCGATCGCAACCCTACCCAGGAGGGTCCGAGGACGCGCGGCTCGGTCTGCCCTCGGGACGCTGCCCCGGCCAGCGGGCGCTGGCGCCCGTCAAAGTGACCCAAAGCCCGGCGAGAGGGCACGCGGCCCGGGAGGGCGCCCCGCCCGGCCCCGCCGCGGGAAAGTTGCCGCCCGGCCGGGCCCGACTTTCGCCGCGGACCGCGGACCGCAGCCCCTGAGCCCTCCCCCGCCCCGGCCGCCCGCCCGGCGCCCCTTACCTTCCTGCCGCTGCCGTCGCGAGGCTCGGACTCCGCGAGGCCGGCACCGCGGGCCCCGGGCGAGGCGGTGGTCTTCTGGCCGGGTGGGAGGCGCGGCCCGGCGGGCGGCGGCGGCGCGGCGGCGGCGCCCGGCGCGTCCTCGGCCTCCTTGCCGCCGTGGTACGCCGCCCGGCCCTCGGAAATGTGGATGCTCGGTGCGCAGCCCATGCTGGCGGCGGCGCGGCGGACACGCTGGCGGGCAGCCGCGATCCGGTCAGCAAACGGCCCGCCCGGCGCCTCGGGGCCGCCGCGGGCGCCGTGTCATCGCCGCCTGGGCGGGCGGCGGCGAGCGCGGGTCTCGCGTCAGGAAGTGCGGCCGCCCCTTTTATCGCGGTGCGGGCGCGGCGGCGGCGGCGGCGGCGGCGCTGGGGAGGGGGCGCTGGGGCGGGCGGCGCGCCGCGGCCGCCCCTCCGAACATGCCCTTCCTGAGGCGGGAGCCGCCGGCCGCCTCCCTCACATCGCCGCGCTCGCCTGGCCGCGCCGCGCTTCCGGGGAATTTCGGGGGAGGAGATTTGCGCTCTCCCAACCCGGGAGCGGGCAAGTCCGCGCCGCGCGAGCGACACCGCCCTGGCCGCGGGGCGGCGCGACCCCCGGGGGAGGTGCGCTCCCCGCCGCGCCCGCCGCCGCCTCCCCGGGCCCGCAGCCCGCGCCGCTCCGCCCGCTGGGCCGCCGCCCCGCGAAGAAACGCCCCTGGTCCGAGCGCCGGCGGCGGGGAAGACTGGCCCGCGCGCTCCCGCCTTTGCGGGGTGGGGGGGGGCGGGGGTCGAAGGACGCCCGTCGGGGCGACGAGGCCGCGGCCGGCCGTGTGGGGGACAGAGCCGTCGCCTCCAGCCGGGTCTGGGGCCGCGCCGTCGAGAAGCGCGGAAGCGGCTGCGCTCGCCGGTCTGCTGCGGGCGGCGCGGCTCCGGCTCCGGCTCCGCGCTCCGGGCCGGGTCTTGCGGGCAGCACGCCGCGCCCAGCCCCCAGCGGTGACCTCCAGCGGGTGCTGGCGTCAATGCAAAGCAGCCGGGGCGCCCGCCGCCACCTCCCGGCGCCGCGGAAGAGTGAGCATGCGCGGCCACGACGGGAGGGGGCGCGCGGCCCGGCTGCCGAGAGGAGGAAAGCGACTCGCCCAAGGACACACGACCGCCTCGGGCCTGAGGCCATAAAAATCCGGACCGCTGGGTTCGAATCCCGGTCCCGTAACTTAGCAGCTACTTGACTTCGGTCAGGCCACTACCGCTGAGCCTTGGACCTCTCATTCACTGACGAGGCCCGTGGAAGGACCTCCGTTTGGGGCCGGCGGGGGGGTGGGGTGGCAAGGAAGGCACCCGAACTCCGGGTCCCGGGCGGGTGCGGTCTGGGCGTTACGCCGGGGCCCGCAGTGCCCGTGCGTTCCCTCTAGAGCCCAGACCTGGAGAGCCAACGCCTGGCTGGCTGCACTGGCGACCCGGAGGCGGCAGTGTCGAGAACTGTGTTTCGTGGCAGGCGGGGGCGGGGGGGGCGGGGGCATTTTCCTCCCCTCACCTGGTGCCCAGGACTCCAGAGGCTCCCGACCTGCAGGCACACCGTGCAAAGTGGGGCCTGTGAAGAGCTGTCAGAACCGCAACTCACCCCACACACCACCACTAGCTCTCTGTGTGACCTTGGGCGAGTCACACAACCTCTCTGTGCCTGAAGCTGCAACCCCAGCCCTTTCGAGGACGACGCTCCTGGGTGTCCGACATCACGCACCCCGCAGCGGCCCACCTCGGGCCTGCCCCCCACTCTCTCCCCTCCGTGTGGTTCCCGGTCCGGGGAGACCCCAGCGAGGGCGATCCCCCTCCTTTCCTCTCCCGCCGTCCACACCTTTCCTAACGCGGCCCCGCGGCGACCCAGAGATGCCGCCGCTCACGCCTCGGACCGGCTACCGTGAAGCCCCGGAGGCGTACTCCGGACTGGAGTCCCCGCCGTGGCGCTGGGACGGCGGCACCGGCTCAGGTGCCGGGTCGCCTGCGCCGCCCGAGCCTCAGGACGCCAGGGAGCCCGAGATCCGCAGCCCCGGAGCTTCTCGAGGCGCAATCTTCCGGGCCCGAGGTACCCACCGGGCGGTTTCCCGACGGCGGCGGACCCGAGAGCGGCTCGGTGCTATCAGCCCTCTTTACGAGCCGAGCTGGCCCAAAGCCCTGGCACGTGACTCCATTATCAAATTTAAGCACGTTTAGCAGTAATTACATTTATGCCTCCCTACCTTATAAAAGTACCACCGGCTCAATGATGTCTTGAAAGACACAGGAAAAGTTTCTTACTATCACCCGTTACTCCACCTAAACTGTAGACTGTTTTCTGCCTCTGTTCTGCAGATTTTAGAAGGTCAATTTTCCGGGCATAATCTGGACTCTTCTGAATAAAGAGTAATTCATGAAGAGAACGCTTTGAACCACCAGAGTGCATGAAAGCCTATCGTCCGCCCTCTGCCCTCCCTGCCTCGCCAAGAAGAGAGGCCTTGGTGACTCCGCGCGCGCTGACCTTGCCTTCTCAGGCTCCAGGCTGTTTCAGCCCTCTCTGGCCCCTCCCTTCGCAAGCAGCACCTCGGTGCCCTAGCCTATCCTTGAAAGCCCTGTGCTAGTTACGGGGTTTGGGGTTGCTTTTTCCTGTGCCCACTCTGCTGGTCAGCCCACCCTGGGCTGCCCAGGCGATGTCAAGCTGGTCAGAGACCTGCCTGATGGCAGTGTTGACTGATTTCCTGCTCTGCCATTTGGGGATCCTGAGGCTAAAAAGGACGCAGGGCCAGACAGGAAAGGAGTCATCCGCCTGCTTCTGGGGTCACCGACAGCAACCCCCACTCACTTCTTTCCACACTCAGGAACTCTACCTGGGTCGCTCGGGGAAGTCACAACCCCCCTCCGCATCCCAGCTTCAAGCCCTTAACCTCAATTCCACCCTGCCCCCACGTTCTCCAGCCCAAACCTGCACCCTGAGGTCCCTGAACACTTCTCCACCCTATGAAACCCATTTCCCTGGGCCACGGTGACAGTGGATAGAAAAGGGACACATTGACAGAAGTAATCCAAACTTCGCTGGCATGGGCCACCCACTAGCTAGCTCCCTCAGGGCTCCCGGGTCCCTACAAAGAATCCCACCACCACCGGGAGGTGTCTAAGGAGCTCCTGAATGATCCTGATCCTGCTGGAGGAGAGGCAACCCCCACCATACCAGCCACGTGGACGCCTCAAAGTTCTGCACGCAGACCACCCTCCACCGCCATCCCCAGACTGTGCTGCGGGCACCCAGTTCCCTATCGGGATCTCCCCTCGCCTTCCTCACTGAACTGGGCTGGAAGCAGCTGCAGGTGGGAGAGCTCCTTTGCCCCGGGGGGCTGAATCCCAGCCCTGCCATTTGTCATTTCTCAGAACTGCTTTCCTCCCCTGTAAGTCTGGGATTCGTGACATCTACCCCACAGAGATTAAACAGGCTAACTGATGTCAAATGCCCAAACGACTACTGAACCTCTGTGTCCTCCTTAGCTCACTGCCTTCTCCCAGGCCCATTCTACACCACCTTCCTCCAGGCCTACCCCAGACTCCTGGAAACCTATGGAAGATGTGAAATCACCATGAGGATCAATATCCCTACAAATCTATGCATCACCCTTCATCCGGTTAATTTCTCTTTCAAATCTTTGTATGATGTGACTTCTTTTAAATGTCATTTTAAAATTACACATTCTATAATTTACACATGAATACATGTTAGCAAAATAATTTTTAAAAATCAAACTAAGCAGGAGTATATAAAGTGTGCAGAGGCAAAGGAAAGTCTCTCTTCCTTCCCCGCTTTCTTCCTTCCTTCCCTATTGTTAAGTTTCAACCGTATACTTCCAGACCTGTTTCTATGTTAAACATATTACACCCGCACGTGCACGTGCATGGGCACACACACACACACAGCTATTATAGTATCCTAAACAGAGCTGCAGTGAACATCCTTGAATATATCTTTCTGTAGGATGGACTCCTGAAAGTTGAATTGCATGGTCAAAAGGTATGTCCCGCCCCATCTCAGCTCCAGAAGGGATGAAAACATAGCAAGAAACCAGCCAAAGCTGAAGGATTGAGAAGGGGAACTCCCTGGATACCCCCTTCCGCCCCTGGATAAGAAGAGGTGACCCAGCTAGTCCCAGATGCAAGCCTCTCCTGGTCATCCTCTCCAGATTCACAGGCCCTCCTTATCTTCCTTTCTCCTGGTACTCCCACGCCTTTAGTGAAGTATACTTGACTGTTCCAGCCTTTCTCAGATGAATGCCCACAGTTAGGCCAGAACTGGAAGGAGGGAGGAGCGCCCCCTAGAGGCCAGATGGTGAGTAATAAGTCCCCAGGACTGTTCACTTCCTCCAGAATTTAAGTGTGTACCTGCATTTTTCTCCTCCATTTGGCTCCAGACCCTTGGTATTGTAGTTCACCTACAGCCTGGGATTAACAACCCAATGTGACTCCCTTCCTCAAAATGGCCTGGAATCTCAGGCTGCTTCGTTTCCCATAAAGGGCTCTATCTCCAGTACCCACATGCCCTGTGTGCCCTGTTCCTCGGTTCCATCCACCCTTTCCCACTAGGCAAGGGGGTCAGATCCTCTCCCACCAATGATCAAGTCCAGATTTCTTAAAACTGCCAAATTTGACTGTAAATATCAGAAACCCAACTCCTCCTCGCTTAGCAAAAGTGGGTACTTCTTGGTTAATTTCCTCAAAAGACAAGAAGGGCAAAGGGGGGCGTCACAGACACAGATGCTACAGTCCCAGATGCCACTACAACTGTCTCTCCATCCTGACACCTTGGCCCTGCAGACAAGATTCGCTCTGATGCTGGAACCGTGGCTTCAGGAGCCCTCACTTCCGGTTTCACAGCCCCATGACGCCCCTCTCGGTTCCTGCTGCTCCACGAGAGCTCCTTGCCCCAAATTCCTATTACAGAGCGTCCCGGGGTGTCTGTCCCTACTCCCAGGACTGGCTTCATGGGCGCGACACCTGTGAGTCACAGGGCCCTGTGCTTACAAAGGTCTCCACTCTTGGTATAATGCTCAGCCATCACCATCTTTACAATTGTTGAGCAAGGAACCCCACATTTCCATTTTGCACGGAGCCCCACAAGTTCTGTAACTGGTCCTGTCTACCGCTTCTAAAAAGTGCGCTCTTCAGGCGTGAGTAAGGGAGAGAAACATGGGGGAGTGTGTGGGAAGAATGGTGACGCAGGAGAAACTCCTAGGGTCTCCCCCTACATCTCACTTTGTTATTTCAGAATGAAAGTCCTCGCCTGCCTCATCCCTGGACCCAGAGCCCCCCCCCCCACCCAGGTTCAGTCCTGGGTCTCCCTGTACCACCCCCACAGGTGGGACAGGCCTCAGAGACCATCTCCTCAGGAAACGGGCCGCAGAGTATCAGGTGCCCCTATAAAGACTCTTAAAAACAGAAAGATGTGGGGCCCTGGGTGGCTCAGTCAGTTAAGCCTCTGACTTCGGCTCAGGTCATGATCTCGCGGCTGTGAGTTCGAGTCCCATGTCAGGCTCTGTGCTGGCCGCCCAGAGCCTGGAGCTTGCTTCAGGTTCTGTGTCTCCCCCTCTCTCTGCCCCTCCCCTGCTCACGCTCTGTCTCTCTCTCCTTCAAAAATAAATAAATATTAAAAAAATTTGTTTTTAAATACAAAGATGCTTCTTTAACATGATAAAGTGTATTTATGTCTAGCGAAGAGCTTTCAGAATATTTAGTAGTGAAGTGCTAGCAATCTTTCCGGGGCTGAGACTTAGTGGGTCTACTTCTAGAGTGTCCTAAGACCAAGAAGCCCTTGCCTTGAACATAACTAATGGAAATCCGAAATCAAAGGGCAGCGGTCCTGGCTGCTATTATCCAATGCTGTCTAGACGTTCTGAGAAGTGCAATGAGACATGACTTAGAAATTAGAGTACAGATACTGAGCCTGGAGGTATCATTTATCATTAATAGCAGGTAATATAGCTTCTATCCAAGACACTTAGAAATCAACTCAAAAGTTATTAAGATGAAAGAGTCCCCTAAAGTGGCCAGATTCAAAATAAAGCAGTGATACCGTGGACGATCAATAACCAATCAGACGATACGATGACAAAAAGTCCACAAAGTGGTAGGTACTGGGTTGGCCGTTATATGGCACCAAGTTTCCCCAGACCTCGCCTGGATCACCATGGTAGTCAGAACCCACATTTTCTGACTCTACCAAAGCAGGCCTCCACCCTCCCACAGAGCTTCATCCAGTTACTTTTGGGAGTGTCTGAAGGTGGGTCTGAGGTGAGGTGGTGAGGTCACCCCATCATTAGCCCTGTCTCTGGGGCCCTGGCACTGACTCCCGGGGCTGGAAAGCTGAGGCCCTAGAGTCCTCAGGTGCCAAAGCTCCTCCAGGCTCCGGGCAAGTGGGGAAAAGGCACACCTCCAGGGTGACCAACTGTGGGCTCCGAGAGAATGGGAAAAAGTCACATTTCCGGGGTGACCAACCAGGTCTCTGTTTGCCCAAGACCCTCCTGAAAGTCCTGTATCCTGGGGAACCCCTAGTCCCAGGCAAACCAGGCTGGTGGGTCACCCTACATTTCCTTCACACACACACCCCCCACCATACACATGCAAATACACACACACACACACACACACACACGCACACACACACGATGTGTCACATTGTCTCCTAGGCCCTGAAGCCACGCTGTCTGTGCCCTGTATCTCCCAGAGTTTATATCCGAGCAAGGAGCCCTTCCAAATTCAGTCCACAAGATTCCTCTGGGTCCTCAGACTCATGCCCTCCCTGGGCAGAAGGGAGAGATACCCGAGCCCTGTGGCTTCCCCTTCCCCCCCCTCACACACCACCCTCTCCCTCCCTGCCCCGGTTGCGGCTAAACCTGAGCTCACGCTACACAGAAACGTCTGCACCTAAATCTCCCCAAAGCCCTGTGAGGTTGGCATTTTCATCCTCACTTTATTGGAGAGAAAATGGAGGCTCAGAGAGGTTAAGTAACTTGCCCTAGGTCACACAGATAGCAGATGGCACAACCAGGTCACAAACTCTGCCCCATCTGACACCAAGGGCCAACTTGTCCCAACGGTGCAAGAGCTTCCATGAAAATAAAGTCTGGCAGTAACAAGTTATATACGGGAAACTGAGGAGCCAAACATCACTGGTGCTTGAGAAGCAGAAAGTGAAATATGATATACCCCAGAGCAACTAGGGGCTGCTCCCTTCCCGGGATGAACGCGAGGCAAAATGCAAAGCCGCACAATGGTTACCAAAAGTATTTGGGGCTTTTTAAATGTCAGCCGCAATGATCATGAATCACTCCTCTTAGAGCTCTGAATCCAGAGTAAGCCTCCTTCTCCCCTGCCTCCTCTCCTGATTCATCAAGCCGCTTCTGCTGGCCTGAATCACCCTTCCAGAGTTCTGGGTCGCAGCCCCCCTACCCGCCATGGGCTCATGGGAAAACTATCATTCCTTCTCTGGGGAGTTGTGTCCTGTGTAAGTGTCCCTGAGCTGCTGGCAGGGGAGAGAAGACTGGAGGGGGGGAGATTCTGGCCTCAGTAGCTGTGCAGCTAGAAAAAGTCAAGGTAACACGCTGGGGCTCATCATAACCAGGGTTCCGGATTCATCCCTTCGTGTCCAGACCCTACCGAGCACCCAGCATGTGTAAGCACTGGGTTGGGCACTGAAGATACAATGATGACAAAATAGCCCCTGCCTCCACAGAGCTCATAATCTGGGGTGGGAGGCAGGCATCATTCAACTTCACAAGACTATAATTACTAGCTGATGAGCTGTGACGTACAAGGAGCCCTGGGTATCACAGTAGGAAATGACTTAATCTTGGACAGAGGCGAGTGAACACCAGGAAGTTTTCCCGGAGCTAAAACCTGAGTGGAGAGCTGTTTTTCTTGCTTGGCACCCATTCTTCCTCCTTATGAACTATACCTAATTCTCCTCTGGGAAACCAGTCGCCCTTGGTACCAGCTCAAATTATTTGCATAGAACACTTTGGGTGTGCCGCTTTCCTGGCCACAGAGGTCGGTTTAGAGACAGGCGCATGAGCCGATCCAGAGCTAACGAGTACTGGTGTTGTTGGTTGAGCCCCTGATCAAGCCATACCTGAAGCCCAACTATGTTGGGGCTTTTCAGCTTTAATAGACAATGACTTCTGCCTTTGCGTAAGTCTCTTTGGGTCCAGGTTTTGGTCGCTTGCAACCAAGAATCCTATGTGGACTAGGAGGATGAGTCAGAAGTAACGAGATAAAAAAAAATACGGGAGAGAACGTTCCAGGCAGAGGTAAGAGGAAACACAGAGTACAAAGGCCCTGAAGTGTGAGGAAAGAACAGGGTTAAGTGCAGGAACCGAGTCCCTTCTAAGCTTCTGGCCACCGTGCTAAAACTCTTTTATAATCATTTTCTTTTGAGCCTTCGCACCGATGCTCTGGGACAGATGTGTTGTCACTCCTGTTTTACCAATGTGTAAATGAAAGCCCACAGCAGCGAGGTGACTTGCCTAATGTCACAAAAAGGGCACGTGAGTAAACCCAGGCCCCTCTGATTCTGAGATCCATGCCGCCGATCTTCATCTCACAGATTTCTGCTCCACGCATGATGTACGTCCGTTGACTCTGTCCCTCTCCCAACCACGACCAGCTGGCTGCTAGCTGGGTTCAGCCAGGGCAGGTGCTGAGGAGGTCCGAAGACAGGACAAAGGCACTCTGGCTCGGGCCGGGTGCACGAGTGGCAGCGGCTGCGGCTCGGTTGGTGGCAGCGGGGGGGGGGGGGGGGGCAGGAGCACTAGCAGCTCAGCAGTGAGGTGTGTGGGCTCCTGGGGCGGCTTCCCGGTCCCTGGGGAGCACCCTTGTCATGCTTTGGGTCCTCCAGGCCTTCCAACACCTTTGTAACCAGTTCCCTCCTTTAACACTGCTCTGCCTGAAAAATCTCCAGTGGTTTCCGCTTGCCCAGCTGGCCGCTGATGACGTGGGTGGAGGGTGTGACCGCCAGCTGCTGCCAGGGTGGTCTGCTGGGGTCAAGAATTGGCAGAGGAGGCAGAGGTGGGATCTGGCCTTCGTCCATCTGCCTTGAGAGCTCCGAACCATCTGCCTTGAGAGCTTCGGGTTCTGCCCAGGAGGAGGCGGACGGACACCGAGGGCCTGCCCGGGGTGAGCTCTAGAGAACTCTGTCTCAGACCCGCCAGGGGCGTCAGGTGATGCTAGCGGGAAAAGTTTGCACAGGGAACCAGAGTTTTAGTTCCGAACTGGAGGTCATCCAGGCCAGAAGCAGCAGGCTGTAATGAAACAGCGAGTCTGAGAGTCGGAACCGCACTGGCCCCCTGACTGCCACCAATTTCTGTGTGGCTTGACTTGGCGAAACCCCTCTTAGCCGCGCGTCCCCACCTACAAGAGAAGCTGAGCTGAGGTGGCGACATGGCCTGTTTCCTCCATCAGCTATTCTGGCCTCACCTCTTCTCTCTTCCCTTCACACGCTGCTCACCCCTTCCAGAGCCGGTCAGTGAGCTACTGGTCGGGGGGGGTGGGGGTGGGGTGGTGGTCAGGGGCCATGGGGGTGGGAGACGGGGGAGGGCGTAGTGTGGACAGAGGGTTTCTGGGAACGTTTCCATCCCTCTGAGAAAGACCTTTGGAGGGACATCTAACCATCGTCTGTCTCTGGAGCGGCTGGGTGAGAAGGTGATGCCTGGAGCTGTTTCAGCCACCTGGCCACCACGCAGGGCAGCTGCCAGCACCTGGGGACGGCAGGTGGAAAGATGGCAAGAGCCTGTGTCTCTGGAAAACAGTATGGAGGTGGCTCAAAAAATTAAAAATAGAACTATCCTATGACGGAGCAATTGCACTACTAGGTGTTTATCCAAAGGACACAAAAATGCTGAATCGAAGGGGCACGCTCACTCCAACGTTTATAGCAGCGCCGAATTATGGAAAGGGCCCGAATGTCCATCGACTGACGAATGGATGAAGAAGATGTGGTTCACAGATACGATGGAATATTACTTGGCAATCAAAAAGAATGAAATCTTGCCGTTTGCAACGACATGGGTGGAACTGGAGAGGGTATTGTGCGCTAAGCAAAATAAGTCGTGCAGAGAAAGACAAATATCCTACGACTTCACTCGCATGTGGAATTTAAGAAACACGACAGACGAACACAGGGGAAGGGAAGGAAAACTAAGATGAAAACAGAGAGGGAGGCAAACCATAAGAGACTCTTAAGTACAGAGAACAAAATGGGGGTTGCTGGAGGGGAGGTGGGGGGGGAGGGGCTCGATGGGGGATGGGCACTAAGGAAGGCACTTGTTGGGATGAGCATTGGGTGTTGTAGGGAAGTGATGAAATCACTGGGTTCTACTCCTGAAACCAATACCATACTATCTGTTAACTAGCTTGAGTTTAAATCCATTATATAAACAAATAGAAAGGAAAGAGCCTGTGTCATTGCTGTCCCAAGGCTAATCACAGAGCTGCTGAATTAACCCACCCAACAACTGAACTCCTTGCTAGGCAGTGTAATAAATTTCTGTTGTTTAAGCTCATTTCTGTTGGGCCTTCCGTTAGCTGCAGCTAACACGCTCTACCCTACACACTCGGCCCCCGGATGAACCTCCCCGTCCCTTTTCGATCTAACGTTTTGTGATTCGAGATCTTCTCTTTTCAAAGAAGTAAACCGGGGCTCGGCAGGAGGGGAGTTGTCCGAGCTCACGCCATCGTGTGTGTGCGGCAGCCAGGACCCCCCGCCCCCCCACCCCCGTCTGCTGCACTCTCTCCCACGACACCCCTTTGCCCAAGCCCTTGTCACAGTGATGGAGATCAGCGCTCAACAGTCCTCGTTTCTAGGAAATGATCTGTGTTCCCACGTGACTATAGCTTCTCTGAGTTGAAGGGGACTAGAGGATTGGATGCAGATCAGGCTGGATAACGCCCCCCCCCGGAACCTCCCCCTCTACATGTGTGACTTGGGACCCAGCAGAATACAGGAGTCTGAGCGGGGTCAGGACTCTTCTTCCCCAGCATGTAGTTAGCACGCTTGGCAGTGACGGCTTGTGCCAGCTCCTGTGGGCCACCCAGCGACCCTGCTGCCAGCTGCAGCTGACCCAGAAGCTCAGAAGAGGGGGGGGGGAGTTCAAAAAGGCTGCTCGTCCTTCTGAAGCCTTGAAAGCTTGCCGACACCCACATGAAGGCAACAGAGAGCGCACGGAATCCTGGTTTCTGACCAACCTTTCGTGGGAGACCAGACTTGTGTAAATTCAGTGTTCCCCTGGCCCATGGGAGCAACTTCAGAGGTTCCCCTGGTTGCTGGCCATCCAAGGGACCGAGCCTTGGAATCTCTTCTAAAGTTAGCCCAGTCCCAAAGTTAATCAGGAATCTCAGGAGAAAAGAAAGGAGAAGGATTCCGCCCCTCCACAGAGACTCAGGCACTCTGCTAGCCGGAGAAACAGACAGAACCAGAGTCAGATCATTACAGCAAAGCCTTTTCTTTTTCTTTTTAACAAACCATGACTATTTAGGCATACAAAAACCAGGCTTTTGCCCCCCTCACAGTGCTTGTTCTTGAACCCCCGAAGACCAGGCCAGATTCTTGAGGTGCAGAGTGAGCGTCACAGAGGGTGCCTGCAGCCCAGAAGCCCGCCTTCCCTCTCCCCTACCCCAGGCTGATGGGCTAGGCTTCCTCTCTGGCATCAGACACGGGCTTTGGTTGCACATCACAGAATCCAACCCCGGCTACCTTAGGCAAAAAAAGAACTTTGGGGAAGGGATATTGGGATGCTTTGGGCTGTAAGTGGTACACTAAGGGTAGGACCTCTTCTAACGAGAAGTCAGGCTACAGGTGGTTCTGGGACAGGTTTAGCAGCCCAGTGAGGTCCTTGAGGTCCCAGCTTCCAAGATGGCACCAGGGATTCCCCACCTTCTGGCATTCACATCCGTAAGTAGTCGCTCCAACATTAAATAGGGTTGGCCTGGGTAGCCACCAGGATACAGCAGAAACGACGGCAGGTGACTTCAAGGCTAGGTCCTAAGAGTCATCGTGGCTTCTATCTCGTCCTCTCTCTTGGGTCCCTCACTCCGGAGGCAGCCGGCTGTTGTGTGGTGAAGGTATTCAAACAGCTCTGGGAGAGGCCCCTGTAGAAAGGCATCGGGGTCTCTTTGCCAAAGCCTTGTGAATGAGTCGTGGGGCAAGTGGATCGTCCGGCCCCATCAGGCCTTCAGAGGACTGCGGCCCTGATCCGCAGCTCAGCTGGAACCTCGTGGCAGGACCCGGGCCAGAACCACCAGCTTAGCCACACCAGCACAGACGTTGGACTGAGCGTCTGCGTCCTACCCCCACAACATCCATGAAGGAGGCGTCACGATCTCCCCAAGCTGCAGAAGAGGAAACTGAGGCACAAGCAGGACGTGGCCAGGGTGAGATGCCACAAAGCCCTCTCTTCAAGAATTAGGCTGGGAGAGGGCGCCTGGGTGGCGCAGTCGGTTGAGCGTCCGACTTCAGCCAGGTCACGATCTTGCAGTCCGTGAGTTCGAGCCCCGCGTCAGGCTCTGGGCTGATGGCTCAGAGCCTGGAGCCTGTTTCAGATTCTGTGTCTCCCTCTCTCTCTGCCCCTCCCCCGTTCATGCTCTGTCTCTCTCTGTCTCAAAAATAAATAAACGTTGAAAAAAAAAATTAAAAAAAAAAAAGAATTAGGCTGGGAGAGCCGGCCTCGGTCTGCTCGCCTGTACACGCCTCAGAAACTCCGTGTTCTACGCCACCTGCTCTGGGTGCCCGGGCCTCAGTCATTCCTCCGGCACAGGGTTCTGCTGTACCCTCCAAATCACGCAGGAGTGGGCCAGAAGGGAAATCCCGACTCCCAGGTTCACTGAATCTGCACTTGCACATAACCCTGCTCGTGCCGTCATTCCTGGCCTGGCAGCCCTCCCCCCACCCCCGAAATCTCATCCACAAACCCAGACAAGTTCCTGGATTGCACAGGTGCACCTCAAGGCAGCATTTCCAGGAACGGAGATGCTTTGTTAGAAACAAAGCCACCCGGGACATGATGTAACTGCCCCGGAAGTAGGTTCCCTTCCCAAGGTGGCCCCAGGGAGGTCCCCACAGCAGTAAGTCACATGCAGGGCTGTTCCCAGCAACACCATCTGGGGCCAGGTTTCTCCCGGGGGTTTAGGCTTATGCAATTTTTTCCTAGGATTTAACGTCCTGTCTCTTTTTGGTCTCTATTTGGTCATTATTATGTGTATCCGAATGCATTTTGTGCTGCTCACCGGGAAATGGGCAAGAAGCAGCTAGACAGCTGGGAGGGGGAGGGGCAGAGCGGGACAGCGGGCCAGGCCGTCACTATTCCTTTAAGAATCCTGGGCTTTCGGGGCGCCTGGGTGGCTCAGTCGGTTAAGCCTCCGACTTCAGCTCAAGTCACGCTCTCCTGGTTCATGAGTTCGAGTCCCTTGTGGGGCTCTGTGCTGACAGCTGGGAGCCTGGAGCTGGTTCAGATTCTGTGTCTCCCCCTCTCTCTGCCCCTCCCCTGCTCGTGCTCTGCCTCTCTCTCACTCAAAAATAAGTAAAAACATTAAAAGGGAGGAGGAGAAGAAGAGGAGGACGAACTGGAACTCTTGGCTTTCAAACTGCTTTCCAGGAAGGGAACCATTTTCTCAAAGGCAGCAGAAGCAGGAGCCACTGAAGCCCTCAGTGAGGCGGAGGCAGAACCGTCACCGGAGTCCCAGGGGCAGCCCTAAGGCACCTCTATGGGAGACGTTGAACGTTTCCAGGCCGAACCCCCCCCCCCCCCCGCCCGCATGACTGGCCCACTTGCTCTGATTTCCAGCCCCTCCCACCCCCGGGATCCACCAAGGCTCCCGTCCTGTGTCTACACCATCAGGACTCGGTGTGGCTACAAGCAGCAGAAAACCCTACCTACCTAACAGAAGCTTAAACGACACGGAAATGTATTTTTCTCTCCAGTAAACGAAGCTCAGAGGGAATGATCGGTGATCCAGGCTCGGGTGATTCCGACCCAGGACACCTTGAGTCACACAGTCAAGGTGCGAGTGCCGCCCCACCCAGGTCAGTCCTGTGTGCTCACCAGCGCGTGGCTGCACCTCGAGGTCCCCAGCTGGCTGCTGTCACGCTCACATGCTGGCAGGGAGGAAGGAGGATGGCATGAGGAATGTGAGGGGACCCACTCTCCTGGTTCACCCAGGACTGAGGGATTTGTCAGGGCGTGAGACTTTCAGGGCTAAAATCAGGAGAGCCTCGCGCAAACCGGAAGTTGGTCGCCCTAAGAGAAGGGCCTGGATCCTCCCTTAAGGGCACTTTTGGGAAGTCATACAACGTGTCTCTTTCATCTCACCGGCCACAGTTGAGTCATGTGACCTCATCCAGCTGCAAGGGAGGCCAGGAAATGTTGATTGTATTCTGGGGGACCACATATTTAAATTTTTCTAATGTTTATTTTTGCGAGACGGAGACAGAGCATGAGTCAGGGAGGGGCAGAGAGAGAGGGAGACCCGGAATCCGAAGCAGGCTCCAGGCTCTGAGCTGTCAGCACAGACCCCAGTGTGGGGCTTGACCCCACCAACTGTGAGATCACGACCTGATTCGAGGTCAGATGCTTAACCGACTGAGCCACCCAGGCGCCCAGGGGGCACATATGTTTAATTAAACGCTCATTATAGCAAAAGAGGAGGGAACAACAAGCAGTCTCTGCCGGTGTTCCCTCTCTCCTCCGAACCCACCCCTGCTCCCAGAGGCACCTCACGCCGTCCACTCAGCTGTGGCCTTTATTTTTCTGCTTGGCTGCAGTTGAAATTTCCCTCCAGCAATGCAGCCCCCAGCTCCCCCGGACGCCCGCACCCCAGCCCGTCCTAAGTCCAGAACGGGAGACCTCCATGGATTGCTTTCATGGCAACGGCTTCCTCAACCTCCCAACCAAACTGCCGCCCAGGCAGGGGCGCTGGGCTTCCTCGTTGAGGAGCTCCAAAGGCAAGGGAGTCTCAAGGCTTGCGGGCCAGACCAAGGGGGTGACAACAATCTTCCCTTCCCTCCCCGCCAGTCCCCTTCCCTTCCTGCCTCCCTCATCTCACACCAGGTACTGAAGATACCGTGATAAGTGAAATGGACGCAGTTCCTGTGTCCACAAGCTTACAGACTAGCCTGGGGTCCAGATGATTAAACAGTCCTGTACAACAGGTATGACAAAAACCAAGCCAGGAAGTCAGGGTGCTATGGGAGGCCTGGAACAGATTCCCAGTCTAGATCTAGGGACTCAGAGGGCTTCCTAGGGCACATGACCACATCGGGTCCTGCGGGACGGGTAGGAGTTGGGTCCTAAGGGATGAGTAGAGTGAGCGTCTGTGTCCTGGAGCAGCGTGTAGAAGAGCCACAGGCAGGAGAGAAGGTGGCTCCCCTGGGGGTGGGGGGCCCTGGAGACAGCTCAGTGGGGCTGGAGCTGGGATGGGGGAGGGGAAGCGCTAGGAAGTGCTACAGATGCGACCAAGGGGGTCATCAGGGGCCAGATCACAACCAGCCTCATGAGCTGTGTGATGAGGAGATGGCACTGTGCCCCGAAGCACCACCCGGGCCTTTTGCTTCTTAACCACCCAGATGCGCTGACCCAGCGGGGCTGTGGTCCGGGGCTGCACCGGGTGGGTCCCACCACGAACTGGCCTACGGGCGCAGCTGGGCCCCTGGGAAGGTGTCCCGCCTGCTCACGCACGAGTTGAAGATGAGCCAGCCCTGCTCACTGCCGTGTTGTGGGGTGACGGGCCACTTTGTGAAAGGGCGTCCCAGTCTAAGCCACATGCCCACCACCGGGGACCCACCCCCTCCCCTGCTTCCAGCACCGGGTCCCTGCTTCCCCACCTCCCTCTGGTCAGGAAATGCTCTCTGATGGCCCATTCCAGTAGCACCTCGGGTCAGAGGACTTGGGAGGCCTCGGCCAGGGAATCACAACTGGTGGGGACCCACTCCTGGGCGGAGGGCATAATATAACCCCAGACTACGGGTCACACGGAGCGTCCCTTGCTGGTAGCTTCTGGCTTGCTGGCGGGCTGAGGTGGGTGGAGCCACGTGGTTAGGGATTGCAAAGCCCTGGTGGTTTGGCGTATGTCTTTATTTTCTCTAATTCAATTGAAATCCGACTCCAGGCCGCTATCCCACTGAGCTAGCAAGAAATTCAATCTCAGGCACATCACTGAGCTTCTCTTCCCCAGTGTTTGGTCAAGGTCCCGGAGTCTTAGTACCGAAGCCTTGGGGTGCCCCAGGACCATCCAGCAAGCCCTCTTGTCCGCAGGCTCTGGGGCGCCCCTTGGCCTGGAGGAATTTTGGGGGAGAGGTGTGAGCCCTGTGTCTCAGGCCCCCCCCCCCCTGAGCGTACCCGCAGCCGTTCCCTCCAAGGCCTTGTCACCTCCTGGGCACTGCCTAGAATCAGGCACGGAATCTGTCCCCACCTTCCCTCTAGAGCTAACACTCTGCCCCTTTCCCTTCTACAGGGAAAGCCTCTCCCTCTCACTCCTTGCTCTTCTCAAAGGCCCACCCTTTCTTCCTTCTCCTTCCAGAACATGTCACAGAGTCTCCATAGTCAAGTTTATTGCAGAAAGGAAAAAGAGCCACTGACTTCCAGAAGCTTCAGTGTTCTGACCACTAAAATACTCTAGGCAAGGAACTACCAAGGGACTAGCTCCCTGCTTGAAAGAGCCGGAGGAGGGAGAGATACAAAGCAAATGAGCATCAGTAAATATTTCAAGCCTCTTGCCTCCTCTGCATGATGAAGAATACGGCTCACGGGGGGGGGGGGGGGGGAGGGGGGGGCGCCTGGGTGGCTCAGTCGGTGAAGCGACCAACTTGGGCTCAGGTCATGATCTCGCGGTCCGTGAGTTTGAGCCCCGCGTCGGGCTCTGTGCTGACAGCTCGGAGCCTGGAGCCTGCTTCCCATTCTGTGTCTCCCTCCCTCTCTGCCCCTCCCCCATTCATGCCCTGTCTGTCTCTCAAAAATAAATAAAATGTTAAAGAAAAAAATATATATATACGTATATAAAGAATACAGCTCTCGGGGCGCCTGGGTGGCTCAGTCCGTCGAGCGTCCAACTCTTGATCTCGGCTCAGATCCTGAGCTCATGGTTTGTGGGTTTGAGCCCTGCATCGGGCTCTGCGCTGACAGCACAAATCAGATCCTCTGTCTCCCTCTCGCTCTGCACCACCCCTCCCCTCCCCCCCCCCCATGCAGGCGCATGCACTCTCTCCCACGCGTGCTCTTTCTCCCTCCCTCTCTCAAAAATAAACATAAAAAAAAAAAAGAATATGGCTCCTGACGTGACAGGTGCTGCTGTTGTCCCCTCCCCCTCCTCCTGGCTCCCTCGACAGCTGGCTTACCTGGTGACTTGACCCCCTTCAGCTGCTGCTCCCATCACGCAACAGACTCAGATTCTAGTGACTCACAGCCGCCGAGACTGATCTCCCCTTCACAGTATAAGTCAGCTTGGGTTGCTCTGTTCCACGTGTCTCCTTCATCCTGGGGTCCAGGCTGGACGCAAAGGCCCTCTCTGACTCACGCCGTTCTCTAGGGAGGCGGGCTGGCTCAGCGGCTCAGAGCGTGGCCTTGCCCTCAACTAGGCCCAGGAGGAAATTCCAGCATTGTCAAAGTGGACGCCTAACACCTGCGAGTTAAGAGGGGCTCTTCTGATTTTACAAAGAAGAAATCCGAAGCTCAGAGAGGTTGATCGTCTTGCCCGAGGTCACACAGGGATCCGCGACTCAAGCGTGGATCTGTCTGCCTCCAGAGCCCGCACTCTCGTTTGGTTCTGCCCTTCCCCCCCGACAAAGTAGAGTTGGGTCTGCCAGTTAGGTGTGGTGGACGGAGCACGGGCATTCAGCGCTATTTTCTCTCAAAACCCTGCTAAAAGAGAGTAGAGAAATAAAGGAGAAGGACAAAGAGAACGAGAGCAGGAACAATGGAGGTGGAACCAAAGTTTGGAAGATGAGAAGCAGAGGGAAGAGGGCAGCAAAGCTCAGAAAGCACAGCCCAGAGGAACCAAAGACACCTGTTACGGCAGGGGATGGGGCCGAGGTGGGACTCAGGACAGGAGTCTGGGTTGAAAGCCTAGAGGCTCAGGCCCCTTCCCCGCCCCCAGAGCCAGGTGACTGCCCCTCCCCACACCCCAGGAGGGAATCAGGGAAACACGCCAGTGCAGGAGAAGAGGCACCGGGTTTTTTCGGGTTTTTTTAAGTTTATTTTTGAGAGAGAGAAAGAGCATGAGTGCGGGAGGGGCGGGGGGGGAACTAGAGGATCTGAAACGGCCTCTGTGCTGACAGCAGAAAACCCGACGCGGGGCTCGAACTCACGAACCGTGAGATCAGGACCTGAGGTGAAGTCGGACACTTAACTGATTGAGCCACCCAGGTGCCCCAAGAGGCACTGTACTTAAGAGGGATTAAGTAGGAGTTTTATACACTTGAATGTGGAGCACAACCTCCATCTACTCGGCGCCATTCCATTCCCAGGATTCTCTCTGAAACTGGAACGTTCTTCCCTAGAGAAACACAGTGCCTCCCCTCCCCCGCAAAAAGAGACCTCTAAGTACTGTCGTTGGGGCTTTTCCCCACGAAATGCATGATCCCGGCTCAGTCACCCCACAGGAAGACCCACCGGTTAACAAGCTTCATCCCTTGAAGCCCCCAGTGCTCAAACAACTCCTCAGAGCCTCTCTGTTATGAATGCATGAAAAGTCAAGGATCACCATATATCTGAGGAAAGCACCCGGCTATGGAAGACAGAACAAAAACAAAGAAAACACAACAGAAAGTAACAGAGGGTCCAGAGACAACCCAGAAGGGCAGAGAACAATGCCTGAAAATCATTAATCCCTTACCGGCAGAGGCAACGTTATTACACTCCCCCAAACAGAAACAAGATATTGAAGACAAAGACAATCTAATCATCAGGAAAAAGCTTTTAAAAATTAAAATGATGGTGGCGGGGGGGGGGGGGAGTTGATAGAACAGTTGGAAGATAAGCTTAAGGGACAATTTCCAGAAAGCAAAGAAAACCACAAAGAAAGAGTCAACAGAAGAAAGGTAAGAAAAGTAGAAGATATGGGGCGCCTGGGTGACTCAGTCGGTTGGGCGTCTGACTTCAGCTCAGGTCATGATCTCACAGTTCGTGAGTTCAAGTCCTGCATCAGGCTCTGTGCTGACAGCTCAGAGCCTGGAGCCTGCTTCGAATTCTGTGTCTCCCTCTCTCTCTGCTCCTACCCCACTCACACTCTGTCTCTTTCTCGAAAATAAATAAACATTAAAAAAAAATTCAGAAAAGTAGAAGATAAACCCAAAGGGTCCAACATTTGAATAACAGTTCTAGAAAGAGAGAAGAGGAAATTAAAGAGAGGAAATGACCCAAGAAAGGATCTAAAACTTTCCAGAGTTCCATGACATGGATTTGCAGATTGAAATTCCCAGCAGAGTGAAAAAAACAACAACAACAAACCCATTATGATATTAGAACACCAAGGATGAAGAAATGATCTAAAAGCTTCCAGAAATGAAGAAGTACATGAACGAGTGGTCAAGAATCAGAATGAATGGCATCAGATTTCTCAGCGTCAACACTGAGAGCCGGAATGCAGCTGGGTAGATCTTAAGACAGATCTCTTCTCTGTAAGAGAAAATGACTTCCAAGGGTAGATTCTATTCTGTAACAAACCAGCAACGCTGTGTAAGGATGGAATAGAGACATTTTCAGATAGACAATGCTTCAGAAAATTTTGTCTCCCGTGTATGCTTTCTCCTCCAAAGGGAGTAAACCAAGAAAGAGAAAGACGAGGAACCCCAAAGTAGTGGATGCACGCAGGAGGAAAGTGCAGGAAAGCCCCGGGTGATGGCTGTGTGGCAGGCTGGAGTCGGAGAATGGGGGGTGGGGGGCTCCAGGAGGAATGACTCCAGGAAAAACGTGAATCAGACATAGGGTCTGAGCATTTGACTCTACAGAAACTAGGTCTCAAGGCTTTTGTCTTTTTAAAAAAGAGTGATATTCTTTAAAAATTTGGGGAGGGGGCACCTGGGTGGCTCAGTGGGTTAAGCGGCCGACTTCAGCTCAGGTCATGATCTCCCAGTTCGTGGGTTCAAGCCCCGCATCTGGCTCTGTGCTGACAGCTCAGAGCCTGGAGCCTGCTTCGGATCCTGTGTCTCCCTCTCTCTCTGCCCCTCCCCCACATGTGACTCTCTCTCTGTCTTTCTCTCTCTCTCTCCAAATTAAATAAACATTAAAAAAATTTTTCTAAGTTCGGGGAGAATTGGGCACCTGACTGGTTCAGTCAGAGGAGCCTGAGACTCTTGGTCTAGGGGTTGTGGGTTCAAGCCCCCCATCGGGTGTAGATACTACTTAAAAATAAAATCTTGGGGCACATGGGTAGCTCAGTCCGTTAAGCTCTTGGCTCTTGATTTTGGCTCAGGTCATGATCTCACGGTTCATGGGTTCATGTTGGGCTCTGTGCTGAACATGAAGCCCGCTTTGAATTCTCTCTCTCCTTTTCCCTCTGCCCCTCCCCTGCTCGTGCTCTCTCTGTCTCTAAAATAAAAAATAAAATAAAATAACGGGGGGAGAATTCGTGACACTTACAAAGGACAGGAAGCAATAAAGAGGAAGCGAACACAGCGATCCATGAATCTGAAGATGCACATATTCTCCCCATTCTGACCTTCCTGACACTGACCCCCGCAAACGAGGGGGCGTCACAGTTTAGTCGAGAGCATCCTTAGTGCTGCGTGAATAATGGTGCACTCAAGCTTCCGTCTTAGATCAGAAAAGCTGGAGTAATCTCCAGAAGGAAAAAAGACACACGAGGATCGAGTGTGGTTACAGTGGGCCACGTGGCTCGTGAGTGAGCAAGATGCCCAGCCACAACGAGGTGGGCGTGTGGTCATGGCATATGGCTTTCACCAAAAACTGTGGTATTGCCGTGTTGGGAGGAGGAAGGGAGAAGTAGGGCAAGGCCGGGGGGGGGGGGGCATAAAAAAGTTAACATGTCACTTGCGTTATGGGGAGTAAAAAGACAGCCACTAAAGTCGCTAATTCAAAAACATAGCAGTATGAGTACATGATTCAGAAGTATGTGGGTAAACAGAAGGAGCGACGGAGGGAGTTTGAAGGGAAGAATTCAGGGCTGGGAGAGTGGGCAGGGGACTGCTGGAGTTGTTTTCTGTAGTCGTTATCATTGATATAAACCTCACGGTACCATTTGACTTTTAAAATCATGCGGGACGGTTAAGCTTTGGACTCTTGATTTCAACTCAGGTCATGATCTCACAGTTCATGGGTTTGAGCCCCATGTTGGGCTCTGAGCTGACAGTGCTGTTCTCTCTCTCCGTCTCTCTCTGCTCCTCCCCTGCTTGTGTGTTCTCTCTCTCTCTCTCTCTCTCAAAGGAAAACAACCAGAACCATGTATATGTAGAACTCTGATTTGAGGCGAAAGAAGAAGGAAGCGAGGGACGGAGATGGTGCGACAGGATCCCCTGTGAATCCCAGCCCTTGATCGGGGCAGGGGTGTGGGGGTGGGGGCTTTGGGGGCGATGCCCCTTCCTGACATCCGATGTGACGGGAAACTGAGCACTACTGAAGGAGCTCCTGTCACAGGGAGAGGGACTCTTCCTGCCGTGGTGCCGTGGGTCCTGCCAGGAGTACTTTCTTTCCAGCTCCTACCCTTCTTCAGAGGCACTGCCCTCCCCGAAGGAAGGAACCTCCCAGCAGCAGCTACACCCAGGCCCTCCCGGGGATCTGCTCTCTGCAGCCTTGGGGCCCAGGATCCGTGCGGGGCTGGGGTCCACCGCAGCCCTGCTGAGCCGGGGGACCCCCTCTCTCGCTTCGCCCTGGGAGGCTGGGAAGAGCTGGGAGGGAGCAGGCAATGCATCACCCCACCTGGTGGACGAAAGGAAGAATCACTACTTTGCTACTTCGTTAACGCACGATGGTCCTCAATTTTATCTTCCTTGCACTTGAAGACCCTCCGTGACCAGACACCTTCAATGCCTGCCCTGGAGCCGCTCCGCTTGTGCCAACGTTGCTGTGTCATAAGCCGTCCCAAACCTAGTTGCATCAAACAGCCACCGTCTATTATGCTCTAGGATTCGGCGTGCCTGGAACTTGGATGGGGGAACCACAGGGCTGGACCGTCTCTGTTCCTTGATGCCTGCAGCCCCGACTGGAAAGACTCCTCGGGCTGGGGGCTGGAACCAGCTGGAGGCTTCTTCATGCACATCTAGCATTTCAGCTGGCGGGGGGGGGGGGGGGAGGGAGGGGACTACTGACCTACTGACCCAGTGCCCACCGGTCACCCCTCCACGTGGCGTGGCTTCGGATAGTGAGACCTCTCACATGACGCGCCAGGGTGGCGAAGTGAGTATCCCAGTGAACCAGAGCAAAGCTGCCTGGCCTTTTATGACCCAGGGCTACAGACTGAATGTATGTGTCCCCCCCTCCCCCCCAAGTTCATGTGTGGAAATCTTAATCCCACCGAAGTGGGGCCTTCAGGAGGTAATTAGGTTTAGATGAGGTCGTGAGAGTGGGGCCCCTGTGACAGAACCGGTGCCCTCAGAAGAAGACAAAGAGAGACCAGAGCTTTCTGTCTCTCTCCCTCTGCCACGTGAGGACACAGCCAGAAGGTGGCCATCTGCAAACCAGGAAGAGGGCTCTCACGTGATAACAAATCTGCCAGCCACTTGCCCTCAGCCTTCCCAGCTCCAGAACTGTGAGAAATCAATGCTTGTCATTTAAGCCACCCAGTCTGCGGTATTCCGTGACAGCAGCCCAGGTTACCTGGGACACCCAGCCTCAGAAGGCCCATAACGCCATTTCCACCAGACTCTATTGGTCTGAGCGGTCACACGCCCGCCCAGGAAAGGAGAGGAGACACACGCTGGCCTCTCGGTGAGAGGAAAACTTGGTGCCACCTTTTAAAACTACCACAGAGGCCAAATACTAGTAGTCAGAGTAAGAAAGATTTACTTTTTTTTTTTTTTTAAACGTTTACTCACTTTTTGAGAGACAGAGACAGAGTGTGAGCAGGGCAGGGGGCAGAGAGAGAAGGAGACACAGAATCCGAAGCAGGCTCCAGGCTCCGAGCTGTCAGCAACAGAGCCCGACGTGGGGCTCGAACTCACCAACTGTGAGATCACGACCTGAGCCGAAGTCGGACGCTCAACCGACTGAGCCGCCCAGGCGCCCCAAGAGAGATTTAAAATACTTTACACATCTATCTGTTGGCTGGGTAGATTAATGAGGAAGCCAACGTATTATGACAGGTAAGAGTCTAAGATTAAAATCAAACACAACTGGGTTGAAACCCTGGCTCGGCCATTGTGTCCCAGAACAAGACACTTGACCTCTCTACATCTGTTTCCTCACTGGCAAAATGAGGATAATACCTACTTGTAGGGCTTGGGTATGGGTTTTTGTCCTCATTTTGAGGATTACACAGGACAGCATACGTGAAGAAGGGTGCCCCAAGCATTCAGAAAATGGTAGCCTCTCTTCCCTAAGGTATTTCAGAAGGTAAAATTCGTTATTTCTATCATCTCAGACTTGCTGAGATATATTACCACTGCACATTTTTACAGATGCGTGGAAACAACAGGTGCTTCTCTTCAGAGGACAACACCCGCATTCTTTTGGGGGAACTGCTTATCCCCCCGCCCCAGCCCCGCTCCTGCAGCCAGCCGGTGCCTCCCGGTCCCAGCGACTGCTCGAGGAGTTGACAAAAGAGCCAGACTGGAACAGTCACATCCTGCCTTCCACCTTCATGGCTGGTCTGGAGGAGGGCCGTGACCCCAGAGGATCAGTCACACTCCTGGAGATTTGCCCCTTGATTGTCAACTAGCTGTTAGGGAAGCAGGCTACCGTGTGATTCCATGATTATCTGACAGCCATGATCCCAGCCTTATGGAGAAGCCAGTTCAACAGAAGGAGGCCACCGTGCAGGAAGACACAAACACAATGAGAAGCCAGGACTGCGTGACGTACACGGAGCACCCTGGTTCCGTGAAGTCCTGGGTCCTGGGACCCACCTGCGTCTTTCTGGCGACATGGCCCGCCCCTTCCTTCCCTCCTAAGCTATTTGGTTTGCTTGCTGTCGTTTGCAACCACAAAAATTCTGAGTCAAGTACCACCCTGATTGATATATATTTTTATTAGAAAGGTAAATTGTTCATAAACTCCAGCACTTTCACTGCTACGAGGAAACAACGTAGTTACTGACGCACCTCGCAAGTGATAAAAGGGTTGAGAGCTGCTGACTTGAGCTTCCTGAAAGCTTATCACCGCTGCGGTGGTTGAACACGAGTCACTGAACAAGGAGAATCTTCAGTAGGAAAGCCTCCTCCTTTTCCTTGCTGGGCGTCGGGCTTTCTTATCTCTGGGTTGTGTCCTAACAAGAGGACCCTGGGCCCAGCCTGCAGGTGTCTTGCTTGGCTCAGGGCTGTGGTCAGTGGAGGAGGGATGGGGTATGGGGGGGGGGGAGGAGGAGGGAGTACTGAGCCACCCCAGCCCCAGGCTGAGACAAAGAAGATTTGAGGAGATTAGACACATGTGCCCTTGGGGCACTGCCCGAGAAAAGATCCCTTGAAAGCCCTGTGCTTTGATACAGTTCATTTCTCCTCTAATTGAGGCGTTGGCTTTGGGAGAAAAAAAAAAAAAAAAAAAGAAGTTTGGTTAGAATATAAACAAACGTTGTCTCTAAAAGTAGAAAAGAATCTTATTCAGAAGCTAAGTTTCAGGAGATAAAAGCGACCTTTAGTTTATAAAGTGAGTTTCCCATCCCATCCATAACTGACTTTTCTTTTCCATGGAAAGAAAAACAAAAACGGTCTCCTTGGGGAAAACAGTGTCTTTGGTCCGTTGGAGCTGAAGCACCGGGGAGGCCGGGCCGCTGCGCCCCACGTCTCCCCGAGCTCACCTCCGAAGGCTGAGACGCGGTGTTTCCCGACCCCGAGGAGCGTTTCTGACGTTCCGCGTGCCAGTCCGGTGAGCGGCTGTGACCCATGGTTATTACCTGTCTCACAGATGAGAAACCCGTCCTATCTTGAAAAGATGGGAAAGGGGTCTGTCCGGAAAGAAGGCAGGTAGCAACCTAAACCTGCTGTTGAAATTGACGTGAAATCTCTTCCATACAGTCCTTGTGAGGCGGCCTCTTCCTTGTTCTTTGACACTGTGAATATAATTTGCAATGTGTGCTACGTGAGGGGGAGCCGGCTGGAGACTGGGGAGGAATGTCCTTCTTCTAGTTCCGTCCTGCTGTTCTCCTAGAGGAAGGGGCTGAGATCCAACTGGGCAGAGGCTGCATCGTGGCTTGGGCCACATCTACAGGTGGGCCAGCAACGAAGGCGGGTCAGCCTCTTTCCGGTTTCCTGCCTCTGTGGGCCCGAGATGTGACGTTGATCAGACCCTACCTCGCCCCCTCTTTCCTTCTTTCTCTTGCTGTTGCTTTCCTGCCACGAAGCTGTAAAAATTAATAGAGGGGACTTCACTAGAATGGAGTCAGGAGGTGGGCAGGGGGGAGCTCTCATGCAAACCCAGCAGGGAGAGACAGACCTTGTTCACCTTGCCCGTGGTCACTACTTTGCTGCCCCCAGCAGGAGGAAGAAAGGCTCTCGTCCTCCTCCTCCCCCGGCCGCAGCCCAGCCAATGACAGGCAGTCACAGCTGAGTCAACGAGAAGCCGCCATTATATCCAACCCCCAGTTTAACCCGATGGACTTTGTGTTTACAAGAGCCTTTCCTCCATAAAAGAGCATACCTCTCCTTTGCTCTTGCTTGTCCTAGATTGTAATTCTCCGCCATTCTCAAATAAACCCATCTTTTGCTGGTAAAATAACCAGAGTTGAATGTTTAAGGTCAGCAAAGCTAATGTGGAAAATTTTGCAATTTGGCCACGTGGTTCTCTCTCCACTTTCCCTCACACATGTATCAGGAATCTCTCTTTCTTCTTCTATTTAAAAAGTTTTTTTTTAAATGTTTATTTATTGTTGAGAGACAGAATGCAAGCAGGGGAGGGGCAGAGAGAGAGGAAGACAGAGAATCCGAAGTAGGCTCCAGGCTGTCAGCACAGAGCCCAACATGGGGCTCAAACTCACAAACTGTGAGATCATGACCTGAGCCGAAGTCAGAGGTTTAACCGACTGGGCCGCCCAGGTGCCCCAGGACTCTCTCTTTCTTCCAACTCTTGGTGGCAGGTGGGCGGTACATTCCAGATTTGGATTTTGTCAGAGGGAATCGTCCTGTTTAGGTCTCTAGTGGAATGCACGGACTCCAAATTGCCAGGGAATCAGGGATGCCGGGGAGGGTGGACACCCGGTTAAGAATATCTCGTTTCCCATTTGTTCGTCAGGAGCCCCACAGGGAAGAGGCGAACTTGCTCTTTCTTTCTGCCTGTTTTGCTCTTCCTGTCCAGTGGCAGCGAGTGTGTAAACAGTGCAAGAGATGATGTGAGAGACGATGACATAAATAAGAGAAACATTTTTCCTGTGTCACATGGAGTCTGCACTGTCACAGCAGCCCTGCTCTCCAAAGACACCAGGGTCCAGGCTCTGTCTAACTCGTGGCCGCCCCATCCCGAAGGTATTGACCTCATCTCCTTCTAAGTGGGCTCATCCCCCCACCTGTAGTCCGAATGGCATGGAACAAGACTGAAACGCACTGGGGACGTAGACGATGAGCCCTTTCGTCTAAGGCTACAGACTTGGGGCCGACCAACTGTTCTCGTAAGCCCGGTTTTATGGGAATATAGCCTGTCTCGTTCACTCATTGCCTAATGGGGCTTTCAAACTCCAAGGACAGAGTTGAGCAGAAGCAACAGAGACACTCTGGACCACAAAACCTAAAATGTTTACCATCTGGCCCTTTAAGAAAAAGTCTGTCGAGGGGCACGTGGGTGGCTGAGTCGGTTAAGCATCCAACTTTGGCTCAGGTCGTGATCTCGCGGTTCTGGGTTCGAGCCCCACATCAGACTCTGTGCTGACAGTGTGGAGCCCACTTGGATCCTCTGTCTCCCTCTCTCTCTCTGCCCCTGCCCCCACGCGTGCTCTGTCTCTCTCTCAAAAATAAACATTGAAAACATTTTTAAAAAGAAGAAAAAGAAAAAGCTTGCTGACCTCTTCTCTAAGAGCAAGATCCGGAGGCTGCCTACTTAACCACAGGCTGTTGACTGGACCTTAGTCACATGGCCACACTGAGCTGCAAGGAAGGCTGGGAAATGTAGTCTTTATGCTAGGTGGCCATTTGCCCAGCAAGGCTTAGTTATTACTAAAGGAAAAAGGGGGAGAATGACTTTGGGAGGACAACCAGCTATCTTGCCTATGCTGGGTCATGGGTCCTACTCATTTGCCATCATGTTGGTTTCCTGGGTCATGTCTGCCTGCCTTCCTCATTGGGATGTTTTGTGCAGCAGAACCAGATTTCTGTTCAAGAGCTGACTTACCTCTCAGAGTCTGCTTCCTGAACGCCCTTACCTTCACGTGCCTGGCTGTGCTGCCTCCCCTTCGCTTCGAGTCACAAAGTCTCTGCGGGCATGGTTCCTCCTGCTTCACTGCTCCACATCTTTGACAGAACTTGGTCCAAAGCAGCAATATCCAGGGTGCCCGGCCGGCTCAGTCGGTAGAGCGTGCGACTCTTGATCTCGGGGTTGGAAATTTGAGCCCCACATTGGGTGTAGAGATTACTTAAAAATAAAAATCTTGGGGCGCCTGGGTGGCTCGGTTGGTTAAGCGTCCGACTTCGGCTCGGGTCGTGATCTCACGGTCCGTGAGTTCGAGCCCCGCGTCGGGCTCTGTGCTGACAGCTCAGAGCCTGGAGCCTGTTTCAGATTCTGTGTCTCCCTCTCTCTCTGCTCCTCCCCTGTTCACACTCTGTCTCTCTCTGTCTCAAAAATAAATAAACGTTAAAAAAAAATTTTTTTTAAATCTTAAAAAATGTAAATAAAAGCAGCAATTCCGTTCCCCTCTGGGGATGGAAATCATCCTCCAGGCAAGTCAGGAAGTTGTTGCACCCTTGATGGTGCCTAAGTAGGAGTCCTAGCAGATGTCCCAATGGGTGAGGTCCCGCCCACCCCATTCCTATCCTATTTCTGGTCCCACTAGTGCTTTGGGATGGGACTTTCTCTATTGTCTCCTTCCATGACATTTCACCCTCGACACGCAAGCCCTCGGCTTCGAGAGTTTCTGAAGCAGGCACGTGTAGCTTCTTAACCCTCTCCTAATAGATCCGTCTCTTTTAAATACCCTCTCCCTGGGCCACATCCAATCTCTACTCCCATCACATCATCTCGGTTACGCCCATGAGATCATGTTTATCAGCTGTGTTCTGGCTTCAATCTGGAACTTGCTCATGACTCATGCATTGTCTGCATTTGAGTGCAGAACAGCTAAGAATCGGGTCTGGGGCAAATTTTGAAAGCATTATGTGCTATGTGAGAAGCAAGTGACAGGTCTAAAGGTCCCAGCTCAGAAAAGGGAAGCCTGGATGCTTGCCATCTTCAAACAGTTGAAGAGCTGCCATGGAAAAGGGATTAGAACACTTCTATAAGGTTTCTGTAAGATTTGACTTTTTAAAACCAACTAGCGGGGCGCCTGGGTGGCTCAGTTAGTTACGCATCCAACTTCAGCTCAGGTCATGCTCTCACAGTCCGTGGGTTTGAGCCCCACGTCGAGCTCTGTGCTGACGTCTTGGAGCCTGGAGCCTGCTAAGGATTCTGTGTCTCCCCCTTTCTCTGGCCCTCCCCCACTCATGCTCTGTCTCTCTCGGTCTCAAAAATAAAAATAAAACATTAAAAATAAAAAAATAAAACCAGTGAGCAAGTATGCCTTTGGTAAATAGATCTAAAATAATAGTTGTTTTAAAAACCCAATAAAGATACATCCATGAGATGGGATTCGTTCTGAACGGCCCATAATGGCAGGGCTGGGATCAAAGGGAAACACTTTTTGATATAAAATCAAAAAGGATCTGGTAAGAGGTGGAACTGTCCAGTGTGAAACGGGTTGCGTGGACAGGTAGTGAGATTCTGGTTTTGATAGTACTCAAGCTATAATAACCACTGGGCTGCGAGCAGAATGACGACTTTGACCAAGTGGCTGTCCTGGGCAACAGCCTTCTGATTACAAAGTGAAAAGAACTTTCTCACATCAACCCAGGTTAGAGGGGAGTTTGGTAAAGAATTCAGCTCTCATCAGCTCTGAGGGGAAGTGAGTAGCTGGGCTCTGGGAGGGATGGGAATGAGATCACCTCTGAGCCAGCCCCACTGTGGTGACTCAGCTCCCAGCTGTTTCTATACTTTCCTGAGAATCTGAAAGGCCATTGGCAAGACTGTGGGTCTGGGTTTCCCAGAGTCACGTGTTCAGCCCTGGTTCAATCAGAGGTGGTTATGAGGGTTGGAGTCTCATGCTTTGAACATAAAATCACGGTGACAGAGGAGCACCTGGGTGGCTCAGTGGGTTGGGTGTCCAACTTTTGATTTCAGCTCAGGTCACGATTTCGAGGTTTGTGGGTTCGAGCCCCTCATCGATCTCTGTGCTGACAGTGCAATGCCTGCTTGGGATTCTCTATCCTCTGTCTCTCTCTCTCTGCCCCTCCCCTGCTGGCTCTCCCTCTCTCTCTCTCCAATATAAAAAGAAATAAAAAAAAAAATCGTGGTAACAGAGAACATCCATGCAATGGGTATAAAAGTTCTCAGAAAAGTTAGGAGGGCAGACACCCTCAAAGTGATTTTTAGGATCCTGTCCAAACTCAGGGTTCACTAATTCTGAGTCAAAAGTAATTCCAAGCAGGTGATGTTCTTTCTGTAGCTGGAAAGAGGGCGGGACTAACTCATCTTCCTCTGGAGGCATGAATGGGAAGTACGGAGAAGGGATGGGAGAGGTGACAGCAGGGCCGTGGGGAGAAGCGGTGGAAGATGAAGAAATCGCCGTGGTCACCTCAGTCTTTCGTGGGCTGCCTGCTGGGAAATGCATCGTCCAGATCAGAGCTGCCCACGGGCTGAATTATAAGCCGTCCTGAACTTCCGTCAGTGCGTTGTTAAAATAAACTTCCAAACTTTAGAATACTTTGAGGTACCTAGAAAGGCTGCACAAATCGTACAGAGCTCCCGTCCATCCCGTCGTCTCCCCTCTCGTTAACCAACCTCTCCCATCACAACGGCTCACCGTCACAACTGACGGACTGATGCTAATGTGTTTCCATCTAAACTCCGTACTTGACTTGGACTTCATGAGTTTTTCTCTAAGGTCATTTGTCAGTTCCAGGATCCCATCCAAGGGCGATTGGCTCCTGGGGCTTCCTTAACAAACCACCACAAACCCGGTGGCTTAAAACAACAGAAATGTATACTCACAGTTCTGGAGGTCGGAGGCCTAAATCAGTAGGGCATGGGCCCTCTGAAGGCTCTGGAAGAATCCTTCCCGCTGCTTCTGGCTTCTGGTGGCTCCAGGTGTTCCTTGGCTCGTCCCCATGGCGGGGGCTGTGCCTTCGAGCTGATGACTCCAAGCTTCTCTTATATCGTCACACAGACTTCTTGGTGTATTTCCAATTTCCCTCTCCTTTCTCTTATAAAGACACCAGTCATTGAATTTAGGGCCCACCCTAGATTCAGGGTAATCTCCTCTCGAGATCGTTAACTTAATCACATCCGTAAGACCCTATTTCCACCTGAGGTCACATTCACAGCTGTTGGGAGTTGAGACTTGGACATATCATTTGGTGGCGGCGGGGGCGGGGAGACACAATCCACCCACTACAATACCACGTTATACCGAGTCACCCTGTCTCCTTAGAGTCCTCAGGACTGTGAGTGTCTCAGACTTTCCTCGCTTCTCGTGACCCTAAGAGTTCTGAGGATTGCTCACTGGTCAGGTGTTTTGTAGACTTTTTTTTTTTTTTTTTTTTTTTGGCAGTCTCCGTACCCAACGTGAGCCTCAAACTCATGACCCTGAGATCAAGAGTCTCACACTCTTCCTATGGAGCTAGCCAGGTGCCCCCAACGTAGACTCACTCTCAATTTGAGTTCGTCTGATGTTTTTCTCACGGTTAGATCGGGGTTATAGGCCTTGGGGAGAAAGGTCACAGAGGTGAAGTGTCGCTCTCAACACGATATATCAGGGGTGTATGTTATCACCTGGATTTGTTACTGATGATGTCAACCATGATCACCTGGCTAAGGAAGTGTTTGCCAGGTTTCTCTACAGCAAAGTTACTTTCTTTTTTCTTTTTAAAATTTTTTAACGTTTATTTATTTTTGAGAGAGAGAGAGAGAGAGCGTGCAAGCAGGGGAGGGGCAGAGAGAGAGAGGGAGACACAGAATCCAAAGCAGGCTCCAGGCCCTGAGCTGTGAGCACAGAGCCCAACGTGAGGCTCGAACCCACAAACCAGGAGATCACGACCTGAGCCAAAGTCAGACCCTTGACCTCCTGAGCCCCCCAGGAGCCCCCCAGATGCCCCCTCTATAGCAAAGTTCCTTTCTTACTCTATTTCCATTCTGCACTCTTTGCAAGCAAGTCACTAAGCACAGCCACACTTACGGGGTAGGAGGCTGTGCCCCAGCCCTTGAGGGGGCAGCATCTGCATAAACTATTTGGCATTCTCCTACTGTGTGTCATTTTACATGCCTTCTCTTATCTGGAAGGCGGGTGTCCTGGATTCCGACCAGAGTCCCATAGCCTTTTCGCACATCTCCTTAGAGATGAGTTTGCAGGACAATCATCCGAGCAGACAATTCTCAGACAAGTTTTCATTAACAGAAACTACTATAGGACGATGCCATTCAAAGCACGGAGTGGTGTGGCCCGCGTCTGTTTATAGGTCTGTAATCACATAATAGATACTCAAAGTGGCATTCAGAAACTTCATAGCAATTTGACAGAATAATTGCATGTTTGTTGAAGCTAGCAATAAAGAACTGGGGCTTGTATGGCATGTGACTTTATTACTATTAACTTTTATTGTCTTTTACGCAAGACTGGTCCAGGGCGGATTGGGGGGGGTTGGTCTTTGGCACGGACTGTGGGCCACGCTGTGTGTGCGCCTCACGCGGGGTTCGGTGTTCCAGGCTGCTCCCTTCCCCTCATCCAGCTCCCCAGATGTGAGGCAGAGGCCTGGGCCCACTACCGGGCCACTGTCTGGGCCTCGTGGTGTGACCGCCCCCCCCCCCCCCCGCCCGCTGCCTCCCAGCTCCCGGGCCGGGCCGACAGTCCCTCTGGGCCCCCCCTCCCCAACCCAGGGAATAGACATGCTCCCCGTCTGTGTCAGCTCCACGGCCGGTCCCGTCTGGGAGACATCTGCTCTCACCACGCCCTGGGCCTCAGGCCTTTCTGTGAGTGAAGCCCATTCAGTTCGTTTTGCTGGTGGTTTGTCAGGCACACGCAGGGGGCAGCAGGAAGGGGGACGGGAGCCTCACATCCATGAACGGCTTCCAGTGTAGACCTGTGCTGACATCTCCAAATTAGGTCAATTGTAGCATCATGTTGGCTGAAAAAGGGTCATTAGACCACCCCACCAGGACTTAATTTAAAATAATATATATCTTAAATGTTGATCGTCATTACACTAAATACAGAAAAGCACAGGATCCGGGGCCCTTAAGGTGGCTCAGTTAAGCGTCCGTCTTCGGCTCAGGTCATGATCTTACAGTTTGTGGGTTCGAGCCTCACGTCGGGCAACGTGCTGACAGTGTAGAGCCTGCTTGGGATCCTCTCCTCCCTCTCTCTCTGCCCCTACCTCACTTATGCTCTCTCTCTCTCTCTCTCTCTCTCTCAAAATAAATAAACTTAAAAAAGAAAAATTTAAAAAAAGCACAGAATCTACATATTTCAAGAAACCTAATGTATATATAAAAAAAGAAACCTACTGTACAAAAACATGCAATCACAGTAACATGTTTGATATCAATAAAAACGGCTTTTTAAATTATTCAGTTGGGCTTTAGCTGAAAAGTAAATCCCGTCATTATCTTGTGGGTAACCCAATATTACAGCGTATTCTGTGTTAAAATATACGACAGTATAAATCATAATTTTTATAATCCTATTCCGGCATTATTTTCATTTTCCAATGTACTAAGAGCCTCCAACAATGTCATTGGCCAGGCCACCTACGGACGCCCTAGAAGTTCTGCGGGAGATCTTTTCCCCTTCCCTCCTCTCAAGGTCATCTTGCCGGGAGCCACCTCCTGTCTCTGGCGAGGCTTCCCTTCCCAGCCCACCTTCTCGGAGGTACATGCCAGTCCTTAACTTATCAGAGTCTGGTTTACTGCTGTCCCCTTGTCTAGCTCAGAACCTGGCACGTAGTAGGTGTTATGGACTGAACTGTGTTCCCCCCAAATTCATGTGGAAGCTCTTACCTCCGATGTGATGGTATTTGGAGATGGGGCCTCGGGGATTACGTAGGGTTAGATGAAGTCGTGAGGATGATGTTCCCATGATGGGATTAGCGCCTTTACAGGAAGAAACACCAGAGAGCTTGTAGGTCTCTCTCTACCTCTCTCTGTGTCTCTCTGTCTGCCAAGTGAGGACACAGTGGGAGGGTGGCCATCTGCAGCCTGGGAAGAGAGACATCGCCAGAGACCGGTCGTGCGGGCACCCCGGTCTTGGGCTTCCGGCTGCCAAATCGATGACAAAGCAAATTTGTCGTTTGAGCCGCCCCATCTGTGTCGTTTTGTTACGGCAGCCCGAGCTGACTGGTGCAGCCGGTCCGCAGCGTATATTCCTCGCCCGAGTAAACAAGCAATGCATAATCCTGGAGCACACAGATCGCGGACACAGGCCTCAGTCTTCGCAAGGATCCCTCTCTGCTCCGACGCCCTTAACGTCTAGAGTCTTTTCCAAAAGCCCCAGCCCTTTCCAGGCCAGGGACACAAAATCAATGCCAGCTCGGGTTCTTAGTATCCATTTCTTAGCACAAGGGCAGCAAAGAGTTCTCTCCCGAAAGGGCACCCCGAGTCTCAGTGGGCTCATCCAGCACCGCACCGATGGGGATTCTGAAGCCCCTTCTGGGTTCAGTGTGGGGAGTGCTGTGATCGATTAGCAATGTCTGTCCTGGCTGTGGAGGGCGCGGGTGGAGGCTTCTGTGCCGAGCCTGGGATGCAGTTAAGCGTGGGCATCGGCACCAGCCTCGGTGCCTTCTCCGGGCAGAATCTGTTTGCAGGCCCAGCCTCAAAGGGCTCCCAGCCTCTGCAGGTGCCCAACGAGGAGGAAGGAGCACGGGGGTGGGGGGAAGGCCTGACGACTAAGGAGACCTTAATTCTGTGCCTGCCCCTCGATCAGAGCAGCGCTGAGGGCACGTGTGAGCGCACGTGCATGTGTCCTTAGGGCGCGGGGCACACGCAGGCTCTGGTGCCTCTGAGACAACTTGCAATTCTTTCACGTGTGTCCATTCGTGGCCTTTCGTGGGCCCAGCCCTGCGCTGAATCCCAGGGGAGAGACAGAAGCACGGGGAGCCCCGTGGCCAAGGGACTTACGGTCTTCCAGGGACATGTGTGCAGGGGTCCCAGGGAAGGAGGGCGGGGTGGGGGGCCCTCAGGCAGCTCCGTGACCCGACGGACAGGCGGGGAAGGGGCCGGGTCTGATACGGGGAAATGGTTCGGTTCCCGTGGGAGGGTGGCCTGTGACAGCTCAGGGGGACCTGGGGCAGGGATAAGGGCCTAGACGCGGGGTGTGGGGGTCAAGCCAAGGCTCCAGTCTGCAGAACTAAGGGGAAGGACTCAGGCCCTGAGGGCAGCCTGTGGGCGTCCCAAGGAGCAAGGCCAGTGCCCGGTGGAGCACACTCCCTGACAGAGCAGAGCGGCTGCTGCCTCAGGCCAGCGCTGGCTCCAACCGGGAAGCCTGATGGGCCAGAGGTGAGTGAGGGAGCGGCGGCCACAGGGACAGGTGCACCACAGGCCACTCCCCCAAAGCTGCTGGGGAAGTGGGAAGTGAGGTAGGAGCGGCAAAGGCAAAAGGGAGAGGGGCAGGGCGTGCTGGGTGACGGGGACGCCACAAACGAAGGCTCAGAGGCAGGGAAGACGCATCAGAAGCCTGACCCAGCGGAACAGCAGGATTGGACTGGGGAGAAAAGGCGAGGGGAGGAGGTAAGGACAAGTCCCCCACCCAGCTGAGTTCCTTGAATGTTAGCAACCTAGCCGGGAGGTTAAACACAGCTTGTGAACCCGGATGGCCTGGGTTCAAATCTTGCCTCTTCCTCTTCCTAGCTGTGTCGCTTTGGGCGAGTTACCTAACTTCTCTGGGCCTCTGATTCAGCCACCAGGGATACTAACAGTACCTGACTTCATAAAGTTGCTAAGGCTGAGTTGGGGGGGGGGCACCTGGGCGGCTCAGGTGGTTAAGTGTCCAGCTTCAGCTCAGGTCATGATCTCATGGTTCGTGAGTTCGAGCCCCACGTCGGGCTCTGTGCCGACAGCCTGTCAACGCAGAGCCCACTTTGGATCCTCTGTCCCCCTCTCTCTGCTCCTCCCCCGCTTGCGCTCTCCCCAAAATTTGGAAAACGTCTCCTATCATGTCTGTATCAAGCTTCGACGAGCCCGCAGTAAAACAGAAACAAACACAAAGTAAAACCTGTCTAACTTTATTCAGCGCCTAGTTTCCCAAGCCTGGTGGATCCTGGAATCTCCTGAACACCTTGTCGGCCAGTGTTTCACGGGACACCAGTTTGGGAAGTGCTGTGGGCAAAGGCGGTGGGGGAGTCTTTGAAAGTAGAGGCAGGGGTTCCCAGGAGAACCCGTCCCGCAGAGGCAAGATTCACGTGCCCAGAGGAGGAAGAGGGAGGGACCCCATAACAGAAGCATGTGGGAGACGCAAGGTGGGAAGACAGAGACCAGGGTGCTCTTTGGATGTGGAGGGGCGAGACGAGGAGGCAGAGGCGACCCCAAGAATTCACATCTCGGGAGGGAGCAGGAAGGGGGCAAGGACTGGGGAGCATCCTTCACCTCCATACCATCCGGTCTCTGCCCGCCCGCCCCATCGCTCCTTTCCAGCTGTGTGACGGAGGCGACTCTAAGCCCTGTGGCTCCCCCAGAGGGCGGAAGACGTGCCGTCCCGGCTACGCACAGGTCGTGTGGTTGTAAAATCGACAGCAGGTGTCCAGGGCCCCGCGGCTGACCTCCGCACTGGTGCTGAAAAGAAGCAAAGGCTGCGGTCCGGGCTCCGGGCCTGGCCCTGCCGGGCCCTAAAGGCTGTGCAACCCTAGGGGAGCTGCTACGCCGTGCCTCTGGTCCCCCTCGTCCCCAAGTTTGGTCTTCAGGCCCCGCCTCCGCTTCCCCTGGCCACATCGGCCACAGCCATGACATTTCTACCCCTTACCCGGTGCCAAAGGCACCCCTAAGACACTCAGGTCTTCTGCGCCCCGTTACTGCGGGGCCCCGTAGCCCCACGACCCAGGCCTCACCTCCGGAAGGCCTCACAGCAGCACTGGTACACCTCAAAGCTGCTGCTGCTGACGGTTGTGTTCAGGAGGCTCGTGCAGTCAACTTCAGCCCCCCTGGGCACATAGAGGATCCCTGCGCAGGGAAGGCAGCTGCTGGGCAGGGTCTGTGCCCCCACTCCCCACCCCCAGGGACTTCCGGAGGGCCCAGAGCCTCGGTGTCCGACCCTGGATGGGAGCCGGCTAGAAAATCAGGGCTCTGCCAGGCCTGCACTCACCGGCCACGCAGGCATTCACCAGGGACACGCAGGTCCCCGTGCAGAGCGCCCGGAGCACTATCTGTGAGAAGTCGCTCTTCCGCTGGGGGGCCATGGAGGCTGCAAGGGCACGGGAGTGCTTCAGGCCAGGAAGCCATATGCCCCTCCGCCCGGACTCTGCACCTCTGGATGCACCCGCTGGCTCCCCTCCGTCTTCTGGGCGGCCAGAGGGATAGATGTCGCCCTGCTGACCACTCACTGAGTTTGGGAACCCTCCTTGGCCTGATTTGAGGCTCCAGGTAGCACTCCACAGCTGCCACCCGCAACGGCAGAGGTAGGAAGAGGACATGAGTTTGGAGTCAAGCCGAGCTGGGATTAAATACGGGCTCAGCCACTTCTGGGGCCATCGCTCCATTTCTCCAAGACTCAGTGTCCTACTCTGTAAAATGGGATAGTTACAACACCAGGCAGGGGGACTGTGAAGAGAGGACGTTTTTTGGTAAAGAGCCGAGAACTGTGCCTTCCTCCCTAGGCCTTGCTAGGGCCGCGTGTCCACCGCGGGTATGGGAGCCTGCGGGCCAAAGCCTCGGGCCAGCACCCCACTTGCTGCTCCTCCCCAGACCCCTGAGCCGGGGTTGGCCTGCAAGGCCGGGGTGCGAACCCCAAGGAGCCGATCCCTGGCGCAGAGAAGTCACGGGCCGGGAGGAACCCCCACCGCCATCTTGCTCAGGCCCTGCCCTGAACGCGTGGGAGAACCGAGGCCCAAGATCCCCAGGAAGCTGTCTCAGAGCCAGGCCCCCAGCCGCCCAGGTTGCCGGACTCACTCAGGCCTCCCAGCATGATCCCGATGGAGCTGAAGTTGGCGAATCCACAGAGGGCGAACGTCGTGAGGATTTCTGCTCTGACCTGAAAATACAGAGGGTGAGTGAGGAAGGGCTTCCCTTGGCTGGGCCCCCACACCGCCCTGGCTCCCTGGCCCGAGTTCCACCCACATCCGGTGCGTCTTTGACCTTTGCTGCCCCTCCCGGGCCTCACACACCGCCTCTATGTCCGTGCAGGCTGCACCACCTGAGAAACAGCCCCCTTTCTGTCACTTCAGTCCCCTTACCTTCGTTAATTTTTTTTAGATGTTTATTTTGAAGGGAGAGACTGAATGTGGGGGAGGGGCAGAGAGAGAGGATCCCAATCAGGCACGGTGCTGACAGCAGAGAACCCGACGCGGGGCTCAAGCCCACAACCGTGAGATCGTGACCTGAGCAGAAGTCGGTCCCCTAACAGACTGAGCCACCCAGGTGCCCTCAGGCCCCTTATCTTCATTGCCAGCCTTTCCTGGTATGATTCAGGCTCGCCCTGCCCTCTCACTTTGGCCCCACTGAGCTCTGTGCCCCGGGGGGCGCTGGGGGAATGGCCCTTCCCAACACTGCAGACTTGACTTGGGCTCTGAGACTTAGAGACACCGGAGCACGGCCTGCTGAAGACAGTGAGGACCTGGGAGCCCAGCCAACACGGGCTCCAGGCTTGTCCCCACCTATGACCAGATTAAGCAACTCAACAGCCTCTTTCAGTTTTCGCGTCTCATCGCGTCTCGGCCTTTTGGCTAAGATCAAGTGCAGTTTTCGTGTCTCCGTCTGGAATGTGGGAATCATAGCACCTGCCCAGAAGGCGGTCAGGAGGGTCACACACCGCATGGGAAGTACCAGGCAGACAGTAGGTAGTTAAGCAAAGTAATTCTTCTTCCCTTCCCACGTAAACAGTTAATTTCCCAGAAAGAGATGTTAAGACCCAAGTGGAACAGTTTAGAGAAAAAAAAAATTGGCTTACACCATACCTCATGCCACATTAAAAAAAAAAAAATCTTTTCTAGGGCACTGAGGCAGATAAATACTGGTATTTCAAACATCAAATAATAGAAAATGGAAGGAGATAATAATTATACTTACGAGGTAGCGTTACAATTTTCATTTTGGACAGGAGCAAAACTGAAGCTCAGAGAGGGTAAGGAACTGCGGAAGGTCACCCAGCATGAAGGTAGCTGTGTCAGAGTTGGAATTCAGTTCTCTCTGACTGCAAAAGTTACGCTTTTAAATATTTCACCATAATGGTTCAGGAACTTAACACTTCCCAGATTTCTGGAATGGAGATACCTTTCTAAGTTTAGAAGTAATAGAAGAAATCACAAAGGAAAAGATTTGTTGTAAAATCGGTTACAAGAAAAATCCCTGAATACAAGATGAAGGGGGAGGAAAGACTGGGAAAAATATGTGTATAAAACACATTAGAAAAAGATTTAAAAAAAAGAAAAGAAAAAGGTTAATGTCTTTATAACATAATTTATACAAATTGATGGAAAAATATTAAGGCTCCTGCATCCTGCTTGCTCACCTACAATCACCCTCTATCCAGCAGCCTGTGTAATCTTAAAATGTCAAATGTCAAATCTTCAGGAACTTTCGACTACTCCTCGGCCTGTGCCAGTCTCTTCTACGATTACCACCTGCTCTAACTGTGCCTCTCTCCTTTCAATTTTCCAAACAAGTGTTTTTCAACCTCAGGGCCTTTGCACATGCCTTTTCTTTGCCTGGAATATTCTTCCCAGCTTCACCTGGCCCCTTCTCCACCCTCCAAGTCTTGGCCTACCTGCCACACCTCAGGGGGGCCTTTTGTGACTCACCCCGCCGAGGAAGACCCCCTTGTTTCCTCTTCTTGTTTCCTTCATAGAACTTAACACAAAGAACTTATTTTACTTTTTATTCTTTTGCTTTCTTGTTCTTTTCACTAGATGTAAGTTCCATGACACTGGGGACCGTATCTGTCTAATTTCCCTTCTAATTTCTGGTGCCCGGCAGAGTGCCTGGCACCTTAGAGGTCTCAACAAACACTTGCGAAAGGAAAGAAGTTCATAAAAAAAGATCCTCAAGGAGCATCCCATCCATTATCTCTAGAGGAGAGACTGACACAGGGGTTGAGGACAAGGAGCAAGGAGAAATCTGTACTTTCGATCTCAAACTTTTTTTTTTTTAACTGGAGGCTACATTCCCTTACAATTTAAAACCTAATTTCAAAGACAAGAAAAAATATTTTGTGTTAAAAGTTCCTAGTAGCCCAAGAAATGCCAATTTAAACAACGAGCTGTTATTGGTCCGTTAAAGTGGCACAACTTTTTAATTTTTTCCAAAGAGGCTGCTCGGTGCCGTTTAGCGGTAAAACCAGCGCTCAGGGCACGGCCGGGGGGCGATTTCAGTTGCCCCCACCCTTTAGGGAAGCTACTGGCAGCAGCCGCTGGAGGATTCAGGCTCTGTGATTCAGTCTTCCCGCATCTGGGGAAGCTCCGGAGGAAATGATCCGAGAGGAGGGAGCAGCTCTGCGCACGCAGCCACTCATTCCAGCACCGCGTAAAATAGCCAAACGATGCAATTAACCCGGAGGGCCCAACAGCAGGGGTCTTGGTGAAATCCGTCAGCATACATACGTCACAGATATTTTTTCTGTCAGAAACAGGTGGGGAAAAGCCGGCTACCATACAGGGTGGGTGCTGTAATGGCCACTGTGTGGGGGTGCCTGGGTGGCTCAGGGGTGAAGCATCTGACTTCGGCCCAGGTCATGATCTCACAGTTCGTAAGTTCAAGTGCCGCACTGGGTGAGCTTGAGCCCCAGGTGAGCCCCGCTTCTCTCTCTCTGCTCCTCACTCACTTGCGCCCCCCCCCCTCAAAAAATTATATATATAATGGCAACCGTGTAAACTGTCTTAAGAAAAAGAAGAAAATGCACAAAACACTAGCTGTTATTTTAGGATGGTGAGGTGACAGGTCACTGTTTTATTCTCAGTGATGCCACAAAGCTTTTATTTGTTTAGAAAGTTTCATTTTATAGAACTTTTAGCCACAGAAAAAGCCAGCCCCTGAACTGAATCCGATAGAATGGCAGTGAACGTGGTGGGGCCTCCCCAGCTCGCTCCCTCTGCTCACTGGACGCGGACGTGTGTCCCTTTGAGGACAGCCGCGGCACAAATGACACCAGTTTCCAGTAGGAGAGGCAAGGCGCAGTGGCTGTCCCGAAGCCACACAGGATGGTGGCCCATCTACAGGGAGATCTTAGATCTCCCCCAACAAGACCGTTTCCTGGGGCACCCTGGGGGGCTCAGTCGGTTGAGTGTCCGACTCTTGATTTCGGCTCAGGTCACGATCTCAGGGTTCGTGGGTTCGAGCTTGGGATTCTGTCTCTCTCGCTCTCTCTGCCCCTCCCTTGCTTGTGCTCCCTCTCTGTCTCAAAATAAATGAACATTAAAAAAAAGACTGTTTCCTTGCAGCTCAGCCTCCTAAAAGGCTTTCAGGAAGGTGGCAGCGAGGCCTGAAGCCGGCTGGTTGCTCAGGGCAGTAGGGCGGGGAGGCGGGCGTGTCCACCGCCCGTCCGGGAGCCAGGACGGCAGCTGCAGGGGGCTCAGGGAGGGGACCAGGACACTCACGGAGATCCACTGCTTCTTGGTGCCCACCCACTCCTCGACTCCGGCCAGGCGGCGCTGCTTGTACTGGGAGAGCCCCTGATAGGCCACGAACTCGTTCAGGAACAGCTTGATCCCCAGCAGCTCGGCCACCACCGGGCAGTCCTCCCAGGTCACACCCATTAAGAAGGCCACGGGCCGCAGGACATAGGAGCAGATGAGCTGAGTGAGGCACAGGGACAAGGGCGGCTGCCATGACCGGGGCTGGCCTGGGCTCTGCTGGGTGTCCACCCACTGGCGCCCACCCCCTGCCCCCAGGGCGCCCCTCGCGGGCCAAGGGGCAGCACAGCTATACCTGGAAGCTGAGCTCCTGGACGCCCACCATGGCTCCCAGCCAGGACAGGGCCGCGTTGACGAAGGCCAGCAACGCCAGGAAGGCGATCAGGTTGGCTCCGATGTTGGCAACCAGCTTCACGGAGACAGCAGCCCCACTGCTGGCTGCTTCTAAGAGGTTCTGAGCGTCTCTGTTTTGGGACCACGCACTGTCGTGATTAGCCTGTCCCCACAAACAGTGGGCCTTCTCATCCTATAGGCTCAGAGAGGAAGCTTGGACGAAGCACTTCAGAGCCCAGGGTCCTTGTCTTTGTTCTGAGACCCTGGGGCGGGGGAGGGAGTGAGAAGGTGCTGATGGGGGGATGGGGGAGGGGGGAGAAAGCGCCGAACCCGGGGTTAGGATTAGACCCCGGCTGCCCACAACGTGCTGTGTCCACAGGCGGGAGCCACCAGCCACGTGTGGCTTCAGAGCACTTGGAAGGAGCCTGGCCAGCACTGAGCTGTGTTGTAAGTATAAAGCCGGGGTGCCTGGGTGGCTCAGTCGGTTAAGCGGCCGACTTCGGCTCAGGTCATGATCTCACGGTCTGTGAGTTCGAGCCCCGCGTCGGGCTCTGTGCCGACAGTTGGGAGCCTGGAGCCTACTTCCGATTCTGTGTCTCCCGCTCTCTCTGCCCCTCCCCCACTCACGCTCTGTCTCTCTCTGTCAAAAATAAAATAAACATTAGAAAAAATAAAAAAAAAGCACGTGCCAGATTTCAGAGATTAAGTACAAAAAAAAGAACGTGAAGTCACTCATTAATGATGTTTTATATTTACTACATGTTGAAATGACAATATTTGGGGCACATTGGGTTAAAAAATATTTTATTAAGGGGCACCCGGGTGGGCTCAGTGAGTTCAGTGTCTGACTCTTGATCTCAGCTCAGGTGTCGATCTCAGGGTTGTGAATTGAAGCCTCGTGCCGGGCGTGAAGACTGCTCAAAAACTTGTCGTTAAAATCACCTGTTTCTTTTGACTTTTGTTTATTTGTTTTTTTAAAAAAAATTTTAATGTTTATTTTCGGGAGAGAGAAAGAGAGAGACAGAGCGTGAGCAGGGGAGGGGCAGAGAGGGAGGGAGACACAGAATCTGAGGCAGGCTCCAGGCTCCCGGCTGTCGGCACAGAGCCCGACGCGGGGCTCGAACCCACGAACTGCGAGATCACGACCTGAGCCGAAGTCGGACACGTAACTGACTGAGCAATACCAGCAGCAATCCCAGGCTGCTCTGTTTGATGAGCCGGTGGCTTCCCGCTGGTCCCAGACTGGAAATTGAGACGCAGGACGCGCGCAGGGCAGCAGTGGGGAGGGCCCGGGGGTTGGGCGGAGAGGCCGCTGCTGCCCCACGCCTCTGCTCCTGCTTCCCTCCCGGCCTCTCCCCCTCAGCCTCCCCCAGCCCTGCTCCCTGCCTCCCGTTCCCGACCCCCCTCACCCCATCCCTCCCACAGCCCCCTCCGCAGGCCGCCCTCAGGCTGTGCTCACCCGCCGGTCAGTTTCACCCCTTCCAGGCTCCTAAACTTGGACTCCTCCACCTCGGGATAGACCAGCTTGGAGAGGGCCAGCGCACAAGGGGCGGCCATGACCGAGGCAGCAATCAGGGAGGCAGCATCGATCTGCAGGATTGAGAATGGGGCTTTTGGGGTTAAGTGTCCCACTTGCGCTCAGGTCACGACCTCATGGTTAGTGCGTTCCAGCCCCAGGTGGGTCCAGCTCAGTGCTGTCAGCTGGGGGCGCCTGGAGCCTGCTTCAGATTCTGTCTCCCTCTCTCTTGCTCCCTCCCCAGCTTGCTCTCTCTCTCTCTCTCTCTCTCTCTCTCTCTCTCGCTCAAAAATAAAAACATTGTTAGAATAAAATGAGTGCTTTGCAGAGAGAGAGAGAGAGAGAGAGAGAGAGAGAGAGAGAGAGAGAATGGGGCTTAGGAGGAGACAGAGGAAATGTCCCTGCCAGGAGTGCAGCCCAGGCCAGCAGAGGGCATGTGTACCCTGCCCCACTGTCTGTCATCATCGTCAGTGCTGCTGTCATCGTTACTGACAGTGTAAGCGGTCACAGGCTGTGTGTACAGAACCTCGTGTTTCCCTCTAGGACTTCTAGAAGTGGTATCCCACAGCACAGAAAGGAAACCGAGTCCCCACAAGATTAAACGTAACCTGCCCCAAATGAAGACGGAGAAGGACTCTGTCTTCGGCTCCAAGCTCCAAGTTCTTCCTTCCCTCCTAGGCTGTCTCCCTTTGACCACTCATCTGAGGGCCGGTCCTCCCTTGGCTGAGAGGTTCGTGATGGTTTCAGACAAAGCTCACAGAAGGAGAGTCGGGATGGATCCACGAGGCGACCTACTTTGACCTCCTGGTATAAGAATGTCCTTATTTACCGTGAAGAAAATACTTCCTGTGACGGGGAGCTCATCACTTCGAGGCAGCCCATCACACCCACTCCTGTGGTCGGAGAGCTCTTAGGAAATCTGCCTACTACGACAGCCACTTTTTGGTCCTCACTGTGGCCTCAAACCCTCTGCTCCCCTGTTCCCTTCCCCCAGAGCTAGATGGGACATTTCCCCAACACTGTATTATTTACCAAGTGAAAAGACTGGAGCCAACCCAAACATCTAACGACAACAGAATGGCTAAGCATTGTCAAGCTGCCATTGAAAACGAAGGTTACCAAGGCTTTGCAATAACATGGGGAGATGCCCACAAAATTGCATACAGAGCATAACCACACGATGGGGGGGGGGGGACCAAAACCTTCCACAACTATGCATGAAAAGATCAGCAAGAGACACGCCAAAATTGTCGGCCAACTGTCTGTCCCTGGCTAGTGGGGCCGTGATGATTTTCTCTGCTTTTTGCTTGTTGGCGTATGTCTACATGTCCACAACACTACATATTGCTTTTCTAAACACAAAAGGAAAATAGACTTCTTCTCCTTAAAGTTTATTAAAAAAATCACCTGTAGTTCTTTAATTTTACATAAAAAGGGGGCAAAAGGAGGGGAGTTAAGTTTAAGCTACATGTCCAGGCTTTTATTAGCCTGGAGAAGAAACCTGGAGGAACCGGGCCTCGGAGACCCTCTAAGGCTCTGTGATGTCTGTCCTTCTGCCTGTGGTTTTAAACCCCTTTGTTTCTTTCCCAGCGGGGAATGGAAACGTCTTAAGAGGAGTATCGGCACCGACCCCCGCTCCCCCTGCGCACACCCGGTCACAGGCCCTGCTCCTCATGGGAAGGGGCCGGCCTCGGGACAGACGTCCTCTCAGGATGTTTCTGGCTGGGCTTTGGGATGTCGCTGGCCTCCTCGGGGCTGCTCAGACCCACTGGGGACTGTACCATACCTGGAATCTTGGGGTTTTCCCTCCCCCTTCCTCCACCTCGGAGGTCACGTCTAGTTTGCCAACCTGAGCGGGAACGCGTCCTGCAATGTCACATTCCTGGACACCGTCCCAGCGGGCCGGTCACGGCCACAGCCTCACGTGCTCCAGCTGCTCATTTCAGCTTGGAAAGGACTGAGTTTGGCCCAGGCCGGCCTCCCCGGGGCACTGGGTCGGTCCACACTGGCTGTGACACCCCCATTCCCCAAGGAAAGCCATCCCAGGGCCCGCTCCCGCCCAAAGGTTTCCTCTCTTTACCCAAAGGCATCCCAGGTGGACAGAGATAGAGGGTAGGGGTCCTCCCTTTGAATTTTCAAAAACACCTTTAGTGAGGGAGGACAAAAATCCACACAACTCTACAGCATACAATGGGCCAGTTTCAGGATAGATTTCTGACCCGAATCTGTCAGAGAAAGAACTACCACTTTTTCCACACTGTGCCGTTTTCTATTATTGCGTTTATTTATTTTTTTTTTAATTTTTTAATGTTTATTTGTTTTTGAGAGGGAGATTGACAGAGCGTGAGCAGGGGAGGGGCAGAGAGAGCGGGAGACACAGGATCCGAAGCGGGCTCCGGGCTCAGAGCTATCTGCGCAGAGCCCGACGCGGGGCTCCAACTCACGAACTGTGAGATCACGACCTGAGCTGAAGTTGGCTGCTCAACCGACTGGGCCACCCGGGTGCCCCCCGCCCCGCTTTCAAAAAAATTTTTTTTAATCTATTATTGCATTTAATTCTTAAACTGCTGTGAGGTAGGCAATAGTCCTGCCCACTTGACAGATGTGGAAGTCACATAGCTCACGCTCACTTGGCCGGGCTCAGAACCTCACAGACGCGGCCCCAGGGGCCCCCGGGGGCCCCCACTCTTGCACAGTCAATTGAGGAACATCGGTGGCTGATCCCCTCAACATCACCCTGCCCAGCCTGTGTTCACAGCGCCTCTCACGGGGGTCCCTGGGCCAAAGAGGGGTGGGTAGAGAGGCCAGCTCCTGCGGTTGGTGGAGAGGGCTGGGGCCTCGTCTAGAGCTTTGGGGAACTACGGTGAGAAAGGAGATTTATATGGAGGTCGCAGTGAACAGACTCAGTGAGCCCGGGACCTCGGAGCAGGGGAGAAGGTCTAGACCAGTGTTGCCCAGTACAAATATAATGAGAACCAGGTCTCGTCTTAAATTCTCTAGTAGCCAATTAAAAAAGTAAAGAGAGGGGTGCCTGGGCGGCTCAGTCAGTTAGGCCTCCGATTCCCGACTTGGGCTCAGGTCACGATCACACGTAGGATTGAGCCCCCAGTCGGGCTCCCTCCCTCCCTGCCTCCCTCTCTCTGCCCTTCCCCCACTCATGCGGTCTCTCAAAATAAATAAATAAATAAATTTTTAAAAAGTAAAGAGAAGGAGGGGCGCCTGGGTGGCTCAGTCGGTTGAGCGTCCGACTTCGGCTCAGGTCATGATCTCGTGGTCTGTGAGTTCAAGCCCCGTGTTGGGCTCTGTGCCGACAGCTCAGAGCCTGGAGCCTGCTTCGGATTCTGTGTCTCCCTCTCTCTCTGCCCCTCCCCTGCTGGCGCTCTGTCTCTGTCTCTCTCTCAAAAATAAATAAACATTAAAAAATAATAATAAATAAATAACAAATAAAAAGAGAAACAGGTAAAATCATTTTTGGTCATGGATTTTACGTAACCCAACATATCCAAAACATTATCTTTCCACTCATGTAATCCATATAAAAGTAATAAAATGAATCCACTTTTCCCCCCTGCTGCGTCTCATAGCACAGCTCATTTCAGACCAGCCACATTTCAAGGGCTCAATGGCCGCGTGTGGCTAGTGGGGACTGCATCGGACGGCGCCCGTCTAGAAGCATCCAATAGGAGGGAAGCGGGGCAAAGGGAGCCGGAAGTTGAGCAACAAAGAGAAACAAGGAATGGGCAAGAGGGATCTTTGTGGAATTCAGGGGCTGAGGGCAGAGGAGCGTCCTGGGGGAGAGAGAAGGAGGAGTGGGGAGGCGGGGCTGTGGGAGTGTCCTGGGGCCGCTGCAGTGACGGCCAAGAGCCAGGTGGGGGCAGAAGAGAGCTTCGCTGACCCCAGACGAAAGGCCCATCGGGAGCAGGGAGGGAAGGAGGGTTGGGTGCTTTTCACCTGGGCCAGCGATGGGGCCTGAGGCTTCCGCTCCAGAGGCTGTGCTCGGGGACCCTGGTGGCCTCTGCACAGTCTGCTGAGCTAAAGGGAAGTGGGCACCCGGCTCCCTTCAAGGGGAGGCGCGACTGCCTGGGGCTTGGGCCCGAACTCTGGCCCCGAGGCAGGGAAGGAACCGAAGCCGAGGTGCAAGGCAGACGGTGGAAAAGGAGAGTTCTTGCAGTATTTTAATCTGAAGTAATGGCAGCAAGGCTCCTGCAGTGGGAAGAATAGCATTCTTTTAACCGGCTGTGGAACCCAGAGCAACGTCAAGGCCCTTAAAAAGGCCCTAAGTCCTGACAGGGCATCCCCTCCCCCAACATGCCGCCAGGAAAAAAAATTTCAGGAACAAAGTCTTGAGTTTCCATTTTGGAAATATCAAATTCCTTCAGAAATCAGGGGCGCCTGGGTGGCTCAGTCGGTTGAGCATCCGACTCTCGATTTCGGCTCAGGTCATGATCTCACACGTTTTGGGCTCGAGCCCCACGTCTGGCTCTGTGCTGACAGCGTGGAGCCTGCCTGATATCCTCTCGCGCTCTCTGCCCCTCCCCCGCTTCCTCTCTCTCTGTGTCTCTCAAAATAAACTTAAAACAATAAAAATAAAAAACAAATAACATTCCAAAATCAATCCGGGGTGGTGGTGGGGCACCAGCCCCGATGGGTTCTCTCTAGGCCTTGGCGAGACAAGTGTGAACCGGGTGATCTTGAAAATTCTAGATAGGAGGGTTCCAGAAGATCAAAGCCCCAGAGCGCAAGGGGCCTTCTGGAAAAGTCACACGGCATCCGCCCTGCCCAGGCAGCTCTGTGGGTATGTGGAGCTCAGCTTACCTACCCCGTGGTCCATGTGTCCTGAGGGAAGGAGGGACTGAGGGCAGCGTGGCTTGTCCCCTTGCCTGCTCCCAGGGGCAGAGGTGAGAGAGACAGGTGGAATTTGTGACCAGAGGAGGGGACGGGGTGGGCTGTCCTAGCCTCCTCCTCTCCCCTGCCCCCTCCACCCCTGCAACACGCAGCATCCCTCAGGAGACCCCGTGGGCAGTGAGAGGTGGGCCTTTGCTCTCCATCCGCAAGAGGAGGCCCACCTCACTCTAGACGCTGAGCCACAGTGCCTGGCCTGGACGAACCCACTCAGCTCATTCCCTTCCTGCTCGGCATCTAGGTCGTTCCTCTCCCTCTTTCTTTCTTTCTTTTTTTCTTTCTTTCTTTCTTTCTTTCTTTCTTTCTTTCTTTCTTTCTTCTTCTTTCTTTCTTTCTTTTTTTCTTTCTCTTTCTCTTTTTTCTTTCTCTTCCTTTCTTCTCTCTTTCTCTTCCTTTCTTTCTCTTCCTTCCTCTTTCTTCCTCTCTTTTCTTTCTTTTTTTTCCTTCTCTCTCTTCCTTCCTTTCTTCTCTCTCTCTTTCTCTTCCTTTCTTTCTCTTCCTTTCTCTTCCTTCCTCTTTCTTTCTTTCTTTCTTTCTTTCTTTTTTTCCTTCCTTCCTTTCTTCCCCCTCTCTCTCTTCCTTCCTTCCTTTCTTTCTTTCTTTCTCTCTTTCATTCATTCTTTCTTTCCTTTTTTTAAAAAAAAATTTAACATTTATTTTACTTTTGAGAGACAGAGAGAGACAGAGCGTGAGCAGGCTAAGGGCAGAGAGAGAGGGAGACACAGAATCTGATGCAGGCTCCAGGCTCTGAGCTGTCAGCACAGAGCCCAATGCAGGGCTAGAACCCACGAACCATAAGATCATGACCTGAGCCGAAGTCGGGTGCTTAATGCCACCCAGGTGTTGTTGTTGTTATTACAAATAATGTTGGAGTTTGGCCTTTTTTGACCGCTTGGGAAAGCATTTCTGTATCGTAATATTCCTAACTGGATCAAAGGGAAAGAGGTTTTTTGTTTTTTTATTTTTTTCAACATTTATTTATTTATTTGTTTGTTTGTTTTGAGAGACAGAGCACAAGCAGGGGAAGGGCAGAGAGAGAGAGGGAGACACAGAATCCAAAGCAGAGTCCAGGCTCTGAGCTGTCAGCACACAGCCTCATGTAGGGCTCAAACCCACAGACTATAAGATCATGACCTGAGCTGGAGTCAGAAACTTAACTGACTGAGCCACCTAGGCGCCCCAGGAAAGAGTATTTTTAAACTGACTGATAGATGTTCTCCCAAAAGGTTACAGCAAATTACACTCCCATCAAGAGTGTCCCATTGTGAGGCATGTAAAATATTGCATATCTTATGATTGTTTTATTTTCCTTGACTGTCAGTGAGCTGGAATACCTTTTTATGATTTATGAACTGTTTTTGCCTGATCCATCATTTAAACTTTTTAAAAACTGTGACTTTCACCATACAGACGTTTTTCATTTTTACCAGTAGCTCTGTCAACCTTTTCCTTTATACCTACTGGGTTTCATGTCATGTTCAGAATTTTGCAAGAAAAAAGGCAAACTGCAGAAAAGCATGGGTAGAATTACCTCATTTTTAGTAGAAAAGAAGGCAAGCATGTGTGTATTCAGGTATCTATACTTAAATGACTACACAGAAAGGTCTGGAATGATGTATTCTAAGTCGGTGGTTCTCAAATTGAGCATCAGAGCCATGTGGAAGGCTTGTCATTATTCAGGACATGGGGCCCCTTCCCCAGTGTTTCTGGTTCAGCAGGTCTGGAGTGGGGCCCAAGAATTTGCATTTCTAACAAGTTCCCAGTTAGAGAACTGCTAATCTTCTTATCTAGTAAAAGCAGCTCCCCGTGAGAAGTGGGTTTGAAGTTCTCTTTTTACTTTCTTCACTTCTGTAAGAAGCAAGAATTTCTTTGATATTAAAGAAAAAAAATTAAGACCTTTAAAGATTTGCATGTGAGGAGCACCTGGGTGGCTGAGTCAGTTAAGCGTCCGACTCTTGGTTTCGGCCCAGGTCACGATCTCATAGTTTCATGAGTTTGAGCCCCGATGCTCTGACAGTGCGAGCCTGCTTGGGAGTTCCTCTCTCTCTCTCTCTCTCTCTCTCTCCCTCCCTCCCTCTCTCTGCCACCCTTCCACTAGTGCTGTCTTTGTCTCTCTCAAAAATAAATAAATAAAGTAAAACTTAAAAAAAAAAAAAAAGATTTGCTTGGGGCGTTTGGGTGGCTCAGTCGGTTGAGCATCTGACTTTGGCTCAGGTCATGATCTCACCGTTTGTGAGTTCGAGTCCCGCGTCGGGCTCTGTGCGGACAGCTCAGAGCCTGGAGCCTGCTTTGGATTCTGGGTCTCCCTCTCTCTCTCTCTCCCCCTCCCCCACTTGTGCGTGTGTGTGCTCTCTCTCTCTCTCTCTCAAAAATAAACATTTAAAAAAATTTTAAAAAAATATTTGCATGCGAAAGCACACGTAAGTACAGGGCGTTTAACAAATGCAGAGCATAATTACCAGGCACTTTGTAGGGGATACATTTGAAGATTCGCTCTGCTTGCCACACAGTATTGGGATTGGTGTAAAGGCTCCAGTCGTACCAGTGGAATTTGACCTAGAAATGTATTGCATTCGAAAGCTGCGCAAGCGATAATTTAGGAGCAGAGGAAGGGGCTCGTATCCAGGAAGGGTGTGGGGAAGCGGAGGGCGGGAGAGCAGGACACATCTCCAGGGACAGCCCAGGTGAGGGACAGTGTATACAAGCCTCAGAGTCAGACAGACGTGAGTTCAGATCCTGGCTTGGGCATCTCACTTATTCTCTGAGCCTCAATTTCCTCCTCTGTAAAATGGGGATGTTCCGATACCTAGCACTGTGCCTGGTACATGAGAGGGGCTCAGCAGGTGCCACACCGGGAATCCTCACCGCCACCGGCCACACGAGAAGCTGAATGGCCCAGCCCGCCTGGCCTGCCTCAGTCAGGTGTAGCCTCTCCTGTTTCGTCACGGCCCCCCGGGTTCCAGACACAGACCGTGGGAGGAGACTCCAGGTCGCTCTGGCCAGGAGCCGTGTGGGGTGCCCACAAAGGAGGGCTTCAGGTTCTTGAGGTTTTCGGCAAACAAAGGGAGAGGCGAACTTACCCCAAAGGAGATATAGGCGCCCAGCAGACTGCCGGCAATGGTGGCATAGCCTCCGGTCATGACGGCGTGGATTTCAGAGCGAGTCATGTCCGCCAAGTAGGGCCGGATCAGCAGAGGAGCCTCGGTCTGCAAAGAGGAAAGGTGTCAGACCACCAGAGCCGGCCCGGGCACCAGGGTGTCCCCCTGCACCCGGGAGTGGGCACGTCACAGTGAGTGCTCGGGCTCCCAGGGGTAGAGATAGCAAGGTGGGGTCAGGACCACGGTCTGTACTTGGCCGGGCCTCCCTGCACCTCAGCATTGGCCCAGCCCTACGGAAAGACCCCTAGGCCTTCCTCTCGGCCTGATAATGCTCCCCCGTGTCAAGTGCCCCCTATGTCCTGGCATCACTAAGCACCTCACATTCATCACTCAGGACCTTCTGAGAAAAGAGTACTCATCCCCGGTTTCCAGGAGAGCAAGCAGAGAATTAGAGAGGCTCAAAGAGGGGAGCCTGGGCGGCTCAGTCAGCTAAGCAGCCGACTCTGGATTTCAGCTTCGGTCATGATCTCACGGTTCATAAAATTGAGCCCCGCATCGGGCTCCGCACTGACAGTGCGGAGAGCCTGCTCGGGATTCTCCCTCTCCCCTTCTCTCTGTCCCTGCCTCGCTCATGGCCCTCTCTCTCCCTGTCTCTCAAAACAAATACACTTAAAAAAACAGTTACTGAGCCCTTGCTATGTTCCAGACTGTTCTGTAGAAGAGCGATGGGGGTAAACAAGATAAAGCTCCTGTCCTCAAGGAGTTTTTGTCCTGGGTACAACGGAGGAGGGTGAGTTAAGGAAAGAAATGACAACCAACAAGGAACCAAGTAGGTAAACAGTGTATCTTAGATGGCGCTAAGACCTACGGAGATGTGTGCGGGGAATGCCTGATGGTTGGCGGGTACTTAATAGTGAGTAATAAGCAAAGAACTTCCCAAGGAGGTGACTTTGGAGTTGAGACCGCAGGTGCCGACTGTTGGGTTTGGTAGAACAGCCATCGCAGGCAGAGTGAACGGCGAGCGTCCTGGGGCCGATTTGACATTGGCAATTTTGAGGACTTGTGAGCAGACCCAGGCTGTGCCTGCCCCACAGGGGGTGTGGGGCGGGACTCCACACGGAGGAGGAGGGGGAAGGCAGGTGAGCCAGGCTAGGGAGTGGACTTGGCTACAAAGAAGTGACATGATCTGGTTTGTGGTTTGGGTTTGTTTTTTGTTTTAAAGCAGGTTCCACACCCAGCGTGGGGCCTGATGCAAGGGCCCGAGCTGAGATCGAGAATCCGGTGCTCAACCAACTGAGCCACCCAGGCGCCCTGATCTGGTTTGTGTTTTTATTTAAAAAAAAATTTTTTTTTAACGTTTATTTTTGAGACAGATGCAGAGCATGGGGGGGGGGGAGGGGCAGAGAGAGAGAGAGGGAGACGCACAACCCAAAGCAGGCCCCAGGCTCCGAGCTGTCCGCACAGAGCCGTGAGGTCACGACCTGAGCTGAAGTTGGATGTTTAACCAACAGAGCTACCCAGGCAACGCCATCTGATTTGTGGTTTTAAAGGATCATTCTGGCGTGTTAGTGAAGTGAAGGGCAGGTGGTAGGGGCGGGGACAGAAGCAGGGAGAGTGGAGGAGATTCAGTGTCTGGTGGGGAGACTAGGGTGGCTTGTGGTAAAGGAGAAGGGCAACAGGGCAGGGCTGGGACGGGGCGAGGGGGGCCAGCTGGCAGGACTTGCTGACGGGCCAGAGGTAGCCAGGAGCAAGGGAAGCAGAGGAAGGAAGGAAGGAAGGAAGGAAGGAAGGAAGGAAGGAAGGAAGGAAGGAAGGGAGGGAGGGAGGGAGGGAGAGAGGAAGGAAGATTCCTGAGTTTTGTCTGAACACTTCATGGAAGACGATGGTACCATTGCCTGAGAAAGGGAAGAATCAGAAGCAAGCAGGGGGGCGTCAGGGTTCTGCCTGCTTGGGCTTGGTGTGATGGGTTTGAGATGCCCCTTAGGCAGCAGTTGGATGGGTCAGACTGGAGTTTGGGGCGAGGTCAGGACTGCAGCCCGGGGTCTGGGTGACACATAAAACATTTAAGCAACAGGGCTGGTGCGACGCCCCCCAGAAGAGGGCCCAGGCTGTCAACATGGAGGCTGAAGTGATGTCGATAATCCTCAAAGATTATCCCCTTGGGGAAAACGAGGCAAAGAGCCAGGGGTCTAGGTCAATGTGCCCATCAGCCTGCTCAAAGTCAGTTCACCTTAGGCAGCTCAGGGCTCCATTCACCTAAATTTGTACTTTCTCAGCAAAAACCCATGGAGCACATTTGCCACATTTCGTTTAAATAAATGCTTTTGTGTTTCAGCATTCCTTTCTCTCTGGTCTCATCTTAAACATCTTAAGGGATTTGAGACGATTTATCGGAGAGCACATTGTCTTAATTGGCTTTAAAAAAAAAAACCATTGAAAACAACACACTGATATTATAACCCAAAAGATGCAAATATTCCCCAGTTTCCTAAGCTGTCCAGTGAAACGTGGCAAACCGCGGCAAGCATGTCTTTTGGTGACTCTAGTGTTGGTCCGATGGGCTAGGACCTTGGAACGGGCTCTGGAACCCAGGAGTGCCGGGCCTTCTGGAAGGAGCTCGGGACTGATGGGTGCCTTAGAGTCACGTTTACTTTGGAAAATACATTTCAGATATAGGGAGGTGGGTGGCGGTCGCAGGGGTGGGGCGGGAGATAAGATGATGTCGTGTAAGGAACCCTGACCAGGAAAGAAGAAACTTGGATTCTAAGTCCTGATTTATGCTGCCAGGTCCTGGCAAGCTATTCCCACTCTCAAGCCTGTTTCTACGTGAAGGGAGAGAGGTGGACCATCTGTAGATTTTGTGAGTCTCTAAGCTGATAAAGACCCCGAGGCCTCGGGTGGTAGAAGGTGCCCGAGAGAGGCCACCCTGCCTGGCACGACCCAGGCAAAGAGCGCGTCCCCGAAGGGAGCGTCTCTGGGACAGCGGCCTTTGGTGACCGTGGGAGAAGTGCCGAGCGTCTCTTTTTCTGACTGAATAGGAGCCACGGGGACCCAGGACGCCCGCCCTCCTTGGAGATGCTGCTGGTGAGCGTGGGGGCAGGGCGCTGCAGGACCTACCTGGCTCACAAAGATGTTTCCAGCCACACTCAGGGTCTCGGTGGCCATGGTGCCCATGGTGGCCTGCATCACCCAGCTGACCTAGGAGGTGAGTGCTCTTTGTGGGCAGCCGTCGGCAAACCCCAGAGTTGGAGAGAGTCCGGGGTGGGGTGGAAATACCGGATAAGTCTTCCTCCCAACTCCCAGCCCAGCATAGCAACCCCTCACCCACATTTCTCCTTCCACACCTCCACCGAGGGGGGCTCTCCTCTTCCCGAGGCCACCCATCCCCCCGCGAGTAGCTCCGATTATCACAGCAGTGCCTTTAAAAAGCTGTCTCCGTACAAAAAGAGTCCCTGGACGAATGCATCTGAGAATTGCTGGACACACACATCGTGGAGGATACCAAATACGTATCAGCTTAGTAAAGGCTCTGAGAAGCCCTGTACGAAACTTATTTACGTTCGTCCGGTCCAGCTTCACAAAAGGATTTGACCGCAGGATCCCTGTACCCAGTGACATGTGTTAACCTGCCGTGGAGCTGGAGTTTTGTGAAAAAGGCTCTGGAAAACATCGTATCAGAGAGGGTGTAGACCCTGGGAGCAGGGGATTCTGGGAGGGTGTAGACCCTCGGAGCAGGATTCTGGGAAGGTCCCGGCCCTCAGAGAAGGGGAGTTGGGGGGTCTGGGGGTTGGGTTTGGAAGCAAGGCATTCTGGGAGAGCGTGAGCCCAGTGAGTAGGCAGCCGTGGGAGAGCCCGGCCGTGGCATTGGGAACTCACCTTCTGGATCACCCACTGCATGAGGCCCACATAGTAGAGAACCGACATGACACAGCTGAAGAAGATAACGATGGGCAGAACCTGCCAGGCAAGAGCACAGGCCCCAGGGTTAGAGGCAGGTAGACCCCAGACAACCCACTTCGTCCAGGGCCGTGCCGCTCAGGGACCTGACAGGGTCCAGGAGGAAGCTCTGAATTCACTGCCTGAGGTCACATACGGGGCCTCCTTGGAGGCACTTTCTGTCCTCTCTGTTCCGCTCTGAACATCCCCCCGGCCCCCTCCCCCCACAGACGAGGCCTGTGCCATGGAGGAGAAGCAGGACTCGAGTTCACCCCTTTTATCACCTCCTCGTCTGTAAGGTGGGGACAAATGCCTGTTTCTCAGGTTCTTGCGAGGGTTAGAGGAGCTGGCTCAGGGCCTAGCACCTTGCGCAGCGTGCACCCCCTTCGTGAGCACGGTCCCTGGCCCACGAGGACCCCTCCGGTGCTTTGGGCCCGAGTGACAGGCTCGTCGTCTCTCCGGCACAGCACTTCCACTCAGGACCGATGAGCTCAGAGCCAGACCCACGTGGGCCCGGCAGCCGGTCCCTCACGCTGTCACCACCTCTCTCTGCCAACTCCAGGCCTCGTCAACTCTTCCTTCGAAACTTCCCTCGCAGTCCTTCCCTCCTCACCAGGGCCCAGGCCCCCACCCCGGCGCCTCTGCCCTGCGGTCTGATTTATCTCAGCGAGGCCTACAACCACTCAGATGTCTCTCGGTGGAGGACGGGTTTCAGGACCACGGGATGACCACGAAGCAGCACACGGAAAGTCTGGAAACGAGACTGAGGGGCTCTCCGTGGGCAGTTATGGAGTGATTTCCGAGCGAGAAGAGGGAAGGCGTGACCAGGTGTGTGCTGTGCTATCCGGTGTGCAGGGGAGCGTGGGGATGGCATTGTGCGTGGGCCTGTGTGGGCACGGAGTGTCACTAAAAGGGTATGCAAGGGAGGCAGTGGCCTTGGGGCGGGAACTAGGTGACTGTCGGTGTGGGAGGGAGACTTACTTTTTACCGCCTCCCCTTTTGTGCTGTTGGGACGTGTCATCTGTTCCAAACGGTTCTAAAATAGGTTATGCAGAAGGGCGCCTGGGTGGCTCAGTCAGCTGAGTGACTGACTCTTCATTTCGGCTCGGGTCATGATCTCGTGGTTCGTGAGATCGAGCCCCACGTCTGGCTATGCGCTGACAGCGTGGGGCCTGCTTGGGATTCTCTCTCTCCCTCTCTCTCTCTCTGCCTCCCTCCTGTTGGCACTCTCTCTCTCTCTCAGAATAAATAAATAAGCATTAAAACAATGAGTTACGCAGAATTGGTAATGGTGGGCGCATCCCTACGCCGAAATGTTAGGTGGGGAAGCTAGAACATTGAAAGCGTAGAAAGGCTGGGAGACGGCGTGCCCGAAAAGCTGTTCTGTGTGCCAGGACTGCAGAGAGTTGGGTTCTTCCTTCCATATTTCCCGTTTCTCTTCTACTCCTGTGATTTTCTGTGATAGGTGGCCTGTTCTCGAGGCAGGGAGCCTGGGCGGAGGGGGGGGGGGGGTCTGGGCCAGCTCAGCAGCGGGGTTTGGGACTTGCTGGGTGTGAGATGCCTGTGGGGCAGCCACGGGGTGGGGTGGGGGGACAGCTGGATAAAAGGGTCAGGAGCTCAGGGGGGAAGGTCTGGGCCAGGGATGGATTGGGATGCATCTGCACGGAAGTGTAGGTTGAGGCCACGGGATAGATGCGATTCACCGAGGAAGCGTCCCTGAGTGAGGAGAGCAGTGAAGACAGAAGACAGGGCCCTGGGGTCAGCATGGGAGGGGGGAAGGGTAAGAGGGGCGCAGGGAGGGGACCGAGAAGAAACAGAGAGGTTGGAGGACCTCCAGGCGAGGCGTGTGTTGGAAACCGAGGACGGCTGATCAAGAAGGGTGGTCGATCAGCCGTGCCAGAGGTGTCAGAGAATTCCAGAAAGGTGAGGCGCGCGACGGACCATTGGCACCTAGCAATTCAGGGGTCGCGGTGGAGATAGTACAGGCAGCTGTTTCTAGAAGCTTAGCCGTGCCGGAAGGAAAGGTGCCCTCGGGAGAGGTGAGGGTGCAGGGAGAGTTGTTTTTGTTTTTAATACGGAAAGTCTCGTGTGATCACATTCAGGCTCTAGCTCAAAATGAATCAGGACTGCGGGATGGCCCCCGAAGAAGACAGAGGCTCCACCCCGGGCAGCCCCCCTAGAGACGAGAACCGGCCCCAAGGTGTCCCCCCTCCCTTCCCAGATGGAGGCTGCGGCTGGATGTGGACCAGCTCCCCTCCATGGGCCTCACCGCGGTGGGGGCTGTCACCTGACAGGGAACGCAGGCTCTGGAGGTCCTCCTGTCCCGTGACTCGTGCTGACTGCCCAGTGCCGGGCACACCCCCAACACGAGGCTGCTGACGTCATCCGCCCTCCCTCACGGGGAGACACAGAGACAGTCACGTACTGTCTAGACTGCTTGTCCAATTTATCATGAGGGACTGCTCGGCAGCCTGGCAGGGCGGCGGCCGTGGCTCAAACCAGGAAGGACCTGACTGCAGAATTGGGACCTTCTCCGGGCAGCCACCAAGAGACATTGCCTACCCGTGAGATGCGGGTCTTTGGTGGAAGGGAAGCTGGGTTTTGCATGAGGCGGTGGCTCTCCGGGGAGGGAAGATAAATAGGAGAGAAGAGAGGTGGCCTCCCAATTTTCTAAGGTGGCACATTTCGTCCTAAATAAGGTCCCCGGGACCCATCCGATCTCCCAGCCTGGGAGACGACTGTGGGGCCTGTAGCCTGCGAGGAGGCGGAAGGCAGGATGGGCAGCTGAAGACGGCGATACCGCGGTCGGGTGGAGGTGGGGGGAGTGCCATCGGGTCCTACTACGTGTCCACACGCGGTCCTCCTCTGCGGCAGGTGCAGTGCCCAGCCCGTGGTGATTCGTCGATCCTCAAACCAACTGAGGTACTTGTAAATCCGCTTCACCAAAGGGGACACCGAGACCGTGAGATGTTGGCTGCCCGCCCAAGGTCACACGCCTGCAAAAACAGAGCGCTGCCCGGCCGCTGAGCAGGTTGCCAAGGCCCTGCCATGAGCCTGCGGACGTCTGCCCTGTTGCCTATTCTGGAAGCCCCACTTCTCTGTCTCAGGAGAGGCATTCATCTCCGGGAGCGAGGGTGTAGCAGCCATACACACGTCCTCACCGCCACACGGTGGAACCCAGAGCCGGCTGGTCCCTCTAGTGTGACCGCTCACCCATAACCGAAGGAAGAAGGGGCCTCCAGTTTACCGAGGCCAGTGGTTCTCAAAGTGCGGTCCCTGGACCAGTAGCATCACCCGAGAATTGGCGAGAGATGCAAATTTCGAGCCCCACATCTGGAGTTTCAGTTTCAGCAGGTCGGGGGTGGGCCTGAGAATTTGGGCCTGAGCGTTTCCAGAAGCTGTTGGTGATACGGGTCTGGTGCCACTCTGAGAACCACTGGTCTAGAGTTTAGACCATACGCTCGGAGCAAATGTCAACTTGTTATCAGGAAACGGGGTTCGAAGACAGGACCAGACCCACTGAGGACACGGCCCTGATGCTTCCTCTTCCTGGAGGAGGCTGAGCCAGGCTTTCGATGACTTCCTGATAATTAACCCTCACAGTCCAAGCTCCAAAGGCCTGAGCACTGCAGACAGGGTCCTGTCGCCAACCCCACGAAACCCCACAAAAATCCCGAACCACAAAATCTAAAGTCGGTCAACAATGCATTAAAAGGATCACATACCATCAGGGCGCCTGGGTGGCTCAGTCGGTTGAGTGACTTCAGCTCAGGTCATGACCTTGTGATTCATGAGTTAGAACCCCACATCGGGCTCGCTGCTGTCAGCACAGAGCCCGCTTCAGATCCTCTGTCCTCTCCTCTGCACGCCCCCCGGCCCCCACCTCTCAAAAATAAATGGCTCAGTCAGTTAAGCGTCTGACTTTGGCTCAGGTCATGATCTCACGGCTCGTGGGTTTGAGTCCCGTGTTGGGCTGACAGCTCAGAGCCTGGGTTCTGTGTCTCCCTCTCTCTGCTCCTCCCCCAGCTCAGGCTCTGTCTCTCTCTCTCAGGAAATGAATAAAACCATTAAAAAAAATAAAAAAAAGAAACATTTTATTTTATTTTATTTTTCAACGTTTATTTATTTTTGGGACAGAGAGAGACAGAGCATGAATGGGGGAGGGGCAGAGAGAGAGGGAGACACAGAATCGGAAACAGGCTCCAGGCTCTGAGCCATCAGCCCAGAGCCTGACGCGGGGCTCGAACCCACGGACCGCGAGATCGTGACCTGGCTGAAGTCGGACGCTTAACCGACTGCGCCACCCAGGCGCCCCAAAAAGAAACATTTTAGAAGGATCATATACCATTATCATTTGGGATTTATTCTAGAGAAGCAAGGATGGTTCAGCATCCACAAGTCCATCAACATGATAATACGCCACATTAACAAGACCAAGGATAAAAATTCCCCGATCATCTCAGTAGATGCAGGAAAAGCATTTGACAAAATCCAACATCCATTCATGACAAAGCTCTCAGCCAAGTGGATGTAGAAGGAATGTACCTCAACATAACAAAGGCCACATATGACAAACCCACAGTTAACCTCATCCTCAATGGTGAAAGGCTGAAAGCTTTTCCTCTAAGATCAGGAGCAGGATAAGGATGTCCTCTCTTACCACTTCTATTCAACATAGTATTGGAAGTCTTAGCCAGAGCAATGAGTCAAGAAAAAAAGAAATCAAAGTTATCCAAATTGGAAAGGAAGAAGTAAAACTGTCCCTATTTGCAGATGACATGATACTACATATAGAAAAACCCTAAAGGCTCCACCAGACAACCATTAGAACTGACAAATGAATCAGTAAAGTTGCAAGATACAAAATTAACATACGCAAATCAGTTGTGTTTCTGTATACTAATAATGAGCTATCAGCAAGGGGAATTTTTAAAAATCCCGTTTACAACTACATCAAAAAGAATAAAATACCTAGGAACAAACTTAACCAAGGAGGTCACCTGTACGATGAAAATTATAAGACGCTGGTGAAAGAAACTAAAGATGACACAAATAAATGGAAAGACGGTCCATGCACATGGCCTGGAAGAATTGATACTCTTAAAATGTCCATGCTACCCAAAGCAATCTACAAACCCGATGCAGTCTCCACCAAAATACCAGTGGCATTTTTCACAGAACTAGAACAAATCATCCTAAAACTTGTGTAGAACCACAAAAGACCCCGAATAGCCAAAGCAGACCTGAGAAAGAACAAAGCTGGAGATCACAGGCTCCCTTATTTCAAACTATACTGCAAACCGGAGTAATCCAAACAGTATGGTACAGATGCCCATGCCACCACCGTTACAGAAAGGCAGAGGGGACTTCCTCCAAGGCCACGTAAAGCGGACATGCCTCCTGACTTCCTACTCCCTTGGTCCCTTGCCCAGAAGGCCCTCACCACTCTGCCCCTCGTGGTCATGGCCAACTGGCTGTCAAAGTGTCATTCAGAGACCTTTGCAGATACCGGATTCTCCTAAGATCTCTCCTGGTCCCCTCGTCCCATCTCTTTCCTTCTCCCTCCTTCCAGCACCCCGCCCCAGCTTTCACCTACTCACATACTTCCCACTCCCTTCCCTGCTGATCATGATCACTGAGCTCACGAGTGACCCCTTAATTACTAACTCCAATGGCACGTCTCCCTCCTTGCCTTTTTTTTTTTAACGTTTATTTATTTTTGAGAGAGACAGAGCATGAGCGGGGGAAATGCAGAGAGAGAGGGAGACACAGAATTCAAAGCAGGCCCCAGGCTCTGAGCTGTCAGCACAGAGCCCAACGTGGGGCTCGAACCCACGAACCAAGGGATCATGACCTGAGCCACAGTCGGACGCTTAACTCACTGAGCCACCCAGGCGCCCCCGTCCTTTTCTTATTTGATTTTTTGGGGCCAAACTTGGCATTGTTGACCACTGCGGATGGCCGAGGCTGCGTCAGGCAGACACCCCAAAACCTTGGGAGATGGAAGCATTGTCTTTCACCCAGATGTTCCTCGGGGAGAACATGTGAGCAGCACTCCTGGGCGCAGTATGTGGGTGCCCGTTCCAGAGGCCGGAACAGTGGTGAAGGAACAAGTAAACACAAGCTACTGGTCAGCCAGACCCAGGAAGGATGCAGGAGCCTCGGGGGAGGCGGCTGTGTGGGTGGGATGTTACCAGAAGGGAGGCGGAGCCAAGGCAGAATGACTAACCAAGACGATGCAGCCAAGAGGTGGCTGCCGCGTCCAGTCCATGGCGCTGGACTCCAGGCCAGGGGAGGGGGGCGGCCAAGAAGCCCCAGGCAGAGGCTCGACTTCCTGGACAAGGGACGGGCTGGACCGTGGCCCAGCAGGAAGCAGCTTGGACTCTGAAAATCTGAGTGAGCTCAGAGAAGACTTCCCCGGGGCCAGCATGAACCAGAGGCCTTGGACTAGGTCCACATGATTCAGGGAAAGAAGGTGTGTACATGTGAGTGAGCGTGTGTGCATGTGTGAGCATGTGAGTGTGTGTGTGTGTGTGTGCATAAGTGTGCATGTGTGCATGAGCGTTTGTGGGCATGTGTGTGTGCATGTGACTGTGTATTGTGAGCACATGTGTGCATGGGAGTGTGAGTGCATGAACATTTGTGTGCATGTGTGTGCGTGTGTGTGAGCGTGCACGTGTGTGCATATGTGCGTGTAAACGTGTGTGCATGTGGGTGTGCATGTGTGAATGTGAGCGTGCATGTGTGTGAGCCTGCGCGTGTGTGTGTGCGTGCACGTGCGCATGACGCAGGGAGGGAGTGGGGAAGCCGAGTGAATTTTGTGACTAATGAATCTTGTGAAGAGGGCAGTCAGTTCCATGGCCATGGAGCGTGTAAGTCCTCCCTGACCTGGTCTGTCTTCTCCAAGGAAGCCACTGCCTAACGCACTAGCGCTGAGGTTGGCCCGAGGACGGGGCCTCCCAGGGTCCCAACGACGGTTAGCGTGTGACTGGGAAATGCTGGGGCTGCCTATTGATAAACCCACCTCTCTTGTTTTTTCTTTCTTGACGGGATATCCAAACTCAAAGTCTTTAGCGGCCACTTAATATGTTTTAAATTTAACATTATCGTTATTAGGGCTCCTTTCTGTATTTGGAAGGGAGACGGGATGTCACTGACTTCAACTTACAGGATGGGGCCGGAAACGCCAGTGTCCAGTCAGCCTGTTCCAGCCCCGGCTCTGCCCTTACTCACCGGGTGGCTGTGCCCATGTCACTGCTCCTCTCTGGGGCGTGGCCTGGCCATCCGTAGGGACCCAGAGACCAGTCAGCTCCCTTCCAGCCCGACAGTCTGTGAAAGCGTGGTTGTAACGGGTGATGTGGGGAGAGAGACGGGCAGCAGGCGCGCCCACATTCTTCCGGAAAGGGAGAGAAGGTGGAGGACACGCAGCCGGCTCTGGCGGGAAGACGGGCAGAGCAGCCAGCAAGGTGACCGTCTCGGCGCTAGTCTGCGGGACAGGCAGGGCGGGGACGCCGGCGGACAGCGGCTGTCCGGTCTGCCTCGCGCCCCTTCCTCCGCTCCTTCTGGTGACAGAGACTCAACATCCCTTTGGGAAACCCCCCCCTCCTCCACTCTCCCCCGACGGGCTTCAGGTTTGGCAGATCAAAGCCGATTATTCTCCCTGGTCACAGTTCAGAGATGGCATCTACTCCAAGCCAGGCCAAGAAGGGCCCCCTCGCTAGAGCTAGTGGAAATCGGGCTCTCTCTCTCTTTCTCTCTCTCTCTCCTCAGGTTGGTTGGATGTAAGCCACCCCGTCGAGGGAGCCACCCACGACTAAGACCAACACCAGTACCCAGAACACAGAGCCAGGATACAGGCCAGGTGGATCCCAGCTGATGTTCGGTACCCTGGACTTTTCGGTTACAGACATTAATCTCGATTTCTGGAGGTTCTGTTTCATTTCCGTGTTGGCTTAAGACAAATTTGAGTTGTGTTTCTGTCACTTACCACGGACTAAGTCAGGAGCTAAGCACCCAGGTCAGGAAGTACAGCCGAGACTCCCAAATGCGGCCCCAGTTATGGCTGGGAGGGACCGTCGATGGGAGGATCTGTGCCATCACTTTTTCTCCCGGGGAGGTATGCCAGCTGTCACCTGGGCCCTGCTCCTCTGCCAGACCACAAACGCTCGCTTGGAAAGCGACAGCCCCCTGAAAATGTAGCTAATCACAGGGAGCTGCCTGCCTTGTTCGCTATAATGGAGCTTAGCAGAACCACTCTCCTGGACAATGCCTCTTGGAACGATGGCCTTCTGAGGGTGGAGTCAGGCCACCTGACCCCATGGCTGTGGGTGGGAACGCAAGACCCCCCGCGTTCCAATGGCAGGCTCCCACGCCCCGGCCTCGGTGATTGGTCCCAGGATGGTCACATGACTGAGGCTGACCAATCTGAAGACCGCTCCGGGATTTTCTAACTCAGGCTGGCAGAGAAGAGTTCCCTTCACCTGGGGGGGGGGGGGGACCATGCTGTAAGCCTGAGCATCTGTTACTGCTGGGGGCCAGGGGAAGATGGGGTGCTCGAGAGTGAAGCTGATGGCCTGGCGTCTCTGGGGCCCGGGGTCCAGCTTGCACCAGCTCAACCTTGCCTTCTAGCGTGTAAGCCAAGAAACAGCTTCCCTCTCTCCTCCCTTTAAAGCAATATTTTTTTCAAGTTTATTTTGAGAGAGAGAGAGAGAGAATACATGCACATACAAGGGAGGGACACAGAGAGAGAAAGGGAGGGAGGGAGGGAGGGAGGGAGGGGGAGAGAGGGAGAGAGAGAGAGAGAGAAAGAGAGAGAGAGAGAGAGAGAGAGAGAGAGAGAGAATCCCAAGCAGACTCCTGTCAGCACAGAACCCGATGGGGGGCGGAGGAGGAGGCTAGAACTCACATACCAGTGAGATCATGACCTGAGCCGAGATCAAGAGTCAGACACTGACTGAGGGGGTGTCTGGGTGACTCAGTTGGCTAAGCATCTGACTCTTGATTTTGGTTCAGGTCATGATCCCACATCAAGCCCCACATCGGGCTCTGCGCTGACAGCATGGAGTCTGCTTGGGATTCTCCCCCTCTCTCTGCCCTTCCCTCGCTTGCACTCTCCCTCTCCCTCTCTTAAAATAAATAAACTTAAAAAAAGTAGACAACCAACTGAGCCACCCAGTCACCCCCCCACTTTAAAGCAAGTTTTAAATGGGTTTCTGTTACTTGCAACCAAAGAGTCCCAAAGAATACTCTTTTCTTCTAAGCCAGGGGGCAAACAAACATCTAAGGCCCCTTTGTCACCACTGCCTACTAAGGCAAGTGCTCTGATATCAAGGCACAGAAGCCAATAAGCAAGAGCTTCGGTCCTGGGTTCCGGTCTTGATCCCAGCCCTCCCTAGCTTTGACACTTCGCAAGCAACGACCGCTCCGAACCTCAGTGTCCCCATCTGTGAAAAGGGGGTAATGATAGCACTTCCGCCACGGGTGGTCGTGAGGGTGAAGCGAGGGCCAGGTACACGTGCTGGCTGCGTACCTAGTGGCCGTTATTATGATTTCCTTCTCCCTGCGCTTTTCTTCTCTGTTCCCCCGAGCCCTTGGGTCTAGAGGGCAACAGAATGGTTTCCGGTGGCCCTGGGGCTTGCTGCAAAGCTTGTGTGTAGCTCTCGGCTTCCCTCTGGTTGGGAAGGTCCGGGCCCTGCCGGGGAGGTTTGGAGAAAAAGGAGTTCAGCTGTGGTCTCGGGCCACCGGGAAAGCCGCTCAGGACCACGGTCATGGGAACGGTGGCCCAGCCGGCGACAGGGGCCTGGACTTCCCAGCAGGCACAGAGGGACTTCGGAGAGCGGTGTCCGGGCACTGGGCGGGGCTCTGTAGGGCTCAGGGTCAGTTCAGGGACACAGGATGAGTAAGACCCAGGCCTCTCCTCCTGCAGGTCCCCTCAGCCTCCGTTCCCCACGGTGACCTCTCTCCTGCCCTGTGACAGCCTGGTGGCCCCGGGTCATCATGTGGGTATGAGGCAGCCTCCTCAGGTCCTCTATTCCAAGCCTCCTGGCTACAACCCTTCCTACCCACTATTTTCTTTAAAATGTTTATTTACTTGACATAGAGACAGAGAGAGCGTGAGCAGGGAAGTGGCCGAGAGAGAGGGAGACACAGAATCCAAAGCAGCTCCAGGTTCTGAGCTGTCAGCACAGAGCCCGACGCGGGGCTCGAACCCACGAACTGTGAGATGGTGACCGGAGCCGAAGTCGGACGCTCAGCCCACTGAGCCCCCCAGGCACCCCTCTTCCTGCCCACTATTGACATGACGACCATCCCAAATCTCCAAAAAAATCCCTGCCTGCTCAAAACTCTTTGATAGCTCTGTTTCCTGGGGACCAAACCCAGGTGCCTCCTCCTGGCATTTAGGGCCCTTCGAGCTTCAGCCCCACCACGCTAGCCGTTCGTGCCCCCACCTGTGCCCCCGCCGGCAAAGGGAGCTTCGCCCTGTAGACGACACGCCCGCACTTTCTCCCCTCGGTGCTCATCCCAGGGGCTCCTTCTTCTTGCCTATCTGCGCGTCCAAAACTCCCGTCCTGCGTGTCCCGTGGTTCCACGTCAAACACCACCTCCCCGGGGCAGTCCTCCTCACTGTCCCTAGTTTAAACACCCCCCCCCCCAATGGACGCTTTCGTTTGTGCCAACTGCACTTGAACCTGGCCGCCCGGGGAGGTCGGACTGCAGAGTGTCGTATGCTTGTCCCTGCAGGGTGACAAGATGCTGGCTGCTGTCTGTCTGTCTATCTGGTGAACGTAAGATGTCGTGCCGGAGCCAGTCTTCACGACTCTGAAACCTGGGAGGCCCCTACTTGGAAATAGGACTGGGAGGGAGCAGCCCTCCCCAGCCCTACAGGATGGTGTCAGGGGGCCTCTGGAGGGGGCCCCCCCCACCCCCCCGTAAAACTGCTCTCAGAGCAACGTGATGGACAAGTTCGTCCCAGGACACGCAAGACTCCCGAGAGGACAGGAACCCGGTCCCCTCGCTCCTTCCTCCCATAACTGACATTATTTGAACCACTTGGATAAAGTGGACGCTTCCCCGAGGGTTGCTGACACCAACAGACACTGTGAGGACCCTCACCACAAGCTGGTGGTGGGGACAGAGGGGCTGGAGACGACTAGACTCGCAGCCTGGCCCAACGTCAGCCCAGAAGTGCATCGCCGAGCCCGTGGCTCAGGCTGGAAGCCTCCGGGGGCCCCAACAGCCCCCACGGGGTGGGAAGGCTCTGGAAACAATGGTCAGAGGCATGAAAGGCAGAAACCTCCAGGAGCTACACATGGGCCCCTGCACAGCCGCCCCCGGGGGGGCGGGGCTGGGGGGCGGGGCCGGGCAGGGAGGGCGCCCTGGAGGAGGCAGCACGATTCCCGTGGCAGTGCCGTGGCAACGGTGGCAGGAAATCACCCCCCCTCCGCCTAGCACTGGAAGTGGAGCTGAAGCCCAGAGAGGGTCTTTTGACAGCTTGGGCGTGAGGCCAGCAGAGGGGAGCCCCCGAAGGAAGCGCGTGGGTCCGCATTTCCAAACTCAGAATGGTGACGTGGCCACACCACGGCAGACCCGGCACGGGCTGCACCGTCTAAACTCAGGGTTGGGGCTCTACTGTACACAGTAAGGCCTTTGAGTCTCTACGTCGGTTTCCTCTGCAGCAGGGGTGCAATAAACCGTCCGCAGGACGGAAGGAAGGAAAGAGGGAGGGAGGGGCTGTAGGTCCAGAAAAGTCCAGAGAAGGGAGTCACAGTGTACAGCTGGGTGACAAGGGCCGGCTTCCTGCAGAGGTGACCCTCGAGGGCCTCGATGTAGAAGCAGCCTGAGAGGGTCCTGTGGGCTTAAGAGTTCCTGGGAAGTGTCCCTCAGAGGCCTCGGGGTCCCTGCGGCACGTCGGGGTCTGAGGTGAAGGCAGGCGCCGTCCCCGTGCCCCTGCCCTCCCTTCTTGTCTCACGGCAATTCTATTGTTTGGGGATTCGTTTTTAAGGAAAAGAATACAGATACCTCTTACTTGGCAAATGTTACAAAGCACACTGACGACATGCCGGCGGGTGAACGGTGTCGGGGCCCCGCTCGGCACCCCGAGCCCGGAGCTTCGTGGACCTCAAGCGCACGGCCCTCCCCCGACCCGGACCTGGCCCGCGCAGCTTGCCCAGACGTGCCCCGGCCACAGGTACTGGGCAGCCGCTGCTAAGGCCCTCGCGGGCCAGGAGTGGGGCTGACCTGAAAGGCAAAGACTCCCTTGACCATGGCCTCCCCAAACACGAAGCTGGAGCCCACGTCCGCGTAGCTCAGGAAGATCTGAAAGCAAAAGACAAAACAATGCAAAAACCCGGAGTGAGGCCAGGAGGGGAAAGGGCACAAACAGTGGCCAGAAAGCCAGGCCGGGTGAGCCGGAGGGACGTCGCCTGCCGTGGGCCCGTCCAGCAGCCCAGTGTGGGGGAGAGAGGGTCACCGGGCCTCCCGGGCCTTGTGGGGGTCAGGCACCACCCAGCAGTGCACTTCGTGAACGCACGTTCACAGGGGTTTGCTCCCCTGAGCACATTCTCCCCGGGAGACACCTTTTCTGTACACTTTAAGGGAGCACCCTCAGGGGCGCCTGGGTGGCTCAGTCGGTTAGGCATCCGACTTCAGCTCAGGTCATGATCTCATGGTTCGTGAGTTCGAGCCCCGCGTCGGGCTCTGTGTGGACAGCTCAGAACCTGGAGCCTGCTTTGGATTCTGTGTCTCCCTCTCTCTCTCTCTCTGCTCGTCCCCGCTCACACTCTCTCTTTCAAAAATAAATAAACATTAAAAAAAAATAGGTGCAAATGATCAGTTTTGTGGTACGTGTATTTACTACAACAAACAACGGAATGAGAAAACAACTTCAAGAGGCGCCTGGGTGGCTCAGTCGGTTGAGTGACCGACCTCGGCTCAGGTCATGATCTCATGGTCCGTGAGTTCGAGCCTCGCGTCAGGCTCAGAGCCCGGAGCCTGCTTCAGATTCTGTGTCTCCCTCTCTCTCTGCCCCTCCCCAATCACACTCTGCCTGTCTCTCTCTCTCAAAGATAAACATTAAAAACTTAAAAAAAAAAAACATAAGTTCAAGAAACTGAACGTTATTTTTTTTTCAACGTTTTTTATTTTATTTTTGGGACAGAGAGAGACAGAGCATGAACGGGGGAGGGGCAGAGAGAGAGGGAGACACAGAATTGGAAACAGGCTCCAGGTTCCGAGCCATCAGCCCAGAGCCCGACGCGGGGCTCGAACTCACGGACCGCGAGATCGTGACCTGGCTGAAGTCGGACGCTTAACCGACTGCGCCACCCAGGCGCCCCTGAACGTTATTTTTAAACGCACACATACGACAAAGTAAATCAGTTGTAACTTTTTTTAGCACTTTTAACTGTCACGTGTTCCACGTCACTCATGACTGCTGAGGGCCACACGCCATCAGACCAGCCGCCGGAAGGACAGCTGTCTGCAGGTGGCCCCGGGCCTAGGGGAAGGAGTGGCCACACCGCCCAGCCCCTGCTGCTCACGTGGCCTGGGGCCCAGCGCACCCCCACGTCCCGGTCCCAAGCCCCTCCTTACGGCCCCACCCTCCCCTTCCCCCAGTACAGCGGCTTTTCCCTGGCAACCCGAGTGCCCCTTGTACGCACCTGGATCTGGTTGCCCATCCACTGGAATGCAATAAATCCTGGCTCTGTTCTGATGACGAAGAGTCCAAGGGCAAACTGTAGTCCGAGGCCCCAGGCCACAGTCCTCCAGGATACCTGGCACCCGAGAGAAAGGTCCTGGTGAGCTCAGCTCCTTGGGGGGTCCACAGGGAACGGCAGGCGGAAAGGGCAGAGAGCGCAGTGCTGCTGAGGGGCTTGGGAGCCTTGGGCTCGTCTGCAGGGTGGGCCTGGACGCAGCCACGACCCTGGGCCTGTTGCCGACGGTCCCTGGACGCAGCCACGACCCTGGGCCTGTTGCCGACGGTCCCTGGACGCAGCCACGACCCTGGGCCTGTTGCCGACGGTCCCTGGACGCAGCCACGACCCTGGGCCTGTTGCCGACGGTCCCGTCCACCCTGTGGTCAGGATAGGCCACGCTCTTGGCAGTAATGGGCCTGGGGCAGTGGGCAGGGGTGGGGCATGGTCTGAGGACCCGTTACAAGACTCGAGCCGCCTCGAGCAGGCCATAGCGCTCGGTCCCGGTCCTCACCGGGCGGCTGTGGCGCTGTGGCCTCCGATTCCGGTGTCAGTGTAGCCTCCGTCTGCCGGGACCTCCCCCCATCTCTCCTCCCCCGGCAGGGCTCCCAGCTGCCCTGACCCCCTGCTCCCGGGACGCCCCCACCCCCGGCAGAGGACTGCTTCTGCCTCTCCGCATTTAAGGACTCCTCAGCGGTGACCTTCGGATGCAGGTGCGTGAGGATCTCTGGGAGGCCTGGCTGGAGCCTGCGGGGAGATGTCGGCCACACCGCGAAGCGGGGAGGGGTCCTGGTCTCGGGAGGCAGGGAGGGAAGGGGCTGCGGCGCACCCTGGGCCTGACGACTGAGGACTCACTGTGCGGTGATGCTTTGAGCAGGCGAAGAGGAAGCAGATGAACACGCAGATTCCTGCAAAGGACACTAGCTGCTCGGGTCGCTGGGAGGTGTCCAGAACCAGCCACGAGACCAGGCCCAGGAAAGCAGCGAGGGCCAGAGTCCTGCGGGGGAGAGGCAGAAAGCCATCACCCTCAGCGTCTCCCCCACCCCTACACAAGGGCACCCAGGGCTCCAGGGGAAGGGTGCTCAGGGCTGGGGGGAGGAGAGAGCTGTGTGACCTCACAAGGACCACCTACCCTCTCTGGGTCTGGCGTCCTCATTGGGCAAATGAGGCCGAAGCCCCACGCTTCTCCTGGTTGCCAGGAGGACTAAAGAAGAGAATGTGAGGGGCGCCTGGGTGGCGCAGTCGGTTAAGCGTCCGACTTCAGCCAGGTCACGATCTCGCGGTCCGTGAGTTCGAGCCCCGCGTCGGGCTCTGGGCTGATGGCTCGGAGCCTGGAGCCTGCTTCCGATTCTGTGTCTCCCTCTCTCTCTGCCCCTCCCCCGTTCATGCTCTGTCTCTCTCTGTCCCAAAAATAAATAAAAACGTTGAAAAAAAAATTAAAAAAAAAAAAAAACTTTATAAAACCTTAAGTGCAGGGGCACCTGGCTGGCTCCTTCAGCAGAGCGTGCAGCTCTTCGTCTCAGGGTCGCGAGGTCAAGCCCTACATGGGGTGTGGAGACTACTTAAAATAAAATAAATTAAATTTTAAAAAAAGTCAGTGTATGTTTTGGGTTGGGTTTCTGTTGTCATTTGTTTCTTAATGCCTTTATAGAGGTACGACTGGCATGTAATAAATAGATGTTGAAAGTGAACAATTTGGTAAGTCTTGATGTGTGTACGTACGTACCTTGAGACCGTCACCACAGTTAAGACACCCAAAACGTTCTTTGTGCCCCTCTGTAATTCCTGGCCCCCCTCCTCGTCCCCAGGCAACAACTGATCTGTTCTCTGTCACTAGATTAGTTTGCATTTTCTAGCATTTTATGTAAACGGGATCATAGAGCACATATCCTTTTTTTTTATCTGACTGCTCTCACTCGACATAACTATTTTGAGATTCATCCATATTTTTTCATCTATCAGGAACTGGTCTCTTTTTATTGCTGTGCAGTATTCCATTGCGTGGATGGACCATGCTTGGCTTATCTGTTCGCCTGCTGATGGGCATTTCAGTTGTTTCCAGACTTTGGCTATGACAGACAAAGCTGCTAAGAACATTCAAATAGTTACGTGCAGGTCTTTGTACAGATTTACGCTTTCATTTTCCTTGGGTCAATACTACTTGGGTGATGCTTTGGTAAGTGGAATGGGTGAATCATATGGTAAGTCTAACTCTTTAGGAGACCGCCAAACTATTTCCCAAAATTATTGCACAATTTCACACACCCCCGAGCAGGATGTTGGAGTTCCGTTTCCTTTACATCTTTGCCAACACTTCGTAACGTCTATCTTCCGAATTCTAGTCATTTCCAACAGACATAGAGCAGTAACTCTTTGTGATTTTAATTTGCAATTCTCTAATAACTAATGATGTTGAGCATCTTTCCATGTGCTTATTCACCACTTACATATCTTCTTGAAAGAATTGTCTGCTCACATCTTGAGCCCATTCTTAAATTGGGGTGTTTTTCTTATTACCAAGCTTTGAGAGTGCTTAATATATTCTGGATACAAGTCCTTGGTCAGATGTGTGATTTGTAAAACTTTTCTCGGAGTCGTGCCTTGTCTTTTTTCTTCTCTTAAGCATGTCTTTTGAAGAGAAGTTCTTAATTCTGATGAAATTCACTTTGTCAAAATTTTTAATAGATTGTGATTTTGGTTTTGTTTCTAAGAAATTTACTCAACTCAAGGGTCACAAAGATTTTCTCCTACATCTCCTTATATTCATTTTATAGTTTCAGGCTTTCAATTAGGTTTATGATTTCCCGTTGTCAGTTAATTTCCCATGTACTGTGAGGTGTGGATTATTATGTCATTATTTTGTTTTTCCTCTTCTTCCTTCTGCCTATGAATATACCACGGTTTTAGCATAATTTGCCAGTATGATTATGTCTCCTTTGAATTGCCTTAGCACCCTTGTCATGAGTCAGTTGGCCATATACATGTGGATCTATTTCTGGACTGTCTATTTTATTCCTATTTGGTCTCTCTTGTCTGTTTTGATTCAGATACCATATTGTCTTGATTACTGTAGCTTTACAGTAAGTCTTAAAGACACGTAGTAGAAATTCATTAAACTTATTCGTCTTTTTTACAGTTGGTTTGGCTATTCTAGGTTCTTTGCATTTCTATATGAATTTTTAAATCACCTTACCAATTTATACCCCAAAAGCCCATGATGATTTTGATTGGGATATTAATAAGAATTTATAGGGGCGCCTGGGTGGCGCAGTCGGTTAAGCGTCCGACTTCAGCCAGGTCACGATCTCGCGGTCCATGAGTTCGAGCCCCGCGTCAGGCTCTGGGCTGATGGCTCGGAGCCTGGAGCCTGTTTCCGATTCTGTGTCTCCCTCTCTCTCTGCCCCTCCCCCGTTCATGCTCTGTCTCTCTCGGTCCCAAAAATAAATAAACGTTGAAAAAAAATTAAAAAAAAAAAAGAATTTATAGATTAATTTGAGAAGAACTGATATGCTGACAATACTGAGTCTTTTGATCCATGAACCTGGTATATTGTCCCATTCTTTAAGTTTTCTTTAATTTCTCTCAGCAGTGTTTTGTAGGTTTCAATGTACAAGTCTGCACATCTTTTTCAGATTTTTCCTTAAGTAATTTACGTTTCATGCTATTCTAAACGGCATTTATAATTTAATTCATTATTGTTTATTGTTGGCGCCTCAAAATACGATTTTTTTTTGTATGTTGATCTTGTATCCTGCAACCTTATTAAACTGACCTGTTAGTTCTATTAGCTTTTTTGCTAGATTCCATAGGATTTTCTGTGTAGACGATGTTGTCTGTGAACAAAGACAGATTTACTTCTTCTTTTTCAATCTGTATGTCTTTCATTTCTTTTTCTTACCTTATCACACAAGCTAGAACCTCTAGTACAATGTTGAATAAAAGTGCTGAGAAGGGACATTCTTATATTCCTGATCTCAGTAGAAAATCATTCAGTCTTTCCCAGTTAAGTATGATGCCAGCTATAGATTTTTGTTATTTTGTTAATCCTACTTTGCTCAGAATTCATATCAGGAATGGACGCTGAATTATGTCAAATGCTTTCTCTGAATCTATTGGCATGATCATATGTTTATTTTCTTTTTAATCTATTAATGTGACCTATGATAATTTTTTAGTGTTAAACCAACTTTGGATTCCTGGGATAAACCCCATTCATTCATGTATTATTCCTTTTATATTTTGTCACACTTGGTTTTACAAAATTTTGTTAATAATTTTATACCTCTTTATTCATGAGGGATACTGGCCTGTACATTTACTGCGATTATTGGTTTGGGAGGAAGGTTTCATCTACCATCTTGCTATTTATTTTCTATTTGTGCCATCTGTTCTTTGTCCCCTTTTCCAATTTTTCTACCTCCTTGCAGATTGACTATTTTAAAATGAGTCTCTTTTACCTCTCTCACTCTCTTTTTTAACTTGTTAGCTATAACTCCTTGTCATGTTATTTTAGTGGTTGCTTTAGCATTATAGGATATCTTTAACTTATCACAATCTACCCTTAAGTCATATTACACTACTTCATGTGCAGTATAAAAACTGCCCAGCAATAGAATTTCACTTCTTCCCTCCTAGCCCTTGTGCTATTGGTGTTTACTTCTACATATCATATAAACTCCACAATACATTATTCTTATTCTTGGTTTATAAGTTGACTACCTTTGAAAGAGATTTAAATAATAATAGCCATTATTTTTACCTATGTAGTTGCCATTTCAATGCTCTTCACTCTTTTGCGTCAATCTAGATTTCCCTCTGATATCGTTTTCCTTCTTTTTGAAGAATTTCCTTTAGCATTTCCTGTAGTGCAGGTCTACTTTTTTAGGTCTGAAAACTTCTCTCAGCTTTTACATATTTAAAAAAAGTCCTATTTCTCCTTTTTTGAATGGTGTTTCACTGGTAAATAATTCTAGATTGACACACATTTGTCGTTTGACTGTTCCATTGCTTTTTCATTTGTGTTGCTTTCGAGAAGGAATCTGCTGCCATCCACATCTTTGCACATATTTTCTTCTCTAGCTGTTTTTAGAATTTCTTCTTTTATCACCAGTTTTAAGCAATTTGAGAAAAAATTTTTAATGTTTATTTATTTTTGAGAGAGAGAGAAAAAGAGACAGAGCATGAGCAGGGAAGGGGCAGAGAGAGAGGGAGACACAGAATCTGAAGCAGACTCCAGGCTCTGAGCTGTCAGCACAGAGCCTGACGTGGGGCTCCATCTCACGGACCGCAAGATCATGACCTGAGCTGAAGTCGGACGTTAAGCAATTTGATTATGATTTCTTGTTTCTTGCACTGAAGATTTGTGGAGCTTCTTGGATCTAAGGGTCTATAATGTTTATCAGATTGGAAATTTTTTGGACATGATTTCTCCGAGTATATTTTTTCTTCCCTCTTTCTCCTCTGGAGACTTCAATTACATGTTTCCACTTAATGTGGTGCCATGGTTTACTGACATTGTGTTTGACTCTTTCAAGTTTTGTTTTTAAGATTTGTTAGGGAAAGCCTGAGCAGAGTTTATTCTATGGTTAATTTTTCTGTACTACTGTCCCAAGATCTTTAGTATTGTAAACAATGCCCCGTGAAATTATGAAGTTTCCCCTCTGACTGTTGAAAATAAACACTATTTCTGGCCCTGTGTGGTTTCCAGGCATTCTTCCTCTAATCCTTGTGGATGGGTCTTTCCCAGGCCTTGGATAGTTTTCTCATATGCATTCACTGACCGGAACTCAAATTCTCAGGGAAGACCCTCTGTAGATTTCTGGAGTTTTCTCTCTGTGCCATTGTCTTCACTGGTATTCTGCATTACCAACTCTGACCACCTTCGCTTCCCTGGATTCCCAGCTCTGTATCCTCAACCCAGAACATACGCTGGCCCACCTTCATTCCCTTTCCCTGCACTGTGGCCTGGAAACTCTCTCTGTGCAGTAAGGTGTGGGCTTACTCATAGGGCTCATCTCCTCTGTTCCCTGTTTCTCCAGGATCACTGTCTTCTGGTGCCTGATGTTGAGATTCTTAAGAGCTATTGTTTCATATATACCTGTCCCAGTTTTTCAGTTGTTTCAAGTGGAAGGATAAACATGGTCTCTGTTATTCCATCTTGACTGGAGAACCAATATCAAATACATGTATTTTTTAAGTTGAAACAAAATTCACATATCACACAATTTGCCCATTTAAAGTACACAGTTTAATGGCCCTCAGTATATTCACAGAGTTGTATGACCATTATAACCATCAACTTTAGAATATTTTCATCATCTCAGAGAATAACCTAGCACCTCTAGCCATCACCCCCCAATCTTTCCATCCATCCCCCCAACCTTAGTCAAGGTTTAGATTTGTCACTTTGGACATTTCATGTAAATGGAATCCTATGATACATCATCCTTTGTGACTGGTTTCTTTCACTTAGAATAATATTTTCAAGCTTCATCATTATTGTAGCATGTAGCTTTCCTTTCTGTGCCAAATAATATTCCATTATATGGATATACGTATTTGACTTACCCACTTATCTGTTGATGGACATTTGGGTTGTTTCCACCTCTTGGCTATTATAAACAATGTTACGGGCTGCCTGGGTGGCTCAGTCGGGTGAGCATCCAACTCCAGATTTTGGCTCAGGTCATGATCACAGGGTCATGGGATTGAGCCCCAATGTCAGGCTCCATGCCTAAGATTCTCTCTCTCTCCCCACCTCCCCCCTCTCCCCTGCTTGCGCTCTCTCTTCCTCTCGCCTCCAAAATAAAATAAAAATAAAAATAGATAAATAAATAATGTTGCCATGAACATTTGTGTACAAGTTTTTGTACGGACATATGTTTTCATTTCTCTTAGGTATATACCTAGGAGTGGAATTGCTGTGGATGCCAACTCCAGTTCCCACATGATAACTGAATGTATAGTATTTTGAGGAACTAATTAATTTCTAACGCAGCAACAGTATTTCACATTTCTATCAGCAGTGGATGAGGGTTCCCAGGCTTCAACATCTGGACCAACGCTTGTTATTATCTGTCTTTTTTGTTATCATCCCAGTAAATGTGAAGTGACATCTCATTGCGGTTTTTATTTGCATTTTAACGACGGCTAATGATGTGGAGCATGTTTTCATATATTTACTGGCTATTTGTATATCTTTGGAGAAATCTCCATTCAAGTCTTTTTCCCAGCCTTCAATTGGGTTATTTGCCTTTTTATCGTTGGGTTGTAATTCTAGATACACATCCCTTATCAGATACATAATCTGCAAATATTTTCCTCTGTAGTGTGGGTTGTCTTTTTACTTCCTTGATGGTGTCCTTTGAATCCAAGTTTTTACTTTTCATGAAGTCTAATTAATCTAATTAATTATTAATTAATAAGAATGTGTATTTTAAAATATTTATTTATTTACTTACTTATTTATTTTTAAGTAATCTCTATACCCAACATGGGGCTTGAACTCACAACCCCAAGTAGCATGCTCTACTGACTGAGCCAGCCAGGTACCCCTAAAGGAAATTTTATATCAATACTTCAAAAGGAAAACCAGTATCAATGATTTGTCACAAATAGATGATTGTAAAAATAAATCCTCTTATAAATCTATTTATAAATTTAATTATTAAAAAGGATAAATTTTTTATTTTATTTTTTTAAGATTTATTTATTTTTGACAGAGAGACTATAACACGGGAAGGGGCAGAGGATCTGAAGCGGGCTCTGTGCAGACAGCAGAGAGCCCAATGAAGGGCTCAAACTCACAAAGCGTGAGATCATGACCTGAGCCGAACTTGGACACTCAACCGACTGAGCCACCCAGGTACCCCAATGATACATTTTAAAAATTTTACCCACGTTTTATTTAATTTATTCATCTTTAAATTTTATTTAATTTATTTAAAGTGATACTATTATAAATAATAATGATTATTTATTACTATACATTTATTTATAAATAAAATGAAAAAATGTGTTCATCCATAAGCTGGCTCAAATCATTAGTCTGTGGTACCTCCATAGCTTAGTCACTGGAGATCTTTGAATACCAGTTTCTTTATCAACAAAACGGAGTCCTGATATAGATTGGGGGGTCTTCAGATTTTTTTTAAGCCATAGAAACATTTTTTTTCCAGCTTCCCCCACCCCCCAAACCTTAGTTTATAAAACAGGTAAAATAGAGTTTCCTGGTTGAAATGGGCATTTGGGGAGGGAGGTCTGATATTTCCATCTCCAATTTCTCCCTCCTGCCCTATAGCACCTCCAAGGTCTCCAGAACCCTAAGGAGCCCAGTCTGAAAATGAGGAGATCCCAAACTGTCCAGGAACATGGCTGGCTACAGGAGAACCCTCTGGGGGCTACCCAAATTCACTGCCACCCGGCCCCCAATCCTGCCTGCTGAGTCTGACCCCAGGCGTGGCCCCAGCAGCTGTCTCACACATGCCCCAAAGGGTCTGACAGAGGCCCTGCCTCTCTGGATGGGCTGGAATCCATGAATTTAGGAAACTGTGGAGTCCCGTTCTCAGTTCCTGATCTCAGTCACCTGTCGTAACTGCACAGAGAACCAGGCGGAAATGGCAAACCATCACAGAGAGGGCTGCGGCCGTCGAAGCCACCCAGCCACACCTGCCCGGGGCCCCCCGGGTGGAACGTCCCCCGTTGCCCAGGAACTGTCTGGGGGAGATCAGGACTGGGGCCCTGCTCACCCAGGCCTGGTGCCGACCCGGAGCTGACTCAGAGGCGTCAGCCGGCGGCCATGAGCTCACTCACCTCTCGAACCAGACGTTCAGGCGGCAATGCCCCAGAGGCCTGAAACACCTCGGCAGTTTGGGCCCCAGCAGCCTCTTCAGCAGGCTGTGGGCCCGGAAGGCGAGGACCACACCGGTGAGGACGAACAGTGCCAGGGCCCTCTGGAAATCCAGGAGGCCGGCGACCAGCAGGAAGGCAGCGAACGCTGGGTGGGAGTGAAACAGAGAGAGGTCACTGACGATGACGTGGGCCTGCCACCGTGCCCTCCAGCTCCACCTTGCGCCACCCGGGGCACAGAGGGCAGGGGAGTCGCCCCACCTCTCTGAGTTAGGTTAGGGTTAGGGTTAGGGTTAGGGTTAGGGTTAGGGTGGGCGCGAGACAACGTGCGTCTCTGAGCACCTGCGGAGGGCCTGCTGCGTCCCAGACTACACTCCGCTCCGTGGCGGGCAGAGGTGGGCACATCAGTCACTCCAGGAAGGAGTTTGCTCGTGTGTCCAGCATCCTGCTCTGAACATACGGGCCATTTTCTTCCTAGACTCGCCTTTTCCCTGCCTGTTCCTCGCCTCTTGTGCAGTTAAGCCAGTGTGTGCTCTGCCTCAAGAAACGGATGTGATCGTGGAGAGCAGAGGGGGCAAGTCTCTCCCCGACTCATGGATTTCAGAAGCCAGGGCCCTTGAAGAATGGAAAGGACTTAGAGATTTTCCACCGGGTAAAACACGCGAGCTGCAACCTCATGCGTAAGTGTAGGTCCTACGCTGCCTACCCTGCCGCCAGACTGGTTAGAAGACACTGGCTGGGGGCGCCTGGGTGGCTCAGTCGGTTAAGCGTCCGACTTCAGCTCAGGTCGCGATCTCGCGGTCCGCGAGTTCGAGCCCCGCGTCGGGCTCTGGGCTGATGGCTCAGAGCCTGGAGCCTGCTTCCGATTCTGTGTCTCCCTCTCTCCCTGCCCCTCCCCCGTTCATGCTGTGTCTCTCTCTGTCTCAAAAATAAATAAACGTTAAAAAAAAAAATTAAAAAAAAAAAAGAAGACACTGGCTGGAAGACAGACGTTTCGGGGACGGACTAGCTGGAGGACGCTGGTGGACCCAGGGGGAAGGGATCCGGCCTGGGGACAGAGGAGCCCTGCCCCAGGGGAGGCCGCGAGATTCCAAAGAGGGGGCACCCGGGCAGTGTGTGGGCAGGCAGATCATAGGAAGCTTCTGAGGTTCTGCACCCCAAGGCAGGTGCCAAGGCCGCGGGAGTCATCTCTGAGTAGCCCGGAAGCAGAGAGGGGAGAGGAGTCCAGGAGAGGCCCCCGATGGAGACTGGAGACGGGGACGTCTCCATGGCTACCTGCAAGGACGGAGAACCTGGGAGCAGTTGCAGGAGTGGGCAGGTCCGTCCACACCTGAGGACAGACAAGCCCCACTGGGGCCTCCTGGGGAAAAGGCGGAAGGGCTATTTCACACTGACGGAAGGTAGGTTCATATTGCTCGGTTGGGATGTTGAAATTGGAGCAGAGTTCTGAGAAATGAAGCTACCTTGCTCTCACACAGACGATCGTGGGCTGGGCCTCCGACCCGCACGGGTGTCACTGAGAGGCACGCAGGTGTGGCCCTGCAGGGGTGCCAGGGACGCGGGCATAGGGCCGCGGGAGGCCGAGGCAGGGGCCAGGGGCGCGCACTCGGCCCTTCCTGGGCCTCCCAGGGCTACTGCTCACAACCACCGACAGCTGGGTCTGCGCTGATCCCATTTGGAGACGGGGCACCCGAGGATTCACACCGGGAGGAAACTGGGCTAAAATTCCTACCCAGGTCTGTCTGTCTTGGGGTCTGTGACTCGGGGGACTGGCACACTGTGCAGGACAGGAGGCGGTGTAGACGAGTCCCCCAGACAGGGCATGGAGAAACGTGTCTCAGGAGTTGTTTGTATTCTTCTAGGATCTGTTCACCCCTCTGGTGACCAGACTTGTCTGTTCCTTTTGGGCACGTCCCCACTCTAAGCCCATGTTTTCCAGTGGAGTCTGGGCTACATTAGCAGTGGGAGACCAGAACGGGCACAGGACCCCCGCCAGGCCAGGCACCTCTGGCGACTTGGCCGGAAACGTGGGCAAGAGGCACACCGTTCTTCCGAGACTGGGAGCACCAAGGCCCTCCGTGGCGGCCAGCGGCCAGGGCTGTCTGGGCACCTATGGAGAAAGCCCACCTAACATGAGGACACCATTGCTGTGGCCCAGGCCCAGAGCGCTGAGAACGTGGGCTCCCTTTCTCTGCCGTACCTACTCTCAGAAGGTGTGTGAAGGGCCCCACCGAAGACATGATACAATAATATTATCAAAGAGCCGGAGGAAATCAAAACCATGCAAACATGGAGGAAATGGAGAGTGGCCATTGTAAAGGATAACTGACCGACTGACCGCCACCACAAAGACAGAGACAGGATGAGATAAGTGATTTTCATCATCTCCTAGGAGGAGTTCAGTCATTTCTACAAACGAAACCAATGTGGGTCTGAGTGAGTGTGGAAGCGAGGGGAACGGAGCAGGCCCAGGCTCCGATCCAGCCAGAGGAAGACTTCACTGGCTCAGACATCTCTAGAAGGAAGCTGCAGGGACCATGAGCTAGCCCATCTCAGCCTACAGCCCTGCTTTCGCTTTCGAACACGAAGACCGGGGCCATTGCCGTCGTGGCTCTCGGTGTCCTCTCCCGCCTGGCCCCCTGGAGGGGGGGGGCTGCTGCGTCCACAGCTACACCCCCCTCCATGTCCCACCTGCAGGAGGACCTGCGGTGACCCTCCTTCCCTGGGCTTAGGGGTCCCCCCCTGCACCTGCCATCTGTCCCCATGTCCTTCCCCTCCTCTCTATACCACCTCCCCACCCCACTCACAAACACAGTCCAAGTGTCTCCCGTCACAAACACACCCCTTCCTCGACACTGTCACACCCTCCTTGTTAATATTCCCACCTGTCCTCATAAAAAATCCTTCCAAAGAGCTGTCTACACTGACTGTCTACACTGCCTCTCCTCCCATCCATTCCAATCCAGCTTCTCACCCGTGCCCTAACTTACTAGTGACTTCCTTGGCTCTAAATCCCCCGGGACGCCGCTCAGTCCCTGTTCCGCTGCTCCCCTTACCACAGACATGCTGCTGTTCACCTCTCCCTCCTCCTTGAACTGGTGCTCCCTGGTCTCCGCCCCTCCCCACCCCCCCATCTCCATGCCCCCTCGGGCTCTCTCTGCCCCTTCCTCTGCCAGCTCCCTTGGTGTGGCTGGTCCCAGGATGCTGTCACTGACCTACTTCTCGATTTATTCTCCAGGCGTCCCTGGAGAGGCCCCTGCCCTTCTCGATGGCCTGGCAGACGTCCCTCCAGCATCCCGTCCCAGACAACTGGCCATCCCTCTCCCCTCCAAGCCTTCCTCCTCCCGCGCTCCCTAGCCATGGGGGCACCATCATGCACCCCGTTGCCTGAACAGAGCCCCGAGGCACCCCAGATTCCAGGGTGTCCTTTGTCCTGCACACTGGCTCGGCTCCCAAGTTTGGTTGGTGATGCTTCCCGAGGGTCACTCCAAGCCGCCCCCGTCCGTCCCCTACACTTCGTCTTCTCACACATGTACTGCCACCCTGCCTGCCTCTTCCAGGCTCCCACAGTGTGAATCTGGCCTCGAGGCTTGCCTGTGAATTCCTTCAATGGCTCTCTCTGGCTTTGAGGGCAAAATTCAAGTCCCTGAGCTGCCTGCCCACACCATGCCGGGCTTCACCTTTGCTCCCGTGGTTCCTACCTGGAAGTGCCTTCTCACTCCGTCCTGTCCTTCGGATCCAGCTGGCTACCTCCTGCTCGACCTGTGAGGCCTGAATGTCACCTCCTCCTGGAAGTCCTCCCTGATCACTTCCATCCCTCCTTGGTGTTCCCAGATGGCTCACTGCCTTACGTGGAAATATCGTTCCCCTCTCCCTTACTGATCAGAGACTGCTTTGGGAAGAAGATCTGGTCTGACTTTATTCTGATGTCCCAGCTTCCTCCATGGAGCTGGCTCTGAGATGATTGTTGGATTATTGGATAAGTGAATGCCCTGGGACATGGATGGCCGGGGCTGAGGTGGCTGAAACCCGGGTGGTGGTAGCTGGGGTGGGAACGGCGGTCTCCCAGGGGGGCTGGGCCCCAGGCTCACCAGTACAGAGCAGGCCCGTGCAGATCCATCGAAACAGCTGTGTGTGCTCCCGGCAGAAGCGTCTGGCCCTCAGAGCAGGCTGCAGGCTCCTCCTGGGGAGAGCGCCAGTGGGGTCCGCGAGTCAACTCCCACCATCAACAGTTCCAGGTAGAAGCTACTCGGGTACCCCCCCCCCACCAGAGCACTGGCCTCGGCATCACAGGACTAGGGCAACCCCAGCCCAGAACAAACTAAGGGTCGGCTCAGGCCACCCCGCCTTCCAGCATCACCACTGCCCTTGAGTCCATTCTGCCCTTGGGCTTGGGAAGGACTTAACTGAGATGATGAGTAAGAACCCAACCAAATGCAGAAATGCACGAACCATGACGGCTGCCTCCCTCCCCTGTCCCCGTGTCCCCCCTGTCTGTGGGGCCGGGTGGAGAGCTCCTAGCTCTGCCTTGTTCCCCGGGGACCCGGAGACTTACCCTCCGAGTCAGCAGCTCCCCCTGCAAGAGAGCGTGTACACAGCCCACCCCCTGCCCGGCGGTCACCACCTGCCCCCCACCTTCCCGCTGGTGCCAATGCCATTCTTGCCTGGTCTTTTGGTCGCTTGTCTATCCCTGGAGAAAAGGCTGGCACTTGGCCTCTGGGGACCCACAGGCCACACTCGTAGGAGCTTCTGTTTCAAGGAATGCCTCTCCCCCTCTCTGGCCCCAACACCTGCCCCCCTAAGGGAGGCTCTTCCCCAATCTCCCATCCAGAGAGACAGATGGACTCCCTCCCCTCCACCACCCCTCCTCTCCTTGCCGTCCTCGGCTCAGGATCTGGCCAGCGGGGACCCCCAGTGAGCCTGGGCATCAGCTCTGGGTCACCAGCCTCCCTGTGGGAAACAAGGGGACTGGACCGCTCTAGGGGTTTTCAAACTAAGCCTCGAGGATCCCTGAGGTGCCCCAGGGACTGACTGGGGTAGAAGGCAGATGGGGAGGTGGAGAGGGGGGGTCAGGCTGGTTCAGGACCCCCTCCATCCAGCTTTAGTCAGAACAGACCCCCTGTACACATTGGGGCTCCTGACGCGGTTGCCTTCTGGCTGCTTCGGAGCAGGCTGGCCGCCCCTGGCCCGGCTCACCCCGAGGCAGAGGCCAGCAGAGCTCCCTTGTCGGCTAACACGTTTGTTCCTCTCTTCGACCAAGGTTCCGGGAGCCCCTTCTCTGTTGTCAGGGGCCCAGCTTCCCTGTCCCTGCTCCCCACGGTGGCCTCCTCCCCGGGCCAACGCACGTCCCTCCTGGAGAGCACCTACCGTCCTGACAGGGGCTCCGGGTTGGCCTCGGTCCAGATGTCCCCACCCTCCGCACGGCTTGAGTCGTCGCCAGGGGTCCGGCCTTCCTCCTAGAGCGACCAGAGAGTGACCAGAGGGTGCCTGCGGCCCCGAGTGAGAGCGGAGGGAGACCCTGGCTGCCGCCAGTGTGCCCGCTGGCATCTCGGGAGTGGGCTGGGGTGGGAGGGCGGGGCTTTTGCCCAGGAAATAATTAGAGGGCGACTTAGTTAAGTTCCGCAAACCACACACCGAGCACCCACAGTGTGCTGGACTCAGTGCTGAATACGCCCTGCCCTCGGGGTCCTCCTGGCCTGCATTGGGAAGGGACGCCGGAGCCTCAGCTGTGGCTGGTTGGAGAAGGCCCAGGCGGGACCACCTCGTCGCATTTGCCCTCCGTTGGTCTATGCAGTCGTGTTTGGGTGGGCAGGGGGTTATTCTTGCAGATCACAGAGTGAAAGGCGCACCCTGGGGCTGTGCAGTGTGGTGAAGGGGCAGGGGCTTTGTCGGGGGAGGCTGGGAGGGGAAAGGGGGTCACATTAGGCTCCAGAGTTCTGGGTGGAGGGCCTCTCCTTGAGCCGGTCCAGAGCAAGGACAAGAACGCCAGCCCCTTGAAGGCTGAGACCTCACCAGAGATCCACCCCTCCCCTCCTCCAGTCATGTGGTTCCTCCTTCTTATTTTTTAAGTCGCAGCTCAGACGTCACTTCCGGGTTGAGCCTTTTTTCCCTGACCCTTCAGACTAGTGCGGGCTATCCCGGCACATCACAGGTGCACAGCAAACGGTTGCTGAGCCAAATAAAGGGGCTGCTCTGTGTCGAGGAGGCCAACACGTTTACGGGGGTCCCTAATTTTTCAAGCAAAGAGGTAGAGGGGGTGAAGGAAGGAGGCGAACAAAGGGCCCTCCCACCAGGGGGCCAAAATGAGGATGGGGAAGGGGACAGACCAGACTTTCCAAGAGCTCGGCCCCCATGTTCTCCAGACCATTGGCCGCAGGTGTGAGAGAGATGAACTCTCTTCCTTTCGGGCTGTTGCCCTCCATGTGCCGGACCTCGCGGCTGAAAGACAAAATCAGGGCCCACAGCTGAAAGCAGAGGCGGCACGGGACCCAGGAGAGGCCCCTGGAGAAGGGGGGAGGATGGGAGAGGGCCGGAAGCGGGGAGCCTGGCCCAGCTTTTCCCATCCCGGAGCTCAACCCTCCTTGAACTTGGCTGCCTCAGAGCAAGGCGCCCCTTCCTGCACTCACCGGCGCACGGCCTGGTAAATCTGGGAGGCCCAGGCAGGCACAGGGCAAATTCTGTCCGCCTCGCAGGGAAGGCAAGGCAGGAACTACGTACCACACGTGTAGATACCTGGTACCGGAGTTTTCCTGAAAAGAGACCCTAGCTCTTGTCACTCCTACAGCAAATGAAAGCCAGTGCCGCTGAGTGATATTTTCATGGCGTTATACTTTCCCACCTCCAAAAGACGGGAAACTAATCTCCTGAAGACTCTTCTAGTCCCTGGACCCACCTGGACCTAAAACCAGTCCTGCCACTGGAGTTTTCAATTCTAAGAGCCAATATAGTCCTTTTTTTTTTTCTTTCTTTTGCTGAAGTCCATAGGCCTAAGTCCTCTGAATAAGAACCCCATCCCTCCCCACTCCTGTTTCCTGTTTCTTCCCCCGTGGAGCGCCCTAGGGGGGGTGCTTTCCAAACCCCGGCCTGATTAAGCTCACGCGTTCAGAGGCACATACACACGTGTGCACACACGAGCGAGGAGACAGGTGGAAACACACACACACAGGGGAGGAGGCCGGGAACGCCCGCTATCTGTGCACACACACCCACAGACACGCGGCTGCACGGAGAGAGGCAGGACCCCCTTCCTACTCACATATTTGTGGTCAACAAGTCGCTCTCGAGGGTGGGCAGAAGCACGTATTTCCACAGGGACAAAATGAATTCGACCCGCTTGCCCTTTGGCCAGTCTTCTCCTTTCAGTGCAAATTCCTGGGCAGAGTCCAGGTTGGGATAGGTTGGGCCTCCCACCCAGCTGTGTCCGGCACCCTTGCCAGAGGGCCACGGCCGGGACAGGGACCCCAGCCCCTCTCAGGGAAGAAGGCTCCTGCCTTCTAACTTAATCGGCCTTCCTTGTCCAAGATGCCCTTCTCTCTACTCTCCTGCTTCTAGATGAGCCCACCCCTTCCAGGAAGCCTGCCTCTAGTATTCTCACCCCCTCCCCGTCCCCTCCTGTGCCCTCCCTTTCCACCTGCCATCAAGGTTACCCAGTCTCTAGGATCCTGCACATTAGCTTTCGATCTGCATCTTACCGGTCTTCTTCCCTCACGGAATCAGGAGTTATTACAGCAACGTCTCTTCCCGAGTTCGAAGGTTAAGGAAACCGGTACAGCTGTCACACGTGGCCAAGGTGTTTCACGCCTGAGCCTCAGAAGTCAGGACAACAGAGCAAAACCGCAGTTTGTCCCTTTGTTGCTGCTTCTTCTTCTTCTTTTTAACATATAAGTAATTTACCTTTTATTTTTTTCTGTTGTCAAGTTTTTGTTTAAATTCCAGTCAGTTTCTTCTTTTTTTTAACCCACACCTGAGCATCGGTGTGCAGAGTCAAGGGACAAACACTTTCGTGTTTCAGTCCTCCAACTAAACATTAAACTACTCTGACAGGGTGGACAACATCTCTTTAATAATTAATAATGTGCACTCAGGACAGGACCCCGTATGATGCATAAACATTTCCTGGTAACACAGGCTGTGGGGTTACCTACATACACTGGTTGTTCTGGAAGTTTGGAGAGGATGATGGATAGAGGGTGTGGGGCTTCCCTTCTCTTTAAAAACATTTTTTTTTTGTCTGTCAGAATACCAAAGCATTACACATGCTTCATGAAACATTTAAACATTATACAAATAGAACACAGCGAGTTAAAAACCCCTCTAAGCTGAGCCCCCCAGAGACAACCACCACTGACTTTGTGGAATTGTTCTCCAGACTTTGGCTTTTTTTTTTTTTTTTTTAATGTTTATTCATTTTTGAGTTGCGGGGCGGGGGGGATGCAGAGAGAGAGGGAGACCCAGAATCCAAAGCAGGCTCCAGGCTCTGAGCTGTCGGCACAGAACCCGACACGGGCCTCGAACCCACAGACCGCGAGATCGTGACCTGAGCCGAAGTTGGACGCTCAACCGACCGAGCCACCCAGGCGCCCCAAGACCTTGCCTTTATGTGATTCCTTTTACAGAGGGGCTCACCCTACACCAGCTCTGCTTTTGCAGTTTGGGGCAGAGATCCACACCCTGCCTCACTCATGCCGTCGGGGACCCCTGTGCTGCCTTGACTGTAAACTCAATGTCCACGGTGTCACCTGTTTTATCCTGAAAGGACTCCCGCCTCCGTGTGCAGCCCCTACAGGGATGGGCTTGGAGCCGCCCTGGCAGAGGACCCGTCAGGCCCCAGTGAGGCCTCCTCCACCTCCCCTCCCTCTCCCCCCACCCCCTCCCCGCTGCCTGCCCCTTCCCCTTCCCTCCTCCCATCTCCCCTCCTCCCTCAGTTTCTCCTGGAGCCCAGAGGGAGGCCAGGGGGCATAACACATCCAGTGGCAGCCAGGCGTGTTTCAAAACATTTGCTGTGTTCACCTTGAACCCTTGACGGTTTTGTGGGCCCCGATCTAAACCACGGGTTTAATAGGCTGTGTGTCACTGAACCCTGAGCTAGCGCCTAAAGGTCTGAATTTAGTTCTGACTCTGAAAGTTAACTTGTTTCCTTCAAGTTAACCGGGTGGGAGTGGGGGTAACAGTGCCTACCTCGTAAATAAATATTTATGGGGATTAAAGGAGCTAACGCAGGTAAGGCGTTCCACGGAGAGCCGGGCACCATCGGGCTGGCAGGCGTTACCGCTGTCACGAGTTCCAACTCAGGGATGTCTTCATACCGCTCTCCTCCTCCAGGCCGGGAAAGCCTGTGCTCCTCCCCTCGGAGTGACCCCGGATCCCCTCAAGTGCTCCTGGACCCCAGGAGCCAGATGCTTTTTTAGGTGGAGTTTGGTTGGGAGCCACAGGCTGGTGGTTGGGAGGCTGGGTGGGTGAGGACGAGCCCCCCCCCCAGGGAAAGGCCCGGAGCTGGGGGACCTCGGGGGTCCTGGCTGTGTGAGCTCAGTTGTCACCCGAGACTCTGTGGCCCGTTTCCTGAGGAGATGGTCTCTGGGGCCTGTCCCACCCATGTGGGGAGCAGGGGGAGGCCCAAGACTGAGCAGGGGGCTTGGGAGGGGCGTGCTGGGCCCAGGGCAGAGGCAAGGACCATATGTCTATATGTCTATGTCTATATCTATATCTATATAACTGTCTGCATCTATAACTATATCTGTATCTATATCTATAATCATTTCCCTTCCCTTCAAAACAAAATAGCACCTAGAGGGATTTCTATGCGGAGGCTACCCCTCCCCTCCTACCTACCCCCGTCCCGTTCCTCAGGGGAACCACGCACCTGTTTCTGGCTTCAGGTCTCTGGGGCCACTTCCGGTCTCAGGGGAGTTCTTGGCCGGAGGGAAGAGAATCCCTTCTCCCTGCCGGGCTCCGACGGAAGAAAGAAGACGCTTGTACGGGTGGTGAGCGAACCACTGGGCGCTGCCAGCGGCAGGAATTCTCAGAAAGGGTGTTCAGCCATCTCTTTATTTTCCTCCCACAGTTTTGCCCACGCACATTCTCAGCTCTTCGCCGACGAGGCTCTTCCGTGGCGTGGATTCCCGTGTCCGAGCAGGAGACGGAAAGCGAGGCTCTCGCTGTCAGGTTCCACAAACAGGAGCCTCGTTCTTCTCTCCTAAACCTGCTTCCGTTTCTTAAACGCCGGTCGGTCGGCAGAAAGGGCATCTGACGGTCTGATGTGAAGTCTGCTTTCTTACTCGGGGCATTAAAAAAAAGAGGCGCCTCCTACGGTCATGGTAGAAATATTGGAAACGAGACAGCGTAGATAAGTTCTGATGACGTAGAGCAAAATACAAAGGCTGAAGAAAGACTCTGGGCTTTTCCATCCTCTAGTGTAACATTTTCTAAATATGGGGAATGGACTCTCCCAAGACTTGGATCATGGTGTTCTTCCTAAAACCTGTGTAGCAAGTCCAGGCGCTCCCCAGGGAAGGAAGGAATCCAACGCCGGGAAGACCAAAGCCCCGCGTCCCACCACCCTGGCCGGCTTGGCGTGACTCTCCACGTGCCCCCTGATAGAGTCCACCCCTCGCTCTTTGCCATTCATCGGGAACAGACGGACACGTATGGCCACGACCCAGTGGAAAGAGAAAGGTTGGCCCTGGGACTCATCTACCTCAGCAACAATAAAGGGCTGGTCGGGGCGCCTGGGTGGCTCAGTCGGTTGAGCGTCCGACTTGGGCTCAGGTCACGATCTCATGGTCTGTGAGTTCGAGCCCCGCATCGGGCTCTGTGCTGACAGCTCAGAGCCTGGAGCCTGTTTCCGATTCTGTGTCTCCCTCTCTCTCTGCCCCTCCCCCGTTCATGCTCTGTCTCTCTCCGTCTCAAAAATAAATAAATGTTAAAAAAAAAATTAAAAAAAAAAAAGGGGGGCTGGTCAAGTATGGACACCTGGTCCCACACCCAGGCGGGGCCAAGGCCACAGGCAGGGGGAGCTTTCCCTAAACGGTTGAGCGATCACTCTCTCCGAATATTTCACCGGTTGCTGCTTTGCGAAGTCTGTCCCCCTCATGGTTTTACCTTCTACCTCTCTTGCCTTTCCATCTCATACCAGCATCTTATATAATGAGACGTTGAAACGTTTCCTTTTCAGTTTGACCCGCGTGAAGATGTTCTACACACCAAGCTAGGTGTCAATTCACGTCATCCTGTGGGGTTCAAGGATGATGCCCTGGCTTTGGCGGGTTTGATACCAAAGGCGATATCCTTCCTCTGAGGTGTCCCGTCTTCCACCAGCCGTCGGCAGGGGCTGTGGGGACCTATTCATTGGGGTCTCCGTTCCCTTGCGGGCCCAGGGCCGACACCAATCACAGTTGAGAAGCTGGTTAATCACGGAGGCAAAAAGAAGTCCTTCGTTGTTCCAACCTCTCCCTCTGTCAGAGAAGCGGCCTGGTGTGGCACACACCGAGCCTTAGAGCAGAGCCTGATATTTCCACGGAAGTTTCCATGAAGAAGACCTTATGCCTCGTGGGAGCAGCCAACACAGCGAATCTCCCACAGACCAGTCACGTCCGTAGGAAAGGTACGGACAAGGGGGGCGTCACAAATGATGTGCAGTTGTTAGGAAGAACATAAATGAACGCCGCTGAGCGTCACGTCTGGACGCCGAAACTTTCCAGGCATATCTTGCCTCCCTCCACCCGGATGGAAATCCACCGACAGCGCCGTGCCTGAGGATGAAAGGCGTAGCCTCGTCTCTGACTCTCCCCTGACTGCCACCGACCGTTCTTCCCGGGTGGACCTGCCAGTTTTATACACCACGACTCACTGGGAAACATTTCCTTTCCATCTCACTGTGCCCGCAGGAGCAAGTTTCATTATTCCAAAGGCTGCGTCCAATTCGCTTCACTCGGTGGCCGTGCTGTTTTGTGGAGGGCCTGACCCACCCCAGGGGCCAAACATCGGCCAGCTTGTGGGCCGGGAGGCGGTGCTGACTATCTCCCGCAGGAGAGTTGGAAAGATGCTCGTAAGGGTGGGGACTTTTGTCAGCCACCCCACCTCGAGGGAAGGGAGAAACACCAGGGTCTCCCACCTCGGAGGAGAAGAGCGGCGAGCGAGCGGACCCAGGGACAGATCCTATAATTCCGAGAGATGGTGACGACAATGGCACCGGCTGAGGGCTTCACGTCCGGGAGCGCGGCATGTGCCAGCCTGTGCTAAGAGTGCTACCTGCGCTGTCTCCGTTAACCCTTACAATAACCCAGCGAGATACTGGTCACCGTTGCCCCCTCCCTGTCCTCCGTGGGGTGTGCGAGGAGGGAGCCAGCGCCATAAATGGAACAACCATCGAGAAGCCGAATAGCCCGAGGTAGAACCGGGGGCCACTGTGCTCCGTGTTCGCGTTTGGGAGCTCCGAGCCGGCCCTCGAGGTGCCCGCCCGGTGTCTCCACCTCACCGACTGCTTGGCCGACGGGATGGATCAGAGTCTATGCAGCGGGACACCTGAACGTCTTCGGTACATTCCTTAGTTTGAGATGGGGATTCTCGTCCGAGGGAGTTATGAGGGGGAGGGGTGGTCTTGGCAGAGGGGAGGGAGGGAGGGATACAGAATCAGGCAGGGGTGAAAAAGCAAAGAGCGTGGTCTTGACTAGAGTCTGGCTTTAGTTTGATCCCACAGCGAAACTCTGGAACACGAACTTGCCCATAGGTTAGTCACACCTTGAGGCCAGGCCTGGCCAGGCCAGTCAGTCACAGACCAAGGACCGGGGAAGGGATCAGGAGGGATTTTGCCTCCCAGCTGAGGCGACTTCCTTTCGACTCAGAGCACTTCTTCGGACACGGGGCAGCGGTGAGCTAACTAACCCACAGCCCCTGGGAGATGGGTCCCCACAGAAAAGGGGGCCTGGGCAGGGCCCCAGAAGCATCCACTGCAGGTGAGACACGATTGGCCCTGCGGCACCCCTCACGCCCAGGCTGCTGGAAGCAGGGTGCTGGCCGCTGTGGAATGCCCCAGGCACAGGCCCGTGCCAAAACGGAGTCTCCTTTCCATAGGTACTCTGCCTGCCTCAGGGGGGGGTCTCAGGACCCTGGGTTTGTCCACAGCCTTGTCGCAATGAGAGTTCTCACGGCAGCGGGGCGGGGTTGGTGGGACCAAAGAGGTTTAGTGTGACACCAGGGTGTTTAACCTGGTCAGAAAGGATAGCCAGTTGAATCCTCAGGGATCCATCCCATACTGGACCCGGATGTTCTGCTCAAGTCATTAAACAGCCAGTGGCCAGAGGAGTTGACTAGACCGCTGCCTCAGGCCAGGAACACAGACACTCATCTCCTGTCGTGACTACCATCTGGGCATGCGTGGCAAAGGCCAGGAGTGTCCTTCGTCTGCATGGGTGGCGTCTCCTGAGGCTGAGTGTGTGGTATAGCTACTATTCCTCAAGGAAGGAGCCATTTGTGACCCACGTCAGTTCTGAGGTCAGAGGACAGTGCCTCTGGTGTCATTGGGAGCAGGGGGGAGCGCCTCCTACCCTGAGCTAACTCCAGCTAGGCAACCACGCCTCCTGCACACAGATACTCCCGGGGGCTGATTTCCACCAATGTCATGTTTAGCATCGTAATCCAACAGTGGAAATCAAAGTTGCCCGGCTGGATGGGATATGATCCAATTCCTGATAGGCGGTTCCTGAGGCAGAAGGAGTTGGGGTCCCTCTGCAGGCACTTTTGTGTCAGGTAAGAGCCACATTAATGACCAACAGAGTTCATTTAAAGGAAGGTCACCACCGGACAGTCTCAGGGAGACCAGTGCCACCCCACCCCCACCCCAGACAACTGCAGACAGACCGTCCTTGTCTATTCATGTCTGGTAGCAACATCTACGAATAAAATAGGTGAATGATAGATAAATGAATGGGTAGATGGATAGATAGATGATTGACAGATAAAAGTATATAGATGCTATTTTTTATTTCCGATTTCAGACAGTCTCTGTTGACTCTGCTATAGAAAACCCAGATTCAGCTCTCCGATGCTTGACGGCTGCATTACCATTTTGATTCTTCCATTCATGCCGTTGCACTTGGGGTCAATTACTACTGCTTGAGTTAGCAGGGCAGAGAGCTGGAGGGGCCTTGGCTTTGACATCATCCTACAGCTTCCATGCCAGCCCAAGGTGGACCGTGTCCAGATCTACTAATGCCCACGGCCTTCTTCCTGAGGAAGAAGTTGTCTTGCTTAGGACTGCTGTCACACGAGGCCTTCTCTGTTGTGTCCATAACAGCGGATCCTAACCGATGTACCACTGCTCTCGGCGTCCAGTGCAAATGTCCCTCCCTGGCTTAGCCCTGCCCCTCTCGGAGCCTCATATCACAATACCACAGTCCTCTTTACCAGGCACTAGCCACATGAGCTTTCACTCCACGCCTCTGATACGCGCCGACGAGGAACTACCAAGCCACTCAGAGTGGCTCCGGAGAGCCCCAGTCTCATTTGGGTCCCACATCCTGCTGGCATTCTCTTCCATTCTTCTGCTTGGTAGTTCTCCACACATGTATTCGCCATTATACATTTATTGGTGGGTTTGTTGAATGTTTGCCTCCCCCACTAGACGGTAAGCTCTCTCGGGGAGGAGTCTAGGTCTGTTTTGTTCACTATGATGTACCCAGGACATAGAATTGTCGCATACAATTGGCAGTCTCTAAACACTAGTAAAAGGACTCAAACAACAATGAGGAGCTCAGTTCAGAGAATTCAAGCAAGAAGCTCCAACCCCTATGGCTAGGAAAGCTGGATTTGAACTGAACTTTGTCTTACTTGTTTGTTCTAAGCCTGTCAAACAACTTCTGGGAATCTGGTTTCCCTTGAGCGACCTTTCCTTTCAGAGGAAGGGAAGAATTTGCTTTTCAGCTTACCACAAGTGTCCCGTCTCCCGGATGGTTAAATTTCTCGTTAAAAATTAGCAAGGGGCACCTGGGTGGCTCAGTTGGTTAAAGTGTCAGGCTCTTGGTTTCAGCTCAGGGCATGATCTCATAGTTCATGCATTTGAGCCCCGCGGGGGACTTTGTGCTGACAGCGGGAGGCTGCTTGGGATTCTCTCTCTCTCCCTCTGTCTGCCCCTCTCGCTGCTTGTGCACGCTCTCTCTCAAAAATTAATAAACTTTAAAAAAGTTAGTGAGATGGGTTTTCAGTGTGCAAATCTCCTTTTCCCATAAATGAGACAGCCTCCCTGAGTTTTATCTCAAGTCACTGAGACCCAAACCCTGCCTCACATTACACTGTCGATCTGCCAATAACCAGAATGCACGCTCAACATAGCTCCGGGGACGCGCAGCAGAGTCCGGTCGGGAAAAAGAAGAGATACCCCCAGAAGAAACTGTATGAACTAGCTAATACGCCTTGTCAAAAACCATAGGGAAAATCTATGGGGACTTGTAAAAGGCTTTTGGACCAAGAGAGGTGGAATATCATTGTGGTTCAGGTGATATTTATTGATATGTTTGCTCACCGGAGATTCTACATTGCATGTAGGAGCCCACACAGCTTGATACGGTTTTTATCCTTGGGGGGTGGTGGAGGTGGGGGGTGAATAATCCAAGTCTGGACCAAATGTTGAGCCATGCTGAATTATATTTTTTAAAAGACCAAATATCCGAGAAAGCAGGAAATCACAGATGTCAGGAAACAAGAATGCTTTATTGGGTCCCTTGCATGCGTCCAGCCCATCCACCCTCTCGCTGTCCCCTGACAGGCCCCAGCAGATGGTCTCGCTCCTTGCCATGAGAAATACATGTGTGAGGCGCTCCTGGCTTTCCTCTCTAGTCTGGAAGGCTGGTTGGAAGAGATGCTGTGAAAACGAGCTTCCTGATCTCAGCAGCAGAGATAGATACAAGGAACAAAGTAGATGAGTCATCAAAATGGTCATGGGCATGGAAGCCAGACCCGTGGCTGTGGCTAATCGATCACCGGGTCCCAGGAATGAAAAAGACCAGACAGTCCCTAAGATATCACCTAGTTGTTACCGTAACCAAAGACTTCTGGTTGGGCAGACAGGTCTGTCTCAAGCTGCCAAGGTCACGTCAAAACCTCCTACTAATTTCCAGACCTTCAATGGAGAGCAAGTCAAACATCTTGGAAGGGAAACCTTACTTTGACACTTAGATATATATTGCGAACCTTCCTTGGCCTTCCCCAAAGGGATCTGTGTCCATTTATCTGGGAACTAGACAAGGAAAGGGAAAATATCCAAACGTGGGGAGAGGGGTTCTGTAAGACACTGGCTTCAAGCCATGGCCATTTTCTGGGGACAACAGAAAAGTATGCGACCTGTCAACCAATAGGGATGATTACTAAACCAAATTTGCACCAGAGTAAACACACTGGAACCTCAAAGGCAACCAAGGATTATTTTGAGTGAAGAGCTGAAATGGATATGTTTTTGAAATAGGCATCACTCCCACACTGGCGCTCTGATGTGTGGGGTGAGAGCAACAGAATAGGACAGGACAAGCACAAGCCATTGGAATCCCCCTCTCTACCAAAACGGTAAATCGAAAGCAGGACCGCATTCCTAGGGGCAATGTAGAAATTAGTGTAGCTATCAAAACCTTGAGGGGGAAGTCATAGCAATGCCTACCACAGGTCAGCTGGGCCAGTGCAAAACACCGAGAGGTCTCCGGATTGCCTCAAGTTTTAAAAAGTGACGTCTCCAATGGCAGGTGCTGTTCCAGAGACGGTCTTCCTGCTAAAGCAAGTTCATCCAGCACTTGGTATGAATCCTTTGATCTAGTGAATTCATGTTTTTCTTCTACTTTGATGAACAAAGAACGTCAGAAACATCTTCACTTGGCCTGGGGTATATTGCTCTGCTGTCCTGGCTTAAAGGTACAGAACATCTCAGCCGTCCAGCTCTGTGGCTCAGCCAGCTCACAGGGACGCTGCCCTCACCGCCACCACATTCCCTCACACTGATGGCATCACGCTGATAGAGCCTGGAGGTCAGCAGTGTCCCTACGTGCCTTGAGAAGACATATGTGAGTCAGAGGTGGGAGACAAATCACGTGAAAAAAAAAGGTCTTGATAAAGTTCCTGGGGGTGAAGGGGTCTGATTAGGTCAGAATATTTTCCCCCATAGTGTAGAACAAGTGACTTCATTTCGAATCCCTTACCACAAAGACCCAATTCCAGGCAAAAATGCCATGTTAGGGCATCTTGCTCCAACCCACGTGCTCACTGACCCAGAAGGCCACCAGCTTTGGGGTGGGCCCCGAGCAGGTTCTCCGGCGGGGACAGCCTTTAGTACAAATGGTTCTCCTACCAGGCCACGTGACAGGACAAATGTCGTGCCTGAGGTATCTGTCTGTCTGTGGTGTATTGGGGAACCATGTGGGGCCTGTGGCCCAGCACAGCATAATGATGCTTCTGGCAAGTCCTAACAAGCATGGCAGGGGAACCCAGGGTTCAGAACCAAGTGTTGCTCTGGCCAATAAGTAACTCTTATCCTTTTGAGACAGGGTCCTCCGGCTTGCCACCGGGCTCTGGGGCAGCCTAAATGTTCAGCTACAGCGTAGCAAGTGGCCTCACGAGCCCGGTTATCCGAAGCACCCAGCCATAGTGAGCCATGTCCAGAAGCACTCCATCATTAAGGGGATGCTCTGAAGGCACAAGTGTGGCCGCGTGTGTGAGTGCCTCACTCATCCTTCCACGATGCCCCCTCCCGCCCTGCTCCTCAGCCCCCCCCCCCCCGGTCTATACCTATCACCTCAAGGGGGCAGGGTTTGTCTTGACCACTATGGGTCCTTCATATCCGGCTTTGCATTGACTTTCCTTCTCCAACATGCCTCTCCAACCGTCATCACCCATGGAATTCTCGAATGCTGTAAACGTCACTGTGGTATCCCCACACAGTGCATTCAACCCAAGGATGCACTTTACAGCAAAAGTAAAGTAATGGGTTGATGCCTGTGGCATTCCCTCATCTTGTCGGGGTCCCCACAGTCCAGAAGCAGTCAGCTTCATGATATGGTGAGATAGTTTGCAGAAAACTCAGTGATGGCCCGGGTTGAGAAACGATACCTTGAAAGGTTGGGCCAGACCCGCAGGATGTCGCATAGGCTCTGAACTGGCAACCGAGTCATGGTATTAGGTCGCTCTCACAGGCTGGGAAGCAGGGTGGAGATGTGCTGTCACCACATCTCATTACTCTTCACATACCTGAGCTTTGGGATGAGGCTTTAGTCTCCAAGGAGACACATCCTCAAAATGTCATAATAATAAGCTGAATTAGAAGCTAAGGCACCTGATCATTTCAGGCTCCTTAAACCTCTGAGAACACATAACAAGAGGTCGTGGGAGTCGTAAGATGGTTAATGTTATCGAGGGAAAATATTGTCGCTACATAAAAGGAGGCGGGAGCACAGGTGGATGTGGGGTGAGTCTTAGGGTGCCCCCCCTCACTGCCAGGTCCTATGGTAAATAAACGCCCACCACGCAGGCAGGACCACCGAGGAGCTGGACTTCTGAAGTTTTGGGTCACGCCGACGGGCAAAGCATCCCTCGTCATGAACACTAGTTCTCATGACCTATTCTGGAAATGGACTGCAGCCTTTACCCATGCTTCCTTTCTTGCTGGGTCCAAGGACTTGGGTTGAATACAGTTACTTTCACCACTTAATCCACAGGTCGCAGAATTTCAAAATGGAATTATATAAAAGAGAGAAGAGTGTCACTAGTGACGCTGGACTTGGGACAATGGTAGCCCTGGTCACTACCCCTTGGACTTAGTCATTGGATGTGACCTTGAATGGTCTCCCCAAGCAGAGAGGAACTTGTTCTTGGCTGTATGTGAGAGAGTCGTGATACATCGGGTGGGGAAGAACAGTGTGTGTGTGTGTGTGTGTGTGTGTGTGTGTGTATCTTTGTTGCTGCCACCAAGCCTTTCCTACCATTCCATTCTCCACCATCCTTCTGGTAAGTATCCCTATGCTTTGGGAAACTGCCACTGCCCTGCTCCATGATGCCCTGAGCTCTAGGACAGGAATCTGAATCTTGCGTGAAGGGAATCCCATTGGAACCAATGGGTGGTTGGTGAATAGAGTAGCTCTGAAGCTACTCCTCAAAGCCAATCATCAGCTATTCCTTTGGTTCTTGGAGCTGCCCCAACACCTTTCCCACAAACCCCTTCTCCTTGCTTAAGTTGGTCAGAGTCCATTTCTGTGGCGCAAAATCCAAGAAACCTAACGCAAAGAGGCTCCTTTGATACCCCCTCATGTATCTTTGCCTCCAACAGCGGTCAACTCAGGGTCTGGCACAAAGCAGGTGCTCAGTGTACGTCTGTTGAATGAATGGATGAATGACTAATATTCCAACTCTCAGTTCACCAAGGCGGTCTGGATATGCAGACTGGGAGGGTTGGGGGCACACTGGGAGAAGAGGAAAAGGTGGGGAGAGTCACCTGAGCACAAGACGAGGTAGAGAGGTCAGAAATGTCAAAACGGAGGGGCACAAATGACAGGCAAGAAAAGGCCTGGGTGGTGGCATGGGGTTGAGAACAAGAAGTCTCTGCACCTGGGGAAGCAGGAAATGGTCAGCGAGCGGCTGAGAGGCAGATGCTGGTTGTGCCCTGAGCTGGCCTCGTTGCCGTGGAGAGAGCCAGACACACTGGGCATCTCCCCAAGGCCTCCAGCTCTGTTCTTCCTTCCTAGGTTCCTTCCTTTGTGTTCCTCTTCCAAAGGAAGGAACAATTCCAAAGGCCTCAGTCCCCAGGACCCTGTTCAGGGACACAGCCATCAGCCTCGTCGTGCAAGATGCACAGACTGTCTAGCCGTGGCCACAAAAGGCTGAGACTGAACGTCAATCCAGGAGCCAAAACCTGGGTTCATCATACCAGAGGGCCCAGGGGCTGCAGGATCCCCTCAGAGCACCTGCCTGGGGAGAGGGGACCCTGACTCCGTATACCCACAACCACACCAGATAAGGGCAAGCGGGGTACACAGTTGCTGCCTTTATTGCATTCCAAGGGGAGCAGACTAGCACCAGACCCATCCCGCCCCAGGCCTCAAGGAGGGGCCCTTGGGAAGGACCCAGGGTGCTGGGCCGAGCACAGCAGTTCCTTGGGGGCCCCTACGTGAAGCCCAGAGCTGGAGCCCCAGGATCGAGAGCTAATGGCTGGGGGCACACGTCCTAGTTCCCAGGCACAGAGACTCCCCTCCACCCCAGCATGCGGGTGGGCTTCGCCCTTCCTGCAACTCCCAAGGGCGTTCCCCCCACCCCACCCCCCGGAGAAGAGCCTAGCCCTCCGGCCCGGTCTAGAGGGGATGTGAAATTCACTGTGACTGCGTCTCCTTTCCGTACGGAGCACAAGGTCCCTCCAAGTCAACACCTTCCCTCTGGCCACGGCCGATGACACAACCCTCATGCCACTTCTCGCCTCACAGGCAAGGGGTCTGGGAGAGGCTGGGGAGGAATCTGGCTGGTGGAGCCCCTGGGCATGGGGACGCGCAGGGAGGCAGCGGAGGCAGGACGGGCGGGCTGTGACAGGGCTCAAAGCTGCGGATGGAGATCGGGGTGCGGGAGCAGAGGATTCAGGGGAGTGAGTATCTGTGTGCTGGGAGAAGGAAGGGCATGAACACACGTCACCAAAGACCACGGCACAGGAACACGACAGGCTCTGGAAGGGCACTGAGCCCCACGTGGGCTCAGTGACCGGTTAGTTGTAGGACAAGCTGGGAAGAATGAAGCCACGTAGCTGGAAAGAGAGTCACCAGGCCAGACACGGCTGGGGCAGTCTGGAGCCCCGAGGACAGATCGGGGCCAAGCAAAGGAGAAGGGTAAAGGCTGGCCTGCGTGCCCCCAGGGTACAACATTCACCGCAGGGTCCGGCAGGGCGGGGGGCTGGGTGCGGAGCTCATGCAGAGGACTCGGGAGCCTCCGGCAGTGGCCAGTGTAAACTTCAAGAAGGGCCTGGGCCGCCAGACACTTGGGGCTGCGGTCTGGGAGCCCCGGGTGACGCTGGCACCAGGAGAGGCCACTGGGTGCCACGCACAAAAGCCGTCTGCTGAGGAGCGGATCGAGGAGAGGCTGCCCAGGGAGGCCCCCGAGTGGTGCCTCCCCGGTGCACCTTCCCTGGTTAGTTCCGTATTGGGCAAGTCTCCATCAGTTCAAGCTGCTTCCTTGTTGGTCTGCTGCTGGGCGGAGGCCCCGAGCCTCCCGTGGGGGGCTACCGCATGCCCTGGGCCTTGAGGCCGCCCTCTTGGATGGGAGGCTGTCCCAGTAACTGGGCGGTGAGTGCCTCTGAGGCCTGAGGGGTGGCCTTGGAGCTTGGAGTATTCTTCCGGGTGCCCTGGGGACTGGGGGGGCCTTTCCTCTGGGGCTGAGGACTCAGCTGGGCGCCCTTCCTGCCAGTAGATGGACTCTTGGAGCCTTTGGCCTTGGCTTGAGGGTGGGCGGCCTCGGGGCCCTTGAGGGGTTTTAGCCCCAGCATCTCACAGAAGGTGTTGCACTGGTGGGAAGAGGCAAACTGGTCCAGCAGGGCCGGGAAGCAGCTCTCCTTGAGGCCTTGGTATCTGCAGCCAAACAGGAAGAGCTGAGTGGGAGCTCCCCCCAGAGTGAGAGCCCTTGGGGGGCCTACTCTGGGGTGGCCAGGGCCAGGGTCACGCCCTACCCTTTCAGGGGGGCTGGGAGTCCAGCTGGGCACTACCTCACGGGGCAGCATCCCAAACCTCAATTTTAAACTGAGGCCTCCTTACGCCGCGGCACAGGAACTCATCACATCCACGCTAATCGGTGTGCGGATGACCTGCCTTTTCAGTATTAAGTAGAGCAGACTCCACATCACCACTTTCCTCCCAGGGCCCTGCTCATCTGCACCCCGATGAGCTTTCTCAAGCGAGAAGAAAGAGGAGCCCAGGGCTGCAGGTGAGCAGGTGAGCCTGTGTGCGGGGTCAATACTGCTGGTCCAGGGGCGCCCGGAGGGCTCAGTCGGTTAAAGTGTCCGACTTCAGCTCAGGTCATGAGCTCATGGTTCACGGGTCCGAGCCCCATATCGGGCTCCGTGCTGACAGCTCAGAGCCTGGAGCCTGCTTCCGATTCTGTCTCCCTTCTCTCTGCCCCTCCCCCACTCATGCTCTCTCTCTCTCTCTCTCTCTCTCTCTCTCTCAAAAATAAAATAAACATTAAAAATAAGTTAAAAAAATAAATTTAGGGGCGCCTGGGTGGCGCAGTCGGTTAAGCGTCCGACTTCAGCCAGGTCACGATCTCGCGGTCCGTGAGTTCGAGCCCCGCGTCAGGCTCTGGGCTGATGGCTCGGAGCCTGGAGCCTGTTTCCGATTCTGTGTCTCCCTCTCTCTCTGCCCCTCCCCCGTTCATGCTCTGTCTCTCTCTGTCCCAAAAATAAATAAACATTGAAAAAAAATTAAAAAAAAAAATAATAAATTTAAAAAATGCTTCTGGTCCAGACCTGGGGTCAGGGGCACGGGGGTGAGGGACGGTCAGCAGTCCCTGGGACATTACTATACGTCCGCCAAGGCAGCTAGGACCATTCGGCCACAGGCCCAGTACCTCAGGGATGGAGAACCAGAAGACCTTTGACAATTTCACACCCCGAGAAGATTCTCAGAGGGCCTCCTGTCCCCAAGAACCACTCACCCTCGTAGTTTGGTAGCAATCTGCACATCAGTCATCTTCCAATCAACCCCTGGAAAGAGAGAGAGCTGGGAGTTGAGCAGCCCGGGCCGGTTCCAGGGCCCCCACCTCTCCAAGATGGGTATCATTGAGCAGGAACTTGCCAGGGTTCAGGGCACGCCATCACCTCTGACCTGTATCACAGGTGGTGTGGGCAACTCTATGTTGTTAGTGGCAATAATATCCCATTCTCACAGGTGAGGAGATAGGCTCAGAGGTAAGGGACCAAAGCAAGGTCACATTCATTCATTCATTTGATAACTGAGCACTGACCATGGGCCTTGGCCACTGAGTCAAAGTAAAAGTTCAGTTTTTCTTACTCCTAGATCCCAAACTCTTCCAGCTGTTCAATCCTGCCTCTGTTGGATCACACTAGGCCACAAACTGGGCTGGCCTCTGGCTTTGAGCTAACCTTTGCTCCTTCCTCTTGCCAGATTAGCCTATCTGGGCAAGAGCGAGGAGGCGGAACATGAAAGTCAGTCAGGCTGGACCAGCAGAAAAGTAACACTGGATGAGACTGGGTTCCACGTACTCACACAGACAGCAGGCAAGCATCCACACAGGACTAGAGGAAGGCAGTGTTGGGAGAACAGACACGGAGGAATGGTCCCCACCCTGGCCAGTCCACCCAGCATCCCAGCGTCCAACGTTAGAGTAGGAACCTCTCCCCACTTTCCAACTGTCTGGTCACACCCTTGCGGGACCCCGCCTGTCACTAGCAGGGCTCAGTGCTGCATGTGACAGAGGGACACACGCATGGGCCTGAGAGGCGGGCACACCCGGACTGATTTCAGCCCCATCCCTTCCAAGCTGCGAGAACTACCTCCAACCCTCAGCTGTAAGAGTGGGGCAACGCTGCCCACCTCGCTGGGGTATTGAGAGCATCATGGGGTGTGCAGGGCTCTGATTTAGTGTCTGAAACACAGAGGTCATACAGGAGGCGTTAATCTGTCATTTCTCTCTCAGGGCCATCACCTTGCACTCTGCCCCACACTAGCCATGATCCCTTACGTTGGCACAGAATTTCATTTTGCAGAAGGTGCCCATGGACACCACCTCACTCAGGCCTCGCAGCCAGTCTGGGAGGCAAGGAGGATACTGTCACCCCTTGGGGGGGAAAGGGTGGTGAAACTCGGGGAGATTAAGGGGCCCACTCTGTCTGTGCTTTGGCTTTCCCTTGGGTTTACAGAGACCAGCAGAAAAGCCATGAGATGTAGACTAAAGCCTAATTTCTCCAACCCCCAGCTCTTCCTACTACATTGCATGATCATCTCGTACTAGAAACTGGTATACTTATCACAGCTTCCTGAGGACAGTAACGATTCCCCATTCGCCTTTTTAGCTCCCCGATGTTGGGTAGATGTTGGATGGATGGAAGGAAGGATGGATGGAGTCAACAAACAGAATGAATGACAATAGCTTAATGTGCTACCAGTCCCCCCCCAATATACAGAATTATATATACCATATTTGCAGTGCAGTTCAATCCTAACGAAAAGCACACTTGAGCCGGTTTTCTGTCTCCGGCCCTTGGTTTTCTCACTAATGCACACTGGGGACTAGATGAGGTCATGTGTGATATTCCCAGCATCCCTCTCCTCCCACTGTAGAGAAAATCTCTTTTCCTCCCCCCTGCCTGGTTCTGGTTAGAGAGTAAGTAGGCCTGGGAAGGACTGATCAGGAAAAGGAGGAGGATTTGTGCTTTGCTGGCCTTTGTTGGAGGGGAAAGTCTGAGTAATGGGAGAGATAGAAATAAAAGGAAGCCAGAGAGACTAAGTTGGTTCATGTAATACAGAGCTAACAAAGTAGAGGAGGAAGAGGAGGAGGAGGAAAGGAAGAGAGAAAGGAGGAGGATAGGATGAGGGGAGGAGGGAGAGGGAAAGGAAGAGGAAGAGAGGAAAGGAAAGAGGAGGGGGAGGAGGATGGGAAGAGGAGGAGGGGAAGGAGGAGGAAGAGAGAAGAGGAAGAAAGGAGAGGAAGGAGGAGTAGGGGGAGGAGGAGGAGGGGAGGAAGAGGAAGAGAAGAGAGGAAGGAAGAGGGGAGGAGGAAGAAGAGAGTGGGGTAGGAGGATAAGGGAGAGAAAGAGAGGAGAGGAAGAGGAGGGGAGGGAAGGAGGAGGGGGAGGAAAAGGAAAAGAGGAGGAGGAGGAGAGGAGGTGAGGGGGAGAGGGGGAAGGGTAAGAGGAAGGGAGGAAAGGATGGTGGAGGGGGAAGAAAAGGAAGAGGAAGGAAGGAGAAGTAGGGAGGAGGGGGAAGAGGAAGGGAGAGGAAGGAGGGCAGGGGGAGGAGGAGGAGGAAGAGGAGGAGGAGGAGGAGGAGGAGGAAGGAGGGGAAGAAAGAGGAAGGGAAGAGAGGAAGGAGGAGGGGAAGGAAGAGGAAGAGATGAGAGGGAAGAGGCAGGGGAGGAGGGGGCAAGGGGAGGGGAAGGAAGGAGAGGAGGGAGAAGGGGCAGTAAGCTAGTGAGCGAGGATGGAGGGGAGAGTTTGGGAAGTAGGAAGAGGGGGAAAGTCCAGAGCAAAGCTGGAGGGAAAGGAGGACGGGAGATTCTGAAAAGGTGGTTGTGGCGTTTTAATTAGCCCCCACATAACGTTCTTTGAAATCCATTCCTTTTTCATTTTAACGGGAGCCTGGAGCCTGCTCCTTTATGCCCCTGCCGTTACAGAGCAGGCTGCGCGAGGCCCGGCGGGTGTCAGGGCCGCCCACAACATGGTGCCTGTCGCATCTACTCCACGAGGTCGCGGTGAAAAGCAAAGGCGAAGAAATAGGAGAGCGCATGCGCCGGCCCCGCCCCCCCGCCGCCCCCATGCACCCGCGCAGGCGCACCCACCACACTCTCGTACCTGCTAGATCCGTGACGAGGAAGCTGCCGTTCGTCCACAGGTAGAGCCAGTGCTGGAAGGTCTGGCATTTCTGCCTGACCTCAGCGCTGCTAGGTGCCTCCGGAGCCGCGGCCGGAGCCGCGGCGCAGCCCCATTCCCGCGAGCAGTAGGGCTGCAGGGGCTTGCCCAGATCCTCCTCCAGGGTGGCATACGGGATATTGTTTGCGGGCCGGTAGATGAGATACAGTGGGAGGATCCTAAACATAGTTCCACTGTGCTGTGAGCGGGAAGTGTGGCCCGAGAGACTCCTCCCTCCATCTCAGCTATCTTTACCCTTGGATCGCAAAGGAGGGCCTTTCTGCGAAGGGAATTCTCAGCCCTGACGCCAAAGGACAGAAAGAGAGCGGAGCTCCGCCGAGTTCAGGAAAGGAAATGGGGGCCGTTGGCTTCAGAGTCCTGTCCGTTCTCCGAGGTCAGTGGGGTTAGAACCCAACGGTGCCATGGCCCCGGGAGGACGGGCTTGGGTGAGGGACCAAGACCAGTATGTGTCAAACGGAAAGGATCACCTCCAGAGAGGATTCGGCCAGACTGCTCAGCGCCGACCAGACCCCGGTATTCGAGTCAAGAGTTCAGGCCTCAACATGGAAAGGATGACCATTTCTAGCCGACTCCTACGAGGCCCTGCACTGACGCTGTCTGCCCACCCAACAGTCCTGGCCAGGGTGCCTGGAAGTCTGGCCTACCCTCTCCCCTTCCGAGAGTCCCAGAATCTGCTGTGCGGAATTCTGCAACCCAGCCAACACTGAGCTAAGGGGTGGGGAGTTCCGCAGAAGAGCAAGCAGAGGCTTTTCTAAAGTGGGCAGTTAATCTGGAGGTGTTTATTTCTAGATTTCGTGGGACCATTGAGCAGAGCGTGGGGTTAGCTGGGGGCCCATTTGCACAAGCCCCCCCCCCACCCCCCAGGGGCTGTGAAGTCACTGTTCTGGGCCGAAGCTCCAGTCAACGGGTCTGAGACTGCATGACCCCCTCTCTGTGCACTTACTCGGGCACCTCCCCAAAGCCGGGTGCTGCCTGGGCTTCGGCCGCAAAGATCTTGCAGTACTCCCGACTCATGTTCTGGATCTTGCATCCCTGTGGGTTGAGGAGAACCAAATCTGGTCAGCAAGGAAGCTCTCCTGTTCTCCATCATGTCCGGCTCTAAGCGGGAGGGCCGCCCACCAGAGGACTGCAGGGAGGATTCCAGGCCTGGGGAGGGGGGTGGTTCATGCCTCCCCTGCTCCCTACTCTGCAGCTCATTGTTCTCATTTGCAAAACAAGAGGCCTCAGGCTGGTTTTCAAAGTGGTTTCCAAACTGTGTTTCCTGGAGCCCCAGCCGAAGGTGGCAGGGCCCCGTAGGCCACGCTTTGGGGAGTGAGGGAGACCTAGACTGTCCACCCCACCCAGTCACTCTCCTTTCACCTCACACACAGGCTCCCATGCAAGATATGTGTGAGGGTAACAGGAAAGGTTTCTGCTACAAAAATATGGTTTGAAAACAATGGCCCCAAAGACAGAGCCTGGGCTAAGTCTCAGGCTCTCCTCAAGACCCATCCCAGGAGCCTCGTGAGGTTGACGCTGAGATGGTCTGTGCCCCACACTGGGCCTCCCAACAGGACCTGAGCCGGGAGGGGGAGGAGGGGAAAGAGCGGAAGGAGGGAAGGGGGATGGGGCGCAGTACCTGGATGGTGACGTCGTAGTTTCTGCCCAGGAGAGAAGTCTCGCTGCTGGGCCCAAACACAAGCAGGCTGGACACCTTGATGATGCACGTGCGGCCTGACTCGAAGATGGGCTCCAGCCCATAGATGACCTTGGCCTGGGAGGCCTTCCGAAGGCCATATCCGTGTCCACCCCCTCGTAGCTCCTCGCTCACCAGGCGCCCAAAGAGTTTGTCCCCCCAGCAGCCCGAGTCGGCCAGACCCTTCGCAAACACCATGGGGGTCATCTCAATCTCCTCTCCAACTGAAGGGGAACAGGAAACGTGGAAAACTGGAAGTTCCTGCCCAACTGAGGTTGCCCTCTTCTGCAGGGCAGGAAGAAGCCAGAACCATCTCCTGCCCACCACGCTGGCACGCCCACTCTCCGTGCATTCCTGCTCTTGAGGTATATGCACACCACGGGTCCCAAACCGGACCGTGAACCCCCGAGGGCAGGACTGTGTCTGACACAACCCCCATTGTGTAACAGTGCCTGAGTGTACCCACACATCACAAGGACTCTGTCAGTGTCTGGAGGGGAGGGGGGTTCCGTGGACATCACAATTGGTACGTGACACCAGAATTCCTTTATCTTGGAATTAGGTGTTTTGCTCAAATGAAGAAATGTCTCCATCTCAAGCAACATGTTTGACTGGAACAGAAAGTCTGCAGGACCAATCCAGCCCTGGTGCTCAAACTGTGATCCCTGAAAACCATTTCCCTCTAAAAGGAATCAGAGCTCCCTAAAGAAACAGTTGATTCCAGGTCTGTGGCAGGAAGTATACTCGACGGACCTGATCTACCTTGTCCGACCAGAGAGCAAAGAAGCTACAAAAATGACCGGAGGCCAACCTCCAAGAAGGACACAGGAGCCAACCTCCCAAAGGGGCTTCCATTGGCCCAAATCAGACAATCTTACCAACTAAAGACAATGGTTTGTACAATGTGGTGAACGTACCAAATATGTTTTAAATATATTCATAATTGTAGTTTAAGAAATACTCATTCCTCCCTCAAAAAACCCCTCGATCTCACTGGTGACCTTTGGGGGATGCTAGGACACCGTCTCAGGGCAACCAAATAACAGAAGAAATCAACTGATGAATGAAGAAGTGACAGAATTAAGATACTCTAGCTGTAAATCCTAATGAAATAATGGATTTAGGTAATAATTGGTAATTGCAAAAACCCCTAGGTAACAAGTATCGGGTACAGTTTTTAAACTCTTCCAAAGGACAGATCAGGCAGAAACAACTGAATGAAGGCAGGAATCAATCTTAATGTTACTAAAGTATGACAAGCTTTCTGTGCCTCCAGAGAGGATGCGAAAGGAAAGACACGGCACGTCTGTGAAGTGTTCTTACCCCCTCCCCCCAAAAGTGCACCTGAATCTGACCAAGCTCTTGCTCTAATTACAAGTTGTTGTGTTTTTTTTTAATGTTTATTTTTGAGAGAGAGACAGAGTATGAGTGGGGGAGGGGCAAAGGGAGGAAGACACAGAATCTGAAGCAGGCTCCGGGCTCTGAGCTGTTAGCACAGAGCCCGATGCGGGGCTCGAACCCACAGACCAAGAGATCATGACCTGAGCCAAAGTCGGGACGCTTAACCAACTGAGCCATCCAGGCGTCCTGATCTAATTATAAGTTTAAGGGAAGCACATGAGTAGAAGAATGTGTGAAATGGTGTTAAATCAACAAAATCTAGAGCGTGAGCAACTCTAGACATCAAGCAACTTCAACAAATAACTGGCAAAAAAAGGGGAACGATGAAGAACAGTCATACATTAGAGACTTAACATAGGTCAGCCCAAAGTGGTGAGTGGTTCCTAATCCAAGTAAACCAACACCTGGGAGACAACTGGGGAAACGCAATCGGGTGTTTGAGGACATTAAAGAACTACTACGAAGCTTTTAGGTGTGGGGTTATATTTGGTATCGAATAAACTTGACAACTGAACAGAGGCACTAGTTCAGTGACTGGCTGATCAAATGAGTGAATGAATGAATGAATGAGTGCACTCGGCAGTGAAGCTCTAAACATCTACCATCAGCTGCCTTCGCAGTCCTGACCCTTAGTGCGTCTCGGACAGAAGCCTCACAGACTCTTCCCCTCATGTTTGGGGAAATGCCTTATAACTTGGGGACGTCACAATCACCAGACAGCCTACTGAAAATGCAGTTTTCCTGGGTCCTTCCCCAGACGTTACAATTAAGGGTATCTGCGGCAGGGCCCAAGAAACTGCATCGTTAGCAGCCGTGCCGTGTGCATCTGATGCAGGAACCCACAGAGCACCGTGAGAAGCTCTGGGAAGGGAGCAAGCAGGGTAAGGTATGTCCTAGCGGCCAGTCCTGCCCTTGATCAAGGGCTCCGACGTGGGCCAAGGGCACAAGGCTGGATTAATTTCCTGTGCAAGGGCCTCTTAGCCACTCCTCCTCCCCACCCCATCTTCCCCAACCCCCCCTCCCGAGCCCTATCCTAAACTAGGAGGCAAAGGGCAGCTGGTGTGGAGGTAAACTTGGCATTTGGAATGGATCCCGCGTCCTTAAAAGAAGGCCCTCCCTGTGGACCGCAGGGGTAGGGGTGAAGGCCCGCCCGCTCCTCCCCTGGGGTGGAGGGGAGGGGCACCATACCTTCGCCTTCTTCTCTGGAGACGAATCCTGACAACACTGTGGAGAAAAAGAAGAGGAAGCAGCCACCCTTAGGCTGGCTGCCTGCACCGTCTCTACAGAGATGCCTGTCGCCCTCCCGCAGGGGCCGCACCGGGCCGGGAGCCCGGGAGGGGCGCGCTCACCCTCGGGGCTGAGGCAGAAGTCCGTAGAGGCCGAGCCGTGCTCATTGTGGATGGTGCATCGGTACACGCCGCAGTCCACGGGGGACGCCTGCACGATGGCCAAGGCCGCCGGGCCCTCGTCCCCTGCACTGCAGGGAGGGAGACCCTCCCCGTGAGGACCATGGCCACGCGCAGCCCAGGGCCAGACTGTGGTCCCCGGGACCCTCCCACCCTGCCCTCAGACGCTGCCGGGGACCCCGGCACCGAGAGCCGCGGTTAAGAGCTGGGCCTGGGTCACACGGGTCTGGTCCGCAGTCCTGATCCTCGCTAGCTGCGTGACTATGGGCAAGTGACTTAATACTTCTGAGCCTCAATTTTCTCCTCTCTACTAAGGAAATACTAGAACTCCCCCCCCCACTGGGTTACTGTGAGCAGAAGATGGGGGGCACAGACCCAAAGTGTGAGGACGATGCCCCACCCTGTTAGCACCATAACCAGGGAGTCGGTCAGTGGAGGCACTACCCAGCCGGCTCACCTCCTGCCCACCTCGCCCACTGGGCGCTGATCCTTGGCCCAAGTCAAGACGGAGTCACTCAGGATGTTGAAAAACTGACACCAGAGCTTCAGGCTGCCGGAGGCATCAGGAAACTGCTCTACCCGAATCTTCCGGATCACCTGTGGGGCTGAGAGCAGGGGCCCAGTTGAGAGAGACAAGCCACTTCCCCTCGGTCTTGTGCCCTCGCTGGCCCTACACCAGCTTCCCTGGTTGTTCCTGGTGGGACAGGTGAGGGAAAACAGGATTCAGGCTTCCACACAAACACACTGCTTCCTGGTCCCCAGCTGCGTCCCTCCCCTCCTCCCCCCCACCCCCATATTGCTGACTCCGAATCACACAGCCGAGCTGGAAAGTTCCCACTTCTGTGCTCCTCCCCCAGGCCTGGGGGAGCCTCAGAGCAGAGGACACACACAGCAGTTGGGAGAGGACCCCGCCCTCGTGGGGAGCACAGCATAATGTGCATTCTTGAATCACTGCGTCATATACCTGAAACTCATGTATCGGCGTGTGTCAACTAAAATTACAAAAGAAATTTTTTTTAAGTTTATTTATTTTGAGAGAGACAGCGTGAGCTGTGGTGGGGAGGGGCAAGAGAAAGAATTCCAAGCAGGCTCCACGGTGTCAGCGTGCAGCCCGATGTGGGGCTTGAACCCACGAACTGGGAGACGGCGACCTGAGCCGAAACCACGAGTCGGACACTGAACCAACCGGGCCACCCAGGCGCCCCAGGTGTCAACTAAAATTTTAAAAAATGAAAAAACAGAAAACAAAATCCATGAGAGATTAAACAGATGAATGGAAAGCAGAAACAGAGAACCCAGATTACCAGAATCAGCAATTGCCATACCAGAATCATGTCCGTACAGAGCCATCGGATGGTAAACGTATTGTGGAGGACGCTATGGCAACTGTCTGTCTGACAGGTGAAAAGGGAGAATTCACTGGAGGGACACTAGCTGGGAAAGCCCACTCAAGAAGAAACAGATTTTACACGAATGGCCTTAATATCTCTTAGAGGAACTGAGTTCACTAAAAACAGCAAAGAAACAAAACAAAACACAAAGTTTTTTTCTCAAAAGGCTCTTGTGGCATTAAAAAAAGAGAGAGGGGGGCACCTGGGTGGCTCAGATGGCCCAGCGTCCAACTCCTGATTTCAGCTCAGGTCACGATCTCACGGTTCATGAGTTCGAGCTCCGAGTTGGGCTCCGTGCTGACAGCATGGAGCCTGCTTGGGATTCCCTCTCTCCCTCTCTCTGCCCCTCCCCCACTTGTGCTCTCTCTCTTAAAATAAATAAACTTTTTTAAAAAAGAGAGAGAGAGAGAAGAACTTCAGTGTGGGCTCTAGGCCCGCCTCTGAGTCCCAGCCCCTCCTGTTCAGGACTCATGTGACAATTCTGCACAGAGGGGACGGTGGGGATGTTGGCGCTCCCCCTAGAGCACCGTGGGAGGACCCGATTTCTTCTATCCCACTTCCCTCTCGATGGTCCACAGCTGGTGCTATTCCCAATCCCGAGGGGCAGAGCCAGGACAAGAACGAGGCCTCTAGGACTCCACGACGGTGGGGTCATTACAGGAGAACGCCCTCAGTAACCCCTCTCGGGCTCGTGTCCCCCCCCTGCAGGGCGCTCTCCCCGCATCACTCTCCTGGGAGGCCGGCCCCCACCCTCCCCACTGCTCACCTTTTAGCAGCTCTTTGGCTTTCCTGGCTTTGGCCGGGGTGTCCTGCTTGCCTTCCTCCGGGGCCAGCTCTGCGTCCAGGCCGCTGGCCTCCTCGGGCCGCGGCACCTCCAGCATGCCTGCCTTCCTGCCCTGGGTAGGGGAGCGTTTCTCCCGCCCAGGAGTCCCCGGGGACCCGGGCGCGAGGCCCTTCCTGAGCCCCCGGGGGGAGACTGTGGGGCTCTCCCTTTCTTCAGGTTTGGCCGCCTCCCCATCTCCTACCGCTCTGACCTTGGGGAGAAATCTCTTCCTCCGGGCCCCCAGAGCTAGTTCCTCGGGTGTGGCTGCAGGGAGACCTGTCAGAGCCTCCCCTGGGGCCTCCTCCTCTCGGAAGGCTTCCTGGGCCCCTCTGTCTGCTGAGAGTGGTCCCTGACCAGAGGCCGTGTGCCTACCTGCCTCCGCCAGCGGCCCCCCCATGCTGCTGTCCTGGAACGTCCCCAGGAGCCCAGGCCCCTCGAGGGAAACCTCTCCCTCGCCCTCACTGGATCCTTCTGAGGCCAGCCCAGGGCCCTCCTCCTCGCCCACCACGATGGCAGGGACGGTGAGGGTGCTGGGCGCAGGGCCCCGGGCTGCGGCCAGGGCCCGGTGGCCGGCCTGCACCTCGCGGTCCAGGAGGCCGGTGAGGCGGCGGGAGGTGCAGGGGCTCAGCAGCAGGGTCTGTGCGCTCTGCACGAGATGGTTGTTCTCCACGCGCTCCAGGATGCGCCTGGACGTCCTGGGGCTCAGACCGGCCACTTCCACGTTGGGGACCAGAGTGGCTGAGGGCAGCGGAGCCCCGCTGGCAGCCCCCTCCTGGGACTCTGCGCCCCCGCCCCCCGTCTCTGTGCTGGATAGCTTCAGCAGCAGGAGCAAGTAGTTCTTCAGGGAGTCTATGAGGCCAGGGTCGCAGCCGCGGGGTCCTGGGGCCCTCCCCTCCACATCTGGCCCCCGGGCGCAGGCCCCCTCGCTGTCGGCTGCCGCGGTTGCTCGTGGGTGACTCTGGGCGGGGGTCCCTGGCCCCAGGTGCAGTGGCGGGGCTGACCTCAGCAAGGCCTGGTCCCCAGAGGGCGGGAAGGCAGTGGCACTTCTGTGCTGAGAGGTCGGAGTGCTGGGCCGTGCCTCCTGAGAGCTCTGGGTCAGGCCCGGCCCCGGGAGAGAGGGCAGAGTGGGCGCCTCTGGGCTCCTGCCAGCCGGAGGACAGCCACCCACATCCACTGCCCCCGGCTGCTCCTCCTTGGGGCACGGGATGAGACCATCCTCTGGCTTGCCCTTGACCGGGCCCGACCACTCGGGCCCTTGGCATCTCACCCCTCCCCGCTGCTCCAACCCCCCCTGGGGAGGCTGCTGTGCTGGGAGCTTGGGGCCACCTGCTGGGGCACCCGGCACAGCCGTCTCCTCAGATCTGAGCACAAGACCAGGTTCTTCTGGGACAGGGGACCCTTCTGGGGTCTGTTCAAAACACTCAATAATCTGGGGAGACTGCGGACCCTCTGAAGGTGGGCGTTCAGGGGCTCTGGACTGTGGGCTGAGGCTGGTCACGGATCCCTTCTCTGACTGACCTTTTATGGCTGCGGACATGCTCCCCTCTGACCGTGTCCCCTTGTCTTCCTGGATCCCTCTCTCTTCCCGCGTCCTCTCGTCTGCCTGCGTCCTTTCCACCCGCGTTCCTTCCCTTCCCTGTGCCACCACATCCTCCTGGGAACTCCTGGCTGACGCCGTCCTCTCACCGTCTCGTGGCTCAGTGTCCACCTGTGGCTCCCTATCTGCCTGTGTCCTCTGGGTCGTTTGTGTTCTGTCTCCCTGGGTCCTCCTAGCCACCTGCCTCTTCCCGTCCGCCTCTGTATTCTTCTTGCCTCCGGCTTGCTGGTCGGCAGATGTCATCCTCTGATCCGCCCGGGTCTCTGTGTCCATGGGCTCGATGACGCCCTGGCTTCTGGAGGAGACCGTACTGGCGCTGTGACTGGCCAGCATGGTAGGAGCCGGGTTTGCCTGGGATTCCGGGACCTGAGCGACACGGACAAAAGCAAGAACTTGGCTACGTGTGCCTTAGGATCCCTTTCACCCTGGCCTCCCAGCCTGCTCTGACCTCATCCAGAAGTGCCCTGACGGGAATCCCGCCACCTGCTTGCTCAGGCCTGCTAAGCACACGTGATCAAAGTCCCAAGCCCGCCCACCCCGATCCCTGATGCCAAGAGTCTGGACCAAGGAGTATCCAGAATCCAGGTCTCGCTCTGGCCCTTCCCATCTCTCCCCAAAGAAACCCTGCCTTTCCCGAAAGACCTTGCTCGTGTGTCATCCCACCCCTCACCCCTGCCATTTGGAGGAGGGGATCCTCTCTCCAGGGCTTCTGAGCAATCGACCTGCCCCTCTTTTTTGGCACTAACGGCCAGCGAATAGAATTATGGGAAAAATGGGAGGAGCCAAAGGGTCTCCCCATAGTGGCCTCAGTGACAGCATCCACCATTAACGCTGAGCGAGTGACATCCAGACAGAGAAGGTGAAAGTAATTATGAATGCCACCTGTGGCGGAAAAGTCAGTGAAACATTGTGCTATTGCCCTTTTGAACACCCACTATTCGCAAAGCACTCTGCTAGGTCCCTACTTATTATATACATATTGCCTCACTCCTCACAATATGAAACTGTTGTGAGCATTATTTCCATTTTAGAGATAAGAATACTAATGGCTGAGGGAGAAAGTGATCGTCTACTGTCAGAGAGTGAGCAGGACAGGTAAGCTGAGAAGGCGTGTCTAGCTTCAAATCCCACACTCTCTGCTGCGAGACTAGAATGGTGCCCAAATATAATTGAAGGGTTTCTGGTCTAAACATGGTGGCATCAGACAGTAATTTGCCTCTTTTCCTCCTGATTACGATCAAAATCAACAAAGTGAACAAGAAAATAAAAGCAAACTTCATGCTGATTCATAGGGGCACATGTACCCCAATGTCTCTAGCAGCACTTTCAACAATAGCCAAATTATGGAAAGAGCCTAAATGTCCATCAACTGACAAACGGATAAAGAAGATGTGGTTTATATACACGATGGGATACTACTTGGCAATGAGAAAGAATGAAATCCTGCCATTTGCAGCAACGTGGATGGAACCGAAGGATATTATGCTGAGTGAAATAAGTCAGGCAGAGAAGGACAGATATCATATGTTTTCACTCATATGTGGAACTTGAGAAACTTAACAGAAGACCATGGGGAAAGGGACGGGGAAAAAAATAGTTTCAAACAGAGAGGGAGGCAAACCATAAGAGACTCTTAAATACAGAGAACAAACGGAGGGTTTATGGGGGGGCGAGAGAGAGAGGAAAATGGGTCATGGGCATTAAGGAGGGCACTTGTTGGGATGAGCACCGGGTGTTGTATGTAAGCGATGAATCACGAGAATCTACCCCCAAAACCAAGAGCACGCTGTATACACAGGGAAAGGAGAGTAGAACACCCCATAGCAGCAATCTCAGACAACACCAGCAAAAACACGCTGCTGAAGCAGAATCCTGAACATCTCTAAGCTCGGAGAATGGCTTTTGCACATACAGGGATTTAAGGAATATCGTTCCCATGAGCCCCGCTGGAGGAAACTACCGGAGAACACACTGCAAACCAAAAGGTGATTAGGGAAAGAACTGGCGGGGAGCATCAAATACTTATTGACCATAGAACCGAGACGAAAACCGGAGGGGCTTAGAGTAACAGAGCAAAATGTGAGTGCTGTATGCCCAGACCCGGCAGAGATTACATAACGAGTACAAAAATGGAAGGAGGAAGAAGGTGAGTGGATAAGCTCCTTGACCGTATCATCTACACAAACCAGGAGCCAAAGGTTTACTCAGAGCTGAAAAACCAGGTGATAGAAATAGAGGATTTTTAACTAAACAGAGATAATCATCACAATAAAATGTGGGGGCTAATTCAAGATAGAAAATGACAGGGGGAAAGGGTAACGGAAACACTTTATCATAGCTCATCATAAAAAAATTAAGACACCGGGGAATGCCTGGGTGGCTCAGTCGGTTAAGCGTCCAACTTGGGCTCAGGTCATGATCTCGTGGTCCATGGGTTTGAGCCCCGCATCGGGCTCTGTGCTGACAGCTCGGAGCCTGGAGCCTGCTTCTGAGTCTGTGTCTCCCTCTTTCTCTGCCCCTCCCCTGCTCACGCTGTCTCTCAAAAATAAATAAATGTAAAAATAAGAAAGAAAGAAAGAAAGAAAGAAAGAAAGAAAGAAAGAAAGAAAGAAAGAAAGAAGAAAGAACCTTCAGTTAATTCCTGGTGTTCTAGGAATTAGGAACCACTAACATGGACATGAAAACTATAAAGAAAATGCTAACTTTTCACACAAGACTGATGAGAACAGAGCTTTCATGTTTTTTAGAACATATTTTATTTTTTGGTAATCTCTACACCCAACATGGGGCCCGAACTCACAACCCTAAGCCCAAAAATCGCACACTCCACCAGCTGAGCCAGCCAGGTGCCCCCAGAGGTTTTGATTAAAGTTATCTTCACTCCCCCATCCCCAAGCCTGATCAGTCCCTGAGTCCCAGTGAACCTACTTCCTCGGTGTCTCAATATCCATCGCCTTCTCTGTCTCCACTGCCGACTGTCTAAACCACGCTGCCAACAATTCTGTCTTGCCTAGACACCTGCGAAGCCTCCTGACTGGCATTCGTGACCCTCGCCTTTGCCTCTGCTCAACACCTACCCTCACTGCAGCCCAAGTGATCTTACCAAAATACAAATCTGATTGTGACACTCCCCTGCTTAAACACCTCTCAAGGGCTTATCATCATTTACAGGATAAAGCCTAAAAGCCCGAGCCTCGAAGAGCAAAAAGTTTAAGAACATTCTGTTGGCCAGGGAATGGGGAAACAGGTGTCAGCACAGCCTCTACGGACAGTGATTTGGCATCATCGAATAAAACTAAAAACGCTTATACTCTTTTAAATTGCTTTTTGATCCTTATTTGTTTTTGAGAGAGAGAGACAGAGAGCGAGTGGGGGAAGACATAGAATCTAAAGCAGGCTCCAGGCTCTGAGGTGTCAGCACAGAGCCTGACGCGGGGCTTGAACTCACGAACCGTGAGATCATGACCTGAGCTGAAGTCGGATGCTTAACCGACTGAGCCACCCAGGTGCCCCGAAACACTTATACTCTTTGACCCAACGGTTCCATTATGAGGAATTTATCCTATAGCTATACAAGATAGATACATAAATGCAGACGGACTTATATACAAGGATATTCACTGCAGCACAGTCTATAACAGCAAAAGACTAGAAATTACCTAAATTCCATCCACACAGAACAGATCCAGTGAATGATGGTACATCCATATTCCAAATAAATAAATATCCAAGTAGAGGGGTGCCTGGGTGGCTCAGACAGTTGAGTGTCTGACTTCTCGTTTCAGCTCAAGTCATGATCTGGCAGTTAATGAGTTCAAGCCCCACATGGGGCCCTATGCTGTCAGTGCGGAGGCTGCTTTGGACCCTCAGTCCCCCTCTCTCTGCCCCTCCCCTGCTTGTGCCGTCTCAAAAATAAATGAACATTTTTTAAAAAACAAAAAAATATGGGCATCTGGATGGCTCAGTCGGTTAAGCATCTGACTCTTGGTTTCAGCTCAGGTCATGATCTCACGGTTTGTGAGTCTGAGTCCCACATTGGGCTCTGTGCTGACAGTGCAGAACTCGCTTGGGATTCTCTCTCTCTCTGCCCCTTCCCTGCTATGCTCTCTGTCTCTCTGTCTTTGTCTCTCTCTCTCTTTCCCTTTCTCATTCCCTCTCTCTCTCTCTCTCTCTCACTTTCCCTTTCCCTTTCTCTCTCCCCCTCTCCCTCTCTCGAAATGAATAAACTTAAATAAATAAATAAATATCCAAATAGGAAAGGAAGGTGTGGACAGAAGGTACAATATGCAATCGTTTTGCAGCAAATATACAGACACACACATATTTTTAAATGCATAGAAAATAGTTCTGGAAGGATGCCCAAGAAACCGGTTCTGGCAACTGACTTCGGGAGGAGGAACAGGTGGGGGGTGGGGTGGCGAGGCAGGGAATTGAGGAAGACCATATTCTCCGTATACCTTTTCTACTTTTAAAATTTTATACCATGTGCACATGACATGTATTTCAGCAATTTTCAATTTAAACCCAAAATAAGTAAATAAAACCTCGCATGATCAACGATGCCCCTCCTTCCGCAAGGATCCCATCTCTCTCTCTGGGTTCATCTCTTGGGTCTCTCTGCCCAACACCAAGTTACTGTACTGACTACAGGTGGTTTTGTAACTACTTTGTGTATTTTCTCTCTAGGGGACAGTCTCAGCCTTCTCCTCACTCACCTGAAGGACTTCTCATCCTTGAAGACTGCGCTCAAGTTTCTTCTCTTCTTTGAAGACTGCAAGTTCCCTCCTCCACCTCACCCCACCCTCCAAAAAGTTAGCGGCTTCCTACCCTAAGCACCCATGGCAAATGTACCAGTATGCCCTCATTCTGCATCGTAGTTATTTGTTTCATGCATGTGTCACCTGCTAATGTGTAAACTCTTCCCCTCTGAAGAGGTGGACCCAGCAGTGTCTCAGAGTTAGAGACTTGGTGCTCAGTAACTATATGATGAATGATCAGTTGGATACTTTCTGGACACTTCTGCAAAAGCTGACCTCTCTAAACACTGTGGGGTGTGTGTGTGTGTGTGTGTGTGTGTGTGTGTGTGTGTGTCTACATTTGGAACTATGTGGAGATACAAGAAGGACTCTTGTGTATTCCTTTAAAATAACCACTGTGTGAGCAGTGGCGAACCCAGCTGGTTCTGTGTGAGCTTCTGCACCACAAAGAACATCCGTAGGTTTAATTTTCCATCCTTACTGTCTTCCTCATAAATTCTCAGAGATTAAGGACTCAGTCTGATTCACCTTTGCATCCTGCAGACTCAAGCACATAGGAGGATCCAGGAATCAACTACTGACTGAGAAGTACTATAGATTCTAACCCTCAAGAAGGGGCGTGGCCCTGGAGCGATGGTTTGGGGAAGCCAAGGGTGGGGGGGGGGGCGCAGAGCAAAACCAGAAGGTTAACAGGAATGGTGAGGGCAGTGCCTAGGATCTGGAATCTCCTTCTCCTGAAACCCAGACCCAGAGCTGATACTGAGGTTTCATCATTTTTAAACATTTGGTAGAATTGCCAGTAAAACTATCTGGCCCTAACAATTTCTTTTTTGGAAGATTTTTTACTACAAATTTTATTTCTGTAACAGTTGTAGGGTTATTCAAGTTGTCTCATTGTTTGCATGAGTTTTGGTAGTTTGTGGTTTTTAAAGAACTGGTCTATTGCATCTAAGTTTTTGAACTATGTGCACAATTTTTCATAGTAGCCCTTTATTATCTTTTTAATAGCTGCAGGGTCTCTCGTGATACCACCTGTCATTCTTTTATTACTATTATTATTATTATTATTATTATTATTATTGGAGAGAGAGCGAACACAAGCAAGCCCGGGAGAGGTGCAGACGGAAAGAGAGAGAGAACCTCAAGCAGGCTCCAAGCTCAGTATAGAGCATGCCACAGGGCTCAATCCCACATCCCTGGGATCATGACCTGAGCTGAAATCAAGAATTGGACGCTCAACCCGACTGAGCCACCCAGGCATCCTGACCTTTCATTCTTTTTTTAAAAAAATCTTTATTGAGGTATTAATTGACAAAAATGCTATAATTTAAGGTGTACAGCTTGATGTTTTGATACACCTACATACAGCGAAAGGATCACCAGTCAATCAGGCCTTTCTTTCATTCTTGGTGCTGGTCATTTGTGTCTTCTCCCATTTTTTTTTCTTTGTGAGTCTTGCTAGAAGTTTATCAATATTACTGATTTTTTTTTCAAATAACCAGATTTTGGTTTAATTTATTTTCTCCACAGCTTTTCTGTTTTCAATGTCATCATTTTTCTGCTCTTTTCTTTATTATCTCTTTCCTTCTTGTTTTAGGTTTACTTTAATCTTCTCTTTCTAGCTTCTCAACATGGGAGTTTAGATTTTGACTTTAGACCTTTCTTCTTTTCTAATATAAATATTTAATGCTATAAATTTTCCTCAAAACACTGATTTAGTGGCATCCAAAATTTTGATGTGTTGTATTTTCGTTTTGATTCAGTTAAAAATATTTTCCAGGGTGCCTGGGTGGCTTAGTCAGTTAAGTTTCCGACTCTGACTCAGGTCATGAGCTCACAGTTTGTGGGTTCGAGCCTTGAATTGGAGTCTGTGCTGACAGCTCAGAGCCTGGAGCCTGCTTTGGATTCTGTGTCTCCCTCTCTCTCTGTCCCTCCCCAGCTCAGGCACATGCTCTCTCTCTCTCGCGCGCGCTCTCTCTCTCTCTCTCTCTCTTTCTCTCTAAAAAATAAATAAACATTTTAAAAAATGTTTGATATTTTCCAATTGTCCTTAAGACTTTCCGCTTTGCTGTGAGAGTGTATTGTAAATATTTTAAAGTGTTTGGAGACTTTCCTATTATCTTTCTGTCCTTGACTTGTAACTTAATTCCATTTTGGTCAGAGAACATACTTTGTATGATTTCAATTATTTTATATTTGTTAAGGTTTGTTTATGATCCAGAATATGATCTACTTTGGTAAATGTTTTACATTCACTTGAAAAGCATGAGTATTCTGGGGCGCCTGGGTGGCGCAGTCGGTTAAGTGTCCGACTTCAGCCAGGTCACGATCTCACAGTCCGTGAGTTTGAGCCCCGCGTCAGGCTCTGGGCTGATGGCTCAGAGCCTGGAGCCTGTTTCCGATTCTGTGTCTCCCTCTCTCTCTCTGCCCCTCCACCGTTCATGCTCTGTCTCTCTCTGTCCCAAAAATAAATAAACGTTGAAAAAAAAAATAAAAAATAAAAAAAAAAGAAAAGCATGAGTATTCTGTTGTCACATGGAGTATTCTAGGAGTCTGTTAAACCCAGTTGGTTGATAATGCTGTTCAGCCTCTTTTCTGTTCTTATTCTTACGGATTTTCTGTCTACTGTGATTACTGAGAGAATGTTTAAGTTTCCAACTGTAATGGCTGATTTGTTTGTTTTTCCTTCCAGTTCTTCATATATTTGGAAGCTCTGTTGTTAGAGGCAAACACATTTTTTTTAAATTATGTTTTCTTGAATGGACCTTTTTCTCATTATGTAATTCACTATTTTGCCCCAGTAATTTTCTTTGCTCTGGAGTCTATTTTGTCTGAAATTAATATGGTCACTCCAGTTTTCAACTGATTACTGTTTCTGTAGTGTATATTTTCTATTATTTTACTTTTGACTTACCTATATCATCATAATTGAAGTCAATTTCTTATAAAAAGCATAGAGCTAGGAATGTTTTTGACCCATTCTCCCAATGTCTTTGTGTGTTTAGACCACTTATATTTAATATAACTATTTATATGTTTGCATTTAGGTCAACTATGTTATTATTTGTTTTCTATTTGTTTCCTCTGTTCTTTCCTTCGTTTCCCCCTTCCTATCTTCTTTTAGATTATTTGAACATTTTTAGTATTCCACTTTAATTTATATACTGTGAATTTTTTTTTTTTTAAGTAGGCTCCATGCCCAGCATGGAGCCCAATACAGGGCATGAACTCACAACCCTGAGATCAAGACCCGAGCTGAGATCGAGAGTCAGATGCTCAACCAACTGAGCCAGTCAGGCACCTCTATTGTGGTTTTTACTATATTTCTTTGTACAGTACTTTAATTGCTGCCCTAGGGCTAACAATATATATACTTAACTTCTCAGAGGCTAGAGTCAGTATTTTACCTCTTCAAGTGAGATGTAGTGATTTTGCCACCATATAGGTCCCTTACGTCTCCTGTTTCTGTTGTATGTCTACCCAGACATTTAGCATTTCTGTTATTCTTCTTTCCTTCCTGATGATACACGTTCCCTTCTAGTATCATTTCCCTTCCATAGGAAAAATGTACTTCAGCAATTCTTTTAGAACAGGTGTGTCAGTGAGTTAGTCTTGTAGCTTTCTCTTATCTGGTACTCTTTACTTCACCTCCAATATTGAAAGACATTTTGACTGAATGTAGACTTATAGAATGAAAGTCTTCTCATTCAGCAGGTCTATTATTCCACTTCCTTTTGACCTCCATGGTTCCTGATGAGAAATCTGTAGTCATTTCAATCATTGTTCCCCTATAAATAATGTGTTTTCATTGATTACTTTCAAGATTTTTGCATTGTCTTCACTTCTCAGCAATCTGATTACTGTTTCTTAGCAGGGAATTCTGTGGGCATATCTTTTTTTTAATGTTTATTTATTTTTGAAGGAAAGAGAGACAGAGTGTGAGTGGGGGAGGGGCAGAGAGAGAGGGAGACACATAATCCAAAGCAGGCTCCAGGCTCTGAGCTGTCAGCACAGAGCCCGACATGGGGCTTGAACTCACAAACCGCAAGATCATGGTCTGAACCAAAGTTGGACGCTCAACCAACTGAGCCACCCAGGCGCCCCTGCGGGCATACCTTATTTGGGATTAGCTGAACTTCTCGTCTGTAGATTTGTGTCTTTTGCCAAATTTGGGAAGTTCTCAACCATTTTTTTTTTTTTTAATGTACCACACTTTCTTCTCTCCTTGGTTTCCAATGACACAAACATTAGATGTTTTGATATTGTACCACAGGTCCCTGAAGCTCTATTTATTTCTTTTTCCTATCTTTTCCCCCGCTCTGTTATTCACATTAAATAATTTCTGTTGATGTATCTTCAAGGTCACTGACCTTTTCCTGTCATCTTCACTCTGCTATTATGCCCAGCCAGGAAGTGCCTTCATGTCAGTTATTGCACTTTTCTGCTCTGAAATCAAAATTTGGTTCTTTGTACCCTGTATTTCTTTGCAGAGACTTTCTATGTTTCCATTTATTTCCAGAGTATTTACCCTTACATTTTGTCACATTTTTATAGTAGCTGATTTTAAGTCAGATAATTCCAACCATGCTGCCATCTTGACATTGGCATTCTGTAACTGTCTTTTCCCAGGCAAGGTGAGATTTCCAGGCTTTTCATAGGCCAAGTAATTTTCATTGTATCCTAGACATTTTGAATATCATGAGACACTGGTTCTTATATAAACCCTATGGATAATGTTAATATTTGTGTCTTATCAGATGATCAATCTACTTGGTTGTGTTCAGGCTGCAAGTTCCATTCAGCCTTTTGAAGTTCTAGTGTCAATGCCAGTTCCATTTATCAAAGCCTTTGCAGGGCTATTCAGATCTATCTGGTGGGTATGCCACCCAGTGGCCAGTCTGGGATTTGAATGATAGTTTTTTAGTTCCACTGTCAAAGTTTGTGATACACGGGCCAAAACTAGATCCATGCATGCACGAATAGCTTGAGAATAAGCCCAGGAACTTATAAACAGCTTAAGAAGTCACTTCCCAAATGTTCCTTCTCCATGATTTCCCCTGTACTTTCTGGGTCCATAGGGCCCCCTTTTTCAGTCTTCTGGCCAGATAGCTGGGGCTTCATTTTCTCCTCTCTGTCACATATTTGCACAAAGGAACCTGTGTCGTAGGCCAGGAAGAGACTCAAAAGAGAGCAAGAGGGAGAGCGAGAGAGAGAAAGCAACAGAAATTCATCCTACCCTCTTGGGGACCACAGCTTCTCTGAATAAAGGAAAGATTCCCCTCCCTCAAAGTTTGACACCTAGGGCCTCTTACTGTCACTACCAGCAGATTCCTTTCCTATTCCTCAAGCCTGATCTAGAGTAGAGGGCTTCTCCTAAAGTAAAGCTGATGCTTACTTCTGAGCTTCTGATTGCATTAAGACCAGGCCAGAGAATAGTCGATTTAAGAAACAAACAAACAATCAAACAAAACAGTAAACATTGCTGGTTCTGGGGTACTTTGAATTCTGGTCTTCTTCCCCAATCTACCTGCTCCTGTTTGCTTATCAAAGTCATCAAATGGTCCCACCATGCATTCTGTCCAAGTTGTTAGCTGTATTCAAGGGGAGACACGGGGTGAGCGTGTTTGCTCCGTCTCATTCAGAACTGGAAGTGCTATACCCATAACAACTAGCTTCATACTAGTCATTGTATTTTTCAGTTCCGGATTTCTAGTTGGTTGGCTTTTAAGTCTATGCCACTTTTTAAAGTTTCTAGTTCTCCGAAATTTTCAATCTTGTTTTTTTTTTTTTTTACCTTCTTTGAATACAGGAAAAAGAGTTTTAGTTTTATAGTTCATGTCTAATAATTCCAAACGTTAGAAAAGTTGGAACCCCCATGGACACATTATATTATCTGCTGGTTTTGCTACTTCTTTTTCACATTTTCCTCTCTTGGTGTGCCTGCTTGTCTTCATTTGGATGCCAAGTGTTAATTTTTTTTAATATTTATTCATTTTTGAGAGTGAGAGAGACAATGCATGAGCAGGGGAGGGGCAGACAGCGAGGGAGACACAGAATCAGAAACAGGCTCCAGGCTCCGAGCTGTCAGCACAGAGCCCAACGCGGGGCTCGAACTCACAGACCACGAGATCATGGCCTGAGCTGAAGTCGGACTCTTAACCGACTGAGCCACCCAGGTGCCCCAGATGCCAAATATTATATTTGAAGTGCTTTTTAAAAATAGTTAGAGGCCAGGGGCACCTGGATGGCTCAGCCAGTTAAGCATCTGACTCTTGATTTTGGCTTAGGTCATGCTCTCACAGCTTGTGGGATTGAGCCCCGTGTAGGGCTGCACACTGATGGCACAGAGCCTGCTTGGGATTCTCTCTCCTTTTCTCTCTGCCCCTCCCCTGCTTGTGCTCGCTCTCTCTCAAAATAAATAAATGAACTTTAAAAAATAATTTGAGTCTTAAAGTGATACTATCGTCCTCCAGATGATTTTCGCTTCTTCCAGGTGCTTGAAGGCACAAGGTGTCTTGAATCACCTTAACCTAACTTCAGGGATTGGGATATGTGTTTGTCACCTGGGTAACTTAGAGCTAAACCTCAATCCCTGTGTGGGTAATTTACTTCTGGCTCACTATTCCTTCAGGGTCCCAACCCAAAGACCAGGGGGTTGACCAGGGCTACTACTCTTGAGACCACAGATGCCAACCTTTGTGTCCCTAGTCCCATAAGGCTGTGTCTAAAACACTGCTGAGTCTCTCATCCTCCTCTCCTGGAGTGGCAAACAGCTGCTATGACAAACACTGGGTTTGTCACCATTCTGGATTTCCATTTTGTCCCATATCCCGGGCTGCTAACCCTTCACTTTGTCCTTTACTTGCTGTCCTCTGTAGGGAAACTGGTCTGAACTATCTAACCTAGCACTACTGGAAGCTGATAGTCAATAAATGTTAGTTCCCCCTCCTTTCCGTCCCATGCTCGAGCCTAGGTGATGTTACAGTTCATGCTAAACCAACCAAAGCAGAATACAAGACACAGAAGAGAAGAAAAAGTGTTGAGACGCTTTGAAAGCATCTGGGCATTAAGACTAGGACAGGCAGGGTTGCATTCCTGGGCTAGCCCACCATCTTACTTTTGCTTCATGCTCCCTGTCCTTCCCAGAATGGCTTCCTTCCTCTCTCCCACCTATCTGAACTCTTTCAACCTGGGGATATCATGGACACTCTTCCAGATCAGAAAAATTCGAGCCGATGCTTTTCTACTACGGTATTTCCAGCAATGAATCCTGTACATGCTGCCAACCAGCCTGGCCACGTCCCAGATGCCTTCCCTGGTCACTGTGGACTACTTCACCCTCCTTCCCTGGAAACCTACTGCAGTAACCATTCACCACACCCTCTGTCCTTGTGGTTTGGTGTAAGTCTAATGCCCTCGATTCACCAGAGAATTCCTTGAGGCAAGGATCATGCCCCTCCTCAAGTCCCCCCTCTCAGAAAATACTTGTATTCACGTATTCTCTGAAAACCAAAGATGCCTGGTTATGGGAGGGGAGTTTCCAAATCTCGGTATGATCATCCCCAAGTCTGAGATCGCAAGGCGTTCAGCAGCGCTCTCCCATGTCTACACTGTCCCCTCCAAAGACCTGGGAAGATGGGGCATTCCACCATGTCCCCACACTCCAGTACCTCAGCTCCAGAGATCTAAGCCAGTCTCAGAGAAGATCTCAGGTTAGGGCACTAACAAGCAGCCTTTGAGGATACTGGAGGCCAGTTCCCACTCATTAAGTACCTTCAGGGAAGATTGCTTCTGCCTGGGGAAAGAGCTGTCTACACAGCATTACTGGGCTTAGGGGCAGGGGAGCATGATGTCTAGACATTCTTAACAACCCAAGAGGCCTCAGTCCCAGCACCTGCTCCTCATCCATATCCAGTATGGAAGCCTCATCTAAACTGTCAGAGATGTCCCCTATCTCCAGGAAAGGAAATCAAGACAAAGAAGGGAGCAGTGGCATCAGAGCCCTGAGTCAAGATCCTTCAAGTACTAACCCTAACAAGAGACATGCTGAGCCCGTATGAAGGAAGCATCAGAACTTAAAAAGAGGTATGAAAGAGGCTTGAATAGTGGAAAGGAATACCATGCCGTCAGGTGAGAAAGCTAAATATTAAGATATGGATTTTTCCAAATTAATTCTTATACTTACTATAATCCCAATCAGAATACCAATGATATAGAGACAGAAAGCACGTTAGTGGTTGCCCGGGTCTGGGGGTGGGGACACGGGTAAGCTGCAAAAAGGAACAGGGACCTTTTTGGGCTGATGGAAATGTCCGAAAATGGGATTGTGGTAATGCCTGCATAACTGTAAGTTGTGTATATTAAATTGCACATTTGAACTAGGTGAATGTTATAGTATATATATGACATCCCAATAATGCTGATTAAAATATATATCTAGCAAGTTTTACTAAAAGATCGTTCCAAATGCAAATTGCACTTCCGTTTTCCAAGATTTAATAGGCTTTTGATCTTGTTAAAAACAGCTTACCACTTTTTTAAATGTGATTTAAAAAAAAAAAAAGGTAAATACAGAGGTACCAAAAAACTAGTATGTGGGAATTTAAAGAATTTCAAATAGTGATTCTATAGTTTTCCTAGAGGAATGAACAAGAGAGAATAGCTAAGAAAATTTTAAAAGAAGTCTAAGAGGGTTGCTTTGCCAGAAATTAAAGCTACGATCATTCAAACAAGGCCATTCTGTTGTAAGAATCAACAAACACATTAACAGATTAGGATGAGTATATATACAGGAACCAAAATCGGCCTTAATGTGTATAAAAATTAGTATGGTAAGAAAGAATCACAAACTAATAGCTAAGAATTAAATATTCCACAAATGATACTAGGGGAATTACCTACTTGCTAACTAAAAGTCGAGCTGGAAACTGATGCTATATTAGATACTCAAATCAATTCCGGGTTAATTTAAAAGTCAAATGAAGACATTCAAAAAACAAAAAATTACTTAAAATGTAGACGAATACTTAATGAACCTTAGAACAGGGAAGGAACGCATAACCCATGAAAGAAATGGTTAAAATATCCATATGGTGGCACCTTACTGCAACCATTAAAGTTTTCTGGATAATTTTTAGAAACCATGAGAAGATGCTCATGAAATACTCAGAAGTGAAGAAACCAGGTTATAAAACTGACTCAGAAGAACAGCACACATTACATTTTAAAAACAATAAAACTACATATACGGAAAGGTTGGTACATACACCAAGAGGCTTCTGGGTGGTAGAACTATAGATGAATTGTTACTTTCTCCATCAAACTTGGAGGGCTCCCCCCTCCCCATATTTTTCACCATGACCGTGGGTTTCTTTCATAATCAGAAAAAGAAGGGTTTTTTTTTTTTAAGACTTGGGAGAATAAGAATATGAAAAAACATGGGGCGCCTGGGTGGCTCAGTCGGTTAAGCAACCGACTTTGGCTCAGGTCACGATCTTGCAGTTCATGGATTTGAGCCCCGCATGGGGTTCTGTGCAGACAGCTCGGAGCCTGGAGCCTGCTTGGGATTCTGTGTCTCCCTCTCTCTCTGCCCCTCCCCAGTTCATGCTCTCTCTCTCTCTCTCTCTCAAAAATAAACACACATAAAGACAAAGAAACAAAAAGAATATGAAAAAACAATCAAATTCGGCCACTAAAAAGCAGCAGCTTCAACATGCACATAGATGTTAAATGTGTTTCTCACATGTGTGATCTATTTCACGAATTTTTAGAGCACAGAAGAATGAAAGACACACAAGCATTTTGTGGGAACAGTGGGACTGGTGCACCTGTCCCTCCTGAGAGGCAAGGAGGGCCCTGCCAGGAGGTGCAGCCGGCCCGGCTGTGGCGTCCCCACCCCTGTGGGCGGGGAGGCCACCTTCACTCAGACTTGGCTGCGGGCCTGGTCACTTCCCAAATGAGCTCCCTTGGGGCCCATGAGGGCCATCCCTGCAGCAAGGCCCTCCTGTCCAGCCTGAGGACTGTCAGGCACACAGAGTAGCCCTGGCTGGGCCACTAGGAAGTCATCACACCGGCTGCCAACATCTCCAGAGACCAAGCGTGAGGGGTGAGTCATGAACAGACTGAGTCTGGTTTGAGGTTCACTCCACCCCCAAACCCTCTGAACTACTGTCCCCACAGACTCACTCAGCACCACTGAAAGAAAACCAGTTCCCCTGATCACCCTTAAAACTGATCTCTCCCTGGGGTGCCTGGGTGGTTCAGTCTGTTGGGCATCTGACTCTCGATTTCAGCTCAGGTCATGATCTCACGCTTCATGAGTTCGAGCCCGAGTCAGGCTCTGCGCTGACAGCATGGAGCTTGCTTGAGATTCTCTCTCTCCCTCTCTCTCTGCCCCTCCCATGCACTCTCTCTCTCTCAAATTAAATAAATAACTTAAAAAAAAAAAAACTGTCTCTCCCTCCTTTCCCGATGGAAGTTCTCTCCATGGGAAAGGCAGCGCCCCCCAACCCCGTTGTCCGTGAAGCACCCCTTCCCTGTGCCCTCCATGAGGTCTGGGGGCAGGTGGCTTGTCCCTTCTGTCGTCTGCCCTGGCTTTTGAAACGCCCTTCCTTTCTGCCACTCAGAAGGAATACTGTTCACTGTAAAACCGCCTGCCGAAACTCCCATGAAATAGCAACTGCCCTCTGCTCCCTGAAACAAGATTAGCGCGGACCAAATGGGACACTTTCTTCTGTCGCGCCTCTCAACCCTGTCCCCCTCCCCGGTCCCCAAACTCCTTAATGCTGTCGCCCCCCTGCCTCTCTCTTTGAAGAGTGGATACCCCCATCCCTACCTCCACACAAAACATCACCTTCCCTCTCTCTGCTGGCTACCCGACCCCTGAAAATGATGGCACTCCTGTTCCCCCACGGAAGAGTTAGCATCTATATCCCTCGTAGTAGTTATCTTTTATCTCCTGCCATGTATTTAGTTCTTAATACGCATCCGGCCCTGTGCTGAGCACAGACCCTCAGTAGCCTTATGAAGCAGGTAGTATTTTTATTCTGATTTTACAACGCGCCCAAATCGCAAAATGTTAAGCATATAGTCAGCTTAAACCAGAATTTCCTGGACAGTTGCTATATGTTTTTTAAGTTTATTTACTTATTTTGAGAGACAGCAAGCAGGGGGAGGGGCAGAGAGAGGGAGAGAGAGAATCCCAAGCAGGCTCTGCTCTGTCAGCACAGAGCCCAGTGCGGGGCTGGAACTCACCAACTGTGAGATCGTGACCTGAGCCGAAGTCGGACACTTAACCGACTGAGCCACCCAGGCGCCTCTGATATATATTTTTTAATGTTTTTTTTAAGTTTATTTATTTATTTTTGAGAGAGACAGATATAGTGCAAGGTGGGGGAGGAGCTGAGGGAGAGAGGGGGAGGGAGAGAGAGACAGAGACAGAGAGAGAGAATCCCACGCAGGCTCCAAGCTGCCAGCACCTATGCAGGGCTCGAACCCACCAACAGTTGATATTTTTAAAAATCTTCTGCCAAGCATCCAGGTCGAGACCCCCTGCACACTACAGTGCGCTCCTGTTCCTCGGTCTCCCCACGAAACGCTGCTGCCTCAGTATAGCCCACAGAAAACTCTCCACGGGCTCTTTCCCCACCAAAGAACATCATTTTCCTCTCCCTCCCTCTGGGACACGGTCCCTTGGCCGTGAGCCCCCATGCTGTCAGAGGAGAGGGTCAGACTCAAGCTGTGCTGCCCTCAGGCCTGGCATCTGGAGATTGGCTGGAGTGAGGGCCAGGCCTGTGGTCCCCTGCTCCTGGCGGGCACTCCATCACCACCTCACCCCCTTCTATAAATAGCCCACTGCTCGCTGGCCGCCGAGCTGCTGGAGCAGGAGTTTCCATGAGGTCAGCTTCCCAGAGCAGCCTCTAGGCACCCAACACCCACACTTACCTCTCCTGGAGTCCTGTGGCCTCCTCGCCCCTGCAGGGGGCTGTCCCGGGTGCCGTGTCTCCGCCGGGCAGGGGGTGTGGGCACTTGGGCAGAGGCCTGAGGTGAGGCCTTGCCTAAGGGTTCTGGAGCCTGGCCCAGCGAAGAATCGGGCATGCTGTCGGTGGCAGGCTCCTCTTTGGGCTTTGGCGGAGCAAATCTCCTCCTGTTGAAAGGCCTAGTCGGCTGGGGGGCTGAGGATGGGGGCTGGCCAGGGGCAGCAGGCCCCCTTTCACCCCCGGCCTCGCTGGGTACCTTCCCCGAGGACGTCTCTCCGGGTGCCCGGCCACTTGGGGTCTCGGGTCCCTCCTTCCCCTGAGTGCCCCCCCGGGTGCTCTCCAGATACATGTCCTTCAGGGAGAAATACGCTTCCCGGTCTGTGCCTGGGGCGGGGGCCTTCTGGGCCCGGTCCGGAGTGCCCACAGCCGCGTCTGGCTTCCTGGGGCCATCCACTCCCGAGGACGCAGGCCCCCGTGCAGCCCTGCCTCCGGGCCGGGTCTGAACCTGCTCCACATTCACGGGCCCCTGTGTCCCCGGGGGCTCAGGCTTGTCTGAACTCGGGGCACGGTTTTCAGAAGAACGGTGGCTTCGAGCTGCCTTCTCTAACTCTGGCTTCCGCAGACCTTGCTTAGGTTCCTCGTCTTTCTTTTTCTTCTTGGCCCCAGACTCCTTCTGGGGGGCTCTCTGAGGCGCCAGCTCCATGGCCTCATAGATGTACGTCAACAGGCCGTGCTCCCCATCCTCCCCGTTCTCCGGGACAGCCTCCCCGTTGGTGGTCACCTCTCCGGGCACAAAGCTGTTGATCAGCCCCAAACCGGGGTGCCCACCAGGCTCGGTCTCTTCCACCTGCCACGCCGCCGGGGTCCCGTCCTCAGCCTCCTCGGTCGGGCCCGGGGGCGCAGGCACCTCGGCCCCGCTCAGCCGCCGCTTCCGCTGGAAGCGGTCGGGGCTGAGCTTCCGCAGGGTGTCGGCATCTCCCGCCACCTCCTTCCTGGGCTTCCAGCTCTGCTCGATCTCCCGCAACTTTGCCGCAGCCTTGCGCTTCAGCTTGGCGAACCAGCGCTGGTGGATCTTGTACTCGGTCATGGTGCCAACCTCCAGGACCCCCGAGCAGGACACGATGCCCTTGGTGTTCCGGGCAGACGCCTGGTAGATGGCCGCATCTTCCTCCTGACACCTAGACGGAGGAGCAGGAGATGCCGACCCGGCCCTCCTGCCAGGCGAGAGGCCCCACGCCCCACAGCCAGCACCTCCCGGAGCTGAGCACGCTGCCCCGCCCCCCACGGGTCCCGCCCCGAGCGCCACCCTCCACCCCCAGACATCACCGTGTCATCCAACGTACAGATGGGGAAACCGAGGCCGGCACCAGGGAGGGAGCTGGCCCAGGTCATGCTGTTCCGGGAGGGGATTAGACTTGGGGCCTAGGAGAGCTCCCTTCAGAAGCAGGTGACCCGCATAGCCCCCTTGTGAAGTAAGGATGACACAGGAGCCTTTTTTTGGCAGCTGACCTCATGGAAAATGTTTCTACGGGGCAGGACCTCCTCTGGTTGTGCTCCACTCTCGGGCTGTCAGAAACGCTCCCACCCCGGCCAGAGGGGATCCCAGGCACCGGCGGGCAGACACGCCTCGCCAGCAGCGGGTTCGACTCCGCAGCAGAAACCACCCCCACCCTCCTCCACCCCTGGACCCCGCCTGGGCATCTGCGTCCCGGTGGGCCCACTTCTGACGGGGCCACGGGACCCTCAGGCGACCAGAGAGGCCGCTTTCCCCTCACCTGTAGAGCTGCAGCGTGTGACGGTTGCCCTGATGCATGATCTCGTATTTCGGCAAGCCACAGTAGCGGTCTAGCTGGACATCATCCTTGTACCAGGTCACCTCCGGCTCTGGGTATCCTACGAAGGGGGCAGGAGACCGGGTTGCGGGAAGACCAGCTCCAAGGCAGCGGAAGGGGAGCGCAGAATGCCCCGGCTTCCCCAGACCACCGGAAGCACCTGGGCTGGCCCGCCTGCCCCACCCGCCGGAAGAGAAGGGCTATCATTTGGCTCAACTCATTTGCAGAAGCCAGGCCACGTCAGGGCTGAAAACTGTGCCCCCTTCAGCATCTGGAAGGCAGAGAGGGAGGAGAAACTTCCTCGCTTCCTGGTAAGAAGGGAAGCAAGAAGTTTCCAGAAAGCCTTGGCTGGTAGAAATAAGCCTCCTTCCTTCAGCGTCCTGTTCCACATCCTCAACCGTGGTCACAGTTCTATCCTCAGAGACGCCCCCGCCAGTACCCCAACACCAAGAGCCCTCCTACTTCCTGCCCAGGTTGCCGAGCTGCTGGTATCATTTGATGACATGGCTAAAACACACCCATCCACCCATCCATCCACTCATCTATCATCCATCCATCCCTAACTCCCTACCCGCTCCCACTGCCGTGAGGCCGACCAAGGTGTCTCCCCAGCCCCTCTCCCGGGGGGAGCTTCTGGGAGAGCTTCCAACTGTCAGAGTCACGGTCCCTGCCTCCATCCCCACGTGGCTGAGAGGTCCGGTGATGGACACCAATCAGCTAATCCAATCCAGTTACTTGACCTAGGTCTTAGGAATCAAGACCTTGAGACACTCTACCCTTGGGTCTGGAACTGTAACCTCAAAGGAGGGGGCAGCCCTGTTGTCCTCACGGACCAGCCTAGAGCAAGACGGAAAGACGAAGCTCGTATTCAACTTTTTTTTTTTTTTTTAATTTTATTTTTGGGACAGAGAGAGACAGAGCATGAACGGGGGAGGGGCAGAGAGAGAGGGAGACACAGAATCGGAAACAGGCTCCAGGCTCCGAGCCATCAGCTCAGAGCCTGACGCGGGGCTCGAACTCACGGACCGCGAGATCGTGACCTGGCTGAAGTCGGACGCTTAACCGACTGCGCCACCCAGGCGCCCCCGAAACTCGTATTCAGAACAGAATAAGAGATCAGAGACAGACAGACAGTCTCAACACCCTTCCAAATATTGAGTCCACGCCTCGCGTGGACACAGCTGCACTCCTCAGTCCCACAAGAAGCCCGTCTAGCCTTCCCGTGAACTCGGCTTCATTTTTTTTTTTTTTTATTTTCTTTAAAGAGACAGAGTGTGAGTGGGGAAGGGGCAGAGAGAGAGAGGGAGACACAGAATCTGAAACAGACTCCAGGCTCCAAGCTGTCAGCACAGAGCCTGAGACGGGGCTTGAACCCACGGACCGAGAGATCATGACCTGAGCCAAAGTCAGACGCTTAAAAAACTGAGCCACCAGGCGCCCCGCCTGCTTCATTTCTTAAGCTGACGCCAAGTGATTTCCACTATCTATGAGAACTCAGAGACCCCTAACACACATGCCCTCCAACATATGTATTCTGTGTGTGCTGACTGCCAAGCGAGGATTATAAAGATATAGAACGTCACCACCAGGGTCTCTGCTCTCCGGGAACCCACCGAACAGTAGAAAAGATCACACGGGGCTCACCTGCTCTGTCTGCCCTGCCGTCTCCGGGTAAATTGCCCTCACTCCTACCTCCAGCCGACCCCACTGGATCTCATCTCCTCCTGCCTCATCAAGCACATCTCTCCAACAGTCGCTCCTGCCCCCTCCCGTGTCATCGAACCATTCCCCTCCACTACATGACTCCCGGAGGCATGCAAGCCTGCTGTATGGATGTCACAGAAAAGTGCTTCGGAAGTGCCATCCGCACTCTGCCTCCTCTCCCTCCCCATCCAGTTGGGCTTCTGTGCTCCCAGGCAGCAGCAGAACTGTTCCTGTTGAGGTCGCTCACGACTCACACATCGGCCAAATCTACGGGCAATTCTTTTTTTTTTTTTTTTAATGTTTATTTATTTTTGAGAGAGAGAGACAGAGCAGGGGAGGGGCAGAGAGGGAGACACAGAATCCGAAGCAGGGTCCAGGCTCTGAGCTGTCGGCACAGAGCCCAAAGCGGGGCTTGAACTCATGAACCGTGAGATGGCGACCTGAGCCGAAGTCGGACGCTGAACCGACTGAGCCCCCCAGCCGCCCCCAACTGGCAATTCTCGTGCCTCATCTACCGAATCTGTCAGCACTGCCCCCCCCAACCCCGCTCCATTTCCTGAAAACTTTTCCTCACTCTTATGGAGTGCTCTTCCTCTTTCCTCGTCTGTCTCTTCTCCTAGACCCATGTCCCATGAGGGCAGGAATCCTATCCTCTTTACTGCTATATCACCGCCACCTAAGATCGTGCCTGGCACGTAGTAGTTACTTAATAAAACCCTGCTGGATGAGTGAGTAAAGGAGTGAGTAAGGACACGAGCAAACAAACAAGCAAGGGACAGATGGGGAGGGTGTGCCTGACGTAGGAACCGTAACAGTACGGTGTGGGGGTGGAAAGCAGAGGACACGCCGGGGAACGTACAGGAACAGGGAGCAAGGGAGGCGAGGCGGCAGCTGAGGCGGCCAGGAACAAACTCTGGGCAACCCTGACTGTAAAGTGAACCCCATGTTTCCACTGTGAGCTAAAGTCCCTGGTTACATCACCGCGTGTGGCCGGGGCCAGCACAGGTGTCCTCACCATCCTGTGTGATGATCTCATCCCTCCGAGAGCCCGGCTCAGAGCCTCCCTGCCCCATGATCTGCCCGGTAGGGCCTCAGAGTCCAGGGCACCTGAGTCCAGTCAAGCTGGGGCAAGGAGGGAGATACTGAATGGGCCTCACAGCCCGAAGGCGGAGGCCTCAGCCCCCGTGCCATCCTCGGGGTGCCTCTTCGAAACACGGGGGCCAACCTGACAGCTTAGGGCTCCGCGGCAACAACGGGTTTGGACGGAAAACATCTCCTCGTCCCCTGGACGATACGAACTGTGCTCCAAAACACACAAAGGCAGGAAAGGTCCTTCCTTCCGAGCGGCACACGCGTGTGCCCACAGGCAGGCATGCGCACACGGATACAAGCTGTAGCCAGGGACACCCCCTCCCCCGCCCCGCTGTGGTGCTGCAGGCCGGGACCTCTGCCTCACAGCCGGCAGGCCCGAGTCTGGAACACCAGCCTGGGGACTTGCAACCTTGTCCCCACCATCCCCAGTTTGAGAAGCTCAGATTGAAGAGAGAAATAACGACAGATGTCAATGTAGAGTTTTCAAAGCGCTTTCAAATGTATTTTCGTTTGGCCCTCCCGTGAAAACAACTGCCAAGCATTTATTGAGGACTTTCTCTGTGCCAGCTACTGAGCTGAACGTTCTTCATGCGTCATCTCGTCGGATCCTACACAGATCCTACGGAACGTACTGTTTTAATCCCAGGTGTAAAAGATGAGGAAATCCAGGCCCATGAAATTAAGGCTTCTGCCCCAAACCATCCAGCTGATACGCAGAAGAACCAAATTCAAATCCCTCTTTTCTACAAGACAGGCGGGTCAGGCGTTTCAACCCCTGTTTTCCACAAGAGGAAGGTGAGGCTCTGGCAAGCAAAGGAACTTAGCCAGGGTCACAAAGTTGGCACACGACAAGGCACGTGGCTTTTCCATTTCCTTCTACCAGCGCCCTTTCCAGTGAGGACTGCGGGACCAATATGTAAGTGTTTATCCCCAGTAATCATTACACTGGACTCATTTCTCTACGAAAGGGCCTTTTTCAGGAATGTGGTTCTGTCTAAAGGCTCAGTCTTCTTCCTCCTCCTGCCCCAACGTCTGTGCGTGCACACACACACACACACCAACATAAAATCCACAGAGTCGGGGCGCCTGGGTGGCTCAGTTGGTTAAGCACCTGACTTGGGCTCAGGTCAAGATCTCACGGTCAGTGAGTTCGAGCCCTGTGTGAGGCTCTGTGCTGACAGCTCAGACGACGATGGACAACCTCAAGGACACCAGCATTCTGGCCAGAGGGGCCCTGGGGGAGACAGCAGCCAGAAGGCCGAGTCAAGGCGAGCTAACCCCCCATATGCCCACTCTGAGGGGGAAGAGCCTCAGGGCTGTCCATCCCTTCTCCAGGACCCCGAGGGCTTCCCTCAGAGCTCCACGAGCAGGACAACCGGCACAGACCCCTCTCCCTCACGTGCTGTTAGGTTCGGACCCACCGGAAAGTATCACCTGTCCCTGGCAGGGCCCTGGCGGGGCTGACTCATCACCATCTAGCTCAGGGGATGCTGGCAGCAGGGTGGGAGGCAGACAGGCACGTGTGGTCACTCCTTCCCCACACACACCAGCCGGGAGCACCACACGAGTCCCACAGGGAGGCCAGTCTCAGCCATAGGTCTATCCACCATCTACCTCTCCAGGTTGGGAGACCCAGCCCCTGTCTCCTTTGTTCTCTGATTTTTCTGCATCCCCCTTTGCCCTCCCCCTTTCTTCCCCATACAGTCCACATTTTCTCCTTGCTCACTGGAAATGGCTTACTTACTACGGTGATCGCAGAGACCCCTTCCCTAATCTGCTACATAAAATTCAGGTGACCTGAGATTGCTTGGGGGTGGGGGGGGGAAGGGGCAACAGCGGGGAGGAGGAAGTTAGTTACAATAGAGGACTGAGGCATGGATGTTAGACACAGCCAGAGCCCTGGAAATCCCACAGCCCCAAGTGGGAGTCCTGTAGACCCGAGCATGGCAGGGGCTCCCGAGCAGAAAGGAGACCACGGTCATCTGGTGGTCGCATGAGACATGGATGTTGTCTCAACTGAGGGGATAAAAGTTTGCTCCTTTGCGTGGGGCTTAAAACAGGGCAAAGCCTCGTGATGACATCGGAGGCACTTAATAAAATGCCCCAGGAGTCTGTAAGTCAGGATCCTGTCTGGCTTCTCCACTTTGCTCTCAGAGTCCATGGCTCCGAAGGGCAGAATGGAAGAGGGAGAGGAGGGAGAGCCGTCCCTGGTGCCAGCCCCTCTCCGGTGGCCCAAGGCCCCTGCAGCAGCTGCGGTGCAAAGGAATAGACATCCGGGCTTGCTCCAGAGAGACCCGGTGTGCTAGCTTTGTGCTCTACCCTTTCAGATCTCACAGGCTTCTTGGAGGGAGAGATGTGCGAGCAGGAAAACAGATATCGCGAGAGCTCTCCGTGGAAGTGCTGGAGATGATGTCCTAGAGGATAAGCCTTTTGGGCTGGACTTGGAAAGATGAGAAGGAATTTTCCAGGCAAAGGAGTAAGCTTCTAGGTAAAAAGACAGAGTGAAAACTCTGTCTACAAAACCCACTACAAGTACTCTAAAGAGATTTTGTATTAAAAGATGTGAGACCACAGGGACGGGGAGAACAGGTGAGGCGAGCAGAAGGAGGAACAATAGTTTGAAGGTCGGAAAGCAGATGGACAAGCAGAAACTGACTCCGCAGACCCGGGACAGCTGGCCTCTTAGGCAGCAGAGGGGCAACTGATAGCTACCCTTTGAACATGGGCGCATAAGTGTTGGCAACCACTTGCGGGGAAGGGGAAGGAGGAGAGATTATAAGTTGCTTGAAAAGCGATCAGATCTCTGGATCCCCTCACCCCGTCCATACCACCAGGTAATGGCTCCTCCCCCCTATGCATGGCCAAAGGTGAGGTTGATTATCTGGAAAGGTAAAACTTTAGCCTGAGGGTAAGCCAGCACTGCTGAGGGCATGACTGCTCCAGGGAAAACAGAAAAATGTGATGACTGTGCATAAAATAAATGCTCTCTGGTGAGAGCCCACCCAACCCACTAATCTGAATCCGCACAGTTCCCGGAACATCTTTACCCTCCGGGCAAGATACGGGAAGAGCATTCACTAGGGACTCTAGCCAGTCCATGATGAAGGAATTAAAGAAACTCACTCTGTCAGTTCCAATGCTGCCAGATCACCCACCCTACAACGAAGCCCCAAGTTTTCAGGCCCCTCCCACTTGCTCAGAACTACCAGCTTTTTAGTCTCTACTCTTAACCGCTACCTGACAGCCAAAGACCCCTAGGTATCTGGGAAAGTCTATACATAGAAGATGAAGGACCAAAACCATTAAGTTAAATTTTAAAAAAGCAAATTGGGGGGCGCCTGGGTGGCGCAGTCGGTTAAGCGTCCGACTTCAGCCAGGTCACGATCTCGCGGTCCGTGAGTTCGAGCCCCGCATCAGGCTCTGGGCTGATGGCTCGGAGCCTGGAGCCTGTTTCCGATTCTGTGTCTCCCTCTCTCTCTGCCCCTCCCCCATTCATGCTCTGTCTCTCTCTGTCCCAAAAATAAATAAACGTTGAAAAAAAAAAAATTAAAAAAAAAAAAAAAAAAAAGCAAATTGGAAGAAACCCAAGCTATGCAGGGAGAAGGAAACTTTTAGAAAGCCATCATTACTAGTCTCAGATCTAAAAGAAGACATTACATTCATAAAAAAAATAGGATACCACAGTAAGAAAATTTTTAAGGAGCTCTTAGAAATTAAAAACCCAGTGAAAGGGGCGCCTGGGTGGCGCAGTCGGTTAAGCGTCCGACTTCAGCCAGGTCAAGATCTCACGGTCCGTGAGTTCGAGCCCTGCGTCAGGCTCTGGGTTGATGGCACGGAGCCTGGAGCCTGTTTCCGATTCTGTGTCTCCCTCTCTCTCTGCCCCTCCCCCGTTCATGCTCTGTCTCTCTCTGTCCCCCAAAAAATAAATAAAAACGTTGAAAAAAATTAAAAAAAAAAACCCAGTGAAAGGGGTGCCTGGGTGGCTCAGTCAGTTGACCGTCAACTTTGGCTCAGGTCATGATCTGGTGGTTCTTGAGTTTGAGCCCCACGTCGGGCTCTGTGGTGACAGCTCAGAGACTGCTCAGAGACCTGCTTCAGACTGTGTGTGTGTGTGTGTGTGTGTGTGTGTGTGTGTGTGTGTCTCTCTCTGTGTCTCCCCTGTTTGCATTCTTTCTCTCTCTCTTTCTCTCTCACTCAAAAATAAATTCAAATAAGTAAACATTAAAAAATTATAAACATTCAAAAAAACAGTGGAAGAGTTGAAAGATAACACTGAGGCAATCTGGAAAGTGGAGCAAAAAAGACAAATCAATAAAAGGGGGAAGAAAGAATAAGAAAATAAGAGAATGAGTCTAGGGAAGCAGATATTCACATAACAAGAGTTCCAGAAAGAAAGAACAGAGAAAACAGGAGGAAGAAACCAACATCACAGTAATCTCAAATTTCCCAGAACTAGAAGCCATTGGTTACCAGATTGAAAGTGTCCAAGCACGCTCCAGGATGAAAAGACACCCATATCAAGATACATCATTATGAAATACCAGAACATTCTTACAAGCCTCCAGAGAGGAAAAATAAGTTTCCTGCAAAGAGTGAGGAATAAGAACCGTCTTCCTGCTCTGAATGTTAACACTGGGGGCAAGAAGGCAATGCAGCAGTGTCTTCAAAATTCTGAAGGACAATTATTTTCAACTTAGAATCTAGACCCAGCCTGTTAAGTTTCTCAGGACCCATGATGGGGGGTGGGAGGGAGGGGAGGGTGGGTGATGGGCATTGAGGAGGGCACCTGTTGGGATGAGGACTGGGTGCTGTATGGAAACCAATTTGACAATAAATCTCATATATTAAAAAATAATAATAATAAAAATAAATTGAGAGTTTAGACCATAAAAAAAAAAAAGAATCTAGACCCAGCCAAACTCCCCATCAAAAGTAAAATAAAAGAGGGGCGCCATGGTGGCTCAGTCAGCTAAGCGTCCGACTTCAGCTCAGGTCATGATCTCATAGCCTGTGAGTTCCAGCCCCACATCAGGCTCTGTGCTGATGGCTCCGAGCCTGGAGCCTGCTTCTGATTCTGTGTCTCCCCCTCTCTCTGCCCCTCCCTCACTCACATTCTGTCTCTCTCTGCCTCTCAAAAAATAAATGTTGAAAAAAATTTTATTTAAAAAGAGTAAAATATAAAGAGGGAAAAAAAAAAACATCCTCAGACAGAAGTTGTCTAACATTTACTTCCCACATACTCTGCCTAGGAAGCTACCAAAACAAGAATGCAAATCAAGAAAAAGAAAAACATGGAATATAGAAAATGGGAAACCCATCACAGGAGAGAGGTAAAGGGAATGTGTAGGATGATGGTAAAGGGAGATCCCAGGATGCCAACTGCGTCAGACGCCCGGAACAACTGTATCACCCTGGAGCAGAATGGCTCAAACGAGAGGCAGGTGGAGGGCTCGCCATCACCATGCCTCCCGCTGTCGTGCCACCTGGGGTAGAATGGCTTTTTCACCTGATGAATCTACTGGAGGATGTAGGTCAGTAAAGCCGGAGAGTAAACCCAGAAAAAAGGACGACATGGGATCCAGGAACCTGACTCAAGCCCAGGAGAAAGGCCAAGGGAAACCCCGGGATAACAGCTGGGTATGGGACCTAAAAGGCCGCCAGTTCAGACAGAAGAACGGTGATCTCCAAAAGAGGTGTCCCCAAGGAAAGCAGCTAACAAGAGTACCAATGGCACTGACCTTGCAGAAAAGTGTTTTGGTTTGTTTGTTTTTTTTGTGGCAGAAAAGTGTTTTAAGAGGCTATCGGATGGGATAAGAAAAAGCAGCAATACACAGCAAAAAACCAATTCGGTGAAAAATTAAAGAAAGTACTAACTTGAGTAAAGACAAAAGAAAGTAACATAGTATACTACAACGTTGGTATGAATAATATCTCATAGAAACAAGATAAACAGTAAATATTCACTCAAACAAAAATCATGATACAACCATATTGAGAAGGTAAGTGAAGAGAAACAGAAGAAATGAAGATAGAGAGAGCCAACTCGCTATCTACCATAACAGGAAGACCAGACAGCAGGAAACTCCGAAGTCCCCAAAGTAAGCCATGGTCACATACTATTCAGCATCATGGAAATGCAGACACCAGAAGAAACAGCTGAAAGGTGAAAACGGTTGCTTCTGGGAAGACGAGTTAGGGCGGAGGGGGGGGATCTTCTGTATTTTGATACGTGCCTTTTAGTATAACGCAAACACTTAAACTATGTGCTTGTATTAATTTGATCAAATAAAAATTAATTTCCTTTGAAAGGAAGGATTAAGGACTTTCTGGAGGGGGAAAACAGCGCATGTAAAAGCACAGATCTGTGAAAGAGTCGGGTTTTTCAGAACACCGTCAGTATCACGGTCACGTAGCAGGCATCAGTTAGATGCCTTAGAGAGCAGTAGTTACCTCCTCCTCGCACGTCACCTAACCTACTTTGGCTTCCTTCTCCGTAAAACTTGACTAATAATAGCACTTACTTCATCAGGTTTTGTCAGAATCCAATGACAATGGAAACAGATGAATGTTGCAAAATGTGTTACGCTGTACAAAGGTAAGGAATAGATGCACACCTCTGTGTCCCCTGGAACAGACAGTGTTCTCAGCCTGGCGCTCGGAGGGTTCTGGGTAAGGGTGGGAACTGCCCAGGAGAAGCCGATCCCAGAGAAGCTGTTTAGCTGCTGGCTGGGCCAGACAGGTGCCCCGGAATCAGGGCACGTCACAGTTGGAAACCACCAATGCCCTTGATTTACTGGAAAAAAAAAATGGGCTCTCGGAGGGAACCTTGACCTGGGCCCATTGGCAGACGGCTGCACAGCTGGGAGGGGTAGTCCTGCAGGCCCGCCAGCAGGTCAAGGTGGTGCAACAGGAGACCCTGCTGGGAGGTCTGGAGGAGAGGCACTCCTCAGAGCCGGCTTTCCAGTACTATCACTCCACCAGCCTCCTCTTCCAAAGAGTATCACTCTACTCCCTGTTCTGCCAAGTCCCACCATGGAGCTCAGAGAAACGCAAATAATAATAGGCTTAATTTCCAACATTTGTATGGTACTAACTGTAGCCAGGCGCCATTCCAAAGATCTCGCAGGTCTTGACGCATTCGGCCCCACAATAACCCTAGGAGGTTCGCGCTGTGGTCATCCCTGCCTCACAGATGAGGCGCTGAGAGGTCACGCAAGGTTAGGCAACCTCTTCGGTATCATATAACTGGAAAGGGGATGAGCCAGCATCCCAGCCAGCCGGTCCCTCTCCAGGGTCTGCAGTCAGTATCATGATACATCACCGTCTCTCAGGCTTGAGATTCACAAGCCTCAGACCACTCAGCTTAAAATGGGGATCTTTGGGAAGATGGCCTCCAAAACCTCTTTCAGGGCATCTGGGTGGCTCAGTCGGTTGAGCGTCCCTCTCTTGATTTTGGCTCAGGTCATGATCTCACAGTTTGTGGGGTCGAGCCTCACATTGGGCTCCGTGTTGGCAGTGCGGAGCCTGCTTGGGATTCTCTTTCTCTCTCTCTCTCTCTCTCTCTCTCTCTCTCTCTCTCTCTCTGCCCTCCCCTTCTCTCACTCTCTAAATAAATAAATAAATAAATAACCTCAGGGCACCCTGGTGGCTCAGTTGGTTAAGCATCCGAGTTCGGCTCAGGTCATGATCTTGCGGTTCTTGAGTTCGAGCCCCACAACAGGCTCCCTCGCTCACACACTCACTCACTCTCTCTTTCTCTTAAAAATAAACATTTTTTGGGGCATCTGGGTGGTTCAGTCGGTTAAGCGACCGACTTCGGTCAAGATCAGGTCATGATCTCACGGTCCATGAGTTCAAGCCCCATGTCGGGCTCTGTGCGGACAGCTCAGAGCCTGGATCCTGTTTCGGATTCTGTGTCTCCCTCTCTCTGACCCTCCCCCGTTCATGCTCTCTCTCTGTCTCAAAAATAAATAAATGTTAAAAAAAAATTTTAAAAAAAGGAAAAAATAAAAATAAACATTTTTTAAACATTAAAAAAAAAAACCTCTTTCAATTGGACAGCTTCTTTCCTTGGAGCTAAGATTCATTAATCGTATGTCTAAGGGTAATGAACTACACTGAAGGTAGGCTTTTGAAGAGAAGCAGGCTGTAGATGTGGCTCCAGAATGGGAGGAAAAAGGGACCCCAGCCCACGCAGGGAGACTAAGCTGGAGAGAAAGCTAAGAAACAAATGTCAACTTGCACAGTTTTGTGCACACAGCCAACCCCCTCCATGCCCATCCCCACAGCCCCTTTGGACCCTCTTGTGGCTCGTACGGATGGCCTCATTACCTGTGACGATGCAGGTGAACCTGACGTCGCTGTCCTCGGACACAGCCCGGGACTTGAGCGTGGTCTCGAACAGCGGCTGGGTCTCCTCTGTTAGCTGCGCGATGATGGAGCAGAAGGTGCTCCTACGAAAGGCAAAGAGCGATTCAGAGCGGCTCTCCCCCACCAGCATCTCCGCTGGTGTCCAATCTGGACCGGTGTTGTCCAAAGCAGCTTAAATCTTACCACGTCCATCCACCATCCTGTGGCCACGGCCCCAGTACCTGAGCAAGTCTTTCTTCAAGGGAGCCAGATCTCTTGGCCACACTGGGGGCAGGGGTGGTACCAAGGGGCTGAACAGAATCCCGATACAGACCCATTCCAATAGGCAGGCTTCTGACCATGGGCCAGGATCCTAAGCATGCCAAACCACCAGCCCTGCCGTCCCCTTCCCATCCTTATCGGAAGGCCTTGCTTCACCCTCGACCATCTATCTCCAGGAAAGCTCGCACACGGGGGAGGCACACATATGGATAGGTCCGGCCTCAGAGACGGGGACCCCAGCACAGCAGAGCTTCCATTCATGCTAAAGAGGGAAAGGCCAGTCAACTCTCAAGGACACACAGCTCAGGGGCCTCTCCTAGAGGTTGTGCTCAGAAGAAAAGGCCCTGAACTTATGAGCAAAGACCGGAGTAGAGGAAGAAGAAGCCAGCCAATTCCAGGGGTCTAGACCCAAAGGTAGACTCTAATTCACAGGGGTGTCAGGAAAGAGAGTCTGCTCTTGGGGTCCATCCCTGGACACCACGTGCTCAGGTGAATACATGGCGGCCAGCTCCAAGACGGACCAGCACGACCGCCAAACCATCAACAGATCCGTTCCTGCAAAAGCCAGGACTTGTAGTTCCATAGGGACAATCCGCCTCCCAATATTCAAGGGCATTTGCGGGCTCGCTGAGTCCAGCACAGACTCACCGACGCTGCTCAGCATGTACAGTCCTCTCCTTCCTGGGCACGGGAAGCAAACCACCATGCCAAACCCTTTCACGGGCCAGCAGAGACACAACGCGTCCCGAGGCGTGAAGCGTAACCACATGGCCGGGTTGTGTGGTGCACAAGCCGTGCCCAGCCCCCCTCCCCCTCCCCACTCACACACACCGTGGTGAGCAGCAGTGAGGACCAGGAGGGGAGAAGTGAAGAGAAGCAGGGGGAACTGGAGACAGACAGACAAAACATTCAAAGCTGCCTTTCTCTGTGCCTCGGAGGAGGGGCGGCCACCTGGGCAATGCGTCTGCCCGCGACCTCTCCGCCAGGGGCAGGGGAGTGTCCGTGGGAACACGGCAAAGAGGACTTTTGCGGGGAGGGCGTCCACATTCAACTCATCATTTCTGTGGGTGGCATTCTGGTCTAGAGTTTGAGGAGAAAGGTGATATCCCAGGAAGAGCGTCCGGGATCAGGTAAGATTCTGGACCAACAGGGGTCCAGCCGTGGTGTCTCCAGGGGAATGCAGACACCTGGGCCTCCGGGGAACTGACGGGAGCCCTCGCCCACAAAGACTGCCCAGAAAGGGGACCCTAAGCTCTCACGCACCTGAACGCTTGAACTGGGCGTGCGGTCGGGGTTCCATAACACCCGCTGTGATACTCTCATCTGGACCTCCTCTATCGTGCTCTGCCTTTGCCTTTACCCCACTCAGACACAGAGGGCCCTTCAACTCGCTGACACTCAGGAGACACAACATCTGAACACGTTTCTTGCTGTTCTCATACCGACCGCATATTTCTGGCTGGGGAATACCAAATCGCAACCAACCGTTTCCAGAGGAAAGTGCCGTGCCAAAAGGCATCGGGCTTCCAGGCTTCTGCAGCTAATTCAGAACATCCCTAATTACGTCCTCCCTGCAAAACCAGAATCCTATCTTACTCAGAAGCACGAGCCTGGATCTAATACTCAGCTTAGGCTCTTCAGGATGAAGCTACTTGGGCAAGTCTAAGGAAATAAGCTACTGGAAAGAGAAAAGGAGGAAATTATGCTTCAAGGAAATTTTCTTCGGGTGTTCATGCTAGATATTCAGCAGCAGGTAGTTATTTGATTTCATTACTTCTCTTGAATGGGAAAGTACACTCATCTTCCCAAAGCCACTAGGTTCTAAGTTATATTATAGAAAATGCTTGCATTGGAAACTCATGCATAACTGCCAAAAGGCATGACTAGATGAACACCCTCTGCGGGGTGGGGCTGGGGTGCGTTAGGGCAGGGAGAGCCACTGCATATGCGGTCAAGGTCCACCCGCTTTCTGTCCCCATCCTCCAGACCACTTGGATAGACTCTGAGCAGGGCTGCTTCCAGTCTCCTGGAAAGCCAGAAGTCCATACATCTGGCAACAGTCTGGTCCCACCCTGACACCTCCAAGTCCTTCCAACTCTGTGACTTCATAAGGATAGCACAGCCTAACTAATCGCGTGTTTCTAAAGAACACCAGAACCGTGGGCTTATCACAATGTGCAAAGGACCCTAACTGTGCCCTTAGACTTGGTTCTTTACCTTGCTTTAAAGAAACTTCCAAGATCCTTTCTCTGTTAGCACTCACCGATCCCCTCTGAGTTGGCTGTGATCCCCTCCCCTCCACCCCCTCCAGATCATCAACCAACCCAGAACAAAGGCTCTTTGATGTTCTCCTATATCAAAGGAAACATACAGGGTAGGCGCTAATCATGTCGGTAGACATGATTAGCTACTCAGAGACCAGTTGCCTTCTCAGAAACCTTTCTCTGTGTAAAGAAACCGTAGGCGACTCTCCCCAGACCTACCAGTCTGGGATGCGGCCCAAGGGGTGGGAGATATCCAGGAAATGTTCCGACTTTTATGATAGAAGTCAGTTCAGCCCGCGGGAGAAAGCTGTCCCCAGCTCGGGAGGCAAGAGAACAGGCATTCGATGGGCGAACCCCGACTGTGAGCCTGATGCTCGCGTCCTGCCTGGCTCTGGAGCAGATTCCGAGACCATGCGAAGGCAGGCATACGCTAACGTGGTATTCCCGGACCTCAAAGAGTTCATAGTCTCGCAGGGATGGAGAGAGCCCAAAGGGAGGGAAATTGGAGAAAGAGGTGGTAGAAAGAGAAGAGACTGAGAAGGAAACACTGAAGTCATTAACCTTGCGTCAGAAGATAGACAATGAGGTGTCAAATCTAGACAGGGGATCACAAACACCGCAGACACCTAGGATGGGTCAGTGGGTCACACGGCTGGTGGCTCTCTGTCCTGGCCCCATGGTGCCTCTCCAGGGGGCACAGACATACAGTAACAGGCATCTGGGGAAGCCTTGCCTATTTCTGGGTCCCAGGAAGCCTTTCAGCGGTCCATGCAGGCGTCAACTCTGGCCCCTGTGAGACCCATGCTCACGTGAGTGCCCTCTCACACCTCCCCCCCTTCCCGCCCTCCGGCCCTCCCCTCACCCCATGCAGCCCCATTAGTGCACAAGCAGTCACCCGGAGGCCCTTCAGTGCCCAGACCCGAGAGAAAAAGGCAGTCAGAGAAATGTAATGCAATGTGCGTTTACCTTCCAGAGCTGGGGTGAGACAACCGGTTGCTTGATAAGCTAAGCGAAAACAGCAAATGGAATCATTAGGCCAGAAGAGCAAGGAGAGGAGGCAAAACCAACAACAGTTTGCAGGGTATTAATTGGCCACCATCTGGGGCCCGGAGGCCTTTCTATTAAAAGGGACCAGCTGTCTTAGTTGGCCTGCTCCAGTTAGCAAGTGGCCTCACCACCAGGCACACCGGTGTGTCTGAAACAGAGAGCTCGTTAAATGCGGCAGAGTCCAGGGGAATGGTTAGGCAGGAAGGAAGGCCCCGTGGGGCTGCGCTTGGAGAAAAATGTGTCCCAGGCCACTTGGGTCACTGCCCCCAAGAGAGGGGCTCACGGCTGCCTGGCGCGTGTCCCCACCCCACAGCACACCAGCCTGGGGGCAGCTCCCACTTTGGCTTTTGGGGGGAGCAGAGCCCCCATTCCTAGAAATCCCCTAACGGGCTAGGAAGGAGACAGGTGGCTTGGAGGACGCCCATTAATAGGTTAAAGTACAGTTAAAGGGGCCACACAAGGCAAACCAGCTGGAAGAGAGAAGAGGAGAAAAACAAAGCGGTTAATTCAGCAGGAGCCAGGAGGCACCCAGCTCGGTCACACCAGCACAAGGGCCCATTATGTCTAGGGGCCCTGATCACCCCTCCTGCCCCAGGTGGCTGAAAGGGGACACTAGCTGGGGGCCGCGGATCCACCCAGGGAGACCACCCCACCCGCCCCTCCCTCCACCTTTCTTCACACAGACACCTCCAGGCGAGGCCACCCCCTCCACTCTTACTCCCTTCAGCTGCCCCTATGAGGACAGGGATGGTCTGTCCCTTTATAACCCAAAACCCAACCTCAACCTCTACCCCAAAACACGGTTTCCTCTCAGGGGTTCCTGGGTGTGTGGCCACCTCCAGCATCCTCCCAAACTCCAAACCGTAAATGTGCCATTTTGGACCCCTCCCTCTCCTCCAGGCCCCAAATCCAGCCGGTCAACAATTCTCGGCCCTGCTTTCTTCCTTTCGCTCTACCCCTGCTGTCGTGTTCTGATCGAGACCCCCACGGCTCCAAATCCGATGACCACCTCAGCCCCCTTTTCCTTCGCCCCTCATATCACACCACTTCCCTGAAAAAAATGTGACAGTCCCCGCCCCCCCCACTGTACATTACACTGAGTCTCAACTCCTTAACTGGGCGTGCAAGGCCCTCCCTGATCTGCTCACACACTCCCTATGACTATCGTTCTCTCCTTCCCAATACCATGTTCCACTGGAACCAGACCTGTCCCTAACTGCCATGGACATGTCCACGCCCGGCCTCTGAGCCCATCCTTCTGGCCTCCTTGCTTGGAAAGCCCTCCCTCCTTCCTGCTGCCCACCCAGCCTTCAGGCCTAGCTCTTTTTGTAGCTTCCATACTCCTAGCACAGTGCTCAGCTGACCGCAGCCATTCAACAGCTGTTTTGTGGAAGGGAGAGAGAAGAGAGTGAGAGAGAGGGAGAGAAGGTAGAGAGAGGGAAGGCAAACGCATCTCTCAAAAAGGAAGGGTGCCGCCCCCCAGAGGGAGCTGCTGCTCCAGAAAAGATGGAAAGAGAGAGAACGCAGCTGCCTCTGCTCAGAGCTTTAAAAATCCTCTGGAGGCCGCGTGGGCAGAACCTCTCATGGTTCCCAGACACTGGCCAAGTCCATCCTTTCCTGACCATGAACTTCCTTTGCCTTTCACCTCGTAATTGAGAGATTTGTCCTCTGGTGGGTCTGGATTTCTTCCCTGGGAAGGAGAGGGAGAGAATCAGCTCTCTAATTCCAAGAGGAGAATGACAGGTGCCACCTGCAAGGAGGTAAGGGACCGAGCTGCGATGGTGACCCCCTCCCTGGCTCTCTCTAGGGCTGCTCTGTTCCCTGTCCTGCGCTCTCCGGGCTTCACCCCTACGCTGTCAGCCAGATCCGGCAGGAGGAATCCTGTGCCACGGAGGCAGCTTATCTTCAGAAAGTGGGAGCGCTGCCCGTGCCCTGCCAACTGGGCCAAAGCTAGGCTTAGGGCCCCATCCAGGCAGGAAACTCTCCCTTTACCGCCTGTGAGGAGGTCAGAATCAGGGGCACCAAACGCTGGTGCAGAAAGCCCTGGAATAGTTCTTAGTGCCACCTTCATTTTACAGGATGGGAATTCAGGGCCCAAGAAGGAAAGGCCTCGTGGTAAAGAAGGAAAAGTGAGCCTGGGGGGAGCCAGGACTGGCTGTGGAACCCGGGGCCTCCCATTCTTCTTGGCTTTCACATATTCTGGGATGTAAAAGGCCCTTGGAAAGTCCTAGCCTGATGCCTCAGTTTCCCTGAAAGCCTGAGACAACCTGCCTGACCTAAGCGGGACAGAAGAGGTGTTCCAAAGCTGTCTGTAGCAAACACCATAGCTTCTGCTGTTCCTCTGAGCCCCCTCGGGCCAGGGTCTCCAAGAAACGGGGGGACAGAGACTCCTAAAGCTTCCGAGTGTCCCTCAGAAGGTAGTCAGTCATAACTAGACCCACCCGACTATACCTCCTTAACCTGCTCCAGCCTACCCCTGCCCCGTCTTCTACAGGGGTGAGGCCCTAGGGGCTGGACGCCCTAGGAGGCTGGGCCTATAGTTTGCTGGGACCGTCCACATGCTGGAACTCTGCCCCCAGTGGGCGTTACGAATATCCTTGAGCTGACTACTGACTGGAAACCACTTCAGGGCTGTGGCTTCAGGGGAGGGGAGGTATGCACAGGGATCCAGGCTCTAGACCTGGGCCAGAGCTTCCCGTGGCCCAGGCCCCAGCCCAGCTGTCCATCGGTCCCCAAGGGGCAGCCCGTCCTCACAAGGGCCCTTGAGAACAACGCCTCGTGAGCTCCATGCATAGAGGGAGACCCAGAAAATGGTGGAGCCAAGAGTGAGCGGAACAGAACTTGCCTCTCAGTCAGGACTCTGGGATAGTCAGGGTTCATCTGGGCTGGAGCCAAGGACAGCTGGCAAAGTCCTCAAGGGACCCTCTTTCTCCTTCATGTCTTGGGCCCTCTTCCCATCCCCACAGGCAGTCGGGCTGTTCTGAGGGACAGGAGACGGCATGGCTGCCTGCTCTAACGCAAGAGTCAGGCCTCGCTAGAGAAGTGGGAACTGCCGCCCCTCCTCTCCCCGACACAGCCCCATTCACATCCACACTCTCCCCTCTTTGGCCAGAGGCTTTTCCGGAGGTGAGATCAGTCTGGCCCTCCTTGTCCCTCAGGACCTGTCGGGGTCTGCAGCCAGCTGGCAGGGGCAAAACCGGGTCCACAGGCCCGGACTAGAAAACCCTCTCTCACACCGCCCCAGCCCTGCCTCCTCCAAATGTAGATGCAAAGAGTATCCTTTTAAGAGCATTCTCATTTAGGTTCAGGGGGCTGGAACCAGTCACTCCCATCCCACCTGCAGTTCTCAGGCCGGCCCACCGCTTTGTGCTCATGGGTTAGGCAATTCAAATGTATCTACCATCAAGGTAGGTGTCCACTCTCCAGCTTTTTCTCTAACAGTCCAGATCCACTGTCTTCCCCATTCTGCCTGGTTTTCAAGCCGCCCCTGCTTCCCTCCCTCCATCACTGCCTCTCTTCTATTTGTTCTGCCGTATTGACAAAGGCCAGATGCAGGAGGCAAAGCCCAGGCAAGTCACTGTGACAAGTGGGAGACAAGAGTGACGCTCCTACAAGCAAGTCAGCTTCCCCCCACAGGCTGGAGTAAATGCCCCAGGTTCATTCCAGCTTTTCGGTAGAGTCAATGGTTAGGAGGAAGGGGCATTCTTTCCTGGCAGCCAGGGGCCTTGTCCAGTCTGACTCAGTCACCGATGCCAGCCCTCAGCCCTGCCCCAGACATGTGACACCATTTGACGAGTTTTATGCAGAAACCGGTTCCGGTTACATTTGAACTTTTCCAACTCCAAGGTCAACAGAACTCAGCCAATTCACGAGGAAGTGCCTGGGACTTTTCCTGAACGTCCTTGATGCCTGTTTTGGTGCTGTTTTAGGAACGGAGGACAAGAGGTCCCCAGACCGCTTCTCAGAGGAGTGGCTGTTTTCTGCATAACCCACAACAAGCCAAGTTCTGGGGCTGTGACACAGCCACTGTCCCAACAGCCAACCATCACGGTTCCCTTTGGAAAACAGGCTCCAGAGTTGGAGGGAAACTGACCTGCCCAGAGGGGGCAGGAAATGTCCGTCTCCATGGCAGTACATGTGTCCCTGGGTGTCCACCTGCCGTGTAGTGCTCGTATGCCTCTCTACCGACCGACCGTGTGTCTTTGTCTGTGGGTAGTCTAGCTCCTAAAACAAAGAGAGCAGCCACACCTCTCACTCTTGACAGAGGAGCAAAGGGCTCATGGCCGGACCCCTCCCTTGGCATCCCGCTCCCCCAACCTGGGCAGGGCAACTGGCTCCCCTCGGAACCCCAAGCTCTGACTCTTCAGACAGGGCCAACCTCACCCCACCTCATCCCCCCGCCCCCCTTCACTTCACCAGCCCCACAGAGATCCTGGGGAAGACCACAGCCCCGGGCCCAGAGGAAGAACCCATCTGCCCAGAAAGAAGAACCTTAATTTTTTCCTGGTGAACACCACCCCCAACACCACCACCCCGAGCTAAGTATCCCCCACTGCGGGGGTCCCCCTAGCGCCCCCCTCCCATCTCTCCGGTCCCCCCACCCCCTGAATACTCTCCCCTCCCTTCTAGCCAGGGAGGAATTTCAGCCACTCGGGTCCCTTATCCCCTTATCGCTCACTGTGGAATCCGAGGCCAGGGAGGAGCCGCTGCGGGGTGAGGGTGCGGGTGGGACCGTGGGCCCCGAGGGAGGAAGGGAGGGGACAGAAGGGAGGCCTTCGGGCCCCGCGAGACCTCCCCCTGCGTGGGGCCCTGCTCCTCTCTCTGCCCGAGGCCCACGGGCCCTGAGGGGTCAGGACAAGAGGAGCCGCGAGGGGCCTCAGGGCCACTGCGCCTGGACCCGAGAGGCGGGCGCCCGGGTGCCATCGAGGGTCCCGCCGCCGGCCCCCCACCAACCACCCCACCCCCACCCCCCGGCGCGCCGCTCACCTGGTCTCGGGCCTCACGCTGAGCAGGTAGCTGCGGCTGGCCGGGCTGGGGATCCACACCGGCCCGTCGTCCTCGCCGTCGCCGCCCGCCCCGGAGCGCCAGCCCGCGCCCCAGCCGTGGCCGGGGTCCCTGCGCGACCCCATCCCGCCGCCGGCCCCTGCCGCGCCCCGCTCGCCAGGCCCCTGCCCCGCCGGCCGCCGCTCCCGCCCGCGGCTGACGCGCGCCCCTATTTATAGCCCCGCGGCCCGGCCGTCGTCACCTGCTGCTGTCCCTCCCCCGGCCCCGGGCCGGCGAGCACGGCCTCCGAGGCGCAGGGGGGCGCCGGGCCTCGCCCGAGGGCCCGACGCCTCCCCGCCCGTCCGCTCCCCGGGCCCCGACCCCGCGCGCGCCCCCGAGCCGCCCCGGCGGCGTCGTCGTCGGGGCCCGGCCCCGGGAGGCCTCCCGCTGTGCCCCCGCTCCCACGCCCAGGGACCCCGGCTTCCCGCCAACCTTCCTTCCCCGCCCCCCCCCCTTCGTAACCCTGCAAGCGCGGGCTCCGCCGAAGGTGCGGACGCCCCCCCCCCCCGGGGAGCTGCGGGCCCGCCCGGCAAGTGGCGTGGGCGCCCAGGGGGTCTGGGACCGGCCCCCTTCTCCTTGCTGACAGCCCGGCTGCCCCTCGCCTCGCCGGGGACTGCAGTCCCCCCCCCCCCCCGCCCCTTAGGCAGACCCACCTGTCTCTGTCGAGTGACCCCGGGAGGTCAGAACTCCCCCGGGTGCGTCTTGTGTTCCCGCCCATTATCCAGCATGGACGAAGGGCTCAAAACCCACGGGCAGAATAATTGCAGCTCCTTCTCCACCCAGCCTCGGTTTCCCAGCACCCGTGGGGGGAGTGGCTGCGTCCTGAACACCAGAACACACTTCAACCGGGCGGCGATTCCCAGAGCAAGGTTGTAAGCACTGCCTAAATCTGGTTCTAAATGTTGGGAGTGACCAACATTTATCCATCCTTCTTTCTCCTTTTTCCATGAAAGCACTTTATGGAGGAAGTGCCTGGAGCTGGATGGCTACGGTCATTAGGAACTTAGAGCAAAGGAGGGGGGCACCTGGGTGGCTCATTCTGTCAAGCGTCAGGCTTTCGCTCGGGTCATGACCTGATGGTTCATACTTCAGCTCAGGTCATGACCTGACGGTTCATACTTCAGCTCAGGTCATGACCTGACGGTTCATACTTCAGTTCAGGTCATGACCTCACGGCTCATGAGTTCAAGCCCCACGTAGGGCTCTGTGCTGATAGCTCAGAGCCTGGAGCCTGCTTTGATTTCTGTGTCTCCCTCTCTCTCTCTACCCCTCCCCTCCCCCAGTTGTGCGCGCTCTCGCTCTCTCTCTCTCTCTCAAAAATAAACACTTAAAAAATTAAAATAAATTTTAAAAAGAAGTTTGGAACAAAGGAGTACAACCCCTCTGTCCTAGAAGCTGCATCCATGTATCTTCCCAGTCCTTTTGGAAATGGCCCTTCCCCCACTCTCACTGTGTGATTCCGAGGTGAACCCATCCCTGGCCTCAATCGGCTGACTCAAGCCACCCTATTCATGGTACCTATCTCCCTGACCACAAAGGGAAGCGTCACACCCAAGCCAAGCCAAGCCAATCAGAGTTCTTCACGAAAATGTTTTTAACTGGAATTGGGAGAGAAAAGCAGTCTCTCTGTGCTGGAAAGCTGGGAGCTGGGAGGTCTCTGACACAGAGAAGCAAAGCAAGGGGCTCAGAGTCCTGGCGACTTCCAGGTACATTGTGTTCCTGAGATCCGGCTTTGTCTCTGGCCTTCTTGCGGGTTGGCAGTTCAAACATTTCACGGAATCGGGGTACCCAAAAAGTTCTTCCTTTGCTCACGCCCCTTCAAATGAGGCTTCTGTTGCTGGAATGTGAGTCCTGACCAATACTAAGGCAGTTTCTCCTCGTGAGCCCAAATCCATCTCCAGCCACATGTCCCCATTTATCCTTGTTGTTGGCTCTCTCCACAGGCGCACCTATCAGAATCTCTTCAGGCAGCTACGGGACGCTCCTCCAAGTCTTTGGAAGCTTGCTGGAAGTTTTGGGTCATTTGTTTAAGCTGTGTGAACACCCATGGATCAGGCTAGGGCACTGTGATGCAGGCAGAAGCCACAGGATCCGTGATTCCGGGAACCTTTTGTCAAATAGGAAAGACTGGCATATGAACAAAATGCGGTGAAGGTGAAATGCACAATTATAAAACTAGGTAGAGGGGGAGCATAAAAATATAGAGCAAAGAATGGGCTGCCAGGGGTTTTGGTTGGGACAGTTTACGAGGCAGTAAAGCTTGAGGATTTTGAAAATTGCATCGGTGCTCACCAAGTCGACTGGGGGACGGGAGAAGGATAGACAGACTAGTCCAGATGGAGGGACTAGTGTGGACAAAGATAGGGAGGTGCACAATAACCCGGTGGGCATGTTGCTCAAGTGTAAAGGAGATGGGGGAAGTGGACAATTAGGCAGGGCCAGTTCCAGAAGGTTTCGTCTGGTACACTGAGGAACCTAGACTTCCCTTCGAGCCCATCTCTCACAGGACCACGGATGTGGTCCCACTAGTCACCCTGGTGGCCCTCCAATTTATCAATTTCCTTTTGAAGATGTGACCCACACAGAGGTCACCCCACAGCAGCCTAGAATCGAATTAGCACCTCTCTGGGTGTGTGCCCCACGCCCTAGCAACGGCTTTGCCGCAGCCAAATGATTTCATTGATCCTGAGCCCGTGCATGTTCAGCGTGAACCACCGCTCACCTAAGTCCTTCCCACTCCTGCTTGTTAAGTCTTTTTTACCCTAAGGGCAAACTTGTACCTTTTTCCAGTTAAAGCTCACCTTCTTATTCTTAATCTCGCACTCCCTCTCCTCCTTGTCTGAACCGTTTCGGGTTCTGTTCCTGCCATCTGGTGTCCTTCCGGCTTCTTGTGGCTGTCTGCCAATTTAATAAGCAAGACTTTCATGAGGACGGGGGCAGAGCCGAGGAAGGGGCGCTGAGACACCCAGGGATGGAGAGGTCAGAAAGGCACAATCTCTTTCCTCTCTAAGCTTACAGTCTAGCCGGAGAGAGAAAGGGCACGTCGAGCGGTGTCAACCAAGTCCGAGGCTGGGAGTCCAGCCTCTCTCTAGCCGGGAGGCTGGAGACTCAGGTTCTAATTCTCCTCTGCCGCTGAGTGTGACCTTGGGCAATGGCTCCCCATCCCTGAGTGTGAGCTTTCCCCTTTGGAAAGAGGAGTGAGGCGTTCCCTTTATGATCCTGGAGGTCGTAGGTGTTCATTCAGCAAGTGTTTGCTGCGTACATGCTGACTCCTGCACTCCAGGCATCGTGCCAGGCGCTGAGGGTACAGGGATGAATGTTCTAGTCTGGACCCTGGAGAACCTCTCCAGCGGAAGAAAGATAGAACCTCTGATAGAAGTTTGCACGTGGTGCTGAAAGAGCACAGAGAAGCTCATGCCGTGGTTTTGCATTTGGAAATAACTGTCATCCAAGGTTTGCTATTGGATGCGCCCTGATGAAGTGTTGCAGGAATCTGTTAGTGGTGCCAGGATCCTCTCACCCGGTTGTTTTGAACTTCCCGGGGCCCTAGAGTAACCGGGTGCTTGCAGTAGGAAAATCTTGGGCTACTGCTTTTTTTGTTCGTTTTTTTAAAGGTTTGTTTTTGTTTTGTTTTGTTTTTTCATTTTGAGAAAGAGAGAATGCAAGTGGGGAAGAGGCAGAGAGAGAGGGAGAGAGAATCCCGAGCAAGCTCCACAGTGACAGCGCAGAGCCCGACGCGGGGCTTGATCTCACAAACCACGAGATCATAACCTGAGCCGAAGTCGAGAGTCGGGTGCTTAACCGACTGAGCCACCCAGGCGCCCCTTGGGCTACTGATAATCAACGTATTTAGCTCAGCAATGGCGGGGGAAGTTGTTCCCTGTCCAAGAATGGCAGGGTCTCCCAGGACACTCTGACCCAATTACATTAGCCCCTCTCATCGAGGCGTAGAAGAGTTTGAACACACCTTTTGTTCCGACTTAGTTCCACTTCTTCCCCTTCTTACTCAGCTCTCTTTCTTCCAACACTGACAAAAGTCAGAGAGAACAATCCACTCTCCTTTGAAGCACTGGCCAAAATCACACATCACCCAACATTTATTAGCTATCAGGACACCATTCTACACTCCTCACCATCTTCCCCCTGAACTTACTGAGCTCGGGCCACCGCACGTTGAGCGTCACCGTGTACCAGGCTCCGGTCCCCTGCCATCATCCCTGCCTTTCTAATAACTCAGCCAACACACTGGCAGCAGGTCCGCCTCGCTCATCCCCTCAGAGACCTTCACCCTCACTTCCTGTAGCAACCCAATCAAATGCCATCCCTTGAACCCAGTCAGAGGAATTTCTCCAGCTCTAAAATGCCATTTTGTTATCATCTTTCCACCTACGAAGCCTGCCCTCTGCCTTAGGGCGACTCCAGACTCCCAGCCCCCCTGACTTCTCCACTCATGAGTTTCTTCTTGGCTTCTTTATCCTCCTCACCCCATCCCCGTCGACACACAGGCATAGCGTGGGGTAGACAATAACTTCAACTACAACTACACTCTCCTCAGGGATCCCCTTTCCCTTGCCCCTTGACCTTCTACTCACTCTCCCTTGCTGGTTCCTAACCTGGGATCTGGCCGCGGCTTCTTGCTCCCAGTCTGGCCAAACTTTCTGGTGTCCAACCTGAGTCTGATCTCAGGCAACTTGGCAATCCCTTCCCAATTCCCCAAGCTGACCTTCTCCTTTCCCTACAGCCACGGTTCCAAACAAGCTCCAACCTCCCCATCCCCCTCCTCACTTGCAATGGTCAGCAGGGAAAAGTGGGAGCATCGGACAAGAACTTCAGCTTTGAAGGAGGACAGGCTATCTCCATCATCTCTGAGTCATACTAACCTCCGCTTCAAAACGTCTATTGTTCTTTCCAGGGCTCTCGAACTTCTGCTCCGTCAGCTCTCCCTGCCCTCCCCCTGCCCGGCCTCCTTCCTCACCACCCACGAGGGCGACAAAATGTTTGCTTTTCCTGGACATGTTCACCCCAACTCTCCCTCCCCTCCCTGCCTCCGCATCTCAAAAGAGCTCGAAGGAAATCAGGCGCATCATCAAGCAGTAATGAGTTGCCAGAATTGGGTTATAAAGTGCAAGCTTTGGCCTTCTGGAGCGGACACAGACCAATGGCCGGAGCCAGGCCCGCCCAGCAAGAGTGGCCAGATGCCAGTCCCTGAGTGCGACAGTGGTGCTCCTGGGGGCCAGAGCCGGCTCCCTGGCCTGGAGCAGGGACACGTCTGAGTGGCAGAACATGTGGTCCCAGCCATGTGGAGGGGAGGAAACGAGGGAGTGGGGGCAGGGGGTGGGGCGGGGATTACCCAGAGTCGGCAGGAAGGGGACCGGGTCATCCTGTAGTAACCCCTCCACCTCTCACTGGGAATAAATACGCTACTTCTCAGGCAGCCCGTTTCATTTTCAAGAGGATTTTCCTTTTATCGAGTCTAATTCTGTTCTGCCCTCTGAGGCCACACAGAGGAAGTGTGACCGGTCACAGAACACTTCTTTTCTTGACGAGATTTCTAGTTCCTTCAATAGCTCCTTGAATGAGATGGCACCCAGGGCCCTACACCAGACTGGATTGCTCCACGCTGTGAACACGTCCGCTTTGCCAGTGTCCGCCTTAAGCTACCGTGCCGTTAACCTTACGCCGCACACGTGAGCTCTTCCGGGCTCCGTACCACCATCACCAATGTCATTCTGCTCAATAGACTGTCAAGATCTTATTTTGCTGTGTGGACTCAGGCTGAAGTAGCCTTTTCCACAAGCCACGGCACAGGGATTGAGTTCAGAGGTCAGTGAGACCTTCCTTATGAAGCCACGTCAGCTTCCACGCCGTGCTTCCGAGCCCCCCCAGGCCTGTGGCCCCTCTTCAGGGCAAGTCGTTAATAGCACGGTAAGTTAATCGAACACATGTCCACCCCTCCAGTTTCTTCTTTCTGTTTTTCCTTCCTTTGATTCCATTCATTTTGAAGGTCTTAGCCCTGAGCTCAACAAAGCCCTGGATTGTAGCTGGTCCTGCCCTCCCGTGAGGCCCTACCGCTGAAGCTGTCCTTCCGGCAAGCCAATCTGCAGTGTTCTGGATGGCTTGTCTGGCCTTCCCCCAAGGGCCCTCAGAGCTCCCATCTCAGGCAGCTGAGCCCCTGACCCTGGAGGGTGGAGATCCTGGGCCCTCCCTTCCTGGGTGAGCTGGCCACTCTGGCTGGCACTCCAGGGACTGGAGAGGTGGCCACATCTGCGCAGGAGTAAGTGGACACCAATTAGAGGATTCCTGGCTACAAGAAGCCACTCCTGATTCTGGTTTGATTGGGAGGGGAATTTGGGACCTGGGTAGAGCTGCCCCAGCCGGGTGCCCTCCCCAATGCACCTACTCTCATTCCACAGCAGCCCTGTCCAGAATAAGGCAATCATGAGATGAGAGGGTGACTCTGTGGTCAGGGGGCAGGTCACAAACGCCGCACCCTCAGAGAGACCAGGAGAGCCACCGCGTCCCCCCCCCCCACCTCCAGCCCAGGCCTGTCCTGGTCTTCTTACAGCAGGAGCAGGTAGGTCCTTCTCCTCCCCTTCAAGTCTTTCTCTAAGGAACCTCGTGTGTCTCAGCCAGCCCTCCATTCCACAGCAGCCACATCTCACCGTCCATTCACAACTCTCAGCAACAGCAGCCGCCAGGACCGCTCACCCACGGGACACCGCCGATCATTTTTAAGATCATTTTCCAGCTTGCTGGCACCCACCATGTTTGCCTGTAATGGACCACTCCTAGTGTGTGAGCCCGTCACCACCACCACCCTTGCCCACCCGCAAAGTCAAGTGCCATCTCCAGGCTCTAAACCCTCCAGCTGCCCAAACTCTCCTGCCTGCCCTCCACAACTTTCTGCCCTTTCCTTGCCAGCCCCTCCCCCTTCCCCTCCTCAGCTGCCACTCCCCACCCCTCCCAACCCCACTTGGAAATCATATTCAAAGCCCTCCTCCATAGACAATAGAGCTTCTCAGGAAGCAAAACCTACCCTCCTCCTCAGATACAAAAAATATTCAGCCCTGTCTATGCACCATGGGTCCTAGGGAGAAATTCCAAGCAAATTGGTCTAAGGACCAGAAAGTCCCAGAGGAAAATGGGAATTGTATACAGTGTGCCGTGGGCTGTAACTGAAAGAGGGGGGCTGAGAAACAGTGGAGCTTCTCAGTTTCATAAATGAATGTCCCATCAAGGAGCAGCTGAACCACTCTGCAAGCATCAAAGGCATGAACTATCCCCATCTTCACAGAAAATAGAGGCAAAAGACACACACACACGTGTATATATGTACATAAACACACATATATACACTACACACATACACACGTGTATATATACATACACACGCGTGTATATGAATACATATATACATACGCATACACACACGTATATATACACACACATACACATGTGTATATGTACATATACACACGTGCGTATGAATACATATATACACACGTGTATATGAATACATATATACACCCGTGTATATACACACATGCATACACACGTATACATATACACGCGCGCACACACGTGTGTATATACACGTGTATACACATACACATACATACGTACACACACGTGTATATGTGTACATATACACACACACGTGTATATACGTACGTATACACACGTGTGTGTGTATATATGTATACACACACAAATACCACGCCCACCTATGAAACGATGGTGCTGCCGGACCTCTGTCATGTGAGCACATGCCAGGATGGGGGCTTTTCCCAATCAGAACTAACCTAAATGGCTTTATCATCCCTTTGCCCCATTCTCCATACAATCAGTCATATAGATATTGACTTTTTTAGTATTCATGCACTAAAAACTCAATTTCAATTTGCAATAATAAATACAAAAATAAGAGCATTTTCAAAGGCCAATGCACTACACAATGAACTAGCTCAAGAACTCATCTGCACCTAGGTCCCTAATGAAAAGAGGGATCTGAAGATGCTTCTGAATTATCACGTGAATGGTTCAAACTTGGAAAGGCCTGACAAAAGCCCAAAGAAAGATACTTAGAGAAGAGCCAGACTCTGTCTGAAAAAGCATAAATCTGATGGAAATGATAATAGAAACAAATGCAAACAAGTGATACTGCCTTTGAGGGGAGGGGGTGGAGAGGGATCATTTCCATTTTTTGTGTGTGACTAAGGACCAAAAGTCAATAAATAAATAAAACAATTGAAAAGGAGAAGAAATGCAATTAAGAGTTCTTGCCTTTAGGGAGGTCTCCTCTCTTTGATATAAACCTATAAGGAACAAGAAGGTAAAATCTAGCCCAGGTCAGGATCCTCAGAGATTTAAGCCACCACACCCCCCCCACCCCCATTTGACAGATGGGAGTATTGAGGCCAAGAAAGATCAAACAACTTAGTTATAGAGCTTCTGGTTTCTAGTCACTGGCTTTCTTCATTCTAGCACATTGCCAGGGGGTTCAGTCAAGGAAGTAGGGGTAACCCCCTGAGGAAATAATTCTGCAGAAGCAAAAGTCTGTATGCCCGGGACTCTTCCTTGCACTGACGAAGAGGGAGATTTATTAAATGTTAAACAGGAAACGGGTTAAGTAAATTATGTTGATTTGAAAATGATTACAATGATTGAAAATGAGGATTTAAGGGCTATGTAGAAACACGGAAAATGCCCAGATACAATGTTAAGTAGAAAAAAGTAGGGTACAGAATCAGAGGCAATGTGGTGCTCCTCGCACCTGAGTGAATCCCAGCATTGCCCGCAACGAGCTCTGTGGCCTTAGGGAAATTACTCAACCATTCTGAACCTCCAAAGAATCCTAGTGTTTTGAGTTTTGAGCCTACATAAGAGAATGAATGGAAGAATAATGTCTGTCATATGGAAATTTTCAATTTCCGGTTGTTACCATAATCATATATTCAGCTATGAGCTGAACAAGAGTCCGTTGGAAAAGCGGTTGGAAAGAACTGGAAACTGATAAGGCAGTAATAAAAACAAATGCAAAAGTAAGATGGGATTATAAATACACATGTTTTTTATTTTCTCTAACAATGTGATGTCATTTTCCAATAAGAAAAATGCATTTAAAAAAAAGAAAGAAAGAAAGAAAAGATAAAAGCATTTTAAATAGGGACCTCAAAAAAAAAAAAAATCCTATTCTTGGGACCTGGCTCCTAGTTTGCTCCTTCCTCCAGAGGGGCCCAAGGTTCCCAGCACCTGGTTCCTAAGGCTGCTGTGGCATCTGTTCATGGAAAAGGTCAAGAATGGCCTGGATCCCTTGGAAAACACGGCCGGGGAAGGGGGGCGGGTAATTGAAGGGGTGATGACACGGCACATCCTAGAATCTAGAACATTCTGTCTTGCTCAGAGTAGACCCTGAGACAACTTTGTAGCGACCAGTTGAATCAGACTCTTTCATTCCCACGTGCATACGTGCGTGCACTCACTCACTCACTCACTCGAACACTCTTGGGACCGCTACGGTTTGCAAGGAACCGTGTGAGGAGCTTTCAAAGAATTAGACTGACCCACTGGATGAATTTGAAACAATCTCCATTGCGGAAGTGGGAAAAAAAAAAGAAAAAAAGCAAGCTTCAGAACACTGCATAGAATGCTACCATTTGTATTAAAAATAGATATATAAATATACATATTTATAAACTTGTAAATGCATAGAATTGCTCAGAAAGGGTACACAGGATCTAGGTAACAGTGATTAGTTCTGGAGGCGGGCTGGGGAACTGAAGGCTGACCTCCGATAGGAAGCTTACTTTCCATTGTATACTCACTCTTTTGTATTGTTTGGATGTCTTACCGTGTAAATGTATTAATTTTTCAAAACAACAACAAAAAATTTAAAAACGAGTTAAAGAAAGTGCGCCCAGAGCAGAATATACAGTGGTGAACAGGGCAAGCAGGGGTTCCTCTGTCTCAGGGAAGGCAGAGTGTGTCGAGAACTCGCTAAGCCACAACTGTGAAGTTTTCAAAACCAGACTGTTTACATAAGTTAAGGGAACAGTTCTTTCTACACCAATTATAGTAATTCAGCACATCATTTTACAGAGATAAAGCAGTTGGAAAATAAATACGAGTCATTTGTCAAGCCTTAGAGTGTATTAAGTTGTAGTTTCTACAAGGGTGGGGATCTTATCTGTTTAACTTGATCAGCAGAGTGTTCACTCCGGCTAATGTGCAGATAAGTGCTTGTTACAGCAAGCGTTTTCTGATGATAACAAACGATATGATAGCACACCCATTAAAAACATCTGAAAAAAAGAAAAGATCGGAAGATATTGGACCCTGAGGGAACCATGTTTTCTGGGATGGTCCCCCCCGCCCCGAAAAACAGTCTTCAAATGCAAGATATACCCCAATGTGAATGGAAGGTCGGGGAAACACTGCCCGGGCTGCAGAACGTCACGCACGGAAGTTTCGCGCAGGGCTCTCCTTGGGGTGACTTGGCACAGACTGACTGCAAAGAGAACCTGGCGCTCCGTGGGCTACCCGACCACAGGGGAGGTAGGAAGGCAGGTGTGTGGGTGGCTGCGGACTGCCACTGAGCTGGTGGCCAGCCAAAGCAGCCGGGGCACTGAGGAGGCACAGGGATTGACACCGTGGACTTGAGGATCCCGCGGGCTTGACTCGGCACCAGCACTTACAGGCAGCCCAGCGGGTTATTTGACCTCTCGGAGCCTCGGTTTTCTTTCTGTGAGATCCTTGTGAGGACTAAATGGAAACCACCAGAAAGTATTTAGCAAGATGCGGGGCGCGCTAGCAGGGTCTGAAGTGCCATCGCCGTCACTGTTGCTACATGATGGATACGTGTCCCGGGCAAGTTCTCGCTGACCATCCGCATCCAAGCCTGAACAGCAGGTGGGGTGCGCCCCACCCTCCACGCCCTAAAGGCAAGAATCCCTTACGTTCATATAGTGTTTCACAAACTTAGAAAAGGTCCCACACTCCTCATCCCACAAAAGCCTGTGAAGCGAGATGGAGGGGAGTCACCAGGACTATTTGGAAGGGGGGTGGGTTTGCTAAGAGCCGATTAGGGGCGGAACCCAGGCTGTGGCCCAGGCTTCCTGGCGAGGAGCTCGGTCTTTTCACCCCACACCGCTCCCGGGAAAGAGAGCTGGATGTGGGTCAGGACAGGTGGTCGTCGAGGCTGCGAGGTCACTACCCCCTCCCCCACTCCACCCACCGCTATTTCTGAGCGGGAAGAGAGGCAACAATCCATGTCAAACCCTTCTCAGGGCCTCCTCTGTGATCCGTCCCTGTGAATGGACCATGGGGGGCAGGGCGGGCCCCGCAGCGGAACCAGGAAAGGGATGACAGCCCACGTGGGGTGGCCTCAGCGTCTGCAGGTGGCCGGATCGGGCCCAGCTTGCCTCACTGCCTGCCTGGGAAGCAGGGATGGCAGGGTCTGAAACGGAGGCGGGCTCTTAGCGGTGCCCCGTGCCGTTCGCATTTCCACCGGGATCTGACAGAAAATGTACTTTTTTTCAATTGTGAAAAGGTCAGGCGTATTTATCTGACAACCGATAGTGCCTCCCTTGAAAGAGCACCTGTAAGAACTCAGCCAGCACCCGCCTCCCTCTGCTGCAATGGACGCCGCCGGACCAGCCCCACTCCCCGGCCATGCAGGGCTGCAGCCACGGCTTGGGTCAGAGCTCAGAGGTCACCTCCACAGGGCCCCGACTCTGCCAGCAGTGAAGACGGCCCAGCCTCCCGTCTGATCCCGAATCTCCACACCAGAGAGGTCCCTGTGGCAGCAGCAACAGCAAGGCCTCCCGAACACAAGATAACTACAGAACATCCCCCCCCACCCCGCCCCGCCCCACCCCACCCCACGGCCACCGGTTTGTAGGAAAGAGAGAGGCGCCCGGAACATTTCGGTGGGCCCTAATGCCAAGGCTGCTGACCCCGGGGAGGCCTTGCAGGTGACGCTTGACCAGTACAAAGACCCTCCCCTCACGCCCTTGCAAGGTTTCTAGAGGACCAAGTTCCGAGCCGCTGGTTTCCTAATCACGGCTCCAAGAATCTGGGGAGGACCTTCCTGGGACGGCAGGACACTGCTCTCCCCTAGAGATGGGACAGTGACAGAAGTGTGGGAGAGACTCTTACACGCAGCAGGGTAGGGCCAGGCTCACCTGAAGAGGAATACAAGAGCCCACCTGCATGGTAAGAAGAGTTTTTATTTGAAATATAGTCTGAGCAACATGAGTATAGCCAGGAGGAGGAGGGGCCGGCCTGCCCGGAGCGGCGGCCTCCCTAATGGCACAGGAGCGAGAGTACAAAGATCCCAGTGTCCGTGTGCCCCCAAGCCCACTTGTCAGGAAAGGCGGAACAGCAGCAGAACAGGGGCGCACGGCTCCTTCTGAAGGGGGTGTGCCTTTCGGTGCCCGCCTGCCTGGGCCGCGGCGCCTGCCCTCCCGGGGTCCAAACACCAGTGTGCTGCACGACCTTCTCCCACCCGCACAGACAGGAGGGGCCCGGGTGACAATCCTCCAGGACCGTTTTTGGGGGAAAAGAATCCGAGAAGACAGGAAGGAAGGGCAGGGTGATTGAGGGCCCTCCACAGGCCAGCCCGGGCGGAGCTCCCCAGGAAGGACCGCGCCGGCAGCCTCAGCCCCTTCTCCAGCTCCGCTGGCAGGAAACAGAGCGCCGTCTGCAGCCCGCGAGAGCTCCCAGGAGAGCCCTGGCTGCAGGCAGCGGGCGGGGACCTCCCGGAAGAGCACAGCGCCCAGGGGTTTCAGGCCAAGACGACGGCGCTGGGGCCGGGCCACGTACGCGGCCTGGGGTTGGAAGGACACAGACAAGAGCTGGGGTACCAAGAAGCAGCACAAAGCCATAAATAACAGAAGCAAATTCAGAGCTGTCAGGGTCCCGGGTGACCGCACACTGCCCGGGGCTGGGGGACACCCAGACCCCACAGCTCAGGGCGGGCACTGCTCCAGGGCACACCGGGGCAGAGCCTCGTATCTCCCACCGTCCCCATGGCACACGGAGGACGCCCGGGGCACCCCTCCGGCCACGCACGCTGCCACACCTCCGGTCACACCTGAGGGGACGGAGCGTGGCTGTCCTGGTCCTGAGAGGCCTGTGGTTGACTCTGAGCGTCCTGGGCTCCGTCCTCCTCAGGAGCCGGGCCTGGCGACCTCGCCTCCGTGTCGCCCAACAAAGGCTCTCCGGCACCTTCTTCCAGTCCGTTCTCCCTGGTCTCCATGGACACTTCCTCCCCGGAGCCCTCCTCTGGCTCCGCGGCCTCCGCGGCCTCCGCCACCGCCTCCGCGTCCTCCTCCTCCTCCTCCTCCTCTTCCTCCTCCTCCTGGTCTCTCACCTTGTGGACGATGTAGAGGTGGCGGCTGAGGGAGCTGGCAGAGGTGTAGCACAGGCCGCAGAGGAGACACTGGGCCGTGGAGCTGTCCGCCTGGTGCTGAGGTATGTGGCTCTGAAACTCGAGCCCCGAGTCTGTGGCAAAGCTACATTTCGCACACTGGAACAGGGACTTGTGCCTTTTGGTGGAAGAGACGGCCGCGCCATTGCTGGTGCCCGGAGCGTCCCCGGCTCCGCTGCCCGGTCTTTTTAGATGGCTCACCTGGAGGGGGAGGCAGGGTGAGTGGGGTCCCAGCCCAGCCCGGGCCCCAGAGCTGAGCCGCACACCTGAACGGCGCAGCCCCCTCACTCGCAGAATCACCCCGCGCCCCCCCCACACGTCCCCCCCCAGGCCAGGCTGGCCCTGGCCCCGAACCGGGTTTAGATCTGGTTTCTTTCAGGTTTTTCTGTTGGCTGGTGCTTTGTCTAATGTAACGTATGTGTGCGGCCCCACATTCCAAAGATATGGGACGGGCATGTTCTCTGCTCTCCAGACAACACCCTGCCACCTGGCTTCTGAGGTCCCTCCAAGAGAGAGTCTCTGTGTGCACAAAGATAAAACTGTCATCTTTGGGGCACCTGGGTGGCTCAGTCAGCTAAGCATCAACTCTTGGTTTCTGCTCAGGCCATGATCTCAAGGTTCATGAGATCGAGCCCCACGTCGATCTCTCCCTCTCTGTCCCCTCCCCCCCCCCCACGTGCTCTCTCTCTGTCTCTCTCTCCCTCTCTTTCAAAACAAATGAACATTACAAAAAGTTTTTTAAAAAGACTGTTGTTTTCTACAAAATGATAGCACTACATGCACACTCTTCCTCCCCCTTTTTCTACTTAATGACATGCGTTGGCCATCGTCTGCATGAGGGCATACACAGAGGCTTCCTTCCTCTAACGCTGGCAATGACGAAGCGTCCCCGCTGGCAGACATTCAGTTGTGTTCCGTCATTATCACTGCACACAGCCCCGCAGCGAATATCCTTGCACACACCTCCTCAGGCGCGAGGCCGAAGCTACAGGGCAGACAAACCCTAGGGACGGAATGATGGCTCCAAGGGCACGTGCATTTGGAGGGGGGTGTGCGTTTTAATCACAGGCAGATGTTGCCAGAATGTCAACTGACACCCCACCTGCTCTGTGCGGAAGGGCCTGCCGACCAACGCCCTCCCTGAGTGGCCGAGAAGGAACGCCCTGGAAGTCCAGGCGGCTCTCAAATTCCCCCCAACATGCCTGACCCTCTGAGAAGCAGCCCTCCCCACCATGGAGCAGGAAGGGCCTACAGTGGAGGGGAACCAAGCGGTTCTAGAAGTTCAGCAGAAATAATGAGAATAGGGCACGAAATGGGGGCAAGATCACGGGACGAGGGTCCAGGCTAGCAGGGGTCTGCACCCAGCCCCTCCCACAACGACTGTGTGTGTGTGTGTGTGTGTGTGTGTGTGTAAGAGAGACACTCACTGCCGTCCTCGCCTGACAGGCAGCCCTGCCCTTCCCCCTGACCCAGGACTAGTGGGGCAGAAACAGGACAGTGAGTGTGAACGCACTCCAGTGTCCACACAACATGACACACAGCTGAGGAAAGCATCCCAGTGACAGGGAAACCACGGGAACAAAAGGCTGATGGGCGGTCTCACAGATCTTTGTCCCTGTCCTTTACCTGCATGCAGTCCCCAGGTGGGTCACGCGTGACTAGAGAATGGCCTACATTGAGGGAAGCTGTGGCTGCTGGTTGCTCCCCGGAGCCCTCCTGCTGGCCCTGCAGCTCAGGGGGCTCACTGAGCAAGCACCTCCAGGGGCAGGGGCCCCCGCACTCACCTGAGGGGAATGTCCACCCGGAGGTCTGACTTTGGACGTCTGGCTCAAATCAGGGTTTCTGATACCATGCATAAGGCTGATGTGGCTCTCCAGAAGGGAGGGCCGAGGAAAGCTGGGGCTGTCCTCTGTGCAGTACCTGCAGCCGAAGAGACTGTGTAAGAGGACAGGCTCCGAGCACCCCTGGCAGGAGCTGAAGCTGCTCCTGGCTCCAGGGGACAGTCTGGAGCAGGCAGAGAGCTGGCTGGGTGGTCATCGGGCTGGCTGGGCGGTGCTGGGCTCCCAGAGAAGGTCAGCTGACGAGCCGGCCAAGGTGGCAGACAACAACAGCAGGTCTCACAATATCTGTGCTGGCCCTAAGCCAGGTCAGCAAGGAAGAGGCCAGGCTATGTCCCGAAGCACAGACACGATGCGGAAGCCTCTCGGCCAGACGGGGCACAGTGACACCGCCAGCCCTCCGTCAGAGCAGCGGGCAGTGCAGCCCAGGGTCAGGGAGGTACGAAGGGGGAGGGCTCAGGGGCCAGCAGGTTCTAGAAGCTGGTTCCCTACCAGCCCTGCCTTCTGACTTAGCCACAGCGTTTTCCCATTAGAAACCCGCTCATATCATCTTGCTTCCGACCCCTGATCTCACAGCAGAGAAAAGCCCTGGACAGACTTTTTGAATTTCAGGCCTCCCGGCTCCCACCTCCAGGGACTCACCCGCAAGTGTAGACTTTCTTCACGGTGTCGTGGTTGTTGCGGATGTGTTTGCGCAGGCTGTTGGGGGTGTGGAAGGACTGCTCACACTGCCGACATGGGTACCGCTTCAACGTCTACGGGAGATGACGGGATGCAAAGCATCAGAACCGTAAGACGGTTCTGGGTATATCTTTCTACTCGGGTGACGCAGGCAGAAAGGGGGTGCCCCAAAGACCTCGGGATCTGTGGTACCGACCCTGCCCCAAGCACCAGGAACCCTAAGGGGTCAGCCACACAAGGGGGCTCTGAGCCCACAGACGTCCAGAGAGTCTGGCACTGCACTGTGACGACGTGACGACACTGACCCGACCGTGGCTCTTCTTCATGTGGGACACGTAGTTCTCCCGATCAGGAACCCACTCCTGACACTCCTGGCAGGTCCAGCCAGTGTTCCTCAGCCGGGGCCTGGCCTCGGTCCTGCGATGGGCCTCGGGCCTGCCCCAGCGGCCGGAGGGCAGGGAGCTGCCCCGAGCGGCCACGCTGGCGGCCGGGGGCTCGGTGGGAACTCGAGAGCCAGGCCGGCTCGAGGCTGTGTCCGACGAAGACTGGAGGCTGGACAGCTCGTCCACGTTTCGGGGAACACCGTGGGTGCTCTGGGGATGGGGAGAGCGATTACTGACTGGGCGAGGGGAAAGGTGCACAGAATCAGACCCCCTGGCCTGAGGCGCGCGTCCTCCTCCCCAGCCTCCTTCCCTAGGGCACCCCACCTTGACGTGCTGCATCAACTCCGGCTTCTGCAGGAACAGCAGTGGGCACTCAGGGCACTTGAAGACGCCCACCTGCGTCTTGCTGGCATTCTGATAAAAATGCTGCTGAATGTGTCTCTTCTTGTTGAAGACCATTTCACAGGAGCACTTATAAATGAGCCTGACGAGACAAGCCCCGGGGCATGAGGTGGCCGGGCTCTTGTGGGCACAACCTCCACCCCCACTCTGCTCTCTCTGAAATGGGGTCCACTCCGGGGAAACACTACTCTGAGCCGATGCGGATACTCCCCTGCCTCAGGATGTCTTCAGTGACCTCCAGGCACCTCTTCCGCCAGCCCTGGCTCCCTGGTCCGTCCCGGAACCTCCCCCCCCCCCCCCCCCCCCCGTAGCACCTAGGCCACTGAGCTCCACCCCACGGGCCTGCTGACCCTGGAGCTGCACTCACTGGGAGGGTCTGTGGGGCTGGGTGGGGTGCTGAGAGGCGCTGTGGTCCGCGGTGCTGCTGGCAGTCTTGAAGGCCATGGGGCAGAATGCACATTTGTGAAAAACCTGGCAGTGTCGCTCCTGGATGTGGCTTTTCAGCAAGGCCAAGGTCAGGTGGACGACCCCGCAGTGGATGCACCTGGATGACAGGAGGGGGCGGGGGTGTCAGACCCAGAAGCAGCGCCGGTAAGGGAGGGATGGAGAGCAGGGACAGAGCCATCTCCGGGACTCTCTGTGTCCCCCTCCCTTGGGCACTGTCTTCCATCCTCCACACCTATGTCCTGAGAGCCTGCCTGCTGCCATCTGGCACAGTGCGGTCACCCAGGACACCCAAGCCCAAGGCTATGCCTGGTAGAGAAGGGGGGAGACACCCGCCCCTCCCCTCACCGGCCACAGGCTATGCTTCTGCAAACCAAACATCTGAGCCCAGCTGAGAGAAGCTGGCGGGAATGGAGAGGGAGAGGAATGGTTCCAAAATGACATAAACAGCATCCTTTGAAGTGTGACACGACGGCAGGGGTCCAAGGGGAAACTTCGGGAGGAGGCTACAGGAAGCCTGTGCCTTCCCACAGGCTGGTACCCAACGTGCAGGGATGGCCACTTAATAAAAAGTGCAGCTAGAAATGCGGCGCTCAGCACGGCAACAAGCACATTCAAACACACAGCCCTCAAAGCCCAGGACGGAACCCTCCAGAGCCTGTCCGGGGAGCTGCAGTGGCGGCGGGAACGCTCTACGCTGTACTTGCCACATGGCAAGCGGATCTAAATAAAATAAAATAAGACACAGTGGCCAGTCACGCTGGCCACACGTCAAGGGCTCCACGGCCAGATGTAGCTGGTACCATTCTGCGCTGTGGGGCTCATGACTGTCACAGTGTCTCCTGGGTGGCACAGTGGATAACTTTTTACTTCTTCTCCCAGGTTGTATTTCCTGAGCTTTGTTGGCTGAATATATCACTTTTATAATGTATGAACAGTCTTAGGCCATTTTTTCTGAAATGGAGGCATTCTGAAACTTTCAACTTCAAAACCTCTCTCTATAAACACCGCCTTTTCTTTTCTCGGGATCACGGGACCATGTGACCTCCATGGCATCCTGCATCCATTCCAGTCCCTAGACACACACCCAGGTCTCCCCTCCATGAGAAAACATCTTCTCTGCTCCTAGCCACTCCTCTCAAGGTAACTTCTGTCCTCCTTTCGTTGCAGTATTACCTGACCCCATAACCCTGACATCCCAGTAAGCACTAGAAGAGAGGCTATGGCTTTACTGAAAAAAAGGACATGGCTTCACTTAAAAATTCTTTGGCTCCCAAATATAACCCCTCAATTCAGTACGTGAGCCCATTTTCACAGTCCACATAAATCATCACAGAATCCTTTTCTGTGCGTTTAGGGGGGTGGGCGGGAGACGGGACCACCTTTGCGAGCTTAATCAGTTACGAGAAGCAACCCAAAGAACCAGAAAGCTGTTGGCAGTGATCTCTGAGGTGCACTCACTAGTAAATCTGTACATTAAATTAAGTGTTTCTAATGCAAACTACTTAATTATATTTTCTTTTCTCTCCTGCTAAACAAAATAGTGACCAACTTTTAGCACACAGAAGTACTTCCATACCATAAGGCATCATAAGGAGGAAAAAAAGTCCACACATTTCCAAATTCATCCAAAGTGGCCGAGTATACCTGACATGTGGAAAGAATCTTAAGTAACCATATTGTGCAGTTTGACCAAACTTCAGCAGGAGGAATATACTCTTCAAAAATGCAAGGGAAAATCCATTCTATTTACCTTACAGACATTCTTCAAAGAAACCTCAATGAAAGTAAAAACATGAAGGTTTAAAGGGACATACATCAGCTTCAGTGAAAGACTGAATCAAGTAGAATTTACAAATTGATGAAAAAGCACTCAGAAGACAAATCTGACCCCACAACACAGCTCTTCACCAATTTTTTAAGAGAACATAGATAATTATGGAATCATATGTTGCGAAATATGTAAAATTTTAGAAAAAATAGTAAAATACTTAATTGTCCTAATAATCACAAATAAGAAAATGACATATCATTAAGAACAATCTAAATTTGCTCCTTTATGACATCATTGGTCACTCTCCAAATTTTCAACAAAGAGCAGATTTATATAATTCTAAAATATGTATATAATGTATATACCCCTTTTACATAAAATACATACACATAAAACACATACAAAATGTACAGGACTTTGACAATGTCTTCAAGAAAAAGCAAAAATAATACAAAACAAAGTAATATCGTAAAACCCAATGAAATGGAACATAGGTACATTTTCAGAATTTACTAAAAAATATAATACCCACACGATGGGAGAAAATATTTGCAAATCATGTATCTGACAAGGGACTTTTACCCAGAGTATACAAAGAACTCTTATAACTCAACAGTAAGACAATTAATGATCCAATTTAAAAATGTGAAAAACGACGTTTCTCCAAAGAAGATACACAAATACCAAACAGAAAAGATGCTCAACACCACGAGCCATTAGGAAAATGCAAATCAAAACCATAACGAGACACCACTTTACACCCGCACGGATGGCTATCAGAAGTCAGACCGTGACAAATGCTGGTGAGGATGCAGAGAACCCAAAATCTCCTACCCTGCTGGCAGGAAGATAAAAATGGTGCAACCATTTTTTCAGTCTGGCAGCTCCTCAAAAAGTTAAACGTAGAGTTAGCAGTTGACCCAGGTATTCTAGTCCTAGGTATATACCCAAAAGAACTGAAAACATATGTCCGCACAATAACTTACAAGTGAATGTTCATCAGCGGCATTATTCGTAACAGCCAAAAGGTGGAAACCCAAGTACCCATCAACTGGTAAACGGATGAACAAACCGTGGTGTATATACATATACAATGGAACACCATTCAGCCACAAAAAAAAGAATGAAATGCTGATATATTACAATATGCATGAATCTTGGCTAAGACTACATATTACATGATTCCATTTCTATGAAATGTCCCAAAGAAGCAAATATAGGAGGCAGAAAATAAATTAGTGTTAGGGGTGGGGGAATGGAAGGGTTATGAATATAGAGTTTCTTTTTGGATGATAAAAATGTTCTAAAATCTGTGGTGGTGACTATACAGCTCTGTAAATATACTAAAAACCATTGAGTTGCACCCTTTAAAATGGGTGAATTGTATGGTGTGTGAATTATGTCTAAATAAAGCTAATACAAAAAATATATGTGAATAGTTGAAGATCTTAAGTGCCACGAATACTATGTTAGCACACACATCTTCTGAGTTCAACCATGGATCACCGAAGATTTTACCGTCAAAACCGTCAGTAAGCCATCTGGCTGAATCGCATTACATTTGTGTCTGATGTTCCTTACAAGAAGGCTTGATAAACTGAATTGCTTTTGAGACACTACGTTTCCTTTTAGTCTTACAGAAGGAAGTAAAACAAAACATTGAATTAAGAGACAAAAAAAAAAAAAAAAAAGGGCCATGAATCCATATGCTATTAGAAATGCCTTGGATTTAAGATTCAAGGACAAAAACCCAAGCATTGCTTGCATTTTTATTGGGCTGGATTTGATCTTGGAGCAAGCAGCACACGCTTAAGTCGAAGTTGGAAAGGTGTTTTCAAATGTTACACCACACTGTAAAAACACACATTCAGGTGTTTAGTTTAACAATGTGGCCCGGGGGGGCGCCTGCCTGGCTGGCTCATTGTGTGGAGCACACAACTCTTGATCTCGGGGTCGCGAGGTGGAGCCCCACGTTGGGAGCAGAGGTTACTTATAAGAACAAAAATGGGCTGGGCGCTGCCGAGCACTGCTCCTCTGCAACATGGGGGTGAGGGCTGTGTGACCCGCTGCTCTGTCCTGCTCCTCCGGCACAGCAGCTTCTCCGCTTCCCTAACGTGCACGAGAAACTAGTCCACATTTCAACATGCTTCCACCAAGACAGAAGCCTGAGAGTCGCCACTCGCCCCTCCCCACTCTCAGCCCGGTCTACCAGCTCCCATCAAGCTCTAATGCTTTACTCCCTAAAGCCTTCCCAGACCCATCTTCTCTCTGTCCCCACAGCCAGAGTGCTCGGTGCTTCATCTGGACTCTCACGCTCGCCCCTCAGCCAGCCTCCGGGCTCTCCCCTCTCGAGCACACGTCAGCTCCCCAAAGTGATCTTCCTGAAGCACAGGCCTGCAGGGACCACCGCCCTGTTACAAATCTATCTGTAGCCCCTCACTGTCCCCTGGAGAAAGTCTAAACGCCTGCCAAGGAATACAAGGTCTTGCCTGGGCCTGGCCCTTCCGGTGCCCTAGTCTCTTTTCTCTCCCCCTCCCCCGCCCAGTTCATCTCCACCCCCCCCCCCTACAGAAATGCCCTCTACAGGACACATGGTCCCTGTAACCTTCTCTGTGCTGGATAACACACGGAGACACTCTCCCCCTTTCTTTGGCCTGAAAACCTCCTAATATCTCCACTCTGAGGCTGTCCTGACCGCTCCTCTCCTGGGGCACTTCCCGTTCTGAGTTATAGTCACCTGGGCAGCTTTGTGACCCATCAGACAGAAGCCCCTGGGTCCTGAGTGTCTGGCATGCCAGTAAAGGCAATAATAAGTACTCAGAAAGAAAGTTACTAAGTTAACTAAATCAATATTTTTTTTACTACCAAAGAGAAGAAAACCTTGCTAAATTGGTGCCGAATTAACTTTCAGATGTGAAAGTTATTAAGTAAACACATCAGAAGATGTAGAAACTCTCAAATGCAATAAATCAGTAAAGGGGGCCCGACTGAGCTGATGTAGAAGTTACAGACCGATGAGTCTGGGAGGGAGTGTTCTTCCCCATTTTGATCTTTTTCCTGAAAATGACTTCTTGCCTACATTTATTTGACACGTGGCGGGGAGATTCAGTTTAAAATAGAGTTTTCTTGGTTTTACTTTGAGACTGATCACTTTTTCCATCGTCAGGTTTTCCTGGTTTCTAACAAACTGACAAAAACTAGTCAACATAAAGACACCAGAGCTCTTTGGGTTTGGTGTCTTGCAGTTCCATTTGGTAATGGAAACTGAGAACATCTGAAGTACGACAATTAGGAAATGTATTATCATGATGGTACTGTAAATTTAATATGCCAAACACAGAAGCTTTATCAGCAAATCAACTTTATATACTTTTAAAAAGCAAACGAGGGGCGCCTGGGTGGCTCAGTCAGTTGGGCGTCCAACTTCCGCTCAGGTCATGATCTCGTGGTTCATGAGTTCGAGCCCCGTGTCGGGCTCTGTGCTGACAGTTCGGAGCCTGGAGCCTGCTTCGGGTTCTGGGTGTCCCTCTCTCTCTGCCCCTCCCCTGCTCACTCTCTCTCTCTCTCCCTCGAAAAATAAATAAACATTAAAAAATAAATAAAAGTCAAACTAATCTCGCCAACACTTCTCCTTTAAAGCTACATTTTAATGTTTAATTTTAGCTCTTTATTCTTGTCCCCCTTTGTCTTCTTGTTCTCTACCACATGAAAATGCCTGTCTCTATTCCAATCAACATCACTGTCTGATGAGGTGGGATCCCAGGCCCCTGAAGACCGAAGGTCATGCTGGAGCACGCTCTGGCCCAGGAGCAGGACCAGCGCGGGGCAGCACCCACCTGTAGCCCACCTTGCGGGCGTAGTGCAAGCAGTTCTCCTTCACGTGGGTCTGGAAGTAGGCCGAGCGACAGAGGGCCCCGCACTCCGGGCAGCAGTAGGGGGACTTGTGGGCGTGGATCCGCTGGTGGGCACAGAAGCTGCACTGGTTGGGCAGCAGCATCTGGCACACCTGGCAAGTCTAAGAGAAAACACCAAGAAAGCCGTTCACGCAGGTGCCGCGGGCTCACGGCTCTCCAGGCACCGCGGTCTGGCTCCCCTGCAGCGTGGGTCAGAACAGCCCCCTCCTCCCGCCGGGCTCTCCTCCCACCCTCCTAGGACGCTCGGGGCCCCTGGGCCTCGTGACAGGTGTCGACCTGTCGCCCAAGCAAGCTTCACCTCTCACCTTATCCGTCAGAGACAGGACTGACGCTACATTCCCACAGACCAGTCCCGCTTCTAGGACTGCGAGTGTTTCTTCCCTCAGGCTGAGCAGAAGACCAGCTTTTCCCCTCCAGAGGCCAAAGGCGCTTCCCGAAGCCTCAGACCCCACTACGCTCCCAGAACCGCCAGGGCCTCCGCCCTCGCTCAGCAGAGGCAGTTCCTGCGTGACACCACTAGCCCATTCAGGGACTTCCAGAGCAGGCAGACCTGATTGGCTCTCGGAAGCCCCCGGGCCAGGCGGCCGAGTGGCCTTGCCAGCGCCCACTCCCTCGGCCGGGTTTGCCCGCTCAGGGGTGTCCTGAGCCACAGCCGACCACACACACCTGCAGGAAAGGGCAGGATGGGCAACGGCTCCTTCGCTCCCAGACTCGGGAGAGAACCTGGGGGGGAGAAAAGTCCTGCGGCCGCCCCCTGACGCCCTCGTGGGCACAGCCCCTCTAGTGGGCACAGCCCCTCTAGTGGGCACAGCCCGGGGGAAGCAGCAGACTGAGCTGGCGCCCGAGGCAGGGGCCCTTCCGGGTCGGAAGGAAAGCGCAGCACTCGCTCCTCGCTGCGGCGGCCACTGACCTGGGCCCAGAGCTGTTCAGAGGGCCAGGTCGTTGGGGAAGACGGGAAAAGCAAAATCCAGAACGTGGAGGCTCGACAGGACATACCACCCAGTTTTTTCAACAAATAGATTTCAAGGGAAAAACAGAGAGAGAAAGGGAAGTTACAGATTAAAAGAAGTTTAAGAGAAATTTCCAAATTGCAATGTAGAGCACTTATTTGGATCCTGATTCAAGCAAGCCAACTGTAAAAGAAATGAGACAATCAGAGATACTTGAACACTAACTCGGTGATAATATTGGGAAGCTTGACATTTAATATTAAAGTCTGATAATAAGAAGAAATTATCATTATGATTAATTTTGAGATGTGATGATATCATGTCTATGGTTTGGGGGGAGGAACCTCATTATTTCATAGATACATACTGAACTATTATAGATATGGTGATGCTGGGATTTGTTTAAAAATAATCCGGGGGGGGGGTGGTTAGAAAATACATAAAACAAGATGGACCAGGAGTTGATAATTGTTAATACAGGGTTCGTTATGCCATTCTGTCCACTTTTATACGTGTTTGGGACACTCCATAATAAAAAGGCTTTAAAAAATTTTTTTAAGTATTACTTTAGATGTAGAACAGTAAATAAGTAAGCTGCACCCTTCTGTGTAAGAGACGGAGGAAGATGACCTCACACACACACACACACACACACACACACACACACAGGCACGCACATGCACACGCACAGACATACTGATACGTATTTGTAAAACAGAGCCATGGAGAGATAAACCAAAAGTGAACAGAAATGGTTACATATGGGGCAGGAGGGAACAGAGTGAAAGGGACAGAGACAGAAGCAAGACTTCAGGGTGGACTCTGTCATACAGTTTTTAAGTTTGGAATCACAAAAATGTTTTACATAGTTTTAAAATAATAAAAAATTAAACTAAGTAAACAAAAGCATTCCCTAAAAATTGAAAATCAGAAACTAAATAATCTAACAATGTATCAAGCTGGTGACATAACCACATAGAAAAAAATAACTGTTCCCAGTGTGACCTTAAAACACAGCATTGGGGCGCTTGGGTGGCTCAGTGGGGTAAGCATCCAACTTCAGCTCAGGCCGTGATCTCACAGATCGTGAGTTTGAGCCCCGCGTCAGGCTCTGCACTGATAGCTCGGAGCCTGGAGCCCACTTCAGATTCTGTGTCTCCCGCTCTCTCTGCCCCTCCCCCCTCCCCCAAAAACAAATGTCAAAAAAATTTTAAACACAGCATATTGACTTATACATCTTAATGTGATCTAAGAGCAAAAAGAACTGGAAACACATCTTCAATTTTATTCAGTTGTTCTAACATTAGAAATAATATTGGTATTGATATTTTGAAATTTATGTGTATGTGTGTGTAGTAGGAAAATCTGAGGAACCAAGATTTTCCGTATAAAATCAGTTATGTAAAAACTCTAATTTGGGGCACCTGGCCAGCTCAGTCGGTAGAGCACACGACTCAATCTCGGGGTCATGACTTCAAGTCCCACGTGGAGTGTAGAGACTACTTAAAGAAATAAAACTTTAAAAATACATACATACTAACAACCGTACAATAAAAAAAACATACACTTCTTAGCTCAGGCCACAGCAAAAGCCTAGTAGCAGATGTACCCAGCGAGCACCTCTGGCATCCAGAAGGGGACTCCTAAGCACCATTCCTCACTTCAAGAACCCTGGTTCCTCAGAAGGATGGCCGACTCCTAGTTTAGCACAAGAAACGCGCCCAGTACATCTTTTGGGGGCTGAAAGTAAGGAAGCTTCTCAGGCTTTACGAGTTCACGTCCAGAGGGTGCAGGAACCAGCCTGACAGGGCCCCACAACCAAAGACGTGGAAAAGTGACTGACCCCAACATACCAAACATGTGAAAACCACTGCTTCCATGACAACGGCAGGGGAGGCCACCTCACACCCACTAGGATGCCTCCCGTCAAAGGCAAACAGACGCACAAACAAAACAGAAAAAGGTGTCGGTGAGGATGTGGAGAAACTGGAACCCTCGTGCTCTGTTGGCGGGAACGTGAAATGATGCAGCCACCATGGAAAATGGCATGGGGGGGGAGGGGGGAGGGATCCGTAAAAATTCTGAAAGAGAGTTTGCCCCTGGTCTAGCCATTCTACTTCCTTTTTTTAATTTTTATTTTTAATGTTTATTTATTTTTGAGAGACAGAGAGAGACAGAGAATGAGTGAGGGAGGGGTAGAGAGAGAGGGAGACAAAGAATCTCAAGCAGGCTCCAGACTGGAGCTGTCAGCATAGAGCCTGATGTGGGGCTTGAACTCATGAGCTGTGAGATCACGACCTGAGCCGAGGTCGGACGTCCAACTGACTGAGTCACCCAGGTGCCCCCTAGCCATTCTACTTCTGTGTACACACCCAAAAGAACTGAAAGCAAGATCCCCAAAAGATGTGTGTGCACCATGTTCACGGCCGTGTTCTTGACGATAGCCAAGAGGTGGAAGCGGCCCAAGCGGCCGTCAGGGGATGAACGGAGAGACGGAGGTGGTCTAAACACACAGTGGAGGGCCAGGCAGCCTCAAAAAGGAAGGAAACGCGGTCACGTGCTACAATACAGCCGAGCCTTGAGGACACCATGCTAAGCGCAGTAAGTCAGTTGGGTAACTGAAAAAAACCAGTCCTGTGTGATTCCATTTGTACGAGGGACAGAGTAGTCAAATTCACAGAAACAGAAAATAGAAGGGTGGTTGCGAGGGGCAGGTGGGAGGGGGGAAGGTGGAGTTGTTTCATGGGTATAGAGTTTCAGTTTTGCAAGATGAAAAGAGTTCTGGAAATTGATTGCACAACAGTGTGAATGTACTTAACGCTACTGAACTGCACACTTAGAAAAGGGTGAAGATGGTAAACTTTAGGCTATGTGTGTTTTACCACAATTTTTTTAAATAACAGAAAATCGTGGGGCGCCTGGGTGGCTCAGTAGGCTGAGCATCTGACTTCAGCTCAAGTCATCATCTCACGGTTTGTGAGTTCGAGCCCCGCGTCGGGTTCTGTGCTGACAGCTCAGAGCCGGGAGCCTGCTTCACGTTCTGTGTCTCCCCCACCTCTCTCCCTCTCTCTCTCTGCCCCTCCCCCACTCACACTCTGTCTCTCCCCCTCTCTCTCAAAAATCAACAAACATTAAAAAAATAAAAAACAGAAAATCTTAACACACTACTTGAGATTGTTTGGGCATCAACTCACTACTGCAAATGCTGTTAACTAAGGGAAACAAATTAAGTATATATCCCATTTTCCAACATAAACTATATTTCAAGGTAACCAAATAGCCCTCATCAAAGAGGAAAAGATACTTTATACAGAACTCCAGCTAACAACTGAGAAAGAAATAATAAAATTACAAAACACCCTTACGCAACTCCTAATAAAATGACTGACTCAAGGAGCAGTTATTAATGGATACTAAAATAATTACACAAAGTATAGGAAACGTTACAACGAAGGGATCAGAACATCACCACCTGGACTCACTGGTCATACTGAGCATCGTCAAAAAAGAGACAGGCAAGGACTCTGTGCCTCCCTGAAGTCAAGAAATACTTGGGGCTCCTGGGTGACGCAGTTGGTTAAGCGTCCGACTTCGGCCAGGTCACCATCTCGCGGTCCATGAATTCGAGCCCCGCGTCAGGCTCTGGGCTGATGGCTCAGAGCCTGGAGCCTGTTTCCGATCCGATTCTGTGTCTCCCTCTCTCTCTGCCCCTCCCCTGTTCATGCTCTGTCTCTCTCTGTCCCAAAAATAAATAAACGTTGGAAAAAAAAAATACAAAAGGTGCGGTAGTCCCCCTCCTCAAAACTGCCAATTTCTAGTCTACCCCATAAGATATAGCACATTGAAGAACAAATTAATTGTATGAGGAAGCACCGGTCAAAGCCAGAATTGTCCTGGAAAATTCCCAGGGCCCAGGGACCTGTTTCTTCAGGAAATCAGGGACATGAAAAGTAAGTGGGGGAGGGGGTCTGGTGGGGTGGAGTGGGAAACGGTGCTGTTCTAGAGTGAGAAATGTAAAAGGCATAAACGAATGTTAACACGTGGGTCCACGTTTGGATCCCCATTCAAAACGAGCCCAACTATAAAAAGATAGTTTTCGATACAAAAGGAAAATTCGCATATGGACTTGTATTAGACAACATGAAAGAATTGTCATTCATTTTGTTAGAGGTGACAATGATACTATAGCTGCATAAAAGCTTAAGACCAAGAAAAAATAGTCTCTCTGTGCTGACATCCTGCCCAACAAGGCCACGTGGAACACCAGAAGCCCTCTGGCCCCTGCAGAGGCCGGCACACCCAGGGAGAGCTCGCAAGGCCCTCCTGCTGCTCCTGCCCCAGAGTGAAGCCCGTCTCCCCGCTCCCCGCATGTGGCCGGAAGCCTGGCTACTGTCTCGGGAGACTCGAGTCCCCCAGCCAACAAGGCTAGGTTTGGATCCCAGACCTCAAACCTTACCCTTTGCCTAAGACTCGGAGACCACACTTAACGGCGGGACTCCTCGTGAGGGATTTGAGCTGGGCTGAGAGAAGCCCGACAGCCTTCCTGGGTACCCTCTCCCTTCTTGTCCGGGGGACCTCTGGTCCAGCCCCCACCAGAGGAGAGCGACACACAGAAGAAGCAGGATGGGAAGGGTGTCAGCCGGGGATCCTATACCCTGACGTCTTCCTGCACGGATTTTAGAAGGCGGGTGAAGAACAGTGTGGAAAAACACCAAGCATCAGAACTCTGCGGAAAATGGTTCTGATCACACGACCTAGAAGAAGAGGTCCTGGCCCGAGTCAGCCACGTGGGGACAGCCAGAAGACCAAAGCCCCAGGGGAAAGGGGCCGGGGTCGCCCCACTCCATCGGACTCACCAGAAGCAGAATGCAAACTGAGGGGAAAAGGCGCAGAGGAGAGACAACAGCCACCCCACAGCACCTCGCTGGCCCCGCCCCGGGGGCTGCAGAAGGTCGACAGGCCACCAAACTCCACCACTCCTCTCCTCCAGCCACTGAGCTGAGCACACTTTGCACTTTCCCGCACCTTTGTTCCCGGTACTCGGAACACCCCGGCCCCTCCCCCTCCTCCAGACTCTTCTCCAGGGTCCAACTCAATCATCCTGTCATTCCCCACGGCCCCCGCCCTCTGCCTGGCGCCTCCTCACATCAGTCCCTCTCAGACACTCTGTGCAACCTCGTCTACAAGCCTGTCAGCCCCAACCTCCGTCTGCCTCCGCCTCACATTGTAGCAGGGGTGAGCCCTGCCCCCGCTGAGCCGCGGGAAGCCCTGGAGGAGGGGTGTGACTCCCTCCCCACCCCCCACAGCACCCCTGTGCTCCGCGGGGACGGGGCGCACAGTGCGCACAGGGAACACCTGTGGAGAGCTCCTGGGCCACCAAACAGGTGTGCGGCCCCCGCTGGACTAAAGTAGAAAGAGCTGCTTTTTCTCCTCCCAGGCCTCTGTGGCCCTGGCTCAGGGAGGCTGGGTGAGGGGCTGGGCTTGGCTAGGTCGTGAAGGGAGTCATCTGGAGGAGGAAGGAGAGAGCCTTCTGGAGGCACGTCTGGAGGCCTGCTTTCACAGGGCCTCGTGAACACAGACAGCCACCGACACAGCCCAGACAAACACCACTCTCGTCAAGAGCTGGAACACGCACGTACGCGTGGCTGCTCTCCTGGAGTGGGAGGACACAGAAGGGAGAGGCCCCAGAAGCTTCTGCCACGGCCTGCGTTCCGGGCCACTCTCCTTCCTCAGCCCGACCCTGGGGAACAGCTCAGGGGTGACGTGGTTCCGAGAGCACGGGCCGTGGTACCGGGCGGCGAGGCCCCCACTCGCGTCCCCAAGCTCTCCGGGCACGTGAGAACACTGTGTGGACCCCTCCCAGGGACCTGGGGGCCGCCAGCAGAGACCCACCCAGCGGAGGGGGGGCTGAGTGGCCACAGATACAGCGGGCAAACGTTCAGAGTCTCCCCGGGGTGGGGGGGGGGGAGGACCCTTCCCCCAATAAACACCAAGCACTATGCATTCAGGAGGGTCACTAACCATCAGGCCAGACGTCCTCTTCTAAGACTCCTAAGATGCCACCAGTGCCCCCGCATCAATGAGCTTTCCTCCATGCCCAATCATGGAGCTCGTGTAAACCAGGGGCCGACGGCCAGCGCAGGAAGGGTCTGCTTACCAGCCCCTCGGTCTCCTCCGTCGTTCTCTGGAAATGCGCAGCCATGGCCATGTAGTCGCGTATCTGCCTGTGACACTCGAGACACTTGATCCCGTGCCGGATGAGCCTCACGGGGTCCGGGTAGAGCGGCAGAGCCGGAAGGGCCGGGCCCGCACCGCCCGGAGCCGGGCCGTGTTTGGGGGAAGCGGGGGCGGCGGGGGCGGCGGGGGCGGCCGGGGCCGGGGAGTTCGCGGGGGCGGCCGCGAACATCTGGTCCACAGAGATGGGCTTCACGAGCAGCTGTGAGCACTGCATGACGAGCCCCTTGCTCTTGTGGTCGCGGGCGTGCCGGAGCAGGCTGCACTTGTTGAAGAAGAGAAGCGTCTGGGAGCACAGCGTGCACAGCACCTCGATGTGGACGCTCCGCCGGCCGTAGTGCTGGCTCAGGCTCTTCTCTAAGGCAAACGCGTCCCCACACTCCAGGCAGCAGTACCCGCTGGCCGGCACGTGGATCCTGCTGTCCGCGGGCGGGCTGAGATTGGGCGCGTAGAGGGGCACGGGGTTGGAGCTGTGGAGGACCTTGTTGAAGACCTCCACGGCCAGCGGGGCGGCCTTCTTCACCTGGTGGACCAGGGGCACGGACATCTGGGTGAGCTGCGGCTGGCCCCGCCGCTGCGCGGAGGACTTGGCCGTGACTGACGCGGCGACGCTGTGGGGGACCAGGTTCAGGTTGGCCAGGTGCACGGCCTTGGGCAGGAGGCTGGCGGGGGCCGGCGCGGACGCCTGAGGCGCCGCGCTCTGCTGCTGCTTCCTGCCCGTCTGCGGGCCGGGGGCAGCCCCCTTTGGGGCCCGAGACCCGGAGCCGCAGCAGGAAGACGAAGATTCGCTGGCCTTCGGCGCGCTCTCGTCCCCCTTCTTGTCACCCTGGGGGCTCCCGGCGCTTGCGCCCGCCTCAGGAGAGCGCTCCACCGCGGGCAAGGCCGTGACCTCATCCTCTGGCACCTCGCTCGGGGCCTCGGCAACGGCACTCCCTAGAGGGGACCCAACGGGGGACTTACTGGGATCGTCAGGGTCCGGCAGGATCCTCGTGACGGTCCGTTTGATTTCCCCCGATGACGTCTTAATGGTTTTGATCCTGACTTTGGGAATTGCTGGTGGGGAGCTGGCAGCCACCGAAGGGGAGCCTTTGCTGCTGCTGTCACTGCAGATGCTCCGAGGGCTGTCCGAGGGCTTGATGCTCTTTCTAGTGGCCTCCAGGGGGCTCCGGGGACTCTTTGGTGACTTGGGCATTTTGGGGCTGCCTCTGGAGCCCTCTTTAGTGGGCCCTGAGGGTTCCTTTGTGTGGCCAGGCTGATCCTCCTTGGTGACACTGGCCACTCTTTTGGCCTGCAGGGCCACCAAGGCTGCGACACAAGAGGACAGCTTGGAATGAGCTGGCTTCAGACGCTGCCTAGGGGGGACTGACGAGCAGGTGCCGAGCTCCAGGGCAAGCCCCTTAGGCTCTCCGATACTGTTGCTGGGGTGGCTGTTGAATTCCAAAGCTTCCCCAAAGAATCGACTGGCATCCAGCTCCTTGTGAGGCTCCCCCACCTTCTGCCCACCTCGCTCGTGTTCCTGCTGACTCCCCAAGGGCAGAGGTTCTGGCTTGGGCTCTTTCTTACAAAAGTGATCAAACATATGCAGCTCTGGGACCGGAAACTTTGCCAGAGCCTCCAGGACTGGGCCCCCCACAGGCCCACACCCAGGAGGGGGTGGAAAATAACCGTCAGAGTGCTTGGGCTTCATTCCAAACCCATTATCTTTGATGGCATCCTCAGGTTCTGGGCTGGAGATTGGACTGAACTGGTTAAAGGTCGGTAACGGCTCTGACTTGGAAGGTTCTAGCTTGCCGGGGAAACTCCTGGCACTGTCTCCATTCATGAAAGTTGAATCAAATTTCCCACAGTTGTGACCCAGGTTGTGGGGATCTGGGGGCAGGTCTGAGCCCCGGAATCCATTGTGGAGGAGGCTGGGAGCGATGTGGTCCTTCTCCGCTTCGAACGACTCCTGGCGGCTGGTGTTCTTGACGATGACACTCACGGCCGGCACATCTGAGGCTGATCCTGAGTGAGACAAGGACACGCTCTCATCCATACACATGCCTGCGGGTTTGAGGGGACTCTCATTGTCCTCACTGGGGGTCTGGATGGCCTCCTTGGCATCAAGGCTGGTGGGGTCTGGGATGTCAAAGGCAGCCAGAAGGTCATCAAAATCTGGAGTTTTCATATCCCCCATGGCTGGATGCTGGCAGGGGCTACAACAGAAGCAGAACAGGATCAGTGATCCCCGGGGTCCCCCTGGACTCTGTTCGGCATCATCTTCATCACACGCCCATCACACTAACACACACGCACACAGCCGGGGTGCCCGCTCGTGAACCCCACGGCTGAGTTTTACCCCAACAGGTTCCCAAAATGCTGGGGACATTGGGGGACGGATGGAAAGAGAAGTTTACACGCAGTGACAAGGCCACCTGGCCGGCCCTAAACATCAATACCTGGAAATTCCTAGCTGGTTGCATAGCCAAAAGGAGAAAGCACTCGTATCGTGCCCCCTCAATTTCTCAGGGACTAGCATGACTCCCTAAGCACGTGCGCTAGTAAAAACCCAATCACCGAGACCTAAAAACAAACTAAAACAAAAAACAAGAAAACAAAGGTATGGCTCAGCACCTCCTTTCTTTAGAAATCTTCCGATTCATATATGAGACTTGGCGAGGACTTCTGCTAATTTGCCTCCTACTATTTAATCATGAATTTTGTATAGCTTTGTGTTTTTTTGTTGCACGAATTCAGTCAAATCTAAGATGATTTGCTACTGCCAGGATGTATGCTGTCTCATAAATAAACTCCAGCAAATTGTACCACCTCTCAGGCCCTTTTTTCTCTAGTTAGTGTCTGCTTGCCGTAATTTTCACCTAAAACTGTTATTGGCTGGTAAGTGGACCACTAAATGTGAGGTGCAGGATGACTCTCAAAACGGCAACCACATGGTCATCAGATGGGCTGGAGAACGGTCTTGGGGAAGCCCCAAATTTCATTTTAACTTAATACTCAAAGACAAGAAGATCCACCTGTCTCCTTCATGCTCTGGAAAAGGAGAACTATGGCACTGCTGTGACAGGAAACTCGGGGCCCTAGGAAAGAGGCCCTCTGTCAGGACATCACTGTGACACTCACACTCAGATGAAACAGAAGCTAGCTGGTTCCCACCTGCTGGAAAGAGGAAGAAAAACCCCACCGTCTCCCTTGTTCAGCCCACAACTCCTGCGTCTGCTTCGGCATCCCAGAGCCTCGCTTGCCTGCACATTTCTTACACGTTTATACTGAAAACCTGTCTGGATGAAGAAAGACATGACTCTTAGCAAGCAGGAGAGTAGCTGCACAAAACCAGTTATGTGACAAATCCTCGGGTCCAGGGACCCCAAGGCCCATGTTCTTATCCTAACAACAAAAATTCCCAAAAGCTGTATACGGAAATATGCAGTATGATTAAAACAACACAAAAGGGACAAACACGCACAAAAGAATCTAAATGTCCAAGAACAGAGAATGATTAAATCATTGACAGACTACTATGGCAGCCAATAAAAATCCTAATTATGAAATTCATATAGCAACATGGAAAACTAGTGATAGTGTTGGAGCCCCTGTCTGGCTCAGTCAGTGGAGAGTGCAACTCTTGATCTCAGAGTTGTGAGTTCAAGCCCCATGGTGGGTGTAGAGATTACTTAAAAAGAAAAAAATCTTAAAAAAAAATTACTTGGGGCACCTGAGTGGCTCGGTCAGTTCTAAGTGTCCAGCTCTTGATTTTGGCTCAGATCATGATCTCGCAGTTCATGAGTTCAAGCCCCACAACGGGCTCTGCGCTCACAGCAAGGAGCCTGCTTGGAATTCTCTCTCTCCCCCTCTCTCTGCCTCTCTCTCCCTCCCTCCCTCCCCCAACTCTCTCTCAAAATAGATAAATATACTTTTAAAAAATTACTTACAGTGTTGTTAAAAAATTAATAGAAAATGCTATTAATACAAAGTTAAAGTTAAGTTTAAAACTTAATACAAAAGTGCTGCTAGACTATAGCCATGTAAAACTAAGCATGCAGTTGAGCCAAGATTAAAAGAAAGAGAAAAATAATTTGTAGGGTGGTGGGATTACTGGCGGGTTATTTTTTCAAAACTCTTTTTTGTGCTGATAGATTGCTTTTATAATTTTAAAAGTGGGATATAAACAGGGCAGCGGGTGACGGGGGGGGGGTAGTACTTAGAACCATGAGGGAGCAGGTGGCATAGCACAGGTGTATCTGTTCCCACCTCCTGGGACCCACAGGTTCGCAGCTTTGGTCTCTTGCCCCTCCCCCAACCCCCAACAAAACATATCTGCCTACTTGAGAGTTCTTGCAGAAAATGAAAAATACCTTCCGCTCTGGGAATATATCTAATTATGGTAGATAATAATAAAGTGAAATACCAATTATCTACACTAAATACGGGTTGGCAGAATATCTCTTTGAAATGTGATATAAAGTTCCTGGACACAAACGACTGTCTCCTGGAAATAGGAGCCCATAAGCAAGGGGAACGGACTGGGTACTGTGCAAAGCACTGGCACCCCAATACCAAGTCACCCACTATGCAGGCTGGTGCTAACTGTAAGGAAACACCTCTGTGATGTCTGTGTGCGTTTCTTTCCTTCCCCCTCCCACTCCCACCCCCACTTTTTACAGTCTAGAGGGAAAAAAAAAAAAGAGATGGAAGGAGGAGAAGGGCAGAATAGACCAGTCTTTTTACGGAGCTGAGACCAGCACATGAGGGAGGAGAGGAAGTGGTTGGTGGTGTGTGTGAGGATAACGTGAGGTCACAGGAGCTTAAAGCAGAGAGAGATTACATCAGAAGAAAGCCAGGTCCTCCACATCGGGGAATCTCAGAGACGGGCTGAGATCGGTCAGGGGGAAGGTGAGGTAACTTTTGCAGGGAAATGGGGTGGCTGCTCGACAGCAGAAGCAGGAAAAACCTTTATAACCTTTGGACCTTAAACACCAAAGCTGACACTTTTAAAAGCCAAAGATCAGGTCCTGTTTTCTATTTATTTGTAGTAGGGAAACCAAAACCAGCAGCAATCAGTAACGGTGAATAAGGGGCTAACGGCGTACCTGTTCCCATTTCTCTAAACCTTGCTCTAAAGTAAGCATCACATTGCTTATAAGTAGAATATAGAAACTAATCAAAATGTAACCTATTATAAAAGCAAAGGAAGAAAAAGACTACCAACAAAAAGTTCTACCCGTCAAAAACCTGCCAGCACAAGGTTCAAAGACAAACAACAAACCAGCAGGAATATGTGCAACACAACAGTTACCATCATTAATGTCTTTACTACAGAAAAGGCTCTTACGAAGCAGTAAGTAAGAGATAAGCAGCCCACTTAGAAAATGAGCAAAGGTGGCGAGCACATAATGAAGAAAAACACAAGTGGCCAGCTATTCCATAAAAAAAAGCTGCTACCTCCCAAGAAATTAGAGGAATACAAATTAAAATAATGAGAAGCCATTTTGGCTTACCAAATTGACCCAAGTTTTAAAAAATAATAATTCCCAATATTGGCAGAGATGTAGCAAAAGAGGCATTTTGAAGGAAGTATAAATTGATACAATTTGTCTTAGCAGCAAGTTAGCGATGCCTACATAAGGCTCAATAGTTCCACTCCCAGGGGCGCCTGGGTGGCTCAGATGAGTGTCCGACTTCGGCTCAGGTCATTATCTCGTGGTTTGTGAGTTCGAGCCCCCCGTCGGGCCTGGAGCCTGGAGCCTGCTTCGGATTCTGTGTCTCCCTCTCTCTGCCCCTCCCCTGCTCATGCTCTCTCTCTCTCTCTCTCTCTCTCTCTGTCAAAAATAAATAAATATTTTAAAAATTAAAAAAAAATAGTTCTACTCCCAGAAATGTGACATTTGCATGTCTCAAAGATAATCATTGCAGAATTTTTTATAACAAAAGTATTTCATGACAAAAAATGAGACACAACCAAAGTTCCAACAATAGAAAGCTGGTTCAATAAATTATGGTATATTAACACAATTAAATACTAGACATCATGATAAGACAATATTTATGTCTATGAGAAATGCTCCTGATACAACGTGGAGGCAGGAGGACGCTGTAGTGTATACATGGTACAATCTCTACTTAAAACAAAAAATTTTAACATACAGTTTTTATGAAAAGGGCTAGAGAAACACTCTAAAATCTTAAAAGTATCTTGGGGCGCCTGGGTGGCACAGTCGGTTAAGCGTCCAACTTCAGCCAGGTCACGATCTCGCGGTCCGTGGGTTCGAGCCCCGCGTCGGGCTCTGGGCTGATGGCTCAGAGCCTGGAGCCTGTTTCCGATTCTGTGTCTCCCTCTCTCTCTGCCCCTCCCCCGTTCACGCTCTGTCTCTCTCTGTCCCAAAAATAAATAAAAAACGTTGAAAAAAAAATTAAAAAAAAAAAGTATCAATAGATGATGAGATTCTTTTCTTTCATTTATCTGCATTTTCAAATTATTTATTCAAACTATTTCATGTTGTACTGCTTATGTAGTTTCATTAAATTATATTTTTTAATATAAAAAGAAGAAAAGGAACACCTGGGTGGCTCAGTAGGCTGACCGCCCAGCTCTTGACTTTGTCTCAGGTCATGATCCCAGGGTCGTGGGACTGAGCCCCGTGTGGGGCTCTGCGCTGAGTGTGGGGCCTGTTTGAGATTCCCTCTCCCTCCCTCTCCCCACTCACACATGCACTCTAAGCAAAAATAAAAAATAGGGGCGCCTGGGTGGCTCAGTCAGTTGAACGTCTGACTTCGGCTCAGGTCATGTTCTCGTAGTTGATGAGTCTGAGCCCCGCGTTGGGCTCTGTGCTGACAGCTCAGAGCCTGGAGCCTGCTTTAGGTTCTGTGTCCCCCTCTCTCTCTTCCCCTCCCTCGCTCATGCTCTGTCTCCCTCTGTCTCAAAAATAAGTAAACATTAAAAAAATTTTAAAGGAAAGATAAAAAATAAAGAAAGAAGAAGAAATTAGGGAGGCCAAAACACTTGAGAAGCTTCTTACAGAGGACTGCAAAAATCACTAATATAAAATTCTCGAAGCACATCTGGCATGACTCAGCAGGGGACTGCCAGCTAGAAAATTGGTGAAACAACTTAATTAAAATAAAAAGTGTGGTCAAGACGTAAAGCATCAGCGTGCCGGCGTCTGCAGCCCATCGCGGGCTGGGAAGCGCAAACCTCAGACCTGCTCTGCCGGGGGACAGCCTTTGGGACCGGAGCCTGGTTATGGCCTCTGCCCCGTGTCCACCAACACCAGCCCAGACACCTGGCGCGGCCCAGAGAGCACTGGCTGGGCTCACCGCGCAGCATCTGGACGGGCTAACACCAGGCGTGGTGAGCCCGCCAGTTCTCTGTGGCCTAGGCTAACCGTGCGACATTATGTGCAATCCCGTGCGGGTAAAGAGCAAGTCCAGGACTGTCAGACTGACGCTATGTCCTCTCTAAAGAAGTTTCTCCTCAGGAAAGTAAATATAAATCCCATTTTTTTTTTTTATTATAGGGTCTACTACTTGACCAAGAAATTTTATCAAACACTTAAGTAAATATGTCAGTGGATGAGGGAGGGGGAACACCTTAACTCTGGAAGGGCCTCAGGAGGCCTGATCAGCCTATTAGAATTCTTTGAGGGGATATAAACAATATGATTATGGCAGAACTAGTAGGCAGAACCCCTATAGACTTTAAACGCCATATTTCACCAAAAACAATTTTAGAAACTGAATGCCATAGAACTTGGGTGAATGAATGTTGTATGCGTGTGTGCTGTGTTTGTGATTGTCATTTATGAGGAACCATGAACAGTGGAGTTTCTAACCCACTGACCAGTTCAAGACAAGCTTAATGCTTTCATAAATTACCTAGAATGGTAGACCCCAACCCATAGGTAGTCCCAATGACCTTCATATCCGCATAGGTAGTCCCAATGACCACCCATTAAAAACACCACTACGGAGCGCGGGTGACTCAGTCTGTTAAGCATCCAACTTCAGCTCAAATTATGATCTTGTGGTTCATGGGTTTGAGCCTCACATTAAGCTCTGTGCTGACAGCTCAGAGCCTGGAGTCTGCTTCAGATTCCGTGCCTCCCTCTCTCTCTCTGCCCTCCCCCGCTCACACTCTGTCTCTCTCTCTCTTTCTCAAAAATAAACATAAAAAATGAAATAAAATAAAATAAAATAAAATAAAATAACACCACTACTGAATGAGGGTCTGTAAAAAATTAATTTTTTTAACTTCATTTATTTATTTTGAGAAAGAGAGAGAGAGAGAGAGAGAGAGAATCCCAAACAGGCTCCACACTATCAGCACAGAGCTCAACATGGGCCTTGATCTCATGAACCATGAGCCAAAATCAAGAATCAGATGCTGAATTAAGCCACCAAGGAGCCCTGAAAAAATTAATTTAAAAAGGAGGTCTCAAATTAAAAATAGACCTACCCTATGACCCAGCAGTAGCACTGCTAGGAATTTACCCAAGGGATACAGGAGTGCTGATGCACAGGGGCACTTGTACCCTAGTGTTTATAGCAGCACTTTCAACAACAGCCAAATTACAGAAGGATCCTAGATGTCCCTCAACTGACGAGTGGATAAAGAAATTGTGGTTTATATACACAATGGAATACTACGTGGCAATGAGAAAGAAATGAAATCTGGCTATTTGCAGCAATGTGAATGGAACTGGAAGGTATTATGCTGAGTGAAATAAGTCAGGCAGAGAAAGACAGACACCATATGTTTTCACTCATACGTGGATTCTGAAAAACTCAGCAGAGGACCAGCGGGGAGCGGAAGGGGGAAAGAAAAAGTTACAGAGAGGGAAGGAGGCAAACCATAAGAGACTCTTAAAAACTGAGAATAAACTGAGGGTCAGTAGGGGGTGGGAGGGAGGGGAAAGTGGGTGATGGCCATTGAGGAAGGCACCTGTTGGGATGAGCACTGGGTGTTGTATGGAAACCAATTTGACAATAAATTTCATGAAAAAAAAAAGAAGAAGAAGAAGAAGAAAAAAAAAAAAAGAAAAAGGACCTCTCAGTGCAGCGCCTGGGGAGCTCAGTCAGTTAAGCATGCAACTCTTGATTTCAGTTCAGGTCATGAGCTCACAGTTCATGGGATCGAGCCCTCCATCAGGCTCTGCACTGATGGCGAAGTGTGCTTGGGATTCTCTCTCCTTTCCCTCTGACCCTCCCCTGCTCATGCGCGCGCGCTCTCTCTCTCTCTCTCTCTCTCTCTCTCTCTCTCTCTCAAAATAAATAAATAAATAGACATTTTAAAAAATTTCTAAAGGAGGTCTTAGGGCACCTGGATGGCTCAGTTAAGCATCTAACTCTTGATTTCAGCTCAGATCATGATCTCACAGTTTGTGAATTCAAGCCCCAGCATCGGGCTCTGTACTGATGGTGTAGAGCCTGCTTGGGATTCTCTCTCTCCCTGTCTCTCTGCCTGTGCTCTGTCTCTCTCCCTCTCTCAAAATAAATAAATAAACCTAAAAGAAATAAAAAGGAGGCCTCATATTCAAAATGCTTTGGGAACCAATGATCTAGCAGAATATTAGGCTATAAGCTTCAGGAGGGAAGACGCCTGTCTCATTAATCACGGCATTCTCCATTAGGTACTCAATAAATATATTGTGAAGCAATAAAGTGAAACTTTCAAGATTGTAAATAGCCTTAAAACTGTTCCAGAAATCAAAATCAAAATTAAAAGACAACAAGTTCTCAGGAGGCTGTATGAATGGGTGAAATTATGGCAAAGGAGCATCACTGGAGGCCAATTTGGTGAAGGGACATTTAGGAAAATGCAACCTTAATGACACTTTTAGAATAATGGGTTCTAAGCTAAGCAGTTCGATAAAGAGGCTTGGCCATCAGCTCAGACTATTCCCTGAAGACACCACGTTGCATGTTTTCTCACCAAATGCCCAGAAAACATGGGGCTTTATTAGAAAGAATACTGGGAACAACACACAACTTGTGACCTCGCCCTTATCCAGAACCGCCCGGTGTCCACAGCTACATGTGCCATTCAGTTGTGGTTCCCTTTCTTAAGAAAGGCATACCAGAGTCGGAAAAGGTCCTAAGAAACAAGAATGAAGTTTTCAAGTAGATACAAGAGCCTTCTAGTAAGAGCTTACAGATTAGAACTCTTTAATTCTGGAGAGACAAAGGTTTGGGGAAAGGGGGAGGATAAGTCACATACAGATTTGTTCATCAAACCTTAAGATACTACAGAGGAGAGGGGCACCTGGGTGGCTCAGTCAGTTAAGCATCTGATTTCCACTCAGGTCATGATCTCACAGTTCATGAGTTCGAGCCCCACTTCGGGTGAGCCCCACTTCTCTCTCTCTCTCTCTCTCTCTCTCTGCCCTTCACTCACTTGTGCCCTCTCTCTCTTTCACAAATAAATAAAATACTAGAGAGAAGAGAGAAGCATTCTGAAGTTTGAAATAAAAGATATAGACAGACAAGAAATAACTTTGCCCACTAGTCAGAAACATACTGAAGTTGTTATAGGTAAAATATATAAATGTAGTAACATCCATACGTATTTGGATCTAGAAATTAAAAAAGAAAAGGCTCTGAGGAACTAAGAAAAAGGGATTGTCACTAAACCTATGAGCTTCCTTTCCCTCAGCACCAACACTTTTGAATTTCAAACTAACATTAAACTTGGTCATCTGTTTCTTTTAACAACACTAAGTTCAATAATGGTAGATTAATAAAAGTTCAGAAACATGACACCCAGGGGGCAGAGGCACTCCAAAAGCATTACGAAAAATTGGATCTCGGGACACCTGTGTGGCTCAGTCGGTTGGGCCTCCAACTCTTGGTTTCGGCTCAGATCACGATCTCACACTTCGTGAGATCTGTGCTGACAGAGAGGAGCCCTGCGTGGGATTCTCTCTCTCCCTCTCTCTCTGCCCCTCCCCTACTGACACACACACACACACACACACACACACTCTCTCTCTCTCTCTCTCTCTCTCTCTCTCTTTCTCTGTCTCTCTCAAAATAAACAAACTTAAAAAAAAAAAGAAAAGAAAAATTGGATCTCTAGTCAGTATATTGTTTAATGAGCCAAGGAAGCAAATAACATGTTCCAGATTTATACAATGAAAGTTAAAGGCAGCAAGATTCAAGGAACATTGGACTGGGAACCACAAATTCAGTTTCCTCGAATTTGCCACCGCTTGTCAGATGATGTCTAGAAGGACGGATGTGTGTATGTTTTCCAACCTGTGGGTAAACTCTTTATCCTGCTCCCACATGACTGAATGTGGCTTACACGCTGATATAATCTGTGTTCAATCACTGTTATAATGGTTTAGAGTTTACAAAGGTGTAAGTGGAAGTTACCCTCAGCTTTCTACTTTAGAAGGAGTATTCCAGAGGAAACGGAGCAAAGACTAATTAATCCAAGCTGTCCGATGCACAGAGAAAGTGCATGCGGCCACGCTTACTCAGGACAGGCTGAGACCAGAAGGTACCTGAGCTGGTTGCCAGACGGGGGGAGTTCTGTCGCAGGAAAGGAAGCTGGGCAAGGGGAAAGAGAACGAGCGAGCGAACGAGCGAGCGAGCGAGCGAGCTGCTGCTCCTGGGGTTGTCAGAAGCTTTAGTCTGGACTCAGGTTAAACGGTGATGAGAGAAAGACACTGAGCCCATGGGAGGTAGAGAAGGGAACTCAGTGAAATCTAATGACCTGGGAAAGGTCCCACGTTCCTGGACCCAGAATGAAGCCCCAGGCCAGGAACAGGAGAGCTAAAGGAGGAACAAACTGGGAAGCATGAGAAGGGCTTTCACCCCTGTCCCGTCACAGTCACCCAGGAGGAGATCTCAGGCAGGCTTCAGTTTATGATGTAAAATTAAACTAACTCGAAGGATCTCTGAGTCCCCTACAACTATTGGATTTCTACACAAGACTTAGCTCCTAAAGCGGACCGGTGACTCTCTACCATAGACCTGTCACTGCCCTCCCGAACACGGGTCTCAGCAATCCCAAGGCACAGATGTTCTGAGTCCGTCAGCAGCCAGTGTCTCATTTCACGAGACACCTGGTATTTGAATCATCAGCAAAGCACAGCCCAAAGAGATGCTCAGCAGTAAAAGAAAGCAGGTGCCAGCGGACGGTGGACCCAGGCGAAATGGCAAAGCTTTTCACTTGTCTTCTTCTTCATCTGGTCTTAGCCCCCTTCAATGCACACTCCACCACAGCGGTTGCTGTGAAACATCTATCTGATCACAGAGACGTCCTGCTCACAGTGCCGGTCACCTGCAGGAGAGAGCTCCAAGCCTCCGCCCAGAGGGAGAGCCCACTCCCATCCAGTCTGCGCCCACCTCTCCAGCCACTTCCCAGGGTGGTTCTCGCAGACTCCCTCCCGACGACAGAATACCTGATGGCCCACCGCACCGGCCCCAGACAGTGCCTGAGCACTACTCTGCCCCAGGAGCCCCTCCTCTGCCCGCCTCCTCTGAGAGCTGTGACTCCAGGCCTCTGCCCTCCTCCTCCTCCTCCTCCTCCTCCACCCCCCTTCCGCCATGGCGGCACTTCCCGCAGCGGGATGGGGTCCTGGGTTTACTCATCGGTCTGTAAGCCTCTCCAGAGCTAGGGTCATGTCCTTCACCTCTATTTCTGAGACCCCAACGCAGCTGGTCCGCAGGGACAAGCAAGCTGTCACTGCTCACTCCGGCCCAGGACAGGTCCTCAGCGCCTCCCCAAACCCCACTGGCCCTGCCCCGAGGCAGCTTCCCCTCCCCCTGCAGGCCCTTCCGCCCAAGCAAAACTCCCACTTCCCGGGGAGAGAGTCATATGGCAAACATTCTAACAGGACTCACAGGATGTTAGAGCTGAAGGGGACCTCAGAAATGATCTGGTCCAGTGGCTTCCAAATACACGTCTGCAGATTGCTCCTGGACTGACTGCAAAAGAATAACATGGGGAGTGACTTTAACACAGAGTCCCAGGCTCCTACTAGGAGACTGCGACTCAGCAAGTCTGGGAGGGATCCCCGCGTGTTTGTGAAGCCTCCCGGTTGACTCCAGCGCCCTGGCCTCGTCCACCCTCTTCATCTTTACGTGGACAACCTGGGCTCGGAAAGGAAAAGCTCAGGGCGCCCAGGTGGCTCAGTGGAGGGCGACTCTCCACCTCGGGGCTGTGAGCTGAGCCCCAGGTTGGGTGTACGGATTGCTTAAAAACAAAATCAGGAAGGAAGGAAGGAAGGAAGGAAGGAAGGAAGGAAGGGAGGGAGGGAGGGAGGGAGGGAGGGAGGGAGGGAGGAAGGAAGGAAGGAAGGAAGGAAGGAAGGAAGGGAGAAAGAGAGAGAAAGAGAGAGAAAGAGAGAGAAAGAGAGAGAAAGAGAGAGAGGAGGAGGGAGGGAGGGGAGAAGGAGAAGTTCACGCACCAAACATCGACCCAATGCGAGGAATGGTGCCTGGCACTGAGGACACAAAGGGAAAGCCCAGACCCTGCTCTTGAGTGCCCCCACACACGACCCACTGGAAAGCCCAGCCGCCACGAAACTGGGGGTGCCACGGAAGGCCAACAAGGGCACTGCTTTCCCACAGGCAAGGAAGGGAGAGGGACTTTGTCTGAGTGGGGTCACCTCAGTGAGCTCCCCTGGGCTCCCTTCTGTGTCCCTCACTCCTTTGAGGGCACAATTTACTTTTGCTGTAGTTATTTCAGTAAATATTCCCTCTTCCGCTGTCTTATAAGCCCCCCAACAGGCACTCACTAAATTATTAAACCAATATCCCCTCAATTCAAGGTTTGGGTTTCTCCTTGGATAGGCATGTCAAAGATAATATGTCCAGAGTCTAACTCTCAATTTCCCGTGGCTTAGGCTGGGCATCCGTGAGTCCTCTCACCACCAGACCCTGCAACCAATCCAAGAGCAAATCCCGTCAAGTGTTCCTTCAAAACATCTCCAAATGCAACCGTTTCCTGCCTCCAGCCGTCACCACCTCTCCCTCCTGGGTCCCTGCAAAAGTCTGCTACCCTCGCCTCTACTGCTCATTCCCAACACAGCAGCCAGATTGCTGCTCTAGAAACACCCACCAGGGGCGCCTGGGTGGCTCAGTCAGTGAAGCATCTGACTTCAGCTCAGGTCATGATCTCGCGGTGTGTGATTTCGAGCCCCGGTCATGATCTCGCGGCGTGTGAGTTCGAGCCCCGCGTCGGGCTCTGTGCTGACAGCTCAGAGCCTGGAGCCTGCTTCGGATTCTGTGTCTCCCTCTCTCTCTCTGCCCCTCCCCTGCTGGCACATGCACTCTCTCTCACAAATAAACATTAAAAAAAAAGAAAACAAACCACCCATCAGATCACATTCCTCCTGTCCTTGAACCCCTTCAACATGGTCCCATCTCACACAGAGCGAGCTCTGGCCATCACCGCAGCCTCCGTGGCGAGGAAGGTCTAAGTGCCCCGTCTCCCACACCTGTCTCTGTCACCCAGTTGGCTCGGGCGCACACAGGCCTCTGCCCTGTTCCTCAAACACACCCCTGCTCAGAGCCTTTTAGTCTACTGTTCCCTCTGCTAGGACTGCCCTTCCCCTCAGATCTTGAGGGGCTCACTGCTCACTTCCATCCAGTCTTCACTCAAATGTCCTTTTGCCAGAAGCCTCCTGTGACCAGTGTATGTAACATCCCAGTCCCCACCCTCACGGTCACACCATCAATCTCTGTCCTTTACTTGTTTTTTCTTCAAAGCCCTTCCCACCACCTGACACATTGCATAATTGCTCATGTCTTCATTGTCTCTTTTTAAGCTCCAGTGTGTTTACTGGAAGGTAATCCACCATTAGAAAGGGGGAATGATTTGACAGGCTCATCCGTCCAGAACTCAGATTGCTCAAGGAGAGCCATGGAATCCTAAGCAGGTTTATTACTAGTCAAGCAGCTGGCAAGTTTGCAACGTTATTTGTGTTTCACTTTTTAAAATTCCTTCATAAACAGAGAGACCTTGAGTGGTCGGTGGGGCCTTGCCAGTGGGAAGGGGTCTGCCCAGAGTAGCACGTGGCCATGAATCCTGGGCTCCTACATGGCTGATTAAGTGAAAATGCTGGATCGGTGGAAGGGGTCTACGGGCCAACATCCCCACAATAAGGTCACTCATCTTGAGGATGGAAACAGTGTGACATCAGTAGAAATGGAGGGCTACCTCTGAGCAGGGCACAGGGTAGACTTAAGTCTTCAGAAAAGGGGATACAACTCTGTGAATATACTAAAAATCATTCAGTTGTGTGCTTTAAATGGGTGAATTGCATGGAGCGCCTGGGTGGCTCAGTCGGTTGAGCATCCGACTTCGGCTCAGGTCATGATCTCGCAGTGTGTGAGTTCGAGCCCCGCGTCAGGCTCTGTGCTGACAGCTCGGAGCCTGGAGCCTGCTTCGGATTCTGTGTCTCCCTCTCTCTCTGCCCCTCCCCTGCTCATGCTCTGTCTCTCTCTGTCTCAAAAATAAATAGAAACATTTAGAAAAAAATTTTTAAATAAATAAATGGGTGAATTGCATGGCATGTGAATCTTATCTCAAAAAAACTGTGTTTTTTGTTTTTTTTTTTTAAGATAAAAAGAGAGGATAAAACTGGAGGGAGTTGGGATTAGGCAGCACCTGACAGCTCATTGAGATGATAGAAATGGAAACTAGGTATAGACAAAAACAAAGTTTAAACGGAGCTGAGAACTGAGACAAAAACTGATACTCTGTAACCTGCACCCCCTTTCCCTTTCATTACTTGCAAACAGATCTCAGCACTAACTGGGCACTGCATTTTGTTAGAAAGGAACAGAACAGAGACTAAGAAGCAAGAGGGACAGGACTCCTCCTTGATCACACGGCCTCCTCCTCAAGGAGTCCCTCCCACTGAGTTTTGTAAAAGCATCATCTCCTAGTAGTAGGGACGCCCAAAATTAAACAAAGAGCTGGTAGCCTCAGACCTGTTGGGACCCAAACCTCCACTCCCTGAACAAAAGGGCCCCAGCCAAGAAAACGTGGCCATTCCGCAGGATTACTTTTTCCTCATTTCTGGCACCCTCGTGTTTGGGGGCTCTGTGTATATTCTGGGTCTCATCTACCACAAGCAAAGTGAGGTCCCAGAGATTCCAAAACCAGAAGGTTTTCGGGGGGCAGGGGTGAGGAGGTGGGAGCAAGGAACATGCTATTACTCTTGGGGTATCTCTGTGGTTCCCTTCTCTCTGTCTCTGTCTCTCTCTCTCTCTCTCTCTCTCTCTCACACACACACACACACACACACACACACACACCCCTTCTTCCTCCCTCTTCTCTCCTTCCCCTCTCAACAGAGACCAGGTGGGGGCGCCTGGGTGGCCCAGTCGGTTAAGCGGCCGACTTCGGCCCAGGTCATGATCTCACAGTTCATGGGTTCGAGCCCCGCATCGGGCTCCGTGCTGACAGCTCAGAGCCTGGAGCGTGCTCCAGATGCTGTGTCTCCCCCTCTCTCCCCCTTCCCTCTCCCCTCCCCTGCTCATTCTCTCTCTCAAAACTAAATAAAAACATTAATAAATAAACAAACAGAGACCGGGTGGGCTCTTTCACCATGGCTCCTCAGACCAAGGGCAGTCAGCCTTCTTCAGGAAAGCGAGGCACCAGCCAAGGCAGCTTTTTACCAACAAGGCAATATGGCAACAGATCCGACATCCGGGTGCCCAACGGTGTGCCTGCTGTATGTGCCCCTGACATTCCAAGGGGACAGCAGAGAACAGGTATCTAAAGAAACACCTCTGTGTGCCTTTCTACCAGCAGACAAAATGGAATATTAAAATTCCTTATCTTTTTAAGACACGTAATAAAATATTTACAGACAGAATGATGTGATATCTGGGATTTGTCTCGAAATGACACAGAGCAGGAGGAAAGGGCAGGGAGGGTTTTTATGAATGAAACAAGATTTGCCACAAACAACTCCTGGACGTGGGCGAGGAGCACGTGGACGTTTATCCGTTATTGTCTCTATGTGTGTATACTTTTGCCCTCTCAGGACCAGACCCTTGCCTAGTGGACCCTGTGAGTCCAGCTAGATAACCACCGATGTCACACCCACTAGGATGGCCATTATTTTAAAAAAGAAGGAAAGAACAAGGGTCGGCAAGGGCGTGGAGAAGTTAGAACCCTTGTGCGTTGCCGGTAGGAATAAAAAAAGGTGCAGCCGCTATGGAAAACAATACGGTGGTTCCTGATGAAAATTAAACATAGAATTACCATGCGATTTAGCAACTCCGCCTCTGGGTATATACCCAAAAGAACTGAACGCAGGGTCTCAAGGAGTAATCTTTATACCCACGTTCACAGCAGCATTGTTCATGATACCCAGAAAATGAAAGCAACCGTGTCCATCAATAGATGAATGGATAAACCAAATGTGATACAAACAGGCAATGGAATATTATTCAGCCTTAAAAAGGCTTAAAGGTCTGACACATGCTACAGCATGGATGAACCCTGAGGACATCATGCTAAGTGAAAACAGCCAGGCGTAAAAGGACAAATAGTGTATGATTTCGCCTAGGAATCCAGGCTCCCTAGAGTAGTCAAGGTCATGAAGGCAGAAAGTACGACAGTGCGTACCAGGGGTTGAGGGGAGAGAGGACAGGGAGTTAGTGTTTCATGGGTACAGGGTTTCATTCTGGGATGATGGAAGATTCTGGAGGGTGGTGATGGCTGTACCATCGTGAACGTACTGGAGGCTACCAAACAGTGCACTGAAAAATGGTCAAAATGGTCAGTGTCTTTACGTATATCTGGCCACAGTTTAAAAAACAAAACACAACACCGAGGAACATAAAGACGTCACTTGTGTCTCTTCAAGGCCAGCTCAGGTCAGCCTAGACATCATACCTCAGAGAGGTTCTCAAAACAAGGGTGTGGTGAGCGTTGCTGGGAGTGTGGAGCTATGGAGAAAGGCATAACATCTGCCTAGGCACATGGTTTCCAAACACTACCTAAGGAAAGAAACAAAAGAAGATGTTTTTTAATAGGCCTGATGGCAAATGTCTCAGTTAAGGTGCTAATCACAATAATAAAAGTCTAGGTCAGACCCTGAGAAAACTCTCCAAACGTAAACTCAAAGCCCCATACTCAAAGATAAAACTTCTGTGGGCCCCAGACCATCTGCCCTCCCCGGCCATGATGTGGTGGTTCAGAGCACAGACTTTGCCCGGGTTCCAACCTCAGCCACGCTCACTAGCCATTTGACCTACGGAGGTTTGCTCACATCTGTGTCTCAGTTTCCCCATATGTAAAACGGGAAACTGTTGTAGGGACTCAGTGAGTTAACATTTGTAAAGCTCTTACAACACTGCCTTCAACACAGCAAATGCATGTGTTTGTCAAGTATTATGCCACAACGTCAGAGTGCCCCAGCAGGCTGCTGGATCCCCAAATGTCAGGCTGCTTGGAAGCACACACAGGGGACAGAGACAAGGGAAGGGAAGGCCGGCTACCCCTCCACACAGCTCAGGAGGCCTGCTGGAGCGGAGGAAGAGGGCCCAGGAGTGGGCAGAGGGACCGCAGCAGATACGGGGGGGGGGGGGGCAGTCACAGGTGGGGAGGAGCAGGAAGGGCAAGCACTGGGCAGGGGGAAAGAATGACAGAAGATACCAAAAAGCTGGCAGAACCCATTTTTTTAAAACTCGGTGATCTTCACGGTCACCGAGCATCAGAACCACCTCAGAACTTTAGAAACTCCTTCACGCTCGGCCACAACACCCTGAAACGTGGGTTTAATCGGCCAGCGGGGAGAAACTGGGTACTGGCCCCTCGGCTCTGTGAGCCCACAAACGACAGAACGCAAAGTCACATTTCAAATTCTGCTCACGTGCACTCTTAATTCTGCATTCCCTCGCTTGACTTCATTTCTGTCTTAACTTTGAAAGGCTAGCATTTACTTGGGATTCTAAAGAGAGATAGAGACAATATTAATGGAAAAATTTAGAAGGGAAAGGAGGGAAACGCACGGTCTCAATTCTACAGAAGGGAAACAAAAACCTTTTTCCCCCCTGAACTTTCTTTTTCTTATTGGAACATCACAGTTCAAAACATAAACTGAGAAGCAGACACTGTGCTACCCCAATGAGGACAAAGGTCAGAGACCGGGGCGCCGGGTAGGTGGGTGTTTTACACAAGATGTCCCAAGCAAGTTAGCTCCGGGGTGCCCCCGTCAACGTGCCTGGTCATTCACTCCAGGTTAACCTTAGCCTGCAGCCACTGGGTTCTGTCAGGTTACTCAAACTGTCCCCTGTAGCCAGGAACACAGTTGGCTACAGAGAGAGGCTGGCAAACCTCAGCATCAGGCTTCACTGACCCAGGCTGGCTGCCCCCTCCACCCCACCCCAGTCACCCTACAACCCTTGGATTTACAGAAGCTTTACAGTTTATAAACCATGATTCCCACTTCACAAGGAACCCACCAGTGAGTGGCAGAGCCAAGAAAAACGCTCAGGCTCCCGTCCGCCCCCCAAGGACCAAGCTGTCCTTCTACCAGGAACTCTGAACTGGGAGGTCAGACTTCACATTTAAATTTTCCATCACCCTCTCTTCCCAGGGTGCCATTGGAGATGGCGCACGTCTCCCTTCAATCTGCCATCGAGACATTCGCTGCGACCCTTGCCGTAATTATGGCGCACCTGAGGGTGTTGTAAGACCCGGATCAGAAAACAGTGTCCTAGAACATCGTTCTCATTAGAGGGTCGTCCAACACCTGAAAGATTAGGAACTGCCAGAGCCAGAGAGACTCCAGAAAACCATTAAATTTAAGCCACTGACTCTACAAGCAAGGAAACCGAGGCCAGAGAGGTAAGGTAATGAAATGAGATAAAGTACATAAACCGAGGAGTTTTTATTACTGTGAAAGATTTTTGTTGTTCCTGGCAAGGGGACCGGCCCTCCGTCCCAGAGGGGCTTGAGTCTCTCACTCACAGTTACCCGTTCCAATGTCTCCATCAAGTGCCAGGGACAAGGCTTATTTAAATATCCTTAAAGGAGTGATTCTGGGCCTGGATGCACATTGGGAGCACTGCTAATACTAAAGCCCACATCAGGCCAATTCGATCAGAAGCTTTAGGGGCGGGGCCAGGCATTTTTTAAAACCACCACAGGGTGACAGGTGTTTCTGGGGCTGAGAACCATGGTCTGTGGACCAAAGCATGGTCCAGACTTCTGGGCCTACCTGGAAATGGACTACTAGCAGTGGAGTGAGCCCAGGAACCTGAAGCTGTGACAGTTACCTGGTGGTTACAGAGCAATGGCATCGGCCTCACATGAGTCCTAGAAATGGCACATGTGCTCCAGGTGACCCCAGAGTCCTAGATGGACTAGAAGCTGGCCCGAGAGAGGCTTCCAGATGATTCAGACCCCCAACACCCACTCTTAGCCAAGAGCCACTCCAGAAGCCCCCCGGCCTCAATACTGGCAGCGAGGGTGACGCTTCCAGAAAGAAGGGGGAGTCCACCGTGGCTCTGCACAGCTACTCCAGGCCTCCCATCTCATTCAGGTCCCCAGTAGGATTTACAAGCCCAGTAGGACCACTCAGGCCTCCTCTCCCATACTGTCCCCACCTCACTCCGGCCCCAGCCACCCTGCCCTCCTTGCTACTCAAGAGACAAAGTCCTTGAAGCCCCAGAAAGCTTGAGGGGTTTCAGGGACTTTGTCTCTTGTTCTTCTCTCTACCCTGCTTGCTCTTCCCTCAGATATCTGCATGGTCCTCTCTCCCGCTCCTGCAGATCTCCACTCAGGTGTCTTTTTATCAGTGAGACGTCCCTAACTTCTGTATTTAAAACAGAAAATCTGCCTCCCTCCACACCCAAACCTCCATCCCTGCTTTGTTTTTCTCCATAAGACTTTTCACCCTCTCTCATACTTTATTTTTAATTGTTATCTTTATTTTTACTTGCTACTTGTTTACACACACTAGAATATGAGCCCCATGAAGGTAAGATTTTTGTTTGTTTCCCAGGGCCTAAGATAGTGCCTGGCACATAGCAGGCACTCAAATACTTATTCTAGGAATGAACACATCAGAAACGCCAATCTCAAAACATAACCTGTACCAAAAGATCACAGAGAAGCTGATGATACCAAAATCACTTCTCCACTGATCTCATCTTGGCAAAAGCCTTTTTAAAAACAGGCTAGAGGCCTAATGAAACAGAAACCATTTAGAAATAAGTATTTCCAGTCAATTAATTCAATCCAAATGGGTTTGTGAGTCAAAGACAATTTGTTTTGAGAAACAGATAAAACTATGGAGACAGAAAATGAACTTGAAAGAAGGTGATCGAACAAATGGATTTCAGATACTCCTCTGGTATGTGTGTAGTTTCGGAAGAAAAGCCAGGAGTACGGACAGCCGCTCTCAGACAGCAGAGCAGGAAGAGAAGAAAGGCTCCAGTCCCGGGTCACAGCCTATGAGCGCAGGCCCGGTGCAGGATACGACCTCACACCACCAGGCCCATCGACCTCCTGAACCTAAGGAGGTCCCTTCCCTTCCCCTTTCTCCTACTGACACCCATCTGCTTCCAAAACTCATCTGAAGCCACGGACAATACTTTGAGCTCTACCAAGTCGGGAGTGCTGGACGCCCTTGTCAGGGCAGCCACACAGAAGCTGGGGAGCATCCTGCCATGGCCACGTCTCCCTGAGGTCATCTGCTCCACATCCTTACACTTGTCGCCTCTTTCCTCACCCCCTCAGACTCTCCCAACGGTCGTCCCACGTGTCTCCCGAAGACCAGTCTTCCCCAAACACCACTTTCCTCAGGTCACTCACTTTTCTCAACAGCCTCATGTGGTTTCCTCTAGCCTACCACAGCTCCAGCCTCGGGCCAGGCTTTTGACAACGTTCACATGCTAGGCCGAGGCCAAGTCGACTGACTTTATATTTCACCAGGTGCTTCTGCACCTGCCTCAAACCACCAAATCACGGCCTTCCCCTTCAACGCAGCAGTAAGAGAGAAGATTGCAGAGACCGATCAACCTGAATCAAGTCTCTAATCAACGTCCCCGCCAAGAGCATCCCCACTCTCCACACCATCCACGCCCGTTCTTTCCCTCCAGCTTCTAGCCACACCGTCCTTTCCCGCTCCATTTCCACAACACACACACACACACACACACACACACACACACACACACACACACACTGGGCTCACGCATGCACACGTACTCATTCCGTAATAGTAACTGTGCACCTGCTATGTGCCAGGTCCCTGCCCATGAGGTGCTGACATTCCACAGGATGGAGACACAGACACTGACAGGCAGATGCATGATGTCAAGGAGTCCTACAACCTTCCTCAACAGGAGCTCCTCAACTGAAATCAGAAATCAGAGTAACTGCTTTTTCAATTCTGAAAAAAGTGAGAGAGCAAGCCAGGTGAACAGTGGGGAGAAGAGGTTTGGGGCAGACAGAAGAGCAGGTGGAAAGGCCCTGAAGCAGGAAAGTGCCTGGCGCAGGCAAGGAGCCCACACCAGAGTAGAGGGAGCCTGAGGAGACGGGGGAGGAGGCAGACCACGGAGGGCCCACGGCAAGGGCTGACTCTTGCGCTTAGAAGGAAGGTTTCGGGAGGACGTGGGAAGAGGAAACACACTCTGACTTACACTGGAAAAGAATTAGCCCCCCCCCCCCCCCGCTGCCTCTCATTTCAGCCATCTATCACGAGGAATGAAATTATGGCAGATTTGTTCTCCCCTTGAACGTTCCAAAATTTTCCAGTGAGTATTGTATTATTTTTTAAATGAAGGAAAAAACAATCTTCCCAACCCTTTAAGACTCGGCCCAAAGTCCACGTCTGCCTCAAGGCCCCCCTGGCCCAGGGCTAGGACTGTGCCCATGCTGCCCCCTCGGCCCCAGGCAGCAGGACGACCGGGGTGACCCCATAGTTAGCGGGACCTGCGCGCGGCAACTCATGTGCATGGAAGTTTCCGGTGCTGCCCTCGCTGCTCTCCTGCCATGTGGGAGTCTGTCCCTTCGGACACTCTTGCCCCCAAGTGCCTGCCTGGGTCCCAGTCTTTCTCTCAGTTGACTTAATTAATTCTTGGTAATTAAAGCTACTATTTGGTGATGAACTGCTAAGAGTCTGACCTCTCCCAGGGGGGTGTAAATATTTTAAAAGGGGAGTCCAAGTGGAAATGCAAAAGCCTTAGACTCAGAGGCCTGGGGCCGTAATGATGGGACGACAGCACTGGGTGCATATTTTGTGGGTAGCTGGCTACCTTCTCCTGAAGGGTTCAGGTGCTTGGAGAAGCAGCAAAGGGAGACAAGGGAAGAAATGAAAGATGAGACTACATCATCGCCGCCACCTCCCTCCTCCCAGAGGGCCAACCAATCCATTTTGGGTACCAGAGAATGTTCCCCAGAGGTAACCCCAGCCATCTCAGAGGGGTGGCCTGTGTGAAAGTAACCACCACCCTCAGAAAGAAAAGCCCCCTTAAGACACGTCTGGTCTGGAAGCAAAGTGTTCTCTAATTGCTTTCAGTGGGGGAACTCCTTGAGGGCAAAGTTCATCTCACATGAGTCTTTTATGTGCCACAGGGCGCCCAGCTCCGGGTTGGACCCAGGGTAGGCCTTTCATAAGCAACTGGAGATTACTGATCGATGATGGCCCAGTTGCAGAAAGACTCCACAGGATTTTAAATACAAGTAAACATTCTAATTAAGAATAATGGTAGAATTAATCACACATCTAATATTTTTAAGGGCCTGAAGATTTATAGCCTTAATGAAGTCTCAGACAGTGAAGTGGTTTTTACAACTCGGCCGGTTCAGCTCAGGTCTGCAGAGTCTGTGTAACAAGGCAGAGAGCAGCCCCTGCCCACGCAGACGAGAGCCTCGACTGGGCCAAGCCCCAGAAGCATCTGAACAGCTGCTCACTGCCCACCCCTGGGCTCCCGTCTCCTCTGAAAATGCCAAACCTCTGCCTCAGACGTGTTCTCAGGCCCTGGAATAACCCTGAGAGGCCTGCAGTTACAATGGACACCTGCCTTCAAAACCTCTCTCGGGTCTCACTCTGCCCTTTGGCTTGCTAAGAAACAACTTCAACTTTAGCAGGTGAATTGGCAGGGAGGAGTAGAACGCTGTAAACCGCAGCAAGCCGGGCAACACAGGTAGAGCCAGAACCCACTCCACCAGCTCACGTTCAACTCCAACCTGCCAAGGGCAGCGTCGGTAAGATGCTCCTATGCCCAAAGGCTGGATGAAAATGAGGAAGAAGAAGCCACCCCTCCCCCGCGTCACACCCAGAATGACCTGACCCCCCAGAAGCAGGGAAATCCTGGGAATGCACGTGAGGCTCACACACGGGAACCCCTGTCTTTACAGTTCCATGACCTCTCCCCCCCGCCGGCCCCGGTCGTAACACCAAGGCCTCGAGCATCCCCCCCCCCCCCCCATGTAGACATGCGGGAGACTGAGCGTGTGGACCACGGAAGAAGGCCTGGGGGCCGCACCCAGAGGAGTGATTTCTTTAAAAGCATTCCTGAAGAGGGGACTCCCTCCTTTCCTTTCCGAATCTCCTGGACACTCACTCCGTCTGTTAATTGTGCTCTATCTTCAATAAACTCTGCTTTCACCTCCAAAAAAATAAAAATAAGAAAATAAAAGCCCTCCTGAAGAAAACACCCAGCCAAGTCACCCTCCAATCACTCCTCCCAGATGGCGCAGCCCTGGCCCTCAGGGCTCAGGGGCCCTCCCAGTCAGAGGTCCCAGCCCAGTTCACCTCCCCTCTAACAGAGGCACCTGCCCCGAAGTGAGCGGGGAGGGGGGGCTTGGAGGGACACAGCCCCGGGGAGTGTGAGTTTTTGCTTTAGGGCCTTCAACGTTTATCTCCCAAATGAAAATAGACTCACTGATTATTTGTTTTTGTAAAGATGATCTGTAAATCTGTAGAAAATTCAAGTGACAGGCAAAACTAGAAACAAAAGTAAAAAACCGCCAGACCCCACACCACTCAGAGGGAAGGAGATCTCGCAGTAAACTCTGCTCTGCAGACAGGAGGGGGGGGTCCATTCTGAGGCAAACTAGAGGGTGGTAGGTCTTGATTCTCTGGAGAAGCCTGGAGATTTAGTTGTGCCCAAGGCCCTTAACGCCACCTCTGGACTTCTCAGAGCATTTTCCCGGGGCAGGTGGGGAGGGCGCCCTCCAATCACTGTAGAGCCCTCACAAATAGAGGTAACAAAGTTATACAGACCTGAACCCCCCATCCCCACATGCTGATTGGAGGCCTGGAGTTAATCTGTTCAGCAGAGGTACTCCTTTTTCTCACTCAATATTGTGGCAGTCTCTCCACAATCAATCACCAGCATAGACAACATCAGCCTTCTCATCCCCTGGAATGTGTTAATGAGAAAAGCGGCCACGATTCCTACTTGATACAACACCTTCAGAATCTAAGGCGGAGAGTGTAAAGGACTTACCCAAAGTCATACAGTGAACAGAGGACAGCCCAGAAGTGCTGATGGGTTTGAAGAATGACTCTGTGGTGACACCAAACTTGAAAGGTGTTCATTAACTTTTCTTTGAGTCATAAAAAGGATCAGATATGTCATTTCAACACACATACACACTTCCCACTTCAAATAAAAGTGAACGGTTGGCTGAGGCAGCACTCTCATCTCCTAAAACATTTCTTAAAATTAATTAGCTAATGGATCTCACGCCCAACACTCCTAGAACATGAAGGGGGAGGACACTGGACCAGATGCCCAGAAATGGAAACAGACACAGATTTTCATGTACATGCAATCACTTCACCTCATGGATGTCAACACTCAGAATTCTCTCCTATTCAGGATGTTCCTAATTTTGTAGCCAAAGAAAAAGTCAAAACCAAGTTACATAGAAAGACAGAGTTGGAGACAAAGATCTAATACAAACACTAAATTATTCAAATGTTAACAGTGGTTCTAGGTTATAGGATTTATCAGTCAGTTCTGTTTCTTTTGTATACCTGCGGCCCCTAAATTTTCTACATGAAAGTGCTTGTGTAATTATTTTTAGAGTTTTAAAATAAAAATAATTAGTCCACAATCTAGGTTAGTCTATTTGGATTTTATTTTTCACTACAGAAAAGCACAAACTCAAAACTTCTAGGAGATCCACCACTCTTCCCAGTTTTGCTCAAGTAGAGACAAGTGTGAGGATGAAACCCAAACCCCGCGAAGACTCACTCCAGTCCAGTAGGAAAGCTCACCGTGACCAGGCTGAGTAGAGGGCAGGCATTACTACACGTCTCCAACGTGTAGGGAAGATGAACATTTTAAACTAATCTCTCCTCAAGTGCAACCAAGAGTTCACAGACCTCTGCCCCCAGAACAATTTCCAATGCATCTGTCCACAACCACCCTTTAGCTTCAAGACTACCCACACCACTTAGAATCTGCATACCGCTTCTAAGGAACCCCCTTTTCCAGTATTTTATTTCTAAAAAAGTTATTCCTCCTCTTCCTTAAGATTCACAAACATATGATCCAACCCACAGGATACAGAATCATCCATTCTATCAATGAATAGTCATGGTTGGCCATGCTGTATGGAGCTTAAGTAAAGATTATGTTAACAAAAAGGATGGGTTTTCATGGGCATGAGGAAAACAGACAGGAATTGAGGAGCAAGATTTTGTTAAAATGTCTCAGCCCTGGCCAGAGGGGGTGGGGTGCGGTGGGGAGGGAGATGGCCAGAGGACAGAACATCTGTCATTCTGCAGTTTCATTTCTCATGGCCAGTTAATACCCTGAGTTTATGCATCAGTCTCTTCCAAGTTTGGTTAGTGAGTCAGTCTGCCTGGATCCAATCAGCTCCAAGTGCCTTACAAAACTGAATTTCGGGTCTACAAAACTGAGAACCAGATCCTGAAACATAGTGATCCCACCAAAATAAAGCCACCCCCAGGATGACATCTGTCTCCACTCTCTAACTCCAACACCCGTCATGGTGTGTATTTGATGCGTCTAATACTCTCTGATGTATCTAATACTCATCTAATACCCTCCATGGCTTGTAGGATAAAATCCAAACTTGACCCGCCTTTCACAGCTCCAACTCAGCTTTCCAGCCTCCTACCCAAACAAGCCAAGCCTCTCAAGGCTCCATGCTTTCATATATAGCTCTCTCTACCTAGAATGTCCTTTGGCCAGTCTTACTTGCCTACAAAACTCCTTTGCTTCCTCCAAAGCCCAGTTCAAAATTCACTTCTGCCCTGAAGCCTTCCCTACTCCCCCAGGCATTTAGTTCTTACAGCTTATAACAGCTAACTACAGGTGCGTTAGAGAACTTAAGTACATTGTGCTTCATCTGTTTCAATATCTGACCTACCTCTGGATACCCTGAACTTCTGCAGAGAAGAAACTCACTTTGTATCCATAAGTCCTAGCACAGGGTCAAGAATGAAAGGTGAGATCAATGTTGAAAGGTTGATCAGGTGGAACGCTGGCATTAAGTCGTTTGGAGGAAAAGGGAGGAGAAAAGAGTCTCACAAAATCTGAGAATTAAATTATCCATATATTGAATCTCATCCAAAGTGACCGCAATATGGTTAAGAGGCAACATGAGGGGCGCCTGGGTGGCGCAGTCGGTTAAGCGTCCGACTTCAGCCAGGTCACGATCTCGCGGTCCGTGAGTTCGAGCCCCGCGTCGGGCTCTGGGCTGATGGCTCGGAGCCTGGAGCCTGCTTCCGATTCTGTGTCTCCCTCTCTCTCTGCCCCTCCCCCGTTCACGCTCTGTCTCTCTCTGTCCCAAAAATAAATTAAAAAAAAAAAAAAAAAAAAAGAGGCAACATGAAAGTTTTAAAAATTTAAGTAATAATAGCAACTAACATCCGAGGTGAGCGCTATGGCTTGGTTAATTTGATACACACAACAGTCCTGTGAGGTAGGTACTTTTATCTGCATTTAAGCTGGGTAAAGCTTGAGGCCTTGCCAAAAAGGAAACTGAGGCACACAAGAGATCAAACTCAAAATCATTCCCTTAGCAAGTGGCAGAAGCAACCGGTAGTCTGGTTCCAGAGCCACTGGGCTCTGGGATCAGGAAGACCTGGGTTTGAATTCAGATTATGTTACAAATGTGGTTTCTGGGTAAGTCATCTAACCCCTCAGGACTTGTTTCCTATCCCTTCTGCGCTCATGTCTGTAAAGGGGCAGGACAAGCCCTTTCTCTCAAACTGCAGAGGAGTAAGTCAAATACGATGTTTGCCAAAGTCTCCCAAATTGTTTCTCCCGTCTAGCAGGCGCTCCATAAATGCTAACTCGTCTTCCTTTCCCCTCCTAAAAGCTGCACAAAGTAGACTCTGAGGGAAAAGCTCTCTCCTAAACTACTCTAAAGGCTTTTCGCTTTTCTGAGGCAGATCAAATAGTTAGGCCCTCAACACAGAAAGCCTCGCCTTACCTGCTTATCTCAAAGTCCATTCCCCAGACAGAGGCCAGAGACCTTTTAGAATGTAAATGTCATCATGTCAATCACTTAAAACCCTCCAAAGGTTCCTAATTTCACTGGAGATACAAACCAGAGTTAGAGGGGGGAGGCATTCTGTCCGCAGGGCCCCCTGTGATCTCCCTCACCTCTCTACAGACTTACCTCCCCTCTCCTTTTCCCCCTCCAGCCACACAGGCCTCTTTCGCTTCCTCCAACTTGCCAAGCTCCGTGCTGCTCCACACATGGTTAACTCTTAACCCTCCTTCGGGTCTCACCCCAGACGTCACTTCCTCAGGGAAGCCCTCCCTAAGCCCCCAAATCAAATCAAGGCCCATTACTCTTACCACTCTCTTCATCTTTCCTTCCTCGCGTTCATCACTGTTTGAAATGATTAGTTTACCACTTCCTTCAGAGTTGTATGCAAAAGACACCTTCTTAGAAGGCCTTCCCAGGCTACTTGAATGCAAATTCAACCCCCACCCAACATCTCATATCCTCCTTCCCTATTTTCTTTTTGTCCTTTAGCATTTAGCCCCTTTTAACAGGCTACTTTTTTTTTTTTGAACTATATCCTTTACTTTCCTGTCCTCCCTCCCCCTCTCCCCTCTCCGCCCTGAAATGAAAGCTCCAGAAGGGCAGTTATTTCTGCTTGCTTTCTTCACAGCATCGAAAACAATGCCCGGCACATGTTTGTTGACAAACATTTGGTGGTGAATGAAATTTCAAGATTACTTATTATTGGCCTTTCTCACTAGGCTACGAGCTCAAGCTACAACATATCTTTCTGCTTTACCACCATCCTCCCAACACCTAGTCCCGTGCCCGGCACGTAATAAGTGCTCAATAAAAATTTACTGAGTGAATCAAAGCCACGACCATTGGGGAAAAATGGGCAAAATATGTGTGCTAGCACCATTAGCTTCCTCCTCTCTTTCACTGTGTGATGTACCTGTGAGTTTGAGGAAACAGACCCATGAAATCCCAGCAGGCACCCACCAGGCCAGGCATCTGTCTGTCCACATCCTGTATGCTCAGCCACACTGTACACACAAGCAGATGCACCCTACAGGCCGTACATGAACACAGAGCTGAAGGCAAGGGGGCCAACCCTAGGCCCAGCACCCATCTCACCCCCAAGTCCTATTCTAGGCTAGTCCTGGGTGCCAGACATACTTCCCTGGGTGGGCCGGTGGATTTATTCCAATCCAGGACTTTTAATGCCACCTCTGGCCTACTCAAAAAAAAAAAAAAAAAAAAAAAAGTTAAAAATCCCTGAGCAGCTCCAATAATCCTGGGGTTCTGAGGAACAGACATACCTAAGGTCGTATGGACCCCTCCCCCTCACACACGCTGATCCAAGGCCAGGAGGCCATCTGTCCAGCAGACGCTCCCCTGTCCTCCCTCGGGTCACATTGAGCCTCCACCCCCCCAAGCGCGCGCGCGCGCACACACACACACACACACACGCACACACACACACAGGTTGGCAGGAAGAGCCCCTGCAGAGAGATAATTTCCACCCTGATCAACAGGCCTGGTCGCCCCTTGAGGACCCCCAACTCTGGAGCAGGAATACCTGTCTGCTCCCGGAGAAGCCTCCCCCAGGATCAGAACTTGGGCGGAGGTGGGGGGCAGGGACTGCGGGGCGCCCCAGAGGGTCGGTCCCCGAAGTGTCCGCCCCAGGACGGCGCCAGCTCTCGGCGCGGCGGGGACGGAAGGGCTGACAGGGCGTCCCGGCGGGGCGAAGCGGCACCGTTATCCGCGCCCGGGCGGGGGGCCGCGGGCTGTGGCCGAGGGCGGCCGCCCGTCCCGCGCAGGGGAGGGCAGCGGCCGTGCCCGGGGCGGCGGCGCGGCGGCGCGGCGGCGGCGGGTCGCGGCGGCAGGGGGCAGGCGGCCCCGTCGGCCGGGGGCGGGGTGGGGTGGCGGCCGCGGCCCGCCAGGCGGCGGTCGGGGGAAGTGGCTGCCTGCCTCGCCTCGGGCGGCGCGCAGGGTCCGCCCGGCTGCAGGGCCGCGGCGCGGGCGCGGGCTCGGCCCCGGCTCGGCGCGGCCCCGGGCGCGGGCTGGGGCGGCCTCGGCCTCGGCGGCGGCGGCGGTGGCGGCGGCGGCGGCCCCGGCCCGCAGGCTCCCCGCCCGGCCCGGCCCGCGGGGGGCGCTTACCTGGCGGCGGCGGCGGCTGCAGGCCCCGGGCTCGGCCGCGCGCGTCGCCAGCGCCGGCTGCGGGAGCCACAACATGGCGACGGCGGTGGCGGGCGGGGCTGCGGCTCCGGGGGCGGAGCGGGGGCGGGAGCCGGCCTGGCGGCGGGACCCGGCTGGGGCCGCGGGCGGGGAGGGGGGGGGTGGGGTGGGGAGCGGGCGGAAGGCGGCTCGGACCTGGGCGCCGGCCCAGGGCGGCGCGGCGGAGGGGGCTGCCCGGGCCTGGGCCCGGCCTCCGGCCTCCCGCTCCCGCCCCGCGCTCCCGCCTGAGGCGGGCTGCGCGGCGCGGGCCCGACGGCGGCGGCGGGGCGGGCGGGGCGGGGGCGGTGCCAAGCGGGGCCGGACCCCCGACCCCGCGCGCCCCGGCCGGGCCCTCGCCCCCCCCCCCGCCCCGCCCGCCCGCCCAGCCGAGCACCGGGGAGGCCGCTCCCCGCGCCCTGGGCCTCTCGGCCTCCGCCGCGCCTCCCGGGCGGGGGCCTTGGGCAGGCGCCGCCGTCTCCCGCTAGAGGGACCCGGGCTGCCTCCGCGGCCGTGTCGCCCCAGCGGACGGCGAGCGCCTCCGGAGCCGGGACGGCGTCCTCGTCACTTGGGTCTGGCACGGAGTGGGGCCTAGCGAGGGGCTGCACATGGAGGGACGCCGCGGTGGCGCGGGCCAGGCGCTCAGCGGGTGCGCCCCAAGGGTCTGCGGGCCGCGGGGACTTGCTGGCGGGCCTGGAGGCGGGGGGGCAGGCTGACGCGTCGCCTCTGGGAGAACCGGGAGACCCGCGGCGAGCAGAGTTGAGGACCGGCCAGCGGGGCGTCCCGGGCTAGACCTGGGAGATGTCCGAGTGACTGGGGGAGCCCCGGCCGTGCAAGGTGAGAACTCAGAGAAGCGGGCGGAAGGCCAGGCGGGTGACCGGCGGGACCTTCCCAGAGCCCAGCGCACCTGGGAACAGGCGGCGTTGAGGTGGCAGCTGGGTCAGGGTGCCTCCGACCGCGGACACCCACTGCTGAGCACGGAGACATTCCTTCTGAAGAACCAGGAAAGAGGTGCCAGTTTGCGAGAGGGGCGGAACTAACTTCCAGCCAGGGCCCGCTGTGCGCCAGGCACCGAGCTGAGCGCTCGGATAAGGAGTGCGCGGCGGCGAAGCGGTGAAGGCAGTCAAGAGTGATCTTTCCAGACGTTTGGCAATGAGCCGGAGAGGCCTGTAGTTCAAGAGGTAGTAAGAATAAAGGAGACAGGTGATTTCTTTCTCTTTCCCCACCCCAGCCCCCTCACCCAGCATGAGGTGGAGCTCTCAAAAGAGCTGGGGGGGGGGGATAAGAGATGGGGTAATTAACGGCGCAAGATCGCAGAAAAGGAAAATGAGGAAGGGGTGGTGGAGAGGGAGGAAGAAATCAGAGAAGGGACACACCTCTTCCTGCAAGACTTCAAGGATGCATGCATAAACAGAAATCTTTTGAGATGGGGAGGAGGCCTACTGAGCCCTGCATGTTTCCATGCATCAGCTGCCTAGATGACCCTAAAGTCATCCATAGGCCTTCTGAGGTTACTGCCCTTTCAGACTTCAGCGCAACTGGCTCAGATCCCTGTTCCTCTTAAAGTGGGAAACCCTGCCTACCTGCCAACATTTCCAATTCTCCTAATTATCCTATTGCTCCAATTATTTCTCCTAATTTACAGTTCTCGTAATTATCCTATTGGCCCCAATTTTCTATTCCCAGTATTCCACTGTGCGCTTTTAGGAAATTTGTCACTATAGCCTGGATACCACCCCATCTATATTCCCCCCAAATATAGCACCATATGTTAAAACAAAGCACCCAGTGTTATATGACTGTTAAATAAATTATGGTTTATTTGTAACCATTAAAAATCATGTTGAAGAAAAAGATCCATGATACGGAAAATATCAGCAATTGAAAAGCACCTCATAAGATAATACTAGCTTGTAATATATACACGTACTATGCATATCACGTATAGATATCATGCTAGATTTAAAAAATGGGATTTTTATTTTCTGTGATGTCTTCTTTTTCTTGTTTTTACAGTACATTACTCTTTCTCTTTAAATCAGGAAAAATGATATTTTAAAGCATTTTTAAGAAAGTTTTTTTTTTTTTTAAGATCTTTGTGGAGTTGAAAAGAGTTATTAGGAATCAAGAAAGGAGGGGAGCCTGGCTGGCTCAATCGGTAGAGTATGTGACTATCCATCTGAGGGTCATGAGTTCAAGCCCTACCTTGGGCATGGAGCCTACTTTAAAAAAAATGAAAAGAGGAATCAAGGAGATTGGAAAGGGATCTTTGAAGGATGGAAGGGACTTAGGTCAGCACAGATGGGCTAGTTGAGGAGGCTGCCTTAGGCAGGAGGGACACAAAGTGAGAACTGGAGGGAATAGTCCAGTAACAGTAGCAGGTCAGTTTGGTTGAAGCATAGGATTCAAGGGAGAGAAAAGTAGGAGACCCAGTCTGGAAAAATAAGATGGGACCGTAGTCCTAAATGCCAAGCTGAACCCTTTGTGATTTGTGGCTGGCAAGAACCACTGGCCCTTGAGCTGTGCAGGTGATAAATGTCAAAGTAAATTTTCCTGTAACCTCTTACTTAATGAGGTTCTGGATCTCAGCCCTTCTATCGTAATGATAGTTGGACGTGTGATTGACTCAGAGCAGTGAGGCAGGGGCAACCGTATTTTGCATTCCAGCTGCTTACAGAATGAGAATTGGCCCCTGCTTCTCTGCCTGTTAATCACTACAATTTTTATTCACAAGGCACCAGATTTTCAGAGAGAACAGATTAGCAAAGAGCGAAGCTGAAAGGAAGAAATGTGCACCTTAAACCAGAGCTTTAAAAAAAAAAAAAAAGTTTTTTAGAACTTTCTGTGAGTTCCACAGATAAATGAGATCACACAGTATTTATCTTTTTCTCTGACTTATTTCACTTAGCATAATGCCCTCAAGGTCCATCCATGTTGTCACAAATGACAGTATTTCCTTCTCATATTGCTGAATAATGTTCTTTGCCAATGTTTTTGACTCTGACCTTCTATACGAAATATATTGCACATCTCAACCCAGAATATACACACACACGTACACACCTCCGAGAAGTTTCATGAAGTATTATTACTGTTACTTTATGCACTGCTGGCTGAGACTTTCAACTTCATGATTTTTATTTCTTTTGAAATACCAGTCAGAACCTACTACATTGATTTTATAACCCACTATAGGGTTACAAAATGCTTCAAAGGATGTTGAAAAGAGGCTAGACTATTCCCTGCTATGTTTGCAGTTCTCATTTAACTAGCCATACAGACTGTGACCTTAAGTTTGCCATGTTTACATGTCCCAGAAATCAACAGGACAGGTGAGACTCTCGGGATGTGGTGGGGGTGGGGATAGAAGGATTGGCACAAGCCATGTTTGTATTCCTCTTCCCTTCTTAGCAAATATTTCCTGACACCAGCATCTCTCAGCAGCTGTAAATGTGTTCTTCTTTGTCTAGCTTGAGATACAGATTGAACTTCAGACAAGGCCGGACTACCGTGTAAACCAGAGACAACTTTTCATTTGAATGAACAGAATCACAGACTACAATGAAAGGGGGAAAAAATGTATCTTGACTGTGACAGTCCATAGAAGCTGTCTTACCACTGTTGGAATATCATAGAGACAGTAAGTACCACCCCTTTCTTCAAAGTCCAGAACCAATGAGGAGATGAAAATAACTCCATCACCAACAGAGCTGAACTGAAGAATGTGGCTTAGCTGATGACCCGTAGGCTTTTTAAGATTCCCTGAATTAAAATTCTCTCCCCCAAAACTCCAACCTTCACCTTGAGGGGGCCTAGCCGCTTTAACTGTGTCTGCTTAGAGAAGATTGCACTCTCTGAGGGCAGGCAGATCCAAATTCACCAATTAGGTAAGTCGCTCCTTCTGGAACACCCAGGATACATTCTCTCCTACCTGACCTCCTATGAAAACAAACAAGCAAACAAAGTTGGGGAATAAGGATTTATCCCTGCCCAAACAAACTGGATCTGACTCATTAGTTTGGCAGTTGAATGGGAAAGTGTATTAACTCAGCGAATTATAAAAAATGGCAAATACATGCCTTAACATTTCATTTTCACTTAAAACCTATAAGGAACACCCATTTGCCAATCTTTTGATGTGAGCCAAACATTTTCTTTGAGGAACAGTGCTGATTACAGTTTTCTTGAGCCCTATCTCACATAAAACCTATCTGTGGTATATTTTCTGTGCTTTCCAATTTGTTTCTTTAATGTTGACTGAGGACTTGGGATGCCTGGGTGGCTCGATCTGTTAAGCGTCTGACTTCTGCTCAGATCATGATCTCACAGTTCATGGGTTTGAGCCCTGCCTTGGGCTCTGTACGGACAGCTCAGAGCCTGGAGCCTGCTTCAGATTCTGTCTCTCCCTCTCTCTCTCTCTGTCCCTCCCTTGCCCCCCCCTCTCTCTCTCTCCCTCTCTCTCAAAAATAGATAAACATTAAGAAATATTTTAAAGTTGCCTAAGGACTTAAAACATCTTGAAAAGCAATATAAGTGGAGGCTTCTTCTTTAAAAAAAAAAAATCCTTTGTAATTGTCTCACCCACACCTGGTTTGACAGTTTTCTAATTTATTTTTTTTTCAACGTTTATTTATTTTTGGGACAGAGAGAGACAGAGCATGAATGGGGGAGGGGCAGAGAGAGAGGGAGACACAGAATCGGAAACAGGCTCCAGGCTCCGAGCCATCAGCCCAGAGCCTGACGCGGGGCTCGAACTCACGGACCGTGAGATCGTGACCTGGCTGAAGTCGGACGCTTAACCAACTGCGCCACCCAGGCACCCCCGGTTTGACAGTTTTCAACTGGTCATTAGCTAAACCTTCAACTGACATTGCATAGAAACAACTCTTTCTCTTTATACACATGCTTCATCAGTTTGTGTAACTTAAATTAATTACACTCTCGCATACAGTTGTCATAAGCAAGTTTGGGACCAAACACAACAGACTCCTGTTAGGCATCTAACTCAACTAGTAAGAAGAAGTGTGTTGGAATTCCACAGATGAACTCATTAATCCAAAGCGTTCAGCAGGTCACAGGTAGTAGTCATTATGTTTAATCAGAGGGAATGGAACGTGTTGATTCCAGAGAGTCCATTAAGAGAGCCATTAATGCTCATAGACCAGTATGACCGACTCTGTATGCGTATATCTTAACATTCTTCTTCCGTCCCGGATCCATTTTATAATCCCCTCAAAATCACTGTCCCTCCACTCCCATTTGGCTAAACATGGCTTTAAATGGTTTAAGATTGGAATGGCTATCAAAGAAATTCAAATGGTAACATCACATAATGCATTAGCAAAATATATGTATCTTAAACACTTTCCAGTGCTAATAAGATGGTGTGATTGTATTCAGAAAAAGCTGTTGCAATGTGAATTGGTATAATCCTTTTAAGAAGCAGTTGACGCTACTTCTGAAGAGCCTTAAAAGAGATATGGCTCCCTTTTGATTCATCAATACCACTCCTAGAAACTTTTCCTTGGGAAGTAATCCTCCCCCAAAGAGAACGTCCACACTCACAATATGTGCTACTGCCTTTTTGTGATAGTGAAAGTTGAAGTAATTTACGGTGTGTAACATTGTGTAACTTACCACTGAGTAAGCAGAAAGGGGTAACTTGGAAAACACTTAATGACATATTATTTGGAAAAAAGATACAATTTGTTCTACCATACTAAGAACCTGAAACAGAATTGTATACTTTAACCGGGTGAATTCTGTGAATCATATCTCAACTTTTTAAAAAAGATACAATTCTGTATTTTTGCTTTTGTATCAGCCAAGATCAGCAGGAAACAGATGGCCTACTCTGAAATGTGTAACTGAAGAGAGTTCATGAAGGGACAGTGTGCAAAGATGTGGGCACGTTTAAGGGAAGCCAACAAGGGGTAATGAAGCACCCCAGGGCTAGCAAAGAGAGGAAACCCAGGGCTAAGTGAGAACAATAGCTGATGGAAAGGGAAGGCCAATAGGAACGTACAGGAATACAGCCCTACCCCTGTCTCTCTCTTGCCCTCAGATCTCCTGTGCTGCCTCCCACTGGCTGAACCCGAGAGGAAGCCTAAGGGCAAGTGAGCCCTGATGACGTTGTCCTTCAAGGCCAGCCTCCGGAAAATGATGGAGGGTAGATCTGGAAGGACAAAGGCACAATATCTAGCAGGTATGTGATCCTATAACAACATAAGAACTGTCTAAGCATATGGCCAAGGATCTTAAGGGAACCCAGAAAACCAAGGTTTCCAGAGATAAAAAGTGAAGGTAGCTAGAGAGCAGGGAGGGTAGGTGGAGGGAAGAGGAAAGGTTGTTAACTGAGGCTGAGACAAGGATGAGAGGCAGAAGCAGGCACATCTTATTTTATTTTATTTTATTTTATTTGCCAAATACTTAGCTGGAGACTGAGCTCTGGAAGAGATTAAAAGGAGAGACAGGAGCTAAATTAGACTAGAGTGCTGGAAATTCTTCCCCTATTGGCTATTACCCTGTATTTCTCCTTCCTAGCTAAACTCCATGCCTTCAACAAATAATTGTTTAGTACCCATCATGTGCCGGGAACTGTTAGGCCCTGGGGATTGAGGAGGGAACAAAATTAACATCCTTGCTCTCCTGCAGTTTACATCCTGGTGGGGAGGAAAACAGACCATAGATAAGTAAATATGTCACAAGTATAAGTGTTATAAAGAAAAACATGGAAGAGCAGGGAAATAAAATTCTGCCCATTCCACATCTTAAAAACCTCTTGGTTTAGACCACACATGCCCCTCCACACACACCAGAGCTCCTGAGTTTATTAAGCCGTGCACATCTCTCACCTGGACAAAGATCGTGACACCTTCCTGCCCCCAGCACCTTCCAAGCAGTCCTCCGCTCTGCCGTGAGAATCTTCCTGAAATGAATCACGTCAGTATCCTGCTTAAAACCCTCCAAGGTTCCTGTTTGCTTACAATGTGGAAAACCATCTCACCTCCTTACGACGACAGACCTTTTTGAACCTTCTCGGTCCTTCACGCACCTCTCCCTCTCCCGCTCTCCTTTTCTACCCACACTAATTGTCTGTAGTTTACTGGCCACGCCACACTGTCTCTCATTCCCATATCTTTGTTCATGCTGCTCTTTCCACTTACAATGCCCTGCCATGCCCTCCACCTTCTCCCAAATTTGGCAACCCTGTCCTGATTCTTTTAACCCCATTAGCTGTCACGTCTTTGGTCAAACTTCTCTGCCCTTCCCACGTGTGAGGGAGCATCTCCTAGCTCCCTCCTTCATGTTATCAGTGTATCTTATAGGTACCTATGAATGTATTTATTATACCATATAATCTTATTTGTTAGACTTCAAGATGCTTTGGTTTAAATATAATCCATGGGTCGAACCCCTTCATTGGTTCATGCCTGACCCTCTTTTGTTACTGATCATCCACTGTAAAAGTTAGAATTGACAACTTACACATATCCCCCCCCCCCAAACCCAACGGTTAATCTTGTGTTTATTATTTTCTTGCTCCTAAAAATAGTTTTATCTAGAAAATAAATATATTATCAAAAATTAATTTTAAAAATTACCCTGACTCTGATATCATGTCTATGTGAAATCTAAAAAACAATAGATGAACAGGGGCGCCTGGGTGCCTCAGTCGGTTAAGCATCCAACTTCGGCTCAGGTCGTGATCTCATAGTTTGTGAGTTCGAGCCCCATGTCGGGCTCTGTGCTGACGGCTCAGAGCCTGGCACCTGCTTCAGATTCTGTGTCTCCCCCTCTCTCTGCCCCTCCCCTGCTCATGCTCTGTGTCTCTCTGTCTCTCAAGAATAAATAAATGTTTTAAAAAATTATTTAAAAAAATAGATGAACAAACAAAAAGCAGAAACAGACCCCTAAATATAGAGAAGGAACCAGTGGTTGTCAGTAGGGCGGGGGGAGGAAGATGGGCAAAATAGATGAAGGGGAGAGAGAGGGCCAGGCTTTCAGCTGCGGGATGAATAAGTCATGGGGACGAAAGGGACATAGTCAATGGCATTGTAATAGCCTTGTGTGGTGACAGATGGTAGCTGCATATTTGTGCCGAGTGGAGTGAAGTATAGAGCTGTTGAATCACTATGTTGTCCACCTGAAATTAATTTAACACGGTGCACCAGCTACACTTCAATTTTAAAAATCACCCCAGCTTTATAAAAATTTAAAGTTAAAAAGTCTTGCTTTTTACAAAGGTTGAAGGGCGCCTGGATGGCTCAGTCAGTTAAGCATCCAACTTCGGCTCAGGTCATGATCTTACGGCTCTTGCGTTCCAGCCCCTCCTCAGGCTCCCTCTTGTCAACACGGAGCCTGCTTCGGATCCTCTGTCTCCCCCTCTCTCTTTCAAAACTAAATAAACATTAAAAACATTTTTTAAAGTTGAGATTGAATGTGTTTATATATACTTAACAGCTATATATATTTCCTCTTGTGAAATATCTGTTCGTATCTTTCTGCCCATTTTCTTTTTTTTTTTTTTTTTTGTCCTTTTCTCATTAACTTTCCGGATTTCCTGATGTGTTCTTTTAATAATCCTTTGCAGTTTTTTCCCCCTTAGAATTCAAGTACACAGAACAAGTTTAATTTCTAGAAATTTATGTCTATATATTTACATAAACACTTAAATCTATATTTTTGTGTATGCAAACCTGCATGCATATTCCCAAAACATGTATTTTAGTTATTTTACTTTTTTTAATTTTTAAAAATGTTTATTTATTTTGAGAGAGAGAGAGACAGAGACAGAGCGCAAGCGGGGGAGGGGCAGAGAGAGGGGGAGACACAGAATCCGAAGCAGGCCCCAGGCTCCAAGCTGTCAGCACAGAGCCCCATGCGGTGCTTGAACCCACAAACCCTGAGATCATGACCTGAGCCACCCTGGTGCCCCTAGTTGGTTTCTTCATTAAAGAGCATTGTGCCCTACATAATATCCTGGGACTTCTTTTTCACTTTCCGTGTTATTTTGTGAAGATTTATCTGGGCCTGCTGCATGTAACCGAGTTTATTTGCATTGTGGCCGCTGTAGATTGTTCTGGAGTGTGAATATACTAGTATGACTTTGCCTCTCGATGCAGAGGCTCTTGGCACCCTGTGTTCTTCCCCTTGGCCCGTCTCAGGTCTTAGGCAAACATGTGGTGGCCAGTTTCGTGAGCTCCCAACACTGACAATTCCCGATGCGAGCGTTAGGCCTTGGGTGTCTCTAGTTTCTGCTTCAGGCCCTTCTGTGCCACAAGAGCCTTCTCGGCAGCCCGGCAGGCACAGCCTGAAAGTGAGGAGAGCTAACCCTCGACCAAAGGGGGATGTGAGCCAAGAGATAAATGCCCCAGGCTCCCATCCTTCGGATGAACAATTCTGGGAGGCATTCTGTACACCTCTCAGAGGCGTCCGTGGAATCTCATGCCCCGTGTCAGCCTCCCTTCCTGCTCTGCCTCACCCTTCTCTCCTTCCCTCCCGAGGCCCGAGATCACTTCCCAGATAAACAACCTGCACCCGAGTCCTCGACCCCATCTTTGCTTTTGAGGAACTCAAGCTAATACAACCGATGCTCTGATCATGGATGTTCGCGTTGTTGCAGGTTTTTGCTTTCGCAAAAGTGCTGCCAAGAAGATGTGTGTAAAACCCACGGGTGCACAAGTGCAGGAACTTCTCTTGTGTATTTATGTAAAGTAGAAATGCTGGGTCAAAGGCTAAAGTCAACTTTCAACTCTGCAGTTTCAATTCCAAACTGTTTACCAAAGTGCTTTTTACCGATTCACAGTTTCAGCGTCATCTATGGGAGCCCATTGTTCCCCCACATCCTCGCCAACACTTGGGATTGTCAGATTTCTTAATCTTCACCACCCAAGTGGGTATCAAATGGAATCGCGTTGCGGTCTCAATTTTTACTTCTTGACGATTCATGAGATTGAACCTGTCTTCATATATTTATTGACCATAAATGTTTCATCTTCCGGGAAATGTCTATTGTGCCCACTTTTCTACTGGTTGATTGTCCCTTCCTCCTTAATTTTACTAATTCTTTTTTTGTTTTGTTTGTTTTTATCTGCTGACGTAATCTCTACCCCCAACGTGGGACTCGAACTCACAATCCTGAGATCGAGAGCCACACGTGCCACAGGCTGAGCCAGCCAGGTGCCCCTAATTTTACTAATTCTTGGACAGTTACAGTCCCCCCCTTGGCACTCAGGTGCTCCCAATTGAATTAATCATAGCCTTTACCTGATAAGACCTTTTTCCTGGTTATAAAATTAAGGCATGCTTGTTGGAAAAGAAACATGTAAAGAATACAGACACATTGAGCTTAGAGAAAGTCTGCTTTGTATTGGCTCCACCCCACCTCTAAGTGGGAATAACTCCCACAAATGTGTCATGCCTTATTTTGGGGACTTTGTTTTCACATTTGTCTCCCAAACTAGACAGTTTCCCACAAGTAAGGACTCTGTTGTAGTCATCGCTGTATTCTCAGCCCCAGGCAAAGTCCTGGCTTAGATCGGGAATGTAACACATCCTCGCCGGAGGAGCTGCCGAAAGGTGTGTTTGAACAGAAGTTTTAAAGGTACAAGACTGCAGCTTGGCTGGACAGATGATTCAAGTCGGAGAAAAATGGAAGGGAGGCACTGGTAAAATGTCCTGGGGTTTGATTACTTAAAGTCTCAGCCGTTGGGCCGAAGTGTTTGATTCTTATCTTGGAGGCAGTCAGCTGAGGAAGCACTCAAGGCTTCTTCAGGTGCAGGGAAGTTATTTGTTCTTAGGTTTTTATCAGCGGCAGAATTAAAACATTGACAATCGAGTCATCTAACGGCAGTGTACCGGACATAAGGGAGGAGTTTGGGGAAAATAAAACCAAAGACAGAGAAATGAATGAATCAAGAAGTTATGAACTTTTTTTTGGCGGGGGGGGGGGCAAAGACTCCTATGAAAAATTCACGAAAACTACACCTTCTTTCAGAAAAATAGACATAGACCTCAGCCCCTGCCCTTTAAAAAAAAAAAAATAAGAGGGGCGCCTGGGTGGCTCGGTCGGTTAAGCATCCGACTTCGGCTCAGGTCATGATCTCACGGCCCGTGGGTTTGAGCCCCGCGTCGGGCTCTGTGCTGACAGCTCAGAGCCTGGAGCCTGTTTCGGATTCTGTGTCTCCCTCCCTCTGTGACCCTCCCCCGTTCATGCTCTGTCTCTCTCTGTCTCAAAAATAAATAAACGTTAAAAAAAATTTTTTTTTTAAAAATAAGATTTTATTTTTAAGTAATCTCCACATCCAATGTTGGGCTTGAACTCACAACCCCAAGATCAAAAGTCGCACGCTTCACCAACTGAGCCAGCCAGGTGCCCCTGGCCCCTGCACTTTATAAGAACCTTTGATCAGTGGGTGATTTTTTTTTTTAATGTTTATTTATTTTTGAGGGGGGAGGGGCCAGGGAGTGGGGAGAGAGAATCTGAAGCGGGTTCCACGAGGATAGCGCCGAGCCCGAAGCGGGACCGGATGGAACTCACGAACTGTGATACCATGACCTGAGCTGAAGTCGGATGCTTCACTGATGGAGCCACCCAGGCGCCCGATGATTAGTTGGTATTCTCAGAGCGAGAGATTAAGAACCTGAACCACGGCGACAGTATGTGTCCATTCATTGAAACGTGGTGGTCCGTCTCCTACCATATGCGAGGCACCGTAGTGTGCTGGGCACAGGCCCCATCCAGTTTGAGGCATGGAGTAGCGTGGCATGGGGGTCAGCAGCACAGACTCTGAGCCCCGCTGGCTGGTTTCAAACCCCTGCCGGGTGACCTTGGCTAATTTGCTAAATCCACCTGCACCCTGCAGGTGTTTCACAGAGATGGTACTATCTTCACCCTCATCATTAAGAGAATCCTACATCCCAATAAAACACTTAGAATTCAAGGCATGGAGGGAGCCCTCGGCAGAGCCTTAAGGCAGAAACCGGAGCGGAGAGCAGAAGGAGGAAGCACAGAGCATGGGCTCGAATTCAAGATCTTTGGCCAAAATGGAGGAAGGAAGAGAAAGCAGTAACTAGAGGGGGAAGTGAGGGCAAGGAAGATTTTTTTTTTTTTTTTAAGATGGGCGAGATCCTAAATGCTGCCGGGAGGAAATAGTGGAGTGGGAGAGGCTGAAGCCAAATCACTGATGATCTGTTCTTTCCCCTAAAGGTGCCCAGGTGGCAGAGAGGAAGGTTCCAGGGCAGAGGTGGAGGGTCTGGCTTTAGCTGGGAAGCCACTTCCGCTCATGTGCTGGAGGGGAGGAGTTTACTGCGGTGTGGCTGCAGGTGCAGGCTCGGCCAGGGAGGAGGAGTGTCACCATACCACCTGTGGTGGAGGGGAGGGGAGGGGAGAAGGGGCTGGCGGGAGGTCTGAGGACAGAGGACAAGTCGTGACTTTATTTTAAAGAGGGGACAGGCAGTGAGCAGAGCAAGTGACAAGATTGCCAGAGATCATTCAGGGCTCATGACTTTATAGGGATTCTGATCTGCCTGGTTGGGAAACTTCGGGAGGTCATCAGAGCTCCCGGGGCAAGAAATGCATCTAAAGAAGGGGCGGCGAGGGCGCCTGGGTGGCTCGGTCGGTTAAGCGTCCGACTTGGGCTCAGGTCACGATCTCACAGCTCATGAGTTCAAGCCCCACATCAGGCTCAGCGCTGACAGCTCAGAGCTTGGAGCCTGCTTTGGATTCTGCGTCCCCCTTTCTCTTTCTGCCCCTCCCTCGTTCATGCTCTGTCTCTCAAAAATAAACATTAAAAAAAATATTAGAAAGAAAGAAAGAAGGGGCGGCGGGTGCTGAGTGAAGTCGGGAAGAACCAGACGGACAGGCGACCGCTGGATTTGCCAACCGACCGGTCGCTGCTCAAGCAGTGTCTTGAGGGTCACTATAGCGTCAGAGCACATGACACATGACAGAGAAGAAAAGAAAGAAGAGCAAGGCAGCAAACTACCCGCGATCCAAGAACTGACGCTGAAATGAAGGGGAAAGTAAGACATTAACCAGAGAAAGAGTCAAATGAGGCATATTTTTCTTTCTAAAAGTCAGGAAAGGTACACATGTTATATACACATATATACATATTTTATATACATATACATATATATAATTTTTTAAGGCAGCTATTGTAGGTGCTGGCAGGAGAGGGAGGAACAAGGTCCCAGGTTCCAGAGGTATGATCAAGCATAATATGGTAATAAACAGCTACTCTGGGCCAGGTGTTTTCCATAAGACCATGTTACCCCCCCCCATACAGAGGCTCAGAGAAGTTAAAGGCTCCCCTTGGATCGGGGAGAAACAGAGTCTCGAAGTTATTCACCCCAAATCACACTGCTAGCATGTGACAGAGCCAGGATTTAAACCCAGGTCATATGACTCCAAAGTGCCAACGCTTACTGACCCTACACCACAGACAGGAAGAAAAGCTGAGACTCCTGAAGAGGAGGAGTTATTTCTGCCAGCGCCGAGGAAAGGAAAAGACTTGGAAGAGATGTGTGTGCTTGAGATTTGTGTTTATTTAGAATTCTTCTCCTTCCCACTCACATGGAGAAGCATAGAAGCATATGGACTTTTAAAGTTGGCACGATTGAAAAAGCCTCGCTTTATACATAGAGGAAAACTTGAGCCAGAGAACTGAGCCGACCTTTCTGTAGCGAGAGAATTCGTTGGCTGTGGCCAAGAAAGTTACAGTTGAAGACCCAGGACAGTTGTGTGACCAACTGATTCACCCAACCCTCTACCCAGGTGGTTGCTTCGTGGAAGAAGCGATCCTCCCTTAATTCGGGAGAACGGAGGGGAAACAGTTTGCATATGTTGACAGGCTGTTTATTACAGTTACCGACTTGAGGCATTTTGTGGTGTCTTTTTCATCTATCAATATTTTCTGATAGGTGATTTCAAAGTAACTGCCTAAAGGACAGACCTTGTTTCTTTTTGCCGAACTTCCACATGCGGGGAACACAGAGAAAACCAAAAACAAACCAGAGCCCAGAGGGAAGTGTGTAGAGTTATGTTCAGGTCGCAAGTCAGGGCCAGAGACAGAAACTGAGAGCTGTGGTAAGTATCTGGGCAAACAGGACCCAAGGTCAGGACACAGGGAGCAGACCCTGCTGCCTCACCACAGTGCTAGCCCCAGAGGTCACACCAAAGGCAGTGGAGAAAACGCCAGGGTTCAAAGTCATCTAGCAAACCAGGAAAGCACTGAAAAAAGCAGCTCTGAGCAGAAAGGAGGTAGCCGCCCGACCCCGCTTGCAAACTAACCTCTATATGCCCACAAATGCAATTTAACGAAAAAGGTTTTTTTAATGTTTATTTTTGAGACAGAGACAGAGCATGAGTGGGAGAGGGTAGAGAAAGAGGGAAACAAGCTCCAGGCTGAAGCAGGCTCCAGGCTCTGAGCTATCAGCACAGAGCCCAACACGGGGCTTGAACCCACAGACTGTGAGATCATGACCTGAGCCCAAGTCAGATGCTTAACCTACTGAGCTACCCAGGCACCCCCACAAATGCAATTTTAAATCATCTAGAAGCCCTATTAAAACCAGTGAAAAGAAACAAGTGAAATCAAATTTAATATATTTTCTTTAACTTAATATATCAGAATTACTATTATTTCAACTTGTAATCAGTATGACCAATAGTTTAAATTCCTTTTGTCATGCTAACTCCTCAAGATCCAGAATGTGCCTTGTACTAGTACATCTCAATCCAAACTAGCCCCTCTTTGAGTGCTCAGTGACCCATGTGGCTACTGGCCTTTGTGTCAATGAACACAGGGTTAGAGAAAACCATACTTAACATTCTGGCATTGACATATTTTGCCTATATCGTGTTTTTTTTTCTTTTACCTTTCTTTCCTTTAAAACATGTTGAATTTGGGAAGGGCTGGGTTTTTTCTAAGTCTATATAATTTGAGAGATAGGGAACATGCACAAGTTGGGGAGGGGCAGAGAGCGAGAGGGAGAGAGCGAGAATCCCAAGTAGGCTCTGCACCATTGGCAAGGAGCTAGATGTAGGGCTTAAACTCACGAACCGTAAGGCTGTGACCAGAGCTGAAGTTAGATGCTTAGCCACATAACTGACTGAGCCACCCAGGCACCCCAGGGCTGGATTTTTAAGGAAGTGGGAGAAAACTTAGATCCTGAGAGTCTCTAGTTTGAAAATTTTTTTTAATGTTTATTTTTGAGAGAGAGCATGCGTGAGCAGGGGAGAGACAGAGAAGGAGGGAGTCACAGAATCCGAAGCAGGCTCCAGGCTCTGAGCTGTCAGCACAAAGCTGGACACGGGGCTCAAGCTCACGAACCATGAGATGGTGACCTGAGCTGAAGTCAGACGCTTAACAGCCACCCAGGCGCCCTTCTAGTTTGAAATTTTAAATGTTTCCATTATGGCTCTCCTAATCCATTTCCATCCTATCCTTGAGAGATGACTTCTTTTTTTTTTTAAGCCCCATGGTGCAGAGAACTCCTTAGAAAGATAAAAAGACAGGAAATGTCATGCAGGTGGATACCTGCTACCAAGCATTCATTCCTTCTGTTCATTCACTTGTTCATATTCGTTCTTAACAGTTACTACACATCAACTATAGGTCAGGGACTGTGCCTGGGGTTAGTCTTCCAGGCATAGTCCCTGGCTTGTGAGAGAGACAGTTTAGCAGAAAACCCAGAGAAAACATTACAGTAAAATGTACTAAGTGTTGGGGCTCCTGGGTGGCTCAGTCGGTTAAGCATCCGACTTCGGCTCAGGTCACGATCTCGTAGTTTGTGAGTTCAAGCCCCGCGTCGGGCTCTGTGCTGATGGCTCGGAGCCTGGAGCCTGCTTCGGATTCTGTGTCTCCCTTTCTCTCTGCCCCTCCCCCACTCATGCTCTGTCTTTCTGTGTCTCAAAAATAAAGAAACATTAAAAAAAAATTTTTTTTGACGTAGTGAGCATTGTGATAGGGGAAGTATGAGGATCTGAGTGGCCGCCTGGGAGAATAATGGACTCCATCTCCGGAGATAAGGGAAGGCTTCAGGGGTAGAGGAAAGAAGGAAGATTGAAGGAACAACAGGTAAGCAACAGGGAGAAGGGAGGGCTGAAAAATGCTCGGGACTGAAAGAACAGCTGTAGGGAAGGCCCAGAGGCCTTTTGTGGAACCGAAAGCGGTTCCCTGTGGCTGGGACCTCTGGGGTGAGAGGGGACACTGGCATCAGGCATTACTCCTTGGGGCTGTGTGGTTAATGGTGGGAGCTACGAGGCAGGATGTTGACAAATTGGGAATAGGCCGGCCCAAGACAGGAAGTACTCCTCCCTGAAAATATTCCTTCACCAGTTCAGTTCAAGTTCACTGGTTACACACTCAAATGGGTTAATGAGCTATTCTTTCTTTCTTCTTCTTTTTTTTTTACTCTTTGTTTTTTCAATTCCAGTATAGTTAACATACAGTGTGATATTAATTTCAGGTGTGCAATAGAGTGATTCAATACTTTCGTCCATCACTCAGTGCTCATCATGATACGTGTACTCTTTTTTTTCTTTTAAGTTTATTTATTTACTTAGAGAGAGAGCGAACAGGGTAAGGGCAGAGAGAGGGAGAGAGAGAATCACAAGCAGACTCCACATGGACAGTGTGGAGCCCAATGCGAGGCTTGAACTCACGAACTGTGAGATTACAATCTGAGCCAAAACCCAGAGTTGAACGCTCAACCAACTGAGCCATCTAAGCACCCCTCTTTTTTTTTAATGTTTATTTATTTATTTTGAGAGAGAGAGAGAAGGACGGGGGAGGAGCAGAGAGAGAGAGAGAGAAGGAGAATCTTAAGCAGGCTCTGTGCTGACAGTGCAGAGCCCGACACAGGACTCGATCTCACAAACCATGAGATCATGACCTGAACAGAAATCAAGAGTTGGATACCTAACTGAGCCACACGATACACGTACTCTTAATCTCCTTAACGATTTCCCCCACCCCTACCACCCCCCCTCCCCTCTGGTGACCACCCGTTTATTCTCTACAGTGAAGAGTCTGTTTTCTGGTGAGCTGTTCTTTATAAAAGCAAGAGTCTCTCGTACAGCGATTACTCTCTTTTCAGATTATGTCAGGCTATGAAGACTTCTTCTTGATTCAGAAGACTGAACACGGTTGAAGTTCCGTGTAATAGAAGTCATATAAAAGTGCATATAAAATACAGGCGTGGAACAATGAACGGGTGTTAGCTCTGCCCTGGGGAGGTCTGGGTAGGCTTCCCACAACAGATGACACTTAAACAGGGTCTGGAAGAAGAAGAAGCATAGTCAGGCCTCCAAATGGACGGACATTCTGATAATGACAACAGTATTTACTAAGTGTCAGGAACTATTTTTGTGGTTTACATTCTAAGCTTACTCTACCTCCAAAATAATAACAATAATAATAATAATAATAATAATAATAATAATAATAAAACACTAGATACCACCATCCCTGTTTACAGGTGAAGAAACTGAGGCACAGAGATGTAAAGATCCTCTAACGTGACTTGTCTAGAGTCACACTGTTTGGAAGGGGTATAGCGTGGCTCCAGAGTTTACCTCATTAACCAACCCCCCCTCCCATCGTATTTGAACATGCCTGGATTATAGGGTGAAGGATTAGCAAGGAACGTCAGATCAAACCGGTGAGGGAAGCAGTGGCCGCCATCAGGCAGCCCCTTGAAGACAGGTTACATAGCAGCCTTTAGGTAAATGGTGTTTTTTTTTTTTTATGACTTGAGTGCATATATAAATGATTGCTAATGATCATATTTTTGAATGTGGTTGCATTAAGAAAACATTATATCCAAATCCAGATTTACACAAACCACATTTCCAGTGGTGAATCACTGCCTCAACAGATTCCCATAGGATCCTTTAAAACATCAAGAGGATGTAGGCAGGCCAGATCGAAGGACGCAGAGTGGGTCCCGCAGGACCAGCTAAGAGGGTCTCTGGCTTTGTGCAGGATAGAAAACAAACACAGGCCGGGAGGAAGTAAGAGCAGAGTTTACTGAATAGCGTAAATGACAGAGTATAGCAGACGAAGGTCTGGGAGAGGCAGGAAGGAAAGGAGAGGGAGTCTCTTCCTCGCTTGGGTTTAGGGGTTTAGATTGGAAAGGGGTCCGGGGCACATGTTCCTTCAGGAATCCAGGGAAGGGACCGCTCGAAGCCAAGTGCAGGTGGACAATAGGTGTTATTTCATAAATAACTGGAGGTAGGGGGTGTGGATGCCACCATGGGCTGAGGTTTGTTCGAAGCTAATGTCCTGGAACGTGTTTGGGATCCAGGCTTTTAGATGTTATCAGGCGTTTGGGGGCCTAGGACAAAACTCAGAAAATGATTAACTTTCTTGCTTCCCTCTCCGAGTGGGAACACAGCTTCTTTGGTTGATTTGGACGCAAGGTGAGATATAGAACATGAATAAATAGGGGCTAGCAGAAAAATAGCAGAGGGAGAGCCTTTCTAAACATGGAGTCCCTCTGGTTTCCCCATGATTAACTGTAAAACTGCAGAAGCTCCAAAGGCAGCTCATCAGCGACGGAGGAGGTGTGAGCCCTCCTTAGACGAGAGGGGCTCAGGTCGTCCCCACACTCTCAAATCTTCACCCGCAGGACCTCCACAGTCACAACACACGCTCTCCTATCTGAGAACCAATAGAACAAACAGCAAGCTCCCTTTCCTCGTTTAGCCAGGGCACAATGGCCAAACAGGAAACTGGTGTCCCCCCACCCCCGCCCCCACAGCATATACACGCCTACCAACTCAGAAGGCTGGCATTTCCTTCTCCCAGCTGCCCCAGCAGCTGTCCAGGACTTTTTTAAAGAGAGCTCTCCAAAAGCCTCCCAGGGAGATGTGACTGACTCTAGTAATCTCTCTGCATAGAAGGCACCTTTAATTCGGGGGAATGAGATTTCTTCCCAACAGCCCATGTTGCACAGAACCGCTGCATCTTTTAAAACCAGGCTTTCTGATGTCCAGAGCCACCAAGCAGAAAGTCTCCTCTCTTCAGCCCCTGACTTGACCTAGAAGAGGCTGGCTGGGTGTGTCCTTCCAGCAAACCCAGAGAGATCCTTTCAGGAGGTGGCACCAGGGAAGAGCCAGGCCACACCGAAAAGTGTGGCCTGTGCACTGGTTTGTCTAGATACTCCCAGACCACTTCCTATCCTGACAGGGCTATACAGGAACCTTCTCCTTCCACCCACCATTTCCTTCATTGGGAAGGTCGAGGAGAAACTGGTAAGATCATGGTTATTTTGGGTGGTGGCCTCGGAGGGGGGCTCAATCAGTTGAGCGTCCGACCTCGGCTCAGGTCACAATCTCACGGTTTGTGGGTCGGAGCCCCACGTCGGGCTCTGTGCTGACAGCTCGGAGCCTGGAGCCTGCTTCGGATTCTGTGTCTCCTGCTCTCTCTGCCCCTCCCCCGTTCATGCTGTCTCTCTCTCTCCCTCTCAAAAATAAATACACATTAAAAAAAAGAGAGAGAGTTAACTTGGGGCACATAGCTGGCTCAGATGGAAGACCATGAGACTCTTGATCTCAGGGTTGTGAGTTCGAGCCCCACTTTTGGTACAGAGATTACTTAAATAAATAAATACAAATAAACTTAAAAAAAAAAAAAAAGACTTAACTCATTGGCCCAAATCACACAGCTAGTGAGGGGTTGATCTGTGATTTAAAGCCAAGTGGGTCTAACTCAACTTCTATAAGAAGATGTTTCCTTCAGGCAGGCCGGCAGGCTATATATGAAAGGAAATACCGGCCATGCCCTTGTGATTGATGGGGTCTAAAAGACTTTTATGTTGGGAAGATGTGCAGCCCAGTGAGGAGCGAACATAGCATGTCAGAGTCCCTCTTTTGGAAAATTTAATGCCTTAGGTTTTATGTCTTCATCTCCTCTGGAATCATCTGTCCTAAATATCTGAATCATTTTCATAAGACACACTGTTTCCACTGTAACACTGCAGGGAGACTTCATGAAGCGTTTCCATACCCACCCAGTTTATATTATTCTGTCTAGGTCCTGTTTCTCCTTACCAGATTCTTTTCATCCCAATTACTTGTTGCTCAGTCTGTCTGAGCAACAGACTCAAGACCGTAAGCTCCCAGGAAGAAAGCACCCCACACCTAACCCCATTTCTGGTTTGTGCTGGACATTATGTTTCCCCTTCCACGTGTGATGCCGGCCCAACTGTGGCCCAGTTGAAAGTCTCCTTTGACCAAAGCAGTGTCTGAAAGATCCTTTCTCCTCTCTGACTTTCTATAGAATGTATAGGCTGACCGTTATGCCTTAACTTTTTGTTTCCTTTCTTTTTTTTTAAATCTTTATTTTTGAGAGAGAGAGAGAGAGAGAGAGCATGCACACAAGCAGGGAAGGGGCAAAAAGACAGGCAGAAAGACACAGAATCCTAAGCAGGCTCTAGGCTCTGAGCTGTCAGCACAGAGCCCGACATGGGGCTCGGACCCATGACCCGTGAGATCATGACCTGAGCCAAAGTCAAACGCTTAACGGACTGAGCCACCCAGGGGCCCCTTGTTTCCTTTCTTAAAGATACCTTTTACTTTTACCTTTTTTTTTTTTCCTGCTGCAAATGATACTGAAAGTTCTTCAAGGACTAGGACTATGTCTTCTGCTTTTCACTTTGATAAACCCTCTTTCAGCCTTGAGCACACGTTGTGAGCCAACATCCCCATCTATCTGAGGGAAGGTGATCTTATCCTTAGAGTCTGGCTTGATCCATCTGTCTCTGGGTGAGCTGAGCCTCCCGGGCCTTAACATCTCCATTCATCATTTGACAATTCTTTTGTGTGTTTATTTCGCGTAATATTCTGGGGGTAAAAAGATAGGTTAGAAGGCCCTTGCCCCCAGGAAACTCATAGTCTGGTGAGAGCGACAGGTACATAATTAGATGGTGAGTATGCAGGTAGAAGTGCCATGAAGGCTTCCGGGAGGACATGATGCACGAGCTCAACTTGAAAGGCGAGGAGGAATAAAAAGTGTTGGGTGAGATAGAAGACTTTTCAGGCGGAGGAAGCCGAGGACACAAAAGCAAGAGTAGGCAGCATTCGGGGAAGTGCATACTCTCAATTGTGAGGAGAGTGAGACCAGAGGGAAAGGTAGGCAGGGGCCAGAGCACAAAGTGCCCTTTGTAGCATGCTAAGGAATTTGACCATATCCTGAAAGTCAGGAAGATCTACTGAAAGGTTTTATGTGAGGAAGTAACATCATCAAACTTACGGTTTGAATAAAGGACCCTGGCTGCAGTGTGGAGAAGAGATTGGAGTGAGGCAAGACAGGGGGGCAAGACTTCAGGCTGAAAGACTGGTTAGGGGTTCATCGCAACCATCAGGACGAGTAGAATGAACCAAGGTAGTGACAGTGGAGTTGGAGAAAGTGGATGAATAAGAGAGATATTCAGAAAGTAGAATAACAAGATTGGTGACTAACTGGATTTGGCAAGTGAGTGAGAAGGAAGAATCAAGGATGACAATTAGATTTCTTACTTTTGTGATTGGGTGGTGCCCAAGAACAGGTCTTTTTTTTTTTTAATGTTTATTTTTGAGAGAGAGAGAGAGAGACAGAGAGCACGAGCTAGGGAGGGGCAGAGAGAGAGAGAGAGACACAGAATCTGCAGCACGCTTCAGGCTCTGAGCTGTCAGCACAGAGCCCAACGTGGGGCTCGAACTTATAAACTGCGAGATCATGACCTGAGCCGAAGCCAGATGCTTAACCGCCTGAGCCACCCAGGTGCCCCAAGAACAGGTCTTTTGTGGGAGAGTAGTGAGGATGGGAAGATGTGACATTTGGTACACAGTGAGTTTGAAGTGTATGTTGGACACCCAAGTGCAGATGTCCAGAAGCAGTTGACATAAAAAGTTGACATCCAGGAGGAGATCAGAGCTATGGATATTGGAGAAGTGAATGCATAGAGAAGGTAATTGGAGTCATGAGAACAGATAAAATCACCCAGAGGCGTCGTAGTCTGAGAAGTGGTGCAGGATTTCACCGTCGAAGGAGTAAGCTAAAGAGTCCATGAAGGAGACTGAGAACAACAAGCCAGAGGGGCAGGAGGCAAACTGAACGGGGCACCCAACAGGCCGAAAGGCATCTTAAAAGGTTATTTTATGGCGTTCAGTCACAGGATGGGGGCAGAAACCAGGTTTCAGTGAATTGAAGAAGAATATAGATGATGAAAGGATATGTGTATCCTTTGAAATTCATCAAGCTGTATGCATACTGTTTCACGTTTTACTATAGGTAAGTTATACCTCCATAAAGCATTCAGCCTAAAAGTCTTTTAAGATATATGTGAACATGATCATATACTAGGAAAATAGAAAGTTAAGGGGAAGAAATTGAGGGAGAGAAGGAGTGATTAAGGGGGAGAAGTTTTGAGGAAGTGGAAGAGATAAACTCTGGCCAGTGGAAAGATTAGCTTTAGACAGGAGGAGGGATGCCTCTTTCACTGACAGAGAAAAGAGGAGGAAGGGGTGTTTACGGAAGCAGAGAAGTTGGATAGGGAGTATGTTAGGAAGTCGAGTTTCTCTGTAATACTTTCTTTTCTGCATGAAACTGGACTCCAGATGTGATGGTTTAAAAAATATGCCCACAAATTCTTTGATACTCTTCCCTTCAAAAGTAGAACTTAATTCCCCTTCCTTTGGGTCTGTACTGGACTCACTGAATAGGGAAGAAATGATGCTATGTCACTTCAGAGATTAGGCTACAAAAAACACTGACTTTTGTTTTTTTTTTTTTTTTAAATTTTTTTTTCAACGTTTATTTATTTTTTGGGACAGAAAGAGACAGAGCATGAACAGGGGAGGGGCAGAGAGAGAGGGAGACACAGAATCGGAAACAGGCTCCAGGCTCTGAGCCGTCAGCCCAGAGCCTGACGCGGGGCTCGAACTCACGGACCGTGAGATCGTGACCTGGCTGAAGTCGGACGCTCAACCGACTGCGCCACCCAGGCGCCCCATGACTTTTGTTTTGATAGAGCAACCAACCATCCTGCTTTACCTGGGACCAAAGATGCAGGAATTTCAATGCAAAATCAGGATGCGTTGGTGATCCTGGTCTTGAGCTGGTTCTTTCTCTCTTAGATCATTTGCTCTGATGGAAGCCAGCTGCCATGTTGCAAGCTGCCCTAAAGAGAGGTCCCCATGGCAAGAAGCTGAGGGAGATCTCGAGTCAACAGCCAGCTGGGAACTGGGGCTTCAATCCAATAACCCAAGAACAATTGAGACCTACCAACAGCCACAGGAGTGGAGCTTGGAAGCAGAACGTTCTTCAGTTAAGCCTTCAGAAGAGACTGCAGTCCCTCTGGACGGTTTGACTATAACTTCATGAGAGACTTTGAGTCCAAACCACCCAACCATGATGGCCCCAAATTTCTGACCCATAGAAATTGTGAGATATTTGTTGTAATTTTCTTTTTTTTTTTTTAATTTTTTTTAACGTTTATTTATTTTTGGGACAGAGAGAGACAGAGCATGAACGGGGGAGGGTCAGAGAGAGGGAGACACAGAATCTGAAACAGGCTCCAGGCTCTGAGCTGTCAGCACAGAGCCCGATGCGGGGCTCGAACTCACGGACCGCGAGATCGTGACCTGGGCCGAAGTCAGCCGCTTAACCGACTGAACCACCCAGGTGCCCTGTTGTGTTAATTTTCTAAGTTTGGGGGGTAATTTGTTATGCAGAAATAGACAACTAATTCATCAGATCACTGAAAATGAGGGGGAAATAATGAGAAAGGTTTCCAGGTCCTAGCATGGTTGGATGACTTTCTCCAGCAGCCCTCGACAACTCCACACAACGTGCTCATCCACTTTCTATACCATCGATATTATGCAATGTCCAACAGTATCTTTTTCCCCCAATGATATCTTTTGATAAAGGAATTTTGCCAAAAGCTTATTTAGCTTTCTTACCAAGCAAATTTATCATTATTAACATTATGACTGACTGTAAAAGCTTCTTAGCCAGAATGTGACTGTTTTGGCTTTAAAAAATACAACCTTTTAAAGGATGCCTTTATAGTTTTGACCACTTCTCCTTATGTTTAGGGGTAAATGTTATCAATGTCATTAGGAAGCACTATTCTGTGAGCTCTTCTTCCAGAAAAATTTGTTTTGATTATCAGATTGGCCACTGAGGTTTTCTTAACAATGGCACTACAGGGCACCTGGGTGGCTCGGTTGAGCGGCCGACTTTGGCTCAGGTCATGATCTCATAGCTCGTGGGTTCGAGCCCTGCCTCGGGCTCTGTGCTTGACAGCTCAGAACCTGGAGCCTGCTTCGGATTCTTTGTCTCCCTCTCTCTCTGCCCCTGTCCTGCTCATGCTCTGTCTCTGTCTCTCTGTCTCTCAAAAATAAATAAACATTAAGAAAAAATTTTTTTAAATAAGTAAGTAAATATTTAAAAAAAAAATTTTTAATGGCACTATGACTTCATTGGCTTTGTGCCACTATTTGACCAAGGTTTATAGCATAATATACTGGGAACCAGGGCAAAATACATTACCAGTTTAATAAAACATATGTGTTAGAGGTTTATCATATTTCTTATTAGCAATTTTCCCATTCAGCTACTCATCATAATTCATCATGTTTGTGGATTACCCAATCCCAGCATAGACAGAGTCACGCTGTGTATTTATTTGCACTGGATTCCTGGTTAATGTTTCACTTACAACGTTCTTTTCCCCCCGAGTTTAAAAGTATTCAGCATACTGATTTAATTAACTTTCAGCTAACTAATTGAATTCCTGAATTGTATTACTGATCTACTTTTGTGAATTTAAAATACAACATAACACAATACATTTCAAATTTAACACATAAACAATAACACATATTGTGAAACAACATGTCCACACCCTACTAATTGCACATTAGCTGAGACAAACTGTAGAGCTAACACAACCTAAACCTTAAGAGCAAAATGATTATTGAGAGTATAACAGGATTTCTGAGAAAATCATACTTAACATGACATCTAAAGTTTGTGAAATAGGTGTGAATAAAGCTTCTCATCCCAATAAAATAGCCTGTAGACAACTTAATGGGTCCCTGGGTCCAGAGACCACATATTGGAAGAAGGCTGATAGATGGGGAAGAAAATATAAATATATATATATATATATATATATATATATATATATATATTGCAGAGTCACGTGACCAGAGGACTCATTGAAATACAAAAAATGTAAATGGATGAAAAGGCGAAAAATTGAAAGGAAATGTACAGTGTGATCCCATTTATGTAAAAAAGTGAGTGTAAATTTTAAGTACATAGGAAGAAAGCACTGGAAGGAAAAATTGTTATCAGTGATCAGCCTAGGGAGGGGAGGGGCTAGGAGAGCAAAGGGAACCTTCATGTTCTACTCTCTATATGCGTATCTTTTTTTTAATGTTTATTATTTATTTTTGAGAGAGAGAGAGAGGAAGAATGCTCAGCAGGCCCTGCACTGTCAGCACAGAGCCTGCCACGGGGCTTGAACCCACGATCCATGAAATCATGACCTGAGCCAAAATCAGGAGTCGGACTTATAACCAGCTGAGCCACCCAGGTGCCCCGTGTATGCCTCTTATTAATTTCAAATTGTGGTCAAATACAACACAAAATTTACTAAACTACCCTTAAGTATAGAGTTCAACAGCGTTAAGTATATTCACATTGTTGTGCAACCAATCTCTAGAACTCTATCATCTGAAAAAGTTGAAACTCTTTACCAATTAAATAGCAACTTCCAATTTCCTTCTTCCCCCAACCCCTGGTGACCATTTTTCCACTTTCTGTCTCTATGAATTTGACTATTCTAGCTCCCTCGTATAAGTGGTATCATTTCAATATTTGTCCATTTGTATCTGGTTTATTTCACTTAACATAATGTCTTCAAGGTTCATTCATGTTGTAGCCTTTATCAGAAATTCATTTCTCTTTAAGCCTGAATGATATTCCATTGCATGTTTATTCCACATTTTGTTCATTCATTCAGTAATCATTCATGGACACTTAGGTTGCTTCCACCTTTTGGGTGTTGTGAATAGTGCTCCTCTGAACACAGGCGTGCAAATACCTCTTCAAGACCCTTTCAGTTCTTTTCGGTATGTACCCAGAAGTGGGATGGCTGGAATTGCCTGTCTTGTTCTGATCTTTTATGATGAGAATGTACTCGTGTATTATTCATATAGTTCAAACATACAGAGAAATGAAAAAGAAGTCACCATCAGAGTGTGAGTTATGGGCATACAAGGTTTCAGAGGTAGAGTAGTACCTGAACGTGGCCCACGTACAAATTGTGTATATCCAACAAATGACGTCTTAGGCTTGCTCAAATTTCCTCTGTGGTAAGAGAGCACCTACAGAGCCAGCTAACTCAGTTCCTTAAGCTATGGGCAAAGTTGGAAAAACCAAACTGGATTATTCAAATGTATTTTTCAGTTTCCTGCCCCTACACCTTTATTGCCTCAATTCCCTCCACTGGGTATATCCTTCACCTGCCAACTTGACCCAAATGTCCTCTCCCTTCTGAGGCCCCTTTTAACCTCCCCAACGAAATTGACTCTTGCTACATCTGAAGCCCCACAGGGCTTTGTGCCTCTCTTAGGGCTCTTTTCTTCACAACACAAAGATTAAGTGAGGCTCATACCCATTAAAATGGTTATAGAGCCTCATCTTTCGACTTGAATTCAACATTCACAAGAGTAGGCCAAACACCGTATTAGCCAGAATTTAAGTTAGAACCCATAGTCAACATTTATTGACAAATAATAAGTATTTGCTATGAGTTTGGCACTATTATGCAGTCCCTGCCCTCATGGGGTTTATGTGTATTTTCTTCCACAGGCCTTCCTATTTTGGAAAAATCGGAAATTCATTTTCAACTCAACAAGTATGGGTGCCTAAGGGCAGCAGTTGGAGATGACACATGTACACATCCATACATTTTAAATTCAACAAATATTTACTGGGTATCTAATACGTGCCAGGTTGTACGTTCGCCACTGGGAATTTAACAATGAACAAATCATCAATGCTTTTTCTTTCTTTTTCTTTCTCATAACAGCTTTATTGTAGTATAACTCAGACACCATACAGTACCCCAATTGAAGTGTACAATTCAGTGGGTTTTAGTGTATTCACAAAGTAGTACAATTATCACCAGTATTTTCAACACCCTTCAAAAGAAACCCCCTAACCAGTAGCAATCACTCCCCGTTTCTCCCAACCCTCAGCAACCATTTTATTCTCCCTCTCTATTTTTGCCTATTCGGACATTTTGTGTAAATGGAATCATACAGTTCACGGTCTTTTGTGACTTTTTTCACTAAGTCTAACATTATCAAGGTTCATCTGTGTTGCTGTATTTCTCTTTACTGACAAATAATATTCCATTTTATGGCTAGACCACATTTTGCTTATCCCTTCATTGGTTAACGCATATTTGGGTTATTTGCACTTTTTGGTTTTTATGAATAATGCTGTCACGAGCATTCGTGTACAAGTTTTTGTGTGGACATATGTTTTCAATTCTCTTGGATATATACCCAGGCGTGGACCTGCTGGTGAGTATGGTTAATGTAATAATTCTATAGTTCCTCCTTTTGAGGAACTACCAGTCTATCTTCCAAAATGGCTGTCCCATTTCACATTCCCACTAGCAGCCTATGAGGCTTCCATTCGCCCCTAAACTTGCTATTATCTTTTTCATTATAGCCATCCTCCAAAATATTTAACTTTTTATCATGAGATCATCTTCGATGCATAGAATTGCAAAGATAGTGCAAAGTAGATCCTGCACTCAGGTTCCCCTAATGTGAGATCACCAATCTTTTGGAAAAGATAGAAATAATAGTTAAGAGGCCAGCTCTGCCCCTTCTCGTCCTAGGTGCAGATCAGCAGCTTGGACAAGTCAAGGCAAACTTTGTACAGAGTCAGGGTCAGCGAGAAGAGGGTCACATTCAGGTGCCCACGGTAACAAAAGCAGGAGGCAGAGCTCAAGGAGCCAGCAGATCCTGTTAACGGGGTCACGTTCGGGGCGGGGAGACCGGGAGCAAGGGGCTTCCTGACACCCCGCACGCCTGGTGGTCTCATCACACTGTAGCACGCTTTGGTTGTTTTCTCTTGCACCAAGTCTTTTGAACTCCGGAGAGCTTGAGGCCGTGCTTTGAAGGGCTCTCATATCCTCCGCCCTTACCCGTAAAACACTTAACGAAACCACCTCGGCCGCCACCTCCCGTAGCGCGGTAGACCGACCTCGCACCCCGCGCCCCAAAGACGGCAAAGCCTGGCCACAAGTCCAGTGCCACACCCAGACCCGGGGCCCGGCTGCAGCCGCCGGCCACTCAAGGGCCGCCGCTGCCCCCGGACGCCGGAGCCCGGCTCCCGATTGGCCAGGCGTGCACGAGAGCCCGCCCTCCGGAGGTTGCCGGGAGGCCTCTCGGCTCCCCCGGGTCGCCGCCTCCGCTAGGGGCCGGTAGCTAAGTGCGGGCACAGGGCTCCGGTAGGTTCTGTGCAGGCGAGGTCGGGCGTGGGAGAGCCCTGTTACCGCCACACCAGGCCAGGAGGCTACATTAGGAGAGACGAGAGTCCCTTTGTCTGCTCTCCGCAGCGACGCGCCGGGCGCGGGGAGGGAGCGCCGGTTCCCGCCCCGGAAGCGGAAGTGCGGACGCCTCGGGGTCCCGTCCAGTGCGAGCCCGGCCGGTGCGCCAGCCATTCCGCCCGCCGGTCACGTCGCGCCCTCTCCGCTGCCCGTTTCCCCCGCTCGACGGCTTCGCCATGCTGTCTCTAGATTTTTTGGACGATGTGCGGCGAATGAACAAGCGGCAGGTGAGGATGGCCTCCCACTCTTTCCTGGGGCTCCCCTCTTCTCTCTGACGCTGCCACTGCGGGGCCGGGCGGACCTCTGGCCCCCAGTGAGAGGGCCTGAGGAGGTCTGACGCCTGGATCATTCCTTCTCTTGGTGGAGCGTGTGGCCAGAGGTCGCTTTGTCCGCCCCCTATTTTTAGCCCCTGGCTGCGTCTGGGCCTGCTAGGGGCGAAGCGGGAAGCCGGGGCTTCACGTTCCATTCCTGCTATCGAGGCAGGAGAGCGGGTGGAAACCGCAGGGTGCTAAGTGGGAGTTGGGGTTGCCTGTTATTTTAGACTTGGGAAGGCGGCAAACTCGTGTTTTCTGCGATCGCAGCGACTCCCGGTCAATTCCGGCGACTGGGTTTAGCAGTTCAGTGCTGCTCCTGGCTTCTGGAATGCTCGGGAGGGCGGCTGTAGGCCCCCCAAGAGCCGTTTGGCTGCTCTCAGCCCGAGGCAACCCTCCTGCTGCAGCCGGACCCCAGCGGGCTGCAGGGCCTTTCCCTGGAGCGCCTCTGAGCTCAGAGTTGGAGCAACAGTAATACTTGCCCTTGAGTCCTCTTAGCAGTAAGGTGGCAGCTCTCAGAATCCTCGGATTTGCTGCCCAATAGTAGTGGCACAGGGATCTTGAAATTGAGATCTTGTGATTTTTGTCCCTTAAACCTTACTCCATCTTGAACTTCTAGACCTTTTGCCAGATGGTCCTGGCAACACTGTTGTAATTATTTAGTCATTAGGAAGGGTCGCTCCTTTTTGTCTTCTGCACGAAGTGTGTTTGTAGAGACTAGTTTTGCTTGCCTTGGACCTTTTTTTAAATGGTATTTCGCTTTTAAGAATTTAACGTGTCACTATTTTTTTTTTAACTTTTAAAAAATGTTTATTTATTTATTTATTTTGAAAGAGAGCGGAGTGGGGGTGGGGCAGAGAGAGAGGGAGAGAGAGAATCCCAAGCAGGCTCCGTGCCGTCAGCGCAGAGCGGAATGTGGGGCTCGAACCCACAGACGGGGAGATCCTGACCCCAGCCGAAATCAAGAGTTGGTCCCTTAACGGACTGAACCACCCAGGCGCCCCTAACGTGTCACTGTTAAAGATGCTCTTTTGGACTTGTATTCTACAGTATTCATAGTTAACCGTCTAAGGAAGTGCATATGTACCCTTCGCTTAGTCCGCTTCAGACTTTTCCTAGCTCAGTGTCACCTCTTAAACACGTTTCCTGGGGCGCCTGGGTGGCGCAGTCGGTTAAGCGTCCGACTTCAGCCAGGTCACGATCTCGCGGTCCGTGAGTTCGAGCCCCGCGTCGGGCTCTGGGCTGATGGCTCAGAGCCTGGAGCCTGTTTCCGATTCTGTGTCTCCCTCTCTCTCTGCCCCTCCCCCGTTCATGCTCTGTCTCTCTATGTCCCAAAAAAATAAATAAACGTTGAAAAAACAAAAACAAAAAAAAAACACGTTTCCTAATTCCCTCAGTCATAATTGATCATTCTTTCCAAGTTGCACGAAGTGCTGGTCTTTATGGTAACACTTCAGGGTCTCATTTGTACAGTGCTGTCTTCTTCATATCTGGATTTCTAGGTGCCATAGACATTTCTCCGGAGAAATACTTAGTTTGGACCTCCTGGTTTTTGTTTTGTTTTGTTTTTGTTTTTGTTTTGACTTATGCCAGGAATCAGACGCAAAGGTCAATGAGACAGACAATGGCTTCGAGGAGCATAAGTGTGTAGAAAATGACTAAGGCAAATAATAACTATTTTGCACTCTTGCTGTGTGTGTGATGTGTTTATTTACCGGAGAGGTAGGTAACGTCACTCCCATACTGCAGATGAAGAAAATGAGCAAACTCCCAGAGGTTGTTGGGGGGACGTGGCAAGGACTGAATAGCATGGCAGTGGGGCGAGGGCAAGTAATGAAATGAGGCTTTACCCATACATGATATCTGGGGAAAAAAATTGACAGTGACTCTAGATACTGAGAGCTAATCGGACGAAAAGGGTAACTCGAAGTTTGGTTCTTCTCTTCTAAAATTGCTGTCATTTGCATAACTTTTCCACTTATCCTTAAATATCATCAAATGTCTGGTTAATTTGTTTGAGTTGTCATTGTTCTTTTTTCTTATCAGGTTCATAGAGGAATACTTAGTGCAATAAATTTCATCCATTTAATTTTTTTTTTTTTACATTTATTTATTTTTGAGAGCCAGAGAGAGATAGCATGAGCAGGGGAGGGGCAGAGAGAGAGGGAGACACAGAATGAGAAGCAGGCTCCAGGCTCCGAGCTGTCTGCACAGAGCCTGATGCGGGGCTCGAACCCACGAACCGTGAGATCATGACCTGAGCCGAAGTCGGACGCTTAGCCAACTGAGCCACGCAGGCACCCCAAATTTCATCCATTTAAAGTGTACCGTTTGATAAACTTCCAGTTAACTACGCCCATCACAGTCAAGATAACTGAACATTTCTATCACCCACAAGATCCCCTGTGCCCCTTTCTGTTTCGTCTGTTAGCAGCTGGCAACTGCTGATTTGCTTTTTGTTAGTATAGATGGACTTGCATTGTGTTTTTATTTTATTTTTATTTTTAATTTTGGACTTGCAGTTTATATTCTTTTGAGCTTTGAGTTTTGATTTTTTAACAACTTACTCAAGACTTTTGTTTGTTATATGTAATGCAGTTTTTTTGGTCAGCCTCACAGTTGCCAGAAGTAAAGTGTTTACCTTCCCTGACTCCTATACATTGTTGCCAGATTAAAGGCCTCTCTCCTGCCCTCAGACCTTCAGCTCCTCATTGCCTTGTAGGTAGTGGCCTAGACCTTTAGAATGGCATTTGCAGTAAGCCACAGTTGTGTTACAGTCACTGTTTCTCACCGCTTCAGTTTACTTTTTCTACTTGTCTCGTCATTGTCTCTGAACATTGTCCCATTCAAACCTTATGTACTCTGCTGCCTTAAAACTCCTCTTGTATTCTTTCCGAGTCTTTGTGGACTGGCCCAGAACATTCAGTGATCTCTACAGCCCTGTTAGCAGTTATATACTATTTTATTTGTCTTCCCTTTGGAGTATGGCTCCTTTACTGAAGTATCAGATCGCTGTTTTCCTGCAGCTTTTCTTAATCCATGAAGACCTGATCAATAGAGTTTGACTGTTTCTGCGGTGTAAATACACCCAACATGGCTGATTTCATGCTACCATCATGACATCTCTCAATGTGGAATTAAGAAGAGCTGTGGTAGCAGGCACCTGTTATTTCCACTTTACAGATAAAATAGAAAAACGTAATCTCAAGAACACAGATAACGAGGGGAAGAACAAACATAGATAACGAGGGGATGCCTGGGTGGTTCAGTAAGTAGGTTGAGCTTCATGCTCTCGGTTTCAGCTCAGGTCATGATCTCACAGTTCATGGGTTCGTTGGGCTCTGTGCTGATAGCATGAAGCCTGCTGGGGATTCTCTCTTTCCCTCTCTCTCCGCCCATCCCCTGCTTGCTCTCTAGCTCTTTCTCTAAATAAATAAATAAATAAACAAACAAACAAACATTTTAAAAAAGGACATAGATAATGATAAAATGTAGTAAAATAGTCGGGAACTGATGAATTTAGATTATTTCTTTGTTGTTGTTTTTTTAAAATTGAATTGAATTGTACTGATTTTCAATAACACTGTACTTGACACCCAGCTTGCAAAACTCCTGAAAAGTTAGCAAATTGGCTCCAGCACACTGCTGGTATAGGTTAGGTTTTTTATTTTAGTTTTTAGTTTTTAAATTTTTATTTAGTTTTGAGAGTGTGGGTGAGTGGGGGAGTGGCAGAGAGAAAGGGAGACAGAGGATCTGAAGGGAGCTCCAGGATGACAGCAGAGAGCCCGATGTGAGGTTTGAACCCACAGACCATGAGATCATGACCTGAGCTGAAGTCTGACACTTAACTGACTGAGCCACCCAGGTGCCCCAGTTTTGTTTTTTTTTTTGTTTCTTAAATGATTTTATCTTTAAGTAATCACACCCATTGTGGGGCTCAGATAAGTTCGAATGCTGTATCAACTGAGCCAGCCAGGTGACCCTGGATATAGGTTCATTTTTTGATGCCCATTGAGATGGCCTCTATGTCCAGAAAGGCCTCTTTAAAATTATCTTTTATTTTAAAAAATAATGTTCAGCTTGTAAAAGCTAAAACTTTAAAACTGAGTTCTTAAGCTTCTAGAATGAGTGTACAAATCTTATTTAAAGGCTAGGAAATTTAAAAAAAATAAATTCTAGGAAATTTTAACAGACATTTTTAAGGCCCTTTGAATATTTGGGCTAATTTACAAACAAACACCTTAAAAATATTATACATTTAAAAATTTCTTTTGTAAAGGGTGCCTGAATGGCTCAGTTGGTTGAGCATTCGACTCTTGGTTTCAGCTCAGGCCCTTATCTCATGGGTTGTGGGTTCAAGCCGCACATCGGGCTCTGTGCTGCCAGTGTGGAGCCTTCTTGGGACTCTCTCCCTCTCTCTCTGCCCCTTCCTCTCTTATGCTTCTGCACGCACGCTCTCTCCCAAAATAAGTAAGTAAACTTTAAAATTTTCCTTTTTAAGAACATCATTCAGCAAACATCACTGCATACTTATATCATTTGTATATGTCTGGGACTACTTAAGTTCTCTGAAATGTTTCAACACTGTGTAAATAGTAAGCTTTCTGCTTAAAATCATAAATCTGCAACAATTGATTATATATTACAAATTGAAACTACAAACCTGACCTATTACTTTAATGGGCCAAGTTCTTTTAAATTTTATAAATACTTAAAATACCAAATATGCACAGAGTTTTTAACATAAAAATATTAACACTATACATAATTTCTTTTAAGAATTTTTTTTCTTTTTTTTTTTTCAACTTTTTTTTTTTTTTTATTTATTTTTGGGACAGAGAGAGAGCATGAACAGGGGAGGGGCAGAGAGAGAGGGAGACACAGAATCGGAAACAGGCTCCAGGCTCCGAGCCATCAGCCCAGAGCCCGACGCGGGGCTCGAACTCACGGACCGCGAGATCGTGACCTGGCTGAAGTCGGACGCTTAACCAACTGCGCCACCCAGGCGCCCCTTTCTTTTAAGAATTTTTGTTCTTAATTATAAATTTTACTGGGGTCAAAAGTTGTTTACCCACTAAGAAAAGAAGTATGTCATGCCAAGTAGTTTTCATGCTACTTTCACATGTAAAATTTGAGATTGTCCCTGTTTGCCAAGAATTCTTAATGACCAGAGGGTATTGGCCAGGATGTGACTAGATCCATATTTGAGCCCTGATGGGATTGGTCCAACTTCCACAGAATTTGCTTATTAGCTCCTCCTTAGGCCTCTTACATTACTCGGTTTGAGTTTTGCATTTCTTTGGGTTTTAATTATCTGTATGTCTTCTTGCCTAAATCTAAAGATCTTAGGACTTGGCAGAATCCTTGTCTTTTTATTTCTTCTTATCTCTTAGGATCACTCAGCTCCTAATGGCTGTGGTAAGGATATCTGATTGAACTCTAGATACCTGTGATGATTTTTGTTTAAATGAATTGGTCCCCCAGTGAGGCACACCGAAGCCAAGGAGATTTTTCTTAGTCTTCGACCTAATATCAGTAAGTGCGCAGCAAATAGGAGGTACATATAGCACAGAGAACGGATCTATCCAGATTTTTGAAAACTCATATAGTCTTGTTTAGGATGAGGAAAATGTTACTGACAAGGTGTCCACATTCAGTAGTTAGTTGCCAAGTTTCAGTGTAGAAATACTAACATCAGGGGCACCTGGGTGATTTAGTCGGTTAAGCATCTGACTTCGGCTCAGGTTGTAATCTTGTTTGTGGGTTTGAGCCCCATGTCGGGCTCTGGGCCGACAGCTCAGAGCCTGGAGCCTGCTTCGGATTCTGTGTCTCCCTCTCTGCCCCTCCCCTGCTTGTGCTCGCTCTCTCTCTCTCTCTCTCTCTCAAAAACAAATACTAAAAAAAAAATTAAAACTGAGACATGGTGAATCAGCGAGATGTCACTAGCCACCACTGTTATGGGTGGACAAATCCAAGCTTTCCATGGCATCCGCGGCTGGAGTCCACATCTGGTTGATGGATTGGGACCACACCAAAGGAGAGTAGATGCAGTGTGTGGAAAGCTGTTGCTTCTCCAGCTAGGCTCTGTTGGTCACCCAGAAGAGCTAGACATGGAACAGAAGAGAGCAAGGACAGACTGCATCCAGCCAGGCCTTTGATTTCTCGCCGCCTCTAACCATAGCGACCTCCAGCATAATAGCAGGTCCGTCCTTTTGACCTTCTAGATCTTGGGCACATTTCTCTTTTTGGCCAACTTTAACCCAGAACCCTAGAGAGAGGGGATTTGGGAATGCCTAGTTGTAGCTTATCCAGGTTGGCAAAGTGCAAAATTACTGTAGTCAACTCGGCAACTATACACACATCTTATAATTGTATTTAATTTTTTTTAATGTTTATTGATTTTAGGGCGGGGGGGAGGTGGGAGGGGTAGAAAGAGAAAGCGAGACAGAGGATCCAAAGGGGACTCTGCACTGACAGCAGAGAGTCTGCTGTGGGGCTCTGACTCATGAGCTGTGAGATCATGACCTGAGCCGAAGTTGGACATTTAACCCACTGAGCCATCCAGGCACCCTTGTATTTAATTTTTCAAATAAAACAAAATTATGCTTCTGTCTACTATGTAGCTATCCTTTGTTTTTGTAATTGTTCATGTGGTTGTAGCTGTATTCTTTCTTCCATTAGCCATTCCATAGTCCTTCTGCTCTCAGCCACAACCCAAGTTGGTCATAGTTTCTTGCCTGGTGGAGTGACCCAAACTTCATTACTAAAGGGTTAATGTCAAGAGTAGTCCTGCCTGAATTGGATTGTCGTGGTTTTCACTAACTTTTATCACAGAGCATAAGAGAACTTAGAGAACTTCTTTGTATAGTCCAGGATTCTATATATAGTCCAATTATACTCACTTCCCTCATTATGTAGAAACAACCCTATCTTCTTCTGAACGTCAGGATCAGTCACCCTTGCCAATAAGTAACCCTCTATTCTTTGCATTTTGGTTCACTGGCATGAGGAGCCCAAAGTGGCCAGGTAGTGCTCTCAACTTCCGGTTTCATGGAATCATCGTGTCCCCTGATGGAAGGATATCTCGTGTGAAAATGAAAATGTCTAAGCCAGCAGAATCCAAAGTTGTGAGAATGGAAAACAGAAATTTCACTAGCAGATTGTTAGGGGTAGTAGTGAGAGCTCACTCCCATTCTCATCCTTTTATTCTGGACGAATGAGTAGTACCTATAGAAGAAATAATCTCATAGATTGGTTGCTGATTCAGAGCATGTACCACATACGGGAAGGCAGTAGACATTATCCCAGCCCCACAGAGTGTTGCTGGTGACTAACTGGTGCGCTAAGGCCATCTGTGTCACTCGGAAGATAGAAACCATACCAGTAACTGAACAGGGAAAAGTTTAATATGAAGAATTGTTAACTAGTAAAAGATGTTCAACTACTAAAAATGGGTAAAAGAGCACTCAGAAGTTCAGAAATGTCATATGCAGAAAACAGCTACACCCTCTAGGATGAGGGAGTGAACGAGGAAAGAACCGCCCTCCCAAGCCTGAGATTCAAGACCTCCTTTGAGAGGGCGTGGCTCCACAGGAACATGCAGTCTGCCATGGGAGTGACATTTGCCAGAGCAGTGAGCTGGGGCGGCTCCATAGAACTGGCCTGCTGGGCGGCTGAGAAGTTTGCCAGAGATCACGTGGGCAGGAGCCAGTCTGTGATGGCCAGTGACGAACACTACCAGACCTGCACACAGATCCGCTCACTGCCATGTGAAATAAAAACATGGAACGGGGGAGAGAAGCGCCTTCCTCCCTCACTTTGCAGTGGCCCTCTCGTGCCTTTTATTAATAAATCCAAACATGACTGAGCCAGTTGGAAGAGGAGAATTTGTGTAGGTAACACAAGAATGGATTTGGAGCTCGGAGGCAATACATTGATAACTGGCCTACTGTTCCACTGTTACTTCCGGCCAGCCACTTCCAGACGAGGGGAGACCTAGTAAGACCAGTGAATTCCATGACCTGTATGGCCACTGCTGTACTTTAATTATCCATGAAATAAGTTCCCTCATCACAATGTTGTATGGAATACCATGATGAGGAACTAAGGCATTCTGTAAGTTCACGGATGGTGGTTTTGACAGAAATACCAAGGAGAGGGAAGACATCCCTATCTAGAATATAGTCTAGTAAGGAGAAGTTGCTGTCCGTCCCGTGACAGAAGTAAACCAGTATCAGGAATGGTATCATTGTTGATTTTTTTTGCTGTTGGCAGAGTAGACACTCATCATTGGCCAGAAGCAAATTGGTTTTGGTGAGTGAAAATCCACATTGCTAACCATCAGCTTGGCTGCTTACAGACAGCCACTTTGACCATGAGCCCGTTGGGCAAGACGAGGGTAGCTGGATGTCTGACTGACATCCAGAGAGTAGGTAATTTTATTTAACTGATTGTTTTAGTATGTGCTGCCGAAACGAGCACTGCTTAACTGATTATTAAGATAACTCCTCTGCTGGGACACCTGGATGGCTCCGTTGGTTAAGCGTCCAACTCTTGATCTCAGCTCAGGTCATGATCTCACAGTTGGTGAGAGGGAGCGCGGTGTTGGGCTCTGTGCCAACTTGCGGATCATGCTTGGGATTCTCTCTCCCCCTCTCTGCCTACCTCTCTCTCTCTCCCTCAAAAAAAAAAAAAAAAAGACTTCTCTGATGATATAATTCTTTGGTGAACATTTATATGGGACACAGACATATCTTCACATTCTAAATACCTGCTTGGAGAGTTCCCTCAACATACCACTGACCCAAATGCCTTGTCTCCGGCTTTTCGATAATGTCCCTTCCAGTCCCCAGCCAGCCAGCCAAACTGCCGTTCACTTTTGAATCAGTGTAAATCCACACCTGTGGCCACCTCTCCCTCCAGGCAAAAGGAACCACTTCTATCACTCAAAGTTCTGCCCAATGGGGAGATTTCCCTTAATCACGGTCCCTCGTGGTCAACGCTGAATGGGCATGCAGTGCCACAGCCGTCTGTTTTCAGCTGGTGCTAGGTGGTTCGTGTAGAACCGTCTAAAAACCAGGCCCGACGTCGTCCTTAGTCAGCCGGTCAAAGGGAGCTCCCGTGAGGCAGTAGGTGTGAGAGAAGTGAAGCAGTTTAACCTGAGTAGAAACCATGAGTATCTGAGTCACTTGCTCGTACAGTTGTGTCTTCAGACCTGCCCGAGCCCGGTCTTAAGTAGCCTGCTTCTGCTTGGTGGTGGAGTACTTCCGCGAGCTGACGCACAGCTTCGTGGCTTGGTGTATCTGGCAGTTCAAGCTGGGGAGTTCAGGTCATGTGGTAATTTGGTGACCCCCCCCCCCCGCCCCGGTCAAGTGTTTGGTCTCTGCCAGAACCCAATAGACGCCAGAAGCTGTTACTTCAGAGAACAGTTCTCCAAAGTATAGCGTAGCTTTGCCCCCAGATCCACAGGTGTGTGCTGTCATTCACCCCTAGAGAATGGCCAGAGGCTCCCCATCTGTCACAAACACTTCAGTCATCGTCTCGGTCTGATGGCCCAATTGCTAGAACAGCTTTCATGGCAGCTTGGACCTGTTGTGGAGCCTTGCTCAAGACTGGCTCAAAATGGGTTTACTAGATACGGAGATTGGACTAGCTCACCCACATGAGGTATATGTTGCCTCCAAAATCCCAGGAGGCCCGCTAGGCTTCAAGTTTCTTAGTGGTGTCGGGAACCAGATGCAGCAACTTCCTCTTCGTCTTGGAGGAGATGTTTTAGCAGGGACTGCTAGACACCAAGAGTTTTCATCAGGATGGGGATTTTTGTGGGATTTATTTCCCACACTCTGGCCACTTGTGTATTTTTCCTTTTATGTTTATTCTTGGAGCGAGAGAGAGAGGAAGACACAGAATCCAAAGCAGGCTCTAGGCTCCCAGCTGTCAGCCCAGAGCCCGACACAGGACTTGAACTCACGACCCGTGAGATCATGATCTGAGCCGAAGTCAGATGCTTAACCGACTGAGCCACCCTTGGTATTACCAAGGGGTCTAGGTCACAAGGTTCAACTACCAAGTGCAGTCAGCACTATATTGATGTCATCAATATAGTAAACAAGTTTACTCTGGAATGGAGGGCCAATCAAGGTCCCTGTGGCTAGATTACAATCGGAAGCTCTAGAATTGATGTAGCCCTCAAGTAGACCCTGTCACCAAAAGCATACCTAGTGGTCTTATTTCTCTTGCTGCATGGGTCCTCAGAGACAGGAAATTGTCAGGAAAACATGCAACGAGCCTCTTTTAAGTTGATGTTGGCTAGAAACTGATGATTGTCTTGCTAAGACAGGGTACTCAACCCCTGATTTTCATCATTCAGACTCATTAAGGATGTGTACCTTTTAGTTCTGATTATGGCTACATGTAATATTGTTAAGGAACTGTGACATACAGCATTATGTTTATGGTTATGGGCCTTGGAATATCACTTGTAGCAAGAAGTAAGATTGGAGAGGTCAGCAGGGCCCAAATCATGGAAGGCCTTGTATACGGAGGAGTTCAGATGTGGTAAGTCGTGAGAAAAAATTTGGAGCAGACAGTACAGTAATTTCACTTTCACTTTATAAAAGTAATATACAGGCAGATGAGTTACATGGATGCAAATCTAGAGGTAGAACTGTCAGATTATTTTCATAGTCTTGGTGAGAGGAAACGAGACCTGAATTCAGGCAGTAGCCGCAGGAGTAAAGCCAACAGGCTGGATGTTAGAGATGTTGGGGAGGTGAACTCTAGAGGCCCCATGGCAGATGTTGGGACCACACTGGAGAGTGTGGAAAGAGGAAGCAATTTGAGGAAAAGGGTTGAGTTCAGCTTTGAACATGGGTGATTTTCAGAAGGTAACTGAATATATTTACCTAGAGGATATAAATGGTGTGATACAAAGATTTCAGTGTCATCAGCATAGAATTGAAGCCGTGAAGAGACAAGATTGCGTGCAGAATGGGGAAGGACAGGGGCAAAGACGATCCTAGAGCACCTGTCTTTCAGGGTCTGGCGTAACAAACCAAGGGATGAGTGGGTTATAAGAAAGTTAATCAAGTGCTAAATGCCTCAGAAAGACAAGTAAGGTGGTTGAAATAAGTTTATGGGCTCACCCTCCCCCCCCCATAATGAAACAATGAATAGTTTAAATAGGTGTTATATTTACATTGCTCAAAAATTTAAAAAGGGAAAGTGACTTTCCTATAGCTTTGCCAGCATTGTATGTTTCCAGACTTTTAGATTTTTGTCATTCTAGTAAGTGAAGACTGGTATCCCAGAATAGTTTTACTTTATATGTCCGTTATTATGAGTTTGGTCGAGCATATTTTCATGTGATTTTGGAGTTGTTTTTACTTCATTTTCCAAGAACTGGCAGTTCATAATCCTTTGCCTATTTTCTTTTTTGGGTTATTTTCTTATTGATTGCCAGGAGCTGTTTCTAGGAAGATTAGTCTTTTGAATATATATATGGTAAATACTTTCTCATAGTTTATCATTTGTCTTTTGACTTATAATTTGCCATGCATAGTTGTGGGAATTTTTAGTTATTGTTTGCTTTTTTGTTTTGTTTTGGTAGTTACCTTTACCTAGATTTGCTCCGTTGCTTCTGGATTTCAGGTCAATTAAATAAGACTGTCTTTACTCTGAGGCCTTTCCTACTCTGTTTGCTTCTATTTTGTATGCTTGTGCTTAAAAAAAAAAAAAAAAACTTTATTGACATATAATTTATAAAATTCGCCCATTTGAAGTGTACAATTCATGTTTTTCAGTAAATTTATCCTTAGCTGGATAGTTTATATAAATGTAATCATCCAAAATGTAGTCTTTTGCAGCTGGCTACTTTCATTTAGCATATAATTTTTTAATTGTAAAATACCCATAAAATTTATTGACTCATCCATTTTTTTTATGTTTATTTATTTTTGAGAGAGAGAGAGCGCGCGCACATGAGCAAGGGAGGGGCAGAGAGAGGGGGAGAGAGAGAATCCCGAGCAAACTCCACGCTGTCAGCACACAGCCTGATGCGGGGCTCGAACTCAGGAACCATGAGATCTGTGAGAACTGTGAGATCAACCATTTTTTAAGTGTAGAGTTCAGTCAGGGTGCCTGGGCGGCTCAGTTGGTTAAGCAGCTGACTCTTAATCTCACCTCAGGTCTTGATCTTAGGGTCGTGAGTTCAAGCGCTGCATTGTAGGTGTGAAGCCTACTTAAAAAAAAAAAAAGTGTAGAGTTCAATAGTGTTAAGTACATTAACACTAATGTACAACCAATCTCCAGGACTCTTTTCACCTTGTAAAATTAAAATTCTGTGCTCATTAAAAACTCCCCATTCTCCCCTCAGCCCATCCTCTGGCAACCACCCTTCTACTTTCTATCTCTATGAATTTGACTTTTATTGATTTTTTTGTTTGTTTATATATTTTCTGTCTTATCGATTTGTGCTCTAAACTGTATTTCCTTCCTCAGTTGCTTTGTGTTTAGTTTGCTATTTTTGTCTGGTTTCTTGAAGTGGAATCTTGGGTTATTGATTCCATATCTTTTCTGCGGCACCTGGGTGGCTCAGTCAGTTAAGCACTCGACTGTCAATTTCTGCTCAGGTCATGATCCCACAGTTAGTGAGTTCGAGCCCCATGTTCGGCTCTGCACTGACAGCGTGGAACCTGCTTGGGATTCTCTCACTGCCCCCCTCTCTCTGCCCCTCCCCTGTTTGCACACACGCGCTCTGTCTCTCTCTCTCTCTGAAAATATTTAAAAAAATTTTTTTAAATCTTTTCTAATATATGTATTTAAAGCTATAAATTTCCTTCCAAGCAGTGCTTTAGCTACACTCCATAAATTTTGATATATTGTGGTTTCGTTTACACTCAGTTCTCACAATATTTTATGATTTCCTTCTGACCCGTGGGTTATTTATAAAAATGTTTAATTTCCAGATATCTGTGGATTTTCTAAATTTCTTTCAGTGCCGATTTCTAATTGAATTCCATTGTGGTTGGAGAGCATAGTTTGTGTGATTATAGTCTTTTAAAACTTGAGGCTCTTTTTTATTTGCCAAGGGCCGGATCTCTGGAGAATGTTTCATGTGTGTTTGAAAAGAATATGTATTCTGCTGTATTGGGTGGAGTGCCCTATAGATGTTTAGTTGGTTGATGGTATTCAATTTTTTATACCGTTGATGATTGTCTGTGTCATTCTATCAACTATTGAGAAAGGGATATTGAAGTCTCAGACTTTTTATCTTGGAATAAATCCTACGTGGGTATGCAGTGTAAGTATTTTTGGATCTGATTCGCTAAAATGTTGCACATAATTTTTATATCAGTGTCAACGATCTGTTCAGTGGTTTACTTAAAAACAACAGCAACAACAACAATTATTTTTTTTTGGAGAGGGGTGGCTGCATGGCTCATTCGGTTGAATATCCTTATTTCTTCTCAGGTCATGATTTCGTGGTTGGTGAGTTTGAGCCTCACTTGGGGCTTGATGGCTGCTTTCCACACGAGCCTGCTTCGGATCCTCTGTGGCCCTCTCTCTGGCCCTCCCCATGCACTCTGTCTCTCTTTCAAAATAAATAAATAAACATCAAAAAAATTTTTTAAAGCTAGTTTTTTTTTTAAGTTTATTTATTTATTTTGAGAGAGAGAGAGTACGCTTGCATTGGGGAGGGGCTGAGAGAGGGAGAGAGAGAATCCTAAACAGACTCTGTGCTGTCAGTGTGGAGCCCAACGCAGGGCTTGAGTTCACGAACTGAGAAATCATGACAGCCAAGATCAAGAGTTGGTCTCTTAAGCAACTGAGCCACACAGGCGCCCTTGTTAATAGTTTTCTCAAACCATGTTTGGTCTGGTTTGGTAATGCTGGTCTCATAGAATGAATTGGAGAGTATTCCCTCTTCTGCGATTTTCTGGAAGAGTTGGCATAGAATTGTTAATGATTTTTTCATTAAGTGCTTGGTAGAAGTCACCAGTGCATGCCATTTAAGCCTGGGGTTTTTCTTTTTGGAACGTTTTTAAACCATAAATCCAATTTCTTTAATAGATATTGATCCATTCAAGTTATCTTTCTTCAGTGAGCATTGGTAACTGTCTTTCAAGGAATTGGAAATATATTAGCATAAAGGTTTTCATAATACTTATTATCCCTATAATGTTTGTATATTAATACAAATGAATAGATATTACTCTAGTGATGTCATCCTTCCTGATACTAGTAATCCATATCCTCCCTCCCTCTCTCTCTCCCTCTCTCTCTCTCTTTTTCCTGATTAGTCTGGCTAATCGATCTTCTTGAGGAACCAACTTTTGATTTGATTGATTTTCCTTATTGTTTTCCTGTCTTCTGTTTCATTTATTTCTCCTCTTATTTTTAGTATTTACTTTCTGTGAGTTACTTTGGGTTTCATTTGCTTTTCCTAGTGTTTTAAGGTAGAAGCTTAATTTAGGAAATTCACAAATATTTGGAAATTAAACAATTTCTAAATAACCCATGGGTCAAAGGAGAATCAGGAGAGAAATTACGAAATATTTTGAACTGTGTAAGCAAAAATACAACATATAATTTGAGACTTTTCTGTTTTAATTTTACTGCTATAAAATTCTTCTGTGTAGTATTTTAAATGCATCCCACAGATTTTGATGTATTTCCATTTTTATCCAGTTCAAAATACTTTCAATTTCTTTTTTGAGTTCTTCTTTTACCATGGGTTATTTAGAAGCCTGTTATTTGATTTTGAAATATTGGAGGGAGTTTTCAGATACCTTTCTGTTACTGATTTCTATTTTCATAACATTGTGATTGGAGAATGCAATTGGCATAATTCAAATCCTTTTCTATTTACTAAGACTTGTTCCGTGGTCCTGAATATGGTCTGTCTTGGTAAACTTTCTGTGTATACTTAAAAGGAATGTGTATCTGTTGTTGGGCAGAATGTTCTGTAAATATTAAGTCCAAGTGGTTGGAAGTGCTGTTCAAATTTTCTCTAATCTTACTAATTTTCTACTTTCTTCCTGTATCAATTATTGATAGAAGGATTTAAAAATTAGTAACTTAACAGCTTTGGATTTGTCTGTGTCTCTTGTAGTTCTGTCAGTATTTGCTTCCTGTATTTTGAAGCTAAGTTATTAGTTGCATAAATGTTTAGGATTATGTCCTCATAGTGAACTCACTTGTTTATCATTATGAAATGACCCTCATATCCCTTGTAATATTATTTGCTATAAAATCTGCTTTGTGTGATACTAACATAGCCACTCCATCCATCCATCCCTCCATCTGTCTTATCTTCAATTTTCTTTTGAGCACGATTAGCATGATATGTTTTCCTGTCTTTTTACTTTTAACAACATTTGTATCTATATTTAGAGTACATTTTTTGTAGGCAACATATAATCGGGCGTTTTTTGTTTTTTTTTTCTAATTCAATTGGTATAGTATATAGGTAGTTTACATTTTATGTGATTATTATGGTTGTGTTCAGGAATCTCCATCTTAATTTTTTTATTTCTCCCATTTGTTTATTATTTGTCATTCCTCTTTTTTCATCTCATTTTGGATTAGTTGAGTTGTGTTTTTTAGGTCTTTTTGGATTTTTTTTAAGTTTCCATTTTATTCCTTTGTTAGCTTGTGAGGTATACCTTATTTGTTTGTTTGCTTTAAGGTTTATCATGTGTTTTTTTTTTTTAACTCATCTCAGTCTATCTTCAACTTATATTTTATGACTTCATGTATAGTATGAGAGCATTCCAATAATACATTTCCATTTCCCCTCCTCTGCCTTTGGGTTCTTGTTATATATTTTACTTCTGTATATTTTGCCACAATACTTTATTGTTATTTTTGCTTTAAATAGTCTATTGTCTTTAAAAATTTTATTTGAAGGGGCACCTGGGTGGCTCAGTCGGTTAAGCATCCAACTCTTGATTTCGGCTCAGGTCATGATCTCACAGTTCGTGAGTTTGAGCCCTGTGTCCAGCTCTGCACTGGCAGCTCAGAGCCTGCTTGGGATTCTCTCTCTCTCTCTCTCTCTCTCTCTCTCTCTCTCTCTGCCCCTTCCCCCACTTGTGCACACACTCTCTCAAAATAAATAAAGTTTAAAAATATTGAAATAAAAATTGTTTTAAAAAGAAAAGGTGTATATGTATTTACTGACATCTGCTCTTATTCCTTTGTGTTGATCTAGATTTTATTTGGTACTTCTCCTGGAGGACTTTTTTTTTTTTCTTTTACTTTTTAATTTACATCCAAGTTAGTTAGCATATAGTGCAATAGTGATTTCAGGAGTAGAATCCAGTGATTCATTCCCTACATGTAACACCCAGTGCTCATCCCAACAAGTGTCCTCCTTAATGCCCCTTGCCCATTTAGCCCATCCCCCCTCCCAGGACCCCTCCAGCAACCCTCAGTTTGTTCTCTATATTTAAGAGTCTCTTGTGATTTGTCCCCCTCCCTATTTTTATATTGTTTTTGTTTCCCTTCCCTTATGTTCATCTGTTTCGTATCTTAACTTCCACAAATGAGTGAAGTCATATGATATTTGTCTTTTTCTGACTAATGTAGCTCAGCATAATACACTGTAGTTCCATCCATGTTGTTGCAAATGGCAAGATTTCATTCTTTTTGATCGCCCAGTAATACTCCCTTGTATATATATACACATCTTCTTTGTCCATTCATTTGTCAATGGACATTTGGGCTCTCTTTCCATACCTTGGCTATTGTTGATAGTGCTGGTATAAACATTGGGGTGCATGTGCCCCTTCGAAACAGCACATCTGTATCCTTTGTATAAATACCTAGCAGTGCATTTGCTGTGTCATAGGGTAATTCTGTTTTTAATTTTTTGAGGGACTGGTATTTTTGTGTGGAGGACTTTTTAAAACATTTTTTGTGGTGTAGGTTTGCTCACGATGAAGAAGTATTTTTTAGGGGTGCTTGGGTGGTTCAGTCGGTTAAGTGCCCAACTCTTGGTTTTGGCTTAGTTCATGATCTCATGGCTTCGTGGGTTCGAGCCCCTCATTGAGCTCTGTGCTGGCAGTGTGGAGGTTGCTTGGGATTTTCTCTCTCTCTCTCTCTCTCTCTCTCTCTCTCTCTCTGCCCTTCCCCCACTCGTGCTGTCTCTGTCTCTCTCAAATAAATAAACTTGAAAAACTTTTAAAGAAGAAGTATTTTTTAATTTTTGTATGTTTGGAAGGCTTTATTTTGCCTTCATTTTTGAAAGAAATTTCTCAGATAGAATTTTAGGTTGATAATTTTCCTTTTAGTACTTTTAAGATGTTGCTTCAGTGACTTCTGGCATGTGTTATTTTCAAAGAGAAGTCTGCTGTGATCTTTGTTCCTCTTTACATAATGTCTTTTTTAAATCTGGCTGCTTTTACAGTTTTCTCTTTCTCATTGGTTTTAAGCAGTTTGATGATTATTTTAATTTTCTTGTAGTTTTCTTCAAGTTTCTTTTGCTTGGAGTTTGTTCTGGTTCTGGATATACAGGTTTATAGATTTAATCAAATTTGGAAAAATTTTGGCCATTATTCAGGTTTTTCCTGTCTTCCCCTTCCTCCTGACAAATCCCATTACTTGTATGCTAGATTGCTTGATGTTATTCCTCTTCTGCAATTTTTCTAGAAGGGTTGTCATTGAATCGTTAGGATTTTTCATTAAATGCTTGGTAAAATTCACCAGTGAATGCCATTTGAAACTGGAGTTTTTCCTTGTTGGAAGGCTTTAAACTATAAATTCAATTTCCTTAACAGACATCGATCTGTTCACATTGTCTGTTTCATGTTCAGTGAGCTTTGGTAGCTTATGTCTTTCAGTGATGAGAAGATAATGTATATCGGTATAAAGGTATGTTTGTAAAGATATGTTTTCTGTGTCAGATTTTTTATCTTTTTTTTAAGGTGTATTTATTTAAGTAATCTCTACATCCAACATGGGGCTCAAACTCATGACCCCAAGATCAAGAGTCGCTTGCTCTTCTGACTGAGCCAGCCAAGTGTCCCATGTGTCAGATTTTGAAAAGATATAATGGGTTTGTCTTAAATGAAACTTACCTTACTGTTATTAATATTATGCCTGTTTAGACTATTCCAGATCTTTTGTTATCATCATTTAAAGTCATCACTGGGACTGTCAGTGACTTTACTGGACCATAATAACAGCATCTATTCTGAACACGTTCAGTTTTTCCGGCACCATCTGTATGGCTTCTAGCTGCCGTCAGGATATTTGCCTCTAATACCCCAGCTTCTAAGCACTTCCTCTTTCGTGAGTTAGACAGCAGGAGAATTGTGGTTATGGACTGATGAGTCTCTTAGTTTGAGGTCTTGAGAGGAATTGAAGACTTAGGCCAACTGTAATTTTGTAGCCCTGAGACACATTTTGCTTCCATGGTCACTTCTGTCTTTGCTGGAGATTGCTAGAAGTGTGACTTCTATGAAAATACCCTATGTGTTGAACTTTCAAATCTCTTTTGGAAGAATAAGAAATACACTGTGTCTTTGATAACTATAACAGATAAACGCACACACTATCTAAACACACTATCTATCTTCTAGATAGATTATGGCTGTTAAAAAATTTACCAGCTTTTATTTTGCTGAATTTTCTTGAACTCTTGTTATGTATTACTTACAGTGTATTTTATTTGCTTGTTTATTTAAGTTTATTTCTTTTTGAGAGAGTGCTCATGTGCGTGCCCACAAGTGACACCGTTTACCGACTGAGCCACCCAGGCGCCTCCAAGTGTCTTTTTGTTAATGAAAATCTTTCCATTGTCATCTTTCCATTTTCAGAAGGGCACCAGTGTAGCATTGTCAGAACAGGTGCGGGGTATCTAATAAAGTATTCTTTAAAAGAAACATGAAAGACAAAAATTACAATTTCCTTTGTCCCTGCAAGGTCACTGTTCCACCCATAACCACCCTTCCCTTTTTCCTCAGACTTGTAATACTGCCTTTCACCATAGAGTCATTGTTGGGAAATTTATCTAGTCACCAAAGTCACCCCCATCGTTCTTATTAAGGAGGAAAAGGTTAAAAGTCCCCCGCTGTGTATGACTGGTATGTCCCTTAAAAGGCTCGTATACAGCTAAGTCAGTCTGTGGCCGAAACCGAGGCAGCAGCACACTATCTGAGCAAAAATTTGAAAACTGTCATGTTCTTCTCCCTTTCTTTTCTCGCCTCTTTTTCCTACCAACAGTCTTACTCAAAATTGTAAAATAAAAGAGCCTCCCTAGCTCCTGCTTGGGATTTGCTGTCTCTCCCTCTCTTTTTCTGCCCTTACGTGTGTGCACTCACGTGCTCTCTCTCAAAATAAGTAAACATTAAAAAAAAAACATTAAAAAAGATACTTGAACTGATAGACGTGGCTATTTTTAGATTTTATTTGTTTCAGTGTGAATTGTTTAAGTTTTGCCACAGAAATATTAACATGCTTGATCTGGGGATATTGCCATAGACCCTGCTAGGGGTGTTATGTAAATGTATGGTTCTCGCAAGGATTACCTTTTCAAAATTTGGCCGATTTTGAAATATGACACCTTTCTGACTCCTGAATAAGGGATAATGGAACCATATTTGACATTTGGTAGTTTGTGTGGAATCTCACAGAAATTCGGGATTGGGGCGTAGAATCTATTGTTCTAAGCAGTACTGTAGGTGATTTTTTTTAGTATCAAAAATTTGGAAAATACAGCCTTTAGCTGGATTCCTGACTGTTTACCCACTGGTTGACGATAATCACTTCTTAGAAACTAGTTTTCCTACTTCTAGCCTCTCCTCATTTCCTCAATTCTGTTTTCTGAATCAAAGGACCATTTTTTTGGTCTTTTCAGAAGCTACCCTCTCAAAGAGGTAGAGTTTAGGAGACCTGAGTTGTAGTTACTACTCTGCCTGCCAACAGCTGTACAGCCATGAGCACATCACATAACCTCTCTGTGCCTCAGTTTCCCTACCTGTAAATGGGAGTGTCAAACTAGGTGTCGGGTTGTACCTGTATGCTCGTATTACGCCAGTACTCAAAGAATAGCAAATATTTGTGTCTGTTAGAAAATGTTCATATTTTCTTCTTTGAGGATGATGTTAATGGTATCCACAGAGCACATCATATTTCATAGGGGTGCCAGAATTTAAGTCATATTTGAGTTTCCCCAATTGATCCCAAAATGCCTTTTCAAAATCATCTCTGTGTCTAATGTGGGGCTCAAAGTCACGACCCCAAGATCAAGAGTCACATGCTATACCGACTAAGCCAGCCAGGCACCCCCCAAAATGTCTTGAATAGTTGGGATTTTTTCTTACAAACATTTTTTTGTTTTGAACAAAGATCCAGTCGGAATGCATTGAATGCATTTGGTTGTGTCTCCGTAGTCCTTTTTAATCTAGAACAGTCTCCCACCTTTATTTACATGATGTTGAGTTTTTGAAGACTAGACCCGTTGTCTTGCAGCATGTCCACACGCACGTATGTTTTTAAGTAACAAAAATGAGTCAATCATCCTCTCTGCTTTTACCCATTATCCTGTCTCAGTCTGACACAGTTAGCTCACATTATTTCCCTCACATGAAACGCCTTTTTGGTGTTGTATCTGCTTATTCAAGTCCTAGAATTTGACGATTTGTCAAGTAGTGGAAATTCAGCAAGACAGAAAAGGCTGGTCTTCGAGTCCTAACTGTGTGACTGACGAGCTGTATGACTTTGGCGAAGTCATTTCCTCCCTCTGAGACTAGGTTTCCTCAACCATAAAATGAGGAGTGCAGTCACATGCCATCAAATAGCCCACGGTTATCAAGAGATAAGTGTTGTGGGGAAGTACATCCTGAAGGAGTTCAGGAGCACTGGTATGTTACTATCGGCTGGTGTGTATCATGGATGAAATTGGACTTGAGGGGAACTGTCCTGTAGCCTAAATGAAATAACGTCTGTTGAAAGTTCTGAACATAAGTTTCCTGTAAGGGTAGCGTGTTTAGCAAATGAAAAGGAGAAAGGTTGTTGGGTGGTAGGAGGGCTGTTCCGGGATGCTGACGTATAATCATGACAGTATTTTTTTTTTTTTTTTTTTTTTTTTTTTGGGACAGAGAGAGAGCATGAACGGGGGAGGGGCAGAGAGAGAGGGAGACATAGAATCAGAAACAGGCTCCAGGCTCTGAGCCATCAGCCCAGAGCCTGATGCAGGGCTCGAACTCCCGGACCGCGAGATTGTGACCTGGCTGAAGTCGGACGCTTAACCGACTGCGCCACCCAGGCGCCCCTCATGACAGTATTTTAAAGAACGTTTCAGAACTTCGGCTGCCCTGATGGTACTGCGTGAAATGTTTTAAATTGATACTACTCTCGGTCGCTTTCTTGAGCGGGGATAATTATGGATCTGATTTTCCTCTCTTTTGTTTTTACAGCTGTATTATCAAGTCCTAAATTTTGGAATGATAGTTTCCTCGGCACTAATGATCTGGAAGGGGTTAATGGTCATAACTGGAAGTGAAAGTCCGATCGTAGTGGTGCTCAGGTAACAACTTCTTTTCACGGCATAGGGTTGCACGGCATTACTTGAGAGAAAAATGGACTAACTGAATAACCGTTGTATTATTGTTCTAGAAACTACATTTTCCCAGAAGAGGGCCTGAAAGAAAGTTAGTTCCTATTTTTCAACTGTGAGAAATGCACAGCCTTGTTAGGCACTTACCATTCAGACCCCAAAGGGCTCATGACTTTTCTATAAAACAATTACTCTGTTGTGAGTTTTCTTTTGGGCACATCTCTTAAGAAAGTGTTTCAATGTACTGTATTTTCCTGAAATTCTTCTGTCTTGGTAGGCTCTTCATTTTGGTAAGTCAAGACTGATACTTAGTTCTTAGTTTACTAGATTATGTATCCTCTCCACGAATTAAGAGTTTTTCTGCGGCACTCAGTGTCAGTACAGAAGCATCACTGATTATTTTCGTGTTTCCTGCTGACCTTTAAATATCACTTCTAAATAGACTTCAGGAATTTTGAAGATACCAATGCTGTCTCTTAAAGTGACAGATAGTACTGATTTTTTTTTCCACCGTTCCTCCTTCTCTACCCTCGTATTCATACTCTAGTGCTTTAAAAAAAAAAACTAATTTAGTAACTAACTCCTTCTGGGAGAATTACCACTTGGTTGTTGAATTGAATCATTATAGTTCTGTCTTACTTGGGGTTTAATTATGTAAGCTGTTTTCAAGTCTTTTCTGGAGATAATAGTGTGTTAATATAAAATAAATCACTAATGTTGTGTAAATTCTAGGTACTAGTACATTACTGTTAACAAGATCAATTTGATTCCTTCATTGTCATATTAGGATATATGAATTTCAGGGGCACCTGGGTGGCTCAGTCAGTTAAGTGTCCGACTTTGGCTCAGGTCATGATCTTGTGGTCCGTGAGTTTGAGCCCCACATTGGGCTCTGTGCTGATAGCCCAGAGCCTGGAGCCTGCTTCAGATTCTGTGCCTGCTTCTCTCCCTGCACTTCCCCCACTTGCTCTCTCTCCCTCCCTCTCCCTCTCCCTCTCCCAAAAGTAAATAAACATTAAAGAAAAATTTAAAAGAAAGAAAAGGATGTACAAATTTCAGCAACAAGTGGTTCCAGCACCAGGGCGCTGGGTCTCCAGTGTCTCACTCTTACCTTACTTGCTCTTACGCATACCTTTGTTCTATGTTTCTTAACAGTCACACGGAACTATAATTTTAGAGATCCAAAGGCATGGATTTTATTAGCTGGGAAAGCATTTAATGTACTAGTCTGGGAGTATAGAGACTTCGCCCCAAGTTCCCAGACAGTTTTAGACTCAGTGGAGAGCTTCAGTTTCAAACACTGACGGGAGAAACCACACTAATTGGCGCTGTGGGGAAAAGGTGTAGAGAGAGAGCCCGGGGAGGCTTCTTTTCGAGAGTCTTCTGGGATTCTTTCGTATTGAGTTCCCTTCAGTGGAGCTGCTTAAGGACAGTCTCATGACCCTTAAAATGGAGATGTTGGAGTGAACAGGGGATTCAACTAAGGCCCTGCTCGACACAGTGGTGGTCCTGCAGCTAGAAAATTTGTAATATCATTTGGGGCTTAAAAGTGGCATTGGGATAAGTTATTTTGCAGCCAGGTTTATTTATATACTAAGCTTTTCCGATTACCAGTATGAAATAAGGAAAGGAAATTAAAAGAGACCAGGTCCTATTGGAAGAGAATTTGATCAAGGCTGGAAGGAGCAGTCACTAGAGAAAGGTCATGTATGTGATTGAGTGGCCAAGTAAAAACAGGTGGCCCAGGTTTCATGTAACTTCGAGGAATATAGTTTTTACATGGAACCAAATATGCCTCAAAGGACTCAGGCTAACCGACAACCCGCCTTTAAGACTTTTGTGAAGTCATTGGGGATAAAGACAAATAACTTTTCTTTGTTAATAATTTTTTATTTATTTTTTAAATTCCAATATAATTAACACGCAGTGTTATGTTAGTTTCAGGTGAAGACAGATACTTTCATTAACTGAGTTTCAGGGAACTTTCAAAACTTTTTTTCCCCTTTAATAGAGCTGAAGTCAGTTTTAAAATATTTCAGTGGTTTATATATAACTTTTTATAAAGTTTATGATTGATGTATTAAATTTTTTTAATGTTTATTTCTGAGACAGAGACAGAGCACAAGTGGGGGAGGGGCAGAGAGAGGGGGTGACACAGAATCCGAAGCAGGCTCCAGGCTCCAAGCTGTCGGCACAGAGCCCGACGCGGGGCTCGAACCCACGAGCTGTGAGATCATGACCTGAGCCGAAGTCTAGATTTCTAAATTTTTCTCTCTGATATCTAGACTTGTTTTCACCCTACCCTGGACATCTCCATCTGAATGTTGACCGGGCACTTGAAACTCCACGTAATAAAAGTAAAATTCATCTCCTTTCCCACACACCTGTTCTTCCCCCTGTTTCTGTGACCGTCACTGCCATCTGCTCCATTGCCATTGTTGAAAACCCCGGAGTCATCCTTGCTTACCCCTTTCTGTCATATCCGATTGGCCATCAAATTTGTTGTTTTCCCTCTCTCTTCTACTCTTTTATAATTGTCTCCCCTGCTGTTGTTCTATTTCAGGCCCTCAGCATTTCCTGCCTGGGCTGTTGTAGTGACCTTTAAAAATATGCTTTTATAATCAGAAAAAGTTAACATATTTTCATTGTATGAAACATTGAAAACACAAAGAATCTAGATGACGTGAAGTCACCCGTAGTTTGGGATATAATGAATATTACCATTTTGGTCTCTTTTTTCATGTATATTACTTCCTACATAATTGAAGTAATTCTGTATGTGCATCCTTTTCTTTATTTGTCCCCTTGTGATTCTCCCATGTCCGTATTTTTAATAACACTTTTAATGGTTGCCAAGTAATAGTTTGGACAACTGGTCTCCCAGTCTACCTTCTGGTCTTTTCTAGTTTACTCATTATTTCAGTAAATATTTGAATGTCCTGGGGCGCCTGGATGGCTCAGTTGGTTAGGCATCCGACTTCGGCTCAGGTTATGATCTCACCATTCGTGAGTTAAGCCCTGCATCAGGCTCTGTGCTGACGGCTCAGAGCCTGCAGCCTGCTTCCGATTCTGTGTCTCCCTTTCTCTAACCCTCCCCCACTCACATTCTGTCTCTTTGTCTCTCTCTCAAAAATAAACATTAAAAAAATTAATATTTAAATATCCTTTACTCTGTAGCTTCTGAAGTGATGTTTCTTTTTTTTTTAATTTTTTTTTTTTCAACGTTTATTTATTTTTGGGACAGAGAGAGACAGAGCATGAACGGGGGAGGGGCAGAGAGAGAGGGAGACACAGAATCGGAAACAGGCTCCAGGCTCTGAGCCATCAGCCCAGAGCCCGACGCGGGGCTCGAACTCACGGACCGTGAGATCGTGACCTGGCTGAAGTCGGACGCTTAACCGACTGCGCCACCCAGGCGCCCCAATGTTTATTTATTTTTGAGACAGAGAGAGACAGAGCATGAGCAGGGAAGGGGCAGAGAGAGAGGGAGACACAGAATCAGAAGCAGGCTCCAGGCGCCGAGCTGTCAGCACAGAGCCCGACGCGGGGCTCGAACTCACGAACTGTGAGATCATGACCTGAGCCGAAGTCAGCCGCTTAACCGACTGAGCCACCCAGGTGCCCCAGAAGTGACGTTTCTTAAATGCAGTATGATTATAATACTCCCTAAAATTCTAGTGTGGTTCAGAGGCAGTTTAGCACAGTGAGAGTAGATTCTGTTGGACTCCCTGTTCATATCTCCTCTTTATAATTTTTTTGGCTGATAACTTTCTACTTAGCCTCAATCTCTTTATCTATAAAGTTGGGGTAATAATAATATCTAAATCAGGGGCGCCTGGGTGGCTCCATCGGTTGAGCATACAGCTTTGGCTCAGGTCACGATCTCACAGTTCGTGGGTTCAAGACCACATTGGGCTCTGTGCTGACAGCTCAGAGCCTGGAGACTGCTTCAGATTCTGTGTCTCCCTCTCTCTTTGCCCCTCCCCCACTCATTCTCTCTCTCTCTCTCTCTCTCAAAAAAAAATCAGTGTTAAAAAAATTAATAAAAAATATCTACATCATAGAGTTGTTCTGAAGATTATTTAAAAGAAACAGAATAGCACTTTGTATACAGTAAATGCTCAATAAAAATGAACTATTAAACCATAGCAACTCAGCTTTATTCTGTTTTATTTATATAATTTTCAAGCAAGGTTTTATTTGAACAAAGGATGTCACTGATTTTAAAAAGCAATCAGTAAAACCTTGAAACTACATGTCTAGAATACTTTCTCTAACGTTTTCATCAAACACCTGTCCTGTCTTCTGCCTGAACATCTGAAAAAGGGAACACTCATTGTCCCCTGAGGAACCTTAACAAAAGTGTTGAGAATAAACATGTCCTGGAAAATCCATGTACGTAGCGGTTCCCAGATTTTACTATACGTTGGAATCACCTGGGGTCTTTACAGAATACTGCTGCCTGCCTCCCATTCCCAGGGATTCTGCTTTATATTGGCCAGAGATACGACCTAGAGTGTGGAATTTTTTTAAAAGTTCCCCGGGTGATTCTAATATGCAGCAAAGTTTGGGAACCACTGCTATATTCTCTTATGAGGTCCCAGAATCTCCATAAAGACATGTTTGGACTTTGTCATTAATCTTATATTAGATTTTAATCCTTATCTATTTTTCTCTTACTAAATCTATTGTTACTGAGCACTGGAGTTCGAGTTTCAGAAAATAATAATGATGGGCTATTTCTTCATAGCAAGAAAAGGTTCGTTAATTAGTACAAATATCATAGGACCTTTGAAGAACTTGGTACAGGGTGGACCAGAGGAGAGGTGAGAAGACGCTCTAGAAGTTTGTCTTCACTAATCACCATGGCATTGAATCCTTTACTCGTTTCTGAAATTCTTAGACAAAAATCCCTGCCTCTTGTTCTTGGTTTTCTTTCTTGTGTCTCTTTTTAAAATAAATAAGTGGAGAACAGAAGCATTATCTTTGTAGCTGACTGTTCTTTGACTTGATGGGCTGTTTTTCCTTCTAAATGGGTCGAAACCGTAAGGTCATCTTGGTCTATATCTTTATAAATGGCAGAAGATGACCCAGTTCTCATTTGAATATACTTTGAATAATGTTTAGCGTTTTCAGATGAGGTGGGAATAAGGGCAGTGTTTATAAAGTTCATTCTTTTATATTCCATTTGTCACTTGAAATTTTAAAAGGTTAAGGAATTAGTAACATTGCCCTTTTCAAGATTTAAGCTCCTTTGAATAGTAATGCTTGAAATGGATCTAGTTAGTAAAGGCTAAAAACTAAAGAAAGCTTTGTGTAACTCATTAGTCCGTGGAAACCATATTTTGAGAGTATACATTGATGTTGATATATTTGTTAAGGTATTGAGTATATTCCAAGGGTGGTACTTTTGATTGTTTTGTTGAGTATCTAATTTTGAAAGTAATTTTAATCTCACACTTTCTTTTTACTAACTTCTTTCCCTCACAGTGGCAGCATGGAACCTGCGTTTCATAGAGGAGATCTTCTCTTTTTAACAAACCGAGTTGAAGATCCCATCCGAGTGGGAGAAATTGTTGTTTTTAGGATAGAAGGAAGAGAGATTCCTATAGTTCATCGAGTCTTGAAGATTCATGAAAAGTATGTGCAAACTATATTTTCTCTGTTTTAAAATGTTTTCATGTTTTAGTGTTTTGAGTATTTAATTTTGATGGCCTGAAGATTAAGAAGTGTGGGGAGCACCTACGTACTTCTTCCAGTCCGTTTTTATGAACAACTGAAGGTTTGGTAGACATTTGGAAAACTAAGTAATTTATTAATTCATTTATCTCTCTGAAGTTTTTTCTGGGAGTTTTTCTTGGTTGCCTTTTACTTCACAATCAGATCCATAGCCCTGTATATCATCCCCCAGAGCACATGACATAACAGATGGTCCCAAGTAGAATCTTCTTTTTTTTTTTTTTAATGTTTATTTTCGAGAGAGAGAGAGCACGCAAGCACAGGAGGGGCAGAGAGAGAGGACGACACAGAATCCGAAGCAGGCTCCAGACTCTGAGCTGTCAGCACAGAGCCCGACATGGGACTTGTACTCACAAACCGCGAGATCATGACCTGAGCCGAAGTCGGATGCTTAACCCACTGAGCCACCCAGGCACCCCCCCCAAAATAGAATTTTCTAATGTAATTGATGAAGTAGCCCTCCTTAATCTTTTGAAAAAAAATCTTTAAGGCAATCTAATAGATAATGTCAAACAAGAATAAATGATATTATCAACTTTTTCAAATTCCAAAGAAACTTTCTGAAATATAATTACTCTTTTAAACATAGACCCTTCTTGCATTTCAGAATTAGAACGGGGCGGGGTGGGGGGCACCTGGGTGGCTCAGTCGGTTAAGCATTGACTTGAGCTCAGGTCATGATCTCACAGTTCGTGAGTTCAAGCCCCGCGTCTGTGCTGACAACTCCGAGCCTGGAGCCCGCTTCAGATTTTGTGTCTTCCTCTCTGTCTGACCCTCTCCCACCCTCACTCTGTCTCTCTCTCTCTCTCTCTCTCTCTCTCTCTCTCTCTGTCTCTCAAAAATAAATAAACATTAAAATTTTAAAAAAATTTTTTTAAAGATTTAGAATTAGAAACGACATATGTAAAACCTTTAGAATCACCTGGAGGTAGAGGTGCGGCATAACAATGAGCAAAAAACTTTACCTCTCTTGGTGGGCTTCTTTATCTGTAATATTAAGAGGTTTTGGAAGATGAATTACAAGATCTGTGCGTTCTGAGCCTGTGCTTCCCTGTCCAGCTCTGTATTCCTCACCCCCTCCCTTCTAAATCTATGGTACTTCTAGCTTAGGAATCATTCAGGAGGGAAGGAAAGAAAAAAATGAAGGAAAAAGTAGGTGTCCTGGAGGACACACAGAGGACAAGTAGAACGGTGAGCAGGTGATTTAGGCTCTTGGGAATGAGGGGGAGCCCTAAATAAATATTATCTTATTCTTACCCCACCCTCTAGGGTAATTTTTTTCTCCACTTAAAGAAGAAGGACCTATCAACTGTTGCTTTTCGACAATCCCCTAAACATTCTAGTTTAAGAGAATTCCTTCTTCACTGATGAAATGAAGCTCTGACTGCTCTTTTTTTTTCAAACTTCAGTCTGTATTTTGAAAGATTATAATTTTAAAACAGCATTCTGCTATTGACTAGAAAGGAATGACTGAATTTTTTTAGAAATTTAGTTTGGGGGCGCCTGGGTGGCTCAGTCACTTAAGCGTCCGACTTCGGCTCAGGTCGTGATCTCACGGCTCATGGGTTCAAGCCTGTGTCAGGTTCACGCTGATAGTGCAGAACCTGCTTGGGATTCTGTCTCTCTCTCTCTGCTCCTCCCCCTCTTGCGTTTTCTCTCTCTCAAAATAAATTTTAAAAATTAAAAAAATAACTTTAGTGTGGAATTATGAAGGTTTATTCCGTACAGGTAGTGTTTTCCAGAGTCTCAGAGTTAATTTGTGGCGTTTGTTCTTAGCGTTGCCTTTTGTAAGCAAAGCAGAACCAACTGAACTTAGCAGAGAAAATAAAATTAAACTCAGGCCCTGCTTTGGGTAGAGCAAAAGTTGTCCATTTTCATATGCAGTCCCTCAAAATTGATTGAGTTTTTTATTTTAAACAGTTCATCTTGTTTTAGGACAGGTTCATTGACAGATATTACATCAATTACAGTCCTTAAAGTTTAAAAATAATTTTAACAGAATGCTGAGTATTTTAAGGTTGGTGATTCATTTTGGATTCTGGAGATGCCTCCAAGTTGAAGTCCTGTTTAGATAACAGATCCAGCTAATATTCTGAAGCTTCCAATTTCCTTTTTTCTTTTGGGGAGACTAAAATACTGATTGTGATAATCATTTAAATTTTTTTCTTAAATGTTTTTTGTTTTTTTTTTTTTTGAGAGAGAGACAGAGCGGGAGTGACAGAGGGGCAGAGAGAGAGAGGGAGACACAGAATCCAAGGCAGGCTGTAGGCTCTGAGCTGATGGCACAGAGCCCAACGTGGGGCTCAGACTCCCGAACTGGCAGATCATGACCTGAGCCAAAGTTGGATGCTCAACCGATTGAGCCACCTGGGCACCCTGATAATCATTTGATTTAATAGTGTTAATACTGTTATTAAATGTGGGACCAAATGACACCAGAATGGATTGTTTGTGGTAAATGTGCCCTGAACCTTTTCAGGCTGATTTTTGTACTGTTACCCATTTCTTTCATCCCAGCATTATTTTAAGAAATAAAATCCTGGGGCACCTGGGTGGTTCAGTCGGTTAAGCGTCCGACTTCAGCTCAGGTCACGATCTCGCAGTCCGTGAGTTCGAGCCCCGCGTCGGGCTCTGGGCTTATGGCTCAGAGCCTGGAACCTGCTTCCGATTCTGTGTCTCCCTCTCTCTCTGCCCCTCCCCGTTCATGCTCTGTCTCTCTCTGTCTCAAAAATAAATAAAAACATTAAAAAAAATAAAATAAAATAAAATCCTGAGCTTTGAGAAGGATAGAGGTGGGAATTGTTCAGCTGACCTCTTTCTTTTATCTCATTCCTCCTTCTCCACCTGCTCCTTGTGTGCTGTGCCTTTGTAAATTTGTAAATATCATATAAAGCTCTTTTTTTTCATATATTGACTCTCCGTCTTGTTAACACTCTTATTACATGTATACACACGATCCTGTATAAATTTAGGAAAGACAGCAAACAAAATCACCTGTAACCCTAGCACCCGGAGAGAATGTCAAATTTGGAGTCATCTTCTGTTTGTGTTATAAACACACATTTTCTCCCCCGTACAGCACTGGGATCTACTCTACTTAATCTTTTGTAACGTGATGATCTCATGAACATATGGTGGATATACTGGTGTTACCCCGTATGCAAAGAATCCCCAAACTAAAAGACCAGCTGGCCAAGTACCGCTTAATATGTTGGTATTGGGTCCATGAATTTGAATCTGTTCTTTGTGCCCTGCGTAGTCATTCCCTAGCCCTACCTGTTCTCGGGATGACACTAACCGCGTGCGCTGAGCTGTGTGACCGGGCAGTGGGAAAGCACACATAATCCAGTGCACCGCTGAGCTCAGACAGAAACTCTTGTAAAAAACGTTAAGAAACTTCCAGTATTTATAATAGAAGATCGTTTGGAAAATAGTGTATTGCAAAAAGGTGGTCAGTGGTGGTCTTTAAAGACTCCGCCACCTCCCGCGTTGACTGTGATTACTGTGTTTTAATTAAGTAAAACGAGGGGAGTTCTCATGCCTCACTCCTGCACGAGAGCTAGGAGATACGCTTGCTGAGGCAAATGGTGCCACAGCTCTTCTTTGAATACTCCTCTCTCCCCCTACTCTTCTCTTGATTTCCATTTTCTTCCAGGTTAAATGAGTCACGAAAGAGCTAGCTCGTAATGATGGTTGTGTTTCCATGTAAAGAGGTGACATTGCTTTTAATTATCATCAGTCGACTTAATTCTCTTGAACGGTTCCTCATGTTAGCCTGTTAGTCGCTCTGAATGTTTATGTTTTTCTCACATATAAATTCCCACTCTGTCTTAATTCGTAGCGTACTCTCATGCGCATTTAGCGAGTGTAGCCTATTACAGAAGGTATAATTTGATGATGTTGAATACCGGCGTGTGGTCAGGTGTTCGGAAGGAGAAATTTTTGCAGTTGGGACGACGAGCTTTGCTTTTTCTGTGCAGAGAGATTGTTTTGCACCCCTCTGGCTTCTGGGGTCTTTTTCTTATCTAGAAAGTGATTCAGTCCCCCGCCCCAGCATCACGGTATTATGCTGGTTGAATTCAGCCGCACACACACCGAGCTCCTCGGAGAGACAGCATGCTAACTATTCGGTCCCTGTGCTAGTGAGGGACAAGCCTACGCGACTGTGTCTCCGGTCAGTGTTTGGGCCCGTGAGCCGTGAGGCGCTGGAGTGAGTCTTGACGGCCAGTGGGTCAGGAGCCGGCCGCCACCACTCCCATCAGGTTGAAGGGGACCCCTGCTTTTCAAGACCCCTCCAGCAGTCCCTGCGGATGGCACCTTGGACCCGGGAGCTCGGGTCTGTTTGTGTGTTTTGTTGGTAAGTTGGGTCTTTCAGAAGAGCCCAGATCTGCTGTAGCATCCCTTTCCTTTCCTGGGGAGCTTTCCCGTTCCGCCGTTCTCCTTTCCTCGAACTTGACTTTACTCCTCTGCCTCTGTGGGCTTGCTGCTGTTTTCGTGGTTGAGTGGACTCTTCCTTTCTGCGCTCCCGACTTTGACTCTTGCGACGGCCCCTCTCAGCACCTGCCTTCTTTCACTTTCCAGATTGTTTCAGACATTCTTTCGCTCACTGACTTGTCAGCTACACGTTATTTTTTTTCTCTGTATATATTTGCATTTTTTCTAACCAGAATCTCATTTTTAGCATGTCTGTTTGCACTTAACTAGTTATGGTGTTTTGCAGCACCTTCCAATTTAGTTTCATCTGCACATTTAGTGTCTAGTAAGCTAGTTTTTGGCTTAGCATCTAAGTTGCTATCAGTCAATAGGAGGCTGAGGCTAATTTTCTTCTTTCTAATACAGTAGTTAACCCAAACTCACTTGAATTAATTTTAAGATAGTCTTTATCAAACTGTGAAATGTACTTTGCTTTCAATTAAATTTTAAAATTATTGGGAACCTCCTGTTCTTTAGCAGAATTAAACTAATAATTCCCTGATCAAGTAAAATGCTTTTCCTATAAACCCTGACATGTAAAAGCAATGTATGTTTGTTGGAGAAAGAAATAGAAGAAAAAGGTAAGCTAAAGAAAGCCATAGATGGCCACTGCTTTTACCTTGGGTATATCACTTCAGATCTCTTTTATATCGTTTTTTTTTTTTCTTTCGTTTTATTTTTTCAATGTGGAGCATTTCTGGGGCGCCCGGCTGGCTCAGTCAGTGAATCCAAGGGTCGTGAATCCAAGCCCCACATTGAGTGTGGAGCCTACTTAAAACTAAAATTAAAATTAATTAATTAATTATGGAGACTGTCTAATGTGCACAGAAGTATACAACACTGTATAATGAACTCCCATGTACCTGTCAGCCAGTCCCAGTAATTACTAATCTGTGGTCAGTTCGGCCCCACCTACACTACCTCTTCCCACTGTCCTGTCTGTGTGACTTAAATCAGATCCTAATGTCATGTCGTGTCATATGTACATATTTTAGCAAGTGTCTATAAAGCATAAGCAATGAGCTTTTAAAAAACGTAACTACACTCAGCATGGTTATACCCCAAAAAGGAACAACTGTATGTTTGCATCATTATGTGTCCAGTCTTTGTTCAGATTCCCAATTGTGTCATAACTTTTTTTTTTTTAGCAGTTTGTTTGAATTTTTGATTCAAATAAGGTCCTCGGTTGCAGTTGGCTTATATGATATGGCTTTATAGTCTCTTACATTTAACCTGTAAATTCTTTCTCCTGCTTCCTTTGTCCCTCACAGCTTGTTGAAGAAAGTCGGTTATTCTGTAGTTTCCCCTACTGGTTACTGCCGATTATGTCCTGTGAGGCAGTTTAATGTGTTCCTTTGCTCTTTGTGTTTACAGAAAATTGGTGGCTTGTGTTTATTTTAATATTTTTACGAGACTATACTGTCGATACTATTATGTAATCTTTTCTTCATGTAATAAAATTTGTATGATCTTCCAGTGTCATTAACTGTCCTTCTATAACGTCGTTCTCAATGCTTGCTTATTTCAACTCCTGAATGTTAGACTTTAGCCTGTTTCCAGTTTTTCCCTCTCATAAACACAGTTGTGAACATCCTTTTAGCTACATAGGTAATTATTTTGATATTAGGAATGACGGTCAAATACCACAGCTCCATTGGAGTTTTAGTTAACAAAAGCAGATTTGGTGCTTGCAAATGGCATGAAGGTATTTGATAATTTGGGTCTCCCGTACTCTTTTAAGGCAAAATGGACATATCAAGTTTTTGACCAAAGGAGATAATAATGCGGTTGATGACCGAGGCCTCTATAAACAAGGACAACACTGGCTGGAGAAGAAGGATGTCGTGGGGAGAGCAAGGGGGTGAGTACAGAGGGAGGCGTTTATTGAGATATCCGTGTCACATGAGACGTGGCCCTCTTTCCAGTCATCTGATCACACACAATTGAGTATAATGTTTTGATGCTGGTTCTACCAAATCACCCTGTGTCCTTTGAAAAAGTATTCTTAGACTACATCTAAAACTTGAGGTACATTGCTCCAGAGGGGAGGAAATGGGGTCCAGTGAAAGAATATTAGTGATGAGATGATGATTGGGGTGACAGTTTTAAAAATTCATCTTTTATTTAATTTGTTCAAGAAACATTACTGGACAGCTTCCATGTACTCTGATGTCTACACTGTCTAGTCTCTGGGGGTCCAGAGCAGTGTTCATCCTGCTTCATGAAACGTATTTCTTAAGTAGTTTCTTAAGTCAGCAACTTAAAGTATCCATCTAGATTAATTTTGTCATGTTTATTTCATGCTGTTTTATTTCTAGTCTTAAAACCATTGAGGTCAACTGAAATTAAAAAGTTATATGAAGCCTGTTTATTTCAGATTTTATCAGGAGAACAGATCAGTGGAGGACAGGAATTGTAAGTTGTTGATGTGAGGACATACGGAATTGTTACTACCCTCATGTTATTAATAGTATTAACGATAACTCACATTTACCAGGGCTTACTATGTGCCAGAGACTCATTCTAAAATCTTTACAAGTATTACCTCATTTTAACCTCAGAACAACCCTAATATTTCCATTCTACAGATGAGGAAACACAGACAAGTTAGGCTGCTTATCCAAGGCCACACTGACGATGGGAGGCGTCTGGCCAACTCTGGAACCCACCCTCGGGACCATCCCACCAAAAGTCCTGGCATAATGCTTCTGAAGTGGATAGCTGCCGGTTCTCACTATTTAGATGCCCCCTGGGGCTCTGACCCCTGTCAGAATGTCCCCTCCTTCTATAGACACTGGGTTCACAGTGATTCCGCTGGAGATCAGCCACCACGCTGAGGAGTTCCCTTCCCACAGAGAATGCAGCGTGAGAGAGCCGCCTCAGCTGTAGCATGAGAGGTGTTGGTTTGGGGCCAGAGAGATTGGAGCAGCACAAGCACTGGTGTGTTTTGTCTCTTGTAAAGCTGTTTGTGTGCATGCCTCCAGTTCGAGGGAACTCCTTTTCCTATGTTGGAGCTAAGTATACCCTTTTTTAAAAAAGATTTTATTTACTTTTAAGTAATCTCTACACCTGGGGCGCCTGGGTGGCTCAGTCGGTTAAGCGGCTGACTTCGGCTCAGGTCATGATCTCACGGTTCGTGGGTTCGAGCCCCGCATCAGGCTCTGTGCTGACGGCTCGGAGCCTGGAGCCTGCTTCGAATTCTGTGTCTCCCTCTCTCTTTCTCTGCCCCTCCCTCACTCACACTCTCTCTCTCTCTCAAAAAATAAATAAACATTTTAAAACATGCTTTAACTAATCTCTACACCAACATAGGGCTTGAACTCACAACTCTGAGATCAAGAATCGCCTGCTTCACCGACTGAACCAATCAGGTACCCCTGCACATGCTTAAAGTATGTCTTTCTGAAGAATTTTTTAAAAATCTTTATCTATATACAGTGTTATTTCTAAAATCCCAACATTGAGGGGCACCTGGCTAGTTCGGAGATTACTTAAAAGAGATTAAAGAGATTACTTAAAAGTACAATCTTTTTTTAATTTTACTTATTTATTTTTTAAGTAGGCTCTGTGCTCAGCATGAGCCCAACACAAGGCTTGAACTCGTGACACTGAAATCCATAGCCAGACGCTCAACGGACTGAGCCACCCAGGCACCCCCCAAAAAATACAATCTTTAAAAAAATAAAATAAAATCCCAACATTGAAAATACAGACCTTTTTGTAGCTTTTAATTAAGAAAAGTAATAGCCTGAAAAAAAAAAAAAAAAAAAAAAGAAAAGTAATAGCCTGGCAATTTCTGAACTAAATAACTTTCCACCAAGTATAAACATCTGGGACACAGCAGGCACACAGACCCTTAGCTGTACAGATTTACTTGGCGTTGATTATACTGACACCTTGACACAGTGGGCAGAGCACCACCTTTTGTGGAAATTTGTCTACAAAACACTAAACTGATAATTCAAAGTCAGACTGTACCCAAACCTTGAGGATAACTTTTTTTCAGGTCAGTCAGTGACTGGTGCAAATGTCTTTATGCAATTAAAAAAAAAAAAAAAAAAATTTTTTTTTTTTTTCAAATAGTTGCCCAGTAAAAAGTTGTACGCTGAGGCCTAAGGCCCTAAATAAAAAGGTAAATCACTTTTATTGAGATAGAATTCACATATATTAGAAAATAAAGTTCACCCTGTAGAAGTGCGCAGTTCAGTGGGTTTTATTATATCCACAAAGTTACACAGCCATCACCACTGTCTAATCTCAGAGCACGGCCGCTCTCCCAAAAGAAAACTCCATACTCCTCGGCAGCCAGTCCCTGTCCCCTTTCCCCGCAGCCCCTGGCAACCGCTAATCTACTTTGTGTCTCTATGCATCGCCTGTTCTGAATGTTTTATATAAACCGAATCTTACAATATGTGGTCTTCGTTTATGTCTGGCTTCTCTCACCTAGCAGAATGTTTTCAAGCCTTATTCATGTTATAACATGTAATAAAGACAACCCGTAGAAAGTGAAACTAATACTGAACCAACCAAGTATCTAGTAGGAGTGATTTCTGCCTAAATTCAGGATGTTGAAAAACACAAGAGGACCTTAGCCATAAGAGTAGAGAAAGACAAAAGACAGGCAGAAGCTGAGCAGTGGGATGTAGTGACAATGAAGAGAGACATAAACAGAAAGGAGCAGAGTGATTTAGCTCGCTGTTCACTAAAGTCAGTTTTAAGGACGAGGCTTTTCAAATGTACTTTTTCCTTAACTCGAAACGTCATTCTGGGGTAGAAACAATGACCCTTTTAAAGTCACCTCCCAGATAGAGACCTCCCTTTTGACAACTGACAAAATCATTTTCTCCCAAGTGTGAGCAGCTAGTTCGTCCCTCCCCAGCACCTCTGGTCCCAAGAACCCCAGGGACATGTGTTTATCCGTCCTCTACCTCCTGGTTGTTAACGTGGCACCAGCCGCTCTTGGAGATGGCTTTCTGGGTGGCACTTGTCTCACTTCTTTTAAACCTTCTTCTGCTTATTATCAACTCAGCTTTAGCAGAGTTTCTCTGAGCAGAGTAGGGAAACGTGCGCCTGATGTGAATTTAAGACGACCGATAATGGTAGCGTTGTGCACTTGATTTGCACCTTTGGTGCCTCTGTCCATGGAGGGAACCAGTGAGACGAAGAATTAAATCTTTTGTTTGACTTTGGGCTGCCTGACATATTATTTGCTTCCATTGCTCCTAAAGTCCAAGTTGCTGCCATTTTCACTTGTGTTGGGGCAAGGAAAAAACCAGCCTTAGGGGGGAAAGACACTTCCACGGGTAACCCATAAACAGGCTGTATGATCACTGGGAGCCGAAAGCTCTTGGAGCATGGATAATGCGTGGAGGGAACAGCAAAAGTCCTGTCTGTGAGAATGGCTGCTGATTAATCATCAGACCAGAATAAGCAGCCTGGTCCTGGTTTAGTAGAACTCACAGGTGCTTTTATCGCATTTAGTCTGCATTTGACTGTGAGGCATCTGTCTTTACATCCTTTTTTTTTGTAAGCTTATTTATTTATTCTGAGAGATACAGAGACAGTGTGAGTGGAGGAGGGGCAGAGAGAGAGGGAGAGTGAGAATCCCAACCAGGTTTCGTGCTGCCAGCATAGAGCCCAACGTGGGGCCCAAGCTCACGAAAACATGAGATCGTGGCCTGAGCCGAAACCAAGTCAGATGCTTAACCGACTGAGCCACCAGGCACCCCTGTCTTCACATTCTTAAATTAGATGATTCACCCCACAGAAAGCTATTGCTTTTATGAAGATGCTATGAATGAGACAAAATAATAACAGTTAAAACATTAAAAAGAAAAAATACGTATTAAAACTATAGAAAACCTGAATCTACCCTCCTGGAACTTAGCTCTGCCATCCTGGAGGGACTGTGAGTTTTCAGCTCTTAGAGGTCCCAGGGGTTGAAACTAAAGCCTGGGCCCTAGGAGGGGTATTATTTGCCTCCACATGCCAGGTCCAGGCATCTCACTAGCTAGAACTGAGTCTCTGCTACCCGAGAGTGCAGAAGCACTATCTGGGCCCCACCCTCCATAGATGCTCTGACTCCACAAATCTGGGGAAGATCCACCACGTTTTAACAGGCTATCCACGTGATTCTGACAAAGGAGGCCTAGGTCTTAGGAAACACCAACTTATGGAATGAGAGTTTGGGAATGGGGAGAGAGAGGGATGGGTCTGGTAATGCTGCCAGGACGGGGTGAGGACCGGAGACAGGAAGTAAGAGGAGTTCTTCAAAGGAAGTGAAGTGCACCAAAGACAAAACTTCTGCTTTTCAAGCTTGCCTTAAGGCTTCCATAGGGAGGGGTGATGTCAGAGGTCGTTGCCCATTGTGCACCTTTGGCATGGTGCACAGCCCTGAATAGTAGAAGCATCTGGGCTGTTTTAAAGTATGCAAAGTTCAGTCTCCACCTCAGTCCAGCCTCCCTTCTCTAGGACAGGCTCTGGGTCAGTATCATGGAGCCCACCCTGGAGTAAAAGTGGAGGCGGTAAAACAGGAGGAGAAAGAAGAAAGTTGTTCATTTGCTAACTGCCATCTCCTTCCACGTTGACGGCCCCTGCTGACCTTTTCTTTCTCCCCTGAATTCTTAGGAAGTTGAGTATTTTGCATCGAGGGGAGAAGTGAAGTCCTGCAGCAAATGAGGTCTCCAAGGGAAAGGGGAAAAAAGAGGCCTGGACATGCAAACATTCAGTCAGGCAGTATTTACTAGATGCTTACGACCAGTGCAAGGTGTTATGTTTGGCCTTGAGGATACACTGGGGAGCAAGACTGGCATCGTTTTTGCGCTTACAGAGCTTAGAGTCTAGTAGGAGAGACAGACGCTATATAGCTAGTTGTGCAGCTAGTTACATAATAAAAAAAAACTAGGGGGCTCAGTCTGTTAAGCGTTCGACTCTTGATGTCAGCTCAGATCATGATCACGTGGTTCATGGGTTCGAGCCCCATGTTGGGCTCAGCGCTGACAGTGCAGAGCCTGCTTGAGATTCTCTCTCACTCTGCCTGCCCCCCAAATAAATAAATAAACTTTAGAAGTATTGTGGTAAAGACTTCAAAGGAAATATATCAGGTCTATGAGGTTATTTAACAGTGGTTTTACCTAGTTTTCAGGGGATAAACTTTACGGGCGAGGGGAAAGAAAGACTAGTGAAAAAACACCAAAGGGATAGCAGCCGAGAGGTAGGTAGAGAAATAGATTTGTGGTGTGTTAGAGAAACCACGGAGGAAGGGGTTTCAGGGAAAGTTTGTGGTCCTCAAAGTCCGCTTCTGCAGACATGTGAAGGAAGATGGTTGGTGAGACTGGTCTGCTGCATATGGTGATTTGAACTGTTCTGGAAAAAGGTTCAGGATTAAGAGAGCCAGAGTACAGGTGGCGAACAAACGAGAGGGTGCTGAAATCTTCAGTACTGTAATGGAGCTCTTTCGCTCTCTTTTTGGACATTTACTATGAAGTACCTTATAACAATCTGGCTGTGTTTGCCTTGTCTCCCCAGAGATATTGACCACTCCCTGAGGGTTATGACCACAAACCCAGCCCCTAGCACTGAGTCCGCATGTGGCCTGAGAGCCACCATGTAGAGGCCTGAGACCTTAGATCTGGTTCTGGTTCTTGGCCACAGAAGCCATGGACCTCAAGCATGAGCATCTGTTTCCTCATCTATAAAATGGTGATATTCCTAACTTCCCTGTCACATGAGTTGTTGAAAGGATCTTCTAGGACAGTCTGTGCGAATGGACTTTGTGAACTGAAAAATTAGTTTTCTGTGGAAGATAATTGAGAATATTTGGTTAATGAGAATGGCTGCTTGGGGAGTTCTGTGATGATCAGTTTTTTGTTTGTTTGTTTAGATTTGTTCCTTATATTGGGATTGTGACGATCCTCATGAATGACTACCCTAAATTTAAGGTAAGAGCCTACACTGTTTGTTTCATTAAAAATGGGATCTTTTGGGGCGCCTGGGTGGCTCGGTTGGTTGAGCGTCTGACTCCTGATTTCGGCTCAGCTCATGATCCCAGAGTAGTGGGATCAAGCCCCGCGTTGGGCTCTGTGCTGAGCATAGAGCCTACTTGAGATTTTCTCTGTCTCTGTCCCTCTGCCCCTCTCCCCACTCACACTCTCTCTCTTTTTTGCTCTCTAATAAATATGTATATATGATCTTTTGTTTAATTTTGGAAAACTGTTAAAGGGATTACCAGCTAGTTGGATAATTTAGTAATTTATCATGGCCACAAAGACCCGCTTATTCATGAACTCTGAGGACCTGTAAACTTTTAAAAGCTCTGATTTGTGACGTTCTGTGTTTATTTTCCAGTACGCGGTACTCTTTTTGCTGGGTTTATTTGTGCTGGTCCATCGTGAGTAAGAAGTCTGCCTTGCTGTTCCCGGAAGATGCCGTACTTTTCGTTATTGAATGTTCGGAGTAGATACTGGTCTGTGATTGGTGGAGTGGAGAACGCTCATGTCGGCGCTTCTTGGTAGCAATGGTTTGCATTAGCTTCTGTTTCCACGCCAGGGTATGTGTGGGCGGGTGCACGGGCACCATGGCGCGCTCTCGAGGGGACTCTCAATCACAGGATTTCATATGTTGTCATTGTCACACTTTCACATTTTTGTACATCAGTGAATTTTTTATATTAAAAGGTTGAGCCAAAGCCCCCAGTGTTTGTATTTTGAAGCCAAGCTTCACTTCTAAAGTGCCTACAGAGTTCTGTAAATTCATGCAGCTCTGCACGAGTCTGAACCTGTCATTCCTCCCTATGAGGTGGGAATGGCGTAGACTGAGGTGGTCGTAAGTCTTAACTTTTCAAATTTTAAATAAAAGACTTTGCATATCGAACCCCTTATCCCTGACTTGTGTTTGTCGGGAAAGCTTTGCCTTCCTCTGCCGGTTCTTAGCACCCTTGGGGAGATACAGACTTTGATGTGAACAGTCCTTCAGCTAAGAAGGTTGTCCTGATACCAACCACTGTTTCTTGTTTGTGTGTGTGTTTTGTTTTTGTTTTTGTGGAGCAGCAATGCCCGTTGACATTCGTAGGAAATCTCTTAGCCGTGAAATTGATTCTTCACTGGGGTGTGATCCAGATGGGTAGAGACGTGGTTTGTGTTGCTGGAAGGTTCAGAAAACCCTCACTGTGCTGTAAAGGCTCCTGCCCTTTTCTTCACTTGAGACTCTCAGCCCTTTCTACACGGTGGCAGTGTGTTTCGGCATCTGGAGGAAGCCAGAGGAAGGTGCTGGAGGCCAGGCATGCTCCTTGCTTTTTAAAAACTACTTTGCCTGAACCTGTTCTCTTAAGTGCCTGGCTTCGCTTTTCTCTGATGCAGACTTCAGGAAGGCAGGGTTTTAAAGTGGTGAATGCCAGGCCCGGTTGTGTTTTTCTTCTTCTAATATGGAGGCAGTTCGGGAAATGGCTAGCGTAGGGTAAGCCAGTGTGTTTTTAAGTACAAAGTACTCTTGATTCTTTTTGTTCTCTTCTTGTATTAATGTGAAACCTGAAAGTAAGCAAATTTTCTGTGTGGGGCTAAATGAGCAGGTTCCATTATTTGCTCAGCTAAAGTAGGAATCGGTCCACACTTTAATGCTGATGGACTTACCATTAAAAAACAGAGACAGTTTAAAAATAAGAACAGTTAATCTTCTGAAGCTCTCCCGAATAGGGAGTAGTGCCATCCTAAATCCATTAACTAGGCTTTAGCCTTGAGACTTTGGACGTGGGCTCTTAATGATCTCAGCCGAGTATGAAACTTGGCAAATCCCTGCTAACAAGTGCTTCTTTGAATCTGCCCGTGAGGCTTATATTGTACTTAGGTTTTCTCCTGCGCCACGAGAATGTGGCAGCAGTCTCCTGTGTGCAGAACGGTAGAAAATTGCCATTCACTCCATTTCTTCCCTCCTGATCGCCCGCAGAGGACGGGGGTTAACTGCTTGGCCTGATTGCCCAGGCTCTGTTTCTGTAGCGTCCTCTTGGGGACTACCCTGGAGAACCAGTGTGCTTCGCTGCCCCTGGGGCGCCTTGTGATCCTAGCCTGCCTGAGTGTAAGCATCCTCGTACTTGTATCCTCAGCTGTCCAGATGTCTTCTCCGTACACGCTTACGCAGTTAAGACAGTAATATTTTCCTCATTTGCATATTTTCACACCCAGTTTTGTTTTTGCTCCTGTGCTGGATGCTCTTGTTGGAGGCAACAGCTGAATTTGTGTGCGAAGCAATCAAATCATTCAGGAATATTTGCATTACTCTACCAGCCAAAAATAAAGATTATACTGGGAGAGAGGTTTTATGTTATCCGTTTGTATATTGTCTAGTTTAGTGCTAACACCTAAGACTGGCTTAAAGCTGGGCAATTGTATTATCAGTCAGCATAATGTGTTCTAAAAGCTCTTCGAGAATGGCTGGCACACCAGAGATGTTCATTTTGGTGTTTTATGGAATTGTAAGCTCTTTGAGATTTGGCTAGGCTAGCGGGCAGTTCGGAGGGCTTGCCCGTTGTGAGTGTCGGGGATCCAAGAGCCATCAAGATCAATAAAACTTCAAGTGAGAATTTGATCTTGGGGTTGCCTCTCTGCTGTGACTCACCCAACTGTCACCAGCCCAGCGAGGAATTCTCTACAAGTTACTCGCAAATACCTGTCCTCACTTCTGGCCCATGTCTCTCTGTTCCCTCTGGATGCTTCCACTTGATTGTCCCCTCTTTAAACTTAAGCTCATAGCCATTCCTGCAAACTCCCCCTCCAGATTTCACCTTTTCTTCGCAGGAGTGGTCACATAGATTTTTCATTTTCCCACCATATTTATTAGTCACTTAAAAGCCCTACATTTACCCCTGTCATTCCACTTCTCATTGCCATCACCTGAATCGAGAAACACAGTCAGTGGTTCCCTTTGCTTGGTGACTTTATGTCTCAGTTTCCCTGCTGCGTGCCAGTCTGTGCCTGTTTAAGATTATTTCCACTTGTTAATTAATTTTAGTGCCCCGTTTAAAAAGTGTCTCTTTTTGGACCATAAATGATGTGTAAGTTTGTGGACATGGCTGCAAGTTCCCCCATCAAATTGCAGGCTCCTCTAATACAGGGGCGCTGTTTTACAGACGCTGTACTGTGCTGTCCCGGTAACATCTAGTAGCTTGTTCTAAATGTTCAGCGTAACCATGCATTGGAGCCAGAGGCGGTAACTTAGGGCAGCATTATTGTTGAGCTGTTATTCTGGGGCAGAGCATATGAATCATTAAAGTGATTTGCACTTTCCTGTTATTTAGTAAGTACATTATCTTGTTCTTGCCAGATTTGAATCTGAAAACTTTCTCTCCCCGTGGTTCCATTTAAACAGCATGTTCTCTTTCTAGAATTTTTTATGTTAATCCTGTTTTCTTCCTTTTGTGTTCGTCCTTGGACTCTTCCTGCATTTTCTTTCTCCGCGGGAGAAGCATTGGCGTTTGTCACCTTTCTTAAAGAGTCCGAGGCTTCTCAGAGAGCCTAGGCTGAGAGTAAAGGCTCTGTGACCTTTAAGTGCATATTTTGGTCATTTGTTCTCGTGTGTTACCAAGTCCATACAACCTCTAAGGGCAATGTGTAGGGCTATCTCAGCATCTGAGGGCACCCTTCTTATGACCTTTATCACTGTTGAGCTTCTGGAGTGATCCAGCTGATTCTAGCCAGTTAAATGGATTGTCCACCTTCCTCGAGATGCCCATCTGTCAGGATGGCCTATTGAGACTATTTTCTGGCAAAGTGTATCTTTGTTAGCATTCTCCCTTACTAGAACTATAAGTAATACCAGATAGACTTTTAGAAATAAACAACGGGGGCGCCTGGGTGGCGCAGTCGGTTAAGCGTCCGACTTCAGCCAGGTCACGATCTCGCGGTCCATGAGTTCGAGCCCCGCGTCGGGCTCTGGGCTGATGGCTCAGAGCCTGGAGCCTGTTTCCGATTCTGTGTCTCCCTCTCTCTCTGCCGCTCCCCCGTTCATGCTCTGTCTCTCTCTGTCCCAAAAATAAATAAACGTTGAAAAAAAAAAAATTTAAAAAAATAAAAAAAATAAAAAAAAAAAAAGAAATAAACAACAAATATGAGCCTTAACACACAAGTGTTGAGTCTGGGCATAGAAGGAATTCTCTGTAACTAAGAAATGTTCATTAAAGACTAGAATATGCAGGAATTATTAAAAAAAAATAGTGAAGGGGGTGCCTGGATGGCTCGGTCGGTTAGGCGTCCGACTTCGGCTCAGGTCATGATCTCACAGTTCGTGGGTTCGAGCCCCACATCCAGCTCTGTGCTAACAGCCTGGAGCCTGCGTCGGATTCTGTGTCTCCCTCTCTCTCTGTCCCTCCCCTGCTGGCACTCTGTCTCACTTTGTCTCTCTGTCTCTCTCTCTCAAATAAGCACTAAAAAAAAATTTTTTTTAATAGTGAAGACATTGCCTTCCGAGTGTCATATAGGACTTTTTCTCAGCTCTTCTACCCTTGACATTGGTCTCAGTGGATAGACATCTAGCCTTTGCTTATGCTGGTCGCTCTGCCCGGAGCGCCTGCTCACTTCTCGACCTGCTAACAGCTTTTGCACTCGGCAGACACTTACTGAGCATCTAGTTTGTGCCAGGTCTGGTCCTGCCCCTGGGGATACAAAGTTGAGTAAGGCAGGGAACTGCTAGGAACTCCATGCCTTAACCGGAGCCACATGTGAACAGTTTTCCCACAGGGCGCCCATAAGTGGGGTTACAGACGCGGAGGGAGCTCAGGGGAGGAGTGTGTTTCATTCTCTGCTAGTGCTTCTTGCTCGGTGCCGTCAGGACTTGATTTGAGCCCTCTTTTTTTCTTTTCTTTTTTTCTTGTTTTCCCAACCCGCCCCTCCCCGTTGTCCACGTCCTCCTAAACAGCGCGCTCAGAGTGGTGCGTCATGTGTGTGTCCCACATCCCGACGGGTTCCTGAGAGGCGTGGAGACAAGGCCAGCCTCTGGCTCATCCTTGTGTACCCTCTCCTCCCTGTCACAGTGCTTTGCACGTTTTAGATTTATTGATTGATAAATAAATTGTTCCAGAAGGATTTGTTCCAGGAAGGGCTTGGAACAGCTTATCAAGATACGCGTGGTACCCACCATGTGATTAGATATAACATAACTGAAGAGTCCAGGGTGGGACCAAGTGTGGGAGAGGAAAGGATGAAACGAGAGGTGGGTTAGTGATCACAAGACACGTCAGACATTCCGCCGTCTGCCAGAGGAGATCCGTAGACTTGGTTCGCAACTCCTTCCGGCTCATGTAAACAGGGAGGCAGTCGTTTCTGTGCCTTATGGAATGGACATAAAATGGAACCACCAACAACGCCAAAAAACCTTGTAATGGTACACGAGGACCAAGACCTCTCTCTTCTGGGACCCCACCACAAGGGCACTGGGTGATGTTCTGCAGTAATCTCTACGTTGAGTAGCCTCATGATTTCCATGTAACTGTTCCAGAGAACGTTCTGTAGTACAGGTATGGTCGGCCGCTTCCGCACAGAGCCACCTCGCCAAACACCGGCTACCCGTCTAACCAGCCAGGAGCCCCCGGCACCTTTCCTGTAGAACGGTGTTCCTTAACCTTTTAAAACTCATGGCCTCTTTTAAGAAACATAAAATCTCTTCCCTCTTCTCCATTCTGGCCAACTCCCCCCTCAGGTCTGTTATATGCAACCTCCATCCTCTCTAGCAAAGAATATTTTCTCTTGCTTTTTCTCGTTTTTGTTGTAAAAACAAGACTGACTTCCTTCTCATATGCTGTTACATTATATTGAATATGACTCTCATATACAGTTATATTATATTGAATATGTATGCATGTCATATGTGGAGGGAGAGAATATGATTTTTAAACTATAAATCCCTATTCTACGAATCTTAGGAGTTTCTGGAATGGTACCTACTCTTGGTTAAGAGTCATTTCCCTTTCCTTTAATTGGCCAGTTAATTTAGATTGATAAGCTGGATTCCAGCTTTAAATCAAGGAGTCTAGTTAAGAGAGTTGGTACTCTGGATTTGTGTCAGGCGGGCAACTAAATCCCTGGCATGAGACTTAGCCTGACAACTTATTTAAGCGAAAAAAGAGAAATCGCTCTAGAACTTGTCTCTTGGAATGGGCCAAAAGCTGAGGTCAATATGCTAGCCTTTTTAGTCGACCAGACGGCTTGCAGTGTAACAGGCATTTTGCTGACTGTGGTGTCAACACACTTTTAAAGGCTACCCAGGGACCCCTCCCTCCCCTGTAATGGGCTTCAGATGTGAGGCAGGCTCTGCTTTTCCCAGGACCCAGCTAATAAGACAGGGTACTTAGAGTCTGCCATGTGCTCGGCTAAGTGCTTTTGAATCTGTGACAGATTTTTATTTTCTCTCATTCAGTCTTCAGAATAAACTTGCATTTTACATAAGAGAAACCAGAAGTTAAGAGACCTGCCTGTTGCTGTTTTCATGTCACACTGTTAGGGGTCATCACCCTGTCCTTGTACCTCTGTCATATCTGATGAGACCCTTTCATTTGGAATAGATCCCACGCCTACAGGGCTCTTGGGAATTCTTCAGAGGCTCTAGGCTGTCCTGTGGGCTTGCTCAGATGAGCGAATCGCTTAGAAATAGTGAGGCGCTCTGGACCTTAAGGGGTATTTATTTCAGTTACTGAAATGTCCCCTGAAGTACATGGTGGTTCCACCCAGGTAACATGAGTGCTGGGCCTGGGGCCGCCCCCTCTCTCGGGTTTTCGGGACGTCCCTGAGCAGCAGCTGCGTTGCCCCCTTAGCCACCGTTGGGATTGCCCTCACTTTGTCAGATGGAGGGATTTTCTCTTTTTCTGAATATTGCCTTTAAAAACCACTTTGTGTTTTGGCAGTTTCGGTTTCTGCAGTATTTCCTTACTAACGGTTAGTGTTCTGATTTTGTAGCTAATCTTTATGTGCTCCCTCTGGCTGAGAAATTGTATCCTCCATCCCTGAGTCTCCTCTCCTCTCTTAAGGATTCTGCTGTTTCCCTGATTCTACACAGCTTTCCTGAGCACGACCTGAGATACAGCTCAGTGTGCTTCTCTTCAGCCTCCCGGCCCACACGGGCACAGATCTGTGCTCAAGAGTGTGCCACCAGTGCTCCTACAGCGTCCTTTTCTGAGCAGCTCTGGGTTTACTGTCCTTCCTTTTCACCAGACTCGTGTGTGTCTAAGTTTCTGCTTTTCCCTTCCCCCGTTGTCCTCTGCACCTTTCACGTGTGTGAAGTCCACTCTGGTTTTCTCCATTTGTTTATTAGTTTCTGTGTGACTAACTCGCTTTGTCCTTGCGTTAACCCATCTATAAAATGGGCGTCATACCAATCTTTACTACGTCAAAATAGTGTCAGTGATCAAAGGAACGTGCGTGTAAGTACTTTGGGAAAACAACAGAAAAGATGCAGTTGTGAAAAGATGTAACTTGTAATTGATCCTAATTTAATGAAAATATAGCAAAGAATAATACATGTGTCCTTTATTCAAAGCCATCTTTGATTAAAAACCATGGTGCAGTTTAAATGTTTCGTCGGCATTGGTTATAAGAGGATTTGCCGTGTATCGTTCACCCCTCAATCATCTTTTGGATTGTCCTGTGAATCTTCTCTGCGCCTTCGGATATCCTTGAGTGTTGTAGAAACCTGGGAAGGGCCAAGTGTGAGCACCGAAGAGCTTCTCCACGAGCCTCCAGATGATTCACTGTCCGTCTTCCCAGTGGGATGGCAGCCCTTAGACTTCCCTTGCCGTCACAGTAGACTTGGGGAACAGGCAGCGGGCACTCGAGGTCCTCGTTCTAAACTCAGAGCCTAGCACGCTCACTGGGGCATCGAGCTTGGAATTGTGGTCTTGGGCAAGCCACCCCCTCTGCTTGCCTAGTGCTGCTCATCCCTGGGACAGTGTTTTATGGCTGGCGGTGGGGCTCTACCCTGCTTCTTTCTGCAGGGTTCTCAGGCCCCCGTGCTTGCTGTGCTAGCCTGACAGATAAAATGATCCCCCTGGGGGCACCTGGGGACAGTCTTGTAGCTGTGGACCCATGCTGTGACAGAGGAGGCTTGTCTGGAGTGTAAATGAACCTGTCAGAGCAGAACCCACGGTCCCAGGGTCACCTTTAGAAGCGAGGGCAAACTCTGAATTCAGTGCCTGCTCCCTTTCTCCCCTGAGAAATCCAAACCAGCTTTGAGATGGTTACACTTTGATGGTAAAATGGGAGTGGGTGTGGTTTAGGGAAATAGCATCTGCCCTCATGACTTTGGGGGCCTGACAGAGTGATCCAAGCGGACCCGAAGTCTGATTCTGGTGTGACGTCTGGGCGAGTGACTCAACCTCTGAGCCTGTTTCCAGTTATAAAATGAGAGATAAACCTACCAAATAAGGTTCCTCGTGTGTGTTCCCACTAATTTCTACATCCGTGGGCCAGAGGAGAGGGAGGGGGTCACAGAGGGAGTTGTGATGGGAAGGTGATAAGAGCTATATCTGTACACCACAGCTAAACAGTGACAAGAATGCAGAGAGGTGTAAATGCCAGGGTGGGGGGTGAGAAGCAAGGAGATTGGGGGGGAAAGCCAGGGCCAGGAATGGAGTGTCCCTGTCCTGTATGTCATGCTCCTGGGAATTCAGCATGACAACCAGCCTCTCATATACACTTCCCCGTTTAGGATGGTGATCCATAGAGTTAGCAGCCCGTGCTGCGCTGGATACGTGTGAGATTAATAATACGGAGCAGCATTACTGAGCCACACTGGGGCGTAGGTTCTGTCACAGCCACACTGTGCAGTGTTTCAGGGAAGAGCCCAGAACCCCGGGTTGGTCTGCACTCACGCTCCCCCATCATTCACTCCTTTGGTGCTCTGTTTCTCCAATGAGACGGTAAACTCCCTTGGCAGCTGGGAATTACCCTCTGTCTCCCTACTGTGCCTACCTTGATGCTCCCGAACATTGGTGTTTAGTGAACCTTTAAGCAAAAATAAAAGTATTATTCTGGAGCACAGTGTCTTACTCATTAAGTGATGCCACTGACCCAAAAGTTCTTTCCAAGACAGGTGTGGACTTGGGAGGAGGAGAGTGCTGGCTGTGAGAGGGCCGTCTGCAGGACTGCTGCTTCCTGCCACAACGTGACTGTGCTAAGAAATGTAAAATTATTAAAAACGGGGCAACGTGGTTATTACTATTTTACAGCCGAAGAAAGTGAGCTTCAACGAGGTCACACGGTTTGCATATGAACTCTTGGTCTGGTGCTCTTTCTACTTCCCTGACCCAGAGATCCGCTTTCGGCCGAAGTGATAGGCTGGTCGCCCCCCAAGTAGAGCGTCCGTTCCTGGGGCGAGGGGTGTTCACTATCCCCCCATCCATTGCTCTGCATTGCCCACCCCAGCACCTGCTGTGGTTTCGACATCACCTCTGGTGAGCTGGCGGTGAGAGGGCCGAGAGTAGGGTGAACACGGGTCGTATTCCCGAAGAGGGAAGGGCTGGCAGGCATTTTATGGCTCGCCTGCTGCCCGGGACTTTGCTGGGCACTGCAGCGCCAGTGTCCTCGCCCCCACTTCTACCCTTATAAATGAGAGACTCCAAGAAGTAACCACTCGTGGCCCGAAAGCCAGTGGGAGACGCGAGGGGGCGGCCAGGGGAACGGGCTTCGCCCCGCCCCCCCTCCCCGTAGTGGGGGGTCCTCTGCCTGAAGATAGTGGGCTTGGGCGCCCGCCCTGCGGACGCGGTACCCAGGCGGTGGCCGAAGCGACGGGCGCGGCGCCCCGCATCTTGCGGGGGCGGGGCGGCCGCGAGCGCGCCAGGGGCGGGTTCCTCGGAGCAGGCTCCGCCCCCCGAGGAGCGCGGGTTTAAAAGGAGGGAAGGCTGGGGCCCCGGCCGTAGTGGCTGCGAAGCGCGCCGGGGCGGAGGCTCGGCGAGGGCAGAGCCATGACCCTGCGGGCGGGGGGCGCTCGGCTGCTAGGCGGCCTCCTGCTCTTCGCTCTGCTCGCTGCGGGCGCCGCGCCGCTCAGCTGGGATTCTCCGGAGCCCCGCAGCAGGGCCAGCAAGATCCGAGTGCACCCGCGGGGCAACCTCTGGGCCACCGGTAAGTCTTCGGGACCCGCGCAAGCGCCCTTCTCCGTGCTCTGATCCCATTTCCCTTCTCAGGCCGTTCCTCAGCCACGGACTCTGGTGTCTGCGTGGATGAGGACCCTGGAACCCGTCTAATTTAATAGATGGAAAACTTGAGACCCAGACAGTTCAGTGACTTGGCTGAGATCGCTCAGCCAGTTAAAGCAGAACTGGGGCTGGATCCTAGATCTGCCTGCCAGCCGGTGCCCCTGGCCTTAGGCAAGAGTCTACTGAATCCTCTTGTGTCCTCTGGTGCGTCTTCTCTGCCCCTGCACCTGGCAGACACTTCTTCCTTCTCCGCTTTCCTCCTTGTCCTCGCCCGGCCCCTGGAAAGCAGGCAGCACAGCTGGCAGAGTTTCCCTCCTTCCAGCTGTGCCATCCTCTCGTGTTCAGGAAAAGCGGAGGTGGGCTGTGCTACCAACCCCGGGGTGTTTGTGGCTCCTTGGTGAGGAGGAGAGGGAGGAGGAAGGTTGCCCGTGGGTCTTCCTGCCATAAGAACTGAAAGTTGGGAGAGATGGGGAACTTTCCCACTGAGATGGGATCCTCTCTCCCCACCTTCCTCGTGCCTTGGCACCTCCTTTCTAGGTCACTTCATGGGCAAGAAGAGTCTGGAAACCCCCAGCCCATTCCTCTTGGGAACAGCTCCCCACATCTCCCTGAGGGACCAGAGACGGCAGCTGAGTCACGATCTGCCCAGGATCCTCCTGCTAAAGAAAGTTCTGGGCGTGAGCCTTAGCAGCCCAGCACCTCACCCCCAGGTGAGCCAGGCTCCCCCCTCAGGACCAGGAGAGACCAAGCTGCTCCTGGTTCCAGCACGTGGCTTAGGGTGTGACTTCTCCCCAAGGTATGATGGGCCCCAGAAAGCCAGGGATTCCAGGCTCTCCCCATGATCCAGAGTTCAAAGGGAGAAGACTTTGAAGAAAGGAAGCTGACCTTCCCAGTAGGGAAGAAGTTCCCCCTCACCGAGTCCTCAGTCTAAAGTCACAGCCTAGGATTAGCCAGCCTCTTGCAGCAGGACGTGCCCCCCACCCCCAGGCCTGCCCCACCCCAGCTGTCCACGTTTGCCATGCCTCGGGGATACTTACGGCTACAGTGGGGACCCTGAGGCCCAGAGAGGAGGAGAGTCAGCATCCAAGACGGAGTCCAGACCTTGTTCGCCTTGACCAGTGCTCTTCCCAGTCACTCGTCTGCCTCAGTGACCCTCAGTGCAGGGTTTCTCAACCTCAGGACTCTTGACATCCTGGGCTGCGTCATTCTTTGTTGTGGGGGCTGTCCTGTGCATTGTAGGAAGTTTGTAGTATCCCTTGTCTCTATCCACTAGAGCATCCTCCCCCTGCCCAGTTGTGACAACAGAAAAACATGCCTCCAGACGTTGCCGGAGGCCTTCTTGTGAGGGGGTCGGGGGAGGGAGCCAGATTACCTTTGGTCATTAAACCACTGACCTATGAGATCCAAGGCCCCAAAGTAGAGCCAAGCCAGCTTTGGTCTCTGGCCTGGTAGAAGGGCAGCTCTTCATTCCCTGCTCCTGAGGCGGCCCCCACCCCACACAACCTTCCCGGTACTTTGTTACTGTGGGCAGAAGGCAGTGTAATGTGGTAGAATGTGGGTTCTGGGGACAGCGTGCTAGGCTCCTAACCTAACTAGTAGCTGTGTGACCTTAAAAATGTCACTTAACCCCTCTAAGCCTCATCTTCCTCATTTATAAAATGGGATTGATAGCGCCCATCTCATATTAAACAAGACTGTTTGTGTCACATGCTCAGCATGACGCCTGGCACATAGAAAGCACTTCGTAAACAGGAGCTATCAGCAGCACCTGTTACAGACTCACCTTCATACCTCCACTGTGCCCAGCATATAGTGCACACTTTTTGAAGGAAGGGAGGGGGCATTCCCTAGAGAAGGTCTAACTCCAGCCCCAGTCAGCATGCCTGGTCCTCCTCATGCACAGAATTGCCAGCCCCTGGGGACCTCAGATGTAAGGGCCAGGAGCTTGGGCTGGCTGAGTCTGAACGGAGATGATGTCACCTCTGGCTGGGGCTGTTGGTCTTGAAGGCCTAAAGCATGCAGACCAACTAGCAAGTCTCAGAGGAAGCAGTACCTAGCACTAGAGGATGGGGCTTCAGAAGTGAGGTCTGGGGCAGAGCTGAGGGCGGGGGAGGGAAAACGTTGACACTGGCCCAGGGCCAGGCACGCACATGGACTTCACTTCTGTGATCTTGACTGTCATGATCACTCTGAGGTTGGGCTGTCACCCTGGGAAACCACCACCCCGACCCCTCCCACCTTTTCTTCTGGGAGAAAGGCGCTAGGGGGAGGCTGCCTAGGCTAAGAGCCTGCCCCTGCCTGCCTCTGTGGACGCCTAGCACTTAGGAATGGCAGGATGCCCCTGTCATTTCCCCCCTCCACCCAGGTCAGTTCTTCTGTGTGTTCCCCTTCGGTACAGGAGGCTGCTGGTGCAAGTGGTGCAGAAGTGACACCATTAATGAGGAAGATACGACGACGTGGCTTGGACCGTGCCCTCCCAGGGGAGGAGCTGAACGGGACCCTGGCAGTGGCCCCATCTGGACGTAAAACCTGGCCTCAAATCTCTGTGACTCCATTAGTGTGATTTCTGGTTGTGTCGCCAGGAATATTGCCAGTGCAGACACAAATTATGTCCCTGCTGTGTTTCTTGCTTCCCTGTTGAAGTTGTGAATAAAACCCAGCTCTTTATGAAGCATGTCTGATCCTCTCCTTCCAGCTATGTTTGAGGGCATGGGAGGGAAAGGGGGGCCGAAAGACTGGAGGACAGGATGCTCAGTAAGATGGAGCTGGCTCCAAAAAGCCAAGAAAACTTCACGACACCAGACTCCTGAGGACTCCTAAGTCAGTCGCTCATTCAGCAAGCAGGTACTCTAGGGCCTGTTATATATGCCTGGTCCTGTGCCAAGCGCTGGGTTCTTACTTACTCACCTCTGCCACCTGCTGGCACAGGCAAGTCTCATGTTTCCTCTCCTGTAAAAGGGAGCTGCCTACACTGCAAGATGGGGTTTTGCTCACCGCATTTCATTTCATTCCCACGCCAAGCTTCGAGGGGAGTGCTCAGAGCATGCAAGAGAGTGAGCCGAGCTAGGATCCAGCCCTCGCTGTCTGCTTACTCTCTTCTCTGGCCTTTGGTAGAGTTGCCAGAAGTACCAAATAAAAATAGAGGACACCCAGTTAAATTCTGATTTCATTTAAATAATCAATAGTTTTTTCGTATGAGATGTCCTAAAGACTGCATGGACATACTTATAAAAAAAAAAACTTGTTTATCTAAAATTCGAATTTAACCGGGCATCCAGTATTTTCTCTGGCCTTGACACTTTGCTCTGCAAATATCCTGTCGTAAAACGGGCGGGTATTAGGTCCCTGAGGCCCCGCCCGGAACTGACATCCTGGGAACCCCGGATTTTACGTCATTTTCCCCGGAGCTTTTGCCGGGAGAACCCCGGACCCAGCCGGTCAAGGGCACCGAGCGCTGGTGCCGGCGGTCGGACACCTCTCGGCCCCGTCCCGCTGGCGTGAGCCACGCCCCCAGCCCGAGCCGGCCGCGCCCACTTCGCGCGAGAGGTTCGCGCCTGCCCGGGAAGGTTCTCAGAGGCGGAAGTGGGGTAGCGGAAGCGGCGTTGCCATGGAGTCAGCGGAGGACTGGCTGGTGGAATCCTTGCGCTTGTAAATCCTGTGGGCCTGGGACGTGGGACCCGGGCCTGCAGCTGGCCGCGCGGGGGGACGGGTGCGGGCTGGAGCGCGTGAAGAACCCTGGGGTGGGCGGGTGGGGGGGGAGCCGACACCGAGGACTCCGCCTGGAAGTCGGCTCCCGCGTCTAGGAAGCGGCACCCGCCTATGTGCGCCGTTGTGTGGGGTACTAGGAAGCGCAGTGCTTGCGGAGGAGAATTAATCACACGAGCCACCAATTATTTTGCGCCAGCCGGAGTGGATCTCTGAACAGATTATCTGTCTCTCTGCTTCCTCACATCAACCTTGGGAAGGAAGTCTGGGTACTCTGGGAATCCCATGTTATAGATGAGGACCGAGGCTCAGGGATATTGTGACTGGCCTGGGCCCAGTCACACGGGGGTTAAAATGTGCAACAAGACCTGCTCCCAGGTCTGCCTCACTCCAGAGCCTGGGTCCCTTACCCACCGGATCACACCGCCCTCTCAGAGTTCTTGAACAGCTGTAGAGGGGGCGCCTGGGTGGCGCAGTCGGTTAAGCGTCCGACTTCAGCCAGGTCACGATCTCGCGGTCCGGGAGTTCGAGCCCCGCGTCAGGCTCTGGGCTGATGGCTCGGAGCCTGGAGCCTGTTTCTGATTCTGTGTCTCCCCCTCTCTCTGCCCCTCCCCCGTTCATGCTCTGTCTCTCTGTGTCCCAAAAAAAATAAATAAACGTTGAAAAAAAAATTAAAAAAAAAAAAAACAGCTGTAGAGTGGTGCGCATCATGTGACATTGTGTCTTTATCATGCAGGTACCAAGATTTCCATGCATTCGACCTTTCCGAAGCCACACGAGTCCTTGAGTGGATTGATGACAAAGGTGATGTGCCCTACCTGGCCCTGAAGGAGATGGAATCTTCCTTCTCAGGCTGGGACTCTGAAGCTCAGCCCAGAGGGACCCAACCCACACTTATGGGAATCTGAGGCCTCTTCTTGGTCTCGTAGCAATGTTCACACTCCGTCAGCGCTTATATTCCTCTTATTAAGGTCTAAGTCTCTTCCATTCCCTAGTACAAGGCTGCATACCAATGGCAGAGGAATTTGTCTTTGCTTTGGGGGATTTGCCGGAATTTCTAGATCCCAGCCATGGTCCAGAATCTTCCCAGCAGTTTGTCACAGCTCCTTCTTCTTTTTCCAGGAGTCTGTGTTGCTGGCTATGAAAGCCTGAAAAAAAATGAGATTCTTCATCTGTTATTACCTCTCAGACTTTCTGTAAAAGAAAACCAGGTAACTAGAAATATAAATGCTGAGCATGTGTGTCTCCTTTTGTTAAACCTTTAGGGAGTTCCTGTTGTCTACTAGGTATTGCCCTGGACACCAGAAAGAGAGAGGGACAAACACTGGTCCTCCCCTTCTAGTCTAATAGAGGGAGGCAAGTACCCACAGAGAGGAGTGCTACAGTATGTCTGAAATTTACGGGGGCTCCCAGAGGAAGAGGGCAGTTTAATGTCATCAAAAAGAGATCCAGGGGCACCTGGGTGGCTCAGTCAGTTGGCAGTGTGACTTCGGCTCGGGTCATGATCTCACAGTTCGTGGGTTTGGGCCCCACATCGGGCTTTGCACTGACAGCATGGAGCCTGCTTCCAATTCTGTCTCCCACTCTCCCTGCCCCTCCCCTGCTCACACATTCAAAAATAAACATGAAAAAAAAATTTCTTTTTTTTTTAAATAGATCTAGGGAGCCATTAGGGTATAGAGGGTGGTGGAAGCCCTTAGAATGGTTGAGATCACCTAGGATGACTGTAGTGTCTCAGGAATAAAAGCAGAAGATGTCCAAAGATAAAACTTCAGGGAATACACGTAAGGAACGGTTAGAGGAAGACGAACCCACAACACCTACTCAGAAGGAATAATAGTCTTCGAAGTAGGAGGGGTGTCAGAAAAGGTCAGTGTTTCAGAAGCGAAGAGAAGAGAACATGTGAAGAAGAAAAGAGGTGGTAGCTGCCCAGGGTTGCTGTGGAATCTCTCAGACCCATCTCATAGGGCAGCCTGACCTTTGTTTCCCTGGGGGGAAGCTTCCTGCCTAGTGCTCTCGATGCCCCCCCCCCCCATCCCCACCACTCAAGCTTCAGCCAGGAGCTCGCTCACCCATCCTGAGCCTTGATGAGAGGCCTTATTTACCTCCTACCTCACCCCTGGCTTCTTTTGCTTGTGGCCACCTCCCTTCCCTCTGCTTCGGGTTGCTCACGTGGAGATAGTGGAGATAGTGGCGTCTGGTGGCCGAGAGCATGAACTTTGGTCAGACAGACTTGGGTGCAGATTCACAGCGTAATCCCTGTGTGACCTTAGAAAAGTTGCTCAAGTGCCCTGTGCCCAAGTGTTGTCATTTTCGAATCGGAGTGATTACAAGAACCTACGTGACGGGGTGGTTGTAAGAATTCAATGTGATGATGTAGAAAAAGCACTAAACACAGTGCCTGACACAGCGAACACTGGACAATTGGTGGCTGTTGCATTTTTATCGTTAGAAGAACCGGGGCGCCTGGGTGGCTCTGGTGGCTAAGGTGCCCCACTGGCTCAGGTCACGATCTCACGGTTTGTGGGTCTGAGCCCTGAGTTGGACTGCCAGCACAGAGCCTGCTTGGGATTCTCTCTCTCTTTATCTCTCTTTCTCTCTCTCTGTTCCCCCCCCCACCCAGAGTTCGTCTGAAACGTTCCTTGGGAAAGCAGGCTCTCTGACCAGCCACCCCTTTGCATTTCAGGGCTTATTCCCAGAAAGAGATTTCAGGGTACGCCACGGAGGATTTTCAGACACGTCTGTCTTTGATCTGAAGCACGTGCTGGACACAAGGTATGGTCAGCTCCGTGACCCAGCCCTTCCATTTGGGATGGAGCGGCTAGAAACGTCCGGGGCGTCCTGCCTCTTGATCGCCACCTCTGCCCCTACCCTCTCAGCACACAGGCGCGCCCACACATCCGGATTCACAATATTAAAAAACCATCGTTCGGGTAGCTTCATGTCCCTCGCAGACCTGGGGACGAATGTTCCCCACAGACCACCAGAGCTATTCCAGGGAGTGCAGTTTGTCAAAGAGCTGGTGCTGGGTACGGGGACTGATAGCCCCAGTCGGCGGGGGCGGAGAGTCTCTGGGTCAGGGCTGCGTGTTCTGGCTCCATGCTGGTGACCTGTGAGGACCCACCAGGCCACGTAGAAGCCTGGGCTCAGTCCCGTGACTCCCGTGAGCTCTGGGGCTGTCCCTCATCTGTTACATGGGGGTGACTGGTCTTGATGACCCCTTCCTGCAGGAAGCTCTCCCAGTGTGGGGAATGTAGGGATCCCAAGCTGAGGGTGCGTGTGGGGGGTGGGGAGGTAGGCGGGGTTGCGCCCCACCGTCTGGACTGATACTTCCTATCTGGTTTGAATAGGTTGCTGGTAACCAGTGGTCTTCCAGGTTGTCACCTGCATGTGTGGCAGGTGGCAGAGGACAGTGGTGAGTGAATTTGACGTGGTGGGGGCTGGGCTGATAACTCCTACACCCCTGCCCCCAGTGTAAGCCAGTTAAGAAGAGCCTCAGGGGAGCCTGGGCGGTTCAGTCGGTTGAGCACCCAACTTCAGCCCATGATCTCACAGTTCGTGAGTTTGAGCCCCGCGTCAGGCTCTGTGCTGACAGCGCGCCTCAGGTCCTCCATCCGCCTCTCTCTGCCCCTGCCCCGCTTGCGTTCTATCAAAAATAAATAAACGCTAAAAAAGAAAAAAAGCATTCTCGGAGCCAGGCGGGAATGAAAATGCAGTATCTACTTGGTCATGGGCAAAGATGCATTAGCTACCAGAGTCCGGCTTACAGCTCCCAAATGGAGCTTCCTGTAGCTCACTCCAGGAACTGAGTTTGCCAACCCAGTCGTGAGCAGAGCACCCAGTGAAGCGGCGCCTCTCCCCCCGGCAGGGGCGGCTGCGAGGGCAGGGCTGGGGCCGCTCAGGGGAGCTCGCCTCTTGCAGGAGGTGGCGGCGGGGCAAAGAGGTCCCCTTTCTTCGTGGCCATGGAAACTTAAGGAGCGAGCAGGAGGCGAGGCGGGGCTGACCAGTCTCCCTCTTAGGTCACTCTGCTCCCTGGCGGGAACAGGAAAAGGAGCTGCAAGTGCTGATCCCGTTCCCTCACGCGGAATAGGGCTCCTTCCGGCAGTGGGTCTGCGGGTTCCCATCCGGGAGGCGCCAAGAGCTTGCAGCCCTGATCCAGCCCCTTCCATCCTCCCGCCGTCGGCCAGAATGGAGACGAGCCTCGGGGGCTCAGGACCACTGTTGGAACCGGCCCTTTGCTTGTGTGACCCTCTGTCCCCGGTCCCCACGCCGCCTCGCTTAGACGCTTCCCAGAAACTGGCTGGCAGCTGTTGGCTTCTCCCCAAGTTTCACTGGTACAGAACGGCCGCTCTTGTGCTCATTTGCTTTTCGAAGTCGCTGACTCAGAGGGCTTTTCCCTCGTTGTTTGTCACTTGTCACTTGTCTAATGTTGTAGCTGCCAGTTTGTATCGTTTCCTTGTACCTATGATGATTTTTTTACAATTTTATTGAAATTCACACATTGTAAGTGGACGGTTCTGTGATTTGTAGTACATTTAAGAGCTGTGCAGCCATCGTTATAAATCAGTTTTAGGACATTTTCATAACCCCAGTAACATCTCTTGTGCCGTTTACTGCTAATCCCCATGCCCACACCTGCCCCAGGCAACCACTAACCTACTTCCTGTCTCTATAGTTGGTTCGCCTTTTCTGAACATGTCCTGTCAGTGGAATCGTACGGTATGCAGTCTGTTGTATGTGGCCTCTTTCGCTTCGCACGGTGCCTTGAGGTCTTCTGTGTCACACCTGGTGGCACCTGGTGCCCCAGACACTGTCAGGACGAACGGCAGTGATACATTGTGAATCAGTGGTTCCTTTTTGTGGCCGATTAGTATTCCACTGCGTGGATCTATTCTATTGGGCCAGCCTTCACCAGTTGATGGATCTGATTTTTGGCTATTATGAAGAATGCCGCCAAGAACATTCATCTACGGGTCGCCGTGTGGACATAAGTTTTCATTTCCCTTGGATAGACAGCAGTGGAATTGCTGGGCCAGGTGGTAAATTTGTTTGATTTTTTAAAGAAACTTCCAAAGTGTTTTCCAAAATGGCTTCATTGTTTACATTCCCCTCAACAGTGTGTGAGGGTTTCTATTTTTCCATGTCCTCATTAACATTTGTTTTTGTCTTTTTTGTTAAAGCCATCCTATTGAGCGTGAAATTGTTTCTGCTTGTGGCTTTCATTTACATATTTTTAATGACTAATATTGAACATCTTTTCATGGGCTTATCAGCCATTCATATATCTTCTTTGGTGAAATGCCTATTCAGATCTTCATGAGACAGTTTTGTTTTTTCCCCCACCCCCAGCAGGCTGAGATGGCATGCTGTCCCAGGCCCTTTGATGTTTTGGTTTCACTGTACGTTTAATAGATACTTGCTCAAATTAACCAATAATCTGTACAAGGTGACAGTAATATTAATAAGTGTATTATACTCCAGGCACTGTACCAAGTACTTTCCATGCATGATATCATTATATTCTCAGAAGTCTGAGAACAGAGTCTGTCCCAGAGAAGCTAACTTGTTGAAAGTTACAAAGATAGTAACACGACCTGGTCATGGGTCTAGTCTAACTTCAGGGTCTGCTCAGAACCATGTCAGGGTCTAAGTATAGTTAGATGATAATAATTGATCTCAGTACAGGTGTACGGGCTCTGAAAAAAAGTGGTAGGGTACTTACTGAGCAGCAATGTGGTCCTTGCCTCCATTTTGCTTTGAGCTGGTTCCTGGAGGCAGATTTGTCAATGAAAGGGAACATTTACGGGGGTACCAGCTGCCTCAGTTTGTGGAGTCTGTGACTCTTGATCTTGGGGTGATGAGTTTGAGCCCCACGTTGAGCGTAGAGATCACTTTGAAAAAAAGAAAGAAAGAAAGGGGCACCTGGGTGGCTCAGTCGGTTAAGCGTCCAACTCTTGGTTTCAGCTCAGGTCATGATCTCACGGTTTATGAGTTTGAGCCCCATGTCAAGCTCTGCGCTGGCAGCACGGAGCCTGCTTGGGATTCTCTGTCTCCCTCTCTCTCTCTCTGCCCCTATCACATCTCTCACTCTCAGAATAAACTTTTTAAAGGGGAGCAGTTATGATAATTACTGTTACTATTATTTGTAGCAGTAGCTAACATCTCCTCATTCAGTCAACAGTTCCTCTTTGTGCTCTTTGGATGTGTCCAGCTGGGGATACAACAGCAAAGCAAAAACATAGATGCTTCTTCTTTTCTTGGTGCTCATATTTGGTCACATATTTTGCCCAGTTTTTGATTTACCTTTTTGTCTTCATTGAGTTGTAAGAGTCCTCTGTACATCCCACATACAAATTATTCGCCCAGTACGTGTTTTGCTAATATTTTCGCCCAGTCTGTAGCTTGTTTTTTCACGTTCTTTTTTTAAAAAAAAAATTTTTTTTTCAACGTTTATTTATTTTTGGGACAGAGAGAGAAAGAGCATGAATGGGGGAGGGGCAGAGAGAGAGGGAGACACAGAATCGGAAACAGGCTCCAGGCTCTGAGCCATCAGCCCAGAGCCCGACGCGGGGCTCGAACTCCCGGACCGCGAGATCGTGACCTGGTTGAAGTCGGACGCTTAACCGACTGCGCCACCCAGGCGCCCCTGTTTTTTCACGTTCTTAAGAGTGTTTTGAAGCATAAGAGGTCTACATTTTAATGAGGTCCAGTTTGTCAGTGTTTTCTCTTAAGGACTGTACTCTTAGGGTCCTATTTAGGAAATCTTTACCTCACCCACAGATCGTCCCCTCTGCTTTGTTTTATTTTTCTCCCAGAGTTTGTTTTAGCACCGGCATTTAAGCCTGCGATCTCTTTAGTGTTCCCTTTTGTGTATGGCTTGAAGTAACAGTCGAAGTTCATCTTTTTGCGTGGAAATATCCAGTTGTCTCTTCCCTGTTTGTCAAAAAGCCTCACCTTTCTCCGCTGATTTGTCTTGATGCCTTTGTTGAAGTTGCCTAACCATAAATACGAGGATTTATTTCTGGACTCTCAGTTCTGTTCCACTGATCTTTCTGTCTGTCCATAATTATGCCAGTAACTTTTAGTTGTTTCTTTATCTTTGCCTAAAAATAGGCCATGTGGGGTGGCAGTTGTTTAGAGATGAGTGGGAGAGGAGTCTCACCGTGTGGAGGCGCCTGTTTGGTACCAGGTGCCAAATAGGACCTAAAGCCCCAGGCCCAGGAGAGCTACTGGCCGAAGGGGGCTTGCTTTGACATTCATGTGGGAATGGGAAATCAGATCAAGACCTACCTTGCCCTAGATATTAGAGCAGAATATTCCAGAGCCTAGGGAAGATTGGCCAGCTGTTTGCCTAGAAGCCTAAAAGCGTAGCATTACCTAGGTGAATGTTCCAAGGTCCAGGTTTTGACCCACAGCTTTGTTGTCTCAAAAACTTGATATTGTTGCCACGTCCTAAACTAATCTGTTTATAGAGGCAGACGTACTCAGCAGACTCAAAAGACTGCCATGAGTATCCCTAAACGTGGAATATTCCAGGTCCTTCTTCTTTGCCTATAGAAGATGGAATGTAATCAAAGACTGCGTGCTAAATGAAACCGTAACAAGAGGAATCAGCTGAGAAGTTTCCAGATTGTGTTTTTGCACGTTGTCTTAGGCAGAAAGTGTAAAACTTGAGAAGGCTCTGCTGGCCAGGCCTCACTGCCGTCCATGCCCCTGGTGAGCGCCCGAGGCCTCTTCTTTCACTAGGGCTGGGGAAACCATTGAGCTGGATGAATACATTTCGAAAGGTCTCAGCTGAATTTCACCTGCTGTATCCACTCTGAAGTTCAATATTCAGTCTGGCGTGGCCCCTCCTGCCCTGGACAGACCCCAGTGTTTTCTTGGTTCCCGTGGCTGGACAGCCCCCTCTCAGGGACACCACCGTCCTTTAGATCACCGTTCATCCATTTGCTCAGTGTTGCAGGTGAGGGCGCCATTCTGACTCCTTAGGAGTGTGCCTACCTCTGCTCTGACCTACTCTGTGTTGGGTTAATCCTCAGCCACAGCCTTCTTTTATTGCCAAGTTCTTGGAGGTGCCTCACTGTGTCTTTTGCTTTGATTTTCTAGTCATTTCTCTTTTCCGTTTGGGGCTGGTTTGCTAAATGTGTGGATTCCCTGGAGGAGAGCATTTTACCACTGACTAGAGAGAGAGGAGGAGGAGGAGGCCTGCACTTCTTTCTGAAAAGCTATAAAGTGATTCTCCAGTCAGGAGGCTCCGAAGCCTTGTTTCCCACCCCATCTTTGAAACAGGTCTCTGACGGCTCTCCCGTGGCCGCCTCCTCTCCCCCATCAGAGGACAGATCACATCTGAGCAGCAGGTCCTGGGGAATCTGTTCCAGGCTCCTCAGAGGGTGTGGAAAGGGCAGAGGGGCTCACACGTGGCCCAGGAGAGTCAGGCAGGCTCTCCTGGGGCTGGTTTGAATCCCAGCCCCATCGGTGCTCCCCAGAGACCAACGCTGGTCCTGAGGCTCAGCTGTTGTGTCTGCTCCGAGCCTGCGTAGCTCCTGTGGAAGGAGCGATTACGTTCAATAAGTCTGCGGCAAGGCCACCCGGAGCCCGTGGGCTTGAGGAGCAACACGCAAGGGCCGTCTGCATTCTAGCCCGGCCCGGACACGGCCGTGCACCCCTGGGATGGGAACGCTCTCAGGGGGACTTGCTGCCATGTGCTCGCTTGACAAGCCATGTCAGCGTTCCTTCTTACCCGTTCCTTCCTCATGCTGGCTTTTACCTAGGCTGCGGAATTTAAAGAATAGATAGGTCTCCGTTTTCTTCAGAGAATCCGGAGACCAAATAATGAGCCTGTCTTGGAGCAAGAAAACATAAAGTGGAAAATCTGCGTCCCCCATTAAGTAGTGTGTGCAGCAAACTCATTGTTCTCAGCCGAGTCCAAAATGGCTGCCATTAAGAGAAGCAGCGACCGTAGCAGGTGGCGGTGAGAACCAAGCAGGCTGAGACAAACACAACTGAAATTTCCTTCAACTTGAGGTCCGGCGACTCTTCTGTTCACAACGTCGTGGGCCTTCCCGCCCCGTTTATGTCTGAAGACGACATCCGTGTTGTAACCATTACTTTTGGGCTTCAGCAGATCGCTGGAGGTCGTGGAACGTGCGTCTGAAGAAATACTATTAGTTCGTGACCTCTGTACCATTATTTTCCCCTACGATGTAAATGACATCATGAGGGTGCTCTCTGCTTTCTTCTGTCTTTATTTGTTCTTTGCAAAACTATAAAAAGCCCCAACTGCTCTTGGGGTTCTGAGGTGGCTACTATGGTTCATTATCTCCCCTCTGCAGAACCGTGTGTAGGACAAATTGGAAAGAGATGAAAGCACTTGTGACTATTTCAGAAATGGGAGTGGAACACAGTGCTCGTGTCTCACATCCTCCCTTGCCACCTGTCAGCTCCCTTTCTCTTCCTTGACCTCCTAAAGGCACGAGGGAAGACTGCTGGCCGGCCCTCACTTTGTGAGGTCTGGAGACTTCCTCACCGTCCCGGGCTTCAGCCTCTCCTCCTTTCCCCCCAGACGTCATTCAGGCTGTCAGCACCATTGCCGTGCAGGAGGAGGAGGGGAGTCTCTGGCCTAGGGTGGCCGTCTTCTCTTCGATGGCCCCCGGAGTCCTGCACGGGGCGAGGCTCCGCGGTCTGAAGGTTGTGGATCTGGAAACTCAGAAGACCACGTACTCCTCAGGTACCACAGTAGCTCGGCCCTCGCCGGCCTCTCCTGGCGGCCCCCCTCAGCCGCGTGTGCCAGGTGCTGGGGAGACCAGGTGGAGGCGAGGCGGGCCCTGGCCTCGAGGGGCTCCCGCACCGGGGCTGGAGGAGGCAGGCCCGGTACCGGCACCGACCCAGCTGGGCGGAGCGTGGCGAGGTGCCTGGGGCCAGAGGGAAGCTTCCGGAGGAAGGGGCCCGGGCCCGGCCGGACTCCTGTGACTCCAGCAGCTTTTCTGTGTCGCCGTGTGTCTTTCAGGGGTCGGCGACAGTGAGGAGCTGAGCAGCCTGCAGGTCCTGGACGCAGACACCTTTGCCTTCTGCTGTGCCTCGGGCCGGCTGGGGCTCGTTGACATCCGCCAGAAGTGGGCGCCGTCAGAGAATGCCGGCCCCGGCCCCGGGGCCGCTGCAAGGAGGTGGTGTGCTGAAGTTGGGGGCCGACGCCGGGGCCCTGGGCCCAGCATTGCCAGCCTTGGCTCAGACGGGCAGCTCTGTCTCCTCGATCCCCGGGATCTCTGCCACCCTGTGAGCTCGGGGCGGTGCCCCGTGTCCGCACCGAGCCCCACCCCAGAGCTGCTGCGGGTGACCTGGGCTCCAGGCCTGGACGACTGCCTGGCCATTTCAGGTACCGCCGGGCATCCTTTTGTGTCTGTTACTTGATCCCTCTCTTCCAGAGGACTGTATGGTGCTCAGGAAGGAGCCCGCAGCCCCGTAATACATCTGGCCCGGAGCTGAAAGTTTGAGGTCAGCTTTCCAGGTGCTTCTGTGGCAGGCCCTTCCCCATTCTGGCTACTAAACTTCCACATCAGTAGCAGGTCTTTCCTACCTGGGCGGGAGCTCGGAGCCGACGTTGGCCGAGAGGCCTGCAGAGAACGAGGCAGCAAGGTGGCCCCGGGACGGCTCCAGAAAGAGCTGAGGGTATGGCAGAGTGCTTCCCAGCCTGCTTGCTTTTCGAATGATAGCAGGCCACCGGGTCCGTAGGCTCCTGGGTCTGGCCTGGCAGTTTCTAGCCGAATAAGGGTGTTAATGAGCATCTCTAAAAGCCAGTGGGAAGGATCCATTGAAGGGAGAGGTTGAGAGAATAGTCGAGAGATTAAGAAAAGATCGTTGATAATGGCAGGATTCAGAAAGAGCACAAGGAAAGAACCGAGCTTGGTGGAGGAATTGGCTTTTTGGTAGCAAGAAGACAGTGGGCTGGAGTGGGTGTGGGTAGAGCTAAGTCATGGGGGACAGGAGGGTGCTTCTCTCTAAAGCCTTCCGTATCCCTACCAAGCAGGAGGCAAGGCCATCTGCTGAGAGGGTTCACATGTGGCAGGACTGGAATTGGAGGCAAGACTCAAAAGACTCTGAGGCCTCAGTTCCCTGGTTCCCCAGGGAATAAGAGTACCGATTTCATACAGTTCTGAGGATTAAAAGAATTCATGTCGAGGATTGGCCTCACACCTGGCACATAATAGATGAACAACAGAAATACACCATCACATGCCCTGTGGAGCCGACATTGAGGGCAGAGGATATGTGCCCTTCGGTTGGCTTCAGGCATCTTTTCTTTTTTTAAAGTCATTTCCACTCAGTGTGGGACTCAGAGTCATGACCTTGAGATCGAAGAGTTGGATGCCATACCGACTGAGCCAGCCAGGCGCCCCTGGCCTTAAGCATCTTGTTATTTGACTTTTCATCCTATAGCCTGTTTTAGTACCACAGAGAAAACTATAAAATTACTTTAGGGGTGGGGCGCCTGGGTGGCTCAGTAGGTTAAGCAGCCGGCCCTTGGTTTCTGCTCAGGTCAGATCTCATGGTTCGTGAGTTCGAGCCCCACATTGGAGTCAGCACTGACCGTGTGGAGCCTGCTTGGGATTCTCTCTCTCCCCCTCTCTCTCTGCCCCTCCCACACACTCACGTTCTAAATAAATAAACAAACAAACAAACAAAAACTTTAAAAATTACTTTAGGGGTGCCTGGCTGATTGAGTCAGTAGAGCATGCGACTCTTGATCGCAGAGTCGTGAGTTCAAGCCCCACGTTGGGCATAGAGATAACTTTTTTCAAAAAAATGAAAAATTACCTTAGAGTTTCAGTGTCAATCCTCTCTTTTCTTGTTCTTCCTCAGGTTTTGATGGGACAGTCCAGGTCTATGATGCCACATCTTGGGACGGAACGGGGGGCCAAGTAGAACCTGTCTTCACTCACAGAGGTCACATCTTCCTGGGAGACAATCAGACAGATACTGCGCCTCTGGTCACTACCCACACCTGGCACCCCCACAAGCCGAGGACCTTGTTATCGGCAGCAAGCGACGCCTCTCTGCACGTGTGGGACTGGGTGGACCACCGTGCGGGCTGCTGACTCCAGCCTCTCCCTGCCCAGGCCTCTAGGAAGAGAAGGAGCTACCGGAAAGCCAAGGTACTGCCTTAGGACTCAAGTGACCACAGGTCCCTGTTCCCAGCCCAGGGGCCTTGGGCTAGTTAACCAGCTTCTCTTAGCCCCAGTTTTAGTGATAACCGCCTCCCAGGGTTGTTGGGAAAGTTAGAAGTAATGTATTAAAAAATAATCCGTAAGATGCGTGGTGCAATAAACGCTTGGCAGCGACCGTTTCCCCTCACCCCACCCCCCGTGTAGAACGGCAGTGTTTCCTCCCTGTCTGTATTCACAGTATCAGAGTGAGAACCAAAACAACAGCGAATGTTGTAAACCAGTTTTGTGAACTTTTTTACAGAACTCAAAATGTATATGGGCCAGTAAACATGGAAAAAAAAAAAAAGAGTCAACCCCAGGGGCGCCTGGGTGGCTCAGTAGGTTGGGCGTCAGGTCAATGATCAGGTCACGATCTCACGGTTCATGGGTTTGAGCCCCATGTTGGACTCTGTACCGACAGCTCAGAGCCTGGAGCCTGCTTCGGATTCTGTGTGTCTCCTCTCTCTGCCCCCCCCCCCCCTGCTTGCACTCTTTCTCCCAAAAATAAATAAAACATTTAAAAAATTTAAAAAAAATGGGAGGCAAATAGTTCTCAGGGTGCTGAGAGCCAGGGTGGGGAGACAGGCCTTGTCCCCGGTACCCCCTGCGGCCCCCGAGTTCGGGCAGAGGCTGGGACCCCACCCCCACCCCCCGGTCCGCCGTGGAACACAGCCTTCACCAGGGTGGCACCTTGCCAGACCAGCCCCCGCCCTCCCAGAGGAGTAGGCCCAAGGGACGTTTCTTTTTGGCAGTCCGGTCTGTAGCAGATATTAAAGTGCCTCTGCATCCCCATCACATATAATTTCCCACTTGTTAAAGAATGTTCAGCCATTTGGGTTTTGAAATTAGTTGATTACTAGTCACTGTTTGGACTCTGAGTTCTTAGAAAATAGCTTTATTGACATGTAATTCACACACCGTAGGTACAGTTCACACACCATACAATTCACCCATTGAAAGTATATGACTCAGTGGTTTGGTATATTGTCAATTCCTAAAGATTGTGGGGAGCATCTGGGTGGCTCAGTTAAGCATATGACTTCGGCTCGGGTCATGATGTCACGGTTCGTGAGTTCAAGCCCCACGTTGGGTAAGCTTGAGCCCTGCTTCGGGTGAGCCTCCTCCTTCTCCCTCAGTCCGCTTCTCCTCTCTGCCCCTTGCTCACTTGGGCGCTGTCGCGCGCGCGCGCTCTCTCTCTCTCTCTCTCTCTCTCTCTCTCAAAAAAGAAAAAGGAGAAATGATTGTGGTAAAATACATATAACAATCTGCGGTCTTTTTGAGTTTGAAGCATACAATTGCACAGAATGAAGTACACCCACGGCATTGCACAAGCATCACCGCATCCAATTCCAGAACTTTCATCACCCCGAACAAACGGTGACCATCACGGCTCTGGTTTTCTGGCTGTGGGGAGGGCATACTTGTATTCCTCAGCTCGGGCCGCCGTAACAGAACCCCACAGACTGGGGGGCTCGAGCAGCAGAAACTCAGTACTCACAGTCTGGAGGCTGGACGTCCAAGATCCGGGTGGCGGCAACTTTCATCGTGAGGCCTCTTCTCTTGGCTTGTGGGAGCCACCATCTCTGTGTGCTCACATGGCCTCTTTGTGTCCCTGCAGAGAGGGCTCTGGTCTCTTTCCTCTTGGAAGGACAAGAGTCCTTCAGTCCTTTCAGATTAGGGCCCCGACATTATGACCTCATTTAACTTTATTTACCTCTCCTGTTTTTTTCATGTTTATTATTTATTTTTGAGACAGCATGCACACAGGAGGGGCAGAGAGGGAGAGAAAGAATCCCAAGCAGGCTCTGCACTGTCAGCCCAGAGCCCCACGTGGGGCTCGATCTCACAAACCTTGAGATCATGACCCGAGTCAAAACCAGGGGTCACGTGCTCACCTGGGTGGCTCAGTCGGTTAAGCGTCCGACTTCGGCTCAGGTCGTGATCTTGCGGTCCGTGAGTTCAAGCCCCGCGTCAGGCTCTGTGCTGACTGCTCGGAGCCTGGAGCCTGTTTCCGATTCTGTGTCTCCCTCTCTCTCTGACCCTCCCCCATTCATGCTCTGTCTCTCTCTGTCTCAAAAATAAATAAACGTTAAAAAAAAAAAAAAATTTAAAAAAATAAATAAATAAAGGCTTCATCTCCAAATACAGTCACATTGGTGGTTAGGATTGCAACGTAGAAATTTGGGTGGAGGGCACAATTCAATTCATAGCACTTAGGAATTATTTTGAAGTGAGAAAAACCTAATTTTCAAATGAAATGTTTTGTTTTTGTTTTGTTTTTTTTTTCAGTTTAACAGTGAAGTCGAGGGAACATTACATTTTGGAGTTTAAAATACAGTTTCAAGATGTGATCATTTTTACCATTTTGTGAAGTCTTCTACTCCTTTCCCCCACGCCCCCTCGAGAGCTGATTCTGTTCTCTTCTCAGCCCTGTTCAGTTATGTCACATCAGTAGTTTGAAAATGGCCAAAATGGAAATATTTAACCCCACAGAAATTGGCAAATACTGCAGCATACCACTGTCTAACCTATGTTATGTCACCAAGTAAAAGCAGAAATGAGTTATTTTAGAAAATAGTAGAGTTAATGCATGAATTGAGAAGCTGTTTTGCTGAAAAATCCTGATAAAATGCATATCATTCATCGTCCAGCCAGAGAGCCAAACACACCGAGTACTTCAGTCGTGGGGATTTAGTTACGAGGCATCTGAAAGCAACTGCGAGGGAAGGTGGGGCCCGTGACGTGAGCCACAGCAGGAAGTTACACGGAGGGTTACAGAGGGGTGGGGGGGACGGGTGACCAGAGCTGAACAGTCGGGCCTCCCAGTGGGGAGGGGAGCGCAGTACTCCTGCTGGCGGGGGCTGGAGCCACGGGGCAGGAGCGGGGACCGCCGAGGCGACCACGGGAGAGCGCAGGAAGTACAGACAGGCCGAGTCCCCTGGCTCCTCTCCTTCCGCCGCCCAGCATCCTGCCCGTGCCCAGGACCAGAGGACCAGATGTGACAGGAGCTCGTCCGTAGGGGAGCGCAGAGGGGCAGCCAGCAGGAGTCTGCACCTGCAGCATAAAACAGAGGGGACGGAACCAGGATGGGTCTGAAGACGGAAGGCTGGCATCACATCGAAACCTCTATGAATTAAGCAAGAAAAAGGAAAAAAATAGGACAAAGACTGTAAAAGAATACTGTGTACAATTACATGTTAATTTGAAAATCTCAAGATTTTCAAGATTAATTTTCTTTTTTTATGTTTATGTTTTGAGAGAGCATAAGTGGGGGAGGGGCATACAGAGGGGGAAAGAGGACCCAACGTGGGCTCCATGCTAACAGCGGTGAGCCCGATGTGGGGCTCGAACTCACAAATCATGAGATCATGACCTGAGCCGAAGTCAGACTCTCGACCGACTGAGCCACCCAGGTGCCCCGATACTGTTAATTTTCTTAAAAACATAGATATTTATAAACTACTAGTTTAGTAGAAAATTTGAAATTACCCAATACTCAAGAAGAAAAAACTGGGATGCCCAGGTGGCTCAGTTGGTTAAGTGTCCAACTCTTGATCTTGGCGTAGGTCATGGTCTCACGGCTCATGAGATCAAGCCCCACATAGGACTCTACGCTGACAGCACGGAGCCTGCTTGGGATTCTCTCTGTCCCTTTCCCACTCTGTCTTTCTCTCTCTCAATAAATAATTTTTTTTTAAGTTTAAGTAAACATTTAAGAAATAAAATGTTTAAAAAAAAATCACTTCAAGGAGTAGCACCAAAAAGAATGTTGGTGCTATTTTGTGGGTACGTTTTTTTAAACTATATATTTTTTTTAATATTTATTTCTGAGAGAGTGAGCATGAGTGGGAGAGGGGCAGAGAGAGAGGGAGAGAGAATCCGAAGCCAGCTCCAGGCTCCAACCTGTCAGCACAGAGCCTGACGCGGGGCTCAAACCCGTGGACCATGAGATCATGACCTGAGCTGAAGTCCGAGGCTTAACTGACTAAGCCACCCAGGCGCCCCCATTATTTTAAACTTCTAAAGAACAGCAAGTTCCCATGCCATAGAGACAGTTTCATTCAAAAACAAAAAACTGGAGAACTAGCCGATTCCTCTTATGAAGGTGCTATAATCATATGATACCATATATAATCGTATAATACCAACACATGGCCCAGAAACCGGGTGTGCTCACAGACATGCGCACACACAGACACCCTTGCTCAAGCTCAGTCATTAACACTAGATGGTGGCCCTCAACACTAACACTGTCAGCCCCAGCATGCCTTCCGTGAGTACCCCTTTTCTGCCCTGAAATAAAATTTTACAGGGAAAATGGATTACTTACAATTTCAGACCCAGTGTGAATACAAAAGAATATGTGTTTCAATACATAAATGTTCATATGTGTGTAAAATCATCGAGAACAGGACCGCTCCAAGTACGGACCAGTACAGGTGTGTGCCGTATCTGTGACTCACGCACCAAGAAGTTGAGGACGTGACTCTTCGGAACTGGCGAAAACCTCCTTGGAAAGTTCTGAACAAAAGAATGTGCCATTTTCCCTAATTTATTTTTTAAGTTTATTTTGAGAGAGAGGGAGTGCGCACGTACAGGGGAGGAACAGAGAGGGAGGGAGGGAGGGAGAGGGAGAGACAGAGACAGAGACAGAGACAGAGACAGAGACAGAGAGAAAGAATCCCGAGCAGGCTCCGCGCTGTCAACGCGACGCAGGGCTCGATCCCGCGAGCCGCGAGATCATGATCTGAGCTGCAATCAAGAGTCAGACGCTTAACCAACCGAGCCACCCAGGTGCCCCTATTTCCCCTCGTTTTCTATAGGAGTCAAGTTTCCGGGAAATTCGGATCTATTAAAACCGTGCAAAGCTGTCCTCCCGTAGATGTAAAAAGTTAGGGTCTAGGCGCACATAAAAAAGGCTCCCCTCCATCACTGGTTCTCCAACTTTCACACATGTCAGAAGCACCTAGAGACCTGGTTCAGGTTGCTGGGCTCCGCTCCTGGAGTTTGTGACCAGTAAGAGTACCAGCCAGGGTTTAGTGAGAGAGGCAGGCCAGCTGGGGCTACTTCACACGCACGCGCACGCAGACCTGACCTTACGGACCTGGGGGAGCTGGGCCTGGGGCCCGCGGGTAGGCAGCTGGGAAGGGAAGGTGGGTGTAGGAGGGCAGAGCCGGGACCACCTGGAGCGGGTCAGTTTGACAACGTAGGTCTCCTGCGGGAGGAGCTGGCACCCTTCACCACGGAGCTAAGCCCACCCGTGGCTGAGGAGTGGGGGACACTGGAGACAGAGCGGCCGCATGCAGACAGGCGCCAGGGTGAGCTGCAAAGGCACCGGCCCCACGGCCCAGGCATCAAAGCAAAATGGCAGCCGCTTAACTTCCTCCAGGTCTCATCCCACAGTGACCCTTGTGGCTCGCTCTACCTGGAAACGTACAGGGAAGGGAATTCTGGGGGGATGTGGTTCTACCTGGCCGAGTTACCACATTATAAAGCCACCTCAAGTTTGGGGGTGCGGCTGGAGAATTTGCACTTCTAGGAGGTTCCCAGGTGATGCCCTTGCTGCACGTATGTGAGCCACCGCGAGTCTCTGCACGTCCAGCAGCACATGCGTTGGTCAGGACTGTCTCAACAATCGCATTTCGTCTGCATGGCCCCGGCCACCAAATGCCAGTTGAGCTTCCGATTTGTGGGACAACTACACGTCCTCACGTCCGGTTTCCAGAATGCTCCTGTGGGAACCTACACAGTCCCTGGGAAGGAACTCCTGGGGTTCTCTCGGCAATTCTAGGAAGATGCCCGAGAGAATCCCTAGAGGGACCTGCAGATACCCAGTCATTTCACACTGACATCAGCACAGGACCCACTCCAGCTCTGGTCAAGGAGAGCGGAGATTCAGCAGCACGGAAGGGAGAGAATGTTCGGGAACTGTCTTGGCCTCATAAAAATTCAAGAACTAAGAGAAAGACTAAGCAGCAAAACGGAGAGAAACAAAGAAATACAGCAAATGGCACTGCAGCGAAGGTGAGTAATTCAGTTCGGGACCGCTGTGGCTCCTGCGTGAGGCTGGGTCTCGGGGGAACAAGGATGCGAGTCTGTGGAAGGAACCCTGGCCCGGAGCATGGACACCTGTGCAGAGAAGAGCAGGGGCGAGAAGGAAACCGCAGCCTGAGACAGATGGACAGGGAGGGCAAGGAAAGGGAGACAGAGACAGGGCACGGTAAGGTTTGCGTGAAGGCAGGAGGCATGAACGGTCCCTCCCGTGTGTCGTTGCCGTGACCGGTTATTATGAACGGGTCCGGTCAGCGGGGCTCGCAGGTGCCCGCAGCTGTGGGAGGTGGAGGTGACGCCACAGGTTCCGGTCCTCTCCACCGCGTTTACTGAGCATCGAACCGCGCTGGCCGCTGGGATAGGAGATACAGAGATGTGCCAACCTGGCCCCGCTGGCGGGGGACTTGAAGGACCCACGTGTAGGGGGAAGCAGTCGTGTGTTCTGAGGGCACAGAGGGCCGAGTATCCACCCCTGCTTGGTGAGAGACCAGGTGTGATCAGGAAAGAGGATATTTGAGTTGTATCCTTCCTTCAGGCCAAGGAGACGGTGGGGTGTTCCAGGCCGAGGGAACCACGTGGGAAGAGACAGAAGTGAGAAAAGCCACAGGCCCAGCCTGGGAGGCAAAGCAAGTTGGAAATACGACTGAGAAAATGGGCTGTGGCCAGTCAGTAACGGCCCCGCGTGCCAGGCCGGAGAGCTGAGCCCGGAGGCTTTTGAGTGAGCAGATCCGGGCGGGGACTACGCGGCTGTCTGGACGAGGGACGTAGGCCTCCTCCAGGCCAGGAGAGCAAGGATGTGTGACAGATGCCCACCTGTGCGGCAGCCCGTCTTTATATGCTCATTCATCGTTTGTGATACGTCTCCTCTGGGAAGTATAACCAGTCAGCGGGCGGTTTAGGTTTCCTCTGCCCAGCACCACCCCGTGGACTCGGGCAGAGTGGGCGCCAGGAGGGAAGCCAGACACGAAGGACGAATGTGTGAATCTGCTTAACATGAGGGACCTGACAGGCCAATTCACGGGGACAGAAAGTAGAACTGTGGTTGCCAGGGCCTGGGGGGAGGGGAAATGGGGAGTTGGCAGTGAACGGATATACTTTGAGTTTGGGCTGATGAAAAAGTTTTGGTCTTGGATGGTGGTGATCATTGCACAGAAATGCAAATGTCTTTGATGCCCTGAATTGTACCCTTAAACATGGGAAAATGGTAAATTTAATGTTGTGTATGTTCTACTACAGTTTTTTTTTTTCAACTTGAGTTTTAAAAATTAATTTATTTTATTTTTTGAGAGAGAGAGAGGGCACAAGTGAGCAAGGGGCAGAGAGACAGAGAGAATCCCAGAACGGGCAGAGGGAAAGAGAGAGAAAAGTGGGGCTCACCCAAAGCGGGGCTCGAACTCACCCAATGCAGGGCTTGAACTCATGAACTGTGAGATCGCGACCTGAGCCGAAGTCAGGTGCTTGCCACCCAGGTGCCCCCCCCAAAAGGTTTTTTGAATGTTTATTTATTTTGAGAAAGAGACACAGAGCACGAGTAGGGGAGGGGCAGAGAGGGAGGGAGACAGAGAATCCGAAGCAGCCTCCAGGCTATCAACGCAGAGCCCAACGTGGGGCTCGAGCCCAGGAACCATGAGATCGTGACCTGATCTGAAATAAGAGTTGGACACTTAACTGACTGAGCCAGCCAGGCACCCCTGTTTTACCACAGTTTTCAAATGTGGGTGCCAGGGCCCAGTGCTTTAGAGGGCCCAGCCCCATCCAGCCCTCCTCTAGCTGTGTCCTTCTCCGTGGCCGGGAAGTCCGCATGGCCAAGGCAGTGCGCCCACAGATCCCACGTTCCTCCTCCAGGCCATCTTCCGGGAACCCGGGACCCAGAACGTCCTGTCTGAATGGCCTCTTGTCCATTCCATCCTCTCACGGACAGGCTAGGCAGTCGGCGTGTGCACTCTGGGCCTGAGAGGTGGCCAGAGCAGCTGCTGGCGGGAGCACGGACAGAGAGGAGCACGGACAGAGCCCACATGCACAGAGCGGGGCACCTGAACACTTGCAGGGGAGGCCTCACAGCGCAGAGCGGGCGGGGCAGGGACGGCTCCTCCCACACCGCCAGGTTCCATCCTGGGCCTTGCAGGAGTCCGCAGTTCTTTCTTTTTTTCTTTTTTAACATATTTATTTTTTGGGAGAGCACAAGTGGGGAGGGGCAGAGACAGGGGGCAGAGGATCTGAAGCAGGCTTTGCGCTGACAGGCTGACAGCAGCGAGCCTGATATGGGGCTTGAACTCCCAAACTGGGAGATCATGACCTGAGCCAAAGTCAGGCCCTCAACCAACCGAGCTACCCAGGTGCCCCAGGAGTCCCCGGTTCTAAATTCGAAGCCTGGCTTCATCGCCTCACAGCCTCCAGGATGGCTAGAATCGAAAAGACAGAACAGGGATGCCTGGCTGGCTCCGTCGGTAGAGCATGCAACTCTTGAGCTCGGGGTTGTGAGTTCGAGCCCCACGTTTGGGTCTAGAGATTACTTAAAAATAAAATCTTAAAAAAAAAAATAAAGAACCAACTATACCCAGTTTGGGGGGAGGATGTGGAGCAATGAGAACCCTCATATACTGCCAGTGTCACTGTAAAACGGTGCAGCCTCTTTGGAAAGTAAGTCTCGCAATTTCTCCAAAGGTTGAACATCGAGTTACTAGAGGACCCGGCGATTCCACTCCTAATTGGAAACGCGTCCACACAAAACGTGAAAACGTGCACATGAATGTTCACGGCAACATGATTCCCAACAGCCAAAGGTGCAACGAGCCAATGTCCACCCGCTGACGCAGGGCTAACAAAACCTGGGCTGTATCCAGACGACGGGACGCTTCCAGGCTGGACAGGGGAGTGAAGCACTCACACCTGGTCCACGTGGATGAGCCCGGAAAACACGAAGCTGAGGGAAAGAAGCCAGTCACAAAAGGCCACTTTTTGTAGGATTCCATTTATGTGAAATGTTCACGCAGGCAAATCCGCAGAGACAGAAAGTGGATGAGTGGCTGCGAGCGGACGTGGGGCGGAGGGACGGGGGGCGACTGCTAATGGATACGGGCTTTCCTGGGGTGATGAACATGTTCTAAAATTAGATAGTGGTGACACTTGCAGAATTTTCTGAATATCCTGAAAACAGCTGCATTTTAAACTTAAAAAAAACCCACACACAAATCTGATGTTCCACGTCATACTGAAGTATACTTGTTGAGGGGAGACGCTAAGAATATCAGTCTGTTAGCTTGACTTGGAACCCTCAATATTTAGACGACTGTCACGGCCTGTACTCTGGCCAGTGTCTCACAATGTCAGGGTCCGGCCCCGGGGCTGAGCTACAGTTATGTGTTTTAAATGATGGTAGGGTGTTTGGGGCATCGGACCAAACCTGACCCAGGGTCAGGAGTTCTGCAGGTGAGAACACAGGGCACAGAGAGGGGATGTGGCCTGGACAGGAGGGCGGTCATTAGTTAAAGGGACCAGCTGTCCGGAGCGGTTTTGGGAGACCGGGTCCCGCCGCTACTTCCCGCAGGTTTTGCCCCCCACCCCCGTGGGCCTTCAGCACATCAGCATCTCACAGGCCTGACAGAGACGCTGTCCTTGCTAAGGGGCCGTGGCAGGGACTCTCAAGAGTCATTCTGGGCACACACAATCGTTCCCTTACGTGCTGACGTTACAGCCCAACCCCCACAGAAGCCGTGGCTCCCAGGAGTGCGCATCTGGGGACTGATACGACAGGATCATCGAGACCCCCCCCTGTGGCGGAGGCAGACAGATCAGGGCCGCAGTCCCAGCTCTGTGCGTCTCCCCACACCTCAGAGTGGCCGAAATGGTCGACACCCTACAATAAAGTGCTTAGCGTGGGGCCTGCCTCGCCAAATACGCAGGGAACCAGGGAACAGGGGCTGGTGTTGATTCGCTCTGCCTTCCACTAGAGGACTGGCGGAGCTGTGCAGAAGGCCTGGGGAGCCGGGGTCCTGGAGAGAAGTAAAGGGAGAGGGTGTTGTTCTCTGCAAGCCAAGCAGTCAGAGCCAGTGAGTGGGTCCCGCATCCTGGGCTGAACAGAGGGGAGGCCGGGGTCACACGCACCTCAGCGGGGTTTGGTGCTTGTGGCCGTTGGAGTCTCTTGGACTCTCCACCCTGGGGCTGAGTCTGTGATCACTTGATGAAAACGGCTCACCCTTTGGCCATCGCACTCACAGGATTCGCTTGGAATTCGCTTATTTAATGGGTTAATATACTTGCATCAGCTTCGGCTACTAGGATTAGTGCCCCGAAACCCAACTCCTGTGTTTCTTGCTCTCTGTACGTGAGGATAAGAACCGGTATTTCTGCTATGCGCCTCTTCAGTTAAAATTTTGCAATGCATAATCTGATTGTCATCTATTGCAACTTTTATAATAGAGGTGAATTTCATGCATTCCCCGCTATCACTTCATTATTTTTCTCTTGAGGGGATTTCCAAGTGAACAGCTTCCAAAAGCCACCCTGCTTGCCTGGTTCAGAAACTCTGAAGCCGTGATTATGAGCTGGAGCTGGAGGTGAGCTAAAAACTAAAGCCCCCGGAGCTTTGCTCATGCCGCGTCCCGAGGTAGGCGAAAAGGCAAATCAGAACACTCTGGAGCAAGGGAATGGATAACTAGTTTCAAATCAAAATCCAGGCACTGTAAAAAGCACATATTACGTTGGGTTCACTGGGCAACCTCTCCACGTGATAGTCAACTGGTGAGACTCAGTGCTCTAATCTTCCACTGAGAACTATGCCAACATCACTTAGGAGAGCCATCTCACGTGTCCCAGTGCTTCACGGACTGTAAAATCCGTATGAAATATCTACAGTCTCCAGCTCAGTTTTCCCCTTGCTTTGCTAAGGGGAAAATACACATGAGATGGCATGGTAATGGATATTACATCTGAATCTCCGTGTTCCATTCCAAAAGTTTCCAAAAGGGAATGTGGTTATTTCCAAACTCTTTTTATAACGCACAGCTATGTTAATTTTAGTATCGTGAATTTCCACCCAAGTAAAGATTTTCTCATTCAAAAGAGTAAAATGATTTAAAAGAATACATATCAGATTTATTTCCTGGCCGTATAAAAAAAATTCTGAACTCAGATTTCTGGGATACCTCTTTGAAAACGATCTCCAAAAACAGGCTCTCCGAAGTGTCCTCAGTGGCAGCAAACTGACATCCTTCGAAGGACTTCTGGTTCCAGATAGCAGATACTGGGCAGAGACAAGTCTCACAAATAAGAGAGGTGACCGAGCCAGATAATAAACACGCTGTTCATTCTGCCAGTGTTTATTAAGCCTTTCTTCCATGCCGGACACTACTCTGTGCTAGAACTACATCGATAGGAGGCCTTCTAAGGTGGTCTGAAGACAATTCTCAGAGGAAAACTCAATGTTTTCAGCAATGGCAACAACAAACAGAGTTCACAGCCCGTCAGAACGGCTGCTTTTGACGGACAACACTTACTTGAGTAGGTTCTTTTATGTTCGTTAGAAAAGACTCCTTACTTAATCGTATTCTATAAATCTAACGATATGAAACCGTGACATGTGTAGACTGTGCTTTGTTTTATAACTGGTGGGTTTCTGGAAGGTTGGGGGAAAATATTTTCAAGCCAAATGCACGAAGGAGAAACTAAGAGCAAGAAACCGTATTCCATTTCTTTCTAAGCACCATTTGCTGCGTGTGTCAGAGTCCCTCCAGGGGCTGTGCTCTGCTCACTCAGAGACACACCAGATCTCCAGGACCTGTGCGCCTGCACGCGGCCTCCCCTGAGGCCGGGGATGGAGCGGCGGCTCCTCCAACCCGGCCTCCTTCCTAACCGCTGCCAAGGTTAGTGGTCGTTGCTCCGGACGTACTTGCAAACGGAAAAGGCTTTCCCCATTTCATCATCCTGTTCGTGATCTCCTAGACCCAGTGTTATATTTTTAGGGCACCGCATGGGCCGTAGGGCTCGCCGGCAGCACTGCTGGCAATTTGGAGCGGTTCTACCCTGCGAGACGTCTGCTTAGGTCGAGTCCTATTAATTGCTGGTTCTATACCTCAAAGATGCCAGTCTCCTATGGCTCAACCTAACATGTCGAGAGGAAGAGTAGGTCATGGTTTAGAAAGCCAACCTGGAGCACTGACCTTTCCTCCTCCAAATGACACGACAGAGTGCTCTCCTCTTGGGTAAGAAGCACGTAGAGAAATGGAGACGGTTCGCGGGCCCCACCCTCCACAGGGAGAACCGTGGAAGACCTTGAAAAATGTGCTCAGTTAATAAATCCCCGTCTAGCTGCCCAGTGCTGAGAAGAAAGAGCTCAGCCACTACCGGCCCTGTGGCGGAGCCGGCCACCGTTAATGCCATGAGCACCGCAGGGCGGACCTCCTCTGTCCTTGAAGGGGGGTCTTGGGGACAAGAGTCTCACCCTCATATTACCAAGCTGTGGAAGTTAAGGCACAGAATCCTAATGGAGACCTATCGTGATGGTGATACAGTCCAATTCAGAATGAGTCTCTGAATTCTCTGGAAATTAGCTTCCACTTCAATAGCGCGGATAAGCAAGCCCTGAGTAGTATTCCGTAAGCCAGCTGAGTTTTCAGTGAGAGAAACACAATGACCTCTACCGAACTGGGACCTAAATCCCTGGTCTCCCATCTCCTGTGGGGGTCGTGGTATAGAATCAAGGACCATACAGACCTTTCTTAGAACAGATTCTGTGGTGCTTCTAGATTTGATGCTTCTTAAAGACATTTAGAGCCTCTCGCCCACATGGGTTCTCCGATGCGCGCTAAAATGCGAACTGTTGTTAAATCGCCTCCCACAGGCACCGCATTCGTAGGGCTTCTCTCCCGTGTGGGTCCTCTGGTGTATGATGAGACTTGAGCTCTGATTAAAGCTCTTCCCACATTCACCACACTTGTAGGGCCTCTCTCCAGTGTGAATTCGCCGGTGGGTAATGAGGTTTGAGCGGTCACTGAAACTTTTGCCACACTCGAGACACTCATAGGGCTTCTCTCCCGTGTGGGTCCTCTGGTGGCTGGTGAGCGTGGAACTCTTACTGAACTTCTTCCCGCACTCAGGGCACTGATAGGGCTTTTCGCCAGTGTGCGTTCGCCAGTGCGCACTGAAGTGCGAGCTATTGGTGAAACTCTTTCCACACTCACTGCACTTGTGGGGTTTCTCTCCTGTGTGGACTCTCTGGTGCATCAGGAGGCTGGAGCTCTGGTTGAAGCTTTTCCAGCACTCTCCACATTTATAGGGCTTTTCTCCAGTGTGGATTCTCTGGTGTGCTGTGAGGTTAGAATGATCACTGAAGCCTTTCCCACATTCGGGGCATCTGTAGGGCTTCTCCCCGGTGTGGGTTCTCTGGTGGCAGACCAGGTGTGAGCTTCGGCCAAAGCTTTTCCCACAACGGCCACACCTAAAAGGTTTCTTTTCTCCGATGTGGGCTAACCGGTGGACAGCTAAGTGGGAGCTCTGGCTGAAATTTTCCCCATATTCACAGCATGGATAGGATTTTTCTCCTACGTAGGTTCCCTGAGGACCTATGAATTTCCCTGCGTCTCTTTCTGGAGGGGAGAGTGACCCTCGTCCATCTTCTAAGGGTACCTCCCATTGCTTTTCTGCCCCATATTTGCCTTCCCAGTCTCTCCTCCAGGCAAGGTACTGGGAAACATCCACTTCGGGTCTTTCTAATAATGCCCCCGGCAGTTCTGCTCCCTCTGAAATGTTCTGGCTTGAATTCTCCTCATTCTCTGTCCTTGTTTCAAGATCTGAAAGAATGAGGTGAAACTGCAAATGTAGCGTGTTTTCTGAGCTCAGAAGAACAGAACCGATGAGAAAGCGGCCCTACCGGACGGTCGGAAACAAACTCTCGCCGGTGACACATAGAACACAGCCAGTTTGCCATTAACCAGAAACCAATCATCTGGAACAGGGCTGAAACTCGTTCAAGACAGCAGACTTCCAGATCTCACTCCCTCCCCCAGCTTCTGAACAAGAAGGTGGTGGGGAGGAAGGCTGAGGAAAGGGAGGAGGGCAGGACCCAGGCCCATTTCTTCCTCTCCCCGCCAATCAGATGCTCTGCCCCCAGGCATGGCCCCTCTTCTCCTCCCCACCCACCTGTGTGCTGGCAATCGGTACTAAAAGGCTACCTTTCTCTTCCAGGCAGAGGGACAAGCCTGAGAGTGATTCTGGCCTCTCTCCGTTCCCTTCCTTGCAATTGGGAGGGAGGACTTCTTTGATGAGCGAGGAGCTGGGCCCCGTGGCTCAGAAGACCAGCAGTGAAGCCTCTATCCCTGCGGGGCGAGGCTGTGGCCGTCCCCTGCTGCCTGTGGCTCCAACTGGGGTTCAGTGAGGAAGCTCACCGTGGCCACCCATCTGAGCCACACTGCCCAACGGCTCTACAGTTAGAAAGCTGTCATTTGATCTCAGCGTCTTACTCTTACGTTTCTTGGTTGGTCTGGAATCTGAGCGGGGGAAGAGCAGTACTATTTATCAGATCTCCTAAACTTCCAACAAAATGACTGGGCCCAACCAAGGAGGGAAGCTCATCTTAACCATGAGAAATTCACCCCTGCAATAAGCTAAGTTTAATTTGGGGTCGCCAGGGCTCACTTTTTCTATTAATCTAGTTAAGTGATAGTTAATTATAGTTAAAACTCTGATAGAAACTTAAGAGGGAGGGGAGCCTGGCTGGCTCAGTCGGTAGAGCATGTGACTCTTTATCTTGGGGTCATTAATTCGAGCCCCACATTGGGGGTAGATGTTTACTTAATAAATAAAGGGGGCATTAAAAAAAAAGAAATTTAGAGGTGCCTGGGTGGCTCAGTCGGTTAAGCCTCCGACTTTGGTTCAGGTCACGATCTCACGGTTCATGGGTTTGAGCCCCACGTCGGGTTCTGTGCTGACAGCTTAGAGCCTGGAGCCTGGTTCGGATTCTGTGTCTCCCTCTCTCTCTTTCTGCCCCTCCCTGGCTCGCTTCTGTCTCTCTGTCTCTGTTTCTCTCTCTCTCTCTCTCTCTCTCTCTCTCTCAAAAATAAACATTAAAAAAAGAAATTTAGGAGGGAAATCATCAACGCTAAGGATTTGTTTATATCTATCTAGAAGCCACGGTAACTCGGGAGAGCAGGCTTTCCTGGCTGCCACCTGCTTTTCTGTTCTCCCACGTCCTGTGGCTTCAGCACCCCTGCATAATAAACCGGGAAGGCCAAGTGAGTGGGTTCCTCTCCCAGCCCTTGCCCAGTGCTGCCTTGTCCGTGTTCGGAATTCCAGATCTGACTTCCTTGTTGGTGCAATACTAGCTTTCGCTCGTTTTCATTCATTTCCCACCTGCACAGGAAGTTTTCCGGAAGTCCCGGGGATCGTCATTCCAAAGCTCTTCACTTCTCTCTGGCCTCGAGACCCCATCTGGCTGGCGGACTGGAAGTCCTACTTGAGGAAAATCAAGAAGGGACATGGAGTTCTTATGCAATTTGCCTTCTGTTCTTATATCTGGACGTGGTGGGTGAAATGAGAATGGAAACACCTACCAGAAAGATCTGGTTTTCAGAAGAAATCGTTTAGTGAATGACTCAGGAAATGTGCCCCCTTAAGTGAGGAGTACAGGGCAAGGTGTTCATCTATCTTAACAGTAAGTACAATGATGGTGACAATGAAAAGGAACATTTGCTGAGGGCCAGCAATGTACCAGGATCCTCATAACAGCCCAGTGAGCTAGATACTGTGTCCATTTTACAGATGAGACAGTGGAGGCCTAGGTGTTTAACCAGTTTGCCCAAGAACAGAGAAGTCTTTCAGTGGCAGACTGTTGTATGTAATACGCACAGGGTATGTTAGATGGAAACAAACAACTGGACCTTTACATCACTCGGACCTCTCTTTCCTCCTATAATGGTTACTAATATTATTTCTAGGATGTTGTTACTAAAAGCAGACAGGGAGCAGGGCAAGACCCTCAACGTTGTCTTTGTGAGTCACCCTGCACTACTGGCTAAGAAATCGGTCTTAACCTGAGGAGGTCACTCCAGAGTGATAGACAAGAAGCATCTCTCCCGCTTCACAGTCCCTAATGCTTCCCTCGGGCCCTCGTCTCTCCCACCGTCTGTGGCCGCTCTGGGGAGGAGAGCTTACCCCTGGGATTCCCCCTCAGAGCCTGGGGGCCACGGCTCTTGGGCTCCTCTCGGGGCTCCTCTGCCGGTTCGCTACCGTCTCCCGTCACACCTTCCAGCACGGCCTTCCGGTTCTCTTCGGAGCCCCCTCTATTCTGCAGGAGGCCTCCTGCCACATCGAAGGCATCAAAGGTGCTGGCAAGGGTCCAGGGGCTCATCAGGGCGTCCATCTCACGATAGAAGGGGCAGGTGCCCGGGGCGTGCGTGCTCCTGGCTTTGCGGTAGTGGGTCTGGAGGTTTTTGAACCGGTAGCGACACTGTTCCAGGGTCCGCGGGAAGCCGCGCTCCCGCAGCCGCTCGGCCACCAGCCGGTACACCTGGCGGTTCCGATGGCAGGTGCGCAGTTTCTCGTGAATGTAGGGCTCACCGAGAATCCCCAGGAAAATTCTGGTTTCTTCGTAGCCCCAGTGCACACCTGGAGGAGAGGTACAGAGGTGAGCTGAGACGGTGCTGCTGGTTGTGCGGAGGACAGCGGGAGACCCCCCGCTCCCGCCACAGCATCTCGGTGATTTCCGGAGAAACAGTCAAGCGGGTTTTCCTCTGTGATGGGACTCGATCCGACAATATGCACACGTTCACTTTTACACTTATACACATGACTCTTACATAATGGTTCTTCCTTTCTCTCGACTGCACACAGGAACAAAGGGCTGTCCCATTTGTACATAAAAATAGCCTTTCCTTGCCCTTTCCAGATGACTACAGTGTGCCCTGAATCCCCACGGCACCCCCGAAATAACCGGTCGCGGCGAGCTTTTCTCCAAACCCCGCTGACAGCGAGGGCCCTCCCAGCTTGCTCATGACAAGGACTTACCAGCCGGACTCCGAAACAGGGTTGGGATTCCAGGGCTTCCAGACACTTCTTCGACCCCCAGTTCTTCCCCCTCCGAATCCTCTGTGACGGCTCCTAAATGCCCTTCTTCTACAGATGCTGTTGTGTGGCCAGGGTCCGGCCCCTGCTTCTCTGCCCTGCCTTCCAACACAGCCTCAGCCAGCACTGCCTCCTCCTGTCCCCAGCGGCGCCCCTGAAGCTCTGCATGCTCCACATCACAGGCCCCGTGCCCAAGAAGAGCCCCTGCCACCTCTGGAAGGGGGGTGGCGGCCCGTGGGCACATCAGGGCGTCCATCTCACGATAGAAGGGGCAGGTGCCCGGGGCGTGCGTGCTCCTGGCTTTGCGGTAGTGGGTCTGGAGGTTTTTGAACCGGTAGCGACACTGTTCCAGGGTCCGCGGGAAGCCGCGCTCCCGCAGCCGCTCGGCCACCAGCCGGTACACCTGGCGGTTCCGATGGCAGGTGCGCAGTTTCTCGTGGATCCAAGACTCACTGAGAATTCCCAAAAAAGTCTTGGTTTCCTCATAGCCCCAGTGCACCCCTGCCACCTTCTCATCCTCCAGGCCCTGCAGCTCCAGCTCGTCCCACATCTTGGCTTTTCTCAGGACGGGCACGTGGCCAGGCTGGCCTCTCCCCCCGCCCGCTGCGGAGTCGCTGGCGTTCTCCTCTCTGGGACACTGAAGATCACGCCTCCGTGGGTCCTCCTCCTGCTCCACGTGGGAGCTGACACTGGGTAGGGGGGTTGGCAAATCTGTTTGCAGAGGGAGACAGAAGATACAGTGGTTTGGTGACTCTCATCCCAACCACTTTATATGCCAGGGAGGGGAGATACTATTAATTTTTTTTTTAAGTCTGAAGGGATTTTTGGGAAGCCTCGGTAAAAGTAGTATTCAGGCTGCGAGGGAACAGTAAGAAAAAAATCCAGGCCCAAATCTAGACCTACACATGCACGTACATCTGTCCTGAAACAAATAAAATTCAGGCTCCCACCAGAGGCCTTACTGACCGTCTTCCTAAGATGGTCAGTAAATGTCAATACAATATTCTCTCTGGGTTCTAGAAACTCATCCTTGAGAGCACTGACTTTGGTATTAGATTATGGGTCTCTTTTCAAGCAGAATTGAGGGCTTTGAACAATATGATCCCAAAAAGGTCTGGAGTAGTGAACACTACAGATGACGCCACGGCTAACTTTGTACAGGAAAACGGTGCTCTTACCCGGCGAGACCTCACTTGCAGATTTCTCCCAACTTCTTTCCAGGTGGTTCCTCCATCCAGGTCCTGGCTGCCTCCGTGCCTCCTGGGAGATGTACACGGCCACATCGCCGAATGTCACCAACTCCTGGGAAAACACAACACCCCGTTCAAAAGGTGCTGCCTTGAGACAAAATGCCTCCCTATACGGCCTTCATCAGAGGGCAGGTGACAAAAAAGGCTGAGGAGAAATTAAAAAGTGAGTTTTCTTTGACTTTTAAAGGCAATAAAGGACAGGGGGAGGGAGCAGGGGAGAGAAAGAAAAGCCAGAAAGAAACTAACATTTACGGAACACAGGTGTGCTGTGCCAGATAGTTTCACACTTGCTCAGTTATACAGTATGTGGCAGAGCCAGGATTTGAATGCAGGACTCTCTGACCCTGAGGCTTTTGTTCCCTCCACGCCTCCACAGTCCTGCACACCATGTGGGCAAGACTCGGATATGGAAAGAAGGAAGTAACTATTCCTTTTAAGGCAAACGTGCCAATCTGCATGATCTTACAATCTCGGGCTCAAGGAAAAGAATGACTTAATACCATTCCTCACCACCTCAGCTGTGGTGCTGCCTTCCAGACGGAGGGGGGTTTCGGCAACATTTTTCTGGCTGGTGAAATTCTGGAGCCTAATCTACAAAGTTACTGAGAACCCCCTCCACCCCTCCCCCTCCTCCCCTGGGTAAAATTCTCTTGGCATTTCTGGTGAGCAAAAGAGTTGGCGGCAAAGGGCCCCCACTTGGATAGTGAAAGGTGTCCGAAGTAAGAGAAAGATCTGGCTCACCTGGGGGCTGTGCATCATCCCCTGGTCACCGCCGCCCTCCTCCACAGAAAGACCCAGAGTTCCAGGACCAGGCAGGGCTGTGGGGAAGAGAAAGGAGCCGTGAGGAGACCACGTTTCTCAACTCCTCCTGAGGACGGGCCCAACTTAGTTCTGAAACAGAAGAGTCTTCCCCCTTCTCTTGGTGTCTGCTCTGTCCCAGCAAAGAAAGTTGGTGAAAAACCAAAATGAGGAGAGTTCCCAATTTTCCCCTTCCATGTCCATCCAGGTTACTGATGCAGTTTCATGATTTTCTTCTTCAGTTTTGATAACACATCTGCCTCATCCAAATTGGTCTGGGACACATGTACCTGTCCTGAGAATTACTGTGCTTGGATTTGACCCCACCTTGCGCTTTCTCCACCAGCCAGACCTAAAATCTGTGCCCAACCTACTGGGACAGTAACCTCACTCACACAAGGAGAGGTACCACAGGCTCCGCTGGGTACTTTTACAAAACATGCCAACCAAGGCCCTTCCTCCCTTCGGAGGTACCTGCCGAGGATCCCCCAAGCCTCATTTCACCTGCCCCATCCTCCCACCTTCGGCACTCTGAGGGACCTTACCCACCCTCTCCCCAGACTGCTGCTTCTTACCGCTCCTGTGCAAGGCTGGGAGTTCCTCTTCGGGACTGTGATGCCACTGTTCTTCCGGTTCTGGCTGTGAGTTCTTCACCACTGCCTGTAACAGACACATGAATCCTGTCTGTGCTTGCTTGAGATGGATGTCTTGGGAAGCTAGTACTGATCCTAAGCGTTCCTTCTCCTCTGAGCATACCTCCTGGTCCTGTTCAAGGACTAGAGGGGTCGAAATTCTGTAGGCACTAAAACTTAACTATCCCAAGATGCAAAGAAGCAAAGGAGGAAATCAGTCTCCTGCAAATCACTGCAGTCCAGTAAGGAGTGTGGATGTGCAAAAGACTAACAGATAAGGTCTGGATCCCAGGCTCACTGCAATCTGCCCACCAGCTCTCCTGAGGCAAGACTCAGCCAACCAAAAATATAGCTGTTTTTCAATAGGACCCAAAGGTGCAATACCGGCCATAAAGACCAGTGAAGCCACTTGCGTCAGGCTGGCTGCTGACGAATGAGAGCTGTTCTCCAAAAAGAAACCAAAAACCAACCCACCCACCCACAAACCCTAGCTTTTCTGTCCTTCTGTGTGCTCCTCCTCGCCCGGAGTGGTGTTCGAGCCATTTTAAGCAATTCTCTTACTTAACGGCAGGGCCCCACACTCAGAGCAAGCGCTGTTACGCATTCTCTGAAGAGTCCGTCTGGGCGTGGAAGGAAAGCCGCAGCCACCAGGCCCAGGGAATGAGCAAATGCCACTTTGCCACGAACAGCAAAGTACGGCACATCACCCACACTGCTGGCAAACCAAGGGCACTCTCCCACTTCCCCCTGCTTTACCCAGAACAAGGTTCTCGCTGCTCACCTGGAGCCCCCGTCTCCCAGGCTCTTTCTGCAAGTCTTCCACCAGGGCCACAGCCTCCTCTCCACTCTCTGGATGCTTCTGTCTAACCCAGAACTGGATCTCCCGAGGAAGGACAGCCAGGAACTGTTCCAGCACTAGCAACTCCAGGATCTGCTCTTTCGTACACTTCTCTGGTCTCAGCCACTGATGACAGAGCTTCCGGAGTTGGATGAGGGCCTCCCGGGGTCCTGATGCTTGTTGATAGCTGAAATGCCAAAACCGCCGGCAGGAGGTCTCTGGTCCAGGGTCGCTCCTTTGGGAAATTTCCTGCTCCCAGTGGGAATCGTCTTCCAGCTTCACTCTTTGAAGCTCTTCTCGCGCTCGAGGAGTCTGGACTTGTGGGTCCCCAGCTACAGCCATCGTTCAGCTCACGGAAGAACCTTGCCACTGGGCTCTGAAGCTCAAAGCTCTTCCTTTACCTCAATGGGGAGCTACCATCAGATAGGAGTCACTAAGTAGAACTCGAAATTCTAGAGCCACGGATAATACATTACAGAGTGAATGCTAGTGACCATCACAAGTGTCAGCCCAGCAGGACTGAGGTGAAGAAAAGAGCCTTCGTGTCCTCCCCTCCCCATGTCCTGGTGCCCGTGGAGTCTGGCCCTGTGTCACTGGGGAAGCAGCTCCAGAAGTTTAAGAGGAGGGTCAAGAGCGGGTGATCTGATTGGAAAGTAGGGGGGCTTGAGGCTGTGTTTGCACAGCAATTTACTTGAGGCCGAGAAGATGTCACTCATCCACAATGACGAGTGAGGATGGACTGGAGAAGACAATGGGGACAATAAGCCGCCCACCCTCCCAAGCCACTGGTCTTCGGAACTAGAGTGTGACAAAGTCAATGTGGCAGGACAAGTACGAGAGGGCGCACAAGGTAGCAGCACCTTGGAGAGCAGCAGCCGGGTGGAGCTGGCTCTAACCTTTCAGAGATTCAAACTGCCCTCACCTCTGGCTGGTCACCCCACTCGGGATTCCTCAGCCCTGGAATAACTCTCTCCCAAACAGGGAGATTTACCCTGGTTACGATTACAAGCTCTAAGAGCAGAGATACTAAAAACAGACCCATACGGGATGTCAGGGCTGGCAGGAAAGTTAAGAAATACTTGGACTTCAACTCCCTCAAAGCTGGGCAATCGTGGCTCAGAGAACCCCCAGAGACTTGCCCAAGGTCACATGGCTGGTGTTTGGCAGGAAATAAACAGGGGCTCAGCCCCTTGACCGTGGACTGGGGGACTGGCCCGCAGAGCGTGACTTACACCGGAAGGCTACTCTGCTCCGCGGGCGACCTTCTCTGGAAGCCTTATGGGGTAAATGCGGGCCCTGGGGACGGGGTCGCCTCGGCGGCTACAAGGCCAGGGTCCTCCCCGCCGAGTCCGGTGGGCGGCGCGAAGGAGGGCGCCGCCAGCACGAGGGCCGCATCTCGCCCGGGGGCCGCTCGCGGGGCGACGGGGCCTGGGCCCGAGACGGCGGGACCCTGGGTTTCGGTCCGGCCACGCCCACCCGGCGAGGGCGGCTAGGGCCCGAGGTGACAGCGGCGCGCGCCAGCCGAGGCCCTGCGACGCCGGGGGGCCGGGGCCCGTGGCACCTTCTCCGCGGCCGCGCAACGTCCCCAAACGACCCTCGAACCCCCAGCCCGGACCCGGAGTCCTGGCGTTCGGACGTCCACTAAACACCGGAAGCGGAAACGCGATCCCCAGAAGGGCTGGGTTTTGCCAGACTCCATTTCCCATAGGCCTCCGTGCCGCAGACTGACAACAGGACTAGCCAATAAAATGTGAGGACGGCCTAGACGTCTGTGTTTCAGACGAATCACTGATGAGGGGTGGGACTTGACTGCACGCGGGATCTGGGAGTTCAGAGCCACAGCCTGGAGCCGACCCAGCGGAGGTGGTGTGGTCCTACCCGCTTCCCGACTGCCTGGGGCCCTGAGTGAGAGAGAGGGAGAGCCTTTGGGGGCCCGGGGTCTGCGAGTGCGCCGCCGAGACTCCAATTCAGATTTTTCGCCACTGAAGAAAGTATTTTTCCGGCATGGTTGTCCACTATGGCAATGCTTTACCACCACCACCACCACCCCTCCACACACACACACGTCCACCACACACCCTCATTTCCTGCGTGCACAGCCCTGGGAGATTTAAGGTGAATACTTTGACAAGATGAATACTATTGACGCTTATTCATTCCAACAATCAGCCGTGGAACATGAACTTTGGCCCAAGCCAAACACTCCCTCCTCCTAAGGAATGCAGGCCAGCAGAGGATGCATTTTTATGTATTTATTTTTTAATTTATTTTTTGTATCTCTAGGTCCAACTTGGGACTCAAACTCATGACCCGAGATCAAGAGTGGCATGCTCCAATGACTGAGCCAGCCAGGCGCCTCTGGTGGATGCAATTTTAAAATGCTGCCCTGAACAACCCACATATCTCCAATGCAGTGTGGTAAGTGCTAAAAGGTGCCTTCAAAGAATGTGGCTGGAAAGAAATACTGGAGAGTGACTGGGAGAGCCCAAGAGGGTAGAAGGTGCGGCCTCAGGGGAAGGGGGCAGGAAACTGCATTTTATTGAGCACTTACATTGCATATTTTCTCTGGTTTGGATTTGATAATGAATCCTGCATAGTAGGCCTCACTCCCTTTTAACAGATGAAAGGTCCAAAATTCAATTAAAGGTGGGTGAAGCTGTGATTATTCCCACAGAAGGGGCAGCCTGGGGGGGGGGGGGGAGGGGCAGGCAAGGGAAACACAGGATGGCAAGAGGGGCTTTCCAGAAAGCCCTAAGTCCAATTGTGAGTCTGGGCCAGGAGAAGGCTTTGGGTTCCCACCATCAAGTCACAGAGAAGCTTTGCTTTTAGCATTTTCTATTAGTTTAAGGTTTCCCTTGAAAAGACGTTCCTCTGTTGTTGTTGGTTTTTTTTAACGTTTATTTATTTTTTTGAGACAGAGAGAGACAGAGCATGAACGGGGGAGGGTCAGAGAGAGGGAGACACAGAATCTGAAACAGGCTCCAGGCTCTGAGCTGTCAGCACAGAGCCCGACGCGGGGCTCGAACTCACGGACCGCAAGATCATGACCTGAGCCAAAGTCGGCCGCTTAACCGACTGAGCCACCCAGGCGCCCCTCCTCTGTTTAAAAAAAAAAGGAAGAAAATTGAAAATTACTAATCCACGTCCCTGCCCTATTACCTTAACTCAGGGAGCTCCTGAGCACATGGAACTTCCACTGGAAGCAAAATCAAGCAGGGACAGTGTAGCCCCAAACACAAGTCATATCGACCATCAGCACCACATCCAGTACTTGAAGGGAGAAGACACACATACGTGTCCTCAAGCTGTGGGCCACGCCCCTCAAAGAATGGGACTAAAGGACCCCCAAAAGTCTACACACATGAGATACTTTCCCACTTGTGGCCTCCTGGTCCCTCAGAGGACAGTTGTCCTCAGAAACCTAGACAGGTGCATTTTTTGGTGAAAGCAGGCTACGTCTAGGTCAGAGTTAGCAATACTACCACGGATAGGGTTTTAGTATTCTCTGCCATACAGAGTGACCGACCTCCTCCGAGCAGCCTTCTGGAGTGGGCACAGCAAGCACTGTCATCAGTTTTGCAGATGTGGAAAATGAGGCTTCCGGAAGTGATTTGCCTCATCATAATGCTGGTTAGTGGCACAGGTGTGTCTAGAACCCGGTCTGGCAGGTCTCTAGGTTTTTTAAGTTTATTTTGAGAGAGAGAGAGGGAAAGAGCATGCTTTGGGGGGAGGGGCAGAGGGGGGGGGGGAGAGAGAGAGAGAGAGAGAGAGAGAGAGAGAGAGAACCCCAAGCAGGCTCCACGCTGTCCGTGCAGAACCAGAAGCGAGGCCTGATCCCGAGAACGGCGAGATCACGGCCTGAGCCAAAATCAAGAGTCCGTCATTCGACCAGCTGAGCCACCCAGACACCCAACAGGTCTCTTTGGCTCACAACCCACCATCCACTATGTCACAGATGCCAGGACAGGAGTGGGAGGGAGACACAGGAGCCAGTAACTCTGAAGACAGCGCCATTTGGGACAGCTAGGAGTGGCAAATGTCTGTACATCGGTTTCAGCAAGCGTTTGGTTTCTGGATCCCTGATGTATTTAGAAAAACATTGCACAGAGGTGTTTAGAAGCAGTGCATAAGGGGACAAGGATTTCCAGGTGAAGGAGATAAAAGCTTATCCTCCAGGAATTTGACAGATGACAGCCACATATCATGAGTGGAGACTATGTTCCTTAGGCCCACTGGACCATCCATCCAACTCATTTAACCAGCGATACTAACTTACCTGCGCAAGGAGACCTGTCCAACAGGGAAACCTGGCAGAGTTAACAAGGCCATCTTGGGCACTGAGCAGACAGCATGGGGGGACACGGATAACAAGTGGTTTTGAAGCCCAGCATCTATCCCCGGAGGGGCTCGTGGCTGGCGTCTGCCTGTCCCTCACATGACCGCTTCCTTTCATGTCCGGCTGCTCAAGCACTCTCTAATCACAAAGCCACCATTGCAGTCACTCAAGACCAGGAATAAGGGGTGCTCTGAAGGAGGCTTGTGATAGGAGATCCCCCACCATAAATTAATAATTGGAGTTCTAGATTCTCTTGGTCTCTTGGAAATTGAGTTAGCAGGAGCCTGCCACCCAGGGTCCGGTCACCTCTGGTAACTGGGGAAATCCAGTCTCTGCACCAGAAAGGCTGGGGACCAGAACTCTGCGGTCAGTTGGCCAAAGGTGCCCCCGCTGAGGCCTCCTGGCAGGCAGGCCTGCCCTCAGACGCCAACAGTGTAAACAGGCAGTGGAGACGCTGTGTCTGCCAGGGCCTGGGAGCTCCAGGGGCCCGGGTGGTGTTTCCTTGGAGCCGGACTCCCCACCCCACAGCCGTTCCACAGCTGGCTCGGGCCTGTGAAGGGATGGAAAGTTCTCAGAGCTGGGACACTGGGAAGAGCCAGCAGGAGAGGGGGAACCGGGGGCAGGTAGGCCCTAGAGCCACAGCCCCTGCTGACACCAGAGGCATGAGCTCAGTTTCACCGATGACTGGGTGGAGAGCCAAAGGGGATTCGCCACCAGCCGTCACCCCCCACCAGGCGAGGAAATCCTCTGTCTCAAAATCTGACCATTGTCCATACAATCCTACTTCCGCTTCCTCTGGGGCCTGGGGCTATGTTATCAAATCATGAGAGTAGAAAAAGGAAGGGCCCTAATATTCTGTCCAGAAATTTGAAATAGCTTAACAGGGCCCGCCCAGGCAACAGGAGAGGTTAAAATGGCCGTGCGTGTGAAAAAACTCCAGGGCTGTCCGGGAGGGACTGTGAGTGCGAGCCCAGCACCCTGGGTCCCTGCTGAGCTCCCTGTGAGGAGACAGGACTGCAAAGTCAGGGATAAGGGGCTGGGAAGAGCCACCACCGGTCACGTGGCCCCATGCAAGGCAGGACCAATTCCAGTTGTGGGATCTTCTTGCTACCAGCTACAGGGAAGCCTCGTAGCCAGTGTTGTTTGCATTTCAGTGTTTGGTTCTTTTCTCCATTTTTTCCCATGGGTACTTCTCAGGGCTTTAATAACACAGTGAAATAAAGCAGCAGGTGCCGGGCAGGTTACGCACCGGATTCCCCTCTGAGCCTCCACTCCCCCAGCCCCGAAGCGGGGATATGGACCTACCTCACAGGGTTGTCAAGATCAAGTGAGGCGTACGTGTAGAACGTAGCACAGAGCCTGTGCACAGCAGCTGCTCCCTGGGTTGTTACTGTAGGCTAGTGTGGCTTATCATAAAGTATAAAAACGCAACCCAAAGGGAAGAAAAATTCCATGAAAAAAAGAAGTCTCTTTATGACTTGCCTCATACTGTAAAATGTCTACTAAAAGTCAAGGGGGGGTGGTGTGTGACTGTTGGCCCAAGTGTCTAGAACCAGGTCTGTCCAGCTGCCAACACTCCCTCTACTGTGCCAAACATGACAACAGGGACAGGGTGACAAAGTACTGCTGGGTGTGGACCTGAGGGGCCTCTGGGATGTGGCGGTGCTGTTTCTTGATCTGGGTGCTGGTTACATGGGTGTGTCCAGTTTGTAAGAGTGCCATGAGCATACACTTTTGTGCACTTACCTGTGTTTTGTATTTTAAAATGTGTATATTAGGGGCACCTGGGTGGCTCAGTCGGTTAAGCGTCCAACTTCATCTCAGGTCATGATCTCCTGGTTTGTGGGTTCGAGCTCCACGTTGGGCTCCGTGCTCACAGCTCAGAGCCTGGAGCCTGCTTTGGATTCTGTGTCTCCCTCTCTCTTTGCCCCTCCCCTGCTCACATTCTGTCTCTCTCTCAAAAATAAATGAACATTAAAAAAAAAAAACAATTTTAAAATGTATATATTAAAACGGGGGGGGGTCTCAGGATATGTCATATGAATGCACTAGGATCAAAGGGTAAGAGTGAGATAAGATACAGTCTCTTGATAAGATACATTGCTTGTCCAGACAAGAGAAATTGTGTACTAGACTCTAGAAATTGTGTACTAGACTCAGCTACAGGAAAGAACATGCCTAGTTTCCCACTGGCTTCTGACACCTGTGACATTTCAAAAATATGAGTTGTTTCATTAGGATACTGGTTAGTTTGGGGTTTTTTTTATGTTTAGATTATTTAATTTAATATTTATTTATTGGTTTATTTTTAGAGAGACAGCACACGCTCATGAGTGCTAGCAGGGGAGGAGCAGAGAGGGAGAAAGAATCTTAAGCAGGGCCCACAATCAGTGCAGAGCCTGATGAAGGGCTTGATCTCATGACCGTAAAATCATGACCTGAGCTGAAGTCAAGAGTTGGAGGCTTAACCGACTGAGCCGCACAGGTGCTCGGTTTTTTTTGAGGATTTAAAAAAAAAATTTTTTTAAGAGGGAGTGAGTACACAATCGAGGAAGAGGGGCAGAGAGAGAGAGAAAGAAAGAGAATCTTTGGCTCAACACCCAGCGGGAAGCCCGATGTAAGGCTTGATCTCACAAACTTACATCATGACCTGAGCCAAAATCAAGAGTTGGACACTCAACCAACTGAGCCACCCAGGTGCCCCAAGATTTTATTTTAAGTAATCTCTGCACCCAACGTGGGGCTCGAACTTACAACCCTGAGATCAAGAATTGCACACTCCACTGACTAAGGCAGCCAGGTGACCTGGTTAGTTGATTTTTATAGATGCCTTCGGCTGTGACTTCATTCACCAATAGCAATCAATCCTAACTTAGGCAAGAGGCACTGAAGTTAAAACTCACTAACGTGTATTTATCATCGTATCAAAGGGAAGTGTGGGGAACTGAATCCATTTTCCAGGTCAGAGTTTCGAGTTCCCCCTGCCTCTTGCATTTCTGTGTATCTCCGAGAAAGGAACTCAATTAGCAAAAAGTGAGTTCCTACCACATACCAAGTCCTGAGCTGGGTGCCAGAGATCAGTACAGGTGTGATCATAACACATAGAAGGCAGAGGGGCAGAATCATGTCTGAGGCTCTGAGGTTGGACAGTCCTTGGGTGCAGGACGCAGGATGAGGTCTGCCAGAGAAGAGCAGGGAAGGCCTCATGAAGGAGACGGTACCCAGACTGAGTTTTCAGAAATGTGCAGGTGTGCCCTCGGGAGGCCAGGCATCCCAGAACAGGGGACAGCGGGAGGACAAGGCAGGCCCTGTGGAGCACATTCAAGGGGAGCGGCCAGGGGGTGAGGATGGTCAGGGTACAGAGGTTCCTCAGAGGCCCGTCGGGAAGGCTTCATCTGCGCTCCAAGGAACACAGCCTTTCTGTAGGATGGGGAGCCCTGGGGGGGTTAAACTGGGTCGTGAAGGGCTCACACTCAGGCTGGCTACAGTTGAGGATGAAGAAGGAGGCAGGGAGGGAGCCCGCGGGCTACTGCAAGCGTAAGGGTATGAACTATGCCCTGGGGTGGGGTGAGGCGGGAGCCGGGAGAGATGTTAAAAAGGCAGAACTTACAGGGTTCGGTCCTGAACGGCTCTGAGGGAGGGAGGGAGGGAGGAAGGAGTCTTGGGTGACTCCCAGGTTTGGGGTTGAGTGGGGCCACACGATGGCAGTGCTACTCACAGAGCAAACACAAGGGAGGCCGGCAGGGAGGGGGCCTCCTGGACATGCTGAGTCTAAGGCTCTAGGAGACTGGAAAGCAGGGGTGGGGGAGCGACTGAGGGGGCGAGGCCCTGACCAGGAGGGAGGTGGCCGCTGGCGCAGGTGGAGATGGTTTACTGCTACCCTGAACGGCGGCGGCTCTCAGCTGAGCCTGGAGGAAGTGAGGGTGCCACGGACAAGCTTGTTGCTCTGGGGCCGGGACGCTGAGGGAGGACACACCGGACAGGTTCGGGGTTCTCAGGGAAGGTGAGCCAAGCTGGGTCTGGGAACGGCCGAAGCGTGCAAGGAGGCCCCTGAGGGCCCAGGAGAGGGGAGTGAGCAAGTCACGGAGAGGACCTGCTGAGTTGGACACGGGGGACTCCCCGAGGGTGAAGCAATCGCTTTTTTTTTCCACCATTTATTCTAAATTTGAAATTTGTCCCTAAATTTGTAACTGTCCCAAGGCTGTTCCCATGAAACAAACATGATAAAACCTCAATCCCTAAATGCATGTACATTTAGGGGAAATAGCCTTTGTTACAGAGGTGTGACTGAATCACAGGCAAAGACATGGCCGAAGGAAATCTGCTGGGGGGCCGAAGTAGTCCCCCCAAGGGGCCTGGGGCTTCCTGACGTCTTCCAGGGAAGAAGGCTGTGCCCTTGCATTCCGCACGGAGCCGCACGAAGGCCAGTGCCTGCTAAGCCCCCTCTGCCTCCACAGATCCGCTCCAGGGGCAGGCAGGACAGGAAGTGACGGACTCTCAACCTTTCTAGGACCACAGACTGTCATCTCCCAACCTGATCTTCTGTCCCTTTTTTTCCTAAGATATTTTGTGTCCCTACTAGGTAGAGAGGAGTAAAAAAAAAAAAAAAAAAAAAGTTTTGCAAAGCTTAGTATCAGCTCTTTTCTTGAGACTTAGAGGAAGAGAATGCTAGTATCTTCTACGACCCAAATCCCAGAATTTGGTATCAGCTGGAAAACCACCCTATCCATCCAGACAGGTGGGATTATTCCTCCTACGAAAACTTCATGGAGTTTTCCTAGAACCTAGTACCCAACACCATGATGGTACTTAAGTCCTCAATGTTTGCCAAATAAGTGAATGATGGGGATTTCATGGCCTACGTGGCTTGGTTTAACAACCATCACTGCCTAGTTTAGAAACGTCCTCCTTGTGTCTAATCTAGTTGATTCTGGATAGAGATGATTCCCAACAGCCTCCTTAGGAGGCCGCTGGCTTCTTAGCCAAACCTGCCACTCCATCTTGGTTGACAGACTGGATGCAGAGTCGGCAAAGGACGGTGGACAGGTGTGTGCACCGGTCAAGCACACAGATCTTGGTTCACCCAAAGGTGTGTTCTTTGAAGCCACTGACTTTGACTCCCTGAAGGTCTTGGGCCACTTTTGGCCTAGGGCAGGAGGTGAGTGGGTGGGAAGTGAGGTGTGTGGGTTTGCTAATAGTCCGGTCCACATCAGAAGGCAGACACAGGAAAAGAATGAGACTATTTTATTAGGCAATGTTGAGCATCCGTTCTCTAAGAACCAAGGCCCGTTGTGAGCACAGGCTCCATGCGCTGGAGGAGGTGGTTTCACATTTCCCAGAAACACTTTATCTGTTCTCCTCTTCCTTATAACAACCCCCTTGACCTGCTACCATCCCCTGGTCTCTACGGTTTCAAGGCTCGAGGACCCAACCACAAAGCGCTGGTAGCATCCCCAGACCAAGGATGACACCTGTTAGAACAGCCCCTGATTCAAGCTCACATCCCTACGGGGGATAGACTGTGTGTCCTCAAAATCAACACTTCCTTAAAAATATGAAAGTATACAAAAGCTACCAGACAGAATTCTATCTCTGCATATAGAACATAAAAAATAGAAGAACAGGAATGGCCAGTGCATAGAGATGATCTGGGGGCTGTTTATCTGTGGGGATGAAGACATAGGCCCCCCTGAAGAGTGCAGGGCTGTTCCACCCTCGATGAGACAGAAACCACCATCGGCCAGGGGTAGGCAGTGGGGGTCCCCGACTTCACTTCCCACTCAAAAACCAAAACTCCACAAAAACCAGTGCATTCCCCCAGCAGCCGACTTCCCACGGGACAGTAAGCAGAGACACAGGCAAATGTGTACATCCCCGTTTATACCCTTCCTGGCAGGCCCTGTTCAGCTCTTAACCAACGGAAAGCCTACCAGGACGCTGGTTCCAGGGCGTACAGCCTGGTGTTTGGGTGTTCCTGACGCTTTCTACAAACAGAAACGGCCTTTGCCTTCACGTGGAGGACCCAGAGCTGGACAAGCCCATCCACCCTGACCTGCAATCAAAGCCCAGGACGCACGCCAGGAAGAGTGGGTTTGGACGGGGCGCCCTGGCGTGCCAGCAGCTCGGGGTCAAGGCACCTCAACCCAGCGAGGTGGGGGCGAAACCACCAGCACCTGTGGACCGTATTTCCGAGGACTCAGCCTGGGCTGGGGGCACGCGGTCTTCCGTTCCACATGCGAAACACCCACCCCACCCCACCCCGTCCCACTAGAGAGGGGACCGAGGCACAGAGCACCGGGACGCAGGACGCCAGTCGCGCCTGGAAACGAAGCAGTGAGAAGACCCGACCCTCCGTCCCTGTGCCCTGTTCTGGGGGTTCGCCTGCGACCACCGAGGTGTGTTAGAGATGGGGACGGGGCAGGGTGAGGTCCCCGCAAAAGTCCCCAGAGACCGCTCAGGGAGCATGGCTCTCCCGGAGGGACCTCGGTGTCCCGGGGCCCTTCCGCCGCCTCAGCCCAGCTTGTCCTTCACGTGAGTCCTCTGATGGGTGATGAAGTTGGAGCTGTTGCTGAAGCCCTTGCCGCAGTCGGGGCACTTGTAGGGCTTCTCCCCGGTGTGGGTGCGCTGGTGGACGATGAGCACCGAGTTCCAGCTGAAGCCCTTCCCGCACTCGGGGCAGCGGTACGGCTTGTCGCCCAGGTGGGCTCGCTGGTGCATGACGAGGACGGAGCCGCGGCTGAAGCTCTTGCCGCACAGGACGCACCGGTAGGGCCTCTCGCCCGTGTGCGTCCGCCGGTGCGCCGCCAGCTGGGAGCGCTGGCCGAAGCTCTTGCCGCAGTCGCCGCAGCGGTGCGGCTTCTCGCCCGTGTGGATGCGCTGGTGCTTGACGAGGTTGGAGCTCCAGCTGAAGCTCTCCCCGCACGTCAGGCACTCGTAGGGCTTCTCGCCCGTGTGCGTGCCCTGGTGCGCGATGAGGCTGGAGCTCTGGCTGAAGCTCTTGCCGCACTCGCCGCACTTGTAGGGCTTCTCCGGCAGGTGCGTCCTGCGGTGCGTGGCCAGGTTGGAGCTGCGGCTGAAGCTCTTGCCGCACTCGCCGCACCGGTAGGGCTTCTCGCCGGTGTGCGTCCTGCGGTGCGTGATGAGCGCCGAGCTCTGGCTGAACCTCTGCCCGCAGTCGGGGCACCGGTAGGGCTTCTCGCCCGTGTGGATCCGCTGGTGCCGGATCAGGTTGGAGTTGTAGCTGAAGCTCTCCCCGCACTCCTTGCACGCGTACGGCTTCTCGCCGGTGTGGATGCCCTGGTGCGTGTTAAGGCTCGAGCGGTTGCCGAAGCTCTTCCCGCACTCGGGGCACGAGTAGGGCTTCTCCCCCGTGTGGGTCCGCTGGTGGGCGATGAGGTTGGGGCTCCTGCTGAAGCTCTTGCCGCACTCGGCGCACTGGAAGGGCTTCTCCCCCGTGTGGATCCTCTGGTGGGTTATGAGGTTGGCGCTCCGGCTGAAGCTCCTCCCGCAGTCCCTGCATTTGTAAGGCTTCTCCCCCGTGTGCGTGGTCTGGTGTCTGCTGAAGTTGGAGCCGTCGCTGAAGCTCTTCCCGCACTCGCCGCACTTGTAGTACTTCTCCCCCGTGTGGGTCCGCTCGTGCGTGATCAGGTGGGACTTCCGGCTGAAGGTCTTCCCACACTGCGGACACTCGTAGGGCTTCTCCCCCAGGTAGGTGCCCTGAAGGCCGATGAGCCGTCCCACCTCCCGGCCCTGGGCCGCCACCTCCCTGCGGCCCCCGGCCGGGGCCCCTCCCCGGCGCCCCCCGGGGCCACGGTCTCTCTCCAAGTCGCTTTCCCAGCCAGGCCGCTGAGTGCCCGCCCCGTCGGGCCTCTCCGGCAACATCTGCCCTGATTCCGCGTCCTCGAACACATCTTGATTGGAGTTCTCCCCATCCTCGCTCTGGATCTCAAAATCTGAAACAGGGAAGAAAAACACGTTTCTTCAATTTGTACTCAACCTCTTGTAATGATGAGGAAAGGAAAGGAAAGCAGAGTGAAATCTTTTACGAACTAAACTTTGTTTTCAAAGCAGGCTCCATGCTTGGGGCACCTGGGTGGCTCAGTTAAGTGTCCAACTTGGGCTCGGGTCACGGTCTCCCAGTCCCTGAGTTCGATCCCCACGTGGGGCTCTGTGCTGACAGCTCGGAGCCTGAAGCCCGCTTCAGATTCTGCGTCTCCCTCTCTCTCTGCCCCTCCCCTGCTCACGCACGCTCTCTCTCTCTCTCTCTCTCTCTCTCTGTCACAAAAATAAACACTAAAAAAATAAAAATAAATAAAGTAGGTTCCATGCCCAATGCGGAGCTCCAACTCACAACCCTGAGATCAGGAGTCACACGCTCTATTGACTGAGCCAGCCAGGCTCCCCTAAAATTTAAACTAATGAAAATGAAGAGGCCAAGGAATACTCAAAACTTTTAAAAACCACGTGGATTTCTGGGGCGCCTGGGTAGCTCAGTCAGTTAGGCGTCCGACTTCAGCTCAGGTCATGATCTCATGGTTCGTGAGTTTGAGCCCCTTGTTGGGCTCTGTGCTGACGGCTTAGAGCCTGGAGCCCGCTTCAGATTCTGTGTCTCCTTCTCTTTCTGCCCTGCTTGTGCTCTCTCTCTGTCTCACAAAAATTTTTTAAAAAGTTAAAAAAAAAAAAAAAGAAAAAAGAAAAAAACCAGGCTGATTTCCTTTCCTTCTGATTATCTGGTTGTCAGACCTCATACCCATGTGGTAATCACCCAGAATTTCTAAGACTTAAAGATTCGGGTCCCACATCTATATCTGTTTCTCCACTGGGAAATGAAGTCAGGTGGGGATGTGAAAATCCTAATCAAGGGAAAACAACAGGGAACACAATGACCCCCAAAACTCACCGAGGTGCCATATGCCTAACAGGTGCTCAATTAAATTTGGTGAATGAATGAATACGTTTTTCATTGGTGCTGGAGAAATTTCCCTAAAACTCAGTCTCTTTTCAGGGGTGCCTGGGTGGCTTAGTTAAGCGTCCAGCTCTTGGTTTCGGCTCAGGTCGTGATCTCATGGTTTCATGAGTTCGAGCCCCGCGTCAGGATATTCTCTCACCCTCTCTCTCTGCCCTTTCCCCACTCACGCTGTCTCTTTCTCTCTCTCAAAAATAAATTAAAAAGCTTTTAAAAAAAAAAGATTATATAATAATCTCATGCATCACACTATGGTGTTAATAATCGAACTAGATTTTAAGTAAGACAGACGAGATAACAGGGCCTCTGCAAAAAGGACTTCCAGGTGTCTATATAGATGACTGGAAGCAAGTGGGCAGTTAAAAGAGCCCTAAAATTTCTCTGCAGTAGAATGGACCTCCCATCGGTAATACAAAGTATCTACCTTCCAGAAACTTGTTGAACTACCGCCCAATACTTATCAAACATTTGGGTGAAAGAAGTCATTCGGGAGGATCGCCAAAAAGACATGCATTCCCTTCCTTTTTTTTTTTTCAACGTTTATTTATTTTTGGGACAGAGAGAGACAGAGCATGAACGAGGGAGGGGCAGAGAGAGAGGGAGACACAGAATCGGAAGCAGGCTCCAGGCTCTGAGCCATCAGCCCAGAGCCTGACGCGGGGCTCGAACTCACGGACCGTGAGATCGTGACCTGGCTGAAGTCGGACGCTTAACCGACTGCGCCACCCAGGCGCCCCAATGCATTCCCTTCCTTAACGGAGAGACTCTGAAGTCTATCCCAGGATCAAACCAGAGCAACGGAGAGCCGTTAGCCTGGATCGCACTGTTCTGATCCTCGCAGAACTGAACCGTGTGTTGATTTAATGACTCTGGCGGATAGTCAGGAGCAGTCTGAGAAGTGTCATCAGAAATTAATGGCTGTCGGGAACGTTACCACTGCCAGGAAGTTGTTGGCAACATTGTTTATACCACACAATGTCCTCTTGATGAGCGAGGAAATTTCCCTGTAACCGAAATTCCCAAAAGAACCACTCTCTGATCAACACATTTGTGTTTGCCTCACACCTCTGGTTACGGCTCCCCCTCTCTGCCTTGCCTGCTTGGAAGCTTGGAGTCAAAAGCTCAGAGAAAGAATACTGGATGTTTGTCCCGCCCCCAATCTGTGTTCTTTCATCTCATTTTCCCCTCCCATTATTTTCTTTTTTGCTATAATTTCCTTGTGCCCCTTTTTTCTTTCTTTTTTCTGTTCTTTCTTCTTTTCTTTCTCCCTTCCTTCCCTCCCTCCCCTTTCTTTCTCTTTCTTTTTGGCTAATCTCTGTAACGTTCCAATTTTAGTATATGTGCTACCGAAGCGAGCACCCTTGTGCAGTTTCTGTAAGCTGTCTTTAATTCTTTTTTGGAATTCTGTAGGGTACAGAAGTAAATCAATGATTTATTGATAAGGATGATAGGCTGATTATCCCTAACACCTAACTTAAGACCTCCAGAAAAGAGCAGATCCATCCAGAGCAGGGAAGACAATTAGTAAAATAATTATACAAAGTCCTAGTGACATTCCCATGACTGAAGCTAAGAAATCGTTTATTTAATTTTTTTTAACGTTTATTTATTTTTGAGACAGAGAGAGACAAAGCATGAATGGGGGAGGGTCAGAGAGAGGAAGACACAGAATCTGAAACAGGCTCCAGGCTCTGTGCTGTCAGCACAGAGCCCGACGCAGGGCTTGAACTCACGGACCGCGAGATCATGACCTGGGCCGAAGTCGGCCGCTTAACTGACTAAGCCACCCAAGCGCCCCAGAAATCATTTATTTAAAGTTAGATGCTTGATTCCATGATTATGAGTTTCTGCAAGGTAAGGTAAATTTCCGTATGTGCACATGATCAAATCTGCCACGCATCCCTCAGGGAGAACCCGGGTTCCAGCCGTGCCATCAGTCAATACTGGCTGAGACTGTATTTAAACTCACAGGCAGACATAAGGGTACATTTCATGCTCACTAACACACACTCTGCTGGTAGTGTGGGGGCCCCTACACCTGCCCTCTGGCCCCAGGTCTCCAGGGACCGGTGCATGTTCCCACGCGGCCAGGACCAGGAGTTCTGCGCGTCCTCGGCTTCCTGCAACGGTTTCCCAAGGTTCTAGCACAGAGGTCTGCCATCACCACTCTTCTACAAGGTCCTCCGGGCAGACGCCCTGCCCTGGTTTATTTTCGGCAAGCCAACACTACCCAAGACGTGTTTTTAAAATGACTTTACTAGTTGTTCTCTTCTGAACAAGGACACTAACTAATAAGCTTTTCCGCTGCCTTAAAATCAGAAGAACTGGTTGATGTGTTCTGGAACGAGCTCAGAAGCAACAGGGAAGATGAACAGAACCCAAACTCCATTTGCAGTGAGATTAGGGAGCAGATTAATCTGCAGACACCAAAATACATACAAGGGCTTCCAAAAACAGCAGAGACCGGGCAGAGGCCGAGGAGGCAGGAAGTGAAGAGAATAAACATGGAAAGTGGGTGCGGGGGGAGTGGGGGGGGGACTAAGGGCAACTGATCTCAATAAGCTCAGAAAGTCACTTCCTGAAGGTCAGGGACTCACCCTCAAGAGCAACAGTGCATGTGGGACCTGGGCAAGCGGGGCTGGCTTCGGGAGGTCAGGCTGCAACCAGAATCACCCACATGAGCCACCTATGCAGGGAGCGTCTGTTTCTGCGAAGCGGAGAAGGAGAGAGCCTCTGACCCTCACATTAATCATGGGAATTATTCCTGAGAAAGCGACATAGGTCACGCGTTAAAACAACACTAAGCAAAGCATCTGCCCGTAGGAAGGCCGGCTGCGAAGTGAACGGTCGAGAAAGAGCTGGAGCGAGAAAAAGCCAGAGCGGTGGCGGCAGGGCTCCGGGAGGCAGGGGAAGTCCGGAGACGAGAGGACAAGATGAGGACACAAAGGAAAAGAGGCAGACAGGAAAGCTCAGAAAGGGGGAAGGGGACCCAAATGAGAAAAGCAGTGAAAAGAAGGGGACAGAGAGGACGAGGGGATTAAAGAGAAGGGCGGAAACGGACAAAAGGAGAGGCCACACGCACAGAACTGGAGTTAGCGAGGAAAGGGAACTAAACCAAGGAACAGAACAAACACTAAAAGTGTAACCTATGAAGCTACAAGGACCCTTGAAAAGTGCGCTGTGTCAGGAAAACCAGCCCAGAGTGGTTAGCGACGAGACAGGGGACAAGGCCCCAATCACTCACATGGGGGAGGAGAACCAGCTGGGCTGAGACTTCTCCACGGGGACATTCAGCGCCTCAGGCGGCAAGAGCCGCGAGGCAGCCCAGGAAAGCAAAGGTGGGCCGGGGATCTCGTGTTCAACAAAACCCCCAAGGATCAGGCCTGCAGGCAAACAGCGCTGAATCTGCACAAAGTCACAGAATGTGGGTCCTAGGAGCCCTTCTTGAAGAAACTACCAGGAGGTGAGCTTCGGTCAACCAAGAGATGAAGGCAACCCTGGAGCAAAAGGGCTGGGGATGAACGCCTGATAGCAAGTCTCACACTACTGGGGCGATTACGATGAGAAAAGAGAACGTCAAGGTTACAGAGTGGTGCAGAAGTGATACTTTAGCCAAAATCGGGGCTGAGAGAAGGTGGGTGGGAGACGGGACGTGTTCACTGATTGCCTCATCTGGATACCCAGGAATTCAAAGCGCATCACTAAAAATTGGCAAATTGTGCACTCGAAGTGTGTCTTTATCAGTACAAAAACGGGCGCCTGGGTGGCTCGGTAGGTTAAGTGTCCGACTTCGGCTCACGTCATGATCTCGCAGTCCGTAAGTCAGGCTTTGTGCTGACAGCTCAGAGCCTAGAGCCTGGAACCTGCTTTGGATTCTGTGTCTCCCTCTCTCTCTGCCCCTCCCCTACTCGCCCTCTATCTCTCTCAAAAATAAGTAAACATTAAAAAAATTTTTTTTAATAAATAAACGTTAAGGAGCGCCTGGCTGGCTTGGTCAGTGGAGCGTGCGACTCTTGATCTCGGGGTTGTGAGTTCGAGCACCATGTTGGATGTAGAGATTACTAAAAAAAAAAAAAACTTGAAAAAATCTTAAGATTACTGAGTAAAATCAGGGGTGGGGAGGAGAGGGACTATCTTTGCCAGATGTTAAAACCTATTACCAAATCTCAAGAATGAAAATATAAATTGACAATAAGACCAACAAAACAACACAGTAACTCTAGAAATAGACTCAAGGACATGTGAATTCAGAATTTGATGCAGGTGTCACATGAAAAGACAGACAAGTGGAAGGGAAACAAGAATCCGTATGACTCTGGGACTTTAACGTATGATAAAGGCAGCCTCTCAAATCCGTGGAGAAGAAACACGACATTGAGTAAATGAAGCTGGACGACTGATTAGGCCACATGCAAAAATCTGAGTTGGATCCCATACCAGGAAAAATCCCAACTAGATCGAAGATTTAAATGTAAACAAAACAAAAACAGTGTCAAACAATTAGATGAAAATATGAGAGAATTCCCTTATAATAGGAAAGCTTTTAAATTTTTTTTTAACGTTTATTTATTTTTGAGACAGAGAGAGACACAGCATGAAAAGGGGAGGGGCAGAGAGAGAGGGAAACAGAATCAGAAGCAGGCTCCGAGCCATCAGCCCAGAGCCCGACGTGGGGTTCGAACTCGCAGACTGTGAGATCGTGACCTGAGCTGAAGTCGGACGCTTAACCGACTGAGCCACCCAGGCACCCCTGGGAAAGCTTTTAAAAGTGATGCTTAACTTTATGTGATTATCTTCTATCACCTCATTACACCCCCTCCCGCTGTCTGCAGCTTAAGAACCAGTCCTACCCCCCTTTACTAGACAAAGAGGCAAGACTGTGATATTCCAGGAAAGGCCAGAGGAGGGATGGGAGTTCTTTAAAAGCTGCTCTCTGATAGCAGAGAGGCACAGGAGCAATTCTGAAAGACAGAAGAGTGGCCCTTCCAGTGATCTGCCTTCACAAGGGCCTCCACGACAATCACCGAGGTGGGAAGGATGAAGGATCCTGGCCCCTTCCGAGCATCTCCTCAAGAAAGACGGGCACGGGTGAAGTCAAAAGAGTACAAAGTAGGGGTGCCCGGGTGGTTCCGTCAGTTAAGCGCCCAACTCTTGACCTCAGCTCAGGTCTGGATCTCAGGGTCGTGAGTTCAAGCCCCGCGCTGGGTTCCACGCTGGGTTCCACACGCTGGACATGCAGCCTACTCAAAAAAAAAAAAAAAAGTACAAAGTAGAGTGCATTTGAGCTCAGGCAGCTCCCTCCTTTTTTTATTGGTGGCCAGTGAAGAGCATGAAGATTCAGAAACGGCTAGGTCAGATGCACGGGGAGTGTCTTCACCAACACGTGATGCGTGGGGCGGGAAGAGCCGGTCCGGGCTGGGAATCTTCTTTCCAAAGGAACTTCACGAGTCGACATCGTATCTTCTATTATAAGATGCCAAGAGGAGCATATTCTGCCGATGTGGCTGCAAAGAGGGAGGCTGGCAGGAAGGAAGGAGGATGTGGTAGGAAGGCCCAGATCTCCAGGGCAGAAAACTCCAGAGATGAGTCAGGTGTTAAGGAAATAAGGAAGAGAGGGTCACATTTTCTAAATAACTTCTCTCCCCTAAAACTACTGAAGTAGCAAAGAAGTTACTTTATCTATGTGGAGACTTTAAAACGAAGGTTTTGGACTGTCCTGTGCAGTTTAAGAACTGATGAGCCTCACATACACTCTTTATTCAGATTATGCTATTTTCAGACAGTGTGAAGTACTGTGAAAGCAATAAAATAGGGTAATGTGAAAGCCAGCGACCAGAGGGCCCCCCTGAGAAGCTGATATCTGGCCAAGATGGGAACATTGGTCTGACTTTTTCTTTTTTGATATTTATTTATTTGGGGGGGGGGGATGCAGAGAGAGAGGGAGACAGAGGATCTGAAACTGACTCTGTGCTGACAGCAGAGAGCCCGACATGGAGCTCGAACTCACGAACCGTGAGATCATGACCTGAGTCCAAGTCGGACACTGAACCGACTGAGCCACCTAGGTGCTCCTCTGAATGACTTTTTCTTTTTGTAAAAAAAAAAAAAAAAAAATTTTAACATTTATTTATTATTGAGAGACAGAGAGACACAGAGCATGAGCAGGGGAGGGGCCGAGAGATGGAGAGACACAGAATCTGAAACAGGCTCCAGGCTCTGAGCTGTCAGCACAGAGCCCAACGCGAGGCTCGAACTCACGAACCGCGAGATCATGACCCGAGCCGAAGTCGGACGCTTAACCGACTGAGCCACCCAGGCGCCCCTGAATGACTTTTTCTTAAGTAAACTTTACGCACAATGTGGGGCTCAAACTCATGACCCTGATATTAAGGGTTGCATGCTTCAGCAGCTGAGCCAGCCATGTGCCCCTCCTCTAACTGACCTTAACAGTTATCTGTACAGTATCGACCCAGTTGATTTATTCATATGCTTCACTGTAAACACGATTAGCAAGCTTGTTCCTCTTGGATATAGCGCTTAATTACCCACTTACTAACAGCGCCATATATATTTGTCTGTGACTAACTTCAGGTTTTAGAAAGTATAAAAAGTTTGTCAAAAATGCACCCCTGAGGGGCGCCTGGGTGGCTCAGTCAGTTAAGCCTCTGACTTCGGCTCAGATCATGATCTCACAGTTCGCGAGTTCTAGCCCCGCATGGGGCTCTGCACTGACAGCTCGGAACCTGGGGCCTGCTTCGGATTCTGAGAGTGTGTCTCTCTCTGTCCCTCCCCTGCTTGTGCACACCTGCTCTTTCTCTCTCTCAAAAATAAATAAATAACATAAACTTTTTGAAAAATGCATCCCCAAGACAGACTTCAAATTTATGGTTCTCTCCCTGTGCGCTGCTGGTGGGAATGTAAAATCGTGCAGCCACTGTGGAAAACAGTGTGGCGGTTCCCCCCCAAAATTAAACATAGGATCACCACATGATCTAATAATTCTACATCTGGATCTTTACCCAAAAGAACTGAAAGCAGGGACGCAAATAGGTATTCTTACATCCATGTTCATGCATTGCTCGTAACAACCAAATGTTGAAAACAACCCACACATCTATCAACAAATGAGTGAATGAAATATTATTCGACCTTGCAAAGGAATAAAACTCTGACCCATGCTTCTACACGGATGAACCCTGAGGACATTGTGCTAAATGGAGTAATAAGCCAGACACAAAAAGATAAATGTTGTGTGATTCCTCTACATGAGGTTCCTGGAGGAAGTTTATCATAGGGACAGAAAGGACAATGGTCACCAGGGGCCGCGGGGGAAGAAGGAATGGGGTGTTACTGTTCAATGAGCACAGAGTTTCAGCTCGAGAAAAGGAAGAAGTTCTGAAGATGAATGATGGTGGTGACAATTGTACCACAATATGAATATATTTAATGTCACTGAACTGTACACATAAAAGTGATTAAAACGGCGGGCCACCTGGGTGGCTCAGTCGGTTGGGCGTCCGACATTGACTCAGGTCATGATCTCATGGTCGTGGGGTCGAGCCCTATGTCAGGCTCTGTGCTGACAGCTCAGAGCCTGGAAGCCTGTTTCAGATTTGTGTCTCTCTCTCTCTCTCTCTCTCTCTCTCTCTCTCTCTGCCCCTCCCCCGCTCACGTTCTGTCTCAGTCTCTCAAAAATAAATGAACGTTAAAAAAATTTTTTTTATGGTTAAAATGGCAAATTTTATATTCTGTAAATTTTATCACACTAAAAAAAAAGAATATATGGCTCACCTCTATCAAATTTAAAATAGGTGACATTACCTCCTAATTCTGAAGTTAATTTTAAAAGATTAAATAAGGGGCGCCTGGGTGGCGCAGTCGGTTAGGCGTCCGACTTCAGCCAGGTCACGATCTCGCGGTCCGGGAGTTCGAGCCCCGCGTCGGGCTCTGGGCTGATGGCTCAGAGCCTGGAGCCTGTTTCCGATTCTGTGTCTCCCTCTCTCTCTGCCCCTCCCCCGTTCATGCTCTGTCTCTCTCTGTCCCAAAAATAAATAAACATTGAAAAAAAAAATTAAAAAAAAAAAAAAAGATTAAATAAATGCTCAGAAAGGCAGAGAATTCTCAGAAACATGCTATTAAGTTTCAGATGGTCCAGTAGGCAAAAGAATAGTATCTTGTTGTAATGAGTATTTCCCTGATCATTCCCTGATCATTCCCTGATCATTCCCTGATCAGGTTGAACATCTGGTTTCATAAAGTTACAATTTACTTTTCATTTCTAAATTGCCCGTTCATATCTTTTATTTATTAATTTGGAGAGAGAGAGAGAGAGAAAGAGCTCACATGCATGAACTGGGGAGGGGCAGAAAGAAGGAGAGAGAGTCCCACGCAAGCTCCAAGCTGATCGCTCCACTGGGGGTGTGTGTGGGAGCCTCGATCCCGTGACCCACGAGACCATGACCTGAGCCGAAATCAAGAGTTAGACGCTCAACCGACTGAGTCACCCATGCACACGCCCGACCATGCAGATCTTTTAATTACCTTTCATTGTTCTGGGTTGACTTTTCTTATGATTACAGAACCTCTCACAGATCAAGGATCTTGGGCGCTTATCTGCTACACCGCAGACTTTGCTGCAAATATTTCCAGTTGGTGCACTGTTTTTTAACTTTGTGCACAGTACCTTTTTTACACAAAGGACTTTTCTGTTTTCCTGTGTCCAATCCATCTTTGAAGATTGCTGTCTTGCTTAAGAAGGCCTTCTCCACCACAAGATTATAAAAAGATTCTCCTACGTGTCATTCCAGGTCTTTTCAAGTAGAGAGCTAGAATCCATCTGGACTTTATTTTTGTCACTTGTGAGGCAGTATCTATTTCTGTGTAAGTTATGAAATAAGGATCCAATGTTAGTTTTTTCAAAATGGCGAGACCACCGTCCAAATACCATTCACTGAACAGTTCTCGAATTGCCATATGACCTTTTTCTTCCCTTCTGGGTTACTGAACAAAAGCTGCAGGCCAAGCTCAGGCGACAGCAATGGTTCCCGGATTTTCCCACCCAGGACACAGGCTCTAGACTCACGTGCACAGCACATCCCCGCTGGGGTTCACAGGGCCGTGCGTGACCCCTGCCTGGCCAGACACCTCCTCTTTCTCTCTCACACCAGAAAGCATAACACAGCGAGTGTGCAGAAAACAGCTATCAGTAGGGAGATAAACCTGAATTTACTGTAATTCATTTACAACAGTGAAATAAATTAGTCACAGGCTTTGGCACTTTAGCATGCGTAAGGCTTCCAATTCTGGTAAAGCCCCTCCCACCTGACTGCGACACCACCGACACCACCGTCAGAGCCATTGGTCGAAAACGCAGGCGTTGACTGGGCTACAGCTTGGGGCCCAGTCGAGCTCCCCCATCGGAGCGCTGTCCTGGCAAGCCTGGCAGGAACCTGCTCACGCCTGAGCGACTGGGAGCGCTGTTTCTGTTCCACCTCCACTCGGGCCGCTTGAAAGCTTAACCGCTGATAAAACCGGCAGTGAGCTCTGTTAGCAGTTTAAACGAGTGACTGCCGAACATCCTACAGGTATGACATTCCATCTAAGAGCTCTGTGTGGTACACATTTCAGATATTTACGTGAATTACAGGTGATTTTTGTTTTGAGGCTGAGAATCGTAGCTTTATTTATTTTTTTACTTTTTAATGTTTGTTTCTTTTTGGGAGACAGAGAGACACAGCGTTGAGTGGGAGAGGGACAGAAAGGGAGGGAGACACAGAATCCGAAGCTGGCTCCAGGCTCCGAGCTGTCAGCACAGAGCCCGACATGGGCTCAGACCCACAAACTGCGATATTGTGATCTGAGCCGAGGTCAGCCGCTCAACCGACTGAGCCACCCAGGCACCCCAAGAATCGTAGCTTTAAAAAGACAGACACCTTCTGACTTTCCAACATTCTCTGCTCTCCTTTTTTTTTTTTAACGTTTTATTTATTTATTTTTTTTTTATTTTTTTTTTTAATTTTTTTTTTCAACGTTTATTTATTTTTGGGACAGAGAGAGACAGAGCATGAACGGGGGAGGGGCAGAGAGAGAGGGAGACACAGAATCGGAAACAGGCTCCAGGCTCTGAGCCATCAGCCCAGAGCCCGACGCGGGGCTCGAACTCACGGACCGCGAGATCGTGACCTGAGCTGAAGTCGGACGCTCAACCGACTGAGCCACCCAGGCGCCCCAACGTTTTATTTATTTTTGAGACAGGGAGAGACAGAGCATGAACGGGGGAGGGTCAGAGAGAGGGAGACACAGAATCTGAAACAGGCTCCAGGCTCTGAGCTGTCAGCACAAAGCCCGATGCGGGGCTCGAACTCACGGACCACGAGATCATGACCTGAGCCGAAGTCGGCCGCTTAACCGACTGAGCCACCCAGGTGCCCCTCTGCTCTCCTTCTTAAGAAAAACGAATGTATTTGCTCTGTTGTCATAAAGGGAGCATTTTGCTGTGGCAGAAAACTCAGAATAGGTCACCTGTTGCCTGTGCTCAAAAGCCAGATGATTCTAAAGATGGCTGGAGAGGTCAGCCGTGACTCTGGCTCGACTGTTGGACAAGAGTAGGCCTGAAGTGGACAACCTCCAATGCTCTCTAAGCCAGAGCAGAGCCTCTCAAACTTCCAAGTGCAGACGAACCACCTGGAGTTCTCGAATGCAGATTTGGCTTCACTTGGGTTGGGGTGAGACTGAGTGTACCTTTCTAACAAGCACCGGGTGATTCCAGTATCTTTGGTCCACAGACCACACTTTGAGTAACCAGGCTCTAAGCAGTGGTTCTGAAATTTTGCTGCATCTTAGGACCACTCGGGAGCTTTCAAAACTTCCTTGCCTGGGCCACACCTCGTGGCAACTAAATCAGAAAATCAGAATCCCTGGGAGTGGGCTCTGGGACCCCAAGTGGTTCCCAAGTGTGGTCAAGTTTGAGAACCAGAGGTGTAGCATGGTGGCCCGCGAAGTGGAGACAGCATCAGGATCGCTCGGGGGGCTTGTTAAACCCCCCATGCTCAAAGTTTCCGGTTCCATCGGTCCGGGGTGGGGCCCAGGAATTTCGTTTCTAACACATTTCCAGATGACGCTGATGCTGCTGGTCCAGGGACCACACGTTGCACTAATGGTCAGAGGACTGATCTATCAGGAATTTATCCATCTTGAGCCCAATAATTTCCCTTTGCTCCCTTCTCATGTCAGCAGTCTCTTTTTTGGGTGATGGAGCTTCTGTGGGATAAAATCTATGTATCAGGAGAGAAGCATTTCCCCTCTCCTCTGATGTAGCACCAACACGGTAGTGGGGAGTCTGGGGAAGGCCACCGTAGGCTCCAACAGTGTCTGCTTACCTCTTACAGAAAGTTGGATGAAACCTGGGTAGAGCAATTACAGAACAGCACTGGGTCAAACTGCCTCAATTCTACAGTGACTAGGGACGCCTGGGGGGCTTAGTTGGTTGAGTGTCCCACCTTCGGTTCAGGTTGTGATCTCACAGTTGGTGGGTCCGAGCCCTGAGTCGGGCTCGCTGCTGCCAGCGCAGAGCCTGCTTCAGATTCTCTGTCTCCCCCTCTCTCTGTTCCTTACCCCGCTTCCGCGCTCTCAAAAGTAAATAAACATTTAAAAATATAAAAATAAAACAAAAGCTTAGCACGGCTTCCTCAAGGAGAGGCAGAAAGCCTGGAATGAAGAAGCTGTCTGCCTCCTTCGTGGACTGTGCAGGGGAGCGTCTCCACACCTGCAGATGGGCAGGAAGGATTTACTTATTCATACCAATAACACTTTGTGAGTTCCCATTGTGAGTGGGGCACTGTGCGCAGTGCTGAGGGAGAAGGAAGGAAAGGAAAGAGGGAAGGAAGGAAGGAAGGAAGGAAGGAAGGAAGGAAGGAAGGAAGGAAGGAAGGGTAGGACGGAGGGAGGGAAAGGAAAGGAAAGAGGTTCCATGCCTTCTGGGATTTTATAGGTTCCTAGAAGAACTAAGTCAACCCTTCACATAACTGGAAAACAACATGGAACATAATCAAAAGCTAAAGGACAAGGAGGTTCCAAACGCCCTGGGGGAGATGGTTTCTGGAAGACATGATCAGGGACGCTCTTGGGTGGCTGGACCTGGGGACAGGAAGAGGCACCAGAAGTAAGGACAGCTTTATGGAGGGTATCTCCAAGGGTATGCAGTCAAAGGACTCCCGGGGTTTTCTCACACAGGGACGGGACAAAGCCATTCCAACTCAAAATTCAGGAGCACAGATGAACGCTAGAAAGCACCAGCTACGTTCAAGGAACAGCAAGATCTGGTGTGAATGGAGCAGGGGCAGTGACGTGATGACCGCGGGCAGCCGCAGGGCAGGTCACACAAAGCCCCGGTCCCAGGCCGAAGAAAGAGGTTGTGCCGGATTTGGAGACACGGGGGGGAACTCATGACGAGTTTTCAGCAGGAGAGCGCCCGATCACTCAGGTGGGACTGGAACAGGGGCAAGGACGGGGAAGAAGCCATGCCTGCTACGGGGGTGCCAGTGAGAAATACCAAGGGCCTGGCTCAGGGCTGTGAATGGGGACGAAAGTGTCCTTGGGAAACACAAGGAGAGATGAGTGTTACCACCTCAGCTATTCACACAAGTCCTGTCTTAACTGAACTTATAAGAACCTTCAAATGTGAGTACCTAGATGTGCCTGGTAGTGAAACATTAAATAACCACTGTCTAACCAGGCCTTGCAATGTCCGATGCTGGATAAACGTGTCCAAAGGTCCCGAGCTGCACAAACAGAACGGAGGTCAAGTGGTCTTACGCTGAATAAATGAGAAAGGACAGAGATGATCACAGGTGTACCTCTGAGTAATCACCGGGGGGGGGGGGGGGCACGAGGAGGGCAGACGACTTTATGAAATGAATGGAGACCAACAAAGCTGATCGCAAGGGCAGAAGACAGAGGACTGAAGAACCCATCTTGGATGTTCCGGGGCTGATAAGAGGCACAAAGCCCTGCAGCAAGCCAGGTGGGGAGGGTCGTAGCAGGGGGTGCCTGTAACCACCTCAGACACCTGCCGAGACCTGACCCTCTGTCTTGTGACTTCCCCAACTAAACAACCCAGGGGTCACTCCTCAGCCCTCAACCCCTCTGGCCTCTCCACAGCCTCAGACCGAAGAGCCTGAAGTTCATCACAAGCTTGTCACATCCGTCAAGAGGCAGGTAAGTTAAGTTTTCAGGATAGGGTGACAGATTTTTGGTTTTGTTTTCTTAAATAGGAAGAGTAAGATTAAAAGTTATTTTCCAGGGCCAAAGAAACTCAGGTACTTTGCTTCAAATAAAACCTACCGAACACGAGGGTATTCACTTTCAAGTGCCCCCGTCTCTGTAAAGACAGCTTTCATACTATTCTTCCTTTCGGGTCTTATACTCTAATATAAACTTCTGCCTGCTGCTCAAAAAACAAAACAACGCGAAAGAAAAAACCACGAAACACACACGGAAGCACACAGACCAGAGCGCGAATCCCGGCCCCAGCACTTGGCAGCTCGTGCGACACTGAGTAAGGCCTTGACCTGGTGGAGCTTCCATTTCCTCATCTGCAACAGGACAGCGGCCCCCAGGATTGCCAGTGAGATGGCCACGTAAGGTGCCCAGGGCAGGGCTGGGCTCACAGTGGGCCCTTGACCTCAGCCCCTTTCTCCAAAAGACGGCTTTACTCATACCTCCCACGTCCCTAGGCATTGTCACAACCTCTGCTCCCAAACCACCTTCCTTTCCTTCTCTTCTCTTCCAGTCTTCTGAATCCTCCGGACTAGACACCTCTGAGTCAGCCCCCTTTGTCTTCATCCTCGCCTGTGTCCGCTCTTTCCAACCCCTCGCTGGGAACTATCGCTTTGCACCACATCTGTGACGAAATGCTTAAGAACGTGAACCATGTCCTCAGACCCGTGAGTTCGAATCCTGATTTGGCCTTGTACTCACTGCGTGATCTTCGGGGAGTCACTCGGTTTCTCTGGTGATAACAATCTCGCTTCTCTCCCAAGATGGTGAAGGGTCTGTTGAGTTTTGCATCGTAAATACTAGGCACAGGGCCCGGACCAGAAAAGACTCCATAAACGCTAACCAGTGTTACTCTCAGTTCACTTTAGGTGTGTCCGGTCTCCTCCCCTTCTCCAGCTGTCCCCACCTCAGCCCAGCCAAGGCCCGGCTGCTGTCCTGTCACCAGCGTCTCCCTACTCGAATCAAACCTACTTCCTGTTGCCAAACTCCGCTTCCTCCCATGCTTGGGCTCTAGTTCAAGAACCTGCTGAGGCCAGCGACATCCAGTCCAAGCCCACCCTGCCCCCGTGCTCCACATCCTACCGCTTCCTAAAAACACACTTTCTACTGCAACCAGCGGGCCTCCCTTACTGTCACCTGAACCAGCGAGCTTCGTGCCAACCCCTCCCCGCCGCCCTGCACCTTTTCCAAATTCCACTCCAGCCGACGACCTCCTGCTCCAGTCCCACATCCTCCCTGACCTCTCCCGTCCTCTGCTCTCTCTGAACGTCTACGGTTCTGGGCAGTGCAAAGGCAGCCACGATCGACGGGTCCTGGAGCAGCCTAAAGGAAGGCATTTGGTAAGCAGGGAGCTCAGTCCACAACCGAAGCCCCGAACGGAGACAGAGTAGTGAAACGGCATGTCTGCGTCCCAGAAGGTATCACTAACACGAGAGACAAGTATGTTAACTGTTGCCAATGGCCCGGGATGACTTTAAGAGACAGTTCCTAGGCATTAGCTGGCTTACTCGTCACTGATCTTGGTTTCATAAAAATAATCACTCTTTGAACATAGGATTATCTGGTTTTTCTAATTGCTGGCACTGCAAATATTTGAACGTTTATTGCACAACCAAGGGAAGGTGCCAAGGGGGGTGGTTTACTCGGTCTCCAGCCGCCCTCCTCCCCCACCTCCACCGGCTTCCCACCCTCGCCAAATAAGCACAGACATAAAAACTGTGCTTACTGCACAGACAGAGCTCCGAGCGTAGTCCTGTGAAATTCTGGAATTGTCACTGCACACAACAAGGGCGTTAAACGGGGTGACAGCGTTCTGACCGCCCGCAGACAGAGCAGGAGAATGGGCTGCACCGGGCTCCGTCCTGGACGCCACGTTCTCCTCTGCCACAAACACCACACTCCCCCTCGTCGGAGGCATGTGCCCACCCTCCCGGTGAGGCCCGGCGTCTTACCACCGTCCCGAAGGGTCTGCGTCAGGTCCTCCACCAGGGCCACGGCCTCCTCGCCGCTTTCGGGCCGGTGCTCTTGCAGCCAGGCCTGGATTTCTCTGGGGAGCACCGTCAGCATCTGTTCCTTGGTGTGCACCTCCGGCCTCAGCCAGCGCCGACAGAGCTCCCGAAGGCGGCCAAGCGCACCCTGAGGCCCTCCAGCAGCCTCCCCGTGGGGGCTGCCCTTGCCGGCGCTCTCGGACTCAGGGCCATCCTCCTGAAGTACAGCTTCCTGCACCCAAGAGTCGTCCTCCAGGATCATGGTGGTGACCTCCTCCTGTTCATCTTCCTCGTGAGGCGCCTGGACCAAGGGGCTCAAGGGAGTGCTTACTCTCGGCCCCTCTGCAGCCATCATCCACCTTCCCGAGGCAATCCCGCAGGCTTCGAGCCTTGAACGTCAGTCTTCTAGAGCCAGGCTCGTCTGAGAAGACACCTCCGTCCTCAAATTTCAACAAGTTGTCTGGCTGAGAAATGAGAAAAGGGAACCACAATCAATAAGCAGACTGTCCTACAGGGATCTAACTCACAGCAGCCCAGGTCAGGCCACCAAGTGATTCTTACCTCCACAGAAGAACAGAAGTTTCCTGCCTCTCTTAAAGGAAAAATGGCTTATTCCTGAAAACTTTTCTACGGCAATAGATGAATCACAAGCACAAGCACTTTTCTTTCCAAAAGCAGGAGTATCAGAAATCCAAAGCCCTCCGAAGAACCCAGGACTGAGTTACTCTGCCCTGAATCAGTTCAAACTTGCTGCGGAATGACCTTGACCTAACACACAACTTAGTCACTTAACTTCAGGGACCATCCTTCTTACGGGGACATCTTCAGGATTGGCAATGGATCAGGTGTGAAGATACTGTGAGCCCTGCTGGAAGGAAGGCATCACCTTAACTGCATTATTACCATGGAAGTATGAAGTTTTAAAAACTAAACAGCAATGCTTCGATTAAAATTATAAATGAGAAAAAAAAGTATGAAGTTTTAAAATGTTCATTCTCCTCAATGCAGACTCGGCCCCTCAGGAATTTATCTTTAAAAATAATCATCTTTGTAAAGAAAAATATATTTGCGAGGAAACAAAACCGTGGCATTGTTCCTAATTGCAAAACAAACCTGACGTTTTAAAAATCCAGCAGCAGAGGAATAGTGAATTATGGTACAGCCACACAGTAAAATATATTTATTTTATGCCAATTTTTTAAAAAATATGCTGATTTAATAATGGTTACCTTGGGGCAGGGGTACTGACTGAGAAGGGGCTCAACAAAGCCTTTGGGGTGCTAGAAACATTCTGCACATTGATTTGATGATGGTTGCACAAAACATACATATGAAATCTCAGATTTGTGCATTCTGCTGTAGTTTCAAATATTTTAAAAAATTATGCTGACAAAGATTATTATTAACCATTAATAATCTGGGATAATCTTCATAAATATGAAAATTATGGAAAAAAACACACCTAGCAAAACAGAAACACTAGACAAAGTATGACCCCAAATCCCTTTAAAAATGAACACGTACACAAGGCAAAAAAGAAAACAAAACAAAAACTTGGGACGTTAATTACACAAGATGTTGGGAGCGGTGAAATTACTACTCAAAGACTATAAAAGGGAAAATTATTCTTTAAAAATCATTACTATATCGTAAAGACTCAGATAACAATCCTCCTCCCCCCCCCCAAAAAGGGAAAACTGGGAAGGAAAAACTAAAAAAAAGAAAAAAGAAGAAGAAGAAGGAAAAAAAGAAGAAGAAGGCTAGTGGGAACACTGAAGCTCTCAATGTGTTATTTACCAAAGGGCTAGAAGAGGCACAGGTATAACAGAAGTCCTGCTTGGGAGCCCGGGAAAACTGCACCCGGTGAGCTCATTCGCTTTCGGACCCGGACAAGACACGCCCCCTCGGAAGCTCAGTTTCCCCATCCGTGAAACCAGGAGCTTAGCGGGACGCCGTCCAGCGTGCCTTCCAGTCCCAATCCCGCGCCCCTGACTGAACTTGCAGGCAGCTCACCGCCCGCGAGCAAGGTTCGGGTGTGTTCGCCGAGCGGACCCCAGGCGTCCCACCCTGGGACCCCGGCCCACTGTCGCGGACAGCGCCCCCGACGCCCCTCCCCCAGCAGGACTGCCCGCACTGGCTCCAGGCCCGTTATTCCCTTGCTGCGGGCTACTTCCCCGGCCCGCGCCGCTCCCGGCCCGTCTCTCCGGGCTCACCTCTCAGGAGACCAGATCGGGCTTCCGCAGCCACTCCGCACGCAAAAGCGCCCCCGGGCACAACACGACCCCTCCGGATCCACCGCGGCTCCAGCCCGAGGGGCACCGAGAACAATGGACGGGAGAGGCCCGCCCCCCACCGCGCTTATTGGCCGCCGAGAACGGCCCCTGGAAATCCTGCTCTTCTACTGGTTCTCCTGAGACGGCCAGAGGGAGGAGGCTGGGCCGAGGGCATTGTGGGAGTCGTAGTCCACAACGGCGGCCCGGGCCGCGGGCTGGGAGCGCCGCTCAGCGTGGACGGCCCTGGCAGTGCGGCAGGCCAATCCGCGGACCGGCCCTCAGGACCCCAGGGTGGACCAGAGCTGTGACCTGATGCGGGTCATTTCACTTCCCGAAGGCCTCCGCGTACTTGCCTATAAAAAATGAAAGTTGTGTGGAGGGGACTGCGTGGCAAGGCATGTTGTCAGGCGCCTCCGAAGGCTGTGCCCGGAGCAGGCGGGAGTCCGCCGGGGAAAAGCACCCCCTCCCCGCGGCTGCCCGAGCCCGGCGCCTCCTCCCTCAACCTGCAAGTCCACGGTCGCACCTGGCCTCGGCACACCCCTTTGTTTTCGCACGTGGCGTTTCTGCTGGAGGCAAGTCCCCGCCTCTTCTGCCACCGAAGAACTCCCTTCTTTCGTCCACCTGGTCTTCTCGGAGCCTGCCCCATCATCACCTCCCCGGGTGCGGACGCCGGGCCCAGCACACCTGTTCCACGGCTCGGTGTCAGTCACCGACGCCAGCGCCGCTCACCGTGGGTCTCAGCCCTGGGAGGTGAGAGTGGGAGATCCGCCTCTGTCCTTCCCACAGTTGGCGCCCTCGAAGAAAGGACTGCCCCAACACCGCCTGCCAACAGGTGAGAAACCGTCTGGAAACCCAAGGGGGAAATATGAGGATGGGAACAAACACGCTGTCAGTGGTCTGTGATGCTTTTATTATGCAGACCAGTCACTGGAGGCGCACAAGCAAATGACTACATTTGTTGCTTTAATTTTTAATTTATATTTCATTTCACTTTTATGAAAATTTCATGAGTAGTTGAAATATGTTTTATGTTTATTTGGATAATTTTAATCTCCTTTTCTGTGAACTGAGAGATATCAGTGAATGAATATCTTCCCATGGTTTTTTTTGTTGTTTTTTTTTTCTTTTTCTTTTGATCCAATAGTTAAGATACAATGTTCTATGTTTCAGGTGTACAATATATGGCTTCAACGATTCCATACATTACTCAGCGCTCATCACGACAACGCACACCCTTTTTTAGAAGAATTTTTTTTAAGCTTATTTATTTTGAGAGAGAGAGAGGAGGGGAAGGGCAGAGAAGGCCGGGAGAGAATCCCAAACAGGCTCCATGCTGTGAGTGCACAGCCCAACTCCGGGCTTGAACTCGCTTGAACTCACCAGCCATGAGATCATGACCTGAGTGAAAATCAGGAGCCGGGCACTTAACCAAGGCTCCCCATCACAAGTGCACTCTTAATCCCCATAACCTGTTTCGCCCACCTCCTCTCTGGTAACCATCTGTTCTCTCTACTTAAGAGTCTGTTTCTTGGTTTGTCTCTCTTTTTCCCTTTGTTCATTTGTTTCTTAAATGCCGCATGTGAGTGAGACCATATGGTATTTGTCTATCTCTGACTTATTTCTCTTAGCATTAAATCTTCTGCATCCATCCATGTCGCCGCAAATGGCAAGGTCGTTCTTTCTCTTCCTATGTTTTAATTAAATTTATTTGTAAGAGTTCTTTATTAGTTTGTCACAGAAGTTGCTATTTTTCTGTTTGCTGTTTTTTTTTTTTTTTTGCTGTTTTTATAGCATAGAAATTTTTATGCTGTCCACCTTGTCTTTTTATAACTTCTGAGTTTTGTGTCATTCTTAGAAAGTTCTCTGCCCACTCCCAAGATTATTTGAGTTTCACCTGTTTGTCACTAATTAATCCCTTTAATTAGTGCAAGTGAAAAGACGCAGGGGTGCCTGGGTGGCTCAGTCGGTTGAGGGTCCGACTTTGGCTCGGGTCATGACCTTGCCCTTCAGAGTTTGAGCCCCATGTCAGGCTCTGTGCTGACAGCTCAGAGTCTGGAGTCTGCTTCAGATTCTCTGTCTCCCTCTCTCCCTCTGCCCCTCCCCTGCTCACACTCTGTCTCCTTCTCTGTCTCTCAAACACTAAAAAAAAAATTTTTTTTAGATGCAAAGTGAGGTCCGGTTACTGACTACAACCTCCGTTTATTAGCCTAAACCGACCTCATGCAAATAGCACCACCTCCTGACCAGCTTGAGAAGTTTGCACCACCTGCCTGGAGGCAAAACTCCCAGCCTCCCCTCTAGTGGTCAGCATTCCTAGAGAGCCAGTTATGCAAAATAATTGAGGACGATAATTCTTGGGGATGATCTCGTATTACAAAGATCTGTTTCTCCACAGTTCCATCCCAACTAGGAATGGGAATTTACACAAAAGGGAAAAGATTAGTTTAGGTGGCGGGGGGGGGGGGGGGGGGGGGGGGTGCACTGCTGAAGCTTTCTAACAGCCTACCAGTGCAATCTGCCCCTGCTGCTCTCCCAGGCCAGCCCTGGACCACAGGAAACTGGCACTGTCTTGTCACAGGAGAATCCTGGAGCCGGCCGTCTCTTCCCTGTGCCTGATTCTCCGGAAGATGGAAGATGGTCCTGGCCAGTGTCAACTGTCCTGGGTTTAGATAGAAAGCAACTCACATTTAAGACCAGCTTATGGCGTAATGGTCCTGGTGCCCAAGCTAGAGCCCTAAGAGCATCCTGGGACAGCAAGCAAGCCTAGAAACACAACCCTGTTCAGTGAATGGGATTGTTCCTCCCAGTGAATCTCCTCTCCATCGCCCAAACCACAGGGGTCACAGACGCTCTGTTCTACCAGTGGGCATTCCTGGTTAAAAGCTTCAGAAAACTAGTCTGGCTAAGTAAAAGGGACTTTGGGAAAGAATAGTGGAGAACTCACGAGTAAATGGGAGCTGAAGAATCAGGCTTAATTAACAGTTGGGGTCAAGAAACAGAGGCTAAGTAAGGCCCCAAGAATCACAGCAGCAATCTCTTAGCAGAAACAGGCCAGTGTGCCCTCCCCATGAGCCCTGGCGATCCTGCGGGCATCTCTGTTAGCCCGCCTTCCTCTCAAGGTTCCAAGACCAGGGGAAGCGCCTTGGGTTGGCTGAGCCTGTCACCTGCTCCCCCCTCCCCCCCGCCCCTGCAACCCACCCGGGTGAGGGGATTGGATCTGGCTCCTAGTTTTCCTTACTCATAACCCCACGCAAAGACAGGTTCTCCACTCCATCGATGGAAGGCCCATTAGGGAAAAGTGAACGGGAAGAAACTACAAGTGTCACCACTTGTTTTTAGATGCTGAGGGAGAAGAGACCTTGCCCCAGGGAATGCTCAACCTAAGGCTTTTGGGGGAGCTCCCAGGTCAGCTGGAAGTGATGAGATGGTGAGGATGGGGTGGGGGAACTTGATTTCCATAACACTTGGTCAGGATCAGGGCCACTGACCTCGAGCAGACTCAGGCATTGAGGCAGGATGTAGGAAGAATCTCCCCCTGCCTGAGACCCCCACCATTGCCTAATCTACCCCGTTTCCTCCATGTATAGGAAGGGAGTCTCTTCATTTGTGTGAACAATGTGTGTCTCATTTTTGCTAGGTATGCCACGGAGCCGGCACCCCTATGTGTGACCGGGGAAGGATCGTTAAGTGAACAGTGCTGTAGGGTGCTGTAAGACTGGCCTAGAAAGAGAAAAAATCTAAAGGGAGGCTCGCTCATAGTAGGAATGCCCAGGGAGAAAGAGAAATTAGGGAATGATCGGGGAAACATTGATTTGATTTGATTTGGTTTTTAAATGTTTATTTTCTTTTGAGAGAGAGAGAAAGACAGAGAATTCCCAGCAGGCTCTGCGCTGTCAGCAACACAGGGCTCGAACTTATGAACCATGAGATCATGACCTGAGCCGAAACCAAGAGTCAGATGCTTAACCAACTGAGCCACCCAGGCGCCGTACGCACTCCCCCACCTCTTTTTTAAATGAATGGTTTGTAGTTAGTGCGACAGAGGGGAGGCCCTTTGGTCCTTGTCTTTCTCTTCCTGTGATGCTGGTTTCTCTCTCTCAAGTTGTCCTGTTGGCCTGGGCTCCTTAGCCTCTTTGTGCCAAGAAGGAAGAGAAAGAATGGTTTCAGAGCCTCCGGCCAGTTCCCACGCCCTATTGTGAACCGCTCTAGTCAAGGATGTTTCTCAGAAGACACACGGGCGCTTTGGGCTGAACAGAATGACTCAGGAGGCGGCCTCATGCAGAGCCGTACTTGCCAAACGCAGAGGCGGGAGTGGTGCCAGGAATGCTTTGACATAGAGTGTGCTTCACGGGGGATTTAGCTCCATGATTGCCAGTGTCCCCTCAGGTTATTACAAGCAAAGACTAATTATGAAGATAGGAAGAAAAGGGGCACTGGGTGGCTCAGTTGGTTAAGCGTCCGACTTGGGCTCAGGTCACGACCTCATGTTCGTGAGTTTGAGCCCCACGTCAGGCTGTTTGCTTGGGAGCCTGCTTGCAATTCTGTGTCTCCCTCTCTCTCTCTACCCCTCACTGCCCCCCCACTCAAACATGAATAAACATTTTTAAAAAAGGGAAGAAAAAAAAGAAAAAATGTAAATGCATGCATGGTGCCCCCCATCTCCACTCCAGCAGTTGAAAATCCACTCAGAGCTTCTGACTCCCCAAAAACTCAACTACTAATAGCCTACTGTTGACCAGAAGTCTTACTAATAACAGACACAGTCGATTAACACATTTGATATATGTGCATATACTGTATTCTTTCAATAAAGCAGAGAAAAGAAAAACGTTAAGAAAATCGTAAGAGAGGGACGCCTGGGTGGCTCAGTCAGTTAAGCATCTGACTGTGGCTCAGGTCATGATCTCATGGTTTGTGGGTTCGAACCCCGCGTCGGGCTCTGTGCTGACAGCTCAGAGCCTGGAGCCTGCTTCGGATTCTGTGTCTCCCTCTCTCTGCCCCTCCCCCCGCCCCCACTCACACACTCTCTCTCAAATAAACATTAAAAAATAATAATAAAGAAGGGGCGCCTGGGTGGCACAGTCGGTTAAGCGTCCGACTTCAGCCAGGTCACGATCTCGCGGTCCGTGAGTTCGAGCCCCGCGTCGGGCTCTGGGCTGATGGCTCGGAGCCTGGAGCCTGTTTCCGATTCTGTGTCTCCCTCTCTCCCTGCCCCTCCCCCGTTCATGCTCTGTCTCTCTCTGTCCCAAAAATAAATAAACGTTGAAAAAAAAATTAAAAAATAAAAAAAAATAATAAAGAAAATCATAAAAGAAAGTACATCTACTATACAGTAAATGTACCATACGATATTTATTGAAAAAAATCCACATTGGGGTGCCTGAGTGACTCAGTTGGTAGAGTATATGACTCTTGATCTCTGTGTCATGAGTTCAAGCCTCACATTGAGCGTAGAGCTTATTTAAAAAAAAAAAAAGAAAGGAAATCCACCTAAGGGGTGCCTGGATGGCTCAGTCGCTTAAGCGTCCGATTTCAGCTCATGTCATGATCTCACGGTTCATGAATTCCAGCCCCGCGTCAGGCTCTTGCTGACAGCTCAGATCCTGGAGCTGCTTCAGATTCTGTCACCCCTCTCTCTCTGCCCCTCCCCTGCTCATGCTCTGCCTCTGTCTCAAAAATAAACATTTAGAAAAATTATTTTAAAAAATTCACATAGAAGAAGGCCCTCACAATTCAAACCCATATTGTTCAAGAGTCAGCTGTATATATAATCCCTAAGCTGCTCAGTTCATAGGAAGAAAAATCATTCCTGGAATAGTCGACCATTGGAAAGATTAAAAAAAAGAAAAAAGAAAAATCTTGTAACCTGCAGTAAAAGCTTGCAAGGCACTTGGCATGCAGGAGAGGCTCCGGGACAAATTCCCCAACTGGCTTGTCAAACCAGACTGCTGCTCCTATGCCGATATCGAAGCCACTGACTGAGATTGACTGAGCCACATGGTGTGGGAGGTAGAGACATCCCCAGGGAATGGTTTGGCCATGGACTTTAATGGTCGTTTACTTGTGTATTTGATTTGTTTCTCTGTCTCTCTCTCACACACACACACACATAAGCAACTTGATTTTTTTTTTAATTATAAAACAAATGCACTCAGACACAGCAAGAAAGAGAAATAAATTTGAACCCCCCAAATTAAAAACATCTGTGTGGCATAAAAGGTTAAAAATGAAGTCACATGACAAAGTAGGGGAAATATTTGTAACATGTAACAAAGGACTAATTTATAATTTACTATGAATCGATACAGCTGAGCATGAGAAAGACCAACAACTCTACAGAAAAAGGGACAAAGGAGGGGCGCCTGGGTGGCTCAGTCCGTCAAGCATCTGACTTTGGCCTGGGTCATGATCTCACAGTTCATGAGTTTGAGCCCCACATCAGGCTCTGTGCTGACAGCTCTGAGCCTGAAGCCTGCTTCGGATTCTGGGTCTCCCTCTCTCTGCCCCTCCCCAGCTTGTGCTTCGTGTGTGTGTGTGTGTGTGTGTGTGTGTGTGTGTGTGTGCGCGCGCGCGCGTGTGTGCGTGTGTATACGTGTCTCTCTCAAAAATAAGTATTTAAAGGGGCACCTGGTGGCTCAGTCGGTGAAGCGTCCGACTTTGGCTCAGATCATGATCTCACGGTCAGTGAATTCAAGCCCCGTGTCCGGCTCTGTGCTGACAGCTCAGAGCCTGGAACCTGCTTCAGATTCTGTGTCTCCCTCTCTCTCTGACCCTCCCCCATTCATGCTCTGTCTCTCTCTGTCTCAAAAATAAATAAACATTAAAAAAATTTTTTTTAAATAAGTATTTAAAAAAAATAAAAAGTTTTCCAAAATAAATGAAACTAAAACCAAGCCCTAGACTCTGACTACTAAATTAGCCATTTACCCCCTTCTTGGAGCTCCCCCTTCTGGCCTGCCCAGGAGTCTGTGTAATACACAAAGGAGTCCCGCTCAAAACTGCGGGAGAAAAGCCTTCCTGTCCTAAGGTCCGCGCTGTGGCTGTTTCTGCAGTGGCTCTTTGCCACCACAAGGTGTCACTCTCCGGTGCTCCTGCTAGTTCCCGCCAAGGGGGCTGATGGCCAGGATGTTGGACACAGGGTCTGTTAGGTCCTAGGGAGGAGGGAGTCCACTCTCTCGGCGTCAGCTAATCCAGAGCCCTTTGCCAGCTCCCGAGGCCTCGTTTAGGTGTCCAGCCCTTTCAGCCCTCCACCCCCAGCGCTGCCTCAGGATTGGCTCCAATGAACAGCTGTGTAATTCTACCAACCGCTTTCTCTTTCCTGCATAGGTGTTTTCGACCCTTAAAACAGCTTGGGCCTGGGGTGCCTGGGTGGCTCAGTCGGTTAAGCCTCTGACTCTTGCTTTCAGCTGAGGTCACGACGTCAAGGTTCGTGACTTTGAGCCCCTCATTGGGCTCTGTGCTGAGCACGGAGCCCGCTTGGGATTCTCTCTCTCCTTCTCTCTGCCCCTCCCCCGCCCCACGCATGTGCACTCTTTCTCAAAATAAATAAATTAACTGGAAAAAAAAGTGAAATTTCATATAAAAACAAAACCAAGCCAGACTGGGCTTGTTCCACTTCCCCCCCTGGACCGCAGGGCTGCAAATTCCACCCTAGCCCCGAATGCGACTTTCAGTAGGCTTTACGCATTCTCCTTTGTGTACCCTTCCACACAAAAGGTTGGTTACTGGTCCCCACCCACCCTCACAATAGGGCCCGATTGTCTCTGGTGGGGGCCAGCCCTTCAAAACAGCTAAATTCTAGTTACCTCCCTTGGAGGAAGGAGACCTCATAGAGCATCTCCTCCCCAGGAGAAGACTTTCTGGCATTCTTCTTCTTTTTTTTTTTTTTTTTTAATGTTTATTTACTAAGAGAGGGTTTGTGTGTGGGGAGGGATGTAAGAGAGCAGGGGTGGGAGGTGTTGGAGGGACAGAGAGAGAGAGAGAGAGAGAGAGAATCCCAAGCGGGCTCTGCACTGTCAGCACAGAGCCCAGCTCACAGCTCAGTCCCACGAACCCACAAGATCATCACCTGAGCCGAAGCCAAGAGTCAGACGCTCAGCCGACTGAGCCACCCAGGCTCCCCTCTGGCATTCTTTTCGTAGAGCAGTGACAGAACCCACAAGTTACGTCTCCAGCACAGCATCGATGACATATGAATATACGGTGCATATACTTTTTATATGGTGGTAAACGTAACCTATACAGATCCACATCCACTCTCACGTAATGTATCTTGAGCATCACCCCATGTCTTTATAAATTCTTCATAAAGATTATTATTTTTTAAGATTTTAAGTAATCTCCACACCCAGACTGGGGCTCAAACCCACAACCCCGAGATCAAGAGTCACATGCCATACGGACTGAGCCAACAAGCTGTCCCTTGAACATTATTTCTAATGGTTGAGTGATCTTTTCACCTTATGGTTCTATTGTAATTTTTTTAAAGTTTTATTTATTTAAGTAATCTCTACACCCGACATGGGGCCCGAACTCACAATAGAGCAAGAGTCACAGGCTCCTCAGACTGAACCAGCTGGTTGCCCCTCTTTTGTAATTTTTGTAGTGATTCGCCTTTTACTAGATACTGGTTATTTCCAATTTTTCACAATATTGAATATTTTTGTACATAACATCTTGGAATGTATTTCTTTTTGTTTATTTATTTTATATTAATTTAGAGAGCTGAGTGGTAGAAAGGGGCAGCGGGGGAAAGAGAGAGAGAGAGACAGAGAGAGAGAGAGAGACAGAGAGAGAGAGAGACAGAGAGAGAGAGAGACAGAGAGAGAGAGAGAGAATCCCAAGCAGGCTGCACACTCAGCCTGGAGCCCGGCATGGGGCTCAATCCCACAGCCCTGAGGATGGTGACCTGAGCCGAAATCAAGAGTCAGACCCTCAATCAGCTGAGCCACCCGGGCTATTTCGAATTATTTCCTTGTAAGAGACCTAGTATTAGAATTACTGAGTCAAAACCATTTGTAAGTCTTTTTACTCATGCTGTAAACGGAGGCCCTCAAAAACAGGTAACCGTGTGTCCTACCAGCAGCATGCAGGATATGGAATGCTTACCCTCCTGCACCCTTGTCCAAAGTAAAATAAATGGTTTTTAAGACTCTCGGACCATTAGATACGTGAAAAAGAGTTTATTTAAATTTGTGATTAATCACTGGTATGAATGGTTTTAAATGTATGTCTCTGCTTCTGTTGTGTGTTAGTAGCTTTTGCCCATTTATATGAGTTTTAATTTTTTCAATTGGTTCACGTGACCCCATTATTTATTGACGATGCTAATCTGTTGTCTGTTATACATGTTTCAAATGTTTTCTCAGTATAATGCTGAATTGAAAAATTTATTAGTAACATTTTTAACATCCACAAGGTTTTTCAGCTTGTTATTTTTTTTTTAATTTTTTTTAACGTTTATTTATTTTTGAGACAGAGAGAGACAGAGTATGAACAGGGGAGGGTCAGAGACACAGAATCTGAAACAGGCTCCAGGCTCTGAGCTGTCAGCACAGAGCCCGACGCAGGGCTCAAACTCACGGACCGCGAGATCGTGACCTGAGCTGAAGTCGGACGCTTAACCGACTGAGCCACCCAGGCGCCCCTAAATTTTTGTTTTTAATGTTTATTTTTGAGAGAGAGAGAGAGAGAGCAAGCAGGGGAGGGGCAGAGAGAGAGAGGGAGACACAGAATCGGAAGCAGGCTCCAGGCTCTGAGCCATCAGCCCAGAGCCCGACGCGGGGCTCGAACTCACGGACCGCGAGATCGTGACCTGAGCTGAAGTCGACCGCTTAACCCACTGAGCCACCCAGGCGCCCCGTCAGCTTGTTATTTTTTAAGATTAAAACCATTTATTTAGTTACTTAGCTATTTAATCTCTACACCCAACATGGGGCTCAAACTTATGACCTCGAGATCAAGAGTCGTGTACTTTTCTGACTGAGCCAGGCAGGCACCCCTGAAATAATTATTTTAATGTAGGTAAAATATAAGACAATGAAATGCACAGATCTTAGGTGTACATACCAAAGAGTTTTAACAACTATATATATATAGCATATATATATACTGTGATGTACATGTTTTAAATTTTTACGTATTAATACTTCTTGGTTTTCTCCTCCAGTGGTCACTATTAGGAAAAAGCAAAAGACTAAACTGGACCAAACGAACATTATTGGGTGTCTTATCTAGAGGACCCATCCCTGGTATCTTTCTCATCTTTGACCTATTTTACACCTCTGTAAGTTGTACAAAACCAGTATTAATGCAAGTTATTCTTGTCCAGAGAAGTGCAAATTAGTCATGTCCGGTGGAATGGAACTGATTACTGCCCTGTGGATACATACATTTGCATCGATTTATAAATTCCTTTTAGCATTTCTTATCTGCCTACATTTGTGTGTGTGTGTGTGTGTGTGTGTGTGTGTGTGTGTGTAGTTCTTTGAATACTCTTGTGAACATCTTACTAGTTTCTTGATTAGTTAATGCATTCAATAAAATCTTTGACATGTGTTCACTTTATATCTGCATGAGAATTGCGATCATGTTCTCTTCAAAACATTACCTGTAGGGGCACCTGGGTGGCTCAGTCGGTTGAGCATCCGACTTCGGCTCAGGTCATGATCTCACGTTCGTGAGTTCGAGCCCCACATCAGGCTCTGTACTGACACCTCAGAGCCTGAAGCCTGTTTCGGATTATGTGTCTCCCTCTTTCTGCCCCTTGCCCCCTCACACTCTGTCTGTCTCTCTCTCTCTCTCTCTTAAAAGTAAATAAAAACATTAAAAATTTTTTTAAATAAATAAATACAACATTACCTTTAAACATTGCCAATATTGGGGTGCCTGGGTGGCTCAGTAGGTTAAGCATCTGACTTCAGCTCAGGTCACGATCTCACAGTTTGTGGGTTTGAGCCCCGCATCAGGCTCTGTGCTGACAGCTCAGAGCCTGGAGCCTGCTTTGGATTTTGTGTCTCCTTCTCTCTCTGCCCCTCCCCCCACCTCAAAAAATAAATAAACATTAAAAAAATATTGCCAATATTTAAGCTGAGGGTTAATAATAGGTTATGGCCTGGATTCATTCTGGAAACAGTTTCTTTTCAAAATCAAATTGAGTGTATTTAAAAGAGTTAGGACAGGGGCGTCTGGGTGGCTCAGTCAGTTGACCACCCGATTCTTGATTTCACTCAGGTCGTGATCTCACAGTTTGTGGGTTCAAGCCCCACAAGCACAGAGCCTGCTTGGAATTCTCTCTCTCCCTCTCTCTCTCTCTGCCCCTTCCCTACTTGTGCTCTCTCTCTCCCTCGTTTTCAAAATAAATAAACTTTAAAACAATTAAAAATAAATAAATGAAAGGGTTAGGACAAGACCAACAGTTTAATTATAAATCATCAAGAAAGGCTAGAATTATTTCTTGTGCCTAGAAAACATAAAGAAATACATTCTTACACATTTCCAAATTTCCAGTAAAGAAGGTGAAGTCCATATACTGTTGTCTTTCTGGGCATTTGTTTTTGCTTTTCTCATTTGCTACTTCAGCTTCTTCTCAAAGCATCAAAACTTGGGGAGCCAGTGAGCTGCTAGGGGCTTCCTGGAGGGCAAGCCCTGTTTTCATTCATTTCTAGTAAGAAGTTCCCAGTTGGTTCAAAGCATTTGTGAAATCAAGCAGTTTCCCTGGCGATGTGAAAGTTTTTAGGCGTAGGTAAGGGATCTGGGCTAGCCTCAAGGAGGAACAGGAGAGAGAAGAATCTCCCCCAGGCTGGCCAGCCCAGCTCACCGAGGCCCCACATTTCTCTCCCTCCTTCACCTGACCCATCTCCTTCCCACTCCCTAGGCCGGTCAGATGGCAGGACCCCAGACAGCTCCAGGAAGAAAAATGGCGGATGGCACTGTGGGGATTGTACCGCCTGGACAGGCCCCTCCGGCTGGGCCGGGTCAGGACCACTTCTATCCGCCCGAAAGTTGCAGACGCAGACAGCAGGGAATTCCCCTTTGTGGGGAATGACACAGTGGGTAGACCGAGAAGCTGGAGAACAGGAACTCTAGGACACTAGCAAGAACACGGTTGAGGGACGCCTGAGTGGCTCAGTTGGTTAAGCGTCCATCTTCAGCTCAGGTCATGATCTCAGGGTTCGTGGGTTCGAGCACATGTCGGGCTCTGTGCTGACAGCTCAGAGCCTGGAGCCTGCTTCGGATTCTGTGTCTCCCTCTCTCTCTGCCCCCCCCCTGCTCTCGCTCTATCTCTCAAGGGTAAATAAACATAAAAAAAAAAAACTTAAAAAAAGAATATGGTTGAAGAACCAACTGTAGGGTCCAGACTGAGTGGACAGTAAGAGGAATAATAAGCAAGGACGCAAAAGAGGCATCAGTGAAGATAAAGAGCTGTCCCTGTTGTTATAAGAGAAAGGAAGAGAGGGAATAAGGAGAACAGAGTTGAGGTCCTGAAGCAGAAGCAGGTTCCTGATATGGCCACGCCTCAGAGGTTGAGTAGATGGAGGTGTAAGTCACCGGAGTAGAGGAGGAGAAGGGACCATGAGCACAGGTGGTGGAAATGTAAACAACCGAGGATGAGGGCAAGATACTGGTCCCAAAGCCATAACGTGACCGCAGAGTGGCCTGGAGTAGAGGTTCTCAGCTAAGGCATGACACCAACGGGTGGTCATGGTCATTTGTGAGGAACGTTGGAGCAGAACAGCCAGGACCAGGAACTGAGCCTCGGCTCAAATGCACCTGCGATTGGGCGGCAGAAGCAACCTCACATCCAGGTAGAAGGTGCTGTACGTGCAGCCTGGGGGGAAATAGTGTCCAGAATTCCTTATACTCACATAAATGGTTAAGAAGGCTTAGGGCAGAGAGCCACCATCACAGGGTGAAAGCTCCCAAGGTTAACCACTTAGTAGAAAAAAGCTTAGGGCGGAAAGCCACCACCATGTGGCAAAAGCGCCCGAGGTTAGCTAGCGAGATATTGTTAACAGGACCACAAGTAACTTGTTATGTCACCTGCAGGAAACTACTTTCCATCTGGTGCCAATATACTTTGATCACAAACACCACTTGCCCCCCAGACCCTTTACTTCTTACACAAGTTAACAATCACTGTCCCATTGTTTTCTCCACATTCACCACGTGTGTAAGATCTTGAGAGCTCAATAAATACGGAGATGAAACCCCTGTTCGGGGCTCTTGTCTCCTCCCGGACGTTAGCCTCTCTCGTATTCAATGCTGCGTCTGCTCTCTTGCTGGACAAGAGAGAAGAACTCCAGACTCCTAGTCTGCGACAGAGCCAAGATTGGTAGGTGATGATGGGGTCACCCTGTCCTGCTGATATGCAAACTGTTGTTGCAGCGGCCAGGCGGGGTGGGAGGGGGGAGGACTCAAGAAACAATTCCCCTCTTTTCCTCACCTGAGTTTAGAATTAATTGAGAGATGGATTCAGATAGAATTCATTCAAATAGTATTCACTGGTTCAACAAATACGGAGTATTATTTATATGGCCAGAATGTGCTAATGATTTAGCAGTGAATAGAACAGCAAAATTCCTATGCTCCTTCAGCTTACATTCTGGTTGAAAGAGATGGGCAATACGTTTTAAAAAACAAGTAAAGCATATGCTATGTTAGAATAAACTAAAGCAGAGAAGAGAAAAAGAGAATGCTGGAGGTGTCATTGCGAACACAATGGTCAAGAAAAGCCTGGCTGCTAAGGTGAGAAGTGAGAAGAGATCAGAGAAAGATGAGCAAGCATGCCTGGTTGAGGCAGGACTGTCTGGCCTATTTGTGAACTTGAAGCTACTCACCGGGGTTCCATTTTCCTTACCAGGGACTGGTTTAAAGGGTGAACAAGTGACCCGATTCTGACCTATGAGATGAGAAAGGCTGATGTGCCGCAGGGGCTCCTAGGAATAGTTTGCATATTCTGAAGAGATGGTCTCATTCCCTCTGGGAACTTTTCTGTAGCCAGTGTGATATCGGAAACGCTTGCAGCCATGTTGTGGCAAGAGGGATGCCAGCCCGGGATGGCATGGCGGGAAGAAGGAATCTAGGGCTTTGACATTGGTAACCCCCCAATGGTGCCAAACCTGGAGCTTCCCTAAGTCCAGCTGAAGATCATGTCAGCCTTGTTCGATGAATATGTAGGGTTTTAAAATTATTATTCAGGGGGCGCCTGGGTGGCGCAGTCGGTTGAGCGTCCGACTTCAGCCAGGTCACGATCTCGCAGTCCGGGAGTTCGAGCCCCGCGTCAGGCTCTGGGCTGACGGCTCAGAGCCTGGAGCCTGTTTCCGATTCTGTGTCTCCCTCTCTCTCTGCCCCTCCCCCGTTCATGCTCTGTCTCTCTCTGTCCCAAAAATAAATAAACGTTGAAAAAAAAATTAAAAAAAATTATTATTCAGTGTTTTAAAACCACACTAAATAGAACAGTTCACCCATTTCTTCCTCACCCCCAACCCCTCACTTCTTGCAACCACCAAGAGGTATCTGTGAGCTTGGTTTTTATTTATTTAGTTATTTTGAGATTCCACATTAAGAGAGATCACAGTATTTTCTTTCTGTATCTGACCTATTTCAGTTAGCATGATGCTCTCGAGGCCCATCCATGTTGTTGCAAATGGCAAGATTTTGTTCTTTTTAAAATGCTGAATAACATCCCAGCCTCTGAGTGTGTGTGTGTGTGTGTGTGTGTGTGTGTGCAATTTCTTTATCCATTCATCCATCAGTGGACACTTAGATTGTTTCCATATCTTGGCTACTATAAATAATGCTGCAGGGAACATGAAGGGTGCCATATATCTTTTCAAATTTGTGTTTTTGTTTTATTTGGATATATGCCCAGAAGTGGAATTTGGAATTGCTGGATCATATGGTAGTTCTTTTTTTTTTTAAGTTGATTTATGTATTTTGAGAGAGAGAGCGTGAGCCAGCGGTGGAGGGGCAGAGAGAGGGGGAGAGAGAGAATCCCAAGTAGGGTCCATGTTGTCAGTGTATAGCCCCACTCAGGACTCGAACCCATGAACCGTGAGATCATGACCTGAGCCGAAACCAAGAGTCAGATGCTTAATCAACAGAACCACCCAGGCACCCCTATAGTAGTTCTATCTTTAATTTTTTGAGGAAACTCCCAACTGTTTTCCATAGTGGCTACACCAATTTATATTCCCACCCATAGTGCACAAAGGTTCCCTTTTCTCCATATCCTCACAACACTTGTTATCTCTTGTCTTTTTGGTAATAGCCATTCTGACAGGTGGGAGATGATCTCTTATTCTCGTTTTCATTTGCATTTTCCTGATGATTAATGATATTGAGCATCTTTTCACATACCTATTAGCCATCTGTATGTTTTCTTTTGGGGCGCCTGCATAGTTCAGTCAGTTAAGCACCTGACTTCGGCTCAGGTCATGATCTCGTGGTTTGTGAGTTCAAGCCCCACATCGGGCTGTGTGCTGACAGCTCAGAGTCTAGAGCCTGCTTTGGATTCTGTGTCTCCTTCTCTCTCTGCCTCTCTCCCACTCGCTCCCTCTCTCTCTCTCAAAAACAAACATTAAAAATTAAAAAAAAAAAAAACTTTAGGGGCGCCTGAGTGGCGCAGTCGGTTAAGCGTCCGACTTCAGCCAGGTCACGATCTCGCGGTCCGGGAGTTCGAGCCCCGCGTCAGGCTCTGGGCTGATGGCTCAGAGCCTGGAGCCTGTTTCCGATTCTGTGTCTCCCTCTCTCTCTGCCCCTCCCCCGTTCATGCTCTGTCTCTCTCTGTCCCAAAAATAAATAAAAACGTTGAAAAAAAAAAAACTTTAGAAAAAAGTCTACTCAGGGGCGCCTGGGTTGCTCATGCAGTTGGGCGTTTGACTCTTGGTTTCAGCTCAGGTCATGATCTCACAGTTTGTGAGTTTGAACCCTGGATTGGGCTCCATGCTGGTGATGTGGGGCCTGCTTGGAATTCTCTCTCTTCCTCTCTCTGTCCCTTCCCTGCTCATGCTGTCTCTCTCTCTCTCAAAGAAAAAATTTTTAAGACAAATGTCTATTCAGATCTTACGATCATTTGTAAATCAGATTGTTTTTTGCTATTGAGTCTGAGTTATTTATATACTTTAGATATTAGCACCTTATCAGATATGTAATTTGCACTTACTTTCTCCCATTCAGTAGGTTGTATTTTCATTTTGTTGATGGTTTCCTTTGCCATGCAGGAGCTCTTTACTTCGATGGAGTCCCACTTCCGTATTTTTCTTTTGTTGCTTTTGCCTTTGGTGTCAGATCCAAAAATTCATCACCAAGACCTGTGTCAGGGAGTTTACTGCTCATGTGTTCTTCGAGAATTTTCATGGTTTTAGATCTTACAGTCAAATCTTTAACCCATTTTGAGTTAGTTTGTGTGTATGGCATGAGATAGTGGTCCAGTTTCATTCTTTTGCATATGGCCGTCCAATTTCCCCAACATCACTTACTGATGAAACTGTCCTTTCTCCATTGTGTTTTCCTTTCTCCTTTGTCATCAATGAATTGCCTGTATAAGTGATGGTCTATTTCTGGGCTCTCTATTCTGTCTCGTTCATCTATGTATCTGTTTTTATGCCAGTACTATACCGTTTTCATTACTGTTGCTTCAAAATAAAGTTTGAATTCAGGGAGTGTGATGCCACCATTCAGGGGGCTTTAGTGGTTCCATTCAAATTTTAGGATTGTTTGTTCTATTTCTGTGAAAAGCACCATTGGAATTTTGCCAGGGATGGCATTGCGTCTATAGAATGCTCTGGCTAGTATGGACATTTCAACAATATTACTTCTTTCAGTAGTTTCTTTCATCAGTATCTTATAATTTTTGGACTACAGGTTGTTCACCTCCTTGGTCAAATTTATTCCTAGGTATTTTATTCTTTTTGATGCAATTGTAAATAGAATTATTTTCTTAGTTTCTCTGTTCATTATTGGTGTAAAGAAACACAATAGATATTTGTTGATTTTATATTCTGCAACTTTACTCAATTTATTAGTTCTCATGGTTTTTTGATGGCGTCTTTAGGGTTTTCTTTTTCTTTTTTTTACATTTATTCATTTTTGAGAGACAGAGAGAGACAGAGCATAAGTGGGGGAGGAGCAGAGAGAGAAGGAGACACAGAATCCAAAGCAGGCTCCAGTCTCTGAGCTGTCAGCACAAAGCCCGATGCGGGGCTTGAACTCACAAGCTGTGAGATCATGACCTGAGCTGAAGTCGGACGCTCAACCGACTAAGCCACCCAGGTGCCCCTTTAGGGTTTTCTATATATAATATCTTGTCATCTTCACATAGTGACAGTTTTACTTCTTCCTCTCCAATTTGGATACTTTTTTTTTCTTTTTCTTGCCCAATTTCTGTGGCTAGCACTTCCAATACTATGTTGAATAGAAGTGGTGAGAGTTGGGGCACCTGGATGGCTCAGTTGGTTAAGTGTCTGACTCTTGATTTTGGCTCAGATCAGGATCTCACAGTTCATGAGATTGAACCCCGTGTTGATTCTCTCTCTTGCTCTCCGCCCCTCCCCAGCTCACTCACTCTCTCTCTCTCTCTCAAAGTAAATGCATAAACTTTAAAAAAAAAAAAAAGAAGTGTGAGAGTGGACATTCCTGTCTTATTCCTGATCTTAGAGGAAGAGCTCTCAGTTTTCACCATGGAGTATGATGTTGGCTGTGGGTTTGACATACGTAACCTTTATTACATTGAGGTACGTTTCCTCTATATCAGCTTCGTTGAGTTTTTATCATAAATGGATGTTGAATTTTGTCAAATGCTTTTTCTACATTTGTTGAGGTGATCGTATGATTTTTATCCTTCGTTTTGTATCCTGTGAACCGATTTGCGGATGTTGAAACATCTTTGGATCTCTGGAATAAACCCCACTGGACGATGGCGTATGACCCTCTTAATGTATTGTTAAATTCAATTTGCTAATATTTTGCTGAGGATTTTTGCATCTATGTTCATCGTGGATATTGGCCTGTAAAAATTCCCTTTTTTTTTTTTTTTTTTGTAGCGTCCTTGTCTGGTTTTGCTATCAGGATAATGCTGGTGTTGTAAAATATGTTTGGAAGAGTTCCCCCCCTTCTCTTTTTTAGAAGAATTTGTGAAGGGCTGGTATTAATTATTTTTTGAACGTTTGGTGGAATTCATTGTGAAGCTGTCTGGTACTGGACTTTTGTTAGAAGGTTTTTGATTACTAATTCAATCTCCTTGCTAGTAGTTGACCTGTTCAGATTTTCTGTTTCATTGTGTGTATTTATAATAATGTCTGTAATGGTAGGAAATTATATGCGAACCTGGCCATTATACTTTCCAATTAAAACCTTATGAACTGGTCACGAAACATATGCAAAGATATATAATGCCACTGATAGTACAAATATACATATTAAAACAATGTATCATTATATGACAAACATATTGGCCAAATTAAAAATTGATAATACCAAGTTTGATGAAGATGCACAAAAACAGGCACTTTCACAACTTGGTAGACAGTGAAATTGAAGGAGCCTTTTGGAATGTGATTTAGCAGAATTTACCAATATTTTATTTTATTATTATTGTTGTTTTCCATGTTTATTTATTTTTCAAGGAGAGAGAGACAGAGCATGAGCAGGAGAAGAGCAGAGAGAGAGGGAGACACAGAATCCGAAGCAGGCTCCAGGCTCCGAGCTGTCGGCACAGAGCCCAACATGGGGCTTGAACTCACAAACCGCGAGATCATGACCTGAGCTGAAGTCAGACACTTAACCGACAGCCACCCAGGCGCCCCAGAATTTATCAGTGTTTTAAATGGGCACACCCTTTGAATCAGCTCTGTACTTCTGGATACCTATCCTAGAGAAAATTCATGCATATGCAATGTAGAGACACGTACCCACTGGATGTAATATTTAAAAAATGGAATCAACTGGGGGCACCTTGGTGGCACAGTCGGTTAAGCATCTGACTCAGGTCTGGCTCAGATCGTGATCTCGTGTTTTTTTGTTTTGTTTTGTTTTTAACGTTTTATTTATTTTTAAGACAGAGAGAGACAGAGCATGAGTGGGGATGGGGCAGAGAGAGAGGGAGACACCGAATCTGAAGCAGGGTCCAGACTCTGAGCTCTCAGCACAGAGCCCGATGTGGGGCTCGAACTCACAAACTGTGAGATCATGACCTGGGCCGAAGTCGGACGCTCAACCGACTGAGCCCCCCGGGCGCCCCGCATGATCTCGTGGTTTGTGGATTCAAGCCCTGCGTCGGGCTTTGTGCTGACAGCTTGGAACCTGGAGCCTGCTTCAGATTCTGTGTCTCCCTCTTTCTCTGGCCCTCCCCTCTCGCACATGCGCTCTCTCTCTCTCTCTCTCTCTCTCAAAAATAAATAAACATGAAAAAAAAATGGCATCAACCTAAATATTGATAAATAACAGAGTGGCTAAATAGAAGTACAGTTGATTCTCATTATTCACAGTATTCACAGTAGTCACGTTCTATAAAGTACTGTGAACACTGAATTAGCAACTACAGAACCAGTGCTCTTAAAGGAAATACGGGTTAGGTTCCTGGGAGCCTCCGCTCACATTTTCTTTCTTTTTCTTATTTTCAGATTTTTTAAAAAGATTTTTTTTAAGTAATCTCCACACCCAACCTGGGGCTCGAACTCACAACCCCAAGATCAGGAGTTGCACGCTCCACCGACTGAACCAGCCAGGCGCCCCATGTGTGTTTCTGTTTAAAGACACTTGACTTATTACACATTGCTTAAAAATAATTAATAGCAAGGTCTTTCAATGATTGAAAGCCAAGGGCTTTGGAGGCTAGTTGCCTTAAGTAGGTTCATTTGCCAACATCCTTGTAAAACAAGCCAGTCTAACCAGTGTTGCAAACCTTCTCGTCCACGTAACCCTTTTCCTGTATGACATTTAGCAGGTAGTTTTAAAACCCTTCTTCAGCAGACCTGTCTTGCCTGCAAAATTAACTAGGTGGACGGTGTCACTGATTCATTAACACAGAACGCACAGCCGGTGGGCACTGACTGGAGCCTGAATGAAGCGTATCTGACACATGTATTTTCTCCATAAGGCACATCACAGCCTTCTTCTTTTTTTCGGTTTTACTGAGAAATAATTGTCACACGTCACCGCATGAGTTTAAGGGGCACACAGGATGCATTGATTGACATGTGTTGTCAAATGATTATTGCAATAGGTTCAGCCCCCGTACAGCCTTCTTGACCCTGGGAACGCTGGACACCACTCCAGCCCTACTGGTTTTCATGGAAGAAGTGAAATCAACAGCAGAAGCACAAAAGGGCAGGGGCACCTGGGTGACTTGGCCGGTTAAGCGTCTGACTCCTGATTTCAGCTTTGGTCATGAGCCTGCTTAAGACTCTCCCTCTCCCTCTCGCCCTGTGCCTCCCCCACTTGCATGCGTGCTCTCTCTGTCTCTAAAAAAAAGAAAAAAAGGGCACAGAAATACAAAAATCATGGCATTAAAAAGACTGCCAAAATTTGGGGGCACTCGTTTGCGGTATGAAAGCTGAAACAAGAAAGTAGGGCCTCACCTCGTTCAGCCTCAGCGGGAGACAGGCACATCAAGCGACTGAAATTGTCCAGTGCTCTGCCCATGTCTCCGTGTGACCCCGGAAGCGCTGGGACTATTAACTTGGAGACTACAAATAAATTTTAGAGAGTAGCCGCAAATTTGCAAATAGAGAATCCGCAAATAGTGAGTACGGGCTGTACCTGTGAAAAGGACTAAGGTAGGTCAGTTTGTACTTGCAGAAGGACGCCCACGATAGGTTTTTAAGTGAAAAAAGAGACCCACGGAACACTACGTACAGAGGTTGAAAAAGCACATCCTTCAGAGGGCCAGAGAGGCGACGTAAACCGATGAGGCTGAGGCGGGCCGGTGGGAGACCTCTGGGAAGAGTGGGTGCCGGAGAAGAGAAGGGCTCGTCCCGCCTGCAGGGGGCAGTCCGCTGCTGGGTGCTACTCCGCGGTTTCCAGGCAGAAGTGAGAGCCCCTGTCGCCTTATCTTCCAAGTTTCCAAGACTTTCACGAAATATCCCAATTTAAAATGTTGCCAACTAACTTAGAGATTTTCAAAAATGCTCTGTGGGTCAAGCCAAACCTGCTATAAGCCTACAGGCTGCCAGGTTGTGGCCCCCAGCGTGCAGTGGCGTTTAGGAGAAAAGTACACATGTGAATAGAAATGTAGGGGAAAGGTCTGGAAGGAGACACATCCACCAGACCTTTAACAGTGGTTTCCTCGGGGCAGAGGAAAAGAATGGGATTGTTGAAGACGGAGGTAGGTCTTCATCTTTTCTGTATTATTTGAGACCTTGACCGTGAAAATATAAGTATGTATTATTACTTACCTACTTTAAAAGGAAGAAAAGAACCCTGTGAATTGAAGGACCAAAGAAATTGTCCTCTGGCCCCCTACATTGGGCAATATCAGTGTTCTCTGCCTTGGATTGCCAGCCCTCAGGAAGCAAAGATTATATATATACACACAGTATACATACACACACACACACACACACACACACACACGTGTGTGTGTATTCTTTTTTCTAGATTTTATTTTTAATTTTTTTTAATGTTTATTTGCTTTTGAGAGAAAGAAAAAGACAGAGGCCTGAGCAGGGGAGGGGCAGAGAGAAAGAGACCCAAAATCTGAAGCAGGCTCCAGGCTTTGAGCTGTCAGCACAGAGCCCCATGCGGGGCTCAAACTCGTGGACCGTGAGATTGTGACCTGAGCTGAAGTCAGACGCTCATTCGACTGAGCCACCCAGGGGCCCCTTTAAGATTTTATTCTTAAGTGATCTCTACTCCCAACGTGGGGCTCAAACCTATCACCCCAAGGTGAAAAGTTGCATGCCGGGTGCCCCAGCAGAGATTACATTTTTAATTAGCATTGTTTTCGTTGTTTAGGGAATGTTTGTCTTCAAGGGATGGAAACCCATGGAGAATAGCTCCAGACCAAAAGGGAGATCGGGTGGGAAGGTACAGGGCGACATGGTAGCGTCCAGGAGAAGCAATGAGACCAAGGCCGCAGGGTACTCTGACCCAGTTCGAGAAGCCACGTGGTCCCGGGGCCCAGAGGCGGCCCCGTGACCTCCCGCGTCCGCTGCTGTCTGACATGGGATTCATTCTTCTGCTTGGCGAGTCTGCCTCCAGCGCACGGCCCCAGTGGCGCCTCAGGCCAGGGTTACCGGGCCCTCACGGGGCTTGCAGCCTCAAGTAGGGAGTCTCCAGAGTGCCAGGGCCGCACTCCTGGGAGAGAGACTCTGTGACCGCCGGGTTTTTGACCTGGATCAAAAGTGCCCTCACGCTGCAACCGTTTGTGCAGGAAAAAGTAGAGTCCCGTGGTGCGTACTGGCCCCAGGGACCCGCACCAGCAGGGAGGGCGTTTCTCCCAGATGACGGTGTGGCCCGGGGAGGGACCTCAGAAGGTGTCCACAGGTGCGGCTCCAAATTCCCGGTTTATAGGTATTTGTCAACGCTGGATCGGATAGGACACGTGAGTTCGTCGGGAAGGCAGCAGAGCAAAGCGACCGAGATCTGGGATTTCGGTAGGGTGACCCGCCATCCTGCTTTGTCCAGGCCCAAGGAAGTGTCCAGGATGCGGGCTTTCCGTCTGAAAACCAGGGCAGGGGCGCCTGGGTGGCTCAGTCGGTTGGGCGTCTGACTTCGGCTCAGGTGGTGTTCTCACGGTTCATGGTTCGAGCCCCGCGTCGGGCTCTGTGCTGACAGCTCGGAGCCTGGAGCCTGCTTTGGATTCTGTGTCTCCCTCTCTCTGACCCTCCCGTGCTCACACTGTGTCTCACTCTCTTCCTCAAAAATAAACATTAAAAAAAAAAAAAAAAGAAAAAAGAAAACCAGGACAGTTTTTAAGCATTTCCCAGGGTGAGGGCCAGTCACTGCTAAACCAGGAGAATCCCAGCAAATCAGGATGAGTTGATCCCCCTGGATTTTGGAGTTCGATCCAGTTTTGAATCCCGGCTCAGCTGCCATAGCCGCGTGTGACCCTGGGCAAGTCATTTCACCTCTTCTACCTTGGTGTCCTCCTTGTGGAATGAGGACACTAAGAGTTGCCACCTCACAGAAGAAGAGAAACGCCCAGCCAGTGCTCGAAAACACGTTTAGGCGATTGAAGAACACACACTGTTAAAAAACGGAAGTAAAACGAACAGGTCTCACTCCCACCTCTGTCCCTCAGGCCACACGACCCCAGTTGCCCTCTTCAGAAGTAACCAGTCTTGGCGGTCTCTTCTTTACTTTTACAGAGAAAGTCTATGAATGATAGAAACATGTTTACAGATATATATTTTTTAATGTTCATTTATTTATTTATTCATTCATTCATTTTGAGGGGGGAGGAGCAGAGAGAGGGAGAGAGAGAATCCCAAACAGGGTCCACACTTTCAGCGCACAGCCCGACGCGGGGCTCGATCCCACGAATCCTGAGATCATGACCTGAGCCGAAACCAGGAGTCGGGCGCTCAACTGACTGAACCACCCAGGCTCCCTGGTATATGGATCTTTTTCACTCCAATGTTGGTCGGTGGCACGTACTGCTTTGGTGTTGGCTTTTTTTTTTTTTTTTTCATGCTGTACTATATCTTGGAAGGCAGTCCACACCGGAACGTTTAGATTTTCCTCACTGTTGAATGGCCACATAGTGTTTCGTGGCCTGGGGATGTCCTAATTCATTCAGCCCGTCTCGTACTGACTGACGTTTGGGATGCTTCCAGTTATAAGCAACAATATGATACTATCTTTATATACGGTGCACGCACAGAAGTGTGTCTGTAGGATTAATTCCCAGAAGTGAAAATGCTGGGTCGAAGGAGCTGCTGTTACCCTTAGTGTTAGTCTCTAAGAAGTCACATACTGAATCCACTCTTCCCATCTATCTTTATTTATTTTTTGAGAGAGAGAGACAAAGTACAAGTAGGGAAGGGGCAGAGAGAGAGGGAGACACAGAACCCGAAGCAGGCTCCAGGTTCCGAGCTGTCAGCACACAGCCCGACGCGGGACTCAAACTCACGCGCCGTGAGATCATGACCTGAGCCCGAGTCGGACGCTTAACCGACTGAGCCCCCCAGGCATCCCTCCACCCTCCCTTCTGCAGGCAGATACTAGCTATTCACCTGATCATAGAGATCTATGTCCAGTGTGTTTTGTGAGTAAGAAATCAGTTAAGCCCTGGTACTGACAACTTGGAAAATTCTAGAACACCTCTGCTACTTCTCCTCTCAACACCGCCCCTTCTTTCCCCATCCACATCGGCATGTGACTTCATTCCCGCGACGTGCGTCAGTGGAGATGATGTCTGAGCCTGGGTTCCTTAGAGAACAGAATCTGAGGCGAGGTTTTTATACCAGACTGTGTGGGAGCATCTGTTCCCAGGGCCGCAGGAGTGATGAGGAAAAGGGAGCACAGCAAGGGAAGGAGGGGAGCAAATGTGAGAGCATGTATCACTGTACTGGCCACAGCTTTTGCAAACACGATTGCTTCCTGTGTCTCACAGGATGTCTTTGAGAAGCCGAAAAAAAAAGCTGTATCATCTCTGAGCCTGGGGCGGGGTGGGGGGTGGGGGGCCGGTGTGGGGGGTGGGGGGCCGGTGGGGGGGAGGGGCACGGAAGGGAGGATCAAGCCATCTCCAGGCTGCTAAAGTCCCTCATTAGTCAACGTTTGCCCCTGCAGGGTATTAACCTCTTCTCTCTTAGGAGTTGAGCAACCTTCCTCCTCCAGCAGTTACAGCAAATGCTAGAACCCAAGGCAGCCTCCGTCGAGGCTAGAACCCGCGAGGCAGAACCAAATGCTAGAACCCGCGAGGCAGAGGGCGGAAGCACGGATGCTGGTGCGAGGCCGGGCACGGTGGGTTCGGTGGGTTCGTGCCCTCCTGTGACTCGGAGCCTGCGGCAGCCACAGACCAGGTCGCTGCTCGCATCCCGGCCGGAAAGCAAGGCCGGTACGGGATTTCAGTGGGCACATAAAGTGAGTTTGGGGCCCACGGGGGCGTTGCCATATTTCGCTGCCCCTGATTACCTTATGGTGGCATCATTGAAGTCAGGATGCACCTTACAACTGACAGCATGTCAGAGTTTAATAGGCAGTTTTGTTCCCTCTCTTAGCAGCACGTAGTGGCATTTTAGATGAAAGACGGTAATTCATTTGGGCTGCTGCGTATCAGCGTGTCTCTTGATATCCTGGGCCCAGAAATGTTCTCACAAAAGAGGCACTCCCCTCTCCTGTGGGAACGACCCGTAAAAGGAAGAGCGATGAACAAATTCATAAATCAGGGACCTCGGATCTCCGTCGTTGGTAATAAACATTCACTCTAAGTAATAAGACCATTCGTGGCTTACAGGTATCAGTGCTTGATAACGTTTGTCAAGGTCAAATCCGGGCTGTGAAAGGAAAGTTCTTCCCTGCGTTCATGGTGAGTAAAGGCTTTAATGAAGGCAGAGCTCCATGCTGAAGGTTGACGCCTCATTCACCTTAACAAAAGTACGCTAACAGCAGGAGTCCATCCTTCTTTTAAAAATTGTGTATGAGTGTATTTACCCAGTATGCTTCAGGTTTGTACTCATATTAGTATCCTAAATTGTGATGCTCTAAAATGCGTGTTTAGAGTCTAAATCCTTTATATTCCTTTTTTTTTTAAGTTCATTTTTTATGTTTTGAAAGACAGAGAGCGCAAGTGGGAGGAGGGCAGGGGGACAGAGGATCCTAAGCGGCTTCCACACCGACAGCAGCGAGCCTGATGCAGGGCTTGAACTCACGAACCGTGAGATCAGGACCTGAGCCGAAGCTGGACACTTAACCGACTCTGCCACCCAGGTGCCCCCAAATCCTTTATATTCCAAGCGTGGTGTTTGAACTAGCAGTATGGGGCAACAACCTGGGAACTTGCTAGAAATGCAGAATCTCAGACCCCGTCCTAGCCCCACCTGCTGAATCAGAATACATATTTAATATACAGGCTCCCCCATCAGCTGATGAGTGGATAAGCAAATAAGGTCTGTCCACACAATGGAATATTACTGAGCCATAAAAAAGCATGAAATGCTGATATGTGGTATGACATAGAAAACATTATGTTAAATGAAAGAAGTCAGACACAGAAGAGCACATATCGTATGATTCCATTCATTTGAAATGTCCTGGATAAAGCAGATCTATAGAGACAAAAAGAAGATTATTGTCTGCCTAGGGTATGGGCGAAAGGGGGCATCGGAGTCACTGATGATGGGTGAGAGATTTCTTTTGGGGAATGATGGAAATGTTCTGGAATTAGATAGTGGTGACGCTTGCCCAACATTGTGAATATACTAACCACCACTGAATTTTTGAATTTTATGCTATATGAATTTTATTTCAAAAACATTTTTAAATGAAGCCAACCTAACATATTGCCTGCAACCTTTAACAAATCCTAGATTTCTTTTGTTCCCACAGGACAGGAAGAGAAAATGCTGCTTAAGTCACTTTAGTAGAGGGGCACTTGGGTGGCTCAGTCAGTTAAGTGTCCAACTTTAGCTCAGGTCATGATCTCGAGGTTTGTGAGTTCGAGCCCCGCGTCGGGCTCTGTACTGGCAGCTCAGAGCCTGGAGCCTGCTTCGGGTTCTGTGTCTCCCTCTCTCTCTCTGCCCCTCCCCTGCTCATGCTCTGCCGTTCTCTCAAAAATAAGTAATCATTAAAAAAAATTTTTTTTAATTATTCCAGTAGAAAGAAATGTTCCCCCAAGTAATACAACATGAAAATCTTATGGCTTTATTTTGGATCATCTATGGAAGTAATGTAAAGTAAAAGGTTCCCAGTAAATAAAGTGCTATGTTAACATCATTAAAAGTGGGGGGAGGAAAAAAGCCAAAAATTTAAAAGGCATTTAAAAATAGAAACAAACAAAACAAAACAAAACACAAGCCTTCCCACCCCCCCCCCAGGTGATTCACGTAGCTATTAAGATTTGGGAAGTGCTGCTCTACATATCATGCCCTTGACTGCAAGACCACCATGTCCTTCCTCACCCTCGCTCGGAAAACTCTTCCCTTTCCTTAGAGGCATCCCCAGATGTGACACTACTCCAGTTGTTAGCTTGGCCAGCCCACACCCTCCTCCGGCTGCCTGTGCGGTAGAGGCTGTTGGCCAGGTAGTGCCACCCCCCGGGTTAGGAGGGGGCCCCTCTGTAGTCCTGGGTTGCGAGGCATCCCTGCTCCCCGGAGAGCACGGCCGGTGCCCGGGGCCCCAGCCGGCCTCTGCTGAGCACGGCTCTCCGAGTTTCTCAGTCTGCCTTCATAAGTGGCCGAAAAACACACCAGTCACCAAACTTTCCCCACATTGTCCTCATCGCTTCTTCTCACCAGGTACCTCTGCCCCCAAATCTCCACTCTCCTTCTTGAAACAAAAAAGTAAAGGACCTCGGATACCGACACATATAAGAACATCAAATGGAATGAGGAAAGAAGGGAAGGATTCCCCCTTCTCCCCAGAGATATCTCAACTGTAGCTTCTGCTTGGGCAAAATTTTCTAGCACGCATGCACAGACACACACACACACACACACACACACACACACAGAGGAAAGATATGTAGCGAAATATTAACAGTGATTTTTTTTAGTGGGTGGTAGGATTTATCTATTTCTCTGTATTTCTAACTTTAAATTTTTTAAATGTTTTTATTTATTTTTAAAGGAGAGAGAGACAGAGCATGAGCAGGGGAGGGGCAGAGAGAGAGGGAGACATAGAATTCAAAGCAGGCTCGAGGCTCTAAGCTGTCAGCACAGAGCCCGATGTGGGGCTCGAACTCAGGAACTGTGAGATCATGACCCGAGCTGAAGTCGGACGCTTAACCGATTGAGCCACCCAGGCGCCCCTGGATTTCTAATTTTTTAAAAAATGAATGCATCTTACTTACATAATCATAAAAATAAAAGATTTTTTGTTAGAGGAAGTAAGAAACTCCCCATGGTGACGGAATATGTGATTTCAACATGCATTTTCAAATAGAGAATTTCTGTCTTGCAAAAATGAACCTGTAGGGTCACAAAGTCTTCCTCATACGATTCACAGTACACAAAAAAGTCTTTTTATGAGTGATGTCGGGTTACCAGAGACAGGAAACAAAGCTGGTTCCCAGATCCTGGAAGGGGGTTGTGCGGAAGCCTTCTGGAAATTTCAGGCCCTCCTCCAAATGAGAACACATCTTTACAGAAGATATACTGTCTCCTCTGTAAAGAGGGAGTTGAGGAGAATTACCTCATTATCATACCAGTTGGTCATAATCCCTGCCTGACCCTTCTTATCACATTAGGTATTGATACTTTGTTTTGAATCTCTACCAAGAAGGAGTTGAATTGGTTAATTCTCCTGGAAGTGGTTCAGTTTAAAAGGGTTTCAAGTAATTTTGCTCGTTTGTTATTATCGGCAAGGATGAAAGCTGCACACTTTGTTTCTAATTGTATTCTCTTTTTTTTTTTTTTTTTTTTTTTTTTTAAATTTTTTTTTTATGTTTATTTATTTTTGAGACAGAGAGAGACAGAGCATGAACGGGGGAGGGGCAGAGAGAGAGGGAGACACAGGATCGGAAACAGGCTCCAGGCTCTGAGCCATCAGCCCAGAGCCCGACGCGGGGCTCGAACTCACGGACCGCGAGATCGTGACCTGAGCTGAAGTCGGACGCTCAACCGACTGAGCCACCCAGGCGCCCCAATTGTATTCTCTTTTAGGTGAATTATCTGAACGCTTTACAGAAAGTTCATTTAACTGGATAATTCTAAAACACGGCATTAAAAACCGAATAGGGTCGTTGAGAGAGATTTGAAATTCAGATGAGCAAAAGCTCTTCTTATGTTTGTGTACACGCCCATGGATTTTTTTTTTTAACAGAAATGGTGCGTTATTGGGGGATTTTTAAATTTCGAGTGTCTGCCCTTTGCCACTCAAACTAGCTTAGGCAAGAAAGGAATGTGTATCGACTCATAAAACAAACTCAAGGCAAAGTCAGGGTTATTTCTGGCCTCAGTGACCAAAGACTCGAAGGCTCTCAGGACTGCCCCCCAGCGTTTGCTCGCCGCTTCCAGCTCTCTGTGGTCCGCTCATGCACTCAGACTGCAGTTCACCCGGCAGGAAACATGGCGGCCCCTTCCCCCAGCCTCGCGGCCTCCCATCTTCCCCTGTGGGAAAAGGCCTTTTTTCTTTGGTTCCAGATTAAGAAGTGCCAGGGAAGGTTCCTGACAGGCTCTGCTCGATACACCAGCACACTCTCTGACAAATTGTCATCGCAAGGTGGCACGGGGCTGTGACCGGCTCAGTCCGGATCAAGTACCCACTTCTGTTTTTTAATAGAGAGTGTAATGTTTATGTATTTATTTTGAGAGAGAGAGAGAGAGAGAGAGAGAGAGAGTACAAACAGGGGAGGGGCAGAGAAAGAGGGAGAGAGAGAGTCCCAAACAGGCTCTGCGATATCAGCGCAGAGCCCGATGTGGGGCTCGATCCCACGGACCGCGAGATCATGACCTGAGCCAAAATCCAGAGTGGGACACTTAACCGACTGAGCCGCCCAGCCGCCCCTCAAGTACCCGCTTCTAAACCAAACCCTGTGACGGAGGGGAGGGTCATGCAAGGAGAGGCCAGCTCACATCTGAACCACGGGTGCTGTTTCCTCAAGAAAGATCGGGTGCTATTTCTTGTAATACCCGGGACCAGTGAGCTAGTAGACAAATGACAAGTGTTCACCACATACAAGTGTGATCATATTTGATGCACCTGTTTTGCCACATTTTTTTTTTTTACACATCTTTCATTTTTCCACGTTCTGCATTAGTTCAATGCTGATAGCATTTAATGGTGGAACGATATTCTATTCTGGAACCCGGACGTGATGACTGGAAGCGACCAAGACAAGGGCCTCCCACTAAGGTAGGCAGAGCAGAGAGACAGAGGTCATCTGAGTCCTTGCTGGCCCTCCCAGAGTGGCTGGACCGGTGCTATTTCCACGCTTCTTGATACCTGAGAAAAATAGCCCCTACAGGCTGAACGACAGTAGTCCCTTACACACAGCCAGGCGCAGTTCCTTAGAGAGGGGCTCCAGGCAGGCTGGAGCCATTAAAAGGAGGCCAGGAAGTTTATCACCAATGGGAACAGACGCAGGACAGTGCTAAGAGCCCCAAAGAGACTGAAAGGGAAACTGAAATAAAAGAAATTGCAGCTGGGGCATCTGGGTGGCTCAGCCGGGGAAGGGGGGGGAGACTCCGACTTCGGCTCAGGTCATGATCTCACGATCGGTGAGCTCAAGCCCAGCATCGGGCTCTGTGCTGTCAGCCTGGAGCCTGCCTTGGACCCTTTGTCCCCCCACGCCCCCCCCCCCGCTCCTCCCCCACTCTCTCAAAAATAAACATTAAAAAAAATTTTTTAATGAAGGAAACCTATCAAAAAAAGAAAGAAAGAAATTGCAGCCTGTTTCTTTTTTGAACTGTTAAAGGAGACTGACCCATAGAGCATCCCTGAGTCAACGTGACGTAGTTACAGTAGTGTGGAAATGGCAGCCATGGATGAATCGGGCAGAAAGAGGGTCAGAAGTAGCACCCTGAGGCTTATGTTGTGTACCATGGAGGGTTTCAGAAATCTCCAAGTGCTCCCAGTAAGGGTGATGGGACAGGCTGAAACTGAGAGCCAGGAAGCCTCCCGAAGGGTCACCCTGTGGCTGAAGACCCGTGGCCAAGACTTCAGGGCAGCGGCCTAAGCAGGCACCGGAGAGAACGGGCCCCCAGAATTGGACGGGTCAGTGGCGATGAAATGAGTAGAGAGGCCAGGAGAGATCTGGTGAGTGAGCTGTGCGTGGGGTGAGCAGGAGTCGGTGGAGAAGGTCAGCTGGAGAACTGGGGTCCCTTCCCCCCGTGCGCCCCCTGCTCCCCGATATCATCTTGGGAATGAGTACGTGGAGAGGAGGCCGTTGGGGGAGACAGACAGCTTTCAGAGGGAGTTTGAACTTTAAATGGACTACGATTTGCCCAAACTTAACTATTTCAAACCTGAAAGAGCATGTTCTTTTTAACCAGTAAGCTGAAGAGCTGCCCAGTAATGAGAATCTTCTGAGGAATCTTAGTGCAGTCATGAAGACTTAAAAAAATGTGTACTAGGGCGCCTGGGTGGCTCAGTCCATTGAGCATCCTACTCTTGATTTCGGCTCAGGTCATGATCCCGGGGTTGTGGGATCGAGCCCCACGTTGGGCCCCATGCTGAGTGTGGGGCCTGCTTGAGATTCTCTCTCTATCTCTCTCTCTCTGTCTCTCCCTCTAACTCTCTCCCCTGCTCATACTCTCTCTCTCTCTAAAATAAAAAAAAATTCTTTTTTAATTTGTACCTCTGGGTCGTGCCGTGTACATTGTGACTGTCCCTCCCCGCTTCCCCATACGTGTAGATCTCTATTACAAGTTTCCTTAAAGAGGTGCCACAGGAGTTTGACAGAGCGTCACAAGGAAAATGTCCTAAAGTCCACTTCAGTCCTGTGGTAGCCGGTCTCCAAGGTGGCCCACTGATCCATGCTTCCTAGTATTCATGTCCTTGTCCCACACCGTACCAGGGGTGGTCTGCATGACCAAGGGCATTTGGCGGAAGGGACGGTATATCACTTCCAAGATTAGGTGAGCCTCTGCTTCTGTCAGATCGCTCGTGCTGGGGAAACTGGCCACCATGTTGTGAGGAGAGGCCTACGTGTGAGGAGACAGCCTGCGTATGTGTGAGCTCGGAAGCAGATCCTCCAGCCCCAGTCAGGCCTTCAGATCATCTGCAGCCCCAGTCAGCACCTGGATGCAGCCTCATGACAGACCCTCAGTTAGAGACAGGCAGCTAAGCTGCTCGGATTCGCGAGCCACAGAAACCATAATAAATGTTGTTGTAACCCACGACGTTTGAGGGGTAATTTGTTACGCACCAATAGACGATATACTCCCTCCCTTAGAGGGAGTTAAAGCACCTGCTAAAAATCTCTTCTCATCCTCCATGACGTCTTTTCCGCTTCCCTCCCCTCCTCCATTTCCATGCTGCCACACCTGTAAGCACCCAACTCCTAATAGGTCATGGGCCTGCTCCAAGCAGCCACCCGGGGTACATGGCCTCACTTCTCTACAGGCTGATTTTCTCATGAGACCGAGCTTCTCCTCCCCTTCTTCTCCCCACACATCTGATAACGATGAATAAAATGCTAAGAGAGCGAGGCTGGGGCAGAAGGAACGAGGCCAGAGGGAGAGGCAAGGGATAGCCATCGGCCAGATTCAGTGACTCTTCATGTACCTGCCCTCCACACGCCCTGACGAGCGGTTGAAGAGCCATAGAATCTTCCTGATGGCAGAATTCCAGAAAGACCCCTGAGGGCTCTGGAGATGCCTCTGATTATCCAGGTCCTGAACTGTGTTCCGTTTATGGGAGCCTGGCACTCCCTAGGTTTCCAGGGTGTTCCTTGCTGTTTCTGGGGTCCCATGAGATTTCGGTTTATCCCATTTCCATCTAACTAAAATATATCTGCTGAGCAAAGCCAGATGTTTGTTTACGGTGGGCAGAATTCCCCAAAATGCTATTGTGGTCATTTTGCAGCTGACTACAGTTATATAGCAAAACAATTGTGGTGCACTAGCTATATGGAAGAAAAAAAAAAAAAGAAAACATTATTTGGTATTGCAGTGTATCTTCTATGGTTTCTCGCCTCTGTTGGCCTGTGAGCTTCAGGAAGGCAATGGTCACATGTGATTCCTGTGGGTGACCACAATGCGCAGAACAGTCTGGAATGTAGAACGTTCCCAGTAAATATTTGTTGGAAGATACACCGTACACATTGAAGGAATGGTTGAACTAGGGCTTAAGGAGTCTTTCACATTACCCCTTGAGCTGGTAATTCTAAGAATTTTACAGTCCACCACAAAATGTTCTTCTTCTTATTATTATTATTTTTAATAATATTATTTTGAATTTCTTCTTTATTATTATTCTTTTATTATTATTTATTTATTTTTGAGAGAGAGAGCGAGAGAGACAGAGCACGAGCGGGTGAGGGGCAGAGAGAGGGAAACCGAATCCAAAGCAGGCTCCAGGCTCTGAGCTGTCAGCACAGAGCCCCACTCAGGGCTCAAAGAACCATGAGACCATGACCTGAGCCAAAGTTGGACGCTTAACCAACCGAGCCACCCAAGTGCCCCAAAATGTTTCGGGTTTTTCTTTGTTTGTTTGTTTTTAACTGCACTGAATGAATCAACAAATCGGGTAGACAGGTGCGTTTTCTTCATTGTCAAGAAAGGCTTCTATTATTTTTTAGGTAGGGGCTCGCCCAAAGTGAACACTGGTTCTCACGTAAGACCCGGGAGGCTCCACAGTTTGGAACCCAGTACACCTTTCCTAGGCGATAAGACACCCAGGCCAGCCTCCTCTGGCTATTAACAGGTGTGGTAACCGATGGAGAGGAAATTGCGATGCTAATGGAAGGGGGCAAAACGTCTGTTTTCCGCTAAAGGCTTCTGCTTGGGGTTTCTTAATGCACAGCCTCAGTTGCCCAGGGATCTGTTGGTGGCAGACACCAGGCAGGCTCTGCCCCCCAGGATGGGGAACCCGGCACAGGAGGATCCACAAGGCCGCGGCGATGAGCTGCCCCTCGCTTGGCAAGGGCGAGGTGCCAGAGCGCGGGAGACGCCGCCGTTGGTACAAGGCTGCTCGGCGGCAGTCGGGTGAGGCCGGGTGGTTCGCATCTGCAGATCCCTCTCCGGGTGTGCAGTCTCCGGACCCCACCCTCTCACCTCGGGAGAAGCAGTTCCCGCGGTAGGGAGAACTGGGTTTTGCACTTGGCACCGCTGGGACCTGGGCATCCCCGGACTCCGAGTCCTTTGAAGCGGTCTTGTTCGAGACTACATTTCCCAGAAGGCCGCGCGGAGATTGAAAGCTGCACCAGCCTATGGACGGACAAGGCTTCTGGTCGCCGAAACTGAGCAGCCAATGGCAATGAGACAGGGGCGGTGTCTTCCGGCTGCGAGCGGTCGAGCGCAGAGTCCCACCTGTGTCACCACAGCCCTGTCACGAATCCCGGTCGGGTTCGAGAAGGGACCGCCTCGGCTCTGTGGGCCGGGAGCGGCTCGGCGGTGGAGGACTCTCACTTTCTGCTCCATCCCGGAGCCGGGCCGGTGAGTGATGCGGGGAAGGAGACTGCGGCGGTCGCCCGGGAGCTGCAGAGGGACGTGGAGGGGACTCGCCCGCCGCCGCGCTGTGGCCCCTGCCAGGTCGCCGCGCTCGCCTTTCGGAGCCCGCGGGTTTCGCTGAAGAGTGAGGAGAGGTGGCTGCGGCTTTCTGTGCCGTCGTCGGGATAGCCCATCCTCTTGATCAGTCTTCCCGCTCCTCGGTCGTGGTCCCCGGGCTTCGGCGTGCCTTGTGACCCTGTGACCGCGGCGCCCTGATTAGGGCCTGCAGCACCGCGAGGGGGGTGGGGGTGGGGGACGAGTGCCGGTCCCACCCGTGCCGTCATGTCCCTATTAATAAACCCAGCGAACAAGCCGGTGCCGCTCACGATGGCACTTAGTCACAGCACCTCGGCGCTCCGGGAGCCTGCGGGGTCACCTGCGGGGGGTGGGGGTGGGGGGATGGGAGACCGGGTGGGAAACAATGTTTCCGTGACCGTGGCTGTGAACTCTCCTCCCCTCAGTCCCGCTGTCTCCTGCAAGTGGGCCCTGCAGTTGTGTCTCCTCATGGATGCCGAAATAAAATGTATGCTCAAAACTTATTTTCAGTTTTTACCTCCTAATGACATTCCTTTCGTTTGTTGGGGTTTTAAAGCAGAGAGATGAAATGTTTCCTTACGGTTTTTAGGTCTTCAAAAACTCAGTACTTTATAAAGGACCGAGAGCAATGTGTGTAAATGCATGAGTATTTCCACGAAAAGTGCAAGAATATTCTAGTAGTAGCCAGGTGCTTCGATTGGTGTGACAAAAGACGAGAAAGAGGAAAGCTTCCTCGTTCCAGTCTGGTCCATCCTCCACTGAAACGCAGAAGTTTTTGTAGTAGATTCAGCTGGCTGACTTGTGTTTTTTTCTATTGGAAACTCTTTAAGCCACCCCTCCCCCCCCGCGAACACACACACACACACACACACACACACACACATCAAAACAAAACAAAATTCCATTTCTTTGTGACTCCTACTGCCTTTTACAGCACATTACTGTAAAAATGGTACCCAGAACTTTTCATGTTCTGATCTGTTCCTTGAGGTTGACACCAAATCTGCAAGCCAGGAAAAGTCAGCTGTTCTCATAGCTAATACGGGTATAATTAAATCCACAATTTCCTAGCTTGCCGAGGAAGATGTAGCTGGAGAGCTTTTCGCAAAATCAAGTCCCTCCCCCCAACACCTGCATACTCTATCCTTTGTTTATCTTGTCCATCGTGGACAATTTGTTCCTCAAAAGGTTAATGTTTCTTGTAGCTGTGTTTGGGAGCTCCAGGCCTCACTTAGTGATGTGAATGTTGGCCAAGGGAAGGATTATGTAAAAACAGTAAGAAAAGCAACCCTTCTATGGTTGACAGAATTTATCTCAGAACTATTCTATTGGGGGGGGGGGGAGCTGGGGTCTTTGGGTATACTGGTGGCACCGGGGCGGTCTTTTGGTTTTGAGACAATGGTTAGACTATCCAGAGAGCTTTTGATGCATACTGAGTTCTCCCGCTTTAGGAACTGATGACTCTCAATGATGTGGCTGGGGACTTCAGGGAAGAATGGGTTACCTGGACCCTGCTTAGAGAATGCTCTTCAGGGATACCACCCAGCACAGTTACAAGAATGGGCTCTCCCAGGGTAAGGATGCTACTCTCCTTTAGGTTTAAGACTTAGATCACGTGAGGGGCATCTGAGTGGCTCAGTCGGACAAGCGTCTGACTTCGGCTCAGGTCATGTTCTCACGGTTTGTGAGTTTGAGCCCCACGTCGGGCTCTGGGCTGACAGCTGACAGCTCGGAGCCTGGAGCCTGCTTTGGATTCTGTGTCTCCCTCTGTCTCCCCCTCCACTGCCTGCATTCTGTCTCTCACATTATCTCAAAAATAAATAAACATCAAAAAAAATTTTTTTTTAAAGACTTAGATCATGTGAGAGGGCCCAGGTCTGAGTGGTCTCTAGGGACGTTGATCTCTTAGAGCTAAAGATCTCTGTGAGATCTTTAATAATTGTTGGTTGCCTCCCTAGCAGAAAAAAAAATAACTTCCTTTTTTTTAATGACTTACATTTTTATGGCACTTTATGGTTTGCAGATATCTTTGATATTTATTGTTTAATTAGTGTCTCACCATAGGGGCCCCTGAGTGGCTCAGTCGGTCGGGCGCCCGACTTCGGCTCAGGTCATGATCCCACGCTTATGAGTTTGAGCCCCGCGTCGGGCTCTGTGCTGACAGCTCAGAGCCTGGAGCCTGTTTCAGATTCTGTGTCTTCCCTCTCTCTCTCTCTCTGCCCTTTCCCTGCTTGAGCTCTGTCTTTCTCTGTCTCTCAAAAATAAATGTTAAAAAACATTAAAAAAAAGTATACTAATATATACTCATTGAAGAAAAAGACAAACAAAATGAAACCAAAAGTCCCACTCCATCCCACTTCTGAAGAGTTACTGTCCTTCCAGCCATTGTCCTAAGCACAGATATAATTAACAAAAACAAAAGAGAAAAAATTGGGATCATACTGTAAATTCCGTTGTGCATCTTACTTTTTTATACAATACATTGTATTGTAATACATTCCGACAACAATAACTGTTTTTCTATACATTGCTTCAAAATAATCACTTAGTATTTTATTGTATGGAATACAATAATTTACATTAGATTGAACCATATATTTGACCATTTTTAAGCCGCTTTTTAACTTATACAATGGCAATTAAAAAAATTTTTTTTTGAAATTTATTTATTTTGAGACAGAGAGAGAGCACACTCAGGGGAGAGGCAGAGAGAGGGAGAGACAGAATTTCAAGCAGGCTGCACGCTGTCAGCACAGAGCCCGACTCAAGGCACGAATTCACTGTGAGATCGTGACCTGAGCCAAGATTAAGAGTTGGACGCTTAACCGACTGAGTCACCCAGGCGCCCCTACACTGGGTCAATTTCATATGGCTTAATCAAATATAATTATTCCTTTGTCATAGGACATTTAGGTCCTTTCCAGATCTTTACCAGTATTGTGATGAACATCTTTTAGCTGTCTTTTTTTTGGGGGGGGGGGAGCGGGGAATATGGTTTCTTAAAGTATAATTAGTTAATAATTAGGTAATAGATCTTTTGCACAACTTTATTTTTTAACTTTTTATTTTTCATTTTCTTAGAATTCCCAGAACTAGAATTGCTGGGCCAAAGAATAGATATCTTTCTATAGTATTTGATATTTTTGCCAAATGCCTTCCAAAAAGATTGAATTCTTTATTCCTACAAGCATTATATGAAAGCGTCCATTTCTATACATCCTACCTATCATGGTAGGATAATTTAAGAGTCTGGGTTAAATAATAGTGATAGCTAACATTGAAGAGTTTCCACTTAATCCTTACAACAATACTAGAAGGTAGGTCTTATCATTATCCCTATTTTATAGATGATGACCCTGAGACAGAGAATTTAAGTAACTTTCCTGAGGTCACACAGCTAGTAAGAGGAAGGGTTAAGATTGACTCGTAGGCAATATAACTGAAATTTGCACTCTTTTCCTCTACATTGTATTGCCTAACTGTATCATTGTTTTAATTTGAATTTTTCCGGTTAATGGTAAGGTTAAAGATTTTTCATATATTTATAGATTGCGTGTATTTGTGTGTGTGTGTGAATTGCCTATTTATGACCTCTGCCCATTTTTTTTTTCTTACAAGTGTTTGTCTTTTTCTCATGGTTGTATCTACTGCTGCCTTTCTGGGAAAAGTTTAAAGCCCGACATTAGAGTTAACTTCCTTGATTCTTTCTAAGGGTGAGGTCTTGGCGGCATTGTTTCTGAGAAAATTCTCTCTCTATCTGAATTTAGCCTTGTGCCTTCAGAGGTGAATTATTGTGCTCACTCTAGAGTTTCTGTCACCCAAGTCTGTTGTGTGTGTGTGTGTGTGTGTGTGTGTGTGTGTGTGGTGAGAGGAAAGGGGCTTTTTTCTCAGCCCCTTGGGGAGATAATCTGTTTTATTATTCCATCTCATTGTTTCACTGAGACCAAACATACATTAGCATCTCCCTGGGTGTTGTCCTCTGCTTAGGGAAGAAGGAGGGCTTGCCTTTTGGTCAGGCTTTGTATGGCTGGTTCCGATTAATATGCTGTGTTCACCTTCCTGTATAGGATTTCCACACCAAGTGTGATTTCCCAGCTGGAGCAGAAAGAAGAACCGTGGGCGCTACCGCTCCAAAATTTCGAGGCAAGAAGGATCCTACGGGAAAGTCACACAGGTGAGATGTGACTATTACGAGGTGGGAAGAAATCTAGCCCTTGCTTAGATGAAGAATTTGGAATGCTGCCGTAGACTTCTGTTCTCACTTTTACAGGTTTAAGCTGGACTTCTTGGGCAGTCAGTAACGGACCAAATAAAGTCTTCATTTTGTTCATTTATTTAAAAAAAATTGTTTTAGGGGCGCCTGGGTGGCTCAGTCGGTTAAGCAGCCGACTTAGGCTCAGGTCCCGATCTCACGGTCCGTGGGTTCGAGCCCCGCGTCGGGCTCTGTGCTGACTGCTCAGAGCCTGGAGCCTGTTTCAGATTCTGTGTCTCCCTCTCTCTCTGACCCTCCCCCGTTCATGCTCTGTCTCTCTCTGTCTCAAAAATAAATAAATGTTAAAAAAAAATTTTTTTTAAATTGTTTTACATTTATTTATTTTTGAGAGACACAGAGAGACAGAGCACAAGTTGGGGAGGGGCAGAGAGAGAAGGAGACAAAGTCTGAAGCAGGCTCCAGGCTCCAAGCTGTCAGCACAGAGCCCGACATGGGGCTCGAACCCATGAACCGTGAGATCATGACCTGAGCCGAAGTCGGACGCTTTGCCGACTGAGCCACCCAGGCGCCCCCCCCTTTTTTTTTAATTAAAAAAAGTTTATTTCTGAGAGAGCGTGAGTGGGGGAGGGGCAGAGAGAGGGGGACAGAGGATCCGAAGCAGGCTAGGCGCTGACAGCAGCGAGCCGGACGTTGGGCTTGAACTCACGAAGCACAAGATCGTGACCTGAGCTGAAGTCCCTTCATTTTATTTTTTTTAAGTAAACTCTTTGCTCAACATGGAATTTGAATTCACAACTCCAAGATCAAGAGTCGCAGGCTCTCTGACTGAGCCACGCAGACGCCCCTGAAGTCTTCATTTTATTTTATTTTATTTTATTTTTTTTTTTTTTTAAATTTTTTTCCAACATTTATTTATTTTTGGGACAGAGAGAGACAGAGCTTGAACGGGGGAGGGGCAGAGAGAGAGGGAGACACAGAATTGGAAGCAGGCTCCAGGCTCCGAGCCATCAGCCCAGAGCCCGACGCGGGGCTCGAACTCCCGGACCGCGAGATCGTGACCTGGCTGAAGTCGGACGCTTAACCGACTGCGCCACCCAGGCGCCCCTGAAGTCTTCATTTTAAATAAGCATTTCACTTTTGTCTATACTATAACATCTTTGAAAAGAGTTGCCGGATTTGGACAATATGTGGCATATACTCTTGAAGGATATCAAGGTTACTTCAAGAGTCATCTTAAGGGGCACCTGGGTGGCTCAGTTGGTTAAGCGTCTGACTTTGGCTCAGGTCATGATCTCGTGGTCTGTGAGTTCGAGTCCCACGTCGGGCTCTGTGCTGACAGCTCAGAGCCTGGAGCCTACTTGGGATTCTGTGTGTGTGTGTGTCTCTCTCTCTGCACTTCTTCCGCTCACACTCTATCTCTCTCTCTCCCTCAAAAATAAACATTGTAAAAAAAAGGATTCATCTTAAAAAGGGTTTAGGAATTTAGGTTTCGTAAGCTTGATAAACTTCACCGAGTTCATCTGGCTGGTTCAGTCAGTATAGCCCATGAGTCTTGATCTTGGGGTTGTGGGTTCAAGCCCCGCATTGGGTATAGAGACTACTTAAAAATAAAATCTTTGGGGCGCCTGGGTGGCTCAGTCGGTTGGGCGTCCGACTTCAGCTCAGGTCACGATCTCGCGGTCCGTGAGTTCGAGCCCCGCGTCGGGCTCTGGGCTGATGGCTCGGAGCCTGGAGCCTGTTTCCGATTCTGTGTCTCCCTCTCTCTCTGCCCCTCCCCCGTTCATGCTCTGTCTCTCTCTGTCCCAAAAATAAATAAACGTTAAAAAAAAAATTTTTTTTTAAAAATTAAATCTTTGCACCAGCAAAAGCGGCTGTATAATATAGATATGATAAAATAGATGGGATACGCCAGCCTGTAGTATAAAAATAAAATAAAATCTTTAAAAAAGTAAATAAAACTTTTCACAAGGTTTAAAATCAGAGTAGTCAAATTAAGTGTAGTCTGTTGCAAAACCACTAATCTCAGTCTTCCTCACTGCTTTCTGATGTTTTTCCCAATAATTGGTTAACTTGTGTTGATTTTTCAGACTTTGAGAATCAGGTGACCAAACTCAGTCGGGACATTTCAGAAGCAGCAGAACGGTGTGGAACATCCTCAGAAAGGGCCAATAAGGATATTTCTCCTCCTCCTAGTTGGGGAGGAAACTGGGAGAGGGACCTTGAGTTAGAAGGGGAACACGGGACCCGCCCGGGAGAGGGCCAGCCGGAGCCCTTTCCGCAAGAGAAGGATTTAAACGAGCTCCTGGATGGATACGCAGGAAAGAAGCCCGTGTGTGCAGAGTGCGGGAAAAGCTTTAACCAGAGCTCCTATCTCATAAGACACCTACGAACCCACACTGGCGAGAGGCCTTATAAGTGCATCGAATGTGGGAAAGGCTTCAAGCAGAGTTCAGACCTTGTCACCCATCGCAGAACGCACACGGGAGAGAAACCCTACCAATGCAGCGGCTGTGAGAAAAAATTCAGCGACAGCTCTACGCTCATCAAACATCAGAGAACCCACACAGGCGAGAGACCCTACGAGTGCCCCGAGTGTGGGAAGACCTTTGGGCGGAAGCCACACCTCGTCATGCACCAAAGAACCCACACGGGAGAGAAGCCCTACATGTGTCTCAAATGCCATAAAAGCTTTAGCCGAAGCTCAAACTTCATCACCCATCAGAGGACCCACACGGGCGTGAAGCCTTACAGGTGCAGCGACTGTGGGGAGAGTTTTAGCCAGAGCTCAGACCTGGTGAAGCACCAGCGAACCCACACGGGAGAGCGGCCCTTCAAATGCGCAGAGTGCGGAAAGGACTTCCGAGATAGTTCTCACTTTGTAGCGCACATGAGTACCCACTCGGGGGAAAGGCCTTTCAGCTGTCCTCACTGCCGCAAAAGCTTCAGTCAGAGCTCACACCTGGTCACGCACCAGAGGACACACACAGGTGAGAGGCCGTTCCGGTGTGACAACTGCGGGAAGGGATTTGCCGACGGCTCTGCCCTCATAAAGCACCAAAGGATCCACACGGGGGAAAGACCCTATAAATGTGGCGAGTGTGGGAAGAGCTTCAACCAGAGCTCCCACTTCATTACCCATCAACGAATCCACGCAGGAGACAGGCCCTATCGCTGTCCCGAGTGCGGCAAAACCTTCAGTCAGCGTTCCCATTTCCTCACACACCAGAGAACCCACACAGGGGAGAAACCTTTCCACTGCAGTAGGTGTGACAAGAGCTTCCGCCAAAAAGCACATCTCTTATGCCATCAAAACACCCATTTGATCTAGGAACTGGTCCGCTGCCCCTTCCAGATTTTCATTTCTCTTGTCTCCAAGTGCTCCATGTAGAGAAAGCCTGAACCTGGGCATCAGAGGCTCAGGTTGGGCCCCGGTCTGTCCTCCGTCTTCTTCCCCGCTTTAATGGCGGAGATAAACTCATAGGCACCAAATAATATCCTGAACACAAAAGGCATTCCTTCAGTGTTTTTGACCGACCTTAGGGGTGAGTTTGACGGTTGATGCTTGGTAAGTAAAAGAGAAGTGAGATAAATGTGGCCACATTATCACTGTTAGTGAATAATATTTGAGATCTTATCATAAGCCCTTAATACCGTATAATGGCTGGCCCTTAAAAGGCGCTCGGTACGAAGTTGGTTGCGTTTAACTAGCCTTATAACTTGATAAGGAATCCGTTAGTGCAGCCCCGCAAGCCCAGAACTTGCCAGAAATGAGATTGCCACTAGAAGATTTGGGGTGTGAACACAGAAAACAGAAAACACTCTCCCGATCCAGGGCTGTGCAGGCATTAGTCACCAGATGTCTCATTGCCATGACGAGGCAGAATTCTCGAAGAGGATGTTTGTGGTCCTGTGATTTAGAGGCCGAAAGAATTTCAGAAGCTCTTTGTACAGCCGTGTATGAGGTACTCCCACTGGAGGTTTGCTGTCATCTGAGGCACAAATATCCCGCGATGAACAAGCCCAAGGGACCTGGAAGGAGACTATAAAACTATGGAAGCAACATTGCTGTTAAATATTACAGGGATCCTTCCTGGCATTTAGCTGAAGGAAACAACTCCTGTCTTTGAATCGCCTGGGTCGTTGGCCCGTGAGTTTTAAGTTACTGTGACTCCCTAATTTTTTTTTAAGAGTCATTCATTTGATGCACCAGTACATTTCTGTATTTAACTGAAATAAATTGAGGGAAGGCAGTGTGTTGGAAAGAACACTGACTTCCTTGAGAAGGTGAGGTGTTTGAGATCCGGCCCTGACATTTAATTTGGCCGGACTTTACCTTCTCTCAGCCTCTACCTTACCTACCTCACAAGATTGTTGTGAGGCTCTAATGCGCACACATGCACACACACACAAGCACTTTGTTGTTATATTATAAAGTAATAATATCTCTAAAGTTCAGTGTTGCAAATGTCTTCCCTCCAAGGAACTCTGGCTAATATTTCCCAGGTGTCCCATTTTCTCTCATAATAACAGACTTCTTTCTCTACCTGTTGAAAACCTAAGGCCCGAAAATGCTAAGCAACTCCTCATGGGTCACCTAGGCGACACAGAGCCAGGATCTGGCTGCGAGCCTCTTCTTTAACAACATAGAACAGACCAGCTCTGACATTTGTTAGAGTGTCTCTGAGACATTACGTGTAGGACTGGCCGCCCCATGTTATCTGTATCAAACCGTTTTGAATTTGGAAACAATGGAAGGATGTAGCCTAAGTTCCAGGGAGCTTTACAGGACCCTGTGCTGGAGGTCCTTGATCGTCATGGAGTGAGAGTGGAAAGGCAAGGACAGGCACACGTGGTTTGGGGCGGGGGGAGGGGGGGGGTTGGTGGTTCACACTCTAAGGGAAGAGCGGTGAGCCAAAGGTGGTCTTCTGAGGCTCCCTATGACGATACGGACTAAATTATTACATGAGCCTTGGGACACGAGTTCATTCCCTTCCGTTATATAGAATGCTGCCTGAGTGCTGTCACTCGGGGCTAGGACAGCTGATAACAGAAGCTCTTTCTTTGAAAGAGTAATTAGATAATCGACCAGAAATAAAAACTCCGACGAATCCAGTGCAGCGGTTCTCAAAATGTGAGCCCAGACCCGTAGCGTTACTGTCACCTGGGAACTTGCTAGAAATGCACATTCTAAGCTCCCACCCCAGACCTGCTGAATCAGAAACTCTAGGGCTGGGGCTCAGCAATATTGTTTTCATAAGCCCTCCAGGCGATGGTGATGCATGCTCGGGTTTGAGAACCTCCTTTAAAAAGTGTCTCTTCTATTAAACACAGCCACAATACTGGAAAAAAAAAAAATTAACAGTGATTCACAGTATCGTCAAATATTTCAGTCAACATTCACATGTCCCTAACTATCTTATGTTGTTTTGCGTTTTTTATTATTTTGTTGTTTTTGCTGCTGTTGTTTGTTTGAATCAAAATCCAAATAAGGTCTCCATAGCGATTGAGGTGGTATTTTCCTTACAAGCCTTGATCCGAAGTTCTCCCCTTTCTTCCTCCCTCTCTCTGTTCTTGTAACTTCCTTGTTGAACAAACCTGGTAGTCCCATGGTGCCTCCCACATCTCTGCGTTTTTGCTGATTCCATCCTCTGGGCCCTTTAACGCGCTCCTCCAGCCTCCTAATATTGGCATTCGGATCTGTAAACATGATAAGATTCAGATTTGCGGGGGGGGGGGCGGGGGGGCAGGCAGGAATACTCCAGAGTGATCTCGTGTCTTCTACCAGGAGGTACATAGTGCTGTTTTGTCTCAGATATTAGCAGCCATCAACACGCCCTTGATTCATTTGGGTTTGCCAAATGGCGAGGCTTTATTTATATCACTTACACCTTCTTCGTTTATTAGCGGGAATGCTTCTATCAACAGAACTCCCTCTTCTCAACTCTCTGGTTTCCCTGAGGTACAGTTTGTATAGGAACAGCACACCCACTGTTTTATTAGAATTCCTTCACTCTTTAAATATCGCTACCTGCACATCAGCCTCCGTGCCCTAGATTTCGAAGCTCCTTCCGTGAGAGGCTGTTTCTGACAGGACATTTATACACGCATAAATCTCGCTTTTCCAGTGGACTCCTTTGGTTTTTTTCCAGCCTTCTTCCCCGCCAGTTTGTCTGGTTCCCCGTGAAACAGTGCGCTAAAGAGTTCAGTAAATACTTGAATGATTCCTTAGGGACGGACTGTAACTTGCCAATTCATACTTCCCATCACTATCCTGGCCTGAAGCAGGAAAGGCAGCTGCGTCCCTATTAGCAGGGAATGATTTTACATCCCTTTTATGGTACTATGAGAGTATAGCATCTTCGCTCATTTTATCTGCCATTTTATCACTCATTGTATCTATCTACCCAAGTATTATCCTGAATCCAATACGATCCGTTGTTAAACAACAGTAATAATTTGTAAAATTGAGATGGGAAGGCAAGGGAAAGCCTGGCTGGCGGAGGTAAGGGGTAATTTATGTGAAGTCCAGGGGTACATCCCTCCAGGGGGAGAGGGCTTTGTCCAGGGTAGGCTGTAGAATGAGGTATACAGAGGTGAGCATCATACGCCTCAGAAGTGACATCCTGAGAATTTTGCACTGAGTTTATGGAAGGTGTCTTGGAAGGGTAATCCCACAAGAGGGAGCCAATTAGGGACTCAGAGGGACGCGAAAGCTTCATTATTAAACACAAGCAGCATAACCCTGAACCCCGCCAGAACTGCGATGCGCACACATTGTCTGCAAATGACACGTAGGGGGCAGGATGTAGAGGCGGCACAGCACCAGGGGGCACAAGACCCAGTTTCTGGTTTGGGTGCAGTTAGTTACCAGCCGACGGTCCTTGGACAGGTCAGCTGATCACCGTCGGCTTCAGTCCATCAGTTCAAGCAGAGAAAGATCCTTCCGGCTGCTGCACTTCGCACACCTGGGGCTCTTGGAGTGCCCAGCACCGTCCGCCGCGGGGCACGGGCTCTTCTGCGAGTGCTCCTTCGTGCTCTGGGAGGAGGAGAGCGAGGGGCCCATGGCCTGGGTCTTTCTCCATCTCCCACGCCTCAGCCCCGCCCCGGGCTGGCTGGCTCGGTCGGTGGAACTTGCAACTGTTACTGGTGAGTTGCAGCCCCAAGTGGGGCTGCGCAGAGCGCGTCCAGAAAGACAACAAGCAACCCCCCCCCCCCATTGCCGCCAGTAGTTAGCACATTACCTCCAAACCAAAGAGCTCTGCAGGCTCCAGCCTCTCCTATCTCTACTTCCTCCCAACCACTGGCTTGTCACATATTAAGTCTTTTTCTAGTACGTTGTTTCTGATGATGTGTATCTACAAATGTGTCTGTCCAGTAAGATGTGAGCTCTTGAGGGGCAACGTGTGACTTGCTTTGTGGCTCTGCCCCCCCCCCCCCCAACCAGAGCCATGAACAGGAAGACTCAAATACTATTGGTGGGAGTTGAGGTAAGTGACCTTCCATATTTTCCCTTCGTTTCTACCCTATTATTACCGGCCATTAGCTTCTTGCACACACTCCATACCTCCTCCCTCCATCACTTCAAAATGCACATCCTTACCAACCTGTGCCAATTTTACTTCTCCCGATTCCTTTCAACCCTACGTCAGACCTCCATCTCTCCTGCCACCTCTCAGCTCCAAACGACCACCACTCTCTTTTCTGAATTCCTGCCCTAGGCTCCTACTGATCTCCCTGATTTTGTTTTTGCTCTAATTCCTTCTCACAGAAACCAAAGTGATTGTTTAAAATCCTAAACCAGGGGTGCCTGGGTGGTTCAGTTGGTTAAAGCATCTGACTCTTGATTTTGGCTCAGGTCACGATCCCCCAGTTCGTGGGTTTGAGCCCCATGTTGGGCTCTGTGCTGACAGCGCAGAGCCTGCTTGGGATTCTCTGTCGCCCTCTCTCTGCCCCTCTCCTGCTTGCTCTCTCTCTCTCTCAAAATAAAAAAAACTTATAAAATAAAATCCTAAATCTAATCACATCACCTATCTGCTTAAATAAAGCCCACAGCTTCCCATTGCTTTTGGTATAAAGACCCAAATCTTTAACCAGACCTACAAGCCCCTCCTTGGTCTGACACCCCCAGCCTCTTCTGATATCACCTTCCTTCTCACCCACTGTGCTTTCACCTGCCCACGTTCCCTCCATTCCTTGATCACAACAAGGTTGTGTACATCTTAGAGTCTTGGTCCTAACTGATCCCTCTGCCTAGAATGTTCCTCACCCAAATCTTTGCTTAGATTCCTATTTGCCAACCAGCTTTCAGCCTGAAACTCACCTTCTTGCAGAGACTTTCCCTGACTGTCCCTATCTAGTCAGTCTTCCTCTCCCAGTACCCACTGTCCCATTGCCCTCTCTCATTTTCATCAAAGTCCTTACACCTGTCTGATATCTTCTCATTTATTGTTCTGGTAAAACTCCATATTAGGAGGGAGCCACTTCTCTTGTTTCCCCGTCTATTGCCTGCACCTAAAAGAGTGCCTGACATGTGGTAGGCGGTCAATAAATGCTCACTGGATGGATGGATGGATGCACACTCACAGGCAGGGATCTCACTGTGTTGGAAAAGTAACAGCACGAGACGAAGGTGGACAGAGAAGGTAAGAGCGGGTCACACCGAGAAAGCTCTTAGTTGCCAAATTGAAGATTTCAGATGTTATTCTCTGGAGAAGGGAGTGCCGCTAATGGTCCGGTAGAGGCCAAGCAAGATCAGCAGCTGAGGAAGTTTGGTTGGACAGCTATCTGTAATTTACATTACCGAGAGAGAAACTAAAGGCATTGCCGGAATCTATGATATAAAGTGTTTATAGCACAATGACCAGCCCACACCAAGTCATGGTAGGTGGTTATCATCATGACCGAGCACCATGGCAGGCGCTGGGAGACACCAAAACAATAAAGCAAGATCATTAAATCTTCTTCCTACCTCAAAATGAACTCTCCTAGACCCTATTATATTTCTTTCTTCTTCATCATCTTCTTCCTCTTTTTTTTTTTTTTTTATCAAACTTCTACTCACATGTAGTTATTTTCAGGCTCTTTTAATAGGGCTTCCCAGCCCCAGCATGCCTTTGGCTTAGATTCCTCTTTCTCCCTTATTTGCTCTATTTTGTTGGTGCCAAGTTACATAGCCACTGCCTCTACCCTGCTTTTTCTCTGTTTAAATTTGTAAAAGCACCATGAGCTTTCTTTAAAATTTTCCAGAAATACAGAACTACCCAAAATAATAAGTAAATAAGTAAATAAATAAATAAAACAGGAGGGGCGCCCGGCTGGCTCAGTCGGAAGAGCGTGCAACTCTTGTTCTCATGGGTTTGAGCCCCACATTTGGTGTAGAGGTTATTAAAAATAAATAAACTTAAAAAAATAAAATTACTGGTCCCTGAGCATTAAAAAAAAAAAAAAAAAGGAAATCCCTTGTCTCTTCCTCATTCCCTCCCCCAATTTCACCACCCAGATTTCAACTCTGTAATAGCCCCACATGCCACATCCTGTTTCTAGCTCCTCTTCTCCAACCCTACTGCCATCATCTGAACAAACAGGACGGTTTTCCATCTGGTCTCTTTAACTTTTCCCTTCACTTCAGCTCAGCAAACATTTACTGAGGGCTTACCACACACCAAAGCCTACACCAGACCCTGGAGGTATAAAGACAAGACCGTGAAAGAGGTCCATGTTGAAGAGCTCTTGAACTTCAGGAAGTTACTCTTTCTGACCCTTATCTCCTTATCTGCAGAATGAGGATAATCCCAGTGCCTTCTTCATGGGGTTGAGTGCTGATCAATGGGATGACACACAGAAAATTGACTATACAGTATCTGCTTTCGTCTGCCCCATAAATGTCAATGACAACAACGATAAGGATGATAATCTTTGCCTTGGAGGAGTTTATCATTTAATGGGGAGACTTGAAGAATAAGAATTTTCTAGGGGCACCTGGCTGGCTCAGTGGGAGGAACGTGCAACTCTTGATCTTGGGGTTGTGAGTTTAAGCCCCATGTTGGGTGTAGCAATTACTTACGAAAAAAAAAGGAAATTAAAAGGTAGGAATAGAGAGCTGAGCGACTCAAGTGTAGGAGCTTGGACTCATCCTCTAAGAATATGTTTCAAAGCATGAGCCAAGGGCACCTGGGTGGCTCAGTTGGTTAAGGGTCTGACTTCGGCTCAGGTCATAATCTCATGGTCTGTGAGTTCAAGCCCCACGTCGGGCTCTGTGCTGACAGCTCAGAGCCTGGAGCCTGCTTCAGGTTCTGTGTCTCCCTCTCTCTCTGCCTCTCTGTCACTTGCACTCTGTCTCTCTCAAAAATAAACATTAAAAAGAATTTTTTTAAATAAAACAAAAAGCATGAGCCAAGGCTCACTTGCATTCGTAACACTGGGGGTGCTTGTTCAAAATACAGATTTAGTGGTCCCACCTCTGACCAACGTGGTAAATTCACACTGTGGAATACTGTACATCAGAGAAAGTGAACAAACTACAGTTACATGCATCAACACAATGAGCCTCAAAAACTCACTAGTGAACACAAAAATAGGACAAAAATACACATAGAAGAGTCGAAAAGCCATAAAGATGAACACAGGAAATATTAAACAATATATTGCTTGAGCAGTAGGGATGAACATAAAGTTATAATGAACAGCAAAAGGTTTATGAATACAAAATCCAGGGTAGAGGTTAACTGGAATGGGAAAAAGAATGTTATATTTCTATTTCTTTTTTTTTTTTAAGTTTTTTCAATGTTTATTTATTTTTGAGAGAGAGAGACAGAGCATGAGTGGGGGGAGGGGCAGAGAGAGGAGACACAGAATCTGAAACAGGCTCCAGGCTCGGAGCTGGCAGCACACAATTTGATGCGGGGTGGAACTCACGAACTGAGAGATCATGACCTGAGCCGAAGTCGGACACTTAACAGACAGCCACCTAAGTGCCCCTAAGTTTCTATTTCTTAAGCTGGGTACCGAGCACACAGATTTTCTTTTTATCATAATTCCTCAAATTAATTTGCATCACTTACATACTTTTTATTTATATTTCACAAGGGGAGAAAAAAAAAGAAACAGGAAAACAGAACAGTTTTCCAGAGACTGACCTTTTCCACTTAAATCTCATAAAGTTAAGTTATAGTATGAGGGGAAAAAAATAAAAATAAAAAAAGGGCATTCCAAGCACCAAAGGCTAAATAGACACTAGGCCAATCCCCACCATTCTTTCCCAATCACACCCTCGTAATTTCCCATTTTTCTTTCAGCTAAAAAAAAAAAAAACAATAATCCCTATATGTATAAATTAGTGAAAATAAATGTCCAGAAGTTCCTAGGCCCACCTTCTATAAACAGCCAAATGTGTACCCCTGTCTAAATGAAGATACCCTGCTACATTGGTAGTGCTCTTCCGAACAACTTTTTTCCCCCAGAAAAAAATGTTCCCACCTTTTAGATTATTTCCACAGGGTGTGAATATTTTTACAGCTCTGATTAATTGCTTCCAAATAATTTTCTGAGCAAATTGTACCAATTTACAATGCTATCAGCAATAAATGACTAACAGTTTTACTACACCCTTATCCTTGAGAAACATTTGGCTAATTTAATAGACATGATTCTCACATATTGTTTTCATTTGCATGCATGTCTTTGATTGCTAGTGAAGTTATGCCTGTGTTTCACATGTTAACTTCTTTCTTGTATTTCTTCTGTTGTCTGTCATTTGTATACTTGGGGTATGGGATCAGGATCAAAAACTTGACTACTGAAGGGGTACCAGGCTGGCTCAGTTGGTAAAGTATGAGCCTCTTAATCTTGGGTGGTGAGTTTGAGCCTCATGTTGAAGGCAGGGTTTTCTTAAAAACAAACCAAAACAAAACAAAACAAAAACTTGACTATGTGAATTTGAGAAAGTCACTTTTTTGTTTTAAGTTCATTTATTTATTTTGAGAGAGCGGGAGAGAGACAGAGCCTGTGAGTAGAGGAGGGGCAGAGAGAGGGGGAGAGTGGGCTCGATCCCACAAGTCACTGATTTTTTTTTCCTGTCTTCTTCCCTCCCTCTCTCTACTATACTATTTTTTTCCACTTGATATGTTATACATGTTCATTTTAGAAATATCAGAAAATACAATTAAGCAAACAAAACAGGTAAAATCACCCATTATTCCGCCTTCTAGAGATCAATACCATTTAATACATATCTTTTTAAACCTTGCTCTAACAAAAGTAGTCACAAATGTATCACCGAACCTTTCTGAGCCTGTTTCCTCTTTCGTAAAAAAGGAATGAATACTTGCCTCTCAAGTTGATGATTACATGAGCTGGTGTACGTGAAAATGATTGGTAAAGTTCAGGATGTTATATAAATTCAAGTTGCTGCTATTAGGACATTAAATACTCTTTACTCTGCTAAGCAGAACAAAGTAGACACTTCGTTCCCTGAATGCAGCCCGCCCGGCCAGCACGTTTTTTTCTCTCCCTAGAATAACTTCCTGATGCAAGTATTCACTCTATTTTTCAAAAAGTTCAATATGTAAGATCTAGAAAAAATATAAAGGGTGGTGCAAAGAACAACAATGTACTTACCACACAGATTAATAAATAAAATTTTAGGGGTGCCTGGGTGGCTCAGTTGGTTAAGCATCCGACTTCGGTTCAGGTCATGATCTCAAGGTTGGTGGGTTTGAGCCCCAAGTCAGGCTCTGTGCTGACAGCTGGGAGCCTGGAGCCTGCTTCGGATTATGTGTCTTCCTCTCTATCTGCCCCTCCCCCGCTTGTGCTGAAATAAAAACGTTAAAAATTAAAAGAAAAGAAAGAAAGAAAGAAAGAAAGAAAGAAAGAAGGAAGAAAGAAAGAAAGAAAGAAAGAAGAAAGAAAATTTTACCCATACACATACACATAACGGTTTCTGTGAACATCTCCTCAATTACAGTCTTTCCTTCCCTGAACCTCATTCCACTCTTGTGAATTTGGTATTTCTTATTCTGTGATATTGTGATTTATAATAAGAAATAAATATTTAGTCTTCATCCCCATTTCAGGCACAGAGCTTCCAAAACTCTTGAATTTCCTAAGCAAGCTTGAAGAGTGATAAATGTGTCTTTTCTAATGTTAATGAATGACCTTTGGAAAGCAAGTCCCTTTGGGGGCTGGTTGCCAATGGAGCCAACCACGTGGTCAGAGAGTTGGAATTTTCAGTCCCACCCCCCTGAGCTCTGGGGAGGGAGAGGTGCTTGAGTTGAAGCCATAGGTGACTACCAACAATTTAATCAACCGTGCCCACATAATGAAGCCTCCATAAAAAATTAAAAAAAAAAAAAAAGGTGGGGTTTGGAAAACTTCTGGGTTGGTAAATGCAGGGAGAGGGCAGGAAGAGGGCACGGAAGCTCCACGCCCCCTCCCCAAGCCTTTCCCTCTTGCATCTGTTCCGTCTGGCTGTTCCTAAGTTATACCTTTTTATAATAAACCATTAATCTACCAAGCAAAATGTTTGAGCAAGCCACCCTAGCAAATTGACTGAATTTGCTAGAGGAGATCCCAGGAGGTCCTAGCTGATTTATAGCTAGTCGTTCAGAGAGGCACAGGTAAACAACCTAGGCTTACTGGTCTAAAGTGGGGATGGGGTGGGCAGTCTTGTAGATCTGAGTCCTTGACCTTGTGGAATCTGATGTTGTCTCCAGGTAGATAGTGTCAGAATTGAGTTGAATTCTCAGGCATCCTGCTGGAGTCCAGAGAATTGTTTGATGGTGTAAGAATGCCATATGCATATATATATATATATATACACATATATACATATACATATATGCATATATATATTTACATAGATTTTTTAGCTTTTTTTTTTTGCTTATTTATTTATTCTTGAGAGATAGAAATCATGCAAGTGGGGTAGGGGTAGAGACAGAGAGACAGAATCCCAAGTAGGCTCCACACTGTCAGTGCAGAGCCTAATGCAGGGCTCGAACTCACGAACCATGAGATCATGACCTGAGCCAAAGTCAGACACTCAACTGAGCCACCCAGGGGTAAAATCATATTTACATTGGTTAAAAAAAAATTTTTTTTTATTAAGTAAACTCTACACCCAACATGAGACTCAAACTCATGACCCTGAGATCAAGAGTCACATGTTCTCCCGACTGAGCCAGCCAGGCACCTCTACATAGAGATACTGATATAAATCCCTAAGCAACATATAAACTTGTTTAAACTGGTTTGTATAAACCAATGTGTAAACTCAGTTTGCATACATTTGCTTAAGTTGTATATGAATGGCTATCCCCCCAGGTAAGTATTCTGTACTTTCTCCTTCTTCAATATTGTATTTGTGAGATTCATCCACATTGGTACATGTACTTCATTCATTTCCCTGATGAGCATTTTGGTATGTCTCCTTGTGTACATATATAAGAATTCCAGAGAAATATATATATATATATATACACCTAGAAGTGGAATTCTGAGGTCATATGGTAAGCGCACATCACATCTTTAAATAGATATTGCCAAATTACCATATTCTCCAAAGTGGTTGTACTAATTTCCATTCTCACCAATAATGTATAAAAATTTCTTTCACCATTCTTCCTTGTCAACCCTTAGTTTTGTCAGAAATTAAAATTTTTCTGGTCTGATGGGTATGAAAAAACATCTCATTGTGTGTGTCTGTGTGTGTGTGAGAGAGAAAGTGCAGGAGTGGCGGAGAGGGGCAGAGAGAGAGAGAGAGAGAGAGAGAATCTCAAGCAGGCTTCATGCTCAGCACAGAGCCCAATGCAGGGCTTGATTCCATGACCTTGGGATCATGACCTGAGCCAAAATAAAGAGTCAGATGCTCAACCGACTGAGCCACCCAGGCACCTTGACATCTCATTGTGGTTTTAACATGCATCTCCCTAATTAGTAGGGAAGTTGAACAGCTTTTACAAGTTTTTGAGTATTGGGGTGCCTGGGTGACTCAGTCAGTAGAGCATGTGAGTCTTGATCTTGGGTTTATGAGTACAAGCCCCACATCGGGCATAGAGCTTACTTAAAAATTGAAAAGGAAAAAAACCCATAAAACAAGTTTATTGATTGTTCATGTTTCCTCTTTAGTGAATTCTATGTTCATAAATTCTATGTTCATAAATTTAGGGCCCCTTTGAAGCACTCCCTTTCTGTGAAATATTTCCAGATCTTCTCCATCTGGTGGACAGGATCTCCTTTCGATCTCTCTAACCCTTTGTACATCTTGGGTTTCACTTACTTTATTTCATCGTGTGTACTTGTCTAAAGGACAGAGACTACGTTTAACTCAACTTTATGTCCTTGTTAGTACCTAGTGCAAAGTAAACATTTCATGAATCTTTGTTGAACCAAATCATACTCCTCCCCTGCTTATAAAGTCTTAAATAATTCCCTATTGTCTACAGGAGAGCACTGGATCTCCTTATTGTAGAGCTGAAGACCCTTACGTGAGCTCTGGCGTTGACTCTCCTTTCTTGTCTCTTCTGGTATGACCCTGCCTTTTGCCCCAGATACTGGAGTCTTCATCCACAGTGAGGCCCCTGTCTACAGATGTTCAGCTTCTCTCCCTGCAGCCAGGATGACATATGGATCCCACCTGTTTTAGCCACCCATCAGATTATCTAAAACACAATCTGGGAATTCTGAAGCCAGAAGCTTGCTTTTACACCTGAGCATGGCTCTTGCTCTGAATCTATCATTTGTGTACTGAGTACATACATCTCTTTATCTAGGTGACTTGGATTCAACTGATGGAAACCCAAAACACTTAACTTCAGCATCTAAGCCTTGAATTAGCCCCAGCACAGCCTGTCCTACCTCTTCAGAGTCCGAGGTGTATCACAAATAGAATATATGAATACATGCCCATCCCCACATTGTATCTCTCCACCTTACTCAATTTAATTCACTAAACACTCATTACACACCTGTTATATCCAGACCCAGCCCAAGGTGCTGGGGATACAGCATAAACATGACAATTCTCTCAAGAAGCATATGGAAGAATGCCTGGATGGCTGAGTTGGTAGAGCCTGAGACTCTTGATCTTGGGGTCGTGAGCCCTGCATTGTGTATAAAGTTTAATTAAAATAAATAAGATCTTTTAAAGAGTTAAAAAAAAAAGAAACACATAGAATAGTTGGGGGAAACAGACGTACAGACACATCGTTTTCAATGCCAAGAAGAATATGAGTGGCACCTGGGTGGCTCAGCTTGTTGAGCATCCGACTCTTGATCTCAGGTCAGGTCATGATCCCAGTGTTGTGGGCTCTGAGCTGAGCCTGGAGCCTGCTTAAGGTTCTCTCTCTCTTCCTCTGCCCCTCTCCCCTGCTTGGGCTCTCTCTCTTTCTCTAAAGAAGGAGGAGAAGGAGGAGGAAGGAGGAGGAGAGGAAGGAGAAGAAGAAGAAGAAGAGAAGAAGAATCTGAAACCAGAGATGGGCTATACTCCTGAGCATCAAGGAAGGCTCCATGAAGGAAGTAAGTGTCACTTAGGGCAGTTGGTATATAAACGAGTAGGTGAATACAAGGCCTGATCTTGAAATTTAAGCTTTGTTTGAGCTTCACATGCGAATTCTGCTACATAAGACACTCTGATACATGAGGGTGTTGCCAATGAGTCCACTGAACTGAACAACACGATTGGTACTTATGGTTCAGAGAACCCAGTTCTATACTGTGAGGAACAAGCTAGAACTTGGCCATTTTCTCACCAGGCTGGATGTGGGTCAGTTAATTAGTGTCTGAGGGAGGAACATGGCTACATGTGTCTGTGTCTCATTTTTTTCCGTGACAGTCTTTATCTATGTTTCAAGTCTCACGGTACTTTACATTGCTCTATTCTAGCAATATAAGTGGTGGTAGAAATGTTGCCAGTTTGCCCATAATCTCACGAAAAGGCCTTGTAAGATTTTCTGTATTCTGCTTCTGGAGGGGCCCATAGCAAATCAGCATTCCTCCAAGAATGTGAGCATTCTGCCACCTGAATACCAAACTTGAATGGGGAGTGAAAAAGGGAGAGGTGATTTATAGCCCTTCTCACCCAAAATATCCACTCATTACCCAACCAACAACCCATGGTCTCTGAGGAAAGAGGAGGTCACAGCCTCTACAAAGATTGGGCATATTTCCAAAGAGGTTCCACTTGGACTTCTTGAAGCATCATGTTGGCTTCTGCTCTTGGGGAAGAGTGAGGCATCTAGGAGGTAAGTGGGGCACATATGCACAAACACATGCCCATACACAATACATTTTTATAATTCCCTGGCTTTGTTTACAGTTGTTCCAACTTGTGCTTTAACTTTCCACTGGTTATTCCTTGGAAGACTTGCTTAAATAACACCTCTTCTAGGAAACCTTCCAACATCTAGTAAAAATCAACTGCTCTCAGGGCTCTTGGCTGTCTCAGTTGATAAAGCATGTGACTTTTGACCTCGGGGTTCTGAGTTCAAGCCCCACATTGGGTGTAGAGCTTACTGTAAAAAAAAAAAAAAGGCAACTATTCTGTGCTTAGCACTCCTCAAATGACAATTTTTTCCCTCCTTCCTCCCTCCCTCCCTCTTTTTAAAGTAGGCTCCATCCCCAGCATGGGGCTTGACCTCACCACCCTGAGATCAAGACCTGAGCTGAAATCATGAGTCAAATGCTTAACCAACTGAGCCACCCAGGCACCCTCAAATGATTTCTTGATGTCCAAAAGCTCCACGAGAGTACTCTGTCATGGCAGTGCTCATGATGTTCTTGGTGGATGTGGCCTCACAAATCTTTCAACTCAGTTCTCTAGGTAGCTACTGCCACAGACAGGGGTTGGCACATCAGCAGACGAGTGTTCACATACATGGGCTTCGGGTCAAGTGCAGTTTGAATTCTGGGTATGTCACTAATTACAAGTGTAATCTTTGGAAAATAAGGTAAACTCTTTTTTTTTTTTTTTAGTTTATTTATTTATTTTGAGAGAGAGAGAGACAGAGCACATGAGAGGAGACAGAGAGAGAGAGGGAAAGGGAATCCTAAGCAGGTTCCGCACTGCCAGCATGGAGCCCGATGTGGGGTTCAAACCCCCGAACTGTGAGATCATGACCTGAGCAGAAGTCAAGAGGCGAACGCTTAACTGAGTCATCCAGGTGCCCCAAATTAGTTAACCTTTCTGAGTCTGTTTCCGTCTCCTTAAACTGTCTCGTAGGCCTGTTGCGATGATCCAAAAAGATGATTCATGTCAAACATTTAGAATTGGACCTGGATGGCACTATTACAAGTTCACTGTTGTACCTAGTGACCTACTGTCATCGTGTCGATGTTTAAAAGGCAGCCCACGAGAGAACCCTGCCCGTGCAGGCTTGTCTCATGATCCAGGCCTGTGAGGAGGGGGCTCCTGTTTCAATGACCTCTTTTCTCCATACTTTGATCTGGGTACCTTCTGAGCTCATGGTTCCTATGTCTCTTGGTAGGTCCTTATAGTTATCCTTTGTCTTTAGCCTTGAGACAGCAACAGTAATGTCTTGCGGCCTATTCTAACCCCAACCCGGAAACCAATGCCCCAACTCCATTCTGGGCTGACTTCCTGTCTTCCTCCCACAACGTCCGGGTCTCTCTTGTCAGTTGTCCCTCGGCCAGGACACAGATGTTCACGAATGTTTCTCAAAGGGTTTCCAGAGGGAATGAGGCACGTGCAAAAAGTGAACAAACAACTTCTCAGTGAGATGCTGTTTGTAACTGGGAGGTGGAGTGAATGGTAATTTGCCAGAGATTTTAGAATCAGAAAGACCTAGACCACTGGATTCCTAACTCTGAATCTTACAACGTTGAGCAAAATAGCTAACCTATTTGTAGCTGCTTCCTCATTTATAATATGAAGATAATAATATCTTTCTCATAGAATTATTATGAAGATTATATAAGAATACACACACACACACACACACACACACACACACGGCCTAGAACATTCTGGAACATAGTAAGTTGGTAAGTGGCCGCAATTATAAACAGGTACTTAAAACATTTTGCTCCTGGGGCACCTGGGTGGCTCAGTCGGTTAAGCGTCCAACTTCCGCTCAGGTCATGATCTCACAGTATGTGGGTTCAAGTCCCGTGTCATGCTCTGTGCTGACAGCTCAGAGTCTGGTGCCTGATTTGGATTCTGTGTCTCCCTCTCTCTCTGCCCCTCCCCAACTTGTGCTTTTTTATCTCTCTCAAAATAAATAAACTTAAAAAAATTAAAAAAAACACAAAGACCCGCTTGATGCTATACTGCAATTTGCTGCATATGATTCCTTTTGCATTTCTACCCTTAGTTTACCCAAGTTGTTTAGGCTATAAGAAGACAAAGAAATCAGGTCAGAGATCAGATTGAATACCCATTTATTATTGGATACATCTGCGCAAAAGGCTCATTGAATATATGGAGTCAGTCCTGTTGGAGAGGAATAGGGTGCCCAGCTAGCTCACGGTCCATTTTATGCAAGATTTTGTCATCAGCATATTTAGTAAGACCACCTCATTCCCCTCCACATACACCCAATATCTTTGGGCATATGCGTTAGTTTTCTATTTGTTTTTTTCTTTAATCTTTATTCTTTTTTTTTTAATGTTTATTTATTTATGAGAGAGAGAGAGAGAGAGAGAGAGAGAGAGAGCAGGGGAGGGACAGAGAGAAAGGGAGACACAAAATCCAAAGCAGGCTCCAGGCTCTGAGCTGTCAACACAGAGCCTGACATGGAGCTTGAACTTGTGAACAGTGAGATCATGACCTGAGCAGAAGTCAGATGTTTAACTGACTAAGCCACCCAGATGCCCTATAATGTTTATTTATTCTTAAGAGAGTGCAAGCATGTGAGGGGCAGAGAGAAGGGGAGACAGAGAGAGAGAGGGACAGAGGATCCGAAGTGAGCTCTGTGCTGACAGCAGAGAGTCCGATGTGGGGTTTGAACTCATGAACTGCAAGATCATGACTTGAGAGCCAAAGTCAGACACTTAACCGCCTGAGCCACCCAGGCACCCTGTGACACGTGACCTTTAAAAGTGTTGAGGAGCTGGAGCCTCAGATTTCCAGCCTCTTTCAGAAGATGCTGGTATCTAAAACCCTGTGAGCTCTCAGACAACATAAGGGACCAAAGCAGTTAAAAGTGTTCCTGTCTGTCCCTGGGAATCCATCAATAAATGAATAAAAAGCAAATCTTAAAATTCCAACAGTAAAGATGTCACGTTTGTTAACTATTCATGCTGAGTTTAGTTACCCAAATGTCTGTCTCTGAGGAGTTAATGGTCTGTTTGGGAAGATGGATAAGTAAATAACTAATTGTAATTCCATGAACTAAGTGCTATAATGGACTCATATAGGGTTGCAGACTTCCTGGAATCAAAGACACCTTTGCTTGTGGGATTGCATCATCAAATTCCAACAGCCTTTTGGGACATTTAGAATATCCTAGGGGCGCCTAGGGGCGTTGGTAGAGCATGTGACTCTTGATCTGGGGGTCATGATTTTTGAGCCCCACCTTGGGGGTAGAGTTTATATCATCATCATCAGACTATCCTATCAAATGTGTGTTTTAAAAAACTTGATCCACAACAGCATACATTTATCCCTGGAATTACTTACTTAGCCTCTTCTCTAAACCAAAGTTGGAGCCAAGCTTTTTGTGAAGAGTCTAACTTTATTTGGATCCATTTAACTATTCCGAAAGAGTGGATCTGTCATTGATTCTGGCGCTGACGGTTCTTTGATCTTTTCTGAGAAATTAATTAAGATTGCACATCTGCAAGCAATGATAATTATGTTACTTTCTCATCTACTTCTTATACTGGTAGCTGGCTAGTTTTTTGTTGTTGTTTTGTTTTGTTTTTTATTATTTTTTTAAATGTTTAGTTATTTTTGAGAGAGACAGCATGGGCTGGGGGAGAGAGAGAGAGAGAGAGAGAGAGAGACTGAGAATCCAAAGCGGGCTGTGTACTGTCACTGCAAAGCCCAGTGTGGGGCTCAAACTCACGAAGTGCGGGATCATGGCCTGAGCCGAAGTCAGTCACTTAACCGTCACCCAGGTGTCCCTGTGTTTTGGTTTTTTAAATGACTGATTGTAAGTCCTATCCTGATTTCAGAAGTATTAAAAAGTGAAAAACTTGGGAGTTCTTTGTGAAGACGTGTTGTTTCTAGAGTCCTTCTGGGAAATGAATGAGGAAGTGATTAATTTTGCCTGGGGGGAGGAGGTGACATGTAAGTTAGGTCTGGGAAGTTGAGTAGCAGTTTCCCAGGCAGATAAGGGGGTTAAAGGTATTCCAGGTCAAGAGAAACTTCTATTATGGTGCTTATCTGAATCTGTCCTGTTAATATTACTCCATTCCCAGGAGTCTATAAATTCCTTGAGCTTATGAACCAATTTTATCTCCCAAAATGGCCATTTGGCTAATTATTTTGTAATTTATTATTTTTTTAAATTTGAATTCAAGTTAATATATCACGTAGTATTGGTTTCAGGAGTAGAACCCGGTGATTCATCACTTACATACAACACGCAGTGCTCATCCCAACAGGTGCCCTCCTTAGTGCCCATCAGCCACCTGTCCTCAGTGCCCATCCCCCGTCCTCCTACCTGCCTCCACTGCAGCAACCCTCAATTTGTTCTCTGTATTTGAGTCTCTTATGGTTTGCCTCCCTCTCTGTTCTTATCTTAGTTTTCCTCCCCTTCCCCTACGTTCATCTGTTGTGTTTCTTAAATTCCATACAGGAGTGAAATCTATTTGTCTTTCTCTGCATGACTTATTTCACTCAGCATAATACACTCTGGTTCCATCTACGTTCTTGTAGATGGCAAGATTTCATTCTTTTTGATCGCCGAGCAGTATTCCATTTGCATATATACCACATCTTCTTTATCCACTTGTCAGTCAATGGACGTTTGGGCTCTTTCCATAAATTGGCTATTGTCGATAACGCTGCTATAAAATGGGGGTGCATGTGTCCCTTCAAATCAGCATTTTTGTATCCTTTGGATCAATACCTAATAGTGCAATTGCTGGGTTGTAGGGTCGTTCTATTTTTAATTTTTTGAGGAACCTCCATCCTGTTTCCAGAGTGGCTGCACCAGTTCGCATTCCCACCAGAAGTGCACAAGGCTTCCCTTTCTCTGCATCCCCGCCAACATCTGTGGTAATTTAATTTTTTTTAAATGTTTATGTATTTTTGAGACAGAGACAGAGCGTGAGCAGGGGAGGGGCAGAGAGAGAGGGAGACACAGAATCCGAAGCAGGCTCCAGGCTCCGGGCTGTCAGCACAGAGCCCAATGCGGGGCTCGAACCCACGAACTGTGAGATCATGACCTGAGCTGAAGTCGGATGCTTAACCGACAGAGCCACCTAGGCGCCCCTGTGGTAATTTAATTTTAATTCATTTATTTCATAGTTACTAACTTTATTCATATTTATTCTTACTGACAAAAGAGTATTTTGAGTACCTCATCGTAGAAAACGTGGTTAATAGAAAAAAGCAAATAAACAAATTCCACAAAATCCATTGTAACTCTACTACCTGGAGAAACTACTGTTAATATATTGATGTGTATGCTTCAAGGCTCTTTTTTTCTATTCATATGCACATCCATATGTATTTATTTCTATACTTTAAAAAAATTTTTTTAACGTTTATTTACTTTTTTTTTTTAATTTTTTTCCAACGTTTATTTATTTTTGGGACAGAGAGAGACAGAGCATGAACGGGGGAGGGGCAGAGAGAGAGAGGGAGACACAGAATCCGAAACAGGCTCCAGGCTCTGAGCCGTCAGCACAGAGCCCGAAGCGGGGCTCGAACCCACAGACCGTGAGATCGTGACCTGAGCCGAAGTCGGACGCTTAACCGACTGAGTCACCCAGGTGCCCCTATTTCTATACTTTAAAAAAAAAATATTTTAGGGGCGCCTGGGTGGCGCAGTCGGTTAAGCGTCCGACTTCAGCCAGGTCACGATCTCGCGGTCTGTGAGTTCGAGCCCCGCGTCGGGCTCTGGGCTGACGGCTCAGAGCCTGGAGCCTGTTTCGGATTCTGTGTCTCCCTCTCTCTCTGCCCCTCCCCCGTTCATGCTCTGTCTCTCTCTGTCCCAAAAATAAATAAACGTTGAAAAAAAATTAAAAAAAATATTTTAATGTTTTATTTATCTTTGAGAGAGAGAGAGACAGAGTGTGAGCAGGGAGGGGCAGAGAGAGAGGGAGACAGAATCCGGAGTAGGTTCCAGGCTCTGAGCTGTCAGCACAGAGCCCAATGTGGGGCTTGAACTCACCGATGGTGAGATCATGACCTGAGCTGAAGGCAGACACTTAACCGAGCCACCCAGGTGCTCTTATTTCTATGCTTCTAAAGCAAAAATGGTATCATAATATATTTATTGGTTTGCAATTTGTTATTTTCATTTAGGCATCATATTAGAAATATTAGAAATACCCACCATCAGGGGCACCTGGGTGGCTCAGTCAGTCAAACATCAGACTCCATGTTGTTTCAGATCATGATCTCACTGTTCGTGAGATCAAGCTCTGTTATCAGGCTCTGTGCTGACAGTGCTGAACCTGCTTGGGGTAGTCTCTCTCTCTGTCCTCTGTCTCCGACCCTCCAAAGCATGTGGGCACGCACACTCTCTGTCTCCACAATACACAAACGTTAAAAAAAAAAGAAGAAGAATTAAAAAAAATACGAGTCACCAAAAGATTGACAGCGTTGCCTAGCCAGCCTCCCATTGAAGGAAACATTGCCCAGCTCTTAGTTTTCTATCCTTACTTGGCTGTATCTCCCGACCGCAGCTAAATGAACCAAAGGATTGGCATCTGATTGAAGGGCAGCCTACCTGTGGGCGATCAGAGGCATACCTGGGAGGTGGAAAGATGAGCTGGGCCAATCATGCCACTGGGTTATGGAATTGGGCAACTGAGACTATCCTCAAAGGAGCTGATGCCGTAAGGATGTCATGGCTTTGAATTAAGGCCATGGGAAGCCAAACAAATAGAAGTCATAGTTGTGAAGGAGCAGAAAAAACTAGAATGGAGGAGGCTGGTTGTCAAAAAGGGGGGGGGGTAGGAGCAGACCTGTAGAGAAGCAGAGATGCTCAGAGGAACAGAGCCATGCCTTCAGCCTTCCACGAGTCCTGTTTTTCTCTTGCTGCAGTTCTAGTCCATATATATATTCCTGGTAGCCAGTCAAACGTGACCAGAACCACAGGTTATCGCTGTTAGGGGTGTCTAGCATTTCATTGTGTGGAGGTGCCATTGCTGATTTCAAAGCCTAATGATGGGCATTTAAGACATTTCCATAAGCGTATTTATTGCTAATTTTTGCACCTTAAAAGTATTTTCACTATGGGGCATCTGGCTGGCTGAGTCAGTCAGTAGAGCACATGACTCTTGATCTTGGGGTTGTGAGTACCAGTCCCATATTGGGGTAGAGTTTACTTAAAAAGAGCAGGAAAGAAAGAAAATAGTTTCATTTTGATAAATTTCAAGAGAGGAATTCCTTGGTTGAAGGGTAGCTGCCTAATGCCAATTTGGACTTCAGAAAGATTGTATCAATTTACAGCCCAAGCAGCTGTGTAGGAGAGTGGTTGCTTTGTCACTTTTTGCCAACAGTATCAATGAAAACAAATAAAATATTGCTACTCTGATAGGTGAGAAGTACTAAGTGGCCAAGGATGGTCTTCATGTGCATTTCCCTGAATCTCAGGTTTATTGACCAGGCATGGGGGCTTTGTCATTAGACTTGGGGTTTGAGTTCCAGCTCTGCCTCTTACTACGTGGCTTCAGTTGAATTACTTAGTTCTCCACTTCTCATCTGTAAATTAGAGATAATAATAGTTCTTTCCTTTCCTTTTCTTTCTTTCTTTCTTTCTTTCTTCCTTTTTTTTTTTTTTTTTTTAAGTAAGTTCTACTCTACTGACTGAGCCAGCTGGCACCCCTAGGAGTTCTTACTTTGTAGAATTATCAGGAAGTTCAGAAAAGAAAATAAATACAAAACACTTAGTCTCGTAAAGCCTCAGTAGCTTTCAGTTAGTATAATTATGAAGAATGGCTTAATTTGTGAACATCAGATAAAGCTATGTGAGATATCTGAAATTCAATGGGAGATTGATTTAAATACCTGTTAGAATTGCATGTTTCTAGGAATAAGAAAGGACTCACAGGGGGTGTCTTGTTGCCTCAGTGGGTAGAGCATGCAATTCTTGGTTTTTGGGGTCATGAATTCGAGCCCCACCTGGACCTAGAGCTTACTTAAAAAAAAATGCCTGAGCGTATTAGGTTCATAACCTTTATCATTGGAGATAAAACACATTTATGTATTTGGATTCCATCCATTCCAAAGGTCTTTAGAATTAAAATGAAAACATAGGTAAGTGTTTTAAAAGCCAAGACATAGAAAATAAAATCCAAAGGTAAACTGGATAGGACTTGCTGGTTTCTAAGGGTAGTCAGAGGAATAGATAACAAGTTTTCAAATCTATGACATAATATAGAAAACAGCTCAAAGTGACAGTTGGCACAATGAGAAAAATGGTTCTGAAAGTCTGAAGCTCCAGAAGTTATATCTAATGGAAATCTCTGATCAAAAGTAATCTTGGGGCTCCTGGGGTGGCTCAGTCGGTTGAGCGACCAACTCTTGATTTCGGCTCAGGTTGTGATCCTACGGTTGTGGGATCCGGCCCCTCGAGGGGCTCTGAGCTGGGTGGGGAGCCTGCTTGGGATTCTCTCTCTCTCTATCTCTCTCTCTCTGCCCCTCCCTTGCTCGCAGGCCTGGGTGGTGCACTTAAAATAAAATAAAATAGGGGTGCCTGGGTGACTCAGCAGGTTAAGTGTCCAACACTTGATTTTGGCTCAGGTCATGATCTAAGGTTTGTGAGTTCAAGCCCCGTGTCAGGCTCTGTGCTCACAGTGGAGTCTGCTTGGGATTATCTTTCTCTACCCCTCCTCTGCTCATTCTCTCTCTCTCTCTCTTTCTTTCTCTCTCTCTCAAAAATAAAATAAAATAAAATAACTTTAAAAAGTAATCTTAATTAACTAGGTTGGAAACTTTCTTAGCAGCTATGTACCTTTCAACTCAGAGAAGCTTTAAAATTAGTACAGAAAAGCTTAATGGGGTAAAAACTATGGGACTAATATGTTGGGGTTAAGAAGAAATATGTGCAGGGGCACCTGGGTGTCTTGGTCGGTTGAGTGTCTGACTTCAGCTCAAATCATGATCTCACAGTTCGTGAGTTCAAGCCCTGCATCAGGTTCTGTGCTGACAGCTCAGAGCCTGGAGCCTGCTTCAGATACTGTCTCCCTTTCTCTCTGTCTCTCTCCATCTCACGCTCTTTCTCTCAAAAAAAGTAAACATTAAAGAAGAAATATGTGCATATTTCACATTTTATGCACTTGCAATGTTTAAGAAAATTTGGCTTATTAGAGTGACAGTCTTATATGTCTACTGGATTAGTTTTAGACTTAAGATTGTGAGTTGATATCTTACTAAGTTTGCACATGGAACTGGGCTATTTAAGAGAAATTTAGATTCATTTTTTGTAAGTTTGTTTAATTTATAAGAATTGCTAAGTCTTATGGGGCGCCTGGGTGGCGCAGTCGGTTGGGCGTCCGACTTCAGCCAGGTCACGATCTCGCGGTCCGTGAGTTCGAGCCCCGCGTCAGGCTCTGGGCTGATGGCTCAGAGCCTGGAGCCTGTTTCCGATTCTGTGTCTCCCTCTCTCTCTGCCCCTCCCCCGTTCATGCTCTGTCTCTCTCTGTCCCAAAAATAAATAAACGTTGAAAAAAAAAAAAAAAAGAATTGCTAAGCCTTGAAAAGTTTCTAGGTTAGAAAACGGAAGAAATTAAATGGGAAACCAAATAAATTAAGTTTATAGACATAATTTTAAATGATTGGAGATGTTGAATTAACTAAGTTTGTAAATGGGACCAAAAAGTATTCAAAGTTTCTGAAAAGTGATTGGTAAAATATGCTAGGCTTAGAATAATAAAATTTGTAAGCTGAACTTGACAATTTTAGAAAGAACTAACTTTTGAATTTGTAATAATTAAACCTTTGCCTGTTTTTTTAATTTTTTATTTATTCTCTTAAGTTTATTTTGAAAGAGAGAGAGCGCATGAGTGGGGGTGGGGGGAGGAGAGAGAGAGAGGGAGAGAGAGGGAATCCCAAGCAGGCTTCTCGTTGTCAGAGCAGAGCCTGATGCTGGGCTCATCTCCCGAACCCATGAGATCATGACGCTAGCCAAAATCAAGAGTCCAGCGCTCAACCAACTGAGCCACCCAGGCACCACCCTTTGCTTGTTTTTTTTTAATGGAAAGTGTTTTGTTCTAGGTTTTCAAGGTCCTCGCTTTAATATTTTGAAGGAAGAGCAAATAGATGAAAAAAAGGCTAGACCAAAAAGCCTGGAGTCAGGTTATGAAGGGGCTTATTCGGCATGCTAAGGAACTTGGACCATATCCTGAAGGGAATAATGAGAAAAATGTAAAAGGGAGGAATGCAAAGGCATTTGCACTTTAGGAAGAACACGCTGGTGACAGTGAGGAGTGAGTTGGCCAAAGAGAAAACAGAGATGGTGACAATCTAAACAGTATAATCACAATGGGGATAGAGACAAAAGCAAGACACTTCAGAACACTGGCTGGATGTGCGGTGTGAGGCAGGGAGGCTGGGGTGTCCTGATGGCCAACAGAGCACTTCTATTAACAAAGACTATCGTAGGAACAGAGTCAGTGTTCAACACGTTAAATTTCAAGTGTCTGCAGGATTCACAGGGGAATATGTCCATTACACAGCTGAAAATACTGAGTCGGGTCTTTTACAGAGCCTGGTCTGGAAATGTACATTTAAAGCTCTCCAGCAGTTGAAGGTGAGTAAGAATAAAAATACCCAGAAAGAGTGCGTAAAATGGGGAAAAAAAAAAAAAAAACCCAGAAGGAGTGGGCAAAAAACAGAAGAGGCTAAGAACAGAATTCCAATGAATACCAATATTTTAAGGGCAGGCCACAAGCTGCAAGGGGAAGAGGCATCCTAAAAAAGGGCAAAGAATCCCCTGAGAAAAGAGGAACTTAGGAAGAACAGAGGCAGGGGAAACTAAGAGAAGGAGGCTTGGACAGTCTCCTGTTTTAGCATCCACTTCTCAAGTACGCGGTGTGTGTGTGGGGGGGTGGGGGGTGTTAAGCAGTTCTAATCTGGTGACGAGGGGCGAATCTGGAGAGAAGACTGAGGCCAGGCTGCAGGGCTGTGCCTCCCTTATGGCAGTTTGGGTCCTGCTTCTGTTCCTCAAGAACACTTTGGGTCACTGCAAAGGACGCCTTCCTGGAGCGCTTTGGTGCAAAGGAGTTTAGCTCCACCGGCAGGGGAAAAGAGGAGGGGCCATGGTTTTTATTTCAAGCCTTTTTTTTTTTTTTTTTTTAACTTTTATGTGCTTTTATTTAACGCTGAATTTAATCCCGGTCCATAAGCTTTTGTTTCTTCTGGAATATCTTTTTCTTCTGCGCAACCTCCTCTTCTAGTTTAGGAACAATATGCTCTGTTTCAGTTAGGCGGCGTTTTCTGTCCCCGAGGTGCGGTCGGGGCGGCGGCCGGCAGGGCAGGGCTCCAGGGCGGGGGCCGCCTTTCCCGCGGAGCGAGGAGGACCGCGAGCGCCGGGGACGGGTGGGCTCCGCCCCCTTCCTTCCGCCTCCAGAGGGTGTTACCGCCAGGGGCGGGGATTGGGCGGGGCTGAGCGGCTCGGGCTCCGCCCCCACCCCAGCTCCCTTCGGCGCGGCAGGGCGAGGCGCGGCAGGGCGGGGCCGGAGGGGCGGGGTCGGATGGGGCGGGGCCGACGGGGCGGGGCGGGGCCTCAGGGAGCAAGGCAGCCCGCGCACTCTGCAGGAGCCGCAGCTGCCGTCGGCCGCGCCTTCAAGGTCTCACCGCTTCCTCAGCAGAGACCCGGGCTCGGCCGCCATGTCCGCCACGGACGATGTTGACGGACTGGGCGTGGTCCGGCCGCACTATGGCTGTGAGTGCGGGGCTCTGCGGCGCGGGGGCTTCGGGGCCGGGCTCGCTGCCTGCGAGGCGCCGTTTTCCCGGGGGGCTCGTGCGGGCGGGCGCGGCAGGGCGGCTGCGGGCCGCGCGGACCCGGAAGAGCCGACCGGGCCGGGCGGCGGGCGGGAGGGGCGGCGAGGCGCGCGACCTGGGCTCGGAGGCGGCGGCGGCGGCGGCGGCGGCGGGGACGCAGGCGGCCCTGTTCGCCTGAGCCCGGGCGCCGCGACGCGAGGGGCCCCACCCAGAGCCTCCCGCCTCGCAGCGCCGCCGAGATTTGGGGGAGACGGCCTAGGGTGAGGTGGCAGGAGGCCGGGGCAGGGCGTGTCCCGGAGCGCTGGGCTCCGCTCGCGCTTCGCGTGAAGGCGCTGCCCCGGGTGCCGCCTGCGACGTGGACCGGGGGTCGGGACCTGCTGGGGGCCCCGGGCCAGCGGAGACGTGCGGCCCGGGGCGGGCCACTTCACCTTGCTCGGGCTTCGTTCCCTGGTCAGGCTTTCAAAAATTAAAACAGAGAGAGAGAGAGAAAAAAAAAAAAAAGAAAGAAAAGAAAAAAAGAACCCCTGTGACTTCCTCATTTTTCCGAACCTCGTTTTCTGTAGCCGTCCAGGGGACGGCACTGAACTTGTAGGCGGCACAGCTACCGCTGGCCGCAGGAGGGTCCTTTGGAATCCCGAGATTTCGTTTTTATTTTCTCTTGTGAGAGTAATGGTCCGTTTTTAGGGTAAGTTCACTCAACAGTTATGTGTGAGGGATTGTGTCACGTTTGTGAAATTAGTGAGTAAGAGCAGGCCCTGCCTGCCAAGAGCGTCTCAATCAGAGAAGGACAGGTGTACAAGCTAATGATAGTGAGGTGTAATAAAGATAAAAGATGCTGAGCCAGCCGGGCAAAAGCAGGAAGGTGGATGTGGAGGAGGGGTGGGGGGAAGGCAGTAAGAACACAGGTAGTGACACGTGAGCGGAGCTCTGGCGGATGCTGCGTGAGGTTGGGCAGCGTGGGGTCAGAGACAGTACACGGTGGTGGGGGGAGGAGGGTCGGGGAGAGGGAGAAGAGTTTCCAGAAGTAGTTGGGGCCAAATTGGAAAAGGCCTTGAATGCCATCCCAAGGAGTCAGGAGTCGATGCCATACCCCGGGTGCCCATGAAGTTGGCAGATTTGAGACAGACTGCCTGGGTTGGAATCCAGGCCCGGCAACCGCTTATTAGCGGTAGAGCTAAGGGCACGCAGCCTCAGTTTCCTCATCTGTAAAATGGGAGTGATAATCAGAGGATTGTTGTGGGACTTCCGTGAGAGAATGCATGTAAGGCGTTGAACATAATTACCGCCACTTAGTTCTCAATGACTGCTGCCTTGGGTTATTAATAAACAAGGGAAAAACAACACTCTCAGCTCTGTATTGGGAGAGAGTCTGGTAGATAGGCCAGAACAGAGTTGGGCCAAAATCTCAACTCAGTATTTGTCAAGTGACAACAAACTTGTACTAAAATTTCGTACAAGTCTATATGATGACACTTTTAACAAAAGGGTAAGACGAATGTAGTTGAAACTCCCTAGTTCCTGTTTTAGGAAAGTCCTCGTAGTACATCTGGCCATCCACACGTCCACAGGTTACCCTGACCTGCCAGGTGACTAACAGGAATTTGATGCCGTGGCTTTCTTTTATCTGTCAGAAAGGTTACAGATTCTTGTGTTTACATTCTTCCTTTCATGTTTTAGCTGTCCTGGATAATGAGAGACTCACTGCAGAGGAGATGGACGAAAGGAGACGTCAGAATGTGGCTTATGAGTACCTTTGTCATTTGGAAGAAGCAAAGAGGTAACGATTGGCCGGCTGCAGAGAAGGGAGCTGTTGTGATGTGAACACAGATAAAGATCTCTTTGAATATGTCCTAGGTGTGACTGTCGGAGGCTGGTAGTTTGAAGGAATAAGTATAGGTAGGGTATTTATTCACGGGAACAAGTGGCCTTGATAGCAGCTTATCGTGAAACTCTGATGGGCGCTTGTGTATTCTGAAAAATTCCCAGATCTGTGTTTGGTTTTATGCGTATCGTGCATGTTTTGGGGCACTACGAGCTGTAGGGGAGAATAGCAGTTTGTGGGGTTTTTTTCCCCAGACTTTCCTTTTGTGTGTGTCTTTTTAAGTAGGCTCCATACCCAACACGGGGCTTGAACTCAGGACCCTGAGATCAAGAATCACAGGCTTTATGATTGAGCCAGCCAGGCGGCCCAGAAATAGCATTTTGGTTTTTTTTGAAATAGCATTTTTTGAAGTTTAAAGTTCTTAGCCTGGTGTTTCACTGGTTTTGATTTATACATGAATTGGATTCATTTTCCTCTTGGTAGGACTCTGGGGAAAGGTCCACCGGTTTGGCAGTATTCAAAGTTTACCGGAGTCACCATCCTCTGCATTTTTTGGGAAGTGAACGTATAAGGGCGGTTTTCCCTTTTCAGATGCTGGGACACCTGGTGGTCTTACTCTTAGAGTGTCTATTTGCTATCAGTGGTTCAGTTTTGTTTTGGTGCTGGTATTCCTTTGCAAGGCCCCAGGGCAGATAGATATAATTACAGATCTTGTTTCCTACGTGTGAGCTTTGATGGAAAAGGCCAGCATGGGGTAATGAAAGGTATTTGTGATCAAAGTCCAATGAAAATCAAGGATGTTGCAGTAGCGTTAATAAACAAGAGTATTTTTGTTTTGTTAATTCTGAGGCTCTTAAAACACTTTTAGGAAAGTCCAGAGAACAATACAACAAACATCCATGTGTTCCTGAAGTTACAAGTGTTAGCCTTTCAGCTCTTTTCCTTTTCCTCTCGAAAGACATGGTCCCTTTTGTGCCCCTCCCTGGTTCTGTTGTCCTTCTTCCGTCCCTGGGACTCTCTAACAGCATTCTGATGTCTTGAATCCAGGCTTCTTTGCTGAGCTTAAACCTCTCCCTTTAGACTGGGTACAGGGGGGCAGTTAGTGGTGATTTAGGTGGGGAGAATGATAATAACATTTGTTTTTCTAAATAGAAGGTTAGACAGCAGGAAGTGAATATGTGATTAGAAAAGAGGAGGGGCGCCTGGGGGCTCAGTCGGTTAAAGGACCCACTTGATTTTGGCTCAGGTCATGATCTTGGTCCCGAGATAGAGCCCCGCGTCAGCTCTAAGCTGAGCGTGGAGGCTCCTTGAGATCCTCTCTGCCCCTGCCCTGCTCGCTCGCTTGCTCTCTCTCTCTCTCAAAATAAATAAACTTAAAAAAAAAAAAAGAAAAGGGGATGTTTCTCATATGAAGTGTGTAAGGGCCCCACGGAAAAAAAAGATTAGGTCCCTGTTACTTCAACTGTGCACTAGATCTAGTTTTGGAAAGTCAAAGAATTTGAAAGCCGCAGCTGGAATGAGAGACCATCCTGTGTCTCTGTTGCGGTGACCTGGGGATGAGAGGGAAGAACCCCAGCTCCCTTCCTTCCTCCATCCGAAGCAGTTCTGCTTTTGTTTTAAACTTGGGTTTCCACAGTAAAATTCCCTTTTTACAGAGCGTCTTGGCTACCACCCCCTTGCCACCGCTACTCTAGTTCAACGCCTCTTCCACTTTAACCATTTCATGTCAGTGAGGAAGCTGAAGCCTGAGTCTGCATGGTCTACTTGTAGTTTTCTTGACTGAAGATTAGTTTTTTGAAAGTCAGTCGTGCAGTGGTTCTCAACCAAGTGTGTGCATTAGGTCACCCGGGGAACTTAAAAATACAGATATCTCGGCCTTACCGTAGAGACTCTGATTCTGTAGGTCTGGAAGGTCCAGATACCTGTATATCTTATTTAAGTTTATTTTTTCAGAGAGAGAGCGAGCAGTGAGCATGGGGTGGGGGCAGAGAGAGAGGGAGAGAAAGAATCCCAAGCAGGCTCTGCACTGATAGCACAGAGCCTGATGCAGGGCTTGAACCCATGAACTGTGAGATCATGACCTGAGCCCAAATCAAGAGTCGGACACTCAACCGACCGAGCCACCAGGTGCCCCTACACCTATATATTTTAAATGGTTCTGGTGGTTCTGATAGGCTCCCCCTTAGTTGAGAGGCAAGATTTTTTTAAAAAAATTTTTTTTTTTTTAACGTTTATTTATTTTTGAGACAGAGACAGAGCATGAACGGGGGAGGGTCAGAGAGAGAGGGAGACACAGAATCGGAAGCAGGCTCCAGGCTCTGAGCCATCAGCCCAGAGCCCGACGCGGGGCTCGAACTCACGGACCGTGAGATCGTGACCTGAGCCGAAGTCGGACGCTCAACCGACTGAGCCACCCAGGCGCCCGAGAAGCAAGATTTAAAATAGTTTTAGAGCTCTGCGTTATGATAGCCTGACGAGAATGGTGCTTTCTGTCACATTTGCTTCTTTGCGTATTCTGTCTGCTCATTTCCATCTGCTCTAGGGCCGTTCTTTTCTGTCGGGAGTTTTCCCTCAACCCTGAGATCCAGAGTCGGACGTTTAACCGACTGAGCCACTCAGGTGTCCCTCTGAGGTGTTTTTTCCAGAATAGAAAAGTAGCCCATTTCCTTTAACATCCATGATCACCTGCAGTGTTTTTTAGTTGGCTACTTTTGCATACTTAGGAAGTGACCGAGGAAGTGAGACATTGGTGATACTCTTTATTTTTTATGCTTTGGGTTATAAGGGAGGGTATAATCGTGGCGTATTGTCCTATTGGCCTGGCATCGTGGAAATGTGCCTGATTTATTTTAGGGAGGCAATCCCAGGATGCGGTGGTGGTGGTTGTTGAAAGCTTTGATTAGAAAATCAAGTTGGGAGCATGTATTTAGATTTTACTACCAGAGGGGGCTAGGAAGAAGCCTGGGGTGCTCTGCAGAGAATAGAAGACTGGGATCCCTACTGGCCGTATGAAGCGGCTGCTGCCACCCTTAAAAAGTGTTTGAGGTAAACCACGGACAAATCACATGCTCTCCCGTCGTAGCTGGGGCTTTAGCTCCCGTTGTGTTTTCTACCCTGGTGAGCTGGGCTGTCCCCGTGTGCTGTTGGCGCCCCACTTTCCCCTCTAGCGCAAGCCCAGTTTTCCTTTTTGGATCGGCCCCCATCCTGTTTCCTTCATAACCTCCACCCCTCCTGAGTTGGAGGAGCCCCAGGGTCTGGAATTTACACCCCTTCCAAGTCCAGGAAGAAAGATCAGAGAGATCCAGGAGAGAAAAGGTTTCCCTCTTCGGTTCTATTTCTAGTACTGATACTCCTCCCCCTGGAAGCTCCACCTTCAAGTACAGTGGCTCCATTGTGTACCCCAGGGCACTCCATTTTCTCCCGTACCTGTAACAGAGCTCTTCCCTGGGAAGAGAGGAGATTGTGTAGAGAGGGTGAAGATGAATGTGTGGAGACAGTGAGTGTAAGGGTGTTTGTAGAGAAATGAGGGTGTGCCGTGGGTTTATGTTTCCCTGAAAGGTTAAGTGGGAAAATTTAGGAGTGATTCCGTAAAAGTGTGCACCTAGAGTGATTGGGAATAAGAAAATACATTCTGCTTTTCCCTATTTTTTGGAGAGTAGCTTTAATATGGAAATTAAGTTACTATTTTAATGAAATATCTGAGGATTCAGGGCTTTTTGTTACGAGCTGCAGAACAGACCAAGGACTTGAAATGTAGGTTTATTTTTTAATTTTTATTTTTAAAAAAATTTTTGATTTTTTATTTGTTTTTGAGACAGAGAGCATGAGCAGGGGAGGGGCAGAGAGAGAGGGAGACACAGAATGGGAAGCAGGCTCCAGGCTCTGAGCTGTCAGCACAGAGCCCGACGTGGGGCTAGAACTCACAGACTGTGAGAATATGACCCCACCTGAAGTCGGACGCTTAACCGACTGAGCCACCCAGGCGCCCCAAAATGTGGGTTTATTTTGATCTTTTGCCTGTTCTGATTGTCTTCACATTTGTTTGGTCTGTGGAATAGCTGTATGGTAGAGACGACTAGCATTTTCACTTAGTTGAGAGAGGCGAAGTGTAAATATGTGAGCTACGCTAGGCGCTCAGGTCTTGGAGAGGAGAAAGTGATACAGAGAAGGATCAGAATGTTCACGTGAACAGACCCAGGAAGAGAACATATCAGGCCGGGCATGACGCTTAGTCTGCAGTGAGGAGACTGTATAAATGGAAACAGGAGAAAATTCAGTTAGTTTAAAGGTCACAGGAAGAAAGTTAATCCCAGCACTCTCTGGGGTTGAAGGTTAAGGGTCCCTTCTTTCAGAGGCTTGCTGTAATGCCCTTTCAAGACCTGTCATGGGCCACCTTTCTTTTTCTGTGTCCATACCCTACCTCCCTACCTGAAGGGGCAGGGCCTACCCCCCCCCCCAACATACCCCCAGCCCCATGTAGAAAGGAAAGCAGGGCTCTGGCTGGTTGGAGACTGGCAGAGACTTCGCATTGTTAACAAGAGCATGGCACTAAACAGGCACTCTTCCTTCTGTAATTTAGGGGAATTGAAACAGTGTCTTGGAAAAAAATCAGTTCTTGAGAACAAATTCTCTTTTGTGCATGTGACTTTGTTGTTGGCATTGAACATTTTCTAGGATGGGCTCTTTAGATCTCTACATGGGAGCAGAATTCAGTAACATCTGGATATATCCAGGCTGGCACACCATGATCATGAAAGCAAGTTAAAGTTATTTAAGATTAGGCAAGAAAAAAAAAAATGGGTAGGTGAGGGGATTCAGAAGAACAACAACACCTTGCCCATCAGCCTCTACAATTCTCAAATGGAGGAATATCCCTTCATTTTTTAGGAGGTTGGCCTATGTTTTCCTTTTACAGATGGGAAACCTAATTTAATTGCCTCATGAGACCCTGTGTGAGTCAGAGGGTCACATAGATATAGCTACTTAATGGCACATTGGGACTACAAGCCGGGTACATTCATGTATTCATAATTAGCAAGGTGAAGTATGGGGTGGGATTTAGTCTTAACTCTGAAAATGATGATACAGATGGAAAACCTCACTTCTATTTTCTGAAACTTACCTTGGTGCACCTGCCTTGGATAGACTCAGAGGTAAGAAGTTGGTTGCATTTAAAAGTGCCTTTGTTAAAGTTCAAACTAAGAGTGCTTTTTGCACAAACGGAAGGATTAGTTCCTACTGTGGTCAGAAAAGCATTTTACTGCTTTTTACCCTGTGGTGTAGCTGAGACACTCAGCAAAATTTACAATGAAGAAATATGGAGAGTAATCTGGTATGTATTAGGCAGTCAGCTATCTTTGGTACTAAGAAAAGTCATACTACTGTAATCTCATAATACTTATAATTAATTAAAACAGACATTTAAAAAACCTGAAACATTTGGGGCACCTGGGTGGCTCAGTCTGTTAAGCGTCCAAACTTCAGCTCAGGTCATGATCTCATGGTTTGTGAGTTCAAGCCCCGAGACGGGCTCTGTGCTGACAGCTCGGAGCCTGGAGCCTGCTTCAGATTCTGTATGTCTCCCTCTCTCACTGCCCCTCCCCTGCTCATGCTCTGTCTTTCTCTCTGTCTCTCTCTCTCTCTCAAAAATAAACATTAAAAAAAATAAAAAAACAAACAAACCTGAAATGTTTTAAAAAACTTGGCTGTTGGGATATGCGAAGTGAAAAGAGTGAGGATTTTCAGTTTGGGCAGGTGTGATTTCTGATTCTGGTTTAGCAAGTTGTTTAACTTGAGGGAGTGAGCCTAAATTTGTGCTTTGCAGAATGGAGATATTACGCATCTTCTGGAGGTGCTCTGAGGGCTAAGTGCCTGGCATAGTGGCTGAAATGCAGTGGGCACTGGGTAAATGTATTCTTTATCCTGGCCCTTGGGGCAAAAGCAGATTTAACATAAAGGTGATGAGGCATTAGTAAACTTTTCTGGAGAATTTTCTGGGCACTTCCAAAGTCCTAAAGGTTTGTAGCCTTAGTTTTTTCACTTCAGATTTAAGCTTGTGTTTCACAGGAAACTCCAGAAATAAGAAGATACCTCTAGGGAGTCAGGGTGGAGGGTGTGAGAAGACTTTTCCTTTTTTTTTTTTTTTCCATTAAATGTTTATTTATTTGAGAGAGAGGGAGGAAGAGAGAGAATCTCAAGCAGGCTTGAACTCGGGGCTTGAACCCACCAATGGTGAGATCATGACCTGAGCCAAGACCAAGAGACACTTAACTGACTAAGCCACCCAGGCACCCCAAGACGTTTCCTTTTTATTTTAGTGCTCTTTGGTAGATTTAAAATGCTTTTTACAATGATCATGAATTTTATAATAAAGAAAAACGAAAGGGCCTGAGTAAAAGGAAAAGTTGTAGATAATTTTTAGATAGTTGTATTCACAAATTTAGATCTTTTAATTGCTATATCGTTGTCTTAATTACTATTTTCAGTGGTCATCCATAATTTATTTAGGCTTATTCCAGTTTAAAATGATATTGCTTTGATTGCTGGAAAGTTTAAACATTTTTCCCATGTACTTGTTTATCAATTTTATTTTATTCACATTGTGGATGAGGTTGTCTAATAGAGTCATGATGTTAACTTTCATAAGCTCTCTTATAATATGGTCAACCTCCTGTTGTATTTGCTACCAATATTTTCTCTTGATTTGCCATTTTGGTTTTTCACTATACAGAAGTTTTATTTTTTAATTTTGTTAAATTTCTTTAAGATTTTATTTTTAAGTAATCTCCACATTCAACGTGGGGCTCAAATCTACAACCATGAGATCAAGAGTCACACACAATACTGACTGAGCCAGCCAGGTGCCCCTGTACAGTAGTTTTCAATTTTATGCAATTCAAATGTTAATCTTTCTCTTTGCAATTTCTTTGATCAATTCAAAGCCATAGTTCAAATTCTCCAAAGCCTTGCTAAAATGTGAAGTCTTATATTGTTAGCTTTTTTCAATTTAATGCTTAATTTTTGTTAGGAATCTAAGTCTTTAAATCTCATGGTGTTTGTAAATTATTCTGTCATTTTAGGGGTGCCTGGATGGCTCAGTCGGTTAAGCATCTGACTCTTGATTTGGGCTCATGATCTGATGGGTCATGGGCTCGTGAAATCGGGCCCCTCATTGGGCTCTGTGCCGATAGCACAAGTCTGCTTGGGATTCTCTCTCTCTCTCTCTCTCTCTCTTCCTCCCCTCCCTCTTTCCCTCCCCTCCCTCTCTCCCCCTCTCTCTCCCCCTCTCTCTCCGCCCCTCTCTCTGCCCTTCCCCTGCTCGCACCCTCACACTCAAAATACTCACACTCAAAATAAATAAATTTTATGCAAATTATTCTGTCATTTAAAAAAAAAATCCCTCTTGTTGCCTTTTTAAAAAATACTTATCTTTTTTTTTATTAAAAAAATTTTTTTTAATGTTTATTTATTTTTGAGACAGAGCATGAATGGGGAAGGTCAGAGAGAGAGGGAGACACAGAATCCGAAGCAGGCTCCAGGCTCCTAGCTGTCAGCACAGAGCCCGACGTGGGGCTCCAACCCACAAATGAGGTTGTGACCTGAGCCGAAGTCGGACGCTTAGCCGACTGAGCCACCCAGGCGCCCCCCAAAATACTTATTTTTGAGAAAGAGAGAGAGCACGAGCTCACACAGGTGAGGGAGGAGCAGAGAGAGAGGGGAGATACAGAATCTGAAGCAGGCTTCAGGCTCCCAGCTGTTAGCACAGAGCCCCACGTGGGGCTGGAACCCACAAACCTCGAGATCATGACCTGAGCTGAAGCTGGGTGCTTAACCAACTGAGTCACCCAGGAGCCCCTAAGTTATTCTGTCACCTAAAAATAATCTTTTTACAACCTGTTAGCAATCAATGTCTACTTTGTCAAATATTAAATTAAGTACAGTTCTATTTCTACACTCTTTATTCTTTTATGGTAAACTATATTTCATTTTTCTTGAGAAAATGTGTAGAACTTAGAAACATCTAAAGCTGGCTTGATTTTAGCTCCATGACAAATGACTTTTTTCTGTTTTGTTTTTGCCTCACGATTTTCCATGATTTGAAACTTGTGGAGTTCTTCTTTCTTAAAGTTTCCTCGAGTTATATATTAGAGTTGATGTTCGCTTAGTAATTTTGCCTGTAATGTGGAGACTCTTGATTTATATTATCTTTCTGGTTTGTTTGTTTTTGTTTTGTGTTTTGTTTGTTTTAGCTCTAAGGAGTTGTACCTTTAATAATTAGTTCTGACTCATTAGTTCCGTCTTGGGGTACCTGTTGGTAGGTTAGATCTCTGTAGTTTGTTTTATGGCTATTCTCCATTTTGTCTGTTTATGTTAAATCAGGACTAGATATGTGTCCCACATCTGTCTTTTGATTTACTGGATTTTTCTACTGTCTTGGTTTTTTCCCCTTTGGTTCTGTTAATGGTAGTTTCTTTGTCTTATTGCAGTTTTCATTTTGGATTGTTCATTCCTTTTCCCTCTCTATTCTTGTTAATAGATTTAATGGTCTCTAGTTCATGGAGAATAGTGTGACACATATAGCATTCTTTTCAGGTGGAAAAAAGGAGGCTGGAGCCAAGAGTTGGGTTGAATACTTTACCAGTTCCCCTTATTTTCAGTAAGTCTCAGAGTGGGTGTGACCACAGGAAACCAGTGTTAAGAGGCCAGCTAACTGTATAGATTGCTCCCCCATCAAGATTGGGAAAGTCTAATTGGGCTAAGTGGGCTATTTATTTGACTGAATTTGGCCTTTATTTCTTCTAGTCGTAGAGTCAGAGTAACAATCGTGTTTGTATATTTTAATGTTCCCAATGAAAGAATAGGAAAAATGTATTTGGGGGCCTAAGTTGGCATGTTCTAGGAATTTAATTTTCTGGCTTTGCATGATGACCCGTCTCTGATTTCTGCAGAATTTCTTCTGCTTCACAGTTTAGCGATTTGGGTATATCTGTTGGTAGCAGGACCTATTCTGAACATTTTTAAGCCATGTGGTATTTGATGGCTTCTGGTTATTTCCAATTGAGACTGCTAAATAAACCCCTCGCAGGAAGTATTTGTGTAAGAAAGTGCTGGTAGGCAAAGTGAGACCATTCGGAAGTGATTCATATGACTGGGACTGTTTGTTTAAAATTTGGGACCTGGTTGCTTAGAGACCATATCTTTGAGCAAACTGAGTAAAGTGCCACTCGAGTGCACAAGTTCTGTGTCCCACCTGATCCAGTCAGGACTGTGCCGCTTGGTTTTTCTTCGAGATGAGCTCCTGCTATTCCGATTGATCCCTGTGCTTTGACAGGACATGAATCAAAAATCTTAAACATGGGGCGCCTGGGTGGCGCAGTCGGTTGAGCATCCGACTTCAGCCAGGTCACGATCTCGCGGTCCGGGAGTTCGAGCCCCGCGTCGGGTTCTGGGCTGATGGCTCAGAGTCTGGAGCCTGTTTCCGATTCTGTGTCTCCCTCTCTCTCTGCCCCTCCCCCGTTCATGCTCTGTCTCTCTCTGTCCCAAAAATAAATAAACGTTGAAAAAAAAAATTAAAAAAAAAATCTTAAACATATAAATGAAAGATCTGGTTAATGTTTTATTTTGAAGAGAAAGTTTGCTTGCTTAAGCTTGAATGTTGTTTTGAAATTTTTTTCTTAAAATTCTATGTTGGGAAGAATTGTTATTTTCCAATAAGGCATTTTATTATAGAAATCTCAATATTTCAAATACTTTTACAACAGTTAAAGGGAAACAAACACCCCCCTCTCCCCCCCAAAAAAACCCAAAAAGCAAAACCAACCCAAAACTCAAGCCTGCAATTTGCCAGGACATCATGATATAAAATATTTTGTCTGGGGCATCTGAGGGGCTTATTCGGTTAGACCTCCAACTCTTGATCTCTGCTCAGGTCACAATTTTGTGGCTCCTTTGGTCGAGCCCCACGTCGGACTCTGCACTGACAGTGCAGTGCCTGCTTGGGATTCTCTGCCTCTCTCTGCCCCTCCCCTGTTCGAGCTCTGTCTCTCTTCTCTCAAAATAAGTAAATAGACATTAAAAAAAAAAGATGAAGAACATTGTTCTGTCTGCCCAGAGATCGTCGTGTTCCTCTGCCTCTTCACCGTCATTATCAATACCATGTATTGAGCACTTATATGCGAGGCGCTGTGCTAAGCACTTGGTATGCATTAGCTGATTAGCTGATTCGGGTGATTAGCTCTTCTTAAAGAGGTGCTTATTCTTATCTGCATTTAACAGAAAAGAAAGCAAAGCTTGGAGAGGCTGACTTGCCCGGCTAGTGAGTGGCAGAGCCGGATTTCAGTTCTGGCAAGTGCCCAGACCTGGCAAGCTTGCTGCTGCAGTACCACTGCTTCTAAAAATAATGACAGCGGCAGTAACTGCCTGTAATTAAGTACTTTACACACAACATTACTGCGAGATGGGCATTATTTTTATTTTGAAGAGGGGAAAAAATGAATTAGTATCGCTTGTCTGCTGGCCTCGTAACTGTCTGTGGGGTTCAAGCCCAACTCGACACTAGTGCTGTTGACCTCTATAGGCACAGAAGGGGCGACATTGAAGTCCACCATTAAGTCAGCTGGTTCCCACAGGTGTTAATTGCCTACCTGTCTGATGGGCAAGTGCCCACTTACTGCAGAGTCTTTTGCCTGCCACTCTGACTGTGTGACGACCGTTCTCTGATTTGTCCCGTAGCTTTGTGTCTAACTGGTGTTGGACTCTTTTATTTTTTTTACTTTGTTTTATACTTGTTTTATTTACTGAAGAGCTAAAGATAGTGATGGACGTACATAAGTAGCTGTTAAATGTTTGTTGATTGGTGAAAGATTTATTCATGCTAATAAGAAATGTAGTAAACATAGGGGTGCCTGGCTGGCTCAGTCGGTGGAGCGTGCAACTCTTGAATTTGGGGTCGTGGGTTGGAGCCCCACGGTGGATGCAGAGATTACTTAAAGTAAAATCTTAAATACAGCAAATGTAAAATCTTAGCTAAGTGATTTTTATAGGTATCTGTGATAAATGCATATGTTTAACTTTTTTGACCTAACTCCCGCTCAGTAAGATGATTTCCTTGGAAGGGGGAGCGGTTGCAGCAGAGGTGATGCAGTTGAATACGGTGACTTTGGGGAGGCCAGAGAGTTCTGGTTTGGCTTTCATGTTCATAACCTGGGATTTGCTTGTGATTCCGCCCAGAAAGGCATGTCTTCTTCCCAGTTGCTTGTTTTTTACATAATGACCTCATGCAGACAGGAGTGGCAAATTGGATTGGAAATTGCCTCGGATCGTTTGGCAAGAACTGTATTTTTTGGTGTTGTGGGTGGAGGAAAGTCCTGTCTAAAGGCCTCTATTTCTTCTTTACTCAGAATACCTTCCTGTTGACTCATTGGAAATCATAACGAAAAGCAGAAGGAGCATTGGAGAGGCAGCTGCCAGCCCAGGGCTTGGCTTCTGTTGGGGCAGATGTTTGGGAACTAAGAGGACTCTGGCTTTAGGAAAAATTGTGAGACTTTTATAGTAGAAGGGAAGTAACTATTATTGTGATAGGTATTATCCATAAGGTAGAAATTATCCACCTGCTTCTAGGGATTATTAATCTGCAACATAAAAAACAAGGTATATATTTTAAAAATTATTTATTTTTGACAGGGGGAGGGAGGCTTGGTTGGGGAGGGGCAGAGAGAGAAGGAGATAGAGAATCCCAAGCAGGCTCCATGCAGTCAGCACAGAGCCCAATGTGGAGCTCAAATCCACGAACCGTAAGATCATGACCCGAGCTGAAACCAAGAGTCGACACTCAACCGACTGAGCCACCTAGGAGCCCCAAGATATTTTCTTGAATAGGGTTAGTGTTCCTACAAACTGAAGCAGAAGGAACTAAAGTACAAAGGAGGGAATGAGACAAAATTAGAAGAGGAAAAATTGAAAAGAAGGAGGAAAAAACCTGTGATTATTGAAGATAGAAAAATGACATAAAAATAAAATTTAAATACAAAAAGCCTTACAGTAGAGCAGATCATTTCCTTACAAATAACACATACATATCAGACGACCTCTAGATAAGCTAAAAGGAAACAAAAGTTACTTACTACTTGCCACTTACTACTTACTACTAGGACTGTTGTAACAAAATGTTTTTCTGCTCTGAAGGCATACTGTTATGTCATTAGTTTGGACAATGCTTCTTAATCATTGATTGAAAAGGTGGTGCCCAGCAGTGGTTTGACTTTGGGGATTTCCTTTAAAAACTTGAGAAGTCCCACAAAAATATTCCTAGGCAGATTTTAGGTTTTTTAATTACAATTTTATTCTTAATCATTAAAAAAAATAGATAATACACGAACATGATACTTAGAGGCTATGCTAGGATATATAGTGAAAAAAAAAAGTCTGTGTCCCAGCCATTCCGTTTTTCCCCAGTTGGAACCACAGTTATGAATATGAGTCTTTCATTATTCAATGCATATAAATCCTAGTCACTTATTTCCTTGTCATATTCTGCTTTCCATCTCATAACTTACTCCACATGAATACATCAGAGTACCTCATTTTTGTCTTCACAGTTGCATACTTTTTCAGTGTATAGATTGGAACTACCAGTGCATATTTTACCCCAGCTTTTGCTATTATAGTGTTGTAGTTAGCAACTTTGTATGTATGTCATCTCTCACTTGGGGGTATTGTAGGATAAATTTCTTAAAGTGGGATTTCTAAGTCAAAGGGAATGTGTACGTTTGGTTTTTTTTTTAATTAAAAAAAATTTTATTTTTGAGAGACAGAATGTGAGCCAGTGAGGGGTAGAGAGAGAGGGAGACAAAGAATCTGAAGCAGGTTCCAGGCTCTGAGCTGACAGCACAGAGTCTGACGGAGGGCTCGAACTCACAGACCGTGAGATCTTGACCTAAGTTGAAGTTGGATGCTTAACCGACTGAGCCACCCAGGTGCCCCAGTTTTGATAAATATTGTCAATTTGGTCTGGAAGTTGTACCATCCGTAATGTATAAGAGGGCTGCTTTACCCATAATTTCATCAACCTGCAGTATTATAGTTTTTTTAATATTTGAGAATTTCATAGGTGAAAATGGTGTTTCATTGTAGTTTCATTTTCAGATTATCTAATTCTGAGTGAAGCTGAACAACTTTTTTGTTAATTTAACTTTTTTTAAAATTTATTTTTTTAAGTAAGCTCCACACCCAGTGTAGGACTTGAACTTACTACCCTGAGATCAAGAGTTGCATGCTCTACTGACAGAGGCAGCCAGGTTTCCTGAGGATCTTTGTTTAAGAGCCATTTGTATTTCCTTTCTGCCAACTGTTTTGGTAGAATCCTTTGCTCATTTTTCTGTTGAGTTTTTTCTTACTGATTTGTAAGAGCTGTTTATATATTGAGGGGATTGATGCTTTGGATGCCACATGTGCTGAAAAGAATCCAGTTTGTCCTTTAAGTTTGACTTAAGGTTTTTAAAATAATTTAGAATTTCATTTTATTATTATTTTTAACAATTTAGAATTTTAAAACATGTTTGATTTTATTAATGTTTTTTTAGTTTTAGATTTTAGGCTTTATGTCTTTTTTAGAGTCATTTATACCAATACCATACAAAAACATTCCTCTGTGTTTTCTTCTAGTATTTTTAGGATGTAAAGAGTTTTAACATGTAACCCCTTGATCCATTTTGAATTTTTTTTGGTATGAGGACTAAAGTAGAGATTCTGCTTTATTTACTTATTTTCTCTAGATGTTTGGATAATACATATTGAGCATCAACAATGACTCTCTGATGAGATGTTCTGTGTAGTTTGCCTTGCTGTCTATGAATTGAGATCTTAATTTTTTTTCAGAACAAGGCAGGTTCAGCTGTTGAGACTTATTTATTTACTTTAAAATTTTTTGAGATTAAAAAAAAAATGTTTATTTTTTGAGAGACAGCGCAGGTGGGTGAGGAGCAGAGAGAGGAGACAGAGGATCCAGTGTAGGCTCTGTGCTGACAGTAGAGAGCCCGATGTGGGGCTCGAACTCATGAACTGGGAGACCATGACCTGAGCCGAAGTCGGATGCTTAACCGAAGGAGCCACCCAGGCTCTTCCAACTGTTGAGATTTTTGAAACATAAAAATACCATTTTAGAGAAACTGGCTAGAATTTTCCAGAGTACTTTGAAGCAGGTTGTATTGTGCCATAAAAAACGACTAATCAGTGTGTAATGAAGTTGGCATTGAGAAAACAGGTTTTGGATGAACAGCTTTGGCATACAGACTGTGATGAGATGAATCAGCTTGCCAAAGTAACGCAGTTTATTCTTTGTGTTAAAGGAGAATACAGTTTGGGATTTGGAAACTGTGGCTGACTAGATTTGACTGGTGGGTTCTATAGGCTTTTTATCGTGGGTTATAAGTTCCGAATCTCAAAGGGAGAAGATAGTGTAAGCAGGATTTCTCACCCCTCGTTTCCTCTCAGACTCTTCTCACAGACTTTCTTGCTTAGAACTAGTGTTCCAGAGTACATGGTTTGGGAAGCACTGTTTTTGTGTCAGCATAATGATTTGAGGGACTATTTCAAGTGACAATTTGGAACATGTTCCTGGTTAGTTCTCAACTGTTATATGTTTTATCTGTAGTTTCTTTCTGTTCTTTGAGTTCTAATGTTCTCAGCTTAGAGAGCTTAAATTGAAGCCATTACTGTACTAACTGGGTAGGTATAATTGCTAAACTGTCATCAGTGATCTTTAAGGCATTGTGCAGAACTGCAGTGTGGTTTTTAAAAGTGGAGGAGGGTGGGGCACCTGGGGTGGCTCAGTTGATGGAGCATCTGATTATTGGTTTTGGTTCGGGTCGTGATCTCATGGTTCGTGGGTTCAAGCCCCATGTTGGGCCCTGTGCGAACATTACAGGGCCTGCTTGGGATTCTCTCTCTCTCTGCCCTGCCCTCGTGAGTGCATGTGTGCGTGTGCATTTGAGCTTTCTCTCTCTCTCAAAATAAATAAACTTAAAAAAGTAGAGGAGGGCAAATGTACTAATTATTAAAAAGGAAAAGAAGATAATCATAAATTCCTGTCTAATGAATTAGTCTGGGGCAGAATTCCTAGCATATTGTCAAGTAGATGAGCACTTAGGAAACAAGTGATGCTTAGGAGTCAACCAGGGCTTTCTGAGACAAGCTCTGTCACATTAAGATCATTTCCTCTTTGACGACAGCGTCACCAGATTGGTGAATCACAGAAACACAGTAATGTCTAGATTTCAGTAAGGCATTTGCAAGTGTGTCTTGTGATACATTAGTGACAGGTTTGACAAATGTGGACTAGATTGTAAGGTAATTAAGATTTGTAGCCAGTTGAATAAACCATATTCAAAAAGAGCTGCTAGATGAGGAGTAATTGCTTAATGGGCGCGAGCTTTCTCTTTGGGTGGTGAAAATCTTCTGGAATTAAATAGTCATGGTGGTTGCACAACATTTTGAGTATACTAAAAAACACTGAATTGCATACTTTAAAATGGTTAAAAGTGGTGAATTTATGTTATATGAATTTTATCTCAATGATAAAAGGAGCTGCTAGGTTTTAAGTTCAAAGAAAGCTCTCTAGGGCATGTTACAGATAAAACATTTTTCTTGGGGCTTATCAGTGATGTGTATTGATTAAATTTGAGTTTGACTTGTTGCTGGAGGGATGGTTAATACACTTCATGACAAGTTCTGCATTCAGAATACCCTGAATCTAATGAGATTTAATAGTAATAAATGTGACATCCTACATTGGGGTTCAAAAATGGAGTGTTTAGGTACAGGATAGAGTAGCAGCATTTATGGCAATAGCATTAGTAGGAAAAAAGAACACAATGAAACAAATCTGTGTTGTTTACCAGTTCATTAATAGAAATGTGGTATATGTCCCTTTGTCCTCTGTACTCATCAGAGGCTAACAAGTTCATCTTCAGGTCTGGAGGCCATACCTTAAGAGGGACCTTGATAGTCTAGAGCAAGGGTGATAGTTGTGTGATGGGATTCTTTCACACCCACAGCAGGCATTGCTGATAGGTCAGAATCCTTAGAGAGTGAGGAACCCCATCAGTGGGTGTTGGTGCATTGGTTGAGACATGGTTATTGTTCAAGGACTCGTGCATGTTGAATCAGCTTGACCAGGATGGTAAAAGGTCTATAAATTATGATGTATGAGAAATCCTTGAAAGGACTGAGAGTATTTAATATGGAGACAAGATTCAGGGGGACTATAGAAACATAGAATCTCAGAAGTGCAATCTTTCCCCCAGTATAGGAATTCATTCAACTGTTAACACTTTGCCTATTATTATTAAAAGATCTGAAATATGGAAGAGGGGTTCAATTTATCATGTGTGGTACCAGAGGAACAGAACCAGGCAATGGAAATCTGCTTAATTTGAGGAAGAACTTTATAGCAATAAGAAATTTCAAAAAAATAAAAGATCTGCTTTGGAAAAATCCATGTTGCAGAAGATTTTCAAGCATAGACTATGTAACAGTTGATGGAAGATTATGTTCTAACCTAAGTACTTTCTCGAGTTACTTCAAACAATTTTTATTTTCATCTCCTGTGTTATTCAAAGGTTTGCTTTTTTTTTTTAATGTTTATTTTTGAGAGAGAAAGAGAGAGTGTGTTTGAGCAGGGGAGGGGCAGAGAGGGAGACACAGAATCTGAAGCAGTCTCCAGGCTCCGAGCTGTCAGCACAGAGCCTGATGTGGGGCTCGAACTCACAAATCATGAGATCATGACCTGAGCCGAAGTCAGATGCTTAACCTACTGAGCCACCCGGGTGCCCCAAAGGTATTTTTATTTTAAGTGATAACATTCTATTGCTCAATTTTTTTTTTTTTCCCTTGGCATGGCTAAACCAGTTGGGAAAAGCACTTCCAATAAAATAAAACAGGTAGAAAGCATTTGTGGTTCCTCATTGTGCAGGACTCTCTAATATAGAACTGGAGAAGATGGCAAATGGCAAATGCTTATTAACCCAGTCCTGTCCATAGGGGCGTTACAGATTAATTGGACAGATAGGGCATCACCATTTGAAAAAAAAAAAAAAAGTTACCTAACATCAAAGGTTGGAAGGTCTAACTAATGTCGCAAGACAATATAAGATTGCCAATGAAACGATGCAGTTAAATGTGTGAGAGTTTAGATGAGGGAAAGATTATTTTATGGCTGAGCTTTGCAAGATAAGCTGAAATCAGATAGGCAAGAAGGGAAAGCAGAAATATACACATATTTTGTGTTCCTTTAGAGATGAGACTGCCTTTTTCTACTTTTTGGTACCCAGGAGCACTCCTTCCACAGTGCTTTTCCACAAAGTAGCTGCTCAGTAATATTCAGTTAAATTGGTGCAAAGCTGTGTGGAGTGTGGGGTTGGGGTGGTTAAGAGAATTTCAGCATTGTGGGATGAGAGCTTAGGATGATTTTTTTATTACTTGGTTATAATTGATACCAGTGCTGTGGTCCTTAAGCAAGAGGGAAAGAACAGTTTGTTATTCAGCAGTTATTTTTTGAGCACTGTACTTGAAAGGTAAATCAGAAAAGGATTCCACCCTTATGTACTTAAATAACTATATTAAGAGGTAAAGAGGTACAAAGTGCCAGTGGAAAGTTTAGAGGAAGTTTGGAGGAAGGAGAGATTATTTCCAAGGGTAGATCATGGAAGAGTGCATGGAGGAGGTGACTTTTGAAAGTAACATTTGAATTGTCAGATGGGGAAGGCCAATCAAAAAGCTCTTACCAAATCTTTATTCTTAGTGGTCGTCTCCATCCTTAGCTTCCCACATTACAGCTTGATGACCTCTCTTTACGAACTCTCTCAATTTCTCTGGCCCTAACAAATTTATCCCATCGTATTTAACATGGCGGCTTGACCTTCCCTGTAGCAATGGGAGAAATATCTTTCTTCCTAAGGCTCCATCTTCTATGTGTGGTCTGGATCATACTCCTTTTTGTCTTCTAGGGTTCATATTCCAGGATTCTTTTCTTTTCTTTTCTTTTTAATGTTTATTTATTTTTGAGGGGGGGGAGGGGCAGAGAGAGAGGAAGACACAGAACCTGAAACAGGCTCCAGGGTCTGAGCTGTCAGCACAGAGCCCGACGAGGGGCTCGAACCCACAAGCGTGGGATCATGACCTGAGCCGAAGTCATTCGCCTAACCGACTGAGCCACCCGGGCACCCTTTCCAGGATTGTTTTCTTAACTATAACTTAAACTTTTTCCTGTTGATTCTTTTCTCTGTAGCACATAAACATCCTCACCCATTCCAGATCTATTCCCTTAATACTAGACCCTCCTCTGATTATTGTATTATCCCTTCTTTTGTTCCTTCAGGAAGAACTTGTCTTTACTCCCCGTACCCACTTCTTTATCCTAACTTGTGTGGGTGTGGTTTGTGTACCCTTCTTTCCCCTACCGGATTTCTCTTGCTGGAATGACTGATGACCTAATTGTTGTGTCCATTAGAAAATTTTCAGTACTTCTCTTAATCTCTGTGGCATATGACACTCTTGTCCATTTCATGAAATTTTCTTCCTTTTAAGTGGGTATCTTTTTATACTTTTTGAATTTTGACTTATGTATATATATTGCCTATCTATGAGTAAATTCAGGGGACCCTGGGTGGCTCAGTCGGTTGAGTGCCCAACTCTTGATTTTGGCTCAGGTCACGATCTCACAGTTGTGGGATGGAACCCTGCCTTGGGGCTCCACACTGTGTGTGGAGCCTGCTTGGGATATATTCATTCCCTCTCTCTCCTGCTCTCTCTCCTTCCCTCTTCCCCACACCTTCTCGCCCTCCCCCAACCCCCACAGTCGATCTTTCTCTCTAAAATAAAAAATAAAAAAAAAGAAAAGAAAAGAAAGTAAATTCAGGTAGCATCCACCTCCTCCAGGAAGCACCCACCACCCTTACCCTAGGTCTGAGTCAGGTACTCCTCTCTTGTGTTTCTACCTGTCCCTCCCCACCCCTGTCTTTATAATATGTTATAAATGCCTTATACTTTTCTCTTCACTAACATACTGTGAGCCTCAGAGGGCAAGGATTATGTCCTTAATGATTAAGACAGTTAACCCGTCCTCCTGACATGTTCTCACTAAGTACTAGGTCTGAAAATTAAGTTTCAGACCTAGTACTTGCTCTACAGGCTCTCCTTGGTCTCCGGGGCAGTAGGCTGAGATGGCTGGCCCAGAGCCTCGCACTTGCAAGGAAATGGGTACCTGTCTTCCGCCTCCTAGAGGACTCTCACCTGTGTCTTTCCCCAAGTTCTGCTCACGGCCGGCCGGCAATGACTAGGCTGCAGCTGGTGAGACTTAGTATCATGTAACTCAGTTTGAAGATTTTGTTTTCATTTAAGGTTAAAAGGTCTTTCACGCTTTGTGATACGTGGCAGAGATGGATGGGTAGATCAAACATGGTAATGTTTCGCCAGGCTCTGCATCTGACGATGTGGTCTGGGAGTCAGCTGTTAATCCTGTTAGTGCAGGGACTTTTTAGAAAAACTTCTTTGAAGTAATAATTTACATGCCATAAAGGTCTCCCATTTTTTAATGTACAACTTAATGAGTTTTAGTAACTTTATCGAATGGTGCAACTGTTACCATAGTGTAGTTTCCATCACCCCAGTAAGAATGGGGACTCTTGAAATATAACAGTTAGACGTTTCATTTTGGCAAGTAGACTTTACATAACTTATCCAATTTAGCAAAGACTAAAATTATTTGCTCAGAGATGTTTAGGTTAAATAAGTTATTACTTAAGAAGAATGGCCTCCTGGGTAGCTCAGTCGGTTAAGCATCTGACTCTTGATACCAGCTCAGGTCATGATCTCACAGTTCATGGGTTTGAGCCCTGAGTCTGGCTCTGTGCTCTGAGTGCAAAGTCTGCTTGGAATTCTCCCATCCCCTCCCCCCCCCCCCTTCCCCTGCTTGTGCACTCATTCACTCTCTAAATAAATGAATAAGAGAAGGAGGAGGAGAAGAAGAAGAAAGTTTCTTTTCTGTTTCTCATTCATTCCTATAGCTATTCAGATTGGCTTAATTTATACTCAGAAGTTTCTTTTAAAGCAGATACTATCAAGTTTTCTCACGTGCTTGCATGGCTTGGGAAACAAGCCTTTATAAATCTTTCTTGCCTGGATTACTGCCAGTACTTCTTAGGACTGTGTATCCTTACCCATTCCTCCTCCTCACCCTACTGCTTAGAGTGATTTGTCAAGTTATATCTGATCATTTTATTCCTGTTTCAGATCCTTCAGAAGGTTTGTGTATTCTCTTCCCGTGGCCTATGACTTGTTCTCCCCACCTAAACACTGCCCCACCCCACCCCCCACCCCCCAGTCCTTCAAGACCTAAATGTCATTTTCTCTGGGAAACTAGCCCTAATTCCCTTCCTCTTCAGGTGGTGAGTTCTTTATCGAATACATTAGTTTCTCTCAAGACTTGTTCCTGCCACCCTGTATTATAATTACTAGGTATTTCCAGTGCCTGGATGGTGCTTAGATAAGTTAGGGTCTTAGTAGAATCCTAATTGCAAGGAAAGACTGCCCAGCTTGGGAGGTTTTCAGCCGCGAGTAACCCTGGCATGAGGGAGCATCTGCTCTGCACGCCGGGTGTGGTAACCGGAGGAGTGGAGGAGCGGCTCCTGGAGGAACTGAATCTCAATGGTGTGGAGCGTCAGTTCCGGCATTGGTCTGTTCCCCTTCTGTATTGCACAGAGCTGGGAAACCGCTGAAGTCACGTGCTCTGCAGAACTTGTTCAACCCGTTTCCTCCTCACAGACCCCTAATTCTGAGTCCCACCCTGATTCTTGCCTCCATATGCTCTAGGTCTGGGCTTGTTTTAGGGCTTACCACACTAAGAATTCTCTGAATAGTGATTTCTTTGTCTTGCTGCAGGGGTGGAATGGGTAGGGCCAAGTATGAGGTTCCTGTGACAGTGCTATCATAGGACAAGGTAGGCAGGTATTAGGCAGGTTACTAGGTGTCAGACTCTAGAAGCAGGTTTATTTCTGCAGTCTAGCTAATTCGTGCATGTACTTGTAACACAGATACACGGCTACCGTTACTTAGAGTCTGTTGCTTGTATGCATTCTCTCATTTGATCTTCAGAACGGTCTTATGAGACTAGGTGTTTTTGCAGACAGGAACCTGAAGCTCAGAGACGTTAGTTAGATTACTAGTCATTCTTGCTCATTCTTATTTCCTTCCTTCATTTCTCACGAAGAAGTGGGTATGTTGCTGTCTATAACGAGCTGCCCCCTGTACTGTTCAGAGCCTTGCCTTCTTTATTTCTTGTATCTTTAGTCCCCTGTGCACTTGTTCCTTTCTTGCGGCCTGCAGATAACTGCCTCTTCGTGAGTCATCAACAGAGAGAGGTGCCACCACCTCAGATCTACCCTTTCTCCATTCCTCTGATTTCTCTTACTTCTTCAACTTCCCGAAAAAGAAGTCTACTTTGGCTGTTTCTAGTTCCCCACTTCTACTTACTTTCCTAGTGTAATCTCTTCATGCTCCACCACTCCACTGAGGTCCCCGTGAGGAAGGGGCCTGCTTCCTTGTTTTCCGCGTCCTTTTCTCTGCCGTTCACCTCTCTGCAGCTTCCTGACAAGTTGTCCTTCCTTGCTTGCCATCATGTGATTCTGCCACGGTTCTCATTTTACCATAGTGACTGTTCTCTCTTTGTAATAGTGTTGGTGTTCTCTGAGGCACAGTCTTGATCATTTATTTATTTTTTAAGTTATTTACTTAGTTAAGTAATCTCTACTCCCAACACGGGACTCGAACTCATGACCTTGAGATTAAGCGTCACATGCTCCTCTGACTGAGCCATCCAGGCAGGCTTCCCTTGACCATATTTTATTTTGCTCAACGTCTGATTCTCTGGTGAGCTCTTCCACTCCCGTGGTGCCCCTCTTCACACTGAGGTCTCCAGCTGGGCCTCTGTCCTGAGTCTTTCAGACTTTCCACTGCCTGTAGGATGTCACCACCTGATGTCCCGTTCTTGTTTCAAGCAGAACATGTTTCCGGCATGAATTTATCATTCTGGTCTTGTGTCCCAGCCTCGTCGGCTGGCAGCCTCTTTCACTTAGCCATCCGCGCCACAGGTCACCAAGTCATATCTTAAAGTGAAGCAATCCTTTGCCTTTTATGGAAGTTTCTCAAAGTTTACTAATGATGGTACACGTTGCCAGATTTCCTTCTGGAACAGTGCAAGAATGTGGGGTTTCCCCATGTATTGGATGATAAGTTGCTATTGTCCCTTTTTATCTTTGCCAGTCTGATAGCCAAATACGGCATTATTGTTACTTTAATTTGATTAGTAGTGAGATTAAGAATTTTTCCTATAGGGGCGCCTGGGTGGCGCAGTCGGTTAAGCGTCCGACTTCAGCCAGGTCACGATCTCGCGCTCCGTGAGTTCGAGCCCCGCGTCGGGCTCTGGGCTGATGGCTCAGAGCCTGGAGCCTGTTTCTGATTCTGTGTCTCCCTCTCTCTCTGTCCCTCCCCCGTTCATGCTCTGTCTCTCTCTGTCCCAAAAATAAATAAACGTTGAAAAAAAAAATTAAAAAAAAAAAAAAAAAAGAATTTTTCCTATAATTACTGGCCATTTGCATTCTTTTTTTTTAATTTTATTTTTAATTTTTTAAAATTTACATCCAAATTAGTTAGCATATAGTGCAACAATGATTTCAGGAATAAATTCCTTAGTGCCCCTGACCCATTTAGCCCATCCCCCCTCCCACAACCCCTCCAGTAACCCTCAGTTTGTTCTCCATATTTATGAATCTCTTCTGTTTTGTCCCCCTCCCTGTTTTTATATTACTTTTGTTTCCCTTCCCTTATGTTCATCTGTTTTGTCTCGTAAAGTCCTCGTATGAGTGAAGTCATATGATTTTTGTCTTTCTCTGACTAATTTCACTTAGCATAATACCCTCCAGTTCCATCCACGTAGTTGCAAATGGCAAGATTTCATTCTTTTTTTAAATTTTTTTTTTTCAACGTTTATTTATTTTTTTTGGGACAGAGAGAGACAGAGCATGAACGGGGGAGGGGCAGAGAGAGAGGGAGACACAGAATCGGAAACAGGCTCCAGGCTCTGAGCCGTCAGCCCAGAGCCTGACGCGGGGCTCGAACTCCCGGACCGCGAGATCGCGACCTGGCTGAAGTCGGACGCTTAACCGACTGTGCCGCCCAGGCGCCCCAAGATTTCATTCTTTTTGATTGCCGAGTAATACTCCGTTGTGTGTGTGTGTGTGTGTGTATACATGTGTGTATATACGTGTATATGTACATATACATATATATGTATATACATATGTATATATATATGTATATACATATGTATATATATGTATATACACACACACACCACATTTTCTTTATCCTTTCATCTACCGATGGACATTTGGGCTCTTTCCGTACTTTGGCTATTGTCGATAGCGCTGCTATAAACATGGGGGTGCATGTGTCCCTTCAAAACAGCACACCTGTATCCCATGGGTAAATGCCTAGTAGTGCAATTGCTGGGTCGTAGGGTAGTTCCATTTTTAGCTTTTTGAGGAACCTCCATACTGTTTTCCAGAGTGGCTGCACCAGCTGGCCTTCCCACATTTACATTCTCTTATGAGTTGCCTGTTTGTGTTTCTAGTCCATTTCTCTGGGGGAAATATTTTATTTATTTCAAGCATTTAAAATGTACATATGCAAAAAAAAATGTACATATGCATATAAAGATTATAGATTATTAATTCCTTGTAAAGATTATAGGAGGTTATTAATTCCTTGTTATGTGTTGCAGATTTTTCCTCCAGTTTATCTTTTCTTTAAGAAAATACTTTATTGCCTTATAGATGTTTAACTGTCTTTTTTTTTTAATTAAAAAAATTTTTTTTAATGTTTATTTCTGACAGACAGACAGAGCGGGGGAGGGGCAGAGAGAGAGGGAGACACAGAATCTGAAGCAGGCTCCAGGCTCCGAGCTGTCAGCACAGAGCCTGACACAGGGCTTGAACTCACAAACCGTGAGATCATGACCTGAGCTGAAGTTGGACGCCTAACCGACCAAGCCACCCGGGCACCCTTGAATTCTTTATATGTTTTGGATATTGACCTTTAAAAAAAATGTTTATTTATTTTGAGAAAGAGAGAGCATGCAAGCAGCAGGGAGGGGCAGAGAGAGAGGAGAGAGAGACTCCCAAGCAGGCTCCACGTCGCCACTGCAGAGCCTGATGCTGGGCTTGAACTCACAAAACTGTGAGATCATGACCTGGGCCAAAACCAAGAGTCGGTCACTTAACCAACTGAGCCACCCAGGCACCCCGGATATTAACCTTCTATCAGTTACTTTCTTCAGTTTCATAGGTTGTCTTTTCATTTTGTTGATGGTTTCCTTTGCCTCTGCAGAAGCTTTTAGTTTGGTGTAGTCCCACTTTTGTTTATTTTTGCTTTTGATGCCTTTGCTTTTGGTGTCAAATCCAAAAAAATCATTGCCAAGACTGATGTCAAGGAGCTTAGATCCAATATTTTCTTCTAGGAGTTTATGGTTTCAGGTCTTAGGTTTCAATCTTTGACCCATTTTGAGTTGATTTTTGTGTGCAGTGTAAGGGATCTATATGTAGATTTATTTAAAAAATTTTTAAAACAAAGGGCACTGGGCTGGCTCAGTCGGTAGAACATGTGACTTGATCTCAGGGTTTTAAGTTTGAGCCCCACATTGGGTGTAGAGATTACTTAAAAATAAAATCTTAAAAAAAAATAAAATGTACTTATAAAGCCAAATTAAATGCTTATGTTTTATAAGAAAACTCTATCTGAGTTGAGAATCAGTGGTGGGTTTAGAGTTAAACTGAAATACTTAAAACCCTATTTAGTGGACAGAAGGTGGAGAGATACCACCTTTTTCCTGGGAGGGTTACCTGACTTTGCCGTGTTTAGACTGTCCTATGGAGCTCAGCCCCGTTAGGCTCTTGGAGTGACGTGGTAAAAGCAGTCATTTACTGAGGGAGGATTCTTAGCTAGGAATCAGGGTCTGGTTATTCTGCCTTTGCTGCTAGCTAGCAGGTGACCTTGGGTAGGCCTTACTCTAACTTGGAAAATGAGGGGCTTGTGCAAATATGTATAGCCTTTGGGTAAGCTTTTGGACAATAAAGAAATGTTTCTTTAATGTTTATAATTTTTTATTTTGGAGTTATACTTTTATTTATTTATTTATTTATTTTTTTAACATTTATTTGTTTTTGAGACAGAGAGAGAGCATGAACAGGGGAGGGTCAGAGAGAGGGAGACACAGAAACTGAAACAGGCTCCAGGCTCTGAGCTGTCAGCCCAGAGCCCGACGCGGGGCTCCAACTCACGGACCGCGAGATCGTGACCTGAGCCGAAGTCGGCCGCTTAACCGACTGAGCCACCCAGGCACCCCTGGAGTTATACTTCTAAAGTCCTTTCCTTAGGAATTAATTGTAAATACAGGAGAACTTGTGTACAAACATGTTCCTTGGAGGATTATTTAATAGTTGAAAATATTTGGAAGTGACTAAGTGTTCAACATAGGTGACCAATTAAGCACTTGGTAGAATTTTTATGTAACTTAGTCTTCGGAAATTATGTAATAACATGGAAAATATTCATAAAATATTAAGAAATGTCTAATAATTTTTTCTAATAGATATGTATTATTATATTAAAAAAAAACCCAAAGGGATTTGCCCTAGAAGTGCTTTAAGTTCCTGGCTCTCGTCTTGTGATTCTGTGGTTTAGTGGCAGAGGGGGAAATGTCTCAGATGGCTGTGGAGGGCAGACAGGAGAGTTTGTGGTATATTCTTGGGACCATGGTAGAATCTAGACTTTTGCTGACATTGAAAATGACAGAGTAACATAGCACCCTACTTCGGGCTCTTAACTTTTCAAAGCGGTTTGGTCCTGATTCAACTTACTTTATTCTCAGCCACGAACCACGTGGTACTCTGTCGCGAAGCAGAGTCCACCCCACGTGTGGTGACTTGGAGGGCAGTGTTGGTTTGGGGCCGGTGGAGAGATGCACTGTGTTTTGCCCTCCTTTACCCCTTTTCACCAGCTCACCGTCGGCTCTTCCGGCCTGGCATCGTGTGATGCGCACTGTGTCCTTGACCGCACAGAACTTCTGAGCCTTCCTGTGACTCAGGACTGTCCCCCAGGGAGGGGCCAGGGTGAAGGCTTGAGGGGGACCTTGCGGTGGTCCTCCTTTCACTCTGATTTTGGTGTGGTCGTCTCAGAGGACAACCAGAACACGTTTGGAAACTGGCTCCGGTTCGAGGCAAAAGCTCACACTGTGCTCTTCCTCCGTAGTCTTGTATGTGTTTACTGTGTTTGGAGGAGAAAATTAAGTACTTTTTCCTCGGGCCATTACATGGTGAAGGGCTGGTTTTGGCTTAGACTACCGTTGTTCTAGGTTTGTTTCTGTTAATGAGAACGCAAGTTAGACTGTCCCCTGAGAGCGGGGGCTGCCAGGAGGCGTTTGCCACGAGCTTTTTAGCAGTAAAATATCGGAGTGCCGATGCTATGAGATGTGCCCTTGGGCTACAGCTGCTTTCCACACCGGCGACCTGCATTCTTTTTCCACATTGCCCTTCTGGTCTTTGGGCTCTTGCGGAGGTGTAGTTTGGGTTTTGCAACGGTTACCAGTTGGTATCTAGTTTTAGTTACTGTGACAACTCTTCTGGAAAACTCATTTGTTCCCCCTGCCCCCGACCCCGTGACCTTTAAGTTCTACTACCTGAAAGAAAAGCCAGAGGTGAAAACTTACTATCATCGAGTAGGGGGAATAATCACAAAATTCCCCGGCCATGCCTATACCCAGCCAGTATTTATTTACTTAAGCACATATGACTATTTATAGAACCTGAGAAAAACAAGGAAATTGTTGCTTTTCCTTGTCATTTTGTAAAAATTCTGAGCAGTAATCTCAGTTTGGAAAGATAGAATTAATACAAGAAAGCTTATTCTGAATTATAAAAGGAACAGTTTATTTAAAAAGCAACAATTTACAGAACTACGATAAATCTAAGTGTGGTATATCCTTAACAATTTTATTAATACAAAGAATTATATAAAAATACATAGATACATGTACATATTATGTGGCCTGTTTTTCTACTGGTACATTAGTGTTTTCATGTAAATTTTCACGGGTATGTGTGTGTGTCTATAAAATATGGGATAGTTAAATGTTTCTTCCAATTTTACTTGGCTTTTAATTTAAACTTCTGTATGTCAGTGAACATTATAAATGCTTCATTTTTATGTTGTCCTGCTTGGCAGTAAATGTAGTTTTTACTTCAGTTGGCTATGTCTTTCAATATTTTTTTTGTCTTTTCACAATTTAACACTAGTAAAATAGACCAGGCAACAGCCAGTGTCTGGGGAGTTTTTTTACCAGAATGTGGGGATAACATTGGCTGTGTAAAATTTGAGTAGAATAATTTTACACACACACACACACACACACACACACACACACACACAAATGAATAAAAGTAAGCTCTATGACCATTGCGGGGCTTGAACTCAGGACCCAGGTGCCCCAAGTAGAGTAATTTTATTTTATTTTATTTATTTTTTTTTTAATTTTTTTTTTTCAACGTTTATTTATTTTTGGGACAGAGAGAGACAGAGCATGAACGGGGGAGGGGCAGAGAGAGAGGGAGACACAGAATCGGAAACAGGCTCCAGGCTCTGAGCCATCAGCCCAGAGCCTGATGCGGGGCTCGAACTCACGGACCGCGAGATCGTGACCTGGCTGAAGTCGGACGCTTAACCGACTGCGCCACCCAGGCGCCCGCAAGTAGAGTAATTTTAAATTAGGGGTTTTTAATCTGGAGTCTGTGAAATCTCTGAAATGACATATTAAATTTAAGTACATGGCAAGGTAGACTCCATTTTTTTCTGGGAAGGGATTTCCTTAGATATTCGAAGGATTCTGTGACTTAAAAATGGTTTAAAAAAACCATTGCCTTAAATGATTTTTAGTTACCTACATTTCTGTTGGCAGAAAATATATGCAGATGTGCTTTATTTTATCTTGGGCCTGCCTGACATCTCTGGAGAGGTCTTCTAGGGGAAATGTAACTTTCTTTTCCTTTCCCCTTGACAGCCTCCTCCCCCCATCCTCTGAAAAACACGAATTAATTTTTACTGCTTCCATTGGCATTTCCTTCCCTATTTTAGCTGAGATGATTGGCTATTCATGTAACCCCAAAACAACCTCAAAATCTGAACCTAGAAATTCACTGTGGATTCTGAAACTGGAAAAGAACATCAATAAATTTAAATTTCTGAACAGTTGACATCATGGCTTCAGTTATAAATGATTTTTCTTAGGAGTTCTGCAGGAATAACTTAGGGACTGAGGGTTAGAGCCCGAGGTTCCTGGGCAGTTGGGGTCTGAGGAGCCAGGTGTCTCTGCTGTGATGGGAGAGGGGAGCCATATGAAGAAGGTGGCCGTGATGCTTGGGGTTTTCCGCAATTTCCTCGCCTCTGAGATCTGACTGGGTCAGGACAAAGATGTGGGTGCAATTGGATCTTAAAGGAGTATTGCTTATGTTGAACTTAAACTCCTCCAACAAGAAGGGAAATGAGGCTCAAAGTCTCTTAAGGAAGAGCTCAGACCTTCCCTCTCTTCTCATGTCGTCTCCCCTTTTGTGCAGGTGGATGGAAGCATGCCTCGGGGAAGACCTGCCTCCCACCACAGAGCTGGAGGAGGGCCTTAGGAATGGGGTCTACCTTGCCAAACTAGGAAACTTCTTCTCTCCCAAAGTGGTGTCCCTGAAGAAAATCTACGACCGAGAGCAGACCAGATACAGGGTGAGTCCTTCTTCGCTCGGTGCTTTAATTTCCATAAACTTAGGAGAGAAGGTTAGTGGACTTTATCCTGTGTAAGAGTTATTGAGAAATATGTGTAGGTGTGTTTATTCCAACAAAATAAAGCATCTGGCAGAGTGGAGAAAAGGGTGCAAAGTCGGAGTAGTAAAAGATGACTATCTGTATTTCTGATATAATTCTTATGATGGTGTGTACCTAGAAATCTTCATGGTCCTTGATGGATTTTTCATTTCTTGAAAAGTAGAGGAAGTAACTAGGGGGGGGATTACTACTTTAATCTTCACCAAGCACTGAGATTTGTTGGCAAACTGAAAGCAATAGCAACTTTAGGAAAAAAGGTCCCCCTGGAGTTCAAGGTAAATTGGGAAAGCGATCCAATTTCAGGAAATTGAGGTACATGAAAGGGTTTGATTCCTGTGGCCGAGGGCTCTGAAAAAGAAGACTGCTTGGTTAAGTTGGAGTGTTGACAAGGACCAAAATCTGTTGTGGGGGAGTTTTCCCATGAGCGCCTCTTTGGAAAAGGATGAGCATAAAAGGTGGAGGACTGAAAAACCAAGAGCAGATGGAAGCGGGGCAATGATAGGAATTGGGCCAGAACCTGGAATGAACAAAGGATGAAGACAGAATCAAAAGAGATGTTTACGTTTTATGTTTAAATTCAAAGGACGACAGGAGTGTAGGCAGACCAAAATCGACGTCCCAAAGAGAAACTTTCCTTTTCTGAAGGCAACTCTGTTGAGTGGCGTACCGTGTGGGACGGAGCAAGAAGACACTTAAAGAAGAGTAGAGACTGTATAGCGATAAAAATAATAGTCCTGCCCCTCCTCCCGTCTGGAGAGTGAATCTTGCTGAAAAACAGCAGACATAGAGGTTTAGAGGGGGATATTTGTATGTGTGGTATCCAAACCCTGATTAATATGTTTAATATGTCAGTCTGTAAGTATTTTCTCTCTGCCAGCCACCACACTGAGTGCCTTATGTACATTTTCCCCTTGTGTGTTTACACCAAACACATACAGTGGGTGTTAAAGATGGGGAAACTCAACAGGGTGAAGTGACTTGCCTAGTGTCACCAGTAGGCGGCCAAGCCGGGAGGCGAATCCAATATAATTGGACTCCAAAGATCACTTTCTGTAAGGCTCAGCTCTACAGGAAGATTCCCTAGATGGTTCTATTTTTTTTTTTTAAGATTTTATTTTTTTTAAATAAATCTGTACACCCCATGTGGAGGTCAAACTCACAACCCTGAGATCAAGAGTCATATGTATGCTCTACCAACTGAGTCAGCCTGGCTTGGCTCCAGGTAGTTCTTAAGTGAGGGGAGCTGAGATTCGGGTTTTGGGGAGCGGAATCTTAACACAGTGCTTTAGACAGACCTTAAATGTAAGGGGACCTTGCAAAGTCTCATAAGGGGACCTTGCAAAGAGTCTTTATTTAGTATTTGCTTCAACATTGCCAACAGTGCCTAATTGTCTCTTGTTTGTTCTAGGCAACTGGCCTGCACTTTAGACACACTGATAATGTGATTCAGTGGTTGAATGCCATGGATGACATTGGATTGCCAAAGGTAATTTATGTGATATTCAAGTTCGGGCTTAGATAAGGTTGTTTTGGCATGTAGTTGTCATTCTACCTGTAAAATTATTCTCAATCGGATCTTTGGTGATTTTCTTTCTTTTCTTTTCTTTCTTTCTTTCTTTCTTTCTTTCTTTCTTTCTTTCTTTCTTTCTTTCAGTACTAAAGGATCTCTTCTGTTTGTTTTAGGAAATAGTTTTGTTTTTTTTTTCTTTCGTTCTTTATCTTTATTATTACTCATTCCTGCTTTACCTTACCCTAGAGAAATTCCCTATGATGTCATTTACTTTTACTATATCAAATTGTAGACTTAGATTAAAATTCATGTACCATGAAATCTACCTTAAAAATTTTTTTTTTAATATTTATTTATTTTTGAGAGACAGAGCACAAGTCGGGGAGGGGCAGAGAGAGGGAGACACAGAATCTAAAGCAGGCTCTAGGCTCCGAGGTGTCAGCACAGAGCCTGACGCAGGGCTTGAATTCACGAACTGTGAGATCATGACCTGAGCCAAAGGCAGATGCTTAACCGACTGAGCCACCCAGGAGCCCCAAAATCTACCTATCTACCTTTTTAAAGTATATTATTCCGTGGTGTTTTGTTTTTTTTTTTCCACAAAGTTGTTAAATTAAAATTTGACTTTAGGAAATATTTTAGAAATGTCATTTTCCAGATGCAGAATAATCATATCTGCAAGAGAACATAATGGGTTATTATTTTATGTTTCAAATTGTAGAGGCAATATAATAACATGTACTTCTTATATCTTGGTGATTTTTTTTTTAAACATTTTTCTTGAGTTATAATTGCTAGACAGAAACTGCACATATTTAATGTGTATAGTGGATGAGTTTGGAGTAAGTGTACATCCTTGAGTGTTCTGCTCAGGAGTTTATTTAGCATTGCTGTTAGATTGCTGTCTCTAGACTCCCCCCCCCCCCCCCTTCTGTGTTGAATCCATAAAGCCATGCTGTATTGTCAACTCTTAGAGGTGTGGCCATCTTTTTTTTTTTTTTTTCCCTTTTTCTCTTCCATATCTTTTGACCTAAGAATTCTACTTCTAGGAATTTATCCTTCTAGTAAATCAGACAAGCCCAAAGAGATGGATATGTAAGATTTTTTTTCAGCATTGCTTAGGATAGGAAAAATTGATAGCACCCACATATTCCTTCACTAGAGGTATTAATTGTATTGCAGCCAATCATATACTAATACAGCCATTAGAAAGCATGATATCAATCTGTATTGGCAAAGGAAGTTGTCTGTGATGTGTTGGGGGGAAAACAAAACAGGCTAAGGTAAGAGTTTGTGTTTTGGCTAAAGTGAGATTGCTATTTTTATGGAAAAGTTAATATTCTTGGGAAAAGTCTATAAGGAGATAGTAGTTTTCATTTCTGTGAATGGGATTAAGGGGTGGTTTTTATTTTCTTTATAATTTCCTATAGAGTCTAAATTGTTGTAACCAGAGAAAGATGAAGAAAAAACGGGAGATGGGGAGTACCAGAGAGTGACTAGAACCACTCAGAAATGAACATTTGATATTTAGCATTGTTTTGCACATCTGTGTCTTGAATTGAGCTCAATCCAGAGCCAAATCTTTGTAGAAGACTAGCTTTTGTCCTCTTTTTTTCAGAGCCAGATACTGAACTTCTGTTCCTCACACTGGTGGGTTTGAGAATTAGGCCCCACAAATGTCAGGAAAGGCAGTATGTCAAGTTCTTACACCTACTTTGCCTTTCTGTGCACTTGTATCTTCTTGTGTCTGTTTTTTATGTGGTATGCCCCATTGGCAATGATGACTTAACCTTTATAAACACTATTAAAAGCTTTGTTAATATGTGCTATTATGAGTAGTATTGTTACTACAAAATACTTTTTTTAATGATTTAATTTTACTACTTTTTTTTGTTTACTAATGGTAGTATGTTATCCTGGACCACAATTGCACCAAACATAGAATTCCCCAAAGGCTTTCAAGGACAACAGGGTTAACCATGGCTATCAGCCTTGAAATGTCCACCCTACATGATTTAGGTCCAGAAGACTTGAGTAATGTGGACTAATGATACTTAGCCTAAAAATTGTTGTCCATAATAAAATGTATGATATATAGTTGACAATACATACATATAGTGATTTGGGGGATGTTCTTTCCTAATCTCTTCATATGGTATAAGTAGGCTAAATATAGAAACTTAAGGTGATAAAGCTTTTGGTTCTTATCCCTTTTGTCTCTTTATTATAATTGGTCCTCTTGGCTACCTCCTCCAGGAAGTATTTTGTGGTTTTGACTTTGATTTTTAAATTGTTTTAAATCTGTTCAACTAGTGCTGTCTTCCTTATGTGTTCTATCCTAATGGTGGGCGTCCCTTGAGATGCAATCCTTATTTTAGCTACATTCTCTCATTCTCATGGTTTCAGTTATTTTGAGGACTTTGCTATAAGATAAACACACTGTCTTCAAATGGCTGCTGGACAGTTCTCCTTGGATAGCTTTTTACTAGCTAGAATTCCTCCTATCTAAAAGTAAACTTTGCTTTTTCCCCAAGTGAACCTCCCTCCTCTGTACTAAATGGTAGCCTGTCTTCATTTCCCCAGTCATCCCGTCTCAAAATCTTAAGGTTACCTTGGACTCCTAAATGCAGTTATTCCCCAAACCTTCCTCATGTATTTGAAATGTTTCTTTTATCCGTTCAAACTGCTTATCAGCCTGCCTCCTTAGCTTCAGTTTCTCCACTATTCAATATATCCTGTATCCTGTCTCCAGTCAGATCTTACAGAGACTCTGTTTTTATCCTTGGCTCCAGAGCTAGGACTTCTCTGTGGCCCGCATATCAAGTTCAAACTCGTCTGACGTTCAAGGTCTTCTTAATCTGATATATCCTACCCTACCCAACTGTATTGTTCTATTACTTTCTAAAATATAGTCTGTACTTTTTTTGGGAAGGGTATCTCACCGTGACCGTAATGTTCACCTTTCAGGAGAAGACATCTCAGTCTTGGGAGGTGAGCATGTAGAACTTGAAAAATTATCAAAAAAGAGGATTCTGCTACATCCCATGTCTCAAGGGGGGTGGTTCTTTCTAGTTGAGAGCCATAGGTATTGTGAGAAAAGCATGAAAACAAACACCATGTGTTAAGGACTCTAATAGATACAAGGTGCTGCAGTGCTCTTCCTATTGCCTTAGTTAAGCCCTTTTACTCTTATCCAGATTCTTCTCATTGCCTCATAATTCAGTCTTTCACTTCTCGAAACCACTATTACTCCTTCTCCCCCTAAGTTATAGAACGAATTATATGGTGCCACATCACCATGAAGATAGGTCTTGAAATTGAAGATTACTCCCAATCTAAACTTGCTATGTTCCTATTCAACCTCATTCATTAATTCATTAAATATAGAGCCACTCCCATGACCTTGGCTCTGGGCTTAGCATTGAACAACATAGACCTGACCCTTGCCTTTCATGTAGCTTGTAGTCTGTTGGAGGAGTCAAACAGATAATAACACAAGTAACTGATTATTTGTGGTAAGTGCTACCAAGGAGAACCACCTATCTTCCACATTCCCATACATATCCTCTGTTCCAGATACTTCGTCTGTGTATCTTTTCACTTCTCCCAAGCATATAACACATTTTTATTTTTTTTTTTTTAAATTTTTTTTCAACGTTTTTTATTTATTTTTGGGACAGAGAGAGACAGAGCATGAACGGGGGAGGGGCAGAGAGAGAGGGAGACACAGAATCGGAAACAGGCTCCAGGCTCTGAGCCATCAGCCCAGAGCCCGACGCGGGGCTCGAACTCACGGACCGCGAGATCGTGACCTGGCTGAAGTCGGACGCGTAACCGACTGCGCCACCCAGGCGCCCCTATAACACATTTTTAAAAAGATTTTATTTTTAAGTAATTTCTACGCCCAACATGGTGCTTGAACTCACAATCCCGAGATCAGTCAGTCGCACGTTCCGCCAACTGAGCCAGCCAGGTGCCCCACATACAACACATTTTAATTTTTTGTAGTGTTTTTCAATGTCTAAATGTAGTAGTTTGCATAATTGAAAGCACCTAAGGAAATGTTCATTGGTTAGCTACTACTCAGTCTAGGCATGGTATATAGTAACTGGGAAGATTGTAGTCCTTCAGAGCTTCCTACATTTGCCAGTGATTTCAACTGGATGAGAGCTTGGTGTCATCTGCTTGTAGCTGAGTCGGCAGTAAACAAATCACTTTCACATACCTGGTGAAATTCATTGGGTTGACCAGAGGAGGCTTTTCCAACTAGTGCTTTTTCTGTTTTATAGGATTTTGTTCCTTATATGACTTGTGATGAATTAATTGTCTGTTCCCCCTAACGAAATTACTTGCTGAATGGCAATAATGTTTGCTAACTGTTTTATTTGTATTGTTGATGATTGGTGAATGATCCAGTAGATGGATACCTTACTCTGCTTCTTTTATTTCTCCTTAGATTTTTTACCCAGAAACTACAGATATCTACGATCGAAAAAATATGCCAAGATGTATCTACTGTATTCATGCACTCAGGTAATCAGATTTTCTTGGTAAAATGAACAGTGTATGTAGATACAGAGAACGGATTGCTGAATTGCCGGAGGTGGGGATTAGGGGGTAGGCGAAATGGACGAAGGGGGTCAAAAATTACAAACTTCAGGGCGCCTGGGTGGCGCAGTCGGTTAAGCGTCCGACTTCAGCCAGGTCACGATCTCGCGATCCGTGAGTTCGAGCCCCGCGTCAGGCTCTGGGCTGATGGCTCAGAGCCTGGAGCCTGTTTCCCATTCTGTGTCTCCCTCTCTCTCTGCCCCTCCCCCGTTCATGCTCTGTCTCTCTCTGTCCCAAAAATAAATAAACGTTGAAAAAAAAAATTAAAAAAAAAAAATTACAAACTTCCAGTTATAAAATAAGTAAGTCCCGAGGATGTGATGTACCACACAGAGATTATAGTTAATAATAGTGTATTGTATATCTGAAAGTTGCTAAGAGAGTAGATCTTAAAAGTTCTCAGTACAAGGAAAAAACGTCAGTAACTGTGGTGGTGGATGTTAGTGGAACTTACTGTGGTGAACATTTCACGGTATATGCATCTATTGAAGCATTGTGTTGTATAACCTGAAACTAGTATTATATGTCAGTTCTCTCTCAGTAAAAGAAAGCAGTTTAGGAACAACATCTGAATAGAAGATACAGCTTTTTGTCCATGGTGTGATGAAAAAGTTTTGCATCAGCTTCAGAATTTTCAAATAGCATAGGATACAGTTGTCTTAACGAAATGGTGAGAAACAGCTGTGTTTTTCTAGGAAGTAGAGAGAAGGGATTTATTCCCATAATAGCAGATTATTTGGCTCTGAAAACATAGAATAGTGTTTCATTATTGATCTACTGTTTCTGTGAGCTGTGCATTTTAGTTGAGATGCAGTTCCTTTCCTTCTCATTAAAATTTCTTTAAAAAATTTCTTGAAAATTGCAAAAAGTATATACATTTCAAAACTTTCATTGTTTACTATTTTGTTGCAGGCCAATAGCTGAATTAAAAAATGCCCTGTGTTAATACTTTAGTAGTATAACTAAATTTTGTCAACATCTTCAAATAATGCCAGCAAATATCAAATGGCTGATTTTTAATTTAGTTTTCTAGGTCCTCACCAAGCCATTTGTTCAGTAATTTTTATGTCAAACAAATATGATAAATAGGAACTGAAACTAAGTATATTTTTTTCATAATTTCATAATAAATTTGGAAGATGATTTAATTTCAGGTCCTTGGCTCTTGGAATCAACAGAGTACTGTATTGGAAGGAAGAGGTGGTTTGCGTGGAGAGAGGGATGCGGTTGGGTGGGAATTGGAGGCAGTAGTGTGGTGAGTCAGAGTGCTACAAACTTACGTGATGGCTATAGGGCTAAAGTAGAAGGTGGAAGAAGTAAGTGGGCCATGAGTATGGGGTTTCTTTGCTTGGGCTGCCCATTTTATTTTATTTTATTTTATTTATTTTATTTTATTTTATTATTTTAAAAATAAAGTTTATGTATTTTGAGAAGAGAGAGCAAGTGAGCAGGGAAGGGGCAGAGAGAAACAGAGAGAGAGAATCCCAAGTAGGCTTTGCACTGCCAGTGCAGAGCCCGACATGGGGCTTGAACTCACGAACCACAAGATCGTGTCCTGAGATGAAATCAAGAGTCGTGTGCTTAACTGACTGAGCCACCCAGGCGCTCCAGTGGGCTGCCCATTTTATAAAGCATCCTGTAGGTGTGCTTAATAAATACTAATGATGTATATAAATACATGTATAATATTGACCCATGAGAAGCCTATTGTCTCCAGTTGGATTGAACATGGGCCAGACCCTTGGTATCTCTGGAATAGTCTGAAAACTACAAAAGAAAGACTATAGCTGAGGACTGGTCGACGTGCCACACGCTCTTGTGCCTTAGGTTATTCTGTTTCCGTTGCCTGACTGCCCTTTACTCCCTGGTATAACCCATGCTCCTCTCCAGCTGCCACTGTGGAATGCCACTGTTCGTTGATACCTTCTTTTCCTTTTTCTCCCTCAGATGGAATTAGCTCCTTCCCATCTTTGTGCTCTTCTAGCATCTGCACATACCTCCTCCTTCAAGTATAGGGCTTTTACACTGTACTCTGGTTATTTGTTCTTGTAGCTGACTTTCAGAGGACTCCTTGGGGACAAGGACTATTTCTGTTATTCTTTATCTTTGTGTCTCTAGTACTTAGATGCCTAGCATATAGTAGGTAGCCAATAAATGCTTGTGGTCACAATCCTACATTATAAAAAATCTTCCTTCCCCCTGTTCTGGCTCAAGGGGATATTTTATACCCATAAATGAAAAAAGGAAATGGTTCTTTCTTTTTATCAGATGACTCTTCATGTTTATCTCAGTGTATCCAGTCACATTTTAATTGAATTCCCACCTTCTTGGTGATGTTTTGGATTTCCAGTGACTCCAGCTCATTCCTTTGTCTAAACTCCTGTGTTTCTTGGTTTCTAAGTTATATATTGTTTCTTTCATGTGTTTACTGTCTTTCTCTCTCTTAGGTATTAGCATCTTAGAGACAGAGGTCATGCTTTACATTTCTTCCCCACCCCCACCCCCCCAAGGTACATAGCATAATATTGGACAAGCAAGAACAACATGAGAATTTTTAAAAAATGTTTAGGAATGGGTGGGATCTAGGGGAATGTTCAGATTGCAGTGATTTCAAATGTACGGGTCTGAGCCAAAATCAGATTAACTCTGAGTATTGTGACTGGCTGTGAGTTACGTGAGGTCTGTGTTGATAACCTTGTGAAGGTTGTACCTACAATGGGTATCTGAACTTGGCAGGCAAGAGGCTGAGCTGGCGGAACTCTCTGCGAGTTCTGCAGCCATGGCCTTCTGCAGCGTAACCTGGGTCCTCAGCCCTCAAATTCTCTGAACTAGAGATGAAGAAGTAACTCTGCCTTTCTCATGATGGAGTCAGAATCGGGAAGGAAGGAAGTCTGCTCTTGTTTTTCATTTTTCTTCAGTTTGCAGCCCATGCTTGGGAAGTATACACAGAGCAATGTGTTCTGGTTGGTGATTTACGATTTCTTTCCTCCCTAGAGTGTTTTTCCTGAAGTGCCGTCAGCCCTTGCTATATAGGCACTTAACACCTGCCGGGAGCCTCTTCTTTACCATATAGGACAACAGTATCGAGGCAGATTCCTTGCCTCACTGTGAGGGGTGAGGCACCATCTCCCTTTTGGATCAGTAGCAACAAAGAAGCATTATCTCCTTGTTTCTTGACTAGCGTTATTCCAGAGATAGTCCCCGTATTTAGTCCTGCTAAATTACTTTTCTGGATTACATTCCACCCTCAGATAAGACCCTAATTCATTATTATTTTGCATAGGTTTGTATACTTCATTTCCATTTCCTCTGGTGTTTTATCTTTCTCAGAACTGATTTGGAGGTTAAATGGGCCCATAGTCATGTATCCTAAATTCAAAAGAGATGTAAAAGCTGAAAGTTACATTTAAGTTTGGTTCAAACAGATTTGTTGGTGAAATCTGATCAGAATTAATTGAGGTTATTTAGAATATGTATCTATTTAGTGTGATTATGTGTCTGTTTCTCTTCAGAATAGTAGTGTTTTTGTTTAGGGGTGCTGCCTCAAGGCTTGCTGGGGATGTCTTCTAATACTGTATATACTTACATAAGCAAACATTACATGATACTATATATACTATAAAACATTTCTAGTATCAGAGAAATTCTAATCAGGGATCAGGGATCGTGCTGCACTAGATTCTGTTTCCTGTCAACTGCTGTGTTTGTATTTAAGATCTCTGCGATCAGCCTAGTGACTTCCTCCAGGTTACTCTGTAGTCAGCAAAGATAATAGGAATCCCAGTAGGCTAACATAACCTCCTTCCCCTTATTGCTGTAAAGTAGAGCTTAAATAGGAAAAAAGAAAAGAAAAATAAACCTGAGCTCAGTACAAACTAAACATTGTAGGTGCCTAACAGTTATTTGTAAAAGTAGGCATGGGAGAATAGGAGCAAAGATTGGAAAAGGGGTGTTTACTGGTAGGACTTTAAAGGTTCAGCTTTTAGGTTGAATATTCTCTGTTCTGTGCAAGAGGATCTGAGTGGTCCTTGTGATTATATTCATAGCTCCACCTTCTCCTTAAAATATTCCTAATCATTGAAATGAGATAAAAGAAAGATGATGCCTATGTCTTAGCTTCTCCTCTACTTTATTTGTAGCAGCTAGCGACATCGTAACTTTAATTTACTGTTGGAAGACCTTAAAAACGAATTCGCTCCTTGAGGCTGTTAAAATGACACTCTTGCAATTTCTTTTTTTTTAATTTTATTTATTTTTGAGAGAGAGAGCACGCGCGTGAGTGAGCAGGGGAGGGGCAAAGAGAGGGAGACACAGAATCCGAAGCAGGCTCCAGGCTCTGAGCTGTCAGTACAGGGCCCGATGTGGGGCTCAAACTCACGAACTACGAGACAGTGACCTGAGCCGAGGTCGGATGCTTAACCGACTGAGCCACCCAGGCACCCCAGACGTTTGCAATTTCTTAAAGTATGGCAGCCTCTTTCCTCTTTCAAAGTAGAAATAAAAGAGGAAGAAATTCCTCAAGAAACGTATTCTTACTAATTTGGAATGCAGGTGGGCAATATGTGGGAGAAATAATACATATAATGGGGACATATTACAGGTGTAGAATGTTATTGGCTAATTTGCTTTGGAAAATTTGTTAAATAGAGTTAAAATCTTCTGAGAGAGGAACTTTGTATAGTTCTATTTTGAGCATTTTACTCTAAAAAAAGGACTTAATCATATACGTATGGTTCATACTTGTATTTATCTTAGAAAGTAATTAGCTACTCTGAATGCATAAATTTGAATGTGTTTTCAGAATGCTTGACTTGTTTTTTTTTTTTTAGATTATACATGTGAGTTTATTATATATAATTTAAATTCTGGTCAGTTCTGTGAATGCAATGTGTATGATCCATATTTGTGTTCAGATAATACTGAGCTTTATAGATTTTTTGCAAAAACTGGAGATTGTTCTATTGTGTTTATGATTTGTTTCTCAGGGTGTTATATTTATTCCCTTATTGCTAGGCTGTCAGTGTCTTGCCCATGTCCATCCCTGTCAAGCACCCTTCTGATTTACTGATTCTGATCTGCTGGGTCCTTAGAATCCACTTAGGCTAACTCAGGCTTATAGATATTTACTTATCCAGCTATCCATCTATGAAATATAAATATTTATGAAGAGGTTCTGGGTAGACATTGGTGAACAACTTACTGTTCCTGCCTTCATGAAATTTGAAGTCTACTAGATTTTTTAAATTTAAACGGTAAATATATATAATATTTACTGTAAGACTCAAATTACCTGAATGAAACTTTTCCATCAGCGATATAAATTCAGTTAATTTAATTTATTAAAAAAATTTTTTTTGATGTTTGTTTTTGAGAGAGAGAGAGACAGTGTGAGCAGGAGAGGGGTAGAGAGAGAGGGAGACACAGAATCTGAAGCAGGCTCCAAGCTCTAGACTGTCAGCACAGAGCCCAATGCGGGGCTCGAACCCATGAACCGTGAGATCATGACCTGAGCTGAAGTCGGACGGTTAATCGACTGAGCCACCCAGGCGCCCCTGAATTCAGTTTAACTAAGACTTTCTATTTGAATCATTTTCATGGGACCTTTCTCAAATATCTTATTTTACTTAAAGCTTATTGATCACAGGAAGGTAAACAAAAGTGAAGATTCTCCACTTAGATTAATTGCATCCACATGTATGTCAACATCTAATTATACACTAGATTTGTACCAGGACTGGGACTTGAACGTGTGTCTTCTGACTCCCAGTCTGGTGCTTTTTGCATTGCACTATGTGACTTTCTAGGACAATGTTATGTAAAACTGAAAAAAGGTTCTGAGGTAAAGCATGGTAACTGCAAAGGGGACTATGGTAGCATGCAAGGAGTCTGTGTTCAGAATGTTTCTGTTCTTTATGTTTGCTACCTTTCCCCTTCAGTCTAAGAGCAGCAGCTAGATGCAGTGGGAGGCCTAACTCTTTTCTGCATATCGTGTCTTCTAGTTTGTACCTGTTCAAACTAGGCCTGGCTCCTCAGATTCAAGACCTATATGGAAAGGTTGACTTCACAGGTAAGGAGTTGCAAACTTGGCAGGAAATGCTTGATTTATGTAGAAATAGCCTGGAGAGTCAACAGTACCAATCTTAAAGACATAGGGCTTTAAAAACACTCTGGCAACAGAGATCAAAGAAGGATAAGTAACTTATTTCTCCTGGTGTGCTGAGAAGAATGCTAAAGTTGGAATTTTAAACTCTGTTCTCTCGTTTCTGACGTGAGTATGATTAGTGAGTGTCCATTTTCCTATATGTAAAGTGGGAATAGTATTAATATAAAACACAGAAAATACATAATACCGTATTAGCATCTAACATGAAATATCCATGCATGGTGAAAACACTTAGTCTTTTCCTTTGCTTCTCGCAAGTCCCTACTGTGGGCAAAGCAAGGGGTATGCTATGGGGACTGAGATAATACAGGGGTGACAATTAAGTAATTAAAAAATTTACCTTATTTACCTTATTCTTTGTGTATTTGCTCTAGTAGATGCTTGCTTGAAGATATGGGGGCCTGGGGAGAAAAAGAACATTGGTCATATTGGTTAGGGGCAATATAGATTCAAATCTTTTGAACTGGTCATTGTTTTGTAGGCTTGGGAATTTTAAATTGAATAAAACTTTTATCTGTGATATTTTTCCTTCTAGGGAAGTTGTTCACCAGACCTAGGGCAAAGGGCCAAACCTCACATGTTGTTTCCTTTATCATTTGGCTTCCTGCCTTGGAAGGAAAATTGTTTAATAGCAGTAGTGACTTGGTGTGTGAAGACCGAGAAGGCTGGCTGGCCTGTGGGTCACTTGTTGTTGAGCTCCTTTTAAAGCTGCTCCATTCATAAGTTCATTGTAGAAATGCCACAAGTAGCAGTTTTGAAAAACTATTTTCTGTAGGGCTGTTTTCACGTTCTAGTTATTTTTGATGTTCTTGATAATAGTAATAACGGTTAGTATCTACTCAATGTACGTTATGTGCCGATGCTCTGTTAAGTGCTTTCCATAATTATCTCATTAAGTCATCGTATCAACCCTACGAGGTAGCTACCACTTTATCCCATTTTGTAGTTGGGGATGCGGCTTCCTTCTCTGAGTTATGGAAAGGTGCTTAACTTGCTCACCTGGGTCTTTATCCCTTCCTGCAGAAGAGGAAATCAACAACATGAAGATTGAACTGGAGAAGTACGGGATCCAGATGCCCGCCTTCAGCAAGATTGGGGGCATCCTGGCTAACGAACTCTCAGTGGATGAAGCTGCATGTAAGGAGAGAGAAATTTTGTGGGTTCAAATGGGATTGTTGCTACCACTTTCAGTAATGAATACTATAGTGATGGTCTTGGAATTAGGAATTTTGCTAGCAAGTCAGTAGATGTAGCTTTTTTTTTTTTAAGTTTGAGAGAGAGAGCACGAGTGGGGGAGGGGCAGCAAGCCAGAAAGGAAGAGAGAATCCCACTGTCTGTGGGTCTTAAACCCATGAACCATGAGATCATGACCTGAGCCGATGTCGGATGCTTAATCGACTGGGCCACTCAGACACCCCAGTAGATGTACTTTTAACACCGCTGCCATCTTCTGTGCTGTTATTGGGAGTAAGTGCTTGGTTCTGATGAAAATGAAAGCATTTAGAAATTGAGTTCTACATTTCAGCCCCTCTTTGAGTGTCTTATTTTTTTTAATGGTACTTACATGATGATTAAGGGTGAACATTTCCATAACGTACACTCCTTGCAAGGCTCTTTTATGAATATTTCCCTGTGGGATTCCAAAGTCAGCCTCCCAGACATGGGTCACAGGCAGAGCTGTGACTTTGTGCATCCGAAGGAAGAGACGAGGCTTACAGGATTCAGGGCGCCATTCCTTCAGCCCCAGGCATTGTTTCTCTATCGTGACGAGCCTTTCTCTGCAATAGGGGGTTGTAATGTTGTTTTGTATGTGTCGTGTACATCCCTTGCTGTATATAACTTCTGTGTTCTATGTTTTGAAAATTTTTTTTTTTTTTTTAGTGCATGCTGCTGTTATTGCTATTAATGAAGCTATTGACCATAGAATTCCAGCTGACACGTTTGCAGCTCTGAGAAACCCCAACGCCATGCTTGTAAATCTTGAAGATCCCTTGGCTGCCACTTACCAGGATGTGCTTTATCAGGCCAAACAGGAGAAAATGACAAATGCTAAAAACAGGGTAAAAATGGAACGTCTGTTCTTTCTAGTTGATCGATATTCTTTCATTGTTCGCTATAACTCCATTTTTAAAATCAGTTTTCTTAAAGTATGATTTACATACAATAAGATTCGCTCATTTTACATGCATGGTTTGACGAGTTTTGACAAATGTATATGGTTACAAAACCATCATCCCCAAAGTCCCCAGGTCCCTCTTCATAGTCCGCCTCCGCTACTCCTTACCCCTTGCCCTTGACCCCAAGCAACCTCCAATCTGAACAGATCACTGTATTTGCCTTTTTTAGAATTACATATAAATGATAATGGATTCACACAGTATGCAGTCTTTTGGTATTCGGTTCCATTTTGACTTTTAATCTTGAATTTTGTACAAACTGACGAGAAGTTCTGACATCTGGTCTTAGGGTGTGCCCATTCTGCTCGGGTCTGAGGCAAGGATGCAGGCTCACAAGTGGGCAGGACGGGCTTCACCCGTGCTTCCTGCTCAGGCTCGTGTTCTCCAACTCTGGGAGAACCTTTGGGCTTGTCATTAACAAGCAGATCTGCTTTTTACGTTTTTAGTTGATATTTCTGTAGCGTCCCACAACTTAATGAAGTTGTGCTTCATTAAGGATTGCAAGCCACACCCTTACTCTTTGTTGTCTTTTGGTGGGGGAGAAGTACAAGTATGCTGCTGTGGGTCTTCTTAGAGACCTGAACTGATCTGTGACTTTTTTACTCATCTTCAGACAGAAAACTCTGAGAGAGAAAGGGATGTTTATGAGGAGCTGCTCACTCAAGCTGAAATTCAAGGCAATATCAACAAAGTCAATAGTAAGTATGTCCCTGACTCAGGTACCTGGAGAGACGTTACAGAACAATAGGAATGTTGATCTGTTCTTGTACCGATGACGTGAGTTTATTTATCAGTGGATTTGTTTAGGAACTATTGCTTATTACTGGTTTTGTGTGTTTGTGTGTCTTCTGTTTTAGCTACTGTTGTCCTCAGGTGGGCCCTCGCTATTCTGTTTGCTCATCTGTCTGCTGTAGCTTCTGGACTTGCCTTGTTGGCTAATTTCACTCTCTCACCCTGTGTTAATACACTTTTTAAAAAATCGAAATAGTGACTTTTCCTATTTTTAAAGTAATATTTTTTTTTTTTCAGAGAGTAATACAAGCTATCCAGAAGTAAACAAAAAATACACAGAAAATTAACCCCTCATCCCCTAGAAATAACCACTATTAGCATTTTTTATGAATATCCTTTTCAAAACATTTTTAAACAAAAATGAGATTAAAAAATGATTTTTGTATATACGTGTTACATTCTTTTGAGAAACTAATTTCTTGAAAGTGTCACTTTCACTTTATCACTCTTCTGCTAAAGAACCTGCATTATTATTTGCTGGACAAAATGTAGACCCCCTAGTCTAGTGGAGTTCTGTATTTTGTATTTTATGCATACTACTCTGTACAAACTCATCTGCCTAATTGTCTCCCATATTCACTCCGTCCATTTCATGACTCATGAAGGAGTCCTGTTCTGGAGTGGCTCAGACCTGGGACTTGGTCTCTTGGCCTCTTACTTAAATTTTTTTAACGTTTATTTATTTTTGAGAGACAGACAGACAGACAGACACACACACACAAAATCTGAAGCAGACTCCAGGCTCTGAGCTGTCAGCACAGAGCCTGATGAGGGGCTCGAACTCAAAAACTGAGATCGTGATCGGAGCCAAAGTTGGACACTTAACCGACTGAGCCACCCAGGTGCCCCTCCTGGCCTCATTAATAGCACCTGTGGCATAAGTCGTTATGCAGATGATGAGATAATGCGTGTAAATTACATGGCATTTAGTAAGTCCTCAGTAAACATTAACATTATTATAGCTTTTGCTAATGGGGTAGTCTCCTCACTATAATGGCCTCATACCTTATCTCTTAATCTGATTCAAATTATACCCATCATTCAGGGTCCAGCTCGATTCTCACCTGCACCCATTCCATCTCTCCCACAGCATTTATAGACCACACGATTTTATACTCAATTACATATTGTCTTATATTGCTTGCCTTTGTTTCTGACATCTCCGTAAATTCCTTAAAGTACAGATTACTTATGAGTTATGCTTCTTTTGAGATCCCTGTAATTCCTAGCATAATGGTTACATTTGATTTCAACCAGACTTGACCTTGTTTTGCTAAAGATAATAATAATAGTAATTCGTGTCCTCTTTGTTCATTGGGAGGCCCTAATTTCTCTCTTGAACCAATACTCTGAATAACTAGAGAGACTTTATTTATTTATTTATTAATAATTTGAGAGAGAGAGCACGAGCTGGGGAGGGGAAGAGAGAGAGACAGAGAGAGAGAATCCCAAGCAGGCTCCGTGCTGTCAATGCAGAGCCCTATGCAGGGCTTGAACTCACGGACTGTGAGATCGTGACCTGAGCCATAATCGGGAGTTGGTTGCTTAACTGACTGAGCCACACAGGCGCTTCTAGAGAGCCTTTAGAAGTTTTTAGCAATTCCATATGATCAGAAACTCTTAAATCCTGACCAGGAGTATTTGTATTCTGTTGCATTCTAGTTCATTTGAGATAATGGTTTTCTGAACAGAGTAATAGTTCCATGCACGTATGAGTGATGTGTTGTCCTGTATCTATATGAATATTTAGGCCAGCAAATTAAACTAGAGTGTCCTTTTATAGTTGTGTGAGAAGAAAGCCCAGCATGTTTCCTGCTGCACACGGTGCATATAACAGTCTTTGTTTCACTAAGATTTTTTTTCTGTATTGTTTAGGATTTTATAACTGTGGTAGCTTGACTTGGCAAAGTGTATGAGAGTCTGTTATAAACCTGTGAGGGAAGAGCCATAGTATATGTTTTTAAAGTGTTCCATTCATATTCTCATGTGGTCAGAGGAGCAAAATAATACAAATTCCTTCAAATAGCTTTCAACATGGTACGGATGATAAATGTGCAAATGAGTAATTTCAGGGCAACTTGCTTAGAACAAAATATCAAAGCTTGTATGAGGTGCATCATAAAATAAAGAAGGGAATGATGACTTCTCGTTGGAGGTTTGTATGGGAAACTTCTCTGGATAAATAAGGCAGGATTCCTCATAGAGGCACAATCTTTTCTTTTTTTTTTTTTTTTTTTTTTTTTAAATTTTTTTTTTTTTTTCAACGTTTATTTATTTTTGGGACAGAGAGAGACAGAGCATGAACGGGGGAGGGGCAGAGAGAGAGGGAGACACAGAATCGGAAACAGGCTCCAGGCTCCGAGCCATCAGCCCAGAGCCCGACGCGGGGCTCGAACTCACGGACCGCGAGATCGTGACCTGGCTGAAGTCGGACGCTTAACCGACTGCGCCACCCAGGCGCCCCGAGGCACAATCTTTTCTAATCGTAGAACCAGTCTGAAGCAAGAGAAAGTTGTATGCTAGGAAGATACAGGAACTTTAGGTCCAGAATTATCTTAACATAATTTATAGATAAGATTCTTCCCCTAAGGCTGTGAGAACCAGCAGTGAAGTCAATGCCCCAGGAGAAAGCTGCAGGCCAAATACTTAAAAATGAGAAAAAGTTTTTGAATAAGGAAAAGTGATTAAAGCTTAGTGGAAGAAAATATTTAAATAATGTTCTAAACTTTATCATCTTTATAGTATAAATGTTAGTAAATGTTTATTTAAATATTTACGTATTTATGTAGTAAGTTTATGCTTCCAGTAAAAGCATAAGTGACTAGATGCGTTTGTAGATAGGTAATCTGAGATTCTACTTTGCAGACCTAGAGAAAGCCTGGTAGTTACCTGATTTTATTTTCTGTCCCCATTCCTGTAAAAGTTCCACAAAGATAGAGATAACTTGTTTTGTTCAAAACCGTATTTGCAGCATAGAGCAGGTGCTCAGTAAGGGTTGAAGGAATGGATGGTTAATTGGCTAATGGTCACATAGACCTGTAGCCATGACTGAAAGAGCCATCACCTTGGTGTGGTAATGAATTACTGAATTGCAGGTGTATTCATTGGGAAGAAGTGGATGGTCTCTTAGGAGTCTACAGTGAGACCACAAATCCATTGAAATTTAAAATCTTTTTCTTTTTGACACCTTATATTAATTTTTTATAATGAAAACATTAAAAATTTATAAGTGCTGCTATGTCCCAAATATTTTGATTTTTAGGATGTTATTACTGATTTGTTTTGCTACTTCGGTGATAAAATCAGTTCAACTGCATGGAGGGAGAATTCTTTTCTCTTTTAAAAATAAGGAAACTGAAAATCGTACAGTAATTATCATTTTCCAGTGGTTATTATTTCTGAAATCAGAAAGTACTGTATTCTGACTTCCAACCTAATACCTTATTTATTTTACAATATGCAGAGTGCTTTTGTGTACATTGATTTTATTTAATCTGAGCAATAACACTATGGGGAAGGTGTCTTTATTATTTTCAGGTAAAGGAACATCTAGGTTTTCACTGCCAGATGTAAAAGACCTTATGTGACCTCAGGTTCTATGACTAGAAGTAGAGAATATCGAGAGGGTGTAGACAGCCCCTTCCATTCCACATGGTCAGACCACCTTTGCTATCTGGGCTCTGACTCCTGGGTGGAGTGTGTTTAGGAGATGGGGGATAATGAAGGGATTCGGACTGATGCTATAAAGAGGAACTAAGGCTGTTTCTCCTGGGGTAGACTGTCATGGGGAAAGAGGGACTGGATGTATTCAAGTGTCAACACTAGGGTGAAAACTTTAATAGTTTTTGTTTTGTTTTGTTTTTTAAAACAAAATTGCCCAAAGATGTAGTAAGTTGCCATGGGAGAAACTTTCTCCTGTGTGGTAGTTTAGGCAACAATTTGGCATTTAGAGGGAATTTAGACACGAATTGGTTTGTACTGATGCCTCTTTTAGTGCTACCCATAGTGGTGCCAGGGTGTCTACATCTGGAAGCTTTTAAGTAGGCCTGAGGCGTGGTCCAGGAATCTTTTAACTCTGATGAACAGCCCGGCTGGGGCCCCTGGACTTGATGCCTTTAAGATTCTCTTCCAATGCCAAGATCCTGTGCTTCTGTGATATTCCAGAATAAAGGCCATCTGAACTATATTTCCCTCATCTGAAATTGAGATTGGTTTGGGGGAGGGAAAAATACTCTAGACCGATGTTTACAAAGTGTTTTCTTAAGCTTTGGTCTTTTTTCTTCCTCAGCTTCTTCTGCATTAGCAAATGTGGATCTGGCCTTGGAGCAGGGCGCTGCACTGGCCTTGTTCAAGGCTCTGCAGTCCCCCGCGCTGGGCCTTCGAGGGCTGCAGCAGCAGAACGGTGACTGGTACCTCAAGCAGCTCCTGGGTGATAGACAGCAGAAGAGACAGGTAAAAGTGTCCTGGGTCGAACCCGCAAGCTTTCACATGTAGCCATTCGAATCCTGTATTCGATCCTGTATCGTTTAAAGATATTTATGGAGGCTTTTTCCCCTATAGTTATAGTATCACCCATAGTTTTTAGTATAACTTTTACTCCCGCATATAAATGCAGGATTTTATTTATTGAAAAAAAAATTTTTTTTTAATGTGTATTTATTTTTGAGAGAGAAAGAGTGTGTGAGCAGGGAAGGGGCAGAGAGAGAGAGAGAGAGAGAGAGAGAGAGAGAGAGAGAATCCAAAGCAGGCTTCAGGCTCCGAGCTGTCAGCACAGAGCCTGATGTGGGGCTCGAACTCATGACCCGGGAGATCATGCCCTGAGCCAAAGTTAGATGCTTAACCAACTGAGCCACCCAGGTGCCCCTAAATGTAGGTTTTTAAAATATCCTCAAGTGGGGTGCCTGGGTGGTTCAGTTGGTTGAGAGTCTGGCTCTTGATCTCAGCTCGACTCTTGATCTCAAGGTCCTGAGTTCAAGCCCCGTGGTGGGCATAAAGCCTACTTAAAAAAAAAAAAGTCCTCGGGGGCGCCTGGGTGGCTAGGTCGGTTGGGCGTCCAACTTCCACTCAGGTCATGATCTCACAGCTCGTGAGTTCAAGCCCCGCATCGGACTCTGGGCTGACAGCTCGGAGCCTGGAGCCTGCTTCGGATTCTGTGTCTCCCTCTCTCTCTCTTCCCTTCCCCAACTTGTGCTCCGTCTCTCAAAAAAAAAAAAAAAAAAAAAGTCCTCAGGTGAAATACACAGTGTTTTTAGCTGTCTTTTGCTTTTATTTATTTTTTTTTTTTAATTTTTTTTTAGCATTTATTTATTTTTGAGACAGAGAGAGACAGAGCATGAACGGGGGAGGGTCAGAGAGAGAGGGAGACACAGAATCCGAAACAGGCTCCAGGCTCTGAGCTGTCAGCACAGAGCCCGACGCGGGGCTCGAATTCACGGACCGCGAGATCGTGACCTGAGCCGAAGTCGGACGCCCAACCGACTGAGCCACCCAGGCGCCCCGAGTCTTTTGCTTTTAGAGTTGTAAATCTTCTTAAACACACCCACCCTCCGAACCTGACCACCCTTTCACTGAAGCATCCTTCTTAATCCCCCAGCTAGATGCCATTGGGGAAAACTTGAATTTTTTTTACATTCTTACTTCAGGAATTTCTACTTAAAAGAAAACACACGTCACTAGTTTCCTCTGGCCAACACTGGGAAAGTACTTAACGTGCAGTAAAAGTACACGGTGGAATTGTACTTAGTGGGTTTTTAGAACAAATATGAGTGGCTTTCTTTTTGTCTGAATGAGGACAGTGTACATTATACAGATTCCCAGCATATATCAGCCAAAGTCAATAGCATTAATGTGCTAAGGAGTCTATAAACATCTCATCTCAATATTTTGATGCTTCTCACAAACTTTTTTTTTACATGTACTGGTGTCTGGAAAGTCACTTACCCCAGATTTGGCAAGGGCTTTGGCTCTACCCAGGGCTGCTACTTTGCACGTAGCCTGAAGCTGTCACTTAGGCCTCTGGTTCTTTGTCCCTGTGACTGCTGTTGAGATACGACAACTATAAGACCTGGAGGCGTAGGCATGAGAATCCTTATATAAATGTTCTTTGCTTGGGGCGCCTGGGTGGCTCAGTCGCTGAGAGTCCGTGACTCTTGATTTCGGCTCGGGTCATGATCTCGCAGTTTTGAGATTGAGATCGAGCCATATCAGGCTCTACCCTGACGGCTTGGAGCCCGCTTGGGATTCTCTCTCCCTCTATCCCTCTCTTTGCACCTCCCCCACGTGTTTGTGCACTCCCCCTCCCTCTCTCTCTCCCTCTCTCTCTCAAAATAAGTAAATAAACTTAAAAGAAAAACCAAGTTGTTTGCTTTTCTTAGGGTGGCCAGGCGGATCCCCTGCAGAAGGAGGAACTGCAGTCTGGAGTGGATGCTGCCAACAGCGCTGCCCAGCAGTATCAGAGAAGTAAGAGCCCCCCTGAGAGGCCGAGTGGGGCTGATGTCACAAGGGGCGTCTGAGGTCGGATTCCGTCACTCCTCGCCCCCTCCCCAGGCCCGCTCGCCATCCACCACCGGGTGCCTCTGGCGGCGGCGGCTCCCCTGGTTTTCAAAGCAGAGCTGAGCCCGTGGAGGCTCACTCGGGCCGGGAGGCACCTGACGGTTGGGGGAGGTGAGACTTAGGGGCTTGATCGGTAAGATCTGGACGGTGGAGGAGGGAGGAGAAGGAGAAGGACGCTCCTAACGTGGGAGAGAGGAAGGAAGGACGCGCGAGTAGAGGTATAGAAGGTGAAAGAGGTCTGGAAACAACGGTGGTTCAAATAACATTTTTGTACGTGTTTGGAGCTGAGCTGTGTAAGATAAAGGCTTGGAAAGACCGGAAACCTTTGCGTGGCAGCTTAAGGAGCTGGTCCTCTACTTGCCGGGCTGCAGGGGATGGAAGAGACGTTTTGGAAAGATGTTTTATAAATTGGAGTGGAAGGAAGATATGGGTGAGGGAGAAGGGAGGCCACCCTTTGAAACAGCTTCGTGGAGATACAGTGGAGATACAGTCGGCCTGGCCTCCGGTTCACCTTTATACAAAGGGGGAGCCTGTTCCTTAAAGATGAAATTTCCACTTCAAACATTAGGGCTGATAGTTTATCCACAGAATGTAACTTTCTTCTGTGAAGACGACTCTCCTTCCCCTCGGGGCTTCCCACGCCAGCTGCATTTCTCACCTGTTTTCTACCAGGATTGACAGCCGTGGCAGCGATCAACGCCGCCATCCAGAAGGGTGTTGCTGAGAAGACGGTTCTGGAGCTCATGAATCCCGAGGCCCAGCTGCCCCAGGTGTTTCCATTTGCTGCTGGTCTTTATCAGAAAGAGCTGGCTACCCTGCAGCAACAGAGTCCTGAGGTAAGTCAGCTGAACCTGTCCTGCTTGTGAGCAAAATGGAGTGGCCATGAACTTGATACCTGCCCCTTGGAGTCGTTGGCAGAGCCTTTTTTTTTTTTTTTTTTAATTAAATAAACCAGAAGCTTAGACTTCTTATGCCTTTATTAAACTTGTAACCTTGCTTGGTGTCCAAGAATGTCTGTCCTCCCCTTCTCCCCCTCCCCCTCTCTGTACAGCATAACCTCACCCATCCTGAGCTCTCTGTCGCAGTGGAGATGTTGTCATCAGTGGCCCTAATCAACAGGGCGCTGGAGTCGGGGGACATGAACACCGTGTGGAAACAGTTGAGCAGTTCCGTGACAGGCCTTACCAATATTGAAGAAGAAAACTGTCAGAGGTGGGTGCCCAGAGTGGCGGCTTGAGTCCATCGGACGGCTCTTACTCTGTTGCTGGTCAGCAACACTCCCGTTTTCAGGCATTGTGACCTTAGTGTGATCTTTTCTTTTCTTTTTTTTTCCTGTTTTGATTCACTTTATTAACTGTTATGCTGGATGACTTATTGTAAATTACCTATTATCATGACATTCGACTCCTAAATATATAGATATGCTTATCTGGAACAATGAAGGTACTTATTTTGTAGCCACAATAGTGCTGTCTTCTACCCTGACAAAAGCAGCACTTCAGCTTTAGTATCTTCTAAGCCTAGTCCGTTTTCATGCTTCTTCACTTGTTCCAAAACTGTCCTTTTCACCTGGTCTCTTCAAACCAGGATCGAGTGCAGGACCATGTGCTACATCTGACTGTTGTATCCCTTAGGTATCTTCTAATCTAGCGTGGTTCCTGTCTTCATGATGCCGACTGGTTAAAGAGTGGGGACCAATTTGTATAAAATGTTCTGTCTTTGGGTTCTGGTTGCTTCCTGATATTTGGCTTATTCCTGTAAATTGGAAATTACATCCAAAGGGTTGTCAAGATTCAAGTCAACATTTTTGGTGATGTGTGTTTCATATCTCTTAACTAGAGGCATATGAAATCTACTTGTGTCACCGTTAGAAATACTAAGATTGATCTTTGAACTGGGGAGACAACTTATCCCTCTAATGTATATTTATGTTTTTCCCTTAGCATAATCTCTTTTCGTACCTTTGCACCATCAAAATATCCAGTTCCCCTTTAACCATCACCTAGTGTTTTTAACTCTGGTTGATACTTCTTGTTTAAATCAGTACTTAATATTCAGTAAGAGTTGCTTAATGGTGATATCCTTTTTTTTTTTTTTTTTTAAAGTAAGCTCTACACCCAACGCAGGGCTTGAACTCACAACCCCAAGATCAAGAGACACACACCATACTGACTGAGCCAGCCAGAGACCCTTAATGATATTTTGTTAGCTGGTGTATGGCCTTGTTTTTTTGTCTTTAGGAATTGGTTGAGACACTGCCTCTGGTTATTAGTTGGTGATACGTGGAATTTAGAACATGTAACAGGCTGTTAAGAATGAATGATATCCTGGGGCGCCTTGATGGCTCGTTTGCCAGAGCGTGCGCTCAATCTTGGGGTGATGAATTCAAGCACCACATTGGGTGTAGAGATTATAAAAAGAAAAAAGTAAACTTAAAAAAAAAAAAAGGGAAGAAGTAGTGATGCCTTTACATTTTCACATTTTGTTGAAGGTAACTCCTCAGTCCCAAAGTTTTCCTCCAGAGTATGTCAAACTGTTGGGATACATTAGCTGTCTTTGTTCCTTGGATAATTTGTTCCCAGTCTTCTCATTCCTGTCATCTGTGACAATCCTGAAGATTCCTTTTACTTTTCTTTTCTTTTTTTTTTTTTTAATGTTATTTATTTTGAAAGAGAGAGAGAGAGAGCAAGCAAACATGCATACACACAAGGAAAGGGCAGAGAGAATCCCAAGCAGGTCCCCATGCTGACAGCACAGAGCCCAGTGTGGGGCTCGATCCCATAAGCCATGAGATTACGACCTGAATTGAAACTAAGAGTTGGACGCTTAACTGACTGAGCCACTCCTGAAGGTCCCTTTTCTTATGTTGTCCTTTATTGTCTTTTTTGTTGGGGGAATGAGGCAGGTATCTCGATGAGCTGATGAAACTGAAAACTCAGGCACATGCAGAAAATAATGGATTTATTACATGGAATGACATTCAGGCTTGTGTGGACCATGTGAATCTGGTGGTGCAGGAGGAACATGAGAGTGAGTAATCTATTTAATTATCCCCTCAAATAATGACACAATTAAAGATGGTGTGATTCCACGACCTGATTCTGAACACTAGTCCTAGAAAGATTTTTGGAAATTGGATGTGTGTGTGTGTGTGTGTGTGTGTGTGTGTGTGTGTGTGTATCTCAAAAAGCTAAGGTTAGATGTTGTTTTCAAAACCTCAGGCAACTGCTACAATTAGGTGTGTGTGTAATAAAAACTAAAATATTCAGGACGTCCCTTGAACATGATCTTTTATTTTTAAACGTTTTGTAACAAGTAGTTCTGACGCTAACTAACTACCTGGAGTTAGGTCATCTTGCGCGGGTGCAGGGCACAGTCCTCCTTAAGACTCCTCTCATTTCAGACACCAGTCACAAACTCTAAGGAGTTCCCAGGTCACCACGCTTCTGAACAACTGGCTATAAATTCAGAGGTTCCCTCAATCTCCCCCCCGCAGGTTCAATAATTTGCTAGAGTGCCTTGCAGAACTCAGGGAAAAGCCTATGTTTGTGATGATAGTTTTATTATAGAGTATACAAATCAGAAGTGGTCAGAAAAAGGAGACCTGTAGGGGGATGTCTGGTAGGGTCTCAAATGTGAAGCTTATGTGTCCTTAGGATGTGTGTCACAACCAGGGAGGCTCACCTGAGTGTGGGGTGTCCAGAGTTCTTAAGGGGCTTCGTTACCTGTGAAGGATTGGTTGTTGGCCATGTAACTGAATTCGGTTTCTAGTCTGCCTCCCCTCCCTGGAGATAGGCAGGCTGGGCTGATACCACGATATCACACGGCTCAAAGCCCCAGTATTTTGATCTCGTGCTTGGTCTTGCCGGCATGACCAGCCCCCGTCCTGAGACCATCGCATAGATAGACTCAGGTGTGGTCCTAGAAGCCCGGCAAGAATGACACAGATAATCCTACCATTTAGGAAATTCCAAGGGGTTCAGAGGCTTCATCTCAGAAACTCGGGTCAAAGGTCAGCCAAATTTTTCTTCTACCACCGAGCCTTTACAGAAGTAGTACAGCTGCCTGAGATACCTAAGGAGTGAATGTTTTTAGTTTTAACTCGTTCAGTTTGTATTTCCTGTAAGAAAAATGCCGTTGGTTAGTGAGAAGAGCCTTGCCTTGGGTTGGATCTGCCATCGGCCACCTGTTTGCGGTGTGATCTTGAAGAAGAAATCTCTAAGCCTAGTCTTTTCTTACATAAAGATGTTGATCAGGTGACTTTTTAGGATTCTTTGAACTCTGACGTGCTGTGAATCCAAAATGGTTTTGATTACACATTGCAAAGTACTTGAAAGCTAGATTATTAAAGCCAGTTTCATGAAAATTCTCTCAACTTTTCAGGTAGAGCAATTAAAAATAAAACAGAAAGACTTGAGGTTTCAGTGGCAATATGGATACCAGGGAGTTTACTTTAAATGAAACAAATACAAAAAAAAAATTAAATGCTGCTTAATATTATAGGTGTCAAGTTATGATTTGAATCATGCTTGGGTGGATTTATGATTACTTAGATTTGTTTAAATAATTTGTTAATTAAAAGAAAATAACCTTTGTCCCTTCATATTTAGGGATTTTAGCCATTGGTTTAATTAACGAAGCCCTGGATGAAGGTGATGCCCAAAAGACTCTGCAGGCCCTGCAGATTCCTGCCGCTAAACTTGAGGGGGTTCTCGCAGAAGTGGCCCAGCATTACCAAGACACGCTGATCAGAGCAAAGAGAGAGAAGGCCCAGGTGAGTGGCACTGAAATTGTTCTTTTCCCTTCAGAGCACTTCATCCCTCATCCCTTCAGAGACAGAGGAAATGTCTCCCTTCATTTCCTCGATGACGGTTTTCTGGCACCTTTGCACTCAAGCACTGGAGGGACACGAGACGTGACAGTGCATATTTGGGTGTTTTTGTGGTTCTCTGTTGTTGTAGACACATCTCTTGTGTCTCTTTAAGTAAATTCTGTGTTGAAACATAATGCCAAAATTGTGTAAGTTACGTAAGTTGCGTTAGTATATATGAGAATTAAAAGTGCCATAAATTTTCAAGAGCATACCTGTGTAATTGGTACTCAGATTATGAAAAGCTTAACGGAACTGTCCACCCCATCCTTTTCTGTCCTTGTCCACCCCCCACTCACCCACCTGCTGGTAACCACTATCTTGATTTTTAATGCCACGGTTGATTTTTGCCTGTATTTGAATTGTATTTGAACTGCCTGTAAGTAGCATTTTATACTCTCTTATATCTGGTTTCTTTTGCCCAACATAATGTTAGTGAAATTCATCTGTGTAGCTGCAAGACGTATGAGTTTGTTCATTCTCATTGTTGTGTGCTATTCCATCACGGGGTTATATATTCATCGTTGGTAAATTTGGGGTTGTTTCCCATTCTTTGGCTATTGCAAATAGTGCTTCTATGAATATTTTAGTACATGTCTCTTGGTAAATATATGTATCATTTCTATTAATTAGGTGTACATTTAGAAGTAGAATGGATGGGTCATAGGGAATACACATAAGCTTTAGTAGATAAATGCCATGTTTTTTATAATGGCTTTACTGAGATGTAACTCTCATAGCATATATCTCACCATTTCAAAGCGTACAATTCAGCGGTTTTTATTCTGTTCACAGAGTTGTGCGACCCTCTCCTCAATCAATTTTAGAAGATTTTTGTCACCCCAGAGAGAAACCTGGCACTCATTAGTCACTTCTCATTTTCCCTTAGTCTCTCCAGCTCGAGGCAACCAGCAGTCTGCTTCTGTTGGTGGATTTGCCTCTTCTGGTCATTTCGTCTACATGGACTCATACAATATGTGGTCCTTTGTGATTGGCTTCTTTCATTTAGCTTGGTTTATCCAAGTTGTAGCATGTGTTGGGGGTACATCATTTCTTTTTACTGTCAAATTATGTTCCACTGTATGGCTGTACCACATTTTACTTATATCCATTCATGAGCTGATGGACACATAGATTGTTTCTACTTTATGGCTATTAGGAGTAATACTGCTACGAACATAAAAGTTTTTGTGGGTGATTATAACACACCTTTTAAAAAGTTTGTCTTACCTCTCAGCTAGGTTGTTGACGGAAATGGACAAGATATGTACCTCTTTTTATCATGTTGCTGAGTAGGAAGTTTCTTTGTATATGGTAGGCCCTCAGATGTTAGTTGCATGATTAAGACATAATTACTTCTGTTTTTCTAATTGTGATGGATCTCCTTTTAGGTTCTTCCTAAGTAATAACAGTTACATAGGGGGGGACCACACCTTTCTTTTCTGACTGAGAGGATCCCTACAGTGAGGTCTGGTAGCAAGCAGAAGAACTAAAAGAAAAATCTTTTTTTTTTTTTTTAATTTTATTTTTAAGTAATCTCTATACCTAATGGGTGTCTCGAACTCACAACCTTGAGATCAAGGGTCTCTCTACTGGTAGGGTCAGCCAGGCACCACCTCCCCCCCCCCCCCACCGACCCCAAAATAAATTTTTAGTTTAGGGGATCACATTCTTTCTGGGAAACCAAAGGTGGAAAAACAGACCAGAACTTTTGTGTTATTGAGGCTTTTGTATGCTCCCGCTGATGCAGGCTCTGTAAGCATGGGCTGGGATGAGGGGTTGTGGCTAACACTGTAATGTTGATTGGCCCCCTTTGATTGCATTGTCAGGAGAGTAGTTGGCATTACCGTGTCCTAATCATATAAATACAGCAAGTACCAGATTTCACTTAAGAGGCACATCATGGTGCAGAATGTCAGTGATGTGAAACACAAGTCCTATTTTGTAGTCCGGAAACTGAGAAAAAGGGATCGGATCTAATGTGATAATTACTTGGGTGAGAAGCGGTTGTAAATGGCGTTCTCTGTCTTTGATATTAATTTTGGACCATTTGGACCAGAGCTTCCCAAACTTGGCAGATTGTGAAAACGCTTGAAAAGTCATTTTATTTTATTTAAAAAAATTTTTTTTAGTATTTATTTGTGTGAGAGAGAGGGAGACACAGAATCCGAAGCAGGCTCCAGGCTCTGAGCTGTCAGCACAGAGCCTGACACGAATGAAGCATGAAATCATGACCTGAGCCAAAGTCGGATGCTTAACCGACTGAGCCACCCAGGTGCCCTGAAAAGTCATTTTAAAAATACAGATTCCTAAGCTTTAACTCTGTTCCTGATTCAGAATATCTAACCCGGGGCCTGGCTGCCCTGATTTTGTGAGGGCCGGTGGTGGTGGCGTTTGTTTTTGCTACCATATAAGTCCAGAAGGAATCTTAGATCTGACTGACAGAGGAGTGGGCTTTGAGAGAATGCGCTAGGTCTGGTTCCCTAAAAAAGGAAACCTCTAAAAAAGGAAAGTCACTGGATCACACAACTTGTACCTGCTCTCACATGCTGTGAGCCTGACTACTCCTTTTGTTTGGGTCGTGGGAGTTAAAGTTTTAGAGGATGTGACTAGAGTTTGAAGCATTTCCTTTTGCAGGGGAGTAACTTTCAGGATCCATCAAAAGGGGAGGAAGGGGGGCGGAGTTAGGGGAAAATTTGCTTGATAGTGCCAGGCCCAGCTGTGTAGACAAGTATTTGGTGGAATTGGCTTTTTTTAGGCCTCAGCTTAGCAGTTCCTCTGAGCCATTTTTGGGAGTGGTTTTAAAAATAATCATCTGAGTTCTAAAATTAGCGAACAAAAATCTTAATTTAAATTTGGTCTGTAGTTTTCTTGTGATATCTTTGTGTCTGGTTTTGGTATCAGGGTAATACCGGCCTCAAAGAATGAACTGGGAAGTATAACTTCCTCTTCTAGGTTTTAGAAGAGTTTCTAAAGGACTGCTGTGATTGTTCTTTAAACGTTTGGTAGAATTCACCAGCGAAGCCATATGGCCGTATGTTTTTGTTTGTTTGTTTTTGTAGAATGTGTTTCCACGTCTGTGTTTGTTAATAGGCCTATTCGGATTTTTTTACCAGTATTCTTTATTCCTCCTTCCCTTTCTTGTTGCCCTCTGGGAATTCTGTTTTGCGTATATTGATATTATTAATGGTGTCCACAGATTTCTGAGGCTTGATTCATTTTTTCTCATTCTTTTTTCATAACTGTTCCTTAGACTGGATATTGTTACTCAGACTGTAAATTTAAATTGACCCATCTTCGGGTGCCTGGGTGGATGCCCAAATGGTTAAGCATTTGACTCTCAGTTTTAGCTCACATCATGATTTCATGGTTCGTGGGTTTGAACCCTGAGCTGGGCTCTGTGTTGACAGCACAGAGCCTGCTGGGGGTTCTCTCTCTCTCCTCTCTCCTCTCTCTCTCTCTCTCTCTCTCTCTCTCTCTCTCTCTCTCTCTCAAAATAAGTAAAATAAATAAACTTTAAAATAAATACACAAACAGACCTGTCATCTTCAAGTTCGCTGACTCTTTCTTTTGCGTGATCAAATCTGCTGAGTCCCTCCAGTAAATTTTTCGTCTCAGTTATTGTACTTTTCAACTCCAGAATTTCATTTTTAAAAAAATAATTTGTTTCTTTATTGCTATTCTCTGGTAAGATACTGTTCTTATACTTTAAGTTCTTTAGACATGGTTTCCTTTAATTCTTTGAACATATTTAAAATAGATAATTTAAGTCTGTTTGCTTTTTTCCCCTGTTTGAACCATGCTTTCCTGTTTCTTTTTTTCACTTTGGTAGTTTCATAGAATTTTCTTTTTTTCTTGTTATTCCCTTTTTAAATTTTAATTCCAGTATAATTACATTATATTATATTATATTATATTATATTATATTATATTATATTAGTTTCAGGTATATGATACAATGATTCAACAGTTCTGTACATTACTCAGTGCTCATCATGGTAAGTGTACTCTTTAATCCCCGTCATCTATTTCACCCATACCCTCCACCCATCTCCCCTCTGGTAACCATCTGGTGTAGTTAAGAGTCTGTTTTTCTTTTTATTCATTTGTTTTGTTTCTTAAATTCCACATATGAGTGAAATCATATGGTATTTGTCTTTCTCTGAGTGACTTACTTCACTTAGCATAATACTCTTTAGCTCTATCGATGTCATTGCATATGGCAAGATTTTTTTTTTTAATTTTTTTAATCTTTATTTATTTTTGAGAGAAAGAGAGTAAGAGAACAAGCAGGGAAACAACAGAGAGAGAAGGAGACACAGGATCCGAAGCAGGCTCCAGGCTCTAAGCTATTAGTACAGAGCCTGATGCGGGGCTCGAACTCATGATCTGCAAGTTCATGATCTGAGCCAAAGTCGGATGTGCAACCAATTGAGCCACCCAGGTGCCCCAGTTTCATTCTTTTGTGTGTGTGTGTGTGTGTGTGTGTGTGTGTGTGTGTGTGTGATTTTTTAAATTTATTTTTGAGACAGAGCATGAGCAGAGGTGGGGCAGAGAGGGAGGGAGACACAGAATCCGAAGCAGGCTCCAGGCTCTGAGCTGTCAGCACAGAGCCCGACACGGGGCTGAACTCACAGACGGTGAGATCATGACCTGAGCCAAAGTCAGACGCTTAACTGACTGAGCCACCCAGGCACCGCCCCCCCCCCCCGATTTCATTCTTTTTTATAGCTGAGTAGTATTCCATTGTATGAGAATACCACATCTTCTGTATCCATTCATCTATTGATGGGCAGTTAGGCTGCTTCCATTATTTGGCTATTGTAAATAATGCTGCTAGAAACATAAGGGTGCATATGTCTTTTCAAATTAGTGTTTTTTGTATTCTTTGGATAAATACCCAGTAGTTGGAATTATTGGATCATATGGTAGTTGTATTTTTAATTTTTTTCCAAGCAAAACATCTCACATCTTTATTACTGAACCAACCTACTGGTGCAGAAGCAAAGTAACAGAAGAATCATTTCCTGGATAAAACATGTCTATTGTTCAGGTAGTAATGATGCTTATATAGTGACAGGATATGAGCAGCATAAATATGTATGCCATCTCATGTGGAATTCCTTACAGACCCAGCTTGGTTCTTCTCCAGTGCCTCCTCTTGGAGTTGTACCTGATTTTATTACCAGTTTTCATCCCTCCTGGAAAAATGGGGAATGGAACGATTCTGCACTTGTCTCTTGGCCAGGAATTGCTTTATCCTGAGAGTCTTTGAGAAGACATGGTGAGGAACTGTCAACTGCACATACCATGATGGTGGAGAAAAGGAGAGAGCTATTTTTAATTTTTGAGGAACCCCCATACTCTTTTCCACAGTGACTGTATCAGTGTGCACTCCCACCAACAGTGCACAAGGGTTCCTTTTTTTTCCATATCCTTGCCAACACTTGTTGTTTCTTGTGCTTTTGATTTTAACCATTCTGACAGGTGTGAGGTGATATCTTATTTTGGTTTTGATTTGCATTTCCCTGATTATTAGTGATATTGAACATCTTTTCATGTGTCGGCCATCTGTATGTCTTTGGGGAAATGTGCCTTCCTGTCTTCTGCCCATTTTTAATTGGATTGTTTTTTGGGTGTTGAGTTGTATAAGTTGTTTACATATTTTGGATACTAATCCTTTATCAGATATGTCATTTGCAAATATCTTCTTCCATTCAGTAAGTTGTCTTTTAGTTTTGTTGATCATTTCCTCTGCCGTGCATAAGCTTTTTATTTTGATGTAGTCCCTTGCCTCAGGAGCCATATCTAGAAAAATGTTGGCTATGGCCAGCCCCTGTCAGAGAAATTACTGCCTGGGCTCTCTTATAGGATTTTTGTGGTTTCAGGTCTCACGTTTAGGTTCTTAATCCATTTTGAGTTTACTTTTGTGGATGGTGTAAGAAAGTGGTCCAGTTTCGTTCTTTTGCATGTAGTTGTCCAGTTTTCCCATCAGCATTTGTTGAAGAGACTTTTTCCCATTGCATATTCTTGCCTCCTTTATTGAAGATTATTGACCGTGTAATCGTGGGTTTATTCCTGGACTGTCTATTCTGCTCCACTGATCCATGTGTCTTTTTTTGTGCTAGTACCATACAGTTTTGATTGCAACAGCTTTGTAGTATAACTTGAAATCCTGGGTTTGTGATACCTCCAGTTTTGTTTTTCTTTTTTAAGATTGCTTTGGGTATTCAGCATCTTTTATGGTTCCATACAAATTTTAGGATTATATTAGTTCTGTGAAAGATGTTGTTGGTATTTTGATGAGGATTGCGTTAAATCTGTAGGTTGCTTTGGGTAGTATGGACATTTTGACAATATTAATTCTTCCAATCCATGAGCATGGAATGTCTTTCCATTTGTGTCATCTTCAATTTCTTTCATCGGTAGTTTTTGAGTTTTCAGAGTTCAGGTCTTTTATCTCTTTGGTTAAGTTTATTCCCAGGTATTTTATTATTTTTGGTGCAATTGTAAATGGGATTGTTTCCTTAATTTCTGTTTCTGCTACCTCATTATTAGTGTATAGAAACGCAATGGATTTCTCTATGTTGATCTTGTATCCTGTGATGTTACTGGATTCATTTATCAGTTCCAGCAGTGTTTTGGTGGAGACTTCAGGGTTTTCAATATATGATACCATGTCATCTGCAAATAGTGAAAGTTTTACTTTTTCCATATCAATTTGGATGCCTTTTATTTCTTTTTCTTTCTCATTGCTGTGGTTAGGACTTCAGTACTATGTTGAATAAAAGTGGTGAGAGTGGACATCCTTGTCTTGTTCCTGACCTTAGGGGGAAAGCTCTCAGTTTTTCACCATTGAGTATGATGTTAGCTGTGAGTTCTTCATATATGGCCTTTATTATGTTGACACATGTTCCCTCTAAACTTACTTTTTTTTTTTTAACAGTATGTATTTTTAAGTTTTTATTTATTTTTGAAAGAGAGAGAGCATGAATGGGGAAGGGGTAGAGAGAGAGGGGGACAGAGGATCTGAAGCGGGCTCTGCTCTGAGCCCGATATGGTGCTCGAACTCCTAAACCATGAGATCATAACCTGAACCACAGTCAGATCCTTAACCAGCTGAGCCACCCAGGCACCCCCCTCTCAACCTACTTTGTTGAGGATTTTTATCATGAATGGATGTTGTACTTTGTCAAATCTTGCTTTCTTGTTTCTTTGCATGTCTTGTAATTTTTTTGTTGAAAACTGGACATTTTATAATGGGGCAACTCTGGAAATCAGAGTCTATCCCTTCCTCAAGGTTTATTGTTGTCTTTTGTTAATGTTGTCTGTTTAGTGACTTTCAATCCTGTTGCGTCATATGTGGCCACTGAAGTCTCTGCTTAATTAGCTAGAAGTCATCTAATGGTTAGGCAGAGTATTTTTTTTTTTAAGTTTATTTATTTTGAGAGAGAGAGAGGGACAGAGAGTGAGGGACAGAGAGAATCCCAAGCAAGCTCCACACTGTCACCACAGAGCCTTACGTGGGGCTCAAACTCACAAACTGTGAGATCATGACCTGAGCCAAAATCAAGAGTCAGACGCTCAACTGACTAAGCCACCCAGGGGCCCATAGGCAGAGTATTTTTAAATGCCTAGAACCAATAAAGCTCCCAGCTTTTGCTGAGGGCCCGTGTGCATGTTGGGGTGCATCTTCAACACTCAGCCAGGTACTTTGCAATTCTGTCTTACCCTTCACTTCATGCTTGCCCAAAACTTCAAGGTTGGCCAGAGGTGAGCCCTTACAGCCTTATCGGATCTTTTCTGAGCATGTGCACAACTCACAGATGTATTATGGCCTTCTGGATTCCCATCTCAGGAGTATGTCAGAGGCTTCCAAAGCTCTCTGTGGACATCTCGTTCTCAAATTTTCCTTTTTAAGCTTTTTGGTTAGCTTACCGTTTGCCTTAATTTTTATCCATTGCTCTAGACATTTGTGATGTTAAACAAGTGCCTCTTACTGTTTTTGATAAATGCCCCTGGAGAAAAGGCTGTTTGCACAGGGCATGCTCTAAGTCAGTTCAGATGAAGACAGCCTTGCTTGGTCTTCTAGGGATCTACCTACCAGGTCAGCTAGTGACAGTTCTCTGGGAATGGAAGGGGCTCTGAGGAAGGTGTGTGTGTGTGGTGGGGGGAGACAGATGGAAATGGGGTCATTTGAAATGCCACAAAGCTCACAGTTGTTAATGAAATTCAGCGGTTATTCTTGAATAAACTGGTTACTGCAAGCATTTGGTCAATTTACGTAGTTTTGAAAAAGTTGCCTCTGATGACTTTTGCCAGTGTTTTTGTTGCTTTTATGGAGGAGAGGATTTTCAGAAGTCCTTACTGTACTATTTTCACTGATGGTCACTTCTCTCTCCATTTAAATTTAGTGTTTTTGGAATACTTGTTAAAGTAGATTCCTAGTCATTGGCTAGTAATATCTGCATGCTAAGACATGGACATCAGGGAGTCTCCAGGGCTCCTTTTATAATTACAGGTGTGAATGACTTGTAACTCTCTGTTCTGCTCCCCCCCCCACGGTGTGTGTACATACATACGTGCACGTGGCTAAAAATCAGCTGGTGTGCACCAGCGCGACTGTACCAGTTGTTGGAATATTGAGATACTTTTGTTTGGTCCGCTGCTGCTGCCCTGACAATGTGTGCCACCCCCGGTTCTTGCTCTTTCCCTGGACTTTGGCTGTGCAGCAACTAAAGGATTAATACCCAGTCCAGCGGGCCATAGGACTGCTCTTCGGATTGTTGAGTGCTTGTGTTGCGTTGTTGATGCGTGTGTTGTATAGATGCATGTATGTGTGTGTTGATGTGTGTATATATGTATGGCGTAGTTTGTGTGTGTGTGTGTATATGTGGCATGGTTTGCATGTATGATGATAAGTAATATCTCAGTGTTATTTAATATTAAATTAATATTCGTTAATAATTAAAAAAAATTTTTTTTCAACGTTTATTTATTTTTGGGACACAGAGAGACAGAGCATGAACGGGGGAGGGGCAGAGAGAGAGGGAGACACAGAATCGGAAACAGGCTCCAGGCTCTGAGCCATCAGCCCAGAGCCTGACGTGGGGCTCGAACTCCTGGACCGCGAGATCGTGACCTGGCTGAAGTCGGACGCCTAACCGACTGTGCCACCCAGGCGCCCCAATATTCGTTAATAATTTAATAATATTTTATCTGTCGTCACACATGCAAATCATGCCCCATGTAACAGGAGAGACTTAAGGGGTAAGAAGTGCCCTATGGAGGTGTGTGAGTTTGTGCTGTGCACACACAGACAGAATGGCCACTCTTTGCCCCTTCTCCCTTTCCTTTCCCCGTATTTACCTACAATCATTGCCCACTCTTTTTGGTTCTTATTTCTGGTTTCTGTCTCTTTACCTCTTCTGAATGCAGCCAGTGTGCAAGTGTCAGCCTTGTTAAGGGGCAGAATTTCAGTATATTTTATGTAGCATTTTCACATTAAGTCTTTTATCTCGGTATTCTCCACGGTATCTAGCCTAGAGTTTTAACTCTCTGCTCAATGATTTGTGTTAATCTTGGGTGGTCTCTTTAGAGTGTGTGGGGGCATCTGGGTTTTTTGTCATCTTATTTGATCTGATGGGAGCTGAGGGAACCTGTCCTTTCCTTACACTGGGATGAGGTGGTGTGTGTCTCTTTCCTCCTTCAGTCTGGTGACGGCCATTCCTACACCATCTTTCCCTGCCACACCCGACACACCCATCTGTTCCCTTCTCTCGCTTCCGCTTCCGCTGCTCTCGCTTCCACTTCCGCTTCTCTCGCCCGCCCGCCCGCCCCCTTCTTAGGGGAGCGTGCATGTGTTTGTTTTGATTGTTTTGCCTTAGTCTGCCTGGGGCAGAGAAGGCACAACTCGGAATGGTCAGAATTCTTGGTAAGCTGGGCCTTTCTCTGAATGCAGGGAACATTGTGCCAAACCTCCCAGCTCTGTGTACAGTAGATTTCTGCTCAGGGGTATCTGATGTGCGATTAACCTAAAAGTGAACCAAAAAGGACCTGGTTCTGTGGGAATACTTTTGTTTTTATGTGCGACGACTTTCAGGCTACCTCTTCTGGAGATTACGCCTCCAGCCCTCTAGTGTGTGGTTTCTCAGTTTACGTTGTCACAGACCTGGAGCTGACTCACCATATTGTCTCCCGTTGAAACTATTGCTTAGCATTTCCAGTATTTATTGATATGATTTTAGGGGGATCGTGTGCGGCCGTTTTGTTTTCAGTACCAGAAAGTGACTAGTGGTAGGAACGTACTAACTTCTGAAGCTCTTAGGTGATATGTTCATGCATTCTATTTGTCCATGTACTCATTTCCTTTCCCCAGTGTCAGTTTCTTAAAATTGGGACAGCGCCTCTTAAGATTCTAAGCCCAGCATTTACCTTAATTTGCTTAAATGACCTTTCTTCCTAAAACTCTGCATTTGAAAGGAATACACCACAGCTTTCAACGTCCCATGGCTTCCTTTGGCTTTCTCCTGTCACCAAGGTGCTTTGGCCACTGCCTCCGCTCTGCTGATTGCAACATTGTGTCTCTCTCCACAATAATGTGGGAGGAAAGGGAAGCTTCCTCTGAGGTTTTGCTAGACTGTTGGGCCTCCTGAGGACACTGAAAAGGTCTGTTTTGCCCTGCTTCCTCTGGCAGCGTAATTGTAGTTCCTGCTCCCAGTTGTCTCATTGGTGCCTTGGCAGGTTATATTTACACCAAGCGCTTAGAATGGAGTTTTGATCTGCTATTTACCCCAAATGCTGTTAGCTCAAGCCTGAGAAACAGTTAATTTTATTGGATCTGCCAGGATCACCTCAAACATGACTCTCGCAGCCTGGCCACTTCAAAACCTGAAGTGTCTTGTCTTTTCTGGAGAAGACTGCTGTATTAATCTTCAGTATTGGTGCTTTCTATTAAGACTTTTGGAGACATTAACAAACAGAGGACCCTCACTGTTGGGAGACGGTTGAAACTTCTGTAACCTCAGTATGACCGCTGAAATCTAAGTTGGTATCAGAGGTTTCCAGTTCTGACTCTGACACTGACACAGGTGGATATGGTAGAATCTGTCCCCTCACAGCAGTGAGTACCTGGGGCTAATCCCTAGTGACTTGCCCAAGTCACAGAGTGTTAGCCAGATTCTTGGAAATTAGAAGATACTGGAGGACATTTCTGCCAATCCAAGTCTGTTTGACATGTCTTTCAGCGCAAACGATCGCCAATAAGCTACTTAAAAAAAAATGTCTAAGACTTACTTAGAAAGAGGGAAGCAAGCCACCGGTTTTATTTCCTATCAATCCCCAGTATTCAACCTGGACTGCACTGTGGACCAGTGAGACTTTTGTTGGCCATGCTGAGCAAACTAATCACTGTTTATTATGTTTCTGTGTGGAAATGTGTTTTTAAGTTTCCAACAACTGACGTAACGTTCAAGGTTTAGAATATAAGCTGGGGATAAGTTTAGATTGCCTGTAATGACTCCTGGCTTTACCTGTGGTGAAGTCTGGCAATCTTAAAAACAGCAGTCATAGAGAATATTAACTTCCTTTCAATATTGATGTCAAAGGGGCCTTCTAAAAAAGTACCACATGTTCCTATTCGTGCCGTGGCCCTCGTCGCACTAACGAAGTCCCAGGTCCCTTCCCAGTTTGGTCCTTTGCCGCTCCTAGCTGCTCGTGACTTCCTGAGCCCCTTGCATCCATGTTCATGTAATCCGTCCCCTGTATCTGAGGCATGTCTCATAAGCTTTGACCAGGTTTCAATGCCCAGCCTCTTCCAGTTGGCCGTTCGATATGTCTTGTATGTTTGGAACTTCTTCTGCCTCTAATTGAGTCTCAGAAGTCCGCTTGATCTCTTGTACCCTAATGTCATGACTCTGATATTGTTTTGCTTTAATGGTGTGTAGGAAACCCAGGATGAGTCAGCGGTGTTATGGTTGGATGAGATTCAAGGTGGAATCTGGCAGTCCAACAAAGACACCCAGGAAGCACAGAGGTGTACGTATGGGTGTTTTATTTCTGTTTCCGTGGCGGGGTGGGGGGTGGGGGGTGGTGCGGTGTCCCCCCTTCCAGCTTGATAGAGAGCCGGAGCGGGGCAGGGGACAGTCTGCCGTGGTGACGTAGTGTGCGCATTTAGACACTTCTGAACTATTCTTGTGACCCTTCTCTTCTGGGATAGTTGCCCTCGGAATCTATGCCATCAATGAGGCGGTGGACAGTGGTGATGTTGGCAAAACACTGAGCGCCCTTCGTTCCCCTGATGTCGGCTTGTATGGAGTCATCCCTGAGTGTGGTGACACTTACCAGAGTGACCTTGCTGAGGCCAAGAAGAAAAAACTGGCAGCAGGTGAGTTATTGGGAAAGAAATCTGTGCCCTGAAAGGAAGAGCTCAAATCTCTGGGGGCAACTGTAGGGAAAGGTGTCTTAGTCCAGAAGCTTGGAAGGTAGGCTTGTTTTAAAGTCCCTGAGGAGGTAATGTCTCTATTTAAAAAACAAAAAAACACCCCCTCCCCTGCAAAGGCAGCTGTGTTAAAAAGGTCAGTTTCGGGGCGCCTGGGTGGCGCAGTCGGTTAAGCGTCCGACTTCAGCCAGGTCACGATCTCACGGTCCGTGAGTTCGAGCCCCGCATCAGGCTCTGGGCTGATGGCTCAGAACCTGGAGCCTGTTTCCGGTTCTGTGTCTCCCTCTCTCTCTGCCCCTCCCCCGTTCATGCTCTGTCTCTCTCTGTCCCAAAAATAAATAAAAACGTTGAAAAAAAATTTAAAAAAAATAAAAAGGTCAGTTTCTGAAAAGGCAAGCAAGAAGGATCAAAATATTTGACTAGTTGTCTTTCATAGAGTGTCATTAGTTCTGATTACCTAATCCAATAGATGCTAGTTAAAAGTAGTTAATCTTCAGAAGGAGGGGGAATAAAGGTAAGATTTTTCATCCCATTGCATGGCCTTTTTTTTTTATTAACTGGAGAGGCTGAATGGTTGCAAATCTTTTCATCAGATTAGTTTTCTGACGTGCCAAGTTCTCACATGCAGGCTTTAGAAGGAATAAAGTTAGTCAAGGTTAGTTCCACAATTGGACTTCGTATTTTCTTTTTATGACGTTGAAATGAGTGAGCTGAGACATTACAAAGCCATCATTTTGGAGGGACTCAGGATGCCCCTTTACTCTTAGAGATATAAGAAACAGGGTTTTGGAATGGTTCTATTTAGACCGTTAATGCAGCCAGAATAACCCTGCTGTTTTAGACGTAGGAGTGTGGGAAGTGTGGCTCTGGGTTTCTTTTATCTGTCCTTTATTTTCTGTCAGGAGATAACAACAGCAAATGGGTGAAGCATTGGGTGAAGGGTGGATACTATTACTACCACAACCTGGAGACCCAGGAAGGAGGATGGGAGGAACCCCCAGACTTCGTGCAGAACTCAATGCAGCTTTCTCGGGAGGAGATCCAGGTAGGTCACATTTCTTCCCAAGAGAAGCTGAGAGAACGTGTTCTAGAGCGAGTATTAGTGAGGAGGATGGGGCCTGTGGTTAGAAGCCCTAGACTGAAATTAAGGCTGTGGAATGAACTATTTGGAGTAGTTTTGTTTTTTGTTTTTTTTTTCTAGTGGTTGGGAATGACTAAAGGCCTAAATTAGTAAGACCTCTGAATTGTAGAATTAAGTCAGATAAATTGTGTGCTCACTAAAGAAAACTTGGATGATCAGGGGGAAAAAAAATGAATAGCTGCTCTGACTCCTCATTAAATGCAGTAAATTTTTTTTATTATTAAAAAAAATTTTTTTAAATGTTTGTTTATTTTTGAGAAAGAGAGAGCATGAGCAGGAGAGGAGCATAGAGAGAGGGAGATGTGGAATCTGAAGCAGGCTCCAGGCTCTGAGCTGTCAGCACAGAGCCTGATGCAGGATTCGAGCTCAAGAATGGCGAGATCATGACCTGAGCCAAAGTTGGAGGTTTAACCGACTGAGCCATCCAGGCACTCCGTCTACTTCTAGTCTTTAAAGTGAGCCGATGGGGCGTCTGGGTGGCTCAGTCGGTTGAGCGTCTGGCCTTGGCTTGGGTCATGATCTCACGGTTCATGGGTTTGAGCCCCTCATCGGGCTCTGTGCTGGCAGCTCAGAGCCTGGAGCCTGCTTTGGGTTCTGTGCCTCCCTTTCTCTCTGCCCCTCCCCTGCTCATGCTCTGTCTCTCTCTCAAAAATAAATAAACATTAAAAATTATTAAAGTGAGCCACTAAGTTTGTGGTGCTTGTGTGTAGGAGCCACGTATCTTGTCCTTGATGAGCTGTTGAGCACTTGTGACATTACTTGGTTCTGACCTCATGCTCATTAAATTGGAATTGTCTAACGAACATTAGAGAGGACAAGGTATTGAAGGGAGATGTTCTGAGCTCCTATAGGTCATAGTTAGACATATTTTCCCCTCCTCCTTATTTGATTATTTTCTTTTACAGATTTAATTTTTTTTTTTTTTTAATGTCTACCCCCAACATGGGGCTCGAATTCACGATCTCAAAATCAAGAGTCAGACGCTGTACTGACTGAGCCAGCCAGGCACCCTGATACACTTATTAACAGGCACAAAGATTCCTGGAGAGAGAGGATGGTAAAGGCCATCTGTTTCTGTTGGGCAGTGTTTCCCAGGTCCTGTGTAGAATAACTAGTATATCTACATGTGTAAAAAGCGAAATGGTCCTGTTATTCAGAACACCTGTCAGAAGGATGAGTTTCTGTCTTGTGTTTGAAGTTCTCCTCTTACCTCCCTGATGTTTGACCTTTTCTGTTAATGATTTCACCGTGATGGAATGTAATGAAATCCCTTGAACTCTGTGTCAAGTGGGATATAAAGTTGTATCAGAGACTGTCCCTTCCTGATGTTCCCAGTGTGTGCACACAGCTGGGGACTGAGTACTGACTGCAGGGGGAGGCAGACAGACGCGGATGCTCTAAAAACAGTAACATAGAGGCTACGTAAAGAAGCAGTTAATTATGCTCTGGACAAAGAAGGCACAGATAACATTTCAGCGGATGCGGAAAAGAGGAAAGGACTGTATGGGGAAAGGCATCGAGAACCGGAGGAACATGGGCCATTTTACAGGAGGATGAGTGGTCCTCGTCCCGTTAAGCAGCCTGTGGCCAGGGTGGGGGTGCAGGTCAGGTCAAGTTTCAAAGCCCTAATGTGTTGTGTTAAGGAGGCCAGACTGCATCTTAACTTTTTTTGAGTCATGCGGCTTTGATTATTATATATATTGTTGTTCTATATATATAATCATATTACATATGATTATATTGTATTATCATTAACCTCCACAGAGACACGCCTATGTAGTGTTTTGTAGATGGACCTAACTAGAATTTTAAACCAGGAGGGATGTTGCTTCACTTTAGTGCATGACCTAGCCTCCCTAAAAAAACCCCCAAAACATAGTGACCATCAAATTGGATTCTCCCGCTCTCCATTTCCTGCACTTTCAGTGAATCTGGTTTCTTTTCTAAAGCTTATTGTTCATCCTGTCCCTGATTTCATTCTCCCCGTTCCTCACACACCTTGTACTCCTTCTCCTCTCTCAGTTCTGATTATTCTGACATGTAACCTGGATCTGTGCTTTTCTGAATTCAGTGTGTGTGAGTGAGAGAGGGAGAGACGGGCGGGAATTCCCCAGGGATCTTGGGTAAAGTGGAGACCGATTCTGTGGGTGTGAGATGAGGCCTGAGAATCTGCATTTCTGACCAACTCCCAGTGATGCTGATGCCATTGGTCCAGGGGTATGCTTCTAAGTAGGAGCCCACATACATAATCGTGGCGTTTTCACTGTAAAACAAAACAAAACAAAACAAAACCACAATATTTTTAAAGCCTATGGAATATTCCTGATTTGGCCTTGCCTATAAATGTTTCATGTTTCTTCTTGCTGAATGCCTTCCGACTGAAGGTCATTCTGCCTCTCGCTAATTCATTCTCCATTCCCATTCACTTCTTTGCTCACAGCAATACGGTTTCCTGTCCAGCTTTTACTTTAGTAAAAGCTTTAGAGCATATCGATAACCTTTTCGTTGCCGAGTTCAGTTAGGAGCTGTCCTCGTATTTGACCTCTTACTCTGTTCCCTTCCTTGAACTCACAACCCCCTGGGCTTCTTCACTACGCTTCTGTTCTGCTTCTCCCACTTCTGAGGGCCCGTCTTCATCTCCCTTGCTGCTGCCTTTTCTGTCCCTCCACTTGAATCACATCCGAATTCCACTGGCTTCCTTCTCTTCGTCTGCGTGTTCTTCCTCAATGGCCTCATTCGAGCCCGTGGCTCCAGCTCTCTCCATTGTGCTTGTGAACCCCAGGTCTTGTACTTCCAGACTGCAGTCCTCACCGCCTGTTCTACCTTTCCATTTCCAATCCAGAAGTCCAGCAGACGCCTCTAACATAGTCTCACAGAAAAACAGGCTGAAATGGTAAATAAAGGTATATTTTAGGGGTACCTGGCTGGCTCAGTTGGAAGAGTGTGTGACTCTTGATCTCCGGGTTGTGAGTTTGAGCCCTGCGTTGGGTGTAGAGGTTACTTAAAAATAAAAAAATCTTTAATGTTTATTTTTAAAAATTTTTTTGAGAGAGAAAGAATGAGCAGGGGAGGCACAGAGAAGAGGGGGACAGAGGATCCCCAGTGGGCTCTGTGCTGACAGCAGACAGCCTGCTGCAGGGCTTGAACTCACGAACCATGAGATCATGACCTGAGCCAAAGTCAGACGCTCAACCGACAGAGCCACTCGGGTGCCCCCAAAATAAAAAATCTTTTTAAAAAAACCAAAAACCAAAAAGTGTTTTTTTCTCACATAAAATAATTCTGGAGTCAGGTAGTCCAGCAAAGGTGTGGCGACTCCAGCATGCCATCTGTTCCCAGGGTCTGTCTTTCTCTTCTGTCATTCTCAGCACGTGGTTTCCACTCTCAAGGACCCTGTCATCTGGAATGATGGCTTGGAGCTCCAGCCATCCAGTTACCAGTTCAGGCAGGAAGTAGGAAGGGAGAGAGAGCAAAAAAGGCCTGATGCCAGCTGTCTGTCTCTCTCTCTCCCTCTCTCTTTTTTTTAATGCTTATTTTTGAGAGAGCGAGCAAGCACAAGCAGGGGAGGGGCAGAGAGAGAGGGGAACACAGAATTCGAAGCAGGCTCCAGGCTCCGAGCTGTCAGCACAGAGCCCGACGCGGGGCTCCAACTCACGGACTGCCAGGTCATGACCTGAGCCGAAGTTAGACGCTTAACTGGCTGAGCCATCGAGGTGCCCCTCTCTGTCTCTCTCTTAAGGAACTTTTCCAAAGGTCTTCACAGACTACTGCTAACACCACATGCACTGCCTACACCCCCAGCTCGTGTAGTCTTTTAGCTGCACATGTTGTTGGCCAGAGAAAACATGCCGAGGCTCTAAGATCAAGGAGAAGGGGAACGTGGATTAGGCAGGTCACCAGGTGTCCTCATCGTTCCTGCTGCTGCTGCCCCCACTCAGAGTCGGGCCACCTCTCACTTGCATCGCAGCAGCAGTGTCCTCAGTCACCCGCTCACGCGGCCCTGCCAGCTCCTCTGATAACAGTGCTGCTTGTCTAAAAATAAGTCTGATGGGGGCGCCAGGCTGGCTCAGTCGGAAGAGCACGCGGCTCTTTATCTGGGGGTCATGAGTTTGAGCCCCACATTGGGTGTAGAGTTTACTGAAATAAATATTTTTTACAAGTCTGATGGCTTTATTCCTCTTTTGAAAGTTTGCTGGTTCTCTGCTTATGGTCACAGTCCATACACTCCAGGCTACCTTTCTAGACCATTTGCAATCCGGGCATTCCCCTGGTGTCCTTCCTCTGCTGTGGCATTCCAGGGGCCTCTGGGACTTGGTACCCAGCCCTGTGTTAGCACCTGCACTCCGTCCTCTTGTTAGCAAGCACAGTTCCCGGCAGTCAGTGCTGGGTGGGTGAGTGAGTGAAGGAGATCACATAGGAGGAAGCAAGATCATATGTTTGTGACTTTTATTTTTTGGATGGGAGAACAACTCGGCCTTTCGTTCCCACTGCCACTTAAAGATCTAGGACAGACTTAGAAAGCCATGAGGGTTGGCGTGTATGCTGTGGATGAGAGTTTGTGTCCATTTTCTCCTATGTATGTCTTCCCCTGTGACCAAATGTTTTTCAGAGCTCCATCTCTGGGGTGACTGCTGCATACAACCGAGAACAGCTTTGGCTAGCCAACGAAGGCTTGATCACCAAGCTGCAGGCTTGTTGCCGCGGGTACTTGGTTCGACAGGAATTCCGATCCAGGATGAATTTCCTGAAGAAACAAATCCCTGCCATCACCTGCATTCAGGTATCCCAGCGTCTGTTATACAGATGGCAAGTGGGCTTCTAGAGCAGGGGTAATGAGTGGTCAGCTCTTGAGATCAAGTGGGCTTTTTGCCCCCTGACCTCTTCTTGGTCTCTCCCTTTTTTGACAAGTATTTTCTCTTTGTTACTGCTACAGTCAGAACGTTCGGAACTTGCTGGGTGGTTTTAGGGGTGAGCGGTCCAGTCCAAAAGCCGTTCTTGGGCACCTCATTATCTTCTAACACTGTTCCTTTGTGTGAGATTTGAGTATTGAGCAAAACAGCTGTGGTATTACTGCAGTGACAGGGCAGCATGGTGTCCTGGGAAGAATTCGGAATTACGAGTTAAGGCCCCAGCATTTCCAGTAGCGGTGAACCCTGCTAAGTTTATTTCCTTGTCCGTAGATGGAAATACTAAAACTTCTCTTCCTCACCTGATTTGTTGTAAAGAGCCAGTATGGGGACCTGTGGGGGTGCCCTTCAAAGGTGTGAAGTGCTGCACTAACGTTAGGAGCGTGGAAGTTAGCGTGCTGTCCCGGCGGAGGCACGACCCACACCCTCATTCCCCAGCACTGGAGGGCGTGGGCCTTTTTAAAGCTTCATCGTGAATCGCACACGGGTAGTCTATCAAGATGAGATTTTAACATCCTCTGATTCTTGGGAAGTAATATGTCAACTGTAATGTTTGATGGTTTCAGTCGCAGTGGAGGGGATACAAGCAGAAGAAGGCGTACCAAGATCGCTTAGCTTACCTGCGTGCCCACAAAGATGAAGTTGTAAAGGTATGGTAGCCCGACAGGGATTCTCAGTGTGGGGCATGAGTGATATGTGTTGAGAAGAAGGACTGTTCTCATTTCCAGGATCTCTTTTCCACAGATTCAGTCCCTGGCAAGGATGCACCAGGCCAGAAAGCGCTATAGAGATCGCCTGCAGTATTTCCAAGACCATGTGAGTACCCTCGGTGTGAGGACCGGTAGAATTAGTTTTGCTGTATTGTTGGTGGACAAGCGAACAAAGGAATTTCTTCTTCTTTGTTCCTTAGATAAATGACATTATCAAAATCCAGGCTTTTATTCGGGCAAACAAAGCTCGTGATGACTACAAGACTCTCAGTGAGTAACTGTGCTCAGCAGACAAGAGTTGAGGCAGTGGTTGAGAGCCATCGGGTTCTGGGTATTCTCCGCGGATCTCTTTTCTGGTCTTACAGGCAAGGCTTGGGGGTGGGGTGCTGCTTGTGACGTAAGCCCCTTTGCTAACCCCGTGGCTTGATGTTTTGTTGCTTGCTGTGTCAGCCTCTGTCATGGCGTAGCGGTAGCATGACCAAGAACACTGTACTTGCTGACTGTCCTTGCACATCTCACAAATAAATAACTTAAGTGTGAATAGAGTTGTTTTTTCCAAACAATGCTGACATTTCCTCAAGATTTAGAACTTTTGCTGGTAAATCTATCCCGTGTCTGACACATATTTTCTTTCTGTCAGTCAATGCTGAGGATCCTCCTATGATTGTGGTCCGAAAATTTGTGCACCTGCTTGACCAAAGTGACCAGGATTTCCAGGAGGAGCTCGATCTGATGAAGATGCGAGAAGAGGTCATTACCCTCATTCGTTCTAACCAGCAGCTGGAGAATGACCTCAATCTCATGGATATCAAAATCGGGCTACTCGTGAAGAATAAAATCACACTGCAGGTAGGCCCGGTGCCATCCATGGCCTTGCCCCCCCTGCTTCCCCCATTCTGACCTGCAGAAGGGTGGGCGCTGGCTTTCTTCTCAGCTAATGCCATACATTCTTTAAAGTTACATGAGAAATGAAATAATTCTTTAGCAGAATTTAAATAGAGAAAAGAAGATAAAAACCATCCCATGATTCCACTACCCAGTAATCATTTTGTATCCTACATTTTCACTTAATATTAGAGCATAAGGTGCTTCCCATGTGATAAGTAGTCATAAATAATTTTTTAATGTTTATTTAAAATAATTTTTTTAATGTTTATTTTTGAGGGAGAGAGAGAGAGACAGGGAGAGGGAAAGAGCGTGAGTGGGGGAGGGTCAGAGAGCCAGAGACACAGAATCTGAAACAGGCTCCAGGATCTGAGCTGTCAGCACAGAGCCCGACATGGGGCTCGAACTCCAGAACTGTGAGATCTATGACCTGAGCCAAAGTTAGACGGTTAACCAACTGAGCCACCTGGGTGCCCTTAAAATGTTTTATTTTTGAGAGAGAGGGAGAGAGCGAGTGAAGGAGTGGCAATGAGTGAGGGGGCAGAGGAGCCAAAGTGGGCTCTGTGCTGACAGCAGCAAGCCCAGTGTGGGGCACAAACTCACAAACTGTGAGATCATGACCTAAGTCAAAGTCAGATGCTCAACTAACTGAGCCACCCAAGCGCCCCATCATAAATATTTTTAATGGCAACAGCTATTTAACATTTAGGTTGTTTTTCTAGTTTGTAGTGCAAATAACCTTACAGTTAATGTCTCCGTGAATACGTAGCTTTTATGGTATTTAATGCTTTCCTTTAAGGTAGATTTCCAGAGGGGCGCCTGGGTGGCTCAGTCGGTTAAGCATCCGACTTCAGCTCAGGTCATGATCTTATGGCTCATGGGTTTGAGTCCCAGGTTGGGCTCTGTGTGACAGCTCAGAGCCTGAAGCCTGCTTTTGATTCTGTCTCCCCTTCTCTCGCTGCCCCCCCCCCCGCCCCAGCTCATGCTCTGTTTCTCTCTCCTTCAAAATTAAAAATAAACATAAAAAAAAAAAATTCCTAGATGTTGTGTTTCCTGAGCCAGTGGATATTTTTATGGCTCAGGTTCTTTTCTTTTCTCTTTTCTTTTCTCTTTTCTTTTCTTTTCTTTTCTTTTCTTTTCTTTTCTTTTCTTTTCTTTTCTTTTCTTTTCTTTTCTTTTCTTTTCTTTTCTTTTCTTTTCTTTTCTTTTCTTTTCTTTTCTTTTCTTTTCAGATTTTAAGTAATCTCCACACCCAACATGGGGCTTGAACTCACGATCCCAAGAACAAGAGTCGCAGGCTCTACTGACTGAGCCTTCCAGGTGCCCCTATGGTGTAGGTTAATAGGGAGGTGGAGGTAGGAGTAGATTGACTGGTGTGATGAAAGCAGGGTACAGTGTCGTGATTCTAAAATAGTTGATGGCATCTGCCAATGCAGCAGACCTTCCTGCAAGTGTTTTGGGGGCTTTAGTTTTTTGATTTACATGTATGTTTTTGTTTACAGGATGTGGTTTCCCACAGTAAAAAACTTACTAAAAAAAATAAAGAGCAGTTATCTGATATGATGATGCTAAATAAGCAGAAAGGAGGTCTCAAGGCTTTGAGCAAGGAGAAGAGAGAGAAACTGGAAGCTTATCAACATCTGTTTTATTTATTACAGGTGAGTGGTTCCTGGAGTTGGTATTGTAGGCTTTGGCTTACTTTCCCACAAGAAAACCTTAGCCATAAATCTCAGAGTATTTCTCATTTCCACTGAGGGGTGAGCAAAAGGCTGTCTTCTTTGTTCCTTATGCACACTCTAAACCTTTAAGTTTAAAAGAACATGAATATTTGTGTCAGCCTTTATATTATCTAGAGATTACTTATCTCTTGGTTTTATTTCAGACCAACCCCACCTATTTGGCGAAGCTGATCTTTCAGATGCCCCAGAATAAGTCCACCAAGTTCATGGACTCTGTAATCTTCACCCTGTACAACTATGCGTCAAACCAGCGAGAGGAATACCTGCTCTTACGGCTCTTTAAGACAGCCCTCCAGGAGGAGATCAAGTATGAACAGACTGCTGCTGGGCATGGAACCCTGTCCCACTGCCATCCACACTCATACTTTGGGATTCAGGCCTCCCCGTACCTTTGCTTTGAACTCAGTTAACATTATGATCTGTGTGAAATACTCCAGAGAAGCTCCCCCCGACCCCCGCTTTTTTTAAAAGTTTATTTTGAGAAAGAAAGAGTGTGAGCAGAAGGGCAGAGAGAGAGAGGGAGAGAGGATCCCAAGCAGGCTCCGCGCTGTCAGCACATAGCCTGATGTAGAGTTTCAACTCACAAACCATGAGATCGTGACCTGAGCCGAAACCAAGAGTAAGAGGCAGATGCTTAACCAACAGAGCCACCCAGGCGCCTCGAGAAGGTTCTACTTTTTAAGTCACTAATATAAAGTGTTGCTGCTTTGAGGAAGTGGTAGAATAAGAGATTTGCTAAAGCGATTTTAGGAAGATTCTATATTAAACACATTTTTTAATGTTTATTTTTGAGAGAGAGAAACAGTGCAAGTGGGGAAGGGGCAGACAGAGAGGGAGACACAGAATCCCACGTAGGCTCCAGGCTCTGAGTTGTCAGCATGGAGCCCAGTGTGGGGCTCAATCCCATGAACCATGAGATCATGATCTGAGCCGAAGTCGGATGCTCAACTGACTGAGCCACCTGGGCACCCCGGATGATTTTATATTAAGATATGATTTTTTAAAAGCTGATCCGAACATGAAGATTTCACATTTTTATCTAAAAAAGTACCCGTTCATGTTCCCATGATTGAGTTTGCAAGCAGCAGGCTGTCCTGGGTTTAGGTCAGTGTCAGTAAATGTTTCTAGAGAAAGAGCACATACCTCTTTCCTTCCAACTATTTCTTTTTCTAGGAGATGGGGTCTCTAAGTAGGAGCTCGATCTTTACATTGATAAAGTCTGTGATTATTTTAAAATGAATTTGTATTTGATGTTTTATAGGTCAAAAGTAGATCAGATTCAGGAGATCGTGACAGGAAATCCTACAGTTATTAAGATGGTTGTGAGTTTCAACAGAGGTGCCCGGGGCCAGAACGCCCTACGACAGATCTTGGCCCCTGTTGTGAAGGAGATTATGGATGACAAATCTCTCAACATCAAAACTGACCCTGTGGATATATACAAATCTTGGGTTAATCAGATGGAGTCTCAGACAGGAGAGGCAAGGTATGGTAACCATAACACCTTTTTCTTTTGTTTCCATTATTTTGTTTTTTTAAGCAGCTAACTTTTGATTTATAAACTGATAATTATTCAAGTACTTTTTCCCTAGAAACTTCTTAAAATGTTGACCTCATAATTGATTCACTTATTTGGCAAATATTTACTGAGTACTTGCTATGTGCCAGGCACTGTGTTAGACATACACACAATAATGGATGAAACAGGCAAGCTCTCTGCCCTCTGTTCATTGTTATTGTGTGGGAGAGACAGGTACATAGAAATGAAATCACAAATTGAGAGTTTTACATTACATTCAACTATAATGGAGGGTACAAGACAGAGCTAACTTGGGTAGAGTGGTTGGGGAAAGCCTCTCTGAGAAGGTGAAATTTCACTTAGCTCAGGCCTAAAGGTTAAGATCGTGTCAGTCTTGCCGAGAGCTGGCTGCAGAGTATTCACGTCTGAACACTCTGAGGTGGAAGGAGCTTGGGGGTCTGGGACCTGAAGGGACACTGGCCGGACTAGAGATGCAGTCAGATGGGATGCCTTATCTGAGGGAGATCAGTGGGTCTGGTTAAAGTGGGGGAGCTTGGCGTGGGGCTGCCTTGGAGTACTGGGAGTGGGCTGAACTAGCTATGTCAACGTAACTCAGGGGACTTCTCTGCTGGGGCAGTAGTTTGACCACCAACAGCAATGCCTCCAAAGAAAGGTGTGCCAGTAGAATGTGGGTAATGCTGGAAAAGTACAGTTCAGAGAGGCAGCATGTTTCTGGTTTTATCTGGTTTGGGTGAGCAGTTTGGTCCAGGGTGCTTCTTCCTGGTGGTCGTGGAGTCAGGTTAGATCGTGTGCAAAGATCTCTGGAGCTTAGGAGTGGCTGTCTGTATCCTCGCTATCCGGAGTGTGGTCTGTGGACCAGAAACCGGAAAGCACCTATGGCTCTCTCTCAGCACACTGTTTAGTTCAGCCGGTGTTTTTCCTAGCCAGACTTCCTCAGTGAGGGGAGCAGTGTGTCGATTATATCCTGGCCCAGGCTCCTTCCCTTCTTGGACTGATCTGTACACTGGCACCAGCTCGCACTTTGAATGGTGTTGCTCGGTATGCCACTACTTTCCGGGGACCTGGCCCCCAGGCAGAGAGGAAGGTGCACTCTGGATAGAGAACTGAACGCTTTGCTGACTCCGAGAAAGGGCTTATCCCCTATTGGGATCATTTGGCACCTGATCTGTGTCTCAGTACTGTGCCAGTCTGTCACCAGGAGGCAAGTTATTGCTAGGTGTGATGAAAAGTCCATTTGTGTTTGGCCCTGTGCACCTGAGGCTCAAATCTTGGAATGTGGTTGGCCGACCGTAGGGCTGGACTGGGAAGCTTTGCCTGCCGCTCGGGCCACCCCTAGAGGACAGGCCACCTCTAGAGGACAGCCCCGTGGACACTGGCTTGGGGGTACTGAGCTACCCCTTCTCACAGTGCAGGAGGCAGTCCATTTCAGGTCAGAGCTCCACGAGGCATGTCTGAGGGTTTTTCCCTTGTGAGTACCTGGGAGAAACTGGTGTCTTATTTTGTTTTTCCAAAAATGGAAATTGATTTCAACATATTTTTGTGCTGCTGCTAACTGGGGGGTATAAAGGTGCAGTGGGAGCCCGTCCTGTCTGCAGGTCTCATGGATCCTTGAGCTTCGGCCAAATATGTAGCAGGCTGGGACCTTGCCCCTCTTGGGAGTGTTCGCCTCTGAAATCTCAGAAATTTAATATTCTCTTCTCTGCCCACACTCACTGTGTTGAGCACCTTTATTCCGTTTGCTCATTACTACGTTTTATAAATGTCATCTGCACATAAAGTTACAAATTTTACTGATATAAAAGATGTATAGAACATATAATTTACAAATAATAAAACCTACGATACTCATATAAATTCCACATAGCCAGTTGTTTCAAACACAGTGTTTTTTATTGATTTTTGCTCAATTCTTTTGTTGGTAGTCTATTTATATTTGTAATTCAGCCACAATTTGACAAATGGTGTTGTATCCCCATATGCTTGTATCGGTTTGTTATTGCTCCTGTGACAAATTCCTACAAACTTAGTGGCTTTTTTTTTTTTTAATTTTTTTTTCAACGTTTATTTATTTTTGGGACAGAGAGAGACAGAGCATGAACGGGGGAGGGGCAGAGAGAGAGGGAGACACAGAATCTGAAGCAGGCTCCAGGCTCCGAGCCATCAGCCCAGAGCCCGACACGGGGCTTGAACTCACGGACCGCGAAATCGTGACCTGGCTGAAGTCGGACGCCTAACCGACTGCGCCACCCAGGCGCCCCACTTAGTGGCTTAAAATGACAGAAATGTATTCATTCCCTAGTGGTTCTGGAGACCAGAAATCCAAAATCCATATCTGTGGGCTGAAAGCAGGGTGTCGGCAGGGGTGTGCTCCCCCTGGCCGCTCTGGTGGGAAATCCGTTTCCTGTCTCTTCAGTTTCCAGTGGCTGTTGCCATCCTTGACTTGTGGCTGGACGGATCGCTGTGGTCTACCCCTGCGGTCACGTGGCCTCCTCTTCTGTGTGTACCAAATCTGCCCCTGCCTCTCTCTTGTTAGGACACTTGGGATTGGATATACACCACCCATATAATCCAGGACAATCGTTACTACCCTTTGACCTCCCTGACGGCACCGGGACCTTGACTCCCACATTTCATTCTTTTGTCTTTCAGCCCTCCTGTCCTTCCCAGTTAAGCCTAGCACGTCTATTTTCCTGCCGCTTTGTTTGGACTCGGTGCCCTCCCCTGAGGGATCTTGTCAGTTCCTCAGGCTCCAGTTCCTATATGTAACTGTCACTTCCTTCACCAGTACCTAGGACGTCACCAGGTGCCACTGGTTGTGTCTCCCTAGTATCTCTCATATCTGTTCCCTTGGTCTGCACTGGTGCCTCCTTGCTCATGACCTCATGATTTCTTGATCGGGCTGTGGCACTAACCCATCTCTTTCATCAGTGGCTGTCCATCTTTAATTCATTCTTCACGGTGGGTCAGAGAAATCTTCCTCGAATTCAGATCGCCTGTCTTTCAATGGCCCTCGGTGACTTCTAGGAACGTGCAGACCTCTTAGTGTTATGTATATTATGTACAGCGCCCTCCACAACCTGGACTCTCTTCACCTGCTCACTTCTCCTTCTCTTCCTTTGCTTTGCATTTGATCTTCTTTCCTGGAAGACAAGTTTTTCTCCCGTTTTCCTGAGTTCAGGTGTCCCTTCCTGTTGGTGTGTGTCTCCCACCAAACTAAGAGACTCGGGAAGCTGTCGTGTCTCATACCCTTTTTTTTTTTTTTTTTTTACCCTAAGGGCATATCATAGTGCATGGCACATAGTTCTAGACACTCAGTTCACGGCTAGGACCTGGGTTCAAATTCTGGCCCCACTATTTATCAGCTCTATGAGCATGAGCAGCTTCACCTGATCTCTCTGGGTCTATGAAAGACACAGTCCTGCCTCAGGCTGTTCCTGGCTGTTGGTCTAATGCATTTGGGGATGATTTTTGCTTTCCTAGCAAACTACCCTATGATGTGACCCCTGAGCAGGCTTTGGCTCACGAAGAGGTCAAGACACGGCTAGACAACTCCATCAGGAACATGCGGGCGGTGACGGACAAGTTCCTCTCAGCCATCATTAGCTCTGTGGACAAAATCCCGTGAGTGCCATCAGTTCTGACCCACATAGGGTCCCGTGTTACTGCCCTTCTGCTCCCCAGCTGCTCTCATTAAGTTTTGTCCATCCCACAGTTACGGCATGCGCTTCATTGCCAAGGTGCTGAAGGACTCGTTACATGAGAAGTTCCCAGATGCCGGTGAGGATGAGCTGCTGAAGGTAAGAATCTGAACGCTGGCACCGTCCTTGCCCGTTCAGGAGTCCTTTGAGGTAAAAGTTAGAAAACGAGGCCCAACCTTAGACCTTCAGGAAGTGCGCGAGCATAGTTTCTGGCAATAGCTCGCCATCGGTTGTGAGCTCTTGAAAGTAATTGTAAATAGTAAATGATACCTCTCTCAGTACCTGTAGAGTTGCTTTATTGTTTGGCACATAGACCTCAAACAAGTAGACAAGGTGGATTTTCCTGTCTTCAGATCAATTTCTCCAAGTCCTGTCTTTTCGCTGAAGAGTTGCTCCCTCTGCTGGTAGCTGGGTGAATGGCAGCAAGCACCATGGTTTCTGCTAAGGCTGTTACTGATAACTCTTTCTTACTTGGCTGTGCTCCTCCTTCCCCACCTCCCCCCACCTTAATCTGAACGCTTTTTTCTTCTCTCTCCTAGTTCTGTGCTTTCCTACAGTGAGGCCTCGATTCTAGACTTTCTATTCAGGTGAATTAAAATTTTTTTTTCTTTGAATGAAACTCCAGGGGAAGTGCTGTGACTGTCCTTGAATCCTTCTGTGGAGGAGATGTGTGTTGAGTGACTTTAATTTCAGAGGCATGAACTTGTCTACCATTGAAGTCTGCAGCATGAGGCTGATGGGGTTGGGCAGACTGCACTGTGCTCACTGGGTCGTTAGCTACGTCTGTCAGTTTCTCTGAACGAAAGCCCGTCTACGTGAAAATAAGCAGTAGTGCACGTGGGTGACAGCATCCTGTTTGCTGCCATGATATGTGAACAAAGGATATCCTAAATCCCTTAGCAATAGACTTTAAGTCTGTCGTTTTTACCTTCTGAGTCTGCTCTTTCGTTGTAGTGATTGTCAGCTCTGTCCTTATTTTCTTTTTCTCTGCATCCAACCAAGGGATGTTCGGTTGTTTTAGGTTCAGACCTTGAAAGAAAGTGTGTGTGCGTGCATGCGTGTGCGTGTGTGCATGGTGTTTATTTTTCCTTACAGGACTGCCTTTTCTGGTTTTCTTTGCTAGCAAAATCATTTGTGCCTTACTGGGTGGAGTGGTTTTTAACACCTGTCTTTCTTCTTCGTCTGTTCCCAGATTATTGGTAACTTGCTTTACTATCGATACATGAATCCAGCCATTGTTGCTCCTGATGCCTTTGACATCATTGACCTGTCGGCAGGAGGCCAGCTTACCACAGACCAACGCCGGAACCTTGGCTCCATTGCAAAGATGCTCCAGCACGCGGCGTCCAATAAGATGTTTCTGGGAGATAATGCTCACTTAAGCATCATTAATGAGTATCTCTCCCAGTCCTACCAGAAATTCAGGTAGGGGGAAAGGAACAGGGTACTTGAAAGGTCCCGTGGGCATGTTTCTCTCTGTGAGTGTCCGGACAAGATTAAATACCAGAACTTAACTTCCCTGGGACTCTGCCATATCGAGGGATACATGTTTGATGTGCTCAGAGCCCTTGGAGGTGATGAAGAGGGTTTTGAGCCATTAAAATGTATTCCGCTGACATAGACGGCACTTAACATAAAAGCAGTAAATCCTCATTTGGCAAGGGTTACTTTGCACTCAGAGAAGAATCAGAGAGTGCCTTTAGTATTTGTAAGTTAAACAGCCAGTTGTGAGTTCAGGGCATCGTCTCAGAGATAAAGCTGGTTTGCCTAACAGCTTGGGTGTTTTCAAACTGCTTTAAATTATGGTTGAGCGGTTCTTGTGGGTGGAATTAAATTGGGTGGAGGGAGAAGTTGTTAAAACCACCCGCCCCAAGGCTGTGAAGCGGAGCGGATGTGTGCAAGCTTCTCTACAGTCCTCGGCCTTGACTGGCTTCTCTTTGAACTCGTCGTTGTAAAGGTTTGTGGGATGTCCTCTCGCCAGCTTCTCACGTATGCGTCACTCGGGGGTCTGCCTCTCGCGTTTATTTTCAGACGGTTTTTCCAAACTGCTTGTGATGTCCCAGAGCTTCAGGATAAGTTTAATGTGGATGAATATTCTGATTTAGTCACCGTCACCAAACCAGTGATCTACATTTCCATTGGTGAAATCATCAACACCCACACTGTAAGTATTTTTTCTTTAATTACTTAATTTCATCGCTCTGTCCTTAATTTTAATTGTCTTCCCTAGATGCTGCTTACCATCTCTGGAGAGCCAGATAACTCGCCTTCCTTTGATCTTACTGACTTCACATCTTCCTTGTTTCTCTTTTCTTTGCATACTAACTGTATCTACTGAGTGTCTCAAAGTGGCCCCAGGCCCCCTGCATCAGAGTCATCTGGGCTGATGGTCACAAATGGAGTTCCTGGTCCCCACCGCAGGCCTGCTGAAGCAGTCCCCACGGGTGGGCTCCAGAGTCTCCATTGTGAGCGCCGATCTAGGGACTTGATAAAAAACTGTGTTCACTGTTCCTTTGGTTTATCCTGGCCCTCTGTGTTATTTTTCTAACATCTAAAATACCCACTTTTTCCTCTGCGTCCCTTAGGTGCTCCTTTTATTCCCCCCAGATTTTTATAATTCATTCCTTTCCCCATTGAGGGTATATAGAACAGGAAATGAGAAAATACATAAAATGTAAAGGAAATTTCAGGTGATATCCCTGGGGCGTCCCCGAGGGTGATAGCGTCTTGAAGGCTTTGCTTGAGTGTCTGTGAGATGATGACGACATTGATCTGATGCACTTTTCTCTGAATTAAGAGATACTGTCTGCTGGACACATTAAGAGTGTGAATGGGAGTCATTTGCACTGGCTGTACGGTACATTGATGCCTTTGGATATTAAAGTCGATGGGGTTTGTTACTCTCTTCCTGTGCAGGGTACATTTAAGTCCCTTCTATCCACAAGGTTAAGAGAGTGCCAGTATTTCCTTTCCATGCATTATCCATAAGTCATTCAGCAGAGGCCCGTGTGATGCTTTATATGTTATAGTTTACTTGGGTTAGTTTGCTGAGGATTGGCCTGTCAGTTCTTTGAATGTGGGAGCTTTGTTTTCTGACCCCTTCTGTGCTGTTTGGCATCGTTGGTGAGGCTGAGGGCTGAGGGGCTGATGTTGTAAATGGACTTGACTCCTGGGTGTTCCACACAGCTCCTGTTAGACCATCAGGACGCCATTGCTCCAGAGCACAACGACCCGATCCATGAGCTGCTGGATGACCTGGGCGAGGTGCCCACCATCGAGTCCCTGATAGGTAAAGCTCTGACCTAACTGCCCAGAAGGTGACAGGGAGGGTGACGGAGGGGTGCTGTGTTTGCCACCTCGTCCGTTTCTGTACTGTTCCTGCCCCGAATGTACATTCAGGAAGAAAACAGATATGATCGATCCCTGTCTTTGAGGAACTGAAGTCTAGTGGAAGAGAGAATTTTAAATGTATATATTATACACATAATCCTATAATTATAAGTCCTATAAAGGAAATGAGCAGAATATTTTGAGAGGGAATTACCATATTATAATTACTGAAATGAGGGGCGCATGGGTGGCTCAGTCGGTTAAGCCTCTGACTTTGGCTCAGGTCATGATCTCGCGGTTTGCGGGTTCAGGCCCACATCGGGCCCTGTGCTGACGGCTCAGAGCCTGGAGGCTCCTTCAGATTCTGTGTCTCCCTCTCTCTGCCCTTCCCCCCTCACTCTCTGTCTCTTTCTCCTTCAAAAATAAATAAACATCAAAAAAAAAATTTTTTTTTAAATAACAATTACGATTTGTCAAATATTTTTGAAATTATTTTATTAGGGATCCTTTGCTTTTATCATTTGGCATACATTTCCTTTTATTTTTTCAAAGGTATCCTTGCCACAGTATACGTGTTGGCTTATTCAAGTATCTTCTTAGACCCACATTCTCTTTTGTTTGTATTCATGTCTCCTCTCCACTATCTCCTCCTTTGTTATACTGATCCTCTCTGCTCCCCCCAAAACCACAGGAGAGAGCGCTGGCAATTTAAATGACCCCAATAAAGAGGTGCTGGCCAAGACAGAAGTGTCTCTTACGCTGACCAACAAGTTTGATGTGCCTGGGGATGAGAATGCAGAAATGGACGCTCGGACTATCCTGCTGAAGTGAGTACTGGAAGTGGGAAGAATGAGGTAGATACAATGCGGTGATCCCTTGACCTTGCCCTGGTGAACATGTCCGCTTGCTCATACCGGAAACCATCGTCTTGGCCTTTTAAGCCTGTCGTAATTCTGGTCACTTTATCTATTATACATGGCACAGGACTTACCTGCCTCATTTCCTCAGTAGTAAGACGCTGAAGTGAAATTTATACCTTCGAAATCCTGACCCTGGTACCCACGCCATCATTGTCACATAGATAAGCCTGAGGCCTCGGGTGCCTTGTGTTCACGGCGGCCCAGCGGGACCTGTCTGAGGTGGTGTGTGTGCTGCCACTGCTCAGGGCCGTTGGAGAGGAAGTAGGACATTTGGTGATGTTTCAACCCTTCCCCCGTCTCCTTTCAGCACGAAACGTTTAATTGTGGACGTCATCCGGTTCCAGCCAGGCGAGACCTTGACTGAAATCCTAGAAACCCCAGCCACCACCGAACAGGTAAAACTTAGGGGTTTCACATACGACGACAAGGCACACAGATGCTCCCGTGATGGGTGCGTGCCAGGGTTGAGGAGGGGGGGAGCCAGGGGCTGGCAACGCGGGGCTGGACTGGAGGGCGGTGGTGGTGTGGGCCTGCCCAGAAAGTCGTTGGCTCCTAAACTGGCACGCAGATGCTCTGAGGGCATGAGGCTCGTGGCATGTATGTGCGGCCTTGTGTGTGGCTTTGTGTTTTAATTTAACTGAGGCTGAGTCAGTGAGTCTGCCTAGTAATCAAGTGAATATTACATCCTTAGAATTTTGTTAAGTGCCTTAGTAGATAAAGTACAGAATGTGGTTCTTAAACTCAGTGAACTCATGATCTACTTGGGGAAATGTGGTGTATATACCTGAAATAATTAGAAAACTATTAAAAATTGACTGTGCTGTTGGCTATAAAAATGGCAGAAATTGAGGAAAGTGGCCGTGAGGAAGAAGGGGAACTGGAGCCACACTTGGGAGGCGTGGATAGGATCTGGGTGTGCACGTAAGAGAAGAGGCATCTTGGGCCAGGGAGTCCACACAAACAGAGGCACGATGTGACCTGATGGACAGGATGGGACCAGACCGACTTATCTAGAATGCAGGTGTGGGTGAGGGTGAGTGGTGAGGAGTAAGACATGAGAACAAACTGTGTAGAGCCCGTGTTTGTCACTGGAGAGACACGGAGTAGAGAGCTTTTGTCACTCTGGGACCATTTGATACTGATCACTTAGGCGGTGCTAGCCAAGCAAACAGGACTTGAGTAATCTAGGTCCGGGATGGACTCCCAGGCCCACGTGGTTGGGGGAGGGGGGCGGATGGCTCGGCATCGGGAGGGGATGATGGGGCACTTCGTGTTTAAGACCCCTCTTTTGTGTTTGTAAGATGCGACAAGTCAAGCCATTTGTTTCAAATTTTGAGCATATGAATTCTTTTTGATAAACGACAGTTTACTCAGAAGCCCAAATATAAAGTAGGAAAAATTGGAGCTACTCAGCACCAGGAATAGGGCTGGGGCTCTGGGTTCCTGCGGGAATCCCTTAAAGCTGCACATAGGACTGTTTGAAAACCATTGTTTTTAATGAAGTCTCAGCTTTTTGATGCTGTGATTGATTACTGACTAGCTGTGTGTGAGGGGCAATAAAGAATCATAACCAACACCTGCACCTTGTTTAACCTGGAAGGAAGTTTCAAGTAGGGAAGGTGGAACCAGCCTTCAATGAGAGCCTACTGGTAGTTTGGTGGTTTCACCTGGGTTCTTTCATTTACTCCTCCCACTGTCCCTGTGAGGTGAGTCTTTTCATTCTTATCTTACAGAAGAGGCTAAGACCCTTGAGGTCACGTAACTTGTCCAAGATTGTCTGCTTGTGGTGGCGGAACCAGTTTGGATCAGCTTCTTTCTGACGCCAGGGTTTATGTTCTTCACGTTGTGTGATGCGGGGTGGTCTTGACGTTAGCAAAAAAGGGCATACCCGGAGAGGGGATCGCTCCAGTTTGGGAGGAATTACAAGCCATTCCAAATGTGAGCATCCTGGCACAAACAGTTCAAAATGCAGCACCAGAACCTTAGCCACAAAGATGTGGGATCCGTAGCATAGGGACGGTCACTCAAGTATTGAGAATGAACAGTCACAGAGAAACTACCAGGGGTCACTTAGAGGTACCAAACTTGTGCCCGGGGCAAGGAGAGAACGTGGAGGGTACAAGCAAGGCGATAGCTAAGAAAAGGCACTGGATTCGGAGGAGGGGTGGCGAAATGGCCATGAGGGCAGAGCTGTAGAGCCACACTGCAAGGAGCTAGAGAAGGAGGAAGACACCAAAAGAATGGGCCAGCAGTGTGAGCCATGTCAGGCAGGGACGTAATGGGCAAACGCTAAATGTCAACTGGGAAAGAAGAATCATCGGAAGGACTGCTCCAGATAGTGGCATCCGTAGCATGCTTGAAAGCGAAAGGAAGCCTTCAGCATGATCCAGCCTGGACAAGATGGCAAAAAGAGTCGGCAAGAATTTACCAAACGCTGGTGTTGCGTGGGTGTGTTTTTAACATTCACCAATGAACGAAGCTGTGTTTCAAGTCAAATTCAGTGGCTCCCATGTCTCAAAATGTGATAGGAAAAAAACGAGGGATCTTGTAGCCACTCGGAGCCCAATCTCCTAACCATATGTGAGAATCCAGGGAAGAAGCGCTACGAGACCGTGTGACTGCATCGACGCGATCTCTTCTAGGTGTGCTCTGTGCAGGTTCTCTGTCAGTTGTCAGAGGGCAAGCTTGTTCCCTCCGTTTCCAGAATGGAGTTTCAGGGCTATGTAAATTCAGGTGTGGATATGCTGTATAAATTCAGGTTTGGGATTAGTGTGGTAAACATGCCAGCAACTTCTTTTTCTTCTCTGTATCTGTAGGAAGCAGAACATCAGAGGGCCATGCAGAGACGCGCTATTCGTGATGCCAAGACTCCTGACAAGATGAAAAAGTCACAATTTGTAAAGGAAGACAGCAACCTCACTCTTCAGGAGAAGAAGGAGAAGATCCAGTCAGGTTTGAAGAAGCTAACGGAGCTTGGGACGGTGGACCCGAAGAACAGATATCAGGAGCTGATCAACGACATTGCCAGGGTACTGCCTGTGGGGGCAGTGATGGGCTGGCCGTGGACAAAGCTGTCTCGGGAGCTTGTGAAGAGACAGCAGCTGTTCAGATGACAATATGCCTTCAGGGCACAGGCAGATTAGTGTCCTCTCCGCTGGGGAATTGGTTCTGAGTTTCCCAACATGAGGACCTTGCTGCCCTTTGATGATTTACTCCATGGCCTAAATCAAAAGGGAGAAGGCCCTAACTAGAGCTGCCTGTGTGTTAATTTGTCTTTGGCCTTAAAGAATTCCTCCAGATCTTTTTAATGATTACTATGAAATAGAAATTCACATCACGTTGGTCATGCAATTCTTGATTTGTGTGAATCTTCACAAGTAAGGGGCTCTGGTGTAGGCTGAGAGCGTAGGTGTTTGCTGCTGGTAGAAATACCATGCACATCGGGGAGCTTGATCATTGACACGGTAAAATTATCTTTTCTTCCCTCTCCTGCCAACATACTTAAGAGGTTTAAGTCAGCTTCACAGGTAAGTTCTAAGAATGTGAAAGTCTGTAAAAGTAACACATCTCCCAGGCGCCTGGGTGGCTCAGTCGGTAAAGTGTCCAACTCTTGATTTCACCTCAGGTCATGATCTCGCAGTTCATGAGTTCGAGCCTCGAATTGGGCTCTGTGCTAACAGTGAGGAGTCTGGTTAGGATTTTCTCTTTTCCTCTCGCTCTCTGCCCCTCCCCTGCTCATACACACATGGACATTCTCTCCCTCTCTCTCTCAAAATAAATAAACTTAAAAAAAAAAAGTAACACGTTTCCGTACCTCTAGGTACGGGAGAAAAAAATTGACGGGATCTGAATTTCTTTGCTAATTTTTGAACTTCAGTTGCTTCCTGTTAAAGCGTGGTCATGCAAAGTGGGGTTAAGCACTAGTGTGGATGACTCAAGAAGAATACGATACTGGTCATTATTGTCCTAACTTTAACAACTGTGTCTTAGGATATTCGGAACCAGCGGAGGTATCGACAGAGGAGGAAGGCCGAGCTGGTGAAATTACAGCAAACATACGCTGCCCTGAACTCGAAGGCCACTTTCTATGGAGAGCAGGTGGATTACTACAAAAGCTATATCAAAACCTGCTTGGATAACTTGGCCAGCAAGGGCAAGTGAGTATGTTTTGTAAAGAATCAACGTCCGTGGGGAAGGAAGGAGAGGCAGCTCGAGTGACCTTGGAAGTTTTTACTTTAAAACACGCTGGGTCTATTTATTGCTCTCATTCTTTTATCTTGTTTCTAATTGTTGGCATGATTTCCTAGATCCATTTGTTGTTGTGTGATGTAAATAAATAACGTAGGGGGTATTTCAAGGATGCTTGCTTCTAAGCATCCCTTGTTCCAAAATATCTTCGTGGCCCTAGAAGTGAAAGAATCGTGGAAGGAGTTTAGTTACTGCTCCCCAAACCTGCATGTGCCTTCAGATCACTCAAGGAATATGATGGACATTTCGATCCTCTGGTCTCTCTCTACACCTCTTGGGGACAGGATCCCAGACCCCAGCTTTTTTCCCAGCTGCCAGGGAGGATCTGATGCAGCCTTCCTGGCGCGGCCACAGCCAGATCATGCCCATTTTATAGGGAGGGAAACTGAGAACCCAGAGGCGTGAGGTGGTAGTTGCAGGCTCTATCTGTAGGGTTGGTATACTTTGTACTTCTCACTCTTCAGTGTAAGAATTTTCAAACCTAACAAAGGTTGAGTGAACAGAACAGTAAACACACACCCTTCACCCAGATTGACCTGTTTTTAACATTTTGCCACACCAGCCTCCCTTCTCTGGCTTGCTTACTCTTCTCCCTGCCCTCTGGCTGTCTCTTTCTTTCCCTCCCTGGAAGACCGAGGTGAGGCAGGGCTGATGTGCTGGGGTGAAAATCAGACCCACCTGACCCAGCTTGCAAAGCTGGCTCTTGTGACCTTTGGACATGTCCCCATCGTTCTTCAAGCACTTACTGACTTTCTATTGTACAGTTGTAATTTCTATACGTGTTGTAGTTCCTTCCATAGCAGTTACTCCCTTTTGTGCCGGTACCAGCGTTCCTGCCCATTTCTTGAGACCCTTCCTTTGGGAGTCCCAAATCCCTGGTTCTCATATAGATCTCTGTTCTTCCCTCACTTACTTTTGAAAATCCCTTTTATCTTGATTGTCCCGATCAAGAAAAGGTCTTAAGGTCTGTTTCTTTCTCCTTGTTCCCACTCCTCTGTATTTGCTACACTGGTTTAAAGTCTTTATAAAATTACTTATTCTGAGATATGTTTATTTTTTCCCTGCACAGCTGAGGGCCTTACAGGAACTCCTTTGGGGTTCAGTACAGTTCCTTTAGGCTAGCGTTAGAGTGCTTCACACTTGTATGTACTGAGGTGTTGAGAGGAACCTAGACAGATGACACGGCCTGTCAAATTTACATGGGTTTTCAAATACAGGTAAATTAAAGGCCAAAGCAATTTAGTGATGTTTCCACTGTTTTGCAAAAATATTACTCAGGCTAATCCTAACACTTACTGGCCATTTTAGAATCCGTATGTTACTTAGGCTAGTGTAGGGGAAGTCTGTTTTCTGGCCTCCAATCCATGAATTACCAACAGACTTGTAGCTACTGAGAGAAAGTGACGTGATGTGATTTTTTTGCAGGGTCTCCAAGAAGCCTGGGGAAATGAAAGGAAAGAAGAGTAAAAAGATTTCTCTGAAATACACAGCAGCCAGACTGCATGAAAAAGGAGTCCTTCTGGAAATTGAGGACCTGCAAGTGAACCAGTGAGTATTTTTTACTCTGTTCTGTATCTTGATTTTGTCTCTACGTTGATCACATCTGATTCCCTTTATTTCTGGATGGTTGTTTTCATATCTTCTATTTACTTATATATCTATTTGGGTGCAGCATTCCCAATGCTCAGAGTTAATTTGTCTGTCAGAGAAGGGAAAGTGTTACTTCTCCTTTGTTGTGGAATATTTGCCCCAAGCCATGTTTGCACCTACTTTTGTTAGCCCCATCTTAATTTTTTTGCTCTTTGCCTTTTTTCTTTTCTTTTTTTTTTTTTTTAAATGTTTACTTATTCATTTTGGGAAGGGGGATCCCCAAGCAGGCTCCGCACCGTCAGCACAGAGCCCGACGTGGGGCTGAATCCCATGAACTGTGAGATCACGACCCGAGCCAAAATCAAGAACCCGATGCTTAACCAACAGTCCCCCAGACACCCCAATTTTTCTTCTTTAAAGCAGGAAAACATTTTGTATTTCTCCTGTGTCTCAACCAAGAATAAATAAGAACAAGAAGAGGAGTTTACTCTATTCCACCTGAGGCTAGGAATCAGGGCCTTCCCCTCATTCTCCTTCCTGGGAAGGGCCAGCTTGCTTTGTACAAGGTTCCTGGATCTGGCCTGGCTGTCATTAGCAGGCATTTATGGAGTACCTGTTCAGTCAGCCCTGTGACCGTACATAGCTGAGCTTTCTGATTTAGTGTCTGTTAAAACAATAACAACTTTGTTCAAAAAGAAACATTTTTCTGATCCTAAGGTGATATGTATTCATTATTGAACTTCAGAAATTGCTAAAGCATAAAGAAGAAGAAAAACATTTATCATTTCACAAGCCAAAGATAGCCACTGAAATAATTACTGTATGTTCTGTGCCTCTGTTCACAGCAGATTATCTAACTTCCCACTTATTTATCTACCTATTATTTTTTTAACATATGTTGTGAAAATAGTCACATATCCAACTTTTTTCTCATTATATTTTGAGAAATTTTCACATTCTTTGAAAGCATCCTTTTTAATGGCCACACAATGTTTCATATTGTAGTTGAAATTTAACCATTCACCTGTACGACATTTAAGTTGATTTTACTTTTTACGTTATTACACTTGCGGTATGTCTTTCTTTATATGTAAATCTTTGGTTTTACCTCTAATTATTTTTTTATGATAGATGTCTAAAAATGGAATTTCTGGTCAAAGTATTAAAATTATTAAGTTATTATTATAAAAAGTACAAGACCTAAACTTTACCATCGTAACCGTTTTTAAGTGTGTAGTTCGGTAGTGTTAAGTATGTTCATGTTGCTGTACAACAGCTATCCAGAACCTTTTCATCTTACCAGACTGAGACTATACCCACTGGACAACAGCTCTCCATTTCCCCCTCCCCCAGCCCAGGACAACCACCCTTCTACTCCCTGTTTTCATGTATTCGACGCCTCCAGGCATCTCATATAAGCCATTGTCTTTTCGTAACTGGCTTGTTTCACTTAGCTCAGTGACCTCATGGTTCATCCATGTTGTGGCGTGTGACAGATTTCTTTTTTTTTTTTTTTTTTTTTAAATTTTTTTTTCAACATTTATTTATTTTTGGGACAGACAGAGACAGAGCATGAACGGGGGAGGGGCAGAGAGAGAGGGAGACACAGAATCGGAAACAGGCTCCAGGCTCTGAGCCATCAGCCCAGAGCCCGACGCGGGGCTCGAACCCACAGACCGCGAGATCGTGACCTGGCTGAAGTCGGACGCTTAACCGACTGCGCCACCCAGGCGCCCCTGACAGATTTCTTTTTAAGGCTGAATAAAATTCCACTGTACATATACGCACCGCATTCTGTTTATACGTCCGTCGGGGGACTTGTGGGCTGCTTCCACCTCTTGGCTACTGCGAACAATGCTGCTGTGAACATAGAAGTGTAAACGTCTCTTTGGGATCCTGCTCTCCGTTCTTTTGAATCTATACCCCAAAGCAGGATTGCTGGATCACATGGTAGTTTTAAGTTTTTGAAGAACTGCCATACAATTTTCCATAGCAGATGAAAAAATTTATTATATATATACATGTATGTATATATGTATATCGCCAAAGAATCTGCAGTAGTGTCAGAAATGTATATGGAAGCGCTTACTTGCCTATTTCTTTGCCATTATTGAATAGTAAAGTAATTTTCAATGTTTTTGAATTCAGTAGTTAAAAGATAGTATCTGATTTTATTTTATTTTTTAATTTTTTAAAACATTTATTTTTGAGAGAGAGAGAGCATGAGTAGGGGAGGGACAGAGAGACAGACAGATGGACAGATTCCAAAGCAGGCTCCAGGCTCTAAGCTGTCAGCACATAGCCTTGCGGGGCTTGAACCCACGAACCATGAGATCATAACCTGAGCCGAAGTCAGATGTTTAACAGACTGAACCACCCAGGTGCCCGATTTTAATTTTTTTTTTTAATTTTTTTAATTAAAAAAAAAAAATTTTTTTTTAACGTTTATTTATTTTTGAGACAGAGAGAGACAGAGCATGAACGGGAGAGGGGCAGAGAGAGAGGGAGACACAGAATCAGAAGCAGGCTCCAGGCTCCGAGCCATCAGCCCAGAGCCCGACGCGGGGCTCGAACTCACGGACTGTGAGATCGTGACCTGAGCTGAAGTCGGACGCTTAACCGACTGAGCCACCCAGGCGCCCCCCGATTTTAATTTTTTATTTTTATTTTTTTATTTTTTTATTTTTTTCAACGTTTATTTATTTTTGGGACAGAGAGAGACAGAGCATGAACGGGGGAGGGGCAGAGAGAGAGGGAGACACAGAATCGGAAACAGGCTCCAGGCTCTGAGCCATCAGCCCAGAGCCCGACGCAGGGCTCAAACTCACGGACCGCGAGATCGTGACCCGGCTGAAGTCGGACGCTTAACCGACTGCGCCACCCAGGCGCCCCCGATTTTAATTTTTTAAAGAGAGCTTTTTTTGAGAGAGAGCGTGTGCACAAGCAGGGGAGAGGCAGAGAGAGAGACAGACAGACAGACACACTCCTAAGCAGCCTCCATGCCTAGCAGAGCCCAACTTGGGGCTGGATCCCACAACCCTGGGATCATGACCTGAGCTGAAATCAAGAGTTGGACGCTCAATTGACTGAGTCACCAGGTGCCCCTAGTACTCATTTTAAAACTTGACATTTCTGGGGCGCCTGGGTGGCTCAGTTGGTTAAGCATCTGACTTCGGCTCAGGTCATGATCTCACGGTCCGTGAGTTCGAGCCCCGCGTGGGGCTCTGTGCTGACAGCTTGGAGCTTGGAGCCCGCTTCGGATTCTGTGTCTCTGTCTCTCTCTGCCCCTCCCCCATCCATGCTCTGTCTCTCTCTGTCTCAAAAATAAACATTAAAAAAAATTAAAAAAAAAAACAAAACTTGACATTTCTTAGAGTCTAGTTGAGTGTGTGTGTGTGTGTGTGTGAATCGTGGCTTATTTGTATTTTCTCTGGTCGCTTTTCAGTTGGGGACCTTGGTGTTTTTGAGGTTTTTTATGTGAGCACTTTATGCACCTTTCAAGTTTGTCTCACATTTATTGTCTTTTTTTTTTGTCATTATTTTCTACTGTTCAAATGCCAGCCATTTTTTTGCCTGCCTTTTCAATTTGCTATGATAGGCTTGGAAACCAAATAACAAAGCAAACTGGCTAAAATAAAATTGTTTATCACATGAAGTACCTTTAAGGAATGACCCCAGAGGACCTCCTGTCAAGTAAGATGTGCACGTTCTAGTGTGTGGATTTCATGACCTCTCTTACAGCTTCTCCGTGGCCTGTTTTGCATCATTCATGATTCTTGGCTCTGTTCCTAGTAGATGGGTTTGCTTCATAGTTGAGTTCTAGAAATCTGGGCTGATGTACTTTGATCACCCAGGGAACAACACATTCCCGCCTTCTTCCACTGCCATAAAATTTCTGGGCATGTAACATGTTGAGAGTGAGTGACACCTTAAGTAAGTGACACACTTTCAGCAGTAGCAGGTGTATCTTTGGTAACACTCGGTTCATTTATATCTATAGCACCTCCTGTCATGGTTCTTTTTGTCCTGACCCCTTTTTCTTACATACTTCTTGTAATCCTCAAACATGCCTGCATTGATACACACACCTTTCATCCCTCTCCTTCCAGGCCAGTTTTCTGTTAATTATCCTTATACCGTTAGATTTCAGCAGTGGCCACGGCGAAGGCCAAGAATTCCTATGACATCATGCCTTCAGAGGCCATGGTGGCATTCCTCAGTGGTTCCTCTTCTGTGGTGTGCGAGGGCTGCAGGGAGAGATTGCCGGCTTCTCCCCAGGTCTCTGAGCAGGTGGCCCGTAGAGTAGCAGCCCTGCGCTCCTCCACCCGCAGGAGTACTTGGACCTTTATGCTATACCCCTTTTCACTCTTGAAGATTGTCACTCTCCTTTCTACATTTCATGGAATACTGTTCCCGAGAACGTAAAAATATACCCTTACGATGTTATGTTTCAACAGGTTTAAAAATGTTATCTTTGAAATCAGTCCAACAGAAGAAGTGGGAGACTTTGAGGTGAAAGCCAAGTTCATGGGCGTTCAAATGGAGACGTTTATGCTACATTACCAGGTGGGTGTGCGCCCGGCAGAACCGAGAACTCTGTAGGTGAGGTGGTTGTGCTCTCGTCGAGGCAGGGAACCCGTGTGGGGACGGCCGTGCACTGCAGCACTGAGCTGGGCTCCACACGGGAGGGAAGGAGCCCAGGGGCCCCGTGCTCTGGTGCCCCTGGTCTGTAGTCCCCAGAAAGGTCTGGCGGGTACATACGTCTCCCAAAAGCTTTTACCTCAAGCTTCTATTTGTGTTGCCACTAAATCCAACTGGTACCTTGACCTTGAACAAAATGCTTAAGTGTTGATAGTAGAAAATTGTAAGCCTACTCAGTAGCTTGAAATCTTTTCTCTCATTTTGACTTGATACAGGTGCTTACATGTGTATTTCTGACAAGGCATGTGTAAATTAGATCTTTGTAAACTGAATCCCATTTTAAATTCGGAAAGAACTTTATAACATAATTTTACCTAATTTTTATGTTGAAATATCTCCAGTTTTTACGCGTGAGAAAAGCACCAGGCGCCACGAGGCCTCCTGGGCGCCGCCCTGAGTCCCGCAGCTTTGTGTGTGTCCCGGTCGGTTCCGGCCCCTTCCCTCCTCCCGCCGCCCGCTGCTGCGCTCCGTCGGCCTGGCAGGCGCCATCTCTGCACACGCTGACCCTGCGTCCGCTCCTTTATTCCCCGTCATTTACACGAGTGGGGGTGGGGGGGCTTTCACATGTGTTCCCACCTCCGAGCCGCAGCAGCCCCAGCCGGTTCCTCCTCCGCCTCCATCGCCCGTAGAGATGCCTCCGTTGACTCGGTCGGCTCTTACCTCCCACCCCCCAAACTGCGAGCTCCCCAAGGGCCCGTAGCGTGTCTTTGTTTCCTTCTCAATGCTGAGAGGCCCTCCGAACACGTTAGCTGAACAGAAGTGCGAGGGTCCTGTGAGGCACGCGCTCTAGTGCTTACACAAACGAACATCCTGTTGTGCCTTCAGTCTCACCAGACCTGTGCGCGCCTCAGGTAGCGCGTTCACCCGCGCACATTCACAAAGTATAGAGTGAGTGCTGGGTGCGAGGTGCCACGCCGGGTGGGTGATGCACCAGGGCCTTCGTTCTCATGGAGCCGCTAGGATTTTTCCAAAAGATGAGTACGTTGATCTTTTGGGCGCTTCCGAGCTCTTTGACTCTTGCTTTCTCATCACCTCTGTTCTGAAGTTTATGGGCAAGACCCCTCAGGTTTCCTAAATTTGCTCTGGACGGAGGAGGGTGCTGGAAAAAGGGGCTTTGCACTCAGATCTGCCTCACTCCGACCAACTCTGTACTGTGGGCGAATCATTGAGCATCTCTGAGCCTCATCTTTAAACTCCGGATAATCACACCTATAGGATTTTTATCAGGACTTAAAAAGACATTAACGTGTTTACGTGATGATGAGCGCATAGTAGGCACAGTGCACATTTTGCCCTTTTCCCTCTTGCCTTCAGAATATAAAAGCTTTCTCATGTGAAATAGAAATTAGGACTCTACCATTGAGATGACATTGGTGGCCTTACCTTGTTTTCAATGATTATTTTATCAGAGACTGAAATGCCTTCACCCTCTCCAGGTGACCCATCGCTTAGACAAACTAGAGACACGTTATTGTAACTTTGAAAGAAGTATGTGTGATCAATGAGCCTGCTGCTTTTTCTTTCCATGTTTTGTGCGTTTGGATATGAACCACACGAGTTCTTACCTCCAGTTGTACCAGAAAGTTCTGTTGACCCGTGTGCCCTGTTCCTCGAGCTCTTGGGGTGGTTGTGCAGTGGACAGGCCCGTCGTGGGGCACTTCTTTCTCTCACCATTTCACACCTGTCATTCCTCATTCCTTCTGGATCCCTCCCTGCGCCGTGGCGTTTCTTGTTCCACAGACTTGATTAACTGTCAGAGTGTTTTTCCAAACAGGACCTGCTGCAGCTACAGTACGAGGGCGTTGCGGTCATGAAATTATTTAATAGAGCTAAAGTAAATGTCAACCTCCTGATCTTCCTTCTCAACAAAAAGTTCTACGGGAAGTAACCAGTCGTTGCCGCCAGCCCAGAGGGAGGAAGGGAGAAGCTCCTCACGGCCGCCTTCCTCGGGTCCTTCTTTACTCAGTGGAAGCAGAGGCCAGCCCTCAACAAAGCCTCAACTCGATGCGCTCCCGACACCGCGTTTTTAGCTCTTCTCGCTCTCGTGGGACGCCTGCTGCCCATTTTTCATAGTGAAATTGTATTTCAGGCTTAGTCTGACCCTCCTGTTCCTTCATTTTCCTCTGTCACGTAGGAAAGAGTGGAACCCCCGCTAAAATCTCTCTCCATCGCTACGGTCCTCGAGGCTGCATTGCTATATTGTAAGCTTTGGTGTTTGTCTGAATCAGCAACAGGGTTGGTGGGATTTGATTTCTTGTTATTTGGAAGCGGGAGCATCAGCGCTGGTGATACACATGCTTATAAGGCAGGCACACAAGTAAGATGTCAGGTCATCTAGAATTAGTAGGTTGTCGTTTAACGGTGAAGTTCCTTTACATTTATTTCCATCCCGACGGTCACGTGGAAGGACACAGGGGCTCACTGGTCCTCCTGTTGTTGTCCTGTGTGTGCAAGAGCTAACAAAAGTCACTGTTCTATGTTGAAAGGAAAGTTTCTAGCAAAGAGGAGATAACGGTTTTTAAATTTCACCATTAAATTGGAGCAGTGCTGTTGGCATAGCTCTCTCATCGGTGGATGGGACACTCCCACTGATAAAACCCAGCTCTCTAGGCAAATTCACTGTGCTCTGCGGTGCCCGCTCGACTCTGCTGGTGCACAGAGGTGGGCTCTGTTCTGGAAGGCATCCGTTCTGTCCCTATGGCCAAGGGATGGGCGAGCCCTAGCGTAGAATGTAATTGTCTTCAAAACTGTTTTCTATCTTGAGTGCCTTATTAAAGTGTAGATTTATTTCTTAAAATGTGGGTGATAGGAATTTTGAAGATTTATATAATGCTTTAAAAGCCTTTAGAATACTGTAAGAGAAGGGTTTTTTTTTAAAAATTGGCTTATCTGTATATCTGAACTCTTAAAACTTATAGCTAAAACACTAGGATTTATCTACAGGGTTGCAGGGAGATAATCCTGCTTTAGACAGACTGAGTCAAAAACGAAACCAACCAACTGATGTTAACTGGGTATTAACATCTTCCCATTTCTTTCTCTTGTCCTGCTGCCCACACTGTGCCTTTATTTTAAGAGCTCCCGTTTTCTGGGTTTAGTCAGAAATAATTCAATTCTAAACGTTGAATTTAGGAAACTTTGGTTATCAGATAAAATGTCATATACTTAAAGCAACAACAACAACAACAAATTGTTTATCCGGGAAAATATATTAGAAATCATGCTACTACACCTCCATTTACCCCGATGTTTCGGTTCAGTATTCTTTTATCATAAAACATAAAGTTTAACAAAATAAACTTACATGAGAAAATTTACTGCTGTATATTGAAAGCCAATAAACTGTTTCGTTAATAACAAATTATGTGATGTGTCCCTGTTACAAATGGAAGCGTTGGAGATGTGTTTTTCACGGGAGACTGTTTACCCAGTCAGGCCCACCATTGTGCAAATCTAAGTCGTCCGAGTCTCTGCACACTGCAGGCGGGGGAGAGGTGCCGTGGCCGGAGACTCCACACCAGCCTGACTTTGTTTTCTACTGTATTCTGGAAGATCAGTTTTTAGGAGACCTTCTCCTCAGGTCAAAAGCAGATACTATTACAAGTAACGTCACCTCAAAAACTGGGACCAAAGTGTCAAGTCTTTTACCTTAAGAGGATGCCCATCCCAAATGCTTGTTGGGCCTCAAAGGCCACATGCATGACAGACCGCGAGCAAAGTTTACAACTCCCGTGATGAAATACGATGTGTCAACTATTCGTAAGGATTACAGGGCCCTTGATGCAACTTCTAATGCAAAATGGCACAAAATGCACTTGCAGATTTTGCTGGTGGCCGTGTGTAGAATTACGGTTACAACAGCATCGAGAGTGCCCTGGCTGAACTCAAGTCAGGCTCTGAAACCTTGTAGCTCTTCGTATTTCTACTTATTAGCTGTGGCACTCACTGCCCTGTCCCTCCTCCTCCCACCTTGTCTTCCACCGGCTGTCGTGACATTTATCATGAATTTACTTCCAACAATTTGGACTGCCCATCAGATTGCTGCACACAATTGCCTTTGTATCTCTGTATGAAATAAAAGGTCATTTGTTCATGTTTGTGTTTATTTTTCTCAGTTTCATTGTTAGTAGTTCCTGTTCGACAGCGTTGACTAGAGCAAGATGTAATGATTGAAAACCACCACGGTCTCTCTGGGGGAGCCAACCCAGGTTATCTATCAGATATCTTTCAGAATTATCTGCAAGTGGTGTTTAACATGGGAGTTGAGCCTTTTTAAAGTAATAACTGCTTACAGTGGCCTGGACCTGAGGAGATCTGGGGGCGGGGAGAACACACAGTGTACCGCCTCTGATTGGCTGACGCTCAGAATCACTGGAGCCTTTGCCACTATCCTGTGAACCCGGCACACCGGGTGTGGGCACGCAGTCACAGGAGACCCCTCAGGGGCCTTCTCTGCTCCATCTGAGTGCCAGAGGGGACTGGGGGAAGTCGCGTCCGGACAAAGTAAATAGCAAAAGGGGAATCACTTAAAAATACAAATATGTATATACGCACCCTGTTGTGTTTATAAACTGTGGCCAGACTCTATTGGGAAATTAGGGACTAGGAAAGAAGAGGAAAAACAGAATCATTCTCCAGTAAGCCAGTGAAAAATGGGAGATGATGGCGTGAGGGGGACGGTGATGCCAGAGCAGGGCTCCCCAGCCAGCAGCCTCCGGGGGCGCTCTGAGCCTCCACTGTCTCAGCCTCTGTCCTTGAAACAACTTCGGCTCTACCGTCCTCCTGCAAAGAAACCAAGGGAGCTAGGTGCTTCTCAAGACATAAGATGTTAAGGAAACCACACAAAGGGAAATAATAGGAAGGGAAGCGGGTACCCCAAGCGACACAGGTAGACGGCGCGTGTCCCCGGAGGCCTCTGCAAACCCACGAAGAATTTGGCACAGCTGCATCCCTCTGCAAATTTCAAACTTGACAGTTCCTTTTTTTTTTTTTAATGTTTAAATTACGAAGTGTAGGGGCGCCTGGGTGGCGCAGTCGGTTAAGCGTCCGACTTCAGCCAGGTCACGATCTCGCGGTCCGTGAGTTTGAGCCCCGCGTCGGGCTCTGGGCTGACAGCTCGGAGCCTGGAGCCTGTTTCCGATTCTGTGTCTCCCTCTCTCTCTGCCCCTCCCCCGTTCATGCTCTGTCTCTCTCTGTCCCAAAAATAAATAAACGTTGAAAAAATAAATAAATAAATTACGAAGTGTATAATTGCCAACATACTGTGAGTTTCAAGATAAAAATTACTTTGCTTTTAAACCTATAGAACAGAACCCCCGATCCTTTTTTTTTTTTTTTTTTACACTCAGTGCTCACCACAGTGAGTGTGGTCACATCTGTCACCATACCCTATTACAATCTGTTCCCCACGCTGTACTTTCCGTCTCCATGACTGACTCTAGCAAGTTTGTACCTCTTAATCCCCTTCATTTTACCCACCCTCCCGCCACCAATCTGTTCCCTGTAAAAGTCTGATTTTTTTTCTTTTCTTTATTCATTTGTTTTCTTTAGACTTCACATGAGTAAAATCATAAGGTATTGGTCTTTCTCTGATTTATTTCACTTAGCATAATACCCTGTAGGTCCATCCATCTTGTCTCAAATGGCAAGGTGTCATTCTTTTTATGGCTGAGTAATATTCCATTGTATATACACAGTATCTTCTTTATCCATTCGGTGGACACTTGGGTTGCTTCCATAGCTTGGGTATTGAAATAATGCTGAATAATTGAATAATGAATTCTGGGTTCTCTATTCTGTTTCATTGATCTATGTGTCTATTTTTGTCCCCCTATCCATTTTTTAAACTTTTTTTAAAAGTTTATTTTTGGGAGAATGGGGGAAGGGCAGAGAGGGGGACAGAGGATCTGAAGCAGGCTCTGCACTGACAGCAGAGAGCCCAATGTGGGGCTCAGACTCATCATGACCTGAGCCAAAGTCAGATGTTTAACTGACTGAGCCACCCAGGTGCCCCCCCTATCCATTTTTAAAGGTACAAAAAAAAAGTTTAATTTTTTTTATGTTTATTTTTGAGAGAGAGAGAGCGAGTGAGAAGGGGGAGAGAGAGGGGGAGACAGAAAATCTGAATCAGGCTCCAGGCTCTGAGCTGTCAGCACAGAGCCCGCTGACATGAATTCATGAACTCATGAGGGGCTCGAACTCATGAACCATGAGATCATGACCTGACCTCCTTGTCAATTCAGACCTTCCATGTTTTTCCTCTTTAGACTCATGTTTCCATTGCACTTCCCTCAGATTTTTATCCTAACATTTAAAGCATAAGCCTTACTTTTTATTCTGTCACAGTTATCTAAAAAAATAAAAATGTATTTTATCTAAGGCTGTTAATGCAATCCAGGAAAATGTTTTGTCATTATAGTTCTTGTTAGTGTATATTCGATCCAAGTCATGTATTGTCTTGACTGTTGTAAAAGTAAGATATTTGAAATGCACTTCTTAGATAAATGAAGAATTAAAAAAAAAGTTTTTTTTAACGTTTATTCATTTTTGAGAGACAGAGACAGAGCATGAGCAGGAAAGGGGCAGAGAGAGAGAGAGAGGGACACACAGAATCCAAAATGGGCTCCAGGCTCCGAGCCGTCAGCACAGAGCCTGATGCGGGGCTCGAACCCACAAACTGCAAGATCATGACCTGAGCTGAAGTCGGACGCTCAACCGACTGAGCCACCCAGGTGCTCCTAAAGGAAGAATTTTTTAATGAAAGTTTAAGAAACTTATGGATAAATGTTACTGCTTGTCAGAATGAGATAGAGGTCATGACCAATTCTCTTCCTATTTTTTATTTTTATAAATGTAAGCTCTGAGACTCTTTGCTGTCATAATAAGCATATGAAAATGGAAGGTGTTTTGTTACAGTGATGTTATCTATTTGGGGGGACTCCTTAGTTTATCCTAAGAGTCTCAATGATTTGTAATAGATAATTAGAACATGATTAGGTCTTCCAATTTTGTTAAAAGCCAAAAAATTTTACCTGGTGTGGAAAAGAATTTATTATTCAGTCATGAGACACATCATCCACTTTCTCCAGACTTGGGAAGTAGACAAGGAGCTTTACTAAGACTTTTTAATAACTATGAATTAAACTCTTAACCTTTTGACTTAGAGACAACTTATTTAACCTAATATGCTAAAGATGCTTGGGGAAAATGGAAGTATTTTAATTCTCCTTTACACTATACTTTTTAAAACTTTTTATTAGGGGCGCCTGGGTGGCTCAATTGGTTAAGCATCCAACTTCCACTCAGGTCATGATCTCATGGTTCATGAATTCGAGCCCCATGTCCAGCTCTGTGCTGACAGCTCAGAGCCGGGAGCCTGCTTCAGATTCTCTGTCTCCCACTCTCTCTCCCCCTCTCCTCTCTCTCTCTCTCTCTCTCTCTCTCTCTCTCTCTCTCAAAAATAAACATTAAAAAAATTAAACTTTTTTTGGGCACAAAAACAGATCAGTAGAACAGAACAGAAAACCCAGAAATGGACCCACAAACATATGGCCAACTAATCTTTGACAAAGCAGGAAAGAATATCCAATGGAATAAAGACAGTCTCTTCAGCAAGTGGTGCTGGGAAACTGGACAGCGACATGCAGAAGAATGAACCTGGACCACTTTCTTACACCAGACACAAAAATAAACTCAAAATAGATGAAAGAACTCAATGTAAGATGGGAAGCCATCAAAATCCTCTAGGAGAAAGCAGCCAAAAACCTCATTGACCTCAGCCGCAGCAACTTCTTAACACGTTTCTGGAAGCAAGGGAAACATAAAGCAAAAATGAAATACTGGGACCTCATCAAAATAAAAAGCTTCTGCACAGAGAAGGAAACAATCAGCAAAACTGAAAGGCAACTGACAGAATGGGAGAAGATATTTGCAAATGACATCAGTTAAAGGGTTAGTATCCAAAATCTGCAAAGAACTTATCAAACAACACCCAAAATACAAATAATCCAGTGAAGAAATGGGCAAAAGACATGAATAGACACTTCTCCAAAGAAGACATCCAGATGGCCAACTGACACATGAAAAGATGCTCCACATGACTCATCAGGGAAATACAAATCAAAACTGCAATGAGATACCACCTCACACCTTTCAGAATGGCTAACATGAACAACTCAGGCAACAACAGATGTTGGTGAGGATGCGGAGAAAGAGGATCTCTTTTTGCACTGCTGGTGGGAATGCATGCTGGTGCAGCCAGTCTGGAAAACCGTATGGAGGTTCCTCAGAAAATTAAAAATAGAACTACCCTACGACCCAGCAATTGCACTGCTAGGTATTTATCCAAGGGATACAGGTGTGCTGTTTCTAAGGGGCACATGCACCCCAATGTTTATAGCAGCACTATCGACAATAGCCAAAGTTTGGAAAGAGCCCAAATGTCCATCAATGGATGAACGGATAAAGAAAATGTGGTATGTATATATATATATATATATATATATATATATATATATACACAATGGAGTATTACTCGGCAATCAAAAAGAATGAAATCTTGCCATTTGCAACTACGTAGATGGAACTGGAGGGTATTATGCTAAGTGAAATTAGAGAAAGACAAAAATCATAAGGCTTCACTCATATGAGGACTTTAAGATACAAAACAGATGAACATAAGGGAAGAGAAGGAAAAATAATGTAAAAACAAGAAGGGGGACCAAACATAAGAAACTCTTAAATGCAGAGAACAAACTGAGGGTTACTGGAGGGGTTATGGGAGGGGGATGGGCTAAATGGGTAAGGGGCATTAAGGAATCTGCTCCTGAAATAGTTGCACTATATGCTAACTAACTTGGATGTAGATGAAAAAAAAATAAAATTAAACTTTTTTTTATTAGGGAAAAGTAACATACAAAGAGGGAATAGTATAATGAACTCCAATGTGTCCCCTAGGTAGCCTCAATGATTGTCCACACATAGTCAAACCGTTTTCTTCTCTAACCTCCCCCTAAATTCCCCTGGGGTTATTTAAATCCCAGATACAGCATCATTTCAACCACAAAATACTTCAGTATGTATCTCCACATACATACATAGTAGGTATCTCTAACATATCTCTAACATATTGTTTCTAATTAGGGAGCCATTGTGTCTGCAGGAGACATTTGGCAATATTTGGAGATATTTTTTGTCCTAACTAAGGGGATGCTACTGGCATTTATTGGGTAGATGCCAGGGATCCCGACTAATATCTTAACAATGCACAGGACAGCTTCCCTCAACAAAGAATTATCCAGTCCAAAATGTCAATAGTACCGGGGTGAGAAATCTCAATCTTTACACGTAAGGACTTTTGAAAAAAATCCCCAAACCATTATCATACTTAAATAATTTAAAAAATCAGACATGGAATGCTTCCGTTTCCCCATCTTGTACTTGCTCAAATAGTTCATATGTTTGAATCAGGTGCCTAACAATGTATACATATTACATTTACTTGACAAGTCTTTTAAATCTTTCATCTATAAATTCTCTCTTTTCATTTTTGAGACACAGAGAGAGACAGACCATGAGCGGGGGAGGGGCAGAGAGAGAGGGAGACACAGAATCCGAAGCAGGCTCCAGGCTCTGAGCTGTCAGCACAGAGCCCAACACAGGGCTCGAACCCACGAACCGTGAGATCTTGACCTGAGCTGAAGTTGGACGCTTAACTGACTGAGCCCCCCAGGTGCCCCACTCGCTCTCTTTTTTAAAATCTTATAGTTTAGTTGATGTTGCTCCTGTAGAATTTCTACATTCTGGATTTCTTATATCTTTGTGGACCTCACTCAGTTTCAACCTTTTGGCAAGAATATTTCAGAGTTCTTATTACATCACCGACTTACCTTTTCATGATGTAAATAAAGACTGGTCAGTGGGTTCAAAGTTGCCCATTTGACATATTTTTTAAAATAACTTTCCCATCAGCTTTTCATCACATACCCATAGATTCAGCAGCCACTGATAATGACGGCCTAGATTTCTTATTTTACTGGGGGTTGCAAAATGGTGATATTCCAAATCTATCATTCCTTCTTCATTTATCAGTCAGAATTCTTCTAAAAATAATTTCCTGTCAACTATTTGGTTACCTTGAGGAATATTCATACAGGAAAAGAGATAAATACTCGTTTCTCTCTCTTTATTTACTGGTTTCCCCTGACACCTTCCAAAGATGACCGCTGAGGGTTTTTTGGGTTGTTGGGTTTTTTTGTTTTTTGTTTTTTTTTTTTGTATTTTTAAAGTCTTTATGACTCCTGGAGTTTTTATAAGATTATTTTTATGTTTATTTATTTTGAGAGTGACAGAGACAGCGCAAACAGGGGAGGGGCAGAGAGGGAGACAGAGAATCCAAAGTAGTGTGGAGCCCAACGCGGGGTTTGAACCCATGAAACCATGACGGATGCCCAACCAACTGAGCCTCCCAGGTGCCCCGAGTTTTTATAGATTTGATGTCTTTCAATCCACTGTAGGTTTTTTGTTTTAATGTTTATTTTTGACAGAGAGAGACAGAGCATGAGTGGGGGAGGGGCAGAGAGAGAGGGAGACAGAATCCAAAGCAGGCTCCAGGCTCAGAGCTGTCAGCACAGAGCCCGACGCGGGGCTTGAACTCACAGACTGCGAGATCATGACCTGAGCCGCAGCTGGACGCTCAACCGACTGAGCCACCCAGGTGCCCCTGTTCGTTTGTTTTTTAAATGCTCAAATTGTCTCCTTTGCCGGTGGAAGTAACTTCACGGTGACGGCGATTGTTGTCACTTTTGGCATGACCCCAGTAGCCTTTGGTGGCGCCTTGCTTTCTGGGATATGTTTCACTTTCATCTTGTTTTTCTCACCACAGACCTGGAATCAACCGTTTCTCCAGGGAGCCCTGGCAACTTTTAGTGGGAAACAGAAGTAGGGAATACGGTCTTGGTGCTGGGAAGGCTTATGGCTCTTAGGTTGCCATTGTTTCTTTTTTTTTTTTTTCTTCTTTTTTTTTTTTTTTCAACGTTTATTTATTTTTGGGACAGAGAGAGACAGAGCATGAACGGGGGAGGGGCAGAGAGAGAGGGAGACACAGAATCAGAAACAGGCTCCAGGCTCTGAGCCATCAGCCCAGAGCCTGACGCGGGGCTCGAACTCACGGACCGCGAGATCGTGACCTGGCTGAAGTCGGACGCTTAACCGACTGCGCCACCCAGGCGCCCCAGGTTGCCATTGTTTCTAAGCTTTTTCAATGAAGTAGTTACTTTTGTTTGTTTTTGAATAATCTCTCTGTTCAACGTGGGGCTTGAACTCACGATTGTGAGAACAAGAATTGCATGCTCTACCAACTAAGCCAACCCGGTGCTCCAAAGAAGTAATTAATTTTTTTATTTTTAAAAAAATTTTTAATGTTTATTTTTGAAAGAGCGAGAGAGAGAGAGAGAGAGAGAGAGAGCGTGAGCAGGGGAGGGGCAGAGAGGGAGACAGAGAACCCGAAGCAGGCTCCAGGCTCTGAGCTGTCAGCACAGAGCCCAACTTGGTGCTCAAACTTGTGAACCACGAGATCATGACCTGAGCCAAAGTTGGACCTTAACCAACTGAGCCACCCAAGTGCCCCTGAAGTAGTTACTTTTAAGAGAACATTTCCTGGGGCACCTGGGTGGCTCAGTCGGTTATGCATCCAGCTCTTGGTTTTGGCTCAGGTCCTAGATCTCAAGGTCATGATCTCTCCTGGTCGTGAGTTCCGCCCGGCCTCAGGCTCTGTACTGACAGTGCACAGCTCGCCTGGGATTCTCTCTCTATCCCTCTCTCCCTGTTTGTCTCCCCCTGGCACGTGTGCTCTCTCTCTCTCTCTCAAAATAAATAAACTTTAAAAAAAGAGAACATTTCCTGAGTTCATAACAAGTTTTTAAATAAAACGCTTTTTATATATATACAGCCTTCTGAAAGGGAAAAATTAATGCCCTGATTAGTAGCATTTGCCAATTCCGTGGGGTCAGTGCTTCCCCATCACTGATTTCAAGCTTGTTGACACTGGTCACTGAACGCAGACTTTGGAAGAGAGGCTGACCTCAGTTCTAATGAGCTAGGACTAAACCACCAATCTTATTCCAGGAATAATTGGGAGTAGTTACGGATTTTAAGAAGAATGAGAAATATTCAGATGTGGACTCGAGACCCACGGAGGAGGAATGGGGCTAAGGAGGTAAGACTCAAGACAGCGTGGGCGAGGTATGTTTCGTGTGGCCCTGCAGACCCATTCTCCGCCCTCACTTTCCTCTGTGCCCTGGGAAGCTGGCCACATGGTCTGGGGCACTGTTTCCCTCCAGCTTCTGCTTGTGTTTGGCCCACAGCGGGCACCCCAAGGAGATTGGAGGTCTGGGGGAAGGCAGGGTTAGTTAGGACTTCTTCTGCTGGGTTACCACCAGGGCCTGCCTCTCCCTACCAAAGGCCAAACACCCACCCTCTGCCCTCGGCAGTAAGCAATCCCTCCCCAGGGCCCTTAGGGCACAGAGTGCTAATGGTTCCTGCTCTAAATAGCAGCAGGGGAGCCTGATCCCTAAACCCTGCCCGCTGTCTTTATTAACTTTTCTCCAAATTACCAGTTTGCGTGTGCCATCTGTTTCCTGCTGGGACCCTGATACACAAGTGGACCAATTAAGGCCTCAATCAGCGAGAGATTGGGTGACCTGAATTGGATAATGAGCGTTAGTATGGACAGATGTGAGTGAATTCTGGGGATAGTTAGGAAGTAGAGGTGACTTACTGGCTGTCGGGCACATGAACCCTGTGGGACGGGGCCAGGCAGCCCTCCGCCTGAGTTATTCACCATCAGGAGTGTTGGGGAATGGGGAAGCACTGTGTTCCATCATCCCACCGGGCGGGCAAGTCACAACAGACGTCGGCATATCAAAACCACGGGAAACCTGCTTAACTTCTTGTTACTGAGCTCCCCGCAATGTATTTGACATCGCAATCCGACCCCTTACGTTGCAGGAAACTTCTGTGAAACTCGTGTTCCTTGGGCCACACTCTGAAACGCTAAGCTTTTAAGAACTGGTAAATATTACTTAGGAAACAAAAAAGCAAAGACGTGCATTTGTATCTCACGTTTGCTAAGGAGTTTTAGATTCCATTCTACATCTCAAGTTTGGTAAAATTATTGCTTGAACATCGTTGACCTTAAATTGTACATATTGATTCTCTATTTTGCCCCAAATTGTCTAGGAAATAACTCTGATATGAGTATGTAAGCATGTGTACTTGAGAAAGATTGTACTTATTCATAGCCACTGGCCTTTGCCTCTGGAGAAACACATTCCCAATTCCAGATGCAGAGATCTGGAGGGTGAAGGAAAAATCTGGAGGAAGGTGTTGAACAGACACATAATAGAAAGGATGACACGATAGGAGTTGAAGGGTCGCTCCTCTTATAAAAAAGCCAGCTAAGAAAGAATGAGCTTTGGAAAACAGAGCTGGTGCCCAAACACCTGTTTCCATGAAAAGAAACTGATATTCCTTGGAAAAATGGCTGATTCTGGGGCTGAGCAGAGAAGTGCTAGATAAGCCTAGGTCATCTGGCTGTGTCCAGAAGAAAAACAACAACGACAACTAAAAAATGGATGGGGACATGTTAAAAGGACACAGAAGCCAGCTTGAAGGTCAAATCTGGGATAATTTAAGTACAAAAATAGTAACAGTAATGGATCATATCCTATTGGATAAAGTGAGAATTCATGAGCCCATTCTAAGATAAACAAATAGGGAAAGGGCAAGAATCATCAATGGAGGCTAAAACTAGTGGGTGCAAGTTGGATAGTGAGGTATTTATCTATTCTCAAAGTCTCTCCCTTCAAGAGTCTTATTGATTACAGAGGGAAAAATTAAACTTGACAGTGGAGGAAACTGGCAGACCCCACCTTCATCAAATGATCCAAGCTTAACATCAGTAATGGGACAACTTGACATCATCTGCCTCCTGATGGACAAATTGAGAAGAACACAACATTGTCCCTGTGGTATTCCTGCCAAAAATGCATAATCTGAAACAAACCATGAGAACATACAAGATGAACCCTAATTAACGGACATTCTACACAATAATGGACTCGTCACTTCAAAAATTTCCAAAGTCATGAAAGACATAAAAATTGAACAACTGTTCCAGATGAAAGATGCCAAGAAACATAACTGAATATAGGGAATGATCTTAGATTTCCATTTGCCATAAAGAATATTACTGGGAGGGGAACCTGGGTGGCTCAGTCAATTAAGCATCTGACTCTTGGTTTCAGCTTCGAGCCCCATATCTGGCTCGGTGCTGATAATGTGGGGTCTGATTGGGATTCTCTCTCCCCCCCACCACATAAATAAATAAACTTTAAAAAATAAATAAACTTATAAAAAGGAATATTAGTGGGTAGTTGGTAAGCATTCCAATATATCTGTAGATCAGATAACAGTACTATATCGATGTCAATTTCCTGATGTTGATAATGACACTGTGATTATGTAAGAGAATATCCTTGTTTTTGTGAAATAAACAGTGAAGTATTTAGGGATAAAGGGGCACATACCAACTTACTCTCAAATGGTTTAGAAAAAACTATAGAGAGAGAAAGAAATGATAAAGTAAGTGCAGAAAAATACTTAGAGGATCTGGGTAAAGAATATATGAGTTTTTTTTAATTTTATTAAGTAATCTCTGCAGCCAAGATGGGGCTCAAGCTCACAACCCCAAGACCAAGAGTCGCATGCTCTACTGACTGAGCTAGCGGGCGCCCTAAGAATTCTTTATTTTATTGCAATTTTCTTTCTTTCTTTCTTTCTTTTTTTATAATGTTTGTTCGTTTTTGAGAGAGGGTGAGATAGAGGCATGAGCAGGAGAGGAGCAGAGAGAGAGGGAGTTGCAGAATCCAAAGCAGGCTCCAGGCTCTGAGCTGTCCACACAGAGCCTGATGTGGGGCTCGAACTCACGGACCACGAGATCATGACCTGAGCCAAAGTCGGACGCTCAATTGACTGAGCCACCCAGATGCCCCTATTGCAACTTAAAAAAAAAAAAAAGTTTATTTATTTTGAGAGAGAGATCACGCATGAGCAGGGGAGGGGGGCAAAGAGAGGGAGAGAGAGAATCCCAAGCAGGCTTTGCACTGACAGTGCAGAGCCTGATGTGGGGCTCAAACCCATTAACCATGAGATCACCACCTGAGCTGAAACCAAGAGTCGGATGCCTCACCGAGTGAGCCACCCAGGCGCCCCTGCAACTTTTTTATAAATCTGAAATTATGTAAAATATAAAAAGTTTTAAAGAAATGAGGATCTTTACGTGCATCAGGAATGATTTTGGCTGCAAGAAAGGAAAGCTGACGTCTAGTGATTTCAACAAATTTATTTCACATAAATCCAGAGGAAAACTAGGTGCTGGTTAAGCTACCCAACAATGGCAAAGTTGTTTTTTGTCTTTCTGAATGCTGAATTTGTTCTTATGCTTTCTCTTTCCATGGTTGCAAGATGGCTCCAGAGATCCAGGCATCACCTCTGTGTTCAAAGTATATAGAAAAAGGGGTTAGCCGTGGCTAAATGTGTTCCTAGTATCTGAAAACCCAAAGTTTACCTATAAGCTTTCCTCGAGGTTTGCCCTTACGTCTCAATAACCAAACTGGACATGTTGCTGACCCCCCAGATGAGGGAGGCTGGGAGGGGGGATCTGCCACTCTGGTCTCTGCAATAGAAGATTGGAGGGAATGTTTGCCAAACTCAGAAGTCGAATGCTTTCAATTTGCAGACTACAGACCATATTAATTCTTGGACCCATCCTATGATTCCATTCTTAACGGCAGCATTTCTTAAGGTTTGACCCCCAAACCACCTGTAACAGAATCATTTGTTACAAAGGCAGAATCCTGAGCTACAGTCCAGTCTGTAAAAGTCATAATCTCTGGGGATGGGATATAGGAATATAAATTTTAAACAGACACCTGGGTTCCAACAAAGTCATAGACAAAGGCAAACGGAAAATAGTAACATACCTAGAAATACTGGGTAAAACATAACAAAATCTGTAATGCATACTTGAACTCACAAGAAAAGAAAATTCTCAAGTGACTAAAATAGTAAGCATGTGGTTATCTCTTCCAGCAATCTAGGAGTTTCGAGTTTTAAAAAAAATCCACACGTTATTCAGATTTCCCCAGTTTTTTCCTGTTATCCTTTTTCTGATCCAGGACTTCACATGACATTTAGTTATCACATCACCTTAGGATCTTCTTGGCTGTGAAAATGGGAGTTTCAGTTTTTAATGCCCAGAGAGTCCCAAGCCAGGACCCTCAGGTCCTCAGGTATGTTGGGAGAAGCAGTCTTCCTGAGCATTCTCGGACATTCTGGTTGGTCATGCCACAAATGCAAACCTCTGATCCTTCTTTACTGGGCATTTCTCAGGGATGTGTTTGCAGCAAGCAACTCTGAGAGACCAAGTGATGCCTTCTTCCGGCACAAAGAACAGGCTCGTTCTATTGTAACAGAACCCACTGTATGTGCATCACCCCAGTGGGACTTGATGGGTAAGGAGAATTGACACAAAAATGATGCTCATGCTGCTTGCTGTGTGGTGTCTCTCACCCAGGAATCTCATGCCTGCTGCCAGAATCCATGAAACAGTAACAGATTACTGCATTAGCTTGTAAGCAGGGTAAAATTTCAGCCCAAAAGAGTGAAATCTATCCACTGGCAAAGTTAACAAAGAAGTTTGGCTATTTCTGGCTGGGCTCCAGGGGAAAACAATCCCCTTAAGAAACCAAAAACTTGGATCTATATGGGCTTAGGGTCTGCATTTATAGTATCCATGTAATGAAATCCCCATGTCTAGTAACTGATTCTCCTATAGCTCATGGAACAAAGCAAAACTACATTTCAGTCATATCCCCACTCCCCAGGATTCCCACAGGAAAAAAATAAAGCCCCCTAAAGATGAAAGCATAGCTAAAAACTTTAGGAAACAATTCATCATAAGCAAGAGCGAGTGGATACAACAAATAGAATCAGAGGTCCCCACACTTGTGCTAATAGAACTACATGCTGAAAGAGAATATCAAACTAGTATAAAGGCATGAAAGAAGGAATAAAAAATAAGAAAAGAACAGACTCTAAATAAAGATCAGCCAGATTTGAAAAGATTAGGTGGGAAAACATAGTTCTTAAAGAAGATAAAACTCAATAGACAGGTTAAGCAGCAGGTTAGACAGAGCTGAAGAGAGGAGTTAATAAAGTGGAAGATAGATCTAAGGAAATTACCCAGAATGTAGCACAGAAATAGAGTGGGAAAATATGAAAGGGAGGTAAAAAGATATGAAAAATAGAATGAGAAAGTCTGATATGCATCTAACTGAACTTCGAGAGGGAAAGAATAGAGAATATAGAGAAGAAGCAGTGTTTGAAGAGATTTTTAGAAAAATTTCTAGAACATTTGAAAGGTGTGTAGCAGAGTCTTCCAGTTGTTCTTCAGTATATGTTCTCCCCTCATCTAATGCTGTGGTCCTTGGAGTGAGGTCCCAGAGCAGGCAGCATCAGCATCACCTGATAGCTTGTTAGAAATGCACATTCTCAGCCCTATCCAAGATCTACTGAATCATACATTCAAAAGTGGGGCTCAGGAATCTGTGTGTTAATAAGCTCTTCAGTGATTCTGATGAATGCTAGTTTGAGATCCACTGTTCCATTATAATAGATTCCTGATTTTTAGCTGGGCAAATGGCTTTCTTGTATTTAGGTGTGGCCATGTAAGTTCTGTTCAATGGGATGGATATAAAAAGAAGTTAATGTAGCAGCCTCTGAGAACCTGCCTCAAGAGACACAGTGCATATGCCCTTTTCCCCATTCTCGCGTTCCTCTATCTTGTTCTTAGAATGTTGGTGCCACCATCTTGCACCATGAAGTTGGCAAAGCAATAAGATAAATACCTTGACTTTCTTCCTTCCTTTCGTTTTTCTTTCTTTCCTTCCTTCCTTCCTTCCTTCCTTTTCTTTCTTTTCTTTTCTTTTCTTTTCTTTTCTTTTCTTTTCTTTTCTTTTCAAGTGAGCTCCATGCCCAATGTGGGGCTTGAACTTGCAACCTCAAGATCAAGGGTCACATGCTCTACTGACTGGGTCAGGCCAGTGCCCTAATAATACCTTGAGTTCTACATGGGAGAGAAATAATCTTTCATTCTGTTTAAAGTCACTTTTTGGGAGATTTTCTCTTAGAGCAAAATCTAATCCTTATACAGGTCTTCAGACCGAAATATATTGAGTTCTAAACAAGATAAATAAAACAAAATCCACAACTCAGCATCTTGTAACAAAACTATAAAGTAACCAAGACGAAGAGAAAGATTATCTACAAAGGAACAGAAATGAAGCTAACAGCACCAGCCCTGGCACCCAAAGAAGCCAGAAGACTTTTTTTAAAGTCTTCAAAGTTCTGAACCTTCAAATAACTGATACCATAAATCCTAAGCAATTCTCTTACAAACTTTATCAAACATGAAAAGGTATGAGAATAACTTAGACCAGGTTCAGCAATCTACAGTCACTGGGCCAAATCTGTCCCACTCTCTGTTTTTATAAATGAAGTTTCATTGGAATCCTGCCCTGTGAATTTATTTATGCGTTGTTTACGGCTGCTTTCCTGCTTCAATGGCAAAGGTGAATAGTTCCAAGGAGATAAGACCCTATGGTCTGCAAATCTTACAATACTTACTGTCTGGCCCTCTGCAACGAGAAGTTTGCTGATGCCTGACTTAGACAAAGGAGACATCTTAATGACTGTGAATTCCCGGTGTTTTCCTTCTGTTCTTCATAGGGAGATGCCCAGGGGGGTGGTGGCTGTGGTCAGCAGGCCTGAGGAGCTTCAAAATAAAGCTCCCAGGTTTGTAATTCCACTTCTGCCGGAGCAGCCACGTGAGCATCCGGAAACAACTTGGCTTACGGCAGCACACGCCGTCTAGGTCCTGATTCTGGGTCCAGGTTTGGGTCTTGAAATTACTTTTTTTTTAGGTTTATGTATTTATTTTGAGACAGAGTCAGAGAGCATGAGCAGAGGAGGGACAGAGAGAAAGACACAGGATCTGAAGCAGGCCCCAGGCTCTGAGCGGTCAGCACAGAGCCCAATGAGGGGGCTCGAACTCATGAACCGCAAGATCATGACCTGAGCTGAAGTCAGATGCCTAACTGACTGAGCCAGCCAGGCACCCCCAGGTCTTGAAATTCTTGGGGTGTCCAACTTATGCCCCCTTTCCTTGCCTGTGCCTTAGCTTTGCACTTTTGTCCAGGTAGGGGCTTTCTGCTGGAAGACCTGGCCATGGCCCATCACACATACATCAGTTGTGAGTGACAAAGGGGAACAAAGAAAGCTGAAACCAAATGCCTGAGAGTCATGATTTACATCAAAGAATCTCAGAGAGTGGACCAGAGGCACTAGAGGAAGGGAGGGACAGGGCTGAAAACACAAATATTGCTTGAAAGCGTGTGCAAGGAGTAATTAGATGCCCAGATCCCCTCCCTGATTGCTCAAAGCTAAGTGATGACTCCTTTCCTCCGTGACCGTGGACAGGAGGTTATACTTCTAGGGAAACTGAGCCAAAGAGATTCTGAACTTTGGGTAAGGCAAAGAAAAAGCTGGGAGTGAGGTGCCATCTGAAAATGGGTAAAGAGCAAGCCAAGTGTCTCAAATGGTGAGACACTTAGGTCTTTTTTCCCACTTGGCGCTCAGAATGCAGCAGCCAGGCTTATTGTCCTGGAGGGTAGACTAGAAGATTCCTCAGGTGGGAGAAACTGAGTGTGTAAGACAAAACAGAACAAGACAAAACCGATCCTAGGGATACTGTTATCTGGGGGACAAGCAATGAAAACTCTGGGTTTCTCTCAATACCCTACAGCGAATTCACAAGTCAAGAAGCCCGGCACATGCACACAGAGCTTACAGTCAGTTGTTTAAAACTAAATGGCATTCATTCTTTTTTATTTTTTCCTGATGTTAATAGAAATACATACTTCTTTTTAAAAATGCATATCATTTAGGGCCACCTGGGTGGCTCAGTCGGTTGAGCGTCCGACTTCGGCTCAGGTCATGATCTCATGGTTTGTGAGTTCGAGCCCCCCGTCGGGCTCTGTGCTGACAGCTCGGAGCCTGGAGCCTGCTTTGGATTCTGTGTCTCCCTCTCTCTCTGTCCCTCCCCCATTCATGCTCTGTGTCTCTCAAAAATAAAAATAACCATTAAAAAATATTTAAAAATGAACATCATTTAGAAATGTGTAGAACAGGGGTGTCTGGGTGGCTCAGTCAGTTAAGCATCTGACTCTTGATTTTGACTCAGGTCATGATCTCATGGTTCATGAGTTCAAGCCCCAAATCGGGCTGTGTGCTGACAGCACGGGGCCTGCTTGGGATTCTCTCGCTCCTCTCTCTGCCCCTCCCTGCTTTCTCTCTCTCTCAAAAATAAACAAAAAAAAAAAAAAAGAGAGAGAAAGAAATGTGTAAATCAGAAGATGATTTTCCCAGTAGTCTCTACATCCCCAAAGGCAACCATTGTTAACCATATGTTGATATGTTTAGACGAATTTTTTTTCATTTAAATATAACTGGTCCTGGTTTGATTCCTGTGACAAAGGCCAAAATAACAAGGCTTTAAAGAAAATTGATTGTTATCTTTCAGTCACATAATGCTCTAGAAGCAGTCCAGAGCTAATAATTGTGGTTCCACAGTGCTGGGGTCCCAGGTCCCTTTGCTACCATTGTTCTGTCATTCTCAACACATAGTTTTTATCTAATGGTCTAAGATAGCTCCTCCCAATGTAGTTACTGCAACCATATTCCAGCCAGTGAGAAGTGGAAAGAGTCCACTCTCCTTTTGTCAAGTAACTGCTAGAGAAAGTTGCCTGTATTACTTCTGCTCACCCTCTATTGGGTGAAACATAATCACATGACCGCACCTATTTGCTAGGGCCACCCTATTGAGTGGAACATAATCACATGACCACACCTATTTGCAGGGGAGAGTGGGAAATGTAGTCTTTAACTGGCTTTAGTGGGGTGAAGCTGTGCCCAGCTAAAGGTCAGGGTTTCTTTTAATAAAGGAAGCAGGGGAGACTGAGTATTGGGAGATAACTAGCAATCTCTGCTACAGAATACTTAAAAATACATATTTTAAAACATTTTTATTTCCAGAAACAAGGAATTATACATATTTAGCATCTCTGTCTAAATTATGAATTTAGAGTAACGGATCACCAGAGATTTGGGGAAAGCCTTTCGATGGAGATCAAAGTGAACAAACTAAAAAACTGACCTCCGACAAGACAGAGGCACGCAATGTAAGGAGTAGAAGAAAATGTAAAAGCAGAAACAAACAACCTGTAATTAATAGCACGTCTATGAAATGAGTACAGGATGCTGTTAGAAAAGAAACATTCGGAAACCAGGAAAAAGCTCTTAGAAATTAGAAAGATAATCACAGAAATAAAAGTTGAATAGAAGGGTCAGAGGATAAAGTTGAGAAACCGTATCAGGAGACAGAACAACAACAACGAGATGAAAAGAAATAGAAAATAGAAGAAAATTGGAAGAGCATTGTAGAAGATCTGTTAGCTGACTGATAGATATTCCAGAAAGAGAGAGCAAAGTAAGTGAAAATTACCAAACAATAAGACAGGTTTTCAGAACTGAAGGGTGAGGTGTCCGGTTTCTGCACACGTATCGCCGCCCTGCACAGCGGACAACGAAAGCTCCACACCAAGGCACATCGTCATAAAACATCAGCACACTAAGCCTGCAGAGAATGGGGAGGGAGACAAAACAAAAATAAACAAACAATACCGGCCCTCGAAAACCAGGTCAGCCACAAAGAAAACAGAATGTGAGTGGCCTTCTCAAAAGCAACCTGAGAAGCGAGAAAACAGTGAAGCAATACATTCAGAGATCTAAGTGAACAAGACTTCCCGCGAACCAGACTATTCTTAGCCAAACTGTCAATCAAATAGGAGAGTAAAATGAACACACACTCGGTTGCAAGGATTTTATCTTTTCTGTACTCTTTCTCCCCCCCCCCCCCCCAGGAAACTATGAGAGAATGTTCTCCACTAAAATGAAGGAGGATGTGAAGCAGACCACAACCCGGGGTGTAGGAAGCAGGTCAGAGGACGGGGGATGACGGGATGGAGGTGAGGACAGGGCCAGCACGACAGCACTCAGTAGGCCCGTAGCGCAAGCAGTCCGGGCGGAACAAGAGATCAAAGTACTCCGGGAGAGAAGTTCCCCCCCAGCTGACCATTCACACCCACAGTGATGTCTTCCACTGCTCTGTTGGAGAGTTTGGGAAAGAGTTTGCAACGGGTTGATAAAAATGTAAGCAAATAAAAAGCAGAGGCCGTGATTACCCCCCCCAACAGTATAAAAATGGAACCATAGCACACTATGTAAGCACTTAGTGACTTACCAAAAATGATCATATAACCACATTGAAAGAATGGGAGCAGGGAAGATCATATTTTTGTTGAGGAGACAAAATAGCCAGGGCATCCTTTTCCATAACAGAAAATAAAGACTTAATATCTAAAACTGAAAACAAAAATCACAAAACGGCAGGACAAATTTATTTCCAGTGGGAATTGGGAATTGCTTCTTTTTAAAGTTATGGGCCTTGTTAAACTATTGCTAAACAACTCACGTGTATTTATTTGATTAAGGGATTAAAAATGATCAGGCTAACCATAATAAGGATAGAAATGGAATAGGATATCTTCCAAATCAGATAGGAGAAATATGGAAATAAAAACCAGTCATTCAGGGCAATAAAAGGGAGCTATGGTGGACAACTGCCCTGGTGAATCGGTGGATGAACATTGTGGAATTAGTCCAATACCCATTCCGACGTCCAACTGTGCCTTGCTGTATTTCGAAGGCTGGGATTCTGGATGCCATTTTGGCTCTTCCAATCAGATTTTCTCCCTGATTTGGTTTGTAAGGCGCAAGTGAAGCAGGGTCTGGGTGTGTGCTGTTTCTGTTTGTGAGGACAGCCGGGGAGGTGTCTGATTTCTCTTCAGTGGAGTCTTATCATCACAATAGCTGTACAGGTTTGGAAGCTGGCAGCTGTAGGGACAGCTTTCCAATTCAGTAAGTAGCTTCCAGATTTCAGAAGGGGCAGTGGCTCTTCTGGTGGCCTGGTTCTGCTCTCAGAGTCTCAAAGTGGCTCCCAAAGTCACTCCTGAATGTCCAACCTAGAATCCTCACCCTCCAGAGAAATCCTTAAGCCATTTTATACCCTAGAGTAAATCCTTTTGTACTTAAAGTTTCCAGAATGAATTCTGTTCTCTGAAACTGAACCCAGACAACATTAACAGGAAAGCAGAAAGTAAGAAGAAAAAGTATGGTAAATACCATAAAATAAAACAGAAGAATTCAGTTATAATTAAAATTAATCCAATCATAACAAAACAAGCTAAACTCTAGCTAGCAGAGATATAGTCTCATACTAAAAATTCTAAGCAATCCAGCTATATGCTCTGAGACACGTGAAAAACAATGAAATACTACTACACAGCAGTTAAATCATAAACGAATCTCAAAAACATAATAGGAAACGACAAAGGTTGCAAAAGACTATTCAGCATGATGTCATTTTTGCAAAACTAAAAAACAGAAGTTGGTACTCAGCGCAGTTGGCAGATTCATGTATCATACGTAATAAAACTATAAAAACATGAGTAGAACGATACGCACAACAGCGACTAGGGAGGAAAGAGAAAGAATAAGGGTGGGGCTTTAGTTAGGTCTAAATTTATCTTTCTTTAATAAATACCAAGCTAGTGGAGCGGAGTGTTTTAGGTTTAATCTCGAGTGGGGGGCGTGGGTGTCGTCAATACTATTTTCTGTACTCGTCCGCGTGTCTCCAGTGTTGCCTAATTTACAAAACACAGCCCCACTCAGCGCTGCCCATATTCTGCAGGGCGACGTCGCGGGAGAGCAGCTGCTGGACGGCAGAAGAGCGGGGACAGCGGGGAGGCCGGCACCTGGCTGGGGGCGGGGAGACTCGGAGGGAACCTGGAAGAGGGGCGCGGAGTTTGCACGCGGGCGGGGACGGCGGCACCAGGGTGCGCACGTCGCCAGGTGGTTTTACAAACTGAGGTGCGGAGTTGGTGGCTGTCCCTGCGCGCGCCCGGGGGGACCGCGAGCGGAGCCCACCGAGGGCGGGCGTAGGCCCCGCGGCGCCGGAGCCGCTGGAGGGAACGAACGCTCGGGCTTCGGGCTCCCAGTCGTCTCTCCCCACCCCCCCTCGGGGGGGGGGGCGGCGGCGGCTGCGGGCAGGAGGGAGGCAAAGCGGCGGAACCGGGGTGGGGGTGGGGGGGCAAAGGGTGCTGGAAGCCGGTTCCCAAATCGTACTCCCCGAGGCCAGGATGCCCCCCTCCCCCCCCACCCCCCGCGCTGCAGCCCGCCAGTCACGCCGCTGCTCGCACGCGTCGGCGCGGGTGTGCTTTGCAGACGGGGTTCGCTCCGGGGCGCCGCGGGCCGCGGGCCCGGGCCCGGCCGGGAGCGCCCGCTGCAGCCCTCGGGCGGCGGGGCGGCGGGGCGGCGGGGCGGCGGGGCGGCGGGGCGGCGGGGCGGCGGGCGGGCCGCGGCGAGGGCGGGGCCGGCCGCGCGGGGGCGGACCTCGGCGCGCTCCCGGCCGCTCGCTGGCTGTGGGGCCGCGGCGGCTCCTCTGCCGGGTCGCGCCGGAGGACGGGCCTTCGGGCGGCGGCTCGGGCGGCCTGCGGACGGACGCGCGGGCCGAGGCGCAGGCCCCGCGCCCGCCGTCTCCCCCTCCCGCCGGGCCCCGGGCCCGCGCCATGGCCGCCTCGCCGGGCTCCGGCAGCGCCAACCCGCGGAAGTTCAGTGAGAAGATCGCGCTGCACACGCAGCGGCAGGCCGAGGAGACGCGGGCCTTCGAGCAGCTCATGACCGACCTCACTCTGTCGCGGGTGAGGGCCCCGGGGCCCCGGGGGCGCGGGCGGCGGCGGCGGCGGCGGCGGCGGCATCGGGGCCGCGCGGGGGAGCGGGGCCGGCGCGGCCGCGGCCTCGGCGCTTCCCCCGCCCGCCGGCCCCTGGCGCGGCCCCGCGGAGGCGGGAGGGCGGCGGCGCGAGGGCGGCCTGAGGGGGAGGGCGAACGGAGCCCCGGGAGGAAATCACCAACGGCTCGGAGGCGGGCGGCGCGGCTTCGCGGGGCTCCGCACATCCTCCGCCAGCCAGCGCCTGTGGCCGGCGGGGCGGGGAGGGCCGCGGGGCCCGGGGAGGGGTGGGGGAGCCGCGGGGGTGGGCCTCGGGGAGGGGGGGGGCGCATCGCGTGCGAGGGAGGCTTCCCTCTCCGCTCCGCGGAGGTGCCTTCTCGGTCCGCTGTACTGCGCTCGGCCCGGATGTGTTAGGAGGACTGGCAAGGTGCACGGCGTCGCTGGTGACGGAGGAGGGTCCAGGAGGAATGAGTAAGGCGCGAGCCGGGACAAACACCCGGAGGTTGGGAAACTGCGGAGTGAGGCAGTGGAGGATGGAGAGCCAAGAGGAGTGTCCGCGCAGGGCCGCGGGGAGGAGGGTCCGCGGGAGCCGGCCAGGCCTTGAGGCCCCCGAATGCTGACCTTGAAGGACCATCGCGAGCACCGCGGAGGATCTGCAGATGCGGGGCGGGCTGGACGCCGAGCTGGGGGCCGAGCGGCTGCGCTGCGGGTCCCCCGCTCACTTCAGCTGCAGACACGTTGTTTTTTTGGCCAGTACGGTGTTTGGGAAAACTTCTTGAATCTGTTGCCAGAAGTTTTTAATTGGGACATTTTCATATCAAATCAATCTTTCTTTTCTTTTTCTTCCTTTCTCTCTCTTTTTCTTTCTCTTCCTTCCTTTCTCTTTTTCTCTCTTTCACTCTTTTTCTTTTTTCTCTTTCTTTCTCTTTTTTTCTATCTCCTCCTTTCTTTTTCTTTTCCTTTCTCTTTCTTTTTTTCTTCCTTCCTCTCTTTTTTCCTTTCTTTCTTTCTCTTCCTTCCTTTCTCTCTCTTTGTCTTTCTTTTTCTTCCTTTCTCTTTTCCTTCCTTCCTCCCTCCCTCCCTCCCCCCCTCCCCAGTCTCTCCCCTCTTTTTCTTCTTTCCATTTCTGTGTATATTTCTATTTCTTAAAAAAATTTTTTTTTAACATTCATTTTTGAGAGTGAGAGAGTCAGAGCTTGAGTAGGGGAGGGGCAGAGAGAGAGGGAGACACAGAATCTGAAGCAGGCTCCAGGCTCTGAGCTGTCAGCACAGAGCCCAACACGGGGCTCGAGCTCATGGGGCTCGAACTCATGGACCGTGAGATCACGACCTGAGCTGAAATTGGACGCTTAACCAACTGAGCCACTCAGGTGCCCCTCTGTGTCTGTCTGTGTCTATGTCAATTTAAAATTAGGAGACCTGGTAGCAGTTATCCTGAATCCCCATATGACATCTATCGGCTGGAGCTGGGTGGTGGTTGCCCCTCAACTGGGGCACAAATTCTCGAGTCGGTCGGGTTCACACCACACCCTGTCATGAGCTCCCACACCAAAGCTGGGTGTCATTTGCCACTTACCATATTTTTTATGGTGTTTTCTTTTAGTGAGGCGAAAGGGAAATGAAATATTTCTTATACTTACATTTTTATGCTAAGAAAAATATACAAAGAGAGAAAGAAGGCTGAGGGTTTCAATAATTTTTTTTCTCATGCCCTGGCCAGCTTCCCTCGTTTATTATCTGCCTGGTTTCCACAGGCGTATACATGTGTGACCTTGGTTAGACTCAGGAGTGAGCATGATGAACTCAGAGCCCGTGGAGAATGGTTGGGTGAAAGCTGAGGTTTACTGCTGGGATGTGTGTGTTATGTGTTGTTTAGATACATAAAGTGTGTGCACAAATACATGCCCTCTGCATGTCTGTAGAGCTAGAGTTGGTCCAGTCTCTCACCCAGTTCGTGAATCCTCTTTAAAGCACTCCTGATAGGGGTGCCTGGCTGGCTCAGTTGGAGCCTGCGACTCTTGAACTCAAGGTTGTTAGTTCCGGCCTCACATTGGGTGTGAAGATTACGTTAAAAAAATAAAAATAATAAAAATAAAGGGTTCCTGATAGATGAAGCCATGAGTAATGTATAGACTCTTTTTTTAAAAATGTATTTATTTACATACTCACGTATTTATGTATTTACATATTTACAAGTTTATGTATTTATTTTGAGAGAGAATGTGCGTGCACGAGCAGGGGAGAGTCAGAGACAGAGACAGAGAGAGAGAGAGAGAGAATCCCAAGCAGGCTGCTTGCTGTCATCCCAGACCAGACCGTGAGATCATGACCTGAGCTGAAACCAGGAGTCGGATAGTCAACCAACCGAGCCACCAAGGCATCCCTGTATAGACTTTTTAAGGCAAATATTTTTTCAAAGAACCTCCATGTTCATTTAAATGAGTTTGGTTATGTTACTTAAAAATAATTCAAGCATAAACTTGTACATAAAGTCCTTTGATTATAGTTGTGGTTCAATCATAACTAAAAGATGTGCACAGAACAGATTCACTCAGCGTTAAAAATGCAATAAATTCGAATTAACATCATTAATTTGATACGATAAATGCTAATTTGCCAAACTCAGTTGAAGCTCTTAGTATGAATATGATGCTAACCCCTAATAATTCAGATTTTCTTGGGTTAAACGAGGCTGGTCAGGTGTGCTCCATGGGATAGCTCAGTTCACCCACTCCTTTCCTCTGTTCTGATCACTACAAAATTACGATGTCACTTTTCCCTTTACCTGGGACAGTACATCATGTACATGTTAGTTCCTCCTGTGTTCTTTCTCTGCTATCAGTTTTCACATAAAGTAATACTACTTGGGTTCACCGTGTTTATTTTTTTTGTATATGTTAAAAAAAAATTTATGAGTAATCTCTATGCCAACCTGGGGCTTGAACTCACAACCCTGAGATCAAGAGTTGCCTGCGGTACAGACTGAGCCAGCCAGCCGTCCCAGGTCCAATGTGTTTATAACACAAAGGCAAATGATAACACTGGATTTGCTGGGGGATATTTGCTTATTTAAAAACTTTAAGGATTATTTTCATAATGAAATTCACAAAACTGAACACTTCTCATAGGGAACTCTTAGATTCCTGAAGTATATGTCTATAAACCTTCAAGGGTCCAAAGAGCCCAGGTGGAGAAGAATCCATCTAGTTCATTATCGGTCACTGGATGACAGATGTACTGACTTTCCCATGGCGTGGCGTTTCCCGTTTTTCCACCAGCCCATGGCAGAATGGATAATCGATGTAGGTACTCTTTCCTCTCTGAGCCTGGGCTGCTCTTCAAGGCGTTCTCTATACAATCAGAGCCAGTCCTTCGGAGTTGGAGTTAAGTCTTATTTGCCTAGTCGGCGGGATAGACTGGATGATGGAGTGTTTTTCACTCTAGCTGTAGGGGCTCGGCCTTACTAGGAGGCAATGGGAATATTTGGAGAAGAGAATGCCGTGGGAGGGTTGCTTTAGTCGCAGCCCTTGGGATGGTAGGAAGGATTCACACGTGGATCCTGGTATGCCTGGAAAGAGACCGTCCCTTTGTTCATTCATTCGTCAGTACTGGAGTACCCGCCGTGGTTGATGGGGTGGGGGTGGAGGCTCAGACTTGGCGCCTTGCTTCAAAGGTCTTATTAATTTGTTCATCAGATGCTTATCGGATCCCTGGTGTGTGCCAGAGATTAGGATGGACACAGGGCATATCGTGGCCAGCAAGCGAAACGCAGCCTCCTCATGGATTTTAGGGTTTAACGGAGAAGATATTCCTGTGACAAGTCAGGACACGTTTTGATGAATATTGCAGAAAGGGAAGCAGGCGTAGCTCTGGGAATGGATGGTAGGGAGTCCTCACCTCTTCTAGTGGCCTAAAGGGTTAGTGGGGTTGGGGTAGCCATTTGAGGGTATGTGCTTGTGTGTTGAGGGAGAGAGAATGTTTCAGGTGTAGGGAACAGAGGCCCAGCGAGGGGACAAAGGTGGTGATCTGAGCTGAGGCATTCACAGGGATCGGATTGTAGAGACAGGACCTGGGACTTGAGCCTAAGGACAATGGCGAGTCAAGGAAGGGGTTGACGTAGGGGCGATTTGCGATGCCTCTGGCTCCAGGATCGTGGATAGGACAGAGGAGAAGGTGGCAGAGAAAGCATTTGGAGGTCATGATCGTCCAGGAGATGTGATGATGGCCTTGACGCTAGGGGGGAGCAAGAGGAAGGCAGAGAGGTGAACAGATCGATACTTTATAGGAGCTAGAAATGACCAGAGCTGGCAAATGGACGATCCCCGGCTTTCAGACTTGAGCCATTTCCGGGTATCCTCTAGAAAGGGGGGCAGCACTGGTGGGAGCAGACGCTTCACTGTCAGGAGATGGTGAGCGTGAGGTGCCTATGAAGCACGTAAGTAGAGATGGCCCCGCAGGCCGTTGTTTACATGGTCCTGAAGCCACATGAGGATCTCCGAATAAGGGGGGGAAGTCTGGACCAGTGACAGAAGTATGGGGACCTTTGGTGTGGAGTCGTAGGAGTAGATTCAGCCGCCTGGGAAGAATTTCAAGAACACGTCTTGCAAATTGGTGAACTAAACTCTAATTTGACCCTTGCAAGGGTAGAAAGGTGTACGTGTGCCCAAATGTGTCTTTTTTTTTTTTTTTTTTTTTTTTTTTTTGAGACAGAGAGAGACAGAGCATGAACAGGGGAGGGGAAGAGAGAGAGGGAGACACAGAATCTGAGACGGGCTCCAGGCTCTGAGCTGTCAGCACAGAGCCCGACGCGGAGCTCGAAGCCACGGACCGTGAGATCATGACCTGAGCTGAAGTCGGACGCTTAACTGACTGAGCCACCCAGGCGCCCCATCTTTTTTTTTTTTTTTAAGTTTATTTATTTATTTTGAGAGGGAGAGAGTGCGTGCACAAATGGGGGAGGGGCAGAGAGCAAGGGAGAGAGAGAGAATCCCAAGCAGGCTGTGCCCCACGGTCAGTGCTGAGCCCAATGTGGGGCTCGAACCCAGGAACCGTGAGATCGTGACCTGAGCCAAAGTCGGATGCTTAGCCAACCAAGCCACCCGGGTGCCCCCAAGTGTGTTTTTAAAAAAAATAATAATCAGGAGCAACAGTGAATATTGGGATCTGACATCAAAGTCCGGATGCTGGCTTCTTTTGAAAAATGAAATCATCTAATGACACTCCCCCTACGTTTCTGCCTGGAGCCCCGCCCGCAGTGGCTTCCCCCAGCAGAAGGGGCATGTGACGTACGTGCTCCTCAGTTTGCCACCGTCCGCACTGCTCCCTGCGGTGCCCCTCACAGTGACCCCTGCTGCTTCACGTCTCTTCCTGCTTGGCACCTGCAGGCGTTTGGGGTTGTGAGGCCTGCTGTGGAGGGGACGAGGACAGGCCCAGAGAAGCCCAAGGAGCTTAAAGGGAAGGTGGGGGAGGGGAGCCAGCAAAGAAGACGGAAGAGCAACCAGAGGGGGAAAAGCGAGAATGTCGACCAGCTGAGCCCGGTGCCGCCGCCTCGGTCTGACATGATGAGGGACGCGTCGTTTGGTCCAGTCAAGTGGGGCGGTCGCTGGTAATCTTGGCGAGAGGCCCTGCATTCACGGGGTGCTGGTTGGAAAGGAGGCTGGGAGGCACTGAGGACCAAACGGAAGGAAAGAGGACCGCAGACTTGTTCAGAAGTTTGACTTTGAAGGACAACTTGTAGTTTTGACACACCGCAGGGTAAACACAGCCCATCAGCCTGGAGCGCTCGTCGAGTTTGAATGTTGGGGGAGAATCATCTTTGTGTTGAAAGCCAACAAATATTGGACGTGTTCTGTAAGCAGTGAGGCCTCTAAGGCGGAGTAAAGACTAGACATACTGGATTGGGGCTAAATATTGAGCGCTGTCTGTTTGCCAGGTACTGACTGTGCTGACTCCTTTACATTCGTTATCTCGGATGGTTTTCACAAAGACCCTATGGGGTGCGTATCCAGAATATCCTTTATTTTACAGATGAGCAAGCAGGCTCGAGAGGTGCGGTTGCACGGCTGGTTAGTGGCAGGGCTGGGGTTTGGATGTGGCTGCTCCGCTGAGTGTGTCCTCGACTGCTCTCGTCCCCCATCCGGAGATCTAACTGGCGCTGGCAGCCTGTGTCGAAAACACTTTCCCCATTGAACTGCCGTGATCCTTTTGTCAAAAATCAACTGGGAAAAAGAAAAATTCAACTGGCCAGATACCGTGTGGGTCTGTTTTCGGACTCCCTCTTCTGTGTTGTTGACCCGCACATCTCTCTTCTTGTTAGTAGCACTCCGCCTGGGTGACTGCGGCTTTGTAGTAAGTCTTGAAGTGAGGTAACTTCAGTCTTCCAACTTTGCTCTTACAAAATTTTTTTTTAATGTTCATTTATTTTTGAGAGAGAGAGAGAGAGACAGAGCGTGAGTGAAGGAGGGGCAGAGAGACATGTGCACACACACAGAATCCAAAGCAGGATCGGGGCTCTGAGCCATCAGCGCAGAGCCCGACATGGGGCTCAAACCCACGAACCGTGAGATCGTGACCTGAGCGGAAATAGGATGCTTAACTGACGGAGCCACCCAGGCGCCCCTACTTTGCTCTTTTGAAAAATTGCTTTGGGGTGCCTGGGTGGCTCCGTCGGTTAAGCGTCCGACTTCGCCTCAAGTCATGATCTCGCATTTCATGAGTTCGAGCCCCGCATCGGGCTCTGTGCTGACAGCTCAGAGCCTAGAGCCTGCTTTGCGCCCCTCCCCTGCTCATGCTCTGTCTCTCTCTGTCTCAGAAACAAATAAACATTAACAAATTTTTTTTTAAATCGCTTTGACTACTGTAGGTTGGTCATTTGCACATCCATAAGTTTTAGGATTCTTTTGTCAGTTTCTATAAAAAGGCCTGCTGGGCTTGTGTTTGGGATCGATTGTTGGGAGACTTGGATCTCATTTCATGTAGACATTGAAGGGCGGTCCACCCAAGTGTGTGACTGTAGGCTAAGGGTCGCTGACTTAAGTTACAGGGTGAGGCATGTAGGGAAAAGGAGTGGAGGAGCCAGGAATGAGGTAAGTGGTAGCCGATCTCGGGCCACAGTCGAGGAATGGTAGGGTGCCATGAGGTCTTGGGCAAACAGGATAACCCAAGCCCTGTGCGGGGGGAGCAGCCGCTTCTCAGCTGCATGCATTGTGGCCACGCAAGAACGTACACTCAGCGTTGTTTGATCTTCCAATCAAGAGAAGTTGGGAATCCAGATTTTTAAACAGTCTTCCAATGGGAAAATGAAAGTTTAAAGAATCGAGTGGGTCAGTATCCTGTGGGTCAGCCAGAACTCCCTAGGCTAAACGTGGCCTCTGGCCTGCCAGTCTGTGACCTCTGCCTTAGGCTACTCATTCTTTGGTGCTCACTTTCGTTATTAGTAAGCATTATGGTGTTGAAGACCTCTCGAAGGTTCTTTCTAGGTCACTGACTCTATATTTCAAAAGAGGAAAATAGCCAAGTTACTCAAGGGTTTAGGAGGTAGTTGAGAACGTCAACAATGATAATACTTCGAGAGGTTGTCCGTGGCTTTACATTTTCTGTCCCCCGTCACCTCTCTTTTCTCTCTGTGAAGTAGACAGCAGAATAATTTACCCAGCCAAGTGGGGGCTTCAGGTCACACAGGTCTTTCAACTCCAACCCCGGTACTCTTTTTACTGTGGCGCAAGTCTCTGAAGACCCTAGAATAGGCACTTGGGGATGGAGCCCGCCCATGGGAGGCTGTGAGAGGGCCTTCAGCTCAGTGGAAGGCAGGTCTCCAGCTAGATTCAGAGCTTAGCCTGTTGCCGTGCTAAGGCTTTCGCGTAAGAGTCAAAGCCTTTGTGAGAACTCTCTGGAGGCAAGAACTTTGGCATGTGTTCATCTTAGTAGGACAGTGCCTGGCATGGTGACCCACACAGTGAAAAGTTTTTGTGTAAGCGAATAAGTGGATGGATTGATGGAAGAAGGAATCAAAGGCTTTAGATCAAGGGGTCCAAGAGTTTTGTCTAGAGAATATCAAGGAGAGAGAGTCACGTGCTTCTGGTAAGAGTTTCGAGAACGTTAAGATCAAAAGCAGAGACTTTATTCTTGTAACTCAGCTGATGGATGGAAAAGGCTCACTGTGTCCTTCCTCCTCCTCATATTTGGCTCTCAGATCTGGGTTTTGATGAAAAGATTACAACTGCTTCCCAGTGCAGTACGTTTGAGAAAGCAGATACTGTGGGTTTAAGGAAGTTAAGGCCACCAAGGGGTTTTGTATGCCTTTAAAACTTCCAACCAGATACAGGCTTTTATCTTTTGGGGATGCATATTGAAATATGGAACGATACGACGTCTGGATTTCTTTCTGTGAGGGGCGGCACGGGTAGTGGAGCTGGCAAAGATAAATCAAGACTGGGCATAAGATAATCGTGGAAGCTGGATAGATGGGGTTTCATTGTACCCATCTCTATTTTGTATGTATTTGAAATTTTTTATATTAAATATGAAAACCAAACAAAATCAGAGAGCTTCATAGGGCCAGTGATCCTTTTTTTTTTTTTTTTTTAAATCTTATTTATTTTCAGAGAGAGAAGAGAGTGAGCGAGCAGGGGAGGGGCGGAGACAGAGGGAGACAGAGAATCCCAAGTAGGGTCCGCACTGTCAGCTCAGAGCCTGACGCGGGGCTCAAACTCATGAAATTGCGAGATCGTGACCTGAGCCAAAATCAAGAACCAGACTCTTACCTGACTGAGCCATCCCGGCGACCTCCCAGTGGTGCTTTTGATCCATCAAACTTCACTTTTCTCTGAGCTTGTAAACAGTATGATCATCGAGAGAAATGAACAATGGAAGGGACCACAGCACCTAGAAAAATGTGGGTTTTGAGATAGCTATAGCTTGGCCTCTTCTAGCTGTGTGCCCTCAGGCAAATGGTGAACTTTCCTAAGTCTGGGTCTCCAGGTCTGTAAGAGCAGGATAATACGAGCTTGGTGGTTGTGGGGAGGGTTAGGGATGAAAGGAGCAGAGCACCTGAGGACAGCATCTGGCTCATCGCAGGGGCTCTTATCTGGCAGTTTTCATTATTATCAAAGGGCCTAATAATGAAAGGGTAAAAAACCTGCTTGGGGGTTCCCACCTACTGTTTTTCCCTATGTGAATTCTACGTGCCGAGGGCTCTACAACCACAAAGGTCGTTTATTATTTTAGAAACAGAACCTTAAAGACCAAATGGGACCACCTTGGGGTTTCCAAGAACTGTAACCAGTTCACTGCCTTTGGATATGAAGCAAGGAAGAGCTCGCAGAAGGAAGTGAAAACAGTGGGGTGCCATTTGATAGCTGTCGAATTTGCCTTCATCTTTGCCCCAGTTAATGACGATCTTCAGTGTTAGTGAGTTTTGTTTGTGATAACCTGTTTCCTCACATATACGTGGGTACACCCCTTGGGAAATCATTGTGGCATTATGTATCGAGAGCCAGCTAAAGGCCCATACCCAGAGACTTAGTACTCACTCTTTGGCATGTGTTCTAAAGAAATGATGCAGAAGAAGAAATTCTATATGGCTGTTCCAAAAGATTAATATCACAGAAAAGGGGCGCCTGGGTGGCTCAGTCGGTTGAGCGTCCGACTTCGGCTCAGGTCATGGTCTCGCGGTCCGTGAGTTCGAGCCCCGCGTCGGGCTCTGTGCTAACAAACACCTCAGAGCCTGGAGCCTGCTTCGGATTCTGTGTCTCCCTCTCTCTCTGCCCCTCCCCTGCTCATGCTCTGTCTCTCAAAAATAAATAAATGTTAAAAAAAAATTTTTTTAAATATCACAGAAAAAAGTTAAGATGTAGGCATGAAAGATTGTGGCTATGATCACCGCTGTGCAACTATTATACATGTAGATGGAGACAAGAGCACGTAGAAGGGAAAACAGCTAATGTGTTAGAGTCACCGAGTGTGGCTTAGATTTCCTTTAAGAAATTCTTTTATTGCCGTTAAAGATTGTGCCTGCACACCTACACACGTACTCAAAGGCCTTGCAGAGAGACCTCACTATCACGGTGCATGGGACATTTGGAACGTGGGTAAATTCTTCCCCCAAAATAGGCTAATCAAAAACCGGAAAGTGGGGTACCTGGGTGGTTCAGTTGGTTAAGCGTCCAACTTCAGCTCAGGCCATGATCTCACAGTTTGTGGGTTCGAGCTCTGCATTGAGCTCTTCTGCTGTTGGCACAGATCCTCTCTCTCTCTCTCTCTCTCTCTCTCTCTCTCTCTCTCTCTCTGTGTGTGTGCGTGTGTGTGTGTGCCCCTCTCTGGCTTGCTCTCTCCCAAAAATAAACAAACATTAAAAAAAAAAAAAGAATTTTTTTAGCGGAATTTAGTGGAATACTATTTAAAAAGAATCAGAAAGCACTGGAAACCTGAAGATTTCAGGTAGGAAAAGGTAGAAGAGGAATCGAAACCAAGACTTTTACTCTTGAACCATTTTACTACAAAACACCGCACATCGATGCTCCTCTCAGATCTTTGCTGTCCTGTCTCACCCGTCTTGAAATCTCTTTGTTTCCAGGTCCAATTTCAGAAGCTTCAGCAGCTCCGCCTTACGCAGTACCACGGAGGATCCTTACCAAACGTGAGCCAGCTACGGAGCAGCGTGCCAGAGTTCCAGGTACCTCCAGATACTTCCTTTCTTCAGGCTGAAGCGAGTGTAAAAAAAAAAAAAAGATAGATAGAGGTTGTCCTTACAAAGATGAGATCTTGAAGGATGCAGTTCAGTGTTCTTCTGGGAAGTCGACCATTCTTTTTCCTAGTTCCTGCAGCATGAGATAGTGTTCTCTCACGGGCCAGCGGTCTAAGGCTGCCCTGTGCGGTAGAGACATGCTGTGAGCCACATGCGTAATTCAAACCTTTCTAGGAGCTACATTAAAGAAAAAGAAACAGGTGTCATTAATTTCAATATTGTTTAAATGACTTAGTTATTTAACCAGTATATCAGAAATGTCATGTCAACATAGAAGCAGCACAACAAACACAAAGGAGATATGTCACGTTCTTTTTGAAATCAGTCTTTGAAATCTGGTGGGTGCTGTATGCTTACAGCCCATCTCCGTTCAGACTCGCCATAGTTCACTGCTTTCATGTGGTGGTTTTCGGCTGTCTTGGACGGTACGGATCTAAGGCACAGATACGTGGTGTCTTTTGCACTTAGATTAGTGCAAGGTCATAGGGTGCTTCAATCACTCATATCCAGTGGAGAGTCTTGTACGGAACAATGTGGAATTGATACTTCAGACAGTGGTGTGGGATGCTGTTGTTAAGATCCAAGTGAGAATTACTTAGGTACCCTAGTCTCTCAGAAACCAGAAGCCTGTCGTTCCAATTAGACAATTTAAGATTTGGTGTTCAAGTTGGGATATAAACTTTAAGACAGAGCATACGTTGATTTATTTGAGCGACTCCCATTTTCAAAGTGCTGTCGTCTTTCTTTGTTGTAAAAGCCGGGCTCACTTGTTTGATGATGTCCCGTAGGGCAAAAGTAGTCTTTAAAATGGAGACTTCCATTTGATCAAATGGGAGTGCTAATAGGAGTTCTTAAATATAATGGTTATTAGAAAAAGTATAATATGACCGTATTTGTGCCTTATTACACTGGAGTCTCGTCTTTACCATATTGATATGGAATCTCACTGTAGTGTTGCCTGTATTTGGGGATCTGCCTCTATAGATCACATGCTTTTCTACATGGGCCTACTGGATCATTCCGTATCCAGATAAAGTAGATCTCTGCTTTATGCTGGATTTCTGGCTTCTGAAATCATCTTTGTCGAGGTTTGCTGTGTTTGAGATCCTGATTTTGTGGTACTTTGTAGTCAACTTCAGAGGAATATAGAACTTCCCATCCTGCCCTTGCCCTGTTGCAAAGGGGAATGAATGGGATGAACTAACAGCCCTTGACCCTCTCAGGATTCTTTCTTTGGATACTTTCATTGCTTTGAAACAATCACAAATTTACAGAAAAATTGGAAGTTCAGTACAAATAACAAAAAAAATTTTTTTTCATGTTTTTATTTTATTTTTGATATATATATATAGAGAGAGAGAGAGCGAGTGTGTGCGCAAGCGGGGGAGGGGCAGAGAGGGAGAGGGAGACACAGAATCCGAAGCAGGTTCCAGGCCCCGAGCTGTCCGCACGGAGCCCGATGCGGGGCTCAAACGCATGAACCGTGAGATCATGACCTGAGCTGAAGTCCGAGATTCAACCCACTGAGCCACCCAGGCGCCCGCACTTTTTTATTTTCTTTTTTTACCCCTTGAGAGACTAAGTTGTGAACCTGATGCTCTATCAGCCCAGAGTATTTCACTGTGTATTTTCCTGTAAGCAAGGACGTCGTCACTCATAACCCAAACAGAGCCATCAAAATCAGAAAATTAACAGTGGAATGTTATTACCGCCTGATCCATAGACCCCGTTCACATGTGGTTTCACTGCATGGCCTATTACGGCCCTTCCTAGCAGAAGGATCCAGTTCAGAATCACACGTGTTTAGTTATTGTCCTCAGTCTCCTTCAGTCTGGAACGGTTTTTCAGTCAGTCTTTTATCTTTGACATTAAAAATACGTTTTTTTTTTTTTTTTTTTTGACTTTTGTGATCTGGCCACTTTTGAAGACCATTAGCCAGGAATTTTGTAGAATGTCCCTCATTTGGGGCTTGTCTGATGTTTGTGATCCAAGTCAGATTATGCGTCTTTGGCAGGAGTGGCACAGAATGATGCTGTTACTGTGTCCCCTCGAGTGGGTCATTTTCTTTCGTCCTACCACTGATGGTGTTCACTTCTGTCAGTTAAGGTGGAGTTTGTGCCCTGCCTCTTTGCATTAAAGTTACTCGTTCCCTTTGTAATGAACAGACGCTTTGTGAGGAGATACCATGTCCTGCTCCTTATCAGGCTTCCTTACATCTTTTTATTTATTTTTGAATATCCAGTTTTGTGGCTTCTTCTTTAATTCAGTGGGTTAGTCTGTAACTATTAGTTACTTTGATGCCCGTATCATCCCCGGTTAGCCCAGTGGGAGCCTTCTTCCCAGGATTCTTGACAAATTGAGAAGAAAAAGGAATCCTAGGAATACAGATTTCAAAAGAAAACAGGTTTGTTTTAAGTAGGCTCCACACCCAGTGTGGGGCTTGAACTCATGGCCGGGAGATCAAGAGTCACGTGCCAACCAGGCGCCCCCAGATTTTTTTTTAAGTAAGCTTTTTTGAGGTGTAATTTGCCTACAATACGATTAGCCTGTCTCAGGCATACAGGTCTGTGTTGTGTAATCACCACCGTAGTCAAGATACAGAAGAGTTCCATCATCCCCCGGAAGTTCCTTCATGTCCCTTTGTAATCTGGCTCCACCCCCCACCTCCAGCCCCTGGAAACCACTGCTGTGTCGTTTAGCCTGTCCCAGCGTGTCCTATAAAGGGAATCAAAAGTGTGTAATTTTACGAGCTCTTCTTTCACTGAGCAGATCGCATTTGGGAAGCATCCACATTGTTGCATGAATGAGTTTCCTAGAGCTGCCATGAGCTGGGGGGCTTACGACAGCAGAAGTCTAGTCTCTGAGGCTGGAAGTCTGAGATCAGGGTGTCGGTTGGGCCCTGCTCTCGGAAGGCTCCAGGGGAGAATCCTGCCTTGCCTCTTCCTAGCTTCTGTTGGTTCCTTGGTGTCCCTTGGCTTGCAGCTGCTCACTCCAGCCTCTGCCTCCTTCCCTCTGACCTTCCTGTTTGTAGGTGTCTCTGTGTCCAAAGCTCCCTCCCCCTTCTCTTTTAAAGACACCAGTCCCTGGATCAGGGGCCCACTCTAATCCAGTATGATCCCATTGTAGTCTGATTTTATCTGCGAAGATTCTGTTTCCAAATAAGATCACATTCACAGGTACTGGGGATTCGGGCTTGAGCATATCTTTTCAGGGGAACATAATTAACTCCCTGCATTGCGTTTATCTGGAGTTTATTCCTTTTTATTGCTTTCTATTCCATTATATGGGGGCGCTAGGGTTCCGTTATCCTCTCATCAGTTAACGGGCGTTTGGATTATTTCCACACTTTGGCATTTGTGAATAAAGGTATTCACGTATAGTTTTTGTGTAAATACCTAGGAGTGGAACTGCTGGGTGACATGGCACGTGCAGCTTCAATCTTATAAGAAGCTGCCAAACCGTCTTACAACGTGCCTGTGCTGTTTCACATTCCCACCAGGAGGTACAAGAGAGAGCCCCAGTGGTTCTGCCCTGCTTTCCAGCACTTTGTACTCCAATATTTCAGGGGTTTGTTTTTTGATTGTGGGAAAAACACAACATAAAATTTACCATCTTAACCATTTTTAAGTGTCCAGTTCGAGTACAGTGTCATATATACAGTGTCAAGTATATTCACATGGTTGTGCAGCCAATCTCCAGAACGCTTTCGTGTTACACAACTGAAGCTCTGTCCCCATTAAACCACCACTCCCCACTCCCTCCTCCCCGGGGCCCCCGTAACCACCACTCTCCTTTCAGCCTCTGAATTTGAGTGCTCCGGGCGCTTCGTGTCAGTGGAGTCCTACAGTACTTGTCTTCTCCCGACTGGCTTATTTCACTTAGCAGGTGTCCTCAAGGCTCATCCGTATGGTAGCACATGACAAGACTTCCGTTTTATTCAAGGCACGGTAGCATTGCATCGTATGTATAGACACATTTTGTTTATCCGCTCACCCGTCACGGACATTCGGGTTGCTTCTACCTCTTGGCTACTGTGAATAACGCCACTGCGAACATTGGTGTGAAAATGTCTCTTAGAGACCCTGATTTCAGTTCTTCCGGGTGTGTCGTCAGAAGTGACCTTGCTGGATCAGATGGTAATTGGATTTTAAATATCTTGAGTAACAGCCATACCATTTTCCACCGTGTCCGCACCATTTTGTGTTCTGCCCAGCAGTACACGAGGGTCCAGTTTGTCCACATCCTCGCCACCACTTGTCCTTTTGTGTTTTTGTTTGTTTGTTTAATAGCGGTCGTCCTAATGGGTGTGAGGTGATGGAAGTTCAGTTTAAAAGATTTTTGTCGTTCTAGTGCATGTGTTGTGCTATCTTCTTCTTATTATTTCTTAATGTTTATTTTTGAGAGAGAGACAGTGAGAGTGCAAGCTGGGGAGGGGCAGACAGAGGAGGGGACAGAGGATCTGAAGAAGGCTCCCTGGGCTGACAGCACAGAGCCCGCCACTGGGCTTGAACTCGCCAACCATGAGATCACGACCTCAGCTGAAGCCAGATGCTCAACCAACTGAGCCGCGCAGGCGCCCCAAACTTTTGCCTAATTTTTAACTTGAGTTGCTCATTTCCCTATTACTGAGTTGTGAGAGTTCTTCATGTTTGGATGCCGTTTCCTTGGGAGATACGCATTTGCAGCTATTTTCTCCCTGTCTGTGGCTTGTCTTCTTTTCCCAACGAAGTCTTGAAAAGCAGAAGTTTGTTTTTTGTTTTTTTTTTTAATGTTTATTTGTTTTTGAGAGAGAGGCAGAGCCCGAGCAGGGGAGGGGCAGAGAGAGGGAGACACAGAATCCAGAGCGGGCTCCAGGCTCCGAGCCGTCAGCACAGAGCCCGACACGGGGCTTGAACCCACGAACTGTGAGATCATGAGCTGAGCCGAAGTTGGACGCTTAACCGACTGAGCCCCCCAGGCGCCCCAGAAGTTTTTAATTTTGATGAAGTCCAGTTTATCAGTTCTGTCGTTTTATGACTTATGCCTTTCGTGTCTTATCTAAGAATTATTTGCTTAACTCAAGGTCACAAAGATGTTTTCCCTGTGTGTGCTTCTGGAAGTGTTATGGTTTTGGGTTGTACACCTAGATATTTCAAGTTATTATTATTATTTTTTTTTAATTTTTTTTTCAACGTTTATTTATTTTTGGGACAGAGAGAGATAGAGCATGAACAGGGGAGGGGCAGAGAGAGAGGGAGACACAGAATCGGAAACAGGCTCCAGGCTCTGAGCCATCAGCCCAGAGCCCGACGCGGGGCTTGAACTCACGGACCGCGAGGTCGTGACCTGGCTGAAGTCGGACGCTTAACCGACTGCGCCACCCAGGCGCCCCTTATTTTTTAACATAGTACAAAGTACGGGTTGAAGACCACTCTCTTTGCCCGTGGATGTTGAATTGCGCCGGCATCATTTGTGAGAAGACTTTTCTTTCCCTATCGAATTGCCTTGGCATCTTTGTTGAAAATCGATGGACCATGTATGCGTGGGTCTCTGTTTCTAGACTCTATCTTCTGTTCCATTCATCTTCATATTCCTCATTTTGCTAATGCCATACTTTTTAAAAAATTAATATTGTAAAGATTTTATTTTTAAGTAATCTCTACGCCCAGTATGGGGCTTGAACCCACAGCCCCGCGATCAAGAGTTGCATGCTCTACTGACTGAGCCAGCCAGGCCCCTAATACCACACGTTCTTAAAAAATTGAGGTATAATTGACATGTAACGTTATATTAGTTTTAGGAGTAGAATGTAGTGATTTGATATTTGTATGTGTTGTAAAATGATCACTACAGTAAGACTAGTTAGTTTCTGTCACCAAACAGAAAAAAAATTTTTTTTATAATGAGAAATTAAGATTTACTCTCTTTAGCAACCTTCAAATAGGCAATACAGTTTTATTAACTGTAGTCACCATGCTGTACATTATGTCTTCATGACTTTATTTTACAACTAGAAATTTATACCCCTTGAGCTCCTTTACCCATCTTATCCCCTCCTTCCCCTTTTTAAGATTCCGTATATAAGTGGGATCCTCATACCACACTCTTTTTGTTTTTTTTTAATGTTTTTATTTTTGAGAGAGAGAGAGACAGAGCATGAGTGGGGGAGGGCCAGAGAGAGGGGGAGACACAGAATCCGAGGAGGCTCCAGGCTCCGAGCCGTCAGCACAGAGCCCGACGCGGGGCTTGAACTCCCAAACCGTGAGATCATGACCTGAGCCAAAGTCGGATGCTTAACCGAATGAGCCACCCAGGCACCCCCATACCACACATTGTCTGGATTGAAAGCCTTACCTTTACAGGCAGGCTTGGAATCAGGTAGTGAGACTCCTACAAGGGTGTTTTTTTTCTTTTCCCCAGTGTTGTGTGGTTTATTGTAGTTCTTTTATCCACACAACTTCAGAGTCAATGTGTCGATTTCTACAAAGAAAGCCTGCTGCGATTTTAGACGGGATTGCATGCGATCTGTATATCAGGTTGGGGGGGAAGGGGGAAGTGACGTCTCAATAATAATGAGTCTCCCAATCCATAAACGCGGTATAGAAGCACAGATTTTGATTCAAGTTAAGTTGCTTATAATTATTTATTTAGACACAGTCCTCTCCCTTTTATGTTTATAGATCACTTTGGAGTTTCCCAAATGTTTTCACATCCATTTTTTTTTTTTTTTCAACGTTTATTTATTTTTGGGACAGAGAGAGACAGAGCATGAACGGGGGAGGGGCAGAGAAAGAGGGAGACACAGAATCGGAAACAGGCTCCAGGCTCTGAGCCATCCGCCCAGAGCCCGACGCGGGGCTCGAACTCACGGACCGCGAGATCGTGACCTGGCTGAAGTCGGACGCTTAACCGACTGCGCCACCCAGGCGCCCCATTCACATCCATTTTTTTACTTGACCTTCACTACATTAGTTTGGTAACCACAGTACTATTTTAATATTGGTGACAGACCAATTTTCTGTCCTAATGGAAGATGTAAAAGCACATTCTTTTCCTTTAACCCATTGGGCCCTTTTGCAGAGGACGGAAACTTATCAGATGAGTAAAGCAAACGTAGCTTCTCAGGCTGCCTTCTGATGATCCTCAGCGAGGGGTGGGCCATCAGTCGGGGGGTGGGGGGCTGGCTAGAGTTACAGCTCTGGGCAGGGCCTGGCGTCTGTACACTGAGGGCAGAGAGAAGGAGGTGGCATCTCTGAAGGCTCGGGATGTGTCTCCGGGTTAGAGGAGAGCCAGCCATACGTCAGCCTTGAGCCAGCCCAGCCTGCCTCACAGCTAAGGCACCTGCTGGTGTGTGGCCCGATTGTCAGGCAGCTGCAGAGAGAGGGCTGGCTAGCCGGGCGTAGTTATAGCCTCTCCCAGCCTCCATGCATCCTGCCTCGTCCTTTCAAATTGTATCACTAAAAACTCATGGCGCTTTTTACGTTCCTGATCACTACATTTTAACAAAATTGCGTCATCTTGTTGATAACTGAGGGTCTGTAAGTTCTAGCTAATTTAGGGAACAATCTGGTAGCCAAAGGGAGAAAGCCGTGCCGCGTGGCAGGAAAGATGTGGAAGGCCAGGTCCGCGCTGGTGATTTTCTTGAGGCCTGCTGCCCGTGTGAGAGCGTATAATGAGGCCCAGAATGTGCACAGTAAGTGTGGGAGAAGACCAGAACTTAAACACTCTTTGGCTCCTAGTTCCATTTTTATGGCTTTCTTTTGTAATTTTTATAAGATTCTTTAAAAAAAAAAATGACTGGCAAAAGATACTATTATCAAATTCCAACAAATGGAAAACATTAGTAGTAATCTTAGTCCAAAAATACTGTTGATAATAGCCAGCATTTATTGAGGATATGCTGTGGACCATACACTTCATTAAACTCTGCCTAGATAATTTAATCTTCACAAAACCCTTTGGGGCTATTGTTGTCTGGGGGCTCATCTCATTTTTCTAGGAGTTTTTGCTTTTCTGTTTTTTAATGTTTATTTACTTTTGAGAGAGAGCAAGAGGAACAGAGGATGAGCGGGTGAGGGGCAGAGAGAGAGGGAGACACAGAATCCGAGGCAGGTTCCAGGCTCTGAGCTGTCAGCACAGAGCCCATTGCAGGGCTCGAACCCCCGAACCGTGAGATCATGACCTGAGCTGAAGTCGGACGCTCAACTGACTGAGCCACCTAGGTGCCCCAGGTTCACTTTCTTAAAACACTTCCATTAGGGAAGATTTCAATCATATTAAACAGTCATATTTGCATGTATCTTGATCCCCTGTGAAGAGCTGTTGGCCCGAGATGATTTATACTTATTTATAAGCTTGTATTAAATATAAAAAAGAAATGGTTGCCTCAACTTCCTATGGCTGGTTTTCTGGATCTGTAAAATGTATCCAAAGGAAATTGTGGACAGTGTTTCAGTAACTTGGTATTAGTTTGGACAGGCAGACAGGGAGTTATTTGAAACCTTTGCTTAGCTCCCTTTAGCAGTCTTGTAGCAGCTTTTGAATCCTCCTGTGTCCTCATGTAGAAAATCCAGCCCTGTCCACGTATTTGAATTCCAGACCTCGAGAGCCGCTTCTTGGAATTTCAGAGCAATATCATGAGTAGGGTATAGGCGTCAGCATGTAGCATCTGAAACACCTTCACTTCCTACAGCCAGACTCAGCTCTCAGCTCTGCTGGCTCTTGTCCTCCACACTGAAGGCTGTGAGGGCCTGAGAGGACCCGGGGGGGGCGGGGGGGGGCAGAAGCGGGTTTGCATGGAGCACTGAGCTCTGCCTGCCCACCCCATGGCACGAGGGACTCTCCCAGCCTCCGGAGCTGAACTCCAAGCAGGTGAGAAGCTAGGTGGTGAAACAAGACGGACTGATGCTCTCTGAGTCTGCTCGCAGATAGCGGAGGGCGGGACGGGTAGGTGAACATCTTGTAGTCCTTCGCTCCGAAGGGAAGAGCTGAGGTTCCTCGATGCCACCTTGAAAGCTCTGGAGGGGCTGCAGACCACCGTCCCCGAGTCCCCCTAGGCACATCATACAATTCCCTGAACCCTGTGATGGTAATGACAGTCACTTGATAAGAGTTGATACAAGGATTCGATGAATGCAGAATGAAAACAGAAGGGCTTTGGAAACTGGTGTCCAAAGCTCCCATCGGTCATTGACACAAGTAGTGCTTAGGGACACTTTTGAAGGAGGAAGTTTGTACTTACCGCTTTCTACTCTTTTTGTTCAGACCTCTTCTTACTTCCTCTCCCCACACCCCCAGGGCCCACGCTCTCCAGGTATGGTGGTCACTCGCCAGAGGTGGCTCTTTACCTTTCAATTAATGAAGATGAAATAACATTCAGAGTCCAGTTGCTCGGTCACATAGCCCTATGGCTGGTGGCTGCCGGGGTGGTGGGAGTGTCCTCACGCTGAGCTCTGGGCCCCAGTCTCAGCCCAGCCCAGCCCAGCCCAGCCCAGCCCAGCCCAGCCCAGGCTTCCCCTTCCCCTCCCAGCCCAGCTTCAGAACCATCCTCCCGCCCTCCTTCCCTTCACCAGCCAGTCAGATTTCTGTGTCCTGGCTAAAGTGCTTACTTGGATTGTAAGAAAAGCATTCTGATTAAATTGCATACCAAAACAAACTCAGCCTCCTCTGAGTCTCAGAGGCACATGCGTTTCAAAAGAGGATGCTTGCGGGGGCACCTGGTGGTCCAGTCCCGTAAGCGTCCCACTCTTGATTTCAGCTCAGGTTGTGATCTCATGGTTTGTGGGTTCGATCCCTGGGTCGGGTTCTGTGCTGACAGCATGGAGCCTGCTTGGAGTTCTCTGTCCTTCTCCCTCTGTCACTGCCCCTCCCCTGCTTGATCTCTCTCCCTCAAAATAAACAAATAGACCCACCCGGGACGGCTTTGTGTTCTCCTGTCCCCTCTCCCCTCCAAGAGAGGCGTTCACTACTCTTCCTTTTCACTTCTCGTTAACTGACAGGCCGATAAATGGTAAATAAGTTCAGCACGTATTTCTTAAGTACCTGCTATGGTGGCGGAAATAGAACACGTTCTGTATGAGGTGCAGGAAACCAGCTTTGTGTCCTGAGGGTTGGTGGCCTGCACGGGGCCACTGCCCCTCCCCCCAGGCAGGCTGCCTGGCCTCGGCCGTGAGTGGTCCGTGTAGGGTGAGGTCTTGAGTCACAGATGAGGGGGTGTCCATAGAAGCCTCGAAGCTGCCCTTTGTACCGCCTGTCCTTCTTTAGACAGTCTGTCTGTGTCTGCCTTCAGCCCCCAGCGCCTCGTAGTTCCTGAGGGTCCCTCGTCGGTTCTTTTGCCCCCTGGAGCTTTGGCAGCGACATGAGGCGTGAATGGGCCGCCCGCCGGCCTCTGCCTCCACTGGGTGCTCCCCAGGAGAAGGCTCCGGTGGCAGGAGGGGCCTGCGTGCTGGGCTGTGACCCCGGGCACGTCCTCAACCTCTCTCAGCCTGCTTGTTCACATGGAAAATAGGGACAGTCATGTTTACCTGTAGATAACGGGGGGCACGGAGGAGACACCAAGGGATTTGAGAGCTGGAGTGAGCTAAGGGAGCTAGGATGTAGAGATAAGTGATTCCTTCCCAAGCCACTCACCAATCTCTGCTTATGTATGCTCGTTCGTCACAGCCCCGTGGCTTCTGTGGCACAGTCATCGGCTCCAAAGTTAAAAGTGAGAGGGAATTTTGTTCCCAAGGTCATAAACCTTAGCCACTGCTGCTCTTGGGTACAGCATGCTCTCTACCAGCCATGAAACAATACCCTTTTATCCCAATACCAGCAGATATGACAAGATAGGGCAGTGACCTTCTGCATGAGAGTTTGGAGACATTCACACGTTATTTTAGCGTGTTTTATTCCCAGGAAAGATTTTCACTGATGACCAATATCTATTTTATGTTATGTCTTAGTTTCTTTTTTGGAGAATGGCAATTTTCTGACCTGGTCCCTAAATTCTGCTTAGGAGTCTGTACCTCAAACTACATGCATTTTGCAACCATGATTTTTTTGTTGGTTTGTTTTTTTAACTATCTCTGTGTTGGATTTGCTCACTGGTTTACCTTTGACTTCTGACTCCCAAAAGCATGTTCGCCTCTTCTGCTTGAGGAAATAGTGAGACACACAGAAAGGGGCTTGTTTAATAGCTTCGGAATGCGCATCTGCCCCAAAATAGGAACTGTGACCAAGAGTATAGTAGCTGTATTTTTAATACAGATTTGGGCGATACTTTTCCCTTCCTTTTAATCTAACGCTACGTATTGAATAGTGGACTTAGGAAGTGAAAGAGGAAAGTAGACAACTCATGAATCTCTAGCTGTCGGGAGCGGAGGTCTCTGAAACCGTGCACGGGGCTGGGAACCACACACCGAATTACAAACATCTGCAACCACAGGCACTCGAACAAGGAGTCTGGAGCAGTGCCACGTTCGTTCCGCCTCTCACATGCTCCCGGTTGTTCACGGCCGGGAGGGTCAAGCATAGCACGGGGGCTCCAAATAGCCCCTTTAGAATGCACTTGTATACAGTAATTTAAAGTTTCCATGCCAGAAAAGTTGCAAGAGATGAGAACTTCTGAGAATCCATCTGTCGGATGAAACCAGTGAAAAGCTCAGTGAGGACTAAACGTGCCAACATGAGGTTTGTTTACAAATTCAAGCTTTAGGGCAGGGCTGCCTGGGTGGCTCAGTCAGCTGAACATCTGACTCTTGATTTTTGCTCAGGTCATGATCTCATGGCTCACGGGTTCGAGCCCTGCATCGGGTTCTGTACTGACAGCTTGGAGCCTACTTGGGATATTCTCTCTCTCTCTCTCTCTCTCTCTCTCTCTCTCTCTTTCTCTGCCCCTCTCCCGCTCATGTGCACCATGCTTTCTCTTTCTCAAAATAAATAAGTAAACATTAAAAAAAAACTTAAAAAAAAAAAAAGGCTTTAGGGCAATACAGAGGCTACACAGTACGATGGCCGAAAGTCCAGACTCTGACTTCCAAATCTGGCCTCTGCTGCTTCCCAGCTGTGTGGCCTCGGGTGGATCATTTAACATCCCCCCCCCCCCCCCGCCTCAGTTTCCTCAGCTGTGCAGGGGGGATGGTAGCAATGCTAACATCAGAGTTTTGCTGTGAGGAATAAATGAGTCAACGTATCTAACAGTCTTAGAGCAGAGCCCAGCGCACGGGGACCGTGTGGGGGAGTCTGACTCTCAGGATTGTCCCTGCCACCACCCCCACCACCCCTCCCCCGCCCCACTGTCCTCACCTCTGGAGCTGCTCCTGTACCATGGGTGTGACTTCCAGTCCTGCCACCTGCCAGTCCTGTTCCAGCCTCCTCTCCGTTTCTGCACAGGGGGAGTGGGGGTGGGTGTGATAGGACCTCCCTCAGCGGGTGATGCTGAGCCTGGAATGTGCCCCTGTCACTGTTGCTGTTGCTCGGGTGGCTCCCGGCCCGCGCGGCTCTCCGCACTGCGAGATGTGTCACAGGTTAACTTGTCCTTACTAACAGCTAAAACTTACAGGTTTAATTTGAGTCGGGAAAACGTATTTTTAGAAAGCCATTAGAGCTATGTCCGGGTTATCCCCACCGTATCGTTATTGCTGTTCATTCCCGTTTTGGGAGGTGGAGAGTGCCCACAGAAGGCTGCCCTGCGCCCCCAGGGTTGGGCACGGCCCGGGGACACCGGTTGGAACACGGGTCCCTCATCCAAACACTGAGTGTCCCGTGTGGGGGCAGAAAATGTGTTTGAGAACCGCTGGTCACAGGGTGCTGTGCCTTCTGGCACTCTCATGTTTCTGCTGTTCCATGCGGCAAAACTCTGTTCCCGTTGCTTGCCAGACTACAACCCCCACAGCCAAGCCTTCTTATCCTGTGCAGACATACCTCCGTGCAAGGAAAATACGTGTTTGACTGTTGAAATCACTTTTCCATTATAGTAAACAGCTGCTGTAACTTGCCCTGACTTTATTCATTAATTAATATTTATCGAGTGCCTGTTATGAGTGAGGTATTATCGGGTTTATGAGGATAATTGAGAAAATGTCCATTTAAGAAGCTTATAACTAACTAAGCTTGATGGACAGATCACAGATGCAAGGACTACAGCTGAAAAACATTGATTCTGGGCTTCCTTTTCTTCTTCAGCTTCCATTTTTAAACTTTTACATTCAGGAAAAGTAATACATTGTATCCATTTACAGCCTGTTGGTCTTTGTTGTTCATTATAAAAGTAATACATGCTCACTGCACACAATTTGGACAATATGTAAAAATTAAAAGGGAACAGAAAACATATTTCATCAACAAAAATTACCACTTTAATGTGGTTTTTTATTTTTTATTATTCTTTTCTTTAATGTTTATTTTTTTTCAACTTTTTTTTTTTTTTTGGGGGGGGACAGAGAGAGACAGAGCATGAATGGGGGAGGGGCAGAGAGAGAGGGAGACACAGAATCAGAAACAGGCTCCAGGCTCTGAGCCATCAGCCCAGAGCCCGACGCGGGGCTCGAACTCACGGACCGCGAGATCGTGACCTGGCTGAAGTCGGACGCTTAACCGACTGCGCCACCCAGGCTCCCCTGTTTATTTATTTTTGAGAGAGACAGAGACAGAATGTGAGTGGGTTAGGGGCAGAGAGAGAGGGAGACACAGAATCCGAAGCAGGCTCCAGGTTCCGAGCGGTCAGCACAGAGCCTGACGCGGGGCTCGAACCCATGAACCATGAGATCATGACCTGAGCAGAAGTCGGACACTCAACTGACTGAGCCACCCAGGCTCTCCTTAATGTGGTTTTTTAAAGTTATTTTCAGGGGCGCCTAGATGGCTCAGTTGGTTAAGTGTCCGATTTCTGTTCAGGTCATGGTCTCGCCGTTCCTGAGTTTGAGCCCCATGTCCGAGCCTGAAGCCTGCTGCATATTCCGTGTCTCCCTCTCTCTCTGCCTCTCCCCGCTTGTGCTCTGTCTCTGTCTCTCAAAAATAAATAAACGTTAAAAAAAAAAAAAAAGTTACTTTCGTGCAACTTGTACATAGGTAATATTCTCTATATTTATATCCTGTTGGGTTTTTTTTTCATTTCAGCCATTATGTAATCATTATTTCCCTATGTTATTAGAATACTTTATAATTTTTCGGGGCGCCTGGGTGGCGCAGTCGGTTAAGCGTCCGACTTCAGCCAGGTCACGATCTCGCGGTCCGTGAGTTCGAGCCCCGCGTCAGGCTCTGGGCTGATGGCTCAGAGCCTGGAGCCTGTTTCCGATTCTGTGTCTCCCTCTCTCTCTGCCCCTCCCCCGTTCATGCTCTGTCTCTCTCTGTCCCAAAAATAAATAAACGTTGGAAAAAAAAAATTAAAAAAAAAAAAAATAAAAAAAAGAATACTTTATAATTTTAATAGCAAAATATTTCATCATATATGACTTACGACCACTCCCCCTATATGTTGGGCATTTGGGTTGATTCCAGTTTTTCTTTATTATAAGCAATATAATAATAAACACCTTGGTGTATGAGTCCTCTGTATTTGTGATCGTAGATTTCCAAGGGGGAATTATTCAGCCAGGGTAGAAATATTTGTAAGGTTATTAATATATGTGGCTTTGTTGCTTTTTGGCACAGAAATTTAACCTGACAGTTTTTTTTATTTTGCTTTGAATATTCATTACCTTAACTGTAAGAGATCCTAAGCCTTTGCACATGCTGCATTCCACGTGTTGACTGTTCCACAATGACTCCAAAGTTCATGACATAAAGTAGTTTGCATATTTACTGAAGCACAGAGTTAATCACATGGGCCTTGGGGCTGGTGTGGCGCAGTCGAGTCCCTTGGCTGTGAGTGACTGAGGCTGCCTGGCTCCTGTTTGATCAGGGCTTCATGGTTCCTTGCAAGTGCTCTTGTACATTGCTTTGTAAATTGATTTATTTTTTCACACGGAGAACTTTTGTGAAAACTGAGATGGCTGTTCGTTTATGGCATACAAGTGTGCATAGACTATCTGTATCAGAGATAGGTGACCCAAGGCAAAACCCAGGAGTTTGCACAGATATTTCCATATTAACAAGTGTGAAGTTTTGCAAAGGCCACTCCTTTCTAGTTGGTTGGTAAAGTAAGTACGAACCTCTCATTGCCGGGAAAGAAGTGTGATTTCATCTTCAGTGCAAGCTGAAGAAACTATGCTCTCTGTAATAACTCACGAAGTGATTCTATGTATCTTTATAAGAAAACGTGAAAGTAAATACACAGACGAAATCCTCAGACAAGGAGCCGCTTCGGAGATTGTTCCCTTCCTTGCTTTAACTTTAGAAGAAGTTCTTTGTATTTGGGTGGGAATATCTTATCGTCCAGCTAGGAAAGAGAGCGTGTGGAAAACAATTTCATCAACGTCGAGGACTCTGAGAACAAGCGCAGCGCGAGAGACCAATCACGCTAATCTCTGCTTAACCTTGCACTGGTAAGCGCCAGCCTCCCAGGCTGCGGGCCAAGAGCGGCCTCCCCCTCACCCCTCTGTCTGGGCTCCTGCTCTCCTGCTCCCTGAGGTCGCTTCCACCCCCCACCCCGCCCCTCCCGTCTGGCTCCCACAACACTTCTGGCGTTTGTTTAGCAGGCTGCTGAGAAACTGGCACCCCTAACCCTTCTCCTCCTGGGCCCTACCTTTCGCCCCTCCCCATGCGGGTCCCAGGCACATGCAATGTGGGACCTCCTTTTGGAGAGACTTGGGTTTTGGCCCCCCCGGACCGTTGACAGAGCGATTGGCCTGGTGGCCTGCCCGTGTTCAAGGTCTCGAATCAGTGTGTCCTACCCAGCGTCAGCTGATGATGTGGCTGCGGGTGCAGATGGAGTCGGGTCTGTCTGCGTTCCGGCTTCGGTCCCAGGCTCCCGGGCCACCTGCCCCCTGACTAGCCAGCCTGTCCGCCGTCTCTAGGACCCAGCCCCATCTGAGGCAGAGGGACTGAGGCCGCCTCCCGCTCGGTAACTTGGCTTCCAGTCACCATGTTGGCCTCGTGCCTCAGCTCGGGTCACTGGACTCTTGTCTGGTTCCTGGGAGCCAGAATCCCATGGTAACCTGCTCCTATCCCTGTGCCTTGTTTTTTATCAGCTTCCCTCCCGGGGACTGAAGTCCTGCCCTGAAACACAGTGAGCGATGCACTTTCCTGATTCTGTCTCTCGGACTGGATTCCAGAGCGCCCCGGATCCCTCATTGCTCTGCAGGGCCTGTGGTCAGGAAGCCTCCGTTCTGGACACTTGCCCCCCAGCAAATGGCAACTCCATTCTTCCAGTTCCTTAGGCCCAAGCCTTGGAGTCATCCTTAACTCCTCCTGGCGCGTCCCATCCCACATCTGAGCCTTTGGCAAGTTCTTGGTTCCACGTGGAAAATATATCCAGACTCTGACTACCTTTGGTCTAAGCCACTGTCATCTCTGCCCTGGGTGCCTGCAAAGAGCCTCCTGCCTGCCTTCCTGGCTTCCGTCCTCGTCCCCTTCCACTTCTTCTCGACAGTGCCATCTGAGTGGCCTGTGTAAAATAGGGGCCGGGGCGCCTGGGGGGCTCAGTCAGTTAAGCCTCCAACTTCGGCTCAGGTCATGATCTCACCGTTCGTGGGTTCGAGCCCCTCATCGGGCTCTACGCGGACAGCTCAGAGCCTGGAGTCCGCCTCGGATTCTGTGTCTCCCTCTGTCTCTGCCCCTCCCCTGCTCACGCTCGTGCTCTCTCTCTCTCTCTCTCTCTCTCTCTGTCTCTCAAAAATAAACATTAAAAAAATTCTTAAAATTGGAGCCAGACCCTATCACTTGTCTTTCTAGAACCCTCCGACGGCTTCTCCCTTCACTTGGTGTAGAGCCAAAGAGCGGAAGGGCCCGCTCACCTCTCTGCCTCTACCCCCTGCACATCTGTGTAGCTCCTTCCTCGCACTCTCCTCTCGAGCCACACTCCCCTTTTCCTCGGCTCCTTGAAGCCTCTCTGGGATCTCTCTGCCAGGAACACTCTTCCCCCCGCAGCGGCATGGCTCCCTCCCTCCCGTCTCCTTCTCCGGTCTTTTGGCGCTTTGCTGTGGCACCTCCCATCCTCCCATCCACATCCGCCCATCCACGAGGCCTCCTCTCTCTAAAATCACAGCCCCCTCCCCACTCTCTCCCGCTCAGCCTTTTCTCCTTCTTCCTCTCCAACATACTGTGTGTTTCTGATATTTTACCTTCCAGATATCCTGTCTCCTCACCAGTCTGCATCAGAGCGTAAGCTCTGTGCGGGCAGGGCACTTCGGTTCACTGTCTGATTTCCAGAGTCTGGAACGGTGCCCGGCCAGGGGACGAGCTCACTGACTGTCTGTGGAATGAATGCGTCAGAGAGTTGAAGATTTGCCAAGCGGCAGCACCAACCCCTCCCCTCCGCCTTGCATTTTATATGCGTTATCCCATCCCGGCTCACTGTACCCTCGGGCGACGGTCCTTTTGTGATCCCCATTTTGCCAATGAGGAAAGCTGAGTCTTAGGCTAACTGGCCTGACTTAAGAGGATCCGAGCTGTGACACAACTCTCCGGGTGGGGGCAGCACGTCGGAACAAACACAGACTTTGTTGTTAGAACTGTGTTTGAGTCCCAGCTCTGTCCATTACTGGTCGAGGTAAAAGCTCCTCAGGCTTGAGTTCAGTTATGACATATGAACAGTGGTTCTATCTGTTAGGGAGAACGGTTGAGTGAGATCCTGGTATCTTCATAGGCACTTTCTCGATTGGTGGCCGAGGTTGATATTTTTTTCGTACATTTATTGGCCATTCGTTCTTCCTGGAGCTTTCTGCCCATCATGTTCGCCAACCTTTCTTTCTCTTTCTCTCTCTCTCTCTCTCTTCCTTGTCAGGTTGCAGTCGTTTGTACGTTAGAGATACATGTTGTCCTCTGTGTTACGAAGAGTTTCCCTCCCACTAGCGTTAGTCTTAATAATGTTTTTGGAATACTCCTTTTATTCATATAGTTACAAGTCCAGTGTTAGTGATTGGGCCAGTCAGTGAGAATACAGATTATTCATTCAACAAATATTTACAGAGTGCTAGAAGCTTGGGGGCTGCTCTTTCAGCTGGGACAGCTGTAAATCCTTTCAGCTTTCAGTCTGCGTCACTGACGGTGGCTCTCAGCTTGGGTTTTAGCAGATTCTTGAAAGAGAATGTGTTTTCTTAGAGTCGAGGAGACCCAAACATTTCCCAGACTCGGGCCGCATAATCAGAAATTTCAAAAGAGTTCTGGAATTTATGGGCTGGGCTCCAACTGGTCAGGCATACGTTGTCTTCTCTGTGGGCTCTCCCCGCCCTCCGTGCCACCAGACGGCGTGAACCGGGCGGCTGATGAATACCTCAGACGTCCCCCCTGTGGGCCGGACCGCAAGGCAGCCTCAGAAGCTGGATGCACGATTCACACAGTCCGAACCCCAGAGGCTCTCGTGCAGTCGTGTGACATTAACGGCCGGACGTCCACGCCGCCCACGCACATCCTCGCGGGCCTGGCTGCCCGCCCTGCAGACCTACTGTGAGTCTGAATCGCGAAAACACCTCGACGGTCACCTGGGCCCCGGCTCCAGCTTCCGTTTGTGGGGATGTCGGCCCCTCCGCGAGACCTGTCCTGTCAGCCGCCTGCGGGCTCAACACAGCGGGTCCCTCGCAGACCTTCAACACCACGCGAGCCCTTGCTCTGAAGAAGCGGCTTCGGGAAGGCTCCTCCACGAGCCTCGACAGCCTGCCGCCCAGCGTGGCACAGCAACCGCGGTGCTCACGTTCACGCCGTGTCCCAGCACGGGCGTCCAGGAGTCAGGCCGTGAGGACCTGGCTGCCGGGGGCGCCACTGGCCTAGCCTCGGGACCGCAGACGAGCTCCCAGACCTGACCCTGCCTCAGCGCGTTCGTCTGCCACGTAGCCGCTCCGTGGTACCTCCTAGAAAGTTGGTGTGAGGATTAAGTGAGTTAACGCGTGCGTGTCCCTCGAACCACACCCAGCACGTGGTTATTGCCCAATAAACGGCGCACAGTTCCCGCGGCGCATCCTCCCGTCGGGCCAAGTTCTGGTAGCTGGGCCTACCGGCCTTCTCATCCACTCCGGCACATTGTTGGTACCACGTTCCTCTGTCTCCCTGCAGGCACCCTGCCTGGGGCCGGAGACCTAAGCTTTAGCTATTTTTGTCAAGCTTCTTAAATTCCAGACAGACTGGTTAGATCCTACCCATTCTCTGCCGCCTAGATGAAAACACATTTACCGAAAGTCTTCCCTGGACCCGTCCTGGGGTCAGCCGGGCTGTGTGTCGATGAGGGAATCCCTGGAGAGAAGGCAGGCCTGAGGGGGTGGGGGTCTGAGGGGTGGGTGCAGAGCTGGGGCCAGGACACGGCCCCCGTCCCTGGATTCCCTCGCGCTTTGGCTCCATGTGAAGTTCAGGTCGGATTGATTCCCTCTCCTCTCCAGCCTGCCCTTGGACCCCAGGTCGTAACAGAGGGGGGGAAACGCCATGTGTAGAGCAGCGCTGTCTCTAACTAAACTTACACGTTCTCCCATCTTTGGAGGGGCGCTTCGGTGGCTCGGTCGGTTGAGCGTCCGACTCTTGGTTTTGGCTCTGGTCGTGATCCCGAGGGTCTTGAGATCAAGTCCCGTGTCGGGCTCCGTGCTGAGCGTGGAACATGCTTGGGATTCTCTCTCTCTTTCTCTGTGCCCACCCCCGCACCCCCTCTTGCGCATATACACACATTCTCTCTCTGGGGAAAAAAAAAATTATAAAATAAAAAAATAAAAAATTAAGTTCTCACATTTTTTTGTTTTGGCTGTGGAGCCCGCCAGAGTTTTGTCCCAGTTCCCTGCAGTTTCACAATCGGGAGCCAGCATCAGCCCCTCTGTTATGAAACAACCAGTTTTCATACTTAAAAATGAGGCCTTACTTGTTTATGGTTACTTTGGACGTTTTCCAGGAGTCACGATAACATCTGTGGAAGATTCTACACCGCCCATGATGCCAGACACCAAAGTGGTTTCCCTGTTCAAAGGCAACAGTCTGGCTTCAGGGAACTCCCCGGGAATGGGACTCTGCTGCCTGGACAGCAGCGAGCTAGCTAAGGCCTGAGCCCTTTTCGGTCTTTTTACCCCCAGCCTCCTGGGGGTGTCACGACCGCAGAAAGCGCTGTCTCCGCCCGTTTTCTCCTGCGGCCTCTTCCCCGCGGCGACCGCTTGCTCTCACGCCTGTTTGTTGGGGTGCAGGGGAAACCCTCCCGCAGGCCGTGATGCGCCTGATTCGACGGGGTGGTGGTGGGAAAGAGGAGAGGATCCACGGCCACCGAGTGCCCGACCAGGCGTTGCGGGCCCTGTCTCGCTTAATCCTCCCGTCGGCCCTCTGGCATAAGTATTACTGTCCCCGTTTTGCCTCTACTTAGACAGTAATGTGCCCAAGGTCACACAGAAGTTAAATGACAAGAGTCAGGATTCAAACCCGGATTCATCTTTCCCAGGCTTTTGGTCTTTTTGCAGATTAAACACAGACAGACACACAAAATCACTCTGTGGTCAGTTAGGCAAAGTGTCCTATTCTTTCCTTTTCTCAGCCTGGACGGATGCCTTTTTCTAGTTGCCTGGGGCTATCAGATGTGCAGGTCAGTGTGACCCTTGCTTGGCTCCCCTCTTTGTTCGCTCCCTCGGCCACCTGACACGTCTTTTTGCTACTTTAATCCTACTTCCAGGCCTCCCCTGACTATCGAGGAAACCTCTCCTCGGGTTAGCCTTGCTCCCCGCTGAACTAGGATTTTCACCCTGGAAATTGGTCAGGAAAGGCCAGTACTGGGGCATTAAAACCAGGGTGGGGGCGGTCGGCGGTTGACAAAGAGTAGGCAAGTGGGGCCCAAAAGATTGGAGTCCGTGTGTGTGTGTGTGGGGGGGCCAGTAGAGCAGACGTGGCCACACAGGTTGTGACTCGCAGTCCACTGAGCCTGCCAGGATGCCTGTGGCCTCAAGAGTGCAGGGACCTGAAGTTGAACTAGAGGTTGTGTTACGTCTTCTTAGTATCTCTCGCCCACCATCTTGTCTCCGCGGAATTGCCCAAGAGAGGCTTTCAACTAGTCTGTGCCTGTTGGGTCTCTAAGTAGTTTTGGGGGGCGTTAATTTAGAATTAATGAAGTTAGAGCTATCATTTAAAAGGTTTGAGCCAGCTTGTAAGTTAAAACGTCACTCAGAACAAAGCGGAGAGAATATTAAAGGGGAAACGTTTATGGGAAGCCACTCCTGCCCGTAACGGACGGCTCTAATTTGGAACAGAGATGGATTGCTTGTCCTGGCAGATGAATCAGAATTCTTAGAACCAGGATAGACCCTGTCGCTCTTTTGATGCAATACTCTGACTTTATAGGTCAGAAAAACTGACAAGCGAGAAAAATTAGGTAATTAGTGTAATGTTACTCGGTTCGTATAGTAAGTGCCTGGTGCTAGACTCAAAATCTGCTTACTTAGTGGTAAGTTTTTCAACCACTTAATACCGTTTCACCGACACATTTGCCCCTTGTTTGTTTCTTTTTTTTTTTTTTAATGTTTTTAATTTATTTTTGAGAGATAGAGAGCAAGTGGGGGAGGAGCAGAGAAAGAGGGAGGCACAGAATCCGAAGCAGGCTCCAGGCTCCGAGCTGTCAGCACAGAGCCTGACGCAGGGCTTAAACTCGCAAACCATGAGATCATGACCTGAGCCGAAGTCAGATGCCACCCAGGTGCCCCTGCCCTTTGTTTCTGAATGTAATGGAAAAGGAAACTTACTCCTTCTGTCCCTTTCACCCTCTCCCCCCCGCCTCCTTCCCTCCCTCCCTCCCTCCCTCCTTCCCTTCCTCCCTCCCTCCCTTCCTTCCTCCCTCCTTCTCTCCTTCCTCCCTCCTTCTCTCCCTCCCTCTCTCCTTCCCTCCCTCCCTCCCTCCTTTCCTTCCTTTCCTTTCCTTTCCTTTCCTTTCCTTTCCTTTCTTTCCTTCCCTCCTTCCTTCCAAATGGAATTACCACTGTTAGTATTGGTGCTGCTCCCAGTCCCACTGTTAATCAAAATGTACTGAATTTGTACCATGTGCACCAGGTACTATGACTAAGTGCTTTTACACACGTTATTTAACCTTCCTGGTACCACCCCCCTCCCCCAGAGGTAGGTTCTGTTACTTTCCCTGTGTATGGGGGACACAATGAGGCCAAGAAGGACTAAGCAACTTCCTTAGATCACATGGCCGGACTAGAGCCAGGTTTCAAGTCTGGGCTCTTTGATTCCGGAGTTCACGCTTGAAACCACTAGCTACCCTTCTGGCAGTTTTGGTTGGGTCCTTCTTTCGTTGAATCAGTGAAACAGAACACTTTTGTCTGAATGCAGAAGTTAAAACCTGTTGAGGAAATTCAACCAGAGTTATTTCTTGAAGAAAGAAGAAATCGTTTCCTGATTTCTTCACTTGTTAGCCCCATGACCTCATTAGGGCTGGGCCTAGCGGCTCTCTCGCCTTCGCAGACCAGAGGCAGTGGGAATCCTTCTGTGGGAACTGCTGAAGCTATATGCAGGGCCAGGCTCTTGGCCATCCTCTTTGGTTCTCTCTGCTCCACGCCTGGCCTTTAAGCCTGTGGAGCTGACCATCCCAGCTACTGAGTAAAGACAGGCTCCAAAGGCCCCAAGACTCGTCTCCGCAGATACCGCGGGCGTTCTTTCCTTGATCCCGATCCGCTTTTACTACAAAGTCTGTCCTGTCCGTTGTCAAAACTTTGGCCTGGAAACGGCAGCTCTCAAGCTGTCTCTGACCCTTTGGACTTGTTAGTATTTGCCATGGGTAGAAAAACCAGGAGGTAGGAAATTCAGCCAGCAAAGAAACCTTCGGGAGTATGTTTGTTGTCGCTATAAGCCGTGACACGTGGCTTAAAACATGAATGACATACCCGAGACAGGAGTGGTTAGCAGATGGACAGAGGGGCTAGACGGCTTGGGCTCGAAGCCTCCTCTGCACCGTCCATGAGCTTTGCACCATTTCACAGGGTCGTTGTACCGTTTAAATAAGATGGCACATACGGAGTGCCTTGTACCCTACCTGGAACATTGTAGGTGCGAATAAAAGTCAATTGCTATCAAAGGAATAATTTAGCCTTTTTGCTCCTTACATCAGGGAGAAATTTTGAGTTAATACTCAGGGCTGGTGAAGGAATTTGCCCTTGTGTGCAGTCCTACAGCCATCGTCAGTCGGTAGATGCCTTTTTGAAAGCAGTTCAGGAAGGAAGAGTGAAGATATGTAGCATGCAGAGTGTTAAGATAGCCTCACTCTTTGATGAATTCTGCTTATGGGACGCCATCCTGAGGAAGTATTCCAAAGTAGGGAAAGAAAACTTTAGGCCTCATCATGTTGCAGGATTACTTTTCATTGTGAATCACTGATCTGAGTAACGCATCGTGCACCTGCTCAGTACAGTTTAAAATTTTTAATGGAAAGCCTCTGCAGCTACGTAGGAGAAGGTTAAGCAAAAAATGTAAAAGGAGGTAGAAAATTGTACACACCCGTGGTTACAGGAGACTACAGAGTTTTCTTTCTTCTCTCTTTTTTTAAAAAAATATTTCCCAATTTTTATTCCTAGTTGTATGTGTTAGTGTTCCTCTTCAATATTTGGAATTAACAGAACATTTTTTAAATGTTTTTAATGTATTTTGGGGAGAGGGAGAGACAGTGCGAGCGGGGGAGGGGCAGAGAGAGAGGGAGACACAGAAGCAGAAGCAGGCTCCAGGCTCCGAGCTGTCAGCACTGAGCCCCCTTTTTTTAACCCCATGAAAAGAAAAAGTAGTCTCAGAATGGCACCTGTCAGAAAGACCCTGGAGACAAATCAGCTATGTCCCAGCAGCTGTATGAAAACTCTGTAGGCTGGGGGCATCTGAGGGGCTCAGTCGGTTAAGAGTCCCACTCTGGCTCAGGTCATGATCTCAGGATTCATGAGTTCGAGCCCCGCGTCGGGCTCTGTGCTGACAGCTCAGAGCTTGGAGCCTGCTTCCAATTCTGTGTCTCCCTCTCTCTTTTCCCTTCCCGTGCTCCTCTCTCCCTCCCTCCCTCTGTCTCTCTCTCTCTCTCAAAAATAAACATTAAAAAAAATTTTTTTTTAAATCTAATAATGAGCAAAACAGAAACTAATCCCATGCGTGGGTCTCATCCCCTCAAGCTCTAATCTTGGGCCGGGGGTAGTGAGCCATGAGGCAGGGCTCTGAGGATTCACTAGCATCTTCTGTGGGTTTCTCTTCAAACTCAACCTTCTCTGGGAAGACCCTCTATGGGGAGGCAGGGGAGGGGTGTGTGGGCATCACTGTGATCTCTTACTCTTGACCTCACTGCTGTTAAGGGGCGTCCTCAATGAAATGCTTTGCAGTTTCCTCCAGAACACTGTACATGCATTACGTTAATGTTCTAACGCTTCTTTATAATGGGAGTTTAGGGAGTAGAACAGTAAGTTTTCGAAAGGAACCCGGTCGGCTATAAACCGGTCAGTAGGTGCAGAGTGAAAGTCCCCAGGGAGGAGAGGTGGGTGAGTCACAAGAGATGATCTGGGATGTCTGTGGTCTGTTGTACACAGTGCTTGATTACCAAAACAGTAATCTTTACTTTGGCTGATAAAAGCCTCATGTTTTCACAGGGTGCGGCGAAATGTTCTCTACCCAAAACAACTGTGTCCCGGGGGTCTTGTCAAAAGGTCTGGCTTGGGAATACAGCTATGAGAAAACACGCCCGGGGAACGTAACTACTAGAGGGATGCTGTAGTTGTGTTTGGACGACAGGACTGTAATTCCCCCTTCGCTCTGCTGTGCTAACTTGTCTGTGATGTGGTTATATTTCCTTTGCAATAAAAGGCCAATTTGACAAATACTTACCGAATACCATCTATGTGTCAGACTTGATGCTGGAGATGGGACAGTGACCCAGACAGGCACGGTCACTGCGTGGCCAAGCTTCAGCCCAGTGGGAGAGGTAGATTGTGAGACTGTGTGATGAACCCAGGGTAGAGGAGTTCACAGAGTGGGCCGGACGCATCTGAGTGGTGCCCTAAACCCAGGCTGGGGGTCGGGGGGAGCACCAGGGAAGGCTTCCTGGAGGAAGAGAGGTCTGAGCTGGGACCTGAAGGCCCTGGAACTCATAGACGGGGTGGGCGGTGTTCCAAGCAAAAGCAGGAGCGTCTGGCAAAGCTGAGAGGCAAGAGAAAGTGTATCCTGTGTGACAAACTGGCAGGTGGGGAGACTGGAACAGAGATTGTGAGAGCAGGAACCATATCATGAAGGACCTTTCTTTTCCTTTTTTTTTTTTTTTTTTTACTTTGAGAGAGTGCATGCTAGAGCGGGGTGGGGGGGGCAGAGAGAGGGAGAGAGAGAGAGAATCCCAAGCAGGCTCCCTGCTGTCAGCCCAGAGCCCGACTCGGAGCTTGATCTTGAGATCATGATCTGAGCTGAAACCAAGAGTCGGACGCTTAACCCACCAAGTCACCTATGTGCCCCAAGACCTTATTTTGTTCTTAAGGAATTTAGATTTTGTCCTAAGGGCAATGTAAAACTATTGGAAAATATTTGCTTGCCTGCTTGCTCATTTTTTCTACCAAATTTTTTTAAGATTTTTATTTTTGTCTCTATGGGGGTAATCTGCGGGGCTCATTTATTCTACCAAATTAATTATTTTTAAAGATTTTTATTTTTATCTCTACGGTGGTAATCTCAATGGGGCTCAAACCCACAACCCCGAGATCAGGAGTCCCGTGCTCCACCAACCGAACCAGCCAGGCGCCCCCACAATTTTTATATGAAAATAATACATTTGTTGCAAAAACTCAAATAATAAGAAGCATATAAGATGAAAAGTACAAATTTCCCTTTCTCCCCTTTACATCCTCCCCGACTCCTAACCCCCAGAGGTACATACCTGAGTATTTCTTAGGCAGCCTTCCAGAGGTTTCCTGTGTCTATGCAAGCATATATCGCATACACATACTTTCTCTTCACACAAAGTGGAAGCATGCCATACCAAATAACTTCTACCTTAAAAACGAAACTTGAACATCTTGGGCATTTTTTCAGTTTAGTACATAAAGATATATATTCTTTTCAACGGGTGTATCGCAAGCCTTTATATAGGTATCCCCCATTATTTACCTAACCAGTTTCTTAGTTTTTAATAAAGTTCATTTATTTATTTTTGAGAGAGAAAACATGTGCACAGGCAAGTAGAGGAGGGGCAGAAGAAGAGGGAGAGAGAGAGAAACCCAAGCAGACCCCGCGTTGTCAGCCCAGAGCCCGCTGCGGGCCTCAGACTCACCAACGCAAGATCATGACCTGAGCCGGCATCAGGAGTCAGAGGCTTAAACGACTGAGCCCCCCAGGTGCCCCCGAGACCAGTTTCTTATTGACACATTTAGACTGTATCCACCTTTTCACTCTTAGGAAGGAACACTGCAGTGAGCTTTCTTTTTTTTTTTTTTTTTTTTTTTAACGTTTACTTATTTTTGAGACAGAGAGAGACAAAGAGAGACCGAGCGTGAACGGGGGAGGGGCAGAGAGAGAGGGAGACACAGAATCGGAAACAGGCTCCAGGCTCTGAGCCATCAGCCCAGAGCCCGACGCGGGGCTCAAACTCACGGACCGCGAGATCGTGACCTGGGCTGAAGTCGGACGCTTAACCGACTGAGCCACCCAGGCGCCCCTGCAGTGAGCTTTCTTAAGAGTTACATGTCTCTTTGGGTATTTATATAAGGGTGTCTGTAGGATACATTCCTCGAAGTAAAATAGCTGGGGAAGGAGTGTTTGCACATTTAAAGTTGAGGTAGATGTTGTAAAAGTATTCCCTATACAGATAACATTTTTTGCTCCCACCAATGTTACGAGAGCGTTTCTTCATAGCCTCTTCACCACGGAACGTACCCATTTTTATGCTCGTAAGAAACACATGAAATTTATCGTCTTTACTATTTTGTTTTACATTTTTTAACATTTATTTTTGAGAGAGAGGAACAGAGCGCGTGTGGGGGAGGGGCAGAGAGTGAGGAGACCCAGAATCCGAAGCAGGCTCCAGGCTCCGAGCTGTCAGCACAGAGCCTGACGTGGGGCTCGAACTCACGAACCGTGACATCATGACCTGAGCTGAAGTCGGACGCTTAACCGACTGAGCCCCCAGGCGCCCCTCATTTTTACTGTTTTCAAGTGTACCATCCAGTAATGGTTAAGTATGTCCTATGGTTGTAGAGCGGATCTCCAGACTGCAGACTGTCATCTTGCAAAACACTTTGTACCCGTTAAACAACCGCATAACCGCTCCCTGTTTACCCCTCCCCACCCCCACAGCCACCAATCTATTTGTTGCCTTTGAATTGGCCTCCTCCAGGTAACTCACAGAAGTGAAATTCTACAGCACTTGTCGTTCGGTGCCTGGCTTTCTTCACTTAGCACGTCCTCAAGGCCCATCCAGGTTGAAGCGTGTGACAGGAGGTCGTTCCTTTTGAAAGCTGAATAGTATTCCTTTGTACGTACGTGTCCTACCTTGTTTCTCTGTTCATCCATCCGTGAACGTCTGAGTTGCTTCCCCCTCTTGGTCTTTGTGACTGCTGCTCCCGTCAACCCAGGCGTGCAAATAGCTCTTCAAAATCCTGCTTTTAATTCTTCTGGATATAGACCCAGAAGCAGGAATGCCGGATCATGTGAGGATTCTATTTTACATTTTTTGAGGAGTGACCGTGCTGTTTTCTGCACTACCATTTTATAGTCCCACCAACAGTGCAGAAGGGGTTGAATTTCTCCGTATCCTCACTAATACTCATTATTTTTCAGTGTGGTTTTTTTTTTGGGGGGGGGAGGCGGGGGCGTCGGAGCCGTCCGAATGTGTGTGAGGCGCTCCCTCGCTGTGGGTACCTGCTACGATTTTTAGTTCTTTAATCATCAGCGATGCTCCGCTTCCTTCCATGTGCTTGTTGGCCATGTGAGTATCGTCTTTAAGGAAATGTCTGTTGCCTGTTCAAGCTGTATCCATCTTTTCAGTCTTTGCCAGCCTCATGGGTAAAAAATGGTATCTTGTTTTATTTGGCATTTCCTTGATTATGAGTGAAATTTATTCATTTATTCAGCAAATAATATCGAGTGGCCCCCCCTGTGTGTCCGGCACTGTTCGAAGGACGTAACACAAAAGCCAGGTTGGCTGTCTCTTTATGTTTCTTTGGCCGTTTGTGTTTCCTGTTCTGTAGGCTGTGTTTTTAAGTCTTTGCCTGTTTTTCTGTTGAGTACTTTATTTTTTTATCAGCTTCTAAAAACTCTTTGTTATATATTAAGGAAATCGGCTCTTTGTGTATTCATTTTCTATTACTTTGTAACACATTACCACAAAATAAAAATTGCCTTTTACGGAGCGCCTGTGTGGGGGGGCTCAGTAAGTTAAGCATCTGACTTCAGCTCAGGTCATGATCTCACCATTTGTGGGTTCGAGCCCCGCGTCGGGCTCTGTGCTGACAGCTCAGAGCCTGGAGCCTGCTTCAGATTCTGTGTCTCCCTCTCTCTCTGCCCCTCCCATACTCGTTCTCTGTCTCTCTCTGTCTCAAAAATAAATAAAAACATTTCTAAAAATTTTTAAAAATTGCCTTTTATTATCTGACGGTTTCTGTAGGTCAGAAGTCTGGTTACAGCTTATTTGGACTTTCTGCTTTTGGGTCTCCCCAGGCTGCAATGCAGATGCTCACTGGGGCTGTGGTCTTATCAGAGGCCGATCGGGGAGTGTGCTTCCGTACTCGTTCAGGTGGTTGGCAGAATTCATTTCCTTGTGGTTGCAAGACAATAGCATCACTTTAAAAAAGTTTTTTTTTAAGTTTATTTATTTTTGAGAGAGAGAGGGGGGAGGAGGAGCAGAGAGAGAGGGAGACGGAGGATCTGAAGCCCGCTCTGTGCTGACAGCAGAGAGCCCAGTGCGGGGCTCACACTCATGAACCGTCAGATCATGACCTGGGCCAAAGTCAGACACTTAACCAACTGCACCACCCAGGTGCTGTACTCATATTTTGTTTCAATGCTATTTTTACTTTGGAGTTAATTTTGATGTGAGATTTGAGACAGAGGTCCCCGTCTTTTCCTCTATGATTAGTCTCTTGCCTCAATTCTTGAATAATTTATTCTTATATGGTTCTTCCTGTTTTCTTGCTTTGTTCCACTGATATGGCTCTTTATTCCTCCTCCATTCCACATCAGTATAGTTACTGTGGCTTTATAATATGGTTTTAATTTTAATATTTTTTAATAGATATATTCATAGGGTGCAAGATTAAAGATGATCGAAAGAGTGTGCAAGAAAAATATTCCTTCTGTCTCTTTTGTAGACAGTTCATTCCCCAAAGGCGGTCAGTGTTGTCATGTCTGTTTATTCTTGCAGGGATATTTTTAGACATCAGCAAATGTGAATGCGTAATCCACTTTATCCCACCCTTTTACCCAGAAGGTAGCTAACCTACACATTTCCGTACCTTGCTTTGTTCAGCTAATATGTCTTGGAGAGCTTTCCATATCAGTTCACAAAGGACATCCTTATTCTTCTTATTTTTTTTAATACTCTTGTTTATGGATCTGTTTATGGGTCTACCGTAATTTCTTCTACTAGTTCCCTAATTATAAACATTTAAGTTATTTACATACTTTTTTTTTTTTAACGTTTATTTATTTTTGAGACAGAGAGAGACAGAGCATGAACGGGGGAGGGTCAGAGAGAGGGAGACACAGAATCTGAAACAGGCTCCAGGCTCTGAGCTGTCAGCACAGAGCCCAACGCGGGGCTTGAACTCACTGACCGCGAGATCATGACCTGAGCCGAAGTCGGCCGCTCAACTGACTGAGCCACCCAGGCGCCCCATTTACATACTTTTATCAAATATATACACTGTGTTTCAGTGAACAACTTAAATTTTTTTTTTAATATTTTTTGAGAGAGAGAGACTGTGAGCAGGGAAGGGGCAGAGAGAGAGGGACACACAGAATCCGAAGCAGGCTCCAGGCTCCGAGCTGTCAGCACAGAGACTGATACGGGGCTTGAGCCCATGAACCGTGAGATCATGACCTGAGCCGAAGTCGGACACTCAGCTGACTGAGCTACCCAGGCACCCCTCAGAGAACAACTTTATACACATACAATTTTATACACATGGAGGTACAGCTGCAAAAAAAATTTCTAGAAGTGGAATCGCTGGGACAATGAGTGATGCCTTTTTTAGTTTTGGAGGATGGCGTCAGTTCTCCCCCCATAGACATCGTGCCATTGTATGTCCCACCTGCCATGTCTGGGGGTGTGTGTTTGCCTGCATCCTCCCCAGCTCAGTGTTTCATCAAACTTTTTGATCCTTGTCAGTCTTATAGATGAAACATCATGTTTCTGTGTGGTGTTAAACTGCATTTCTCTTACTATGACTGAGGTGCATTTTTTCCCATATTTATGAGTCATTTGTATTATCTCTTCTGTGAGCAATCTGTATCTTGTGCCCTGAATTTTTGGGGGTGGTTGATCTTTTTCCTATTGATTTTTTTAGGAACTCTCCATGTATTTGAAAAAGTAGACATTTATCTGTGATATTTGTCTTTTAGCATTCTTTATGATGGATGCTTTTCCCATGCAGACATTTACATTTTTTTGGCTTATTTATATTTATTTTTTGAGAGGTGGTAGAAGGAGAGAGAGAGAGAGAGAGAGAGAGAGAGAGAGAATTCCAAGCAGGCTCTGCACTGTCAGCATAGAACCGAATGCAGGGCTCGAACTCACAAACCGTGAGATCATGACCCGAGCCCAAGTCAAAAGTTGGATGCTTAACCAACTGGGCCACCCAGATGCCCCATACATTTTTTTTTTCTTTTTTATGGAGCAAGATTTAGTGTTTTTAAATGGCCTCTAGGTTTTTTGTCATGCTATAAAGTATTCTCTTTGTTTCTTGTAATACTTAATGCCTTCATTTTTAGATTTAAAATCTTTGATCCATCAGGAGCTTATGCCAATGTAAGGCAGGCATGCAGTGTGGACCTGACTTAATTTTTTTGTTTGTTTGCTTGCCAGTTGTCCTAACACTGTTTGTAATCATCTTTTCTCCGCTAATTTAAAATGCCACTTTAGGGGCGCCTGGGTGGCTCAGTCGGTTAAGCGTCTGACTTCGGCACAAGTCATGATCTCACGGTTCGTGGGTTCCAGCCCCGCGTCAGGCTCTGTGCTGACAGCTCAGAGCCTGGAGCCTGCTTCCAATTCTGTGTCTCTCTCTCTCTCTGACTCTCCCCCTACTCATGCTCTGTCCCTGTCTCAAAAATAAATAAACATAAAAAAAAATTCTTTTAAATAAATAAAATGTGACTTTTATCATGTAATAAATTCCCACATGTTTTGATCATATTTTGAGACTTCCTGTTCTCTTTTATTGATTTATGTGCCTTCCATACACCAGAATCTCACTCGTTTTTGTTTTTTTTTTAATGTTTTTTTTAATTTATTTTTGAGACAGAGAAAGAGCATGAATGGGGGAGGGTCAGAGGGAGACACAGAATCTGAAGCAGGCTCCAGGCTCTGAGCTGTCAGCACAGATCCTGACGCGGGGCTCGAACTCACGGACCGTGAGATCGTGGCCTGAGCCGAAGTCGGACGATTAACCGACTGAGCCACCCAGGCGCCCCAGAATCTCACTGTTTTAACTGATTTTTGCAGCTTTATGTTACGTTAAAAAAAAAAAAAAACCTGGTAGGGTTAACTCACTCTCATGCTTTTTTTCAATGATTTTTTTTTTTTTTTCCGGGCTATTCTTGCATGTTTATTTTTCCGGGTGAACTTTAAAATCAACTTGCTGGGATCTTTTTTTAAAAAAAATCCTGTCATTAAGGGGTTTTTACGCAGCCGAATAATTTGATCAGATTTGTATTGTAGGAAGATTACTCTGACAGCCGGGTGGAAAACTGGCTTGGAGGAACCAAGATTAGAGACAAAAAGCCCAAGTGCAAGGTTGTTGCAGGAATCCCGACCGACTGACCGGAGTGGAGGGACAGGGCATTGAGGAGAGTGGTGGGCTTGGAGGCGTCGAGAAGGCCGGAGTGGCCGGACTCGGAGATGCCTGGGATGGGAAGGTTTGGGGGAGGTGGGGGGAGGATGAGGCCAGGCGTCGTCCTGGGTCAGACAGCTGGGTGGTGCCATTTCCAGAGATTCAAAACAGATGAAATAGGGCTGGTTTGGGAGGAAGATGACGAATTCACTTCTAAACATGTTGAGTTCGAAGTGCCTGTCCCCGGGGCTGTGGAATGCACACTTCCGAAGCCGTGCAGAGTGCTCTGGGCCAGAGAGGCAGAGCTGTAGGACAGCCCTGAAGAGTCCCCAGCGCCTAGACGATGGTCAGGAATCTGCAGAGAAACTGCCAGAGAGCCAGGAGGAGTCACAGGGAGCCCGAAGAATGTTTTCAAAAGAGAGTAAATTGTCACTAATTTCAGACGCCACTGAGAGGTTGAGTAGCTTAGGAGCTGAACGTCTAGCTGGATTTAGCAACAAGGAAAGCCCCCGGATATGTGGGGAAGAGGAATGTCAGCGGAGTTGGGGCTGCGGGGTGAGTGGGAGTTGAGGAAGTCCTGGGGGTGACCCCTTCATCTTGAAGCTTGGCTGCAGAGAGGAGACACGGGCGGGCGAGCCAGTAGAGGGGCGGAGGGGTGGCATCCTCTCTGAGGACCAGGTAACACTGAGATGGTTGTAAGGACCGAGGGAAATCGGCCAACAAGAATGGTCTAAGAGAGAGTGATCCCGGTACAGCGTTGGAATATGTTCTCTGACAGTTTTGACTTTTAATTTTGTGGAGTTTTCTAATATTTTTGTTTGGCTCCTATTCTTACATTTTTAGAGTGTAGACAAAGAGCTAAGAAATAGGAATCAGGTTTAGAAATGTAATTGGAGGTGGGGGCACCTGGGTGGCTCAGTCGGTTGAGCATCTGACTTCGGCTCAGGTCGGTCTGTGAGTTTGAGCCCCTGCGTCGGGCTCTGTGCTGACAGCTCGGAGCCTGGGGCCTGCTTCGGATTCTGTGTCTCCCTCTCTCTCTGCCCCTCCCCTCCTCACACTCTTTCTCTCTGTCTCTCAAAAGTAAATAAGCATTAAAAAAAAATGTAACTGGAGATTAAGTTTAAAAGCGAAGTACAGAAAAGTGTACAAGTATGCCATCATTTATATAAGAAAGAAGGAGCAGAAGTGATATGTATTCCTATTCGCTCTGCGTGCGTAATCTGTATTTGGAAGGAGTCACAGGAAACTAATCAAGTTACCCATTGGGCGGTGGGAACTGGATAGAAGGGCATCTTCACTGTCCATCTTCATATTTCTCATTTAAGAATGTGAACATATTACTTAAGTCATTTCATCTAAGCTGGTTGGTTTCTTTAAAAACAATGGTTCTGGCAGAGCCTGAATTTTTAGTGAGTGATGGCTCTAATTGTCTGGATTCAACTGTTCGTCCACATCCGCAAACCACTAAGAAGCAAACTCTTGCTTTGTGCTGTGAGGTGTGGATCTTTGCTCTTTCTCCCCTCTTCCCCACAGGAAACCAGCACCCTTGGGGAAGTGGACAGTCCTGGCTTTTGGGTCAGGAAAGAGGACTATGGCCTGTCACCGCCTGGCCCTCTTAGCCACAGCTTGACCAAATGCACTATTAAGGTCTTGTGCCAATTCCACCGTGGGCACCAGGGAGCAGCTCTCCTAGAATTCAATCAATTCTGACACTGCCTACCTGGAGACAGCATCAGATCCCACAAGATAGGGGCTCATTCCCACCGGACCGCCCCCCTCCCCCCCTCCCCTGCACACCCTTCAGATGCCAGCTACAGGTTCAGGTCCCCAAGTTACCTACAACTTCTGTCCAACTTAGCCACCAGTCAGAGGTTCTTATGACCTCCTCCCTCTTTGGATTCAGTTAACTTGTTAGAGCGGCTCCCAGAACTCAGAGAAACGGTACTTAGGCTTGCCGGCTTATTGTAAGAGGGTATGGTAAAAGATACAGATGAACGTCCAGAGGGAAGAGAGGCACAGGGCCAGGTGTGTGGGAAGGGGCACCTTCTCAGAGCGCTTCACTCTCCCCAGGTCTCCGTGTATTGAGCCCCATCCTTTGGGGTGTGTACGGCAGGTTCCTTACTAGGTACGATTGATTAAATCATTGGCCGCCCGTGACTGATTCGACCCCCAGTCCCTCTCCGCTCCAGGGAGATGTGGGAGAGCGCTGAAATTTCCAGCCTTGTAACCAACCACCTGGTTGATTCTCCGGACAACCAGCCCTCACCCTCGGGTGTGTTCCAGAAGTCACCTAATTAACATAATAAAAGACACCTTTGTTGCTCTCATCAGTTAGGAAATTCCAGGGAGCTCTGTGTCAGGAACAGGGATGAAGACCAAATGTTTATTATAAATCACAATATCGGTTATAAACCTGGCTGGTAGGGAGAGGAAAGGAGAAAGGGGGTCAGTCATTATCCTCCTTATGCTGATACAGGCAAAAGCCTCACGCTGGCTCTCCCCTTCCCAGCCGTAGCACATCCCAGGGACAGTGCTGTGACTCTCCATCTCTCAGTGATCATTCTAAAACTATTCCGGGAGAAATGAAAACAGAATTTTTAACGAGATATCTGCACCCCACCCCCCCATGTTAATTGCAACATTATTCGCAATAGCCACGATGTGAAAACAGCCCTATGCCCATTCACAGATGGATAAAAAGATGTGGTCCATATGCATAATAGAATATCGTTATGCTAAGTGGCATAAGTCAGAGAAAAACAAGTACATACTATACCACTTCTATGTGGAATCTAAAATAATTAAACTTGTGAAAAACAGTTAAATGGTGGTGCCCAGGGGCTGGGCGTGGGGAGGTAAGAATGATGGTGTTTAAGCCTGTGAGCTGTGACAAGTGGTACATAAGCCATGGAGCTATACCTGCAGCATAATGAAGGTTGACAATATTATACTGCAGTTATTATTAATATGACAGATACCGCCATAGCAGCGGTCATGTTACGATGTATAAAATGTATCAAAGTAACACAATGTATGCCTTTAAACTTACACAGCGTTAGGTATCACATTTATTCAATAAAAAAATAAAAAGTAAGCGTAGAAAAGAAAAGAAAGTCTTACCTGGAACTCCAAAAATTTTCAAAAGATCTCAGAAAACTTCCCAAGAACAAACAAAATACACAGAAAATGGAAGAAGAAGAAGAAAAAAAAAACCCTGTAGCACTGCTGAGTACATTTCATTGTGGTTTTATAGCAAATATCTGAATTAGTGCACTGGTTAAACATATTTTACTTTTAATCTCTAGTTTTATAGTCCATGCTGATTGCACACCCCCCACTATAAAACATCAGATGAAATACAAAAAAAAAATCTCAAAATGTTGAACCCCCACAGAAATAACCAAGTTCACTGCTAGTTTTCCTTATCCACTTTTTAGGGTACCAGATACCGAAGGATATGTTTATTTATTTATTTTTAATGTTTATTTATTTTTGAGAGAGAGAGAGAGAGAGAGAGAGAGAGACAGAGCGTGAGTGGGGGAGGGGCAGAGAGAGGGAGACCCAGAATCTGAAGCAGGCTCTAGGCTCCGAGCTGTCAGCCCAGAGCCCGACGCGGGGCTCGAACCCACGAACCAAGAGATTATGACCTGAGCTGAAGTCGGACACTCGACTGAGCCACCCAGGCGCCCCACCGAGGGATATGTTTAGTTAGGGCTGGGTTAATGGTGCCTAATCTGAGTCAGCGGACCCCACACCGGATCGAATCATTAGCTTTATTAGCTTCATGGCTGGCCACTCAGTAGCTCCCCAGGCTCCCTTGGGTTGGGCTCTGGGAACAAAATGGGACGTCCATCCCGCCTCTTCCCAGAAGTGAGGCCATCTGAGCCTGCATGGGCAGGGCCAACCTGGCTGGGGCCTCCAGTCCCAGGCCAGCGCTGGAGGAAGGCCCACCTTCCCTGTAGGGGACAGACCCTGTGCGCTAAGGTTGGAAGCTGTGGGCTGTGGGTGCTGCCGCAGGCGGGGAGCGCTGGGCCCTGTCCAGAGCCGGGGAGAGCGCCTCTCCGGCAGTGGGGGGTTTCCCTCCCCTGTCTGTAGGCAGAGGCGGGCAGTTGCACAGAGGAAAAGCCTTCCTTTTACGAGCCCTGCCAAGCTTTCTGTTCGGTTGACAAAGGGAACGCCAAACCAAGTTAACTCAGTGTCTCCCAACAAGCCGCCCAACTCACTTGCGGTTCTAACTCACATTAGGTGAAGAACTTGCCCGCCACCCCCACCCCGGATGTTCTCTTCCACTTTTGTGGCTTGCTTCCTCCTGGAGAAGAAAACAGCCCTACGATGATGAATGTTTGGAAGCCTCTCCTCTAGGCCGATTCCCTGCAGAGAGTCCCCCAGGGACGGTTCGCAGCTCAGCCTACGGGGAAACATACCAGAGCCCCGCGGCCTGAGCGGAGAGTGGCTGGCCTGGGAAAGTGGGGGTGCCAGACTTCCGAGCGGCCGGTAGTGGCTGCGGCTGACCTTCCCCGGCGCCCCTAACTCTTGTGACTGAGAGTGCGGACGCACGGACGGACGGACAGGACACTGCGGGTGCCTCTTCGTGAACAAGTGCCCAGATGAGGAAAAGTACCCTGCGCTCTTTGAAATCGAAAACAGGATGTCTTTTTTTTTTTTTTTAATCCGTATGCTTTATTTAGAATTGCCATGTGCTGTTAGAGCTAACTAAATATACCAGATTGTTTTATTCCCCCCCATTTTCTCATGATACTTTTCTAGTTCCTTTGTGAAATTATAGACCTATTTTGTCTTTTTAAAGTCATGTAAAAACAGTATTTTAGTAGTAATTTTTGCTGGCTGCGTGGTCGAAAACCTAGCCTCTTGCATGTATAGAAGCTCTTGGAGGTAAAGGTAAAAAAGGCACCCTTAATGTATTACAGGGCCACAATATCAACTTTTAAAAAATTGAACTTTTAATTTGGAAGTTTTAAATGTACCCAAAGTAGGAAATAGAGTCATGAAGCCCCCCCTCCCCCCCCCCCCGTGTGTGTACTCATCACCACTTTCATCGTTCTGTCCAGTTTTACGGAGATACAGCTGACATGTCACATTACAGTAATTTCAGTGTGCAATGTAATTTGCTGTCCCTATACGTTGCGAAACGGTTACCACGGTAAGTTTAGTAAACATCCATCAGTTCACAGTTACATTGTTTTTTCTAGTGAAGACACCTTTAGAGATCTCTCTCAGCAACTTTCAGATGTGCAACATTTCCCTGGCCTACTTATCCTAAAACTGGAAGTCTGTACCTTGTGACCACGTTTACCCATTTCCCCCAAGTCCCATCCTCTAATAATTTCCAACATTTTGTCAACTTTGTTTTATTTATACCCCCCCCCACACACACTTTTTTTTTTTTTCATTCCAAATAACAGATTTCTTCTAGGCTCAGGGATGTGTCTCACCAGGTTCAGTCACAGTGGGGTGTGTGGTGTGGCTCAGGGCGCAGCTGACTGAAGGGGGAGGGGAGGAGGGTGGTGGGTAGGGGCAGGTAACGGTCTACTTGTCACCTCCCTTCCCTGAGGCAGAAAGAGGCCCCTGATGGGCTGCAGCTAGGCTCAGGCACCTTGACCCCTTTCCTGCTTGATCTGAAGCACCCACCTGACCAGTCTGGCCGCCGAGGACCCCTGTGGCCTCCCTCTGCTGGCCAGCTGCTCTGTCTCCCGTGTAACCTGCCTCTAGGCCGGCCTCCTTTGCCCCGTCCCTGCTCACGTCTTAGCTCGCAGAAATAATTCTTCGTATCGTTGTTGTCCTCAGAAGAGGCAAACCCGCTTTTTCTGGAGGAAATAAATGGGCAGACCCAGTTTACCCAGAACTTCCCTCTTGGGTCGTGATCACATCAGCGGCAGAGTTCAAGGTCAGACTGCACTCAACAGAAGCCCTCCCCCCACCCCCATCTCCACCAAACACACCACACCAGGCAGGAGGGTGGGGTGGGAACGGGCAGTGTAAGACCTCTCCCTTTGTGGGGGCTGGTGGGGCATTTCCTGGAGAGATAGGAAGGTGCCTTTAGAGGCTTGGCATCTGGTTAGCCCTTGCCATGCCCATGCTCATCCCTGAGGGTCTGAGGGGGGGCGGGGGGATGCTTCACCCTATTCTGGAAGATTGTAGCCATCCACAAAAGCAGAAAGGACAGAATAACAGGCTCCCGTACAGCTGTCACCAGTTTCAGTAACTTTCAACATTGTGTCACTAAAACTTTCTGATCGTGCACCCTAGCAGTAAGAGTGTTGTAGCCCCAGTCTGGGTGTCTTTGTTTGTTTGTGAGTTACATACACATACACACGTTCGCAGAAAGCAGAGTGGAAACAGCTTCCAGTGTCTTCTCTCTCCCCTGTGCACATCCTCTATACCCCACCCCCACCCCCCACCGAGAGGCACACACTCTGGTCTGGAGCCCAGTTATTTGGAAACATAATGACAAACAGAGCAGACATGTATTGGACCCCACTGTCACGGACACTGGGAACTGAGAGGGAAGACGCTGGGGCGGGGTGGGGGGGGGGACGGCAGGATGACGGGGCTCAGTGCATCTGTGGGACGTCATTCCCCCCTCTCCAGATGAGGCGCGTGCGCAGCCGGGCCAGGACCCTGACCCATCTGTCCCTTCCTGAGCAGGAGCCCCCGGCGCGAGCCCCAGGCTCCACACTCTGGGTGTGTTCTAGGCTTTGCTGTTTCGACAGATTATTTTGCCTGAGGTCACTTTGGTTGGTTTCCTTTTCTGTGTGTGTTTGGACCTTTGCCACCTTAAAAAAAGGTTTTGTCTCTGTCGTTTTTTTTAGAGTAATCCTTTAGCTTAGTTTATCTTAATAATTTCACTCCCCTTTTACCTTTCACTTCACAATAAGGACGAGGAAGGGGCCACACGAGGGCCTCGGGTACAGCAGCAGGTCAGGCGTCCAGCTCTGCCCCTTCGTAGCTTCCTTTCCCCTGCGCCGCGGGGTTCACTTCTTCCTTTGGAGATTGGATCCCAAATTTGTGTGGTCAAAAAGGCACAGTCTCCATGTTACAAAACAAACACACACCAAAAAAACCCCAACAGTGATTCAGGGGCTCTGAGGGTCAAATGACCCTTCCAGACTGGATAAGACCAGCCCGAAGACGGTGCAGAGCTGGCCGACTGCTGAAGTGACCGTGTTCCCAGAAGCTAGGACCTTCACAGCTTGGTGGACTCGGGACCTCGGCCTCTGGCACGTTTCTAAGCGTCAGCTCCTGCCCGTCACCACGGAGGGCGAAGGAAGGGGGTGGGGGCTGCTGTGAGGCAGGGCGAGCGCAGGTCTGACCCTGCAGATTTGTAAACCATTTTGATTTGCTCTTTAAGGAGTGTGGGTTTTTTTGTGTTTTTGTGTTGTTTTGGGGGTTTTTTTGTTTGTTTTTTGGGTTTGTTTGTTTGGTTGGTTGGTTTTTTGATGGTGATATAATAGAGTCTCTAATCCAGCTATGAAATCCTTTTTATTCTCTTCAGTTTATAAGGTAGAATGAAAACAGTCCATTTAACCCCAAGGCAGTGAATTCATAGCCTCTTCTGTGTTGTGGGCAGGCCTTCAGGGCTCCCTCTCCTCCTCATGAGAACCAAGGGGGATGCGGGCTCCAATTGTCCCCAGCTGGGTTCCCAGGAGAGGCACGGTTGTCCTTTTGAAAAGAAGAGGCCGGTCACGTCTTCCATTAACGGCATCGAAAAGCCCCACCAGCCCAAGGAACCTGCCTCACCCCCACACTCCCTAAGTCTCCACTCTTCCCAGGGCAGCAGCCTGTTCAGGCCCAGGGGCCAGTCTTACGTGCGTTTACCACGAAGCGATGTGAACTCACAGACGGAGCAATTTAGAAGGACTAAGGAAGCATTTCATCCTATCGGAGGAAGCTGTGGGATGGTCGGTAGAGAGCCTTGGGGCTTTCAGCTAACCTCTTAGCCCACGGGAAGTTAGACACCTACCCCAAACACCTGCCCCAAACGTGCTGGTCCCATGAGCCAGGTGTGTGTGTTCTTTATGCTGCAAGATGGTCAGATATCTTAGCAGTGTTGTCATTCTTAGCTCTTCAGTAGATTTACAAGAACATGATTTTGTCTGGAAAATCTCTCAACAAAATCTTTTTTACTTTTGGGGCACCGGGGTGGCAGTCGGTTAAGCGTCTGACTCTTGATTTCGGCTCAAGTCATGATCTCGTGGTTCGTGGGGTCGAGCCCCACATCAGGCTCGCTGTTGTCAGCACGGAGCCTGCTCGGGATTCTTTCTCTCTCCCTCTCTCTGCCCCTCCCCTGTTTCTCTCTCTCTCGCTCTCTCTCAAAATAAACATTTGAAAAAAAATCTTTAACTTCTTTTCTGCAGTATGCCACACTCGCAAACCTGATTTCGTAGGCTACTTAGCAGAGGAGGCAAAATGGCGAGATGAGGACCAGGATCCTGAGTTCAGGCTTCCAGCTAGTTTGTCACTAGCTGCATCACCTTGAGAAAAATCACTCCTCCTTCTGGATGCTGGTGTCTCCCGTGGAGAAGGAACGTGTGGAGTTGGGGTGCGCTGTGGCCAGCACCCCTTGGTTCTTACCTGTGAAGCTCACCCTAATGAGCTGTCAGCCATAGACCCCCACCTCCCCTCCTTGGGCTCCTCCCACCCTGTTCCCGAGAGCGGGTGGCCCCACATATCAGGCTCAGGTGTGATGCAAGACCTGAGGGGCCCCCTCGGGCTGCTCCCCTCGAGGGTTCCTGTTTCTGCCACTGAGATGGGTGAGGTTGCCACCGAGTAACCCCTGGTTTAGGCAAGCGGACTGTCCTCGTCCTCGTCCGTGTCATCGGAGCTGCCGGCCCGGACGTGTTTCTAGTGTTGACAGTGGTGTTCTAGAAAAATCCATGCTGCTCTTGTGGGAGTTTTACCTTTTTTCCCTTCGAGCTGTCGAACCGAAAGCTGTCTTACGTAGCCTTGTTTGTGTGTGAGTACCGATGGTGCAGCCCTTTGTAACGATGCTGAGTTACAGGATCCCGGATCAGGCTTGTCGAAGGAACCACATACGCTTCATCCTGGGACTCTGCATGTTTTAAATACATTTTTTTAAAACGTTTATTTCAGAGAGAGAGACAGAGTGTGAGCAGGGGAGGGTCAGAGAGAGAGGGAGACCCAGAATCCGAAGCAGGCTCCAGGCTCCGAGCTGTCAGCACAGAGCCCGACGCGGGGCTCGAACTCACAGACCGTGAGATCTTGACTTGAGCCGAAGCCACCCAGGTGCCCCTTCAATACATTTTTTTTTTAATGTATTAAAACTTCTGATGCAAGAGCATACAAGAACATACTTGCATTTAGAGTCATCCAGCATTTAGAAATTCCTGTTTCACTAGAGAAAATTGGCAAATTCCAATTCTCCTGCTTTTAATAACATTGTGTAGAAATACAGCCGTAAGCTAGGATTGATCTTTGTTGCAAGAAAAAAAGAAAAAAAAGCATGGCTTGGTCTTTCACACATAAAGAATATACTGTAACATATATAGAACGTGTGTGTATATAGAATATAACGTAGGATACTTTTAATAATGATCATCCCCTTGAGGGGACAGTGAACAGCTCTCCAGCTCTCAGACTTGAGCTCAGGTCACGACGAAACAAGGGCTTAGTAGGAATCTGCTTGTGGTTTATTAGTCACGTGGAAAGATCTGGGGTTTGTGATTAACCACAAGCTCCACGCTATGCCAACAATACAGTACATCTGCTAAAAGAGTTAATGCAAATAGAGGTCACGCTGATAGGTCAATGGTACCTACTGACAGGAAGTACTTTTCCTCCTAGGAAAGGTAAGGAAATTCACCTGCAACTGCTCAGCCAGTCATCTCTGGCTGCAGCTTTCAGAGGCGATGTGGGCAGCAGGTGGGCGCCCACACCCACGAAAAGACACCTAAATGAGCTCTTGGTCCCGGGAGGGGGGTGGTGCACTGAGCCCGCCGTACTCTCTGCCGTTGGCCCTGGATTTCTGCCCAGAAACGCGCAACTCTGCTTCCTCTGGAAGATTCACACGTTCTGTTTCATCTCAGCCAGCCTCGACCCCCCCCCAGCAGCCATCCTAATACCTGCATCCCTGATCTAATTTGCCATCCACAAAGAGATACTTTCACAACAATCGGGGAGCCTGCAATCCTGCAAAGGGAGGAGGCCTGAGGGCGAGACTCTCTGTAAGTGGACGTCCCGTTCTCAGCAGCACCTTGAACTGCGTGGGGTCTGCCTCCTTCCCCGCACCCCCCCCCAAAAGGCCCAACGACAGAAAGTAGGCAAGAGTCGACTGTAGCTGGTCTCCTTGCCGACTCAGGAGTCACCTTTACCCCCGACCCCCAACGCAAACCCACCTCGTTGCCCTTCACTGTCGAGGTCCTTGGAACCTTGGTGCTTGGGCTGTGCTCCACCCTCAGTCTGCCTTCTGTCAAATTTGGCGACTTAAGCCCAGAATCCACCTTTCCCCTGCCTTGTGTTACCGCTCGGTCCTTTCCTCTCACACTCAGCCTCTGCCAGTTAGGTCCCAACGTGGAATGGAATTTGATAGCTGGCCCCTTCGCTGCTAAGGTTCCCGTGTGACCCTCCCGGTGCTGAACCTCATCGTCGGGCCATTGACACTGGCCCCACTGCGTTGTCTCAGGCTGCCACCAAGAACGTCGCCACCCACAGTGTGCCCTTTCCACCTGCTTCCTAGTGCCTAGAAAGGGGTGGGGGGAGCGTGGTAAGGCGTGTGCTGGTGCAGGCCCTGGAGAGGTGACCGGACCCCCCTTCCTGTGTGTGTGTGTTCCTGAATAAAAACCACCAAGCTGTCCCGAAACAAACAAAAAGGCAAGGAAGCCCAGCTAAATTTTGAATTTTCCCACCACGAATACTTGAAACGTTATTGGACATCGGCTCAACACCCTCTTGGGTGTTGCCCTGGCCTTGCTGGGGCCCTCAGCACGCACTCGGTCTGCCTGCGGGTAGTGTGGCCCTGGGGCCCCCGCGGCAGGGGGAGGGGCGGTTGAATGCGGAGGCACAGAAGCCTTCTCTTCTTCGTTTAGTGTCTGGGTCCCGTGTCCTCAAACAGGATGGTGTTTATCAGAGCCCAAACCCGGGTCCATCCTCAAAACAGGTGCCAATTTCCCAGGTTCTTCTGACTTGAAGGAAAATCGGACTCTGCACATCACTGTAGCCTCTCTCTGCTGTCACTGTCATATTAGCTTCGTTGTGCTAACAACCACTCCCAAAACTCTGGGATTGGGGCAAGCTTTTTTTTTTTTTTTTTTAACTCCTCTTTGTTGCTGGGGGCTCTCCTGGATAACTGAGGCTGAGGGAGCATCCCTGTTTGGGTCATGGAATTCTCAGGGCAGAAGGAAGAGAGTAGGAGAGTTTCTGTTTGGACAAATGTATATCATGTCTGCTCCCGAACCGTGGGCCAGAGCCAGTCACACAGAGCCCTGCCAGCATTCTGTCTGTCCAGCCATACATCCCAGGCTGTAGCTTTTAGAGGTGACCCGGCATGGGCAGCAGATGGGTGCCTAACAAAGATCTAGGTCCTTTAGGGATACTTTGGGAGGCTCAGAGTAGCGGGAAAGCCCCTACCAATGGTGTTGCCCGTGCTGTCCATAAAAGGACTCTGTGGGGTGGCCTCACCTTTAACAAGATGCTTCCCGACACCCAACCACCTAGACATCCATCCTCCTTCTAATGCCCAGTGTTCTTAGTCTGCTCGGGCTGCCCTAACAGGACACCACAGACTTGGGGGGTGGGGGCGGAGGGCCACTGACACAGCAGAAATCTCGTGTCCCACAGTTCTGGAGGCTGGACGTCCAAGATCGAGATGTGGGCAGGGCGGGTTTCTGGTCAGGCCTCTCTTCCTGCCCTCACACGGCCTTTCCTCTGTGTGTGTGTGTTCCTGTGGTCTCTTCCTCTTAACAGGACACCAGTGCTATTAGATGAGAGCCCACCTGTAGGACCTCACTTAACCTGCATTTCCTGCTGGGGCCACATACAGTCCCTCTGGGGGCTAGGGCTTCAACCTGTGCACTGAAGCAGGTGGGGGAGCAGTTCGGCCGGTAAGCCCCAGTGCCCCTGGGATAAGGCAGCTTTCACGTGCATCATCTAATTTCGTTTTTTCAGCCTGTGAGGAAGTTATCAGCAGTATCACGTCCACTTTCCAGATAAGAGAGAGGGGACGACTGGCTGTTAAGTGAACGATTCTGGACTGGAACTGTTTCTTTGACTCCAAAGCTCATGTTCTTGAATTGCAGCATGGGGTGTGGGCCTCCTCAACATTGGAAGTGAAATACTGTGCACCTGCTGAATTAATAGCTGTAAGGGTTACACACACAGAAAATAGGTACAGGAAATAGACCACAAGAATGTATGTGCTGTGTGGGTACAACCCACGTCAAAAAAAACTATGGATAAAACTTGAAAAGGAACTGAAAGCACGGAGCCCTTGGCCTTCAGGTTCTTTTTTGTGTTAGAGTCGACCTAAGAGATACATTGTTAAATAACAGACTCTTAGCTCTCAGCAGGCACAAGGCCATAGTGTTTCACAGGCTTCCTCTTCTTCTTTTTTTTTTTTTTTAATTTTTTTTTCAACGTTTTTTATTTATTTTTGGGACAGAGAGAGACAGAGCATGAACAGGGCAGGGGCAGAGAGGGAGGGAGACACAGAATCGGAAACAGGCTCCAGGCTCTGAGCCATCAGCCCAGAGCCCGACGCGGGACTCGAACTCACGGACCGTGAGATCACCACCCGAGCCGAAGTTGGATGCTCAACCGACCAAGCCACCCAGGCGCCCCATTAATGCTTATTTTTAAAGGAGAGGGAGAGAGAGACAGAGTGTGAGCAGAGGAGGGACAGAGAGAGGGAGAGAAAGAATCCAAAGCAGGCTCCAGGCTCTGAGCTGTAAGCACAGAACCCGACGCGGGGCTCGAACCCACGGACCGCGAGATCGTGACCTGGCTGAAGTCGGACGCTTAACCGACTGCGCCACCCAGGCGCCCCCACAGGCTTCCTCTTCTTGAGTCTGCTCAGCGCCCCCCCCGCCTCCCCCCCCCCCCCCCCCCCCGCTTCCCACACAGAACACCTGCTGAGCTCATGTCATGAGCAAGGCAGGTGCCTGTGAGTCCAGAAGGCCGAAAAGCTCAGTGTAGTTTGGAAGAAGACCAGCTGCTAGAGGGGCAGGGGGCTTCAGTAGTGTCACGCTGAGCACGAGAAGAAAATATCCAATGTTGGCAGAGACCATCCCCCGCCCCCAAGCTGAGTCCAGGTAGCAATACAGGATTTGGGCCCATGCATTTGGTGACTGCAAAAGAGGCGAGTATGAACAGCAAGTATGTGTGTAAGGAAGTCTGCCAGACGTTCCAAGAACTCTCTGCTTTTTTGGAACCCCTTCTAGAGGCCCTCAGCCCCACCTCTGTAGGCTGGTCTCCGTACTCCGAGACTCCTAGATGAAAGTGTGTTTCCAAGGACATGTAACACCAGTCAGGTGAATATTGGTCCTATTACCAGAGAATCCTCCCTTTTACCCTGGAACAAAGTCATCTGTCCCTCGTGTTCCTGTGTAAACAGGTTTTGAAAACCGTGTGATGTGGGTGTGCGTCCTCTTGATTAACAAGGTATTTCAATTTGTCACTCCCTGGAAGATGATGCTGTGTTGTCTGAGATCAGCACCCAGCTTACCCATCACAATGGCTGTTTTTCATGCCCTCAGAAGTTGTTCCTCACGAAGATCTCTTTGTTTTAGGAGATGACAGATTTGGGTTGAAAAAGAGATTAGACGGGACACCTGGGTGGCTCAGTCGGTTGAACGGCTGACTTCGGCTCAGGTCATGATCTCGCGGTTTGTGGGTTCGAGCCCCACGTTGGGCTCTGTGCTGACAGCTCAGAGCCTGGAGCCTGCTTCGGATTCTGTGTCTCCCTCTCTCTCTCTGCACCTCGTGCTCTCTCTCTCTCAAAAATAAACAGAGAGAGAGATTAGAACTCTTAGACTCCATTAATTTAGACATTGTATCAGCCTGCTCTGGAGAAATAAGAGGCTTTCCCAAGTCCAGTGTGAGAAAATCCATGTTTAGCAAAGAAAAAGTAACCACCAATTCTTAGCTAAAAGAAATAGCTCCCCTATAAAAACATCCTCTGTTATAGGATTCCTTTCAGAGCAAGCTATTTATACATGATTCAGTTTAGATAAAAGAAAATCTGCTTTCGTATATTTCACAAACACATCCATCCCTTGTGTAACGTTATATATACACTACGCGCACATCATATATGTGATACAGTGGTCCAGCCTAGCGTTTGGCCTTTGACAACCAAAAAGATTGCCTTTTATGATGCCAGTCTCAAAAATGTTAAGAATGTACCCCCACGGCACCTGGGTGGTTCACTTGGTTAAGTGTCCGACTCTTGATTTCAGCTCAGGTCATGATCTCTCATGGTTCATGAGTTTGAGCCCTGCGTCGAGCTCTGTGCTAACAGTGTGGAGCTTGCTTGGGATTCTCTCTCTCTCTCTCTCTCTCTCTCTCTCTCTCTGTACCTCTCCTGCTTGTCTGTCTCTCTCAAAATAAATAAACTTAAGAAGAATGTACCCAAGCCTCCCTTAAGAAAGGATTTCGGATTTATTGACCACGGGTTTATCTTGAATCTGTTTGTATTTTCATTTGTGCCATTTTGGGGAATAATGAGTTGCGCATTTTCAACTCGTGTCGAGGTAGCATTCTTTTCTCTTTCCTTAACTGAGGGGTTACAGACTCAAATGTCTAACGTAGTAAGTCAGTCGGTGGTCTGGTGTAAGCATTAAAAGCACGAGAACGGGTGTCCCGCCTACAGAGAGCAGCCACTCTCGATTTCAGTCCATTCTGCCACATGGGAACGTGGGACTGGCGTGGCCTGGGTGCTCAGATTTTTCCCTAGAAGCCTCAGACCTGAATTTTTAAACATTGTCAATTCAATTGGAAATTTAAAGACCCTGTGCAAAACAAATAACCCACAGTCTGTAGGTATTCCGGTTTATTTCTGGATACTGTATATCTGTATTTTGGATACTATGTATATATATTTCTGGATGCTGTATTTGTATTTCTGGATACTCTGTGTGTGTGTGTGTGTGTGTGTGTGTGTGTGTGTACACACACACATTTCTGGATACTGTATCTGTATTTCTGGATACTGTGTTTGTGTGTGTGTGTATACACATTTCTGGATACTGTATCTGTATTTCTGGATACTGTGTTGTGTGTGTGTGTGTGTGTGTGTGTGTGTGTGTGTGTGTGTGTGTATACACACATTTCTGGATACTGTATCTGTATTTCTAGATACTATAGGTATCCAGCTTACCTCTGTCTGAAATAGACCTCTTGCGTTTCAAGCATACTTCTGAGTGTCTGGGGTGTGATGTATGAACCTGTGGTCCTGCCTCGTAACTGTGACAGCTTTTAATATATCATCGATTTGGCCTTTATCTTAACACACTAAAGACCGTTTTCCGTTATTCTGCACTCCTACAGAAACAGCCCCACGTGCTCCGTGACTGTGTTTACCTTGACTCGAGGCACAGTCATAAACACTCGTAAAAATCCGAATCTGCATTTCATCTGCCACCGCTGCTGAGGGTGAGTGTGGTGATTTCATGGTCACAGGCCGACTCCTCTCCCTTCTTTCCGCAGCCGTCCCTGCACCAGGCTGATAGCGCACGGGGGACCCGCCACCACGGGCTGGTGGAGAGGCCAGCCAGGACCCGCTTCCACGCGCTCCACCGACGGTCTGGGGACAAGCCGGGACGACAAATATCCTTTCTCGTTGTCTGAGGGCAGTATGACTTCTGAAATGTTTGAAAGGTTTTCAAGGTTTTTCTTCCCTACAGTTCCCCTTTGGCCTCCAAGCCTTCGTTTTATCTGATGAAGGGAGGCAATAAAAACAAACGAGTTGGAAACTAGAAACATCTCTGCAGCTGAAAATTGGAAAGATCATCGCGGGTGTTTACTTGATGAAAATGGTGATAAAGCGGAGTCGGGTGACGTAACTGGACATAAGCAGAACCTGTAACCCGGCCCTGTTGCAAGGCCGCCTCAGGATTTTCTTCCGAGGTCAGCCAAGGCACAGTTAAACCTGACTTTGAACCAGGTTAGAGAGACCTGGTCTATCTAGCTAAAACAGACATGTGGGAATCTGGCTGATTTTTATTTCTGCTGACCCGGGGACCCTGCTGTGAGAACTTACAGAAGAAAGTTCATATGATCTCCTATTTATGCAGTTCCAAGCTCAGTAAATGACGCCTTACGGTATAAAGTTAGGAAAATTCTTATGCAGCACTTACGCCAAGACCTACGCTGTTAAGTAGGAATGAAGAAGAGGAGATTTCAAAGTCCCCTGATAGTTTTGTTTTTCAGGGGCCGGGGCTTAGGCAGTGGGCGGGGTGGTCACCGCCGGGCCACCGGCGTTGTGCTCAGGGCTTCGAGGACACAGTTTTGTGGGAGAGGACGTGGAAGCAGCGTGCCGGGAGGCCCTGTGCCCTCCCTACGCTCCCCCCTCTGGGGTGGAGGAGGGCACAGGAAGGCGGGGTGCGTGTCACTGCACAGCTGGTTCCTGGCAGTGATGGTAGAGCTGGCTTCTCGAGAAACCAGGAAGTGGGGGGAGGGCACGCGTGTTTGCTGAGCACCTACCCATGCCAGGCACTGCGCCGGGCCATTTCTGTGTCATTCCGTCCTCAAAACTCACTGAGTAGTTCATGCGTTTTAACCCGCATTTTCCAAGGAGGAAGCTGAGCGTCGAAGTCACTTGTCCCAGATTCCCGCTGTCGAGGTTGGATTCAGCCCGGGTCAAGCGGACTCCGGGCCTGGGCCTCTCCCCTGCCTCCAGCACTCGGTGGGTCGGTCCCCGGACCCCCTCCTGCCGTCAAGAGAGGCCCTGTGGGGGGGTTGTAGGACACACACAGGGGACACGCTTCTCCTGCCCCCGGGTTTCCTCCAGCTTCCTATTTGGAGGCAGGGATAGCGACCCCAGGGAACGTTCCCGTCTCCCCTCTCTTCCGCCCCCAAGGGACACACCGCGGACACAGGGTCCACGACAGACCCTGACTTCTAGTTTTATGTATTATGTGACTGCTGTCAGGGAGGGTGACGGTGACAGCTGATTCTGCGGGTTCCCTTCTGGAACGCGTAATAACCCTTACGCAGAACGCAAAAGGGAGAGGAGAATCCAGACGAGTCTTCGGCTCAACGTGCTCACGTGTGGGAGGAGCATGTACACCAAACCCTCATCGAGACTGCTGAGAATTTTCAAGCAAAAGACTTCCGAGTGTTTCTTTGCTTGATTTAACAATATGTCTTTTTCCAAAGTCTTGATTCTCTTTTTCTCCTGTAGGTGTTCTCTGTAAATAGTATAATACATACATGACATATTCATAGCCGTATATATAAATACCTGTATAATTGCAACTATCTCAGAGCCTTTTTACAGCAAGTATGGTCTAAGTATATACACATGCTCACAGCTCTTTTAACCAAGGGAATAACTTAGAAGAGGAGGGGATTGAAGGAAAGTGACAGAGGACAATGTTCATTCAGTTAAAAACAATGAGGGGCTCCTGGGTGGCTCAGTCCGTTAAGCGTCCGACTTCGGCTCAGGTCATGATCTCACAGTTCGTGAGTTTGAGCCCCATGTCGGGCTCTGTGCTGACAGCTCAGAGCCTGGAGCCTGCTTTGGTTTCTGTATCTCCGTCTCTCTCTGCCCCTCCCCTTCTCTTCTCTCTCTCTCTCTCTCTCTCTCTCTCAAAAAAGTAATAAACATTAAAAAAAAATTATTTACTAGTGTCAGGCCCCGCTGAGACACTGCAGGCATAATGGCGAACATAATTTGGTCCCTGTCCTCATGTTGCTTAAAGTGGTCACAGTGCAGTGTGGTGAGCTATCATCGAGGCAGCTCATAGGAGGGGCGGCCGGGATCAGTGACGGGAGGCTGGAAAAGGCATCCTTGCGGTACGTCTGAGGCTTGCAGGATGAGCCACCAGTAAGGGGATGATGTATTTGTGTACTCAGCAGAGATCTGCAGAGTCCCTTTTCTGTACAAGTACTGTCCACGCGCAGGGGACTGGGTGGTGGAACAAGACGTGTCCCCGCGTTGGTGAGGTTTTGGTCTGGGGGAGGTGGTGGACAGCAAACAGGTAAAGAAATGATTAAGGAAGATGATGGCAGAAGGTGGTAGGTGATGCAGAAAGAGGGAGGCAGCTGGAGAGGGAATGTTCCAGGAAGACGGTGTATCTTGTGCAGAGTCACAGAAGGGGAGACCACACCATGTGCTCAGGGGACTCGGTCTCCTCCCAGGTGATTTACCACAGGGTGTCACCTGACCCCATCTATGGGTCCCCTTGTGAAAACAGCAGCAAATACAGGTCACCTTCAGAGGGGAAGGGAAGCAAAAACTAAATTAATGCACAGATAGATTAAAGTTCATCACACAGTACATGTCTGATCCACAGGTCGTGAGACCCCTCTCTCTGTTCTCTTCTTAAGCACAACCTAACTGGGGTCTGGGGACTGGGCATCTGCTGATACAAAAAATTTTTTGAGCTCAGGCCGGTCCGTTAATGGACAGCGTGTCTCTTCTGCGGAACCAAGGGGCCGTGAGCTCCTAGTGAAATATAAGAGAGGGATAATTATAAGTCGAAGGTACTGACATAAATCAGAAGAACTTGGGAGAAAGATTTTATCTTTCCTTTCGTGGCCACATTCAGTTGATTTTGAAATAATTTGCTTAAAACAGTGGCCTTTCACACAAGGTCTTCTGTTACCTCCTTAATGTCTGTCTCCCACTTCTGTCATTTGAAAGTGTTCACACCAGTTTGAACCTTTGTTAGGACAAAAAGAAAAGGAAAAAAACGTATCCAGAATTCTCTTCCTGCAGCTGTTTATTGGCTTGGAAGTTACTTCAGCGTGGCAGACTGGCCTAGACAGGGGTTCAGTCCTGTGATACAGTGATCTCACATGAAACGGACATTGTTTAACGAATATTCTGGCTTCCTCCCCGAGTGGGTAGCAAGCAGGGCACTGGCCTGGGGACATTCCTCGTGCAGTGGGCAGCTGTGGCCTCAGAGAGAGCTAGTGCCCTAGGCTTTGCTGCTGCCACAGGCAGCCACCACAAGCAAAGACCAGGGCGCTGTCCAGCTGGGCTCCGGCCTGGGGCCACACTCAGAAGGCGGGGGTGGGGGGGGTCACCGCCTGGTCCCTGGCTGGGGCCTGGGCTTGCGAACTCAGCTTAGGGGCTCTTCTACGTGTCTGCGGCCGCTGGTTTCTGCAGCAGCCCTCTTCCCTCCTCAAGGGCAGCGGACATGGGTCCCACTCGCCGTCTGGTCACGTTTCTGAACAATTAACGTGAATTTGCAGCACATATGATATTATCTTAGACCTGTGGGTAACACATCGAGAACGCAGGGGACACGCTGGAGAATCATGGTAAACGCCTTCCTCTAAAGGTGCTTTTAGAAAGAGAGAAAAATAAGCGTGTGGAAAAATGTCTGATTTATGTTCCCAGCAAGGCGCAGGAGTGCATCGCATCTGGGGAAGCAGCGTGAGTGGTCACGAAGGGATGCCTTGAGACCTGCCAGAGTCAGGAATGGCTTTCCTCTTTGGGACAGGCCTTGCTTCGAGTCTGTTCGCACAACGAGATGAAGGTTTTAGGACATTGGTGTATAGAACACGGTTTCTTTGACGTACTCGGCCTGTTACATTTGAGGAAACGCCACTCCGCTCCCCACCCCCCCCCCCCGCCGGCCCCCAGGGCTCTAAGAAGGCTTGCAGCTAAAAAACTTTTTCTCTTCACCCGGGACTAACAAAATGCATCTGATCTGATCACAAAACCCAACTTTTACCTAATACCCACTAGCGATTTCCATCTTAAAGGACAAGGAACGGGCTGATGTTTAGAGCTTCTCAGGAGAAAATGTTCAGACTCCAAAATTCCACATGCGACCTGTCTGTCGCTCGCGTGCCAAGGGGAGCAGAAAGATGTTCCCACGCGCGCAAGGACTCCGAAAGATCCCACTCAGATTCTCTCCGTGACGTTGGACTCCAAGATGTTTTCTAGCAGGACGTAGTTGGAGGCAAAACAGGACAAGAGGAAGTAACATGATGGCGAAGACGTGGCTGAGAAATTAGGAAGGAACCAGACTGGGACCGGCTCTGTGTGTTCAGTCTGACCCTGGGAGTCGTCTTGCGGGCGGGTTCCAGGAAAGCAGACTCAGAGTCCACTCGCCCGGCCGGCTGCATGGGAGGTCCTGGGCCTGCCCCACAAACCGCCCCCTGGTAGAACCCTGAGCTCCAGAGGCTCGGAGACAAGACGGCCAGCCTCCAGGCTGCCTCTAGAAGGCTCTTCCTGAGCCCTGCCCCAGGTGCGCTTACCACATGGGAACAGGAAGCCGAAAGGAGAAGCCGGGCTGTGCTCTCCAGCCACGAGGCCAGCAGCACAGCAGAGACAGGGTGGATGCGTCTGGAGCTTCTGTGGCTCAGTGACCCCACCCATGGGTAGATGGGCCACCAGATGTCCTGTCTTATCAGCAGAAGAGCTACTCCCCTTCCTTTGGGGAAGAGTGAGTAAGAAGCTTCCCTGTGACACTGCCCACGTGGAGGAGGAGGAGGGGAGGCCTTTGGTCGGCGGACTGAGGCAGGGACACAAGGAGCTTCCTCTCCAGATCCAAAGGCATGTGGGGAGCACGTCAGTGGGTTAAGCACGGTGGATGGGCGAGAAAAGGAGCAGACGCGAGGGAGGAGCGGGAGTTACTACTGTCCAGGTGGAGTTTGAATGTACTTTTGGTGGCAAAGCCGAGCAGGCGGTGGGAAACTGGGGCTTGGCACGAACTGTCGGCGGCGGGTTTGGGGGTCCCTGGACTACAGGGTGCCCAATGCCGGTTGGAGCCAGAGGCCGGGGCAGGACTGACCGCCCCCCCCCCCCCGCCCCCGGTGAGCTTGGGTGGGCCCGGCTCTGTGTCCTCGGGCACTCCTCCCCGAGTGTCTCCAGCCTCCCACGCTGCCCCCACGGCGTGATGCCCAGCAATTCCGAGGCCCTTGTCCCCGTCGTGTGCCTTTGTGAGCAACATGGGCTGAGAGGCTGTGAGGCCCTGGGGCTCAGGGGGCATCAGGATTGGAGGAGGAGGAGGAGGAGGAGGAGGAGGAGGGGGGAGCAAAGGACCTGAAAAGGAGTGCGTGGGGCGGGTGTGCCAATAAAAAGGTGCACACTAATGTGGGGACCTTTTAACCTAGGCTAACCGGGGGTGATGGCCGAGGAGCTGGTCTGGCTCGTTAAAAACCCTGCTGCCGGCTGCTTCTCCGTTGGCAGCCGGTAGGCGCCACGGTCGTTTGTTGAATTAATGGTAAATTCAAGTTGACGAATAAGGGTATTTCCCCATCTTTAGGTTGTCCTGTAGGACATGTCGGTGTTGTGGACTAGTCAAAGCCACCTGAATGAAAGCTCCTGAAATCTTAAGAAGACTTTTCTGGGCTTGCCTTCGGTTGACTGCAGCTTCGTGAGCCAGTGGCGTTAGCGTTTCTCCTGATGCCCAGCAGCTCTTGCGTTTTTAAACGGCCAATAAATGACATGTGCCAGGGAGAATTAAGAATGCTCAGCGGTCACATCGTTTGAGTTTTGCTGTCCCGGCCTCATCGCGTCAAGAACCCCAGCCGGGCCCGGTGGTGGTGTGCCTGGGCCCCGGCCCCTTGGGAGGCCGAGGAGGGCACGGCCGGAGCCCAGGGCGGCCGACCGGTGGGGAGTCCACGCGGACTTCCGCATCAGGGCGGCGTGGAGCTGGTGGGTGGGGGGACCTCACCTGTCAGCAGCCGCCGCACCCCGGCCTGGGCGATGCAGTGGGAACTCCTGAAAGTTAATTTCAGGAAACCACTACACGTCCATGCTGTTAACATGCATCAGAAAGGTTAACGTGCTGCCTCGAACCTCACCATTGAGGTAATGGGCGCTTGGTCATTCTGTTACTCTTAAGGCTCCACGTGCTAAGTTGTGTTAGCCGCACTGCCTCGGGGACTTAGGGCGGCAGGGTACTGAGAGAAACGGGAACCTTCTGCTTCCTGACGTTCCGCTTCTCCCCACGGAGATCCATTGAACTCTGCAGGAAGCGGAAAGACAGATGCCCGCAGGTGGGGAGACTCGGTGCCTCCTGGCCGATGGCTCGGTCCATCAAGGCTCTGGTGGTTTTCATCGGTCAGGGGGCCTGCCTCCTTCGTGCTCGCCTCCTGTGGCGTATTCCAGCCTGCACTTCACATGCGCGAAGCCCCATCGTTGAGGAAGTGTCTCCCTTTTGAAAATCATCTCTTACCGTGTGGACTTAGGTTCAGATTAAGAAATAAGCTAGCTGCAGATGACAAAACAAATACAGAGAGTGGACCTCGTGATCGTAACGCCCCTCCCGGCCACAGGGGCCTTTCACACCCAGTCGTTCATCGGGGACGCCCAGGCCAGGCCTGCGTGACGGGGGCCCCCTCCCCTTCCTCCTGAGCCCACGCACGTGGTGGCTGCTGTATAGAATCATTACAGTTTGTAGCAGGAGGTTATTATGATTAAAGATGTTTTGAAGAGACTGTTCTATGGGTGTAAATGAACTAAATTAACTAAACGCCTCTACTGCCCTCGGCGTGGATATTGTCGCATCACATCCGTTTCTCTCTGCGTCTGGAATATGTCCCAGGGCACCATCCCTGGAAGAGTACAGAATTTAGAAAATGGAGCCCCCGACAGCCCAAGGAACTTACCATTTCTCCACAAATCTAGTGCAGCTCTCTTCTGGTTGTAAGTGACAGGAACCCTCAGCTTGAAAAAAGGAAACTTACTGACTTATGTCCCTGGAAACCCAAGGGCATTATCCAGGGGTTCGCACAACAGCCCTGAGACTGTATCCGCTACGTGTCCCCTGGTGGGTAGGGGGATCACACCTGTCAGTCTGTGTTGACTTCCTGGGTGGATGGGCTTTGCCTCCTTGCAGACTGACGTGGCTCTTGGGCTCATCACCCCAACTGAGGGCACCCTTTTTTTCTCCTCCGAGGCACTCTCTGGCTTTGTTTATGTCAGGAGCCCATCCCTGACCAATCACTGTGGCCGGGGGTATAAGGTACCTTGACTGGAAATACTGAGCCTTGGGACAGAGGGGCTTCCAAAGAATGGCGGCCTTACCAGGTTTGGGGTGGAGGGTGGAGGCAGTTCTTGAAAACAAAAGACGCTATGCCGGCCAAAAAAAAAAAAAAGACAGACCCCACACATGAATCATTCAGAGACAGCACTTTCCAGAGGCAGTTGTGGAGGGAAGGCCCGGAGGAAGAGCGATCGGGGCAGAGAAACAGATGAGAACCAGAAACCCTGTTGTCTGACTCTCCATGATTCTGGCGTCTTCGTTCTGCTTCAACTTTCCATTAATTTTAGTTTCCTTTATTAACAATTCCACTTCGATGGTGGTGCTTTCGGAGCCAGTTACTCCTCACAGCCTCTGGATGAGAGTTGGCCGAGGTAAGCAAGCCGTATTTAAAAAATGTCTTCACTGTTTATTTACTTTTGAGAGAGAGAGACAGAGAGCAAGCCGGGGAGGGGCAGAGAGAGAGGGAGACACAGAATCCGAAGCGGGCGCCAGGCTCCGAGCCGTCAGCACGGAGCCAGACGCGGGGCTCGAACCCACGGACCGTGAGATCACGACCTGAGCCGAACGAAGTCGGACGCTCAACTTACTGAGCCACCCAGATGCCCCAGCAAGCCGTATTTTAAAAAGATACGATGGGCACATGTTTGTCGATGGCTCCACTTAATTTTATCCACCTTGAATGTTGCTGTAGAGATTTCTAGTATGAATCATGGAATTTTGTTTTCTCTTACAAAACTTAGGTCCTCCATGAACAATCATAGGCTTATATGGAAGTCTAAGGTGAAAAGTAATTTAAAATAAACCTAGATCTTCATATTTAAAATCAAACAAACGCATTTGGAGCACATCTACCAATGGAATGCTCTGATTTGGTATTCTTCTATTGAAGACACGGAAAAATAGGAAAAATAAACACCTTTGCTTGGGGTGTCCTCGTAAGCCATTGGAAGGAAAGAAAGATTTAAGAAGCTTCTAAAACTGTAATTTACACAGTGGATTTGATTTAGACTCTCTGAGTATTTTCATATACAAAGGGCATATACAAAACAAAATTGAGTATTTTCGAGTATAGCAGGCGACAGAATATAAAACCAACTGAAAAGATTGGTGTATCCACTGTGTATGCGATATCATTTTCAGGTCACCGGGTCAGATTTAGGAGACACTTGAAGTGTACATATCAAAAAAAAAAAAAAAAAAATCAGCTCTCTGTGTTGAGGTCGACTCTCCATCCGCTCTCTGGGCAAATCCCGACTGAGCACTTCACCGTGAATAACATAGTCAGGACCTGGGAAGTCCGCTAAAGATGAGTGATGGCGGGCCCCTGCCTCCTTGGGTTGTCACCTGCCCTCAAGAATTCTGGGATGCAAGTCGTGGGATAAATACAATACTGCGTTTTAAATCATAAAAAGGCATCTCTAAACTGATTATTTTATTTTGCAAACTTGGATCCAAGAAAAAATGTCTTCAGCTTCCCAGAGCCCTGGGATTAGTTGGATTGACATTTTCACAAACTGGGCAATTACAACAGTTAACGTGTTCCTCCTCATGGCCGTCTACACGGGAATAGCATTTTTGCATCCGGGACGGCCAGGGCGCCCCCTCTGCAGACACGCGGGATGTGTGCTGGGCAAGACCTCATTTCCCCCAGAGAGGAGTCGGCCATAGAATCTAGAATCGAACTATTTCAAAGGTGCTTATAAATCCCCTTTTTAAAACAAAACCAAACCTCCTTATGTGCCCAGCCAGCTAACCCTGTTCTCGTGGATTTGTGGTAGTTTTTATCACGGAGATCAGGAATCCTAGGAGGTGGAGAGATCACTCAGTCTGACCTCATTTTAACACCGTTGAGCAAAATGACCAAGTCATGGAGCGTTTGAAGTGACTTTCCCTCAGGTTGTGCCGCCAGGTGAGAAGAGCCAGTTCTCAAACTCAGGCCCCAGGCTCCCCTTTGCTCCTGTGGATTGAACATCTTTTCTTTTTCTGTCACTCTGGTTTTTAAAGGCAGCAGCATCCTTGGAAAGAAGAAAAGCACCCTGGGTTCAGGCTGACATCTGCACTTAACAGGTACCTGGGTTCACTGCTAGTGGAAATAAATTTCCGAGACCAATCGATTCGATTGTCCTGCGGCCCTTGATATATTATCCGGTGGCCAGAGGATATTCATATCAGATGTGTTTATATGAAGTATTAAAAAAAATGTCAAAGGCCTGAATCTCCCACCATTTATCGAATGTCTGCACAGACAGCACAGGATACATAGACAGTATGAGAGCCCGAGGTCCAAGGCGGGGCCGCAAGATTGGCTCTTACTGTGCGACCTTGAATAAGTTATTTAACTTCTCCGTGCCTCAGCTTACTCACCTGGAAAAGGGAGATAATAATACCTGTATCAAGGGATGGTTGTGGGGATTAAATAAGGTACAAGAAACACGGGGGACATTAGCATTCAGCCAGAGTTGGCTTGGCATCGCGATCGCTTTGGGCTGGACTCCAGCGGTAAGTGCTCTCCGGGGGTCATTTTTTTTTTTTCAATCCTGACAGCATCCTTCAAGAATGAATATTATTTTCTGTTTTAAGAGATTAAGTGACTTGTCCAAGGCAGTTTAGCTAATGTGCGGTGGTACTGGGATTTAAAAAAAAAAAAAGTTTCCTGTGCAAAATACAAAACATACACCAAAGAGAAAAGAGTGATGGGAAGTCCCTGTGCCCACCCTTCAGCTTCGGCCCTCATCGGCCCGGCTCCTTTCTTTGGAACCCCCTCCTCTCACCCCCGTCCCGCCACCCACTAGACAGAGTATCACACAGGTAAATATCTCTGAGAGGAAAGGTTGGTAAGAACCTTTTTTAAAGAAAACACAACCACGATGTCATTGACAAAATTAACAGTGATTGTAATACCCAGGCTACCTTCACATTTGCCCAGTTGTCTCTCTGCATTTGACTGATGTTCTCTTGAGCCTCTTTGACTCTGTAAAGGAGCCAGAATCCAAACCGAGGGGTCTCTGACCCCGGGGGGCACGCTCTTCCTGATGCATCATGCAGCCTCCGAATCTCCTGTACCCCCGTCTGAGTACAGCACCGCCACGGTGCCCAGTCGGGCCACGCGGCTTTACTGGCCATGTGAGGCTCTCACCTGGAACAGACCACAAGGAAACATTTTAGGCTAATTGGAGGTCTCTCACAAAAGGCAGGTAGTTTGACGATTGGATAAGTAAATAATTGTCTCTTAAGAGTTAAGCTTATGCAGCCCCTGGAACCGTCTGGGAGCATTTCAGAAATTCACTCCAGATCGGTGGTTCCCAAACTTTCTGCCTTAGGACTCCTTTACAGTCTCCAAGACGTTAAGGCCCTCAAAGAGTGTTTGCATAAGTGGCTGTGTCTGTTGACATCAGCCTATCGCTACTAGACGTTAAGTTGGGAGATTTATAAAAGATACTTGTGCACTTAAAAATAACAAAGTAGCAATCACAAACTCATCACGTGTCTATGTAAAAAGATGCCTTCTTCTAGGAAGCACAGTTACATTTTCTAAACCACAGAAGAGTCCGCTGAGAAGAGTGGCAGTGCTGTGCCTTTTACAAACCTCCCCAAAGATAGAGATAGCGGGTCCTCGGCCTGACCCCACAGCTGCCATGTTCCTGACGAGAGCAAGGGCAGAAGGGCAAAGAACATGTAGTATTATTTTCAAAGTCGTCTTGGCCTTGCATTCTCCCTGGAAGGGCCGGAGGAGCCCTGTGGTAGGTGGCCCTTCACACAGGAGTTATTCTCAGATGGAGAGACTCTGGTGCAGAGAATGCACGGGTCCCAGCGGTCTTCTGAGTTGCAAGGGGGAACAGGAAGCCCCTTAGGAGAGGCGGTGAGTCCAAGGTCTGCGTTGTCGGAGTAGACGATTACGCCATTAGCCTCCAAGCGCAAGACCGTGCAGGCACAGACTGCCATCTTTTTGGGCGTGGGAGATCCTCAGAGGCTGTGGTTTGATGTGAGGGACTTCAGGTAGGTTCCAACTCCTCATCTTAACAGATGATTGTAAATTCCTCATTCCTGCCTTCTCTCCTGTGGGTAATTTTCAGCAAAGAATATTGCCTTCTTACTAAAGACAAATGGATTTTCAGCCAGACTCTCTCCTCCTCCCCTTAGGACCAATTCTGATTCCGCCCTTCACACGAGTGCCCTGAGCGCCAAGCCCCAGGACCCCTATGGAGGAGGGGGCCAGTCGGCCTGGCCTGCCCCATACATGGGTAAGACACAAAGGCCCCTGCTAACAGCCTCTGTGCTTTCTCACTGTTTGGAGTGACACGAGCTCCGGGATTTGGCCTTCATTCACCTTCCTCCACCACTTGAACCACTCTCATGTGTCTTCCTGTTCCCGTCTCTTCCTCTCTCACCTACGCTAGCCTACCTGGACCAACACCCTTGGCTCTGTCGCCATTTCTGTGGAGTCGTCCTTGATCTTCCTCCGTCGACCCACAGCTACCCATGTCCTCCCACCCCAAGTTCCTCCCTGCACATGCCTGTCTTGGCACCTGTCACCTGACTGTCTTTCTCATGGGTGTGCCTCTCCCCCTCTGCTCAGTGTGGATTTCCTGAAGTCGGCATTTTAATGGTCTTACCTCCAGCAGGGTGCCCAGCACACGGGAGCCCTCGGTGTTGGAGAACTGTGGCGAAGTTACACAGTGGCTCGTGTGCATGGAGCACTGGGCTAGAACGGACTCTAGGTGCTGACATCCAACCTGCGGGGTTCACGAACACACTTTCCAAGCCTGCCTTTCCCTCTGCGGTTGATAATCTAGTAGGAGAAATGGTGTTGAATTACCTGTTCCCTGTGCAGATTGGCTCTTGTCCACAAACGGTTAGGGCCGCGTGTTTGGTCTTAAAACAGGAGCATAAGTAAATCTTGGTCAAGATAATAGCAGCTTTTCTGGTTTTCTTTATTTTTGAGGCCATTTAAGCCCTAGATAGTCTCTGTTCCTTCCAAGGAGAATGTCCAAGGTCTTACTTCCTTGCACACGGTAGGGATGGGATTAAGTTAGTAATAATTGTTGCCGTATTTGCTCCCTTGGTGCAGTTCAGAGATGGCTGCATTTGCCCAAACGTTCATTTACGTTTCAAGTGTCAGGTGGTTGAGAGGTGGTCTGGGCCACGAGGCTGTGTCTCCACCCATGGGAGTGTGAGCGTCAGGCTGGCGGTATCGTGGGAACTGGACGGGAGTCCGGTGCTCACTGCCGAGGGAAGTGGGGTGCACGGGAGATGCGGTGGTTTGGCCTCAGGAGAGGCATTGATGGGAGCAAAGAGAGGAACCCCAGAAAGGCAGAGGCTGTGATCAGTGGAGGTGCCAGGAAGTACAGCAGGATCCTGGTCTCCCTGAACCGAGAGGGAACCAGATTGATGGATTTTCGCCCCGGAACCGTGAATAACGAGCTGCATCTCTGCCCCTGCCGTTCCTTCATTTGTGTTGTCGTCCTCTCTGCAAAGTTTATGCTTCTGCAGAAAGGGCCAGAATGCTCGAGACAAGAAGGAAATCGTGGGTAATTTTAAGGAAGGAGCCTTTCAGGCCTGTGTGCAGAGAGGAAAGAAAGTAAGTGAAGGAGGCCATTAACTGAGTGAGGTAGCCTGGGGGGGGGGGGGGGCGGGGGGAGAGATTGTCCAGGTCGGTCGGAGGGCAGAAAGGCAACAGAATGGAAACATTGATCGTGGTAGACAGACCAAGAAAGAGCAGACTTTCTGGGTTGACCTGAGAATCAAGGTGGTCACTCGTTTGCAAATCAGCAGGTAGAGATTGTTGGGCCCTCGTGGCTGACAGCCGGGAAGGTGGGCTGACCTCCCAGCTCGAACCTCCGAGCTGTGTGCCTGCTTCTCTGCAGCAGCCTTGCAAGAATAGCATAGCTCAGAAACACATCCAAATAAGGATGTGTTTACATGGGAAAGCCAGCGTGTTTAAAGTATTCTTCAAGTCTCCAAGGATGGGGCTTATTTCTGGAGAATTCTGTTTGTTGGTGGGAGCTATTTTAAATAGTTTCGTGTATTTTCCCCCTGTAATTCATTAAAGTTTTTTTCATTCTCTTTTCCTTTTGGATTTTAAAAATATCAATTAGCTTTGCAAAAAGGTATTTCTTATTATAGGACCAACCAAATAAAGTAAAGGTTTAAAAAGTGATGGGAAACTATAATTGAAGCCCAGGATTTAGGCTCTGCAGCAGACACAGTAATAAGTGCTCTTTCCCTGGGAATCTTCCCCGAGCATAATGATGTAGCCTCGGTCCATGTTTTTCTTTGTTGGTTTGCTTTGCAAGCTGATAAGGGAGCATCTGCTCTTACGTAACTACATGAGCAATAAACTGTGATCCATCCACGAGCGGGAGTCTGTGTCCCCAGAGGAAGAAGCCATTAGTCTGATACGTGGCTTCGCAATTTTCATAATGGTTATTGAGTTGCGTGACAATTAGGCGTCAACGGTAAGTGGTTGATGTGAATGACAGAAATAAACTTACACAACCAGACAAGGTTCTTACAGTTTCTCTCTTCTTACTTAAGTATCCAGAACCTACGAAGAGAAGCGCTGACCATTTCCCTGGCAGCAGGTGCACTTGGCCATTTCACACGCACACGGCCCGGCAAGCAGAAGGGCTCCGTGTGAGCCTGGCTCGGTCTCCTAGCCTAGGACTGTCCCCTAACTGCCCTCCGCTCCCTCGCTCCCACGTTGCCGTGGAGGAGGGGGCTGGAGCGGTCCCTGTCCTTTCCGGGACCCAAGAGTGTGTGGGAATCATCTTCCGTGCACCCACAGCTATAGATAGATGCTGAGTTGTACCAGCTTTGGGAACTGCAGCCCTGAGCCCCTCCCCTGGGAAAGAGGCATGGCTTGGACCTCCGGTGGCCTTTCAGCAGGCAGATGCTGTGACCCGCTCAGTTAAGGAGAAGGTCTCAAATGCAAATAACCCTGAAGGAAGTGAGCCCGTTAATGACCCTTTGTGTACGTAGAGGAGGGAGAGGGGGAGGGCACAAGCATCCCAGATCTTAAGAGGGTCAGAAGGTGTCACCCAGACAGCAAGAGGGCCAGGACGGGGAGGCTGAAGGGACCCACCTCCTGCTGCCCCTGCCACATCCCTGCTCAGCAAACACAGCCGGTGCCGGGAGTTTAGATTTGTCCGGCACGGGAGCGGGCAGAGGGAACGTGGTCTGGGTTGCATTTGGGAGGTCAGCCCTCCGTGGCTCCGAGGCCTCGAGGGTTCCCAGAACACAGATGGAGCCGTGGTCGTTGCCGTCCCCTGTGGGACCGATGTGGGTGAGTGTCCTCTGTTTCCAGATGTTCAGTCACAGCGCGTTCCCTTTTTTAGCGTTAGCGCTTTATTTATAGTTGTATCCTAGGGCATTTTTTAAATCCAGTAATAAAAAATCCAGGCTTGGATATTTTGGTTCTGTGTTGGGTTGGCGCTAACATCCATTACCGCCACCCCCGTTCTTGCTGTTACCTGAAGCCGCGAGCCTGTCGCCCGTGATTTCCCCCATTCCCACACCCCTCGCACCGTTCAGCAGCCAAGTCCGGGCCGTTCCGTCCTGCAGTGAACCTCAGAGCCACCTCCTTCCGTCCTCGCTGCCCGGGCCCACTTCCTGCTTGCCTGGACCGGTCTGCTGGTTTCCCGCCCGCTCTCCCTGCCTTGGGGCTTTCTCCTTCCCAGCCATCCCGCTCTCCCGCTGCTAGAACCCTCTCTCCAAAGCCCGGCTGTGATCCCGTCACTTCTCATCCCTGTGTCACGCCCGTAACTGGCAGGCTTCTTCAGTCCAGCCTCATCCGCCACTCCTCCCACCTTGTGCTCCGGCCATTCTGGCCCCTGCTGTACACACTGGCCTTGCCTCTCCTTCCCACTCTTCCCTTCTTCCCCGTCTCTTCCCCACCCTCCCCTCCTTCCCCTCCTCGTCCCGTCTTTACACTGGGGCATCCCCTTCACCCTCACTCCCCAGTGTCTAAATCCCTACACAGAGTCCCAGAATTTGCAGGCGGCGTGATCTTGGGGCTGCTAATAGTGACTGCCTCATAGGGCCGCTGTGAGGACGGCATAGGGTGCCTCACAGAGCTGGGGAGCCTGGCACATAGTAAATGAACAGTAATGTTGGCTCTTAATATCATCATCCTTGTCATTATCCTTCATGGGCCTAACTCAGATGCCTCCTCCTCCAGGAAGGCTTCCTTCTGTTTCAGTGGTACCAACGGGATAGCAGAGGGGTGATGTCTGCTTGCCACTCCGTCTCACAAGGTAGCCCTCAGCTCCTCATGTACGAGGGGGAGGTCAGCCTTCCTAACGGAGCCCAGGGCGGCTGGGGTCTTGATGACGAAGAGATGTTGCAACGTAGCTCGCCAGATTGCCGATTCAAGCTTAGCTTATTATTTGCAATGGGATAGTCACTGTTTCCCGGTCAGAATGGTCAAGTTCCCGGCCCTTTCTCAAGATGAGGGTCCCCAAGGAAGCCAAAGTATGAATCAGAAGTTTCTCTCCCCTCCTCCTGACGCTGCTGATTGAGAGCCACACCCTTTGTCTCTCTGCACCTCGTTTCCCAGTGCTCTCTGCTCACCTTGCTTTCCTTGGACGTGTCACATGGGGATTAAGCTCTAGCCTCGTCCGAGTCCCTAAGAGAGCAGGCGAGGACTGTCTGTGGAGGGTCCTCGGAGGTGATCTTTAAAACCAGATTCCTGGGCCCATCCTCACACCCTCTGCATCAGTCTTCGAGACAGGCCCAGGAACCTGCATTTTAACGGGCTTACCCAACTCTTGGCGTGCACCAAAGTAAAGTCCTGGGTCACTAACCTAGATTCTGTTTGCCTGGGCTGAGAGGGGTTCTGTCTTTATGAGTGAGCTTAATTTATCCACCTGTTAGCGCTCCTGGGGATTCTCAGCGTTGCCTCCTGCCTTGGGCCCCACCACGATGGGCCGTCTTCTACCTGTTTTGGAGAACTTGCCTCCTTGTTCCGACTTCTCCCCTCTGCCCTACCATCTGGCCACGCCTAGCGCTCCCCAGTGCAGGAACTTGATGAATGCAGGTTGAATGAATGATCGTCAGACATTTCCTTGAAGCTGCAGAGGCTCATCAGGTTAACTGATAGGTTGAGCTTTCTCCAGAAACTTAACTAAACTTTGCGCATGTAAGCCTCTTTAAAGACTTAGCACTTAAAACTTTGTCCCGATTTTATACCGAAAACTCAGTGTGTTTCATTACTCCAAGGAGCATGGTAACGTATCATTCTTGGCATAGTTCGTGGGTTTTCACTTAGAGCAATGGGAAATACTGTACTTTGTCATCTGCACTGTATTTTATGGGTTAAAAATGCTGGATTAGCCAGAATATATTCCCAGTCAAATTTTTTTAAAACTTTGTGAATAGCTGTCACATACACTACTTAAATGGACTGAGACTCCAGGTAAATTTCTTTTTAAAATAACTTGACCCCCTTGTAAGCAATACTTATATATTTATGTAAAATATATTATATATATATATATATATATATATATATATATATATACATAACAAGGCACAACATGGAACTTCCAGTTTGTCCCTCTAGATACACGTGGTAAGTGTGGAACAGTCATGTGGATTTTTGGATTTACCTGCCCTTCCCCCACCGCACCCCACACGTGGGAACATTTTGATCTTTATTTCTTTACTTTGTGATTTGAATAGAGGTTCTCAGACTTTGTACATTGTCTTTCTTTCAGCATAGAGGCAGTTAAAAAAAAATTAAGACGGAGATAATTTTAATATATTTTTTTCAACGTTTATTTATTTTTGGGACACAGAGAGACAGAGCATGAACGGGGGAGGGGCAGAGAGAGAGAGGGAGACACAGAATCGGAAACAGGCTCCAGGCTCTGAGCCATCAGCCCAGAGCCTGACGCGGGGCTCGAACTCACGGACCGTGAGATCGTGACCTGGCTGAAGTCGGACGCTTAACCGACTGCGCCACCCAGGCGCCCCAAGATGGAGATAATTTTAAAGGAAAAGGAAAGTAGAAAGGAGCCAGCTTTAGACTTAAATAAATCCTGTCTATTTTAATTTTAGTATAAATGCTAATGCACCTTGGGAAGAGCATCCGTGTACCAAAACCACCTTTTTCTATTTCAAAATTCTATTTTCTATTTCTATTTTCTATTTTCAAAATTCTATTTCAAATCAGAAAGAGTCACTGATTCTTGGCTAAATAAAATTGGAAGTACCACATAAAAGTGTTTTTTTTTTCCTTTCTCTCCCACTAGGTTTCTGTGATGGTGAGAACGACGTACACGGGGAAGGTATGAACTGATTTCACCTACCGGTGCCGAGCGAGATGCTAACTGCAATATCTGTAGCCTCCTTTCCACTCTGAACTCTTCACAGTCCTGTGTCCAGGACTTCCCCAAATGCTGACACGAGCCATGATCAAGGGCAGGAGAGAGGAACCATGTACTAGTTAGGTCACAGAAGTTGTAACCACATGAAAATATTAATGAATCAGTCACTGAAACCACTAGTTATCCAAACACTTTGTTTCTCAGCTGTCTCTTCGTATCTAGAAAGTTTTGCAAGTTAAGGCACCGGGCTGGTGCCTTAACTTAAGGCCCACATTCAGGGTAGAGATTACTTAAAAATAAAATCTAGAGGGGCGCCTGGGTAGCTCAGTCAGCTGACTGTCCCACTTCGGCTCGGGTCATGATATCACAGTTCGTGAGTTCAAGCCCCGCGTCGGGCTCTGTGCTGACAGCTCAGAGCCTGGAGCCTGCTTCAGATTCTGTGTCCCCCTCTCTCCCCCTTCCCCCTCACCCCGAGGCTGTGTCTCTCCCTGTCTCTGAAAAATGAATAAACCTTAAAAACAACCCACTTTTTTTAATAATAAAATAAAATCTAAAAAGAAAAAGAAAAGAAAGTTTTCAACAGATGCAAATAACAATGGGAGGAAAGGCAAACTGATTGCAAAGTGAAATTGCCAGTTTTGCAGAAGATACTGAGTTTCATAAAGCCATTTGGAGCTGGCAACCTACTGACGGAGGAGGGCGTGACCCAGTTCATTTATTCACTGAGCACCAGGTGCGGTTTTCTTTCTCTAAATCTTTATAACCTGAACCTTAATTTGACCAAATAAGCTTTTCAAAAGAGACTGGCTCGAATAACAGGATTAAGAGGGACACCCTTCCACCCCACCCCCAGCCCCCACCAGGAACGGTGGTTCACCCTGGAATATCCAAGCCGAAATGGCAGCCGTGTCCTCATTCTCAGGATTTATTCTGCAAGTTTGGTCTCTGTTTCAAGTGACTTCTTTCTGGGGCCTCTTATCCTCGGGTGCACAGACTGTCCTGGTGTGGGGCCACGACAGTCACGCCAGAGCCCCTGTAGCCACGGAGACCCAACAGCAGTTGTAGCTCTGAGCTGTCGCCAGTGTCTCTCGGGTTGAATCCCCTTCCTGACATCAGATCCCCCAACCCCCCGTCTCCCCTGGCCAGACCCAGGACGTTAACATCCTCCCTGGTGTGGAGCTGGCTGTTCAGTGGCTCTGCTTCAAACCGTCTGGATTCTCAGTTCCCGTCCACCTGCCGCCCCCACCCGCCAGGGAGCAGCCTCCCTGCCACCTTCCATGCTGGGTCCCTCTTCTCTTTACTGCCCTCATTTCATCCCTCCTGGGCCACTGTGGCCTCTCCTCACCCCGCCAGCTTCCATGCTCTCCTTGCCCAGCTTTCAGGGCCTCCCCTCCCCCATTCTGGCCTCAACCTTCTGAACTTTATTTCCTGCCACTCTTTTCTTACACCATGCTCTGTTGAGAAGCGTATCTCCATTCCGTAGTTGCCCGCCATTTCCTTGCTTCTGGGCCTTTTTTCCTCATCTCATCTCTCGGGAATGTATTTTCCTGTGCCCCCAAAGGGCTCCACCGGGTGCCCGGCTGCAGAGGCCCGCACTGTCTGTTCCCTGTCTGCACGGCAGCCCCCCCGACGCCCTGGTTCTCACGGGCGGCCCCTCGCTGCACCTTACACTCCAGGACTGAATCCATGTCTGCCCAGGGCTGCCCCACAGCAACGCACAAAACCCCTTCTTCAGTAGCGAGTCAATACATAACGTGTCCTATAAGATCACTTTTTTTTGCAAAGATGATGACTTTGGCCGAGGGTGGGATGGCCACCTTCTAAACACAGTGAATATGCTTTCCCCCCCCCCCCTTTAGTGCTATCTTTCCCTGGCCCGCTGAAAGAAGAGAATCTGCTAAATGTTCCCAAGCCTCTGCCAAAACAACTGTGGGAGGCCAAGGAGGTAAGCGACCGTCCTCAGCCGTGTGTGTTGTCCCCGGGTATTTGCACGCCCGACGTCGGTGTGAAGTCCTGCAGTAGGGAAAATAGGAGGAATTGAGAGAAAAGGAAGAGAGGGTGTCAGGGGACAGAGATGGACAACCGTTGGGGATGATGGTTTAAACGAAACTTACAGTTGTGTTGGTGACCTGGTACAGTGATCTCCTGGCTTACGGTTTTCCTGTGAATTTACTCATTCCGAAAAGCCTATCCGTCCTTCTCACCTCAGTCCTGTTCCTAAAAGCACAGACACCTCGTTGCTGCTAGTCATGGGCACATTTTCTGTTTTATACCCAAACCTCTTCCCTGTCACCAGCTTCGGCCCCCTTTCTTGAATCCAGGGTATTTGACCTGAGTTCTCAGGGGAGTCAGCGAACAAGTCCTCTGTTTTGTGATTTCTGTGAGCCTCTGAGTATTTGCATGCACAGCTGTGCTAGCTGACCTCCGCCGTGCGTGGCGCTCGCCGTAAACCTCACTGCGGAAGCAGGGCGTCCCCGGGTACTTGACTTGGCCTTTCTTCCCGTAGGGAGGCTGTGTTGCCTTTGAAAGAAAACAGTTTGTCTGTGCTGGCCACGAGCGAGACTCTGTTACCACTGCCTGTGCTGACTTAACTCTCCCACCTGTTCAGGGTCCCCTGGTCCAGTTTTAGTTTCTTCTGCCAAATGTATCGAAGTCATCGTTAGCATTAAGGGTGGGCTAGAAAGGGCTTTTTTTTTTTTTTTTTTTTTTTTTTTGGTAAAAGCAAGATGTATGTGATGTTTCACCTTTTTATGGATGGAATTTAAAATTCACATACTTAAACATAGGAGAAGCAGCCGCACTGTCTTTGTGGCTGTGGGAGGCACAGGCAGGTTTGGAGCCTTTTTTCAGAGGACACGCGTGGCTTCTCCAGCGGAGGGGTGGCGGTACCCACTCTTCCCTGAGCCCCGGGGACTGCTCTCTCTGGAGAGCCGTCCTCACCATGGTTCTTGTGGCCACGCAGCACTCTGTAGATCGTTTCTGGGACAAGAGTGAGTCAACGGTACATTCGGTTTTTTTTCCCCCAACATCTGTTTATCAAGCCCCTACCGCCAGGCATCCTGGCTGCCGGGATAGATGCTACAGTGAACAAAATAGAAATCCCTGCCCCCTCTCCCCAAGCTTCTACTCTAGTTAAAATATGTATTTTCTTCTGACATTAATTTCCTCCTTCTTCACCCTGTTTTGTTTTCTTCTTTTCTTGTGAGGCCAGTTGGAAAAATAATGTTTATTTAAAAGCTCTCTATAGAAAACATCGGGTTTTATTTTTTAAAAATTTTTTTTTTCAACGTTTATTTATTTTTGGGACAGAGAGAGACAGAGCATGAACGGGGGAGGGGCAGAGAGAGAGGGAGTCACAGAGTCGGAAACAGGCTCCAGGCTCTGAGCCATCAGCCCAGAGCCCGACGCGGGGCTCGAACTCACGGACCGCGAGATCGTGACCTGGCTGAAGTCGGACGCTTAACCGACTGCGCCACCCAGGCGCCCCGAAAACATCGGGTTTTTAAAAAAAAAATTATTTATTTTTGAGAGCGATAGAGCGTGAGTGGGGGAGGGGGAGGGGCAGAGAGAGAGGGAGACACAGACTCTGAAGCAGGCTCCAGGGTCTGAGCTGTCAGCACAGAGCCCGATGAAGGGCTCGAACCCGCAGACCGCGAGATCATGACCTGAGCCAAAGTCGGATGCTTAAGCAACTGCGCCACTCAGGTGCCCCAACATTGGCCTTTTTGAAGGAAATAGTACTCCTCTAGAAGATAAATTAACACGTCAAAAATCAAGAAACTTGGCTGTGGGGCTCCTGGGTGGCTCAGTGGGTTAAGCATCCGACTTGGTCTCGGGTCATGGTCTCACGATGGTTTGGTTGGTGAGTTTGAGCCCTGCCTGGGGCTCTGTGCTGCCAGCTCGGAGCCTGGAGCCTGCTTCAGAGTCTGTGTCTCCCTCTCTCTCTGCCCCTCCCTCGCTCCTGCTCTGTCTCTCAAAAATAAATAAACATTAAAAAAAAGGAAGAAAGTTTACTCATGTTCTGCCTCCCCCCGTGCCGGGAAAAGTCTAGTCAGAACAGAAACGTGTGCCGTGCGAGGATGCTCCCCCAAAGCGCTGGCTCTCCTTGCACTGACTGGGGCCCCAGGACACTGACAAAGACTCTTTTAAAAAACTGGCATCTGGCTTCGCAGTGCGTAAGCCCCAATTACTGTTGTCTCTCCCCAGATTCAGTCCCTGTCAGGGCGCCCTCGGTCCTGTGATGTTGGAAGCGGCGGGTAAGTAACGTTCTGCCCGTTTACGGCTCAGAGACTGTACCGTAGGTTCTGCCGGAAGGAGAGCCTCATTGCTTTGTCACAAAACCCTGGGAAACTTCACTTACCATGTGTAAATGGGAAGTCCCCTGAATTTTTTTTTTTAGGAACAGCAGCTCCCTTTGGTACTCACGTTTCATTTGTTTAAAGTCATCAAGTTGCATAACTGCAGTAACAAGTAAAACCGCCCTAGATGCGCCCGAGAGTAACACAGCCGAGCGTTGGTCAGTACCCGGCTCTGCTGTAGAAGCAGAAGCCGAAGGCCCGTGGCATCGGGGACGGTGGTCAGGGAGGGCGACAGCGTCCGTCAGCCTGGGAGCTTCCTTGCGCAGAAGGCGATTGAGAGTGTGTCCCTGAGCACCCTTCGTGCCACTGAAATACACGATTGCGAGTGATACGTTTCACGTGAGGTACATTTTACCACGATTTAAAAAACTAAGCGGAAGATGAACACGTAGGAGAAATTTGCAACTACGAAAAGAGTGTTTTTGAAACCACTGATTCGCTGGTGCGTTTAGGGGCATACAGCTTTACTCCCTAAAAGATTTGAGACAGCTCTCAAAAATAGGTATGGTACCAACATTAATGCAGGAAGTTCATGAGGAAATCGGGGCTGCGGACGAGCGGGGAGCTGGGAGGGATAATGAAGCCCCCACGTCAACAGGCGCCCCTCGAACTGGCCCGCGAGATGGGGTACAGGGTGCACACCGACGGAGCCCTGGGGACCCGAGGGGCAGGGTCCTCACAGAGCCCCCCCAGGGCTATCCCACCGCTTCGAACCAAAATCAGCTGAGAAGCAGCGACTCTTTCCGGGTCTCGAAATAATGTGGTGTGAAAACAGGACCCTTGCATGATCTACCTGAGGACGAGCACACATTTCAGAGTCTGTGGATGGAGTTAATCGACCTCAGGCCATCCTTGCGTGTTACTTCCCCAACAAAGCTTTCTATGTGTTTTTCACGGCAGTTCATTCAGGGAACTCCCTACGGAGTCCCCGGAGTGCGGACTTTATTTCTTTCTCCCCTTTTCTTTTTTGGCTAAACCTAAACTCGTGCAATTAACTGTCCACCGAGCTGAGCTGAGGATTGACCTTCTCTTCAAAAAGTCAAAAAGCCTGGCAGGACACATACCTGGACGGAAGACCAGCACACCTGGGGTGCAGGACGTCCCCGCAGATAGGGGGCGATGTGGTTTTTATGGAAAGGGCTAAGATTTTCTTCAAGAACCACTTTTGGCTCACCTCTCAGACAACTAAGGGATCAAGACTCCAAAGGCCCACGTTCCGGAACGAGGCTGCGAATTGTTGGCCGCCTCCCCTCCCCCCCGACCAGAGCTTTAGAGCTGACGTTTCGCAGACAAAGAGGTTGTTTTCTTGCTCTTGTGTTAGAGGGGGGGTTCTATTCAGTGACTCTTAGTCATTCAAGTATTTATTGGCCCCCTAATTGTAGGTGCTGGGGTAGAGCAGTGAACAAAGCACATCAAGTCCCTGCTTTTCAAGGAGCCGATGCTCTAGAGGAGACAGACGGGCAGGGACAGTTAGGCAGATAAATATGTCATGTGTTGGTAGGCGCCAGGAGGAAGAAGGCAAAGGCAGATCGGCAAGCCCCTTCTTGGCTGAGATGCTGTGTGACCCCAGCCTGGGAGGAGCCGAAGGGGGACGTGTTCCAGGCGGAGGGGACAGCAAGTCAGAGACCCTGAGGCAGGCGTGTGCCTGGAGAATGCGGAGGCTGGCGTAGCTTGCGTGGGACTTGAAGTCAGAGTGGAATCATCAGAGGGTTTTGAACTAGGGATACTGTCACATGCCTCATATCAGATTCAGGAGAGAACTCGGGCCGGGAGTAAGTGTATTTGGAAAGTTACAGCTTGTATTTCTCTCAGCCAGAGAGAAACTGTTTCGAATGTCACCAATGACCTGCTTCACACTGGCCAGTGATTTTCCCCATCCCTGTTACGAGCCGAGGGACCCTGCCTTCCGCCCTTCCTCCCACTGCCGTCCCTCCCCACCCACCCCCACCCCCACCCCACGGGTCTCTCTTCGCTCAGCCCGAGAGCCCGTCTGCTCTCAGGGTGATCAGCTCTGGGTTCCCAAGCTCCTTTTCCTAGACCTTGACCTTTAACCCTACGACCGGTGTCCTGCATCCAGCCCCCCGAAAGACAAGGTTTCCCATTCAGTTTCTCTACAACCAAAATTACCTTTCCTCCTCATCCGTCACATCGGACACCTTTCCTTCTTCCCCATTTCTTTCCAAGCCTCCACAGTTAACCCCCCTACCTGTACCCAGAAAGGGAGGCCACCCAGAAGGAACGCTCAGCTCCCCTCCTGCCCGATTCCCCTCACCATTCTGTTTTCATGGGATCAGAGCCCCCTCCTGTTCAGGGTGATCACCTTACCCATGCCCTGGCCCTCATCCCCACTGGGCTCTCCGAGGCCTCTCCCTCCTGCTTGCCCTTCCCTCTCCTGAGTGTTTGGCCCTTCCCAGCCCTTCTACTAGGTTTTTCAGTCTACATTTCAATGTACTTACTAAGGCAGCTACACTGAAAAAGCCCTTCCTTAGCCCTGAGTTCCCTTTCCGTTCCTTCCGTTCCTCCCTCCCTCCCTCCCTCCCTCCCTTCCTTCCTTCCTTCTCATTTCCAGAATTCTTAGCCACACTTTTGGAAGAGTATTTACTGTTGAGTCTTCCTTACGGCCTGTCCATTCCTCAGCCTACTGTGGCCTGGCCTCTGCCGCCGCTGTTCCTCAGGAGACCTCCCTAGTACACATCCTCTTGCACTGTGGGGACTCCGTGTCTAAGACAGAATTTGTTATCGTCCCCAGAGCACCTACCCTTACCCCCAGTGTGCTCATGCACCCCAGTGTCCCTAGGCCGGCATCCCCGGGCTGGAAAATCCGGAGTCCTTCTCGAGGACTGCTGCAGGTGTCTCCAGACTTCATCCATGTCTCTCCATTCCCACATGCTCTCCCTTTGTCACCTGGGACTACTCAGCAGCGGCCACCACTGACCTTGCTGCCCCCAGGCTCTGCTCCCTGTGCGTCCTCCCTCCCCCGTCTATTAGCCACACTGTCCTCCCCCTGCCCCCCCCCACCGAGCCTTCCACTGGCTTCTTGTCTGTCTGAGCCTTGTGCGCTCTCTGCCTACCTATCCAGTCCCGCCTCCTATCGCCACCGCCTCTCCTGAACTTGACCTTCCTGCTGTATTTCCTGCAGTATCTAAATTCCTTGGGCACACTGTGTGGTTTCACGCTTCCCTGCTTTGCCCAGGCTGTGAACTCTGCCTGAAATGGTTTTCCCACCTAGATGCTCTGAATTCCTGGGCCTTCGAACTCAGCCCAGGAGCCCCCCGGGGAGTCCCCCCACCCCCCCGCCTGCTGGTCATCCCCTCCACACCTTATGCCACCAGACTCTGTCACTGCACTACAGAATTGTGTTACATGGCTGCTTTGTCTGAGTCTCTTGAGGCCCGAATGCCCGTGGCAGGTCCCTGGGAGGTGACATGTTGACGTTGCCTTCCACTGCTCCTGGCTAACGGCGCCTTCCTCCAGCTGTTCCCCTCCTCTTCAGCCCCACAGCTCTCCTCCTGGTCAGACCTGGACCACACAGGAGCCTTCTTTTTTTTTTTTTTTTAATTTTTAATGTTTTCGTTTATTTTTGAGACACAGAGAGACAGAGCATGAGCAGGGGAGGAGCAGAGAGGGAGGGTGACACGGAATCCGAAGCTCTAGGCTCCGAACTGTCAGCACAGAGCCCGACGCGGGGCTCGAACTCACGAACCGTGAGATCATGACCTGAGCCGAAGTCGGACGCTCGACCGACTGAGCCCCCCCAGGCGCTCCCACACAGGAGCCTTCTAACAGGCTCTCCCTGCCTCAGCGTCTGCTCCCTCACGCCGTCCTCCACAGTGTAACCACGGTGGCATCTCTGAGGCGGCATTCTCCAGCCTACACTGGCCTCCCTACTTCTCACAGTCCCTGATCCTGACCCTTCAGAACAGCACATCCTCTCACCCCTTGTTCACTTCACTCCCCTCCTGCCTCATCTGCTACCCACCCCTTCCCGGCCTCTGCTCTCACTCCCTGGCCACGCTGCTTCCTTGAAGCGTGAGCACCCTGCCCTGTGCTCGGTGAAGGCTTCCTTCCCCCGCCCATCCTGACAGTGACAGCTCCTGCTTCTGTGTCCTCAGTGTCACGCGTCCCTAACGGTCCTCCCAACCCCTTATCGGCCCAGGCCCCACACGCTTCCTTCCACACTGCAGTTGCTTGCTTTACTGCCGGTCCGTCTCTCCCGCCTGCCTGTGAACCCCAAGCGCGGTGCCCCTCAGGCCTGGGCTGGGCAGCCCCTCCCGGAGCCCCCCACTTTAGAGGCCCCACTCCCCTGGAGTCTGGCGTCCCAAGGGGCCCCTGGGGGACACACCGCCTGCCTGAGGGGCGGGGTGGGGGGATGTGGAGTGTGGCCGGGGCTTGGCCTGCAGGCTGGGATAGCTCCACGGGTGGCCCGCGGTGAGGAGCGGGCTGCGCTGGACGGAGGACGACACCCCCCGTGTGTCCCCGTGTGGAACTTCAAGGAACCGGGCGATTCTCAGCTTGGATCTGGCTTTCCAGACTATCAAGAAGGTGTCGTTTTCCGGGACAGCGTAAGAGTTCGTTCACTTGATTCATAACTTTTAGAAGTTTAGACGCACGGTCCGTGGGCCTCCGTCTGAGCTCTGGCTCCAGGCCTGCAGACGTCAGGGGTGGGCCTGACGGCGAATCCACTGGCTCGGCTCGTCCTCCCACGGCCCGCCCTCAGCCCAGCGCCTGGCACGCGGTGCCCCCCCGCCCCCCCCCCGGCACGTTACCAGCAGGCGAATGCCAGCATGTCTTTCTCACTTCAAAACTTATGAAGATTCTAACTGAAAAAATATATCTTAGAAGGTACCTGTTTGATGCCAGCGTTCTTTTCGTTTGTTTGTTTTCTTGTCTTTTTTTTTTTTTTTTTTTTGGTGGGAAAGATACTTCTAAAATCTAGCAAAAAGAACTCCATAAATATAAAGCAGTGCCTCACATTTTGTATGGGGCTTTATAATTTTCAAAGAACTTTTGCACCCACAGTCCGATCTGCTCTCGGAAGATATTTCTGTAAAGTGGGCATAGGTGATGTCCTTAGTCTGAGTTAACAGGTAAGGCGGTTGCCCTTCAGAGAGGTTAAGCCAAGGATGCAAGTTCTCAGAACGAGGGAGAGTGAAAGCCCACGACGCCGGGGCTTGGGTGTTTGATACCCGCTGCCTTTATTCAACAAGCATGTAGAAAGTAATCTCTCTCTCTCTCTCTCTTTCTCTTCCTCTCTCTCTCTATTTTTTTTTCCCAGTGCTTTTCCACACAACGGCCAAAACATAGGCCTCTCCCCTTTCCTGGGGACCCTGAATACCGGGGGGTCACTGCCAGACCTAACCAACCTCCACTATTCCGCGCCCCTGCCGGCCTCACTGGACACCAGTGACCACATCTTTGGTAGTATGAGTGTGGGGAACAGTGTGGGCAACCTGCCAGCCGCCATGACTCACCTGGGCATAAGAAGCTCTTCCGGTAAGTGCCGTCCACTCACTAAGGGCCGCACCCGTGTAGGTGCCCAAGTGGCTGAATCACAGGTGGCCCCCAGCCAGGCGGCCTATTAGTCGTTCAATGAGAATGACTGCATCCGACTTAGAGATAGTTACATATCGGTTCTGGTAGCTCTTGACCCCTGCCGACGTTTCCCTTTGGTGGTCTGTTTCTGCCGGGTCGGATGGGCTCTAGCACACTGGACTAAACCTTGTCCTCTATTGTCCTCACCAGCCCGGGTGTCCTGGGACTGGGAGAATAGGATGCAAGAGTCCAGGAAAACAAGTCCTTTCCTTTCTGTGTTCACTGAACAATGTCTGTGACTCTTAATCAACGTATGCCGGTGGTTTATAATTACGGCTCTCTCTCTAGATCCTCTAATTTCCCATGGGATTTCAAAAGAGAATACTTTGAATTTTATTCTGTTTATTATTATTATTTTAATGTTTACTTTTGAGAGTGAAAGCGTGAGCTGGAAAGGGGCAGAGAGAGTGGGGAACAGAGAACTCAAGTGGCCTCTGCTGACAACAGAGAGCCCCACACGGGGCTTGAACTCAAGAACCGTGAGATCATGACCTGAGCCAAAGTCGGTCACTCCACCCAGGTGCCGCAGAGAATATTACGAGTTTTAGAAAATTTGTAAGGGATACGATGAAAATATTTTACACTAAATAGATACATATATTAAATAGAAATCTACCACAGTTTAAAATTATCGGTTCAAATTATTGGTTCAAATCAGAGGTGCCTAAAGATGCAGCATATGGCTGTATTAAAATGTTGCCATGGCGGGTGGGCGGGGGGGCAGGGGGCGCCTCAGTGGTTCAGTCGATTGAGCCTCTGACTCCGGCTCAGGTCATGATCTCACAGTTCGTGAGTTCGAGCCCCGACGTCAGGCTGTCTGCTGTCAGCGCAGAGCCCGCTTCAGATCCTCTGTCCCCCTCTGTCTGTGCCCGTCCCCCGCTTTCTGTCTGTCTCTCCCAAAATAAATAAATAAATTTTTTTAAAAAAGGGATTAAAAAAAACGTTGCCATGATGAGACTTGGGTCACTGTACAAGTTTGAGGGCCCGCAGCTCAGATCCTATGTTGGAACACGACTGAATTTACTTGAACCTCCACAGACGCTCTTGTCCATGCCTGAGGCAGGTATTGACCCCGTACTCCCAGTGGCGCGGTCCACCCCTCCCTCTGTAAGGGTTCCCAAGAACTGTGGTGTGGACCATTCACCCTCTGGAAGGGCTCCCCAGTAACTGTGGTGTGGACCGTTCCCTCTGGAAGGGCTCCCCAGTGACTGTGGTGTGGACCGTTCCCTCTGGAAGGGCTCCCCAGTGACGGTCCACCAGTGGGAAAGGGCCTGCTGGTTCACGCAGGTCAGAATTCACCACTCACAGGAGAGAAGTCCCCTTTAGCTTGGGCAGCTGGAAGCTTCTCTAATGCTCGTAGCAGTGCAGCCATTGTACCACAGAATTTTAGAGTTGGTTTCAGAGATTACCTTTATTTACTTACTAAGATCATTTCATTATCCTGCTGGTCTACTTTCGTGTGCTTGCTGGATTCTGGAGGTACAAGGGCATCCAAGGTCACCTAAACAAAGCAGCACCAGCACTTAGCTCTCTGGGGTCTTGGCGCAGCCGGGGCAGCCCTTGGCACTTTGCTTCAGCTGCAAGTCCTGTGTTTACCACCATCCTCTATTTTCCTCAAAAAAGTATTATTTTGTCCAGAACATTGTCAGACCCGATATCAAGTATTGATATAATTTCTAGGTACTCCTTAAAATGCATGTATACAAGGCTGTACGCGTTTTTTTAAACATCTTTGAGCTTTCCCTCTGAATGAGTGGATTTGTTTTTTAGCCTCAGTTCACATCTTTAGCCCTGATTCTTGAGCCAGCTGGATCTCTGGTCTTTCCATGGAGACTTGCACTGTGCAACAGCTACGTAGGGTTTATCAGAGACCTCTTCCCTATTTAAAAATTTTTTTCTATGTTTTTATTTTATTCTTGAGAGAGAGAGAGAGTGAGTGAGCAGGGGAGAGGCAGAGAGAGAGGGAGACAGAATCTGAAGCAGGCTCCAGGCTCTAAGCTGTCAGCACAGAGCCCAACGTAGGGCTTGAACTCACAGACTGCGAGACCAGGACTTGAGCCAAAGTCAGACGCCCGACCGACTGAGCCACCCAGGCGCCCCTTCCCTATTTTTTTTTTAAAGTTTATTTATTTCCAGAGAGAGCATTGGGGAGGGCCAGAGAGAGGGGGAAAGAGAGAATCCCAAGCAGGCTCCAAGCTGTCAGTGCAGAGCCCAGATACAGGGCTCGAACTCATGAGCCATGAGATCATGACCTGAGCTGAAACCAAGAGTCAGACACTTAACCAACTGAGCCACCCTCTATTAAAAAAAAAAAAAAAAAAAAAAAAAAAGCATTTTCCAGCAAAGAATGCTTTGTCATTGCTGAATTGTAGTAACTTTCATCTAATACCGATTTTTTTTTTATGAACATAAAAGAACACACAGTTCTGCTCACCCCACCTGCCAATACCAGAATGATGGACTGAACTTTGAAACACGGCATTCCCATTTGAGATGCGTGGTGGCATTGTTAAGTCACGGAGCAAGAAAACTCTGTGCCAGGCCTGGCAGGACGCAGGACACGGTCCCGGCCTCATAGGACTTATGCCCCAGAAGCCTGTGCCGTGGAAATGCCTTTTCCCAAACTCTCTTGCTCGTGCTAAAATTCACTACCCTTCCCCCCAAATGACACAAAGAACCGGCGAAAACTTCATTTTCCTTGAATTGGAATAGACTGCCCTTAAAGATTTCTGGGGAGCCGGAAAAGCAAAGAGAAAGCAGGAGACACGGGAGGGGGTCCCTTCCTGTGATCCTCTGGGGTGTCCAGGGTATGGACAGGGTCCCCGCCAAGGCAGCGCCCCAGAGCCGTGACTCTCAGTGAAGGGATGCTCTCGGAAGGCAGCGCGGGATCCGGGCAGGTGCCTGGGACAGCGCGTTCGGGGGCTCTAAACAGAATGTGTGCGCAGCCCTGGGGTCTTTTGGCCTGGTTGTGGCTGAGCACACACACCCCTGGCCTCTGTCCAGCCCGCCCAGCGGCCGTTTTCACGCTTCCCCGGGAGTACGACTCACTGTCACCCTGCGGCCACCGGCTCTCAGTCCGAGTGCATCCTTTCCCCACCACGGGCACGTCAGCCACCAGGGCGCTTAGGGGAGCCGCCAGGAGCTCCCCACGGGCAGAACCGGCATCGAATACGGAGAGTAGGAAGTGAAGCTTTCTTTCACCTCAGGGACACGAAAGATTGTGGCAAGTGACGTGTGACTCTGTTGTCCCGTAGGCCTCCAGAGCTCTCGGAGCAACCCCTCCATCCAGGCCGCGCTCAGCAAGACTGCACTTTCGTCCTCCCCGAACAGCCACCCACAGACACCCGCGCCCAGCGCTTCTGCCCTTCACCCTTCCCTCCGGCTCTTTTCCCTCAGCAACCCGTCTCTCTCCACCACGGCCCTGAGCGGCCCCTCTCGGCGGCGGCAGCCCCCGGTCAGCCCCCTCACGCTGTCCCCCGGCCCCGAAGCGCATCAGGGTTTCAGCAGACAGCTGTCGGCCACCAGCCCGCTGAACCCCTATCCCGCCGCCCAGGTGAGAACAGACTCTCGGCCCCGCACGCTGAGGCACGCAGGGCCTGGAGTCGGCCCACCCTCCCGGGTGTAGACCCCCAGGTCTCAAATGCAGTTGGCCCTCTTGCACGTGAGGCGGGAGAGAGCAGAGTGGGAATAGCTCAGCGCTAATCACTCCCTAATGGCACATTTGTTGTGAGGATCACGGTTTCCAAACGCACAGATTGCAGGCACTAAGTCACAAAAGCTGGGGTTTGGGGAGAGAGCTGGGGTTTGGGCGTAGAGAACCCAATGCAGATGTGTCTAGGATGGGTAGGGGAGACCAGGTTGGGGTTTTTTTGTTTTGTTTCTTTTTTTCTTTTTTTTTTCTTTTCCTTTCTTTCTCTCTCTCTTTCTTTTCTTTTTTTTCTTTTCTTTTCATTTTATTTTATTTTATTTTATTTTATTTTATTTTATTATTATTTTTTAAATTTACATCCAAGTTAGCATGTAGTGCAACAATGATTTCAGGAGTAGATTCCTCCGTGCCCCTTAACCATTTAGCCCATCCCCCCTCCCACAACCCCTCCGGTAATGCTGTGTTTGTTCTCCGTATTTATGAGTCTCTTCTGTTTTGTCCCCCTCCCTGTTTTTATATTATTTTTGTTTCCCCTCCCTTATGTTCATCTGTCTTGTCTCTTAAAGTCCTCGTATGGGTGAAGTCCTATGATATTTGTCTTTCTCTGACTAATTTCGCTTAGCATAATACCCTCCAGTTCCATCCACGTAGTTGCAAATGGCAAGATTTCATTCTTTTCGATTGCTGAGTAATACTCCGCTGTGTATGTATGTGTGTGTGTATGTATATATATATGTATATATATACATACACACGCTACATCTTCTTTATCCATTCATCCATCGATGGACATTTGGGCTCTTTCCACACTTTGGCTATTGTTGATAGTGCTGCTATAAACATTGGGGTGTCTGTACCCCTTTGAAACAGCACACCGTATCCCTTGGATAAATGCCTAGTGGTACAATTGCTGGGTCGTAGGGTAGTTCTATTTTTAATTTTTTGCGGAACCTCCATACTGTTTTCCAGAGTGGCTGCACCAGCCCGAATTCCCACCAGCAGTGCAAAAGGGATCCTCTTTCTCCGCATCCTCCCCAACATCTGTTGTTGCCTGAGTTGTTCATGTTAGCCATTCTGACAGGTGTGAGGTGGTATCTCATTGTGGTTTTGATTCGCATTTCCCTGATGATGAGTCATGTTGAGCATTTTTTCATGTGTCAATTGGCCATCTGGATGTCTTCTTTGGAGAAGTGTCTATTCTTGTCTTTTGCCCATTTCTTCACTGGATTATTTGTTTTTTGGGTGTTCAGTTTGATAAGTTCTTTGTAGATTTTGGATACTAACCCTTTATCTGATATGTCATTTGCAAATATCTTCTCCCGTTCCGTCGGTTGCCTTTTAGTTTTGCTGATTGTTTCCTACGCTGTGCAGAAGCTTTTTATTTTGATGAGGTCCCAGTAGTTCATTTTTGCTTTTGTTTCCCTGGCCTCCAGAGACGTGTTGAGTAAGAAGTTGCTGCGGCCAAGATCAAAGAGGTTTTTGCCTGCTTTCTCCTCGAGGATTTTGATGGCTTCCTGTCTTACGTTTAGGTCTTTCATCCATTTTGAGTTTATTTTGTGTCTGGTGTAAGAAAGTGGTCCAGGTTCATTCTTCTGCATGTCGCTGTCCAGTTTCCCAGCACCACTTGCTGAAGAGACTGTCTTTATTCCATTGGATATTCTTTCCTGCTTTGTCAAAGATTAGTTGGCCATATGTTTGTGGGTCCATTTCTGGGTTCTCTGTTCTGTTCCACAGATCTGAGTGTCTTTTGTTTTGTTTTGTTTTTAATTTTTTTTAACATTTATTCTTTTTCTTTTTTTTTTTTTTTTTTTTGAGAAAGACCGAACACGAGCAGGGGAGGGGCAGAGAGAGAGGGAGACACAGAATCTGAAGCGGGCTCCAGGCTCTGAGCTGTGTCAGCACAGAGCCCGACATGGGGCTTGAACTCACAAACCGTGAGATCATGACCTGAGCAGCTGAAGCTGGATGCTTAACCAACTGAGCCATCCAGGCTCTCCCAGGTTGGGGTTTTAAAATTGGTATGAAAAATGACCAGTAACTGATGCTGTAGGTATTTTAAGCCACAGGGGAAAGCGAAAAAAGACATTTAATACCTTCCTGGAGCTTTGATACTGGATTAGACCTCTTCCCTAATTACACCTACAGATTGGAGAATTAGTACTTTTATTGTTCATGAAGTAACAGGTATGTAGTAAAGATGAGATCTCTGTAAAAGGCCCCAAAGAAATCTGTCTAGAAGGAGGCACATTTAGGGGCGCCTGGGTGGCTCAGTCAGTCGGGTGTCCGACTCCAGCTCAGGTCACGATCTCACTGTTCGTGATTTCAAGCCCCGTATTGGGCTCTGTGCGGACAGCTCGGAGCCTGGAGCCCGCTTCGGATTCTGCGTCTCTCTCTCTCTGCCCCTCCCCCACTCACACTCTGTCTCTCAAAAATGAATAAATGTTAAAAAAAATTTAGAAAGGCACATTTTGAAGTCACAAGCCTGTTACGAGAGTTTAGATGCCAAAATGTCATATCTTGACTTGTTGGTTTTGTTTGTATGTATGTATGTATGTATGTATGTATGTATGTATGTATTTATTTATTTATTTTACTTTGTTTTTATTCTAAGCTCTCAGGGCAGTTCTTACCATAATCGCCAATGACTATATTTTCAACCTATGGCTCACTCCCTGGATACATTATGACATCATTTACTGCCCACCTCACCATAAATGAGTCATGTTGAGCAAGGAGGGGTTAACAGAACCAGTTACTACTCACTCTTACATGAGTCATCCCTTTGGGGAGAGGGAGAGAGGGTATTTCATAATTGTTTTTTTAATGGTTCTGTTTATGTTATTGGATTGCCTTTAATTTTCAAGATCATTTTATAGGATATAAAAAAATAACACTCTTACTCTCTTAACTACATTTTAAGGAGACTGTAGAGGAGAGAGCCTCCTGTTTTGGATGTTTTCCTTTGTGGTGTGCTTAATATTTTGATTTTTTAAAAATTAGTGTTATCCATGCACATGGTTTAAAAAGTCAGATAGTTCTAAAGGGCTAGTTGGGAAATAACAGTTGTCTTCTCCTCCCTGACTGCCCACGTTTCTTACTCCCTAGAGGTGGTTCCTTCCAACCACTGTAACTTTTTTTTCACGTTTATTTATTATTGAGAGACAGAGACAGAGCGTGAGCAGGGGAGGGGCAGAGAGAGAAGGAGACACGGAATCCCAAGCAGGTGCCAGGCTCCGAGCTGTCAGCACAGAGCCTGACGCGGGGCTCGAACCCACGAACCCACGAACCGTGAGATCATGACCTGAGCCCAAGTCGGATGCTTAACCGACTGAGCCACCCAGGCGCCCCTCCTTCCAACCTTTTTAGCTGATGTCTTTGGTATAACCATGTTATTTCATGCTTGTTTCGTTCTGGACTTCTCGTGTTAGGTTCTATCTGATGACATTCTCCCATGGGGGATTAGGATATAGCTCTCTCCCCAAACCCCACGCACCCACACACATATTTCCTACCTACCCTCCTCACACCCTGTGCTGTATTGTAATTTTGATGAGAGCAATATTCGGTGTTTAATGCTTTCACAGTTATAATAGAGCAGTCAAGGGGCGCCTGGGTGGCTCAGTCGGTTAAGCGTCTGACTTCGGCTCAGGTCATGATCTCACGGTCCGTAAGTTTGAGCCCCGTGTCGGGCTCTGTACTGACAGCTCAGAGCCTGGAGTCTGCTTCGGGTTCTGTGTCTCCCTCTCTCTCTGCCCCTCCCATGCTCATGCTCTGTCTCTCTGTGTCTCAAAAATAAATAAACACTAAAAAAAACAAAAAAAGAAAGAAAGAACAAAATGAACATTTTTTTCTTCACCCGGGAGTTAATAAATGTCTTACCTTTTTGTTAGTCTGGTTTTCTGTGTACGTATTATTTATCCCATCCCGGCTCTTGGGGCCTGGCTAGATCTCCTCTCAGTACTTTGAAACACAAGCCCTCCAGTAGCTCCCCAAGAAGGAGCACATGTGGTGATGGCATGACTTAAATATGTCCTTAAACACGACAGGTAGAATACCCGTCATTGAACACATAATTGGTTAGATATAGAATTGAAATCTGAAATAATTTTCTCTTAACATCTTGAAGATACTGATTCATTGCCTTTTGGTTTCTGGAGTTGCCAGTGAGAAATCCAGTGCTATTCTGAGTCTTGACACTTCAAACGAAATCTCCTTTTTTTCCCGCCGGGGGCTTGTAGGATTTTCTTTTTGTCCCCCAGGGTTCTGAAACTTGACGATCATGTGGCTTGACATGAATCTCGATGTTTGGTGGGTTTATCCTTCATTTCTGGGAAATCCTCCTTAATTACTTCTTGGATGATCTCCTCCCTTTGATTTCCCTGTTCTCTCTTTCTAGAACTCCTGTTGTGTGAATGTTGGGCCTCCCATCCTTTCCCTCTCACGCCCCTATTTTTCTCTCTCCTCGTCTTTTCACCCTGCTCTCTGGGAGAACTGCTCAACTTTATCTGCCTGCTGTTATGCCAAGTTTTCATCTCTGCTCTCATACTTTTATTACCTTATTTTACTTTAAGTTTATTTATTTATTTTAAGGGAGAGGGAGAGAGAAAAAAGTCCAAGGAGGGCTCTGCACTGTCAGTGTGGAGCCCGTCATGGGGCTCCAACTCACGAACTGTGAGATCATGACCTGAGCCGAAATCGGGAGCCAGATGCTTAACCGACTGAGCCCCCCAGGAGTCCCTGCTCTTGTACTTTGAAAGTGCCAAGAATTCTTGTTTGTTCTCCGAATGTTCCTGTTTACAGCATCATACTCCTCCCGTGGACGCAATAGCAGTTTTTCACCCCTCTGAGGTTTTCGGCGGTAATTTTTGTTCCAGTTTCTTTTATTTTTTTTGTAATACAAATCCTCCAAGTTGCCTAAAAGTAGAGAATATAGTGTCCTGAATCTTTCTATACTCATCATCCAGCCTCAGCAATCATCAGTGTTTGTGTAATTCTGTTTCAGCCACATCCCTACTTTGAAAAAAATGTATGCAGAGATACCTATCACAAATATTTTATTACGCGTGTTTAATAGATGAGGGTTTTTTTTTATAGCCTAAACAGTATAATGGTAATTTTGTTTTTCATGAGTACTTCTTGCGGCACAGATTTCTCCAAGTTTCTTTCCTTTGTATGTCTGCCTTAGTCTCTGATTTCCATTCAGATGGTTTCCTCACAGTCTTGTGGTCCTTGGCCCTCTGCTCATTTTTTTTTTTTTTTAATATTTATTTTTGAGAGCGAGAGAGCAGGGGAGGGGCAGAGAGAGAAAGGGAGAGAGAGAATCCAAAGCAGGCCCCGCGCTGTCAGCATAGGGTCTGACGTGGGGCTGGAACTCACAGAATATGAGATCGTGACCTGGGCTGAAGTCGGACACTTAACCGACTGAGCCAGCCAGGCGCCCCTCTGCTCCTCTTTAAGAACAGGACACAGAAATACTGATTGGAAGCCCTGTGTAGGTGGGTGGGCTTGGTGAGTATGGTCTTCACTGTAGACTGATCTAGCTTGGCCATTTACGTGGGGGATCCCTGGTGTCGTGTAAGTTTCAGGATGTTCTCTCGGGCTGGCCAGATCCCCAGAGGACGCTGGCATACGCCCAGCATCCCGTCTTCCGAGACCCAAGCTGGGGAAGAAAGGGGGAAGCCTCAAGATGCAGTAGTGAGCTCTCTTGAACCCTGTGTTTTCGGTAGAGCGCCTCACCTCCTGGGCTCTGCTGTGCCTTGCGGTCCCCCAGCCGGGTTCTCTCCAGAGCGCTGTCCACCGCCCCCCCCCCCCACCCAGTCTCCCCACAGGCCAGGGCTAAGCCCACCCTTGCCTTGCACAAACTGAGGGGATCCTTCTGGATCTTCACCCCTGCTTCCTGTTGTCCCCCAGCCTGCCACAGGGACCCTGTGATGGAAATCCGGCTGCCTCTTGGTTGGTCCCCACTGCCTCTGGTCTTTCTCAGCTCTGCTAAGCCAGTGCCTGTGCGTCCATCCGCTTTTCGTTCTCCGAATTTTGCTGCCACTTTCTTCCCTCCCATTTTCTTCGTCCCTGTGTTGTTTATTATTCTGGTGTTATTTCTTTTTAAAGTGTTAATTTATTACTGCTTCCTGTTGTTCAGTGTTGTTCTAGTGTTTTTAGTAGAGTTTGGGGAGGCAGCAGAGATAAGTTATTTTTTTTCCCCATCTTAAACCAGAAGTTATGGCTTTAAAAAAACAAACATGATTTTCACTGAGGATGCTGGTTAAATTAGCAGGTGTTTGGTTCTGTTTTGTCTTTTTTTTTTTTTTTTTTTTTTTAAGACACGAGAAATCGTCATTGAATGGGAACTGTTTTGTGGGGAAGTGAGACTTAAGGTCACTTTGAAGGAGCAGAAGTGGGAGCCTAGCACAGAGGGCCCAGGGGAAGAAGAAGTTGGGCTTTTCTCTCGCTTTGACGGCTCCTAATCTGAAAGGATTTACCACTAGAACTGCCAACCAAAGCTAATTAGTGGCTTTGTTTTACAGATGGTGTCCTCGGATCGAAGCCCGCTCTCCTTCCTGCCCACAGACGCTCAAACCCAGGTGTCCCCGCCACCCCCTTACCCCACCCCCCAGGATCTCCCCCAGCCCCTCCTGCAGCAGCCCCATGCCCAGGAGCCCCCCGCTCAGCAGCCGCAGGTGGCCTCATCCCTGCCTCCTTCTGGCTTCCAGCTCCTCTCCGCCCAGGTGGGTCCTGAACACCGGTCGGGAGGAAACACTTAGTTTACCCCGAGTTCCAAGCTAAACGTTCCCTTCCTTATTCCAATAAGGGCTCACCTGTGACCAACTTCTTCCCGGATGTGAGCTTTGACCAGCAGTCCATGAGGCCAGGCCCGGCCTTTCCTCACCAGGTGAGTGATCACCCAGGCGTGCCTCTTCCTTCGACCAGGAACCGCACTGTTGAGCCTGTTCAGGGTGCAGACTGAGCTCGCTCGGCCATTTCCCTGGGGAGTCTCTGCCATCCTGGGTTAGGTGCTCCACTGCCCTGGGTTCGGGTGTGTTCAGTGGCCGAGGGGACCTGGAATCTCCCCTAGCCCTCACGTGCTGGTGCCGGCTGCCTTGTTTAGTGGCCGGCCTCTGCAGAAGTGGGTAGGAGACGTCTGGTGACGGTCTAGGCACGGACTTGTTGCATGGCTTATGGCAGAAGGGACCACCACGGTCCACTGATCTATCCTGCTGAGGAGGCTGAGACCCAGGAGGGTCTCAGGTGGGACCAAAAAGATCTTTTCTTGTCTTTTTTAAATTTAAAAGAAAGTTTATTTACATATTTTTGAGAGAGAGCATCCGTGGGGGAGGGGCAGAGAGAAAGAGAGGGAGACAGAGGATCCCAAGCAGGCTCCAAGCTCTCAGGGCAGAGTCCACTGAGGGGCTCGAACCCACGAGTTGTGAAATCGTGACCTGAGATGAAACCAAGAGTTGGAGGCTTAACTGACTGAGCCACCCAGGTGCCCCTCTTCTTTTTTTTCTGTAAAGACTTTTTTTAAATGTTTATTTATTACTGAGAGAGAGACAAAGCATCAGCATGGGAGGGGCAGAGAGAGGGGGAGACACAGAATCCGAAGCAGGCTCCAGGCTCTGAGCTGTTAGCACGGAGCCTGGCGTGGGGCTCGAACTCACAAACTGCAAGATCGTGACCTGAGCCGAAGTCGGATGCTTAACTGACTGAGCCACCCAGGCACCCCTTCTTTTTTTTTTTTTTAAATGTCTGTTTATTTTTGAGGGGGGGGAAGGTACATACATGCGTATGCAAGTGGGGGAAGGTGCAGAGAAAGAGGGAGAGAGAGAATCCCAAGCAGGCTCCATGCTGTCAGCACAGAGCCCGATGTGGGGTTCGATCCCATGAACCATAAGATCGTGACCTGAGCCAAAATCAAGAGTCAGACGCTCAACCGACTGAGCCACCCAGGAGCCCCCCCCCCAAGATATTTTCATTCAACCACTTCCTTTTGCTTTTTAGATTCTCCCTAACGATCACTTAAAATATATCCAGATTTTATAGTGTTAGGTGTGGATCGGGCTTAGGATGGGTTAAGAAGAGAAGGGTTTGAGCATTTTACAGATCTTTTTTTTTTTTTTTTTTAAGATTTTTACAATGTTTTTTATTTGAGAGAGAGAGAGTGAGCACGTGCGAGTAGGGGAGCGGCAGAAAGAGGAAGAGAGAGAATCCCAAGCAGGCTCCCTGCTGTCAGCGCAGAGCCCGGCAAAGACAAAGACATGGGCTCCATCCCAACAAACCGTGAGATCATGATCTGAGCGCAAACCTGGAGTCGGATGCTTAACCGGCAGAGCCATCCAGGCGCCCCTACGGGTCTTAATAACAATTACAACAGTAAAATAAATAAATAACAGATGTTTCCCGAGTGGGCCATGGTAAAGACTCATGGCATAAACCAGTAGTCCCTGCCTTCTCATTTTCTGAAGAAGCCGGTTTAGTTTATGAGTCAGAGAGTCTCCCTGAAAAATGATAGGAATGCATACTTTTGAAAGATTTTTAAAAAATAGTTTGGAATATGCATTTCTGGAAAGGCACCGGAGACAGTGTCCAGTTCTGACCAGTCGTCACCGAGGCTTTCTCATGGAGAGGGACCTGCCTAGGGTTCCTTCACCTGAGAAGGAAAGGATATCACCTCCTCATTTTTCTAGAAACCAAAGGGGGAAAGAGTCCATTGGTCACATCACTTCCTTGGTGACACCTGGAACCTTTGAAGGGCTCCCACGGACGGTGTGTCCAAAGGCCTTGCTGTGGCTGGGGGGAGAAGGTGTGAGACCAGAGCTGCGGCAGAGACCATGACTGTTGATGTCTCCTAATGGCTTAGTGGGCCCGGCCGTGTGTGAACGGGGATGAGCCATCCACACTGTGGGCCTCAGGGACCCCCTCCTCCACCCGAGCACCTGCTTGCCTGAGAGGAATATTCTGTGTGGGATCCTAGAGAGAAGGGACCCTAAGACGGTCTTGCTCTGGGAGCACCTTGCATTATTCTCTCCTTGGAAGCAGAGGTCATTCCTTACAGTGTAACCTTGGATGCTTCCAGGTGCCCCTGGTGGAACAAGGTCCGCGAGAACAGGACGCGTTTCACTTGAGACCAAACCTGTATTCCAACTGCGGGAATTTCCCAAGCACCATCCTGACAGGTGAGCGTGGGCCAGCCCTCAGCCTCCTTACCGTGTTCGTTTTGTCGTGCCTTCACACACACCGTCGTAAGATAGGATACACGACATCAGATGAGGCCAAAAATGAAGGTCTCCGGCGCAGCGTTGCCTTTTTGAAACGCAGGTGCCCGGCCCCAGAGACACTGAGCCACTGGGGAAAGGGCCTGGTGCTCCAAGCCTTTTCCGAACTAGTTAGTTTGAAGTTCAAAGGGAGAAAAGCCTGCAAAAATGAGAGGGTCGTGGAACTGGCGGAAAAGCGCGTAGATTCTAGAGCCGCCTGGACGCCTGGGAGTGGGTGGGACACAGGCAGTCACTGTCACGGTGGGGAGGACGACAGGGACGGCCTCGGAGGGGATATCCTCCGTTGTGTGTGCCTCTTAACCCGCCCTGTTTTCCCCCTTCTGCTCCCTCCAGAAGACTCGAGTAGCAGCCTGTTCAAAGACCTCAGCAGTGCGCTGGCGGGCATGCCCGAGGCCAGCCTGCACACGGACACTCCATTTCCTCTGGAAGAAGAGCTCCAGATCGAACCCCTGAGCCTGGACGGACTCAACATGCTAAGTGACTCCAGCATGGGCCTGCTCGACCCCTCTGTTGAAGAGACGTTTCGGGCTGACCGACTGTGAACAGAACAGACCAGGACCAGAATTCTTTTCTGAAGGCGCCGAAATAGGACGCCACGGAATGGAGCCAGCTACCCCCCCTGCCCACCGGGCTTGAGTCATCTCGGGCCTCTGACACGGCAGGAGCCAACGCCATGACTCCTGGCTTTGCGACGAGGTCCCGTCTCCTACGCCGTGGCTGATTCTAGACCAGAGAGCCGTGCACGGCCTCACCGGCCTGCGGCGAGGGTTATGCTCTGCAGGCCGGCTGACCTGACCGGGAGCCTCCCAACGACTCGGTCATCACCGTGCCCGGTGCGTCTTTTTCTCGGCCCTCTAGTCGGTCCATGTGTACAAGCAGAAAAGAACCCTGTGATGGGGGCGGCAGTCGCCTGGTGCTGTGCCCAGAACCACTGATGTCAGTCAACACTGAAGATCGGGCCCGGAGCGGAGGCGGTTGGGGGCCACGGGCCTCCGGGAGCTGGCTCAGCCACGAGCAACGGTACCACAGCACCGCGAGGCCGCCTCCGCCCTCGCGCTTCCGGCCGGGCACCCGCCAGCTGGTGGCGGGCGGTCCCGGGGCACGGCAGACGGCCGTGATCTCGGAGATGCCTTAATTCCAATATGAAGAATCCTTCCCACGATTTCAAGCACAGACCCGAGTTTCGCAAACTGAATGCTCATTTGTCTTCTCCAAGTATGTAATCTCCTTTCTGCTGCTTTGGGACACCTCTTCCTGTGGACGAGGGGGGAAAGGGAGGACTATTTTATTCAGTCACTGAAAACAAACAAAAGTCCCCTGGTAACAGATGAGCCCGAAAAGAGGAAAGTGCTTCCTCTTGACGGCTGGGGCGGAAAGCACGGAGGGCAAGACACACGGTGTCTTCCAGATGAGCTCCAGACAGGTGCCGGCCTCCCCCTCTGCAGTCGGCTGGGAGGGGGTGGCGGGAGGTCTGAGCAGCAAGGTGGGGGGTGGGGGGCTTTCCCTGTGCCATGGGAGTGTGAATGTAACCCCGCTAGGCTGATAGGCTGTAAGCTCCCCGAGTGCAGGGACCGTGCCTTATTCGTTATCAGACCCCTAGTTCCTAACAAGTGCCAGCACTCAGTAGGTGCTCATAACTGTGCATTGAATGCATGAACGGACGAACGGAGGAATGAATGAATCTGCCTCACTACGAGGCAGTCTAATCTTTCGCGTACCCCCATTCCCTGCCAAACCTCAAGGCTTTAGCTTTTTTTTTTTTTGGAACACTTGTGCGTGTTCAGCATGCACTTTAATATGCTTTTAACACTAGGTGACCAAATTCACGATGAGACAGGGCGCCCCGATCTCCTCGAGGGTGTGCGCCACAGCAGGTAGGTGGAAGCTGTCTTCTGAGCGCCACCGGAATGGCACCGAGCAAACTGGGGCCTCCCAGGCACTGGGACCCCGGGGATCCCGGCCAGGCCCCGACCTCCAAAGATCTTTTTCCTTTCAGATCCGTGTTGTGCTCTAAATTACTTTCAAAAAAGACCATCATTCTTTGAGATCGAAGAAACAGTCTGCAGTAAAAGGAAGGCCTAAATCATGAAGCTATCGTTAGTCATTAGTACTTTAGCATAAAGTAGTGTTAGCGGATTTCCACCACTGCCGGCCTTCTGACCTAACCCCTGGCCACACGCCTGACGGGTGGGTTTGAAGAGCACCTCTGGGGATGGGCCTGGGCAGTGGGGCAGAATGTGGGCATGGCAGGAGGGGCCGGGAAGGAGAGGAACACTGAAGGAAAGCTGGAAGACGCTGGAACTTTTGCCGGGACAGCCACGGCCTTTTCCAGAGACACCGGCAGAGTTGCTGAAGGTTGCTGGACCGCCCCCACCCACAGCAGCAAGTCCGCCCTGTGCCCCACGACGAGAGGAGTCCGTAATGGGATCCTGGGCCGTTAACCTCTGCAGACCTCTTCCCATTTCTGTCTCCAGAGGGATCACGTCACCTGCAGTCTTTCAAATAACCCTGATGGCACAGCTGCCTCTGTGGGGCCCGAGTCCCCCGCTTCACGTTAGCCCCAAATCTCTGCCGTTGAATTAGGAAATCCACCCAGGGTCCTTGCCTGAGCTCCAAGCCCCATTCCCAGTTAAAACTTTCATACTGAGGATCTCGGGAGGGGGTGACTCTTTGTTAAAGCACAAGCCTTTTCCCTGTGATGCTACGCCATTCCCCAGCGTGCAGAAGAAGCCAGCTCCGTGCTGCCTGCCCTGTGCCACAGGCCCCGGGAAATCTGACCTGGCCTCTCAGACGGGGATCGGGGATCGGTGCCCCTGTTAGGAGTTTGGTTTTGTTTTTTTTTTTTTTAGGTACCAGCATAACCCACTCTTTGCACAGTGCCTTACCCGTGGGGCTGGGGGCCCAGCCCTCTGTCTGCACAGCAGTCCTGCCTGTATAGCGTGATGCCTGGGACCCGCGTGGTGCAGACCCGCCGTCCCTAGGGCATTCTCCCTGGGACTGGTGCAGAGGCTCCCAGGAAAAGTGACTTGTCTGGGGGAGTGTAATGATGACAATGAGGTTTAGCACTGAATTAAATTTGTCCTTAGGTCCACCAGCCCATTCTTTTCCCGTGAAAAGGTGTTGGGCATTATACAACCCACTTTGCTTAGCCAGTGTCAAGGACACCCGCGGACGGGTGTCCCTCCGACCTCCAGCGCGTAAGCCTACGCTCATCGCTGCCTTTGCAACAAACCAGGCGAGGCCCTCGGCATCTGAAGTGGCTGCATACATCAGAATAAACTATCTTCCAATATTTAGTCTTGTTACAAGAAACCGATGGCTGTACTATTCTCATTTATTAGCAGTTAAACAATATAGAACTGAAAACCTATCTGTGTTCCATTTTTTTCCTCATTTCCATACAGTTGTGGTTTGTAGGACACACGGTGTTAGGAGAAACATTTTTTGATCACGTCAAGACCACCATAAATTCTCCTTTGTCCCATCTCACTTCTCCTGTGTGCCGGCCCACGTGCGCATTCGAAGACCTTTCCAGCTCTGACTCCCGTCGGCTCTGTCATGCACAGAGGGTTCCGTTGCTTGGCGAAGGAGCCCTCATAGCAACTAATCAGACTTTCTGCCAGTGTCCTAACTCCCAGGTCCCTTGTTAAACAATATTTAAAGATTGGAATTTGTATAAAGTAGCTTCCAAGTTTTATAATACGTCGTTTTACATCTTTCGTAATTAAAAGCAGCACAATAAGGTTGTATCTGCGCTTGGTGTTTTCCTTCAGCCTCGGGCGACGTGAACTTGGGGAAGCGCCGCCTTCGCAGCTAGGCCTGTCGCTGGGCTTCCGGGTCCTTGGCTCGGCGGGTCCTGCGTGGGCCCCGCTTGTCATGTGTTCCTAACACGCGCTCTTGCCCCTGTGCCCGGGAGAGTGGGGCCTGAAATTGGGCACGTGGTTCCTCTGAAGCCGTGGGTACCAAGGGCAGAGGGTGGCCTGGCAGCGCCCCTTCCAGGCCCCTGCTCTGGCCCTCACCTAAGACCCCTCCCCTTTGGAGGTTCAGGCCACTGATGCTCCTTCCCCCGGTGTTCTGTCATGTTCTGCCCCCACCCCCAGCACTCCCCTCCTCGCCAAGAGCTTGGGCTCTGTCTTCTGCCCAGCCCTGTCCCCTCCACTTTCCAGCAGGTTTCCAGGCCAGTTCACCCCCATGCCCCCTACCCCAGCCATGCCTCCTTCAGACCCATCTCCTCAGCCACGTCCAGGGCTTGTCACAAAGTTGACTCTGCCGAAGGCTTACTCAGAAATCCCGTCTTTGGCCCGACTTTCTGGGCCACCATGTCTGCTCTGGTCCACACACACCCTGTCCTTTGACCCCACTGAGAATTCTCTCCCTTGACCCTTCTTTCGGCCTCGCGGGCCTCTCCTCGCTTTCCTCCCTTCCCTGAGCAGTGGCCTCCATGACAGTGTCGCAGCCCTCCTCCGGCTCTGAGCCTCGGCCTTTCCCTGCTGGGATCCCCCCAGGAGAAGACCAGCAACCCCACTCTGTCCCCTAAGCCGATCCTCTCCTGCCTCTCAGGAGTGTTCCGGACCTCCCCTCTCCAGACGCCCAGACATTCAGGCCCCTGGGGGCAGCTCCCTCAGCGCCCCACCTGCCGTCCATCCCTCCGCCTTTCCCAAATTACCCCAAATCTCTGTCCCTCCCCGGTACCTTCCCCCGCCACCTTACCTAGTTCTCGCTTGCCACATGGTGGCTGATCTGCTCTTCCTACGGTAACGTCCCGCCGCCCCAGACCTCATCCCTCTCCAGACTCTTCTTCCTGTACATATATGCCTTGTCTCCTCCTCACTAACAACAAACAGAAGGAAACAACCCTTCCCCCACCTGGCTTCTCCTTGGACCATCACCTTGTCTGCTCTCCCTCCTGGAAGAGTTGATCATGCTCTACTCATACCCTTCTCTTGACCCGGCTGCAAACCCCTCTGCCCAACACCCGGTCCCAGCCCCTCTCGCCTGTCCAGTCCCTCTCCTGACCTTTAAGCCCTGTGGCCACTCGCTTCCCCCCAAACCCTCTCTTTGGTTCTTGTTCACTCAGGTCACATGTCCATTTCCTCCGTGTACCCTCCTCCCTGGCCATCTTTTCCGCTTCAGATCAGCGGTCCCCAGGCCACCTGTCCAGTGCTCCAAGTAGACCCCCACACGCAGCCCCCTACCCCACCCACCTGTTCGCTCAGGTTCACCTGCACCCCACCCCATGCCGCCAGCTGCCTTCGTCCTTCGTGGATCTGTGTGCACCAGCGAGCACCCATAATCACCCTTGGACATCCACCTTCTCCGCGGGAGTCTAGTCTTCCAGGACAGGGGCCACACTTGCGCACTAAAGTCCCCTTCTCCGGGCCTGGCATGTAGCAGGTGCTCGGGAAATACTCTCAAACTCCTGTATGCTCCCTCTGAGACCACGGTCTCCACCCTGACACTAAAGCTGGATGCAAGCCGTCCTGCACACCCCTCCCCTTCACTTGTCAGACCCAGCCCGAGTCCCAGGGCCATCTCAGCCTCCATTCTCTCCTCAGCCTCATGGCCTGGCTACCTCCTCATCTCCAGCCCCGTAAGACAGCCTCAACGTGCCTTCAGAAATCAACAGAGTAACGAATTTCACTGTGTGCCTCAGGGTCCCTATCTATAAAACGGGACAATAAGCGCCCTGCCCCCATTTAATAGCGCCGTGGAGGGTAAAATGAACTCACACAAAGGACCTACAATTGTGCCCAGCACCTGACACACTTTCAATAAATGTCAATCGTTACAGGTATTATCTGTTGTGTGAATCTGCTGCCCTCTCAAAGGCAGGAGGCACAAACCTTTCGTAGCACTGAACTTGTACAGTGCTCGCTTTCAAATACGAAATCCTAGTACAGAGAGGAATGTTTTGACCTTATTTTCGCCCTATTGGCCTAAAGAATGCTGTACCCTTGGCAACTGTGGAAATCAAGAAGCCCCTTACATGCGACTATGTCCCAGTGTGGACACTAGATGGAGCTGAGACCATAAGAGTGGCTGTTCCGACCCAGAAACAGCTGGATTGAGCCACCTGACCCTCTTAAATTTAGCCTCTGGACCGGGGTGGAGGCTGTGCTGGTTCCAACTGGATCCTCTGACCGCCGAGTGCACCGAGAGGTCTGTCCGGTGACCACTCAGCCGCGGACGCCAGACACTGCCCACCACACGTCCCTCACGGCCACCTGAACGTAAGGCAGGGCAGGGTGACTTCCTGGGTTTACAAGAGGCGCAGTCACCCGGCTCAAGGCGGGGCACACGCTCTGCGCCCCAGGCCGGGCGCCTCCCACCGGCCGCAGCACGGGCTCCCGAGGCTCAGTTGTGCAAGCGGAGCTCCGGAAACCGCGTGGCCTCGCCCTCCCGCGGTGACCTCGCAGCTGGGGGCCCGGCCCCGCCCCGCCCCGGCCACCAACGGGGACGACGCGCGTCCTCACCGCGGAGGGGGGGGGGGGGGAAGAGGGGGGGAGGGGGAGGGGGAGGGGGGAGGCTGGGCGGGAGCTCCAGAGCCACCCCCGCCCCATTTCTCTTTTCCAGAAACGTATTTTTTTTTAAGGTTTTGTTTTTAGAATAGCGCCCCGCTCGTTATGAGACACTCGTGTCACACTCAAGAGTACAAACAGAAAATGCTCCAGTGGACACCAGCGCCCCCAGAATTCTCGGCGGCGACCTCTTTCTCCGTCCATTTTCAGAGAGAAGGACAGATGGACGGATGGAAATCTTTCCCAGAAAAGGGCTCCTGCAATGATACACGCTCTTCGGGGGGGAAAAGCACTTAAATTCAACAGAACAAAAGGAAGCCTGGATGTAACTGAAGACATTGCCCAACTGCAAATGATTGTGCTTCTTATGTTTCTCAATTATTTCCCTAAAAGGAAAGAAAAATACCAAGAGGCTGGATTCATTCTTTAAACATGTTTCCACTGTAGATGGCATCTCTTGACAGCCGGTGATTTGGGACGAGGAAATGAGCTCACCCACTTCCTATCCCCTTCCCCTCCCAGAAGCTGTGAGTTCTTATTTTTACATTGTCGAGTTCTGTGCTCCTTGCATCCTGTCCTGTAACCATCCTTCCCACCATTGTTTGGCTCAGTTCCGTGCAAGCATATGGGTGTTCTGCTCACGGCCAGTCCTTTCCAAATGAGCTTCCTGGTCCTCTGTTCCCGAGTCCTTCAGCTGGGAGCTCCTCCTGACACCTTGACTTGGCCTTCAAGGACTCTGTTCCCCGAGAGGGTCCTGTCGGTCCCAGCCTCTGGGTTGCGGCTGCCAGGCTGCAGGTCTGGAGACCTGAAGCACGGCCCGGGGGTAGGTGGATGGTCAAACGGGCTGACGGATGCCCGGTGAAACCGGCACAAATCCCCAGTGTTGGGTCGAGCACTGCACTCACCAAGATGATTGCTTGCTGAAAACCGAGTCTTGAACTTGTATGTGGTGATACACAGTTGAAGTTTTAGATTTTGGAAAGAAGGGAAACGACGAGGGGGTGGGGGTGCAGAGAGGGGTATGGAATATTGTGTAGAAAGAAAGGACAGGCCAGGCTTCTGGCCCAGGGAACCTCCATGACCATGTTTCCCATCGCTACCCTCACCCCCGTACATTTCATCCCGTCAACAGCAGTGCCCTCTCCTGTCTGCACTTGGAGAAATCCACCTTCTTCAGTGCCTAGGTCAAATGCCACCTCCCCTGTGAAGCCCTTCTGTGACGTTTGGATCATTATTTGGCAAATATTTACTTCCCTCCTCTCCCACTGTGGGAAGAGTGATGAGACGGCTGATGAGATGTTTAGAGACCAGACGAGGAGCCAACCACGACATGGGCTTGGTGGCAGAGCATGCCTACATGGGCTTCCGTCATTGCTAGGAGCACAGTTCCCCCCCCTGCATAGCCCGCTCGTTCCAAAACAGACCTCAACCAAACCCCTGCCAGGAGCCAATCTAGCTAGGCCCAGCAAAACTGGCAGTGGAGTCAGAAGTACATGCTTATAATGTAAGCCATTGAATGAAGGGGCCATTTGTTACACGGCATTGCTGCAGTGATGGTTGACCAATGCACTTTCTCTGTCCATTTTCTCTTTTGTGCTTGAGCTGTACTTTGTCCCACAGCTTTACTTTATTAACCCTAGAACTGATTTTGTTGTAGAGTCTGGCTTCCCTCTGGTCTATGAGCAGCTTGAGGCGAGGACGGTGTCTGACTCAATTCTGACAACCCAGTGCCCAGTTGAATGGCACCCAAAGTCATCCTTTCCATCTGCAACCTTTCCAGGACAGCCGGTCTCAGTGGAGAGCCCAAGGCCTCTGCTTCCAGGACACATCTGCAAATTTGGACAAGAAGGTTCAAAAGCCCCACACTTTGGTATCCACTGCCAGGGAAAATACTCAGAGCACAGCTGCCCTCACCTGGGAACATTGGGACAACGGCCTCTTTGATAGGCTAAGGAATGGAAACAGGGAGACGACCTGGTAAGTTCATATGAGAGGGGTGGGGATGGGGAGAATATAAACAAAGAACCCTGGAGCCACAGAAACCTTGGAAGGCCAGTTTGCAAGGTGTCCAAGTAACCGGGAAGCAGTGATGGCACAATGGAGGTCTGTCCCAGGGGGATGAACACCAGAGCCAGGGTTCTGGGGTTGGGAGGGGTAGCTGCAAACTGGGGTTGCCAAACTCTGCCCACCAGCATCTTGCCGTGACAACCTAGATTCCAGCTAGCCTAGTTTCCTTAAAATTCATCATCCAAACCTGGACACTTTCTGAGAGGCAAAGCAGACAGTATTCATAATTATGCCAGGACGGGGGTGCCTGGGTGGTTCAGTCGGTTAAGTGTCCGACTTCGGCTCAGGTCATGATCTTACAGTTCATGAGTTCGAGCCCCGCGTTGGGGTCTGTGCTGACAGCTCAGAGCCTGGAGCCTGCTTCAGACGGTGCGTCTCCCTCTCTCTGCCCCTCCTCTTCTTCCTCTCTGCCTGCCTGTCTGTCTCTCTCTCAGAAACAAATAAACATTAAACAATTTTTTTAATAAAAACAATAATCGTGCCAGGACAACGGACATAATCAGGGACGGCCAACCAAAGAGAGACGTGCGGTCAGCCTGCGTTGCAAGGAACCAGACCTAGAGGCAATATTGCTTAGGGGCTGAGCGCATGGGCCCTGGAATTAGAGACCTGGGTTCAAACGTGTCTCTGCCCGTCCTGGCTGTGAAGCCAGGGCAAGTCAGTGGCCTCTGTGTGCTTCGGTCTCCTCATCTATAAAATGGGGACGACGATGCCCACCTCGTGGGCTTGTGCCTGCCCCTAGTAAGTGCTCCCTAAATGTTAGCTTGTCATGTTTGCCGTAATTCTTTTTAATAAGTCGGCCCTTTATTACCGGACTTCAGAAACACAGTGAAAGGATTTGCTGAGACCACCAAGCTCACCCTCTGAAAGGAGCACTGAACAGAATTTTCTCGGCACGCAGAGGGGTCCTGTCTGAGCCCCCATCTTGTCTCCCTAAGGAACCGGGGGGACCGGCCAGTCTGGCCAGGGTGCAGGGGTCATCCTCAGCTCTGTCCCGGTTCCAAAGCCTCAGGACTCACCTCAGAGGATGCTTAGTCTCCACCTGCTCAAAGCCAGGCCTCGTGAGTACCGACTCTTCCTTAACCAGTTTCCACAGGGGCCGCGTTTCCCCTCAGCAAGCCCTGCACCTTGCCAGGGCCGGGGTTACTGATGGGGGAGCCTCGCAAGCCGGGACCTCCCTTCCCGGAAGCCAGGCCAGCCCAGCCCCAGTCCCCTGGCCGCTCTTGCTTGATCCATCTGGCCGATCGGACGTTCTCTCCCGGGAACCCGAAGCTTGAGTGGGAGAAACACAGAGTCCGGGTGTCATTGAAATTGAGCCACATTCACGGCAGTGCCCCAGAGGGGAGGCTTCCACCGAGGCCCCCGAGCAGCTAGCATTGTGCCTGCTTGTTCGCCTGTTCCTCCGAGCCTGTGCAGCCCCACTAACCTCAAAAGTCCCCAGGAGTCCCCGGGAGTGAGGACTTCAGCGGCCAGCTCGCAAAGACCGAACTCTTGAGGCATAGCGTGGGAATCACTGCAGCTCTGGTCCCCCCAGCCGGCGTGGCCGTCCTGCCCCCCCACCCCCCCCCCCCCCCCCGCCCCGGGCTCATGTTGCTGGCCCTGCCTTCTGGATCACGTGGTGGTGTTGGGAGCTGGTGAGACGTTTCACTTCCTGCTGCAGGTAGCTGTCCCTGGCCTCGCTCCGGGGAATTCCCAGTGTCACATTGTCACACACCTCTAGCCATCACAGAGAGTGCTGTCCAGTGCCCCACCTCCCTGCCAAGGCCTGGCAATCTCGGGCTCACAGGATGCTAATGACGGGTGCACAGATGAGCGTCCCACAGGCCTGGGGTGGGCTGGCTGCTTGGGTGCAGCGGCAGCGATCAGATGTCTTACTGAAGGACTTTCCAGAAGCTTTAACGTGCCAACCCACCTCCAGGAGGTTGATGTGGTAGGGCAGCATTTCTCAAGCTTATTTAACCCTGAATCCTGTGTTCTGGGCCCACCTTGTGAGCCAGAAGTTCTATGGAACCTGCTGGGAAAGGCGTGGAAACAGGTAGGGATGGGTGAGGGCAGGATGCAGGGGGGAATTAGAGACTTTGAAAGGACCAGACGAAGAGAGGGGAAAGGATGCATCCAACAGGGAGAAAGAGCTCAAGAGGAGGAGAAGGCACCCAGCATTTCCGACATGCCCGTGGGCCCAGGCTCCAAGAAGCCTGAGAGAGGCCTCTGACCAGTCCGTGAATATTATTACATCTACTGGTTACCAATGTTAATAAAAGCCAGCGACCACCCCAGAAGCCGCACCTGAAACTTGAATGGGAAATGGAGATGGGCTGCTGCCCATGAAGAGCGCCCCCTGGTGTTCTCTCGCTGCCTCTACAAACCTTTATGGGCACCTGTCGTGGGACTTGCTGGCCGGCAGCCTCTGGTCCACAGCTGATTTTTTTTTTTTCTTTCTTTCTCCAATTCAAAATAGTCTGCCTGGTTGTCTCGTTTGTGTGAATGTGAGTGTGACTCAGTAGATTTTTTTCTTTTTTTGGTAAAATGATCATTATCACTTCCAGGTGACATGATTCTAGACCTGAAAACTTGGGAGAAAATTTTAAAAATATTGTGTTTTGTTTTTTTTTTTAGTGTAGTTGACACACAAGAGAAAATCAAATCTAAAACCACAAGAAACCGTAAGAGAAATAAGTTGTACAATTACATAAGGATTAACGACCGAGAGATTGAATCAAGATGGCAGCTTTGCAAAGCTGCCCAATTCCAACCCAACCCTCTAAACGCGACCAGAGATACGTATTTAAGTCCCTGTCGTGGGGCTAGAAACTGCAGAACGATATCCTTAGTATCAGAAATTATGAGGAATAAAGGATGCTGGAAAGTGAAAGGCAAATAGATGAGACCGAGTTGAAGGAAAAAAAATCTAACCTCCAATGTTTAGGTAAAGATGCCTGTAAGAGAGAGGCTGGCTGCAAGGGTGTGCCAGGTGTGGGGAGTGGGGTCCAGGGAGCTGACAAGGTGACAGGTGGGTGCGGTTGAGGGCTTGCTCCTCCCCCATCCACTGCCCCAGCAGCTGGCGACCCATGCCTCTGGCAGACGGCAGAGAGATAAGGACAAACTGGGGGACCAGGATGGGACATAGGGCTCATTTCCTTTGTAAACAATGAGCCCTCTATCAATAAGATAAAGGCCAACACCCAACTGAAAAACTGGGATCAAGATAGAATCAGGCAGTTCGTGGGAAATGAAACATACAAATAACAAATATCCATATGAAAAGATTCTGGACCTCACTCGTCATTAAAGAAATGCTAATTAAGACAAGGAGATACATGTGGCTCATTTTTTTTTTTAATTTTAATCTTTATTTTTGAGAGAGATTGAGAGAGAAAGACAGACCGTGAGCAGGGTAGGGGCAGAGAGAGAGGGAGACACAGAATCCGAAGCAGGCTCCAGGCTCCAAGCTGTCAGCACAGAGCCTGATGTGGGGCTCACCATTAGCAAAGATTTCAAAAGAGTGCTCGGGGCTAGTGAGGGTGTGGGGAACAGGCTGATGGGATATAAATTGGTGCACCCTTTCTGGAGGACAATTTGACATCAGCTATTGAACGGAATTTAATGTACTGGAAGACAATAGGATAAAATATATTTTTTATATTCTTGGAGTAGGGAAAACCTTCCTAAGGAAGACACAAAATCTAGAAACCTTAAAGGAAAAAAATGAACAGACTTGGCCTCAAAAATTCTTAACTTCCGTAGCACTAGAGACCATATCAGAGATGAAAGATCAAGTACAGGGGCGCCTGGGTGGCTCAGTCGGTTAAGCGTCCGATTTCGGCTCAGGTCATGACCTCGCCGTTCGTGAGTTTGAGCCCTGCACCAGGCTCTGTGCCGACAGCTCAGAGCCTGGAGCCTGCTTCGGATTCTGTGTCTCCCTTTCTCTCTGCCCCTCCGCTGCTCACTCTCTCTCTCAGGAAATAAACATAAAAAAAAAAAAAAAGAGCAAGTATAGAGAACAGGTGCAACACACATAACCTAAAATAGCAACATGCATAACAACTTAAATACACATAGTCCCTCCGTAGAGAATCTAAAGCTTTATATTCCAAAATATATACGGTCAAAGGACACGAACAGGCAAGTCACAGGAGAATTCAAGTGGCTTCTAGTTGAGAAGGGACACTTGTGCTCGCTAGGGGTCAGAGAAATGCAAATTTAAAAATTGAAAATATTTAGTGCTGGCAAAAGGAAAAGAGTGGTTTTGTATGCTGTGGTCATTGTGTGCTGATAGAGTCTTTAGACGGGCCATCGGGAGAACCTGTCAACATGTAAAATGTGCAGATAAACTTCCAGGAATCTTTTCTTTGGGAATACCCGCTTCTGTGGAAATACCCGCTCAACTGTACGTGGATGTGTCAGAAAGTACAGTAAACCCTTGGTCTGTGAGCATCATTCGTTCCAGAAACATGCTGGTCATCCAAAGCCCTTGTATATCAAAGTGAATTTCTGCATAAGAAATAATGGAAACTCAGATGATTCGTTCCACAACCCAAAAATATTCCTATAAAAATGATTACGGTACCGTAATATAATACAAAATGATAAGAAAATACAAAATATAAAGAAAAATAAACAAATTAACCTGCACTTACCTTTGAAAACCTTCGTGGCTGGTGTGAGAGAGACAAGCGAGAGGAGAGTGATTGTGTAGGACGACTTTCACGATCACTGACGCAATCACTGCTATTGGCTCAATGGAATCTTTTTCTTTTCGTGCAACTTTAACAAGGAGCCTATCCAATGACCTAGAATGAGCAAAGCATTCTTAACCGACTGAGCCACCCAGGCGCCCCCTAGCAAAGCATTCTTAAGCTCGCTCTTGTCTGGAAAAGCAAAGGACTGTCCCGAGGTGCTTTGAAGGGACAAAAAATACACTAATGCCAGTTGTGGGCACCTTCCAATGTTCTGAAAAATCACTGATCTCTGCCAAACACCGCAACCTGAGACCGAGCATCCAAGCATGGGAGACGATCACCCACAATCCTACAGAGAGAGAGAGAGAGAGAGAGAGAGAGAGAGAGAGAACCACTGGGCTCAGTTGTGATCATGTGATATCCTGCGTCACGTCCTACTCGTATTGCAAGACACCGCTCGTTTATCAAATTAAAATTTATTAGAAATGTTTGCTCGTCTTGCGGAACACCCGCAGAACAAGTTACTCGCAACCCAAGGTTTCACTGTATGCTCATCACAGAACTGTTCGTATTAGAGAAACAATGGAGAGGATCTAAAGAATCAGAGAGCGAGAAGAGAAAGGCGACTTCACTTTTTGTATGTTTGTGTGTGAGCTTTTTCTATTTAATATTGTTTTAAGTTAATGCCTCAGAGGGGGGAAATGCTCTGTGTCTGATTTTCTGGAAATTATTACAGTGAAATTCCGGCACCTGCTTTCCCCAAACCCCATTCACATGTCCCCGAAATCAATCCAAACAAGGTCTCAGGCACAGCCCAGGACAAAAGAGGAGGAGCATAGCTTAGACTCCGGGATCCTTGTAACCCAGCACCTCCTAATGGGAAGAGAGGCAGAGGTAGATTCCCTTGGCACCACCCCTTACCCCACCTGGCTGGGGAGGCTGATGTCAGGTGAGGATGTGGCCACATCTGCATGGAGGAGGCAGGAGATATCTGGGCTTAGCACTCCGCCCAGCCCAGGAGAGGGACCCAGGACAACAGCCTAATCCTCCGGCATCAGGTTCAGAACAGCTCCGAGGAGAGCAAGGAAGAGAACTCACCCGTGTCACCCCAAGCCCGGGGACATTTACAGTGAGGTCACGTAGACTCGGGGGCCCAGGAGAACAACCCGGGTACAGGAAGCGCCAAGACGACGGTAAAGCAGGGCAGTGGGTCTTTGCACTGTCCTCCTCCAAACAGCACGAGTGACTCAGCCCTCCCGAGGGTGCCACGTTCTCTCTGCTTCCGCCATTTGGTCTCATCTCACTCGTGACCCCCCCCTCCATGTGAGGCCTACTCAGGGCTGATGATCCAAATACCTAACAGCTACCAGAGCATGGGCCCCCGCCAGGCAAAACAGACACCAGCTGTGAACAACGGAAAGAGATAGCAAATTACCCCCTAAACTCGCTGGCTTACAACAACAAACATTTATGATCTCACCCACTTATGGGTCAGGAATTTGAAGCCGCTTAGTTGGATGGTTCCGGCTCAGGGTCTCTCAGGAAGTTGTAGTCAAGAGGTTCAGGTGGAGTTACAGTCATTCGAAGGCTTGGCCTGGGCTGGGGCATCTGCGTCCAAGGCTGTGGGCAGGAGGCCTCCGTGCCCCGCCCCCCCACCCCACCCCAGCGGACCTCTCCAGAGGGCCGCTTGGGCGTCCTCACAATATGGCGGCTGGCTTCTGCAGCGGGACTGACCCAAGAGAGCAAGGCTGAGTCACAATGTCTTTTATGACCTAGCCTCCAAAGTCACACACTGTCATTTCTGCAGTACCCTAGCAGTCGCACAGGTCAGCCATACTCTGTGTGGAAAGGGACGGGCACAAGGCGCAAATACCAGGAGGCGAGGATCGGTGAGTGACATTCTGGAGGCTGCTCCCTCTTCGAAATCCTCTAACGGATTGCCACCCCTTAGAACAAAACACAAATGCCTGCCCGTGGCCTGCAAGGGCTGGCGGGACTGGGGCCCTGCCTGCTTTCCAGGCCCATCACGCCCTTGGCCACTTGCGCTAACTGCCAGATGCACCAACCTGTCCCTCAAGGTCCCACGCTCATCCTTCACGGTCTCCACTACATCCGCCTGGAAGCCTCCCTACCAGACTTTGCATGGTTCCTCCTCACCTTTTAGGTCTCGGCTCCAATGCCACCTCCTCAGACAGGTTCCCCTGACCACCTTACCAAAAATAGCCCCCACCCCTGCCTGCCTCTCTCTCACATCACCTCGCGTGGTGTCGCCCTCCACGGTTGCAAATGCGTAGCTACGACATGAGCGATGATCCATAATTTACATTTTGTGGCACCGATTCGATGTATTTCCACGTGCAGTCGGTTCCGATGTCTTGCTACGTTTCCTTCATTTCCTTCCGAGACGCCCGTTCACATCACCCCGTGTTGGCTTCTTCCCGGCACGGCGCTGACCCCTCTCTGAAATGATCCTGTGCGTCGGATTATTGCCCTTCTCCCTTCACGTGCCAGTGAGAGCCCTTGCTTTTAAGCAACAGACTCTTTCCTAGCTGGTTGAAGCTGAAGAGGGATTTATTAGCAGATAGGAAGCACCTCAGAAGTCGCCAGGAGAGCAGAGAACTAGGCTTGGAGGTCATCTGTGTGGATCAGTCCTCGTATGAGCCCCACTGAGTGCGCGTGCACACACACACACACACACACACCACTGTTGCCCGGGTGGGCACTTGAAGCTGGAGACCACCACGGGGAGGCCTGCAGCTGGCGACTCTGGGATCCGGATGGATCTGCTGTACTCTCTCCGGAGAACATTCCTCGGCACCTGCCTCTCAGTGTCACTTGGATGCGGGCGCATCTGATGGCTGGCGTCTTGTGTCACCTTCTCTGCTCCATCTGCAAGCGAGGCTGGGAACCTACGTGGCTTCCACAGAGGGAGATGTCAGTTCATAAGGCGGGGGGGCGGGGAAGCCTCAAACCGAGGAAGAGTATATGCCGTGGTTCAGGGATGCCAGTGCATTGATGACATATGTCGTGTCCCGTCTACTCTTTCGGCTACTTCTCATCCCCAACCCCTCTCTCATCCTCAGACTTCACAAACGACAACACAACCCAACGGCAGGCTGAGAGCCGCTTCTCAAAAAGAAAACAGTTACTTGTGCAAAGACTGCATGGCTCTGCTCCAAAACTTTAGGGCTTGTCGCCAGCCTCTGACCATCTCGCTCATGTCTTTATTGCCTGCCGGAAGCCCCCCTCCGGGTAGGTGCCGTGAGAGCAGGGCCTTTGTTTCTTACCTCCGTATCCTCGGGACCTAGAACGGTGCCTGGCACATCATGGCGCCCGTAGATGTCAAGTTCATGAGCTATATGCGTGACGTCCCCTCCCACGCTGAATAAGGCAGAAATGGCAGGGTGTCCCTTTCAAGCCTCGGCTCCCGGGGCCCACCGCCCTGTTCTCTGGCTGTTCCCAACTTCAGCTTCCAGGGAGGAGAAGTCCGATCGGTCATCTTGTCTACTTGTGCCAAGCCGTAGATTGTCCGGGGGTGGGGGTGGCTATCAACTGGAGGCTTCGAAGAGGGGTGTCTGCCTACCACCCCCTGCCTCCGGGGAGGGGAGTCTCACGGCTGCGAGATCCCAAATGTGTGCGATGTGACGCCGTGTCTTGTACAACGGGGTCACGTCATGCCGGAGGATTGGATTCCAAACTCTCCGTGTAAGACTTTATCCCATGTAGTCAGAGTCACACATGAATGTCCCTTCCGTTACCGCAAACCTCCCTCCTGCACCGCGTCACCTATCAAACATGCACCTCAGCCGGTTACGCTTCGAAGTGGGGACCGATGGCTGTTTCTCTGGGTGAGCACCAGACGAAGACATTGGATTGCCTTATGGGTCGCGTGATGTGAAAAGCACACATGAGGTGCTCACAGTGTGAGAGACACAGGGGCCCCGACCCACTGAGAAAACCACGGGTTGCCATCACACTCTCTTGTGGGCCGTGTGCACCCTGGGTCACAGGAGGTGGGATCTCGGTGCTACACTGTCCTCCCCTCCCCTCCCCTCCCCTCCCCTCCCCTCCCCTCCCCTCTCCTCCCCTCTTTCTGTTTTCTTCTTCCTCCCTCCCCTCCCCTCCCCTCAACTCCCCTCTTTCTGTTTTCTCCTTCCTCTTCCCTTTTGAACACATATATACGACAAGGTTTGTGGTTTAAAAAACAAAATCCATTTGCTCCTATTGTATTGACACATGAATATAAGAGGAAGAAAATTAATCTGGTCCTGGTGAGAAAGCCCCGAGTGCAGAAGTAAAAGGAGGAAGCACCGAAATCTTGTTGATAATCCTATTCTCTGAAATAGATCTCTCACATGAAATGGAAGAAGATTTTAGAAAACAGCAATTACCTACCGTCAGGGGGACAAAGACAGCGCCGGGGGCCTGGGGGCTCTAGTGCCTCAGCCTTGTCCCTGGAAGGTGCAGTTAATAGGGTTACAGGAGGCTGGATTATTACACAGAAGAGAGACAGAGAAATCTCTGTGATGTGTGGGGGAAACTAATGGAGAGAAGGAAGGAAGCTAAGGAAAGCGCCAGACTTCTAGGAGGAAGTGTGAACATATAGGGGGACCAGAAAATCCCTGAAATTTCTGAATAAATCAAGTGGAACAGAATCAGTGATCAAAACTTGCTTTTTCTGTCCCTCTTCCTCTTTCTTTCTCTTCCTCTTCCTCCCTTCCTCCCTTCACTCCTCTCTCTTTCCCTTTGTCTGTCTGTCTCTCTCTTACACACACACACACACACACACACACACGGGCAGAGTTTTGTGTTTTCTTCACTGCTGTCTTCCCAGAACTGAAAACAGTGGCTAGCCCAGGGGCACCTGGCTGGCTCAGAGTGTGGAACATCTCACTCTTTATCTCAGGGTCGTGAGTTCAAGCCCCATGTTGGGCATAGAGCTTACTTTAAAACAACAAAGACAGGGGCGCCAGGGTGGCTCAGTCAGTTAAGTATCCGATTTAGCTCAGGTCATGATCTCACAGTTTGTGGGTTCGAGCTCCGTGTCAAGCTCTGTGCTGACAGCTCAGAGCCTGGAGCCTGCTTCCGATTCTGTGTCTCCCTCTCTCTCTGCCCCTCCCCTACTCACACTCTGCCTCTTTCTCTCTCAAGAGTAAATAAATGTTAAAAAACAAAAGAGAACAAGACAAAAAACCAGTGCCTAGCTCATAGTAAGCCTTTAATATTTATTATATAAATGAACGGAAGACTTTATAATGAACTGAGATGGGTCATCTCACAGTAACGAAAAGCCCATCTAGTCCTCTTGGTGAAATCCCTAAACTTGATGGAAAACAACAAAGACTCTCCCAAATTTCAAACAGAAAAAAAAAAAAAAAAGGCTAAATCGTTTTCAAAACTCTTGATAACCAAGACGAGCTTTGAACTTCACAGAGCACCAGTCACCGCCTGAGACGATGGAAGAAAACCCACAGAGTCCTGGAGGGGGTGAGTGGCTCTCAGGACTCCTGAAGCCAGGAAGACAATGGAAGGAAGTCTCCCGATGGGAACGCAGGAAAGTTGGCCTCCTGGGACCTTGGGGGAACCCAGTGAGCTGTGAAGGGACAGCTCTCCCTCACTCCAGCGATGTTTACGGAGAGCTTCCGTGCACCTGCCTGCCCTGTTCTCCCAGGCCTGGAGTTGCAGGGAGAGGAGGCGGTGGGTCAGTGACAAGTGAAGGAACGTGGCCTTGCTGCCGTGATGTCGGTGGGGCTGGCAGGGTAGCCCCACCCACCATGGGCAGCTGCACCGCTGTGACATTGAAGGTCCCTTGGCCCTGGGTGGTGACCCACAAGACAGTCTTCCAAGAACCTGTGATCACTCTGTGCCCCGCCCCCCCGGGGCGGGCTCAGGTCAGGCACCCCTTAACCCTGGCAGAGTTGAGGCGGGGACACTAAGCGGCGGAGGGCTTGACGGCGATGACATCAACAGAGCCCAGCCAGGGTGTTTGTGTTCACTGGGCTGTGGGACAGGCAGCCGGGTCCTTCTCCTAGATCCCCAGCCTCCAGGGCTCGGCCCCTAGGAGCCTGGAGCTGCCTTTTGTCCTTCCAGGGAAGCCAGACCAGAGGCGAGCAGTAGCTTGCTCTCCCCTTTCCCCCTGAGCCCCAGCGTGCCAGGGCCAGGGCACCCCCCAACCCTGTCCAGGGGGCGACATCACCAGCCACGCGGCAGGAAAGGGAATGGAAAGCAATCCCTGAAGCCCAGGTCCTTGCCTCACCCCTGCCCCCCTCCCCCCGTCTGCTCTCCTCCCTTCCCCGCTGCTGCTGTGGCCACGTTCTAGCCACAACGCTCATGTGTACGTCCCCTGTCCGTCCTTTCAGATGTATTTATTGCGTTCCCACCATGCGCTACCAGCCGGTGGACAGAACAGCCTCAAATCCTGCTGTTGTGGGGGTTTTGACGCCACCGAGATGGTGACCAAGGCAGATCTCTACACCGGTCACCTATTCCCAGCTCCCCGAAGCTCCGGAACAATCATCACGGACGTACCACCCAACCTGTACACGGTAAGAAAGTAAGCAGTACTTTTTGTACCTTGGGGACAAAAATAAAAACCCAGTCACTTAAGTGTCACTCCTACAGCAGCATTGACTTAATGACTAAGAAAAAAAAATACCATTGTCTGAACAAAGAGACATATTTGGCGAGTTTTATTATACTGACTGACATGCTTAATTCCCATCCCTCCGGAGGAAAGGAGGCACTGAGTGTTCCCCCCACCCTCACCCCCCCCTTAAAAAAAGGATAAAAATAAATGACCAGAACAGACACAAAACAGCAGCCCCAGCTCCCTTCAGTCCCAAGCACTGTCTGGAGACTGACTCACCCAGGGATTGTACCCAGAGGGATGGCGACCCCTTCACCAGGTTCAGAGAAAACGGTGATGCACCTGCCGATGGCAGGGCCGGCCCCGGGGGCCTGGCCCGAGAGTAGCCAGGACTGGGGGGCAGGGAATGTGTGGGGAGCCCAGGCCAGTCTTCTGTCCCTCTGTCTTCTCTGTCTATGGCTCTGTCTCTTCTGTCGTCCCTTCTCTTACTGTGTCCCTGTGTGTTTGCCCTGCCACCTTCCTGCCTCTCTGTCTCCTGGTCTGCCTGCTGGCCTCTCGGACCCAGGATCTCACATCTTCCTTTCCTCTCTCCCTCTCTCTGCTGAACCATGGCTGTTCTCTTCATGACCCTGACATGTCAGGTGCCCCTCCTAACTCACCCCGTCTCCAGGTTCCAAATCGGCAGGACAGAGAGGGCCCGCCCTCCCCACCGTCCCATGGCTCCGTGAGCCCGCGTGCTCACGCGCAGGGCAGGGGATGGCAGGGCCCAGTCTCGCGGATGGTGGTGGGTGTGGAGTTCTCAGATACAGGGGCACACCCTGGGGAGACACCTCCAGAAAGTCTCCTATGCTGCAAACCCCCCAAAAGAGGTGTTCTTGGAAATCCCTGTGGCAGACCCCACGTGTGCTGCTCCCTTTTGCAGAGTTTATAAATATAGACAAATTTCTAAGGCTTAAAAGAGACATATTTCACGTGTGACTGTGAAATAAAATGGTAAAATAGGTCCCTGTTCTACATGATCCGGGCTGAGAGCTTTTCTAAATGCAGCCTGCCGCATTAGCATCTTCGTGGAGCCTCTTCCTAATTTAAAGATCCTATAATTATATATCATGCATTGACATTGCTGAAAATCTGTGTAGAAATGTGGCCCGGGAAGGACCTAACCGAAACATGCCGTTTCCTTGGTTTAAAATGGCCACGCTCATGCCTGGAAAAATCCCACATATTGGCGGAGACAGATCTGGGAACGGCGCTTTTTCCTACGTGCTTTGTCAAGACCTCCCTGTCACCTCTCTGTGGAGGACCAGGAAGGGGCGTCGTCAGCCAGGAAGAAACACTCAGAGAAACACAGCTTCTTAAATGTGGGGGCCAGTGACAGTTTGAGGGTTTCGGGCACTACAGCCTTGGGGACAGACTGCAGCCGCTCCCAAATCCTGAATGCCCAGTAAGCCACGAAGAGAGGGGTCTACATTCATTTCTTTATAGAAACTACACGCAGCAATATTCTCCCGTCCTGAATCACAGGCGGCCTGATTGTTGTTCAAGTGGCCGTTTCTCGTCCAAGGCATCTGGTGGTTCTCCTCCTGTTTCCTGGGCATTTCTTGAAGCTTTGTCTAGTTTCCAGCTGAGCCGCGAGGGCCCGGAGACGGGTGAGGCCGGGGTCTGCCCTCCCGGCCCCAGCGCGGCGGTTCTGATTTGATCCGTTTCACTTTGTTTCCTAATTTAATTTTTTTACGGTAAATATTGGTTACACAGCAACAGTCCCCTAGTCCAGCCCTTCAAAGTTCAAACTCTTGAGTTAGTTCTTTTTGTGTTTACCTCCATCATTCTCAGTAATAGGCTTACTTGATCACTCATGGATGTTTCCATTTGAACCATCGTGTCCTGATTCCTGACCTCCCGGCACGGAAGAGGTCTTATCACACTGTCTTATCACACCCCCCTCCCCCTCCACACCCCAACACCCACACAGAAGCACACCTTTCCCCTCCCTTGCCTTCCCAAGAGAGTTTGCGCACAATGCTAATGAAATCTTTTGTGTTTATATTATTCTGACTGCAGAAGACGCTGTTAATACCCCACCCATCATGGGAAGGGCACCTGACTACTGGGGGGATCAGGGAAAGACTTCTGGATGAAGTTGGAGACCAAAGTGGGAGTTGAAGAACAACGCTGAGACAGCAAGGGGACAGGACAGCACGGGCAGGAAGTGCAGAGGCCCAGAGATGGAGAGGGGGTGCCGGAGCAGGGACTGAGGGGTGGGGAGCAGTGGGGGAATGAGCGGGAATGTCAGCAGACACCAGAGCCACTGGGGAGTTTGGCCCCGAGCAGTGTCACGATCAGATTGCATGTGGCGACAGGGCCGCCCTGTGTGGAAGGATGGATGGAAGGGGCCCCAGAAGCTGTTCCACTGGGCAAGAGAAGGTGCAGGCCCAGAGCAAGTAGTCTGCGAAAACCCAGGCACCTGACCTGGGCAGGGGGGTGGGGGTGCCAATCATGGGACTAGACAGGAGGAGAAGCCGGCTTCCAAGGAAGATCATGAGCTGCGGTGTGGACACACTGAGTGTGAGGTGTGGGCCGTGGCAAAACGAAAGGAAAAGGCGGGTGGGGAGCTGATGACAGGAAGGAAAGCAAGATGGCGGGAGGCAGTGCAAGGCCTACCGTGACCCCTGACTTGGAACACCTCCCAAAGCCTTTGGCAAAGTCTAATAACCCCATAGTGAGGTGTGATCACACGTGAGAAACCAGAGAAGAGGGTGCATTTTTTTATTAGTGTCCACCTAGCGCAGACAGAGAGACAACGTGTGAGAAACCCACATCCCAAGAGTCCCAAGGATCCCTGGAGATCAGAAGGAACCGGGGGAGGCCTCTGAGTTCTACCAATCGTGATGTAGGTGGTTCACCTAGATTTGCAGGTAGATAGGGAGCCCCTCACTAAATATCTCAGACTGTCACGGAGTGGCCGAGGCCCCCAGGTTGGGGTGGACATGGGAAGAGGAACTGCACGCCTGGGTGGCTTAGGCAGTGAAGGTTAAGGTCTGACTTCGGCTCAGGTCGCGATCTCGGGGTTCGTGGGTTTGAGCCCCGTGTTGGGCTCTGTGCTGACGGCTTGTAGCCTGGAGCCGGTTTCGGATTCTGTCTCCCTCTATCACTCTGCCCCTTACCCATTCACTCTCTCTCTCTCTCTCTCTCAAAAGTAAATAAAATTAAAAAATTAAAAAAGAAGGAAGGAAGGAAGGAAAAGAAAGAAAGAAAGGATGAAAGAAAGAGAAAAAGAAAAGAAAGAGAAAAGCAAAAGAAAAGGAGGACCTAGCTGAGCCAAACCTTTTGGTCCCTCCCTGGGGAGGTAGGTCCCAAACGCTGAGGAATGGAGGTGTTTCAAGGAAGAAGAGGCCAAAATGTCCGGTGGCACTGAAAAGCCGGGAATGATGAGGACCAAACAGAGTCTGTTGGTAGCGGGGCCAGGGAGTTGGGGAGGTCCCAGGGGAGAGTGGCCTCAGTGGGTGGATAGAAACACTCTGACAGGTGTCGGAATGCAGAATGGGGAGGCAACGGGAGGTAAGAAAGTAAGGCACAGAGTAGAGACAATGCTTTCTACAAACGTGGCTTTAAAGATGGTCCAGGAGCCCCGTGGTTCGATTCTCTTCCAAAGGCCTAAAAACCCTGTAATACCACTATGTAGCGTTGTTGTTTCCTTCTCTATCCGGGAAAAATGATCTATATCTATATCTGGATATATATTTATCTGTTTATGATTCCAAGTCCCACTGAAATCTGTGTTCCCCTTTCACACAAAGGCACATTTTACATCTTTGGTACAGAAGGAACATGGAGTGTCTTCATAAGTTCCTAGAAAAACTCCCGTCCCCAAATGGTGCCGATTACTGGACGGAGAGGGGCCTGCTTCAATGGGGAAATGGGGCTTTGATTGGAAGGGGGTTTTGCTGATTATCTCTGCTTCCAAAAGAGACTATGAAGAGTTCCTGAAGGGGGCACCTGAGTGGCTCAGTCGGTTAAACATTCGGCTCTTGATCTCAGCTCAGGTCTTGATCTCAGGGTCATGAGTTCAAGCCCTGCATTGGGTTCAAGCTCTGTGCTGGGTGTGGAGCCTACCTGAGATGAGATGAGATGAGATAAGATAAGATAAGATAAGATAAGATAAGACAAGACAAAAAAATAGGGGCGCCTGGGTGGCTCAGTCGGTTAAGCATCCGACTTCGGCTCAGGTCATGATCTCGCAGTTCATGAGTTCAAGCCCCGCGTCGGGCTCTGTGCTGACAGCTCAGAGCCTGGAGCCTGTTTCCGATTCTGTGTCTCCCTCTCTCTCTCTGACCCTCCCCCGTTCATGCTGTGTCTCTCTCTGTCTCAAAAATAAATAAACGTTAAAAAAAAATTTTTTTTAATAAAAATAAAATAAAATAAAATAAAATAAAATAAAATAAAGTAAAGTAAAATAAGGTCCAGAAAAACCCCCTCCCCTTGAAACAGGCTGTTCGGTGGTGGGCGCCGTGCCAAGTCCCCAGAAGGTCTAGCTGAGAGGAAGTTTTGAAAAACTGCTGTGGGCAAAGGGAACGAAGAGGGAGAAGAGATTCCCAGGGGAAATCTATTGGGGGGGCAGCACAGGGAGTGGGGGGCGGCACCTCCACACTCCCCTTCTTCCGTGGTGGTAGAACATTGAACGGTCACCCAAGGACCAGAAACAAGGGTCAGGATTTGTATGCCCGGCCTGGCCAAGTCCACGGTGCACCTCCTTTCAGATGAACGAGGAGCCCCAAACCCTTCCTGGAGGGGCCCGTGCTGCCCGCAGCCTGAGCAGTGCACTCAAAATGCCGAGCTTCTTTCTCTGCACCCAGGGCCACGTTGCCTGGGACTCTGGACCCACTTGGTCACGTACGTTCCAGCCCCATCGATGGGCCCAGTCTAGGAGGTGCCTCTGTTGGCCTCAGGGCTCCGCTGGGTGAGGGGGTGTAGGATGCTCGGCGCTATTAGGGAGATGGCGGTCTCTGCACACAGCATGGCGGTTTTGCATTTGTAATATTCATACGTCGACTTTTTTCTGTATTAATCTTTTCGCAAAACGTTTGTGAAATATAACCTACAAAAAGGCATATAGAATAATACAGAACGCTCACGTCCCTCTCCCCAAGTGTAAGGAAAATAAAACAAATATTACTAAGAGAGTCGAAGTCCCCAGAGTGTCCCCCCGTGACTGCATCCCCTCCCCCTGCCTCGAGGCACCTGCTACCTCGAGTTTGGGGTGTATCCTTCCTACACCCCCCACCATGGCAACCCAGACGGGATGGCCCCACGTGGCCAGTCTTGCTGCACGGGGGGCGAAGGGTTTGCCTCTCAGCATGGAAGTAACAAGAAAAGAAATCATGGCGGCAATAAAAAAGACATGAAAACTCTAGTGACGGAAATACAATTGCCTGGGGCGCCTGGCTGGCTCCATCGGTAGAGCAGGTGACTCTTGATCTTGGAGTTGTGAGTTCGAGCCCTGCGTTGGATGTAGAGATTCCTTAAAAATAAAATCTTAAAACAGAGAGAGAGAAAGAAAAGGAAGGAAGGAAGCAAGGAAGGAAGAAGGGAAGGAAGGAAGGAAGGAAGGAAGGAAGGAAGGAAGGAAGGAAGGAAGACAGCAATTGCAGAGAGAGAGAGACCAGAAACTCTCTGTTACTGATACATGGGCTCTGACACAGGAGGGACAAGTCTAGTGAGTGGCCATCTTGGGACACAGAAGCCTGGGGGTGGACAACCCACAGGACACTGACAAAGAAACGGGGCCTGGACCGGGACCGAGCCGTCCCAGCTACCCGTGGCCAAGGCCTCACGGATGTCCAGCTGAAGAGGAGTTCCATGAGGCAGCGTGGTGCACCGGTTCCAGAGCCGGCTCAGTACAGGCTGGCTGGTCGATCACGCTAAGCCCATTCCATGGTGACGGGTTAGTTTCTCCTCCGAGTCAGTGCTCAGATGGGGCTCCCCACCAGCCTCCCATTTGGCTCAGGAAAATAAAATGAAAGCCCTATTGGATTCTTGGGACATCTTGGAGCACTTCCTAAGGGACAGATGAATGAGAGGCTGGTGGTTGACATTTAACTACAGTTCCAACTTTATCAAATGTCTCCTTGCAATATGTCCAAGCCAGCCTAGAACTGGACTGGACTTGGTGGCCAGAGGGGCCGCCCGGCCTTCAGGCTGTGCTCCTAGCCCCTCTGCCCACCCCATGCTGGGCACAGGCCACCTGCCTGTATTGTGAAATCAGTTGCCTGAGATCCTGCCAAGGGTAATTTTCTATTCAAAGCATCTTTCTCCTCTTTGTTCTTTGTATAGGTCCCATGGTATGGTAATCGGCTTGAGCTGCCATGACAAAATACCATAGACTCCGTGCTGTAAACAACAGAAATTTATTTCTCCCAGCTCCAGAGGCTGGAAGTTCAAGATCAAGGTGCCAGCAAGGTAGGTTTCATTGTAAGGCCTCTTCTCTTGGCGTGGAGGTAGGGGGCCATCCTCTCGGTGTGCTTGCCTGACCCCATCTTTGTGCTGCGTGCAGGGGAGGGGGAGGAGGGAGAAAGAGAGAGGTGTTGTGTCTCTTCTTCTTACAAGGACATCAGTTCTGTCAGATTAGAGCCTCACCTTTACGACTGCATTTAACCTAAATTACACTCTGAAGACTCTATCTCCAAATACAGTCACATGGGGGTTAAGGTTTTAACGCAGGAATTATGGGAGGACACAACTGAGTCCACAGCACATGGACACCCAACAAATGCTCAGAATCTGGTCTGCCACTTCACAGAGAATAGAAAGAGTCAACTTTCTGTAAGTGTTAGAAATGTTCTGTATTTGTGTGGTAGTTACATAAGAGTGTGTGTGTGTGTGTGTGTGTGTGTGTGTGTGAGTGTGCATCAATTATTTGAGATATATACTTAAGATTTGTATGCTTAACTGTATGTATGTTACACCTCAACAAAAAAAATTTTTTAATGAACACACACGGAAGAGAAGAGAATCCAATTAAATCCGCGAGGCCTTTGGGAATGAAGAAGGTGCCCAGCGTGTTCTTAGGCTTGAAAGTGACACCAAGGAGTTACCGTGCAGGAATGGAAGGAACTTAGCCTTTATTGAGCATTTTGTTTTGTCAGGGTAGTTTTGGCTATAGGAAAGGGAAGTCCACACACTGTGTCAAGTATAAAGAGTCTTAGGGGTTTTTGTTTTTGTTTTTGTTTTTGTTTTAGTTTTATTTATTTATAGAGAGTGCATGCGCATGTGCAGGCAGGGGATAGGTAGAGAGAGAGGGAGAGATAAAGAATGCCAAGCATGCTCAGCACCGTCAGTGCAGAACCCAACATGGGGCTCAAACTCACGAACCATGAGATCATGACCTGAGCCGAAATCAAGAGTCAGACGCTCAACCAACTGAACCACCCAGGTGCCCCTCCAGTATGAAGAGTCTTACATGAATGCAAAAGAATCTGAAGGGCCAGGGCTTACAAGGGATAGAAACCGGGTTATTCCCTCATTGCTAACTCAGTCTCTCTCGTGCACTTTCTGCCTATGCCTGTCTATCTACCCCACACCCCTCTTTGGATCTGTTTCCTCTCCTTTCTCTTCATGGTTCCAATATGGCTGCCACAGCTGTTTGGTCAGTACAAGTCTCCCTCCTCAGTTCCTACCATCAACTGTTCTTTCCTTTTTGCCTCTTAGGTCAACCTCCTGAGAAGGGCTCTAGCACACATTAAAAAAATTTTTTTTTATGTTTATTTATTCTTAGAGAGAGAAAACATGAGCAGGGGAGAGGCAGACACAGAATCCAAAGCAGGCTTCAGGCTCTGAGCTGTCAGCACAGAGCCCAACACAGGGCTCGACCTCACGAACTGTGAGATCATGACCTGAGTCGAACTCGGACACTTAACCGACTGAGCCACCCAGGGGCCCCGGCTTTAGCACGTGTTTTTGAGCCAGTGTCCACATGTAAGTTAGAAGACTGCCATTGGGTCCAATCATCTGCAACAGGAAGAAGGAGGCCGTGTGGCACAGTTTGAAGTTACGTAAGGCCCAGGTCCTGGGTTAGAATAACTTGGAGAGGTGGGCAACAAGAGATACCTATCTCAAGAATGTTAAGTGCTGGGGTTTTAAGAATTTCTCTATTTTCTTGTACTGTCTTTGGTTTGGGCATCAAGGGAAAGCTGGTCTGAAATAATGAGATGGGAAGTGCGCTCACCTCTGGAATTTTCTGGAAGAGTTTGTGTAAAGGTGGCATTCTTTCTTCCTTAAATGTTTGGTAGAATTCACCAGTAAAGCCATCTGGGCCTGGAGTTCTCTTTGTGAGAAGGTTTCTTTAAGCTATAAATTCAATTTCTTTCACCAATATAGAGCTATTTGAGTGATCTCTTTCTTCCTGAGTTGACTTTGGGAGTTTGAGTTGTTCAAGAAAATTGCTCATTATCATCGAAGTTATGGAATTGATTGACATAAAATTGTTCCTAATATCCTCTTATTAGCCTTTTAATATGTGTACACTCTGGAGTGGTACACCTCTCACATTCTTGATATTGGTAAATTGCGTTTTCTCCATTTTTCTCCTGGTCAGTCTGGCTAGAGGTTCATCAATTTCATTGATTTTTCTCAGAGAACCAGCTTTTGGTTTTGTTGATTTCCCCTATTATTCTTTTTTTCTATCTCACTGATTTCTTCTTTGATCTTTATTATTTCCTTTCATTTGCTTCTTTTGGATTTAATTTATTCGTCTTTTTCTAGTTTCTTAAGGTAGAAGCTGGAATCATTGATGTGAGATCTTTTCTTTTCATTTTTTTTTTAAGTTTTTACACTTATTTTGAGAGCGAGGGAGAGAATAGGGGAGGGGCAAAGACACATGGAGAGAGAATCCCAAGCAGGCTCCGAGCTGTTAGCACCAAGCCCTATGTGGGGCTCGATCTCACGAACTGTGAGATCATGACCTGAGCCGAAGTCGGATGCTTAACCAACTGAGCCACCCAGGCGCCCCTCTTCTTTTCTAACATAAGCATTTAGTGCTGTGAGAACACAGGTCCTCGATGACAGTCTGTGACTTGAGCACTGGATCAAGTCTCATCTGAGGCCAGCCTAAATCCAGACCACTGGTTCTCAATTTTGGCTACACATTAGAGCCACCTGGTAAGCGTCAAAAGCTACCCATGCCTGGGCGCCACCCCAGGCCAATTAAGTCAAACTCTTTGGGAATGAGCTCCAGAATGAATACTTGTCAAAACTCACCAGGTGGGTCTAACGGGAAGTCAGGATGGTGAATCACCACCATACCAGGCTAGCGCTTCCCAAACCGTCTGTAACAAAGGCAGTTTTGTTTTTTGATTCCAGTTTTATATTCCTATTATCTTGCTGACTGGTTCTGGGCAACATACAATAAAAATGAACCATATGGCTTCTAGAAGTTTCCCTCACGAAAAGTGGGACTTCTGTTGCCTCTTAAATCCAGGTGTTCTCATTATCCTTAATTATTATCAACAACAGAGGAAAGCAAGTTTGTCAAAACACGATTATGCCCAGGGGCGCCTGGGTGGCGCAGTCGGTTAAGCGTCCCACTTCAGCCAGGTCACGATCTCGCGGTCCGTGAGTTCGAGCCCCGCGTCGGGCTCTGGGCTGATGGCTCGGAGCCTGGAGCCTGTTTCCGATTCTGTGTCTCCCTCTCTCTCTGCCCCTCCCCCGTTCATGCTCTGTCTCTCTCTGTCCCAAAAATAAATAAAAACGTTGAAAAAAAAATTAAAAAAAAAAAACACGATTATGCCCAGAGTCAGTTCAACAGTATAGTATCTCACTGTGGAACAACAATGGACAGTTTGTGGACCATTCTGTCCATGGACCATGCTTTGAGTGGCACTGTCGAGATTTCTCGATTGTATGAGCCAATAACTTCTTTTGATTGTTTAAACTTGAGTTGGGTTTTTGGTTAGAAGAGGAAGGTTCCAGAGGCGCCTGGATGTCTCAGTCGGTTACGTGTCCCAACTTCGGCTCTGGTCACGATCTCACCGCTCATGGGTTCAAGCCCCACATCGGGCTCTGTGCTGACAGCTCAGCGCCCGGAGCCTGCTTCAGATTCTGTGTCTCCCTCTCTCTCTGCCCCTCCCGCGCTTGCCCTCTGTCTCTGTCTCTCAAAAATGAATAAATATTAAAAAAAAAAATTTTTTTTAAAGAAGAGGAAGATTCCAGCTGAAGTGCCCTACCACGGATGTATCCATCTATTTTGTTCACACGTTATTCTCTCTTTCCCACACAAGAGCTGCAACCATCCCAGAGTATGTATACGGTCTTGGCTTACTTGATGATGACTGTGTGATTACTATGTAACCTCACTGTGGCTCACTTTCTGGAGCTGAGCCAAGAGGATACGAACTTCCTTTCCTCTTTTATTCTTTTTATTATTCTTTTTATTCTTTTTAGTATTCTTTTTATTCTTATTATTTTCTTTTTATTCTTATTATTTCTTCTTCTTTTCTTCTTCTTTTCATTATTTACTTAAGTAATCTCTACACCCAACGTGGGGCTTGAATTCTTGACCCCGAGATCAAGAGTCACAGGTTCTTCTGACTCAGCCAGCCAGGCACCCCCCACCCTTTCCGCCATTGTTGATAACGCTAAAGAAAACTGAGGACACCCAAGTTTGAGAGGTAATAGAAGCAGTTTCTTTTTATCTTTTATTTAAAAAAAATGTTTTTGTTCTTTTAAAAAAGCTTTTTAATGTTTATTTAATTTTGAGAGAGAGAGAGCCCACACACGCACCAGGGCACAGGCTCCTGAGCTGTCAGCACAGAGCCCGACGCGGGGCTCGAACTCACACACCATGGGATCACGACCTGAGCCGAAGTCGGGCACTTAACCGACTGAGCCACCCAGGCGCCCTATAGTTTTTAAAGGAAACCTCTAGAAGGCACAGGATTGTGGATATGGATTTCAGCATATTGGCGTTATTTTCCTGACCCTCAGATCATCCCATATTTGAGCAGAGAGCTCCTTCAGGTTGGCTCCTGTGTCCTTTCAATCCATCCTATTGTCTTTGGTACCTTCCTTGCTTGACTATGCCAGCCTTGGAATAACCATTTCTCAGAATCCCTGGCTCCTTTCAGTGGAGAATAGTATTTAAAGACTAAGATCTAGGCAAGACACTATATATATATATATATATATATAGACCCATGAAATAATGTAGGGTTAGGGCACATTGACCCTTGCACAGTCAAAATTCCATGTATAACTTTTGAGTCCCCAAAAACTTAACTGCTAATAGTCTACTGTTGACTAAAAGCCTTGCCCATAACATAAACACTCAATTAACACATATTTTGTATGTTATATGTATTATATATTGTTTTCTTCCAGTATGCTAGAGAAAAGAAAATGTTATTAAGAAAATCATAAGGAGGCACTTGGGTGGCTCAGTCGGTTGAGCGTCTGACTTCAGCTCAGGTTATGATCTCATGGTTCATGAGTTCAAGCCCCGTGTCGGGCTTTGTGCTGACAGCTCAGAGCCTGGAGCCTGCTTCAGACTCTGTGTCTCCCTCTCTCTCTGCCCCAACCCCACTCACGCTCTGCCTCTCTCTCAAAAATAAATAAAACGTTAAAAAAAAATTTTTTTTAAAGTCATAAGGAAGGGGCGCCCGGGTGGCTCAGTGGATTAAGCATCCGACTTTGGCTCGGGTCATGATCTCATGGGTCGAGCCCTGCGTCAGGCCCTGTGCTGACAGCTCAGAGCCTGAAGCCTGCTTCGGATTCTATGTCTCCCTCTCTCTCTGCTCCTCCCCTGCTCATGCTCTGTCTTTCTTTCTTTCTCTCTCTGTCTCAAAAATAAATAAACATTAAAAAAAAATTTTAGAAAAGAAAATCATTAGGAAGAGAAAATACATTTACAGTACTGGCCTGTGTTTGTTGAAAAAAGTCTGTGTATGAGAGGACCCACACAGTTTAAATCTTTGCTGTTAAAGGGTCAACTCTACACTTTTTAAACACAGAAATCACATGATTTTTCAAAAGATCTGTTTGTTTTTTAAGTTTATTTTATTTATTTCGAGGGAGAGAGAGCACAGGAGAGACAGAAAGAGAGGGAAAGAGAGAGAATCCCAAGCAGGCTCCACACTGCCCGCATGGAGTCCAGTGTGGGACTTGAACCCACAAACTGTGAGACCGAAATCAAGAGTCAGAGACTCAACCGCCTGAGCTCCCCGGGTACCCCTTCTTTGTTCGTTTTACCATAACTAGAGGTCTTTTCATTAAGTCAGTCAATGACCTGAAACCATCAAGTCGCTTGGGCTTAGGGGCTGGTTTGGATTAGGGCAGTTTCTCAACCTCAACAGCATTGACATCTGGGGCATCGTGGACACTGTCGTGTGCATTGTAGAAGGTTCAGCAGGATCCCTGCCCTCTGCAGGCTGTGACAACCAAAAGTGTCTCCAGATGTTGCCAAATACCCCCTGTGGTGGCAAAACCAGCTTGAGGACAGGCCTGGGAATTCTATGGAAAGCGTCTTGGAACAAACTAGAAAACACATGGCCCCCGATGTGGCACGTATGCCTCCTGCCTCTGTCTCCCCCACGGGGCTAAGCGGGATCGTGGCCACAGGATAAAACAACACATTATGGGAAGCAGTCCGACCCGCAAGGAGTCATCGGCACGAAAGTGAGGACCAGACGTCACGTCACGGGCAGCACCACCCGGAAGCCACATGTCGCTTCTTGCAAACTTTGCTGAGACGCCGAAGCATCTCATTGAACTGACTCAAGTCCGGAAGATTGCTCAAACTCTCGTTCCCACCAGCTCCTTTCAACGATCCCCCTGTTTAAGATCTCTCACTTTACTGTCACCGAGAGAAAGTCCCACTTAATTCATACCAGATGCTCAGTGAGTCCTCATGAATCAATGCAACATCATCCAAAAACCAGCAAAATGAGTCATAAGGACAAACAGGACTCTCTCTCTCTCTCTCTCTCTCTCTCTCTGCAAAACAGTGACTAAATTAGTGTTTTTCCCCTTTGGAAAAAAAAAAATTAGGAGGTTAAGAACTGGCTCAGGGCCCTGCTTGCGTAACCCGCGTGTCAGTGGGTGTGAAATGGTTAAACACACGTCCCCAGGGAGACCCCGTGTGAGGCCTGCAGCTGCTCCAGGCAGGCGCTGGCTACAGGAGATGAGAGATTTCTAGAGCGATTCTACGGGGGGGGGGGGGGGGGGCGGTCCGGCGACCCCCCGAGACCGTTTTGCAGCATTCTGTTTCCATCCGAGACTCAGAGCATAGGAATCTCCATCCGGGAGGACGGGGCTCTTGGCCACCGTGAAAGGCCTTCCAGGATGTGAGCGCAGACCCCTCCTTCTGACAAGCTCCTGAGAACCGAGCCCCGTTTTCTCCGCCTGCCTCTACCTCCCCGGCTTCTAGGGACGGCACTCTGATGACCTATGTGGGTCAGAACCGCGGGCAGGGGAGGCACTGGGCCCCCCTGGGCACTTTCTCCAGGGCCTCTGAGCCTTGAATGGAAGGAGGAGGAAGAGAAAGACATGTCCTTGTAATGGCTGGATGAGACTATCCATGGTTTCTTCTTCTGGGTCCCCACGGCCTCCCTGGTTTCTGTCCTTTTCAGAGTCACTTCTTCAACTTTCCCTGTCATTCTGTGAGGGCCACGTCCTTCTGGTGAGCCCCCTTTGTGGTCACGGCCGGCGTCTGTTGCTTTCCCCCCACAGCACCAAGGCAGGCCCTTCTGTGAAGGCCCCCGAGCCAGTGCTCCGTGACGTTTACGAGGTGCGGAGACAGGTGTCCCCTCGATGAGGCAACGCAGGAGGAACTGAGGCGGAGGCTGCCCTGCGGTTACTGGCTCAGCCCTAAAGGAGGACCCGCGCACGGATGGGGGCCAGTGAGGGACGCCTCCGGCCACAAGAGAGAACGAGCCTATTGACAGGGAGGAGCCCGGGCCGCTCCAGGTCTTGCCAGCACTGTGCTGGGGGCCGGGGCACATGGGCGCCGCCATCGAGCCCCTTGAAAGGCTCCTGCCCTGGGTGGAATCTGTCCTGCTTCCCCCTTGGGCCCTCCATTCCCTCACCAGTCATCTGTCGTCTTCTCTTCCGTGTTGTTTGGCAGCCTTACTCCGCGTCCCCTCGCTCCCCCAGTCCTAAGGCGACTGTTTCAATTGTCCATTCGTTGCGGTCCCCATGGCCTTCCCGTCCCCCTCGCTGCCAGCAGAAGACGAGTTTCTTATTCCACAGAAAGAGCTTCGACCATCATACAGGGACTCCTTCAACTTCCCAACACAACACCTGCACCCCCTTCCCCTCCGTGCTGCCCGGCCTGCGCCTTGTAGGATGGGTCTCAGCGTCCCTGGCCTCTGTCTGCTAAATCACCTCCCCCTACCATGAGTTATGACAATCAAAATGTCTCCAGGGACGCCTGGGTGGCTCAGTCCGTGAAGCGTCCTACTTCGGCTCAGGTCATGATCTCGCGGTTCATGGGTTCGAACCCCGCACTGGGCTCTGTGCTGAGCTCAAAGCCCGGAGCCTGCTTCCGATTCTGTGTCTGCCTCTCTCTCTGTCTCTCCCCCACTCGCGTGCACGCACACGCCCGCGCTCTCTCTCTCTCTCTCTCTCAAAAATAAATATTTTTAAAACTTTAAAAAAATGTCTCCAGACATTGCCAGATATCCCCTGGTGTATAAAGTCACGGCAGGGGAGGCCCTTCGCTCTGGACCAATCACCGGTCACTCTGTCTCACGCTTGTGGCCCACATCTGATCCACAGGAAGCACACACACTTGACCAACCTTCGCCTACGTCTCGAATAGAGCCCTTCGTGAGGGCCCAGCTACTGACAGACAGCCATGGCCACGGCCACGGCCTCCCCTGTGGCCTTCCAGGTGGGCCTCGGGCACCCCTGTGTCTCCCCGGCTCCAGGGTCCACCCTTCAAGGCCCGCAGATGACCCCCGTCCACTGATCTGAGAAAAGAAAAAGCACACCCCCTTCTCCCACAGGGGCGGCTTGGGTGGGCTCTTCCGTGCAAGCCTCTCCCGCAGGTTTCCTGGTTCCTCTGCCTGGGCCTATCCAACCTCGGTATAATCTGGAGGTGGGCGGGCAGTACGTGACTCAGAACTAGTGCTCTGACATTTCCCGTCCCCGCCCTGCTCCGGAGCGCCGGCATCCCACGTGGAAGTGGGGGAGCGGCCGCCCCACTCGTCAGGGGCCTCAGCCAGCGTGAGGCAGAAGGAGCTATTAGCACCCGCGGGCCCATTAGAGGGGCCTTGGCCGCTCTGCTCTGGATTCTTTCTCCCTCCTGTTTATTCAGCCCCCTCCTCCTAACCGGAACCTTTAAACGTGTTCAAATCCCTCCCCAAATTAAAACAAACAAACAAACAAAATCCAAAACCGAAAAACCTGCTTTGACCCCGAGGCTCCTTTGCAGCTACCACCCCGATTCTCTCCTCCCCTTCAAAGCCAAACCTGTGAAAAAGCTGTCTAATCCACTGTCTCCCTGTCCTCACCTCCCCCTCACTTCCGCCCCCAGCAGGCCCCCCAGACAGGTCCCGCCAGGACGGCCATGATCCCTGCAGGGCTGAGCCGAGGCCGAAAGCAGGAGGCCGGCCTGACCGCAGCCAGGACTCTGGCAGTTGGGCTCAGCAGCTGGCAATGGTGACAGATGGCCTTCCCGAGGGTTGTGAACAGAACCGCAGACGATAGACTGGAACTTCTGAGCAGTTCCAGAAAGAATATCTGGCCTGGAGTCCTGAGAATGTGCCAACACCTCCTTGCCCTCATTGATTCATTCCTTTGTTCTCCCTCCCCCGGGTCTACTGTCTACGGACTGTCACTTGTAACAGAGTGCCGCCCCCAGGCTCTCTCCCGAGGTCCAGGAGGTGCTGGGCTCCATTGGCCCCATGAGGGTCTCCACGTGGGTGCCTGCCGGCATCTCAGACACCTCGGATTGCAATTTAAAAATGTGTCCTTGGGGCGCCTGGGTGGCTTAGTCGGTTAAACATCCAACTCGGGCTCAGGTCATGATCTCACAGTCGGTGGGTTCGAGCCCCGCATCGGGCTCTGTGCTGACAGCTCAGAGCCTGGAGCCTGCTTTGGATTCTGTGTCTCCCTCTCTCTGCCCCTCTCCTGCTCATGCTCTGTCTCTATCAAAAAAATAAACGTTTTAAAAAAGAAATAAAATAAAATGGAAGTTTCTTGGGGGGCTTGGGGGGCTCAGTCAGTTAAGCGTCTGACTTCGGCTCAGGTCATGATCTCACGGTCCGTAAGTTTGAGCCCCGCGTCAGGCTCTGTGCTGACAGCTCAGAGCCTGGAGCCTGTTTCAGATTCTGTGTCTCCCTCTCTCTCTGTCCCTCCCCTGCTCCTGCTCTCTCTCTCTCTCTCTCTCTCTCTCTGTCTCAAAAATAAATAAACATTAAAAAAATAAAAATGTGTCTCATTTTTGTTGAATTTAAGAAATATAGAAAATAACCTAAGTTTGTCTTTTTTCCCCAACCTGAATTAGAAAGGGATCGGCTCACACAGAGGATATTGGACAGACCACGAGCATTCGGCCAGGACCTAGAGACACCTAGCACAGGTGATGAGTTGTGAATAGCCTTTCTTTACGCCAATAAGGAAACTGAAATCAGACAAAGAGCTTTGATTAGCTGATTAATCAAGTTGGCGCTAGCTCCCAGCAAAGCTAAATTTAACTATGCCCTGTTCTGTATCCCAAACTGCAGACTTCCTGTGTTGTGATTTCTTCCAACTCAGTGTAATTGGAATGTTCCGTCTGGGTGATGGGTAGAGGAGGGGATCATTACACTGTTCTTCTGTGTGTTTGAAATTTTTCCTAAGAATCTAAAAAAAGAAGTAACATCTCTCTGTGTGTTTTACAAAAGTAACGAGTCTGTCTTAATTGGTTGCTTGGTGATTATTTGCGGTGTAATCCTTAACCTCCTGGTTTGAGAGAATCGCCTGGACCCATGAACATGCTTTCGCAGGACATCATGTGATGCAAATCATGTCACTGTGCACCAAAGTTGCAAATGACATCATCAACGAATTATTTTTCTTTGTGTTCCTTTTCCGCGTTCTTCCAACCATATGTGTCTATAAATGCGCGTGCATGTGTGTGTGCAGGAGCTCGTGCACATGTGTGCGTGTGTATGTGTGTGTGTGTGTAATTTGAGAGTTTCTGAGCAGGGAGGAAGTAGTTCAATCTGCTTGTCTCCGAGCAGCTGTTGGCTTTTAGAATAAAGAAGGGTCTCTGCCTCATTTCTGATTCAGATGCCGCATGAGACTTGCTCTCATCCACCGTGTCTAAATGTAAACGCCTGTCTTCTCCCTCCCAGAAAACTCAGTCCCCTTCCCTGTAACACCATAGAAAAAAACTTAGCTTCCCGTGGTGTTTAGGTTAGAACTGCAAGAGAAGTTTAAGTGTTGGGGGCAGTAAAGGTCCAGAAGAGTACGCAGACTGGAGAAGAAACCTCAGAAAACGCAGGTCAGAAAGGCAGCACCCCGGACCCAGCAGCTAAGGGCATCGCTGGGGGGCATCTAAGGGCTCAGCCCTCCGCTGGTCCCACCGTCACTGTTATTCCCTCCCAGTTTTCTCCCCCTCCCGTTGTCTTCCATTCAGCAGAAAAAGACAATCTCTCTTGACAAAAACTTGAGCCGCTCCACATTACCAGTTTGTACCTTTCACCTACTTTGTTTAAAGTTTCCTTCTGATACACAGTGGTCGCCCCCTTATCCGTGATCAGATACATTCCAAGACCGCCCCCCCCAGGGGGTGCTGACAGCACAGATCGTACCAAACCCTACAGGTCCGATGTTTTGTTTTCTATACGTCCATAACTCTGGTAAAGTTTATAAGTTAGGCACAGTAAGATTCACAGCAACAGCTAATGATAAAAATTATCATTATCCGACTTGGGCTCAGGTCATGATCTCACGGTTGGTGGGTTCCAGCCCCGCGTCGGGCTCGGTGCTGACATCTCAGAGCCTGGAGCCTGCTTCACATTCTGTGTCTCCTACTCTCTCTGCCCCTCCCCCGTGCCTACTCTGTGTGTTTGTGTGTGTGTGTCTCTCTCTCAAAAATAAATAAGCATTAACAAATTTAAAAAAATAGAACAATTATAAGCATACACTGTGATAAAAGTTAGGTGAGTGTGGTCTCTCTCTATCTCTAATATCTTGTGCCGTCCTCCCGCTTCTGCCTGTGATGGTGTGAGATGATAAAACGCTTACTTGAGGAGATGAAGGGGGGTGAACGACATTGACATTGTAACATAGCGTTAGGCTGCTACTGACCTTCTGATGGGGATCATCCGCTTGCGGACCATAGTTGACTACTCACCATGGTTGACCACGAGTAGCTGAAACCATGGAAAGGAAAACTGCAGAAAAGGTGGGGGGGGGGGAACAATTGTAACTTCAAACATGGAACACCTGTAAGAAGAATGTAAGGAACCACCACAGAGCCTTTAGCCGGGCCTCACTTTTTTTTTTAACTGAAGTACAGTTGACAAAATGTTACATTAGTCTCAAGTGTGACAACATAGTGATTCAGCATCTCCTTGCCTTATGCTGTGCTCACCCCAAGTGTAGTTACTACCCATCGCCACACAGTGCTATTACAGCACGATTGACTTTCCTCCTTTTTATCCCCGTGACTTACTCATCCCGTAACTGGAAGGCTGGACCACCTTCTCTCCTTTACCCATTTTGATCATCCCCCAAGCCCCTTCCCTCTGGCAATCATCCTTCTGTTCTCTGCATTTACGAGTCTGTTTCTGCCTTTTGTTTGTTTGTTTTGTTTTTTAGATTCCACACAGAAGTGAAATCATACGGCATTTCTTTTTTCTGACTTATTTCAATTAGCATTGTACCCTCTAGGTTCGACTACGTTATCACAAATGGCACAATCTCGTTCTTTCTAAAAAATGGCTGAGTGATATTCCTGTGTGTGGCGGGGGGGACACCACATCTTCTGGATTCATTCACCTGTCGGTGGACACTTGGGTTGATTCTCTATCTTGGCTGTTGTAAGTAATGCTGCAATAAACCAGGGGTGCGTGTATCTTTTTGAATTAGTATTTTCGCTTTCCTTGGGTATATACCCATTAGTGCAATTACTGAATCGTACAGTAATTCTTTAACTTTTTGAGGAGCCCCCATACTGTTTTCCGCAGTGGCTGCAACAGTTTGCGTTCCCGCCCACTGTGCACAAGGGTTGGTTCCTTTTTCTCCACATCCTTCTCAACACTTACTGTTTCTTGTGTTTTTGATTTTAGCCATTCTGACAGGTGTGAAATGATATCTCATTGTGGTTTTTGTCTGCATTTCCCTGATGATGAGTCATTTTGAGCATGTTTTCATGTGCCTTTTGGGCATGTGTGTGTCTTCTTTGGAAAAGAAAACCCGTCTATCCAGGTCCTCTGCCCATTTGTAATCAGATTATCTGTGGGGCTTTTTAGTGTTGAGTTGTAGCAGTTCTTTATATATTTTGAATAGTGACCCCTTATCAGATGGATTGTTTGCAAATACCTTCTCCCATTCAGTACCTGGCCTTTTCATTTTGTCGAGGATTTCCTTCACTGTGCAAATGCTTTTTATGTTGGTGTAGTTCTGATTGTTGTTTTTTTTTTTTTCTCTTTTGTTTTTCTTGCCTGGGGAGACATATCTAGAGACAGGGTGCGATGACTGATGTCAAAGAAATTACTGCCTGTGTTTTCTTCTAGGAGTTTTATGGTTTTATGTAGCACATTAGGTCTTTAATCCATTTTGAGTTTATTTTTGTGTGTGATGTAAGAAAGTGGTCCGATTTCATTCTTTTGCACGGAGCTGTTCAGTTTTCCCAGCACCGTTTATTGAGACTGTCTTTTCCCCCTTGTATATTCTTGCCTCTGTTGTTGTAGATTCATTGACCATGTAGTTGTGAGTTTATTTCTGGGCTCTCTATTCTGTTCCATTGATCTATGTGTCTAAATCCAACCTGACCTCACTTTTCTTTTCTGTCTCTCTCTCTCTCTCTCTCTCTCTCTCTTTTTTCTAAGTCTTTACAGGGTTTATCAATTTTATTCATCTTTTCCAAGAACCAACTTGTGGTTTTCTCTATTTTTTGTTGGTTTTCTATTTCACTGATTTCTACTCTTGTTTTTATTATCTCCTTTCTCCTTGTTACTTTGGGTTTAATTTGTTCTTTCTCTAGCTACTTAAGGTGGGAAGTTAGATCATTGACTCAAAACTTTTCTTCTTCTGTACTAAAGCATAAATAAAACCATAAATATTACTCTAAACACAGCTTTACCTGCAAGTATGTTGTATTTTCATTCTCTTTTAGTTTAAAATATTTAAAATTTTTCCTTGTGGATTTTTCTTTGACTTGTGAATTTTTTAGTAGCATGTTGCTTAGTTTCCAAATACCGAAAGCTCTTCTAGATTTCTTTTTGTTATTATTTCTGTTCAAAAGAAAACCACAGGCCCAAAATAGTATCACTTAGGTTAAGGTCCTAAGGCAGTAAATTGAGACTTAAGCCCTAACCCATCTGCAATTTCTGCCCCCCAGAAATGTAACCTTTAACAAGTCAGCGTGGAGAGTTCGTGATCAGCACTGGGAAACTCACTGACAGATTCCTTCTCTTCGACTTAGGAGGGTAACCTTGCCTGAAAGAGTGGATTCTTTGCTACTAATTTCCTTTTTTCCACTCCCGCTCTACCTTTAAAAACCCTCCCTTTTTCTGTACCCCTGTGGAGCTCCCCTCTACTTGCTAGAAGGAACGCTGCCCGAAGCATGAATCATTTAATGAAGCCCATTAGATCTTCAAATTTACTTGGTTAATTTTTGTCTAACCTTTATAATATAATTCCATTGTTATCAGAGAACATGCTCTTTAAGATGTCAATCTTTTAATACTATTTATTTATTTATTTATTTATTTAATGCTCTAGCGTATGGTTTATCTTGGGGAAGGCTCCATGTGTCCTTAAACAAAACCAGCATATTCTGCAGTTATTGGGCAGAGTGTTGTGGACACAGACGTGGACAGAGATGATGAGTGAGCACATTATAGCCAGTGAGTGGCCAATAGTTCTGGAGACGCTGAGTTTAAAAGAAACAAACAAACAAAAAACTTGTTTGGCATATATCTTTGTTTTGGGAGTTGCAAATCTTCAACTGAATAGGAAATTGAAACAGAAACCCAGGATCACTCCATAGCAGTCAGGAAGAACAGAGTCCCGACAGCCCCTGGGACCGCTCCTCATAAAGCTCAGAGGACAGCAGTGGGCCTTTCCCTGGCAGCTCCTGTTTGGATCAGGGACAAAGCCAGAGGCGTTATTACTCTGCCCCTCTATACTCCCCTCCCTCCCTACACTGCAGCAGATTTCTTTCTGCAGTAATGGATTCAAAGCCAAAGACTTTCTGCAATGTTTCAGGACAGTTTTTTCTGGTGGACTTTGATGTGCATCCCTACGCAAGGCCATATACACGGCAGCATGGTTTATAGGGATGTTGGTTTCTCAGGTTGGGTTCCCAAAAGCAAATATTGAGACGGAAGTCGTGCGCACAGGGTATTAAGGAAGCGCTCTGGGGAGAAACAAGGGAAGGACTGGGGGAAAGACATAGGAAAGGTAAGAAGCCATCGAGAGTATGATGTTGGCCAAGCACCAATAGATAGAGACGGGAGTTCTGAAGAGTAAAGTATGCCTTGGAGTCTGTCCCTCCTCATGCCCCTGTGCCGGTCAGTAGCCCCAGACGCAACTTGGAGGAGGCGTGCTTAAACTCCCAGGCAGTCCTGGCAATCTTTGTGTGCTGGTGTGCAAAGCAGCCCAAGGGAGAGCCTCTAACTGTCACAGATAGAAACCACTGGAAATGAAGGGCACAGAAGCCAGAGGGTCACAGAACAGAAATGGTGAAAGGGATTGTGCTGTTGTGATTTATAATAAGAAATACACATATTTGGTCTTTGTCCCTGTTCCTGGCACAGAGCTCCTAAAATCCTGGGGATTTTCTAAGTGATGAGAGTGATAAAGGCGTCTTTTAAAGCTATGTGAATGAAGCGACTTGGGAAGCCCCTGGGTCTTCCTAAGGGTGGGCTGTGGCCAGGGGAACCAACTTTGTGATGAGAGGGTTCAGTCCCACCCCTCCCCGCCAACCTCCATGCAAGGGTTGGAGGTTGAATCAACTGCCAATGGCTAATAATTTTATCCATCATGCCTGTGTAATGAAGCCTTCATATAAACCCAAAAGTATGGGGTTCGGAGAGCTTCCAGGTTGGTGAACATGTGTAGATTTGGGGAGAGTGGTGCTCAGAGAAGCCATGGAAGCTTTGCACCTTTCCCCACACCGTGCCCTGTGCAGCTTGTAATGCCCCCGATTTCGAATCCGAGAGACCACCAAGGAGCCGATACCGATGCAAACGCACGGGGGTTTATTTGCAAGCTCAAGCTTGGGCCCAACTATACCTGACACAGCGGAGCAGGGACTTGGACCCCTAGGTTAAAAGGCGTAGCAGTTTTATAGGGGCCAGTGGCCAATGAGATTGTAACACACACAGAAAGTTGCATAGTCATGTCAGTCTACACGCCGGTGGCCAATTGAATTACAATTTACCCTACAGTAACTGTTTGAACTAGCCTATCACTCTGGTCAGAATTGGCGCGCAAGTTTGGCGGGCAAAAGGCGGGGTTTACATTCTCTGGCGGTTAGGGGTTCTGCATTCCTATTTGAGCCGGTTTCCAGTAAGGGTGTGCTCAGCGGCTTGACTGGGTGGCTCAGTCGGTTAAGCGTCTGACTTTGGCTCAGGTCATGATCTCACAGTTTGTGGGTTCAAGCCCCGGGTCAGGGTCTGTGCTGACAGCTCAGAGCCTGGAGCCTGCCTCAGTTTCTGTGTCTCCTTCTCTCTCTGCCCCTCCCCTGCTCGCACTCTCTCTCTCTCTCTCTCTCAAAAATAAACATTAAAAAAAAAATCAAATGGTAATCTAGAATGTTTCTTTGAGTTCTGTGAGCTGCCCTAGCAAATTAACCGAACCCAAGGAGGGGGCCATGGGAACCTCCAGTCTATAATGCTTGGTCAGACGCCCCAGGTGCCAACTTATGATTGGCATCTGAAGAGTGGGACAGTCTTGTAGGACTTCACCTTAACCCGTGGGATCCGATGTCATCTCCAGGCAGAGAGTGTCAGAATTGAGTTGACTCGTAGGACAGCTGGTGATGCAGAGAATCACTTGGTGTGGGCAAAAACAACACAGGTTGGAATTGGAATCAGAATCAGAGGGATCCAGTAGATACAGGCAGAGTCGCAACAGCATTTGCTATCTTAGGTCACTTACGAACCGAAGACCTTGACAACCTTTTAAAAAAAATGCTTTGCACCTACGTTAGTAGAATGGCATTTAATATATGATGTTTTTAAAGCGGGTGCCCCTGGAAGTATAGCGAGAAGTTTTATGGCTCAACCCGTTAATATTTCAAGACGAGAAAGTCTTGTCTCTTTGATAGCTATGCGTCTTATACTTGCCAGAACTCAGGGCAGGATCTAGGCTGTTTGATTCAGGTATCTGCACATACCTTGGACAATTTAGTTTTCAAAATCCTACTTTGTCACTTTACCCCCTCATGCTGAAAGTCTACAGTGACTTTCTTTTTTTTTTTTTTTTAATTTTTTTTTTAACGCTTATTTATTTTTGAGACAGAGAGAGACAGAGCATGAACGGGGGAGGGGCAGAGAGAGAGGGAGACACAGAATCTGAAACAGGCTCCAGGCTCTGAGCTGTCAGCACAGAGCCCGATGCGGGGCTCGAACTCACGGACCGCGAGATCACGACCTGAGCCGAAGTCAGACGCTTAACCGACCGAGCCACCCAGGCGCCCCTACAGTGACTTTCTTGCTGTTTCTGAGAGGCTTCACAGACTTCCTTTTCAGTACGACCTCTAAAGTGTGTGTCCCATTATATTAAAGGACAGGGGTATTTACATCTGAATGTGAAACCTTTCCACAGCTCTTTGATGACAATAGTATATTATATTTTGCATATGATGATATTTCTATATATCCTGTAAACATACATTCCTATGTATGTGATCAAGACTTCTTCATCTGGATGAAATGAAACAGAATAATAGTGTTGTGGGTTGTGCCTTCCATTGTATGCTTTTAAAATGGCAGGCACAAGGGGCGCCTGGGTGGCTCAGTCGGTCAAGCATCCAACTTTGGCTCAGGTCATGATCTCGCGGTTCGTGCATTCGAGCCTTGCGTTGGGCTCTGTGCTGATGGCTCAGAGCCTGGGACCTGCTTCAGATTCTGTGTCTCCCTCTCTCTGCCCCTCCCCTGCTCACATTCTGTCTGGCTCTCTCTCTCGAAAATGAATAAACCTTAAAAAAATTTTTTTGGGGGCGCCTGGGTGGCGCAGTCGGTTAAGCGTCCGACTTCAGCCAGGTCACGATCTCGCGGTCCGTGAGTTCGAGCCCCGCGTCGGGCTCTGGGCTGATGGCTCAGAGCCTGGAGCCTGTTTCCGATTCTGTGTCTCCCTCTCTCTCTGCCCCTCCCCCGTTCATGCTCTGTCTCTCTCTGTCCCAAAAATAAATAAACGTTGAAAAAAAAAAAAAAATTTAAAAAAAAAAAAATTTTTTTGTTAATGGCAGGTATGATAGCGCTATGATCCACAATGGAACATGTCAAAACACATCAATAACTTTATCAGACTTCTTTGTCACACCCCCTTTATGCATGTGAGCCATTCCTGGATCATGTGAGGGAAATGAGGGAGAAGATTCTTGGACGCCATCAAGTGGCCATCTGGGGAATACCCAGGGTGAACTGGGTGAAGACCATGGGGGCCTGGTTTGGAGCAGAGCAATTTCCAGGAGAGATGTTGGAGGAGCCTGGTTGGTGGGTGAGGAAAACAACACGATGGCCTGAGAGGAGAGAAATGGTTGCAGCAGCCAAAGCATTTCGGGAGCATCTCACAAGGTTTCTTCAGAAGACAGTTGTAAGGCATAACACGTCCTTAATCTAAAGACACTTGGAGATTTATTTCTCTTCGTTGTTGTCCCAATTGGCCATAAATATGAACAACCCCAAAGTCATCTGGTGTCAATAAAAATATTGGCAAATTTATTAGAAGACTAGTGTGTTGATGAAAGCAGTCAGCCCATCGCCTGTGCAGACGGCAGACATCAAAGGGGACATTACCCTGCCTCACGAACTGAAACCAATGAACAGATCCATCCGTGTAAAAGATGACAGTAAAATGTCTTTGAGGCCATTACGGGCTCTGCCAGGTGAACGGTGCCTACATCAGTTGAAAACCCGATGTATCAGTCAGGATCCCAACAGAAAAGAGGCGGCACACTGGAAAGGGGACATTTCAGAGAGGCTAATGGAGGGATTACAAAAGTTTGAGCAGGGTTCCAGAAGCCAACGGGGAGGGGAGCTAGCAACAGAGGGAAGCTACCCTCATACCTGGAAGGGCCAAGGGAAGGGGTGGTTATGGAAACTGCTCTCTATCCCTCCACGTTGATCTGCCGCTGATGCAGGCCATCGGCAAATCCAGCTTCCTGATTCAGAGAGGAGTGGACAGTGGACCTGAAGGGCCAAAGAGAAAAAATCTAGTGGACTCAACTTCGCTTTGGCTTTAAAAATTAAGAGTATTTTATTGAACAAGATTCCCTGAGGGGGGAAGGCTCCGTGGTTAGTATAATTGGGGACGTCACGGAGGACCCAAAGTCTTTCATCTGTCTCCTCTCCTCTCCCCAGGCTAGACTCTGTCTCAGTCACGAGAAGGCTGCTGTTGCTCGAGGTGCCACACTCAGACCCAACAATGATCAACAAAAGAGGATGACTCTTCCTGAGGGTCTGTTTTTGGGAATGAGGAAAGCTTTCTCAGAAGTCTCCCCAGGAGATTCTCTCTCTCCCTCTCTGTCCCTTCCCCACTCATTCATTCTCTCTCTCTCTCCCTCTCAAAATACATAAGTAAACCTAAAAAAAAACCCTACCACCAACAAAAAAAGAAGTCAGAACTTTATCCACACTGAACAATCTCGTCTAGGGAAATGATACCCAACTAATCAAAATTTGCCCCGAGCCAGTTTCTAGGGGACGCGGGAGGTACATAGATGTTTGCACGAAATCAAGATTCTGTTAACAAAAAAGAGGGGAGAAACGTTGTGTGAAGGCACACAGAGGGGTGTACAAAAAGCAGGAGCACAATTATAAGGTTTTTTTAGTATGTTGGAATTGGAGATAAAGGTGTGGGCTTTGCTTGGGCACAATGTAGAAGGGTAATGTGGCCAGCTGAGATACATAAAATGAATACTGACATACTTAGACAGCAGGTAGGGATTATAGTTTGGTTTTGAGAAGGTGTTCTGTACCTGAAGTGGAGCAGCCCCCTCGCCACTGAGAGAGGAGCCAAGACAAAAAATGGAAGAAGGTTCCAACCACATAGGTGTCCCGGTCACAGAACACAGGCTGGAGGCACGTCGGGAGCTACCAACCGCATAGAGAACTATAATAGGCAGGAGGGGAGTTGTCCCTGTCAGTCTCCGTACAACAAAGGTACTCCCCCCCCCCCCCCCCGCCCATGGCAAAAGAATGATTCTAGTAAGAATCAAGAATAATTAATGCTGGGGCTGGCAGGACTTGTTTAAGGGAAGAAAAAGCCTTTTAGATTTTTAAACCTAGGAAATCACTTAATGTTGTTAGCTTGAGTTCGATGCAATAGAGGTTTTATAGTTGAAGCATAATTTAATATTTGCTGTCATCAAAAGCCAGGCGTGTCTAAGAAGGTATGCATTTGTAAAATTGTGGTGAGCCCAGGTCTCCCCGAGGATGGCTGCTTCCTTAGAAGAAAGTGAGTGTCTCCCTCTTCCTGATTTATCATGTCCAAGTAATGGGCTGGGGACCAGCATAACTCTAATTTATTTCAGAGGTCTGGTGGCCCTTGAGAGCACAAGAAGACAGACAGATTAAGAAATCTCATTTGAGGCCTTTTAGTGAGGGGGAGGCCAACAGACGGCTGTTCACATATTGGATGAGAACGGTTTCCAGGAAGTGTTATGCTATTTAAATCACTTTTAAGACTTAATGCAGGAGTTCCGGGCTGTAACTGTGGATGAAACACGTACATCTACATTCATTCCCTCTAAAACCCTTATTAAAACCATAGTAAACTGATTTTTAACAAACTACAATAAATCTACAAGGACAAGGAGAACAGAGGAGACAATGGTAACACAATTTTGGAGGCCAGACAACAGAAGAGGGATGGTGATTGTCTTAGAAGATCTAAGCGACCATTCCCGAGCCAGAAGTGGGATTCGGTAAAAACCAACGCAGTTTATATTATACCACAGAATCCTAAAAAGGAACAACCACCAAAAGAACCAGGAATCCCAGGAATTAGGAGCGAAGGAGGGTCTAAAATAATGAGGATTGGGTAGAGCAATTTGAGAGCGCTTAGATCCCTGGATCTCCTTACCTGCTGGTCTCAGTTTCTCATCGGCACGCTCATTCTGACCATATTTTCTTTTAGTTCTTTGGAACGTAACTTTGTCTTACATCTTTGGACATACTTATACTACTTAGAGTCTTTGCTAAATCCAACATCTGGCCCATCTTGAGGTCAGTTTCTACCGACTGTTTGTTGTTTTTCATCTGGGTCACATTGTCCTGTTTTCTTGCCTGTGTAGGGACTTTAGATTGCTTAGTGGCCCCTGCGGATGATACCCTGGAGGTGCTCTAGGTTCAGTTATCTGCCAGACCTCCAGGATCTGTTTAATTCTCAGCCCTGTAGCAGCCTCTCGCCGGAAGCCCCACGTAGTCTTTCCCTACACACGTGCGTCCCAGCTGTCAGCCAGCGGCTCACAGGGGACCTCCCACAGAGATTTCTGCCCCCCACACATGAAGCAGCGTCCCTTCCAGTGCCATGACCTGTAGCTTGAAGCTGCTTCGGCAGCCCTGGACTGTGATCTCTGCTTCCTCAACACAGCAGGGCACCACCGTGTGCCACAGTGGGGTTGGAAACCTGTTCCCCAGCAGACAGCCAAGACGATTTGGGGTCTATCTCCTGTTCCCCCTCTGAGATCACTGTCATGCACTACCTGTTGTTCAGAGCCCGAGAATGGTTGCTCGTATCTTTTGTCCAGTTTTACGGTTGCTCTATGGCAGGAAGGCTAATCTGGTACCCGGATAGACACCATCACTGGAACCCTTCCGGGATGTATTTTTATTTTCTTGTTATATCCTCCCTCCTGCCCTTCTTCATCCATTTAAGCCAGTTCTCTGTTTATTGGCTCAGATGAGAGATGAATTGGTAATGAGAGGAGAAAACGATACAGTAGGCCCCCCTTATCCGCGGTTTCGTTTTCCACGGTTTAAGTTATCCACGGGCAGCGCAGTTCAGAAGCAGAGGGCGTAGGCGAACGCCACGTCAGGGTGCTTACATCACTCACCTCCCTTCACCTCAACATGTAGGTGTTTTATGGCACATCCTCACAGGAGGAAGGGCGAGAACAGTACAATCAGGTATTTTGAGAGAGAGAGACCACATTCACACAACTTTTATTACAGTGCATTGTTAGACGGTTCTACTTTATTATTGTTGTTGTTAATCTCTTACTGAATTTATAAATGAAACTGTACCCTAAGTATGTATGTATGTATGTACAGGAAAAAATAGTGTATGGGTTCAGAATTATCCGTGGTTTCAGGCATCCCTTGGTGGGAGCGGTTTTGGAACATACTCCCCAGAGATAAAGGGTGGGGGGATCCTATAGTCCCAAAACAATAGTCCAGGGGCCTACACCTATTAAGAAGACAGAATTCTAGGGTCAAATGGGTGGCTCGGTCGGTTAAGCGTCCAACTTCCGCTCAGGTCATGATCTCACTGCTCATGAATTCGAGCCCTGTGTCGGGCTCTGTGCTGACAGCTCAGAGCTTGGAGCTTGCTTCGGATTCTGTGTCTCCCTCTCTCTGCCCCTCCCCTGCTCATGCTCTGTCTCTCTCTGTCTCTCAAAAAAAAATAAACGTTAAAAAAAAAAGAAGAAGAAGAAGACAGAATTCTCTATGGAGACCAGATAAAAAGCCCCTCACGCAGAGGAAAAATAAATGAGGAATTAATTTGTGAGAACGGTGATGAGATGGGTTCCAGAAAGAAAGGCCAGGTGCCCTGCTTCCCGGGCAGCACCCCAGGGAACACGACGGCAGAGAAGACACTACTGTCTAGGGTGTCAGGGCAAGCTGTGCCCCAGGCAGCCCCTCTAAGACCCCCAGGCCCTCGTCTGGCACCATAGCGGCAGAAAGGTCCCCATGGCCCCCAAAGTGGGAAGGGAAGTTAAGGAGAGAGTCCTGAAGAAGGCACATGTACAGGAACAAGATACTTCTGGCTGACTCCGGGGAAACATAAGGACCACCCACCCTCCCCACGTTGGCACAACATGAGCTTCTAGAACACAGGTACCATTCAGCAGAAAGGAAAGAAGAGCCCCGATTCCTGAGATTAATTTGCTGTCACTCTAGCCAGTTGGGAGCCCAAAACATAGAATTATCTCAAAATAAAGACAATATTGGGGCGCCTGGGTGGCTCAGTCGGTTAAGCGTCCGACTTCGGCTCCGGTCACGATCTCGCGGTCCGTGAGTTCGAGCCCCACATCGGGCTCTGTGCTGACAGCTCAGAGCCTGGAGCCTGTTTCGGAGTCTGTGTCTCCCTCTCTGCCCCTCCCCCGCTCATGCTCTGTCTCTGCTCTGTCTCTCAAAAATGAATAAACATTAAAAAAACCTTTTTTTAAATAAAGAAAATACCATTTATCACACACCTGAGTTGGTAAACTGAGATTCATACTATGATAGGAAAAACCACCATTTGTAAGGACTTGACAGAGCACTTTATATCCATTACCTCATTTAACCTCATTTCATGTGATGGGAGTTCACGACACGTGACAGGGCAGATGTCCCCAATGGGCATTTACTCTGTGCCAGGCCTTATGCTAAGGGCCTCGTGTCACTTAATTCTCATCCTAATCCTGTGAGACGTGCACCACCACCTCCATTCTACAAATGTGAAAACAAATTCAGTTTTTAGAGTCGAAACTGCTAGAAGCTTTATTTTATGTTACTAGATCCAGGAGGCTAATAGGGGAATCTACAATATGATTTATAAAGTGAGTTTCTTTATAGTTTAAATACACAGATTCCGTTTTATTTTCTACAACAAACGTTCTAAGATTAAAGGAATGAATAATCTTCTTAGCCAAATATTATATTCTTTGCAGTTAACATTGTTCTTGCTACTTTATCTTTCTGTACTTTCGTTTGGATATTTCCCATTGGCCCGTTTTCAAGTTTACCAACCTCTTGCCTCTGCTGTGTCCAACTCTGCCACTCAGCCCATCGGAATTCTTTATTTCAGATGTTACATGTGTCCATCCTGGAATGTTCATTTGGCTTTTGCAGATTCCGGTTCTCTGTTGAGATTCCCCATCTGGTCACCGTTTTGTCCGTTGCCCCCACTATTTTCTTTAACATATTTAAATAGTTATCTTAAATCCTTGACATCCAGATCAGATGTGGGTCTACTTTTGTTGTCTCACTTTTCCCCTCTTGATGATCAGGTGCATTGCCCTGCTGTATCAGTTTCCTATTGCTGCTATAATAAATGACCACAAATGTAGTGGTCTAAGACAATGATGATTTATTAGCTTACAGTTCCGGAGGTCCGAGGTCCAGAATCAGTCTCGTGGGGCTAAAGTCGAGGTATTGGCAGAGCTGGTTGCTTCTGGAAGCTCCAAGGAAGCATCCAGTTCTTTGTCTTTTCCAGCTTCTCGGGGGACCTGCACTCCTTGACTTGTGATCCCGTCTCCCCATAACTCCAACTTGCTGCTTCTATCTTAATGCCTCCTTCCACTGACTACGACCCTCCTGCTTCCTTATAAGGACCCCTGTGCTTTGATCGGGTCCCCCTGGATAAACCAGGATAATGTCTCCATCTTAAAATCCTTCATCACATCTGCAAAGTCTCTACATTCACAGGCTCCAGGAATTAGGACAGACATATCTTGGGGAGGCCAATGTTCACTCTACGATAACCTGCTTTTTCGATGACTTATAATGTTCTGTTATATGCCAAATATTGTGTATAAAAGAATCACAGAAGTTGAAGTTAATTATATTTCCCCCGGAGGGTTTACCCATCCTCCGGAAGGCAGCATAGCTTAAAGGGATGATGCCTCAACCCAATCAGAATGGAGCTGAGTTGAAGTGAGTTGCCACTTTAGTTAGACTCTGTCCACCCCTGTTTTTAATTACCATGAGAATGAGATCTGCCTTGTGTTTGTTGCAGGCCCTTCCCTTTAGCGGGACTCAGCCTTCTAAACGGTAAGAGGATGCAGATCTTACCCTGCCTTTCCAGCCAAGGCCCCAGCCAGGCCCTCCCCTATCTCCTGCCCCCAGTCTACCCCAGCACTTACCAAATATCCCATGGGTAAAAGAGCCTCATCTCGAGATTCTAGCCTGTAACAATAGCCTGAGTGGTCTCAACAGTTCAGTGTAAACCAAGCCCAGTCGTTAGCCTATGACCAGACTTCACAGATGACCCAGGGAAAAAATGACCAACACTCCCAGCTCACCCAGAATGGGCTCTTCCTTCTCTGTTTTCCACTGCTCTTTGATGTCTTTAAAAATATGATTTGTCGGGGGCGCCTGGGTGGCTCAGTCGGTTGAGCATCCAACTTCGGTCAGGTCATGATCTCCTGGTTCGTGGGTTCAGGCCCCATATGGGGCTCATGGAGCCTGAGCCTGCTTTGGATTCTGCGTCTCTGTCTCCTCTGCCCCTCCCCTACCCCGCGCGCGGGCGCGCTCTCTCTCTCTCCTCTCTCTCTCTCAAAAATAAATAAATGAACTTAAACAAATATATATGATTTTTGTAGCTTATCCTTCCCCCCCCCCCATTGCTGCAGCAGGAATGATGACGTACTGATACCTACTACATCCTACTCCGAGACAGAAGTTCCTTGTGGATAACACTGAATATTCTGGAAGAACTTTGCAGTTATCACTGGATATCTCAGAAAGCTTCCTGAATCTTCTCAGCAAACATAACACAAGGTAGGCTGTGTATACATAACCTTAACTTTACTTATTTACTTTTAAAATTTTATTTATTTTTTTAGTAATTTCTACACCCAGTGTGGGCCTCAAACTCATGACCCTAGATCATGGGTTGCATCTTGATTGACTGAGCCAGCAGGCACCCCTAACCTTAAATTCAATTAAGATCTTGCTTCATCTATTTGGTCTCTTAACTGTTAATGTTTTTTACTTTGCTCCTGAGTGATTAGGAGTGGAAATATACTTATCTTACTAGAACATACTTTGAAAATTCAATGTTGTTGATGTAATAGGATTTGTTCTTCCTAAGGTTTATAAAATACCATTGCAGCCTCTAGTTTTTGTATTTTTAGAAGTCTGTATTTAACACTATGAATGGGTAACACTCTCAGCTGTGTAAATGTCGAAAGATAGAAAAGGATATACAGAGAAGTCTTTCTACGATTCTTTCCCCCATTTACTGAGTTACCGTTCCACAACAGGTATCTTTGATTATTAGTTTCTTATCAGAAAAAATTAAATGCATTTGCAAGCCGATACATAGAAACACTATTTTCCCCTCGTATTATTACATAAACAGTAGTATATTATGCCTACTAGTTTGCACCTTGCAAATTTTTTAAGTATGAAAGGGAACTTAACAGCTCATGTACTTGATCGCACCGCAGGTTCCAGGGCGTCGGACAATCCAATCAGAACCCAGTTTCTTTCCCTATCTTGCCTGTACTCTCCTCTGTGGCAGTTTTTTCCCAGGCTAGCTCCCACTCCTCCTCCACCTGGTGCCCCCTTCGCAGTCCCAGCTCCAAGATGACACCCTAACAGGTTGACAACCCCACCAGAAGAGAGACACCTGCGGTGCTCCCAGTACATTCTACCAACCGACTGACTGGAACCACGGGCCCATCCCTGAACCAATCACGGAGGCCTAGACAGCGGGAGATGCTGATTGGCCAGGAGGAAGTCACGTGACCGCCTCTGGGGCTCCAGGCGTGAGAAGTCATTCCCACAATGGCCAGAGTCGCGTGGCCTGGGAGTCGGAAGGGGTGTCTCTCCGAAGGGATATCAAGATGCGGCGAACAGACGGTCCTCCGTGGGTGAAAACGACAGATGTTTACCGCGGAAGGTTCTCTTTTGTTGCCTTTGGGGTTTTGGGGGGGGGGGAGCTTTTTCATGCCTGGAAGCTCTTATGGTATGCCCAACACACACGTGGCCGCGGTGACACACCAGCGTCTTGGAGAGTGTCCCAGCGTGCCCCAGCGCCGCTCAAACCGTTTTTTTGGATTCTGTATTTGTGTGCCTGACATCTCCTAACCACAGGCCCGCCCGAACAGCCAAAGTTGTTTACATCTCGCGTACGATGCTGCTTTTGCAAGCTCTGAAAGTCCTACTCAAACCCTCCCGCCTGTCCTACGTCCACACCCACAGGCCCCTCCTTTATATAACCCTCGATCCCTTGCCAATATTTCCCCTGCCCTAGATCAACCCAGGGTTTGGGGCCAGACATCTAGGGACAGCCCCTATGCCCCCAATCCTGCTGGAATTATTCAGACTAGGACTTTATCAGGTAAACATTCAAAAGCAAAACAGAGGAGGTGGGCAGGGGAAGGTCTGGGACAGCCAGGAGACAGGGAAAAAAAAAAAGGAAAAACGTTACCAATCTAGAGATACAGCTGTCTGGCTGTTCTGAAAGATTTTTTTTAAGTTTATTTATTTATTTTGAGAGAGAGAGAGAGAGAGAGAGAGAATCCCAAGCAGGATTGAACTCACAAACTGTGAGGTCATTACCTGAGCCGAAAAACAAGGTCTGGCGCCCCTAAAAGATTTTAAGAGGAAAAAAAAAGATGTGTGTTGGGAATCCTCCAAGAAAGGGACAGGTTAGGGAAATATTGGGGCTCTTCCCTCCATCTTTCCTCTTACCAGCTGGAGACAGAAACTAGAGACCACTCTTTTGGGCAGCTAAAAGCCTGAAACAGGAGAAAAACGGTAGGCAGAGAAAAAAGAACAAAACATCCCTAGATGCAGAAGGAGAAAATAAAAGGTAACTAAATAGATTACGTATCTATATAATATTTTAACACAAATGTATAATAGATACTTTACATATGTATACATGATATCTAACTAAAAGACATTTCCTTAATTTGACCCAATTGGAAATCCAAAGTTTATGTACAAAAAACTTACGTACTAAAACAATCTGTATAACAAAAAGATAAAAACAGTGCTGATTGTCTTTTGTGTGTCTGCAGCCCAAGCTCTAAATTAACTCTAGCAGTTGCAAAATGTACCAATTGACAAAACTTTATGGTTTTAATACTGGGGCTCAAATTGTAGTTACAGCCAGAGATTCCACTAAACTTAAACATCGTGCCTGCTATAATCTTAAGAAAGTAATTAAATATAAGCTAGAGAAAAAAAAAAAAAAAAACAACCTAGGAATGTCTCACTTTATAGCCTTGCCTAAATTTTCCATAGTCAGAATACCCATTGCCCTAAAAATATGCCATATTGGACACACACGCTCTAATGCAATCAACAATAAATTAAAACTAAATCCTTGGCTGGGGCACCTGGGTGGCTCAGTTGGGTAAGCGTTTGACTCTTGATTTCAGGTCAGGTCGTGATCTCGTGTTTCGTGAGATCTAACCCTGCGCGCTGACAGTGCAGAGCCTGCTTGGGTTCTCTCTCTCTCCCTCTCCGTCTGCCCCTTCCCTGCTCACTTGTGTGTGCTCTCTCTCTGGCTCTCAAAATAAATAGACATTTTTTAACAACCCAAGAAACTAAATCTTTAGCAGTTACAGATTGGCTCGATACAGTGGACTCCAGACACCCCTTAGTTAAAATAGCTATTATGGCCCAATGTAAGTTACAATAGGGCCTTCAAGGATTAAAACCTAATTAACAAAGGGGTGATTATCCCCACTGCTTCTCCATTTGACAGCCCAATTTCGCCTGTTTCTTAAACCTGGAAAAAACAAAAGGTGCTGTATCAGTCAGCTTGGGTTGTCATAACCAAATACCACAGAATGGGTGACTTCAATAGCAGGAATTTATTTTCTCACAGTTATGAAAGCTGGGAAGTCCAAGATCAAGGTGTTGGCTGATTCAGTTTCTGGTCAGGCCTCTCTTCCCGGCCTGTAGGCCTTCTCACTGTGTCCTCACGTGGCCTTGCGTGTGTGGTGCAGAGAAAAAGAAATCTCTCTCTTCCTCTTCTTGTAAAGCCACCAGTCCTGTTGGACTAGGGGCCCACCCTCATGACCTCATTTTTTTTTTAAACATTTTTATTTATTTTTGAGACAGAGAGAGACAGAGCATGAACGGGGGAGGGGCAGAGAGAGAATCAGAAGCAGGCTCCAGGCTCTGAGCCATCAGCCCAGAGCCTGACGCGGGGCTTGAACTCACGGGCCTCGAGATCGTGACCTGAGCTGAAGTTGGACGCTTAACCAACTGAGCCACCCAGGCGCCCCTCTCATGAACTCATTTAATCTTAGTTGTGTCCGTAAAGGCCTTATCTCCAAATACAGTCCCAGTGGGGGTGGGGCTTCAATGTATCAGTTTTGGAAGGAGACTAATATTCAGTCTACAACAGGTGACTCGTGGTGGATTACTGCATCATTAACACTCTGGCCCTCATACCCAACATCTAATATTATTAAAATTACTGAATCTAGGGGCACCTGGGTGGCTCAGTCGGTTGAGCATTTCAAGTCTTGATTTTGGCTCAAGTCGTGTTGCCAGGGTCATGGGATTGAGCCCCGAGTGGGGCTCTGTGCTGAACGTGGAGCCTTAAGATTCTCTCTGTCTCTCTTTCCCCCCCACCCTCCCTCCCTCTGCCTCTTTCCCCAACTTGTGCTCACTCTCACTCGCTCTCAAAAATAAATTTACTGAATCTATCCAGTCAGTAATGGGTTTATATTTTGCTCTTATAAATGTGGCTAATACATTACATCGAGTCCCCGTTTCAACAGCCTCTCATCTGTGCTCTGCCTTCACCTCTGAGGGGACACAACATACCTTTTCCAGGCATGGGGAGCCTCAACAGATTTGCCACCGCATGCAGTCTGTGCAGATAAGATCTTCACCGTGTCCACCAGGAGCACAGGTATGCCATGATGACATCTTTCTCCAAGGAGACTCATCTGACACACTCATTGCGGACATATAGTTCCTGTACCTTTTAGTCCTTTGGGGGGCCGGTGGCGACATACTCCTCATTTACAAGTTTTACTTCCAAATTAAAATCAGCAGGCACTCCCATTAATGCCCTCAGAAACCCCTTCACTGTAGAGTCTTTGGCAACCTCTTCTTATGCCTTCTGGAGTTTCTAGACTACTTACGATGGCAATAAGTTGCTCAAAGGCTTGTGATGCAAGAAACGAGCCCTCTAAGCCTCACGCTGTACGCTATTAAAACAATAACTGGCTACACACTGGACTCTCCTGGGAATAGAGGCTCTTATAGACCCTGAGGCTGTGACCTTCCGTATCCAGCTGGGCCACCCATTGTGCTTTGGGTCATGGAGACTGACTCCCACAAGACACCTGCCTCATGACCTGAGATCATGACCTGAGCCGAAGTCAGGCGCTTAACCCTATGAGCCACCCAGGCACCCCTTCAACATCATGTTTTTAATACAGTTTGCAAATTTGACAAAAATATTATTAGAGGGGCACCTGGGTGGCTCAGTCGGTTGGACAGCTGACTTTGACCCAGGTCACGATCTCGCGGTTTGTGAGTTTGAGCCCTGCGTCGGGCTCTGTGCCAACAGCTCAGAGCCTGGAGCCTGCTTCGGATTCTGTGTCTCCCTCTCTCTGCCCTTCCCCTGGTAGTGCTCTGTCTCTCTCTCTCTCTCTCCCTCAAAAATAAATAAACATTAAAAAAATTTAAAAATACATTATTAGAGGCCAAAAATTTCAAGTCTGTTTTTTTTTTTGGCTAATGCCATATAAATGGAAAACCGAGTTATGGGCTGGCCTGGAAGGACTCCTTATACTTCCCACCTGTTCCTCTTTTTCACGCTCATAGTGAAATGTTCTGAAAATGTTTCCTGTGTTGTTTCGAGCAACTTAGGCCCTACTTCCTGAAAGTCTCCGCTACTGTCACCTGAAAGTTTCCTTGGTACCAGACAGCCACAGGGCCAACTGTTCTGTGTTTTGTTTTTTACATTCTGTATTTGTCCTTTTGACATCTACTAAACACACTGCCAAATGAAGAGCCAAGGCGTGATTGGGTGATCCTACTTTTTCAAGCACAGAAAGTCATATCAGAAACCCTGCAGCCAATCTCAAGTCCCTAACACAGCCACCTCCTTATCTGACTCTCCTACACTATGCCAGTGTTTGCCCTGGATGAAATCATTTCAGGGCCAGGTACTAGACATCTGGGAACAGTCCCCAAGCCTGGGGCCTTCACACTTCACAGGATTATTCACACTAGCCAATCCCAAGCCACTTTCCCTGCCCTGGCTTGCCTTCCCTGTATGAACCCCGATTAAGTGTCTGGCTTAGGTTTCTCCTTGCTCCTCTCTGCGTCCTGACCACACCTGTTGCTTCCCCACGTGGCCCCATGTGGCGTTCTTCCTCCTCTCAGGAAACACAGAGTAATAAAATCTCTCTGTGTCCTCACTCAGTCACTTCTATAAATTAAAATTTTACAGGTTCAATGGAGACAGGAGCCACTGCTCAGTTCTCAGACCCAGAATACCAGGCTCGTGTGCATACCTGTGTGGCCCTGTGTGTGTCAAAGTGTATAGGACATAAAATTTAACATTAAACATCTTACGTGTACAGTTGAGTGACGTCAGTTACATTCACAGTGTTGTGCAACCATCACCAGCATCCATCTCCAGACCTCTCTTATCATCCCAAACAAATTTTACCTGTTTAACAGTAACTCCTTATTACACCCTCCGCCCCAAACCCTGGTACCCACTACTTTACTTTCTGCCTCCGAATTCTGGGTACCTGATGTTAGTGGAATCACACGGTAATTGTCCTTCTGTGCCTGGCTTATTTTATTTAGTGTAATTTCTTCAAGGTTCATATTGTTACATGTGTCAGAATTTTATCCCTTTTTAAGACTGAATAATATTCCATTGCCTATAGATATCATATTTGTTTATCCACTCATCTGCTAACAGATGTGGTTTTTTTGGCTATTGTCAATAACACTGCTATGAGCATTGGTGTACAAATGTCATTCTCCACATAACAACCAAAAAGAGCTTTCTAAAATCTGTTCAAGTTACTTGTGTTTTGTTTTGTTTTGTTGCAGTTTTATACCTTTATTTGACAATCAGCGATTAGCTCCCATCCACATTACTGGTCTGTAGATTTTTGAAAGTGGTGACAGGTACATAGGCAACTAATGTATAGAGCTGTATTGGTGAATCTTCATCCTCGTTTTGTTTTCTAGCCTACCGCACACGGATACGGTGTGGAACATTCCTTACACCTTTTGGCCCAGACAGCTTTGTTGAGCCTGGTGTCCATGTGCACATCTGGAGTTTCCATCTCCCTCCTGGAAAATTTCTGGATCTCTTTGAGTACCCGAGGGGCATGCTTCTTGAACTCCACTCCATGGATGTGCTCGTGAATGTTGATGATGTGTTCTCTGGTCAGTATCTCGGTGATGGCAGAATGGCCCGTCTCCTTCTCACCACCCTGCTATGCAGGAGCCATTCTGCTGGGCCCAGGGTTGGAAAGGAACTATCCAAGTTACTCTTCTCCTGAAAACCTTCTATAGTAAGTTAAACAACAAGGAGATACCATTAAACACCCTGCAGAATGGCTAAAATGAAAAGGATTGGCCATTTCAATGTTGATGAAGATACAGATAATGGGACACTTACAGTGTTAGTGGTAGTATAAAATGATACACCCGCTTTGGAAACATGACTGTTTCTACCAAAGGTAAATACACGCTTACCCCTATGGCCCAGAAACCCTATTCCTAGATACCGTTTACCCCCCAAGAAGAAGTAATGCATACGATCACAAAAGACTTATGTAAAAACGTCCACAGCAGTTTTATTTATGATAGCCAAAGGGAAAAAACTCAAATGTCCATCATTAGATGAATGGATAAATAAATTGTAGCATGCTCATACAATTGCATACTGTTGATAAAAGAATGGTTTTTAAAATCAAGTATAATCATGACTCTTATAAAGACATAAAATAAACACATGTCAAAGGTTTTATTTAACTCATTAATTAATGAGATCCAGAAAGATGGTACAAAGGAAAATTCAAAGTACCACACATATATACTATAGAGAAATAATGAAATACTTTACAAATAGATGCAAAACTGGCAGAACTGATCAAATTGACAATAATTAAATGCGTTCTGCTGGACACAATTTGCATTTCTATAGACAAGAACCTGTCTGTAAAACAATTTAGAGATGTTCTTTATCTCGAAGACAATGAAAGGCATAGAGCCTACATGGGATCAGATACCCCTGAGGGTGTGCTAGACAACACCTTATTTTTCACTGGACAAAAAGGATTTTGGGGGCCATTTCACAGTTTTCACAAAATTAGTAATAAAAGAGTATGAGTCTCTGGTACATACAATATAAATAAAGCTCACAGATACTATGTTGAGAAAAAAAAAAGAGCAGTTACAGAAGAATATACGCTGTGTAATACCAGGTTGCTGCTGGGGGGAGAGCGAGCTGGGAAGCTCCACAAGGGAATCTTACCAGGTGCTGGAAATGGTACATACCTTGATCTGGGTGGTGGAGATCCATACATATACACGTATATGTAAAATCATTGATTTCACTTAATATTATGGCACCAGGCTCTCCCCTATCCCACTTGTCGCCACATCCAACAATTGCCACTTACCTTTAGGGTGAAGTCCAAACTGAGATCTGGTCCATTTCCTCTCGAGTATCATCTCTCCATATTGCTCACTTCCCTGCCATTTCCTCAAAGGTACCTTATTGTCGTCTTTCCAGTTTCCTGGCCTTTGCTTCCAACTCGTACCTCTTACTCATCTCTCAGAATCCCACCTAAAGCTGTCACTCTGTGGATGTGTCCTTCCTAGGTACTCCCATAATATGATCACTATTCCTATCGCTTTTGTCATCAATGAGCAAGTGTCCGCCTCCTCCACCGACGTCTACGTCTAACATCCTGTGCGCTCCATGAGAAAGTTCTCAAGAGCTTAGCACAATGACTGGCACTAGGGAAGGCAGAAATGTGAAGGACAATGAAGAAAAAAGCTAAAGGAGAATTCAGGCAGTGTGTGACCCAGGCAATTTCAGCTGGGTTTCACACCTCATTGAGTTCTGAGACGACCCTATCATTCTGGGTAGTACCCTCCTTTTGAGTCTAAGTGTACTCAGCTTTCTCTTTTGGTAGATTTTTCATACCTTGTACCTTGTCTCCATCTTGCTTCCTATTTGGCCATTTGGCTATTAAAAACCTGCTTTTGCTTTTTCCTATAGACAGTAATTTAACAATAATGTGTTTTGTTTGACTGCGGTGTTATTTTTGTAGCATTTTAAAATCGGCGGATTTCACACATAAACACGTTTTCAATTTTTCTTAGAAGAGAAGGGAAGTAAGGAAGGGAGGACAAGTAGAGAGGGAAGCGGAAGGGTGGGAGGAAAAGAAGGAAGGGAAGGAAATTAAAAAAAAAAAAAAAAGATCTGGCATCACAGAGCCCACAGTCGCGCGTGTCAACAATCAACTGGAACAGCAGCATGACTTCTCAGGTACCTCACCTGTCCACCGAGGCATCTGAGTTTGAGATCCCTTTCCCCGTCAATGACAATTTACAGTCGCTCACGTATTGGGGCAGAGGCCAGCTCTACAAGGGGGTGGAGAGCAGAATCCCCCCAAGTCTCACAGAGACAGCGGATAAGAGCCAAAGAGGCAGGGGTGCAGAGCTTTGACCTGGCCTGTGGGAACTGCCAAGTCTCAGGCTCCTCTCAGTTCCGGGGTTTTTCACCCCAGCTCGCTTCCAGGCGCCTGTCTTCTTTAAAGCCTCCCCCGAGGCTAAGAAACACAAGGACAACAAAGATCCCGACAGTGCCGGAAGCCCACGTTGAACCACGGTCACCTGACCTCGGATCTCAGACTCTGATTGGGCGTTGGGAACACCCCGCCCCAGCAGCCCACGGGGGCGGGGACAAGTACCATGGGGCAAGGGCACTGGTCGGTCTCCTCAGGAAGCAACCAATCGGAATCGGCCGGCTTCCGGCGCGAAGTGAGCTGGCGCGCGGCGCGGGGGCTGCGGCGGCGGCGCGGGGAGTTTGGACCGGGGTTCCGCCCGCTGCGAGCCTGCGGGAGAGGTGAGTGCGGCGCGCTTGAACTTGACAGGACTGCGGGCCCGGCACCGCCCAGCCCAGCCCCGCTCCCGGCGACCCGGCCCGGGCCCGGAGAGGAAGGTTCTCCGTTGCCCGTCCCAGTTGGGCGAGGCCCGCGGAGCCCTCTGTCGCGGCCCGTAGCCCGAGAGAACGCGAGAAAAAGCACGCGTGTTCCCAGACGGGGAAACAGGCCCGGGAGTGGGGCCGGGATCGCCCCCGGTGTCGGTGGAAGAGCCGGCCTGGCACCCATTGTGTTCTTGTTGGTGTACTCCGGTACCTACCACAGGGCCAGGCACACCGCAGTCTGTGGATGATACCAGCCCAGACCCCTGGCACTTCCCCCAACTCCCCGGTGAAGACCGAAACTGTACTTTTTCTCGAGCTTTCCACGGTCACGAGCCGGGCTACTGTATTTTGGGCGTACTGTGTGCCACGTGCCTGGGACCCATTTGCTTACAATTGTAGCCCCACAATACCTCCGCAGAGGGAGGTGGTTAAGGACACAGACCGCATCACTTTTCCTGGCTTCGAATCCGGGCTCTTCCACCTACTAGCTCTGTGATTGTCCACTCGTCATTTAAACTGAGTGCCTCGGTTTCCTTCTGTCGTGTAGGGGAAATCATCTCTTCTGCACCCTGGAGGTTTTGTTAGGATTAAGTGGCTTAATATATGCAATAAATGCTCCAAAGGGGACTTGCTACATGGTAAGGGTTCTGTTCTCACCATCACCCGGAGAAGTAGGTAAAATTGTGCTCATTTTTGACAAGGAGAATCTAAAGCACGAAGAGCTTGTCCCTGTGTGGAAAGAGCTGCCTGACTCCCATGCATCTGCCACAACACCAGGCTTCCTCTCATAGTCCTCACCTGCCCTCAGGTTACTCAGAACTTTGGGCACCTATTGGCCTGAGATGGAGCAGGCACCTGACAGCTCCTGGTGCCACCAATGTAGAGAAGTAGCATTCCTGTGCCCCTGTCAAGGTTAAGGGACAGAAATGGCAGAGCCTGGGTTAGAGGTCAGAAATTGGGAAAGAAGGCAGAAGTATTCCATATGGGAAATGAAAATAGACCTAAATTGAGTAAACATTTTGTTAGCTAGGCTGCTGTCAGAAAGTAGCTTATAGGGGCGCCTGGGTGGCTCAGTCAGTTAAGCGTCCAAATTCGGCTCAGGTCGCGATCAAATGATTAGTGGATTCAAGCCCCTCCTTGGGCTCTGTGCTGACAGCTCGGAGCCTGCTTCGATTCTGTGTCTCTGTCTCTCTGCCCCTCCGCTCATGCTCTGTCTCTCTGTCTCTGTCTCTGTCTCTCTCCCCCCAAAATAAATAAACCTCAGAAAGCAGCTTATGGTCTCCTTGGAAGAAGCGAAAATTTCTGGGTCTTGAGTTCCTTCCAGTGGCAGACGTGATGATGATAGCTACCACATACGTTCTGTATCTTTTTTTTTTCTTAATTCTTTTTTTTTTTTAATGAGAGAATGATGGAGGGGCAGAGAGAGAGAGAGTGAGAGACAGAGAGAGAGAGAGAGAGAGAGAGAGAATCCTAAGCAGACTCTGCACTGTCAGCGCAGAGCCCGATGTGGGGTTCAGACCCACCAACCGTGGGTTGATCATGACCTGAACCAAAATCTAGAGTCAGATGCTCAACTAACTGAGCCACCCAGGCACTTCAGCGTTCTATTTCTAATCCACTGACTGGGAAAGGTAGCTCTTGCCTTCATTTTACTGATAAAGAAACCCAGAGTTAAAAAACTGGGCAAAGCCCATAGTGTTAGATGTGTAGTAAAAGAACAACATTCAGATAAATCATAGGCATCCACTTTGGGGCAGTCAGTATTATCTGTGAGGAGGGAGGGAAGAGAAGGAGATGAGTGGAGTGAATGATGGATGTGTGTGATTTTAAATACATCCAAAATGTTTTATGTCTTTGAAAGAGAAATAGGACAGAATTTAACTTCTTAAATTTGGTTGGTGAATACATGGGTGTCAACTTTTTATTGTATGTTTGAAATTTAAAATTAAAAGGAATATGTATAAAAGTTAAACATAAATATATTGTTAATACTAATTTTAATTAAGGGGTGCCTGGATGGCTCAGTCAGTTAAGCATTGACTCTTGATATCGGCCCAGGTCATGATCCCATCATTCGTGGGATCGAGCCCCAAGTTAGGCTCTGTGTTGATAGTATGAAGCCTACTTAGGATTCTGTCACTCCCTCTCTCTGCCCCTCCCCTGCTTGCTCTCTCTCAAAATGAATAAATAAATATTTTAAAAAATACTAATTTTAACTAAATAGATATTTTAACATCAATATATATTTTTTATATTTTTATATATTTCTTTCCTTTTTTAATGTTAATTTATTTTTCAGAGAGAGTGAGCAAGAGCTGGGGAGGGCAGAGAGACGGGGACAGAGGATTCGAAGCAGGCTCTGCACTGACAGCGGAGAGCCCAGTGTCGGGCTTGACCTTGTGAACTGTGAGACCATGACCTGAGCCGAAGTTGGATGCTTAACTGAGCCAGCCAGGCACCCCAATATATATTTCTTTTAAGGGAAAAAAGGATAGAACAAAGAGGTCCAAAGTAATTGCAAAATACTCTCGGGGGCTAAATGCTGAAAGCCCCAGTGGGTCTCCATTGCCCGTAGTGGGATCCCCGAGGCTTTTAAACAGTCTCCAGCCACCTGCTATGTGCCTCAGACTTGGTACAAATAGTGCATAGACTACCCTTCACATCTGCACCCTGTCTGGAAGGTTTCACCTGGGCTCCAATTCAATGTTCTTTGGAAAGCTTCTCTACGATTTTCTTGAGTTTTTCCTTCATCTGGGAAGCCATAGACTCACCCCCACCTCCTTTTTAAATTGAGGTATAGTTGAAGCACAATGTTACATTAGTTTCAGGTGTACATCATAGTGAGCTGACGACACTATATGCTAGCTCACCACAAGCATAGCTACCATCTGTCACCACACAAGGCTGTTACAGTACCATTGACTATTGCCTAGGCTGTACCTTTTAACCCCTAGACTTAGTCATTTCATTACTGGAAGCCTGTACCTCCCACTCCTCTTCATCTATGTTGCCCATTTTGCCCATGTCCCTCCCTTCTCTCTGACAGCCATGAGTTTATTCTCCGTATTTGTGTATCTGTTTCTGTGGGAAGTCACATTTTGTGTTTGTTTGTTTTTTTAAGTCTTATTTATTTAAGTAATCTCAACACCCAACGTGGGGCTCGCATGCACAACCCTGGGATCCAAGAGTTGGGTGCACTTCCTACTGAGCCAGCCAGGTGCTTCAGGAAGTCCTAGAGTTTTAAGAAGAAACCTTTTCTCGTGGGACTTACTTCACTAAGTTGTAATTATTTGTTGGCATGTCTGTTTCCTGCCAGCCTAGGAGCTCACTGAGGGGAGTAATTATGTCTTGCCCATCTCTGTACTCTAGTGCCTAGCATGATGCCTGGCATTGAGTGAAAAATACAAATTGAAGTCAATTTGTGAAAGGTCTTGGAGTTATGACATGGACTTTGTTCTCTAGAATCACAAGGAACTATTGAGTGTTCTTTGTTTAAAAATTCCTGTATCTTGGGGCGCCTGGGTGGCGCAGTCGGTTAAGCGTCCGACTTCAGCCAGGTCACGATCTCGCGGTCCGTGAGTTCGAGCCCCGCGTCAGGCTCTGGGCTGATGGCTCGGAGCCTGGAGCCTGTTTCCGATTCTGTGTCTCCCTCTCTCTCTGCCCCTCCCCCGTTCATGCTCTGTCTCTCTCTGTCCCAAAAATAAATAAACGTTGAAAAAAAAAAAAAAATTAAAAAAAAAAAATTCCTGTATCTTAATGAAACATATTTACAATATCCAGGAAAATATTACAGTCATAATCGTGTCTTTAAATCATATCAGCTATTTTCCTTTTTCATGAGTCCTTTACAAATTTTAGCTATGCAGCTTTCTTAGCTGTAAGCATAATGCACTCATGATTTAGTCTTTTGTTTTCCCAATATTAAATTATTCCATGCAGCTACTCAGTCTTCATGGTTGCCATTTACCTTATAAATTATCACAGTATTCCACTCTCCTTGATTTAATAGGTATGAAATGTTGCTTCATACTATTAATTACTAGAAAAGTTGAATGTTTCTTCCTAAGTTTATTTAATGTCTGTATATTCTAGTGAACTGTGTGTTTATACCCCTGGATCATTTGTTCATGGCAACTTGGATGTTCTTTGTATGGTTTTGTTTGTTTGTTTGTTTGTTTGTTTGAGTAGGCTCCAACATGGGAGCCTCATGACCCTGAGATCAAGACCTGAGCTGAGAACAAGGGTCAGACACCGATTGAGCCACCCATGCACCCTTCTTTGTATGTTTGTAATGTTAATCCTTTATTTGTTATTTTTGCTAATTTTTCTTTCTCAAATTTTTTGAGAAAGATACGTAATACCTTAGAAAGTACGTAGTATATATAATTTAAAGAACAATTATTAAAAAACTATAAAGTTTAGGGGCGCCTGGGTGGCGCAGTCGGTTAAGCGTCCGACTTCAGCCAGGTCACGATCTCGCGGTCCGTGAGTTCGAGCCCCGCGTCGGGCTCTGGGCTGATGGCTCAGAGCCTGGAGCCTGTTTCCGATTCTGTGTCTCCCTCTCTCTCTGCCCCTCGCCCGTTCATGCTCTGTCTCTCTCTGTCCCAAAAATAAATAAACTTTGAAAAAAAAAAATTAAAAAAAAAAACTATAAAGTTTAATTACACATTAAAATTATGTAAACATAAAGATAATTATAAAGTTTCAATTGCACATAACCATCAAACAGATCAAAAAATAGGTATTACTGGTACCCCAGAAGTGTGGCTCCCCTCATCGTAACTTCCTCCCCACACTAGAGAGAACTATTCTGATTTTGTGGTAATTTTCTTGTCTTCATGGTATATCCTGTGTATGCATCCATAAGTAATATAGTTCAGTCTTGCCTGGTTTTGAGATTTACAAATAGGGTGAGAATTTATGTATTCTACTTTGTCTTGTTTGCTTCAACATTATGTTTGTGAGATTCTTTCATATTGTAGATACAGGTTTTTTTAATTTTTAAAATTATTTTTAGTAAAAATTTATATGATCACTATAGAATATTCCTTTATGTGATTGTTGCTACAGTTTATCCATTCTGGAGTTTTTTTGTTTGTTTATTTTTATCCTTCCTGCTTTGATGGCGTTTGGATTGGTTTCAGATTTTGGCTATTGATGTTGTTGTAAATGTTCTTGTGCATATGTCCTCGGGTGCGTGTTCACGAATTTGTACACGTAACTCAGAAAACTACTGGGTCAAAGAATATGTGTACCTTTTACCTTCCTAAAGGCCAAATTGTTTTCAAAAGTGGTTGCACCTCCCTTCCACCAGTGTGTGAGACTTAACCATTGTCCCACATCTTTGCTAATATTTGATACTGTGTTTAAAAAAATGTTTTTTTATGTTTTTATTTTATTTTTGAGAGAGAGCGCGAGTGGGGGAGAGGCAGAGAGAGAGGGAGACAGAATCTGAAACAGGCTCCAGGCTCTGAGCTGTCACCACAGAGCCTGACGTGGGGCTCGAACTCACGAACCACGAGATCATGGCCTGAGCCAAAGTCGGAAGCTCAACCAACTGAGCCGCCCAGGTGCCCCCCATTTGATATTGTGTTTTTATTTTTGCCTCTTTAGTAGGTATATGTATAGTAGTATTTTCTTGTGGTTTCAATCCCCTAGACTATTGTGAAGTTGAGGACCTTAATTGTGTTTATGGACTGTTTCTGCATTTTAAAAGAGCCTGTTCAGGTTTTTTGTCTTTCTTTGCAACTGTCTTACAGGAATTGTTTATACGTTCCTTACGCTATTTGTCAGTTGTATATATTGCAAATGTCTTCTCTGTGGCTTTTAAACACAGATTTAATAATATGTTGGTCACCTGTTTTTAAAATATCTTTTATTGTGAAATATGTTCTATTTCATAGAGAAAAGTGGAAAGAACACCTGTGTATGAGTTAACATCGCAGGCCTGAGACTTCTCTTTAGAAAGTCCTGCTTGCAAGATTGGTTCTTGGCTGGCGAGTGGGAACTGGGCTTTTGAAACCTCTCCTACGTCAACATGGTTGTTTTGTCCACCTGGAACTCTAACGCCTGCTTTTATTCTGAGAGTCCACGTTTTTGGTGGGCAGAGGGTGCTTCTGGGACCAGCCCCCAATAAAAACCCTAGACTTGGAGTCTCTGACACGTTTCCTGGGGCAGAAATGTTGCACGTAGCTGCGTCTTCATTGAGAGAACGTGCCCTCGTGAGAGGAGAGAGCACAGGAAGGTGGCACCTGGATTCCCCCAGACTCTGCCTGGTGTGTCCCTTCCCCTTGCTGATCTGGCTGTGTGTCCTTAGCTGTTGGTAGGACTATATGCTGAGTCCCGTAAGTTATCCCAGCAAATCAGCGAATGTTAGGGCGAGGTCTCTGGGGACTCCTGAAATAGCTTAATGATGTATTTATCAAAGCACATACCCCTGTACGTATGTCTCGGGGAAGAAATAGGGCATGGCTAACACCTTCAGAAGCCCTGTGTGTGCCCTGTTCATCCTCTATCCCAAAGATAATCGTTATCCTGACTTTTGTGTAATCGGTACCTTGCTTTTCTCTGTACTCAGCTGTTTCAAAAGTCTTGGTGCTGTTCCAAGCTAAATGACACATAAAAGACTCTTAAATAATTCAATTTTATTTTTTTCTTTTTTGTTAGTGCTTTTTGTATCTTATTTGAGAAATCCCTTAAAATGACAAGTTCTATTCACTTGAAAGTGACTTATGTGTCTGGAGTGAAGTAGGGTGTAAATTTCCTTTCTTCCCCATGTAGATATCCAGGGTACCAGCACCAACTACCGAAAAGACTCATTTGCTAGTGTTCTGTGGTGATAAATGTCATAAATTGTTATAAATTGTGCACGGGCTTGTTTCTGGGTGCTTTATTCTCTTCCACTGGTCTTCCTGTCCTTACACCATCACCCCTATGTTTTTAAAGACTTTTTTTTGTTTGTGTTGTTAAATCTTTATATGTCTGGCAGGGCGAGCCTTGACCACAGACAGTTCTGTTTCTTTGTGAGTGCAAGTTAACTTTTAAAGAAATTTGTCCATTTCATCTAAATTTAATTTTATTGGCACATTATTCAGAATCTGTTATGACATTTTTTAAGTTTATTATTTATTTTGAGAAAGAGAGGAAGCACGAGGTGCGGGGCAGAGAGAGAGGGGGAGAGGGAGAATCCCAAGCAGGCTCTGCACTGTCCGTGTGGAACCCAGTGCTGGGTCAGACTCACAAATGGTGAGATCATGACCTGAACCAAAACCAAGAGCCGGCCGCTTAACCGACTGAGCCACCCAGACGCCCCTGAAAATGATGTTTCAATGTCTGTGGGGAATGTAGTTAACTTTAAGTCTCTTCTTTCACTCCTGATACTGATTTGTGTCTTTTCTCTTGTTCTTGCTAAGTGTTTTCACAGAAACACTTCTTTCTCTTTTCTCATCAGGCTTAGTTTGTTTTTATCTTCTAACTTCATTGAATAGATGCTGTCTGCTCATATTTAGCCTTCTTTTCTAACAATGAAGGCTGTACATTTCCCTGTCACTACCTCTTACGTCGCATATCACATTTTTGTATGTGGACTTTCGTTATTATTCAGTTCCAAATATATTCCAGTACCCATTGTGATATCTTACTTGATCCATGGTTTATTTGCAATTATATTTACTTCCAAACATGAGATTTCTTTTTTTTTAATTTTTTAAATTTTATTTTTTTATTTTAATATTTTTAACATTTATTCATTTTTGAAAGACAGAGACAGAGCACAAGCAGGGGAGGGGCAGAGAGAGGCAGACACAGAATCCAAAGTAGGCTCCAGGCTCGAAGCTGTCAGCACAGAGCCCGACGCGGGGCTCAAACTCACGGACCGTGAGATCGTGACCTGAGCCGAAGTCGGACGCTTAACCGACTGCACCACCCAGGTGCCCCTTACATTTTTTATTTTTAAAAAAATCTATGGCAAAGCAAGATCAGTACAGTAATGAAATATCTGCTTAAGTGTACATTTATGTTCATAAAAATAGTTCATATGTTAGGTCGCAAGAAAAAGGTTAGTAATTTCCATAAAGTAGAAATGTTACAAACAATCCTTACCGCTATGCAACAAAACTAGAAATTTAAAAAGAAATTTTAAAACCCATATGGAACATTAAAACCCTTTAATTGAAGAACCGTTAGATGTTGGGGCACTTGGGTGATTCAGTCAGTAAACTGTCTGACTTCAGCTCAGGTCATGATCTAAATGGTTCCTGGGTTCGAGCCCCGTGTTTGGCTCTGTGCTGCCAGTGCAGAGCCCACTTCAGATCCTCTGCCCCCTTCTCCCTCTGTCCCTCACCTGCTGGCACCCTCTCTCCCTCTCTCTCTCAAAAATAAACATTAAAAATAAATAATGAATAAAGAACTATCAGATGGAAAGGAAATACAAATTGAAATAAAGGATTCCTGAAGACTAATGAAATGAAAACCTAACAAATAGGATTCTGTAAGATACGTATAAAGTAGTGGTTGGGGGGAAATTTATTGGCTTAAACACATTATAAACTTAGAGAAGAAAACACCTGAAGTAAATTCCAGACTTAGAAAGTTAGAATAAAAACAACAAAGTAAAACAAGAGAAAGCACAAGAGAATAGAAATAAAGATCGAAGCAGAGGTCAATGAGATGGAGAACAGAAAAACGTTTGATTGAGAAATCACAATCTTAGATCTTAGACAGTTTAACAAACCAGGTAAACTAATGCTAATTTAAGAAAATTGGGAGAAATCACAAATACAAAATAACAAATGACAAGTGGGAAAAAAATTTTTAATGATATTAATTTGCATACTTCTGTGTTAAATGAATTTGAAAATTCAAATGAAATGGATAATTATTTAGAAAAATGCGATTTACCAAAATTGATGCCAGCAAAGATTAGAAGTTAAATAACTCAATTTTCATAGCATGTGGTTATGAAAAAACTGTCTCCCTGGAAGCAGAAAAACACACTAGATGTAAATGGTTTCACAGAGAAATTCTGTTGAAAATTTTAAGAGTCCGGATAATCCCAGTGCTAAATACATTGTTTCAGAGCATGGGAAATGAAGGAAAACTTCCAAATTATTTTTTTTATTAGTTACTTTGTATTATTACAATCGTCAATTTAGTCGTCTTTAGTTGGTGAAGGGCTAAAGTGAAATAAAATTTGCCCAAAACTTTTCAGTCTTCTAAGATGTCTTTGGGTTTTGTTTTTTTTAAAAACAACTTTATTGATCTACAATAAACTGCAAATATGTAAAGCATACACTTTGATCAGTTTTGCTATGAGGTACCATGACTGCAGTCAGGTTCATGAACATACTCATCTCTCCCAGAAGCTTCCTCGTGCCCCTTTGTAACGCCTCCCTCCTGCTCTCCTTCCCCAGGAGCTCCTGCTCTCCTTCCCCAGAATGAAGAACTCCTATAATTCCTTAAACAAACAACAACCCAATTAAAAGTGGGCAGAGGATCTGAATGGGCATTTTGTCAGAGAAGATACACAGATGGCCAAAAAGCACATGGAAAGATGCTCACCACCACTAATTTATTAGAGAAATGCATGTCGAAAACACTAGATATCATCTCACACTCATTAGGATGGTTACTGTAAAAGCAAAACAAAGACAACAAACAGAAAATAACAAGTGTTGGTGAGGATGTGGAGAAATGAGGACATGGAGAAATTGTGCACTGTTGGTGGGGATGTAGAATGGAACAGACTCTGTGGAATGTAGTATGACTATTCCCCAAAAAACGAAAAATAATAGAATTACTGTGTGATCTACAAATTCCACTTCTGGGTGTATACCCAAAAGAATTGAAAGCAGGGTTTCAGAGATACTCGTACACACATGTTCACAGCATCATTATTCACAATAGCCAAAAAGTGGAAGCAACCCAGATGTCTGTGGACAGAAGAGTGGATGGGCAAAATGTGTGAGATCCATACAATGGAATATCATTGAGCTTTAAAAAAGGAAGGAAATTCTGTCACATGCTACAGCAGGAATAATCCTTGAAGACCATATGCTGAGAAACAAACCAGTCACAAAAAGACAAACACTGTATGGTTCCACTAACGTAATCAAATGGAAACAGAAAGAATGGTGATGATCAGGGACTGGGGGAGGGGGAGGGAGAGAATTATTATTTAACAGGGATAGAAGCTCAGTTTTGCAAGATGAAAAAGTTCTGGCAGTTGGTTGCACGACAGCGTGAACGCACTTTATACCACTGAACTGCACGCTTAAAGATGAGTAAGATGGTAAATTTTACATTATGTGTATTTTACCGCTTTTGAAAATAAAGAAGAGGGGCGCCTGGGTGGCTCAGTCAGTTAAGCATCCGACTTCAGCTCAGGTCATGATCTCACGGTTGGTGGGTTTAAGCCCCGTGTCCAGTCTGTGCTGACAGCTAGGAGCCTGGAGCCTGCTTCGGATTCTGTGTCCCCCTCTCTCTCTGCCCCTCCCTCCCTTCCACTCTGTCTCTCTCTCTCTCTCTCTCAAAAATAAATAAACATTAAAACAATTAAAAAATAAATTAAAAAATAAAAATGAAAAGGAGTGCACGAGCCAGCTTAAAGGAGCTCACTACTCCTAATCAAATACAAAACCATTTGAGCATGAAAATAATGACAGCAATAGATTACAACCCACCAAATACATGAGGAATCAATCCTTACTGATAAAAAGCGAATAGGGGAAAAGGGAAAGTTCTTTCCAGTAGCATGCCAGCTACAAGAGTGATGGATGGGGTTATGAAAACCATCATTATACGGCCGTACTGTTTACAGTCATACTGTTATTTCTTCAGTCATGAGTCATTAGTGGATACTAAAACAGTTACTTTTTTCCAATTATCTTTTTATTATTGATTTCTGGCATAACTACGTTTGGTTGGAGAACATGTGACTTTAATCCATTGAAATAGTTGGGACTTGCCTTATGGCCTAGTTCGTGGTCAGCTTGTGTAAGTGTCTGTTCTCGAAAAGAATGTACATCTTGTAGTTGCAAAGGTGGCGTTATTCAAGTCTTCTGGGCGGTTCCTGATTTTTGTAGTTGCTTGTTTTACCAATTACTGAGAGCTAATTTTAAATCTAGAATTATAGTCTGTTTCCTGTCATTCTATCAGTTTTGCTTCACGTGTCTTGCAGTTACTTTATGGGCCATACAAATTTAAAGTTGTTTCTGGTGAATTGAATTCTTTGTCATTATAACAGTGGCCTGTTTATCTCTGGTAAGGCTTTCTGTCTTAAAATCTGTTTTGTCTGCTACTAATATAAAAGCCTTTGCTGTCTTCTGGTGAGTTTTCACGTTTTTTTTAATCTTCTTACTCACTTTTGAGAGACAGAGCACGAGTGGAGGAGGGGCAGAGAGAGAGAGGGAGACACAGAATCCGAAGCAGGCTCCAGGCTCTGAGCTGTCAGCACAGAGCCTGAAGTGGGGCTCGAATCCACAAACTGTGAGATCATGACCTGATCCGAAGTTGGACCCTCAATCGATTGAGCCACCCAGATGCTCCTTATCTTTTTACTTTTGACGTCTCTATACAACCCAGTGTTTTGGACATGTTTCTAACAAACAGCAAATACAGTAGTTAGATCTCATTTTTTAAGTTCAGATTGATAAACTTTTTAGCCAAAGTAATTGTTCAGTTTATATTTATTGTAATCAACAGATATTTTGACAAGTCTACTACTACCTTCTTTTGTACTTTGTATTATTTTTTTCCCTTTCTTTCCTTTTTAATAGCTTCCTTTTAAGTGAGTTTTTTTTTAAACCATTTCATTTTTCCCTTCTAGATTTTAAGGTGCATGCTCTGTTTTTATACTTCACTGGTTACCTAGAAAGCACAGCGTGCGTATCTGTCCTCTCAAGTCGGCAATGAATCAGCACCTCCCACCCCTCATAACACAGAGGCCTTGGAGCATATTAAATCTCTTTACCTCACTTATGTGTCATTACCTTCGGGTATTGTAACTGTTTGGTTTTTTAGCCCTGTTGCTTTGTGCAGTCAAAGTTTGTTTAGATTTAGCCACATATTTCACCACCTCCTTGATTCTTTCAGTCCAGCCATCATCTGAGAACTTACATCTAGGCTCACTTTTCAACTACCTCAAATATTAAATACATCCTTCAGAATCTCATTTAATGAGACTCACTGGTGGCAGACTTGGTTTTGATTATTTGAAAATGTTTTTATTTCATCTTGATTTTTTTTAATAACAAGTTTGACTTGTAATTCACATAGTCCGAAATTCACCCATTTAAAGAGTACAACTCAGTGGCTCTTATTATATTCCTAGATTTGTGCAGCCATTGTCACGGTTGATTTTAGAACATTGCCATCAGCCCAAAGAGGACCTCCACACCCCTTGCTGTCACCCCCCAATCTGCTCACCACCACCCTCTCCCTCCTCCCCCCAGGTAGTTACTAATCCACTTTCTTTATACAGATTTGCTTATTTCGGACATTTCATATACATGGAATCGTACCATGTGTGGTTCTTTGTGTCTGGCTTCTTTCACTCGGCTAGTATTTCAAGGTTCATCATTATTGTAGCATTTATCAGTATTGAATATGTATTTTCAGTTCTTTTGAGTATATGTCGAGGAGTGAAATGGCTGGTTACTCTGTGTTTAATCTTTTAAAGTACTGCCAGACTTTTCCAACACAGCTGCACCATTTTATATTCTCAACAACAGCATATGAAGATTCCAGTTTCTCTGCATCCTCACCAACACTTACTATCTGTTGCTTTTGTTACAGGCAGTTTTAAAAGTAACAGCTTTATTGAGATGTAATTCATATATCACAAGATTCATCCTTTTAAAGTATACAATTCAGTCTCAATTTTTGAAGGACGTTTTTGCTGGGAAAAGAGTTCTAGGTTATTTTCTATCAGCACGTTGAAAATAACATTCTGCCGTCTTCTGATTTACATTTTTGAAGAGAAATCAATTTTCTATCCAAATGTTGCACAATGATGTATTTCGGTGTGGATTTCTTTTTATCTATCCTGCTCAGAATTTGTTTGCTTTCTTGAATCTGAAGATTCGTCTTTCATTATGGAAGCACCCCAGCTGTTATCTTTTCAGGTATTAATTCTGACCCGGTTTCTCCTCTCTTCCTGGAACTAGATTTCTGTCTAGATTTCTGTAATACTTTCTTACCGTACCCTCCATGTCTTCTTACTTCTCGTATTTTCCACCTCTTTTTTCTTTTCTTTAAGTTTGTTTGTTTGTTTATTTTTGAGAGAGAAAGTGAGTGATGGAGGGGCAGAGAGAGGAGAGAGAGAAGCCCAAGCAGGCCTTGCCCTGTCGGCACAGAGTCCGACAAAGTGTGAGGTCATCACCTGAGCCGAAGTCAAGAGTCGGATGCTCAACCGACTGAGCCACCCAGGCCCGCATCCACCTGTTTTCTTTCTCTCTCTGTGTGTATGCATTTGTTAAGTCGACAACTTACTATGAGGGATCTTAGATTTTGCCCTACTTTTAAACTAGCAAGCTAGCCTGCTACAGTTTTTTCTATACACACATACGTTCGCATTTATGTATGTACTGACAGAACACAAGACCGGAGACACAGATGGTTTATTACAGCAACAACAGCCCGCGATATCTTGCATCAGTTCCCCGCGCCCTAAATCCCACCAGGTGAGGTGATAGGGGCTAGATGATACTGGTGCATACAGTCCAGCGCATCCCAGCAAAAGGAACACCAAAACTTAGAGACTCTGAGCATTTAAGGGTTGCTGGCACACCTGCACATCCTCCCTCCAGAGAGATTGCTCCTTACCCTAGGATGTGGGCGCATCTCTCCCGGATGGGATGGGGAAGGTGCCTCAAGGTTTATTACCCTGAAATGTAAGGAAGTGTCTCCAGGGAGAGGAAGGAGAGGGCTTTCTCTTTGTTACTGTGGGATGTCGCTGGGGAGATACGACTCTAGATCTCTCTGGAGGGATATGCCGTCTCTAGCTGCCAAAGACTTAACATGTCCTTTGCTCAAAAGACTTGGACCATGTAGGAATGTGAGAAATCCCTGGAGACAGATCCTGGACACGTTCTTCTGATTTTCCCTCCCGTTTTCTAAGTACCTCTTCAGTTGTGTGTAACGTGCTGGTAAATCCATTCACTGAATTCTTCTTTTTGGTTATTGCACTTTTCATTTTTAGAAGCTCTCTTGGCAAGGTCATTTTTATAGTTTTCTGGTTACTGCAGATAATTCCAAGCTTGTCTTTGATTTTTCTAAACACAGTGAGTTTAATTGCTTTATATACTTTTATGCCCAATACTGTTTGGCTTTCTTAGTACAACTAATTCTTCTTCCTGGTGCCTCGTTTCCTTGTGTGCTTGGCTGTTTTTTGTCTGTGTTTGCTACATATTGTCTTGAAAAATTATTTGTGGGAATTACTTAAGGCCTAAGGTAAAGGTACATTCTTCCGGAGACATTTTTGCATTTGTTTCCGCTTTGCTTTAGGATGCTTTGGCATTAGGATTGCTTTACTGTAAATTCATGACTCAAAGTTTTAAAAAATTATTCAGGTGTAAAAATTGATTTGAAAATATTCTCGGGCTTGTGGGTTCAGGGTCTCTCCCTCTCAGTCCTTCAACAACTGGTGACTTTCCTTCACTTACAGATACCAGCGATAGAAATGGAATTTAATTTTACTTTACCCCTTTGGGGTGCTGGTTTTATAGCAGAACATTTCCCACCCTGGTTAGGCCTTAACTCGGACTTTGTCCATCTTTTCACTCCAAGGCTGTCAAAACTGATATCTCGATTCTCAGAATTAGACATCCATCTTAGGATAAAAGCAATTTCAGGGCTTTCCGTAACTCTCTGATTGCTCGCTTTCGTTTACATTTTGGCCTGATAATTTTTTTAACTTCTTATCAGAGATTTGATATATTTAATAAGTCCTTTTTTTACTCAACAATAATCTAGAGCAACTCTCAAACTTTTTTTATAAAGGGCCAGGTAGCAAATATTTTAGGCTTTGCAGACTAGATAGTCTTTTGTGATAACTACCCAGCTGTTGTGCTAAAGCATCATAGGTAGTATGTGAACAAATAAGCATGGTTGTGTTTCACTAAAATGTTTTTTACAAAAACCGGCTGCAGGCCAGATTTGGCCCGTGAGTCCTAGTTTGCCAGCTCCAGATCTAGAGTCTTTTGCTTACTGAACATCCCAGTAACACTTGTTAAATACCGAATACTTTCCCTATTTTGTTGTGTTTCTTTCATCACACATTAAACATGTTTTAGAGACTAGATTTTCCTGTATTTCTTTTTTTTTTTTAAGTTTATTTTGAGAAGAGGGGGGAGAGAAGGAGAGCATGTGGGGGAGGGACAGAGAGAGAGGGGGAGAGAGAATCTCAAGCAGGCTCCACACCCTCAGCGCAGAGCCTAACCTGGGGCTTGATCCCATGAACCCTGAGATCACCTGAGCCAAAACGAAGAGTTGGACATTTAACCAACTAAGCCACCCAGGCACCCTTATTTTTCTTTTTTAAAGATGAGTACCATGACATTTAAATGACTGTTACATTTAATATGATTGTATTTCTAATGCTAGTTACAACCCCAGTGTTACTTAATATTCTTGTCTTGTGCTTTTGTCAAATGAACTTTAGAAGCATTTTTGTTGAGTTTTGTGAAGTATTCTGTGGTGTTTTAATTAGAATTTTGTTAAACTCACGAATTAATTTATGAAAAATTGTTATCTTAATGATGTTTAAAACTTTTCATTGAAGAACATGAAATATTTCTCTATTTTTCTAAATTTTTCTTTTTTTCTCCCAGTAATATTTGGTCATTTTCTTTATATCACGAAGATATATGTCTTTTGCTAGGTTAATTGGTAGTTTAATGCTTCTCATTGCCATTGTTAACTGAATGCTTTTTTAAAAATTGTATTTTCGGGTTAGTTATTACCACTACATGAGAATGCATCTGACTTCTGTGGATTTATATTTATCTTTTATTTAACCATTTTGCTGAAGTTTTAATTATCTATTGTTATGACTGATTTTCTTTGGATTGTGTTGGTATATAATCATATTGTCTGCATGTAATGATATTTTCATCTATTCTTTTCTAGTATTTCCTTTTTGAATAATTTTGCATTGGCAAAAATGTCCACTGTGAGAGTGAAAATAGGAGAACAGCCTTGTTTTTTGCCCCTATTTTTTCATGGATTCACCCCTATTGTAAAATACAAGATAATACAGTGGGTCTCAATTTTAACTTTTTTTTTTTTTGTCTTTTGTCTTTTTTTTTTTTTTAAGTGGGCTTCATGCCCAGCACAGAGCCCAATGTGCAGCTTGAACTCACAACCCTGAGATCAAGACCTGAGCTGAGATCGAGTCGGACGCTTAACTGACTGAGCCACCCAGGTCCCCTTTGATTTTAACTTTAATTCTGTGTTTTAATGTCTCAGAAGTGGTTTGAGTTTTATCAGATGGCTTTTCAAAAATGTACTAATAGTACATACTGTATGATTCTCTATATATGAATTAGGCAAAACTAATCATTGGTGATACAGTCAGATAGTGGTTACATCTGGCATATATTAACTGGGAGAAGGAACAAGAAAGCATATTGTGCTAGAAATGTTCTGTACTGTGATTTGAGTGTTGCTTTTATAGGCAGATATATAAGTAAAACCATATTGAGATGTTTAAGATCAGTGCACTTTACTGCATGTATGTTTTACCCCAATAGAAATGTATTTTTAAAATCTGTTGATCTGATCATACTGATTGAAAAACATTTTTTTTTCTGTTTATTTTTGAGAGAGAGAGTGGGCATGTGTGCTCGCACGCAGGAGAGGGGCAGAGAGAAAGGGAGATAGGGGACCTGAAGCAGGCTGTGTGCTGATAGCAGGGAGCCCAATGTGGGGCTCAAACTCAAAACCGCGAGATGATGATCTGAGCCAAAGTCAGGTGCTTACCTGACTGAGCCACCCAGGCGCCCCTGATCACACTGATTTTTATTGATTAAACTGTTAAAATGATATATTGTTACTTTAAATACATTTTTACTATTGATTTTAAAAAGAGAGACCATTAAAAAACCCGTGTAATAAAAACAGTGATACAGAAGATCTTTGGGCAAATGGACCCAGCAACCACCTGATACCCAGTAATTAATAAATTTTCCTTCTTGTGGGATACGGTGGGATTACAAGTTTTGACAGCTCTGCTTTTCTTAGGTAAGTCATACAGAGCTATGCCTCTTCCCAGAAGAAACTATGTATGGCAATAAATGGAAGAAAACCCACTTTTATAAGATCCTAGTCAAAAGTCTCTCTCTGTCTAGAAATTGTGTTTGCTTGATGTTTGATTTGATTACAGGAGAGAGGTGTTACTTTCCACTGGTGCCCCATCGAGGTGACCTTGAGGTTCATGAGGTTATGATTGGCTCCTGCTCTTGCCCTAGAAGGTAGCTTAGCCTTTGAACAGTAACCACATGGAGCTCACCCCCGAAACCTCCACTTCTAGCGGAAGACAGGAAGCAGTGCAAGACATACCTGAATGTTAGTTGGCGCTGAATTTCTTAAGAGCGGTCTTTTTGGCAGTCTGTCCCCCGGTCCTGAAATAGCCATCTCAAGACAACAAAAAGAGTAAAAGAAAGACTTGACCTAGAGAAAAGGTAGTACGGATTTTGATAGATCCCAAAATAGCAATGGTCTATTTTGATCCCAAAATGAGCAATAGTCTCATTTATTTGAAAGAAGAGGAATTCTGCCTTTAAAAAAAGAAAGAAAGAGAACTTCGCTTCCTTTGTCCTATGTCTTGCTGTTTTCCTGCAGTCTCTTTTTAACCTTTTGTTGTAATAACTGCGTGTCGCAATAACAATGCTTTTCCTGCTAGTGTTACTAGGACGTTGTCTGACGGACCTGGTTAACTCAGATCATGTGCTCCTTCCGCTAACTTCTTACATTTTTGTTTTTGTTGGTTTTTAAATGCTGAAAAAAGTTAACAGTTTATTATAATTTCTTTTATTTAACAACCGAGGAAGTTCGTGGCCACCAGCAGTTCCAGTGCAATTTCAGGGGTGGGGACAGTTCAGGCGTCTCTGTTGGAGCTGTGAGTGTAGCGAACCGTGTAGGTGAGATCCGCATGTACTTTTGATAGCGCAGGTGGAGGGATCCCTCCGAAATCGACTTCATTAGCCTCCCGCGCAGCAGACTGTCCAGGGCCACGCAAAGAGGCTTTTGTTGTTCCAGATGTTAGCGTAAGTCCACGACCGTCCAAAGATAGCAGCTTGGCACGTGATGTCAGGGCCTTAAAGGCCATCGTCAGTTTTCTCTTCTCCATCCCTTACGTGTTCTTAGGAAATTCTGCTTCAAATCCACAGAGACGTTACTAGCTTCCTGGGGAGGCCGGGGCGCAGAATCTGCTGCCCGCTTCCGCCTACCTAAGCTTTTGTTTTTAAAATCAGTGTTGCTATTTGTACGTTTCTTAACAGCCAGTTTTGAAGGTAAGGCTTCAATCTTACAATGTTCAGACTCCAAAAAGGTATTTCTCCTGTCACATGTGAATGAAAGTTGCTTGGGTCTTGTATGCTGAGGATCTTATAAATGCTGTGTCCCTCAAATAGTCAGAAGTAATTCTGTTTATTACTACAAATGTGATACTTTTTTTCTAAGCTACTTGTAGAATTTTTTTAAAAAAATTTTCCTTGTGGAGGCGCCTGGCTGGCTCAGTCAGTAGAATGTGCAGCTCTTGATCTCGGGGTCATGAGTTTGAGCTCCACATTGGAGGTAAAGCGTACTTAAAAAACGATAATAATAAAATCTTTTAAATAAAAATTTTCCTTGCAGTTTAATGTCCTTAGACTACTTCTTAGTATCATGACCTGTTTGTTAAATAAAGGCCCTTTCAGTTTCTGGCCTAAACTATTTTTGTTTATTCAAGACACTGTTCAGATGGGACTCTTTTAATCCTTTATTCTTTGCCATTGGTTTCTTTTAATTCAAAAGAATTTAAGTCTCATTTGCTGGGTGTATGTTTTGTATTCCAGCACTGGATTGTTATCATCCTCTTCCTTCTTTTCACTGATTTATTTATTCTGTCTGTGCATGGATATGGTCTTCTGGTTTATCATGTTTCATTCGGTAAATTTTTTTGCACTGTTGAATTAGTGTTTTGTTTATTGCAATGGCTTAAGGATAACTTCCCCCCTTAAGTAAGAGAAAATTGTGATCATTTTCCAAATTATACTTGTGATTCCTGTGGTGGGTCTAATTCAGAGATTTACTTTAAAGTTTTCTGGGCTCATTGCTTTGTTCCTCTCCTTCAGTATTGTAGAGCCTTTCACTGGTCTCTAGTTTCAGTTTATTCTCCTCCTTTAATGTCATACCACCGATACTTGCTGTTGTTGGTAAATAATTTTGTGTGTGTCGGACAACTTAACGATGTTTTATTTCAACGTTTATTTATTTTTGGGACAGAGAGAGACCGAGCATGAACGGGGGAGGGGCAGAGAGAGAGGGAGACACAGAATCGGAAACAGGCTCCAGGCTCTGAGCCATCAGCCCAGAGCCTGACGCGGGGCTCGAACTCACGGACCGCGAGATCGTGACCTGGCTGAAGTCGGACGCTTAACCGACTGCGCCACCCAGGCGCCCCAACGATGTTTTAATGGAGTATACAAAGGAGACCCCTTTTTGCTTCTCAGCGTTCACCAATGTCTTCAAAGTGTTCTCACTGAAGGATTTGGAGTAGAAAATTGTGTACTTGCTACCATGCTTTGGAGTATGTCTTTCGCTAAAGGTTGCTACCCTGTAGCAATAACCAGAGTCATGTAGCTTAAAAGTAGGGGTCCCTGGGTGGCTTAGTCAGTTGAGTGTCCGACTCTTGATTGTGGCTTAGGTTCGTGGGATTGAGCCCCGCATCCAGCTCTGTGCTTACATCACGGGATTCTCTCTTACTGCTTGGGATTCTCTCTCTGCCCCTCCTCCGCTTGTACTTGCATGCGCACACGTGCGCGCTCTCTCTCAAAAGAAATAAATAATAAAACATTAAAAAAACTAGAAGTAGAGAATAGCCCAGGGTTAAGGCTGCCTGCATGCCAACTATAAATCCATAATGTTATCACTACAGTTATGAAATATTTCATCAAAATTTGTACTATCGAGATGGCTATATACACATATCATCATGCTGTGGAGTAATGTTAGAAATCTCTATTCGAATACCATGGCTGGTTTTGGGGCACCTGGGGGGCTCAGTCGGTTGAGCGTCCGACTTCAGCTTGGGTCATGATCTCACGGTCCGTGAGTTCGAGTCCCACATTGGGCTCTGTGCTGACAGCTCAGGGCCTGGAGCCTGCTTCAGATTCTGTGTCTCCCACTCTCTCTGCCCCTCCCCTGCTCATGCTCTGCCTCTCTCTGTCTCAAAAATAAATAAAAACATTAAAAAAAAATTAAAAAAAAAAAGAATACCATGCTGGTTTTGATCCAAAAATAAGTAAGACATGGAAAATTCATAAAAGGATGCGATAGAAACTGTGAAAACTTAGAAGAAATATGGGACAAAGTTAAGTAATGATACTATGGACCATTTTGTTCTTAGTGTCTTAAGGCTGGAGGTCTGTGTGCCTCTGCCCCCCACATCAGCTGCTGAGGTTGAAATTCTGAGAGGCAGTAGTGTGACTTCAGTCTTTCTCATTTAGACTGTGAAAGACTTCCACGTTGGATGGACCTTGGAGAGAGCATATTTAAACAAAATACTAAGTCTTTTAAACTAGATGCAAAATGGGGAGGTGCCAGGATGCCTGGCTGGCTCAGTCAGAGGAGCATGTGACTCTTGATCTCGGGGTCATGAGTTTGAGCCCCACATTGGGCATAGAACTTACATTTAAAAAAAAAAAAAAGAAGGTAACGAAACGGGAAGGTGCCTTTGGACACACAGAGACTGTGGTCTTAACATATTCTCTACGAGGGGTGCCTGGGTGACCCAGTCAGTTAAGCGTCTGACTCTTTGTTTCAGCTCATGATTTCACAGTTACACAAGTTCGAGCCCCGCACTGGGCTCGCCCTGACAGTGCGGAGCCTGCTTCGGATTCTCTGTCTGGCGCTATCTCTGTCTCTCAAATAAACTAAAAAAATATATATATACACCACGAAAAAAGAAATCAGGGCCCTTTGGGGAAATGGCTGATTCTAAGTCTGGAGCAAAAAATGCAGAAGATTAGCCTGGGATGTCTTTTCATTCCAGATAGTGAGAGAGCTCGCAAAGACTATTTTAGGACTACTTTAGCAAGGACTATCAAGGTTACGTCAAAAAGACTAAAGAGGCTCCCGCTGGCCAAACATGAAACAATTGGAGAATCAATAAGGACGATAACTGTATTGGACTAAAATATGCCTAAAGTGGGAGCACCTGGGTGGCACAGTCAGTTAAACATCTGATTCTTGGTTTTGGTTCAGGTCATGATCTCATGGTTTGTGAGTTCGAGTCAGGCTCTGTGCTGGCCGTGTAGAGCCTGCTTGGGATTCTGTCTCACCCTCTCTCTCTGCCCCCCCCCCATTTGTGTGTGAGTATGTGTGCCCTCTCTATCTCAAAAGATAAACTTAAAAAAAAAATACACTAAATATGTTTAACCTATGAGTTCATAATAATAATGAAAGATAATTGAGCATAATTGAAGGTTGTTAGAAAATCAAGTCATTATTTTGAAAATTAATAAAGGAAAGAATCTAACATCCTGTCTTTCCCACGTGAACTGTAGTATACTAGGTAACAAAATAGTAGATTCGAGAAGGCTTCTCTTGATAGAAATATTCAAGATAATGAAAAAGGAGGGATGACAGGATTAAAATACATCATTTTAGGGGCACCTGTGTCTCGGTCAGTTAAGCATCCGACTCTTGATTTTGGTTCAGGTCATGATCTCAGGTTCGTGAGATCAAGCCCTAAGTCAGGCTCCACGCTGAGCATGGAGCCTGCTTGTGATTCTCCCTCCCTCAGTTCCTCCCCCGCTCACTTGCGTGCATGTGTGCTCTCCTCTCTGTCTCTCTCTCTCTCTCAAAGATCAATAAACATTTTTTGAAAAAATGAAAATAAGGTAAAACAGGGGTGGCTGGTTCAGTCAGAGGAGTCGTGTTGCTCTTGAGGTCATAAGTTTTGAGCCCCACATTGGATGTAGAGATTACTAAAATAAATAAGTAAACTTAAAAAAAAATCAAGTGAAACAGTTGTCAAACGTAGTTTATTTTAATGATCAGTGAGTGGATTGTGATTTATGCAGAGCATCATATTTCCATGAGTATCATCTAGTGTTGTTAACCCTTCCTCCTCAGTTACATGGCATTAAATAAAAGTAGGTTTCTGATAAAGATGGAATGGGAGAGGGATTGTAACTATCAGCTCGAGTGAGACTTTTCTTTTAATGTTTATTTATTTGGGGGAAGAGGCAGAGAGAGAATCCCAAGCAGTCTTCGGACTGTCAGCTCAGAGCCGGATGCAGGGCTTGAACTCGTGAACCGTTAGATCATGACCTGAACCAGAATCAAGAGTTGGATGCTTAACTGGCTGAGCCACCCAGGTGCCCTGGAATGAGAATTTTTAAGCCTAGATTTCAGCTCTCCCGTCTTCCTTCAGCCCCAGGAATTTTCGGGTCGCTGAGGCCGTGCGTTACCCTGTGCTGTAGTTCAGCGATTTCACGCTTGTCACACGAGGGATGTAAATCTGCTTGGTAAAGTACTCTTTCAGGCTGAGACTTGATAATGATGAAGTCTGGCCTCTTGCTGGCAAACCGTCGTTCTCGTTGGTGATCCCTTTCTTCTTTTCCCGAGTTTCCCCTCGGGCCGAGAACTGCGTTCATCTGTTCTTTGGGTTTTCAGGGTGCCTTCTTCAGTTTCTCACACCGCCCTCCCCGGGCGGCTTCTGCTTGCTCCCCAGGCCCAAGCCAGGTCCGGTTTTCCTCCAGATCGTTTCCAAATAATCTCTTCTCTGATGTCTTTTGTGCTTATTTTAGCATTGGGGGAATCCAGGTCATTTTGCTATTTAACTAAGCCTTCAGTGAGTTAAAGATTATACATTTTATTTATTTATTTTGTCTTCAAGTACATTCCATCTGTTTAATTCCTCATGTCATTCTTATGAGACCAAATTTACATTGTGACATCCTTGCATAATCTCTCCTATCCACTTCCTCCTCTTTGCTGTGTCTTCTGACCATTATGTAACAGGACTACAGATTTCCTAGGTCTGATCCAGCTAATTAACATGCTACTCAGCTCATCCACTGACGGCTTTGTAGCAACTACTTTATTTTTTAAAAAATTAGTTCTTTTCTTTATAACTGAATATCCAACTTCATATTTCCAATATCTTTCATTAAGTCTCTGAGGACGTTTTATCACTCCTCTCAAAGTAGGATATTTTGGTTTAATGACTTTCTATTATATTCTTTTTTCTATTTCATTGATCCTGGTTTTTTTACATCAATTAATTGATTTTTTAATTTATATCCAAGTTAGTTAGCATATAGTGGAACAATGATTTCAGGAGTAGATTCCCTGATGCCCCTTACCCATTTAGCCCATCCCCTCTCGCACAACCCCTCAAGCACCCCCTCAGTTTGTTCTCTATATTTGAGTCTCTTATGTTTTGTCCCCCTCCCTGTTTTTATATTCTTTTTGTTTCCCTTCCCTTATGTTCATCTGTTTTGTATCTTAAAGTCCTCATATGAGCGAAGTCATATGATACTTGTCTTTCCCTGACTAATTTTGCTTACCATGATACCCTCCGGTTCCATCTATGTAGTTGCAAATGGCAAGATTTCATTCTTTTTGATTGCAGAGTAATACTCCATTGTGTGTGTGTGTGTGTGTGTGTGTGTGTGTGTGTGTGTGTGTGTGTATACACACACACACACCACATCTTTATCCATTCATCTGTCAGGGACATTTAATTTTTTGAGGAATCTCCATACAGTTTTGCAGAGTGGCTGCACCAGTTTGCATTCCCACCAGCAGTACAAAAGGGATCCTCTTTCTCCACATCCTCGCCAACGTCTATTGTTGCCTGAGTTGTTCATGTTAGCCATTCTGACAGGTGTGAGGTGGTATCTCATTGTGGTTTTGATTTGTATTTCTCTGATGATGAGTCATGTGGAGCATTTTTTCATGTGTCGGTTGGCCATCTGCATGTCTTCTTTGGAGAAGTGTCTATTCATGTCTTTTGCCCATTTCTTCACTGGATTATTTGTTTTTTGGGTGTTGAGTTTGATAAGTTCTTTGAAAATTTTTTTTAACGTTTATTTTTGAGAGGGGGGAGGAGAAGCAGAGAAAGAGAGGGAGAGACACAGAATTGAAGCAGGCTCCAGGCTCTGAGCTGTCTGCACAGAGCCTGACATGGGGATTAAACTCACAAACAGGGAGATCATGACCTGAGCCAAAATTGGACGCTTAACTGACTGAGCCACCCAGGTGCCCCTGGTAAGTTCTTTATAGATTTTGTATACTATCCTTTATCTGATATGTCATTTGCAAATATCTTCTCCCATTCTGTAGGTTGCCTTTTAGTTTTGCTGATTGTTTCCTTCGCTGTGCAGAAGCTTTTTATTTTGATGAGGTCCCAGTAGTTCATTTTTGCTTTTGTTTCCCTTGCCTCCGGAGACATGTTGAGTAAGAAGTTGCTGTGGCCAAGATCAAAGAGGTTTTTGCCTGCTTTCTCCTCTAGGATTTTGATGGCCTCCTGTCTTATGTGTAGGTCTTTCATCCATTTTGAGTTTATTTTGTGTATGGTGTAAGAAAGTGGTCCAGGTTCATTCTTCTGCATGTCGCTGTCCAGTTTTCCCAGCACCACTTGCTGAAGAGGCTGTCTTTATTACATTGGCTATTCTTTCCTGCTTTGTCAAAGATTAGTTGGCCATATGTTTGTGGGTCCATTTCTGGGTTCTCTGTTCTGGTCCATTGATCTGAGTGTCTGTTTTTGTGCCGGTACCATACTGTTTTGATGATTACAGCTTTGTAATATAGCTTGAAGTCCGGGATTGTGATGCCTCCAGCTTTGGTTTTCCTTTTCAAGATTGCTTTGGCTATTTGGGGTCTTTTCTGGTTCCATACAAATTTTATGATTGTTTGTTCTAGCTCTGTGAAGAATGCTGGTGTTATTTGATAGGGATTGCATTGAATATGTAGATTGCTTTGGGTAGTATGGACATTTTAACAGTGTTTGTTTTTCCAATCCATGAGCATGGAATATTTTTCCATTTTTTTGTGTGTCTTCAATTTCTTTCATAAGCTTTCTATAGTTTTCATTGTATGGATTTTTCACCTCTTTGGTTAGGTTTATTCCTAGGTATTTTATGGTTTTTGGTTCAATCGTCAATGGGATCAAGTCCTTGATTTCTCTTTCTGCTGCTTCATTATTGGTATATAGAAATGCAACCAATTTCTGTGCGTTGATTTTATATCCTGCGACTTTGCCGAATTCATGGATCAATTCTAGAAGTTTTTTGGTGGAATCTCTTGGGTTTTCCATGTACAGTATCATGTCATCTGCGAAGAGTGAAAGTTTGACTTCTTCCTGGCCAATTTGGATGCCTTTTATTCCTCTGTGTTGTCTGATTGCTGAGGCTCAGACTTCCAATACTGTGTTGAATAACAGTGGTGAGAGTGGGCATCCCTGTGTTGTTCCTGACCTTAGGGGGAAAGCTCTCTGTTTTTACCCGTTGAGGATGATATTAGCACTGGGTCTTTTGTATATGGCTTTTATAATCTCAAGGTATGATCCTTCTCTCCCTGCTTTCTTGAGGGTTTTTATCAAGAAAGGATGCTGTATTTTGTCAAATGCTTTCTCTGCATCTATTGAGAGAATCATGTGGTTCTTATCCTTTCTTTTATTGATGTGTTGAATCACATTGATTGTTTTGCGGAAATTGAACCAGCCCTGAATCCCAGGTATAAATCCCACTTGGTTGTGGTGAATACTTTTTTTAATGTATTGTTGGAGATGGTTGGCTAATATCTTGTTGAGGATTTTTGCATCCATGTTCATCAGGGAAATTGGTCCATGGTTCTCGTTTTTATTAGGGTCTCTGTCTGGTTTCGGTATCAAGGGTAATGCTGGCTTCATAGAATGAGTTTGGAAGTTTTCCTTCCATTTCTATTTTTTGGAACAGCTTCAAGAGAATAGGTGTTAACTCTTCTTTAAACATTTGGTACAATTCCCCTGGAAAGCCGTCCAGCCCTGGACTCTTGTTTTTGGGGAGGTTTTTGGTTACTAGTTCGATTTCTTTGATGGTTATGGTTCTGTTCAAATTTCCTATTTCTTCTTGTTTCAGTTTTGGTAGTTTATATGCTTCTAGGAATTTGTCCATTTCTTCCAGATTACCCATTTTGTTGGCATATAATTGCTCACAATATTCTATTATTATTGTTTGTATTTCTGCAGTGTAGGTTGTGATCTCTCCTCTTTCATTCTTCATTTTATTTATTTGGGTCCTTTCCTTTTTCTTTTTGATCAAACTGGCTAGGGGTTTATCGATTTTGTTAATTCTTTCAAGGAACCAGCTCCTAGTTTCGTTGATATGTTCTATTGGTTTTTTGGTTTCAATAGTATTGATTTCTGCTATAATCTTTATTTTTTACTGTCTTCTGCTGGTTTGGGTTTTATTTGCTGTTTTTTTTCCAGCTCTTTAAGGTGTAAGGTTAGGCTGTGTATCTGAGACCTTTCTTCCTTGTTTAGGAAGGCCTGGATTGCTATATACTTCCCTCTTCTGACCGCCTTTGCTGCGTCCCAGAGGTTTGGGTCTGTGGTGTTATCATTTTCATTGGCTTCCATGTACTTTTTAATTTCCTCTTTAACTTCTTGATTAGTCCATTCATTCTTTTGTTTGTAGGATGGTCTTTAGTCTCCAGGTATTTGTTATCTTTCCAAATTTTTTCTTGTGGTTGATTTCAAGTTTCATAACATTATGGTCTGAAAATATGCACGGTATGATCTCGATCTTTTTGTACTTGTTGAGGGCTGATTTGGGTCCCAGTATGTGATCTATTCTGGAGAATGTTCCATGTGCACTCAAGAAGAATGTGTATTCTACTGCTTTAGGATGAAATGTTCTGAATATATCTGTTAAGTCCATCCAGCCCAGTGTGTCATTCAAAGCCATTGTTTCCTTGTTAATTTTGTGTTTAGATCATCTGTCCATTGCTGTAAGTCAGGTGTTGAAATCCCCTACTATTATGGTATTATTATCAATGAGGTTTTTTTTTATGTTTGTGATTAATTGATTTATATATTTGGAGCGTAAATGTTTACAATTGTTAGGTCTCCTTGGTGGATAGAGCCCTTAATTATGATATAATGCCCTTCTTCATCTCATGTTACAGTCTTTATTTTGAAGTCTAGATTGTCTGATATAAGTATCGCTACTCTGGCTTTCTTTTGGTGACCATTAGCATGATAGATGGTTCTCCATCCCCTTACTTTCAATCTGAAGGTGTCTTTAAGTCTAAAATGGGTCTCTTGTAAACAGCATATAGATGGATCTTGTTTTCTTATCCATTCTATTACGTTGTGTCTTTTGATTGGAGCATTTAGACCATTGATGTTTAGAGTACTGAAAGATATGAATGTATTGCCATTATGTTGCCTGTAGAGTTGGAGTTTCTGGTGGTGTTCTCTGGTCCTTTCAAGTCTTTGTTGCTTTTGGTCTTTGAGGTTTTTGTTGTTGTTTTGTTTGTTTGTTTGTTTGTTTTGTCTTTTCTCCCCTCAGAAAGTCCCCCCTTAAAATTTCTTGCAGGGCTGGTTTAGTGGTCATGAACTCCTTTCATTTTTGTTTGGGTAACTTTTTTATCTCTCCTTCTATTTTGAATGACAGCCTCGCTGGATAAAGAATTCTTGGCTGCATATTTTTGTGATTCAGCACATTGAATATATCCTGCCCCTCATTTCTGGCCTGCCAAGTTTCTGTGGATAGGTCTGCTGCGAACCTGGTCTGTCTTCCCTTGTAGGTTAAGGACTTTTTTTCCCTTTCTGCTTTCATGATTCTTTCCTTGCCTGAGTGTTTGTGAATTTGACTATAGGATATGCCTGTTGATGGTCAGTTTTTGTCGAATCTAATGGGAGTTCTCTGTGCTTCCTGGATTTTGATGTCTGTATCTTTCCTCAGGTTAGGAAAGTTTTCCGCTATGATTTGCTCGCATAAGTTTTCTACCCCTTTTTCTCTCTCTTCATCTTCTGAGACCCCTACGATTCTGATGTTATTCCTTTTTAATGAGTCACTGAGTTCTCTAAAGATTATATATTTAAAATTTCACCATTTGTAAAAAATGTCAAAACAATTTATTGACCCAAAAAACCCTAATTAATCTGGGAACAGTTGAGACAGTGCTCCACCCCCACCCCCAAGGAATACTATGATTAATGTGATGTACATAACTCTGCTGATAGTTCTTTTCCTCACTGTTTAGGATCATGGCTGCTATTCCCCAGAATAATCTACAGGAGCAGCTGGAACGCCACTCAGCCAGAAAACTTAATAACGGATTAAGTCTTGCAAAACCGAAATCTTCGTAAGTATTTTGGCTGTCATACAGACACTGACCCACAGTATCATACAGATGAGATCTCTTCCCTTTCGACCCTTTCACTGCACATCAGGAAATGAAGCTGAGAGGGCCAGTGACTCTCCTACTTTGCAAATTAATGGTAGAACATGTTTTAGCAGCACCAGGTGCTAAATTGTTCAGTGACTTTGCATTGTTCCTGGTGCATAATGCTTGCTCAGTGAATATTTGTGGGATGAATGAATAGTGAATCCTATAAATTTGGGCAAACAGGTATTTTTAATATTTTAATATAATTTTATATCCATTCCAAGAACAGTTTATATGGAAATGACAGCTCTCCAGTTCTGTTCTCTCCTCTAAGCTAGACTCCAAACTGCTTGTAGTGATACTTAATTTCTCTTCTTAACTGTGCCTGTACCAAGACTAGACACTGTTCTGGGCGCTGGCTTTAAAGTTACCATTGACCTTCATGACACTAAACCTCACAGACGCCCAGGATACCTGTCTCTTTTACTTGTTTTTCAGATTTCAGTGGAGCCTCTTTGGGTTTTGCCTCTTTTCCCCATAAAACTTGTATCAGAATGGCAACAAGTTGCCACATATGAGTTTCTTCTCTGTTTCTTTGATGCTGTCCCCTCCCACTGGAGGTGCTGCTGGCTGAGGATGGCCAGCCTGAGAAATAAAGTAGTGGGAATGGCCCCGACACTCTCAAAACTGAATAATTAGCTTCTGCATTAGAAAGATCAGAGCATACTGCGGCACCCGGGTGTCTCAGTCGGTTAAGCGTCTGACTCTTGATTTCAGCTCAGGTCATGAAGTCACAATTCAAGAGTTCAAGCCTGGCATTAGGCTCTGCACTGACGGTGTGGAACCTGCTTGCGATTCTGGCTCTCTCTCCCTGTCTCTGCCCCTTCCGTGCTCGCTCACTCGCTCTCTCTCTCTCTCTCTCTCTCTCTCAAAATAAATAATATAGGGGCGCCTGGGTGGCGCAGTCGGTTAAGCGTCCGACTTCAGCCAGGTCACGATCTCGCGGTCTGTGGGTTCGAGCCCCGCGTCGGGCTCTGGGCTGATGGCTCAGAGCCTGGAGCCTGTTTCCGATTCTGTGTCTCCCTCTCTCTCTGCCCCTCCCCCGTTCATGCTCTGTCTCTCTCTGTCCCAAAAATAAATAAACGTTGAAAAAAAAAACAAAAAACAAAAAACAAAATAAATAATATAAACTTTAAAAAAAAAGAAAGATCAGCTCATACAAAATAAAATTTAAGTTACCTTACACATTTAAAAACCAGAGAGGGAACAGGTTCTTTGATCACTTGTGATATAGTTAAGGTGAGTTGCTGTATAAATCAGGAACAGATTTTAGAGTTTTGTATAGTTGGTGTGTTTGTTAAAACTCGTCAGTCTAATTCGGTTTTCCAATTATTTTTCAGAGGTTTCACTTTTAAAAAGAAAATATCTTCAGCCAACGATGTATCTGTCACTAGTGTATCAGTAGCAAAAGCACCTGTGTTAAGTGATAAAAGCGTTAATGTTACTGAGACCTTTTCCTTTAGTGAACCTTCACCTCATATCACAAGTCAGCAGACAAGGGTCAATGACTTTAAAAATGCTCCAGCAGGACAGCAAACCAGGAGAGCTGTTTCAAAACCATCATTGCCAGATTTGCTGCAGGTTCCACGGGGAGTTTTTTGTAATACCCGGAACACATCGGTTGTAAAGAAATCCAGTAACGCTACTTTCAAGAAATTAGAATTTAGTTCTTCATCAGATTCTTTTGTTACCGTCGATGATTGGGATGATATGGATGACTTTGATATTTCTGGAAATTCAGAAGCATTTGTTACACCGTGCAAAAGTCACGTTGTAAGAGTAAGCACTGCTCAGAAATCGAAAAAGAGCAAGAGAAACTTTTTTCAAGCACAGCGATCTCAAACAAATACAATAAAGGCTGATGTGACTCCGTCCTCCTCTGCAAGCGAGCCAGCATGTGTGACTAAGGAACAGAACAACTACTCGGAATGGTTAAGTAACGACGTGATTTGCATTGACGATGACCCTATTCCCGAAGAGCTTCTAGGTCGAGATGCTCAGGATGGTCACCCTGTAAAAACTCACTTGGGAAAAGAAAGAGGTAAAAATTATATTTTATCTCCTTTTAGTATGTTGATTGTATTAATTTATTCAAAGCCAGGCGTTGGGAACTACCGCAAGGAGATACAGTTGTTTTCCTTAGGCCCTTTGGAGGAACTTACTGAACAATGTGTCGGCCACGTCTTGAGGCAGGACCTACAGAAAAGATTTTATTCTGATAATATTATTATATAAACACGAAAAATAGCTCTATAATTTTACTTGTGAAGAAAATAAAGTCCATAGAGTTAAATGGTTTCTTAATGGTCTCCTGGCTAGTTGGTAGAATTGGGATGTGGAACTAAGCCTTTCTGTTATAATTCCTTTATGGCTTGCTCCCATCTAAAATTAATGTAGAATATGATCTAATTATACCATTAAAGTTTTACACATTCAAATCATTTTCTGTGTAGCTGTCATAATTATTAGGTGTCCGGAACCTACCAGCTAAGATTAGCCATATGTGGAAGTACCCGACATACGAAATAGGTATAAATACAAGACCAACACTTTTATTTTATTTTATTTTTTTTTAATTTTTTTTTTTCAACGTTTATTTATTTTTGGGACAGAGAGAGAGACAGAGCATGAACGGGGGAGGGGCAGAGAGAGAGGGAGACACAGAATCGGAAACAGGCTCCAGGCTCCAGGCTCCGAGCCATCAGCCCAGAGCCTGACGCGGGGCTCGAACTCACGGACCGCGAGATCGTGACCTGGCTGAAGTCGGACGCTTAACCGACTGCGCCACCCAGGCGCCCCGAGACCAACACTTTTAGATACCTGAATCCCATCAAGGTTACTAGCGGCCGAGAGGGGACGGAGAAATGATCGACAGCAAGCAAAACTAAAGTCTAATCAAATGCGTTGCTGTTCATGGAGAGAAAATTGGGTAAAAGGTGAATTAGAAAGCAACCGTGTGGCATCGTTATCCCATACAGTCAAGAGAGAGAGGGAGAAACACTGAATCTGGCAGGACGCAAGTGACTAGGATGCCTTGGCGGTACGGTCAACCGCGTTTGTGCACTTATCATACTGACTTGTTCTACTTCCCTCTTAAATAAGAGCGAAAGAGCAAAACGGAAGTGCCGACGCTCAGTTGGGATCCGTAATTTACCTGGAGACAGACGCGGAAATCCTTAAGCAGATCTTTAGCCTCATTCCCACGTTCGTTGGACTTAACCGGTTGACTCAGTAATTCTTCAGGAAGAACCCCCCCCCGTGCCCAGGTGTGAAAGGAGGGTGCCCTCGTCTGGTGTGACTCGCCCAGAGCGCTCACTCGAGTGACGTCCCCGGAGTGATGAAAGTAACCCGTGTCCCCGGTTTTACTTTAGAGAGTAGCGAAGAGAAGATCTCGGAAGAAATGGAATTACATCCAGTTGAGAAGTCTCCGTGTGTTGAGCTCAACAAAGAGGATTACGATGCAGATTTCGTTCCACCTTCTCCAGAAGAAGTCACCTCTGCCTCTTCTTCCGCTTTAAAATGTCTCAGGTAAAACAGCTAGTTCATAAACATTGTTTATTTCTGGGATGTCTGAAACAATTCTCTTTAGCTTGGTAGCATCTGTATAGATTTATATCCTGCTTCTGCACAGTTTATATCTCAATGAAAGCGTCAGAAAATCCCTCTTTATACATTTTATTTAATTGATGGCATTCTAAAGCTGTAAACTTCCATTACTCTTAATTACATGGGACCTCCGAACAGTTTTATTGAGTTGATTTTTACAGGTGGAATATATTCCTAAAAATACTATATTTCCAAACTCTTAGACCTGAAATGACATAAAATGAACTCATTTGGAAAGTGACTTAGTAAATAATATGCCCTTTTTTTCTTTTTCTTTTCCTTTTTTTTTTTTTTTTTTTTGGTCTTGCAGTATAGAATTGGCCATTGTATTTGTCATTCTCTGAATTCTAGTAAATCGGTGACATGGTTGTGGTTAATTGGTAGTGTGGGAAAAAGATGGCACATATAGCCCATCAATAGCTTAAAAAACTAATAATCCACATTACCTCTGTCTCCCACCCAATCCAGACCACAGTCCAGTTGAGTGATAGAGGATTTACTGTGCTGTTAATCAATATTTTAATGAGAGCAGGTCCGTCTAGGATCCCACCTTCATCAACAAGGAGGTGTTTGCCTGCATAACCTCTTTCTCTGGGCTTGTGTTTTCACAGGTGGGTTGGGATGTTTGAAGAGATGGGAAAGGTCACGGTGTCATTACTGTTTGATGACGAAACTAAAAAACTGTAAGAGCTGCCCTGTCCTCTTCGCCCTTCCCATAGAAATTCAGACAGAGCTGTAGGAAGTGGAGGAACTGAGCGAAAGTTCATATGGAGCGTAGATTCTAAACCAGATTCTCCTAGAACAGTGAAGCAGCCAAGGCCCGGGGAGGAGCAGGCGTTGCCTGGGATGGTACACTTAATGGCAGATGGACAGAGATCCAGCGTAAGGCTGTTCCCCGGGCCAGACCGCTTCCCGTTGAACGCCTGCCTTTCTTTCCTCTATTCATTAAAAAAGTGTGTGTGGCCCAGATGACACTGCAGCCTGTTTAACGGGACACTTGCAGTGCTGCGGTTCCCTCAGACCAGACATTCTCTTTACCCGTGTTGAGTTCTGATCCTTCTCTGCATGTGTGTGTGATTTTTGCATTGCCGTAATCAACATGTAACTATAATGTTTTATTCTGCTGCTTTGCTCTTAACGTTATTTTAAAAACATTTTCCATGTTTCTACGTAGTCTTTATCTTTATTCTTTTTAATGGCCACATGATCTTTTGAGTTGTCATACCATGGTTATAGGTTGTTCGCAGTTAGAAAATGTTTATTTCCAAAGGAATTCCCGGCGTAGATTCTCTCTCTGTATTTTCCATTGCAACCTCAAATATATATTTGTATATATTTTAAAACCAAAACAGAATGTTCACAGACAGTACTCTCACCGTGGGCAGTACACACATAAATTTTCTTTTGTATTTTATCTTGTTTTAAAACACTGCTTGTGACTTCTGAATTAACTTCCAAGGTGGAACGGTCGGATAGTGAATAACCAAACGAGAAACATGTTTTGTATCTCCTGTGTGCCTAAACCTCCTTAGCTGGCCCCCAGACTTCTGCCTTCAGGTCCCACATCACTTCTTGAGCTCTGTCTCCAGTTATGCCCGTACAACAGCTCTAAGTTCCAAAGAGCTAAATGAGACGAACTGAAAATCCGGAAAACATTGCTAAAAATAGAATGTCTTTCCTTTGATTATATTATCTTTTTTTTTGACATTTATTGATTGATTGATTGATTGATTGAGAGACATAGAGAGACAGAGCATAAGTTGGGGAGGGGCAGAGAGAGAAGGAGACACAGAATCCGAAGCAGGCTCCAGGCTCTGAGCTGTCAGCACAGAGCCCGACACGGGGCTCGAACTCACGAACCGTGAGATCATGACCTGAGCCGAAGTCAGACGCTCAACCGACTGAGCCACCCAGGCGCCCCCTATATTATCATTTTTTAAGACTATGTAAAGCATAGTTATTCCTCATTGTTTGATTTACTTAGAAGATTGCATTCTAAAATCCTGCTTTAGGTACGTATAGTGATTCCTGAATATCAAGTAAAGAGAATTGTCTTTATTGTCTCCCCTCACGGTCCGTCACCTTTCCCTTACCCACCATTCAAGATTTCCTCAAGTCTCCCTCCTTGGCAAAGCCTTCTCACGTTCCAGAAGGCACTGTATTTCCATGGTACCCTCTCTAACACCATTTAGTGTGCATTTATTTTGTTTCAGGTATTTCTTGTACCTAGTCAGAGTGACCACGTTTGTATGTGTTGATAATTTTCGTATAATCTACATGAGTTAATCTTACGTACAGATAAATGTATTAGCCATGCTGGCCTAGCAAGAGAATCTGGAAAAATGCTTTGGAACCTCAGAAGAGAGGAATGTTAATAACTACGTGCTAGAGGAAGCAGAAGAGTAAGACTTGGACCGGGCCTAGAAGAAAAAGTGTGATTTGGGTCGGAAGAGATTAGATGGTGGGTTTCCCAAATTGAGAGGAGAGCGAGACAGAATCCTTCAGGCAGACCACACCGGGCTTCTGTGAGGAGTGGGAGCGATGCCATGTGATGCCACCTGGGGTTACTGAAAGGACACCTTTGGAGGTAGAGGTGAAAGGTCTCTTGGGGCCAGAAGATGGGAGACTTTGAAAGCCAGCCAAAGAAGTTCTAGAATGGAAGAGACAAAAAACATGTTTCTCTGTTCTGTCCCATATTGTCCGGCCAGTGGTGGAAAAACATCACAGAAAGAATTATGCATTTGGTCTAAGTCTGTATTATGGTTGGTTTTATATTTTTTAATTTGCAGTATATTAAAGGACCTTGATGCCTCTGACACAAAGGATGGTCCTAGCACATCAGAGGACTTGGCAAAACCCAAGGAGACGACAATGTGGCAGCCTGATCAAGAAACCAGCACAGACTATGAGGGTACAAAAATTATTTTAGACATAGCGCATATTTTAACTGCTTACGTTTGAAAACAAAGCGTGATTATATTTTTAACCTGTGGCTGTCTAGCGTGAGGTACATGAGATGGCTCTCACACAGAGCTGGGCCCCCACACAGAACCGGGTCCCCACACAGAACGGGCCCCCCACACAGAACCGGGCCCCCACACAGAACCGGCCCCCCCCCCCACAGAACAGGCCCCTCACACAGAACCGGGCCCCCCCCACACACAGAACAGGCCCCCCACACAGAACCGGGCCCCCACACAGAATGGGCCCCCCACACAGAACTGGGCCCCCCCCACAGAACAGGCCCCCCACACAGAGCAGGCCCCTCACACGGAACCAGGGCCACACACAGAACCAGCCAGTCCTCCACACAGAACCAGGCCCCTTACATAGAATCGGGCCCTCCCACAGAACCAGGCCCCTCACAGATCCAGCCAGTCCTCCTCACAGAACTGGACATCCACACAGAACCAGGCTGTCACACAGAACTGGGCCCCCTACAGGACCGGGCCCCCCACATAGAACCGCCCGCCCCTGGGTGCTGTGTAGCCAGCATCGACTTCGACAACTCAGAAACTTGTGTTCTCACAAGATAATTCATACTGTGTTTTGAAAACACTACTTGTTAGAAAATCATTTCTCATACTGAGCCAGAATTTGTCTTCCTGTAACTTTAATCCTCGTGAAATAAGTCTAAAGTTCTTAGAAGCCTCTCTCCCTACCCCACCCCCTGCTTTTTTTAGGGCTAAATATTGTCAGGTCTTTTAACTCTTTCTCCTAGACCTTATATCTTCCTGATTCTCCCTTGTATGTACTCTGGGGTTTGCAGCTTGATGTCCATGCAAAGTTTAATACTTTCTGTTTATTTGATGTTTCTAATTCATTTTTAAATTTTCTATTAACTAATACAAATAATCTAGATGCACTACAAGATTTTGAAAAGCAGCAGCCTCCTTTCCTGCTCCTGATTTCTATTTCCCAGGGGCTCTGTCAGTCTGGAGATCTGTGTCCTTCTGTCCTGGAGTTTTTTGGAATTTTTCTTTTTCTTTTCTTATTTGTTTTCTCTTTTCTCTTTCACTCTTCCTGGAACTTCTGTAATTTGGATTTTAGGCCTCCATGAGTTATCATTTCTATTTTCCACTTCTTGCTTCTCTGCTTTCTGGGAGGTTTACTCAATTTTATCTTTAACTCGTCTGTGGGATTTTTCCATTTAATCAAGCCGTCTTCCAAGAGCACTTGTTTTATTCTCTGAATATTCTGTAACATGTTGTTCTGGTCTTTTTTTTTTTTTTTTTTTGAGAGAGAGAGAGAGAGAGAGAGAGAGAGAGAGCGAGCATGCACATGATTGGGGAAGGGGCAGAAAGAGAGGGAGACAGAGAATCCCAGGCAGGCTCCATGCTGTCAGCACAGAGACAGACGCGGGGCTCGATCCCACAAACCATAAGTTCGTGACCTGAGCCAAAATCAAGAGTCGGATGGTCAACTGACTGAGCCACCCAGGTGCCCCTGTTCTGGTCTTTTCTAATGGGTCCTGTACTTGTGGTGTGTGTGTTTGCACAGCCACGTGTGTAGTGTGTGTGCACACATGAGCATAGTGGTGTGTGTGCAGGCATGTGTGTGTCACACGCACGTGTGTGGTGGTGTGTGTGTGCGTGTGTATTGTGTGTATACGTGCACGTGTGTAGCGTACACATGTACATGCACGTGTGTGGTGGTGTGCGTTATTTCTGTTTCCTCCAAATTTCTTTTTCTTTATTTTGGTCTCTGAATTTATTGTTAGGGAAGTCCCTGAAATACCTGAAGTCCTACTAGGACACTCTTCTGGGTGTTTGACAATATCAACTAGTTTAATCCTCACAGTGGCCTTGAAGGCAGTTTCTGTTATCCCCATTTTACAAATAAGGACACGAGGCCCAGGAGAATGAAATAGAACTACACGTGGTCGTGGAATTAAACAACAGCAGAGCAAGGATCGAAATCCAGCAGTCCTGAGGCTCTTGAGTTGACACTGGTAGCCGCCACACTGTGCTGTTCCGTGGCATTGTTTCACTGATAAAATGGTTGACTAGGACGGGGACGAGGACAGAGCCATATGGAATGTCGTTAGTGGTCTCTCAGGTGACATCAGTCCCTTCATCCCTTCTTGCTCAACTTGTTTCACATCTGCCTCCAGACTGTGTTTCTCTCCCTGGTCCACGGGGGGGGGGGGGGGTGGGGGGGGGTGCTGCTGCTGCTGCTGCAGAAGACTCGGTCATGTGGCTCCACAAGTCCGGGGTCTAAGGCAGCAAGAGAAAGAGCCTGGGACGTCAGCTCTAGAGTGACGCGGTCCTCGGGTACAAAACCCTGTCTTTTCCTACTCCTGGCTGTGTGATTATGGCAAATTAGTTAAGCTTCTCTGAACCTGTTTCTTCTATAACATGAGACCGGTATCTTGCTGGGTATTTGTCAGGATTCAAGGTTAAGTGCCAGAGTACTGTAGGCCTTCAGTAAGTGGTAGCTGTTATCATCTGCCAGTCTAGTAATCCCTTCAAAGAAGGAAATACATTAAGATTACTGGTTTATTTACATGAACTCTTGCTAACTCTATAATTGTTTCCTCTCCTCTTGAAGCTCACAAAGCAGCCATTTGATAACATGTTCTAGAATTTTGCCTTGAATTAACATCCACATCACCAGCCTGTAGCTTTTGGCAATCTGTTTAGAATTCTTTTTTTAATTAGAACAATGTTTGCTTGTCTTCACTCTTCCATCAACTAACTGTCCTATTCACTGGATTCCTCACGTATCAGTGGGATCTTCTTTGCGGGTTTGCTTTGTATTCTGAGGTGTAACCTGTCTAGACAAGAAGACTCGAGCTCCTTTTCAATAGCTGTATCTACCTCTGAGCCTATCTTGGCTTTCATTTCCTTCAGACCAGTGTTTATTCTCCTCTTTCCAATCTGATACCCGGTTCGCCATGCAGAGAAAACACGCAAACACGCAAAATGGGAACTCAGCAATTCCACTTGACCGTCTCATACCTCACATCCTTATTCGTGCCAGTCTCTAGTAAAAGTCCACTTTTCCCAAGTCACTGTCGCAAAGATGCTTGTCCCCTGAGCCTCTGCCTGTCTGCTCTTCCCCTCCCTCCTGCCCCTCAGAGCCCGTGACTGGCTGTCCTCCGTCAGTGATTTCCCGGCAGTCGCGTTCTCTTCTCTGCACATTGTCTTCCTCTTACTTGTCACATTGTCTCCTGAGAATGGCTTCCTCTGCAGCCCACCTAAACCGTTGATTTCCTGTTTATTTCTCCTGCTAACCTGAGGCCTTAGGGGTGGAGGAGGCATCTTCCTTGCTTCCCATTTCTACCCTGACCCAGTCTTTTCTTCCTTCATCTAAAGCCTCACCTCCTTTGACATCCTTTTTCTTAGTTATGTAACGTAAATTTTGAAAATGGGAAAATTGATCAGGAATCTCTCTCTCACACCTGCTTGCCTCTCTTCTACCCCATGTCTCCATCTCAGTCCCCCACTCCTTTCCATCTCTGTTTCCTGCTGCCCTCGTGTTGGTCTTCCTTTCAGGCTGTGTTTCCCTGTGTGGTGGCGGAGGACGCGGCCACCAGCAGCCTGTACAGTTTCTTGAAAAGAGAAGTCTCCTTTTCCAGTCACAGAATTCCCGGACCTGTCTCTCTCTTGAGCTGCCTTACACCAGATGCCCACCGAGGGAGAGGGGCAGGGGTCTCCCCAAAGAAAGTCTAAGTCTGTTACCACTGAAAGGAAGTGTGGATGCCAGGCGGACCAGAACAGCAGGCGGGGCTCTTGCCTGTCCAGCCCTGTATGATATACCTTCTATGGGCCTGGTAAGATTTACCCCTGAGGTTAGTTAAAAACTTTCCTAAATCGATCAGCCTCTGTAGCTTACGATGACGTAGGTTATCCTAAGCAAAATAGTAAGAATTAACCTGAAATGAAACGATGGTCACACAGTTACGGGCTCTCATGATACAGAATGGAGATGACGTGATTTCAGATTATTTCACAGGCAGATAATAGGGCAATACGTGGTAGTTTACAATCTTGTTTTTAAACTACTTCAGATTGTACATGCATGACTTATAAAATTTTAAGTCTTTTTCAAGGAAAAATATTGACAAAATAAAATTTTATAGCTAGACAGACCAGTTTACAACAGCAGCTTATTCGCGTGATGGACCACATCTGTAAATTAGTTGATACTATTCCTGACGATGAACTGACAGCTCTGGATTGTGGACAGGAACTGCGTCAGCATCGGGACATAAGGTATCTTACGTTTTCTTCTGGAATATGTATTTGATTGCCTCCCACCAACGTAAGTCAGAAACACACGGGGCAGAATTTCCAGGCATTCTGGCTGGGAAATTGAATAGGATACTGGTCACTCTGTTTTGTGCTTTAAACTTACTTATTTATAAATTTATTTGTTGTTTTCAAACTGCCCCTTTGGAGATTGAGAAAAAGAGACTCTGTTTTGCCACAATTTGGGATGGAAACTAACAATTTGCCACAATTTGGGATGGATATACTTGTGCGGCCTACCGTGGTAGACTATTCCCATCGAATGTGGTGTTGTGTTTTCTCTTCAGAAGGAAGCTCCTGGCCGACGCCGACTCAAATACAAGCGGTGCCCGTGTTCTTGGTTCAGTGTGGAGGTGCTGGCCCGAGGCACTTGGTGGCCCCCCGGAGGACATGGCGTCTCTTTCCTCTTCGGAAGCATTTTCAAACAGTGATTCCTGTCCTACAGGAAGTTGTGTTTTTGTTAAGGAGTTACATTTTCCACACCTTCCCTCAAATTCCAATGCTGCTAGGGAATGTGTCCTGGCCACTACCCCAGGAAAGACAGGATTCTCATCCCCCACGAAGAATCCCTCTGAAAGACCGTTATTCAGTCCCCATTTACAGAAGTCCTTTGTAAGTAGCAACTGGGCTGAAACACCAAGGATAGAAAAAAGAAATGAAAGCTCTTATTTCCCGGGAAATGTTCTCACAAGCACGGCTGTGAAAGATCAGAATAAACACACTGCTTCACTAAATGACTTAGAAAGAGAAATCCAGGCTTCCTGTGATGTTGATAATTTTGACATAGATGACTTTGATGATGATGATGACTGGGAAAATATAATGCATAATTTAGCAGCCAGCAAATCTTCCACAGCTGCCTATCAACCTATTAAGGAAGGTCGGCCAGTTAAACCAGTATCAGAAAGAATTTCTTCAGCCAAGACAAACTGTCTTCCATTGGCATCTGCTGCTCAAATTAAAAACTCAGAGTCAATTCAGAATTACACTGGTAAGTTTAAAATAAATTGATGCTTATATTTTATATGAAAACATAACTGTCCAAAATCGGAATTGTGTAAGAAAAATGATAGCACATCGTCCTTGCCTGAAAAGTACATTGTCTCTATGCACATTTCTGCTGATAATATGAATTACAAATCACTGTTTCAGAAGCAGGTTGCTCCTTTGTCTCTGCGGCAGCTGTAGTCTTATACAACGCGTAATTATAACCTATTGTAGTAAAGCTCTAAAGTCATTACAAATGTGCCTTGCCTTTAAATTAACATCTTTTGGTCCCTAAAACAATAAAGCTCATAAGGGCCAAGTTTTTAATGATTTAAGGGATGAGTAAAAAGCAAAGCTGAATTTATATGTTAAAAATGTAATTGTGTATTTTTAGAACTCTGATGATGAGAACTGATCAATTTATAAAGTAGAGAAACATGTCTTCTGTATTAAAATATAAAAATGCAGGGCAATCTAAGAAAGACACGAAGTCAGAAATTCCTTAAGTCAAATTCTTTCTTTGGGCCTAAAATCCTTTTAATTCATTCAACAAATATGTATTGAGAGCCATTCCGTGCCATGTTCGGTGTCAGGTTCTGGTAAGAGGTGAAGAACAGGTCATTCCTGTCCTCTTGGAGCTCCCAGTTTAGCAGGAGAAGTTTTGGGAGGAGTGCAGTTAGCCACTGTAAAGGCTGCAGAGAGAAGCCAAAATTAATTTTAAAACCTTACGTCAACCGTATAAAGTTGCCACAAAGTGTGTTTTAACCGGAACAAGTTTATATGTGTAAGGTTTGATAAAGTACAGCCTTCCCTGTTTTTGCCATCGCTGACTTAACACCATGGAGGTCGTTCTCATAGTTATGCCATTGACCTTTAAAATAACCATTAATGGATTTATTTTTATATCACGTTAGAATGTGTCATACTTGATGCTCGCAATTATCGTTGAGACAGTCGAGTGTTGGGATTAGAGAGGCTGCCCCAGCTGGCGTGAGCACCTCTTGTCCTCTGTGCCAAGCAGGGGGGCGGACGTGAGACACACGGTAGCAGAAGAACCAGGAGAGGCTGAGATGACTCCGAGGTTTCAGACCCGGCGACTGGGGAATCTGTGACACCATTAGCAGAGCAGGGGAGTCGGGAGGCAGAGCAGATTGGGAGGAAAGCCGAGGGGGGCTATTTTAAGACTTGTTGAGCTTCAAGTGTTGGTAAGTCGTTCGGGTAGAAATGTCTTGCAGACTTTTGGAGATGCGCGCAGGGCTGGAGCTTAGGAGGGCGTCAGCGGGGCCTTACAGAAGAGATCTGGGCATTCTGTGCACACAGGTGATGTTGAAGATCAGAGGGCTTGGAAGATTCTAGGAAAGGATGGCTGAAGAGCCCAGTCCCAAGGGTCTGCAAAGACTCCCACAGTTAAGGGGCAGGTGGAGCCAGGGAAGAGAATTAAAATAGAAAACCCATGGTTGCCTTGAAGGTCAAAAGAGCAGGAAGCAGGGAATAAGTGCAATCGTGGTAGGTGCTACCGAAAAACCAAGAAAAAGGCTGAATTTGACCCTCAGGACGTCTCTGGTGGCTTTAACATTTGGTGGGGATGAAACCCTGATAAATGGTTAAAGAACGACGTGCTGCAGGGAAATGTATGCCTTGGATTACGCGACAAAGGGTAAATGCTAAAACTGACTTGTTAACAATAGTGCACTGATTTTTCTTAACATCGATTATTTTCTCAGACAAGTCGGCGCAAAATTTAGCATCCGGAAATCTGAAGCGTGAGCGTTTCCAAAGTCTTAGTTTTCCTCATACAAAAGAAATGATGAAGATTTTTCATAAAAAATTTGGCCTGCATAATTTTAGAACTAATCAGCTAGAGGCGATCAATGCTGCGCTGCTGGGTGAAGACTGTTTTATCTTAATGCCCACTGGTAGGTATTTTTAGATGTAAATTGGCAGGAGTCCATTGGCAGATGTTAAATGAAAACCCTTTAATAGAAGTAAAATGAACACCCACACGATATTTCTGTCATTAAGGGACCTCTGAACCTCCCATGCCGTCGTGAGAAAGAGCATTACTTCCGTCCTCTGTTGACGCGATAACATTTAGACCTTTCAAGATGTTCACGTCAAGGCTGCTTGTGTTGAATTGATCTAGAATTTTTCTTGGGGAATTTCTCTCTCTCGCCCTCTCGCTCTCTCTCTCTCTCTCTCTCTCTCTCTCTGGTCTAAATTAGTCTGGAACATGAATAAAAAAAATTACCACCAGAGACCTCGACCATCTCTGGCACTTTATCCAGTACAGTCTGGTGTTGAAGGGTGGTCGAGACCGTCAGCTGTGGAGTGATGGCCTGGCCTTAACGCTCAGCTCTGCCACTTATTCGCCATGTGACCTTGGGTGAGGCACTTCACCCCCAGCCCCAGTTTCCTCGAGTGTGTGGCAGGGGTGATAGGAAACTACCTACTTCACAGAATGTCCTGGGGATTAAATGAAAAGCATTTAGCGTGGTTCTTCCTTGGCCTCAGTTTGAAGAGATCTAGGACTTTCCGTCGTGTCCAAGTAAGACTATTAAAGATGAGGTCTGGGTAAGAAGCACAGGAATCGGAGTTGCCGACTTAGATGTAGACTTCCCTCTGCCTTTTACTCAGCTCGTCTGTGACTTTTAGTAGTTAGTTACAGCCATCGTTATAAAAATTATGTTGACTGAGCTTCGGAGTTTTTTTCAAACTGGTTTTAAAATTTAGACGACACTGATTTAATAATCAGCATTTCTTATCTCATTAACTTGTTCACTCTGTCTCATGCTTTGACTTGTTTGGTATTTCAGAACTGAAGCTGGAAAGGACCCTGACAGTGATCCAGTCCCATGGTTTCAGGGCTTTTCATGGTCCTCTTTAGGGTTTGGGGGGCCTTTTTAAGGGTCTTCCCATCCCAATTTCAACCTCTTGATTTATGCAGATAAAGATTCCAGATAAGGTTTCTCTTAGACAAAACAGACAAAAACAAAAACCAAAAAACCGCCGATGTAGTACATTTTGCAGGTGATGATGTTGAGGCGCGGAGAGGTTGGATGCACGTCTAAGTCAGACAGCCTGTAAAGTGGCAGAATAGAAACGAGAACTCAGCTTCCGGATCTTTCCTTGACATTTACACATATACACCAGAATGAAATGTACTTACTCCACGTGCAAAAGAGGGGAATGTGGTGGATAGTTCTAAACAAACAAACAAACAAAAACAGTCGAAGGCCTAGAAACCGCCTGGCATGGGCTTCTACCATTAGCGAATGGGAGAGGTTGAAAATCAGAGACTAATCGTTTTAGTTATCCTTAAATGTGTACTGATTGTCTCACCATTTTGAACTGGAGCTACACAGAGAGATGGGGATGCATCTCAGAATTTGTTTCTCTTCATCTTCTGCTGGCACACACAAGCGTAGTTCTACCCTTCTTTGATCTCAAAGGAAGATTGGGAATATTTCCTTATCGATAAAAGAGTACAGCAAATAAAAGCTCAGATTTTAAGCGTTGAAAGGTTCTTACTAGTGATTTAAAAAACTGAGATCCTGAAAGCGCTTTCTGGATCATCAGAGAAATATTAAACCATGTTCACCATGGTCTTCAGTGTTGTATATTTTATCACGTTTTAAAAATTGAATATTATCTAAAATAATTATTTTCACCCTAATACTGTGATAGAGTACCCCTTGTACTGCACTTGGATTTCTCAAGTAGACTTTTAAAGCAATTGTCTTGCATTTCAGTTTCCTGCCCTGATCCCTGCTTTTGGCTTCACGTGTACCTACATAAGGTGTCCTGGTAATTTTCACACACTTAAATTGTCTAAATATTTTGGCTCATTCTAATATGGCAAACTGTTGGCACCATGGGGACTATCACTTGGTGTCCTGTTAATTACTTTTAAATATTACTCTGTGATTTACTTTTTAACTTTTGCCTTCATGCTCTCAAGATAGAACCTGATAGGTTTTGTTTGTTTGTTTTGTCCTTTCAGGAGGTGGTAAAAGTTTGTGTTACCAGCTCCCTGCCTGTGTTTCTCCTGGGGTCACCATTGTCATTTCTCCCCTGAGATCACTTATCGTTGATCAGGTCCAAAAGCTGACTTCCTTGGATGTAAGTTGAAACACTACCAATTATAACTAAAAAAATACCCATAAAAACATGGAAATAGTTATATGTCAGTACTCTGGGTAACACCTTTTTTATTAAGTAGTTCCTGGATTATAAGAATCAATCAGCAGTTCCGCATGTGAGCGAGTCTTTGAAAATTCTAAGGAGATAACCTTCTGTAGTTGAGTCTAGAAAAATGTACTTTAGCAAGAACGTTTAACCTGTGTTTTGCTGATGTGAATTTCTTGTACTAAATGTGAGGCTTTCTTTTATTCCTGCGAGATAAGCATACTGGCTGGTCCCTTAATACTTTAAAATGCATCACGTGAGCGCCCCACCCGCGTGACCCTCCTCCTCTTGGCTGTGGTTGAGGAAGTATATGAATGCATCCTCCCGAATCCCACATATTTTCAAGGTTATGAGCCGCCACCCCTCGAGACCACTGGTTTGATTTTTCTTCCCAAGAATGTCTTTGTGCCGTGCCAGTCACCACCGTGCAGCCATCCGTGATGCTTCCTGTGGCCCTTCCAGTGTCCTTGTGTGGGAAAATGCTGGTGATGCCTTTACCTACGCCAACAAGAGCCGTACATTGGGATGGGAATCTCCGGGGTACTGAGTTCATATTTACAGATAGGAAAAGTAACAGCAGTAAAGAAAATAGAAAAAAAAGAGAGAAGGAAGTAAACAATGGGAATATTTTGACTTATGCTAAGAAAAGTTTTCTTTTTAAATATGTGCCAATTATTTAATTATATTGAGACTGTCTCCCCTTTTGACAGGTTTGCTATGTGACTTGTGAAATATTTATGAAACTGAAGGATAAATATATGCTTAAGTCAGATTAATGTATAAAATATAAATTGTTTACTACTTTTATACTTAGATTCCAGCTACTTATCTGACAGGTGATAAGACTGACTCGGAAGCTACAAGTATTTACCTGCAATTATCAAAAAAAGATCCAATCATAAAACTCCTGTATGTTACTCCTGAGAAGGTTTGTATTGATGTCATTATTTTAAAATATGATACTAGAGCTGTGTTAGGAAAACAATCTGGTTCTCCGCCCTGAGTAGGGAAACACCCAGTTTCCCTCCTGCGTCTTCCTCCTTTACCATCACATAGAGTATGTCACTCCTGGTGACCAAATGTGTAGAGGTTTTTCCTCACACCGAGCTCTCTGTGACCCCAGCAGGGTGTCCTGCAGTTTAACTCAATTCTGACGTGGTCTACACGGACAGTGTCAGATACCACAAGTTAAGGGATCGGCTCCACAAGATGGTTCCCACCCTTCTTCAGATGCCAATTGCAAGTAGAAGGTCCCCAGGTTACCCACAGTTTCTGTCCAGTTTGGCTAACAAATCGGAGGTTCCCGTGACTACCTCCTCAGGTTGGATTAATGTGCTAGAGTGGCCCACAGAACTCAGGGAAACACGTTTACCAGTTTGTTAAAGCATATGCTAAAGGCTGCAGATGAACAGTCCGATGAAAGGTCCACAGGGCGGGGACTGAGAAGGTCCTCAGCACAGGAGCTTCTGTCTCCAGGGAGTTGGGAATGTGTGACCCTCCCACGTTGGCGGACGTGTTCACCAACCTGGAGGCTGGTCGAACCCTGCGCTATTGGGACTTCATGGCAGCCTCCTCATGTAGGCATGACCAGTCATTAACTCCATTTCCAGCCCCTCTCTCCTCTCTAGAGGATGGGGGTGCTACTGAAAATTCCAAGTTTCTGATCATGGCCTGATCTTTCTGATGACCAGCTCCTACGCAGAAGCCATCTAGGAGCCCACCCAGAGTTGCCTCCAGAAAACAAAAAACGCTCCTAGTGCTCTTGTCACTTGAGAATTTAGAAGGGAGTGGCTCCTGGGTGGCTCAGTCGGTTGAGGATCTACTCTTGATTTTGGCTCGGGTCACGATCTCATGGTTGGGTTCATGGGATCGAGCCCCAGTCGGGCTCTGCCTTGACATCTCGAAGCCTGCTTGGGATTCTCTCTTTCCCTCTCTCTCTGCCCCTCCCCCGCTTTCTTGCTCTCTCAAGTAAATGAACTTTAAAAAAAAAAAAAAGTCAGACACGTAACCAACTGAACCACCCAGGAACTTAAGACAAAAGACAGGTCAGATGCTTGTCAAGACATGGATGCCAGATGTGGTCATGGCTACTGGGAGGTCACTGCTTCTAGGCCCTGTCACAGGTCCATATGTGCATGTGTGCATGTGTCCCCAGACAACGTGTATGCCTGCAATATACATCTGTAACCCTGTTACCAGTGTAAACGTGTGGTGAACCTCAGTGCTTGCTAAATGTAGTGAATATGCTAGAAGGTCTCATTTGCAAGTTTCCATTACTCCTGCTAATTCTCTTGGTACATTGAAGTTAAGTGCTCATTTATGTGGAGGTTGTTGTAATACAGCTTCAGTTGTAGTGGAGCTTGAAGACAGCAAAGTCTTTAAGCTGATGTGGTGTGTAATGTTTTCACATCTCTAATGCATATACTTCTGGTCTAGGTGTGTGCGAGTAATAGACTGATTTCCACTCTGGAGAACCTGTATGAGAGGAAGCTCTTGGCACGTTTCGTGATTGATGAAGCACACTGTGTCAGTCAGGTAAACACCGGCTTTTATATCTTGAAATATCAGTAAATATGTACTGCCAATGGTCTGTATATTTGCAGAATAGAGAAGGGAACAGTGAATTATTCTATCTCGCTGAAGAATAAGGTGGTTCTTAATACAGTGAGCAGCGTTTGCTGTTTATGTAAGAAAGATGCAAATAGTCTGAAAAGCAGTATTTTCTTTCCAACTAGTGGGGGCATGATTTTCGCCAAGATTATAAAAGAATGAATATGCTTCGCCAGAAGTTTCCCTCTGTTCCAGTGATGGCCCTTACTGCCACAGCTAACCCCAGGGTACAGAAGGACATCCTCACTCAGCTGAAGATTCTCCAGCCTCAGGTGTAAGTTGCTGGAAGTCATGAATTTAAAAACCCTGGGGCATTGGTTCCCACAGTGCTGCACATGAGAATCACGTACCGAGCTTTAAAATCCTGGTGCACAGATCGCACTCGATGTCAATTAGATCAGAATTTGGGGGCTGGGAGCCTTTATGTTTTTAAAAATCCCCAAGTGATTCCAGCGCTCAGCACAATTTGGGAACCAAGGCCCTCGGGCTTTTCTTTACTTACTGAGATTAAAATTATCCTAAATACCTATTTTGGAAATAGGGACAAAGTATGTACTGTACCTGTTAATAATTTATGGGACCTGTTATCGTCCTGGTAGCGAATTATCTTTGATTTATCTAATTTCGGCTCCTACGTATTCTGGAGTATACATCAGGAAATAATCGGATGACCCTGCTTTGTCGTTTTCCTGAAGTCCCAGGATGTTGAAAACAGTCCAGAAACTGTGTATATGACAACGTTTATACTTTGTTTTCATCTCAACAGCAAAGTGCTTCTTTTGGCCACCAAATCCATAATCACTGGTAATGGAAACCACTGTAAACATTATCTCCACATATATAGGTTGTACTGGATCGTTTCTTACCTCTGTGTGAGTTTGTGGACAGGTGCATTCTCTGATAGGCTCATTCACTCAGCAAGTATTTACTTAACAGCTGTTGTGTGCCAAGGTTAAAATATTTTTCCCTTCTAACTTACTGGTGGGTGCTTTGAGTTTGAGGAATGCATGAAGGAATGACTAGTATATTGGGGTGAATATTTAAAAGCACCTCTTTTGTTCCTTTGGAAATAAAGACAGTAAGCTGGCTCTGTCAACACTGCCATCAGTAAAAGCAGCATTTCTCAGGTTATGAGAAGAACCAAAGGCCATGTGGAGGGTGTGAGGGGTCAGGAGAGGAAGAGAGCTGTAAGGACCTTTGCAGATTAAACTGGCATTCTTGAGCACACAGATCTTAGAGTCCTCCAAATTTTGTGTGTGAAGTCACAAATTTGGAATGGAAGGTTTTCATTTAATCTCACTTGCGGGAAGGATGTTTGTGTAGAATTTGCGGGACGGGGAGATTTTGCTTCCGTAATTGATATGCATTACATTATTTTAGGTGTCATACTTCAGGTTCTAGTGAATAACTTACATGCTAGAGATTTGCTTCTTTAAGTACTACATTTATCTGTGAAAGCTTTTTTTTTTTAATAGGCAAATGTTTTTAGCTTTTTTTCCATCAATTTATACCAGATACAGCCTACCGTTCTTCTAGGCTAGTAATATTAATTGCTAAACCCATGTAACTAAAATTGTATAAATTCAATTCACTTTTTGAGTAACTTTTTGTAGGTATAGAATTTGTCATTTTTGTTTGAATAAACATTGCACATGTGTATTTAGAGACAGACACCTTTAATATCTTTTCCTAGTTTTGTGGGGAGATCAGCCTAGAAAAGCAATAGATTGTACATTTCCTGAGTCTAGCATGTGGTGCCCTGTGCATAATTGGCACTCAGTAAGAATGAATAAATGGAACATATGGAGGAATTTTGGTAAATGTGGGTAAAATATGAAAATTTGGGCAAGTCTGTTGATTCCTTAATATATTTGGTACTTCTATATTTGGGAGGGTTTAAATCTCTTAGTGGAAGTAAAAGATTTTTAACAAACACTTTCTGGTACATTTTTTCCTGATCTTTTTTGCCAGTAGGCCCCTTGTTTGGATTAAATTTACCCAACTGCTGCTGCGTCACGGCCCTGCTGAAGGCAGGTGTCCCCAGAGGTGGGGTCATGGCGCCCATGCTCTTCTCCTGCTGCTAGTCTGTGGTAATCTTCTTCCTCTTTGGGAAATACAAGGGTGGATAATAAAATAGACTTTATTCCTTTTCCTTAGGACCTTAAAATATAAACTGAGAAAGAGAAGAGAGACAGCCATGTATGGACAGTAGATACAACAATAATATTAGAATACAACAATAATAACAGCTAATAGTCACATATGTAGCCTATACAACGTGCCAGTTACTGTTCTTGACATTTTATGTGTATTGACTCATTTACCCACACAAAAGGCCTTTGAGGTAAGTTCTCCTGTTTTCCTCACTTTGTGGATGAGAAAACTGAGGCATATGGAAATTAAATAATTTAAACAAGGTCATATGCCTCACAACTGTGGGAGTGAAGAGACTTCAACCCAAACAATCTGGTTTTAGAGCCCTTGAAATACTTTCTAATAAATTGCAGAGTGAAGTAAGTGGTAATTAGAGATGTAAATTATGACTGCAGGAACTCAGGAAGGCAAGATTGATGATAACCCAGAATAACAACTCCTTGTTAATGAGGCGGGGGTCAGATAGGGTTTCATATAAAGGAGGAGGGCTTTGTAGGATGAGTAGTCTTTTTTGTAAGCAGCTGTAGTGAGATATAGTTTACATACCTTGAAATTCACCTATTTAAAGCAAGCATTTCTATGATTTTTTTTAGTTTACACACAGGGTTGTGCATCCCGACCGCTGTCTAATTTTAGAACATTTTTGTCTCCCTTGAAAGAAACTCCATACCCATCAGCAGTCAGTTCCCACTTTCTCCCATCTCCCCAGCCCTAGACAACCACTAATCTGCTTTGTGTATTTATAGGTTTTTGCCTCTGCTGGACATTTCATATACATAGAATTTTACAAAACATGGCCTCTTGTGACTGGCCTCTTTCACTTAAGTGTAATGTTTTCAAGGTCCATCCGTGTTGTAGCGTGTATCAGTACTTCATTCTTTTTTATTGACAAAAAAATGTTCCAGCGTATGGGTACTCTACATCTTACGTATTCATTTATCACGTGGTGGATATTTGGGCTGTTTCCACGTCTTGGCTCCTAGGAAAACTGTTACGAGCGTCTGTGTCTGAGCTGTTGCGCGGACACGCGCTTCCATTTCTCTTGGACGTATATCGAGCAGGGAATCGTTGGGTCACATGGTAACTCTTTGTTTTACTTTTTGAAGAGCTGCCAGATCGTTTTCCAAAGCGGCTGCACCACATTACATTGACTTCAGTGGGGGGGGGGGGGGAGGTGCAGTTTCCCCCCACCCTCCCCTTCCCCATCCGTGTCACCATGTGTCTTTTCAATGATACCCATCCTACCGGGTGTGAAGTGGTGACATTTTAACAGGTAGAGAGTGAGAATTCAGGGCTGAAGTTCCTGGCATCAGAGTCCAGATCAGATCCAAGGAGCGGTGAATAATCTGTAGGATAAGTGGAGCAACCCAGAGAAGGGCCAACCCCGGGAAGGAGGCTTGATCCCATATCGTGGTGGGGCCTTGGCGTTTTTGTGATGCTGAAGTGTGTGGACTTTATCCTGTGGACAGCTCGACCTGGGAAGTGGTGACCTGAATCTGATGGTAGAACGATGACCCTGGCAGTGGAACAGAAGATGGAACAGAGGAACAAGAGATCAGAGGCAGGACGGCCCGTAGGAACCCCACCGTGGCGTTCTAGGAGAGAGGGGACGGTGGTGGAAACAGGGGAAGAGCACGGAGGGGACAGGGTCAAGGGAAAACACAGTTGCATCCGTAAGACTGGCAACCAGTGGCGTAAGAAAAGTGAACAGTGGAAGTTTATGTTAGTTTCTGGTACCATTGACCACGGACATGCAGGAGAGGGGGTGGAGGATGGGATGGGTGGTGAATGTGATTTTTAGATCTGTGGTGTGGGGGGTGTTCAAGGGGTAGTGGAGATGGCCACGTCCTCAGTCTTCATACTTTCTCTGGTCATAATGTGCTTCCTGAAAGAATTGGAAAACTGTACCCCTTGTATATTTCTAACCAGACACCAAAAATGTTTCAACACGAGTTTTAAATAAAGAGAATGAGGTCTATCGTAAATAACATTTTTCTATAAAATTGTTACCTAGCCCTTTTAAATGTATCCAGTAGAATATAAATATAATAGCAATTTTATACCTACTTTCACTCACAAAACACATTAAAATGTTTAATTTTACACGTCTTTAAAAATATCTTTAACAGATATTTTACATCTTTCCTCTTCCTCTTTGAATTCATATTTCTCTTCAGCTTTCCTCACAGATTTTTATCCTAAGGTGATATATTTTTCTGAATGAAATCTTGTTTATCATACCTATAAGAAAAATATGTATACAAATATATGTATATAAATGAAAAGTTGCTTTTAAATTTCCCATACTAAAATTTTCTTCCAGATTGAATTATTATAATGATTATATATAACTGATCAGAATAGACATTTTTTCAATTAGCTGATACATCTGTGGATGAATCGACTCCGTCCATATTTCTTGTTTTCGTAGATGTAAGCAGTGAGAACTGTTACTCACATAAACTTGTAGATGGGAATGGAAAGCATTTTATTTTAGCAGCGACACTCAATTATTTGAGTTTTTTCTGACGTATATGCCAAAATTACATAATGATCTGTCATCAAAAATTATTTTTTATGATCTGTCAGCTGACAACTCAACTAGGTCCTTTAAATTTTGTGAGAAGCAAAGACCTGTAAACTCTCTGACTGGCAAAATAAGTCAGATCATTACTCACTTTACTTTTTCTGGGAAACATACTATAAAAAAGTTTTACCAAGATTTATCTAATGACCATTGCATGTTCTTGTTCCTCCTTCACTTAAATGAGTCTTGTATCCAGTATATTCAGAAGAGTTGGGGAAATCAAAACGCTGTTAGTTTCAGTAGACCTTTTCTAATACATTTTGACGTGTGTTTTTATCGTATGATACACTTTTAAATAACAGCCTTGTCAGAACTTTGTGGCTGCCAGTTAGCTCTTTCAGATACCGGGACATGACTCTGGAACGTAATTGGCCAAGCCAGTGTCCATTGCCAAACCAATCACCTACATTAAAGTTATTTCCATTTATTTAAAGGGAAGAGTCTGTCTTTGTTTCTCAGTTCACATGAACTATTTAGTGCACATTCCCATGACAACTATCTCAGCTTCAAAAGCAACTAGAGCTTGAGCACAAATTGATTCCATTTCCCGACACATCACTTAAAATGACAGGAGTTTGATACCCTGGACCTAATCATAGTTACCATGTTAATGTCAGTTGATATCAGTACTCCCTCAGTGAAGATACAACGGAATCTCAAGCTTTTTTTAAAAAAAGTAAAATCTTTATTGAGATACAGTCAGGGTGCCTGGCTGGCTCAGTTGGTGGAGTATGTGACCCTCTGTCCTCCAGGTCATGAGTTTGAGCCCCACATTGAGCAGAGCCTACTTAGAAAATAAAAATAGATAATTGACACATCATAAAATTCACCCATTTAAAGGTTAGAATTTAGTAGGGTTTTGGTATTTTCACAGAGGTGTGCAACCACCCCCCATATCTAAGTGTAGAACATTTCCGTCACCCCAAAAAAGGAAGCTAGCACTCATCAGCAGTCACTTCCCATTCTTTCCATCTCGCGTGTCCATCATCTCCCCCGAGCGGTGTTGTCAAGGCTCATCCGTGTTGCCACATGTATCAGGACTTTGTTCCTTTTTATGGCTCAATGATCTGTTGTGTGGGCATTCCACATTCACTTACGTATTCTTTAGTTGATGGGAATGGTCTCTAACTGAATATTTGGAAATTCCAAACATCCCATTTTCCAACAGGCCAATAAGACAAACTCGAGGAGACTGTTAACATTTTCATCGGAGCACATGGTGCACCTGCTGCATTTAGTCAAGTGGCCCATGTGCTGGACTTGGGCAGTCCTTTTGCAGTAGAGATTCTTGTTTTGGTTTTGAGTTTGAGGTCTGCAACTTTATTTCCTAATCTCATGTCACTTTATTACTTTTAGTAATTTGACTAAGTTAATTAGTTAAACATTTCTAAGTTTTTTTCAATTACGTCACAGGTTTTAAAACTTTTTCAGATTACGTGCCAGTTTCTGATCACTGCTTTATTGAGAGGTAGTCCATGTATCATACAACTCTCCCATTTAAAGTGCACAATTGAGTGGTTTTTAGTATACTCAGAGTTGTGCAGCCATGACCACAATCAATTTTAGAACGTTTTCATCACCCTGCACAAAAACCCACGTCCATTAGTACTCACCCGTCTCCCCCTCACAGCCCCCTCAGCCCGTGGCAACCACTAACCCACCTTCTGTTTATAGACTTGTCTATTTGGGGATATCTCATATAAATGGAATCATGTGATCTGTGGTCTTTTGCGAGTGGTTTCTTTTACTTAGCACAATGTTTTCAGAGTTTATTGTTGAGTAATATTGTTTTTTGTCTGGGTACGGCACATTTTCTTCATCTGTTGGTGAATACTGGTGGTGTTTCCATTTGGGGCTATTACCGATCACTCTGTTCACATACAGGTTTTTGTGTGGCCCTGTTTTCATTTCTCTTGGGTCTGTACCCAGGAGTGGAATTGCCCAGGTGTACGGTATCCCTGATTTTCACCTTTTGAAGAACTGCCAGACTTTTCCAAACATCCCCACCGGCAGCATAAGTGGGTTCTGACTCCACCTCTACTTTCTCTTGTCTCTTTTTTGACCCCGAGCTCCTTTTTTTTTTTTTAATTTTTTTTTTTCTTCAACGTTTTTATTTAGTTTTGGGACAGAGAGAGACAGAGCATGAACGGGGGAGGGGCAGAGAGAGAGGGAGACACAGAATCGGAAACAGGTTCCAGGCTCCGAGCCATCAGCCCAGAGCCCGACGCGGGGCTCGAACTCCCGGACCGCGAGATCGTGACCTGGCTGAAGTCGGACGCTTAACCGACTGCGCCACCCAGGCGCCCCCTTTTTTTTTTTTTTAAATACATAACCATTGTTGTGCAGTTACAGGTTACAGTGTAGGTAACAAGACACTTCCTGACGGTAGTCATGATGTCAGCGTCATGCTGGTGGGGGGGCTCCTGCACCATTCCCAGCCTGCGCCCAGAGTAACTCAAATAAGTTTTAACATGATCTACATCATTGGTACTCCCGGGCCGTTCTTTTTATGCCATCATTTTATCAAGACTGTGGTTTCCTTTGCTGTGGCAGTGATTATAAATAATTGACTGAGAACGATCAAAACAGTCCATGGATGAGGCAGTCTTTTGCCTCCTGCCTCCACCCCGCCCCCGCTGTGATCCACTACCCACCCGTTCTTTGGCCATTTCAAGCACTAGAAGGGAGGACTCCGTGCTCTGTGCACGTGAACAGCCTAAGAGGCAGGTTCAAAGTGCCGGTTAGCAGCAGTCTTGCAAGGCTCCCAGAGTGCTGCATCCTGTGACAGCAGCCAAGGGCGCTACACTTTACTCCCAACACAAATATGGAAAGCCCTCACAAGACATGAAGCCCTACCAAGGGTTTCTGGTACTTTGATTAAAGAAAATTTCACCTACACACCCGTACTACATTCAGTTTGCTCCGTGTGGTGTCCTGGAGGTTTTTACTGCCAGACCAGTGCGCGGCCGTGAAGTTCAGGACAGGTGAAGAGCAGGGTTGGTTGGTTGGTTGGTCGGTTTTTACAAAGTGAGAGGACGGCCTCGTAAAGGGGGCAGGCGGGGCCGGGGTAGCGCGCAGGGTGTCTCGGCCACAGGAGTGTCCTCAGATCAGTCTTCTCGGGAGACAGTCCACGTGCAAATGGAGGACCCGCAAACTGACTCGTTTGCGGTTGTTGTCTTTGCTGATGTACCTTTAGAAGATCTTTGTGAAGTTGGGGTACGCGTACCCCTGTTTCAGACCACTGGTTGAGAAAGAAGTTGGACGGCGGTTTAGAAGTGTGAGGAGAAGCCTGAGTCGGGGCCGGTAGGGCCGACGCTCAGTGCTGCTTAAAGAAGGCGATGCGGGGAGGAGGGAAGAGGCCCCCACTGCAGGAGCAAGCGTAGGAAGCAGAGAAGGAGACAGAGAAACTCGAGGGCTCAGCGGGGAGGGAGCAAGCCCGTGGACCTGAAACGGTTGGTGCCAGTGGAGGCTTTCAGGGACGATGCCGACGACACGGAGTGACGGAGGGACCGGAGAGTGAGGTCTGAACGGAGACCAGCGCACCCCCTGCAGGCAGCCCCACTGCTCCCTGGCCGTCTTACCTGCAGGGCCGTCCCGTCAGGAACGCGGCTGCCCCCCCACATGGAACTCATTCGTTCGTCCTAAAACCAAAGAAGTTGATCCTTTGGAGCCTGGGTTAGTGGGGGAGTCCCTGCAGGGCCCGGGACCCCGTAACAATCCCCTCACCTTTCTTTAGTTTTAAAAGTTTAGGGGCCCCTGGGTGGCTTGGTCGCTTGGGCGTCCGACTTCAGCTCAGGTCATGATCTCACGGTCCGTGAGTTCGAGCCCCGCGTCGGGCTCTGTGCTGACAGCTCGGAGCCTGGAGCCTGTTTCGGATTCTGTGTCTCCCTCTCTCTCTGCTCCTCCCCAGTTCATGCTCTGTCTCTCTCTGTCTCAAAAATAAATAAAAGTTAAAAAAATAAATAAATAAAAAATAAAAGCTTAGATACGGGGGGTGCCTGGGTGGCTCAGTCGGTTAAGCGTCCGACTTCGGCTCAGGTCATGATCTCACGGTTTGTGGGTTCAAGCCCCGCGTCGGGCTCTGTGCTGACAGCTCAGAGCCTGGAGCTGCTTCGGATTCTGTGTCTCCCTCTTTCTGCCCCTCCCCCACTCTCACTTTGTGTCACTCTGTCTCTCAAAAATAAAAAAATAAAATTTAAAAGCTTAGATAAAACAATCTTAGTAGCATGGTAATGGCAAAAGCCAGAATGGAGGTGACGAGAATTGAAATTGGATGTGTGGTCAGTTGGTTGGGGGCGTGAGTGTCTTCTGAGAAATTTGCCACTGGCGGGCAAGGCAGAGGTGAGGTGCCACCCGCAGGGGAGCGCAGGGACAAGAGAAGCTTCTGCTGTTGGGGGTATTGGTGGCCCTAGAACATATTCACAGACAAAGGGGAAGAATTGGCAGAAGGACCTGAGATACAAGAGCAGAGAGAATGGAGAAAAGCCCCCTGAGGAAGCAGGAGGGAGGAGGCAGGTGAGCCAGCAGAGAAAGGGGGCACATGTGTGTCAGAATCAGCCCATGCCCTTTGGGGCGCAGAGCACAGGGCAGCGATCCGTGATCCGGAGGGCTTTGGCTCCCGCTGCTGCCCTGCAATCAGCTCTTTATGTCCGCCATCAAATTTTGGGAACATTGGCGGCCTAAAGTGTGTGTTTTCTCTGTGATTTTTCAGTTTTATCCACCTCTGCTTATAATTGACCTCGTCTTAGGGACCGGGCTCCTGACTCACCTGTCCCCTCTACGTGTTATCTTCCACAGCCCTCCTGATTCCTTGTCATCTCGTCCCACGGACATTTGTTCCCTATCACCGTTCCCTCCGCAAACACTTAACCTGACTTCCCCTCGAGCGTCGTGTAATGCAAGCTGCCAGGGACCATCATCCGCTTCAGGTGGCTTGATCATTAGGTTCGCATTGTGGAAAATCAGTGTTTGATGTATAAAAGTGAGTAAAACTATATTTTCTCTTAATAACAAAATTTTCTCTTTGGGGCTTCTAGGTTTAGCATGAGCTTTAACAGACATAATCTGAAATACTACGTGTTACCGAAAAAACCCAAAAAGGTGGCATTTGATTGCTTAGAGTGGATCAGAAAGCATCACCCACGTGAGTACATGTGACGAATTATGTCTAGAAGTAATAAGTAAATATTGTGGTATTGGTACCACGATAGAATGTGTGTGTGCATGTTAAACATCGCTTTTCCCATGACAGTAGCACTAACTAGCTATTTATAGAACAGCAAATCACAACTGCCTCACTGCTGGAAATTGTAAAATCCCATTTGGTTTGATAACAATAAACCCTAAGAAGAAGTATATGAGATGACCCCCCACACACACACACACACCCGTGCTATAGTTCGTGTTTTCGGCGTCTCTCCTCTGGCCCCTGTCGGTACAGATTCTAGCAGTCTGTGTGTTAGGGGCTTCTCCCGAGGGTCTGCCTCGGAGTTCTGTTACCTAAGATGAGAGATTGCGAAACTCGTGGTAGTTTTCCACGTACCCCCTGCTCCTTTCCCAGAGAGAATTGTTCTTGGTGACCACCTCTAGTTCGTGTTTTTAAAATTAGTGTACGTGTTTGTTTGAGCAAATCAGACCGTGCAGAGAGGTGGACCAAGAAGTCGTCTGTGATTTCCCTTCCAGACCCCCTTGTCCCGGGTGGCAAATATAGATAGCACGTTTTTGTCTGCACCTTTGGCTCTGCCACGGAGAGAGGGCTTTTTCTTTAACGCCTCTCATTTTGTGGTTTTCAAAACGACACATAGAATATGTGCTCCTTGAAGAAACCAAGAAAGCAACAAAAAGAAAGAAGCAAAAGACAAGAGTCACCTCAAGACAAGTCGCCGGGACCATCTGGGGTTTACTTCCCTCCAGCAGTTGTTTGTGTGTGTTTCTTTCCATTAGCGTACTGTGTGTGCACTTTTTCTACCCTTAACCCGCTCTGTACCTTGAACATCGTCAGGGTTCTTCAGAAAACTTAGAAACCACTTAATAATTACGGTATAGTTTTTTTCATGATATCCTTTCTTAATTAATCCCCTATTGGTGGCCATTGAAGTTTTTCTAATTTTCAAAAGTAGAAACAAAACTTTTGGCAGAAGCCGTGGTACCCCTTTATTTCCTAGATGAGTTTCATAGAAGGAACGGGGTCAAAAGGCAGAAGCATTTCTAAGGCTGATGCACATTGCCTCACGCTTTCCACAATGTTCGTGGAAGGGTGCCTTCCCGCTGCATGGCCAGTGTGAAACAGAGCCCGGGCTTCCTCCAGGCCCACCTAAGGAGTCATCTGGGGGCAGAACGGAAGGTCCCATCCTGTCTTCTCCAGTGCGTGTGAATTTGTCGCTTGAATCACTCTACGTCTGTGACCACCCTCTACTCTAGCAATACCCTGGAGGTCTGCTCGTGGTGCACATATTTCTACGAACACAATGAAAATTCTGTTGTTATTTACGATAAAAGCTCTGTTTTGGTTTCTCGGCAGATGACTCTGGGATCATCTACTGCCTCTCCAGGCGAGAATGCGACACAATGGCTGACACTTTACAGAAGGATGGTCTCGCTGCTCTTGCTTATCACGCCGGCCTCAGCGATTCTGCCAGGGATGAAGTACAGCACAAGTGGATTAATCAGGATGGTTGCCAGGTAACATTTTCTGTAATAAACAAATCAAGGAAATGATCTTTTATAGGACACGAGCAAACGTGCACACACAGGATGAAAATTGTTTTTACTTTAAAGACAGTAAACATCGGGGCGCCCGGGCAGCTCAGTCGGTTAAGCATCCAGCTCTTGATCTCAGCTCGGGTCATGATCTCATGGTTTGTGAGGTCGAGCCCCACATCGGGCTCCTTGCTGACAGTGTGGAGCCTGTTTGGGATTCTCTGCCTGTCTCTCTCTCTGCCCCTCCCCCTGCTCATGCTCTCTTTCCCTCTCTCTTTCAAAATAAATAAACATAACTAAATAAAAAAATAAATAAATAGCATAAACATCAAAAGAAGACTGAAATTTAAAAACATCTTTTTGAGACTTCCAAAATTGCTTTTTCTTAAATAAAAAAAAATTTTTTTTTATTAAGCTATAATTTGCCCTTTCAGAGTTTACAAGTCAGTGGTTTTTAGTATATTCACAAGGTTGTGCAACCACCACCACTGTCTAATTCCAGAGTATTTCATCATCCCCAAAATAAACTCCATACCCATTAGCAGCCACTCCCCATTCCACCAACCCCCCAGCCCCTGGCAACCACTAACCTAACCACTGCTAGTCTGTCTCTATAGGTTTTCCTGTTCTGGACATTTCACGCGAGTGAAATCATACAGTATGTGTTCTTTTGTGACTGATTTATTTAGCATAATGTTTTTAAGATTTATCCACATTGCAGCATGTATCCATACGTTATTTCTTTTGTGGCCAGGTAGCTTCCATGGTAGGGATATAGCCCAGTTTGTCATCCATCCATCAGTTGGTAGACATTTGGTTGCACCCACTTTTTGGCTATTGGCACATAATGTAATGCTTCTGTGAACGTCTGTGTACGTGTTTTTGTGTGAACACATTTTCAGTTCTCTTGGGTGGGTACCTAGGAATGGAATTGCTTAGTCATAAGGTAACTCTACGTTTAGCTTTTTGAGGAACTACCAAACTGTTTCCAAAGCAGCTACAGAATTTTACACTTTGAGCAGCAACGTGTGAGGTTCCAGTGTCTCTGCCTTCTTATTATTACCCATTATTGTCTTTTTTACTGTATCCATCCTATGGGATGTGAAGTGGCATCTCATTGTGATTTTAATTTGCATTTCCATAATAACTAATGGTGTTGAGATTTCTGAGATGACAGATTTATCACCCAAGTGGATCAAGAGGAAGACAACTAAGAACACTCTAGGCATCTCCTATAGCAGCAGGTGCCGGCCTTGGATAGATCTTTCTCAGTAACATCGATGACTTTGAGGAAAACAACTAAATAACTTTTTTAGCCTATGAAGTTTTCAGGTCACAAAAAGGGAAATTACCCTGAAGATTTAGAGGAAAAACATCTCTCAAAAGTATTTTCTAACGGAAAACAGAAGAAATCTTAGAGTATATTAGCCTAGTGTCCTTGGAAAGATGTCAGAAGACTTGACTTATATGAACCAGAAGCACTCTACCATAGGAAGATTACAGGCTGAGATGAAGGCACAAATAAAAATGAAATTTATCCAGATAAGAAAATGCACAAAAGGCAAAACAAATAGAATTATGTATCAGGACACAAATGGTTCAGATTAATGCAGACATTTGCATCAATGAGGTAGCGAATAACTTGAAAATGTGAAGGAAAGAAAACAGATTAAAATTAGGGGAAAAAAGGAAAATGGTATTTGTTGGTGTCAGGGCATCTGCCTAAGAATAATCAGTGTGTCCAAGAAGGAAATCAGGATAGTTGGGATACAGATACAACAGGCAGATGTGTTCTAAATGAGTACATAAGAAATATTTAACAAATTTAAAAGCTTTATTTCCGTGTCACTGGGGGGAAAGGTAAATGTAGACATAGTTCACCGCTTTGTTGGATTAACAAAGAGCTAAAAGAAATTACATTCACCAAGATAAAGAAATAAGATACTCTACAGAAACCAGACAGACCTGAGACTGTTTCACTAAATAACAGAAGCAGGACACGCGGTCTTCAGAATCAGAGAAGGGAAGCCTGGGACTGAAGAATTTCACAGCCAGCTCATTGTCATGTGTGTTGAACACAACAGAAGGGCACTTTCAGATTGTGAAGTCCAGAAAGTGGATCACTGCCTTATCGTCAGTGAAGTAATCACAGATGCCAGTCCTCCCTAACTTGTATATTTCAGTAAAATTCCAGTGGGTTTTTTTTTTTTTTTATTCCTTTGATAAACTTTTCTAAAGTTTGCCTGGAAGAATATCCCAGTTTAAATAACCGAAGGAACTTGGCAAGAAAAGGAAAACACATGAACACTGGCTTTGCAGTACATCACAGACACATCAGTGACACAGAAATCCAGAATTCACCTGGAAAATGTGTAAAAATAGCGTGTGGCAAGGAAGGCACTGAAAAATTAAAAAAGGAGGGTGATCCAACCAGAGGTACCACTTACCTGCTGGGAGGGATTGTTTTGGATCCTCCTATCAAAATCACAGGTAAGTAAAGCTATTGGTATTTTTAAATGTAGGAGCCCTGGCTGGAAGAGAACCTGAGCTTAAAAAGAGCTCAAAAGGAAGGAATTGATAGAAATGATTAAAAACCTAAATACCTAAACACTTGTGTGTTGGTGAGCAAAATTAAAGGCAACAGCAAACTGGGGAAATAATGTCTTCAGCAAATACAACATCCCATAGAGCGTGTAAAACTTTGATAAAGACATGAATCTCAAATAGTAAATTACCCCACGCTATCAAGAGACATCGAAAAGGAGCTGAGGGTGCTTTGGTGGCTCAGTCAGGTAAGCATCCGACTCTTGATTTCGGCTCAAATCACGATCTCATGATTCCCAGGTTCGAGCCCTGCATCCGGCTCTGTACTGACAGTGAGGAGCCTGCTTGGGATTCTCTCTCTCCTTCCTCTCTCTGCCCCTCCCTCACTCACACACGCACTCTCTCAATAAATAAACTTAAATTTTTTTTTTTTAATTTTTTTTTTCCAACGTTTATTTATTTTTAAGACAGAGAGAGACAGAGCATGAACGGGGGAGGGGCAGAGAGAGAGGGAGACACAGAATTGGAAACAGGCTCCAGGCTCTGAGCCATCAGCCCAGAGCCCGATGCGGGGCTCGAACTCCCGGACCGCGAGATCGTGACCTGGCTGAAGTCGGACGCTTAACCGACTGCGCCACCCAGGCGCCCCATAAATTTTTTTTAATAAAAAATGAAAAAAGGAGCCAGCAAAGTCTAAGCACAAATGTATTCCAAAGTGCAACTTTGCTAATTATTAAGTCCAAATTTAAAAACAGTGAGCGACCATTTTCACCTCTAGTATTAGCAGACTTCTTTCAACTGTTGGGGTCGATGCTGTAAGAGGCAATTTCCTACAGTGCTCCTGAGAGCCTTTCTGGAAAAAAATACTGTAGACTGTACAAGAGCCTCAGATCTGAAATATGGGCATGGAATTTACATGGCTGTTTTTTTACATTTTTTTTTTGTTGTTTTTTAATTGAAGGATAGCTGACAGACAATATTATATTACTTTCAGTTCAGCACAGTGATTTGACAATTGTACTTACCACTTCTCACCATACAAGATTATTGCAATGTTGTTAACTGTATGATAGTGTTATATAAACAGCCTAAATGTCCTGAGAGAGTGACTGGGTACATTATAGAGCATTCCTGACATTGAAAATGGTTTGTGAAGAATTTCATAATGATTTGAAAATGTTCAAATGTCAACGATGGAAAAACGTAGGGACAAATAGAATCCAGAAGTGTGAGATCGCAACCATAAAAAAGAAAATTGAAGGACACCTGGGTGGCTCAGTCAGTTAAGCATCTGACTCCAGCTCAGGTCATGATCTCACAGTTTGTGGGTTTGAGCCCCACATCGGGCTGTGTGCTGACAGCTCAGAGCCTGGAGCCTGCTTGGGATTCTCTGTCTCCCTCTCTCTGCCCCTCCCTCGCTCACTCACACTCACTCTCTCTCTCAAAAGTAAATAAACATTTTTTTTAATTAAAAAAAAAAGAAAAGAAAATTGAATAGAAAAATAGATGAGAAAAAAGCCAAATATTTTCAAGTTCTTTAAATCTCTACGTATAGTATAAATATTCCACAGTACACATGCATACAGATAACATATTTGTATATATGTACATAAAACACTTTGATCAAAAATATGGTTTTAAAATATTGGTGAGTTTTTGTTTGTTTTCAGACTAGCTAATCCTTACCATCCAGGTATAATAATACAGTCACTGGACAACCTTGATCTTGTTAGATTTGTAAGATAGAATAAAAACTTCATTGTTTTTCTTCACAAAGAAATTATTATAGTCTGGCGTTTTAAGAGCAACACAGAAATAAAGAAGGAAGTAACAGCTCGACTAAGCCAGTTTTCCCAGTGACAAGGCTAAAGGCTTTCAGGGGAAGTTGGCTTCAGGGTCACCTCCCTGGGAGCCTGCAGACTGCCCCTGGCCCACCCCTCGACCTCAGGAGACCTTGACCTTGGGAGACTTGCCCTTGGGAGCCCCCCTACTTGTGGGACCGCCGCAGGCCATGCCCTGTGGGCCTGTGGGCTGCCACCCCACTCTGCACAGCCTCTCCACCTGCTCTCAGCCACTAGAGGCTCCGGCAGACTTTCTCTCTCCAAGGACATTTCCTTCGATAAAAGTGCCATAAATCTGGGGGGACGACTAGCCTGTAGTTCAGGCCGCAGCCGTCACCAGTGTGGACAAACACGCCCGTTTGCTATCAGCCTACTCCACCGCGTGCCGTTCCTCTCCCTGGTGCCCAGTGACCGAAATCATGTCATCGGCCTCAGTCTGGCTACCAGGTAGTTTGGTTGCTTTTGAAATACTGGTCTCGCAGCTTTATTTGTATAATATAATTTTGCCTGGAGATGTAATGTTTTTGGGTTAATAAGCCCTAAATTTGCAACTGCCATGGTTATTCTTGAAAATGGTTTTTTTACTAAAAATCAATTTATGAAGCTCCTGAAGTTCAACTGTCACCTTGGTTTTCCTAAGTAATTTGCATCAGCCACGATGCATGGTCTCCAGTCTTTTTTTTCCCCCCTAATATAAGCAACTGTCAGACTTTTACCCATGTGAGTTCCAATAAAAATTTCACAAGTTTTTTTTTTTATTTTTTATTTTTTTTAATTTTTTTTTTCAACGTTTATTTATTTTTGGGACAGAGAGAGACAGAGCATGAACGGGGGAGGGGCAGAGAGAGAGGGAGACACAGAATCTGAAACAGGCTCCAGGCTCTGAGCCATCAGCCCAGAGCCTGACGCGGGGCTCGAACTCACGCACTGCAAGATCGTGACCTGGCTGAAGTCGGACGCTTAACCGACTGCGCCACCCAGGCGCCCCAAAATTTCACAAGTTTTTACTTTGAAATCAGCTGTTGAGGAAAAGAAGCTGGTGTGTGATTGATCAGCTGCTCCCACTAGGGAAAAACAGACGGTAAACACGGGCACAGGTGACATTGCCACGGTTCCTGAAGCATCAGAGGCACTAGCAGTGGTCATCACCCTGGAGCTCCTGAGCGACCCGATCATGACCATGACCTCGGTGCTATGGCTGTGTGGGCAGTACCCCTCATACCTCCATATCAAAAACATAAGAGAGGGGCACCTGGGTGGTTCAATTGGGTAAGCATCTGACTTCAGCTCAGGTCTGGATCTCATGGCTCATGGGTTGGAGCCCCGCATTGGGCTCTGTGCTGTCAGCTTAGAGCCTGGAGCCTGCTTCGGATTCTGTGTCTCCCTCCATCTCTGCCCCTCCCCCGCTTTTCTGTCGCTCTCAAAAATAAACATTAAAAAAATTAAAATTAAAAAAAAAAAACATAAAAGAACTAGATGCGGCAGCACGTTTGGAGGTTACTGACTGCTCTTGAGTGGCCCCTTACGTGACAATACCAAATCCATGAGAAAGTGCCTGCCACCCCACCACACGAGCCTCTCTTTACCTTTTTGGGTCTCAGTAGTAATTGCAAATTATCAATATGAAGATCTCACTTAGTCATGCAAAATAATGGGACCAACTTAAGAAACTAGATTGTTGTTATATATTTTTTTAAGTGGTCTGCCAGAGTTGGGAGGCAGTAACCAACCCCTGGGTTACTTTGAGTTAGGGTCGCTGCTTTTGGTGTAGAAGAAGGGAACTGCCAGTGTACCAACCTTTTGGAGAAGTGGTCGGGGTTGAGGACAGTCCTCGAGTGGAAGAGAAGGAGGTGCCTTGCACAAATAAAGAGTGACGGTGAGGATAAATATTTGGATCATGTCGAGGTGAGCTTCCTGTTGCCCAAGCTAACTAGCAAAAAAGAAGTAGACCAAGCAATAAAAAGTACTGCAGAGAAGGCGTTGGTTCTCAGGTTTGGGAGAGATGAGGATCCTGTCTGTCTGCAGCCAGATGATATATCCTTCTAAGACGTCTTCTGACCTGAGTAGAATGGCTGCCATGTGTCTGGTAGATGTGGACCGAACTCCCGTTTACACGCACTGTTTTGACATCAGTTATATTCCATCTACTGTGTTCTTCTTCGATGGGCAGGACATGAAAGTGAATTAGGGGTCTCCTGATCACACTAAGTTTGTGGGAAGTTTCAAAACCAAGCAAGACTTCATAGATGTGGTTGAAGTAATTTATCGAGGAGCAGTGAGGGGAAAGCTTATTGTCCAAAGTCTTACTGATCCCAAGAATATTCCCAAATGTGACCTTCTCTATCAAGACATTTAGCGCATTCACTACTGTCAAAGTTGCAGAAAAAAGCACATCGTGAAACAGTACCTGAACCCAGCTGTGCCATTTTCCTGGAGTCCTTCGGACGTGTGTTTAGCATCCCAGCGGAGAAGAGTGCTGACTTGGGTAGAAAATACCCCACCCCCAAGTAGAAGACAACGCTGATGACCGCAATGAGCAGCGATGCTTAAATGTCTGTTCCTTGCAAACCCCAGAGCAGTCAAGATGACTGGGGTCACTTTACCCAGCGGGATTTTTAAAAATTTATATTGTGCTTCTCTTTAGTCCTTAAGATGATACAGAATCCTTCTGAACATTGGCTAGTATATTTATGTTGATTTTGATATACAAGTAAGATAGGAAATCACTTCCCGTAAGAACAGAAGTACTTATTTTTTACCCTAAAGGTACCCACACACATACCCTCACCCTCACCTGTTTCTCCACTCATGTATTTGTCTCATGCTCTCCTGTCTCCAGTCCTTATTATCTCAGTTTCTCTTGGAATAAATGATTTTCTACCGATAGGAGAAAAAAGGAAGGAAGGAAGGAAGGAAGGAAGGAAGGAAGGAAGGAAGGAAGGAAGGAAGGAAGGAAAGGAAAGAAAAAGAGAAAAAGAAAAAGAGAAAAAGAAAGAAACTAGATAGTTGTATAGAGTGCATTTTAAAGTAAAATAGAGGATAGAGCTTTTAGAGGCATCTGTGATTAAAATGTGTCTTTAAGTCTGTTATGAGTCTAACAGGCTTTTGCTCTCCCATCAGGTTATCTGTGCAACAATAGCATTCGGAATGGGGATTGACAAACCCGACGTGCGATTTGTGATCCACGCGTCTCTCCCTAAATCCGTGGAGGGTTACTACCAGGAATCGGGCAGAGCGGGGAGAGATGGGGAAATATCTCACTGCCTGCTGTTCTATACCTATCATGATGTGACCAGACTGAAGAGACTCATCTTGAGTAAGTCAAGCCCCGTTGTAGAGACATCCTGTCCTTTTCAGCCTCGTGATAGTAATCTCCTCCTGCTATTGTGATACTTCTGGTCCAGTTTCCTTCAAATAGTCGTAGAAAACTAGAAGTGTTTATGTAGATATGGAAATTTTACTTCAGTTCACTTTTATTGCACAAGTATTACACGCTTATCACGTAAAACTCAAATGATGCAGGCGTGTGTATATGGACGTGCATGAGGCAGAAAATTTCCAAAGCATGCTTGTATACAGTTCTACTCTAGGAAAGAACCCCAGCTGTTGGTTTCCTTTGTCCTTCCAGATTCAATCTCTGCATGCGTCCTTGCATGTAACACATATTTCAAACACGCAGAATGGTAGAATGGAAGGAGTAACGAACGCTCAGGTACCACCAGGTTAAGAAATAAACCCCCCCCGTATGTCCCTCTCCTATCTCAACCCCCCACCCACCCCCCATCAGAGATAAGCAGTATTTTGTATTTGCTGTTTACCCCTGCCAAATGCATGTATTTTGCAATGTGAGTGGGATGTGCCTGTCCTACGTAGACGTACAGTGACCTTACTGTTTTCATTCTACGCTAAGATGTAGCCACGTGTGGTTTGACTACCTAGAATTCCCTAGTACGGTTTATTCTATGTCTACTTAACCAGTCCTCTTTGAATAGAGACCTAGATTATTTCTTGGTTTTCACGTTATCAGCAGTGCAACATCGAGCATTTTTGTACGGGTATCTTTGGGCGTTTGTGCGCTTGTGTACATAGGATACGTTTCCAGACTTAGACTTACCAGGTCAAAGCGGATACGTATTTTAGAGTTTTGTTATGCCCTTTGCCCGTTTTTCTATTACGTTGTGCTAGTTAAATGTATTTCCTAAGTAAGTTTTCTATTTTGAGACTGCTTTTGAACGGACCCCGCCAGAGATACTACATATGGGATGTGACACTTACCAGGCACCGTGCCAAATATTGTATCACCTTTTTTGCTCATAGTGCCTGGCTTTTGAGGCAGAGTTTGTCCGATGAGAAAAGGGAGCTTCATTAAGGAGCCCCCATGAGCAGCAGCAGCAGTAGGATGGGGGGCAAGTGGAAGGACAGTGGTAGCGATACTGACAGAGGGCATCGCTTGGCACCCGCCGTATGCTGCCACCTTCACTGCTTGATTATACCCCTTCGCTCAGGCTGCACGACAAGCCTGACAGGTGCTGCCATTTCTCCCCTCATTTCACGGACAAGGACGTGAGATGCGAGCCGGTAAGCGGCAGCGCCCTGTCGGGGCCCAGGTCTGCCTGACCCCCAAAGCCCACGCCCCTTGCACTCTATGTAACAAGACGATTCTCAGTGAAAAAATGAAACTTTTAAACTCAGTGTGTCCATGTGTGTTTTGAAACAGAACCTGTATTAAGTTAGGTCCAAACAGTTTAATAAGCATTTAAAGTCTTAAACACTTAGCAACATTTTGGAAAAAAATAGTACTCGTAAACTAGAAAAACAAATTTTATTTTCTTTCTTAACTAACCGCAGTTGCTTGCCAATGGTGAGTATGTGTGCGTCATTCTCAAACCTTGAAATTAGATTAGAAGCTGCTACCCTTACTTCCTGTTTCACACGGGTTTTCTGGAGGTACTTGTTTTTATCCCAACAGCCTCCAACACTTCAGTTTCACAGAGATGAACATGGGGCGGCCCCGCAGACTAGCGTTTTGTGTGGTGCCAGGAGATGTTAGGTGCTGCTGTGTTTCCCTGACATTTAAAATACCCCGCAGTGGGGCGCCTGGGTGGCGCAGTCGGTTAAGCGTCCAACTTCAGCCAGGTCACGATCTCGCAGTCCGTGAGTTCGAGCCCCGCGTCAGGCTCTGGGCTGATGGCTCAGAGCCTGGAGCCTGTTTCTGATTCTGTGTCTCCCTCTCTCTCTGCCCCTCCCCCGTTCATGCTCTGTCTCTCTCTGTCCCAAAAATAAATAAACATTGAAAAAAAATAAAAAAAAAAAAATAATAAAAAAAAAATAAAATAAAATAAAATACCCCGCAGTATTCACCGCAGCACCCCGGGGCTCCTCAGCACGGTTCTGGAGCCACTGGCTTAACTGCTTCCATCCCAGATGCCCAGGGAGGCGTGCGGCCCGCTGCCATAGTTCCATGCTCTGCTGACTTTGGACGTGCAGTCAAGTACATGAGTGTCTGATAAGTACAGTAAAGTCCAGTCAGATTTTCATTGTTGGGAACAACGAAGATTTAAAAAAAATTGTTCAGCCACTCTTGATGACAATCTTCATTTATTCCTATAAAACTAAAAATTTGAGGGATAAACATACTCAGTTGATTATACTATAGAATGATGTTATGTTGATATATAATGGCTACTAGTAATTTTATTTCATTTAAGATTTAAAATTATATTAATCTATTCTAAACATTTTTGTAGTGTTTTCTTCTATTTTTCTACTCTAATAAGTGTCTTTACTATGTGCTTCACCTCTTTCAGTGGAGAAGGATGGAAACCATCATACAAGAGAGACTCACTTCAACAATTTGTATAGTATGGTGCACTACTGTGAAAATATAACAGAATGCAGGAGAATACAGCTTTTGGCTTACTTTGGTGAAAATGGATTTAATCCTGATTTTTGTAAGAAATACCCAGATGTTTCTTGTGATAATTGCTGTAAAACCAAGGTAAAATGAGAAAGTTTCAAATTCTTTGTAATTCAGGAAATTGCTAGGACTTTGTTTTTTCTTTCTTAATTTAGCCAAGTTAGGTTACCATACGTGGGCCCTTGGGGACTGAACTGGGGAAGGTGGCTTCTTTCCCATAGTAATTTGGAATAGAAACATTTAGTAGTAATTCTGTGGAATAGTTTTCAAATTAGAAGCCTATGAAAAGTTTACTGGACCTGTCCAAAATGCTAAGGTTATAGATGTGTACCAAAGGTTACAGAATATTTTAGAAATATCGTTAATCTGTAGATAATCCAAAAAGATCTGACATGTACAGGTAGAATATTTAAATCAAATTCCAATTTATATTGGAAGAACTCCTTTTCAAAAGAGTTATACTAACTAGTGGACCGTGCATTTGAATCAGGTCAATTACGTTATTCTATAAATTGGTTATTTAAAACCTATAAAGAATGAATAGCAGTAGCTTCTAGATGAGTTTGCTATTGTCTGTCCTAAAAATAACTGTGAGAAGTTGTTAAATTCATTCATCAGGTACTTTATTTTACCTATCATGGTGATTCTGTGTTTTAATGTCTCTGTACTCAACAGAGCATTTTCACATTATTTGAAATGTTGGTGGGCTCCTGGGTGGCTCAGTCGGTTGAGCGTCCAACTTGGGTTCAGGTCATGATCTCGTGATTCACGAGAGCCAGCCCCGCGTCAGGCTCTGTGCTGACAGCTCGGAGGCTGGAGCCTGCTTGGGATTCTGTGTCTCCCTCTCTCTCTGCCCCTCCCCTCACTTATGCTCTGTCTCTGTCTCTCAAAAATGAATAAACATTAAAAAAATTAAAAAACAAAAACAAAAACGTCTGCAAGGTGCTAGGGATTCACAGATGAACATGGTGTGGGCCAGTTCATAGACTGGAGGGGGACAGACAGACGTGGATTCACATATCGTGATACCATGTGAAGAATAAAGTAGTTACAAAGATCTGCAGTGCTGGCCAGAGCAGAGGGTGATATACCCTCCCTTGGGGTGGAATCGTGGATCGGCAGCCATCCCCCACCCCCCCACCGCCCCTGCCTCAGCCTGCCCCCAGCCCTCCCCTGTAGATGCTGCCAGTCACTTCTCGTTTAGCAAATATTTGTTGAGTGCCTGCTCTGTGTCATGCGCTGTTCTAGGAGTTTGGGATGCATCACTGAACAGGATATAAGCATCCTTGCCCTTGTGGGGCTTACGTTCTAGCAGAGGGAAACTGAATACAAAAGCATAAGTGCGTGTCAAACACAGGAGTATAAGGAGTCAGGAGTAGCAGGTAGGGGGCACAATGTGGTATTGGGTAAGGTGGCCCAGGGAAGTCTTATTGCAAAGATGCCGTTCCCTGGATGTGGGCATTCTTGGACCCAAGGTGGGGCGGGGGGGCATACCTATGCATTGGGGGGATAGTGGGGGAGCCCGTGTAGCTGAGCAGGGCCAAGAGTTAAGGGGAAAGGAAAAGGCAGGCCAGAGCAGCGAATGGAGGGCCGAGTAACTGGAGGCGTGGTGTGACCCTCCACACCAGGACATTTGGGGCAGGACATTTGGCAGGATGGATCAGTTAGGTTTATGGTATATTGAGTTAGGTGTGTCTGTTAATTGAGGAATTCTGGAAAGAGGCTTGTGGTACATAGGGATTTGGGCATATAGGTGGTATTCGAAGCCACGTGCGCAGATGAAATCTTCCGGGATTTAAGTTTAGACCGAAGAGAAGAAAACCAAACCTCTGAGCCCTGGGACATTAAGAGGTTAAGGAGAAGAGGAGGAGCAAGGAAAGGCGACCAAGAAAGAGAGGTAGCAAGGTCAGAGGAAAACCAAAAATACGCCCAGAAAGTGGTTCAGAAAGGAGGGTGTGCGAGCCGCTCAAACCCTGCCGCTAAGCTAAGCAGGGAAGGGACCAGGAAGACGCCACTGGATTTAGCGCCACGGGAATCGAGGCGGCTTGCATTTGTTTGACCAGTTTCAGTAGATGGGGGCAAAACTGGAGACGGTGAATATAGAGAACTCTTACCAGTTGTGCTTCAAGGATGAGCAGAGAAACGAAACAGCAGCTGGCAGGGGAAGCAGCTCGTGGCTGCACTGATAGGAATGCACTTGTCCAGGATGAAACGTTGACACGTGAGGAGAGAGGAGAGAACCGCTGGAGCAGTGTCCTTGAATAGACGGGGGGTGGGGGGGGTGTCTAATGTGCAACTCGAGAGATTGGCTTTAGGCAGGAACCTAGAGTTCATCTGGAATAGCAGGAGGAAAGAGAAGGCCGTGCAGGACTGGCGCCGGTGATCGATGTTGTGAAGGAATCTGCAAAAGCTCTCTTCCGGCTGCTTCAGTTTTCTCAGTGAAGAAGCAGGCAAGGTCGGCAGCGGCCAGGATAAGAGAGTGATTGAAGAGCAAGCAGAATGGGAAGTGGTCGGCTAGGACAGTTCGGCAGACTTTATCTTAAAGGGCCAGAGGAAGTCTGTCAGGCTTTGTGCACCTTGGTATCAGGGTCTCTGTCACAGGTGCCCAGCTCTGCTCTCTTAGCCCCAAAGCAGACATAAACAATAAATACATCGATTTTCCATGGCTATGTTCCGGTAAAATTTGATTTATAGAAACCGGCATCCAGCTCGTAGGCCACGGTATGCCGACTCCTGCTCTAAGAGAGCAGAGGAGTGATAGACTGGGGATGTATGATGATCACCTGGCCGTGGTCAGGGTCCCCCTGAGGTCTGTGGCCATTTGCTGAAAGCGCAGACATTCAGCGTGGTTGCATGTGTTTCTCCAGCCAAGTTCAGCTACTGAGGTACAGGCACGGAGTGGTGAAGAATTGGATCTACTGTGTGTCAAGCAGTGAATGTGATGAGGTGGCCTAAGGGCCAGGGAGTTGAAGTTATGTGGACCAGTAGTATTGTAATGACCGCTGTGGAATTTAGGCTGAGTCAAGAGATCATCTGATGGGAACCCGTGGATGGGCAGGCCCGGTGGATTGTTAGGCTCAGAATGTACTAGATGGCGTGAGGTGGCAGTCGTAGAATAAAGGGGTTGCCGTTATTAGTGAGGCCAAGGTGGTGGGCATGACCATGGACGTGAACAGCTGGCATTCACAGAGGACAGGGTCACTAGGGCAGAGGAGATCAGGATGCCAGAGGCCAAGGTGTGGGGGATCATCTGTCTGCCGAGTCACCAAGAATCAAGGCAGGAATGGTGTGCGAGGGGAGGACAGGGCCCTGTTTCATGAAGGTCCCAGACAGAGCCTCAGAATCACCACCAATTTCTAGAATAAGACAAGAAACCTGTTTGTCTTGAGGTTGTTAGACTGCAGCAGATGAACAAGGGTTAGAAGGTAAGGGGGCTGCATAGACGGAGGCCAGGAGCATGATGCCACTTTTGAGAACAGCAGGTGGTTAGTACTGTGAGTTTACAGAGGCAGGATAGATGAAAGCAGACAGGTCCTGTGGTAATGGGGGCTTAAAGAAGTAGGCCGCGTTGGGAGACCAGTGAGGAGAAGGAGAGAGCAAACTGACGAGACCATTAAAAGGGTTGACTGTGCCATCAAAGCCCCAAAAGTGATCAGAGGTCACCATCCAAGTAAATGCCAGAGCACTGTTCTAGAAGGCATGAGGGGTTTGAAAAGAAGGAGACAACAGTCCCACCCACAGCATGCTATCGGGTAATTGAAAGATGAGAGGTATGTCTGTAACACAGCAATAAAACATACGTAGTGGAGTGCTAATTGTTCTAGACACAGGGTCAGTGTAAGAACTTAGAAAAGAAAGAACAGTTGGAACTTGGGTTTTGGTCTTGGTTTTGGTGTGGAAACGGTTTGTTGTGAGACTACCGTTGTTACTATTAAACCCTAGCAGTCTAGGTTATCATCTTAATTACACCGAAAGTAATCTCTTTTTATTCATAGGATTGTAAGACAAGAGATGTGACTGATGATGTAAAAGATATTGTAAGATTTGTTCAAGAACATAGTTCAGCACAAGGAACACGAAACAAACCCCCTGCAGGTCCTTCTGGGAGATTTACTATGAATATGCTGGTCGACATTTTCTTGGGTAAGTTCTCTGTTTTATAGTTGCAGTTACAGCAGTTGAAATTGAACATCTACAGAAATCATCTCAAGTACGTGGAAAAAAATCTCTTTTGTCTTGTAGAACTTAAGGATTTCAGAATAAAACTTCTTGAGTAACAAAAGAAATCAGCTTTTATGAATGATAACAATTATTTGTGTAGAATTTATATGTTACTAAGGTGAGGTTTTCACATTCAGAGAAGCAAGTAATAGGGCAAAGTGGGTACAGGGGATTAAGAGGTACAAACTTACAGTTAGAAAATGCAGATGTCACGGGAACTAGAAGCACAGCACAGGAAATGTAGGCGATACTGTTGTAAAAACGTCGTGTGGTGTCAGTCGGTGTCATGGCGGGCGGAGCATAACGTGTATAGTTGTTGAATCACTATGTTGTACCCCCAAAATTGATATAACGTTGTATGTCAACGATACACCAATAAAAACAATAGGAATAATAAAAATAGATACAAAGAAAATATTAACGCATATACAACCTCATCTGAATGAATGGAGTATAACTTGCTTGGAGAGTCGCCTGTTGAGTGACTTCCATTTCTGGACGGCAGCCTGGGCAGAAGTATCTGTCTTCTTTTTTTTGTTTGTTTTGAGGCCCTGTCAAAATAATAGTGTGGAAATAAAATGGGGATTTGATTCACAAGGGCATCGGTAACCAGAGAGAGCCCATCATCAGATTCAAGATTTTTCAAATCTTTTAGGGAACGAATGGAAGCATGTTGACGAGCGGAATGAAATACAATAAGCCACCGTGCAAAATTAATGAAGGAGAGAGTCTTAGACGAGGAGGGCTCTCAACCAGGCAGAACTCCCATTGTCAGGAGGCCTCAGACTGAGTCTCCAGGTCCCGGGGGTGGGAGTGTAAACAGAGGAGCCACAAACAGGAGGGGGCAGTTAAAGTCGGCCCACGAAAGAACTCCATCAAATGCCAGCCTGGAATTGATTCCAAAACAAAAATCAAGTGCCCGAGGAATAGAAAGGCAGCTGAGTTAGGGGCCAGAGCCCCCAAGCGGCATTTGGGGACCACCCAGCCTAAAGCAAACCTGCAAACTGGATATCTCTGTTCACTGGAGGGATTTAGGGGGAAATAGATGCAAAATAGCAGGGGGCAAACCACTTCAGAAGTTTAACCTGATCCCTGAAGGTTAACTACAACTGGACAGTCAAAGGAGAAACCAAGTAAGTGTTTGACCCTGAGTATAGAGACAATTTACAAAATAAGTAGTAGCTTTAGGGAGAAGAGAGGGCAAACTCATAATTTAGTTTCTTCGCAAAGACTTAAGTAATAATAAAATGTTATGGGAAAGAAACAAAGAATGAGAAAGAGCTGTTAAAAATTCTAAGTGATTGACATAGTAAATTTAGTGGAAATGTTGGAAGGTAAAGTGAAGAAAATCTTTTAAGACTTGAGCAAAAAGATACATGGAAAATATGAGAAAAAATATAGATCACTTCTTAGGAGATGTGAAGTCTGACAAAATTTTTGAAATAGAATTAGAAGGAATTATCAAATTTCCCTGAATGAAAGAGTAAAAAGCTTTCAGATTAAAATGTCCACCGAATGCCAAAGGAGATGCTTTATGAGATTTAAGGATACCAAGAGTATGGGGCACCTGAGTAGCTTAATCGGTTGAGCATCTGACTCTTGATTTCAGCTCAGATTAGGATCCTAGGGTCATGGGATCGAGTCCAGCATTGGACTCTACGCTGTGTATGGGGCCTGCTTGGGATTCTCTGTCTCTCCCTCTCTTCTGTCTCCTCTCCCTCTCCCTCTCTCTCTTTCCCTCCCTCTGCCCCTCTCTCCCCAGCTTACTCACCCTCTAAAAATAAAACAAATCTTATTTAAAAAAAAAAAAAAAGGGATAAAAAGAATACCAAGAATAAAGTGATGTTGGTGAAGAAAAACTTTTCCTCCACCCTGTTAGATTTAATGTTTGGGGGCCTGTGAATTAAACTGACAAAAGACAGATTTAATCAAAATGTGACTCAAAGGGCCTATTAAAATTGGGGCTTAGGGGTGCCTGGGTGGCTCAGTTGGTTGAGCATCTTGACTTTGGCTCAGGTCACCATCTCAGGGTTTGTGAGTTCGAGCCCCACATCAGGCTCACTGCTGTCAGCAGTCAGCCTGGATCCCACTTCAGATCCTCTGTCCCCCTCTCTCTGCCCTTCCCCTGCTTTCACGCTCTCTCTCTCTCTCAGAAATATATAATCATTTTTTAAAAATTGGAGCTTATATACCATCTTAATAGGGGAAGGGGAAGAGGGGAAAGGACACTTAAAGGAAAACAAATGTTGGGGGTGTTTTTGGAAAGATGAATGGGCCCTTAGAATAGAAGAGAAGGAGATAAGATAGTTCTGTGACGATGTTTAGGAGTGGTATGGAGGCTTCTCATCTCCAGTGATAAAAACCGGTCTTCTCTGGTTACTCCCAGGGAGAGAATTTATGACATTGGAGTTTTGGGGGGAGGTCTCTGCTTTTTACAGATAAGAGATTTCAGGAACTCAGATGCCTTCTGCTCAAGGTAATTTTTATGCCACAGTGGCATATTCTGGACCCCTTCTGGAATATGCCACAGTGGCATATTCTGGAAAGAAAGAAACCAAAGCCAAACTGGCATCAGATTAATATCAGCAACCTTAGAGACTAGAAGGCAAAGAAGTGATACCGTAAACAGGGAAGCTGACCCATGGGTCCGGGGGGAAGAAAGCCCAGATCCACAGCTGTGAAGCAGGTCCAATGAACAGTCTGTGCAGATTGTAACAGGAAGTCAAGAAAAACAGGTCCCAAGCAGTGTAGAGAAGGAATAAGAAATGAAAATTTTTGAGAACAGTGAAGGACGTATATTTATTTCTCAACAGAAAGAGAAAGGCACTTAGAAATTCCATGGGAAAGATTATGGAAAGAGAGCCAAGGTCAAATATAAAACAAAGGAAATTGTCACACGATTTTGAGTCATCGATAAAATGTAGCAAAAAAATGATCCATTTGTCTGGATGCAGTAAACATTCTCCGGAGGGTTACGCAGGAGTCAGGACTTTCTTAGTAGGGACGGAAACTCTGCTGACAACCTACAACGGTTAGAGGCAATGTACAGACTTCAACGTGTGGGGCGCAGGACAGGATGTGTTAATCTTGATGATATAAAAATATAAGTACAGTAAATAAAAGAAAGTACTTGGAATACTCGAGGTATTAATAACCTCCGAGGTAGAAGGTAGAGGGAGTAGCCAGAAGTTCTATCTAAAGTTAGAAAATAGGGGCGCCTAGCTGGCTCATTCGGTTGAGCAGAGTCCGACTTTGACTCAGGTCACGATCTCACAGTCTGTGAGTTCGAGCCCCGTGTTGGGCTCTGTGCCAATAGCTCAGAACCTGGAACCTGCTTCGGATTCTGGGTCTCCCTCTCCCTCTACCCCTCCTCCGTTCATGCTCTGCCTCTCCCTGTCTCAAAAATAAAAAAACATTAAAAAAAATGTTTTTTAATAAATAAAGTTAGAAAATAATCAATACATGAACCAATATTAATGTATAACTAGCCAAATCTGGGGCAAGAGAAAGTGAGAGGTAAAAATGAGATAAAGCTTTATCTTTCACAGTGGGGGTCAGCAGCTAAATTGTCAGGCAGTGGCTCTGGCTGGTGGGATGACAGCAAGAGTGAGGGTTGCCTGTGGAGGTTGCCACCAGAAGAGCTAAAAGCGAAAGCTACTTAAAACATGACTAGGGGCGCCTGGGTGGCGCAGTCGGTTAAGCGTCCGACTTCAGCCAGGTCACGATCTCGCGGTCCGTGAGTTCGAGCCCCGCGTCGGGCTCTGGGCTGATGGCTCAGAGCCTGGAGCCTGTTTCTGATTCTGTGTCTCCCTCTCTCTCTGCCCCTTCCCCGTTCATGCTCTGTCTCTCTCTGTCCCAAAAATAAATAAACGTTGAAAAAAAAATTAAAAAAAAAAAAAAAAAAACATGACTGCCTGGGGCGCCTGGGTGGCTCAGTCCAAAGAGCTCCAAATCGGGGTTGTGAGTTCAAGCCCCACACTGGGGGTAGAGATTACTAGAAAGAGAGAGAGAGGGAGGGAGGGAGGGGAGGGGAGGGGAGGGGAGGAGAGGAGAGGAGAGGAAAAGGAAAGAAAAAAAAGAACAACACAAAACATGATTGCCTTCCAGAAGAGAAGAGGGAGGGACAGAGGAATGCTGGTCTTCATTCTAAACCTTTCTGTACTATACTTTATTTTTCCCACATGTGTGCCTTACTTTAATTCAAAAACCAGATAAAGCAATTAACAGGTGTATTTATTTTTTAAAGCATTAATAGCTGAGGGGCGCCTGGGTGGCTCAGCGAGTTTAGCGTCCAGCTCCATCTCGGCTCAGGTCACGATCTTGCAGTTTGTGGAATCGGGCCCCACCTCGGGCTCTGTGCTGCTGACAGCAGGGAGCCTGCTTGGGATTCTCTCCCTCCCTCTCCCTCTGCCCCTCACTGACTCACGAGTGTGCACACATGCCAGAAAGGGAGGGAGGAAGGAAAGGAAGGAAGGAAAGAAGGAAGGGAGGGAGGGAGGGAGGAAAGGGAGGGAGGGAGGGAGGGAGGAAAGGGAGGGAGGGAGGGAGGAAGGAAGGAAGGGAGGGAGAGAGGGAGGAAGGAAGGGAGGAAGGAAGACCGGAAGACATTACTAGCCTATAGGAAGGTGGTTTTCTCATTTCCTCATTTGTTCCTTCTGAACGTGCTTGTTCCTCAGGACCAAAGCTGCTTTTCAAGCTGATCTTCCCTTTGTGGATTCTTGCCTTCTAGTTTGGGCCTCTTTCGGTGGGTCAGGAAGAACAAGGAGTTGCAGATAAAATAATTGATTTTTTTAATGTTTATTTATTTTTGAGAGAGACAGAAACAGTGCAAGCCGGGGAGGGGCAGAGAGAGGGAGACAGAACCTGAAGCAGGCTCAGGGCTCTGAGCTGTCAGCACAGAACCTGTCTCGGGGCTCGAACTGACAGACCCACAAGATCATGTCCTGAGCCAAAGTCAGATGCTTAAACGACTGAGCCACCCAGGTGCCCCCAAACTGCTAATATTTTAACATGTTTGTGTACAACCACTTACTTATCATACTGTACATGTAATTTATGTCACTTCTGTATCAGATATATAAGCATTTCTTAATTTTTCTTTTAAAGTAGTTTTTAGTAATATATATGTTGTCATATTGATAAAATGTATTTTTTCAAGTAGTCTTATTTAAGGACATCTTTTTCTGTTGTACTTAAGGATGCAGTAAATGGTGTTTTAAATACAGCTTCAGCTATATCTCTGCACCTTCCATGTAAATTCCTAGATTACTAAATCAAACATTTTTCTGACATACTCAATTTCTCATTAGCTCTTACATGTTATTAAGAAAGTTGTGTTTCACTTTGCTTTCTTTTTTTTTTCTTTAAATTTATTTATTTTTTTAATAACCTCTACACCTGGTGTGGGGCTCAAACTCACAACCCTGAGATCAAGAGTCACATGCTTTTCCAACTGAGCCAGGTGCTTTCCTCCCTTCCCCCCTTTCAAAGCTTACTTATTTTTCCTGCTTCTTAGCTATCCCCAGCACTAGGGCTGGCCCATGTCACCCAGCCCACCGATACCAGAGCGGTGGTCTGATCTGCAGTGCGACATTTCAGGGATACAAAATCACCTGAAGAAAGAAAAACTTGAATCATTGAGTATATATGACCAGAAGCCATCTGACATTTACAATGTAATTATTTGAAACTCTTAAAGTAGAGCTAAAGCTTTGCAAAGTAACTGTTAATTCTGGTTATAATCAGTGTCACAAGACTTCTTAAGTAGATTGTTATAATAAAGTTGTGTTTACAATGAAGACATTAATAATTACAGCAGATTGGATTCGAAACCCAGGACCCAGCCCAGTGCGGTGCTCTCAGCCAGAAGGAGGAGGAGGGAAGGGTGTAGTCTCGTGCCCTGCTGTGCTTTTGTTTTACAGTTTGGGAAGGCTTCCTCTGTGAGGGTCACAAAAAATAGAGACTTAAATACTGGGATTGTAAGTGAGAAGTGCTTTCAGGACAGGACCAGAGATAGTGTTTATAAAAATGATTGTCCACATTTTTTTGTAACTGGATCAGTAATGCACAGTTATCCTGATGTAGCACAGTGATACAAAGTGCTTAAAGTTTATATAAACTCTCTCTGATTTCTTTGCTCTAATGTAATGTTATAAGCTATAAATGCCACAGCCTAAAACAATAAGCTTTATTTTGCTGCTGGTTTTGGCCAATGCAGATCATAAAAAGATGAGGAAAAGTACATACAACCATTGAAATTTTAGAGTTCTACTCAAATATTCCCATTTTATGGAAACGGGTGTCTCTTTGTGCCATGGGTTTTCCTGTGGAAGAGATTACCTACCTCATTTATCCAGAGTGTCACATAAATGACTTTTTCAGCCTCTCCTACTGGAGGCTTCTGACGTACCTATATTTACTAATCTAACTTCTCGGGCCTTCCTTACCAGGGAGTAAGAGTGCAAAAATTCAGTCGGGGATATTTGGAAAGGGATCTACTTATTCACGACACAATGCCGAAAGACTTTTTAAAAAGTTGATACTTGACAAGATTTTGGATGAAGACTTATATATCAATGCCAATGACCAACCAATTGCCTATATAGTGCCAGGAAATAAAGCCGAAACTGTACTAAATGGGCATTTAAAGGTATGGTATTTTAAATGTTTATTTTACTTTATTACCTTACAGTGAGTGGGCAGAAAATATATTGCCGCAAATTAAAAGATCTTTTCCAAAGCTATGGATACTAAATTTCTATATGCTGTCCTATGTGAACGTATTCTGTTCCTCTTAACTTGGAAAGAGATCTTAAAATTGAACCCAAGTAATGTAGTACCTGTCAAAGTGAATTCGATGGGTTGTCCGATCTCTGAATCATCCTGTATTCGTTAGGTAAACATTTACTAAGAAGCCGTTCTGTGCTAGGTACTGGAGATGGACAGAGGAGAAGTGCTCAGCCCCTGTTCCCAAGGGGCCTCCAGTATCTACTTGGCATAACCAAAATACAAAAAACCAAAAGCCAAAAAATGCAGTTAAGGATTAAACGAAGCCTATATTTGGATACAAGCGCACGTGTCCCCACTCCTATGATCACTTTCCTTCTCACAAAGGTAGACTTTATGGAAACGGAAAACTCCAGCAGTGTGAAGAAGCAGAAAGCTTTGGTGGCAAAGGTGTCTCAGAGGGAAGAGATAGTTAAGAAATGTCTTGGAGAACTGACGGAAGTCTGCAAATCTCTGGGAAAAGTTTTTGGCGTCCATTACTTTAATATTTTTAATACTGTCACTCTCAAGAAGCTTGCAGGTGGGTATGTGTGAGTCTTCTGTTATGTGGCGTAAATTAATAAGCCAAAAGTTAATCCTGCTATGGAACTTTTTAAGTACACTGATATAGCTCCGTTTATTTTCATTATTTAATCTCTAAATTGAAAGCTCAGGTATGGAAACCAATTTGATAATAAATTTCACATATTGAAAAAAAGAGAGAGACTCTAAATAATAGAGATCAGACTAAGGGTAAATAAATAAATAAATAAATAAATAAATAAATAAATAAATAAATAAATTGAAAGCTCAGAAAAACAAATATAAGATGAAATACAGCCTTTAAGGTACATATAATACTTTGTTATTCAGACATACAGTATAATTTTAATTTTATACTTTTTCCTCTAATGCCAGACGTTAGGATGTGGATATTTATAATCTCTACCACCAGCTGTCACTCGTTGATTGTGTGTCCATTATCTGCCCACTTTATGATGTTTGGCCATGTTATGTACAAATGCCTTTGCCATGAGGAGCTAAGTTCCTTATGAAAAGACATTATGTTTTATGCTTCTTTGAACCTGGCCCTAGCACACTGCTGGTCTTTAGTTGAAAAAAACGTGCTGACCTGAGTTATTTCCATAGCTTCAGATCCTAATAGGATTGCTCCTGTAAAATTAGGCGTCCACATAGTTGACTGATGAGTGTACATTACCTTCTGGACACTTCCTTCATAAAATCCCATGATCAACACCTTCTCTCATTTCCATTCCTGTTCCTGCCACTGTAGGTCATGACAGCATTTCATCAACTCTGAGCCACTGTCTATGTTAAGACACTGCTATTTTATAGACAATTAAGGAAGAAAAAAATGTGCTAATTAAGTGGTGACACGGTGCTTTTATTGAAAGAATTGTTTTTTACTTATTTACATATAGATTTTTATCATTATACAATTCTCTGCATATATGAAAAATGCATAGAATCAAAGCAAGTTGATTTCGGTACTTGTAAAAGTTCATATTCAAAGCCTGACTCTTCGGAATCAGTTTCTGACTCTGTCGTCCATGTCTTTCGTTTGCCCTCGTGTCATTGAGAATGTTAGTGACGCGGTCTTTTTTAGCATGGTCCACTCTTTTCACCAGTATTTTAATCAAAACCCGTGTCACCCACGCTGATTTGATGGTGGCGTTTCCCTGATGATGCCAGAGAGCATCAGCGGGCGGAGGCACATCTCAGAAGCACGAATGTGACCGTGCTCTGTCTGCTCTGGGGGCCCTTCTGTAGGGCACGCGAAGCGCTTGGCTGTTGCTTGCAAGAAGGTACAGAATCGTGGCCATTTCCTCAAAGACAGATACTTGTTTTATTAGTGGCAAATCTGTTCCCCGTTACCCGGAGCTTCTCTGCATCCACAGTCACTTGTCCTGTGCTCTCTGGTGGACATCTCGTGGGGCAGGTGAACTGCGCACATGCTGACAGCCCGGACAGCCATGACCAGGCCTCACGTGTGCAGGCGGCAGTAGGCATCTGGCCGTCAGCACTTGTAAGCTGCACCTTGACCTCAGGAACGCCACAGCGTGGAAAAGTGTGTGTCTCAGAGTTGATGGAATACAGCATTTTGTTGGTAGACTCTTAGCGTAGTTTCCTCCCTGGCCTCCTTAACTCCAGAGGTGAACGTTCTGCACATTTTAATCTTCCACAAAGTCGGCCGATAACTCCAACATCTTTCTAGAAAAGGTACAGATTCTTTCAAGGGTCTGCATTTCTGCTTGCCGGTCCAACCTCGTCTTCTGTTAACCCTCCGTGATCCTGCTGGTCTGCCCCTTCTCCTCTCGACATAGGAATGATGTGAAAATCACAGATTTGAGATCTGCCCTTTCTTTCCTTTGCTCAAGTTGAATAGTAGGAATGATCTCCTCCTCCCTTCCCTAGCCCCGTGCATCTATAAATCCTGCAGACCTAGCCTCTGCAGTGTCCCTGGATCCCCCTCTTCCGTCCGAGTGCACCGCCACACTGTGGCTCCCTGCGCCCTTGCCTGCCCCTGCGGTGGCTCCCTCCAGGCTCCCAGGTTCCACTCTTTCCCCCACAGTTCATTTTCCATGCAGCAGCCAGAGCGATCTTTAAAATGACGGGCTTGGGGCCCCTGGGTGGCGCAGTCGGTTAAGCGTCTGACTTTAGCCAGGTCACGATCTCGCGGTCCGTGAGTTCGAGCCCCGCGTCGGGCTCTGGGCTGATGGCTCGGAGCCTGGAGCCTGTTTCCGATTCTGTGTCTTCCTCTCTCTCTGCCCCTCCCCTGTTCATGCTCTCTCTCTGTCCCAAAAATAAAATAAAAAATAAACGTTGAAAAAAAAAAAATAAAAAAAAAAAAATGACGGGCTTGTCCAGCTACAAGGCTGATGGGCCATCTGTCTGCAGAGGACTCTTAATGGCCTGCTTGTTCCAGTCCAAATACTTGCTTCACCCCACCTGCGGACGGACTGGAGGAAGAACGGGTTTGGGTTGGGGATGGAGTAAGAATTCAGTGACGGCCTCGGGTTGGATATGCGTGTCTAAAGTGCAGGGGAGAAGTCAGAGCCGGAAATGGAAATGTGGGCGTCCTCCGAAACAGGGAGCATCAGTGTTGCAGCTAGACAAGTCTTTGTTGTGAGAACAGTGGACGACAGCAAAGTGTGCTTCAGCTCTGAGACCCGCTGCACAGGTGCCCACCTCCCGTTTCCCCCGCCCCGTGTCCTGTGCTGTCCCCCACCGTCTGCCCAGATTCACGCACCTTTGCTGCTGGAATTGCATGATGGGCTCCTGTCCTCTGGACCTGTCTGCCGCCTCTGTTGGCACTAACTGCCTTTCAGAAAATTGGCCCGGGTGCCTGGTGCCCTGCAGTTAGCTGGCACTTGACAGACATGCGCTGAATGAGCGAATGAGCACAAATTCAGTGGCTTTTCCATGGGTGGTCATTTAAATTCCTAATTTTATGCCCATGCACAGAATCTTTATCTTCCGATCCTGAGGTTTTGCTTCAAATTGATGGCGTTACTGAAGACAAACTGGAAAAATACGGCGCAGAAGTGATTCCAATATTGCAGAAATACTCGGAGTGGACATTGCCAGGTGCAGTATGCAGCTAAATACGTGTTTTCTAAAAGCCTGTTTTAACGTGAAGCACCGCATGTCACTGAATTAGAATTTTGTGGTTTCTGGGTTGTGTCAGTGCCTCCTACACCCTGTCACACTGACACTCAAGTGCCCAGAGCAGCCCCCGGTGTTTGTGATGTGCCAGGCACCTCTTAGGGGACACTGGTGAGCCCCCCGGGGAGTGCCAGTCCTTGGGCCTGGGAATAGGGCCCAGAGGAGGACCTTTGGGCCCAGGAGTTCCTGTTCTATTAAAGGCAAGAGCCCAAGGAAATCCAAATCTGCCACCATCGCACTCTGCTATCCCTGGCAGGCCACAATAACCTCGTTGTGCTTGGTTTCCTTATCTGCGGAAGGCACACGTTATCTGACAAACACGTGGAAAGATAAAATTCAGGAGTTTAAATGTTTGGGCAAAATGAACGTGTAATTGGAATGCTAGATAATCTCATCGTTACTGGAAAGAATCTGCCCAAGCGAGCTTGTTGTTAGCAGACGATCCCGAGGATGTGGCCTGTCACGTCGCCCCTCTCCTTGTGAACCTCATCACTGAGCTACCAGACAGGATTAACTAGGAGAAGATCGGCACGAGGAAGGTTTTGTTATAGGAGATGCCAGTTCCTCTGCCCTCTTCCAGCATATTGCCATGCAGTGAGACACAAAAGACAAGCCAAGTTCAGTGTTTTTCCTGTTTCTGTAACAAATGGCTGGGGGTTCTTCTCATGGCTAATGGAAAAGATTAGCAGGATGAGAAATGAGTGAGCCTGTGTTTCAAGTTCTGTCTCTCCTCATTCGTTTTTTATCCATTAACAAAATGCTGAAAAGTGGGATTTTTAAAAAATTCCTCTGCATGGTAATTATTCCATTAAGAGCCTTGCTTTGAATATTGGTAGGAACTTAACATTTGTTTAGTGTAGTAACTTGTCTGGAAGGGGATTCTTGCCCACATAAGACGGGCTGCTCTGTGGAAACAGCCCACAGTGTGGTGACGATCGCTCCCACTTACTGAGGGACAGACGCTGTGCCAAGAGCTTTGCCTGTTTTGTATCATTCAATCCTCAGAACTACGCCCATTTCACAGCCTTTTTATGTCCAAGTCCCACAGCTAGGATGACGGGACGACAGCTTTACCAGAGCCTCGCTGCCTCCCCGTGTGAACCAGTGTTGGACGGATGAGGAGGCCCGGGGATTAGGGCCCTTCCTGCCAGGCAGGAGGGTGGCTGGAGTGGCCAGGAAACACCTTCCTTCAGAAAATGGAGCTGGGGGGCACCTGGCGGGCTCAGTCGGTAGAGGCTGTGACTCTTAACCTCAGACTCTTAACCTCAGGGTCGTGAATTCAGTCAAGCCTCACATTGGGCATGGGGCCTAGTTAAAACTGAAAGAAAGAGGAAGAAAGGGAGGGAGGAAAGGAGAAAGGGAAAGGGAGAGAGGAAGAGGAAGGAAGGGGAAGGAAAGGAAAGGAAATGTAGCTGGGATCCCTGTTGACCTACAGAGAGGTTTTATGCTTTTTAGGTGCCTTAGGATGCCAGTGCTTGTGGAAATAGCCACCTTTTTTGCAAACTGGTGCTTTCATGCAGACCCATTTCCCGCATAGTATATGAAATGTTTACAACTATAAGGTAAAGAAGTGGTTTGTGACTTGAAAGAATATAAATGGGGCCCAGGGTTTTCTGACACTCGTTCACTAAGTAACCGTTCAAAGATGAGGTGCAGAACATAGTTGGTTATGTTTCTCTTCCATTGGGCGCTTTTTCCAGCACGTGTAAAATGGTAAATTGGTCTTATGTAGCACTCCCTACTTTTCGAAGAGCTTAACGGGATTAGCTGCCCGAAGGATCACAGGGACGAAGGCCATACACAACAGAGTATGAGCTAGACCTGACGTCTCTAGTTAAGTTCAGGAGCGTCACAAACTTCTGGGGCTCCCGGCTGGCTCAGTCAGTAGAGCAAGTGACCCTTGATCTCAGGGTTGTGAGTTCAAGTCCCACATTGGGCGTAGAGTTTACTTTAAAAAAAAAAAAAAAAGGTATCTCAAGCTTTTTTAATGAATTCTGATCTTTTTGCTTTAAAAGTAAACTTCCACTGAGGACTTTGGGGCTCTGTGACATGAAAGAGAAATGTTCAGTTCTTGCAGAATTGTTGAACCCGTGTGGCAGGAGGACACCCGGGAAGCAGCTGGGTGTCCGCCAGACCGCACCCCTGTGTTGTGTCCACAGGGACCATCAGCGCACCCGGGCCAGCACAGCGTCGCGTGTAAACGTCTGCCTTGTCTGCTTGCAGCCGATGACGGTTCCCCCCGGGTGAGTCCGGGCAGCAGCAGAGGCACCAGAAGAAATGCCCCTGTGGAGTCCGATGAGGAAATGCCCGTATCTTCTCACTACTTTGCAAATAAAACCAGAAATGAAAGAAAGAGGAAGAGGATGCCAGCCTCCCAGAGGTCTAAGAGGAGGAAGACTGGTTTCGGTGGCTCCAAGACGAAAGGGTACGTCCGTCCTGCGTTGCGGTCTGTGGGGTGGCGGGTCAGGGAGGAGCGGCCAGAAGCGGAGCGGCCCCGGTTCGCTTTGAAGCTCTTATTAAAACAGACTGTCGTTAAACGTCGCCTCTCCAGTTAATGGGGTGATGATTAAGGTTTGAGCCAAAACAGAAACATTTGTTTCAGATTTTTTTTAATCTCTACTGCTAAATTGATTATCGCCTCGGTTTTCTAGTCTGCATGAACATCTCCCGTTTTGACGTTACCCTGGCGGGGGGGATTTTTTTTTATCAGTGCTCTTCTTAAGGGACTTTTCCACCTAAAATATTATAAATCATATACTGGCTGAGTAAACAAAGGGTTTTGTTTTTTATGACCATCAGTGCCTGCTATGCCACTTTTACTGCTACAGAACGTGCGGGCCTCCACCTGGCAGTCCTCCACGCTCCCAGTTCGGTTATACCTGGGGAGAGCCAATCTCCCCACCTTTGCAGGGTAGCAGAGAAGAGGCCACAGCAGGTGAACCCAAAGGTCATGTAAGCCAGGCCTCTAAGGGCTGTGTCTCCCCTCCCCCACACTTGCCTGGCCCCTGGGCTGGGATGCGGTGACTTTGGGGCGCTGTCTGCACGCCAGCAGGGAGTCGGATCCTGGGTGACGATCTGTGCAGTGTCCTTATTCTTGGTAATAGCACTGGTCCTGACAGCGCCTTCTTCTGACAGCCTCTGCCTTTGCCTTGTGGGTAAGTAAGGTCTGGCGGGACCGTGACCTTCCCATCAGTCTGGAGAACCCGGCCCCCAGCTACCTGCACATTCTAACACAAAGGGCTTACAGAAAAGAGGGAACAAGTCCTCAGTAAACTTTTACAAGCTGTTGTGTTTTTCTTTGCAGTTTTTCTACCTCCTTTCCTTCTGGGTAATAAAAAACAAAACTGGGCTGGGGGAAGAAGAAGGAAGGCAAATGTTACCAAATTGTCATTTTCCTGTTAAGTCCATAAACAAGCATCTTGTACATGCTAATCCTTCTGCCAGGGTACAGAAGTTAAAGACATTAGTAAATGTTACTTTAATTTTGTGGCTTTTAGTGCGCAAGTGACCAGCAGATGTTCTTTGGTGGGGACATTTTCGTACTTTCCTCATTTACTCCTCCGTTTGGGGAAATAGCCATTTCCTCAGGAGCTCATGGAGTAGAAGGAGAATGTAAAAGGCATCTGGTCTAGACCCCTGGGGTTTATGACAAGGGGGAGGCTTGCGTGAGCCTCTCCCCAGCCCCGGGGCTCCAGGTCCCAGGTAGGACTGGACTCTGGCTGGCCCACGCCTGCCCCGAGCACCCTCATTTCTGCACGTCGCCCACGGAGATCCCTCACACATGATTATGATCTGACCATTCTTACTTGTTCGGACAGAGCACCCCATATTTCAGTGTTCGTTGCCCTTGGCTCCCTTTCCAGTTTTCCCGACTTCTGTTTATAAGAGTGAAGCACTTTGCCCTGTGGGTTAGAGCTAATCTAAGAAGAAGCCGTAAAACTGACACTTACCCAAAAGCCAGTACCAATTTTGATGCTGGTTGTTAATTAGCCTGCGTGTTTACAATGGGAGTCTTTTCTAATCCCTACTGGCCAAGACCACGGAGTTTTGTAACTTTTTTTTTTTTTTCCTCCCTTGTAGCAGCCTCGAACGTGTGCTTCATTCTCCTCGTTTGCACTAAACTGCTGTGATGGTTTCCCAGTCTCCAGTCTGCTCACCTGGCTGGGAGTCTGTGCAGCAACAGAATACAAGTGGCTCTTTGCCAGAGACCTTAAGTCCCCACCCCGCCCTCAGAGTTTTACATCTCCAGAATAACACACAATGAACCGGTTGTGTTCCGGGCCCTCTGAGTGGGAGTAAAATGGATGGCCCGGGTGAAATGGAAACTGCTGTTGGCAGATTCATTCTGTAAATCAACATAAACAGCAGGTTTTCGCTCAGGGCTTAATTTCTCAGCAGGAAATCAGCGTAGGGAAATTTAAGGCTGCTTCTCTGCTGGTGGAGCAGATCTTTGCCAGTTCTGCAGTAAAACTGCCCTCCAGCAAGAGTTTAAAAATGTGGAAAAACCACTCTTCACCCAGCCCTACCAGAATGTCCTTAGACCCTGGCCCCCAAATTCAGAGATAGGAGGCCACTTGGATACCCCGATGCCATGGAATTACCTCTGGGCATGGATTCAGCGTGGTTACAAGCCATGGAAAATGCCCGCACAGGGAGAGGCTTCTGCTGTTATCCTAGTAGAATGCTGGCTCCCTGACCCTTTCCTTTGGTTTCTTTGTGGGGAGAAAAAGAAAAGCTGGTATCTTCGGGTCAGTGAGGGAAGTGAGGTGCGGGAAGGACTCTGTAATCAGCTGGGGCAGGGCTCCTGCCTGGTTCGAAAGGCAGCAAGCAGGAGGTGAGAGTGGGCTAGAGAGCCGGCTGCCGGTGACGGTGACGTGGCCCTGACACGCACGCAGACCCAAGCGCCTCCCCGGGGAGCCACATCTGCAGCCTCCCCCTTGCGGGTCCGGCCGGGAGGAGGCCCCTCTGTGCTCTGGTCACAGCCCTGCAGGCAGGCACTCGCCCACGCAGCTACCTTTCTGGGCAGTCACAGTCATTCCAGAGTGTCTGTTGTCCGGGCATTTGGGACCTTAAGCCGAAGTATTCTCGCTTCCTTCACTTGGTCAGAATAGATTAAGGAATATGGATCTGGGCCGTGTCGTCCAGAGGGAAGGTCTGACGATCAGCGGTGAAAGGGGTGGGTGGGGGCAGGCACAGGAGGTCTGTCCATCTCAAGTCACAGAATTAAGAAACGTCTAAGACAAATTCAAGGCAAAAGTGTGTGAAGGGCAGTAATCCTTCATTCCTCGAACTGTAACAGAAACTTCCTTACAGGGGCCCCTGCGGGCAGCAAATGCACAGACACGGAAGACCAAGGAAAATCATGGACTGATTATATAGGTCCGCACAGGTTAAGAGCAAGAAGACTGTTCGCTTTTGGTTTTATTTAACATTTTCGTTTTCTTTTCTTTGTCACATTTTAGGGGCTCCACCACGTGCAGAAGGATATCTGCTAAAAGTAAATCCTCCAACATATTTGGACCCCGTTCGCCTTTGCCTGGTCCCCAAGCAGCACCAGGAGCCAGTAGAAAATTGGGGATTATGGCTCCACCAAAGCCTATAAATAGACCGTTTCTTAAGCCTTCGTATGCATTTTCATAACAACCAAATCTCCATGTACATAGATCTCCTTTCTCGTTTGTCAGCGTCTCACCATCTGTGAACATAAAGCTGTTAGTTTTGTTGTACCATTTGTAATTTTTACCCGTAACTATTAATATTTAAATAAATGCTTGGGGTGACAGTTCTTATTTTTAAAATAAACGTTTTCTTTTGAATAAGCATGATTTGCCGCCACGGCAAGCCTTGTGGCCGCTGTTTCTCAGAACGTCTGAAGCAGCAGCTGAATCATCTCAGAGAGATTCTGAGCACGACATGAAAAACTGAGGCCGCAGGAAGAGACACGCGTGGGACACTGTGAAAGTGTGAAACTGCAGAAGGAGACATAAACAAAATTAAAAGACAAATGACAGAGAAAATAGGAAAAAAAATATATGACAATGTCAATAATACAGAGTGCCTATAAATCATTAAGAAGAAAAAAAGAGTCGGTAGAAAAAAATGAACAAAGGATGTGAGTAGACTGTTCCCAGAGGAAATACAGTAGCCCACAAATATGGGGAAAACACCTAATCTCCCCAGTTAAAAATACAAATTAAAACTGGGGCACCCGTGTGGCTCGGTTGAGCACCCCAGCTCTTGATTTCGGCTCAGGTCATGATCCCAGGTCTTGGGCTCGAGCCCCACATCGGGGTCTGCGCTGAACGTGGAGCCTGCTTGAGATTCTCTCCCTCTGCCCATCCCTTCCAATGAAAGTAAATAAATAAAATTTCAAAACATGTAAGTTACATTGCCAACAGTGGAGAAGATCCCCAAATCTGGGGTCAACAAGAGAATGGTCATTTTTTGGCAGCTCTTTTCTGCCTGTAGGTCCTGTCCCTGTGCTTTAATAAAATCACCTCTTTGTACCAAAAAACAAAGAGAATCGCCTTTTTTTTTTCCCCTGGCACAAAAAGTGGTTTTTTGGGATTGTTGAGAATGGTCAAACATTCTCTTGGTAAGAATATAGGAGCTGTTTATGTTTAATAGTAGGGAGACTTGACTTTTCAAGACCTTCCATTGATAGGCTGAATGGTCAGAAAGTTGGTTTGTTTTTTTTTTTTTAATGTTTATTTTTGTTTTATTTTGAGACCCAGAATCCGAAGCAGGCTCCAAGCTCTGAGCTGTCAGCACAGAGCCCAACGTGGGGCTCAAACCCACAGACGGCGAGATCATGACCTGAGCAGAAGTCGGGACGCTTAAACCAACTGAGCCACCCAGGTGCTCCTGGTCAGCAAGTCTTAAAGTGGGATTTTAGCTCCTCTTTGGAGCTTTAGTACCTCATTTTTGGAAACCTCTTGTTTCTTAGCTGTAAGTAACCTTGGTGACCTGTTTGGTGTCCCAGTTTCTCTCCTTGATCTCCGGAGGGTTGGGGGTGAGGAGGCCTTCTTGCCTGGGACGAAGGTTTTGAAGTCGGAGCTGGCTGGTAGCCATGTGGCCTCCACCTGCTGGCTCAGCACGGAGGTGGACTCTGCACCCACCCTGAGAGGCAACCCTGGGCTGCACACCTACTTCCTGTTTCCTTGACTGCCACCTGAGGCTCTGGCTGCACGTTTCATGGAGGAGACTGGCCAGGCAGGAGTCTGCTGAGGGCCGTACCCTATTCTCAAGACCTCCCCGGAGCTGACATTTTCAGAGAAACCGTCTTTCCAGCAAGCACTGACTCCAGTAGCCAGCAGAACCTTCTCGGGGTGAAGAAAGGAAACCGAGGACAAAGGAGCCAGTGGCTGAGGCTGCTGGGACCGTGTTCCCCGCATAAGGCCACCTTGGAGTGTGGGCGACGCACGAGGGCCTCTGGCGGGTCACACCCTTCCACCTGTAGCAGCTTCGGCTTTGGGGAGTGGGGGGCGGCCTCAGCACAGCGCCGACGCCACAAACGGCGGCTCACTTCCTGGTTCCGACCTCACGCATTCGTTCCTTCGCTGAGGCTGCTTCTGCCCAGACAGACACAGGAGACCGAGGTGTCTGAGGGAGCGCCCCTATCTCCGGAGGTTCCCAGAGCGATGGACACAGCCGCAGGAGCGGGGAGCTGAGGCGGCCAGAGCCGACCCTGACCCCCGCCTCCCAGCAGGAACCTGAGGCCTGGAGACGTGTGACCAGCCCAGGGTCCTATGGCAGAGCGGCACCCTGCACCCAGCCCTTTAAAAATTCTGGGTTGGAACAGGCTCCTTCGCTAACTCCGGCCCCAGGAACGGGCACAGAAAATGCAAGCAGCGTCCTCCTTTTCTGCCTCCAGCCTTCCCGGATCCCCTGCGGGGAAGGCGGCTGCTTCCACACGGGGGCAATCTCAGGACGACAGGAGCACACAGGCTTTTTTGTGCTCCTGGCGGCCAAAGAGCCGCTGTCCGCAAAGCTGCTGGGCCCTGGTGGGGCTTCCACGTGCACAGAAGCCACCACGGCCTGGAAGGAAGGTAGGGGACAAGTCCGCCAGAGTCCCACCCTGCTCAGATACAGGAAGTTGTGAGGGCAGGGCCGGAGTCTGGGGCTCTACCACCTGCCGCCGTCAGCCCTCTGGAGGACACAAGGATTGGAATCCGACTCCAGCTGTATACACACCCTCGCTAGGCTCTCCCGCCATGAGGACCCCGAAGAGCTGACAGGTCCTTGCTTACTTTTAAGGACGGGAACCCCACTTCTTCACAGGAGGAGAACAGACCAGCAAAGCCCACTCTGTGCCAAAGGCTGTTCCAGGAATCTTCACGTAATTTAATTCTTTCCTTTAATCCCTCCGACAGCCCTGAGAGGCAAGCACATGATATTAGAGCTTTTTGTATGCAGAAACCAGAATTCAGAGAGGTTATATAATTGCCCGAATCCACACAGCTAGGAAGTGGCCGATAAGTAGGGTAACATGCACCCTGGTTTGCCCTGAAGAGTCCCAGTTTACATTTGCTGTCCTGGTGTAATTAAGACCGCTCACTTTCATTCTGGAAAGTGCTCCAGTTTAGACCATAAACCGTAAGGAATCCAGGTCTGTGCTCTTTTCCCTGGACAACCCAGCCTCCTCTCCCAACCCCGATTTTCCATCCAAAGCCCCGAGGGCCACCTGCCACCACCTGCTAAGACACCAGGCCCCTGGGGGAGCCTGCGGGCATGGAGCACAGCTGACCTGCGGTTTTTCTCCAGAAGCGAGAAGAGGAAGCAGAGGCCGTGCTCCAGGCCCCCTGGCTCTTCCAAAGAAACGGCGTCTCCTGTGACTTGGAGGTGCTCCGAGCCCCCGAGGCCCACCTACCCCGTGTCTCTCCTCTGAGCAGCTGCCAAAGCGGGCAGCAGCCACGGACGGGTCTCATCCAACCTCGGGCTCCCACCCTGGCAGAGGCATCTGGGCAAGAGACAGTGGCCTCTGGGCCCCTTGTGAGCATAGGGTGGAGTCCCCAAGAGGCTCCGGCAGCCACTTCTCCCTCAGTGCAGCTGCCACGGCCCCCACATGGCCTCCCAGACAGTCGGAACAAGCCAGCTGTTGGGACGCGCTCAGGGGAACCCAGCCCTGACCAGACCCCGCTCGGCGCTTCAGTCCGCGGGCTCAGCCCTCTCGCGGTGAGGCAAGGCCTCGACGTCTGCAGCTGCGCACTCATTGTCCTGTTCTTTCCGCCTGCCCCCCCCCCCCACTGGCCTTCCTCAGCCAGGCCCATGCTTCCTGCTGGCTGGAAAGAAAGGCGAGGGAACCAAACCCCACAGTGGTTGGGGTGGCTTCTGGGCCCCTGTCCTCCTGGTTGTTGGGGGAGGACAGAGGACGGGATAAGGGGGTAGACAGAAGTCCAAACTTGAATCCACAAAATGCTGGGAAGGGGAAGCATCCCCCAGGCAGGGATGAGGGCCTGAGGCTGGGCCTTTGGTGTCCTCACAGCCTGACTGCGTGGTTCCACCATCCCACAGAGGGTTCGGTGGCTGTCAGTGACCATTGGTGACTCAGAAGACCTAGACCTACTCAGGATGCTGGAGTTCACCCCAGTGGGCCTCTGCCCCTTTGGGTCCCACACAGAGCCTGGCACACGCACAGGCTGCAAGCGTCAGCCTGTCCTGGCCCCATGTCCTCAGTCACTGCCAGGAGCCTTGAGGCCCCACAAAGGTCAGGCCCTGGCCTTTTGCCCAGCTCTGGGTCAGAGTGGTGCACGCAGGTCCCTGCCTCCCACGGGAAAACTCCCTCCATTGGGCAGAACCCAGAGCAGTGAACCCCAAAGTAGAAGGTAGGGGGGTAGCTGCGAACCCTGACCCAGCAGACCTTCGCTGATTTAGGAAGGGTCCAAAGAGCCTGCCTCAGACTGAATCCCAGCCAGGAAGGAAGTGTGTCTGAGGACCCGAGGCCTCTGGCTGGAGCCCTGCCCGGTCCCAGCACCTTGGGGCCTCCCCAGCGAGGGACCCGGAGCCTCTCGTGACCCTCGGTAGGCTGTAACCCAGCTAACCTCAAGTCAGAAGCGTGAGTGTCTGCGGCAGCTGTGGTTTGACAGTTAGTGCCAGAGAGAAGTCGCCCACGCGAGCCTCACTGTCTGCACGTGTGCAAGACAAGAACGGGGACTGTGGTCCATCTGTCACCGCCGGCTTCTCCGCGCCCAGCTGAGCAGCCCTGCTCCTTCCACGCTAGGTGAGTGACCTTTGCAAGCCCCATGGCTTCTCTGAGCCTCAGTTTCTCACCTACACAAGAAAGAAAGGGACCGCCTACCTGGTCCCTGCGTCCTAAGGTGGTGGTGGGCACCCCTGTGGTCAGATACTCCACAAACACCTGCTGGCGGGAACACAGAGACTCAAGCGTGGCCCCGGCCCTCAGCAGGGTTCAGTCAGTGAGGGACAGATGCTCTCACAGCCCAGGAGGAGGAGAACAGAAGCAGTATTGGGGCAGCTGGGGGAGCCCCCCCAGGTGAGGCCTAGTCCAGTCCAGGGGACACAAGAAGTGAGGCTCAAGCCCTGAAAAAGGAGTAGGAATTCAGAACAGGAGAAGGAGGCCCCTGGCGAAAGAGCTTGGAGGTGTGACAGAGTGTAACCTGACAGGGGACCTGCCCAGGCTCAGGACAGGCTGAGGGATGGTTGCCACCGAGGGGCGTGGCCTTGTGCCCAGGGAAGGCACAAGGGGAGGGCTAGGATCTGAGCTGACCACAGGGTCAGGAGAGCCCGGAGCAGGTGAGCTGGACGCCAGCAGACGCACAGTAAGGCTCTGGCTCCAGGGAGAGACTATGGCAGCTTCCAGGGTCACAGGTCACAGGAGCGATCCCACTGGCCAAGCAGGGGAAATGGGCAGGGAGAGGGGTTGCCGACGTGCTCTGATGACATCCCGGCGAGATGGCACGTCTGTACGGTGATATCAACAGTACCTACCGCCTCCAGGCTGGAGGTCACTCTGTTGCCCGAAGGGCCAACTGGGGGCCCCTGGAGCAGGCCCCACCTCAGCCCCCTGGGCTCCAGATCTCCCACCATGTGTGGGGTGTGCGTGTGCACGTTCTCTCTCCCACGCTGCCTCCCCCAAGCTTGGCAAGTAATCCTTCAAAGGCCACACCCCCCCCCACAGGAAGAAATGCAGCTCTGTGCTAATTTATGTTTTATCGAAGAGCATGTGGTGAATGCCCTGGGCATTGGCCTGGAGAGTCACCCACAGTGGTTGTTGGGGAACAGATGGGGCCATCGCCTCACGGGGAGTCCCTCCCGTCACACTGCCCAGCCTGGGGCCACAGGGCCACACCAGCGCAGGGGGCTCAGAAGTCCTCGCCTTGGAAACAATAGCTCTTTTTTCCTTGAAAGCAGGCTACAGAGCAGCACAGGCTAAAGAGGGGTGCGTGTGTGTAAAAAGTTGTTCATCAAATAGTAAAAGTGGCCAGATTGAGGTGATTTTTACTTTTCTGACTTGATTGACTTTTACAACAAGCTCTGTATCATTTTTATAATCACATAAAGCAAGGAGACAGCCGCTCAGCCACCGTGGGGTTCAGCTTTGCTCCAGAAAGGCTATGAGGGAGGACCCCCCATGGATTAAGAACAGGCTCTGGGGCCGTGGGCAGCCACCCCCTCCCAGGGCCAAGCCAGGCCTGCTCGCGCCAGTGGCGTGGGACTTGCATGGGTTGGAGGCTGGAGTGGCTACCTAGCCTCCAGGTCACGGGTCCCAGGCTCTTGCAGCCCCACGTGGGTCCCCTGTACCCCCTCCTCTGCTCTCTTCCTCACCTTCTGGGAAGGGTGACAGGGCCAAAGAGCCCCCCCCAGGAACCCACTCCTAAGCAGAAAGTGACACTTTGCCACCTGACTTCAAGGGGACAAGTGCCCAGGGCTGGGTCACCTGCTTAGGTGACCTCAAGGACCACAGCAGGAACTCCCACTCAAGGAGCAGGTGCTGCACAGGGGATGGGGGAGGGGGCCCTTGTCAGCCTGCAAGGACCCCCGCCACACAAGTCCCCATCACTTTCAACATAGTCCTTAGCTTAGCTTTGTACTTGGCCCCAGACAGGGGTTTTGGCCAGAGGACCTGGCACACAGCAGTTGCCTAATAACATTTGTTGGACAGGAGGTGGATGGATGGATGGATGGATGGGTCATGGGTGGATAAATGAATGGGTAATAGGTAGATGGATAGATGGATGGGTGATGGGTAGATAGGTGGGTGGATGGATGGATGGTTAGATGATGAGTAGACGGATGGATGGGTTATGGGGAGATAGATGGATGGATGAAGAGGGCCACTGTAAAGTCACCTGCCTAGACTGCCCTCTTCATGGGAGGATGGGGTAGGAGAGTGGGGACAGGGGCCTAGGGCTTGCTGAACCTTAGACTCCCACAGTCCAGTTGGCAGTTCCGGGCCTGTGGAGCACGGTGGCAGACCAGTCCCTAAAGGCTTCTTCCCTCACCACTTCTGGATTCACTAAGACAAGTGGAAGCTGGCTTTGGTTTTCACTTAGGTTCCCTTTTGTGTGTTTACTGACGTTTTTGGTTGTTAGTGTGTTATTCTCAAAGAGCTAGCCGATTTCCCCATTTATTGATTTGGCGATGCATCATTCACCATGTGCTTAGATTTGTACGATCACCAGTGTCTGTTTCTAGCCCCCTGTGTATCTGGTGTCACTCACGTGTGGGGCAGGCTTCAGGGAACGACCAAGATGCATAGAGGGGTTGGAATTCAAATTTCAGTCATTCCTACTGGTGTCGGGCTCCACCTTCCAGCTGAGAAGGCAGAGGCTTAGGCCAGTGGTTCTCAACAGCTCCAGCATCATTGGAGGGCCAGTTAAATCTGTTTCTCATTCAGAAGATCTGGGGTCCGAGGGTCTGCAGTCCTTTCAAGCTCCCCACCGTAAGGCCAATGTTGCCAGTCACCCCCGGCCCACATTTTGAGAACCACTGGCCTCAGGTAGAGGAGACGGTGCCCTGAGGTCAGCCCTCAGGGTGGATACAGACCTCAGCTGCTGGGAATTTTAGCTCTGGGCCTTGGGCAAGGCATTCTCCTCTCTTTCTCTCTTGGTTTCCCATGATGGCTAGGCTACCTCCATCCATGTTGTTGGACGTGCCTGTTGGGTGGGTCAGAACCGTCTGGAGCGTGTTTAAGAAGGTGGCATTGGAGGGGTGCCTGGGTGGCTCCGTCAGTAGAGTGGCCAACTTTGGCTCAAGTCATGATCTCACAGTTTGTGAGTTCGAGCCCCGTGTCAGGCTCTGTGCTGACAGCTCAGAGCCTATAGCCTGCTTCGGGTTCTGTGTCTTCCTCTCTCTCTGCTCCTCCCCCACTCATGCTCTGTCTCTCTCTCTCAAAAATAAATAAACATTAAAAAAATTTTTTTAAAGGGGCGCCTGGGTGGCGCAGTTGGTTAAGCGTCCGACTTCAGCCAGGTCACGATCTCGCGGTCCGTGAGTTGGAGCCCTGTGTCAGGCTCTGGGCTGATGGCTCAGAGCCTGGAGCCTGTTTCTGATTCTGTGTCTCCCTCTCTCTCTGCCCCTCCCCCCGTTCATGCTCTGTCTCTCTCTGTCTCAAAAATAAATAAACGTTAAAAAAAAAATTCTTTTAATTAAAAAAAAAATTTTTTTTAAAAAGGTGACAGTGGAACAGCCTTGTTTGATGGGAGCCCTTTGTAGACAGGGGTCTGGTGTCACAGGAGCCAAGGCTCTACAGCCCCTTCTGGCACCGAGGGACACCCTAAAGAGTGACTCGGCAGCAAGGAAGCAGGACGGCCATTCCCTGTAGGCACTTTGCAGGGTATACTGAGGGCAAAGGAAACCCCCTTAGAAATTGTGGAAACAAGTGTGAGCTGACATTTCCCAGGCCTTGCCAGGCCAGCCTGTGGGGTCAAATGGAATCACGTTACCACCCAAAATTGCCTGAGAGTGGAGTTCTGTCTCCCGGCCAGGCCAGGCAAATGCCACTTCATGATACGGTCCACTGGGGACTCAGACAAGGGAGCTGGGGCACCAGTGTGTTACAGAGGCCTTCCAGAAAAGCACCATTTCGGTGTTGACTTGAAGCCTGCTCCCTGCCCAAACCCAACAGGACCCAGCCGAGCTGGAAACAGAATAGGCTCAGAACAGAATGGGGCCCGGCCTCCCCTGGTGGTGAGTCTCGCCAGCCCGTGGGAAGGAAGACTGTCAAACGGCTGCTGGGCCGGAGTACTTGAGGTCAGAGGCCAGTCAGGTCAACTTACTGTGTGACCTTGAGTCATTTACTTAGCTTTCCTTCGCCTCAGAGAGCTCCTAATAGCATAACCCTGTGGGACTGAGCGTGAGAAGGACTTCACAAGATAATGCATGAGCCACCCGCAGCACGGTGCCTGGCACCCACTGAACATGGGCGTCGTCACCCGGCGTAGACCCGCTCTGTGTATTTGTCGTCTGTGGTGTATATTTGTGCCAAAGTTGACTGCAGAATAATCCAGACATCATTCTCACTCAGTGGGCTCGGCCATTTTCAACCTGATCCTTTCATAAAATCGTTCCTTCAAACCAAGCTGCCTCCTTGAAGTATGGCCTCACCCAGCTATCCAGCCATCAGAAGCATCCAGACTCTGGGGTCCTGGAGATTGGCAGACAGCACCCCGTAACATAGGAGGCCTTAATCCAGACCAGGAACCCCTGGAGAACCCAAGGAGAGGGCAGAGGGTGTATAATCTCCTAAATTATGAGGGCTTTGTTTTGTTTTGTTTTAAATATTCATTTATGTATGTATGTACGTATGTATTTATTTAGAGAAAGAGAGAGTGTGCAGGCACATGCAAGTGGGGCAGGGGCAGAGAGCGAGGGAGAGAGAATCCCAACAGGCTCCGCACTATCAGCACAGAGCCCGACTTGGGACTTGAACTCACGAACTGTGAGATCATGACCTGAGCCAAAACAAAGAGTTGGTCATTTCACCAACTGAGCCACCCAGGCGCCCCTCCCAAATGGTCAGGTTTACGTTTGTAAGTCGGTGCAGATTTCTGGGAAAGAGGCCACAACTTTCATCAGGTTGTCAAAGGGGCCAGCACCCCTGATTGGTTAAGAGACCCGCTTCAGAGAGGCTGAAGTCCTTGCCAGCACCCTGCCCTCCACCCTCCTTGCCTGGACAGGATAGCCACTCCTCGGGACACACAGGGATCAAGGCCCCGGGGCAGAGATGGGAGCAGCTCGGCCCAGCCTCTCCTTCCTAGAGAGTCAGGCTTTCTCCAAAGGGGGAGGAGGGCTCACTCGCCACAGTAAGATGGTGAGAGGAAATTCGGAGTGTAAAATCCCAGGCAAAACTGGGGGACGATGGCTGGGGGTCACAAGAGGCGTGTGCGGCCTTGTCCAGGAGACAGGGCCCCGTCACAGACCCGGCAGATGAATAGCACAGTGGGATGGCCGGGCAGCCTCGGAGCCAGCCGGACGTGGAGGGATGATGGGAGTCTGGGTCGAAGCTCAGACAAAAGTGGTTGGAGGACTTTCCGAATGGGCTGGGTCCGGGCCCTGCACTCATCAGCCACACGAGCCCTTAACCTCTCGTTTCCTTGGGGCCAGAATCCCGGTGGTAGCTGCCTGGCCCATCTTCCTCTTGGGGTTGCTGTGAAGAGTCAGGAAGCCCACGAATGGGGGTGATGTGTTCGGCCCGGGGCCCCTGAGTTTGAATCCAGAGCCGGCCCTCCCTCCCGGGGTTCCCGTGTGTCCCCTGCCATGTACACCCTCAGCGCTGATTCACACGCTGCCCGGGAGGCACCTGGGGGCCGCTGTCGGCCCCCTTCTGGTGAGGGGGCTGGGACTGAGCAGTAGAAGGGACGGTGGCAACGGTGGGGGTTGGGAGAGGGGGAGGGGAATTGAGCAGGAAAAGATCAGAAGCGCCCCCAGAGAGAAAACGAAATTGCAGCCCTGTGGTGAACGGTGAGATTCCTTTTCCTCATCACCTCACCGAAAAACTCCAATGAAGTATTTCCTGTTACCTTGTGGAGTAGATCTATTTTGGGCTCAGTGGCTCCGTTACCCGAGCGCCTTGCTTCCCGTGTGCCTTTGCAGGAATTAATCCTTGCCACATGCCCATGGAGAGCGTCCTGTTCTTTTCCCAAGCCAGCTGAGTCGTGAAGGGCCGTGGAAGGAGTAAGGGGGTGGCCCCGGGATTCTCCTCAGCCTGCCTGATGTCACCAGGCTGGTGGGGCCTGATGAGAACAGAGCCGGGGGCCAACCATACCCAGGACTCGCCGAGTGGCTCACCCCGGCTGCCCTGGCCCTCTGGCCGGAGGGTGAAGCCGCACTGCCCAGTCACGGCCCTAAAACCGCCCTGGCAGCCCCTTCCCCTGGCAGATGGAGGAACCCTCTCAGAAAGGCCTGACGCGAGCCCTCTCCAGCGCTAGTCCCGGATTCCCCGCCTTTTCTGTTGCTGCTCCTTCACCAGGCCCGCTGCACCCGCTGCCTGGCCCTAGCTCATCACCGGGCCCTCAGCTGGGCTGCCAGAGCAGTGGGTGGATGACGGGGGCAGGCACGAGAGGAAGCGGGGCCGCTCCTTCTGGGAGCGTTGGCATTTGATAGTGGGCCTCCTGGGGCGACCACCCACCGCCAGGGACACTCACGGCCAAAGTTTCCCAGAGCAGGCAGGGCCACGATCGTTTCCTCTCTCTGAGGCCAGTAGATGGGAAGGGGGTTCCCCCTGCCGCGGACAAAGGCCTTCCTGCCCTCAGAGGCGGGCTACCTGATCCCCAGGCCCCGGGTCTGGGGTTGGCATTTCTACTTCTTCAAACCTGCCTGTTGCTAACTTGCTGTATGACCTTGGGCAAGTCACTTCCCCTCTCTGGGCCTCAGAGGCCTCAGCAATAGAACGAGTGATCCAATTTGCCCATCCACTTCGACATTCTAAAACCGGGAAACATTCAGACCCACGTGATTTCACATAATCAGGGCCGTCTTCCTCTAATTTGACCAAAATGCAAATGGCCCCGGTAGATGACTCAGCAGGCCTTACCCCCAGGCCTAGACACCTTCATCCCTCTGCCTGGGGAGGGAGAGGTCCCACCCAGACCCACGGAATCAGCTTCTCTAGGCCTCGGCAGCAGGACCTGGAGCCTGGCATGTTTAGGAGGCGGCCCAGGAGGGCAGGCTGAGGGGAGAGCTTGGGCTCCCCTCCCCCATACGGACAACTAACAATGACAGCTTACGAAAACAATGACCCACAAACCGAGAAGAGTCTCCGGCCGCCTCCAGGACCTTCCACGGCGGGAGAAGGGCACACCCCCGGCTGGGTGCAGAGTGTTGGGGGGGCGGCAGGAAAGACCAGCCCCTGCCTGCACACTCGGGCTACCCAGAAGGCGGCTGAACACCACGAAGGCCACGAAGCCCTCGCGGCCGTCCCAGTGGGGACGCAGGCTGGTTCCCGTAGGACACAGGACTTGGGACTTGCTCTAGTTAACCATGCGGATGAAAAGAACTTGCAAGGCCACCCTGCCAACTGCCAGGAAAGGGAAGGAAATCACATGAGGGTGCAAAAGCCGAGAGGGAGCAGGGGCCCAGGATCAAAGGCAGCTGCCACGAAGCCAATAGCCCCAGGCTGGAGGAAAGTGTATGAGCATATGAATCAGATGGAAGAATAGACAGTCAAAGAACAACATCAGGGCTTGCAAAGCAAGCTCGAGACCAGAAGACCGACCGACGACATGGAGAACCTGAACAGGACCCCTGCACATCTAGAAACCAAGTCATGACATAGCACGCACATCTGAAAAGCAAACTAACAGCATGGAGAAAAAGTCAAGATCATCACAGTGAAGTCAGAGAAAAAGGACAAACCCCAACAATTAGAGATTGGAGCCCAGACCTTCCAGCATAGAGGGATCGGGGGCCCTGAAGTGGATTATCCAACAGCAATGCGGAAGAATGTTTAGACATTGAGGGGACACAAGAGGGATGCGGTATGATCAGCATCAGGAACGTGCTGACTCGGGCCGAGTTAATGGACTCTAAGGATAAAGGAAACAACTGTTCAGGTGCCCAGAAGGAAAAACCAAGTCACGGACAAGGGGAGAAAAAAGTCAAGCTGGCCTCACAGTTTTCCACAGCAACATTCAATACGAGAAGACAGGGGAACTTAGTCTTCAAAGGTGTGTGGGGGGAGGGGGGGCGAGGAGGGGCCAAGAATATTACGCCCAGTGAGGTTGTTCAGATTTATAGGCAACACGGAAAGGATCAGGGGAAAACGGCACCCTCGGGCTGCCTTTGGAAAAAAAAAAAAATTACTCAGCAATGAAATCTAGCTGAGAGTTAAAAGGGTCAATGTTTTTGAAGGCAAAATCATGCCTCTGATACAGTATAAAATGAGCACCTGTCAAAAATTGTATTTAACTCATTAAATAATTAGGGAACAAGCAATATGTTCCAACTGGTTTAAAGGAAAATTAGAACACCCCCGAAATGAATTTACAGACGGGTGCAAAACTGATCAGTAGCCACAGGGCATCAATCAATTGCATTCCTCCAGACAAAATGCATTTGCGTTTCTAGGAACCAGAATGATTTGCATTTTCTACCACCTAGATTTGCTCAGAGGTGACGAAATACAGGACCCCCGGGGGTGAGTGGCTTTCAAAGTCTCTCTCAATTTCTCTTGGTACAACTAAGAGATGACTCCAGGTACAAAATCCAGGGACATAATATGCTTTAAAAAAAAAAAAAAAAAAAGGAAAGGAATCTATTGAAATGCAGGACTGAGATGAAATACTAGGAGAATTATGGTTGCAGAACAGAGTTTAAGTGTTAGAAACCTTGACAAAAGGAAAATATTAGGATCAAAGTCAGGAACCCAGGCAAGATGCGTAAGGGAAGTGATCGCCTTTTGCATCCCAAGGAATGATTGAGCCTGCCCAAGTGAAGCATTTATTATTTTTTCCCCAAGACTCCAATCTCTTGATGAATTTCATAATCTTTTCTCTTAACAGGAGAGAAGTTCATTATGAACCAATATCTCTGTGGAAAGTAAAAACTTATCTAAGATTCAGCAATTTTTTAGCTTTTTTTTTTTTCTGCTCAACTCAAGTAAAATTGCTTTTAGTTTTAAATCTAACATGTATGGTACAATCCCATCTTTTAAAATTATTTAGACCAGGAGCTCCTGGGTGGCTCAGTGGGTTGAGGGTCTGACTTGGGCTCAGGTCATGATCTCACGGTTCGTGGGTTCAAGTGCCACATCGGGCTCTGTGCTGACAGCTCAGAGCCTGGAGCCTGCTTCAGATTTTGTGACTCCCTCTCTCTCTGCCCCTCCCCCACTCATGTTTTCTCTCTCTCTCTCTCTCTCTCTCTCTCCCTCTCTCTCCCTCCCTCCCTCTCTCTTTCCCTATCTCTCAAAATAAGTAAACATTAATTTTTGTTTAATTATTTGGACCTATTTACCTGTCTACCTAACTTCTTTATGTCTCCAAAGTTCTCTGTAGATGACATTTCCCCAGATGTCAACACTGTTTGATGAGCCATATTAATCATCTGCTTTGTGTGGGGGGGAAGTTCTAGGTGATGGGAATACAGCAGAGAACAGAACAGGTAAAGACCCTGCCATCAGGAAGCTGGCCTTCTAATGGGGGTGGGGCTGGGGGGCATTGCTTCCTTCTTTGTGCTTTTCTGTATTGCTTGTTTTGTTTGAGAACGAGCATGTATTATTTTTATAAAAGCAGCGGTCATTACCTTCACACACACACACACACACACACACACACACACACACACTTCAGATGATTCTTCTAGACAGCCAGAGTTGAGGACTGCTACATTTCATTTGAGCCATTGACACTCTAGTGTGAATTACGTTTTCAGGAAGACAGTGTGAGGACCAAGAGGCTCTGCAGCTCCCAACCCAAGCAGCTAAATCCTGGGAAAAGCTGAAGAGGTGAGCTGCTCCCCGAGGAATTCAGCCTCTCTGGCCTGGAAGAACCATTGAGCTGGTCTCCCAAGCCCCCCTTGCCAGGGGTTCCTGTCCCTGTCCTAGGATCCTAAGCCAGTGAAACAGATGCGTGTTCTAGCTGACACTGGACCCAGGCAGCTGGGGGCCCAGCCCAGCCTTGACGAGTGTCTGGGACAAGCCTGACAGCCAAGGCTCTCCTCCTTCCCGACCTGGGAGCCCCATCTGACTCCAGTACCCTCATCTGCTCTCACTTCTTGGGTGGAGCCCTGACTCCTGCCCTTTTCCATTTGCACCCTTACTTTAGCCCCACTGGCCTAAGCTCCCCTTCCCCACACCCCCGGGCCTTTGCACATGCTTTCTCCTCCACCAGAATCCCTTTCCCACCTGCCTTCCCTTGCCCCAGATCCCAGGTCTCTCCCCTGGAAGCCTTCCTGACATACTCCCAAGCCCAGAGGGCAGGCACCCGCCACCGGCTATGAGCTCCCCACAGGCCAGCAAGCATGGCTCTACTCGTTCCTGTGGCCTAGTGACCACATAGGGTCACGGTCAAGTCTTCCTCTTGAGGTCGTTGAAAGGAGTAAAAAGTGCACATTTCTATTTTAAGGTTTGTTAAAAGAATGAAGAGTGTGAAGGAGGAGGGGGAAGTGAAAGGGGGAATCATCAAGTCAGTAAGGGAAGGGAAGTAATAGGAAATGGGGAGAAAGGTCTCACTTTCCTGGAGCCAGCTGAAGGTCTGTGGGGGCCGCAGGGTCAGACAGGGCTGAGTCCCAGCGGGAGCTGCCTTCTCAGCCCCCCACACCCCCCAGGGCCTCGGGAGGCACCGCCACCCAGTGTCCACCGTTCCCACAGAGCCCCCCAGATCACAGGGCAAGTGAGTGCGTCTCCAGGGCAAGTCCCAGCACCAGTGGTGAACTGAGGTCACCCCAGCGCTAGCAGTGCTGGGGGGGACCTCAGGGCAGGCAAGGATGAGGGCTGTGGCTGTCACCACCGTGTGGCCTGATGTGCCTCCTCCGCCCTCAGAAGTAGTGGCGTGAACTCTTCCTCTCAGGGGCGTGTCGTCTGCTGTGGGGGCGACCTGGGGAGCCCAGCCCAACACCCGAAACACTCACAGAGCATGTGACAGGCAGGGCACATCTCCTGCCAGCAGACGACTCGCAGCGCCTCCCTGAGCCTGGCCCTGCCCCTGTCTGCACCCCTGTCTTTCCCACTAGGCAAAATTTAACTTTGTTAAATGCTTATATATTAGAGAGAGAGAGAGAGAGAGAGAGAGAGAGAATGAGCAGGGGAGGGGCAGAGAGAGAAGGAGTCAGAGGGTCCAAAGCAGGCTCCTTGCTGAAGGCAGACAGCCCAATGTGGGGCTCCAACTCAGGAATCGAGAGATCAGGACCCGAGTTGAAGTCGGACGCTTAATTGACTGAGCCACCCAGGCGCCCCATATTCACCATTTTTTTTTTAAGTTTACTTATTTTGAGAGAGAGAGAGAGAGAGCATGGGGGAGGGGGAGTGGGGGCAGGGAGAGAGCATCCCAAGCAGACTCCACTCTGTCAGCGCAAAGCCCAACACAGGGCTCGATCTCATAAACGGTGACGTCATGACCTGAGCCTAGATGGAGTCGAGTCAGAGGCCTAACTGACTGAGCCACCAGATGTCCCAACCTTGATCTTTTTAAGGGCTCTTGAGGACTCTGCTGAACGGACACTCAAGATCACCAACCCCCTGCTGTGGCACATGCAGGTTATTTCCAGCCTTCTGCAAAGCCGAGCAGTGCTGTGAGGACATCCCTTTGCACGGCGGTGTGTGGAGAATAAATCTTCCCAGGGCTCTGCGAGGTCCCACAGGTGAGATGCCGGAGGATGCAGATTTTCGAGGAGGGCCCCTCACCAGGGACTGACCGAGATACTCCCTCCAGAGCCAGAACCAGCTCCCAAGAGCGGGTTCCCCAGAGAGAGACCGCTCAGGAACCCCAACAGGTGTTCCTTTTACAGGTGGATCCGTTGTTGTGGTTGTCCTTGTCGTTGTTTTGGCCGGGGGGGCAGTGCTGGGCTCCAGCCCTAACTGCAGAAGGTACAGAGCTGGTCTGGGCAGGTGGTTATGCAAACCAAACAAGGAAGTAGGGCTCAGGGGAGCAGAAGGGTTGGCTCTGGGCTCCCTGCCAGGGAAGAAGCTGAACTAGGCGCATCCCCTCTCCCTGCAGGAGGCCTGAGGGGTTCAGGAAAGGGCCCATGGACCACCCACTCCCAGGGGAATGGGTCCTGCCATGGCCCTGGCCCCTCCGTTCTATCCCCTGTGTTCCTAGAGGTCCCTACAGGGTGTCTGTGTTGAGCTCAGAGTCCAGTATGGACAGATACTATAATAGGACGGCCGTTTCCTTCCCCTGGGCACGGGCTGGCATCCCGGTTGCCCACCACAGTGCCCACCAGTGATGTAGGAACGTCCAGTGGGGCCTCCTTGGTGCCTACAGCTCCCGGGGCGCCCATCCCAGCCCCGATCCCTCAGCGTGACACTGTCTCCTTAACCGTGAGTTCCGGGACAGCAGAGTGGGTCACGGGCCCAGCAGGTGGCAGCTGCCCAGTGCTGCCTGTCACTGAACATCCTGACCAAGTCACACTGGCCGGGAGCTGCTGGTGCCTGGCTGGCCGAGGGCCCCCCCACCCCCACCCCCGGCAGGGCCTGTCCGTGGGAATGACGAGAAACAGGGTTCCTAGCCAGAGCTGCCGGCAAAAATCAACGAGAGGGAGCCCACCCCAGAGCCTCAAGCTAACCAGGGCCTGCAGGCCAGTCCAGGTGAGGCCGGAGCAGCCCAAGCCAGTCTCCTTCAGATGCTGCATCCATCTCATAGCATTCCAAATTGGAGATGCCAGTTTCTTTGCTTTTTTTTTTTTACATTTATTTATTTATTTTGAAAGAGAGAGCATGTGCGTGAGGGAGCACATGAGTAGGGGAGGGACAGGAAGTGGGAGAGAATCCCAAGCAGGCTCCACACTGTCAGCACAGAGCCCCACCGAGGGCTCAAACCCACGAACCCTGAGATCATGAGCTGAGCCAAAATCAAGAGTCGGATGCTTAACCGGCTGAGCCACCCAGGCGCCCCTCTTTTGCCTTCTTTTGAACATTTCAGGCCTCTTTTAGCAAATTGATTTAAGGCCTCTTGCACCTAGGATTGGCAATTCTGATAAGCATTTGTGGAGTCCCCCCAGGTTTCAGACACAAGGCTGTTGTGTCCCTGCTCGCCTCTGTTCTTGGTGAGTTTTGCCTCCATTTGTGCACAGAATGAGCTCATTACACAAAGTGGCCTGTGCTCCCCGACGAGTGAGGGATGCCTGCCGCAACGGCAGTGTTGGATGTGATGGATTCCACCACAGAAGTGCATTTAGTTCCCCTGCACACACACCAATCAAGGTGACACCGAGTCATGCCGTCCCCGGTTATATGCACATCAACACCTGACAATTGATCACCAGCATGTTTTCATTTGACTCCAGCTGCCCCCACCTCTCATGAGTCGGGGCTGAAAAATTCGCCCATTTCAGCAGCTCCTGATGGTCTGGGCTGATAAGGATCCGGGTCAGGCTACCTGTTACTCACTGCCTGGTGCTGAGAACAAGCCTCCAGGTCTTTGCACATGTGTCTCTCTGCCCAGGGAACCTCTTATTATCAGCGCTTAAAAAAAGACACAGACTCATGACTGTCATATAAAATTGAACATGTGTTAAAGTTTATTAAACTCCTAAATCAATGGGGGAACCAGGCACATGTTATTACCAGTTCACAAGAGAATCTGAAGAACAGGCACAATTATCGATCAGGAATATTGAAATGAACACGCAAATGAAGGCAACACTGGGGAAGGAAGTCAGTTGGTGTTCTATGAGACGGGCCAGAGTCCACAGGTCTGTAACAAGAATAATTTTGCATTACTTATCTATAATTTGCAGAGTTGTAAAATAGCCCTCATAGAATGGAATCAGATAATCCAAGAGGTGTTCCCCAAGAGTCAAGATAATGCATCGCTTTTCCACAGGTGTACAAATATTTCCCTGCGATCCCGACGACCTGGCCACTGAACCCCTATCTTGTCCAGGAGGCCCCCCTGGCTCTCAGCGTGGATGGTGCCATCCACTGGACTCCTTGAACTTTTTTTTTAATGTTTGTTTACTTTGAGAGAGAGAGAGAGAGAGAGAGAGAGAGAGTACACACACACACACACTCAGTGGAGAGGGGCAGAGGGAGAGAGAGAATCCTAAGCAGACTCCATGTCAGCACAGAGCCTAACTTGGGGTTTGATCTCCTGAACCGTGTGACCATGACTTGAGCTGAAATCAAGAGTCAGATCCTCAACTGACTAAGCCACCCAGATACCTCTTTCTTTTTCTTTCTTTCTTTCTTTTTTCTTTCTTTCTTTCTTTCCCTCCTTCTTTCTTTTTCTTTCTTTCCTTCTTTCTTTTTTTTCTCTTTCTTTCCTTCCTTCTTTCTTTCTTTCTTTCTTTTTTTTTGGGGAAGGGGAGGGGCAGAAAGGGAGAGAATCTTAAGCAGACTCCTTGCTGAGCTCGGAGTCTGACATCAGGTTCCACCCTACGATCCTAGGATCATGACCTGACCCGAAATCAAGAGTCACATGCTCAACTGACTAAGCTACCCGGGTGCCCCCAGTCCCTTGAACTCCTTATCACACTGTTCTGTCTCCCCCATCGGTCTTGTAAGATGCTTAAAATCACCACTTGTGTCTACCTCTGATTGTGAGGGAGCACTCGATGTTGAGTAGATGGTTGAATAGATGAATTAATGAGAGAACAAAGGGGTAACGGCCTAAAACCAGGGGGTCGTGGAGCACCGCTGTTAAGACAGGCAAAGACCTGCAGGTTGTGGAAGTGTGTTGGTTTCGAGATTGATCTTACTAAGGGCCCCTCGGATAATACAGCCCCGAGAGCAAACAAGCTCAGAAGTACTAGGTTAAACACGAACAGGTTGTTTGCTTCTCCCCTTTCACCACAGCACTTCCGACAGCCTTTACCATATCGAAGTCCCCCGTGAATGTCTCAGAAGGAGCAGGCAACATCCCGGCGTCTTCCGTGCTTATCTGATGGCGAAGCAGCTCTTTAAAAATGAAGGAAAGATGAGGGTTCTGGAAAATTCACAATGAGAAAGACCAATTTAATCCAACCCTCCTGATTTATGGAGTGGTGCAGACGTCATTACTGCCTGTGTCAGAGTGCCAGCCCCAGCGTTAGAGCTCCTGTGTGGCTTTCGACAAGTTCCTTAACGTCTCCACACCTCAATGGCTCCATCCATAAAACGGGACTAAAGGGGCACCTGGGTGTCTCAGTCGGTTAAGCGTCTGACTTCGGCTCAGGTCATGATCTCCCGGCTTGTGAGTTGGAGCCCCGTGTCAGGCTGTCTGTGCTGACAGCTCAGAGCCTGGAGCTGCTTTGGGTGCTGTCTCCCTCTCTCTCTGCCCCTCCCCCGCTTGTGCTCTGTCTCTCTCTCAAAAATAAATAAACATTAAAAAAAAAACCAAAACAGGACCAGAAAGAGAAATCGCCTCAAAGTGGCTGGCGGGGGGCGGGGAGGAGGTTAAATGAATTTCTGGGAGGAAGACTTGCAACATAGAGCCTGGCACAGTCTGTCCTCAGTCAGTGGTAACTGTGTCACTATTACTTATAAAAACACGAGGTGCCATTTATTGACTTGTCTTTGTATCATCTTGCTTGACCCTCACTTCAGCTGAGGCCAGATGAGGAAGATAAGGCCAACGAGGACAGCACGCTCGGGAGGTGAACTCACAGGCCCACAAGGCCCTGCAGCTGGCAGGGGGCCAAGGTTCTCCGACCAGGCATGAAGCCCGAAGAACGAGCCAGCCAAGGGCTTGGCATGAAGTAGGTGCTTAGTAAAGACTGGTTTCTTCTATTCCTTCCTCCTTCCCTTCCAACAGCCATCTGGGCCCCCAGTCAGGAGGTCACCTCTGGCCAGGGCTGTGGTAGGACAGACAGAGCCCCAGGCCGGGCCTGGCCTTCTCCCCCACCAGCTGAGGTGCCCCCTTCCATTTCTTCTTCTCCTCCTCCTTGCCACGCCCCCCGCCTCTGCGTGCCCACTCAGTTATCTGGTGACTCGAGGACCCCGGGAGTCCCTCTGTTCTCCTCAGCCACCCTGGTGACAAAACAAAGGAGGAGCTCAAAATCGGCCTTGATTCAGTGCATGAAGCCCGTGGCCTGGGCTTGAGTGGCCCTGCCAGGCCACCTGGGGCCGTCCACGGGCGCCACACAGACCCACACAGGGCCCCACGCCAGGCCCGGCCAAAACTGTCGCCCCAGCTGACGGCTTGCTCAGAGAAATGACTCAGCCCGAGTGCTCAGATGCCCTGTCCACGTTTTATGAACTAAAGGTGTTTTCATAACAACTGGGGGTGATGAGCCAGCAGCAGGCTGTAAACAGAGCAATGATCTGGTTGAAACGCCCAGGTCCGAGCCCCCGCCCACAAGCAGGGCCTCCGAGGTTGTCAGCTTCCCCACAGCGGTGCTTCCTTCACGCCCAGGTGGGGCCACGGGCCCCTGGGCTCGTCCTGGCAAACAGCACAGACTCCCAAAATAACGTGGAGACGCGCCCAGCCGCATCTGTAACCCAGGAGGGAAGCGAGTGACAGAGCCAGACCCGTGGCCTAGACGCCTGCTTCTGTCCTTCCCGGATGCCCCGGGGCCTCCTGTGGGACCGGAAGCCGTCCATGAGCCAGGGTCCTGGGACCAGAACTCTGGGAGGCCCAGCCCTGAGCTGGAGTTCGCAGGGCAGGGAAAGTGTACCTCGCCTCCCACAAGGACAGTGCCGCTGGGGGGGTGTGACACGGGTGCCCTAGAACAGCAAATGGTGTGAAACAAGGAGGGCGGTGCTCAATCCTCCCGGAGGATTCTAGAGCTGCCAGAGGTGAGACAGCACGGCCTGCTCATTCACCCTGCCCCTACCCCCGCTCTTCCTTCCGTCCCTCAGGGCACTTTGGGAGGCCTACCTGTCAGCCGTACCCCAGGCTTACCCATACCATCCTCTGCCCAAAAGCCAAGCAGTCCTCTTCGATCCTAACTTTTCCAACCCACGGCAAGTCCCGTCCACCTTACCTCCAGCCACTTGGCCGCCGCCACCCACGCCCAAGCTGCTCGCCTCTCGCTTGGACAGCCACCCTGCCTCGCTGGGGTCACCTCCTGACCCCTCAGCCTTGGCCTCTAAAATCCGTTCTCCACTCATCGGCACGAGGGTGCCACACCATCTTTCTGAGGCCCCACCCACACCCCACCCGCCTTCTTGGCCACCACCAGATCCTGTCAGCTATTCAAGCTTTTTAAAGAAACTGAGCACAGCAGCTTTGGCAACAGGCTATGAAGAGATGAACTGAACAGGAGGAGAGCTCAGAGGCACAACCATGCATGAAGGAGAACATGTGCTTGTGACGGAGAGACACCACCAACGGGTGGGGAAAAGACTCATACGTGGTGTTGAGGCAGTTGTGATCCATATGGAAAAAAAGTAAAATCAGATCCCCACCTCAAGCCACACACACACTCCAGGTGGATTCAAGGCTTACCTGTGAGTAACAAAAGTTTAACACGTTTAGAAGAAACTCCAGGAGAATATTTTTTAAATTAATTAATTCATTTTCTTTTTAAAATCTACATCCAAGTTAGCATCTAGTGCAACAATGACTTCAGGAGTGGATTCCTTAGTGCCCCTGACCCATTTAGCCCATCCCCCCTCCCACACCCCCTCCAGTAACCCTCTGTTTGTTCTCCATATTTATGAGTCTCTTCTGTTTTGTCCCCCTCCCTGTTTTTATATTATTTTTGCTTCCCTTCCCTTATGGTAATCTGTTTTGTCTCTTAAGTTCCTCCTATGAGTGAAGTCCTATGATATTTGTCTTTCTCTGACTGACTAATTTCACTTAGCACAATACCCTCCAGTTCCATCCACGTAGTTGCAAATGGCAAGATTTCATTCTTTTTGACTGCCGAGTAATACTCCATTGTATATATACCACACCTTCTTTATCCATTCATCCCTCAATGGACATTTGGGCTCTTTCCGTACTTTGGCTATTGTGGATAGTGCTGCTATAAACATGGGGGTGCGTGTGTCCCTTCAAAACAGCACACTTGTATATCATGGATAAATGCCTAGTAGTGCAATTGCTGGGTCGTAGGGTAGTTCTAGTTTTAATTTTTTGCAGAACCTCCATACGGTTTTCCAGAGTGGCTGCACCAGCTTGCATTCCCACCAGCAGTACAAAAGAGAACTTCTTTCTTCGCATCCTCGCCAACGTCTGTTGTTGCCTGAGTTGTTAATGTGAGCCATTCTGACAGGTGTGAGGTGGTATCTCATTGTGGTTTTGATTTGTATTTCCCTGATGATGAGTGATGTGGGGCATTTTTTCATGTGTCGGTTGGCCATCTGGATGTCTTCCTTGGAGAAGTGTCTGTTCATGTCTTTTGCCCATTTCTTCACTGGATTATTTGTTTTTTGGGTGTTGAGATTGGTAAGTTCTTCATAGATTTTGGATACTAACCCTTTATCTGATATGTTGTTTGCAAATATCTTCTCCCATTCTGTTGGTTGCCTTTTAGTTTCGCTGATTGTTTCCTTCACCATGAAGAAGTTTTTTTTATCTTGGGGTGCCTGGGTGGCGCAGTTGGTTAACCATCCGACTCTTGATCTTGGCCCAGGTCATGATCTCACAGTTGGTGAGTTTGAGCCCCGCATCAGGCTCTGTGCTGATGGTGCAGAGCCTGCTTGGGATTCTGTCTCTCCCTCTCTCTGTCCCTCCCCTGCTTGTGCGCTCTCTCTCTCTCAAAATAAATAAATAAATTTAATAAAAAGAAAAAAGAAGTGTTTTTATCTTGATGAGATCCCAATAGTTCATTTTTGCTTTTGTTTCCTTTGCCTCTGGAGATGTGTGGAGTAAGAAGTTTCTGCGGCGAAGGTCAAAGAGGTTTTTGCCTGCTTTCTCCTCGAGGATTTTGATGGCTTCTGTCTTACGTTTAGGTCTTTCACCCATTTTGAGTTTATTTTTGTGTCTGGTGTAACAAAGTGGTCCAGGTTCATTCTTCTGCATGTCTCTGTCCAGTTTTCCCAGCACCATTTGCTGGAGACTGTCTTTATTCCATTGAATATTCTTTTTTTTTTTTAATTTTTTTAATCTTTATTTTTACTTTTGAGAGGCAGAGAGACACAGAGAACGAGCAGGGGAAGGGCAGAGAGAGAGGGAGACACAGAATCTGAAGCAGGATCCAGGCTCTGAGCTGTCAGCACAGAGCCTGAAACGGGGCTTGAACCCACGAACCGTGAGATCATGACCTGAGCCGAAGTCAGACACTTAACCCACTGAGCCACCCAGGCACCCCTCCATTGGATAGTCTTTCCTGCTTTGTCAAAGATTAGTTGGCCATTCGTTTGTGGGTCCATTTCTGGGTTCTCTATTCTGTTCCGTTGATCTGAGTGTCTGTTTTTGTGCCATTACCATACTGTCTTGATGATTACAGCTTTGTAATACAGCTTGAAGTCTGGGATTGTGATGCCTCCTGCTTTGGTTTTCTTTTTCAAGATTACTTTGGCTATTCGGGGTCTTTTCCTGTTCCATACAAATTTTAGGATTGTTTGTTCTAGCTCTGTGAAGAATGCTGGTGTTGTTTTGATAGGTATTGCTTTAGGAGAATCTTTTCATGACGTCAGGGGAAATAATTATTTCTTTTTTATTTATTTTTACTTTCTAAATGTTTACTTATTTTGAGAGAGGGGAGGGGCAGAGAGAGACTCCCAAGCAGGCTCCGCTCTGTCAGAGCAGAGCCCAAGACGGGGCTGGAACTCACAATCCAGAGATCATGACCTGAGTCGAAATCAGGAGTCACACACTTAACTGACTGAGCCACCTGGGAAACCCCGATTTCTTTTTTAAATAAATTTTTTGTTCATTAACAACACGCATAAAGAAAAGTGCATGTCATAAGTGTGCGGCGTGATAAAATCTCACAAAATGAACCCAGCTTTGTACCCAGCACTCAGGCCGTGAAAATAGGACACAGCCAGCAACCTGGAAAGTCCCCTCATGCCTCTCGATAAGGAAGACTATCCTGGGTACAAAAAGTATCAGCCATAAAGGAAAATATTAAATGAGTCTGATAACATTTACATTCAAATCTTCAGTTCAACACAAAAACATACCACAACCAACACGATAAGATAGGCCCACAATCTGGGAGGAGATGTTTATAATACATACAACCGACAGGAGATTAGTTTCCAGGACATGTAAATGACTTCTGCAAATCAGAAAAGACAGACAACCAACCCAGCCGAAGAGTCAGCAAAAGTTGTGAGCAAACGCCTCACAGAAAAAAAAAAAAGTCCATAAGGCCAACCACAGGAGAAGAGATGCTGTTCCTTACTGATATCAGAGAAATGCAGATTACAACAATAGCAAGATATTCTGTCTCCCCCATCAGATTGGCAAAACTTAAAAGAAAACAAACAAGGGGCGCCTGGGTGGCTCAGTCGGTTAAGCGTCAGACTTGATTTCGGCTCAAGTCATGATCTCACGTTTTGTGAGGTCGAGCCCCATACATCGACTCCCTGCTTGGGATTCTCTCTCTCCCTCTCTCTCTGCCCTTTCCCTACCCATGCGATGCTGTCTCTCAAAATAAATAAATAAGGGGCTCCTGGGTGGCTCAGTTGGTTAAGCATCCCACTGCAGCTCAGGTCATGATCTCGTGGTTTGTGAGTTCGAGCCCCGCGTCAGGCTCTGTGCTGACAGCTCAGAGCCTGGAACCTGCTTCAGATTCTGTGTCTCCCTCTCTCTCTCTCTCTCTCTCTGCCCCTCCCCTGCTTGAACACACACATTCTCTCTCTCTCTCTCAAAAAAATAAACATTAAAATAAATAAATAAATAAATAAATAAACTTTAAAAAAAGCAAAAGAAACAAACAAAAAACTGCTGCTACCAAATGTGGACCCCAGCCTCAGACGTGGCTGGAGGAGGAGATCGGGAAGGCCCCCTCCTCTCTTAGCCCCGTGGTCACTACGCTCCTTTGCTACAAAGCATCCGGCAGCCCCCGTGGCTCCTGACCTCTGAGCCCAAGCTCGTAGGGGTCTCCCGTTCAAGGGAACAACTGTTAACTGGCCTCATAGAGTCTGTGGGCCAAGAATTGGGACAGGGCCCAGAGGGGAGAACTGTATCTGTCTGCCACACCTGGGGCCTCAGCTGGAAGACTTGAAAGCAGAGGCTGGAATCCTGAAAGCCCTTCACTCCTATGAGGTGATTGATCAGCAGAGACCTTGGCCTGGCATTGGCCAGAGCCTCCGAGAGGCCCTGCCAGGGACTTCCTGGCACCGTGGCAATGGGTTCAAAGGTCAGGAGAGACTTGGGGAGAGAGAGGCTGAATCCTTATTATCTTTACGACCTCGCTGTGGAGGCCACACACCATCGCTCCCGCCACAGTTTATTCATCAAGGCAGCCGCAAAGGCCTGCTCAGTTTCAAGGAGAAGAGGGACTGACTCCACTTCCCGTGGGCGAGGTTTCAGGCCATGTGGGACTGAAGAGATTTCTGTGGCCACTTTTAGATGGTAGACATAGGAAAACCCTAGTATTTAGAGCCAGGACTGAGTTGGGGCAGAATCACAGCACCCTGAAGGCCTCTCAGGGGAACCAGAGGCAGGGAGGCTGCGAGGAGGCTGCCGCACGAGGCCAGGCCTTTGTGAGGAGTGGCCGCCGGTTAAGAGGAGGGGACAGAACTGCAGGTGAGGCCACTGATCGCTTCAGCTCGGTCACCAGTGCCGCAAGTCACTGTCCTCCTTGGGGCTTACCTGTATTACCTACAACATGAATGAGATGAAAACATGAAGGCAGGAGGGCTCCCGTTCTGTTGTGGACTCTTTGAGAATCTGGTAGAAGGAATGGAATGCTCCCCTCGGGGGAAGAAAAGTGCACCCAGGCACAGGCATAAAGAGCTAGCCCAGGGGCGCCCGGGTGGCTCAGCCGTTGAAGCATCCGACTTCGGATGCACCTGAGTGTCTCAGTCGGTTGAGCGTGACTCTTGGTTTCAGCTCAGGTCGTGACCTCACGGTTTGTGGGTTCAAGGCCCGCGTCACACTCTGTACTGTTAGCGTGGAGCCTGCTTGGGATTCTCTCTCTCTTCCCCTCTCTTTGCCCCTCCCGTTAGTGCCCGCACACTCTCTCTCTCAAAAATAAGTAAATAAACATTTAAAAAAGAAAAAGAAAGAAAAGAAAATCTCTTCAGCTGAAGACCTCCCCTTGATCTCATTGCCCCTAGTGGGGTCACGTGAGCAGTCCACCATCAGGGAGGACGAAGACCGGAGGGTTAGCTCACAGGTTCTCAACCAAGGGCCAGAACTGCAGCTCAACAGGGTGTTTGGAAATGTGGGAGGGACGTTTCAGGTTGTCACAGTGGTCAGTCCTTTAGTGGAGGCGGGGTGGGGCACCGCAGCACATGGAACAATTATACCTGAAGAACGTTCCCCCGGAAAGGCCATGAGCATTTTCAATTCCGAAGCTCTTGTGGTGTCTAGAGTGGAAGCAATGGAACAGAAAGGGCTGGGAATGTGGGCCAGTCGGCCAGCCCAGGGGTGTCTGCGGCCACCCTCCCCTCACAGGCTGCTGCTAGGGGCACGGGTAAGTGCTCAGGCCGGCGCACATGCAGATGTTAGCATCTGGAGAGCGGGCCCGCGGCCAAGGCAGAGAGAGAACCAACTGTAGGACCAAGAGGTGATGTGTGCGGGGACACACGTCTCCGCTCATGCTCTCGTTTTCCTTGGAACTTCTTGCCTGGCCCTCAGGGGGCCGCCCAAAGCGTCACCACATCCTGCTGTGTCATGCCACATCCTCCGGTCAGTCCCCAAAGGGACCCTGACTCAGCAGCAGACACAGTGGGGCAGGTAAAAGGAAGTGGGGGAAATGTCACCGTTACCATGTCCTTCCGCCTGGCCCAGTTCCCGGCAGGCAGGGAGTCGCCACCCCCCTCCCCGGGGTGGCGGGGGAGCCCAAACTATGGCTCGGCCAGCGGGCCGGCTTGGTGGCTGCCAGGACCTCTGTCACCTTCGGGATCAGAGGGCTGGCTCTGATCCCTGAGCCAGAGGGAGGAGGTGTCTCCCCAGCCTGAGGGACGGAGAACCAGATCTCACCCTTTGGAGGAGTGGACCCGGCCCCACTCCTGCCTGAGGGTCCCCAGCCCCGGGCGGAGGGCGGGTGCATTGACAAAGTCTGCCCCCTGCTCAGAGCTGGGGCCTAAACAGCTGGGCCCCGTGGACACTGTTTATTTTTTTATTTTATTTTTTTTTTTAACATTTATTTATTTTTGAGACAGAGAGAGACAGAGCATGAGCAGGGGAGGGGCAGAGAGAGAGGGAGACACAGAATCTGAAGCAGGCTCCAGGCTCCAAGCCGTCAGCCCAGAGCCTGATGCAGGGCTCGAAGTCACGGACCGCGAGATCGTGACCTGAGCCGAAGTCGGACGCTCAACCGACTGAGCCACCCAGGCGCCCCTCCGTGGACACTGTTTAAAGGTAGCAGGTTTTGTTGTTGCTACCCTGATGGTAAAAGCAAATCGTGTTCACAGTTGAAAAGGAGGAAAGGCGCGGGGAAGAAAATAAAAATCCAGCCTCAAGCCCGTCACCCAGGACAACTGCCCTCAGCCTGTCGGTGTATTTCCTTCTAGTTCTTTTTCGGTGCATGTATATGAACTTCATTTATATGTACTATTTTATAACCAGTTCCTTTTTTTTTTTTTCTTTTAAAAATACAGTATGGGCCAGGGGCGCCCGGGTGGCTCCCGTCGGTTAAATGTTTGAGTTCAGCTCAGGTCATGATCACGCAGTTCATGGGTTGGAGCCCCCGCATTGGGCTCTGTGCTGACAGCTCAGAGCCTGGAGCCTGCTTCCAATTATGTGTCTCCCTCTCTCCCTGCCTGTCCCCTTTTGCACTCTGTCTCTCTCTGTCTCTCTCTCTCTCTCTCAAAAAATAAATAAACATTAAACAAAATTTTTTAAGAAAATAAAATTACAGCATGAGCCATATTGTTGTTTGAAAACACGATACAGACAAAAGGCACAGCCGGCTCGTCCTTCTCCCACTCAGTGCCACCAAAGTTCCCATCCCAGCATTGCCCATGTGACGTGGGTGGGCACAAAGGAGCTGAGGTCACTGAGGAAGGGCCCTTGGGAAGCCAGAGGTAAGGAGAGTCACAGGCCTCTCCTTGCCAGAACCTGCTTCCAAGCAGGAGACTCCCTGACCTACCTGCCCAGTCCCCAGCCAGCCGGCCACAGGGGGAGTTCCCTCCACGAATGTAAGGGGCCCTTTGTCTGCAGCTCTCGCCACAGACCGTGGGCACCAGGGGCAGCCGTCTGGGGACTTCTGGGCCGCTCTGCAAATCCAAGAGAAATCCATTTTCTCACCCTCCAAGGTTGGCCAAGGTATATCAGTTCCAGTGACTAGAGAGCCAGTTGTCAGGTGGCCTGTTTCCCACAGGACGGTGTGGGTCACAGGCTGGGCTCTCACAGCTGGACAAGTCCTCAGGTAATTCCAGCTGCCTTCTTTCAGAACCTGCCATGTGCGGGGCATTGTGCCAAGCATTTTATAGAATTAGTCCATCCCATTCTTGTGACATCTCGGCAGGGAGGTATCATTATCCCCATTTAATGGATGAAGAAACTGAGGCTCAGCAAAGTTAAGTCATAGGTCAGCTTCCTCATCGACGGATCAGGCATGTGAGGCCAAGAGAGCAGAGACGGCCTGCCCAGGATGGGCACCACCCTAAAGCAAGCCCTGTCCCCTGGACTGGGCCAGGCTGCCTCTGTCTGAGGGTCCTGGGCAGTTGGCCCCGGACACAGGCCAGGGACTAAGGTCCAAAAGGACACGTCCAGCCAGCAGCCATGTTCTGGGCACTGAACCTCCCCAACACCTGCCCACCGCAGCCCTGCTGACCCAGGGAGCCCAGAAAGTCCAAATTTTACAAGGCCAACCCAAGCACCCTGGGATTTCACATTCTGCACTTGGTGGCAGATAGACCCGGAATGCTTTCTTCCACCGGGCACGGGGACACGAGGACATACACCAACTGTCCGCACCAACTGTCCCGTCACAGGTGACAGCTTCTGGGTGAGCAGGGGGAAGACCAGCGCTCCGGACCCACTTCTCCCCACCAGCGTCCAGCGTGACCTTGGCCGGGTCTCACTCCCTCTCTGAGCCTCGGTTTCCTCATCTGAGGCATCCTAACCCCGTGATTGTCACAGGGCAGGCGAGGTGAAGACAGTTCTTCGGCTCCTCCCTCAGGGACGACCCTTCCGCCAGCGGAGAGCCGCTGCGTTTTCATTCCGCGTGCGGGCTCCGGTGGGTTAGCGGTGACCGGAACACGGTAGAGAGAAGGATCCCACGGCCTTGTGGCGACGGATTAGCTGGGTCTGCCACGAGCGAGGACACAGACGCAGGGGGCGGGTGTGCTGTGTGTTTGCCGTACCTGTGATCCCCCAAGTGTCCCAAGTGAACCCTCAAGGAGTTCCCCGAACGCGCCCCACGGGTGACGTGCCCCAGTAACCCCATTTCTGTGCAGATGGACTCCTTGGAGAGATTACGCAGCTCTTGAGAGGGGATTTTGCCTTGGTGCTTGTTTCTCGTAGCCACTTCCTGTCCCAGATAACTGGTTCTCCAGTACCTGCACCGGGGTGTATCCGTGAAGTCACGCTCCCTTTGATCTCTTCGATGCTGGGGACTCCTGTCATGGAGAACAGGGCTTTCGGGTCGCCTCCTTTCCTGGCAGTGCCCCTGCTTCTAAATGCCCCCATTACCACTTCAGCTCAGGTCACGATCTCGCGGTCCGTGAGTTCGAGCCCCACGTCGGGCTCTGTGCTGACAGCTCAGAGCCTGGAGCCTGTTTCAGATTCCGTGTCTCCCTCTCTCTCTGCCCCTCCCCCGTTCATGCTCTGTCTCTCTCTGTCTCAAAAATAAATAAACGTTAAAAAAAAATAAATAAATGCCCCCATTACCGAATCTCGCCGTCCCCCCATGACCCGTTCAGGGCCGACACGCAAATTTGGGCCTGGTTTCTGTGGCTCACGTGGTCTCTCCAGTGCCGGAGCTCCAGACATCATGGCTGGTGGCTGGGACGTGGCTGGTGACGGGGCGATGGCCTGACCTATCTCAAATCAGTCCAGCCGGTGAGCGTCTGGACCGGCTTCCGTCCACCTTTGTCACCGTTTGCAGGTCTCTGCCTCCTGATAGGTGACTCCGCTCCACCCTGTTTCCCAAGCCTTCTGGGTCAGAGGGCTCCCCACCCGGTGCTGGGCACCAAAGGGAAAGTCCTGTGCTGGTCAGTGGCTCTAAATTGCAGAGGACGCCTCTGAGCGGCGGAGAGCATTTTGCAGAGCGTAGGAATCTCACCTCCCCGCAGCGCGCACCGTCCCGCAACTCGTCCGGGAACGGGTGCTTAGTTTGCACTGAGATGCCTCCAGAGATGGGGAGCTCATTGGAAAGGATTGGAAATTCTAAAGCATCTTCTCTTTCTTCTTTGTGCCTTTATGTAGATTCAGGTTTTCTACCACGATGAATGAAACCATTCATTCACCAAATATTAATATTTTATTTATTTTTGAGAGAGAGAGAGAGAGAGAGAGAGAGACAGTGGGGGAGGGGCAGAGAGAGAGAGAAAGAGAGGGAGACACAGAATCTGAAGCAGGCTCCAGGCTCTTGAGCTGTCAGCACAGAGCCCGATGTGGGGCTCGAACCCACTAGCGGTGAGATCATGACCTGAGCCGAAGTCAGACGCTCAACCGACTGAGCCACCCAGGCGCCCGTCATTCACCAAGTATTTATGGAGGGCCTACTGTGTGCCAGGCACTGTTGTAGCCCCTGGGGATAAGCAGTGAACAAAACAGACAAAGCCCCCGCCCACATAGAGCTGACAATCTAGTGAGGGAAGAAAGGCAATACATCAACCCGTAAGGAGAATATAGAGTATGTCCAGTGGTGAAAAGTGCATTGGAGAAAAATGAAGCAAGGAGAGGGGGATGGGAGCACGCATTTGCATGTCAACATACTGTAGGCAGTGAAGGCAATGGTCAAGCAAAGTCCTGAGAGAGATGCGCATTGTGCAAGAGAAGTCCAGCTGGAATGGCCAGTGCAAAGGCCCTGGGGTGGGAGTGCTGTTGGAGGGACCGAGAAGTAGCAGGGAGGCCAGTGCCCTGAAGCCAAACGAGCCAGGTGGAGAACTGGGAGATGGGACCTCGGGAAGGCACAGGGATGTCTTTGGTGACGCAAGAAGCCAACTTTTTTAAATAGGAAAGGGTTGGTGGGGTTCTAATAGAAGCTCAAACCCAGATGAAAAGAATGCCCTGATCCAATCCCGGCGAGCCAAGTGAAGACCACACTGGGAGCCGCACGATGGGACCAGCATGTCTGGAAGTCACATGGTGCCTGGCCCATCATCACCTGGGGCCGAAGAGATGGGGCAACTTGGTTTTACAAGCAATTGTATTGATGTAGGGAAAATGGAAAGCAAATGACTATGTGATTTGGTAAGAGGCTTCACAGAAAGGGCTGGGCTTCGATGGGCCCAGCTGGGGGGAGGGAGAAAGTATCAGTGTTCTCAGGCCTGGGTCTGAGGAAGGGGGCACAGGTGGGCGTGGAATGGTACCCCCCGCCCACCCCCACCCCCCCCAAGCTGGCTGCCTCGGGCCTGTGAGTGCCTCTCAAGGAAGAGTTTTTGGCAGAGGGTGGGAGTGTCCAGACACGGAGAGGACCCAGGCATTCGTTACGTGAACCTCAGAGTGAGTCAGCCCCAGCAGCCTGACTGTCCTGATCCTTGGGAACCGAATCCCCAGCCTGGGACAGCCGTTGAGGGGGACTCCAGTGGCTCATCGTCTTCATCAGCAAGCTGTTCGTGCCTGTCGCCAGCAAGCCGTGAAGCTCAGACCTGCTCCGTGACCTGGTACCTAAGCGTGGGGTGGGGGGGGGAGGCTTCGGGACAGGGAGAGAACAAACACGCAGCGGCAGGAGGCGGGGGGGGTGGTTGGGAGGTGAGGCAAGTCAGGGCAAGAGGAGGGGGAAGCGGAAGGCCACCAGGAGGTGACAGCCACAGAGTCTGCGTCTTATCTTGGGCACTGCCTGGGCCCTGCCCGGCCCCAGCCCAGCAGAGCCGGCCGGGGACTCTAAGGCACATTTAGAACTCTCAATCCATTCCTTCGCCAGGACCTGACAAAGTGTCATTGTTACAGTCACGGACATAGATCGTTTTCTTCCAAATGGTATTTTTGGCATCTGTGTGTGTGTTCATTCGCTCTGATACCGAGAGAGGGGAGGCAGGGTCACATAACAGGCTCGGTGCGCAGAACTTCAGGGGGATGGTCCCTTGGGAGTCTAGGTCCCATCAGGGACTGTGACCCCCACATTCCCCTTTTGCCCTCTGCTCCAGACCCCTGTATATCCTGCTTCACCCAGCCCAGCAGGGCCTGGCCAAGGTGAGCAATTATGCCCAGGATCTGATGGCAAAGAGCTTAGGAAGCCCCCTGCACCAGCCACCAGCCCTTAGAGTGGTCACTGGGGTCAGCCTGACACGGGTTCAAACTTCTGACTCCACGCTTCCTGTACACGTGACCTGGAGCAAGTGATTTAATCCCTCCAAGGCCGAATGTTCTCATCTGTAAAATGGGTAGTGCCTTCTTGATGGGGTTTTTGGAGGGTTACGTAAGACTTTGTCCAGCGTGTAGCACAGGGCCAGCACACAGCAAGTACTCAGTACACGTTGGCCATTATGATTATTTTCATCATCATTACTGTCGGCCTGACCACCTTACAATCTCCTTTTGACACGGGATTTCACTGCCCGAGTTTGCATTTGTGTTTATGATTGTATTGGCATCCAGCAGTCCTTTTTAATTGCTGCTGGCTAACAAGAAAAGAACAGAGGCGGATTTAATGCGTCAATGATGCGTTGAAGCCAAGTGAGGGCCAAATGATGTAAGAGCCCGCTGTGTAAACAGAACCACTGCAGTAATTCAAATAGAGAAAAGTAGTGGGAGAACTGAGTCACGCCCAGCACAAGGCGGCGTCCCGTAGGCATGTCACAGCCACGAGGAGGCCCGCTCTCATTGGTCCGTCCCACGTCCCTGCAAGCGGCCATTGGTTTCGGCCCAACGACATCATCCTTCCCTTTAGACTGATGTTCATTCTGAACTGTATTGGGTTTGTAGACTTGTTTATGTTTATCATGTGAATTTCTCCAGAGCGTATATCGCTAGATAGAAAACAAATTGTTATATGCTACCTTTTGATTAAAAAAAAAAAAAAGAGTACAAGCATACATATGGAGAGAGCAATAAATGTGTATGTATTTTTTTTTTTTTCAGGAAGAAAACACTGGAAGGATAAATCGGGTCTAGTCAAAATTGGTACTCGGGTGTGGAGGGGGACTACACAGTAGGGGCAGAGGTAGGGTTGCTTTATGTGTATTTTTCTATACAGTCTTGACCTTTGAATCATTTCGGATTGATGGTTGCATAAGAACTGGGAAAAGGGGGGGGTGCCTGGGTGGCTCAGTCGGTTAAGCGCTGGACTTTGGCTCACATCAGGACCTCACAGCTCGTGGGTTCGAGCCCCATGTCAGGCTCTGTGCGGATGGCTCGGAACCTGGAGCCTGCCTGGGATTCTGTGTCTCACTCTCCCTCTGCCCCTCCCTCACTTATTCTCTCTCTCTCTCTCTCTCTCTCCCCACTTCCCCCACCCCAAAAAAAGAACTGGAAAAAGGAATGTGTACCTAATATAACAAAAATAATTTATCTCAGTCACCACTGGGGAGGCTGCAGGAGGGTCTGTTCCAGGAAGGCAATGTGCAAGGGCTCAGATCGGAGGCGCGATGTCGGTGATAAAGATCCCCGTTGCTTCCCAAGAGAACGATCTTCCTAGAATCCTATCTGGAAGTATTTCTTCTCTCTCAATGACTCGCAGGTCAGGAAGATCAGCCCCGGCAGGACTCTGATGAGAAAGCCTAGAAAGCACGATGCTGCGGCCGGTGCGGGGACATGGTCTCTGAGGGGCAGCTAGCGGTCTGGCCCCCATGTGGCCAGATTGCCAGGTGCCCCCTGGAGAGCAGTGCCCGCTAGTGTGCCTGAAACGGCCTCTACAGCCCCCAGCCCCCCCAGCAGGCATCAGGGTGTGGAGTGGCACCTGCCAGCAAGGCCTGCCGGCCTCCCTCAGCTGGTCCATTCGCCCCAGTGGGCTGCCCACATATTCTGCGGTCCAGAAGCACTGCCTCACTATCCGCTGATCTCTGGCCTTGGAGGCAAGAGGTCAAAGGAGTAGGTGGCTTGTAAAATGGGTACAAGGCACCTTGTGAGCCACCTGGGGACCAGACCACACCAAAGGCTGCTTTGAGCACAGACAGCAGTGTGAGGAGGCTAGCAGCTCTCCTGGCTAGGGGAGGAAAAGGTCATCTGTCAGCTCCCAAAGAAGAGCTGGGGTGAGGGCAGAGATTTCATCCCCAAAAGCCTGGTTTGAGGCCCATGTGGAAGCATCAGGAAAGCATTCCTGGGGCGCCTGGTGGCTCAGGCGGTTTAGCATCCGACTTCGGCTCAGGTCATGATCTCATGGTTTGTGAGTTCGAGCCCCGCGTCGGGCTCTGTGCTGACAGCTCAGAGCCTGGAGCCTGTTTCAGATTCTGTGTCTCCCTCTCTCTCTGCCCTTCCCCCACTCGCGCTCTGTCCCTCTCTGTCTCAAAAATAAATAAACATTGGAAAAGCATTCCTGCCTCGGAAGGAAAAAGGAGGCCACTTAATCCCAGCAGCCAGTGCATCTGGCCAGATGCTGTGCAGAGCACTCTGCAGGCGTCACCTGATGAGCTGGGTAGATTTTTGTCCCATTTCACAGATGAGGACACTGGGGACCCAGAAGGTTGCGTAATTTGCCCGGGGGGCGTTCAGAGCAGGATTTGGACTGGTAATCAGCACACTTGGAAGGTCTCCTGCAATGTTTGTGTGTAGGGGGGAGGGCAGCTCAGTAGCGGTACACACATTCCAGAAAGAGCCACAGGTACTACGGGCAGGATACAGGCAAACGGGCCTCGTCCAAGAAAGAGTCAAATGTGAATCACAGCTGAGCAGCCCGCACCACCACGCTCGAGGGAACCAGCGTCTGATTCAGCCATGGTTCACCCTCTTCTAGAGGCAGATAGCTGAGTGGTTTAAGTGTGGGGGCTTTCCGTTACGGGTCCCCAGGTTCAAATCCTGGGTCTCCCTCTTTTTCACTGTGACTCCCAGAAAGCTGTCTAGGCCTGTTTCCTAACCTGTAAAATGGGGATAATAATAGCCTGCCTCAGGGTCGTTCTGAGAAGTAAATGAAGCAATTAGCATAAAGCACTTAGAGAATCAGCAAATGAGTGCTCTGTAACTTTCCAGTGTTAACCCAAAGAAACTTTTCTCTTTTTTCATAATTTTGTAAAAATATCTTTTTTTTAAAAAAAATGTTTATTTTTGAGACAGAGACAAAGCATGAGCAGGGGAGGGGCAGAGAGAGAGGGAGACACAGAATCTGAAGCAGGCTCCAGGCTCCGAGCTTTCAGCACAGAGCCCGACGCGGGGCTTGAACACAGGAACTGCGAGATCATGACCTGAGCCGATGTCAGACCCGTAACCAACTGAGCCACCCAGGCGCCCTTTCCCAAAGAAACTCTTGTTGCCAAGTCACCTGCTAGGATGCCCACGTAGGTATGGTTTAGGAAGCGGTACCTGAACCCACCCAAGTAGGTGGGCAGTGGGACCCCAGGCCTAACAACCCTGGCCAACCTGCCTAAGTGCTGGTTTCTCAAGGTGATGAGTGACAGACACCCCGCCTTTCCCAGGCTTGCACCGGAGCCCACAAACCCGCTTACTGAGTTACGAGAGTCGCTCAAATTCCCCAAGGCAGTCCCCGACCTCACAGGTAACGTGGGAGGGTCACGGACAGTGCCTCCTGGGCTGGGCTGTTGTGGGGCTCCCCCTCTGAACCCCTATGTGGCTTCTCTCCCCACCATAGAGAACCTTTCAAAAGGGTAAATTAGCAAAATTCTCCAAAATCTGTCCCGTGCTCTGAGAATTCAATTCAATACCCTGACTAGCCCACCACCGGGCTCCATGACCCAGCCTGGCCTCCCCTCCCTTCTCATCTCTTCTACTCTTACTGCTCCCACTGCACCAAGAAGTGTCTGCTTTCCAAGCGCACGAGCTCATGTCCAGGCCTGTCACCTCCTGGTTTCCTTGGCCTGGGACGCCCTCTCTCCAGATCTCTACATCACTGTGTCTTTCTTGAGCCTCGACTCAAATATCACCTCCTCCAAGAAGCCTTCCCTGACTACCCCAGGGACAGCAGACCAGCCCCTCCCCCAGGCACTACCGCATTACCCTTTTCATTACTTGTGTTCCAGAGTTTATGCTGCTCTGAACTTCTCTTGTAAGTGCTTACTTACCTGCTGTCTGCCTCCCTCACCACAACTGGAGCCCTGGAGGAGGTCCTGCATCCAGCACGTCCACAGTCACCATCTGAGGGATAACTGAATGAAACGCCTGGTGCACAATCAACCCTCCACACACAGGTCTTTACAGTCCCAAGAAGTTATCCCCACCCCAAGCCCTCTCCTCGCTCCCTGGCCTCTCTCACAGCCTCTTGAGAACCTTGCTTGGAGGTCTCCGTCAGCTAAAAAGTCTCTCAAACTGTCAGCCAGAGGCCCCTCATTGTTTGCTCCCCACGGCTCTCCCTCCCGGGCATCTCCAGCACCTTACCCGGCCAAATGCATCCCCTCGGGCATGAGCCCTGGTGCCTTTCATGTGCAGCCGCCCCCATAACAGCTCTCGGCTCCCCCGGGTGTACCGTGTGCCCCAGGGAGGGATAGCACCCACCCCTCCTGCAGGTATTAACTGACTTTTTCTGGAGCCAGTGTTTGCTTTAGGGATTAAAGTTAGTGGAGGAGCCTCATCTGCTGCCTTCCTGGCAGCCAGCGCTAAGTTTGTTATTTTATTTCCCAAGCCCCTGATAATACGGTTCCAGACATGTTGGTTTGAGAGCATCGTCCAACGGAAAAACCAGTGCCTCCTCTGAGCCAGGGGACAAGCTCTAGCTGACTTCACGCCGGCTCTCCCTCCTTCCTTAGGCCAACCTTGAGGCCCGCGATTGTTTTCTCCTTTTTCTCTGTTTTCTTCTCAAGAGCTGCATTGTGCTCTTAAGTACCCCCCAGTTTATCTGGTACAGTCAAGGAACGGGCTACTGCACAGTAGTCAGTTTTCCAAAATAAGGCCTTTCAAGCCCTGAAACTTTAAACAATGAAATACATTTTAGAAGCAGATTAATTGACATATGATTGGCACACGATAAACTGCACGTATTTAAAGTGTACAACTTGATCCATTTTGACGTCTGGGTACACCCATGAAACCATCAACGCGATCAAGGTAGTGAACAGATCTGTCCATCACTCCCAAACTCCCTCTCGCCCCTCCCTGCCCCTCTTCCCCAAGCAGCTACCGATCTGCTTTCTAAACACACATTGAACGCAAAGCTGTCTCCCCCACCCCACTTCCCCACCTTAGCAAACAGTGCGATCGACATTGTTGCTTTCCCTGCTTGGCGTTATCACTGACGTTCCTGAAAGCGACGGTGCAGAAATACCCGGGACTGCTCGTCCTGAGCACGAAACGACCCCATTGATGCATTCCACGCCGGACGGTTCGGGGTTTGGCAGTTTTCTCCCTTGCTGCCTGCTGTCTCGGGGTGTAATACCCACGGACAAGTCCCGCTGCTTTGCCCCTGGAACACCAGCCGGCTCCCATCCCAGCTCGTTCCTAGCTCTGGATAGGTGGCTCTCTGCTGGGGGGTGACTCTGCCCCTCAGGTGACCTTGGGCCAGGTCTGGGGATGCTTTTTGGGTTGTCATGATGGGGTGGTGGTGCTCCTGGCACCTAGTGTTTAGAGACCAGGGATATTGCCAAACATCCTACAATACACAGGACAGTCCCTGCAAAAAAAGGAACGATCCGGTGGCCCCAGGTGGAAATAGTGCTGCGGTTGACAAACCCGATTCTGGATGACAAACTAATTGGAAAATTCAACAAGTCATGAAAATTGTTTGTTGGTGTTTTTTTTTTTTTTCAAATTTTTATTTAAAAAAATTTTTTTTAACTTTTTAAAAAAATGTTTATTCATTTTTGAGAGAGGTGGGGAGGGGCAGAGAGAGAGGGAAACACAGAATCTGAAGCAGGCTCCAGGCTCTGAGCTGTCAGCACCGAGCCCAACTTGGGGCTCGAACTCATGAACTGTGAGATTACACCCTGAACCGAAGTTGGACAATTAACGGAGCCACCCCAACAAAAACAAACTTTTTTGTTTTTTCAAGAGAGTGCATGGGGGAGAGGGGCAGAGGGAGAGAGAGAGAGAGAGAGAGAGAGAGAGAGGAGAGAGAATCACAAGCAGGCTCAGCACCGAGCCTGACTCGGGGGTTTGATCCCATGATCCTGGGATCACGACCCGAGCCAAAATCAAAAAGTCGGATGCCCAACCAACTGAGCCACCTAGGCTCCCTCAGACATTTATTTAATTTCTAGTTAGTTAATTGATTGTTTTATTTTTCTGGACCAAGAGGGAGAAGGAAGGGCAGGGATTGGTGGCAACTGCAAAGCCACGGTTGGGGGGCAGGATGTAGATTCTTCAAGATGCTGGTGCCCTCAGGCACCTCCTTCTAACCCTCGCAGATGTCACTGGCTTCCTGAGGACAAGCTCTAAGGGACTCAGGTGCAAGGCACCAGGGCCCTGCATTCAGCAGGTGCTCAATGAATGTCTGCCAGACTAGACTGCATCCAAAGCACATAGTGGGTGCCCAATTGTGGGTAGCATCGGCTGGGCACTGAAGACAAGGAAGAAGACACAAAGTAGGCAAAGGGAAGCTATCAAACCGGTAAGTGACTTCGGGACGTGGCAGAGCCACACAGGCAAAGGTAAGCGCAGACCCACCCCAATAACTGGGAAAATGAGAAGGGCCGGCCATGCTGTGATCCTGTCCCAGCGTGACCAGATATGTCACCAACAAATCGTTTCCAGCTCCTCCCCCCACCCACAGACACCCTGTTTGTCATATAAAGGAGGTTTTCCCAAAGTGGTTTAGCCAGAACCGGATAGGCCCTGCCCTGTGACCAGATAGGAGGAGCCTGGCTGTTGCCCCGGCAGCATTCGAGATGGACCCCAGGTGTTCTGGCGCTAGATGGTGAAGTATGGCCATGCTTTATTCAATTTTGCATGACTTAAAGGTTTAATTATTTCATTATAAGAAGTTACTGTAGACATTTCTGAAAAACGCAGGTAAGCAGAAAGGAAGAAAACAGAAAGCTCTCAAATCCCGCCCTTTCAGAGAAAATACCAATTAAATTTTGTCGTGTGCCCTTCCGTGTATTCTAAGAATGCGGTGTGGACATCTTGATTAAAACCAGGTGTGGGTGCTGCTGTCGAAGGCTTTGAGGTGCCTGAGAGTGGGGAGGAGGTTTTGAGAGGGGGGGGGACCCCCAGAGCATTCCAAGGGGACATGGGCGAGCCTGGGTGGGTGCAGCCGCAGGACTGAGGTTGCCCTCCAGGAGCCTGGCAGATTAGCCCCAGTTCAAAGGTGAAGAGAGGCCCGGCTGCCTGCCCCCCCCCCAAAGGTGCGAACCCCTTCACAAGCCCCTTCCTCGCTCAGGCCTTACCCATCAGGCCCTGTTCCCCCGCCCACCCCCTCCCCCACCCCTCCCAGGCCTTCCTGCTCCGGACTGCCGTCACACGGTGCTACCAGGTGTATAAACTGATAAACTGTGACCCAGAGGCCCTTGGGCTCTTAAGGCCCTAAGGGGGACTTGGGCTTCAAGGCGCAGTTTAGCTCCCTCAGGCCTCGAGGCCTCAGATAAATGGTTGGGTGTGATAAAGAGAACAATACTTGCCCCAGAAACTTGTTTCGGGGAGATAAAGGGAGAAGTGGGCTAACAGTCACCAGCTGTGACAAGCTGGGATTCTCTCCCAGAGGGCTCTCACTCAAGGAGAGTGGCTTCTTTTTAGCGAGAGGACAGTTGTACGTGAAACTCCCAAATGCGAGGGGGACTAAGGTAAAGATGCTGGGGGCGAAGTAAGAACAGGTGCTCACTGGCTCAGTCCTCCCTCCGCCCCCAAGTGATGCACCTCTGAGCAATACCTCAAGGCCCAGGCAGGGTAGGAGAGGCGGCTCTGCAGCCATCTGGGTCTGGGGCCAGCCCCTCCTCCCCCCCCACCCCCCTGCTGCTCCCCTGGGGCCAGCCTCCAGGATGGGTGGGGCACCCAGAGGCTGCCGGCGTTGCTTGGTTTCTGGCTTGACCTTTCTTCTAGGCAGGAGGACAAGTGGGAAAAGGGCACCACACTGGGGGACCTCAGAGGCTCCAGGCTACCCGGGGCCAGCCCTGTCCCTGTTTCCCCTCAACAGGGTTCTCTTGCTCACAGACTGAGGAAGAATCATGACTCACTTCCTGCCTCAGTCTGACTGCACAAGTATTGTTCTCCCAAACGTGGCTGGTGCTGGTGGGGCTACCCCAGGGTGGCCCGGATCAATCTCAGCTTTTGGGGAGGGAAGTTCCCACTCCGAGAGGGAGCCAGCCAGACAGCTCCCGGCCCCGACTTCCGGGACCTCACGTTCTAACCCGAGTGTCCGGTTTGGGCAGCGTTTGCTAGGGTAGCCGAGTGGCGCCTTCGCGCGTGAATTGAATATCATCTCCATCCTACGGAGGTCGAGGAGCAGTCTCTGCCCATCCCTCCCTGCTCCCTGTGAGATTACCCGGTAGCACAGTACATCCATCCCAGTAAATGGAGGCTCTGAGAATTAAGGAACTCGTCTAAGGTGGCGTGGCATAAAATGACTGCTGTGGGGGGGGGGTGGCGTGGCGGGGCGCCTGGGTGGCTCAGTTGGCCCAGCTTCTGACTTCGGCTCCGGTCATGATCTCACGGTTTATGGGTTCGAGCCCCACATCGGGCTCTGTGCTCTGAGCGAGGAGCGTGCTTTGGATTCTCTGTCCCCTCGCTCTCTGCCCCTCCCCCACCTGCACTTTCTCTGTCTCTCAAAATAAATAAATAAAAACTTAAAAAAAAAAAATAGTGCCTCAGGGATCTGGACCCAGGCTGACATGCCACGTAGTTACCTTAGGGATATTACTTGACCTCTCTGGGCCTCAGTTTCCTCTTCTGTAAAACGTAGACAGCGCTACATAAAAGGTGCCAAAGGAAGATGTATTGTACCCACCTGGTGGGGTTGGTGGTGAGGAAGAAATAAGTTAACACATGGAAAGAGCCGAGAATAGCACCGGGCTCACAGTAAGCGCTTGGTGGTGCATCTTTTCGTCATTACCCACCCCCCCCCACGCACCCCCCACCGTGTTCCAGAGGCCATGGGGTGACACTCAGCTGCCAGGTAATCTCAGCAGGAATGGATGGTCAGAGGCTGCTCTTCGACCTTGAAGTAACCCAGCCTGGGGAGCTCTTGGCCACATTTCCCCTCTTTTCTTTCTCAGCTCAAGCAGTGGTGGCCTCAGCCAAGTAGCACAGACGTTTTCTAGGGCAGGGACCCAGGGAGGGAGAGAAGCCGGTTGGTATATTGCAAAGTAGCTTGGTTTCAGGCTCCGCCAAAGCCCCAGATCTCCTCCAGGCTCTGGGGCCTGCCAGTTGGGGGCAAATTATTTAAACTCTGTGCTCCTCAGTTTCCTTATCTGTAAAATGGGATTACCAATGTCGGCCTGGAAGCATTATGTAGATTAAATGCTGTACGGAAGGAGATAATGATGTAAAGTGACTGTCCTGGTGTCTGGCAGGCGGTTGGTGTTTGGAAAAAAAAAAAAAAAGTTAAAAAAAATTAAAAGGCGTGGGCTGACTGGTTCAGCTTATCCACCTGTCTATATAGATGCAAACAGTCGTGACTCCTCTAACAGTAGGCCTTGGGAAGGTGTGCCCCATCTCGGTGAAGTCTGACCTTAGGGGGAGCTACCCCAGGTGGGTCACCGCAGGACACTTAACCGGGTCATGCCCAAATTCAATTCGTGGCTCAGGAATGAGGCAGTCGTGGCGTGGGGGGTGGGGAGAGGGCCAGCTCCCCCACAATCCAGCCGAGACCGAGCTCCGCGTGCCTCCTCAAGCCCGCGGCAGCCCGCGCCCAGGGTTCCGAGTTCGGGTCTCCGCGGCCGCCTGCGCCTGCCCCGGGAGCTCGTGGCGCGCAGAGCCGAGCCCGGCGGCGGGAGCGCGGGCGGCGGGGCCGGGGTTGGGGGTGGCGGGGGACGCGCCCGGCGGCCGCCAGGGCTTTGGGATCGCCGGCTCCACTTCCTACCTGCCCCTACCGGGCGCCGGAGGCAGCGGCCGCCCCAGAAGGCCGCAGGGCCTGGGCTCGGGGCCCGGGGCCCGGCGCCCTGGGCGCGCGGCGCCGGCGCTCCGCACGCGGGCCGGGGCGCGGGCGGCATGGGCGGCGCGGCGGGCCGGCGGCGGCGGCGGCGGCGGCGGCGGCGGCGGCCCGGGAGCGCGGAGGTGGCGCCGCGAGGGGGAGGGGCGCGGCGGCGGAGGAGGAGGAGCCCGGGCCGCCGCAGCCGCTGACAGCCGCCGGAGTAAACAAGCCGCGCCGCCGCGGCCCGGCCGCTGCCCCCGCCCGAGCCGGAGCCCGAGCCCAGGCCGAGCCCTGCCCTGGTCGCCGGCCGGGCCGAGGCCGCCCGCCGCGCCTCCCCGCCTCCGCGCGGTGACGCTGCTGCTGGGCGCGGGGACGGCGCCGAGCCCAGGCCCCCGCCGCCGGGCTCTCCGCTCGGCCGAGGGGCGCCCGAGCCGCCGCGGCGCTCGCCTGGAAAAGTTACCCGCCCGGGCTCCCTCGGGTAAGCAGGAGGGCGCGGGGCCCGGGGAGGCGGCGCGCCGGGGCGGCCGGGGCGGCCGGGGCCCGGAGGGAGCTGGCCGGCCTGGGCCGCTGTGCGCGCGGAGCGGGCTCCGCGGCCCCGGCCGGGGAGGGTCGGGGCCGCCCTGACCCGGGCCCCCAGGCCCCGGCCGCCCGCCCGGCTTTCGGAACTGGCTCGGGGGCCGGCCCGAGGGTGGAGCCGCGGGGAGCAGGAAGGGCGCCGCGCAGCCCACCTGAGCGCGCCGGGCCCGGCTCGGCCCCCGGCCCCCTGCCCGTGCCGGTACTTTTCCGCTTGGGGCCGGGGCGAGCCCTCTGACCTCAGGAAGCGTCTGCGGGGGCCCCCGCTGGGGGCGGGATGGGGAGAGAATTCCAGAGGCGCCGGGTGCTCCCGCCTCCCCGCCGGCCGCCGGGGGCCGCCGCCGGCTCGCCCACTCCGCGGCCCGGGAGGGGAGGAACGAACAGCCGGGGCCGCGGGGACCGTTCCCGGCCCGGCCCCGCCGCCGCCCGCGCACCTGGGCGACGGAGACTCAGGTGCGGGTTCCGCGGGCTCCGGGAGGCCGGCTCAGGTAGGTTCCGGGGCTCCCTCCCGCCGAGGCCTGGCCCAGGCCCCTGCTGCCCCCGTGGGGTGGCTGGACTGCGGGGCCGCCCGCTTGCCAGACAGGTCCGACAGCGGTCACTGGTCAGTACCTGCTGTCCCCGAGTCCCTGGGGGTGCAGACCCTCGGCCGCGGGAGGGTGTTGGGATTCTGTGTTTGATTTGGGAAGTGTGAGGAGAACCCAGGTGCTGTGGCCTAGTGAGGGCTGGGCAGCTGCGGGCCAGGTGTGGACAACAGCATAGGAGGGTAGCCAAAGCTGGCCGCGGCTCAGAGCAGAGCAGAGCAGCCCATATTGGACTGTTTCCTATATTGAGCTTCCACATAAAATTCGATTTTCTAAAATGGATTATATGGCTTTAAAAAAAAAAAAAAGTTTGTAAACCTCGGATCTAGCAGTTTTTACCACCAAGGAAACTGAGGCCCACCAAGGAAACGGAGAGAGAAAGTGACTTGCTTGAGATCACACAGCAAATGAGTCGTTGAGCAGGGACTGGAAACCAGAATTTCAAGAGAGCCTTTCAAGTTGCCTGTAACAGGCCCTGGCTTGGGGTCTCTGCTGGAAAAGAGAGACTGGATCGGGTTTCCCAGACATCCCCTGTCCACACCAGAGCCTCAGTGCCTGAGCACCAGCAACCCTGCCTGGGGGGTAGGCTCAGTTTGATGCTTCAGACTGGCTGTCTGTGTCAGAGGTTCCTGGGACCAGAGAAAGGGCTTTGCCTGAGACCACAGCCAGAAAGAGCACTCCCATCTCTGTCTGTGGCCACAGCCCAGAGCCGAGTCCCATGTGAGAGGGCATCACGGGAGGCTAGAAATACAGCAAGCCTCTGGGTTGAAGCTGAACTGGGACTCATAGGGTGAGTCAGAGTCTGGGATGGGGGTGGGGAGAAGCCCATTCATTCATTGTTCTCAGCGCCTGCTGTTTGGGGAGGGGGGATCTTCCCCTCATCCAGGATGCTGAGCTAGGGCTGTCTAGAGGCTTGGGGGCTCCACGGGGAGCTATATCCATCCACCCCGTGGCGAGGGATGCTGTGCAGAGGGAGGCAGGCCCTTTCCTGGGAGATTGTTTGGTTGTGCCTGAAGCCTGCTTTCTTTTTGGGTGCTGCAGGGTAATTAAATAGTTGGTTAATCACCTCTAACGTCAGCCAGCTGCAGCCCCATTCACCGTGTGCTGGAAGCTGGGTCTTGGTTTGGGAGCTTCAGCAGGGCTCACGGCACTGTGGTCGGGGGCAGCTCCACTTGCCATCTGGACCCAAGAGGCAGCTCTTGCAACGGCAAGAAGGGGGAGAAGAGGCCTTGTTTCTATCTGGCTCTGCCCCCCGCCCCCCCCCATCCTCTGTTAAACGAGGGGCTTGGGATCCCTTCACATGCTGGGGCCTATGTTAGGCCACCCCACCATTGCTAAGACCGGCTTTCTGGAACTTGGAAGTCCAAGGCATCGTGGGTCTGTGGCTTCCAGGCCTGTCCTGGAGCCCCATGGACTCTGCCCGGGTTGAGGAGGGGCTGCGTTGTGAGTGCCCCCTGCCATCAGCTGTCAGGTTATTTTTGTGTAAACTGAAAATACCCTGGGAATTGTGTGTTGAGTCCCTCCCAGCCTGCAGGGTGGGACTGCAGGGGGACCGGCCAGGGAGGCCAGTTGTGGCTGAGGGTAGCCAGCCCCTGGAGAACTGAGGCTTCCCGGTGGTGAGGGTGGTGAGCGAGCCTGCCCCGCTCCCCACGGCCTGGGGGAGCCGTGGGGAGCTTCCCTTTTGCCGCCTGGCAAGAGTGGCCTCCTTTGGGGCTGGGAGTGGTGGGGGCATCCGGGACCCTGTGGGCAGGCTCTCTGCTCTCTGAGCTTGGCACTGAGACAGGATACCCCCAGCAGCCCTGCTGGGGCCTCCCCCAGCTTCTCCCCACCCCGGGGGCTTGGCTTCTGGCTAGTCAGGGGCCCTATGTGGGGACAGTTATGTGGCCCCGGGCAGAGAGGTCCCGCTGTCTGTTTGCTGAAGGAGGAAAAACAACACGCAGACTATTGATTCAGCCTCACCTTGGCGCTCCTGGCTCAGCAGCCAGTGTTTGCCCTGGCTGCCTGGGCTCGGATTACGCAAGGCTGGTGGGCGTGGAGTTCGAGGGGGCTGCTGGGGGGCCCCAGCGTTCCCCAGGAAACAGCCTGAGAGGAGTCTGGCTCCCCAGTTTTGCTGATGGCCACCAGTCTGGAGTCTGTCCGTGGAGGGAGGTGAAGCCACTGGGATCCCCTGTGCTCAGCCCCCAAAGCCCCATCCCTCCTATGGTCGCCCACTGTTTCTTCCCAGGGGCTGTGGGGCTTTGCAGGTAATTCTTTGTGGCTGGGTCTGCTTTGCTGAACCAAGAAACCCTGGTGAGCCGGGTAGACACCCCCCCCCCCATTCAGAAAGTTTGAAAAGCCAACATTTTATTTCTTTGTACAATGTACCTAGGTAATTTGGAAAATCTACAATGATACAAAGAAGAAAATAACAATTACTTGTAACCGTCACCATCTTGAGAGAATCATTGTTAACGTTTTTGCATGCAGCCCTTCCAGATTTTGTTTTGTGGTTCTATATAAATATACGCGTATAAATAGTTATTTAAAAACAAAATGGGGTCATGTGTGCGTACTGCTTCATAACCCATCCTTTTTGCTTTGATTGTGGTGAACATTTATTCAGTTGTTGTTTCTGATTCTGAGTGACTCAAGCTTGATACACTTCATCCCACTTCCATATTCTTGTGTGGAGAGAGGCTGAGGAGGTGTGCGTGTGTGTGTGTGTGTGTGTGTGTGTGTGTGTGTGTGTATGGGGGGCCCGTCTGGCTGGCTGGCTCACCGACCTTGGGGGACTGGATTTTCACCCCTCTCCCCTGGGCCCCTTTTCAAGCCTAGATTGTGCCATGGGGTGGGAAGGCAGCTTTAGCACATGGCCGGGGAGGCACTGACGGTCTTCCCCTCTTCCTCCCTTGTCCCCCCTCAGGGCCGGCAGCCCTCCTCCCCTGCCCACAGCCCTGCCCTGCTCGGCCCCATGCCCCCGCCAGTCAGCCCCGGGCCACAGGCAGCAAGCAGGCACGCGGGAGCCGAGGCCCTGTGACCAGGCCAAGGAGACGGGGGCTCCGGGGTCCCGGCCACCTGTCCCCCCCATGGAGCTGAGGCCCTGGTTGCTATGGGTGGTAGCAGCAGCGGGAGCCTTGGTCCTGCTGGCGGCCGATGCCTGCGGCCAGAAGGTCTACACCAACACCTGGGCTGTGCACATTCCCGGAGGCCCAGCCGTGGCTGACAGCCTGGCACGAAAGCATGGCTTCCTCAACTTGGGCCAGGTAGGCGCCCTCACTGCCCGCTGGCCTGGGCGTACGACACTGCCGGGGGTGGGGTCAGTGAGGGCAGGGGTTCAGGCACCGGGACCAGGAACTGTGGGGCTTACCTGGGTAGCAGGCGTGTTCTGGGTGGCGAGGGGGATGGGAGCGGTGGCTCGTCCTGCCCTTGGGCTTCCGACATAGGTTGTTTGGAGAGCCGGGGTATCCCAGGGAGATAGAGTCCCTCTCTGTCCCTTGCACCTCCTTGCCGGGTCCTGGGCAGGCAGCAGATGCCCTCCCAGCCCCTGCCGCCGTGAGCCTCCCGTGAGCAGCCGGTCGTCCACCCCCATCCGCTCCCTCCCCGGGGGACTGACAGATGGAAAGCCCAGCTCAGTCTCCCTGCTCTGTTGCAGATCTTCGGCGACTATTACCACTTCTGGCATCGAGCGGTGACAAAGCGGTCCCTGTCGCCTCACCGCCCGCGGCACAGCCGGCTGCAGAGGGAGCCTCAAGTGAGTGCGGCCCCAGCCCTGCTTGCCTGCCACCCTTCCCTTCCTGCTCTCTGGAGCCGCTCCAGTCCTCCGCCCACACCATCCCTCCCTCCCTCCCTCCCTCCCCCACAGGTACAGTGGCTGGAGCAGCAGGTGGCAAAGCGAAGGACCAAACGGGATGTGTACCAGGAGCCCACGGACCCCAAGTTTCCCCAGCAGTGGTACCTGGTACATTGCCTCCTCGGGGCCTGGGTCCTCCTCTCCCCACTCCGTCCATCCAGCCCCCGAAGGGTCTCGTGGGAGGGCAAGGCTGACTTGGAAGCCTCCCCTCATTCTTCGTCCTCCTCCTCCCTACGGAGCACTGTCTCCCTAGCGCTTCCTGCTGAGCCCGGAGGTTGCCCTTCCAGAGTTTTTTGCGCTCCCATGGAGCCCAGACAGCCAGTGGCAGTGTTTCAGGAGCAGGGGGCGGGTGGAGAAAGAGGTTTTGGGGGTGGTGAAGGGATTCTTCGGGGTACCCCTAAGCTCACACGGCCAGCCGCGTCTTCTAAGTGCCGGGGTGACGGGGGTGGGTGTCCCTGCAGTCTGGCATCACCCAGCGGGACCTGAACGTGAAGGAGGCCTGGGCTCAGGGCTACACGGGGCACGGCATTGTGGTCTCCATCCTGGACGATGGCATCGAGAAGAACCACCCAGACTTGGCAGGCAATTATGTGAGGAGGTGGGGGGGGAGGCAGTGACCCCTGTTGAGGGGTGTCTCGGGGCTGTCCCGCTGTGCCAGTGCGGTCAGACCGTTCCTGACGACGGCCATGTCCTCTCCAGGATCCCGGGGCCAGCTTCGATGTCAATGACCAGGACCCTGACCCCCAGCCTCGGTACACACAGATGAATGACAACCGGTAAGAAACGGCAGGTCCCTGGCCTCCGCCTCAGTTCTCCTCTCTGGCACTGAGGAGGCAGGGCCGGGCCTGGGTTAAGACACCCCCTCCGAAGAGGCTGAAGTTTCTGTTTTGCTCAAAGCCGAGGTGGCCACAGAGTGGAGAATGTGGGAGGGGACCGTGCACACAGGCAGGACGGCGCTCTTGGCCGGAGGGGTGGGCCGACCCGTCCCGTTCCTGAGGCCTCACCTGCTCTGTCGACCGCTAACATCCTGCTCTTGGCCCCTGACAGGCACGGCACACGGTGTGCGGGCGAGGTAGCCGCGGTAGCCAACAACGGCGTCTGTGGCGTAGGCGTGGCCTACAACGCCCGCATTGGAGGTGGGTGTGGGCCTTGGCCACCCTGTCCTTTGGGAGGGCCCTTCGGGTGGGACTTTCTCCACCCACTTCCCATCTGACCAGTGCCCGTCGCCTTCCGCCTGTGGATCCTTTCGGCCACGTGGCTGTTCCTTAGAGGGTTCTCGACAGCTCAGAGAGCCGAGCCGTGGGACAGGATGAATGTTTCTCGGCCGGGGCCTCCCTAAATCCTCTCCACCCCCTCTGAGTCCTTACATGGCAGGCCTTGGTCACCACACTCCTCCGGGAACCCAGAGGCTCGTTTTAAGCCAGGGTGTGTGGTCGAGGGCAGGGTGCACTCTTTTTGTTTTTTTCCCTTCCGGGTCTCGTCTAGGAGAGGCAGAGAGGCAGGCCAGGGGGTTAGGGGCTTGGGGTTTCCCAGCACCAGCCTCTGCCCTCCCCCTGCCCGTCCTGTGGGTACAGGGCTGGGGGTGCTCCAGGGGGTGCCCCTGGCAGCTAGACCCACGCAGCATCCCTCTCCCCACCCCCCTCTGCGGCCAGGGGTGCGCATGCTGGATGGCGAGGTGACGGACGCGGTGGAGGCGCGTTCGCTGGGCCTGAACCCCAACCACATCCACATCTACAGTGCCAGCTGGGGCCCCGAGGACGATGGCAAAACCGTGGATGGGCCTGCCCGCCTGGCTGAGGAGGCCTTCTTCCGGGGGGTCAGCCAGGTGAGGTGGGGAGGCCAGGCCCAGCCTCTCGGGGGCAAGCCGGGCGCTCTCTTTTCCATAGCTTTCTTCCTGTGTTTTTTGGTTCCCGTTTGTTTATTCTTGTGTCAAATTGTCATTTTTTAAAAAGTGTTTTTTAACGTTCATTTATTTTTGAGAAAGAGAGGGAGAAAACGCATGAGCAGGGGAGGGGCAGAGAGAGGGGGCGGGAAGACACAGAATCCGAAGCAGGATCCAGGCTCTGAGCAGTCAGCACAGAGCCCGATGCGGGGCTCAAACCCACGAAACATGAGATCGTGACCTGAGCTGAAGATGGACGGTTAACTGACTGAGCCACCCAGGCACCCCCAATTTTAATCTTATACAAGGCGTATTTATTACAACGGTGAAGGACTAGAAGGGCAGAAAAGGGGAAAATGAGTAAAGATGACCCATCGCTCCAGCCTCTGGAATCACCGCTCCGGGCACTTTGAGTCGTAACCTGGGTCTGTCTTTCTGCACACAGGCGACATACTTGTATATGTATCTGACCCGCCAGGGATCTCCCAGGCTGCGGGACGGTGTTGGGCGTGTGCAGAGACAGGCCCTTGAGAATGAAGCCCCAGCCTCCCCAGTCTCTGGCAGCACCTTCCCACCAGGCCTCCCTCCCCCAGGTCCTGTCTCCGAGTGACCCTGGCCCGCTCTGTTCACAGGGCCGCGGGGGTCTGGGCTCCATCTTTGTCTGGGCCTCAGGGAACGGGGGCCGGGAGCATGACAGCTGTAACTGTGACGGCTACACCAACAGCATCTACACGCTGTCCATCAGCAGCGCCACGCAGCTCGGCAACGTGCCCTGGTACAGCGAGGCCTGCTCGTCCACGCTGGCCACCACCTACAGCAGCGGCAACCAGAACGAGAAGCAGATCGTGAGTCTCGCCCTGGGTGGGGACCCTGGGAAAATGCTTGCCTGCTCTGCCCCGGGGCCCACTTTCCAGAGCTTGTGTGCGGCCGGGTGATCGTGGCGGGGGTATCACGGAACGGGAGCTGGCGGGCTCTCTGAGACTGGGCCATGGGGCTGTCTGAAGCCCCTGAGAAGTGTAGCCTCTCCCCAAAGGTATACGTTGTTCTTACTGGTCCCCAACCTCGAGCTCCACCCCTTGTTCCTTGGGAAACCGAGGCCCAGAAAGGGCCGGGCATTGGCCTGTTCACAGCAAGTTAGCAAGGCAGCAGCTGGGACCGTGTGTTAGTTCCCAGGGCCTGTGGGCAGAGGGAGGGCAGGCAGATGGCCCCTCTTAGTCCCTCCACCCATCACATTGTCCTCCTGGTAGGTGACCACGGACTTGCGGCAAAAGTGCACGGAGTCTCACACGGGCACCTCGGCCTCTGCCCCCTTGGCAGCCGGCATCATCGCCCTCACCCTGGAAGCCAAGTAAGTGGGTCGGGCCGAGGAGCAACCCTGTCCCCACCAGCGCCCCCTGCAGGGAAGCCCTTGGTCTGCAACTTCTCTCTGAAGAGGCTGAGCCCTGGCCTGTCCCTCCCGCCTTTGCAGTAAGAACCTCACCTGGCGGGACATGCAGCACCTGGTGGTACAGACCTCGAAGCCAGCCCACCTCAATGCTAACGATTGGGCCACCAACGGCGTGGGCCGGAAAGGTGAGGACAGGGTGGCCCAGTGCTCCAGACTGGGGGAAGGTCGGGGGAGCGCCGCCTCCCGGCTGACCCCACCTTCCCTGCCCCGCAGTGAGCCATTCGTACGGCTACGGGCTGCTGGACGCAGGTGCCATGGTGACCCTGGCCCAGAACTGGACGACCGTGGCCCCCCAGAGGAAGTGCATCATCGACATCCTCACTGAACCCAAGTGAGGGTTGGATCCTGGCTGGGAGGGGTGGGTGGGGCCCAGGGGTCACAGGAGGTGCAGACCCTCCCTGCTCTCTGCACAGGGACATCGGGAAGCGGCTGGAGGTGCGGAAGATGGTGACCGCCTGCCTGGGGGAGCCTAGCCATATCACGCGGCTGGAGCACGCACAGGCCCGCCTCACCCTGTCCTACAATCGCCGCGGTGACCTGGCCATCCACCTGGTCAGCCCCATGGGCACCCGCTCCACCCTGCTGGCTGCCAGGTGCTTGCTCCCTCCCCTGCCCAGCTTGTCCTTTCTCTCACACTCACATGCCTTCCTTCACGCATTCACACCCTTCCTGACTTGTCACACAGTCTTAGTGGCCACCCCGTTCTCAGTGGGGGCGCTGTTGGCATTTTAGGAGGCCCGGTTTTGTCCTATGGGGCTGTCCCCACATTGCAGGAATCCCTGGCTTCTACCCATTCCATGCCGGGAGTGTGCCTTCCCACGTGTAGCAAGCACCCTTGCACGTTTCCAGAATCTTCTGGTGAAGGGCATCTGGCCCACTGAGAAACAGCCCCTACGGCCCCTACAGGCATTTCCAGCCCCGTGGGGTCCGCGTGTCGTGTACGGGCCATGTGTTGTGAGTTTGGCGCCCCCTGGCTGGGTCTCCCCGGGGCCTCTGAGACAGCCGTGGGCACCCTTCTCCCCCAGGCCACACGACTACTCCGCAGATGGGTTTAATGACTGGGCCTTCATGACAACCCACTCCTGGGATGAGGACCCCTCCGGCGAGTGGGTCCTGGAGATTGAAAACACTAGCGAAGCCAACAACTACGGTATTGGGGATATTGGAGGGCTCAGGGGAGGGGGACGAGGAGGAGAGCTGGTGGGCTCTGGGATTCCAGGTGCCGTGCTGGTGCCCCCTAACTCTTGCCTCCCCGCCAACCCTGGACTAGGGACACTGACCAAGTTCACCCTCGTGCTATACGGCACGGCCCCCGAGGGGCTGCACGCGCCTCCCGAAAGCAGCGGCTGCAAGACCCTCACGTCCAGCCAGGCCTGTGTGGGTCAGTAGTGGATGCCGTCGGGGTTTGGGGGCCTGGGGCTTGGGGGGGGTGCGCAGAGGGTACCTGTCCTGAAGCCCAGCGCTAGGAGGAAAGGGGGTTTGGAGATACCCGGGCATGAGTATGGTTCCAGGGCTGGACACTCCCGGGGGCCCACGGTGACTGCTCGGGGCAGCCGTGTCTGCTTAGCTGACGCCCCCCTTCCGCCCCCTGCCGGCAGTGTGTGAGGAAGGCTTCTCCCTGCACCAGAAGAGCTGTGTCCAGCACTGCCCGCCAGGCTTCACCCCCCAAGTCCTCGATACACACTATAGCACCGAGAACGACGTGGAGATCATCCGGGCCAGCGTCTGCGCCCCCTGCCACGCCTCGTGTGCCACCTGCCAGGGGCTGGCCCCCACGGACTGCCTCAGCTGCCCCAGCCACGCCTCCCTGGACCCCGTGGAGCAGACCTGCTCCCGGCAGAGCCAGAGCAGCCGCGAGTCACCAGAGCAGCAGCCACCCCGGCCACCCCCAGAGGTGGAGGCCGAGCCCCGGGCCAGGGCAGAGCTGCTGCCCTCACACCTGCCCGAGGTGGTGGCCGGCCTCAGCTGCGCCTTCATCGTGCTGGTCTTCGTCACCGTCTTCCTGGTCCTGCAGCTGCGCTCGGGCTTCAGCTTCCGGGGGGTGAAGGTGTACACCATGGACCGTGGCCTCATCTCCTACAAGGGGCTGCCCCCCGAAGCCTGGCAGGAAGAGGGCCCGTCGGACTCGGAAGAGGACGAGGGCCGGGGCGAGAGGACCGCCTTTATCAAAGACCAGAGCGCCCTTTGACGAGCGCCCACTGCCTGCCCCTTCAAGCCCATCCCCTCCTTGGGCACTTTTTAATTCACCAAAGTATTTTTTTATCGTGGGACTGGGTTTGGACCCCAGCTGGGAGGCAGGAGGGGCAGAGACTGCTTCCCGCCCTACCTTCGGGCCACCTGGCTGCCTGAGGTGGGGCCCCAGGACCAGCTGGGAGGCAGGGGAGGGCCTCACCCCACCTCCAGCACCTCTTCCGTGTGGAGGAAGGAGTGGAACGTTTAGGGCAGCTTTCCACGGTCCAGGCCCCAGTCGGAGTCCCTGCGGAGCGAAGCGGGTCAGCCCGTTCGGGCTTCCTGACCCGGGCTGCAGCTCTCATCCCTTCCCTGTTCCTCTAAAGCAATAATGGTCCCCATCCAGGCAGCAGGGAGGCTGGCCCAGGGGGTATTTGAAGGAGGAGGCCACCTCTCCAAGGGCTTTTGTATCCCCGACCCTGTCCCCCACGTCTGGTGAGCCTCTTGAGGAAGCGGTGATCAAAGGAAGGGACCAAGGAAGGCAGGTGCTTCCAGGGCGAGCATGCGTGCACGAGAGGTTGTGTCCCTGTGCCCACCTCCACCACAGCTGGCTGCCCACCGAGCGTGGCTGGCCCGACCAGGCCCCCGAGCCAGCATCCTGACCACCCTACCTTCTCGGGGCCCCCTCCCCTCCCGCCAGGGCCCAAGTCCCTGTTTTCTGAGCCCGGGGGGCTGCCTGGGCTGTTGGCACTCACAGTCCCGGAGCCCCTGGGTGGGTGGTGGTGGGGGGACGGTGGCCCAGCCGGCCTCTCCCGCCTCCCACCCAATGCTGCTTTCCCCTGTGGGGATCTCAGGGGCTGTTTGAGGATATATTTTCACTTTGTGATTATTTCACTTTAGATGCTGATTTTTTTTTTTTTTTTGTATTTTTAACGGGGGTAGCAGCTGGACCACCCACCTTCCCACACCCACTGTCCACTCTGCTGTTCCCCCGGCTACCCTGGCCCCAAGGTGTGGGGGGCTGCAGCATGTTGCTGAGGAGTGAGGAGTAGTCAAGCCCCCAAGTTCTGAAGAGGCAGGTGGACAAGCCAGGTGGGCCCTAGGAAAGGGGGTCATGGTGGGAGGAGCAGGCTGTCATCCGTGTTTCAGGTGGGGCTCATTGTGCCAAGGGCTCGTGGGTCACTGGTTCTCCAAGTGCCAGGGGTGGGCAGGCGGTGGCACTGAGCCCCCTCCAACACTGTGCTCTTGTGGAGAAAGCACTGACCTGTTCTGCCCCCTTAAGTCCCCCTCTTCTGACGTGCCTTTTGCACCCCTCCCATTAGGACAATCAGTCCCCTCCCATCTGGGAGCCCCCTTTTCTTTCTCTCCCCCAGCCTTTCCTGGCACCCACCCACCTGCCCAGGGGTGTCCCCTCGTCTCTCATCCCCCCACCCTTGTGGCCAGCCTGGCTAATTTTGTAAGATACTGGGTTGGTGCCCAGTGATTTTTTTTTTTTCTTGTAATTTAAACAGGCCCAGCGTTGTTGGTTCTATTTAATGGACACGAGATAATGTTAGAGGTTTTAAAGTGATTAAACGTGCAGACTATGCAAACCAGGCCCGGTCTCCAGCGTGGTGATGTTCTTCCTGGGATCCTGAGACTGCATCTGGGATGGGGACAGAGAGTGGGGCCAGTTAGACGTCCCACGGGCCTCCTAGCTCTAGGGCCCCTTTTGGGCAGCAGTGGGCTGTGGAAGGAGGCAGCAGCTGGAGACCAGCCCCAGGGCATGGGGGGAGTGAGCCCTAAGAGGAGGACAAGCCAGCCCTTCCAGCCCCCGGGGGCCTGGTCTCCAGCAGGGAGGAGAGTTAATTCCCGTGTGGCCCCCTTGCTCAGGTTCTCACTTAGCTGTAGGGCGGAGGTCTCCGGTGGGGCCTGACTGAACCCAGATAGATTGCTTCTGCTGGCCCTGTCGGGCTCAGGAAGCTCCATACCTGTCCACTCTCCAGCTCCAATGGAGCAACCCCTGGCAACCTCCCCCCTCCCCCCCCAACGCCAGGCTCCCCTCGGGACAAGACCCCTGCCCCCCTCTCTGGGCTAGGGGAGTGGTTTCACCAGGACCTGTGCGCCGAAAAGGAGGCCTCTCCTCGGGGATATTTACTTGGAAATTTTATTCAAATGGAGGCTGGCGCCTGAACTCTCCTTGGGGAATCCGATGGGGTGGGGAGGCCCGGCCCAGGCCTCCCCCTTCCCCTCTGGGCCGCCCTGGCCGCGCGCCAGGCCCCCACCGCGCACCGGCCGCTTCCCCGGGCTCCCGGGCGCTGCCCAGGCCCCGAGGGCGCCGGCAGGCGGCTCTCCGCGGCCATTCTTCCCCGGCCCCCTCCTCCCTTCCGTTTCCGCGGCCGCAGTGGCGCGCTGGGCAGGGGGGCCGGCAGGCGTCGGGGGCGCCGGCCCTCCCGCCCGCCCCTTCCCCTCGCGGGCCCGCCCCGGCCGGCCGACTGAAACCGCGGCAGGAGGAAGCCGAATCAGGAACTGGCCAGGGTCGCCCGGGCCCGGAGTCGTCCCCCTGAGGCGTCCTCGGCAGCCCCGGAGCAGCTGCCCGCGCGGTAACTCCTGCCCTGAGGCTCCGGGGGCGGGGGTGTCGGGCGGGTGCCGGCCCGGGCGCGCGGTGGGGTGGTGGGGCAGGGCCCAGCCAGGGGTTCGGGGACGGGGGACGCCGGACCGGGTGGGACCTGGCGGAGGGGCAGGGGTACCGGCAGGGCTCAGACCGTGGCTGCCTGAAGCTCCTCCACCCCCACCCCTGATGCCCCCCTCCCCCAGCTCACCGAGCCCCTGGGAAGGGCGCTGGGTAGAAGGGCCTGGGGAGGGAGGGGACCCCTGGCGCCAGGCCTTGGCCCGAGACACAGGAAGCAATGAGGGCCGGTCTCAGGCCAAGTTGCCATTTTGTACCTATGGCTGCATTTCAGCCGGAGAGCACCCCACCTCCTGTGTGTCTGCAGCTCCTCTTCCCCCAGCAGCCCCCAGCCCCTCCGCCCCACCCCTCCATCTCCAGCGGCTGCCTTACCCCGTGGTGGGCCCTCTCCTCTCTCTGTCCCCAGGACGGCACTATGGGCTTCTCTTCCGAGCTGTGCAGCCCCCAAGGCCATGGGGCAGTACAGCAGATGCAGGAGGCTGAGCTGCGGTTGCTGGAGGGCATGAGAAAGTGGATGGCCCAGCGGGTCAAGAGCGACAGGGAATATGCAGGGCTGCTGCACCACATGTCGCTGCAGGACGGCGGAGGCCGGGGCCCGGGCCCCTATAGCCCCATCAGCCAGGTGGGGTTCCGTGGGACCCTAGTTCTCCTCACCCCCTTCCTGCCTTCGACGGAGAAATCCCCACGGGTGTCCCTTATGTCTGCCCGCCCCCTTCCTTTCCCCGAGCCCACTGGGGAGGGTTGGAGAATCGGGCAGGCCCAGGCTTGGGAGCCATTGTCCCCTTGCTCCCTGTGTCGCCCATCCCGTGTCCTAGTCCTGGGCCGAGATCACCAGCCAGACGGAGGGCCTGAGCCGGCTGCTGAGGCAGCACGCGGAGGATCTGAACTCGGGGCCCCTGAGTAAGCTGGGCCTGCTGATCCGGGAGCGGCAGCAGCTGCGCAAGACCTACAGCGAGCAGTGGCAGCAGCTCCAGCAGGAGCTCACCAAGGTGCGTGCGTGGCCCTGAGTGTGCACCGCCCAGAGTTTGAGGCCACAAGGGCCGGTTTTGCACACAGGACGCCCTGGATTCACTGGGGAAGTGGAAGTCCCTGACCACAGGCCTACCCCAGCTTCCGTCCCTCCTCCCTGCATTTGGGCTGGCCTGCAGCAAGGCCTCTCTGTGCATTTTCTGTTACCTGACCACATGCCCGAGCAAAGGGCCAGGAGTAAGGGTGGGCCATCCAGCCACCACCTCCCAGGCACACGGGATCTGTGACCCACCTCTTGCCCTGCGCCGGCTGGCTCTGGGGTCTGAGAGACAGCAAGGGGAATCAGGGCTGATCTGTCTGCCCTTGGCCTAGGTGGGCTCCTCCCAAGGCACCAGAGACACCACAGGGAGCAGGGTGGCCCCCTGACACAGCGGTTAAAGACCAGGGCCGCAGAGTCGGCCTGTCAGCATTTGAACCCTGCGCAGCTCCTGGTCTGGAGGCTGTGTGATTGCGGCTATTTGTGTGGGTGCTTCAACCTCCTGATTCAGTGTGCTGGTCAGCACTGCGGTGCCACACCCCTTCCACCTGCGCCAAACCCAGCCTTACCGTGGACCCACAGCGGCCCCTGGTGGCCAGTGTCCACCTACCGTCTCCCCAGAAGCACACTGAATTCAGCGGTCGGCCCATTTGTGTAGGTACTTTTACTGGAACACAGCCGTGCCCGATTGTTTGTTTTCACATTACCTATGGCTGTTACAGGGCTCTAGTGGCAGAGCTGAGTGATTTCAACAGACACTGCTTAAAGAAAAAGGTTCATCTGGTCTTGACCTTAAGCTGTTACAGGCGGGGAAACTAAGGTTTAGAGGAAAGGGATAGAACTTACCCAGAGGATCCCAGTGCGTACACAGGGGAGCTGGGGATAAGAACTTTGGTCTTGGCCATCCGTTGTTCCTGCCACCAGGAACGTGATTTATTGGACTCGGTGCAAAATGAAAATGAAACACGGGGCTTCTTGTGGAAAAATTAGTAAGAATTTCGAGATAGCATCAACAGAGCATCAGACCCAGCACAGGGCCCTTCTGAGGGTGGAGTTCTGTGCCGTGACTCCTCAGGCCACACGTGCCCACAGCCGGGTCCTGCCTGCCCCCAGACACCCCTCTAGGTCAAGGAGGGACAGGTGGAATCTGCCAGGCCCACCTCTCTGCCTCCCCCAGGGGCCTGTCCTTAACCCAGGTGCTCTCATCCTAATGTCAGCGGCAGAGGCTGGGCTCCAGAAGCTTCCCGGCCCCTCCCAGAGGAAGGACTTGGATGTGCTTCCTGCCTAGACTGCAGGGCCCGTGCGGGGCTTCACCTCCAGCAGGAATCTCCTGTGCCCTGGGGACCTGCCACCCCACACTGGCCTCTCCTCTCTCCCCAGACCCACAACCAGGACATCGAGAAGCTGAAGAGCCAGTACCGAGCCCTGGCACGGGACAGCGCCCAGGCCCGGCGCAAGTACCAGGAGGCCAGCAAAGGTGCGCGGCTTCCCTTCCCGGAAGAGAGGGATCCCCGAGCCAGCCCTGACCTATCCACAGGTGCCCAGGGAGTGGGGCGTCCCCAGGCCTCTGGGCCGTCACCCACGACCCCTCTCCTCACCCGGCAGACAAAGACCGCGACAAGGCCAAGGACAAGTATGTGCGCAGCCTGTGGAAGCTCTTTGCTCACCACAACCGCTACGTGCTGGGCGTGCGGGCCGCGCAGCTGCACCACCACCACCACCACCAGCTCATGCTCCCCGGCCTGCTGCAGTCGCTACAGGACCTGCACCAGGAGATGGCATGCATCCTGTAAGCCCACACCCCAGCCCGCCCGCCCCCTTCACGGCCCGAAAGCCCTGCCGCCAGGCCCGGAGGCAGGGTCCAGAAACGCGTCCGGTGACAGTGGCCGCGTCACCACGGGAGAGTGGGCCCTGGGCTGAGGTTTGGAGCCCGTCAGCTCGTATCCGGATGCCGTTATTCCAGGATCCCTTATTGCAAGGTTTGGTTAAATTTATGGAGCCCTGCTCTGGGCTCTGGGGTACAGCAGAGACCAACGGAGACCAAAAACGTCTGTCCTCTGGGATCATTCATGTTACTGGAGAGAGAAAAGAAAGTCACTACAATGGATGGTGTGTGGAGGCAATAAGTGCTGTGGAGAAAAATAAAACAAGGAGAGGAGTTTGGGGGGCTGGGAGGATGGACAGCTTTCAATAGAGTGCTTTGGAAAAGCCTCCGGTACTGGAGTGAACCAGGGGGATGTTTGGAGAAAGACCATTCCAGAAAGAGGGAAGAGCAGGTGCATAGGCCCTGAGGTGGGGGAGTTCCTGGAATCCAGGAACAGCAAGGAAGCCAGCGCATCCTAGGCAGAGTGAGGGGAGGGCAGAGCCGGACGCCAGCCCAGATGGGTCCAGGGGTTGGGGGGCTACTGGGTGACACGGGGTCCAGCAGGCCGTTTTGAGCACTTTGGCTCTGCTGTCTTAAGGATAGGCTTTGGGGCGCCTGAACAGGGCCAGGGCGATGAGACGGAGGCTGCTGTGGTCATGCAGACCACGGACTGTGGCCGCTGGGCCAGGGCAGTAGTGATGGAAGGGGGAAGCCCTAAGTTCCCGGGTGCACCCTGAAGGTGGACTGGAAGTGAGGTGTGAGTCGAGGGTGACTGCAGGATGACTCTTGGAAGATGGAGTTTCCGCCACCTTACGTGGACAGGGAGGGGAGAAATAAGAATAGGAGTTCGTGTTTCAACTCACGGAGTTTGGGTGTCTAAGAGATGTCCAAGGAGACGTTCGAGCAGGTGGATGGCTGCGTGCGGCTAGAGCCCTGGGGAGGTCCCGGAACTAGACACGGAGATGTCGGGTCAGCGGCACGTCAACCGCCTGTGCGTGTACCGGAGCCCCAGAGCCGCAGCTGTTGGGCTGGCTGCCCAGGACAGACGTGATTGTGCTCGCATTCACTGAGCGCTTCGGTATACCGCCCTCTGTGCACACGCGCTCTCGTTGGGTCACAACGCCCAGCGTCCCCAGTGTCCACATCGGGAGGCGAAGATAAGAGAGACGTTGAGTAATTTGTGTGTGGTCATTTGGCTGGTAAATGATGGAGGGAGGGGTCAACCCCAGGGCTGACTACTCTAAACCCAGTGTGGCAGGTGAGCTTTCCGGCCTCACCCAGCCTGAGGCCGCACTGACCAGCGCTCCTGTTTGGGGACAGGAAGGAAATCCTGCAGGAGTACCTGGAGATCAGCAGCCTGGTGCAGGACGAGGTGGTGGCCATTCACCTGGAGATGGCTGCAGCTGTCGCCCGCATCCAGCCCGAGGCCGAGTACCAAGGCTTCCTGCGACAGTATGGGTAAGCCCCTCCTTCCTTCCGCCGGGCACCAGGGCCGCTGGCCCGTTCACTGACGGGGCACTGTCCCCCTGAAGGTCCACACCTGACGTCCCACCCTGCGTCACCTTTGATGAGTCACTTCTCGAGGAGGGAGAACCGCTGGAGCCCGGGGAGCTGCAGCTGAACGAGCTGACCGTGGAGAGCGTGCAGCACACGTGCGTGGTGGCCCGGCACCGAGCCGGGCTGGCCGGGGTGGCCAGGGGCGGACGCCGTCTCCGCGGAGCCGCAGCCAGCCTTGCTGGGCTCTGCGGGGATGCCTCCGTGGGGCACGGGGCACGGCTCTCACACGGCCCTTCCTCCGGGCACAGGCTGACCTCGGTGACGGATGAGCTGACCGTGGCCACCCAGACGGTGCTCAGCCGGCAGGAGGCGGTCGCTCAGCTGCAGCGCGAGCTCCAGAACGAGGAGCAGAACACCCACCCCCGGGAGCGGTGAGTGGGTTCGCCCACGCAGCCTCCCCGCCCCCGCCTCCACCCCCGTGTCCTTGGGCTAGAGGCTGAGCCCCGCCCCCTCTCTCCCGCCTCCCACCTGGCCCCGCCCACAGGGTGCAGCTGCTGGCCAAGAAGCAGGTGTTGCAAGAGGCGCTGCAGGCGCTGCAGGTGGCGTTGTGCAGCCAGGCCAAGCTGCAGGCCCAGCGGGAGCTGCTGCAGGCCAAGCTGGAGCAGCTGGGCCCTGGCGAGCCCCCGCCCGTCCTGCTCCTGCAGGATGACCGCCACTCCACGTCGTCCTCGGTGAGCCGCCCGCCGCCATCCGCCGCCGCCAGCCACGCCTGCCCGCCCGGGGCGCGCTCCTCATGTTTGCCCTCCCCCTCCCCAAGCCCGGCCACCCGCTGACGTCTGTCCCTGGCCCCAGGAGCAGGAGCGAGAAGGGGGAAGGACACCCACCTTGGAGATCCTTAAGAGCCACATCTCAGGAATCTTCCGCCCCAAGTTCTCGGTGAGTGGAGCCTCTGCCCCTCTCCACGGGGCGGCCCGGGCCTGGTCAGGGGTCTCAGGCATGTACTCCCTAAGCCCCTTCCACCAGGGTGTTTGGGGTTAGTCGCTGGGTTGCCCTAGAGAGGAGGCTCTGCCCAGAGGAGGCTGCTTTTTTTTTTTTTTTAACGTTATTTGTTTTTGAGAGAAAGAGAGCGTGAGGGGGAGAGGGACAGAGAGAGAGGGAGACACAGAATCGGAAGCAGCTCCAGGCTCGGAGCCGTCAGCACAGAGCCGGCCGCGGGGCTTGAACCCACAAACGGCGAGATCATGACCTGAACTAAAGTCGGACGCTCAACCGACTGAGCCACCCAGGCGCCCCAAGAGGAGGCTGCTTTTATCGGGGAGTCCCTGTCTTCCCCGAGAATCTGGGCTGCATACGTCCCCAGGTCTTGCCGGCCTGCACCTCCTTCTCCTCCACCCCCCTGTGTGCTTCAGCCTTGTCCCCCCCCCCCCCCCTTCCGGCTCTCCCTGCACTGGGACAAGTTGAGCAGCTGGGGCCTGGAGGAAAAGGCAGAAGCCTGCTTTGAGATGAGCCAGCGTGGGCGTCCCCTCCCGGCTCTGCCTCCAAAGTCATTTGCTTGCTTCGGGGGCTCTAATGCCAACAGGTGGTTCATGAGGATGAGGGGCATATACGAGAGAGAGACCCCCCCAACCCCCGGCTGACCCCTGTCTGTCCTGGCGGCCTCCCCTGACAATCTGGCTGAGTGACCCTTCCTCGTGCCTCCCCTGCCTCTGCCAGCTCCCTCCACCCCTGCAGCTCGTACCAGAGGTGCAGAAGCCCCTGCATGAGCAGCTGTGGTACCACGGGGCCCTCCCACGGGCAGAGGTGGCTGAGCTGTTGACGCACTCTGGGGACTTTCTGGTGCGCGAGAGCCAGGGCAAGCAGGAATATGTGCTGTCGGTGCTATGGGACGGCCAGCCCCGCCACTTCATCATCCAGTCCGCTGATGTGAGTGGGGCCTGGACTCCAGCCTTCCCTGCCTCGCTACCCCTCTCCGCCGCGCCCCCCCCCCCCCCCCACCGACCGCACCCAGTCCCTGCAAGAAGCCAGACACATAAATCCTCTAAGGAGGGGCTGCGGGTCTGTGGCGCGGCATCAGAGAGCACCTTTTCTGGCGGCCCTGCCTCCCGTCCCTCCTCTCCCAGGGCTCAGGCCCCCTCAGCAGTGGGGGCTGTTGACCTTGCTGCCCGCCCCCCCCCCCGCCCCGCAGAACCTCTACCGACTGGAAGGAGACGGCTTTGCGAGCATCCCCTTGCTCGTCGACCACCTGCTGCGCTCCCAGCAGCCCCTCACCAAGAAGAGCGGTATTGTCCTCAACAGGGCTGTGCCCAAGGTGAGCCCGTGCCACCAGCGTCAGAGCACGAAGGGCTCCCGGGGTCCTGTCTGCAGACACGGTGCCAAGTGATTCCGCACTCGCCAGGGGGCCAGCCGCCCTCTAGGCTTGGAATCTCAAGGCCCCTTCCGTTCCATGGGGGACACACACAGCTGACGTTCCCCTAGGGCACCCGCCTCATCTCCCGAGTCATCTGAGTGTGATCCTAATACCACCCAGCCCCCATTTTTCAGACCAACAAACTGAGGCACCAAGAAACGAAAGACATTGTGTTGGTGGGGGATGATGTCCGGTCCCTTGCAGGGCCCAGCACGCATTCCCCTCACTGACTTCGGCCCCCCCCAACTCCTCCCTCCCCCAGGACAAGTGGGTGCTAAACCACGAGGACCTGGTGTTGGGTGAGCAGATCGGGCGGGTGAGTTGAGTGTTCTACCAGCTTCCTGTTGTCTGGTGTCTCCCTCCTCTAGCATCGCTTTCTCCCGGACCTCGGGCCAGGTCAGCCCTAAACCCTGGCCTCAGAGAACCTTTCTGTCTTCCTGCCTCAGTCTGAGTGCCAGCTTGGACCCCTGATTCTCCACCTGGCCATCGCCACACACCATCCCACAGGAAACAGAGGGAAAAGTACCTACCCTGGAAACTTCCCTGGGGGGTGGGGGGGGGGTCCTTCCACCAGAACCCTCCAACCCTCAACTCCTCCCACCACCCCCAGGCCCTTGTCTCTTCAGCTCGCTCTTATGTGCATGGGGAGACATACTTTGTTTACGTGGGCTGTAAAATACACGCTAAGGAAAAAAGTCACTTTCTTAAAACTCAGAATGTTTTTTCAACCCAAGCGGGAAGTGATTTTTGGGTTTTCTGGGTCACTGCTAGGTGAATGTGGCGAGTCAGAGGTAACCTTCTCTGCCTGTCCCTGTGTGCCATCTGGGTTCCCCACCCAGGCGGACAATTCCTAGAGAGCACGACTGAGCAGTCTTGAGCATGGGGACAGCGAGTGCAGGGTGGGTGGGGACGAGGTGAGGACAGGTCCCCGGGAGTGAGGAAAAGGAAGACTGATGGTCCAGGGAAGACTGATAGGAACTGGAGACCCTTTCAGGGGAACTTTGGCGAAGTGTTCAGTGGACGCCTGAGGGCCGACAACACTCTGGTGGCCGTGAAATCTTGTCGCGAGACACTCCCACCTGACATCAAGGCCAAGTTTCTTCAGGAAGCAAAGTAGGTAGTAAAAGAACGATCCCATAATTCCGCACGCAGTGGGTTCGTCTGGGCATGGCACGGGGTAAACTTGGACTTCGATGGGAGTGTTTAATCCTCACACCCCCATGCAGATGGGACCCCCCCCCACACACACACACACAGTGTCCGTGACCACCCGAGGTCACATCTCCAGGTCTGCTGGCCTCAGCGGCCAAGCTCTCCAATTCCGCTGCCCTCTCCCGCCCTCCCTCAGTCTCCCTGGGGCTCGGGGGCTCCCGCGGTCGGGGAAGTGAACGTGCCAGCCCCCGAGGCGGGCTCCTAAGCGGCAGTGCCCCCCAGGATCCTGAAGCAGTACAGCCACCCCAACATCGTGCGTCTCATCGGCGTCTGCACCCAGAAGCAGCCCATCTACATCGTCATGGAGCTCGTGCAGGGTGAGCCGAGGAAGCCGGGGTGGAGGCGCCAGGAGGGGGGCTGCCCGAGGCTCACCCAGGCTTCCCCTGCCCACCGCCAGGGGGCGACTTCCTGACCTTCCTGAGGACGGAGGGAGCCCGCCTGCGGATGAAGACGCTGCTGCAGATGGTGGGCGACGCGGCCGCGGGCATGGAGTACCTGGAGAGCAAGTGCTGCATCCACCGGTGGGTGAGGGGCGCCCCCCGCCGCCCCCCCCCCCCGCCTGGCGCAGGCCGCGCTGTCACCCTGCCGCTCCCCTCACGGCAGGCCCCTGCCCCAGGCGTGGAGTCGGCTCGTCCTCGTGGAGCAGGAGCCGCGGGGCGAGGAGCAGCTTGGTTCACGGCTGTGCCCAGAGCGGGGCCGGGCACGGGGGCAGGTGCCGCCGGGGCCCCGGCTCAGTGGCCCTGCCCTGCCTCGCCCAGGGACCTAGCTGCTCGGAACTGCCTGGTGACGGAGAAGAACGTCCTGAAGATCAGTGACTTCGGGATGTCCCGGGAGGAAGCCGATGGGATCTACGCGGCCTCGGGGGGCCTCAGACAAGTTCCGGTGAAGTGGACGGCACCCGAGGCTCTTAACTACGGTATCTGGGCCTCCGGCCGGGGGCAGGGCGCCAGGCTGGAGGGGGCCTCGCCCTGGCGAGCAGACGTGGCCGGCCCACCCACGCCTCGCCTCCCCACAGGCCGCTACTCCTCTGAGAGCGACGTGTGGAGCTTCGGCATCTTGCTGTGGGAGACCTTCAGCCTGGGCGCCTCCCCCTACCCCAACCTCAGCAATCAGCAGACCCGCGAGTTTGTGGAAAAGGGTAAGACGTCCCTGCGGGATGGCGGCTCCGGAGCCACGCCCTCTTCTCCGGGCGGCGGCTGGGTTCCTCCAGGTCCCCGGGCCACCCACTGGGGCAGAGCGAGAATCACCCTGTGGCTGCCACGTGTGTGCGGGACCAGCACTGTCTAATTCACTCTTCGTAACATGGGCGGGAGGGCTTAATGTGTCCCTCTTACAGACAAAAAAACAGGCTTGCGGGGGCGCCTGGGTGGCTCAGTCAGTTAAGCACCTCTCAGTTTCGGCCCAGGTCATGATGTCATGGTTTCCTGGGTTCCAGCCCCGCGTTGGCTCTGCACTGACAGTGCGGAGCCTGCTGGGGATACTGTCTCCCTCTCTTTCTCCCCCTTCCCCACTCGCACGGTCTGTCTCTCAAAATGAATGAATAAGTAAGTAAAAAGAAAAAAAAAAAGAAAACTGGCTTGCAGAGGTCACACAACTGGCACACAGTGGGACTGAGGCTAGAGCCTCTGTCCTTGGAACCTTTGAAGAGTGGAAACTCAAGAACAGTGCATCTTTTTTTTTTTCTATGTTTTTTAATTTATTTTTGAGAGAGAGAGCATGAGTGGGGGAGGGACAGCGAGAGAGGGGGACAGAGGATCAGAACTGGGTTCTGCGCTCACAGCAGTGAGCCCCATGCGGGGCTCGAACTCACAAATCGTGAGATCATGATCCGAGCCAACTGTGCCTCCCAGGTGCCTCGAGAACCGTGCGTCTTAGGCCACTCCCATTGCTCAAGGTGTGTCCCCGGGGGCTGCTGCGGTCCTCACGCCTGTTCCTCAGACCCCGTGTGCTGTGCCTGTCCCCACAGGTGGCCGCCTGCCCTGCCCCGAGCTGTGCCCCGACGCTGTGTTCAGGCTCATGGAGCAGTGCTGGGCCTACGAGCCCGGGCAGCGGCCCAGCTTCAGCGCCATCTACCAGGAGCTGCAGAGCATCCGAAAGCGGCATCGGTGAGGCCGGCCCTGCTTCTCAAGCCGGTGGCCTCGACAGGCAAGATCGTACCTCCTCCCCAGTCCAGCCCACACTGCCGGATGGCTCCTCGCAGCCCTGGACCGAGCCACTGGCGTCCATGCTGCGGGCATGCATGTAGTTCGCTGGGCTGTGCAGTCCCGCTCCTGCCCGGGGCTCCCTCTCCAGACGGAAATAATAAAACCACTTGTGCCCATTGAATGCTCTCGGCATGTGCGCTCCTCTGGAGGGCAGGTCTTAGGAGTAGCTGGCCTCTGCTGTGGCCGTGGGGAAGGCGGAGGACCGGCAGGGTTGACGGGGCAGAACTGACGTGGTCTGGTCGCCACTGGATGTGAGACACGGGGAACGGGGAGAGAGATCAGGTGATACACAGGCTTCTGGCACAGGGCAGCGTCTTGCCTGAAACAGAGTCACAGACAGAGGAGCAGAGCTGTGGAAAGAATGGGTAGTTTGGAGACGTTGCATTTGCGGGGCCTGTGGGGATGATGAAGTTTTGGGGTGGTGGGGTTCATGGGGTCCGGAGCTGACAGCCAACAAGGAACTCCTGAAGATGTCTTTGGTGCAAATAGGTGATTTTATTAAAGCACAGGGACAGGACCCGTGAGCAGGAAGAGCTGCACTGGTTGGGAGGGGGTCAGGGATAGAGTAAGTCTAAGGCATTTTGGAAGCAAGGTTTCCAGGGCCTTGAGGGGCTAGCTGTTGCTAGGCAAACGCCATTTATTATCATTTAATAAAACCTGAGTCCTGAGACCCTTCAGATGTATATTGGGGGCCTTAAGCTTGGAGTAGGATTGCCAACGTATATCCTGGGGCGGTTGAGATAAAGGAAGTAGACTTAACAGGATCCTTGACTGAGGTTGAATGTTAAACTCACATTCTCTTTTGCCCCCAGCAAAGTGTCATCATGGAGACAGCTGAGCTTCTAGAGGGAGGTCACTCTGCCGGTTTCAAGGACTTGTCAATGGGCTGTAGGCAGTAAGGGAATTTCGTTTTTCATTTGCCTTAGTTTCCCACATCGCCATGGCAAGCACTTAAGCCCCTTTCCTTTGGTCTTGGGTAGCTGGGAGTGTTTGAGGAATATCACATACTCCACCCTCCACCTGGCGGGGGACGAGTGCCAGCCCGTATTTTGCCCTCAGCTTGCCTCATGCTCCCTCCTCAGGGATGTGGGTGTGACATAGAAGTCTAGAAGCCCAGATGGCAGCAGAGGCTGGCAACTGACGTTTGAAAGTCATCAGCTGATGTTAGGAAGGAGCTGACACTGTGATGCGTGCAGGGGAGTCAGGCAAAGTGAATTTCCCTGAAAGGAGACTGGGATGACTGAGGAGAAAGAAAATGCTACCCAGGGAGTTCATCCACTAAGACGACTCTACTGAGCGGCGAGGTAGCAGAGTGGGAGCCCTCACCTCCTCCTCTAATGCTAGAAAGTCCCCCGTGAAATCTATAAAATCATCTGAAACTTCGTGAGCCCCGCGTCGGGCTCTGTGCTGACAGCTCGGAGCCTGGAGCCTGCTTCACATTCTGTGTCTCCCTCTCTCTCTGCCCCTCTCCTGCTCACACTCGGTCTCTGTCTCTCTCAAAAATAAACATTAAAAGAATTTTTTTAATAATAATTAAAAAAAAAAGACAAAAAAGTACAAACTGAAAAACAGTAACCAGGAAAGGTCTCTAGCACCAAAGAACAAAGCAACAAGAGCTTTGAGGTAAAACGGCCAACCCTCCGGAAAGTGAGACAGGCGTTGACCTCGGTTTTCAAAGGTGAGAAAAGCACGGTAACTTGTGTAAACCAGAGGAAATCAAGGGAGGATGTGATTACGAAAAATACTAAGAAGTCAAACTCTATCCCTGGGAAGCGGTAGAAAGCAGAACCGAGGCATTTCTGCTCCTGGGTAGGATGTGGTAGGTCTCCGCAGGCCGCTGTTCCCGTTGCAACAGCTAGGAGGAAGTGAGATGAGAATCAGCACCTGTGGGAGACTGAGGCGTGGTGGAAGGAATAAGAACCGCATGAGCAAAACATCAAGGACGAAAGAGCCCCTCCAGGGGGAAGTGATGATGGCGGTCGCTTTCTTCTCCGAGGGCCTCGTTGATGTGGGGCCTCTCTGAGGATCAGCATTGCCCCGAACGGGGAGACTCTACTGGGGAAAGAGGAACGAACCGTTTCTGGTACTTGTAAGGACTGTGCCCTGGGTTGGGCGCTGGAAGAGCCTGGAATGCAAAGTCAGTTTTCCCCCACGGAACGTTTGCTGAGGTCCGGAGCACTTCGGGCAGCTGAGAGGGGCCTGGGGGGCTGGAAAGGCAGGCCCCACAGTCTCGCGGTGCTTAGAGGGAGGGGGGCTGAAATATTAACCGCCTCCCCGCTCCAGACTGGCCAGATTGTGAGCCTGGGTGGTTTGGAAGGCCGAAGAGCTAACCTCAAAATCTCTGAAGAGAATTCAAGGGACTGGAGAGATACAGGCGGGCCAGGCTTTCAACGCCAGATCCAAGAGGACAACTCCTAAGGGACAGGGACAGCCCAGAGGAGGATTGAGTTTTACCAGAACTGTAGCTGTGCCCTAACTCTGCTCAATGCTTGATTCCATCAAGGGGACTGACTCTCCTGGGGTGGGGGAAAGAAAGAACATAGTCTGAAGTCCCTAACCTTTTTTTATTTTTTTAAGGTTATGTATTTTTTATTTTATTTTTTTAAAATTTTTTAACATTTATTTATTTATTTATTTTTTTTTTTTACGTTTATTTATTTTTGAGACAGAGAGAGACAGAGCATGAACGGGGGAGGGTCAGAGAGAGAGGGAGATACAGAATCTGAAACAGGCTCCAGGCTCTGAGCTGTCAGCACAGAGCCCAACGCGGGGCTCGAACTCACAGACCGTGAGATCATGACCTGAGCCGAAGTCGGACGCTTAACCGACCAAGCCACCCAGGCGCCCCTGTATTTTTTATTTTAATTCCAGTATAGGGGCACCTGGGTGGCTCAGTTGCTTGGGTATCTGATTTCGGCTCAGGTCATGATCTCATGGTTCGTGAGTTTGAGCCCCGCGTCGGGCTCTGTGCTGACGGCTCGGAGCCTGGAGCCTGCTTCGGATTCTATGTCTCCCTCTCTCTCTGCCCCACCCCTGCTTGTGCTGTCTCTCTCTCTGTCTCTCAAAAATGAATAAACATTAAAAAAATAATAATTCCAGTATAGTTAGCATGCAGCATTAAAGTAGTTTCAGGTGTACAATATAGTGATTCAACAATTCTATATATTACTCAGTGTTCATCAGTCTACCCTTCTTTTATACCCAACATGTAACGTACAATCAAAAAGTATGAAACATGCAAAAAAGGGGGTAGAAAATGGGACCAATAAACAGGAGAAAAAGTAAACAATAGAAGCAGACCCACAGATGATACAGATACTGGATTTGGCAGATGAGAATTTAAAAACAACTATGATTAATATGTTAATTGGATAAAGAGGCAAATAGCCACAAATATAAAGAATTTTAGCAGGGTTGAATCTATTTAAGAGGGGCGCCTGGGTGGCTCAGTCGGTTAAGTGTCTGAATTCGGCTCAGGTCATGATCTCAGGTCATGAGTTTGAGCCCCACATCAGACTCTGTACTGACAGCTCAGAGCCTGGAGCCTGCTTCGGATTCTGTGTCTCCCTTTCTCTGCCCCTGCCCCACTCGTGCTCTGTCTCTCTGTCTCTCTGTCTCTGTCTCTGTCTCTCAACATAAACTTAAAAAAAAAAAATTGAAGGACGGGCGCCTTGGTGGCTCAGTCAGTTAAGCATGTGACTCTTGATCTCAGTTCAGGTTTGATCTCAGGGTCATGATTTCAAGCCCCAGCATTGGCCTCCATGCTTGGTGTGGAGGTGTGGAGCCTACTTTAAAAAAAAGAAAAGAATTGGGGTGCCTGGGTGGCTCGGTCAGTTAAGCATCTGACTCTTGGTTTTGGCTCAGGTCATGATGTCACAGTTCAGATTCTCTCTGCTTGGGATTCTCTCTCTCCCTCTCTGCCCCTCCCCTGCTCGCTCTCTGCCTCTCTCTCTCTCTCTCTTTCTGTTTCTTTCAAAATAAATAAACTCTAAAAAAATTTTTTTAATTAAAAGAACCCAAGGAGCAGGTAGAACCAAATACTGTCATCTCTGAGATTACATGCTCCTTGGATGGGTTTCATAGAGACTCGTAGGACTGCAGGATAAAACCACGACCATAGGGATTGGACACACCAGAAGACAGAATTCATGAACTCAAAGATAGATTAATAGAAGGTGTCTAAACTGAGATATATAGAGGAAAAAAGAATGGAGAAAACAGGCTAAGAAACATGAGATTCCAGTATATGAGTGATGGAAGTTACAGGAGGAGAGAGCGGTGAGGACCAGAATAAACCGGAAATGACCCAAATGTGTCTCTAGCAATAAAAGCAGACCACTGATGCATGTACCAACATTGATAAATCTCAAAGACCTGTTGAGTAAAGAAGGCAGATGTGAAAGGGTGCATTCTTAGGATTCCGTTTTATCAAGTCCAAGAAGAGGCAAAACGAAGCTAGAGAGCAATCAGACTCAAGCTCATGTCTGAGGGGCACTGACAAGAAGGGGCGGGAGTGTAGGGGAACAGCCCCACCCTGGTAGCCTTTACAACTTTACACATCTCCATGTAAGTTTTGTAGGTGAAACTTGAGGAGTTTGACTTGAGTCACACTTGAGCCCGATTCCTCCTGGAGCAAGGGGACAGAAGCAGCCGGGCGAGGAACCTCCCCAGCTCCCGTGTGGGGGGCTACCATGAGGCTATCCCCCTTCCCATCTTTCTCGTTTCAGTCGAGTACAGGGCTTGCCACTGGGCCCCCTCCTCCCGTAGAGTGTAGGCCGCACAACTGCTTGGCTGGAGAAGCACCTGGGTGGCTCGGTCGGTTAAGCAGTTAAGCATCCGACTTAGGCTCAGGTCGTGATCTCACGGCTCGTGAGTCCGAGCCCCATGTCGGGCTCTGTGCTGACAGCTCGGAGGCTGGGGCCTGCTTTGGATTCTGTGTCTCCCACCGCCCCCCCATCCCTCCCCCACTCACGCCCTGTCTTTCTCTCTCTCTTTCTCAAAAATAAATAAACATTTTAAAAAAGTATTTAAAAACAACTGTTTGGCTGTAGTTTAGAGTTGGCTCCTTAGCCCAGAGCGACCTACCACCATACTGCATGTCCCGGTGCTGTTCTGTGGAACTAGGGATGTGAGAAGCTGGCACCACACTGGTCTTTCTTTTATTGTGTGAGTAAAAAGCTGTCTGGATCCTTTGGAGCTTGTCATTTCCTTACTGTGTGAGTCTATGGAAGTGTGGTGGTCTTTGAGCCACGTGGCTGCAGTCGTGGCCCTTGTGGCCCTGCACTTACGGACTGCATGACCACTTGGCCAATTTGGCACTTAATGTGGGGCTGATAAGGTCACAGTCTCTCTTTAGAGAAGAGACAGGCCTCCGTGGACTGTCAGGTCAAGTATGGGAGAAGAATTATGGTGGACCTAGGGTCCACTTCGTGCTGAGGTGTTTGGTGACACCAGAGACAAGTGGTCTTTGACCATCATCCCCGATCCCAGATAAGCTCCATTGGTGTTTAGAGTTTGAAACCAAAGAGTAAGTTCTTTGCAGAGCTGAAGAAAGCACACGGTGGTTCTTGCTCCCCCTCTTACTGTGACTACAGATGGAACACTACCGGGAATCAAGGGCAGTCACTCAGAAATGCGCCGAGATCCACTCTTACAATGAGTGAGAAAGGAGGGAAATCAGAGATTTGGGCGAAGTCCAGGGAAACCATAGAAGCATGACTCATCTGACTAGCAAATGAGGGTGCTATAAGTTCCACAGGCTTATAAGGAACGGAAGTCATTTGGGTGCTTAACAACTGACCCCACGCTCCAAGCCACCCTGGCCACAACCGTTGAGGCCAAAGCTATGGATGTGGAGAAGGAAAATATAAAGATAAGTCAGGGCTTGCTGCAATGGGCCTTTACAGCTATGACAAAATGGTGGCCTATCCAAAATGAATTCCTGTCACCGGATAAGCACCCTCAGACAGTGTCGGGAGAGGCTATCCCTTCCTTTTAGTCCACTGAACCCTTGGCCGGGATTCATAATGGAGATTGTGAATGGTCAGATAACAAAAAAGTCACCCAGAGTCAGACTGAACATTTGCGTGACTCCCACCAAGCTACAGGAGAAATGGGGTCTTCTCTCTCTGGAGATGTCTCCAGGAAACCAGTCGGCTACTGTGCAACCATTTTTCTAGAATGGAAGCCTTGGCAAAAGCCAAGAGGATGCACCTTAGGCCAAGGTAGGAGAAGGAAAGACCAGGCCATTTGGGCCTGGTTATTGTGCCAGGAGGTCCCTGAAGAGGAAGGTGATGATCTTCCTGTGACAAAAAATTCTCTCTCATGATTAGGCTCTGGGATGGCCATGGGACTTAAAGATTTGGGCCAGCTTTTTTCACTGAGCCAGCTTTGGTGTTTCCTGTAGGCAGACAGGAGGAATACCAAGAAAGCCTCGACCTCCCCACTGAGGTTTTGGCTCTTTGGACTACAGTTTGACCCAACACTTTCAGCACTATCCCTGACCCCCATCACAGACAAACTGGACTAGGTTGGGGGCCAAGGTCCTTTCATCCGCAGGGGAGACCAGAGGCCCTATGCAGGTCAAGGTGAATTGGAGAACTGACAGCAACTAAAATCCCCAAAGCTGCCCGGCCCTCCTGGACACTGTGGCCCGGCCACTGTGATATCAGGACATTCCTGCAGGCATGGCTGAAAAGCTTACCCTTACTAGGTTTGGAAACTGCTTTCCAGTTGGACGGTGGGTTGACATCGTTTTGGAGTCGGCCCTTTTGAGCCAACACACACCCAGGTGGTTGTAACTAACACTGTTGAATGCATTGTGGGGGTAGAGGTTTCGGGTATGTGTGTTACTTCTCTTGATCGTAAGATATGGTCCAGGTGGGAAATGTCACACTTAGGATGGTGGTAATAGGGCAGGGACAAGTGGTCACCTCTTCTAATGTGGCCAAGTGGTTACCGTGAAGCAGAGCAGAATAGAGGGATGAGGAGGGGCACTAGTAGATTTAAGGATGCTCAAGGAAATGATATCTCCTTCGAACAGCCCTACGTGGCCACTAAAAAGGGCCACTTGCTGTGGTGACTCACAGATTATTACATGTCACGGAGCTCACTGCACAGATTGAAGACCCCTGTCATGGGGGTGGTGGACGTTGCTTGCCAATGCCTTTTTAGCATTCCATTACATCCGGAGGATGAAAATCATCTTGCCTTCATTGCCTGGGGTTACAGTACGCCCTAACAGCGATGCCACAGGACTACCTGAGTGCCCCTGTGATTCACCACCAGTCCCAACTCCTGTCGGGAGAGCGTTATGGCCACAGGTTGCATGGAACATGTGTCCCCTGTTCACAACCTGTGGAAAGCATAATGGTTATCTTATGTGTCAACTTGGCCCAGCCATGGTGCCCAAATACATGGTCAAACATTATTCTGGATGTTTCTATGAAGGCTTTTTTGTTTGCGGTTAACATTTAAATGGATGGACTCTGAATAAAGGCAAATTTCCCTCCATAATGTGGGTAGACGTCATCGAATCAGCCGGAAGAGAACAAAAGACTGACCTCCCCCACGCAAGAGAGAATTCTGTAGCAGATGGCCTTTGGACTTGAACCGCAATTTTGGCTCTTCCCTGGGTCTCCAGCCTGCTGGTCTACCTTCGAGATTTTTTTTTTTTTTTTTTTTGGACCTGCCAGCTTCCATTATCACGTGAGCTCATTTCTTTAAATAAATAAGCAAGCAAACAAATACACACACATGCACACACACATCCATACATCCTGTTGGTCTTCTTCGGAGAATCTTGACTAACTCAGGCTATCTACGGAAAAGGACCCTTTGATCACGAACAGCAGTGGAACCAACAAGCTGTTTAGAACTGTACCACCCAGGTAAGAACTATAGTCAACTGGATCCATTATCACACAGGACATGGCAGGCCATCTGTGACCCACAGCCTGGCTTATATGCCTGGACTAATATGCCTGGACTGCTAGCTACCCAGGAGAGTGACAGAACTCTGGGGCATGTATTCTGGGGCACCAAACCTGCCTGGTCATGACAGATAGACTAGATGGGTCTCCTACTTTCTGCTCAGTGGTATTGTTGGGCATCGACTGCCATAGGCAGCTTTTCCCCGGTGGGGCACAGCAATTCCCATCTGCCCGCTAGGTGTGGGCCATACTGTTTAAGGACTCCTAAATGGGCTGTGTTGTATATTTGGGTTCTCCAAACACATCCAATTAGACAATGGTGCTGCCTTTATAGCCAAGAGCGCTCAGCGGCGGATAACTGCCTGAGGCATTTGACAACATTTCATGCCCTGTATCACCAACAGGTGGCAGGTGCCAATGAAAGATGGAATGTACTCTTCAAGGAGAAACTAAAAACGATAAGTGGACAACCAAAGCTCAGCTCCCGCTGGAGCACACCCTTGAGACAAGGCAGTGTGGAATCTAAATGTGACAATTCCAGGAAAGGGTTGTTCTCATTCAAATAGTGTTTATAAGCTTGAGAGGGAGAAAAGAGGTCTCAACTGGTTATAAGAGACCATATTTAGTTCCGCCGTATTCTTTCTTTTTCCCTCTCATGCCTACCTCCAGGAAACCAGACTACTGGAATCTACACTTGCAAAAAGAGCTGGGGGTGGGAGATTCTAACCAGATGACGCTTCTCCTACTGCTGTGGTTACGCCTGCAGACATTAGGCCTATGCTTACCTACCAAACACTAACCAGTAGTATAAGTGGTGATGGACAATTCTATTACCCTGGGCTTCGTGCTGGCCAGTCAAGGCAGCATATTCACGGTTGCCAATACCTCTTGCTGCACTTGGATTAAGGAATGAGGGAAGGTGACGTGGGGGCCCGCGGGTGGCTCAGTTGGTTTAACAATTCGGCTCTTGATTTCGGCCCAGGTCGTGATCTCATGGTTCGTGGATTCAAGCCCTGCGTTAGGCTCTGGATCCACGGTGTGGAGTCTGCTTGGGATTCTCTCCCTCTCTCTCTGCCCCTCCACCCCTCAAAAATTAAATAAATTAATTTTTAAAAAAGTGGACTGATCTACTTCTCAACTTACAAACAGAGTGGTTCTAAGGTTGATCCCCAGGGGCATCTGGGACATGGTGGTTTGGCTCCGAGTAGGGAGTCTGGCTGTGGTCTATCCCCCAAGTGAGCCTGACCATCCTACTGGGAGGCAAAGCTGGGTCGTGCTCATCGAATGTTATCAAATAGAAAGGACTTGGTCCAAACTCCCGTCAGTACAGTTAGCTCTCTGATGGAGTGGCTATGCTCCTGAAAAGAATTCTTAACTGGACACATGAAAGGCTGGGGTGGCAGGAAGCCTTGTTGTAGGGAACAGCTCTGACACAGTGTCCCGATGACTTGCATAGCTCCCTATAGGCCACGAAAGTCAGGCTTGACCACAGTCCCACCCAAGTTGTGGCAGAATGCATTAGGAGTCCTCCTGCAACATGCAGCCTTCGATTCCCCCTGCAGCACGAGGACATAAGCAGCCTGGTGAGGAGCCACCCCGCCTTGTGGGGACACTGCCACAAGGCCATCTCTCGTCCCTCCTCCTAGGTGCATCCTTCAATTGGTCCCTCCCTCCATTAGGGGGCAGCTGCAGGCCACGAAAGTGTCTGCTTGGCTCCTTAGCCACAGAGAGTCCTACCACCACGTGGCCTATCATCTGGTCCCTCCAGTTGCCTTTGTCCTCTGACCTGGGAAAGTGACACCATGTTGGTCTTGCTTTTGCTGCCTGTATGAGTAAAAAGCTGGGTTTGCATCCATTGGGGCTTGTGGTCTCCTTACTGGCTGAGTCTCCGGAAATGTGGCAGGCCGACCTAGTGGCTTCAGTAGTAACTCTTGTGCCCCTGTTATAACGCCACCATGCTGTGCTTAGGGACTGCTTAACCTCTTGACAGAGGGGAACATTTTGGGGATGATGGGAATTTTTTTTTAATGTTTATTTTTGAGAGAGAGACAGAGACAGAGGACGAGTGGGTGAAGGGCAGAGAGAGAGACCCAGAATCTGAAACAGGCTCCAGGCTCTGAGCTGTCAGCACAGAGCCCGACCTGGGGTTCAGACCCAGAACAGCAAGATCATGACCTAGGCCAAAGTCGGATGCTTAACCGTCTGAGCCACCCAGGCACCCCGGGGAATGTTTTGTCTTGATCTGGGTAGTGATTATACTAGTGTATACAATTATCAAAACCTATCCAGCTGTAGACTGAAGACTTGTGCCAGAAACTGTAAATTATACATCAATTAAAAAAAACTAAAAAAAAAATCATTAGAGAACAAACGAACTCTTGAAAGTTATGATTGCCAAAATGAAAAATTCAGTAGTAGGGTTGGGAGAGAAATTTCCCAGAACACAGGGCAAATCACAGAGACACAGGGAATGATGAACCTAGCCTAAGTCTAACACCTGAGAACCAGGGATTCCGGTTCCTAAATAAATCTAGAAAAATGTCTGTGGTAATAAAAGAGACAGGAGTGAAAACAATGAGATGACAGTGTAAATCTGGCTAATCAAACAAAAAATTGTGTAAGCAATATTCACCAGTTTGTAATTGACAGCACAATCCTTTGGGGGGGGCAATAGAATGCCAAGTATCATCAGTCACATGGGTCTTTACCTTTTGCCCAGGAAACCTCACTGCTGGGACTCTGTCCTAAGACAGTTAACATAAAAAGAGAGTAGATGTGGAATTCATGGAGATATTCACTGCGGTAGGGGTTTTGATGCTGCAAAAGCATGAACCACCCAGACGCCAGGTAAAAGGAGAAACGCCACGAAAATGATGTCTTTCTCAAGGGGTGGCAAGTACGCATAGGCATCGTGATCGCACCCACGGGCGGCAGCACCCCTTGGCCTGAGAAGCGTAACTGCATCGGATTCAGGGGACGTGGAGCAGAACAGGCGAGTCCGGAGACCGGGCTTCACTGCTCGGCGGATGAAATGGAGGAAGAATGTTTCCACTACTGCTTGGCAATGCGCTCACGCTAGTGAGATCGGGAAAAATGAAGTTACGCGCCCCTAGCGAAGGTGTCGCAGCGAGCCGAGGCCGGGCCCGGGCTGCGGCTGCGCACTGCGGCTCCGCTGCCGGCGCCCGGGGCCGGAAGCGGGGACCGCGCTGGAGGGGCCGGCCGGCGGGCGGGGCCGGCGCGGAGGAGGCGGGGCGGGGTCGGCGCAGCTGTCCCCGCCCCGCACGCTAGTCGGCGGGAGGCGAGGGGGGCCGGCGCGGGGCGGGCGCAGCAGAGCGCGCGGGCGGCCCCGGCCCCGCGGGAGCGCGGCTACGGCGCGCGGAGCCGGCGGCGACGGCTGGGCGGACGCCCGCCTTCGCCTGCGTCGCTGCCTCCGCGCGGGCCGCCGCCCCCGGGGATGTGAGGGGCGCAGCTCGGCCGGCGGGGCTCGGAGGCCGGCTGCGGACGGTAACGCGCCGGGCGGACCCGTGGTGGTGGAGGGGTTTCCGTCTGACCCCGGGCCGCGGCCGGGGTGGGAGGCAGGAGCGCGAGCGGCGCTTGGGCTCGGAGGCGGCCCGGGCTCCCGCACCCGGCCGTTGTCGTTGCGGTCCCCGGGGTTGGGAGGGTCGGAGAGGGCCTCGGCAGGGAGGGCCGGGAGGGGGCTGGGCCGGCGGGACCCGGCGGCAGGTGCCTACCCACCCTGTGACCCAACTCCCTCCCCGCAGCTCCACCCACTCTGGCCTAGACCCAGCCTCCAAGGGCTAAAAATATTGCCCGGAGGCTCCTGTGCGGAATCAGATCGCGCTAAGTAGGGCAAACGGCGCAGAGGCGACAGAGCTCCTCGGTCCCGGGGCCGGAGCAAGTCTCCGGGGCGGCGGTTCCGCCCACGCTCGGCTCAGCACCTAGCGGCCTCCCTCCACCCGGCAGGCAAGTAGGCTTCCGCGGGCGGTGGTAGCGGGCACTGGTCTTCCGAAGTTGACCCACAGCGGGGCAGCTGTGCCCAGCCTCCCCATAGCCAGGGGACATTCGGCACCAATCACTGCTGGCTTCCCAGGGGGTGCCCCGAGTGCTGTATAAGCAAAGGCCGAAAGTTACCCACTGCAGGAATCAGAACCGGCCGGGAGAAAGATGCAGGGCCCTCTTTATGTTAGAAATACAAGCCACTGCTGCTGCCTTTTAAGCTCATTATGTTTTTCTTAATGAGAGAGGTGCTGTGCCAGGCACTCTTTCTGGTGAGTATCAGTCTGATCCAAGAGGGCAGGGAGAAAGGCTTCCCTGTCCGTTTCTTTAACTGGATGCCAGTTTCTTCCTCGGAAACTAGAAGCACGTGGCCAAGGAACCTGGACACTCACCTCCTTTGATTGGCTGTATCTTTCTTGTAGGCAAGCGATGCAGAAAGCTGGTTAGAATCAGGAGGTTGTGAGGTGAACTCTGGAGGCAGAGCTGGGAAGTTTGTTATCCGGTCGTGTTTTTTATGGCATTAGCCTGGGAGACAGCATCCTCTGTACCCTAGGGGCAGAGCTCCCACCAGGACCAGGCAGGACCAGCTTTACGTACTTGTGCTTTCTGTGTCTCAGCCAAGAGAGTAGGATCCCGGTTGGGTCAGGATCCACAGCCGGTGTTGGGATTTGGGGCTTAGAAACTTGCTTTTTCTTTGGAGTCAGGCAAATAGGTGTTCCTTGAGAGTAACACTCAGGCACTCGGGCATTTGGTGGAAAGACCAACAAAGAGATTTTGTCTGCTGGAGCTGCATATGGTGTCCCTCCTGCCAGGTGTGTGTGGAGGCCAGTATGAAGCTGAAAAAGCAGGTGACAGTGTGTGGGGCTGCTATCTTCTGTGTGGCCGTCTTCTCGCTCTACCTCATGTTGGACCGAGTGCAGCATGATCCCACCCGTCACCAGAACGGTGGGAACTTCCCCCGGGTGAGTCATGCCTGGTTGCTAATCTCTTCGTGTACCAGTCTCTGAGCTCAGGCTGAGAGTCCGTGTCAGCCCAGGACAGGAGGGTTTCTTCCCAAAAGGCAGATTTTCCAGAAGCCCAGAGATCAAAAACAGTGATGGCAAAAAGGAAGAAGGAAGGGAAAAGGCGAACTGCCGGCTTGTCCTCCTGAATTCTTGGCAGACATTGCTAATGGATTGCAGCATTCGTTCCCACTAAGCCCGGATGCAATCCTTGTCAGCACAGCGCTCCTGACAGGCCACACTGGTTGTTGAGAAGAGGCACGCAAGATGAAATCTTTGCCATCCACGAGCCAGGGAGTGGGGGCGCTCCCAACCCAAGCGGATTGCAGTTCTCTGTAGTGATTTGCACATCTTCCCTCACCGGACCAGAGCCATCCAGCCCCATAGGCTCGTGGATCCGCCTTCAGTTGGGGAGGGAAGGACCACAGGCCCTGGGTGGTGGGCCCCATGCAGAGATCCTTCCTGTGGCACAAGGAGCCGTGGGTGATTGCTTTCTGGTCTTTCGGCAGAGCCAAATTTCTGTGCTGCAGAACCGCATTGAGCAGCTGGAACAGCTGTTGGAGGAGAACCATGAGATCATCAGCCACATCAAGGACTCTGTGCTGGAGCTGACGGCCAATGCGGAGGGCCCGCCCGCCATGGTGCCCTACTACACGGCCAACGGCTCCTGGGTGGTGCCGCCAGAGCCCCGGCCCAGCTTCTTCTCTGTCTCCCCCCAAGACTGCCAGTTTGCTCTGGGGGGCCGGGGCCAGAAGCCAGAGCTGCAGGTAGGGGTCAGAGCCGGCAGGGACCTCTGGTGGCTGTGGATGGGCACTGAGCTCCTCTCTGGCCTGGCAGATGCTGACTATATCGGAGGAGTTGCCGTTTGACAACGTGGATGGCGGCGTGTGGAAGCAAGGCTTCGACATCTCCTACAGCCCGCACGACTGGGACGCCGAAGACTTGCAGGTGTTCGTGGTGCCACACTCTCACAATGACCCAGGTGAGGACCCAGCAGGGCCCCGGGGGCCGGGCTGTGCAGAGAGCTTTGTGATGGCAGAGGTAAGGGAGGGGCAGAAGATGCCGGCAGCCTCAGGGTATCCTGTGCTGGTGCCCTAGGCTGGATCAAGACCTTTGACAAGTACTACACGGAGCAGACCCAGCACATCCTCAACAGCATGGTGTCCAAGCTGCAGGAGGACCCCCGGCGGCGCTTCCTCTGGGCGGAAGTCTCCTTCTTTGCCAAGTGGTGGGACAACATCAACGCGCAAAAGAAAGCAGCCGTGCGAAGGCCAGTGCCCGCCGGGGAGGCGTGGGAAGGCTGGCCTCTGGGCCCTGGACTGGGTGCCAGAACAGCTGGGTGCCACACTGTGGGTGTCAGGGGGAGGCGGGGGGAAGCAGGGCAGAGGGGAAAGGGCATGGTGGAGGGGCCGAGAATGAGAAGGCAGGGACTGGTGTGATGGCCACTGGGTCACCGGTGTCGGGAGAAATCAGAGTTAGGTGCAGTCGTATGCACAAGCCAAGAGGGAGCGTGGGGCCTGGTCCGGAGAGAGGCAGGGCCGGGACGGCATGGAGGCTGTATGGAGGGAAAGGAGAGTGCCTGTTTGTTCCGTTGGTCCCGGGTGTGGGTGAGCGGGCTCAGTAAGGCCTGTGCGCACAGGTCCCCGCATCTTCTGGTTGGCGGGACTGGGCAGAGCATCCCTGCCCCACGCTGAGTGTGAGTCCTTCACTCCAGGCTGGTGGGAAACGGGCAGCTGGAGATTGTGACAGGAGGCTGGGTGATGCCGGACGAGGCCAACTCCCATTACTTTGCCCTGATTGACCAGCTCATTGAAGGACACCAATGGCTGGAGAAAAACCTCGGTGAGTCTGGGCTCAGGAAGGAGAGTCTGCCCCTGTAGCTGGACCAGGGAACAGCAGGGGCTGGGCACAGGGATCGGCAGGGGGGTGGTTCCTCTCTAGGCCGATTCCACCAGGCATGGGGTCGGTATGATGGCAGGAAAGGAGCTGGGTCCCCAGGACCTGAACCCCTCAGGACCTCTGGCTTCCGTGCCCTCTCAGGAGCAACCCCACGCTCTGGCTGGGCCGTGGACCCCTTTGGACACAGCCCCACCATTCCTTACCTGCTGCGCCGTGCCAACCTGACCAGCATGCTGATTCAGAGAGTGCACTATGCCATCAAGAAGCACTTTGCTTCCACCCACAGTCTGGAGTTCATGTGGAGACAGAACTGGGGTAAGACCAGGTAGGGTGGAGGGTCACAGGAGTAGTGCTCACTGCGGAAGGGAAGGGCAGGGTATGAGGGTAAGACCCACGTCCTTCAGAGCAGACCAGCAAGCACTTGCACAGACCGCCAGAAGTACTGTCCTCCTTCCGGTTACATTGGGGATCAATCACATTGACCTCTGGCCTCTACAGAGCCCCCCGTCTATACTGAGGGTCTGTCCCAGGAACTGTGGGCTCCAGATCCCTCCCTGTGCCCCTTGGCCTGCCCGTCTTCTGCAGCCTTAAGTCTGGTCCAGGCCTCACCTTCTGTCAGAGCTGCACGTGGCTGGAGCAGATCCCCACCCTCCTGGCATCTCCGTGACCCGCTCCGGAGGCTGCCTGCTGGTGGCCGACTGCCCGGTGTGTCTTCTACAGACTCGGACTCCAGCACAGACCTCTTCTGCCACATGATGCCCTTCTACAGCTACGATGTGCCCCATACCTGTGGCCCGGATCCCAAGATCTGCTGCCAGTTTGATTTCAAACGCTTGCCTGGTGGGCGCATAAACTGCCCCTGGAAGGTGCCGCCCCGGGCGATCACAGAGGCAAACGTGGCTGAGAGGTATTTGCTCCCGGCCTAGGCTGGGCCATTTTCACTCCACAGGGGAGCCAGGAGACCTGGCCTTGGTGTGGGCTCTGCTGCACGCGGGTGCTTCTGGTTGTACGTCTGTAAAATGGCAGGCGGGGGGCGGTGGGGCTCAGGTGGTGAGTTCAGGTCCACAGCCGCTAAGGTGGCGGCTCCTTCACTGAGCCTCCCTGGAAAGCTGGAGCAGCTCTAAGGAACCACCTTTTCCAGAATGGTTTTATTTCCCCAAATGAGTGTGTTTCCCAGCGTCCTAACAAGCTGCCAGAGCCGGTTGACCGACTCAGAAGTGAATAATTCTTAAAAAAGGTGAAGTTTCTTGTACCATGTGGCCTAATATGCCTTCGTTTACTGCAGGCATCTTGCCTTAGCTTGATTAGGCCAGGATCCCCCAGTGCTTGTGGACCATTCACAACATGTTCAGTCCTGCCCAACAGCCCCCAGCATCAGAGAAAAGCACACCTGTCCCCCCTGGGGGGTTGTTAGGGACCCCTAAAGATGTCTCTGTGGCTGAAGTCCGCCCCTGCCTCTGCCCACCTTGGAAAGAACAGATTACCAGTGACCTGAACCGTGGGTTAGCTGGAACCCACTAGCCTTGAGAATATAACAAGTTGAGCTGGTTTTCATGAGGCAATACTCTGATTTCCATGATGTCCACGAGGTGAAGCATGTGACCAAAAGGGAAAGAAAGTGGTCTTTTGTTTCTGAAAGCCAGAAATCTAAATGCAGATTCCAAGCAAGGATCCAGGACTAGAAAGGGGTGATTTTTCTTAAAGCAGCAGCTGTGATCAGATGCCAGCCCAGCTTTGCAGAGAGCAAGTCATGAGAGTAACTTCGTTTTCTCCTTTGAAAGGCTTACAAGGCTGATAAATTTGAGGGAAGTGGTATTCTAGGAGTCCTCTCTTGAGAACAAAGTAGGAGAGTACAAGCTGGATCAGCACAGTTAAGTAGCTTAGTGGCAGGCTGACCTACAATACCTATAACATGCCAACGACTGGGTTGGTCTAAATGGAGAAAAAGCTTTAATGATATGCTACAAGGTTTTGGTTTCTTATTGATTTTACCAGTAACTTCGATGAAAAAGAAAGTGACAAACGTGTGTATATAGTTCCTACTGTGTACCAGGCGCTAGTCTGAATTTTATTTATTTGTGTTTATTTATTTATTTATTTATTTATTTATTTTTGAGAGCAAGAGAGAGCACAAGTGGGGGCGGTGCATAGAGAGAGGGAGACAGAATCCGAAACAGACTTCAGGCTCTGAGCTGTCAGCACAGAACCCGACTTAGGGCTCAAACTCACGGACCGTGAGATCATGACCTGAGCCAAAGTTGGATGCTTACCCCACTGAGCCACTCAGGCGCCCCTACCAGGTGCTGTTCTAAGTATGTAGCAAATAGTAATTTATTTAGTTCATTTTAACTTTCATAACATTATGATGGTAGGTACTGATGCTATTCTCATCTTATAAAAAACCGAGGCCTAGCAAGGTTAAGTAGCTTAACCAGGGTCACTCAGCCAGTACATGTAGAGCTGGTATAGTATGGTTCTGATTTTAGGTCTTCAGAGCTGTGCTCACTTGTGGGCAAAGTGAAGCTGGGGTGTCAGAATGAGGACCCCCCCCAAAAGGATCAGGATCCCAAAAGATCTCAGTAGGTTGTGTGCGACGTGGGTCGAATCCAACCAGACGGGATTTATCGGATGTAAATGTAAAGTTCCATCCTTAGTCTCAGGAAAGAGAACAGGAAAGGGTCGGGATGGGGAGAAAGGCCCTTGCTGAACCTCACGTGTGGGAAACCCGTGTGGTGGCCGAGGTCGGCACTGGTGTGACCGTGGGGCTGCCGGAGACGCCCCTGTACACGCACGCGGCACACCGGGCTGGCCGAGGTGTGTGTCCCGCCTTCTGTTTGCCGGTCGGCCCACCCCGGAGTCCCGCATCAGCGCCAGGCCCCTCATCCTGAGGGACGTGGGCAGAAGGGCGGCTGGAGAACCGCTGGTGATGCAGGGGTGGGGGGTGGGGAGGGGGGTGCCGGGCTTGTAGAGCCTGAAGGGAGGCACAGGGGAATGCGGCACGTCTGTGGTGTGTGTGAAGGACCCCGGGGCAGGGGCGTGCTGTTGTGCATGGTGTCGGCCTGGAGTCCGGGAACTGCAGCCGAGCATAGGAAGACCCGGGCCGCCCCGCTCCCTTCCTCTGCGCCGAGCCTCTGTGTCAGGCCCGCCCCCTTCCGCCCACAGGGCAGCGCTGCTCCTGGACCAGTACCGGAAGAAGTCCCGCCTGTTCCGAAGCAACGTCCTCCTGGTGCCGCTGGGGGATGACTTTCGATATGACAAGCCCCAGGAGTGGGACGCCCAGTTCTTCAACTACCAGCGGCTCTTTGACTTTCTCAACAGCAAACCTGACCTCCATGTGCAGGTGGGGGGGGGGGGGGATGGGAGGGGGGACACTGAGCTGGGGAGGGGGGAGGCCCATGGTGCTGCAGCCTGGCCCTTCCCGAAGGCACCGTGCTCCCCGTTCCCGACTCTTGGGCAGGGTCTCCCTTTGGTGTGAGAATTCCTTGCCGGCTCCCGGGCTTGGCATGCGGTGGGAAAGGGTGGGATGTAGTGATCCCAGGTGGGGTGCGTAAGCAGAATCCTTGCCCCTGGCACTGGGCTGCAGCACGGTGGTGGGGGAGGGGGTTGACAGGTCCCAGAAGACTCCGGAACTGATGGAAGCGGGTTTTTGGGGTCCCCACAGGCCCAGTTTGGCACCCTCTCTGACTATTTTGACGCTCTGTACAAGAGGACAGGGGTAGAGCCGGGGGCACGGCCCCCAGGGTTTCCCGTGCTGAGCGGGGATTTCTTCTCCTATGCCGACCGAGAGGACCATTACTGGACAGGCTATTACACTTCCCGGCCCTTCTACAAGAGCTTGGACCGGGTCCTGGAAGCCCACCTGCGGTGAGATTCCCGCCTTCCGCCTTCCTGGCTGGAAGGAGTAGAATCGGCTGTGGGATTTAAGGAAGGGCTGGATTGGCTCAGAAGGCCCTAGAAAGGCTTGGAGACCAAGGCAGGCAGAGATGTGGTGGAAAGAAGGGAATGGGGCTTGCTGAGCGAGGGCGGGCCTGGGAGTTGTGTGGGCAGGAGGCTGACCTCTGTCTCTGGGCAGGGGCGCGGAGATCCTGTACAGCCTGGCTGTGGCTCACGCGCGCCGCTCTGGACTGGCTAGCCAGTACCCGCTCTCCAACTTCGCCCTTCTGACGGAAGCGCGGCGCACCCTGGGGCTCTTCCAGCACCACGATGCCATCACCGGCACTGCGAAGGAGGCGGTCGTGGCAGACTATGGCGTCAGGTGGGGGCCCTCTCCTGCTCCCCGTCGGCCCCACACCCTTGCCCGCTGTCCCAAAGAAAGGCTGTGCTGGCGGTCAGGGGGCAGGCCTGCCGGTGAGGTGCACAGTCTGTGGCCATCTTCTCCACGGTCCCTCTCCCACCCCCTGTCCCCCGCAGGCTCCTGCGCTCCCTCGTCAGCCTGAAGCAGGTCATCATCAACGCGGCACACTATCTGGTGCTGGGGGACAAGGAGGCTTACCACTTTGACCCTGAGGCTCCCTTCCTCCAGATGGTGAGCCCCCTCCTCCATCTGCTCCGGGCGCCCTCGGGCGTGTGCGGTCCCATCCAAGAGCAGTGGTGTGAGGGTGTCGCTCTTCTTTTCCTTCCCTGCCCTGGGGTGAAGGATCTGTGGCCAGGGAAGCTGGTGGTCCACATCCGGGACAGGTAGGGGAGGAGGCAAGACTCCGAGCCAGGCCAAGGCCCGTGACGGTTCTTCCCTTGCCACTCCCTTAACTCCAGGATGACACCCGCTTAAATCACGATGCCCTGCCGGAGCGCACAGTAATCCAACTGGACTCCTCGCCCAGGTGAGCCAGACCAGGCCAGGCACAGAGGCGAAGCCACTCTGGCTCCCGACACCGTCTCACCCCCTCACCTGCCCAGATACTCTTGGCCTCTGTTTCTGCCTCCGTTGCCCAGGAAAAGCCTGCCTGGGTGAGCCTGCCTCTACCTGCAGGTACGTGGTGCTGTTCAACCCGCTGGAACAGGAGCGGTTCAGTGTGGTGTCCCTGCTGGTCAGCTCGCCCCGGGTGCGTGTCCTTTCTGAGGAGGGTCAGCCCCTGGCCGTGCAGATCAGCGCACACTGGAGCTCTGCCACTGACGTGGTCCCTGACGTCTACCAGGTAAGGTGGGGGCCCGGGAGGTGGGCCCCAGCCCTCCGTGCTCATCCTCGGCCTCTCCCCGGGGCCTCCCTCTGCCTTGTGACACCCGCCTCCCGCCCTCCTGCTTGCGCCCCAGGTTGGGGACAGCCGTCTTGGGGAGAGGGGTTGCCCAGAGGACAAGCACTGTTGGCATTTGGGTCTGTCCTCGAAAGGCAGGTGAAGTTTGATAAACTATGATAATAGTGAGGATGGGGGCCGGGGTGTCGTGTTATTTCTTCGTTCATCAAGTGTTTATGGAAAGTTAATGTGCGATTGCCATTTCATAGTTTCTCAAATAGCATTTGAGACTCCTAAAAGTCTGACCCGAAGCAAGTAATGTCACTTCCACCTTCAGAGGAGGGGACAGAGGCCCCAGCAGGTACAGGGATCTGCTCAGACTTTATCAGTTAGTAAGAAAGCCCCAGGACTAGAATCCCGGGCCTGCATCCAGAACTGGTGCCCGTGCTGTGGGCCGCGCTTCCTCACCCTTCCTGTGCCAGCAGGTGTCTGTGCCCATCCGCCTGCCAGCCCTTGGCCTCGGCGTGCTGCAGCTGCAGCTGGGCCTGGACGGGCACCGCACCCTGCCCTCCTCTGTGCGCATCTACCTGCACGGCCGGCAGCTGTCCGTCAGCAGACAGGACGCCTTCCCTCTACGCGTCATTGACTCTGGCGCCGGTGACTTCGCCCTCAGCAACCGCTACATGCAGGTCTGGTTCTCAGGCCTTACCGGGCTCCTCAAGGTAAAGGGCCAGGGCGGGGAGCCGAGGAGGGTGTGCGTGGCGGTGGGGCGGTGCTGAGCCAACACCCGACTGACGGCGGGCCTCGGAGTGGGCCGTCTTGGCTCCGGGCTGACGGCACGGGGAAGCTGGGCTGGCTCCTTGGGGAAGTTCGTCCGTGCCCTCCCAGGGGGCAGGCCTGACATGCTGGTGTGGGGCCAGGGGTCAGGGCTGTGTTTCTTGGCAGAGCATCCGAAGGGTGGACGAGGAGCAGGAGCGGCGGGTGGACGTGGAGTTCCTCGTCTATGGCACCCGCACGTCCAAAGACAAGAGCGGAGCCTACCTCTTCCTGCCTGACGGGGAGGCCCAGGTACCCTAAAGACTCCTCAAACCCCCGCAGGCCTCGGGAGGCCCCGCCAGCGGAGGGCACGAGGAGCCACGTGACCCGAGGCGGTGAGGCGGAGGGGCGCGGGCCTTCCTCCAGGACGGTGCCTGCTGCCAGGGCCCTCGCGGGGGCCGCCTCCGGGAGGTGGGGTGGCCGAGGAACGGCCACGGGGGCTCGAGCCGGCCCAGCCAGGGGTCTCGGGCGGAGGCCTGCCGGCAGAAGTACTTCCGCCGAGGTCGGGCCGGTGCCCCCAGGCTTTGCCTTCCGTGCTGTGGCTTCAGCTGCCGCCTACTCTTTCCCCAGCCCTACGTCCCCAGGGACCCCCCCGTGCTGCGTGTCACCGAAGGCCCTTTCTTCTCAGAGGTGGTTGCGTACTACGAGCACGTTCGCCAGGTGGTCCGGCTCTATAACCTGCCAGGTGAGCCCTGCCGCTCGGAAGGTCCGAGGGGAGGCGGGGGCTGCAGGGGTGTGCGCTGCTCTTCCTTTTGCTCACGGCTCATGCGTCTGTTCCCAACAGAGGTATAGTTTGCAATGGGGTCACGGTAATTCTCTGAGAAGGTCCTCCAGAAATGCGGGGCGTCACCGGGGGTCTGGGCACAGCCTCTCCCTGCCCAGTCTCTCTGGCCTCTCCATGCTCGCCCTTTGTCTTTGTGCCCAGGGGTGGAGGGGCTGTCTCTGGACATGTCGTCCCTGGTGGACATCCGGGACTACGTCAACAAGGAGCTGGCCCTGCGCATTCACACAGACATTGACAGCCAGGGTGCCTTCTTCACGGACCTCAATGGCTTTCAGGTGATTTTCGGGGCCCCAGAGAGCACAGGCAGCAGGCACTGGGAGCGGTCTGCCCTGAGGGAGGAGGAGGAATCAGAGACGAGAGTGATCAGGGACTCCTTCAGACTGGGGACCCGTTGGTCCCACATGGTGCCCGGATGCCCGTGACCTGTTGGCCTTCCCCTCCCAGGTGCAGCCCCGGCGCTATCTGAAGAAGCTACCCCTGCAGGCCAACTTCTACCCCATGCCGGTCATGGCCTACATCCAGGACGCCCAGAACCGCCTCACCCTGCACACTGCGCAGGCCCTGGGTGTCTCCAGCCTGCACGATGGTGAGCGGGGCAGGAGCTGGTGCACAGAGTGATGGGCAGGGTGGAAGCCCATCTGTGCCCCCGGCCTCTCCCCTCAGCAGTCCCCACCCCTACCCAGTCCACATCACCTCCATGCCTGTAGAACCATTAACAGCAAGCCATTAACTCCCGCCAGTCACACACGGGCATGGCAGGAGGGCAGGCCACTGCCGTCACCCTCGCCCCTAGCGGAGGCAGCCTTGGAGGTGACACGGGGGGGGGGGGGGGCGCTGGGTGCCCCATTGGAACCCTTTAAGAATCATCATGGTATTGAACAGTTACTCTCCTGGTCAGGGACGGGAGTAGGGACAGTTGAAAAAGTGCATATGATGTTATAACAGCAAAGAAGAAAAACATATGCTGTTTTTAAAAGAGAGAATGGCATTTTTAAGAATTCAAACAAGGGCATGAGGAGTGCTGGCCTGGGGCTGGGCACTCCGGGCCAGCTGAGGTGGCTCCTACGTCCTCCGAGTAAAGTGAACACTTTGCTCTTGGTGGCCTCTGAGGCCTTCAGATGGTTCGTGTTAGGGACAGAGCCTTTATGCACGGCTGAGCCGAGAGGCTTCGCCCGGGGGTTGGTGGCTGGGGCAGTGGAGGCCTGACCCCCTGCTGCAGGAGTGTGGCTCTGATCGCCCCGCTGTCAGGCTCTGCCACGGTTCTGTCTTCGCTGTCGACTGCTAGCTGAACCCCATGGGATTCTCTCTGCCTTTCTGGAAAATAGCATGCTGAGAGATTATTGTTACATACGCACGGGTCCGTTTTAGGACTTTCGGATATCTTTCCAAAAAAGGATTGCTCAAGATACAAATACGTAGGAACTACAGAAGTCAGAATGTCAGGCTGGGGAGATGGTTAGGGCCATCCGAGTGGACGCTCTCAAGAGATTCTTAGAAAAACAGGTGCTGGGAAAAATCCTCACCCCAACATATGTCTGCTTTGCGGCCAGCCCTTCCCCAAGCGTATTTCACGAAGAAAGCACAGGCGGTCATCTGCCATCCCTTTTCCCCAGGGTGGCCACAAACGGCACCTGATTGGAGCTTCTGTCTGATTTGCCATCTGCCTGTTCTCTCCGCACTCTCCTTGTGACGGACGAGGCGGCAGAGCTGGAGTCTTTCCCAGCCGAGGAGGAGGGTGGGAGGGCGCGGGTTCTAGTCCCAGCAAGCTCTGCCCCAGCTGCCTGGACCGGGGCCGCTGCAGCGAGCGCTGTTGGCTGGCGATGGCAGTTTTGTGTTCGCTGGTTTACTCTGTTCCAGTGGCCAGTGCAGCTAGCGATCGCCGCCCGAGCTCCCAGGTCTGTTCCCCCTCCTCGGGCACGGAGCGTGGGCGGTAAACTGCCAGGGCCTGCTTGCTCCCTCCGGCCTCTTTTGTTTCCTCTTCTGTGATACCGGCCCTTCGCTCGGTCCCCTTCCAGCTCCAGGCCCCCGCTCCTCCTCTCCTGAGTGACTCCGCTTGAGGCTGTAGCTCCCCGGGCTATTCCCTCGGGGCCTGTGGTTGGGATTCTTCCAAAGCCCAGTATCTGCTTGGGGCTCACGGTGAACTTCCCCAGGCCAGCTGGAGGTGATCCTGGACCGTCGGCTGATGCAGGACGACAACCGGGGTCTGGGCCAAGGGCTCAAGGACAACAAAAGAACCTGCAACCATTTCCGCCTGCTGTTGGAACGGCGAACCCTGGGCAGTGAGGTAAATTCTGGACCTCCCTCCCGGGGAGCCAGGTCAGGCTGGTCCCTTGGGCGGCAGAGCTAGAGGCGGGCGAGGGGTAGCGAGACTAGTGCTTCTCCTGGGGTGCGGGGGGTCAGTCTGACGCTCTGCTTCTCCATCTCCGGCAGCCTGGCACCTCCCTTCTCCCACAGCGTCCTGTCGCCCATGCCCCCGAGCCATCCCCCGCCTTCCTCTGTGCCCCCTCCCCGCCGCCATGTTCTCTAACCCTCTCTGCTCCAGCCCCGTTCATCTCATGGCTTTCTTTGCCCCCACCAGCCTGGCTTTTTCTCCAAACTGGCAGCCATGTTTAGGGGCTTGATCTTTCACAGCAGCAGGAGCGATAACCGAGAGGTAAGGGCCAGCCACGGGGGTCGAACTAGTACTGGCCAGCGGTAGCTGGACTCGGAGCCTGCGGAGGATGGAGCCTGCCACCCAGCCTCCCTGTCTGTGGCTCAGTCCTCACCCACCAAGGAGCGACTGACCACCCGCTGTGCTTTAGGGCCCGAGAGGGACACAGACTCTGACACTGACCCTGCTCCCCAGGACTTCCCTCGGGAGTAGGGGTGGGGGGTAGGCAGAAGTAGCTTGGCTGGTAGTAGTGGGAGAACGTTGTGAGCCAAGGGGATCGAGGACAGGTTCTGGGGGACGTGTTGACCAGGCACAGCTGTGATGGATGGCGGTCTGACGTAAACACAAGGACTGGGGTGCCTGGATGGCTCAGTCGGTCGGGCTTCCGACTTCGGCTCAGGTCATGATCTCACGGTCTGTGAGTTTGAGCCCCGCGTCGGGCTCTGTGCTGACAGCTCGGAGCCCGGAGCCTGCTTCGGTTCTGTGTCTCCCTTTCTCTTTGTCCCTCCCCCACTCACGCTCTGTCTTTGAAAAATGAATAAACCTTTAAAAAATTTTTTTTAAAAAAAGCACAAACTAAGGCAGAGGGAGACCACGTAAACAGGGAAGAGCAGTGAGTTCACTCAGCTAGACCATGGCCGCTAGTCCAGCGTGGTAGCTTCTAGCCACATGTGGTTATTTAAGTTAATTAAAATTAAATATAGGGGCACCTGGGTAGCTCAGTGGGTGAAGGATCCTACTTGATTTCAGCTCAGGTCAGGATCTCAAAATTGTTGAGTCTGAGTCCTGTGTTGGGCCCCACTCTGACAGCATGGAGCCTGCTTGGGATTCTCTCCCCCCGCCCCCCGCTCCTCCACCGCTCACATTCTGCCTCCTTCTCAAAATAAATAGACTTAAAAGAACTAAATATAATAAGTTCAGTTCTTCAGTCATACTGGCCACATTTAAGTGCCCAGTGGCCACAAGTGGCTAGCAGCTACTCTATTAGTGCAGGTGTAGCTTATTTCTATCTTTGCAGAAAGTTCTAGTGGCCGTTGCTGGGCTAGCATGGGGTCAGGGTTCGGTTGGGGCAGACTAGTGGGCCCAGAACGGCTGGCTGTGGGGCCTGGACTTTATGTGGGAGGCCAGTGCAGGATCTGAGCACGGAGGGACGCTGTCGGACTCTGCCCTGAGCTTGTCCATCTAACAGTAGGAATAGGGCAGATCTCCAGGGAGCCTGGAGGCAGGTGATACTTTACAGGCTGTTCAAGCGGGAAATGTTGGTGGCTTGAACTGAGCCGCGGGAGGGAAAGGTTGGGGGTGGGTGTGAGGATACTGCCAAGATGGGGAGAGATTCTGGGCGATTGGAAGGAAGGTGGCACTAGGGACAGAAGTCCAGAGGACAGAAAAGTGGCCGCCTTGGGGGAAGTGCAGCTTAGGCCTGTGAGTGTGGCATACAGGGCAGTCACCCAAGCGGCCGCCCCCGGTCGGAACAGCTTGGGGAGCACTGGGCCCGAGGATCGGGGCTGGCACTATGGGTGTGGGGCTGGACCCGGAACCACAGGATCACTCAGGGTACTTGCTCCGTCCGTTATGGGCACACATCTGTCTGTCACCCGTTCTCCCGCACTGAGGATCTGCGATGGGAGATGGATGGCGCTCACAGGGCGTGTGCTCATGTTAGTGTGAAAGCAGAAACCCCCCAAGGTAGAGGAGACGTGTCCCTCGTAGGTTGTGGGAGATGGGGAGTGACCACACGTGGAGGGTGCTGGTGCCTTCCAGACGCTTCAGGGAAAGCTCTCTGCCCCTTCACCCACATCTCGGCCGACCTTGCAGGTCCAGGATGGCCGCACTACCAGCTACCCATCCCTCCTCAGCCACCTGACCTCCACGTACCTGAATACCCCCGTGCTTGCCCTGCCCGTAGCCAAGAGGCAGCTCCCGGGCCCCGGTCTGCGCTCATTTCATCCCCTGGCCTCCTCCCTGCCCTGCGATTTCCACCTGCTTAACTTGCGGACGTTGCAGGCCGAGGTGAGTACCCCGCCCCGCTCTGTACCTCCAGGACCGGATTCTGGCCTTTCCTCACCCACACTCCTCCTGGTCCTGGTCCCGGTGCTGCCTCGAGGGCAGTGCTGTTGCACCCGTGAGCGCTGAGCAGCACCCGCCCCCACCACCCCTTATGTGTCTGTCACCCAGGACGATGCCCTGCCCTCGGCAGAAACCGCACTCATCTTACACCGCAAGGGTTTCGACTGCGGCCTTGAGGCCAAGAACTTGGGCTTCAACTGCACCACGAGCCAAGGCAAGGTGAGAGGGGCCTGGTACAAGTAGGAACACGGTGCACCAGGGCACAGCAGGCATGGGGCTTGGGAGACTGCGGTGAGGTGGGCAGCGGAGAGAAAAGGGAGCAGCCATTGATGAGTGATTTCAAAGCAACTGAGGCCTGGCTAGGGCACGTTCTGTACAAGGCATGTGCTCCGTGAGTAGGGGCCACGGCCAGATGCAGTGGAAAACATCAGATATAAAAATCCAGGGGCGCCTGGGTGGCTCAGTCGGTTGAGCGTCCGACTTCGGCTCAGGTCATGATCTCACAGTTCATGAGTTCGAGCCCCACGTCGGGCTCTGTGCTGACAGCTCAGAGCTTGGAGCCTGTTTCGGATTCTGTGTCTCCCTTTCTCTCTGAACCTCCCCCGTTCATGCTCTCTCTCTCTCTGTCTCAAAAATCAATAAAGGTTAAAAAAGTAAAAAAAAAAAAAAAATCCAAAGCCGTCATGCTGCGACTCTGAAAGCTCTGGTCATGGTTCAGGCAGGTGCTGACAGGTGCCCCCGTGTGCCACAGCCCATGCTGGGCACTGGCGATTCCGGAGTGGACTTAACACAGTCCCTGTCTTCAAGGAGTTCGCTGCTCAGTGCAGTGGTTCCTACCCTGAGGTCTGTGGATGGGCTTTGGGGTTGAGCAGAGTGAGCCCCTGGCCCGAACACAAGCTCTCGTGCACAGCTGGGCACCATGTTGCCCAGAGGGGCCAGAGCCTCTGTGAGGTTCTTAAAGAGGCAGCAAGTCATACAGAGAAAAGAGCTGTGTCATATAACTTGTGAACACCCAGCACAGCCCTGTGCCGTCTTTTCTCTCCACAGGTGGCCCTGGGGAGCCTTTTCCACGGCCTGGATGTGGGTTTCCTGCAGCCAACCTCCTTGACGTTACTGTACCCTCTGGCCTCCCCCTCCAACAGCACTGACATCTATTTGGAGCCCATGGAGATTGCCACCTTCCGCCTCCGCTTGGGCTAGCACTTCCTGTGGCCTGAAGAGAAAGTTCATCCACAGAGACTGCCTCTTACATAAGGTCGGGTTGGACAAACCAGATGGGTATCCTGTCCCGGTCTACCTCTCAGAACTGTGACAGACTGGGCTCTGCCCTCATTTTCTGTTTCTCGTTGCTTCTGTGTTCGGTGGCAACCCCAAACCCGGTGTTGGGTAGACAGGGCAGATGCTAGTGAGATCTTGGCCAGAGGGTCCTTGGTCAGAGTGGGCGGTGCCAGCCTCTGCTTTGGGTTGTGTGCGGCACCCATTGGGCACAGGCTCAAGCACCCACCTTTCTCCCAAAATGGGATGGAGGAGAAGCAGGGTCAGGAAAGATAGGGAAGGCTGAGTGGGTAGGAGCCCAGCGCCAGGGTCACTGGAGGTGGGAGCTGGTTCTGGGTGGGGGGGTCCTCTGGTTACGTAGGAACTGGATGTCCTGATGTGAGTGGGAACTGAGTGATGGCTGGGTGGGGACCCAGAGTTAGCAAGGTGGAGGAAGAGGAATCTCCACTTTCTGTGATGACTCCACTGGGAGGACTCCACGCCTCGGCTAGCGGCTGTGGTGCGGCAGGAAGAGACCATGCGTCCCTAGAGACCATGTCATGGCTAGAGGTCATAGCACACTTCAGGTACCAAAACCCCCATCTGGCCCCGGGCGCCTGGTCCGTGTGTTGATGTATGAGATGGTGGCAGGGACGTGGGGTCGTCTTCCGTCCTCGCTGACGCCTCTTCTGTTCCTGTACTCTGTACACCACTGTCCTCGAGCTCCTTCCCACCCTGGGGGCATCTGGCCTGGCATACTTCCTTTCCCTGGAAGGAAAATGAAGCCTCCAGTCCACCTCCCCTCCCCATGAGCGTGAGCAATTTGAGAAGGCTTTCTGCTCCGTCCCTACGGTCAGGCCATGGAGCTTCAGCTGTGGTACATGCTTCTACAGAGGGATTTGGATCCTGGCACAGGGACTAGGGTTATGTAGAGTGAATTAGGAGGCAGTATGTCTGTTCAGCAGCCTTCATTCAGCTTCGATTAATAGAGCAAAGGTTTTGACGGTCTCTATAGATGCCGAAGCAATATTTGGTAAAGTTTAAAATCTATCCCTTGTTAAAAATCTTAGTAAGTTAAGACTACAAAGAAACTCCTAATCTAGATTAAAAATCTCTATCAGAAACCAGCAGTTAATGACATTTGAAAGAGTCAGACACCACAGGCATTCCTATAAAAGAAATTAGGCAAGGACATACTATTATTTAGCAGGGTCCTGGCACCATAATCCCCACAGTAGAGCAGGCGAAGGAGAGGAAGTTACTACTGTCATTATTTGGAGACAACAGAATGGCAACCTATAAAATCTATGAGAATCAGCTGGAGACCTAAGACCATTCTGTAAGTGGACATAAATGATAGACATCATGCTCCTGTAAGGATTTCGGCTCTCTCCAAATCAGCCCATAGATTCAGTGTGTTCCAGTGTGATTGAATACGTTTGGGATTTTGATGAGTTCTAAAGTTCATTTGGAAGAGTAAATACATGAGAGTACTAACAAATTCTGAATGGTGGTTGAGTTGGGGGTGGGGGGGGCACCGAGGGGAGGAAAGGGCACATGTCGCGTGGCATTGCCCCAGGGACTCTCAGGCAGCCACACATGGTCGTGTGACCTGGTGTGGGATCGGAAAGACAGACTGATGGAACCAAAGTCAGAGTCCAGAAGCAGACCCAGGTAGATGGGAATTTAGTGGGATAAAAGGATTATTTGAAGTGGGAAAAAGATGGATTGCTTTAAATAGTACTCTAAGTCACTGACTATCAAAGTAAGAGATCTGTAGCTCACAGTTTCCACAAAAATTAGTCCCAGAGAAAGGAACAAAAAAATTAAACTACAAAATTACTGAAGAAAATACAGGGTATTATTATACCTCTGGGGTGGAGAGCTGTTCTAAACATAACACAAAACCTGAAAGATGTAATAAGGGAAAAGATTAAACAGATTTTATTACCAAAAAATATTGAAAGTTTTATGTATGACGGAAAACATCAAGGTTAAAATACAAATGACAACCTGGGAGAAGATGTTTGCAACACCTCAAAAACCGGTGAGTTAATCATTTTGGGTGAAAGCTGGCTTTGGGGTCCTCAGAGAAGGTCCCCTGGGCCTGCTGGGCCCCTACCTGAATATCAAGAGTCCTTCCAGATCATCCAGGGCTGTTGGCAGCTTCAGGCCAGGGCACACAGAATCCTTTCTGTATCACTATGGAAGAAATAAGATTATTGATGTGAGGTGCTCAGCAGAGTGATGCATAGAGGAGCTCAATAAATAGGAGCTATGATCTTACTAGTAAAGGATGCTAAACAGTTATATTATAGCAGGTGTCAATTACTCGTATAAGATGGCTTATAATCACATGATAAGGGAGACTGTGTGCCTCCTAGGAAATGAGCAAAATAAAGGCTGTTTATCTTTGGATATCTTAGACGTACCATGAAATCATTTATCTGCCAGGAACAATGTCTACTGCTACACACTGGCCTTTTAAAACGACCTAGCGTTCAAGGTGTGGTCCGGGATCACCAGAAATACTTGTTTCAAGTCCGGCTTTTTGGCCTCTCCTCACTAGGGCTGCTCCTTCAGCCTGGATGTAGGACTGAGGGCCTGTGGAGCAGAGACTAAGACTCGCTAAGACAGATCTGTAACAGGAACAAGAAACAAACGTTCCTGTAGAACGTCGAAGAACGTAGAAGGAAAAAGGCGATTCCTGGGCACAATCTACTGAACCAATTTCTGGGATGGCAGTCAAAGGATCTACTTTTTTAACAAGCTTCCAGGTGATTCTTTTGCACACATAATTTAGAAATGGGCCTGTGATTTTAAGGCACGCAGCCACCCTTTACCACCACGTGCTGGCACTGAGGCCTCAGTTCTGAGGGTTGTAATCGTCATTAGAATCCGGATGTGACACAGAAGCAACTCAACCACCGGAAATAGCATTCTTTTCCTCCCGGGAACCCTCCATGCACTTAGAACTTAAAATACAAAGTTCTAGCCCATTTCCACGAAGAGAGGACTCCATGGCCAGTTGGAACCATGGAAGGGAGACTGAAACTAAGAACCCAGTCCTCCCATGCAGGTTGAGGCAGGCGCAGGTGGTGCTCTGATTCAGCTTGCCTAGGAGGTGGGCACAGAGAGAGAAACCTGTAGAAAGAGCGACCTCTCTAACCTCCGAGTTCACCTGCCTACCCCACGGTCACTGAGGTCAGCTAACTGCACTCATGTGCTCGCAGAGGGGGGAAATCCCAGTCTGGGTAGCAGGACTGAAGCTTACCATCCAAAATAGAGCACCCTGAAAAACATGTTTGTTTTTCACTGGCAAAAATACGTACAAATAACAAATACCTCAAGGGCGAGAACAGGCAATGGAGGAGGAGACCAGATCCTTCAAACCAATTTTACATAAAGTCTGCGGGAAATAATTCAGATCTTAACAGTTACCCGGCCCAAGTGCGTCTGCGAAGAGTCTCTGTCCGTTATGGGGCCTGACCTTGCACCTTCCTAACCGAGAGTAAACCTGATCTGAAAGTCCACTCTGGGCACAGGAAACCCTAGGGGTTGGAGATGAAGGCTTCCCAGCGTTTGGAATGTGACAGAGTTGAAGATTGAAAACACAGCACGGAGTATGGAAGCCTCGAGAAGCTCTCTCAGTGGAGGAGGAAACAGTGACAGTGACAGTCCCTGTCAGCCTGCCTGGGGACTTGCACTCAAACCGGAGGAGTGAGTGCACCTACATCTGCCTCCTCAACTCCTAATGCCTACGAATGGCAAGTGAGATATTTACAATGCCGAAGCATAGAGTAAAACGAGAGGAACTCTCCTTTGACCAAGAATGGAGAGAACAGCTACAGGCCTGAGCAGACGGGAAGCTCGCAGCTCGAGACAAAGCCCGGCAAAGGGCAGCAGCACTGGCACAGACGGCAGCAAGACTAACCCAGGAAGGCCAGAACCAGGCTGAGCAAAGAGCAGAGGAAAGCAAAGCAGAGGCTGCCGGCGAAACATGACAAAATAGAAGCGACCCCAAACGATGCTTCATGGAAATACAGTCTACGTATGGGATAAACACTGGATTCTGTGCAAATGGTACGGAGACTTTTGTGGATTTGGAAAACAGAACTAAGGAATCTACTTGACCACACCACAGAGATAAAAGGAAAACCTAAAAGAGAGGTTAAGAAAGATGGCAGATAGGGGCGCCTGGGTGGCTCAGTTGGTAAGCGTCTGACTTCAGCTCAGGTCATGATCTCACGGTTCGTGAGTTTGAGCCCTGCATCAGGCTCTGTGCTGTCAGCTCAGAGCCTGGAGCCTGCTTCAGATCCTCTGTCTCCCTCTCTCTGTGCCTCCCCCATTCTCTCTCTCTCTCAAAAACAAATTTAAAAAAAGAAATATGGCAGATAGATTTAGAAGCATTACCATAATGTTTAGTAGCTCTTTTAGGAGAGACTAGTGAATAGGGAAGAGGAAGCCTTCAAAAGGAAAGTGGAGGCACTCTTCAGAAACGAAGAAAGACAGGTGTGCGTCCTTGTGGTGAAAGTACTCACCCAAGTTCCAAGAAAGGTACATTAAAAAAAACAGTCCTCACCTACATATATTGCAAATAAATCCCTAAAAATCAACCAGATTTTTAGGAAAGAAACTCCATAAGGAAAGACTATCAGATGACAGCAGTTAGCAACAGTGAACAGGGTACCTGAAGACCAGGAAATAGTACATTCACACTTAGAGAACATAACCACTAACTCTGGATTTGGTATTAGCTACACTGTCATTCAGAGTGAGGGGGAAATGACATTTCAAACATCCAAAGGCTGAGAGTTTGCAGTGTGCAAAACTTCAGTGGAAGAAAAAAGGTGTACTTGGGGGGAAAAAAATCCAGGGTGCATCAACCAAGGGGGGGTATACCTAATAAGCACTGGCTATAAATTATAATATAGCTTAAAAAGAACCAGAATGAGAATTCTAGATAGCAATAATGTTAAGTGTTATTCCACGGGTCCTTGTTCAGAAGAAATATAAGCACACCTCAAGATTCACACGCACAAAGGAATTTTTGAGGATGAGGATGTTCACTGGAGCATTACATGGTGTAGTGAAAAGCTGAAAACAAAACTTAATTGTCTATCAGAAAGGGGGATGCATAAATAAAATACTGTCCATTCATATGGCGAAATACTACAAAGTAGTTCAAAGGAGTGAGCTAAACACTTATGAGCATCAACATGATACATCTCATGAGCATTGCTAAAGGAAAAGAAAGTTACAGGGGTGCCTGGCTGGCTTAGTTGGTAGAGCATGCGACTCTGGGTCTCAGGGTTGTGAGTTCGAGCCCAGCGCTGGGTACAGAGATTGCTTTAAAAAAAAAAAAAAAAAAGGTTTACAGAGTGATATATACTTAAGATAAAATACTCCAAGTACTATAAGGACAGTCTTTTCAACAAATGGTGTTGGAAAAATTGGATAGCCACATACCAAAGAATGAAGTTGGAAGCTTATCTTACACCATATACAAAAATTAAAATGGATCAAAGGCCCAAATGTAACAGCTAAAACTATAAAACTCTTAGAAGAAAATAGGAGGAAATCTTAATGAGGAATCTGGCAGTGATTTCTTAGGACACCAAAAGCACAGGCAATAATCCTTCTGGAAAAGATTCACACCACTCTAGATGCCATTAAGAACATGCAAGGTTCACGGGAAGAAAGCAAAATATCAACATTCACAGCATTCCAACTGGGAAATGTTGATGCCAAACTCTCAGATGACTTTGAGAGGGTCAAGACTTCCGTGGAGGAAGTCACTGCAGACGCGGTGGAAACAACAGCAAAAGAACTAGGATCAGAAGTGGAGCCTGAAGATGGGCCTGAGTCGTCACTGCAATCTCAGGATCAACCGTGACTGGGCGAGGAGGAGTTGTTTCCTGTGGATAAGCAAAGAAAGTGGTTTCTTGAGATGGAATTTACTAGTGCGATGCCGTGACGACTGTTGAAATGACAACAAAGGATTGGCAATATAACTTAAATCTGGGTTGACTCCCATTTTAAAAGTACTACTGTGGGTAAAATGCTATCACACAGCATTGTCTACTACAGAGAAATCATTAGCAGGGTCAGTCAGTGCGGCAAACTTCACTGTCTTATTTTAAGAAACTGCCGCAGCCACCCCACCTTCAGCAACCAACACCCTGGTCAGCAGCCATCAAGACAGATACTTCACCAGCAAAGATTATGACTCACTGAGGGCTCAGATGATGGTTAGCATTTTTTTTTTGGCAATAAAGTATTTTAAAATTAAGGTACATATACTATTTTCTTAGAGACCTAATGCTGTTGCACACTTAATATGCTGCAGTAAAATGTAAACCTAACTTGTATATGCACTGGGAAAGCAGAAAGTACATTTGACTCGCTTTATTGTGATATTCTCTTTATTGTCATGGTCTGCAACAGAACCCACGATGTCTTCAAGGTATGCCCATAATCTCAAATGGCTCAGGGGAAAAAGTTCCTTATTCTGTACTTCGAACTTTGAAGTTTCTGGTTGTTTAAAAATACATATTTAACAGATTAAAAAATCAGATACCTATTACATCGGCTCAAATCAAACATCTAGGGAGGCCTTGGACTCATCATCCATCCAGCCCCACTAGCCACTTCAGACCTGATCTTTACCATGTCCAGTAGTTGGAGCTGATCTCAGTGTGGCCACTTTTGTCTGTTTAAAAAGGCCCTGGGCAGAGACGGGTGGGGGGGGGGCGGCCAGTAGGGGGCGTCTGGCTGGCTCAGTCAGTAGAGCAAGACTCTTGATTTTGGCATGGTGAGTTCCAGCCCCATGTTGGGTGTAGGGATTACTTAAAAATAAATAAGTAAATAAACTTAAAAAAAATTTTTAAAGTCCCAGTAGTGTGGCAAAAAGAGAGGGGATTGTGGTCTTCTGTTACTGTCTCTCTATTTGATCGTTAACAAGTCTTCTCACCTCCCTGAGCCTTGCATTTTGTCTCTGTGAAAGGAGAACAGTATCCCCACCCTTCACTGTCTCATGTGGTTATTATAAAGAACAGATGAAGTAACACAAGTTAAAAGGTGTTTTTGTAAAACAGCAAGCACCTTGTGACAATTTACCCCTGCATTCAGTAGGGTGATTTTTATTGTCCTGAAGCCTTAATTTTAGGTCACTTAAAAACTGTAGATTTATTACATGTGTGTGTGTGTGTGTGTGTGTGTGTGTATAAAGTTTAAGGGAATAAAATTTTTTTTTTAAAAAAAAATTTTTTTTTTCAACGTTTATTTATTTTTGGGACAGAGAGAGACAGAGCATGAACGGGGGAGGGGCAGAGAGAGAGGGAGACACAGAATGGGAAGCAGGCTCCAGGCTCCGAGCCCTCAGCCCAGAGCCGGACGCGGGGCTCGAACTCACGGACCGCGAGATCGTGACCTGAGCCGACGTCGGACGCTCAACCGACTGAGCCACCCAGGCGCCCCTAATAAACATTTTTTTTAATATTTATTTTTGAGAGAGACAGAGTGAGAGCAGGGGAGGGGCAGAGAGAGGGAGACACAGAATCCGAGTCAGGCTCCAGGCTCTGAGCTGTCGAACTCGGGGCTCGAACTCAAAAACCGTGAGATCATGACCTGAGCGGAAGTGGGAAGCTCAACTGACTGCGCCACCAGGCGCCCCAATAAACTCCTTTTAAAGGCCACCTTGTTGCCCTTCACCATTGTCCCCCCCACAGACACTGCGATGGGCGTTCGTTGGGTACGTACCATCGTGGTCTAGCACGAAATGGCCTTTGACCTAACAACGATTTTCTCACCTCCCAGGCGTACCCTTTCCGAGGGGCCAATAAGCCCCAGCTGCTCAGCAGTGACCAAAAACCCTTCACCGGAAGACCTCTGCCCGCGGCGCCACGAAGCGGCCCGCCCCCTATCCTAAACTCCGCCCACCCCAGGGCTCGCGGGCTGGGCCGCCCCGACCACTTCCGGAGGTGCCCGGAAGTCCATGTCACTTAGCAACCCAAGGCACTGGCAGAAGGCTAGCGCTGAGACCTGGGATGGGCTGCGGTCTGGGACCCGCAGTCCCCCACCGGTCCTGTCATATTGCTCCTGGGGTCTCTCCAGGGCTCAGCAAGAGCAGCCAGTAAGCAGGTGTCATTCCTTTCCAAAACGTCAGTCATCCCATCCCGTTTTCTTAAGGAGGGCGACGACTACCATTTTTTGAGCACCTATGTGTCAGGCTCCATCTGAGACGTCACATAATCCAACCCTAATAATTACACAGCCTGTCTCACTGTTAAGGAAACCAGGCTCAGAGGAGTTGAGGCGCTCAACCTGAGGAACCTTTCCCCGGGGGACACACAATTGGAACCCTGACATGTTGAATCTCGCATCCCAGTTCCCCATTCAGGAGGTTGGGGAAGGAGCAGCAAGAACTTAACACTTTACCCAAAATGTTTTATTTTCCATAATGACTTATGCGTGTTTATATAAGCCCAAGTCCCGGGGGGGGGGCGGAGGGGGGCAGGGTTTTGGCCCATGCAAAATAGCAAAGAGACCCAAGGAGAAGGGGCAGTAAATGCGTTAGAAATGGATGAGCTGCATCTGATTTCCTCAATCCAGGGCTCAGCTTAGTTGGCAGGAAACATTGAGAGATATCTGGGCTGAATAAATCAGGGAGTGAGATCCAGAGGCACCAAAAGGTTGGAATATGATTCCTTTCTGGCCGGAGGAGGCTGAAGTCTGGGCCACCTGGTGGCTGCAAGCACTGCTCAGAGTGTCAGCCCCCGCTCCTTAAACAGCTGCTTTAGAGCCTCTTCCAGCTGTCGGTTTGTTCCCTGAAGCCCCTTCACCACTTGCGCCGCCCACTCGAAGTATTCCTGGACTCGATGTTCAGACCATCCTGCATGAGAACGGACAGAAAACTGCTCCTAGGACATCCAGGACAGTATTGGATTTTGCCCACTTCCTGGAGGGCGTGGTGCCCGGCCATGAGATGAGTGCCTGCTGGGATCTGTCCAGAACACTTGCCCTGGGCCCAGTTACTGTTATTTCTACGGTGTGAAAGGAGACCAGAGTGGTCTAGTATTAGCTTGGGGAGTCAACAAGAAAGCCCAGGCTCTTTTCTTTCCAGGGGAACTGACCAACCTGTGCCTGGGGAAGGTGGGCGTCCCTCCCCTTCCCCTCAGGGCAGGTGGGGGGAGCGTACCCTCTGGGGTGCAGCGATTCAGGTCCCTCAGATTGTACAGCTTGTCTGCCAGCTTCACCAGTTTAGCCCCGGGACTGCTGTGGGGAGCCTGCTCCACCTGCAGCCGCTTCCTCTCCAGCTTGGGCAGAGTCTTGTCATCTGTTACCTCCTCCACCAGGCGCCGCACTTGTGCCCCGAAGTGCAGCTCCACCTCATCCAGGGTGGTGTCTGTGTCCTCCACTGTGTCATGGAGCAGCGCTGCCTGGGGACAGGCTTCCACTTAGCCCTGCGGCTCCAGCCAAGGGGTGCTCAGGGCTGAACGGGGCCCCTGATCCCCACCCTAGCTCCTAGTGGAGGAACGACGAGAGTTACCTGTAACACCACAATGTCAGTGACTCCCGCCTCATGGGTCAGGATCCGAGCCACACCTGACGGGGCAAAGCAGGAAGTCAGAACTGAGGGAGTCCCAGGCTGCGTGTTGTGGATTCTGTAGAGCCAGGTGTGGCTTCTCACTAGCCAGATGACCTTGGGCAAGTCCTTTACTCTCTTTGGGTGTCAACTGTGCAGAGGAACAGTGATGCCTACCGCCCCGGGTTGTTGTGAGGCTTAAACACGAAAGGTGCCTGGCACAAAGCCTGGTACAGAGCGGGTGCTCAATGAGGTGTAGGCCCTCCGCGTTCCCGTCCCGGTCCCCACCCCCTAGACGCCGCTGCGGCTGCTCCCGAGGCGGTGCGCCCACCGATAGGGTGGTTGATGTAGGGTGTCCCTTCGGGGTCCTTCCGCCGCTGTAGTCGGTGCTTGCGAGCTGCGAAGTCGGCAGCCTCCACTAGCTGCGTGGCCTCGGAGCCCATCGCCGGGGTGGGGCAGGCGACTGAGGTCCCCAGAGTCCCTGGAGCCCGGGACGGAGCGTTCACAGCGCCCCCTGGCGCCTCGGAGGCCGGGGGGGGGTTCTGGCTCAGACTGGTTCTCTGCAGCTGATATCCTGGCGGAGAGAGTAAGGGAGTTTGGGAGCTGCCCTCAGCCTCGCAGCCCCTGGCGCAGGCGCTCTCCGGAGGGTGCAGGAAGAACATGGCGGGGCTCCCTGGGAGGCCACAGTCTCGGGGAAGGAGGAAGACAAACAAGAAATAAGACAGTGTCCTCACAGTGTGCCACATCCAGGGCTGGAAGACATAGGGGGCTATGGTACCTTGGAGGAAGGGCGTTCACCTGGCCTCTGGGGTCAAAGACAGCCTCTCCCAGGAGGATCCTCTCCTCCCATGAAAAGACAACCTTCAATCTGTCAATGCTCTGAAAATTCTCAAAGTGGTCCCAAAGTGGTTTTCCCTGCAGGGATGGGACTGGTTGCTATGGGCATGGGAGCCTCACCTTTGGGCCTGATCTTCTGGAAATTGGAGCCTACACTAGAAGCCTGCCCAGTAGACTCACAGGCGGCAGTGATGTTTCTGCAAGAACTGTCTTCTTTGTTCTCAGGTGCCTGGACAAAATGTTTGCATTTCTTTCTTGTGCCATAAGTGTTCCTGCTTCAGTCCCCAGGCACCTGCTGTGGGCCCCTCGGGGGATAACTGTTGTCTTGCTGTTCTGGGAGCGTGGCATTGTCAGGCCTCAGTAGGCCCTAGGATAACACTTAACACTGCTGGCTGGTGGCCATCAGCCTCCTAGAGAAATCCCCTGTCACAGCAGATGGGATCTGTGAGGTTTAAGGGGCAAGAGAGACCCGGGGACCCTGGGAGAGCTTCTCCCGTGCACGGGGACTGGCTAGTCGTGAGGTACAGTTCTCCAGTCAGACGGGTAGCTTCTGTGCTTTCGGGTGGTAGCTGGGGCAGATGAGGGCTCAAGGGAAAAGTTAATGGAAGGACTTGCCCTTGTTTTGCAGCTAGTCTTGGTGGTTGTCACGATGCAGAAGTTAGGGAGGAAAGCTCCAGAGCTGTCACTGAGGTCCCTGGGGCCTGAAATGGAACTATCAGAATTCCCAAGGCTTCCACAACAGCCTGGGAGGTGAGAGTGCGTAGACAGAAACGCTTGTCTGTTCGTCAGGCTCACGGCTCAGCTTCTCTCTCATGCTTGCTTCTGCCTTCTGGTCTTCTGAGGCTTTCCCCCTTCAGCTCAGAAAACCTTAGGCAGCTTGGAGACACAGTCCCCATGTTTTCCATCAGAAGATAGAAACTCAGTCCCTTTCATCTCTCTCTAGAGGTTGGTGACAGAGAAGCTCCAGGTTTGTATTAGTGGTGCCCAGGGGCCTTGTGGTTTTGATTTTTATTTCCTTACTGTCTGCAGCCATGGCTTAGAAAGAGAGATGTCGGGGTTCCCACGGCCAGGACCGAGGTGGAGGTGACCGCGCATGGACTTTCAGAGGAGGCTGGGCCTTTTGCTCACAGCCCTCAGCGCGGGGCTACTGCTGCTTTTCAGCTGGGTGACGCTTGCTCAGCCCATCTCTCTTTCAGGTACAGCGCTCTCCTCTCCCCTCTGCGCGTGCCCCTCTTCAGATCCCCTATCATTTCAGCAGGGGATGGGCTGCTCTGGGGAGCTTGTGGGGAGAAAGGAATCTGCGCTTTTGAGAACGGTCCTTTTCACTCTCCAGAGGGGTCGAAGTGGGGTGTGGGCAGACCATTCTTGCCCGTCTCCAGCCCCCTTGCTCCTCCCTTCAGCACTGGCCCACCACCCCCACTTGTGCCAGACTAGCTGGGATGCTGATGGCCGCCACTACCCCGGTTTTTTCTGTCCTCGGCTGTCGGATACCCCGGAGGAAGCTTACTGCTGTCACCTGCAGGCTGCAGGGGGCTCCTGCTGCACCCGGGCTGAATTCGAGGCCTTGTACCAGGTCAACCTGTCCGCCCTTCCGCCCCCACCCCTCCTCAGGTGAGAACACCAGCCCCAGAGCCACTGGGATCCAGACAGGGTGTTCCAGCATCCGGGGCTCTGTTTTTAAATTCTGGGGCGGAAGGCTTAGTACAGACTAGTGGAGGGGCCGACTTCGAACAGAAAATCGCGTGAATGCCTGATTACAAACAGTTTTGTGGAGGAAGTTCAGGAGGCTGTGTAAGCGGGTAACAGGGAGCCACTGCATGCATCGAGGGGCTGGGGCGGGGTGGGACGGGTGTCTAGACTAAGAGGATTTTGTAGTCCGAGGATTACACCCGTTATGGGTGGGGTTTTCAATCCTGAATCCGTCCATGAATGGTTTCACGGCACCTGCGAGCCCTCTGAATTTCTAGTTAGGAATTCTATATTTATCCGGGGAGAGGGGTGTCCCGAGCTTTCTCCGGACTCTAAGGGGCTCAGTAACCCAAAGGCTGCAGCAGTGAGCGCGCGGCTGGGGCCAGCACCTTGATACTCTCGCCTCTCCCACAGGGGCCGGGGTCCGCTCCTAGCGCTGGGCCTCTATACCCTGCTGCTCGTGGCCCTGATGACCGCCGACCTCGTGCACTTCTGCCGCAGTCGGGCAGGGGGTCGGCGCCCAGGCAGCCTCGGGCCTCCCTCTGGGTCCTCTGCCGCGCGCCCCCTGCGGATCTCGGCTGGAACACACTAGGCGCGCCCACGGCTACTCTGCGCCGCGGACCCGAGCCCCGCCCCCTCGCCCGGCGCGCTCTCGCGTTGGCCCCGCCCCTTCCCTGACACCCGCTCTGACGCAGGACCGGGGCGGGGCGGCCGACGTCAGATTCCGGAGCCTGATCCCACCCCGCCCCAGAGACTGCGCTTGCGCGCGCCTTGGACTGTGGCTCCGCGATGACTGTGAGTGGTCCAGGCACCCCCGAGCCCCGGCCGGCCGCCCCCGGGGTGCGTACCCGTCCCGCCCGCGCCATGGCTACTTCCCACCTGTTCTGACCGTTCCCGACCCTCCTTCTCCCCAAGTCTTGGCCCTCCATGGGATTTGCCCCTGACCCCCAGTCTCCTCTCTCCCCGCTCCCCGGCCCTGGCTGGAGCCCACCCCCAGTGTTTCCACCCATTCCCTCCACAGGCCAGCTCAGTGGAGCAGCTGCGGAAGGAGGGCAACGAGTTGTTCAAATGCGGGGACTACGAGGGCGCCCTGACGGCCTACACTCAGGCCCTGGGTCTGGGTGCGACGCCTCAGGACCAGGCGATCCTGCACCGAAACCGGGCCGCCTGCCACCTGAAGCTGGTGAGGGAGCCCACTGCCCTTCCTCTGCCCTGCCACGGCCCGGTTTCCCCGTCTCGCTGCTGCTTGGGCCCCGGTTGGGCATTCACCTTCCCAGGCCACCTACACTGGTCTGATGTCTCTTGGGCCTCCGGGTGGTGGTGAATCGAGTGGCTCTAGGGAACTACCCTGCTGCCCCGCTAGTGCTGGGAAAGGGAGATGACCAGCCTCTCAAGCCTCTGAACCTCTTCTTGCAGGAAGATTACGACAAAGCCGAAACCGAAGCATCCAAAGGTAGGGGACTGTGGGCGGTGGTGTGGAGCTGTGGGGCTTCTCCTGGGGGGCAGGGATTCTGGGACCACTGCATGTTCACATTCTCCTTTTCCTTTGGCCCCTGAAACACCTCTGCTTTCTTTCTTTCCCACTTCCTTGGGCATTTCCTTTTCTGCAGCTACCCTCACCTTTTCTGAGGCTGGATTACTGAGTCCCACATCTGTCCCCCCACCTTCCTCTGGCCCTCGAGATCTTTCCCCTACCGCTCTTGCCTGGAGATTGGTGGCCTCATGGGTGCTGACGGAGCTCCCGTTTGTACTCAGCCATTGAAAAGGACGGAGGGGATGTCAAAGCACTTTACCGGCGCAGCCAAGCCCTAGAGAAGTTGGGCCGTCTTGACCAGGCTGTCCTTGACCTGCAGAGATGTGTGAGCCTGGAGCCCAAGAACAAAGTTTTCCAGGAGGCCCTGAGAAACATCGGGGGCCAGATTCAGGAGAAGGTATGTCAATGACATGGGGTGGAGGAGAGAGAGGTGGTAGAGGGACATTGGCCAATGGATCTGGGCAAAGGGTGTAAACAGAGAGGAGATACTGATGGCAAATGAGCTTATGGAATGAGGCTCAGTCTTGCTAGTATTTAGGGAAAAGCAAACAGAAATAACAGCGACGTGCCGTTTTTTTGGTTGTCTCTTTGGCAAGCTTTTTCTTCCTAATGTTTATATATTTTTGAGAGAGAGAGCGCGCAAGCGAGCGGAGGAGGGGCAGAGAGAGAGCGAGACCCAGAATCTGAAGCAGGCTCTAGGCTCTGAGCTGTCAGCACAGAGCCCGAGGCAGGGCTCGAAGTCATGAACCGCGAGATCATGACCTGAGCTGGAGTCAGACGCTTAACCAACTGAACCACCCAGGTGCTCATTTGGCAAACTTTTTAAGCTTTTACACTCTGCTAGAATTAGGGAGGCAGACACTTAAGTGGTGGGCTTGCTCACCCACTGTTGGAGTTGGTATAAATTGGTACATCTCCTTAGCATATGTCTTAAAATTTTAAATGAGCATATCTGTGATCCAGTATGTTTACTTCTTGTTACCTTCCCTAGAGAAGCCTTGCGCATGTACACAAGCAGGCGTGTGTGTGTTTATTTCAGACTTGTTTGTAGTAATGAAAAATCAAATTGGAGCTTTGTCTTACCGCCGGCAATAGGGGAATGGCTAAATAAACTGGGTGCTGCCCTTACTATAGACTCCTATGCCGTCTTCACCAAGAATAAGTAGATCGGGGGCGCCTGGGTGGCGCAGTCGGTTACGCGTCCGACTTCAGCCAGGTCACGATCTCACGGTCCGTGAGTTCGAGCCCCGCGTCGGGCTCTGGGCTGATGGCTCAGAGCCTGGAGCCTGTTTCCGATTCTGTGTCTCCCTCTCTCTCTGCCCCTCCCCCGTTCATGCTCTGTCTCTCTCTGTCCCAAAAATAAAAAAATAAAAAAAATAAAAAAACGTTGAAAAGAATAAGTAGATCCACGTGTATAGAGGTGGAAAGAGGCTACTTGTTAAATGAGAAAGCAAAGTGGGCTGTAACACACACTGTATGATATCGTTTATGTTAAAACACTACCCCACATACACCCTCAAAATGATACCATGTTTTTTCTGTGCGTCCGTTTGGGTGTGTAAGTATGAAGAAAAATCTTTTTAAAAATAGACGTCAGAATGATAACAGCATGACTCCTTGGTAAAGGAGTAGATTGATGTTTTGTTTGAGAGAGTGCGCTCATGCGAGTGGGGGAGGGGCAGAGGGAGTCGGAGTGAGAATCTTAAGCAGGCTCTGTCCACGCTGAGTGTGGAGCCCAAGGTGGGGCTCGATCTCACAGCTGTGAGATCATGATCTGGGTCGAAATCAAGAGTCGGACCCTTAAGCGACTGAGCCAGTCAGTACCCCCCCTCCCTCCCGATGGGGTTTTTTTTTTAAATTTTTTTTTTTTTCAACGTTTATTTATTTTTGGGACAGAGAGAGACAGAGCATGAACGGGAGAGGGGCAGAGAGAGAGGGAGACACAGAATCGGAAACAGGCTCCAGGCTCTGAGCCATCAGCCCAGAGCCTGACGTGGGGCTCGAACTCACAGACCGCGAGATCGTGACCTGGCTGAAGTCGGACGCTTAACCGACTGCGCCACCCAGGCGCCCCCCGATGGGGTTTTTTAAAGGAGATTTTGCTTCATCTGTTACCTTTATGATCTAGGAACAGACACTGTTTGTATAGTACATATGTTTAAAAGTTACCTTAGGAGAAAAAATTCCTGAAGACCATCTTGAACAATGTCCAAGCTTGAATTAATCAGATAACGTGATGTTACAACGCTGGCACAGTGAAAGCAGGAAATACCATGGCAGTCACCTTACTGAAAGCTTGAGACCTGGGAAGGCACATCGTTATGTCTCCATGCCAGCTCTGTGTGGTCAGCAGGAGCTGCCTAGGGCCCTGTGTTGAGAAGGATTAGGAAGCAGATGGCCCGGGGCTAGCAGAATGTGCCATGACAGATTTCTCCGTCTGCCCTGAATGCAAAGGGGGAAGCCGGGAGTGGTGCACGGGCTAGGTATGTGCCCCTGTCCGTAACCCTGGGTGGGGGGAGGGCCTAGGATGGTCTTAATCAGATTATTTTATTATTTCATTTATTATTTTTGAGACAGTGAGCAGGGAAGGAGCAGAAAGAGAGAGGGAGACAGAGGATCTGAAGCGGGCTCTGCACTGACAGCAGAGAGCCCGATGCGGGGCTCGAACTCACGAACCTTGAGATCATGACCTGGGCTGAAGCCCGATGCTTAACTGCCTGAGCCATTCAGGTGCCCCGATTTCTGACAAGTTTTTTAAATAATCTGATTGAGGGGCACCTGGGTGGCTCAGTCGATTAAACGTCGGGCTTCAGCCCAGGTCATGATCTCACGGTTGGTGAGTTTGAACCCCGCATCGGGCTCTCTGCTGTCAGCGCAGAGCCCGCTTCAGTTCCTCTGTCTCCCTCTCTCTCTGCCCCTCACCTGCACCCTCTTTCTCTCAAAAATAAATAAACATGAAAAAAAAAAAAAAAGAAAGAAGATGTCAGAGGAGAGTTCTGGAGCCACAGGGAGCATTAGCAACTACCTCCTGATCTCCTGGCTCCCTTGCAGCAGGCGTCAATGCCGAGTTCTGTGTCGTGGGCAGAGTACCCATGCTGCCACAGCATAGAGGGTAGCAGTGGGAATGGGTTGCCTCATGGCCAACAGGATGCCCGCCCTTCTGAGTGGCACTGCCTTCAGCATTGGCGCCACCTGTCCTGCCCAAGCGGGAAGCCGCTCAGAGAGGAAAACAGCCTCGGGAAGTTTGGGTGAAGCTGCCAGGCGAGTCTCTTCCTGCCCAAGGTAGCTTGGTGCCCGCCCTAAACCCGAATGTCCTAGCTGTGCCTCCCGGAGACCGGAGCCAGGCCGTGGGAGGAGCCGAAGAGAACAAATAGGGAATGTGACGTCTCTGGCTAAAAGAGTGATTTCTTCCATGCCTTGTTGGTTTGTCGTAGGTGCGCTACATGTCCTCGACGGACGCCAAAGTGGAACAGATGTTTCAGATACTCTTGGACCCCCAAGAGAAAGGCACCGAGAAAAAGCAGAAGGTATATCCATGTCTGGACTGAGTGAGTGGGGGCTGAACTCCCACTGGAGCTGCCCCTCCCTGTGTGCTGATGTTGGCCCAGAAGCTGCTGCTGGCCTCCTCAGATCAGGCAGCCGAGCTCCCAGAGCCTGAGCGAGAGCTTACAGGGCCTGGGGCCTGAGTGTGAGCCACGGAGAGGGAACCTGTGTTCACTGAGCGCCTTGTTGCCAGGGGCTAGGGCCGTGGAGGTGACTGAGGCGGGCTCTGCCAGGGACTCGGGATTCCGTCTACTCTAACCGTCAATCCCGAGAGCAAGCTCTTCCTTCTACTTACAGAGGAGGAAACTGCAGTTCAGAGAGGTTCGGTTTATGGCCAAGGTCACTCAGGTGCTGAGTGGAAGCAGTGAGGTCCAGAGCTCAGGGTCTCTGCTTGCCCTGGCCTGTGCTGCATGTAGTGTCCGCTTTGTGGCGCACTTCCTTTGACACAGGCTTCCCAGAACCTGGTGGTGCTGTCCCGGGAGGATGCCGGGGCTGAGAAGATCTTCCGGAGCAATGGGGTTCAGCTCTTACAACGGCTGCTGGACACGGGTGAGGCGGACCTCATGCTGGCGGCTCTGCGCACGCTGGTCGGCATTTGCTCCGAGCACCAGTCTCGGGTAGGTGGGGCGGAGGGGCGGGGTTGCTACCTCAGTCAATCTGTCTGTCCCTCCCTCCACCCACCCACCCACCCCTCATCGTATTCCCAGAAGAACTGAAGGCAGAGTTCAAGGAGACCTGTAACAAGAGAGGAAAAATTAAAATAGCTCGAAAAAGCCCAATGTGATTTGGGATGAGCTGGGGCCTGAAAAGAGCAAAAGCAGCCCACCGGTACCCCAAGCCCTTGCTTTTGGTGGGCATAAAGTGTGCGGCGGGCTCAGAGATGCCTGGCCCCAGACTCACGCACCGTCCACACAGTGAGAGAAGCTTGGTACCAGGAGAAGGGTCCCTGTCCTTCCCTAACCATCAAACTGGCATTTCCCCTGCGGGGCATCCTCCAGCGAATGATGTGGTCGGTGATGTTACCCACAGCATCTGGACCATCGAGACAGTGACCACATATGCGGGGCCTGACCCTGAACGGATTCTCAGCATAGACGGGGCACATCCAGTACAGACAGTTCCACAAGAACAGTCCTACCCCGATGAAGTCTGCGCCCTCGCTCTTGCCTGAGCAGGCTGGACCCAGGGGACAGGGACTCGAGCCTTGGTTCCTTCCAGAGGCACCCGTGATTCCTAGATCAGGGATGGAGCTGTGGGACATTCTGTGAAAGATGTTTGGGCCAAGCTCAGGTTGTATTTCTGGGTCTCCCAAGACTAAGAGTGGTGAAACGATGCGAATTGCATCTACCTCCTTCTGCCTTCCTGCCTGTGCCAGTGTGAATATCCAGCTTAGAAATGGGGTAGAGAGACCTTGCAGTCTGTTCCATGCATGTCCACATGCCCAGACTGTAGACAGAGCCTCACACTTGGCATTGAAAAGGAACTAGGTGTCCCTGGAGCTGAGTCCCGGAGCTTGTCCAGACTTATGTGACTCCTTGCTAGGGAAACACGAACCAAAGCAGCTGTTCTTGGGGCCACAGTGTTCCTTGTCTCCTCTCACTGGAGCCGAGGAGAGGAGAGGTAGTGGTGGATGCCTCTGGAATGCTTTCTTTAGGAAGCCTTTCCAGCAGAATAATCCTGGCATTACCCCTGGTCACACCCTCAGGCCCACTTTGATTCCACTTGGAGCTGGTCCTTCCACCCAGATGTTTTCTCCCCCTCTGGCCACACTCACAACTCACACTTAGGGGTCTCTGTAGCTGCCCTTCACCAACTGGAGGCTCTGTCCCTCTCTGTCCCACACAGACAGTGGCAACCCTGAGCGTGCTGGGAACTCGGCGGGTAGTCTCCATCCTGGGCGTGGAAAACCAGGCCGTGTCCCTGGCTGCCTGCCACCTGCTGCAGGTTATATTTGATGCCCTCAAGGAAGGCGTCAAGAAAGGCTTCAGAGGCAAAGAGGGCGCCATCATTGTGGGTGAGTACAATCAGGTCCGCCGTCCTTTGGGTGTTGCGATCGTGGGGGGGAAGGGGCTCAGCCAAACAAGCCAGCTCTTTGCAGCTGCAGGTTGTTGAGGAATGTGGCTTGGGGACAGTATTTGACTCTAGGTTCTAAGCCAGGGTACCTGCAGGGAAGGCTGGAGCCCAGGCCAGAGCCCAGGATGCAGGTCTCCCTTTTCTGTGTCTCCCTGGCCTACAGGGGAAGTTCAGGGGCCAGACAGGGCTGGGCCACTGTGGAGCCCACTAATGTCTTTTCATTGCCAGATCCTGCCCGGGAGCTGAAGATCCTTATTAGTAACCTCTTGGAACTACTGACTGAGGTGGGGGTCTCTGGTCAAGGTCGGGACAATGCTCTGACCCTCCTGATTAAAACAGTGCCCCGGAAGTCTCTTAAGGACCCCAACAACAGCCTCACCCTCTGGGTCATTGACCAAGGTTGGTGATCAGTTTTAAAGAAGGACAAGGTTACTGAGCGTATGTGTTACATCTTGCTTGGGTGACTGGGCCGAGTTATCCCCAGTGGGGACTGTTCCCTGCCATATGTCTGCACTGAAGTGTACCCTGTGGCTGCATCGTATCCTTAGAGAACTCAGAGTTAGACCCTTCAGCCGTGAGCATGTGCACATGCTTGTACATCGAGCAGGCGTTGCACGCAGGTTAAGGGGGAGGCTGGACCAGCTGTCTGTATTTGAAGTTTTTTCAGTGAGTGTAAATTACTTCTATACTCAGAGAAGAAATGCTTAGAAGTTTACTATATAAATTCATACTTCTCATACTTCTCAGGGCGCCTGGCTGTCTCAGTCGGTGGAACACACCAACTCTTGATCTTGGGGTCATGAGTTCGAGCCTTGCATTGGGCAGAGAGAGTACTTTAAAAGAGTATTACATACGTACATACATACACGCATATATTCATTAACTAATTCGTACTTCTCTTTTCCCTTAAAACGTAAGTGAGGAAGGTTTGGCAAAGTCCCTGCATGAATACATTTATCGGGGGCTCATCCTTCAGTGTCCCAGTCATGGTGTGAGCCATGGGTGTTATTTTCCCCTTCAGTTTTACAGACCAGGAGCCTCAGAGTCCCCAGAACATTTGGCCCCATGGGTAGGGCCACCATGCAGTCCTCACTTCTTTAGTTTTATTTATTTTTTAATGTTTCTTTTTGAGAGAGGGAAAGGAGAGACAGAGCATGAGTGGGGGAGGACAGAGAGAAAGGGAGACACAGAATCCAAAGCAGGCTCCAGGTTCTGAGCTGTCGGCACAGAGCCTGACGTGGGACTCGAACTCACGAACCTGAGAGATCATGACCTGAGCTGAAGTCAGATGTGTAACTGACTGAGCCACCCAGGTGCCCCCATGCGGTCCTCACTTCTGAGTTCCTTCCCCGACCCCAGAGCCGCCTCCATAGGCAGTGGTGGTTAGCTGGCCATGCTCTCTGAGCCTGCTTTGCGTGTGGCTGTCCACGCCCTATGCCCTTGTCCCTGAGAGGTCCCTCTTCTCCGTGCCTCTCCCAGGGAGCGTCCTCCCTTTGCCGCTAGGGGTTGGAACTAGCATTCTGCTGCCTAAATAGTGTGTCTTTTCAGGCCTGAAAAAGATTCTGGAGGTGGGGGGCTCTGTGCAGGACCCTCCTGGGGAACTCATGGTGACGGCGAACAGCCGCATGAGCGCCTCCGTCCTCCTCAGCAAGCTTTTCGATGACCTGAAGTGTGATGCTGAGAGGGAGAATTTCCACCGACTCTGCGAAAACTACATCAAGTAAGGGAACTGGCCCCTTGTCTCATTGCCGGGGGCTCCGACAGGAGTCCTGACCCCTCAGGGAAGGGTGGCAGGGAAAGGTTTTCAGCAGGGAGAGCAGCCTGGGGGAGGCCTAGCCGGGGACGGGGACACTTCTTTCCCCAAAGTGGCCTCCCCGGGGACGTTCTATGATCCGTTCTACGATGCAGCGATGTCCTCGAGCGCTCCCTGTGCTTCCTGAGCACTTGCTGTGTATCCGTTCCCACACGGTGGTGAAGCGTGATAGTCCTCCTACCCTTACGGAGGCGACGGGTGGGGCTGAAGACACGTCGTAAGCTAAGCAGAACAATTTCAGGTCTTGATGAGTACAGGAAAGGCAGTGGACGGTGGTGTGAGCGAGAGTAACCTATGTCAGGCATATAATCAGGGGAGGCCTGAAAGCCCAGAGAGAGAAAATGGGCAGCTGGCCTCCCGGGGAACGTTCTAGGCTTCCCATTGGTGGCTTTTCTTGCTGTTCCCGCCTAAGTAGTGCAGATGCCTGGCTGGTGGACGGGAAGGGGGGGGGGGGGGGAAGGAGGGTCCCGTTATGTCAGCTTTGGTGTGACAGCTGTCACCCTGTGCCCCTCAGGAGCTGGTTTGAGGGCCAAGGGCTGGCCGGGAAGCTGCGGGCCATCCAGACGGTGTCCTGCCTCCTGCAGGGCCCATGCGAAGCCGGCAACCGGGCCCTGGAGCTGAGTGGCGTCATGGAGAGCGTGATCGCTCTGTGTGCCTCTGAGCAGGAGGAAGAGCAGCTGGTAGCCGTGGAGGCCCTCATCCACGCGGCCGGCAAGGCCAAGCGGGCCTCGTTCATCACTGCCAACGGCGTCGCGCTGCTGAAGGACCTGTATAAGCGCAGCGAGAAGGACAGCATCCGGATCCGGGCGCTGGTGGTGAGACGTGCCGGCCTGGGCTGGGCACACGGGTGGGTGGGCAGGCGGGGGTATTGGGTGGCCCGTATCTCAGGGTGCGGCTCCGGCACATGCTGGTGAAAATATGGGATGTGCGCGGCCTCGTCGAGGCCGGAGGCATGAGCCCTGGCTCCTTCTACCACGCGGCTCATGGGCTCATGGTCCAGTCGGGGAGATGAGCCTCGTCCTGAGAGGACTCATGCCGCCCCCTGGAGGTGGTAGGAGAAGCTCCAAGAGGAGACGGTGGAGGAGGAAGAGGACCGCGGGGCCAGGCTAGTCAAAGGGGCCATGCGGAAAGGCGGGGCCCGCAGGCGGCCCCAGGTGCTGGTGGCTTGAGCACTGGATGGCCTCCATGCAGCTTGGGAAAGCCAGTCCTCCTCCTTGGGGAGGTCTGAAAACCCAGAGAGAGAAAATGAGATTAGTCTCGGACTTCTCCATCCCGGGAGGATGTTGCCTTGGCCGAGGCACCCGTCTTCTCGCCACACGTGTCATAGCTCCACCTGCAAAGAGCTCTTTGTCTGACACGGAAATGAACAGAGCAAGTCCAGGGGTAGATCTGGAGGGGCCGGGATCCAGGCCTGCGCAGGGGACGATACGCCAGTCTCTCCAGATGCGTGTCACGTGGCCACCCCCGTAGCTGATTTGCTGCCGGTGCTGCAGGTGGTAGCCTGGGGTGGATGTGCGTGGCCTCCAGAGGGCCGGGCAGAATGTCAGGGAGAGAGCCGGGCTCAGAGGAGCCCAGCTCTGCCTCCATCCCCGGAGACCGACAGCTGGTTCTCGCCGCCTCCTCCAGGGGCTGTGCAAGCTCGGCTCGGCTGGAGGGACGGACTTCAGCATGAAGCAGTTTGCCGAAGGCTCTACTCTCAAACTCGCCAAGCAGTGTCGAAAGTGAGTTATTTGGTGTTGCCGTGGCTCCCCACCTTCGAGAGAAAGGTCTGGGTGGAGGGTGGCACCTCCTCATGACCCTGCTCTCCTCCAGGCAGACCCTCCCGGATCCTGCCACGTGAACTGCTTCGTGCGTGGGGGGGTGCACAAGCCTGTGGCTTTGCCCGCTCGGTCTTGGCGGCCCCTTCCCCCAGCCCTTCTGATGGTCATCCGCCGCCCCACATGTCCCTAGGTGGCTGTGCAATGACCACATCGATGCAGGCACCCGGCGCTGGGCAGTGGAGGGCCTGGCCTACCTCACCTTCGATGCCGATGTGAAGGAAGAGTTCGTGGAAGATGAGGCCGCCCTGAAGGCTCTGTTCCAGCTCAGCAGGGTAGCTCGTGGCTTCCTGTAGTCCTCTGGGAACAGCGTCTAGGATTAGAACTTACCGAGCTCTTTTGGCAGGCCTCGGCCATAGGCTCTTGTGGCCTCGGATGGGTGGGGAGGGCTGGCAGCCCGCGTGGGTGCTCCGTGGCGTAGACCTGCTGGGCTGCACCTGCGGCGTCAGACAGGATGGATGGTCTCTTTGGAGGAGTTCGGGGGGTCGGGTGTGTGAGCTCCCAAAGTCTGGGGCCAGCTTGGGCCTGGGAGGTTCCCACGTTCATCCCGGTGCCCGAGCGGTCCCGCTGGGGGTAGAGTCGGTGGCCTGGGCAGCATTTGTCCCATGCTCCTTTGCCCCGGGATGGCCGGCTGACCGCCCCTCTGCTGCCGGCAGTCCGAGGAGAGGTCGGTGCTCTTTGCGGTGGCCTCGGCACTGGTGAACTGCACCAACAGCTACGACTATGAGGAGCCGGACCCCAAGATGGTGGAGCTGGCCAAGTACGCCAAGCAGCATGTTCCGGAGCAGCACCCCAAGGTGAGCGAGCCTGAGAGGCTTTGGGGGCCTCTGTGCCTTTGGGACCAGTTGACCTGGGGCATCCACAGCAGCTTAAACTTCCGTGTGAGCAAGTTTCTTTCCCTTTGTACTCCTGTTCATCAGTTTGTGCTGTATGGAGGGTCCCCCTTTTCCTGTCCAGCCAGCCAAGGCTCTTCTGCTAATAAGCTGCCTCCCCACCCAGGACAAAGCAGGTTTCGTGCGGGCTCGGGTGAAGAAGCTGCTGGCGGCGGGCGTGGTGTCGGCCATGACGTGCATGGTGAAGACCGAGAGCCCCGTGCTGACCAATTCCTGCCGAGAGCTGCTCTCCAGGTGAGGCCGCCTCGGCGCAGCCAGAAGCCTCGAGACGGTCCGTGTAACTGCAGAGGAGCAGGTCCCCGGGGCTGCGGGCCTCTGGGAGTGAGGGGCCACCGTGTAGCTTCCTGCCTTCGCTGAGCCCAGACGGTGCGGTGTGAGCCAGAGCCCCGGCCCCTGCCCACCTTCACCCTCTCCCCGCAGGGTCTTCCTGGCTTTGGTGGACGATGTAGAAGACCGCGGCACTGTGGTTGCTCAGGGAGGGGGCAAGGTAAGCTTGCACGCTCCTTCCTGGTGGTCTGTAAAACGTGAGTCAGCGGCCGCCACACTGGAGACGAGGCCGGGAGGCATTACGAATGACCGGCAGGAACATCCTCCTGCCGAGTGAGTGATGCCGACGAGGGCAGGTTTGTGCCGATTCAGGTCCCAAGTTCTCCTCCTCTCCCTCGTGTCACTGACCTGCATGGTCTGGGGCCCAGCACAAGCCGTGGCTGGCCCTTAATAGGTGTTTCCCGAAGTGTTTGGGCAGCTTAAGGGGATGCCTGGGAGACATGAAGAGATCTGAGCAATGTGGTCAAGCCCGGGGGAGGAGAGAGGCGAGCACCCGGTCAGGGCTCAGGGCCTGGTGGTTTGGGCCTGACCTGCTAGGACACATCTCGGACACTCATGGGCTTGTCCCCACAGGCTCTGCTCCCACTGGCCCTGGAAGGCACTGATGTGGGGCAGACAAAGGCTGCCCAGGCTCTTGCCAAGCTCACCATCACCTCCAACCCAGAGATGACTTTTCCTGGAGAGCGGGTATGTGTCCTGCTGCCCCAGCCCTGGCCTCTCCTCCACCTCTCACTGGGCCCTGGTGGCCTCTGACCTGGGCTGTGGCTCCTCCTTGGGACTGACAGGACGTGGCAGCTTTGCTGAGCCCTGGTGTGGGGAGGGTGGCCTTCTCTCTGAGGGCGGGCTCTGCCCCTGAGGGCGGTGGGGGCGGGGTGAGTGGCCCTGACAGGTGGATGTATCACAGATCTACGAGGTGGTCCGGCCCCTCGTCTCCCTGTTGCACCTCAACTGCTCAGGCTTGCAGAACTTCGAGGCACTCATGGCTCTGACCAACCTGGCGGGGATCAGTGAGAGGCTCCGGTAAGGTCCCTCGGGACAGGGGGCCTGGGCAGGGAGGGCATTTACCCCAGGACTGCACTTGACAGCGTGAAGAGCACTCTTGGGTCATTGCTTTATTTGAGCCTCTCGGTGACCTCTGTGTATTATGTAGCTGGGGAGACAGGCCAGTTTTGACTAGGCCAGCGTTCCACGAGTGGGCAAGGCATTGGGCAGCGACAGTGCGAGCTCTAGAGTCAGACCGCCCAGGTTTATTAAATCCTGACTTCACTGGTTACCGGTGTGCAACCTCAACCTCAAACGAGTGCTGCTCTGTGCCTCCGTTTTCCTTCTGGGAAATGGGATGGTTATAGTACCCATAGGTACTACAGGGGTAGTAGCAAGGAGAGGTAAATGAGAAAACGCAGGCAAAAGCACTTAGTACACAGAACGTGGCTCCCAGCAACGTGCCCAGTCAACATGTGTCAGCTGTTGCTACTAATTGTGATATTGGCCCTATTATCCACGACTCAGCCTTGGTCTCTTCTTGTGCAAAACAGTTATAATCATACCTGCACCTACACCATAGGGCCGTGGTGAGGACTAAGAAAGATAGTCCAAGTTCGGGGTCAGGGTAGGTGCTTAAATGTTAGCTGTTAGCATCACCATCACCAGCCCCCTGGTCTCCTAACTCCTACTGTAGAGCATTTTCCACGGTCCCATGCTGTCCCCCAGGCCTGCTTAAGAAGCTGGAAAGCAGTGCCATTCATACCTGGTGCAGGAGGGTCTTTGGATATACCCCCTGGGAAATCCTTGGCCTGGGGCTCGATTGTGTGGGGACACTGGGGTGGGGGAGGTGGATGCGGAGGCTCACCTTTCCACCCTCGGCCCTACAGGCAGAAGATCCTGAAGGAGAAGGCCGTGCCCATGATTGAGGGCTATATGTTCGAGGAGCACGAGATGATCCGCCGGGCAGCCACGGAGTGCATGTGTAATTTGGCTATGAGCAAGGAGGTGAGGGCTGGTCTGCAGAAGTACCTGTGTCCCGCCAGGCTTTGCCCCAGCCGACTCCGTCCCCTCCCCTCTTCTGGCTGCAGGTGCAGGACCTGTTTGAAGCCAAGGGCAACGACCGGCTGAAGCTGCTGGTGCTGTATAGCGGGGAGGACGACGAGCTGCTGCGGCGGGCAGCTGCTGGGGGCCTGGCCATGCTCACCTCCATGCGGCCCTCCCTCTGCAGCCGCATCCCCCAAGTGGTCAGTGCCTCGGTGTGGGAGGGAAGGTGGGCCAGGAACTCCTTGCATGCTGGCGGTTGGTGGGGTGTGGGGGGGATCCCAGGGCACGCAGATGTGCTTCTGCCAGGGTTGAGCCTGTCGCTCGGTGGTGGCACTGCCCTGTTTCCCGCAGACCACGCACTGGCTGGAGATCCTGCAGGCCTTGCTTCTAAGCTCCAACCAGGAGCTACAGCACCGGGGTGCCGTGGTGGCACTGAACATGGTGGAGGCCTCGAAAGACATAGCCAGCAGCCTGATGGAGAGCGAAGTGCTGGAGATCCTGTCGGTGCTGGCTAAGGGCAAGGAAAGCCCTGTCACAAGGGCTGCCGCAGCTTGCCTGGCAAAAGCGGTGGAATACGGGCTTATCAAACCCAACCAGGATGGAGAATGAGGGGCTGCCTCATGCACACGTCACCTGTTGCAGCAGAGGAGGGGGGACATACGCAGCTTGGGCTGGTGGGGGCTGGGATGCGGCACACTGGCTTGTCTGTAGCTGCCCTTTGACGTCCTCTGCTAAGTCAGGGACCACCTTCAGTCACAGCCCTGCTCTGCCAGCACTGCCTCCAACCTCACGCAGCAGAGCCCTTTTCCTGTACTACTGTAGAGAGCTGGGAATGGGGAAGGTGCATCCTAACCCAGCCTGTGGGTTCCCGGCATTGGGAAAGGGCGCATCAAGCAGCCTCACCAGCTGGGAGCAACTCCCGAGCCTGCTAGCGGGACTGCCTCGACCCTCTAAGTATAGGACGTGAAATGTGTGCCCTGTCCCGAGGCAGGGAGGGCTGGCTGTGAGCCAGGCCTGGTTGAGTCTACAGCGGAGCTACACAGCACAGCCCCCTGGACGGAGGGAATCCAATGGCTTCTCCACCCTGGAGCCTGCTGAGTTGCTTTTTAATTCTGCTCGAGGGTCAAGGGGTAAACCTAGGAAGCTAATAAAAATCTGTTCCGTCGCTTGGGAATAAATGGGTTTGGACTCCTAGATGCTGCCCCTTCAATATTTTTGTCTTTGTATTGAGACTTCCCAGTGGCCTCCACTCGGGCCTTGCTCTGGATTTGGGGCGGGTGTGTCCTCGGGGCATGCTCTTCCCTCCTGGAAAAAAACCCTGAGCTGAAACAGGTGAGGGCAAGAGCTCCCTGACCTGCCGGGGCGGGCAGTCCGCGAGAAGCCTGCTTCCGTTCTGGGAGCCCAGACTGAGGCTCATTGGTTCACACAGATGAGTGACAGGTCCCGAGCCAATGGAAGGTTAAGCTCGCCGAGGCTCCCGCCTAGTACGGCTGCTTCCTGTCGGGCATCGGTCCGGCGCGTGTGGGTGAGCTGCCGCGGTCCCGGAGTGAGGGGAATGACAGGGAGCACGTGTCTCCGCAGTGGCTCCTCGCCAGCCCTTCGACTTGGATTCTGACCCGAGTTCCGCGGCCCCGCGCGTGGCTGCGTAGGGCGGGGCCGTCCGACCCGACCTCTGCCTCGGGTCCGCGCCCACCGGAGGTTACCTCGTTCACACCGAGGGCGCAGCGGCCCAGCGCAAGCCCCGGGGCCGGCTTGACGGAACTCGAGCTGAACAGACCGCAGCGCTGACCGCGGCCGGCGAGGTGAGCGCCGCCCCGAACGGGACGTCACCTTCGCGCCGGCGATTGGCCGGGGGAGGCTGCGGCAGCCAATGGGCGCCTCGCTCGGGGCGCGGCTCTTCAAACCTTTCCTCCGCGGCGGCTGTCAGCCGGGTCCTTCCAGGGCCTGGCACGCCGTTCCTGGACGGCTGCCCTGCTCCCCCGCTTTTCCTCCCTCTAGAGTGCTGGTCGGAAGGAGCTGCCCGAGAGGATGGAGGGCACAGGGTCAGGAACGAGGTCAGAGACTCCCTTGGGTTGGGACTACACGGAAGGGATTAGGAACCCAGGTCCGGGTCAAGGAGGTTTGGTCGCAGAAGGGACCCAGTAGCTGACTTACAACGCTTGAAAATGTGAAATTCTGATCAGGCCGAGCATGCTGTACGGAAGAAGCGGCGTTGCTTTTGTAACCACTGAACTGTGGATTTGTCTCCCCTCTATGTGTGAGCTCCTCGGGGACAGACAGCTGTCTTTCTCATCGGCCCCGAGCAAGGAATCAATAAATGCCTGTAGAACGAATAAATGACTAGGTGAGGTCCAGTTGAAATTATTTTTATATAGGTCCCTGGAAAACCAGTACCACTGGTGTTTTTTAAATTCACTCTAAGTACTGGATTTAATAAACCAGTACTTCCCTTGTGCCTATCGTGATATGTGCCAGTACTTAAACCCGTTTTTCCATCTGTTCCACGCAGACGGGGTAGGTACAGACAGCGCCCTTTCCTACCCCTTGCTTTTGTAAAACGGAAGAAACGGAATCGGACTCAGAGAGCTTAATTGGCCAAGGACACAGACACGGCCACCTGCAGAGGCAAACGTGTGAACCCTGGAGCTGGTTGTAACCTGCACAGGGCACTGTCTCCCAAGCGCTCCGCTTTGCGCTGGTGGGAGGAGCACAATGTGGTTGTAAAGGCTACTTTCTCTGGGAGTCTCCTCTGTCAAATGGGAATTCTGGTTCCCAAGATTACACGGGATAACGTGCCTGACACTGGGAATTTGGAGCTGGAGGTGCTCAGATCCTAGGCCAACGTCTAAGGGAGAGGCCACTTAAATACCTGGTGCCCACTCTGGGCGACGCCCAGCTTGCTTGAGTCCAAGGGAGGACAGGGAAAGTGCCTCCGTTCTCGGCAGCCCCTGAATCTGGTGGGATTCCTAACCCTGTCCCGCCGCCCACCCCATTCAGGTGGCGGCCAGCAGAGGGCGCCGCCCGAGCATGGCCGAGGAGCGCCGAGGATCCTGGTTCGGCTTCGGTTTCTGCGGCTTCGGGCAGGCGCTGGGCTCGGGGCGCGGGCGCCAGGTGCACAGCCCCGAGCCGCTGCAGACCCCGGGCGAGGGCGAGGGCGCGGACGTCTGCCGCGTGAGCGCGAGCTGGAGCTACACCGCCTTCGTGACCCGTGAGCGTCCCCCCCCACCGCGCCCCCCCATCCGGTCACGACCCCGGGTGAGTGGCCTACCCGCTCCCCAGCCCCCTCTCCGTCCCCACAGGTGGAGGCCGGCTGGAGCTGTCGGGCTCCGCGGGCTGCGCGGCGGGCGGCTGCAGGGACGCGTGGGCCTCGGAGGCGCTCCTCGTGGTGCTGCGCGCCGGGCCGGGACGCGGGTCCGGGACGGAACTGCAGGCCTGGGCGCCGGGTTCGGCGCTGAGCGGAGAGCCCCTTTGGGCCCACACCGTGGGGCCGGAGGCCGAGGGGGAAGACGCACCGGGCGGTGAGCCCCAGGCCGGGGCCCTGCCCCTGTTGCCCGGCGGGCGGGCCTACGTGAGTCCGCGGCCGCCCTTCTACAGCCCTCTGGCCCCCGAGCTGCGGGCGCGCCGGCTGGAGCTGGGCGCCGAGCACGCGTTGCTGCTGGACGAGGCGGGCCAGGTGTTCTCCTGGGGCCAGGGCCGGTGAGTGGGGGGCGTGGCCAGGTGTGGCCCGTGGGCCTCTTGCGGGGGCGGGGGCAGATAAACGTGGCTCCGCGTGGGAGGTGACCGTGTGGGGGCAAGCCGAGTGTGATTGCGGTAAGGAAGGGGAGACCTGACCGGGGTCTCCCTTGCTCAGGCATGGACAGCTGGGCCACGGGACTCTGGAGGCCGAGCTGGAGCCGAGGCCGCTGGAGGCGCTGCAGGGCGTACCCATGGCTGAGGTGGCTGCAGGGGGCTGGCACTCCGTGTGTGTGAGTGGTAAGTGACCTAGCGCCTCTCCAGACAAACTCGGGGGCTCCGAGGCTCCAAACCTTTCTTCTTTTCCGGTGTGGGTGGGTAGCCTAGCCGGGCCTCCTTCCAAGTTCATCCTGCGTTAATCAGCTCAATCATTCGGGACTCCTACATGCCTTTCAAATTCAGCCCCTCTCGGGCACCTGGCTGGCTCGGTCCGTTAAGCATCTGACTCTTGATATCGGCTCACGTCATGATCTCAGGGTTTGTGAGATGGTGCCCGGCGTCTGGCTCTGTACTGACAGCGTCGAACCTGCTTGGGATTCTCTGTCTCACTCTCTCCCCCCCTGTCCCTCCCCCCTCACCCCCCCCCCCACTCCTGTACAGGAGTGCATGCTCAAGCACTCTCTCCCAGAAATAAATAAAACACTAAAAAAAAATTCAGCCCCTCTGCCACAGCCATTACCCACTCACACCGGTACTGTTGCAGTTGTTTTCTACCTTCTGTTGTTGGCCTCCCACCTCTCCCATCCCTCCGCCTCCAGGCAGGGCTGCCTTCCTAAAACACTGCACGGGTGGGTGAAGGGGTGAGGGGTCAGCTGAGCCAAGGAGAATGGAGAAGAAAGGCTCAGTGAGTCAGGTGGCCATGACGTGTGGCCCACAGGGGACGCTCAGATGCCCACGGGGAGGATGAGGGTGGGGAGGGTGAGCCTAGAGTGAGGACCCTCGCTTCGGATTGTAAGTTCGCCTCCCTGGCAGGGCCCCGGCTGCAGCTGATTCCTGGGGTGTTGGGTGGGGCTGGGAGCAGATCTAGTCAAGGGTCTGCATCTGGGGCTCTGGCTGCCACTTACATCTCCGGGGGTCGGGGGCAGCTGTAACAACAACTTATGCCTGCAACCTCCGCCCCCCGTAGTCTCATGTAATGGCCCTGGGTTGGCAGCCAGACCTGAAAACTGCTGGGCCAGAGGGAAGAGAAGAGAGGAGCTGGATGGGAAGTCTCACACTTATGGGTCGGAAGGAGCTGGGAGCCTTGTTTCCTAGAGTGTTTGGAGCACAGGTGCTTCGGAGCAGACATCCTTTTGCCCTCTGTGACCTTGGGCAGGGCACTTAACCCGTCCATGCCGCGTGTCTTCTCGTAAATAAAACGGGATGTGGTCATGTGACCCTCTGTAGGGCTGTCACGAGGAGTGGGTGATTATATTTGAAAAGTGCTTGAAACACTGGCATAGATCGAACGCTTGATAAAAACAAGCTACAGTCGTTAGTGGGTTTTTACAGGTGGGCCATTGCTCCAGCCAACAAACTGTAGTGTTGTGGGAGACGGGGAGGTGAGAGCTTCCAGAAAAGGCCTTCAAGGGTACCTGGGAGGGGGGAGGGCGGATTAACAAAGGGATGTTAACAAAGGGCTCAGTGGGTTTGAAAGGGAAACGTTGGGAACTTCCAAGGGCACATTTCTGAAGTGTGTGTTGTGGGACGTTCCGTGAAAGGGAAGTTTGTGCAAAATGACCTCCAAAGAAGTTGTGGACCAAAGAAAAGGCCTAGTCCAGCTTGACGAGAAACAGTTTACTTCTGGACGTGTGTGGTGGGCAGCTGCAAGTTGGCTGCGACCCCAGCCCTCGAGGCTGGGGAGTCCACGCTGGGGGACCACCTGGAGGAGACTGAGAATAGTTAAGTGTCAGATTCCTTTCCAGAGCAGATCCAAAGACCTTACGCCCCAAGGCTGTTCTTAAGGGCTCTTGTGTGCGTGATCTAAAAAAGAATGTGTCAGGGGGCTGTGCTCAAGAAGGCTTCAGGCCACAGGGCTGTTGTCACAGCAGGTTTGTCCAAGATGGTGTTAGTCCAGGGGCGCCTAGGGGGCTCAGTCAAGCGTTTGGCTCAGGTCATGATCTTATGGTCCGTGAGAGGGAGCCCCGCGTTGGGCTCTGCACTGACAATGCAGAGCCTGTTTGGGATTCTCTCCCTCCCTCTCCTTGCCCCACCCCCACTCATCTCACTCTAAATAGATAAAAAGAAAGAAATAAAAGACCAGGAAACTGCTGGGGGCTGAGGGAGGCTCTGCCCCGTGCTAACTTGGGCAGGGCAGGCATTTGTTGTCCCCAGGGAGCTAGAGGGCACGAGGGAGTTTGGATGGATTCAGGGGTCCTTGGAGGTTGTGGGGGGTTTACAGTCTATTTGATGGGTCCCCTTTATCTCTTTTTCAGAGACTGGCGATATTTATATCTGGGGCTGGAACGAATCCGGGCAGCTGGCCCTGCCCAGCAGGAGCCTGGCAGAGGTTGGCAAGACCGCTGCAGGGGAAGGTGAGCGTCAGTTCTATGCGTGTTTCTGTCAGTCCCGACTCCTGGCCACGTGCTGGCCTGAGACCCCACGGTGTTCAGAAGGGACACATGACAACGTGGGACCCCAGGCCCCGCTGCAGGACCCTTGGCCCCTAGGGACGGGAGAGCGGTGAGGCTGGTGCGTCAACACCACACTCCCTGTGGACCTGTCGAGCCCAGCACGTCCTGGGGGTGCGGGCGGTGGACAGAAGGTGCTCCATGGTGCTTTTGTGCCAGAGGAGCTAATGTGTGGGTAAGGGGTAGGTCCGTGCTCCCTGTGAACCGCCATTATCCTCATCACGCTCCCTGCTTCCCTGAAGCCAGTGGACTGAAGGAAGACGGTTGTGACGTGAGGACAGCCGAGGGTGAGAGTGGAGGCCTGGCCCCCTTCATAGCCATCCAGCCCTTCCCCGCTTTACTGGATCTCCCCCCGGGCACAGATGCAGTCAAGGCCAGCTGTGGATCCCGGCACACAGCAGTGGTGACCAGTGAGTGGGGCTGGGCGGGCTGGATCACAATGGAGCAGGAAGTCCCTCTTCCCGGTCCCACACCCGCTCCGGGAAAGAGTGTGATCACCTTAAACACTGCTATTTTCAGGGTCTTTGACGAGTGCTGAGTAGCTGCCTCACTTCAGTGACTGCGGCCCCAGCCCCCGTGGGGTGTCAGCAGTAGGTCCCCAGCCGGCAGACCCCGAAGGTCCCCCCTCCTAGAGGGAGGCTAGTGTTGGCCTCCTTTGTCTGAGAGCAGAGCCTGCCCAGTCCAGCCTCTAAGACTCCTGAACTCGGTAGCTGTGAGATGTAGCCCCTCAGCTGGCAGAAAGGAAGGTAGACTGGTTCAGCCTGCGTCCTTTATCACCCTGAGTGCCATCACACAGTCGTTAGAGAGTATGTTTTGCTGTGCCCAGCAGAGCTCGTGACACGTACAAGGTGCTGGCTGGGGGTTGTGGCGGGCTGTGTAGACAAATGCCTTGTGACGGCCCCTTCCTGTCTTTCTGGTTGTAGGAACGGGGGAGCTCTACACCTGGGGCTGGGGTAAGTAAGGGCTTGCTCGGGTGATGCTTGAGCCAGTGGAAGGAGACGGGACTGGGAAGGAGAGGGCAGGAGACAACAGCCATGCAGCCGTGAGGAAGCAGGGGCCTCGGCCTGACCACTGGGGAGTCAGGGACTGGACTGTGTATCCCCTTGTCCAGAACCGGCCCAAGCACACCAAAGCTCAGAGACCGGACAGGAGAAAAAGAGACGCTGTTAGTACTTCCCATTTATCTTTCTGAAAAATTGTCTTAAGGGAATAGTTGGGCGGCGTTGATGACCCGTCTGTTGGTCTGCACCGGGCAGAAAAAAAGGTTCCAACAAATCTCTGCTCCGAGTATCTGGGGCGAGGAGCAGGCTGCCCAGAAGAGCATCTTGCCTGGGATGGCTGGTGGCAGCTGCCCCCTTGGGGGCCTGGGGGTTCGCCTGGCCCTGAGGACTCTGTGGCCTGGTCTCCTGATCTCCCAGAGCAGACCCCAGCGGAGTGAAGGATTAGACCCAGCACTTTGGTGCATGGACTGAATTTCCTTCCTGGAGGGGGGGCAGCCCCAAGGTCGAGCGGCAAGGATGGCCAAGGGGCTCGTTTCACTTTAGGTAAATACGGACAGCTTGGCCACAAGGACACGAGCAGCTTGGATCGGCCCCGCCGAGTGGAGTATTTTGTAGACAAGCGGCTCCAGGTAAGGGCTGTGAGCTGTGGGCCCTGGAACACCTACGTGTATGCTGTGGAGAAAGCGGAGGGCTGACGGCTCCAGATAAGGGCATAAGAAATGTACAGTAAATTCTACAGTTAACATCTGCGAAACTCCCACCCCCGGCAAGGAAGCCAGCAGCCCAGATGCCCGCACCCGCCCCTCCCGCCTCACCTTAGGGCCGTGCCTTCCACTTTGTCCTCATGTTAGAAACACCTGGGAGCTTTGGAAGGGAAGCCCAAGGCCAGCACTGCAGACGCTGTGGGATCAGACCCTCCACGTGGGGAGCCTAGGCTGGGGTAGATTTTAAAGCTCCCCCACCTGACCCAAGGTGACTGAATGTAGGGTGGGGATTGGGAACCACTGGGGGTCATCTTTTGTTACTCCCTCCCCTATTCTCTCTTAGAATTGTGTCACCTGTGCGCGTGTCCTTATATGATAGTTTGTCTGCTTTTGAACTTTATGTAAATGGAACCATTCTGCGTATGTTCCTTTGTGTTTTGTTTTTTCATTGAACACGGTATGATCCATGCATGTGGTGTCCTGTGTGCGGTTCGTTCATTTTTATTGTTATGCGGGCTTCCATCATGTGAAGCCAACACAGGGCTTGAACAAACCTTGAGATGATGACCTGAGCCAAAATCAAGAGTCAGACACTTCACTGAGCCACCCAGGTGCCCCAAAACCTTTTACCTATTGAACAATGATTCCCTACTCTCCCCTGGAAACTACCATTATACCTTCTGTCTTTCTGATTCCGACTAGTCTAAGTACCTCATATAAATGAGATCTTATATATTTTTTTGTCACTAGCTTCTATTAGTATAATGTCCTCAAGGTTCATCCATGTTCTAGCATATTGCAGGATTTCCTTTTTAGGCCAGAAGAGTATTCCATCTCATGTACATACCACATTTTGTTTATCCGCTCCTCAGTTGATGGTCGCAGGGTTGCTTCTGTGTTTCAGCTGTTAAGGATAATGCTGCTATGAACATAGGTGTACAAGTAGTTCTTTGGGGCTCTGTTTCTGATTCTTTTGGGGGAATACTCAGAAGTGGAATTTCTGGGTCATATGGTAATTCTCTTTAATTTTTTGATGAGCCTACATACTGCTTCCCACAGAGGCTATACCATTTCCTTAACTTTTTTTTTAAGATTTTATATATTTTAATATTTATTATTCTGAAAGAGAACAAGCTGGAGAGGGGGAGAGAGAGAATCCCAAGTAGGCTCCATGCTGTCAGTGCAGAGCCAGACCCGGGGCTTGAACGCAGGAACTGTGAAATCATGACTTGAGCTGAAACCAAGAGTCGGATGCTTAGCCACCCAGGTGCCCTTAAGATTTTATATATTAAAAAAATTTTTTTAATGTTTATTTTTGAGAGAGAGCATGAATGGGGGAGGGGCAAGGATAGGGGGACAGAGGATTGAAGCAGGCTCTGTGCTGACAGCAAGCCCAAAGTGGGACTCGAACTCATGAACCATGAGATGATGACCTGAGCCGAAGTCAGACCCTCAACTGACTGAGCCGCCCAGGTGCCCCAAGATTTTATATATTTTTTTGGGTAATCTCCACTCCCAACGTGGGGCTTGAGCTCACAATCTTGAGATCAAGAGTCGCGCCCTCCGCTGAGTGAGCCAGGAGCCCGGTATCGTTTTTAGTTCCTGCAGCAGTGCACGAGCTTCCGATTTTTCCACCTCCTTGCCCGACACTTGTTTTCTGTTGTCCTTGATAATCACCATCCTAATAATGGTGTAAGGTGCGATCTCCTTGTGATACTGATTTGCATTTCCCTAATGATCAGCGATGTGGAGCATCTCATGTGCTTATTGGCCATTCATGTATCTTTGGAAAAAGGTCTATTCAAGTCCTTTGGACATTTTGAATTGCGCTATTTGATTTTTGTTGAGTTTTAGGAGTTCCCTATGTATTGTGGATATTAATTCCCCATCAGATATGTGATTTGGAAATATTTTCTCCTGAGGGTTGCTGTTTTACTCTTGTGCATAGGGTCTGGTGATGTAAAAAAAAAAAAAAAAAAGTTTTAATTTTCATGAAGTCCGACTTGTTTTCCTTTTGTTGCCTGTGCCTTTGGTGTCCTATTAAAGAAATCGCCAAATCCAATGTCCTGAAGCTTTTTTCCTGTGTTTTCTTCCAAGAGTTTTATTGTTTTAGGAGCTGCATTTAGGTCCTTTCTTCATGTTGAGTTAATTGACAGGTCTGGTATTAGGTAAGGACCCAACTTCGTTCTTTTGCACGGGATTGTCCAGTTTTCCCGGCACCATTTGTTGAAAAGACTGTTCTTTTCCTATGGGCTGGTCTTGGCACCCTTGTCAAAAATCACTTGCAAGGGTTCCCTTCTGGGCTCTCTGTTCTGTTCCATCGATCTCTATATCTGTCTTTATGCCAGGGCCACACCGTTGTGATGGCTGTAGCTTTGTGTAGTAGCTTTTGAAATCAGGAAGTATGTCCTCCACTTTTGTTTTTCTATTTCAAGAATGTTTTGGGGGTGGGGTGCCTGGGTGGCTCAGTCGGGTAAGCATCTGAGGATTCTTGATTTCAGCTCGGGTCATGATCTCGTGGTTTGTGGGTTTGAGTCCTGCGTTGGGCTCTGCACTGACAGCATGGAGCCTATTTGGGATTCATATTTTCTCTCTTGCTCGCTCTCAAAATAAATTTTCTTTTTTTTTTTTTTTTTTCAACGTTTATTTATTTTTGGGACAGAGAGAGACAGAGCACGAATGGGGGAGGGGCAGAGAGAGAGGGAGACACAGAACCGGAAACAGGCTCCAGGCTCTGAGCCATCAGCCCAGAGCCCGACGCGGGGCTCGAACTCACGGACCGCGAGATCGTGACCTGGCTGAAGTCGGACGCCCAACCGACTGCGCCACCCAGGCGCCCCTCAAAATAAATTTTCAAAAAGGCGGGGGGAGTGCCTGGGTGGCTCAGTCAGTTAAACGTCTGACACTTGGTTTCAGCTCAGATCATGATCTCATGGGCTATTTGCTGACAGCGCGGAGCCTGTGTGGGATTTTGTCTCTCCTCTCTCTCTGTCCCTCCCTTGCTTGTGCCCCCCTCTCCCAAAATAAACTTTGAAATGTTTGGGGAGCACCTGGGTGGCTCAGTTGGTTGAGCATCCAACTCTTGATTTTGGCTCAGGTTATGGTCCCAGGGTCATGGGTCAGGCTCTTAAAAAAAAAAAAAAAAAAAAAAAGAAGAAGAGGAAAAAAGAATTTTTTGACTATTCAGGGTCCCTTCAGGAATGCATGTAAATATTAGGATGGGTTTTTTTTGTTTTTTTGTATTTTAAAGTTTATTGGGGCCCCTGGGTGGCTCAGTCAGTTAAGCATCTGACTTCGGCCCAGGTCATGATCTCACGGTCTGTGAGTTCGAGCCCCGCATCAGGCTCTGTGCTGCCAGCTCGGAGCCTGGAGCCTGCTTCAGATTCTGTGTCTCCCTCTCTCTCTATCCCTCCCCTGTTCATGCTCTGTCTCTGTCTCAAAAGTAAATGTTAAAAAATAAAGCTTATGTATTTATTTTGAGAGACAGAGTGCATGTGTATGCACAAGCAGGGGAGGGACTGAGAGAAGGAGAGAGAATCCCAAGCAGGCTCCACACCGTCAGCACAGAGCCAGATGCAGGGCTTGAACTCATGAACTGTCAGATCATGATCTGAGCTGCAATGCAGAGTCGGTTGCTCAACTGAGCCACCCAGGCACCTTGGGTTTTCCTATTTCTGCAAAAATGTCACTGGGATTTTGATAGGGATTGTATTGAATCTGTAGATCACTTTTGGTAGTATTGACATGTTTGCGATATTAAACCTTTCCATGAACATGGGCTGTATCTCCGTGTATATATGTCTTTTTAAATCATTTTCAGCAGTGTTTTGTAGTTTTCGTTGTACAGGTCTTTCACCTTCTACGTATTTTATTCTTTCTGATTTTATTGTAAATGGAATTGTTTTTATAATTTCCTTTTAAGATTGTTCATTGTTTGGGTATAGAAATGCACTTGATTTTTGTGTACAGCTTTGGTATCCTGTTACTCTGCTAAATTCATTTACTCTGATAGTTTCCTTGTGGATTCTAGGGTTTTCTATAGAAGATCATATTATCTGCAAACAGATAGTTTTGCTTCTTTTTTTCCAATTTGGATGCCTTTTATTTCTTTTATTGCCTAATGACTCTGACTAGAACCTCCAGTACTGTGTTAAATAGAAGTGGTGAGAGTGGGCCTCCTTGCCTTATTCCTGATCTTAAAGGAAAAACTGTCTTTGACCATTTATTCTGTTTGCTGTGGGTTTCTCATATGCAGCTTTTATTACGTGGAGATAGTTTCCTTCTTTTCCCTATTTTATTGAGTGCTTTTATCATGAAAGGGTGTTGGATTTTGTCAAATGCTCTTCATTGATTGAGATGATCATGTGTTTTTTTTCTTCATTTTGTTCATGTGGTGTAATCATCCATCGTCCTTGCATTCCAGGAATAAATCCTACTTGGTCTTGGTGTGTAATCCTTTTTAAATGCTGCTGAATTCTGTTTGCTTGTGTTTTGCTGAGGATTTTTGTGTCAATGTTTAAAAGGGATATTGGTGTGTAGTTTTCTTGTAATGCCTTTGGCTTTGGTGTCACAGTTATGCTGGCTTCATAGAATGAGTTGGGTAGTGCTCTCCCCGCCCCCACTTCATTTTTTTTTTTGAAAAAGTTTGAGAAGCATTGGTATTAGTTCATCAAATGTTTGGTGGAATTTACCAGTGAAGCCTTCAGGTCCTGGGCTTCTCTTTGTTGGGTGAGATTTGATTACTGATTTAATGTCCTTACTAGTTATATGTCTATTCAGATTGTCTATTGCTTTGTAATTTAGTCTCAGTACGTTTTGTGTTTCTAGGAATTTGTCCATTTCTTGGAGGTTATCCAACTCGTTAGCATACAATTTTTCATAGTATACTCTTCAAATCTTGTTCATTTCTGTAGAATCAGTAGTAATGTCCCCACTTTCATTTCTGATTTAAAAAAAATTTTTTTTTCAACGTTTATTTAGTTTTGGGACAGAGAGAGACAGAGCATGAACGGGGGAGGGGCAGAGAGAGAGGGAGACACAGAATCGGAAACAGGTTCCAGGCTCCGAGCCATCAGCCCAGAGCCCGACGCGGGGCTCGAACTCACGGACCGCGAGATCGTGACCTGAGCTGAAGTCAGACGCTTAACCGACTGAGCCACCCAGGCGCCCCTCATTTCTGATTTTAATAATTTGAGTCTTCTCTCTTTTTTTCCTTAGTCCATCTAGCTCAAAGTTTGTCAATATTATTTATGTGTTCAGAGAACCAACTTTTGGTTTTGTTTTTCCCTATTGGTTTCCTTTATGTGTGCTGTAGTCTTTACTATTTTCTTCCCTCTGTGAGCTTTTGCTTTAGTTTTTTTTTTTAATCCTAGTTTAAAGTTAGGTTGTTGACTTCAGATCTTTCTTGTTTTTAAATGTGAGCATTTATAGCTAGAAATTTCCCCCTTGACACCACGCTTGCTGCATCCCGTGAGTTCCGACTGTTGTGCTTTCATTTTCCTTTGTCTCTGTTTTCTAGTTTGCCCTGTGATTGCCTCTTTGACCCACTGGTTGCTTAAAATGTATGGTTCAACTTCCACAATATTGTGAATTTTCAGTTTTGTTATTGATTTCTAACTTCACCCTGTTGTGGTCGGAGAAGATACTGTATATGGTATCTTTATTTTTCTTAAGTTTGGAATTTGAGGATAGTCGGCATACGGCGGTATATTAGTTGCAGGTGTACAATATAGTGACTGGGCACTTCCATACGGCACCCGGTGCCCATCGTGATAAGCTCACTCCTTAATGCCGCTGCCTATTTCGCCCATTCCCCCAATCCACGTCTCCTCTGTTAACCATCAGTTCTCTATAAAGTCTGTTTTTGGTTTGTCTTTTTTTTTTCCCTTCCTTAGCTTGTTTTGTTTCTTAAATTCCACATGAGTGAAATCATATGGTATTTGTCTTTCTCTGCCTGACTTCACGTCGAATCCTATCCTCTAGCTCCATCCATGTTGTTGCAAATGGCAAGAGCTCATTCTTTTTCATGGCAGAATAATATTCCACTGTGTATGTACACCACATCTTCTGTATCCATTCATCTGGGTTTTTTTTTTAATTAAAAAAAAATTTTTAATGCTTATTTCTGAGAGAGACACAGAGACAGAGGGCAAGTGCGGGAGCGGGGAGAGAGGGAGGGAGACACAGATTCAGAAGCAGGCTCCAGGCTCCGAGCTGTCAGCACAGAGCCCGACGCTGGGCTCGAACCCACAAACCGTGAGGTCATGACCTGAGCCGAAGTCGGACGCTCAACCGACTGAGCTACCCAGGCATCCCATCTGTTTGTTGATGGACATGTGGGCTGTTTCCATAATTTGGCTATTGTACATAATGCTGCAGTCAACTTAGGGGTGCATGTATCCCTTTGAATCAATTAGTGTTTTTGTATTTTGGGGTTAAATACCCAGTAGTGTGATTTCTGGATTGTAGGGTAGTGATTTTTTTTAACTTTTTGGGGACCCCCATACTGTTTCCCAGAGTGGCTGCCCCAGTTGGCGTTCCCACCCACTGTGCACAAGGGTTGGTTCTTTTTTCTCCACATCGTCGCCAACACCTGTTGTTTCTTGTGTTGTTGATTTTAGCCGTTCTGACAGGTGTGAGGTGACCTCTCCCTTGTGGTTTTGGTTTGCATTTCCCTGACGATGAATCGTGTTGAGCATCTTTTCATGTGTCTGCTGGCCACATGCATGTCTTCTTTGGAGGTAGGCTGCCTTCTAGTTTTGTTGATTGTTTCCTTCACTGCGCAGAAGGTTTTTTATTTTGATGTAGTCCCGATAGCTTATTTTTACTTCTGCTTTTATTTCCCTTGGCTCAGGAGACCTATCTAGAAAAATGCTGCCACAGCTGATGTCAGAGAAGTTATTGCCTGTGCGCTCTTCTCAGGTTTTTTAAGGGTTTAGGTCTCACATTTAATCCATTAATCCAATCTTTAATCCATTTTTTAAGTTTTTATTTACTAAGAATTTTTTTTTTTAATGCCTGTTTTTGAGAGGGAGAGACAGAGCACGAGCAGGGGAGGGGCAGAGAGAGGGAGACACAGAATCTGAAACAGGCTCCAGGGTGAGCTGTCATCACAGAGCCTGACGCGGGGCTCGAACCCACAAACCGCAAGATCATGACCTGTGCCAAAGTCGGATGCTTAACCGACTGAGCCACCCAGTTGTCCTGAGTTTATTTTTGTATAAGAAAGTGGTCCAGTTTCATTCTTTTGCATGTGGTTTCCAGTTTTACCAATGCCATTTGTTGAAGAGACTTTTTCTTGTTGCACGTGCTTTCCTGCTTTGTCAAGGATTAACAGAGCATGTAATCATAGGTTTATTTCCGGGTTTTCTATTCCGTTCCACTGATCTATGTGTCTGTTTTTTTGTGCCAGTACCGTACTGCTTTGATTACTACAGATTTGTAATATAACTTGAAGTCTGTAATTGTGATGCCTCCTGTTGTGATGGCTTTGGCTATTCTGGGTCTTGCGTGGTTCCATGCCAATTTTAGGATTGTTTATGTTCCGGTTCTGTGAAAAACACTGTTGGTATTTTGATAGGGATTGCTCCGTATGAGGTCTTTGAGACTTAATTTGTGGCCTAATGTATGGTCTGTTGTGGAAAGTGTCCCATGTGTACCTGAGAAGAATGTGCGTGTTGCTCTCGGGCGGAGTGTTGTGCACGTGTCTGTTAGGTCTATTGGTTTACTGTGTTGTGTGAATCCTGTTTCCTTCCTTTGGTCTGGTCTGTCCGTTATTGTGAGTGGGGTACTGAAGTTTCCACCTGTTACTGTACAACCATTTCTCCCTTCAGTTCTGTCCGTTTTTGCCTCGTATATTTTGATGGTCTGTCATTAAGTGCATTTTTTACATATTTTCTTGTTGTATGGAGCCTTTTATTAATAATGTCCTTTGTTGACTCCTGTAACGTTTTTTTAATGTTTAGTCTGGAAAGACCGTGAGCGGGGGAGGGGCAGAGAGAAAAGGAGACAGAGGATCCAAAGCAGGGTCTGCACTGCCGGCAGACAGCCAGACGCAGGGATCGAACTCACAAACCGTGAGCTCGTGACCTGATCTAAAGTCGGATGCTTAACAGACTGAGTCACCCAGGCTTCCCCTTTTTTATTTAAAGTGTATTTTGTCGGGGCCCCTGGTGGCTCAGTTGGTTAAGCGTCCAGCTTCGGCTCAGGTCACGATCTCATTGTTTGTGAGTTTGAGCCCACGTCGGGCTCTGTGCTGGCAGCTCAGAGCCTGGAGCCTGCTTCGATTCTGTGTCTCCCTTTCTCTCTGCCCCTCCCCCACTCACATTCTCTCACTCTCTCAAAAATAATTAAACATTTAAAAAGTAAAATAAGTACAGGGGCGCCTGGGTGGCACAGTCGGTTAAGCGTCCGACTTCAGCCAGGTCACGATCTCGCGGTCCGTGAGTTCGAGCCCCGCGTCGGGCTCTGGGCTGATGGCTCAGAGCCTGGAGCCTGTTTCTGATTCTGTGTCTCCCTCTCTCTCTGCCCCTCCCCCATTCATGCTCTGTCTCTCTCTGTCCCCAAAATAAATAATAAAATGTTGAAAAAAAATTAAAAAAAAAAAGTAAAATAAGTGCATTCGTCTCCCAGATCGTGTAGAAAACGAGATTGGGAGTTATAAACCAAAGGTACAGGAATACTAGCTTTTACGTTAGTTTTCTTTTTTTTTTTTAATTTTTTTAATGTTTATTTTTTGAGACAGAGACAGAGCACAAGCAGGGGAGGGACAGAGAGAGAGGGAGACACAGAATCGGAAACAGGCTCCAGGCTCTAAGCTGTCAGCACAGAGCCAGACATGGGGCTCGAACTCACAGACTACGAGATCGTGACCTGAGCTGAAGTCGGACACTCAACCGACTGAGCCACCCAGGTGCCCCTAATTTTCTTTAAATGAATTAGTCTCTTAAATTACACAGACAACAAAAAGTACAATTGCAAGCCAGACGCTACAGTAATACGAATTTTTGTCATTGCCTATGTTTACCTTTACTGAGATCTTCGTTTGTTTATATGGCTTCAAGTTACCTAATGTTAAAGACGATGCCTTGTAGGTGATGATTCACTTCTTTCTCTCTTGCTGCTTTTAAGTTTCGCTCTTTGTCTTTTGAAAATGTGACTGTGATGTGTCTTAGCGTGGGTCTTTGAATTCATCTTACTTGGAGTTCATTGAGCTTTCTGGATGTTGATGTTTTTCTTCAAATTTGGGAAGTTTTCAGGCATTATTTCTTCAAATGTTCTTTTTGCCCCTTCCTCTCTTCTCTTTTCGGGACGCCTGTGACCTGCGCCTTGGTCCCTGTGTTGATGTCCCGTAGGTCTCTGAGGCTCTGGTCACCGTTACCTAGCCATTTTGTTTTCTCCCCCTTCCTCAGCCTCGGTCATTGCCATTGCCATGTCTTCAATACCCGACTCTTGGCCCTGCCTGCTCAGGTCTGCCTTTGAATCCCTCTAGTGAAGTTTTCATTCGAGTTACTGTGCTTCTCAGCTGCAGAGATTCTTCCTGGTTTCTTTTTCGGTTTTCTGTCTCCTTAATATTTCCATTTCTCTTCACACTTTGACTTTCTCCACATCTTCCTTTAGCTCTTTAAGCACATTTAGATCACTGTTTTATTTACCTATTTATTTTAAAATGTTTATTTTTGAGAGCGACAGCCCAAGCTGGGGAGGGGCAGAGCGAGAGCGAAAGAGGATCCGAAGCGGGCTGTGTGCTAACAGCAAAGAGCTCGACGCAGGGCTCAAACTCACGAACCATGGGATCGTGACGTGAGCGGAAGTCGGACACTCAACCCACTGAGCCCCCCAGGTGTCCCTACTTTTTCCTTCGAATGATGGGCCATATTTACCTATTTCTTGGTATACCTTGTGACTTTTTGTTGAACACTGGACATGTGAATCCAGTTGTGTGGTAACTCTGGGAATTGGATTCTCCCACTTCCCCAGGGTTTGCTGTGTTTTGTTACTGCTTTTGCTTTATTGTAAGCTGTCTCTGTAGCGAGGATCCCCTGAGGTGTAGACTTTGTCTTCTTATGTCTTCTCTAAACCTTTCCTTGAGCATGCGCAGCGACTTTCTAATTTTTCCCATATATGTGGATATTTGTGAATGTGCTAGTCTTTTAATGTGTGGCTCCTGAAAGGGGAAAAGTGAAAAACGAAGAGGGAACAAAAGGGCACCGGCCCTTTGAATCACCTGGAAGTCACCTGAACCGGAGTGGGGACAGGCTTGCGACTCTGAGGGGAGGTACCACAATAACGGCTGCCTGCCTCTCTGTGATCAGAAGCGGCGACCAGAACACGGACCCCTGGTGTTCCGAGGACGGGTGCCTCTCGCCCACCCTGACTGCTGTACGTCGCGTGCGGCCGCATCAGGGGGTGGGGAGCCGCTACTGTGCAAAGCGCCGAAACCGCCCAGAACCGGTCAGTTTTGACCCTCCAAGCCTTCCCCTGGAAGTTGCAAGCCTTCGGCAAACCCGCCTTCCGAAACTGGCGCCTCGGTGTGGAGCCAGGGGCTTTCCTGCCTCTTCCCGGAATCCTCCCTGATGGGTCATGTACGTTTCTGATTTGGGGTCAGAAACCTCGCGTGCGCGGGCACAAGTTCATCTGCGCAATACTCGGGAGCCCTGGGCTGCCGAGGCGTCTCTGCCAGCGGGTCCGGTTCGTCGCGGCCCACACACCAGGTGGACAGGTGGCCGAGGCCGCGTTTCCCCACGTGCTGGCGATGTCGGGCGGCGTCCGTTTCATCCGCCGTTTGGAGTTGTTCTGTCTTCGAGTGGCTGTTGAAGTTTTCCTGCCCTTCTGAAGTTTTCTGTATTTTTCGTAGTGACTTGTTTTCCTCGTAAATGTTAGCCGCAAGTCCCTTAATAGTTACGGGTTCAAAGTGTCTTCCGCCGCCGTTTTCTCAGGCTCCGGTATCTTTTGATGTTAGCCATTTGTTTTAAACATTTATGTGGTGCTACTCTGTGCCAGGCAATGCTCAGGGTGCTTTACAAATACCTTATTTTGATGAACATGAGTTCTTAATGTGCTCAACTTCATCAGCATTTCCTTTGATGTTAATTTGTGTGTATGTAGGTGATTTAAGAAAATTTTCTGACTGTGGGGGAGGCCTTTAAGATACTTTTTTTCTTCTTGTGGTAAAATATACTTAGATGGTTAAGTGGTAAATTTTATGTTAAGTGTATAATTCAGTGGTATTAAATAAGTTCACATTGTTGTCCAACGAGCACCATCCACCTCCAGGGCTTTTTTAAACTCTCTACACAAATTCTATCCCCATTAAACACGAACTCCTGGTACCTGCCCCCCACCCCCACCCCCACCCCCCGCAACCATCATTCTACCTTCTGCCTCCTTTGTCTCCTCTTTCCGATGGCTGGCCCTTGTCCCCACATCCAGGGACGTGCGATGCCAGCATTGTCCTCTACCTAAGTTCTGTATGTGTTTGGGTCTATTTCTAGACCTTCTGATCTGTACCCCATTGCACCACAGCTTTGTGTAGGATATTTTGTTCTGATAGGGCTTGTACCCTTCCCCCTCCTGTAGGCTAGCTGTTTCTTAAGTTTTGGAAGTTCTTTATATATTCTGGATACACGTCCTTTATCAGATACATGATTTGCAAATACTTGCTCCTAGTTGGCGGTTTGTCTCTTTGGTCTGTAAGTATCTCATGCAAAGCAAGTCTAAAAGTTCAAGTCCAACTTACCAATTTTTTTTCTTTTATGGATCATGTTTTTGATGTCATAACTAAGAACTTTGCCTGGCCAAATACCATGAGTGTTTTTTCTTCTTCGAAAAGGAGATTTTGTGTTTTGATCTTTGGGGGTTAATTTTTGCCTCAAGAGGAGTGAGTGAGGCATAGCTATAGCTCCCTTTAATTGCATAAGAATATCCAATTATTCAACACCCTCTGTTAAAAACACTATCCTATCTTGTCTTTACGCCTTTTTCAAAAACCATTTGACCATATTTGTGTGGGTCATTTTAGACTCGCTGTTCTGTTCACTGACCTATGTTTGTCTTTTCACTCATCAGTAGCACAGGCTAGTCTCAGATGAGATAGGGTGATAGAACCAGCCTCCAAGTTGGTTCTTTTAAAAATCCTTTGGCTGTTCTCGTTGGTGTTTCCATATAAAGTTTAGTGTTAGCTTATCTGCTGGAATTACATGAGCTCTACAGACCATTGGGGAGGACTGCTGTCTCACTTTGCTGAGGATTCTGACCCAAGAACACAGGATGTCTATTGAAACAGGTCTTGTCTCTTTCATCAGTAGTTTGCAGTTTTCAGCATACAGATAACAGGTTTTGATATGTACCTAGGTATTTGTTTTGGAGTTCTTTTAAATGCTCTTTTGCAAATTTTAGTTTTAATTGTTGATTACATAGTATGTAGAAATGAGGTTGATTCTGTAGGTAAACCTTGTATCCTATAGCCTTGTGGAACTAATTGGAGCTTTTTGTAGGTAGGTTCCTTGGGATCTCCACAACCATGATCCCTGCGAATGAAGATGGTTTCATTTCTTTTTTCCAATCTGTGTGTCACTTATTTCTTCTTGCCTTATCGCACTGGTTAGGAATTCCAGTATACTATTCAATAGGAGGAGTACAGGTACACAGCTTTGCCTTATTTGTAATCTTATGAGGAAAACATCCAGTGGTTAGTTTTATATGTTACCCGTAAGTTGACTCTGGTAGATGCAATTTATCAGGTTAAGGAACTCTCCTATTCCTCATTTTCTGGAAAATTTTATCATAAATTTTGTCAAATGCTTTTCCTACATCAATTGATAGGATCACGTGGGTTTTTTTTGGTTAATATGGTAGATTACACTGGTTTTTAAAAATTATACATAATTCACATACTGTACAATTCACCCTTTTACTTATTTTAAAAAGTTTATTTTGAGAGAGAGCACGCATGTGCAAGAGGGAGGGGCAGAGACAGAGAGAACCTCAAGTAGGCTCCGCGCTGTCAGCCCCGAGCCCAACACGGAGCTTGATCTCCTGAACCACGAGTCAAGAGTTGGGTGCTTAACCGACGAGCCACGACAAGGTTCAGGGGCTTTTAGTCCCTTCACAATGTTGTGCAACAACCATCACCACAATCGAATTTCAGAACATTTTCATCACCCCCAAAAGAAACCTCTTACCAATTAGTAGTCACTGCCCATTGACCTCTTGTCCCCAGCACCACTAATCGACTTTCTTTTCGTAAGGATTTGCCTCCTCTAGGGGTTTCATATAAATGGAATCCTACAATGTATGGCCTTTTGCGTCAGGCTTCTTTGACTTAGCAGTGTTTTCAAGGTTCATCCATGTTGTAGCATGTATTCCTTTTTTTTTTTTTAATTTGAATGTGTGGGAGTGGGAGAGAGAGAATCCCAAGCAGGCTCCACAGTGTCAGTGCAGAGCCCAACGTGGGGCTTGGACTCAGAAACCTGAGATCATGACCTGAGTTGAAACCGAGAGACACTTAACCGACTGAGCCAGCCACGTGCCCCACATGGATTCCTTTTTATGCTGCATAATATTCTGGGTGGAGATACTTTATTTTGTTCATCTTTCTGTCAACTGATGAACAGTTGAGTGGTTTCCACTTTTTTGCTATGAGGAATAATGTAAAAATTTGTGTATGTGTTTTTGTAGGAACATTTAAAAATATATATATCCTGCCACCTTTTTTTAAAGTTTATTTTGAGAGAGCACGAGTGGGGAGGGGCAGAGGGAGAGAGAGAACTCCAATAGGGCTGTCCGTGCAGAGCCCAATGCAAGGCTCCTTCCCACAAACTGTGAGATGGTGACCTGAGGCTGAGTCGGATGCTCAACTGACTGAGCCACCCAGACACCCCAAACATGTTTTCAATTGGGTATTAATACCTAGGAGTGAAACTTCTGGGTCCTATCTTACATTCCCAAGCCGGCCTTGTCTTGCTGGGGTAAACCCTACTTTGTCATGATGTATTCTTTTATGTTTTTGGATTCAATTTGCTAATATTAAGGATTTTTGTATCTGTTCACAAAGGATATTAGTCTGTGGTTTGTTTCGTGTTTCTGTGGTTTTGGTACCAGAGTCATTCTCATAAAATGAGTGAAAAGTGGTAGGTCTACTGTTTTCTGGAAGAAATTGCATAGAATTGGTGTTCCATCTAATTTAAATGTTTAGTAGAATCCACCAATAATGCTGTCTAGGCCTAGAGTTTTCATTTTCAGGGTTTTAATGATGGGTTAAATTTCTTTGATTGCTATAGGACTATTCCGATTCTTCCTTTTGGGGTGAGTTTGGTAATTTGTGTCTTTCAAGGAATTTATCTGCTTAAGTTGTCAAAATTTCTATGCAGAGAGTTTGTAACTGTCACTCATGATCCCTTTCAGGTTTGTGGAGACTATAGTGATAGCCCTTGGGGCGGCTGGGTGGCTCAGTCAGTCAAGCATCTGACCTCGGCTCGGGTCATGATCTCATGGTTTGTGAGTTCAAGCCCCACATCGGGCTCTGTGCTGACAGGTCAGAGCCTGGAGCCTGCTTTGGATTCTGTGTCTCCCTCTCTCTCTGCTCCTCCCCTGCTCATGTTCTGTCTTTCTCTCAAAAATAAACATTAAAAAATTTACAGTGATAGCCCTACTTTCATTCCTGATATTAATCTGTTATTTCCTTTCTTTCCTTATCACTAAAAGTTTACTTTTTTTTTTTTTTTTTTAAGAATCCGATTTTTTATTTATTTCCTCTATATTGCTTTGGTCTTTTCAGTTTCATTGCTTCCTGCTCTTAGGTTTATTTACTTCCTTTCTCCTTTTCAGGTTATTTTGTTGTTTTTGGTTTCTTAACATAGAAACTCATTGCATTGAGACTTTTCTTCTAAGATAAGCATTTAATACTGTAACATTTCCTCTAGTGCTTTAGCTGCATCTCAAACGTTGATATGTAGTATTTTTTTTTTTTCAGTTTACAATGTCTGCAAATTTCCTTTGAAAATTCCTTTCCTTTCTGTATCATTTAGATGTGTTATCTAATTGCCAAGCATTGGGGCATTTTCTGAGAGTTATAGTTAAGTTTAATGGAATTAAATTTTTCTTAAGATTTTAATTCATTTTGAAAGAGGGGGCGGGAGGGGGGGGGCAAGAGGGAGAGAGAGAATCCCAAACAGGTTCCACACTGTCGAACAGTGAGATCATGACCTGAGCCAAAACCAATAGTTGGATGCTTAACCGACTGAGCCACCCAGGTGCCTGCATCATTTAAAGTTTTTGAAAACTTAAGGTTCATGCCCCAGACTATGGTCTATTTTCATGACTGTTCCATATGTACTTTGCAAAAGAACGTTTCTGCTGTTGCTGGATGTTGTTCTACAACTGGGTCCAACCGGTTATTGGTGGGAATCGTTTTCTCTATAGCCTTGACTATTTTTTATCCAGTTCTATCATTACTGAGAAAAGTGAAGTCTAATGGCAGATTTGTCCATTTTTTCCTTTCAGTTCTATCAGTTTTGCTTTGTTATATTTCAAAGCCATTTTAGGTGTATAAACATTTAGAATTGGGACGTCACTGAAAATGGTGTAGGGAACTCCAAGGCTCTGCCTTTCCACAAAAGCAGCTAATGAACTGGTGGTGGAAACCGTCAGAATCTACTTTTGCAGAACTCTAGAAATCTAGTCAAAAACTTCCCACGACCCGGGGAAGAAAGAAGCGCATGCTTTGCGGTGAGTGTGCTAGGACATTTCCAGTTGCCTGCCTACTACACCGCACGTGGGGGGCCGTAAGGAGGACAAGAGCTCACGGTTTTGGTGCGTGCTGTTAGCCCCAGCGGGAGGAATATAGTCCTTCTCAAAGCTTCGGGACTGTGGGCTTCAACACATCTGGCACTCGCCTGAAAGACCAACCTAAGAGCTGGCCTTTGTTTTGCCAGACTCTGTGTTCCCAAGGCTGGGTGGCTCTGGCCAAAAGTGTTCCATGGCTCTGGAATCGGCTGAAGCAACTTGGACAAGGGACGATCGTTGGGACAAGCAACAGACCTATAAGAAGACTGGAAAGAAAAAGTTGGGAAAGGAGATACTTAGGGAAAGGCCTTTCCGAGCTCCCACAGGCATAATGACGAACTGGGGAAACGCAGCCCGTGCCCAGTGCTGATGTACTCCAGGAAAGGCCTGACAAATCACGCAGCTCGCACTCTGGCTCGTCTTCAGGCTCCACACAAGCAGAAGTGGAGGCTGAGGGGCGCCTGGGTGCTTCAGTCGGTTGAGCGTCCGACTGTTGATTTGGTTCAGGTCACGAACCCAGGATTGTGGGATGGGGCCCCGTGTTGGGCTCTATGCTGAGAGTGGAGCCTGCTTAGGATTCTCTTTCCCCAAACTCTGCCCCTTTCTTTCACTCTCTCTAAAAAAAAAAAAAAAAAAAAAAAAAGTAGAGGCTGAAACAGAGTGTGAATAGCCTGGCTGAGCCATGAAGGAATGGTCCACAAAGCAGAGCCAATTAAGAGGGTATTTTTTCCTCTTTTTTTTTTTCTTTTAAATTAAGTTTATTTCTAGTAATCTCTACACCCAACAAGGGGCTCGAACTCAGGACCCCAAGATCAAGTGTTGCATATGCCAACTGAGCCAGGTGCCCCTTATTTTTCTTTTAATAAGTGAGGTTTTTTTTTTTTTTTTTTTAATTTTTTTTTTCAACGTTTATTTATTTTTGGGACAGAGAGATACAGAGCATGAACGGGGGAGGGGCAGAGAGAGGGAGACACAGAATCGGAAACAGGCTCCAGGCTCTGAGCCATCAGCCCAGAGCCCGACGCGGGGCTCGAACTCACGGACCGCGAGATCGTGACCTGGCTGAAGTCGGACGCTTAACCAACTGCGCCACCCAGGCGCCCCTAATAAGTGAGTTTAGCAAGGTTTCAGAATATAAGAGCAATATACAGAAATCAACTGTGTTCCTACAGGCAGGCAATAACCAGAAATTGAAAGTTAAAAATCTCACAGTGGCATCAAGAAATATGAACTACTTAGGGATAAATCTGACAAAGATGTGAAAGATCTGGATATATGACCTATAAAATACTGCTGAGAGAAGAGCTAAATAAATGGATAGGTCACTTCTCCCTAAATTGATCAATAGATTCAATAACGCTAGATTCTTTTGTAGAAACTGACAAGCTAATTCTGAAATTCATCTGAAAAAGCAAAGGACCTGGAGCAGCCAAAGTAACTTTTACAGGTATAAAATGGGAAAGCTAACACTACCTAATTTCAAGAATTAGTATAAATCTACAGTAATCGAGACCATGTCGTATGGCCATTAAGACAAATGGATCAATGGAACAGAAACTCAAGGCAACTGATTTTTGACAAAGGTACAAAAGCAATACGGTGGAGAAAGGGACAGCCTTTTCAACTAATGTTGCTAGAAACTGGATATCTACATGCGAAGAAAAGGAACTGAAAGTCCTAGCTGGAGCCATATACATGGATACACACAGAGCCAAAATGGATCACAGACATAAACACAAAACCTGAGATTTTAAACTTCTAGAAAACCTTTACCTCTTGGGTTAGGTAATGGTTTCTTAGAACAACAAAAACACAATCCAAAGAAAAATGGAATTCATCAAACTTAAACCTCTGCTCTTCAAAGACACTGTTAAAAGACTGGAAAGAGAAGCCACAGACTGAGAGAGAATCTTTGCAAGATGGGACCAACAGACTTGTATCCAAAGCATACACGCAAGCCTCATCTTATCACACTTCGCAGATACTGTATGTGTTACAGCTTGAAGGTTTGTGGCAACCTGCATCCATGAAGTCTCTCAGCGCCATTTTTCCAACACAGTTTGCTCACTTCTGGTCTCTGTGTCCTATTTTGGTAATTCCCTCGATATTTCATACTTGGTGATCTGTGATGAGTGATTATGACTTACAGCTCATGATGGCTATTAGCTATTTTAGCAATAAAGTATTTTTTAATTAAGGTAAGTACTTTTTTTTTCCTTAGAACTAATGCTATTGCACACTTAAGGTTTCACTATCCTGTGGTAGTTTATTAACTTCTGCATGCTCTGGGAAACGAAAAAAATTCATTTGACTTGGTTTATTGTGGTGGTCTAGAACCAAACCTGCATTATCTGAGGCATGCTTGGATAGAGAACTCTCAAAACTCAACCCAGTTTTTAAAATGGGCAAAAAGGGGCGCCTGGGTGGCGCAGTCGGTTAAGCGTCCGACTTCAGCCAGGTCACGATCTCGCGGTCCGTGAGTTCGAGCCCCGCGTCGGGCTCTGGGCTGATGGCTCGGAGCCTGGAGCCTATTTCCGATTCTGTGTCTCCCTCTCTCTCTGCCCCTCCCCCGTTCATGCTCTGTCTCTCTCTGTCCCAGAAATAAATAAACGTTGAAAAAAAAAAAAATTTAAAATGGGCAAAAACCGCAACTAGGTACTTGTCCAAACAAGGTAAGCATGGCAAAATAAGCACGTGAAAAGACGCTTGGCATCATTAGGGTAGCGCAAATTAAAACTACAATGAGATAGTGCCTCCTATCTCCTAAAATGGCTAAAATTACAAAAACAATACCAAGTAGTAGAGAAGAGGTAGAGGAACTGAAACCTTCATCTGTTACTGGTGAGAACTTAGAATAGTTCAACCACTTTGGGAAACAAATGTAGAGCTACCATTCATCTGACCTAGCTGTTCCACTCCTTGGTATTTACCCCTCAAAAAGTACAGCTCCATACAAAGACTTGTACGTGAACGTTCACAGCAGCTTTATTTTTAATAGCCCTAAACTGGAAACAAACCAAATGTGAATAAACATAAAAAGTGAATAAACTGTGGTCTCCCCATACCACGGAATAGGACTCAACCATAAAAAGGAAAGAAATATGGACACAACAATATGGATGAAATTCAAAATCAAAGTCAAAAGAGCCAGCCCCATGCATAGGGGCACTTGTACCCCAACATTTATAGCAGCACTCTCAACAATAGCCAAATTATGTAAAGAGCCTAAATGTCCATCAACTGAAGAATGGATAAAGAAATTGTGGTTTCTATACACAGTGGAGTACTACGTGGCAATGAGAAAGAATGAAACATGGCCCTTTGTAGCAACGTGGATGGAACTGCAGAGTGTGATGCTAAGTGAAATAAGCCATATGGAGAAAGATACCATATGGTTTCACTCTTACGTGGATCCTGAGAAACTTAACAGAAACCCATGGGGGAGGGGAAGGAAAAAAAAAAAGAGGTTAGAGTGGAAGAGAGCCAAAGCATAAGAGACTCTTAAAAACTGAGGGTTGATGGGGGGGTGGGGGGGGAGGGGAGGCTGGGTGATGGGTATTGAGGAGGGCACCTGTTGGGATGAGCACTGGGTGTTGCATGGAAACCAATTTGACAATAAACTTCATATATTGAAAAAAAAAACCCACAAAAAAAAAAAAGCCCCCAAAAAGAATATATACTGCAGGATTCTACTTAGCTAAAACTCTAGAAAATGCAAACTCCTCCACAGTGACACAAAGCAGATAAATGGTTGGTAGGGGTGGGGAGGGGAAAACTGTAAAGGGGCAGGAGGAAATTTGGGGGGTAATGGTTATGTTCAGAAACTGGATTGTGGTGATGGTTTCACAAGTGTGTGAAACTGTTAAAACTTATCCAAGTGTACACTGTAAATGGGCATTTATTTTCTAATAAAAATAAAGGCTGTTAAAAAACCAAAAAGCCAGGCCTATAAAAGATGTCCTGTTAGGGACAGAGAGCAGTGCAAATGGAAATTTACATATCAGGAATTGGACTTTTTCTCTCAAACTTTTCTCAAGAAATATTTAGAAATGCACAGAACATAAAACCATACTCCCAACAAAAAAATCTTATATTTTCTTTTTAGTCTTTTCTGTTTTCCACAGACCAAAGCAACCAAAAAGTGATTTGGCCGGGGAGAAAAAAAACAATATATCTTTTTGAAAGGTAAGTATACACATTTTAATTTATTTTTAAGAATATATTTATATTTTAAAAACAGGACATGTATACGTCTAAGCAGCATGGCGGACACAGACCAAATCCATGCTGGTGAGTTTTGAGAACCATTGAACGTGCTGACAGAGGCAGACAAGGTAAGAATAAATAGTGCTTTGGGGAGAGCAGTAGTGATCAGTAGGGTAGGTAAAGATGTGGACGCTGGAGCAGAAACAACTCCCCAATACTGATTTGTGCAAAGTTCCAGATCTCCACAACAGAAGTGGCCCAACCCATCCAAACAGCCTCCCAGCTCGGCAACTGCCGGGGTAGATGAACTCGGACCTAGCGGGCAGAGGGATGGGGGGACTCAACCCAGAGGAAAACTGCAGAAACAGAGTTCAGACAGGCATGTGTTCACACACACATCCCCACAAAGGGCATTGCACAATAACAGAACTGTACACAGTTTAACAAAGGAGCTCCCAGCCTCCCTGTCACCTCTTTGGCAGTAGGTCAGGCCATCTCCACTTCTGACACACACACATCCTCAGCAGGAGGAAGGCTGTCCTGTGTGGCGGAGACAGATCTTTAGGTGAGAGCAAAGCTACTGTAGCCAGAGGGTTAACTCAGCGTCCCTCAACAAAAAAGATGTTAATTACTAGTGACAGCCTACGAGCCAATATTGCTTCAGGTCCCTACCCCAAGGACCGGCACACTCCTTTTCCCACACCGTGGTGAAATACGACACGCCCTTGCTCGTGCTTCAGCAAGCAGAATTACGGGGTAGAGAAAAATTAGGTTCCATATGCTAAAATTTGCACTTACTGCTATGAACTAAGTTTTAATGTATTTCTTGGGTCAAAACAAAATCAAGTCTTTGAAGACCCACTAAGCCTATGATGGACTTTGCTCTGTGACACTCATTCACTTGTGTAAGTTAGGCCCGTGGTAGTGGAACCTGTCCAGATTCTCAAGCACACCTAAACTCAAGAAAAATGAAAGCCACATAGATAATTAGATCTAGTCTAGGCACAGGAAGCCACAGCTGGCTGACCGCTCAGGGCCTCTCAGGACTGGATGTTGGTCGAATTGAGGATTCGAGAAGTAGCATCAGATTTGGAAGCCTTTGAAAGTTCTCGCTGTTGAAAAATAAATAATGTCAGTGGCAGTACTGTCCCTCCTCTGCGTGCCCCGCCCTTGTAAGCATGGGTAAATGTCAGCACAAGGTCCCCTGAGGGCTGTTTCTCTGAGACAGAGGTCCTTCTCCAGCACAGGTTGTTAGGAACACAAGATGAGAGGCTCTGAGCCCCGTTCTATTAGTCAGAGATTAAGCACGTGCACACATATGCCCGGGACCTCGTCCTTAGCCAGTTCGTTCTGTTACAACCTCACAGAATAGCAGTCCCTCAAGTTTCACAAAGTACTCTATTGAGTTGTCAAGCTAGGCAGGCAACAACCTTTGGTCTTTTGAGCCCTGGATAAAGCAAGGGGCCAGACCTTTATCTACCAATCCCTGGGGCTGAGGGCCTTGTAACCTGCTGGTGATATGATCTCATGCTGGAGCACATGGAAAAGAAGAGAAAGCACGAATACCACTGAGAAAGAGGTTAGTAAAGGTTAGTCTACCGGCTTTGGTGCCGCCTGGTGGAGTCTGTTACCAGCCAAAGCAGCCAAAACCAGATTAGAGATAAGCAGGGTACATTTAAGCCCCACGGGGATGATAACGGGGCTTGGCTAAACAAGCAAGGAAGAGAAAGTTGGACCCTCTGTCCAGCAATCAGCTAGCCAGAGCAACGTACACTTCTATATATAAAACCATACCAATCATTTAATTTGAAACAAGTGCCATAATATGAAACGGTTTCAATGCTCAAAACAAGCTCTTGCCTTGGGCAACTGCCCCGTTCTGTCACTGCAGCAGTAAGCGGGCACCATGGCTTTAACGCCGTATCCGCTCCCCCACGGTGAGGAACAGCCTCGCTTCCCAGCAGGAAGATACGGAGGGCAGAGAGAACGCACACTGGTAAGTCAAGGGCACTGCAGTTAGGTGTTAGTAAACACGGAGTAGGTTACTAGGAACTAAAGAGCATCTGGAGACATCTCCCAATGCCACATACATGCTTTAGCAGCTTAATGAGGTAGAAACAGGCAGAGGCAAGGAAATGAACACTGGCTAGCTCACAGAAGACAGAAAGTTGGCAATTCAGCCCTAAGGGGTTAGTAAGTCATATACTCCAGGAAACAATCAGCACACAGGCCAAGAACCTCATGATGGGCAGCACACAGCTGGGGCTCCCCTCCCCACGTGATGGGGCCTCTATTCTTTCCGGCACATTGGAGGCCTCTGATGTCACAACTGGGGAGGGTGAAGGTCTTCTGTTGTGAAAGACAGGATTAAAAAAAAAAAAAAAAAAACTTTGCCTGGCTTTAGGTAGGGCTGAGAATCCAATTCAAGTCTGAACAAGTTTTCTTGTTAATCAGCAGATTAGTCTCTTGGGACTGAAGTCAGCTATCCTTGAGGTCCGCATTAGGACTTCTGCTCCTTTGTCAAAAAAAGGTTCTGTGGTAGTACAGCTGAGATTATTGGTTAGTGTAGCCCCGTGCCCAGACGGGAATTAAGCCAGCAGATGTGACAGGTGAGTTTGGAAAGCGGACATGGGACATGCAGGGGTTGCCATACAGACCTGAAGCCCGACAGTGGAGCTGTCAGAGAGGGACGGATCCTTCTAAGAACAAAGAATTAAGACAATTACCAAGAACTCCACCAAGAGAGCACCAGGGCCGTGATCAGAGGGTCACCTCCTGCAGCCAGGGAATGGTATTTCTGAAGCAGAAGGATCCAGGCTAAACGTCTAGTTGCTGCTGCCAACTTCCTTCTCGTATGCTCCTTAAACCAGCCCGCCCCATGCCATGGTCAAGGCAGGAAAGGGATTCTCAGCCTCCAAAGAACTGTCCTCACGGCCTGGGTGCCCTTGGGAAGATACCCACTCTGCCCCAACTGTGTGCTCCCCAGAGACTGGCAGATATTAGAAAAGGTGAATTACCGCAAACTCAGAATAGGTGCTGGCAACAGAATTAATGCTGAAGTTGCGCTGGAGGGGGGCCGAGGCAGGGTACCCACCACTCAGGATGCTGCCGTTGAGCTCCAGGTTCTCCTTGTTGGCTCCATGCCTGCCAGCACGGGGCGTTTTTTTCCCCGAACAAGTGGAAGTGCCGACCGGCTGCAGAGAAGGGAAAGAGAGAGATCCGCGCACCATGCTCATAGTGACCACACACACACGCGCAAATGGCTAAAGGCTGATACTGTCTTTGTTATTCATGGGCCTATAATCCTCTACTTGTGGTTTCAAAAAATACATGAATTCTTAATGACTTGCAAAATACCTATCTTGAGCATAGTCTGTAAAATACTTGAAAGACCCACTTAGCACAGATTCCCCACCTCTCCTGATGTGAGAGTACCCGATTCTGTCTAGTGATCCAGTGTCGCTGGGCTTGAACCCACACACAGGGACCTCACTCAGCAGCAGCTGAAGACCAGGCTTTGCACTGAACCTAGTTACATCCCAGTGATTCCCATGATACTACCGGGATTCAGAATGACCGCTGGGTGTATTTTGTTGTTGTTGGTTTCTTTTTTTGGCAGATAAGCTGGCTTACTCACAGCATCTCCCTGAAAACCGAATCCAGGGTTCTCAGAAACTCGAACGACGGGGTGGGGCCCCTGGGTAAATGGGCTGGAGGTGTGCTGGGGATGTCCCTTGTACACGGAGCATACATACTAACCTTGCTGCCAGAAGGTGGAAGTCGAGACACAGGGGAGCGGTAGATTGTCCCCCCAAAGACAGGCCGAATGCTGCTGTTGGCCGTAGCGTTGGACATGGTGGTAGTGTTCAGCTAAGGGGAAGAACAGAGATTATGGAGGTGGGGTAACATGCCTGGCAGCCCATCCCTACACTATAGAGAAAGGAGTATGGGAAATAGTCTAAGAAAGATGGGTTTACATGGTTAAGAGCTTTGAGGAAAATTGTGACAAGTGTTGAAAGTATTTCTATCCGGACTGCACTATAAAATGGTAGCCATTTTGTTTGTAATTCTATCATATTTAGGTATTTACCCAAGAGAAATGAAAGCAGATATCCCTACCAAGACCTATACATATATAGAGAGCAGCTTTATCTGTAATAGCCAAAACACTGCCTACAAGCCAAGTGTCCATCCACAGGCAAATGGATAAGCAAACTGTGCAATGGAATACTGCTCGGCAGTAAAAAGGAGTGGCCTATTATACATGTAACAACATAGATGAATCTCAAAAAACCTATGCTAAACGAGAGAAGCCAAACCAAAAGAAGAATACATACTGTATAATTGTATTTGCATAAAATGTTAAGAGGGGCGCCTGGGTGGCTCATCTGGTTAAGCGTCCGACTTTAGCTCAGGTCATGATCCCACAGTTTGTGAGTTTAAGCCCCGCATCGGGCTCTGTGCTGATGACTCAGAGCCTGGAACCTGCTTCATATTCTGTGTCTCATTCTCTCTCTGCCCCTCCCCCACTTGTAATGTGTCTCTCTTTGTCTCTTAAAAATAAATGTAAAGAAAAAATTTTTTAAACGTTAGAAATGCAAACTGGGGGCGCCTGGGTGGCTCAGTTGGTTGAACATCTGACTCGATTTCAGCTCAGGTCATGATCTCATGGTTTGTGGGTTCGAGCCCCATGTCCAGCTCTGCACTGACAGTGTGGAGCCTGCTTGGAATTCTCTCCCTCTCTCTCTGCCCCTACTTGTGCTTTCTCTCTTAAAAAAAAATTTTTTTTAAATAAAAAAGTGAACAAACAAAACCATAAAACACTTTTCGTTCATCAGCAAAACACCATAAAGAGTAAAAACACAAACTACACAAGACACAAATGCTGCCGGTAGACATGGCAAAAGGTTCAATTTCCATTAGTAAGGAGGGAGATACAAACTAAAATCATGAGACAGAACTTCATACCCTCAGATGGACAAAGACTTAAAGTATGAAAGTATCACCTGTTAACAAGGATCAGAGTCTGACACTTAGGCACTGGCAGCACAGATCATTAATCAGTGCAACTAGGGCTTCAGAAATGTCTGATTAGAGGAAACTTTCAGAGTTTATTTTTAAGCAATCTTTATACCCAGTATGGGCCTGAAACTCACAACCTGGAGATCCAGAGCTGCCCTACCAGCCGGGCGCCCCTGACTTCACTCTCGAGAGCAAGGGCCTCTCGCTTCTCTTTTATGCTCAGCATGTAGCACAGAGGTCTGCAAACTTTTAATTAAAACAGATCTTTCTATAATTGATTTTTAGTGTTCTAGGTTTTTAAAAGCTTATCACATGTTTTTTAAGTTTATTTTGAGAGAGAGCGCTCTCGTGCACATGCATGCCAGGGAGGAGCAGAGACAATCCTAAGCAGGCTCTGCCCTGTCAGCGTGGAGCCCCATGCGGGGCTTAGACTCCTGAGCTATGAGATCATGACCTGAGCCGAAAGAGACGAATGCTTAACCAACTGAGCCACCCAGGTGCCCCATCACGTGATTTTCATAATAAAAAAACTACCTATTATGGGGTGCCTGACTGGCTTAGTAGAGTGTGTGACTTATCTCAGGGTTATGAGTTTGAGCCCCACGTCGGATATAGAGATTACTTAAAAATAAAATCTTTATAATATCTAATATTGGGGCACCTAGGTAGCTCAGTTAAGCATCCAACTCTTGGTTTCAGCTCAGGTTATGGTCTCATGCTTTTGTGAGTTAGAGCTCATCAGACTTGGGATTTTCTGTCTCCTCTCTCTGCTCCCCCAACCCCGTGCCACTTGCACTGTCTCCGTCTCCCTAAAAACAGAAAGTGGGGCGTCTGGGTGGCTCGGTCGGTCAAGCATTGGAATTTGGCTTGGGTCATGATCTCACGGTTACTGAGTTTGAGCACTGCATCAGGCTCTGTGCTGACAGCTCAGAGCCTGGAGCATATTTTGGATTCTGTGTCTCCTTCTCTCTCTCTGCCCCTCCCCCACTCATGCTGTCTCTCTCTCAAAAATAAACATTAAAAAAATTTTTTTTAATCAAAAATAAAGTAAAATCTATCAACAATAGGGAACTAGTTTAATAAATGATGGTATGTCAAGAGAATAGAATATACAGCTAATAACGAGCATGTATTTGAAGAAAGTTTGATACTATGAAAAAAAGAACCACAACCAATACCAACTAGGGGAAAGGCAGAAATCCAAATCATATGTGACCTTTATTTTGTAAAAATACGTTATTTAAAAAACGAAGAAAAACAGGGGCACCTGGGTGGCTCAGTTAAGTGTCTGACTTCAGCTCAGGTCACGATCTCATGGTATGTGAGTTGGAGCTCTGAGTCGGGCTCTGATCTTACCGCTCAGAGCTTGGAGCCTGCTTCAGATTCTGTGTCTCCCTCTCTCTCTGCCCCTCCCCTGCTCGTGCTCTCTCTTAAAAATAAGTAAACATTTAAAAAAATTAAAAAGCAGGAAAAACAAATACTCTCAATAGTTCTCTTGGAGTTACACTACAGGTGATTTTTTTTTTTTTTAAACTCCCTGCAACGCAGGGCTCACATTCACGGCCCTGAGATCAAGAGTTGCACATTCTAGGGGCGCCTGGGTGGCGCAGTCGGTTAAGCGTCCGACTTCAGCCAGGTCACGATCTCGCCGTCCGTGAGTTCGAGCCCCGCGTCGGGCTCTGGGCTGATGGCTCAGAGCCTGGAGCCTGTTTCCGATTCTGTGTCTCCCTCTCTCTCTGCCCCTCCCCCGTTCATGCTCTGTCTCTCTCTGTCCCAAAAATAAATAAACGTTGAAAAAAAAAAATTAAAAAAAAAAAAAGAGTTGCACATTCTAACTGAGCCAGCCAGGTGCCCCTGCAGGTGCTTTTTAAAAGATCTATTGGTTATAAATATGAGCTGAGGAAAGAGAAAGGAAATACTGCTCTATTTATCAGAGGAAAAGTTAAACTATCCCATTTACTAAACATGAAAGGCTCTCACAGAATATCATTGTCACTTGTTGGAATTCTAGGATGAACCTCTGAAGGTCTTCATCATTACGGAATGGTGACAGTTATGGTCTCCCAAGATTAATCCAAGACCTCAACCACAGGCACACATCAAAGCCAAGTCCTTGACTGTCATTATCAAGTTATTACTTGGGATTAAGTACTGCCTTCTGGTCACACTTTCAGATGGACTCAACCTGGAAGGTCCCCAAAGCCCTTTCCCATCTGCAGGGCAGAAGGCGAAAGGTGGCCAAGAGCCCCAGCCTCAACAACCCCTCACAAACGGTGGTTCACAAAGCCTCACGTTCACCTTGCGCACTTTGCCCGGTGTGTTGGGTACCAGTCCTCGCCGCTTGCTGGGGGTTCGGGGAGCACTGCCATAGAGCATCTCTGTCTCTGTCTGCTTCTTGTTCTTTAGTTGCTGTATGAAGGTCAGAAGGAACAGTGAAAACTCCCAGGAAAGGAACAGGTCTGGGATGGGGCAGAAGCTGGGCCAGATATCTAGAGCCAAGTGCCTGAACCCAGAGCTAAAAGAGGTGCGGTGGGCTAGCCCTTCAGCCAACCCAGATCCCTGGAAGAGACCCTGGGCTACTCACATTACCATCGTCCTCTTGCCCACACTGTGCTCACTTACTCTCTCTTGCTTGGCTCTCTCCTTCTCCATTCGATGCATCTCCCATTGTTCTGTCACATACTCCATGAATTTCTGCCCATTCACCACAAATGCCTGCGAATGCTCCTGTTCCCACATTTCAATCCGTGCCTTCAGCTCCTCTTCCAGCTGAGGCCATAAAGAAAGAAATGTTAATCACTTCAAATCCTTGGTATGAAGCCCGAATGAAAGTATTCTCCCAAAGGAAGACTCCCGCCCCAGAGCACGTAAGCCTAATTTCAGGGAGCTGGACTCACGTGGGCCCAGGTCAGAGTGATCGGGAAGCAAATCCTAGGGACGATTTATTAGTAACACACATGAAGGTGGGAAACAGCAAGAACCCAGAGTCTAACTGGGTTTTGGTGCCTAAAGCTGGAGGCACTGGGGGGACAAGCAACATTAAATGAACAATGTACATTATGGGGCGCCTGGGTGGCTCAGTCGGTTGAGCATCCGACTTAGGCTCAGGTCATGATCTCGCAGTTCATGAGTTCAAGCCCCGCGTCCGGCTCTGTGCAGACAGCTCGAAGCCTAGAGCCTGCTTCAGATTCTGTCTCTCTTCCTCTCTCTGTCCCTTCCCTGCTCGTGCTCTCTCTCTCTCAAAAATGAATAAACGTTAAAAAAATATATATATTAAAAAAAAAAACCACGATGTATATTAAGAGCACCCCAATCTGGGTCCCGATCTAGAATCTACCTCTTATAGGCTATGAAAAGTTACCTAAGTTCTCAGGGCCTCAGTCTCCTGATGCATAAAAATGGAAATGAATAAAATAGAACTACCCTACGACCCAGCAATTACACTACTAGGTATATATCCAAGGGATACAGGTGTGCTGTTTCAAAGGGGTACGTGCACCCCCATGTTTATAGCAGCACTATCAACAATGGCCAAAGTATGGAAAGAGCCCAAATGTCCATCAATGGATGAATGGATAAAGAAGATGTGGTATATATATACAACGGAGTATTACTCGGCAATCGAAAAGAATGAAATCTTGCCATATGCAACAATGTGGATGGAACTAGAAAGTATTATGCTAAGTGAACTTAGAGAAAGACAAATAAATGACTTCACGCATGTGGAATTTAAGATACAAAACAGATGAACAGATGAAGCAAAAATAGTATAAAAACAGGGAGGGGGGCAAAACATAAGACACTCTTAAATACAGAGAACTGAGGGTTGCTGGAGGGGCCGTGGGTGAGAGGATGGGCTAAATGGGGAAGGGGCATTAAGGAAGACACTTGTTGGGATGAGCACTGGGTGTTATACACATAGAGGATGGATCACTGGAATCAACTCCTGAAATCATTACTGTACTACATGCTAACTAACTTAGATGTAAATTTAAAATGAATTAATTAAGGGGCACCTGGGTGGCTCAGTCGGTTAAGTGTCCCACTTCAGCTCAGGTCATGAGCTCAGGTTTGTGAGTTCAAGCCCCACATTGGGCTCTGTGCTGACAGCTCAGAGCCTGGAGCCTGTTTTGGATTCTGTGTCTCCCTCTCTCTCTGCCCCTCCCCTGCTCTGTCTCTCTCTCTCAAAAATAAATAAATGTTAAAAAAAATTTTTTTTAATAAATTAATAAAAATTAAAAAAAATTTTTAATGGAAATGACTAATTGGAAAATACTTTGGAATAGTATCTGGCACTTAATTCAATAAACACTATTACTATTAAAATAGAGAACAGTAACAAAGCCCACAGCACTTTCTCAAAAGTTTGTCTTTTGTTATAGGCTGAATTGTATCCTCCCAAAATTCATATTTAAGTCCTAACCCCCACCCCCCAATACCTCAGAATGTGACTTTTTTTTTCTTTCCCACAAACAGGTAATGAAGTTAAATGATAAATGAGGTCATTAGGGTCAATGTGACTGGTAGCTTTGTAAGAGAAAAATCGGAACATAGATACATACAGAAGGAAGACCATGGAAAGATATAGGGAGGAAGAAAGTCATCCTCAAGTCAAGGATAGAGGCCTCCGAAGAAACCTACCCTACTGATACTTTGATCTCACACTTACAGCCTCCAGAATTGTGAAAAAATAAATGTATTGTTTAAGCCAGCCAGTCTGTGGTACTTTGCTACACCGGCCCTAGAAAGCTATTAAGCCTTGATATTCAGTCAGAAGGAAGGCTCAGTATGTACTTATCCTGGCCCAAGCTTTAGAAGAGAAGACGGTTCTGGGGCAAGATGTTTCAAAGCCAAGGATATAAAAAAAGTAAGGTGTTTTGTAGCCAAGCAACAAAAACTCTCAGTGGCAATATTACCTTAGGGAGTATTTTTTGAAGTTTGGCTCGTTGCTTTTCTTCTTTTAGAAGATTTCCTCCGCGGTTTGTAAATCGACTTGGATCTGAAGCTTTTCTCTGTGAAAAACAGATTTTAATTAGAGTAAGCCCTGAGATGGTCAGACCAGTTACTTCTGCTAAGATTCCTTGCTTTCGTAAACTGATCCATACTAAGGAGACTACATACTAAGGAGAGTTCTGCATTCCATCCACTGCAGCAGAGAGAAATGATGGTGTTCCAAGGCAAGGGGAGTGGGGTGTGAGCTCCGTGGGCGTATGCGAGGTCATCCACTGGGGTGCAGGAAGACTATGGTTCGGTTCCTTTCTAATCTCAGAGTGAGGTAAGCTTTAATATGGAGTGCACAAAGTCACTGGCTCCCTTACTTGGTCCAGATGTCAGACGTGACTTGTCACCTACAGGGAATGAGGTATTTGGAGGGACAAGGGAGAGATCTACACTCGGAGGGCTTGGTGGTGACAACCCTGTGTACCCACTCAGCTCTGGCATACTAATGATGCAGGTTAAATGTGCCCAGTTAAGAGGTTCATAATCTGGTTTTTATGAAATTAACACTCACAAAATGGGCAAGTTAAAATGTAAAGTGTTAGGCTTCTTACTCTTTAAAAAAATTTTTTTTTAATGTTTATTCTTGAGAAAGAGAGAGGAGAGAGATTGTGAACAGGGGAGGGGCAGAGAGAGAGAGGGAGACAGAGAATCCCAAGCTGGTTCTGCACTGTCAGGACAGAGCCAGATGCAGGGCTCGATCTCACCAAGTATGAGATCATGACCTGAGCTGAAACCAAGAGTCAGACACTTAACTAAGCCACCCACCCAGGTGCCCCCATTTCTGGTTTTTGTTCCTCTATCATGCATATATTATATCAGAACAGTAATCTAAATGTGTAATTTGTAAGTGTAAATTAGGTTTATACACTCAACAGTAGGAGCAGATCATCAGAAAAGTTTAGAAACAATCTTGACAATCTGGGGGCTGAGCTTGTAAAGAAATCCTATCTCCTTTCCAGACCCCTTGATTGATGACTGTCTATTAAACACTAACTAAAGGGACAGTAATCAGTTTCTCATCTCCTTAAATACCAGCACATCAACAAGACTTGCTTAATACTCTTCTTTCTTGCATTCAACCAGAAGTTAAGGAGTAACCGAGAACTAGGACGTCTGTTCTGAAACAGCTGTAAGACCTCACGTATCTCTCTCTCCACGTGTTGAGTCCTAGTTTCCCACCTATAAACCTGAAGGAGTTGAACTCGGGATTCTCTTAGGACCCCTTTGAGCTCTGAGAAGGACTCTCCTTGTGCCCTACATGTCTTGTGTGGCTCACCCAGTCCCAGTCCCAAGCTCTGAAATGCTTTGAGTGCCCAGTCTACCAGAAGAAAAGGAATTCAGACTAAATAAATGTGCCCTGATACCCAGGCAAACTTTCTAAGAAGACAGCAAAAGTTGGACTGGTAGTGAATATTAACTGCCTGCCCCAACATCCACTCTCTCCCTCCTACTAGTACCGAGAACGTGAATTTATCTGTGGCAGCAGGTGCCCCAGGCACGCCAGTGCTGGTGTGGGGAGCTTAATACTGGAAAGAGCCCTGAGAGGGGCTGAAGGGGCAATGCTTGAAGTGCAACGGTGGGGGCTCTAGAGCCACTTCGGGCCACCCCTTAGTGGTCGGGGAGCCGTGGGCTGGAGAAGCCTGGGACACCACTGAGTGTGGAACAGCCATACCTGCTCTGGATGCTCTACCTCTAGACTTCCTTCATGCAAGAAATTCCTACCTTACTTAAGGCATTAATTTTGTTCTTCCACGTTCCTGCATATAAGCTTCACGAGTACAGATAGGTTAGCAGTAACTCAGACTTACTGATAAAGACAGGGTTTTAGAAGCCTGGTAAAGGGCACAGGAGAGTGGACTCTGACTGTCCAGGGCAGGCCTTCTTAACACTTGATCGCACTCTAGGGAAACAGAAGCTAGGGCGGTACCTCAAACTCCAAAAAAAGCCTCCAGCTTTCTTCCCACTTCTGGACACCTTCAAAGAGTTCTTTGTGAACCTCATAGTAGTTTCTTAACCGCACGATCTCGGCATCATGGAGCTGAAGCAGATTTTCTGTGTAGTCCTCTGCAAGATACAAGCCCAGGAGATGAAAAACTTCTAGTGTTTAGTAACCCTCATCCTCATCCTCCTAGAATGGAAATCAATTTGTCTTCCATAGAGTAAAAGTGATACGTGAATAAGCATATATCGTGGATAATAAAAGCCAGCTTTGTCACATGATCAGTCTGGGAGGAGAGGAGGGGCTAAGGGATTAGGGTGCAGGCCACAGCGATGAAGATTCTCAAAGCTCTAGGTCATCGCTTGCCTTGTCCTTGGTTTCCTTCATATTCTTCCTTTGCATCCTGCCCACAATTTCTAAAACCACTGCTGAATTGAGTACAGTCTCGTCTGTCAGACTAGAATTCTGCTGAGCTCTTGGGGACAGGCTCTGTGGGCTCAAATGTGGGCTCTGCTGCCTATGTGCTGCCTCTGGGTTAAGTTGCTGAGCATTTATGTGCTTCTGTGTGCTCATCTCTTGACACGAGGACTAAGTGAGATAATATCATTAAGGGTTTGACACTGCACCTGGCCCAGAGTAAGCGCCTGACAGACTTGAGCCTCACAACCACAGGCTACAGTGATATACTGCTTCAGAAGTCGAGAGACCCCTTACTTCCTAGTAGCATTTGCAAATGTCTGTTTATTCAGGAATGGCAACTGATGCTAAATGGCTTGAAAGGGGAGCCGTATCTGTTGGGTAGAGGAAACACTTCCCAGCAAACGTCTGCCCTCATAAAGACAAGTGAGCAGGCCACACGAAGACCACCACTTTTGTACGGACCAGCATAGTAAGGGGCAAAAGCCTGTCTCTGCTCCTGGCTGTAGAAACACTGGTCCCAGTACTGAGCCAGCTCCACTCGAATCGCCTCAATCACTTTCTTCATGTTCTGCATCTTCAGTTCCTCCAACCGATCCACTTCCAATTGCAGCTGAAACAAGGAGCTTTGGTAAAGGTGCTTGGCACACATTCATCTTCCCCCAGGAATCCAAAAGCTCCCATGCCCCTCCCCCTTCTAAATAAAATTATAACACAAAGCAACAGAGGTAAATCAATGCTCTTTGCAACAATGAGCTCATGGGAGCCAGAAATCTAAGAAAGGCACACAAAAGGACAGAAGATGAGCAGCTATCACCACCCTCGTCTGATGCTTGTCTTTTTTTTTTTAAGTCATTTTTTTTTTAATGTTTATTTTTGACAAAGAGAGAGAGACAGAGCATGAGCAGGGGAGGGGCAAAGAGAGAGGGAGACACAGAATCCAAGGCAGGCTCTAGGCTCTGAGCTGTCAGTACAGAGCCCGACGTGGGGCTAGAATTCACGGACCATGAGATCATGACCCGAGCCGAAGTCGGACGCTTAACTGACTGAACCACCCCGGCGTCCCTTGTCTTTTTAAAAAATAAAAATTTTTTTAAATGTTTATTTATTTTTGAGAGAGAGAGAGCGCGTGCGCGCAAATGGTGGAGGGGCAAAGAGCGAGGGAGACACAGAATCCGAAGCAGGCTCCAGGCTCTGAGCTGTCCGCACAGAGCCTGACGAGGGGCTCAAGCCCACGAACTGTGAGATCGTGACCTGAGCTGAAGCTGGACGCTTAATCAACTGAGCCACCCAGACACCCCTGATGCTTGTCTTTAAAAACAGGCTCGCTTGAGGCAGGAAGCTGGTAAGGACAACAGACTTGACACTTGTAGAGACTGCTGACCTAGCACCCATTGGATTTCTTACCGCTTTCCTGACCTTGGCCTTTGACCCACTCATAACCGTGGCCACAGCTTCTCTCTCTTCTGCAGGTATTTGTAACCTGTCCCAGAGCTCTCGGATTTGAGCCCGCAGACCCTCACACACTGCTTCATTTTGTGACTTTCGCATTTCCAGCTGTGGGGAGGAGAGCTGACAGTTAGGGCAAAGACAGAACAAAGAAGCCCAGCCCGCTGCCTTCCCACAAAGAAATGTCTGGACTCACAAGCAGTACTCTGACTAGATTGAGAAGAAGTGTATTTTTGTGATTCTGAACACAAACTGTATGGCTGTCATTATGGTAGGATCTCAAACACCAAGAACCAAGAATCAAATTTTTAACTTAAAAAATTAAACACTAAGCTAATTCACAGACGGTTAGTATCTCATTCAAAATTTCAATTTCACATTCTTTGAGCTACATATAAATTTTTTGCTTAAAAAATGCAAATCAAGGATGTTCATATCATTTGCTATCTTTATCCTTCCCCTTTTCACTTATATGGGCTTCTTATTTAAGACTGAAGGAAGAAACTGTCAGCTTTTTCAAACTGCCGGACACGATGGAGTAGCGAGTGGCCATTACCTGCCGTAGCAACTTTTGTAGTGTTGCGATATTCTCCAGAGACAAACAAAAGGCATCTTCATCTTCACACACCACATCTCTTTCAAAGCTTGTGTCTGGGGTGTGATCTAGTTCTTCCATACACAGTATGATCTGTCTCTTTATGTTGACGAACTCGTCACGTCTAGAGGCCTATAAAATACAATGATTACGAGCCCCTCCAGGAAAGTCAAACCGACCTTTAGGAAGTATGAGTGCAAACAGTATACCTTTGTCTCCCTCAACGTGGCCACGTGCTGTCTGAACTGGCTCAGCTCCTCTAGGCTGGGAACGGACGAGCTGTCCACGTCATAGTGGGGCAGGCAAAGAATTTCACACAGTTCTTGATCTTGTTCCTGAAGTAGTTTCAGTTCCTGTTTTCTCTCCTTTTTCTGTTTTCGCATCAGTTCTACCTGAGTGCGCAAATCCTTTTCTAGTTGCAAGATGGTCGTCTCTCCTTCCTCCTGCAAGAGACAATGTGCCATTGTTACAAGGTTTCAAGTGGATTTATTCACACGAAGAGAAGGACAATGGAAGAAGGCTAGAGTGACAAACTTTTTTTTTTAATGTTTATTTATTTTCAGAGAGAGAGAGCACGTGAGCAGGGGAGGGGCACAGAGAGAGGGAGACAGAGGATCCGAAGCAGGCTCCATACTGATGTCAGTAAGCCCTGATGTCAGGGCTTAAACTCATGAACTGTGAGATCATGACCCGAGCTGAAGCCGGATGCTTAACCTACTAAGCCTTCCAGGCACCCCTAGGATGACAGGCTTTTAGTTAAACTTAACAGTACATCAACTCACGGCCAACAAAATATGGCACAAGGAGGGTCCCCTAAGGAAGGTCTCTAGTAAAGGAAACGTACCAGGGCACTTTGGCAAGAGGTGAAAAGTGGTTGGAAAGCTTGTTTTGAGTTAGCTATGGGGTAGTCTATTTAGCTCATAACTTGATGCTCATCCTAAAAAGCCTACAAACATCACCTAACCAATACAAATCGACAGTCCTTGCTTTACTCCAACAGATAAACAGGTGGCGGGGGGTAGGGGGGAGTGGCAGTTACAGGTCTTAAAAATTTATAGAATTTTATTCCACACTGGTGAACTAATAAAAACTGCCATGTAATTTAAGGGAGATATATATTTATCACTGTATATCTAACTTCTCACCCGATTTCACACTGAAAGTTAAAAAAAAAAAGACTAAAGAAACTATTTGTTCGAAATCAATGATATATATGCCATTTCTGTAGATTCCAAAAAACTACACTGCTATCACGATCTGATTGCTCTTGGCTGCCAGGTATGAATTATCATTAATCCCTTAAAGGCGGTCTCCCTCCTAGCCTGATTCCATCTAGGTACCCACGTAGTTCTTCCTGTAGCAGAGAGGGACCCAAGAATCTTATTGGCACCACATTATAGCCATCCTGTGCTGGCCCTGCACTCACATCTATTCTAATTACCTTGCCAAGCTCCACAGTGGTTTTCACTTTTATGATCCCAACACTACTTATACGGGATCTAACCAGGGACATGTTTTGGAGTCCTGTTATTCATTCCATCCTTGCTGGTGTCCTCATTCAAGCTCTGCCTTGTGCTGGACCACAAAACAGCAACCTGTCAGCGTGGTACAGAGATAATCATGCTCTGAATTTGACTATGCTCTCCTGACACTCCAGCTTTTGAGACATTTCTTCCCAAGTAGCCATTTTGGCTGGTTCACTGGTGTGCAGCTACTGGGTATAAAAAACCACAAAGGCAGGTTTTTTGGTAACTTTCCCTTGTATCACTAGTCCCTTTTGCTTCCTAGGTAGTGCTTTTAATTTTTTTTCAAAGAAAGAATAGCATGGTACCATCTGTACTTAGCTCTTCCTTAGAATTAAAAAAGAAAAAGTACATATTATTTATATATATTAATATCAATATTATATATTAATAATATAATAATATACATAATATGTATATATATTATACACACACCCCACAAATATAGGGCCTGTTTTTGATCAAAGCATTGCACCACTTATTAGCTAGTATCTCTCAACAGGGCAACTCTTCACATAAGTGAAAGGTACTTTGGTGAAACTAAATAACTAGGTGACAAATTCTCCCTGCTTTCATGGCCAGGATTTCACAAGGAAACCTTCCACCGGTAGCCCCAAGTCAGAGTTCCTTCCTAATCTCAGACCCAGCAGGATCCCCTGAGACTCTGCCATGTACCTGAAATGGCTCGACATGTAACTCGCTGCACAGGGTATTCAGCTCTTTTTGACAGATGGATATGCTTTTGATGAGCCTTTCCTTCAGGCTCTCCTCTTCAGCAATCATCATATCCAGGAGGTCCTACAAAAGAGAATACAGTCCCATAAAAGTCTGAGGCCAATGGGGGAAAAAACCCCAAACCAACAAACGACACCAAAACCTTCATAATTTCAAATTCTTAAGAAAGGACTTAAATACAAAGAAAACGAGGAAGAGCCTGTGACATCTTCGTATCACTTCTGTAGCTATGTCAGATGAGACACCAATATCCTTACCCCTGAACCACCGTAAAGAGACCAGTACTACCCAACTCACCTTGATATGCTTCTTTACAACCTCCGTTCTTTGTAACCGCTGGTCCTCTGGAATCCCAATTAATTCCCATATTTCCCGAAGGTGATTCAGAGCTTTCTGGAGACATACTATTGACTCCTCCGCCAGCACCTCACTGAAAAGCAAAAGAGAAGCCAGTAACATGAGCCACTGCCTCCAGACTAAAATAAAAATTTACTGAAACTAAATATACTAGTTTCTCAGTGGCCTGAAGGCTAAAACAAATTGAAAACAAGCATTCAGCTTAACCACTCTTCTCCCCAAAACACAACACTGGCAAAGCAAAATTCAGTATTGCCTTACTCTGGAAGTTCAATCTTCTGAATAATAGAATGTGGACTTTCATCAACAATTCTACCGATGGCAGTACAATACAGAATTATAAAAGAAAAACCAGACAGGAGCGCCTGGCTGGCTTAGTAGAGCATGCGATTCTTGATACCAGGATTGTGAATTCGAGCCCCACGTTGGGTGTAGAGATTACTTAAAAAAAAAAAAAAAAAAAAGTAGGGGTGCCTGGTGTCTCAGTCCGTTGGGTAACCGACCAGCTCAGGTCATGATCTCACAGCTCATGAGTTCGAGCCCCGTGTCGGGCTCTGTGCTGATAGCTCAGAGCCTGGAGCCTGCTCCAGATTGTGTGTCTCCCTCTCTCTGCCCCTCCCCAACTCACACTCTGTCTCTCTCTCGCTCTCAAAAATAAACAAACATTAAAAAAACAAAAAAGTAAAGATAAACCAGACAAAATAAAATCCCACCAACACAAGAGCTTGCTTGGTGAGAAGATCCTATAAAACAGGTGGCAATTTATCACACTAATTTCTTGTTCTTAAATTACAACTACTGAATTACAGAATGGCTAAAATTACAAAAGATAAACATCATGTTTTGGTGAGGAGGCACCTGGGTGGCTCAGTTGGTTAAGCGCCTGACTCTTGATTTCAGCTCAGGTCATGATCTCGTGGTTCCTGGGATCGAGCCCAGGGTCAGGCTCTGCACTGACAGTGTGGAGCCTGTGTGGGATTCTCTCTCCCTCTCTCTCTGCCCCTCTCCAGCTCATGCGTGCACACACGCTCTCTCTCAAAATAAACAAACATCAAACACGAAAGTGATGGTGAGGATATAGAAAAGCCAGAACTTTCATAAAGTTGGAGTATAAACCGGTACAACCACTTTAAAACTGTGGGCAGCACCTATTAAACCTGAACATAGCAGTTCCACTTTTACATGCAGGTCCAGCAGAAACGCACACATATGCACTCAAGGCAAGAACAGGAATGATCAGAGCAGCACTCCTCATAATAGCCTAAGAGTAGAAACAACCCAGATGTCCATCAACATAATAAACAGTACATTCCTATCATGGAATATTACAACAATGAATACACAACATGGATAAATCTCAGAAACATTACGAGAAACTATGCTAAACGAAAGAGGTCAAATGCAAAAAGACTACGTACTATATGATTCCATTTTATGAAGTTCTAGAAAAGCAAAACTATAGTGAAAGAAAGCACATTAATTGCCTGGGATCAGGGCAAGGGATCAATTGCAAAACAGCACAAGGAAATTTTTTCAGGGTGATGGAGTGGTCCTAGATCTCAACGGTGATTACCTAACTGTATACAATAACCAAAATTCGAACTGTACATGTAAAATGAGTCAGTTTTACTGTATGTAAGTTATACCTCAAACCTAAAAGAAAAAAAAGGAAGTAAAACAAACTACTGTGGAAAAACAAACAAAAGTTGGAGAAGAAAAGGAAAAACAGTCTTGAGCGAAAAAAGCCAGACAAGAAAGCATATATCACTATGTGATTCCATTTATATAAACTTCAAAAAACAGGCGAAACTAAGGTGTACTTTCAGAAGGCAGGACGGTGGTCCATTATCCTGGGAGGTGGTGACTGGGACGGGGTACAAGGAACACTGGTTACCTACATGTGTGCTGACTTTGTGAAAATCCATTGAGTCTGCATTTGAGTTTATGTACATTTCTGTATGTTATTCTCCAATTACAGAAAGCTCATTAAAAAATTTCATTGTTTATCTGGAATACGAATTTAACTGGGTACCCTGCATGTTATCTTAAAAAAAAAAAGTTTACTTTAAAAATGATAACCAGGGGTGCTTGAGTGGCTCAGTCGGTTGGGCATCCGGACTTTGGTACAGGTCATGATCTCGTGGCTTATGGGTTGGAGCCCCACATTGGGCTCTGTGCTGACACCACAGAGCCTGCTTGGGATTCTCTCTCTCCCTCTCTCTCTGCCCCTCCAGTGCATGCACCTCTCTCAAAAATAACATTCAAAGAACAGAGAAATTTTCTCTCCTTTCTTAGATACAAATGGATAACAAAGACATTGCTCTGGCACCAGACAAACTAGAATCTGGATGTGCTTTGCCACCAGTCAGCAGTGAGGCCCAGAACAAGTCACTTAAACTGAGGGTGTGCCATCTACAAATGATGGGGCTAGGGGCTCTCACTGGCCCCCTTTGTGCCTCAGGGTATTCAGTGGCTCTTATGAATCACCAGGCTAGATCTCCAAGAATAGCAGTTTCTCCATAGGCTTCAATATTTTCTAGGGTTCTACTCGGACAGTTCAGAGCCTGGAGCCTGCTTCCAGCAGAGAGAGCCCGTCTCCCCTTCTCCCTGGCCCTCCCTGGCTCATGCTCTGTCTGCTTCTCTCTCTCTCTCTCTCTCTCTCTCTCTCTCAAATATAAATAAACATTAAAAAAGATTTTTTTAATACATAAATAAAATAAAGGTTGCCTGTCCTAGGTGAAGAGAAGTTTTGGCACAAACACCAGTTGCCTATACCAGATGGCCAGTATCAATACCCAGATAATGAATAGCATTTCCGAGAATTTATTGTGGGGCGCCTGGGTGGCTTAGTAGGTTAATGTCCAACTCCTGATTTCGGCTCAGGTCATGATCTCAGTTTGTGAGACTGAGACCTGCACTTATTGTGGGGCGCCTGGGTGGCTTAGTAGGTTAATGTCCAACTCCTGATTTCGGCTCAGGTCATGATCTCAGTTTGTGAGACTGAGACCTGCACTGGGCTCTGCTCTGACAGCACAGAGTCTGCTTGGGATTTCTCTCTCCCTCTCTCTGCCCCTCCCCTGCACATGCTCTCTCTCTCTCTCAAAATAAATAAAGATTAAAAAATATTATTCATATCCATTCATTTTAGAAACGCTAACATGTAGGGACCCCTGGGTGATTGAGTCAGTTAAGTTTCTGACTCTTGATTCAGTTCAGGTCTTGATCTCAGGGTTGTGAGTTCAAGCCATGCTGGGCATGGAGGGAGGGAGGGAGGGAGGGAGGAAGGAAGGAAAGGGAAGAAAGAAAAAAAGAAAGAAGAAAGGTTAATATGTAATTAAGGCATTTATTTCATCTCAATTAACTAAAGTTAATTATTTTAATCTCAATTAACTAAAGTTCAACTACAGAGTTTTCCCAAATAATCCCTTTGCACTCCAATCTTAAGATAAAAGAATGCATAAACCAAAAACCTAATTTTCACATTTTATTAAAAATAACCTACATGGGAATGCAAGCTGGTACAGCCACTCTGGAAAACAGTATGGAGGTTCCTCAAAAAACTAAAAATGGAACTACCCTACGACCCAGCAATTGCACTACTAGGCATTTATCCACGGGATACAGGTGTGCTGTTTCGAAGGGACACACACATCCCCATGTTTTTAGCAGCACTATTGACAATAGCCAAAGTATGGAAAGAGCCCAAATGTCCATTGATGGCTGAATGGATAAAGAAGATGTGGCATATATATACAATGGAGTATTATTCGGCAATCAAAAAGAAGGAAATCTTGCCATTTTCAACTACGTGGATGGAACTGGAGGGTATTATGCTAAGTGAAATTAAAATTAGTCAAAGACAAAAATCATACGACTTCACTCATATGATGACTTTGAGACAAAACAGATGAACATAAGGGAAGGGAAACAAAAATAATATAAAAACAGAGAGAGGAACAAAACAGAAGAGACTCATAAATATGGGGAACAAACTGAGGGTTACTGGAGGGGTGGTGGGAAGGGGGATGGGCTAAATGGGGAAGGGGCACTAAGGAATCTACTCCTGAAATCAATGTTGCACTATACGCTAATTAATTTGGATGTAAATTTTAAAAAATAAAAAGTAAAATTAAACTAAATAAATAAATAGAAGTGTAAAATATAAAAAAAAAATAATAATAACCTACAAGATCTGGGGTACCTGGGTGGCTCAGTCAGTTGAGCGCTGACTCTTGATTTCAGCTCAGGTCATGATCCCAGGGTTGTGGGATCAAGCCCCATGTCGGGCTCCACACTGAGCGTGAAGCTTGCTTAAGATTCTCTCTCTGGGGCGCCTGGGTGGTTCAGTCGGTTGGACGTCCGACTTCGGCTCAGGTCATGATCTTCTGATTTGTGGGTTTGAGCCCTGCGTGGGGCTCTGCACTGACAGCTCAGAGCCTGGCGCCAGTTTCGGATTCTGTGTCTCCCTCTCTCTCTGTCCCTCTCCCTCACTTACACTCGCTCTCTCAAATTAAAAAAAAAAAAAATGATCTACAAGATCCAATCTGTGGTCAATATTCAATTTGAACGTAAAACCCTGGTGTTGAGCCAGACCAGCATGGGGCACTGCTCTGAGTGAGGGTTACTACTTCAGAGAATGCTCTCCAGTCTCTTCCAGGCTGCCTGGCCCACTCCACTCTAGCCAATCTCCACAGGACAGCTAGGTTCTTGTGAAAACAAAATCCAGTCAGGCTTAACTGCTCCCTTGAAATTTTCCCATTGCCCTCAGGAAACAGTTCAACCACTTTCAAAGGAAAGGCTTTCTAAAACCTTTCTCCAGGTTTGTCTCTTAATCTCTCCTACCCCTCATTCCCTAAGACTCCAGCCAAGGGGACTTCTGGAACATTCCATAGATGTGTTGCTCCTCACTCGACCATGTGTAGCTTTCAGTTGTTGATGCTGCCATGCTTCTGCCCATTACCTTCCACCTGCCATCACCTTCTTCGGACAGCTGTGGATTCCTCACGGTCATTTCTACCCACCCCACCCCCCCGTAGACCATAGACTCAAGGACAAGGACTGCCACATCTTATCATCTTCATTTTACCAGGCCCGAATGCACAGCAATTATTCAATAAATGTAATATGAATGGCCTTCAGTTCTTGCCAAAGGTTCATTACGCCCCTAACGTCTAGTTACAATTCAGAGGAGATTTATAAGCAGGGCTGCCTAGCTCTGTAAAACATCCAGAAGGTAAAGCGATCATTTTTCTGAACGATAAAAATCTAGCACAACAGGAAAAGAATCTGAATAGACATTTCTCCAAAGAAAGATATACAGACCAACAAGCACGTGAAAGCAGACTCAACAGCACCGGCCACTAGTGCAATGCAAACCAAAACCACAAAGAGATACCTTCACAGGCACCAAAATGTCTGTAGTAAAAGACAATAGCAAGTGTTGACAGGGAAGTGGAGAAATCAGAAGCCTCATACACTGCTGGTGGGAATGTAAAATGGTGCCGCCTCCTTGGAAAACAGTCTCACAGCTTCTCAGTGAAACACAGAGTTACCATGTAACGCAGCAATTCCATTCCTGGGTATTTACCCAAGAGAAATGAAAACATGTCCACACAAAACTCGTATGCAAATGTTTACAGCAGCATTTTTATAATAGCCAAAAAGTACAGACAACTCAAAATGGCCACCAACTAATGAATAGGTAAATGTGATTTACCCATCCAGTGGAATATTATTTGACAATAAACCTTGAAAACATGATGCCAAGGAAAGAAGCCAGTCACAAATGACAAAGTATCATATGATTCCAAATAGGCCAGTCTACAGAGATAGAAGTAGATTAGTAGTTCTGTGGGGCTGGGGAGTAGGCAGGGAGGGTGGGAAAGGGGAGTGACTGCTAATGGGTATGGGCTTTCTGAAAGGAGGCTGAATATGTTCTAAAACTGACTGTGGTGGTAAGTGCAGCACTCTGAATATACTAACACCTGTTAAATTGTATGCTACACAAAGGTAAGAAATCGTTTAAAAGACCATTTGAGATCTTTTCCAGTCCAGTGACTTAGGTTCAAGAGACTGGAAAAACCAGACCTTTTTACAACCTTTTGCGTCCTTGGGATGTATTCTTGTACGTATCCTCAGCTTTTCAGTGATGTGCTAGAAGAAAAAAATCTCAAATTTCCACCTTTTAGGAAGTTACCTGAATGTATTTACAGGCAGTATATAATTGCACCAAGAGAATTATATTCACAGTGAATGTGCTAAGGCATCTTATGATCATACTTTGTTTTTTTTAATTTTTTTTCAACGTTTATTTATTTTTGGGACAGAGAGAGACAGAGCATGAACGGGGGAGGGGCAGAGAGAGAGGGAGACACAGAATCGGAAACAGGCTCCAGGCTCCGAGCCATCAGCCCAGAGCCCGACGCGGGGCTCGAACTCACGGACCGCGAGATCGTGACCTGGCTGAAGTCGGACGCTTAACCGACTGCGCCACCCAGGCGCCCCTGATCATACTTTTTTGAAATGTCCAGTTATTCATTCAAATATACTACTTGAATGTTTATTATACACAAGGTGCATCCTAAGTATTGAGGATTCAGCACTGAACAAAACTGACATCCCTGCCATTTTGAAGTTTACATTCTAACAACAACAACAACAACAACAAGTGATAAGCGAATCTCACATTAAATGGTAGTAAGTGGTGTGGAGAGAAATCAAGCAGAGAAAGGGCACAAGGACTACTGAAGGTGTAGGAAAGGGGAAGTGCGGTTTTAAAGAGATTGGCCGGGAAAGACCTCCCTGAGAAGGTGATCTCAGCAAAGACCTAAAGGTGGTAAGGAGTCAAGCCACAGGACATGTGGGGGAAGAGAGACCTGGGTGGGGGAACAACAGATGCCCATGTCTGAGGTAGGACAGTGCCTGGGGTTCCAAAACAATCAAGGACTCTGGTGTGACTGGAGTAGAGTACAACAGGACTCCAGAGGCTTTTACTCTAAAATACAGAATATTGGAGGATTCTGAATAGAAGATAGGGCATCCAGCCTTGTGGCTCCTTGTCTTGTGTTGACAATAAGCTTCAGGAGGCCAAGGCAGAAGCCGGAGACCAGGCAAAAGATAATGGTGGTGACTTGGACCCGGGTGGTGACAGCAGAGGTGGGGAGGAGTGAGATTATGGCTGGTTTTTGAAAGTAAAGCTAATCTTAGGAATGAAAGAAAGGGTTGTCAGAGTGACAGAACAATCAGCATGAGTGCTCTGAAGAGTGGAACACTTTTTTTTTTTTTTTTTAAGTTTATTTAGTTTCAGAGAGACAGAGACAGCGTGAGACAGGGGCAGAGGGAGAGGGAGACAGAGAATCCCAAGCAGGCTCTGCACTGTCAGTGCTCGAACGTGGGCTCGAACCCATGAAACCATGAGATCATGACCGGAGCCAAAACCTAGAGTGGAACACTTAACAATCTGAGCCACCCAGGCTCCCCAAGAGTGGAACATTTTTTAATTCCTTGAAACTTACACTCGTGTGAGAACAGTTCTCCAAGTAGAAGATTTGTAATTCCAAACACGCATTTTCCAACAGGCCCAATATTGTTAAAGTAATCAACCCCGAGGGATGGTTAACAATTACAATTGTGTCCATACTGCTTTTAGTTGGCGGCCCTAACCTCGCCAGAGGTTAGCAGTCCGTATAGTGTAGATATTTGTTTTGGTTTAAATTGGATTTGCGATCTACAAAGCTCATGTCACTTAATTTTGTGAAAGTAAGGTGGCTAAATTAATTAGTAAACAGCTAAGTTTTTCAATTAAGTCACAACCCCTCCCCCCCAAAAAAAAGCCTTCAGATGATTGCCAAAATTTTTAAAATACCAGCTTTATTGAGATTTTTATTCTTTTTTAAGTTTATTATTTATTTATTTGAGAGAGAAAGAATCCCAAACAGGCTCCGCGCTGACAGCACAGAGCCGGACGCGGGGATCCATGTCACTAACAGTGACATCATGACCTGAGTGTAAATCAAGAGTCTCACATTTAACAGAGCCACAAAGACGCCCTTATTGAGGTTACTTTTAAAGCCCTGCATGTTTTTCCAGTGGTACCATTCTTTGTACTAAATTCCCATTCTGTGGAAGGCAAGCATTTGAAACAGAACGATGGGATTAGTAATTATGGAAGGAAATGTCTCCTACAGCCACAAAGCAGCCAGTCTGACCAATAACTGCAGACTAGCCATGAACCATCACTGCCTCACCCACTGCTTACAGAAAGTAAAGTAAGGTCAACGTTTTTATTACTCTTAACACAAAACCTGTGCCCTGGTTTTATTCTTATTTTAGAACAAATTTGGGGGGCGCCTGGGTGGCGCAGTCGGTTAAGCGTCCGACTTCAGCCAGGTCACGATCTCACGGTCCGTGAGTTCGAGCCCCGCGTCAGGCTCTGGGCTGATGGCTCGGAGCCTGGAGCCTGTTTCCGATTCTGTGTCTCCCTCTCTCTCTGCCCCTCCCCCGTTCATGCTCTGTCTCTCTCTGTCCCAAAAATAAATAAAAAACGTTGAAAAAAAAAACAATTTTAGAACAAATTTGGCATCTCTGCCCTTTTGGAGGTAACGGTCTAATAGCAAAAGAAAGGTGATAAACCAGCACAGCATACATTAAATGGCAGTAAGTGCTATGGAGAGAAATCAGGCGGAGAAATGGGGATAAGAGAACACGGACATTCACCGTCCTGTCGCAAGTCACAAGGCTGGTGAGTAGCAGTGTGGTGAGTCTGGTCCCAGCACTGCATGAGTTGTTGTTAAAACCACCGGAAAAGAATTCCTTAATGGAGTTTCTTTCTTTCCTTAACGTTTATTTTGGGGAGAGAGAGAGAGACAGCACGAGCAGGGGAGGGGCAGAGAGAGGGGGAGACACAGAATCCGAGGCAGGCTCCAGGTTCCAAGCTGTCAGCACAGAGCCGGACGCGGGGTTCGAAACCGTGAACCGTGGATGACCTGAGCCCAAGTCCAACGCTTAACCGACTGAGCCACCCAGGCGCCCCCTTAAAGGAGTTTACGTTGCAAGGAGACCCGGCTACTTTCCAATTCAAGTAAAATGTTAGCAATGCAGCCCCGACGCCGCGGAAGCCAAGGAGAAATGAGAACGGGCCGGCCTTATTTAAAGAGAACCGAGAAACCGGCCCACAGAAGAGCCGGGACTTGGAACGAGCCGCCGGGCCGAGCGGCAGCACCTGAAACGCGGCGGGCGGGGCCTCGGGAGCGCGCGGCCCCGGCCGGTGAGCTTCGGGCCCGGCCTCAGCCCCGCCGGCGCCCTCGGGCCGGGCGCCAGCTCTGCGCTCCGCGGCCCTGCCGGCCGCGCCCGGGCCTCCCCCGGCGCGGGCTAACGTGACACCCGCGCCTGGGCCGAGGGTCGTCTCGGGGACCCCGCACCGGCCCGCACCCGGGACGGGTGTCGCTCCCTCCCGCGTCCCCCGGACTCCCCCGCAGCCCGCACCTTCTCCTCATGGCGGACGCTCCAAGCAGCCGGGCGTCGAGGCCCCAGACCTCCACGCAGGGCCGAGCGCAGCAACCTCCCGCAAGCACCGGCGGCCTTGCTCCGGGTCGCGGCTCCGCGAGCCGTTAGGCCCCCGCGGAATTTCAAACCGAGCCCGGAGGCGGAGCGGCTCCACGATTGGCGCCCTGACCCGACGCTCCTCGAGAAGCCCCGCCCCTGGCGGCGTGCCGCGACCGCGCACTGGGTCCCCCGCGCCCCGGGGCTGACGGCGGGGGCTCCAGGGCTGGGCGGGGGAGGCGCTCGCCCGCCGGCTTGGGTTGGGGTCTGTGTCTGCGCGTGCGCCGGGTCTCGCAGGTGCGCGGCTTCCTCTCTCAGCTTCGCGGTGGGCGGGAGTCCGGTACCCCCACGCAGCCCCGCCCCGGCCAGCCGCCGAGTCCCGGCCCCACCCCTTCCAGGCGCAGTTTGGATTCGAAGTGCGCGCCGCCGCCCGGAGGCCGCCGGGAAGGGGCGAGAACCGCCCGGGGCCGGGGGACGAGAGCGCGTTCCGCGTTTTAACTCGTTTCCCAGCGCGTCCAGAAGGCGAGCCTGGAGGTGATCTTTGGTGGCGGCCTTCCCCACGTCTCCTGCAGCGGAAGGGGAGGAACCCTGCACCCGTCTCACAGGCCGGCACCTTTCTAGACGGTGGTCCCATTTAATCTCCACGACCGCCCCGTTTGGTATTATCGCATCACCATTTCACGCAGGAGAGAACGGTCTCTGAAAGCTTGAAGGGCTTGTCCAGGTCACGTAATTGGCACACAAATGGAGATCGCCTGGGCGTGGTTCTTTCAAGTAACAGGGGTTATATGGTTGTATAAAAATTTTTAAACTCAAAAGTCGGGGGTGCCTGGGTAGTTCAATGGGTTAAGCATTGGACTCTTGATTTTGGCTCAGGTTGTGATCTCAGTTGAGAGTTGGAGCCCCACCTTGGGCTCTGTGCTGGCAGGGCAGGGCCTGCTTGGGATTCTCTCTCCCTCTCTCTCACCCTCCCTTGCTCTGTGTGTGTGTGTCTCTCTCTCAAAATAAATAAACAAACAAAAAAAAAAAACCTGAAAATGGACAGTAAAGCACTTTTGTAACCCTTTTTTCGCTGAACATATGACACATCTGTAAATGCTAATATATAGCTTGGTTTTCAGTGATTCACAGTTGCATGGTATTATGGCTGGAAAGTTCTCATAATTCAACTGTTTTGCTAACAACAGTTATTTAGATTGTAATTTTTACAAATAAATGTCTTCATACATAAATCTTTGCATCTTGCTTTATTTTCTTACAGTTGATTCATAGAAGAGGAGCTACTGAATACTCCCCTTCCCATGATGGCAGCCTCCCCAGAAGCATACCTTCCTCTCACCCTCCACAGCTCCTACTGTCCTTTTAAATCTCTGCTAATTTCACAGGCAGAGAGTGTCATTTCCTCGTTTGATCCGCACTTGCTGGATTACAGATGAAAGTGCACATTGTGCCTGTGTCTATTGGCCATCCATAACTTTGATGACTCCTTTTCATTTGCTTTTCCATTAAGAAAAAAGTAATGGATGCTTGTTTGCTTCGTGTGCAGGATCATGTATCTCTCACTTTCAGAATTTAATTGGTGCTTTCAACATCCTTTAACTTGTCAGCAGCACACCAGACATTCACATGGTTCATGGAGTGAACCGCAGACACATTTAAAATTTTTTTTAATGTTTATTTTTGAGAGAGCGCGACAAAGCGTGAGCGGGAAAGGGGCAGAGAGAGAGAGGGAAACACAGAATCTGAAGCAGGCTCCAGGCTCTGAGCTGTCAGCAAAGAGCCTGATGTGGGGCTCAAACCCATGAACTGTGAGATCATGACCTGAGCTGAAATCAGCTGCTTAACTGACTGAGCCAGCCAGGCACCCTGACACCACATTTTTAAAAAAGTGTATTTATTTATTTTTGAGAGAGTGTGCATGAGTGGGGGACAGGCAGAGAGAGGGCAACAGGAGACAGAGAATCCCAAGTAGGCTCCTGGCTGCCAGCACCGAGCCCAATGCTGGGCTAGATTTCACCAACAGTGAGATCATGACCTGAGCCAAAATCAAGGGTCGGATGCTTAACCCACTGAGCAAACCCAGGTGTCCCTAGATACCACTTTTTAAATTTACTTGCACTCTCTGTTGATTAACTTGAAACTTATTCAGAAAGCTTCAAAAATTTGTGATCTTCAGACACGTTCCCGGGGCCAGCATTGTAAGTACCCAGAGATAAGGAAATGTTGCTATCATGTCCTTTACTCTGTAATTCTGAAGCCAACAAAGTCATAGGACCGTTGGAAGATAACCAGAGTATATACCCACATGTAAAACACCATGTAATTTGTGTTTAAATAGGACCCTTTTACAGGATCATGTATTTCTGTTGGACAGCATTGTTCTAGAACAATTATGTTCCAGAACGTAAGTGTGGTGCCGCTGTCTTTTCCCTTGGCCAAACAATCATTGTCCTACCACCACATATTCTTTATACAAACAGCCCTGCCACGGTGTCTTTGATCTTGTACACTAGCTTGACACGGCCCTGTAAAAATTCTAGCTGGATACCTGAGGTATGCATTTTCCTTGGAATATGCGCTGACACAGCATTCTGTGTTTTGAATAGTTTTGATGATCCAACAACACAGATTTGGATCTTTCTTCCAAGATCTTTCTTCCACAGTGGCAGCACTGTGAATTGGGGGACAAATAGGAAGCAGAGCAACTGGAATGGACAGTCTTGCAAAAACCCAGGCAAAAAATATTAAGTATCTCTGCCATGGGGACAGTTAGGAAAAGATGAGTCACAAGCGTTTAGAAATAATGGAGGGGCGCCTGGTGGCTCAATCCATTAAGTGTCTGACTTTGGCTCAGGTCATGATCTCATGGTTTGTGAATTCCAGCCTCGCGTCAGGCTCTATGCTGACAGCTCAGCACCTGGAGCCTGCTTCTGATTCTATGTCTCCCTCTCTCTGTGTCCCTCCCCTGCTCACACATTCTCTCAAAAATAAATAAATGTTAAAACAAATTTTTTTCAAGAAATAATGGGTAGTGGGACCAGCTGAATGTGGGGGATAAAAGAAAGCATCTGAGGTCTAGGATAAAATTTGTTGCATGAACAAAACTTGGGTAGACAATGAGAATGTCAATTACAGGATTACAGGAAAAGGAGCAGATGTAGGGATTCAAAGTGAAGACAGGTTCACACGCATAGTGAACATGTTGAATTGAAAGTGCCTATGGAAGCAGGGAGTTGGAAATACTAATGTCAAGTTCAGCAAGATGAAAGCTTGAGATCTGGAAGTGGATGACAACAAAGGATGGAGAGGGGATAGGCAGAGAGATGTAATCCAAGAAGACAGAAGGACAATCTAGGAGACCACAGGAGGACAACAAAAGAGCATCATGGAAGCTGAACGGGAGAAAGGAAAGGCAGTTATCAGTGAGGTTAAGTTACAGGAGGACCGAAAAGAGGCTCACAGATGTGGTTACAGCTCACAATTTTTAAATGCTGAGCCTGGCTGGCTCAGTCGGTTAAATGTCTGACTCTTGATTTCGGTTCAGGTCATGATCTCAACATGAGATCAAGCCCCGCATCGGGCTCTGTACTAACAGCAGGGAGTCTGCTTGAGATTCTCTCTCTCTCCCCTGCTCACAAGTGTGTGCTCTCTCTCTCTCTCTCTCAAAATAAATAAATAAACCTTTAAAAAAAAAAAAGATCAAGGGAGAGAAAGGCCACTAAAATCATCAGTTGGGGAGCACTGCTGACCTTTTTAGAAGCACTGTTTGCCAATGCCTGAAACTGCTCTAACAGGACATGAGCTTTCATTCTGTAATAAAAGACAAATGCTTAAAAGTGAAGTGCCTTCTTAGGTTAAAACAGTAACGGACACATTTTTTCTAAAAGGATAATGAATCACAAGAAGTGCCTGGCTGGCTCAGTTGGTGGAGCACGCAACTCTTGATCTTGGGGTCATGAGTCTGAGCCCTGCATTGGATGAAGTTTTAAGGAAGAAAGAAAGGAAGGAAGGAAGGAAGGAAGGAAGGAAGGAAGGAAGGAAGGAAGGAAGAAGAAAGAGAGAAAGAGAGAAAGAAAGAAAAGAAAGAAAGGAAGGAAGGAAGGAAGGAAGGAATGGAGAGAGGAGGGAAGGAGGAAAAGGGAAGAAAGAATAATGAATTACAGATTTTTAGAAATGGAAGGGTGCTTACCGATCACCTATCTAATCCATCCCCCTCATTTTAGGGTTGGGGAAACTCTGGTACAGGGTGAGTTTCAGGGAGCACCAGACCGGCCCCAGAGCTCCTGCACAGTCCAGGCCACAGAACACACGAACCCCCAGTGGAAGGCGCCCCTGTACTCCACTGAGCAGACAGAAGTGCATGGCAAGGACTAAACATGACATCTGAGAGCAGAGGTTTTATTTACAATGATACTCAAACAGGATTTAGCAAAAGGTACCTCTTCCTCCCCCTCTTTTCAGCACAAGCTGCACTTCATCAACAAAAAAGAAATTTCCTGGGGGCAGGAAGTGAACGCTCTGCTCAAGTAACTTTCTGCTAAAGCCCACACAAGTTCTGCGCTCCCCAGCTCTGAGTAGGGTGGTTGGTGGACACTACATTAGCAGCTGGGACCAATTCCTGCATCTCCTCGGGAACGTGTCCAGGGAAGACGTCGACAGCGGCAGGGAGAACGTCAGGCTTTCACCTCACTCATGGCTTCCATGAGACGAGCACTGTTTGTGACTGCCGTGGTCAGAAAAATGAACCTGTACCCTATGGAGTCAAAAGCACCGGAGTCCCTGACTAAGAGCAGGTCACGGGCCCCCAGCACCAGCCACGTCAAGCCCTCGGGTCCACGGTCCCGGCTGGATCAGACACAGACGCATCCGCGCCCCGGTCCCGCACACGACGACTTGCAGCACTCGGTGGAAAGGGCGCCCTGCTATCCCGCCCACAGCCAGACCAGCGAGCGGTGCCGGGGCCAGTCGAGGAGCCTTCCTGAGCACTGCCCCTTGTCCCCCACATCCCACCTTCTGCTCCCTCTTACCTTTCTCTCTGCCCAGGAAGCGGAGGGCTGAGATCTCAGAGAACGTGCAGCCACCCAGGAACACCACCAAGATGAGGCGCAAGGACTCGCTGGAAGCCTTGTCTTCCTTGGTCATGTCTGCGAAGATCAGAGCAGACACTGCGTGTGGCGCGGTGCCCGCCCCCACCCGCTGCCGGCACCCGCCCCGCCCGCACGGTCAATGCCACGCACCTGTGAACGCCAACTCGCTGCAGTTGAGCAGCCTCAGCACCTCGTCCAGACCCTGCCAGCTCCGCCGCTCCAGCACCTGGGGGGGGAGGGGGGGGCACAGGCACCGCTTTCAAGCCCGAGACAGTGTCAGGCCTGGGAAAGGAGGGAGGCGGCAGGTGACCGTTGCCTTTCTTGTTAGTTAGCTAACAGTCGGGACAGGCCAGGCGGCCAGAGAAAGCAGAGCGCGGAGTATGAACGGGAGCGGGTCGCCTGTCCTCACCTGCTCAATGACTCGGCAGCTGAGGGGCACGTAAGCGCCACTGAAGACGTAAGCCATGTCCCGCGGCACTTTCAGGTCATACTCGCCATCCACACGTGGGATCTAAGGGGTAAAGGGGACTATGTGAGGCGTGTGACAACTCATCCCTCCAGCCCTTTATGCAGTCAGGGAAAAGTAGCATATCCCCCAAAACAGTTCTTATTTCAACTAAAGGGAAAACCGGCAAAATCCCTATTAAAAAAAAGGAAAAAGACTCCATAACCAAAGATTAAAGCTTTTGTTCAGTATCCACTGATTCCCTTGAATGAGCTCCCCACGTTCCCTGTGAAGGGCTGGAAAGAAAGATGCCCCTTTGCTGATTTCTTGGTGACATGGGACAGGTCTGTCACTGACGTGGCACTCAGCCTATCCTCTGGCATTGGCGGGTGCTTGTTACATGTTTATTAAGTAAATGAATTTTGTGTCTTGTCTCGTTACTTTTTAATTTTTTCAATGTTTATTTTTGAGATAAAGAGAAACACACACAGAGTGGGAGCGGGCGAAGGGCAGAGAGCGAGAGAGGGAGACACAGAATCTGAAGCAGGCTCCAGGCTCTGAGCTGTCAGTACACAGCCCGACACGGGGCTCGAACTCACGAACTGTGAGATCATGACCTGAGCTGAAGTCGGACGCTTAACCGACTGAGCCACCCCAGTGCCCTGTGCCTTGCTTGTCTCATTATTAAATTAAGCTCATGCTGTAACGCTACCGAACAGAAGGATCTTTGTAAGAACAAAACAACAGAGAGGTTTGTGTGAATTCAAAGCACTCCACAAAGGACTGGACCCACGGCTGCCCCGTCTGTCCTGATCCTACATACCAAATTCAGCTTCTTACTGATGGCACGAAAATTGCTCCTCTTGGCCAGAGAACTGAAGGCATCAGTAATCTTCCCTGGGAAGGAAATCTGTGCTGGATTTCATTTAAGGTCTACAGGGTCATGACATCACCACAGGCGAAAGCACTCAGGAAATGACAAACGGCGGGACCGCTCACGTCTCAAGACTCTCCTCAAAGCCATTCACCTAGAATTCCCTAGACCCGATCAAGACATCACCACCCTTCTCCCCAGCACGGTCTCCCTCCTCCTACAGGGTGCCAACTATCTACTAAGCGCAATCCGCAGGGTGAACCTCGCTTACTGGCTAAGTGTGTGGGCCTTGGAGTCAAACTGACCTGGGCTCAAATCTGACTTATTGAGGGATGTTGAACAAGTCACATAACCTCTCTAAGCCTGTTGCCTTATCTATAAAATGGAGATTATGAACTTACTTTGTGAGGATTGACAAACTGTTACCTAAAGGTCTTAGTACTCAGTAAGTGGACAATACGTGGAACCTGCTCGTGGCGGAAGCAGTGGTAATGACAGTGAGAGTGAAGAATCCCGTTCTCCTTCCCCAGCTCATTCTCTCCCTCCCGGGGTGCTCTGCCTGTTGTGAGAAGAGGGGACTCGGGCCAAGGAAGGGGCTACCCGTGCCCTGTGCTCACCTGCAGCCTTGTCCGTCACCAGCTTGCTCACTTTACTCTCCATGGCCGTGAGGGTGTCCCCAGGGGCCTGCTCCGTCAGGAGCCCCGCTCGCCGCAGATTGGAGAAGGTTAGCAGGTGCTCGGGGCCATAGCTCTGAAGAAAATGCAATTCAGCCACTTACTGCGCACCCGCCACACCGTATCACATTGGGTGATATGGAGGTGAGGGACAGAAGGGTCATGTATTCTGTGCCCTGAAGAAATAACCAAACAGCAAACAAAAAAGAAAAAAAAAAGCACAGAACTGAGAGAGAACAGAGAAGGCCACTGATGTAAGGGTGGTGGGAAGGGCTTCACAGATGAGGTAAGACTGGAGAAAGACCTAGAAGGAAAGCTGTATCAACGCCTTCCAAGGCGCTGAAGTGAGGAAGAGTCCCAGGGGTGAGAACTCAGCTCTATGGCTCCAGTTCTCCCAGCACTGGCCATCCACCAAGAGAACCGAGAGTGGGAGAGACAAGGGCATGGGAGGGTCTCCACGTGCTGAAAGGTGACCGGCCTGAGACGCTCTAAGAGGGAGGCAGACGGAGAACAAAATGGGGACACAGACAGGAAAGGGGCCATTTCTTCTGTGTCTTTTAGGAATGTCCCATGACCTCCCTCCACCAAGTTCCCCCGAGTACATTCTCCTGGCCTTACCTGCAGATACTGTGTTTTCAGAGATCGGTAATCCTTGGGAATCAAACCTGGTAAGGAAGAGGAGACAGGCTCCTGCAAACACCAGCTGAAGTGTCCTTAAATCTACAGTCAGACCACCCACCCACCCACCCACCCATCCTCTTGCTGTCAAAAAAAACCCTTAATCAGGAGGAAAGGAATCGGTAAATGTTAACCTTGCATCCTATCCAGCCGATTCTAAACTGACTCTTAAATTTAAGCTTGCTCAGTGAGAGACAGAGCCTGGATCTGAGAGTTCCATGGCAGAGTCCTGCCTGAGCCCCAAGGCGCAGAGGGAGGGACGCGGGGAAGCGGGCTGCTCCCAGCGGGGGTGGCGGAGGGATGCGGCAGGAGGGAGGGGGCTCCTGCGCGTTTCTTCCTGCCGTTGGGCCAGCGCTACTGCGAATCACTTTACCGCTACTGAGGAATAGGACAGATGTTCAGATGAAGTCCAAAAGTGCAGCCTGCCATGCTTTCCTCCAGGGAGGTAGGGAGAATGGGCTTGCGACTCTGATAGTCAAAGGAGATGTAGAATAAGCCGACCACTCCTCGGGGCGGAAAGCAGCCTTGAAGACTAGTCCCCACCTGGACGGCTTCCGCGGTACACACGAGTTGTCGTAAAGGGTGAAGGGAGTGGAAGGTGCCTCCGGACGCGGATGAGTAAGTCACGGGGAAGAATGGCACAGCACGGGGAATAGTCAATGGCACTGTAACAGCGCTGTGTGGTGACAGGCGGTAGCTGCCCTGGTGGGGAGCCCAGCGTCACACGCACGGTGCCACACACCTGAAACTAACATGACATCGTGTGCCAACTATACTTCCCGCTGAAAAAAAAGCAGGTGAAAAAGCTGCATAAGCAGGTTAAAAGGTCTGCCACAAAAGGTCGCAGGATCTGAGCTTTTGGAAATGTTTGTGCAATTCCAAAAGGCTGTCCCCTTTTCCTGGACTGTATCTTCATTAGGAAACCTCGTTGAAGGCAGGAGGCCAGATGGAATAAATGCCACTCTGCGCTAAGCCTCTGCGGTCCTACGATGTGACGGGGACTGTTCTGGGGGCTTGGCTGTGGTCCTGCTTAGGGTCGGGATGATAAATTAGGACCTGGGGTGTCTCACTCAGAACAAAAACTGCTTTATTTTACGGGGGAAAGAATCCAAATTACTGGGAAACGTTCTGTCTGCTAGGACATTCGTCTCCGTCCTTCAAAATGATTTCTGAGGGGCGCCTGGGTGGCTCAGTCGGTTGAGCGGCCGACTTCGGCTCAGGTCATGATCTCACGGTCCGTGAGTTCAAGCCCCGCGTCGGGCTCTGTGCTGACAGCTCGGAGCCTGGAGCCTGTTTCGGATTCCGTGTCTCCCTCTCTCTGACCCTCCCCCGTTCATGCTCTGTCTCTCTCTGTCTCAAAAATAAATAAACGTTGGGGCGCCTGGGTGGCGCAGTCGGTTAAGCGTCCGACTTCAGCCAGGTCACGATCCCGCGGTCCGTGAGTTCGAGCCCCGCGTCGGGCTCTGGGCTGATGGCTCAGAGCCTGGAGCCTGTTTCCGATTCTGTGTCTCCCTCTCTCTCTGTCCCTCCCCCGTTCATGCTCTGTCTCTCTCTGTCCCAAAAATAAATAAACGTTGAAAAAAAAAATTAAAAAAATAAATAAATAAATAAATAAATAAATAAACGTTAAAAAAAATTAAAAAAAAAAAAATGATTTCTGCCATCCCTAAGGTACAGTTTTGCAATCTGGCGTCTTCGGTTCCAGGGGCTCACCATTCTCAGTGATGGACAAAAGGCACATGAGGCGAAGGCTCTCTATAGGCGACACCTACACGGGAAGAAAGAGTCAAAGACAGTTCAAGTTTCAGGACATACATTCTCTCCCTTCCTCCCGCTGGAGGCCAACCCCACCGCGAAACACCGTTCCCGGAACCCCGGCCACCTGCTCACCTGCCGGTCTATGTGTTCTTCAATGTAGCTGGTGCTCTCCCGGATGTTGAAGCCCTCCAGCAGCGCTGTGAGTAAACACAGGGGAGCCTGTTATGGGGCTGGGGTGGGGGGAAGGTAGTGGGGGGGGTTGCCACCTGTGCTAACAGGTGTCTATCTCCCCATCTTTCTCCATCCTTGGGGTGGGTTAAGGACCCCCAGGACTTCCAGCAGGGAGCAGCACTCCCCACAGCCAGCATCGGCCGAAAGGAGCCAGAAGGCATCTCTGCCGGGTGGGACGGGGCTGGGAGCAAGGGAAGCCTTAGCAGGGGCAGGAGCCCAGCAGGACCGCCGCAGCTACCGTGCTCGGTCTTGATGAGCTCCTGGAAGTCCTGTTTGGTCTTCTTCTTCATGATGGATTCACAGGCCCCGATATCTACAGATAGGACAAAAAGCGAGCTGACGTACTCCTGGTTCTAAAAGGATGTGCCTTTATGTCCAGAAGAATAAAAACTTCTTACTGGCCACGCTGGAGACAGTTATGTGATTACGTGAGAGAGTGCGTATAAATTAGTTAGAATGATACCTGGCGCTTCAACTATGTAATAAAATTATCTAACGTTGTAATCGTTACTGCCGTTAAACCTATAGAAGTATACAAAACAAACGAACAAACAAACAAAACTTCTTAAGGCAAAATGCAGAAGCCCCTCTTCCCATGTCAGACCAAGCAAGATCACTGTGTGCTGGGTGAACAGAGAGCTCCTCTCTTGGGAGAGATCTCTGAGGCATCCCTTCGCCCTCCCCTCATGAAACCTACGGACGCTCAGCAGGCGGTGCTCCTGTTTCAGTCCCTTGAGCTCCTGGGACACGAAATTCTTCATCTGCTTGATGTCCATGCCTCTCCGGCGCTGGCGGAAGATCCCCTAACGTCAGCCTCTCCCGGCCCTCAGACATGAGCAGCCACCCCTCTCCCCTGGATCCCCCCGATGCAAGAGAAAAGACAGGGGGCTGTCATCATATCAGAAGGGAGCCGAAGGGCAGCAGCCTTGGGAGGCCACTGGGGAAACAGAACAGAGGACCCCCGGCCTAGAGCCTCACGTCATACTGAGCCTGTAAGTTCCGGGCCTTCTGGCTCAAAAAGCCAAAGACGTTGGAGAAGTGTTCATTACGAATCTCATTAAACACCTGCAAGGGGAACAAGACGGCAACGACTTACCAGAGAGACACCTAACCAGCGCCTCCTCCCTGAGCAGTGTGATGAGCGCACGAGAGCAGCGCCCAGCTGTTCTAGCAAAATCACGGAGAAAGCTGAGCTGATCTCCTAAGTGTGTGTCAAATACCAGCTCCGCGCTCGGGGTGTGCTCGCTCCCGGTGGGGAATCCCTCTCCACAGGCTCAGCCTCCCCTCCCAGAGCCGGGGCCCACGCCCCCCGGGCAAGCCCACAGCCAGCACCCATCCCCTCACCTTGTCCTCGGCATTGAGTAGCACCTTGAAGCTCCTGTCAGAGGATGTGACTTCTGGGCCAAAATCGACACTCCCTTTGAGAGCAGAGGGAGCAGCTATGAGGACCTCCGCTGAGGCCTTCTTTCTCCTACCCTTTCCTGAACTGCCATTAAAAGTCCCTGAACTATCTGGAAGCTAGCAGTCGGCTCTGAGTCTGGGGCTCTCCCACCAGCCTTGCCCCACGCAAGAGGCCCCAGCCGCCGAGCACCACCTCCATCTTGCCGGGACGCCGCTCACCACACTTGATGCGGAACGTGTCATCCACCAGGCCCTCGTAAACCACCTGGGAGCAAAGTGCCGTCACAAAGTCCACGTCTGAAATGAGATCCCCACCCATGAGGGTCCTCCCGGACCTATACGTCTACCCAGTTCACTCCGCGTCAGCTCCCGTGCCTCCAGAGGGCCCAAGCGCCACGCTCCCCATCAACGATGGCATTCACAGCCCCAACCTGAGGATCCCATCTGGGCCGCCACGTTCGCCATATCCTCACGTCTCCGAGGGTCCAAAGACAACGGGAGTGCTGAGTATAACGTACCTCTGTCCAGTAGGAAGATGTGTCCAATTTCTGGCCTTCGGCCCTTGGTTTCGCCATCCTCCTCCTCTTCTAGTGTCCTCCACAATTCATACGACATCTGCCAGGGACCAGGAAATTCCCAGTCTTGTGTCCAGGTCCCTGTGACAGCCCGCACCTACTGAAGCCCTCTTTTCCACATGACACCTCTATTTGACCCCAGGAGGGAAACTAATTGTTAACAATACGAACTCCGGCACCCGCACCTGTTCCCACCCCTTGCCCCTCCCCATGCCCATAGAGGCGTGTCCTTGGCCCCAAGGAAGACATGTAGGAGTGTTACCCCTGAGGCCCTGGCCCTGGCCTTTCCGTTAGCCACACAAGTCCTCCTCTCTGAGGACCTATTCCAGAACAAGAAAAGCAAGCTAAAGAATATACCTCTTATCACACATGCCCATGGGCAGTCCTTGGTGGGTAGAGAACGGGTGGAATGGGGGCTATCGGGACAAGATTGCTGCCAGTGCCCACCTTGGCACATCTGCCAATTCCGTAGCAGTTAGGGAAGGGTCCGTACAGAGTGCTGAGGAGGTGCAAGGCCTGCGCCACGGTGTTGATCCAACGCTGATCTCCCTCCTGCAGGGGCCATATGGGCCACAAAGATATGGGCCAAGCCAGCAGACCCATCTGGAGAGGGGCTAGGGCAGGAAGGCAGGGTGTGGGGACTGCTTGAAAGCTTTCATTCTGATTGGCCCCAGAGCAAGGCCTGCGGACATCAACCAGTAGCATTTGATCTAGAAACCAGTATCTCGAGTTAGGGGAAGGTTCCATCAGTATTTCCGGCCCACTGTAGCCCACTGGACTCCATGTTTGTCCCCACCTGTCAATGCCAAGACCCAAGGACCCTGAACTTACCAGGAAGTAGTCCCTGAAAAATTCTGGGAGCTCCATGCTCAACAGATCCACATCAAGAGGTAGCAAAGAAAAGGCCCATTCGTCACAGCTCACATCTGTGGGTACAGACGGCGTGAGTCTCCCTGCCGAAGGCACGGGGCTCCGCGCTGAGAAGGTCGGTCCCCACAGTCATGCCGAAATATCAGAGCACCTGCCACATGCCCAGCATGACACGAAGCACGGGACACCCAAAGATAAGTTTAAGACAGAGTCTGTGCCCTGAAGGAGTTCACGGTCTGATAACAAAAGGAGACCCGTACACCACAGCCACACCACGTGGTAAGGGGTGTGTGTGCGTTAGGGTGCCGACAAAAGTGCTGAGGAAACATCATTCCCTAGTGGACAAACACTGACAGGAAGCCACACAGGCGCAGGCACTGGGGCACTGGGGGTACTGTGGTGAACGGAATGGACACGCTCCCCATCTTCCGCGAGAGAACCTCAATCTAGTGGAAACGCACCAGACACATCTCATCACGGCTGTGCCCCACGGAGCTAGAAGAGGAATCCAGGAGCACAAACGTTCAGGGATCGAACCTCAACTATAGAGAGCATGGAAGAGTATAGGGGTGCCGGGGCAGAGGGAAGACAAGCGACATTTAAACTTAGAATTTGAGTAAAATTTGGGTATGGAAAAAAAAAAAGCTGAGGGTGAAAAATATTCTAGGCAACGGGAACAGCATGTGTGAAGTGCCCAAGGCAGGAGGAAAGGAGGGAGCAGCACACGGTGAGGGGGAGGGGGGAGGGAGGGAGCAACCACAGGAGGCCAAGGAGGCCCCCGGGTCCCAGCACAGGCGGAGTTCAGAGTTCCAGCCAGGAGCACGGGGAGCACTGTGCCGGATGCAGAGGCAAACAGAATGGAGGGCGCGCTCTCCCTGTGGGAAGGAGTCTCGGAAGGTAGGAATGGCGGCACCTGGCATCCCCTTCAGCCCTCCCTTTAGGGCCCTCTCCGGCCCCCCCTCGTCAGGAGCCTCCCCTCCTCCCAGGCCCACAGGCAGACACAGGGAGCCAGCGATCATTCCCTTCTTCGTGCTCCCCATTTCCACTCACAGTGGCCTTCTCTCACCTCCATAGACTCCCTCTTCCTCCAGCACCATCTCACACGCGTGAAACTGAAAGACAAGAGGGAGTGGCTGGTGACCGCCGCCTTCTCTGTGCTTCCGTCTCTGGAGCTCCACTGTCGCTGCTGAGGACAATACCTACTGAACCCAGCACCCACAAGGGAACGTGGACTCGGACGGCCAGGGAGGACCACTGGGACCGTCTAGCCCAGGGCTTTGTTTCCCTCTCATCCCCTTTATTTATGTATTCAGTCCAGTGCTCCTCTCTCCCCGAGAAACTGGAAAACTGCACAAAGGAGAAGGTATTTCAGCTGTCACCGAAGGGTGAGTCCCAAAGACAGACGTGCGAGGGAGGGCACGACCGCGCCTCGGAGGAAAGGGGTGGTGGCATGGAGAGGCTGGTCAGCGCATGTCCAGGGGACCCCTGGAGTCACTGAGAGGGGTCTGGGGATCCAGCCCGGGAGTCAACGGCACAGGGTGTTTAAAGTAAGTGGTGTGTGCGAGAGAAGAGAACAGGGAGGGGCACGAGAGCTACAGGGAGGATTCTAGGGAACACTGAAATTAAAAGGGCGCACCATGCGAGACCTGGAGAGAAGACAAGGGTGGCATGGAGGGGGGAGCAGGGGACGCAGCACCTCTAAAGGCAGGACGGTCAGAGTCTCAGGAAGAATGGGCAACAGTGTCAATGCTGGAGACATTAGGACGCGCGTGAACCAGGCATCACTGGATTTGACAACAGAGCCCTGGGAGGACTCAGCTTAAAGACCGAGGTGGGCGTGAGGGTGTGGGAGCAGCGGCGGCAAGACCTCTTCACAGAAGTGTGGACACAACAGGAGGCAGAGCCCCCGACAGGGAGAAGACACGAAGCAGGGAGGATCATCTAGAAGACACAGACACGGGGGCGCCTGGGGGGCTCAGTCGGTGAAGCATCCGACTTCGGCTAAGGTCCTGATCTGGCAGTCTGTGGGTTCGAGCCCCACGTCGGGCCCTGTGCTGACAGCTCGGAGCCTGGAGCCGGCTTCGGATTCTGTGTCTCCCTCTCTCTCTGCCCCTCCCCTGCTTGCACTTTGTCTCTCTCTCAAAAATAAATAAACACTAAAAAAAAGTAGAGAAAAAAAAAAAAAGAAAAAGTGGCAGACATAGTTGAAGACAGAAGAGAAAGGTCTACCTAACAAAGCAAGAGGGTAGAGAAGGAGCATGGATGTAGGGCTAAGAACACAGGTGAACCAGCTGATCAGGGAGGGGAAGAGGCCAGAGTCACTTCCTCCTTTGAGACCAGTGGGAAGAAGGCAAAATAATTAGAGGCAATGAGAACAGTGAAGCATATCATCTGATACTGATGATGATGGTACCAATGTACATTAAGCATTTTACACGTGCTAGGCATTGTCCTTAGCGTTTTATAAGGATTACCTCACAATCCTAGACTGACTCTACAAGATGTGGAAGATTAATGCTACGTGTTCCTTATTTTACTTTACACAGAAAAATCCTATTCATCCCTCACTTTTCTTTTTTAAAAAAATGCTTATTTATTTTGAGAGAGAGCAGGGGAGGGACAGAGAGAGAAGAGAGAGTCCCAAGCAGGCTGCACAACGTCAGTGCAGAGCCCGACGTGGGGCTCGAACTCACTTACTGCAAGACCATGACCTGAGCCGAAACCAAGAATTGGATGCCTAACCGACAGAGCCACCCAGGTGTCCCTTTCTTTCTTTTCTTTTCTTTTTTTTTTAAAGTAGGCTCTGGGGCACCTGGGTGGCTCAGTTGGTTAAATGACTGACTTCGGCTCAAGTCATGATCTTGAAGCAGTTACTGAGTTTGAGCCCCGCGTGGGGCCCTGTGCTGATAGCACAGAGCTTGGAGCCTACTTTGGATTCTGTGTCTCCTTTTCTCTCTGCCCCTGCCCCATTCTCGCCCTCTCTCTCTCTCTCTCTCTCTCTCTCTCTCTCAAAAATAAACATTAGGGGCGCCTGGGTGGCGCAGTCGGTTAAGCGTCTGACTTCAGCCAGGTCACGATCTCGCGGTCCGTGAGTTCGAGCCCCGCGTCGGGCTCTGGGCTGATGGCTCAGAGCCTGGACCCTGTTTCCGATTCTGTGTCTCCCTCTCTCTCTGCCCCTCCCCCGTTCATGCTCTGTCTCTCTCTGTCCCAAAAATAAATAAACGTTGAAAAAAAATTTAAAAAAAAAAAATAAATAAACATTAGAAAAAAATTTTTAAGAAAAATAAAAAATAAAGGAGGCTCTACACCCAATGTGGGGCTTGAACTCACAACCCCGAGATCAAGAGTCATGTGCTCTATGGACTGAGACAGCCAGGTGCCCCATCCCTCACTCATTTCTGTCAGTAAAACTGAAACTGTGGGCCTACTTTTAGGGCTGAGAGTTCCAGAGCCCAGATCGACAACTGCCAATCTTCATAATTAAGAAGAGGAGTCTCGGGAAGAGAGAGAGATAACCTCTTTGCTATGGCTACTGAGAAAGAGGTGGTTCAGTGACAGAAAATTCGGTCAAAGAATCTGATTAGTTAGGATGTGAGATGGAGAAGATTCACTGAAATACCGATTTTGTTTTCCTGTGTAAGAGGGAGGCTTGTAGGATTATCTGAAACTATTACCAACTTGTTCTATCTCATTTAAACAAATCTGTCCTTGGAAGTACACTTTGAAAAAAGGGGTTCTGTAAGACTCCAAAAACTGGAATTTACTGCCACAGCTCCTTTAATAACATTAAAAAGTAACCTATAACTCCGAACAGTTATCATAGTCAATAATTTCTTGTCCTGGTAATGATGTTATACTTGAAATATCTGTATTTCTAAACAGAATAAACAGCTGTAAGACTCTTCGACAAATTTTCAAATGATCTTCAATGGAAGATCATTGACTCTTTCTTCTTCTTCCTTTCACATAAGAAAACAATATAAGCCTGTGATTTCACAACAAAAGTTGAAAGCCACTTAAATCAAGCGAGGTAACTACTTGCCATTTGCAACGACACGGATGGATCTAAAAAGTGTAACGCTAAGAGAAGTAAGTCGGTCAAAGAAAGACAAATACCATATGATTTCAATCATATGTGGAATTTTTTTATGTTTATTTATTTATTTTTGAGAGAGAGAGAGAGAGAGAGAGCATGCGGGATGGGGCAGACAGAGACAGAGAAAGAGAATCCCAAGCAGGCTCCACACTGTCAGTGCAGAGCCCGATGTGGGGCTCAATCTCACAACCAGGGGATCAAGACCTGAGCTGAAATCAAGAGTCGGACGCTTACCCGACTAAGCCACCCAGGTGCCCCTCACTTCTGGAATTTAACAAACGAATGAGCAAAGGGAAAACAAAAGAGAGAGAGACATGAACCAAGAAACACTCCTCTAACTACAGACAATACGCTGACGGTCATCAGATGGGAGGTGCGTGGGGGGACGGGGGGAACAGGTGATGGGGAGTAAGGAGGGCGCTTGCGATGAGCACAGGGTGATGTATGGAACTGGTGACTCACTGCCTTACACACCTAAAACTAATTACGCTGTATGTTAACTATACCGAAATTAAAATAACAAAAAGTGAAAATGCTCAGCCCTGTTATAAAAAAGAGAGGTAAGTACTACTATCAACTCCATTTCATAGATGAGAAAACTGGGACACAGAGCACTGAGGAACCCCATCCAAGATCACACAGTTAATCAGAGCTAAGCAAGGATTCGCAGCCACTTTGGCTTTATTAGTCTTAGCTACCGCTTCCATTTTCTCTAGTTTTTTGGGGAAAATTGAAAAAGAATAAACCCCTGTCCTTTCAACCTTAATTTCCATCTGCTCTACATGCGACATGCACTATTTCGTTCAGCTTTATAGGCCTAGGGCAGGCAGTGCAAAGACCTGGTACATCATTCCTTCTCATCAGTAAGACGGAAGATATACCCATGATGCACCTTGCTGACGTGGCAGTGAGAGTGGAGTTGGATGGACTCAGGAAACGGAGGAGCCACGGCAGGTCCCCAAACACTACAAGTACTGAGCTAAAAAGGATGGAAGAGACCTAGCCTGGTCGTGCTAACTCCTGTGGGACCGTGGGCCTTGCTTCCCTCTGCTGCTCAAAGCTGGGGTGGAGTTCAATGGTCTCTAAGGTTCCTTTCTCGTGTAAGAAAAGGCTTTTCCAAAGTATATCGGTAGAGTTCTAGTAACCCGGAGGCAGCTGGCCACATGCCTTGGATGAGCATGACAGGGGGTGTGGGGTGGGGGGTGGGGGGGGTAATGACTTATTGTATTTATTATTAAAGGGATAGAAGAAGAAAGTCACTGAAACCATAATACAGTGCACCTTACAGTACAGAAATTTGTGTGAGAAGGGATACACAGCAGGTTCTACTTCACAAGAAGTCTACGTAGAGGCCACCTCTCACAATTCCACAGTCCTTAACTGGGGCAGTTTGATGACAGACCCTCCGCTAAACGGTAAGGACCATGTCAATGACAAGACCAGGATGGGTATTTTGTTCAGTCACATAGTTTGCTTCGCAGGAGATACGGCTATTGGGCCCCGGCCCCTTCCCAGCCTTCCATCTTGATCTACCTTCTCCTATTCCCACCAGCACCCAGACTCACCTTCTGAGGGCTGAAGATCACTTTGTATTTCCGAGTTCGGCCAGCCAACTTGTCAGCATTGACGAGACCTACAGACACAAGGAACGCAATCCAGAAAGCCATGGGCCATTTGTTAGACTAGAAGCAAGGAAGCGGATATCTTCTACAAGTGGTACGGCCAACTCGAAACATCTTTTCTTTTTAAAGTGGGTTTTTTTTTTTTAAGCTTATTTATTTAGACAGAGACAGAGAGAGACAGAGCAAGTGGGGGAGGGGCAAAGAGAGAGAGAGGGAGAGAGAATCCCAAGCAGGCCAAAGCCCACTGTCAGCCCAAAGCCCGACATGGGGCTCAAACCCATGGAACACATGATCACCACCTGAGCTAAACAGACGCTTAACCGAATGCGCCACCCAGGAGCCCCTCGAACCATCTTTTCTTTTAAAAGGTCCTCACGGCCCAAGCCCTTAATCTTGGCCACTCCTTCCCAGGTCTTAGTTACACGCAGCACCACGGCATACTCACTGGCAACGTATCGCATGTTCTTGATGCGCGGTCTGACCAAGAAGCACAACCTGCGGGAGAGAAAGGGAAAAGAACCAGAAAGCCGCAGTGAAGGGAAGTCATGGAGGCGGTGATGGCAGCTTGGGAGAAACTGAAACGTGAACTCTCTCACCATCTGCTCGTCTTGCCGGGCCTACCGTTCTCAGCCGAGCCAAAGCTCGGCCAGGCTCCCCTGGCCTACAGAAGACTCCCTTCCGTACAACAGCTACACCGGCACTCGAGGTGGGGGTGGGGGGCGCCAGGGGCTCCTGCTCTCCCATAATTTACAATCTACTGGGCAAAATGAGATGCACGTATGTATGGAGTATATTAATAATCAAGTGTTAAAAAACAACACAAGAAAGTATAGTGTTTTTCAAATTGGGGTATTTTCCTCTAAAGGAGGATAAATGTTACTTACGACAGAAAAACAAACAAAATAAAAACATAGGCCAGACAACAGGCTGTATGCGACCGAGTGCCGGGTGAACAGGACAGATACTAAACACCAGGGAAATACGGAGGAGGAGAAAAGCCCCCAGGAGTGGAAGGGCGACCCAGAGCTTCATGGAGCAGGTGGCACCGGGCTCTGAAGGCTGGGTGGTTTTCGCAGGAGCAGTGAGGGCAGGAGAGAACTGCACGCGGTGAATGGAGTGGCCCGGGGCAGGGGGCAAAGGCATAGCTGGGTGGCATGTGTGTGTGTGTGTGTGTGTGTGTGTGTGTGTGTGTGTCAAGTAGAGGCTTGAGGGGACAAGTGACAGACGAGGCTGGAAAGGCAGCATGAGCCGCGCTGCAGACAGCCTTGGAATCTGTGATGGTCAATCTGGACTTCACTCGGTAAATAAGGGGAGCCTTGGAGGTTCCTGTGAGGAGTGTAGTGGAAATATTTTTGGACGATTAATCAGTCTGGTTTAGCGACGGCAGACTGGATTAGAGAGAGACGAGAACAAGGGAGGGAGAAAGTGCCGAAAGGGAGACCAGTTACGAGGCCACGGCATGACCTAGGTGTGAGTTGGTAGAAGTGAAGGGAGATGAACCAGAGCGCAAACATGGCGCCAGGCTCCAGCCAAGGCCAGACCGGGGGCAGACGTGCGGGGCCCTCCTCCAGCCTGGGGCCTGGACGGACTCTCCCAGACACTCACTGTTCACTGGAGCTGACGGCTGGCTTGTTCTCCACCTTGTACAGCTTGTCTACTTCATGTTGCTACAGAGAGAAGCCAACAAGGCCAAGGATGTAAGTGCTTGAAACCCAAAGCATGACACAAAGGGTGCACTGCAGTAAGGGCTCCTGTTCGTGGTACTTTCTAGGAATCAAACTGCCTCCCTGACAACCATCCCACCGAACTTTCCTCACGCTGGCAACAGAAAAAAATAACAAAAAACCAAGACCAAACAATTCAAAAACAATCCAAACAATAGCATCGATCCCCCTTCATCCACCCGATTCAGCTACTCTGCATTTACTAGTAGGGTAGTCACTCTTTGGTAATTCGTACTGCTCATCAAAAGCAAAACTGCTTAATGAGGAAAGAGGGGCCAGAGTCCACTGGGAAGAGGGACAGGTACCTTCAAGATGGAGACATTGGCGATACGATCCAAAGGGCTCATGAGATCTGCCTCAATGAACAAGTCTTTTTTCCCCGGGAGCTGAAGGACACAGTATCTTGGGTCACTCACAGGTCCCACACGCTCCCTCAGCTGAGAGCCTGTCCAGCCATCCACTTAATAAAAGCACAGACCGAGTTGGGAGTGTGGGGGGCATCATATCATCTACTCCAGCACCTTATTCATTGTCTATATCCACACTGGACATTTCTTTATATATTCACCCCGTCTGTCTTCTCATTTCCTGTACCAGTGGAAAATTATTTCACCTTCTTTCCAAGGTTAAGGCCTGTCACTCAACACATATATATATAAATCTATACATTTATTAAGCACATGCCATTGCTTGATTCTTCACTACGGACTCATTGGAGACCGTGTTGAACAAAACAGATGTCCTCAAGGACCTTCTAATCTAGTGGGGAACATGGACATTAAACAAATAAATAAGCATATAACCCATTACCACTATAGCAACAACATTATTTTCCAAGTAAGACAAGATAAAAATCTCAAGCTCAGCTTTGCTTCTCTCTCCACCTTCACGAACAATCAGTAGATCTTTGAGTCTTCTTCCGTCCCGACTGGAAATCCATCACTTCCCTTCATTCCCACTGTCACTAATTTTGCCTCATCAATGGTCTCCCAGCTAGCGTTTCTCTTGTTGCCCATGTTACCCCACTCCACACATGGCTATGAGCCATCTTCAAGCATTGCTTCACGCAGTTAAGGGGGGAAAGAAAATCTTCAGTGGGTCCTAAAGCCTACTGCATAATTTCTGATTGCTCTCTTCCCTGTAAATGCCTTGTCCTTCCCTGATTCCTCAACTTCGCTCCTACCAACCAGTCTATCTGCCTGGAACACGGTCCTCCATTTCCAAGGAGAATATGCTTATTCCTCACAATGCTAGAATCCTTGAAACTCCTGACCACTCCAACTAGAAATGGCTGCTTGTTCTGTTTTTGTTTTGTTTTGTTTTGTTTTGTTTTAATTTTTTTTAACATTTATTTATTTTTGAGACAGAGAGAGACAGAGCATGAACGGGGGAGGGGCAGAGAGAGAGGGAGACACAGAATCGGAAGCAGGCTCCAGGCTCTGAGCCATCAGTATGGCTGCTTGTTCTGAATGCTTCTGACACTCTAGCTGTCACCCGTTTACCACGTGATATCACCTATGTGGTTAATTTGCGCTTCACAGGGCTCCTACTAGAGTAAATCCCTAACGACAAAGACGTCTTAACCATCTCTCCATCCCCGGTGATGCGGGGCACGACTGGTCTCCCTTGCCTCTACGAAAAACGAGTGACTTTCATGAACTGTCCGTCAGGTCCCAAGCAGCTCTTACTGCCCTCTGGTTTTCCTCCCTAAATGCATCATTTTTGGACCTGCTATAGAAACTCCAAGGACAATACCAAGGGCCTGGACCCAGACCAAGGGGACTCCGCAAGAAAGAACAACGCGCCCAGCGAGCGCTAAACTGTTGATGCGGAAAAGGCCCCAGGCGTGGCGGGCACTGACCTGCTCCAGCAGATAGATGAGCTGGTCTCGGGCCAGTCTCTTGAGCATGGAGAAGTCAGGTAGCTCTGGGGCGTCCAGCCGATGGGGAAAAGCCATGGCAACGAAAACCGGAGCCGCAGGGTGGAAGGGGGACGCCCTCCGCTCGGAGAAAGTCGGCAGCAGCCCAGGCTGAGCGCAGGGCGGCGCTCCTTCGGGCTTGGGCACCGTTCGAAAGAGCCCCCCGAAGGGGCTCTCGCTCCTGCACTGGAATGAATGGCCGGGCCACCTGTCGGTCAGACAGCCGCAGCGTCGGAGGACACTCGTCCAGATCAGCAGCCCCGGGACCGACCCGCCCCTCCCCGGTCCACTCCCCCCCGTCCCAGGATTCCGGTCTACACCCGCAGGTTTCTTTCGCGGCGTGCGGGAAGAACCCCGCCTCCTGCCGGAGAGCGAAGCGACTTCCTAGACCTCCCGGAAGTCCCGTGTGCTCGACCAGCGCTTAGCGTATCGGGAAGGGGACGGCGTCCTGTAAGGGACAGTTGAAAACGCGGGAGCAACGGGTAAACGTTACAGTCTCATACCTGGCCAGAGGGGAGGGTTCCTATCATAAAAGGATGACATCTTAAACTAATTTTTAAGGGTACACCCAATTCTCCAAGTTCGCGCAAGCGAGGGTTGGACACTTGCTAGATTTTGAGAACTTCGTAAAATGGGCGAGTCCGACTCGGAGTCCGGAGGGCACTGATCCCTAGGGATCTTGACTGTCAGTCAAATCTATTCCACAAACTTGGCTGCCAACTGGGAGCGCTGTGGCTTCCCAGCTGCAGGAGGCAAGACGCGGAGGGATGGGATGCGGCGGAGAAAAGAAGGGGAACGCGTTAGGATCCAATGGAAGCTAAGTCCCGCCCCCTGTGACCTTCGGCTACCGGAGTTTGGATAAATATCCTTCTTGGGAAAACGGATAAATAAGCTGTGGCATATTCATACAATAAAAATAACGCAATAAATGAAAGAACCCAGATACAGGGTGGCATCTGTATGATGCCATTAATATACAGTTCTAGAACAGGATAACATAATCAGTGGTGGAAAATTTTTCAGAAAAGTGATTGGCTTTGGGGTAAGAATTGCCTGGGAAGAGAAATTAGGGAATTTTCAGGGGTGATAGTAATCATCCATATCCGCCTAGTTTTTTTGTTTTGTTTTGTTTTTAAGCCATTGTAATGGACGGATCCGCTGAGAATACCTGCACTCACTAATCAATCATAACATCACATCCTCATCTCGTGGTGAGATACATAGAAGTACAAAGCATCACTCAATACCAAAAATTGAATCTGATCAAGTCTCAAGATCCAACTACCAGTTGATAGGAAATATAGAGAGTAGTAGGGACATGATAATAGACATCATAGGAATAAAAAAAACTATATCCAAAACACAGGAAATACGTAAGGTAAATAACCCATAAAACAGTGAAGGGAATAAAGTGGAAGAAACCACTTTAGAATATGATACTCCCGGGACACAACCACATCATGCAATGTTGCAAAATGTGGACCTTGTCTGGATCCTAATCCCAAGAAATCAAACGTGGAAGTAAGTCATTTATGAAACAGTAAGAGAATATTATCGGGATGTTAGCTGATATTGAATACTAAAACTTTTAAGGTATAGTAATGGCTTATGTGTCTATGTTAAAAAGGAGTCCTAATCTCTTTGAAATACATATTAAAGTTCTTACAGATGAAATAATATGAAGTCTAGGATTTGCTTTAAAATAAGCCAGGGGGACCTGTGGGGCAAATAATGAAAAAAGATTGGCCATATGTTAAATGTGAAACTGAGCAATGGTACACAGGGGTTCACTGCATTGCAATATTATCCCTACTTTCATATGCTTGAAAAATCCTCTAATACAAGATTAAACAAAAAACAAGAAGCTTTTCTGCTCACACTGGGCTTCAAGAGCTCATCTAGTATTTTGTACTGAGCTTTTCCTACTCCCCCACCCCTCAGGAGATTGAATCTCAGCTGCGGAGAGGTGGAAACTGCCCTGAGCAGATTAGTGACACATATACCCTCTCGGGAGCAGGGACTTAAGTCCCTTCTGTTTGTAGTTTGCTAGCCTCTTGAGCTTGGCCCCAAGGTTGCAGAGAGTTTCCATTCCACCCACAGCCGCCTTCTCTCCAACTTGGGCAGAGCCTTGTCAACTGTTGCTTCCTCCACCTGACCCTGCACCTATGCCCCCAAAGTGCAACTCCACCTCGTACGTTGTGATGTCAATGGCTTTCATCGTGTCATGAAATGGGACTCCCTGGGGAGAGGGCACTATAGAGTCCTATGACCCCAGCCCAGTGGAACAGACTGGGTGAATCCCACCTCCCCCTTTCCAGCTTGGGTTGGGGGAAGGGTGCGCAGTTTCCCAAAACACTGCAGTGCTGGTGAGTTAGGATGTGAGACATGCTGACAGAATAAAGCAGGAACCGATCAACTTGGAGAAAGCTTAGGTCTTGTTGTTGGCTGAGGTCTGGATGAGTAGGCTGGCAGAGGTAAAAGGCAGGGCTTTCTGCCATTGTGGACTAGCTGATCAGTGAGGTTTTCCAACCATTTCTTCATTCACTCAACCAATGTTGAAATCTATGTTAGGAGCTGAAAACTACAGCAATGAACACAGACCGGTCTCGTGCTCCCATGGGGTCTACATTCTAATGGAGGCAAAGTATGTGATGACAGACAATACAGTAGCAATCCATTTCAAATGGCAGGGAACATTAAACATGGTGATAGAATGTGAACGTGGTGATAGAATGTGAAGGGAGTTGCTTTAGACTGGGTAATCAGGGAAAGCCTAAGAAAGTAACATTTGAGGGGGGCCTGGATGGCTCAGTCAGCTATGCGTCCAACTTCGGCTAGGGTCATGACCTCATGCATCGGGCTCTGTGCTAACAGCTTGGACCTGGAACCTGCTTCAGATTCTGTCTCCCTCTCTTTCCCAATCTCTCTCCCCCCACCCTCTCTCTCTCTCTCTCACACACACACACACACACATTAAAAATATGTATTTTAGGGGCGCCTGGGTGGCGCAGTCGGTTAAGCGTCCGACTTCAGCCAGGTCACGATCTCGCGGTACGTGAGTTCGAGCCCCGCGTCGGGCTCTGGGCTGATGGCTCGGGGCCTGGAGCCTGTTTCCGATTCTGTGTCTCCCTCTCTCTCTGCCCCTCCCCCGTTCATGCTCTGTCTCTCTCTGTCTCAAAAATAAATAAACGTTAAAAAAAATATATGTATTTTAAAAAAAGTAACATTTGATCTGAGACTTGAATGACACGGAACTGGCCATGTGAAAATCTGGAGACAAAGAACTAGTAAGGACAAAACCTTAGATTGGCATTTTTAAGAATGGAAAAAAGATTTAAGCTTGGTAAGTAATAGGATGGTAGGGAATGAGGTAAATGACAAACTTATCAAAGTTTTTAACAACAGCTTCTAATTTTCCGTAGCCAACTGGGGAAAGGGCATGGTCAAATGATTTACAGGAGTTAAAAATGCCCGGGGCACCTGGGTGGCTCAGTCAGTTAAGCGTCTGACTTTGGCTCAGGTCATGATCTAGCAGTTTGTGAGTTTGAGCCCCGTGTCGGGCTCTGTGCTGACAGCTTAGAGCCTGGAGCCTGCTTCAGATTCTGTCTCCCTCTTTCTCTGCCCCTCCCCCACTCATGCTCTGTCTCCCCCAAATAAGTATTTTTTTAAATGCCACTTTAATCAAATAGCATCTTCCAAGGCGCCTGGGTGTCTTAGTCAGTTGAACACCCAACTCTTGATTTTGGTTCAGGTCATGATCCCAGTATCATGGGATAAAGCCCTGCATTGAGCAGAGTGCTTGAGCTTGGAGCTTGCTTGGGATTCTCCCTCTCTCCCTTGCTCGCTCTCTAAAATAAAAAATGTATTTAAAAACTAGCATCTTCTCGAGCGCCTGGGTGGCTCAGTCGGTTGAGCGTCTGACTTTCAGCTCAGGTCATGATCTCACCGTTGGTGAGTTCGAGCCCCACGTCGGGCTCCGTGCTGACAGCTCAGAGCCTGGAGCCTCTTCAGATTCTGTGTCTCCCTCTCTCTCTGCCCCTCCCCAACTCATGCTCTGTCTCCATCTCAGAAATAAATGAACATTATAAAAAAAATTTTTTTTTTAAAGTAGCATCTTTTACCTCTTAAAACTAAAAAGTTCTGGGCGCCTGGGTGGTGCAGTCGGTTAAGCGTCCGACTTCAGCCAGGTCACGATCTCGAGGTCCGGGAGTTCGAGCCCCGCGTCGGGCTCTGGGCTGATGGCTCAGAGCCTGGAGCCTGTTTCCGATTCTGTGTCTCCCTCTCTCTCTGCCCCTCCCCCATTCATGCTCTGTCTCTCTCTGTCCCAAAAATAAATAAACGTTGAAAAAAAATTAAAAAAAAAACAAAACTAAAAAATTCTAATTACCTTATGTTTTAATCATAAAAGTACTGAGGGGCGCCTGAGCATCATGATCTCATGGTTGGTGAGTTCGAGCCCCACAAGGCTGTACTGACAGCTCAGAGCCTGGAGCCTGCTTTGAATTCTGACTCCCTTTCTCTGCTCCTCCCCCTCGCTCGCGCTCTCTCGCACTCTCTCTCTCAAAAATAAACATTAAAAAGATTTTTTTAGTGTATTAATAGGCTAGTGACAGAGCAGTGATAATAGGACCTTATTTGCCCGCTGCTGTATTACCAGAAACTGGATTCTCTTTGATTGGCAGGTGATAGGGCCTTGCTATTTATACTGAACAAATGCCCAAGTTAACAGTAATCAATGATACTGTAATGGCTATTAATGACACTTGAAATAGCAAGGAGATTCACAAACACACTCAATGACAGGTTTGGAAAATCAATTATTTTCATTAAACACCCTGCACTTAAATTCTGAATAACCAGTTTTTGCCAGGAAGTTGTTAAAATGAGGCATGGCTGAAAACTGTCATTGGGCTCTTCTGTTGCGTGCACGTGTCTCACTGTATTTTCTACTGATAATCACGCTGGTTATAATGAAAGGTCTCTAAAAGATTTGGGAAATTAACATAAATTATGCCAGGCAGGAATGGATTCCTGGAATTTTAGAAGCCCTGAACTAAAGGTCAGACCTGGGTTCAAGTCCCTGTGCTACTGCTCAGCAGCAGCCATGTGGCCTCGAGCATATCTGAAAATGAGACTGTCCCCTAATTTTTGAAAGGGGCCGATAATCCGCTCTCACCCCCATCACAGCTCCATCGCAAAAATCTGATGACAACAGTGAAGATGCTATTGAAGCTTTTGAAAGTAGCTAGAGATGCTTCCGGAGGTCCGAAAGCCTTCGCCTTTTTTTTTTTTTTTTCCATGGATCAAACCCCCCATACCCTAATCTCTTTCAGAGCCCCAACAGAAGGAAAGAGGAGCTCCTTTAGATCAGGTGATGCAGCGAAGGTATGATGTCCTAATTTTTAGCTGTCAACATCAATTATTAAGCAGAGTGATCTGCACAGTGTCCTTTGTTGGGAACTCCTCTGGCCCCATCTCTCTCCTATGTTTAATGACAAAGGACCTCTGGTCTCTTCGAACCCTCACTCTTCCCACCCCAGAGAGCACCAATCAACACAAACTGCTACATTTTATTTTCTTTTGCACATAATGAAAACATTCTACTGATAAAGCAGTTCCAGAACTATTAGTGTTCATTAATCAAGAAGTAAATGAGATCAGAAGGCAAACTTTTCATTTTTTCCCCAAACATAGACTGCAAATTTCACAGAAAAGTTCTAACAACGCATGCAACACGGACTGGTTTCAACATACAGAGAGCCCAAGCAAAAATGGGGAGTACTGAAGATCCACACGGGTCAGATCAGGAGCAGAGCTCCAGGACACTGGAGTCTACCCAGCCAGTCATTAACCCTGCCCTGCCATACACATTGGCCCTGTGAAGTTCACTGCCCTCTTGTCAGATTCATATCTGAGCAGTTATTTCCTCCCATGGTCCAGGCTCATCATTTCCTCCCATCCCAAGGTGGATGATCCACACACAAAAGTCCAGGCAGCTCCAAACCTACTCTCCCAGCTGCGTTTCAGGTGGCATCTCCACAAACCAGGCTCCAGCTCAAATTCTGTACAAGAAGTTCCCGTTACTGTCAAAGAACTCTCGCCCCCTCTGGACTACTTTGCTGCTGAAGTTCTGGTCACCTGGGTCCTGCGCCTGCAACTCTTCCAGCTTCTTGCCAGTTGGCAATCCATCACCGTCAGCTCGTCTAGAACCCGCACGATCGCTGGTGGAGCACTTCTGCAGCTCTTGCCCGTGACCTAGATCTGCAACAGGCACAGAGTGCTCCCGCTGCGGATCCTGGATTCCTTTATCCCCTCCCTTCTGTCTCCTTGGTGTACTGTGAGTGTTCGATTCTATCACTTTCAAAGCTGTGCTGTGACCCCAGCCTTTGAATGAGGTTTCATCTGCTGGCATCAACGAAGAGCCTGATCCAGAGTGGCTCGCGGAGAGCGGCTTCAAGGAATCCTGAGAACCTGGGAGCTGCCTGAACGAGAGGGCAAGCCCGGGTTTCTTAAGGACTTTTTGATCCTGCTTCAGTTTCTGCTCCGATGTGGGTACGAACTTGCTCTTTAAAACCCTCCGGATCACCTGAGTGCTGACACCAAAGCCTTCAGCTAATCTGGGAACTGACCAGGACTCTGCAAATTCTTTACGCAAATATCTATGGGAAAAAGAAGCAGGTTTTCAAGTTGTGAAAAAGTCTGCTATCAGAGTACCTAACTGACAATACTAGTTATATTTGTGTGAAAAGAAGAGGGCTTGGAAAAAGCGCGAACACAGTCTCTATCTTGTGCCACCAAATGGCTCTGTTCTGTTCCCATACACCGACAGCAACACCCAACCACTCTTAGGTCACTTCTATTTCACAAGAACTAAACTCCTCCCAATGTGTACCAGGCCCCAGTTAGATCCTGGGGATGCACGAATACTGTCCTTCCTTTCAGAGTACACACAATCTGGTGGTGGAGACAGATATATTAACATACAACACTACTGTGGTAAGGCATAGCAGAGAATGCTGTGAGAGCACCCAGAGGACCCAGGAACAGGCTATCACAACATTTGCCGGGTGGCTCAGGAATTGCTTCAGAAGTCTCTCTATAAGGCCTAAAAGGATGAAGAGGAGTAATAAGCTGGCAGAAAGAAGAGAAAGAAGAGATCAAAGGTATTTTTTTTTTATTTTTTTAAACGTTTCTTTTTGAGAAAGACAGAGCACGAGCAGGGAATGAGTGGGGAAGGGGCAGAGAGAGAGGGAGACACAGAATCCAAAGCAGGCTCCACGCTCTGAGCTGTCAGCACAGAGCCTGGCACAGGGCTTGAACTCAGGAACCATGAAATCATGACCTGAGCTGAAATCAGACGCTTAACCGACTGAGCCACCCAGGTGCCCCCTCAAAGGTATTTTTTTTTTTAAGTCTTATTTATTTAAGTAACCTCTACACCCAATGTGCGGCTTGAACTCACAAACCCTGAAATCAAGAGTCGTACTCTTTTCTGACCAAGCCAACCAGGCGCCCCTCAAAGGTATTGATGGTAGGGAGAGCAGCACGTAAAATGCAAAACAGCACATCACCATTGTCGGCAACAGCTCAACTTGTCTAACAGTGAGGGCAGAAGCAAGATGATGTCATGCTTCCGACTCTGAAGTTTATCCCCAAATCAACAGTGAATCAAGGGAGGATTTTTTTTTTTAAGTGGGTATATTCAAAAATAGCAGAAGGCGGGGGCACCCGGGTGGCTCAGTCGGTTAAGCGTCCGACTCCTGATTTCAGTTCAGGTCATGATCTCGTGGTTCATGGGTTCGAGCCCCATGGCAGGCTCTGTGCTGACAGTGCGGAGCCTACTTGGGATTCTCCCTGTCCCTGTCTCTGCCCCTCCCCCACTTACGCACATGTTCTCTCAAAAATAAATAAATGAACATTAAAAAAAAAAAAGAATTAAAAAAAACAGCAAAAGAATTGCCATTCAGGACATCCAAGCTATGGCAAACCACAAGCAGATCCAGGAAGGAGTTTAAGCAGTGGAATGCCATGAGCAGCTTTTCCTTTTTTAAGCTCAATCTAGGGGGTAGTTTTCAGTGGCAACACTAGAAATGGAAGGATCAGCCAAGAGGCTTTCATGGTAATCTAGGCAGTCTGAACTGAGGCAGCCGCAATGAAAGCAGAGAAGGAAGAGAGTTGAGGAATATTTTAGGAAGGCCAAACGGAAGAACTTGGTAAGGACTAAATAACTGGAGGTAGAAGTAGGCAGAGATTCCAGATTTCAGTTTGAGTGTTTGGTGGGAACATTCAGGGGTACGGGGAAAACAGGAACAAAGTGAAATTGCCAGGGGACAACAATAAATTCTCTCTTGTTGAGTTTGCGATTATGTTCAGTTTGAAGAACCTACGTGACACTCAAACAGAGATGGGCTAGCGCACAGTTGAAGATATACAAGTCAAAAGATAAACACAGACGGGAAACGGCAGACTTGGAAGTCACAAGCCAAGACCAATGGTGGCTGAAGCCACGCGAGTGGCTGGCTTTAGGCAGGGAAATATGGGGAGATAAAATGACCAAGGACACAACTCTAAGGGTACCCCAGGAAGGAAACTGAGAAAAGGAGTCCTAGAAAGAGGAGTAGTACCGTGGTCAAGGGAAGAAAGAATCTCAAGAAAGCAGACTACAGGGTCACACGCTGCAAAAAACGTTAGGGAGGCTAGAGACTGGAATGGCAGGAATGCCTAGCACTGAGGAAGTCACTGATAAGATTTGTGGACAATAATTTCATTGTTGTAACAAAACAACAAAGGGTAGGCAGCCAAAGAACAAACGGGTGAGGGAGAACCTTAAGTTGACAGCAGGTCTCTGGGGAATTAGATACATCTAAGACTTAGTGCACACAGAGGATGGGTCCTAGACAAATGAAGGGCTACCACTTCCCCTGAGATGTAAATAAGGGTATTAACATCGAGCAAGGAAAATAAGGAGGAAGGCTAAGAAGCTTTAAAGGGCTCTAGGGGTGCCCGGGTGGCTCACTCGATGAGGCACCCGACTTCACCTCAGGTATGATCTGAGTTCGAGCCCCACATCGGGCTGGCTGTCTGCTGTCAGCACAGATCCTCTGTTGCCCGCCACCTCCCCCTTCAAGCTCTCTCTCTCAAAAATAAAGAAACGTTTAAAGAGCTCTTAATTAATGGCCAATTTTTTCTCTGAAGTAAAAGGACATTTATTAGCCACAGAAGGGGAGGTGACAGGAAGATTTGGAAGAGCAGTTGTTCCAAAAAGGAAAGGAAGTGGACATGAGAGAAGTACTACAGGCTCACAAAATCTCCTTGCTCTATAGAATCCCCTTCATTCTAAGTGTCTGTTTCAGAGTCACTCTGATGGGAATGGGAAATGACACACAACTTACAGAAGGCAACTTAGCAATATTCATCAAAATGCAAATCCATGTGTCCTTCCACGCAGCAACTCTACTTTTGGAAATGTACACAACAAATACACGTGGAAGGTATGTGGAACGAGGTGTACACGAAGTTACTCATCAGAGTACTATCTGTGATAGCAAGTGAATGCAAACAACCGAAGCACACTTCATAAAAGACTGGTTAACTGAATTATGATTTGCTGGGGTGCCTGGATGCCTCGGCCAGTAGGGCATGCAACTCTTGATCTCAGGGTCCCGACTGTGAGCCCTACGTTGGGCACAAAGATTACTTAAAATTAAAAACAAAAATTACGATTTACTATTACTTCTTCAAAAAGGAGCTTTGTCTTCTGAAGAGGAAAGATCTATGAAATATGTGAAAAGGGGCACCTGGCTGGCTGGGCCAATGGATCATGAGACTCTTAAGCTCTGGGTTGTGAGTTCAAGTGCCGTGTTGAGTGTAAAAATTATGTGAAAATGATATCTTAAAAAAAAAAAAACAAACCAAAAACTATATGAAAAAAGAAACGTGTAGAACAGTATTTACAGTATTCTACTGTTTGTGCTTAAAAAAATAAAAGTAGGGGCGCCTGGGTGGCTCAGTTGGTTAGGCGACCGACTTTGGCTCAGGTCGTGATCTCATGGTTTGTGAGTTCGAGCCCCATGTTGGGCTCTGTGCTGACAGCTCAGAGCCTGGAGCCTGCTTCGGATTCTGTGTCTCCCCCTCTCTCTGTCCCCTCCCCTGCTCACACTCTGTGCCTCTCTGTCTCTCAATAATAAATAAACGTTAAAAACAATTTTTTTTTAAACATGCAAAAAAAAAAAAAGAAAAGAAAAGTTAATCTACATTCATAGTCGCTTGTATTTGCTTAAGGAAACCTGAAAAAAGGCACAAAAATTCATTAAAAATAGTCTCACTGAAGACTGGCAGGGATTAAAACTTCTCAATGTGTACAAATAATGTTCTAATTTTGAACTATATGCCACGCATTGTTATTCAAAACAAACTTAAAACTTAAAAAGGGATCTAAGATTTTAATGATATGGGTTTGCTCTTCCGAGAAACGTAATCTTGTAAGTCCCCATCCCTGACATTAGCTTAAGAACGTCATGACAACTATTTTGAAGTTAAAGGCTGTGAGGCCTACAGCTTACTATTCTAAAATTTCAGCAAAAACGAACCGTGTCCTCATGTTAAAAACTACTAAATTTAGATGACGGGCTTATGCAAATTCGTCTATTCTCCTTTTCATTTAGAAAACTTAAAATGATAAAAAGTAAACTATTACAGTGATTCTCACCGGATCTGCTCCATGGCTTCCCACGTCAGGGTCCTGGGCGGGGCACCGGGCGCCTCCATTTGCCTCCGAATTTTCTGGAATCGGGCGGCTTTTTTCTGTTGTTTCAGGGTGCTGGGGGAGAGAACCAATGGCAGAAGCCAAGCGTGGGAGCAAAACGGGTGGCTGAGAGCCTCGCGCTAAATCACAGGCCCAGCCCTCTTCTCTGTTTGCAAGGGAAACCAGGCCACGTCTGTAACCTCCCCAGAAATCTAATCCCTAAAACAGCCCGTAAGCATGCCGAACTTTCTAAACGGGTGATGAAACACGTCATTGGTGAAGAAACCTGCCGTCCCAAAGGAGCCGCACACCTGCCCCTGCGCCCCCTGACAACGGGTAAGAAACAAGGGCTGCGGCGGATGCGGCGCTACAACGCCCGGCTCCAAGGGGGCGCGAAGCCCTGCTTCAGGCTGAGGGCCCGGGAAGCAGCCGGTACCTCTCCACCTCCTGCAGCTCCCGCTCCTCCGGCTCCCAGTCGGAATCGGGGTCTGGCTCCCGGCCGAGCGTGCCCGGGTCTACCATCCCCCGGGTCGCGAAACCACAGCGAGCCACGGCAGCACGAACACGCAAGCCCAGCAAACGGTTCAGAGCGACCGCCATGTCTACAAAAACAGCCCGGGACAGTCCGACAGGGGCAGAGAGACCGGAAGTCTGGGGGCGGGGCCGGAAGTGGAAGGGCGCGGCGAAAGCCAGGGTGGTCGTGCGTGGTTTCCGCTTCCGGCTGAGGGTGCGTTAGCTGGGATTGAACCTGTTTGCGGTTCACCCTTCCGGAGAGGAACAGTGGCGAGCGTTTACCCTGGAACGCAAGGGCCGGAATGAGCTAGAGAACGCTCCTGGAAAACGCCATAAACTTTAATAAAAAGTCGGAGTCATTTGCCAAGAGCCACCCCTCCGCCCCAATGGCTGCCCAGGCCGGCCTGTCTCCGCCACGGCAGGGGGAAGGGCGTCTCCTTGGCGGTCGTCCGATGGCGACTGCCCCGTGCCTTGGGCACTCGGCTCCTCTGGGAAGGGGGCCCCTTGTCGCCAGGATGACCTCCAGCCCCGGGCTGCACCCAGCGTTCAGACCCATCTCCTAGCGATAAATCCAGGCTAAGGTTTGAAGGGCGGAGATGCCGGCCCTGGCTCCTCTTCATCTTTTAGTCTTTACGGATCTGGAAATAGTCTTAGGGTATTGAGGAATTCTTGATATCTTTGTGTTTTGCCTTGTTCAAGCAGGGTTCCTGGCCAGGACTTTTCAAACTGAAGCCTGGTGGCAGTCTTTCATTTAGCGAAGATTGAAGGCCCTCTGCGCCTTCGGAAACTTGAGGGGGTTCTCCAGGAGAGGTGGAGTGCTGGGCTTCCGTCCTGCATTTACCGGTGGTGGCTGATGTCAAGGAGTGGAGTGGTATGCTGCATCAGGGGCGTAGAGGCAGGGCAGAGAGCGAGATCCTGGGCCTTGGGTGCACTGTGTTCGGTGTCTACCACCGAGGGCAAGGTGCAATGAGTCCATGAGCTACTTGCCACTCTTTCCGGTTGCAGAAGATAGCCCTGCTTTGGGGTTAAAGAAGATGGCACTGATCCTGCCAGGGCTCTGTTTATGGCTTCTAGCCTTCTGCTGGCTTGGCCTTCTGCAGTGGAAACATGGGTCCCCCTGAGTTGGTATTCACAGGAGATTCACTCCCTCTTTACCAACTGTCACCCAATTACCAACACAGAAGAATGGCATCCCTTGCTTCCCTCCAGCATCTTTGCCACACTGTATTGTAATTGTTTACTTGTCTGTTTCCCTGTTGTGTTTGTTGAGTGCTAGGACTGTACTGCCATTTCTCCCAGGGTCCAGTATGTAGGAGGAGGTAATGGGTCCACTACCCATCCCATTCCCACACTGGTGGAAGTGCCCTGTGGTGTTTTGGGACTGTCCCAGCTGTAATGTTTGCCAGTGGGAATTTACACAAGTCAGAGTGACCGGAGCTAGTTTTGCGTACTTACGGCTACCGAGCCTGACTCTGGCACTGGGAAAACAGTGCCTTCCCGATGCTTTCATTGACAACGAAGAGGGGCCGATGGCTGCTCGATCTCCTATCCAGTTGAAGTTCTTGGGCTGTAGATGGCACCAGGAATGATGTGGAATTGCAGCATTCATGCTTGGCTGTGGCCCTAAGATCCTGGGGATCAATTCGTGGGGCCGAACTGGATGCAGGAAGTGAGGAGGGCCCTGCTCTTTGGTGGCCCCTCTCAGGAGAACCAGTGGGACCAGACTCACAGATTGCAGTTCTTGACTGCCCAGCCCGTCCTGGTGAAATCTAGGCTAGAGGAGAAGAGCAGCCCCTTACCACACTTCTTGTGAGGCTGGATGGACTGGAGGAAGAAAATAGGTAACCGAAACGTCTCTTCTAGGCCGTGGCCGCTATTTAACCAATTACTCCCTGGGGGCTCAGCAAAAACAGAAGACCCAACAGGCTTGACACCTGCCCAGGGAACAGTGAATGCGGCAGCTGTTCTCTTGGCCCAAGTCTGTTTGCTTATCTCCCGTTAGAGCCACGGCACTGGCAGGGCTAGAGAGAGATTACACAGAAGCCACTGAGGGTGGTGGCCTTCTTATTCGTCAGGCATGAGTTCGGGGTTATTGCAAGGCTGGAATAAAGAGAACACCCTCTTGCGAGTAGGTCAGGAGCTGCACTTTGCCGGATGTCATTACTAAACACTAGGGAGCGTGGGAGCAAATGCAAAAGCAACCAAGAGACCCCTTCCCAGCGCCCAGCAGGAGCTGCTCTCCCAGGCTCCGTGCCTGCCAGACACCATCACGTTAGCCTTCTGGGCCGCGGCCACCCCTGTGTGCCGGTGCAGCCCTTGTTCCCTGGTTCTGCGAGATGCTGCGCAGGGACCCTCACCCGATACTCGTGAAGCCTTCTGTGGCCCTGGTGGCTGGGGTGCAGCATGTGGCTGAGTTGCTCTATGATACCGAGGCTTCGGATGAGATTCTCCCTTTGTAGCAGGGCCTTCATCCGCTCCAGCTCCTCCTCTTCCACGATTTCTTGAGGATGCATGGTATCCACGTGTACGGGGAGCAGCTGCGAGGTACATGAGGGCTGAACGCAAGATCTCCGAGAGCGAGTCCCAAACCATCGACGACGATGGCTGCGGGACTCCTGCCTGCTCTGCCTCTGTGCATTCCCTGACCCTAGTGGAAGGTCCCCTTTGCTGTCCGTTCTCCCCCCCCCCCCCAGCCCCCGTTCTGCGAGGTCAGATCCAACGTATTCATTAGGAACTCCTCTCCCTCTCCCTCCCTTCTCTAGACCCAACCTATTTCCTGTTGAAAGGCAAGAGCTACCAAAACCCGGGCACCTCTTTCTCCTGGTTCCGGTTCCTGTAAGCCAAGTGGGCGGGAAGTCCCCGGAGCCCGGCCCTGCATCGGCTCTTCTCTCCCGCTGATTCACCCTGGTTCTGGTCCCGGCTCTCCTTCCGCCTCTTACTTCCTGAGGTCTCCTGCTGTTCCTGCTTAAGGCGGATCTCTTCCAGTTGCTGTCTGACAAGACACAGCAGCTTCAGACACTGGAGAGATTATGTTGGGGGGAAGCAGGGTGAGGGGAAGTGGGGATGGGGGAGTGGGAAATCAGATCTGTCTGGGAGGCAGACAAGAGAAGAATGAGGGGGGAAATGGGAAACCTCCTATATGGAGTTACTGAGTCCGAAAGAATTTACGACTCCATTCCTCTTGGCTCAAGTGTCTGGCTTCCTCTCTACCCTGCTGGCGAGCAGTTCAGCTTCAGGATATGCCCCCGCCCCCCAAGTGGACAGAGGACACGGCAAGGCAAAGTACCTGGCACACTCCTCTCTAGCCTTGGAAGCAGCAGTCTCCTGGAAGAGGGAGCCGTTGTGCTTGAAGAAAGGTGCGTACTTGTCCGTGTTAGGCCCAGGATAGATCCGCCGGTACCCCCCGAGGTGGGAGTCCTCATGGCGCTCCTGGTCCAGTATCGCTGCGTGTGACAGTTCAGTTTGTTCTCGCCTAGGGAAACCAAGCTCCAGAGTGAGTCGGGAGGGCTCTGAGAATGTTCAGTGGGGAAAAGAAGGCCGGCCAAGGCTTTGAGAACCTTCTGTTAGCTTCACGGCCTTTCTGGCCTCTGCCCATGTAGTGAGGGCTGCGAAGGCCCTCTGGCCAATCCCGCTTGTGTGTAGCCACGGAAATCTGGGCTTGACTTCCAGAAATCTGGTTTTCATCTTAAGTGCAAGCTAGCACTCCAAGTTCTCACAGTCTTTTAGGTTTCTGATCATAGAGTAATCTATGTTAATTACAGAAAAATGTAGAAGAGCAAAAAGAAGATAAAACCTCCCATAATCTTACTGTGCAGTTAGCATATTGCTCATGAGCATGGACTCAGGGGCGGGACCCCCGAGTCTGAATCCTGGCTTTGCCACCGACTACCTTCCTTTCTGGTTTCTGACAAAAATGGGATCATACAACCTTGCTAAATGGCTTCCTAGTAGTCACGTGGTTCTGTGATTGTACTTTCATTTATGAAGTCCAGTAGTTGTGAACCCTTTTCCCCACTGAAAGACATCACTCATGATATAATAGGCACATGTGCAGCCCCACTGTGGGAAGAGCCAGCGTATTTCCAGTAACAGTCCTGCTTCCCCTCCATTCACACATGAGAGCGCCTACTATGTGCCAGGCCCTCAGGATATCCTAGCAAACCAAATACACACGGGCCTGCATATCGCAACCCAGGTGGGGAAGAGCACTGTAATAGGAATGCTTCCAATTCCACTCCATTTGTATGTGTTACTAACATTAATTTAGTATCGGCAGCAAATCACCGTGTTGGTAACCCATCTTATAATTAAAACAACAGTGGGTGAAAGATGCTGATTTAAATAACCTCTTATTGTTGCATGACTAGACTGTTTTCTGTTTCATTATTATAACCTGTCTAGAGGACCTTTGTCAAAAAGAAAAACAAGGGGCCCCTGGGTGGTTCAGCTGGTCGAGCGCCTGACTTCCACGCAGGTCGTGATCTCGTGGTTCATGGGTTAGAGCCTCACATCCTTGCTGACAGCAGCGAGCCCGCTTCGGATCCTCTGTTTCCCCCTGCCTCCCCCCCCCCCCCCCGGTCTGCCCCTCCCCCGCTCACACTCTGTCTCTCTCGCTCTCAGAAATAAACATTAAAAAACAAAACCAAAAACAGCCAATCAAACCACAAAGAGCTTCTTATGAGCTAATAGAAAATAGCTCTAAGCTGTGTTGCTACACATAGTAGAGAGAGTGTGAAGGTTACACTACTGTCTAGGTAGGTAAAGGGAGAAAAACATCTGTATAAGTTATTTCTACAGGTATATATTATACGCACACCTATGTATGTGTGCGTGCATTAACTGCTAAAGCATACACATGGCATAGGTTGGCTCCTCGGGGGGAAACTGAGTAGCCAGAGAACAGGAAGGGATTCTTCACAGGATCTTTTGAATTTCCAGCATACTATCTGTGATACATAAATGCGTCATCTACGCCAAAAAACCCACAATTGTGCTTCACAGCTAATCCTTACCCCCAGACTCTCTTCGCCACCTACAGGAGCACTTTTCCCGTCAGGAAAGTAATGACAAAGAAGACAGACACGTGGCCCACCTGGCTTCTCGTGGCTGCTGGTGGCACTGGAAAAGCCGCTCCTTGACTCGCCGCTTGTCCTCCTCTATCACCTTCCTTTTGTCACAGCCCCGGAGGTTGACAAGGGTCATGGCATCACAGAGAAGTGCGTCCTTCACTTCGCGATCAAGGCGGGAGTCAGTGGTGAAGCTCGGGGAGTGGTTTACCTGCCAGGAGGAGTCATCATCCCACCCTTCCTACACTGCCTGAGCACGTGTGGCCTCGGGCAGGCCGGAATGGACAGTCCAGGCAAGACATCCCCCTCCAGAGGCCTCGGCCGAGGAGGCTGGATGTTCTGACTTCCAAGGCCACGGGACCCCGCCACAGAGATCCCTCCGGTACACAGGCTGCTGAGAGCAAACCAGACAGCCTGACTCTACAGATACAGTGTCCCTAAAGACAAAAAGATTCCATGGGGGAACACTTGGGATCCAACTCCTGGATCCCTATGGTGGAGGCCAGAGATCACTAGGCTTGGACTCAGCAGGTCAAGAGTGTAGATGCCTACTGCCTTCTGCCTTTCCTACCCACCCCAGGGCCGCCATGTCCCCCATTCTCTGTTCCACCACCTGACTGCACTCCTAGCCCAGGCGTCCTGCTCAGGGAGGCCTCAGGCCCCGGGTTTTGCAAAGCCCAGAAGGTCATCCTCACCTCCAGCAGCCAGGGTTTCAGCTTGTGGTCCAGCAAGATGTCAAAACCAAGGATCTCAAAACAGGCACGTGTACCTCCGCTCAGATAGTGGGGGAAACAGGTGCGGTAGTTGTGGCGAAGAACAGAATGGGCTGAGATGATGGTTTTGACGATGATGTCCTCGATGTGCCCCCACAGCTCTCGGGGGTCGTAGCCGTGTTCTCGCAGCCAGGCGTTGAGCGTCGACAGCTTCCTGTGAGGCCCAGTGCTCGGAGGAGGACCAGTTTCTACACCACTGGGGCCAGGCCGAGGGCAAGAGGCTCCCTATGGCTAACCCTGATTCTGTGCCTAGATTCCTGACACTTCAAAGGGCTTCTGGCAACTTGGAGCCGGCTTGGTTCTCAGGGTGGGGGCAGGGCTGCATTTAGAGGTCAAGCACAGGACGGGGGTCTGTGAAGGTGGTTTTCCTGAGCGATTGGCCTCCCGAGAGCCAGCTCAGTTTCAGGGGCTGCTGAGACTATAAGGCTAAGGCACAACCGGAGCCGGCGGTACCTTTTACTGCCCGCAGCGTCGTCTCGGACAAAGTTCTCGTTGTGTTTGTTGATGGCATAGTTGGTCAGATGCATGCAGACGTCATCCTGGGAAGAGAGTGGCCCGTGGCACTCAGACTGCTTCCCCGAAGCACTCCTCTCCAGCCCTTCCTTGCCTTTTCTACGACCTTCCCCTCCCCGGGACAAGGGCTCCTCGGAGGGCCCTCTTCACCTAAGAACTGTCCTGTGAGCTCCTGGGGAAGGGGGTGGGCCGGCATCCTCCAGGGAGGACCTTTCAGCGGTCACCACCCACCGAATGCTCTCCTCCCAGCCACGGGGTTAGGGTGCTCGCTGGTTCCATTGCTTGTTCATGGGTGACGACAACAAGCCTTTCTACCTGGTCCACCACAGAACCTCAGCACTCAGGAGAAGAGGGCGCCGCCCTGTCCCCCCCGAGAGCCACCGTCTGGCCCCTTACCAGGTTGCTGTTGTTGGGCTCCGCGTAGGGCATCGTGGCGAAGCGGGCCAGGCCCTCCTCGTACATGAAAATCCGAAGAGGGTCGCAGGACGTGATGAGGACATAGATTCGCATATCGAACTTGAAGCCGTCAATGAGGAAGGGCTGAAAGCACGCAAACCCGCCGGGGAAGAATACTTCTGAAGCGCTCATTCTATACCACACGCTGTTTGAAGTGTTTCGGATGCACAACCGGTTTGATTGTCGTAATAACCATATACAGCATAAAGTAGTTACTGTTATTTTTCCCATTCAACAAATGATGACATTGAGTCACGGAAAGGGTAAGAAATTGCCCAAGATTTGGGGCACCTGGGTGGCTCAGTCCTTTAAGCGACTGACTCCTGGTTTGGGCTCAGGTCATGATCTCGCGGTTTGTGAGTTCGAGCCCCAAATCGGCTCTGCACTGGGGGCAGAGAGCCTGCTTGGGACCTCTGTCTCTGTCTCTGTCTCTCTCTCTGCTCCTCCCCCACTCATGCTCACTCTCTCTCTCCCTCGCCCTCAAAATAAGTAAACTTAAAAAAAAAAAAAAAAAGAGGGGCGCCTGGATGGCTCAGTCCATTGAGCATCCAACTTCAGCTCAGGTCGTGATTCCATGGTTCATGGGTTCGAGCCCCGCATCTAGCTCTGTGCAGTTGGCTCGGAGCCTGGAGCCTGCTTCAGATTCTGTGTCTCCCTCTCTGCCCCCGCCCCTCGCGCTCTGTCTCTCTCTGTCTCTCTCTCAAAAATAAACAAACATTAAAGAAATTAAAAAAAAAAAATTGCCCAAGATCACATATGTAAGAAGTGGAAAAACTCAGATTCAGACCGAGGCAGGCTGGCTCTGAGCCACGGCTCTGATAAGAGGAAATAGGAAGTAGGAGCCGAAGCCTGGCTTCCCCCTCCGGCAGTGGGAGAGATGAGGCCGGGGCAGGGCCCTGGCGGTCCGGAGGCGCCCTTCACCTTGGAGATGTACTGCTGGCAGATCATGTGCTCTCCTGGCTTGATCTCCCGGGGACTTCGGGTGATGAAGATGCCGCGTCCCTGACAGCCGCTGTCCGGCTTGCAGATGTAAGTGCGGGTTTTTCGCTGACGACCGTAGGACTGGAAGTCCCCGTAGCTGTGTGCAGAGGGGGGCTGGTCAGAAGGTTTCTGCGCGTGGCAGCTGTCCCAGGGCCCCAGTGGGGTTCTGCTCTCCTGTCCGTGCTCTTCCTGGAGCGTCAGTCTCCCACCTACTTTTCTGTGACCAGCTGAAACCTTCCAGGTGACAAGGCCAGAGCCTGGAGGGAAGTGAGATGGCGAAACCTTTCCTCCCCCAGCACATCAGCCCCGGGGGCCGGGCTCACTCACTCTGCAGGGAGGCACCAGGTGCGGGGGAAGATGTTGTACTCCGCGGGATAGAGTTTCTGCATGCGGTTGAGGTTCCGAGCCAGCAGATCTTTGCGGCAGATTTCCGTCATGCCAGGGAAGTGGTTGATTTTCTGTAACAGAGCCAGGTGGTGACCTACCCCCACGAGCAGAGTGAGTGGCAACCCCTGGGGTCTGGGGCACACCAGGAGGACTGGGAAGGTCAAGGCAGAAGTCACAGAGGAGGAAACCACTATACCTAATACCCTAAGAGAAAAGGAAGGTTCCCTAAGGCAGGTGAGAACCTCCTCCTTGGCCTCTCCCAAAACACATGTCCACACCGAGGTCGGGAGACGAGGGGCAGTGAGAAGGACTCGCCAGGACTTCGGGTCTTCTAGCCACCTTCTAACATGCCCCAGGCCACCAGCAACTAGTCCTGTAAGGATAACTGGGGCATGGGAACATAAGCCAACGAGAAACCATTTTCCAAGAGAGAAAAGGAAATCGAGAATGAGTCCCAGGGAGCGCTGGGTCATGGCGCCCCCAGGGTATGACGTTTCCAGGGTGACCTGCTGGAACCCCGGTGCTGGGAGGCAGAATCTCCCATAGGTTCTGGGCTCTCTCACTGGCTTTACCACACCCTAGCTGCATGAACTTAGTACTTCTGAGCCTTGGTGTCCTCTTAACAAGAGAGTATCTGCCACTCGGTGTTCTTTTTGAGGATTTAATTGCGGTAAGAACATAAAAGCAGGTAACACAGGGTCTGACGTACAGTGAGCCCTCAATGAGCGCGGTTAACTGTGCCTGTTTTACAGCCGCCACCTGCATGTCCCTTTTTTTTTAAATTATTTTTTTTTAATTTTTTTTTCAATGTTTATTTATTTTTGGGACAGAGAGAGACAGAGCATGAACGGGGGAGGGGCAGAGAGAGAGGGAGACACAGAATCGGAAACAGGCTCCAGGCTCCGAGCCATCAGCCCAGAGCCTGACGCGGGGCTCGAACTCACGGACCGCGAGATCGTGACCTGGCTGAAGTCGGACGCTTAACCGACTGCGCCACCCAGGCGCCCCTTAAATTATTTTTAAGAGAGAGACAGAGACGAGTGGGGTGGGGGTGCAAAGAGAGAGGGGGAGAACATAGAATGTGAAGTAGGCTCCAGGCTCTGAGCTGTCGGCACAGAGCCCGACGCGGGGTTTGAACTCAGGGACCACGAGATCATGACCTGAGCCAAAGTCGGACGCTTCACTGACTGAGTCACCCAGGCACCCCTCTTTTTTTTTTTTTTAATGTTTATTTATTTTGAGAGAGAAAGAGAGTGAGAATGGGGAGGGGCAGAGAGAGAGAGAGAGAGGAAGAGAGAGAATCCCAAGCACAGAGCCCAACACGGGGCTCAACCCCACGAACGAGGAGATCACGACCTGGGCCAAATCAAGAGTTGGATGCTCAAGTGACTGAGCCACCCAGACGCCCCACGCTGACTCTCAATGGATGCGGATGCGGGACTAAGCTGTTTAGAAGCCGGCTCACTCAGCTGCCCCTGCGGTTAGTGCTGAAGCTGCCTTCCAGCCTTCCCCTCAGGTGGGCTCACCGGCCCTGGAGGGGGTCAGCTGGGCACAGATGCTTCCAGGCGAGCAGTGCCCAGCATATACCTCCTTCCTACGATAGAAGTTCCAGGAACCCAAGAGGAGAGTTTTTCCAGTGGAGCAGAAGCCCCTAGCCGCGGCCTTTCCTGCTCTGCCCAGAGGGACAACTACAAAGGGTGTGGCGTTGGGCGCCTGAGCAGAAGGGCGGGAGTAACCATTCAGGGCCGCAGCCCCTGGGGGCTCTTGGGTCAGGAGATTGTACCTGAAACCTCTTCATGTCCATGACTCGTTCAAGTGAGACAGAGCAGTCCGTCCAGTACACAGTCCACTCTTCATCCTCCCCCACCTCCTTTAGGCCACACATTTGAGCTGCCCGACGCACTGTGGAGAGACGGAGGTCAGCGGGGCCAGCCTGGCCACTGGCAGTGAGTCTCGGGAGGGCAGCTGGCTCGGGTAACTTGGCCAGAGAGTGGACTGGAGATGAGGTGGTTCTTACCTCCACTCCGCAGTTTAATTACCATGTGACAATTCCAAGTTCACGAGGCTGTCAAGGCCCTTCCAAAATCTGTGACGGAGAAAACTAGAGCCTGGCTCTCTACTCCCGTCAACCCTCTCTCTCAATTAGGATGGTTTCTGACCTGCAGAGCTGACCCTCTCTCCGTAGGGGTCACATCTCACACTGTGGGTGGCCCCTTGCTTAGATGACGGTGGAGATAAGAGGAGATGGAGAGATGGCTGACCCAGCTGGTGATTTTTTTCTTTTAATCTCCCCCCCCCCCACCCCCAGAATCTTCCTTGGAAAAAAACTCTATTAGCCTGTTCTCATCTCAACTCCGGTGAAATCTGGGAAGGGTGGGGGCAATGGTGACTTCCGGTCACTTTTTTTTCTTGTTAGCTAACTGTGGAGATTCCCACCCTAACCCCAAGACGAACTGGAACGGAGATGTCTCAGCTGCTAGTAGCTCAGCCCAGGTTGTAGGCCAGCCTGACGAGATCCAGGGGCTGGGAGCCCGACTGGTGGACCATTTCCAGAGTCAAAGCTGCAGGTGCCTTCTTATGCGCAGTGTTGTGAGTGAGTGAACCGGGTGCTTACCGCTCTCATACTTGCAGTTGGTCAGGTTGATGGCCAGGGGTCTGGAATGAAGGAACAGTAGAAATCAGGCAGAGTGGGATGAAGGACAGACCCTGGGCTGCCAGGCACCCAGAGGAAGAGACACCCAACACATCTACAATGCAGTTCGTTTTCTCTAAAAGCCACGGAAGACCAGGATGATAGAGACATGCTAAGTCTGCAAACCCAGCCAGCTCAAATGGTTCTGGATTTTGTGTTTTTCTCGTTCCAGAAGGTTAATGATGTTCCTGTATTCCCGGTCCTCTTTCGCAGATTAAAGGGAAGACCCCGACTGCTGAAGGGAGGCTGGGGGTGGCTCTCTTCTGGAGCCAGGCAGGTGGCGGGGGTGGAGGGGGGTGTCGTCCAGGGACCCGTTACCTGTGTTTCCGCCTTCTCTTTCTCCTTCTAACTTCTAAGTCATCTGAGTCAGTTGGGGCTATGATTTTCTTTGGAATTTTCTTGGCTACCACCGATAAGGGAACTCCATCCCTAAATTCCTTATAGTCAGCCTTTGGAAGTTCCTGCTGAGAAGAGTTAGAAGGGATGGTAGCTTCCTCTTTAACACCCTCCTCCCCAGAGTCCTCTTCTTCAACGTAGTCTTCCTCTGATTCACTGGTCTTACAGGTATCTGGCTCCATCCTCTTAGATTCTGAGGGGAGGGGGTGAGAGTGAAATATATGTCAGAACTTCCTTCCTCCAGGCCGTGCAGGAGTCACAAAAAGCCCCTTCGTGTTATAAGGGAACATTGCTGCTCCTTCAGGACAATCCCAGTGCAGAATGCGATGTGTTCCTAGTAGGTAATGGAGGCTTGGGGTGGGGGTGGGGATGGGGGAAATGCCTGTGAGATGTTGGATTCCCCGACAAGCCCTGATCATCCAAGATCACTCCTCCATACAACACATTGGGTTGCAAGTAGAAGCTGGACAGAGCTGGCAGGGATCATGACCATGGCTTTTTTATTTCTGGGAAGGGGGATGGCTGGGCCCTGGAGCGGACCTTCAATTTTAAAATTGAGCTAAAAACCAAAGGTCCCCTAAGCCGGCCCTTTCCCTGTTCCGTGACTCGGTTTCTCCATGTGTACACACTGGGGCCAGGCCCTCGATGGCTAAGTCCCCTTGGGCTCTGACGGCGGAGCGGGAGCCCCTGGCGGACACCGCCCACCCGGGGTTTCGAGGACAGCGGAGGGGCTGCCGGGTCCACCCCTAGCTGCCGGAGGCTGGACTCAGCTGGTCGCTCATGTCAGCCCTTCGCGCGACACCTGCTCCTTCCCGGGCGTCGCTGGGCCTCCGGGACCGCCTCCTTGCTCCACAGGACTGGCAGCCTCCGCCGATCGCGAGGGGGAGCCCGCTCCCCTCCCACCCCGGGGTTAGCTCCTAGCTGGGAGATCCCGGCGGCGGCGGCGGCGGCGGCGGCGCCTCCTGGAGCTAGCCGGCAGCCGCCGCCGCCGTCGCCATGGACACGGGGGCGGTCCCCATCGGAGCGGCGTTCTGGGGGCGGGGCCTTCCCGGGAACCACACCCACTTGGGCGCCCGCCGAGGCCATCTTGCTCCCCCGCGCTGAAGGCCTGTCGCCGGCGCTGGCGGGGGAGGTGCGGGCCGCCTGCGGCCTCGGGGGGCCCGGCCTCCGCGGCCGCCGACGGGGCGCATCGGCTGGGACGTGGAGTCCTTCCGCTTTCGCGCCGATTCACGCGCGCCTCACCCCAGGCTATCTCGAGCCCGCGGGCCGAGCCCGGAGCTTGGTTTAACTCTGTGCTCGGGGAAAGTACCTGCTGGCCTTACCTGAGCTTTAGTAAGCGTGTGTCGCGCCGTCCCCGCCCTCCGGAGGGGCGGCCGTGCTTAGTGCCCACCCTGGCGGGCTGAGCCAGCTCCGCCGAGTGACAGAACGGCCTCCTCCTCGTAGCGCTCCTTCACTGCTCTTCCTGGCGTCCTCACGCTGACTTCTGCTCGCCACCCCCACCGAACCCAGTCCAACTTGTCACTGTAAGGCTGTCCCGTGTGCCTAAATCTGGGGGACACTTCAGTCTTCTTCCCTTAGACGTGGACATTTTCTGAGTGACACATTTCTTGCTGTTCCTTCAGCACAGAATATTCTATTACTCCCTTCTTGAAATGATTTGGAGGCTCTTGGCTTCCAGGACTATCATTTTTTCTCATTCTTTCCAAATATTTAGCGTTCCAGGCACTATTCTAGGATTTGAACGTGTCTTGTCTGAATTGCCACCAGGCAGCACCTTTTTTTTTCTTTTTTTTTGAGAAAGTATCAGAGGAGGGACAGAGAGAGGGAGACACAAATCCCAAACGGCTTCTCACTGCCAGTGCAGAGCCCCACGCGGGGCTCAAACTCATGAACTGAGATCATGACCTGAGCAGGAGATCAAGAATCCATGCTCAACGGACTGACCAACTACGCAGCAACCTCTTAATCGGACTCCCAATTGTTCTCCGCCCCCCCCCCCCCGCATCCATCCGTTCCAGCTTAAGTATTCTTGCTAAAATGGAAATTTGTTACTCCCCAGTTTAAAACTCTTCAAGGTTTCCCATTAGATGAAACCCCCAACCCCTTCATTACACAGGTCATCAAAAAGCAAGCAGAGATGGAAGTCCTGGGCTGGACCATCCCTTCCTATCTATGGTGTGCACAAAGCCCAGGGCGGAGTACAAAGTGGCCCCTAAGTGTTCCACACTTAAGCTGAGAAAAAGCTTCTAAATCCCTTCCCTGACAATTCATGAACTCCATAAAACAGCTGAGAAGTACCGCCATAAAGAAACCTATTTGACTTTCTCCCCCCTTCTCAAGGAAAAACTTGGTTTGGCCTGAGAAGGCATTCCTCTGAACATGGGTCCTGGGGGAAAACCCTGGTATTTGGGCGCATCACCTGGGACACAAAATCCACTCTGCGCTAACGGTCATCTGTACTTCCTTCAGACTGGGCAAGCAAAGCAAGGTGGCGCTCTTGGAGTTTGCACAGGCAAAGGCTTGCAGAAAGAAGCATAAGCTAAAATTACGGCAAGGTGCTAAAAAGAGGAAGCCGACCCATATTCTATAGGAATTTAAATGTTAAGCATGTAATATTTCAATTTAAATGTTAAACGGTTCTTTCACAAAATTAAAAAAAATATATATTTATTTAGAGACAGTGAGTGAGCAGGGGAGAGGCAGAGAGAGAGAGGGGGGACAGAGGACCCGAAAGGTGCTCTGTGCTGACAACAGACAGCCCGATGTGTGGCTCAAACTCACGAACTGTGAGATCATGACCTGAGCTGAAGTCAGATGCTTAACCAACTGGGCCACCCAGGCGCCCCTAAAAAAATTTTTTTTAATGTTTATTTATTTTTGAGAGAGAGAGAGAGAATGAGCAGGGGAGGGAGAGTGGGAGACACAAAATCTGAAGCAGGGTCTAGGCTCCCAGCTGTCAGCACATAGCTCTACGCGGGGCTCGAACTCACGAACTGCGAGATCATGACTTGAGCTGAAGCCAGACGCTTAACTGAGCCCCCTAGGCGCCCCTAAACTGTTCTTCTTACGAACTTTTACTTGTACATATCCTGCCTTATCTCGATGAGACTTTACAACATCTTTTGGGATATAGAGCACCTAAAGTTCTACGTAAAAATTTCATACAGGCCTGAACAGAGGAAGCCAACTATCCAGGGACGGGAACCTCAGCTCGGCGCCTGTCGACTGTTAAGGACGACACCATTAAGGGAGCAGTTGCCTACAGAGGCAGTCACAAGGGCACAACCCGGGCTTCTGGCACCTGACCGCCTGCGCTACGGTCCCCACTCCAGTACTGGAGAGCTATCTGGCCTTGGGCAAGTTGCAAAACCTGTCAGCCTCCAGCTCCTCGTCTGTTAAGTGTTAAATGGCGGTACTCAAGTTGCGAGGACAACTTATGATGCAGATGAGGAATATTCAACTCAGAGCTGAGGGCTGGAGGAAAATTCAAGGGTGGCCTGGGAGGGGAAGGTGCTGTAAGCAGGGCCGAACAGACGGGAGGGATGAAGAAATGATAACCAGTGGGGGGGTGGGCGACGGGAGAATAAGCAGAGAGGCGAGAGCAGAGGAAACGGGGGCACAGTGCCAGAGGCACATGAACTAACACTCTGCCAAGACATGACCGGAAGGGAAAAGTCCAGATACAAAGTCAGGAGTACGGAACTCTTGCGCATACTCCCTTCTCAGTGGCAGGTTTGACATCCCTGAGGCTTGTCCAAGACGGAAGGTGAGAAGCAGATACATGCACGAAGGCTCATTTGTTCGATCTATTCTAACGTTTCTTCTCTTTAAAGAGGCCACTTGTCAATTCTTTACCCGTCCCCTTAGGCTGAGACAGGTAAGAAGGCAGTCACAGAAATGCCCAAACGACCCCTGTGGACCCTGTGGACGGCTTTCTGGAAAGGGAGTTAGACCGGGTAGGAAATAAATACTTCTGGAAGGATTACTGCTCGTCCTGGGCTATCAAGGCCACTAGCGCTGCCTGGACCTCTTCTGCCTGGGCGGGGGGCAGCAGACAGTCTTGAATGAGGGCCAGAGCAGCCGCCTCTGTCAGACTGCTGAAATCCTGGGGCGTCTTGACAGGGAGGTGCCCAGCCAGCTCACAGAGGGCCACATTGAACGCCTCGCCTTCCTTTACCCCAAAACTGGACTTCCGGGCCCACAGAATCACTCGGACCCCCGTGAGAGCCGAGGAGGGTGATGTCTTTCCAGGTGGGGCCCCCCGGGTCACAAACAAATTATGGGCGATCTCGCGGTCAGTCAGATAGTCGGTGGCCCGACATACCCTGCCTATCAAGGCTTCCAAGTCAGGCCCCGGCCTGCTAGTGTAAAAGAGGAAGCCGGGCGCTGGGACGGCCTGGAGGAGGTGCAGATGCCCGCCGGGGTCCAGGGGCTCGCTCGGTGCTCCCTCCACAGGCAGTCTGTGGGCCAGGTAATACCCGTGCAGGTGGAGGTGGTTCACTGAGGCCAAGCCACCCAGGCTGTTGAAGCCGACGCGGAAGCCTGGGTGTGAGCTCAGCAGCACAGCCTCGACCCCGGCCCGCAGCGCACCGGGCAGCAGGCGCTGGGGGAGCCCACGGGTGGGCTCGGGCACCAGCAGCACGTGGCCCCACTCCAAGGGGCTGACATTGATCATTACGAGGATGTCCTCTTGCTGGAGAGCGCCTGGCAGATCGGGCTCCCGGAGCAGACGGAAGAGGACTTCTCCTGGCCGGATCTTGTTGAAGTTAAACAGTGCAGGGTCAAACGCCTGCTTCACACTACTGATGCTCTGAGGGCGCCTCCTCTGCGCACCTCGCTCCACGTTCAGCTGAGCCACAAAACCCACGGCACCGGGGAGGGTTTGGGTCTGCAGCTCCCCCAGGCGGTAGCGGAACAGCCCCAGCTCCACCCGCTGCCTCCAGGCGGAGCAGAGCACAGAGTCGAAGCGAGACGGTGGTACGGAGTCCTCCGGGAGGCCGGGCGCGTCCCTCGGCCACTGAATCCCTTCCAGCACCAGCTCCTCCTGCCCGTAGACAAAGTCAGGAATGCCATGCCCTTCCCAGTCCCTACTGTTTGGAGGCAGCAAATAGGAAGTCTCGTGTGAATCGTGTGGAACGGCCATGGGGCTGACCTATAACAGTCATAAGAGGTGAAAGATACATGATGCTAACCCATCTCCAGAGATTGTATTTTTATTTTCAAAGAAATTTCACTTTTTGTTCTGATTACAAAACTAATAGATGCCTTTGGGAAAAGATGTCGAAAACACGAAATCACTCATGATTCCATCGCTTACACGTTAGCATTCATTTTTGCTGCATTAAAATATACATGTTCTTTCTAAAAGTTACGTATATTGAATAAACTTTCTCCTCCCCCCCTTTTTATGTTTCTTTTGTTTTTTATTTTTGAGAGAGAGAGACAGAGTGTGAGCAAGGGAGGGGCCAAGAGAGAGAGGGAGACACAGAACCTGAAGCAGGCTCCAGGCTCTGAGCACAGAGCCTGACGTGGGGCTCTAACTCACCAACTGCGAGATCATGACCTGACCCCATGTAGGAGGCTTAACCAACTGAGCCACCCAGGTGCCCCTCACTTTCTTTCAAGTCCCAATGTGGGGGTTGGACTCATGACCCTGAGATCAAGAGTCAGATGTTAACTGACTCAGCCACCCAAGCGTCTTGTCAACTTTCTTGAGTAGAGAAACAAACAGAGCTAAAATACAATACTCGATTCCAACACCTGGGGGGAAAAAATCACCATTTACATTCAGCCTTATTTTCATATATACATGAACTTCAATTTTTAACCAATCTTAATTATACATATAGGTTGTTGCTAATTTCATACCTGTTGCAACGAACATACTGTGTATCTGTTTCCAGACATGTTTTTATTTTCCTTTAAGATAAAATCACAATAAACTACTGGGTCAGAGTAGGCCCGTGCATGGCTCAGGCTTTTGATACATTATCAAAGGGCCCTACAGAAAATTGAAACAGCATTCTTTTGTATAAGAATGGCCAAGGTTTCAAAGCTGACCACTCCTTTTACAAGAACAGCCTTTCCACTGTTCAGTAGTGATTCCAAATGGCCACGTAGAGAGCCATTTGGGTGCGGACGTGCGTAAGCACCAGGGTTGATTCTTCAAGGGGGAAATGCATGGTTGTCTCCCATCTCCCACGCGGCCCTTGGAGCCCTGTGGACCCGGGTGTCCGGGAGAAGGGCCTGCTGTTGGCTCAGACAGGACCTCACAAGGAGGCTTACCTCAGTAGAGTTGCTTCAGCTCAAGTTTGGGCTTCCTCAGCTCTTCCGGTCCAGAAACTTCATATTAATGAAACAGAAAGGAAACATTAAAAAACATACAAAATCACATACCAAAGGTCTAGTTCAGGGGCGCCAGGGTAGCTCAGTCAGGTGTCTGACTCCTGATTGCGGCTCAGGTCATGATCTCACAGTTCAAGGGCTCTGAGCTGATGCAGAGAACCTGCTTGGGATTCTCTCTCTGCCCTTCTCCTGCTCACAGATGCACACGTGCACTCTTTCTCTCTCTCAAAATAAATAAATAAATTTAAAAAAAAGGTCAAGCTTAATAGGTCTAGAATTTCAATTTTGTAGATGAGAAAATTGAAATCTACCCCAGAAGCCAAGAGCACACTTTACACACTGTATGTTAGCCAATTTGACAATTAAAAAAAAAAAAAGAAATGGTTAAGATGGTAAATCTTCTGATGTTACCACAATAACAAGTCTTTTTTTTTTTTTTTAAGTTGATTACTTTGAGAGAGAGAAACATAGCAGAGCCTGAAATGAGGCTAGAACCCATGAACCATGAGATCATGACCTGAGGTGAAATTAAGAGTCAGAAGGTTAACCAACTGAGCCACCCAGGCCTCCCACCACAATAACAAATCTTTTTTTTTTTTAATTTTTTAAAACAATTCCCATTAAACTGTTTTTCTTTTTTCTTTTTTTTTTTGTTTTTTGTTTTTAGAGTTTATTTATTTTTGAGACAGAGAGAGACAGAGCACGAATGGGGGAGGGGCAGAGAGAGAGGGCGACACAGAATCGGAAGCAGGCTCCAGGCTCTGAGCCATCAGCCCAGAGCCCGACGCGGGGCTCGAACTCACGGCCGGCGAGATCGTGACCTGAGCTGAAGTCGGACGCTTAACCGACTGAACCACCCAGGCGCCCCTAAAATTTTTTTCTTTAATGTTTATTTATTTGAGAGAAGGAGAGAGAGAGAGAGAGAGAGCAAGAGAGAGAGAGAGAGAGAGAGCGCATGAGCAGGGGAGGGGCAGAGAGAGAGAGGGAGACACAATCTGAAGCAGGCTCCAGGCTCTGACCTGTCAGCACAGAGCCCGATGAGGGGTTCAAACTCACGGACCGCGAGATCGTGACCTGAGCCGAAGTCGGACACTCAACCGACTGAGCCACGCAGGCGCCCCCGTTTTAATTTATTTTTGAAAGAGAGAATGAGCGGGGGAGGGGCAGAGAGAGAGGGGGACAAAGGACCCTAAATGGGCCTCCAATTCACGAACCATGAGATCACGACCTGAGCCCAAGTCAAACGCCACCCAGGTGCCCCTGGAGCATGTGATTCTCGATCCTGGGGTTGTAAGTTTGAGCCCCACGTTGAGTGTAGAGATTACAACTCAAAGTAGAGGCTCAAACAGATATTTGTACACCTGTGTTCATAGCAGCATTTTTCACAGCAGCCAAAGGCAGAAACCACCCAAGTGTCCGCTGACAGATGAAAGGCTAAACAAAATGTGGTACATTCACACAGTGGAGGATTATTGAGTCTTACAAAGGAAGGAAATGCTGGCACACGTCACAACATGGATGAACCTGGAGGACGTCATGTTCAGTGAAATAAGCCAGGAATAAAAGGATGAACACTACCATATGATCCCATCTATATTAAGTACTGAGAGCAGTCAAATTCAGAGAGACAGAAAGTAGAATGGTGGCTGTCAGGGGCCGGGAGAGGGAAGAGGGAGTTTTTTGTTGTTTAATGGTACAGAGTTTCACTGTTGCAAGATGAAAAGTCAATGATGTGGTATATTTAACACTACCGTACGATACACTTAGAAACAGTTAAGACATCGGGGCACCTGTGGGGCTCAGTCGGTTGAGCGTCTGACTTTGGCTCAGGTCATGATCTCAGGGTTCATGGGTTAGAGCCCCGCATCAGGCTCTGTGCTGACAGCTCAGAGCCTAGAGTCTGCTTCGGATCCTGTCTCCCTCTCTCTCTGCCCCTCCCTTGCTTGCACTCTGTCTCTCTCTCTCAAAAATAGAAATTAAAAAAAAAAAAAAAACATTAAAAAAATAGTCAAGATGTGAAATTTTATGCATATTTTGCCACAATTAAAAATAATTTTAAGTGAGTCTCAGAAGAGATTTAAGAAATCCAACACTTTGCTATTTATTTGAGCTATACTTAAGACTATTCGCTTACTCTCTCCTTCATTCATTTATTCAGGGTCAACGGCCACCTCACACCCACTCCCGATATTCTGGGGGCACCTCTTCCACGCACCTGCTCTGTGTTCAGCTGAGCCACAAAATCCAACTATTTAAAGTAACCACTACAGGGGCACCTGAGCGGCTCAGCTGGTTAAGCGTCCAACTCTTGATCTCAGCTCAGGTCTTGATCTCAGGGTCCTGAGTTCAAGCCCAGTGTTGGGCTGCACGCTGGGCATGAAGCCTACCTAAAAAAACAAAAGTAACTGCTACATATGAGGCAATGAGGACATAGGAGCAAATAAGGTAAAAAGGGTCCCTATTGTCATAGAATTTATATCCTGTGGTAGAGTCAGACAACAAGCAAAATGAACACGGTGATAGTATTCTGTGGGAAATAAAACATGATACAAGAGACGGTAACCAAAAGGTGGGATCAGGGCATCGGACTTCAATAATAGGGCAGGGCTCAGCTCTTTGAGGTGACAGCAGAGTGAAGACACGCAGAATGAGAAAAACCCTGCAATGAAGAGTCGAGGAGAGTGTATTCTAGGAAAGGAAATAGCAAGTCCAAGGTCCTGAGTCAGGCAGGTGCTTGGTCTATTCAAGAGCAGAAAGGAAGCCACTATTAACTAGAACATGGCCAACAGGTGGTGGTGGTGGTGGAATGAGGCTGGAGAGGAAGGCAGGGGCCAGACTAGCTGTAGGGCCTTATGCATCATGGTCAGGAGCTTGGGTTTTATTCTAAATGGAAAAAGAAATCCCTGGGAGGTTCTAGGCAGAAGGACCATCTGATACTTTATAAACCTTTTTCCCAAATGCTGTGGGGGAAGTGGATGCAGGGGAGCAAAGCGGAAGGGGACCATTCGGGAGGCGACTCTGACGGCCAGGTGGGCGAAGAGGCAGACTGGCTGGCACAGGTGGCAACAGATGGAGAGGAGCAGGGGACGTGGGCCCTGCCTGCAGGGCCCAACCAACAGGGCCCGCGACAGGCTGCCTAGGGGCACTGAGGCACGGGGAGGACGTAGGAGGGACCTAGCTTCAGGGACAAGGTACACTGCAGTGGCATTTACAGAGCTGGTGGAGCTGATGGTGGGGTGGGGGGTGGGCACAGGCTGATTAGAAAACGGGAGGACTGGGGCGCCTGGGTGGCGCAGTTGGTTAAGCGTCCGACTTCAGCCAGGTCACGATCTCGCGGTCCGTGAGTTCGAGCCCCGCGTCGGGCTCTGGGCTGATGGCTCGGGGCCTGGAGCCTGTTTCCCATTCTGTGTCTCCCTCTCTCTCTGCCCCTCCCCCGTTCATGCTCTGTCTCTCTCTGTCCCAAAAATAAAAAATAAACGTTGAAAAAAAAAAAATTAAAAAAAGAAAACGGGAGGACTGAAGAGGAGGAGCCCAGGAGGAACCTGGGCATCCGAGACATGGTGTAGACAGCTGACAGTCAAACCTGGAGGTCAAGGGTAAGGTGTGGGCGAGATACAAATTTGGAATAACATGTAAAGCCAGGGGCTAGGACAAAGGACCCAGGGCTAAGATGACACCAGAGGGCTAAAAATACAAGTAAAGATATACCGATCAGTTGAATCAATAGAAAATGCATTTGGTCATATTTATACTAAAGTGAACCAGTAGGCAAAAAGCATTATGGACTTAGAATAAAGAAGAATAATTTAGAGTGATCAATTAGTAGTGAGCGTGTGACAGGATCAAACCTTTACAGGAAAACCAGGAGAAAGGGGACACCGGTTGCACGTCTATCTTGCGCCAGGCACGTTCTAAGTTTTCTCTAGTGACCTGGACGAGTCTGTGAGGTGGGTATCATCCTGGGACAAAGGTGAGAGATTAGGTTTTACAGGCTGACGAGGTGCTTGAATTCCAGCCCTAGCATTCACTAGGAATGTGACCTTGAGCCCTGAGAATGAAGTCCAGTTCCTCACCGCGGGCTCTGGGCTCTCAAGCCTTAGCTGTGCCTCTCTCTCTCACACCTCTCTCTGCTCTTCACTCTTACTGGACTTGTTCCTGCTCAGGGCCTTGGTGTCTTCTGTGCTTCCTGCCTACAACACCCTTTTCCCAGATTTTCTTCACATGGCTGGCTTTTTCAGGTCTCAGATCAAATGTCACTGCCTCAGAGAAAGCTTGTGTGGCCATCCTACCTAATATCCCAAGGGAAATAGGAAGAAAGAAATAGTATTATAAGCAGGGAAATAAATGTCGTGGAAAACAACCACAACAACAACAATAAAAAAATGGAATTCAAATCCATGAGTTAGTAGTTATGAACATAACTTTAAAAATTTTTAATTTTTTTTAAATTTAGAGACAGAGCATGAGCAGGGTAGGGACAGAGACAGAGGGAGACAGAATCTGAAGCAGGCTCCAGGCTCCGAGCTGTCAGCACGGAGCCCGACGTGGGGCCAGAAAGCACGGACTGTGAGATCATGACCTGAGCTGAAGTCGGATGCCCAACCGACTGAGCCACCCAGGCGCCCCTGAAAATAACTTAAAAAAAAAAAAAAAAAAAAAAGATTCAACTAAGGGAAGCCTGGTGGTTCAGCTCAGGTCATGATCCCAGGTCATGAGATCCAGCCCTGCATCGGTCTCTGTGCTGGGTGTGGAGCTTAAGATTGTCTCTTTCTTGGGGCGCCTGGGTGGCTCAGTCAGTTAAGCATCTGACTTGGGCTCAGGTCATGATCTCACGGTTTGTGAGTTCGAGCCCCACGTCGGGCTCTGTGCTGACAGCTCAGAGCCTGGAGCCTGCTTCGGATTCTGTGTCTCCCTCCCCCTCTGCCCCTCCCCCACTTGTGCTCTGTCTCTCTTTCTCTCAAAAATAAATAAAACATTTAAAAAATTGTTTAAAAAAAGATTCTTTCTCTCTCATAAATAAGTAAATAAATAAAATAATTTCACAGGAAACACTAGAAGCTACTTTTTTTAAAATTTATATTTTGAGAGAGACAGAGAGAGAAAGCACGTACGCGCGTGCAAGCAGGGGAAGGGCAGGGAGACAGGGGGACGAGGATCCAAACTGGGTTCCTCACTGACAGGCTGATGGTAGCAAGCCCAATGTGGGGCTTGAACTCACGAACCACAAGATCATGAGCTGAGCCAAGAGGTCGGACTTTCAACCGAGCCACCCAGGCGCCCCTAGAAGCTATTGTTAAAAGCATTATCAGCAACTCAGGTTTTACACTGTTTCAAGAGTTGATCAGGCAAGGCAGGACGGTATGCTAACCAGGCTCAGAATGCCTATTTAATAACTTACAATGAGAAACGTGCCAAACGGCACAAAATGTTCATATTGGCTAATCAGTATAGTCCCTCCTCTATATAAAAATGTACCAGGAAGCAACATTATAATCAGAAGGCTGTTCAAAGAAGGGCTTAGCACCAAGTGAGGTGGCTGGGAGATCTATGTCACTGATGGTCACTACGGCACAGGGCCTATTTCCACATCTTCACTGTGAAGACATAGTCTCACCATGAAGTCCAGGGACTGGCCTTGGCTGGCCAGTGCTCCCTCCCCACAGTCTAGTACAGGAGACACTATGACAGCTTCCTGTTTCCTGTCTATCCTTTTACTACCCAAAGATGAATCCTTTTTTTTTTTAATTTTTTTCAACGTTTATTCATTTTTGAGATACAGAGAGAGAGAGAGAGAAAGAGAGAGAGACAGAGCATGAGTGGGAGAGGGGCAGAGATGGAGGGAGACACAGAATCCGAAGAGCACTCCAGGTTCTGAGCTGTCAGCACAGAGCCCAATGCGGGGCTCGAACTCACAGACTGCGAGACCATGACCTGAATTGAAGTCGGACGCTTAATGGACTGAGCCACCTAGGTGCCCGAAAAATCCTTTCTTGCACAGGAAGAGCCAGCCTACTGTCAGGATGATCAGGTTGGGACTGGGCTACACTCCGCTCACCTCGACTGGTTTTGGTGTTCTCACTGCTCTGCAGCCCCCGCTTCTTGGAAGAGAACATTTCCACAACGGTGGGACTCACATGCTGATATAGTGAGTCTTACTAAAGTCACTCTCAGATAGATGAAGGCCTTATTCAGTGCTGGGGAAGTCACTCAGCAACATTTACTCAACAACTGCCACCTCTCAGATCCTGTAGATCGCAATTCTCCTAGCTCTTCACGGGGCTTACAGACAAGTAAGTCAAGTCAACATAAACTGCACTGGGGATTCTGTAAGTATAAGACTCCTAACCTAGTCTAGGGAAGCAGGAAAGGCTTCCCTGAGGCTAAGACGGAAGAGGAACTGAGAGCCAAGAGAAAGGGACAGAGGCTGAAGTCAGATTTCAGAGGGTCCTAGACTGGTTTTTAATCATTAGTTTTAAGCTGAAATCAACATGATCAGGCTCAGACTTCAAAGATCAGCAAGCAGAATAAATCAGGAGAGTCAAGAACGAATTCCAACAAGTGTGTCAATTATACCTCAATAAAGCTGAAAACTCCCACCTCCTCCTCTCAGGAACCTGTAATCCTCACCTTCTGGACTAGTGTAAGGTTCGTTCATGCGTGCATGCATCCAATTCGTTGAAGCCTTCTACGTGCCAAGCGTTTTCCTAGAGATTGAGAGGGGACAAGAGCAAACAGGTCACCCTCGGTCCTTACCGCCTCTGGAAGCGACGTGGGTCAGAAGAGAGCACGTCGGCTGGAGTAAGCAGTATGGCCATGGAGAGCCGTGAAAAGAGACTTAGACTGGGGTGACCTCTTTCAAAATGGAGCTTAGACAAGTCACAGACACCCCCCCCCCCCGCATCGGACCTGTTCTCCCCATTTGTAAAATGGGAACCTACCCTGCAGGGCCCTTGTGAAAATCGAAGATCACTAAGCACGGCTCCCGGCACTCTGCGTACAGCCTCAGTGGGCCGCAAGGTTCTGTGATTTCTGGAGGTGGCATGCGGGCTGCAACACGTGCGGCGAGGGCACAGTGGTACGAGCTGAATGAAAAAGCCCTCGCCGAGCGGATGCTTGGCCGGCAGCCTTCGGCCACGTAGCGATTCTCGAGGTTTCCCGGATATCCAGGCACCAGGTACTTCCCTGATGCCCCTACCGGACCGCGCCCAAAGCCTCCGCCATCACCGACTGCAGTCGAACCGGACGCAACGCGACACTCGCCGCAAGCTCCTATCCCAGCCATGGCGAGGCAGTGGCGTGCCGAACGCATGCGCAGTCCGCACGCCCGCGCGCGGCGGGCCCCGCCCCGTCCGCTTCAGAGGCGGTGCCGTGCGGGCTGGGCTCCGCCCCCGGAGCGTCCGGCCCCGCCCCGGGCCCCGCCTCCAGCTAGCCGCGGACCTCCTGAAGCTGGCCCGCTGAACCCGGCCGGGAGGGCCTGGGCGCTTTAAGGAGGGGGCGGGCCCGGGGGCGGTGGCCCCAGGAGCGGTTGCCGCGGGAACGGGGCGGTGACGCGGCCCGAGGGCGGAAGTGAAAAAGTTGCCGGCGCCCCGAGACGAGTTGGCGGAGTTCTGCGTGCGGCGCGGCGATGGGGGGCTCGGGCAGTCGCCTGTCCAAGGAGCTGCTGGCCGAGTACCAGGTGCGCGGGACGCCGGTCCCCGGGGAGTTTGCGCGCGGGCCTGCGCTGCGGAGCGGGGTCCCGGGGCTGGGTCCCGGGGCGGGCGGTAGGACGGGCGCGGCCTCCGGGAGGCCCGCTGAACCCCTCCCGTTTTGCTTTCCAGGACTTGACGTTCCTGACCAAGCAGGAGATCCTCCTGTAAGTGCCGTCTCGAACCTCAGCTCCCGGATCTTCTAGAGGCGACTTCGGGGGGCTCTGTCCACAGACGAGTTTAACAAAGGGTCCCCCAGGGGGAGGGACGGGGCCCGCGGCCGAGCAGGTGCCCGCGCCCCGGCCGCGAGCCCTCCCCGCCGGCTCGGGGGGCCCCGATGCGCACCGCAGAGCCACCTCGAAGCCTCCGCGCGGGCTGGGCGCTCCGGGGCCTGCGCTCCCTGGCTCCTGCGTTATCGAACTTCCTGCCCCAGCCCGGCGGGGGCTCGGCGGACTTCGCCTACCGGGAGCCCGGCCCCTCGTAACTTGACCTGAATATATACAGTAACCGTTAACGCTTACTGAGCACTCGTCGTGCGCCAGCAACTGTGCGAAGTGCTTGCCTATATTACCTAATTCAATCCTTAGGAGGGAGGTGCGGGGACAATGAATCAGGTTTCCGAAAAGTTTGTTTACTTGCGTAAGAGTACGCTCCAAGTGAGAGGATTTGAATTCGGGCTGGAAACCCCTTCCAAGCCGTGTGCCAGCTTTTTGTGGTGAAGGCGCTTGAGTGAGGCGATTCCTTGGCTTCTCTTGGCAAAAATAATCCCAGTGGGAAGGAGCTGGGGGCGGATGAAGAGATCGTTTAGGTAGCTGCTAAAATGGAAGGCTTTGAGGAGCTGGAGATCCCTGGAGTGAAATGAAAGTGAGGTTTCGACTTTACTCTTTTCTCACTGTTTTTCAGGGCCAACTGCTGGCTCCTTCTGCATCCTCTCCATCCCTCTGGGAGCTCTAGAGCCAGTCCCAGTACAGTGCCTGGCACACAGTAGGCCCTCAGTAAATACCCATTGCATGAATGGACTCCCAGCCTGTAGTCTTGTGACATGTCTCCCTTTGGCTTATGCCTGATGGCTGAGAAGCTCTGTGTATGTGGCTTAGCTTGTCACCTGGTTTATAATGGGTAGCAAGGCAAGGAGTGGGGATGTGATACACACAGGAAGGTTTGCCAACAGGTTCCTCTCCTTCTGCCAGAGCCCACAGGAGGTTTTGTGAGCTGCTTCCCCAGGAGCACCGGAGCACGGAGGAGTCACTGCACACACGAGTGTCCTTGGAGCAGATCCTCAGCCTTCCAGAGCTCAAGGTGCCACTCCCCCACCCTGCCTGTGCTATTCATCTTGAGATCATGTGGTCACTAGTCCCCCATTCTGGTCTTTCCTCCATTTAGTCCCAATTTCCTGGGGTCAAGGGCTTTATCAAAATCACCTAGTGGAATTAACTAGAATGGTGTTTTTCAAACTGGGATTCTTGGACATATTATTGGAGAGTCAAGTAAGTTTTGTCCTTTATTATATTTTTTAATTTTATTATTTTTTAATGTTTATTCATTTTTGAGAGAGAGACAGATAGAGTATGAGCGGGGCAGGGGGGCGGGGGGGGGGTGCAGAGAGAGAGCAAGTCACAGAATCCAAAGCAGGCTCCAGGCTCTGAGCTGTCAGCACAGAACCTGATGCGGGGCTCGAACCCATGGACTGTGAGATCATGACCTGGGCCGAAGTTGGCCGCTTAACCAACTCAGCCACCCAGGCACCCCTAAGTTTTGTCCTTTAAAAGGAGTTGAGGGGCGCCTGGGTGGCTCAGTTGGTTTAGCGTCCGCTCTTGATTTTGGCTCAGGTCATCTCACAATTTGTGAGTTCAAGCCCTGCATCGGGCTCTGTCCTGACAGTGCAGAGCCTGCTTGGGATTCTCTCTCTCTCCCTCTCTCTCTCTCTGTCCCTCCCCTGTTCTAGCTTTGTCTGTCTGTCTGTCTCTCTCTCTCAAAATAAATAAGCCTAAAAGTAATAATAAATAAATAAAAGGAGTTAAGTTACTGTATTAAAGTTTGAGAAGCTCTATTCCAGAGGCCAAATGCCTCTCCACAGGGTTGCTGTGAAAATTTTTAGGCAAAGGGCCTGGCCTGGTGCCTATACCACAGTGAGTGTTCAAGTAAACGTGTTTTATAGTAACCAGCCCATCTTGTTCTCTGCTTAGGATGCTTTCATCTTACTTCTCTGCCCCTAGGCCTGCTGTTGGGTCAAACTGACTCGGTTACAGCCGTCCCTGTCCCTTCCTCAGTCAGTTGGCTCTCCCACCCTCCATGCCGGTCCCAAAACACTGAGCATGCTCTCCCGTGAGCCCAAGCTCATGGTACCGTGACCTGCGCCCTCCAGTTCCTGGCAGGGTTTGAGGAGTGTGTGACCTGGGCTACATCCCATGGTGTTCACAGAAGGCTCTCTTGCCTAGGCCAACCCCTTCAAGGAGCGAATCTGCAGAGTCTTCTCCACATCGCCAGCGAGGGACAGCCTGAGCTTCGAGGACTTCCTGGACCTCCTCAGTGTGTTCAGTGACACAGCGACTCCAGACCTCAAGTCCCACTATGCCTTCCGCATCTTCGGTGAGGGCCAGGAGCAGCCTGGCGGGACACGGCCTGCTCCCACATGGTCCTGGTGGTGGTGTTCCTGCTCGGGAGCCGGGGGTCTCTGTGGAGCCTTGGAACTCACGCTGACCACATTCTTTCCGGCTTCCTGCATCTGTCCATAGACTTCGATGATGATGGAACCCTGAACCGAGAAGACCTGAGCCAGCTCGTGAACTGCCTCACGGGCCCGGGCGAGGACACGCAGCTTAGTGCTTCAGAGATGAAACAACTCATTGACAACGTGAGTAGCCGGGCCGGGCCGGGCCAGGGAGCGGGAGGGGAGGGCTAGGACTTGGCCTGAAGCTGTCCTTTCCCAGATCCTGGAAGAGTCCGACATCGATCGGGATGGTACCATCAACCTCTCAGAGTTCCAGCACGTCATCTCCCGCTCACCAGACTTCGCCAGGTATGAGGGTCATGGTCCCCTGCGTTCTGGTTACCCCTGGGTCCCCGCCTGCTGCAGCTGGGCCTGGGATGTTGGGATGGGAGGTGGCAGCCGGGCTGAGAAGGCCCCAGTTCCTCTCAGCGTCTCAGGGCAGCTCTTCCAAAGGGGACGGACAGACGTGGGTCAGCCCATTCCAAAGGGTCTTAGGGAAGATGTGGGTAAGTTTGGGGTTAGTGTCTCCCCTCCTCTTCCAGCAGAAAACCCGAGCCACTCTTCTCTTGTTCAGCTCCTTTAAGATTGTCCTGTGACAGGAGCCACAGCCATGTGTCCCAGCAAGCACCCTGCCCAAGAGCCTTTCCACTGCTGAGCTGTGGCCGAGGTCATGACTGTGTTGCCACGGCCGGCCGAGCTGGCCTAGCCCAGAGCTGGCACTGTGCAGTCCTGCTCCAGGCAGGGGAAGGCCCTCCATGGCAGGGCCTCTCCTGTCACTGTCATCGCTCTATTTGTGTTCTACTAATCTATAATAAAGGTGTAGATGTTTTGACCCTTTGCGTGATACTAGAAACACAGGTATGGGACAGGACTGGACTTCCAGGAACCTTTGGTCATACTGGGAACAACAGGATTTAAAGGGCCAGTGGGGGGGGGGGTGGGGGCGCGGTGGCTCAGTCGGTTGAGCTTTCGACTTCAGCTCAGGTCATGATCTCGCATTTCATGGGTTCAAGCCCCACATCGGGCTCTCGCATTTCGTGGGTTCAAGCCCCACATTGGGCTCTGTGCAGAGCCTGGAGCCTGCTTCAGATTTTGTCTCCCTCTCTCTCTGCCCCTCCTCTGTTCTCTCTCTCTCAAAAATAAACAGACATGAAAAAAAAGTTTTTTAAAGGGGCAGGAGGAAGTGAGACTGTAGCTCGCCTGGCCCACTCACCCCCACTGAGGGTGTGAGTATAAAGGGTAGCAGGACAGATGGAACCCCTCTATATCCTCATGGTGGTGGTGGTTACATGAATTTCTACACGTGTGAGAATTTACACAACTGTGTGCCAAAAGAAAAAAAAACATCAGTTTTACTGTATGATCGTTCAAAAAATAAAATTTTGGGGCACCTGGGTGGCTCCATCGGTTAAGCGTCCGACTTCAGCTCAGGTCATGATCTCACGGTTCATGAGTTCCAGCCCCGCATCGGGCTCTGTGCTGGCAGCTCGGAGCCTGGAGCCTGCTTCGGATTCTGCGATTCTCTCTCTCTCTGCCCTTCCCCCACTCGCACTCTTTCTCTCTCAAAACTAAAATGTTAAAAAAAATTTTTTTACACAAAAAAAAAAATTGTAAAAAAATTTTGAAAACTAAGAAAATGACAAAACCCCTGATCCCCTGTGCTGTCACCCTGAATGGACTGGGGAAGGTGCAGAGTAAAGGGGCTGAGGGAAAGCAAATGAGTTCCTTGCCCCCAAAACATCAGGGCATTACACTTCCCACCTTAAGGACCATACTCCACTGAGAGATGGAGTTAGCCAGGCCAGGCTGGTTCTGGCCCACAAGCCCCTGGAACGAGGAGGTTCAGAACCTTTCAGAACTCAGAGAACTAGACCAACCTCAAAAAATAACAGTCCTTTGGGGTGCCTGGGTGGAGTGTCCCGACTCTCCATTTTGGCTCAGTTTATGATCTTGCAGTTCGTGAGTTCGAGCCCTGCATCAGGCTCTGCACTGACAGGGCAGAACCTGCTTAGGATTCTCTCTCTGTCCCTCTCCTTCTTGTGTGCATGTGTGCATGCTCTCTCTCTCCCTCTCTCTCAAAATAAACACTTAAAAAAAAAAAAAAAGTAGGATCTCCTGGGTGGCTCAGGTCATGAGCCAGGTCATGATCTCACCGTTCATGAGTTTGAGCCCGAGTCGGGCTCTGTGCTGACAGCTCAGAGGCTGGAGTCTGTTTTGGATTCTGTTGTCTCCCTCTCTCTCTGCCCCTCCCCCCTCACACTCTCTCTCAAAAAATAAATAAACATTAAAAAAAATTTTTTTTAAGTCACAGTCCTTTAAGAGGAAAGGCCATGATTGTTTCTATTCTTTAGATTTTATTTAAAAAAAGAAAAAAAAGTAAAGTGCATCTCATTAAAAAAAAATATAAAACCCACATAAACTCAGGGCCCCTGTGTTGGGCAGTGTCCATATACCTTAGGATGGGGGCAGGCAAGGTACAGGGGATGGACTCTGGGGAGGACTAGGTTTAGGGGGGAGTCTGGGGTAGATGTGGGGAAAAGGGACACAGGTTTGCAGGCTGGGGTGGAGGAAGGCAGGCTTCCGAGAGAAAGGCGTCCGTCGTCACAAACTCTCTCCCGGGCTCGCGCTGCCCCCTCTCACACGTGGCCACAGCCTGATACAGGCTGGAAAGGTCCAGCAGGTGAGCCGGAGCCCAGGGCCTTGGGAGGGCTGCGGGGGCGGTGTGGCACCCCCCCCTCCCCCCGGTCCCTGAGGTGACGGGATGATGGCTGTAATGGGCCGGCCAGCCGTCGAGGCAGGACGCACGGAGCCCGAGCCGGCCCTTGCCTCGGCAGAGACCAGGGGCAGCCGGTGGCGGCAGGCTAAGGCAGAAGGTGGAAGAGGCCAGCCGGTGGGGGTGCCCAGCTCTGTCTCAGACAACCACTTCGGGCGAATTCCCACGCCTCCGAGGCTGAGGCTGCGGGGAGGGGCTGCGGGCGCGCCTGGGGCTCCGGGCTGTCTCCTCCTCACTCCTGTTTCACATTTTCCGTTGTTTAAACAAAGGGCTCAGTTTACACAGGGAGCGCTCTTCTGTCCATCGAGGCAGGCCCCCATCTTCAGCTGGGACCTCCGGGGCCGCGGCTGTGGGTCGGAGGGGGCCTCGCTACGTGGCCCGCTCCATCGCTCCCGAGGGTCGGGCGCCACAGTTGTGTTCCGCGAGAAGCGGAGGCCCGGCTGACCCCCTCTGAGCACTCACGGCCTCTGAAGCCAAGGTGGACTCCTCTAGAAGTCAGCTCTCACACCACGGAGTCCCGGATCTCAGAGCCCAGGCGGACCCGGGGCCGGGGGCACACCGGGGACACCTCCACGAAGCTGTCCTGGATGCTGAGCGGCCTCTTCTCGGACTCCGTGAAGACGCGGGGCCCCGGGGGGCTGTCTGACAGGGCCTGGTAGCCTCGGTGGTCGAGAGGGGTGCTAGGGGGGCCTACGCCGTTAAGCGGCCGGGTCTCAGGTGGCAGCGCTGTAGGGCGGGTCTTGGGGTGCACACTGGCACACTCCCCCTGCTTCAGGAAGACTTTCATGCCGCCCCGGTGCCGGTAGAGGAAGAATAAAATCAGGAGCACCACAGCGAACACGAAGAGCGCGCACATCACCAGGAACTCGGTCCAGTAGGACCTGTCCGCACCCCGGCTGGCCTTGCCGCCGGCCGGCGCGCTCACCCGCGACGTGCTGATGACGACGGGCACGCCGCCGCTCCGGTCTGCTCGGTCCGCGATCAGGTCCTCTGCTGCTACCTTTGGGCAGTAATTGGCCACCAGCTGCCAGAAGCCCTCCTCCAGCGACCAGCACTGGAACACCCCCAGTTCCTGCTGGCCGCCCACCAGCAGCAGGTCCCCAGTAGGCAACACGCGGCAGGAGGCCGAGGCGTTGACAGGGGCCCCGTCGTGGAGCCAGAGCCGGGTGGCCAGGTTGGAGAGGAGGGGGCAGGCCAACGTGTTCACCGTGTTGGGCTGAAACTGGACCCGCTCACACGGCTTCTCGCCTACAGACAGAAGACGCACGGGGTGAGCGGGGGGGGGGGGCCCGGCATCCACGGTGGCCCCGAGCTCACCCGCCTCTCCCTGGACTGTGATCCTTGTACCATGATGGAAAACTCGGGGGACTCTGAGTCTGGGACGTGGACAGAAGGAAGGGCATTTATACCCACCGTCGCCTGCAGAAGGCTTCTCAGCGGACTTGGCCCCCACCTCTCCAGCTCGGACAGGGCAGTTTACCTGTTAGTACAGGAGCCGGAAGCCGGGCTGAGGACGTGTTGCAGAGGCCCCTGGCGTTCGCCCCCTCAATGTCCTGGATCCACGGCCTGGGGACCAAGAGACAGTCTGGGATAAGCCAGGAAACCACTGTGAGCCTGCATCGCCCCTCCCCGCACCCCCCCCCACCCCCCACCGCCCTCCTCAGTGCAGCCAGGCCATCACGTGGCCCTGCAGACCCAGGCCTGGCCAAGGGCCTAGGGGGGCTCAGGGACGACCAGGACCAAAGCAGGAGTAAAAAGGCAGCTTCCCCATGCTGATTCCCCACCTGCAGGTTCTGAGCCAGCACCTCCTCTGTTTACACATTATCTATTCTAAATACAAGTTACCGTCACACTCCCCTGAATTACGAAAGCAATATGAGCTTTTAGAAAACATAAAACGTAATAAAAAATAAAAGTCATTCTTTTTTCTAACCTGTTATAAAAATTTTTAATGGTTTTATTTATTTTTGAGAGACAGATAGAGACAGAGCACGAGTGGGGGAAGGGCAGAGGGAGAGGGAGACAGAGACTCTGAAGCAGGCTCCAGGGTCTGAGCTGTCAGCACAGAGCCCGACATGGGGCTTGAACTCGCAAACCTTGAAATCATGACCTGAGCCGAAGTTGGACGCTTAACCGACTGAGCCACCCAGAAGCCCCTTAAAAGTCATTCTTGATACACTCAGAAAACCTAAAAACTCAACCAAGTACAAAGGCTGAAAACACTACGGAAGCCACACACAACCCACCATCTGGTAACCGTGATGGGGAGTATTCGTGGTGCATCCTTCCAGGTGGACATGTGTGTACTCGTATGTGATTCTCTGAAATATAAAATCGGCACCAGGTCTCCATGTGTGTGAAGCAAGGTCACTACAAGGGGGACAGATTCCATCTTTATTTAAAATACATGTAGGGGCACCTGGGTGGCTCAGTCAGTTAAGAGCCAGACTTTGGCTCAGGTCATGATCTCGGGTTTGTGGGTTCGAGTCCCACGTTGGGGTCTGTGCTGACAGCTCGGAGTCCGGAGCCTGCTTCGGATTCTGTGTCTCCCTCTCTCTCTGCCCTTCCCTCCCTCACTCATGCTCTGTCTCTGTCTCTCTCAAAGATAAACATTAAGACATTAAAAAAAATAATAATAAAATAAAATAAAATACACGTATTTTGGAGCGCCTGGGTGACTCGGTTGGTTGGGTGTCCGACTGCGGCTCAGGTCATGATCTCACAGTTTGTTGAGGTTGAGGCCCACGTTGGGCTCTGTGCTGACAGCTCGGAGTCTGGGGCCTGCTTCGGATTCTATCTTCCTCTCGCTCTCTGCCCCTCCCCCACTAGCGCGCTCTCTCGCCCTCGCTCTCTCTTTCTCTCTCCCCCCCTTGCTCTTAAAAAAACATTAAAAAAATTAAAATAAATAAAACACATGTATTTGTATTTTACATATATAGAGAAAAGTCTGGGAGGCTATATTTCCATCAAAATCTCACTGGGATTCTCTCTAGGTGGTGGGATTAGCGACAGTTTTTATTTTGTTTACGCTTCTCTCCACTCTAGGTTTTCCGTATGAACATTTTACAACCTTAGTTCTCTTGAAAGCCATTTTTAATGGGTTTTGTTAACGGATTGTTGCGTAGCCCTTATTCTTTGTTAAAGAAAAATTTGCACGCGAATTTTTCATTGCTGCGACACTTCACACTACCGAATGGGTAAGGCAAACATAATTTCTTGCCCAAGCCAGAACCCTTTTGAGAGTCAGAAGGGTAATGTTTACAAAAAAGAAAAAAAAAAGGAGGGCCTGTGGAAGGTGCTCTGAGGCCAAGGGCACAGGATGGACAAGTGGGACGATGGGAAGGGCCTGCAGAAGCTCTCACCTGGAGGCCGCCTCAGGTTGGTAGAGGCTGACGTGTCTGCAGCTGGAACCGGTCCAAGCACAGTAGGGGTCCCGGGCGAGGACACAGTCCCCACAGCTCTGGTACAGGCTGCAGTTGGCCACAGGCACCCGGACTACGCCTGAGTGGGAGGCAGCGTAGAGCAGTCCCTGCACAGACACGGGGCGGGGGGTGAGAGGCGCGCATGGGCGGCCGGGGCCGCCTCGCACAGCTGCACCTGGCTCGCGTGCCCACCAGAGCCACTCCCCAGGGGGCCTCCTCTTACGCCCCCGGGCACCCCACTTTCCAGTGGCTCATGCCACGAGACTGGAACTTTCCATCCTGCAGGCGCCAGGGAGAAGCTGGCTGGGGCCCGCTTATCGGTAATGAGGGGCACCCGGGCGTGCTCCCCGGGCTCCTCCTCCAGCTCACCCTGCTGGCGTCCAGCAGCAGGTTCTGCACGGGCTGTCCTGGCGAGAAGATCTGGAGCTCCTCGACGATGTGCACCCTGGGGCCCACGCCCACCGCCTTGTGCAGCCGGCCATCGCCTGGAACACGGACAGCGCTCAGGCCCACAGCCCCACAGCCGCGTCCCCCGAGCCCGAGCCCGCCCCGCCGCGGGCACTTACTGGTGCCCAGGAAGAGCACGTCGTAGGTGTGGTGCAGGCCGGACACGCGGTGCACGGCCACGCGCTGGTAGCGGGCGCGGGGCTGCAGCAGCAGCAGGCGGCTGCGGACCTGCCCGTCCATCAGGAAGTGGTCCTTGAGGAAGTTCAGCACACGGTCTGGGAGTTGCAGGGACGAGCTGATCTTCCTCTCCCGGGCACTGTCGGTGATGCACTGAAGGAGAAGGCGGCGGCGTGAGGCCGGCGCCGCTTAGAGCGGCCAGCAGGGCGGGAACCGCGTGGCCGCCGCCAGGATTGCCAGGCCCTGCCCCCGCGGTGGACGGCAGGGCCACCCGCCCGCCTCGCAGACGCCACTGCACGTCACCCGCGGTGCTGCAGGGAGCCAGCACACCGATCGGGAGGCCCCGGGGTGAAGCCTGGGTGTGGGGCACCCAGGGGCCCCGGCCGGCAGGGTTCCCCTCCCTGCCCAGGCCCCTCGCCCTCCCCCAGGCCTCAGGAAGCATGCCACGCTTCTGCTGCTTCAGCAACCTTTCACCAGTGCCGGAAGGAAGCCTAGGCTAACCAGGGTCTCCTAGTGCGGGGGGCATGAAGGTGCCCTCCCAGGGCCCCAGGTGCCCACGACGGTGACAGCTCGGGGACGCCCTCCCTTGGCTCTGCTTCCTCCTCTAGCTTTCCTATTCCCTCACGGTGCTTCCTGAATCACCTCCCTTATGAACCCCCGGCACTCAAATCCCTGTTTCAAGGTCCAATGCCAATAGGCTGCCATTATGGGCAGCCTATTAAGCTGGATGGAAAGAAGGACGATATCCCCACGGCCGGGCCGCGCGTCGCTCAACAGCTAGAGGAGGAGCTCACAGCTGGGCAGGGGAGAGACGCGGGTGCAGGGACAATGACAGAAGCGTGCACTAAGTGTCCCGATGGGCACACGCCTGCTCACTCTAGATAGGGCTACGGCATTCCAGCATTCGTAGCCACGTGTAACCCAGTAAGACAAGCAGGCCTGGCTCTTGTCCCCACGTTCAAGAAAACAGGCTCAGAGAAGCCCAAGGAGCCCAGCACGGTGTGGGGACCTTTGTCATCCGCATCCCACCCGGGTGCAGAGAGCAGCACTTACCGCTCCGGGACGGGGTGTGGGCACTGGGTGGGTCACAGTGTACCACTGCTGTGTCTCCCGGTTCACCTCCTTGTACAGGCCGTTGAAGGCCTTCTGCACGTCTTTCATGGTGAAGACACAGAGGGCGGAGCCCTCCGTGGTCCCCCTGTGCCTACCGTGGAAATGGCTGGATTAACCCAGGAGCCCCGGGGCTCCGCATGAGGCCGGCTTAGCCCCAAGGCCGGCTTTGGGCCCCAGTCCCGTCACCCCCCGGCCGTCCCATCTCTGGTTAGGTCCCCGGGGGCCGTACCACTGGGATGTGAAGACCCCATAGAAGAGGGTGTCCCGCCAGTCCTGGGGGCTGGGGCTCAGCGTGAAGACGTCCTGCAGCACGTTGAACGGGAAGCCGTCGTCGGGCCGCGAGCAGAGCAGCTGGGCCTTGAGGAAGGACGTCCAGCGTTGCTGCAGGACCCGCTCGCCACCCTCGTCACCCTGGGGGAGGGGGAGAGACACTGGGCTCAGCCTGGGCGGGGGCTGGGAGGCAGGGGGAGCCTGGTGCCCCTTGCGGCCCCTCCCCAGTGGTAGTGGGAGCTGACCCAGACCCTGGGAAGGGCAAGCCACGGCTGGGGCCGAGTTCCATTTAAAAGCAAGAAGCGGGCGCCCGGGGGACTCGGTCGGTTGAGCGTCCGACTTCGGCTCAGGTAGTGATCCTGAGGTTTGTGAGTTCGAGCAACGCACAGGGGCTCTGTGCTGACAAGTGCGGAGCCTGCTTGGGATTCTCCCTCTCTCCCTCCCCCACTTGTGCTGTCTCTCTGTCTCAAAATAAATAAAGGAACTTTAAATATACCAAATAAATAAATCAAATCAAGAGGACTTGATGGCAATGTCCAGGAGGCCGGCCGAGTAAAGGACAGTTCCCTCACCGTGGAACAGCCAGAAACAGAGAGGGGTCTGCCTACACGCAGGGAAAGAGGTCACGATTCCCAGCAAACACCTAAATACCCGCATTACAGTAGAACTCTTGCTTTGTAAGCGGCGTTTTAATAACGCAAATACGTACATATTTACGCACATACAAAAAAAGATTCCCAAGGGGCGTTCTAAAACGTTAACAGCGTGGTCACTTGTGGTGAGGCAGCAGGCTTCCAACGCTAACCCGGTCCACATCTAGTTGTTGCGTACCACGCTCCTGAGAGCTTTCTGTGGATGGATTTTACCCACGCAACATCACTGAACAGACGAGGACGCTGACTGAGAGGGCACGGGACTTGCCCCAGGTCACAGGACCCAGTGGGGTTGGAACCGAGGCAGCCTGGTTTGAGACTATGCTTTGGATCGCGATGGTCCGCTGCCTCTTGACCTTGTAAGTGACTGTTGTGCACGCTTTTCTGTGTTTCCACATTTTCTTAAATAGGAAAAAAAACATTAAGAGCTATTCTCATTTAAAAGGAGAGAGAGAAAAGCAGTTAGCCAAGCTGTTCCTCCTGGAGGACAGGAGATGCCATCTCCTGGCGTTTCCTGATCCTGTACCCGAGGAGCCTTTGGGGTCTCCGGGGCGGCCCGTCCCTCACCTTGCAGATGCGGGCGATGCGGGACACGATGGTGTTCTCGAAAAACTCAAACTCCTGGCCAGTCTCGCTGAAGAAGAAGTAGATCTTGTCATCGTCCCCTTGCAAACTGCCCAGGCTCTCGGGAACGTAGGCTGAGGCCACAAACGCTGGGTCTGGGGGCCGACGGGGAGCACGGAGTCAGCCCGGGCATCCCGGACAGGCGGGAGAGTGTTCTCGGCCCTGCAGGGAGAGCGCGCCCCTCCCTGGGCTCCGGGGACTGCCCACCGGGAGCGTGGGGAGGACTTCACCTTGGAGCCAGTTGAGGGAGCTCTCGGTCTTGGTCGGGCGGAGGCTCTGGCTCCGGGAGATGGCCGGGTCATTGCCTTGGAAGCTGCTGACTGTTCCAGTGTACAGCTCACCGTCTGCCAAGAGAACGTTCCCATGGGAATGGCCCCTCGGCACGGCCCCTTCCGCCTGCTCAGGGCCCGGAGTGACCCCAGCACTGCCCACCGCGCCTGAGGTGGACAGGGAAGAGAGCGGCAACTGGGAACAGCCAAAGCAAGGGCAGCCAAGGGTCGCCCCGTGCCCCCTGGGAATCAGCATGGCGTGAACCCACCAGCTCAGGCCTGGGACCCACCCCCCCCCCACCCCGCCCCGCACATGGAGCCTCAGTGAGCCCATCCTGCCACTCTGCCCCCAACACTCACCAACCACCAGGGCCGTAGACTTGAAATTGGGGTCAAAGGGACATCGGCCCTTGCCATCTTCCAGGAGGATGTTCCCCGCCTCGTCCTGTGCCAGAGTGAAGTTCTCCACACTCTGCAGGGAAGCAGACAGGAGAGCTCAGGGGCTCACCAAGGAGCCCGTGGCCCTGGGGGGAAAGGAGGGAGGTGTGCCCCAGAAGGCAGCTCTGTGGGGGGAGAGGTGGGAGGCAGACCACCCTCATCTCTGCACCGGAGGCACAGTGCTGGCACTGCCTGGCAGCGGCCCTGTGTGGTGGGCCCTACCGGCCCCAGGGGCCACAGAGGAGACTAGACGGGACTCGAAGGGGCAGCAATGCGATTCACACCCGGGCATGTCTGACTCCCGTGCTGCAACCCGCTGCCTCAAAGTGCCGCCCTCTGCCACAGGCGGGTGAAAAGCAGAAACGCCAAGAGCGTGTGCGAGGAGGGGTGTACGAGGTGGGCTTCGGAGCTGAGTGAGGGCAGGGGACAGCTAGAGGAAGCAAGGGGTGGTGTCCTGGGTCAGCCAGGGTGTTCACAGGCACCCCTCCTTCCCCCTGCAGGCCAACCCGGCCACCAGATGTGGGGCGGGGCCTCAGGGCTCTCAGAGCCCACTGTTCCCTAGAAGCTTGGCCCTGGCTCCTGCCCTTGACCAGGGATCGGTGCTGGAGAACGGCTCCTGGCGCGGAGGGGGACACTCACGATGTAGGTGCACACGGGGCTGAAGGCTGCTGTGCCGCAGGTGAACAGGTGGCTGCTGTTGAGCGGAAGGAGGATCTTGACGTAGTTTTGACAGTCGCGCTGGGGGAGGAGGGAGGAGGTTGTCAGGCCCAAGCATGCCACCAGGGGGCACCGCCAGGCCCTCACCACCAGTTGGTGGGGGCGGGGGCGTGGTGGGTAAAGCCTCTGCTCTCCGGTGCGCCTCAAATCCCAGAGCAAAAGAGAACCCAGCAGCCTCCCAGGGCAGGGTAGACTGAGGACCACGGACAGTGTGCACTGGAGGGGAACCCAGGGGCTCCACTAGATCTGTGTTCTGGAAACTTCTCTCCAGCCTGAGAGTGAAGGCACAGGATCCCTCCCTCTCGCGCTGTCTTGGCCCCTGAGGGTCTTCTTTGGAACCTCGGGGAAAACCTCTGGTCCTCCCCACCACCTCGTGAGGAAGCCACAGCCCAGAGCAGGACCCTGGACCCCAGACTCATGGATTGCCTCTGTAAGGGTGTCTGACGGGTGTCTCTGACCAAGCATCCTGTCGTTCCCCCAAAACTTCCTCCTCTCAGACCTCTCCCCCTCAGCTGTTCAGGCTCCAAAGCTCACGGCTTCATCCCTCACACCTCCCATTTCCCCACCAGGAAATCCTGGTGGGTCCATCTTCAAAATACATCCAAAATTTGACCATTGTTCACTCCCTTTACTGGTACCACCCCGGTCTGGTCTCCCTCCCTCTGCCCCTGCCCCAAGGAGACCACTCTCCACCATGGCAGCCAGAGGGACTCTTCCCTTTTTTTTTTTTTTTAAGTTTATTTACTTTGAGAGAGAGGGAGAGAGAGCAGGGGAGGGGCACAGGAAGGGAGAGAGAGTCCCAAGCAGGCTCTGCACTGACCACGTGGAGCGTGACACGGGGTTCGGTCCCATGAACCGTGAGATGACCTGAGCCGAAACCAAGAGTCGGATGCTTAACCAACTGAGCCGCTCAGGTGCCCCCAGAGCAACCCTTTCAAAACAGATGCCACCATGTCACTCCCCTGCCCAGCCCTTTGGTGGCTCCCCAAACACCTCGCTCAGAGTAAGTCCAGTCCTGCCCCTTCTCCAGGAATCCCACAGCTAACTCCCTCAGCACTGTCCAGTCCTGATGCAAATGTCCCTTTCTTAACGAGCTGTGGCCTGACTACCTGTTCAAGCGGCTCAGTTTTGCCTGTTGTTGTTTCTTCTTTTTCACTGTTACGTTGCCAGTGTCTAAAAGTACTTGGGCACAGGGGCGCCTGGGTGGTTCAGTCTGTTAAACGTCTGGCTCTTGATTTCGGCTCAGGTTGTGATCTCAGTTCGTGAGTTCGAGTCCCACATCGGGCTCTGTGCTGACAGCACGGGACCTGATTCTGATTCTCTCTCTCTCCCTCTCTCTCTCTGCCACTCCCCCGCTCATGCTCATTCTCTCTCGAAATAAATAAATAAATTTAAAAGAGAAAAAAAGGGGGGGCCACCGGGGTGGCTCAGTCGGCTGAGCATCCGACTTGGGCCCAGGTCATAATCTTGCCATTCTCCAGTTTGAGCCCCGTGTGGGGCTCTGTGCTGACAGCTCAGAGCCTGGAGCCTGCTTCGGATTCTGTGTGTGTCTCTGTCTCTGTCTCTCTCTCTCCCTCCCTCAAAAATAAAAATAAACATTAAAAAAACTTTTTTTTGAACAGAAAAAAGTACTCGGGCATGGACCAAGTGCTTAATAAGTAAACGTTTGTCAAATAAAAGAAGTCACGGGCAGTCAGGACTTGAACTTGTGTCTGAACTCCACTCCGGTGCTCTCTCCCCTTCACCTTAGCCACCCTCTGCTGCGTGCAGGGTAGGGAGGTCTCTGGGAATAGTGGGGAGCCCTCCAGGAGAACTCCCAGGCTGGACCAGACCCCATACGCAGTGGTCTGGCCAAAACCCCACCGGGATCTGTCAGCTCTGCTCCATCACACCACCTGTGGGGGGACAGGACTCCCACCCCACCCAATCGTTGCTCTTGCTGGAAGCTGACATTTATTTGGCACTGATTAGGTGCCAGGTGCCTCGTATGTATCAGCTCGCTGAATCCTCACAGCAAGACCTGAGATAGGTAGGCATCACTAGCCCCACTTTACAGGTGGAGACACTAAGGCTCAGAGAGGCAAATCTCCTCATTCAAGGTCACGGAGATAACAAGGACAGGGCCAAACCCAGGTGCGGCCACCTCGGAAGCCTATGCTCTTTCTATCGCAGCGGCTCCCACATCCTCCCTCCGTGCGGGGCCCAGTGCACCTCTCCAGCCTTCCTTCAGCCCAGGTGGCCTCCAGGTACAAGCTCACCTGTGGGTCCTTGCCCTTGAAGCTGCACTGCTGTTTCCTGTCTGCATCTGCGCTCCACAGCAGCTGCAGGAAGAAAGAAGGGGAGTGTGGGAGGGGGAGCGGAGGATGTACGTGCCCAGCACCACCCCCCCCCCACCCGTCTGCATCGTCTTCACACCCAGAGGGTCAGTTTTTCTGTTTTCCCCTCTGCCATCCTCTGCCCAGCCTGGCCAGCCCCCGGCCTCATCTCACCTCCTGGTACTCCCCGCCTGGCAGGAAGCTGGAACTACTGTTGAGAGCAAAGAGAGCCTCTCGGGCACCCACGTACAGAGTCCTGCCATCCCTGCTCAGCAGAAGGGCTGTGTAGTTGGAAATGTTTTCAGCTTCAAATCTGAGGAATGGCCGCTTTTCAGAGCCTGGGAGAGGAAGACAGACATAAACCTGGGAGCCACACCTCCCACGAGAAACCTCTTCTGCCAACCTCTAGGACGGGCCGATCTGACGGTGAGTGAGCAAGGCAGCGCTTGGCAAGGGGCTGGGGACAGGGGGTCAGGCTTAAGGGGGAACGCCATTCCTGGACTCTCCAACATTATATAAGAAACAAAGGCACGGAGATGAATGTAAAAGAACGTTTATCACGGCACCGTCCCTATGAATGAAAAATTGGAAACAACCTAAGTGTCCAACCACAGGGGACTAGATGAAAACACATCACTATTAATACTCCACTCAATGGAGTATTATGCAGCTGGTTAAAAAAATGATGTCGTGTTAGAAACACCAGGAAAACAAGCAAACAGAAGCATACAAGAAAGTCATGGTCAGATATGAAGCAAACGAAGATAGAGCACGTAACAGAACAAAAGAGAGGGAAGGAGGTTGAACACCCGCCTTTGAGTGGCATCAGACCCAAGGAGAAGGATCTACAGGGCACAGCCCACCCCTACCCCTGCAGCGAACCTGCCCCCTGCCCCTGCAGCGAGCCTCATTTAAAACGGCAGAGGGATGCAAACACGGGGCACCGGTCTTTACCTCTTTGCTCCCACTCAGTCACTCGTGGAAGATTCGGGATTTTAAATAGAATGTAAATTGTCCCTGACCCTGACCTCGGGAACTTGAGTGAACAATAGACACACGGTGATGCTGGCTGCCAGGGGAGTTAAGGGAAAAGTGGAGTCTCTATCTTCTTCTGAGAGCGAAGAGGGCCGCAAGATAATGCCAGTGGTTAATGCAACAAGAAACTGAGGCTCAAGTATAAAATTTTTCGGGGCGCCTGGGTGGCTCAGTCGGTTGAGTGTCTGACTTTGGCTCAGGTCATGATCTCGTGGCTCATGAGTTCAAGCCCCCACGTGGGGGCTCTGTGCAGACAGCTCCAGAACCTGGAGCCTGCTTCGGATTCTGTCTCTGTCTCTCTCTGCCCCTCCCCCACTCATGCACTGTCTGTCCGTCTCTCAGATATAAAAAACATTAAACAATTTTTTAATATAAAATTTTTCTTTAGGTTTATTTTATTACTTTTTTAGTAACCTCTACCCCCAATGTGGGGCTCGAACTCACGGCCCTGAGATCAAGAGCCGACTGAGCCAGCCGGACACCCCGAAGTATGATATTTTAAATTACAGAAGTAACCCAATACGGTGGTAGAAAAACAGAGGAGGTGAAGGGTAATGGGATAGAGAAGGCCTTATTTTTCTCAGCAGCCAATCAGTAAATTAGACAAGCCAAGAAATAGTGGTGTAAGGCACTTCACCACGTGGAGGAAACCACTGTATTAACAAAAGGTCTAAATGACGCAAAGGTGTCCTTTTCTCAAGGCCTGGGGCTGGGGAGGACAGAGGCATTTGCTGCTTTTCACGGTAAGTACTTCCCATACTTAAAAACAAATTATGTGCACATGTCCTGGATATAAACTTTAACTCTTTTTCATTGTTATAAAGTATGCAACACAAGGAAAGATTCTAATGATCTCCCACCAAGTGAAGATGAAGGTTATAGAATAGTATGCCTAGTTAGATCCTATTTTTTTTTTTTTTGTGGGAAAAATATAAACAGAAAAAAAAAAAAATCCAGAAGGATGAACCACACAGGGTGCTGAAAACTGGTATCCCTGGTGGGAGTATAGGTAATTTTCTTTTCCTTTTTCCTTCTTATTTTTTGGATTCTACAACAAGCTGGTTCCTCTTGTGTAATGGGAAAGAAATAGAAGAAGAAAAAGAAAGAAACACACATACCTATCCAACCAGGGTACCGTTTGTGCTTTGAGTGACTCATGGATTTGAAGAGAAATTATTCTAAAAATTCTAAGCAGCCGATAAGAAAAGAAAAACAGGCAGAACTCAGCCACCCTGCCCAAGCTCAGGTATCTCCTAACTGACCAGTCGGTTATGACCACGCACGCAAATATCGTCTCGTGAAGCTGAGGAAGCAAAAAATGCAACATGCCAACAAAGCAGTTGTGAAGATGGCTTCACGTGCTTTCACGTGGTGAGTGTTTTTACATACCCCCGGCCTGGCTCCACAAAGGGCAAGAAAATGAAGAAAAGGACACAGTGAAACAGAAACACTAAAATCAGGAGTAGGGAGAACACACACATCTGAAGAAAACACCTAAGCCAGAAAGTAAGGGCATAGTCACATAAGCAGGTCCTGAGAGATCTTCACAACAGCTACTAGCGATGGGGTGCCCATTTAAGGCTGAGCCTCCTGGTGGCCAGGGAGAAAAGGGAAATGAAGTTACCTTGTTCTCACTATCCAAGAGGAGGTACACATAGCAGCCTTTCTGGAGAAACTAAGCTTTCTGCCTCACCACTAATGCTAAAGGAAACCCTCAGGTGGGACGTTCCAGCAAAGCTCATGGGACATGGGATGGATAGCAGCCCGCCAGCAAACAGGATGACGGAGTTCCCAAGGCTGCTCCTCACAATGGCTCCTGGTGAGGGAAGGTGATGACACAAGGTGGCCAGTGCAGGAATGTGTGTGGCTCTGCAGCTAGGAGTCTTGTCATACAGCAGAGTCTAAACTGGGGCGGCACTGGGAATTCATGGGGTAAGTCCTGCCTCACGTCTGGTGTCCAAACTGGCACTGAGACTACAGGACAGCTATGGTCCGGAGAGGTCAGGGCCTCTCTTTGAACTCTTAAGTCTAGAATCGCCTGAGACTCTAGGTTTTTTGCCTCAAACGCCCAACTCCTCATCACTTACCAGCACTCTACACACTGGGAGACCCAAAGAAAGTTTCTAGTCCTAATCCCCCAGTTCTCCCAACCATGAAATTTCCAAACGCAACAGGGTCCGATCATGCGGCTTGTATTGTGCGGTGATGAGCCTTTAGGAGCCTGACATTTCCACGCTCTGCTCCTAGGAAGTCACGCCGGTAAAGGGACCCCTCCCACTGGCCAGCAGAGGCCTGCTCCCACTCCCGGGAGGGTGCAAAGTCGCCCAGGTCTGACCTCCAGGTCCAGGCCTGCCCCAGAGGTGCTGCCGCCGCTGACCTGGGATGGCCTGAGAACGTGCATTTATGAATTGACTCCCAAAGACCATGAAGGATACCACGCAGGTCCCCTGTCAGGCGGCGTAGGCGGCCTGACCTTTAGCGGTCCCCTACGTTTCATGGGGATAACAAAGAAAATACAACCCCCAGCGGTCTCACGAGGAGTCAGAGAGTCGAGGGCAAACATCTTCCACGTCCCCTTCATGGTTTTCTGAAAGCAAGGGCTGGCTCAAATTTGCCAACGCTTATCTGCCCTCCCAGGAGGCTCGTTTCCCGCGGGCGGGGCCTGGAAGTCTAGGCAGGAGGCTGTGCTTGGAATCCGTCCAGAAACAGAAACACCAAAGGTCAGAGATAAGGTTGCCGTCCAGGTGGCAGCTCGGCCCCGCTCCGGCCTGGAAGGGAGAGGAAATCTGCCAAGGGTCACGTAGACAGAGCGCAGCCAGGTTGGAAGGACAGCCAGGGCGCCAGCTGCTCGAGGACCCGCCGGGCTGCACCTCCAGTCATGCGGGGAACACGGTCATGGAAATGGCAGACAGAAAGAAAATGCCTTGACATGTGGGTGAGGGGCCCCCTATACTATCCATTCCCCTTCTGGGCATTCTCCTCCTTCGTCCCCCGCCCTGAGCCTCTCACACTCAAAGCCATGGCGTCCTGAAGGCCTTGCTTTCTGACGACCTCCCACTTGCCCTGTGGACTTCGCCAGGGCTAGTCAGTGGGGCTGCCTCCCCAACTGGGAGCCTCGACGAGACAGAGATGAAGAGGACAGACTCCGGGGCGCCTGGGTGTCTCAGTCAGTTAAGCGCCCAACTTCGGCTCAGGTCATGATCTCACGGTTTGTGGTTTTAAGCCCCACGTCAGGCCCCGTACTTCCAGCTCGGAGCCTGGAGTCTGCTTCCGATTCTGGGTCTCCCTCTCTCTGCCCCTCCCCTGCTTGTGCTCTTTCTCTCTCTCTTGAAAATAAATAAAACGCTGGGGGGCCGGTTATATTATTAAGGCCAGATTCTTGCCACAAATAGTGTAGTTTTAGCTGCAGACTAAAGTCAGCTCTAGTATTAGTAAGGGATATTATTTTAATTCAGGAAAAAAAATTAAAAAGAGAAAAATAAATAAATAAAACATTTCTGGGGCGCCTGGGCGGCTCAGTCAGTTGAGCGTCCGACTTCGGCTCAGGTCATGATCTCATGGTTCGTGGGTTCGAGCCCCACGTCGGGCTCTGTGCTGACAGCTCAGAGCCTGGAGCCTCCTTCGGATTCTGTCTCCCTCTCTCTCTGCCCCTCCCCCGCTCACACTCTGTCGCTCTCAAACATAAAGAAAAACTTTTTTTTTTAATTGAAAAAAGAAAAAAAAAAAAAGTACAGACTCAGGACTCAGAGACCTGGGTGCCAATACTGCCCCTGTCACACAGGAGCCACCTGCCACCAGGACAAACCACTTAACATCTTGGAGCCTCACTTTCCTTATCTGGAAAATGGGGATAATAACCCCTTTCCTCATAGGGTTGTTACGAAAAGAAAGGAGACCGTGTGTGTAAATAACAGACATAATAACCCACGTCTACCGAGAGCTTTACTCAGAACAGCCCTGCACACGTTAGCTGAGTGCTGGCACGGCGTCTGGCACGCGATCAACACCTGAGTGGGTCAAAACCAGAATCCAAAAGCCCTGCAGGAAAATCCAGCCCAGCAAGAGCTGCCTGAGGAGCAGGGCTGTTTGCAAGAGCTGGGCCTCCCTCGTCCTCGACGGTAAAAACAACTCACACGGGGTGGTTTCTAACCTAGGTCTGTCGCGGTCACTTGGGGGTCTCACCAGGGACCAAGGGCTCTGTAACCGGACCGGTGTACGTGTTGCATGCATGAGCTGGTTCCCGCCCAGGTGCCTGGGGTCACCTCCAGAGTCACCGCACAGACGTCTGTCTGTGTGGGCCCTGCCTGGGCTTGCCTGTGTGCATGTGTGTGTGCGTGTGTCTGCGCACCCGACCACAAGGCTTGTCCGCGCTTGTGTGTTCGCTCCGGGCTGCTTTTGGTGTAGAGGTGACTGGCGGGGTGTTTGTGTTCTCCTTTCCCTGGAAGCCTTAACCATACCTCAGGGTCAGCCTTAGCTTCCAGGCTGTTCTCTGCGTGGCAAAGAGAGCGTCCCGTGTGCTCTCCTCGGCCGCCTGTGCTGCTCAGACATCCTCTGCGTCCTCTACCCAGCGGGTTAGTCCAGGACGGAGAAACCTGGGCTGCCTGAGGCTGTGGCCGGTCTCCCTGGACGGGGTGAAACCTCTCCATCTACCCCGGGCAGGCCCGAGCTGGTGGCTTCTCCAGGACTCCGGGAAGGTAGGATGCTGGAGAGGGCACGCTGGACGGGGCCTGAGGGAACTACCTGCAGGGCCCCCCGCTCCCCTACCCCTGGGGCCTGGGGCTCTCAGCAGGAAGTGATGCTGGAACGACTCAGCCCCCAGCCTCAGCTAGAGTTTCTTCCCTTCCCTGTGACTCAGCCGGAAGCCTGGAGCTCTCTGAGGTGAGACGGGAACAGGGTTCGGCCCCGTCCCCACCTCCCCACCCAGTCCAGCCAGCGAGCTGCAGCAAGGCCATGACTCAGAGCACCACCCTGTCTTTCTCTCCACGGTGGCTCCTGGCACCACAGCTGACGCTGACCTGGCCCTAACATCCTGCCCTCCACAGGCCCCGGCAGGATCAGGCCAGGGGACACCAGCTCCTCTGTGGAGTCAAGAGCCGGGAAGGCCCCCCCCCCCCCCCCCCCGCCCAGTGCAGGGAGGTGGCTGGCTGCCCCTCAGCTCGAGTCACAAAGTCCCCAGAAAGGGGTCCAGGCCCCGGGCAAGTCTCCGAGAGCCTCCTAAGAGGCTCTGCTGGAGCATCTCCTCCCCAAGACGTCACACTGGACCCTTGGACCCGGTTCCAGTCGTACCCGCGGGGGCACCACCCCTAGGGCGGGAGCGCTGACTCTGCAGCAAACTGGGGCACGTCCAACGCCCTGGATGCACATCCTCCCTCCCTCCCTCCCTCCACACCGCCCGGTGCTGTGCCAGGGCTGCCTGATGGACTGGAAATGGAGGGCCCAACCGCTGTCACCAGGCCAGTGCCAGGGCAGAGTCCCCAACCAGGGAAGGATTCCTCTCAGCAGGGGAAGAGGTGTTGTGTGCCAAAAGTTCTCCCCCTGCTGAGGAACTAAGAGAGAGGTAAGCAGTCAAGGGAACCCAGCCTAGAAGCATCCCATGTCCCTGGAGCAGGCACTTAGGGAAGCCCACTTCCCAGATGGCCACTGCTGTGGCTTCAAGCGAGTAAGCCAAGAGCTCCCGCCAGAATCACCAGGTGGCCCCTAGCCCCTCACAGTCGACCCCCCCCCCCCCGCCGCACCCCCCTTGGACCCATCTAGCCACCAGAGCCCTCACCCAGGGCCTGTCTGAGCTGCCATCACCTGGGGAGCTTGACCTCCGCCAGGACCAAGGTCAGCTCCTCCAGGCCTGGGCTCAGGGACTGGCTCTTCTGGAACACCCCTCTCTCCTGACTGCTCCAGGGTCCGCCTTCCTCCTTCTGAAGAAGCTGGGACCACCAGGTATAGACAGCCTCAATCTCCCACTGCCGCCCCATCTCCTCAGAGGCCAAGTCCTGTGTCATCAACCTCTCTGCCTCTCAGAAAGCAGATTTTTTTCCTTCAATATCCCTCCTAAAAATCTTTGTGCCTCCCTCCTCCCTGTCGCGGCCAAACTCCTGAAGGGAAGAGCCACCCAGTGCTCACCTCCCACTCACCCCTTAACTGGGAGCCAGGCCTCAACCAGCTCCACGCTCGCCAGGGCCCAGTCATCACCTCACTGCCAAACCTCAGACACCGAGGGGGCACGGCCTCCGCAGCCCCCCGGCCTCACGGAGGTCCCGTTCCCCTGGTGTCAGCCACATCGGCCTCAAGGGTCACTTCCTGTCTCCCTCACACTCCTTCTGGGCATCCAAGAGCTAATTTCCTGGAGCACCTACTAAACATTTCAGATGGATCAGTGCATGAGATCCTGGCAAGGCTGTTGTGACGTCGGTCTCACCACCTGTGGCTTTCAGATGAGGGTTACAACTGATGTGACTGGCCCGCGGTCAGCCGGTCACAAAGAGTGTGGAGCTGGGATTTGAACCTGGGCTAGCAGCTCTAGCGTTTGTGTTCTTAACCTCCCTTCAGCCCCTCCAGGGTTTCCTCTTGAATGTTCCTGTTCCCTGGGGTCTGCCCTTGGCCTCTAGGTCACACAACCACACCCATCGCTTCAACAACCCGGACGCTGGCAACCCCCAAATCTCTCCACCCAGGGCAGATCTTCCTCCAACACACCGGAGCCCGCTGTGTGGGAGCCCCGCCATGGGCACCGTCCACCACTGCCCCCTTCCAGACGCACACTTGGGTCTGGCGTCTTGTATCTCTGTGGGCATCAGTCACCCAGGGGAAACCCGGGCAGGTTCCTTCCTCCCTCTCCCATGGACATCTGATCCATAATCGAATCCTGCCCATTTGACTCCTCAATATTTTCCAAATCTATCCCCCTTATGATCCTTGCTCCCATGGTCCTGGACCAGGCCACCACCCTTTCCCACCCAGGACACAGCAGCCCAGCCTCCATGCTGCAGCCAGAGGTCTCTCTGGGAACTGTCACTGTCCTGTATGAAACCCTCAGCTGTGCCCCACTGTCCAAGCCCCTAATCACCAGCCCTCACCACGTCTCCTTCCCCTGCTGCAACTCAAGGTCCTGTGTCTCCTCTCTCAGCCAGCCCCACCGTCTGGAATGCCCTTCCTTCTCACCAACTCCTTCTCTTCCTGTGAGACTCAGCCGGGTTTCACCTCCTCTGGGAGGCCTTCCCGAATCCCCCGCTGGGCGAGGGCCCCTTCTCTGTGCCCATCATTTCCTCTTCCCACCTCTCAAGGCTCCACCGGTCACATCGTTTGCTGATGGGCTTTCTGTGCCGGTCTCCTCCACCAAGCTGAGAGCTTCCTGACGCTCAGGACGGTCTTAGTCATATTTGTATCATCTGTCCAGGCAGGTAAGGCCCAAGCTGTTCAACGAACATGCGACTGAACAAATGACTGACAGAATGCTAAGATCCGATTCAGGGTACTCTGGTCCAGGGAAAGGCCCTAGATTCAAAGAGGGCAGCCTAGAGGTCCTGAAGCCTCTCGCTCACAGGAGTGCTGTCTGCGAAGCACTTGCCCCTGCCCTGCCCCCTCCCCAAAGCACTGACCACTCAGTCCTGCAAGCTCAGGGCCCAGACAGAAGTGTGGCCGCTGCAAAGTGCTGCAGGGAGACAAGAGAGAGGTCACAAGGCCTGCATAGGCAGCCTCGATGCCCACGTGGGAGCTCTGACTTTCATCACTGACCAGCTGTGCAATCCCAACAGGGACCCGCCGTCTCTGACAGGGAGCCCTCACCGCGGCTGCTGCAAAGACCACATAAATGCAGCACGTAGAAGTGCCAAGCCCTGCTCCCAGGTTAGGGGGTCACAGTCAGGACTGACCCTACCCGTGCCCCCAGCTCTTCCTACTGTCTTCCTTCCTCCTCACCCCTGCTCTGACTAAACACCCAGCACTCTGGCCATCTCAGACGCCCACTGATGCAGGAAAGAGGGGACGAGGGCAGGTGGGGCTGCAGCCGCCTGGAGGCAGGAGTCCCTCTGACCAGGTGGCTCCAGCTCAGCCCCGGGTGCATTTCGCTAACTGGAATGCAGGCCCAGCCTTGCCAGATCTTCAGAAGAGCTGGAAAATTGGATTTTTACTTAAAATGTCCTGAGCTTTAAAGATCAGCACTAATTAAAATTTCCTACAACACTTGGAGGCCAAAGAAAATCTATCTCCAGGCTGGCTCTGGCCTGCTGCCCCCCGCCCCCCACCAGTTTGCAAACCTGTGTCTCAGATGTTTGCCGCCCCCCCCCCCCGCCCGTCTCCTGCACACAACATTCCTGGCCAGGTGTGCTAAGCGGGCTGTACTTGCAACTGTGGCCACGCCATCAGGGGCTCAGCCCGGCCCCTTGCTCCCATCCAGGGAGTGACCTCAATATATCTCTTTACCAGATGGAAATACATAACCTATCAATTATTCCAGGGCTGAGCCTGGGCCATTTTGCTGCTTTTGTACACTTCACAACTGAAGTACTGGAGAGAATGTGGTTCTCGAGTCAGAGAGCTGTGGCCCAAGGCTTGACCCCAAACCTTTCTAGATGCGTGACCCTGACGATGTGAGTTGGCTTCTCCAGGCCTCAATCCCCTCATACGTGCGAGATGGAACATTACCACCTCCAGAGCCCGGCACACAGCGGGTGCTCCGTCCTGGGAGCGTTCATCAGTGGATGAACAAGGCAGGCCAAGAAAGAGGGGGGCTCATTTGGCCCCTGTTCAAGAGTTATGATAACATGAGGGGTTTCTGTCTACCACCCCCACTGAAAAGCCCTCACCACGGGCCGCCAACCTCTCCGGACCCTACTAAATGTCAAAATGGTCTTTTCAGAGGACCCATGAGTCAGACCAGAGAGATCCCATGGAGAACAGGTCAGATTCCAGGGGGGCAGAGCCACATGCCTTGGACAAAATACTTCACCTCTCGGAACCTCAGCTGTCTTATGTTATAAATAGGGATAACATCACCTATTGTGTAGGTGACACAAGAAAACTAAAAGCCCGGTGCCCACAGTAGCTCTATACTTACTACCTTACTTTCCACCTTCTAGGCACTAAACTCTGCAGCATACACACGAGGACACCAGCTGTGCCACCTGAGGGTGGGGGGTGGTCCTGCCCCATACTGTGGAGATGGTCACATAGGAGTGGCAGCTAGAAAATGACCAGGGAGACTGCACAGGGCTAGGCAGAGAAAACGCTTGCCTGTGGCTTTGAGAATGGCTGGAGATGGAGCGGAGCCTTTATGGGACCTCGGGCGTCTGTCCCAAGACAGCTACCACAGTGTAAGCCACGCTCCATCCTGGACAGAGGGGGGCCCGGCCGGGAGGACAGAATGCAAGGAGGAGGGGTGGGGAGGGCTGGGGAGGGTCCGGAAGAAGCTCCTCTACCCACCAACCCCAGGGAGGGCCCCATCAGAGGCCTCTCGGCCAATCCTGAGATCCTGGGCACCCATGGCGGTGTGCGGGTCGGGCCACGGCCTCTAAGAAGGGGACAAAGGAAAAGAGTGATTGACAACCTAACCCGAGTCCAGCCTTTTCTCCAGGCTCTGCGTCATCCTGCCTCCCTTGTGTGGAGGATGAACGTGCGGGTGTCTCCAGATGTGCCCCCAAAGTTGTGCAAGCTTAGAGTTTTGCTGGGCTGGCATACAGGCATTGCAACACTCTGCTGAATGTGGGTTATGCACAGGGCAGCGTGGAAGCGGTGAGGGGCAGGGGGCAGGGAAAGGTGCGGTCCGGCCCCAGGCAGGGGAGGTGCTTGGGGCAAAGAAGAATTTCCAAGAGCTGAACCAAGACACTTGAAAAGTGCACCCAATTCAGCAGGAACCCCCCGGCCCCACGCCAGAGGGTAGGATCTGCACTATCCCATCCCCTGGCGAGGATCTGCGTGTAGGCCGAGCTCGGGGTCAACCAAATTGATGCAAATAACCTCACCAAGCGAGGCAGGCAGGGAATTTCCACCAGAGAAGAGAGGCCGCTACCTTCTTACCGGGGACACAGCACGTGCCAGGCATGGTGCCAAACGCTTTCCACACGTTATTTCACGGAACCCTCCCAGAGCCCCGTGAGGAGGGTCCTGCCGTTACTCCCAGCCTGCCCAGGTGGTGCAGTGAGGAGCCAGGCCAGGCTTCGAGGCCGGGCTATTAGCGCCCATAGTTGTAGCTCTTTCCACTTGGCTCTGAAGGGCCATGAACACGCCAGGCCACAGGCCACAGGCCACAGCTGAAGACAAACGCTCATGTGGAGCTGAGGCCACATCAAGGAGGGAGGCCGGTAACCGGCTGGCAGGACTCTGATAGCAGCCTGCACCGGGGGCTTCTCAGGGCAGCCATGCCCCTGGGGGTCCGCTCCAGGGTCAGAGGGCAAATGACTGATCTGTGCCAATGCCCAGTTCCTCAGCTCAATGGCGTTTTGTTGAGCGCCGTCTGCAGTCCTGTGGCTTTATTTATTTCCAATCTGGTTTGGAAACACTGTGTCCAGAGCTTTCCAGACAGGCACTTCTGGGGCAGGAGGAAATTAATAACTCCTTTTAATTGCCCAAAGAAGGGAACTCAATAAGACTCGTGTGAGCCAAAGGAGAAGGTTTGCTTTGTTCCTTTCCACATGGCCAGGCTGCACTGGCCTTGCAGCTCACACACCGGGGCCATCATTTCCACTCAGCGTCTCTCCTCTTCCGAGCCTTCGGTCTTGGAACTCCAAACCGCAGTTTCCAGCGCAAGAGAACCAAAATTCCACACCCTCCTCTGAAGCGTTCCTTCCACAGAGACGAGTAACTTCCTCTTAAGGCCTCTCTGCTCGGCCAGCTGGCCCTGGAGCCCCCGGTCCTCCTCCCCCTCCTGACCACTGGATGAGACCGCAAATGGGGGATCCCCTCCTTGACAGTCCCAGGAATCTGCTGTAGATCGACAGTAATGAGGGTTCCGTCATCAACTGGACGCTCCACTTCTGGAGATTTTGTTCCAAACCATAGACATAGCCCACTGTCTCTAGGCATCTGGGCCCTCGGGAGCGTGGGTGGGAATTCAGCAGGAGAGGGCAGGTGGCAGGGGAGGGGGGTGCGGTCTCTACTTCCATGCCTGTCTCCCGGTTCCGTGAAGGAGTCCCCATGGTCACCATGGGCCTACCCAGGATAGGCACACCGCCAGGAACATCTAACAAGCCCCCGGGGATGAGGCAGGAAACTGCCTACGGCCACGCTCAGAGGGGGAGTCCGTTCAGTCACCGGGGCATTCCTCTCTGGGGCTTCCATCCCGGGTGGGGTATCAGGGGCCAGGAGGACGTCTAGGGAGGCCAGCGCTCCGAGCTGTGGTGCACATCGGCGAAGTGTGGATGTGTGCTCACAAATTCAGGTGTACAGGTGCTGCTAACCTATTCCAGGGCTTTGGAGGGGGGCTAGAAAAAGAGGTCCCCTCGGGCAGACCCAGCCTCAAGAACACAGCAAGACGTCTTTTTCTCTAGGATCTGCAGCTTGGAGAGCAGAGTATCGACTGCGTATCTAGGCCCTCTGAACTTCTCACGGGGGCACCTTTGTGCGGTGCGTCTGCGCCAGTCCTAACAGGTGAACCTGCGTCTCAGTCCCCTGGGAGTTCGGACTTTAACATACGGGTGTGTGTGTGTGGGGGGGAGGGTGACACAGACATTCCAGACCGGAGCACCGAGTGACCTGTGTAGGGGGTGCTGGTGTGTGACAGGAGCCTGGCAACAGTCAGATTTGTGGAAGTGGCTCAGGGCTGGGAGCTACGTGGGTAACAACCACCAAGTGTTCTAGCTGCTCTTCAGACGCAGATTCTCTCGGTTCCCACTCAGAGCTCACCGATCCTACCTCTCAGTTATCCTCTGAGCGGTCCCCGTCCAGGTCCAGAGCTGGACACCAGACCTGCTGCAGTTGATATGACTCTGTGAGCTAGCTCAGGGCCATAAGCGGAGTCCATCAGAGTATTTGTTCTAAGGGTAAAGGCAATTGTGGCCATAACCCAAAGTGGCAAGGCCGTAGGCCTGGGTCCGGATACACCTGTTTATCCTCACTTAATGAGACAGAGCACCCAAGGGACTGTGGTCAAACTAACAAACCAGCGCCGCCCCCACCGCAGGCAGTCACCTGCCTCTGTGCAGTGTGTACAAGAATGAAACCTGTGCTTAACACTTGACAATAACAACGACTAACACTTACTGAGCGGTTTCTATGTACCAAGCCCTGTCCTGAGGACTTTTCAAACATAAACGTATTTAAACCTCACGACTGTGAGGTACGTGCTTTATTATTATCCCATTTCAAAGATGAGGAAATCAAGGCCCAGAAAGGTTCAGTAGCTTGCTCAAGGTCATACGGTTACTAAATGGCCGAGAAGAATTTGAACCCAAGCTATCTCCTGGATACCATCTTGCAATGTTTCAGACAGGGTTACTGAAGGCCAGGAGACCCTGACTTAACCTAAGTGCTGACTCTGCTACTCTTCCCTTTTGTACACAGAATGTTTTCAGGGGTGGGGATGCCATAAAGAGAAGAAAGTCTGGTACGCTTCCAATCTGTAACCTCTGATTTATATGCCTTTTATTCAAATTCTTCCAATGTGACAACAAGTTAAAGCGCTTAGAGAAACAACATTTACTGAGCCCCTATAAACCTTGTGCCCACAGAACTCACCTAGTATTATGAAATCTCCAAGATAACCTTGCAAGGTACCTACGACTGTGCCCATTTTGCAGATGACATAACCCGAGCACAGGAATAAGGGAATTATTTGGCCAATAGTAGAAATGAACTTAGAATCCAGGTCCCTCTGATTTCAAAGAGGAGTTGGAGAAGCAGATCCAAGGGGGTAAGAAGAGGGAACAGCCATGGCTGGAAAGGGAGGGGGCCACTGAAGCAGGCGTGAGCACCAGGTGTGGGACCCCACCAATGAGGATGGTACTCCCAAAGCACTCCAAGGAGGAGTCTCTCCCTGGGTTTCGGTATCTCAGAGCTGACCCCATCCCTGGGGTCGCTCCCAGGCCCCTGGAAGGGTTCCCACCCTGTTGGGGGCCGGGACTGCGCGGGTAGGCCAGGGTGAAAGGCTGGGAGTGGGGACGGGACTCCCGTCCCGCCGCAGCTCAGGAGTCCTGCTGCGACTTGCTGGGAATACCAGAACCCCAGTGTTTATGGGGCGGCAAGTACGGCCCCCTCCACCCCGCGACGCCCTCGGGGGCGGCCCAGCGGCTGGCTCTGGTCAGCATCAAAGACAAGCAGATGGGCAGGCGGACCAGCGGGTAGCCAGCACCGGGCGAGGGGGGGCGGGGAGCGAAAAGGTTGGCGGGGGGGGGGGGGGGCGCCACCGCCGAAAAGGGCGCCCTACCAAGGGGCGAGCTGGGACAACAGAGCTGGAGAAAGACCCCCTCCCCGCCCACCAAAAGGGAAGAAAGGGGCCCGGCGGCCCCACAGCTGCCCTCTCTGCTCTCTCCCTCCCCGCAGCGCTCCGAAAGGAGGAGGGGTCGTAATGGACCCCAAGCCTCCGACAGGCCCCCTCCTCCCTCCCTCCTTTGTCACGGCAGCCTCCGCACGGGCACCTCCCGGCCGCCTCCCCTCCCTCCGACCCCAGCCCGCGCCCCCGTGGGGTCGCCCCAGCGCTCACCCAGCGGCAGGCTGATCCGAGGGGCGAGCGCCCGAGTCGGCGGCGGCGGCGGCAGCAGCAGCAGCAGCAGCAGAAGCAGCAGCGGCGGCCAGGGCGGCAGCGCTCTCCGCTGGGCGGGCGGTCGGCTCCCCCGGCCCATCGCGGCGCTCCGGACAGCGGGGAGCAACGGCGTCCTCGGGGCTCCGGCTCAGGTGGCTCGACTTGACTCGCGGGTGGCGGCCCCGCCCCGCCGTAGACGGCCCGGGTCTCTCGACCTGGGCGGGGAGCTGCGGTCACGTGGGCCGCCAGCCCCCTCCCCCCCCCCGGCCCCTCCCGGACGGAGCCAGCCCCCGAGCGGAGGGAGGGGCCGAAGGAGGAAGTCGGGCGCCCGGCCCGGCCTCTCCCGCTCCGCTCCCGGCCCAACCCGCCCCGCCTCCCTCCTCCCACCTCTCACCTCCCACCTCCCCGTTCCCTCCTCCCTGCCGGCGCGGGAGGCCCGAGCGGCGGCCGCGTGCTGCGCCCTGCTCTGTGCGCCCCGAGAGCTTGCTCCGCGCGCGCGGAGCAGAGCGGACCCCTCGGTCCCACCCGGCCCCCGCCCCGCGGGCCCTGCCGCCGCCGCCCCACCCCCTTCCGGCTTTTCCACGACCCCCTGAGCGCGTGGGGTTGGGAAAACGCGTGGGTCTCTCCCTGGGCGCCTCCCGAGGGTCGAGCCTTGGTCTCTTCTCACCCCCACCCCCGCGCTAGTGCTCCTAGCACCCACTTGCCCGTGACCAAAGGAATCGGCCGAGCTCGTGCTGACGACCAGGCTGGTTGCTTCCGAGTCTAATTTCTGCACCGGTCAACCCACCTGGGGTCTTGGCAGGGCGGTCACTACAGGCTCAGCGCCCGCTCTAGGCACCCTGCGCGGCCATCCACGCCTAGGATTCTGCCCACACGAAGCCGCATCTCGGATGGGGGGGGGGGCGAGGCAAGATTAGCCTAAGTGGGGTAACGGGGTATAAGGTAGTGCCAGGGGCGTCTGAGCTCCTCCACAGCCTGCACGTTGCCTGGGAGGGGAAAAGCCTCCCTCAGACTGGAGTGGAATCCTACAGGCACCCACTTGGAAGAGGCAAGGTCCACCCACCCGCAATCCTCCTGGCTCCTAACATCCTCAGGGATGGAGCTTAGTTCTGCCGGGACCAGGGCTGTCAAGCTGCAGACTGGACCTCCCAGTGGGTCCTGGAATCAATTTAAGGGGTCCCTATTAGCATCAAAAAAGAAGCGGATGGGGCACCTAGGTGGCTCAGCTTTAACTTCTGACTCTTGATCTCAGCTCAGGTTTCGATCTCAGGGTCCTGAGTTCCAGCCCTCTTTTGGGCTCCAGGGGGGGGAAGGGGGGAGAAGAAAAGCAAATATGGAAATGCAATGATGACGGAAGGGATAAGAAGGTGTGGGGAAACGTGTTTCACCTTTTCCTAAATGTGCACAGGATCACAGTAAAATGGAATTCTTCCTGTACTTCAGGTCAAAGGGAGTTTGAAAACCTCCGCCAGGCTGGTCATTTCCAGGGCAGTGGTGCAGGTTTCTCAGGAATTAGCTGGAAAGTTCCTCTTCACCCCCCGCCAAAACTAGCTTCCGCAGAGCCACCAGCTTTTGCTCTCAGCCCACCCCCAGGGCTCACCGCACCCTCTCCCACGGGGTGGCTGTCAGGAGATGGGCACAGTACTCACACAGCACCAGGTCTCCTCTCAAAGGCAGCCCTTCCTCATGCTCCGTGATTTCTGTACCTCCCATCGTCCCGACACCCTTCTGTGGACATGGTCCAGGCTAACAGCACCCCTTTATAAAGGGGCTTCCAGCACTGGACACAGAATTCCACACGGGGCGTGGACAGCACCTACCACTCGGGGCTCTAGCGTTGCCCAAGCCTTGGACACTTCACCTCTATTAATGGTGTCCGTCTGTCTGTAGCCAGTTATGTTATGTCCAAGCTTCTATCTGCAGCCACGACCTCTGTCCCGAACTCCAGATGGCCTCAACGTTTCTACGGGGCTGTCTTGTCTGACAGGCATCTCCTATCCAGCATGTCCTACACTAAGCTCCTGACCTCTCCCCTCCCCCTCCCCAAACGGGCCCCTCCTGTATGAGCTTTCTCCATCTCATTAAACATTTTTTTATATTTATTTATTTTTGAGAGACAGAGACAGAGCACAAGTGGGGAAGGGGTAGAGAGAGAGGGAGACATAGAATCCCAAGCAGGCTCCAGGCTCTGAGCCATCAGCAAAGAGCTCAACGCAGGGCTCGAACTCACGAACCATAAAATCATGACCTGAGCTGAAGTCGGACGCTCAGCCGACTGAACCACCCAGGCACCCCTCTCCATCTCATTTAAAGGAACTCCATCTTCAAGCTGCTCAGGTTAAAAACCTTAAACGACTTTCTTTCCTCTGGTTCCTCACACTTGACCCCCTAGCAAGTCCATAATCTGACCATTTACCACCTCCCCAGGGGGTGGGGGGTTGCAGTCAGCACCCTCTTTCTCTTGGTTACTCTGAGGTCCTCCTAATGGCTGCCTCCGCCTCCACCCTGGTTCCCCTGCAACCTGTTCTCAACTCAGCAACGAGAGTGAGTCTTTCGAAACCACAGTCAGGTCATGGCACTCCTCTGCTCGACACCCTCCAGTGAGTCCCCGTCTCGCTCAGACTAAAAGCCCAAGACTTAACAGTGGTCTCCAAGGCCGTGTGTCATCCTCACCCCCACCTCGCCACCATCTACGCCAGGCCCGCCCCCAGGCCAAGCACTCAGGGTAGGACCTTGGCCCTGGCTACTCCCTCTGCCAGGAACACTCTTCCCCCAGACAGCCAGTGACTGAGTCCCTTGCTTCCTTCACATCTTTGTTCAAAGATCACCTTCTTGGAAGAATCTGAACTTCTCCCCAAATTCCCTTGACCCTGAGATTTTTTTTTCCAAGGAGCTGATCACTCTTGTTTAGTGTTTCCTCATTGTCTGGAATCCTCAGCTGCCCCCACTCCCCAGCACCAAGAATGTTGCCTGAGGGAGGCAGAAGTTTTGCTTATTGAGCTAGTTATTAACTAACACGGCCCAAGCAGTGCCGGGCATATGGGAGACCCTCAGTAAGTCGTGGCTACATGAATGAATGAATGAATATGACCTAAGAGTCACGGAATACTGCTGGCTCATGTCAACGAACCACCAGAGCTACTTTTTTGATATCAACTTTGCTCTAGTAAAGAGTTCCCCCAAAACCTCAAATTACACAATTTAACATTTTCAACCTAAGCACAGGACTTCATATGGATCTCCTTTAATTGTTTAAAAAAATTTTTTTAAGGTTTATTTATTTTTGAGAGAGAGAGAGAGAGAGACAAGAGTGTGAACAGGGGAGGGGCAGAGAGAAAGGGGGAGACACAGAATCTGAAGCAGGCTCCAGGCTCCGAGCTGTCAGCACAGAGCCCCACATGGGGCTCAAACTCACGGACCGGGAGATCACGACCTGAGCTGAAGGTGGATACTTAACCGACTGAGTCACCCAGGCGCCCCCCTTTAATTTTTTTTTTTAAGTTTGTTTATTTATTTATTTAGAGAGAGAGCACGAGCAGGGGAGGGACCGAGAGAGAAGGAGAGAGAAAGAGAATCCCAAGCAGTCTCTACACTGTTGGCGCAGAGCCTGATGGAGGGCTCGAACTCAGGAAGTGCAAGATCACGACCTGAGCCAGACGCTGAGCCAGATGACCAAGCCACCCAGGCGACCCACATTGATCTCTTTGAATCTACTGGTTCTGGTCCAGATTTCATCCTATTGAGGTCATCTTGAGCATTAATTCTGTTATCACACATTTGGCTTCTCTTTTCAGTAAATTTGATAATAACTTCTTAGCCTTTATTCAAGTCATTGATAAAAAATATTGGGTGTCGTGATGCCTGGCTGGCTCATTTGGTGGAACATGAGGTTCTTGATCTGGGGGTTGTAAGTTCAACCCCCATGCTGGGTGTAGACATTACTTAAAAATAAAATCTTAAAAAAATATATTGGGTGAGCAATCCTAGCACCCAGCTCCTGGTTCCTAAATAACACTCATTTATAAAAGGTACTGGGACTCCTTGGGGAAATGAATGGGAAAGTACAAGGCGAGCCTGGGACATTTGGTTGGGCTAGAAAGCAAGGAAGTTATTAAAGATTAATGGGATAGCGTCAAAAAAACTTTGACCCCACTTGATGACTAAACTTGAGATAATCTGAAAATCAAAAAGCATACTGAAGTAATGGGTTCTAATGCATCAAAAGAAAACAATCCATTAGTCCACAGCGAAACTGAGGAAAACACACAGAGAGAAAAAGAAAGGAAGCTTTTCTTTACAAAGGAATGTTAGCTGGTGAAGAAGAATAGACTTCAGAAAAATCTTGATTCAAGCAACGGTAATCAATGGATGCTAAGCCATCGGGTGGAAGATTGTTAGGAAACCGCGGGTTAACAAGGTCTCAAAGTCTGTCGTAACAGCGACTTTACTAATTACGGAAGGGAAATCGGATCTCTGAGGGACAGCACTGGCTGCCACCATCCTAACCAAGCGGTCTAAAGTAGCATCACCAGTAAGGCGACTAGCTGACACAGTTTCCCCCCCAGCATGATGCGGTAAGACATGCAGAACATTAGCAGTCCTCGGAGCACATCTGTCAATGCTGATACATTGATGATACATCCAGCATCTACATTCTAGGTTGGACTCTTCCAAAAGGTCAGTCTGGGGACACCTGGGGGGCTCAGTTGGTTGAGCTTCCGAATTTGGCTCAGGTCATGATCCCATGGTTCATGAGTTCCAGCCCTGCGGCTGTCAGTTAGTTCAGGGCCTGCTTCAGATCCTCTGTCCCCTTCTCTCTCTGCCCCTCCCCCGCTCATGCTCGCTCACACACACGCACTCTCTCTCTCAAAAATAAACCTTAAAAAAATTTTTAGGGGCACCTACGTGGCTCAGTCGGTTAAGCGTCCAACTTCGGCTCAGGTCATGATCTCATGGTTCGTGGGTTCGAGCCCCGCGTCGGACTCTGTGCTGACAGCTCAGAGCCTGAAGCCTGCTTCAGATCCTCTTTCCCCCCTCTCTCTGCCCCTCCCTTGCTTGTGCTCTGTCTCTCTCAAAATAAACTTAAAAAGTTTTTAAAAATAACGTCAATCTGGTGAAAGACAAAAAAGACAAGGGGACTATTTTAGATTAAGAAACTAACAAGACATGGGAATGCAAACTGCTGCAGCCCCTCTGGAAAACAGTATGGAGGTTCCTCAAAAAATTAAAAATAGAACTACTCTATGACCCAGCAATTGCACTACTAGGAATTTATCCAAAGGATAAAAAAATGCTGATTCAAAGGGGCACATGGACCCCAATGTTTATAGCAGTGCTATCAACAATAGCCAAAGTATGGAAAGAGCCCAAATGTCCAACAACTGATGAACGGATAAAGATGTGGTATATATACAATGGAACACTACTCGGCGATGAAAAAGAATGAGATCCTGCCATTTGCAACAACATGGATGGAACTGGAGGATATAATGCTACGTGAAATTAGTCAGTCAGAGAAAGACAAAAATCACTCATATGAAGACTTTAAGAGACAAAACAGATGAACATAAGGGAAAGGAAGCAAAAGTAATATACAAACAGGGAGGGGGACAAAACAGAAGAGACTCATAAATACGAAGAATAAACTGAGGGTTACTGGAGGGGTCCTGGGAGGGGGGGATGGGCTAAATGGGGAAGGGGCACTAAGGAATCTACTCCTGAAATCACTGTTGTACTATAGGCTCACTAATTTGGATGTAAATTAAGACAAATAAAAAATTGAATAATAAAAAAAAGAAACTAACAAGGCATGATAATCACATGAAATATGTGAAACTGATGGGATCTTGAAAGAGAAAAACAGAACGCCAAACAGAATCGGGAAAATATTACGAAGCACCGTGTGTCAGATATTATGGCACTAGTGGTCACTTTCTTAGGGATGATAAAGGCATTGTGGTTTCAGGAGAATATTATCATCCTCCAGAAATGCCTGCTGAGGTTTTGTAAAGTGTCATGATGTCTGCAGCCTACTTTCACATGATTCAGCAAAAATAAGTGTGCTGTGTGTGTATGGGTGGGTGTTAGAAACCGTGTGGCTGCAACTGTCACAAAGTTTTAACCATTAATTAATATAGAAAAGTTACAGGTGTGGGGCGCCTGGGCGGCTCAGTCAGTCAAGCATCTGACTCTTGATTTCAGCTCAGGTCATGATCTCACAGTTCGGGAGGTCGAGCCCCATGTCAGACTCTGTGCTGACAATGCGGAGCTTGTTTGGGATTCTCTCTCTCCCTCTCTCTCTGTCCTTCCCCCCGGAGTGCTCCCACACATGCTCGCTCTCTCACTCTCTCTCTCAAAATAAATAAATTAAAAGAAAAGAAAAGAAAAGAAAAGAAAAGAAAGGTTACAGGTGTTTTTGTATTAGTGTTTTGGAAGTTTTGAGGGGGGGGGAACTGGGTAAGATGGGGCCAAAAGCAGAGCCCAGCGCCACTAGAGACCTCTATCAGGGTGAAACATCCTTTGAGGGCTGAACAAAGAGCTGTGTCCTAAGTGCCCTCCTTAGCCCCCACTTCTCCGTAGTATCCACAAGAGTATTATGAAAAAAAATTGCAAGAAATCTTGTTGACATCAAGGTACCAACTACCTTGGCGCAGCATTTCCTTCTACCGTCTGCCTACCATTCTAACCCAGAACAGGGCCTGGGCAGCGGCACGTGCTCAGTTGGTATTTGTTGAGTGCCCAAATCCCCGTGTCACCTAGCTCCCCAAATGGCAGCAAGGCTGGTTTGCCCTAGTGTCTTGGCAACACAAGGGTTGTCTGCCTGTTCTGCTCATCCCCGAGGAGAGGAGGCAGGGGCTAACGAGGCCTCGCTGGGTGGTTAATTATGCCCTGCTCACGGCTGCCGAAATGCTTCAAGTACGTCTTATGCCAACTGGGTGGCAAGCCTCTTGGGGAGAGTGACCAGTCTTGTCTTTGGAACCCCCACCGCCTAGCACGGTGCTCTGGTAGGGCTGACAAAATGAGGGGCCCAACTTTGGCCCGGAGACGTGCCCTCCAATCCACACCCCACCCTCGGCCCTCGTGGGCTTCCCTGTCTTCCGTCAGCGTGCTAATTTGTTCTCCCCAGGCTGGAAAAAACAGGAGGACGATGGACTGAGAAAAACCTCATTTGAGCTGACTTCCTGTGGGCTCAAGAGTGGTTCCCAAGCCAACGCTGTGTCTCCTGCTCCCCTATGCCACTCTTGGACGTAGGCAAGTCTTTCTCGGCCAGTACATCGGTGTTTATAAAGAGCTCAGGGGCGGCTTGGAAAGACAGCATAAAAAGAGAGAAGAGAAAAGCAATGCTTCTGTGTAGGCCCCACCCCCACCCCCACCCACTGCCAGCAAGATGAAGTCGTCAAGCCTGGACCTCTCTTTCCCCATCCGCACTCACACAGCCCTGGCCCTTCCTCTTCCCGTCCTGACCCTGGTCCCTTCTCTCTGCTTCTGTGTTTCTCCCTCCCTCTCAATCTCTCCCTTTCTCGCCCACTCTCTAGCACACAGACACACACACACATACACGAGAAGGACAAAAACGCACAAATGAAAGGTAAACTGTGCGTGGGAATACACACAAAGGGGCCAAACAAAACTTCTCTATGGTGAGAGATGTTCGGACAAGGGGGCACGTGCCTAGTATAGGCAGACGAGGAAACTTTAGGGATGACCCAAGTATTCTCTGTCTCAAGCTGGGTGCCGGTATCCCAAGTGTGTACAAATGTTAAAATGTTTTGAGTTGTACACTTAAGATGTGTGTGTTTTCCTGTATGTAAGTTCATATCTTACACCTGTTCTCATGGGGGAAAAAAATCACAAAGAGGCCAAAAGGTTAAACAAAACAACTTTGGCGGGGGGCACCTGGGTGGCTCAGTCGGGTTAAGCGTCCAACTCTTGATTCTGGCTTAGGTCATCATCTCACAGTCATGAGATCAAGCCCCGAGCTGGGCTCCACACTGGGCATAGAGCCTGCTTAAGAGTCAGTCTCTCTCTCTCTCTCTCTCTCTCTCTCTCTCTCTCTCTCTCTCTCTCCCCCTCTCTCAGGAAAACCCCAAGTCACCTGTAGGATCAAGTGGGGGAAGAACAAAGTGAGAAGAGCGACAGAAGAGGGAGAAAATGAAGAGAAATAAGAAAGGCTACAAGAGAAGGAGGAAATAAAGGGAAGCCCGGGTAAAAACACAAAGCGAACGAACCCAGGTGCCCACCGCCTCTCTAACCCGCTCAGCACAGACGGAAACGGCAGGGGCCGCAGGCACAGGGCAAGCGCTGGCAGTGGGGTGGTCAGCCCAGGGCACAGCCGGCTTCCCGAGCAATCACTGTTCATTAATCATCTATCCGTACGACCCCTGCGCAGGTGCAGGCGGTCCACGACCTCGGGCACCGACGGCTCCCGCCGGGGCCCCCCACCCCCGCCCCCACCGCGGCCAGGCCCGCCTGCTCTCATTCCCACCCAGGGCAACCTTGCTTTCCAGCTCCCACAATTCTACCCCGGGAGTCACTGCTTTGTTTGCTGGCCACGGGGAGGGGCCTCCCGCCAAGCCCAGTGGAGCCTGAACCCAGAGGTCCCATCCGCCCCTCCCGGAGCGGCACCGCGCTCCGCCCCGTCCCGGGTTCCGCTGGCAGGCCGCCCGGCCAGGCCTCACAGACACGCACTGGCTGCGGCCCAGCTCCCCGGGGCCTTGGCCCCCCGCCACCAGCCCCTCGTAGCCCTGGGCCCTCCTCTCGTGCCAACCTGCAGCTGCAGCTTCCCCACCCCCCACCCCTGCCGGGGCTGGGCACCTCCCCGGGGGCTGGGCAGCGGTTCAGCTGCGGCATCAATACGTTTGGATGAGGAAGCGACACCAGCCGGCACACCCTGCGTGTGCTTTCAGATCTGCCATCGACTCCAGCTCCTGGGGGCTGGGAGCGTCCTCCGGGGCCGCAGCCTCTGCGGCTGAGGCCACTCACAGGGTGGGCGCCAACACTGCCTTCGGATCCCCTAGGCAGCCTTTAACCAGAGTCTGGCAAAAAATGCCGGTGGGCCCGTGGCCGTTCCCCGCTCCAGTCGGACCCCTCCACCGGTGCCTGGGTCTCTCTGGCTCCGGTTAAGTGCTAGAACCCAGTGGCCAAGCACGATAGCTCTTCTGTCCCAAGGAGAATCTCGGCCCCACCCGTTACCCTGTGGGCTGTGGGCACGGCCACACCCCACGCCGACGTCTCGCACCTCGGCTTCCTCCTCTGTGAGACGGGAGCACTAGCAGAACCTCACGGGGCTCGGCGGGAGAGCGAGCACACGGAGTGACCGGCAGCGCGGCACTCGGTGAATAATCTGCATAATCTGCGAACGCAGCCAGGCCTCTTACGGGGGCAGCTCGCCTCGGTCTACCTGAAAGTTGGCACGACCTCGGTCACTTTTAACCACCTTATGTGCCCAGGCCCGAGGACCCCCTTTCTGGCCTCCCCATGGGGCTCAGCTGCCTCCTGCAAGCCCAGAGCCGAGGCTGCACCTCTCGAAGGGGGAAGGAACTGGCCCGCCCGGCCCAGGCCCCGGCCGCGCCGGCTGTGGCAAAAAGCCTGCCACCTGCTCCGGTGCCAGCCCCGCTGGGGCCTGTTGGGGCCCGAGTCGGCCACTCCCTGGGAGGGGATCCCCTGCCCCACGGGGCTGTGGTGCAACCAGCAGGGCTCAACCTGTCCCAGTCCTGACACGGTAGAACATGAAGTTGCCACTGTCGCTGCCCTGCCCCCGACAAGTTCAGGAGGGGCTGTGTGCCTGTGCCTGCGGGCCTGCTCACACAGGGGGCCCGGAGGGCCTGGGGGACGCTTGGTACCCGCCACCCGGAAGGGGCACAGGGACCCTCCTTCTCTGAAACCACTGTGGCCACTCATAGGTGGGAGGTAGATGTTCTAAAGATCTAGGGGAAGTCTGGTTTCCAGTTTGACTCGTCAGGCCTGGGGCCCCTCCCTTCCCCAGATCCCAAGAAGTCAGGAATCCATTTCCCCATTTGCAACCAAGTTCTTCCTCCTTGAATCCCACTCTGGGCTCCAGACTCCTGGCCACCGGCCCACGAAGGGAGAGAAGGCCCGGGCCAGCGCCCTTCCTCCACCTCAGGGAACTAACCTCCTTTCCAGAAGCCTAAGGCTCTCCCTTCCCAAAGATGAGGGGCTCTTTGACCCCTGTGGTCTCCCAGTCACCTCAGGTCACCCGGTTATCCCCCAGAGAGACGACCTTGCTCTCGGTTCCCGTGCTTCCTGCAGGGTGGACCGAGGCAGGCAAGCCCACCAGGGTGATGCGGGATGGACCGGTGGCCTCCATGGATTACCTGCAGTTCCAAAGGCCGCACCATTGCCCTGCTTTGCCCGGGGGGGAGGGAGGTGGACCCACCCACCACACCCTAAAGCAGTGGTGTCAGGAGACAGCATCACAGAAAGCAAAGATCCGCGCTTAGACAGTTATCCTGCATACCAGTCACCCAGCCCATGACCCCGGCAAAACCACTGATGCATTGTAAGCCCTGGGCTAGAGTACGCTATGAGGCTCCCAGGGGGCCCAGCTTGTCCCAAGCAGAGGAGGGCTTCTGAGGGCCCTGGGCCTGGGGCCTGGACCACCCAGCTGCGTAGGCATTGCCCCAGCTCCCCCAGCTGTGCTTTCCACAGGGACCCCATAAACCCCCTGAATGAGAGCAAGACCCACCTTGATCTTCCCAGGAGCTTGTTCTATAAATGTCGCCTTAGTTCTTTCATTACAGCCTATGAGCAGCAAAGCAGAGCGGGGGGGCCCCTTAACCCCAAGGGTGGGCTTCAGGGAGCTGAGAACCCCAACAATGAAACGTCGTTTCTGGTGAGAGGGATCAGAGCTTTCCTCTGATTTTAAAAAGATCACTATTCCCTTGGGGCACCTGTGTGGCTCAGCTGGTTGAGCCTCCGACTCTTGATTTTGACTCAGGTCATGATCCCAGGGTCGTGGGATCGAGCTCGGTGCTGGGCTCTGCCCAGAGCATGGAGCCTGCTTAAGGTTCTCTCTCTCTCTCTCTCTCTCTCTCTCTCTCTCTCTCTCTCTCTCTCTCTGTCCCTATCCCCTGCTTATATTCTCTCTAAAATAAAACAAAATATAATAATAAAAAATCCCTCTCCCCGCACACAAAAAAGAACCATTTCCATGAGATGTGCTAATCTGCAGACACAGGGACCTTCCAAAACCAGCCTTTATCAGGTAAGAAGAAATTATATCTCATTTTGAAGTAGTTTTATAACCTTGACACGAATTGTTTGGCAAACTATTCCCACGTGAAGCCAAGTTCTACCTATAGTTAGAATTGCAACCAGGGTTTTGTCTCAAGGTACAGCCATCCTCCTCTTGATAATATAAGCCACTGTCCCTTTCCCTTCCTCCTCTCTCCCCTTTTCCTTCCCTCTTCCCTTCCCTCCTTCTTTCATTCACTCAACAAAGTATTTCTTGCGCACGTGCTACTTGTCAGCGCTGATGACACTGAAGGAAACTGACATGGTTGCTGCCTTCATATTGCTTACAGTTTACCAGGATCCCTTAAACTGTTCTTTCCAGGGAATACCCATCCTGGTCCACATTTGTCCAGACACTTTCACTCACTCCTTCCTTTGTCTCCCAACAAAGGTATCAGCCAGGGCCCCCTTGGCAGAGCCCCAGAAGTGCTCCCAGGAGGCGCAGGCTAGACTCCTGGATATTTTCAGCTGATTTCCGGAGCGGCCCCTCTGGGCTCGGGCTGCACTGTGCTCACTTTTCCAAAAAGGCACTCACTGTGCTGTGGTGAAACGCTCACCGGCACATTGCATCCCTCTCTCGCCACCTCTTCTACAAGCTTTTTGAATGTAGGGGCCAGGCCTGCCTAACTCAGGTTTTTAATCCCGAGCCCCAGCGCAGAGCTCAGGAGCAGCGGGTACCCAGTAAATGTTTAATAAATGAACAAATGAGTTTTCTGCTCTAGCTGACTGCCTCGAATCACTTCCAAATGAGTCATTCAAGTGTTCCTTCCTGGATCTCTTTTCCCACCCTCCTCTCAGGCTTTTCAAAGGAAAAAGCACCTCACTGATGTGGGAAGTCTTACTTCCCTGCTTTAGGGCAGCCAAAGGGTTTCTTCCTCATCTGTCTGAACAGATTTGTTGGCTTCAAAAGACATGGTATTTTGGAGAGCTGCTGAATGCTTGGCTCCTGGAGGTTTATTTCAGGCAATCATGTCAGATATCGCATTAAAACAAGAGCCCAAGGCACAGGACCCACATGCACGAGGTAGAGAGCAGCTCTTTCCACTCTCCCCAAGGCTCCAGCCTCCGTGGTCCATCTTTGGATCACCTGTCAACAAAAGCTTGAGCCCTGGGTTGCAAAGACCCATATCCCAGATTTCCCCGAGCTTCAGTAAAATAACCACCAAAGGCGACAACCACGGGCCTGCAAGTCAGGATACTGGGTTCAAACGGTGACCTTCCCAACCCACTGTCATCCGGGGAAGCAGTTTAACTTCTCTGGGTCTAGTTTCTTTTATGAAAATGAGAAGATGGAATCAGATGGATTCCTAAACCTCTTCCAGTTCTAAAGCATCAACGGGGATGGGGGGCGCCTGGCTGGCTCAGTCGGTGGAGCATGTGACTCCTGATCTCAGGGTCATGAGTTTGAGCCCCATGTTGGGTATAGACATTACTTAAATAAATAAAACGTAAAAACATAAAAATAAAAAAAAAATAAAGCATCAATCGGAAACATAACTTTTTTTGAATCACGAGCTTCACCGCTCTTGTGGCATTGGACGCTTACAAGAATCCTGTGACTCCTAAATCAAATTACCTACTCACATTCGTGTTAGGAAACGTGGGCAGTGGGCTCACGACCTTCCCCAGGTGATCCAGAGCTCCTGGGTCTTTTTGCCAGACCAGAATGACGGCACAGTGGCCACCAGAGCCGCCTCATTTCCAGGATCCCAACCAACCGTCTTTCCTTCCTAACCCCCACATCCACGTGTCACTCAGAAACAGCCATGACAAAAACCCTAACTCAAAGGCCACTCGACTTCCATTCTGAGGAGGGACCCGGGCTTTCTCCAAATCCCAAACGACTTCCCTCCCGCCAGCGCTCCTGCCTCTCTTTCCATTCCAGATTTGGGAGCAGGGGAGCAGGAGTAAGACACCGATTAAAAGGCCTCCGCGCTAAGGCCCCGGGTGGCCATGGGAACGAGGGCCCAGCCTCCGGCGCTGCCATGGCAACGCGCTCCCCCAGTGGCCGGCGCCAGTGCCCATCAGAGCGTGCAGGTGGCGCCCTCTCGGGAGAGGGGCCCGGCGGGAAGCGGGGGCGGCGGCGGCCTCTCGGTCTCGCCCGGGCCCGCCCCCTCCCGGGCCCGCGGCTCCCCGCCGCCCCGCCCCCTGCGCCTACCTGCGAGGGTCACGGCCCCCGCGCGACCACCGCCCACGGCAGGGCCGCCTCTGTGCCGCGGCTCCTCTTCCCGAATCGCCCTCGGGCTCGCCTCGCCTGCCCGGCCGGGCCGACGCACTGCCCGCGGACGCGGAGTGACCCCCCGAACACCTCCGTCCCGCGCGGCGTCCCCGGAAATGCGGGGCCGCGGCCAAGCCCCGCCCCGCCCCGCCCCTGTTTATGGGAACTGTCCGGAGGCGCCCTCGGGGGATCGCCCGCTGCCCAGCGGGGCCCTGCCACTGCCACGCGCCCCGGGGCGGGGGCGGTCACTCTAGACTCGCCGCTGTACCCGTCTCCCCCGGTCGGGATGCCTCCACTTACAGCTCGTCAGCCCAAGGTGGCCGCGGGGGCTTCGGGGGCCGCGGAATTGCGCCCTCCCTGACCTTGGGAAGCCAGGCCTCGCTTGTCCTGGGCCCCGCCAGGGACGGACTCACTAGCTAAACCGACAGGCGGGAGTTGGGGTCCTAGATCTACTACCAGCTAACTGGCTGTGTTACCTAGGACGGGATCCTTAACCTCTCTGAGTGGGCATCAGTACCGTAGAGACCTCACAGGGTTGTGGTGAGAAGTGCATTTATGTAGGCACACACCTGGCGCATGGTCAGCTCTCAATAATGGCAGTATTGTTTCCAACGAGAGGCAAGTGAGAGCCCAGCGCAGAGCCACCCTCCACGAAACCACCCACGTCTCTGCCCGCGGTAAATACTGCTCGCAGCGTCCCTTGACCTGCCTTGGGCCACGCTATGAAAGGGAAACGAAAAGAAACGAGATCTGCAGGAGGGGTGAGAGATACGGTTATAAATATCCAGCATTTATCAAGTGACCTTGGCTCGTCCCTCTCCAGCCCTTGTATCCTGGCTGTCCTGTCTTCCAGGAAAGCAACAGCGGTTCTCAGGGCGGTTCCTGAAATAACCAGTTCTGGGAGTGTAAGTGGCTGAGCCGGCCAGAGCTGGCTGGTCAAGGGGATGGGGAAACAGGAAGACAAGTGCCAGCCTTTCCCCCTTCAGGTGAGGCCAGGCCAGGCCTAAGTGCCTGCGCACTGCTCCTCTGACCTCTTCCCTTGTCTTCCCTCAAAGGGACGGCCGGACTCCCGCCGACAGTGCTCCCCCCCATAAAAAGGTAGAGTGGTTATTTTGTTGTCTGTCTACAAAAGTGAACACATATTTACTGCAAAAATGATGGAAAACAGAAACACAATGAAAAATACCCATAATTTCACCTGCCCGGAGACCACCAGGGTTAATATTTTCTGAAGTTTTTTTGTTTGTTTTTGTTTTTTTTTTTTTTAAGTTTTAGAGTGAGAGTGTAAGTGGGGGAGAGGGGCAGAGAGAGACAGAGAGGGAATCCCAAGCAGGCTTGCCGCTCAGCCCTGCGGAGCCAGACCCGGGGTTCAATCCCATGACCTTGGGATCATGACCTGAACCGGAATCAAGAGTTGGTCGCTCAATCGACTGAGCCACCCAGGCTCAGATTTAATTTCTATGTAATAAAGATTTAATTTGTATGTAATAAAGTGCACGAATCTTAAGTCTACTGGTGTTCATATTTTGGTGATTGTCCTAGCTCTTTTCTATGCACAGTTTACATTTAAAACTTTTAGTAAAAGGATTATTCCGTGCATACTCTTCTGTGATTTCTTCTAGGATGACAGTATATCACAGACACTTTTCTCTAACATTAAAAAAAAAAAAATCCTTGCATATTTTTTATTTTTTAAATGTTTATTTTTGAAGGAGAGAGAGACAGAGTGTGAGTGGGGGAGGGGCAGAGAGAGAGGGAGACACAGAATCTGAAGCAGGCTCCAGGCTCCCAGCTGTCTGAGCACAGAGCCCGATGCGGACTCGAACCGGGAAATCATGACCTGAGCCGAAGTGGGACGCTTAACCGACTGAGCCACCCAGGCGCCCCGACCTAGCTTTATTTTTAATGTATTCTATCATGTGAATGTAGCATACATTTTTAACCAGGTCTACTACTGGGTATCTATCTCCCTTCCAATTTGTTCATTTTGGTAAGTAATGTGCTATGAGCATCCTTGTCAATAAACCTCTATATACTTCCTCAATAATTTCCTTTTGTCTTGTATTCTTCCTTCCTCCTCATAGTCTCCACTTAGTAGTAAAACGTGCTGCATTTATAGCGAAGGTAGCGCAGTTCATTTGTGCAAGACCTTAAACCGTGTTCATTAGTCTTACGAGCGCTGCCTTCCCAACAAGCTGGGGGGCGGGGCAGGAGGAGGTGCTAAAATCCCACCACCGGCACCGAGAGCACTTTGCATCCTGCTGAGCCAGGGCCGCGGGGAGGAGTTCCTGGAGTCTAGGCCTCCCCCGTGGGGCCTCAGAGCCCCAGAGGGCTTAGGCAACGGTGACCCATTTGGTCCCCAGACCAGCCCTGAGCCCTCAGGAAAGGGATGCTCCCCACCACCTCCCCTCCCTTCCTTTTCTGTCTCTACCATCCCTTCTAACTTCCTCTCCCTCCTCCCTTTTCTGCCCCTTCTCCCCATCCCCCTTCCCCGCCTCCTCATCTCCAACCTTCTTCCAGCCTTCTAATGAAAAAAAAAGGGAAAAATCTTTAATGCATTGAGAAAAGACCTTATCTTTAATGTTAGTGATCCGCCTGCCCCGCTCCCACTCCCTTTCCTAGCTGTGGGACCTCAGGTGCAGAAAGCCCTGAGTTAATCACCTCGGTTCCCAGCACAAGGTCCCCATTGGTCAGCACATGGTCCCTTGATTAATGTAGCTGTTCATTTCCTTTTATCCGCTGCACTCCTCCTCCCCCTCCCTCCCCTCCCCACCCCGCAGGCTACTAAGGTGTTTAATATACATGCCTTTGTTCCTATGCATTCTTGCAAAATGTATTGTAGAATGGTATGCATATGCTTTTTAAGAAACTTTCATGTTTTGAAATGGTCATAGACTCACAGAAAGTGACAAAAATAGTACACAGGGTCCTGTGAACACTTCCCCCAACTTCCCCCGATGGTGATGTTATACAGCTGTAGTATACAAGATCCAAACCAAAGAAACTGACATCCATATAATACTGTTAAATAGATGACAGACCTTACCGTTCAGTTCTCACCAATTATTATAACGATCTTATTTGTGTGCGTGTGCGTACGTGAGCACAGCTTTACACTATTCGACCCCATGAATGCCTCTGTGTAGTCACCACCACAGTCAAGATACAGAACTGTTCCGGCACCACAGAGGATCTCCTTTCGGAGCACACCCTTCACGGTCACATGCCCTCCCCCACGTGGTCCCTGAGCCCTGGCAACCACTAATCTCTTCACCACCTGTATAGTTTTGTCATTTCAAGAATGTTATATAAATGAAACCTTTTGAGAATGGCTTTTCTTACCAACCATAATGCCCTCACAATACATTCAGGTTGTTTTATATATTGATAGTTCTTTCCTTTTTCTTGCTGAGTAGTAGTCCATGGCATGGGTATTCCAGGGTGCAACTAGCCACCCCCCCGAAGGATAGTTGGGTTGCTTCCAGTTTGGGGCTATTACAGATAAAGCTGATTTGAACGTTCACGTACAGGTTTTGTATGAACACTTCATTTCTTTGGGATATATGCTCCAAGGCTGCCGCTGTCTTGTGGTAAGTGAATGTTTAGTTTTATAAAAAATTACCACGTTATTTTCCAGAGTGGCTGTACCATGTTACATTCCCGTCAGCAATGTATAGAGGTTCCAGTTTTTCGACATCCTTGCCAGCATTTGGTGTTATCACTGTTTTATTTTTCAGCCATTTTAATGGGTGCATGGTGACAGCTCGTTGTGGTTTTAATTTACATTTCCCCGATGGCTGATGATGTTGAATGTCTTTTCATTACTAATTTGCTACCCACATCTCTTCTTCGGTGAAATGTCTATTCATGTCTTTGGCTCACTTCCGCTTGGATTGTTTTGCATTTTTAATTTACATAAATGACATTTTGTTATATACCTCATTCAGTTTCTTAGCTTTTTTATTTCTCAGACCCATCCATGCTGCTGCGGGTACATCTAATCGACTGCTCCTAGCTGCTGCAGGGTACCCCAAAGTATCCATCCACCTTTTATCTGTATATGTCCCCAGGAATGGACACCCAAATTGTCTACAACTCCCCAACCCTGAAAATAACTCTACAGTGAATGTCTTCTTGCTTCTCTACCTTACAAGAATCTCTTTGACATCATTCATAGGTATGACTTGCTCTGGGGTCACAGGCCACCCTCTCCACAAGCTCACCAGCTGAGGACCCCTGAGACCATACAGTATGTCCTCATTTGTGTGGGACTGCTTCTACTCAGCATAATATTTTCGAGAGGTCCAGGGTTGTATCAGTAATTCATTCTTTTATATCATTAAGTAGTATTCATTGTATGAATACTAATTTGTTTCATCTATTGATGAGTATTTGGGTTGTTTCTTAGTTTAGGAGGTATGGGCTCCTATGACTAACATTGCTAACAACTGTTTTAATTTGTATTTCTTTTTTTTTTAATGTTTATTTACTTGCTTGTTTATTTTTAACATTTATTTGTTTTTTGAGAGAGAGATAGAGAGCACAAGCAAGGGAGGACAGAGAGAGGGGGACAGAGGATCTGAAGCAGGCTCTGTACTGACAGCAGGAAAGCCTAACACAGGAGTTGAACTCACGAACCTTTAGATCACAGCCTGAGCCAAAGCCAGACGCTTAACCGACTGAGCCACCCAGGCGGCCCTGTGTTTCTTGGATTTCTAATACATCTTAATATCTCCTATGTGTATTGCCTTTTATATTTCTCCTTGTGTAAATCACCTATTTACATCTTTGTTTTCCCCCATTTGAGTCCCATCTTTTTCTTATTGACTTGCAGAAGTTTGTGGCATATTCTGAATCTAGACATTAGTCCCTTGTCAGCTTTACAGATTTTATTTTTAAGTAATCTCTAACCCCCACATGGGGCTCGATCCCACAACCCCAAGTTCAAGAGTTGCATCTCTACTGACTGAGACAGCCAGGCGCCCCCTCTGGTCAGCTTTAGATGTCACAAACATATTCTCCCAAACTTGCCACCTGTTAACCTTGTCAGTGTATCCATCATCGGGCAGAAATCTTTAATTGGGATTAATCGAACTGATCCATCTTTTCTCTTTGCAGTTTCTGCTTTTGAAATTTCAAGAAGTTCATTCCTGCCCCAAGGTCACAAACATATTCTTCAACATTTTACATTGTTAACTTCAGAGTTTTCTGGACACATTTAGGTTTTTAATCCATATGAGGTCCGCTTTGTTCATGTGATGCTAGGTTTGGAATTCAGTTTTATTTTTTTCTGCCAAGGGAACCACTTTTCCCAAAGCTAGAGTCCCGTGGGCCTCAAATTTGAGCCTCTATCAAAATCAGAAGAAAGCTTGTTGAAGCACAGGTTGCTGGGCCCCACCCAGCTGATTCAGTAGACCTGGGGTGGGACCTGAAAATCTGCATATCTAATAAGTTCCCAGGTAATGAGGTGACGCCACTGGTGGAGGCAGAGGAAACACACTTGGAGAACAACTGCCCTCGACAAAAAACCTTGAACCTCATGGATTTTGTTCTCCAGCTCACTGGCATCCCCATAGTGGCCTACTTCTCGACTATGTTCCGTCCTGCACTCCTCCCCTACCTTCCCCAGGTCTCCCCGGACGTGGGACTCCATCCACACATGTTACGACCACATCCCCGTGCTCCTCCTGAACCACACTCTTCCAACCTCTGGCAAAAGCCTTAAGGTTGTCCGCCTCCTTAAGGTTGGCCGCTCCCTTGTAGTCGCTGGACACCTCGGCACATGGCTCCCCACCCTTGTTTCCAACTAAAGCCCTGTCTCTGTCTTGGGTGACTTCGGCGTCCACATGGAAGATACGTCCTACGTCTGGTTTCTCAGGTCTCCAGGGACCTCCCCCACCTCACCCCGACACCACCTCCCTTTTACCATCAATAACAGCTCCATCACCAAGACCCCAAAGCCGGGCATCTCTCTCCCTGGCCACAATCTCTGTTCCTTCCAACTTTCTGCTTCAACACGCTCCCTCTCACCTTTTTGGGACCTCACCAGCATCTCTGCCTTCTCCCGACCCATTAGCCTTTCCCTTTTTCCATTCCCTCCCTACCCAACTTAGACTCGCCATTGCAACAACCTTCCCCAAGCTCCCTCGCTGCCATATTTTCACTGCTGGGCCAAAGCCCTGCATCGGCTGTGGACCCTACCTTCCTGCTACCTCTTCCTGAGCGGTAGCCAGGAGCTTCATTCACAGGGGAGGCTCCGCTGCCAGTCCAGGGGCAAGTGCACGCTGCCCGCTGTCCTACTGGGTTCTCTGCTCACTTCTCTGTGCCGCCGTCTACAACGACACCTCTCCCTCCTCCCCCTGCTTCCAACGTGCAAAACAGAAGTCAGCAGAGGGGGTGTCCCTTATCTCTTTCCTATTTGCAGAGAGCAAGACCCAGACCACTTTCACGAAGAGGGTGATGGTCTTGGGACAGAGAGCACGCCAAAACCAGGTTACGAAAACTGCAGCTATTTTAAATGTTCAGGCACAACAGTCAGTGCTTTTCAACACGACCACGCAAATCCAATGGCTATAGGTACAGATACACTCGACCGTAATATCCAAAGTCTAAAGCTGAGGCCCTTGCTGAATGGGAGAACCAGCTGAAGGGCCCTCCTGGACGCTGGGTAGGCTCCCTCTTCCTCCAACCTTCTTCAGGACTTTCTCTCCTGGCCTTTACCCCACCACTGTGGAGGAGCTCTACCTTGGCCGCACCGTTGCCATCATTGGAAAGCTGGCTACACCTGCAGTCTGCCTATCTATTTATCTGCCTACCTGTCATCTATCTATTATCTATCTGCCTATCTATCTATCTATATTTCTATCTTTCTATTTATAACCTTTCTTTCTTTCTATCTATCTATCTATCTGTCTGTGTGTTTGTCTATCATCTATCTATATTTCTATTATCTATCTATCTATCTAAGTAAGCTTTACAGCCAACATGAGAGCTTAAACTCAAGACCCCAAGATCAAGAATCATATGCTTTACCCACTGAGCCAGCCAGGCACCCCACCTGCAGACCATTTAAATATGACTCTTTGGGGGCAGGCCCACATCAGTCTTGTCTCAAGCTCCTGGGTGACCCCAGCTGACAGCTGAGATTGACAAGCTGCCCTATAGGAAATGCTCCTCCTCCCGGCATCCCCTCCCCTGTTCTTTGTGTCCCACGCCCACTCTCTCCACTGGTTTGTTCCTAAAAGCTTTTCAATATGCTCAAATCTCTCCCATTTAAAAAAATAAATTACACACACACACACACACACACACACACACACACACACACACACAAATACTCCTTGACTTCCACATTGCACTGTGAACCCCTTCCCACCCCAGGGCTCTTACCTAGAAGGTTCTCTTCTGGTCTCCAGCTGGATCTAGACTGGTAACTCCTCGTTCAACCCTTAGCACTGCTTTAGTGTGTGCACAGATCATGTGGGAGAATTCGTGTTAAAACGCGGGTTTAGGTACTGCAGGTCTGGGGTGGGAGGGCTCTTCATTGTGCTCAACTTCAAGTGGCAAAGCTTCGACCCCTGCTCACATCCTCTCCTCCGGAAAAGCTCCCCAGACCTCCCTAAATTAAATCTGCCCATCAGATGGGATTAAATCCGCTCCCCCCCGCCCCCCTCCCCCATCCCGCTCTGCTGATCTGTTTCTCCCAGCACTTACCTACTGCGTTTGGTAATTGTGCTTGGCATTGTTTGTTCACAGTCTACTCCCCCATGAAACGAGCATGGGACATACCGTTCTGGGTATTCTGGTGTCACCAGAGCCTCATACAGTGCCTGGCACATGGCAGGCCCCCTACAAACCTCTGTAGGATGAGTGAAGGAATACATTAACCAGTCAGTCAAAGGGGGGACAGAACTGGGGTGCCTGGGTGTCTCAGTTGGTTAAGCATTCGACTTTGGCTCAGGTCATGATCTCACGGTTCATGCCTTCAAGCCCCACGTCGGGCTCTGTGCAAACGGCTCAGGCCTCTCTCTCTGCCCTTCCCCCGCCCCCCCTCTCAAAAATAAATAAACGTTAAAAAATTTTTTTAATTAAAAAAAAAGTGCAGAACTGCTCCTGTTCTCAGGTGGGGCGTGGGGGCCTCCAGGGGGCCTTCTGCCCTGAGCTTGTGGGGCTGCCTGTTCCCCCTTTCAACACCTCTCCTCTCCCTGGGCCTCTTGTCCCCGAGACCAGGAACTGAGAAAATGGGCTACACGTCTACGTCTCCAGGGGTGATCTGCCCATCACTGACCCCCCAAAAGGAAAACAGGCGCAACAAATCCTTCTAGTTCCTTGAAGACGGATCTGTTTCTCTGTTGTTGTTCAGTGCCGTGTTCAAAGGGTTAAAGCGTTTACAGAAAGGGAGGGACCTCCCTCTGGCCCTCCCTGACAACTCTTGAGATGCTCTGCAAAAGGTCAGATGTTTCCAGCATCTCAACAGACAGCCTGTGTCTGTTTAAAGGGAAGACAACGAGTTCCCGGCCCTCCGCCAGCCTTCGCAGCCGGCCAGAAAGCCCTTCCTCCCCCTCGAGATGGCCATGGGCAGACCAGAGTTCTCCAGGCTCCGGCCTGGAGTCCCGCCAGCCTGCCGAAGGCTGGCATCCGACCAACAGGGCACACACACCAACTGCTCGGGCCTGTGATGCATCAGGCGTGATGGGGGCAGGGAGGCAATTTCCTGTGGACATTGAGTATTTTCGGTGGGAAGGACTGTATTCTGACCCTGTCATTTAGCGACGAGGCTCGGGCAGTGGTGGCTGTCATGTCGTATAGAAGATCCTGGACCGGGAATCAGAAAACCTGTGTTCGGGGGAGCCTGGCTGGCTCAGTCCGTGGAGCATGCGACTCTTGATCTCGGGGTCAGGAGTTCAAGCCCCCACAATGGGTGTAGAGATTGCTTAAAAATACTTTATGGGCGCCTGGATGGCTCAGTTGGTTAAGCACCCAACTCAATTTTGGCTCAGGTCATAATCTCACGGTTTGTGGGTTCAAGCCCTGTATTTGGCTCCAAGTAGGGCATGAAACCTACTTAAAAAGAAAGAGAGGGAGGGAGGGGAGGGATGAAGGAAGGAAGGAAGAGGGAGGGAGGGAGGGAGGGAGGAAGAGGGAGGGAAGGAGGGAGGGAGGGAGGAAGGAAGGGAGGAAGGAAGGAAGGAAGGAAGGAAGGAAATCTGTGTTCAAAATCCCAATCCAGTTCTGGGACCATGAGCTGTGGGCTCTTGGACACAGAGTGGGTCCTTTCTATGTATCTGTGTCCATTAGTAAAAAGTGGGTACAAATACCCTCTCACTCCTGATAGCTTGCTAAAGGTCACACACAATACAACAAAGGTTTCCTGACTCCTGGCCTCCGATCCCAGGTCCCTCTAGAGTTGAGCAGATTACTTTGAGCATTGATAGAAAATAAAAAGTAGCTAAAGACACATCTAAATAACCTTTGGCTTTTGTTACTTAATCATATTCTTTTGTAGAAAAATTAGCATACAAAAAATTCATATCTCCATTCCCTAGAGTTAATAACTACTACTCAGATTCTGGCATTCGTTTGTTCATATTTTCAATGTATAGAGTATATACTTTCAGGCTTTTTTCAACAACAAGATCATAGAATATATAGATTTTTAGATACGCATCGCTCTTTTCTACACAACATTTCATTGGACAATTTACAGCATTTTTTGTCTAGACATAGTGAGACAAACAAAGCATTTTATGATTTGTTTAATCCCCTCTCGCTAGACATGTAGGCTGTTTTTAATTTTTCGTCATGAGCAACAAAATTCTACCTTTATTCACTTGTTTTATTTTCTCAAGATAAATTCGTCTCAGTGGACAGTGGAATCAAAAGGTCTATTTTTTTTTTTTTTAAGTCATCTCCACCCCTGGGACGCCTGGGTGGTTCAGTTGGTTAAGTGTCTGACTCTTGATTTGGGCTCAGGTCATGATCTCACGGTTTGTGGATTTGAGCCCTGAGTCAGGCTCTGCTGACAGTGCAAAGCCTGCTGGAAATTCTCTCTCCCTCTCTCTCTCTCTCTCTCTCTCTCTCTCTCTCTGCCCCTCCCCCCAATAAATAAATAAACTTAAAAAAAAAGTAATCTCTACCCCCAGTGTGGGGCTTGAACTCAAGACCCCAACATCATGAGCCCCATGCACCTCCAGCTGAGCTGGCCAGGCGCCCCTGAAAGATCTATATATTTTTATTTTTTTAATGTTTATTTATTTTTGAAAGAGAGACAGAGCATGAGCAGGGGAGGAGCAGAGATAGAGGGAGGCACAGAATCCAAAGCAGGCTCCAGGCTCTGAGCTGTCAGCACAGAGCCTGATGGGGCTCGAACCCACGAACCGTGAGATCATGACTGTGCTGAAGTCGGATGCTTAACTGACTGAGCCACGCAGGTGCCCCAAGATTTTCTTTTTTCTTTCTTTAAAAAGATTTTTTTTGGGGCGCCTGGGTGGCGCAGTCGGTTAAGCGTCCGACTTCAGCCAGGTCACGATCTCGCGGTCCGTGAGTTCGAGCCCCGCGTCGGGCTCTGGGCTGATGGCTCGGAGCCTGGAGCCTGTTTCCGATTCTGTGTCTCCCTCTCTCTCTGCCCCTCCCCCGTTCATGCTCTGTCTCTCTCTGTCCCAAAAATAAATAAAAAACGTTGAAAAAAATTAAAAAAAAAAAAGATTTTTTTTTTTATGCTTTTATTTTTAGAGAGAGAGACAGAGTGCAAACAGGGGAGGGGCAGAGAGAGAGGGAGACACAGAATCCAAAGCAGGCTCCAGGCTCCGAGCTGTCAGCACAGAACCTGACGCGGGGCTCAGACTCACAGACCACGAGATTGTGATCTGAGCCAAAGTCGGACGCTTAACCCACTGAGCCACCAGGCGCCCCTATTTTTTTTTTTATTTTTTTTTTTAACGTTTATTTATCTTTGAGACAGAGAGAGACAGAGCATGAACGGGGGAGGGCCAGAGAAAGGGAGACACAGAATCAGAAGCAGGCTCCAGGCTCTGAGCTGTCTGTCAGCACAGAGCCCGACGTGGGGCTCGAACTCACGGACCGGACCGTGAGATCATGACCTGAGCCAAAGTCGGACGCTTAACCGACTGAGCCACCCAGGTGCCCCTGGGCGCCCCTATTTTTAAGGCTTCTGATGCATGCTGCCAGATTGTCCTCTAGAAATGTCACGATTGTTGTATCTTAAAACAACATATTTATATATGAAGACTGCTCCTTTCACTAGAAAACTGTTCTCTTTAGGGGGCCTGGGTGGCTCAGTCAGTTAAGCATTCGACTTCAGCTCAGGTCATGATCTCACGGTTCATGGGTTCGAGTCCCACGTCAGGCTCTGTGCTGACAGCTCAGAGCCTGGAGCCTGCTTCGGATTCTGTGTCTCCTTTTCTCTCTGCACCTCCTTCACTCACGCTCTGTCTCTCTCTCTCTCTCTCTCTCTCAAAAATAAATAAACATAAATTTTAAAAATTTAAAAAAAGAAAAGAAAAGAAAACCGTTCTCTTTAACAGGACACTCAGCTCGGAAAGACAGAGTAGGAAGGAGCAGAGCCCAGATCAGTTGACGCAGGGCGGCTGTTTTGCACCTGACCCACGGCTCTCTCACTGGCAGCCTCTGCCCGGCTGTAAAGATGCCCCCCCCCCCCAGTCTGCATTCCCTAGAGTTAATAACTACCACTCATATCCACAGCTGGGGCTGTGGATACAAGAGAACCTCCAGATACCGCCCTAGAAAACTCTGATGGAGGGATAAGTGCTTTTTTCCCCCCGTATTGATTTGTGCATATTGACATCGCCAGTCTTCTGAACAACCACCCTGCAGCACTCCTTAGTGCTTCGTTAGACATGACTACTTTTGTAAGCCACCGCTTATTAAGGGTTTGATTCACACTAGGGCATTTCATTGCTACATTCATCCAGGAAGCAGGTGCTAATGAGAAACCTGAGTTTTGGGTGGATCGAACATCTTATCTCAGGGAACACAGCAGGTAGATAGCTTACTTAGGATTCAAACCTAGGTCTGTCTGACTACAGAATCTGGGTTATATTTTGAAATTACTGCAAAACTACTCTGTGTATCAGTGTGAACAAGGCCTGGAAGGGTGCAGTCGGTTTGCCATGGGCGGTAGACGTCACCAGGGCTCACGGACTCCCCCAGCTCTCTTCTCTTCCGAGTATACTTCCGAGGATCGTACTTCCTCCGGAAGTTAGGTGGCCATGTGACTTGCTTTGGCCAATGAAATGTGAGGAAGGGTGACATGTGCCCCTTCTGGGGGAGGCATTGGAGAACCCGTGTGTGGTTCTTAGGCTTTCTTCCCCTGCAGTGGTGAACCCTGAAGTCTCACATGGGGACAGTGACATCATACAATGACAGTGGGGCTCTGATGACTACAAAGAGATGAGCCTTTGAGAGCCTTGCTGGGAATGAAGCGTGGGCAAGAAATAAATCTTTGTTATTTTAAGTCACTGAGATGTTCAGAGGTGTTTGTTACTAGAGCATAACCTGGCCTGTCCTGATGGATGCGGGTCCTGATGGGGGCTTTTCAGGTCTTTGTCTAAATTTTTCTGGAGGTTTTATCTTTTTACAATGGGAAGATATCTACTTTTTTTTTTTTTTAATTTTTTTTTTCAACTTTTTTTTTTTTTAATTTTTATTTTTGGGACAGAGAGAGACAGAGCATGAATGGGGGAGGGCCACAGAGAGAGGGAGACACAGAATCGGAAACAGGCTCCAGGCTCTGAGCCATCAGCCCAGAGCCCGACGCGGGGCTCGAACTCACGGACCGCGAGATCGTGACCTGGCTGAAGTCGGACGCCCAACCGACCGCGCCACCCAGGCGCCCCAGATATCTACTTTTTAAAATGAGTCATAATACGGGGCGCTTGGGTGGCTCAGTCGGTGAAGCGTCTGACTTCAGCTCAGGTCATGATCTCATGGTCTGTGAGTTCGAGCCCCACGTCAGGCTCTGCACTGACAGTTCGGAGCCTGGAGCCTGCTTCGGATTCCGTGTCTCCCTCTCTCTCTGCCCCTCCCCCGCTCATGCTCTTTCTCTCTCTGTCTCAAAAATAAAAACATTTAAAAATTTTTTTTAAAAAAGTCATAATACAGATTCACACGAACAAGAACATCATGTACACAGGGCTGTGCCTTAAAACTGACCATTTTCTTTTTCTTAAGTTATTTTTTAAAGAATGTTTAATTTTATTTTTTTATTTGAAGGGATAATATGAATGTTTTGATAATATTTTTATATCTATGCAGAACCATAAACAATTTTTCTGGTTTATAATATTTAATTTTGTCCTACCGTATATGACATTTCATTTTTGTGAAATGACTATGTATTTCTTTAAAAACACTTGTGAGGGGCGCCTGGGTGGCGCAGTCGGTTAAGCGTCCGACTTCAGCCAGGTCACGATCTCGCGGTCCGTGAGTTCGAGCCCCGCGTCGGGCTCTGGGCTGATGGCTCAGAGCCTGGAGCCTGTTTCCGATTCTGTGTCTCCCTCTCTCTCTGCCCCTCCCCCGTTCATGCTCGGTCTCTCTCTGTCCCAAAAATAAATAAACGTTGAAAAAAAAACAAAAAAAAACCCCCAAAACAAACAAACAAACAAAAAACACTTGTGAGGGGTGCCTGGGCGGCTCAGTCGGTTGAGCATCCGACTTTGGCTCAGGTTCTGATCTCACCGTTCATGAGTTCGAGCCCATCGGACTTGCTGCTGTCGGTGTGGAGCCCGCTTTGGATCCTCCGACCTCTCTCTGCCCCTCTTCTGCTTGGGCTCTCTCAAAGATAAATAAAAACATTAAAAAAAAAAAAGAATGTTTAATTTTACTTTTAAGTAATCTCTAATCTCCCCACCCAACATGAGGCTCAAACTCACAACCCCGAGATCAAGAGTCGCATGTTCTCCTGACCGAGCCAGCCAGACACCCCCAAAATGACCATTTTCTATGTCACTTTACATAATCTACTTCACTCTTTTTAGTACCTCCATAGTATTCTGTTCTCTGGATACAGACCACTAACGCCAGACATGTGGGTTAATTCTGATTATTCACAAAATACCTGCTGTAAGGGGCACTTGGGTGGCTCAGTCAGTTGAGTGTCCAACTCTTGCTTTCGGCCCAGGTCACGATCCCAGGGTGGTGGGATAGGAGCCCCCCCTCGGGCTCCACCCTGAGCATGGAGCCTGCTTAGGATTCTTTCTCTCTCCTGCTCTGCCCCTCCCACCCCCCAAATAAATAAATGGACTTAAAAAAATATACGCTCTAAGCTACAGCTAGACTGTTGCAACATTTATGGGAAAGGAAGTACTAATATTTATTTTTCTTTTTTCGGTTCGTCTCTGGCCGTGCAGAGCCTGAGCTGGGCACCCAAGGGGCCCGTGCACACCCCCCGGGGGTGAGTGAATAAGCCGGGCGCGCCTGCACCCGCACCCTCGCCAGGACACGCGGCCGGGGACGCGGCCGGCCGGGGCCGGTGTGTGTGCACGCGTGAGGGCTGGGATGGGGCCCCCGGAAGAGCAGGGCAGGGAAGCATGTATGCACCACACACAACGGGGGCGAGATGACCCTGACTCATAGGTCCAGGCGTGGAAGGTAACGGCCGGGAAACTCCGGGGCTTTGAATGAGTTCTGACTCACTGACGTCTCACTTCTCGGTTCTCCTCCAGCGTCTCGCTGCACAGTCTCCGGGAAGGGCTTGTGACGTTAATCACTGGGATCCTGAGAAAGAGGAGCGCTGCCCAGAGACAGGGGGCCGAGGGGATGATAATGATGGGCCTCATTCATAGAAGAAGTCCAATCAGCCCTTGTTACGTTAATATTTTGAACGCCCCCCCCCCCCCCCCCGAGCTGACTCCGATTGTACCTGCGGGACGTCCCCCTGAGTGATCCGACTGAAAACACCGATCACGCACTTCATAAGCACTCTTCCCCTTCCTTTATTTCTATTCAGGGGCTGTCTTCCACTCCTTTTCAAGATGAAAATGACTCTATTTATTTCTTTTTCTGATTATAAAGGAAATGCTTGCTCATTATATATAAAAAAAAATTCAGACAGTTCCAAAAAGCATAAAGAAGAGACTGAAAAATCACTCAGAAGGCCATCCCCAGGGACGCCACTATTGGCATTCTTCTTCTTTTTTTTTAAGTTTATTTATTTATTTTGAGAGAGACAGAGACAATGTGAGTGGGGGAGGGGCAGAGACAGAAGGAGGCAGAGACTCCCGGGCAGGCTCTGCACCCTCAGCGCGGAGGAACCCGATGTGGGGCTCGAACCCACGAAGCCGTGAGATCATGACCCCAGCCGAAACCAAGGGTCAGATGCTTAACCGCCTGAGCCACCCAGGCGCCCCATGTCCCTGCTGGCATTCTGAAGCACATCCTTCCAGACGGTGCCTATGTGTCCCTGCACACCCACGCAGGCTTATCTTTGCCAGGTTCCCAGTCAGTATGGATCTCTGCTGTCCTTTGAGGAGTTTCCATGCACGCCATCACACGGGCACAGCTGGGAGCCTCGCCTCCCTCTCCGGCTGCAGGATCCAACGGAAAGCCAGGGCAAGACCTCATAAGCCCTTAATGAGCTTAATAAAGGCACCTAAAGATGCCATTACGATTTTAACAATTTAGACCATGAAGAGCTCCACCCCCCAGGCAGCTGGAAGTGAATCCACATACAGATGCGCGTGGTGAGCCGGGCCTTCGGGTTGGAGTCCGACCAGACGGTTCTGGAGCGGAGTTCTAGACCCGCCTTCCCCACTTTCCTGGCGGCTGGGTCCCTTCGCCTCCAAGCCTCACCTGCCGCTGAATATCCGTGAACCTGAGAGGGCAGAATGCTAAGTACTAAGTACTCTGTGCTATTTAGAGGTCCTTCTCTGATTCCAAGGCCCGAGAGCAGAAGAGAAAGTGGGATGTCCCAGCCATGGAAGAGAGCAAGCGTTTTAGAGTTTCCCTGGCTGAGACCTAAAGGTAACACCTGCATCGACAGAGTCCTAGAACAACCCAGAGCCTACGAGAATCTCGGAGATTAGAGTGCTACCACCCCACACCCCAACGCAGTGAGTCTGAATATACGCACATCTGTAACATGACCCAGTGGAACAATGGGTTTGAGTTGTGAGATGAGGTACCAACGAGGCAGTGCGTTTATTTGAAAGTGCTTTGGGAATCTGAAGTGCGTTCATACCCGCAAAGCTGCCTCCACAGAAGTGCAGACGGGAACAGACACCAAGACATCCGTCCTAAGGCGGGTCTCACGGTTGGTGACAGCTACAGGGAGTACCCGACTGTCCAGTGCTAGGCCCAGCTCTGGAGACGGTGGAAGGAAAGACAGAGAGGCCCTCCCTTCAGGGGGCGTAGATTCCAGCGAAGAGGCAGACGAGAAAAAGGGAGATAGAGGCGCCCGGGTGGCTCAGTCAGGGTTAAGCACCCAGCTTGGGCTCAGGTCATGATCTCGAGGTCCATGAGTTCGAGCCCTGCGTTGGGGTCCTCTGCTGTCAGCACGGAGCCTGCTTCGGATCCTCTGTCTCCCTTTCTCTGCCCCTCCCCTGCTTGTGCACACACGCTCTCTCTCTCAAAAATAAAACAAACATTAAAAAAATTAAAAAAAAAAAGGAGGCCATTTGCAACTACGTGGATGGAACTGGAGGGTATTGTGCTAAGTGAAATTAGTCAGTCAGAGAAAGACAAATATCATAGGACTTCACTCATATGAGGACTTTAAGAGACAAAACAGATGAACATAAGGGAAGGGAAGCAAAAATTATATAAAAACAGGGAGGGGGACAAAACATAAGAGATTTTTAAATACAGAGAACAAACAGAGGGTTACTGGAGGGGTTGTGGGAGGGGGGATGGGCTAAATGGGTAAAGGGGCACCAAGGAATCTACTCCTGAAATCATTGTTGCACTATATGCTAACTAACTTGGATGTAAATTTAAAAAATAAGTTAAAGAAAATACAAAAAAAAAAAAAAAAGAAGGGAGATAAATCAGAACAAGAAACTTTGAGAAGGGCGCTTGGGTGGCTCACTCAGTTGAGCGTCTCACTTTGGCTCAGGTCATGATCTCACGGTTCATGGTCTCGAGCCCCGCGTCAGGCTCTGTGCTGACAGCTCAGAGCCTGGAGCCTGCTTCAGATTCTGTGTCTCCCTCTGTCTCTGCCCCTCTCTCATCGTGTGCTCTCTCTCTCTCTCTCTCTCAAATAAATAAACATTAAAAAAAGAAAAAAGAAACTCTGAGGGACGGAGGTGAGTCCTCTGAGGGTTAGAAAACAGGATGAGGTTGAAAGTGAGGGACAAGGCAGGGGCTGGTTCAGAGGGTGACAAAGAAGGCCTCTCTAAGGAGGTAACATCTAAAGGCTCAAACCTGAGCGACAAGGACAGCCACATGGACACCTGGAGCACACTGTGTTCCGGGGCAACAGGACAGCAAGTGCAAAAGCCCTGAGGCAGGAATAAACTCCCCGTCAAGGGCCTTTCTTTAAGGTTCTGACCGAGAGCTGCCGCGCAGGGAGGGGGGTGGGCAGCCCGGGGTTGCGGTAGGGGTGAAGCAGAGGGAGACAGGCCCCAGTTTGTGTTATACTAGGATCACCCGCCACCGGGTCTGAAGCTCCGTCTCCTACAGGCAGTGTTGGGGGCCCCAGGGAATTGTTAGGGCTTGCAAGGGCTTTCTCCATGAACCGGCACAACCTTCTGAACATCCTTGCCAGGAAAACCGAGAGGCAGAGAGAAAGACAGGTTGCCTCGGGCTGCGGCTCCATTCTTGGGCTGGCATTCAAGCCCCAGGCTCTACCCCCAGGGCCACCCCACCTAAGGAGGATGGGAGGGGGGCTCACTGAAACCACAGAGCTGGAGGGAGGGCCTGGTGTCTCAAGGCTCCCTGCTTCAGCCAGCCAAACTCCAAGGCTGGGCTCTAAAAAGGCAGTGCTTTGCCCAGCTGGGCCCCGTCCTGCATCACCAGGCCCGGCCCTCAGCCCTCGGCGGGCAGGGGCAGCGGCAGGGGCAGGGGCAGGGGGGAGGGGTCAGCTCCCGGAGCCCAGCCAGCCAAGAGCAACCTGATCGAGCAGGAAACAGGCCTTGAGCCAGACAAAGCTTCAGCCGAGCACCTGGAGCCTTTGTTCCCTTTATTCCTGTCGCAGACTTTCCCAGGCACCTGCGGCTGGGCCTCAGGAGCACCTGGGCCCGGAGGGGGCTCCCACGGGATCTGGTTCTCCCGCCACAGGGAGTGGTCCGACTCGTGATCCTGAGGGAGGTCTTGCAGTGCAATAACAAAAACAGTGACAATAGCGTCCACTTACAGAGCTCTTACTGCAGGCCGGGTGTCATTTTTCTTACCCACCCCCCCCAACACCATGAGGTACGTACTGTCATCACCCCCATTTTACAGATTCGGCAATGGAGGCACAACAGAGACCAAAGCCACAAGTGTAAGGAAGTGAAAATAGTAGAGGGACGCTGGGGTGGCTCAGTCAGTTGAGCGTCCGGCTTCAGCTCAGGTCATGATCTCACGGCTTGTGAGTTCGAGCCCCGAGTCGGGCTCTGCGCTGACAGCTCGGAGCCCGGAGCCCGTTTTGGATTCCGTGTCTCTGTCTCTCTCTGCCCCTCCCCCGCTCACACTCTGTCTCCCTCTCTCTCTCAAATATAAATAAACACTAAAAAAAAAGAAAAAATAGTAGGGACTTGGAATCAACAAATCCCAGGGCTCACTGGCCTCTATGACCTTGGGCAAGGCATTTACACTTCAGCAAGCCTGTCACCTGCTGTGTAGATGAAATGATCGGAGGCAGGCAAAGCCGCTGGTGCACGCTTCCTAATCCAGACGCGTCTTTCTGTCCTCCCTACTTCCTATAGCTCCGTGACCTGGGCGTGTACTGCTGAGCCTCAGTTTCCTCATCAGAGAAACTAGGTGAATAGTGTTACCTAAGAGGGCTGTTGAAAGCCTGAAGTGCCTCTGGCAGGAACGCCTGATTTTTCAAAACAGCCACACTCCTGGGACCGTCCGAGGAAGACGCCATCGTCCAAAACTTCCCTCTTGCTCTCTACCGAAATAAACAACAACAAAACCCAAACAGAAAAACCAGCCTTAGAGCCATTCCCCCTGCGAAACAAAAAGCCAATATTACGCTGCTGGGCTCAGAAGATTTTCTCAGGAGGAAATCCAGAAGCGACAGCTTAAGCCATAATTCTCTCTAGATCCACACCCTGAACAGAAGGCCTCACCCACAGCAGCCGGGACAAGAAGGACAGTTGTAGGTTCATGCAAAGTGCAGGGGAGATCCACCCGAGATTCCACCACCCAGACACACACACACACACACACACACACACACACACACACACCCCTTCCTCTCCTATAAATCAGCCTGTATTCATCAAGTTCTTGTCTTCAGCAAGGGCACCATGGGCATGTACCGTCCTTGTCCTCAATAACAGGGAATAATCACAAAACGTATGTGCAGTCACTGTCATAAACACACATCAGGGTGGTGGCCCCAGCTCTTCTGAGTGGCCACGTCTGTTTCTCTCATCCACATTTTGGGGCTCAGCTGCTCCTTCTCTCGTCCAACTCTGCCATTCAGGTACGAGCTGCCGATTATTCTACGTGTCTGCCTCTGGCCACGGTGGTTGGTGCAAGAAAAAGGCATGAGATCCAAAAAAACCAAGCCCTATTGAAGTTTTTGTCAGGATTTTAAAATCGGAGCTGGAGGGGTGCCTGGGTGGCTCAGTGAATTGAATCTCACGGTTCGTGAGTTCAAGCCCTGGGTCAGGCTCTGCGCTGACAGCGCGGAGCCCGGAGCCTGCTTCGGATTCTGCGTCTCCCTCTCTCTCTGCCCCTCCCCTGCTCACACTCTGTCTCAAAAATGAACAAACATTAACAAAAGAAAGAAAATAAAATAAAATAAAATAAAATTGGAGCCAGGGAAGAAAATCCTATTCCTCTTGGACTGGCGAGCGCAAAGGATGTGAATCTGGGCTAGCTGACAGTCATTTTTTTGGGTGGAGAAAGCCAGTTTGCAGAAGCAGGGATAAAGACATCAAAGAGAGAAGCCATGATGAGCGGCAGGGCGTCCTGACATAATCCCAGGTTCCTGTTGTCCCTGAAGCAGGCTCAACCCTTCCTGCCTATCCCCTGATGGTGTGGTTCAATGAGCCAATAAATTCCTTTCTGGCCCTTCCAGCTCGAGAGCCCTGCCTAATCCAACCAGCAAGCATCCAGTGGTAATAAACACAACAGTTCAGTAGGACAGATGTCACAGGCGGGACTTGACGATGTGCCAAGTGAAAGTTTTGGGCAATCATAGCTGTCAAATCAGGGGTGCCTGGCTAGCTCAGTTGGTGGAGTGTGGGACTCTTGATTTTGGCTCAGGTCACAGTTTTGCAGTTTGTGGGACGGAGCCCTGAGACTTCTCGTCGTGGAGCCTGCTTGGGATCTTCTCTCTCCCCCCCTCTCTGCCCCTCCCCTGCTTGTGCTCTCTTTCTCTCTCTCTCAAAATAAATAAACGTAAAAAAACAATAAAATGGGGCGCCTGGGCGGCTCAGTCGGTTAAGTGTCTGACTTTGGCTCAGGTCATGATCTCGTGGTTCATGGATTGGAGCCCCTCATCAGGCTCTGTGCTGACGGCTCAGAGCCTGGAGCCTGTTTCGGTTTCTGTGTCCTCCTTTCTCTCTGCCCCTCCCCTGCTCGTGCACATGCATTCTCTCTCTCTCACTCTCTCTCAAAATAAATAAATAAACTTAAAAAAATAAAATCTTTTAAAAAAAGCTGTGACGTCACACAAGATCACCTCATTCCTTCAAGCGAATACATACTTACTGAGACCCCACTAGTGCCAGGCATAGTATTAGGCGCTGGGGATATAACCGCATATGGGGCCGACTAGATCCTTTTCCTCACTCTGGAGTAATCAGAGGGGGCTTCCTGGAGCTGGTGAGGCTCCAGGGCCTCACTGAGGCATGGTGAAACCTGGACGGGCTGAGAAGGGCGGGGAGAAAAGCATGAGTAAAGCCACGGAGGCGCAAGACTAGCGGCTACAGCGGGCGCTCACCAGTGTTGGGTGCGTGGATGGGAGAGGGACGGAAGTCCCCTGGGGGAGGAGCGGGTCACCGGGCAGGAGAAGAGCTCCTCCCAGAGAAGGTAATGCTGAGGAAGGGAGACCAGACCAGACCAGGGCGGACCTCGCCGCAAAGCATGGACTTCGCCCGGGTCGCACCACACGATGCCCCCCACCCCCACCCCCGCGTCTCTGTTGTGGTTGCCACACCCACGCTCTCCGTGGCCTCGCCGGTGGGACTCTGCCCAGCGGCCCATCCAGCACCACAGCCACCCGAGGTCATGCCCCAGACACCACCGCCTTCCTGGCTCCTGGGCGAAGCCGCCAGCACAGCACTCCCACCCAGCCTGTAATTTAACGTGACCTCCTCCCGGCCTGGCCGCTCCCGACCTTCTGCACCCCAGACATACCCGCTGCAGGAAATGCCCAAGTGGGAGAAGAGGCCTGGTGCCCACCCGGATCCCCGGGCCCGGGCTTCGCGGAGGGGGCTGCGGGCCGTGTGACAGTGCGGGACGGGCTGCGGTCGCCACGGTTGGCTTTGCAGCCTAGGACCGGGGAGACCACGCCCCCTGGTGGCCAGGAGCCACCCCGCACCTTGGTCTTCCCGCGACCTCTACAGTTCGAAGCGCCCTCCCTTCGAAGTCGGTGTTTTTCGTTGCTTCGTTTCAAGAAATACCTTTCTGAAAAGCTGACAACACGAATAAATCCTTTAAGTTGGACGGGTCGCCATGTCAAGGAATCTCATAGTAAAAGACTTCTGGAAAAAAGCTGTTTTAGATTTCGCCAAGCCATAGCAAAATGTTCTGATTCTAATTTCTTGTGCACTGATCTGCTATGGCAGGGTGATGTGATGGCTGGCAATTGTCGTTCCCGCTACCGGCCAGGTCTGTGAAGAATCTTCCCAGGTGCATGTGTCCCATGAGGCTATGGGACACGCCTCCCAATTTTTTTTTTTTTTTTTTTGTAATTCTGACAGCCCTCTCGGGGCAAATAGATGCCTGGTCTGTTCGTAACAAAGAGCCCCTCTCTACATGTTCCTCGGCTCTGACCCTCAGCTTTTCCCTCCACAGTGTTGGTTCACAGTGGGGGTGAACCTCGGACTGTCAGTAATGGTAACTTATTCACAAGCATTTTTGTCTGTGTTATGCAATGCCCCGTAGTAGGTCTTAGTTCTTATTGGTGGTGGTGGTGGTGTGGTTTGTGGAGGAGGGGGATGGTGATTCACAAAAACTAGAAGACAGACCTTGGTCTCAGGGGCCTGTATCCAGCGTAGACATAACATACACACATGACACAACCTGCAAACAATCACAAATGAACAGCAGGGGACAAACTAAATATACATGTGCTGAGAGCAGTGATCAGAGTGCGTTATGACGCTGGTGGCGGGACGCTTGCCGGAAATACGGCTCGAGGGGAGTCTGGACGATTGCCACGCCCACAGACTGAGCCCTTCTGGGGGCTAGAAGGATGCCAAGGAAGAGGCCAGCATCTACCCAACTTTGGAGATACAGCCATCACGCCCCCAAGGCATGGTGGCGCTCTTGGCACCTGCTTTCTGTTCTGTCCTTGCGGAAGACCCTGCATTCCCACCCACCTCCCTGCTCCTGTCGGGCTGCCACGTGATCACACAGGAACCCCACCAGGGATCACACTGGCCCACTTACCCACCTCTTACTGCCCCTAGCTGTGGGCATCAGAATGTCCGTTGGCAGTATGACCTCAATGAGGTTTTCTTGCTTATGCCTTTGTTCTGGCCTTGACTCCACCTTAGAAGGGAACAAACCAAGTCCTTTGGATCCCCAGGGCCATGAAGGCTCCCATCCTCAGAAGCCAGGTATCCTGGCTCTCGCCTGCCTGACACCTGGGCAGAATTGGTGCAGGCCTACACATGGATAGGGCTTCACGAGTGGCTACCATCTACTCTGAATATCCTGGAAGTTTGTCCCAGTCATTGGTGTTCAGTACAGAGGGCATGGATTTTGAAATGCAGCATATGAAGCGGTGTAGCCCGAGGGCACGAGCCATCCGTCTTGAACCGCATCTCAGACTAGGAAGGTCATTAGTGAGGAATGTTGGATGGGAGGATGAAGGGATTCCACTGGGCTTGTCCATTCTTCACGAGCTATTTTTCAAAAGACAAACAGAATCCTAATCTCTTCACTTGCCACACAATTTGGGAATACTCAGGAACCAGGAGGTTGCCCCGTGAATAAGAAATGCAAATAAAGGCAATCCAAGAAACCAAATAGCAAGCTAGGACATCGGGCCAAGCAAGACCAAGGCAGCCCTCTCACCACCTCAAGGTCTAACTCCTTAGGGCATTCCCTACAATTTGGATTCCAACAGGACTTTCAACCACTCAAGATACAGCCCCTCTCATGACCACACGGGTTAGATATTACCTTAGGCAGTTACCCACCCACTGATTTGGGAATAGGCTCACGGCCCATTCTCTGGGAGGAATTCTTCTGTCAGCAATGAGCTCAGCTTTTGGATCCGTACCTGCTTGGGTTTGGCTAGTCACTGGGTGACCCAATGAGATTCCATGATCTGGCTTCTGGCCAGAATACCTTTGCTCCTGGGCTTCAGGTGGGAGGCAGGGGCATCATTTGGGATATCGTGGGTTCTGGGTAACAAAAACTCTCCTCAAACGGGCTTAATCAGTGAGGACATTGATTGTGTCACTTACCAGGAAGTCCCACAGGAGGCTGGGCCCCAGGTCAGTTGATGTGGCATCTTGGTGAGGACACGAAGACCCTAGTTCATGCGTTCCTTTATCCACTCTTTCGCCACCACAGGAGATCGTGCTATTTTGCCCTTCACGCAGGAGAATGCCTGTTTCCCCACAGCCTTATGAACAGAATGTGTTGTCAAACATTTGGATTTTTGCCAATCTGATAGGTAAAAAGGTAGTATCATGGTGTTATTTTGATTCTAATTGCTCTTATGAGTGAAGTTGGGCATTTTTTCATATGCTTGAGGGTTACTGTTTCCTTTCTCCGTGAATGGTGTCTTCACCTACTTTGCTCACTTTTCATCTGGGCTGTAGGTAGGTTCCTTCTATCTCTCTGCTCCGGCCAGAACCAAGATGGCAGCAGGTGGTTCCAGACACCGGAGGCTTGCTTCCTGGGTGTAGCTAACCTAGTCCCACTTCCCAACCCAACGTCCTCTTCATTTCCTGTTTCTTCTATAGACAAGAAGAGCCAAAAACTCACCTTCCCAGTCTGCCTTGCAGCTAGAAGTGGCCAGGTGACAGTCCTGTCCCAATGAGATGAAAGTGAAAGAAAGCCAGGGCATTTCTGGGAAATCGTTGATTAGAAAAGGGACAGGTTTCAGTCCCTGACAAAGTTCCTTTCTTCCCAGGCCTCAACATGGACATAACGGCTGGAGTGGCAGCCTTTGAAACACCATTAATGAAAGAAAAAGAGAATCACAGAGATGTTGATCCTAATATTATTTGAGACACCAATGCCAGGAACCACCTACCTCCAGACTTTTATACTGAGCTCGTTAAATATCTTCACTCTTAAACCGTTATTTGTCAGAGAGTGTGTGTGTGTGCGCGTGTGTGTGTGTGTGTGTGTGCGCACGTGAGTGCGTGTGTGTATGGGGGGTGGTTCCGTTACCTGCTGATAAAAACATTTCTAACTGATGTACTATGGCTTTCTCTTAGGAGGGAGAAAACTTCCCAGTCCTCCCTGGACTTCTCAGGATATTTGTCAGACTGGGTCATAGGCCTTTGCCTGAACCAACTGCCCTCAAGGGGAACAGAATTCCCCTCAGGCCAATGGGGTGACTCTTGAGGTATGGGGGTCAACTTTCCCTGAGACAAATGGATGCAAGGAAGAAAAGTGCTCGGTGTAGGGGGGAGATGTGGTACTTGTAGAAAGGAAGAGGTGAGGGGCGCCTGAGTGGCTCCGTTGGTTGAGCATCTGACTCTTGAATTAGGCTCAGGTCATGATCCCAGGGATTGAGCCCCACATCGGGCTCCACACTGTGCACGAAACCTGCTTAAGAGCCCCTCTCCCCCACTTGCACTCTCTCTGTATATAACATTTTAAAAGGTGGGGGGCGCCTGGGTGGCTCAGTCGGTTGAGCGTCCAACTCTGGGTTTTGGCTCAGGTCAGGATCTCACAAATCGTGAGTCCCAGCCCTGCGTAGGGCTCCGCGCTAACAGTGCGGATCCTGCTTGGGAGTCTCTGTCTCCCTCTGTCTCTTCCTCTCCCCTGCTCACACTCTATCTCTCTGTCTCAAAAATAAATAAATAAACATTAAAAAAAAATAATGAAACAATAAAATAAACTAATAACAAAATAAGATAAAGAAAGGAAGAGGTGAGAAATGGCTACTGGGGAGACAGCCAGCAGGGAGCCCCGCAGTGACCGAGTGCCCTACCTGTGGGCCAACAAGGTCATCAAAACCACTAATGGACGGTGACAAGAGCTACTCCTCTCTCGATCGGGTCCAAGGAATAGGTTTTTTCCCTTTAAGATAGAAATAAACTTGCTTTAATGAATGAATAGATGACACTAGAGTATCAACTCCATGAGGGCAGGCGTATATTTTTCTGGCTTTCCACTTCATCCCTAATCCTTAGCGATTGATAAGGAACCTCGAACAGGACAGAAACTTTCCACACAGATCTACAGACCTGCCTCCCGTTGGACACTGATCCCCTGGTTTTGTGGTCACGGAAACTCAGTCTGCTACCATCTGACCTAACTGTGCTAACGACTGCTCCATATTTCCCCATCTCGACTCCAGGGTCACAGCCGACCCTCATCTGGAGCTGGTGAACCCATTCTGATTCCCAGGAGTCGTCACTTTCTTTCCAGGGCGTCCCCAATCCCCCCCCCCCCACCACGCCTTTATCCTTGTTCAGCTCTCTGGCCCAATGTCTGAAGTCTCCACGTCCTTCCCCTTCAAAAAAACGAGAATGGCCTTTTGACCCTCGTCCACCTTCCAGCTTGTTTCCACCGCAAGTTTCCAAAGACCACGGGCAGTGACTCAGCATCTACTTCTCAGCAGCTGGGATATAATTAGTCCAGACCAAAGGACTTTATTTTAAGTAGCCAGGAGCTCATTTGCACACTCGCAAGCCACCTTGCACGGGCTCAGAGCTGGCTTCTCCCTGTCACGCGTGCACTCTTCTCTGCCACGTCCGAGAGGCACAGGGCCAGCGACCCGGAGCGATTCCGTCTTCCCCTGTGGTCCCCGCCAGCGTCCCTCCCTCAGCTCCTGTGGCAGCTGGCTCCCTCTTTCTTTCCTCCTCTGGCTCTGAAAGGAGCTCAAGGTTCCTTTTGATCGTCCCCTTTGGCAGTGGTCTATTACAGTTCTTTATTTCCCCCGTTCTAAAAAGTAATATAAGCTCATTAGAGAAAATGTAGAAAATCCAACTAAGTAAGAAGATGAAGTGAGAAAAATAACTTTCTGCCCCATTGCCTACGCTCAAGCCTGGTTAACGTGTCAGAAGCCACTCTGACGGGTCTCGTTTACTTAAAAGCGCCTCCTTTTTAGAATTTCCTAACACAACTAAGGGTGCGAGAAGAGAGCAAAAGAAGAGAGAAACGGAGAACTGCAAAAACAACCATAAAACAAGTAACAAAATGGCACTAAATACATCACTATAGAATTTCCTCTTATTTAAAAAAAATTAAAAAAAATTTTTTTTTTTACATTTTATTTATTTTTGAGAAACTGAGTGAGACAAAGCGTGAGCGGGGGAGGGGCAGAGAGAGAAGGAGACAGAATCTGAAGCAGGCTCCAGGCTCTGAGCAAGCAGTCAGCACAGAGCCTGATGTGGGGCTTGAACCCACAAACTGTGAGATCATGACCTGAGCCGAAGTTGGACGCTCAACCGACTGAGCCACCCAGGCACCCCTAAAAAAATTTTTTTTAATGTCTATTTATTTTTGAGAGAGAGACAGAGTGCAAGTGGGGGAGGGGCAGAGAGAGGGGGAGACACAGAATTGGAAGTCAGCACACAGCTGTCAGCACAGAGCCCGACGCGGGGCTCGAACTCACGGACCGCGAGATCGTGACCTGAGCCGAAGTCGGAGCTTAACCGACTAAGCCTACCAGGCGTCTCTAGAATTTCCTCTTAAATCTGAGCTCTAATTGTTCACATTTTGTGGAGCCTTCAAGAAAACAGTTGAGTCAGTGCGAAGGTGCACAAGGACTTAATTCACAGCACAAGAGGTGTGCTCCCTAGGAAGCCAGCATGAACAGGTAGAGGGGTGTGGGGACAAGGACGTTCCCGGAAGCAGCTTGTGCAAGCACAGAAAAGGTTTGAATGGACATGACCCTATTATTATGAAACTTCATTACAGGTGTTCTTTGGGGAGGAGGCAATGGAAGTGCGGAAAGAGAGGAAAGTTTTCACTTTTTTTTTTACTGTACACACTTAGAGAAAGAGAATGATTTTTACAGAGATTCTTTCATTAATTTCTCCATTTCTGAAGTTTCTACATTTTCTACAGGAAACGTGTTATTAAAATTTTTTTAACGTTTATTTATTTTTGAGAGAAAGAGAGAGAGCATGAACAGCAGAGGGGCAGAGAGAGAGGGAGACACAGAATCTGAAACAGGCTCCAGGCTCTGAGCCATCAGCACAGAGCCCGACGCGGGGCTTGAACCCACAAACCGCGAGATCGTGACCCGAGCTCAAGTCGGTCGCTCAACAGCCTGAGCCACCCAGGTGCCCCTTCTGTGTTATTTTTATAATCACAAAAATGTTAACATATGTGTTATGGGATAAACTGTGTGCCCCCAAAATTCATATGTTGAAATTCTAACCCCCAATACCTCAATGTGACTGTATTTGGAGATGGGGTTTTTAAAGAGGTGATTCGATTAACCTGAGGACATTAGGGTCTGTGCTAATCCAATATGTCTGATGTCCTTATAAGAGGAGATTAGGACACACAGACACCCAGAAAGAAGACAACCATGTGCAAGCTAAGAAGGACCCTGTGGACACCTTGATCTTGGACTTCCGGAGCCCAGAACTGTAAGGAAATAAACACCTGCTGTTTAAACCACCCAATCTACGGTTCTTTGTTAGGCAGCCTGGCAAACTAAAACACCATGTAATTAAAAAGACACAGGCAAGCAGATACAAGCTCTTGGTATTTCAAGTTTTCACACTGAAACTTTTTGCTGGCCACGAGAAACCCAGGGCTTCGGGAAGGAATTTGTAACCCCCCTCCCCTGCTCTTTGCAGCTAGAACTTGAGCGCCAGCCTGTGGGGCAGGGGGTGAGCAGAGGATACGAGCCAAGGCCAGGCCTCTCTGCCCTAAGCTGCCACCAGCCACCGCTTACACGAGGGAAGAACGAGGGGAGGAGTCAGAAGGGGTGGTTCTTGGCCAGAAACGTCTGCAAGGGAGCAGACAGTGCAGTGTCCAATCGGGTGGCCATGCGGGCCCAGCACGTGCTCTAGGTGGGTCCCTGGCCCTTTTGCAAACGGAATGAAAATAAGCAACCTCTCCCTGCAAAGATGCACACGCATAGATTTCGCACGCTCCTTCGGGGCTTTGTGTCCTCGCCACTCCCAACATTTGTGGACCCTAAATTAAAAACCTCTGCTCCAGTTGAAAACGTAAAAAATTAATTTACGGGACTGTGTCGGTAGGACTCTTGCAGGGCAAACACGACGCCCCCAGTAAGAGAGAAGACCGAACGGAAGGTAAAAGGACAGTCAGATATAACCTGGGAAGAAGCCAGGAACCTGCACAAACATTTCCACGAAGCAGAAGGGTGAAGGCTCCACGGGGCAATAAATGGGACTTTGCTGAGAGCAGAGGCCAGACGGAGGAGCTGAAGCACCTCGTTGGGGCGACTGGGTGGCTCAGTCGGTTGGGCACCTGACTCTTGGTTTAGGCTCGGGTGGTGACCTCAGGGTTTGAGTTCAAGCCCCTCATCGGGCTCTGTGCTGACAGTGCTGAGGCTGCTTGGGATTCTCTCTCTCTCTCCCTCTATCCCTCCTGTGCTCTCTTCTCTCTCTCCAGATAGATAAATAAACTTAAAAAAAAAAAAACCTTGTTGCATAATCGTGCCCAGGAGGGTCAGCCCCAACCAATTGGTGTGGCCTCAGAACTGTTTCTTCCTGAGCAGAGGCTCATCAGAGGGCAGAAAGATAGGTGGAACCGAGTGTTGGGTGCAGATGAACTTGGCCCGTATGACAAGAAAGTGAACATATGAACCTAAAGCACCAGGGTTTAGGGGGACCCGTTCAGGGACTCTTCTCTGCAGTTGGGGTCAGGCTTGGGGGTATTTGCCCGCTCTCTCCTACACTCTGTTTTTTTTTTTTTTTTTTATGTTTGTTTATTTATTGAGAGAGAGAGAGAGAAGGAGCAGGGAAGGGGCAGAGAGAAAGGGAGACACAGAATCCGAAGCAGGCTCCAGGCTCCGATCTGTCAGCACAGAGCCGACATGGGGCTGGAACTCACGAACTGTGAGATCATGACCTGAGCCGAAGTCAGACGCTCAACCGACTGAGCCACCCAGGCGCCCCTCTCCTACACTCTTTGAACACCAGACAATAAAGTGGCAGAGAATGAAAACTTCTTGGCTGTACGTTGAATTACTGGAAACAATAATTTGCAAGAATGGTCATTGCAGGGCTATTTATAATAGTGAAACATTGTCCTTGCATTGGGACTGCTGAAATGAATTACGATGTGTTGTTTCAGAGACTATAGAGGCTCCGGGCTGGCTCAGCCGGTAGAGCACACAACTCTTGATCTCAGGGTTGTGAGTTCAAGCCTCACGTTGGGCATAGAGTCTACTTAAAAAAAATAAATAAATAAAATAAGATGCTGGTTGTAGAAGATGGTGCAAACACCTCTTTCCCCTCCCAGTTCGAGCTATGGGGTCATTGTTCCTTTGAACTCTTCAAAGTGGACCTAACCTTGAGTGTGGGATGCAGGTCGCCGTGTCCAGCCCTTCCTGGCACTCACTGAAGTATGAGATGGCCACCCAGTTTTCACTCCACGTGGGTTCAAATCCCAGCGGGACCATCTACCGGGCAAGTTCTTTTTAGCTTCTCTTACCTTCAGTTTCTCTTGTGTCAAACAGAGGATAGCTATAGCAGGTGGAATTTTTCAAGGGAGCGGAGCCCTATAGTGGTGGCAGCATGGAGTGGTGGTTAGGAGACCAGATTCCGGACCCACGCTTGGCTGCGCTCGGTGGTTCAGACCCCAGCTCAGACGTTTTCTTTCCGTGTTTAATTTTTCTCATCTGTAAAATGAGGATAACAAAAGCATGGTTATGGGGCGCCCGGGGGGGGGGCGGGGCTCAGTCGGCTAGGCGTCTGACTCTTGATTTCAGCTCGGGTCATGATCTTACAGTTTGTGGGTTTGAGTCCCGTGTTGTGCTGACCCTGCTTGGGATTCTCTCTCTCTCTCTCTCTCTCTCTCTCTCTCTCTCTCTGTCCCTCCCCTGCTGAAGCATGGGCAAACAAGCTCTCTCTCTCTCTCAAAATAAACATTAAAAAAAACCCAAAAGCATATTGAATTAATATATCTAAAGTGCTTATATTTACCTTATTTTTTTAATTTTTATTCAAATTCTAGTTAACATACAGTGCAACATTGTTTTCAGTCCTTTTTCTTCAATGTTTATATTTGAGGGAGAGAGAGAGAACAAGTGGAGGAGGGGAAGAGAGAGGGGGACAGAAGATTGGAAGCGGGTTCTGTGCTGACGGCAGAGAGCCCGATGCGGGGCTGGAACTCACAGACCGTGAGATCATGACCTGAGCTGAAGTCGGACGCTCAACTGACTGAACCACCCAGGCTCCCCTAAAGTGCTTACATTTAGAATTAATGTGTCTAAACTACTCTAATAGAATTGCCATCAGGCACGTGTACCTAGAGTGCATCTGAAATGTGGCTCATCCAAACTGAGGTGTGCATTAAGTGTAAATTCACGGCAGATTGTGAAGTCTTAATATGGAAGAATGTAAAGTATCTCACCAATAATTATATGGGTTACATGTTGAAATAAAAATTTGCATCTGTTAGGTTAAATAGAATGTATTTTATAATTAAGTTCACTACATATGTATATTTTTTACTTTACCTAATAGGTTTTTATTTTATTTATTTATTTTGCGACAGAAAATCCCAAGCAGGCTCTGCACTGTCAGCACAGAGCCCGACGCGGGGCTTGAACTCACGAACCCCGAGATCATGACCTGAACCGAAGTCAAGAGTCAGACGCTCAACCGACTGAGCCACCCAGGTGGCCCTATTTTTTTTACTTTTTAAAATGCAGGAGTTACTCATTTCTCCCTGGACTATCTCCCATGTTACATTAGGTATACATGTAATGCACTTGTGTTTGTTGGTATCTTACTTCCTTCTTCTTTCTCTTCTCCTCCTCCTCCTCCTCCCCCTCCATCGTTAATTTGGGAGACAGCATACACGAGTGTGTGTGGGGGGGAGCAGAGAGAGAGAGAGAGAGAGAGAGAGACAGGATCTCAAGCCGGTTCCATGCTCAGTGCTTAGCACGGAGCCCGAGGTGGGGCTGAATCCCACCACTCTGGGATCATGACCTGAGCCGAAATCAAGAGTCGGCCACTCGACCAACTGAGCACCCAGGCACCATTCTGTTTGTTAATATCTGTATTTTAATAAATATTCTGTACTTTAATAAGCAAATAAAATACAGCGCAGCTCCTAGAATATTCACAATTATGTATGTGGCTGGCACTGTGTGTTTACTAGAGGGTGCTGGCATGTAGGAAGAGTAACTAACTACTATCAGCATCGAGTGCCTGGCACACGGGAAGTGCTTATCTGGTGGCAGTTTTTGTCCCGAAGGCTCCTGGCTGTGCCCCCTCTGGGCTCTGCACGCAGATCTATGCCTAGAAAGCATCGTCTGTTTCCCCGCCTGCCTTGTCATTCTTATTCACCCACAGTAAGAGCTCCTGGCCTTGCCTTTCATCTTCCCCAGCTCCGAGACCTCCCTAGAGGCATCACACACGTGCACCTACGCGTACACGCACACGCGCACACACACACACACACACACACACACACACACACACACACACGCAGGGTTTCTGTGCAGAGGCAAAGTTTCTCAACATCCAGTCCTCCAACCCCTCCTGTCTCCTGGTGGCTCTGGACCCCAAGCACCTCCGTTCCACTGAGGTCACCATACCTCGGCTTGGCGAGCGGTCCTTGCTGTCATCCTCCGTTTTCTCCTCGGGCCCGCACATCTGAGGCTTGAGACGGAGTGGCTCGGGAAGGGGCTGTCGGCAGGCTGCCAAGAGGCTGCCCAAAGCGGCCTTTACTCTGACAAATTCACTCCTGGGACCCCGGGGTCTAGCCTCAGCCTGGCAGCTGGTGGAGAGGAGCTCTGAGTCTCAGCTGCGGGCTTGGACTCCTCAATTTCTCAGGAGACCAGCGTATACAGCAGATGGCATGTTTTCGATGCATTTAGCAGGGTGAGAACAGTTTTGTTTAGGAAAACATCTTGATGAGCCACTTTGGTCGAGGAAGGGGAGGGCGGTGCCCGGGACATGGTTGAAGGGACGTGGTTAAATAAATACATGAGGGACTCAACGGCTTTACCAGCGTCATAACGGGAGCTTAGGGAAAAGGGACCCCAAGGAGAGAGAAGACAGGGAAGGTCAGAGAGATGAAATGAAGTGGGTGGGGGCACAAAACAAGATGGCAGGAGCCACAGCCTGGCATGAATTCCAGTGAGAAATTTCCAGGGGCAGGGACACCGAAGGACAGATGGACTTCCTTATTTGTTTACTTTTCAGCAGGCTCCACACCCAATGTGGAGACTGAGCTCAGGACGCTGAGCTCAAGAGTCACATGCTTACCGACCGAGCCAGCTGGGAATCCCCAAAGGATTTTTTTTTGTTTGTTTAATTGTGGTAGGGGTACCTGGGTGGCTCAATCGGTTAAGCATCCGGCTCTTAGTTTCCACTCAGGTCGTGATCTCATGGTTCATAGGTTCGAGCCCCAAGTTGGCTGGGGATTCTCTCTCTCTCTTTCTCTCTCTCTATCCCTCCCCTGCTCAGTCTCTCTCTCTCTCCCTCTCCTAAATAAACTTCAAAAAATTGTGGTAAAATACACATAACAAAATTTACCATCTTAATCATTTCTAGGTGTGTACTTCAGGGACTTTAGGTACATTCTCCTTATTGTGCATCCATTACCACCATCCTTCTCTAGAACTTTCTTCATCTCCCAAATTGAAACTCTGTATGCATTAAACACTAACTGCTCATTTTCTCCCCCCCCCCCCCCCCCCCCAGCTGCTGACAACTACCATTCTACTTTCTGTCTCTATGAATTTGACAACTCTGGGCACGTCACGTAAGTGGAATCATACGGTATTTGTCCCTTGGTATCTGGTTCATTTCACTTAGCATAATGTCCTGAAGGTTCACCTATATTGTAGCAGATGCCCACGTTGCCTTCCTTTTTAAGGCTGAATAATATTCCATTGTATGTTTATACCGCCTTCTGTTTATCCGTTCATCCGTTGGTAGACACTGGATGCTTCCACCTTTCGGCTACTGGGAACAATGCTACTGTGAACAGCGTCCGAACATCTCTTTGAAACCCTGCTTCAACTCTTTTAGGTATTCAGCCAAAAGTGCAACTGCTCAATCATATGATAATTCACCGTTTTACATTCCCACCAACAGGACACGAAGACTCTAGTTTCTGTACATCCTTGCCAACATTTGTTATTTTCTGTTTTTTGTCTTCCTCTTTTTTTTTTTTTTGGTAATTTTCTTTTTTATTTTAAGTTTACTTATTTTGAGAGAGAGAAAGAGAGAGAGAAAGAGCAAGTGTGAGCAGGGGCAGGGGAGGGGCAGAGAGAGAGAGAATGAGAGAGAATCCCAAGAAGGCACCGTCAGCGCAGAGCCCGACGTGGGACTTGAACTCATGAACCTTGAGATCATGACCTGAGCTGAAATCAAGAGCTGGACGATTAACCGACTGAGTCCCCCCCCCCCCCAGGTGCCCCTGTCTTCTTCTAATTGTAGCCACTCTAATGACTGTGAAGTGCTATCTCACGGTGGCATTTCCCCAGGGACTACTTACGTTGATCAACTTTTTCTTTGCTTATTAGCCACTTATAGATCATTTTTAAAGGGTGAAGGGGAGCGGGAGGTACAGGCTTCCACTTACAGGATGAGCTGGTCACGGGAGGGAAGATACAGCACAGGGAATACTGTCAGTGGTATTGTAGCAGTGCTGTGTGGGGACGGGTGACAGCTACACTTGTGGTGAGCATGACATCATGTACGAAGCCACTGAATCACTATGTCGTACACCTGAAACTAATGTAATATTGTTATGTTGTGTGTCTATACTTCAATTTCAACAAGGAACAAAAATCATCTTTGGAGAACTGTCTATTCAAGTCCTTTGCCCATTTTTTAACCGGTTGTTTGTTGTCCCACTGTTGAATTGTAGAAGTTATTTCTGTTCCCTGGTTATTAACCCCATATCAGATCTCTGATCTCTAGATATTTTATTCCATTCTGTGAGGTGCCTTTTCATTCTGTTAATTGTTTCCTTTAGTGCACAGATTTTAATTGTGATGTAATCTGATTTATCTATTTCTCCTTTTGTGTCCTGTCATGTCCAAGAAATCACTACCAAATCCAATGTCATGAACCTTCTCTGCTATGTTTGTTTTACGAGTTTTATAGTAGTTTTGGGTGCCTGGGTGGCTCAGTTGGTTAAGTGTCTAACTTTGGCTCCGGTCATGATCTCAGGGTTCGTGGGTTCGAGCCCCGCATTGGGCTCTGTGCTGACAGCTCAGAGCCTGGAGCCTGCTTCGGATTCTGTGTCTCCCTCTCTCTGCCCCACTCTTGCTTGCACTCTGTCTCTCTCTCTCTCAAAAAGTAAACACATATTAAAATTAAAAAAAAAGAGTTTTATAGTTTTACTTCTCATGTTTAGGTCTTTGATCCATTTTGAGTTAATTTACGTATATGGTGTGAGGTAAGGGTCCAACTTCATTCTTTTGCATGTGGATATCCAGTTTTCCCAACACCATTTGTTGAAAATCCAGTCCTTCCCCCATTGCATGGTCTTGGCACTCTTGTTGAAGATCATTTGACCACACACACAAGGGGTTATTTGTAGGCTTTCTATTCTAATCCATCGGCCTACATGTCTGTCTTTATGCCAGTAACACGTTGTTTTGATTACTATAGCTTTGTAGTAACTTTTGAAATCAGGAAGTGTGAGACTCCAACTTTGTTCTTTGTCAAGATTATTTTGGCTATTCAGTATCCTTTGAGACTTCATATGAATTTTAGGATGGGTTTTTCTTTTCTTTACTTTTTAAAAAATGTTTTTATTTATTTTGAGAGAGAGAGCATGAGCAGAAAAGGGACAGAAAGAGGGAGAGAAAGAACCATTCTCACGAACGCTGGGCCAAAATCAAGAGTCAGATGCTTACCAACATCAGCTCAGGTCATGATCTCCTGATTCATGAGTTTGAGCCCTCCAAAGTGGGCTCCATCACGGAGCCCACTTTGGATCCTCCGTCCCCCTCTCTCTCTGCCCCTCCCCTGCTCTTGAGCATGCACATGTGTGTGCTCTCTCTCTCTCAAAAATAAATATTTATTTATTATTATTATTTTTTAATGCTTACTTATTTTTGAGAGAGAGGGAGACAGAGCGTGAGCAGGGGAGGGGCAGAGAGAGAGGTTGACACAGAATCCGAAAGAGGCTCCAGGCTCTGAGCTGTCAGCACAGAACAGCTGTCAGCTGTTCGACGTGGGGCTCGAACCCATGAACTGTGAGACCATGACCTGAACCGAAGTTGTACACTTAACCAACTGAGCCACCCAGGTGCCCCCAAAATAAATAAACATTAAAAAAAAAAAGTCAGACACTTAACCAACTTAACCACCCAGGCAGCCCTTTTATTTACTTTTTCTTAAATATTTTTTTTAAGTAAACTTTATACCCATTGTAGAGCTCAAACTTACAACCCTGAGATCAAGAGTCACATGCTCTACTAACTGAGACAGCCAGGTGCCCCCAGGATGAGTTTTTTTTTTCTTTCTTTTTTTAATGTTTATTTATTTTGAGAGAGAGAGAGAGTAAGAGTGAGCTCATGAGCCAGCGGGGGAGGGGGGGAGGGAGAGAGAGAAAGAGAGAGAGAGAGAGAGAGAGAGAGAGAGAGAATTCCAAGCAGGTTCCATGCTGTCAGCACAGAGCCCAATGTGGGCCTCAGGCTCAAGCTCATGAACCGTGAGATCATGACCTGAGCCAAAATCAAGAGTTGGATGCTTAACCAACTGAGGGGCCCAGGCACCCGCACTACAGGACTTTTAGGTCAGGGTCTGTAAGGTTCCATTTCGAACGGGTTGTACTGGTACCACTAGGTGTACTCCTTTATTGCCCCAAGCTGTATCTTGCGTGAGGAGGGATCTCAAACTTGAGACTCACGCCGAATCTAGGATGGCACACAGCGAAAGGAGGAGAAGGGACCTGGATGCAAGAGGCAGGGTCTTAGGGGGTCAGGGGCGCACGGCTCTGGCCAGAGGTACTGGAAAACAAGGCCTCCTGAACCCTGGGAACAGCAAGGAGGAAGCTGGGAGTCCCACTGCCCGTGGGACAGGAGTGGGAGGAGATTCTATTTAGATCTCAAAAGGCCAGGGCCACCCCAGCTGGCCTTACCACATGGGCCCGGGCCCAGGGAGGAAGGCAGGGCAGCGTGGATCTTGGCAAGAGGCCACATGAGGCTGCGTACCCGGGTGAGTCTGGCTGCAGTTGGGTGAGGTACACCCGCCCCCAGGCCCCTCCCTGAGCAGACACTGCCACCTTCTGGCTCTTTGTTGACCCACTGCCCCACCCCATCCCGAGAAGAGCTTTCTCCTGAACAAGAAACAAAAGATGGAACGAGGTTGCCTTCACCTGCTAACAATCCTTTTCTCCTGGGGCCGCACCCAGGTCACCTGCGTTAGAGTCTGGCTGGTCTCAAGCGTCATCCCTTGGTCTCTTCCCATCGGTGGCTTAACACAATCCTCACTACCTCGCCACAGATGGTTTATCTGCCTTAATTTTCAGTTGATTAGGGGCAGGGCCTCACTGTGGGGGGCTGGGACCGCTGGGCTGGGAGGCATCCGGGTCACAACACTGCTGAGGCCCTTCTCGATTGTTTTTCTGTTGGATGGTGGGTTGTTTTGCTAGAAATCCCCAGCACCTCCCAACTATTGTTCCTTCCTAGGCAGGCTTGCTGGGATCCTCGTGACCAGGCTCTGGAGTTTGTCAAGGTGTTTTTCCCCCTCCCCTTCTACAGTTCGTTACCTCCCTCTCTCTCTCTCTCTCACCTCAACTGTGGGCTCTTTCCTCCTGCCCCTCCCCCTCCCTGGGAATTTCTAGGACTTGGCCCAAAGCCCTTTGTTTTGAGGTCTCAAATTCAGTGCTAAAGCTCAAACTCTCCACCAGGAGGCACTGTCGGGAGACCCAGCTCTGGATCTGCCGGCTTCCCATTCCCTGGTCCCAGACAGGGAAGTGAACGTGGGTCACCGTATTGATTGGTTTCTTGCCTTAGACAGGACCCCAGGGGGCTACAGAGTTATTGTCCTGGCCTTGTCCCGGGGAAGGCCCTTAGTTCCCTCAGATTCAGCAAGAGATGGGGGGATAGGGAGTGGGGAGTGGTGGAGGGGCTCATCCCTCACAGGCCCCCACCTCCTCCCCTTTCCCTGGGCTTGAAGACCCTCTTAACCATTCCATACCTCCCTCCGCCCTGCCCCCCTTCCTCACAGGGCGGACCTATTCACTGGGCACCTCCAAGGTTCCCACGGAGATCAGCCTTCCGGATGCCCAGGACTTAACAGCCTGAGGAGGAAGGACACCACAGAAAGGCGCAGAGAGGACTCGCCTTTCTTTCCACTCCAGGTGTGGCTGTCAGCTATTCTGGAAGCAAGAGTGCTCATTCCTGAGGTCCCTATGGGTTGCTAGGGCATCTTGAGGTTGTCTCTATTCCATGGGTTTTGATGTGGTTTGAAGTGTTGGGGTTTGGAGCCAATGGCCAAGAAAGAATTCTTGAGGGGCCCCGGGGTGGCTCAGCGGGTGTGAAGTTTTGGGGTGATGGTGGGGTTCGAAGCTGCGCTGTGCCATTGGTGGCCATGCTGTGCCACACTGTGGCTTGCCTTGCGGAGAAGGCCACGAAAAATCCATTGTTTTTAACCCATGGAAAACACTGGAGAAGTTTTACAAAATTACCCAATTCTGCAGTTGAGGGCAAGGACAGAAAACAGTAAAGCTAGAAATCCATCATGATCTAAGCAACATTCCAACACACGTAGTCCTTACAGCCGCCTTCCTAGGAAACGGTCCCCAGTTGAGTTTTAATTCAATCTGGTACTGGTCTTGGGCGGCTCTGAGCGGCCACAAGTGGCTAGACCAGAGATGTGGAGGGGATCGCGGTAGACGAATCAGGAGGAAACCTCACAAGTCTGTCTTCCTTCCTTCCTTCCTTCCTTCCTTCCTTCCTTCCTTTTCCTTCCTTCCTTCCTTCCTTCCTTCCTTCCTTCCTTCCTTCCTTCCTTTTCCTTCCTTCCTTCCTTCCTTCCTTCCTTCCTTCCTTTCCTTCTTTCTTTGAAATGTTTATTTATTTTTGAGAGAGAGACAGAGCACAAGCAGGGGAGGGACAGAGAGAGAGGGAGACACAGAACCCCAAGCAGGCGCCACATGGGGCTTGAACCCATGAACTGCGAGGCCATGACCTGAGCCCAAGTGTGACCCCCTAATCGAGCCAGCCACCCGGGCGCCCCTCACACGGGAGTCAGATTTGGCAGCCGTGCCGCTACCAGGCCCAAGACAGACAGCTTGGTATAAGGACAGAACAAAGAGAGGGCATCATGTTTCTGGGTCCTATTACTGGTCTGGCCGGGGTCCTAACTTCCAGCCAAAAGGCAGGCTTTCTCCTCCCCAGAAGAGGAGCCACGGGCTAGAGGATTGCAGCCTGAGCGATAGACATGAAAGTGTTCCTTTAAGACCACACTTCTCAGAAGGCCCCTGAAATGAGAGTTAAGGAAGAAAAGAGAAAGCACTCACCAAGTTTGCACCGAAGCTCAGAGTCCAGATGAAAAGACTCATCGCCTCCCGTTGGGGTGCCAAAAATGATGAGTTTTTTGGGGGGTGATGGGGGTTTGGAGCTGACGGCCACGAAAGAATTCTTGGTGCAGAAAAGTGAGTTTATGAAAGCACGGGGACAGGACCCGTGGGCAGAAAGAGCTGCGCTGGGGCTGTGAGGAGTGACTGGTTATACACTTGGGAGGTGGGGGAAGTAAAGGCAAGAAGTTTCCAAAGAGATTTTCATATACTGAAGAGGACTCCCAGGATCCTGGAGGCCCAGCTATTGTCCAGCTGAGGTTGTTTTTCCCTCTAGCGAAGCCTTAACCTGGACAGTAGGGACAGTAGGGACGTTCTACTCTGCCTGCCTCAAGTAGTTGTTAATGGGCGGCACGTTATAAGGCAATTGAATCTTATCTGCCACTTCCTTCTGCCTCTGTTTCCCACATCAGGTTAAGCATCCGACTCTTGATTTTGGCTCAGGTCATGGTTGTCACGGTCATGAGATCGAGCCCCAAGTCGGGCTCCATGCTGGGCGTGAAGTCTGCTTGGGATTCTCTCTCTCCCTCTCTCTCTGACCCTGCTCCGCTCACCTTCACACACTCTCTCTCAAGGAAGGAAGGAAGGAAGGAAGGAAGGAAGGAAGGAAGGAAGGAAGAAAGAAAAAGCTCTTGAGATGTTTACGGGGCAAAAAGGTAGGTGTTTCGTTTTGTTTTGAGAGAGAGCACATGCACAAGCAGGGGAGAGGCAGACAGAGAGGGAGAGAGAGAATCCCAAGGAGACGCAGGGCTCCATCTCAGGAACAGAAAGGTGAGATCACGATCTGAGCCAGATACTTAATGGACTGAGGCACCCAGACGCCCACGCCCCAAGGCGTTTTTATTGTAGCACAGGGACAGGACCCTGGGCACAAAGAGCTGCCCTGGGGCTGTGAAGAGACACTGGTTACCCACTTTGGAGTTGGGGAGGCAAGACAAAGAACACAAGGTTCCACACGTTAAGAAAACAAAGAGGATCCTCGAGGCCTAGCTCTGGTCTGGCCGAGGCGGTTTTTCCCTCCGGCCAAGCATTAACATTAAGACAGCTGGCAGTTCCTGGAGGAAAATCCTACTCTGCCTGCCTCAAGTATTTGTCAATGGGCTGCAGGTTGTAAAGAAATTTAATTTTATCTACATCTCCTTCTGCCTTGTTCCCTACATCCTCTACGTTGGTTTGATCTGGGAAGACTCCTCCTCCTCCTTCTTTTAATGTTTATTTTTGAGAGTGAGAGAGAAAGAGAGCAGGCATGCACAAGGGTGGGGGAGGGGCAGAGAGAGGGGGACCGAGGACCCAAAGGGGACTCTGCGCTGACAGCAGAGAGCCCGATGTGGGGCTCGAACTCACGAACCATGAGATCATGACCTGAACCGAAATTGGACACTTAGCTGATAACCAACTGAGCCACGCAGGCGCCCCATTGACCTGGGGCTCCTGAAGCTGCCCAGACGCGTGGAGCCCAGCGACGCAAGTAGGGACTGGCCCTTTAGTTCCCAAAGTGCCCTGGGGGGTGAGCGTGGGTGACGCAGGGAGGCTTATCCGAAGGAGGCTCTGTAGGACATGGGCGGACACGGCCCTTCCCTGATGACTGTCCTTCATCCAGGACCAGGTTCTGCCGACACACCCCCACCTCCGCCTGCCGCTCTTTCTGGAAGTTTGTGCAAGCCATTCTCCAGATACCACCATACTACTCTTTTCATAGTTAGCCTCACGGAAAAGCCCTTGAGGACTTCCTACAGATCCCAGAGTAATGGTGTCCTTACCTGGTCTTCGAGGCCCAGCGTGAACCCTGCCCATTCCACTGGAGGCACCACGTCTCCCTTTCCTCTGGCTTCGCTGCACTCCAGGTGCACTGGTCTTCCCGGGCCGGGCGCATCCCAAGCCTGCCTCAGCCTCTGAGGCCTGTGCACTGCTGTTCCTTCAGCTCAGAATGCTCTTCACACGGATCTCCCCGTGGCTGGTCGCTTGTCCACTTTCCCTGACAACCCCCGTCTAGAGCACTCTCCTTTCCCTTGTGCTCTATCCCCTCATCCTAGTTTTTTCTTTCAAGTTTATTGATTTATTAAAATTTTAAAATATTTATTTATTTTTGAGAGAGAGAGAGAGAGAGAGAGAGCATGAGCGGGGGAGAGGCAGAGAAAGAGGGAGACACAGAATCCGAAGCAGGCTCCAGGCTCTGAGCTGTCAGCACAGAGCCAGATGCAGGGCTCGAACTCACGAACCGTGAGATCATGACCTGAGACTGAAATCAAGAACTGGACGTTCAACCGACTGAGCCGCCCAGGGATCCCACCCCCACCCCCGCTGCCCCGCCACATCCCATTTTATTCTCTTTTCCACGCACACCCCTTTTTGAAGCTTAAGCTTCAGGGCCCCCTCCAAGGGTCAGTACCTAATTTTGTATTCTTTTCTTAAAAGGAGCCCTCTGCCTGGCTGACCCAACTGTGCGAGCTTCAGGTCTCACGGAATCTAAATCCGTTTTGTAGCCAGAGCGAAGGACCAGGCTGCACTGGGGACACCCTGTGCCTACCTCTGGCTGGAAGACAAACTCAGCATTCCTCCTGCCAAGCTATTTTGACAGGCCCTTCCCCGCGCCCCCCCCCCCCCATCTCCTCCGGCCTGGGTGCCAAGAGTAAGCCTTGCCCAGAAATCTTGGTAACTGCCCTGCTCACTGGGCCCTGGGCTCAACAGGGTGGGGGATATAAAACCCCAAGAGCTGCTGCCGAACGTCCTTCTCCCTTCTGGACCCCCCCACCCCCACCCCTGCCTTGACTCCCTGAATAGGCATAACTGTTCTCAATCGGCAGCCATACTCCTCCACACTGCTCAGCCAGGAGACAGAAACCAGACTTCTCTGGAATCTCTTCCCCTCCCAGGCTTTTCTGCAAAGCTAATCTTTACAGTTTGTCACCCACCCCACCTCTTTACTAGTTTGGGCAAATATTTAGCATACAGGATTAACTCTCCCCCTGCCTTGCCCTTGGCAGACCTGGCTAATTGATCCCAGAACGCTTTCCAGATGGGCCCCTGTGTAGCCACTCCCCACAGATCAGGGGGGAAACCTATTTGGCTTCTTCCTGAAAGTCAGGTCTAAATTATCGAAGCGGTAAATCTGTTCCAGAGGAAAAGGGCCGGTGCTTGCAATGAAGTGAAGTCCCGAATCTAGGTTGAGACCAGGAGGCCAGTTCCAAGGACGTATTTTCTGTTTGATCAAGTACCACCTTGTGGTACATCCCGTGACACAGTGGAAAAATCACTGACCTTGAGCTGGAAGTCCTGCCCTGTTCTGGGCAAAACGACTAACTTCCTCATTGTGCACACGGGGCTACAGGTCAGGCTGCTGCAGCGGGCTACCGTAGACTGGGTGATGGCAACAACAGACATTGATTTCTCACAGTTCTGAAGGCAGGGAGGTCCAGAGACGGATCCTGTGTCTAGTGAGAGCCCTTTTCCAGGCTGCAGACTGGTAGCTCCCACCAACTTCTTGTAACCTCACATGGTGGAAAGAAATCCTCACTTCTTTAACTTTTTAAATGTTTATTTACTTTTGAGAGAGAGAGAGAGCACGAGTGGCGAGAGGCAGAGAGAGAGAGGGAGACAGAGGATCCGAAGCAGGCTTTGCGCTGACAGCCCAGAGCCCCACGCGGGGCTCGAACTCATGAACCGGGAGATCATGACGTGAGCAGAAGTCGGAAGTTGGACGCTCAACTGACTGAGCCAACCAGGCGCCCCAAGAATTCTTGCAGAGGGGCCGTGGTGAGCTGTCCTCAGAACCTGGAGAAAATGTCACCTCCTGGGGGCGAAAACAGCCAGAAAGGAGGTGAAGAATGAGTTTGATGAGCTTACAGACCATAGACATACACAGCATCCAGAAGGAAGTCCAGGTATAGGGCTGCTGGGCGATGACACTTACGGGGACTGTCCTGCTGCATATGTGCATTACTTCCTACTTCAGCTGCCTCTCCCGGCAGCCTCCCTGCGCCGTGCTCCCCAACACTCCCCTCGATGCCCCCAACTATTCATCCCCCTCACTTATCAGAAGGACTAGAGGCCACGAGGCAGCACCCACTGCAGCTTGTTCCTCCCCAGGCGCCGGGGTGGATGTTCCCCCATCTGCAGCCTGGACCCCGCAGCGCGAAGCCTCAGCTATCTCCCGCCATCACCCTCTTCTCTCGCTGGCATCTTCGGCCTCGCCTCTGCCAGCTCCTTTTCTTCAGCATATAAATTTGCTAAGGATATTCCCAGTTTAGAACAACAACAACAACAACAACAACAACAACAGGGGCGCCTGGGTGGCTCAGTCGGTTAAGCGTCTGACTTGGGCTCAGGTCATGATCTCGCAGTTTGTGGGTTTGAGCCCCGTGTCGGGTTCTGCGCTGACAGTGCAGAACCTGCTTGGGATTCTCTGCCCCTCCCCTGCTCTCTCTTGCTCTCAAAAATAAATAAACATTAAAAAACAACAAACTAAAAGCCACACCCCAAAAGCCCTCCTTGCATCTAGCATCTCTCTCGTGCGTTCTTGCTGGAAGAGAGGTCTATACTGGCTGACCTCACTGCTACCTCCCAGCCTTTCTTCAACCCACTGTGATTGGGTTCTTGCTTGTCCTGGTCCCGCTTCTTCACCGTCTGGTATGGAAATAAAGAAAAGTCCCCTGCCAAGATCAGCGATGGTTTCTGGATTGCTAAATCCAGAATTTTGGTGCCTATTTACTCCTCCACTTTGTAGGTCCCCACCGCGGACCATCGCCTGGACATCTGTGACAGCCCTTCTGGGTCCTCTCTTCCTCAGAGGCCCTTAAGTGTTGGTGGCCCCCAGGGTCTCATCACGGTCCCACTCCCACCCCATTCCGCAGCTCACTCTCTCCTGAGCAATCTTTTCAGACCCATGGCTCCTACTACTGTCTCTACGCCTGAGAATCCTTAGTAGTAAGCAGTATGTGAAAGAATGTAAAATAATCGTGCGTGAACTGAGGAGGATACCATGTGAAGGAAGACATTTGAGGGAGAAAGGAAAAATACCGGGTCCTTTCCAGACTACCGTGGGCAAGTTAGCACACCACCCCAAGCTCTGACTTCTCATCCACAGGACTTGGGACAAGAATAGTACCTACTTCATAGCGTTGCTATGAGGCTTACGTGGGATAATTCAACAGCACGCTCCCAGAGCACATACTTGTCAACATTGCAACGGTCTCTGTGACTTGCAGGGGTAGAGGCACCATGGAGAGAAGAGGAGTCAAATGAGAAATGGTAGTTTAGATCCAGGTTTTGGAACGTACAAGGGCAGTGGACTGGTGAGGTCTATTTGTCGAGGGCATTCCTAACCCACGTCATGGGCTGAGAGCCGAGGAGCAGGCTGTTTTCCTTGCGGCCGTCCGGATGACCTTGTGAGCACCTGACATGGGTTCAGTGAATGGCTGGCCATCGCGCCCTATGTGCACGTCCCCGGCATTCCTGAGATGGTCTGTCCTGAAGTGTGTGTGGGGGCTGCTGGTGGTTTGGGATGATAAACAGCTTAGAGCCAGGGAAGGAAAAGGTCACCTACTGGGCTGTGTCGTGGGGGAGGGAACACAGTTCCCAGGGGAACGAGCACTGGTATTTAAGAAGTACACTGAGCCTGTTCTTAACACGTGTCCAGGGCCAGGTTCTGAACTAAACATGAATGTTTTTTGTCCATAATTATAGGCTCCAGCCCTGGGGACTAGTTCAGTGGTGGCTGGACCCAGTTTACACGGACCCATGAGAGTCAATTATTAAATGTGCAGGAATTTTGCAAGCCAGTTGTTAAACACAGCCATTGTTAAAAACTAAGTTACACAGGGGCGCCTGGCTGGTTCAGTTGGAGGAGTGAGAGACTCTTGATCTCAGGGTCATGGGTTCGAGTCCCATGTTGGGTGTAGAGATTCCTCAAATAAACTTAAATAAAATTAAGTTATAGGTGTGCCTGGGTGGTTCAGTTAGTTAAGCAACCAACTTCAGCTCAGGTGACAGTTTCAAGGTTCATGAGTTCGAGCCCACATCGGTTGAGCTCGAGCCCCGATTCAGGCTCCATGCTTTCAGAGTGGGATTCTCTCTCTTTCCTTCTCTCTTTGCCCTTCGTGAGATTCTCTCTCTCTCTCTCTCTCTCTCTGCCTCGTGCTCACTCGCGCTTTCTCTCTCTCAAAAAAAAAAAAAGACCTTCATTAAAAAAAAAGAAGTTATATAAACTTATAATTAAATAAATTGTATTTAGGAAGCGCGTGGGTGGCTTAGTCAGCTAAACGTCCGACACTTGGTTGCGGCTTCGGTCACGATCTCACAGTTTGTGCGTTTGAGCCCCGCATCAGGGCCCTGCACTGACAGCACGAAGCCTGCTTGGGATTTCTCTCTCTCTCTCTCTGTCCCTCCCTAGCTCGCACTCTCTCTCTCTCTCTCTCTCTCTCTCTCTCTCTCACTCTCTCACTCTCTCTCAAAAAATAAACATAAAAGATTTAAAAAATTATGTTAAAAAAACCAAAACTCATAGCTTCTTATTTAATTTCCTGTATTTTACTAGTATCCATTCCCTTGAGGACATTCACACCTGTTGCATCTGTATGATAGAAACACCATGTCATAGAAACACTATTCGACTCTGATCAGTGCTGTCATATCTAGAATTTGAAATTGGCTGGGGCTGAAGTATTTACGTCAGGAAATCAGGGCACGTACACACACTGCCCCCGCCATAGCACTGGTCGTCAGTAACATCTGCCAGCACCTCCGCCGGACAAACCGGGGTCAGGAATTCTGTCTTCTCATCAGTTCCAACATTCTCGATCTGCGCCAGATAAACACAGTCCAGCCTTTTGGGTTTCCGGACTCCAGGTTTGGAGGCAGCTGCCCCAGAGGGCCGCGTCTCACCCGTCCCCCACCACGGGTGTGACCATTGGTGGCTACTCTGGACCCTGGCCCTCGCTGCGTCCTCCCTCAGCTAAGCACTCACTTGACTCTGACAACACTGATGGGCTGGTATTGAACTTTGACTTGACCCATTTTATAGATGACAAAGTGAGCCACAGAGAAGTTAAGCAACTCTCTCCTGAGGCCGTCAGCCAAGAAAAGTTGGAACCCTCTCACAACCACTAGCTCTACAGATAAAGAACAATAATCCGATGAGCCGATAAGGGGATGCGATTAAGTGGCTCAGTTACCATTCCTTCACAGCTGCCAATGCTGGCTTTAGTTTCCAGCTACCACGGGGCATTGATTCTGATGTACTTGTACTGTCTTTAGTCACATCCAATAAAACAGTGGACTTACAAAATTCGGCCCATCCCAGGTCTTTAGGAGACTTTAATGAGCAAATAACACTGTTCTAGAGTTAATGATCCATTGTTTCAGTTGATGGCGTGCTTCTAAGCCAATCAATTGTTAATTAGGAATTGAGATCTGACTACATACCTAACTCAGTTCAAGATCTGGACACTTCCCATGAGAGCTAAAGCCCGGAGTGTGTAAATAGCTTGTTGAAAGTTACACAGTTTGGAAGAGATTAGGACAGGATATTCACCACGCTTGTCTGATTCCAGAGCTCCTGTGCCAGGGAGAGCCATGTGATGAGTATCCAGCAGCTATTTAAAAACACCTCTTGGGGAGCCTGGGTGGCTCAGTGGGTTAAGCAGCCTTGATTTCAGCTCAGGTCATGACTTCATGGTTCATGACTTGGAGCCCCACGTCGGGCTCTGAGCTGATGGCTCGGGGCCTGCTTGGGATTCTCTCCGTCTCTCTCTCTCTGCCCCTCCTCCACTCACGCTCTATCTCTCTCCCAAAAATAAATAAATAAACATTAAAAAAACACATAACATTAACAAGTCAGGCAACAACAGGTGTTGGCGAGGATACGGAGAAAGAAGATCTCTTTTGCATTGTTGGTGGGAATTCAGGCTGGTGCAGCCACTCTGGAAAACAGGATGGAGGTTCCTCAAAAAACTAAAAATAGAACTACCTACGACCCAGCAATTGCACTACTAGGCATTTATCCACGGGATATAGGCATGTTGTTTCAAAGGAGCACACGCACCCCAATGTTTATAGCAGCACTATCCACAATAGCCAAAGTATGGAAAGAGCCCAAATGTCCATCGATGGATGAATGGATAAAGAAAATGTGGTGTATACATACAATGGAGTACTACTTGGCAATCAAAAAGAATGAAATCTTGCCATTTGCAACTACGTGGATGGAACTGGAGGGTATTATGCTAAGTGACATTAGTCAGAGAAAGACAACTATCATAGGACTTTACTCATAGGAGGACTTTAAGATACAAAACAGATGAACATAAGGGAAGGGAAGCAAAAATAATATAAAAACAGGGAGGGGGACAAACATAGACTCATAAATATGGAGAACAAACAGAGGGTTGCTGGAGGGGTTGTGGGAGGGGCGACGGGCTAAATGGGTAAGGGGCACTAAGGAATCTATTCCTGAAATCATTGCTGCACTATATGCAACAACTATAACTAACTTGGATATACATTTAAAAAAAAATTAAAAAGAAATAAATAAAGGGAACCCCACAAACCAACACACACACACATAGCAAACTCTTATAGGGGCTCCTGGGTGGCTGGACAGTTTAGTGTCTGATTCTTGATTTTGGCTTAGGTCATGATCTCACGGTTTATGGGACTGAGCCCCACATTGGTCTCTGTGCTGATGGTGCACAGCCTGATTGGGATTCAATCTCTCCTTCTCTCCCTGCCCCTCAAAAGAAATAAATAAACCTAAAAACAATCCTCTTATAGAAGAATACTTAATCACAGAGAAAAACGCCCATAAAGGATTTGGTTAAAAAATGGAGGTGAACACATTACTGTATTTTATCAATTTTGGATACGTGTTGCTTTTCACCTCTTAACATCTGAAATAGGGTGCATCAAAAACCAATTCCAGGTGAATTATAGATATTCATGTGAAAGGTGAAACAATAAAGCTTCTAGAAGATACTATAGGAGAATATCTTCATAGTCTTGGGGTAAGAAAAGATTAATGAAACAGGAAACAAAGCATACCCATAAAAGGCCAGTAAGTTGGACTACATTAAAATTAAGGAATTTTTGTGCATCAAAAGACATATTAAGAAAATAAGAAGGTAAGCCCCTGGGGCATGTGGGTGGCTCACTCAGTTAAGCATCCGTATCTTGATCTCAGCTCAGGTTTTGATCTCAGGTTCCAGAGTTCAAGCCTCGAACTGGACTCCACACTGGGCATGAAGCCTATTAATAAATAAGTAAGTAAATAAGTATATAAATAAATAAATAAATAAATAAATAAATAAATAAATATTAAAGTAAAGCTACTGAATAGGAGAAAACTTTTACAGCGTATGTATCCAAAAAAGGGAACTCATACCAGAATATATATCAAACTCCTACAAGTCACAAACGGGCAGAATCCAATGGGAAAAAAAAATGCACAAGACTTGAGAGAGGCACTTCATAAAAGAGAATAATGAAATGAATATTAAGCATATGAAAAGGAGCGCAGTCCCCTCAGTTTCCAGGGAAATGAAATGTACAACCACCACAAGGGGCGCCTGGGTGACTCAGGCTGTTAAATGTCAACTCCTGATTTTGACTCAGGTCATGATCTCACGGTTTGTGGGTTCGAGTGCTGCACGGGGCTCTGTGCTGACAGTGTGGGGCCTGCTCGAGATTCTGTCTCTCTGTGTCCCTCCCCTGCTCATGCTCTCTCTCTCTCTCAAAAATAAATAAACATTAAGAAAAATAATAAGGTAAAACTTCCATGAGTTACCACTGCACACCCAGAAGAATGACCAAAATCGAAAAGAACGACAGTGCTGAGGGTTAGCGAAAATGTGGCGAGACTGACATGAGAGACTGAAGGTCCCATAGGCTGCTGGTGGAAAAGAAATTAACCAATCCCTTAGAAGACCATTTGGCAATGTTCGTGAAAGATGAACACTTACACAGTAACTTGTGAGCCATTAATTCACTCCTAAGTGTCGTCCAACGGAATTTCATACATACATGGAGCAAAAGACAAGGGCTAGAACATTCACCATGCCTCATTAAAATAGCCCCAAACCAGAAAAACCCCTAATGTCCATCAACAGTAGAACAGATCCGGGGCGCCTGGGTGGCTCAGTTGGTTGAGCAACCGACTTCAGCTCAGGTCATGATCTCACGGTTTGTGAGTTCGAGCCCCGTGTTGGGCTCTGTGCGGACAGCTCAGAGCCTGAAGCCTGCTTCGGATTCTGTGTCTCCCTCTCTCTCTGCCCCTCCCCCACTCATGCTCTGTCTCTCTCTCTCTCTCTCTCTCTCTCTGTGAAAAATAAATAAACATTAAAAAAAATTAAAAAAAAACCCAGTAGAATAGATCCATAAATTGTGGCAGATTCATAAAATGGAGTGTCAGACAGCAACAGAATAAATTATAACTATTTTATGCAAAAGCATGGATGAATTTCACAGACGCAATGTTGAGAAGTAAGACACAGCAGAATACATGCGTCTGATTCCATTTCCATCAAAACAAAAATAGGCAAAAACCAGTCCATTTTAGTAGGATTTAGGACGGCAGTTACTTTGGGAGAAGTTGGGAAAAACAGTGCCAGGAGGTACATGAGGAGGGTTTTTGGGGTGCTGGTGATGTTATGTTTCCTGAGCTGGGCAGTGACTGGGGGAACATTCATAAGTTATACATCAGTAGTTTGTGTACTTTTCTGCATATGTGAATACATATATTATGCTCCAGTAAAAAGTCTAATAAAAAAAAAAAAGGAGGGAGGATAGAGACAGAGTTGGACAGAGGATATTAATTACTCACAGACCTTTGTTGAAAGACCCGTTCAATGATGCCTGTCCAATGATGGAATACAAGACACTACCCTGAGCTAAGAAACTGGCAAAACGTGCTGATGAATCTACTGGAAAAACATGAGGGAACTTAGAAAACTCACTGGAACTAAAATACTATGGAATAACAACATGGAATATAGCAGAGAAGAAATTGGAGAGAAATCATAGAAGTTTCTCGTATTTGTAAGACCCAGAAAGAAAAATTATCAGTTTTAAACTTTGTAAAGTCAAGTTAAGAATTTAATTTCTAGGGGCGCCTGGGTGGCTCAGTCGGTTGAGCGTCCGACTATGGCTCAGGTCATGATCTCACAGTTCATGAGTTCAAGCCCCACATCGGGCTCTGTGCTGACAGCTCGGAGCCTGGAGCCTGCTTCGCATTCTGTGTGTCTCCCTCTCTCTCTGCCCCTCCCCTGCTCATGCTCATGCTCATGCTCTGTCTCTCTCTCAAAAATAAATAATAAACTTAAAAAAAAAAGAATTTAATTTTTAGGGGCACCTGGGTGGCTCAGTCGGTTAAGCGTCCAACTCTTGATTTCAGCTTAGGTCATGATCTCATGGTTCATCAGTTCGAGCCCCATGTCCGGCTTTGCACTGAGTGTGGAGCCTGCTTGGGATTCTCTCTCTACCTCTCCCGTTCTCACTCTCTCTCTCAAAAATAAAATCTGAAGGGGCACCTGGGTGGCTCAGTTAGTTAAGCGTCCAACTTCAGCTAGGGTCATGATCTCATGGTTTGTGAGTTCGAGCCCCACATTTGGCTCTGCGCTGACGGTGTGGAACCTGCTTGGGGCTCTCTCTCTGCCCCTCCCCCAATGATCTTCCTCTCAAAATAAATAAACTTCAAAAAATCAAATATTAAAGTAAATACATAAAATCACAATCAAAAAATTCTCAAACATAGAGTTAGTCATAACTAAAATAGGACGCATGAACATCAGGCTTCCCGATGGGGTGCATTGGGAGTGACACAATTTATGTAAAATTCCTGTTAAAGGTGTTTAACTTGAATCCAGCGATAAGGAAACCATCAGACAAAAGAAACAATGTAACTGTTAGGATATTCTACCAAACAGCTGACATGGCTTTTTCAAAAATAGCAAGGTTATAAACACCTCCCGCCCATCCACACACAAAAGGACAGGGTAGTGCTTTGGGTTAGAGAAAACTAATGAGGCATGACAACCACGCCAAGGCATGATCTTTGTTGGATTCTGGATCCCTGACTTGCTCCCTAAATTTCACGAAATTGAGACAACTTGGAACAAGGAACATGGACTACCTGTTACATAGCATTATTGCATCAATGTTAAATTTTTTGTGTATGATGATGTGGTGCCCGTTTTTGTTGACTCACCAGTGCTTTCCTCTAGCATAACTCTCAAACTTTTGGGATTTAGGACCCCTGTACACTCTTGGGAGTTGTTGAGGACTCCAAAAAGCTTTGGAGTTATACAAAGCTACAGGAGTTATACAAAACTACATTTACTGAGTTAAAGGTTAAAGCAGATTTTTTTTTTTTAGGTTTATTTATTCAGGGGCACCTGGGTGGCTGCCCGTTGGGTGTCTGACTCTGGATTTCAGCTCAGGTCATAATCTCAGGGTCGTGGGATTGAGCCCTGTGTCGGACTCTGCACACTGGGCATAGAGTCTGCCTGAGATTCTCTCTCTCTCTCTCTCTCTCTCTCTCTCTCTCTCTCTCTCTCTTCCTCTCCCCCTCTCCCCTGCTCATGCTCTCTCCCTAAAAAAAAAAAACAAAAACAAAACACTACATTCCCCTCCCCCCCCCAAAAAAAAAACTTAGTGGGGAGGGTTGTTTGTTTTCATTTTTGCAAATCTCTTCCTGGCTGAGTTGATGGAAATAGCTGGATTCTCATCTCTGCTTTCTGCATTCAGTCTGTTGTGAATGTTGTTTTGCCTGAGGAATATGAAGGAGATCCGGCCACACACAGATTTATATTTGGAAAAAGGAAAATGAAGGAGGATTAAAAAAAATTTTTTTTTAATGTTTACTTATTTTGGAGAGAAAGAGCACCAGCAGGGGAGGGGCAGAGAGAGAGGGAGACACAGAATCCAAAGGAGGCTCCAGGCTCTGAGCTGTCAGCACAGAGCCCTGTGCAGGGTCCTGAGATTATAATGAACCTGAGATTATATCCTGAGCCGAAGTTGCCTGCTTAACCGACTGAGCCACCCAGGCACGCCACGAAGGAGGATTTTAACAGCTTTTCGAATATTGCAGATAATCTCTCCCCTCCGATTATCAAAGACCACTTAATTTTTATTTTTTAAACTTACTTTATTTTTAAAAAATCATTTTATTTTTTTAAGTAAACTGCACCCAACATGGGGCTTGAACTCATGACCGAGAGATCAAGAATCACATGCTCTTCCGACTGAGCCAGACAGGCACCCCAAATGTTTAATTTTTAACTTAATTTTTAATTTTTTAAAAATTAATTTTGTTTATTTTAAAATTTACATCCAAGTTAGTTAGCATATAGTGCAACAATGATTTCAGGAGTAGATTCCAGTGACTTATCCCCCAACCGTTTAATTTTTTTTTTTTAATGTTTATTTATTTTTGACAGAGGCAGAGACAGAATGTGAGTGGGTTGGGGCAGAGAGAGAGGGAGACACAGAATCTGAAGCAGGCTCCAGGCTCTCAGCTGTCAGCACAGTCTGAGGCGGGGCTCGAACTCATGGAGCTGAGAGATCATGACCTGAGCCGAAGTCGGACGCTCAACCGACTGAGCCACCCGGGTGCCCCCCAACTATTAAATTTTTAAGGATCCGCAATACCAAAAGCAGACAATGGAGTGGAAGAAAGCAAAACATGAGTTTGAAAAAATTAACAGATGAGACAGCAGGGCCATGCACACACAGGTCAGAGGAGCCAGCATGCCGTCTGAAGCTCCCCAGGTTTCCCTGCACCAGGAAGGAGACCAGACACAGGTGGCTTTTTTTTTTTTTTAATTAAGTCAGTTGCAGGTCCTTGATATTGAACAAGAAAGCAGCAAGAGGCATCAGCAGCTGAGAGCGTGCCTCTAATATGACAGCTCTTCCCCCCTTGCCGCTCCATACCGTAAGGTACAATTTGGGGAGAAAAAAAAAGTGTGCTATACCTAGTTAGTTATGGTATCTACTAGTACACGTTTCTAGTTGGTGTTCACACAAGCAATTCTCCAATCCTCGCAGGACCGAATGTCCTACAATTTAACTCAGTTCTGACACCACCTGCCTGGAGACAGCATCAGATCCCACAGGGGAAGGGCTCCTTCCCGTCAGACTGATTCCAGCTGCAGATCTGGGACACTTGCACTTTGGACCAATCGGCTATAAATTGGGGATTCCCAGGACCCTCTCCTCGGGTTCATCATCTGCTGCAATAGCCCACAAATCTCAGGGAAATATCGATTCACATGTATTGACTTATTATACGGGATATCTAAAGGATTCCGATGGACAGTCAGATGAAGAGGTACATTAGAGTGAGGTCCAGAAGGTCCTGAGCAAAGGAGATTCTGTCCCAGTTTATAAATAATGAAGGACACTCCTGTCACTCAGCAAATTCCAAGGGGTTTAGGAGTTCTATGCCAGGGACTGGGGACAAAGACCAAAAATATTTCTATACCACAACTTTCTTATAAGACAGGCAAGGCATTGATGGATACATCTGGCTTAGAGTTGAAGAATCATGAACAGAACATCTAAGACGTTACATTTCAGGACACAAGACTTTCACTTGAGTTAAAGTTGAATGCGTGTCTCAACCACTGATCTTGACTGGGTTAGAGAAAAATGATTGCGATTTTCCAAATTTCCACAGTTGCTTCTGTGTCAAAAATTAGCTTTATAGCTTCTTTCATTAAAACATGTTTTTTTTTTAATGTTTATTCTTGAGAGAGAGAGAGAGAGAGAGAGAACGCAAGCAGGGGAGGGGCAGAGAGAGAGGGAGACACAGAATTTGAAGCAGGCTCCAGGCTCTGAGCCGTCAGCACAGAGCCAGATGTAGGGCTCGAACTCATGAACTGTGAGACCACGACCTGAGTCGAAGTGGCCTGAGCCATCCAGGTGCCCCAGAACACATTCTGATCAAATAATCTTGCAGAGGAAAGATAACCTAGCTTCAAGGCTGTGACGTGAAAGCAGAGAGAAAATGATAGATTTTCTGCCCAGTTATCAGGTTTAGGATCTTTTTAAGAAGTGTTCCCAGAAGCACCGCTATGTTGTCTGTGCCAAAAATTTTATGTACTGTCCTTGAGCGTGAAAAACAGCCAACTGGCCGGTCGTATAGAGTCCACACCGGTCCTCCCACCAGGAGCCTCGTGACTGTCACATGCTTGTTTTCATCCGGTGTGAAGCAGTGATAGATTCCTGCAGGAGGAGTTATTGGAATGTCGTCATTTTCTATGAAAGCCTGGATCCCCTCGTCCTCTTTACCTCTTACATCAAAGTATCCACTGACAGCAGAGGGGCGGTGAATCTTACATCCAAGCCCAACGGCTCCTTACCACGTGCCTTCATCTTTTCTTTGTTTCTTCCAGTTTATCTTTGCATATGGTTATCACGTGCATCCAAGAGTAGTTTCCCTTATTGGATCCCTTCTCATTCTGGGTCACGCACACATTTGTCAGCTTTCCAGTAAAGGACGCGGAGCTGCCGTGGCGGCTCCAGACTGACCCAGCAGCCGGGCTCTTGGGCGGTGAGGCCACCCTGGGTCATCCTGGGACTCACCTCTGTGCTAGGCCTGCACCACGGTCCTTCCCCGGGGGTGGGTACGGCAAGCATCAGGGCCACCCCAACTTGCACGCCAACCCGGCTCCTTGATCCAGAAAGGCCCAGGTGGCCTTTCTGCTTTGCGTATCTGGGCGCTCCACTGCCCAGCCTTGGTTTCCTGTGTTTCCTGGTTCCTGAGACTGGGTGAGACCCCACCTGGGGATTCTTTTATTATAACAAAACATACAAGTGGTAGTTTCTTAAAGGTTAACTGTAACGTGGACTCCAGAACAACGTCAATGTGCCTCTCCTACTGTTACATTCGTATCTGTTACATTCAAATGCATTCATTTAAAAAAGATTTTTAAGCTTATTTATTTATTTTGAGAGAGAGAAAAAGAGCAAGCAGGGGAGGGGCAGAGAGACAGGGAGAGAGACAATCCCAAGCACGCTCTGCGCTATCAGAGTGGAGCCCGATGCGGGGCTGGAACTCACGAACCGTGAGATCATGACCTGAGCAGAAACCAAGAGTCGGGCGCTTAACTGACTGAACCACCTAGGTGCCCCTCAAATTTATTCTTGGACAGACTTTTTAACCCATGCATAACATTTTAACATCAGTACTGGTCACCTGGAAAATACTGGATTGCTGAGTTATGCAAATCTTCTAAAAACTGATATATTTCACTACACAATATGAAAAAAAATCACATTTGGAAATGCCACCAATCTCATTAGCAACATCCTTAAGAACTGGGAAGCTCTCAAGTTCAGGGGATATGTACAAGTTTTACAAAATTTTAGTTTACCTTGAAAGCTTAAATGTTGGGCCCCTGGGTGGCTCAGTTAGTTGAGCACCCCACTTCAGCTCAGGTCATGATCTCGCTGGTTGTGGGTTCGAGCCCCACATTGGGCTCTGTGCTGACAGCTCGGAGCCTGGAGCCTGCTTTGGATTCTGTGTCTCCCTCTCTCTCTGCTCCTCCCCTGCTAACGCTCTGTCTCTCTCTCAAAAATAAACATTACAAAAAAAAAAAAAAAGCTCGTATGTTATCATTGACAACAAACACTGTCCATTACTTCCTTGAAATGACTAATTTCATTCATTTTTGAGATAACATCTGCCAGATATTCAAGTCTGAAAAACTATAGTTTCTCTATCAGTTGTTCTTTCCAGTTAAAATAGTGATCTAGGGGCGCCTGGGTGGCTTAGTTGGTTAGGCGGCCGACTTAGGCTCAGGTCATGATCTCGAGGTCCCTGAGTTCGAGCCCCACGTCGGGCTCTGTGCTGACGGCTCAGAGCCTGGAGCCTGTTTCAGATTCTGTGTCTCCCTCTCTCTGACCCTCCCCTCTTCATGCTCTGTCTCTCTGTTTCAAAAATAAACAAACATTAAAAAAAATTAAAAAAAAAATAGTGATCTATGGGGGCGCCTGGGTGGCTTAGTCAGTTAAGCTTCCGACTTTCGATTTTGGCTCAGGTCATAATCTCATGCTTCGTGAGATGGAGCCCCCTATGGGGCTCTGTGCTGACACTGTGGAGCTTGCTTGGCATTCTCTCTCTCCCTCTCTCTTTGCCCCTTCCTCCTTTCAAAAATAAATAAATATTTTTAAAAAATGGTGTTCTATGAAAAAGGCAACTCAAATAAGCCTTTAAATGCCTTTCCAGAAGACAATCATCTTACCTGGGTCTCCACCAGCAGCCCTTTCTACGCACTTCCCACTTTTATTATCTAGGCTATTTGAAAGAGGTATACCCATGAGTAAATATTTAATATAGTTATTAATTTTTACTGCTTTATTAAGGATACCTTCATACTGTCTCTTAAACCCAAAGAATGCATGCGGTGTGCAATCAAATCACTGCTACCAGAGTTTGGTGCCTGTGTCTGATTCCTGGTAAATTGCCAGCAGTTTTCCCCAGGTGCGCAAACATTAACACTGAGAAAGTAACTTCTCAGTATCGTTATGATAACAGTTTTGCCCTCCAGGATAACCCCATCCTTCCCCCTTCTGGGTCTGAGGGCCACACTTTGAAAACCGAACCACACCCTCCACTCCTCTCCACCGGACTTTACATTAAGTTCTTATCTTTCGTGCTCCTTGCTCCCAGGAACAGGGCAGCTCCACCCCCCACCCTTGCCACTTCCCCCCCCCCCCCCTCTTCCCTTCCCTGCTCACTCGCTCTGCTCCAGCAGGTGGCTGCTTTCAGCACTGGGGAGTGGCCAGCTGCCCTTGGTAGGGATTGCCTGAGAGCCCCTCACCCTTCTTTCCTGACCTCACTCCCTCTTCCCCTCCCCCAGGCTCATTAACCCTTCACTTCCCCCCCCCCCACCCCCCAGGGTGGAAAGGAAGCCAGAGGAAAAGCCTCAATATTGAAGGACACAGCCAGAGTGAGTCGTGCCAGGACTTGGGACACTGTAGAGCACCCACGTTACTGTGGCAGTTTGTTTTAGAAATGAAAAAAGTATATATCTTGATTGTTCTTTTTCTGGTTATAAAAGTAATAGATGCTTGTTGCGTAATATTCAAACCATCCAGAATTGTATACAGTAGAAATTGAGAGTCTCCCCTCATCCCCCTCCCCCCATGCTCTGGTTTAGGAACCTTCAAATTTTCACATATATGTATTTTTCATACATATGTATGTATATGACAATGGGATATTTCTCTGCAACTTTCTATTTCCACTTAATGTACTGTAATACAGCAATAAAAAAAATAATAAATAAAAAATCAGCAAATTAAAGATCTACTTCAGGGGAGCCTGGGTGGCCCAGTCGGTTAAGCGTCCGACTTCAGCTCAGGTCACGATCTCGCAGTCCGTGAGTTCGAGCCCCGTGTCGGGCTCTGGGCTGATGGCTCAGAGCCTGGAGCCTGCTTCCGATTCTGTGTCTCCCTCTCTCTCTGCCCCTCCCCGTTCATGCTCTGTCTCTCTCTGTCTCAAAAATAAATAAAAACGTTAAAAAAAATTAAAAAAAAAATAAAGATCTTCGTTTTTTTTAAGTTTATTTTACTTAATCTTGGGGGGGGGGAGCAGAGAGAGAGAGGGAGAGAGAATCCTAAGCAGGTTCTGTGCTCAGTGAGGTGCCCTATGCAGGGTTCGATCCCACGTGAGATCATGACCCGAGCCAAAATCAAGAGTTGGACACTTAACCGAGCCACCTTGGTGCCCCAAGAGACTATAAACAGTGCTGCAGTGAAACCCTTCCTCTTATACCCCTGAGCATCTTACGGTGAGTATTTCTATGGTATCCAGTCACTCAAAGTGAAATTTCTGGATGAAAGGGTATGCCCGTTTTATAAAAGGATGTGTGCCACCCAACTGCCCTCCAAAGAGATTATACTAGCTAACACTCCCTCCAACCACATCCACTGTATTTTTTTTTTTAATTTTTTTTTTCCAACGTTTATTTATTTTTTTTTGGGACAGAGAGACACAGAGCATGAACGGGGGAGGGGCAGAGAGAGAGGGAGACACAGAATCGGAAACAGGCTCCAGGCTCCAAGCCATCAGCCCAGAGCCCGACGCGGGGCTCGAACTCACGGACCGCGAGATCGTGACCTGGCTGAAGTCGGACGCTTAACCGACTGCGCCACCCAGGCGCCCCAACATCCACTGTATTTTGAAACGACCTCTTTATACATCCATTACCCTGACACCCCCAGTGAGCTGAGGTCCCTTCAGGAATTGGAATGTGCCCTCTTTTCTATCCCTGGGTCACAACTGTCATGTCACAGGAGCTCATCCATGTGAATGAACGGATGTGGATGAATGAATGGACAATATGAACAACACCACTGTTAAAAAAAAAAAAAAGAGGGGCGCCTGGGTGGCGCAGTCGGTTAAGCGTCTGACTTCAGCCAGGTCACGATCTCGCGGTCCGTGAGTTCGAGCCCCGCGTCAGGCTCTGGGCTGATGGCTCAGAGCCTGGAGCCTGTTTCCGATTCTGTGTCTCCCTCTCTCTCTGCCCCTCCCCCGTTCATGCTCTGTCTCTCTCTGTCCCAAAAATAAATAAACGTTGAAAAAAAATTAAAAAAAAAAAAAAAAAAGAGAGAGAGAGAGAGAGAGAGAGAGAGAGAGAGAGAGAGAGACAACAGGGGCACCCATGTGGCTCAGTTGGTTGAATGTCTGCCTCTTGATTTTGGTTCAGGTCATAATCCCAGGATCCTGGGATGGAGCTGTGTGTGTGGCTCCCGGCTGAGTGTGCAGCCTGCTTAAGATTCTCTCTCTCTCTCTCTCTCTCTCTCTCTCTCTCTCTCTCTCCTTCTCCCCCACTTGTGCTCTCTCTCTCTCTCTCTCAAAAAAAAAAAAAAAAAAAAAGGAAAGAAAAGAAAAAAGACAACAGGCCCCCCAAATGCCAAAAATGGAGTTACTTGTGCTAAGTCTGGTGTCAGTAAACCAAGACTTAATACCTAACTTAATGGCTGTTTCAGCGTCTCCCAGGGATGTGAACTTTAACCAGTCAATCTGGAATTACCTGTTCAGCACTGGTAAGGTAATCCACCTGATAGACCCCTGTGTCCTCCATAGGAAGGTAACCTTGTCTGGAAATAATCCACTCTTTGCTAGCAACTTCCTCGTCCTGCTCCCTTCTGCCTATTAAAGCCATTTTATTTATTTGTTTTTTACTTTTTTTTTTAATCTTTATTTTTGAGAGAGAGAGAGGGAGAGAGAGAGAGAGAGAGAGCGCGAGCCAGAGTGTGAGCAGGGGAGGAACAGAGAGAGAGGGAAACACAGAATCTAACGCAGGCTCCAGGCTCTGAGTTGTCAGCACAGAGCCTGACACGGGGTTCAAACTCATGAACCGTGAGTTCATGACCTGAGCCAAAGTCGGTGCTTAAATGACTGAGCCCCCCAGGCGTCCCCTATAAAAGCCATTATGATACTATATTATATTATATTATATTATATTATATTATTACTATATTTTGGAGAGAGGAAGTGGGGGAGAGGGGCAGAAAGAGAGGGAGAGAGAGAGCCTGGCACTGGGCTCAATCCCACAACCCTGGGATCGTGACCTGAGCTGAAACTGAGAGTTGGATGACCAACTGACTGAGCCATCCGGGCGCTCCAAAAGCCTTTCATTTTGTACAGGTCTTTGGAGCTCCTTTCTACCTGCTAGACAGGACGCTGCCCAGTTCATGAAGTGCTGAATAAAGCCAATACAACCTTTAAATTTTACTCAGGTGAATGTCAAGACCACCAACAGGTTTCTTGCCTGTGCATCGGCACCATTTTAAGCATTCAATCTGCACAAATTTCTTTAATCCTCATAACTACTAGGAGTGGGTGCTGTCATTATCCCCATTGGCAGATGAAGAAACTGAGGCTGGGAACTTGAGTGGCTTGCCCAGGCAATGAGCCAGTCGACTTCCGCAAACAGGCAGAAACCTTTACCCTCCAGGAATGATTACCCTCCAGTAATGATGCCTCCGGTTCCTTTTTAATGCCTTTTTAATCATTTCTCCTTGCCCCATCTTTTGGATCTCCAGTTTTCTTAGGGATTAACTGAAGCAACCTGAGAGAATATTTCATAAAGGTAAGTAGTATTCTGGGGTGCGTGGGTGGCTCCATTGGCTAAGCACCTGACTCCTGACTTCAGCTCAGGTCATGATCTCACCGTTTGTGAGTTCGAGCCCCATGTCGGGCTCTGTGCTGAGGGTGTGGAGCCTGCTTGGGATTCTCTCTCTCTCTCTCTCTCTCTCTCTCTCTCTTCTCTCTGCCCCCCACTTCTCAAAATAAATAAATAAATAAACTTAAAAAAGTATTAAATAGTATTCTGACATCTTCCAAATTTGTGTCTGGACCCTGCCTGTTATTATCCATAGATTTGTTTTACAAAGTTAAAACCAGAGTAGCATAGTGTGTGCTTTTTCTTTCTTTTTTTTTTTTTTTAAATTTTTTTTTTCAACATTTATTTATTTTTGGGACAGAGAGAGACAGAGCATGAACGGGCGAGGGGCAGAGAGAGAGGGAGACACAGAATCGGAAACAGGCTCCAGGCTCCGAGCCATCAGCCCAGAGCCCGACGCGGGGCTCGAACTCCCGGACCGCGAGATCGTGACCTGGCTGAAGTCGGACGCTTAACCGACTGCGCCACCCAGGCGCCCCTAGTGTGTGCTTTTTCATCGGGAGGGGTTCTGGGGAGTTGTCTACCCTGCATGATGACTTAGGTGGAGACGAATGCTGTGTGCCCCCTGCCCCCCGTGCAGGCTTGAAAAGGTGGGCTTGGCCACCTGGGAGTGCAAAGAGTCTACCTGATGGGAGGAAGGGGCAGTGCATAGAGTCAGGGACTGTTTGGGGGAACGGCTAAATTTAGGGTTCTTGGGGAGAGGAAACAGAAGAGAAAGACGGTGAGGAAAGTAAAGGCCAGGAAATGTTATAAGCTAATTCAGACTCTACTGTATCAGGCGTGGGGAGCTAGTGCAGGTATCTGGCTGTGGGGTAAAGCTCTCGGGGCTGTGCTTCAGGGTGGCGTGGTGGGAGCAGTGGTCAGGTGACTGGGAAGGGGAGGGAACAGACTGCTGGCAGGGAAATCAGTTTAGAAATGACCATAAATAGCTCTGCTATCAACACCCTCCCCTCCCCCCACACACATATACTCACCCTGCCTTCTCCTCTTTTCGGATTTCTAATAATGGCATTCCTATTCTTCTAGCCCCAGGGACCCAGGGATGGAAGTCTGAGTCACTCTGACTCTTCTCCCTGCCCAAGTCCTGCCAGCTGCAATTTCTGCTGATTCTATCACTACCCGGCCTCTGGAATCTTAAGGGTCCTGCCAGGACGTTATGTCAGGCCTGCGCCCGGTTCAGGGACTCTTGGCCTCCCTTGCCCAGTCCTGATCCTCTATCCCCCAACACCCCCTCACGGCTATTGTCAGACTCTACACCCCGCCTGCAAACATACCAGGAAACTAATGCTCAGGTGGGTGAAGTACAAGCCCCTCGCCTCTCCCAGCCTTCTTGTCCAGCCTTCTCCCAGATCTTAAATATATTTTTTTATTAAAAAAATTTTTTTAATGTTTTATTTATTTTTGACAGAGAGAGAGCGAGAGAGAGAGAGAGAGAGAGAGAGAGAGAGAGAGACAGAGCATGAGTGGGGGAGGGGCAGAGAGAGGGAGACACAGAATCCGAAGCAGGCTCCAGGCTCTGAGCTGTCAGGGCTCGAACTCACGGACTGTGAGATCGTGACCTGAGCGGAAGTCAGACGCTTAACCGACTGAGCCACCCAGGTGTTCCCAGATCTTAAATATCCTTAAGGGCCAGCTTGCTGGATGCTCTGACCCTACGCTCACCAGGCTCTCCCTCATCAGAAATAATTTTGGCTTTGAGAGATGCCTCACTGTCATCTAAGCTCTTCTTGGGACACTTGCCTCTTGTGCCTGGTTTGTGGTGATTGCACACATGTGTGTCTGGCTCCCAAAGGGATTGAGCGATGAGCATTTTTGTGCCCCCCACAGGAAACTTGCGTATGACCTAGTCTCAATAACCAATTTCGGTTTGATTAAAAATATGGAAAGGTATGGGGTGCCTGGGTGGCTCAGTCAGTTGAGCATCTAACTCCTGATTTCCGCTCGGATCATGATCCCAGGGTCTTGGGATTGAGTCTCAAGTTGGGCTCCATGCTAAACGTGGAGCCTTCTTGGGATTCTCTTTCTCCCTCTGCCCACCCCTCTCTAAAATACAATTTAAAAAAAATTTTCAAAAAACATGGAAGGGTGGAGTTTCACTTCTGCTGACCCCAAACGGGAGGATCTGAGCATTTTTCCTTTAAACACTATTTTTCTATGAAGTGGCTGTCAGGGCCAGTAGTTATGACCACCAAGAATTCCAAGCAAGTGTAGGGGCGCCTGGGTGGCTCAGTCGGTTAAGCGTCCGACTTTGGCTCAGGTCATGATCTCGCGGTTCGTGAGTTCAAGCCCCGCGTCGGGCTTTGTGCTGATGGCTCAGAGCCTGGAGCCTGTTTCAGGTTCCGTGTCTCCCTCTCTCTCTGCCCCTCCCCCATTCATGCTCTGTCTCTCTCTGTCTCAAAAATAAATAAAGGTTAAAAAAAAAATTAAAAAAAGAATTCCAAGCAAGTGTAGTTAATAGGGATTCTGTTTTCTCCTTTTTTCTTAAAAGAGCAATAGACTATGAGCCACATACATGGGTAGGAGCTAGAGTTCTGCTACTTCCTGGCTCTGTGACTTTGAGTAAGTGTCCTAACCTCTCTGAGCCAAAGGAGTTGACACCAGCTGCCTCGCCAAACGGGCACCGTATGGGGGAGGCTGGCATGGAGCTGGAGCCCTGGGAGGCAGGGAGTAAGAAGCAGTTTAATCTCAAGACTTTGCCTCAACTGCCCTGGGCTGCTACTGTGTTTGCGAAAAACACATGTGCCCCCACCCTGATCCCTGTGCAGGTGAGGGCTGGACTCTGGGACACACGGAGGCTTCCGTGCTGCCTCTCACTGGGGCCTCTGACACCCTGGTCTGCCATGTAAAGGAACAGATGAGCCCCTGGGGACAGGCAGCAAATTCTTCCCGACCTTTTCAGAAGTGGTAGTCTGGGTAGTTGACATACATTAACTGAATCTCATTGTTTGGGCCAGAAGGATTCTCAGGGGGTCCATTCTCCCCGTTGACAGGTATGGACACTGAGGCCCAGGTGCCTGATAAGGCCAGGATGGCATAAATCCAAATACCAGAGGCCTCCAAGGTCTTTGATGGTGTTTTGAGCAAGAGAATTGGGAACGGAGTGAAAGGGATTAGGAGTCATTCTGGGACACGTTGGCCCAAGATCAGGCCTCTGACTGAGACCTCAGACTTTGAGGGGGTCCAAAAGCAACCTCCCCTTGGACCCAGTCTGCTGGATCTCAGGGCCAAAGCGGTAGCTCTGTCTGGCTGGGACAGGGAGAAGAAGCACTAAAGTCGGTAATTCAAGGTCGCTTTCCTGGCCCAGCCCCATCTGGCAATGTTGACTGTTGAGGCAATGTTAGGGGAGAGCTGGGGACACAGGGCAGAGCGTTGGTTGCTAACGTTCGGAGTGAGATGGGGTGACCCGGACAGTGGGGGCTGGGGTCAGATTTTTCTAAATAAAACCCAGCCCGGGCTGGTGTCCCATTTCAAGAACCTGGGTGAGGAGAGCTTAGTCGCTGATGACAGAACCAATCAGTATGGTCTTGTGCGTGTAAACAGACAAACATGGACCTGTTTGCCAGGGTGGGGGCTGAGCTCGCTCATTCAGTCCAGGCAGCACGAGGACTCATATGGATCGTGATAAGCCATCAACTACAACCGCTGAGCACAGGGTGTGCTCGGAGCCTTTTTACTTACGTTATTGCACCCACGTCTCCTGGGAGCCCTGTGGCTGTTACAATTGCCATTTCGGACGGGGGGGGGGGGGGAAACAGACTCTGGCTATGCCGGATGACTTCGAGGATTAGCCGCTTGACCTTCTGGGGAGAAGCAGAAGAGAGAGTTCGGCTCTTGACTCCGGACAGTCTACGCAACCCGTGGAGGGGACAGGAGTATCTGAGAGCGCACCTGAAAAGAGCCGACGTGCCCGTGGTCTCAGTTCAGGAACACGGAACCCGCGCTTGGTTAAGGCGAAGGAGTTTCCGCCCAGCAAACGCCAAGGGCGCGGGAGTTTGCTCACTTTGGGGGGGTTTAAGATGATTCGTCAGCAACTGACACCCTGGCTTAAATAGGGCGTCCTGGAGAGAGGGGCTCGGCCTCGCTACCTGCTGCCCTGAGCCCCCAGCTCCGGCCCCCGCTCGCGGGCCGGTGCGCGTCTCCCCCGCCTCTGCCCGGCAGTTCGGTGGGGCTGCGCGCGGCGCCAATGGCAGCGCGGGCTGCGCGCTGGGGCGGGGTCGGGCCTGCGCGGGGGCCTCCCGAGGGGTCCGGCTCGGCCCCGGCCCCTCCTCCTCCCCGGCGAGGCCCAATCGGGTGGCGGCCCCCGGCAGCCCCGCCCCGCCCCTGCCCGCGCCCGGGCGCCTGGAGGGCCTTGGCAGCCCGCCGCCAGGCAGCCGGGAGCAGCACCGGCGCTCGGATCTCGCCCGCCGCGGTCGGTTCGCTCGCCTGCTCGGCGGGATGGCTGGCTACCTGCGGGTCGTACGCTCGCTCTGCAGGGCCTCCGGCTCCGGGCCGGCCTGGGCGCCGGCAGCCCCGACAGGCCCCAACTTGCAGGAGCAGCCGCGGCGCCACTGTGAGTGCCACGAGGAGGGTCCGGGCGGGGCGCGCGCCCGGCACCGCGACGTGGCGGCCTCCCGGGCGGGGGCCGGGGAGCGCGACTCGGGGCGATCGCGGGCCGGGGACGGCGGGGTTGGCACACAAAGAGCCGGGGGGGGGCGGGGACTTGAAGGACGGTGGCAGCTGGTGGCCCGGGAGCTGCTGGTCCTGCGGCCCTGCGCGGGCGGGGATTCCGGGCTGCTCCGCGCCCCCCCAGCTATTCCCGTGGCGGGTGCTGGGGGTGTCCCGGGCCCGGAGGGTGTCCTGCGCGCCCTGCTCCCCGGGAGGGGCCAGGCCAGCGAGTAGGGGGCTGGAGCGCCAGGCCCGGTCTCCCCGTGCGAGGGAGGGTCTCGGCGCGGTCCCTGCTCAGACAAAGGCGGGGAGACGGCCTCCACTTCCCTTTCCTTTTCAGCCGGGCGCGCTGTAATCCCTCCTCGCTGTCAGGCCCGCGTCAGCTATTTTTGGAGCCTTTTACGCGACAGCTGGAGGAGCGTGCTTCTGATTTTCCCTTGTGTTTGGACACCCCCCACCCCTCCCGTCGCACTTAAGTCTCCATCCTGGAGCCTCTCCTTGGCCTGACCTGGCGTTTTCTCGCCAGCCGGTTCCTACGCTGCTCCGCCGGCCCCACTCACCCGACTGCCAGACTGAGTGATTGGGCAGCTGCTCCAAAATGTCACTTTCCCCACTAGTTACTCACTGCTTCTGTGGTGCCCTTAGCACCCTGCTTAGGAAAGAAGACAGTAGTCGGGTCATAATAAGCAGGATTAACCTGAACCCCCATTACCCTCGCAGGCTGCCCTCTGTGGCATGTGGCCTGCACCGTGGCTCTCCATTGCCAGCGACAAAAGGCAGGGAGAATGTAGGTCCCTTGGCCCTGTGTCTTGCCTGTTGCCACGGAAACCCCTTTCCTGACCTGGCCTGGAACCCCTTGGAGTGAGCCAGGACAGTGAGGAAGAGGGAGTGGGGCCCAGGCAGCCTGGCCTTACTGTTCCGGTAGGTAATCTTTAACTAGTGTGGGAGCAGCTGACCAGAATTGGGGAGGGGAAGGTGGGGGCTGGAGCTTGGGCTCCAGCCCCCACCTCTCCTGCCAAGGAGAAAGGGACATTTCTGCTTTTGTACTTCTGGGATTTGTCTTGTAAGTGGTTAGCCCTGCAACTCCAGGGTTCCAAGTGCGCCCAGGCCCCAAACCACCTCTAGCAAAACAGCGTGAGAGTAAAGATATTTTCTCCCTTCTTGCCCCCTGCATTGATGGTAAAAAAAAAAAAAAAGAAAGTTCTTTTAGCTGTAGGTCCTTCCAGAAGTTCCCAAGCTGGTTGGGTTATTAATGGGGAGAAGGCTTAGTGTTTGAGTTGGACATGAGACTTACAGCTGTGGCCTCTTCGAGCTTGTCACCCGGCAACACCACCGGAGACAGAATATTTGGCATTCCCCTTGATGACAAGGAACGGACACGTTTCTTTTGGCTAAAACACTCTGGTGTCTTTGCTGCTTGGTAACTCCCCGGCTCCTAGTTTTGCATTTCCTAGGCCTCCAGCGACGGCTGGTGGCGGTTCTGATGAGCCCGACGTCCTGGAGGGGAGGGTGGGCTGTGCCCAAGCCCTCACTGTGAGAACGACTTATCTGGCCTTCCCTAGCTTCACTCCTTGCCTGGCAACTTCTTACTTTTCTCACGCTGCCTCTTCACTTTACAGATCTTGGTGACTTGCCTGCACTCTCAGATTCAAGGGCAGATTATTATTTAATGATTGTTGAAAGTTCTGGAGGCCCGCCTGGGGAGTTATTATGTGTTCCTCCCCGAGGCTTGTTTCAACTGCATCAGGTAAGAACAGGGCTGCCCCATCAGAGGTGTTTTGGGTGGTCATGTTTAGGCCTGGAACGTTTGGAGAAGTCTCTGGAAAGCCTGGGACCCGCCCCCAGGTGCTCCAGTTGAGCTGGGAGCCTCTGGCACTGGTTCCGTTCGGGGCATGAGGTGCTGGAAACTGCCTTCTGGTTATTGGAAGCCGGGCTCTGTGACCTGCCCTGGAGTTGACACTTGTGTACACGTTTAAAATGCCAGTGGAGGGGCGCCTGTGTGGCTCACTCGGTTAAGCATCTGACTCTTGATCGTGGCTCAGGTCATGATCTCACGGTTCGTGGGATCGAGCCCCGTATCAGGCTCTGCACTGACAACTCGGAGCCTGGAGCCTGCTTCGGATTCTGTGTCTCCCTCTCTCTCAGCTCCCCGCCCCTCGCTCACTCTCAAAAATAAACATTAAAAAAAAAAACAGTATAAATTGTGAGCTTCTCAGGGCAAGTTGCCCATTGCCTGGCAGAGACCCCTGTCCCATACATACATCTGTGCTGGTCTGGTGCAATCTGATGGTAAGAACTCAGTGGCCTCTATGTGACAGTGCATCCCAGGGGCACATTTCATCCCAACAGGAGGTGGGGGCAGGGCAGCCCTTACTATAGGCCAAATAGACTGTAACTTGACATTCATCTGTGACTTCAACAACTGTCGTGCCTCTGCTGTGTGCCAGGCACGTGAAGGTGCTGGGGACAGAGCCAGGAGTAAGAGGCAAAGATTTCTGCCCGTGTGGAGCTTAAATGCTAATGTGGGGACTGTTAGTAAAAAGGTAGAAGTTGGCTAGCATGGCATTTGGAGAACAAAGAGGCCAGGAAGGTGTGCGTGGAGGTTTGGACTTGGGGGGGGGGGGCAGGAAGCACAGAAAAGACCTCCTTGAAGAGTCACCGAAGGAACAAAGGAAACAGGCCATTTGGTTATGGCCAACAGGTGCCAAGGCCGTGATGCAGGAGTGTCTGATGGAGGAGAGGAATGTGTGATGGAGGAGTGCGTGATGGAGGAGTGTCTGAAGGAGGAGCGCCTGACAGAGGAGTGCCTGATGGAGGAGCGTCTGATGGAGGAGTGTCTGATGGAGGAGTGTGTGACGGAGGAGTGTCTGATGGAGGAGTGCGTGATGGAGGAGTGTCTGATGGAGGAATGCGTGATGGAGGAGTATCTGATGGAGGAGTGCGTGATGGAGGAGTGTCTGATGGAGGAGTGCCTGATGGAAGAGTGTCTGATGGAGGAGAGGAGTGTCTGATGGAGGAGTGTGATGGAGGAATGCATGATGGAGGAGTGCCTGATGGAGGAGTGCGTGATGGAGGAGAGGAGTGTGATGGAGGAGTGTCTGATGGAGGAGAGGAGTGCGTGATGGAGGAGAGCCTGATGGAGGAGTGCCTGATGGAGGAGTATCTGATGGAGGAGTGCCTGATGGAGGAGTGTCTGATGGAGGAATGTGTGATGGAGGAACGTCTGATGGAGGAGAGGAGTGTCTGATGGAGGAGTGCGTGATGGAGGAGAGCCTGATGGAGGAGTGCCTGATGGAGGAGTGTCTGATGGAGGAGTGCGTGATGGAGGAGAGCCTGATGGAGGAGTGCCTGATGGAGGAGTGTCTAATGGAGGAGTGTCTGATGGAGGAGAGGAGTGTCTGATGGAGGAGTGTCTGATGAAGGAGTGCCTGATGGAGGAGTGCCTGATGGAGGAGTGTCTAATGGAGGAGTGTCTGATGGAGGAGAGGAGTGTCTGATGGAGGAGTGCCTGATGGAGGAATGCGTGATGGAGGAGTGCCTGATGGAGGAGTGTGATGTCAGAATGTGTGATGGGGGAGTGTCTGATGAAGGAGTGAGTGATGGAGGAGAGCCTGATGGAGGAGTACACCTTTGCTTGTGGGAAAAGCAGAGAGGGAAGAGTCCTGAGCCAGGCAGAGGTCAGGGGAAGGGGGTCAGTGACAGATGAGGTCAAGCGTTGTGGGGACCACACATTTTTGAGGACTTTGGCCTTTACTCTGACTGAAAAGGGAAGTTTTGCAAGGTTTTGAGAAGGGTATTGTGGCCTGATTTACATTTTTTTAAAGCTCTTTTAATCTTTAAATTATTTTTTTAATGTTTATTTTTGAGAGAGACAGAGACAGAGGGTGAGTAGGGAGGGGCAGAGAGAGAGGGAGACACAGAATGCGAAGCCGGCTCCAGGCTCTGAGCTGTCAGCACAGAGCCCCACATGGGGCTTGAACCCACAGACTGAGAGATCTGAGCCGAAGTCCATGCTCAACTAACTGAGCCACCCAGGAGCCTCCCCGCCGCCCCCCTCCCCCATTTACATTTTAACAGGCGCATTCTGGCTTCAGGGTCCTGGTGGGAGGGTGTAGTCATACTCTGGCAAGGTTATTGGCCCCGGGGGTGGTAAGAAGTGGTTGGATTCTGGATGCATTTTGAAGGAAGAGCCAATAGGATGTTTCAGTGGTTGGCACGCGCGTGTGAGGGAATGGGGAGGAGTGAAGGATGACCCCAAGGAAATCTCTTCCAGATTTGCTGCCCTGCCTTCTTGAGCTCCCAGGAACTGGGGGCTTCTCCCCACATGCTGCTGGGCCACGCCGGCTTGGCAGCTTCTTGGCCGACAGCCAGGGCAGGCGTGTGGTTACGCACTTATTCTTGGGGGTGGCCATCTTGGGAGGGACCTTTAGCCTTGAGTTTGGAGCAGCGGGCCAATCCTGAAACAGGCGCCGGGTTTTGAAATCCTTACTTGGTGTTGGGTGCTCGGAATCCCAGACCCGGGAGGAGAGTTGGCCTCCCGGACTCCCTGTGGACTGGTGTAACTCCATCCCACACTCTGGCCAAGAGGCCAGTGTGCAACATGTCATCCGAAAATGTCACGGTGGCTGTCCCTTGGAAGCTTTCAGGGAGACCCCCGTGCTGTTCCTTGGGTTTCAGATTGTTCGTCATCTCTTGTCACCCAGAGAGGGGTGGACGATGGGGGTGGCTCTGCCGTATTGGCTGAACCACACACAAGGTCTCCCACTCTGATGCCTTGGGGCCTGTGTCCTCTGGAGGGTACGCGATAGGCCTGGAATCTTTGTGTAAAATCTCCTGGGTTGCTTTTGTTTTGAGTGGTTCAGATTAAAATTTTTTAAGCGTTTATTTTATATTTGAGAGAGAGAGAGAGAGAGACAGAGTGCTAGCAGGGGAGGGGCAGAGGAGAGCCGGAGACAGAATCTGAAGCAGCCTCCAGGCTCTGAGCTGTCAGCCCAGAGCCCGACGCGGGGCTCGAACTCACGGACCGCGAGATCACGACCTGAGCCGAAGCGGGTCGCTTGGCTGACTCAGCCACCCAGGTGCACCCCTTGACTGATTTAGATTTTTAAAAACTTAAAAACCGGTATTTCTTATTCTTATTGTGGTAAAAGTACCGCATAACACAAATTTCCTGTCCTAGCCATTTTGAAGTGTGCCATTCGGTAGTGTTAAGTACTTTCTCACTGTTGGACAACCAACCCCCAGAGCTTCAGCGTCTTGCAAAACTGAAACTCTGTATGTACCCGTTAAACAACAGCTCCCCATTCCCTCCTCCCCCAGCCGCTGGCAACTACCACCATACTTTCTGTTTCTGTGAATTTGACTGCTTTTAGGTACCGCACGTAAGGAGAATCAGACGTAGTTTTCTTTTTGCGACTGGCTTGCTCTTCACGTACTGTCCTCAAGGTTTATCCCTGCCGGAGCTGTGGCTTGTGTCCGCACATTTTTTACGTGGGTATACACATCGAATGGAATTTAAGGCTGAATATTCCATTCTATGTGTATACCCACGTAAAAAATATCCCACTTAAAATGTATTGACTTTCTGGGTAAGGTACGGGAATTGTGCAAAGCTTGGGCGATATGGTTATGAATTCCCTGCCTATTTATCACTGCTTCTCATTTATTTTAAGAGTTCAGAAATGTTCATCGTCGCTGGATTGAAAGTGTGTGGGAAGTGTGGCCGTGTTGCTTATATAAGTATGCCACAGTAGAGGTCTGCTGGCCGTCCCAAGGGCAACTGGTTTTGTGGAATTTGAGACGAAAGAATGAGCAGCAAACGCTATTGAGGAAGGTCCAGATCCATCGCTCTTGCTCACAATGGCGGCACTTCCTTTTTCAATTTCTTTTTTTTTTTTTTAATTTTTATTTTTTATTTTTTATTTTTATTTTTAAAAAAAAATTTTTTTTTCAACGTTTATTTATTTTTGGGACAGAGAGAGACAGAGCATGAACGGGGGAGGGGCAGAGAGAGAGGGAGACACAGAATCGGAAACAGGCTCCAGGCTCTGAGCCATCAGCCCAGAGCCCGACGCGGGGCTCGAACTCCCGGACCGCGAGATCGTGACCTGGCTGAAGTCGGACGCTCAACCGACTGCGCCACCCAGGCGCCCCCCTTTTTCAATTTCTGAGCAAGCACATCCACATTTAAGTGGCGGGGAGCCCAGTCTGGGAGAAGCTCGAAATTGTGAACATCGTTTGACCTTTTGGAGGGACGTTTTTCTTAGCCGTCCTGGATCCGTTTCCAGAGTCCTGTTCTCTCGAAGGCTCATACCACATTCTGTTTTTCCCTTCGTTCCTTGAGGGACACTGGAGTTGTTTCCACCTCTTGCCTATTGTGAGTAATTCTGCTGTGGACGAGGGTGTACAGATGTTTCTTTGAGACCCTGTTTTACTTATTTTGGATAGATATCCAGAAGTGGGATGGCCGAACAATATGGCGGTTCCATCTTTGATTTTTTTGAGGAAGCACCACACCGTCTTCCGTAGCAGCTGCTGCACTGTCCATTCTCACCAGCTGTGCACAAGGGTTCCAGCTTCTCCACATGCTCACCAACACTTGTTGTTTTCGGCTTTGGGGTTTTGGGTTTGGTTTTGGTTTTGTTGGCAGCCGTCCTTGTGGGTGTGAGGTGGTATCTCATTGTGATTTTTGATTTGCATTTCCCTAAGGATGAGTGCTGTGGGACAACTTTTCATACGCTTATTGGTCTTTTATGTATCGTTTTTTTGGAGAGATGTCGATTCAAGTCCTTTGCCCATTTATTAATTGGTTTTTGTGGTTGTTGTATTGTTGAAATCGCCTGATTTTAAAACCTTGGTCACCAATGCATATGCTTTTTTTTTTTAATTTTTTATTTTTTTAATGTTTTTATTTATTTTTGAGACAGAGAGAAGACAGGGCATGAGCGGGGGGGGGGGGGGGTAGAGAGGGAGGGAGACACAGAATCGGAAGCAGGCTCCAGGCTCCGAGCTGTCAGCACAGAGCCCAACACAGGGCTCGAACCCACGAACCGTGAGATCTTGACCTGAGCCGAAGTCAGACGCTCCACCGACTGAGCCACCCACGCGCCCCTGAATATGCTTTTTTAAAATCGCTGCGCGAGCCAATCAGGAGTCTCTGCTGCTTTGGCTTCCGTGCCCCCTGCCCCCAGTTCTGGGAAGGGCCCTTTCAAGGAGGCTGTGCTCCTGACTTTGATAACTGGGCTGCTTGCTCTGTCTCCGTTGTCTGTAGGTTTTCCCTTTCATACTCACTCCTTTAGGCCAGGAACTATTATATTTTTTGGTGTTTCAGGAAGAGGTGCTTAGCACCTGGTTGTAAATAAGTGGGCCCTGTGGTCTCTGAGGGTTTGACACCTGCAGGCACCACAGGGAGGGCTGCCTGCTATGATCGTGACGTTGAACTCCCAGATGGAGCAGGTGTGGAGCCCACAGCCCACAGGCTGCTGGGTCTGAAGCCCAAAACTTGAGTGGAGCCCATCGAGGCAGAAACCTTTAAGACTGGCCACAAATGAATTCTCCTTAGGGATTATGATTACGGTAGCTTCAGTACATTAAAACAACCTTGATTAGCTCTCATGACATTAACTCATAGGAGATGCTCTTAAAAACTAAGCTAGCTTGGGGCACCCGGGTGGCTCAGTTGGTTAAGCGTCCTACTGTTGATTTCAACTCAGGTCATGGTCTCGCGGTTTCTTGAGTTTGAGCCCCGCATCGGGCTTGGCACCGAATCTCCTTGGCGTGGAACCTGCTTCGGATTCTGTGTCTCCCTCTCTGTCTGCCCCTCCCCTGCTCATGCTCTGTCTCTCTCAAAGATAAACATTGAAAAAAAAAATTAAAACAAAATGAAGCTAGCTCTTCAGTGGCCCAGTAGACTTTCTGCAAGTCCTAAAGCCCTTTCCACTCAAGCTTCCAGCCCGGAAAGGTGAAGGAATTCTGTGGCTTGGGTCCAAAGGCCCCTGTGGCGGAGGTGTGCCGGCTGAGCTCACCTTGTCCTCCAGGGAATGGAATGTTTGGAGTCTGTGTTTGCCTTCTGCTTCTCCATACGTGACCCCCGAGGGTGTCCAGAGGCCACACTGGGGCCAGAGACCTGGGATCAGGCCTGACATTGACACAAGCCACGCTTCCTGGGTCTCATTTGTCTTCCTAAATAACCTCCAAGATTCCTTTTAGATTAAGAAAAGAGAAAACAAAAAAACCTGTTTGCACATCTTTGGGAGACTATTTTTAGATTAAAAAAAAATCTGCGCACATGTTTGGATAGTGAATCATTTCGCTGCACATAATTCACCTTTTTCTTAGTGGGTTGGGGATGTCAGCACGAGTCATGGCTATGGTGCGTGTTGTAGGGCAGTGATATGTGGGGGATCTGTTGGGTTTTGGTCACTTCTGTTTTAAAATTTTTTAATGTTTATTTACTTTTGAGAGAGAGAGAGGGGGAAAGAACATGTGCGCGCGTGTGCGTGGGGGTGGGGGGGAGGTTAGAGAGAGAGGGAGACAGAATCGCAAGCCGGCTCCAGGCTCCGAGCTGTCAGCACAGAGCCCGATGCGGAGCTCGAACCCATGAACTGAGAAATCGCGACCTGAGCTGAAGTCAGACGCTTAACCGACTGAGCCACCCAGGCGCCCCAGTCGCTTCTGTTGTAAACGTGCTTAGGTGGTCATGCTTTTTCAGTGTCAGGGCCTGCTTTTCGTAGACGTCCGTCCCTTGCTGTCCACCTAGCAGATGTCGCTTCTTCTGACCGTTGGTGTTTTTAAGTGAACATCCTAATCCTTTCTTCTGATTCGCCGTCTCGTGTCTGGTGAGGCGGAAGATCCACGACGATGACATCTGTAAGGATTGTGCGTAACCTAAGAGTAAATGGGCCCTAAGCGAGGGCGGAGGGGGCTCTGCTGGGGACAGAGCCCAGTCAGTTCTCAGCTGTCTCACTCCGGCCCGGGTGTCAGCGGTGAGCGAGCCTTCTGATGGTCGAGGCCCGGCTGTAGGTTTTGCACCTGTCTTGTTGCCCTCCCTACTCTGCAGGGGCTGTTTCTTCCCAGGCCGTGGGTACCTCCGTGCTGCAGGCTAAGGTTCAACAAGTCTCGCTCAAGGTAGCCTGCACTGATTTAATTGGATGGGTCATTTTCTTGAGTTTGCTCGGGAGTTCACTTCCCAGACTGTTGGTTTTTCTCATGAGTCAGACTTTCCTTGAAGAGCCTCCCCCGCCCGGCTCCTGTCCTCCTCCACTGTCGCTTTGGACCTTTGATGCTTCTCCGGCAGGACTGGCCAGCCTGCCAGCTTGGATCAAGGTTCGGAGTCTCATTCTGGGTGCCCTAAGCCTCTGCTTGCCGCTGAGCAAGTGGGAATCCTGGTAGCTCTGTTGTCCTCAAGCTGTGTCATCTTTGGCAGGAAGCTGGCAAACTCTCCGAGCCTCAGTTGCACCACATTAAAAAAATTTTTTTTAACGTTTATTTATTTTTGAGAGACAGAGACCAGAGCACAAGCAGGGGAGGGGCAGAGAGGGAGAGGGAGGCACAGACTCCGAAGCAGGCTCCAGGCTCTGAACTGTCGGCGCAGAGCCCGACACGGGGCTCCAGCCCACGAGCCGTGAGATCGTGATCTGAGCCGAAGTCAGACGCTGAACCGACTGAGCCACCCAGGCGCACCCAAAGTGGAGGTAGCCATATTCCCTTTGGGAGTGGTTTGAGGATGAACCGGAATCACGCAAAGGGGGTAGGGGACCACGTCAGGCGCAGAGGAGGTGCGAGTGCAGTTTCCGTCCCCACTTAGATTTAGTCGGGCTCTTGTAACAAGGTTACGAGGAAACTCACAGAATCGCTGGGGTTGGGCCACAGCGCCTGCCCTCGGAACTGGGTGGCGACAGCCTGTAGGCATTCCCTCCCCTGCCTGCTCCCGGACAGGTGGCCCTGCTTGGCTCTGGACCTCTGGCTCTTGGGCTCCTCTGCCTTCAGATTCCGGCCACCATCTTTCAGTCCTAGCTGGCCATCCTCAGTGGGGGGTCCGGGTCCCCCCCTCCCCCCCCAGGCGGCCCGGCCCGGGAGCTGGTCCTGCCGAGGGGGAGTGAGTGTGGGTAACTGAGCCCTGGCTGACACTGCCCTCCTGGGTGAAGGGCAGGTCCCGCGGGGGAGGAGAGGAGCTCGCCCAGAACGCCCCCCCTCCCCCAGAGGTATGATGCGCCGTGTTGCCCGGTCCTAGATGCCGACAAGAGGATCAAGGTGGCGAAGCCGGTGGTGGAGATGGACGGCGATGAGATGACCCGGATCATTTGGCAGTTCATCAAGGAGAAGGTAGTTCCCTCCCAAAGTGGGCGTTCAGCCCCCGCGCAGGCCCCCTCGAGCCCCTGAGTCACAGTCATCTGGGCTGATGCCTTGCCCTGGTCATCTGTTTCTAGCTCATCCTGCCGCACGTGGATGTCCAGCTCAAGTATTTCGACCTGGGACTCCCAAACCGTGACCAGACCAACGACCAGGTCACCGTAGACTCCGCACTGGCCACCCAGAAGTACAGTGTGGCTGTGAAGTGCGCCACCATCACCCCCGATGAGGCCCGTGTGGAAGGTGTGAGGGTGCGGAGGCGGGTGGGCTGGGGGCGCGGGGGCCGCGACACGAACCCCGTCTCCCTGCGACTTCGCGGGAGGCGTTGGGGCCGTGGGGTTTCCTGCAGAGGAGGCTGGGAGGGCCGGTGAGGGGCTGGCACCCACGTGGGGTGTGGCAGGGCGGAATCCAGGCCCGTGGCGTTGCTGCTGTCCCGCGCGGCTCTGGCCAGCACCGGTAGGTGTCGTGGGCCACGGACACGTTGCTGAAGCCGTCAGAGGAAGGGCAGCCTCCTCGGGCGCCCCTCTCGCCTCCTGGGCTGTCCTGCAGGCAGGTTCACAGAGACACCACCTCGGGGCCACCTCTGGCCAGCGGAGTGCCGCGTGTCAGCTTGTATCTTTCAGAGCTGCAGTGGGCTCTAGGGAGCGTCGCTAGTGTCTTGCTGCTGTCTTGGCCTTGCGGGTCTGTCCCCTGCCCCCTGCGGCCGCAGAGGGGTCTCAGAGAGGTGCGCTCACCAGGCTTGGACCGGCTGCCGGTCCCTGCTTCTGGGGAGCACTTTTGAGGGTTTCCCGAAACAATGGCACCAGTACGGGGATAAAGGGGCCACGTTTGGAAAATTCGAGAAAGGGTCGTTCAGGGGTGTGCAGAGCTCTTTCTCTCTGCCTGCGTCCTACGGCACGAGGGAGCTGGAAGGAAGCATTCGAAACACATTTCCAAACACTCCAGACCTTCTTCCGTCTTTCGGGTTTGTACCTGACCCTGGGACATTGGGATCATTTAAGTGCTAAGCTCTTCTTTGTGGGGTTTCTTTTCATTTCTCCTGAACCCTGGGATTTCTGTACCCCTGTTTTATGGAGAAGGAAGTAGAGAGCCAACAGTCCCGGTAACGTGGGCTGGACTCCACGGTTTGTGGCAGTACTGAGGCCTGCCCTCTGGTCTTCTGGCCTCTGTCCAGCGAGACGCCATACTGCCAGACTTCGTCAGACCGAGCTACGTCCACGCATGACGCGGGAATAATACACTAGCTGAAGGAGCCCCGATGTGCCAGGCGCTGTTCTAGGCGCTTTCCATAGAGGTTTATTTAATCCCGACAGCAACCCAAGATGCGAGGTATTTTTATCAGTAATTTCATTTTATAGCTCAGGTTAACTCACTGGCATAAAACTCACAGTTACAGGTGGCGGAGCTGGACCTTGAACCCAAGAAATCTGATCCCAGAGGGGCGCCTGGGTGGCTCAGTCGGTTGAGTGTCCGACTTTGGCTCAGGTCATGATCTCACAGTTATGGGTTCGAGCCCCGCGTTGGGCTCTGTGCTAACAGCTCGGAGCCTGGAGCCTGCTTCGGATTCCGTGTCTCCCTCTCTCTCTGCCCCTCCCCTGCTCTCACTCTGTCTGTCTCTCTCTCAAAAAGAAATAAACATTAAAAAAAAAATAAAAAAAGAAAGAAGTATGGTCCCAGAGCCCACATACTTATATTTTAGACCTTCCCCAGGGTGATTTTTAGGGCTCCCATCTGGCTGCGTTCTTGCTAAGGGTTCAGATTTTGGTTGGAAGGTGGGGGCTGCAGTGGGGTCCCTTCACCTCTGTCCTCCTAGAATTCAAGCTGAAGAAGATGTGGAAGAGTCCCAATGGGACCATCCGAAACATCCTTGGGGGGACCGTCTTCCGGGAACCCATCATCTGCAAAAACATCCCACGCCTCGTCCCCGGCTGGACCAAGCCCATCACCATTGGCAGGCACGCCCATGGCGACCAGGTTGGCCACGGCAGGAGGCGGGACTCGGCTCTTCCTGGCCTGGGCCCCTCGCTCGGAACCCCTGGCCCGAGCCGTGCTCTTGTCTCTGCAGTACAAGGCCACAGACTTTGTGGTCGACCGGGCCGGCACGTTCAAGATCGTCTTCTCCCCGAAGGATGGCAGTGGCGCTAAGGAGTGGGAAGTGTTCAATTTCCCTGCCGGCGGCGTGGGGATGGGCATGTACAACACGGATGAGGTGAGGCCCTGGCGGGTGGCTCCTGCGTTCCCTCCTCCCTCCGGGGCCGCTGCGGGTTGGTGATGCTCACTACTCCCGCGTCAGTGGCTTGAGGAAGGTCCGAGGCCCGTGAGCCAATGCATCTTGGCTGTGTTTCGGGGGGACCAGTGCATCTTGGCTATGTTTCGGGGGGACCTGCTGTGGACCTGGTGTGGAGTGAGGCTGGAAGACAGACCCCCCGCTTAGCCAGATGCCCCCGCACTCACTCCCCGACACACCTCTGGGGGCGTGTTAGTTGTCTGGGCTCTTGGCTTAAGCGAGCTGGATAAGCAGTCTTTTCCCCTCCCCGTCTCTTGGCTTTCGTTCCTTCTGCGGTTGGCCTCATTCTCAGGCTGTGAGGAAGTGACCACCGGCAGCTCCAGGCTTACCCCTGCCGACTTGGTTACCCTGTCAGAAAAGAGCCTCTTTTGCTCCTGGTTCCAGTGAAAGTTCCAGGCCTGGGTCACATGACCCTCTCTGAGCCAGTCACGGAGGGCTCAGAGGGGATAGGCTGGGACACACCGTCAACTCTAGAGACAGGCAGGTGGGCTGGGGGAGTTAGCTGTACCCCGGCCATACGGCCTAAGACCTGGGGAGCCCAGGGAGGGCTGGTAGCCCGCAGGCCGGCCGGGCCCCACGCCAGGGACCTCTCTCCCCCCGCAGTCCATCTCGGGTTTTGCGCACAGCTGCTTCCAGTACGCCATCCAGAAGAAGTGGCCGCTGTACATGAGCACCAAGAACACCATCCTGAAAGCCTACGACGGGCGCTTCAAGGACATCTTCCAGGAAATCTTTGACAAGTAACAGCCTCTCCCTTTATTCCTTCCCAGGGATCCCACAGCCCTTCTCTCCTGTCCCCCCGGGTCCCTGTCCTACGGGGTGGCCGCCGTCCCAGTGCTTTTGGCTCGGCTCGAGGAGAGATCCTCAAGTTGTCAGCCTCCCGCCCTCTCCCCACAACAGGCCCTTTTGCTCCCAGGCACTATAAGACCGACTTCGACAAGAATAAGATCTGGTACGAGCACCGGCTCATTGATGACATGGTGGCTCAGGTCCTCAAGTCTTCAGGCGGCTTCGTGTGGGCCTGCAAGAACTATGATGGAGACGTGCAGTCGGACATCCTGGCCCAGGGTATGCTGGGAGCACCTGTTCCCCGAGGGGTGGATCGTCGGTCTTCTCCGGCTGGGGGCATTTTCAGACCCCCTTCGTAGAAAATGTGTCCAGCGTGGCAGCAGGACTGGGGCCGGCCGCCTCATTGCAGGGTTCCCCGTGGACAGCAGGGGGCAGGAGCTCGCCGGCATCTGAGGGAGGAAGGGTCACAAGTTAGGTTTGGACTGGTGTATTACTAAGGCTGCTGTTACAGAAAAAGGAGAACCTAGGAATTCAAGTTCTAAGGGGCCAGGTGCGTCAGCTGTGACGTTGTTCCTGTCCACGAAGCCAAGCGACTGTGCCCCCAGGTTTGGGCCAGGGTTGGCTCCAGTAGAAAAATGGTTTTGAGCACAACCGGGTACTTTTCGAATTACAGAGAATTCGCTTTGCACAGTCAACCTGTTGGCTGTAGGAGAATACTGGGGAAGATGGCAGAGCCCCAAGCCCTGGACGTCCTCTAAGAGATCATTCAGATTGCAACATACAGCATGGACGAGACCCTTAGAGAAGTAGCCGTAAGAAATAGCCCGATTGTGCCCGGCTGGCTCAGTCGGAAGAGCAGGCAACTCTTGATCTCAGGGATTGTGGTTTCCTGCCTCAAGTTGGGTGTAGAGATCACGTAAGAAATAAAATCTCAGGGCGCCTGGGTGGCTCAGTTGGTTAAGTGCCTGACTCTTGATTTCATCTCAGGTTATGATCTCACAGTCGTGGGATCGAGCCCTGCGTCTGGCTCCACGCTGGGCCTGGAGCCTGCTGGAGATTCTCTCTCTCTGCCCCTCTCCCTACTTGCGTGCACTCTCTCTCTCAAAGAATAGAATAGAATTCTAAAGTAAAATCTTAAAAAAAGAAAAGAAGAAATAGCCCAGTGGTGTTGGGCACAAGAGCAGCGCCCCACAAGAGTAGGGAGTAGACAACGTGTAGAGCAGAGAGCGGAAGAGAAAGAAGGGTACGTGAGATGGTTTGAGGTCTAGCTCCCGAGAAGGAAGGTGACGCCCGCCCCGGGGTTGCAAGGAGAATGCCTAAGAATTCCTGATGTTTCATAAAACCTTGGCCTTTATTTCATTAAGTGTGGTAGTGGTCCTCTTACTAGAACAATTCCTATCTCGGATGGAAGGATGAGAAGCCATAGCAGACGAGAGAGGCATGAAAGTTGCCCTTAAGTAAACAAGGAATGGGTGAGTGCGGAGGTCCAGGAAACATGGAGAAGGGACCCCTTCCCGTGTCTCAGCAGCAGAACTTCTCAGACAACGAATTTTCCTGGAGAAGTTTTTCGCTTTTTTTTTCTTGGGACTTAACACAGTTCTTATTTTGGTGCCATGGGGTGCTTTTGAAGCCCAGGAGACCTTGACAATAGAAAAGGTTGACATCTGGATTTGGGAGAATTTGGAAATAAGTCACAAAGCTTTACAGTAGCCTGCGAGAGAGGCACACAGAGGGATCGTTGTGATGTAGCTGGTGGCAGGCTTTCTGCTTTCTGCGTGAACGAACCGTGCGGTTGCGAGCCAGGCTGGGTGGGCAGAAGTCCTGGGGTCTTGGGCTCTGGGGGCCCCAGGCTCTGGGAACCCAGATGTATGTTAATAGGCTGATGATAGCCACCTTTGAACGCCCCCCTGCCCTGTGCTGGGCTCTAGAGACCCACGACAAGGGTGGGCAAGCCCGAAACAGTGGCTGTCCTCCTGGGTGCCGTTGGGGGTCACGAGCTGAGGGGGTCTCCTCCCAGCAGAAGGGCAGGGGGACTCAACCCCGGTGGTCTGAGGAGGGTGGGTGCCGGCACCGAATGGAGGGTCTTTCCACTCTTCAGGCTTTGGCTCCCTCGGCCTGATGACGTCTGTGCTGGTCTGCCCAGATGGGAAGACCATCGAGGCTGAGGCCGCTCATGGGACGGTCACCCGCCATTATAGGGAGCACCAGAAGGTGAGTGTAGGGACCGTGGTCGCATGCCCATCTGTCCCGGGGGCTCAGAACCCACTGGCTCTGAGGGCTGGGGGGATGGGACTGACCCGTCAGCCTACGGGTGGGCGGTCGCGTCCGGGTGGCCCCCTTGTCGGCCGGTTCGGCTCCCGATCCCCCTACGACCCCCGCCCCCAGGGCCGGCCTACCAGCACCAACCCCATCGCCAGCATCTTTGCCTGGACGCGTGGCCTGGAGCACCGGGGGAAGCTGGATGGGAACCAGGACCTCATCAGGTGAGCGGAGAGGGAGGGGCCTGAGCTGGCCCAGGGCAGCTTCTGGGCAGGCTCTGTATCGGGGCCTCACTCTGGCCCGTCCCCTGCAGGTTTGCACAGACCCTGGAGAAGGTGTGTGTCCAGACGGTGGAGAGCGGAGCCATGACCAAGGACCTGGCGGGCTGCATCCATGGCCTCAGCAAGTGCGTGGCTGGTGGCAGAGGGAGGGGCTGGCCTTCTGGGACCTTCTTCCCTGGGTGGGAAGAAGCCAGAGCTCCCTCTTAGAGGCACCTCCCCCCCTCCTCATCCTCAGGTCAGCTTAGCTGCCAAGGGCCTGGGGTGGGCCAGGTCCACAGCCCTGAGACCCTGTGAGTTTGCCCCCATCCCCGAGGCTAGGGGCTCAGAGCCTTGCCGTCCCCGTCTGTACAAATGTCTGAAGTTGTGTGGCCCTTTGGCGACGGGCCCTAGGCAACCTTTGACGCGCAGCCTGGGCGTGCCACGCCCCACGGGCACGGGAGGGCAGCTCCTCGGGTGCCCAAGTTCAGGCTCTGCCCGGACCCAGGCTGGAGCCGCGCCTCACGTGAACGGTGTTCTCTCGGCAGCGTGAAGCTGAACGAGCACTTCCTGAACACCTCGGACTTCCTGGACACCATCAAGAACAACCTGGACAAGGCCCTGGGCCAGTAGTGGGCGCGGGGCGCGGCCCGCAGCGGGCGGGCCGGGGTGGGGGGGCAGCGGGCCGCGGCTGAGCCTCCCGGCCCCTCTCAGGAGGCCTTTCTAGGGGACGTTTTTTATAAGCAAGATGTTTTTAAGAATATCTGTGTGTTTCCCCTCATGGTGATGTGAGGCAGGAACAGCGTGTTTTACCTCAGCCAGTCAGTGAGTTTTGCATACTGTAATTTATATTGCCCTTGGAACACATGGTGCCATATTTAGCTACTAAAAAGCTCTTCACAAAACCGTCCGCTGTGTTTGTGCCCGAGGGAGGAGGCAGCCCGGCCCGGGGCCCCAGAGAAAGAGGCCCTCAAAGGGCCGGTGGAGTCCACCCACGTCCCAGGCCTCCATTCACAGGGGCCACGGTGAGGCGAGGGGGCCGGGCGGCAGTGTGAGTGTCCTGAATTCTACGGGAGCCGCCCGGCCAGCCGCTGGGCCTGTGGTGTGCAGGCCTGAAATTACCAAACACGATCCGGTTCCTGTATGCTGATCTCCACTTGGGGATTGTTACCACTTCCTGGTAGATTCTGGTTACGTTGCCATTGATTCATTGATTTTTTTTGCTTTGTTTTAACCTCCTAAAAATCTTGAGACCTCTTTATTTACCCTTTGCTTGGTCCTCAGAATGGGTTCCACGCAGCGGTGGCTTCACGGCCCTCTGCACGGCTGCCTGCGGCTCGGGGCTGGGACTGTGAATGGAGGTCCCTTGTAGTCTAGGCCCATCGGGTCCCTAACTTGGGTTCCTCCTCGCCATTCTTTGGCAAAACCAGAAAAGTAAGATGGAAAGTTGCAGTAAAGCAAAACAGATCCAACTTGAAGGGCTATCTTTTCATGCAGGGAATATATTCTACTTTTGGGGTCTCAATGCCCGGCGGGGGCGGGGGGGGGGGGAAGAGTTGTGCCATTTTCACCTGATCTAACAGATACTTGGCGACCCAAAGTCCATTTCCCCAGTTTCCAGGGTTGGGGGCGGGGGAGACTCTCATGGCTCTTGAAACTGGGCAGCTGGGACCTCGGTAGCTCGGAGATGTGTTCTAACCGCCCCTCACCCTGGTGGCCTCCGTGTATTTGAAGGACCGCGCGTCTGCAGTAATCATACTGAACTCCCAGGGCTGTGGGAAGAAAAGCTGGTGTGCTGGCTCTGCTTAAGGGCCCAACTCCTGGGGCAAAGCTCAAGGTTTCCGGCCCCTTCTTGCCCGTCAGTAGGAAGGGCTGGCAGCCTCGGAGCCGCAGTCTGGCGTCGTGAGCTGGCTTCTGTCCTGGTACCCTGTCGGTGGGTCAAGAGGAGAAGCGGCTTTTCTCTGCAAGTGGTGGGAATTCTGGGGCCTTGGCCGCAGCCCTCCTCTCTTGGGCTTGGAGCGGCTCCCCGTAGGCGCCTGGCCCTGCAGGTGGCCATTCCAATGCCAAGGATGGTCTGAAGGATGGTCTGCGTTTCTTCCCCCTCCTCGGAGAGCAAGCGACGGATGCCCTGCTGTGTGGGGCAGGGCAGCTTTGTTGGGAGTTCCTTCTGGGGGAGGGGTGAGGACCAAGTCCCCAAGAACCACGGGAAGAAGCACTCACAGTCACCTCGCTAAAGAATATTCATTTATTTATAATTATTGCTAAGTAAACTTCTCTCTTAAACGGGAACATAAAAACACAGTAGGGCTTTGCACAAGTGGAATTTCTAAACAGTTGGTTCGTATACACGTCAAAATAAGTTAGAATGGAATTCGTCCAGGAGTTTCCAAGTCACCCAAGAGGCCGCACGCCTCTCTTGAGAGGTTGGGGAGGGGTGAGGACAGGAGCCTTGCCGAGACCACCCCCCAGCTCAAATTAAGTTGTGCTGTTTCCTTCTCTTAGCTTTGCCTGGGTCCAAGGCACAGGGCAGGGGGCGTTCAAGTATTGAACCTCGCAGAGGGCCGAGCTGATGGCAGGGCTGGGGGAGGAAAGGAGAGCCCCGCCCTGGGGGCCAGACCGTCTCCCTTGGGTTTCCAAGACCAAGGCCACTGCGCTGGCAGGAAAGAAGAGGAGGAGGAGGAGGAGAAGGAGGAGGTACAGGGTTCTTTTTGGTACCAGGGGAGAAAGACATTGTGGGAAGAGGTAGTTTGCAGGGGGTGATGCTTCTGCTCAGCAGGAGAAAATGTCTTCTACAGTGACGGGGTCACTGCCACCTGAGGGTCATCATGGCGGGCACCTGGGGGGCTGGGGGGGCCTCGGGGTTCTGGAGGGGAGAAGGCTCCTTTGAGCCCCCAGTCCTCTCGTTTGTCGCCCCTTAGCATGAGCTTAAGCAGAGAAGGAAGGGGCACCTGGCTGCCTGATCCCGAGGCCACCTTGTCCTCCCCTCAGTCCTGATCACAGCCACCCTGAAGCCTGGCTTGGTCCTTCACTAAGGGTACAGCTTTGGGGGTAGTCAGTTGCATTTCAAACTGGTCCCCCCCCCCCACCCCACCCTGGCTGTTCCCCCTCCTTTCCTGGTTTCCGGGCCGAAGTTGGTGGCTTCACCTCCTTCGTGCCTTTGGGGACAGCCCTGCCTGCCCCTCTCCACTGAGGCCTCCGGAGGCGAGTGGGCAGGAGTCCGGGTGCCCTAGCATTCCTGAATGTACTATTTCATGCCCTGGGCCTGTCTTCGGTTCCCAGGGCAGGAGCTGGCGCGGGGACAGAGGCGATGAGAGTAGGCAGGCAAGGGAGGGAGCTGTCGGCTGAGCAGAATCGAGCAGCCTTGGCCGCTGAGGTGGGTGGTGCAGAGCGAGTCACTGGCTGGAGAGGCCGGGCAGGGGCGGAGGGCCTGCCCAGCTCTGCGTCCTGCCTCTCGCCAGGGCCCGAGGCTCCCTGCCAGCCCCCCTCCGCGCCGGAGTCCTGCCTGGCGGGCCACCGGAGCTTGGGGAGGCGTGAAGCGCTCACGGCACACAAGGGAGCTTCCATTAGGAAAAAGAAAATGATCTCCAGCATAAAGAATAGGTGACAGAGTTGGAAAGGAAAAAAAAATAATAAATTACCTTCAAAATACCCCTTTTGCTCAAAAATTTTTTTTTCTCTATGGTCTTCATTTTCTTTTTAACTATGTTGTTCTTTCTGGGAACCTGTTGAGTCTTGGCTGTCCCCACCCTCAAAATGGATACTTGTTAATAATAAAATACTCCAGCCACCCCCCAGGTGGTCCTTGGCCTCCTCTGGGGACAGCCCCTCTCAGTCCCCGTGATCCCTTCGCTGTGCCCTGCCCCTCACTCGAGGGGGCCCCCATCTGTCTCAGTGTGTGCCCAGCGAAAGGCACATCCCAGCTTTGTTCACATCGGGGGACCCTGGTGCGGGGACCAGTTCAGCACAGAACCGGATGACATTTGTTGAAATCCACTTTAGGGACACCCACTTTTAAACGGCTGGAGGGGGGGCCTTCTGGGGGTTGGCTGGAGCGGGCATTCGCCGGGGGCTGGGCTACACCCTGCTTTCCTAAGGCCAGGACCGGGGCGGCATGCATGCCTGGCTGGAGGAGAGCGCGGGAGGCACCAGGAGGTAGAAGGCAGAGGGCCCTGCCTGGCTGTTTATGGACAAGGTGGGGAAGGGGGGCTCTGGGGCCTGGGCTTTTGGCGGCCCAGGGGCTGGTGAGGGATCGGGGGGGGGGGGGGGCAGTGCTGACCAGCACAGGAGCTCAAACATCCCTAGAGGCAGGAGTTGGTCCAGAGGAGAAACAAGGCAAGACTCACGTTCTCTCTTCCTCCGGTGCCGGGACCCCGGGAGGAGCCGCCAGGAAGCGCATCAAACCCCTGCCCACTGGCTGCCCCAGCTCGGCTGGGCCCCCGGAGAGACCCACGGACCCGTGCCCCTGTGACCTATCCCCCAACGGCCCCGATCAGCATTCCTCCCACCCTCCCACAGCAGCAGGCCAAGGAGACCCAGAGCTGGGCCTCCTGTGCTCTCCTTCCTCCCCCGGATGCCTGGGGCCTGGGCCTGGTTCACAGCTGAGGCCAGTAGTACAGTCTCCATTTGGTCTACGGGTCCCGAAGTGGTGCAAACGACTCCGTGGGAGGGGAGGGCTCGGGACAGCGGGGCAGTAGCTTTCTCAGCCGCGGGAGGTGCGCCCGCGGCACGTGGGTCTCCCCCCGCGTCCCAAGCCCTCCTCGCCCTGTGGGCGCCCGGCTTGTGCTATAGCACGTTGTAGTAGGCCATCTCCTTCATGGCCTGCTCGGTGAGGACGCTGGCCTCGGTGCTGCTGTGCACGCCAGCGTACGTATAGGCGTTCTCGAAGTCTTCCGTCTCCTGCTGGCTGTCAAGCTCCGAGGGGTCCGTGCCCGTCAGCTCCATCATGGGGTCTGCAAGAGAGGCGCGCGTGAGGCCCGGATGCCGCCTCGTGGGAAGAGCCAGGCCCTTCTACACGGAGGCAGAGGACCTTCCTACGGGATTTCCTAGTCCTTGCTTCCAGAGGATTCTCAGCTGCCTCCCTTCCTGCGCGGAGAGGCCCCCAGGCTCCCTGTGGCTTCTCACCTGGGTCACCAGACCTGAGCCCTAAAGTTGTGTGGGTGGGTGCAGGGCTGGCCTTGAACTTTTCTTTGTCATGCCTCTCTTGCCTCTCCTAGGGGTCCTCTGCAGGATCTCTTGGCCACATGCAAGCCTGCTGCTGTCATGTTTCTGCAACACCACTCGCTTAGCACGAACTGCACGCGTGGTACTTCTCACGAATACTCCCAGCAACCCCGTGTAGGAGGTCAAGAGGAAGTTCAGAGAGGTTAATCAACTTGCCAAAGGGCACCCAGCAAAAGCACTGTTGTTTTAATTTTGTTTCTTTATTTTTGAGTGAGTGAGAGAGACAGAGTGCGAGCGGGGGAGGGGCAGAGACAGAGGGAGACGCAGAATCCGAAGCAGGCTCCAGGCTCCAAGCTGTCGGCACAGAGCCCGACGCGGGGCTCGAACTCACAAACCGTGAGATCATGACCTGAGCCGGAGTCAGACGCTTCACCGACTGAGCCATCCAGGTGCCCCGAAAGCACTGTTGTTTTGATCCACTGTTCTGCTCTGCCTCAAATGGCAGGAGGGAGGGGCGCCTGGGTACCCCAGGTACAACAATCAAAAATGTCTCCAGACTCAGCCAAACGTCGGCAGACTCACCCCCAGTGGAGAACCAATGGTGTGAGGGTAACCTCACCCCTTACCGACGAGCGGTTCAGGAATGAATTCAGGCCAGTGAATCACGAGGAAAGGCCTGTGTGTGAAATCTCTGAAGTCACCCAATTCTCACTGGTTTCCTAGAGCAAAAGGGAAGAGGCTCTTACTCTCCCCACTGGTTGTGCACAAGGAAGCACACTGCCCTGATGACTGTTGGCAGCCATCTTGTGACCATGAGGAAAATCACAGCTAATGCCTCAAACAGACGGAGGGAGCCTCCCCGCCCCGTGTCATTATTATGGGGCCGAAGCAGCCAGCTCTGAAGAAGGCCAGCCTGAGTGTGCGTGTGTGTACGTGCACCCAGAGCATCCGACACACTGCGAGTCTTCCTGACTGTCAAGCCTGAGCTTCTCAGATCAAGGTTATACGCGAGAGGCAGGCTGGCTTGGGTCCCAGCCATTCCAGTGTCAATCACCTTACTCCCTGGTGCAGCCAGCAAGAGAGCCGTCCTGCACGTTCCTGGTGACTGACCTCACGGGACAGAGCCTGTGCCTTCACCACCCCCTGGGGTCAAGGTGTGCAGAGACCTGTTTCCAACGGGAAGAGTTCTGCTCCGCTCCCTCCCGGTAGGTTAGATGCATGGCAGGTCTGCGGGGCGCAGGGGCTCTCAAACTCTACCGCACAGAGAATTATCTCAAGTGCTTTAAAGTGCTGGCGCACCTGGGTGGCTCAGTCGATTGAGCGTCTGACTTCGGCTCAGGTCATGATCTCACAGTTGGTCAGTTCGAGCCCCGTGTCGGGCTCTGTGCGGACACCTCGGAGCCCGGAGCCTCCTTCAGATTCTGTGTCTCCCTCTGTCTCTCTGCCTCTCCCCTGCTTGTGCTCTCTCTCTCATAAATAAATAAACATTAAAAAAAAACCAGCCTATAAAGTGCCTTAAAGTGCCGATCCTAGGCCGTATGCCAGATCAATTACATCTGAATCTCTGGGGTTGCGACTCCGGCATCAGCATTTAAAAAATTCCCCGGGTGCTTCCAACGTGCAGCCAAGTTTGAGTGCTAGTCCTTTTAGAGTCTAGATCGAAGGTTCTCCAAGGGAGGTCCCTGATCAGCAGCCTCGGTATCCCCTGAGAACTTGCTGGAAATGCAAATTCTGCAGCATGACCCAGACGTACAGATGCAGACACGCTGGGGGTGGGGCCCAGCCAGGTGTTTTAACAAGCTTCCAAGCGTTTCCAGTGAATACTAATGTCTGAAACCACCACCCTAGCTCCTTGCTTCTGAAACCCCACTGTGCAAACAAACCGCCCTGAGATCTTTTTGGAAATGCAGATTCTGACTCAGCAGATCTGGGGTAGGGCTGAGTCTGCGGTTCTAGCGGGATCCCAGGTGATTCCCGCCCATATTGTTGGTTCTCGTGCCACACTTTGCGTAGGAAGGGGCTACAGAGGGCACCGGTCTGCAGCCAACAGGGTTTCATCCTTGCCCCCAAGAACAAAACTGAGGACGCCTGTTTCTGCCAGAAAACCCAGGCCACTCCCTGGTTAGCTGCTGCAAAACCGAATCGGGATTATTGCAGGCACCCCCCAGCATCTGACGGACTGCTCGTGAGTTAAGTCCGGGCAAGTCAACTCACCCCTTCTTGTCCAGGCATGTTCCCGGCTACCTTGTCTCAGAAGGTGCACCAGAGAGTCAGATAGCTCCTGACTGTACAAGGAACCTCCCTGAAGCGCCATCATCTCTTGCTTCCGGTAGAATGTCTAAAGTGCCTCCTCCCCTCAGTAAGGCCCGAGAGACTAATGTTTTCCACTACTGACAAGTGTTGAGGGGAGAGGCTATCACTAACCTTACGGATGTGACAACAAAGAGCCTATGAAACCTCCACCCAGCGCAGGGGTGAGGCCCCTTACCTGAGTACGTGGGCTACGTTCTCTTTGGCAAGCACTACAGGAGTGTGATGGATCGCATTACACTCTTTGCCTTGGCTGCTGGGATGCTCAGAGCTCCCCAGGGAAGTCCAATGACCCTCCCGTGGTACATCTGGAATTGTGACCTCACTTGGCTTCCCTCATCTTTCCAGCGGCTATTTTCCCTTTTGTTAATTTCTTCCCCTTCCATTTATTTTAAATGTCATCTTCTAGTCGTCAACATAAAAGTGTCTGTCACCTCCTGTGTGTTGTGATCTTGCATGAGTTACCTAACTGCTCTGTCCTCCAGTCCCTGCATCTCAAAAATGGGGATAATAACAGAGCCAACCTCACCGTGAGGACCATGTGAGTTAATAAAGGCCTGGCACACAGTTAGCACTCGATCAATATTACTTATTATTTTTGGGGTGCCTGGGTGACTCAGTCGGTTAAGCGTCCGACTTCGGCTCAGGTCACGATCTCACGGTTCGTGGGTTCGAGCCCCGCGTCGGGCTCTGTGCTGACAGCTAGCTCAGAGCCTGGAGGCTGTCTTTGGATTCTGTGTCTCCCTCTCTCTCTCTCTGTCCCTCCCATGCTTTCTCTTTCTCTCTCTCAAAAATAAATTAAACATAAAAAAAAAAAAAGGTTATTTATTTGTATTTATTATTGTTTATGTGGGCCCACTTAAGTCCTCTGAAGAATACATAAACATCCCATCATTATCACCGTGACGACCTTCCAGGGTGCCTCCTCCCTAGACCTGAGCGCATCCCAGTGAGGTCTCCGGCCTGGCCGGCCTCCCCACGCCCCTAACCGGCCAGGAGGCTCCTGAGTGTGCCGTGACAGCGCTGCTCCCACTCCGTCCGCTGCGCGTGGCCCACCCACCTTGGCTGTCCAGGCCGATGTCCATGACACCATGCTTGACCTTCATGTGCCGGCTCAGGTTGCCCTTGAGGTTAAACTTGCTGGAGCAGTAGGGGCACTTGAAGGGCTTGCTGCCCGCGTGCAGGTGCATGTGGCCCAGCAGGTTGTACATGCGGTTGAAGGACTTCCCACACACCTGGAACACACCGACTCCTGAGCCCTCGGGGAGCCCGCCGTCCCCGAACCCCCTGCCCGCTCCCGCCTCCCCGGCGCAGCCGGAGTCCCCATCGCTATGCACGGCACTCACTCTGTGACCCCAGGGGCCTGTGACACAGAGTGGAAGCCGCTCCTTGCTGGTCACTGTACCACCCTCCCTGAGCTGGGGTTACCAGAAGCCCAGGGCCCGGCTCTCCGACCACACAGAGTCCCACGCCTGGGCTCTTTCCCTGGGGCTGTGCGGGGACCTTCACCCTCTCCCCAGCTTTGAAAGAAATACAACCGCAGCAGCTTGTAGGCTCTGAACCCTGGCATTTTCACCCCAAGCTGGGCTCCCCTGCTCGTGCTGGCCAGGCCAGCTCTGAGTGGGTCTCAGCTGCGGCCGTCGTGCTGACTCTGGGCCGCCCGTGGGGACATCCCGCCTTGGGGCCCCGACAGCCTGGTACCTTGCATTTGAATGGCTTCACAGGCGAGTGTACAATCATGTGCGTCTTGAGGGTCTGCTTCTGCACGAAGGTCTTGAAGCAGATGTGGCACTGGTAGGGCCGGACGCTGGTATGGATCAGCATGTGTCGCTTCATGTTTGCCTGCAGGGTGAACTCCCGGCCGCACACCTCGCACTTGAACTCCTTCACGCCCTGGCGGGGGGTGGGGAGGAAGGGGTGACGGTCAGGGCCCCACGACGGGCACAGCCTCTGGAAGTGTGTGTGTGTGTGTGTGTGTGTGTGTGTGTGGACAATAGTATCTGAGTGAAATGACTTCCTGGGGGTGTTCTGAACAGGGACCATGTGTTTAAAGTGGGGGATCACTCGTTCATTTCATTCATTCATTCATTCATTCATTCATCCAGCAACTATTCCCTGGGCACCTGCTACCAGCCAGCATCACACACGCCAGGCACCAGGGACCTGTGGCCAAGAAGGCAGCCGTAGCCTGGTGGACTGTCCTCAGGTCAAGAGCCTGTGTATGCGTCTTCCCCCTCAGTCCCATCCTTCAGTGGTCTTTCTGGTTCACGGACCCCTTTGAGAATATGATTAAAAGCATGGACGCTCCAGGAAAAACGACACTCGAATCTGAGTACAAGAGTTCCCAAACCTCTGGAGCCCATCCACTTGACCCCAAGAGAGTTCTGCAAGCTTCCCTGGTGATAAGAACCACCTGAAGTTCTCGTTACCCATACAGCCTCTCAGGAGATTCCTCCCTGGAGATCTCGATCCAGTGGGCCCAGGAATTTTTAGTCTCAGCAGGTCCCCCAAGTGACTCCCATCACTGAAGGAGTTTGGGACGCTCGGCCCCAGGAGACAAAAATTCCAGGGGAAAACCCTCTGGTTTGACTGTCAACATGGTCTTCCGTGGTCTGGACATAACCCCCAGTGCGGGACAGGGTGCTGTGGTCACAGGGGGTCTGATGTATTGTCCGGGGAGGAAAGGACAAAAGTTGGGGGCTCATCTCTTTGCTGAGTCAGTAACTTAGAAGATCCCCAGTAGGACACGCACATGTCTGTGGTCACAGCTGCTGTCCCAAGTGCTTAACCGGGACAAAGTTTCGTATCATAATGTAACGGTGCCTGTGTCTCTTTCTTTTAGCAGATGGGGACACGTCATATCGCGGGTATGCTTGCTGGGCACGCTGAAGAGGTGTCTGACCACCAGGGGGCCCTGCCCCGGGCCGCCTCCCGCCCAAGGGCATGTGGCACACGTTGTGCAAATTCACGCCCATGACAGAGCTACGTGCGATTTTCTTAGCCTTTGATTCTTGTTTTCAGTTTTGCTTCACAGTATTATTTCTCTTTGGACGCTCTGCAGACTTGTGGGGGTTTTCGGTAGAGGAGAAAGACGGTACGAACGGGGCACGAGCGCGTATCACTCTCACCCTCACCCCTGCTCTGCTTTTAAGGCTGAGCTCAGACTCAGCTTCAGAGTCCTTCTTAACACGACACTTCCGCAGCTCTACCAGCTGACTGGGGGGGGAACAGCTGCCATAAAACCTACAAGTCATCTCTGCGCCGGTAGAAAACGTTCCCGGGGCAGGGAAGGCCTGACAGGCCCTCACTCCCGCACTCACTGCCGTGTGCACAGGAGAGGCGAGGACGCAGGCTGGCCCTGGAGTGTCCCTAAGGCTGCCACGAGGGAAGGTGGGAGCTGTGCGCACACTCGGCGCCAAAGCGTGAAGCTGGTCGGATCTGGGGTAGAAACGATGGGGCAGCCTGAGTGCCAGAGAGGGGCTGGGGGACCCGAGAGGCCTCGTTCCGTCTGCCTGGACAGAAGGACCTCTGGGAGGGGGGGCAGTGGCTGAAGGGACGGGAAGGGCGGCAGGGGACAATGGGTCAAAGTTACGTCTAAGGGACGTAGTGGAGCAGGACGGTGTGTTCCATCTTCTAGCCCCACAAACCGCTCTGCCTCGTTTGGCCACACTGGACTTCTCCGTAACAAGTATTTCCCCTTACGTCTGCTCTCTTTTCAAACGAAATGTATTTTGGGGCACCTGGGTGGCTCCGTCGGTTAAGCGTCTGACTCTTGGTTTCAGCTCAGGTTATGATCTCACGGTGTCACGGGTTTGGGTCCCGCTCAGGGGGGCCACGTAGGGCGGCTCAAAGCCACACTCTGGGGGCCAAGCCTCCGGCTCAGGAAGCACGATGCTAGGTTCTGGGGCCAGGTCTGGGAAGGGGTGGGGGTGGTCTCAGCTCTGGCTGAGAGTGGAGCCTGCTTGGGATTCTGTCTCACTTGCTCTCTGCCCCTCCCCCACTCACGCTGTCTCTGTTGCTCTCAAAATAAATAAACTAAGAAAGAAAGAAAGAAAGAAAGAAAGAAAGAAAGAAAGAAAGAAAGAAAAGAAAGAGAAAGAAAGAGAAAGAAAGAAAAGAAAGAGAAAGAAAGAAAGAAAGAAAGAAAGAAAGAAAAAAAGAAAGAAAGAAAGAGAGAAAGATAATTAAACTTTTCCTAAAGGGAAGGCACAGGTTTTGATACACTTTTGTAATTACAAGGAGAAAGGAAACCCTCTGTATTTCTGTCATGACGGTTGCCTTGGGGCCTCCTGGCCTCGACCCTCCAGTCTAAAATAGGAAGGAAGGGCAGGCTGCTTCAGTGATTCTCTAACTGTGTTCCCCGGGGCCTGCAGGGGTTCCTCAAATGTTGCATTAAAAAATTTTTATTTTATTTATTTTTTAAAAACGTTTATTTATCTTTATTTTTTTAACGTCTATTGATTTTTGAGAGAGGGAGCAGGTGAGAGTGGGGGAGGGGCGGAGAGAGGGAGGCAGAGGCTCTGAAGCAGGCTCCAGGCTGTAGGCACAGAGTACCCCCGGGGGGGGGGGTTTCCACAAACCCGGGGATCATGACCTGAGCTAAAATCAAGAGGTGGATGCTTAACCGACTGAGCCACTCAGGCGCTCCCAAAAATGTTTATTTTTGAGAGCGAGAGCGAGAGCGAGAGCGAGAGAGCGCGCGCGCGAGCATTAGCAGGGGAGGGGCAGAGAGAGAGGGACAGAGGATCTGAAGCGGGCTCCACGCTGACGGCAGAGAGCCCAATTCTGGGCTCCAACCCGTGAACCATGAGGCCATGCCCCGAGCCAAAGCTGGCTGCTCAGCGGACTGAGCCACCCAGGTGCCCCTCACTCAAAACTTTACAAAGTAAGTTTTGCTATTAAAAAACCCCCGAATTTCAATTGTATTTTTTTCTAATACTCATCCCAATACACACGTAACTACAAACATAAGAAAAGTTCATCTGCGTACCATCTATATTAGCACCTAGATGATCTCAAGCGCGATTTTGTAAGCACCGGGTGGAAGACCTACAGGAGGGACCTCAGATCTGGGGCAGGGCCCTTGGGAGGGGCCCTGGGGGGGTGAGGGGACCTGGGAAGGAGAGGGGAGGGGCCCTCCGAGGGAGGGGATGGGTCCTGGAGGGTAAGGGGGTAGGCGCCCTGGGGGTGAGAGGGGCGGGGCCCTGGGAGGGTGGAGGAGGGACCCTAGGGGGAGAGGGGGGAGGCGCCCTGGAGGAGAGGGGCGGGGCCCTGGGAGGGTGGGGGAGGGGTCCTGGAGGGTAAGGGGGGAGGCGCCCTGCGGGGGAGAGGGGCGGGGCCCTGGGAGGGTGGGGAAGGGGTCCTGGAGGGTAAGGGGGGAGGCGCCCTGGGGGAGTGGGGCGGGGCCCTGGAGGGTGGGGGAGGGGTCGTGGAAGGTAAGGGGGAGGCGCCCTGGGGGAGAGGGGCGGGGCCCTGGAGGGTGGGGGCGGGGCCCTAGGGGGTAAGGGAGGAGGCGCCCTGGGGGAGAGGGGCGGGGCCCTGGGAGGGTGGGGGAGGGGTCGTGGAAGGTAAGGGGGGAGGCGCCCTGGGGGAGAGGGGCGGGGCCCGGGCGGCGAGGGGGCGGGGCCCCGGGGGGAGGCGCCAGGCGGGCCGGCCCTACCTTGTGGGTGAGGGAGTGCTGCTTGAGGTGGTGGATCTGGCTGAACTCCATGCCGCACTCCGTGCACACGAAGGGCCGCACGTTCTGGTGCTTGAGCATGTGGTTCTGCAGCTGGCTGCGGTAGTGGAAGGACTTGTCGCACTCGAGGCACTGGTAGAGGGTGGGGCCCTGGTGGGAGGCCAGGTGGCGCTTGAGCTGGGTCAGGGTGGAGAAGTCCAGGCCGCACTCGACGCAGACGTGGCAGCGGCCGCTCTCGTGCTTCACTTCGTGGGCCTTGAGCTCGCTGGGGTAGGCGAAGCCGCGGCCGCAGAAGTGGCAGCTGTACGGCTTGACCTCGGAGTGCAGCAGCATGTGGCGCTTGAGGTGGCTGGTCTGCGTGAAGGCCTTCTGGCACACCTGGCACTTGTGGGGCCGGGTGCCCTGGTGCGTCAGCAGGTGCGTCTGCAGGTGGCTGGGCTGCTTGAAGAGCTTGCTGCAGTGCGGGCACGAGTGCGGCTTGATGCCGTTGTGCCCCAGGATGTGCGTCACCAGGTTGTACTTGGACGTGTAGGACTTCTCGCACATGCGGCACTGCCAGCGCTTCTGGCGGTCACCCGCCTCCACCAGGTAGGAGTCGTCGATCTGCACGTTGATGTCCAGCCGGTCCAGCTGGGCCTTCTTGTGGCGCTCCACCGTCGAGCCCGCCGAGTCGGCCTCGAACTCGCCCGCCTCCTGCCACACGAAGCCCTGCTCCGGCTTCACGGGCTCCGGGGATTCCATGGTGGGGGCCTCGGGGTCGCTCAGGGGGGCCAGGTGGGGCGGCTCGAAGCCACACTCCACGGGCAGGGCCTCCGGCCCCGGCAGCGCCATGCCGGCTTCGGAGAAGCCGTCCCGGGCCGGGTCTGGGAAGTGGGGGTCGTAGGGGGCCGCGTCCAGCTCCGGCCTCGGGGCTCGGGGCAGGTGCCGCAGCGTCCGGGGCTTGCGGCTGAAGGCGCTGAGGTCGATCATCTTGACGGCGCTGCTCTGCACCAGGGGCTCGCAGCCGCCACTGGCCGCCTCGGCAGGGGCCTCCCCTGGGCCTGCATCCTTGTCGTCACCAGGCACAGACACCTCGTAGACCTCCTGCTCCTCCTCCTCCTCCACCTTCTCGAACTTGACCTTGGGCACCAGCCGCACAGGCGGCCGCGTCTTCCGCCGGGTGTGCTTCTCGAAGGCCGCCTCCACCTCCAGCACCTCCTCTTCCGCCGGCTCCTCCAGGGCCCGCCCGTTGCAGGCCAGCTGGTAGATGTCGGGGCCCGGGGGCCCGGGCTCCCCAATGGCCGTCCCGGACAGCTCAGGCCCCAGGTCCGGGTAGAAGGCTTCGGCGCTTATGGTGGCTCCAAAGAGCTCATTTTCCGAGACCAGGCCCAGCACGGCGGCCTGAGCCAAGGACAGCACCACCACGGCATCCGTCTGTGTCCCTGAGTCCATGAAGCCCTCCATCCCGTGGCGGCTGGCTAGGAGGGCATCGCTGCGGGAAGAGAAGGGAACGTTAATGCCGCCCGCACAACACGCAGACACGCATTCGGCGAGCGCTTGGCCGATCCGGGGTGTGTCTGTCCCTGACGTCTTTCTCCTCCTGCCCTGGGAACAGGACACACTTGTAATTACCGGGAGCAATGACACCCTCCGCATATCTGACCATCTTCTCCATCTCCCTGTGGGATCCTGGGTAAGCCCTGCCCCCTTGTTGGCCTCGGTCTTCCCACCTGCCACAGGAGGGTCGAATTGCCTCGGCGGTTCTTAAAGTAGGTTCCCCACAATGTCTTTCCAAGAGCAGCTCAAAAATCGGATTCCAAATCGCAGAAAGCAAAGTTCTATTTTAAAGTTTATTTATCTTGGGAGAGAGCAAGAGAAGGGGAGGGGCAGAGAGAAGAGAGAGAGAATCCCAAGCAGGCGAGGGCCTGGATCCCACCTACGGTGAGATCATGACCTGAGGATTATCAAGATTCTGACGCTTAACTGAGCCACCCAGGGCCCCCCCCCTCTATTTTACAAATCAATTTTGGAAAACCCATCTCCCTACATGTAATATACACCTCATTCCAACACATTCTGTAGCTCCGCTGGCTTTGTTGCCAAGGCAATTAATTTCGCACAGACCCTCAGACTGTACGGTGAGGTGTTAAACAGCTGTCACCATTTGTAATGGCTTGACCATACGAGTGAGGTGCTTTGGTTAAAAATAAAGAAAGAAAGAAAAAATAAATAAGGAGCCGAGGTCGATCTGTCTTTCAAGCCTGATGCTCTAAGACTGTGTCTGTCACAACAGGTTACTGTTCTGGATTAGCTAAGTATAATACATTCAGGTATCCAAATGTATGCCAATTAAAAATACAGCTCTTGGGGTGCCTGGGTGGCTCCGTCGGTTAAGCGTTGGACTTGGGGTCAGGTCATGATCGCGCGGTTCAGGGGTTTGAGCCCCAAATGGGGTTCTGTGCTGACAGCCCAGAGCCTGGAGCCAGTTTCAGATGCTGTGTCTCCCTCCCTCTCTGCTCCTCCCCCCACTCGCCCTCTGTCTCAAAAATAAATAGACATTAAAAAAAAATTTTTTTTTAAATACAGCTTTTATCTGATTTGTACAACTGGAACCTCATGTGAGATCTGATTTGAAGGAAGGGCCTCGTGATGGCTAACATGTTTGAGAGAAGGTCTGAGGAGCCAGCTCCCAGGTTCCCAGGCACGCTCTCTGACCTACCAGGTTCTTTCACAGAAGCCAAGGCACCCACCTGCTCGGTCCAGACCCCGGGTGCACTGGCCTTCCTAGGGGCGGAGTAGCCGGCCTTGCCCAGGGTTCTCGCACCCGCACCCGTGCTGAGCACCCAGCCCCTCCCGCGGGCCTCCCAGGCTTTCCTCAAATTCCACCTGTTCCCGGGACTTCCCGGCCCTCCCCGCCCACCCTGGCGCCCTCTCCGGGCCTCCCCGGGACCAGGATGTGTGCCCCGGATGTGGGAGGGCACGGTTAGAACGCCCACCCCGCTCAGCGCCTGCTCCAGGCGAAGGGGAAAGACATTCCTGGGGTGGCTCCCGCCTGCCTTGCCTGGTCTGGTCTCAGGGTCACGGTCAGGCGCAAGGCGCGGGCTGCGGCCTTTCCTCAGGAAGCCGGCTCCGAGCCTGGTGTCTCCCTCCCCCCACAGGCCGGTGCAGCTTCCCCTTCCTGAAGCGGGCTAAAAATAAAATACCCCAGACAGGAATTTAGCTTCCTTGAAACAGACACTACAGATTAAACTATTAATCTTCAAGGAAGGCTCTCGTGGAAGGGGTCAGATGAACAGAACCTGACACGGGGTTCAGGGTCCACCTGGAACAGGCTGGAGGGGCTACACCTGATTCAGCCCACCCCCACTTCCCCTGCTGGAAAGAGCACGGAAATGGAGGTCAGGCAGCTCGGCCCCAAGTCCTAGCTCTGTCACTTACAAGTGACAAGAGTCACTCTGAGGAGAGTCACTTCAAAGTCACCTCTGCACCTTAGTTTCCCCATCTAAAAAATGGGAATGGAAACACCTACCCCTTGGAGGAAGGATTGCAAGGGCCCAGGTCATAACTCGGTGAAGGGGGATTAGTTAATTATAAAGCCCTCACCAAATGTAAACAATTAACTTCGTTATTTGCCCAGACCTCTGGAAGAAGATTTTCCTGCTGGTAAGGCCACAGAGCCTAGAGATTTCTCCATTCCAGGGCCCCAAATTCTGCCAAGGTTGGGGTGTTTCTGGGACAAGAACTCATTCATTCTAGGAACTAAGAACTCATTCATTTTCTAGCACGACAAAAACTTTGCTAAATCCCTGCTATGGGTTGGGCCTTGCGCTCAGACATTCGAGGGAGGCGAGGCAGGGTCCTGCCCTCAAGGAGTCCTCAGAGGAGACCACTGTGCCCCCTAGGGCCACCCGGTGGGGCAGTATCCTTGCCTCTGCTCTCAGTGGCCAGTGTGACACAGCTCCAGGTGACAGCCTTCACGCCCCGTTGTGGGTTTGAGCGAACCACAAACGCAGCACTTTTTCTAGACTGCCCTGAAGTCAGGGCCAGCAGAGGGAGGAACCCATCCCCAGCAACGGAGCCTATGCTAGGTTTGGAGTTCAAATTCGCATTTTGCCCTTTTCTCGCTGGGGCAGATCCCACAGTGTCCCGAGCCTCAGATTCATTTCTGTGGAGGGGACGCCGTGCCTGGCCGTGGGGTGGTAAGGACAGGTAAGGATGTCAGTGCAAATGTTCGTTCCCTCGGGGCGCCCGGGCGGCTCAGTCGCTTGAGTGTCTGACTCTTGATTTCGGCTCGGGTCGCGAACCCGGAGTCATGGGCTCGAGCCCTGTGTTGGGCTCTGTGCTGATGGCATAGAGCCTGCTTGGGATTCTCTCTCCTGCTCTCTCTGCCCCTCCCCTGCCTGCACTTGCTCACATGCTCTCCCTCAGAATAAATAATTAAAAAAAAATGTTAGTTTTCTCTTTGTCTTCCTCTCCTGAACCCCAAAGCTGGCACCCTCCCTTCCTGGCAACCTCAAGGGACGCGGGGAGCGGGAGCAAAGAAATCCTGACTCTGGTGGCAGAGGAGCCGTGGGGAGCCAGAGCTCAGGTCTGGTGTGGTCCCCCCCGAGGGGCGGGTCACCGTACAGGTGACCATCCTGTTAGGAGTGACCTTTAAGACTGAAAGGGGCCCCTCCTAAGGATCACCCCACCCCCGACCAGGCAGGCATCCCCTTCCTGGGGGAGCAGACAGGCGGTTTTGACTTTGGCTCCAGGTTTCTGTGACAGGAGCCCATGCCTGGGTGTAAAAGGGACCTGCTCAGGGGTCTGTGCCCACGCAGGGCGGGACGCAGAAGGGCCAACGAGCCACAAATGTGGGCAAAAGGGCTACAGGTCTGGCTTTGCTGAGCGCTCAAAAGGTCCCAGGTGACTCATTTAATGCGAAAAGCCACCCTATGGGGAGTGGGGGTGGGGGTCGCATGCACTCCGTTTCACAGCCCAGGAACCCTGCGCCTAAGTCACATGCTTAGCGTCCTGTCGGGGCACAGCTGGGTCTGTGGGCCCTCCAGCCCGGCCCCATCCGGGTCCGGGGCGCCCAGCTCGGTTGCTTTGCCTGTGCACCCCGGCAGGTGGCGTCCGGGGTGTGGGCCCGGCCGCAGCTCCCAGGTGCTGCCCGGGGGTCCTCAGGTCCCGGGGAGACAGCAGGTGCTCCTGGGCCCTGGGCAAACTGCGACTGGGAAGCCTCGGGGCTATTCCTGTCTGGCTGCTCCGGGGTCCCCTCTAGGGCGGCCAGGGGCCCCGACGGGTCTGCACCCCGACCGCACTTCCTCCTGGAGTCCGCACGAGCCCCGTGCCCGCCTGGCCAGGCCAAACCCTGCCTTCCACGTACGCGGGACAGACACTTGCCTGAGCAGAACACATACCACCCTGCGCATGCGCGTGCGGGTTGCGCAGGGGCCCCGTGTGCGGAGACAGAGGCCCCGAGAAAGGAGACAGACGGAATCTGATCCCCCTGCATTTCACGTGCGTGTTCCGTCCGCCACACAGAGAAACGGGTCGTTGGGCAGGCGGGGGCTCTGCAACCCAGTGTCACTACTTCTCCTCCTCCTGGGCCACCTTTTAGGTCTCCCCTCCGCACACACTGGCTCCGGCCCTTGTGTTTAGGCCCCAGCTTGAGGCTACCCCGGGCGGGAGCACCACCTGGGAGCCAGGCACCTCCCCCAACCCAGGCCCCTTGTGTCATCTGCCTGGAGCCCCCTGGTGGCGCTCCCCTCTCAGGGCAAGGCCTTTGCCCCACCACTTGTGCCGGGGCTCAGAACAAAAGCTCACCAGTGTCCAAGAGAGAGGGGAACTGGGACCTTCGCGGGCTCTCCACAGCCTGCTAGGAGGAGAGGGGCATCCATCCGGGCAGGATGGAGTTCAGCCTCCTGCCAGGGTACCCTTGGTTCCCCAGGGTGCAGAGAAAGGACATGGCTCCGGCAGGGAACCGAAGGGGAGGGAATAGCTTAAACCCTGGAGCTGGGAGTGGGGGGAAGGGAGGCCACAGCAGAAGTGGGGAGGCGGAGGAGGTGAGAGGGGAGAGAAAGGGGGAGGGAAGAGTGAGAGAGGGAGACTTAGAGGGGGAGAGGGGAAGAGGAGGAGGGAGAGAGGGAGAGAGGGAAGGAGGGGAAGGGAGAGAGGGGGAGGGGGGAGGGACGAGGAAGTGGGGGGAAAGGGGAGGGAGAGGCTGTGGAGGTCAAGAAACAAAAGCAGAGGAAGGAGAGGGAAGGAGCAGTCCTATTTCCCAGGGTGCTAGCACCCTTGGGAGGGCCCCAAGCCACACCCCTGAGGCCCAGCAGCAGGCCTTCCCCAGCCAGACAGGGACCCACGCCCCCCACCCCCCAGAGCGCTGTCCCTGCTGTCCCTTCACCTACTGGGTACTACAATGGTCCCTATAAACATGGACACTCTTGTCAAATGCATTAATGAGGGACTTGCTGTGTGACCCCGGACAAGTCACCTGACCGCACAGGGTCTCGGTTTCCTCATCTGTCAAAAGGGCACAAGTGGCTCGTTGGAACCTTGAGCACGGGTTAATCCTTGGCCTACCTGCCCGTCACCCAGCATCACCGCTGCATTTCTTCTCCCCACACTGCTCTGAAAGCACCTGTCCTGTCAGGGAGTCCCCTGCCCTGTGCACATTCCCCTCGGAGAGCAGGAGAGGGCTGGGGCACTTGGGGTGGCCAGTGTCCCCAAAACACAGACTGTGGGGCGGAGTTCGGGTGGAAGATGTGGGAGGCCTGGACTGGCTTGGGGCTGCTGGGATAGGAGCCTCTGTGAAGGAAGTGACCACTGGCTTATTCTCGGACTAAATTCTACCACCGGGACATCGCCTCAAAATCCAACTGCCGACCTAGGAATACCCTGGGCCTTCTGCCATCCCAGCCTTGGGATGTCCCCACGCGCCCACGATCAGTTGACTTTGATGACCGACCGCCCGTGGAGGGTCTAGTAGGTGTCAGGACCTGTGCCCTGACCCGGGCTCCACAGAGCGCTGGGCTTCTGCTGGGAGGGCGAGTTTACCCCCTGACCCCTTCATGTTGGCCTTGAATCACCAGGTGGCCCAGAGGCAAAGTCTCCAGTCCTGCCATGGAACCACTGACCCAGCTACAGCTACTGGGGACCCACAAGGAGCTGGGTACCGGTCTCGGTTGTAGGGATACTGTCGACAGCAAAATGAAGTTCCCGCCCGCAAGGAGCTGCCCTGGGCGGGCTCTCTGGGTTGGGGGGTGCAGCCCTGGGGAGCCAGTTCGGGGGCCAGTAGAGAACAGAGGGTGGTCTCACTCCTCCATCGGGCATTCCCACCCCATGGCATCCGGCTCCTCTTTCTGCCCCCGTCACCAGCTGTACTGCTGGGGCTCTATGTGCGTCTGGGCCCCTGGGTCCAGAGAGGCTGAGCCTGGCGTGTGCGCGACAGGTGGCTTCTCCAGGGAGGAGAGAGGGCAGTCCCAGGTGTAAGCACTCATGGACTTCAACTTGTGGCAAAACCGCCCTCCATTTCCGCGGCCGTCTCCCTCACCGAAGACTTAAAGGTAAATCCGCTCACGTCCCCAGAAAGGAAGAGGAAGAAGCCAGAGCTGGAGTCTTGTGCAAACCTCGGGGCTCCTTGCCACAGTCTCACTTCTGCCAGCCCCGGGCCTCACTGGACTCAGCAGCGTGAGGCCCGCAACGAGGGAGCAGACGGGGGGTGGGGTGCGGCGGCCCAGGGGGAAGTGTGTGAGTCTCCCTTTGTCTCAGCTTCCCCTTTTCTCCGTGGACAGATCTGCTGAGCCCGCCTCCAGGAGTCAGAGTGGCTGGGCCACCAACACAGTGCCACCGACCCACAAACCGCACGTACACCGTGCCCGACCACTTCTTTTTACAGATGAGGAAAGGGAGGCCCGAGGAAGGGACTGGTCCAAGGTCACACAGTGAGAGGGCAAGGCAAAGACGGGTTGTGGCCCCAAGCCCACCCTCAGCCATGTGGCCTATGGGATAAAGTCCTCGTGCCTTAGCTGAGTGCTCGGTGCTGTCCCTCGCCAGGCTCTGCCTGACCCTCCACTAAATCTTCCGGTACCTCTGCGGTGTGCGTATGCACAAACACCTGTTTCCTACCTCAGGGCTTTCGCACAGGCTGACCCCTCTGCCAGGCCTGCCCTTCCCCTGCACTGAGTGAAAACCCCCTCATCCTTTAAGGTTCATCGCAGGCACCGCCTCGGGGGAAGCGTTCCTCAGCCTGTGGGGCAGGGCGAGGGCCTCTTCCACAGCCTGAGACCCTCAGGTTAATTTTACTGTACACTTGGCCAGGCCGCGGTGCCCCGCTGTTTGGTCAAACACCCATCTAGATGTTGCAGGGAACTAACCTGTGGGTATGATTAACATCGTACAACCAGTTTAAGCAAAGCGGACTGCCCTCCCTAATGGGGGCAGGTCTCATCCGGCCAGCTGAAGCCTTACGAGAACATCGGAGGTTTCCCAGAGAAGAAGGAATTCTGCCTCAAGACGGAATCCTGGAAATCCTGCCCAAGTTTCCAGCTTGCCAGTCTGCCCTGCAGATTTCGGACTTGCCAGCCCCCACAATTGGGTGAGCCAATTCCTTAAAATAAATCCCTCTCTCTCTTTGTGCGTGTGTGTGTGTGTATATATATATATATATATATATATCCTACTGGTTCTGTTTCTCTGGAAAAGTCTATACGATCACGCTGATTCATAACTGTATATTTATGATCATCTCCCCTACCAGACAGCCCACCCAGAGGACAGTGACGGTGGGGGAACATGGTGGGCCCAGTGGGGGAGAGTGCTGACAGAAAGACACCGGGGTAGGCAGGCCGGGAGGAAAGAGCCCACGGTCACTGAGGGCTCTGGAATGAACGAATGAAGGAATGAGTGGGACCTGGGGGAAATCCTTGTTCCACAGATGCTTTGCTCTTCTCTGCCCCTTTACCTGCTTCAACCTCAGGACAATCCTGCCTCTTCCACAGGGGGGGCCTCCAGGCTGCACAGAGGAGGTCTTGCTCAGAGTCCCCAGGGGTTCAGGCCCAGCAGCTCTGAGTTATTCTTACCTGGGACACCCTCGCAGGCAGGACAGTTCCTCCCGCAGACCTGTGGCAGCAAGGCCTGGTCTGAAAGCCCTTCCCTGTTTGGCCTCCCACGCCTGGGGGCACCCAGACGCACCCACCTTGGGAGCCACACCTCTGCTTTACAAGCTGAGGGCTGAGGAGGACCTGGCTGCCCTAGAGTGGCCACTGTGTGAGGCCCCCTCCTCCAGGGAGGCCACGGGGACCCCTAAATTCAAGAAAACAAGGGATGGAGCCCCTGTGGCAAGAGGGACAGCCTTGGGCCCACTGTATCTGTGTGACCTCTCTGCCTCAAACTCTCCCAAGGGCAAACATCCTGCTTTCACAGGGTCCAAAGGCATCGTTTGATTAAGAGTGCCGGTGCCCGGGCCTCGGGTATCTGGGAATGGGGCCCGGGGAGCTATTTTTTTTTTAAGTTTGTTTGTTTGTTTATTTATGTATTTATTATTGTTACATTTTTTTTAGAGAGAGAGAGAGATACAGTGTGAGCTGGGGAGGGGCAGAGAGAGAGGGAGACACAGAATCTGAAACACACCCCAGCTTCCGAGCTGTCAGCACAGAGCCCGACGCGGGGCTCGAACCCACAAACCGCGAGATCACGACCTGGGGCAAAGTCGGATGCTTAACCGACTGAGCCATCCAGGCGCCCCTATTTATCTATTTTTAATAATTGCTACACCCAACGTGGGGCTCGAACTCATGACCCAGAGATGTCGCGGGCTCTTCTGACTGAGCCAGCCAGGCACCCACCCCACCTTACTTATATGTAGAATTTAAGAAACACAACAAAGGGGGCAAAGGAAAAACAAAAGAGAGAGAGACAGAAACCAAGAAACAGACTTCACGCTAGAGAACACACTGCGGGTCACCAGAGGGGAGGGGGATGGGAGGGATGGGGAAACAGGGGATGGGGACTAAGGGGGGCACTTGTGATGGGCGCGGGTGACGTATGGAGGTGTTGAATCACTGTATCGTGCACCTGAAACTAACGTAACACTGTATGTTAACTGTACTGGAATTAAAACAAAGAGTCCTCTACCTTCCTGAAGCTGTGACACACCATCCCACGTGGGCTCCTTCCTCCCCCTCCCGTGGGCAGCTGCCTCACTCCCAGCCTGGGCCACCCCACACAGGCAGTTCACGCAGGAGCTGGACCCACACCTTGGCCTGCTCCTCCCGTGCCCCAGATGGACTTAGGCGAAACGGGTTCCTCTTCTGGAAACAGGGCTAGGCACCAAGCCTCACAGCCTCACCCTCAGGAGCAGACGTACAAGGAACTCACGAAGACATGCCGTTAGATGGAGTCAGGCCAGGACACGAGGGGGCAGAGATCCTGAGCAAGACTGGGGTACGGTGAGTGGGGGCTGGGGAGGAGAAGGAGGCTCCCCTCCAGAGGAGCGAGGCCCTGGTCAGAGATGGACTGAGGCACCTTCGGGAGGGCCCGGGGAGCCCTGGTCGCTGGATGGGGCCAGCCCCTGCTTCTAGCCAGGGGAGTCCCTGCCGACAGTCAACCCCTTTGTCCTGAGGGAAGGCAGGTGGGTCTCTGATCCTTATAGAAATGAGCCTAATACTAACCGGGCATCCGATGCACAAATTATGGGGGCAAATGCCAGGCCGCCTGCAGAGCTGCCCACAGGACACAGGGAAGCTTCCCCTTGATGCCAGTATGGGAATGATATGGTGTCTTTGACCTGAAGTCACCAGGCCCCCAGAAGCCGTGGGCCTTGCGTCCTCCTGGCTGACACCCGTCCGGCTCCCTGGCCAGATGCGTCTGTTTCTTTACCACAAAGCAGGAAAGATGGGTTCTCCCACAGCAGAACAGTGGTTCTGCTGATGGCCCTTGGCCTCGGCCACTTGGGCTGCGTACCCTCAATGCTGGCTTTGGAATCTTCATTGGCAAGGCTGGAAGGAACTTTGCGGACCCTCTTGTCCAATGCCATCGTTTAGAGATGTGGGAACTGGGGCCCCAAGCCCCCGCCCCACAACGGACCCCGATTCCTGATACGTTTCTGTCCCACCGCATCCAACATGGTGGCCACTCGTGCTCAGGCTCCCCCGCCAGGGCGTCTGCCTTCCATTGTCTGGTGGCAGTGAGGGTGGGCACGGTGGGACTGGGCAGCAAGGGATTCCCACCATTCAACCAGCCTGCAGGAAGCGTCCTGAGCTCTCAAGAGTTCGGCCTCACAGCCGCCTCTTTTTTTATTTTTTTTTTATTTTTATTATTTTTTTTTTAATTTTTTTTTTCAACGTTTATTTATTTTTTTGGGGGACAGAGAGAGACAAAGCATGAACAGGGGAGGGGCAGAGAGAGAGGGAGACACAGAATCGGAAACAGGCTCCAGGCTCTGAGCCATCAGCCCAGAGCCCGACGCGGGGCTCGAACTCACGGACCGCGAGATCGTGACCTGGCTGAAGTCGGACGCTTAACCGACTGCGCCACCCAGGCACCCCAACAGCCGCCTCTTGACCTTCAACGCTAAAACAATCCTGGCTTCTCACCTTGCCGAGAACCCCAGGCATTTCCACTGCTCCCACAATCAAGAGCAAACACCTCACCCAAGGGCTTAGAAGAACTTGCATGATTGGTCTCTGCCCCTGTGGCAACTTTACAGCGAGCGGCAAGTCCCCTTACTTATCACCCTCCAGACACGCGGCCTTTTTTCCATCTTCTTTAACAGACTTGCCTGAACACGCCTTTTCGCATGCTGTTCCCCGTGCCTGGAATGCTCTTCCCGATTTTTCACCTTTCAGCTCGCAGACCTTCCTCGGGAAGCCTTCCCTGACTCCCTCCGTGTCCCCAATCAGGTCTGCAGCCCCAACTTCTAAGAAGTTATATGTTGAATACTCTCCCTTTCTCTTCCTGGACCTTATTACAATTTTTAATGATATATTGATTTATACAGCTGTTGGCTTACTATCTGGAACTCCAGTTAGATGACAGACTACAAAGGTGGGGCAGGGAGCTTGTCTCTGTACCCCCCCCCACCCCCCTCCCCACTCTGCACTCCCATTATCTGCTGTATGTGTACATATAGAATAAAGGTTGTCCTTTTGAGAACACCCGTATTCAAATGCAAAGAAAAATAGAGGTCCCTTGCTGAGCCCCAGGTGGAACCACCCTCCTCCCCTGAGCCTTGACTTCCTTCCTTGAGCTTCAGGACCACCGTCTGTTCCCAGGGGAAGGGACAGCTGGCCTCCTGTTTCCGGAAGACTCCATGTCTTTCCTCCGATCCCTGAAGCAAAAAGCACATGTTGCCCTCCAAACAACTATACCAAGCTGGACCCAAAGATCACCAGCTTCACGTAACAGGGGAAAACAAACGAACAAAGAGAAGAATCACAGCTGAAGGAACGGGCATTCACCGGGCCTGAACTTCGTCACACACAATTTCTAGGCTTCCAGGTGGCCCTCTGGGGTTGGGAGGACCGTTTCTGTTTTACAGTTGTGGAAACTGAGGCTTGGAGAGAGGTAGGCCCCTGCAGGGTGGGTGCAGCCGACTCCAGCTGGGTCTCCCCAGGGCCCAGGCCAGCCCTGGGCGGGGATGAGCTTTCTGGGGCGTGTGTTTTTCCCCTGCCAGCCTCAGTTTCTCCTCCAGGGCCTAATTCAGCCCTGGGAGCCCCTCGCGGCTTTCCTTCCTCCTCACCAGGCCCCGCCCTCACTGAGACCTCAGCTTTCTCCATCCCGGCTTCCTCTCCCTCCATCCCTCCCCTCCTCCTGTTTCCGTGGCAACCCCATCCTCCGCTCCGCCACTTGGTCCCGCGCTCCCATCTCGTTCTTTCCTCTTTCATCTCTCCCCTGAGCGCGGGGTAAGGTCCAAATGCCCCTCTGTCCTTTGCCTCCGGTCTCTCACCCCCTTTTTGCCGTGCTTTTACCTCCTTCAATGTTCTCTTGTCATCTCAGGGCAACGTTTATTTACCTCTTGCTTAAGAAAAAGGAGAAAAGAAAAAGGAAGGAAGAAAGGAGGGAAAAGAAACCCCGTTTCGCCAGCAGCCCTGGCCTCTCCATTCAGTCCCAGCCACCATTCTCTTTCTTAGGTAGCCCCCAGACGCAGACACAGACGCAGACACATCCTAGAATGGGCCCCCTGCCTGCCACCACGCAGGCTCCTTTCTGGCCTCACCCGCGGAAGGGAGGAGGCAAAGGCACAACTCAGGGGGGACAGCTGTGAGGGGCCCAGGTGAGGGCTCACTGGGGGCAGGCACTCCAGGGGGCTGGGGGAGATGCCAGAGGCCTCCCCCCCACCCCAGGATGAAGCAAGGGCAGGACCTAGAATGCGGGGTAAGCCAGGTCCAGAATCCCTCCTCGGTGCAGCCCAGGGACTACCCCGCCCCCCCTCGGCACACGGCAGGGAGGATGCCCAACGTGCCAGGCCCTCCCCCTCCAAACAGGATGCTGGATTCATTCATTTGTCAAGATTCACTCTTCACCATAATCTTAAATTGCCTCTGAGATAAGGAAGTGTCCACTCTTGTAACCAGGTCTGCCCAGGGAGATGGGCATTTTAATTTTCACTTTACAGATGGGGAAACCGACGCTCGGGAGGGCTGTTACTTGTCCAAATCAGGCAGCCAGTAAGAGGTAAAGGGGGGCTTTGAATGGATTATAATCATGTTTTCCCCCTTTTAACGTCCCTTCTTCCCATGTTCCCAGGAGGGGCAGGTCAGGCCGCCCCCTGGCCCAGCCCCCCTGACCTTCTTTCTACATTTCTGTGTTTAATCTGGAGTGATCAGAAATGACAGGAGAAACAAAGAGATTTGCCACAGAAATTACAAGCAAGCCGATTATCACTGTGGCCCCAGCGTCTCAAAGCGACAGACAGAATAGATGGGCTGGTGGAAAATGGTATTACTCCCCTGTGAGACAAGAGTCACATGGAGAAAAAGGGGTCCTGGGTCTTTGGGAGCCCTGCAGGCTTGTGAGCATCTATGGGAGCTGTGACCAGTTCCTGGGCCAGGGCATTAGTCCTGGTATCGGTCCCCTAAGCCCTGGGACCAAGCTGCGGGAGCAGGTCCCGGCGGCGGCCTACCCTATTGGCTGCAGCTGGCAGGGCCTGGTCACAGAGGCGTCAGTGACACAACTCAGCTTCTCCGCCCAGAGGCTGGCTTAGCGCCTCAGGAACCCCACGAGCAAGGCCTAAGGAGGAAGACATGGGAAGGGAAGGACAGGTTTCGGCTCTGCAGAGGAACAGAGGTGAGGAACCTGGCTCTCAGTCCGGCAGGTCTGGCTTGCACCCCTGTCTCTGCCACTTATGAGCTGCATGGCCTGGGGCAATTTCCTTGTGAGCTGGAGTAGGCGTCTGGACAGGATCTAGCACGTACCGAGGTTCTTCCTTCAGGTCAGGCTTGTCCCGGATGGGATCGTGTATAGAAAGCATGGAATCCTGATAACAGAACCCGCTTTACAGAGGAGGAAACCCGGGCACAGAGAAGTTGAGCCACCTGTGCAAAGTCCCCAGATACGCCCAAGAAAGCTGGTGTTTGGGTTTCCACTCTTGGGTCTCACTCAAATGCTGGTGCTTTTAAGGTCAAGGAGACCAGGGAGATCGAATTTGACAACACGGCCGGGGCACAGGAAGGACTCAGTTTCTAGGAGCTCTCATTCTTATTCTTTCTATCTCCATCCACTCTGTTGGGGCCAGGCCAGTGCTGGGTGCTGGGGGGACCCAAAGATCCCCACTCTCAGGGACCTCCCGGTTTGGTGAGAAAGACAAGACGAAGAACTACGAAACAGTAGAGCAGCGCAGCAGACAGGAAATAAGCAGTAACGTGCGGGGCACCACAAAAGGGACGGAGCTACTTTGCTTTTTTCCTCCATTTCCACTTAAGGGGTCAGGAACATTTTTCCTTGTAAGCTGGCCCTTCAGAAGGCGGCCACAGACGCGCAGGGAGTGGACCACAGAGCCGGCCGCATCCCAACACGTTGGTTTGCGTGCGTGCCTATCCCCTCATCTGCGACAACCATCTCCCCGGCAGGTTTAACTGAGCCCACCAGCCCAGTGAGCCTGATCCCTGGTGCTCAGTACACAAAGGTCGGCGGTGGTGGGGGGGGAGGGCTGGGGAGGCCCAGAGCCGGGGAAGGCTGAAATGCAGGAGAGCCGAAGAGGGCCCGGCCAGCTGGAGGCCCAGGATGGAGGAGGGGAGAAGAGCAGCGGGCAGAGAAGGTGCGGAGGGGCGAGGGTGGGGGAGGAGCGGGGCCTGGGCCCAGAGCCCTCCTCTTCTTTCTCACAGCAACCCGTGTGAGTCGCCCCAGGGACTCCATCCCGGCAGAGCCCCTGGCACGCCTGCCTGCTGATGCCCATGCCGTAATCAACATTTATTTTGCAGTCACCCACACGCCCAACTCGAGAACAGATTTATGCCAGGAGAGGAGGGAAAAAAAAAAAATGCCTCTCTCATTCACGTAATGCCTCCCTGTATCTCCTGGGGGGAGGGACAGCTGGTGCAACACTTAGGCTGACAGTGTGCGTGCAGACATCAGGCACACACGCCGTCCACACAGGCTGGAATCAGCGGCAAGCCGGAGCAACTTGCAACTCTGTTCTCTCCTTAGTCACCTTCACGCAGCGAGTTGGGGGACAGGACCCACGCGAGGAGTGGGAGCCCATGTGCATACTTGAGGACCCCGCGGACCGGCCCGGGCGGGGGGGAACACATGCACAGGGCGGGTGGAGGGAACCCACAGTGCAGCTGTGAGATAAGAAGTCAGGCGAGAGACTGGCAGGGAAGGCAGGAAAGCATCCCAGCCGGGTGCTGCTGGGTCCGTACGGTACCGGGAGCTAATGGGGTGCGCCCCGGGGGGCCTCATCTACGGGCTGGAGGAGAGGTGGGGGGGAGTCCTGGAGGATAGGGAGAGCCAGGAGAGGGGCCTGGAGGCCAGGTCCCCAGAGGGGGGCGGTTCCACAGACTCAGAGGAGGTGTCCCAAGCGGCCAGCACAGCCCAAGCGGGACCCGGGTTCCTCTTCAATCCAGATCGCTTCAGAGACCTCATCTGCGTAGGGGGGGCCCCAGGTGCTGCAATTCAAACGCATGTGGGGCCGTGACCCAAGGGCCAGAGTGATTTTAGTGGAGGTGACAATAATAAAACGAGCAAATATCTGCCTTCCCCAGAGGTGCTTGTGGTCCAGGTTGAGGACGACCACTGTCCCTGCCGTTGGGAGTCAGCCTACGGGGGCGGCAGTCAGCCTGGCCACCGCCTGCTTCATCTCTCAGAGCCTCAGTTTGCCCAACTGTGAAATGGGGATGCCAGCTGCCTGTTCCACCGAATGATGGAGAAGATTAAAAAAGAACTGAGTCGGGGCGCCTGGGCGGCTCAGTCGGTTGTGCATCCAACTTCGGCTCAGGTCACGATCTCACGGATCCTGAGTTCAAAGCCCGCTTCTGATCCTCTGTCCCCCTGCTCTCTCTGCCCCTCTCTGCTCACGTTCTCTCTCTCAAAAATGAACAAACATTAAATATATATATATTAAATATATATATATATATATATAACTGAGTGAAAGTACCTGGCATACGGGGCTGGAATTTGGTAAATGGTGATTTCTTGGTTTCACCAATATATATGTACAAGATATGTACACACACAAGGTGAATCACCTAGGACCCTAAAATATTTGCCATATACTTATTACTACTAAAAATATGCTCTTACCACTCCCATGAACGAGCATGACCACTTGCAAAAAGCAGCTGCGATTCTGAGGAAGAAAAAGTAGCCAAATCAGGTGCACAGGGAGAGAGGCTGGAAATGAACCCGACCTTATGGAAGATTCTAGCTTAGTTGTCAGCCCACAAAGGAGCCCCCGCTTGCTTGGGGCTGGACGTTCCCAACCCCATGCCTGTAGGGCCATGAGGGTCCCTCGGGGCCCAGGAGAGGCAAGAGTGTCTTTCCTGGCAGGATGTGGAAGCCATCCTCATAGATGCCACACATCCTCTCTTCTATGGAACCCATCAAGGCGGCTCAAAAGGCCAAATTCCCGAGGCACCTGGGTGGCTCAGTCAGTTAAGTGACCGACTCTTGATTTTGGCTCAGGTCATGATCTCAAGGTTCGTGGGTTCGAGCCCCACATCGGGCCCTGTGCTGGCAGCACGGGGCCGACCTGGGATTCTCTCTCCCTCTCTCTCTCTCTGAAAATAAATTAATAAACTTAAAAAAAAGACCAAATTCTGAAACAAATCACAAAACTCCACTCTCCTCACAAGTGTAGCCCGCTTCTGGGGCCCCCGGGCACTTTCTCAGTCTCCAACAGCTGGGATGACCCACCGTCCACAAACGCAGCCCCGGGGGGGGGGGGTCACAAGGGGAAGGGAGAATTCGAGAATGAGATCCCCCGTGCTTCGCCCGATTCCCTGAAACGAAAATGCCCGAGAAGTTTCTCGTGTGAGAACCACACGAACTCACACGTGCACAGGCCAGGGGGCAAGGATCACCCTGCTCCCCGCGCTACAGCAAGGCCTGGCTGGGCAGCGTCCCAGCTCAGAGCAAGCGCTGCCTCCGGGAGGCCTGGCGCAGTCCCTCCCCCAAACGCCCCCAGATCTGGGCGCCAAGCACATGATGGAACACAAGCTCGTCGGGGACTCAGGCCGGGGAGTGAACTCGCCCGCTCACGCAGGCACGGCCCTCTGCAGTTTACAAAGCCCTCCCAGGCACAATGCCATTGGATCCTCCCTGCTGGGTGCCGATTTGGCTGGCATCTGTATGGGCATCTCCTCCACTGGACAGATGGGGGATGACGACCCTGATGTTAGCAGACCGGCTGGCGGGTGTCGGGGCCCGCCGGGGCCAACTCTACGCGCATTACCTAAGTCGGTACTGACCACTGTCTGTGTGCACCATCACCTCCACTCTACGGATAAGGAAACTGAGGCATGGAAAGATTAAGAACATCTTTAGAGCAGTGCTCCCCGTGACTGCCTCCATATTGATGCCTGCAGGAAGCATTTAGAAGCTTTGACAGAAACTTGAAGTTGCCAGGATGGGGCGCCTGAGTGGCTCAGTCGGTTAAGCGTCTGACGTTGGCTCAGGTCATGATCTCACGGTTCATGGGTTCAAGCCCCGCCTCGGGCTCTGTGCTGACAGCTCAGAGCCTGGAATCCGCTTCGGATTCTGCGTCTCCCTCCCTCTCTGCCCCTCCCCCACTCACACTCTGTCTCTGTCTCTCAAAAATAAATAAACGCTTAAAGGAAAAAAAAAGGAAAGAAATTGCTAGGACATCCAGGCAGGGTTGAAAAGGTGTCGGTCTGTGAGGATCACAAATACTAGGAGTTTTAAAAGTAGAAGCACTCACGTAGAGCCCAGACTGGTTTCCGAAGGCCTGAGTTCAGTCTGGCCTCTGCTCCTTCCCAGAGGTGTGATTATTCCTTTTCTCTCTCTTTTTAAAAATGTTCAATGTTTATGTGTGAGAGAGACAGAATGTGAATGGGGGAGGGGCAGAGAGAGACAGAATATGGATGGGGGAGGGGCAGAGAGAGAGAGAGAGAGAGAGAGAGAGAGAGAATCTGAAGCAGGCTCCAGGCTCTGAGCTGTCAGCACAGGGCCCGGCGTGGGGCTTGAACTCACGAACGGTGAGATCATGACCTGAGCCGAAGTCGGAGGCTTAACCGACTGGGCCACCCAGGTGCCCCATATTCTGTTTCTCTTTACTAAACTGGGGTGGTCCTGACAGCACCTGCTTACAAGTTAACAAATTCAAGGTGCTCACAGAAGAACCTGCCACGCCTATTTGCTACTATAATTAGCGCCTGGCAACCTGCTGGGGGCCATACTGTGGGTCACTGGAGGTGCTGTGGTCCTTGATGTAGCTCTTGACCACCAGCTCCTCTGCTGTCCTGGTAGCTGAGGGCCCATGAAACACGCCTGCCTCCGAAAGCCTTTCCCCAGAGGCAGACCCTCACCCCTGCCCCCTGCCCCCCACCCCCAGGATCTGCTCCCCTTTCGCCTCTAGGCCAGGGTGGCTGTGGGGGCCTTAATAGGGTGTGAGATGTTCTTGACCAAACCGGAAATACCTGACGGGCAGCCAGCACGCCTAACTCTTGCAATCTCCAGGTTTGCCAGCAGGCGTCTTGAGAAGCAGGTGGGGTCAGGGAGAGCAGTGGTGGTGGCCTCCCCGCCTGGCCCCAGTCTCACATGTCTCTCTGCAGCGGGGACAGCACCTGCCCCCCAGGCATCTCCGTCCTTCCCCGGAGTACAAATCCCAAACTTCCCCAGATAACCACATTGCCTGCTACCTTTCCCCGTCGTCCTCCAGGCCCACGGGGAGGACACAGTCCATGCTCCAGGCACATTTCCTGAATAAACCACCCTTCAAGGGGTTCGGATGGACCTCCCCGAGCCCCTCCCTCCACCTGGACCCCAGCCGCTCCTGCTTACGCCACCCTCCCCGTCCGCTGCTGACTTGTCCCCTCTACCTTGCTCCACAGACGTGGCTGGAACCCTGTCTGCATCTTCCTTGGGGAGGAGACCACCCCCTTCCCTCAATACCCTGCGCCCTCAGCGGGTGGGGGACGGGGTCCCGCTGGGAACGCAACTTTCCGTTCTACACAGCCCTCGGCTGTGTGCTGTGCGGTAACCATTAAAACATCTGCTGAGGACAAATTCAGTTCACACTTCAACAAACATTTACGCGGCATCGTCCGTGGGCCAGCTGTGCGGGGCGCGGCAGAGGACACACACAGAGCTCGCCCTTGGGAGTCACCCCCTCGCCCAGGCCTCCACTTTGGCCTCTCGGCTATGCCAGCACCCTTGCTCTGCGTCGTCCAGGCCACCCACACCCCAGGGCTCCTTCCCAGAGACGCCCGTGTCCCCCGAGCTGTCCTAGCCGGCTGCAGCCCCTGGCGGTGCCCAACTTCTTGCCTTCTCTCTACCCCCGATCACGGGGTCAGGTCCTCCACCCCCTCTTGGACCCCTGCTCTCTGTTCCCCCCACTGGACGCCATAGGTGACCACTTCCGCACACAGAGGATCCGGGGCTCTTCCCTGACCAGGCAGCAGCCCCGCGTCTTCCCTGGGCTCCAGGCCGCTCGCGGCTTCCTTCTACCTCTGTTCCCTCAGCTCAGTGGCCTCCGCTTTCCCATCTTCCCAGGGCTTCCTCCGACTCTCCCCTCCGTGCTGACATCACTCGGCCTACACCTCTCCTCCCTGCCCCCCCCCCCCACCCCCCGCGTTTCCTGGGCATCGAACCTTCTGTCAACCATCCCTCTAAACTCCAAGGATCCTCCTCTCCAGTTCCGGTTTCCCAGCCTCCTCTCCAGGCCGCCAGGTCCAGCCGAGGCAGGGTCCCCCGCCCCCCGGGGCCGAGGCCACACCGGACAACCGTGGCTCCGTGTGGAACTCGGCCCTCTTCCCGATGCTCGGCCTACGCACGGCGTTCCCACGGCCTCCACCGGGCCCTCCCTTGCAGGAGAGCGAGGCTCCCACAGAGCAGGGTGGTTTGGTGGGGAGGGGGGTCCGCATCCACCTCGGACCTTGACCCTCACGTCAAGGCCGCCCCTGGGGCCAGGCAGAGAGGGAGCAGGTCTCCCCAGGGTTGTGTCTGAATCCTGCACCAGGCAGGACCAGGCCAGCCGCTGGTGACAGACTCTCAGGACTTCCCAGTGAGAACCATCTGCCCGTGAGTGGCTCCCTCTGGTCTGGTCTTTTCCAAACACCCTTCCCTCTCGGAGTGGGAGCCTGGAGGAAGCCATGTCCCGCGTGGGGATTTTTTTTTTTTTTTTTAACACATTTGGAGCCACGGAGGGAAATGAACACATTCACATTCTCTCTGCTCAAATAAACCGACTTCTCTGTTCGTTCTCTCCCTTGAAAACAGAAGCACTATTCAAAAAGAGAAAGAAAAAAGAAGAAAGAAAGAGGCAACAAGAAAAGAAGTGAATAGAAGAGGAAGAAGGGGAAGGAGGGCGGGAGGAGAGCGTCCCCGAGGGAGCCGGCAGGGCTCAGAATGAAAGGCAGAGCGTGAAGGGAAGGAGAGCGCACAGACAAAGCAGGAGAGAAAGACAGGAGCTTTGAAAGGAAGAGTGTTCCTCGTGAATACGGCGTGCAGGGGAGAGGGAGCACTTGAAAAGGAGCAGCCGAGGCAGTGACCCCTCATTCACACTCGGTGCCAATCACGGCGACAATGCAGACCCTTTCTTCTTTTCTCCTTCTCTCCTTTCTGGGGAGAAAGGGAGGGAGGGAGAGGCTGAGAACTGCAAGTTAATTCCTAAAAATACAAAAAATAAATTCAGTTCCACTGGAGAAGCATCAAAGAGTGGCTTGAAAGGCTTTCCCCGAAACTCACTACACCCGCGAGGGAAGTGCTCCCTCTCGGGGAGCGGGGGCACAGGCCGGTGGCCGTCGGCTTTATTCCAGGGTCGGCCTCCTCCCATTGGGTCCTGGGTGAGCCAAGGTGGAGAGGGGCCCCGGGCTGTGACACTGTCGGGGAGGCCCGGTCTCCGCGGGCGGCTTGGCCCTCGTGGTGGAGAGCTGGCTGAGAGCTGAGGGCCCAGGCCCAGGGCGACAGAGGAGGGTCTGCGCCGGGCAGCTGTTCTGGCTAGATGCCGGCCTGGGCCGCACAGCCGTGCAGGAGGCACATGCTCCTTGTGGAACGAATGACACTGGCGGCTCGGGCATGGGGCACCCTCTCCAGGGACGGCGCCAAGGAAGCGCTGCTCAGGCCTGCTCGGGTCAGGCCTCGTTCTGGGAGGGTGAGAGGCGGGTGAGTCGTTTTCATTAGCTGCCGGCGGTGGGATCACTGTGTTTACAAGGGAGGGGCCTCCATGGACACATCACAGATCAGCACTTTCCTGAGTTAGCCAAGACCCAAACACGGCAAGATATACGAGTGCCCCAAGAAGCCCAGGTCCTGGGGCGCCTGGGTGGCTTAGTCGGTTAAGCGTCCGACTCTAGGTTTCGGCTCACGGTTGGTGAGATAGAGCCCCACGTCGGGCTCTGCGCTGACAGCCTGGAACCCGCTTGGGATTCTCTGTCTCCCTCTCTCTCCTCCCCTCTCCTGCTCGCACACACACTCTCTCTCTCTCTCTCAAAATAAAGATCAATTAAAAAAAAGAAAAAACTCCGGGTCCCTCTTTCGGAACAGTCCGAGATCTGGGCTTCTGTCCTTCCCTCCTCCCTGCGGTCAGACGTCAGTAATGACTCGCACCTCCTGTGTGCTCAGCTCCAGGTAACACAGCGCACGGGACTGTCCCTACTTGTACACAGTCCTCAGTCTAGTGACCAAATGGCTCCCAAGATGTCCCTCTGAGATCACAGGTGAAGGCCCCTGGTCCCCCTTTCTTTGTCTTTCCTCGTCTCGCTCTCTTCCCGTCTTTCAATCCTCATGGAGTCATGACGAAACCCGAAATGGGGTCACCTTTACGCAGAGGTTCCTTTTTCCCTTCTGATCATCCAGACGCTGGATAATGAGAAATGCCTGGGAACAGAGAGGCTGGGCGCGGGAAGACTGATTGGTTTATTGACTGATTGATTGAGCGAGCCTCCATCTCACTTCTCCACTGAGCCATCAGTCTGTGCCGAGCTCAGTGGCGTGGGCTGGGATTAGAGAGTGACAAGGACCAATCAGAGGCCCTGAGATGCTTGAGGCCAATCTAGTAGGGGGTGGGGGTGGGGTGCACCGCAGAGCTGGGAAAGGAAACCCTGCCTTTGCTAGCTTCATCTGGGAAGGGCTGTTCAGTTGGAACGGGCCCAGAAAGGCCTCCAAACCCAACAAGGAAGCCGAGAGAACAGGCACCGGGAAAATGCAAAGGAGCGCAGGGTCGGAAATTTCACTGAACCGCCAGGAGCATATAATTACTCTTGCATTTCAATCCAACAGATGCAAATTCCAACAAATATTTATTGAGCGCCTGCTATGTGCCAGCCAGCTCTTGTGCATTTCTAGGGAGGAGGCAGTGAACCCGACCAAGGCTTGCCCTGGAGAACTCACGCTCATGGTATATAGGGGGCGCGTCAGGCAATGAAACAGGTGATTACAATTTAGGGTGAGGGGGCTGTGGGCGCCCTGAGGAGGGGCAGCCTCGGGGAGCTGGGGGTTCAGAGAAGCCTTTTCAGAGGAGGGGGCATCGGGTTATTGTAATACGTTCCCATGAACTAGATTTTCAGTTGTCTTGAGAAAGCTTTAAAGAATTTCGCCGGCGAGATACCCCAGTGCCTAGGAAAAAACCAGAATTGATCAATGAGCTATAGATAAAAACACCTGATAGATGTTTTCTCAATCCTTTGGTGCACTGGGAAGAATGAGTAATAGACCCAGAAAACCAAGCTGCCGAGAACAATAATTAACTTTTTTTTTAAAAGAAGAACTAGAGCTCAGCGCTCGGCTTAGCCGTGAACAGTATGAACATTGTGAGTTTAACCCCAAATCGTGATAGAACGATATTGGCAGGAAAGGCAAGAACACGGAAGCAACAGATAATGTCCCAAATTGCTAAATGGAGAAGTGGTAGGATAAACACAGTCTTTCGAAATATGGAGGTGAACAACAGGAGACATATAAAAGAGCTGAGAGACTGTTTATGGGTCTGGAGGGCTGGGGTGGGCGAGGAGGTGGGTGGGGCCCATGGCTGTACCCTTACCAGACCTCCAGTATTGTTTGACTTTAAAAAAGACGCATATGCGTTCGTTTGAGAAAAAACAAAACCAAAAGCAAGCAAACAAGCAAAAAAGGCTTGGCAGAGGACTCGTTGTTAAGTCAAATTGGGATCTTTCTGGAGGACTCAGCCAAGAGAGACCCAGAAAGGGCACCATGCGTAGACATTTATGAGAACAGAAATTTCTCCGAGAAAGAACAGAATTCAGCGGGCTCCTGCCCAAGGTAACATAATTAGACAGAACAGAATGGAGGGAAAGTGCCTTGGGAGAAAAATCTGCAGAATATTGGCATGTGGTTTTAAAAACAAGATCCAAAGCACCAGGGATCCTTCCCTGGGGGGGGGGGGGGGCGGCGAGGAGATCCAGAGACCCAGACATGGCTCTCCTGCAGGGGCCTAGATCCTCGGGAAAACTGGGGTGCGTGTTAACACAGCCCACTGGGGCAAGGGCAGCATGATCTATGCGCAGGGAGGGTGGTGGTCAGGACACACTGGCCTGAGCCCTGGGACGCCCTCACCACGCCCCCGCCCCTCAGCATCGAGGCCACCGTGCCCAAAGTGCCCTCCTGTTCTGGCCCTCACACGTGCATGCTGTTCCCACCAGCCACTATGCTGTGCCTTACGGTCTTTGGTAGGCCTTTTAAACTCGAAACACATAACAGCAAAACCCCACTTGTCCAGAGGTCCCTTCTCCGGCAATCCCACCTGTCCCCCAAAACAGAGAACAGCAGAGCAGACCAGACAGCTCAGAACGCGCAGAAGTTGATCGGACGAGCGTGCCTCCGAGAACAGTCTGTGCTCTTCCCTCCTGGACCACGCCCCTTGCTTGCAGCCTCTGGACCCAGTTCTAACAAGCTTGTGTATCTGGCTTCCCAGGCCGGCAGATGCGAGCTGCAAATGGGAAGGAGGAGCGGGGAGGTGGATGGGGTACCACTGCCGGAGGCTGTGACGGCGAGGGCGCAGGACGAAAACTACCAGCAGGCAGTGTGGGGCCAGCCAGGGTGGGACAGGCAAGTTCGGCGTCTCCGCACCCACATCACATACTAAGCTCACGACCGTCAAGACAGGGTAGGTCTGGGGCACCTGGGTGGCTCAGTCGGTCAAACGCCCGACTCTTGATTTCGGCTCAGGTGGTGATCTCAACGGTTCGTGAGTTCGAGCCCCGAGTTGGGCTCTGCGCTGACAGCGTGGAGCCTGCTTGGGATTCTCTCCCTCTCAAAATAAATGAATAAACTTAAAAAACAAAACTAAAGACAGGTTAGATCCTATTAGAGTATATCCAACATTCTGTTTGGCACTCAGGGATGCACGTGTTGGGTCCAGGGCTGAGGTTTGGGGATACCACCTTGTCACTTAGCCAGTCTGGAGCAAGCAAAGCACTGCCTCTGCCCAGTCTCCCAGCTGCCACCTCTGTGCAGAGGCACAGGAAGCCCCATGGCGGGTCACAAGGGCTGGGTTCTGGTCCAGGTCTGCTTACCGCGTGGACCTGTGCACAAGCTCAGTCTCTCAGAATCCCATCCACCAACTGTGGATAGAGAACGCCTGCCCGCTCCGGCCGGGCTTGGCGGGGATCAACTGAAATAATCTTGACAGCCAGCGGAAACATTTTATAAATATAATGTAACGTTGCTAAAGCCACCTCTTTTACTGGTGGCTGGACGGGGCATCCCGTGACTCACACAAGGTTAGGGGACAAAGGAGATACCCTCGACCGTACCCTCTGCCTTAGAACTTTCTTAGACACAATGAAGCAATCAATGATCAGGCCAGTTTCAAAACCACGCAAACTGAACTTGTACACGCTCGTTCGAAGACAAAGCCGGAATCCGTTCTACAAGACGGCTGGCCTGCCTGGACGCTTCAAAGCCACTGGCCCACGCAAGGCACGGGGGGACTGTCCGAGATTAAAAGAAGTTTAAAGAAAAATAACCACCGAACATGATGCGCGAGCCTTTTGGGATCAGGAAAAGAACCTAAAAGACATTTTTGGAGGTCAACGGGGGAATATTATATTATGATATACGTCACACTATATTATTGATTAATGGTAATATTTGAGGCATGATAATGGCATGGTGGCTATACAGGGGAAAGTCCTTGCTCCTAAAAGCCACCTGCCGAGGTACTGAGGGGTGAAGTGTCGGGCCGCCTGTACCTCACTTTCAAATGATTCAGCAAAACCATCTCAAAGAGAGCGAGATAAAGCAAACGTAGCAAAATGTTAACAACTGTTAACAACTGGTAAACCTAGATGAAGGTTCTTAGCTTTTCTGTGAGGCTCGACATTTTCAAAATAAAAAGTTATGAGGAAACAGAACTTCGCCCCGCAGGCGGAGTGTGACTTTTTCTTTGCAGGCGCTGGGCCAATCTTTGGTTGGTTACCCAATCTGCCCGATGCAGAAAGTGAGGTGCTCGTGGCGAGGACGGGGCCATGCCTTGCTCCCCGATCCGCACGCACACGCAGAAGACACACGGACCGTGCACTGGAGTCCGCAGGCAAGACGGATCACAACCCGCCTTGGCCCCAGCTACCCCGGCCCTGCCCAGCCCCGCTGCTTGAGGGCTGAAGGAAATTCAGTGCCTGGGCACAGCTTCCTCTCGGGCCCGCCCCCAAGGAGCTCATCTCTTCTCCCTCAGGCCCATCTCCTGTGTGTCCAGATTTCAATATTTTATGCCCGGGGCCCATCGCCCCCCTGGATCCTGAGTTCTTACAAATTCTTTCAGGCCCAGATCCTGCTGCTGAAGATGCTCTAACAGTCAGAACCACAAAGTACTTGCCGGAGATCATTTCAACTGTGACGTACTAGCTCAGCCCTCACTGCACCGTAGCCAGGCCGTGGCGAAGGCCGGAAGCCCCAGGCTCTGCTACCCAGGGGTGATGCTCACTGGTGATCGGGCCTCCGTTTCCCTTTCTGAACATGGGTCCTTCCAGCTGACTCTCTAGGGACCCCAGCTCTGCTTAGCGCTCTCTTAGTTCATTCCGGCCGGAGGCTCGGGGCTGGTTGGGCAAGGCAGCCTTCCCATCGCCGGAGAAAGGTCCTAGTGCATTCTTGCTGCGGCCAGGACTGGCGGCTGGCTCCTGCCACCTTCCTAAAGTGCTCCCAGGGGGTTCCCGGGCTCACCGCCCTGGGGGAGGAAATGAAAACACCCAGGACGAGCCCATCCCCAGAGGCTCTGGTGATTTTCGAAAGCCCTTGGGTGATTCGAATGTGCACGAGGGTGGAGTACAGCCCCCCAAGGAAGCCGATCAGAGCGAAGACAGACCTTCTCCCAGTCCTGCTGCCCTCCTCCCCAGCCATGCTAGGATTCCACCTTCCGCCTGTCCTCTACAGGAGCCGTCCCTTCCTTGTAATGTCCCCTCCCATCCCCACCTCCCCAAACCTCTAGCATCCTTCAAGGTGGGGCTCCAGTCTCACTTCAGCAACTCCGGGCTGCCTGCTTCTTCAGGAGGACAGGGCCCTGAAGGCAGCACCAGGGTCTGGATGCCATTCTCAGGCATCAGGAAGCCAGGGGAGGGTTTCGGGCAAGGAAGGATTGTGATCCAATGGCTGTGTGCAAAGTCCTTCTGGTTACAGTGTGACGGAAGGCCACGACTGGGCTTATCTGTTTAAATCTTTCACAGTCCCCACCCCTACGGCTCTCGGCTCTCTCTCGGCCCCCCTGGAGGAAGCCTGGAAGCCTCCAACTTTTGGAGCCGTGGCCAGATTTGTCACCAGGGCTCATGGGGTGTCACAGGGAAGAATGGAGCAGGCTTTCTCGCCACCATGGCCAGTAGGGCTGACAGCTGAATGTGGGGAGGCCGTGGTGAGTGACAAATGCTAACAATGAGAACTCATTCCAGGCTCCCAATGGGCAGAGACCATCTGGACAGAGCCAGAGGCCACCGAAGGGACATCCCTCAGTGGGGGAAGGTGGTTGCTTGAGCCACTTCGGGGAGGGGCTTTGGAAATCCAAGGAGCACTCTCGCTCATTCAAAGGGAGGTGAAAATCAAACAGCACCTAAGGAATGGTTGGGAGATGCTAGACAGCAAACACGGGAAGGGTTTTGCCCCAGATGAAAGCAATGGGGAGAGGACGAGGGCAACAGAGGCGGAGGGAGGGTGAGAAGGAAAGGAGGAGGATGGGAGGGAGGGTCCAACGTTTTCTGAGTTTACCAAGAGAGGGGGAAACAGGGTAGAGAAGAAAAAGAGAAGTGGAAGTCTCTCCAACCCTTGAGAAAAGCTGGCCTGCCCGTGGGACGGGGTGGGGAGAGCGTGTCTCAGAGCTCACAGCTGGTGTGGCAGTAAAGTCTCTCTTCTTCCAAAGAGAAGCCCAGTTTGGTCACCCCAGAAGCATCAGAACTCCATGAGGCTGGGAAATGCTGACCTCAGGGTGTGGTCCCCCCTGGGGCACCAGGCTCCTGGGAGGGCCGGTGCTGGGTCCACTGAGCTCTGCTGTAGCCATCTTGAGACTCTTACTAATTTTCACACACGGGGCCCTCGTTTTCATTTTGGAACAGCAAATTATGTGGCCGGTCCTGGCTGACCTTTCCAGAGGACATTTTTGCTGGAAAGGCAGGGAGCAGGAAGGCAGTGGGCCGGCTCCGGCTGCAGCTCCCTGTTTGCTAACCAAATACACAACCTGGCCTTGTTGACTCAGCCAGCAGCTATCAGCAAGTACAGGGCTTCCCATCCCTGGCCTGACTCCTAGGGAGCGTGAGAGGCTGGGGGCGCTCAGGTCCGCCATACCCCGGGCACAATACGGTCCTGACCCCATCCCTCGGTGTAAGAGGCGCGGGTGGCACTCAGGCGCAAAAGCCAGGCTGAACGCCCGCCCAGTCCTGGGGAACTGCCGTCCGCAGTCGGCCAGCGGCCGAGGGTCCACATCCGGGAACAGCTGGGCTCCTCTGCGCACAGTGGAGACGCCACGTCTGTGGTTGCTGAGGGCTCCATGCAGGGAGCTGGAGAGCTGCGGTGTTTGGGGACAAGGCCACGGCTTCACGCGTGTGGCCCCCACACCATTCAGGGGACCACTGTGTGGTCACGGAGTCTCTAAGTGAAGTGGCAAGGGGGCGCCTGGGTGGTTCAGTTGGTTAACCGACCGACTTCGGCTCGGGTCACCATCTCGCGGTTCAGGAGTTCGAGCCCTGCATCGGGCTCCTCACTGACAGTACAGAGCCTGCTTGGAATTTTCTCTCTCTCTCTCTCTTTCTTTCTCTCTCTCTGCCTCTCTCCTGCTTGTGCTCTGTCTCTCTCAAAATAAACAAACTTAAAAAAAATAAAATAAATGAAGCGGAAAAGCAGATCCAGCCCAACACGGTGACCACAGGCCTGACCCGAGCCCAGCTCGCATCCAAGCTCCCCTTTTCTGCTAGTCCTTCACTCAAGGGCCAAGGTGCAGACCAGGGACCCCAAATCCTAACACACTGGCCTCTCCCTGCTGCCAGAACTTTCCTTCTGAAGACCAAAGGCATACACTCCAAACTCCCCTTCTACCAGGAGGGAAATCCTAGGGTCTCACCGCTCCCACTTCGGTGCTTCTCTGGAGCCCTGGCCATCGGCCTCCTGCTCCCAAAGGGCAGAGGACCCCGACAGCATCATTTCCAAGGGCTTGCAGTTCAGATGATCAAAACCTCTCGGGCCCGACCTGGGGCTGACATGGAAGCAAGCCTATGTCCCCACAGGTGACAGGTGTGCAAAGGAAACACACCCTGGGACAGAACTCCAGGCAGCTGGGGCCTGGGAGCCCCACCCACGGCCAGGACAAAGCCAGGCTCCAAAGACCTGCAAAGGTTGTCCTGGGCCCCAGGGTGGCAGGAGGGCAGGTGGGCCTCTTAAAAGGGGCTAGGAGAGTGGAGGCAGGAGGCCGGGGCCCCTTCACTGCTAGGGAGGGCCCTCCAGGAACTGAATTAATCAGCAGGAAACTGATGACTGTTTCCCCGGACCAAGGGCACAACACACACACACACACACACACACACACACACACACACACACACAGGAATTCAGAAACAGGGAGGGCAGCTGGCAACTTCCTGGAGACCCACAATGCAATCTACTTTTTCAAACAACACAGACAAAACAACACAAAGAACCCATCCCCCGTTCTCAAGCGCGGAGTCCCTTGTATTATCTCATTTTTATCTCGCACGAAAGCCCTTCCAGGAGGGACCGCCACTCCCCATTTTCTGAACCCCTGAGACACGGAGAGAGAAAGCCAGTGGGGCCAGAGTCCCAGCCGCCAGTGCCTATTTGCAAAGCCAGGCCTGCAGGGACTCCCAGGGCCATCTCCAAAACCACCCCGCTCTACCCCTGGACAACACGTCTCTCCCGCAGGCTCCCCGACCAGGCTGTACACAAGTCCTCTGGGGCAAGTAGAAGGGCTCACAATGGAGCGGACAGCTGGTGTGGCAGCCAATCGCCTTCTGCATGAACTGGCTTGCTGAGATCCCTGGAAGAACTAAAGCTAGGGGCGCCCGGGGGGGCTCGGCCGGTTAAGCGTCCGACTTTGGCTCAGGTCACGATCTCATCGTTTGTGGGTGCAAGCCCCGCGCTGGGCTCTGTGCTGACAGCTCAGAGCCTGGAGCCTGCTTCGGGTTCTGTGCCTCCCTCCCTCTGTTCCCACCCCCTCCCTGTTCTGTCTCTCTCTCTCAAAAAAAAAAAAATAAAATAAAACATTAAAATAAATAAACAAAGCTACCGGGCGGCCTCCTCCCTGCCGCAGGAGGTCAACGACGCCCACAGTGGTTCAAGATACAGCCGTAGGCCACCCCTCAGGATGTCGTCCAGGTAGCATCACACAGGACAAGTTGCTAAACCCCATTCTCAATTCCTCTCGGCCAGGTGACACCCTACAGAACAGCACACCCTCAGCCCATGGCCCGTCCTTCTGTGTGGCACCGGCCTGAGAATGTGTGACCGTGCTCATACACTTGAGAGATTAAAGGTAGATGTGTATCTTTGCTCTCGTGCGAACGGTGCTAGGTGAGAGAGCCTCCAATCTGCCCTCTCGAAGGTCGTCTTGGCGGCCCCTCCTGTCTCTTCAAAACAGAAAAATAACAAACGTTTAAGTTTCTTAAGTGTTCTCGGAATTTACATTCAACTGCACATGGCCTGCTGAGCTCCATGGAGCCGAGGTTTGAAGAGAATGTTCTGTCAATGGGAAATCCACAAGCGTTCAGTCCGAGTATGAAATTTGCAATCCTTAGCCGCGTTCATCGCTCCGCTGGGTTCCTCCAGAAGGAAACGGCCTCCGGTGTGGACTAGCCCAAGCATTCGCAGGTTTACTCACAGAAGGAAAAGGCCACTGAACAGTTCAAGGTTGGCCCACGTTAGCCGTAACAAGACTGGCAGGTAGGAACCACCTGACGTTATTTCAAGACGTGGTCTCTTGGCGGGGCTGCCTGGGCTCAGTCAGCTGAGCGTCCGGCTTCGGCTCAGGTCATGATCTCACGGTGCGTGGGTTCGAGCCCCATGTCCGGCTCTGTGCTGAGAGCTCGGAGCGTGGAACCTGCTTCGGATTCTATGTCTCCCTCTCTCTCTGCCCCTCCCCCACTCGCACTCCGTGTGTGTGTGTGTGTGTGTGTGTGTGTGTGTGAAAAATAGATACGTCAAAAAAAATTTTTTTAATTAAACACGGAAGAAAAGATGCGGCCTCTTGGGCCCTGCCGGGATCCGGTGGATTGGGGGCTGGATGCAGGGAACCGTAACGTAACAAGTTCCCGAGCAGTGTATAACAAAGGGTGTGGCCACTGAACACGCCCCTGTTGTGTAAGAACCGGGGGTTACAGGGTGTCACCAGGGGCTAAAAAGTTTTGGCCTTGTGAACATAAGACAAGCTCAAACGATCAGGACCAACTGGGTTGACTGCACGGGGGCAGCGTCCGTCCCTGGCATTGAGAGACCAGTGGAATAAATCCAGTTTGTTGGTTGAAGGCGGCCTCACAATCTCGGTTCAGTGGGCCTGGAACAGAGTAAATGCTCAACTAATGTCAGCTGGTGCTGTTCATAAACAAGGGAACTGAAGCCCAGAAGGCTTGTGATTTGCTGAAAGTTCAGTTCCTGGCAAAACCAACACTCACCCTGGAACTCATGCCTCGTTCCCCTGTGCCTCAGTTTCTTCATCCATAGAATGGACATAATATAGTTCATAATCCTTACGTGGCTAGCACTCAATAAACAATAACTGCCCGTATAATCCTTACTATCCATGTTGAAAGTCTGAGAAGGACATAAAATCTGTTTCTGTCTGACCGGAGTTTGTTTACTCTGCATGGATATTAGCACTAAATGCCATGGTGATGCTGAACGGCCCAAATGGCCCCTATACCTTGACGGGGGCCCTTTCTGGTTGCGCCGGGAGATCTCCCCACCCTGCAAATACACCACCCCGTGGCACATGCCTGGCCCGTGGCTACTCTTGGGGAGGCCAGCTGGCGGAAATTGCAAACGTGTTCCGGGCCCTGAGAGGTTTCCCAGCGGGCACTCTTCCTGCACACTTATTATGTCCGTAATATGCCAGGTGTGGGCCTGGGCACTGGGAAATAAAAGAACAGCAATACACAGAGCAGAGCCTTCCCCTGCCATGAACTTACAAAACTGGAAAGTGGGTACAAATTTCTTCTTCTGATGAAAAATTTCTATTATAAAATTGAAAAAACAAAACAAAACAAAACAACCTGCCCGTTGCAAAGAGTCTGAAAAAGATGGAAGAGAAAAAAAAAAAAAATTAAGGGTCACGTGGATGGCTCAGTCAGTTAAGCTCTGACTTCGGCTAAGGTCATGATCAGTCTGTGAGTCTGAGCCTTGTATTGGGCTCTCTGCTGTCAGCACAGAGCCTGCTTCGGATCCTCTGTCTCCCTCGCTCTCTGCCCGTCCCCTGCTTGTGTTCTCTCTCTCTCTCTCTCTCTCTCAAAAGTAAAGAAACAGGGGCGCCTGGGTGGCTCAGTCGGTTAAGCGGCCGACTTCGGGTCATGATCTCGCGGTCCGTGAGTTCGAGCCCCGCGTCGGGCTCTGTGCTGACAGCTCAGAGCCTGGAGCCTGTTTCAGATTCTGTGTCGCCCTCTCTCTGACCCTCCCCTGTTCATGCTCTGTCTCTCCCTGTCTCAAAAATAAATAAAACTTAAAAAAAAAAAAAAGTAAAAAAAAAAAGTAAAGAAACATTAAAAAAAAAAAAAAGATGGGGCGCCTGGGTGGCTCAGTTGGTTAAGCTTCTGACTTTGGCTCAGGACATGATCTCGTGGTTCGTGAGTTTGAGCTCCATGTCCGGCTCTGTGCTGACAGCTCAGAGCTTGGAACCCGTTTCGGATTCCGTGTCTCCCTCTCTCTCTGCCCCTCCCCCACTCATGCTCTGTCTCTCTCAGTCTCAGAAATAAATAAACATTAAAAAAAAATTAAAAAAAAATTAATACTCCTTCTGGCCCTAACCCAGCCACTTCTTGTGAGTTTCTTCCAGGTCCTCCCCAAGCACGTGGTTTTCGCAAGGTGTTGATCATGGCATATACAACCTGGTGTATTGCTCGTGGCCCCTCACCTGGACCACCGAGCAACTTTCCATGTCGCGTGTTCATTACAAAAATTGATGTTCATCGACACAGCACGTCCACACAGATCCCCCCTTCGCCTGTCCACACCCACACCGAAGGCACTCAGATTGCTTCCGGTTTGTCCACACTGCCCAGGAGATGCCTTCCTACATTCATGCAGAGGGAAGATAAAGGGAAGAGGCAGACGTGTAATTCGACGGTGTCAGATGGGCCTGGGTTGAATGCCACGTGTGAACTCAGACAAGGCACTTAACCTCTCTGAGCTTCAGTTTCCCCGAAAATGGGCCTAACGCCCCCTTCGTACAGTTGTGAAGACTGTGAAAACTGGAGGCCGTCAGTAAAACACCCAGCGCGGGGCCTGACAATTAATTACGCACTTTCTTTTCTCTTAAGTAACAGAAGGTCACAGCTGTGGCTCCTGAATGCCTTCTAGGACAATCTGCAGAGACACCCTGGGAGGATGGTGCTCCCAGATCCTCTGCACAGCTAGCTAAATTCTGGGAAATTTGGGATTCACAACTGAAGTAATTTGTTACTTCAAGAACAAGTTGTGTTCTGCAACTCACTTCAAAACGGCTCAGAAAAAACCAAACACACATACACATGTACGTATGAGGCAAATAAGGCAAATGTTAGTATCTGTTCTCTCTAGTCCTGGGTGTGTATTTCCTGTACTATTCTTTCAACTTTTCTATAGATTTGCAATATTTCATGATAAAACCTTGATGAAAACTCCTGCTTTAAATTTAAATGGTAAAAAACCGTATAATACTTCAAGAAACCTTGCACTGCATTAATTTATCTAGAGAACTGACCTGGTCCCTGACCTCACAGAGCTTACTTACCACACAGCATTTCTTCGGGCAGCGTATTTTCTTGCTAATTTTATGGGCTGTTCAGTTTTCTCTTCAAGCTTAAATCTCGATTTTTCTTTTTTTTTAAACAAACATATGCATGATCTTAGTAGAATAGAATTTTTAACCCTTTAGGTATCTCATGATAAAATCTTTTCCCCTGGGCTGTCGATTGTTTTGTAGAATTCACATAGTACTTACAATTACTTTTAAGTTTATTTATTTATTTTGAAAGAGAGCAAAGGAGGGGCAGAGAGAGAGAGAGAGAGAGAGAGAGAATCCCAAGTAGGCTCTGCTCTTGCAGCACAGAGCCCAACTTGGGGCTCAATCCCACAAACCACGAGATCATGACCTGAGCTGAAATCAAGAGTCCCATGCTCAACCACCTGAGCCACCCAGGCCCCTCCCCCCATTTGTTTAATGTAGTCAAATCTGTCGGTTTTTTGATGACTTTTTTATTTCTAAACTTTGGAAATCAACCTCTAGCCCAAGACTTGGTGCAGGGTAAACTGTACATACGAAACGTTTACTTCTTTATTTCGTATTTCTGTTTCAGTATTATTGTATTGACTAGGATTTTAAAAGCGAGGTTCAACAGTGAATATGATGGCGGGCCTCCTTAGCTTGTTACTAGTTTCAACAGGGATGCCTCTAGTGTTTCACGGTTAGTAACGACATTGGCCATCAGTTTGAATTACATCCTTTTTTTTTTAATGCTTATCTATTTGTTTTTTCATGTTTATTTATTTTTGAGAGAGAGAGAGAGAGAGAGAGAGAGAGACAACAGAGGGTGAGCAGGGGAGGGCAGAGAGAGAGGGAGACACAGAATCTAAAGCAGGCTCCAGGCTCTGAGCTGTCAGCACAGAGACCGACTTGGGGCTCGAACTCATGAATTGTGAGATCATGGTGAGCCAAAGTTACACGCTTAACGGACTGAACCACCCAGGTGCTCCAATGTTTATTTATTTTTGAGACAGAGAGAGTGTGAGAGGGGGAGGGGCAGAGAGAAAGGGGGAACAGAGGATCCAAAGTGGGCTCTGTGCTGACAGCAGTGAGCCCAATGCGGGGCTCGAAGTCGGGACCCTCGAGATCGTGACCTGAGCCAAAGTCAGACGCTCAACCGACTGAGCCCCCCAGGTGCCCCTGAAATAGATATTCTTAATCACGCTATGAATGCACCCTTCTATTCCTTTTTTGGTGTATTGATTAGGTAGAAATGGTGGTTCGACTTTAATCAATTTCCCCCCCACATATATTGGAATCAATTCGGTTGTACTTCTTTAACCCATTAGCATGACGCGGTTACTATATTAAGCTTTCCTGATATTGACAATTGCCCCACTGGGTTATGGTGGATGACTTAATACATTATTGAATTTTATTTCCGACATAACATTTCCATCCTTTAATATGGTTTCTTTGCCATGCTTAATATCAGGCTTATTTTCCTTTGTAGAATGAATTGGATCGTTCCATCAATCTTTTGCTAAGCCATGGAAACTGCTTAATGTTATCAGTACCATCAAATTTAAAATAATTACCTAGCAAAAAACACTTGGGACCGGTGTCTTCTTTGGGTAAAGGGGGCAGTGCTTTGATAACAATCACAAATTTTTTTCTCATTTAGCAACATATATATTTTCAGAGAAGCCTCCATTTAATTGAGATTTTCAAACTTAAGGCAATTGTGCTTATATATTCATATCCGTATTTTTAACTCTCTATTGCAACGTTCCCTTTCTTATTCCTCCTATTTTTTTCTTTTCTTTCTTTCATTTCTCAAGTCGATTTGCCAGAGGTTAGTCTACTTTATTGTTTGTTTAAAAACAGAATCAGCTCTTGGATATATTTGCTAATTTCACTGTGTTTCTGTTTTCTAATTCATTTATTTCTGGCTTTATTCTCCGTTTCTCCCCGTTTTCCTTAGGGGCTGTTTTTTATTCATTTTTCTTTTTTCCTCTAAGATCTCAGGCTAATGCTTGGCTTATTCCCTTTTTCTGTTTCCCTTCTTAATAATAAAAGCATTTAGGTCTATGAGACCAGCTGCAGCTGCCTCCCAGAGGTTTGGTTATGTGGCATTCTGGTTTTCGGTGCTTTCTAAATATTTGTCACTATATTCTTTATTTCTTCCTCGACCAAATAGCAGTTGAGGAGAGGGTTTTAAATTGTTTTCAAGCGGTTGGGTTTTTAGTTTTAGTCCGTTTAAATGCACAATTATTTTGGCTACGTTTACTGCCTGGTGATCAAAGGACTCCCCAACTGGCACAATTTCTGTTTTGGGTGGAACGTGAGTTCTTACAGTTGGTTCCTGGTGGCTGACAGAAATGTCTGCAAAGCATATGCTCGCTTGCAAAGCCCAAGTGCGTTTTAAAAGTTCTTGCTTGCCATAATGTTATGTCAAATGAAAAAGAAAGAGGATATGAAGTTCAATGTGTTTGTAACCATGTTTAAAATACAGTATATTTACATATGTGCACTGAAAAAGCCTGCGAGGAAATACATAAAGGTACTCAACAGTGTTGGTAAAAGTCTACTTGAGGAGATCAGGGGCGATTTTTACTCTCTTTACACTTTCCTGTATTTCTTTTAAAAGCTTATTTATTTATTTTGAGAGAGAGGGAGAGAGAGAGAGAGAGCGCATGAGGGAGGGGCAGAAAGAGAGGAGAGAGAATCCCAAGCAGGCTCCACACTGTCAGCACAGAGGCTGACTGATGTGGGGCTCGATCCCACGAACCTGGAGATCATGACCTGAGCCGAAACCAAGAGACACGGGGCTTGATCCCACAACCTTGAGATCATGACCTGAGCTGAAATCAGGAGCCAGATGCTTAACCAACTGAACCACCCAGACGCCTCCACTTGTCTCTATTTTTAAAAGTTTCTATGTAAGTGTAAGAATTACTATTTTAATAAGATTTCTTTGAATGCTTATTTGCCTAAGGTTTGGGGACAGAAATGCTCTGTGGCTGAAACTGATTTTGCAAAGCTCCCCCCGGCCAGAGTGAAGGAGATCACCATGAAGAACCAGAAGAATGACTGGATTTGGACCCCGAACAGCAATAACACCTAAAAGCGGTGGCCCTTGTGAGGGACCCAGTCACTCTGGTGCTGGAGGTCCCCTCTGGAAGAGGACATTCATTCCCAGGGGGCACCCAGGAGGGCCACCCTCATCCTTTGGGGTCCCCACTCGCATGTGGGCGCCCCTCATTACTGTGATGGTGGAGCCATCCCTCAAAGGAAAAAACAGCAAAATCCAAGTACCTCAACATGGTCTCAAAGGCCCACTCCCACCCCGCCCCCCACCCCCCAAAATGCGTTTTCAGCCCCACGTCAACTCCCAGAGCTGAATTCGGAGCAACTCTGGCCAAACCCCTCCCCCACCCCCACTCTTATTTGAGTCCTTGGAACTGGAAAAGGTGGCCGACCTCCCCCTCGACTATCCCACCAGCTCCGCGGGTCACCCCAATACCGGCGGCTCTGGAGACTGAAAGATCCGGAGAGATCCAGAAGCCTGCTCCGTGACTGCCCACCCTGACAAGGAAGCAGGGAGGGGAGAGGGAGTTCAGGAGTTCCTGGGAGAACCACCCTTCGATAACCGTGGGCCAGTGAGCGCACTGCACAAGCACCCCAGTCCAGCCAGCCACCCGGGCTGACTCCCCTCTCTCGTTCATTACCTGGAGTCGCCTCACACTGGGGTCTTTCTCCTGTTTCCCTGCCCTCCAATCCCGCTGACCTGAACCCTCTGCCCTGGAAGACGGCGGCAGGGAGGAGGGAGAAAAGCGTGCTGGGGAGGAAGGGGGACCGGGAGGACCTTCAGATGTCTCGCCTGGCTTCCGACGAGCTGCTGCCCAGTCTGGTGGGTAGTCTGGGGTCACCTGTGTCACAGGGAGGAGACACTTAGAAAGCCGGGGAAGAGAATCCTGAGGGAGTGCCCTTCCCCACCGGGAACGGATCAAGGTGGCCAAGCAAAGACGGACGCGGGCAGAGAGACGCGGGTGTGCCCTGCTCCCAGCAACGTCGTCTCTGGGGAACGCTCGCTGCCTGGCTTTGGCTCAGGTAAGGGGTGTGGACGAGGGTCCCATGATGCCACCAGGAAAAAGAGCCAAGAACATCCTTACTCCAAAACCCCGTCCCACTGTCACCGCCTCTGTTTCTTCCTCTGTCCAAGCAGTTCTGCCCGCCACCCTGGAGGTTCTGGGCAGTGACCTTCAAACAGGTCTACGTTCAAAACTGACTCCACTTCCAGGCACCGACTTCCTGCCCTCTGCTCCGTGCAGCATCTACACGGCAGGCTGAAACACCCAAATCAGAGTGCAGCCAAGGACTTGCAGCCACGGCCTTCTGGAAGAGTGCTCTCCAGGAAAGCTGTGTTCTTGCCACATCAGCCAGCAGAAGGACTTACAGAGAGAGAAAGGGAGTGAGCTCGTGGTTTCCTGTTTGTTTGTTTGCTTTTTACATTTATTTCTTATCTTGAGAGAGAAAGGGCACGCGTGGAGGAGGGGCAGAGAGAGAGAGAGACAGAGAGAGAGAGAGAGAGAGAGAGAGTATCCCAAGCAGGCTCTGCGCTGTCAGCACAGAGCCCGATGCGGGGCTCGATCCCACGAACCGTGAGATTGTGACCTGAGCTAAACTTAAGAGTTGGATGCTCAACTGACTAACCCACCCAGGCGCCCCTTGGTCTAATTTTTATCTAGAAGTCAAAAGGCTCTCCAGTGGCTCATCTGGCCCAGCCTCTACCATCTCCTGCTTTACTGGTCTGTTATGCCCTAGGTGGCAGGGTGGTTCAAATGGATGGAGTGTGGACTCTGGACTCAGTCGCACCGTGGGTTCAAATCCCTTACAGGTGCGAGCCCTTGGGAAAGTGGCCACCTTTGTGAACCTGTTTCCTTGCCTCTGAAATGGGTCTGGAATGCTGTTTCTTGCAGGGTTATTGAATTCAAAGAATCTAGCCCCATGCCTGGCCCAGAGCAGGTGCTCAACAAACATTGGTTTTCTTTTTCTTTCTTTTGCCAGATTCTGGGAACCCGAGCCTGAAGATCTCATGCACTCAGGCAACATTTCAAAAGATCTTCCTACATTCTCAAATCAACTTGGTAACTATAAATATGTATTAGGAACACACCCTGGTGGAAAAATTTTACTTGGGGTTATTTCTTGATGAGGGTTTTTTTTTTTTTCTTTTTAATTTTGTATTCTTTGTTTTCTTGGTGAGTTTTAAGAGAAACAACGAAGCATAGAGAATGTACTTTTGTAAATGATCTGTAAACAATTGGCACAAAGCTGAAATTTTAGGTGAAATGAGAAGGAATTCAGGCAAAAGTGCCATACTTATTCCTCTGAGGGGTTTCTCAACTCTCAGATCAACATTTCTAAGGGGATTTCCCCACATGGAGTTTTAACAACAACACAAGCCCCAAGTCCCCCTGGTTTATGCCAGTGATCTGTCATGTTGCTTTTTTTGCTCAGGACCCACTGGGGGCTCTGCCTGGCCTCTGGATTAAGTCCAAGCCTTTGGACACATTCCCAGATCGGCCCCGACCTACACCCCCAGCCCCATCTTCCAACATCCCACCTGCACATCCTACCTTCCAGCCACACCAACACCACCCCCCCCCCCGCCCCGCCCAAGTCTTCAAACATGCCTGTTCTTTCTGCCTTTGCATGTTCTAGTTACCCAGTGGAATGATCTTCCTCCTGCTCTTGGTCTGCTGGGACCCTGCTAAATACCACCTCCACCAGGCAGTCTTTGCACACACCCCCGCCCCCACCACGTTCCTCACTTCCTGTTCTCATGTCTACTTCTCTAATATTCCTTCTGGCTGAGGGCTTGCTGGGGACAAAAACCCTGTCGTTCCCCTTTAGATCACAGAGTTTAGCACACGGTAGGTGCTTGGTAAATGTTTGCGGATCTGATGAAGGCATAAAGAAACGAATAAGGAGATTTGTAAGAGAAAAGAGAATCCAGGGTGGCACAGGCCTCTCCCTGGACTTCACAGCCCTTTGGTACCCAGGTAGTAATGATAACCATGTGTTACACAGCACAGAGCACAGCTATAAAAAAAAAAAAGTAGGCTCGTAAACCCATTTCACGGGCCATGAAACCAAGGCTTGGTCATGGAGGCTGTGCCTCACTGGGGCTAGGAGATGGTGAGTCATGCTTCCTGGGATCCTGAGTCCTGTGGGTTGAAGTAACGTCCTCCCCTTTGCCTCTGAGCCCACTTTGGTGGGCAGCCTGTGGGAAAAAGAGCAGCTCTGTGTTTCTGTGTTTCTGTGTTCCCTTAGGCCGAGAAGGTGTCAGGGCAGAAGCTGGACCACGCACGGGAGCAAACCTAGGACTCTCTGAGGCCACCCGGAACCGAGACCCCCACCCTGGGACCCAGCACTCTCCACCTGCTAAGGGTGGGCTTCCACACCCCCTCTAACAGGACACCAAAGTTGCCCACTCCTTGCGCCTTGGGTGAATCCAACATCATCAAAAGCAGACCCCCGTCTTCCCCGGATCTTAATCGGTTAAGAAGCAAAGTGACAAGTTTCATCGTATGTGAGGTAGCAGGATGGGATCTAACCATGTGTCACAAGTCGGAGAGTGGGGGATGGCAATGGGCCATTCAGGGAAGAGAGGCAGGACCGGGCAGATAAGAGATCTCATCCACCAGACAGATAACGGGGCCAAAATGACAAAGGACCTAGAAGCCATCGCTGATGGGTCGAGAGAGAAAGGAAGAGCATATTAAATTTTAAACAAAGCCCACCCCAGGGAAACCTCCAGCCTCCCTCTCCCAACCCACGCCTCTCATTTCCAGAACAGGTTCATAGAGACAGAAACGTCCGTCCCTCCTCTCAAGGGGGTGAGTTTCGTGTTTTTGTTTTTTTGTAACCCGACGGGCAGCAGCTGGCATGCTGTGTCTCTGGGTGGGGCGGGGGGCGCAGCCTGGGCCTCCAGGAGCCCCGGTGGCCTTCCTGCCAGGCCTGGGAAAGGAGGGCAGGCTGGGATCGGGCCTCGGATGGGACTGGAGGGTGGAGGGCGGCTGGGAGCCACAGCAGAGCAGGTGCAGGGAAAGAGTAGTGGTCAGCCTGCACGTGCCAGATCCAGGAGGTGGGCACCAGCCTGGGTGTCACCAGCGGCGAAGAGGAAAGCTAAGAAGTCGGGAAGGTCCTCAGCGGCCACACCAACTAAAACTACCATAAAGAACATGCTGACACGGAGGAGGAAGAGAGCCGAAAAGGGGGAAGAGTGTGGAGCTGGAACAGGAAAGCCCGATTTAGCCTAAGCAAATGCTACTTCCTCAGTAATTCCATCAAACCTCCCTGCGGTGTCTCCCCCCCCACCCCCTGCCATGGTGGAGGAGTCAGGCTGCCAGGGCTGAAGGTCTGGGCAGATGCACTCCCTCCGGGACAGACTCCGGGGCCTGGATAGGAAATCCCCCCACCCGCAACCCCAAACCCCAACCCAGGTCACGACGAGCAGCCTTGGTCTCTGGCGTTAGGGTAGGATGTTTGTTTTACGAGCATCCTCTTAGAAGAAAGGCTTCGAGAAATTTCCCCAAGAGACTCCAGAACCCTCAAAGCCAGCACTGTCCCGGGCATTCTAAGGATGGGCATCTTGGGGCTTCCCACCTGCCCAGATGCCTGCAGTCAGAGACTCTTAAGAAAGGCCTCAGCCCTCGAGGATGGGAGGGCCACTTACTCGTAACAAACAGGGGCTCAACATTTGGAAAGGGATGTGGGAAAAACACACAGCCAGGTTTTAAAAGAGAATGACTTAAGTCTTCACCCCAAAGGAGTAAAATCTGCATACGGTCTTTCTGGAGGGCAATATTACCTTCTAAAATTTTTTTTTTCAACGTTTATTTATTTTTGGGACAGAGAGAGACAGAGCATGAACGGGGGAGGGTCAGAGAGAGAGGGAGACACAGAATCGGAAACAGGCTCCAGGCTCTGAGCCATCAGCCCAGAGCCCGACGCGGGGCTCGAACTCCCGGACCGCGAGATCGTGACCTGGCTGAAGTCGGACGCCCAACCGACTGCGCCACCCAGGCGCCCCTATTACCTTCTAAATCAAGAGCCTTTAGAATGGGTCCTCGGCCCAGGGATTCCCTTCTAGAAACAAGTCCCAAGGAATAATCAAGGCCGTGGGCAAAACTGCCCAAGGATGTTTGCTGCAGCATTCCTTAGAAGAGAGAAAACGGGGAGAGAATGTAAATGGAGGAGTCTGCTTATATGTATTATGGTCCGTCTGCTCAGAAGATAGCCCTTTAAAGTGAGCTGGAGGGGAGGGGCGCTCTGCAACGTATCGAAACGTGGAATCACTATACTGCATACCTGAAGCTAACACAACACCATATGTTAACTGTACCGGAACTGAAAATTAAAATAAAAAAATAATGTGACTTGAAGGAAGAGGTTTAACTCAGTGAAAATTTTGATCACATATTGTTAAGGAAAAGCAAAAAATGGGAATGCCAGCTGGTGCAGCCACTCTGGAAAACAGTATGGAGGTTCCTCCAAAAACTACAAATGGAACGACCCTACGACCCAGCAATGGCACTACTAGGCGTTTATCCACGGGATGCGGGTGTGCTGTTTCGAAGGGACACACGCACCCCCCATGTTTCTAGCAGCACTATCGACAACAGCCAAAGTACGTAAAGAGCCCAAATGTCCACTGAGGGACGAATGGCTAAAGAAGATGTGGCATATATATACAATGGAGTATTAGTTGGCGATCAAAATGAACGAAATCTTGCCATCTGCAACTACATGGATGGAACTGGAGGGTATTATGCTAAGTGAAATTAGTCAGAGAAAGACAAAAATCCTATGACTTCACTCATATGAGGACTTTAAGGGACAAAACAGATGAACATAAGGGAGGAGAAACAAAAGTAATATAAAAACAGGGAGGGGAACAAAACAGAAGAGACTCATAAATATGGAGAACAAACAGAGGGTTGCTGGAGGGGTTGTGGGAGGGGGGGATGGGCTAAATGGTTAAGGGGCACTAAGGAATCTACTCCTGAAATCATTGTTGCACTATATGCTAACTGATTGGGATGTAAATTAAAAAAAAAAAAAAAAAGATGTATATGCTTTAATGATTAAAAAAAAGAAATTGGCAGAGTGAATAAAGAAAACAGGACCCCCCCAAAAAAAGGAAAAGCAAAAAAAAGGAAATTAAGAAAAAAAAGCAACATGAAGGTACACACGGTACGATCTCATTTTAATTAAAAAACATATGCTGGAAGGGTATATAATATACTAAAATATTAATAATTATAGATGGTTTTTGCTCTCTTCTTTTTGCTTGTTTATATTTCCTAAATTTTCTGCAAAAAACATAAATCTCTTTGTAACAAGAAAAAAAAATCAATAAAATCTATTTTCTTAAAAAAACAAAAAGGAAGAGATCCAGGAGTCAAGAGACCTCTCATTCCTTGGACATTCGAACCTGGAGTGGAATTGAAAAAACAAACAAACAAATAATAATAAAAAAAACCCAAACCCTGAATGGAGACATCTTAAAACCACCTAAGAATATTTTCAACAAGGGGTAGTTTCCAGTGAAGGGGAATGAAAACCTCCAGGAGGCCTGAATGAGTACAGGGAGGGTGTGAGTCATAAGCAAAGAGCCAACTCCCCCAGAATAGCCAGAAGTCCACTTTCCTGTCTAGCTCCTTCGAATAATTGTCACCAGGGGAGGAAGAGGACAGCAAGCCGAGGGGCCAAGGTGCGAAAAGGCAAAACAAACGTTACTTTTGTCCTTCATGGAGGACAGGGCAGTGGCCATCTCTTGAGACAGTATATTCAAAAAGGAGAGAGAGAGAGAGAGAGAGAGAGGCCAGTTCCTGAGCCGAGATCTGTTAATCTACCTGGTGCTAGGGAATGAATTTTGACCACCCAGGTACAAAAGCTCTAAAACAGGGGTTTGGAAGAGAAATTCTCACAAGCCTTTGTAACCAAAGCAAAAGAACTTGGCTGACGTTACATGGAAGTTTTTCTGGAGAATGAGCTAGAACACAGGCAGATAATGGACGGGATTGCTGGGGAGAGTCAGTAAGAGCACAGAGTGTACCATTTACAGAAGTTGGCCTTTGTCTAAAGAGAGATGACCTACAGCGCAAGGAAGGAAAAATTCCATGGGACACAATTATTCAAGAGTCAGGAAAATCCACGGAAGCATAATGGCAGACGTCTACGTTTCTCGAGTCCTCTTTATGATCGAAAGCTTTAAAGTCTACCTCCAATATCAAAATGTGTCCGTTTGAGGCACGTTTACCGGGCGCCTCCTATCTGTTCACGCGTTCAGCAAACAGCTGGGTACGAACTTCACGTGGGGACAGCTCCGTGACGTTCAGGGCACTTCCACGTCCGCCAGCCCGACAAACAAAAATGGACAGGGTGGGTCATTAGGATGCATCCCTCGTAAAGATGCCAAGTAGCACAGTGACAGGGAGTTGGAAGGTCGGCTCAGACCCCGGGATCCCGAAGACTTCTTACCCCCACGAGCCCTGCTTTTTCCTTAAGAAATGACGACTCCAACTCTGCAAATAAATATGACACCACGCCCCAGGACAGGTGGTGCTGGATGATTTTTGTATCTCTTAAAGACATCAAATTCTTCCCCCGGGTGAAGCCGTACCTATAAATTACAGCCTCGTATTATATACGGCCAACACCTTTAGCTTTGTTCTCCTACAGCATTTCTCCTTGACAAAAAGGAAGCAGTCAATACTCTACTTTGAAAACAGCAGAGGAGGTGTTTCTGTGAGACAAAAAAAAAAAAAAAAAAAAAAAGAGAATAAAGCGAGAAAGCACTTTTCCTTCCCTTTAATTAAAGGGATGCCATCCCATCGCACCTCTCGATAGAAAAGTTGAAACAGAAATTTTTTTTTTCTTCCAGAATCTTCTAAGTACCCAGTGCCTTTAGCCCGAAAAACTTCTCTGCCATATAACAAAGCGAAGGCACCAGCTTAAGGCACCAGGAAGTGTTCCCTCGGCACCTGGCAGCAGCTGGTACCTACCTGAGGCCAGTCCACAGACAGTAATAAAAGCTCCCTTGAAATAATGTGAAGGTTCAGACACTCTGATAAAAGCTGGGAACTTCAAAGGTAGGACTGCAAAGCCCATCCCTAATCCTCCTCGTTGTGTCTGATGTGGCTGGCTGGGTTCTGGGCTGGCTCCACCACCTACTGCCTGAGCTTTGCCCCATAGGCATTTGTCAGCCAGCGAGCCAGCTGGGGGAGGTGGGACAGAAGTGCACATCCACTCCCTCGGGAGGGGTGGGCCTCAGGCCACGGTGTACGGGTCACTGGGCTTTGACCAATGAGATGGCACCTCGAGATAAAGGACGAAAACCAGAAAAAAAACCCCAAAACAAGAAGCTGATCTACAGACAGGAGCCCAACGGTTCTGGAGTGAGAACTGGATTCAAGGCCAGTTTCCAAGGCTCTGTCCATGAACTTGGGCAAGTCATTTCGGACTTCCAGCCTTCAGTTTCTTGGTCTATAAAAATGGTAACCTCACTGGGGGTTGCTGAGGGGAGTAATAACTAAAACAGCCTAAGTGAAAATGCAGAGCAAAGGTGAGATTCTTCTCCCCTCCCTTCTTTCTTTCCTCCCAAACTTCTTTCTTTCCAAATACATTTTTTTAAGTTTGTTTTTGAGACAGTGTGCGTGTGTGAGAGGGGAGGGGCAGAGAGAGACAGGGAGACTGAGGATCCGAAGTAGGCTATGCGCCGACAGCAAAGAACTCGCTTTGCTAGGTTCAGACACATAACCGACCGAGCCACCCAGGTGCACCTCATGCACTTTTGATTTTAATAAATTATCGTCTCTATACAACAGAGACTTTTGAATAAAAATCCTCTCTGTATACTGTGTGCTCTATCAACAGTTATCAGAATATCTGTTCCCAGTGTCACTTCTCCATAGTAGACTTCCATTTCTCTAATTAGTAGTGGGATGGTTAAGTGCCATTTGTATTTCCTTTTCTGTGAACTGCCCATGTTCTTAGCTTATTTTAAAAATTGAGTTGCGGGGCTCCTGGCTGGCTCACCTGGTGGAGCATGCAATGCTTGATCTTGGGGTCGTGATTTTGAGCCCGACATTGGGTGTAGAGCTACGTAAAAAAAAAGATATAAAATATAATAAATAAATAAACAAAACATTAACAAATTGAGTTGATGGTCTTTTTCTTAATGATTTGTAGGAGTTCTTGAGATATTAAGGAAACCAGTTCATATCTACGACCTACGTTGCAAAAACGGTCCCCTAGTTTTGCGAACTAGCAGACTCTTTTGACTCCATTTATGATGATGTTAGCCACACGGAAATTTTTTCCTTGCATACAAGTATATTAATCTCTTCCTTTATGACTTCTGGGTTTTAAGTCACAGTTAGTATTTTCCTGAATTCATTTTTTATATTTACCAACTCTAAGCCATCTGAAATATACTGTGTTATAATGTGCTCGTTTTTTTAGAAGGCCATCAAGTTGTTGTCCCAAGTCACAAATTTTAAAATGCCATCTTTATGTCATATTAATTTACCTTTAATTGACCTCTAAGTCCCTTGTCTTTTTTCTCTTCCAAATCCTGCCCAATTGCCTCACATCATGCTCTTTCTCTCCATGGTCCTCACATGCCTTCGTTCCGTTTGTGAGCCAAGGGCTGGTCCACGTTATCGTGACTGATAACCATACAAGCGGTGGTGAATTTCGGCATCTTAGAACAAGTAGAGACCTTAGAAGCATCCTTTCATTTCATAGGTATGGACGCTGAGATCCAAAAGGGTGAACTAGACTTGTCCAAGATTACAGGGTGGGTTAGCGCTTGGATTTTTTTTCTTTAATTACTACCCAAGAAGAGGAGAAGAATTGATTTTGCCATAAATTCTGCTCAATCAATAGGGATCTACTAAGCCACTACCACGACCAACAGGGAACTAGGCATTGGGGCTCCAGAAATAAATAACAGCTCTGAGTCTTCAAGAAGCTCGGAGTCCAGCATGGGGACTAAACACACACACCTATAGACTAAGCGGTAAGGGAACAGTGGCCAATGGATGTGGAAGAACAGGTCAGTTTTGCAAGGGACGGCATGGGGAAGGCTCAGAAGATTCACAGTTTTTAACTGGGCCTGGCGTGACCAGGACTTGTCCAAATGTGAAGTGAAAGTATTTGGCAATAGGGGAACAATGAGACAAAGTGGGGTGTCTGGTGGTATACAGCCAGGAGGGAAGTAATCAGGCTTAGCGTTAGCTGTGGGTGGACTTTCAAAAAAAGTTCCTCTGAGGATCTGTGGTCATTGGCAGGCCCTCAAAACTACACACTAAGAATTATAAACAAATGGACCCATCTGGAGGGCCTGAAGGTGTCTGTTGTAGAAGGCAGCATATCCTCTGTGGAAGAATGTACTTTCATCCCATACCTTGAAGAATTCTCACAGATAGAATTCTAACAAACATAAACTTGCAATCAAAAATCACGAGACACATACGGAAGCAAGCCCTCAAGAGCGGGAACCAGCAGAAGCAGCACACAACAGAACTAACTATACCTGCAAACACTTCAGGTATTGGAATTACTGGATACAGAGTACAAAATAAGTATGTTTAATGTGATCAATAAAATGGAGAATTAAAAACACAACTAAGGAGTAAGAGATTATTTAAAAAACACAAATCACCAGGCATATTAGGAAAGGATAGAATAGAAACACAGCAATACAAAAATATAATCATCCAGGTTAAAAACCCAAAGCCAAGGGGCACCTGGGTGGCTCAGTCGGTTATGCGTCTGACTTTGGCTCAGGCCATGATCTCACGGTTCATGAGTCTGAGCCCCACGTCGGGCTCCATGCTGATGGTGCGGAGCGTGCTTGGGATTCTCTCTCTCTCCCTCTCTCTGTCCCTTCTACATGTGCGTTTGTTCTCTCTCTCTCTCCCTCTCTCTCTCTCTCAAAATAAAGAAATAAACTTAAAAAAAAAACAACTCAAATCATGAGCATCAAAAATAATAACTGCAATGGAAACACATCAAATATATTACAATTTGTGGGTTAATACTGATACTAAAAATACCTCTGTGGGTGGACCAAACAGATTAGAGATAACTAAAGAGAGAATTAAGAAGCTGGAAGACAAGTAAGATATTCCCCAGAAAACACTACCAAAAACCCAAAAGATTGCAAATGAGAAAGTTAAGAGACATATAGAAATAAGATCAAAACACATCTAACTGGAGTTCCCAAAAGAGAGGCCAGAGAGAGATAATGATGGAGAGACAATATTCCAAGAGCTAATGGCTGAAAAGCCTCTAGCACTGATAAAAGTCACCAACCTTTGGTTTCAGAAAACCCAACGAATCCTTAGCCAAATAAAATCTAATCCACTCCTAAGTAAATAATATTGAACTGCAAAACATACGAATGAGCGCATACCCACACACATGTAAACCACCACCACCAACAACAACAACCAGGGAGAAGAGATTACCTACGAGGAACAATAATTGTGCCACCAACTTCTCAACATCAACAATGGCCAGAAGACAATGGAAAACTATCTTTAAACACTTAGGGAAGATAACTGGCAAGCTAATGTTTTATACCCACTAGAACAGTAACAGTAAGGATGACATAAAACGTGAGCCAAACAGGAACGAGAAGTTTACGATGAGAGGATCTTCACCATATGTTGTGATATCAGAAAGTAGGTCTGAGATGCAAGGAGAAACGTTAAGTAAGCAAAATGGAAAATATGCAGAAAATGAAAGCAAAGGCTAACTGTATAGAACATTAAAAATAAATGCCCGGTTTGTGGAACTGAAGGGAGAAACACGATGCAGCTAAACCACTGGGTGACGACTGCATGTGTCCCAACAGTGACTTTACAGAAAGCATTCCCAAGGTCCTTGCATTATTTGAGAAGAGACAGACACCAACTAACTTTAAATCTTCTGCAGTCTGCAAGCATCAAAAGAATAGAAACAGTGTGTGTAAGCTGCAAAGCCGTAAAGAAAAAAAACAGTGAAGGAAAGAAAGGGAAAAAAAAAAAATCTTTTAATCAACTTAAAAGAATGAACAGCCCGGCTGGCTGAGTCAGTCGGTGGAACGTGCGACTCTTGATCCTGGGGCTGCGGGTTCGAGCCCCCTGTTGGGTGTAGAGATTGCTTAAAAATAAAATCTTTTTTTTTTTTTTTTTAATTAAAGAATGAACAAAGAATCCGAGAAAGAAGAAACAGAAAACACAAAATAAGATGGTACAAAGAAATCCACACGTATCCAAAACTATAACCAATGTAAACCCAGCTCTGAACTGTGTGTAGGAGACATGAAGACAGAGATAGATACAGGACAAGAGTCCTGGCCTTGCAGACTGAAACCATAAGGACAGAAGGGGAAAAAGTTGCAGAGAACCATGGCCGAGGCACCAAAGTGTTGGCGGGAGAGGAGGGAATGGCAGAAAACAGTAAGACGTAAGAGGAGGGCCCAGAGCGACGAGCCAGTATTTGCCATGGAGAAGTCAAGTAAGCAGAGGCCACAAAAGGGACTGCCATGCATGCTCAGGGGGTGGGTCAGGGGCCTCTGCAAGAGCAGGTTGGAGTGGGGGTTGAAATACTCTGCTGTTTTGGAGCTGGAGAGGAGAGAGGGAGAGGAAGCAGGGACAGAAAGGGTGAACTCTTCTCTGTGAAGTTTTGGGTGGAGTGACACGGGAAGTGGGTTGGGGAGAAGCAGGGCCAAAGAGGAGGGAGACAGGTGTGTCTGTATCTGTAGGCAGGGAATTAGGGCACAGGAGGATGTGGGGTGCTCAGGCCTACGGGGCAGCCAGGGCAGGACACAGGGGATCTAGGGATGGGGTTGATGGTAGACATGTTGCCCCGGTGGGTAGGCATAGGTTTCCCAGCTTGGCGCAGGGGTGTTCAAGGAGGGAAGTGCAGTGGGGAGATGGGAAGAGTTCAGAATTTCAGAGGTGACCTGCTTCCTGGTAATAGCAAGTCCACAGCGCACTTGTGGTCTGTGGCTAGTGAACGGAGCCCTGATGGGAGAGGAGGCATGTAAACTCGGGGGCCCCACGATCAAACATCGCAGGGTGGGGCTGACCTACCAGCACCACCAGCTTCCAAAGGGAACCTGATGCTTTTCAAGAGGCCGGCTTGGATGTGGTCCTTTTGAGGACATTCTGACGTGGTGCATAAAACCACCACTGAAGTTCGGCTATTGTTTCTTACCGAACACCTGCAGGATAGCCTCCCCATCTGGAACCCCGTTCTTCCACGGCTGCCCCACTGGGAATGGGATGGGGTCATAGATGGCATTCGGGCATGACCAGAAGACAAACCACACTGAACCAAGAGTCATTACAGAAGTCATAGTTTCCCCTGTCAATCTGGAGGGTGGACATTCCCGCTTTCTGTGGCGATCCTTCCTACCTGACCTTGATTCCCTATTTATTACACACTGAGGGTATGGAACGAAGAAAGGGAAGGTGGTCAGGCTACATTGGGATTCCCTGGTCTCAGCTTCTGACTTTACTGAAAATCCTCCCGCTTCCAACACCTCTCTCAGTATTCCCAAAATATACACACAATAGAGCATATATATTTAATATCACAGACGCCTTTAGGATGACGGTTATAGAAGACAGAATTAAAACCCCCCTAGAGGTCAACCCACTTCTAACAGTCCTTCCCTCCATTTATAAGTATATGAATTATAAAGATCATACGCACTGATAAAAATTCAAATAGCACAGAAATGAATTAAAGAGAAAACACAAGGCCTCTGCACTTGGGGGTAAGGCATTAGGGATGGGGGAAGGGTCAGGTCTGTGAGCTACACGCATTAATTAGTAAGTAATGAGAACCAGTCCATTTTACCTTTGGAAGCTGCCGATTCGACATACATTTTTGGCCCTGCTTTGGCTTCTAATATCCTTTCATCCCCCTTTCAAAATCTGTCCCAATCTCCTGCTACCACCCCACCCCTTATTCGACAGTGCACTTCTTCAAGCATCTTCTGGCCGAATCTAGAATCTTTCATTTAGCTTGCAGTGCTGCGGCTGTCTTGTTTCCTAATTCTTTTTTCTAAGCAAACAAAATGACTTAGGCCCAGTAGTGACACAGACTCTCGTGGGCTAGCCTGGCAACCTGGGGAAAAACTTTTCTGTCTTATGCACGCGCAGTTGGGAGACACCTGGTTTTTTGTTTTTAATTTATTTTGAGGGAGACAGAGAGAAAGTGGGGGAGGGGCAGAGAGCGAGGGAGAGAGAGAGAGAGAGAGAGAGAGAGAGAGAGAGAGAGAATCCCAAGCAGGCTCCACGCTGTCAGCGCAGAGCCCGACGCGGGGCTTGAACTCATGAACCGCGAGATCATGACCTGAGTTGAAACCAAGAGTCACGGGCGCTCCACTGACTGAGCCACCCAGGCGCCCCTGGGAGACACTTGCTTGTAACCTAGGGACCTTTGTCATCTCAATTTCCATTCTCCTAAAAGTGCTCTCCCCTAGTCCCACCTGCCCTGCTAGGAAGTTAGGCTTTGTGAGCCGGGACTCTGGGGCCCAACCGTCCAGTGCCAGGCCTGGTTCTGACACGTGACCTCCAGAAAGCTATTCATCCTAAATGAGCGGATATATGGAAAGTGTTTAGGATGGTGCCTGGTCCACAGTAAGTGCTGTGTAGGAAGAGAGTTGGGTGCAATGAGCTAAGAAAGGCATTTGCCCCTAGTTCGGGCAAGTCGCAGGTCCCTCTGAGGCCGGCAAAAGCACGCACACGTCCACACAACACTCTGCACGGCTGCACGTGCACAAGCGAAGCCCTCCCTCCCCCACCCTCCCCAGACTGCAAGGCTCCAGCACCACTGGCCTTGGCCCTCTGGTCCTCTCCACACTGATGTGAGGATCTCAGGCACAACACTCCGTGGCCATTCTTAAAGTATTATGTTCACAGGCAAGGAACTATTGAGCAACTCCCTCGTTTTAGGTTCCACTTTTGGCAGAAATGGTATACCTTTCTTCCCCAAAGCCCTTCTGACCCTTGAACACTTTTTCTCTCGATTCAGGCCAAATCCTCCCTGGGTCACCTTAAGACAATCTCTCTGCGTGCAACAAAGCCCCACACGCTCTTTGCGAATTATTCTGATCCTTCCCCAAAGCTCTGCCGGTCTGGCCGCTCTGCAGCCTTTATGGGAAGTCAGACCACCACACGGACTAGCGCCTGCTGGGGGGGGGGGGGGGGCGGGCCCACCAGAGGCACCGCAGAGGTGGATGGTGTGGACGCCCAGGCCCTCACTCTTAATAAGCTTGGAAACAGCACACACCAGCAAAAGCCAGAGATGACAGAAGCCAGAAGGAACTTTGCGAGATGATCTAATTCCCTCATTAACCGGAGAAGTGACTCTCCCGTGGTCATCCAACTCATTCACAGCCAAGCCGAGAATCGCCCCCCTCCCTCCCCGTTCAGAACTTTGATTCCTTTGGCATTTCTCAGACTTTACCACGCAGGTGAGTCGTGTTAGAATGCAGATTCAGCAGGTCTGCTGAGGGCCGGAGATTATGCATTGCTAACAAGCTCCTGGGCGGGCCGGGCAGACGATGCTGGTGCTGCGGGTGCAGGGCCCGGGGTGTACATCAAGGTTAACGGACTATCCCACCCTGGCTAAGGCCTCTTCACCCACCTTTTTCCTGTGGCTGTTTAAATGCCCTTTCTTCAGGAAAGCCTCCCTTCCCTCATCCTCCCTGATTATCAGCTCCCATGGCCTCTGTACTTTTCCCTTTGAAGCGTTTATAACAACTGTAATTAAAGAGTATTTGTGTAATTATTAGTTCAGTGTCTGTCTCCCAGGGAGACTACAAGCTCCATGAGGTCGGGCCCAGCACAGAGGCTGGTAAATCACACCGTCAATGAAAGGGTAGCTGTTGTGGTCTGGAAGAGCCTGGACCAGGCATCCTGGGTCAGGAAGGGAGGGTTTACACGTGTGGGAAACACTTTCTGGAGCCCTCAAGGCCGACAGCGACACTTCTAGCTTTAAAATCCCCGCCGGTTTCAAACACATGCCAGCCAAAATTGAAGTCGAAAAGCATGCTTAAGAAAAGAAAAAGTCTCCTAAATCTTTATCGAGTGCAAAACAGTCCCGACCTGGTGCTAGCCACTCTGCTCGGGGGACAGGGAGGCCTCCCAAAGAAGTACCCCTTCGAGTCTGCGTTGGGTGAATGGCCTTCGAGCGCGTGTGCGGGTCCCGGCAAAGGGAAGCGGAGGGCAGGCTCCCTGACCAGCCTCGCTCCACTGCAGACCAACAATTTCTTTTTCAGTGTTTCTGCTGCCATCCTTTCGAGGAACCCCAAAGCCCTGAATGCCCGGCTCCTTGGTGTGGGCAGGGATCCCTGACCTCAATTGTCACTGTAGGGAGGCAAAATCTGAAGTCAGTCAGCCTGGGTTCAGGTATCAGCTCTGTGCCCCTGGGCAAGTTATTCAACTCCTCTGGGCTCTAGTTTCCCCATCTGCCAGACGGGAATAACGATTTACTACCAGCACCTGCAAGGACTAAGGGACACGATATACACAAAGCATGTAGACAAGCCCGGCCCAAGATACCCTGATTATTATTATTCTCCCGCGATCCAGTCCAGTTCAAGATGTCTCTATTGTTCTGCACAATCTCCACCCAGTGGCTCCACCTATGCAGGATCGACTCTTCCCAGCTGCTCCTGCCTTACCTGTCTGGAGCTCGTTTGAAGCCATGACTCACTGCAAAACTCTGCAGGTCCCATCAATCACCTCCCTGTCCCCACCTCTGTGTGTCACTCGTGGGTTCCTACTGGGAGGGAGGTCTTTTTCCTAATGCCCCGTCCACTTATTCACCAAGGATTATCGAGGGCCCACCATGTGCCAGGCCCTGTTCGGAGCACAGGGGCTTAGCCACGAACACAGACCTCCTACCCTCACGAGCTGACATTCTAGTAGGAGAGCTAACCCACGAAGAGACGTCGGTTCAGGTCTCTGGCTCTTCCTTACGCCCCCGTTCTTCTCCGCAGACCAATCCTAAATAAATCACACACAAGAACAGGGCACGAAGGAAGCACTCGGATCAAAAAGTGCCGAGTGTGACTTGGGAACACCCCGAGAACTAAACCGCTTGCCTCACTGAACTGGCAGACTTTGTTCCTGGTGTCCCTTAGTAGTCACACTGGCCCGTCAAAGCCTCTGGAATAGTATGTGTGTAACAGAGCTGGACAATAAAGTGCCCTGTTTACCCGTCTCATGCAGGGAGCATACGCCCACGGTTTCATGGTCTCCGAGCCACACTCTCTGGACAGAGCCTGATTCGGGATCCCCAGCGAGAACAGAGGCCAAGGCCGTGTGTTTAAAAGCCCCGGAAATGGACTCTGAAAGTTCTGGTTCAGGTACTGGCACTGCCACTTAGAGCACAGCCCCAGGCATGGAGCTTTTCTCATGCCTCAGTTTCTTTTAGGCCATCTCTACAGTGTCTTCCGGCTTTGAAGTCTCAGGGTTGAGACCAACCGTCATTAACACGAGACTCGGCAGATGCAGAGATTCCTTCAGTCAGCAACATGAGCCCCTGCCCTGGCACCTGGTGGGGGAGCAAGCCCAGTGAGGAACCTGTGGGGAGCATCCTCTGGGATACACTTGACTCCTCCTTTGTTTACTTCCTCCCTTCTACCTTCGAACTTGAGCAAACTCAGATGGAAATATCTCCGGGCCGCAAGGCAAACCTAAAATAGAAGTCGTGCAAAACCTCTGGTGGTCCCATTAGTCTCCCTTCTGTCCCCTCGGAAACCATCCCAGACCTTGTCTGTCTCCTGGTCTCCAGACAGCGAGCCTAAAATAAGTCTCCCCGGTAGGAAATGCCTGGTCGGGATGGAGGTGACCCAAGTACAGAACAAACGGCCTGCTGGCCGCACACCACAGGACAAGGACTCACCTAGGAATCTGCCCAGAGAAGAGTGAACATCTGTTCTCACTTCAACTCACTGCGTCTCCCTCCAGGCGAGCCTGGAGGAAAGAAAATGTGACCCAAATGTCCAACACCCCCCTACTCAAAAGAGAGCTGCTCTCTCCCACTGCCCTCATGTGAGGAAGCCAGGTCCTGCAGGTTTCTGGAGCACTAATGCAGCTGGAACTATAGGTGACCAGTTAGGGCTCAAACAGGTGCTTGGCACAGGGTGACATGTGGCCCATGCGCCGGTTGACAAAACCACCAAGAAAGCTCTAGAAAACAATATTCACTTAAAACAAACAAGAAACATACAGTCATGCTAGGTCTCAAAAATCAAAACCAGACAGGCCCATGGCTTGATCGCAAACACTAAAAATACATGTTCTGATGTCTAATGGCAATTAGGGGTGGTTTTCTTCCCTTCTCCCACAAGACCCGGCAGGTCTTTTAAAGGCCCCTGATAAGAGCACAACAGGGATGCAGGCCCAGGGGCCCTCTACTTGGCAGAAATGAACTTTGACTGGTTTTGCTTACACGTGTACAAAGGCAGGACTCAAAGAGTAGCTTCAAAGTTGGCTGGGTGACCCCCCAAGGGTGCAAAGTCCTGCTTTGCACACCTGTGGGGGAATTTTTGTGACTCTCCCAGGCACCCACGGGACCCGGCTACCGTCCCCTCCAGGTCGACACCGGCTAGGAGTTTCCATTTTGCCCAGAAATAAAGGCGTTCAGAGTGCCCTTAGCAGTTAGGCGCTCGGCCCGGCAGCCCGAAGGTGGGCCCCCAGGATGGCCACTCGCTGGACCGCTCCGACGGGGAAGGACGGGCACCTCGCAGTGTCCCAGTGAAAACGCACCCAGGCTACGGCTCTGCCTTCGCCCCAACCAACGCAGAGCTGAGAGGCAGATACATTAAGGACCGTTTCGGGTTAGTTAAAACCCACGCAAGCACCGCCCTGGCCTCTTAAATCTTCCCAAAGTACAGCTCAGACTGGAGGGAAGCAGTTGCTGCGACCATAAAAGTCATCTTAAAAGGCAAGTTGGAAAAAAAACCCCGATACGCACTAGTTAGCAAGTCCGCAGTTAGGGGGGCGGTGGCACTAGGGCCGGGTCTGTGGGATCTGCGCGCCTGCAGGGGCTGCCCCGTCGCTACCCGGGTCCCCGCGCCCACCCGGCAGCCTCGGGGGGCCCCCCCGTCTGACGCCGGCGATCACACCCCACAGCTCCGTCCAATTAGGAAAATGACCGCGAGCAGACGGCGAGTGGGCAACGAGGAAGGGGAACTGAGACTAGGGAGGCTAGGGACAGGCCGTGGGGACCCCGCCAGCCGGCGTGCACCTTCAACAGGTCCCCGGCCCGGGGCGCCCCGACGCCGGCCAGGCGGGGGTCCCGCAGCGCACGACGTGCGGCCGCCGGCTGCCCTCGGGGGGCACCCCCAGCCCCCTCCCTCAGTCCGCTCGGCCCTCCCCCGCCACCACCACCCCCCCCCTCCCGGGACGGCGGGGACGCGCCGTAACCGTCCCCCCAACCCCCCCCCCCCGCACCGGAGAATAAAGTTTGTGGGCAGCCGCAGGGGCGGGGCGGCGCGGCGAGGGGGTGAAACTTTGAGTCCCGGGCCGGGTGCGGGGGGAGCGCGCGGGGCGCCGGGACACCCACGTGCGGGCCCGGGAGCCGCCGCCGCCGCCGCCTCCCCGGCCTCCCGCTCCGCCGCCGCCGCCGCCGCCGCCACCGCGGCGCTTTCCTTTCATTTCTGCTTCTCTCTCTCCCTCTCTCTCTCTCTCTCTCTCTCTCTCTCTCATTCGCGCGCTCTCCTCGCTCTCGCCCTCTTTCGCTCGCTCCCTCCCTCCCTTCCCCCTCCCCCCCCCCCAGACGCCATCTCTCCCTCTTTCCCCGGCTCTCCCTCTCTCCCTCCAGCTCCCCGGCATGAGGGAATGTGGAAGTGAAAGGAAAAGACGACATGTTTGCAGCGCGGCGCGGGCCTGCGCGCGGCCGTCCCCGGGGAGAGGCGGGGGGCGGGTCGGCCGCCGCCGCCTCGACCCACCCCCGCGCCCCCCGCGCCCCCGCCGGCGCGCCGCCCGGGGCTGCGGGGCCGGGGGCCGGGGGGCCGCGCGGGACACTCACCCTGGTCCGGGCGCGGCTCCTGCGCTGGGGGCCCTCGGCGGGCCGGGGCCGGGGCCGGGGCCGGGTCGGGGGCTCCTGGCTGCCCACCGCCCGGGCTGCTGCTGCGCGCCCGCCGCCCGCCTCCACGCGCGCCCGCCGCCTGCTCCTGCCGCCCTCCCTCCGGCTCCTCTCTTTCTCTCCCTCTCTCTCTCTCTCTCTCCCTCTCTCTCCCCCCCTCCTCTCTCCCTCTCCTCTCTCTCCCTCCTGCTCGCTCTCTCGCTCGCTCGCTCTCTCTCCCTCCCTGGAAGAAGGGAATGAGGCAGGGCTGACGTGAAGGGATGCAAAACAGCTCCTCCTAACCCAGCTCGCAGAGGAAGAGAGACAGAAAAGCAGCCCTTTTATCTCTCTTTTGTTTTCTCACTTCCTTCCACCCCCCCCTCCAGCACCCCCCTCCTGTCAGCCCAAGTTTTCTTTTCTCTTTCTACCGCAGAGAGGATTTTTCTTCCTTTCTTTCTCTTTCTTTCGGTTCAACTCTCCCACTCAAATTGAAAGCCTGGAGGGTTTTCTTTCTCCTTTTTTTTTCTTCCCTCTTTTCTTCCTTCTTCCTCCTTTCTTATTTCTCTAAAAGGGTTTTGTTTGCTGTGGGAGTTTCGTTTGAAAATCAAGTCACGCCTTTTTTCCTCCTTTTCTTTCTCTCTCTCTCTCTCTTTTTTTTTTCTCCTCTCAGCAGAAAAGGGGAACAAAGATTAACTGAAGCGGGGGAGAGGGGGAGCGTCTGAACCTCGCATGGAAATGGGGGGCCCGGCCCTGCCCCGCACAAAGGGGGCCCGGGGGCTGCGCGCCCCCTCCCCCCTGGGAAGCCCGGGGCGTCCTCCCGAGAGGAGGGTCGGCGGGGGCGGGGGCCGCGGCGGCGGCGGCTGGGTGCCGGCTCCTTCCGAAGTGCGGGCGGGGGCCGCCGAGTCCGCCCCTCCCCAGCCAGGGGTGGAAGGCTGGGTGTGTTCTTTACTTATATATTTTTAAAGTAGGCAGATGGGCTTGGAACAAACATCCCCGCAGAGCACTGAACTGTAAAAGAGCCTTTAAACAGCTGTTTGCAGAGCCCTGGACGGCCAGACTCGAGGGAGCGGCGCGGGCTGCGAGCGCCGGGGCCGGGGTGGGAAGGGGCTCGGAGGAGGCGCTGGGATCGCCCCCCCCCACCCCCCGCCGCGCCTCCGCCCCCGAGGGCTCTCCGATCCCGGGGCCTGGGCCGCGCCCCCCACCCCCACCTCGGGAGCGAGGCTGGGGGGCGCCGAGGCGTGGCCGTTCGCGGCGCGGGGGGTCGGGCCCCAGGCGCCTCCCCGCGGGGCCGCGGGCTTTGCCACCGCCTGGCCTCCCCCCGTCCCCCCCCCACCCCCCAGACCCCGCTCCCCGGGCAGGCCGGACCTTCGGCTTCCAACCTCCCGAACGCCCGCCACTCGGAGCCGCTTCTCGACTCCGACGCTGGGCCGGTCTGGAGTCCTCGGACTGAGCCGGGCAGAGCCGCCAGGAAGGGTCAATTATTCATGGGGCGCCTGGGCGTGCTCCCAAGACCTGCTCTGCCCTCAGCTTCTCCGGAGAAGTGGGGAGAAGGCAAGGGAAAAGTTCCCTGAGCAAAGTTGGCCACATTTCTCATTTTCCCAAGTAAGCGTTGAGCACCTGCTGGATGCCTGACCCACGGACGGGGGCTGCCGCCAAGGGGCTGGGGAGAAACGTGAGGTCTCCGTGGGCCCCCAGGGTTTCCGCAGGAAACAATGCCGGAGCGGGCTGCAGCCCGGGACCGGGTCACCGAGAGGAAGGAAAGCCTGAATCCTCACCCCTCCCTCTTCTCTTCCTTCCCCTTCTCTTCCTTCCTCCCGGCTGCTTCTCCTTGGCTCCACCCCTTCTCCTCATCAATTCCTCCCACACTTCCCTGCTCTCCCTGGCTTTTCACTGGAGGGTCCCTTCTCCCAGCGGGGAGCAGATGCTGAGCCCCATTGTCTCTCCCCCAGTGACTGCAGCCTCCCGGGGACGGGACCTGCCACTCTTCACCCCTCCCCCCCAGCCCAGAGGCCCGGGCCTTTAGAGACTGGAGCCCCAAGGCCACTGCCCCTCGCCCCACCCTAAACCGGCTCCCGGTGTTGTGAGCAATGACTCTAGTCGCTCAGAACGTGGTTTGTTTCTGACTGGGAGTGAGAAGACAGTAGCCGGAGACTGCTTCAGCCAGGGGGACACCATGGTTTTCCCATCAGCGCACTGAGCCCGGGATGACCCCAGCGCACTCGCCCACTAAGCCCTCTAAATAGGATAGAAGGGAAGCCACATTGCTGTCATTATTTATATACTCCCCCCGCTCAGCGCACCTCAGCTGTGTCCTCCAAACAAAGCAAAACGCAGCTCTGATCATCAAACATTCATTTAACAAATGCTTGCCGAGTCCCTACTCTGTGCCCGCTCCCGTGCTGGATGCTGAGGACCTGGCCGCCAGCACACGTGGCCCTCGCTGAGGCTTTGTAGACCCGCAGGGGAGGGGAAGAAGCCAGGAGGCCGGCAACCGCAATGCCATGAATGAACCAAGGAGGCACCACAGAGCGTTCTTGGAACCGGGGTGATCAGGGATGGCTTCCTGCGGGAGGTGACATCTAAAAGTAGGCCCGTGCCAGGCAAACGCATGGGAAGGTACAGCCTGTCCAAAGGCCCCAGGGCAAGAGAGCACATTCTCACAGATTCTTGGAATAGCCACAAGTATTTGCTGCAGTGTGGAGTACAGTGGGGGAGTGGGGAGTGAGGAAGGTCAGGGCACACAAGTCAGGGAGGGGCGAGTGGGGACCGTGTCAGGGCACAAGTCAGGCAGCGGGGCCCTATCAGCGAGATGTTCAAATTTTAGCTTCTCCCACTTGCTAACTTCAAGAACTTGGGTGAACAACAGTCTCAGTGAATAACTTAGACTCGGTTTCCTCACTTGTAAAATGGGGTCAAGAAGTCTTGGCGCGGTGCAGAGACGGGGTCTTGCGTCTTAAGGGCGGGGGGCTCACTGGCTGCATATCCTGGGCAAGTTGATGTAAGTTTCCCATCTGTAACATGGGGATGAAAACACCTGACCCCCAGGGTTGTTGTGAGGCTTAACTGAGCCCATGCCTAGCGTCTGGTGCATAAGTGCCAATACCTGGTGACTTTTATTCATTATTATTATAAATCGGGGAGTGACTGCCAGGGAGGTGCCCTTACAACCTGGGAATGACTTTACGTTCTGGGCCGAAACCAAAATGACTCACCGTGTCAGAAACGTGATGGGCTCTCTGTGGAGGAAGCATTCCTTCAAAGATGCCCTGTGTCCCGGTGGGTTCACTGGGACTGGGGAACGCCTAAAGCCTGCTCAGGACGGCCAGGACATCCTGGATGTCTCGGAAATTTCACATCCTGGAAATGGGAAGACTGCAGTTGCAGAGGCCTGGCCTGCTCCGTGGAGTTGTGGCCTGCCTGAAGAACAAACAAGAATTAGAAGAGGGAGGCCTCATAAAATCCAGGAGGGCCCCTCTGAGCAGACACCTGGCTGTGTTTGCACAGCGAAGAGAAGTAGACACAGAAGTTCACACTGAGGGGGGGAGAGGGAGAGAAAGAGATTATCGACTCCTCCAGAGCCCGAATTAAATCTCTTAAAACCTCTCAGGCCTTTGCTTGGGTTCCTCATTCCCCCAGCAACCTGCAGATGAACTTGGCACCAGGAAAACGCCCCCCGGTTGGAGGCAGACACCGACGTTCCAGTTCCTGCATTGTAAACATTTTATGCTTCTATTATTTCTCTGTGACACAAGTTCATTGTGAAAGAATTTGAAAATCAGCTAAGCCAAACTGAGAAAGAACCCCCTGTAGAGACATTATATTTTGGTGTATATTCTTGGGTGTTTTATACCCACATATCCACATGTAAATGCACATCATAATAAAACTCCAAAGTCAATCTTGTTAAACAGATGAATGATTACACATGTAAATATGTTATTTTTACAAAATTAACAAAAATGGCATAACCCTATACCAACTGAATTACAACCATTTTTTTTTAATTTTCTTTAATGTTTTATTCTTGAGAGAGAGAGAGAGAGAGAGAGAGAGACAGAACATGAGTGGGGGAGGGGGCAGAGCGAGCGAGGGACACAGAATCATCGGAAGCAGGCTCTAGGCTCTGAGCTGTCAGCACAGAGCCCAATGCGGGGCTTGAACCCACGAGCCTTGAGATCATGACCTGAGCTGCAGTCGGACGCCCAACTGACTGAGCCCCCCGGGCGCCCCTACAACGATATCTACCCAGTGATAGGCCACAAATATCTCTCCCTGTTTAGAAACACAGGGTCACTGCTAATGAATGATGCCATTCCATATATACATATATGCATGTATCTTAATTTGTTTAAACAAATTAATTGTTGCACTGTAGGATGTTTCCACTTTTATGAACCTACTATGATAAACAGATTTCTACAGTCACCTTTACGCCAGGTAGATGTCGTATTCTGGTCATCCTTTTGCATACGAGGAGCCTGACGCACAGAAATGTTACAAAAAACCCACAAAACTTCCCAAGGTCACAGCTATGGAGCGACTGAATCAGAGTTTCTAGTTGGGATTTCTTTCCAGCAAGTCTGTTTTCTCCTTTTCTTCTTCTTCTTTTTGTACAGTTTATTTTAAAACGGTGGGAGCGGGGGGGGGGGGCAGAGAGAGAGGGAGAGAGAGAATCTCAAGCAGGCGACGCACCGCCAGAGCAGAGCCCAACGTGGGGCCCGAACCCACGAACTGTTAACATCATGACCTGAGCCGAAATCACTGAGACACTTTTAACCGACTGAGCCACCCAGGCGCCCTTGTTTTCTCCCTTTCTTTAGAGTAACTGTGCTCTCCACCTACCTCCCTGATACCTTTTTGTCTCACAGATTGCCGGTGAGAACCGGTCTGGGCAGGTGACCCACTTCCTCCTCTGACACCTTTTTAATTTCATTAGGGTCCACGTCTGGGGGTAGTTGGGAGGCACGAAAGCAGGTAATACGTGAGACGGGACCCGTGGCGCTGTAGTTCATAAGTTGTAAAGCTTATGTGAATGTCAGGAGCTACCAGCAAGGGCCTAGATACACAGTCAGACACCTGCCAAGACTGTTCAGCCAAGTCCCCTCTACTTCCCCAACCGAGGAAGGAACGCCAGATTCCCATGAGAGAGGAAGAAATCAGCAGTTGTGAGGCAGACTCAGTAAACGGAGGCCTCTCCTGGGCATGCCATTGGTTGCCTGCCTAGAGCTGAAATGGGAAGGAAGGTTTGTTATTATAAGGTTTACTAATCCTCATGATTTCCCCGAGGGAGGATGCATTCATGCCACAGGCCTTCCAGAATGTTCATGCCCATCTCTGAAAATCTGAGGAATCTTGTAAGCTGAGAAAAGGGATGAAACACAGCTCTTCAGTGTCTCGATTGATGTGTTCGCCAGAGTAACCGCTTGGAGATTAGCAGGTGAATATTAAAATGTTTCTTTCATTGACAGAACAGACATTTAAAAAATATATCAGTGCCTTTGCAGTGTTCAACATCTGGATTTTTAGTATCAAACCTCCCGACTGGAATCCCGCCAATGGAAGGTGTAGGACCCCAGGGTTGAATTAAAAGGGACTGCGGAGAGCGGAGGTGGACGGACGGGCTGGATGCCGGGAGACCCAGAACGGGTGGAGGGTCACTGAGAACGAGGCTAGGGGCTGGCGTCCCACAGAAAATGGGCACCCACTCACAGTCCTCAGAAGTATAGTAATAATTTAGGAATCACCAGGGTTTGCAGGGCAAACCCAAAGAAAAGCAAAAGTCTGTGTGGACAGGTGGGGGCAAACATCTGACATTTGCAAATTATTTTCCCAGGAGGAATGACAGGGTGCCATCGAATAATCCAGCTCCTCTGACCCCTTCCTTGTGACCGATGGTGCACATCTGCGTGAGTTAACTCCCATCATCACTTGGATCCGTAACTTCACTGGCCTTATTTGCAAAAATATAAGCATAAAAATATGCCCAAAGAAACAAAGGCCATCGACCATAAACAGGAAACTGCCAGCTTCACCAAACAGTTAAAAACAAATACGTAAAAGCCACAATGACGACACGTATGGCTATGGGAGGGCTAATCAGTACACAGCCTGGAAAATAGACAAGTTTCAAAGCTACTTTAATTCAGTAACTTTCGTTCTAGAAATCTGAGAGAAATGGGTGCATGGGTGTCTTAGTCATGTTAAGCATCCGGCTCTTGATCTCTGCTCAGGTCTCAATCTCAGGGCTGTGAGTTCAAGTCCTGAGTTGGGCTCCATGCTGGGTGTGGAGCCTACTTAAAACAAAACAAAACAAAACAAAACAAAACAAAACAAAACAGCACACTGGTGTCTAGAAATCTGAGAGAATCAGCAGGGTGGGGGATGCCTGACTGGCTCAGTCAGAAGAGCCAAACTCAAGTCATGTGACTTGAGTTTGAGCCCCATGTTGGATGTAGAGATTACTTAAAAATAAATAAGTGAACTTAAAAAAAAAAAAAAGAATCAGCGAGGTGGACAAAAACGTATGTTAAGGGTGTTTATCAAAGTATTATTTATGTTGGCAAAGATTGCAGACAAAAAAATAAGGAGAAGGAAGGAAGTAACCTAAGTATTCAACAATGAGGAAATGTTTGAAGAGCCTATGGCATGCACATTTGATGTAGTACTTTTTGGCTATTAAACACCATGTTTTTGGAGAATATTTAATGACATGGGAAATGTTTGTAATCTGCGCGAGATACAAAATTGCATAGGCATCAGAATCATATTTTTGTACAATTTTGCATATACATATAGATTTATCCCAAAAAACACATATAAAATGCTGGGAAGGAAACACAAACAACTTTCGAGAGTTATCTCTGTCTGTGGGAATTATAGGTGATTTTTATTTTCTTCTTTGACTCTTAGCCTGTTTGCCGAGTTTCTATGCTGATAATAATCTTATTTTTTTAATGTTTTTTTGGGGGGGAGGGCAGAGAGAGAGGGAGACAGAAGATCAGAAGCAGGCTCTGCGCCGTCATGGCAGAGCCTGATAGGGGGCTCGAACTCACAAACTGAGATCGTGGAATCGTGACCTGAGCCGAAGTCGACGTTTAACCGACTGAGCCACCCAGGCACCCCTGATTGTATTATTTTAAGCAATGAAGATCTCCTCTCCTTAGGCGACAGTGAAAAGACCCAGGCCAGACCCTCAAGGGGCTTCCAGTCCCTAGAAGCGACAGACGAGCAAACAGGAAGTTAATTCTGCAGGACGCAATTAGGTCTCCTCCCTTGGGAACGTTCGAAGACCTAACGGTAAAGAGGAACCAGCGTTTTGGTTGCTGCTGGTTTGGGCTCCGGGCTGAATAGACTATCTATTGTGAAAGTGTATTGTGCACAAGGAGAATGGGGCTTTTTATGAAGGGAAATCAAGAGGGTGCCCGGTGGTAGGGTGGTAGCTGCTAGGCGCGGGGAGGAGGAGGCAGGCCTGGGGGTGGGGGGTGGGCCGTGGGCAGGGCTGCCCTGAAGGCCCTTCCGAGGCGTCCTCCCGGCCTACGAGCCGGTCACGCTGTCCAGGACTCGCCGAGTCCTTGGCGCTGTGTTCATCGACAGGAGCTCAGCAAATGTCTACTGTCCCTCCTAAGAAAAGATGAACGAATAAGCATATGGCATCAGGGATCACGCTCGTGAATTTCCTTTAAGGCATTCATTAAACATGTTGTCTGGAAAAGAAAGACTCCATTGTGAAGCCATGATGCCAAGCAAGACAGGAGGCGAATTTATAGTCTTCACCAAGGCGGCAAGGGGTGTGTGTGTGTGTGTGTGTGTGTGTGTGTGTGTGTGTGTGTGTCTGCTTTCACGTCAGGAGGGACCTGAGTTCAAGTTTGAATGCGGCCACGACTTGAGTCTCGGGAGCTCTTGGCTGTGGCAACTTGCCAGCTGTGTGACCTTGGCCAGACTCTGCCTCTGAAAGCTTCACTGCCTGGGAAATGGGCTGAGGGCAACCTAGGCTCAAGAAGGTCAGATGAGATGATGCCTGCAAGGTAATGCTGTGTAGACAGCAAAGCACTCTGCAAACGGAAGGAGCTTTTAATGTTAGCATGATTACCTATAACACCCCCAGGCATCACCTGCTTGGCAGGGACAGGGGAGGGGTACCTCAGGGTGATGGCTTGGCTGTGTCGGATCTTCAGACACGAATTCTCTTCTTGGTCTCCTTCTTTTGCCTTTAATCTTCGCCTCGTCAACAAACATTTACTGAGAATCTGCCCTGTGCCGGCCACCCTCAAGAGTCTCCCAGGCAACCAAGGGTGACACGTGTAAGACTAGTGATGACTTACGCAGGAACAGGAGAGCCCAGCTCTTGGCCTTGGGAAGACTTCTTAGCAGTGGTGACGTTCAAAAGGAGTCTTGAAAGAAAGGCGGGAATCCGCTCAGCAAAACAAGGGAAGAGTTTGAGCAGGGAATGGACTTTAGGAAGTTCCTTAGCCCCCAGTTTCCTGCTCTGAGGCATCCTACCTCACGGCTGAAGGAGACAATCCATGCAAAGGGCCTTTCCCAGAGCCTGGCCTCTCGTTGCTACTGAAAAAAAGCCCGTTCTTTGTCCTCTTGGCATCAAAGTCGCTTCCCCTTAAGCTTCTTGTTCACAAACTGCTCTTTTCCCCCAGTTCCTGGAGGTACTGACTCTTGGCTTGGGCTGCAAGCTACTCAGCCTATTTTCCAGGATCCACAAAATACTTCCAAAAGTGGAATTTTCGGGGCACCTGGGTGGCTCGGTTGGTTGAGTGTCTGACTCTTGATTTCAGCTCAGGTCACGATCTCTCACTTGGTGGGATCGAGCCCCAGGTCTGCCCTATCAGCACAGAGCCCGCTTGGGATCCTATCTCCGCCTCTCTGCCCTTCTCCCAGCTTACGAACTCTCTCTCTCTCTCTCTCTCTCAAAATAAATAAATAAACTTAAAAAAAAAAAGGAATTATTTTTGCTTGTTACAAAAATGTTTATTTAGGGGCGCCTGGGTGGCTCAGTAGGTTCATTGCCTGACTTCGGCTCAGGGCATGATCTCTCAGTTTGTGAGTTCAAGGTCCACATCAGGCTCTGTGCTGACATCTCAGAGCCTGGAGCCTGCCTCGGATTCTGTGTCTCCTTCTCTCTCTACCCCTCTCCTGCTTACACTCTCTCTCTCTCTCTCTCTCAAAAATAAATAAAAATTTAAAAACTGTTTATTTATACTGAGAGAGAGAGAAAGCAAGACAAAGAGAGAGAGAGAGAGCACACGCACAAGTGGGGGAGGGGCAGAGAGAGAGAGAGAGAGAGAGAGAGAGAGAGAGAGAATCCCAAGCAGGTTCCACAATGTCAGCACATAGCTGATCACGGAGCTGGAACTCACGAACAGTGAGATCATGACTGAGCCAAATTTGAGTTGGAGGTTCAACTAACTGAGCCACCCAGGGCCACCCACCCCTCCCACAACAAACTGGAATTTTCAACCTTAAAGAAAATTCCAATAAATTTGATTTTTTAATTGAGAGAGAGAGCACAGCGGGGGAGAGGGGCAGAGGGAGGGAGAGAGAGAGAGAGAGAGAGAGAGAGAGAGAGAGAGAGAGAAAATCATAAGCAGGCTCCATGCTCAGTGTGGGGCCTTGATATGGGTCTTGATCCCATGACCCTGGGATCATGACCTAAGCCGAAATTAAGAGTCAGACGCTCAACTGACCGAGCCACCCAGGTGCCCCCTTCAATAAATTTGAAATAGAGACATCATATGGGCCACATCCTTTGTTTACGATATGCTAAAAGTAGACATAAATGTTAATTGACAATTTAAAATTCTCCACAATAGCTCTTAGATAAAGGAGAAAATGAAGAATAAAATGTTCGTTTGGAAAATAACAGGAAGAACCAAATCTACCAAAACCAACAGTGTATGTGCAAAGCTTTACTCAAAAAGTTATTTAGCTTGTAAGATGATTTTACTATTAAACTCAGAAAAAGTTAAACAAAACACTCATCACACAATTTAGAAACATTAAAAAACAAAACCCCAAACAAAAATAAGGAAGCGATCAGGAAAAAAGCCAAAAAGAACAGGAAAATGGAAAACAGTCCCATTGATGCATGTGTCCTTGAGTTGGTTCTTTTTGTAAAAGTGAGGTCTGAAAAATACAATGGATAAACATCACAAAGAAGAAAAAGAAACAAACACAAGAACACAAGGTGAAAAATGGTGGGAATAACAAACAGATCTTAAAAAGAAAAATATAAAAGGATCTTACATGAAGTTGCTGACAAATCTGAAAACTCCAACGAAATAGGTAATTTTCTTTCTTTTTTTAAAGTTTTTTTTTGTGTGTTTTGTTTTGAAAGAAAGAGAGAGAGCACGAACAGGGGACAGGCAGAGAGAGAGAGAGAGAGAGAGAGAGAGAGAGAGAGAGAGAGAATCCCAAGCAGGCTCCACACTGTCAGCACGGAGCCTGATGCGGGGCTCGAACTCACCAACCTGGAGACCATGACCTGAGCCGCGATCAAGAGTCGGACCAAACCAGGTGCTTAACCCACCTAGCCACTCAGGCACCCAGAATAGGTAATTTTCTGGGGAAAAGAAAAAATGGAGAAGTTCCTCGGTTTGACAGAATCAAAAGTAGAAACTCTAAAGTACCTCCTTCAGTTTCTGCTCAGAAACACCCTGGACAGACAGTGGTCCCCAGGCCCACCTTCCAAAGCCCCGCACCCCCCAACCCCCTGTGTTTCCATTTTCCCCACAGCGTTTCACACCATCTGATATGACATATGCCTAATTGCTTACTTGTTTCCCTTCCTCTCTCCCCACTGGAATATGAGCTTCCTGCGAAGAGAGAATTTTTTTTTTTAATTAAACTTTTTATTTTGACATAATTGTGTTTTTTTTAATTAAATGTTTTATTTTGAGATAATTGTAAGAAAACCGTGTGGCTTCCTGCTGTATACCTACTGCACAGAACCTGGGCCTGGCACGCAGCAGGCATTTGAAATAAATACTAGTTTAATGAATAAATGCATTGAGGAAGGGTTTAGGAAGGATAACAAGAACACTCTCCCCCAGAGTTCTCAGTCCAGAGGGTTTTATTGGGGCGGGGGAGGGTGTCTTTTATAGTTTTGAGGCGTGAGGAACCCCGTGTTCTATAAGTCAAACCAGAATATAGCATTTTCTATGTGAAGAAAACTGCCTTTTTTTTTTTTTTTTTCCAAGAGAAGACTTGAATAGGGAGAGACAGACCCTGCACCTGAGGTAAAGGTTGAATAATGTGCATGTAGAAAGGTCAAGTGAATTTACAAGCTTAGCGCAAATCTGAACTTGATTCTCTTTCAAACTTTTACAAAAAGATTATAAAATTCATTGAGCAACACAAACAGGTAGAATTTCAAAGACAATTTTGTACAACGCGAGTAAGAATGGAGGGAACAGATCTCTATACAAAACATATTGGAAAATTACAATATTTAAAATTGGGTGCTATTAGGGCAAAGATGTAGTTATTTTATTATTTTTTTGTTTAAGTTCTTCTTGAAAGGGTGTACAATTATTTTAATAGGTTAAATTAGGTAGCTCAGAAGACAACAATCCACGGACTAATTTAACAGGTCACCAAGTACTGTCATCAGGAGAAGAGGGTTATTGTTATTTTTACTTTTTAAAGTTTATTTATTTTGAGAAAGAGAGAGGGAGAGGAAGAGAGGGAGAGAGAGAGAGATTTCAGGAGGGGCAGAGAGAGAGGGAGAGAGAATCCCTAGCAGGCTCTGCACCATCAGCACAGAGCCCGGCTCAGGGCCGGAACTCATGAACTATGAGATCATGACCTGAGCTGAAACCAAGAGTTGCTCACTTAACGGACTGAGCCACCCAGGCGCCCCCAAAAGAGGGTTATTTTAAAAATTATTTTGGACTGGCATGCCTGGATGGCTCAGTTGGTTACATGTCTGACTTTGGTTCAGCTCACGATCTCATGGTTTGTGAGTTCGAGCCCCACGTTGGGCTCTGTGCTAACAGCTCAGAGCCTGGAGCCTGCTTCGGATTCTGTGTCTCCCTCTTTCTCTGCTCTCCCCTCCTCACCCAGTTGTACTTGGTCTCTCTCTCTCTCAAAAATAAATAAACATTAAAAAAACCAAAAAAATTATTTTAGGCTAACAGCAGTTGAGGTGCGGGGGGGGGGGGGATTCTATTCTTACCTTACATAATAATACAGCAAATAACTTCTATTTGGACTTTAATAATAATAATAGATCAAACCATTAAAACATTAAAGGCACTTTCTTTTTTCTAAAATTTTTTTTAACATTTATTTATTTTTGAGATAGAGAGAGACAGAGCATGAACGGGGGAGGGTCAGAGAGAGGGAGACACAGAATCTGAAACAGGCTCCAGGATCTGAGCTGTCAGCACAGAGCCCGACGCGGGGCTCGAACTCACAAGCGTGGGATCATGACCTGAGCTGAAGTCGGACGCTTAACCGACTGAGCCACCCAGGCGCCCCTTAAAGACACTTTCAAACAGCTGGAGGAGGAATAACTTTTCAAGCTTAGGCTCAATGGAGGAAATCAACAGAAAAAAGAACATTTTTGGTGATGTAAATAAGTCAAACTTTGCCATGCTAAGAAAACAAAAATTTTCTCTAAGATCTATTAGTAAGTGAAGAAATCAAGTTGCAAGTAGTATAATGTTCACAAAAGGAAGAAAAGTGCACACAAAACAAAGCTATATATTTCTGTGCAACTATACCATGTGTATAAATGTCTAGAACATGGTGAGAACAGACGTCCACAAACAGCATTTGGGGTGTGGAGTGGAGTGGAGAAGAGGGTGGGCCAAGGGGACATCTGCTTTATTTGAAAAAAAAAAAAAACAAAAAAAAAAACCGCTTTTTTTTTTTTAAATGTTTATTTATTTTTGAGACAGAGAGAGACAGAGCATGAGCAGGGGAGGGGCAGAGAGAGAGGGAGACACAGAATCCAAAGCAGGCTCCAGGCTCCGAGCTGTCAGCACAGAGCCCGACGTGGGGCTCGAACTCACGGACTGTGAGATCATGACCTGAGCTGAAGTCAGATGCTTAACTGATAGAGCCAGCATACACCCCATATCTGCTTTATTTGAAGCATGGGAATTTAGATTTTTACATCAAGAATAGGCTCATATTTGCTTGTGTAATTTTTTTATTTACCTATTTATTTATTTAAGTTTATTTATTTATTTTGAGAGATGAGCGAGAGCGTGAGCAGCAGAGAGTCAGAGAGAGAGAGAGAGAGAGAGAGGAGAGAGAGAATCCCAAGCTCTGACAGCGCAGAGCCTGACTCAGGGTTTGAACTCACCAACCGTGAGATCATGACCTGAGCCGAAATCGAGAGTCAGATTGATGCCTAATCGACTGAGCCACCCAGGCACCCCTGTTTGCGTAATTTTAAAAGATAAAGTGAGGACAAAAACAAAAAGGTAGACTGTGAAATATTTTTAAATATTTTAAAAGCCATCTCTAAAAATTATATAAAGAGCTTGTATAAATGATTTTTTAATTAGAAAAGTCTTTTTTAAATATTTATTTTTGAGAGAGAGAGAGACAGAATGAGCGGGGGAGAGGCCGAGAGAGAGAGGGAGACACAGAATCCGAAGCAGGCTCCGGGCTCTGAGCTGTCCGCACAGAGCCCGACGCGGGGCTCGAACTCACAAGCGTGGGATCATGACCTGAGCCAAAGTCGGCGGCTCCACTACGGAGCCCCCCAGGCGCCCCAATTTTTTTTAACTGTAAAATCCCAATAGATAAATGATGAAAAGATACCATGAGCCAGGTCGCTCAAGAGAAAACACCAGAAAACAAAACTAGAAGAAAATGTTCACACTCACAGCTGTTTCAACTAAAGGCTAGCACGGCGGGTTCCGATTCCAGCTTGCCTTCTGGGCCCCAGGGCCAGCTCCATCTTGGGACGTGGGCACGTTGGGGGAGCCTGCAGCAGAGGGAGGAAAGGGGGCAGTGCCAGAAGGGGGCCCCCTGCCCAAATCCTCCTAGCTGGAGATTTTGCCAGAGTTGGCCTCCTGTGCAGCGGGCGGCCCTGTCCTGCCTCCGCTCGGCCTCCCTGCCTTTTCTGCGACAGGGCCCCGTGTGGGGAGCAGATCTGGTGGGATGGCCAGGCTCAGACAAAATAGAATTCTTTGCCGAGGGCTGACCACCTGAGAATGGGGAAAGCTTGGCTTTGGGGCTTCCCAGAGCTAGGAGGAAACCAGGGGACAACGCGGGCAGGCTGAAGAAGACAAAGGGATTTTGAGTGTTTTGGTTCTTGAGATACAGTGCGCTTGCGTGTGTGGGGGAGGGGCAGAGAGCGAGAGGAAGAGAGAGAATCCCAAGCAGACTCCGCCCTTTCAGCTCAGAGCACCAATGTGGGGCTCGAAGTCAGGAACGGTGAGATCATGACCTGAGTCAAAGTTGGACGCTTAACCGACTGGGCCCCCCGGGCTCCCACAGGCCTGGGCCAGCTGCCCTGTAATAGCCTTCTGACCCTCTCTGTGTGTCCACTCTGGAGCCCTCTGACCAGTCTTTAAAGTCTTACTGTCTTAAATCCTTTTAATGGATGTCTATTGCTCTCAGGATAACTCAAGGTAAAAAGCGACATTTATTAAGCAACTACTGTGTGCCAGGCCCTGTGCTTTATCTCCTTCAGCTCTTGCAACCCTGTTAGGCAGATACCATTACTTCCAGCTGGCTGGGCCACCGTCAACGAATTCATTTAGTGACTCAGTTTTATCACCTGCTAAGCGGGGATAATACTTTATCTCACTGGGTTATCGTGAGGATCAAATTAGTTCCATCACGTCAAGTGCCTAGAGCGTGCCCAGCAGGTCGCAAGTGCTTGTTAAATTTAGCTAGGTGTTCGAGAAGATGCCCTCTTTTGCAGCTAGGGAAGCAGAAACAGAGAGGTTAAGAGACTTACCCAACCCACCCCCCCCCACCCCGGTTGCTAACTGACCCATTCGGGATTCACACCCAAGCCTGCTGACTCCATCACTGTGCTGGGTTTTCAAGGAGAGTCCCAGGGGCCCTGCCTGTTACTCGCCAGCCCCCTCCAAAGCCATCTTGGTAACCTTTGCTTGTTGCGGCCCCTAAATACACCTCAACCCTCCCACCTCTGCCCTTCACGGTCCTGTCTCGTCTCCTGTGGGCCTTTGTCTCCTCCAGGAAGCCCTCCCCGGACCTCCAGGCCAGATTAGGGCCCTGGTAAGTTCCTCCCGTAGGTCCAAACCCTCCCCCCACTTCTTGGCAATACTTTGTGCCCTAGCAATTATTGAATTGTTCGTAACACTGTGTTTGTTGTCTGTCTCTTCTGGCCTGTGGCTCTGTAAGGGTGGGGGCCGTGTCTTTTGTGTGTGTGTGTGTGGGGGGGACCATGTCTTTCTTAAAGCCCCTAGTGCTCAGTCAATGTTTAGAATGAGTGAATAAATGTCTGAATGAACCTGGGGTCAATCATCCTTGTCAACTAGATGCTGCGAAGTTCTTCTCAGAGGGAAGGAGGTGATGAGGGGGGACTCGGTTGGAGATCCAAGCCAGGCAGAGGCCATCTAGGATGACCATGAGGAGAGAGGGGTTCATTGGTACGAGGGACTGTGGGGGCCAGCTGAAGGGCTTATCGAAACACAGAAGGCAACGTATCCATGGTCAGAATCTTGCTCGAGCTCTGACGCTTGAGGGCCTGAGTGCAGAAAACTGCATAGAGAGGGCCCGGCACATAGTAAATGCTCAGTAAATGCTGGTCGTTCATATTAACGGAATAATCATCTGAATGGAGTTTCTGGGAAAGGCTGTTTTACTTGGGAAAAGGGAAGGAAGGAGGAAGAACACGTACAAAAATATAGAGAAATTGAAAGCACGAAGCGTTTGTGTGTGTGTGTGGTCTGTATGGGGGTGACCAGGGTGCATCTGTGGAAGCACTCTGGGTGGCGAAGCTGGGAGAAGGGGTTGTGGCCAGAACGGAAAGGTCTTGGATGCTGTGTTAGGCTATCTGGGCTTTATCTTTTAAGCCAGCGATTCCCAAAGTGTGTTTGTTAAATGACAATGCATAAGGGGCACCTGGGTGGCGCAGTCGGTTAAGTGTCTGACTTCGGCTCAGGTCACGATCTCGCGGTCCGTGAGTTCGAGCCCCGTGTCGGGCTCTGGGCTGATGGCTCGGAGCCTGGAGCCTGCTTCCAATTCTGTGTCTCCCTCTCTCTCTGCCCCTCCCCCGTTCATGCTCTGTCTCTCTCTGTCTCAAAAATAAATAAAACGTTAAAAAAAAATGACAATGCATAAGAATGGCTTTGGTTTCAAATGAGGCGAGGGATTGACGGAGTAAAAAATAATCAAAACGGGTCCTTTACCGGAAGACTGCTTGGAGCGCTTAACTTGTCATTTTGTGTTGGGATTCTGTAAGAGTGCATGTGGTATAAAGGGTTTCTTAAACTTGCCTGACCCAAGAATGGGGGTTCTGAGGAACATAAGGAAGGTTATAAGAGATGCTGCCGTGGGCCCTAGGCAAACCTGAAAGGTCTTGGGGGGGGGTTGCAAATGATGGAATCAGATTTGTGTTTTAGGCAGAGAAATTCTGTGGCGTGGTTGCACTGGGGGGAGAGCACAGGGAAAAGGGAGAGGGAGGGAAGTGTGTAATCGGTAGCTCTTGGGAAACAGAAACGGCACAGAGAATCACCTTCCCTGGTCAATGTGGGGGGGGGGGGCGGCTTTGGCCTAGGCTCAGCTGGGGTGCTGTCGCCATACTTCTAGATGGTCAGAGAAGGGAAAGGCTGAGTGCTGGAGACACGGGGGTTTGAATGCACCTGGGGCTGAGACTAGCCCCCTCTCCCGCCTGTTTCCTCCCACAGGCTCAGATAATTCCTCCGTAGGCCCACCTTCTCGCCTCCACTGTGAACAGGTGTCCCTCAACCCGGCCCGATGCACCAACCCGGTGCTATGGAACCACCTCCTGGATTATGGCCCCGTCTCCTCCCTTGGATTCCACCCGTGGGCCCCAAATGACCCAAATCGTAGTAGAGTTACAAGACTCACTTCCGCGCACATCTGTAAAAAGAAGATGTAAGACAAATGTTCTCCTTGATGTACCTATGTCAAGAGAAAGGAAAACCATAACATGTGGAGGGAAATTCAACATGGCAGAGAGCGCTGGGAGCCCCTTCAGAGCCTCACTGGGGTCTCCATCTGGAAGCTCATTCTCATTCATTAGTGTGCTTTCTCCCAGGCAGCGGCACTCATAGCAAATAAAGGCAAGGTTTCAGATCCAAAATCCTTTTTATTTATCATCCACTGTTGGAAGTTTTGCTCTCCCTTTTTCATTACAAATATCCAAGCATTTCCACTCTATTATGGGTTACATTTAAAAATGTTAGGCTAGTTTGGGAAGTTTACAACAAAAAAACTCCCCCTCCCTTCTCCCCACGTGGGTAGAAATGTGCTGAGCTCAAAACTGATTTAAAAATGAATTTCTGGAGGATAATTTGTCTGGAAGCTATTTGGCATAGCTCTGTGGCCACAAAATTGTGGATCTGTTCATGAATTTGTTCACCCCAAGGAGACTTTTGCATTCTTTTTTCTATTTTCTATTTTTTATTTTTTAAAATTTACATCCAAATTAGCATGTAGTGCAACAGTGATTTCAGGAGTAGATTCCTCAATGCCCTTTCCCCATTTAGCCCATCCCTCCTCCCACGACCCCTCCAGCAACCCTCAGTTTGTTCTCCATATTTATGAGTCTCTTATGCTTTGTCCCACTCCCTGTTTATATATTATTTTTGTTTCCCTTCCCTATGTTCGCCTGTTTTGTCTCTTAAAGTCCTCATATGAGTGAAGTCCTACGATTTTTGTCTTTCTCTGACTAATTTCACTTAGCCTAATACCCTCCAGTTCCATCCACGTAGTTGCAAATGGCAAGATTTCATTCTTTTTGATTGCTGAGTAATACTCCATTGTATAAATATACCACATCTTCTTTATCCATTCATCTATCGATGGACATTTGGGCTCTTTCCACACTTTGGCTATTGTTGATAGTGCTGCTATAAACATTGGGGTGTCTGTACCCCTTTGAAACAGCACACCCGTATCCCTTGGGTAAATGCCTAGTAGTGCAATTGCTGGGTCGTAGGGTAGTTCCATTTTTAATTTTTTGCGGAACCTCCATACTGTTTTCCAGAGTGGCTGCACCAGCTTGCATTCCCACCAGCAACGCAAAAGAGATCCTCTTTCTCCGCATCCTCGCCAACATCTGGCATGTGCCCAGCCAACCAACACATGTTTCCCTGTGTCAGTGTTGAGCCAAGTCAGGCCAGCTAGAGCCAGTGAGACTCAACCAGTCGTCTGACTTGTTGGACTACCTTTTCCCTCCTCTGGAGAGGGGAAGAGGTTTCGGGCTGTGGCCGCCATCTTTCCATGATAGGAAAGTGAAGCCATCATGGAGGAGACCAGAGGTGAGGAGCTGGGATGGGACTCAGCCTTTGATCCAGGCTGCGCTGGAGGTTTTGCTCTATTAGCTCATAAACCCATTTGGCTTAAGCCAGTTTGGGTTGGGTTTTCTGCCACCTGGCAACCAAAAGAGCCCTCACTAGTTCTCTCTCTCTCTCTCTCTCTCTCTCTCTCCATCTCTCTCTCACGTCCACTGGTCTCTTCTGCATTAGTGGGCCTCCTGGCAGATTCGCCGATGCCCCGCTGTTGATTGAAATGCACTACCCTTCTCTCTCTCCTTGTAGGATGAGCAGTGCATACATGACTTGCTGAAAGAAAAGAAACTGTTTTTAAACAGTCTGAGCTCCTGTCTCCTCTGCACCTGCAAATAGGCCAGTCACATACGTTCCCAGGGCTCCAGCAGACACTAGCTGTCCTCTGGCACCTGTCCTGAAGCCTGGAGCAGTTCTCCTGCAGGGACAGGCAGCCAGCCTGGGGCAGAAGCAAGGAGACATGAACCCAGGGTGTTCTGAGCCTCCCGCTGGCCAAACTGACCAGACCTGCCTCTCCTGCCCCTTCTCTGGAGGCAGGAAGAATTCGTGCCTTGTTTGGAAGAATAGTGAACCCGGCTTTTAGGAGGGGAGAAAGGTGGGGAAGGCATAGCCAGATCTGGGTCCAAATCCTCATCTCACTGCTCGCAAGCTGTGTGCCAGGGGCACGTTACTGACGCTCAGTTATCTCATCTGTAAAATGGGGATAGCCGTCTCCCCCTCACAGAGCATTTGTGGGGACTGAATGACCTAATGGGGCAGAGCATGATGCCTGAAGTAAGCGGTCAGCACAGAGCCCGACCCGGGGCTCAAACTCAGGGACCGTGAGATCATGACCTGAGCCGAAGTGGGACGCTCAACCGACCGAGCCACCCAGGTGCCTCTCTGAGTGCCTTTTTCTGAGCCTCCGTTACCCCATCTGTAAAATGGGCAAGTGGAAACCCATCTCCGAGACGTGTGAGGCAGCAATGAGCTAACGCGTGCGCCTCTCTGGCACCTCGTTCAAAGCTCGGCAAGCAGTAGGGTGCCCCTCGAGCGTGTCCATAGCTGGCTCTGCAAGGGATGGCCCGCAATTATGTGAGCACAGGAACGAGGCTGCTGTTATCTTTATTTAAGCGGAATTAATTATTCCTTAGACAAGGGATGTAATTTACGGTGAGAGACAAGGAAGAGAAGCAAAAGGAGGAAGAATAATGAGAAAACAGCACGTGCTAGGGAGGAAGAGCCACGCGAAACGCCGCTGTCTGGAGATCTTTATGCAGACCCCGTGCCAGCCGATGCCAGGAGCGCTGGCCCAGGTGTCGGGGAGCTGGGTCCCAGCCTGCGGCAACCCCTCCAGAAACTCACATCCCTTGAGTTCTGGCTGAGATGCTGTCCTCAACTGTGTGACCTTGCGTGGGTCACAGCTTCTCTGAGCCTTGTGTTGTATCTGGAAAATGAGGGTAAGACGCTTGTCTCTTTCAACAGGATGGATGTGGGGACTGGAATGTGGAATGTGGAAACACTTGTAAAATTCCCTAGAATCCTAATATGGCCCCAGATGGCCTAAATATCCTATGGTTTGGGTCCTGCCATTTTCCAATGCACATTAAACAAACGTTTTTAACATACTTTTTCTACATCTGTTTCGTGCCCTGGAGGATGGGTATGGTGGGGACAGGGTGGGGAGGTCCGCAGCACAGAATTGGGCTTGGGCTGGGCTCCCTGCTGGAGGAGGTGGTTGGGGGTGGGGGCTGTTAAACGGGGCAGGGGCTCAAGTGGGAGAAAGGAGGCAGGCTAGCCACTTAGGGGTCAGACAGACCTGAATCTGAATCCTGGCCTCCCTCTGGGAGATTTGGGACAGATCACCTCTGAGCGTTCCAGCCTCCATTGATGCTCATGAGAACGTTACTGTGCAGACAGAAAGAGAAACGTGTAAAACACTTAGCACGGTTCCTGGCGCCTTTTCAGCCTCCCCGAGTTTTGCTTTGTTACCAAAGGAGGAAAAACGAATCAGAAACCCAGGAACCCCCGAGTCCAGCGTGGGTTAATTCGGAAACGAATACTTAACCCTCCAAGGGCGAGTCTGATTTTCAAATGTACTGGTCTTCCTTCATCGACTACTACTTGACTGGCTTAGAATGGCGGTGTGCGGACTCTCACGGTTGGAAGGGATGTTAGCAGGGCCTGCAGCCTTGGCCTCAGGGATCCCGGGCTCTGCAGAGTTGCATCAGTGCCAAGAAGGCCCGGTCGGCAGGCATCCAGGCTGTGCTGTTGAAGGAGGTTTACAAACCCCAGGGCTCTGTGCGAGAGTCCATTACGGGGCTCCTCCGGTGAGGCTGAGGCCCTTCTCCGAAGAATCCTGCAGGAGTAGACTTCATTCAGTACCTTGCTTTACCGGGGCAAGAGTCTAGTGTCCCATCATGGGCAGCCGTGTCCAATTTTATTTTATTTTTTTCACGTTTCAGATATTTATGTATTTAAAAGTTGATTTATTTATTTTTCAGACAGCGAGAGAGAGAGTGCGTGCCCACAATCGGGGGAGGGGCAGAGACAGAGGGAAAGAGAGAATCCCAAGCGGGCTGGGTGCCGTCAGCGCAGAGCCCGACTCGGAGCTCGATCCCAGGAACCGGGAGAGAATGACCACAGCCGAAATCGAGCCAGATGCTTAACCGCCTGAGCCACCCAGGCGGCCCAAGTTTCAGCTCTGTATTAATCCGTGTACAACCCAACACATACGAGCACCGTGTTGTGCATTTGGAAGGGACGGATTTCCTTGCATATGTGGAAAACCGTGTGGATGGTTTCTGGAAGAGCTTCATTCTAAGCAGCTTCACAGTGAAACACGTTATTTAGAAATCTGGACCTTCCTTCTTCAGTTTGCTGTAATCTACACGCCCTGAATAAAACTTGTATTGATCATTGGAACCCAGTTTGTTCAGAGTTCTGGGTTATTTTTCTGATCCTAACTGACGTCTGGAGGCCAGGCACAAGACATACGGTACTGCCCCGGTACCTCCACCCCCAATAAATGTGAGGAGGGAGGTCAAACTCGGATGCTTCTTGGCCTGATTGAGGATCTGGCATAACGTGGTTGTGGCAGGGGCCTCAGGTCCAGAAGGAGAAAAGATCAAATCTGCAAGGCCAGGCACTAACTGGTCTCTACACCCTGTGTCCAATTTTAGATAGATTTCTCGAATTCTCCATTCCTAAGGAGCAGGCTCCAGCATAACCTACCAGGAGCTCCAGGATTCTGCCTGATAGGCCCTCCTGGGGATGAGCTGGCGGGGCTGAAGGCTCATGCTGAACAGCAGACGAAGGAGAGATTCCAGAATCCTTGAGAAGTCAATCCTTTTGGCTGGACTGTCTGGGCGCCGGAGGCCAATGGAACAAAGAACACTGTCCTGAAACCTTACGCCGTAAGTAATATCACTGAGGCTCCGAAGGACATCCCATCGTTCTAATAAAAAATGAAAGCCAAGGAGGCTCAGTGCCCAGACTGGCCTGCAGACACTTGCCAGACCAGGCGCCTCCAGCAGAGGGCGCGCTCAGGGATGGGAGGTGCCCCCAAGCCCTGTCCCTTCTGATCCGGCTCAGCCAGAGCAGGGCAGATCCCAGGAGACCCGCTGCCCAGGGATACGAGTCATTCAAAGGAGAGGCCTGGGAGTGTTGGGGGTGGGGGAGATAGAGAATGGGGCACCCGCTTCGGGGGTTGACCCCAACTTTGCACATCTGTTGGTCACTCATTTGTCCCTCATTTCGCACTGACTGGGTTTCCACTTAGTGCAGGGCACGGTCGGGTCTTTTCCGCACACAGCTTCCAGGTTCGGCTGCTAAAGACGCCGCTCGAATCACACGCTTCCGCTCCAGGACCTGTAATGACTCCCCATGGCCATGGGTATCATGTGATGTCTCTGCCTTGTGTCAAGGCCTTTGATGGCCTGCCTTCTCCCTTCCAATGTATGTGCACCGTTTCCCTCAGGCCGACTGGGGCCCTCACTCATTCTTCCCAAACTGCCACCTGCCTTCTCGTCCGTAAAATGGCACCGGCAGGCACCCCCCCCCCCGCCCCCGCCACCCGCCACAGAGTCGCTGTTGTATGGGTTACATTAGAGAACACGAGTGAACCACATGCCTGGCACACAAGGGACATTTATAATAAACGACCGTGCTGATGATAATGATACTGCTGCTAAACTAATTCTTTCCATTTTTAACATCCTCCCCCTCCTCTCTGCCCAACCCAAACGTCTCTGCCCTTTGCAGCCCGGCCTACAGCCACCCTTCTTTCCAGAAGCCACGCAGAGTCCCTTTGGGCCAGTGGTTTGCAAATCTGGGGCATTGGGACTCACCTGAGAAAGTCTTTTTTCCTTTGGCATGGCTTAAATTTTTTTCTTTTGGTGGCAGAAACGCATACTATGAAATTTACCACTTCCACCATCTCTAAGGGCGCAGTGCAATAGTCTTAAGAGTATTTACGTTACTGTGCAACAGATCTTTTGAGCTTTTTTACTTGCAACAGTGGCACCGTATACATTAAACAAACACTCCCCACTTCCCGCTTGCCCCAGCCCCTGGCACTCACCCTTTAACTCTTTGTCTCTGTGAATTTGTCTACGTTAGATCCCTCGCATAAGAGGAATCGTACAATATTTGTCTTTCTGTGACTGGCTTACATCCCTCAGCCTGATGTCCTCAAGGTTCGTCCGTGGTTAGCGTGTCACGGGGTGGCCTTTCTCTTTAAGGCTGCACAACGTTCTACCATATAGCGTATATACATACACGCACACACATATTTGTAAACCGCACTTGGTTGATTCATTCATCCACTGATGGACATTTGGGTTGCTTCCATCCTTTGGCTCTTGTGAATAACGCTGTCGTTGACAGGAGTGTACGAATATCCGTTTGAGTCCTTGCTTTCAATTCTTTTGAGTCTTTACCCTGAAGTGGGACTGTTGGATCTAAATGGTGCTTCTCTTTCATTCTTTGAGGAGCTGCCCTTCTGTCCTCCTGGGCTGTTGTGCCATTTTGCAATCCCACCAACAGGGCACAGGGTTCCGATTTCTCCACGTCCTCGTCAGCACTTGTGATTTTCTGTGTTTTAAATGGGTGTGTGGTGACAGTCTCATCTGTCTGCTTTTGCTTTTGTTTTTGTAGTTTTGGTGCCGGGTCCCAAAAAGTCATCGCAAAATTGAGCGTCGCGAAGCTTTTGCCTGATGTTTTCTTCAAGGGGATTTGTAGTTTGGGGTCTTACGTTTAGGTCTTTCATCCGTTTTGAATTAATTTTTGAATTTTTTTAATGTTTATTTACTTTTGAGAGAGAGAGAGAGAGAGAGAGAGAGACAGAGTGTGAGTGGGGGAGGGGCAGAGAGAGAGGGAGGCACAGAATCGGAAACAGGTTCCAGGCTCTGAGCTGTCAGCACAGAGCCCGGGGCGAGGCTCCAACTCCCAGACCGTGAGATCATGACCTGAGCCAAAGTCGGCTGCTCAACCAACTGAGCCACCCAGGTGCGCCTGAATTAATTTTTATATGTGGCATGAAGTAAGGACCCACCTTTATTTTTTGACATGGACATCCAGTTTTCCTAGCACCATTTGTCGAAGACGTGGTCCTTTTCCCACTGAGTGGTCCTGGCATGCTTCTCAAAGATCATTTGATCATACGTGGCTATCCAGTGTTGCTAGAGATCCCAAGTGAATTTTAGGATGGATTTTTTTTTTTTTTAATTTCTGCACACACACAAAAAGTCATTGGGATTTTGAGAGGGATCATGCTGATCTGTAGATCAGTTTGGGTAATAATGACATGTTAACAATGTGCAGTTTTCTTTTTCTTTTAAAAAAAAGTTTTTGTGTTTATTTATTCATCTTGAGAGAGAGAGGAAAAGCACAAGCAGGGGAGGGGCACAGAGAAGGAGAGACAGAATCCCAAGCAGGCTCCACACCAGCGGAGCAGAGCCTGACATGGGGCTTGAACTCACAAACTGCAAGATCATGACCTGAGCCGAAATCAAGAGTCGGAAGTTTAACCAACTGAGCCACCCACGTGCCCCAACAATCTGCAGTTTTCTGATTCATGATCACAGGACATCTCCATTTACTTGTGTGATCTTTGCATGTTGGACCATCTTTGCATTCTGGGAATAAATTCCACTTGGTCATGGTGTATAATCTTTTTTAACGTGCAGTTGAATTTGGTCTGCCAATGTTTTGTTGAGGATTTTGGCATCAATATTTATCAAGGATATTGGTCATGGTTTTCTTTTCTTGTAGTGTCTTTGTTTTTTTTTTTTTCTTTTAAATGTTTATTTGTTTATTTTGAGAGAGAGAGAGAGAGAGGGCTCATGGGAGAGTGGGGAGGGCCAGAGAGAAAGAATTCCAAGGAGGCTCCGTGCTGTCAGCACACAGCCCAGCATGGGGCCCCATCCCACTAACCGTGAGATCGTGACCTGAGCCGAAATCAAGAGTCAGTCGCCTGACTGAGCCACCCAGGCACCCCCTGTCTTTGTCTGGCTTTGGTATATGCTTAACTCTGGCCTCATAAAACAAGTTGAGGAGTGTTCCCTCCTCTTCAACTGTGTTGGAGAAATCTGAAGAGGATTTGTGTAAATAGTTCTCTAAATATTTGGTAGAGTTCTCCATGAAGTCATTTAGTCCTGGACTTTTCATTATTGGAAGGTTTTTGATTACTAGTTCAAGCTCCTTGCTGCTTATAGGTCTGTTAAGATTTTTTTTTATTTTATTGAAGTGTAACTGACATAGAACATTATATTAGTTTCAGGTGTACAACGTAATGATTCAGAATTTGCATAATTGCAAAATGATCACAATAAATCTAGTTAACATCCATTGCCATACATGGTTATACACTTCTTTCTTGCAAAGATGATTTTTTTAATGTTTATTTATTTTGAGAGAGAGGGAGAGCACGCATATTAGCGGCGAGTGGCAGAGAGAGGAGAGAGAATCCCAACCAGGCTCCATGACTCGGGGCTCAATCTCAGGAACCATGAGACCATGACCTGAGCCAAAATCAAGAGTTGGATGCTTGACCAACTGAGCCACCTAGGCACCCCAAGATCTACTCTTTTAGCAACTTTCAAATATGCAATACACTATACTCATCGTGCTGTACATTGCATTCCTCAGATTTTCTTTTTTATTATTTATTTATTTATTTGTTTATTATTTTTTAAAGATTTTATTTTTAAGTAATCTGTATGCCCAATGTGGGGCTCGAACTCACAATCCCGAGATCAAGAGTAGCATGCTCTACCAACTGAACCAACCAGGTGTCCCTCAGATCTTTTTTTAGCAGTTTTTATTTATTTATTTATTTAGAGAGAGAGAATGAGAGTGTGTGCATGAGCGGGGGAGGGGCAGAGAGAGAGGGAGAGAGAGGGAATTCCAAGCATGCTCTGCATTGTCAGCACAGAGCCTGCAGGGCTCGAACTCATAAACTGTGAGATCATGACCTGAGCAGAAACCAAGAGCTCAACCAACGAAGTGACCCAGGCCCCCCAGATTTTGTTTTTTATGATGATCCAGTCTTTTTATTTTATTATGTGTTTTTCAAGAATTTCAGTTTAATTAACATACAGTGTTATATTAGCTTCAGGTGTACAACATAATGATTCAACAATTCTGTACATCAATCTAGTGTTCATCACAATGACTGTATTCTTAATCCCCTTCATCTATTTCGTCCCATCCCCTCTCCCAACCTCCACTCTGGTAACCACCAGTTTGTTCTCTGTATTTAACAGCCTGGTTTTTTGTTTGTCTTTTTCTTTGTTCTTTGTTTCTTAAATTCCATATATGACTAAAACATACGGTATTTGTGTTTCTCTGATTGACTTATTTCACTTACTGTTGTACCCCCTAGATCCATCCATGTTTTTTAAGTGGCAAGATTTCATTCATTTTTATGGCTGAATAATATTCCAGTGTGTGTGTGTGTGTGTGTGTGTGTGTGTGTGTGTGTGTGTATCACCTCTTTATCCATTCATCTGTTGATTGGCACTTGGGTTGCTTCCATAATTTGGCTGTTGTAAATAATGCTGCAGCAAACATAGGGCTGCATATCTCCTTTTGAATTAACGTTTTCATATTCTTTGGGAAATACCCAATAGTGGAATTACTGGATTATATGGTAATTTTATTTTTAATTTTTTGTGGCACTTCCATACTGTTTTCCACAGTGCCTGCACCAGTTTGCATTCCTACCAACAGTACATGAGGGTTTCTTTTTCCCCGTATCCTCACAAACACTTGCTGTTTCTCCTATTTTTTATTTTAGCCATTCTGATAAGTGTGAGGTGATAGCTCACTGTGGTTTTGATTTGCATTTTCCTGATGATTAGTCATGTTGAGCATCTTTTCATGTGTCTGTTATCCATCCATAGGTCTTCTTTGCAGAAATGTCTATTCATATCTTCTGCTCATTTTAAATTGGATTATTATTATATTACTATTGGTGTTGAGTTGTAGGAGTTCTTCATATATTTTTATACTAACCCCTTATCAGATATGTCATTTGCAAATATCTTCTCCCATTCAGTAGATTGTCTTTTAGTTTTGTTGGTTGTTTCCTTCACTGTGCAGAAACTTTACTTGGATGTAATCATACTAGTTTTTATTTCTCTGCCTCTGCTCTAATCTTTATTATTTCCTTCCATTTGCTGGTATTACATTTTGTTTGTTCTTCTCTTTATAGCTTGCTTAGGTGTATGTTTAGGTTGTCTATTTGAGATTTTTCTTGTTTCTTGATGTAGGCCTGTGTTGCTATAAACTTGCCTCTTAGAACCCTTTTTGCTGCATCCCCAAAATTTTGGACGATTGTATTTTCATTTTCATTTGTTTCTACGTAAATCTGATTTCTCTTTGATACCTTGTTTAGTAGCATGTTATTTAACCTCCATGTAGTTGTGGTCTTTACAGATTTTTTTTTTTTTTTGTGGTTGGTTTCTAGTTTTATGGCATTGTGGGTCAGAAAAGATACATGGTATGACTTCAGTCATTTTGAATTTGTTGAGACTGGTTTCGTGGCCTAATATGAGATGTATTCTGGAGAATTTTCCATGTGCATTTGAAAAGGATGCGTGTTCTTCTGTTGTAGGGTGGAATTTTCTGAATATATCTGTTAAGTACATCTGGCCCAGTGTGTCATTCAAAGCCACTGTCTCCTTGTTGATTTTCTGTTTAGATGATCTGTCCATTGATGTGAGACGTTAAAGTCCCCTACCCATATTGTATTACTATTGATTAGTTCCTCTGTGTTTCTTATTAACTGCTTTACGTGTTTGGGTACTTCCATGTCGAGTGCATAAATATTTACAATTGTTATATCCTCTTATTGACTTGTCCCCTTTATTGTTATATAGTGTCCTTCTTTGTCTCTTGTTACAGTCTTTGTCTTAAAGTCTATTTTGTTCTATATAAGTATTGCTCACCCACCTTTCTTTTGACATCCATTTTGCATGAGAAATGTTTCTCCATCACTTCACTTTCAATCTGCAGGTGTCTTTCAGTCTAAATTGAGCCTCTTGTAGGCAGCACACAGATGCGTCTTTTTTTGTGTGCACTCTCTCACCCTGTGTCTTTTTATTGGAGCATTTAGTCCGTTTACATTTAAAGTAATTATTGATAGATCTGTATTTATTGATTTTATTACTTGTTTTTTGGTTGTTTTTGTGGATTTTCTCTGATCCTTTCTTCTCTTTCTGTCTTTCATGGTTTGTTGGCTTTCTTCAGTGATAAACTTGGATACCTTTCTCTTTATTCTTTGCATATCTGTTACTGGTTTTTGATTTGTGGTTACCATTAGGTTTGTAGATAACCTCTTCTACATATAACGGTCTATATTAAGTTGATGATCACTTAGTTTGAACCCATTCTTTATCCCTCCCCTCCCCTCCCCTTAGGTATGTGGTATCCTTCACATCCTTTTATTTTGTGAGTCTCTTAACTTATTTTTACAGATACACTTATTTTTACTGCTTTTGTGCGTCCAACATTTGTACTCTCATTTATGGTTTTTCTTTCCATTCAGAGAGCCCCCTTTGATATTTCCTGTAGGGCTGGTTTAGTGGTCATGAACTTCTTTAGTTTTCGTTTCTGTGAAAAACTGCTTATCTCTCCTTCTACTCTGAATGATAGACTTGCTGGATAGAATTTTCTTGGCTGTAGATTTTTCCCTTTCAGCACTTTGAATATACCATGCCACTCCTTCTGGCCTGCAAAGTTTCTGCTGAAAAATCTGCTGATGGCTTTATGGGGTTTTCCTTGTATGTAACTATTTTCTTTTCTCTTGCTGCTTCTAAATTTTTTTATTCAGCACTACTTTTTGTCATTTGAATTACTATGTGTCTTAGTGTGGACCTCCTTGGGTTGATTTTCTTGGGGGTTCTCTATGCCTCCTGGACCTGGGTATCTGTTTCTTTCTTCAGATAAAGGAAATTTTCAGCTATTGTTTCTTCAAATAAATTTTCTGCCCCCTTTTCTTTCTCTTCGTCTTGGATCCCTATAGCGCAAATGTTATTACACTTGATAGATCACTGAATTCCCTAAGTCTATCCTTGTTTTGCATAATTCTTTTTCCTCTCACTTGCTCAGCTTGATTACTTGCCATTCCTCTGTCTTCCAGGTCATTAATTTGTCCCTCTATTTTCTGTAGCCTGCTACTTATACCATCAAGGGCATTTTTAATTTCAACTATTGTGTTCTTCATCTCTGATTGGTTCTTTTTTTTTTTTTTTTAATCTCTTTGTTAAGGTTCTCGCTGATGTCCTTCACTCTCTTCCCAAATCCAGGGAGTATTTTTACGATCATTACTTTAAATTCTCTTTCAGGCATATTACTTATCTGTTTTGCTTAGGCCTCTTGCTGTGGTTTTTGTCCTCTTCTTTCATTTGGGACAGATACCTGTGTTTTCTCATTTTACCTAACTCTCTGCCTGTTTCTGTTCTTAGGAAAGTCAGCTACATCTCTTGCTATCCTAGTAGTGGTAGTAGTGGGCGGGGCATCCATTCTTAACAAGCCCTCTTCCACAGGGGACACACAGCTACCGCAGTGACCAGGGTGGCCGTGGCTGCACCTCGAAGCGGATGTGGGTGGGTGGGTGGATGGGTGGGTGGGGCAGTTTTAAGAAGGTGCAGGTGTCCTCCTAAGGAGGTTGGGAGATGCAGTGTTGGCAAGGTTTGCACCTGTATTTTGGGGGAGGGGACCTGCAGACCTCAGACTGAGGCAGGTGTGGCCGAAGGAGGCAGGACACAATGTAAGCAAGTTACTTAGTGAATGCCAGGGTACCGTACTGGTTCCTGCAAGTGGTTGTGTGTTTATGCTGGGAGGCAGGGGAGGGAAATGGCACCTGCCAACTCCTTTATTCCTGGAGAAGTCCCTCAGGGAACTCTGAGATCAGTGACTAACTCTCCCTCCTCTGTGCTCCAGGTGGTTTTTCAGACTGCTGTCCCTTTGCTGTATCTCTGCAGGCTGTTTGTTGTGCTTTCTCTTTAAGGGTGGGGACTCAGCTTCCTCTTGCCCTCAGGGCTCCCCCAGAGCTGAGCCCACTGCTTTTTCAAGTTCCAGGCTTTGTGTCCAGCTGGTTGTAAGAACTCATGAAATTTGGCCCCTCTGATGTTCAGTGTCAAATGCTATGCGGATTTGTCTTTCCTGTGCAGGGTCCTGGTGTGATAGTCTGCTTCTCACCCTTCTCTGGGCCCGGCCGTGGTTCCCCATCTCTGCTGGCCAGACCCATAGGGTTTAGCTCTCTGCCGTGTCCCTGCCCTTCCTGTCCTCTTCACTGTGGCCTTTTTTCTACATAGAGTTGTAGAGTTTGTTCTGCCAGTCTTTGGGTCATTTTCTGGGTTGTTTGCACTGATGTGAGTGTTAGGTAGTTGTATCCATGGGAGGAGGTGAGTTTAGGGTCCTACCACTTTGCTGTCTTCCTTGAAGTGACTCTTGCTTTTTTTTTTTTTCCCAACGTTTTTATTTATTTTTGGGACAGAGAGAGACAGAGCATGAACGGGGGAGGGGCAGAGAGAGAGGGAGACACAGAATCGGAAACAGGCTCCAGGCTCTGAGCCATCAGCCCAGAGCCCGACGCGGGGCTCGAACTCACGGACCGCGAGATCGTGACCTGGCTGAAGTCAGACGCTTAACCGACTGCGCCACCCAGGCGCCCCTCGTGCTTTTTTTTTTTAAATCCATCCCAGTTGCTCTACTTGTTTTGATCAGGGTGTTTAGTCCACTTACATTCCAAGTAATCATGGATAGGTGTGTACTTCTTGCCATTTTGTTACTTGTTTTGTCATTTTTGTAGTTCTTCTCTGTTTCTTTCTTCTCTTGCTCTCTTCTTTCATGGTTTGCTGACTTTCTTTAGTGATATACTTGGATTCCTTTCCCTTTATGTTTTGCGTATCTATTACCAGTTTTTGATTTGTGGTTACCATTAGGTTTGTACATAGCATCTTCTGCATCATCTTCTATATTAAATTGAATGGTCGCTTCAGCTTGAACCCATTCTAAAAGCACTAAAGTTTTACTCCTCTCCCTCCGCATTTTATGTATATGGTGTGATAGTCTACATCCTTTTATTCAAGAGATTCACAATCTCTTGACTGATTTTTATAGATATACTTAATTTTACTGCTTTTGTGCTTCCTACTTTTTTTACTCCTATTTATGGTCTTTGCTTTCCAGTGAGAGTCCCCTTTAACATTTCTTATAAGGCTGGTTTAGCGGTGAAGAATTCCTTTAACCTTTATTTATCTAGGAAACTCTTTTTTCTCTCCTTTTTTATCTGAATGATAGCCTTACTGGGTAGAGTATTCTTGGTTGCAGGTTTTTTTCTTTCAGCACTTTGAATGTATCATGCCACTCCCTTCTGGCCTGCAACATTTCTGGTGAAAAATTTGCTGATAACCTTATGGGGTTTCCCTTGTATATAAATGTTTTCTCTTCTGTTGCTCAACTTAAAAATTCTCCCTTTGTCACTACTTTTTGCCATCCTTTTTAAATTTTAAAAATTTTTTATTTATTTTTGAGAGAGAGAGAGAGACAGACAGAGTGCACGCCGGGGAGGGGCAGAGAGAGAGAGAGAGGGAGACGCAGAATCTCAAGCAGGGTCCAGGCTCTAAGCTGTCAGCACAGAGCCCAACACAGGGCTTGAACCCATGAACTATGAGATCATGACCTGAGCCAAAGTCAGACACTCAACCGACTGAGCCACCCAGGTGCCCCCACATTTTGCCATCTTAATTGCTTTGTGTCTTGGCGTGGATTTCCTTGGGTTGATTTTGTTGGGAGGGGGTCTCTGTGCCTCCTGGAACTAGATTTCTGTTTCCTTTTCTAGTTCAGGAAGTTTTCAGCTATTATTTCTTCAAATAAATTTTCTACCCCCTTTTCTCTCTCTTCCTCTTTTCTCCCTCTGGAATCCCTAAAATGCGAATATTATTACACTTGATGGTGCCATGGAGTTCCCTAAATCTATTCTCATTTTTTATCAGTCTTTTTTCTTTCTCCTGCTCAGCTTGTTTTCCATTCCTCTGTCCTCCAGGTCACTGATCCATTCTTCTGCTTCCTCTAGTCTAATATTTATTCCATCTAGTGTGTTTTTAATTTCCGTTATCGAGTTCTTCATCCTCTGATTGGTTCTTTTTTATGTTTTCTATCTCTTTGTTCAGGGTCTCACTGAAATTCTTCACTGTTTTCTCGAGTCCAGGGAGTATCTTTATGACAATTACTTAAAATTCTCTATGAAGCATATTACTTATCTCTGTTTCATTCACCTCTCTTGCTGTGGTCTTGTCCTGTTCTTTCATTTGGGACATATTCCTCTCTCCCCTTTTGTCTAACTCTCTGTGTTTGTTTCTCTGTGTTAAGAAAGTCAGCTACATCTCTTGCTCTTGAAAGTAGTGGGCTTACAAGAAAGAGGTCCTGTAGTGCCCTGCAGTGGAGAGTCCCCTGTGTGTCTTCCATGCACCCTACTGTTGTGACTGAGCTACAGTTGCCTTCGGTCTAGTCACCTGCGGCGGCTCTCTTGGCCTATTTTGGCAGAGTACTGTCCTTATGTTGTTAATGGGCCAGTCTGGGGCTGCTGTGGGCTTGAGTTGGGTCAGACCAGGCATCTGCCAGAGCTGGGTTGCACTAAACTGCAGGGCACTCTCCCTTGTTGTCCCCTGAGAAGGTTTCATTGGTAGGTGGGGCCTGCAGTCAGAACAGAAGTTCATGACCCATTGTTGATAGGTGTGATTTTAAGGAATTTATCCACTTCCTCTAGGTTACCTAATTGGTTGATGTACAGTTGTTTACATTATTCTCTTATGATAGTTTTGATGTCTGTAAAATCAGTTGTAATGTCTCCTCTTCCATTTCTGATTTTAGTTATTTGAGTCTTCTCTTGTCTTTTCTTAGTTAATCCAGCTAAGGGTTTGTCAATTTTGTTGATCTTTTCAAAAAGCAACTTTTCATTTTGCTGATGCTTTTCTATTGTTTTTTTTTCCTATTCTCTATTTCGTTTATCTCTGCTCTAATCTTTTATTATTTCCTTCCTCTGCTAGGTTGGGTTTAGTTCATTTTTCTTTTTCTGGCTCCCTGAGGTATGAAGTTAGATTGTTGATTTGAGATCTTTCTTCTTTTTTCATGTAAGCGTCTACAGTTAGAAGCTTCTCTCTTAGCATTGCTTTCACTGCATCTCATAAAATTTGGTATGTTGTGTTTTTGTTTCATTTGTCTCGACGTATTTTCTAATTTCCCTTGTAATTTATTCTTTGACCCATTGGTGATTTAACAGTGTGTTGTTTAATTTCCAGGAGTTTGTGCATTTTCCAGCTTTCCTTCTGCTATTGATTCCTTCTTTTCCTTCCATCGTTATTGGAAAAAGATACCTTCTATGTTTTCGATCTTTTAAAATTTGTTAAGATTTGTTTTGTGGCCTAACATGTGGTTTATCTTGGAGAATGTTCTGTGTGTACTTGAGAAGAATGTACATTCTGTTGTTGTTGGGTGTTCTGTGTATGTCTGTTTGGTCACTTCGTCTACAGTACCATTCAGGTCCTGCATTTACTTAGTGATCTTCTGTCTGGTTATTCTATTTCTTTCCTTTAAAAAATTTTTTTATTATCTATTGAAAGGTAATACATTCAGAATTTTAAAATTATATGAGGTCCTTCCATTTTTGTCTCCTAGTTCTCTTCCCCAGAGGCACCCACTGTTATCAGTTTCTTGGCTCTTTTGGGGGAGCTTTAAACAAAATATATATTTCTGGGCCCTTCCCGGAGTTTTTGATATTATAGATCTGGAGAGGGGTCTGGAAAAATGTACTTTTAATAAGCCTCCAAATAAGGTGATGCTGCCACTCCTGATTTGAGGATTACCGCTCTAATCATCTCTCAAATAAATGAACATAAGGCGCAGGCATTTAATTGAAAAGGACTAAGGCCCTGAGCTGGATGGGGTACTCAGGGTAGATAATTGAGCAGCAGAAAATTTCGAAGAATAAGAGGCCATCAAAAAGAGCATTTTGCCACTGGACAGTGGTGTGGAGTGATGGAGAAAAGGCCAGCCTGGAATTAGGAGCCCTGAGTTCTCCTCCCAGATTTGCCACCAGTTGCTGGGGATGTTGGACACCAGTCGGTGCCCTTCTCTGTCCTGGGTCTCCTGCCCATGAAGTGAAGAGATTGGACAAGAGTCCCCAAGAGCTCTTTTCCTTCCGGCTCTATCATTAGGGAGATTCTAAGCCTCTGTTTTCCCATAGCTTTTCCACGTGTTTGTCACTGTGTTTCAGAATGCTTGCATCCATATTCATCGTCCCCCCTCCCCCCACCCCGCCCCCAGACGTGTACTGAGCTTGAAGAGAGAATTGTATTTTCTACATAGAGGATATGGGAAGGGGATCCCAGGCAGAGGTATTAGTGTGTGCATGAACACATGGTGGCAAGAAAGGGCATGGCCTCTCTTTGGAGGCAAGCGGCTGCAACAGACTCAGCATAAGTGGGATGGGAGGAGTAGGGAGTGTGTCCCTGGAACCTGATGGAAAGGTGGGAGCGTAAATGTGTGTGTGTGTGTGTGTGTGTGTATTTACTGTGTATTTATTTCTGAGAGGTAGAGAGAGACAGAGCACGAGCAGGGGAGGTACAGAGAGAGGGAGACACAGAATCCGAAGCAGGCCCCAGGCTCCGAGCTGTGAGCACATAGCCCGATGCGGGACCCGAACTCACAAACCGCGAGATCATGACCTGAGCCGAAGTCGGATGCTTGACTGACTGAGCCACCCAGGCGCCCCCCAAAACATGTTATTTTTGACAGAAGATTGGCAGCATTGTGAGCTGCTTTTGAGGTATGTCTCCCCTTCGTGAAGCCTGTGGGATTGACTTAGCTTGGCAGAGCAGTGACACTCGCCGGGGGACCCCCATTGCTGACCTTTAAGGGGGAAGGGAGCCTGAGAAAGAGTCTGAGGGCCATCCGAGGTCACATGACTCATAATAAAATGCACCTGCACCCCCAATGAACTGTATCTAATTACGTAAGAGTAGTATTGCACTTACCCGTTTGCCAAATGTTACATTTTGCAGGCAGACGTGTATTAATTGTGAGTGTGCTATTTTTAGTCTTTGAAGGCAATCTTTTTCATTTGCTCGTCGGTCGCTTTTTAGGCTGCAGACATTGTGCTCAGCCTCGGCCCCGCGTGAGGCGGCGTGGGGTGTGCCGAGGCCAGCGGGTAGCAGTTTCGGGGAGCCTTGCTGCGCCAACAGCAGGAGCTTCCTCCCCACGAGAGAGCTGCGCCACCAGAAGAGCTCGCTGCTCCTGGAAGTCATTTTATTTCGGGCCAACTACCGCTCACTTAGCACCTGGTACATGCCAGGCGCTGTCCCGCCGCCGGTCAGGCTGCAGGAAGGATTTCTGGCCTTGATGGGAAGCAGGAAAGCACGGTCTCTGGAGTCCCTTCGTGTGTAGTGACTTCATGGCTATGAAGGCAGCCCGCCATTCAAAGTGTGATTCCTGAGCCAGCAGTATTGGCTGGGAGCTCGTTAGAAATGCGGATCTTGGCGCCCCACCCCCCACTCCCATCCCTAGGAATCAGAATTTGCATCTCCCAAGATCCCAGGTGATTCGCATACACAGTTCAGCTCGAGGAGCGCTGCTGCCCTGGTCCCCTGACAGCCTCCGTTCTCTCACCAGCAGTGGCCTGTCCTGGGCTGACCGCAGCTATCCACTCACGAGTTTATTTGTAACGTGGGGTCATCATGAGCTGATGGTAGCAAATGCATCCCCAGCCGGCAACTCAGGGCCACAGTGGGGCCGGCTGGCTGCGGGCTGTGGGCTGTACAGAAGCTCGTGGAGAACACTCAGGCGGGGGGGGGGGCACGGTTTGGGGTCTAGGCGAGGAGTGGGTCTGCTGAGGACGCGCTGCCAGTCTCAGGGCACCCTCCGGTACCCGAAGAAGCTGATTCTGTCTTGCACGATGAGTCTCCTTGGCTGACCTGGGACTGGCATGGAGCCTCGTGGGACTTCCTCTGATGTGCAGGTCAAGGATGCTGCTGCTAGGGGGATGTCTTTGGGGAGGACAAAGCGGCGCCCACACGGGCCCTGGGCAGGGCTGGGATTCTGATTTTCTTTCCTACGACCTGGGAGTCTGGAGGCCACGCAGTCACTTACCCTACCTAAGCTTTTGCTAGCCACCCATCGCGTGCCAGGCCCTTTGCAAACATCTGACTGATCCGTGCCCCGATATCTCCAAGGGGTGTGTTGGCGGCCGAGGGCCAGTCTCGTGGGGTGGCGGCTGGCCCAGGCTGCCCAGTGCGCTGCCTTACAGGCCTGTCCTAAGACAGCCAAGGCGTGGGGCCTGGCAGGCTGGACAAGCGACAGGAGAGTTACGGGTCTAGCGGGGACTGAAGCCTGTGGCGCCCGTCACTGGCCCTCACGAGGTTTGCAGTCCTGGGAGGGGTTAGGCAAATGCCCACACCACGCTGAGGCAAGGTGTGATCCCAGAAGACGGGTGTGATCCCCCCAGAAGGGGGATCCCAGAAGACGAAGCCCAGGCTGCTGGGTGGCCTCAAGGTTGCCAAAGGGCCTGTCGCCTCTCCCCCGGGGAGCCCTTGTGAAGCCCTGAGCTCCGGGGGTTGCTCCTGGACCTCAGCCGGGGGGCTGGAGGGGAGGGGGTCCCCTGCCTGCTGGACCTGCATGGAAACTCACCACGGTGCTGCTTTCAGCAGCCGGAGTGGTCTCTCCGGCTCCCGATTTCTAATAGCTTCGCTTATTCTCTTTTATTATTTTAGTGGATAGATTTCATCATTCTGACTTGTATTTTTCCCAATTATTTTTCCCTTTTAAATGGTCTCATTTCACCTTCTCTTCTTTCAAACCTTTTAAGCCTTCTGGTTTCCTTTCCCATGTTCTCTTTAATTATCTGTTTTTATTGTTATATTTCCCTTCAATTTAAAAAATCATATTTTTCTGACGCGAAAGGGTAATGCATTTTTATTGCTAAATGTTTGGAAAATATAGGAAAAGGGTATAAAGAAGAAAATTAAACCATCCCATTAAGCTCTGCTCTAGGGGGATGAGCTCTGTTGTTTTATTCTAGTCTCTTCCGACTACTTTTTCTCTCCACAAACACTTATGGGGTAGCCCTTTACTGTCACTCTTTGCTGCATGTGGCATGAATATTTTCCCATGATCAGAGGTTTGTTGAAAAGCATCTTTCTTTTCTTTTTTTTTTAATTTTTTTTTAAGTTTTTTTTTAAATTTTATTTTTGAGAGAGAGAGAGAGAGCGAGCGAGCACGAGTCGAGGAGGGGCAGGGAGAGAGGGAGACACAGAATCCGAAACAGGCTCCAGGCTTCGTGCTGTCAGCACAGAGCCCGACGCGGGGCTCGAACCCACGAACCGCGAGTTCATGACCTGAGCCGAAGTCGGCGGCTTAACCGACTGAGCCACCCAGGTGCCCCTAAAATCTGTGTTCTTGGGGCGCCCGGGTGGCTCAGTCGGTTAAGCGGCCGACTTCGGCTCAGGTCACGATCTCACAGTTCCTGAGTTCGAGCCCCGCGTCGGGCTCTGTGCTGACAGCTCAGAGCCTGGAGCCTGTTTCAGATTCTGTGTCTCCCTCTCCCTGACCCTCCCCCGTTCATGCTTTGTCTCTCTCTGTCTCAAAAATAAATAAACGTTAAAAAAAATTTTTTTTTAAATCTGTGTTCTTAACTGCTATGCTGTTCTACTCCCCTAGCTAGTTTATAATGGTTCTGGGTTTATTTACATCATCCGGCATCTGGATGCACGGGTGTAGACACTGACGCAGTCCCACAGTATCCTCGTTTATCTCCTGGGTCAGGAGGCCCAGACCGGTCTGAACAAGCAGCCACACCTCACAGGCTGCCAAGGCCCCCCGCACAGGACTCGGAGGTAGAAGGTGGGCTGCTGCACGTAGCCAGGCTGAGTCTGGGAATCTGCCAGCCCCCAGGTAAGGGAACCTGAAGGAGATTCAGAGCCCAGTGTGAGGCACAGCCAGGTGGCCCCCAAGGCAGCCTGGGAGCCACCAGACCGCCAGGGTGATCATGGAGGGCAGCGTAGGGAAGGGCAGGCATGGGCGTGTCCATTTAACACAGTAACCTCACCCCTGCTTAACAACTCCTCCTCCAGGCTTGGGGGTGTGTGGAGAGGAAGCGGCCGAGGATTCTTCCCTGCAGGGAACGGTGCATGCAAAACCTACACGTTCTTTTCAACCACGGCACATCTCGCAGTCAAAAGGCTCAATCTATTCACGAACATGTGGGCACACACGCTCTCTCTTTAAATATAAGCAAAGCTCAGGGAATAAATCCCACTCCTTCTACCGAGCTCTCGGGCTTCTTTTATGTTCTCCAATAAAGTTAAATAGTTTTTGTCATATAGGAATTCCGCGTTTCTTGGTAAACTTATTCCTGGGCATTTTTACGGCTGTTATTATGTTGAATGTATGGTGTTTTAAAGCACACACGTCTATATGGTGCTCGTATATTTTTATATTGTCAAATCTGTCCACCTTTTCCTTCGCGCCTGCCAGCTTTCATGCTAGATTAGGAAGGTCTTCCGCACTCCAAGATTATGGAGCCATTTGCTTAGGTTTTCTTCTGAAATGCTCATGTTTTTACCTAGTATGATAAAAAGTTTTGTGTTTGCACTTAAACAACGCAGGGGTTGATTTAGAATATCCAGTAGGAGGTACAACTCAACTTTATCTCCCGGATTGTTAGCCAGTCGAACCGATGCAATGTCTTGAGTTACCCATCTTTTCCCCATTCATTCAAAATCGTACCTTTATCACACATCAAATTCTTACAACTGTTGAATCTCCTCAGTTTTCTATTCTGGTCTATTGATCTGTTAGTCTATTCCTGGGCCGATATTACAAAATGACTTTATTTCTTAGCAAAACAATAAAGGCTTATAGCAGAAAGGTCAGAAAATACACAGACACAAACAAACAGAAAACACTTGTGGTCTCATCCCAGGATGACCACCACTTTACCTTGGTGTCTATCACTCCAGCTCATTTAATTTATATAAACGTGGACACATATATTCATAGAGTAAAATTAAGACGATGCCATATAGTTTTGTAGACTTTTTTTCACTGTCTGATACTTTAAGCATGTTTCCTTGCTAATAAATACTCGTTTTAGGGGCACCTGGGTGGCTCAGTCGCTTAGGCGCCTGACTCTTGATTTCAGCTCAGGTCATGATCTCACGGTTTGTGATATCAAGCCCCACATTGGGCTCTGCACTCTTTTTTTTTTTAATTTTTTTAATGTTTATTTTTGACAGAGAGAGAGAGAGAGAGAGAGACATAGCATGAGCGGGGGAGGGGCAGAGAGAGAGGGAGACACAGAATCTGAAGCAGGCTCCAGGCTCTGAGCTGTCAGCATAGAGCCCGATGTGGGGCTCGAACTCACAGACTGTGAGATCATGACCTGAGCCAAAGTCAGACGCTCAACCGACTGAGCCACCCAGGCGCCCCATTTGCATTCTTAACGCAGAGCCAGCTTGGGATTCTCTCTCTCCCTCTCTTTCTGCCCCTCCCCAGCTCATGTGCGTGTGTGCATGAGTGCTCTCTCTCTCTCTCAAAATAAATAAACTTAAAAAATATATTATTTAAAAAAATAAGTACTCTTTTTAAATCATTTGTATTGAAAAGTATAACACACATACAGAAAAGTACACAAAACACACGTTTAACTGAGTGAGTTGTTGCAAAGTGAACACCCCCAAAACCACCACTCAGGTGGGGAAACACAATATGTCAGTACCCCAGAAGCCCAACCTACATGTGCTGCCAGTGCAGAGCCCGATGAAGGGCTCGAACCCAGGAAGCTGTGAGATCATGACCTGAGCCAAAACCAAGAATCAGATGCTTCATGGACTGAGCCACCCAGGCACCCCAACCACCTAAGCTTTTATCTCTAAACATCATCGTTCTGTCTTGCTTATTTTTGAACTCTGTGGAAATGGAAATACATGCTCTATGAGGTTTTTAAAAATTTTTTAAAATTGCTTTATTTGTTTTTTTGAGAGAGCTCAAGAGAGGGGAGGGACAGAGAGAGAGGGAGACAGAGGATCCGAAGCGGGCTACGCGCTCTCAGCGTGCGGACTTGAACCCGCGAACCGTGAGATCATGACCTGAGACAAAGTCAGACACTTAACCGACTGAGCCCCCCGGGTGCCCCTCTACGAATTATTTTGTGACTGACTTCTTTCACTCAACGTTATGTTTACAACCTTCCATGTTGGTTATTGTTGGTTTTTTATGGCTGTGCAGTGCTCCATTAGAAGACTATTCCACTATTTATTTATTTCTTTATTTACGGGTGGTCATTTCCTTGAAGAAGTGACCGGAGCTCAGCACAGGGCTCAATCACAGACCGTGAGATGGTGACCTGAGCCGAAATCGAAAGTCAGATGCTCAACCGACGGAGCCCCCCAGGTGCCCGAAGATTTGTTTTCAAGGATTTTATTTTTTGAACTAAACTCTACATCTAATATGGGGCTCAGACTCACTACCTGGAGATCAAGAGTTGCCTGCTCTACGGACTGAGCCAGCCAGGCGCCCTTGGATTGTGTCCAGTTTTGAACTGTTATGAATAGAGCTACTATAAATTTTCCTGTATGTATCTGTTGGTGTATCTATGCACATGTTTCTAGCAGTTGTGTTCCTAAGAGCAGAAGAGCTGGGCCACAGCCTTGGCACGTGTTCAACTTTCATAGATACTGAAACAGTTTTCCCAATAATTGTACTCTTTTGCCAGCTGCCCATGAACATTTTAGTTGCTTCATGACCTTGTTCATTTACTTATTTTTGTTTTAAGTTTATTTATTTATTTTGAGAGGGAGAGAGAAAGAGTGAGCAGGGGAGGGAGGGGTAGAGAGAAAGGGAGAGAGAGTCCCAAGCAGGCTCTGTGCCATCAGCAGGGAGCCCAATGCGGGGCTCGATTTTATGAACCGTGAGATCGTGAGCTGAGCTGAAATCAAGAGTCAGACGGTTAACTGACTGAGCCACCCAGGAACCCCAATTTATTTATTTTTTAATTTAAAATTCTTCTTAGGGGCGCCTGGGTGGCTGAGCCGGTTGGGCGTCCGACTTCGGCTCGGGTCACGATCTCGCGGTCCGTGAGTTCGAGCCCCGCGTGGGGCTCTGGGCTGACGGCTCAGAGCCTGGAGCCTGTTTCTGATTCTGTGTCTCCCTCTCTCTCTGCCCCTCCCCTGTTCATGCTCTGTCTCTCTCTGTCTCAAAAATAAATAAACGTTGAAAAAAAAATAAAATTCTTTTCAGCTTTATTGATGTATGACTGACAAATAAAAAACGTATACATTTAAGGTGTACAATTTGATGTTCTGATGTATACGTGTGTGTGTGTGTGTGTGTGTATACACACACATTGTGAAGTGATCATCACAATCAAATTAATTTATCTATCACCTCACATAGTTACCTTTTGGAGGGGGTGTTGTTGAGAACACTTAAGATTTACTCTGTTAGCAGATTTCAAGTATATAATAGAATGCGGTTAACTATAGTCACCATCTGGAACTTATTTGTGTGGCATTACAAACTTTGTACCTTTTACCAACATGTCCCCATTTCCTCCCCCTGGTTCCCAGGTCCTGGCAACCACCAATCTACTCTCTGCTTCTATTAATTTGACTATTTTAGATTCCACAAATAAGTGAGATCATGCAGTATTTCTCTTTCTGTGTCTAGCTTACTTCACTTAGCATAATGTCCTCAAAGTTCATTCATATTGTCGCAAATGGCAGATTTTCTTATTTTGTTTTTGAGACTGAATGATATTGTAATATAGCATATTCTAATATGTTGCATTTTCTTTATCCGTTCATCTGTTGATAGACATGAAGATTGTTTCCATTTCTTGGCTATTGTGAATATTGCTTCAAGGAACGTGGGAGTGAAAATACCTCCTTGAGATACTGATTTCATTTCCTTTGGATATACACCCAGAAGTGGGATTGTTGGATCGTTTTTTAATTTTTTAAGAAACCTCCACGCCGTTTTCCAAAGTGCTATACCAATGTAGATTCCCACCAACAGTCTGTAAGAGTTCCCTTTTCTCCACGTCCTTGCCAACACATCTTTTGTTTTTTTGATACAAACCATTCTAACAGGTGCCAGGTGATACCTCATTGTGGTTTTGATGTGCATTTCACTGATGATTTGTGACATTGAAAAGCTGTATGTGTACCTGTTGGCTGATTGGTTTGCTAGTATTTTATTTAAAAAAAAAAAAACTCAGGGCTCTTGGGTGGCTCAGTTGCTTAAGGTCTCGGCTCAGGTCATGATCTCTGCTGTCATGAGATCAAGCCCTGAAGTGGGGCTCTGCACTGAGAGTGCTTGGGATTCTCTCTCTCTCCTCTTCCCCCATTTGCAGACATTATCTATAATTTTTCTTTCTGGTAAGGTCCTTTTGGTATCAAGGTCATATAGAACTCATAAAGGAAGTTACAAAGTATTCCTTTTTTTTTTTCCCTATCCTCTGAGTTTGTATAAGATTGAAATTATTTTTTCAATAAGTACTTGGAAGCATGTAACATCAGATTCAATTCCTAGTTTGTTCTAAGACTGTTCAGATTTTCTATTTCTTCTTATATCTGTTTTTGGTAAAATGTTTTTTCTAGGAATTAGTACGTTTTTGGATTTGTTTGCATAGCTTTTTATAGTTTCCCCTTACTATCTTTAAGTCTTCTGATTCTATAATGATATTCTCTTTCCAATTCCTTTTTTGAAATATAATTTATTGTCAAATTGGCTTCCGTACAACACCCGGTGCTCATCCCAACAAGTGCCCTCCTCCCTGCCCATCACCCACTTTCCCCTCTCTCCCACCCACCATCAACTGTTAGTTTCTTCTCAGTATTTAACATCCTCTTATGGTTTGCCTCCCTCCCTCTCTGTAGCTTCCCCCCTTCCCCTCCCCTGTCTTTCCAATTTCTGATATAGATTATCTGTGTTCTCCCTCTCTCTGGAACAAAGCTCATAGACTTTATTTGTTTTTTCAAAGAAAACAAGATTTGTCTTTTATTTTATTACTTTCTCCTCTTTATCCTTTTTTTAAACGTTTATTTTTGAGAGAAAGAGAGACAGAGCATGAGCAGGGGAGGGACAGACAGAGAGGGAGACCCAGAATCCGAAGCAGGCTCCAGGCTCTGGGCTGTCAGCACAGAGCCCAATGCGAGGCTTGAACCCATGAACCGTGAGATCATGACCTGAGCCAAAGTCAGACGTTTAATCGACTGAGCCACCCAGGCACCCCTCTCCTCTTTATCCTTTTTTGGGGGTTTTATTTGTTGTTCTTTTCTAGTTTTTTTTTTAAGGGTAGATACTTAGATAATGGATTTTTTTTCTTTTCTAGCACATGCCTTTAAAGCTATACATTGTTGGGGCGCCTGGGTGGCTCGGTCGGTTAAGCGTCTGACTTCGGCTCAGGTCATGATCTCACGGTCCGTGAGTTCGAGCCCCGCGTCGGGCTCTGTGCTGACGGCTCAGAGCCTGGAGCCTGTTTCAGATTCTGTGTCTCCCTCTCTCTCTGCCCCTCCCCCGTTCATGCTCTGTCTCTCCCTGTCTCAAAAATAAATAAACGTTAAAAAAAAAATTTAAAGCTATACATTGTTGGGGTGCTGGGTGCTCAGTGGGTTAAGTGTCTGACTCTTGATCTCAGCTCAGATCTTGATCTCACGGTCGTGAGTTCAAGCCCGTGTTGGGCTCTGTGCTGGGCGTGAAGGCTACTTAAAATAAATAAATAAGGGGCGCCTGGGTGGCTCAGACGGTTAAACGTCGGACTCTAGATTTCCGCTTAGGTCATGATCTCGCAGTGTGTGGGGTTGAGCCCCAAGTCAGGCTCTGTGCTGACAGTGCAGAACTTGCTTGAGATTCTCTCTCCCTCTCTCTCTGTTCCTGCCCTGCATTCTCTCTTTCAAAATAACTAAATAAACATTTAAAATAAACAAATACGCTAATTAATTAATAAGAAATAAAGCCATACGTTGCACTCTGTTCTTTGCTTTTTTTGCTGCCTCTCACAATTTTGAGGTCGTACTTTTACTATCCTTCATTCAGTTCAAAAGATTTTCTTTATTTTTCTTTGTGATTTCTTCTTTGACTCTTGGGTTATTTGGAAGTATACTGCTTAATTTCCACACATTTGTGGATTTTCTAGCTGCCTTTTCGGACTGATTTCTGGCTTAATTCCGCTGCAGTCAGTGAATGTATGATATGATTTCAGTACTTGGGGATGTGCTGAGACTTGCTTTATGGCCCAGTCCATCAGCGGTGTTAGTAAACATTCCATTTGTGCTTGAAAGCAATGTGGATTCAGTGGTTGTTGCAGGTAGTGTCTTACATATGTCACCTAAGTCAGGTTTGCTAATAATACCCTAATCTTCTGAATTATTATGGGTTTTTAGTCTTTTTCAGGTACAGGTGGGGGACAGCAGAGTATGCCACTCCAAACTATGCCATTCCTGATCAAGATGAGTTTGAGCGAAAGGCAATAGAAAAGAAGCAAACACGAGAAAAACTCTCTGCTTCACCCCCAGCCACCCCCGCCAGGAGGGACAGGATGATTCGCAACCAACCGAGACAACTCTAGAATCTTTTCGGTCTGGAGACAGAGCCAGAGGAGTCTATGCAGCAAACCCCACTCCCCCGTGTATTTATTTCCCCATAATTTGCTGTCCTTAGAAGCTCAGAGTCCTTTTCTTTTGTTTTGTCACTGCTCTGTAATTTATTGCTCTTTTGTAAAGATGCCGTGGAAGCCCAAGTTCTAACCAGCCCTTGGAGTTACTCATCGTGAAGACCTCTGTGTATGGGTGGTGCAGATTTTAATCAACTTCTGTCTGTCTCCCTCTTGTTCATTTGTCTTTTTCCAGTCTACTTTGCAGGCCCCAACCAAAGAAGCTAAGGGGCGTAGAGGAAAAACATTCTTTTCCTCTCCAACCATTTTGGCGACTCTGAAGGGACCGTAGAAGCCCGGGATGCCCTACTAGCTCTGGAACCTGCAGATGAAATCCTGGAACAACAGATAAAGGCTGGTGAGAGGTAAGAATTCATTTGTCAGGTCAACCTCCTGGATGTCTGTTTGTGGTCGCTGGTGGAGAGAGGAAGGTAAGAATTCCTTCTTGTCCTCCCCCGCCCCGGCCCGCCCCCCCCCCCCCCGCCAATTTAGGGAGATAACATTTGTGTGAGAGAGTTCTCTGGGTTTCTGCCACTTTGGCGATTTGATATTGATCCAATTCTCTCCCAAGAGCAGACGTTATTTTCCTTTGTCTTTATCTTTTGTGTCATCTGTCACAGCGGGGAGAATCGCGAGACGAAACATAAGCATAGGTCCCATAAGCCTCTTGTCTGAGTCGGCCTCACAGGTTGGTGAGTTTATGTCTCACCGGACTGACATCGATTTGGACGCATTATGCTGGGGGGTCACCACTAAAAAAAGACTAGATGAAATTCTCCTCTGTCTCACTTTGCGTCTTGAGAGTTTGGCTTGGATCCTGTAAGAGTCCACTTTCCTTGTTTTTTCTGCTTCCTCAGGACGGCAGGTCATTGGGACCTGTATCCATACGAGGCACGCCTTCGGGCAGGGAACGGAGACATGTCCTGACCAACTGTGCCGGCCATCAGGGGCATTTGCCTGGAGGAGGGGTCACAGTCCACAGGCACCCTTTGTAGTCTTTACCCCTCACTGCCTTGTCAGTGCTGGGACAGTCCCAGCCCAGCACAGCCTTCCTGGTAGTGCAGATTAGTGGGTCCGCAGTGAAAGACATCTAACTTTTGTCGGACACCGGAATTTCCTGCATGTGACAAGGGTCTTTGCTTCCTTTGACAATCCCTGGGAGAGACCTTTTTGGATCACCGGGGCTACATCATCTGCACCTGGTCTGGGGACTCATCTTGAGTCCATGGTAAAAATTTACTCTATGCCTGAAAAGTTGCCTCTGGGTTTTTTTCCCTTAAAAAGTCTTTCTGGGGTACCTGGCTGGCTCAGTTGGTGATACACGTGAAACTCTTGATCTCAGGGTTATAAGTTCGAGTCCCACGGTGGGTGTACAGATTACTTAAAAATAAAATATTTAGGGGCGCCTGGGTGGCGCAGTCGGTTAAGCGTCCGACTTCAGCCAGGTCACGATCTCACGGTCCGTGAGTTCGAGCCCCGCGTCAGGCTCTGGGCTGATGGCTCGGAGCCTGGAGCCTGTTTCCGATTCTGTGTCTCCTTCTCTCTCTGCCCCTCCCCCGTTCATGCTCTGTCTCTCTCTGTCCCAAAAATAAATAAACGTTGAAAAAAAAATTTAAAAATAAAATATTTAAACAATTTTTAATGTTTATTTATTTTTGAGAGAGAGAGAGAGACAGAGAGAGAGAGACAGAGTGTGAGTGCGGGAGGGACAGAAAGAAAGGGAGACACCGGATCCGAAGCAGGCTCCGGGCTCTGAGCTGTCTGCACATTATACATTTGTCTAAACCCACCGAATGTGCACCACCAAAGGGAACTCTAGTGTAAATTATGGACTTTGGGTGATTATGATATGTCAGCGAAGGTCCATTTATTGTAACAAATGTACCCTCTGGCAGAGGGGAGGCTGTGCGCGTGTGGGGACGAGGGCTACATGAGAAAGCTCCATACCTTCGTAAATTTTGCTGTGACTCTAAAACTATCCTAAACAATAAAGTGTATCATGGGGCGCCTGGGTGGCTTCGTCGGCCAAGTGTCCACCTCTTGATTTCAGCTCAGGTCACGATGCCAGGGTTCGTGGGTTCAAGCCCCACCTCAGGCTATACGCTGACAGTGCAGAGCCTGCTTGTGATTCTCTCTGTCCCTCTCTCTCTGCCCCTCCCCATCTCTCAAAATAAATAAATAAACATTAAAAAAATAAAGTGTATTAAAAAAATGTTTTTTAATGACTCAAAGCCTCCTCACCACCCACGGGAGCTTTCTTATTTAGCTCAGGACATTGCAGATACTGTAAAAAGCCAACACACGGGGAAAACAATTGTCCTACGTGTAAGAATAAAAGGGAGGGGGAATTAAGTAGTAATTGCCCTAGATTTCTGATAATAGATGAACGGGCCCCCTGAATTCCTTCTTAGAGAAAATCAGCATCTTTTCCCTGTCCTTTGAGATGTAAATGTTACTATACCTTTGAAATATGAACATCCAAGGAGAGAACTCTTGGCTATGCAGCCTCCTGAGACGGAAGGAAATAAAAAGGGGAGAAAGAACCGCTTGAAATCAACTGCCACTTGGTGTTTCCAAGAGGGCCCCTGGCCCAAAAGGTAGTCCCCACTCCGGAATACTGCATTTCAGGGCAAATGAAAATCCTAAAATTCTCTGCAGGTATTAGGAAAATGCTTGAGCCCTCACTGAGCGGGTAAGCTCAACGTGTTCCGTCTGCCAGAAACATAATTCCGATAAAAACCAAAATAAGGCAAGGATGAGACTCAAGTCGTCAAAATTAGTGAAATTCATGTTTCTGTGTTTATACCTAATTCATAGCTAAAATTGAGAATAAAAGCTGTAAGATCTCTGTTTGCCTATTTAGGTATTTATGTGGTGTACGTGTGATATCATTCTAGGTCTGCATGGTATTGCCCAAATTAATTTGTAAGAAAGTTCTACTAATTGACTTTAGAAAGTAAGTGATTGGGGATCCTGGGTGGCTGGTTGGTTAAGCATCCGACTCTTGGTTTTGACTCGGGTCATGATCTCACTCACAGTTGGTGGGTTCAAGCCCTACATCCGGTTCTGTGCTGACGGTGTGGAGACTGCTTGGGATTCCCTGTCTCCCTCTCTCTTTGCCCCTCCCCCACTCACACTATCTCTGTCTCTCTCAAAATAAGTAAATAAACTAAAAGAAAGAAAGAAAGAAAGAAAGAAAGAAAGAAAGAAAGAAAGAGGGAGAGAGGGAGAGAGAGAAAGAAAGTGATTTGGGGGGGCACCTGGGTAGCCCAGTCACTTAAGTGTCTCTTGATTTTGGCTCAGGTCATGGTTGTGGGATCAAGCCACTTGATGGGGGCTTGTTTAAAGATTTTCTCTCTTTTGCTTGCTTTCGCTCTCTAAGAAAGAAAGAAAAGAAAAGAAAAGAAAAGAAAAGAAAAGAAAAGAAAAGAAAAGAAAGAAGAAAAGAAAGTGATCAGGGATGCCTGGCTGGCTCAGTTGGTGGAGGCTGGGACTCTTGATCTTGGGGTTGTGAGTTCAAGCCCCTGTTGGGTGTAGAGATGACTTAAAAATTAAAAATTAAAAAAAGTAAGTACTTGTGTAAATTGAGTCTTCCTAACACTTTAAAAGAAAATTAAAACTAACCTCAGTGTTTTTCAAGTTCACACGATGTGGGATAACCTTTGGTCAATAAGGTTAGTTTAAGATTGTTGGTTAAACGAAAGTCAGTGTGCCTTCAGAATCGGCAGCACTAGACAGAATGCAGTTGTACAATTTTATTGTGCCTGGGTTTACTAGTCAAATGAGCTTCTGCTCCCTCTCCAAGATGTTCAAGATTATAAAATTATAAATTCAGCCTAAGAATAACATATACAATAAAGATGAATTGCTTGATGTATGTCAAGCAATTTTAGATGGCAGTAAAAATAAAAACAGGGGAGAAGAGAGAGACATATGTTTAATTTTTAGGTTTTTTTGCTTCTGTGATTTTTTGTGTGTGTGTGTGTGATACTTGCCTGATTTGTCAACAACAAAAAACCAGGAAGATGGCTAGATTTATTGAACGTCCCAGGAAGTTTTCCTGAGCTACCCACACATAATTGTTAAGACAAGTGAATTAAATAAATATAAGTGGAATAAATGTTTATAAAATTTTGTTTTAGTCTTTATTTTTGAGAGAGAGAGACAGAGTGTGAGGAGGGGAGGAGCAGAGAGGGAGACACAGAATCCGAAGCAGGCTCCGGGCTCCGAGCTGTCAGCACAGAGCCCGACGCGGGGCTCAGTCTCAGGAACTGTGTGATCATGACCTGAGCTGAAGTCGGACGCTTGACCGACTGAGCCACCCAGGCGCCCCTGGAATAAATGTTTATAAATGAACTTTTTAACAATAATTATGTTTTATAATATATGCACTTAAAAAATAGTTTCCAAAGTCTTTTTGGTAACTTAAAACCTTAAGTTATGCTAAGTTTAGTTAAATGATAGATATTCATTGACCATCTAGATCATTTCCAAAACAGATAAAATACTGAAATATTAATTGCTAAACATAAATATAAGTTTACCTACCTTGGCTTCTTAATTTTTACAGAGGGGCAAAGGATACTTGGATTTGTTAATGTCTTTTTTACCACACTGAGAAACTACACTCTGGAAAAAAAAAATCTGTAGGAATTATGAAATGGTATATAAATACATTTATTAATCTGAAGAATGCTGATATATGACAGTTCACAGTTGTCTGCTCCCCAGTTTTCACTGGAATTAAAGTCAGTAAGATTTAAGATTTTTTTTTTTTAAGATTTAAGAATTCTAATTAACATGTGAATAAGCTACAAGGATGCTATGCTTAAAGGAAAAAGCCCTATGTAGAGTATGCAAGGAAAGTAAGATAGGTTAAAAAAAATGTTTATTTTTGTGAAGAGAGTGAGTAGGGGAAGGGGAAGAGAAAAAGGGAGAGAGAGAATCGGAAGCAGGCTCTATACAGCTGTCAGCGCAGAGCCCCACATGGGGCTCGAACTCATGAACCCGTGAGATCGTGACCTGAGCCGAAATCAAGAGCTGGACGCTTAACCAGCTGAGCCACCCAGATGCCCCAGGACGATAGGTTTTTAGGGAAAGATGTGAGGTATGATGGGTGCATCGTTTTTAAAGATTTTGTGCTTAAGCAATCTCTGCACCTCAAGAGTTGCGGGCTCTACCGACTGAGCCAGTCAGGTGCCCCCTGATGGGTGCATTTTTGTTAAGGGAAAAGAAAAGTAATTTTTGTCCTCATTTAGGGGCTATTTAGGGTTGTTTCAGAGTGACAAAGAGGAGAATCAAGGTCAAAATCATGAATGGACATAGAAAGTTAAAGAGAGAGAGAGAGAGAGAGAGAGAGAGACTATCCTACCTTACGCTGTCAATCTGGCTAAAATTGCATGGATTTATTACAAGGGTCTAAAGAAGCTTTAATATCAAGAGAGCACCAGTGCAAAAGCAGAATTTGGTTTTCTTTCTCTGTTAAAAAGATAAGGTTTTCTAGGATTATTGGTCTGTTCTTTTTTTAAATTAAAAAAAATGTTTTTAATGTTTATTTATTTTTGAGAGAGAGCGAGAGAGCGAGCGAGTGAGCACCAGTAGGGGAGGGGCAGAGAGCGAGGGAGACACAGAATCCGAAGCGGGCCCCAGGCTCCGAGTTGGCAGCACAGAGCCCGACGCGGGGCTCCAACTCACAAACCGAAGTCAGACGCTTAACCGACTGAGCCCCCCGGGCACCCCGGTTTGTTTTTAATAAAAATTGCAAAAGGCATTTGTTTTGTTTTTCAATCGACTGAGTACTATGGCTAGGAAACGAAGACTGTTTTATCAAAATAATTTCCTGGGCTTTATGTTCTATCAAGTCTTCGATTCGTTAGGAAAACCGTGTCTTCCCAATATTAAAACAGCTAAGGGTTGTTTTTTTTTTTCCTCCTCCCCTCAGGTTTGTTACTTTCCACCTTCGTCTTTGAAACGTCTTATTGTCACTTCGGTAAGTGAGTAAGTAAGTATTGCTTCACAGCGATCTGCAATCCTAAGTCCTCAATTTACTATGGGGTTATGTGCCGACACATCCACTGTAAATTGCAAAATCATACGTTGAAAATGCCTTTAATGCATCTAACCTATTGAACATCAATAGCTTAGCCCCGCCTCCCTTAACTGTGCTCAGAACACTTGTACTAGCTTGAAGCTGGGGAAGATCACCTAACGCAAACACTGTTTCATAATCAAGGGCCGAATATCTCATATACTTTATCGAACACGGCACTGAAAGTGAGAAACAGAATGGCTGTGTGGACAGAGAATGGTTGTCACAGTGTGTCCGTTGTTCACATTTGTGAAGCTGTGGCTTCCTGCCTGTCCCCAGCGTCACCAGAGATTACCGTGCTGCATATCGCTAGCCTGGGAAGAGATCAAAATTCATGATTTGAAGTATAGTTTCTACTGAATGCGGATTGCCTCTGCACCGCTGTAGAGTTGAAAAACCCTCAGTCAAACCGGTATAAGTGACATCTGCAATCGAGTGTTCAAAACTTTGGTCGTTTTCTACAAACTGTACAAATCAAATTCTAAATAAAGTCTTTTTGATTTGAAACTAACTTTGGGATTTTTTTTTCTTGGAGGGAAATCTCCAAGGATTTGTTCTCTCACCTGGTAAAAACGGAGATGTTAAACTGATTGGGTTTATTTTATATGTTAAATGACACGGGAAGCATTGTCAAATACAAAGTGGTTTAACCTTCTTTAGGTGGTAATTGTATGGATATGTGTTATTAATGTACGTGTGTTAGCAATTGCAAGAAATTCCTAGAAATGTGTTAATGTTCTTACTATCTTGTCATTTCAATTGAAATCTTGTATGCCACAGAAGTTACAAAATGTCCTTGTCAATTGAATTATAATGAACCCTCATCAGACATTTAACTGTGGAATTTTAAGTCTTTTGTCATTCATAGGCAATTATTGTTTTACTCAGATGCTTTCCTGAAGTCTTTTATAATCAGTTACAATCCAAAACCTACAATCCAAAGAGGTTCATGGAGAAGCTTCTGACAAATACTCTGGAGTATAGTTTTCTGATAACTTTGAAATTTTGCCACTGGACTGGGTAAAAATTTCCAGAACTCCAGTAAAGAAACTGAAATCTAACTCAAGTTCAGGCAGAACAACATTATTTACAATAGTCAAGATATGGAAGCGGCCCCAGTGTCCCTCGATACACGAATGGATAGGGGCGCCTGGGTGGCTCAGTCGGTTAAGCATCTGTCTGGCTTTGACCCAGGCCAGGATCTCACGGTTTGTGAGTTTGAGTCTGGCACTGGGTGAGCTCAAACGCCGCATCAGGTGAGCCTGGCTTCTCTCTCTCCCTCTCTCTTTCTCTGCCCTATGTGGGGTTTTCTCTCTCTCCACCTTCGCTCACTTGCACCCTTTCTCTCTCTCTCTCAAAAAAATAGATGAATTGACTTCCCAGCTTTCAGAAGTGTGAGAAATAAATCCCTATTGTCTGTAAGCCACCTGGTCCGTCAGGTACTCTTCTAGCAGTCCGAGTGGACTAGGGCACTGCCCGATCCCTCTAGAATTCAGAAATTGTTATCGGGCCTTGTAACCAGTATACCATGGCAACGACGAAGCTTTGGGATGTCCAAGGCTAGGTCAGAGGTTTTGCGGTCCCTGCCTTGTTCTCGCTCTCCAACACTCTGTTGGAGCCTGGAGCTGCTGTTATCGAGAAATCTCCTCTGCTGGGAAGAATACGCGGAGGGATCCCGAGACTATAGTGAGAGGGGGAGGGGCTAAACTGAGCCGATATTTTCAGTTATTTTCTTCCGCAAACACTAGGCCTGAAAAGGAAGCCTTCTTGGATGTGCCAGCCCAGCCCAGCTGGGTGGGGACCACCCAGCAACGCTTGTCAATGTCCTGTGGAAGCTGAAGAATCAGCCTTGTGCACATTCTTGACCCCGAATATCGTGAGATACTCACAGTGCTTTTTTTTTTCCTCAAGGTTTATTTGTTTATTTGAGAGGGAGAGAGAGTGCGTGCGCAAATGCCCATGCACACGCGAGCAGAGGAGGGGCAGAGAGAGAGAGGGAGAGAGAGGATCCCAAGCAGGCTCCATGCTGTCAGCATAGAGCCCGATGTAGGGCTCAATCTCATGAATCGTGAGATCATGACCTGAGCCGGAATCAAGAGTCAGACACTTAACTGAACCACCCAGGTGCCCCCAGGGCCCCCCCCCCTTTTTTTTTAAATCACTAAGTTTCAGGTTAGTTTGTTATGCAGCAATAGCTAGCTGGAACAATACCAATACATGTCAAACACCTTTATTCTATTTACTTATTTGTTTCATTTCAGGTGCACAAAATTTAGATTTTCTTCCTCTTTGGTTTGTGTAAATTCTCTTTTATTTTACGATCTTTTTTCTTCTATTCTTCTGTCCCTGTAGGGATTTAATATAGGTATTTAACATATACTCTCCCAATCTACCACCTCTATTTATTTAGACATATGTCTCTTCTTTTTTAAAAAAATTTTCTAATGTTCCTTTATTTTTGAGAGAGAGACAGAGCACGCACAAGGGAGGGTCAGAGAGAGAGGAAGACACGGAATCCGAAGCAGCTCCAGGCTCTGAGCTGTCAGCACAGAGCCCGATGTGGGGCTCCAACCCATGAACCGCAAACTCAAGACCTGAGCTGAGGTCGGACACTGAACCAACGAGGCCACCCAAGCTCCCCGATATGTGTCTCTTAAAAACATAGGAAGTCCCATTCTTTTGTACCTACCTTTAAAGTTACATAATCGGTTTTGTCCTATAAATCACGTTCTGCTTTTTACATTTCTGCACTCAATTTGCAAGTTTCTCAGAGCTCACAATGTTGTTTCATGGAATTCGGGTTGTTTTTCCTGAAGGCTGCCTAGCATTCCCCTGAAAACGTGCTCCATCGTTCCCTCATCCATCCCGACAGTATTGGACCCCGCAATTTGTCATGGGACACATTGCCTTGTTGTAAAGGTTACAGGCTTTTGCAAGCCAGCGTTTTGAGACGGAGGGGAGAGACCGTCCTGTCGTAGACGGTGTGTGTCTTTATTTCACCAAGTACTCTCATATGGCGTTATAGTCATACCAGTATCACCTGAGGGGCTTTTGTTCCCCGTCTTCTCCAGAACTTGATAACATCTCACTTCCTGATTTTAGTGAAGTGGCGTCTCTTGTTCTGATTTGCGTTGTTCTCATTACTGGTAAGATCAAATGCTTACCGGCCCAGTGCGTTCCCCTGTCAGTGAATTCTCTGCCAAATCCTTTGCCCATTTAAAAACTTGGGTTTCTTATCTTTTTCTTGCTGATCTGCAGTTCTTGAATGTTCTAGCTATGACTCTGTTCTTGGCTTTCTACAGATTTCTCTCAGGCTGCCATTAGTCTGCTCATCTTGTCTACGGGGCACTCTCTTGAACTCAAATCTTTAAGTGGTCAAATGCATTGATTTTTTTCTCTTTACTTTATGCAATTTAAAAATCTTGTTTCAAAGATGCTGCCTCCCTCCTCACCCAAGGTGATAAAGCTGTTTTTCTGCTTTCCCCTGATAGATTTTCCCCTGAACCTGCCCCCATGCCATCGGAGACTCGGGGCCTCTCACCAGCAAATGCCCGGGCATCTTCGACCTTTTCTCTGAATGCTCCTTTCACCCTCACCTTCTTCTTTTTTTTCTTTTTTTAACATTTTTTTTTTAACGTTTATTGGGAGACAGAGAGAGACAGAGCATGAGCATGGGAAGGGCAGAGCGAGGAAGAGAGACAGAATCTGAAGCAGGCTCCAGGCTCTGAGCTGTCAGCACAGAGGCGGACACGGGGCCCGAACTCACAAACTGTGAGGCTGTGACCTGAGCCGAAGTCGGACGCTTCACCGACTGAGCCACCCAGGCACCCCCACCCTCACCTTCTTGCTCTGGAAGAATCCTGGCTTTCCCCAGGAATTCTACTGAACCCATGGTCATGGGCTCAATTGTAGAGTGCTTTGGGGTAAATTAGAAAAAAGCACCCCCTCTGGGAGGCAGAGCCCCCAGGCACAGGGGTGGTGAAGGGAGTGAGGACCCGGTCTCCTCTCCTGCTGACCCTCTACGCTGCACACCCGTGCAGGGCATACGTCCGGCTGAGTGTGGTTTTATCCTCGCCCTCATTATCTTTCACCTCCAAAAGTTCAATTCTTAGGGCATCTGGCTGGCTCAGTCACTAGAGGATGTGACTCTTGATCTCGGGTTTGTGAGTTTGAGCCCCACGTTGGGTATAGAGATTACTTAAATATAAAATCTTGGGGGAAAGAAAGCTCAATTAAAAATATATAGTTATTTATTTATTTTGAGAGAGATAGAGAGAGAGAGAGCATGAGCACGCGTGGGGGAGAGGCAGAGAGAAAAGGAGAGAGAGAAAAAAACCCAAGCAGTTTCCACGCTGTCAGCACAGACCCTGACTCAGGGCTCAATTTCATGAACTATGAGATCATGGCCTGAGCCCAAATCAAGAGTTGGACACTCAACAGACTGAGCCACGTAGGTGCCCCAAGAAAGCTCAATTAAAAAAAAAAAAATTAATGTTTACTTATTTTTGAGAGAGAGACAGAGAAAGAGTGTGAGTGGGGGAGGAGCAGAGAGGGAGACACAGAATCCAAAGCAGGCTCCAGGCTCTGAGCTGTCAGCACAAAGCTCGACGGGGCGCTTGAACTCATGAACAGTGAGATCGTGACCTGAGCTGAAATCGGCCGCTTAACCCACTGAGCCACTCAGGTGCCCCAAGAAAGCTCCGTTCTTAAACATTGTCCTCTCTGACCCCCTCCTCCCATATTTCCTGCTCCATCCGTGCCCCGACTCTGTGGGAACCTCCCGTACACAGAAGAGCATTTTCTCAGTGTGCACCCACCATTCCTTCTCTGGCCCCCCCCCCCCTCCCGACTACCCCTCCACTCAGCTCAGCTCCCACCGCTACATCATCATAACCATGCCCTTGGACCTCCAACGTACCTGGCAAAATTTTGCCCCAACTGACCTCCAACCTTCCACTAACTCCGCAGCGACACACGAACTAACTGCTGGAAATTCGTGATGATGCTTGAACCATCTCAGTTTTTTTTTTTTTTTTTTTTTTAACGTTTATTTATTTTTGGGACAGAGAGAGACAGAGCATGAACGGGGGAGGGGCAGAGAGAGAAGGAGACACAGAATCGGAAACAGGCTCCAGGCTCTGAGCCATCAGCCCAGAGCCTGACGCGGGGCTCGAACTCACAGACGGCGAGATCGTGACCTGGCTGAAGTCGGACGCTTAACCGACTGCGCCACCCAGGCGCCCCGAACCATCTCAGTTTTAATTTATGACCCAACATCTCCGAGTCTTACTGACTGTTCCTTCCATGAGGAATGATATTCCACCGGAGACTGAATGGCTCACTCCATTATTTAACTTAGGTCTCTGCTCAGACCACCCCTTCGGAAAGGCCCTTATCACACTATATAGAATTCCCCTCCCCCGGCCCCGTCTAGGCCCCCGGACACGGCTTTATTTTTCTTCCAAGCATATGTCATCTCCTAACATAATATTGTTGTTTCTCTTGCCCTTCCCCTACTTGAATGGAAGCTCGATAAAAGCTGCTTGCCTATTCTGTTCGGTGCTGTGTCCCCAGCCTGAAACCCACAGGAGGCATTTAATGAATATTTTTTGAAATGCATGATCGAGTGGCTCCAGGATGGATGTCCCCAAAGTGTTTAAAAAAAAATTGACATGTTATCTGACACGTGTGATAGTATTGAGAGGACTTTTGGAGTTCTGGTAGAGAATCTGGGTATGCATTAGTGACGGGCACATGGAAAACAAGCAGATTTAATGTTTTAAAAATGTCTATTATTTTTGAGACAGAAAGAGCTCAAGAGGGGGCGGGGCAGAGAGAGAGGGAGACACAGAATCGGAAGCGGGCTCCAGGCTCCGAGCCGTCAGCCCAGAGCCCGATGTGGGGCTCGAACTCACAAACCACGAGATCACGACCTGAGCCCAAGTCGGACGCTTGACCGGCTGAGCCGCTCAGGTGCCCTGGAAAGCAAGCAAGCAAATTTAAAAATAAAGCGATTACTAATTGGGGAAAAAAATAACACGAGGTTGTTTCCAGTAAAGAAATAGAACTATAGAACCATACAGGGCTGAGCTATGAATGTTCATGCAGTCATAGTAAGGTAAGCATTGAACGATGATTTAACTAAAAATTGTGACATACCCATTTTGGCTCCATGGCAAGCCTGCTTGGGATTCTCTCTCTCCCTCTCTTTCTCTGCCCTTTCCCCACTCGTGTGCACATGTGCTCTCTCTCAAAAATAAACATTAAAAATTTTTTTAATGAAATAAAATAAATATTAAGTTCTGTCATAATCCAATTGTGCTTTAATAAGTTGATCCCAACAGAACTCAAATGGTATTGTTCTATAGACGTATAGAAATTGTCAACTTAAACTTTCTGGGTAGAGTTTTTAAAGTATAAGATTTCTCTATTATTGACAGTAATTTAATATATTACGCTTATATTCACTGAATTTTATTTTTTGACAATCTTCTGCTCTGGGGATTTCAGACAAAAACAATACTGACAGTAAAATGATCTCAGCATGGGCCGCCTGGCTGGCTCAGTCAGAGGAGCATGTGACTCTTGATCTTGGGGTTGTGAGTTCGAGGCTCCCGTTGGGCATAGAGATTACTTAAAAATAAAATCTTTAGGGCCGCCTGGCTGGCTCAGTCAGTCAAGCATCTGACTCTTGATTTCAGCTCAGGTCATGATCTCTCTCGGTTTACAGGATCGAGCCCCATGTAGGGCTCTGCACTGGCAGCATGGAGTCTGCTTGGGATTCTCTCCTTCCCCTCTCTCTGCCCCTCTGCCCTCCCTTCCCCTCTCAAAATAAATAAATAAACTTAAGAATTGTTTAAATAAAAATAAAATCTTTAAGAAATAATACAAATAAAATAAAATTATCTCAGTTTGTCCAAAGACTTGTGGTCAGGTGGAGTTTAACAGAATATTGCCTGTGGTAAAAGAGAATGTCGTAGATAAACGTACACATTCAATTTTAAAAACAAGTCTGTATTTACCTATACAACCTAAAAAGCAAAAGGAAAATTATGCCGATACCTCAAAAGTACGTACTTCTCTATATTCCAACTTTTATTACTCTTATTGAACTCTATCAACAAATAGGTATTCTCCCTAATATATCCTCAGGGTATATTAAGACTCCTTTTCTTTTAAAAATAACCAGTGTTGGGTTCACAATAGTGCTGATCATGAAAATTGTCTAGATCTATATACTCGAAATCAGTACAAACATGTGACCCTAAAAGGAAGGGAAAAAGGGCTTATGGCCACAACACAATCCCCACGTGAGATCTAATTCTGTATTTTTGTCTAATTTTAAAATAAACTGGTTCTTCCTAAACCCCAAATGTTATTAGGTACTCACGAGTAAAATAATTAATGTGTCATAGGGTTGATACTATAATTTTACCATAGAAGATTTGATTATGTTTTAAAATTACAGTTTTTTTTAAAAAAATTTTTTTTCAACGTTTTTTATTTATTTTTGGGACAGAGAGAGACAGAGCATGAACGGGGGAGGGGCAGAGAGAGAGGGAGACACAGAATCGGAAACAGGCTCCAGGCTCCGAGCCATCAGCCCAGAGCCTGACGCAGGGCTCGAACTCACGGACCGCGAGATCGTGACCTGGCTGAAGTCGGACGCTTAACCGACTGCACCACCCAGGTGCCCCTAAAATTACAGTTTTTAAAGCTGTAAATAAGATAATAATTCAATATAGTTTGCCATAACGATCTCTCATACATATGTATACTTATATGCATGTGAAATATATATATATATATTTGTGTATATATATATATATATATAGAGAGAGAGAGAGAGAGAGAATAAACTTACCTTGCATTTATCACTTCCTATTTCCTGAACTATTAATTTTTAAAATTTCTGGGGCACCTGGGTGGCTCAGTCGGTTCAGTGTCCGACTTAGGCTCAGGTCATGATCTCACGGTTTGTGAGTTCTAGTCTTGCATCGGGCTCTGTGCTGACGGCTCAGAGCCTGGAGCCTGCTTCGGATTCTGTGTCTCCCTCTCTCTCTGCCCCTCCCCCGCTTTCACTCTCTCTCTGTCTCTCTCAAAAATAAATAAAACTTAAAAAAAAAATTCAAATTTCTGCCACAAACCCACATCCATTTACAAAGCTTAATATGCTATGTTTTATAGGTATGGTTGTATACACATATATGTGAGTCAGAACTAAAAGATACAACAAAGAGACAAACAAAAGTCCTGATCGGTCAGAACAGGAGGTGTGGCGGGGTAAACAGGGTTTGCTTTGGTAGACAAGTGGAGGTGATCTCACAACTCTCATGTAGGAAATTTGCACTCGCAACCATCACTGAACTGGAGAGGGGCCGATCCAAGTTCTTGTACCTGATGGTGGCCCACGTTTTTCACCCATTTCTTTTCATGCTAGCAGCTAAATACATCTGCCAAGTAAGAGGTAGAAATTGTAAGTTGCTAGAGCACTCTCACCTTTCATTGGAAAATAAATGTAAACAACTGGATCAAGCTCTCAGATGTTTATACAATCGTAGCAGAATCGGGAGTTATCACCAATACCCGTCACCAGGTTGATAGATTGACCATAAGGCCGCCAAGGACAGCTATACTATTAAATTTCAATACGCATGCACTAGTTACATTTTAGGTGCTGATATCACATTTCATCTCAGGATGAAACAAACAAGCAATTATAGTTTTCGCCAGGAGTTTTATTTTATTTTTTTTAATGTTTATTTTTGAGATAGAGTGCTTAAGTGGGGGAGGGACAGAGAGAGAGAGAGAGAGAGAGAGAGAGAGAGAGAATCTCAAACAGACTCCATGCTTTCAGCACAGAGCCCAACTTGGGGCTTGAGCCCACGAGCTGAAGTCTGATACTCAACCAGCCGAGCCACCCAGATGCCCCAGGTCCAAAGTTTTAATTAAGGCTTACTACTTTATCAAAGGAAAAGGGAAACAAATTGAAATGACAAAAGACTTTTGAAAGATCCCATCCCCCAGTCAGAATGTATTTGTTCATTGACGGTGGTATCAGGGTCACAAAATTTATTGGCCACATTACGAAGCGAGTCTGCCTCACCTGGATGGAGCAGGGACTTTGGAATACAATATAGGATTGAAAAAAAAATAAATGGGACAAATTTTGCACCGATTTGCACTAATTCACATGGCCAGATGCTTTCTTCACTCTACAGTCAACAAAACGATGGAATTCTCCCTCTGCAGAGTCAGGATAAGGCCCCTTTGATATTCTCTGCACATATTTATCAAGGGTAACCCGTATTTATTGATCTATTGAACACACTCTTGCATGTGTTTTTGAACACACTAAACGGGTTTTGTTTGGATGGGTTGATTATATTTGAACATGACTATCTTCACAAGAACGTTAAACCACCCCATGAGAGCCCCCACCTGAGGAACGTAACATTCTTTTTGTTAAATCATTCTTTTAATATTTATTTATTTTTGAGACAGAGAGAGACAGAGCGTGAGTGGGGGAAGGGCAGAGAGAGACGGAGACACAGAATCTGAAGCAGGCTCCAGGCTCTGAGCCATCAGCACAGAGCCTGATGCGGGGCTTGAACCCACAAACTGTGAGATCATGACCTGAGCTGAAGTTGGACGCACAACCAACCGAGCCACCCAGGTGTCCCAGGAACGTAACATTCTTTAAAACAATGCCACAAATATATTCCCTATGCCTGTATTTGCTTAGGGCAAAACAAGGAATAGATGAGCCACAAAATAAATAAAATGATTACCTATAGGAGAGGAAGGAAACAGAGCGGAAGGGACAGGGATAGAAGACACACTTCTCTGAATCGACCTTGTTTTGTAGATTCGACTCTCAAATTATGTGAGTGTTTGGCCTAAGAGTAAAACAAACTTAAATCAAAATGTATTGGCAATTTGTGTCTTCCTTTCTTTTTTCTTGATCAGTCTGTCTAGAGGTTGATCAATTTTATTGACCTTTTCAGAGAACCAGCTTTTGGCCTCATTGATTTTCTCTAATGTTCTCTAATGTATTGATTTTTGCCCTTATCTTATTTCTTTCCCTCTACTTACTTTGAGTTTAATTTGCTCTTCTTCTAGAAGTTTCTTCTTTCTTCATACATACTTGCACGGCTATAAATTTCCCTCTAAGGATGCCGCGTGTGTGTGTGAGAGAGATTTTGCTTTTAAATTACAAATCCAATTTCTTTAATACATACAGGGATATTCAGATTGTCTATTTCTCCTTATTCTGAGTTTTGCCATTTGTTTTTCTTGGTGACTTAAAATTTTTTTTAATTTAATCATTTTTGAGAGATAGAGACAGAGTGTGAGTGGGGAAAAGGGCAGAGAGAGGGAGACACAGAATCTGAAGCAGGCTTCAGGCCCCGAGCTGTCAGCACAGAGCCCAACACTGGCTCGAACCCACGAACCGTGAGATCGTGACCTGAGCCAAAGTCAGAAGCTTAACCGACTGAGCCACCCAGGCGCCCCTTCTTCATCTATTTGTAACGAAAACCCTGAGTTCACATGATACCTCCAATTCCAATCCAACCCGAGTGCACTGGAGTGCCCCCCCTCGCCCCCTGTACATGTTTGGAACCTGCTTCTCTGAAACTTGGTTCCCATTGTCTTTGCTATATTAAATTATATAATTAATCCCCTTGTATTGCTGCCCCCCCCATGAATGCCTCCCTCACCCCTCTTGGGCCCTGTCTCCCCCATGAAGAGTCACCTCCCCCAGATGAAACCCTTCTCACCCTTTACCTCTGTGCCCTCTAACCCTGTTCAGACTCTGATGCCCTCCGTGGGAGCACTCCCCTTACCCTGCCTGTGCTCCCCCTTCTCCGCGACACACTCTTATCCCCCCCACCTGGCCTCCCACACCCCAAGCCAAGCTGCCCATCCACGTGGACTTTGTTCTGCCCATCCAAGCTTTTTCAGGGTACGGAAGGCTGTTCTATAATGTTTGATACCCCTGGAAAAAAGATTTTACCTTGTTATATCTTCCAAATAGTTATTCCCAAATAGTAGTAACATTTATAGTTGGATTAATCCTTATCCTTGGTTCCTAACACATTCTCCAAGAAGGGCCTTTCTTTATATACTTAGTTTTAATAAAAAAAGTAAGTATTCGTTAACCCATCACCTGAAACAAAAGCAAGAACCATGGCAATATTTTATATCTAACATATGTCCTCGCCGTACCTCCCTTCCAGACTTCCCCCAAGATGAGTATCATCTGTCCCGCTATAGTTCATTCATCTGAGTACTAGAGATATTTGATTGAATGACTTTACCATCGTTAATTCATCTAGTCCCCTGTTAATGGGCATCTAGGTTATTTCCAGGTTTTGTTTGTTTGCTTTATAATTTTTCTCTTTTTCTTGGAATTCGGAAGCTCCTTCAGGGTGTGACAATGTGTGACTCTTTTCTCAGAAATTGTCCCAGCACCTGGAGGATTTTTTCGAACCTGACCCCTTTTATCTTTTTCAGTGTGAGGGATCCTGTCATGATGATTTCCAAGTTTTTGATATTTTCAATAATGCTGCCATCAACATTGTTTATGTGTGTCTCTGGGTGTGTATGTGTAAGAGTTTCTCTTGGATATATATCGAAGAGTAGACTTGGTCATAATAACTTCACTGTTTTCTAAAGTGATTGCTTCAGAGGTGCCTGGGTGGCTCATGATGTTGAGTGTCAGACTCTTGATTTCTGCTCAGGTCGTGATCCCAGGGTCGTGGGATCAAGCCCTGCATTGGGCTCCATGTTAAGCATGGAGCTTGCTTGGGATTGTCTCTCTCTCTCTCTCTCTCTCTGCCCCTTCCCCCGTTTGCGCACTCCCTCTCTCTAAAATAAAGTTAAAACATTTTTTTGAATGATCACATTAATTTACGGTCCCACCAGCAATGTTTAAGAAATATTTTAAAAAAAAATTGTTTTTAATGTTTATTTATTTTTGAGAGAGAGACAGAGCATGAGCGGGGGGAGGAGCAGAGAGAGAGGGAGACACAGAATCCAAAGCAGGCTCCAGGCTCTAGAGCCGTCAGCACAGAGCCCGACGCGGGGCTCGAACTCAGGAACTGCGAGATTATGACCTGAGTCGAAGTCGGACGCTTAACTGACTGAGCCACCCAGGCGCCCCAGGAGTGTCTTATTCTAATGAGGGGGACTCTGGCTGGGCTCCTGGATGGGGGCCGGTCACCAGGAAGACCAAGCCATGACTACAAGCTTGGAATTTTCAGCTCCCCATCCTCACCCCCAACCCACGTTTTCTTGAGAAGGGAAAAGGTTCTGAAAACCGAGCTCACGATCAGTCATGGGCAGGAGGTGAAACCCCATAGAAGCCGGAGTTATGGGGCTGGAGGACTTCCAAGTAGGAGAACGCAGCAGGTGCTAGGAGGGGGGTGCCGGCCGCGGAAGCCGTGCGCCCCTTCTCTCCACGTCGCCCTGCACGTTTCTTGCCTCTGACGTTCGTCTGTATCCTTGATCATATCCTTTTATAATAAACTGTAAACCGAACCATCTGTTTCCCTGAGCTCTGAGCCGCTTTAGCAAATCGATCGAACCCAAGGAGGGCTCCTTGGAACCTCCGATCACTGGCTGGTTGCTCAGAAGCACAGGCGACAACCCGGACGCCCAATTGGCCTCTGGAGCGTGTGCCTGGCGAGGGAGGGGGCAGTCTGGGGGACCGAGCCGGTAACCCGCGGGGTGTGACCCTATTTCCGGCTAGACAGTGTCGGAAGTGAGTTAACCTTGTAGGACTTCCGCCTCGTGTCCCGGAGAATTGTTTCGTGGGGGGAAAACCACACACGTTTGGTGACCAGAAGTATCCGAAGCGAGAGCGCTTCGTGTGGGTGATGAAGGACCACAAGGAAGGGACAGTAGGGAAGGCGTGTTTGTTTCCCACCACCCACCTCCCAGGACGTGGAAAACAGAGTTTTTCCTTTTTAACTTCTAAGTTATCAGAGTTTTGCTCAGGGATTATGATCTATATGATACCTAGGCATTGGCAGATACAGTGAGGTTTTCTTGATCAGTTTTTGTCAGCGTTTCATGTGTGATTGCAAGACAAGACTTGCGTTCTCTCCTTGTGAGAGGCAAAACTGTCTCTAGACTCATGAGATCAAATCTGCTCATTGTGTTGTTCAGACCTTTAACATCTTTGCCGAATAGTTTTCTGCCTGACCTATCGATAGTCAAGAGGGATGTGATGAAGTGTCCCATGTTGATGGAGGTACACTTAAGAATTTCTCAATCTTTATCAGTGTTTGCTTTATGTCCTTTATTAGGTGCGTATATGTTTTAAATTGCTACGACTTCTTGGAGAATTATGTCATTTATCCTGACACAGTGACCTTCTCCACCTCTGATAATGCTCTTTGTCCTAAAGACTATTTCACCTGGGGCACCTGGGTGGCTTGGTCAGTTAAGCATCGGACACTTAATTTTTTCTTTTTTTAATTTTTATTCATTTCCTGAGAGAGAGAGACAGAGTGTGAGTAGGGGAGGGGCAGAGAGAGAGGGAGACAGACACAGAATCTGAAGCAGGCTCCAGGCTTTGAGCTGTCAGCACAGAGCCTGACTTGGGGCTCAAACCCACAAACCATGAGATCATGACCTGAGCCAAAGTCATACACCTAACTGACTGAGCCACCCAGGCGTTCCTCTTACCTTTTTTTTTTTTTAATGTTTTTTATTTATTTTGTGGGGGAGAGAGAGCACAAGCAGGGGAGGGGAAGAGAGAGAGAGAAAGAGAGAGAGAGAGAGAGAGAGAGAGAGAGAGAAGCCCAAGCAGGCTCCACACGGTCAGTGCACAGCCCCCGATGGGACTCGATCTCATGAACCGTGAGATCATGACCTGACCTGAAATCAAGAGTTGGACACTCAACTGACCGAGCCACCCAGGCCCCCCTTAAAATGTTCTTAAGACAAGTTTGATCACTTTCAATTCTTATCTCTCTTGAGGCATCTATTAGATTTGTGTCTCCTATTCGAACACTTTATGCCAAAGTATTTCTAGCATGAAACTTTCTGTGCCAAAGCATCTCAGGCCTGGTGTACCTGATATTTTTTTATCATGCCTGTCTATTTGAATGGAAGTTTGGCTGGATGTAAAATTTTATGTTTCTAAATCCTTTTCCTTCAATAGTTTGAAAAGAAGGCTCTTTTGCCATTTTGCATCCAGTACTAGTATTGAAAAGTTGATGTCATTGGGGCGCCCGGGTGGCTCCGTCGGTGAATGTCCAACACTTGATTTCAGCTCAGGTCATGATCTCACAGTTCATGGGTTCGAGCCCCACATCGGCTCTGTGCTGACAACATGAAGCCTGTTTGGGATCCTCTCTCCCTCTCTCTCTGCCCCTCCCCCTGCTCTCTCTCAAAAATAAATAATAAAACATTTTTTAAAAAGTTGATGTCAATGTGATCTTGGTTCCTTTGATAAAATCTGTTCTTTTTCCTGTAAAATTTCAAGTTTCTCTTTGTCTTTGACGTTCACAAATCTCACTATTACTTCTCTAGGTGCGGGTTTTCCTTATCTCTCTTCTGTGGCCCTCGTGGCCCACTTAGCTCTGCAATCTTTCTTCTTAGTGTAATTCCAATGAATTTGTCTTTCTTATTTTTGTTTTCGGTTATTTCCCCCTCTAGAGTTTCATCTATTTTTTTCTGTGTCTGTTTTCTATGGGCTGTATTTCTTTGCAGCGGGCAGAATAATGCCCTCCCAGAGACAGCCACCTAATCCCCAGAACCTGTGACTATATTACATCCCTTGGCACAGGGGAGTTAAATCTGCAGATAGAATTCAGGTTGCTAATCAGCTGATCTTAAAATAGGGAGATTATCCGGGATTATCCAGGTGGGGCCAATAGAATAATGTGAGCCCCCAAATGTGAAAGAGGGAAGCAGGAGAGGCGTGTTGGAGTGATGAGGCGTGAGATAGACTCAGTCACGCTGGCTTGAGAAATGGAGGAAGGGCCACCAGCCCAGGACCGGGGCGCCCCTCCAGGCTGGAAAAGGCAAGAGAGTGGATTCTACCTTACAGCCTCCAGGGGGCACGCAGCTCTGCCCACATCTTGATTTTAGCCCAGTGAGACCCATCTTGGACTTTTCAACTTCTGGAACCGTAAGCTAACAAATTTGTGTGTTTTAAGCCACTAAGTTCGTGGTCATTTGTCATAGCCACAATAGGAATCTAATCTACCTAAAAAAAACCCCAGCAACGACACAACTAATACACTTAAGAAATTGTTTTTCTTGTTACTTTTTCTTTCTTAGGGAAATTTACTAATTTAAATGTATTATAGGGGCGCCTGGGGGGCTCAGTGGGTTGAGCGTCCGACTTTGCTCAGGTCATGATCTCACGGTTCGTGGGTTCGAGCCCAGCGTCGGGCTCTGTGCTGACAGCCAGGAGCCTGGAGCCTGCTTCGGATGCTGTGTCTCCCTCTCTCTCTGCCCCTTCCCTGCTCATGCTCTGTCTCTCTCTGTCTCAAAAATAAATAAACACTAAAAAAAAAGTATCATACATTTTTAATTTTTTTTAGTAAGCTCTACGCCCTGTGTGGGGTTGGAACTCACGACCATGAGGTCAAGAGTCTCACGCGGTACCTGTTGAGCCAGCCAGCTGCCTCTCTTGCTCATGCCCCTCTTTTTCTACCATTTGTTTACTATTTTTGGTGTTTACCATTACTATTTTTGTAATTCTGGCGGTTAACCCTGACGTGTTCACCTCTCTGTAGTGTTGTCTATGTGCTTCGTGTTAGAGTCCTATCCTTGTACAAGTCTCGTATAAAAAACAGCACCCTCCCCCTCCCCTCCTCCACCGTTTCCTCCTCACCAGCGGAAACCACTTTCACTCCCGTAGCAGATTCTTCTTATACTCACTTTATCTCTCCATAATATGCGTGTACCGCTCCTTCGTGATTTTTCAGTTTTGGTCATCATCTGTTGACTTTCCACCGGAGAGGATAAAGATTGGACTCTCCCCGCAGCGCGAGTACCCTCACCCCTCCACCCCCCCCCACACCCCTCTTCCCAATCTCCCGAGCTGGTAGGAGATAGAAGAATGAAAGAATAAACTTTGGTTATGTTCTCATAGCCATGGAGATGAATGAACTATAGCTCCAGGCAACGACGGGCCTGAAGCTCGACAGCCTAATAATTAGTAGAAAAGCCCGTCTCAGACGACTGCACAGAGTGACGGTATTGTTTTATGTAAGATTCTAAACTAAGTGAAACAGAACCATCTGTTGCTCAGGCACCCATATATGTGATAAAGCCTTTTTTTTTTAAAGTTTATTTATTTATTTTGAGCGAGACAGAGACAGTGTGAGTGGGGGAGGGGCGGAGAGAGAGGGAGAGAGAGAATCCCAGGCAGGCTCCAAGCTGTCAGTGCAGAGCCCGATGCGGGGCTCGAACTCACGAAACCATGAGCTCACGACCTGAGCCAAAACCGAGAGTCGGGCGCTTAACTGACTGAGCCACCCAGGCGCCCCACTGATGAAACCATTTTTTTTTTAAGTTTATTTATTTATTTTGAGAAAGAGAGGCAGCATGAGCAGAGGAGGGGCAGAGAGAGAGGCAGAGAGGGAGAATCCCAAGCGGGGGCTTGGAATTGTCAGTGCGGAGCCGACGTGGGGCTCTAACCTCCGAACTGTGAGATCATGGCCTGAGCTGAGACCAAGACTCGGGTGCTGAACTGACTGGGCCGCCCAGGCGCCCCAATAAAACCATATTTTAAAAAGCAAAGAATGACAAACACGAATTTCAGGATGGCAGCTACCTTTCATTGGGGGGTGCCGGGGGGATGGGAAAAACAAGGAGGCTGCAGACAGTTGTTGGCTCCCCGGCTGCTGGGTTTACGGGAGTTCATGATGAAAACGGATGCAAACTGCACACACAAAATGCAAGTCCAAGAGAACCACGTGCCTGAGATGCGCGAGGATAGTGTGTTCTTGGCTCTGTAAAAGTGTTCGCGGCAGTACTGTGCTTCTCAGCAAAGCTTCTGGAACATTTCATCAAGTTACATTGTTCTGTAGATCATTTTCACTCTTCCATTTTCTCAGTTTTCTCTGCCTGGGCTAATTGTGGGACCGTTGGACCTTCTGGATTGATCCTCTGGGTTGTATCTTCTCTCTCCTTGTCTCTTCCTCTGTTTGTAGGAGATTTCTTCGACCTTAATTTCTAACTCTCCGCCTCTACTGTCAGGTTTTTAACTTCCAGAAGCTTATTTTTTATTCCCATTAATTTTTTATTCTATGGTGTCCTTTTTCCTTTCCTTTCTTTCTCTCCCTTTCTTCCTTTCTTTCTTCTTCTTCTTCTTCTTCTTCTTCTTCTTCTTCTTCTTCTTCTTCTTCGTGGATCCGGTTTTCCTCTCTTTAAGGATTTTTTTAATTCTTTTTTTTTAATGTTTATTTTTGAAAGAGAGAGGGACACAGAGCACCAGTGGGGGAGGGCAGAGAGGGATTGGGAGACACAGAACCCGAAGCAGGTTCCAGGCTCTGAGCTGTCAGCACAGAGCCCCACACGGGGCTCAAAGCCACAAAGCACGAGATCATGACCTGAGCTGAAGTCGGACGCTTAACCGACTGAGCCACCCAGGGGTCCCACTTTTTGTTTTTTATCCTTGGTGTCATGAAATATCACCACACTGCCTCTAAGTGTAGATGATTTTTTTCTTCCTTTTTGATTGGTTTGTCTTTCTGCTGTATGCTTCACGTTTTAAGTGTGTCCATTCTGACTTTGAGGGTTTTTTTTTTTTAACGTCCAATTTACCTTTTAGCCAAAATCTCTAAGTATTATTTTTGAATGCAAATTTCTCCTCTTATCCATCTGAGGGTATTTTATGTAAGTAATCTAAAGTCTTATGGTTTCTTCTGCTTGTTGGGTTTAGGATCTGTGAGTCGATATGTTGTTAATTCACAAATATTTTTTGACTCTTGGATGTGTGATTGTCTTTGTGTAGTTCTCCTTTTGGCTTCCACGGAAGACTCTGGCAATGGCTACCGATAGACGTTCCTCACTTCTTGCTTCCTAACAAAACCCTGACGGTGTTTGGGCAGTCATATGCCCAGCCAGCTCAGGTGACAGATCCTGATTGTACTAAGTCACCTGGGATTCCAGTGACTCTCTTTCCCAGCCTCCCCTGCAGCTATATCTGGCATGTGACAAACTTCTAGCCAATGAGATATAAGTGGAAACCTACCGAGAGATTTCTGGGAAATCTTTCACTTCACTGTAAAAGGGACACTTGTGTGAAGAAAAGCCAACGATACTGCCTCTTTCCCTTTCTTCCTTCCTTTGACATAGATGTAATACCCGGAGCACAGCAGCCATTCTGCGACCATGAGGCAGCTCTACCCTAAGGATGGTGAAGTGGAAAGTCTGAAATCTATTTTGTGGATAGCTTTAATTGAGTCAGAGCTGCCAAACCCCAAACCACCTTGAGACATCCTGTGATGTGATCTACTGAAATGTCTTTTGTCTTGAGCCACTATTAGTCATATTTGCCGTTACTTGTTAAAGATTTGTGACAAACGTGGCCAATGTGTGTGAACACTAACTGTTTCCTACATCCCAAATCCAGGGATTATGGTGGAGGAATAAAAGACTCTACTGGGTGGGGTGAACCAAGAGCCTATGTCTATGACCAGAGAGGCTCCTCACTCCCAAGTATTGGCGGACTTCCTGATCACAGCCATCATTTGTAAGCTCAAGTGCCCGCCTGACTCTGTTGTCCTCTTCTTGGCACAATAAGGGGGAGGAAACCAGAGAGCCAGACTCCTGTTCTTACTGTGGAGCTGCAACAAACCACCTTCGAGTAGTTCCTGGGCTTCTTTCTGTTTCCTGTCTCTGCCATTTCCGAGCTTGGAGCCTCTCAGCTGCTCTCGACTTCTATAGCGGTCTTCTCTTGCATGTAGTTTATGCTGTGGTTTCCTCCTTCAATCTAGCCTCATTCTCCTTCTGTCTCTCAAGAGTTCCTGATCATTTCTGGTCTACTGAGAGCACTCGTGTTCCACCGCCGCCACAGTATCCGTGTGTGCGCGAGTGAGTGTGCACCCGTGTCTGTCCACCTCACGCCTGATCCGATAGTGATGGTGTATATTGATGACAAAAAAAAAAAAAAAATAGCCTCACTGTTAAATATCTAAACCCTCTCCTAGGAATCTCTCTGAAGAAATAGCAGAATTGCAATCAAAGTTTTCTATTCAAAGATTTTCTTTCCAGCACCGTTAATAAAATCAAGAGGATTAAGGTCTCAGAAAGTGTTAGAATCTTTCCAAGAGCATGTGACAGCACAGAGCCCGCTTGGGATTCTCTGTCTCCCTCTCTCTCTCTGCCCCTCCCATTCTCGCTCTCGCTCTCTCTCTCTTGAAATAAAGAAATAAAGTTAAAAAAAAAAACTTGCAGGATGGATGTCAGCAGTGTGGAAGAAAATTCCAGAGGCTCTGGCAGATCTCTTACTTAATCTCTGCATTAAGAGATCCTGTGTCGGGGCGCCTGGGTGGCACAGTCGGTTAAGCGTCCGACTTCAGCCAGGTCACGATCTCGCGATCTCGTGGTCCGTGAGTTCGAGCCCCGCGTCGGGCTCTGGGCGGATGGCTCGGAGCCTGGAGCCTGTTTCCGATTCTGTGTCTCCCTCTCTCTGCCCCTCGCCCGTTCGTGCTCTGTCTCTCTCTGTCCCCAAAAAATAAATAAACGTTGAAAAAAAAATTAAAAAAAAAAAAGAGATCCTGTGTCAACAACACTCTTCATGCACAGACAACTTTGAGTTGAAAAGGGATTCCAGAGGACCCTCTGCATCAGTCTCTTCTGTAAAGAAGTTTTAGGAGCACTTGCCAATTTACTCCCCTTCTATTCTCCCTTTGACCTACGCACGAGAGCGATATATGATAAAAATGCACGTCTACGTAAGTCTAACACGAGCTTTTTCAAGAAGTAGAAACCCAAATTCTAAATTATAAGAAAGCATCGTCCGTAACTTAATTGGAAGCTTGTTTTTCTTTCTCGGGAGTACCTAAAATAACAGTGCATCTTACAACCGATGGCATTCATTTCAGCGAAATGCAAAATTACCGAAAGAATGAAGAGAGAAAGAAGGAATTACTACCCAGCTCCTGACATTCAGAATAGAATTACACAGCAAGACATGAGCCTTGCAAAACAGGAGGCTGTCTTTAAAGAAAAGATCTTCTAAACTATTTTCTTTTGATCCTGGGCACCCCCGCCACCCCCTGCTTCAGCATTTCAACAGCCAGGCTCAGAAGACTCAGCCTGTGGGGTCCTCCCTTAGCGGAGGAGATAATCCTTCCAGCTCTGGAAGGCAGGCTGGAGGCTTTCTGCTCTAGATGGTGGGACGGCGGGGGGGAGTCTGCCTGTGTTGGGCCCTGGGAAAAACAGGAAAATGAAAGCAATGGGGGAAGAGAGCCCAGGCAGATAAATCAGCAACTCAGGGCACCCATGATGGAGGGGGCTTTGCCCCTCTTCCTGCTTGGAGTCCCGGGAGGAGGCCGCCTTACACCCAGCCCTGTAACTATCCCAGGTGGGGGGCCCTGCGTCTGACTCCCCCGGCCCCTGTATTGCCCCCAGATGGGATCGCGGCCTAGCTAAGAGGGAGCCGTGGAGTTGCTGGAGGGGATCACTGTGATGTGACTCAGAAGGGACCTGAGGAAACCCATGGCCAAGGAGCCCAAGCCTCCCTTCTCTGGGATCCCCTGCCTCTGGGATCCCAGAAGCCACACTCCTTCCCCCTCCTTCACAGGCTCCAACTTGTCAGTAGTGGACGCCTGGCCACCTTTTCTTAGACTGAGCCTCACAGATGAGGATTATTGGATAGGACTAATAATTGAAAGGTCACATTTTTTCCCCATGCCAGCCAGAGAATAGGACATGGGGAGACCATTTTTCCTTCACCGTCCTCCCCCCCCCCCCCACAATATAGTTGCATTTCAGGACGCCTGGGTGGCTCAGTGAGCTGAGCATCCAACTCCATTTCAGCTCAGGTCATGATCTCTTGGTTCTTAGGATCGAGCCCCACGTCAGGCTCTGTGCTGATAGCGAGGAGCCGCTTGGGATTTTCTCTCTCCCTCTCTCTCTGCCCCTCCCCCCCCCAAAGAAATAAATAAACATTAAAAAAAAAGACCCTGCTACATTTATAAAAATGAGAGCTAGAAAGAACTTTGATGTACTGCAACAAAAGGATGGTTTAGCAAGTTATTACAGGTGCATAGAATGTAACTTTACTGAAAAAAAAAAAAACCCAAAAACCCAAAAAACTTTACGTAGTTATTAAAATGGTCTTTGCGGACTATTTTAATGATACGGTAAGTGGGAGTCAGGAAATAAATGTGTATGTACTGGAAGATCTCAGTTATATATAAAAAACAGGCTGGAGAAAATTCACTAAAATGTTAACAGCGGTAACTTTGAATGGAGAAGTATGGGTGATTTTAATTCTTTATACTTCTCTGTATTTTCTAAATTTTCTGCAATGAGTACGTAGAGCCAGAAAGAATAATAAAAACATTTCAAAACAAAATCTTACGTAAAAAAAATTTTTTTAATGTTTATTTATATTTTGAGAGAGAGAGAGAGAGAGAGAGACAGAGTGTGAGTGGGGGAGGGGCAGAGAGAGAGAGGGAGACAGAATCCAAAGCAGGCTCCAAGTTCTGAGCCGTCAGCACAGAGCCCGACGTGGGGCTCGAACTCACAAACCGTGAGATCATGACCTGAGCCGAAGTCGGACGCCGAACCGACTGAGCCACCCGGGTGCCCCCAAAATCTTATTGTTTTAAATGTTTGTTTATTTTACCTGGACAGACAGAGAGAGAGCGTGCATGTGTGTGTGAGTCAGGGAGGGGCAGAGAAAGAGAATCCCAAGCAGGCTCCCTGCTCCCAACGCAGAGCCTGACGTGGGGCTCGATCCCACCAACTGTGAGATCATGACCCCAGCCGAAATCAAGGGTCTGACACTTAACCAACTGAGCCACCCGGGCGCCGCCCAAACAAAATCTAACACAGCAAATGTCACAAACGGGTTTCTGAAGCCCCTCGCTCTTCTCAAACGTAACCCATTGGCACCAGGATGTGGACAGCTTGGCTGAAGGACAGACTGTGGCGAATGATCACGTCTCCCTGCTCCCTACTATTCGGTCCAAGTATGACAGTTTGCGGGGTAAAGCTGACAGGCTATTTCTGTAACACTTGCCCTCGAAGCAGAAATATAGCAGTAGTTTCTCCCAGATTGTTCCCAAAGCTCACCATTTAACACCAGCCATTTCTTTATGAACACGGCAGTGAGGAATGTTCCGTTGACACGGGGACCCGCGCTGGCAGCTCTCGGAGGACCCCTGACTCTGGCGTTCTACTCCCCAGAGACAGTCTACCTCTCCGTAGGCACCTAAGACAAACACAGATGTAAATACAAGCAAAATGTGACAATATGGAGAAGACGGCCTGTCTGTCTGGTCCGGCGGGACAGTGTCCAGTGGTCAGAGCAGGGGAGCGTGGCAGAGGCCCCTGAAGTGACCCTCCCGGGAATCGCCCTGACCCATCCTGCCTCTGCTCTGTGAAACGGTTTCCTTTACAGTCAACATGACGTTTGCGACTTTGAGTCTGGGGATATTTATTCTCTAAAGCCCAGCATCTTGCAGACAGCGTCAAGAAGGAAAACAGGGGCGTCTGGGTGGCTCAGTCCGTTGAGCATCTGACGCCTCATTTTGGCTCAGTTTGTGAGTTGGAGCCCTGCATCGGGCTTCTCACCGTCAGCAGGTCATACCTGCTTGGGATTCTCTCTCTCCCTCTCTCTCTGCCCCTTCCCAGCTTGATGTCTCTCTCTGTCTCAAATAAATAAACATTAAAAAAAAAAAAGGTTAAAAAAAAACAAAACAAAAAACAAAACCAACCCAAGAGCTAACTAACACCGCATCGGGAATCTCAACACCATGGTTCTCCTTGACACGCCTGTGCCCAGTATGGGGGTTTCTAGTCTAGGGAAGAAATAGGTTTATTCCCTTCCTAGAAACAGGCATGGTTTAGGTGCTCCGGGCAAATCAATCACCCCTGGGGGAGCAGCAGGGGCTCATCCGTTGGAAAAGGACACCCTTTACTATTCTGGAATGTGAGTCTGGCGATAAATGGGAATCTTAAGGACACCTTGCTTCAAGGTTGGGGGTTGGTTACTGTCACTCAGATTGGCCTGGAGATTCCTGCTGAGCAGAGACAGACCTGCCTGGGAGCCCAGCATCATCATGCCCTAAGCCTTGAAGGTCAAGGGTCACCCCAGGGGCTCTAATCTGTCTAGAATAGGTGGATACACCTGGGAAAATAAGTGTGGGAGGAAAACTCAAGGTTAAATTGACATGAGTTACAAAGTGGAACTTGCCCTACTGCTTACCGGACTGTCTTATGGAACTACAAACGTTAAAATGGGGCGGTACCACAGGGACAGATCAGTGGGCCAGAATAAAGAGCCAAGGGAGGGGCACCTGGGTGGCTCAGTGCTTGAGCACCTGACTTCAGCTCAAGTCATGATCTCACACTTTGTGAGTTCGAGCCCCACATCGGGCTCTGTGCTAGAGTCTGGAACCTACTTCAGATTCTGTGTTCCCCTTGCTCTCTGCCCTTCCCCCACTCACTCTCTGTCTCTGTCTCACTCTCTCTCAAAAATAAATAAACATTTAAAAAAATTTTTTTTAAAAAGAGCCAAGGGGGAATAAAAAGGAAGAAAAAGCCATGAAATATTTGCGAGTAGAGTATCCATATTAAAAGAAAAGGAAAGGGAAAAGAAAGGATAGAACCAAGGTGGCATTTCAAATAGGGATGTATTTCGTTCTGAATATAATGACAAATTGGGGGTGGGCCTTATCAGGAGCTGCTACAGATGAGTAAGAATTAGCTCATATTTAGTAACTATGGACTCCATGGCTTACATACATGGTTTCGAACACCCTCCTGGCTTTGGTCTTCTGTTCTAGTTTAGTTTGGGTCTGGATTTTTAAATTTTTACTTCAATTTTTTTTTTAAACACATGGTAAGTGCTTTAGTTTTTTCTTTTTAAAATCATCATCATTATTATTATTATTATTATTATTAATCATGGTAAGAATACTCTTTAATTCCCATCCCCTGCTTCCCCCATCTCCCACCCACCTCCCCTCTGGAGGGCTCCCCTTTCTCCACATCCTTGTCAACACCTGTTGTTTCTTTTGTTGTTCATTTTAGCCCTTCTGACAGGTGTGAGGTGATATCTCAGTGTGGTTTTGATTTGCATTTGCCTGATGATGAGTGACGTGGAGTATCTGTTCTTGCGTCTGTTGGCCATCTGGATGTCTTATTTGGAGAAATGTTTGTTCATAGTCTTCTGCCCATTTTAAAATTAGATTATTTGTTTTTTGAGAATTGAGTTTTATAGGTTCTTTTATTTTATTTTATTTTTTTAATTTAATTTAATATTTATGTATTTATTTATTTATTTATTTATTTATTTATTATTTTTTAAAAATTTACATCCAAATTAGTTAGCATCTAGTGCAACAATGATTTCAGGAGTAGATTCCTTAGTGCCCCTTCCCCATTTAGCCCATCCCCCCTCCCACAACCCCTCCAGTAACCTTCAGTTTGTTCCCCATATTTATGAGTCTCTTCTGTTTTGTCCCCCTCCCTGTTTTTATATGAATTTTGTTTCCCTTCCCTTATGTTCATCTGTTTTGTCTCTTAAAGTCGTCATAGGAGTGAAGTCATATGATTTTTGTCTTTCTCTGACTAATTTCACTTAGCATAATACCTTCCAGTTCCATTCACGTAGTTGCAAATGGCAAGATTTCCTTCTTTTTGATTGCCGAGTAATACTCCATTGTATATATATACCACATCTTCTTTAGCCATTCATCCCTCGATGGACATTTGGGCTCTTTCCGTACTTTGGCTATTGTTGATAGTGCTGCTATAAACACGGGGTGTACGTGTCCCTTCGAAAGAGCACACCTATATCCCGTGGGTAAATGCCTAGTAGTGCAATTGCTGGGTCGTAGGGTAGTTCTATTTTTAATTTTTTGAGGAACCTCCATACTCTTTTCCAGAGTGGCTGCACCAGCTTGCATTCCCAGAGTTTTATAAGTTCTTTATAGATTTTGAATACTAACCCTTTATAGGATATGTAATTTGCAAATATCTTCTCCCATTCAGTAGGTTACCATTTAGTTTCATTGTTTCCTTTGCTGTGCAGACACATTTTATTTTGATCTAGTCCCAATAGTTTATTTTTGCTTTTGTTTCCCTTGCCTCAGGAGACGTATCTAGAAAAATATTATGGCCAGTGTTAGAAAATTATTGCCTGTGTTCTCTTCTAGGATTTTTATGGTTTCAGGTCTCACATTTAGGTCTTTAATCCATTTTGAGTTTTATGTGTTGTGAAAGAAAGCGGTCCAGCTTCATTCTTTTGCACGTGGCTGTCCAGTTTTCCCGACATCCGTTTGTTGAAGAGACTTTGTCCCATTGTATATTCTTGCCTCCTTTGTTGAAGCTTAATTGACCATATAATCATGGGTTTATTTCTGGGTTTTATGTTTTACTCCATTGATCTGTGTGTCTATTTTTGTGTCAGTACCATACTGTTTTGGTTACTGTAGCTTCATAATATAACTTGAAGCCCGGAATTGTGATGCCTCCAGCTTTTGTTTTCTTTTTCAAGGCTGTTTTGGGGGTCTTTTGTGTTTCCATACAAAGTTTAGGATTGTTTGTTCTAGTTCTGTGAAAAATGCCATTGGTATTTTGATAGGGATTACATTAAATGTATAGATTGCTTTGGGTGGTGTAGACATTTTAACAAGGCTTGTTCTTCAAGGGCACCCAGCTGGCTCAGTTGGTGGAGCATTCAACTCTTGATCTTGGGGTTGTGAGTTAAAGCCCCACATTGGGTGTAGAGATTACTTGAAAATAAAATCTTTAGGGAGCTTTCCAGAATGCTCGGTGAGAAGTGGAGGAACGGTGGGCGCCCAAGCTGTGCCCAGCCATGTGCTCCTTTCTGCTCCCCCACACTGGCCTTGGCCCGCTCACCAGCTATAGAAAATGGTGAGAGATAGAAACTACTCATTATGTTTTGGGGGTCAAACCCAATGCCACCCAGGAAGAAATGGAAAAGGCTTACAGGAAACCGGCTTTGAAGTACCACCTTGATAAGAATCCAAATGAAGGAGAGAAGTTTAAACAGATTTCTCAAGCTTACGGAGTGCTCTCTGATGCAAAGGAAAGGGAATTATATGACAAAGGAGGAGAACAGGCAATTAAAGAGGGAGGAGCTGGTGGTGGTTTTGGCTCCCCTGTGGACATCTTTGATAGGTTTTTTGGAGGAGGATGAAGGATGCAGAGAAAAGGAGAGGTTAGCTCTCTGTAACCTTAGCAGATTTACATAATGGTGCAACAGGAAAACTAGCTTTTCAAAAGAATGTGATTTGCGACAAATGTGAAGGCCCAGGTGTTAAGAAAGGAGTGGAAGAATGTTGTCCCAATTGCTGAGGTACTGGGGTGCAAATAAGAACTCATGGGGGAGGACTTGGAATGACTCAGCAAATTCAGCCTGTGTGCATGGAGTGCCAGGGCCATGGGGAACGGATCGGTCCTAAAGATCGATGTAAAATCAGCAATGGAAGGGAGATAGTTTGAGAAAAGAAGATTCTAGAAGTTCATATTGACAAAGGCACGGAAGATGACCAGAAGATAAACATTCCATGGTGAAGGAGACCAAGAACTGGTTCTGGAACCAGGAGATGTCATCACTGTTTTAGATCAGAAGGACCAGGCTGTTTTTCCTCGGCGAGGAGAGGATCTTTCCATGTGTGTGGACATCCAGTGGGTTGAAGCCAACATCTGCTCTGGACAACAGAACCATTGTCATCACCTCTCATTCCAGGTGAGATTGTCACGTACGGTGATGTTAAGCGTGTGCTAGACAAAGGCGTGCCAATTTATCGTAGACCATATGAAAAGGGTCGCCTGATCATCGAATTTGAGGTAAACTTTCCTGAGAATGCCTTTCTCTCTCCTGATAAACTCTCTCTGCTGGAAGAACTCCTACCTGAGAGGAAGGAAGTGGAAGAGACTGATGAAATGGACCAGGCAGGACTGGTGGACTTTGCCCCACATCAGGAAAGATGGTGCCATTACAATGGAGAAGCATATGAGGACGATGGACATCATCTTAGGGGTGGTGTTTGGCGGTCAGACCTCTTAATGGAGCCAATAAATAGCACTGCTGGCATTTTATAGGCAGTATTGAGTTAATGAAAGACTACAATCGTAGCTCATTACTTGCTATTGCTTTTGCTTTAAATATTCAACTATAGGGGCACCTGGGTGGCTCAGTCAGTTAAGCGTCCGACTTCAGCTCAGGTCATGATCTCACAGTTTGTGGGTTCGAGCCCCGCATCAGGCTCTGTGCTGACAGCTCAGAGCCTGGAGCCTGCTTCCGATTCTGCGTCTCCCTCTCTCTGCCCCTCCCCCACTCGCGCTCTGTCTCTCTCTCTCAAAAAAGTATAATAAACATTTAAAAACATTAAAAAGATATTCAGCTATAGTAGTGTTTTGGAAGTTAAATGAAGAGTAAACTTAAATAAAAAGCTCTGACTCTGTGCTGTGTCTGTGATGACTTCAGTATGCAAGGTAAGTTTAATACTTGTAAAAACTACTTAAAAAAGAAAAATCTCCCCTAGTATTTATTACGTCATACCTTGTGATTGATCTCAGCTCTATGGACATGAAACAGCTTAGACTGAAATGCTAGGTGTATGTATGGACTTCAGTGTGTGACCCTTAATTGTTAAGCTGTACAGTTAAAACTTGTGTTTAATTGGCAATCAGAAAAAGAACTTAATTTGTAGAGAAGTGTTGGTCTGTAGTTCTCTTAAGTGGGATTCATTGTGATGCTTCTGCATTTCTTCTGTTGCCTCAACTGTCTGTTCGTTGAAGATGGCATGCCGTGTCATTTGGCCTGTGGTATCAGTGATAGAAAGGATACTTTGCTTTTTTGTTTTTTTTTAATGTTTATTTATTTTTGAGAGAGAGAGAGAGAGAGAGAGTGTGTGTGTGTGAGCTGGGGAGGGGCAGAGAGAGAGGGAGACCCAGAATCCCAAGCTGGCTCCAGACCCCGAGCCGTCAGCACAGAGCCCGACGCGGGGCTCGAACCCATGAACCATGAGATCATGACCTGAGCAAAAGTCAGACACTCAAGTAACTGACGCACCCAGGTGTCCCAGAAAGGATACCTTTTTAAGAAGGAGTTTATAATACGCTGCTGTTTGAGGGCTTGCAATTATAGAATTGCATTCCCTTCTGCTATGTCATTTTTAACATATATATGTATGTATATATACATGTATATATATATGTAATCAGTCCTGTTTACACTTTCTTTTTCTTCTCTGTGGACCATGATAAGCTTCAGAGTGGTGACTTCGGGAGCAGGGTAACTGAGAGTGAAGAGGCATTGACATGGAGAAGTTAATTTGCATGTATGACATAGGAAGGTGTTTTTTAGCTATGTTACAGGCTTACTTTAAACCACTTAACTTACACTCTGAAGTAGCTTGCAATTTAATGTTGGTAGTGTAGCAAATTATGGTGAATAGCTTTAATTGTATGTCCAACAGTTATGTTCATAAGCTTAAATCTGGATATCAGAATTAAGCAATTCTTGAAACGTTTGAATGTCTCCTTAATACACTGATTACAGGGGCGCCTGGGTGGCTCAGTCGGTTAAGCATCTGACTTGCGCTCAAGGTCATGATTTCACAGTTTGTGAGTTTGAGGCCCGCGTGGCCTGTGCTGACAGCTCAGAGCCTGGAGCCCTCTTCAGATTCTGTGTCTCTCACTCTCTCTGTCCCTCCCCACTTACAATCTCTCTCTCAATCTCAAAATAAATAAACATTAAAAAAAACTTTCCAGAAAATATACTGATTCTAAAGCAAAATAAATAAGTAAAATCTTTAAAAGCTTGTTTTGTCCTTCCCACCCATGAACACGGAATGTCTTTCCATTTCTTTGGGTCATCTTGAATTCCTTTCATCTGTATTTTATAGTTTCCATACGTAGTACAGGCCTTTCACATCTTTAGTTAAGTTTATTCCAAGATATTTTGTTGCTTTTGGTGCAACTGTAAATGGGATTGTTTTCTTAACTTCGCTGTCTGCTGCTTCATTATTCATGTACAGGAATGCACTGGATTTCTGTACATTGATTTTATATCCTGTGACTTTACTGAATTCATTTATCAGTTCCAGTCGTTATTTGGTGGAGTCTTTAGGGTTTTTCTATGTAGACTATCATGTCATCGGCAAATAGAGTTTACTTCTTCCTTACCAATTTGGATGTCTTTTATTTCTTTTTGTTATCTAAGTGCTGTGGCCAGGACTTCCAGAACTATGTTGAACAACAGTGGTGAGAGTGGACACCCCCGTCTCGTTCCTGATCTTAGGGGAAAAGCTCTCAGTTTTTCACCATTCAGCATGATGTTAGCTGTGGGTTTTTCATACACGGCCTTTATTATGTTGAGGTATGTTCCCTGTAAACCTACTTTGCAGAGGGTTTTTATCATGAACCGTTGTTATACTTTGTCAGGTGCTTTTTCTGCTTCTGTTGAAATGATCATATGGTTTTTATCATTTCTCTTATTGATGTGACATATCACGTTGGTTGTTAGGTGGATCTGAAATCATCTTTGCATCCTGGGAATAAATCCCACTTGATCATGGTGTATGATTTTTAAATATATTCTTGGATTCAGTTTGCTAATATTTTTTTGAGGATTTTTGCATCCTATTCGTGAGAGATATTGGCCGGTAGTTCCCTTTTTTTGCAGTGTCTTTGTCTGGTTTGGGTATCAGGGTAATGCTGGCTTCATAGAATGAATTAGAAGTTTTCCTTCCTCTTGTATTTTTTGGAGTAGTTTGAGAAGAATAGATATTCACTCATCTTTAAATGTCTGGCAGGGGCACCTGGGTGGCTCAGTGGGTTGAGCGTCTGACTTTGGCTGGGGTCATGATCTCACGGTTCGTGGGTTTGAGCCCCTCATCGGGCTCTGGGCTGACAGCTCAGAGCCTGGAGCCTGCTTCGGATTCTGTGTCTCCCTCTGGCTCTGCCCTTTCCCTGCTTGCGCTCTCTCTCTCTCTCTCTCTCTCTGTCTCTCTCCCTCAATAATACATTTTAAAAAAATGTTTTGTAGAATTCTCCTATGAAGCCATCTGGTCCTGGACTTTTGTTGGTTGGGAGTTTTTGGATTACTGATTCAATTTCATTGATGGAGATCAGCGTGTTCAAATCTTCTTTCTTCCTGCTTTAGTTTTGATGTGGGGTTTTTTTTTTAATGTTTATTTATTTTTGAGAGAGTGCAGGCAGGGGAGGGGCAGAGAGAGGGAGACAGAAGATCTGAAGCAGGCTCTGCACTGACAGCAATCAGGCAGATGTGGGGCTCGAACTCACGAACCATGAGCTCATGACCTGAGCCAAATTCAGACGCTGGACCGACTGCGTCACCCAGGTGCCCCTAATTTTGATGGTTTCTATGTTTCTTTGTTTTGAGGAATTTATTCATTTTTTCTAAGTTGTCCAATTTATTGGCATATAGGTTTTCATGATATTCTGCTACAATTGTTTGTATTTCGGTGATGTTGGTTGTTCTCTCTCGTCTTTCATTAATAATTTTATTTATTTGGGTCCTTACTCTCTTTTTTTAATGTATCTTGCTAGAGGTATATCAATTTTATTAACTTTTTTTCTTTTCTTAATTTAAATTCTAGTTAGGAGCCCCTGGGTGGCTCAGTCAGTTAAGCATCCGACTCTTGATTTCAGCTTAGGTCATGGTCTCTCCGGTTCGTGAGTTCAAGCCTGTGCTAACAGCACAGAGCCTGCTTGGGATTCTCTCTCTCTCTCTCTCTCTCTCTCTCTCTGCACCTCCCTTCCCCCCTCTCAAAATAAATAAATACACTTTTAAAAATTCTAGTTAGTTAATATATAGTGTAATATTCGTTTCAGGAGTACAGTTTTATCATTTCTTTTCCAGGCACAAGCGTCTGGTTTCATTGATCTATCCTATTGTTTTTTTAGTTTCCATATCATTTATTTCCACTCTAATCTTTTGCCTCATCCTTCTGTTGGTGTTGGGTTTTGTTTGTTCTTTTTCTAGCTCCTTTACATGTAATGTTAGGTTGTTTATTTAAGATTTTTCTTGCTTTTTTGAGGTAGGCCTGGATTGCTATAAGCTTCTTAGAGCCACTTTTGCTGCATTGGAAAGGTTTTGGACCATTGTGTTCTCACTTCCATTTGTTTCTATGTATTTTTTATTTCTTCTTTGATTTCCTTCTTGATTAATTCATTGTTGGGTAGCATGTTATTTAACCTCCATGTATTTGGGCTCTTTCCAGATTTTTTCTGGAAAAAAGCTGATTTCTCAACTTTTAAAAAATGTTTATTTCTCTTCGAGAGAGACAGAGTATGAGTGGGGGAGGGGCAGAGAGCGAGGGAGACCCAGAATCTGAAGCAGGTTCCAGGCTCTGAGCTGTCAGCACAGAGCCAGACACAGGACTTGAACTCACAAACCGAGAGATCATGACCCGAGCTGAAGTTGGCTGCTTAACCGACTGAACCACCCAGGTGCCCCTCTAGTGGCTGATTTCTAGTTTCGTAGTGTTGTGGTTAGAAAAGATGCATAGCATGACTTCGGTCTTTTTGAATTTGTTGAGACTTGTTTTGTGACCCACTATGTGATCTATGCTGGAGAATATTCCACATACACTTAATAAGAATGTGTATTCTGTTGTTTTATGATGGAATGGTCTGAACAGATCTATGAAATCTGGTCCAGTGTGTTATTCAAAGCCATTGTTTTGTTGTTGATTTTCTGTTTGGATGATCTGTCCATCAATGTAAGTGGGGTGCTAAAGTCCCCTACTATTATTGTAATACTATCAATTATTTTCTTTATGTTTGTTGTTAACTGTTTTATGTGTTTGGGTGCTTTCATGTTGGGGGCGTAAATATTTACAATTGTTATATCTTCTTGTTGACTTGTCCCCTTTATGATTGTAGAGTGTCCTTCTTTGTCTCTTGTTACAGTCTTTGTTTAAAGTCTGTTTTGTTCTTTTTTTTTTTTTTTTAAGTTTATGTATTTATTTTGAGAGAGCAAGCAACGGATGGGGAAGGGGCAGAGAGAGGGGGGCGGGGAGACAGAATCCCAACCAGGCTCCATGCTGACTACCGTGAGGCTCGATGTCACAAACTGTGAGGTCAGGACCTGAGTCGAAATCAAGAGTCAGGTGATTACCGACTGAGCCACCCAGGTGCCCCAAGTCTATTTTGTTCTACAGAAGTATTGCTAACCCATCCTTCTTTTGACATCCATTTGCATGATAAATGTTTTCTGTCCCCTCACTTTCAATCTGCAGGTGTCTTTCAGTCTAAAACGAACCTCTTGTAGGCAGCCTATAGATGGGTCTTTTTTCTTTAGACACTCTCTCACCCTATGTCTCTTGATTGGGGCATTTAGTCCATTTATTCAAAGTAATTATTGATAGATATGTATTTATTGCCATTTTGCTACTTGTTTTGTGGTTGTTTCTGTTCACTTTCTCTGATCCTTTCATGGTCTGTTGACTTTCTTTAGCGATACACTTGGGTTCCTTTCTCTTTATTCTTTGCATATCTATTACTGGTTTTTGATTTGTGGTCACCATTAGGTTTGTATGTAACCTCGTCTTCATGTAGCGGTCTGTATTAAGTTGATGCAATTAGTTTAAAGCCCATTCTTTACTCCTCTTCCTCCCACATTTTAGATAGAAGTCGTCATATCCTTATATTTTGTGAATCCCTTGACTGGTTTTTACAGAAATGTTTATTTTTACTTCTTTTGCATACTTTTACTCTTTCATACTGTCACTGACGGTCTTCCTTTCCACTCAGAGTCCCCTTTAACATTCTTGTAGGACTGGCTTAGTGGTTATGAACTCCTTTAGTTTCTGTTTGTCTGCAAAACTCCTTCTCTCTCTTTCTATTCTGAATGATTGCCTTTCTGCATAGAGTATTCTTAGCCGTAGATTTTTCCCTTTCAGCACTTTGAATATACCATGCCACTCCCTTCTGGCCTGCAAAGTTTTTGCTGGAAAATCCAATGATAGCCTCATGGCGTTTCCCTTGTTTGTAACTGTTTTCTCTTCGCTTGCTGATTAAGATTTTTTTCTTTCTTGTTACTTTTTGCCATTTTATTTATTTTTAAGTAAGCTCTATGTGAAAAGTGCGCTCGAACTCATGACCCTGAGATTAAGAGTCACATGTTCTCAGGTTGCACGTCTGACTCTTGATTTCAGCTGAGGTCATGATCTCATGGTTTCAGGGATAGAGCCCCACATTAGGCTCTGTGCTGACAGTGCAGAGCCTGCTTGGGATTTTCTCTCTTCCTCTCTCTCTGCCTCTCCCCACCTCTCACAATAAATAAATAAACTTAAAAAAAGGAAAGAGTCACATATTTTACCAACTGAGACAGCCAGACATCCCACTCTTTTTTTTTCTTATTTATTTCAGAGAGAGAGAGAGAGAGAGAACCCAAGCAGGCTCTGTACTGTCAGTGCAGAACCTGACATGGGGCTCAAAACCACAGATGTGAGATCATGACCTGAGCCAAAACCAAGAGTCAGATGCTTAGCCGACTGAGCCACCCAGGTGCCCCCCGGCACCCTACTTCTTGCCATTTTAATTACTATGTGTCTTGATGTAGACCTCCTTGGGTTGAATTTTTGGAGGTATCTTTTGGGGTATCTCTGTGCCTCCTGGAGATCTGTTTCCTTCCCCAGATTAGGGAAATTTTCAGCTCTTATTTCTTCAAATAAGTTTTCTGCCCCCATCTCTCTCTTCTTCTGAGATCCTTATAATAGGGAATGTTATTACACTTGATGGAGTTCCTGAGTTCCTGAAGACTATTCTCAATTTGTATAATTTTCTTTCCTCTCCTTTCCTCACCTTGGTTCCTTTCCATTATTCAGTCTTCCAGGTCTTTAATTCATTCTTGTGCTTCAACTAACCTGTCAAGTGTATTTTATTCTATCAAGTGTATTTTTAATTTCATTTATTGTATTCTCAATCTCTGATTGGTTCCTTTTATCTCCGTGTTAGGGGTTTCACTGATGTTTTCCACTCTTTTCTCAAGTTCAGTGGGTCTTTTTATGATCATTTCTTTATTTTTTTTTTCAACGTTTATTTATTTTTGGGACAGAGAGAGACAGAGCATGAACGGGGGAGGGGCAGAGAGAGAGGGAGACACAGAATCGGAAACAGGCTCCAGGCTCCGAGCCATCAGCCCAGAGCCTGACGCGGGGCTCGAACTCACGGACCGCGAGATCGTGACCTGGCTGAAGTCGGACGCTTAACCGACTGCGCCACCCAGGCGCCCCTATCATTTCTTTATTTTTATTATTATTATTATTTTTTTAATTTTTTTTGACGTTTATTTATTTTTGAGACATAGAGAGACAGAGCATGAACGGGGGAGGGTCAGAGAGAGAGGGAGACACAGAATCGGAAACAGGCTCCAGGCTCCGAGCCGTCAGCACAGAGCCCGATGCGGGGCTCGGACTCACGGAGTGTGAGATCATGACCTGAGCCGAAGTCGGTCGCCCAACCGACTGAGCCACCCAGGCGCCCCGATTTTTATTATTATTTTTTATTTTAGAAATTGAGAGATAGCAGGGAGAGGGGCAAAAGCAGAGAGAGAGAATTTTTTTAACTTATTTTATTTTTATTTATTTATTTATTGAGAGAGAAACTTAAGCAGGCTCCATGCTGAGTGTGGAGCACCATGAGGGGCTCGATCCCACGACCCTGGGATCATGACCTGAGCTGAAATCAGGAGTCAGACTCTCAACTGACTGAGCCACCTGATACTTTAAATTCTCTATCGGGCATATTACCTACCTTCATTTTGCTTTGGCCTCTTGCTGTGGTTTGTTCCTGTTCTTTCATTTGGGGCGGGCATATTCCTCTGTCTCCTCATTTTGTCTGACTCTCTGTGCCTGTTTCTGGGTGTTAGGAAAGTTAGCTACTTCTCCTGCCCTTAACAATAATTGCCTTATGAGGAAGAGGTCCTGGAGTGCCGTGCAGTGCCATGTCCCCTGTTCCCCGGGACCTGGCCCTTCAGGGAGTGTTCCCTATGTGTGTTGCGTGTGCTCTGCCGTCGAGTCTTGGCCTCTTTTTCCTTCAGTCCAGTTGTCCTTTGAGGCTCTTTTTGCCCATTTGGGCAGCAAGGTGTGCAGTGGTCTGACTGCAAAACGAGACTTGCCCCCACCACTGCCGGAACTGAGGCCCTCTGTTTTTGTGTTCTTATAAGCGCCTCTAAATCTTTTGGAGAGCAAGACTAGGCATAAATAATTCAAAGCCAAAAATTTAAAAAGGTAGTTATGGTAAGTACAAAGAACTATGTGTATTCAAGGGAGTGAGAAATCACGTTTGCCTTTGGGGGTTGGGAGAAGCATTAGGGATACGGTGGCATCCTAGGTGAGTCTATGGTGAGGGAATGGCATTCTAGGTAGAGGGAACCGAAAATACGAAGATACGGAGGCAGACAAGAAGTAGGTGTTGGGAAGCACAGGGAGTGGTCCTGTGTGGAGTATGTGTTCATTCATTCCCTTATCCCAAAATATTTGTTGAGGATTTAATATGTGCCAGATACTGGCTTCTAGAGTTGGCTCGGCAGCTCAATTACACGATCCAAGACTTTAGTCCTTTATAGATTGCTAATTGTTGATATTCTGTGTGTCCAACAACATTTCCTGCTGGGACACCATGTGTGTAACAGCTCCTAGTACCAAATCCTCATACGACAGTGTGTGAGAAAGCAGTCTCCTCTCACCTGGCAGTTAACATTAAGGAGGAAGCTTCAGAATCCACTGCAGTCTTCCCTCAGGCCCAAGGCCTTGTTTCTTTCCTTTTCCAGCCCCGTTTAGTGCTTCATCTGTTCTTCACATTCTGCCATGCTCCCTCTGATACTTGCCGATAATTGGACTTGGACAAATCGATTATCCATATGGGACAAAATGTAATAAACTGCCTCTCTTCTTCCTCAGATCAATATGAAAATCAACTCTGGGTCTATTACAGATGTAAATGCCAGAAGTAAAACTTGAAAACTTTTAGAAAACAATGTAGGGAACATCTTTCTAATTTTAGAGTAGGGAAAGAGTTCTTAAACCAGATGCCAAGAAGCTCTAATTATAAAAGAAAAGATTTATACGTTGCATTTAAACTAAGAACACTTATTCAACAATAGACAATGTAAAAAAATGAGGGAAAAAGGGAGAAAATATATATAACTTATGCATCTAAACAAAGGATTGCTATCAAGAATGCATAAAGGATGTCTTCAAATCTATCAAGAAAAAGATCAACGACCTATCAGAACATATGCAAAAGGCATGAATAGGCATTTCACAAAAGAGAAAATACATATGGCTGATACGTACCTGAAAAGATGCTCAATCTCCATCATAATCCGGGAAATGCAAATCAAGACCACAAGCAGATACCATTTAACATCCATGAGATTGACCAAAATTAAGAAATCTCACTCACTGTACTTGAGTGTTAGAGAAGATATAGATTGATGAGAACTCATAAACATTGCCGGTGAGTATGTAAATTGATTCAACTACTTTGAAGTAATGTGGCATTATTTTGTACATTTGAACATCTTTATACCCTATGGTCCAATGAGAAGACGCTTATATACATGAACAAGAGACACTATGAAGGTGTTCACTGATTATTGTGCAGAGTGACAAAACCCTGGAACGGATGTAATACCCATTGGTAGGAAGATGAATCAATAAACTTCAGTATACTCACACAGTGGAATAATATACAGCTCTGAAATTTCACACAATGAAAATAATATATAATAATAGGTATGAATCTGAGTATATAATGATGAGTGAAAAAAAAGGACTTCTTAAATGACCACATGGAGTCTAATACACTCAAAATTGTTTTAATTATTTAAAAAATATTTTTAACATTTATTTAGTTTTGAGGGACAGAGATAGAGCACGAGCAGGGGAGGGGCCGAGAGAGGGGGGGACACAGAATCCAAAGCGGGCTACAGGCTCTCAGTTGTCAGCACAGAGCCTGACACGGGGCTTGAACCCACAAGCCGTGAGATCATGACCTGAGCCAAAGGTGCCCCTACGGTACACTTTTTATAAGACTCTCTAAAACAAGGAAAACAAAACAATACATTGTGTAGGCACTCATATGTGACAAAACCATTTTTAAGGGCTATATGGATGTGAGACCAAAACTAGAGGCAACACAAGAAAAAAATAGATACATTGGACTGCATGAAAATTTTAAACTTCTGTGCGTCAAAGGGCACAATCGACAGAGTGAAAAGGCAACCCACAGAATGGGAGAAAAATTCACAGAGCATGTATCCGATAAGGGATTAATATCCAGCATATATAAAGAACTCCTACAACCCCAAAACAATGACTACAACCCCCCCCACCTGATTAAAAAATGGGCAAAGGTCTTAAACAGACATTTCTCCGAGGAAGATATGCTAAGGGCCAACAAGATGAAAGGTGTTCAACATCACTAATCATTAGGAAATGCAAACAAAATCCACAGATACCTCCTCACACACATTAGGATGGGGATCAAAAAAAACCAAACAAACAGAAAATAACAAGTATTCATAAAGATGAGAAGTTGAGGGGCACCTGGATGGCTCAGTTGGTTAACCGTCGGACTCTTGACTGTGGCTCAGGTCTTGATCTTACATTTCGTGTGTTCGAGCTCCACATCAGGCTCCGTGCTGACAGTGCAGAGCCTGCTTGGGATCCTGTCTCTCTCCCTCTCTCTCTATGCCCTTCCCACACTCACTCTCTTTCTCTCAAAATAAATAAATAAACTTTAAAAAAAGAGATGAGAAGTTGAAACTTTTATACATTACAATAGACAAAATTGTGACAGAAGCAACCCAAGTGTCCATTGTGTTTGAATGGCTAGAGAAAGGCGGTATGTAGCTGAAGTCATTACGCTAGGTGAAATTTGCGGGTCACAAAATGACAAAATATTGTACCATTCTCTTATATGAGGTATGTAGAGGAGTCAGATTCCTAGAGACAGAAAGTAGAATGGTGGTTAACAAGGGCTGGGGGAAGGGAGAAATTGTTTTCTTTAATAGATACAGAGTTTCAGTTTGGGAAGATGAAAAAGTTCTGGAGATGGAGGGTGGTGATGGTTGTGTAACATTTTGAACTTTTTTTCCTGTTTGTTTGTTTGTTTGTTTGTTTATTTAAATATACATCCAAGTTAGAATATAGTGCAATAATGATTTCGGGAGTAGAATCCAGTGATTCATCCCATACATATAATACCCAGTGCTCATTTCAACAAGTGTCCTCCTCAATGTGCCTTGCCCGTTTAGCCCATCCCCCGCCACCCACCCACAACCCCTCGAGCAATCCTCAGTTTGTTCTCTATATTTAAAAGTCTCTTATGTTCTGTCCCCCTCCCTGTTTTTATATAAGTTTTGCTTCCCTTCCCTTATGTTCATCTGTTTTGTTTCTTAAAGTCCTCATATGAGCGAAGTCATATGATATTTGTGTTTCTGTGACTAATTTCGCTTAGCATAATACCCTCTAGTTCCATCCACGTAGTTGCAAATGGCAAGGTTTCATTCTTTTTGATTGCTGAGTAATACCCCATTGTATATATATACCACATTTTCTTTATCCATTCATCTGTTGATGGACATTTGGGCTCTTTCCATACTTTGACTATTGTCTATAGGGCTGTTATAAACATAGGGGTGTATGTGCCCCTTTGAAACAGCACACCTATATCCTTTGGATAAATACTCAGTAGTGCAATTGCTGGATTGTAGGGTAGTTCTAATTTTAAGTTTTTGAGGAAACTCCATACTGTTTTCCAAAATGACTGCCTCAGTTTCACCAGCAGTGAAAAAGAGATCCTCTTTCTCTGCATCTTTCCCAACATCTGTCATTGCCTGAGTTGTTAACATTAGCCATCCTGACTGATGTGAGGTGGTGTCTCATTGTGGTTTTGATTTGTATTTCCCTGATAAAATGAGTGATGTTGAGCATTTTTTCATGTGTCAGTTAGCCATCTGGATGTCTTCTTTGGAAAAGTGTCTATTCATGTCTTTTGCCCATTTCTGCACTGGATTGTTTGGTTTTCGGCTGTTGAGTTTGATAAGTTCTTATAGATTTTTGGATACTAACCCTTTATCTGATATGTCATTTACAAATATCTTCTCTCATTCTGTTGATTGCCTTTTAGTTTTGCTGGTTGTTTTCTTCGCCATGCAGAAGCTTTTTATCATGATGAGGTCCCAATAGTTCATTTTTGCTTCTGTTTCCCTTGCCTCCAGAGACGTGTTGAGAAAGAAGTTGCTGCAGCCGAGGTCAAAGAGGTCTTTGCTTACTCTCTCCTCGAGGATTTTGATGGCTTCCTGTCTTACATTGAGGTCTTTCATCCCTGTTGAGTTTATTTTTGCGTATGGTGTAACAAAGTGGTCCGGGTTCATTCTTCTGCATGTCGCTGTCCAGTTTTCCCAGCACCGTTTGCTGAAGAGACTGTCTTTATTCCATTGGCTATTCTTCCCTGCTTTGTCAAAGATTAGTTGGCCCTACGTTTGTGGGTCCATTTCTGGGTTCTCTATTCTGTTCCATTGGTCTAAGTGTTTCTTTTTGTGCCAGTACCATACTGTCTTGATGATTACAGCTTTGGAATACATCTTGAAGTCCAGAATAGTGATGCCTCCAGCCTTGATTTTCTTTTTCAGGGTTGCTTTGGCTATCCAGGGTCTTTTCTCGTTCTACACATTTTAGGATTGTTTGTTCTAGCTCTGTGAAGAATGCTGGTGTTATTTTGATAGGGATTGCATTGAATATGTAGATTGCTTTGGGTAGTATCAGCATTTTAACAATATTTGTTCTTCCAATGCATGGGCATGGAATATTTTCCCATTTTTTTTGTGTGTCTTCTTCGATTTCTTTTATAGGCTTTCTATAGTTTTCATTGTATAGATTTTTCACCTGTTTGGTTAGGTGTATTCCTAGGTATTTTATGGTTTTTGGTGCAGTTGTAAATGGGATCGACTCCTTGATTTCTCTTTCTGCTGCTTCATTATTGGTGTATAGAAATGCAACCGATTTCTGTGCATTGATTTTATACTTTGAGACTTTGCTGAATTCATGGATTAGTTCTAGCAGGTTTTTTTTGTGGAATCTTTTGGGTTTTCCACATAGATTATCATGTCATCTGCAAAGAGTGAAAGTTTGACTTCCTCCTTGCTGATTTGGATGCCTTTTATTTCTTTGTGTTGTCTGATTGCTGAGGCTAAGACTTCCAACACTATGTTGAGTAACAGTGGTGAGAGTGGACATCCTTGTTGTGTTCCTGACCTTAGGGGGAAAGTCTCAGTTTTTCCCCATTGAGGATGATATTAGTGGTGGGTGTTTTGTATATGACTTTTATGATCTTGAAGTATGATCCTTCTATCCCTACTTTCCTCAGGGTTTTTATCAAGAAAGGATGCTGTAGGGGTGCCTGGGTGGTTCAGTGGGGTAAGCATCCGACTTCAGCTCAGATCATGATCTCGTAGTTTGTGAGTTCAAGCCCTGCATCTGGCTCTGTGCTGACAGCTGACAGCTTTGGATTCTGTGTCTCCCTCTCTCTCTGCCCTTTCTCTGTTCACACTCTGTCTCTCTCTCTCAAAAATGAATAAACATTTTTAAAAAAAGAAGGGATGCTGTATTTTATCAAATGCTTTCTCCGAATCTATTGAGAGGATCATGTGGTTCTTATTCCTTTTTTTATTAATGTGATGCATCACATTGATTGATTTGTGGATATTGAACCAGCCCTGCCTCCCAGGAATAAATCCCACTTGATCATGGTGAATAATTCTTTTAATGTATTGCTGGATCCAGTTGCCTAGGATCTTGTTGAGAATTTTTGCATCCATGTTCATCAGGGAAATTGGTCTGTAGTTCCCCTTTTTAGTGGGGTCTTTGTCTGATTTTGAGATCAAGGTAATTCTGGTCTGTAGAATGAGTCTGGAAACTTTCCTTCCATCTCTATTCTTTGGAACTGCTTCAAAAGAATAGGTGTTAACTCTTCTTTAAATGGTTGGTAGACTTCCCCTGGAAAGCCATCTGGCCCTGGACTCTTGTTTTTTGGGAGATTTTTGGTTACTGATCCAATTTCTTTGCTGGTTATGGGTCTGTCCAAATTTCCCATTTCTTCCTGTTTCAGCTTTGGTAGTTTATATGTTTCTAGGAATTTGTCCATTTCTTCCAGATTGCTCATTATTGGCGTATAATTGCTCACAATATTCTATTATTATTGTTTGTATTTCTGCACTGTTGGTTGTGATCTCTCCTCTTTCATTCTTGATTTTATTTATTTGGGTCCTTTCCTTTTTCTTTTTGATCAATCTGGCTAGGGGTTTATCAATTTTGTTAATTCTTTCAAAGAACCAGCTCCTGGTTTCATTGATCTGTTCTTCTATTTTTTTTTTTTTATCTCGACATCATTGATTTCTGCTCTAATCTTTATTATTTCCCATCGTCTGCTGGTTTTGGGCTCTATTTGCTGTTTTTTTTTTTCCAGCTCTTTAAGGTGTAAGGTTAAATTGTGTATCTGAGACCTTTCTTTCTTCTTTAGGAAGGCCTGGATTGCTATATACTTCCCTCTCATGACTTCCTTTGCTGCGTCCCAGAGGTTTTGGACTGTTGTGTTATCATTTTCATTGACTTCCATCTACTTTTAAATTTCCTGTCTAATTTCTTGGCTAACCCATTCATTCTTTAGTAGAATGGGTTTTTTTAATGTTTGTTTGTTTGTTTATTTAAGAGAGAGAGAGGGTGCAAGCAGAGGCAGGGCAGAAGGAGAGGGAGACAGAATCTGAAACAGGCTCCAGGCTCTGAGCTGTCAGCACAGAGTCTGATGTGGGGCTTGAGCTCATGGACCATGAAATCATGAACTGAGCCAAAGTCAGATGCTTAACTGGCTGAGCCACCCAGGAGCCCCTAGTAGGATGTTCTTTAATCTCCAAGTATTCGTGGTCTTTCTGAATTTTTTCTTGTGGTTGATTTCAAGTTTCAAATGTTGTCCTTACTACAAGTGTTGTCCTTACTCAAGTGTTGTTCCCTTCCCTACTGGAAGGGAAGACAGATCAGGTTCACAGCAGACCTATACACAGAAACTTGGCAGGCCAGAAAGGAATGGCATGATATATTCAATGTGATGAATCAGAAAAATATGCAGCCAAGAATTCTTTATCCAGCAAGACTGGCATTCAAAATAGAAGGAGAGATAAAGAGTTTCCCAGACAAACAAAAACTAAAGAAGTTAGTGGCCACTAAATTAGCCCTGCAAGATATTTTAAGGGAGACTCTCTGAGGGGAGAAAAGACAGAACAAAACAAAAAAGACCAAAAGCAACAAAGACTAGAAATGACCAGAGAACATCACCAGAAACTCCAACTCTACAGGAAATTCATATCTTTCAGTACTCACTCTAAATGTCAATGAACTAAACTTCCCAATCAAAAGACATAGATATCAAAATGTATAAGAAGGGGCGCCTGGGTGGCGCAGTCGGTTAAGCGTCCGACTTCAGCCAGGTCATGATCTCGCGGTCCGGGAGTTCGAGCCCTGCGTCAGGCTCTGGGCTGACGGCTCGGAGCCTGGAGCCTGTTTCCGATTCTGTGTCTCCCTCTCTCTCTGCCCCTCCCCCGTTCATGCTCTGTCTCTCTCTGTCCCAAAAATAAATAAACGTTGAAAAAAAAATTTAAAAAAATAAAAAAATAAAAAAAAATGTATAAGAAAAGAAGATCCATCTACATGCTGTTTACAAGAGACCATTTTCGACCTAAAGACACCTTCAGATTGAAAGTAAGGGGATGGTGAACATCTATCTTTCTAATGGCCACCAAAAGAAAGCTGCAGTAGCTGTACTTAAACTAGATTTTATTTTATTTTTTAATTTTTTAGTGTTTATTTATCTTTGAGAGAGAGAGAGAGAGACAGAGCATGAGTTGGGGAGGAGCAGAGAGAGAGGAAGACATAGAATTTGAAGCAGGCTCCAGGTTCTGAGCTGTCAGCACAGAGCCCGCTGTAGGGCTCGAACCCACGAGCTGTGAGATCATGACCTGAGCTGAAGTCGGCCGCTCAACCGACTGAGCCACCCAGGTGCCCCAGACAAACTAGATTTTAAAATAATGATTGTCACAAAAGATGAAGAAGGGAATTATATCATAATTAAGGGGTCTATCCACCAAGAAGAATTGTAAACATTTATGCACCCAATGTGAAAGCACCCAAATACATAAATCAATTAATCACAAACATAAAGAAACTCATTGATAATAATACCACAATAGTAGGTGATTTCAACACTCCACTTACGTCAATGGACAGATCATCTAAACAGAAAATCAACAAGGAAACAATGGCTTTGAATGACACACTGGACCAGATGGACTTAACAGATATATTCAGAACATTTCATCCTAAAGCAGAAGAATACACATTCTTCTCAAGTGCAAATGGAACGTTCTCCAGAATAGATCACATACTGGGACACAAATCAGCCCTTAACAAGTACAAAAGGATTGACATCATGCCGTGCATATTTTCAGACCATTATGAATGTTTTTAATGCCTGAACCATACACTTAAAAATGGTTTATAGGTTGGGGCTCCTAAGTGGCTCAGTCTGTTGAGCATTAGAAACTTGATTTTGGCTCATGCCATGATTTCAGGGGCATGGGATCGAGCCCTGCCTAGGGTTTCCTCCTGAGCATAGAGCAAGATTAAGATTCTGTCTCTCAGGGCACCTGGGTGGCTCAATCAGTTGAGTGTCCTACCCTTGATATCAGCTTGGGTCGTGATCTCTAGGTTGTGAAATCAAGCTCTGCACTGGGCATGGAAACTGCTTTGATTCTCTCTCTCTCGAAATTAATAAACATTTAAAGAAAAGAGACTCTAACTCATGACTTGTTAACTACTGTTAATATTTTTGTAGTCTTCAGTTTTATGTATATATATACATATACATAAAATATATATACATATACATATATGTATGTATGTATCTGTATATTTATACATAAAAATATATATACATATATATATATTTGTGCTAAAATTAGAATATGGAACACTCTCTTTTGTAACTTTATTTTTCACCTAACAATAAATCCATAACATTTTTGCATATCATTAAATATTCCTTAACAGTATTTTAAATATAGTCATACAATTCCATTGTATGCAAATACTACAGTTCATTTACATAGTTAACTATTGTTAGATTTTAACTTCTTTTTTTTTTTCAACGTTTATTTATTTTTGGGACAGAGAGAGACAGAGCATGAACGGGGGAGGGGCAGAGAGAGAGGGCGACACAGCATCGGAAACAGGCTCCAGGCTCCGAGCCATCAGCCCAGAGCCTGACGCGGGGCTCGAACTCACGGACCGCGAGATCGTGACCTGGCTGAAGTCGGATGCTTGACCGACTGCGCCACCCAGGCGCCCCAGATTTTAACTTCTTTAATTTCCTTATTATTAACATGCTGGGTTGAACCTCCTCATTCACTCTTTGCACCCACTCCTGATCCTTTCCTCTGGGTAAACTCAGGGATGTGGAATTGTTGAGGCAAAGATACACTAAAAAGTTAGAGCCTTTGATATCAAAAAAGTCCATTGATCCTCAGGAAAGTTTTACCAATGCTCCTGTCCACAAATAAAATATGCAAACAGTACATGAGTCCATTTTCTCATCTCCTCATCAACTAGGAGCTTTATGAGTTTTTGAATCCTTTCTAAAAAATCTTATTTCCCTGATGTTTTAATTTGCATGTCTCTGATTACAACTGAGATGGAATATTATGTTTCTAGAGTTTAAAAAATTAACTAGTTTTTAATTGAAAAAACTAATTCATATACATAGTATAAATATCAAACAGCATAAAAACATACACTGTGAAACATAAGTCTCCTTCCTGTCCTAGAGCCCTAGTCCTCCTGAGGCAGCCACCATGATCAGTTTCTTGCTTCTCCTTCCTGAAATATGTACGTATACAAACACGCACACACAAGAAGAAATGCATCTGTGTAGATTTATATCCTTTTTGTACACAACGAGAACATGTTTTTAAGAGTAAAACATGGGGCTCCTGGGTGGCAGTCGGTTAAGCGTCGACTTCAGCTCAGGTCATGATCTCGCAGTTCGTGAGTTCAAGCCCTGCGTGGGGCTCTGTGCTGACAGCTTAGAGCCTGGAGCCTGCTTCAGATCCTCTGTCCGCCCCCTCTCTGCCCCTCCCATGCTCGTGCTCTGTCTCTCTCTCAAAAATAAATAAACATTAAAAAACAAAAAGTGAAATACAAATCCCGAACCCTGCCTACTGCTCAGACCCCATCGGGGGTGCCCTCCCTGCCAGTCACCACACTCCCACTGGACTGGCCATCTTTGTGGCCCTCACTCTGAGCTCCTTCCTGCATCGGAGTCTTTTTTTTCTTGCACCCTGCTGCCTCAGCTCAAATGGCATCTCTAGAGAAGTCTCTCTGACCACCTGTTGTAAAGCAGCCCCACTGCACTTAATCTGTCACGGTCACATCTCTTCGTTCACGATTTCCTTTACAGTATTTACCACTATCTGAAGTGATCTCATTTCTGGATATTCAGTTTGTTCCTTGCATCTCTCCTCTGGCAGAATGTAAGCTTAGATTTGAGCCATTGTGTTTTGCTCCATTTCTCCAGTTCCTAGGACAGTTCATGGCATAAAGTAAGTCCTCGACTCACATTTGTTGAATGAGTGATTGGTGGGCACGCTGCACTGTATTTTGCAGTTTTTACTTAACATTGAGTGACATAGTTCAGCACTTTGTGCACACGCGTACGTATGTTGCGTATGTATGTGTTTCGTTCTTTTTTACTGCTGCATAAATATGTCATAATCCAATTAGCCCGTTCCCCATTGATGGACAATTTGATTGTTTCTAGTATTTTGAGATTTCTTTTTTCTATTTTATTTTTATTTCATTTTTATTTTATTTATTTATTTATTTATTGAAATTTATTGTCAAATTGGTTTTCATACAACACCCAGTGCTCATCCCAAAAGGTGCCCTCCTCAATACCCATCACCCGCATTTTGAGATTTCAAACATGCTCACCTGTATGTTATTTCACTTACATAGGAATATATTCCTAGAAAGAGAATTGCTGGATAAAACAGTGTTGTGTTCGCAGGTTTTTATATTTTACTGAGGTGTAATTGAGACATACCATTATGCTGGTTTCAGGGGTATAGTGTAATGATTCCTGTATATTGTGAAATAATTACCACAGTCTAGTTAACATCCTCCACCAGGGGTGCCTGGGTGGCTCAGTCAGTTAAGCCTCCTTCTCTTGATTTTGGCTCAGGTCGTGATCCCAGGGTGGTGGGATCAAGCCCCGAGTTGGACCCTGTGCTGAGCATAGATCCTGCTTGAGATTCTCTCTCTCTCTCTCTCTCTCTCTCTCTCTCTCAAAAATACATAAATAAATAAAATAAACCAACCAAACAAAACACATCCTCCACCATACATAGTTAAAAATTGTTTTTCTTGTGATGAGCACTTTTAAGACCTGTGTGTTTGTAGTTTTAATAGATCAAGTGCCCTTTCACAAAAGTCACACCAACTCACACGTGTGTTTTCCCCAGAGATGTATGTGTCTGTTTATCCATGTTGTAACCAGATATGTATTGCCAAATGTTCTTATTTTTATCAAACTGGGGGGAAATGTGGACACAAGCAAAAATTGGCTCTCACAGAAAACATAAATATAAACGGTTCACAAGACATGTTAAAAGATGCTCAACCCTACTCAACACAATAAGACTATTGCATGGCTTTAACTATGAATGAGGTGAGGCACCTTTTACCTTGTGTATAAGGCAATGAATTTTAAGTCTAGAGCAATGATCCCCCTGCCTTGTTTTTATGCCATTGGCACGTCAGTGCAGGAATTCTAATTATATGCACTTGAGGTCCATGCCTTATTATTATTATTATTATTTTTGGCTGAGAGTTTAGCTTTGTTTGGAAAATGCCTACCACTGAAATTATCAAGCTTTTTTGCATATTTTTCCCGGTATTTTTATAGTATTTTAGAATGTTCATCTTTAATCGATTGGGATTCAATTGCCCTGATATCATTTATTGATCTGTCCATCTCTTCCCTGCTAATTTGCAATGGCACCTTTATCTTATACTGGTGTTCCATTTGCCTGCCATGCCGTCGCTATGGGAATGTAAAGTCACTTATGAATGTGTGAAGTTGCCTTCCTAGAGATTTCATTTTGGGGAAGTCTAAGAATCTTGATGTATCATGCTATGGGGAGGGGAAAAAAGCAAGCGCCTTTGAGAGTAGCAAAAAGGAATACCTTCCAAAACCGTGAAGACAACACAAATCTGGGCTCTGGGTTGGAGGCACTCCTGGCCCTCTCTCTCAAGGGCATCATTGGGAAGGCCTGAGGGTGTTAGAACTTTGGAGGCAGGTGGCTCAAGGGGAAATTTACAACCTTATAAGCCGAGATTACTAAACCAGATAGAATGAAAACAAACGCATTTAGTATTCAATGCAGGATGCTTTAAAAAGAACAACAAAATAAACGTAAGGAAAGCAAATGGAAGGAAATCATGAAGCTGAAAGGAGAAAATAATAAATTTGAAAACAGACAAGTGCTGGAACTGATAAATAGGAATGATTTTTGGAGAGGAAAAATTAAAAACCGGTGAATAACAATGAAGAGAAAACGGTAAAGCATACTCACAGCAAGATGCTGTACTAAGATATTAACAAATAATTTTTGTCTATTTCATCTGTTCTAGGCTGAGACAAGTAAATTAGTCCGTCATTTCTATTGTATTTTTTTTGAAGTTTTAATTTAAATTCCAGTTAGTTAACGTAAAGTGTAATATTAGTTTCAGATGTCCAATATAGTGATTCCACACTTCCATACATCACCCCGTGCTCATCATGACAAGTGGCTTCCTTCGTCCCCAACACCTGTTTCGCCCACCTCCCCTCTGGTAAATATCAGCTTTTTCTCTGTAGTGAAGAGTCCGTTTCGTGGTCCACCTCTCTCTCTCTTTTGTTTTCCCTTTGCTCATTTGTTTTGTTTCTGAAATTCCACATATGGGCGAAATCATGTGGTGTTTGACTTTCTCTGACTGACTTGTTTCGCTTAGCATAATACTCTCTGGCTCCATCCATGTCATTGTAGATGAAACGATTTCATTCTCCTTTTTTTGGCTCAATGTACCGTGTCTTTTTTATCCATGCATCAGTGGATGGACATTTGAGCTGTTTCCATAATTTGGCTATTGTAGATAGTGCTGCTATAAACATCAGGGTGCCTGTATCCCTTTGATTTAGTGTTTTTGTATTCTTTGGGTAAATACCCGGTAGTGCGATTGCTGGATCGAAGGGTAGTTCTATGTGTAACTTTTTGAAGAACCTCCATACTCATTTCCAGAGCGGCTGCACCAGTTTGCATTCCCACCAACAGTGCACGAGGGCTTCCCTGTCTCCACATACTTGGTGAACCCTATTGCCGCTTGAGTTGTTGATTCTAGCCATTCTGACAGGTGTGAGGTGATATTTCACTGTGGTTTTGACTTGCCTTTCCCTGATGATGAGTCATGTTGAGCATCTTTTCATGTGTCTGTTGGCCACATGCATGTCTTCTTTGGGAAAATGTCTTCTTGTCATCTGCCCACTTTTAATGGGATTATTCATTTTTTGGGTGTTGAGTTGTATAAGTTCTTTATGTATTTTGGAGGTTAACCCTTTATTGGATACGTCATATGCAAATATCTTCTCCCATTCAATAGGTTGCTTTTTAGTTTTGTTGATTGTTTCCTTTGCTGTGCAGATGCTTTTCATTTTGATGTAGTCCCAAAAGGTTATTTTTACTTTTTAAGCTATCTCTACACCGAATGTGGGGCTTGAACTTACAACCCCAAGATCAAGAGTCACGTGCCCTACTGACTGAGCCAGCCAGGTGCCCCAGTTTGTTTTGCTTTTGTTTCCCTTGTCTCGGAAGACATATCTAGAAAGTAGTTGCTAAGGCTGATGTCAAAGAACTTATTGCCCGTGCTCTCTTCTAGAATTTTTATGGTTTCAGGTCTCACGGGTAGGTCTTTAATCCATTTTGAATTTATTTTTGGGTGTGGTGTAAGAAAGTGGTCCAGGTTCATTCTTCTGCCTGTAGCTGTTCAGGTTTCTTGACACCGTTTGTTGAAGAGACTGTCTTTTTCTCGTTGGATATTCTTTCCTGCTTTATCGAACATTACTTGGCCATATAATTGTGGGTTCATTTCTTGGTTTTCTGTTCTGCTCCATTGATCTCTGTGCCTATTTTTGTGCCAGTAGCAGACTGTTTCGATTCCTACAGCTTTGTGACATAACTTTTAGTCCAGAATTGTGATGCCTCCATTTTGCTTTTCTTCTTCAAGGTTGCTTTGGTTATTCGGGTTCTTTTGTGGTTCCACACACATTTTAGGATTGTTAGTTCTAGCTCTGTGAAAAATGCTGTTGGCGTTTTGATAAGGTTTGTATTAAATGTGTAGATTGCTTTGGGAATAGACGTTTTAACATTTATTCTTCTCATCCGTGAGCACGGAATGTCTTTCCAGCTCTTTGTGTTATCTTCAATTTCATTCCTCAGTGTTTTATAGTTTTCAGAGTACAAGCCTTTCACCTCGTTGGTTAGGTTTATTCCTAAGTATCTTATTATTTTTGCTGTAAATGGGGTTATAAATGGGGTTGTAAGTGGGGCTGATTGTAAATGGGGTTGATTCCTTAATTTCTCTTTCGGCCGCTTCATTATTGGTACATAGAAATGCAATCGGTTTCTGTAGGTTGACTTTGTATCCTGCAACTTTACTGAATTCACTGATCAGTTCTAGCAGTTTTCTGGTGGAGCCTTTTGGGTTTTCTCATGTCATCTGCAAATGGTGAAAGTTTTACTTCTTCCTTGCCAATTTGGGTGCCTTTTATTTCTTTTTGTTGTCTGATTGCTGAGGCTAGGATTTCCAGCACTATATTGAATAAAAGTGGTGAGGAGAGTGGACATCCCTGTCTTGTTCCTCACCATAGAGGGAAAAGCTCTTAGTGTTTCCCCCATGAGGATTATATTAGCTGTGGGTTTTCATATGTGGCCTTTATTATGTTGAGGTATGTTCCCTCTAAGCCTACTTTGTTGAGGGTTTTTAATCACGATTGGATGTTGTACTTTGTCAAAGGCTTTTTCTGAATCTACTGAAATGACCATATGGTTTTTATCCTTTCCCTTGTTGATGTGATAATATCATGTTGGTTGATTTGTGACTCTTGAACCACTCTTACAAGCCAGGAATAAGTACCACCTGACTGCGGTAAATGATTTTTTGAAAACATATTGTGGGATTGGGTTTGCTAGTATTTTTGTTGAATATTTTTGCACCTATATTCATGAGAGATGTAGGCCTATAATTCTCTTTTTTTGTGGTGTCTTTACTTGGTTTGGGTATCAGGGTAACACTGGCCTCATAGAATGAATTTGGAAGTTTTCCTTCCTCTTGTGTTTTTTGGAACCGTTTGAGAAGAATAGATATTACTTCTTCTTTAAATGTTTGGTAGAATTCGCCTGTGAAGCCATCTGGTCCTGAATTCTCTTCGTTGGGAGTTTTTAATTACCAATTCAGTTTCTTTGCTGGTTATTGATCTGTTCAAAATTTCTATGTCTTCCTGTTTCACTTTTGGTAATTTATATGTTTCTAGGAATTTATCAACTTCTTCTAGGTTGTCCAATTTTTTGGCATATAGTTTTTCATAAAATTCTCTTATAATTGTATGTATTTCTGTGATATTAGTTGTTATTTCTCCTCTCTCATTTGTGATTTTATTTACTTGGGTCCTTTCTTTTTTCTTTTTGATAAATCTGTCTAGAGGTTTATCAATTTTGTTATTTTTTTCAAAGAACTAGCTCCTGGTTTCATCGATTGGTTTTATCATTCTTTTAGTTTCTTTATCATTTATTTCTGCTCCAATCTTTATTATTTCCTTCCTTCTAGTGGCTTTAGGCTTTGTTTGTTGTTCTTTCTCTAGCTCCCTTAAGTGTAAGGTTACATTATTTACTTGAGATTTTTCTCGCTTCTTGAAGCAGACTTGTATTGCTATAAACTTTCCTCTTAGAATAGTTTTTGCTGCATCCCAAAGGTTTTGGACCATTGTGTTTTCATTTTTATTTGTCCTCATGTATTTTTAAATTCTTCTTTGATTTCTTTTTTTTTTTTCAAGTTTATTTATTTATTTTGAGAGAGACAGAGAGCACGGGAGGGGCAGACTGAAAATCCCAAGCAGGCTCTGCACTGTCAGCACAGAGCACGATGCAGGGCTCAATCTCATGAACCATAAGATCATGACCGGAGCCAAAATCAAGACTGCTTAACTGAGTGCGCCACCCAGGCTCTCCTCGTCTTTGATTTCTTGCTTGATTCATTCATTGTTAATAGCATGTTATTTAACCTTCATGTACAGATTTTTTCTTGTGATTGGCTTCTAGTTTCATACTGTTGTGGTCAGAAAATGTGCATGGTATGACTTTGATCTTCTTGAATCTGTTGAGGCGCGTTTTGTGGCCTAACATGTGATCTGTCCTGGAGAATGTTCCATGTGTACTTGAAAAGAATGTGCATTCTATTGCTTTAGGATGGAATGTTCTGAATATATCTGTTAAGTCTATCTGGTCCAATGTGTCATTCAAAGTCACTGTTTCCTTGTTGATACTCTGTTTGGATGAACTGTCCATTGTTGAGAGTGGGGTGTTAAAGTCCCCTACTATTATTGTATTAGTATTCATTAGTTCCTTTATGTTTGTTATTAACTGTTTTATGCATTTGGGTGCTTTCATGTTGGTGCGTAAATATTTACAGTTGTTAGATCTTCTTGTTGAATTGTCCCCTTTATGATTATATAGTGTCCTTCTTTGTCTCTTTTAAAAAAAATTTTTTTTAATGTTTATTTATTTTTGAGAGAGAGACAGAGTGTGAGTGGGGAGGGACAGAGAGAGAGGGAGATACAGTATCCGAAGCAGGCTCCAGGCTCTGAGCTGTCAGGACAGAGTCCGATGCAGGGCTCGAACCCACAAGCTATGAGATCATGACCTGAGCTGAAGTGGATGCTTAACCAACACAGAGCCACCCAGATGCCCCTCTTTGTCTCTTGTTACAGTCTTTGTTTGAAAGTCTATTTTGTTCTATATAAGTATTGCTAACCCACCTTTTTTTTTGACATCCATTTGCATGATAGATGTTTCTCTATTGCCTCACTTTCATTTTTTTAATGTTTATTTGTTTTTGAGAGACAGAGAAACAGAGCGTAAGTTGGGGAGAGACAGAGAGAGAGGAAGACACAGAATCCGAAGCAGCTCCAAGCTCTGAGCTGTCAGCACAGACCCTGATGCAGGGCTCGAACTCACAAATTGTGAGATCATGGCCTGAGCCGAAGTCGGATGCTCAACTGACTGAACCACCCAGGTGCCCCTCCACTGCCTCATTTTCAATCTTCAGGTGTCTTTCAGTCTGAAGTGAGTGTCTTGTATGCAGCATATAGATGGGTGTTATTCTTTTATTCATTCTGTCACCTTATGTCTTTTGATTAGAGGGTTTAGTCCATCTACATTCAAAGTAACTACTGAAGATATGTATTTATTGCCATTTTATTACTTGCTTTTGGTTGTTTATGTAAATTTTCTCTGATCCTTTCTTGTTTGTCTCTTGTGGTTTACTGATTTGCTTTAGTGATATATTTGGATTTCTCTGTCTTTATTGTTTGTGTATTTATTAGTGCAAATAATAAATTTATTAGGTTTTTGCTATATGGTTACCATTAGGTTTGTATATAACCTCTTCTGCATGTAGCAGTCTATATTAAGTTGAGGTTGCTCAAGTTTGAACCCGTTCTTCTCTCCTCTCCTCCCCACATTTTAGGAATATGTGATTATATTTTGTAACCTTTTTTGTGAGATCCTTGACTGATTTTTTTACAGAAATATTTCTGTTTGCTACCTTCATACTGTCATGTTTGGTCTCTCCTTTCCACTCAAAGAGTCCCTTTTAATATTTCTTGCAGGAATGTGTTTAGTGGTCATGAACTCCTTTAGTTTTTGTTTGGGAAACTTTTTATCTCTCCTTCTGTTCTGAATAACCTTGCTGGATAGAGTATTCTTGGCTGCAGATTCTTCCTGTGTAGCACGTTGAATATATCATGCTACTCTGTTCTGGCCTGCAAAGTTTCTTTTATTATTATTATTATTATTATTAATTACTATTTGTAAATTTACATCCAAGTTACTTAGCATACAGTGCAATAACGGTTTCAGGAGTAGAATCCAGTGGTCCATCCCAGTGCTCATCCCAACAAGTGTCCTCCTCAATGCCCCTTCCCCATTTAGCCCATCCCCCCATCCAAAACCCTCCAGCAACCCTCAGTTTGTTCTCTGTATTTAAGAGTGACTTGTGTTTTGTCCCCTCCCTGTTTTTATATTATTTTTGCTTCCCTTCCCTTATGTTCATCAGTTTTGTATCTTATATTCCACACATGAATGAGGTCATATGATATTTGTCTTTCTGTAACTAATTTCGCTTAGCATAATACCCTCTAGTTCCATCCACGTTGTTGCAAATGGCAAGATTTCATTCTTTTTGATTGCTGAGTAATACTCCGTTGTATATGTATACCACATCTTCTTTTAAAAAAATTTTTTATGTTTATTTATTTTTGAGAGAGAGAGAAACAGAGCGTGAGCAGGGGAGGGGCAGAAAGAGAGGGAGACACAGAATCTGAAGCAGGCTCCAGGCTCCGAGCTGTCAGCACAGAGCCTGATGCGGGGCTCAAACTCACAATGGTGAGATCATGATCTGAGCCAAAGTTGGACACATAACCAACTGAGCCACCCAGGCGCTCCTATACCGCATCTTCTTTATCCATTCATCCATCGATGGACATTTGGGCTCTTTCCATACTTTGGCTATTGTTGATAGTGATGCTATAACCACTGGGGTGTATGTACACCTTCAAAACAGTACTCCTATATCGTTTGGGTAAGTACCCAGTAGTGTAATTGCTGGGTCATGGGGCAGTTCCATTTTTAAGTTTTTGAGAAACCTCCATGCTGTTTTCCAGCATGGCTGGAAACAGTGGCTCCACCAGTTTGCACTGCAAACTGCAGAGTGGCTGCACAAGTTTGCATTCCCACCAGCAGTGCAAAAGGGTTCCTCTTTCTCTGCATCTTTGCCAACATCTGTCATTGCCTGAGTTGTTAATTTTAGCCATCCTGACTGGTGTGAGGTGGTATCTCATTGTGGTTTTGATTTGTATTTCCCTGATAAAATGAGTGATGTTGAGCATTTTTTCATGTGTCAGTTAGCCATCTGGATGTCTTCTTTGGAAAAGTGTCTATTCATGTCTTTTGCCCATTTCTGCACTGGATTGTTTGGTTTTCAGCTGTTGAGTTTGATAAGTTCTTATAGATTTTTGGATACTAACCCTTTATCTGATATGTCATTTATAAATATCTTCTCCCATTCTGTTGATTGCCTTTTAGTTTTGCTGGTTGTTTTCTTCGCCATGCAGAAGCTTTCTATCTTGATGATGAGGTCCCAATAGTTCATTTTTGCTTCTGTTTCCCTTGCCTCCAGAGACGTGTTGAGAAAGAAGTTGCTGCAGCCGAGGTCAAAGAGGTCTTTGCTTACTCTCTCCTCGAGGATTTTGATGGCTTCCTGTCTTACATTGAGGTCTTTCATCCCTGTTGAGTTTATTTTTGCGTATGGTGTAACAAAGTGGTCCGGGTTCATTCTTCTGCATGTCGCTGTCCAGTTTTCCCAGCACCGTTTGCTGAAGAGACTGTCTTTATTCCATTGGCTATTCTTCCCTGCTTTGTCAAAGATTAGTTGGCCCTACGTTTGTGGGTCCATTTCTGGGTTCTCTATTCTGTTCCGTTGGTCTAAGTGTCTCTTTTTGTGCCAGTACCATACTGTCTTGATGATTACAGCTTTGGAATACATCTTGAAGTCCAGAATAGTGATGCCTCCAGCCTTGATTTTCTTTTTCAGGGTTGCTTTGGCTATCCAGGGTCTTTTCTGGTTCCATACACATTTTAGGATTGTTTGTTCTAGCTCTGTGAAGAATGCTGGTGTTATTTTGATAGGGATTGCATTGAATATGTAGATTGCTTTGGGTAGTATCAGCATTTTAACAATATTTGTTCTTCCAATGCATGGGCATGGAATATTTTCCCATTTTTTTGTGTGTCTTCTTCGATTTCTTTTATAAGCTTTCTATAGTTTTCATTGTATAGATTTTTCACCTGTTTGGTTAGGTGTATTCCTAGGTATTTTATGGTTTTTGGTGCAGTTGTAAATGGGATCGACTCCTTGATTTCTCTTTCTGCTGCTTCATTATTGGTGTATAGAAATGCAACCGATTTCTGTGCATTGATTTTATACTCTGAGACTTTGCTGAATTCATGGATTAGTTCTAGCAGTTTTTTTGTGGAATCTTTTGGGTTTTCCATATAGAGTATCGTGTCATCTGCAAAGAGTGAAAGTTTGACTTCCTCCTTGCTGATTTGGATGCCTTTTATTTCTTTGTGGTGTCTGATTGCTGAGCCTATGACTTCCAATACTATGTTGAATAACTGAACTGGAACATTTCTGTTGAAAAATCTCCAACTATCATTATGGGTTTTCCCTTGTAAATTAATGACTTCCTTTGTCTTGATGCTTTTAGGATTTTCTGTATCATTACATTTTGCAAATTTAATTACAATATATCTTGGTGTTGGGCTAATTTCATTGATTTCAGTGGGAGTTCTCTGTACCTCCCGGATCTGGATGTCTTCAGCTATTATTTCTTCAAATAAATTTTCTGCCCCCTTTTCTCTTCTTCTTCTAGGACTCCAATAATATGAATGTATTACATTTGATGGAGTCACTGAGTTCCCTCTTTTCTTGTTTTGCATAATTCCTCTTTCTCTCTTTTTTCTTTTAGCTTCATTGCTTTGCATTACTTTGTCTTCTAGGTCATTAATTCGTTTCTCTGCTTCTTCCAACGTACTGTTCATTGCATCAAGCATGTTTCTAATCTCATGTATTACATTCTTCATCTCTAATTGATTTTTTTAACTCTTTTGTCTCTGTGGTAAGGGTCTCACTAATGCCTTTCACTCTTCTCTCAAGTCCAGTGAGTAGCCTTATGATTGTTGCTTTATTTTTTTTTAATTTTTTTTAACATTTATTTATTTTTGAGACAGAGAGAGACAGAGCATGAACGGGGGAGGGGCAGAGAGAGAGGGAGACACAGAATCGGAGGCAGGCTCCAGGCTCTGAGCCATCAGCCCAGAGCCCGACGCGGGGCTCGAAATCACGGACCGTGAGATCATGACCTGAGCTGAAGTCGGACGCTTAACCGACTGAGCCACCCAGGCGCCCCATGATTGTTGCTTTAAATTCTCCATCAGGCATGTTACTTATATCTGTTTTTCTTAGATCTCCAGCCATGGCCTTATCTTGTTCTCCCATTTGGGATAAATTCCTCTGTCTTCTCATTCTACTGTATTTCTAATGCACACACATACACAGACATGTACATTTTCAAATAGCATTTCCCCTCCGTTCCCTACTTCCACTCCCATTCCAACTGTGTTCTCCTGTCATCCCCTAGCACCCACTTTTATGCATTTAACTATGTGTCCTTGATTGGGTATGTATCATTGAATGACATCAGTGTTACGGTCTGAATTTTGTCTCCACCAAAGTTCTTATGTTGAAGTCCTAACCCTTAGAACTTCAGAATGAAATAGTATTTGGAGATAAAGTGTTTAGAGAGATAATTAAGTTAAAATGAGGTCTTTAGGATTGGCCCTAATCCAGTATGACTGGTGAGCTTATTAGAAGAGGAAATTTGGGGGTGCCTGGGTAGCTCAGTCGGTTAAGCATCCGATTCTTGATTTCGGCTCAGGCTACGATCTCTTGGTTCATGAGATTGAGCCCCACGTTGGGCTCTGTGCTGACAGCATGGGGCCTGCCTGGGATTCTCTCTCTCTGCCCCTTCCCCTGCTTGTTCACTTTTTCTCTCAAAATAAACAAACATTAAGGAAAAAGAAGAGGAAATTTGGGCACAGACACGTATGTGCTCAAAGAAAAGACCGTGTGAAGATGGAGGGAGATGGCCAACTACAAGCGAAGGAGGGAGGCCTCAGAAGGAACCAATGCCGCTGACACCTTGATCTCAGACTTCTAGCCTCCAGAAGCATGAGGAAATAATGTCCACTGTCTGAGCTCCCCACGTATTGGACTTTATTGTGGCGGCCTAGTAAACTAAGACACCCAGTGCTGGTGTATGCATGTGTTTGTTTTTGAATTTCCATATATCATCTCAGATATAGACTCAGTCTGTTTCTTTTTTATCCCCCTTCGTGCAACTTCTAAGAATGTTTTCTTTTTGCTTATCCTATTTTCTACAGTGCCTGTGTCCATCGATTTGTTTTATTGTGGTAAAATACATTTAACATAACATTTACCATCTTGGCCATTTTCTAACGTACAGCTCCGTGTTGTGGAGTGCAGTCACTCTCCTGCGACGTAGCCACCTCCAGAAGTTTCTCGGTTTCCCAAACTGAAGCCCTACACTCATCAAACAACAATTCCCCATTCCTCTCTCCCCTCAGCCCCTGGCAACCACCACTCTATTTTCTACTACTCTACTCTAAGTACTACTTAGAGTAGTACTAAGTACTACTAAGTACTACTCTAAGTACCTCCTCCTATAGGTGGAATCATACAATATCATCCTGTTGTGGCCTTCTATTTCACTTAGCATCATGTCTTCAAGGTTCATCCATGTGTCAACATTTCCTTCCTTTTTAAGGCAGAATAATATCCTACTGTGCTTTCTACCACGTTTTTGGGGGCCGTTCATCCACGGCTGGACATTGGGTTGTGTCCACCTCTCGGCTCTTGTGAATAACGCTGTTGTGAACATGGGTATGTAAGTATATGTTTGAGTCCCTGCTTTCAATTCTTTTGGGTGTATACCCAGAGGCCGACTTGCTGGATCATATGGTAGTTTTATGTTTAATTTTTGAGGAACCTCCCTACTGCTTTCCATAATGGCTGTATCATTTCACATTCCCGCTAACAGTGCGCGAGGGTTCCAGTTTCTCTACGTTCTCATCAAAATTTGTTATTTCTGGGGGCACGTGGGTGGCTCAGTCGGGTAAGCGTCCGACTTCGGCTCAGGTCATGATCTCACCGTTTGTGAGTTCGGGCCCCGCGTCGGGCTTGGTGCTGAGCCTGGAGCCTGGAGCCTGCTTCACATTCTGTGTCTCCTTCTTTCTCTGTCGCTCCCCTGCTCACACTCTAACTCTCTCAAAATTAAGAAAACACTAAAAAAAAATTTTTTTTAATTGTCATTTCTGTTTTTGTTTTTGTAGACTAGTCATTTTAATGAGTGTGAGGTGGGATCTCATTGTGATCTCTTTTTATTTGTATTTTCTTCTATGGTGTTTTACTTTTGAATTTTAATACTGCCTGATTTGACACATCGGTATCATCCTCATACAGCTTCTTTGTGGACTGTAATTTTTATCACTATAAAATCCCATTTAAAAAAATCGGATTTTATGCATTATGTGTTAAGTTCACCCCTGTCTGTTATTAAAAATGTCATTTTGGGGGCGCCTGGGTGGCGCAGTCGGTTAAGCGTCCGACTTCGGCCAGGTCACGATCTCGCGGTCCGTGGGTTCGAGCCCCGCGTCAGGCTCTGGGCTGATGGCTCAGAGCCTGGAGCCTGTTTCCGATTCTGTGTCTCCCTCTCTCTCTGCCCCTCCCCCGTTCATGCTCTGTCTCTCTCTGTCCCAAAAATAAATAAACGTTGAAAAAAAATTAAAAAAATAAAAAATAAAAATGTCATTTTGTCTGTTATTAAAAGTGTCTGCCATTTTGGTTTGTATGTGTCTTCTGTTTGCCAAGTCCTTTTATATTTATCTTTCTGGGTCATTTTGCTTTGGAAAATTCTTAAAAAAAATTTTTTTTAATGTTTATTTTTGAGAGAGAGAGGGAAGGAGAGAGAGAGAGCATGAGCAGGGGAGGGGCAGAGAGAGACGGAGGCAGAATGTGAAGCAGGCTCCAGGCTCCGAGCCGTCAGCACAGAGCCCGACGTGGGGCTCAAACTCACGAGCCATGAGATCATGATCTGAGCTGAAGTCAGACGCTCAACGGACTGAGCCACCCAGGTGCTCCTGGAAAATTCTTACATATGATTGTATAGATTGGGTTTTTCAAAATGCACAGCCCGAGACCCAATCCCCCTTGCTACGACTTTATTAGGGAATGCAATCCCAGGAAAGCCAGGGGAAGGGAACAGGGAACATCGCTGAGGGGCGGGGAGGCGGGAAGAGCAAATCTGAGGCTGCATCACTCAGCAGGTCAAGGCTTGGAATGAAGAGGGAGTGTGTGTCTGATCTCATGGGACCATCTTCCAAGAGGCCATCTTCCTTTTTAACTGTATTTCATCATTGTCTATACAGGGAGAGAAAGAAGGGAGAATTTTATCTGGCAGCTTCCGTCCCCCACGGGTCAAACATTCTCTCCGCAAGTGTTAACTGCCCTTCACTTCAGGGTCGTCCAAGCTTGGCGCTGCACCTCAGCACCAATGTGGACGCCTCAGGGCAAGAGGGGGAGACGTGCTACACAGGAGGGCTTGGGGCACTGGTGGGTTGTACCCACAGGAAGTGAGTTGAAGCGCACAAGGTCTGTCATCTCAGCAGCAGCTGGCACGGAGCAAGCAGCCCTGTCACCCTGACGATCAGCGGAGCCTGGCTTTATCAGGTTGCCCCCGAGCCGCGGGAGTTGAGGCTCCTCAAAAAAGCTCCCCACGGCTTTTACAAACCCTTAAGCTGGCTGTCAGCTACCCCGAGCCTACCATTTTCTTTTTTGCAAGGTGTCTCATGTTCATAAAAGCCGGCCTACTCTGCATTTCTCATAATCATCACTGCCCCCATAACCAATGAAAGGCTGCAGACATTGCAGTTCCCAGCTGAATTCCACCTTCTACCTGCCCCTCACCCCCATGTAACCACAGGTGAAAACCTCAGTAATTTTGCTGCCCAGTTCATGCCAAGGGTTACCACCCCCTGCTTCACTCCAGCAAGCGCCCTTATTGCCATCAGACCAGTAAGGAGGCAATTCAATGTCACAATCCTATCCCGGGAGTCTTCTTTTAAGCGCCCCTGGGACCGACTGTCTCGGGGGGCAAGCGTGTGGCCGTGAGGTGAAGTGTGGAGGACTGTTTCTGTGTGTCAGAAGTCAGCTGGAACGCGGGCAGAATTGGTCACCCCGGAGAGGCTAGGACAGGACGGGTCAGAGGCTCTGGAAGCATGGAAGGACCAGAGGCTGTGATGTGGCACGAAGAGATGTCTGATAACAAAGGCGTATCATAGATTTTCTTTCCAAACAAGGCCTGTCCTATTTGCATTTATTGATGTAACGTGATGGATAGGCTTCGTTCTCATTCTGGCACCTTATTTTGTATTATGCTTTCTCTCTTCAGTGCTTCCTTTGTTTTGCATCTTTTGCTGTGTGGTGTGTGTGTGCGTGGTTTCTTCAGATTATTTCACCGCATTTGTGGCAATTTGGTGCTCTCTCTCTTCCGGAACCAGCAGACTTTGTCAAGACAAGATGTGTCAGATATGCTAAGATGTGATGCGATGCATAAAACCCGAGACTACACACATAGGCAGGCGTTCCTTGTTTGTTTCACTGTTGTCTATTTCTGCTCAACAGAAATCCTGATACGTTCAGTTGTGCCCAGCGCCCACCAAAAGAGAGAAAAAAAAAAATGTTGGTGGGTTTATAATTACATCTTTAGCGAGAACATTCCTGAGAAAACTTGCATTTTGATGAGGATTAAGAACCAATCCTCGGCTTACGATTTTACCTGGTCTGGCGAGTACAAGAATTTTCTATACACCGGCTTCTGGTTCCTTATGATCTATGCTTTGTTGCTTCTCCTGTTCCCATGCAGTCTCAGTGCCAGGCTCTACAGGACACATTTCTGCTGGGATGTGATCCCTGGCCCTGCACCTTGGTGCCCTACAGTAGGTGAGTCGGCCCAGAGGCTGCTAGGGCACACCCACACCAGCACAGCTTGCAAAAACCGAATGATAGGTGGGAAAGACTATAGACCCCGTAAATCTGTTCCATGAAACCCAAACGAAACGTATCTCACGTCAACCTGACTCTCATTCGAGTCATTCCAATATCCGACATGAGGTAAAGGAAAATTCGGGCCAAAAAAAAAAAAAAAAAAAAAAAGAGAGAGAGATAGTGGTCTTAACTGACCACATCCAGAATTGCCTTATTGGGGTGCCTGGGTGGCTCAGTCAGTTGAACGCCTGACCTTTGGTTTTGGCTCAGGTCATGATCTCACGGTTCGTGAATTCAAGCCCTGCATCGGGCTCTGTGCTGACAGTGTGGGGACCGCTTGGGATTCTGTCTCTCCCACTCTCGTTGCACTTCCCCAGCTTGCTCGCTCTCTCTCTCTCTCTCTCTCAAAAAAAAAAAAATATATATATACATATATATGTAAATTTAAAAACAAAACCCCAAAACTGCCTTACCTGTGAACATTTTATAAAAGCATATGCCCATGTGAACACATTGTTAGGGTTCTTCAACCCTGTCCTTAAAAAGGGCCATCGTACTGAGGGGCCCAGAGCTTAAGCTGTCTCTGTGTTGTACCTCATGGTTTACAATTTAATGTAGACACATCAATAATCTACAAATAGGTATAAGAAAGTCCAACAAAGTTCTGGTCTTTTGCCAATGATGACTGATACTCTTTAGGAAATAAATATCGGAACCTTTTGAAAAAGAAGTTTTCTTATTCTCTTAGCTTCGTGGCTCGCTGGTGCCTGTTCTCCCAATTGTACTGATGGGGTGAAGTCACAGAGCCCGTCAAGAAAGAGATTATTCTTTCCAAGAAAGGATTTTCAGCAGCGTTGTCCCATAGAACTTTCTGCAGTGATGGAACTGTTCTGTGTCTGTGCTATCCAAAATGGTAGCCATTTGCCACATGTTGCTAGCTATTAAGCCCTTGAAATGTGGCTAGTGAGACTGAAGAATTGGGTTTTACATAGATTTAATTAATTAAAGCAAAAATTAAAATAGCTTCATGTGGCTAGTGGCTGCCATAGAAGACAGAGGAGACTTGAAGCCATTTGAGTGGGAAGATGACAAAGGAAGGGGGCCATGCCAGTCATGTGGCTGTGACCAGCCTGCGGCTTTTTGTTTGTTTTTTACACCATTTTATTGAGGCATGATTGGCATAAAAACAGCTGTAAATATCTAATGTATACAACTTGATGAATTTGGAGGTAAGTACACACCCAAAAAACTATCACCATAATCTATGCCATAATCACACCTATCGCCTCCAAAAGTTTCCTCCTGCCCTTGTTTATTTGTTACTATTATTCTGAGTGTATGAAAAGAACACTTAACATAAGATTTACCCTCTCAGTAAATTAAAAAAATTAAAAAAAAATTTTTTAATGTTTATTTTTTAGAGAGAGAGAGACAGACAGACAGAGTGCAAGCAGGGGAGTGGCAGAGAGAGAGGAAGACACAGAATCCGAGGCAGGCTCCAGGCTCTAAACTGTCAGCACGGAGCCCCAGACTCATCAACCAAGAGCACATGACCTGAGCCGAAGTCAGACTCTTAACTGACGGAGCCACCCAGGCACCCCACCCTCTTAGTAAATCTTCAAGTATGTACTGCAATATTAATTAGAGGCACCGTGCTGTACAGATCTCTAGGTCTTATTCATCTTGTAGCCCTGAAACTTTGTAGCCTTTGACTTCCATCTCCCCATTTCCCCCTCCCCCCAGCCCCTGGCAACCACCACTCTATTCTCTGCTTCTACGAGTTTGACTCTTTTAGATTTCCCGTGTACAAATGAGATCGTGCAGTATTTGTCTTACCGTGTCTGGTTTCTTTCCCTTCCAGGTTCATCCAGTTGTTGCAAATAGCAGGATTTCCTGCCTTTTTAAAAAGCTGAATTGGGGCGCCTGGGTGGCGCAGTCGGTTAGGCGTCCGACTTCAGCCAGGTCACGATCTCGCGGTCTGGGAGTTCGAGCCCCGCGTCAGGCTCTGGGCTGATGGCTCAGAGCCTGGAGCCTGCCTCCGATTCTGTGTCTCCCTCTCTCTCTGCCCCTCCCCCGTTCATGCTCTGTCTCTCTCTGTCCCAAAAATAAATAAACGTTGAAAAAAAAAATTAAAAGCTGAATAATATTCCGTTGTAGGTATATACCGCATTTCCCCCCAATTTACCCACTGATGACCATTTAGATTGCTTCCATGTCTTGGCTATTGTGGACAATGTTGTACGGAACACGGGAGTGCAGACACCCCTTTGAGATCCTGATCTCTGTTCCTTTGGATAGGTACTCAGAAGTGAGATTGCTGGATCATATCGCAGTTCTAGGTTTCATTTAAGAACCTTCCACACCGTTTTCCTCAGTGGCTAGACCAGTTTACACACCCACCAACAGTGTATCAAATGCTCCCTTTTCTCCACATCCTCCCTAACATTTCTCTTTCGTTTTTTCTGATGCTCGCCATTCTAACAGGTATGAGGTGATATCTCATTGTGGTTTCGGTTTGCATTTCCCCGATGATGAGGGATGTTGAGCAGCTTTTCATGTACCCGTGGATCATTTGTATGTCTTCTTTAGAGAAATGTCTATTCAGTTCCTTCGCCCATTTTTAAATCGGGTTATTTGTTTTTTGTTTTTTTGCTATTGGGTTGTAGGAGTTCCTTATATCAGGCTGGGGAGTTTTGAAGAGAGAGAACCAAAAGACAGTTCGGCCAGAGGGACTTCCCACTAAGGGTCTTGTCCTTCTCTCTCAGACATTTCCAGAACAGCCTGGTAGGCCAGGCTGGGGATGGGGCTAACTGATCCATTAGACACAAAGCCTGGGGCCCATGGAAATGTTTTAATTTCTTTAAAATTAGAAGAAAACAAAAAAGAATTTTTAGGCTGAAGAAAATGTTTTAATATATAATATTAATATATTCATTGTTAGGTCAACCCACCCATAAAATATAATTAAAATTTTTATTTATTTATTTTTATGCTTTATTACTTTTGAGAGAGAGAGAGAGAGAGAGACAGAGTGCAAGTGGGGGAGGGGCGGAGAGAGAGGGGGACACAGACTCCCAAGCAGGCTCCAGGCTCTGAGCTGTCAGCACAGCTGATGGGGCTACGCAAAGCCTGATGGGGCTACGCAATCATGACCTGAGCTGAAGTCCACGCTTAATTGACTGAGCCACCCAGGTGCCCCTAAAAATTTTTTTTATTTTATTTAATTAAAAAAATTTTTTTTACATTTATTTTTTGATAGACATAGAGACACAGAGCACAAGTTGAGGAAGGGCAGAGAGAGAAGGAAACAGAATCCAAGGCAGGCTCCAGGCTCTGAGCTGTTGGCATAGAGCCCCACGCGGGGCTTGAACTCGCAAACCGTGAGATCATGACCTGAGCCAAAGACGGATGCCCAACGAACTGAGCCACCCAGGCGCCCCCCCTCCCAATTTTTTTTTTTTTTTTAATGGAGGAAGGAGTCCTTGAAAACAAAAACGCTAGGACCCACCCAAGTCTTTATGTGTGTGGGGGGAGAGGGGCTGCTTCTACCACTAACAGCTCATTTTGGGCAACCAGGTACCTCCCTTCTTGAATGCTCCCCCTCAAAGGCCACAGATGAACTCCATGAATGGGTTCAAGTGCCCATTCTCAAACAAGAGTACCAAGACTTTTCAACAATCCCAGGGTCAAACAGAGCCCTGCACTGGAAAAACGCCTGTCTAGACTGTTACATACTTGGGCAGTGGACAGTGGGGAGCTGGGGAGGGGTTCAAGAGCTGTGTGGGAACGCCGAGAGGGGAAACGCTATGCTGTAGAGTGAGATAATTAATCTTGACTACTCCTGTCATCCTGACGCCATAAAGGAGGACGCATGAGCTCCGAGAGGGTGAGAAACTTGGCCAACCTTACACAGTTGGGGCACAAACCTCCATGTGCCCTTGCTCTGACCTAAAACTAAGCACAGATCCCCGGAACCCTTTCCGCAGCCACTGCGGGAGCTTCTGTGCCGACCAGCCCGCCATCCCCGAGAGCTGTTCTCTTTTCCCCATTCCTGCTGCTTCCGGAGCTGATCCTATAGGATCTCTGGGCCTCAGTTTCCCCCTTTGTGCGTGTGTTGGGGCGGGGGGGGGTCTCCCTCTAGCCACGCGAAAGAGGGAGGGAAAGAGGAGGACGTGGCTTTCCACCCTGCCCACGCTAAGGCCCCAGCCGAGGGTCTTCCCGGAAGCCCACCTCCCCGCGCGCGCCGTCCCGCGGCAGGAATGGGCTCGGCCCCTTTAAATCCCGCCCGGGGCCGCGCCCTTCCCGGCTCGGCGACTGGGAATTGCGGCCCCGCGCGCGCTCTCCGCGCTCCCGGCGCCGAGCCCGCGACCCCGCGCGCCGCCTCCGAGCGCCGGGCCTGCGGACGCAGGGGCCGTGCGCATCATGAGCCGCATCTACCACGACAGCGCCCTCCGGAACAAGGCGGTGCGGAGCGCGCGGCTGCCGGGGGCCTGGGACCCCGCCGCCCACCAGGGGTAGGCCCGCCGCGCTCTGCCCCTGCCTCTCGGGCCGCCTCCGGCCCCGGTTTAGAACCCGGGCTTCGGGATTGGGGAGGGGACCGCGGTCCGGGTGCGGGTGGGAGGGGAGGCAGACCTGGCCAAAGCCACCCGCCACCGCCCCCCGCCCCCAGCGCTCCCCTCCGCCCTGCAAGCAGAGCGCACCCTTAGAACACAGATCGGCTTAAAATTCCCCACTGCCCCCCGCCCCGTAGCGTCGGGAGAGGGTCTCGATCCGACTCCCAAACGGAGCTCGAAAGCACCGACCTTTGTCTCTACCCCTGCCTGTCGCGACTGTAAAACTCCCAGCCACTTGCCTCGCCGCCCTGCCCGCGGGCCTTGGCTCAGGCCGCCCGCCGCACTTCCCGCCCCGGAAGGGACGAAGGCGTGGAGCGATCCCAACGGCGCGGGGGAGCTGGCGTGGCGCGGCCGCGGGAGGGCAATGCCTGCCTGGAGGCGCGTGTGGGATCGGGATCTGGATGGGGTGGAGGCGAGGCCCTGCGGTCACCCACGCAGAGGTTTTGAGAACACGTGGACCATGCCAGCAGCAGGTACAAACACTAAGGAATCTGGAGGTGAGGGGTCGGTAGGGGCAGGTGATAGAGTTTCCCCCATTCCTTCCCGTGTCCCCGCCCTCTCCCATTTCTGTGGCTCTAAAAGGGAAACCCCAGGTTTTGTGAAGACTAGAAGCGGGGAACTAGGAACTCTCTGCGAGGGACCCCACGATCTTGGGCTAGTCATAAAACTTCTGGTTTGGGGTTTCGCCACCTCTAAGTGCGTATGGATGACAAGAGGAATAGAAAGTGTTTTAAAACAGGTGAAAAGGGAAGATACTTTACAGCAGCTTAGACCCCTCCCTCAAGTTTGATTAAATAAAGAAGTAAAATCCTTTCTATTTGGTAAGCGCTTAATAGTTTAGCACTTTCACTCACATGATCTTTTGTCATCATCATCACAAGACTCAGAGTGAGGTGGCTATTCTCCCGTTTTGTAGATAGGAAGACTGAGGCTCTGGTTACAGTAACCCCTTGCAGGAGGGGCCACAGCTTGGTCTTGCAGCCTTGAGGAGGTCCCTTCTACTCTCTGGGCAGTGCCCCAGCGTTTGGGAGTCAGGTGAATAGGAGACACTTGTGGGCCTTGCTTCTATCCCAGTGCACACTCTGCCCTGGGCCGTTGAACTTACGCCTCTTCCCTGAGGACTGACACAACCAGCCGATCCCTTCTTTCCATCCCCAGGGGAAATGGCGTCCTGCTGGAGGGAGAACTGGTGGACGTGTCTCGGCACAGCATCTTGGATGCCCGTGGCAGGAAGGTGAGGATGCTTTCCTGGGGACACTAGCAGGGCGCTGCCTTCATGGTCCTCACCCACCGGCAGATCTCCCGGTGCTTGACTACATCAGTGCTGAGCTTTGGGGTCCGGTTCCTCCCGGGAGGGGCTCACAGGGCAGGTGGGGAGTGGGTGGGGAGATAGCAGCCGAAAGGGACCACTGAGTGGAAAGGTGACTTTGGCATTGGGCAGAGGACAGATGACGGGGCCTGGGTTCCTGCTGAGGACACAGATCAGCACTGACCCCAGTGGTGAGTGTTTGGGGCTCGGATTGGGAGGGTTGAGAGCAGGAAGGGGTGAGGTGACCGGTTCAGGACTGAGGCTGTGGGTGCTGTGTGGGCTGGAAGGTGCTCCAAAGAGGTCCCATTGCTTCTGTTTAAAGGGCTGGGAGCCTCGCTGGGTGGGCAGGATGAGGGGCTCTGTTTTCTGGGAGGGCCAAGGGCCCAGATTCCTGGCTTCTGGAAGTGGTCTGGTAGCTCCCACTGCCCTGGGGCCTGATGGGTCAGCAGTGACCTTCCCCTTTTGGGGACCAGGTTTGTTCCTGGGAGGTCATGTCACCTTTGAATTTTTTGGAATTGATTCATTTTAATTGTTTTTTAATGTTTCTTTTTGCGAGAGAGAGGTGGGGGAGGGGCAGAGAGAGAGGAAGGAACAGAATCCGAAGCAGGCTCCAGGCTCTGAGCTGTCAGCACAGAGCCCGACGCGGGGCTCGAACTCATAAACCGTGAGTTCGTGACCTGAACTGAAGTCGGACACTTAACTGAGCCACCCAGGCGCCCCTGAATCATTGAAAATGTACTGGTGGAGTTTGTTGTTGGAAGGAGACCTAAAGTTCTCCATTTGCAAAGTGGTGGCTCTCTTGGCCTGGGCTCGCTCGTCTTTGAGCAGCACTGTGTGTGGCTGGGCACTTTGGAATGTGGGGTTTTTAGAAAGCAGGTCACTGCTGTGGACCTGGGCCTCCTCGTGCATACAGGCAGGGACGTTGGGGTGGGAGGAGGGTAGCTGTGTTCTGGGCCTTTGTCCAGCCTCCACATTAAGTCTGCATTGCTGACCCCGCCTGGGGCTTCAGTTCCCATGTCCGTGCCCTTGTCCGCTTGCCCCCTCACACCCTTGGGGTCGTGCCCTCCATCACCACGCCATCTCAGGTGTCCACAGACACACCCACTGCTCACCCTCCGGTACTTGCCCGTGTCTTTCCTGAGCCCTAGTTTTGAATTTCCACCCCCTTTCTAACAGCCCCACTCGGTGTGCTGACCACCTTATCTCCTTGTTCTCTAAAGCTGAGCTCGTCCCAGGGGCTCAGAGCCCGCCGCTGCCCTGCAGCCCCGGGAAAAGCCTCCGCTCCCAGCTCGGCACCAGTTTCACCCAAGAAGTGTTTTGCTGCATCCACCCCCCTCCTTAGGGTGCCAGCCAGCAGGGTGGACACAGCAGTCCGGAGCCCCCAGCCAGCCTGCCCGGCAGGGCCAGCAGTAGCTCTAGGCTGATGTGGGACCGGCCTCCCTCTGCTGCCCTTGGGGCAGAGCATTCTGTCAGCCCTGCCCACACTTGCCTTCTCTGAGTTCTCCCTTCTAATGATAATGCACTAGACCCCTGCACACCTCTACTGTCTCTTCCTCCAGCCTCCCCCCGGGAAGCAGTGCCTGGTCCTGTTGGTCCTTCTACCTTGGCCATCCCTTCCCACCCCTCCCCTTCCTCTTTCTACTGGCCTTAGGCGAATGGGGCCTCAGAAAATTAGCCTGTCCTCATCAAACCTTCCAGCTGCCCCCGACGCTCATTCTTGCCCTGCCGGTCACTTGTTTCCTGAAAGACATATTGGAGGGTCTCACTGCTGTTCAAAAACCTTTCGGGATTCCCTCATGGGGTGCCTGGGTGGCTCAGTCAGTTAAGCATCTGACTTCGGCTCAGGTCATGATCTCACAGTTTGTGAGTTCGAGCCCCATGTCGGGCTCTGTGCTGACAGCTCGGAGCCTGGAGCCTGCTTCGGATTCTGTGTTTCCTTCTCTCTCTCTGCCCCTCCCCCACTCTCTCTCTCTCTCTCTCTCTCTCTCTCTCTCTCTCAAAAAGTAAATAAACGTTGAAGAATATTTAAAACACACACACACACACACACACACACACACACACACAAACCTTTTGGGATTCCTTCTTGTCTATCAGGTAAAGTCCAAACTCCAAATACCAACTCAAGGCCCATTTCAAACTGGTGCTACTTGCTTTCCCAGCCTGGGCTCCCACGAGGCCTCTGACTATCCTCTGTTGCTCAGACATGCGCACCAGACCTTGACTTTTATTTCGTACCTGTCCCAGGCTTTTAATATTCTCCCTACTCCCTTTTCCCCGGAAGCTGCAGGTTTCTCCATGCTTTGAGACCTTGCCAAGAGGTGGATTCCTCGTCTCCAGTGGCCAGGAGCATGTGACCCACCCGCTTTGGCCAGAGTAGCTGGCAAACAGCATTTGCAGCACCCTTTACGTTTTACACTGTGCTTGCGTCTCTAGTATCTCATCGAACCCTTGCCGCGTTTCTGAAAGTAGACAGCACGTTGTCCCCACGCAACAGGGGAAACTGAGGCTAGGAGGGATTAGCCCCAGGTCCAACACGTGTCGGAAGTGGCATAATGGCCGCCCTCCCTCGGAACTTTCAGTGCCCTTTCTATGACCCTTGCCCTCCTCCACTCCTGCATCGTGGTATTTGGGGTCCTCGGTGCTTGGGTTATGGTTTTCTGTATGTGCTTTCTGTCTCTGGCCGTGTGGGGACTTTGGGGTCAGGCGGGGGGGCCTGCCGTCTCGTGGCCGCAAGGAGCACACATGCTTCGTTATGTGAGGCAGGTGCGTACTGAGCATGTGATTGGATAAATGAGCGAATATGGGGGGGGCGGGGCATCTGCCCAACTGGAATATCTTTGGGAGCTGAGATGGGATTCGGGGTGGAGGGGGAGGTTGGGGGGCTCGCAGTGGAGCCCTGTGGGGAGTGTGTGTGTTGGAGGGTGGGGGGAGTGAAACGGCGCCCTCCCTGTCTCCGGCCCCAGGAGCGCTACTACGTGCTCTACATCCGGCCCAGTCGCATCCATCGCCGGAAGTTCGACCCCAAGGGAAACGAAATCGAGCCCAACTTCAGTGCCACCAAGAAGGTGAACACGGGCTTCCTCATGTCGTCCTACAGTAGGTATCTTCCGTCCTTCCTCCCTTAGGGCCCTCCCAGCCTGTGGCCTTGCTGTGTCTCTTGGTCCCTAATGAGTGTCCGCTCAGCCTTGGAGTCTATGTCTGGCCTGGGGGCCTGCTGGCCGGACTCCTCCTGCCCCTCATTCACTCAGAGGATCCCCAGTGCCCCACCTCAATCCCAGGGGCCTGGCTGGCCTGACTCCTGCAGTCTGGCAGAGGCGTCCGAGAACCTGGCTCTGGGCTCTCACTGCCTTTGTGCAGAGCCCAGGCCAGGCCCCTGGCAGCCTTCATCTTCCTGCCCAAATTCCATATGATTCTTAGGCCCTTGGACCTCCTTCCTCTTTCCAACTGTGGCTCTACAGGGACCGCTTTGCTGTCTGTGGAAGAAGGTTTGGAGGTTGAGTGAGAATCCTTCCATCCCTCTATCAGTTTATTCATTCATAGTTTCAGTTGTCCGTTCATTCTCTGAATATTTCATGAGCATCTACCCTCTGCCAGGCCCTGAGCCACATGCCAGGGTCCAGGGTCCACAGGGACAAACAAGATTTGGAGCTGCATTCGAGATGTCCTCAGTCCCTTAGAGGAGATGGACAGGACAGAGGAGGGGCTCTGGGCCCAGGCAGGCACGGTCGGGGGCCGGCCTGGAGGGGGAAACACCAGTGCGAAAAGCTGAAAGGAAAGCAGGAATCAGCAGGGTGCTGGGGTTTGGAAAGGTGTTGCAGGAGGGGGTTGCAGGCCAAAGCATGCTGGGAACTGGGGGCTCCTGATGCAGGTGAGGAGAAGCCTTTAGGGAGGCAGGGGCCAGGTGGGGAAGGGCCCCAGAAGGACACCTGATCGAGAATGCAAGGGAGTCCTGTTGTGAGTGGTTTCAAGTAGGGCAGGGATGTGATTAGAACGGTTTTAAAAAATCCCGGGGTGGAGCGGGGAGCACCTGGGTGGCTCAGTGGGTTAAGCATCCGACTTCAGCTTAGGCCGTGATGTCACAGTTCGTGAGTTTGAGCCCCACATTGGGCTCTGCACTGACTGACAGTGCAGAGCTTGCTTGGGATTGTCTCTCTCTCCCTCTCTCTCTGCCCCTTCCCTGCTCGAGTATGCTCTTTCTCTCTCTCTCTCTCTCAAAATAAATAAATAAACTTAAAAAAAATAAACAAATCCCCTCCCGGGGGGGGAGGGGTGCCTGGCTAGCTCAGTCAGAAGAGCATGTGACTCTTGATCTCGGGACCGTGAGTTCAAGCCCCATGTTGGGTGTAGAGATTCCTAAAAAAAAATAATAATAATAATAAAAATAAGTAAACTTAACAAAAATCCCAGGGGGCGACCAGCAGGCCTGTTAGGAGGCTGTGGTGGCCAGATTAAGGGCCTGTCAGTGAGGATGCAGGGACTGGAGAGACTCGGGACAGAGGAGGCACAGCGGCCTCAGTGTTTGGAGACGGGGAGAGTGAGGGAGGGGTCAGGGACGACCCTGGGGTTTGGGCTCAGGCAGGTGTGAGGAGAAGAGTTCTGTCTGGGACACGTGGTTGCACCTCTAGGTAGAGGATGATGCCCGCTGGGGCCTTGGAGGCACAATTCTGGAACCCAGGAAGCAGGCGGGGCTGATGGCACACGTTTAGGGCCCGTCACACGTTGCGAGTACGGAAGCTGTGAGCGTGGATATGGAGTCACCTGGGAGGCCGGGAAAGAGCCCACTAGGAACCAGAGGAGGGACCCCTGCAGAGGTCTGAGGGAAGTAGGGAGCATGTGTCTCTCTGAGGGGGGGTAGCAATGGGGTCAGGTGCTGCCTAAGGCCCAGCAAGGCCAGGACTGTGGAGCACCCGGTGGGCTCACAGTGAAGTGCTCCCAGTGACTTGGGGAGAGGGGGGTCTGGAGTAGTGGGTGTCAAAGCCAGAATTCAGGAAGGCATTAAGGTAAGATCCAGTGTAGAGCAGGAGACCCAGGTGCCCGAGGACGGAGAGGGGTGGGATCTAGAGCCCAGATGGAGGAACGCTGGCTCGAGGCAGGAGAGGGACACTTGGTCCTCTGAGAGGGAAACGGAAGAGAAGGAGGAGAGGTTTCTTGTGCTTATCGGTAAGTTGACAGGGCGGTGGCAGGGTGAGCAACCCCACCTGGGGCTTCCGTGACCTTGGGGAGTGGAGGTGAGAGGTGGTCTGTCTGAGGGACGTTGGGCGGGGTGAGGGCTGAGGAACCAGGAGCAGTTCGAAAGCCCTTGGTGGGAGTGCGACGTCTGGGGAACCTGGCAAGGTTTTACACCCTGAATGGAACAGGGTCCGGCCTCCACGGCCGTTGGGCTACTCTCGCTGCCCCTGGCTCTCGGCGTGGAGAGGCCAGCCTGCCGGCCCGCGCCGGGTTGCTGAGCTGGGGTGGCTGTGCGCACCTTCCTGGGCTCTTGGGGCCTGTGAGTCCTCCCAGCCCCGTGAGGCCTCGCTTCTCAGTCTCGGACCACCACCTCATCCCACCCCACGCCCCCCGCCGGACCCGACCCGGGATCTGCAGATTTGGGACATTCAGGGCAGGTAGGTGAGGCTGTTGGGATCCCCCCCCGAGCCTCCGAGCTCTGCCGGGGTTGGGGTGAGCCGGCCAGGGGAGAGTATGTGGACCCCGTAGTTCGCTGCTCCTTCCGCAGACCCCAGCCCAGCCAGGAGACCCTGAGAGCCTGGGGAGAAGAACCCTGTCTAGGCAGGGGGGAATCCGTGCGGAGGCAGAATTTTGTAGAGGGTTTGGACCCTGCCTCCTCCGCTGACCAGCTGTGTGACCTTGGGCAGATCACCTAACCTCTCTAAGCCGTCGTTTTCTCCCGCGTAAAAAAAAGGGATAATGAAAACATTTACGCTCATTGGGGGTTTACCACGCGCCAGACTCTGTGCTAAGTGCTTCACGGGTGTCATTTCGTTTACACCTCATGTCCACCCTGTCATTAGGTACCCTTTTTATCCCTCGTTGTCAGGCACAGAGAGGTTAAGTCACCTTTGCACGGGCTCACGTGGCTTGTGAGCAGATGTGCAGCAGGCAGCCTGGCTCCAGAGGGACCGGAGCCGGAAGTCTTCCGGGGCCGGGAGTCACCTGCCAGGACAGCCTCGATGACTCCTGGCACCGCGGGCACGCACAGCCCTGCCTTCAGGTGGTTGTGGGCACGTCAGACACTCAGGTCTCCCCTGGCTCCCAAAAGACCCTCCCTGAGTGCTTGCTGTGACCCTCCTGTGCTGTGTGCCTGCAGAGGTGGAAGCTGCGGGGGACACGGACAGACTCACGCCCGAGGCGCTGAAGAGCCTGGTACAAAAGCCAGAACTGCTTGCGCTGACGGAGAGCCTCACCCCCGACCAGACGGTGGCGTTCTGGATGCCCGAGTCAGAGATGGGGGCGATGGAGCTCGAGCTGGGGATCGGGGTACGGCTGAAAACCCGAGGCGACGGCCCCTTCCTGGGTGAGCGGTGCAGCCCTCACGTGGTCTCGTGTCCCCGTGGCCCATAGCGGTTCCCGGCCTCCTGTTTAGGGCTCCTCCACCCCCGCTGCTGAGAACCCACGCGAGTGGGCCAGGTCTGCTTATTCCCGAGACTTCTTCCTAAGTCTCCGGACAAGTGCCCCGGGGCCAGCAGCCTAGACACTCTGGATCCTGGGGTGCCGCCCAATCCCGTGGTTCCCTAGGGTGACCTCTCCTATTTAGTGCCTTGGGGGTCCCACTCAGGGCCTCCCTGAGGGCACTGAAGAGAGCAGTGGTTTAACCCGGGCCTAGGGTACCCAGCAGAGCAGGCCGGCCCCCCACTATTTTACCACTCTAGAAAGACAAGCCGTTCAACTTCTTCCCTTCTTTCAGAGTCATTAGCCAAACTTGAGGCTGGAACAGTGACCAAGTGTAATTTCGCTGGTGATGGAAAGACAGGAGCATCCTGGACGGACAACATCATGGCCCAAAAGTCTTCGGAGGAGGCCACGGCGGAGATCCGAGAGCAGGGGGACGGGGCAGAGGACGAGGAGTGGGTAGGTCAAGAGAGATGTCTATGGGTCTGGCATTGGTACGGTTTATCTCTTGGCGGGAGCTTCGTACATGTAGGTTGTGGTTGGGTGTAGGACAAGGACACGGCAGCATAAATTTTACTCCCCCCAGCTTTGGTGTTCATGGAATTTCTGAGAATGTGTTAGCCTCGGGAAAACTCCTTTCGAGGCAAGAAGGGTGACAACCTGAGAGACCTTTCTTTTCGGTAGGTCTGAACTGGGCCAATCTACAAGAAAGTTCCAAAGATGGATAAAAGCAAGGGCTGGAAAGAATGGAATTCACAGGGAAACCAGGGAAACCTGATGCCATTACATCTCCAAACATTATCACTTCAAGTGAACACATTAGCCATGTTGTGGCAGCTGAGCTGAATGAGCTTTTTTTTTTTTTTTTTTTTTTTCTCCTTCGTTCTGGGCTCTCTGCCCAAAGTGGCTGGAAAATGGCTGGCTTGGTCCTTACTAGATTTTTTTTTTTTTTTTTTCTGCCAAGGATCAACCCCCCCGCCCCCAGTCCATCCTTAGCCTATCCGCAGTTGATGTGTTTTCCTGAAGCATATTTCACCTGAAGGTTTGATGTCAAAAGGCCCCAAATTGAACATTTACAACAAAGTCACTGAAAAATGGGTTATTCACCCATGGCGAATGATGACATTTGCCAGAGAAAGCAGGGCAGGAAGAGTAGAGGGTCTGGATTCCCCTTTGTCTTACTAAAGGGAGTCTCGGAATGAAAAATAATCAGGGCTGCCAGGCCAGCTCCTTGGGCCAGCTCTAATGAGGGAAAGCCAAGGAGGATGGCCGAGGGCCCCGTTGGTACCACTCGGTTGAACCCTTGTTTGTCTGATGCCTTGCAGAAGACTTTCATGAAATGTGCTCTCTTCACACCTCTTTACTTAACTCGTAGGATGACTGAGGTCGCCTCTGGGTCCCACCAGCGCTGCTGAGAATTTCTTCCATCAACGTCTACTCTGGAGCTCGGCTTACCTGGTTCTTCCCTACAGCCGCCACGGAATACCCTTTGAATAAGCGTTGCTAAAACCAAATCCCAGACCATGACATGAGCAGTGGGGGCCCCATGCTGTGGCTCATGCAGGGCCCGTCTCTAGGTATTTTCATGGTGGCCCTTGCCCTGAGTGGCAGCCTTGTTTCTAGAGGCAGGCAGTGGGTGGGTCCCCCCGGGGCAGTCAGAGGAATTGAACTTGGTCTTGGCGTAGACCTGGGGAATGTCCCTCATCTGCATGCAGAGTGGCTCAGGTGTTCCTTCCTCTGTCCTTGTCGTATTTCTTGCCTTCCCTGCACACCTGTCGCTTTTCCCCGGTGCCCAGTGGTGTAGCCTCTGCTCTCCCGTTCATACCTCCCTTTCCCCCATGTGCCCTTTTCTTCCCCTACAGCTGCCAATTCTTTATCCCCCCTCTGGTTCTCTGCCACACGGGGGGCTCCTGTCTCCTGACCTCCCTGGCTGCTTTCCTGGGGCTGCTCTCTGGGAGGCCTAGCGTATTCACAGGTATGGCTGCCTGATCCCTACCTTTCAGACTCACTCTACCGGGCCACATTTTGATAACATCTTTGTCCTCATTTTTTGTACCTTGAGAACTTTTTATGAATGAGTAAATTTTCAGAAAAGGATTCCTTTCCGCTGACTGGGTTACGTCAGGTGTGAACAGTCTTCCAACTGAGCGGTGATCCTGTAAGAAGGAAGCCGTGTCTTTTGATCAGGAACATTTCCTTGCTGGGTAGTGGGCCCACACCCAGATCTGTGACGAGATGTGGAATTGACTTCTACACGTCCCAAGAATGGGCACAGACGTGGTGGCATGTGGGTCCTGCTTGTCTCGGGGACAAGAGGGGGCGGTGACGAGTCCCCTGATGTATCAAACACAGCACTAGATGCTTTCCGTGGTAATAATTACAGCCCACTTCCTGATGCTAGTACAGATGTCCCCCGCTTTAAGAAAGTTCGTGTTATGACCCTTGGCTTTTATGACAGACCTACCTTAGTACCTGTTTTTGCTAACCGAAAGCAATCTGAAGAGGGTTTTCATTTTTGTGAAAAAAGGCAAAAACTGAAAGTTGTGTTCAGCATTTGTTTTGCAGCGAGCCGTTACAGAGGCTGGGCACACCCCAAGCAGCAAGAGTGGCCCCATGAGTCTCCTTCCCAGGGAATGACACTCGGCATCCAGCCCCCATAGCTTTGAACTGTCTATGAGCACCTGCTTCATCTCAGTCGATTATGTGCACGCGTTAGCGAGATGCGCCCTAAGGTTTCAGGAAAGCCTAAGTGAATGCTCAAAAAATTTCCCATTGTTTCTTCACTTTCTACCATTTCAGTTTATAAAAAGTTTCATAGGATTGCTGTACTTTTTGCATAGTGGGGGAAACATATTTGCTCAGCACTGGCAAAATCTTACTTACTTTTCACAGCAATCCCATGAGGTACCTGTGATTATTGTTTAAGGTGCATGTGATTATTATTCCCGTTTTTTTTTTTTTTTGTATGATTTTGAAACTTACAGGCTCCATCCATAGTATATAGAGGAGAGAGGACTTTAAACCCAGGCACTCAGATTTCAAACTCTATTCTTTACTGGCTTATTCTGCTTCCACATGTATGTAACAGGGAAGAAAGGGGGCTTCAGAGAGGTTGAAGCAACTGGCCCAGAGTCACAGCTAATAAGTGAAACAGCCAGAATTCAAATCCAGAGATGTCCAAAGCAAAGCTTATGTTCCGTCCACTGTTCTTTGCTTCCTTGGCCTATAGAAGAACCTTGAATACAGGGGCCCGAGGAGTCCTGGCCCTGTAAAGTAGGGTTATATTCCTAGACTTGAGGGAACTTGTCTAAATCCTTGACTGCTGACCTGCCCAGGCTGAAGTCAGTCCTACTGATTAGCAGTTGAGCAGGTAATATTATGCCTCCAGCAGTTATTCTCTTGATTCCAGTTTTCATTTACCTTCTTGCATATTTGAGCCAGGGCTCGATGATATGGCTGTGAGGTTTGGGATTAGTGCTCCATTGGGGCCACCTGAAGTCATGGGTCACTGGACTGCTCATAGATCTCTTCTGTTCTTGTTGCCCTTTTCTTAGTTCAGATCCTTGTGACCTTTGACCTCAACCATTATAGAAGGTGCCTCCCTGGTATCCTGTGTCTGAATGGGGCTGGCTGGGACCTCCACCATGGGGATGGCCAGGGAAGTGGTTAAGCAGCAAGAGGACTGGGGATATTGACTAGAGGCACCCTGTGAAGGGATCCTGCTGCCCAAAGCACCATGGCCAAAGGGTATGGCAAGGTCATATAGGCAGGTCACCATTCCAAAAAAGGAGGGCCAGTGTGTCAATAGGGGAAGACCTGGACAACAAATGGCTTTGGTGTCGGGGGGGGGGGGCAGGGGAAGGGGTAGAGAGGAAGGAAGGAGGAGAGGAAGGAAGGGAGGAAGGGAAGGGTCCTTGTGGCTGGAGCTCAGAGAATGAGTAGAAGTCGTTTGAGATGAGGCTGGAGGTCAGCCTTGGCATCTTTATCACATTAAGTACTTTGGGACTTTATCCTTAATTTCCTGGAAGCCAGGGATTCTGGGGAGAGTGATAAGATTCGATTTGTTTATATCCAAGATCACTTGACTGCAGAGAACCTGAGAGTAACGAATCCAACTGGGGCTGCCACAGTTTCACAGCGACGGGGCTAGAGTGGTTTGGTGTATAACGGCGGGAGCGGACAGGACAGAAATTCAGGTGGAGGAGGAAAGGGACTTCCCAGCAACAGAAGAACACCTGCAGAGCGGAGGTGGGGGAGTGGCCCGCCCATGGAATATGCAAGTTCTGGACATGGTTGCTGTCATACCATACCTACACATAAAATTCCATAATCCTTTTTCCATTAGTGTTGTAGGATCGCTTTCCATGTTGCTACACAGTCTTCATAACCATTGTTTTTTAAGATTGACTGCCTTCTCATAGCTCTGTCATTGCCCAGTTTGGGGGTAATTGATTCCTATTTGGAGCTAAAATAATTAATGTTTTAGGTTATATACTGTTATATAATTATATACAACTGTTTTAGATTATATAGTTCCCTCAGTCTCACCCATACAGCTTCCCCCACCCCACCCCACCTCCTGCCCTCTCTTCCCCACCCCCACCATGCCATATTTTTGTATCTTGGGGTTATTTCTTTAGGGACAGATTCCCGCAAGTCAGATTACTGGGAATTTAGGAGTTTTTTTGTGAAGGTCTTTTTAGATCATCAAATTTGCTTTCCAAAGGGTTGTTCTAAATTATAATTTCACCAGCAATGTAGGAGAGACCCATTTTCATGCTTCCCCTGCCACAATTGAGTGTGATAACATTTTAAAAAATGATATTTGATCAGGTAAAAATAAAACAAATTTTTTTATTAAAAAATTTTTTTTAACGTTTATTTATTTTTGAGAGAGAGAGAGAGTGCGGGCTGGGGAGGGGCAGAGAGAGAGGGAGACCCAGAATCCAAAGCAGGCTCCAGGCTCCGATCTGTCAGCACAGAGCCTGATGCGGGGCTCGAACTCACGGACCGCGAGATCGTGACCTGAGCTGAAGTCGGACGCTTAACCGACTGAGCCACCCAGTCGCCCCTAAATGTTCATTTATCTTGAGAGAGAAAGAGAGCACAAGCAGGGGAGGGGCAGAGAGAGAGGGAGACACAGAATCTGAAGCAGGCTCCAGGTTCTGAGCTGTCAGCACAGAGCCCGATGGGGCTCGAACCCATAAACCATGAGATCATGACCTGAGCCGAAGTCGGAAGCTCAACACTTAACTGACTGAGCCACCCAGGCGCCCCTAAAGTTATTTTATACCTAAGTTATTACATTTCAATAAGTCTCCCTGTAGTGACAATTTGAACTATCATAGGAGGCTTTAAGGTTTTGCAGAGCTAGGTACCCCTCATTACTCTTGTCTTAGAATTTTGATATTCTGCCTCAACATTTGAAACATTTTGTCAAGTTTCAGTGCGCATTGACTGCCTTTGGGTTTAAGTTAAAAAAAAATCTGGCTACAAGAGTAAGACTCTTGTATTTTAGAAAATTCAAAAAATGAAAAACATACAATTTAACCACCGTTTTTGAAATCGCTTGTGTAGTAACTCAGTTACATGCCATGCTCCACGTGGTGACAAACAGTAACTAATTCTGTGTTTATAACCGTCTAAGGAGAATAGTTTTTTTTTCAAGTAGAAAAAAGTCTAGTATTACAGTAAATGAAACTGATACCACGCCTGTTCTACAGATGAAGACACTTGCCGGAGGGGCCCAGGTGGTCAACAGAGCTAGGGTTCAACCAGGGCAGTGTTGTTACTGTGGCCCGTGCAGAATCCTTTGTGATGCTGCCATTCCATGAGACACAATTATTATTTCTATTTTAGTGTATCTACTTACAGTCTTTTACAAAGTGGGGTATCCATGTACATACTTTATGCGATCTTTTCACTTAGATATGTCATGAACATTTATCTATCCCATAAACCTTTCACAACATTATTATTTTTTAAGTTTATTTATTTTGAGAGAGACGGAGACAGCATGAGCAGGGGTGGGGCAGCGAGAGGGAGAGAGAATCCCAAGCAGGCTCCACACTCAGCGCGGAGCCGGACACGGGGCTCGAACCCACAAACTGAGATCATGACCCAAGCAGACACCAAGAGTCAGAGGTTTAAATGACTTGGCCACCCAGGCGCCCCTCACATTATTTTTAATGGCCATTTAATATTCCTCATGTGCAGATAGAACAATGCATTTAAGGATCATCTCGTTTCGGAATGATTAGTGTGTGTCCCGTTTTTCCCTGCAGTTAACACTGCTGAGATGTACATTCTTGAGGCTTTTCACACATCCCACAATCCTTTTATTATAAATTCCAAAACTGCAAATGCTGGGCCTCATGTTCTACATATTGTAAAGGTTTTTGCTCCCCACTGCGGAACAGTCCTCTGGACAGGTGATTCCGATTCGCAGCTCTATAGCTGCAACAAGGGACGTGCTCCACCTCACCCCAAGTCATTAAAAGAAGAAAGGAAATCTACAAATTTGGGATCGTCACATGGATTTGCGCTGAAGATTCCTTAATTCCACCACTCGCTACCTACCGTGGAGAAACGGCCCTTTTGCACCAGCAGGCATTAATATTGCCTGCAGCGTTGTTATGTATATAGTACTGAAAATCAAAAATGAACTTCACGTTCCCTAAGCGGGCAACGGCTAAATAGGCTGGTATCTCCACGCTGCGAACCGTTCTGCAAGTGTTAAGGGGAGAGGCAGGACTGCACGTTTCGCGTGGACGGGGAGAAGGGGAGACGGGGAAACAGGGAGCCCCCCGCCGCCCAGTCGCCCGGGAGCGCGGCTGCCGTCAGGGACTTCGGCTTCGGGATCTGCTTTCCCGACGTGCTCCGCCCGAGATTCTGCAGCAAGCGGTCCGGCCGGCCGAACGGCAAGAGATCCGGGTTCGCGCCCTGGCCAGCCCCTGACTGGCAAACCGGTGCCAGCCGAGGTGACGACGCTGCCCAGCCTCGGGGTCCGCAGCGGCCCGACCCCCGCCCCCTCCCCACTAGCCCACCCTGGCGCTTTCTCCTGGGGGTGCCGGGAAGCCGGACTCTTCGCGGCCGGGCCCCTTGGGCGCCGGGGCACGTTTCCGCCGGCCGCGCTCAGCAGCGCACCAAGCGGAAGTGGCCGTGTTGTGGCGGAAGTAGGTGCTTTGTGGGGGCCGCCGGCGCTGAAAGGAACGTGGCCGGCAAAGATGATTCAAGCGATTCTGGTTTTCAACAACCACGGGAAGCCGCGGCTGGTCCGCTTCTACCAGCGTTTCGTGAGTGCGGCCCAGCCTCGTCACGTCCCTCCAGAGCGTCCGCGCCCCCCTCCCTCCCTCCGGCCCCACCTGCCGTCTCCCCACCTCGGGCTCCCGCACCGGGCGTGACCCTCGCACCCGTCACCCTCCTTGCGGGACCGGGGTCGGCGTCGGGCCTCACGTCCCACCCCCGCTCAACCCTTCCTGGACCCCTGCATCTCTCTGCCGTTTAGTGACATTTCTCCTTGCGTCTCGGGGCTCTCTAAAGGACGGTTGGGGGGGGTGTGCCCCATTGAAAACTTCACCCATCTAAGCCCCTTTAATCTTGTTGGTCGTACGAGTAGGAAGTAATATGCAGCTTATTAAAGTTTTTGCTTTAGCCCAAAGATCTGGAAACGTGCTTTCTTGGGATTATTTTGCTTCAGTGCTGGGTGGGACTGCCCAGGGACTGGATACCCTTCCTTCTGTAGAGTTGAAGAAAGTCAGCTTCCAAGTGGGAAACGGTGAGAAATTATAAAGGCTGCCGCGTGAGGGCTCCATAAACGATCACGGAAATTTGAGTTTCCCCAAAAACTCCTCTGGGAAAACAAACATCATTCTTTGTCTCCTGACCCCCAGCGTTGTATTTTTTCGCGGCGAGGTTTCAGAAATGTTACATACATTATCGGTGAAACGCAAGAGGGTTAAAAGTCAGAAAACTCCTGTTCGGGCCTCAGCTCACCTTTTTTTTTTTTTTTTTTTTTAACCCCTGTGTCTGTTGACCCTGTGTTACTTCCCTTTGTGTGTGTGTGTGTGTGTGTGTCAAATAGGAATGAACAAAATAAATTTACCTTTTCATAGAGTTTTTAAGCTAGATTACATTTAATAATTATTTCCAGATAAAAATACGATCATTCACTACAACCATTTAGTTTGTATTTCCATTTGTGTGTGTGTGAATTTTTCTTTTTTTTTCTTTTTTAGGTTTTTATTGAGAAATAAATCACCTACATGTCGTTCACCTATTTAAAGCATACACTTCAGTGGATTTTAGTACATTTGCAAAGTTGTGGAACCATCCCCACCGTCAATTTTAGAACATTTCCATTTCCGCAAAAAGAAACCACTACCCATTAGCACTTGTTCCCAATTTCTTCTTCAGCTCCTTTAGCCCTAGGCGACCACTAGTCTACTTTCTGCTTCTCCCAGTTTGCCTATTCTGGACATTTGATATAAATGGTATTCAATATGTGGCCTCTTTCACTTGGTATGTTTTTAAGGTTAATCCCACTTGTGGCATGTATTCATGCTTCATTCTTCTTTATTGCCAAGTTAAATTCCATTGTATGGATATACCACATTTCGATTGCCCATCAGCTGATGTTTCTACCTGTGGCTCTTGTGAAGAATGCTGCCATCAACATTCATGTACAAGTGTTTCTGTGCACATATTTTCATTTCTCCTGGTTATAAATCTAGGAGTAGAATTGCTGGGTCATAAGGTAACTTTATGGTGAACCTTTGGAGGAATTGGCAAACTGTTTTCCACAGTGGCTGCACCATTTCACATTCCCATCAGCAATGTATAGGAGTTCCAATTTGTCCACCTCTCTATCAACACTTGTTATTATCTTTTTGAATAAAAATACTATAATGGGTATAAAGTGGGTTCTCACTGTGGTTTTAATTTTCCATTCCTCTAATGAACATCTTTGCGTGTTCTTATTCGCCTTTTGTAAACTTTTAGAGAACATAGGAGTTTTATGAGAACCACGTTAGCCCATGAGTGAAAATTGACCTTGAAAACTGCAGAGTACTAAAAGATATGCGGGACTGTTAAAGTACTTGAGGCTTGGAAGCAAGTGGTAGTCCGTCTTTTTGTTGAAATCAGAAATTAGTTAGCTTTACTGTTTCATACCACTTTCCCTCTGTGGCCACTTCCACCTAGGGTCAGGTAAAAGGCTTTGTTTGGTTTGAAAGCTGTTTTGGTCAGTTTAAAAAAGTGCTGATGCTTAGCATGTTTTCTGTTTCCAAGTACGCAGAGTTAATCCTTTACAGCATCCTGGCGTACTCAGACTTACAGTGACTAGTCTTCATTCATTCAGTAAATAACAGAGGGCCACTGTATGTCCATGTTGAGCCAAAGTTCTGAAAAGTAATTTCACAATGACATCTTGTTTGGTTCTCTTTCTTTTAAAATAACTGGTGATTTCAAACAAATTCAGTGCTGTAGAAAGAAGGCATTAATGTTACTTCAGTCTAGTTTCTGACTCTAAGGGCAAGTCTGGTCTGAAGATTTTCTTAAGCTTTGCTACTCAAAGTGTGATCTCCAAACCAGCAGCTTTGGTATCACCTGGAATGAGATACAGTCTCAGGACTTACCCCAAACCTACTAAATTGGAACCTGTATTTTGATAACATTCCCAGGTCACTGGTCTACAGGTTTTTATTACTTTTGTCTTAATGATTAGTTTCTTCCTGCCATCATCCTTTTTTAAAACCATACTTACTGTGAACCTCCTCTGTATAAATAGAAGTCAGTGTAAGTTATCAAGAGATGTTATTACAGTTGAGCTTTCTTGTATATAGTAGTTAAAAAAAAAGTATAACTCTATTCCAAATTCTAATCTGTAAATAGAATTTTTTCTGTCTTCCTCAGTAACACCCCATTATACCGTATTGTCAGTGCAAAAGATGGAAAATTCGGTTTTTAAAAACAAAATTACATGATTACATCTTGACCTCCTTGAAGGGTTAGACCTATTGACATTGGCATAGATGTTTTCTAGGGGAAGACAAAATATTCCAGGACTGCTCTTCTAGTTATTCTTTGATCTTTTAGGAGAGTTTATCAGTTCTCATTTCCTTGGTTGTTAACTATAAGGAAGTATCACCTTACCTATCAGGACAATAATGGTTAGTGACTAGATATCTAGGTAAATATACCCTATCTTAATTCCTATAACTGAGTCTTAATCTATTTTTCCATAGATTTCCCTTTTATTTTTTCTTTACTCATCATTTTTTATTTTTTCTGAAAACTGGTACCAAATGTTCCGATAATTCCCTGCTTGGAAGCATTTCTCTCCCTGTGTATCCCCATCCATGGAATGTAGTTTTTCAGACCTCCCCACTGAGTCACTTTATTTATTTTATTCCACAGCCAGAAGAAATTCAACAGCAGATTGTCCGAGAGACCTTCCATCTAGTTCTCAAGCGAGATGACAACATCTGTAACTTCTTGGAAGGTGGAAGGTAAACGATGGGTTTCAGTTTTCTACCCACACGTCTACTATTGGGTGGCCTTCATCGCTGTTTCCTCAAGTGTCGGGTGGGTGCCTGAGCTGCCCAGGAAGAGTCCCACTTCCGTTTGGAAGCTGTTGCTTGGTTGTGCTTCATCTAGAGGTTTGGTTCCTGGGAAGATGGCAGAAGAAAAGGTGAGGTCAAGTGGCTTTAGGCATCTCTGCCAAACTTGGTTGCTGGTCCCCTGCGAGAAATGGCCTATTGTTTGGCCCATCCTCCCCTTTCTGTTGAGACCGTTCTCATTCTTTGACACAGGGTTTCTTGGAGATGTGTTTAGTTAGGATATAGCCATTTAAATGTTTCCCATTTTCCACAGTTTGATCGGTGGCTCCGACTACAAACTGATCTATCGGCACTATGCTACACTGTACTTTGTGTTTTGTGTGGATTCATCCGAGAGTGAACTTGGAATCTTGGACCTCATCCAGGTATGTGTAGTCAGCTAATGATGGCAGCCAGTAGAGAATTCGCACTGGATTTTTGCGTAACCATCCTGTAGGTCTTGTTGTCAGTCTCTTTATTGACACTGGTAAGAGTTGCCAGGTGTCCACCATATGGTACTGTAAGAAAGCTCCTAGCAACCCGTAAAAACTCTTAGAACTTTTGGACTCCTTGGTTTCTACCCAGCTCTCTCCCTGCCCTTGGTTTTCATGTACGATTCTGACACCCAATTCCAATTTGTCTGTTCTTTCCCCGACACCACCTAGCAGTTAGCTCAGTTCTCTGTGGTGTCCCACAAACGAGCAGGTGTCCCACAAATTTAACTCCGTTCTGACGCCACCTACCTGGAGATAGATAGACATGACAGCACTCACAAGTCCAGGTTGTCTGTCACCTGTGCTTCTGACTGGCTGGCTGTAGATCAGAGGTTCCCATGACACCCTCCTTGGGTTCGATTAATTTGCTAGAAGGGCTTACAGAACTCTCTAGAAGAACATTGTACTTACTAGATTACCAGCTTGCTGTAAAAGGATGCACAGGGCAAGGAAAGGGGAAAGGGCATGGAGCTTTTATGCCCTTTCCAGTCAGGCCACTCTCTCCCATCTCCATTAACCTGGAAGCTCCCAAACCCTGTCCTGTTGGGTTTTTCCGGAGATCTGGGGTGGGACTGAAAGTTCTGATCCTCTGATTGAATGGTTGTTTTTCCTGGCAACCGGCCCCCATCTTTAGGTGCTTTCCAGAAGTTACCTTATTAACATAAACAGGACACCTTTATCACTTAGGAAATTCCAAATTCCTTTATCACTTAGGAGCCCTGTGCCAGAAATAGGCATGAATACCAAATATTTTCTTATTATAAATTATAGTAGCATACTATATTTAGAAATTTTCTTCAGCTATCAAACCAAATGATATTTAAGAATTCATACATTTTATTTTCACTTGTAATTCTAGCCTAAGACAAAGAGGCTTGATGTTTTAGTTAGTCTGTGCAATCTTAACATAGATCAACATGATTTTTTTAGGCTTTTTAAAAGTTAGAAATGGCTTACAGATCCTTTTTCATTATCTTCATGTAAACTGAGATGCCTAGGGACCCTAGCTTGAGAACCATTAATTTAGTATAATTTCGTCATTTTAGATTTTTTTTTTTAAAGTAATCCTGCACCCAATGTGGGGCTCGAATTCACAGCCCTGAGATTAAGAATCGTATGCTCTAGGGGCGCCTGGGTGGTGCAGTCGGTTAAGCGTCCGACTTCAGCCAGGTCACGATCTCGCGGTCCGTGAGTTCGAGCCCCGCGTCAGGCTCTGGGCTGACGGCTGGGAGCCTGGAGCCTGTTTCCGATTCTGTGTTTCCCTCTCTCTCTGCCCCTCCCCCGTTCATGCTCTGTCTCTCTCTGTCCCAAAAATAAATAAACGTTAAAAAAAAAAAAAAAAAAAAAAAAAAAAAAGAATCGTATGCTCTACTGACTGAGCCAGCCAGGCGCCCCTAATTCCATCATTTTATAGGTGAAATTTTAGGCAGGCTTCCTTTAAGTGACTCGGATAAGTTACTTAAGTAGAAGGCACTGAAGTAGAAGCTTGCATTAAAACCTAACTAACAGAAAAGTAAACTCTCTAGCTATAAAAACACAAACTTTACATTCAGAAAATGATTTGGGGCGCCTGGGTGGCGCAGTCGGTTAAGCGTCCGACTTCAGCCAGGTCACGATCTCGCGGTCCGTGAGTCCGAGCCCCGCATCGGGCTCTGGGCTTGATGGCTCAGAGCCTGGAGCCTGTTTCTGATTCTGTGTCTCCCTCTCTCTCTGCCCCTCCCCCGTTCATGCTCTGTCTCTCTCTGTCCCAAAAATAAAAATAAAACGTTGAAAAAAATGAAAAAAAAAAAGAAAATGATTTAAGGTGATTAATTTAAGAGTTCATACATTTTATTCACTTGTCGTACATAACAGTATAAATAACCTAAAAAAGACTAATCTCTCAGATAATTTTTAAAACTTTCTTAAAATACCTGAGTCAGATTGGACATTGAGTCAGTGTGGTATAATAGAAAGAACTCCAGATCTAGAATCATAGAACCTGCATTTGAGTCACAGACCTACCATCTGAATGTAGAAATACCAGGTTGTAGGATTCAATTATGACGATGTATTTTATAGTATTTTAAACTATAGAATGCGATAGAAATGTACATATAAGTGTGTTAGAATAAAAAGGAAATATGTGATAATATATTTTAAAAATTGATATCTATATTAGATATCTATATCTATACCTATATCTATATTATAATATCACAATATATATATTACACTATGTTACCATATTACACTATATTACTATTATCACTATATTACAATATCTATATTAGCAAGAAAAAGAAATTAACTTTATAAGGTAATGGACATTTATTAAATAGTGTGCACTGGATTTGGGAAGATAAGTAAAAGGGTGACAATAATAGGAACTAAAGGAAAATGATAGGTTTGATCTTTGAAAACACAATAAAATCAACAAATAGTTGGCCTAATATATTGAGGATAAAAGTCAGAAAACAACATGTTTTTAGAGGATCATCTGCATAGTTGTATTACTAATGTATTTGAAATAGCTGACGTCAGAACATGAATACCAAATGAGATCAACAACAAGGCTCTTAATCCAGCATCAGGATGAAATAAGAAAGGTGTAAAAAAGAACTGACTCCTGGGATGGCTGGGTGGCTCAGTCAGTTAAGTGGCCGACTCTTGGTTTCAGCTCAGGTCATGGTCTTGTGGTTTGTTGATTCGAGCCCTGAGTCGAGCTCTGCACTGACAATGCAAAGCCTGCTTGGGATTCTGTCTCTCTCCGTCTCTCTGCCCCTACCCGCTCGCGTGTGCGTGCAATCACTTACTCTCTCAAAATAAATAAACTTTAAAAAGTATGGGGCACCTGGGTGGCTCAGTTGGTTAAGCATCCAGCTTCAGCTCAGGTCATGATCTCATGGTTCATGGGTTCGAGGCCCGCATTAGGCTGTGTGTGGACAGCTCAGAGTCTGGAGCCTGCTTCAGATTCTTTGTCTTCCTCTCTGTCTGCCTCTCCCCTGCTCATGCTCTGCTTCTGTGTCTCTCTCAATAAATAAACATTTAAAAATAAAACAAAAACAAAACTGTCTCCCTAATAGATTCGGTAGAATTCTTTTTAAATGTTGAAGTACAATAAAACCTCTATCTTGTAAAAGGTATTTCTTAAACCGAGAATAAAAATGTCATACTATTTAAGCGATTTTACAGTGTAAATGGTTTGTAATCCAAAAGCCTTGCAAAAAAATATTTTGAGTAATATTGCATATTAGTTTTGGTACAAAATTACTAAAGAAAATCTTAGCCAATAATGACTTGTAGCAAGGAGTCACCAGACCTGGCTTTTGTTTCTTTCTGTCCCATTAACAAGCATTGTGGCCTTGGGGTGCCTGGGTGGCTCAGTTGAGTGTCCGACTTGAGCTAAGGTCATGATCTCACAGCTTGTGAGTTTGAGCCCCACATGGGGCTATGTTCTGACAGCTCGGAGCCTGGAGCCTGCCTCCAATTCTGTGTCTTGCTCTCTCTCTGCCCCTCCCCACTCACATTCTGTCTCTCAAAAATAAGTAAACATTAAAAAAAAAAAAAGCATTGTGGCCTTAAATCTTGGTTGGCTCTAGGGTGCTTGTTTTATGTTTTGGCTTGTGTGTGTGTGTTGATTTACAGTATACTAGTTCTTAGGGTCTGTTACAGCAGTAAGAAAAATAGTGGAGACTGATAGAGTTGCATCAGTAGATGCCGAGAGAAATGATTATCCAAATTATATTCCCGAAATGCTCTTTTTTTTATTTTTTTATTTAAAAAAAATTTTTTTTTAAGGTTTATTTATTTTTGAGACAGAAAGAGACAGAGCATGAGCAGGGGAGGGTCAGAGAGAGAGGGAGACACAGAATCTGAAACAGGCTCTGGGCTCTGAGCTGTCAGCACGGAGCCTGACACAGGGCTCAAACTCACAGACCGTGAGATCATGACCTGAGCCGAAGTTGGACGCTCAACCGACTGAGCCACCCAGGCGTCCCACCAAAATGCTCTTGAATTGAAATAAGAAACATTATTATTTGATTATGTAGTGCATGTTTATTTATTTATCATAAACTACTTGTTGTTGAGGAAATAAACCACGTTTACATGGTTCAGGATTCAAAAGGTGAACCAAGAATATATAGTGAAAAGTATTTTTCTTCTTTTCTCCAGTACCTAGTTTATTTTTCTAGAAGAAGCAAATTTTAGGGTTTTTTTTTTTCAAGGTTTTATTAATTTATTTTATTTTATTAATTAATTTATTTTTATTTTATTGTTTACATTTATTTATTTTTGAGAGACAGAGCACAAGTGGGGAAGGGCAGAGAGAGAAGGAGACAGAATCCAAAGCAGGCTCCAGGCTCTGAGCTGTCAGCACAGAGCCTGATGTGGGGCTTGAACTCACAAACTGTGAGATCATGACCTGAGCCGACATCAGACGCTTAACCAACAGAGCCACCCAGGCGCCCCAAGATTTTATTTATTTATTTATTTATTCATTCATTCATTCATTCATTCATTTATTTAATAAACTCTTCACCCAGTGTAGGGCTTGAACTTATCTCAAGATCAAGAGTCACGCGCTGTACCAACTGAGGCAGCCAAGCACCCCAGCAAATTTTAGTTTTAAAACCAAGGACCAGTGTTTTCTCAGGAGAGAAATCTGTAGGCATTCATGAAAACAAGGATATCTCTTACTATTTACTCTAATTTGAACAAACATTTGTAATGAGGTATAAAAAAGGAAGTGAACAAGTAACATGGTAAAGGAAGAAAGAGAGATGAGTTGTCACTATAACATGGCCTGATTATATACCTAGAAAACCTTTAAAAAAAACCAGCAAAAATTATACCAAGTAATGAATGATACGGGCAAAATGGCAGAATATGAGATAAATTCATCAAAATTGAAGTTTTTTTTCTGTGAAAACAGGTAGAAAAACCTTAATTTAAAAAAAGAAAACCCTCACAATAGTGATAAAGGATATTGAGTGTTTGGAAATTAATTTAGTGTGGAATACTTAACATTAATTCCAATAAAATTATAAAATATTAAAGGAAAGACATAAAAGAATACTTAAAATAAATGGAGCTACAAGTCCTCTGCTTGTTGGGAAAAGTCAAGCAAAGGTAATAATAGTAATCAATAAATTAAATGGGAAACCAAGTGTAATTGCATCAGAAAATCTTACAGAACTTTTGGTGAAGGGAAAATTTATCAGGAAAAATGAATGGCCAAGCAATGTAAAAGTACGTTTTGAGGGAAAGAGGTCAGCAATTGGGGATTGGCTTTGCTAGGCTTCAGAATATATAATGATTACAGATGAAATTATTACCTACTTAGGAAATCTGAAACAATCAAGTGGTAAACCATTAGAGCTATTAATAGAGTTCATTATGGGGACAAGTTTAACATATAAAAATCAATAGCTTTTCCTTAGCAATAATAAGGAAATATTTCAAGGGGCCCCTCAACAAAAGCAAAAAGGTCCATAAGATATCAAGAAATAAACGTAAAACATGTGTAAGATGTATATGAAGAAAACTCTCAAAATCTACCAAAAATATGAAAAAAGAGCAAAATAGATGAATTAAGCACACCCTTTGCCTGTTGAGAAAACTTACTACGATGTCCCTTACTTCCAGACTATCCATTTACTGAAAACCCAATCAGAATCCCTGTAAGATTATTGTTTTTAAAATTATTAAAAAAAAATTTTTTTTAATGTTTATTTTTGAGAGAGAGAGAGAGACAGAGCACAAGCAGGGGAGGGGCAGGGAGAGAGGGAGACACAGAATCCGAAGCAGGCTCCAGGCTCTGAGCTGTCCGCACAGAGCCCGACGCGGGGCTCGAGCCCGCGAACCGTGAGATCATGACCTGAGCCAGAGTCGGAGGCTCAACCGACTGAGCCACTCAGGTGACCCTAAAATTATTTTTATTGTGTAACATGTATATACAAAAAAATAACGCTAACCATGCTGATAAATCTAAAAAAGGCCAGTAAAATGAAACTGTCACCCAGATTAAGAAACAGTGCACTCCTAGTGCCCTCAGGCTTGTGCGTGCAGTTCCTCGCTTCCATCCCCTCATCTGTGGCATCCTTCCTCCGGCATTTGAGTTGCTCACCCCTTGGCTTCTCTTCACAGCTTTACCATGTGATGTATATTCCCTAACTGCTGTCTGTCTTAGTTTGGAAAATCTGAGTGGCAAGCACAGACAGCCGTGGGAGGCTAGTGTCACTTGGCCACTTCTCCGTGCAGGCCTCCGAGAGAAGGTCAGCTGAGCAGAGTGTCTGGGTCACGGTCTGGCTTCGGGATCCCTGAGAATGTCCATGAGCTCCTTCTGGGGACACCCGAGGGCAAGGCGTGTGAGGGAATCTGGAGAAACAGACCTTGATGTAGGCGGGGCACCTGGCTTTGGCATTCCAGCGGAAACGTGGTGAGGAGGAATCGACCACGCCACGTTTTCTGTTTCTCAGCGTGTCCCGACCTACCTCTCTTTTCCAGGAGTGAGTCAAAGCAGAACGTTTCAGTGGGGGCAATTTGAGTGTCCTTAGCCCATCTGGCCGTAGGGGAGTAGGAGAGAAATTAGATTGTCTCCATTTTTTTTTTTTTTTTTTTTTTTTTTAATTAACACAAAACTACTGCGTGTCTTTATGCGGACTGTTGGGCCAATTTACAGAATAGACAGAAAACAGAATTCCTGAGTCAAAGATACTAATATTTCTAATTATAATGCATGTTGCTAGGTGGATATACGGAAAAGCTATATTAATTTATAATGTCTCCAGGAGTATTTGAGTTCATGTGTCTTCCTACCTCTAACGTTGAAATGTGTCATTTTTAATTTCTACTCTGAGGTAGAGTGCTGCCTCACAGATGTCTGAATTTTTATTTTTAATAATCCTGCCTACTTTTTCCATGTGTAGATTTCCATTGTTCTTTTCATATACACCTATTATAACATAATTGAACCACTTGTCCAGTAAACTCTAGAACCTGGTTTATGGTATTATATTACATATGTTCTAAGATGCACATTTTTTTCACACTTTAATGACTGCAGCATCAGGATGCATATTATATTAGATGACCTCTCACGATTATAATTGACATCATTTTCATCTTAGCACACAAATGATTTCTCTTATCAAAAGTAATTCTCTGTATATTTTTTAGTTTATTTTAAAACTAACTTTTTTTCTGAATTATTCAATGTAAACTATCCATTTTACCTCCCTTTGTTGAAGGAACCTTAATGTATAATGTGTTTAGAGTAAAATTCAAACTCCCTGTCAGCCTACAAGGCCTGACGTGATCTGGCTCCTTTGTCCTTCTCTGTCTGACCTCATCATACTCACTTTCACCTTCACACTACTCTAGCCATTTCAGTCTTCTTTCTGTTTCTCAGACTCAAGTGCAGTTTTGCTTCAGGGCCTTTGCACTTGCTCTGTCCACTAGAACACTCTTGCCCAAATCCCTTTCCTCTATAGCGCTTCAGTGACTCGCTTCTTTAGCGTTCGTGACTCGGTCCAAGATCCTGAGACCTTCATGACGGCCTATCTGAAGTAACCCCCATCACACCATCCTGCTCATTTCCTTCAGAGCGCTTATGATGGTGGAAAAGATCATGCTTATGTGCCTCGTTCTTCCCACACTCAGAACATAAGCCAGCCGAGAATGTGACTTATTGACCAAGGTAGCCCCGGAGTAGAGTGGTAGGTGTCTAGCACATAGTAATCAGTCACTAAACATTGGTTGAATAAACTTTATAATACATAGTGAGATTTAGTTTTTACTCATTGTTTGTTCGACTAAGTTGTGTTTCTCTTTCTGCATGAGTTTCACCCTGTTTTATTTATTGTCGTTAATATAAGTTCATATACTTAATAAGACTTAATATCCCCCTTGGGTGCTGTTCTCTTTCAATATATTCACTGATACTTATGACCATTTGTTCATCTGGATACATTCTTGAATAATTTGTAAAGGTCCCAAAAGTCTCTGTTGGATTTGTACTTAGAAATGTATTAAAAATAGCATTTCTTGGGTCGCCTGGGTGGCTCAGCCGGTTAAGCGTCCGACTTTGGCTCAGGTCATGATCTCACGGTCCGTGAGTTCGAGCCCCGCGTCGGGCTCTGTGCTGACAGCTCAGAGCCTGGAGCCTGCTTCAAATTCTGTGTCTCCCTCTCTCTCTCACCCTCTCCCATTCATGCTCTGTCTCTCTCTGTCTCAAAAATAAATAAGCATTAAAAAAATTAAAAAAAAAAAAACCTTTAAAAAAAATAGCATTTCTTTCCACTTCTTCATTCTTCTTTCAGATCTTAAAGTTTTTTTTTTTCAAAGAAGGTCCTAATATCTTATGGTTTATTCTGAAATTTTAAGATATCAAGCTTTTATACGTCATTATGTTCACAAATATTTCTTACACAACATTCCCTTTAATTCTCAATTTGTGATTGACACTGTTCACTCTCCACTAAAACTCTGTGCTTATCTCCTCTACTTTTTCACTAGTTATAAGTTTATCTTCCTATTCAGTTGTTTTCAATTAAAAAAATAAATGCATTTTTTTTTCAACGTTTTTATTTATTTTTGGGACAGACAGAGACAGAGCATGAACGGGGGAGGGGCAGAGAGAGAGGGAGACACAGAATCGGAAACAGGCCCCAGGCTCCGAGCCATCAGCCCAGAGCCTGACGCGGGGCTCGAACTCACGGACCGTGAGATCGTGACCTGGCTGAAGTCGGACGCTTAACCGACTGCGCCACCCAGGCGCCCCAAAAACAAATGCATTTTTAAGCCTTTTAGAACAAAGATTTATTTCAGTATATGTTGAGGTACGGAACCAAGTTACTTTTTTTCCATATCGTTATCTAGTTTCTCCAAATTATACGGCCTCCCATTGTTTAAACTTAACTGTCTATATACATTTAGGCCTATTTCTGGAATTTCAATATATTACTTCGTTTTGGGTTTTTAAAATTATACAAGTAGTACGTGAACATATTCTTTCTTTTATAAAAGATTCAAACAGCAAGTTTATTAACGGAGAACGGAGAAGTCCTTCCCTTAGCATTCATACCCTCTCACTCAAACACCACTCCCCTTCCTAGAGGCAGCCGCTATAAAGTCTTTAAATGCATGGATATACAGGGGCCCCTGTGGGCGTCTCAGTCACATATGCGTCAGTCTCGATTTCGGCTTAGGTCGTGATGTCACAGTTCATTAGTTTGGGCTCCACGCTAACAATGCAGAGCCTGCTTGGGATTCTCTCTCTCCTTCTCTCTCTGCCCCTCCCCTGCTAGCACTAAATAAATTTTAAATGGTAATAATGCATGCATATATATACACGTCATATACATTTACTTTTAAAAATAAAGAATAGTCACACTACATGCTTCTGTAACTTGCATTTCTGTCGCTTCATAATAAGTCTTGCAGCTTTGTCCATTTCATATATTCTTTTTAGTAGTGCAGGATTTTTCCGTAATACAGGTATGTCATAATATTTTATTCAGTACCCAGTTTCTCACTGTTTTAAATAGCACACACCCTTGTACATTCATCTGTATGCCCGTGTGTTAGTTTCTTTGGTAGGCTCTTAACGTTTGAATTGTTGCTTTGGTTAAAGGGTGTGCACTTTTTAATGTGATAGGTTTCTCCCAGAAGGCCTGTTTCACCATCATGTCACCAATTTTCAATGTTAAGAATATTCTCAAATGTTTGCCAGTCTGATAGGTGAGAACCTAGAAATTCATGGTCTTCCCAAGCTTTCTTGAGTATTGCTGAAGCTGCATGTCTTTTAGTGTTTATCAATCGTTTATACTTGAAAATATCTGACCACATCACTTGTCCGCTTTTCTAATGGCCATTTGTTTTATTCATTGGTAAGTGTTGCATTTTTTTCCTAACTTTATGGGTATTAAATCCTTTTTCTATTGTATTTATTGCAAATATTTTCTCCTAGTCCATTGTTCTTTTTTTTCTTTTTGTTCTTTTAACTTTAGTTATGTTTGTTGATGTTTTTCCTTATAGCTCCGAGGTATAAAAATGTTATCCAATATTGCAGTTCCTTTTTTTTCTTTTGAGAAAACCTTTTTAAATTTTCTCTTCATAGATATATACATACACACACACTATATATATACACATACATATATATGTATATATATATATGTATGTATTTTTACTCAGTAAACCCTTGATTGATGACACATAAGGATAACTCTTCTTATTCTTTAGCCATTCTTTTTTTTTTAAACCAGTTTTAAAGACTTTACAGTATAATTAACATACAATGTTATATTAGTTTCAGGTGTACAATAGAGTGATTCAACAATTCTATACATACTCAGTGCTTGTCACTCTAAGTGTACTCTCAGTCCCTTTTTTTTTTAAATTTTTTTTTTCAACGTTTATTTATTTTTGGGACAGAGAGAGACAGAGCATGAACGGGGGAGGGGCAGAGAGAGAGGGAGACACAGAATCGGAAACAGGCTCCAGGCTCCGAGCCATCAGCCCAGAGCCTGACGCGGGGCTCGAACTCACGGACCGCGAGATCGTGACCTGGCTGAAGTCGGACGCTTAACCGACTGCGCCACCCAGGCGCCCCTCAGTCCCTTTTACCTATTTCACCCATCCCCTTCCCTCTGGGACCCACCTGTTTGTTCTCTGTACTTATGAGTCTTTTTTGTTTTCTTTTTTTGTTTATTCATTTGTTTAGTTTCTTAAATTCCACGTGAGTGAGTGAAATCATACGGTATTTGTCTTTCTCCAACTGACTTATGTCACATCACATTATACCCTCTAGATCTGTCCATGTTGTTGCAAATGGCAAGATCTCATTCTTTTTTATGGCTGAATAATATTCCATTGTATATACGTACCACATCTTCTGTATTGTATCCATTCATCTATCAGTGGACACTTTGGTTCCTTCCACACTTTGGTTATTGTAAATAATGCTGCAGTAAACACAGAGAGGTACGTGTATCTTTTTGAATTAGGTTGTTTTTTTTTTAAAATGTTTATTTTAGAGACAGAGAGGGACAGAGCATCAACGGGGGAGGGTCAGAGAGAGGGAGACACAGAATCTGAAGCAGGTTCCAAGCTCTGAGCTGTCAGCACAGAGCCCGACGCGGGGCTCAAACTCACAGACTGTGAGATCATGACCTGAGCCGAGGTCGGATGTTCAACCGACTGAGCCACCCAGGTGCCCTGAATTAGGTTTTTTAAATATTATTTGGGTAAATAGTAGTGGAATTACTGGGTCATGTGGTAATTCTATTTTCAATTTTTTGAGGAACCTCCATACTGTCTTCCGTAGTGGGTGCACCATTTCGCATTCCCACCAGTGGTGCACAAGGATTCCTTTTTCTCCGCATCCTCACCAACACTTGTTTCTTGTGGTTTTGATTTTAGCTCTTCTGACAGGTGTGAGGTGATATCTCAGTGTGGTTTTGATTTGCATTTCCTTGATGGTGAGTGATGTTGAGCATCTTTTCATGTGTCTGTTGGTCATCTGTGTGTCTTCATTGGAGAACTGTCTGTTCATGTCTTCTGCCCATTTTTAAATGGACTTATTTGTGGTTTTTTTGGTGTTGTGTAAATTCCTTATATTTTTTGGATACTAACCCTTTATTGAATGTCATTTGCAAATACCTTCTCCCATTCAGTAGGTTATCTTTAGATTTTGTTGATTATTTCTTTTGCTGTGCAGGAGCTTTTTGCTGTGATGTCGTGCCAGTAGTTCATACTTGCCTTTGTTTCCCTTGCCTCAGGAGACATCTCTAGAAAAACGTTGCTATGACTGATGTCAGAGAAATGAATGCCTGTGCGCTCTTCTGAGATTTTTATGGTTTCAAGTCTCACGTTTAGGTCTTTAATCCATTTTGAGTTTATTTTTGTGGATGATGTAAGAAAGTGGCCCAGGTTCATTCTTTTGCATGTGGCTTCCAGTTTTCCCAGCGCCATTTCTTGAAGAGACTTTCTCCCGTCGTATATTCTTGCCTTCTTTGCTGAAGATTGAGTGCTCCTATAATCATGGGTTTATTTCTGGGCTCTCTATTCTATTTTCTCTTGACCTGTGTGTCTGTTTTTGTGCCAGTGTGATAGAGTTTGATTACTGTAGCTTTGAAGTATTTCTTGAAATCTGAGATTGTATGTGATACCCCTGGATTTCTTCTTTCTCAAGATTGCTGTGCCATTTGGGATCTTTTGTGGTTCCGTATGAATTTTAGGATTATTTGTTCTACTTCTGTGAAAAATGCTATTGGTGTTTGATAGGGATTGCATTAAATGTGTAGATTACTTTGGGTAGTATGGCCACTTTAACAATATTTATTCTCCTGAGAAAACCATTTTTATCATTATTACCACCCAGCTTATTTGTGCTGGATTTTTTTTTTAATTTTTTTTTTAACGTTTATTTTTTTTTTAATTTTTTTTTTTAACATTTATTTATGTGCTGGATTTTGTAGCAAATGGCCAGATTGTCTAAAGAACATCTGCATAACATTTCTTTCATGTTTCAAGAGGTGAAAATAACTGTAAAAAGTTAACTACAAAGATACACAAAATGACACAGAAAATCCTTGTCTGATATTTTATCCCACCTGCGGCATTTATATATTTGAAAAGTAGAATTCATGAACTAAAAATTACTGTCCTGTTGAGTTTAATGGAAGATTCAGCCTGATTACAAGATTAACACCAGTGTCACTGATTTGATATTTATCAAAATTGATGTTTTTTTCTCTTCCTCCCAGCTTTATTGAGGTATAATTGACATGTAGCATTAAGTTTAAGGTGTACAGTCTATTCATTTGATACACTTACATATTGCAAAATGATTACCACTGTAATCACCTCTTATTGCGTCACATAATTGCCATTCTTTTATTAGTGAGAATCGTATTTTTCAATAAATTAAAATCAATGTGATACCCACGCAAGCTAGAATGCTCTTTGGTGAACAAGGACCTGACATCCAAACAAGAAGTCTGTTAAGTCCCACACTGTAAAAGTGTGATCTTTTTCAAACTGAATCCATTCCTTGCATTGAAGATGTGAAACTCAGCCCCATTCCTCTTTATGAGTGGGTTTATGATCTTGCCATTTCATACTGAACATCTAGATTTCCAAATACAGTTGACCCTTAAACTGTGCCGGTCCACTTATACATGGGTTTTTTTCAATAAATATAGTACAGTACCGTAAATGTATTTTCCTTACGATTTTTTTTTTTTTGTTTTTTGAGAGAGAGAGTGAGAGCAGAGGAGGAGCAGAGAGAGAATCCCAAGAAGGTTCCACGCTCAGCGTGGAGCCCATCACAGGGCTCGATCCCGTGAACTGTGAGATCATGACCTGAGCCAGAATCAAGAGCCTGATGCTCATCCAGCTGGGCCACCCCGGTGCCCCCTTATGATTTTCTTTTTTTTTCTTAAAAAATTTTTTTAATGTTTATTTATTTTTGAGAGAGAGAGGCAGAGTGCAAATGGGGGAGAGACAGAGAGGGAGACACAGAATCCTAAGCAGGCTTCAGGCTCTGAGCTGTCAGCACAGAGCCTGATGTGGGGCTCGAACTCACGGACCGTGAGTCCGTGACCTGAGCCCAAGTCGGATGCCCAACCGACTGAGCCACCCAAGCGCCCCTCCCCTTATGATTTTCTTAATGACATTTTTTTCTCTAGCTTTCTTTGTTATAACAATGCAGTGTATAATTCATATAACATACAAAGCATGTATCAGCTGACTATCTATTGGTAAGTCTTCCAGCTACTAGTAGTAGCTATTAGAAAAAAAATTTTTTTTAATGTTCATTTGTTTTTGAGACAGAGGGAGACAGAGCGCAAGTGGGGATGGGGCAGAGAGAGAAGGAGGCACAGAATCCGAAGCAGGCTCCAGGCTCCGAGCTGTCAGCACAGAGCCCAACGCGGGGCTCGAACCCATGAACCATGAGATCACGACCTGAGCCGAAGTCGGACGCTTAACTGACTGAGCCACCCAGGCGCTCCTGGTAGTAGCTATTAGTAGTTACATTTTAGGGGAGTCAAGTTATAGGTGGATTTTTGACTGTGCAGGAAGTGGTGAGGGGTGGGCAGCACCCCTAAGCCTTGTGTTCTAGAGTCTACCGTCCTTCCCATTGCTTAAAGTCTTGGAGCTTTCTTCATCAGCTGAGCTGTATCCAGCTTCATCTTCACTCGTAATATTGCTTAATTTGCTAAGCTTGACATTTTGGTCCTTGTTTTCAAAATTCAGTTTATTCCATATTTAAGTAGGCTGGGATTTGTCCCTTCTTTTTTGTCTTGCTGAGGTGTCTTCCTTTCTCTTGTTCAGCCAGTTTCACTGGATTCACAACTGCTAGGTTGTAATAGCTGGAGAAGGCGATTCTGATCTCTGCCAGAGTGTTAGTCGGGGCTCATACTTGAGCCATAGCTGTGTGAGGACTCAGGGTAGCCCCCCTTTTATGCACAGCTTCGTTTCCCTGGTCTCGCTTACCTGGGTCAGCCGCAATCCAGAAGCAGATGATCCTTCTTCTGACTTACCGTCAGGTCAGTAGCAGCTGAACGCTGGTCCCGGTGCCTACGCACTCACCTCCCTTCCTCTCCTTGTGTAGGCACTGTGTCATCTTGCATCCTCAGAAGGGTGAATACAGGACAATAAGAGAGAGAGAGAGAGAGAGAGAGAGAGGAACCACATTTATATAACTTTTATTACAATATATTCTGATTGTTCTACTGTATTAATCTCTTAGAGGGGCTAATCAACAAAGTAAACTATCATAAATAGGTGTGTATGGGAAAAAGCGTGGCGTATGTAGAGTTGGTTACTATCCATGGTTTCAGGCATCCACAGGCTCATGGAACGTACCTGCCGTGGACGAAAGGGAGCTTTACTGTCCTTGCCAACAGGGCAGCAACACTGAGAACAGAATCTTGAGCAACTGCGGCTACTTCCTGTTTTTGTTTTTTAGCTATTTCCTCTTGCTGCTGTTGTCATTTCCAACCTCTGCCTTTTCCGTCCTCTGGCTAAAGCTTTTTGTGCATCCACTGCTATTTCTGCCTCAAGAGACGTACAGTAGGAGTCTGGCTTAAACTTTTGCTGAGTTTTCTTGGTTTTTCTGTTTTCTTCTTTCTGTCTTGATGTTTCCTCCTATGCTGCTCCGGCTTCTACCCGTGTCTTGGTCCTCAGCAGGAGCTAGATCTGATCTGCAGTGTTCTTTCCTGCTTCCGGATCATGGTTCTTCCTCTCTGACTTCTCTTTCTGTTCCTGGATCAAGATATTTCCACTCCCCACTTCTACTATGATGATGCCTTTAATGACCTTAGATCTTGAGTGACTTCTGCCCTCTTGATGACCTTCTTCTTTCTTTGCATTTGTATCTGTCCTCACCATTTTCATATGAATTTAGTCACTCCCTTCCTCTTTGAGAAGAATGGTTTTTGTCATTATGTTCCTCAAATCTGTGTTTCTTAGAGGATTTTTTTTTTTTTTTTTTAGTTTCACGTCTTACTATTTTGCTGTCCGAGTCTGCCGCATCTTCGGTTTCTTCATGCGTTAGCCTGCCCTTTGCTTCGGCTCTGGCTCCTGCGCTTTCTTCTTACGTTATCTGACTTTTATTTTCTTTCCCTCTTGATCATGATCTTGAATGGTGATATTTTGAGGTTCTAGGAGAAACAGATACATCTGACTCCTCTTTTTTGATCTTTATCTGGGGATATCTTTCCTGGAGCCATTCGATCTCATTCCATGTTACTAGCCTATGTGAGAACCCCATTGTTATGGACTAAGTTGTGTCCCCCCCAGGTTTATATGTTGAGGCCCTAACCCTCCGTGTGACTATATTTAGAAATGGTGCTTTTACAGACATTATGGTTAGATGAGATCATAAGGGTGAGGCTCTGACCCCAACGGTTGGCATTGTTCTTATAAGAAGAGGAAGAGACACCTTCCATGTGCACCAAGGAAAGTTCCTTCAGAGACACAGTGAGACGGTGGCTCTTTGTGAGCCAGGAGGGGAGCCCTCATCGGGAACCAGTCCTGCCAGACCTTGATCTGGGACACTGGCCTCTAACACTGAGAAAATAAATTTCTCTTTAAGCCACACAGCCTGTGGTGTTTTGTTATGGTAGCCCCAGGCGACTAATACGCCAATCTTCATGTCATTAACCCTCTTTAATAAAAACGGCGGCCGAGAAATATGGTCTGTCTTTGTTCTGGGCATCCTACTCCAGAGTCCCGGCTGCTGGGGCAGCACTTATGACAATACCAGCCACCCAGAAGCTTCCCATAGACTGACTAAATCCGCTCCCGTGAGAGACGTGAGTGGCACAAAAGGAACCTGCCATTGCTTTTTTTAGTTTGCTTTTTACATTTAGTTCTGTAAAACCTGTAAGGTACTCTTATGTCTGTACTGAGACAGGTCACTACCTTTAATTTTCCCCCGAAGGACAGCCGTGTCTCCTGGCACTGTTAACTAGTGCATGTTTTCCCCACCAATTTAAAATACCACGTTTGTCAAAAATTGTGTATTCTTGACATGAGAGGCCCCATGCACGATGAAGGGTCCCCACACCTTGCAGGGCAGGGAAGAGGAGCGCGCATGGGTAATAGAGGCAGAGGGAGAGGGAGAGGATTCGGTGGCGCCAACCCCTAGAGGCCGCGTGAACGCGGTGCCGGTTGTGGGAGCTCGTCTTGGAGGCAGGCTGGCCACAGCAGGAGGCAGGGACACTCACAGACTGCTGTGGCTTTCATGGTTTTGGTCTTCCTAGAACATCTAAAAATATTACACACAAAATCAACTTTTTACTCTAATTTTCTCAAACTTCAAAACCCAGAGTGCCCAGGACATGTCCCCGTGCCTCACTGGATTTCTCAACAGTGGCTTTATAGCGCAGCTTGTCTGAAATTCTTGGAGTTTAGAATTCAAGACCATGGTAGATTTTATCATGATTTGCTTTTGAACTTGGTCTGTTGAAGTTCACAGAAAGTGGAAAACTCTTGTTAGAGAATTCATTTTTGTTCAGAATTGGATAGAATTCTAGAGCCAGCATTGTTCAGCATTAAGTCAAAAGCCCACCTTTGCTTTTTATAGAAGGTGTTACTTTATTTAAGAGGTAGATATGATGCATTTTAATCTACCTTTATCTTAGTTTATAGCAGATTTTGTATGAATTTTAGCTTCTTAACAAATTTCCAAAACTAGATTATGCCTTTGACAATAATGAAAATTATTTACCACTTCTTGGGGAGAAGGATGTATTTTCTTATACACTGGTATATGTTTCAGTATTTTATATTCTGGCCCATTTTTTAAATGTTTACTTTTGAGAGAGAGAGAGCGAGCATGAGCAGGTGAGGGACAGAGAGAGAAGGAGACCGAAGATCTGAAGCCGGCCCCATGCTGTCTGCACAGAGCCCAATATGGGGCTCGAACCCTCAAATCCTGAGATCATGACCTGAACCAAAGTTAGGGACTTAGCCAACTGAGCCACCCAGATGCCCCTATATTCTGTCCCATTGATCCATACTTTTGTTTCTACCTTAGTTTTATACTATTTTAATGACCAAAGTTTTGCAGTGAATTTTTTAAATTTTATTTATTTTGAGAGAGAGAGAGAATGAGAACAAGTGGGGGAGGGTCAGAGAGAAGGAGAGACAGAATCCCAAGCAGGCTCTGCACTACTAGTGCAGAGCCCGACGCGGGGCTTGAACTCATGAACTGTGAAATTATGACCTGAGTCAAGATCAAGAGTAAGATTAACTGACTGTGCCACCCAGGTGCCCCTGCAGTGAATTTTGATACCTAGTAGGACTAGTCATTCCTTATCATCGTTGTTTTTCTAAACATCTTGGCAGAGTATTTTCACATTTTATTTTCTGTTAAGAACTTGAGACTTTGTTTCATTTTTTTTTTTAAGTCCTCCTGAGACCTTCCATGCTTCCAAGTTCATTTTTTTCTTGAAAACTAAGGCCATATGTATATATACACAGGGACAGGAGAGGAAACACTAGCAAGAAACTTCTCGAAAGGAGCAAAGAATATGGATGTTTGGTAATTGACTTGGCAAGTCCAAGGACGCCACATCCTGGGCCAGCAGTAGGAGCTGATGGGCAAACTGCTACATGCTGCGGGTGCCTCACCTGGCCCAGAGCGGGCAGCATCGTGCTGGGTGTAGTGTGGAGGGGGCAGGAAAAGCTGTCTGAGAACAGTCAGATCCCTGAGTCCTTCCTTTCCCAGCTCCAGTTTTCCGGTTTGGAGGCCACCAGAGAGTTGCTGGCGCAAGTCAGGGTGGTGAAATGAATGTGTGCCTTGTGAATGTTGTATGCTAACTTCCTAGCCCTTTCCCGCCACTCAGCTCCCGAGTTTCGGGTAGCCAGTCTTACAGCCTTTAGGCTGGAGATTGTCACATTTCTCTGGGAAATCTGATCAATCTAAGGGGACAGAATAAGAAAGCCTAAGTGGATGAAGAAGAGGATCCCCAACAAGTAGCTATGATTGCAGAACTGCCAATCGGCCTTTTATTCTTAGGAATAAAAAAACAAAGGTAATCAGTGATCTGAGGAAAGCCTCTAACATGGAAGATAGAGACTAAAACCGACAAACTCTAAAAGGCAATGTAAAGTAAATAGAGCCCATACAAAGAAAGGAAAACAGTAAAATGAGCAAACCCCTGTCTTGAAGCCACAGGGAAATCAAACAAATAAAAACAGGCTGCTAAATCAACAAGAAACACAGAACAAAATGATCTCTTAGAAATTAAAGATCTGAGCGAAAACTGGAAGAGAAAAGATAAGAGCATAAGGAGGTCCAGCACCTCAGGAGAAGCGGCCCCAAAAAGGAAGATTAGGAACATGGAAGTGGGGAAATTCGCAGCCAAATTACTTGATACAATTTTCCCATCCTGAAGGTCTTGAGTTGCTGGATTGTAAGGGCTCACTGAGTGCCTAGCACCTGGGTAGAAAACACGCCCTAATTCAAGAATGTTATCCTTGCTGGGAAATATTCAGCCTCTGATAAAAATGTAGTGCCGTTACGAAATTAGCATACGTGTTTTTTGGCACACATGTATGCATTTCTGTTGGGGATGTACCTAGGGTAGAATTGCTGCTGTAATAGATAATGATGTCAAGTAGTTGTCCAAAGTGGTTAGAAACAGGATTTCCATTTATGTCACTCTATGCCCCGTCAGAAGCTGAAAATCACTCAAATGTCCCACCTGTAGGAGATGGATGAATATTTCTATGCGGTCCTCTATGGCAGCGAATATGAACACCGAATTTTATGACACACAGCAACATGGAGGAGCTCCCCAGCACCGTTGAATGAGAGAAGTCAGACAGAGTACTTGTTGTGTGACGCCATCTGTGTAAGTTCAAAGACAGGAGTCAGGATGGCGGCTACCTTTGGAGGGGCGTGAAGGGCGCGGCTAGAGCTGGTGATAGTCCACGCGGTATCCGGATGGTGGTCGGTTACGTGATATGTTCATTCTGAAAATTCACTAAGCCGTACTCTTCTCATCAGTACCCTTTCCTGTTATATTAAGAAGTTAAAAACCTAAAGTTGTGAGCTTGTTAACAATTCGTGGAAAGGCGTTTTGAAGTTCATGTTCACTGAAATGAGCGGGACAGACCTATAGCAACACCGAAATAAGGAAATTTTGTTGTGGGTACAGGTGGAGGCTTGGGGAAAGGACACAGTACTGCAAGTAGTTGGTATTTCAGTTTGTTATTTTTCTATGTAAAGTAGCATCTTCTAAAGGGGGAACGAAAGCCCCACGTGTCTGCTGGTTGTATTGCTGTACTGAAAACAAGATTGACCTGGTCTAGACTGTGCCCTCTCAATTGGGATAGTAGGACGATTGCCTAATGCTGGTAGTTGTTTTGTTTATTCTGAAATTCATCATAAGGTAAATGGTATCACGACTGCCCCCCTTTACTTTCAAATGTGACATTGACGAAGATGTGACTATGTTCTGATTTCTTTTCTTTTTCTGTTTCTCCTTGTTTCCTAGGTTTTTGTGGAGACCCTGGATAAGTGTTTTGAAAATGTTTGTGAGTTGGATTTGATCTTCCATATGGATAAGGTACCTTCTCTCCCTGAGCAGGGTTGCTAGAAAACTATCCATCTCTACACCTTCCTGTTCTTTCTTGGGGCTTTTTACTCTGGGAGTAGTCCCAGAACATGTTTCATTTAATAACTTGAGTTTAATAATTTTGGGGGTATTTTGCTAAGATCTGCTATTAGTTTTAACACACAGGTGATTATTACCGGGCCTGTGTCATTGTCCATCTTGACCTGGACAGCCTTCTTGGTATAGGGCAGTGATGTCACGGTGATGACTGGCTGATGGCCACACCAAAGGTGAGAGAAATTGCTTTGTGTGGCTTGTGAAATGAGTTCCCTAGGCATAATCCAGTGACACAGTGAAGCTTTGGAAGAATCATGACACAGGGTCTTTGACCTGGCTAGCAGAGTTTGTAATTTTCCCCAAGAGTAATAGAGTGACTCAGACATCAGTAACACAGTTTGAGGTCAGGTGATACTCAGTAGGGAAGCTGACTGTCAGGCAGAATTGAAGTACAAAGTACATGTTCTCAGACTTGTGCTGCCAGCATAATTTTGACATGGTCTGTGTCCTCATGTGCCAAATTCAAGGTGAGAGATAGCCAGCAAGGGGATAGGAACTGCCACGTTTGTTTTATCCAGCAGGGCTCATGCCGTACCCAGTGCCGTTCGCCTGGTGTATCTTAGTTGTGCTTGATCCTGGCTTCCTTCAGCGGGTTGTTGTCACTGTGATTCATGGCCCTTGGAGAGAGGGAATGATTTTTTATAAGACAGCCACTACTCAGTGCTAAGCCGTGATCCTTTATGAATTTATTTTTATCACAACGAAGTAGTTGTTTTCAGATCCCTCATCGCTGGCATTGCCATCTGGAGGCCTTTCGTGTCATTTTCCAGTAGGATCTTCAGTCTCTGTTCACTCTCCCGAGATTGTCGGATGACACTTTCCAGACAGGTGTGGTGAGTGCATTCTTAAGGTTGGATGTTGGAACGGAGTGAAGTTTTCTCTCTCAACATCTGGCTTGGCTCCACAGCTCCAGGGGAAGCCTGGTACAAGAGAGTCACAGAGCCCCACTCTTGCTGTAGATACTTGACTCGGTGCTCCCTGATAGGCTCACGAGGCCCCCGGAGCTCATTGGTGCTTTGGATGTGGTCACTCTCCCTTTTCATGTGTCATGTGAAAGAATCTTAGACATTTCAGAGACCTCTTAGCCCCCTCTTTGCAAGCATTTAGAGCTGCTTTAAGCTTGTCAGTTGTTAAAGGTGCCGCTATGTTGTAATTTCTCTTAAGGAGAACCACAGTTCAGATCCATCTCCCATCTATACCAGTGGGTGTGGCTTTCAAAGGAAATCAAAAGTCATAAAAATGTTGTTCTTTCTCCTATGTCTTATCTTCAGATAGGTTCCATAAAGTAATTTGCTGCTGCTGCAGATTTCTTTTATAGTTGATAAAACTGTCTATTTTTAGTTGTTCACCTGACATCAGGAAATCGCTATCCCTGTTTCCTGAGATTTTGGAAAGTGCTGATGCAAGGGGTCAGCATCTCCCCCTCCTTCCTTGAAGAGTGTCTGAAGGTGTCTTCCAGCAGGTGACTTTCTTGTAGTGAGATTTCAGGCTTGGCTTTGCCCTCAGGTAGAGCAGCTGCTAATTCAAGTTTATCTTCTGCATATAGGTGGAAATGGTCTTTTTACTCAAGTAGGCAAAGGACCTTGAACTCCATCCTTCGGAACTGAAGAAGTTTCTCTCTGCCTTAAGTCTCTTCACCCCTTCTTCCTGCCTTAAAGGAAAGTGTGTTTCATTCCATATGTAGAGCCACATCCACTTCCTGTCTCTACCCAGCATACACCGTGATCTCAGTGTCACCTCCTCTTTGAGGGGCCTTGATTTGTTCCTTCCCCTGTAATTCCAGTCTCACAGAGCACGGCTCTTCCCGCGTTGTAACTGTAGTCTCATCTCCACACACTTGCACTAAAGGTAAACATCTTGAGTGCGTGACTTACGCCCAGCCTCCCATTTCTACTTCATCTTTTCCCTTTCTGGAGCCCTGGGGCCTGCTTTTCACTCTTACCCAAAATTCACTGGTGATTTCCTGCTCTCATTTGCCAATATCACCTTCTGTCGTGTTCGCGCAGCATTTGAGGCCGTGGATCCTTCCATGGTGCACTGCTGTCTTAATCCTTTTCCACCTTTGTTTCTGTTACATAGAACCTTTCTGGCTTCTCTCTTACTCTCTTCCCACCTTCTGTCACTAACTTAGGTTTGTCATCTCTTCCCTCGCTCTTCTCACTCTCCTGTTTGGATCCTAGATCGTATCCACTTTTCAGTGTAAATTGTCATCTGTCTGGGTAATTCCCAAACTTGTCATTTCTAATCCGGTGTGGCCTGAGTCCTGTCCCTGTCTTTCCCGCTACCAGATGGCACCTCTTCCTCAATTCATTCCAGCCGCTTCTTCCCCAGAGCCAGATGCGGCATGTGTCTCCCGAAAGCCGTTTCCTCTTCCAGCCTCCCTTTCCCAGTGCTGCCTCCATCCTCTGTCAAATACACTCAAAACCTCTCCTCCCTCTTCTTTGCCACCAGTAGCCAGTCGGTCACTAAAACCTGTTGCTTCTTCCTGTAGACTTCTTGTATCTGTTCTCACCAGTTACTCACATTTGGCCCACTTGTCTTTATATCTCTCTCTAGACGTACATATTCTTCTTCTTGACCCATCCTGACTTCTCATCCCTAAGTACTTCAGCAGGTATCTCCTCAGAACAAGGAAATTGTCTTATGTAACCCGTTGTGCATAGTTCTCTAATTAACATAATTAATTGGGCCGCCTGGGTGGCTCAGTTGGTTGAGTGTCCAACTCTTGATTTCAGCTCAGGTCACAATCTCACGGTTCGTGAGTTCAAACCCTGTGTCGGGCTTTGCGCTGTCAGCACGGAGCCTGCTTGGGATTCTTTCTCTCCCTGTTCTCTCTCTGCCCCTGTCCTGCTCGTGCTCCCCCCCTCAAAATAAATAAACATTAAAAAAAAAATTAACTACAATGTAATTAACATATTTAAAATTTAACACTAATAAATACTATTATTCAGTATACAGTTCATATTTAAGTTCTTCACTTGTCCCACTTAACATCCTTTATATTTTTCAGTCAGATTCTGACTGTAGGTCAAGTGCTATCTTTAAGTTATAGTGCCTCTTGATGTCAGTTATGCCTGGCAAGTTTTCTAACCTTATTTCCTCTTCTTTCTTATTGATCCTGCACACTGGAATTATATATTTTTTCCTAAACCACCCTTTAGACTAACTGCTCCCTTGAGCATAGACCATTTTTGGTCACCTTGACCTCCTAACCAGGCATTCACGGCTGTCCACAGTTGTCCCTTTTCTATCTTAGTCTTCCTTACCAGTACTTCTTGCGGGATACCCCTGCTGCAACAGACTGGACCAGTCTTAGTCACGTTGTAATTCCTGCTCAGAGCCTCGGCCCGAATTGCCTTTCACATCTTTTTGTAACTGAATCCAGCCTGTCATTCAGGCCCGGCTCGAATCCTACCACCCTAGTAAACTTGACCTCATCACCTTGGCCCATCATGATCTCTGTGGGCCATTTATAGTGTTGTTTATGGCATTATGTGCCTTGGTTTATGTAAGTTTGTGCGTGTTCCCTACTTGATTAGACCGTCCTTATCTTTGTGTTTGTCCTTGTCTCCCTCACTGAACCCAGCGTGGTACCTGTTGCTGAGTGAGGTGGTCTTCACGTGAGCGTCACCAAAGAGTTCCTAGGTAACTAGACTCGTGAGGCTGCTCATGCTTTAAACTGCCGCAGGCTGGGTGAAGTCTGATTTCACAGTCTCTGGGGATAGTCTTCAATCCAGACCGTGCCATATGGAGCTTATCTTGCCAGGGACGATTGGTTCCCCGTGGCATTCGGAGACCCCCAGCCCCAGCTCGGTGTCACGATTGAGTTAGGTATCGATGTTCATTGCGGTGACTTGAGTTTTGCTCAAAGAAAACCATGTGGGCAGCCTAACGTTTTGATCTACCAGTGCCTCACCACCAAAGCTGGATTGGGCTCTCAGTTGGGGCGCTCAGCGTTCGGTCATCAGAGTCACAATTCAGTGGCTATATCAAGGGAATTATCCATCCTTTTTATAGATTTCAGTTTGTAACGGGCAGTCTCAGCACAGTTGCAACATATGCTTTGGGGCGGGTCTGAGGCCAAGAAACCTCATAGTATGGAATTTAAAACTCTCTGCTAAGTATAGGCTGCTGACATGGGAAAATGCTGAGGGCTGAAAATTGGAATGAACTGGTGAGCCCAACATGAAAGGATCATAAATGTAATAATGGACAGTGCTTATTAAATGGCCCTTCTGAGGACAGAGCTGTGATAACAGAGCTCGTTAAGGCCCTCCACACCCTAGTGACGTTAAGGCCCTCCACACCCTAGTGACACTGAAGCTGGTATCCTGATTGCTAGTTCCCAGGAACGCAAGAAAGAGTAAGGGACACATATTTTGTGTGTTTTTAGTGATGAAGGAGTTGCGGTTTGGGCACAGAAGAAGAAGACATTCTGTTTGAGTTTTAGTGCTTGAGAACATGCCAGTTGGCGTACTGACCATGCCTGGCTACCTGTTTCTTTCTGTATATGCCCAAGAGAGAAGAGGGGGGAGTCTAGGCCAGCCTTTTGTTTCATCATATCCTGAGCCCTTCTCTGCTGATGCTTGATAAGAATTTTGTGGCAGAATATTTTTCAAAAGCGCAATATCTTATCCTTTCAGAACAACGGATAGACTAGCAGTAATGATTTTTAAAATCTTTAACTTCACTATACTTTGTTTAAAACAAACAAAGAAAAGCTAAGACTGCGCCAAACTACACTTAACATCTGCTGCAGTACACATTCTCACTTTCTTTACCCGAACTTGCACTGCCTTGGTGCGTGGTCTCATTGTCTGCCGCTTGAAATTACAGAGAGCCTTCTTCCTCTGTTTAATCATTCCTTATTAATGGTTAAGGGCATTTAGGAGGACAGTGTACACAAAACAGCAAAATCTGACCTTTAGAAGTATCTGTTTGTTATCCTGCCTTTTCAATAAAACCTAGTGTTTGTCAAAATTGTAGTCAGTAGCAAAGCTTATGACTAATTATATTACTTGGATATGTTACGGATAAAACAAATTGTGTATCACTTTGATTGTTGATTTGTAGGTGCCCTGAAAGGTTAGAATTGAGGCTCCATCCTCCTGTTCTTGCTGTTATCCTTGATGATGCAGGAGAGGATTGGACTACTCTTAAGATAAAACCCAGAATTTCTTGATCCCTAGTTGAGAGCCCTTTGCCAGGCTTGACGTTTGTATCAATCTAGGTAGAGGAGGTCATATAGAACCCCCAAATTCTAGTAGCTTCCGTAGCAACAGGGTTTATTTCCCATTCATGCCATGTGATCATTGTGGTGTCTCTGTTCACTGTAGTCACTTGGGTCTTCAGGCTGATGAAACCCTCCTCAACATGTACTTCCACCTGGGCATTTGTGTCTTGGCTCTTAAAGCGCCACACCCCACTGTGCTCCCACTTCATTGGTCACAGCAAGTCACATGCCTACACCTAAGTGGCTAGGGGAGTGCATTCCTACCATGTGCTCAGGATTAGGGGGAGCCTGAAATTGTTTTCAGAATTACTGATGACTACCACATTTTTTTCATTTATTTATTTATTTGGTTATTTATTTTAAGATTTTATTTTTACATAATCTCTACACCCAGCATGGGACTCCAACTCATAACCCTGAGATCATGAGTCACACGCTCTCCCGACTGAGCCAGACAGACACCCCTTTTCATTTATCTTTAAGAGGAAAAGCTGACATTGGCTTCAGGTTCGCTTTACAGGCAGGAACTTAGAAATTTCAGTGTCAGAAAAACAGAGGAATGCTTGCGTAAGAAGGAAGCATGGTTGAATCTTGGAAAAAGACCTCTCGTGTAGCAGCCTTTCAGTTTCTACTAGAATTTATGACATTTGGGGGTACCTGGGTGGCTCAGTCGGTGAAGTGACTGACTTCGGCTCAAGTCATGACCTCACGGTTCGTGAGTTCGAGCCCCACATTGGACTCTGTGCTGTTGGCATGGAGCCCTTTTCAGATCCTCTGTACTCCTCTCTCTCTGCCCCTCCCCTGCTCATTCTTACAAGAAAAGAAAAGAAAAGAAAAGAAAAGAAAAGAAAAGAAAAGGAAAGAAAGAGAGAGAAAGAAACAAAGAAACAAAGAAAGAAGGAAAGAAAAAGAAAGACAGACATTTATATCCCATACTTCTCACATGAAGTCAAGGTGACTAAGAAGTTAAAATTCCTTAACAGAATAAATTGTTTCCATTATCTGGGAGACAGGTACGTTCTTCCTTACAGAGACTTTCCACAAATCATCTCTCCTTACCTGGGCTCTGGGACCAAAAGTACTAATGTCTGTTGAGATTTTTTTTGGTCTTTTTTTCCCTCCAATGATCATCAGACAAATAATAAACGTTTATTAATGAGAAGGACACTGTATTAGATATGGAGATACAAAGACGGAAAAGGCAAAAGCCCTACCTTCAAGAAGCTCATAGTCCCAGCTAGAAGGATGGGTCACATACAAACATTCCTTGGCCTTGGAGTAAGCCACATTTTTGGAAAAGATGCCATAAGTTGAGTCTAATTTCTCAGTAGGCATGGTATTATATAAGGGAGCTCTCATCTTGCCCTATTCATAGAAGTGGTCACAGGCACTGCATTTAGTCACACATATATAGTATATCTGCATATTGTACATCTTAAAACTAAGGTGCATATAAATTATTGATCTAGAATAATATAGTACCGAATTGCAGCTTCTTTTATTTAATGATATGTGATCAGAGGTGGAGAAAGAAGAGTGAGACTTTGAAGAAATGGCTGTTTCTGAGGCTCGGCTCTGAAACGGAGGTGGGCGGGATAGATGGTAGCCCATCTGTGCTTTAGGCTGATCGTCCGGGGTTCTCGGTGTGGGAACAGGTTACACAGCCCGGTGAGTGCAGTGACCTGTGACCTGTGCTGACTTGTAATGACATGAATGAGGCTGGGCGAGTGGCACAGGTGTGATGGCCCAGAGTCAAATAATTGGGGGAAAACACCAGCAATTTGAGGTAGACAATCATGGCTAGCGGAGAGGAGCAGTGAAGGCTGTATAAAGTCAAGAGCAGCCATCAAGGGAAGGGAAGTTAATGGCGATTGGCAGCTGCCAAGTGCCGGGCACTGTGGTGGGTACCTCACGCCCAGTAACCTTTCCTAAAGGAGGTGGTAATAGCCCCGTATGACAGATCAGCAAGCCGAGGCTCAGGCTGAAACGCCTGAAACGTTAAAAACCCACGGTCTTTGCACTGAATCTCAGAACTTGAGAATTTTAAAGCATGAATAATATGATAGATAAGATAGGTAGAAATTAATAGAATTTGTCCATTTCTGTTTTCTAGAACCAGACTTCTAGGAGACAGAGCAGTGTAGGTAGTGAAGGTAAGGTGAAGGGTGGGGAGGAACGTGTGAACATTAGGGGGGACTTGGAACCATGCGTGAACTCATCTCGAGCTAGAGAGGGTCTGCCACTGGAGGCATTATTGACATTTTGGGTAGTGCAGTTTTTCATTGAATTGCTGGTATTTAGCATCCCTGACTACCCTCTACCACATGCCAGCGGGGCCCCTGCCTGGTGCATGTGCAAACGCCCTGCAGCGTGGGAGCAAAGTTCACAGGAATTAATGGCACCCAGGCTGTGGAGAGCCCTGTCCTCTTCGGTGCTGGGTCCAGTGAGCATTTCCCGGTGCCCTTCTCCCCAAGCAGTTTCCATACCTCTTCACTCTTAAAGTACTCTTTGTTCCTCGTTCCCGTGGCATCCATTCACCTGGTCTTTTATCCACCTTTCTGGCCATTCCCGCTGGCCTTTTGGACTTCTTACCTCTTGTTTAAGCCCCCCCTCTCTTTTCTTTTAGACGCTCTCTTCTTAGGAAGTCTCACACAGTCGGGGCGCCTGAGTGACTCAGTCGATGAGGCGTCTGGCTCTTGGTTTCGGCTCAGGTCACGAACTCACTGTTTGCGAGTTCGAGCCCTCCGTTGGGCTCTGTGCTGACAGTGCAGAGCCTGCTTGACTCTCTCACTCCCTCTCTCTCTGCCCCTCCCCTGCTCGCACTCTCTTTCTTAAAATAAATAAATTTTAAAAGAAGAAAAAAAAGGAAGTCCCACACAGTCATCTGTCTGCTCGTAATTTCTGAATTACCAACCAAACACACTTCAGTTTGAACTCAGTTGTATCCGAAACCGAATCTCATTTGTATCCAAAACCCTGCCTCTCCAAACTGACAATTCTGACTCACTCTTCAAAGAAGTTAGTCTTTGAAACCTTTCTGACATTCCTTTCTCCACCCTTAGACTGAAATAGGTATATTTGTCTTGTGCCCCCCAGTCCCCCTCAGCTGCTTTTGCCACTGCCCTTAACACAGTGTGTTGTGGGTTTTTGGAGTTTTTTTTGGTGTGTTTTGTTTTTGTTTTTGTTTTTTTGTTTGTTTGTTTTTTTGCTTATGTACCTGGTTAAGAGCACAGACTCTACGGCCTATGTAGTTGGGCTCGAATCCTGGTTCCGCCACATAGGAATTGTATGACTTGTGCCTTAGGAACTTACATGTGGACAGGGAATTGTGATAGCACCTAGCTCATATGGTGGTTGTGAGCATTAAATACCTGGAAAATGCTTGGAATAGGGCCTGTACATAGTAAGTATTTCATTCTTTTGTTTGTTTGCCACTTGCACACCCAATAATGTTATTAAGGTAGGGATCAGACTTTCTTGTTGACCACTGTGGATCTGGTTGTAACACAGTACTTGGCACAGACTGACTACTCAGTTATTTTTGAATTCGTTTATCCATCCACTCTTCTAGGTGCTTGGGAAACAAAAAAGTTCTGTCTTCACGAACCTTGTACCTAGTAAGGGGAAACAAAGTGTACATCAGGTGATGATGAATGCAGGGAAGAAAATAAAGCTGGCTAAGGGTTGGGGAGATATGGCTTGATACTTTATGTAGGGTGGTTAGGGAAGAAGGCATCTCTGATAAGATGGCATGTGAGCAAAAACCTGAAAGAAATAAGGGAAGTGAGAAAGATGTGGCTTTCTGGATGAGAACATTCTAGGTAGATAGGATAGCAAGTACAAAGACCTGGAGGCCAATATGGCTGGATGGAAGTGTGGAACGTGGGAGGTACAGTTGATCCTTAAACAGCGCAGTTTTGAACTGTGTGAGTCCACTTATATGCAAGGTGTTTTGTTTTTTAATAAATACAGTACCATACTATAAATGTATTTTCCTTATGATTTTCTTTTTCTTTTTTTTTTTAAGTTTATTTATTTTGAGAGAAAGTAGCAAGTAGGGGAGGGGCAGAGAGAGAGAGAGGGAGAGAGAGAATCCTGCATGCTTTGGCGCTATCAGCACTGAGCCTGACATAGGGCTTGATCTCATGAGCCATGAGATCATGAGGTGAGATCATGACTTGAGCTGAAGTCGGGAGTTGGACGCTTAACCAGTTGAGCCACCCAGGCTCACCCAGCCACCCAGGCATCTCTCCTTACGATTTTCTTAATGCTTTCTTTTTCTAGCTTACTTTTCATAAGAATACAGTATAGAGTACATGTAACATACAAAATGTGTTTTACTCGACCATTTATGTTATCGATGAAGCTTCCAGTGAACAGTAGGAGTTGAGTTTGAGGAAAGTCAAAAGTTGCATGCAGATTTTCGACTGTGCAGGGGTACAGGGCAGGGTGGTCAGTGCCCTAAGTCCCAAATCATTGAAGGGTCATCTGTAATAGAAGTTGAGACAGGGGTGGGGAAGAGGTTCAGATAGGTCCTTATAGATCACTGTTACAGAAGAAATTAGTAAGGGTTACTGCCTCTGGGGAGGGGAACTAGGTAAGTGTAGGGACTAACTTTTGAGAAATGTTATACAGAAAAAGATGAATATGTGATTTCACTCATATGTGGAATTTAAGAAACAAACCAGATGAACATAGGGGAAGGGGAGAAAATAAAAAGAGGGAGGTAGACAAACCATAAGAGATTCTTAAAACAGAGAACAAACTGAGGGTTGCTGGAGGGGTGCTGGGTGGGGGGGATGGGCTAAATGGTTGATGGACATTAAGGAGGGCACTTGTTGGGATGAGCACTGGATGTTATATGTAAGTAATGAATCGCTAAATTCTGTTCCTGAAACCATTATTACACTACATGTTAACTAACCGATTTAAATGAAATTTTTAAAAAATAATAATAAACAAGAAAAGAAATGTTATATACCATGTACATACATTGCCTGCCTGTCATCCTGGGTCTTTAGGCCCACTGCACCGAAGGGTACAGGCAGTTCTCTCTCTGCACAGCTTTATTGCCTAGCACGGTAAACATTAAGTGCTCTCTGCTGTTCTAAGGCAAAGTCTGAGCTTAAAGCCAGATAAATTGATAGATGGTCTGCAAATTAGCCCCTTCACTCTAACCTGGGAACTATGATTAATGGCCAGGGCACACGTGGGGAGGGCCAAGGGAGTGGTGTGCAGAGTTAGGGTAATGGCCCAGAGTGTGCCTTAGGGTATATTTATGAGTCTGAAAGCAGATGGGTCTGTGAGCTTGGGAAAAACAATACATTTAATTCTCAGTCGTTGTGAAATCTTTGTGGCCTTATCTGTTTATGAGCTCCAGAATTAAGGTTCGCATTCTGTGGAGGACAAATTTTGAACCTGTTTGTGACGTCAGCCAGGTCTGTACCCGGGTACCTTGAGACATTTTCAGCAGCTATGGCAGAGGCATGCCTGGGCCCACCCCCACTGGTTTAAGTACCGAGACCACTGAAGAACACAGTCATCCTGTCAAAGCCAGGAGCTGAGCACTTGCCTTTTGTTGGCCCAGTCATGACACAAGTGCAGCCATTTAGATTTTCAGAATCCACATACCTGAATTCGCCCTGTACATATCATGTGTAATGCTGGTTATGGAAGCCTCTGGAAGGTTCTCTGCCGACTGGGCCTGACCCCTTGGGCCTTAAGACTGCTGTTGCTTTTCCTGCCTACCGAGTGAGAATGATGGGTCTACCCCCCACATCTCAGCCCCCGGGCACCCCGCTGCCTTTTCCTGTACGCGCGCCCCCTTGAGCACGCGTACGCTCTGATCTAGGTGGGCGACACATCTGCGTTTCATTCTGACCTAGCTCAAGGCTGTTTCCTGGAATGTGTGACCCCACTTCACCTGGGTGACCTGCCACCACGCCAGTCCATTCATTTTCTCCCCTTGGGTCCACCCCTTTCCCACCGGCCCTTCACTCACTAACCTCTGCACCTGATGTCTTCTCAACTTCCCCAGCCTGCCATCGACATCGACTTTCTTCAAGGCCTGCAGTCTCAGGGATGTGGGCTTTACCTTTGAGCCCTAAGGGTTCACCAGCTGGTGTCAGCTCTTCTTCGAGTATTTTCTTCAGGTCTGCTTCTCCCTTCCCTCCCCTCCCTTCCCCTCCCCTCCCCTGAATCCAGGTAACTAACATATCAGTGCTAGGCGGCTACAGCAGCTGTATCTTGCCTTTTCCCAGCCTCCCTCACTGGTCCCATCTTCCATAGAAAACATTTCTCCCATTTGCCCTTTAGTCAACATTCTTCCCTTTTGCTTCCAAAGATCTCTGGATCATGGACCTTCATGGCCCTTAGGCTTTCTCTGCTTTGGGATACCAACCCCACAGGCCCATCAGATGCATCCTCCAGACATACTGTGCCTGGGCCCACACCACTCCCCTTCACCCCCAGCACCCCCGCCCCCGTCCCCCTGTCAAGGTTCCCAGACCTCCAGGCCCAGCCCAAGTCTTACATTCGGTGAAATTTTCTGTGAACTCCAGTGTTGTGGTTCTCCAAGTTATTTGTCTTGCTCTTGCTCTAAAGTTTTTAGTCCTAATTGTTTCCACTATATTGAAAACTGTCGGAATAGTGTCAGTTTGTAATGTTTTGTTGGTTTTCTGAGCAGCACAGGGCACTCAAATATAGCTGATTGGTTGACATGTAATAAATGTGTATCCTAATTCTGCACGTGTGGTTTTTTAAAAATTTCCAAAGTACTTTTCAGATATAATATCTGATTATTAGCACACATAGAGACCTCTTCTTATAAATGAGATTGTAATTAGACCTTGACTTTTAAGGTGTATGACCTGTGCATGCTCGCGAGTTTCAAAGTGAGACTCACTCAACTTTGCCGTTGCTCCCTTGGCAGACGGGTAACCTTTTCATGGGCGCACGAGAAGCCTTGTGTTCCTTGAGTGCGGTTCTGCCTAAAGTGGCTTTGTAGACTTCTGGATTCCAGTTGTGTGGCTTAGCACCCTCTTGAAGACTCTTCAAGTCTCCAAGACTCTTGTGCCTCACTGTCTTCAGTTGTAAAACGGGGGTGATCCCATATTTCATTGATTCTTAGACTCCCGTTTGGGGTAATATTTGTGATTTTAACATCTCAGGTCAAGAGTTGTCTTACATCACTGGCATTTCATAGTTTAATTGGCAACATTTTTCTCTTCTAGTGGTACATAAAATAACGATGTGTTTTATAATCAGTGGAGTCTTGGCCTTGATGAAGTAAAGTAACATCCGCCATTCGTGGTTATTTTGAGGACTGGAGTTAGTAATTGCCTAGCTCAATAAATGGTGACCTTGTCTTTATTTTACTTTTTCCCCACTGTTCTCTCTGCCTCCAGCATTACTCCCTTAAATCCATCCTTTACACACCTCCCTAATGACATTAAAAATGTGTTTTGACTGTTCGCTTCCCTTGTTTGAATTATTCAGTGGCTCTATATCCTACACAGCAGTGGTTCTTAAAGAAAAGGAGGACACGCCTCACTCCCCTGCTGTCCTCAGAGCCCGCATGAATGCTAAAATGCGTGATTGAGGGAGCGTGTCATACAAATGAATTCTCGAGAGTGTAGAAGGAGCTGGGGACCACTGCCAAATGGCTGGCGCCGAGGCCCCTTCATGTTGTTTACAAGGACCTCTGACATCTGTCCCACCCTGCGTTACTAGCCTCACCTCTTGCCATTTTCTGCCTTGAACTTTGTGCTGAAGCAATACTGAGCTATTTATTTATGGGGTATTATGGCTTTATCCGTTTTTGAGCCAGCATGTAAAGAGCCGGAGAGGGTGGAGCGGGGTCCATGGCCCTCTCACGACCAGTGCTGTAGAAGGGACGGGAACTTGCAAATGTACCTCATCTCCTTGGAAACAGGTTTGTGGATCCAAGCAGGGCATTGGGATTTTTTTTTCTTGATGGTCAGATAAATCGTGCTTCCCTTACCTGACTGCCTGCCAGATGGTCAGATCAGGAAGAGTGATAGAATCCCAGGTAGAGGCAGGGATTTTTTTCTTTGTTCCTTCAGCGGGCATAGGTAGGACCAGGTGATGGAAATGGTTCCAAGCACACTGCAGCTCAAAAAAACTAAGAAGGTTCTGACGGTTCCTTCTGCTCCACAGTAGACTGGGCGGCTTAAGAGCAGCAGCGAGCTCTCTCTCCACTTAGGTGAAGGGTCTGTTCTGTCTCAAGAGCTGAAGAATAAATTCTTGCATCAGGAAGGAGGTTGCACAAGGTGACTTTGATTCTAATTACTCCATTAACTAGTATTCATCAAGTGCTTACTTACATTTCAGGCACACAGTAGCCAGGTGCTTTAAATATAACGTCTCATTTCCTGCGTTACCTTATTTTGTCTTTAGAGTAGGCCTGTCAAGTGAGAACTCTAGTTCTCCCCATTTTGCAGATGAAAAAACTGAGTTTAGAGGTAGAAAAGCTCTGTTTCTCTAAGGTCGCACGATCCTAGTAAGCAGAGACAGAATTCGGACCCTGGATTTGCTGACTGCAGAGCACACACTCCCCCCACACTGCCCTCAGTGTCCTCTTCTGAGCTAGTGCCCTCAGTGTGGAAAGAGATGTATCTGGGTCATGTTTTGTTAGCAGATGACCAGTCAGAGAGAGGATAAAATTCAAGCGGACAAGGCCCGGACCGTTTTCTTTACCCAGTACCGTGCTTCGCATATGGGACCAGTATTGCAGAATACGGGAAATAGGCAGGAAATGAAGGAGAGTGAAACAGACGAGTAAGAAAAAGTCCTACTGGGACATCTTTTTAAAATCTATGTCACAGAGCACTCTGACTCATAATAGGAATTCTTTGGAAATTAAAAAAAGGGGAAGAAGGAATAACATGCAACGAGTCTGCTTTGCTGCAAAGAGTGTGAAACATGCAGCCAGCGCGCGCAGAATCCTTTTCTTCAAGAGCTGTCGGCAGGGCTTGGAGGGTAGTTCGTGAGTTGTTGGCTTTGTGCCACATTCCCTCTGCCCAGATGCCTTCTCCTCCGTTTACTGGTTCAAGACCCAACCTCCTCCAAACTGCCACAGCATTTTGTACTTGGGTCATAGTACTTTCACAGTCTTCCTTTAATCAATAGTTAATTTTGTACATGTTTTATCTTCCTTATTGGATTCTAAGCCCTTTGAGGACAGGGTTCACATCTTATCTTCATTTCCTTCTTCCAGCTCTTACCATTCTGTGATGTTAAGCATATTTGAAAACAGATGTTGTCACAGGTCACATTCTTCTGGTGAAAATGAGTGACTGCCTTGAACCTAAAGCAGCATCTTGTATATAGTGGATACGGTGGGCTCACACACACATATTTAGCTTATATGGATTCAACTCTAACCATATGGAAAAAAGAGGATGAAAATTCTCTTTTATTTTTATTTTTTATTTTTGTTGTTATTTTTTTAAGAGAGAACAAATGGGGGAGAGGGTCAGAGGGAGAGAGAGACTCTTAAGCAGGCTCCGTGCTCAGCACAGAGCCCAATATGGGACTCCATCCCACAACCCTGGGATCGTGACTTGAGCCGAAATCAAGAGTCGGACGCTCACCTGACTGAGCCACCCAGGCGCCCCTAAAGATTCTAAGTACAGAATGATTCCACCCACAATTCGACTCCGTCTGTTTATGGCTGGCATGAGTGTGAGTTGGGAGACTTGAATCGGCTCTTTGCCTCTGTTCCTATGTATCTGTCATGTGCCTCTCACCATCTTATGGTGCTCGGAGTGATTTAATGCTTAAAGATACATTACAGAGTTTCCGTCCGTGTGGTTCCTAAACAAGCCAGCCACTTCAGCTAGTGCTAACCGTGCTAACTGGTTTAAAAAAAAAAAAAAAAGCAGCTCCATTGGCGGAGGAGGACTGTATAGGAACTTGGGGCTATGTATATTTCCCGTCTCTTCTGGTGACTTTAGAACTTAAACTTCTGTAAGATGAGATTCCACTAGATTCATTCATTTTTCATGGAAAGAATATATGGTCATGTGAGTGTAAAAAAGAAAGAAAATCAAGGGCAGGAGATTGAGGCTTGTGGGGTTACATGACATGACATCTGGAGAAAATCGTGCAAATGTCCTGCCTCGGTCTGAAGTTTAAGGAAGGTCATAAAAGTAGTTCAGGAGACACTAATAGCAAGGAAAAGAGAAAAACAACTTTACAAAGCAGGTTGTTTCTTTGCCTGCTTTCTTTTTTTTTTTTTTTATGTTTGTTTATTTTTGAGAGAGAGAGACAGAGCAGGAACCAGAGAGGGGCAGAGAGAGAGAGAGGGAGACACGGAATCCTAAGTAGGCTCCAGGCTCTGAGCTGTCAGCACAGAGCCCAACTCGGGGTTTGAACTCACAAACGGAACTGTGAGATCATGACTTGAGCAGAAGTCGGACACTCAACCAACTGAGCCACCCAGGTGCCTCTGCTTTCTTCTTTTCTTTGTTTTTTTAAGAGAGAGCGTGTGAGCAGGGGCGGGGGCAGAGGAAGAGAGAGGTTCCCCGCTCAGTATGGAGCTTGACGTAGGGCTAGATCCCACAACTCTGGAGTCAGATCTGAGCCAAAATCAAGAGTTGGTCACTCAACTGACTGAGCCACCCACGTGTCCCCGCCTGCTTTCTTTTACTTTAGCAGAGCTGCTTGGGACCAGACAACCCTGTCCCCAAGGGCATCTCAGCGTCATAGTGCATTCAATATGGATGTTAACAAGCAGCACAGAAAAAGCTAAATTATGTTCACGATGTTCTGTTTTAGAAATCATAGAAATGAGTAGTACACACTTTTTCCTCTTCTTACCGTTCTGTATCCAGTTTATTTTTAACCTCATACGGCATCAGCATTTTTGTAACGTAATATTCCTCTACATCATAATTTCTTTGGCAGTGCAAATACTTTGGAATAACAAAATAATGCTCATTCCTCCGTACTATCCCTTGTATGATGGCTGTCATTTATCTCACTTATACACGAGCACATACATACACACAAGCATACATCATGAACCACATGTTGCTTTTTTTTGTTTTTTGCCTTGCCCTTATCTTTTTATTCTAGCCAGATACATCAATCTACAAATTCCAAATATGGAAGTTAGTTTTTTCATCCCTGGAAACAGTATAAAACCTAGAGCTCCTAGTCTTGTGTTACTCATTCTGAGTCAGTTTTTCTGGGAAATCATCTGATCTGTTCAGTATCTTTTCACCATGTAAAATCAAGTTACATGTGTTTTCTATTAATCGTTGAGTATATTTTCTCCATTTCTGTTTCTGGCATACCAGTTTATGCGTGTGTTGTATTGCTCTCTTTTTATTTTTTTACTTTCTTGACCCCCTGTCACACATTTCTCCCACCCCCTACTCTGTCATCCCCCTCCCCTTGCCTCTGACAAACACTCTCTGTTCTATTTATGAGTTTGTTTGTTTGTTTGTTTGTTTGGTGCTTCCATGTATAAGAGAGATCATACAGCACTTGTCTTTCTCTTTCTGACTTATTTCATTTAGTATAAGGCCCTCAGGATCCATCCATGTTTTTACAAATGCCAAGATTTCCTTCTGTGCTGTTGAGTAATATTCCACTGTGTATCTATATTCCACATTTCTTTATCCATTCATACATTGATGGACACATTGTTTCCATGTCTTGGCTATTGTAAATAATGTTGCAGTGAACAGAGAGTACATATATCTTTTTGAGTTCATGTTTTCATTTTCTTCCAATAAATATCCAGAAGTGGAATTACTGGGTCGTAGTTTTGTTTTTAATTTTTTGAGGAACCTCCGTACAGTTTTCCATAGTGGCTGCATTCCCATTTGCATTCCCACCAACAGGGCACAAGGGTTCATTTCTGCCCACATCCTCATCAGCACTCGTTCGTTCTTGTCTTTTTGATTCTTGCCGTTCTGACAGGTGTGAGATGATATCCCATTGTGGTTTTGATTTGCAATTTCCTGAGCATCTTTTTGTGTGTGTGTTGGCCATTTGTATGTCTTTGGGAAAATGTCTATTCAGATCCTCTGTACTTGTGAAGGTTTCCATTGAAATAGTTTAATGGTGATTTAACGTTTGACTATTTCTTGCATTGTTTTGTCTCTCTCACCGGAAAGCCAGCTTCCCGATGGACCCAGGTCTGCCCGGTACTCTGTGTGGTCCGTAGCATTCATTCCAGGTACACCTACAGGTACTTCCAGGTACTCCAGGTAACTTCCAGGTACTCACCTGACAGTTGTTGAGTCTGATTACCGTGGGTTCGTTCGTAGGCAGGGAAGGTGAAAGGCAAACCACGGAGATGAGGACAGGCACTCCTGGCAGGTCTCAAAACACTGATAGAACATTGGACTTTGGAATGAAAGTAGGGATAAGGGAGAAGCAGGCGTGTATATCAGGTTTCTGGGAGGTGTTTTTATATGCTCTTCCCCTTCACATTCCTTTCTAAAATTGGCCATGTGAGAACTAGAGACTGACTCTCGGCCAGGATGATCCTTTCCCCCTGTCAGTGCTGAGTCCACTTAGAGTCTCCTTCCTTTGGCCTGTCAAGAGCCACTACCCTCCAGCATGGGCGATGAGGTAACACAGACCTCATCCTACCAAGAATTTCTTCCCTCCCTTCCCTCTGGAGGTCTTTCCTAGCGATTAAGGAAACCAGCCAAGCCAAGAAGAGGTTGAAAAAGTTATCAGCACTTAGCTTTTTTCTTTTTCCTTTTCTTGTCTTTTTTTTTTTAAAGTAATCTCTGCACTCAATGTGGGGCTCAAACTCGCGACCCCGAGATCAAGAGCCACATGCTCTTTTGACTGAGCCAGCCAGGCACCCCAGCACTTAGCTTTCAATATAGTAAAGTGCGTATCTTATCAGTGATTGTTTCTTAAAACTTGAGTGTTGCAATATTGGTATCCTCCTGTACCAGTACAAGCACCGTGACCATGTTTATTTTGTATTTAATTAGTGTTTTACTGTCTTCTGTGGTAACACTTGTTTTTAGAAAGATGAGAAAATACGGATAGGTAGTGGGGATGGATCCCTTGCCTTTTGTGATCCAACAGGCTTTTGTCGTCCAGTGCAAAAATCTGGGAGGGATTGATCTAGTCTAGAGGCTTCTATGGATGTGATCAGCTTGGAGTGTGGTGTACCTTCATGTGCCACTAGTGTCTCAGAAGATCTTTACCTACCGTCTGCCCGAGGAGTTCTGCTGGATAGGTTCCTGCCATCCCAAAATGGAACTGAATTTTACTAAAGAAGCAGTGTTGGGGTACCTGGGTGGCTCAGTCTGTTGAGTGTCCAACTCTCGGTTTTGGCTCAGGTCATGATCTCGCGGTTCATGGATTCGAGCCCCGAGTCGGGCTTGGTGCTGATGGTGCCACAGAGCCTGCTTGGGATTCTCTCTCTCCCTCTTTCTCTGCCCTCTCCCGCTTGCGCTGGCTCTCTTTCTCTCTCTTGAAATAGATAAATAAACTTAAAAAAGAAAGAAGAGTAGTATATTAAAAAAAAGAAGAAGCAATATTATTCATGGTAGATACAGATGCAGGGGTGCTCAGTGGTACCACATTCTAGGTACTATTATGGATTTTTTTAAAGCTTTTTTTTTTAACATTTATTTATTTTTGAGAGAGACAGAGAGCGTGAGTAGGGGAGGGGCAGAGAGAGGGAGACACAGATTCCAAAGCAGGCTCCAGGCTCTGAGCTGTCAGCGCAGAGCCTGATGCGGGGCTCGAACCTACGAACCATGAGATCATGACCTGAGCTGAAGTCGGACGCTTAACTGACTGAGCCACCCAGGCACCCCAGTAGCATTAAGGATTAAAGTCAGCTTTAGCTGTGGGCTGCTAGCGTGAGAACCTTACTTATTGTATCTATAGAAAAATAATCGTAAGTTTCATAGTTAAATTTATGGAATACGGCCAGTTTAAGGTCTAGCGACTGTGTGTTTTTACTAGAGGAAAAAGTAATGTCTTGTTTGTTATCTTCAGGCTCCAGATCAGTTTGGTTTTAGCGATAGTCTCCGTTGACCTGGGCTTGGATTCAGAACTTTGTTAACCTCAGTGAGAAACATAACCAAGACTAGTACTCTTGAAGATCCTGGAATCCTCTGTCCTTGGATAGGGTTGTCGAAACCGATTTGCCTCCCTCCCCAGGATTTCCAGAGCTGTGTCCTAAGGAGCATCTCTGTCCTTGAAGTGACACTTTTATGTTCCCTCTTCGACTCCCAATCCTGACACGAAACTAGCAAGTTTATTGTAACCCACCCTTATCCGTAGAGGTTAACTCTGTGTCCTGGGCAGTAGCACTAGTTTCTTGGCGCCAGGATGGGAAGCCAGGCCTGTGTGTGTGTCCTCGGAATCAGAGCTTTTGAACTAGACGAGCTGCTCTCATCCATTCAGCTGGCCTTAGGAAGGTTGAGCTGTTACCAAGCACCGTGCTTGGCACTGGAGACCCAGAGGTGAGTGTGACATAGATGTATCCTCAAGGAAAATCACGGTCGGACAAGTAAAACATACGACAGCACACCACGTGAAGGACCTCAGTAGAAGTGCCTACAGGCCGCAGTACTCTGTCTCAGAAGAGGGGGATTGTCTTAGCCTTTCTTGAGCTTACTTGCCCCTGGCTGTGGGTATACACCTCTAATTCTGGAAGAATGTCTCTGATTTTTACAGAACTTAACAGGATCAGCGTAAAGAATGGTAGAAGGTAATCAGGGTTAGGATTAGATCTCAGCAGCATCGGCGGCAGCGCAAGCCCTTGTTCCAGTTTGAGAAAGGCTTTCTTTTCCTTCAGGGAGTCCCAGCAGGTTCGACAGTCATTAAACTCTCCTCTGATGCCTCCCAGTGTCATTTTCCCCTTTCTGTGCATCTTCACAGTGCAACTGCTGGCCAGGCCTTTGTTGGCCCAGGACCTCTGACTCCGGCTCTTCAGAACAGGAGAGTCACGCTTTCTCGGAGTCCCCGGGCTTTACCTAAGCACTGTTGAGTCCTCAGCACGCACCAGATTTGTTCTTCCTGTTTCATCTGTTAAACTGGGTCACGGAAAAGCTTCCGGGGGAGCCTTACGAGCCGCAAACTTGTAGGTCCCCATCCTGATCAGGACACTCATTACTTTTTATTTATTTTATTTTATTTTGTTACTTTATTTATGGGAGGACACAAGTGGGGGAGGGGTAGAGAGAGGGGGACAGAGGATCCGAAGCAGGCTGTGCACTGACAGGCTGACAGCAGCAAGCCCAATGTGGCGCTCGAACTCATGGCCTGAGCCGAAGTTGGACGCTCAAGTGGACTGAGCCACCCAGGCGCCCCAAGATACTCATTATTACCTCTAGGGAATGAGATGGGGCTGAGATGGGAAAGGTCTCAGTTAACTTCTATTGATAGAAAAGAACAGTTAGGCCCAGTTACATGCCCAGAGGATCCAGTTATAGAAGCAGGTATCTTCAGGGGAGGGGGGACAATGTGCCATCTTCCTAGAAGAGAAAAATGAAAGGAAGACAGCTGTCCAGATGTGTCAGGAGCATAGTATGGAGGCTTGATAGCAGGTTAGAGTGCCTTCAGAGGAACAGACGTTATTCTGGTGTTTACCGTCTATTCTTGAACAACGCAGGGTTGGGGGCACTGACCCCCAGCGTAAGAGTCCACATACAACTTTTGATTCCCCCCAGAAACTTAACTACTAATAGCCTTCTGTTGACAGAAGCCTTACCAGTAACATAAACAGCTGATTAAAGCATATTTTGTATGTTATGTGTATTCTATACTGTATTATTCAAATAAAGCAAGCCACAGGAGAGAAAGTGCTCTTAAAATCATAAGGAAAGGGGCATCTGGGTAGCTCAGTCGGTTGAGCATCTGAACAGCCCGCTTCAGATCCTCTGTCCCCCTCTCTCTCTGCCCCTTCCCTGCTCGCTCACACATACGCTGTCTCTCAAAAATAAACATTTTTAAAACTAAAAATAATTTTAAAAATCATAAGGAAGAGAAAATACATTTGTAGTGCTGGACTGTATTTATCAAAAAAAATCTGTATATAAGTGGACCCACGTAGCTCAAACCCGTGGTGTTGAAGGGTCAACTGTATTTTATTTTTTGATCGTTTTGAGAGATTTTAAGAGAAATTTTTAAATAAGACAGAAATATAAACACCAACCTTTGGCTCACCAAAGTGTGGCCATAAGTTTATGTCTCTTTGATCTTGTAATATGTTTCTACCCAGCATTTTACCTGTTAAGATTTCAGATTCGTCACCCAAAGTATTTTCTCTGTTGCCTCCCCGTTACATCAAGTTGACCTATTGGTTTATTGGGGTTATCTTAATCTTTATGGTCAGATGAAACTCTTCCTGGACGTGATTATTCTTAGATCAGCTTACCGTTGGATTTGCCGAGAACTAAGAAGTCAGTAGTGTTTTTGTTTCGATTCTCTTACTGGTACTTCTGAATGAATCTTGCTATTGTCGTCATTTTAGATGGCTGCCGAAATAGAAAGCTATGAATTATCAAGGAATTGTAATTATATCAAGTATGTAATTACTTGATAATGCATGTTTGTTCAGTGCACATGATGTTAGGCTGGGTTAGGACTCTTGAGGACCTTTACTTCTTTGCTTTCTTCTGTTGTGGTTCTTACCGCCCCTATGTGACTTCGATTTCAGACTTCCTTCCCCCCCCCCCCCACCTCCACTTTGTTGGTTTGGTACTTTTAACTCACAGTGTTCTCTGAGGACCCCACCTCCACTTCTGCTGGCATCCTTGAGGTCAGTCCATCAGTTAACTCTTGTCATTTAATTCTTTGTGATCTGACTGTATGTAGTTTTTTTAGGTGCATGAGTTTGGTATTGATTCTTCTTCCTTTTTTGTTCAAGTATAATTAACAATACAGTGTTGTATTAGTTCCAGTTGTACAATATATTGATTCAGCGATTGTGTACGTTTCTTAGTGCTCACCACGATCAGTGTACTCTTGGTCCCCTTTATCTCTTCCACCCCTCCCGCTACCAGCCTCCCCTCTGGCAACCACCAGTTTATTCCCTGTTTTTAAGAGTCTGGTTTTTTGTCTGTCTCTTTTTTCCCTTGTTCGCTTGTTTTGTTTCTTAAATTGCACATATGATTGAAATCACATGGTTTTTCTCTTTCTCTGACTTACTTCACTTGGCATTATACCCTCCGGGCCCATCCATGTTGTTGCAATGGCCGGCGCTCATTCATTTTTATTGCTGAGTCATACTTCTGCGTGTGTGTAGTATTGACTCCTGGCTGCGCTCTCTGTACACCCGGGCTTAGCAGCCTCGAGCTTTCTCACATCCCCTGTGTTTCCTCTGGCGGAAATGTTACTCGTCTTTCATGGCGCGCTTCACGTTCAGTGCAAGGGGTCTTCATGGACTTGTCAGATGAACGAGGGCAGCTGGCAGGCTGACCCTTCGTTGCTCACTCTCTGCTCATCTACAGCACATGAGTCACTGTGCTGACCAAAGGTCAGCTGTGATATTTTTAGACCTGTCGATGCCAGTCAAACTGGTATTGTAATTATATAACTTAATCATATACAGATAAACCGTAATGAGAAAAGAGAATTGTTCTCTGAAAACCAAGGTGAATGCTTTGGAAAGAGAAGTTACTTCAAAAAGGAAATGAAGTTGAATCGGGTTTGGGCAAAGATAAATATAGAAGATAGAGATGGAGGCTCCGAAAAATCTAGAAGCAATCTGTACTTACTGTTTCACAGGAGTCTGAGTTCTCCCTGTACTTCAGAGAAACTGGAAATTGTAGGTGATGCATTATGGGTGACTTTTATGCAAGAAGGGTGGCACAGAACTCTGGTCAGCAGCAAAGATCTTATTGGCCCCAAATCATTAGTTTGGTGGCTCTCAAAGTATTGTTCATAGCAAGTGACTCTGGGCTTGGATACGGCAGGGGTGGGGGGGATCACAATAAAAGTCATACTAGCTAGATCTTTATTACATGAGTTGTTGGTTTTCAAGGCTACCCACTGACTCCCAGTTATTGAGAGTGAGGAAGCCAGGGTTCTTGTACCTCCTTCCTTCCCCCAACTTTGTCTTCCTGACTTTCTGCTGGCTGTAACTTTCCTTCATTGTCAGGCACATAGCATTGGCCTCTGTTGTCGCTCTAATCCCACTTTAACCTCAGTCCTCCCTGTAAGCGGACTCGGTGCTCAACGCCAGTCTCTCTGCCATCACCCCTTGGCTGGCAGTTTCTCAAGACAGACTCATAGGAACAGGGTTTTTCCTATTCTGTTACTCTTGACTGGTATAAATTCTTGGATTACACTTTCTCTCTTTGGGAATTTTGTAGGTATTACATCTTTTTCTGCTAGCGTTGGGTTTTACTGTGGAAATTTTCAAGATTTTGCCCCTCTCTTAAATAATTTGATCTTTTTGCCTCGTTGCAAAAATCGGGAAATGTTACCCTCAGGGTCTGTCTTGGCGTTGACCGTTGTGGGTCAGTTTTCCCCAGGATACAGTGTGGCCTTGCAGTATGTGGACCCTCTTTCGTTTCAGAAACCTCTTGAATCATACTTTCACATAATCTTTATGAACACCTCTTTTCCTGTGTGTTTGCTCCGCGTCCTGGTTTCCCTTGATACATCCGCTGCATGTCCTTTGCTGGCTTCTCTAACTCTCCTTTTTCTCTATTCCTTTTAACCCCTTTTCTGTTTCATTGTACCTGCTTTTTTCCATCTCCCTCCTTTCTGTTCCTTACGCTTTCGGCAGTGTCTCTTCTCCCTTTGCTTCTTTCCAGCTTCACCTTCATTTCCGTACTGTTTCCTTCCACTTCTCCCCCAGCGGTGCCCGCGAGGTCTTCTCTTGTTGCCGCCTCCCCACCCCTCCCACAAGTGCCTGCTCTTCCGCCCTGAGCTCTCGCTGCACTGTTTGCTTTTTTTCAGTTTTGCAAAAAGATTTTACTGTCATCCGTTTCCTCCGTGGCGGCGGTTTTCCGGTGCATAGTCCTAGTCTGCTTTTTGGTTTTCCCGTTTCTTTCCAAATTTTGTTCTTGTTGTATCTTTGTGTACATCCGATGTAGATTTCATTCTTACAAGTCCTCTTCAAGCAGGTGAGTTTCTCAGGGACTAGCTATTTGCAGGATGCTTGTTTAGAGGAGGTCCCAAGTCTGAATTCCAGGCTGACTGCAGTCATTCTCCTGATCTAGGGTTTGGGGTGAGTTCATTTACCCTGTATCTCCATCCAGCCAGTAGAGCGAGCTTCTGCAGGCTTTTCCACGATGCGGACGCCACCATGAAGCTGAACTTGTGAGGCGAATACGGCTCGTTTGTGGTGGTTTCTCCTATGCTTCCCGCTCCAGGTCCACAGACGTTCCTGCCTCCCCAGCAAGGAATCTGTTTGGTCCCAGAGCGAGTGTCCTTTACCCACAGGCAGTATATTTTGGCAGATCTTTCTCTCCAGCTCCCGTGTTCCCTCTCTGTAGTATCCTTTCTTTTCTTTCTCTAAGGAAAGGAGCCTTGCTTGAACTCCTTGCTTTTGACAGCTTTTCTAGCTGTTTTAGGGTCTGGGATTTGGGTTGTCTTCCAGTTTTGTTAAAAATGGAGTTTGCGTTTTTATTTATTTCTCCTTTTTTGCACTTGGAACACATCTTGAATAGCATCTTAGAATTATGACTTCATGATACCATATTCGCATCAGAAGTCTTAACATATGCTGTTATCCAGCTGCTAGTGGCCTTTTACTACCTTCTCCATCAGGCCTCCATCACCACACTGCCATCCATCTTCTAAGCACCTAAAGCCCCAGGAATATGCTGCTCAGGCTTAGGAAAAGCCTTTTCATTCAGTCAGCATGCCTGCGGCTCACTAGGCCTTGAGGACGAAGCACAGAAGAATTCATGCAAGATCTTTGACACACCAAAGGCAAGTCTTAAAGTGATTCCATATGGACCAGGAGTGAGGGATGAGCAGGTAGAAGACACAGCTTGGGACTCAGAGGAACCGTGGCGGAAAGGGTGCCGAACATGAACTCTGGAGTCAGACGGGCCTGGACTTGGTTCTCTGTTCTGCTACTCATACATGTGACATTGGAATAGTTCATTGCCTTTTCCATGTGTCAGTTCCCTCATATATAAAATGAAGATTATATTACCTACCTCAGATGGAGATTAAAATGAAGATTATATCACCTACCTCAGATGAATATTACTAATTTTTTTTTTTAACATTTGTTCATTTTTGAGAGAGAAAGAAAGAGACAGAGTGCGAGCAGGGGAGGGGCAGAGAGAGAGAGACACACACACACAGAATCGGAAGCAGGCCCCAGGCTCTGACTTGTCAGCACAGAGCCCAACATGGGGCTCAAACTCACGAACCATGAGATCATGACTGAGCCACCCAGGCGCCCCAGATATTACGATATTACGCCCCGATACATAAACTTAAAGTAAGAACCATGTAAAGTGCTTATCATAGTGGAGACGCTCAACAAATACTACTTCCTCCCATGAAGGAGCTCACTAAACAACAGAATAAAACACTGAGAGTCCTGGTGTGGACATTTGTATTTTGTTTTTTCAGTTGTGAATTTTACGTAACGTAAAGCTTTCCATCTTCATTTTAAGTGTACACTTGAGTCGTGCTAAGTGCATCCACACGATCGTGCAGCCCTTCTCGGGAACTCTCTTCATCTTGCAGAACTGAAACTGGTTTCGCATTCACCAACAGGCGTCCCGTCCTCCCTCAACTCCAGCCACCAGCTTTCCACTTCTGCCTCTGATTTTGGCCACGGGTACTTCATAGAAAGAAATCGTTCCGTATTCGTCCTTTTGTTTCTGGCTCATTTCACTTAGCGTAATGGCTTCGAGGTTTATCCGTGTCGCAGCATGTGTCTGAGTGTCCTGCCTTTTTAAGGCTGAATAACATTCCTTTGTATGTCTATATCACATTCATCCATCCATCCATCGATGGGCACGTGGGCTGCTTCTACCTTTTGGTTATTCTGTGAATAATGCTGCTATGAAGATAGGTATAGAAATGTCTTTTTGAATCCTTGGTTTATATCTCTTAAGTATAAACGCAGGTGTGGAATTGTTTGATTATATGGTTATTCGGTTGCTTAAAATATTTTGAGGAGCCATCAGAATGTTTTCAGAGGTTGATTTCTTCTTCTTCTTCTTTTTTTTTTCCTTTTGAGAGGGAGCGCTCAAGTGCAAGCTGGGAAGCTGGGGAGGGACAGAGGGAGAGAGAGAGAGAGAGAGAGAGAGAGAGAATGAGAATCCCAACCTCCATGCTCAGCACAGAGTCCAACGTGGGACTCAGTCTCACAACTGTGAATACATGACCTGAGCCCAAATCAAGACTCAGATGCTTAACTGCCTGAGCCACCCAGGAGCCCCCAGAAGCTAATTTCTTGATGGGGAAGTATAAACAGTGTAGTTTCCCAGTGAATAATTTTAAGACCAGTAGCATTTAACATTTTGTAAATTATCTAAATATGAGAATTTTACCATTAAATCCCCATTTGCATTTAAATAATGAAATGATTCCTCTTGTATAAAATTTAAGAATGCCACATGAGTGTGTATGTATAGACAGGAAAGTGGTTAGTAAAACTCAGTGTAAGTGAATATACTTTGTACATAAAACACATGTTCTTGTTATACTCTCTCCCTCCATGGGCAAAATATGAAGAGCTAATATGCCTGAGAACTTCACGTGTCCAACATGCATGTGCACAAGCACACAGACAGACACATCTTTTATCTTGACTCTTCATTGCCCACAGAGTACATTGGCCTCACATCCTCCATGCTCCAGTCTAGACGCTAGACCAGTGGGTCTCAACTGGGGGCGGTTTCACCAGGAGACATTTTTGGTGGTCACAGCTGGTGGGGTGCTCCTGGGATCGAATGAGCAGAGCCCAGGGGTACTGTTAAACAGGCTACCGTGCACAGGACAGCCCCCCCCCACACACACACACAGAAAATTATCCAGCCCCAAGTGGCAATAGTGCTCAAACTTTAGACCCAGACTACCTCGTCACTAGGTTCAGTGTGAATACTCCTCTGGGCACCAGGCTCACGTGTGCGCTCGGGTTCCATCCAGCCAGTCCTCCTCAGCAAAACTGAATCTCCGTGTACTTGACCATCGCGCTGACTGAGCCGCTGTGCTGACTCAAACACTACACCCCACGGTAGCGAGCGAGCTGCCATAGAAACCCCCAGAGGGTCGGTCAGAGGTGTCTGCTGGGGTGTGTAAGGGGTGGGACTTCTTTCAAATCAGATCCTGTCAACATGGCCTTCGAGGTGCCACCTTCTATTGTTAATTAAGCACCAGATCAACAGCCCTGGAAGGAAGAGGGCGGCTAGAGAGACCAGAGAGATTGACTGAGACGGTGGGAGGACCGAGCTGGTCTCTGACATCAGAGAAGTGGGAAGAAGGACTTCAGGTGAAAGGCACCGGAGGAAGCAATTCTGCCGGTGGTGGGTCTGCAGAGCCCCTGGATCTGCCTGGAAAGGCAGATTTATGCGAGAGGCCGGAGCCAATGCCGACAAGGTGGTCAGGGCCTAAAGAACCCAGTTTCTCATCCCAGCTGTAAGAAAGGGATAAGGACAGGTATGAAGGCGCGGGCCTGTTTTGCCACCAGCGTAATACGGGCTGGAGGGTCTATCTTAGGAAGCCTGGGAGACGTCGCATTTCACGTGGGATGTGCTTGGGCAGGGATTGTCCCGCTGCCCCTGCAGTGACCGAGTGTGCGTCCGTCAGCGGTGCTGCTGCCGAGAGCAGCAATGAGCGCCATCCTGATTCGTTTAGAACCCGGTGTGGGGGCAGGCTGGGTGTTTGGTAGAGGTTATCTCAGTCCTCACCAGAGTTCTGGAAGGAGGCTGGGGAACAGAAAGGATAGTTTGCCCAAAGTCACCCAGCTTAACCTGTATGACTTCAGAGCCTGTGCTCTCAGCTACCACCTTCCCGCCCAGAGTGTGGCCAGCAGGTAGGAAAGAGCTACGGAATGAGCTGCTCACGGAAGAGGTTCGCGTGACGGTGTGCCGAGACGCGGGGGCCACCCCTGTGGTCTCACGTGAGGGGTGGAGGACTCGGGCTTAGGTGTCTGTTGGGAATCAGGAGCTGGTGTCGGGTCCAGCCGCTCTGCTGGTGCAGGAGAGCCCGCGGGGTTTCTGTTTGGGCCACACCGCGACTACCGCAGGGTGCTCCAACCCTTCTCGTTCCCGCTTCCCCTTCAGGTGCACTACATCCTTCAGGAGGTGGTGATGGGTGGGATGGTGTTGGAAACCAACATGAATGAAATCGTGGCTCAGATCGAAGCTCAAAACAGGCTGGAGAAATCCGAGGTGAGTACACAGCTGTACTTCTGCCCCAGCCAGTTCGGCTCGAGAAGACCCGGTTCGAGAAGACGGGGGCAGAAGGAGAAAGGGATGCATGTGTTGGTTTGTGTTGCTGGGGAACTTTAGGAATGTGTATACGCCTCTTCTTTCTTCCTTGAGTCCATCGAAACTGATTGGAAGGCCCGCTGATTGGAAGGCCAGCCCTGAAAATTAAAACGTGTAAGAATAAGGCTAAAAGTGTGAACGGAAAAGCCAGATGGCACACAAAGACAGACACCTCCTGGCTTGGGGGACTCTGGCCGGTGCTTGTAGTTTGTAATTCCTCCTTTCAAAGCTACACATTCCTTGGAGGGACCCAGAATCCCCTTCTCTGGTCCCATTGTGGTTTTCCAGTGCTCTAGGAGTCTGCTCTCCCAGCGGCCATTTCTCGTGGTGTCTTTCAGACCTCCGACTTGCCAGTTCCCTTATTTCCAGTTAGCCCTGTACTCAGCTAGAACAGAATTTGGGCTGGGTTTACAAACAACATACCCCAGCCCACCCCCACATAGTGCTGGGCTTGATACAAACGCTCCCACTAGGGGCACCTGGCTGGCTCAGTTGGAGCACGCGACTCTCGGTCTCAGGGTCGTGAGTTTGAGCCCCACGCTGGGGGTAGAGATTACTTAAAACTTAAACAAAAACGGCTCACAGTAGATTCTGTCCTACCCCCCTGAGGTTTCTCTATCACCTCCGTCAGCCTAGCCGGAGAGCAGCGTAGAGGCTACAGGCCTACACCTTCATACGCGGCAGGAAGAGAATTTTAATTATCTGAGTGTCTTCGAGAGCTTCATTCCTTCTTGTGATGGAACTTGACCTTGCAAAGAGCCAAGAATTCCTCTGTCTGTGAGGACTGGTGGCCCTGCTGACGAAGCTCCACCAGACCACCCCTGGAGCGGCACCACGGTCCTTTAGTGACACAGGCCAGGGAGCTTCCAGGAATAGCGAGTGAGTCACAGGCAAGGGGTTTGGAAACAGGAAGAATGGAGACGTGCTGGGCGAGAGCGGGACTGGAGTCGGTGTCCCGACAGTCAGTAAGGAGGACGGGGTTCTGGGAGTCTTGTCGGCTTCTCCCCTTCTCTGCCCACTGGGGGCGAGCCAGCGGGGAGCGCCCCTCTTCTCTGTGTTTGTCACAGTCCTTCCGTGGCTGCGGGTGTGTCAGACCGTCCACGGGTCCTTCCGCCCATCTTGCTGCCACATGACATTTCCAAAGCCAGCTCTTTCCCGTCTCACGTTGATAGTTGGCAGGCAGCTGCCCTAAACGGGCTTGCCTTTTTCTCGTACGCGTTTCCCTGTGACTGCACCCGCTTCTAAGAGTGTTCAGGCTCTTCGGGGAAGGGCTTTGTTTTGTAGTCTGAGAAGTGCCCCTGACACAGAGTATGACGTGGTCAAACCATCTCCGGTTATTCCGGCAAGCGTGGACTGAGCGCCTGCTGTGTGCCAGGCCCTGTTAGGTGCGGGGGCTAGCACCCCGCGTGAGCCACCACCCCTTCGGGAGCGCACGCTGTGGAGCCCTGCCCCAGAGCCCCCGTCCCACCTCAGGATTGCTGCATTGGCCATACCTCTGAGGAATAAGGAGGAAAAATCAAAACGTGTGTTGTGTGTGCTCGGTGTGGACACTTCCGGTTTTTAAGCGTTAAGCAGATGACACCGAGCGTTTGTCTCATGCCCCCTCTCGTGTCTCCTCAGGGTGGCCTGTCAGCAGCCCCCGCCCGGGCCGTGTCCGCTGTGAAAAACATCAATCTGCCGGAGATTCCTCGGAACATCAACATTGGTGATCTCAACATCAAAGTCCCCAACCTGTCCCAGTTTGTCTGAGGGTCCACGGCTACTGAACTGGAGTCCTTGAAACCAGCCAAGCCAGTCCTGCCACAGAACGCACTCTGAGCCTCAGAAGGGTCGAGCCCGGGCCCTGACCCTTGCTGCCGTGGGGTCGGGGGGGAGCCCTGGGTTCACCGCTGGCATGTGCTCGGTTCTCACCTGTGCCGACTTGCCGGCCTCTGATACGTGTAGCCACCGCAGACGTGAGGGGGCCCCTGGCCTCCGTGGGGTCAGCGTGCCCCAGCCACTCGTACCTTTACCTCCCGCATGTAGCCGCTTCCAGGGACTGGCTGCTGTACTGGGGCCCTCCTGCTTCCTAGAACCCGCCACCAGGACATTGTCTGACGAGAGTCTTTCTCCTTAGTACCACGAGGCTTCCGCGGTCCTATAGCGTTCACTTTTGCTGGTGAGACGCCATAGCTAGTGAGGGGCCGACCCTTAGGGGATGCGGTGAGTGGCAGAGAAGGGCATAGTTTTATGAGAACCCAGAGTTGCCTTCTGGCTGTACTGTGTAGGCAAGCTTGCTGGTGACCCCGCCTCCAGAACACGTCCCCCACCGCCACAGTCCTTGCACAGGGCTCCATCCCAACCACGAACCTGGTGCATGCTGATAGGGAGAACACCCCCTTCCCCACGGCCATGTCTCCGGCACAGCCCGAGGGTCCCTCAGCAAAGGGGAGAGGCCCGTGTCTGTGGAAGGTAAAGCTGACAACATGTGAAACGTCTCAGAATTACGACTCTTTCCAGGTTTAAAATACATTCTTCTGATGAGCAGATGGTCAGTTGCTGTGTTAGAAGTGACGAGTTTTCTCCATACAGGAAAGCCACTGCTGCCTGCACCAGCCTGTGGAGCATGAGAGCTGGGATCACTGGTTCTAGAACGGGCACTGGGAAGACTGGGGACACGGGAAGTGTGCTGACTGAGACCCGTGGCTCTGCGGTGTCTCATCCCCACTGTGGGAGGAGTCCCTCCCTGTTCCCCCCAGGTGACATCCTCCCACGGACATCCTCCGAGTAGTGCCTCTTGCCGCGCTGCCCCGGGGTTAGGGAGCTCGCTGCGTCACCACGGCGACGTCTCCCAGCCAGGGGGCTTCCCGTGCCTGCCGGCGGGGGGCCCAGACCGCTCCAATGTCCTGCTGCCGCTGCAGAGCCCGTCTGAGATGGTGCCCCCCCCCCCGGCCCCCAGGACCGCGGTGCTCCCGTGCTTGGTGCCCTCTGCTCCCCGCGGCCTCCTGTGCTCACTCGGGCAGACCCTCCCCGGTAGCCTCCGGGACGGGCGGGCGATCAGAAGGAGGCCCTCTGTCCGAAGAGGGAGAGGAAGGTCACGACGTCTGATAGCATTCTTTTGAAGGGTTTGGGTTTTCTGTAACAGACGCTTCAGCACGTCCGTGTCCCTCTCTCACATTTACTAAGTGTGGAATAAGAAGGGAGGAGCACGGATGTGGGGCGGTGTGAGCAGGACCTTCCCACAGGCCTTACAGCCTTACAGCAGGCATCATCGTCCCCATTCCGCAGGGACAGTAAGAGACAGGTCGAGTAACCTGCTTTGCGTCACACGGGGCTGAGAATTGAGACTTGCCTGCCTAAGTCCAAAGTCCATTTTCTTTCACTGCTCAAGACGGCTTCCAATTTTATCCTCTTTGTTCTGGATAAGGAAACTGAGTCCCAGAGAGGTTAGTAGCTTCTCACAAACCCTGATGAAACCAAACCTGGTTTGCTAAGGGGGCCAGTGACGACGTCCTCAGAGGGCGAAAGCTGGAGGCTTTCGGAGAGCTGATGAGCAGCCCGGAGTATTAAGTGTTGTGCTGAGGGTCATGAAGCTAGAACCTGGTCATTTCTCTGGAGTTTACGTATTTGTGTTGTGGTTTAACGCATCAGTGCAGGGCACCTGTCTGGCCCGGATTTCCCAGGACAGCCTTCGAATGTCTACCTGTCAGAAACCGATGTTTTCTGGTTTCAGCTCTCCTCCCACAGACCACTGACTGGTCCCGGAGACTCCAACCAGTGAGCATCCCATCCTTACCCCTGAAACTGCCTCTAAAAATGGTCTGAAACTTCAGCCTGTTTTTTATTTGCAAAAGCCCATCCCTTGGACAAGCCACGGTAATCATTCGTTAGCCACTCGAGGTTGTCTGCGAATCCAGCTAGCTCTCTTGCCTGCTACGAGCAAAGCCATAAACTTTTTTTTTTTTTTTAATAAGAGGAAATCGTATGCTGTTTTTGAAGAAAGATACAGATACTGCAGCTGAGAGATTCAGTTAGGAAAATAGGGACTGGGCCTAAATTTGAGAGTCCTTGGTCCTGGATGATTGATGCTGAGGGTTTCCTGAAGTGGAACAGAATACTGGGTTTCCAGGGCTCACGGCCCGTAATTAAAACCAAAAATTCTGTTGCGCAGTTTGTAAGCGCCTGGTGCGTGCCAGGCTCAGTCCTAGGCACTGAAGATGGAGAGATCTGAGGCTCAGCTCCCGCCGTCGTCTCCGCCGAGGACCTCGGAGTGCCCGGGTTGAGCGACTGGAAGCCTGAATGTGTAGTGACCGGAGTTGGTGGCTGTTCTGTGGAATAAAGGACAAGAACCCATTTGCCACCCCCGGCAGCCCCCATCGTGCCCCGCTGGGCCATGCTCCAAACAGCCCTTGTGCAAGCTGCTGTAACCAAAAGACTGGCTGGTGGCTTAACATTTCTCACAGTTCTGCAGTCTGATCGAGGTGCCAGTGGATTTGGTGTCTCTGAGAACCTGCTTCCTGTTTCACAGGCTGCCATCTTGCTCTGTCCTCACGTGGCGGAGAGAGAAGGCTCTTTGCTCTTCGTCCCCTTATAAGGGTGCCAGTCCCATCATGGGGGCTCCACCCCACGACCCCATCCAAATCTAATCGCCTCCCAAAGGCGCCCCCCCCCCCCGCCCCAGATACCATCCCACTGGGGATTAGATTTCAACGTAGGAATCTGAAGGACGCAGACATTCATCCACAGGTCACCTTATTATCTGCCTCTCCTCTTGGCCTACACGGCCGTGCGCTTGTCACATGAGAATTAATTCGGGATCTCTTGAGGCTTCTCAAGTCCCTGTTATTCAGGCCTCCGCCCCTTACAAAGCCGGCCCTTCCTCGCCGCCACCTCCACGGAGCCACACTAGCGAAGCGCTCTCTGGCCCCAGCTCCGCCAAAAACCATGGAGCGCGCCGGCTAAATCCTGTCTGGTGGACCGGTCTTTAGTAGGGCGTTTCCTTCGTGTAGCCGTCCGTCCGTGGCTTTCCAAGTAGGATGCATCAGTGGCGCCTGATGATAAAAATCGGGGTGAACGTGACAGCCAAGATGGAGAGCCACTTACGAATGAGAGACCGGGGCGTTGTCGGCTCCCAGCGAACACCCTGCTCTTCAGCCTTCCCTGTCCTCTACCTGGTCTCCCAGGGGCACCTGTCTCGCTGCGCTGCGGACCCTGCTCACGTGGCTTTGCCCTCTCGGGAGTGCGGCAGGGCTCCCGTCTGCGCTGCCCTGGCAGCGGCTGCCACAGATGCAGACAGGCCCTCTCTAGGGAAATAGTTCCGCGAGAATAATGAATCTTTTCCAAAAGACTGGGTACGTTCTTTCCTATTCGATGAGTTAATGTTTTTTTTAAAAAAATTTTTTTTTTCAACGTTTATTTATTTTTGGGACAGAGAGAGACAGAGCATGAACGGGGGAGGGGCAGAGAGAGAGGGAGACACAGAATCGGAAACAGGCTCCAGGCTCTGAGCCATCAGCCCAGAGCCTGACGCGGGGCTCGAACTCACGGACCGCGAGATCGTGACCTGGCTGAAGTCGGACGCTTAACCGACTGCGCCACCCAGGCGCCCCGATGAGTTAATGTTTTAAAAAGGAAGTACATTCATGGAGTTCAACACTGAAGATAACAGAAGCCTGTTCACCAAGTTACCCCCCGACCCCGTGGCAACAAGTGTTTCCAGTTGAAAGGATTGAGAAATAAAGTCCCTGGATTTTTACTACCAAACTGACGGTGTGCTCTTCCTCAGAGTTATGTTCCTTTTGACCTCGGTGACTGGCCTCGGCCGTCTGCAGCCATGCCACCCTCTGGACGGAGGAGGGCCTCCCAGACCACCCCGCGTCAAGGAGCCCCCCTACTTGGGCATACCTATCCCAGCTCTGCTTTTCCTGTCTTCAGGGCACTCGACCTGATGTACGTTTGGATCGAAGTTACTATCTGTCCCCGCTAGGATGAGTGTCCCCACGGACGGGCGTTGTCTCGCTCTACGCGGTGGGGACAGCGCCTGGTGCGTGCTCTCAATAAAGAAGTGTTGAATGAGCGGCTGGTGGAGGCTTTCCCGGGCCCCGCGCTCTGCCCTGTGGGAAGGAGAACCGGGGCAATGGTACTGGGAACAGCAGGAGGGGAGGGACCCGGTGATGGCCTGTGGAGGCGGAGGGAGAGGAGAGAGGCGAAGCTGATGACCGTGGAACCCAAGTGACTGCAGGACCGGTGAGGGGGTTCCTCGAGAGGAGGAAGTGGTTTGGGAGGAAGAGGGGCCCAGAGTGTGGATGAGACGGGTCAGATGGGGAGAGTGGGAGGGGAGCGGGGGCGGGGGGCTGAGGTCCGCCAGCCAGCTGGGAGCCTGGGTGTGGGCAGGAGAGGACACGGCTCGAAGCTGTGGGGTGAGCCCCGGAGCCCAGAAGTGGCGGGAGGGGTGAGGATACAGCCTGCGGGCGAGGGAAGGGAGGGGAGACAGCAGGGCGACCTCAGGTCAGGGAGGGGCCTGCGGTGGGAGAGGCCAAGGGGCTGGGAACTGAAGACGTGGCCTCTGAGCTCACAGTTGTCCTCCAGTGAGGCAGCACCACCAGAGAACTCGGCGGTTCTAGCCAAGTGGAGCTTTTGAACTGCAAGGTGGTCACGTAAGAGTGTGAGACGTGTAGAGCCCTCGGAAGGTCCCTGTCCTCTGCCATCGAAAGAGGGACCAGGAACTCCTTCCTGCCTTGGGGACTTGGGAGGTTTAACGAGAGGACTGGTGTAGACCGCGGAGGCTCCCTGAACCCGGCCGCCGTCGTCATCGTGCGGCTTTTTACAGAGGGAGTAGGGGTAGATCCAGGAAGCTGGGAGGGGAGCCCAGGTGGGCCTCGCAGGGCCAGACAGGCTGCTGGCCTGGCCCCACCAGCGAGCCCAGGCCCACATCCCGAGGCCGCCAAAACTGGATAAAGCGGGGGAAGTGGCGGAGTGTCTGGAAAGCGAAGATCCCGGAACCTGAAGGGTGGGAGGTGCGGCCAGAACTCCCTTCCCCGTCAGCAGGGTATTAAAGACACGCGGGGGCTCAGTGGAGGGAGTCCGTGTAGGGGTGAGGCAGGCCTGCCTGAGAGTCGGGGTCCTGGAGCACTTCCCTGAGAAAGGGGATCGTTGGGCCTTCTCAAGGGCAAATCTCCCATTGTTCTTCAACTCTGCCATCAGCCCATCAGCGGGGCCTCCTGAGAACACTCGGGAACAGGGGTGCCCTCCCCTGCCTCCTGGGAGTGGGTGTGGCTTCAGGAGGGCAGCTTGAGGGTCGTCTTCCGGATTGCTGAGAATGAATGCCCTGTGCGAACGAACTCAGGACCTAAAGGCACAGCTGAAACGGGAAGGAAGGAAGGTAGATTCTCAGGGATGGGGAAGACCAGGCCCATTTCTCATCGTCCCCCCAGATTGAGGTGGTTCTCAAAATCTTGACCAACCGGCATGGTTCAGGCACTGGCCAGAGTGAAGGTACCAGATCGGGAGTGAGGGTGTTACCCGTGGTCCGTGTTGGTTCTGCCCCCAGGAAGGACCCGGCCACTCCGGAGGCGACAGAGGCGAGAACCCGGGGGGCAGGCACTCCTCTGCCTGCCTCCTCCAGCATGGGCAGTGCGGTGGGAGGGGGCCTTCCCACGCCCCGTCTCTGGACCCTCCCCAGCTGGCAGCGAAGCCGGAGGCTGACGGGCAGCCACGAACCCAGGGCACTTCCCACGGCCGGAGACCGCTCCTGCTACCCTCGGCGGCGTGGGTGGGAGCTTTCCTCCAGCCTCTTGGTCCTGAGCGATTGGCACCCAGCGCCCTTTTGACTCCTCCCCGAGCCTCCGGGTGGCTCCCCAGCTGGCCGCGGGCCGCGGGGATCTCACCCTGGCTGCCCGGCCCGAGGAAGCTGTGGGCCAGAGACGTCGACACGCACAGGCTGGGGAGTCATTGCTCCTTGCTGGGGAGTGCTTGGCAAACAGGCAGGCTAGGATTTGCACTGCCAGCCGCTAAGCCAGCCTTCCTGGAACTTCCTTTGTGTGGCCGGGCGGTGTGCGGAGACCTGCAACCCCGGGACCCTGAGGAAGGTGCTCCCGCTCAGATGCCGGGGCTGGGCACCTCGGGGCGTTCTCTGCTGAAATCCCTCTTCCCAACTTCCCAGCCTCTACCTGCCTCTTCTCCGGCAGCCAGGCCCTCCTGGGCCCTGGGAAATGTCAGCCGACCCGTCAGCTGCCTAAAGGGCACGGTGACGTGACAGGATTGGAAGGAAACCCCTGGGTTCAAACTGTGCCAAACGGGCAAACGCCACAGCGATGCTACCTGGCGTGGAGCCATACCTGGCATGGGTTGACAGCCCAGGGCGGGCGTTCCCCATCAGGCCCTTCAGGCTCCCCGTCAGTCCAGCCCTGCTCAGCTCCGGGTGCTGGTGTCCCCAGAAAGGCCACGGGCCCAAGGCCAGGCCAGGCTCTCCTGGCCTCTCTGTGACCTCAGAGGTGGCCCCTTTGTTCTGGACCTGCAGTCCCCAACCACGTCCCTGGTTGGAGCCTCGGGTGGTGCAGCCCCAATGTTCCCACCCCGTCGGAGCCCCCAGGCTAAGCCCTCTCCCTGGGACCCCAGTGCCCACCGGTCTCAGATCCTGTCTGACAATCAACCAACTGTCCAGTAACTCACATCTCCACCCAACGTCCCTCATCCCCTGCCTGGACGCCACCACAGCCCCTAAACTGTCACCCCCCCCCCCACCGCCTCCTCATGGCCCTGTTGTATCACCCAGCAGGCAGACTGAACCTTCCGAAGTATTTATTAATCAGACCACGACACCGACCTGCAGGCCTTAAACCCTCCCAAAGGCTTCCCACTAGTCTCGGAACAAAACTCGGGGCCCTGCTTAGCTGGCTACTATCCATCTTTTGTCCTCGGTTCCTGCTGCCCCGCCCAGCTCCCTGCTTCCCCCTCTCCAACCACACGGGCCTTCGTGGGTCCCTGAACACGGGGGGGCCTTTGCCCCCACCTCCCCGCTGCCTGTCTTCCGCTCTTCGTCACTCCAGGGGGGGGGGGTCCTCTGTTCAAATGTCTTCAGAGGACCTCCCTGTCCCGCCTGCCTTCCGGATCACTCCCTGTCCCCATCCCTTGCCCAGCTTTATCCTCCATGGGCTTGTCCCCTGAGACGATAGCGTAATGTCTCCTCTGCTGTCTTCATTACTTCTTGGTGCTGTTGTGCTGGTACCTAGCACAGTGCCTGACCCCTGTGAGCCGTCAGGAATTAAATGATTGTCGGATGCATGAAGGCACGTTCCCATCGCCCTCCCCATGTGCTGACGCTCCACACTCGCTCAAGCTTTAGGGCAGGAAGCTCTGTGGGTGGGAGTCATGCGGCCTGACTTCTTGACTCTGTGTGACCTTGAGTGAGTCATTTAGCCGCCTACTCCAAGTTGTAGGCGTAGTGTACGAGAGAGTACCCATCAGCTTAGACAGAAAGCCCTAAATGGGGTATAAACTTGGTGTGAGTCCCGGCTCCACCAGGTCAGCTGTGTGACCTCGGGCAACACACGTGACCTCCCTGTGATTGTTTCCTCATCCGTGAAATGGGAATAAACTAGCTCCCTTGAATCGCCCGGGGTTCTCGGTCGCAAACAATAGAATCAACCCAGCGCGGGGAAGCTCTGGCGGGCCCCAAACCAAGCTGGCCAGGACACAGGGAGAAACATCCTCTGGAACGTGTCCCCTCCAGCGTCAACACTGGACCCCGAGGCCACAGACCCTGCCGGCCTTCCTTGAAGACACAGAGTCCTAGGCAGGTACCTCTGATTGGTGGCGCCCAGGCCCAGGGCCTGGACAGACGCGGAGGGGGCTGGTCCCAGAGACAGCTGTCCGCCACACTGCGTGCAGAGGGCAGTCGCACGGATGCAGAATTCATGCAGAACTCTCCTCTGCAGCCGGTGGGAAACCGTCTGTGGAACCCGCGGGAGTGAACACACGCTCATCCTTTGACCCGGCGGTGCCAAATGAGTGCACGTGTCCAAGCCGAAGACACGGACAGGAATGTTGGCGGCCCTGCGCGGCATCGCCAAGAAGCAGGAACGACCAAATGCCCATCTGAATGGAAGGCAGGAGTGAATAAGTAGCCTGGAACGCCACACGGCCCGAGAGCGAGCCAACTCCCCCTACGCGTGACGTCGTGCATAAGCCCGAGCAACAGAACGCCCGGCCGTGAGAAGCCAGGAGAACAACGTAGGTTGTGTGGTTTCATGTGTTTGCCCTGCGGGCACGGGCGACGTGAATGTTCGGGAGAGCGGGTGTCCTCCTGGAAGGCCAGAGACAGACGGGGCAGGAGGGGGTTTGCCGGGGTGTCGGGCACGTCCACTCCCTTGATCCGGACGCTGCTTCCCCTTACGTGTTCACTCTGTGAAGCTTCCACGGGCTCTTCACTTATGATTTCGTGGGTTCCTCCAGGTCTGTTACACTTCAACAACAAATAACATGGGTTTAAGGAAGAAAAAAAAAATGCATCGGAAGCACTTGGGACCAGTGGCTCACGGTATGAGCTGAATAAACGTGAGGTCGGTGTTGTCACTGGCTGGTCTCTCTCCCACGCCACCCCTCCCCTCCCCCACCCTCCCAGCCGGGAAGAGACCCACGAGTCCTCGGCCCTCAGTAGACAGAGCTGGCGCCACCATCCAGGGGGCTCTGAGCTCGTTTGCGGGAGGCGGGAGAGACCTCCGGGACCACACGGCTCAGCTCCTTCGTCTCAGAATTAGCCAGCTCCCCACAGAGGCCAGGCGGCCAGGGAGCGTTAAGAGTCGGCCAGCAGCCAGAGCAGGTGCGGAGGCAGCGAGGCCGGGGAGGTGACCAGCGCTGGGACCTCGCGAGCCTGTCCTGAAGACAAGCAGGAAGCCGGCGAGCGGCTGTGCGTGTGTGTTGTGCATGGGGAGGGTGGTTACGGGTCCAGTTTTGCAGTCTGGCTTTCGCACAGAGAGTGGGTGAAGAGGGAGGGAAAGAATCCCAGGAGGCCTTCCGTGGCGGCCCAGACCGGGCCAGGGCGGGACCGTGGAGGTAGACGCGGACGACACGCGGGACGTCGTGGCGTTAGAGCTGACAAGTCTTGGGGCGCATCGTGCAGCGTTGATGGGCGTGGTGACCAGGGCCCCGGGGCGGCCGTGCGGCCAGTGCGGGCCTCTCTTGTCGGGCCCCGCGGGAGGAGCAGGAACCAGGGTGGAGGGTAAGTTAGGTTTGGGGAGCAGAGCAAGAAGAGAGAAGATGCAGCGGGCAAAGCCCGTGGAGGTTCCGGGCCACGGGAGGGAAGGGAAGCTGCGTGCTCAGAGAGCCATTGGGAGAGCGGGGGCCGTGGCAGGAGGGTTTCTGGGTCTCAGTGGGAATCGGGAAGGGTGCGGAGTGGGCTGGGGCCAAGGATAAGAGATGTGGGGCCTGGTGGACTTCCCTAATCTCTGCATTTCCCAAACCGGGAACTGGGCACTGGTGGATGGGAAGACTATCGGTGGAGAGGAGGGAGCCCAGTCCGGGGTGACAGTGCCTGGGCCAGGAGGCCGGACCGTGCGTGTGGAGCCTTCGCGTCAGCTCCAACCCGCGGGAGGGCTTGAGCAGAAACAATGATAATGATAATAACAGGGAAAGCAGCTTCAGTGGACATTATCACCGTTCGAAAGACCTATCGCCTCTCTCCGCTCCGGGGGAACACGGCACTCTGCGTAACTCCGCCATCAGGCTGGGCAACCTGATCTGCTTTGGTGGCCTGACCGTAAGTGAGACGCGCCACTTCTTTTTTTTTTAATTTTTTTTTTCAACGTTTTTTTATTTATTTTTGGGACAGAGAGAGACAGAGCATGAACAGGGGAGGGGCAGAGAGAGAGGGAGACACAAAATCGGAAACAGGCTCCAGGCTCCGAGCCATCAGCCCAGAGCCTGACGCGGGGCTCGAACTCACGGACCGCGAGATCGTGACCTGGCTGAAGTCGGATGCTTAACCGACTGCGCCACCCAGGCGCCCCGAGACGCGCCACTTCTAAGAAGAAACTTCGGGGGGCGCCGGTGAAGGGGGGCTCAGTCGGTGAAGCGTCTGACTCCCGATTTCGGCTCTGGTCGTGATCTCGCGGTTCGTGGGATCGAGCCCTACGTCAGGCTCCTCACTGATTATCCCTCTCTCTCTGGCCCTTCCCTGCTCACGTGAACTCTCGATAGATAGATAGACATAAAATTATATAAAATCTTAAAAAAAAAAAAAAAGGGTGCCTGGCTGGCTCAGTTGGTAGAGAAAGCATCCCTTGATCACAGGGTAATAAATTCGAGCCCCACGTTGGGCATAGAGATTACTTAAAAATAAAATCTTTTAAAAAATTAAATTATGCATGCTTACAACTAAATAAAGTATATTGAAAAACAAAGGCACTACTCAAAGCTCATGGCTTCTTCATTACGTCCCCACGCCTGAGCGGTGTCACGTGAGGCCCAGCACGCCGACGGCGTCCCTGCGGTGGGGCAGTCTACAAGGCCGTGCCCTCGGCATCTGTGCCCAACTCTGCCTCGCGTAGGGGATGGAACTCGGAAGTGGTGGGGTTAGTTATGCCCCAGAGATCGGAAGACGCTAAAGCGGGGCTAACCCCTCACGCCCACCACCTGCCAGTCGTTACACATTTAACCGACGGGTCATCGAGCCCTACTGTCTGGCCCCGGCCCGGCACGTGAAGGGTGGGGCAGGAAAGCCGGAGGCCGAGGCCCAGGGCTGCCTGTCATAACAATGATAAGATGGCTAGGGCCTCTGCGCCTTGCTGCCTGATGAGTGTTTTGTGTATTCTCCCACTTACCCCTCCCCACACCCTGTGAGGCAAAATGCTATTACTATTGGCAGATGAGGAAACCGAGGCACGGAGGAGCTACCTGCCCAGTCGCTCAGCTAATAAATTGTCACGACCGGGATACAAAGCCTGACCCTTAATGATCACTGTCCATACTCCTTCCCTGGTGTCGGACACAGGGTCTGGTCTCTTTCCTGAAAGCCCCAGGGAGGTGCAGACCCCAGACACCCCGGGAGCCTCGAGCGGGCTTCAGGGACCAGGAGGCCCATGGCCTCACCTCTCCTGTGGACAGACAGTCTTGGGGACCACATTTTATGCAGCTCCGAGTGCCAGGGAGACCCAGGCCAAGGGTGGGGGTCCTCTTTCCCAAAGCAGCTTGAGAATATTCTTGGGAGCCCTGGAGCGCTCGGGGTGAGGCTGGGCGGCCCGGGGGTCCGACAGCAAGTGCCTGGATGGTGCAGCCTGAGGGCCTCTCAGCAGGTCAGTGGAGGGTGTGAATGGAGAGGTCCCTGGGTTGAGAAGGGGTTAGACTGTTCAACATCTGGGGTTTGCAAAAGAGAGAATTCTAGAAAAGGTCTCAGGCTGCCAGAGCGAGAGGAGGAGGCCTCCCTGGTCCCCAGGGCACGTGGGAAGATGCTGGAAGCAGGGAGGCTGTGGTGTGGGGTGTGGAGGGAGGGGTCGCTATGCTCTAGGGAAGCCACATGGCACTGGGCCGAGGCTGGCCTGGAAGAGGCTAAGCGTGGGTTGAATGGTGGCCCTCCAAAAGATGTCCATGTCTTAGTCCCCAGGATCTGTGAACGTGACCTTATTGGGGAAAAGGATGTTTGATATAATTAAGTGAAAATCCTGGACATGAGGTCATCTTGGATCGCTTAGGGAAGCCCCCATTCCAATGACAAGTGTCCTCATAAGAGACACACAGAGGAGAAATCCCTGTGACCGCAGAGGTGGAGGTCAGAGGGACACAGCCACCAGGCAAGGTCCACCCGGAGCCACCAGAAGCCGGAAGCACTGAGGATCCTTGCCTAGAGCCTCGGAGGGAGCGTGGGCCTGCCGACGCCTGGATCTCAGACATCTGGCCTCCAAACGGGGAGACGGTAAGTTTCTATTGTTTTAAGCCACCCGGTTTGTGATCATTTGTTACTGAAGCCAGAAGAAACCAACACGGTGGAGGCGAAAACCCGCGTTTTCCTCCACTGCACAGGGCGGCGCCTGGGCGGGAAAGGAGGTTTGCAGACTGGCAGGGGGGCAGAGGGAGGGGGAGCCAGGGAGCGGGCTGCCTCGTAGCCTTGGGTGGGCTCAGGCGGTGGGGGTGGGGGGTGGGGTGGGCACAGGAAGGCCTGACGGATGGACAAGACCCGGGGTGGGAGGGGGGCGGAGGCCCGGAGCTCTCAGAGGGATGATGGGGATTCAGGAAAGGGCACTTTCAAGAGATAGCAGGGCCCGGGAAAGGATGCGGGAGGGACGGCTGAGAAGGCACATGGGGATACCCCAGAGCTGGGGATTGCTGGGAACAAGGCCGATGGCCCCAGGAAGACGCATGGCCAGAGGGGGCACGAAACTTGCCAAAGCGGGCAAAGGCGGACATTTGCATGGTAGGGTCTTTACGGAGGGCTCCCTACGGGCTTCATGAGGGACTGTGCCCATTTTACAGATGAGGAAGGTGAAGCTTCCTCGGCAATAAGCACTCAAAGTCAGTTACGTCACTTGTATGCATCAGACCCCGACTGGAAGCCCAGCGTCTGGCTGCAAAGCTGGCCTCCTACTGAGCGCCCTGCCCTGCCCTGGGGAGGCCCCCCGTGAGTCGGGTGCTGAGGCAGCACTGGAATGGGAGCCCACCCAGGGGTGCGGGACTCACTCTGCCTCCCCGCCCTGCCTGCCTGTCCCTTCTCACCCCGCCTGGGGGCCTCTGTCCCTCCCACTGTGCTCTGGTCAGTCCTGTCCTTTCCGAGGCCCAGGACCCTGCCGGGCCCAGCTCCACATCAAAAGTCCTTTCCTGCTTCCTGCCTGGCCAACAGAGTTTGCTCTCAAAGCTGCTCTTTGTCCTCCTTTTTTTCCCAAACAATGTGTTTTTTTGTGTGTTTTTTTAAAGATTTTTAAAAATGTTTATTTATTTTTGAGAGAGACAGAGACAGAGTGCAAGCGGGGGAGGGGCAGAGAGAGAGGGAGACACAGAATCCGAAGCGGGCTCCAGGCTCCAGGCTCCAGGCTCCGAGCTGTCAGCGCAGAGCCCGATGCGGGGCTCGAACTCACAAACAGTGAGATCTTGACCCGAGCCGAAGTCTCAGGTCAACCGACCGAGCCCCCTAGGCGTTCCCCCAAACAATGTGTTTTTAATCAAATTTATAATAAAACCCAAACTGAATTCTCGAAAACAGCAGCAATGAGAAATCATAATCATAAAATCCCAGCCCTAGCGGCCCCTCTAGATTGTCCTCTCTCTCCGGACACCTACCTCCTCAAGCCTGTAGTTCCTGGTTATCAAGCCCCTTCCGCGAAGCCCCTCCCTCCGCTGCTGGGTTTCTCCAGCCTCTGGAGAGCCCGAGCCCCCTCCCAACGCTCTCCCTGCCTTCCACCCGACTCCCCTCCACGCCGGTCCCAGATTTTCTCAAAAGTCATCAGGGACTCGGCGTCCCCGAGGAGTAGAGCCTAAAATCCTCATCGTGGCATCCAAGGCTCTCATGTCCTGTCCTCACCTGCCCCAGCCTTGTGCCCCACCGGACACTTGACCCCCTGCCTTTACAGATACCGGTCCCTCTGCTCAGGAACAACCTTCCTCCATCTGCCTGTTAGGTTAATTCAACTCAATCCTCAAGACTCAGCCCAAATAGCTCTCCCTGCTCGCTTACCCTCCCCTGCCCTTCCCCAGGCACAGAGCAGACCTCCTGCCACCATCACGACAATAGTGTGGAATTTGGTTCCTTCATTCACCCAGTAAGCGCCAAGTCTCGTGCTAGGCACTGGGGCGCAGTGGAGAGCAGTACAGGTCTGGCCCCTGCACCCTCGGAGTTCATCATCCCTGCCACTGTTGCCTAGGTAGACCACGGGTCCCTTAGAACAGGCGCCACCTGTGTCCACAGAGCCAGGCGTGGTGCCCCCACACAGTGTGGGCTCCTCAAACATTTGTTGACTGACTGACTGACCGGATGAGTGAATACGTGTAACGCTTTCTCTCTTCACTGTCCCCCAGAGCCCGGAGCTGAATCACCTGCTCACAGCAGGTGTTCCGTTCAAGGACGCCATCGGTCCCGGGAGAGGGAGGAGTGTGTAGGGAAGGGACACTGAGGGAAGAGAAGCGGAGTGCTCCAGGTGCTCAAGGCTGGGGAACCCCGGGAGTCTCCACCCCTCTCCTGCCTACTCCCACCCTACTTCTGAACTCACGGGGAGATGGAGACCTTGGAGGGATTGCCCTGGTCCCGGGCCCACCCTGACAGCCAGTACTCCCCGCCAGGGCCCTGCCCAGAAGCCTCAGAGCCACGGAGGGGCCCCACGCGGGCTGGGCAGGGCCTGACCCCTCCCATCTCCCCCTTCCCCAACGCTGTCATCTATCCTTTCCGTTTGTAAGTCGTATTTGACTGGTTTGGGTGGCTGTCGCTACAAAATTAGTGTACGTTTGTTCTCCGGTGTAAAGAGAACACAAGCGTCTAAGAAAGCAACGTCAGTCTCCCTGCCCTCCCTCCCACCCCCTGCCACCCGCCGGCCTCACTGAGAACACCCAGGTTAATCACTGGGCACATGCCTTTCCACTCGTCCCAACACTCGTGACACCGCAGGAGTATTCATGCCCCGAGAGAGTTCTTAGGAAGATGGAACATAGTAACTGTGCTTCTGTAGCACTTGCTTTTTCTTTTTTACTTAAAAATATACACAGACATAGGGGCGCCTGGGTGGCTCAGTCGGTTGAGCGTCTGACTTCGGCTCAGGTCATGATCTCACGGTTCGTGGGTTCGAGCCCCGCGTCGGGCTCTGTGCTGACAGCTTAGAGCCTGGAGCCTGCTTCTGATTCTGTGTCTCCCTCTCTCTCTCTGTTCCTCCGCTGATCTCACTGTCTCTCTCTCTCAAAAATAAATAAAAAATTAAAAAAAAAAACTCAAAAAAAATATACACAGACATCATCCCAAGGTAAGTATACGGCATTAACTCATTCCAACTGCCGTGCAGTGCTTCCTGTGGATGTTTGATAATTTGTTTAAATGGCCCCCTACGGACACTTTGACCTTTTTTTTGTTGTTGCTCCCCCTATGACAAGGAATACTTCAATAAACCTCCTCCTACACATCCTTACGTTTTTAATTTTTAATTTTACTTTCTCGAGCAATCAGAGCAATTGACAAGTGTGCTAGGAGCTGATGTCACTGGGTCACCGCACCCTGGCTAACTGTAGGTGTGGTGCATTGTCTAAACCTCTGCCAGCCTCCTGGGCAAAACCTGACCTCTCATTGTTTTGAAATTGTGTTTCCTGAATACAGCTAAGGTTGAATGACTTTTCATATGTCAATTGGCCTTTTTTATTTCCTCCGCTATGAGTTTTTGAATCTCGTCCTTTGTCCTGGTTTCTTTTTCTTTTCTTTTTTTTTTTTTTTTAACAGAGAGAGCCAGGGAGAGGGCTGAAGGAGAGAGGGGGAGAGAGAGAGAGAGAGAGAGAGGGAGAGAGAATCTCAAGCACGCTCAGGGCGGAGCACGACATGGGGCTCGATCCCACACCCCTGGGATCATGACCTGAGCCGAAACCAAGAGTCGGGTGCTCAACAGACAGAGTCACCTAGGTGCCCCCATTTTTAACTTTTTATTACAGAAATTTGAAAACATACTCAAAAGTAGTAAGAAGAGTTCAGTGAACTCCCCGTGTCCCCATCTCCGAGCTCCAACAGTGATCAAGGCAAGGTTGATTTCCCCCCCCCCCCCCGGTATAGAATTTTCCTTTGGATGTCGCTTGTAGTGGTTTTTGCAATGCAGAGATTTTTTTTTGCTTTTACGCAGTCGAATTTCTTAGTCTTTCCTTTTGTGACTTTCGGGCTTTGTATAATTCTTAGAAAGGTCTTTCCAGTCTAAGGCTATTAACAAAACAAAAACAGATTCTTCCACTACTTCTGAAACATGATTTGTTACTTTGTGAATGATGGCGTAGTATTTTTTCACACGGAGGACCGTAATTTATTGAACCAATCCGCACTGGCTGAGCATGAAGATGGTCTTCGATTTCCCCCTATTTTAAATCACGCTGTCTTGGGCAGTCAGCCCTGACTTCCCCACTGCACCTGGATTATTTCAAAGACATCAGGTCTTTTCATCCATAAACATATAAAAGTCAAAAAAAAATTTATATCGTAAAATCTGTTAATCCTCTGGTGTTTTTGTCTGGCACTTTTTATTTACGTTTGAATAGACAGCATATGCACACGGCTAGACATTCAAAAGGACTAAAGCAAGCATGGAAAAATCTGTTTTCTATCCCGTTCTCGGGCTGCCCCGTTCCCTTCCTGGAAAACCACCAGTCTTATCAACGTCTTGTGTATCTTCAGTCATTATTTACACGTGTAAAAGCGAATGGTGTGCTTTCTCCTGCTTAAAACACAATTGGCAATCCACATAAACAATGGTCTGTGTATTTGATTCTAAACACATTTTTAGTGGCGCCTGGGTGGCTCAGTCGGTTAAGCGTCCGACTTCAGCTCAGGTCACGATCTCGCGGTCCGTGAGTTCGAGCCCCGCGTCGGGCTCTGGGCTGACGGCTCAGAGCCTGGAACCTACTTCCGATTCTGTGTCTCCCTCTCTCTCTGCCCCTCCCCCGTTCATGCTGTGTCTCTCTCTGTCTCAAAAATAAATAAACGTTACAAAAAAATTAAAAAAAAACAACAACACATTGTTATTTGTTATTCTTGTTCCTTAACAGCGTGCCTTGGAGATTGTTCTAGGTAAGCATCCTCCTTCTTTTTTTATCACTCCGTACATCCCATTGCAGGGACAGGAAGGAAGGGTTCAGCGACCCTGATCCTACCTCTGCTGGTGGTGGGTTCCTCCCAACTACAGACGGTTCTGCATGTGAAAAGCCTGCATTCACCATTGCACTTGTGGGTGAGGATATCGGTAAGATAAATCTCTAGGAGTGGAAGTGCTGAGTCAAAGGGTACGTGTGTTTCTATGTTTGCTAAATATTGCCAAATTCCTTCCGTTAGGGGTTTATCAGTTTACGCACCAGCCAGCTGGGCAGGAGGGTGTCTGTGTCCCCCTCCCCAACCCCGCAAACCTCGTGTGTTACCAAACCCTGTTGTCTCTGCCCATCTGATGTCAACCAGAGTATCTTTGGAGATCAAGTTTTCGTTTATCCTTTTAGGAGAGTTGTTGAGCATCTTTTCACACGTTTAAGAGTTCCTTTGAATTTCCCCTTTCCCTACTGTTTCTTCATATTCTTTGCCTATTCCGCAGCCCCCCCCCCGCCCCCGATTTGCGTCATTCTGGGTTCATTTAAAAACGATTTGTGGGAGCCCTTTATGTATTAGAGAAATCATCCCTCTGCCTTTGTTATGACCCGCAGCCCCTCACTCCCCAGTTTCAAGTTTTTCTGTTGACTTGTGGTAGTTCGTGCGGGGCAGAAATTTTAACTTTTTTACGAACTCAAATGTATCAATCTTTTGAGCCTTCAGGTTTTGGGTCATACTTAGGAAGGCCTTCCCCACTCCGGGATTTGTTGTTAGTGGTGGTGGTGTTTTTTAGTTCTCCCATGGGTTCATTCAGTAGTTATAAAACATGATTTGTTTTTCATGGTGGAGTAGTATTTCCTCGCACGGGAAGACCCTAATTCATTTCACCAGTCACCTACGGCTGAACGTGTAGGCTATTTCCGATTTTCCTGAATTATAGAAGTCACACTGCAGCCAAGGGCCTTGTCCATAAATATTCTATTTCATTAGGCTAAATTCCTGAAAGTGACCTTCATTCCTGTCCCCAAACTGCCCTCCCGAAAGTTGGGCTGCACTCTCCTGCTGCAGAGGCCAATGTTTATTCTTCTCCAAATGCCCTCGGGGCCTAAGGCGGAGCAAAGGGACCCAGGGCAGGAGAGTCTCTCCTGCCCTGATTGAGTCTTTCCTTGGCTTCTGGGGCCGGAGAGCAGATTAGGAGAAATATGCCGGAGGAGGGGACGGGGCAGGATGAGAGCCGGGGGGAGAGAGAGAGAAGGAAGACCCAGACCAGCTGCTGGGTCTCACTCAGAGCCTGCCTACTCGTACTTTACGCACAGTTCTATATTCCACTCAACTTGTGAGCTAGCTGTTAACAGCACGGGAACAAATTAGGAAGGGGAAGCAAGGCTGCTGCGTAGGGGTACCGTGGTCCGCTGTGCAGTTTCCAAAGGAAGAGCAAGTGAAAGTATAATAAAATGGAGTCAAGCAGCAACGGGCCCGGGCCATGCAGCGCAGTGCTTAACTGTCCCACAGCTCCCAGTGACAGATAAGGAGAGCAGATGAGACTGATCTCTAAATGTGCTTCTACACCTGAGACTCTGGCAGGCACCTTGAACGTCTTGTGTTCGGAGAATGCTGCCCTCCTCCCCAAAGATGTCCTCGTCCTAATCCCCAGAAACCGTGACCACTGTCATGCTACGTGCCAAAGGGCCCCTGAAGTTGCAGCTGGAATTAAAACTGCTAATCAGCTGAACTCAAAATGGGGCGATTATCTGGGATTCTCTCGGTGGACAGTGTAACTACCGGGATCTCAGAAGTAGAAGCAGGAGGCAGAAGAAGAGTCAGTGTTGGGCGGATCCAAGGGCAGGAAGGCCGGCCATCGCCGGCTTTGAACCCGGAACAAGGAATGTGGCGGCCTCTGGAAGACTGAAGAGGCAATAAATGGATACTCTGTAGACCCTCCAGAAGGAGGCCTTGTGGACACCCTTGAGTTTAGTCTGGAGAGAACCCTAAGGTACTAAATGTGCATTGTTTTCAGTTTGTGTTAATTTGTTGCAGCAGCCAGAGGAAAGGAACAGCGGGTCTCACCAGGGACTGTCCAGTGAAAAGATGCCCAGAGAAGAAGGCCCAGCCGTGGCTGCACAGCTTCCGGAAGCCGAATCTGAACGAGAAGTGCATATGTGCATACTCCTGGCTCTGGTATTTTTATTTTTATTTTTTAATTGCTATTTTATTTATTCATTTCTGCATTTATTTATTTACCGAAACTGCTTCTTCTCTGCCTTCTGATGACGAGCCCCAGGCAACACCACAGTTAAATTACGTCCTGGCAAGGGGCGCCTGGGTGGCTTAGTCCTTACGAGTCCGACTCGATTTCAGCTCAGGTCACGATCGCAAGGCTCCTGAGATCCAGCCTGAGGTCAGGCTCCACGCTGACGGCGCGAACGAAGCCTGCTTGGGATTCTGTCTCTCTCACTCTCTCTCGCCCCTCCCCTGCTTGTGCTCTCTCTCTCTCTCTCAAAATAAATAAAAACATTAGGACATATATGTTGACTCTTAAAATACATAGATGCTGGCGAGATTCAGTGATCTGTTTTCTTTCTGGGTGACAGGGCCTCTCTCTCCCCACCCACAACTCCAAAGGCGAGGAGACTCTGCGTCCCTCCTTCGGTGGCAACTTCAGTCCAGATGTGGAGGGGCGGGGCGCTGAGGCTGCGGGGCCCCAGGGGGACTCGGTGGGGGTGGGGGTGGAGGGGAGGGTGCGGGGGACCAGGAACCCAAGGGCGATTGGGGGCTGCGGGCGGCGGGGGCGGGCGCGGGAGGAGTCCGGGCGGAGCCGGGGGCGGGCGCGTGGCCTGAAAGGGGTTAACCGGGAGGAGTAGTGATCGGGTCAGGTTACTTCCCTTTTAAACAGACGGGGAGAGGAGGAGTCAGGTCCTGGTGGGGCAGTTTTCGGTGGCGGCCCGGCTCCTGGACGTCGTCGGGGAGGAGGCTCCCAGCCGGCCTGGGTCGAGCGCCTGTGCGGGTCCCTCGGGCAAGTGCAGCGCGGTGGAGGGCTGCGGGCGCGCAGGGGGTGCGGGGCGGGGACGGGGCTGCGGGCGCGCAGGGGGTGCGGGGCGGCGGCGGGGCCGTGGGGAGGGTGGGGGGCCGCGAGCCGGCGGGGCAGGTGCGGGATGCTGCAGGGGCGGGGCTGCGGGCGCGGAGGGGCTGCGGGGCGGCAGCAGGAGTGAGTTGGGGACCGCGACGCGGGCAGAGGACCCCACGTCTGCTGCCGACGCCCCCTTCTCCGTCCGGCACACTGAGGCCCAGGGAGAGCGAAAACTTTTCTTCCTTTCTTGTCTTTTTTTTCTTTTCTGTTTTCTTCTGCTTTTCTCTTCTTTTCTTTTCTCCCGCCCCTCCTCCTCCTCCTCCTCCTCTTCTTTTTACAAAAGATCATTCCTAAATGTGCAGCGGCTTCCAGGACGACCCTTCGCTCTAGATGTAGGTGGCAGCAGATGCTGTGGCAGGGGACCCAGATGTTTCAGCAGGAATGGAATGAAGGATCGCCAGGGCCCCAGGCACAGGAAGGGCTTACTTGGGCCAGATTTCTTCATTCCACCTGTGGCCAGGGGGCCCTTCCCCGCGGCTTCGTGTTCAGCTCCTGATGTGTGTGTCCCGCCCCTCTCTCTCCACTTCTGCTGGAGTGCCTTCTCTCGGCCACCTCCTTGGCCAGCTTCTCGGGCTGCTTCAGGGACTCCTTGCTGCACCTCGGTGGCCCCGCTGGGTGCCTGCTGCCCCGTCCCCGGGCCCCGCCCCCAGAAGTGCGAGGAATGCCTTTGGCAGAGATCCTGCTGTGATCTTAGGGCCCGCTCACCCGCTTCCCTGTGAAGCCTTGGAGTTAAGGCTAGACCACCTGCAGAAGAAGGTTAAGCTGCTTCCATTTCGCAGGTGGGGAACAGGCCCAGCTGAGTGCGGCAGCCCAGCCCCCTCCTCGGTTTCCCACCTCTCCCACCCCAGTCTCTTACCACTCCCACATCTCTAAGTCAGGTCCTCCAGCCCCTCTGCTTAAAGTTTGTTTGCTTGCTTTTGAAACTTTTTTTCAACAGTTATTCATTTTTGAGAGACAGAGCAGGAGCAGGGGAAGGGCAGAGAGAGAGAGGGAGAGACAGAATCCAAAGCAGGCTCCAGGCTCTGAGCTGTCAGCTGTCAGCACAGAGCCGGACCAGGGCTTGAACCCACGAACCGTGAGATCATGCCCTGAGCGAAGTCGGACACTCAACCATCTGAGCCACCCAGGCGCCCCTGAAGTTTTATTGCTAAGCACTCTGGAGAGACGGCAGGGGTCCCCACATTGGAAGGGGCGGGGCGGGGGGGGGAGTGGGGGTTGGAACTGGGCGTGGTTCCAGGGCTTGTGGCTCTAGTGGAAGGTCCAGGCCCCCTTGCTGGGGGCTCCTGGACGGTCTGAGGGATGGCAGGGGTGGTGGGCGAGCCGCTCACACTGAAGTCCCCTGGTGCCTTCCTCCGCGTCAGCCGTCAGCCATCACCACCTGCCTGGTCCCAACCCTAGGTGTCTGTCATCAACAACCCTACAGTGGCTTCAGCTGCACCCATGGAGGTTGGGCCAGAGGCCCCCGCGGGCAGCCCCCCAGCACTAACCTATTGCCAAGAAGTTCCACTTTCTAGAAGCACCCTCCCCCCACCCCCCAGCTTCCTGTCCTGGAGGCCTGGGGCTCCTAGCCCTTTCGCAGAGCCCTCAGGCTGGCTTCCATCAGATTTTCAATCTCTCAGCCACTGCAGCTCCTTGCCCCTTACTGTGCCTAGAAAATCCAGACGGGACACCATTCCCCTGACGATCAGACCTTTCATCCTGCCCAGATCTGCCTTCTGTAACTTGCTGTCTATCATGTGTTGTTATGCTAAAAGGTGTTTGTCTCCTCCCGGGGTCCCTAACATTTCCTGGGCACTGCACAGGAGCCAATAGGGGCCGGGGTAGGAGGTTCAGAGGATGCTTACGTAGTTGAGCCTGTAAAAGCTGCCACTAACTAGCCGTGTGACCTTGGGCGAGTCACTTAATCACTGTCGGCGCTTTGGCTTCCTCAGCAGCCCACTGGTGGTGATTACCCTGGTGGGGCACACAGTAGGTGCTCAGTTACACAGATAGCAGTTGCCAGGCAAGAGCCACAGTCCAGAGTGCCTCCCCCCCCCCCCCCACTGCACACCTCCACAAGGCCTCTCTGCTCCTTCCCTCCTGAGTGCCCTACATGGGGCTAGAAATCTGTAGCAGGAGCTGACTTCCCATTAGGGCCCTTCTGAGGTTCTCACAGGACGAACAACGTCTGATGCTCCCAGAGGAAGCACCCTGGGGGGCTGGCCCACACCCAGCCTCATACAGCTGTGGATTGAGGCCTCGGAAGTCTGGGAGTAGGCCAGGGCCTTGAGGGGCCAGAGCGTGCCCTGTGCTGGGGCTCTAGCTGCGTCCCTGCCTCCCACTCGCTGTTCCTTCGGGACAGACAGATGGGCTTCAGATTGTCCCTAGAACCCAGCCTGCCCAGCCCTGCAGGTGACGGGGAAACTGAGCGAGCACTGAGAAGCGGCTTACCCAGGGGTCTGTGAGGGAGCCTAGATCGCACCGGCCTGCTGGTCCTGGGGTCTCCCCACCAAGCCCCCTCCCAGGCTCCTGGTGTTTCCATGTTTGAATAGGAGGCAGCTTGTACCCCCACATCTGAGACAAAGGTGACTTTTACTTGTTTAGATGAGGTCTCCTACACGTGTGGCTATGGCTTAAATATTCTCCAAGTTGTCAACCTTAATTTTATTTTCTTTTTAATTTAGAAGAACCTTTGTTCTCTAGACCAAAATATAGATAGCCATAGGAGGGCTGCTTTGGTTGAGATGGGGCTGGAGGTCCTCAGCTTCTCCCCCATCAAGAGATTAATGGTAAAAGGGGGCACCTGGGTGGCTCTGTCGGTTAAGTGTCCCGCTCTTGATTTCAGCTCAGGTCATGATCTCACAGTTTGTGGGTTCGAGCCCCGCATCGGGCTCTGTGCTGACCGTGTGGAGCCTGCTTGAGATCCTCTCTCTCCCTCTCTCTCTGCCCCTCGCCTGCTCAATATCTCTCTCTCTCTCCCAAAAAGCAAACTCAAAAAATAAATAAACAGATAAAAAAAAGAGATTAACAGTAGAAGGAACGCACATTTTGCTCCCCTGCAGAAAGGTCCCACTCCAAAGACAGCCCGCGGGGGACACCACCCCCAGGATCACACAGGGTGGAACAAGGATTTCCAGAGTGAGTGCACTTATGCAAGATGATTTTAGGGGCCACCTGGATGAGTAGGTTTTAAGCCAATAATCTTCAATTAAAATGTGTATCGGAAAAACGATAACACATCTAACCATGAGTTCATGGTCATCATTGCCCAGAAGTAGAGTTAAGTAGTGGATGGAGTTAAGGAAAGATATTAAGTGAATAATACACGAGAGGATCAAAATTTGGCAAAACTCGCAAAGGTGGTCTGTACGCATGACCCAGGAGCCCAAGAAGAAGGTGAGGTATGGGGGGTGGGGGGCAATCTGCCCCGAGGATCGAGTGTCCGAATTACACTGAGTTTCATCTTTAAAAAAATTTTTTTTTCAACGTTTATTTATTTTTGGGACAGAGAGAGACAGAGCATGAACGGGGGAGGGGCAGAGAGAGAGGGAGACACAGAATCGGAAACAGGCTCCAGGCTCCGAGCCGTCAGCCCAGAGCCCGACGCGGGGCTCGAACTCCCGGACCGTGAGATCGTGACCCGGCTGAAGTCGGACGCTCAACTGACGGAGCCACCCAGGCGCCCCTGAGTTCCATCTTTAACCACGGTCTCGTTTTCTTAGTGATGTATCCATTCCACAGACATGCGTCACCTGCTGGCTGTGCTAGGTGCCTGTCTGGTGTGGGGGATGCTGTCCCCGTGGTGCTCAGAGTCTTTAGGGGGCCGGGAAGGCTGTGCTGGGACAGCAGCCCTGAAGTGAGCCTCCGGGATGATGGGTGAGGGAAAGACAGGAGCCTCCCAGCCCCAAGGAACAGCTTGTTGCTGGTGGGGAGGGGGTTGCAGTATGTGGCTAGAAGAGGGAGAATGTGGTGGGCTTGGGGAACGGGAAGAGGCCAGGGGGTGGGCAGAGCCCAGGGGGTGACAGGGCAAGAAAGCCTGAAATGAGACCGGAGAATCCTTGGGGGCTGGATCACGCCAGACCTAAAAGCCATGGCAAGGATTGTGTGCGTTATCATTGATTTAGCCAATATTTACTGGGCTCCTGCCCTGTGCTCGTGATGGAGGGGTTTACAAAATTAGTCTTCCTTCAGGGGGCTTAGGCCTAGGGACAGGTCTTTGGATACAAAGATGGCCTATTCGTAAGTGCTGGGTTAGAAATGTGACCCAGAGGCCAGTGAAGCACCGAGGGGAGAGGAGCCGTCAGGCACGAGAAGGCAGTGACATGTGAGCTGGGCTTTGAAGGATGAGTAGGAGTTGGACAGGAGGGAGGGGAAAGGCACTCCTAGGAGCAGAAGCAGGATGAGTGAAGCCGCCGAGGTGTGGAAAGGTGTGGGAAATGCCTGCGGCTGGAGCCACACTAGGCATTGGAAAGAGGAGAGGCCAGAGGGTGCAGTTCACAGAAGGTCTGAGGTTTCATCCCGCAGACAAGAAGGAGCCGGAGGCCCGGTTCGAGCGGGAAAGGAAGATCCTTCTGCTGAGGCGTGTGGCGAGGCTGGGTGAGGTTGGGTCCTCGCCACCACGACCCAGTGGGGTGTGCGGACGGCCGGGCTTGGGCCACGGCAGGGGGGGGCTTCTCAGTGGAATGGCAGGTGGGAGCCGCGGATCGTGCCCTCTCTGAGCCCCCGGAGCAGAGACCCCTTATCACAGGGCAGGAGGCTGCCTGCCGCACCAGCTTTGAAAACTGGAGGCTCTTTCCAAAAGGGTAAAGATTCTAGCCAGCTGGGCCTGCGGTCCGTGTCCAAAGCAAACAGGAAGAGACCACACTGGGCCGGGCGGGAGGAGGAGGGATTTTGTTTGGAGGAGGGACTCGGCCAAGTGGGCTGTCGGGACTTTCTGCTACAAAGGTGGGAGGGGGCCGCAGGCCCAGTCGGAGACAGAGTGAAACTTAGTTCAGGGGGACACGTGGCCCTGGATGCCAGCCTCCGGGGTTACGATAAAGATGGCCTCCCTAGGCGAATCCTAGTCCTGATGGTAGGAGATCGGGAGCACGTGACACGTCACCCTTGGGAGCCGCAGTTCCCTGTCACCATGCCCCAGCTGGAGCTTTCTCTTGGGCTCTTGGCTTCCCATTAGCGCAGCCTAGGCCTGAGGGGGGGTGGCTCCCGGCCGTGGCGGTGGGAGGTCCACACCGCCCAGGCCAGAGCCCTGTCGGCGGGTCTCCGTGGAAGGAGGGAAATGCCAAGGGCTCAGAACACCCTCAGTCTGAGAGGTGGGCACCCAGGGTTCCCCCGCAGACCCTGCACTCCGACCTCGCGTCCCCTGGCCAGATGACGGTGGCAGTCATTCCTTCTTGCAGTTACACGTGAGTGAACTGATCTCTGTGTCCCTTCCCTTACGAAGCCCTCGCCCAGGCTCAGGGGATGGCAGACCCGAGCCAGGGCGGGGAGTGCCAGCCACATGAGGTTCCTCGGGAATTTACAAGCTGATGGAGGAGGCGTATGTGAGCCCTGGGATGCATTTGGCCCTAGCAAGAATACTGCTTGTCTGCCATGGTTGGAGGAAGGTGCAGAGAAGGGGGCAGGCAGTGCTCCCCGGGCAAGGGTGGGGGCAGGGACAGGGCTGGAAATGGGCTAGAAAGCCTTCAGTAAGGAGGGACTCCTGAAACGACTCACGCGTTCACGCGTTCGTGCGTGTGCGCAGTCACTCAACAGACGTGTGTGCGGCACCTAGTGTGAGCCAGGCACTGTGGCAGGGCTGATGGGGACCGCAGCTGCCGGGAGAGACAGGCAGGACTCGGGTCTTCACCATACGATCAAATGGAAAAAAACTGCACTGAGTTATAGAGCTTTGAAGAAGAGGTTCGTGGGACTAATGGGGACTAATGGGAACGAATGGAACTCATGGAACTAGGGGGACTTGACCTGGTCAGGGAGGTTGAGGTGGCTTCTCTGAGGAAGACTTGAAGGATGACTAGGACATAGGTGGGGAGAGAGGGAGGAAAAGGTGATTCAGGCAGCAGGAACAGCATGTGCAAAGGGCCTGTGGTGGAGAGGCTGGATGAAGCCCAGGGTGGCTGGACCACCGTGACAGAAGGGAAGAGTCAGAGACAGAGACAGAAGAGTCTGGGAAATGGGCAGCTGAACTTGAGGGTCCCTTTTAGAAAATTTAATCTGGATTTTATGAACAGAAGGAAGGGTTTTTTTGGTTTTTGTTTTTAGGATTTTATTTTGGGGGCACCTGGGTGGTTCAGTCGGTTAAGCATCCACTCTTGATTTCGGCTCAGGTCATGATCTCACGGTGGTGGGATCGAGCCTCCTATGTGCGCTGAGTGCAGAGCCTGCTTGGGATTCTCTCTCTCTTCCTCTCCCTCTACCCCTCCCCCCGCACCCTCTCTCTTTCTCTCTCTCAAATTAATAAACAAACATTAAGAAAGAAAGAATGATGGGAATGCAAGCTAGTGCAGCCACTCTGGAAAACAGTATGGAGGTTCCCCCAAAAACTAAAAATAGAACTACCCTACGACCCAGCAATGGCACTACTAGGCATTTATCCACGGGATACAGGTGTGCTGTTTTGAAGGGACACGTGCACCCCCCATGTTTTTAGCAGCGCTATGGACAATAGCCAAAGTATGGAAAGAGCCCAAATGTCCATCGAGGGATGAATGGATAAAGAAGATGTGGCATATATATACAATGGAGTATTACTCGGCAATCAAAAAGAAGGAAATCTTGCCATTTGCAACCACGTGGATGGAACTGGAGGGTATTATGCTAAGTGAAATTAGTCAAAGAGAAAAATCATACGACTTCACTCATATGATGACTTGAGACAAAACAGATGAACCTAAGGGAAGGGAAACAAAAATCATATAAAAACAGGGAGGGGGACAAAACAGAAGAGACTCATAAATATGGAGAACAAACAGAGGGTTACTGGAGGGGTGTGGGAGGGGGGATGGGCTAAATGGTTAAGGGGCACGAAGGAATCTACTCCTGGAATCATTGTTGCACTATAGGCTCACTAATTTGGATGTAAATTTTAAAAAATAAAAAATAAAATTAAAGAAAAAACAAGAAAGAAGGAATGAAAGCTGACTAAATTTTTAAAAAAAGATTTTATGTTTCGGTAATCTCTACACCCAACATGGGGCTTGAACTCCCAGCCCCAGGCTCGAGTCGCACATTCCACTGACTGAGCCAGCCAGGAGGCCCAGAAAGGTTGTAAGCCGTGGTGAAAAATGACCCAATTCTTGGGCCAAACAGGTTGGAGGGGGCCCGAGCGGAAGTGGTGAGTCCATGAGAGTATATAGTGGTGTCTACTTAAACAGGGAGAGTGACTTTGACCAAGGACATGATCAGATCAGAGGATGAGGATAGAATTGGATGTGGAGGTGAGGGTCAGGAGGGGTCAAGGTCTGAGTCACCGGGCTGCTGGATGGCAAGAGTGATCACGAACATTATTTTATTAAGTATGATGAGTGAGATCTTCGTTGCCACTGAGGATGGGAATAGAGGCCTGGCCGAGCTCTGAGTGGGGAAGAAGGGCACGATGTTTCAGGTCTATTATGTGGAGTTTAACGTGTTTTCTCAGTAAATCTGTGCAACAAACCCAAGAGGTGAATGCTATTATCTATTTATGAAGAGAGAGATCTCAGAAAGGGAAAGTTACCTGCCCAAGGTCACAGCGGGGAAGAGGTTAAGTCTCCACCAGCCTCTTCTCTCTCTCTCTCTCTCTCTCTCTTTTTTAAAAAGTTTATTTATTTATTTTGACAAGGGTGGGGGTGGGGCAGAGAAAGAGGGAGAGAGAGAGAATCCCAAACAGGCTCCGAACTGTCAGCACAGAGCCTGTTTCGGGGCTTGAACTCACGAACCGCGAGATCATGGCCTGAGCCAAAATCAGGAGTCAGACGCTTAATTGACTGAGCCACCCAGGCGCCCCCAGCCTCCTTTCTTTAAAAACAAAACAAAACAAAACAAAACAAAACAAAACAAAACAAAACAGGGGCGCCTGGGTGGTTCAGTCAGTTAAGTGTCGACTTGGGCTCAGGTCATGATCTCACGGTTCGTCTGTGCAGACAGCATGGAGCCTGCTTTGGATTCTCTGTCTCCCCTCCTCTCTGCTCCTCCCCTGTTCACACACACTCTCTCTCTCTCCCTCTCTCTCAAAAATAAATATACATTTTAAAACCAACAAAACAAAAAAAAAACATGGCAAAACATCTTTCTTTCCCCTCAGTATGCCGATGGCTGAGATAGAAGTTTTGGGCAGGAAGGGGTGAGAGGGGGAACCTGGAAGGACTCCCTGCTCTGAAAGAATCGAGGGAGGGCTGGGCCCCTGTCGCCGACGAGCCCCGGGCACCCTGCCGGGATCCAGCCACAGGGGTGACCCAAGGCACTCTTGTCCCAAGCCAGAAACCGATCCTCTCCTCCCTTGTATCTCCTCCTTCTTGCTCCTGGGAAGTCCTTCGCAGACTCTAACCTCGGTCCTCCTCCTCTGTCCCCGCTGTCCCGGGGCACAGGCCGATCGATGCCACCCGGCCCTGCCGCTCCCTCTACCCGCTGCCTGCCCGTCAGCCTTCCTTCCTGCAGCCTGTAACCGGACGCTGTTTGCTCCCCACCAGGCACCCCCAGCACACTGTTCCTGGATCTCAGCCTCTCCAGGGCCCGAGCACAGGGCGCCCCTGGCCAGCCCACTGACCTTTGCCTGCCTGAGCCCTGGTTAATTTTTGCCCAATCTGTGGGCTGTGGGGCTCCTCCCCCTGCCCCTCAGGGATATAAGTCTGGCCAGACGCTGCACCTGCTCCTCGCCGTCCTGAACCTCCCTCAGCTCCCCCCCTGCCCTCACCATGGCCAAGGGCTTCTACATTTCCAAGCCCGTGGGCATCCTGGCCATCCTCCTGGGCGTGGCGGCCGTGTGCACCATCATCGCTCTGTCCGTGGTGTACTCCCAGGAGAAGAACAGGAGCACCGAGAGCTCCGCGGCGGCCTCCACGGCGGCCCCCACGGGCCCTACCACCACCGTGGCTACTACCTTGGACCAAAGCAAGCCATGGAACGTCTACCGTCTACCCAAGACGCTGATTCCCGACTCCTACAACGTGACGCTGAGGCCCTACCTCACCCCCAACAATAAGGGCCTGTACGTCTTCACGGGCACAAGCATCGTTCGCTTCACGTGCAAGGAGTCCACCAACATCGTCATCATCCACAGCAAGAGGCTCAACTACACCAACCACCAGGGGCACATGGTGGCCTTGTCGGGCGTGGGGGGCTTCCAGCCGCAACCTGTCATCGTCAGGACGGAGCTGGTGGAGCTCACCGAGTACCTGGTCGTGCACCTCCAGGAGCCGCTGGTGGCCGGCAGACAGTACGAGATGAAGAGTGAGTTCCAGGGGGAGCTGGCCGACGACCTGGCGGGCTTCTACCGCAGCGAGTACATGGAGAACGGCGTCAAAAAGTAAGTTGCGTCTGCGTCTGCTCAGTGGGGCAGGTCCTAGAGGCTGAGGCAGAGCCGGGTCCCGGGGGCCGAGGAAGGTTTTGGGTTGCGGGCCTCGGAACCGCCTGGAGCCTTCGGCTGGCCGTGACTCCATCCGCGGGGGCCGGGGGCGGGGGGGCGGCTCTTTCCTGGGGAGCTTCCGTCCCCCCCACGAGGGAGTCGGGGGCAAGTGGCGAAAGAACCCCTCGGACAGATAGGAGAACTGGGGCTCAGAAGAGAGAAACTTGCCCAAAGCCTCCTAGTTAACTCGGGCACGGATCCTGCCGGGACTTTGACTCCGACCCCTGAAGGAGTTCTGCTCTCCCATAGGAGCTGGCCTGTCGGGGCCCAGAGGCTGCCTGGGGGAGGCGGGGAGGGCAGGGATGAGCCGGACCAGGCTTTCATGCCCAGCGACATGCCCTTCTCCCGCATGCCCGGCGGCGCCCTGAAGCCCCCGCCCTGCCCACCCTCACGGGGTGCAGGCATTCTGCCAGCACACCCTCTAATACCCCGGTCTGGGCAGGGTGCTGGCCACGACACATATGCAGGCTACAGAGGCCCGGAAATCCTTCCCGTGCTTTGACGAGCCCGCCATGAAGGCCACGTTTAACATCACCATCATCCACCCCAACAACTTGGTGGCTCTGTCCAACATGCTGCCCAGAGGTGAGCGGGTCTGTCCCAGGGGCCACACACAGCCTTGGGAAGAAGGCAGCCCAGGGTTGGGATGCAGGGCGGGGGAGAGGACGCGTCTCCACATGCCTGAACGGTCCATGCCCAGGCCCCAGCGTCCCGTTTGGTGAAGATCCCACCTGGAAAGTCACCGAGTTCGAAACCACACCCATAATGTCTACTTACCTGCTGGCCTACATCGTTAGTGAGTTCTCCTATGTGGAGACAAGAGCTCCCAGTGGCGTCCTGGTAAGAAGCTGGGCCCGCCGGCCCTTCCCCGGGATTGGCTCTGGCCTGACGGGCATTCCTCTTTTATTAATTCCCATCTCAGCCCCTGAGTTGTTAGGCCGGTGTTTAAACCCCAGCTCTGAGTGATCTTGGGCAAGTGTCTTAAGTTCTCTGACCCTCGGTCTCTGCATCTGAAAAATGGGTCTGTCCTCATGAAGGGAGTTCCCAACGCACGGATGCCAAACGGATGATGGCCGTGGCTATCGTTATTCCCGGAGCTCCTCCCTAAGGCTCAAAGCCCCCCAAAGACCCCCCAGCCCCTCATTTTAACCTAGTCATCCCCCTTACTAGCCTGGGATCCCCACGGCTTGGCCCATCTGCACCAGGAGCCGAGGGGGGCCTCTGACCTACCCCCACCCTCTTTGCAGATCCGGATCTGGGCCCGGCCCAGTGCAATCAACCAGGGCCATGGCGATTATGCCCTGAAGGTGACAGGCCCCATCCTGGACTTCTTTTCCCAACATTACGACACGCCCTACCCGCTCAACAAATCGGGTGAGTGAGGGGGCGTTGTGGTGGGGGCGGCGGGTAGGGTTCCCCACCCAGAGGCCGTCCTGACAATGGCTTTGGCCCACGCCGCCCCCAGACCAGATTGCCTTGCCTGACTTCAACGCTGGCGCCATGGAGAACTGGGGGCTGGTGACCTACCGGGAGAGTGCGCTGCTGTATGACAGGCAGTCCTCCTCCAGCGGCAACCAGGAGCGTGTGGTCACCGTGATTGCTCACGAGCTGGCCCACCAGGTAGCCCCTGCTTCCCAGGGAGGGTGGGGAAAGGACATGGCCCAAGTCCCCGCTCTGCCCTGGGCACCTGCGAAGGGAGGAGGGTCCCACCCGACAGGATGGCAGAGGGGAGTCACGGCGAGGTTGGTGGAGTCCCGAACCGGTGCCTGGCGCGTGGGGGACACCCGGTGACTGTGAGCACAAGGCCAGCCGGGCTAACCTTCCCCCCCCAACAGTGGTTTGGGAACCTGGTGACCTTGGAGTGGTGGAATGACCTATGGCTGAACGAGGGCTTCGCCTCCTACGTGGAGTACCTAGGTGCCGACTTTGCAGAGCCCACGTGGAATTTGGTGAGCCGGCTGCCCTGGGCCCCGAGGTCTGGGGACGAGGGGCTGGGGGAGGGGAAGACCCGGGTCATCCCGTGTCGGGCCGGTCCCCTGATGCCCAGCGGGGCTTTGCAGAAAGACCTCATGGTGCTGAACGACGTGTACCGTGTGATGGCTGTGGACGCCCTGGCCTCCTCCCACCCGCTGTCAACTCCCGCCTCGGAGATCAACACGCCGGCCCAGATCAGCGAGGTGTTTGACTCCATCTCCTACAGCAAGGTACTGAGACAGTGTGTGTGTGGGGGGGGAGGGGGGGAGGGCGTGTGGAAGAGGTGGGGACGCAGCTAGGGCACTGGGAGCATCTGCCCTTGTCCGGTGGGGGCCCAGGGTCCGGCTGGCTCCGCACAGCCTTCTGAACCCTCTCCCCTCCCCCAGGGAGCCTCTGTCCTCAGGATGCTCTCCAACTTCCTGACCGAGGACCTGTTCAAGATGGGCATAGCGGTGAGTCCCCTCGGCCAGCCATGGAGGCGGGGGGGGGGCGGTTTCCTCCAGCCCCCGAGGTGCATCGCCACAGACATTCAGTGGTGGTCACTGCGACCTGTCTTTCCACAGTCCTACCTCCATACCTATAAATACGGGAACACCATCTACCTGAACCTGTGGGAGCACCTGCAGCAGGTCAGTGACAGCCAAGGCCCCTGCAGCCATCGTGTCGGGGTCCTGCGGTGCCCTAAGTCCCTAGGGGTGGCACACATGTACTAGAATGCGTCCAGCTCCACTGCTCACCAGCCCAGGGGGGTCACTTGAAGCCTTGTTGCTCATCTGTAAAGTGGGGGCCATGATGGCTCCTTGCAGGAGGCGTGAGACCATGGGTCAAGACCACGGGCAGCTTGCCTCAGCCCGTAGTGAGCTCCGTGATGGGAGCCAAGGAGCCCCCCAGGTCTTAGAGGTGAGGAAACCAGCCCTCCTCTGCCTGGAACTTTGGAGCGAGTCTTTCTATCTACTCAGCACTCCTGGCTGCCCTGTGCCCCGACCGGCCCCTCCCAGGCATGAATTTGCACACACCAGCACCCCCCGCACGAACTTTGACCCTCCCACCCAGCCCTGCCTTGCGTTCCTGTGCACTCAGACCCCAAGCAGCCCTTGTCTGCAGTGCAGACCCTCAGACTGCCCCTCTCCCCGCCCCCTTCCCCGGCCCCCCTGCCTCTAGTACGGCTGGAGTCTGCACACTCCCCATCTTCCCCCAGAGCTTCCCTTCCCTTAGGGCTCCTTCTCGGCCCCTCCTCAGCCCCACTGACCCCTCCAGAATCCCGAGCCCGGATCCACCAGGGAGGGGAGACCCAGGGCCTTGTCTCAGAGTCACAGCCGGGCTCCAGGGCCCTCCATGCTGGTCTTCGGCCCAAATTCTTTCTTCTGGTCTGTCCCCCTCCCCCTTACCCCTTCCCCGCCCTGACCTCCCACAGCCTGCCGACAGGGGGCTCCTCACCGCCTCGGTCCCTCCCCTCCACATCCACCGTCTTCCTCGCCTGCCTCAGTTTCCGCTCCTTCCTCTCCTCCAAAGCTGAGCCCTCCTCCACGCCTGCTCTACCCCTGCCTCCAGGGTACCCCTTCTGTGCTGAGCCTCCCCTCTCTCTGCAGCAGCCCCCAGCTCCCCTCCCTGTTCAGCCTGTGCCCTTCTGGTGTTCTTTATCCTCTTCCTCGTCTTAATTTTCTCAGTCATTAACAGATGTTGTTGGCTTTTTGCCGTTATTACTAAAGCAGCGCACGTGCATGGAAAAAGATGAAAAAAGACCCAAGAAGACAGTAGCGACCGCCCTAGGCCCGTCCCCAGACCACCCACTCCTGCTCCCTGTCTCTGCGCCCGCTCGTGCCTCGGACTGTGTTTTCCCTCCTCTCCTTCTCCCCTCCCCTCCCATCCTCTGAGGTTCGAGCTGAGCTGGGACCCAGGCTCCTGCCCACCCCCACCCCCACCCCGGGCTCCTCCGCTGGCCCTGCCTCCCTGCAAGGTGGGTCTTCCGAGGCTGCCCCGGGCGGGCCGCTGACGGCCGGGCACCGTCTCGCTGTGCTCCAGGTTGTAGACAAACAGCCGACCATCAAGCTGCCCGACACCGTGAGTGCCATCATGGACCGCTGGATCCTGCAGATGGGCTTCCCCGTCATCACCGTGGACACCCAGACAGGCACCATCTCCCAGCAGCACTTCCTCCTTGACCCCCAGTCCGTGGTCACCCGCCCCTCACAGTTCAAGTGAGCAGCAGGGGGCACTGAGGCGGGCGTCCTGTGAGGGCTCTGAAGGACAGGTGCTGTGGCGTCCCTTGACCGTGGTGGGTCCTGACCTGCCGTGGTCCCAGCCTCAGCACCTGGCCCGGGATGGGGGGGGTGGGGGGTGGGGAAGGGGCGTGCTCAGTGCCCAGACGGAGCCGGGCAGAGACTGGGAGGCTGGGCGGGGCTGTTCTTTGCTGGCAGTGACCGAGAGCGGCCGGCTGTCATCACCTGGCATCTGGGTCTCTTGTTGCAGCTACCTGTGGATCGTTCCCATCTCTTCTGTCAGAAACGGCAGCCCGCAGGCTCACTACTGGCTGCCGGGCGTCGAAAAAGGTAATCCAGCCCGCCCTTGTGGACAGCAGTCCCCTCCCCCACACCCCCAGCTCCTGGCCCACGTCGTGGGGGTTCCGGCAGGCCTCAGTGACCTCCTTCATGGTCTCATTCAACAAATGGAGCCCACTTCTCTGGTTCTAAGCTCTACTCTGCGGCCGCCCAGCCGTGTGGCCCCGGGCAGGTTGCCATTCCTCTCTGGTCTCCCATTTCCTCATTTATAAAATGGGGCTAAGAACAAGAGCGGCCCGGTTGAGTTGTGTGGGGACCAAAGAAGAGAACCCACATGAGATGTTTAAGACAGTGCCTGGCGCAAAGTATAAACAGCCCTACTCCACCAGGTACTGGGGAATCCGGTCAAGGCAATTCGTCCCCTGCCGAGGCCAAAACTGCAGCCGGAGAGAAGGAAGATAAGCAGCTAAAACTTTCTAGAGCTGTGTTGGATGCCTTAACAGAGGCACATACAGGCTGCTGGGGCATGGGGCAGGGAGCCAGGAATAAGGAAGTTTCAACTTCACGGAGAGGTGAGGGAAGGCTTCCTGGAGGAGGTGAGCTGAGTCTTAGGGGAAGAAAAGGACTTAGCCAGGCTCGTGGGGGCAGAAGAAAGGCAGAGAGAAAGGCAGGAGAGAACTAGGGACTGTGGCTAGGGCAGAGGTGTGCCCTGAAGGTAAGGCTGCTTCCCAAGGTCCCTGCGGACGGCAGGACACAATGGCCGTGTCCTCCGGCCAGGAGGAGCCGGGGCAGGTGGGAAGTGGCAAGCGGACGGCCCCCTCTGGCTGCCGGGAGCAAGGCCGGAAGGGAGGGCAGAGAGGGGCAGCACTGGGGGTGCTGGCTGGCGGGGGGCGGGCATTGCCTGGGCTTCCCACTAGGTGACGGGGGTAAGAGGGAAGGAGGAGGGAGGGAGGGAGGGAGGGAGGAGGAGCGGCAGCCTGTGGAGTCAGTCTGGGTGTCCTGAGGCTGTGCCGATGGAGAAGTCCGGGCTGCCGTCACTGGCCCAGCCACGTGGAGCCTATGGGAGACAGGAAGGGCACCGAGGGGCAGAGATGGCACTTGGTCCCTCTGAGGGCAGAGTTTGGCCTGGCAGCCCAGTCCTACCTACGCCCCTTCTCCTCCCCCTTCCCTTGGCATCGCCTGAGGCTTGAGGGCCAGCCGGTGCCAGGCCGCATGGGAGGCCTGGAGAAAGACAGGCCGAGGGTCAGCCTGTGGCCTTCCGAGCAGCCCCGCCTAGCTCTGATCTCTCCCCGCAGCCCAGAATGACCTGTTCAAGACCACAGCTAATGACTGGGTTCTGCTGAACCTCAACGTGACGGGCTACTACCTGGTGAACTATGACAATGAAAACTGGAAGAAGATACAAACCCAGCTGCAGACAGACCTGTCGGTGGGTGTCGGCCGCCAGCCCCCATCCCCTGCCCCAGGCCCCGGCCCTGCCCACCCCCCCCGCCCCGCCCCCAGCAGCAGCCTGAGGTCACGCACGCGCTCTGTCGCCCCTTCTAGGTCATTCCTGTCATCAATCGGGCTCAGGTCATCCACGATGCCTTCAACCTGGCGAGGTGAGTGCCCCCTTCCTCCTGGGGCCCAGCCTGTCCCTGGCCTGGTGACTTGGGCAAGTGCTGTTCTACAGCGACGGACCCAGGCACACTGCTATGGGCTCCCTGTGCTTCTCTGCGCCCCTCCCTGGGCCCCCACACCCCTGCAGATTGCTAGTGTTACAACCCACTTTTCCCAGATAAGGAATCCGAGGCTCAGAGTTTGACTGAGTGCTTTACCTGGGGTCACTCTGTAGCCCGTGACAGCCAGACACACGTCTGGCCAACTCCAAAACCACAGGGTCCTTCATAGCACCAGGCTCTTCCTGAGGATTAACTGTGTGCCATGGCAGATGCTACAAAAAGTCTGGGAAGGACGGAGCAGGAGAGAGGCAGCATGGATAAACAAATATTTATTCAGCACCTACTGTGTTCCCAGCAGGTGCTAAGCTCTTTGACTTAGGTGATGTCACCCATAGACACGGACATTTATGAACCACAGGTGCACAGATGGCCTGAGGAGGAGGAGGGAGGAAGGCACAGGGGGCCGAGCAAATCAGAGAAGAGGGGGGCAGAATAAAGAGCAGAGGTTTTTTTTGTCCTTATGCATCTCACCTCTGTCTCTTATGGGCTGTGTGGCCTTAGGCAAGTCACTTTGCCTCTCTGAGCCTCAGCTTCCCGTTTGTCAAATGGGGATAATACGCAGGGGAATGTGATTGGCAGTGGGTGAGGACAGGGCCTGAGCTGACCTTGTCCCCCATCCCTCCCCCCTCCCCGGCCCCACCCCTACCTACCCCCAGGCCCATCTACAGTGAACGTTGGAGCTGGCTCATTTGGGGCTCTCAGGTTTCAGGAAGGGGTTGGGGCCCCCTCAGTGAGGACTGGGCTTAATGGGGATGCTTACCTGAGCCCTTGTGTCTATCCCCAGTGCCCAAAAGGTCCCCGTCACTCTGGCGCTGAACAACACTCTCTTCCTGATCCGAGAGACCGAGTACATGCCCTGGCAGGCCGCCCTGAGCAGCCTGAGCTACTTCAAGCTCATGTTCGACCGCTCTGAGGTCTACGGCCCCATGAAGGTACGGGGGGCAGGGCAGGGTTCGAGGGCCGATTTGCCCGGTGCCAGAAATGCACCATTAGGGAGTTACTAGAAATTGTGTCTGGAGCGGTGGCACCCTTCGGGCCGACAGGACACCGGGTCCTTTTCTGAGAGCAGGTGGGCAGAGTGGCAAGAGGGATGTAGGGTGCAGGGAACAGGTACTGGAAAGGCGAGCAGGTTGGGTAGGGCCGAGAAAGGACACAGACGGGGGCGCCTGGACAGCTCGGGCGGTTAGGCGTCCAACATGGTTTCGACTTAGGTCACCGTCTCATGGTTTGTTGGGTTCGAGCCTTGCATTGGGCTCTGCACTTTCAGTGCAGAGGTTGCTAGGGATTCTCTCTCTCTCTCTCTCTCTCTCTCTCCCCCCCTCCCTCTCTCTCTGCCCCTCCCCTGCTCTCTCTCTTCCCCCTTTCTCTCAAAATAAATAAATAAATTTATTTGTTGAGGCTCCCATGAGGGAGATAAGAGAGAAACTCAGCAGGGTGATTTACAAAAGAAAAAAGAAAAAAAAGAACCCAAAACAAATGTCCAACAGTTGGAGATTGGTTAGGTAAACTACAATATCCATTGATGGAATATTATGCAGCCATTAGATGAAACTTGAAGAGATCTTTTTTTTTATTAGCTTGTTTTATTTTTTATTTTTTAAAAGTTACTTCCAAATTAGTTAGCCTCTAGTGCAACAATGATTTCAGGAGTAGATTCCTTAGTGCCCCTTCCCCATTTAGCCCCTCCCCCCTCCCGCCACCCCTCCCATAACCCTCTGTTTGTTCTCCATATTTATGAGTCTCTTCTCTCTTGTCCCCCTCTCTGTTTTTATATAATTTTTGTTTCCTTTCCCTTAGGTTCATCTGTTTTGTCTCAAAGTCCTCATATGAGTGAAGTCATATGATTTTTGCCTTCCTCTGACTGACTAATTTCACTTAGCATAATACCCTCCAGTTCCACCCACGTGGTTGCAAATGGCAAGATTTCCTTCTTTTTGATTGCCGAGTAATACCCCATTGTATATATATGCCACATCTTCTTTATCCATTCAGCCATCGATGGACATTTGGGCTCTTTCCATACTTTGGCTATTGTCGATAGTGCTGCTAAAAACATGGGGATGTGTGTGTCCCTTCGAAACAGCACACCTGTATCCCATGGATAAACGCCTAGTAGTGCCATTGCTGGGTCCTAGGGTCGTTCCATTTGTAGTTTTTGGAGGAACCTCCATACTGTTTTCCAGAGTGGCTGCACCAGCTGGCATTCCCAGAGGTCATTTTTTAATTAAAAAAATTTTTTTTTCTCGTGCACTTCCTATGATGTTGAAAGAAGTGTGATGGCAAGTGAGATTTTAACTCTTTAACCTGCCTACGTTGGATTTACTCCATCCTCCCGATGTAGTTAAGTCACAATATTTGATCAACTCAGTATTCAGCATTTACTGTATTGTGGTTATTGAAATTTTTTTTTAATGTTTATTTTTGAGAGAGAGAGACACAGACAGACCGTGAGCGGGAGTGGGGCAGAGAGAGGGAGGCACAGAATCCAAAGCGGGCTCAGAGCCCGGGGCGGGGCTCGAACTCACGAACCACAAGATCATGACCTGATCATGACCTGAGTCAGATGCCCAACTGACTGAGCCACCCAGTCAGTTTATGTTTATGTCCCCCCCCCCCCTTTTTTTTATACATCTTGGACAAACGTCCTCAGGGCATATGCTAGATTTGCTGCATTTTCCTGGAGGCATCCCTCCCTGCCGGAGCCCGCAGTCCATGTGCTCCCTTCTGGAACTGCGGCTCAGCCCCACCCCTCCCCCGAATGGGAGGCTCTCCCCCGGTGTGGCATCTCATGTTTCCTGAACCAGTGGGTTCTTCCTTGAGTTTTCTCTCCCATAGTGGAGCACCTTTTCCAGGAGTTTTTGAGAAAGTGTCCCTAAGAGTGGAGGGAGATCATGCACAATGTGTTTATTCCATCACCACACTGGACCCAGAATTTACCTGGGATTAGAAGTTTCTAGGTTGGAAGCTACTATTCCTCAGACAATTTCAGGCCTTGCTCCGCTGATGCCAAGCCTCTCGTGCTGCTGTTGAGAAGCTCAGAGGCTTGCTCATCTGTGGTTCTTTGAACGTGGCTGTTTTTTCCCTTCTGGAAGCTTGTGGGCTCTTCTCTCAGTCCCGATGTGTCTTTCTCCTCCTCCTCCTGTAGCCCCCTCGGCTACAGATTGTGGGCGTTTCTTCTATCATATGTTTATTTTTAAAACATCTTTTTTTAATGTTTGTTTATTGGAGGGGGGGTGGTAAGAGGCAGAGAGAGAGAGAGAGAGGGAGACACAGAATCCGAAGAGGCTCCAGGCTCTGAGCTGTCAGCACAGAGCCCGATGCGGGGCTTGAACCCACAAACCACGAGATCAAGTCCTGAGCCAAAGTCAGATGCTTAACTGACTGAGCCACCCAGGCGCCCCAGTGTTTTATTTTGAGAGAGAGAACACATGCACATGTGAGTGGAAGAAGGGCAGAGAGAGAGAGAGAGAGAGAGAGACAGAATCCCAGTCCACGCTGAGCTTGGAGCCCGACGTGGGGCTTGATCTCACAAATCATGAGATCGTGACCCGAGCCAATGTCAGGAGTCAGATGCTTAACCGACTGAGCCACCCAGGCGCCTCTGAGCATGTGACTCTTGATCTCAGGGTTGTGATTTCAAGAACCACGTTGAATATAGAATTTACTAAAAATGTACACACACACACACACACACACACACACACACACACATAGTATCCATGAGTGTGTTTCCCTGAGACCAGGGAATCACCCTTTATCCTGTAAAATGAGGCTGGTGATGCCCACTTTCTATGACTGGCGGACACGGGGGAAAAAGAAGCTGACTAGAGTTACCTCCAGTTAGGATATAAACTTTCACCTCTGCAGTCGGCCAACCCTTCTGCTATGTCTGGGGCCCCCCGATTCTGAGCCCCACTGATTCAGCCTCACCTGTGGGGGAGGGGGGCTGTTGCCCTGCTGCAAGGAGGGAAGTGGGAGCTTGGGGGTTCAACTACTCCCGCTGCAGACTTGGACTCATTCCCCCTGTGTTCAGCCCCCGCCTCACCCCTGTCTCCTGCAGACCCGACCCTCTGAGTCTGAGCCTTGTCTGGGCAAGCCTTGCTTCCGGTTCCAACCCCCCCTACCCCTGCCCCCGGGGCCCGCACTGTGACTCTGTCCCGTCCCTCCCTTCCTCTCCCCACCTTGCAGCTTCCTGACTGCATGGGCATCTCATCCACTCTTTTTCCCTTTCCGTTCTCTTGGCTCTTGGAGGTTTATTCCTTTTACGTTTGGACGTGGATTCCGGTTGGGGCCCGTGACGATCCACCGTGTTGAACCCGAGTCTGCGAAGGGTGTTAGTAACCGGAGGCAGAACTTAACATTCCAGTGTCGGGGGCAAAGGGCAGCAGACAGCATGACGGATCTGCTGGGTAGACGGGGGGAAAGAAGGGGTAAACTCACCAATTTGAAAATCAGTTTGGGGAAGCTCCGGGGCGGTTTTCACTTTCTGCACATGCTGCTCTGTATTTTCCACACTCTTCACAGTAGACAGGGAATACTCACCACCGGGGTTGGTGGTGGAGCGGGGTCGGGGGGGGGCCCAACACTATTAAAAACTGGTGACACAGACAAGGAGTGTTGGAGCTGACTGAGGCTTTCAGGCAGGAGAGCCTCGGGCCAGTGATCTGAAACCTGGCCCGTGCGGGCCCCTTTGGGCCCTGCTGGCTCCCTCGGGGCCCTGAGCCGCCGGCCTCTCTGCCTCCGTAGCCAGCAGCCCTTGCTGTACCTACACCCACGTCAGAGGCTGCAGGCACTCCAGAAAGACCTGGCAGGAGTCTTGCCTTCAAAGCTCTCCGTGTTTTCTTTTGCCCAGAGGTACCTGAAGAAGCAGGTCACGCCCCTCTTCAGTCATTTCGAAAGAGTCACCAAAAACTGGACCGATCACCCGCAAGCCCTCATGGACCAGTGAGTGGACCGTTGAGAAGCCAAGAGCCTCTCTCCTTTCCTTATTTCCGGAGGCCATGGGCGGCCCAGCTACCCTGACCCGGGGAGTCCAGGGCAGGGCCCCGCAGTGTCCTCTGGAGGCCATCTCTTGGCCGGGGCCACCAGGCGGGAGGAGGAGGCCTGCCCTGAGGTTCTGTGCGGCCCGGGAGCCCATCTGACCTCTTTGTACAAGGGACCCAACTGAAGCTCCGAGGTCCCCTCCGGGTCTTGATCATTCAGATTCTCGGTGTTCAGATAGGGGCTGCAGCGTGTGCTGACTCCTCTAAGTCCCTGGGCTGCCCAAGGCACAAAGCCACTTGGGGAGATCCAGCGAGCAGCCTCAGACAGAGCCCGGGCCCCGCCATCCTTCCCGGAGCTGTGTGTCGGCAGGGGGGTGTCTCTGCCCAAGTCTGGGCCGGGCGGCCCATGGGCATGCTGACGGAGTGTCACCCGTGGGGCAGGTACAGCGAGATTAACGCCGTCAGCACCGCCTGCTCCTACGGGGTTCCCGAGTGTGAGAAGCTGGCCGCGACTCTTTTCGCCGAGTGGAAGAAGAACCCCCAGAACAACCCGTGAGTGTATCCCCCGCTCCTCCCCTGACCTTCATCCGTCCCTGGAGCCCACAGCCGTGTCCTCGTCAGACCCTCGTCCCCCCGCCTCCCTGCCCTGACCCTCTCACCCCTCGCCAGGATCCACCCCAACCTGCGGTCCACCGTGTACTGCAATGCCATCGCCCAGGGCGGCGAGGAGGAGTGGAACTTCGTGTGGGAGCAGTTCCTAAAGGCTGAACTGGTGAACGAGGCTGACAAACTCCGCGGAGCCCTGGCCTGCAGCAACCAGGTCTGGATCCTGAACAGGTGAGGACCGGGGCCCGACGGGGCCGCGTGAGTTCCCCTCCCCACGGGGGACCCCACGTGGGAGAGCAAGAACCAGCCGGGCCTCTCATTCACGGCATCCTCACAAACCTGTGCGGTGGGGCGGTGGGGCCCCCATGTCGCAGAGGAGGACACTGGGGCTCAGAGAAGCGAAAACAACTTGCCCAAAGTCCAGAAGCTTTAGTAAGTGGTGGAGCCAAGATCTGAACCCACGTCTGGGTCTCCGTCCCACACTTTTAACCGCTTTGGCTTCTTGGCCGGCAGTTGACAGGAGCTCAGTTTTCCTCTCTGCCGAGGGCTCTGTTGCAGCTGGGCCTGGGTCCTTTTGGACGTCCAGCGGGGCACGCCCCAAGCTCCTGGCTCCCACCGGCCACCTGTATGTCATCTCCCGGACCCCAGTAAAGAAGAGCCTCCCTCAGTGTCAAAGACCAAGGTGGCTGCCGTGCCTGGGACGGGGCTCCCGGCTCTGGTACTCCTTCCTGTCTTCATTCACTCATCATCAGTCATCACATATCCATCGGGCACCAGGTCCGTGTCGGGCAGGGCCAGTGACCCTGCCTGGGAGACTCAGTGTCCCACCTGTGAGAGGGAGGTAGGACGAAGAGGTCTTCAACCCTCAGTAGACTGAAGGGACATTAGGAGGATGCCGGAGAGGTGTCGGGGGCGGGGGAGGGGATCCTTTGCCTTCCTGGGTTCTCTGTCTCGTATCATCTGACTACAGCCCTTGGAAGTGGTCACTAACCCAGCATCCTTCCCTCACAGGTTCCTGAGTTATACCCTGGACCCTAACCTCATCCGGAAACAAGATGTCACCAGCACTCTCAGCAGCATCTCCAGCAACGTCGTCGGGCAAACCCTGGTCTGGGACTTTGTCCAGAGCAACTGGAAGAAACTCTTTCAGGAGTGAGTCTGGGGGAGCCTGCTGGGAGAAGTGCCCGCCAAGGCTGGGGTGTCCGGGGGCGGAGGGAAGGGTCCGTGTGTCTGTGTGCATGGGACACCGCAGGGCTGGAGCGTGGTGGGGGGCTGTGGACACCGCCTAGGAGTGCTGAAAAATTAACCCAGCTTGCGGTCAGGCGCAGGGGAGGGCGGGGAGGGCCAACATGGAAAGACAAGGCAGGGTATGGGCTGTCCTTTCTCCCACTTGGGGCAAAGAAAGTCTGTTTCTCTGGAGACAGGGGAGCAAGGATACTGAGATCAAACCTGCGGTCGTGTCCCTCGGGGTATCACCTTGGGTGTGTCATTTCATCTCACCTCCAAGATGGGGACAGTCGCAGAGCAGACGTGAGGGTATAATGGCACCTGCCAGTCACGGAGCATTACTTCTTCCACCCCTCACGGTGTCTTCTCTCTCCTGTCCCCACAGCTATGGCACTGGTTCCTTCTCCTTCTCCAACCTCATCCAGGCGGTGACCCGACGATTCTCCACTGAGTTCGAGCTGCAGCAGGTAAGAAGCCCGGGACCCTGGGGCGGCATCCAGAGGTCCATCGCGAGTCTAAAAGGACCACCATTCAGCCGGCGCCCCCTGGGTGTGGTCAAGGAGAGCCCGGGCTCCACGTCGCCAGGCCTTCCTCACCTGCAGGGGAAGCTGGGTATTCAGGCTTTTTATTTATTTATTTATTTATTTATTTATTTATTTAATTTCTCTCTATATTAAATCAATATTTATTATTTCTTTAACTATTAAATAAATATGTAGTTAGTGAACACACAGTGTAGTATTTGTTTCAGGAGTAGAACCCAGTATCCAGGCTTTTTAAATGGTGACGATTCAATCAGAAAACTTCATCTTGGAGCTTTCATATAGGCAAAGAGTAAAGACAATAATATAAATGAACCTCCACGTACCTACCCATTACCCAGATTGAACAGTTATCAGCGTTTTGCCGGTTCTGTTTTGGGGGTGGAGAATTTTCAAGCAGGGATCACTAATATCATACAGTTCACCTGTCTATGATTTAGTCCTATTTAAAGGAATTTTTAGGGGCGCCTGGGTGGCTCGGTTGGTTAAGCGTCCGACTTCGGCTCAGGTCACGATCTTGCGGTCCGTGAGTTCGAGCCCCGCGTCGGGCTCTGTGCTGACCGCTCAGAGCCTGGAGCCTGTTTCAGATTCTGTGTCTCCCTCTCTCTCTGCCCCTCCCCCGTTCATGCTCTGTCTCTCTCTGTCTCAAAAGTAAATAAAACGTTAAAAAAAAAATTAAAAAAACAAAATAAATAAAGGAATTTTTAAAAGATAATCTCAATGTTATTAGCAAAGCCAAGAAAAGGAACAATTCTTTACGTATCATATTCTGCCTGGCCCATTTTTGTTTGTTTGTTTTGTTTTTATTTTTGAGGGAGAGAGAGAGCAGGGGAGGGGCAGAGAGAGGGGGAGACAGAGGATCTGCGGAGGGCCCTGTGCTGACAGCAGAGAGCCCGAGGTGGGGCTTGAACTCACGAACCGTGAGGCTGAAGTTGGATGTTCAGCCGACTGAGCCACCCATGTGTCCCTCTATCTGGCCCATTTTAAACCTTCTAGGTTGTTTCTTTTAAAACTCATTTTGCAGTGATATGCATGTTTGAATCAGAAGCTAAAGTTAACTCATTGTGTTAGGTTGATATTGTCTATTTTTTTAATTGAGATATAATTAATGTACTATAAAACTCGCCATGTGAAGTGGCTTTCGGGATATTTACAAGCTTGTAGAACCATAACCACCATCTACTTCCAGAACATTCTCATTACCCCCCAAAAGAAACTGTGGCAGTCGCTCCCCAGTCCTCTGTTGTCAGCCCCCGGCAACCACTAATCTACTTTCCGTCTCTATGGATGTGCATATTCTGGATATTTCATGAAATGGAATCATATAATATGAGGCCTTTTGTGGAAGTTTCATCCATGTGGTAGGGTACCACTCCTTTTTATGGCTGAATAATATTCCATTGTATGGGTATAACACATCTGTTTATCCATTGATCAGTCGATCGACATTGGATTGTTTCCACTTTCTGACTATTATGAATAACGCTGTTATGAATGTTCATGTACAAAGTTTTGAGTGAACATATGTGTTTGGTTCTTTTGGGTATACACCTGGGAGGGGAATTGATGGATCATTTGGTAACTTTATGTTTAACTCTTTGAGAAATTGCCAAAATGTTTTCCAAAGTAATTGCACCAATGTACTTTCCACGGCTCTATGTCTTTGGACACTTAGTTTCTTTTCTTCCTTCGTTCCTTTGTTCCTTCATTCCTCCCTCCCTCCCTCCCTCTGCTTGCTTGCTTCCTTCCTTCCCTCCTTCCCTCCTTCCTTCCTTCCTTCCTTCCTTCCTTCCTTCCTTCCTTCCTTTTAAATTATAGCCATTCTGTGGATGTGAGATAGTATGAATTGCATTTCTCTAATGACTAATGATGTTGCACATCTTTTCATGTGCTTATTGGCCATTCATATGTTTTCTTTGGAGAAATGTCTGTTCAAATCCTTTACCCATTTTTTCATTGGGATATTTGTCTCTTCATTTTTGAGTTGTAAGAGTTCTTTATATATTCTGGATACTAGACCCTTATTAGATACCTGATCTGCAAATGTTTTCTTCCATTCTGTGGATTGCCTTTTTACTTTCTCAATAGTGTCTTTCCATACCTTAACATTTTTTTTTTTATTTTGATGAAGTCCAGCTTTCTAATTTTTCTTTTATGGCTTGTGTTTAGGCATATCTAAGAAATGATCACTTAATCCAAGGTCATGAAGATTTATACCTGCTTTTTACTAAAAGTCTTACTATTTGAGCTCTTACATTTAGGACTTTGATCAATTTTGGCTGAATTTTTGTATATGGTGTGAGGTGGGGGTCCAACCTCATTCCTTTGCATGTGGCTGTCCGATTGTCTCACTACTATTTGTTGAGCAGACTATTCTTTCCCCCACTGAATGGTCTTGGCACTCTTGTTGAAAATCAATTGACTGTAAATGCGAGGGCTTATTTCTGGACTCTTAATTGTATTTCATTGATCTATCTGTCTGTCCCTCAGCCAGTACCACACTGTCTTGATTACTGTAGCTTTGTAGTGAGTTTAGGAATGTCAGCCCTCCAGCTTTGTTCAAGATTGTTTGGCTATTCTGAGTCCCTTGCATTTCCTTATGAATTTTAGGATCAGCTTGTCCATTTCTGCAAAAAAAAGGCAGTTGGAATTTTGATGTGGATTGCGTTGAATCTGTAGATCAATTTAGGAACCGTTGCCATGTTAATAATATTAAATCTTCCACTCCATTAACACAGATTTGGGTCGATTTGGGTATTGTTTCCTTTTATTCAGTCCTTCTTAATTTCTTCCAACAGTGTTTTGTAGTTTTCAGCATTACCAGTCTTGTATGTCTTTTGTCAAATTTATTCCTCAGTCTTTTATTCTTCTTAATGCTATTGTAAATGGGTCTGTTTTAATTTCATTTTCGTATGTCTCATTGCTAGCGTGTAGAAATGTAGTATGATCTTGTATGTTGCTCATCTGAAACCTTGCAGAATTTGTTAGTTTTAATAGTTTTTTGGGTTTTTTTTTGTTTTTGGTAGATTCCTTAGGATTTTCTGAATACAAAAATCACGTCATCTGCTTACAGAGATAGTTTTACCTCTTCCTTTCTGGGTGCCTTTTATTTCATTTTCTTGCCTAATTGCCCCGGCTACAACCTCCTGTACTAATATATCTTTTCATCTGTGACTTATTTATTTATTATTATTTATTTTATTATTATTTAAAATTTTTTTAATGTTTATTCACTTTTTGAGAGACAGAGCATGAGTGGGAGAGGGGCAGAGAGAAAGGGAGACCCCGAATCCGAAGCAGGCTCCAGGCTCTGAGCTGTCAGCACAGAGTCCGCTGTGGGGCTCGAACTCACGGACCATGAAATCATGACCTGAGCCAAAGTCGGGGGCTTAACTGACTGAGCCACCCAGGAGCCCCGAGGCTGTGCTTATTTTCACCTCTGCCCTAGATAAGGACTTTATCCCAGGGACAGAGAAGGGCCAGCCCTTTCTCTCCTGGAGAACAGGCTGTGGCTTCTCCATTTGCAAGGGCCCTAATGTGGACCGGGAGGACAGAGGACTAGGCCACCCTCCCCTCACGGCTGTGTTAGAGACCCAGCCTGAGGCTGAGAATCTTCATTTCCTTGGCAGCTGGAGCAGTTCAAGAAGAACAACGTGGACACAGGCTTCGGCTCAGCCACCCGAGCTCTGGAGCAGGCCCTGGAGAAGACCAAAGCCAACATCAAGTGGGTGAAGGAAAACAAGGATGTGGTGCTCAGGTGGTTCACAGAAAACAGCTAATGGTCCTTGGTCCTTGCAGTCACCTGGCCCCCATGTGAGATGCCTATTCCGTGTCTGTCCCGGTGGCCCACGGCAGGACCCCTTCCTGGAGCCTGAGGCAATGGTGTCCTCACCCCAGGACAAAGTCTCTGGCCCATGTTTTCTCCACTCTGCCCATGGGGCCAATCCAGTTCCTGATGGCCAGACTGCCCCAACACCTCTCAGTCCCTGCCCCTCCTGCCAACTCCACCCCAGGCCTGGCATGGTGTCTGTCACCCAGGGCCCTGGGGCTGATCTCAGGGAAGCCCAGCGCTGGGGTCAGATGAGCAGAAGCCCTTGATGGACGATGGATGGCCTTAGGGGGCGGCCCTGTGCCCTCTCTCACCTTCCCATGAATTTCCTGAACCTGAGGAATCAACAGGGCACCAGATCTATATATTTTTTTTCTAAGAGAAAGTGTAAATAAAGGATTTCTAGATCAATGCCTAGACTCGTTACTACACTAGAGTGGGAGTGAGTAGGTTTGCACAAGAGCCAGGAAGCCTGGGAGGGACGGAGGGACCCCGGGGTATAGGGGACCCCCACGGAGCACAGGAGGGGAGAAGTGCCCAGCCTGCTGGCCCTTCCTACAGAACACCTGGGTGTGCTGGGGGGTCGGCCTGCGGTGTTCGTTTCGTCCGAATTCCCGTGGCAGGCAGGAGATGCCGGGTGCCGGAAACCATGAGGAGGTGGCTGCTATAGCAGACCCAGCGGTTCTCGTGATGGAGTGCAGGGAGCTGGGGCTTGGTGCCCGGCGCAGAGCAGGTCCTGACAGTGGAGGGAGTCTTTTTCAGAAAGCAGAAGTTTCCGTCGTTCCAGACACTACGATCCGCACCTGCCCTACCGCGAGGTTAAGGGGGCAGGATGCTGACTGGGCTTCTCTTCTTGCATGCAGCCAGCATCCCGGGGACACCTGGGACAGTGAAGGGGGCTTGCAGTGAGGACGGCAAGCCCTGGGACCCAGGCCTGCTCTGACCACCCACTGGCCAAGGGCATGTCCCGCCCCCCCTCCCCAGGATTCATGGTGGAAGGTGATCTCAATTCGTAAGGTGGTTGTTTTCAAAAGCAGCGTGCGGAAAAAGACAGGCGCCCCTCCAGATCACCTGGGGCAGCCCGAGGTCAGAGCCTATCCCAGAGGAGGTCTGGGACCCACGCGGCTCCACGGCTCACATTGGCCTTGGTGGAAGTTTCTTAGCAAATGGAGCCAGGTTTGGGGAAACTCAGCCTCAGCCCCAGCCCCACAGCACCCAGCAGAGCATCACAGTCTGGTGGAAAGAAAGAGGAAGGTAATAGACCGCAGGGCTCTTTGGGGGTTTCTTCCAAGTGAGCCACTGGGGCTGGAGTCTGGGAGACCGGGGGGCCTGGTTTCAGATCACGGCTCGGGCTCCAGTTTTTGCACCTACACCTAAAGGCAGCGGATCCCAGGGTCGGGGTGTGCATCTAAGGAGATTCACGTATGTGGGGCACTGCCTGACACAGGAGGAGATTTGGGTATTGTTATCCTTAGCCCCGTCTCCTGGCCTGCCCTCTTCCCTCACAGCCTCTATTCCCCCTTGGGAGCAGTGGGGGTGGGGTCTGGGACCGAAGGCTCCCCAGCCGGCCCCTGCAGTCCCTACATCAAAGGTGGGGCGGCTGGAGGGGTGAGGCCCGCCCAGGTTATGGGGTGGGGTCTCTCCACCAATCGGGAGGCTTCCCTCAGCCCAGCCCCTGTGGGCCAGTCCTTCCTGTCGCCAGTGCCCAGCAGCCCTGGCTGGCACTTAACCTTCTGGGGATCAGAGGGCAGGCCCCCTCAGGAGGTCCCGCTGGGGGAGGGCCCAGCCCCACGGGGTCCCTGGGAGAGAACTGGCCTCCTGGGAGAAGAGTCAGCAGGGATCCTAGCCTCTGCGCCTGGCACTGGGCAAAGTGTTTATGCGCATTATCTCATTTGGGCCTCAACAGTCCCAGGAGATAAGGATTGTTTTTGTCTCAGTTTTGCAGATAAGGAAACTGAGGCTCAGGGAGGTTAAGTCAGTAGAGCTAGAAGGAGATGCGGGCTGTAAAGCCCGTGCAGAAGGGAAGCCATCTGTGGCAGGGTCCGTGGCATCCCCACGTTACGTGCTCCCACCACCTCACGGCGTACGAGGCTGGCATTCAGAACGCCCTCAGTGGCTGCAGGAAATCAGTTCCTCGGGAACGCCGTCAGGGCTCACACAGCCGGACACCTGCCTGCAGAACCCTGCACAAGGTCGCACACAGAGCAGGGGCCGACTAGAACTCAGGCTGTCCTTGCCCGCGGGGCACCCTGCGGTGGGGCCAGCAGGGAAGGCGGCCCCTGGGGAGGGGCAAGAAGCAGCGGGGTGGGGGGGTATGTCTCCCACCTCCTCCCACCCAGGAGGCTCTTCAGGAGGCATGTCCCCTACAGGCATTGAAAGAATGTCCAGTCTCTTGACTCCAGCCGCAGTCAGGGGCAGCAAGCCCAGGGTGGAGCCAGGGGCTACTGCTCCTGAGAGGCAGGCCTTGAGCCTTCCCTCGCAGAGGCTGAGGACAGGGGTGGGAAGGTCGCTGAAGGCCCCTGGGCCCTGCCCCTGGGTCCAGCCGCATCTCAGCAACTCTAGCTGCTGGCCTCTCGCCTCTGCCTTTGCATCTCCTGGAAGAGGTACCTCTTGCAGTGAGCTGGGAACAGGCTACCAAATTCCAGAAGATGCCCAGCTCTGGCTGCCGCTGGAGAAAGCCAGTACTCTCTCGGGCTCGGGCTTTGGAGCTGGAGGAGCATGGCCATCAGTGACCGGACCAGGGCATATCTCTCTCTGTCCCTATAAGGACTAACCCCAGATCTGTGGGAGCCAAAGGAAAGAGGGCAGCTCTTTAGCTCTGCTTTTGGTGCAGTTGCTGCGAGACTGTGGAACCAAGACCTCGGGCCTTGTAGGGAAGGAGAGAGCACCGAACAGGGAGTCAGGGGCCTGACATCCCTACCTAGCTGGGGTGCTAGGGAAAGTTGCTCCTCTACCCGGGCTGGTTTCCCCAGCTATAAAACGAAAGGGTGAAGAATCACCATCGAACCCAAACCTGGTTGAGCCCCCAGAATCCCTGGGAAGGACATTCTTAAAGCCCCGGGTTCCTAAGCTCCAGCTCAAGGCACTGGATCATGCCCTCAGGGTGGGACCCTAGGACCAGACGCCTCAACACGCAGTCAGGTTAGGGAATCGCTGGACTGCGTCGTCTCTCAGGCCATTCAGCAATTACTACGTGCCAAGCCTAAGGACCCTAAGGAATAGATAGGGTCTATCATGGTCTCCTTTTCACAGCTGAGAAAATTGAGGCTCAGGGAGGTTTCTTGGTTTGCCCACAGCCATACAGTGGGTAAGAGCTGAATGGAATGTGCACCCGGGTCAGCAGCGCCCTGTATCCGTCTCCTAGCTGTTCATGACCTCGTGAGAGTTTTTCTCATCCTTCCGGGTGTGGCTGGAGGCCCCCTAAGGACACAAGACCCCAGAGTAAGAACCAGAACCCTAGAAGGTTAGGGGAAGGAGCCACCTCAGTGGTCGCCTAAACCCATTCCCCTTTTAGGAGATGGGGAAACTGAGGCACAGAGAGGGAGTGACTTGTCTGACGTCATCAGGCACATGGGCAGGTCATGGGTCACCGTGCAGGGTGAGATGGGTGGCCCTGCATGTGGCTGAGAGCTTGAGCAGTTTGTGCTCCGGTCTTCCACCCTCCCCTGCTCTTGCCCTGCACTGTTAACAGCGGCCTCCCTGCCCGGCTCCATTTCTGCCAAGCACCCAAAGGGACCAGATGTGCCTGTGACAGACTCATCTCCCTTTCCCTACCTTCAATGCCTCCCCATTAGCCAGGAAAGAGGCCATATGGGGGAGGCGTCCCCACAACCTGGTCTCTGAGCCCCTTTTCCAACTCTCATCTTCACCTTTCTCTGTCAGCTCTGGACTCAGTTTCTTCTGCCTAGGTCACTCTCCACTCACTCCTCTTGGCGAACTCCTGCACATCCTTCAAAACCCACCCCACCCCCCCCAACATCCTGCAATTCTCCTCCACCCGGGTCAGCAGATACAGAATGACGTCACCACAGCTGCTGGCTCCCCAGCCCATGGAGGCTTTTGCTAATGGATCACAGATGGCATTCTCTCCTCAAGATTCTTTACTCCAGGCAGCATAAATCAACGCAGCGGCATTCACCAATCGGGTAACTCAAGAAAGAAACTGTCGTCAGCCCCATCTCCCACCAGGCTGTCACATCCCCTCTGGTCCCTAAGCTCCTTATTATATAAACTCCCATCCTTGACCTGGTCTTTGACCGCTTTCTTGCCTGTAATTCGCCTTGTTAGTTGAGGAATGTTTTCTCCCTGGCATCTAACATTGGCTATTATGGGCTGAACTGAGTTCTAACCCCCAGGACCTCAGAACAGGAATGCATTCAGAGAGAGCGCCTATAAAGAGGTAATTAAGGTAAAATAAGGTCATATAGGTGGGCCCTAACCCTGTATGACTGGTGGCCTTACAGGAAGAGACCGACAGACACATAGGCCGCAGGGTAATTATGTGAGGACACAGTGAGAAGGTGGCCATCTGCAAGCCAAGGAGAGGGGCCTCAGTAGAAACCAAACCTGCTGACACTGACCTTGGACTTCTAGCCTCCGGAACCGTGAGAAAAGGTACTGTTGTTTAAGCCACCTGATTGGTGATCTTTTCTTATGGCAACCCCAGACACACTGGGCCTCGCTGGTGGGAGCTAACCATCATGCAGCCTTTAATTCTTTTTTAATGTTTATTTATTTTTGACAGAGAGAGAGAGCACGAGCAGGGGAGAGACAGAGAGAGAGGGAGACACAGAATCGGAAGCAGGCTCCGGGCTCCGAGCTGTCAGCAGAGCCCGACGCGGGGCTGGAACTCACGAGCTGTGAGATCATGACCTGAGCCGAAGTGGGACACTTAACCGACTGCGCCACCCAGGCGCCCCACCATGCATCCTTTAAAAACACTTCCATATAACTGTGAAGGAGCCCTCTGGGTCAGCAGGAGGGCACCCAGGAGAATGGCAAAGGTGACAGCGGCGGGGCTGAGGCAGGTGAACGGGCCCAAGCGTTAACCCGCCCGTGTCACCTTGCACAGCAGGCCGGGTGGAGCCCTTGCACAGTCAAGACTGTCCAAGTGGCAAGTGAGGGCACACAACAACCTCAGGAGGCCTAGACCCGGGGAGGGGAAGAACAGAATGACTGCTCCCCACAGGACGGGAACATTCTTCCTTTTCCCAATAAGGCAATAAGAACCCAGGTTGACAGAAGAAAAAGAGACCACACCAAAATTTGTGTTGTTTTTTTAAGAAGCACAAAATCTAAGCATACAGGCTTCTCCCACCCCCCCCACCCCACCCCCCAGCCACAACCCACTCCCCCACCAGTCCCAGCCGGCCGAGTCTGTGCTCAAGCAGCCACCACCTTCCTGTAGGTCAGGCAGAGCACTGGGCATTCTGGGGAGGGGGGGGCGGGTTCTAGGAATGGAGGGCCCTGCCCCAGCCCTGACTCCAGCCAGGGAAGCCACCCACGACCTGTTTCAAACACTGCTTCCATAAAAGACATCCCTTGGAAAAGAGATGCGTGGTTTTAAAAAAAGCAAAAACAAAAAAACCTTGAAGACCTCAGAGGCAGCAGATGGAAGGCAGCCCACCCTGGAGGCCTGACTCCTGGCCGACAAGGGGACAACGCAAGGCCTTTAGTAGAAGATGCCCAGGTGGGCCCCCTCCAAATCTTCTTGCCAAAGTTCAGGGCAGCCACTGAGCTGCACGCCTGAGCTCTGGGAAGGGCTCTCATCACCGAGCTGGAAGGCAGGGCCTGGTCCCTGGTCTTCTGACCCGGGGAGCATCTCTGCGCCGTGGCTCCAGCAACCCCACTGGGTCTGAGACTGGAGTCTCTGGCATGCTGGGCGGGACAGGAGGGGTGGCGTTTCTGGCAACAGACAGGACTCTGGAGACACAGAGATACCCTGCAAGAGAGACAAAAGCAGCTGGTTAGTGGGCCGCTGCGCTGAGATAGCTTGAGACCTTGAACCTGGAAGCTCCCTGGAGTGTGGCCGGCAGCTTCTGGACAGCCCTGGTGCCACGGATGCAGCGAAGCCAAGTGGCGAACAGCACTGGCTCTGGAGATACACTGCCCGGGGTTCGAATCCCACCTCTGCTACTAACTAGCTATGAGAACTCGACCTCTTTCATTCTGTTTTCTCATCTGTAAAATGGGGATGATGGTAACAGTTACTTACTCCACGGAGGTGCTGGAGGGCTGACTGAGTAGGTACATGTACAGGTACAGTGCCAAGAATGGTGTCGGGCAGTGAGCAAGCAATCATTTTCGCTTATTAACATGCTCTTTCGTGGACCATGATTCATTCATTTGTGGGCCTCAAGAACAAATGAAGCTTGAAGAAAACGGGAAGGTCACCAGCTCCAAGCCCCTCGACTCCGGAAGTCCCTACCCCCGGGGCCAACCACGGGAGCACCTGGAGCGACTTTCTTGCCAGCGGCCCTTGCTACCTTCCATCCTGCCTCTGGAGCAAGTCCGAAGATTCCCCCTCTTCCACGTGGCTGTGGTGGTGGTGGCCTTAATGACCCGAGGCCCTACCTCTTTCCCCAAGGAGGTTAGGGTCCTCTCCATACTCCCTTCCGCTTCTCTCTACCCCCGCCTGGGTTGGATTAGATAAACGGGGATCTGAAAAGTATGAAATTCTCTGCAGATGAGAGCCAACTCACTGTCTCCACCCCCAAACGAACCTGGGGACCATCCCCAGGGGAAGCAGCGGGGCCTGGGTGCGTACCTGGTATATTACAGCCAGCTCAGGGGCCGCGGGGGAAGGCGTCCAGGGTGTAGCCTGATTCCTGGACTCTGGGGACGTCTGCGTTCCTGAACAGCCCTGGGGCGGTGTCCAAAGGGCCCCGTCGGGGCCTCTCCCTCGGGACAGTTGCGGGGGCGACTGCATCCCAGGGTGGTAAGGGGGTGTAACCCAGGGACCCGTGTCAGGTATCCTGCTCCCCAGGCGCTCGGGGGCCGCTAGTGCTTCGGGACACGCCGGCGGGGACCCCCAGGACGCGGAGGGGCTGGCGGCTGAGCCCAGCGCCGGGGCGCGCGCCTGCACCTGCGTCTGCGTCTGCGCGGGGCCGCCGTCGGGGCAGAGCGGGCAGCCCCGAGGCACCGCCGCGTCGCTGCGCCGCCGGCGCCGGCGCTGCAGGCTCTCCTCGCTGAGGCCCAGCACCGCCGACAGGTGGCCGATGTAGCGGATGGCCAGGCGCAGCGTCTCGATCTTGGTGAGGCTCTGGCCGGCGGGCGCCACGGACGGCGGCAGAAAGCGGCGCAGCTCGTGCAGCGCGCGGGCGAGCGTGCGCATGCGCAGCTTCTCGCGCTCGCTGGCGCTCTGCCGCTGCCCGGCGGCGGCTCCGCTGCGGGCCCGTCCGGGCGCCGTCGGGGCGGCCTCTGCGGCGCGGGCGCTGCGGGCCTGGGGCGCGGGCTGCGAGGGGCCGCGGGAGCCGTCGCAGGGGCACGAGCCCGACGAGTCCGAGGAGGAGGCAGGGGACGTGGAGTCCGGGTGGCCGGCCCAGCCCCAACCCTGGGGGAAGATCCAGTGGTCTTGGCCCAGGAGGCTGTGCAGAGGAGGGGACTGGGCCATGGCCGCGGCTGCTGCGGGCTCTGGGAGGCTGGGCCGGCCACCTCCAGGCCTGAGCTTTTATCCGGACCAAAGGTGAGAGGTGCCCCCCTGCCAGGTTGCAGAGAGGTGTCAAAACCCACAGAGCCCAGGGAAGGCCTGGGCAGGGGGGGGCCTTGGGAAAGCGGGCCCATTTGCGGAGGTGTGGATTCTGACTCCTCGGGGGCTCTAATGGAGGCCCCTGCAGCCCGGGAAGTGTGGGAGGGACAATTCGCATCTGGATGGAGCTGCTAAGCCTCTTACCGAGTTCCCACCCACCCGGGCTCGTGGCGCGGTGAGTGCCCAGGGGCCCAACAGTGGTGGGCAGTGCCATCGTCTGGGGGCGGCCGGGCTGCCCCTCGTGTGAAGAGCGGACCCGGGCGCCTGTCTCATCACCAGCCCCGTGGCAGGGCGGGGGGCCTTAGCCCAGTAACTCCCCACTAGCCCAGAGGGATTTGCCCATAGTATGTGGGGTGGGGTGCAAATAGGGGGTCATACAGGTGGATCCTTCCTGGGCTGCCCCACCCCCATCCCCCGAACCTGCACTTGCCGGTTTGCCGAATGACATGAAGAAAGTCATCTCACTATCCACAGATAGTTTCTGTCCCTGAAAAATCAAACAGAGCATCCTGAGATGAGAAGAGGAATCGGGTGCAGTGGGTGAGGAACATGGAGGGAGGTGGGCCCCCAGGCAGGCCTGAGGCTATTTGCTGTGTGACCTGGGGCAAGTCCCTGAACTCCTCGGAGGCTCAAGCTTCCTCAGTCTCCTAGCAGTAATAATCCCATATACCCACCGCCTACGATGGCTGCTGGTACTTAGTGGAACCGTCTGTGGAACCACTTAGTATAGGCCTGGAAAGTGGGCTGAATGTTTGCTGCTATCATTTTATAGGCAAGGTACTTCCATTTCAAGATGCTGGAGGCGTTGCTCATTTAATTCATATTTTTGGTAGCCACTGGTAAATGTCAGGCACGCCAGGGTGAACAGGCTAGTTGCGGTCTCTGCTCTCGTGACATTTCAGCCTTGTGGGAGAGACAGGTGAACAGGCCATTATACATTGAGTAGGTCCACCATTAACTAGCTGTGTGCCCTTGGGCAGGGCTCTTAACTTGAGCTTCAGCGTCTGCTCCATTAAACAGAAATAATGTCGTTAGAGTATCTACTCAGAGGACTGTTGTAGTCTCTGAGGATAAACGCCGAGACTCCAAGAGTAAAGCTCTCACTCCTCAGCAGTGATTACAGTTTAAAGGAGGCATCAGTGTCCTTTGTGATCTGCGGAGAAAGGGCTGAACTCAGAGGCTAAGGGCCACATGAGGGGCAGGGACGGTAGGGCTCTGGCCACAGAGCTGGAGAGGTCACAGCTGGGCCCTGAACCATGAGTAGGACTTGGGTAAGGAGAGAGGCAGGTAGGGGGCATTCTGGCCGTGGGAACTGCATAAGCAAAACCTGGCAGTGGGACTTGCCAAGGTGCTTCTGGAAAATTCTGGAGCAGTGTGCAAGCAGGCTGGTGTGGAGAGCTCGAGCACACCGTGGCTGGGGCCGGACTAAGAAATTGGGGAGCCAGATGGACTTCGTAGCAGAAGTATGACATGAAAAAAAATTCGGTAATCGATAACTAAAGGTCAGCACGATGAAGTTTCTGGAATAGATTGGCCTGGACCAGCTGGAAGTAGTAAACGGCCTTGTACTATTTGTGGCTGTTCCTAAAAGTAAATATTTAGTTCCACAAATTACATAACTAATACATTCTCTTTGTGAGCAACGGGACTTTGCAGATAAAGCTGGAGTCCCTATTACCCCTCACTAGAGGCAGCAGCTGTTAAGTCGTCTGTTGCCTTTCCAGTCCCGGCCCAGGCATTCACACTGACATATATAAACGAGGTATCGTTGTAGCAGGTTTTCTGTAACTTGCTTTCTATCATTCAACAGCGTGTCTTAGGGCAATTGCCTGTCAGGATATTGTAGCTGATGCATAGACTGTCATAGTTTGATTTAAATGGGTGAATATTTAAACATCCCACAGGGGTGCCTGGATGTCCCACTTTGGCTCAGGTCGTGATCTCGCGGTCTGGTCGGTGAGTTCGAGCCCCACGTCAGGCTCTGTTTTGACAGCTCAGAGCCTGGAGCCTGGTTCGGATTCTGTGTCTCCCTCTCTCTCTGCTCCTCCCCCGCTCGTGCTCTGTCTCTCTCTGTCTCTCAAAAATGAATAAATGTTAAAAAAAAATTTTAAATGTCATATGAACATTAGAGTGGATAATTTTAACCGGGGAAAAATGTAAAATGGCAGGAGGTGTAGATAAACGTTCAATGATGACATTTCATTACTTTCTGCTCAGAACTTACTGTTTTTTTAATATTAGAGAAAATTGGGGCGCCTGGGAGGCTCAGTCAGTTAAGCATCCAACTTCGGCTCAGGTCATGATCTCATGGTTCATGGGTTCAAGCCCTACCTCGGGCTCTGTGCTCACAGCTCAGAGCTTGGAGCCTGCTTTGGATTCTGTGTCTCCCGGTCTCTCTGCCCCTGCCCTTCATGTTCTCACATTCTCTCTCTCTCTCTCAAAAATAAACATTAAATATTAGGGAAAATAGGCCGAAATTACCACTCTGTGCAACATGATGATGAAATAGTAATTGACATTGAATAACGTTGGTCAAGGCAACTCTTGTTTATTCTAGCTGCCGTGAAGGAGGAAAGGAAAATTTTAATTCATCCATAGCACAGGAAGAAGCTGAATCACTTAACAGTGGCTTTGAATCCACACGGGCTCTCTTTGGAAAGAAGCAGGCAGTTATGCAATATTTCATGACTCAAGAGGATTTAAACCAAGTAAAAAAAAAAAAAGATAATACTTTTTCCTAAGGGCAGCGGGGACTTCGAAAACAGCCAGTTCTACACTTTCTAGGTCGAAATAATGGCAAATCATTTAGAATAAGTCGTTGTTCATCCAAGCCTGCACAGTACTAAAAAAGGCTTGTCATAATGTACTATCAAGGAATTGATATGCATGTGGTTGACGGTTGTAAACAAAATTCATATGGTTTCATGTATATTTCTTGATCCAGACTCTGAAGTTTTTCAGGTTAATGTGCTGTTGATACTGAGCTTTCTGACTCCTTTTAACATTTCTATAATATTCCATGGCATGTGTGCACCAGCCAGACCCTTATTGATGCATCTTTAGTGTGTTTTTATTTATTTTTATTTTTTATTTAAAAAAATTTTTTTTCAACGTTTATTTATTTTTGGGACAGAGAGAGACAGAGGATGAACAGGGGAGGGGCAGAGAGAGAGGGAGACACAGAATCGGAAACAGGCTCCAGGCTCTGAGCCATCAGCCCAGAGCCTGACGCGGGGCTCGAACTCACGGACCGCAAGATCGTGACCTGGCTGAAGTCGGACGCTTAACCGACTGCGCCACCCAGGCGCCCCTATTTTTATTTTTATATTTATTTATTTACTTTGAGAGACCAGGCAGAGAGAGAGAGAGAGAGAGAGAGAGAGAGAATCCCTAGCAGGCTCTACACCATCAGCGTAGAGGCCTGTGCGGGCTTAAACTCACAAACTGTGAAAATCATAACCTGAGCTGAAATCAAGAGCCTGATGCTTAACCGACTGAGCCACCCAGGTGCCCCTTTAGTTAAGTGTTTTTATTTTTTGCCAAACAGCACTGCCCTTTTGCTGGAGGTAGATGTGGAGGTAGATGTGGAGAGGTGGATTAGCCTTGTGAGCTCCTGGAAGGTTCTGGATATCCAGAGTCCTCCTCCCCCCACCCCCTTAGAGCCAGCCCGGGGGCATTTCCTATGAAAGGATTTGGTGAATAATGAGAATCCACCGCCAGCACAGAGCCCTGCTTACTATCCTTTCCTCTGTAGGATAGCCTGGCCTCCTGTCTTGGTTTGAGCTAGCCCCAGAGCCCAGGCTTCAGACTTACTGGGATGTCAGAGCGTAAGTTCTAGAAGACGGGGCCCTGGCTCTTCACCAGGCCCCTCAGCCAGGCTCTGGAAGCACAGGGACACACTGTGTGCCAGCCCCACTCCCAGGGGGGGAAGCCAAAGTGGATCCCCACCACCTCCTGCACTGGTTCTCCACCTAAGCACAGGGAGGCAATGTAGCCTAATAGTTAGGATGCCAGGCTGTGGAATCAGACTGACCTGGCTTAGAGTCCCAGCTTCACCCCTTATAAGCCGGGAGAACTTGGGTGATTTACTCAGCCTCAGTTTTCTCATCTGTGAAGTGGGGATTCTGATCTCCAGAGCGATTGTTGAGATAAATAAACATAATGCGTGTCATAGAGCTTATCACAGAGCCTACGTTTATAAATCTTGCTTATAGCAAGTTCAGGGGCAACAGAAGGAAGTAGGCAAAGGACTAGGTCGGGGTGTGGGTAAGGATATCTTTTAGTCTTAGCCCTAGAAGAAGGTGATTCCTTCCATTCCTGAGACTCTCTCCTGCACCAGGCCCAGTGCACCCCACCCCGTCCCCCTCCTCCCCCTCCAGCCCTTCTCCGTGGACCTAGCGTGGGGGTCATCCTCAGCAGGGCACTCCAGCTCCTGGCCTGTGGCAGGGGTCACCACAGCTGTAGTACAGAGGGAACAGGAGAGCTCAGATGCCTGGGGCTGGAGCCAACCAGCCCCGCTAAAGCTAGGAACGGAGCATCTGAACCTGTTCCTCCTGGTGGCTGGGTCCTGGCCCAGGTGCCTGTCCAGCTTGCCTCTGGGACCCTCGAGCATCCCCGCTCTGTGCAGGAACCTGCCCCAGGTGCTCGGCGAACAAGCTGGGTCTGGGCCGTGCCCCACGGCGTCCTCCAATTGAGCCAGCTCTGTTTCTGTCTTCCTCATCTGACTCTCGTGTTAAAAGGAGGGACGTCTAAAGCTGTACGCTCTTACATAAGGCGATTACCTTCTGGGCCTCAGTGGGCTACTGGCCCCGGGTTCAGCCCCTCCTGATAGGAGGAGGTGGCGGCTAGATCAGGGAAACATGGTCAGTAGTTTCCCTAGTATTGCAGACACTTCTAGTTGTACACACAACGTCTGGTACAGCCTCTATTCTTATATCTTTTTTAAAATGTTTATTTACTTAGAAGAGAGGGTGGGGGGAGGGGCAGAGAGAGAGGGAGAGAGAGAATCTGAAGTAGGCTCCATGCTGTCAGCACAGAACCCAATGTGGGGCTTGATCTCATGAACCGTAAGATCACGACCTGAGCTGAAACCAAGAGTCGGATGCTTAGCCAACTGAGCCCCCCAGGTGCATCCTTATATATATTTTTTTTTTTTTAATATATTTTTTTTAAAGTTTTTATTTATTTTTGAGACAGAGAGAGACAGAGCATGAGTAGGGGAGGGGCAGAGAGAGAGAGGGAGACACAGAATCTGAAGCAAGCTCCAGGCTCTGAGCTGTCAGCACAGAGCCTGATGTGGGGCTTGAACTCACAGACTGTAAGATCATGACCTGAGCTGAAGTCGGATGCTTAACCGACTGAGCCACCCAGGCGCCCCCCTTATATATATTTTTAATAAGAGGACTGTGTATTGTTGGGGGTGGCAGTATGCCCAGTAAGAAACTACATTTCCCAGCCTCCCGTATTCATGGAACGGCCAACGAGATGTTAGTAGAAATATTAAATGGGGCTTCTAGGAAAGCTCTTTAAAGTAGAGAGGTACACTCCTACATTTCTGCCCGCTTATATTTTCTTCCTGGAAAATGTGATGACTGGAGGTTCAGCAACCATTTCGTGACACTGAAGCAATCCCAGGGACAGAAGTCGTACCGTAAGGATGATGGAGCAGAAAGAAGCCTGAGGCATTGATGATAACACAGAAACACTGTACTGGCCCAGAACTGTCTATCCCTAACTTTCTTTACTGTGAGAGAAAACAAATCACCAGCCTGTCTTAAGCTGTTCACATTTGGCTGTGTAAGAACAGCCACACATAATTCCTGTGCACATGACAAAGAAGTGCCTAGGATATCCTTGTCAACAACAAATGGGGCCATGCGAGCTGGATGAGAGTGAAGCGAATTCACAACAGATTCAGTGTTCCCACCGATGAAGGATGGGTGACCACCTGGAGGAAGGTCTCCAGCGACGTGCCACTGACTCTGTTCCCAGCCTCGTCAAGGGCAGCGCTATGATCTTGAATGAAGATACGAACTGATCTCATTTGGGGCAAGTGCGGCAAGCGAACCGGGTAATGAAGAGACGCTGACAGGCTGGATCTAATGAGGGCTCCACAGGGCTCCACGTGTCCTCCGTCCCCGTTCAGGGCCAGGCGGCATCGTGTAACCAGCGGCACACGTGGAAAGGGCATCGTAGTCAGTGCCTTCCAGGCATCAAGGGCACCAGAAGCAAATGTGATCCCATTTGCATTTGCAAGAAACAGAGGTCTTCAACCAAGGAGGTGACGGCCTCCTATTTTCTGTGCAGGATGGGCCCTAGCCAGAGTAATTGGGCCAAGATTCGTGAGGGGGATTAAAGGCGGGGTTGGGGGGGTTGAAGGACTCAGCGATGTTTTGTCCAAAAAGAAAAAAAAAAAACACTCAGGGACGTGATGGTTGTCCCCAGGTGCCTGCAGGGGGAATACTCCAGGGAGACTGAAGAACTTCCTAAGATCAGAGCTGCTGTCTTATGAGGCAGTGAGCGGCCGGTTGGTGGAGGTGATCAAGGAGAAGCCAGCCGAGTACGTGCCGGGCGCAAGCGGGAGCTGGAGTGGATGGCTGTTCTCGCCTCTGCCGACACTGACAAGCCCCACTAAACGGGGTTCGACGGGATAATCCCTGAGGTACTTTAGGAGCTGGGGCCAGGAATCAGGGAGGAGATGGGGCCGCTGCCTCAGGACTCTGGGCTGTGTGAGGGCAGCCGTAGGGGCCCCTTCAGGCACAGAACGAGGCCTCCCAGGTGCCTCGGTAGTCCAGATGCTCTCACCCCTGTTCTCTGTGCCTGAAGCCTTGGCTCAGCCGGGCCCCAGTCTTGGGCTGGCACCACAAGGCCAGCATGGCCCCAGCCAGGTTGACGCTCTGAGGCAGGCGGTGTCCGTGTCAATGATCTTATTACGCAGGTGAGGAAACTGAGGCCTCCGTCCCATCCTCCCCCGTGGACTTCCCAGGGCTTTGCCCCAGGCCACCTGTCAGATGAGGAGGGCCGCGGCCCAGGCCCGACCAAACGTGCTCACTCAGCTCTGGCCCTGCTCACGGCCTTGGGGCGGGGGCAGTGACTGTGGTCCAGCCTGCTGTTGGTGGCCTCGCACGGGCCTCGCCGTTTGTTCACCCCCGGCCCTGCTCCTGGAAGCTCTGCACCTGCTCTTTCTCCCCGGACAGGCAGTGCAGGGCCCCCAGGAGCAGACCCAGGGACCCAGAGCGGAGCCCAGGGAAGGCCTGGCCTCTATGGGTCTCCTTTCCCTTCCTCCCCCTTGAGACCTTTCCGGGCCCTGGGGGTGTCCGGGCTGTGGGAACGTGGGAGGGAAGGATGCAGGCAGGGCTCGTGGGGCCTGTAGCCACAGTGTGGTATTCTCATTACCAGCCCGGCCTCTCCCTCGGCCACTGTGGCTGCCTTCACACCTCCTCTCTGCCTGTTGACACAAGGCCGCCTCCCCCAGGGCAGAAGGTGTCGACTTGGGAACGAGGGTGTTCAGGGGCCTCCAAAACAGCCCGGCAGCGGTCCTCTCGGCAACCCCGAAACCCCTTGTGGGCTGGGGGCGGGGGCTGCAGGTCCCCACCCTGGGAGGCCCAGGGAAAGGCGGGGCCTAGGTCCCTGAGAGGGGGAGAGAGGGAGGGGAGAGGACATGAGCCCTGAGTCCACCTGCCCAGATAGTCCTCTCCCCTGGCTCCAGGGGCTGGTGCCTGACACGGCCTGCCAGGCAGAGTGCCATCGGTGTCACCAGGAGGCCCACGACTGAAGCCACCAGGGCAAGGGCACCCTGACCGGACCTTAGAACCGCCTGGTCTTCTGAGCACCACACTGTCCAGTGCCCAACACTGTGCCTGCAGCGAGGGACCCGTTCAGGGCTTAAACCCCATAATTTTATCAGCCTGCTGTTCTCCCCTTGCTTAGATGGGCCGGGCCGGACCGGAGAGATCAGTTCCTTTGCCTCAGTCCCCAGAGTCAGGATTCGGACCAGCAGAGGGCACACACCGTGCCATCAGCGAGGCTCCAGGGAGGGACGTGCCCTCCGGGATTCAGAGGTTGGAGGAGGCGAAAGGCAAATTCTGAGTCTGTGGTGGCCTGGGTGCGGGTACCCCGGGGCCACGGAGAGGCACTATGTGGCCAGGTGATCAGGGCAGGTCCCAGGAGGAAGGGAGGGACCTGAAGTCGTGGGTTTTCTCCAGGTGGAGGTGCCGGGTTCCTAACCGGGGGACCAGGTGTGAGCCCAGGCCTGGGAGGGGAAAGGCAGCACTGGTGTGGACCGTGAAAGCGGGCTGGAGCCCCAAGGGGAGCGGTGGGAGGAGCTGGCCGGGGTCGGAAAGGCCTCCCGAGTGGGGAGTTTGGACAGAAGTCCTGAGGAGGGGGAGGGTGAAGAGGCGGAGGCGGGAGGCCAGTCGGGCGACAGCAGTCAGGCGGGGTGAGGGCTGACCGGAGCCTCGGCCTTTGGGCCCAGGAGCCCGTGGCAGAGAATGTGGAGGTTGGCGGGGAGGACGCGGCCCCGTTGGCTAGGGGAAGCACGGGAGGGCTGGAGGGCTGCCCAGTGGGCCAGGGGCACAGGGGTGGGCCTGCCACTCTTCCTCCAACAAGAAGGCCAGGCCACGGAGGCTGGTGTGGAAGGGCCTGCGGCAGCCCCAGAACTGCCCGGTTCGGTCCCGGAGGCAGCTCAGGCCTAGGTTCCCGCCGTGCCTGGGCTCCGGGCCCCACCTGAGCCTCAGTCTCCTCATCTGTGAAATGGGTGTCCTTGCTGGGACATGCACTCAGCATGTGGGACTGGAGAAGTCTCGCCTGCCTGCCCTGCTGGGGGGAAGCGGTCACCTGGGGTCCCGCAGCTCTGGGGAAGGACAGTGTGGGAGAGTGAGTGGTGCACTGGGTTGGCCCCAGGTTAGCACGGACCCTGCCCCTGCATCCTGTCATTTTCCAGGCTTCCCTGCAAGTACGTGAACATAGAGATAGACGCATCAAGAGAAAGCGTGTCGGGGTTTTTTCTGTTTTAGTTTTTCCATTTTTTGAAGCTTCTGGTATGTTTTATTTTTCATACCAGCTTTATTGGGATTTGATTCACACATCATACGTTGACCTGTGTAAAGTGTATAATTCAACAGTTCTGTGTGTATAGTACTTAAAATTGTTTTAATTGGGGTAAAATATATTTACCATAAAATTTGCCATCTTAATCATTTTTAAGTGTGCAATTCAGTGCCATTCATTATAGTCATAGTGTTAGGCAGCCATCACTTTCCACAAGTTTTCATCACCTCACGTAGAAGCTCTGGACCCATCAAGGAAGAACTCTCTTTACCCCCAGTCCCTGGTAACCTCTCAACCACTTTCTGTCTCTATGAATCTGTCTGTTCTAGGTGCCTCGCAGAAGTGGAATCATACAGTACTTTTTCTTTGTGTCTGGCTTACTTTACTTTTTAAAAGTTAATTTATTTTGAGAGAGAGAGAGAGAGAGAGAGAATCCCAAACAGGTTCCACACTGTCAGCGAGGAGCCCGACACGGGGCTCGAACTCACGAACCACGAGATCATGACCTAAGCCGAAACCAAGAATTGGACACTTAGCCGACTGAGCCACCCAGGTGCCCCGCATATGGCTTCCTTTCATGCCTTCAGGATTTGTCCATGGGTTAGCGTGTGCCTGAACTTCATTCCTGTTTGTGGTTGAAAAATACTCCATTGCACATACAGACCACATTCTGTTTCTCCATTCATCCATTGCTGGACATTTGGGTCGTTTCCACCTTTTGGCTCTTGTGCCTTAATGCTCCTACAAAAGTTGGTGTCCAAATCCCTGTTCTAGTGCCTGCTTCCAAGTTCTTTGGGTATGAAGAGAGCCTGTGGTTTTGTGACCGACTCTTCTCACTAACGTATCCACATTCTCCGTATCGTCAGTAGATGTATTTCTGCGATGAGATGTTTAGGGCACGCCTAGTGCTCCCATGATGTGGTGGTAGCAGGTTAGCCGAGAAGTTCCCTGGTGCACACTGAGATGCCTTACAGTTTTCCACACAGGGACATCCTGATACCTAGATTTTAAAAATTATTTTTAGGTTGCACGTGTAAGGGGCGCCTGGGCGGCTCTGTCAGTTAAGTGTCCACCTTCGGCTCAGGTCATGATCTCGCGGTTCGTGGCTTTGAGCCCCGTGTCGGGCTCCATGCTGACGGCTCAGAGCCTGGAGCCTGCTTTGGATTCTGTGTCTCCCTCTCTCTCTGCCCCTCCCCTACTTGCACTCTGGCTCTCTCTCAAAAATAAATAAAAACATTTTAAAATTTTTTTAAAAAAAGATAAGTTGCACGTGTAATAAACGAATGCAAACTCCTTGTGAAAAAATTAAGCATTCCAGATGAGATGAAAGTCTCCCTTGACCACCTTCCAGAACCCAGACCTGTCCCCGCCCACCCACCGAGTAAGTCCCGTAGTCACCCACAGATTGGCTGAGACTCCTACTGTGTGAGACTTGTCTGTGCTCGTACACACGTGCGCACAGTAGACCCTTCGAACACGCACGGTATCGTTCGATGACTTTCTGTGCGGGGGTTGTTTTTTAGATCTGTGTTCTCTCTTGTTTTTGCGCGGATCGGTGGTGGCGTCCTACTGGATGGATTTTTCTAGAACTTGGTTCTGCCACCCAGCGGCATGTCTTCATGGGCGCCTTTCAGTCTTTTCTAACCAGAATGAATTCCCGCCAGGGAAACCGCCGGGCAGAGGGCGTGCTGAGGCTGTTCTGAAGTTGTAGGCTGGCCTCGGAGAAGCCCCGGAGGTGGGCTGTCGAGGCTAACCTGGTTTTGGGCAGCCAGCCCGGCTGGGGGCCCCAGCTAGCCCGGCCACCTGTGCCATGCCGTGCCGGGCATTGCGAGTGCGTCCTCGGGCTGGGGCACCATCTCCAAGGGGGAAGGAGGTTCCCTTGGCTCAGGCCAGGGGCTGATCTTGGATTTCTCTTGCTGAGGGAGCCTCGAGAACAGAGGACTGAGTTCATCCTTTCCCTCAGTCTTTAGCACGTCATCTGTACTGACCAGGTAAGACCCTTCTGTGTGATTTAGTTATCTGGTCGCTTTAAGTTCTGTCCCCTCCCCCTAGATGTTCTCCATTCTGTCCAGGGACGTCCCTGTCCCCCCCGCCTCTGGCAAAGAATCCTCTGCCCGGAGTCGGCTCACTCCCCCAGGTGCTGGCCAGGTGTTCAGTTCAGTCCTAGGAGCCCCCACTCTGCTTTTTTTTTTTTTTTTAAGTTTATTTTGAGAGCAAGAGGGAACGTGCCTGCAACGGGGAGGGGCAGAAAAAGCGGGAGAGAGAATCCCAAGCAGGTTCCTCAACGTCCGCGCGGAGCCCGACATGGGGCTCCAACTCACAAACCGTGAGATCGTGACCTGAGCCAGAATCAAGAGCCGGAGGCTTAGCTGGCTGAACAGCCCAGGCACCCCCCTCCCCTCTGCTTTTTATTGGGCCTCATGTCAGATGCCTCGGGGGGTACCCTCCTTCTCCTGCTGAGTTGGCCGAGGGCCCGAGCCGCCCGGTGACCTGGTGGGGGGCTCATCGCAGTCCTGACACCTCACCACGCTGTTGTGAGTGGTCAGCAAGGGTAGGGGTGGGGTTACAAGGAACCCCAGAACTGTCCATCCTGCCTGGAGGGAGGTCTACCTTGTGCTTCCTGGAGGGGCTGGTGTTGGACATGGCCTCGGTCAGCAGCTGAGCTAGACCTGCAAATCCTTAGCAGGGACTCGGCAAGGGCACTGAGCCCAAGGCATCCGCTGCTTAGAGTTTCCAGCGGCTTGTGGTCTTTTTTCAGCCTTTGCTCCCAGGAGCGTAGAGGGAAGGTCGGGGGACCTGAGCCCTGCTTGGGCCCTCCCCTCCTGGCCCGTCCCCCTTCTCCTCACTCCTCTGGGCTCTGTCCCTCTGCTTCTCTGCACACTTGTATGTTTTTCCCAGTGAACAGATGAGCAGGCAGGGCTCCAGAGAGGGCAAGTGGCGTATCTGGGAGTCCCACAGCCCATCACACTGGCATTGAGCTGGCGTCACCCACTTCTTAAGTCAGCCCCTGCATCTCTGGTTCCTGGCGCCTGACCCTGGCCCTAGAACAAAGGCTTGTTACAGGCAGGTCCGCCCTGCTCGGATCCCCAAATCCCAGGCGGCTGGGCAGTGCCCTCTGCTGGCGGTGGCTGGGAATTTGAGGACACTGGTCCACAGCTGTCCACCCAGACAGACGTCAACTCTCTGGCCTGGGAAGGGAACCTTCCAACCAGGGCAGGCAGTGGAGAGTCCTGGCTCCATTTTACAGTTGGGGAAACCAAGGTGCCACGTGACAGGCTTCCCCACACCCACATGTCTGCATCTCTGCTTTGGGCCGGTTCCCCTCCTTAACCCCTTTCTGCCTTGGTTTCCCCACGTTACCCTAGAAAGCTGCCATCTTCCTCCGCTTACGCAGAGGAAGCAAAGAAGCATAAATGTGACTCCCCTACGAGAGAGGCACTGTCTGCTCCCCCTGCGCCCTCAGCCCCGCTCCCAGAACTGCGGATTCTGCCACTTGCCCTTGAGTCTCTCCTGGAATCCGCCAAATCTCTCTCCTTTCTTGCCACCCCCTCCCTCCTCATCACCCCTCTGCCTCCTGTGACTTCCACTGGCTGAGCACCCGGCTGATCCATGACCAAGATAATCAGATTATCTCAGGTCCGGAATAATCTATTCCATATGGCTCGCCAACTCAGAGGCTCCGGGAGCTAAAGGTGTGAGGACAGGGGGCGATCTTAGTTGGAAGGGTCTCCCTGGGAGCCTTGGGGCCTCAGCTGGGAGGCTGCTGGGGAAGGAGGGAGGTGGCAGAGAAGTCGGGGGCCTTCCTGCTGAGCCCCCTGACTGCTTTGGGGCTCCAGGTGGCCGCAGCCACATCCACCCGTGACCCACGGGGGCTTAGGAACCATGATGGGGGGCTGGACGCTCCCAGTGCTTTCTCCACTCTCTGGATTGGGGTGGGGGTGGCCACGCCACTATAGGGCACTGCTTCTCAAAAGTGGCCGAGCTTCATAATTCTGGGGGAGGCGGTACTTTTCTTTCTTTCCTTTTTAATGTTTATTTTTGACAGAGGGAGATAGAGCACGAGCAGGAGAGGGCCAGAGAGAGAGAGGGAGACACAGAATCCGAAGCAGGCTCCAGGCTCTGAGCGGTCAGCACGGAGCCTGACACGGGGCTAGAACTCACGAACTGTGAGATCATGACCTGAGCCCGTCGGACGCTTAACCGACAGAGCCCCCCAGGCGCCCCGGACATGGTACTTTTCATACCCAGATTCTCCAGCTCTGGTGCAGCAGGACCAGGGTGGGTGTGGAAACCTTTTTATTCTTACGTCTCCCATGGTCCCTGTGACTTGTGACAAGATGTTGTGGGCACTTGAGGTCTCTGGGGAAATCTCCTCCCACGCCAGCACCCTCACTCTTGGGGCTGCCTCTGGGAGGTAGGGGGCCCCCACGTCTTCCAGAAGAGACAGGAGAGGTGGTGGGGAGGAGAGAACCCGGGCTTTGGCCCCACACACAGGCAAACGGGCCCCAGCTCTGCCCCTGCTAGCCACGTGACCTAGAACAACCTCCCTACATCCCTCACATACAAAGGGAGGCAGAGACGCCCACATCGCCACGTGGTTGTCAGCTGTGACCCAGCCAGGCCCCAGCGACGGCAGCAAGCGTGCCCGTGGGTGTTGCCCAAAGCCCCGTCCGTATAATCTGATCCGATCCTTACAATATGTCAGCACAGCAGGCATTACCCCCTGGCCCAGAGGCAGAAGCTGTGTGGGCCCCGAGATGGAGAGTGAGTTACCCACATGACACAGGTGCTACCTGGCAGGACGGGGACTCTATTCTGACCCACGCTGGCCACACTCCAGAGGGGTGTTCTAGGCTGCCTGGAGGTGGCAGCTCCTTAAACAACAATGAAGGGGCTGCCTCGGGTGGGTGCTGGGGTGTGGTGGGAAGATCTCAGCAAGCAGGGGCACCTGAATTAGGAGCTTCCCAGGAGATGCGCCTGCTGATGCTAAGCAGGCTGGCGGTACAGGGGGCTGCTTCCTTCTCCTGGGGCCTCTGGCTCCGGCGGGCCAGGGATTAGGGGCTCCAAGGGGCTATTGACATAGCACCTTTGATTAGCACTCCTGTGTCAGAAGGGCTGGCCGGGAAATGAGGGCATTGAGGCTGGGGGGGGGGGCGGTGTCCAGGACCCAGGCCGGGCCGAGGAGCGGGCTGGTTCCTAGCGGGAAGGCTGAGAGACCCCGGCCCCCCACCAGGGAGGATGCCGCCCTGCTCTGCCCGCCCCCACCCCGGCCAAGGACCGCAACTGAACTCTCACCTCTGCTCAGTGGGGCTGCCCCGAGGCCTCATTTCCCAGCCTTACACGTTGGCAGGCGAAGGCAGGCTCGGGCCAGGGGAGCGGGAGCCACTGGCACCGGCACTTGTCAAAACACAGGCCCCAGAGGTGTGAAGTCCTCACCCCAGCGGGAGGGCGTGTGGGCCCTGCAGCCCGGAGAACTCATTAACGGGGGCAGCTCCCAAATGAACCCACAGGAGAGGCTGGCGATAAGGAGATCAAAGGTGATGGGGGGAGAGGAAAAAGGGAGGCGACTGACAGGAGGTGGTGGAGCCCAGGCCCCAGGTTGGGGGGGGGGGTCCCTCCTCTTCCCCAGCTTAGCTCCATCGGGCCCACTGGCCGTGGCCCTTGTACAAACTGGGCCTGGACACCCCAAGGGCAGCAGGAGAGGGAGGGACTCCCAGGTGGCAGCCTTTAGGGCTGAAGACGCCAAGGTTGGGGTCGGGGGTGGAACCCTGCCATCTGCCCCACCTCTCTCATGCCCTTTTTGTGGGCTCTTTGACTCCACACTGGCCCCGGGACCTTTTTAGCCCTCCTTCAGCCTGCCATGCACCGCTCACGGTGTCCTCCCCTGCTCCAGACCTCTTGGTGGTTCCCGGGCAGGTGCCCGAGGGATGTCAAACCTCAGGTCCCAGATGTGAGAATCCTCAGGAGACAGAGCTGCGTTTTTTCAGGATAAACAGTCTGCCTCCCACACACACGGCCTGTTGTCCAAAACATGTCTGGTTGATTTTGTGCTTTTACGATAACAAACCGGCACCGGTGGTTTCCTCTGGACACAGAATGGCAGGCCTCAGAGGCGGGGATAGTAATGAACTTTGTTACACCCTTCATTACTTATTGAGCTTTTGACTTTCCGGTCACACGCACATGCTGTATTTTCAGAGATGAGAGTAAAGCAAAAGGGTGGCTGATTGCCTAGGAGTTTTGGGTTGTGCTGAGTTTCCTTAATTAGCTACAAAGTGGAAATCAGAAATCTGTGGGGATTGGAGGGATTTTTTTCTTTTTTTGACATTCAGAAGGTTGGCAGCAGAGGCTCTGAGCCCTCTCAGATGCCATCCCTCCTGCTTGATGGGTCTTTATTCTGCACCCCACCCCCCCACCCCCACCCCTTGCCTGAGTGCACAACATACTCTACCAAGTCCCAACTGTTTGTCCCCTTGGGTCCGGTGGGATCAAAAGAGCCCAGCCACGGGGCTGCAATACCAGCTTCTTAGCTTGGATCTGGAGCCCCAGGAGGGCATCCATCGAGCAGGGTCCAAAAGGAGACCCTACTGACAGCTTCAAGCTGGGAGGGCTCTCCTGGACCAGACTCTCCTTGGGAATGGGTCCTACGGCAGCTCCCCTTCTCCCCAGGGGTGGGTTGGGACTGCCTCTCCTGGATGTGACCGTGGGCGTAAGCATTCTGGGCCCGCTGGGACAGACTGCAGAGGAAGGTGCTGGAAGAAGCCGAGGGCAGGAGAAGATAAAAGAGGCGAGGGCGGGGGACGGTGGGGGGCAGAGATGCCCAGGGAGAAGCTGCTAAACCACTTGGCCTTCTTTGCTACAGACCAGCTCACCCGGCAGTCACAGGGCTAGAAGGCATTGGGGATGCAAAATGTTAGACCCCTCACACTGGAAGAGACCCTACATACCGCTTCTCTTGAAGACGTGCTACACACCAGGTACTTCAGTCTAGGTGGACAACAGACATCTGTGCATGAAGTAGCTATCATGACAAGGTGTATAAACTCAAACTCCTGAGGGATCAGGCAGGCAGCATCGGTTCCTTGAGATTTCCTACGTAGACAGTCTTGTTGCGAGTGGAGACGGTTCAGTCTCTTCCTTTCCAATCTGTATGCTTTTCTTTTTTTGCACAAGCCAGGCCCTCCGGCGCACTGTCGAATAGGCCTGGGGAGGAGCAGGCATCCCCTCCTGGTTCTCAACATTATGGGAAAGCAAGCATTCACTCTTCCACTATTTACTGTGATATTAGCTGTGGGCTCTTTGTGGATGCCTTTTATCAGGTTGAGACGGTTCCCCTCTATTGCTAGTTGGCTGAGAAGTTTTATTACGGAGGGGTATGAATTTTGTTATGTGCATTTTTCCATGTCGTGTCCACTCACATTTCGATGGCAAAACCTGATATACCTGCCCCCAAATGGTAGGACGCCAACTGGTGGCCAGTGGTGGCAGCTTGCCAAGCCCTTGATCCTGCCAGGGAGAAGGTGCCCTAGAGGGCCTGAGGCTTCCCCTCCCTCAGCTCACACGGTCCAGCAACGTGGCCATACTTGGCCAGCTTGTTGCATTTGCCTGGGATAGTTTCCTCATAGTGCTCCCTCCGTCCCCCCACCCCCGATCACCACCACCAGGTAAGGCCACGTCCAGGACCGGTCTGCCTCAGAGGAGAAATGGATTACTGCTCCTTTCACCTCTAGCAGGGATCAGGGCCCCACTCCGGGTCCCCATCCTATTCATTCTGCAGACCTGGCTGCAGTATGCCTCAAGGCTCCCGTTATACAAACTGGGAACGAATTTGCAAGAAAGCGTAAGAATCTGCATAAGGTCCCAACAGGTGAAGGCAGCCCCAAGCCCAGGTACTGTACTTCCAGTTCCCCGGACCGCGCTTCCTCTGACCTGCTGGGCTGGCCCAACACGCCAGGCAGCGCGGGCAAGAGGCCCCAGTGGCTGGCTCCGGTGCCCATGCGAGGGCCCAGGTGGGGCCGACCTGGGGCGGCCAAGGGGCCCGCACCTTCAGCACCCCCCGTTGGTTCAAAGGGTATGGCCCCGCCCCCTCCAGGCCCCGAGCCCGCTTTGAAGTGCTGATGCGGCCTGGAAAGGGCCACTTCACACCTCGGGCTCGGGATAAAGCGGTCGCCGGGCGCCGGTCCGCAGATGCGCCGCCGCCGCCATGGCCCAGTCCCTGTGCCCGCCGCTCTCCGAGTCCTGGCTCCTCTTCCCGGGTTGGGGCCCGCCTCGGCCTCCGCCGCCCTCCGACAGGGACTGCGGCTGCTCCCCCGCCTCGTCCCCGGACTCCTGGGGCAGCGTCCCGGCCGGCAGCCCCGAGCTGAGCCCCGGACGGCCCGGCACCCACGCGGCCGCCGGAGCCCGGGGCGCAGGGAGGCGCGGCGCGCGCAGCAGCCGCCTGGGCTCCGGGCAGCGGCAGAGCGCCAGCGAGCGCGAGAAGCTGCGCATGCGCACGCTCGCCCGCGCCCTGCACGAGCTGCGCCGCTTTCTGCCGCCGTCCGTGGCGCCCGCCGGCCAGAGCCTCACCAAGATCGAGACGCTGCGCCTGGCCATCCGCTACATCGGCCACCTGTCGGCGGTGCTGGGCCTCAGCGAGGAGAGCCTGCAGCGCCGGCGCCGGCGGCGCAGCGACGCGGCGGTGCCTCGGGGCTGCCCGCTCTGCCCCGACGGCGGCCCCGCGCAGACGCAGGTGCGGGTGGAGGCGCGCGCCCAGCTTCTGGGCTCAGCCGCCAGCCCCTCCGCGTCCTGGGGGTCCCCGCCGGCCTGTCTCGGAGAACTAGCGGCGCCGCAGCCGCGCGACCCGCCGGTGCTTTATGACGAGGCGGCGTGTTCGGAATCGCAGGCAATGGAGCCGAGCCCCTCGTCTCCGGTTAGTACTTCCTTCCCCGCGCGGGACTCTCTCCCCCCACCCACGGGGCCATCGTGGGTGCTGCTACCTGTCGTCCGCGTCCGCCGCTCACAGGCCTCCTGCGGCATCCCCGCCGGCAGCCTGGCCTTGTTTGCTTGCTGTCCCGAGCAGCGTAGCTAGTGTGCCTGGGGCGCTCAAGCGGCGAGGGGAGGGAGAGGACACGCAGGGGACAGGCTCTTGTGCCCGAGGGGAACCTACGAGCGCGGACACCCACGCGTGGCGGCCAGCGCTGAAGGTAACTCTATACCCTCTCCCCCCAGCTCTTTCCCGGCGACGTGCTGTCCCTGCTGGAGACCTGGATGCCCCTCTCGCCCCTGGAGTGGCCACCGGCCTGAGTCGAAGTGACGACGTACAATTGGCGCCCTGTGAGCATCGAGGCCCTTTTGGCTTTCAGCACCTTCAGAACGGTCCCTCTCCAGACTCCCTTTCCTAGGAGAGGGCACCTGCGATACTGGCATGGGCATTCCTGAGAGCGAGAGCCCGTCCCCACCCAAGACAACTCTCCCCAGCCCCTCCGGCAATGGAGGAACCCATAGGTTGACCCTTGGAGGCAGGCAGGGGGCGCCTGCCTACTATGTATTTATTTATTTGTGAATAAACTGTGCTGGTGTCAGTTGACCGTTTCTTCTTCCTTCGCATGGACACAAAGCTCCCTCCCCTTCTCCAAAGAAGAACCTAGGAGAATTAAGAGAGTTTCTGGCAGTCTTCAGCCCTCAAAGCACAAAGGCCCAGACCCTTTCCCCTTTGCCCTGGCTTAGCCTGTCCTATTCCAGGAAGGCCAGCCTGGAGGGGGAAGATGCTGTATGTGAGAAAGTGGTAGCCGTGGAGCCTGTCCCCCTTTTCCTTGAACCTGGTGGGAGGTGCATTAAAAGCAAAGTATCTGTGTAGAAAATACGTTTTCTTAGTACTTACTGTGCATCATCAGGTCCTGTACACATTTTATGCCCAAATAACGATTTTACTGAGGGTCAGCACTCAGGGTCGGTATGAATTCAGAATCCCAAGTTCTCCTCCCTGGTCAGGTTTTGCCAGCTCTGGGGTCTGAGAGGACACCAGCTCCAAGGACTCATTCCATGCATCCCAAGTCCTTATTCCCCTTGTGCTGGAGCTTTGTGGCCTGGACCTTGGGATTTTCTTATCTCCCTTCACTCTGCTTTCTCTTCCAGGTGGGCTAGGGACATTAACATTTTATGAGTCAGTCCCGAGTTAACTGTGACCTCCCAGAGGCCTAGCTAGAGTGGAGAGGCTCATGGGGTTGCCTCCAAATCCACATAGCTGACCTGGAACCACACTCGTGTCTGCATTGCTGGGTTCAGATCAGGGATGCAGTGTATGGGGAAGAAGGAAGCCTTGACCCAGAAGGGGCCTGGCTTGGCTCAAGGGGTCTGGTAAGCAGTCAAGCCTTGTGGGGGAGTTGAGGTGAGGCTAGGGGATGTAGCCTCTGCCCAAGGGTCCCCCAGCCCTCTATGGATACCAAGTTCTCCCCTCCCTGCCAAGCAACTTTGAAACACAGGCCTTAGCATTTGTTTTTTATAGTAGCTTTATTGAGATATAGTTTACATACCATGAAATTCAACCTTATAATTCAGTGACTTTAGTATATTCGTAGTAATGCAACCATCACCACTGTCTAAATCGAGAACATTTTCATCACGGGGGAAAGAAACCCTGTGCCCATTAGCAGGTGCTCCCCATGACCCCACCCCCCACCCCCACCCCTCTCCAGCCCAGGCATCTACCTTCTGTCTCCATAGATTGGCCGGTTCCGGACATTTTGTGTAACTGGAATCACACAATCGAGGCCTTTTGTGCCCTGCTTCTTTCATTTAACGTTTTCCGGGTTTATCCGTGTGGCCTAGGTGCATCAGTATTTCATTTCTTTTTATTGGCCAGTGATAACTCCATTGCACGGATATACCACGGTTTATCTGTTTATCCGTCGGTACGGGTAGGTTTGTTTTGAAACCACCTCAGAGATCAGTTCCAGTGCTCGGGCCCAGGCCGGGAGGGGCAGGAATTCGGCGTGGCCGGGGGCACCGCTGTGACGTTCAGGCGTCCAGGCGCACGCACCCTGGCCGGCGTTTGGCCGCACAGAGCGGGATCCAAAGGCAGAGGCCCTGCAGGGGGGCTGACCTCACACCTCCGCTGATCACCCCCTTTCCCACACCTCGCCCCTCATCTTGCTCTCCCCTCCCAGGACCCTAACTGGAGCAGAGCGAGAAGTCTTTTCCAGGGGCCCTACCCAAGTTAGAAAATCTGTTTGCATGGCAAAGGCCCTGCGGTTTCGGATGGGGAATTAAAGTTATTAGCAAGTCTTTTCACAGATAAGTGGGGCTCATCGGCCAGCGCCCTCCCCTGCGGAGAGCATTCTCCTCCTTCTCGGAGCCGGCGAGGCCCACTGTTTATCAGCACCTCGGTGTGAATTTTCATTAACACGTCTCTGCTAATAAGACGGAGGACGGCGGATGGGAAGGGGGCTCCTCCCACCTCTCCTGCGCCTGCGCCCGCGCCCCCTCGCTGGGCCGGCGCCGCCCGCCCCCCGGGAGGAGACCCTGTGTACGCGTCCCAAGGCCTACGTCAGTGAGCACCGTCCAGGTAGGTGACAGCGTGCGCTCGCTCGGTTCTCAGCACCTGTGACGAGTGGCCAGTTGGTGGGAGAGTTAAGGAAGGAAGAGGCTAGCCGACGCGCCGGAGCGGAGGGTGGGTGGCCGCTTTGGCTGGGGACCCGGATGTGAGTGCGGCGCCTGTGTGCCTCCCCCGGGGCGCACGGTTTAGGCGACAGCTGAACGCCGGCCTGTCTCTGGGACGGAGGCTAGGTGGTGGCACCTCACCCGGGGCCCTGCCAGGGTGCCCTGGCCTGGCGCGGCGAGGGCGCGTGCCTGCTGGAAGGCGGGAGCCGGAGCGTGGCGTGGGCACTGGGTGCCCCACGGGGCCGCTGGCCCGCGGCGCTGCGTCCTTCGGAAGAGCTGCTGTCCCGGCCGGCCGGGTCGGATGGGCAGAGCGGTTGGTTACCCGAGCCGGGCTCTGTGTTAAAGGCTTTCAATTCACCGTCTAACCTCAAGTCGCCGCAGGTGAGGCGGGCAGGTGTGTGCGCTTATACCTATTTAACAGATCGGGACACTAAAGCACAGAAAACAGGGCATTTTTCACAAAGTTAGTACCCGGCCGTTGGGACGGGGACAACGGTGGGCGGCAGTTGACCAGTCAGGTGTTTGGAACAGTCCTGGCGGGCAAGCGTGTGTGTTGGGGGGGGGGGGAGGCTGGGGGTGTAAAATAAGGCCCCACTGCACCGTGGCCACCAGGTCATTGCCGGCAGCGAACATTCTGCCTACTGAGCCTAGATGTTGCTCCCGCTGGGGAAACTGTACTGTGTAGGTGCTGGTTGGGCCAGGTTCTAAGGCAGGGCAGCTAAGCTGACGGCTCTGTATTCAAGACATTGATTCAAGGACAGGCTGCAGGGGTCACAGTGTGGACCCCCCCCCTCCCGCCGGGCGGGGATGGGGGAGGTGGTCATGAGTTGTCTGCATGGGCCCGTCCTAAGGTCCTAGGCGTAGGACTGAGGGGGGGGGGTCCCCTGCCTTGGGTGGGTGGCTGGTGCGTCTGGAGGAGGGCCAGCCCGGTGTCCCTCTGGCCACACGGTACCAAATAAGCAGGTCCGTCCAAAGGGCATGTGGATGCGCCAGGATTTTGCAAGGGCCTGGATCTGGAGAACCAGGTGGCCCCGGGCTGGGGAGGGAAGCTAGCCTTAACCGCTAAGCCCCACTTACCCCGGAGTGAGGCCAGGAGCCCACCCTGACCCCCCACATGTCATCCCTGCATTTGCACAACCCTAAGGGCCCTACCTCCCAAATGTTGTGCCTTGGGTGCTCCTTCCACTCACACTGGTTCCAGCCTCCCCTGAGGAGACCCAGGGTTCTTGGTGCTTCTGAGGGGTCCCTTTGCCCAGTGGGCAAGCTCCTCTTTGGGGACCGCTGGTGCACCAGCCCCGAGTGGGGCTAGAGCCGTGGGTCCCCAGCTCAGCGTGGCTCAGGCCCCTTCCACCCATTCCCCGGAGCCTTGCCAGGCCCTCTGCCCTCCACCCTCCTCTCTTCCCCCTCCTCCCTCCCTTGGACCTGGCCTGTGAGGCTTCTTTCGAATGCCCCAGCTCCCCTCTCCCCTTCCTGCCCTCCCCACACACACTAGGAGATGGGGAGGTGGCCTGGTGTTGGCAACACGTGACTTTGGAGAGTGGACAGGGCCACCTCTGAGGTCTTGGCCAAGCTTAGCACCCCTCCTGCCTTCTTCCCCTGAGGTCTGGCATTTTTCTTTCTTCAGACAGTGCTCTCCCCTCCTTAGCTTCAGTGGGCACCCCCTCTGCATTGCTCCAGGGATGGGCACGTGACACAGGCCTGCACGGTCAGCACCGAGTGGTTCAGGCATGAGACCACATTTGGGCCAGTGAGAAGCAGGCTCCGGACTTTGCTGGAACCATCAAGAAAGGGACATTTGCGAATATACATTCTTCTCCAGTTCATATGGAACGTTCTCCAGAATAGATCACATACTGGGACACAAATCAGCCCTCAACAAGTACAAAAAGATCGAGATCATACCGTGCATATTTTCAGACCACAACGCTGTGAAACTCGAAATCAACCACAAGAAAAAATTTGGAAAGATAACAAATACTTGGAGACTAAAGAACATCCTACTAAAGAACAAATGGGCTAATCCAGAAGTTAAAGAGGAAATTAAAAAGTACATGGAAACCAATGAGAATGACAACACCACAGCCCAAAACCTCTGGGACACAGCAAAGGCAGTCATAAGAGGGAACTATATAGCAATCCAGGCCTTCCTAAAGAAGGAAGAAAGGTCTCAGATATACAACCTAACCTTACACCTTAAAGAGCTGGAAAAAGAACAGCAAATAAACCCCAAACCAGCAGAAGACAGTAAATAATAAAGATTAGAGCAGAAATCAATGCTATTGAAACCAAAAAACCCAGTAGAACAGATCAATGAAACCAGAAGCTGGTTCTTTGAAAGAATTAACAAAAAATCACCCCCTAGCCAGATTGATCAAAAAGAAAAAGGAAGGGACCCAAATAAATAAAATGAAGAATGAAAGAGGAGAGATCACAACCAACGCTGCAGAAATACAAACAATAATAAGAGAATATGGTGAGCAATTATATGCCAATAAAACGGGCAATCTGGAAGAAATGGACAAATTCCTAGAAACATATACACTACCAAAACTGAAACAGGGATAGAAAATTTGGACAGACCCATAACCAGTAAAGAAATTGAATTAGTAATCAAAAATTTCCCAAAAAACAAGAGTCCAGGACCAGATGGCTTTCCAAGGGAATTCTACCAAGCATTTAAGAAAGAGTTAACACCTATTCTCTTGAAGCTGTTCCAAAAAATAGAAATGGAGGGAAAACTTCCAAACTCTTTCTATAAAATCAGCATTATCTTGATTCCAAAACCAGACAAAGACCCCATGAAAAAGGAGAACTATAGACCAATTTCCCTGATGAACATGGATGCAAAAATCTTCAACAAGGTATTAGCCAACCAGATCAAACAATACATTAAAAAAATTACCACGACCAGGTGGGACTTATACCTGGGATGCAGGGCTGGTTCAATATCTGCAAAACAACGTGATTCATCACATCAATAAAAGAAAGGACAAGAACCACATGATCCTCTCAATAGATGCAGAGAAAGCATTTGACAAAATACAGCATCCTTTCTTGATAAAAACCCTCAAGAAAGTAGGGAGAGAAGGATCATACCCCAAGATCACAAAAGCCATATATGAATGACCCAATGCTAATATCATCCTCAATGGGGAAAAACTGAGAGCTTTCCCTCTCAGGTCAGGAACAACACAGGGATGTCCACTCTCACCACTGTTATTCTACGTAGTATTGGAAGTCTTAGCCTCAACAATCAGACAACACAAAGGAATAAAAGGCATCCAAATCAGTCAGGAGGAAGTCAAACTTTCACTCTTGGCAGATGACATGATACTCTATATGGAAAACCCTAAAGATTCCACCAAAAAACTGCTAGAACTGATCCATTGAATTCAGCAAAGTTGCAGGATATAAAACCAATGCACAGAAATCAGTTGCATTCCTATACACCAACAATGAAGCAACTGAAAGAGAAATCAAGGAATCAATCCCATTTATAATTGCACCAACACCTGTAAAATACCTAAGAATAAATCAAACAGGTGAAAAATCTATACACTGAAAACTATAGAAAGCTTATGAAAGCAATTGAAGAACACACACACACACACAAAGGAAAAAATATTCCATGCTCCTGGATAAGAAGAACAAATATTGTTAAAATGTCAATACTACCCAAAGCAATCTACATATTCAATGCAATCCCTATCAAAATAATACCAGCATTCTTCACAGAGCTAGAACAATCCTGAAATTTGTGTGGAACCAGAAAAGACCCTGAATAGCCAAAGCAATCTGGAAAAAGAAAACCAAAAAAGGAGGCATCACAATCCCAGACTTCAAGCTGTATGACACTTTTTTTTTTGTTTATTTATTTTTGACAGAGTGTGAGCAGGGTAGAGGCAGAAAGAGAGAGAGAGGGAGAGAGAGAATCTGAATCAGGCTCCAGGCTCTGAGCTGTCAGCACAGAGCCTGATGTGGGGCTTGAACTCATGAACCGGGAGATAATGACCTGAGCCAAAGTAGACGCTTAACCGACTGAGCCACCCAGGCGCCCCTCAAACTGTATTGCAAAGCTGTAATCATCAAGACAGTATGGTACTGGCACAAAAACAGAAACTCAGATCAATGGAACAGAATAGAGAACACAGAAATGGACCCGCAAACGTATTGCCAACTAATCTTTGACAAAGCAGGAAAGAATATCCAATGGAGTAAAGACAGTCTTTTCAAGTGGTGCTGGGAAAACTGGGCAGTGACATGCAGAAGAATGAACCTGGACCACTTTCTTATACCATACACAAAAATAAACTCAAAATAGATGAAAGACCTCAATGTAAGACGGGAAGCCATCAAAATCCTTGAGGAGAAAGCAGGCAAAAACCTCTTTGACCTCAGCCGCGGCAACTTCTTACTCAACACATCTCTGGAGGCAAGGGAAACAAAAGCAAAAATGAACTATTGGAACTTTTTATCAAGATAAAAAGCTTCTACACAGTGAAGGAAACAATCAGCAAAACTAAAAGGCAACCGACAGAATGGGAGAAGATATTTGCAAATGACATATCAGATAAAGGGTTAGTATCCAAAATGTATAAAGAACCTATCAAACTCCACACCCAAAAAACAAGTAATCCAGGGAAGAAATGGGCAAAAGACATGAATAGATACTTCTCCAAAGAAGACATCCAGATGGTCAACCGACACATGAAAAAATGCCCAACATCACTCATCATCAGGGAAATAGAAATCAAAACCACAATGAGATACCACCTGACACCTGTCAGAATGGCTAACATGAACAACTCAGGCAACAACAGATGTTGGCGAGGATGCGGAGAAAGAGGATCTCTTTTGCATTGTTGGTGGGAATGCAAGCTGGTGCAGCTACTCTGGAAAACGGTATGGAGGTTCTGCAAAAAATTAAAAATAGGACTACCCTACTACCCGGCAATTGCACTACTAGGCATTTATCCAAGGTATACAGGTGTGCTGTTTTGAAGGAGCACATGCACCCAATGTTTATAGCAGCACTATCGACAATAGCCAAAGTATGGAAAGAGCCCAAATGTCCATCGATGGATGAATGGATAAAGAAGATTTTGGTATTATATACATATAATATATATATGTATGTATGTAATGGAGTATTACTTAGCAATCAAAAAGAATGAAATCTTGCCATTTGCAACTACATGGATGGAACTAGAAGGTATCATGGTAAGCGAAATTAGAGAAGGACAAATATCATAGGACTTCACTCATATGAGGACTTTAAGACACAGAACAGATGAACGTAAGGGGAGCAAAAATAATATAAAAACAGGGAGGGGGACAACACATAAGAGACTTAAATATGGACAACAAACAGAGGGTTACTGGAGGGGGTGTGGGAGGGGGGATGGGCTAAATGGGTAAAGGAATCTATTCCTGAAATTATTGTTGCATTATATGCTAACTAACTTGGATGTAAATTTAAAAAATAAATACAATAAAACATTTTTAGGGGCGCCTGGGTGGCGCAGTCGGTTAAGCGTCCGACTTCAGCCAGGTCACGATCTCGCGGTCCGTGAGTTCGAGCCCCGCGTCAGGCTCTGGGCTGATGGCTCAGAGCCTGGAGCCTGCTTCCGATTCTGTGTCTCCCTCTCTCTGCCCCTCCCCCGTTCATGCTCTGTCTCTCTCTGTCCCAAAAATAAATAAACGTTGAAAAAAAAAATTAAAAAAAAAAAAACATTTTTAAAAATTAAAATAAACTTTAAAAAAGTAAAAAATAAATAAAAGAAAGGGACACTTCCTGTGGGTGCTGTCGGCAGTCATGTTGCCACCCAAGCAAAGGGCATCAAAACAGAGATGGAGAGAGATTCCTGTTGTTACTCAGCACCTGGACCCGGCTCCCCAGAAAGCATTACGTGCTACATTACGTGAGCCAACCCTAAAGTTCGTTTGAGAGCTGGGTCTCTGACACTTGATGTTGGAAAAGCCCATTAGGACTTGATACGGGCTGTTCCGAGCAGTGACCTGAGCCTCCATTTTCCTTCTGTACAATGGGGATAATGATCATCTGTACATCTCACAAGGTGTACTTGTAAAGCAGACACATCACAGCAGGTGCCCCATCACTGTTAGTCCTCTGTTACATTTAGGGGGTGTGCGAGGCCAAGGCCATCATCCTGAGTTTTCCTCCCTCATCTCAAAAGGAAGTCAGTGCCTCCTGTTTAGAGGAACAGGACCCGTTGGTGTAAAGGTTATTTTTGCTGCTGTTTTTTGTTTCCACGGGCAGGAGAATGAGGGGCGGAGCGCCTCAGGTGGGAACCTCTTCATCCGGGGACGTGCTGCCGGTCAGCACCAGCACCGTGAAGGAGGGATCAGGACAGTGAGGAGCATGTGTGTCCCAAGGGAGGAGATGGATGGGGACACAAAAGGAGATGCCTGTCACCAACCCCGCGTGCAGTTGACCACGGGGAGGCCTGGACGTGTCAACCACCTGCAGTTCTCAGAGACACCACACAGTGTCCTCGGAGAGGCAGGCATAGGCCTTGAGCTGCGGGGACCCCTCCAGCTGGTTTTCCTGGGAAGGGCAGTTTCCAGAAAAGAGAGGCACCTCTCTGACCCCATCCTGTCCCCCAGCCACCCCACCCACCCAGGGTCCCAGGCCACAGTTCCTGCCTGCCACCTCGCCTCTCAGACCCGTGTGACCTCAGGCGGTCACCCAACCTCTGATCCTCCACAGCCTCTCCGAAGCAATTCCAGGAAGGTTGTGTATGAGCCAGCTCAGAGAGGGAGAGGAAGTGGGTGGGGAGAAAGAGGGCCACATAGCAGCTGGGGTGGCCTGGGGTCTTGGTCATTTGAGCAAAGTGGCTCTCCTGGGCTTAGAAGGCGAGTGTCCCTCACACGGCCTAGGACTGGGTCTTGCTGGGGTCTGGACTGGGTGGGAACAAAAGGACACACACCACAGTGACTTTGGAGTCTGGAAACAATAGCACTGTTTATTGGGGTGACATCTGCCCACCCGAGGGCTCTGACAAGCGGCTTAGGGTTGGAGGCTCCCCAGATCATCCCTCTCCCCTTGCTGAGGTCCCAGACTGCCCGTCTAGGCCCCTGGAGGCCTCTGTCACCTTGTCTCTTGGCCTCGGAGCATCCCGGGGCGAAGCCTGCCTGCCGCCAACCTTGCAGAGAGCCCAGTCACTTCCTGGAGGTCTCTCTCTGGAGAAGCAGGGAGTACCTGTGAAGCCGGGTCCAGTGCTCCTGCTCTTTCACCTTCTTCTCCAGCTTCTGGAACCTGTGGGCCACACAGGTGGAGATGAGAGGAAGCCGCTTTGTGCCTCGTCACCCCCCTGCCGCCCGGCTCCAAGGTCCCCGGGGCAGACCTTGACCGCCCTGTGCTAATCTAAGAGCCTCTCCGAGTGGCTCATCTGCGGCACGACTGTGTCCTCGGGGCTCCACCCGGTGCAGGGCCAGTACTCGAAACACCTTTACTGCGTGACGACGGGGCCTGCGTGCTGCGGGAGGCGCCCCACGGAAGGCGCGGTACCACGGGGGACTCACGGTCTGTGCGCGTGGACCACCGTTAGCCACGTCAGGATGCCCACACCTCCAGGGAGCAGACGCCGCTAGAGCATCGAGTGTCACCGGCTGGACTCCCAAGACCCGACCTTGACTGCCCACCTGCTCAAACTTACCGACCTTTGTCCCACATTCTTCCTTAAATTCTTTCCAGCTTCTCTCTTAACTCAGGCAAAAGACCCAAAGGGCATAACATCCCGAGAAGGAAACCAGAACCGCCCCGCCGGCAATAACGACTGACAGCCCAGACAGAGTTCTGGAGGCCCGGCCCACCAGACCAGTCTGAACTTAACCCCCGGCTCACGCCTGCGCACACGGGACCGTGCGGTGACCCAGGGAGGGACCAGCGGTTACCTTTACTTCATCATAATACTAAAATCTGCACCGAGGGGGGGCTCGTCTCATTTACATGACATACAAAGCATATGTGTAGACGTGTTTCCTTAGGGCGTGTGCAGGACCGCATGCCCACCTCTGCGTACAGTGACAAGGCTTCTCTAACCCTCAGTTTCAGGAACCCACCCACCCCTGCTCTGAGAGTCACGGCTTTTGAAAGTTATTCCCGGTGATGTCCTTATCCACTACGAATAAAGTTTCCCTTGTGCACAGTTCACCTGCTGTAGTTTGTCTGTGTGACCATCACCACGGGGTGAACTCCCACTGGTTTGGTTACGCTGGTGACAGGCAAGGGTGCAAGTGCGGGAAAGATCCATGTGGGCTGAAACAGCCCTTGCTTCCCCCCACCCCAGCTCCATCAGGGTGACGGGGGGGGGGGGGGGGGGGGGGGGGGGGAAGGACATTTGTAATTTGAGGCGTTTTAAGTGCCACAGAGGTCGAATGGAGGGAGGCGGGAGGGATCCATCCACCTTGCCTGGGGAGCTCCTGGAAGAGAAGACCTTCGAGTTGGGTCTTATGTTAATTTTTTTTTTAAGTAACAAATAAATGCACATTCAGTACAGGAAAAGCAGGGCAGCCCAGGATTCACACCTCATTCTGCCTGTGCAGAGATGGCCGCTGTGAGCGGGGGGGGGGGGGGGGGGGGGGGGGGGGGGGGGCGGGGGGTGGGGGAGGAAGGAAGCCTTCCTTCTGGGGAAGAGGTGCCCCTGCTGTCTGGGTTTCTGCCTTGGGTGCCTGAGGGCACAAAGGATGTTAAACCGCTTAGGGCAAGCAGGAGGAGGGCTACTTCCGGGGAGAAAGACCATGGTTGCAGCTTTGGATTTTTGAGGCTCTACCTGCCAAGGAACATCCATGTGGAGATGTATCTGATACTCAATGCACGAAAACATTTGTATTTTATTTTATTAAAAAAATTTCTTAATGTTTATTTTGAGAGAGAGAGAGAGACAGCATAGGTGGGGAAGGGGCAGAGAGAGAGGGAGGACACAGAATGCGAAGCAGGCTCCAGGCTCCGAGCTGTCAGCACAGAGCCCCACGTGGGGCTCAAACCCATGGGCTGTGAGATCGTGACCTGAGCTGAAGTTGGACGCTCAACTCACTGAGACACCAGACGCCCCTAAAATATTTAACTTGAAAAAGTACTCTATACTTTGCTTTAAAAAAAAAATGGAAGAATACAAGTGGGTATACAATTAGAAGCAATTTCCTTCTCTCCTCAGATCCTTATTTTCTGTTCTCAAAGCAACGGTAATTAACGGCTCCTTGTAAATCCTTGGAAATTGCGTATACACATACAAGTGTAGACATGTGTATAATCTTTTTTTTTTTTAACGGAAGTGTGCCATGCACTATTGTGCACCCTGCTGTTTGCACTGAAACCGTATCCCAGAAATTGCTTCCAGGAGGCACTCCCAGATCTGCCACAGTCTTTTTCCCCTATTGGTGACACTTGGGGTTTCCACTCTTTTGCTAATGCTGTCCAGGCTGCAATGAAGTCTTTGCCTGCGTGTGAGAGTGATGGGCAGGGAGGAGGAAAAGCATGTGCATGTTACAAACTCGGGCTTTGAACCCACACTGCTTGTGCTCAAACCCAACTCCTTTGCTTACAAGTTGGTGACTCAGGGCGGGTGGCACGACCTCATCAGCCTCAGCTTTCTCGCTGTGCAGTGGGGAAATAATAGTAAAAAATAAGATGATGCCTGCAAAGTACTTAGCATAGCCCTGGCACACAGTAGGTGCTCATTAAAGTTAATTATAATAATACTGCTGCTGCTGATAAATAAGTGGGTGTGAAATTTTTGGGTCAGGAGGTCAAAACAACATGGATTCAATAAGGGACCGTCCAGGAGCGCTTAGCTGGCTCAGGTGGTGGAGCGTGTGACTCTTTTTTTAAGTTTATTTATTTGTTTTGACAGAGAGAGGGGGAGACCACAAGCAAATGAGAGGCAAGAGAGAGAGGGATAGAGAATCCCAAGCAGACCCTGCACTGTCAGGTTGGACCCCAACACGGGGCTCGAACCCATGAACTGTGAGATCATGATCCGAGCCGGAAACCAAGAGTTGGATGCTCAACCGACTGAGCCACCCAGGTGCCCTGGAGACTGTAACTTCTCGATCTAGGGTCTGTGAGTTTGAGCCCCACGTTGAGTATAGAGATTGCTTTAAAAAAAAAAAAAAGAGCAACCGTCCAAGAGGCAGCTGGATAGATGGAACTAGGGCAAGTTTTAAAAGGAAGCCTGAAAATAAAGTCATTCGTGTGTTCAAGACAACATGGATGACGTTCAAAATATAATGCTGGCGGGGAGAAGGCCTTTCTCGATGATCTCGTGGTAAAGATGGTTAGCCTGGTTAACACTTCCAGCGTGTGCCAGGCCACATCCTATGCGGAGATGCAGCTGTCACCCATTTTACACACGGAGATGCTGGGGACCGCCCTGTCGCACAGCTAGAGCCCCCTGTCTGTGCCCTAGTCATACTGTAGAGCTTGCACCCCAAATTTGAGGCCCTTTGCACCTGCCCCTCAGCGAAGCCTAAGGGAGAAGGCGGAAAAGTCCAACTACTGGACACTTGAAACTTCTGTCTGGCTGGGTGAGCAACTCCAAATACTCCTCTCCAAAGACAAACCGGGAAAGATTATTCACAGCACATTGACAACTCTTAAAATCAAAAGAAAATGAACTCACGCATAAGAAACAGATCCAGGGCAAGCCAGGGAAGGAGTGAGGGAAACGTACAGTATATATAACAGAAAGATGCTCAGTGTCCTTCGTTCCCTAATTAAAATAGCCATGAGCCGTCAGTTCCTGCCTGCCCAGCCCCTGGCCCAGAGGGCCAGGTGCCCTGTGGACCCAGAAGCCCGCCTTCTGGCAGACAGGTGGGTGGTTGAACCCGAATCTTGCTTGGCTTTGTATTCCATAAGGAATAAAGGGAGAGAGAGAGACAGAGAGAGGAAGGGGCACTCTGTCTGCTTCCTGGTGTCCAGAAATTTCTGTCTTGTGATCAAGTTTGACCTAGCCAGGGATGGCAGAACTCGAAAGTGGAAACGGTGCCTGGAGCCCCAAGTTGCACGGGAGCAGAAGCCAGGCCTTGGGTGGGGGGTGGGGATGCATATTTGCGGCTAGCTGGCCTCCTTTTAAAGCCCCAAAGGCAGGTTCCCTTTCACACTGGCTATTTATAAAAGTCCCAGGGGCAGGTTTTGCAAAAATATTTTGGACAGATGATTGCAAGCTTGAAACTCTGAATCGATTGCCACATAACCCACTGCCTTGAAGTTTCACCTAGTTTTAGGGCCAATGGAAGCGGTTTCAGACACGAGGAGTAAATAGGGAAAAACAAGATGAGATTAAAACCTTTGGGACATGTGTGGATATGTGGGATAAACAACAATAGGAAAATGTTAATGGCAGAATCTAGGTTTGTGGGTATATGGATGTTCAGTGACTTTTTTTTTTTTCAAAACTGCTGTATGTTTGAAAATTTTCAAAATAAAATGTTGGAGCGGGGGTCGGGGGGGGGTGGAGGGCTACTTTTTTGGGAAAGTCCCAGATAGCAGACCTCAGAGCAAGTAGAACAGGAAAAGCCTTCTTTAAAACAGTTTTTCCCAATTTATTGCTGGGACCCAATCCGGAAAATGGGTTGCCATAAGGGATATAATTCGAACACTGTGATCAGGCCGAAGTAAAAGTTCCTTCAAGCTGGGCTGGCCCCAACCATACAATGCGACCCCTCCCAGCTCCTGCTGTGTCCCAGAACCCAGTGACAACTTCCCTGACCTTTTCTGTTCCCAAGCTCCCATGGTTTGGGTCAGCCCCAAGCCCTGCCCCTGGTCACCCCCGCTCCCAGCCCCCCTGCCCCACCTGGTCAGCCCCAAGGACTCCAGCACTCTTCCCTGACAAGCTTCCCTGGGAGGGCAGTCCTCTCCACACCCTCCTGGCTATGGGGGCCACCCCAGGGGGGGTTGCTCAGGCATGACACCTGAGAGCTAAGCTCTGCCAACAGGGAGGAAAGACTTTGGGAAAGTAGTAGAGTGAGTCCCATTCCTACAGGAACACAGACTGGAGGGGGCAGGGTGGAAAGGACCATCTTTACAGAGCAGGCCCGACCACTGGGGAGTGGGGAAATGCCCTGCAGACACATCCTTTCCACAGAAAATGACATTGGCATATTTACAAGGAAGGTTTTCTTAAAAAAGAATTAAGTGGGGGCGCCTGGGTGGCGCAGTCGGTTAAGCGTCCGACTTCAGCCAGGTCACGATCTCGCGGTCCGTGAGTTCGAGCCCCGCGTCGGGCTCTGGGCCGATGGCTCAGAGCCTGGAGCCTGTTTCCGATTCTGTGTCTCCCTCTCTCTCTGCCCCTCCCCCGTTCATGCTCTGTCTCTCTCTGTCCCAAAAATAAATAAACGTTGAAAAAAAAAAAAAATTAAAAAAAAAAAAAAAAAAAAAGAATTAAGTGAGGGGCGCCTGGGTGGCGCAGTCGGTTAAGCGTCCGACTTCAGCCAGGTCACGATCTCGCGGTCCGTGAGTTCGAGCCCCGCGTCGGGCTCTGGGCTGATGGCTCGGAGCCTGGAGCCTGTTTCCGATTCTGTGTCTCCCTCTCTCTCTGCCCCTCCCCCGTTCATGCTCTGTCTCTCTCTGTCCCAAAAATGAATAAACGTTGAAAAAAAAAAATTAAAAAAAAAAAAGAATTAAGTGATATTCTGGAGTGACAGAAAGCCAGATTTAAAAGTTGAACTCGGAACGTGACCTCAACTTAGTCAAAACACCAAAGGGAAAACCAGAAGGAAATGCACTGACATATTAACAGCAGGGCTAGGGTTTGGTGATGGTCGTGGGTGGTTTACATTTTCTTTTCTGCGCTGTCCTGTTTTCCAGATTTCTACAAGTGCATGTATAACTTCTATCAGAAATAATGAATCACTTTTTTTTTTTTTTTTTACAACGGGGAAGTGCTCCATTATGGTCGTAGTGTGCTTGAAGCAGATTTCAGGGGCTGAGTGGGGCTCTGCAGGTGTCCGAGTACCGATCTCCACTCATATGTTGGTTGAGGGTTGGAAATGTCAGTCAGGGACTGAGGGCGGCCTGAGTTGGCCGGGCCCCTTGCTGCCAGGCAGGAGGTGAGCCGCCCAGCGCTGGACATGTCGGTCCAGCCTCACCCTTTCCAGGCCAGTAAAAGAGGGCGTTAAACTGCGAGGCAGATGGGGCGCCTGGGTGGCGCAGTCGGTTAAGCGTCCGACTTCAGCTGGGTCACAATCTCGCGGTCCGTGGGTTCGAGCCCCGTGTCGGGCTCTGGGCTGATGGCTCAGAGCCTGGAGCCTGTTTCCGATTCTGTGTCTCCCTCCCTCTCTGCCCCTGCCCCGTTCATGCTCTGTCTCTCTCTGTCCCAAAAATAAATAAAAAAAAAAAAGTTGAAAAAAAAATAAACTGCAAGGCAGAAATGGGAACAGTCTACTTAAACACGGAGTTCTCTAGGCCTCATCAGGAAAGAGCTCCAGAAACTCCACACCATGACCCAGGAGTACAGCCTCACCATAGCTATGACCTAAACTCGTACTCTTGACTTTTTTTTTAACCAGTTTTTAAAATTTTCCAAGAGAATGTTTCGTTTTGTTTTGTTTTGTTTTGGTAGGAAAGCTGCAAATAGGGAAAATACAAAAAAAAAAAAAAATCACATACATCATCACCCAAATAGAACTCCTGTTACATTGGTATACACATTTCCAGACTTCTCTCAAAATCAGGATTATACTGTAAACGATATTTCATAACCTCTCTCCATCTTTTGTTTGGAAAAATTTCAAACCTGGGGCGCCTGGGTGGCTCAGTCGGTCAGGCGTCCGACTTCAGCTCAGGTCATGATCTCACAGTTCATGGGTTCGAGCCCCGCGTTGGGCTCTGTGCTGATGGCTCGGAGCCTGGTGCCTGTTTCGGATTCTGTGTCCCCCTCTCTCTCTGCCCCTCCCTCACTTGCACTCTGTCTCTCAAAAATGAATTTAAACGTTTAAAAAAATTTTTTTTTTTAAAAGAAAAATTTCAACCTACATAAAAGTTGCAAGTAGTACAGTGAACCTGCACCTGTGGTCACCGATGGTGAACATTTTGCCTGGCTGTCTGTCTGTCTCTTTCTGTGAGTATTTTCCTGGGTTTCACTGGTTGTTGACATTTTCTCTTCCTCTCTCTAAATGTTTTCCTGGTCTGTGCTTCAAAGTAAGCTGCAGACATCACGATGCCTCACCCTTCAATTCTTCAGCTGTGTCTCCTCAGAATAAGTCAAGCCGTCAAGGGTCAAAGCAAGAAACTGCCATGTAAAGAACAGCCAAACGCTCTTGGTGAATCTCTAATCAGGGGAAAATGCCCAATGACCCCTCCTTCACCGTCCTCCCCCGAGACCCACAGACCATCTGCCTGTCCGGATGAATGGGCTGCCTCCTTCCAGGAGATACTGAAAGCCCCCCAGGCACCCCCACAACCGGAGAACCACAAGCAGCAGGGAAATGCAGCCTTGGGGATTCACGGCGCCACCTTGCGGTGGTGTTTAGAATTTCCCCAGGCACGAACTGGAAGTAACCCAGCATCCTTCTGGAACCTACCATTTACTGAGCGACCACCCAATGCCCAGCACTAGACGTGTATTATCTCTGGAATACCCACAAAACCTGAGGGCTGGGCACCATCAAAGTGTCCAGCCTGGCACACTGCAGGTGTTCAACACACCGGTTTTGAACAAAGGAGGAAACTGAGGCTCTCGGAGGTGAAGGCACTCACCCGAGGTCTCTCAGTTAGGAAGGCGTGGCACTGGATTTCAAACCTGAGTATCCTGGCCATTCCACTTCCTTCCTCTTGAGGCAAGAGTAAATAGAAAAAGGGGAAATGGTCGTAAAGGGATATCGTGGGGACTGGAGAGATCACAGAGTCTCTGAAGACCCTGGAAGTAAGGGGCCACCGAAGTCCCCCCCCCCCGCCCCAGGAGAATCCAGGGCTCCGCTGGTAACCTCCTCCTGCCAATAGTGCAATCATGCCAGAAACCATCAGCAAGAATTTGCAAACCGCCGAGATGAGTGGCGGATGGATTAGAAGAGACACCTGCTTCTCCAGAGCAGACAGAGCACAGCTCTTTATGCTTTTACAGCAGAAAGGGCCACAGGCAGAGTCCCCACGGGCCTGGGGGTCACAGAAAGGGGAGAGACGCGTGGCCGAACCATTTGTCCAGACAAATGGTTAAAGCCAAGGGGGCTTGGACCAGGGGCTGGCGACCAGTTTGTATAAAGGGCCAGATAGTAAATGAGGCGGGCTTTATGGGTCGTGTGGTCTCTGTCACCACCGTTCAAGTCTGCTGTTGTAGCACACAAGCAGCCATGATGAGACACAGCAAATGGGCCAAACCTGGCCCATGACTTAAGCCCCTGTCTCCCATGACTGGTGTCTGATCATCCAAATACAGTTTTACAAAACCAAAGAATCCAGAAAGCAGGAGGACGAGACAGTCTTGACGAGGAGAAAATAGCGACTGGCAGGCAGTCCTTCTTCTTTACCAGCCTGAATCTGGGGCTCCCTTTCCTGCCAACCCAAACGGGAAATTGGAGTGTGGCTCACGGGCTACGATATGGCGGTGTCCCCCACGGAAGGGGCAGTCGAAATGCCGGACGGATCTGAGCATCGAACACACTCCGCTAGTCCTCAACCCAGAGACAACCCCAGGAGCAGGGATGGGAAGCAGACCCAGGACTCTACCTCTCCTGGAGGAAATTCTCGCATCTTTTCTCCAAGGGCAACACCTGGGCGAAGGCCATGCTATCGGTCATGTCCGTTTGAGGAACGGTGCAAAGGTTGCAGATGTTTTCCAGGAGCGGGTAGGCCTCGAGATTAAAACAGAAAATAGAATTCTGGATGTCCTTGGCGTCGTCGGATTCAATTTCGTCAGGATGGTCTCCTGAGATGAAACAAAACACAGCGTTCTGCAGAGGGTTGACCTTTTCTGTGGGCTGGGTGGGCAGCTGGGGGCAGCTCTCTGCTGGTAAAGGCTGGGCCGTCGGGGCTGAGCTGTGAGGGGCTCCCTTGAAGGGGGGCCGCAGGAGTCTCTCTGGAATCCTGTGTTTTAGCTAAGTGCCTCGTGAGGGGCTAAGCAGCAGTGTCCTTTTGGCCTGTGGCGCAGGGTTGAAGAGCAGGGAAGAGATTGGGGGCATCACCCCGTGCTTTGGGAAGGGAGGGAGAAGGTCAGGCAAATAGCATCCCCCAGAGCCCCCCTCCCATACCTCGGAGCAGGAAACACGGGCGGTGCAAAGACACGACAAACACAGGCGTCCAGGGCACTGCCAGATGGTAGGTTCTGGGTGGAGCAAAGGCACAGATGATCTGGGGCTTGGCCACGTCCATGAGCTGCACAGAGCCGTTCCTGGAAAAGGTCAGCACCTGGGAAGCAAAGGGATGGCAACGGGGACTTCTCTGTCACCCCCGTTTGGAATAAGAGAGGCAGCTGGACATCCAGGCCAGCAACAGAGAGAACGGATTTGCTCGGGGAGCAGAGAAACGTGTGTGTTTACTTCTCCGGTGTCCCCAGCAGCAACAGGCCCTTTTCCAGGTGCTGTGTCTGATGCTGGGTGGCGCTCCCCACTCCTGCCCAGGCTTCTCTTCTGGCTCACCAGCGTCCCTGTCCAGGAGCTGGCCCTCCACGTGGCCGGACGCAGTGCCGCCGTCGGCACACGTATGCTTTCCTCCCCATCCTCGGAGACCCCGCTCCATCCCACGGCCCTTCCTGGCCCGGGTTCGGAGACCGGCCTCTCTCCTGCCTGGCTCCTTCCTCCCTGTAGGTGAACCTGCTAGATGCGCCTGATCGAATGGTCCTCCAGCTGCCACGCCACCTCCCCGCCCCTCACACTCCAACACCTGAGAGCGCGTCCTCGCCTTCTCTGCCCCGTCCTGTCGCTTCCTCCCGAAAGCAGCCCCCCGCCCCCACTGACTTCTGCAGGCTGAGGTGGTGACCCCTGTCTCTGTTCTGTGGCATCCAGGGCCCAGCGCATCACAGCCTCTCTCGTCTTCCAGGGCAGCTGCGCGGTGATTCGTCTGTCTTCCCAGCTGAACCGTGCGATCTGCGAGGGCGGCGGCTTGCTCTTTCGTCCCTGTGCGCCCCAAAGCTAGTCTAGTGCCTCGCACTTGACAGGCCTCCAACAAACAGTCTTTGAAGGGAAAACGAACACGCTTGCTGAAGAGGAGTGAGGGGCGTGAGGAACCTACCATGCCAGGTAAGGCTGGGACTGGGGCCACTGCACAGATGGCTTCGTCCAGGTACTTTACCGGCCTGTGGGGAACCAGACACATACACATTCGTCCTGGAAGGAGTTAAGGCTGTGCTATCCTCTCCTGGCACGCATCTAGGAGACACTCTTGTAAATAAGCATCGGGAGACCTGTCAGAGATGGTTCATAGTAGCAGACGCGGGGAACAGTCGCATTACCCACTGGTAGGAGAATGCCTTGTTGTGATATATTTATTATACGATGGGATGCGGTAGAGCCGGGAAGATACAGACCCGGCGCTGCATTCACCAACGTGTGCGACTCTCCTGAACAAGGCTGCAGAGCAAGTTACGGAATAAACAGCCCCGAGAAACAAGCTGGAGGATACACAGCATGGGAGTCCCTTTACGAATTTCCCAAATAGGCACAGCTAAACAACGCGTTACTTGGAGATGTGTGTGGCTGATTCTTACGGGAAAGCGAAGGAATGGATGATGAATTTTGGAAAACGACACAGTCGATTGAAAAAGAAATCGGCCGTGATATTTGGCAGTGACTCCCATCAAACGGTGGAGTCAGTTTCTCCACTGCCTGACTGCGGGTGTGGCCACGTGACATGCTTCGTCCACTGTGACGTGAGCAGAAGCTTGGAGAGTGTACGTTGCGGTTGCCCTCGCTTGCTGAGGGGACCCCTTAGGCTGTGGGGTGATGGAGGCTGAGACGGCCTGCAGGAGCCACCACAGGGAAGAGAACCAAGTGTCCTGGCCGACGGCCACCCAACTGCCACCTGTGCAAGGGAGGCTGTGCCAGACCGTCCGGCCCCCGGCCCAGCTGCCAGAGCCTGAGCAAAGCCAGTGGAAGGACTGGCCCAAATTGCTGGTCTGCGAGATCAGGGGCCGCACATTGACTTGTTTTCTGGAGCCATTAAGTTGTGGAATGGTTTGTTATATACAGTGACGATTACTAAGGGGGTAATCTATTTCTTTTTTTTAATGTTTGTTTATTTTTGAGAGAGGGAGAGAGTGAGAAAGAGAGAGAGAGAGAGAGAGAGAGAGGCAGAGAGGGGGGAAGAGAGAATCCCAAGCAGGCTTTGCACTGTCAAAGCAGAGCCCAATGCAGGGCTCGAACCCATGAACTTGAGATCATGACCCGAGCCGAAACCAAGAGTTGGATGCTTAACCAACTGAGCCACCCAGGCGCCCCGGAGATGATCTATTTCTGAAGGTTCATGATGGGTACAGGGGAGTTTCTCCCTCCCTCCCTCTCTCCTACTGCCCACTCTCTGTCTCTCTCTCTCTCTCTGTGTATATATATAAACACCCAAATACATATACACCTACATATATACTATACATAGTGTATATATAGCTATATCCTAAACATACACACGTATATATCGTATAGCTCATTTGCATGCATAAAGTATTTTCACAACTTCAGAAAGAGACTCTTGAGACAATTTAAAAAAGAAAGAAAGCCTCGAGGAAACTGATAAAAGGCGATTTTGGCAGAAATGACAAATGACGTGAAAGCTGTCATTGGTGCTGTCGCGCAATTTTGTGAGACAAGTTTTACACGTGCACATAAAAAAGACGGTGGGGACTTGGGAGCTCACAGGGAGGGTGCTGACTACAGAGCCAGGGGACTCCAGCTGGGGAGCTGGTCACTTTCGGCTGGCCGGTCGTTTGCCCCGTCCTGCGCTCAAGCCACTGACCTCTCAACCAGCACACTGATGGTGGGTTCCTGGGTCCCCCTGGCTGTCACCAGATGGACAGAAGAATCTGTGCACAGCACCACACATTTCATGTGGGATTTCAAGGGCCCCTCAGGATACACGTTCTGTCCCTGGTGGACTAAGTAGTATTTGAGGAAGTGAACACTCTGGCAGGAACATCCCTTGGGAAGAGCGACGACCCCAAGAGGGAAACCTGGAAAAACAATGGCACAGGCAGGTCAGTGAAAGGGGGAGGGCTGATGCAGCCTGGGTACAGGGTCTGTGACCAACAGGCACATGAGGGGTGTGAAGGCAAGATCCGGCAATGAGAGCCTTCTGGAAGTGAAGCCAGAAAACCCCAGTGCCCAGTGGGAGAGAAGAGCCCCCCTTCTAAGTATGGAGGGGGGTGGGGGATGGGGAAGAGCCCCGGGGAGGCGGCCAGAGTCAGTGCTGGGACAGAAGCCAGGTACGGAACCACAGCTGACCGTGGTGGGTCAAGGTATACCAGAGAGAAGGTGGTTCTCTGAGAAAAGGGCTTTTTTATGAGAAGGGTGTATATGTGTGTAGTCAAACGATATCCAGGATGTATCAGTATCCAGACAAATGAAAACAACCTATTGAGCAAGTGAATGTGAAATTATGAGCATTCTTCAGCCCTTTAAGTATCTTTCACTCTTGTAAGGAGACTGGGTGAGGAACCAAAATTCAAGAGGGCGCGTAGGGATGTTTATCTCCCCACCATGTGGGCCGAGTGCCGGCTAAACGGAAACCACCACCGAATCCTTCAGATGGAAATAGCCAAGGGAGGAAGGCACCTCACTGACCTGACAGAAGGCTCCCTGAGATGGCCAGTAGACAGGGAGCTCTCTCTGGTTCTCACCAGCGCGCTGGCTGGGAAGGCTGCCCACCTCTACTCTCAGAGGAAACACCCATCCAATTGTACAATGACAAACCCAGCGATTCAGTCATCACTTCTTTCTTTTTTTTTTTTTCCACGTTTATTTATTTTTGGGACAGAGAGAGACAGAGCATGAACGGGGGAGGGGCAGAGAGAGAATCGGAAGCAGGCTCCAGGCTCTGAGCCATCAGCCCAGAGCCCGACGCGGGGCTCGAACTCACGGACCGCGAGATCGTGACCTGGCTGAAGTCGGACACTTAACCGACTGCGCCACCCAGGCGCCCCAAATCACTTCTAAAAAAGTTAGGTAAGAGGGAGCCTTTCCCTCAGAGGCTGACCGATCGACTTAGGGAAACTAGACACCACTGATTTTCTGCACCTGCAGAGCTGGACCCGGGATCCTGGGACTCCAGGACTCTAGCAAGGTGCCACCCACCCAGCATGGCTACTGGTCTTGCACTGGCCACCGTACAGGTTTCTTAGCTTCAATAGCAGTGGGCTTCCTGCTGACCGAGGTGGGGGTGGGAGAGCAGGAAGACTTACTTAGTTTGAGAACTTGGGGGCGGGTGGGGGAGGGCCAGGGCTGCCCTACCGTCACATCCTGTGCTCCACGTCACCTCCCTGGAGTGTGATAATGAGGTAACTAACAGTCTTACTTCCAGGACCCGCTCCAGTGCGGGGCACGGGCACGGGGCGAGCGCTCAACCAGTACACGGGGATTGGGAAGTGTCAGCACTTATCGTTTTCAGTAAGTGACTGAATGAATGAGGGGAAGGCGGGACCGGCTCCCCACATTGACTTAAGAACACAGAGTAACTACCAGAAGGCCCAGAGCCTGCAGGAAACTCCAGAGCTCCCCGGGGTCTCATAATCCAGGGGTCTCATAATCCAGGGGTTAGACAGAGGCGGGGGCGGCGGGGGTTGCTCACCTTCTGCCAGGTCCCACAGTGTGAGCACGCCATCCTCGCAGGCCAGCACCAGGTAGGAACAGCAGCAGCTGAGCTGAGAGACAGCAATGGGTGCAGCACAGGGCCACACGCCCTCTGGGTCTAGAGGGGAGGACGGCACTCACTCGGCCGCCCCTGCCCCAGCCGCTGCACCCGCCCACCACCTTCATGCACACAGCTCACGGCCCAGACTAGTCTGCCCGGCTGGGACACGGGCAGGGGTACCTGCTGGGCTCTCTGCAATGCTACCTCCTTAGGACAGAAGAGCACGTCCCAGTCCTCTTGCACTGACGCTCACACTGAATGAGTACTTGCCAGGCGCTAAGCACCGTGGTAAGCACTGTATGTGCACCCTTTCGGTTAATTCTCGCAAGGGTCTGGTGAGATGAGTCCTGTTGGCACCCCTATTTCACAGATGAGGAGACCGAGGCAGAGAAGTCACCTGCCCAAGGTCAGAGCCAGTCAGTACAGAGGTTGAGATTAGAAGCCACACTGCCTGAGAGGGTGTTGGGAGGAGAGAAAATTCTTCCTTTGTACACTTTTAAACATTAAAGTATAATCCCTTTTTAAAATTTTTTAACAATGTTTATTTTTGAGAGAGAGAGAGAGAGAGACCGTGAGTGAGGGAGCAGGAAAGAGAGGGCGACACAGAATCCGGAGCAGGCTCCAAGCTCCGAGCTGTCAGCACAGAGCCCGATGCACGGCTCGGACTCATGAACCATGAGATCGTCACCTGAGCCGAAGTCAGACACTTAACCGACTGAGCCACCCAGGGGCCCCAAACATTAAAGTACAATTCTAAAGAATAATATCCGTGTACAGCTCAAGGAATTACCACAAAGTGAACCTGCTCACATAACTGCCTCCAAGAATTTGTAAAAACCAAACAAAGACCACGTAAGTGGTGGTCCTAAGTGCCTTTCAATTTCAAAAAGCTTTCACATACAGAAACCCTCTGGATTTTGCGATCCACGGCAAGCACGTGCAGTCAGCAGGGATGGATGGTGTGATGAATGAGCTCTGTGTTTCAGATGAGAAAACAGGGTTGGGGGCACGCGGTGACTGGCCTGGGGCTACACAGCTTGCGGGCCTTCGTTGGGCCGGGGCCGGATCCGGCCCCTGATGCCAAGCCTCTTTTTGCCTCAGCTGCCAACGGAGCCCTGTGGACCTGACCAGGCTTTGTCCCTATCGACCTATTCTCTTGGTGAAACGGGACCGCCCAGAGACAGAGCCTTGCGCTCACACCACAGGCCCTGAGCCACCTGCTTCTGCCTGCACAGCTCTGGTCCCCTAAAGTGACGTGTCAGTCACGTGCTCTCAGCTAAGCTGGAGAAGGACACGTTCTCAGGCAACTCCCATCTCAGCAGCCAAGTACCGGCTTTATCCTTCAGAGTTCGGTTAAGTGAATAGAGGAAGAAGTTGTGGTTTCCGGTCCAGTGTATGCCAAGGACACAGGCTACCCCTGGGAAAGAAGAGAGCAAAGGGGCGTCACATGAGGCAGCTGGGTACCCCCCGGTTTGTACGGAAGGTGTTTGCCCAAGCAGAAGTCGGTTTGCAGTCAAAAGTGGTGCGTTCTAAGGGGCAGCGCCCAGCAGAGGGGTGAGCCTCCCGGGGAGGAGGGCTGAGCATCCCCGGGAGGGCTGTTCCCACGGCCAGCTCGCCTTCCCCGGTGAGGAGGACGGTCACACTGCTCCTCAGCGGCTTTCACGTCGTCTAGATAATTCATGTCCTCTTGGCTGTCAGTGTTTGAAATAGCATGTTCTACACAGTGAGTTCATGTTCAGAAGCAGCCTGGCAGGATATGTGCTCAGACCCTCCTCTGTGGCCAGTCACTGCCTGAAGACAGCACGGCCTCCGTTATCAGGGAGTCTGGGCTGGGGCACCATGCGTCCAGACACCGTTAAGCGGCGACCTACTCTCCGCCTCATTGCCTCCCACCGTGCAGGGGTTGCTGGGGTGCTCCCCGAGTGGACCACCTGCCCAGGACAGCCACCTGCATCGTGTTCATTTACCCGAGGGGCTCTTGACGTCCGCTGGCATGGTGGTGACGCGGCCAGGAAGGAGGAAGTGGAACGTGGCCATACTGGGGGAAGAAAAAGAGACACGAGTCAGCCATGGCAGGCTCCTTGGCAAGGAGACACCCTGGCAGAGCCATGGTACTAAAACCAGAAATGGGTAGTTAGGATGGACCTTCCCAGGGATACAGGGCCATGAGCTAAGTCACATGGGATGTGCCGGCCCTGGTGGCCGCAGACCTGGGAAGTTGGTGAGGGCAGGCCAGGGCAGGCAGAGGCGCGGGAGTCACTCCCGGGCTGGGAACGGCACCCGGCACCCAGAAGAACCTTCTCTGTCCTTGGGGAAGATCCCCTAGTGACCAGACTTGGCTGCCGTGAACAAATGCTCCCTTATGCTGGGGGCAATCCAACCAGGGTGTGCTGATACGTCTGTCCTTAAGAAAAGAACAAACCAATTTCCTGATGTCTATATAGAGTTTGTAGCTTCTTGTGGTATAGACTCCCACTACAGACAGACATTACCCGCAGGTTAACAACCAGCCAGGCAGCATGCCCCTGAACCTCGCTGGGGCCCAGTTCAGGGCTCAGGTAGCTGCTAGGAGGGCGTAGCCCTAGGAGTTTGTGTCCTGACGTGAGAAAATTCAAGGTGCACTTGGCAGCAAGATGAGGGGTTTTTCTTCCTCTGTGAAGCAAGAATGTTCCTGGTTCCTGAGCTCCACGGTAGCTGTGAAGAGAGCTAGTTCCTAAAACCAGCTCCACCAGATCCTTCAAAGCCTTGGGCTCGGTTTTTACAGCCACAGCAGGGGATTCCTGAGCCCATCTGCTGCCTGAGGTTACAAAGTAAGGTATTTTGGTAATTCTGCGTTAATATATTACACTGAGAAAGACTGGATGGGAATGGAGGAAAATGTGAATAGTGGCGACTTTTATTTCTGTCTTTAGGATCTTCTGTGTTGTCTAGATAATCAGGAAAGAGCTTAAAAAAAATTTTTTTAATGTTTATTTTTGAGAGAGAGAGACACAGAGCGTGAGCGGGGGAGGGGCAGGGAGAGAGGGAGACACAGAATCCAAAGCAGGCTCCAGGCTCTTAGCTGCCAGTACAGGGCCCTGATGTGGGACTCGAACTCACAAACTGTGAGATCGTGACTGGAGCCGAAGTCAGCCGCTTAACCGACTGAGCCACCCAGGTGCCCCATCAGGAAAAAAGTTTTTAAAGAGAAGATATACATAAGATTGTAAAACGAACTCGACTTCTTCTCCTCTCCATAGATGTCTGTTCCCTCTTTGAAATCCACATGATCAGCCTTTGTTCTAACTCTCTTTGAACAATCTCCACATATCTTTTCAAAAAATCCAAAATTCTTGGGAAAATCTCCCAAACCAGAAACAGCTTTTAATTCAAGTGCTTGGGTTGATTCCTGTGTGTGCCCTGAGAGGAGACACTCTGCCCAACCCCCACCCCCCACCCCCCACCCCGGCTCGAGGGGAGGGAGGAAGAGGGAGCCGGGCCTCCTTCCTGCTCACCTGAGCCGCTCCTCCCCCCACTCTCCGTCCAGGTACTTCTTGAACAAGGCTTTGAAGATGGCTTCCTGCTGCTCCCACTGAGTGTCCTTGATGAAGTGGTTCTGCCCTGAGCCCAGCCCATAGCAGTCCTCAATCTTTGCAAAGACTTCCAGGGGGCTTTTAAATGTGGTACCTAGGTTGAAAAGATCCCAGAATTGGTCAAACCATGGGACTTCCCCCTTCCTGATTTTCCCTTCCTTCCTCCACACTTTCCAGTTTCCTGCAGAATCTCTAGTCCTCAAAAATCCATCTGGGAAGCCAGCGTTCAGTCTTCTCCCCGCCTCTTTCCTCGCCAGGCGGCTCAGCGAACACAGGCTGAGGGCAACCGCCCTCCCCCCTCCTCCTCCTCCTCCATCCTCACCATCACTTCCTGTTTCCAGATGCCCGGATCCCCAAACGAGGCCAAAGAAAAGTTCACGAGGTCACTAGAGACCTTAGATCACCGTTGCCGTCTTCCCAGCCCAGCAAGGCCCCAAATGTGCCAGTTGCCATCACTACTGAGCCGCTGCTGCAGGGCCCACAGAAACAGACGGTCCCGGCCTCTACCTATGTTGACGTCTATCCAACTACCTTCCTTCAACCATCTCCCTTCTCTGCCAGTGACTTTTCTTACCATTCCCCTTCCCCCCCAAAACCTTTCATTTCCTTCTTTTTTCAACTGTTCCTAAATCCACAGTAAAACTGGGTCATTTATTTTCTAGGTTCCCACCCCAGCTTTCAGATGGAGGGTGCCCAGGAGGCCCCCGGTGCCCAGGTCTCCTTGGCCAGAAGCAATCATTGTTACTCATTTCTCACATAAGTTCCTATAGGGAGACCACCTTTGTATCAACAAATGGTAGCACAGGACACACTAGTACCCCCCCCCCCCAAGTGTGGTTCCAAGATGAGCAGGGATCTGAGGGGCTCAACCGGAACTTGTTAGAAATGCAGATTCTCAGGCCCCAACCCCAGCCTGCAGAAACACAAACTGTGTGGCTGGGGCGCAGCATTTTGGGTTTTAACAAGTTCTCCGGCTGAGTCCGATCCAGCTGAAGTTTGAGAATTGCTCTTTTACACCAGCCCCCTTGCATTTTCCACTCACAAAAAGCTTGGAGATCGCTTCCTTTCAGTGCCACAGACCTTCCTTATTGTTGCTTATTTTCATTTACTAAACCTTTTTCTTACTGTGAAATAGAACACGCTCAGCAAAGAGCATTAAAAAATATATATCTTGGGGCACCTGGGTGGCTCAGTTGGTTAAGCGTCCGACTTCGGCTCAGGTCATGATCTCGCGGCCCGTGGGTTCGAGCCCCGCGTCAGGCTCTGTGCTGACAGCTCAGAGCCTGGAGCCTGTTTCAGATTCTGTGTCTCCCTCTCTCTGACCCTCCCCTGTTCATGCTCTCTCTCTGTCTCAAAAATAAATAAATGTTAAAAAAAATTTAAAAAATATATATATATATATCTTTTTTTTTATTATTTAAAAAAAATTTTTTTTTCAACATTTATTTATTTTTGGGACAGAGAGAGACAGAGCATGAACGGGGGAGGGGCAGAGAGAGAGGGAGACACAGAATCGGAAACAGGCTCCAGGCTCTGAGCCATCAGCCCAGAGCCCGACGCGGGGCTCGAACTCACGGACCGCGAGATCGTGACCTGGCTGAAGTCGGACGCTTAACCGACTGCGCCACCCAGGCGCCCCTATATATATATATATCTTAATAAATTATTACAAAGCAAATGTCTGTCTCCACTCAGGTCCAGAGACAAAACATCACCTGCTCCCTGGAAGCTTCGCAGGGGCCCGTCTCCAGTCACAACCTCCTGGCGAGAGCAGCACCCATTCTCTTGGCTTTTCCATAAGCACTGCAGTAAGTTTGTTTTACCTTTGCTGTCTAAATGTGCATCTAAACGAAAAAGCTCTGCTTGGCCTGCTTCTGAGCGTTACACACGGATGGAATTATGAAGTTAACTCTGTGTCTGCCCTCTTTTTCTTAATATTGTGAGATTTGTCCATTTGGTTGTGGACGGCTGCAATTTGTTCCTTTTTATTGATAGTATTCCATCAAGTGAATACATGTTCTCTTGTTGATGGACATTTTGGTTGTTTCATGATTGGGGCTATGGAGAATCATGTCACTGTTACCATTCTTGTACATGTCTCGCATTTGCTTGCACACCTGTCAGGTATATACCTAGGAGGAGGGTGACCACTTCACCCTGGTTTGCTCAGGAGTTCCCTAGGTTTAGCTCTGAAAGCCCCACATCCCAGTAGACCAACCCCTCAGTCCCGGGCAAGCTGGTACGGTCGGTCACACTGCCTCCGAGTGTAAGTGCTGGGTCTCAGGGTATAAATTACCCACATCACTGGATCAAACCAAACTATTTTCCAAAGTGGTTGTGCCGATTTTCATTGCTAACTGTAGTGTACGGGAGGCCTGCTTATGATACATCCTCACCAACTTGGTATGGCCCGTCTCTTTTAAATGTTGCCCTCCTGGTGGGTGTGGAGTGGTAGCTCATTATGGTTTTAATTTGCATTTCCATGATAACTAATGATGTTGAGTACACACATTCATCTGTTTATTGGCCATTTGAATAAGCTCTTGCCTGTTTTATACTGGATTATCTCTTTTTCTTAATAAGTTGTAGGAATTCTTTATATATTCTCAGTAGGGACCATTCCTAAGTTTTATGTGTTTTGCAACTATCTTCTCCTATGGGGCTGCTCCTTCATGCTTTTAATGATGTCTTGGGATTACTAGAAGTCCTTAATTTTAGTAGCCAAATTTGTCAAATTTTTCTTTTATTGTAAGTGCTTTTTGTGTTTTGTTTAAAAAGTCTTTCCCTATGAAATCATAAAGATACTGTCTTATATTATTTTCTAAAAGCTTTACTGTTTTCTCTTTCATATTTGCTTCTATGGGTCGTCTGGAATTTATTTTTGTGTATGGTGGGAGGCAGGAGTCGAGTCTCACTTTTGTTTCCGTATGGACAGCCAGCACCATTTATTGAAATGACCATCCTTTCTCGCCTCCTCTGTAATGTCAACCTCTGTCAGTTATCAAGTGTCCATTTATGTCTTGGTCTGTTCTGGCCTATCATGTTTCATTTACCTATTTTTCTACTATATTCTGTATACTATTTCTATCTATATTTCTATATTCTCTATATATTTCTATCTACTATTCACTTATCTATTTTTCTTTTTTCTTTTTTTTTTTAATTTTTTTTTCAACGTTTATTTATTTTTGGGACAGAGAGAGACAGAGCATGAATGGGGGAGGGGCAGAGAGAGAGGGAGACACAGAATCGGAAACAGGCTCCAGGCTCTGAGCCATCAGCCCAGAGCCTGACGCGGGGCTCGAACTCACGGACCGCGAGATCGTGACCTGGCTGAAGTCGGACGCTTAACCGACTGTGCCACCCAGGCGCCCCACTTATCTATTTTTCTATTGTGTCTTAATTACTATAGCTTTATAGTAAGCCTTTTTTTTTTTTTAACGTTCATTTATTTTTGGGACAGAGAGAGACAGAGCATGAATGGGGGAGGGTCAGAGAGAGAGGGAGACACAGAATCTGAAGCAGGCTCCAGGCTCTGAGCTGTTAGCACAGAGCCCGACGGGGGGCTTGAACTCACGGACCGCGAGATCATGACCTGAGCCGAAGTCGGACACTTAACCGACTGAGCCACCCAGGCACCCCTTATAGTAAGTCTTGATGGAGCAAATCATGTCATCGTGTTCTTTTACAAGAGTGAATTGGCTATTCTTGGCCTTTTGAATTTCCTTCTTTGTTTTTGATAGTTGTAAAGTATTCCTTTGGATGAGTGTACCAGATTTTATTTAATTAGTCTTTTGCCTCTATAAATAATGCTGCAGTGAACATTCCTATAGATATATCTTTGAGGTTCTGGGCAGGTATTGAGAGGATATACTGTATCCTCTGCCTACAATGGACTTCTCCTCTGCTCCTCTTGACCTACTCCCACTTGTCCTTCAAGTCCTTCTCCCTCCGCCCCCACCCCCCCCCCCCGGCAAAAAAAAGACCTTCCCAAATGTCCCTTCCTTTGATAAACCCTCTGCCTCCTCCATAGGAAGAGTTGGTCACTCTTTCCTCTATGTTTTCATGGTCCTAAATGTTCCCCATTGCTGCACTTACCATATCCTACAATGCCACTTTCCTCTTATTCTCCCTTGGTAGAACAGCAGCTTTTGGTATGGAAAAGGTGTCTTACTCATCTGTGTGCTTGGTGCTTCATTGGCACTCAGCAAATCCTGATGAGTGCATTAACACAGGAATATAGAAATGGATGAACTCCAGCTAGATGCCTGTTTTTCCTGATTTTCCAATTCTGTTAGTTAACTATGTCCTTGTAATATTTATATTTTTGTCCTTAGATCCCAGAGCTTATGACTTTTAAAAAAATTCCCTTCTCAGAACTATATTTGTAATTTAGATATTGCTGCTAATATCTAGAAAAGATGGGAAATTTGGAGGAAAGCAAAGAAAGAAAAAAACAGAAATTAATATCAGAAATAAAAAGAGTATTAGTTGAATTATACTAACCTGTAACTGGTTTGGGTGGTTTGATCTTCATTATGTGAACTGGCAGACTCAACTTAATGTCTCCTCTAAAACAAATGTTTATATCCTACAAGAAGGAAAAGGCACAGCTAATAAGCCAACAAAGGAGATATAACAGAATCATTAAAAACACATCCCAAAAGAAGACAGAAACAGAGGGAAAGGAAGAAAAACAGATGTGACAAATAGGAAGTAAATAGCAAAGTGATTTATTTCAATCCAAATGTATCAACAATCACATTAAATATAAATGGCCTAACTACCCAATTAAAAGGTAGAGACTGTCAGACTGTCTAAAAAGGTAAGACCCAGGGTGCCTGGGTGGCTCAGTCGGTTAAGCTTCCGACTTCAGCTCAGGTCATGATCTCATGGTTTATGGATTCCAGCCCTGTATTGGGCTCTCTGCTGTCAGGACAGAGCCTGCTTCAGATCCTCGGTTTCCCCGCCCCCCCTCCCCCCCCTGCCCCTCCCCTGCTCTCTCTCTCTCAAAAATAAACTTAAAAAAAAAAGTAAGACCCTGTTATATGTTGTCAAAAAGAAACTCATTTTAAACACAAAGACACCAATCTATTAAAAGCATAGTAAAAATCCATCTTGTAAAACTAATCAAAGAAAGTTGGAGTGACTATATTAATATCTGACATAATAGATTTCAGAGAAAAGAATATTAACAGGGATAAAAATTCACTGAATAATGATAAAATGGTCAATTCATCAAGCAGACATAACATTCCAAATGTTTATGCCCCTAATAACAGAGCTTCAAAATACACAAAGCAAAGATTCATTGAAGTGAAAGCAGAAATAGATAAATCTGTAATCTTAGATATTTGAATACTCCTCTCGCAATAACTGATAGGACAGACAGATAATCAGGAAGAATATAGTAAGGCTATAGAAGGAAAAGCAGACATAAATAACTTGACTAACAGCAGCAAAATACACATTTTTTCAAGTGCATGCAGAACAATTACCAACAACATAAACCATAATTTGGGCATAAAATCTTAAGAAATTTAAAAGGTTTCAAATTATATGAAGTATTTTGTCTAGTCACAATGGAATTAAATTAGAAACCAAAAAAAGAAAAATATCTGGAACATCTGCAGTATTTAGACACTAATATACTTCTAAATAATTCACTGGTCAAACAAGAAATTTTAAAAAAAGCAAATAGGAAATATTTTGAAGTATTTTTAAAAATGGGAACATCCCTTGGGGCGCCTGGGTGGCGCAGTCGGTTAAGCGTCCGACTTCAGCCAGGTCACGATCTCGCGGTCTGTGAGTTCGAGCCCCGCGTCAGGCTCTGGGCTGATGGCTCAGAGCCTGGAGCCTGTTTCCGATTCTGTGTCTCCCTCTCTCTCTGCCCCTCCCCCGTTCATGCTCTGTCTCTCTCTGTCCCAAAAATAAATAAAAAACCTTGAAAAAAAAATTTAAAAAAAAAAAAGGGAACATCCCATCAAAATATAAAGAATGCAGCTAAAACAGTGCTTAGATGTAAGTTTATAGCACTAAATGCCTATAGCAGAAAAGAAGATCTCAAATACATGACCTAGCTTTCTGCCTTAAGAAACTAGAAGGCAAGGAAAAGCTTAAACCAAAAGTAAGCAGAAGAAAGGAAATAATAAAAATCAAATTGGAAACTGGTCAGATAGAAAACAAAACAAAAATGTGGAGACAAAGAAATAAAAAACTGGCTCTTTGAGAAGATTAATAAAATTGACAAAACTCTAGCCAAGCTAATTAAGAAAAAAAAAAAAAAAAGAGAGAAAACACAAATTACCACCATCAGAAATGAAGAAAAGGACATCAAAACAGATTTTACAGATAATAAAAAGATAATAAGAGAATATTAACCACTTTAAGTCAATACATTTGATAACTTAGGTAAAAATGGACAAGTTCCTTCAATGACACAAAATACAAAAGTTTGCTTAAAAAGAAAGACTTGGGGCGCCTGGGTGGCGCATTCGGTTAAGCGTCCGACTTCAGCCAGGTCACGATCTCGCGGTCCGTGAGTTCGAGCCCCGCGTCAGGCTCTGGGCTGATGGCTCGGAGCCTGGAGCCTGTTTCCGATTCTGTGTCTCCCTCTCTCTCTGCCCCTCCCCCGTTCATGCTCTGTCTCTCTCTGTCCCAAAAAAAATAAATAAACGTTGAAAAAAGAATTTTTTTTTTTAAAAAAAGAAAGACCTAACCAGGGCGCCTATCTGGCTCAGTCAGAAGAGTGTGTGACTCTTAATCTCGAGGTTTGAGTTGCAGCCCCATGTTGGGGGTAGCAATTACTTAAATAAAAACTTAAAGAAGGTGGGGCGCCTGGGCGGCTCAGTCCATTAAACGGCCCACTTTGGCTCAGGTCATGATCTCACGGTTTATGAGTTCAAGCCCCGCGTCTGGCTCTGTGCTGACCACTCAGAGCCTGGAGTCTGCTTTGGATTCTGTGTCTCCTCCTTTCTCTGCCCCTCCCATGCTCATGCTCTGTCTCTCTTTGTCTCTTGATAATAAATAAAAATGTAAAAAAAAAAACAAAAACAAAAACTTAAGGAGAAAGAGATGACCCTTTGTCACTAAAGACACTGAATTTATAGTTCCACAAGGAAAACTCCATGGCTAGATGGCTTTACTGGTAAATTCTATCAAACACTTTAGGAAGAAATAATACCAATTCTACACAAACTCTTCCAGAAAATAAAACAGGAACACTCTACTTATTATATGAGGTCAGCCACATCCTGATACCACAAGCAAAAGATGTTAGAAGAAAATAAAATTGGGGCACCTGGCTGACTCAGTCAGTAGAGTGTGCAACTCTTAATCTCATGGTTTTGAGTTTGAGCCCCACACTGGGTGTAGAGATTACTTAAAATAGGGAGGGAGGGAGGGAGGGAGGGAGGAAGGAAGGAAGGAAGGGAGGGAGGGAGGGAGGAAGGACAGAAGGAAGGAAGGAAAGAAGGAGGAGGAGGGAGGGAGGGAGGGAGGGAGGAAGGAAGGAAGGAAGGAAAGGAGGAAGGAAGGAAGGAAGGGAGGAAGGAAGGAGGAGGAGGGAGGGAGGAAGGAAGAGGGAGGGAGGGAGGAAGAGGGAGGGAGGAAGGAAGGAAGGAAAGAAGGAAGGAAGGGAGGGAGGGAGGAAGGAAGGACAGAAGGAAGGAAGGAAGGAAGGAGGAGGAGGGAGGGAGGAAGGGAGGGAGGGAGGGAGGGAGGAAGGAAGGAAGGAAGGAAGGAAGGAAGGAAGGAAGGAAGGAAAGAAAACAAAAAATATCCTTCATGAACACAGATGTAAAATTAACAAAATATTGGCAAGTTAAAATCAGTGAGTTAGGGGGCGCCTGGGTTGTTCAGTCGGTTAAGCGTCCGACTTGAGCTCAGGTCATGATTTCACATTCCCTGAGTTCGAGCACCGCGTTGGCTCTGTGCTGACAGCTCAGAGCTTGGAGCCTGCTTTGGATTCTGTGTCTCCCTCTCTGTCTGCCTCTCCCTTGCTCATGCTCTCTCTCGCTCTTAAAATAGATAACATCAAAACAAAAGAAAACAAAAATCAGTGAGCTAGATCCATTATGAACAAGGAAGGGGAATAATGTAAGAGACAGATTTTAATTTTCATATTATAGGAGAAACATATTTACATATATCTATAGTTATATATCTACACTAATAAATGACTTCTGACTGAAATTGGCTCAAAAGTTTTTGAAACGGACTAATAACCATAGAAGAAATTGAAAACATAAGATTTTTATAGACCTAGAGGTAAAAAAACAAAAAACAAAAAACGACATCCAACTTTCTTTACAAGGCTAGCATAACACTAATACAAAATTGTGTTAAGAAATCCACAAGAAAAAAAAAAACACCACTATAGGCCAATATCATGTTTGAATTTAGATACTATCTATGAATATAGAACTATCAGTTTGCTTTGCTGGTATTTTATTTAGGACTTTAATATTAGCAAAACACACTGAAGTATAATTAAATGAATTATTATCAAGCATGGATTACCCAAGAATGGAAGTAAGAAAGTTTTAGAGTACCTGAGTAGCTCAATCGGTTAAGTGTCCAACCTTTGATGTCAGCTCAGATCATGATCTCACGGTTCTTGAGATCAAGTCCCGCTCTGGGCATTGTGCTAACAGCATGGGGGGTGCTTGGGTTTCTCTCTGTCCCGCTCTCTCTCTGCCCCTCCCCCCCTCTCAAAATAAACATTAAAACATATTTTACAAAGAATGTTTCAACATTAGAAAATCTATTAATGCAACCTACTACATTAGCAGATGAAGGAAGAAAGCAGATGAAGCAGATGAAGGAAGAAAGCTCTTCTCAAAAGATGAGGAGAAAGTATTTGGTCAATGTCCATTCCTAATTAAAAAACAAACAAACAACAAACTCCTAGCAAACGGAGGCTAGAAGAACACATGCTTATCTTGATAAAGGATATTTATTTCAAACACCTAGAGTAAGCTTTGGGCATAATAGTCAAACAGTTGGAGGACCCCTGTTATATCCTGGATAGTCTATCACATCATGACTATTCAGCATTTTCTAGAGATCCTAGAACATAGAACAAGGCAAGAACAATAAATAGGAGAAATAAATACTTGAGAGAGGAAAAGTTGTCAGTATTTATAGTTATGGTTGTCTAGCTGGAAAATCCATCAGTGTCAGCTGGCAAACCATTAGAACTTCAGTAGAAAGGCCAACAGTCCTGAGACTAGGGTAAATAAAGGAAGTGAGGCACTTTCAGGAGGCACTCACTCTTAGGTGCCCACCCCCACACTTGCATGACCCCAACAGTGTCTATGTTTTGCTGACCTCACCGTAATCTTGGCCAAATATAAGATCAACATACAAAAATCGATAGCTTCCCTATGTACTAGTGTAGAGGCCATTGTCATCATTTTGGCTATCCAGCCCTCAACATCTTTTCTACCTTGAGGGGACTCACCTATGGTGTGAGTCTGGGAGAATCTGTCTCCCTCTAAGGAACTGAAGGGACCAGATTCTTCTTTCTGTCCCTTGGAGGTTAGGGTGTTGGCACATGACCAAGGCTCAACCAGCTGTGTGCTCCTGCCTGGGACTGTGACTCTTGAGGAAGTGACACAGAGATCCGGAAGCAGGAGAGAAATTATTCACAGTGGAGGTGGCCATGTCAAGGGCCCAGTGACAGAGCCGTCATGGAAAGCCCAGCATCACCTTTGGTGGCTGTGTCTCTTGGGGGGGTGGTGATGGTCAGGAGTAGTGGTAGTGGAGTCCTGGCTACAATGTTTTTACTGCCTACCCTCCCTTGTGCCTTCCAGTTCTCTGAAACTTGATATCCTTACAACTTCTTTGCGCAAATGAGTTGATGAATACTGATACAGCATCGGATCAGCAATAACTAACTAGAAAATATAGATGGTAGTGTGAACAGGTAACATTTAACGCCTCTCCTTCCTGAAACCCCATGAAAATGACAGGAAGGTGCTTTTTAAAAAAGGAATAGGGGTGCCTGGGTGGCTCACTCGGTTAAGCGTCCGACTTCAGCTCAGGTCATGATCTCACGGTTCGTGGGTTCGAGCCCTGCGTTGGGCTCTGTGCATACAGCTCAGAGCCTGGAGTCTGCTTCTGTCTCCCTCACTCTCTACCCTCCCCTCCTTGTGCTCTGTCTCTCCCTCTCAAAAATAAAAATAAACATTCAAAAAATAAACTCATAAGGAATAAGAGAATAAAAAGGAAACAAAAGCAAGAAAATTTTGGACTTGGGAAGCAGGTGGCAAAAAGATTTAGCAGACCCAAGAAAGATCTGAACCAGTAAGGGAGAAAGCCTGGGAGTCACTTGATTCACATCACAAAGGCCCTAAAGACTCAAGAAAATGGCAGCTCCAGGTGTCTCTGGGTTCAACAGGATTGGGTGAAAATCTCTTTAAGACGCTTTTAAACTCTTAAGACTCCCTAACTGCAAGTAGCCAACAGAATGCAGTTAAAGTTTACATACTGAATGTTGAGGTCACCCCTCCCACACCCCAAGGCATGTTCCCCAACCGCCTCTGCAACTCAGGTGAGAGCTGGGTTGTTAGAGTAAAGGCAGCACCTGCGCTGCGAGGTAAGCGGGGCCTCGCCCACGTCCTTCCCGGGGAGCTGCACCCAGCCTGTGGGCGCCACGCGCCATAGCTTTCCCCGGTGTCTGTGAGCATCTGTGCTTCCTGTCGATTTATCTTGTACATACATTAGCAAGCCTAAGAGAGGTTATTTTGGGGGTCTGGGAATGCTCAAACGTTGTCCCCCGTAAGTTAGTGGTAATTGCTTCTTCACTTTACCCCATGTTGGCTTAGAAAGGTGTTTCATAGGCACTCTCTACTTAAGGATAGCTGAGGAAACAGACAGGAGCCTGTCCCAACACTGCAGCCCAGCTGGGGTACCCTTTAGCAAAACCGGTTAACAAGCCCCACCCATGCCCACAGGGCTGGCTTCCTGTCAGTTTCTCAGTGACCCCTACCTTTTGATAGGAGTAGAGAGCCAAGTGAAGAAAGTATCTGTTTGGAAAGACAGAGACCAAAACAAATAGTAGGGAAAAAAGCAACTTTGGGGAAATAGACCAAACATGGAGAAGAAACATCAAAAATTATCATAAATGTTTTTAGGAAAGTCACTAACATTTATGAAAGAAAGAAAAGAAAAGAAAGAAAAAAGGGGGAGGCTCTTGTAAATGAAAATATGATAGCAAAAATGAAAAACTCAGAGAGTGGAGACACTGAGCAGATGAGCTCTCCCCAAAGGTAGAACAACAACAAAAATATGGAAAATAGAACAGAAAATACACAATAAGGTCACCCCGCTAGCACGTGGCATTGACAAGATTAGAATCCTGGCAGTTTTGCTCCAAAGTTCATTAAGGTCTTGGTGCAGGCAGATGAGTATTTTAATGGAATAGGATAAAGAACATAGAAATAAAATAGGAATGATAAAAGGTCACATTTCAAAACAAATGGGAAAAGATGACTCAAAAATATTTGTGTGACAATTGGCTACTTAAAAAAAACAGATGAAAGTTGGCTCCTTCCTCACTCTGTTCACAAAAGACACTCCCCTATGAATTAAAGAGGGAAATGTCAAAAATGAAACTCTGAGATTATTAGAAGAAACCACAGGAGAATTTATTTATAACCTTGAGGTAGGGAAAGCCTACTTACGTGCGATGGGTATAAAAAAAAAAAAGAAAACTCCAACTGCATCAAAACTTATAACTTCTTTACAACAGAAAAGCACATAAACCAAGGAAAAAGGGAAACAAACTGGAAGAAAATATATAACGAGCAAGTAATACAGGCAGGCAATTCAAAGAAAACCTCAGTGGCCAATAAAAAATATGAAGAGATCAGTGAAAATTACATGAGATGCCATTGTATTCCATTAGTTTGCACCCCCCCCCCACACACACACACTGGAAAGCATGGTGTGCTCTCGGCCTCAAAGGGAGAGCTGGGAAGCCCCCCGCCCCGGGGAAGCCACTCTATTCTCTAAGGTATCCCAATACAGAGATGAAGCCCCCCAAGAAACTTGGCTTGGTGGAATGGGCTGTTATTTTGACAGGGGCAAATTGGGTTTCATGGGACCTGAGTATATACATTTTAGGGGCCTCTGTAAAAGAAAGAACACAAAATTTTCAACACAAAATGCCCATGGCCACCCTAATACCACCCAATATGGGGGGAAATGTGACAGGGGAAGTTTGAGTGAAAACAGACAGTGTTCCTAAGTGACTGGTTAAAATATTACTTTTGCTAATTTTACAAAAAAATGTGAACACAGCGGTCAGACCCCTCACAGGGCCTTGGAAGGGGCCATACAAGTGAGGGGCCCTGAAATTTAACCCCCTGTGTCTTCTTGGAAATCTATCTCTGGACAACTGACTTGGGTCAATTATCCTCAAGGATAGGGGACAATTCTCCATGGATGAGGCATGAGATTAAGTCACAGAGTATCTGAAAAGAGTGCCCTGTTGGAACATTTCACTAGTATACTTGATATTTAAAGTAAATTTCAAGTCAAAATAAAAATCTATAGCATGCGACTTGAATCTGTCTCCCTGGAGATTTTCTTTGAAGTTCCTTACCATTGGGGCGCCTGGGTGGTTCAGTCGGTTGGGCGTCCGACTTCGGCTCAGGTCACGTTCTCACGGTTCACGGTTCGAGCCCTGCGTTGGGCTCTGTGCTGACAGCTTGGAGCCTGGAGCCTGCTTCAGATGCTGTGTCTCCCTCTCTCTGGCCCTCCCCTGCTCACGCTCTGCCTCATTCCCTCTCTCAAAAATAAACATTAAAAAAATACATAAAGTTCCTTACCATTTCCAAATTATCTGAAGTCACAGAGTCAGGAGTATTCTGAGGAAAAAAGTGAGAAATTAATTCATAATAGGCTTGATGTACGTCCCCCCACCTCCTCTGACTCTCTTTCTTCCCCTGTTACTGTTGGCGGTAGTGACCTGTAGAAACAGAGGACCGATATTTGTGTGGTCCTCTGGCCTGCAGGATTTTTAACACACGATCCGTACTGTCTAAGATCTTAAAATGTAGTAGGGGAAACTGGAAATAATGATACGAGCAAAAATGAATGAACAGAGGTAAGGAGATCAGTCAGGAAGCCATTATAAAAATCTAAGTCGAAGTGAATATTCCTGATTGGCAAAATATATTGACGATGTTGGCAATTTTATTTAACCAACTCTACATGTAAGTCACAGTACCAGGACTATCCCTGGGACTGGTGTTATTTGGTTGGTTCTCAGTTATGGAAACTGAGTGAATTATGGTGAGAAACATCTCCTTTCCAAGGTAGTTTTCCCAGTTGGATAATAAATTAAGCCCTCAAAACGTATCTTTTGGATACGGAGTATGATACTGTGTAGTTGGTTAATAAGGAGTAGAAGGTGTGTTCTTAACAGTCCAGAAAATTATCATCTAGTTAATTAAAAAAAAAAAAAAACCTTTCATGCACAAAAGGATAACTAAAATTCAAGGTAGTATATGGGGAAATGCCAAAAAAGAGGTATAAGGAATAAATTCTGTAAGAGTTTAGAGGAGGAAGATCTCTGGGCTGGTAACTCTTCCAGTGATCAGGACTACACCCCTCTTTGAAGACATTCACTGGGGAGAAAAGGCATTTGTTTGAAGCCACTCAGTGAACTCAGTGGTGAATGTGAGTCTCAAATTCACTCTCCTATATTAATAAGTTCATAAGTCTTTTGCACCTGATACAGTGTGTTTTAAAAGCTCACCCAATTAATGTTGCTGGTTAAAAACTAGTAAGTGCATATTGGATGGATGAGCAGATCAGGTCTCAGAATAATATTTACTGAGGAACTATATTTTAAAGACACAGCACAAGGTCCACATATAATTAAACTGAGGTGGGGGCCTGTGCTGGCTCAGTTGGTAGAGCATGCAACTCGAGGTCTCGGGGTTGTGAGTTCGAGCCCTATGCTGGACGTAGAGATTACTTTAAAAAAACAAAAAATAAAAATAAATAAACTGAAATGGTAGAACTCCTGATTTCTAAGAATGTGAAAAATATATATACTGTATTCCCATATATCAAGAACAACCTGTTTATACCATAATCTGGGAAATTCAGTGGAATGCAAGGCATGAAAGGATTATTTCAGCCCAGATGGGGAAAAAAATTACCAATGAGGCAGGAGTCAGGATAAAAGATGACCCCCCCACCCCCCGAAATGCCTGGGAGCGGCTTTGGTGCAGAGGCGACTCTCAGACCAGAGACAGAGTGGGGCTCCCACTGCTGAAGACACCTCTATTTTTTAATATCTCATTTTAACCAAAGCAAATCGACTTTGGAGTCGTGGGCCGGAGCACCTGCTGTCCTCTCCTACAGCCTCTGTAGGGCCCCCTTCATCTTGAAATTCCAAGGAGGATTTAGTTTGGATGTGGGTCAAGGGTAGGGAGAAACCTATCCGTGGGAAAGGGAGATGTCTCCTACCAGTTGCAACTGTCTGACTTTCTTCTTTGGATTTATAGCAAGTTGGGGGTGCTCCACTTCTTTGAGCCAAGACTCCTTGGGCAATCTGTACACATCCAGCCAAATCTCTCCGGCTCCTGCATTGGGAAACCACGGACCCGTTGAGCAATCACGAGCAGGCGAGAAGTCTCCTGTGAGGGATGGCCTGTCTTCTCAGAACCCCTGGCCCAGAGACCTGCTGGCGCCCTCGGAACGGCAACTTTGACAAACGGAAGGAGATGTCATTGCAAGTCCTTGCTCCTGGAGAGCTGGTGAGCCCCGACCGACGGGCCTCTGCCACCTGAAGGAAACAGGGCTCCTCCCACTCACAGCGCTGATATGACTGTTTTTTAACCAAGCTGCCTGCTCTGGCCGGTCCCCATGTTTTCTAGGCTCCAAATGGTAAATTCCAATGACATTCTGTCTTACAGCTTTTCCCGTCTGGGGAGGACGGTGGTATAAACAGCCTCAGTAACTGAGAGGGGCATGGCTAAGGGCTAGAATTGGGAGAGATCGCTCAAGAGCATTCTCCTGGCTGATATTAGAGGAAGTCACAACCCACAGAAGTGGCTGTGGGGCTTTAACTCATCATAGAAACGCACTCAGCTCCTATCCGGAATTCCCGTCAACCTGGGAAGGCTTGCTTTCCCATGGTGTGGGCATCTGGCCCAGTGTCTCCTCTAGAAAGTAATCATCTGGACACCTGGATTTCAGACTTCCGCCCCCCAGTCCTGTGAGAGAATAAATATCTTTGGTTTTGAGCCACCCGGTTTGTGGTGCTTGGTGGGGGCAGCCCCAGGAACTACTAAAGAGTATAAAAGCTTCCTTTGATGCATAAAACATGATGAAGTATACGCTTTCTTTCAAGCACTTCACATTTGAGGGGCCCGGGGCAAGAATATAAATAGAGGCCCAAAGTTAAAAATCAAGCAAACAGTCACTTGAATAAAATATGTCCTATCACCATAGTAATGATTACAACTGGTGGCCATCCTTTAAGGGGACCCAGGATACGTGCGTTGCCTCGTGTTTATCATTACTGTGGTGGTTTCAATATATGCCTCCAAATTCTTTGATCCTCCTACCTCAAAGAGGTAGAGAGGCTTAAATCCTCTGCCCCAGAGTGTGGTCCAGCTATAGTGACTTGCTTCTAACAGCGTATGGGAAGGGAAGTGTTTTATCAATGGAGGAATCTGGCAGACACCTGTTAGGCAGGTGATGTCCCTAGCACATACACCCTGATATACAGTGACGAGAGCACTTCACCCCTGTGGCATCTCTCCCAAATCCTTAACCCCAGTTGAATCCTGAGAAAAATATCAGGCAAATTGAAATTGAGAGACATAGTGCAAAATATCTAATCGGTATTCTTCAAAAAAGCGTCAAGGTCAAGAAAAACAAAGACCAAGAAATTGTCATAGATGGGAGTAGACTAAGAAGACACGATGAGTAAATATAATATGATATCCTGAACTGAGCCTTGGAACAGAACTATTAGTGGAAAAACTGGCGAAATCTGGGGGAAAAAAAAAACCTTTAGTTAATAGTATTGTACCAATGTCATTGCTTAATTTTGACAAATGGTCACATTAAATGTCGGTATTGGGGAAGCTGGGCGAAGGGTGCAGGGGAACTCTGTACCTATCTTTGTAGCTCTTCTGTAAATCTTTGCAACGTTTCTGTAAATTATTTCTAAATAAAACATTTGGAAAAAAGGTGGTCGTCTGGAAGAGACTACACATCTGAACCTTCTCAACCACCTTTCGTTAATCTTGCCTTGTAGGAGGAAGGCTGCGAAGTCCCCTCCGTGGGAGATCTCCGTCTTCAGACAGGTGGTTTGCTTGCTGGTATCGTCCTGGGAAGAAGAGAGGGGCGGAAAGAGGGAGCTCAGCCTGAGGACGGACGGGAGTGTGTTTCGGGGTCTCTTGGGGTTCATACCAGGAAACATGAGTCCTTTTAAAGCTCATGACACAAAAAAGATATCTCGATATGCTTCATACTTCCCATTTTTGTACAGGAGTTGGTCAAGATCATATGTAAAGAAGCAGAACTCGATTTTCTGCCTAAACGTTTTTGGACTTATTTCCTGGTTTTTTAAATACTCCAGATGGTTGTGGTGATCGCATACTATCTGTTCTCCTGGTCATATCTGCAAACTCTAAAGACATGTGCCAGCACTCAGTTATTCAAAATGAGATGAAGAAAGTTCTACTGAAAACTCTGGTCAGCCACTTGAAGAAAAGCTCCATCTGGACCTTAGCAGTGCCTCTGTCTGTTCCGGCTGCTATAACAAAATACCATAGACTGGATGGCTCACAAACGATGAACCTTTATCTCTCACAGTCCTGGAGGCTGGAAATCTAAGATTTCCAAGGACTTCAAGAACCTGGCCGATGCAGTGCCTGCTAAGGGCCCGTTTCCTGGTTCACAGATTTCCTGCCTGCCACCTTCCCGGTGTGTCCTTACATGGCAGAAGGGTTGAGGGAGCTCTCCTAGGCCTCATATAAGGGCACTAATCCCTTGCCCTTGTCCTTGATGAAGGCTCCGTCTTCATGACCTAAACACCTCCCAAAGGTCCCACCTCCCACTATCATCACAATGGGGATTAGGATTTCAACCCGGATTTTGTGGGGACACAAACATTCAGTCCATAGCAAGTAGAGACTGACTGTAACCCTAGTATGAAATCTACTCGAATTTCAGGCCAGGTGAGAGACTCCATGTTTATGGTTGTCTATGACTTGCTTTTTAATTTTCTTAATTGTATCTTTATAATAACAAAGACAATTAGTAGTAGTAGTAATATTTTAAGTTTATTTATTTTGAGAGAGAGAGGATGAGCAGGGGAGGGGCAGAGAGGGGACAGAGGATCCAAAGTGGGCTCTGTGCTGACAGCAGAGAGCCTGATGTGGGGCTCGAACTCACAAACCGTGAGATCATGATCTGAGCTGACGTTGGATGCTTAACTGACTGAGCCACTCGGGCGCCCCAAAGATAAGTATTATTATTTTTAAGGGCGTTATTCAGGCTCTGTGCTGACAGCTTGGAGCCTGGAGCCTGGAGCCTGCTTCAGATTCTGTGCCTCCCTCTCTCTCTCTGCCCCTGCCTTCGCTCTCTCTCTCAAAAATGAATAAACATTAAAAAAAAAAAAAAGAACTTTATTAACAGGTGCTTGCATTTTGTTGACTTTTTGAAAAAAATCAAGTTGTAATGTTTTATTGCAAATTAAAAATGAGGTGCTTAAAAATCTCAACTTGGCTAGATACAAAACAATTTTAAAACCATTAAAAAAGTATATTGAAAAAAAAAGGCTTTTTGAAAAACCCATTTGGTATTACCAAAAAGAGACATCTTCAGGTAAAAATAAAAATCAGGGGTACCTGGGTGGCTCAGTCGGTTGAGCATCTAACTCTTGATTTCTGCTTAGGTCATGATCTTGCATTTGATGAGATTGAGCCCCACATGGGGCTCTGCCCTGACAGTGCAGAACCTGCTAGGGATTCCCCCTTCCCCCCTCTCTCTGCCCCACTCCTGCTTCTGCACTCTGTCTCAAAATAAACAAACAAACAGGGGTGTCTGGGTGGCTCAGCTGGTTAAGCGTCCGGCTTCGGCTCAGGTCATGATCTCTGGATTTGTGAGTTAGAGCCCTGCGTCGGGCTCTGTGCTGACAGCTCGGAGCCTGGAGCCTGCTTCTGATTCTGTGTCTCCCTCTCTCTCTGTTCCTCCCCTATTCATTCTCTCTCTCTCTCTCTCTCTCTCTCTCTCTCTCAATAAACATTTAAATTTTTTTAAAATAAATAAACATTAAAAAAAAACAGATGCTGGCATAAATAGTGACACTAGTTCCAGTTGTCTGGTCAACAGTAGAAAAACAAGGTCTTCAGCTCCGATCTTTCGTTTGCCCCTTACTGCTGGGATTTCATAATCATTTCTATTTCCCCTGTCCCCCAATTCCCTCCCCTCCAGCAACCACCAATCAGTTTTCTGTATTTAAGAGTCTGTTTGTTTCTCTTTTTTCTTTGTTTGTTTTTGTTTCTTAAAATCCACATATGAGCAAAATCATATGGTGTTTGTCCTTCTCTAACTTATTTCACTTTGCATAATACTCTCTAGTTCCATCCATGTTGTTGCAAATGACAGGATTTCATTCTCTTTTTATGGCTGAGTAATATTCCATTGTGTGTGTGTGTGTGTGTGTGTGTGTATATATATATATATATATATATATATATATATATATATATACCACATCTTCTGTATCCATTCATCAGTCGATGGACACTTGGGTTGCTTCCATAATTTGTCTACTGTAAATAATGCTGCAGTAGACACAGAGAGGTACGTATATCTTTTTGAATTAGTGTTTTCATTTTCCTTGGTTAAATCCCCACTAGTACAATTGCTGGGTCATAGGGTAGTTCTATTTTTAATTTTCTGAGGAACCTCCATACTGTTTTCCAGAGTGGCTGCACCAGTTTGCATTCCCACCGACAGTGCACGAGGGTTCCTTTTTTTCCACGTCCTTGCCAATACTTGTTATTACTGTCTTTTTGAGTCTAGCCATTCTGAGAGGTACGAGGCAATATCTCATTGTGGTTTCGATTTGCATTTCCCTGATGATGAGTCATGTTGAGCATCTCTGCATGTGTCCATTGACCGTCTAGATGTCTTCTTTAGGGAAATGTCTGTTCATGTCTTCTGCCCAGTTTGTCATTGGATTATTTGGTTTGGGGTGTTGAGTTGTATCAGTCCGTTATTTTGGATCCAAACTCTTTGTCAGGTGTATCATTTGCAGATACCTTCTCCCATTCCCTAGGCTGCCTTGTCATTTTGTCGAAACATTCCTTCACCGTGCACCTCTTATCTTGGTGTAGTCCAGGTGGTTTATTTTTCCTGATCACGTCTTGTCAGAGGACTGAAGCGGGCGGTGGAACAGTTGGTAAGCCTGCATTTACTCAGCCCCGCCCTGCTCCGCCTTGGGAACCAGGAAGTCTCACCCGAATTCTTGGCTGCTTTTGTCCCTCTGCCATCTTATGGCTTAGGTTTTCTGGGCGTTTGCATTAGTAACAGAAGTTGCGGGGTTGAGGTGGCTGCTGACTTTGGCTCTCATCTTGATTTTCCCCCAATACAGATTCTCTCACTGGCGTACCTGGTTCTGCGCCCTGCTTGTCAACCCCCTCCATCCATTCTCCCTGCGCAGGAGGGTTGGTGTGGTATGGCGGGTCTCTGCCTGTACACAGGTAGGGACTGTTGCCTGCACCGGGCCCAATGCTGTGGGGCCTGACCTTCAGGGGCACCTTCTGACCCCTCATTCCTTCCCCCACTCTCACTAGGTGGGATCCTGCTGGTGATTGCATGGAGGTCTAGCCGTAGACGGGGACAGCATTCACAGTGGCTGTGTTCCCCTACAGATGTACTGTCTTGTGCTGAACTCCACCAGGGCCTTAACACCTGCTGCCTCACACACTTTCTCCTCCAACAGTACCAAACTTCACCGTCTCACCATCTCCTACACCGAAAGGACCCTTCCTGGGATTACTCTCTATGGCAATCTGCCGTCCAAATACATCCTCCTTGGTGTCTTTCCTGCTGATGAAACCCTGTCTGTTCTCCATATGGAGCCATCTGACTGTTCCCTAACCATCGTTGCCATGACCTCCTTGTCCCCGCCAGCAGGTGCCAGTGCTCCTTGCAACACGGCAGGTGGTGTGGGCAGGGGCCTCCGCCTCACTGCTCGGGATTGTGCTCATGCTGTCTGGGGCCAGCTGTGACAGCGGTGGCTCCTCCTGGGGTGTGAGGGTCACTGGGCTGGTGCCGGCAGTGGTGGGGGAGGGGGTCTGCTCAAGGCTCTCGGGGCTCCAGTTAGTTCCTGCTACAGAGTGAACTCTAATAACATCTTTTGATGAGGAGTTTTAATTCTTTTTAAACAGCTTTATTAGAAATATAATAACATATACTAACTACACGTTTCATGTTTATTTATTTTTGAGTGAGAGAGAAAGAGCAAGAGGTGGAGGGGCAGAGAGAGAGGGAGACACAGAATCCGCAGCGGGCTCCAGGCTCTGAGCCGTCAACACAGAGACCGACGCGGGGCTGTGAGATCATGAGGCTTAACCGACTGAGCCACCCAGACACCCCCCGAACTACATGTTGAAAGTGTACAATTTGACGTTTCGACATATGTATATCCCTTAAAACCATCACAAGACCGTGAACATATCCATCACCCCCAAAAGTTCCATCCTGCCCTTGGTAATCATTCCTTCCACCTTCCTCCCACCGCACCCCAGGCAAAAACTGATGCTCTCCGTCGCTACCTTAGTTTGCATTTTCTAGAAATTTATATAAATGGAATCATTCAGTATGTACTCTTTTTGTTTCTGATTTCTTTCACTCGGCGTAATTATTTTAAGATGCATCCACATCGCCATGTGCCTGAATATTAATAGTTCGTTCCATCGTGTGGGCATACCGCAATTGGCTTATCCACTCACGTGCTGATGGACTTTTGGGTGTTTCTGGGTTTTGGCTCTTACGCGTAGAGCTGCTTACAAACAGTCATGTGCATGTATCTATATGGAGACATGCTCTTATTTCTCCTGTGTAAATATCAAGGCGTGGAATGCCTGGATTGTATGGTAGGCGTACGTTTAACTTTTCAAAAAAAACTGCCAAAGGGACGCCTGAATGGCTCCGGCAGTACAGTGAGCATCCCTTGATCTCGGGGTTGTGAGTTTCAGCCCAGTGCTGGGCGTAGAGATTAAATTAATTAATTAGTTAAAAAAATAAAACCTACCACAACGATTGTACCGTTATACTTGACCACCAGCAGTGCACGAGAGTTCCAGCTGTTCTGTGTCTGTGTCCCTGTCAGCACTTGGTATGGTCGGTCTTTTTAATTTTAGCCAGGCTAATACATGCACAGTGGTAGGTCATCATGATCTTGACTTGCATTTCACCAATGACTAAGGATGTGGAGCATCTTACTCTCTTTCCAAATAGCTTCTTTGGTCAGCTGTCTTTTCTTTTCAAATCCTTTGCCCATTTTAAAAGCTGGGTCTTTTTAATCCTTCATTTTCGAGTTTGTGTTTTGAGAGTTCATCACGTGTTTGGGATTCAAGTCGTTTCTCAGGTCTGTGATTTACAATTATTTTCTCCCAGTCTATTGCTTGTCTTTTTATTCTTTTACCAGTGTCATCTACAGAAGAAGTTTTAAATTTAGATGAAGTACAACTTGTCAGTTTTTTCCTGTATGTTGTGCTTTTGATGTTGTAGCTAAAACCTTCTGGCCTAACCCCAGGTCACGAGACTTTCTCTTATGTTTTCTTCTAGAGGTTTTATGATTTTAGATTTTACATATAGACATATGACCCACTTCAAGTTAATTTTTGTGTTTGTTGTGAGAATAAGAAGTTTTTAACTTTGATGAAGTCCAATACCAATTTTTTCTTTTATATTCAGTGCTCTTCATGTCCTAAGAAATATTGTAGCAAATATATTTTCTTGTGTTTTCTTCAAGAAACCTTTACATTTAGACCTATAATCCATCTCAAATTAATTCTTTTTAAAATGTTTATGAGCGAGCGAGCCCGGGCGCACAAGTGGGGAAGGGGCAGAGAGAGAGAGAAGGAGACAGAGAATCAGAAGCGGGCTCCAGGCTCTGAGCTGTCAGTGCCGAGCCCGATGCGGGGCTTGAACCCATGAAACACAGATCATGACCAGAGTTGAAGTCAGACGCTCAACCAACTGAACCACCCAGGCACACCTCGAATTAATTCTTATATATGGTATAAAGTAGGGCTGAGGTTCATTTTCCCTCCCACTTTTTTTTTTGATGTTTATTTTTATTTTTGAGAGAGAGCGTGAGTGGGGAAGGGGCAGAGAGAAAGAGGCAGGGACAGAGGATCAAAAGCGAGCTCTGTGCTGACAGCAGCAAGCCTGATGCGGGGCTTGAACTCACAAACCATGAGATCATGACCTGAACCAAAGTCGGACGCTCAACCGATTGAGCCACCCAGGTGCCCCATCCCTCCCACGTATTATTCTAGCATTCCAGCATCATTTGTTGAAAATACTTTCTCTTCCCCACTGACTTCCTTTGATGCCCATCAATGGTATTCTTTATAAGACAATGGTATTTTTTATAAGGCAATTAAAAATTTTACGGTGGGTTCATTGAGTCACAAAACACTTTCTGAGAACCCACTGAATACAGGTAGTGTGCTAGGAGCAAGGGAGGCATGGGTGAATAGTGTCCCCTGCCCTCAAGAAGGTTATGTCCAAGAGAAGAAGTGGTCATACAAACAAATAGGATGGAGGGTGGAGAAAACACTGTGACAGAAAGTCGTGCCGTATGGGGGTAGACAGAGGAGGGAGAGACCGGGTCCTTGGGGCATAAGAGGGAAAGTATCTCAGAGGATATATTTGAGCTGGTCTTAAGGGAAATGTAAGGAAGGAGGGAGATTTAACAGGCACACATGGTAGGCAGGGAGGCAAGGAGAATACTCCCAGCAGAGGGAACAGGATGTGAAGCAGCCTGGAAAATTCAGGGACTTGTAAGTAGTTGTTGAATGTGTTGGTCTGGTGCTCAATCTGGACTGGAGTTCCTTAGTAAGCGTCTTCTCTGGACAACATGGCAAGTGAATCCAAGGCATCCAGCATGTGCCCTTGGATGGCGGGCATCTTTTAATCGGATCTCTTAGAGGAGGTGCTCTGTCCAGAGAGTCGCTATCTTTCTACTCTAGGACAGCTGTCGTCACCTCCATATTAAAAGTAAACTTCATCTGCTACAGCTCTTAGCCCAGCCACAGGGAACAGAACAGGAACTTACCACTTCATTGATGGCTTTGATTAGGAAAAGACCATCCTTACAAAAATAAAACAGTCTGGCGATACCTGAAATGGAAAAATCAGTGACAGACCATTGAGTCAGAGAAGAACTGGAATTTTATATCTGACTTTCTGAATTCTCATTGTGTGCTCATGGGTCCTTAGGCCTTCTCCTGGCCCCTCCACAGCCCCTGCTGATCTCAGTCTCCCTGCTTTCCTCCACCCCTCTCATGACGTGTTCAGGCTGTTCTCCCTCCTGGATCCTCCCTACCGACGCTGGCCCGTCCTCTTGTCCTGGAAGCCTCTGGAAAACACTCATAACTTGCCCCAATACCCATAATCCAGAAGGGCAAAGGCAAAGGGCCCACCCTGTAAGCAGGTCTAACTCAACCCACTAAACATCTGAGGGATATCTGCTCCGTGACCACAAATGTCCCAGGGACAGCCAAGGCACTCTCTTCCCTCAAGCGCGCTGCACTGAGGGTCACACGGACGTGAAAGCAAGTAGACATAATGCAGCATGATAGATGCGATCCCATCTTTAGGCCCCACTCCTCCTGAGTATCAACATTCCCCTTCCTGCTGCCCCAGGGCTGCGTGTGGTCAGCTCAGACCGCTGAGGCCTTATTCCCCTATGACTGATGTCAAGGAATGGCATCATCGTCCACCCCATTATCTAAGGCAGAGAGGAGGACCATTTTTCTCACCTCCCCACTCACATCCCTGCTTACCTACCCCATACGCATATTCCACTGCTGGCCGAGTTTTGCCATTATGTTTACCTTTTTGTTTTTTAAACTTTTTATTTTGAACTAATATTAGGCTTGTAGAAAAGTTGCAAAAATAGTTGAGTTCCCATATATCACTCACATCACTTCCCCCGTGATAACATCTTACATGAACACGGCACCATTTTTCTTTTCATTTTACCAGCCTGTGCCTTGGTTCAGAACTTCATAGTTTCTCTCTTCGATGAATGCAACACTTCTTCTTGGTTTCCCTCCCTGCCCTTTTTTTCTGTTTCTTTTTTTTTTTTAAGCAGCAAAAGATGGGTTTATTTGGGAATAGTAGAGAATTGCAACCCTGGACCAGCAAACTACTGCAAAACCGCATCTCTGCCTCTCATTTTGACTTTTCAGACTGCTACCATGGTGTCCTTCCTAAAATGCCAATCTGGTCAGGTCACTCTCCTGTAGAAACAGGGCCCTCCAAGACTCTCTATGGTTCCATATACAATAGTCTTCATGAAGGCCTGATTCATCCTCAAGCTGAGGGAAAAGAACCAATCCCTGGTTTCTATGAGCAGCAAGACTTCTGAGTACCCAAAGGGTGGGGACTCTGGGTCCACGTTGGCTGGTTCAAATCCTGCCTGTACCCCTTACCTTCTATGTTACCTCAAGTGAGTTATTTAACCTCAGTGCCTCAGATGCCTCTTCTGAAAAACAGGGATAATAAATTGTACTTATTTCCTAGGGCTGTTGTGAGGGTTAAATGGGCCAACCTATGTATAATGTTAGAATAGTGCTTGGCACATCATCCTGTTCTGTAGACGTTAGTTAATGCTACGTGGTCAGGGAGAATTCTCCATGTCTGGCCTCACCCATACCTGGAAGGGAGATTTAGTTGAACGGTCTATAGACACTTATAAATTAGGCTAAAAAACAAATAAAAAGAACGAGTACCCGTTTCATCCACAGGAGCAATAAGTATTTCACTCCCCAAATCTGCAGCCCAGATGGAAGTGACATCAACCTTAAGTTTCTCCCAAATATACAGTCGTTTAGCATCGTACAGATTATAGATGGAGAACCCTTTGGCTCCTCCAATGAACACATAGTCTTGGGAAACAGCCATACAATTTGGCATTTTGTTGAGCTGGGAAAACAAAAACAAAGAAAAAAGGAATGCTTTTCAGCTGCCCCCATCTGCAAAAATATGAGCTGACTTTTCAGAGAGGCATGTGGGTCCTTCCTGGATATAGTATCACCCCAAATAGAGCTCATCTAAATATCTTGCCCAAGCATCAAGACAGTCATAGCATTCTACTTTTAGGGGAAAGGAGCCAGAGAAAACAAGTACACATTCACAACACTGACCCTGACCACGAGCCCTCTGAGGAGTGGACAAGTGGTCCCATTCCCTGTACTTTTTTCATCTAGAACACTGCGGAAAGAGCTATAGCTGAGGCACTGGCAGATTCTCAACCATCAAGCAAGAGGGTGATTAATATATTCAGAAGTATTTTTAAATAACAACAGAATATAAAAGACTTTCTGTATAGTCTTCAACTAACCAGAATACCCATTTCTCCGGGGCAATTACGAGACCCATTTTAATCAACGACAGCATGCTTATAATCTTTCAGAAATGCCCCTGTCTTATCGAATGAAGGATCCTTGGAGGAATTCCTTCCCCGGATCAGGCATTTTCATTTATTAGTACTCAGCTGGGAAACAGGGACTCCTGGTCGCGGCTCCATACCTTGCTTTCTACAAGCGGAAGGTAGATGGTGGGCTGGACCCGGCTGTGCTCCGCTTCCCTCAGCGCATCCCTCTTCATGATCACTTCCCAAGCCTGGTCAAACAGAAGGTTCACCATCTTGTTGATCATTCGGTAAGGCTGGGGCAGGGATTCCAGCTCCTGTTCTGAATCTTTGAAGGCAAAATCCTTTTCATCGTCCTGAGGCCAGTCCTGCTCTGTTGGGGACGGCACCTCCAGCAGCACCTTTCGTACAAAGCTGGAGAACCTCATCTTACGGACTTGACTTCCTCCGGGGGATGACATCACAGAAGCTGGCCCTGGAAACTTCTATGAAACTCTGAAAAGCTGATAAAGGAAGCAAGCGAAGGTACTTTGAGAAACAGGGCAAGTTACCAGAAGACAGCACGTCATGCCTTCTAGCACAAAAACAGGCCCATGGGGACTGTTTATTCTAGAGACCGGCACTTTCCTTATTTACCACAGGGCCCTTCATATTAGTATGGATATCATGTCAGTATGGATATATGCTTTTCATATTAGTAAGGAGAGCAGCAGAAACAGGTATTGACAAGTCGCATCTTCCAGGCTAGCCCAAGATGATGCATGTGCACTATGGTGCAGGGAGAGGAATTAGGTATTCTTGTTGCCCTTCTCCTTCTGCTAAGAGAGCGTTCATCTCAGTCCCAACTAGAAGCCAGCCTACCCCCTACGTTCTCCTGCTTCTTCCATCTCCGCAAACGGCTGTGCCCAGGCCAGCTGGGTAGCGAGCCACGTCTGCTCTCCTTCGTTTCCTTCACCTCCGACCAGATGCTGTTAAGCACTTCTAATCCTTGCTGTCTCATTTGCTCCTTTCTCTCTAAGCCCACAGCTACCAACCAGGAGTTCTGTAGGCACAGTGCCCAGGGCCTGTGAGATTTTTCTAGGGGCTACAGAAATGTTGAGACTTGAAAATTGACTAAAAGGAAACAAAACCCCCACAAAATCAAAACTGTTCATCATTCACAAAAATATTGCAACTTTCTGGCTCCAGCCTGCATGTGGGCATCATGTTTCTGTACTTTATAAGACTCAAACCTGTACAAATTATAAAAAAGCCTTTCAAATATTATAGTTAAATAAAGGCATTTAATGTGGCACATGGGGTCTGTTTTAAGATGAATAACATGTAGCAGAGTGGGGTCCTGCACTGTCAGCACTGGGGGCCGTGCAAGTCTTGTAAAAACCCACGGCCGTTGGGGCGCCTGGGTGGCGCAATCGGTTAAGCGTCCGATTTCAGCCAGGTCACGATCTCGCGGTCCGTGAGTTCGAGCCCCGCGTCGGGCTCTGGGCTGATGGCTCAGAGCCTGGAGCCTGTTTCCGATTCTGTGTCTCCCTCTCTCTCTGCCCCTCCCCCGTTCATGCTCTGTCTCTCTCTGTCCCAAAAATAAATAAAAACGTTGAAAAAAAAATTAAAAACAAAAAAAAACAAAAAAACCCAAAAAACCCACGGCCGTCATCTTTCCTCACCTGCTAGGGTACACCTGTGATGTTTCCGGCGCATGGGTAGAGGAGCCAGGTGTCTGAATATGAGAGAAAAGAACCACCTGAAAGAATTGGTAGGGACAGTAAACCGAGCTCCCACAGGGCCAGGAGTAATGCCTGTATCCACCAGGGAGAATGGAAAGCCTCGTAATTCACAAGCTTTGGGTGGAGTGCTCAGAAGAGTCTTGCCAAGTAGCAGGGAAAATTAGCCCTCAAATAAATGCCGCTCTGGTATCGCCAATCCAGTCTTAGAAGTTACGAGATCAAACGACTGATAAATAACTGCATACCAAAACAAAGCTTAAGAATACTTAGAGGAATACAGAAATATCCAGCATCTAATGAAGGAAATGTCTGGGATCCAATAAAAAAACTACCTGGCATTCAGAGGCAAGAAAACACGCCCATAATGAAGAGAAAAGTCGATTAATTGAAGCTGACTCATAGTCAACACAGCTATTAGAAGTAGCAGAGAAAAAAGTTATTTATATATATATTAAATAACAACAGAATATAAAAGACTTTCTGTATAGTCTTCAACTAACCAGAATACCCATTATATATATATATATATACACCCATATATATATACAAAATATCCATATATATATATATATATAAAATACCCATATATATATATATATTCCACATGTTCAAAAACGAAGAGGAAAAGTCAAGTAGAGATGTGGAAGGTACAAAGTAACCCAAACTGAACTTTTATTTATTTAGTTTTAAACTTTTTAATGTTTATATTTATTTATTTTTTAATTTTTATTTATTTTTGACAGAGAGAGACAGAGCATGAGCGGGGGAGGGGCAGAGAGAGAGGGAGACACAGAATCTGAAGCAGGCTCCAGGCTCCGAGCTGTCAGCACAAAGCCTGACGCGGGGCTCGAACACACGAACTGTGAGATCATGACCTGAGCCGAAGTCGGATGCTCAGCCGACTGAACCACCCAGGCGCCCCAATGTTTATTTATTTTTGAGAGAGACAGACAGGGCATGAGTGGGGAAGGGACAGAGACACAGAATCTGAAGCAGGCTCCAGGCTCTGAGCTGTCAACACAGGGCCCCACACGGGGCTCGAACTCACAAGCTGCGAGATCATGACCTGAGCCGAAGTTGGACCCTCAACTGACTGAGCCACCCAGGTGCCCCAACCCAACTGAACTTCTAGAGATGAAAACTACAGTGTCTGAGATGAAGAACAGGTTTGATTAATCACAAACTTTCAGAGCAAAATAAATTAGAAGATTAGTGAATTTGAAGATACAGCAATAGAAACAACCAGAAAAAATGAAGTGAGGTGTGGGAGTTACCTGAAGTTCCCTAATATGTATGATTGAAATCCCCAAAGGAGGGAAGAAACAAAAAAAATCTGTAGAAATAGACAAAATATTTCTAAATATGATAAAAACTATAAACTCACAGATCCAAGAAGAAAAACAAGTCCTAAGGAAATGAAACATGAAGAAATCTATACCAAGGCACATTGTGATCAAAACTAAAGACGCGATAAAGACAAATTTTGAAAAGCAGCCAGAGGGGGGAAAAAAAAAAAGACGTAAATAAAGGAACAAAATACAGGAGAGCAGCAGATTTCCTGAAGGAAAGCACCAGTGAGAGAGCAGTGAAGCAGTGTTCTAGAAGACTCTAGCCAACGACAGCAGTGTTCAGCTTCTTTTTTAAGTACGTATGAAACATTTACCAAGACACATCATATCCTGGTCTGTAAGCCAAGTCTTAATAAATTAAAAAGTACTCAAGTCATACAAACTATGTTTTCTGACCACTCAGAATTATTTTAGAAGTCAATAACAGATATTTAGAAAGATGCAAAACCTCAAAAATAGCATACTTCTTAATAACTTATAGGTTATAACTAATTATATAACCTATAGTTATAGGTTATAACTAATAGGTATAATAACATACCTATTAGAATGGCTAAAATAAAAAAAAGTATTGACAATACTAATAAAGATGCAGAGTAAGTGGGCAGGAATACAAAATGATACCACCCTGGAAAAGGATTTGGCAGTTTCTTATGAAGTTAAACATATATTTTACTCTATGACCCAGCAAGTGCGCTCCTGGGTATCTACTCCAGGAGTATGAATACTTACACTCACACACAAACCTGTACACAAATGTTTATAGTGGCTCTACTTACAACTGCCAAAAATAAAAAAACAATCCAAATAGCCTTCACTGGGTAAGTGGATAAATCAACAGTGGTGTATCCACATAATGGAATACTCCTTGGTAATAAAAAGTAAAAAACTACTGATATACACAAAAATATGGGTGAATCTCAAAGACATTATGCTCAGTGAAAGAAACCAGTCTCAAAATTTATGTGCAGTGATTCTATTTATATGGCATTCTAGGAAAGACAAAATGAGTAATGGGGGACAGATCAGTAGTTGCCAGGAGTTATGGGTGGAGGAAGAATATTATTTAAAAAAAGGATAGCATGAGGGGGGCTTGGGGGGGGGCGACGAAGCTGTTTTACCCAGATTGGAAAGGAAAATATAAAGCTGTCTTTATTCCTATTCAATATGATTATCTACATAGGAAATCTGATGAAATCTACCAAAAAATCTACTAAAACTAATAAATGATGTTGGCAAGGTTGCAGGATATAAGTTCAATATACAAAAACCTACTGTATTTCTATATACTGGCAACAAAAATCAAAAATTGAAATTAAAAAATACTATAATAGTATCAAAAGTATTATATAGGGATAAACCTGGCAAAAGTTGTATAAACTGTACACTTAAAGCTGTAAAATATTGCTGAGAGAAATTAAAGGAGACCTAAGTAAATGGGTTGAGATACTTTGCGGGTTAGAAGACTCAGTTTTGTTAAGATGTCAATTCTTCCCAAATCTAAAATTCAACACAATCCCTATGAGAGTCCCAGCTGGCCTTTTTTTTTTCTTTTAAGAAATTAAGAAGCTCATTTTATAATTCATATGGATATGCAAAGTACCTAGAATAGCCAAAATAACTTAGAAAAAAAAGGACAGAATTGGAGGACCAACACTACCTAGTTCAAGACTATTATAAAACTACAGTAATCAAGACAGTGTGGTATTGACATCAAGCTACACAAATACATCAGTGAAACCAAATAAAAAGTCCAGAATTAGACTCACATATGAACAGACAGCTTATTTTTGACAAAGGCGCAAAGCTAATTCAGTGGGAAAAGGATAGTTTTTTTTCCCAATAAATAATGCTGCAGCAATTCAATATCCACATGGAAAAGAAAATGAACTCTGATCTATACCTTGCAGCATATACAAAAATTCACTCAAAGTAGATCATAGACCAAAATGTAAAATTTTAAACTATGTAACTTCTGAAAGAAAATATGGAGGAAACCTGTGCAATCTTCAGTTAGACAAAGATTTCTTAGATATGACATTGAAGCACAATCCATAAAAGAAGAAATGGGTAACTTAAACCTTTCAGAAATACGTGTATGTTTTTCAAAAACCACCATTTAGAGAATGAAAGATAGTCCACAGTCTGGGAGAAAACGGTTGCAGGTCATATATATGATAAATTACTTGTGTCCAGAATATTTTGCACATTCTTAAAACTCGGTAATAAGAAATGACTCAATTCTTTCAAATGGGCCAAAGGTTTGCGCACTTAACCAAAGAAGATATAACTGACGGACATGGGCACACGAAGAGATGTTCCATTGTCATTAGTTAGTGAAATGGAAATTACAAGCACAATACATGTGTATTAGGATGCCTAAAGGTAAAAAGATCACACCAAGTGTTGTCAAGGATGTGGAGGACCCCGGAATTCCTCCAACTACTGTTGGGAAGGTAAAATGGTACAATCAGTTTGGAAAATAGTTTAGTAACTTCTTAAAAAGTTAAACATACTACCTACCACTATAGCCAGTCATCCCACTCCTCAGTATGATATAAGGGAACTGAAAACACATCCACACATAGGCTTCTACATGAATGCTCATCATGGCTTTATTAGTAGGAGCCCCAAACTGGAAACAACAAATGTTTATCAATAGGCAAACAGATAAACTCCCAGACAGTCACATCCCATATTTAGTGGGCATACAAAATAGCACAGCCACTTTGGAAAATAGTCTAGCAGTTTCTCACAAAGTTGAACATACACTCGTCCTATGATTCAGGAATTCCATTCCTACATATTACACAAGAAAAACTTAACATTTCATATGAAAATCTGTACTGTGCTATATTTATAGCACCTTTATTTATAATTGCCCCAAGCTAGAAACAACACGCACTTCAGTGCGTGAAGAGTTAATGAACTATGGTAGGTCCATACAATGGAACACTAGTTAACAATAAAAAGTTATAAACTACTGATTATGCTAAGTGAAAAAAATCAGATAGAAAAACCTACATACTACATGATTCAATTTGATGTTATGAAAAAGCAGAATTATAGGTATGGAGAACAGACTATATAAATCTGTGTTTAGAAGCACCCTGTGTTCATCTTTATCATCTAACGTATCATTGTGTTGTGTTTACTATTTACTCGTGTCCCCCATTAACCTTTTACCTTAGGCTGAGAGCTTAGCACAGTGGTCGGGACATGGCTAACATTCAATAAATTTGCCTGCAGTATTGCCCTACCCTGGGACATAAATTTAGAGGATACTTCTGTCTCTCTCCCAAGCACTTCACTCTGAAAAGGATGAGTAATTTGTGGGGCCAAGAGATTATACCCACCCAGAGCCTAGATGCACCCTTCTGGAGTCTAGACCATGTTCAGGTACCTATACCCCTGAAATTTACTGCCCAGATGATGCCAAGGCCTGCACAAACTTCTTTCCCAGCTTTCTCTTGAGGGCAGGCCCAGATGCTAATGTGTGCACCCCTAGATGTGAAAGATGGCCAAGGCATGGCTATTTGCAGGGGCAGGGGCAGGGGCAGAACTTGGATGTGGCTTGGAATATCCACACATTGCATGTAAGGCCCCTCTCAGTGATGTGAATGGCAGCCAGGAATGAGAAGAGGAGGGGTGTGGGAAAGGACCAGGGGGCCAGCTCTCCCCACAGTACCATATTCCAGCTGTGTTTCCAGGTATTCCAAGCAGCCCAAGAATTCCTTTTTTTTAAATATAATTTATTGTCAAGTTAGTTCACATACAGTGTATACAGTGTGCTCTTGGCTTTGGGAGTAGAGTCCCATGATTCATTGCTTACATACAACACCCAGTGCTCATCCCAACCAATGCCCTTTTCAATGCCCATCACCCATATTCCCACCTACCCTGCCCCCCCATCAACTCTCAGTTTTTTCTCTGTATTTAAGAGTCTCTTATGGTTTGCCTCCCTCCCTGTTTGAAACAATTTTTCCCCTTCCTTTCCCCCGTGGTCTTCTGTTAAGTTTCCCGAATTCCATATGAGTGAAAACATATGATATCTGTCTTTCTCTGACTTATTTCACTTAGCAGAATTACCCTCCAGTTCCATCCACGTTGTTGCAAATGGCAAGATTTCATCCTTTCTCATTGCCAAGTAGTATCCCATTGTGTATATATACACACCACATCTTCTTTATCCATTCATCAGTTGAGGGACACTTGGGCTCTTTCCATAATTTGGCTATTGTTGAGAGTGCTGCTATAAACATTGGGGTACCTGTGCTCCTATGAATCAGTACTCCTGTATCCTTTGGATAAATTCCTAATAGTGCTATTGCTGGAGCCCAAGACTTCTGAATGTGAAACTGGTAGAAGGTAGAAGACAAGGTAGAAGAACATATCTAATGTGACAATTGGGTTACCTTGACTTAAAACTTCTAAATATTTAAACGTATGGAATGTGTGGGGCACCTGGCTGGCTCAGTCAGTGGAGCACAGGAGGCTTGATCTTGGGGTCATGGGTCTGAGCCCCACTTTGGGCGTAGAGATTAGTTAAAAAAAAAAATCTTTGGGGCACCTGGGTGGCCCAGTTGGTTGAGCATTAGGTTCCTGATTTCAGCTCAGGCCATGATCTCACTGTTTGTGAAATCCAACCCCATATCAGGCTCTGCACTGACAGCACAGAGTCCACTTGGGATTCTCTCTCTCTGCCCCTCCCCCACTCTCTAAATAAATAAATTAAAAAAATAAAATCTTTAAAATTAATTAATTAATTAATTAATTAACATATGGTATGTGGGTCTCTATTTGTAGTCCTACCCCGGGGCCTGCAAATGTTAAGGGCAGGCCTGACAAAGGGAATAAAGATTACGAAAATAGCTCACCTTACTTTTTGATTACAGGGGGTACATTATAAAATTACTGCTATGGAAGGGGTGGGATTTCACATCTTCAGGCCCCAGAAAACTGCCATTCAGTGGTGCAGTTTCATCATAATTAACTTCTGCCTCCACTGTGTTCATGTTAGCCCTTCTAGGACTTCCTTAAGTAGCAATCTTCTTACAGTACTCAATAAACCTAGCAGAGAATTCTCTCACTTTACCCAGCTCTCCGTGCTAGCAACACATGCCACAAACTGGCTTATCTCTGCTCTAACCATTTCCTTCCCCAGACCTGGAGCTGCTGTTCCTCAAGGGAAACCGAGGCACAGAGGTGGGAAATGATGCGGCCGCAAAGACCCCAAGCAAAACCTGAAGGGAATCTGCATTCAGGATGCCACATGGGTTTTTCCTGAGTTCCCAGGGTCTCCGGGAATGCCGGTGGCTGGGGAGACGGCCCCCCGTCCCGCAAAGCCCCCCTCTAGGAGACCCTAGATATCAAAGGGCGTTTGGGGACACGCGGGGAACCGCTGAACCCCAGACCAAAGGCCGAGCTTCCGCTCACCTGCGCCGGCAGCTTGGCGTCGCCTTAGTAACCGCCACTTCCGGCCGCCACCGGAAGTCCGCGAAGTCCCCGGTCGGAAGGCGCGTCCGCCCCCACGGGGGCGGGGAGACTCACTCTGTCCCGCGGGGGACCCAGCGACACCCTGGAGGACTCGAGACTGCGCCGCGGGTGGCACGTGGCCTCGGCTGGGCGTCATGGATGCCTTCATCCGCTTCACCAACCAGACCCAGGGCCGGGACCGACTCTTCAGGTGAGTCAGGAGCCCGCGGCCTTCACTCCTTCCCGGTGCCGCAACCCGAGCTGGTCCCGTGTGGTTCGGCCCCGGAGGAGGGACCGAGTTCGTTTCTGGAGCCGCTCTCCGGCCCCTCTCTGGCACTCTGCGGGACTCCGGCGGAGCCTCCTCCCGGCAGCCTCCGAGGCCCTCACCGTGGTGGACCAGTCCCCCAGCCCTCTTTTTTTTTCAAGTAATCCCTACACCCACCATGGGGTTCGAACTCACACCTCCCAGGATCAAGAGCCCCACGCTCCACCGCTACACCTGAGCCAGCCAGGTGTCCCCGCCAGGATTTTTTTTTTAATGTTTATTTTTGAGATAAAGAGAGCACAAGCAGAGGAGGGGCAGAGAGAGAGAAACACAGAATCTGAAGCAGGCTGCAAGGCTCTAGGCTGCCAGCGCAAAGCCCCAACTCAGGGCTCGAACCCACAAACTGAGATCATGACCTGAGCTCAAGTCCCAAGTTGGAGGTTAACCGACTGAGCCACTCAGCACTCCCCCATCTCCCCATCCCCCACCGCCACCCCCCACCAGGAATTTTATAAGATGAACTTTGGGTTGGCATTTGTGGCCAGGGAAGCCAACCCCTTGGCCGTGGTTTCAAATACCCCATGAAACGCTTATGGAGACACAGAAATTGTATTTATCTTTTTTCATCGTCCTGCCTACCTCATTGAGATTGTAGGGAAGGAACAATTCTTCCTCTACCTTCAAGGTCTTTCAGCCAGCCAAAGAATTAAATTTACACAAAACAGGTTCACAGGAGGAAAAATCAAAAAACAAAAAAATCAAGGATGTGTGCACAGTGGCTGGTATTGAGACCTGAAGAAATGACCAAGGCAGGGATTTTTTTCTTCTTTTGAGACACAGAGACAATACATTTATGAGGAATCGGCAGGATAAAGAAAGCAGGTGTTTGGAAACTTGAGTTAGGAGGGAATCCTAAACAGAATTTAGGCTGAGTTGGTAGGGTTAGGAAAAAAAGTAACCAGGTTCGTTTCTGAAGCTTTCTCTGTTTTGAAGTCCCTATCTCCGGCGACAAGGATGTCCTTTTACTTCCTTAGTACAGGGAGGGTATTTCGCACATGGAAGATGTGTTTCCGGCTTTCTGGGTGACAGAGGAGTCTCTGAACCGCTGTTTCTTAAGTAATTTTTATTTAATTTGTATGCCAAAGTGGCACATTTTGGGGTGCCTACCCTTGGCCTCTACGGTTCCCTTTTCTGAAACTTCCCTGGAAGTTTTCTTGCTTTAAAAGTTGAGCTGATAAATTGTCCCGTCTGCTTGAACCAGTGTCTTAGTTCTGAGGATAGGTCGTTTTAGTTAAACTCACTTCGGGAGGCGGTGATACAAGTGTGTTCTCGCAGTTAGGCCTGTGGTTCAATTATCCAGGTAATAAATAAGGCCTTTCTCTGGAAATTAAAAGAAAAATAATGACCAGTGATTGGATCAAGTTGTAAAGCCAGTTCCTGAGTCCTGAATATAGCCAGCCCAGAGGGTTTCTAGTTGTCACGCTGAAAGCATCTTTACATAAAGTGAGGGCAGGCAGTGGCAATCTGGTGGAGTTTCTTGGTTTGTAACTTGAGTGTCTCTGGTGATCATTTCGAGTGGCCCATAGAGCACCAGGCACGAAGATCGTTTACGTATGAGCTGTTGTGCTTTTTCTGAAGGGCTCATCAAGTTGTTCATACTCAGTTTGCAGGGCTTCGGGGAAAAGGGTGGTCTTAGTTATCAAATGATTTCAAGTCAAACAGATAGAAAATATCAAAAATACTAGTTTGAAGAATTGTAGCCAGGCATTGGAAGAAACTAAAAGGAAATCAGGATCTAGTCCCGTTTATAATGAATTGTATTTGAATCTAATATCCACAGAGGTGTGTTACTGAAACGTTTTTTTTTCCCATAATCACCTTCATTTTACTAGAGATAGCCAAATTAAGACTAATTTCTTTGCCAAATGAATCTAGTTTGGATAAACTTGGCCTGATGATTTACATAAGTACAGCAAAAATAGTGATTAATCATACAGGCTCTTTTAAATCCAGGGCCAGCTGGGTGGCTCAGTCAGTCGAGCATCCAACTTGGGCTCAGGTCATGATCCCACGGTTCATGAGTTTGAGCCATACCCTGGGCTGTGTTCTGACAGCTTGGAGCCTGGTGCCTGCTTCAGATTCTGTGTCTCCCTCTCCACCCCCCCCCGCCCCCTCTTAAAAATAAATATTAAGAAGAAAAACACTTAAATCTGCTGTTGAACTTTAAACAGCCTCTTGAGTCCAGAAGCCAAGCCAAATACTTGCCATCAGACTTCACCTGTAATACGTATAAGTTAAAGTTCATTGCTCTCTTCTTGAGGTCCCCCAAATACCCTGAGGTTCTTGTACCCGCCAGGAAGTGACCTCCTTTACTCACCTGGTGAGAGGCTCCTGCTGGGAGCCCTGCAAGCAAGGTATTAGGCTCTTCTTCCAAAAGGCTTTACTGGCTCCATATGATCACCATTAGTGCCTTAAAACTCTCTAGCCATATCTGAATTTATGCCCGTCTCCCAAATGTGACATTCCAGTCAAAGCCTTGGTAATATAACCCGTGTTTCTAACCATGTCCTGCGCAAGGAGAACAAACTCTCATTGAACTCACCCAAATAAGTGTGTTGTCAAAAAAACATAAGAATTCAATGAGAGTTTTTGAATTCTAGAGGGATCAGACAGGGAGAAAAAGATAAATTGTTGTGAATCATAGCTTAAGAGAAAAACTTTTCTTAAATCTGGAAAAATGAAACATTAAAAGTCAGTATTTCAAACAAAAATGTCATTAAACTTATAATTATCCTCCTCTGTTTATGTTATTCTTGATCTGCTCAAATTCAGTTTTTCCTTTCGTTCCAGACATTCTTACCCAGTTCAGTTTTATGATCTTAAAATTATCAGAATCCTGCATTTGTCAAAATTCCTTTTTATGAATCTCTCAAGATGAAACGCATTTACAGGAAGCTTTTGGAGAAGCATCCAAGTAAAGTATTAACTGTCTGTAAATGATAAAAATTAAAAATGGCCATGGTTACAGATCTGCTTAGAGTTTGTCAGGGAGCAAGAATTCCTGTCCACTCAAAGGTCCTGTCCCTCAAATTGACATGAGGCAGATTAACAGGAAAAAAATCAAATTTGATAATGGGGGATCCACGTAGACATGGAAATTCCAAAGGCAGGCAAGATGAGGTATATATGTCATTCTGAACTCAGGAGAAGGGATAGGGGTCTGGGGCTTCAGAGGAAAGGAATGTACTTTTACAGTGTGGTAAGAACAGATGTTTGGTAATTTGACGTTTGCCCTACGGTACAGATGGGTCATTCAGATAAAATTTATCTTTGCTAATCACCCTTATTCTGGGAAAGAACCTCAATTTAGATTCTACGTAGTTAAGGAAGGGGCAGAAGTTTCCCTTGAGCCCACAGGGTCTCAAGTGCCTTCAGCTCAAAATAATCCACATGCCAAAGGGGTACATTTTGGGGGGACCTGTCATGAACCCCTTTAAGTTCATTACAGTGCAACTGACAAGGAAATTTATTTCTGTGACATCTAACACTTCAAGATAGTTCTATACCAGTACATACCAGATTTCTAGGAGTTTCATATAATTTCTAGAACACATATCTTTAAAATTTTTTTTTTCAATGTTTATTTATTTTTGGGACAGAGAGAGACAGAGCATGAACAGGGTAGGGGCAGAGAGAGAGGGAGATACAGAATCGGAAACAGGCTCCAGGCTCTGAGCCATCAGCCCAGAGCCCGACGCGGGGCTCGAACTCACGGACCGCGAGATCGTGACCTGGCTGAAGTCGGACGCTTAACTGACTGCGCCACCCAGGCGCCCCTAGAAGACATATCTTTTTTTTTTTTTTTTTTTTTTTTTTTTTTTTTAAATTTTTTTTTTTTCAACGTTTATTTATTTTTGGGACAGAGAGAGACAGAGCATGAACGGGGGAGGGGCAGAGAGAGAGGGAGACACAGAACCGGAAACAGGCTCCAGGCTCCGAGCCATCAGCCCAGAGCCCGACGCGGGGCTCGAACTCCCGGACCGCGAGATCGTGACCTGGCTGAAGTCGGACGCTTAACCGACTGCGCCACCCAGGCGCCCCTGACATATCTTAATAACATATCTATACAAATGTAATTTAAGAGGATTTAGTGTCACTTGACAATGCTTCTCATGTAATTTAACACAACAAACCTAATTAATGTAATAGCTCCTTTTTCATAAAAGAAGACCAAATATTTTGAAATGTTCCATGGACCCTCTGGAACATTCCAGTTAAGTTGTAGACTTGATTTTAGAATTTGATGTTGGGAAGTTTGTCAAAAAATATCAAAACATTTGATTAAATAAGATCACAGATCATGATGAAACAAAATCAATTTAGCTAAAGTGACAATAAAAATTTTTTTAATGTTTATTTATTTATTTTTGAGAGAGAGAGTGCACAAGCAGGGGAAGGGCAGAGAGACAGGGAGAGAGAGAATCCCAAGCAGGCTCCCTGCAGTCCACACAGGCCTCACTGTCCTCGAAGTGCCCGACACGGGGCTCGATCGCACGAACCATGAGATCATGGCCTGAGCCGAAATCAAGAGTCAGACGCTTAACTGACTGAGCCACCCAGGCAATAAAAAATTTTAAAGACAAATACAAAAGGTTACATAGTTGTAAGCAAAACTTAGCTTTTTTAGTATTAAGAAGACTCAGTTTTTTTGAATAGTCAAAGATCTGATAAAGACAAAGCATTGAATCTTCGTTTTTCTAGGCAGATTACATTAAAGGTAAAAAACTCTTTACAGTTTCTTATAAAAAGCAAACCAATAACCTAAGAAAACTTCTTCCTTTCATTTTATTTCATTTCATGTCAATTCCAGTATAATTAATATAGTGTTATGTTAGTTTCAGGTGTACAATATAGTGATTCAATGGTTCCATATATTACTGAGTGCTCATCAAGATAAGTGTGCACTTAATCCCCTTCATCTATTTTACCCATCCCTCCACCCACCTCCCCTCTGGTTACCATCTGTTTGTTTTCCGTAGTTAAGAGTCTGTGTTTTGGTTTGTCTTTTCTGTCTCTCTCTCTCTCTCTCTCTCTCTCTCTTTTGTTTCTTAAATCCCACATATGAGTGAAATCGTATGGTATCTGGCTCTGGCTTATTTCACTTAACATCATACTGTCTAGATTCCCCCCAGGTTGTTGCAAATGGCAAGATTTCATTTTTTTTTTTTTATGGCTGAGTGATATTCCATTGTGTGTGTGTGTGTGTGTGTGTGTGTGTGTCCTTTAACCTATTGATGGGCACTGGGTTGCTTCCATAATTTAGCTATTGTAAATAATGCAGTAAACATAAAAGTACATATATCTTTTCAAATTAGTGTGTTTGTGTTCTTCAGGTAAATACTCAGTAGTGGAATTACTGCATCATATAGTAATTCTATTTTTAATTTTTTGAGGAACCTCCATACTATTTTCCACAGTGCGTGCCTGTACCACTTTGCATTGCATTCCCACCAACAGTGCAGAAGAGTTCCTTTTTCTCCACATCCTCAACACTTGTTTCTGAAAACTTCTACCTTTTGAAAGAGAAAAATTCTAATTTTGCACCAGTATACTTTTGATATTAAAACTCATTTTTTTTAAATATGTATTTATTTGGAGGGAGAGCGCAAGTGGGAGAGGGGTAGAGAGACTGGGGACAGAGGATCTGAAGCAGGCTCTGGGCTGACAGACTGACAGCAGTGAACCCGATTTGGGGCTCGAACTCACAAACAACGAGATCATGACCTGATCAGAGGACGCTCAACCAACTGAACCACCAGGTGCCCCTTAAAACTCATTGTTAGATAAGTTTATTTTAATCTTAGCCAGTACTGACCACATATAAAATTCGTTTTCAAAGGTTCCTTTTCCCTAAACTTTCTACAACCTTTTTTTTTTTTTTTTTTTTTAATATTCAGATTTTTGTCGTAAGTTTTCCCTCTTTAAATGATTAGCCTCACTTTAGGATAAAAAATTTTTTTGCCCCCCAAAAATGTATTTCCGTTCTTCATACTTTTTCTTACCAAAAACATACATTTTACTTTCCTTGAAAGTTGTTTCTTTTATTATTTAAAACATTTTTTAAAATTTTTATTTATTTTTAATTTTTTTAATGTTTTTATTTATTTTTGAGACAGAGACAGAGCATGAGCAGGGGAGGAGCAGAGAGAGAGGGAGACACAGAATCCGAAGCAGGCTCCAGGCTCTGAACTGTCAGCACAGAGCCCGACGCGGGGCTCGACGCAGGGCTCGAACTCACGGACTGTGAGATCGTGACCTGAACCGAAGTTGGACGCTTAACTGACTGAGCCACCCAGGTGCCCCTAACACATTTTTTTAATGTTTATTTATTTTTGAGAAAGAGAGAGAGAGAGAGTGCAGGCAGGGGAGGGGCAGAGAAAGAGGGAGACACAGAATCTGAAGCAGGCTCCAGGCTCCGAGGTGCCAGGACAGAGCCCGACACGGGGCTCAAACTCGCAAACTGTGAGATCATGACCAGAGCCAAAGTCGGGCGATTAACCAACTGAGCCACCCAGGCGCCCCTGTATTTTATTTTTTAAAGTTTATTTATTTTGAGAGAGAGCGCGTGCTAAGGGGGGAGGGGTAGAAGAGAGAGAATCCCAGGCAGGCTCTGCGTTGACAGTGCAGTAGCTGACACAGCACTTGACCAGCGCTTGATTGTGAGATCTCATGAGCTGTGAGATCATGACCTAAGCTGAAATCAAGAGTTAAGATGTTTGACTGAGCTACCCAGCACCCCTAAAGTTTGTATGTTAAAGAATGGGTCTTAGGTCCTAAAGCAGATGGGGATAGAAAATTTGTATCATAGAGGCATAGAGAAGGTATCCAAGTTTTTTCTAAAGTGGGCTTTTTTAAAGATTTTTTTAAAATTTAAGTTTATCTTAGAGAGTGAGCAAGCAGGGGAGGGGTAGAGAGAGAGGGAGACAGAATCCCAACCAGGCTCTGCACTGTCAGCACGGACCCTGACGTGGGGCTCGAACTTATGTACCACGAGATCATGGCTGGTCATGGGCCGAAATCAAGACTCGGATGCTTAACCAACTGAGCCACCCAGGTGCCCCTCCTATGGTGGGCTCTTTGGGACATACTGGTCTCTTACTAGAGTTGCTAGGCCTGGGCATAATATTCTTTTTAGCAGATTTTATTTTATTTAAATGTTTAAGTTTTATTTTATTTAAGCTTTTAAATTTAAATTTTTAGTTAAATTTAATTTTGTTTAGAATTTATTTTATTTTTATTTTTTATGGAAGCAGTTTATATTTTATTTATTATTATTTTATTAATGTTTATTTTTGAGAGAGAGAGCACACAAGAAGGGGAGGGACAGACAGAGAGAGGAAGACACAGAATCTGAAGTAGGCTCCAGGTTCTGAGCTGTCAGTGGAGAGCCAGATGTGAGGTTCGAACTCACCAGATGCGGGGCTCGAACTCATGAACCATGAGTTCATGACCTGAGCCGAAGTCAGACACTCAACCTATGAACCACCCAGGTGCCCCCAAAGCAGCTTATATTTTAAAAAGTTGCCCCTGCTTTTTTCTTCGGTCTCAGGCTATCTTAGGCCATGTTTACATTTTGAAGACATGATAAGAGTCTTAACTCTGAGGGACAGAGAAGGAATACAGGTTGATTTTTTTTTTCCTTAAGAGATTTTTAGCTAAAATAGGACATAATTCATGCCTTTGTAAAGTCTATGTAAAGCATTTATATAAAAGCCTTCTTTTTGAGTGAGGAGGTCTTTTACTTCTTAGTACAGAGAGGGAGGGTATTTTTCACATGGGAGATGTGTTTCCTACTTTCTGGGGGACAAAGGAGGGGCTGAGTGTCCTTGTACCATTGTTTCTTAAGTGAATTGTTTAAAATAATCATTATAGCAAAGTGGCACATTTTGGGGCAGCCTGCCCTTGGCCCCTGCAAGACACTGAGTGTGAAATAGTTTTGTGAACTGTGGAAGAGAGCACAGTCTGGAGAGCACCTCTAAGGTACATGCCATGCTACTGAAAATCCTAAGCAGAGATAGTGCTTTAATCCTAATTAGGTCATGTTGTTTCTTTTAGAAATTTGGTTGATTCTTACTCAATAAAAAAAAAAAAAAAAAAAAAAAGAATAGTTACGGTTGAGGTTTCGACAGCATTCCCTTCTCTTCTGGGTGTACAGGTACTAATACAGACAGTCCAATAAGACTAGCCCCAATACTGGGACTTTCGGAAGCTGACTTTATGCCAGGTACTGTTCTCAGTGCGTCACAGCTGTACATTCATTTAACCCTCATTACTACTCTGAGAGGTAGATACTCTGAATTATTCCCCTTTCACAGACAGGGAGACCGAAGCAGAAGGTTAATAGGTCCTAAGTGGCAGAGCTGAGATTTAAATCCACACAGTTGATTCCAATGCCCACCATTTTAACGGCCAGCCCATACTACTGTTGTGATTAATTTGATAGGCTTTTTTAATGATCGCATTGTATGCGAGCTTCATTAAAATAGAAGCCTTCAATTTCAGTGCACTTGGAATGTGCCCTGCAAGGTTTATCAGTGAGGTTGGTTAATAAAATAATTGTTCGGATGTACTTTTCCGTAAGATCTGAGATCTCTAGTATTCATTTCCCAATGCCCTTGGTGATCCATGGCTCCTGTAAACAAACTGGCATTCACAAAATACTACCTTGGTTTTGGATGCATTCCTGTTTTTCGACCAGGTCTGAGAAAGGGGGACCCATTGACGTGACTGGCTTGAGCCCTCTAGCCAGGAAGCTACTTAAAAAAAATTTTTTTAATGTCTATTTATTTTTGAGACAGAGCACGAGTGGGGAAGGGGCAGAGGGAGAGGGAGACACAGAGTCTGAAGCAGGCTCCAGGCTCTGAGCTGTCAGCACAGAGCCCGATGCAGGGGCTCGAATCCATGACCTGTGAGGTCATGACCTGAGCTGAAGTCAGACACTTAACTGACTGAGCCACCCAGGCACCCTGGAAGCTGCTTTAAAAAGGAGAGAGGGAAAGATATTCTTTTTACTTCATCCTCAATAACAAGTTTACCGTTTTGGAAAATGTGCCACATTTTTATTGAAAATAATATTTGTAGCCTAAAGGGATTCAAATGCAGTTACAGAACTGTAGGAAACAGGCACCTACTTTGTTAATAGGCTGCCAAATGCATTTAGATGTTTGATTATGTGATATAAAATTTCTCGTGTGTTAGAAGGCATTATTATTTGTAGTCATAACAATAATCACTTTATTGAATATTTAGTATTAAATAGTCTATATATAAAACACTAGTTTTGAAAGACAAACATAAAAATATATCTAGGCTTATTCACGTATTGGTGTGTATTTGATCCTTTTCTAAAAAATTAAGCAATGTGGGGCATCTGGGTGGCTCACGCTGTTGAGTGTCTGACTTCAGCACAGGTACTGATCTCATGGTTGGTGAGTTTGAACCCCGTGTCGGGCTCTGTGCTGACAGCTCAGAGCCTGGAGCCTGCTTCTGATTCTGTATCTACCTCTCTCTCTGTCCCTCCCCAGTTGCACTCTGTCTCTGTCTCTCTCTCAAAAATAAGTGAACATTAAAAGAAAATTTTTTTTTTAATTAAGCAGTGTGCAAACAACTTTTCATTTGGTTCTGGTTTGAGTGTGTGTCCTATTAGATAAGTATTTGGTTAACTACATGATAAAAAGTTCATTTTAGGAATCTGAAAAGTCACTATACAGGAGAAAATCAAGAATATGAATCTTTGCAGACTTCACCTAGGGGAGATTTTTGGGCAGTTCACCACTTTGGCTCTATCCATTTCTCTGTGCCAGCAAAAGGCGTTTTGGGGGGCTGATCACCGTAACTGCAGAGTTCCCTTTCATCACCTTTGTGTCACATTTGCATCACATGCTCTACCCTTTGGCCCTGTGGGGTCACTGTTGCAGAATTATGCTCTTGTAAGAACTGCTTACGTGAGAAATTGTCTTGGAAACTTTGCTTTTAGCAACACACATTTCTCCTTTCTTTGCTTCATGAATCAAATTTTATTTGGTTTATAAATCATTCTCATTTTTTGTTTTCCATTTCAGAGCCACTCAGTACACATGCATGTTGCTTAGATATTTGTTAGAGCCTAAAGCTGGCAAAGAGAACGTGGTAATGAAGCTCAAGAAACTGGAGTCCAGTGTGAGCACTGGCCGTAAATGTAAGTACCCTGTCTCTTGAGGGACAGTGGCTCCTGGTTTCGAATCGTCAGACCTTGTCATTTACAAAGTACTCTGTAGATCATTCATTACTAATCAATCACGTTTTTTGATGAGGTTGACCAGTAAGGCTGCCCTCATGAAATGACAGGCCAAGAAGATTGAAGTTTTGCTGCAGACCATTCACAGACACCCTGCAGACATGCAGTGTATTAGCTCAACTGTAGTTCTTAGAATTACACAATGTTTTGGCAATCCCTGACATGAGCTTCCGGCTCTTGGAAGGCCTTTGTATTCTCTAGAACAGAATACCTTGCCTTTTCCTTGCCTTTTCCCTTCTTCTCTGGAGGAATTACTAGAGGAAACGGTTAAGGTGGTTCTCAGACTGTGGAGTGGTTTCATGTTCAAGGCAAAAGTGAAGTCCGTGTTTTGTACTCATCTGATTTGCTTTAATAATAAAGCGTACTGGGAAACCCATCCTTCTAATAACAATCGCATGGCTGAATCTTAGTGGTTTGATGAGAATCAGATATTGCTACAGTAGGTAGACAGAGGTGTTAGAATGGAATATAGAAATCAGATGTTGATCAGTTATTTTGGAGCACCTGCTTTAGGTATAGTTCTGAGCTTTCTGAAAGAACTAAGATTACACGGTATAAATAATGGTGTAAGATTTAGTGCCAAATATATTGGCTAGGATAGAGGAAAAGAAAGGTTTGGGAGGAGGTGGAACTTGAGGTGTGGCTAGAGAGAGTGGGAAGGAGAGCCTTCTTGAAGGGTGATTTCCTCCGTGAAGGCTCAAAACTGTTCATGAGCAAACTGTTGTATTGGAAGGTCAATGAGAAACGAGTTTGACAGAGAAAAGACTTCAGTTATCCAGCAGAGGGATGTTGGAAGGTAGGGTGAGCTTTTCTGGATGGCTTTGAAGGGTAGGATTAGAAGTTCTCAGATTCTTTAGTGTGTCAGAGCTCACTAGTCTCCGAAGTGCAGGAAAGACTTACCCAAGGTCATTCAGCTAGCTAGTGCAAGAGCCAGAACTGGAACCCAGGATTATTCATTACATATTCTGTTTTGTGTTATTGTTGACACAGTAATCCCGGGCATTCTTCTGAGGTAATTCTCTTGAGGGTAGCTACTTTTGAACGTTTGCTCAGTCTAAGATAGAGTCCTTTAATGAAGGTACAGGTACTTCTTTTGGATTGTCCGTAACGTTTAGGATTATAACTCATTCTGAGTAGGTGCTCGGTAAATACTTGTCGATTGATACATCCCAGATTAATTGAATTACATGCTCAGATAAGGATATGCCTCACAGTGGTTGATTTAATTCGACTAGGAACAGTTTCCCTAGCCACTACATCCTACCATCCTACTTTGTCTTCTTGACAGTAGGGAGCTGAAGGGGGTTGGAACCACAGAGATGGCAGGATGATAACGGCATTTTATAAAAAAGCAAATCTTTTGTCTGGAAAGTAAGTAAAATCTGAGGCATCAGACTCTCCAAACGAATACTGGCATCTGGGTCAGAGAAATGCCCACAGTGAATTAAAGCTTCGTATGTGAAAATAATAATAATAGTAGCAGCAATGGTACATCTAGACTTCATGTGATCGTAGTACTTTTCTTCTAAAGACGTATAGCTGGTAATATTCAAACGTCACAATCCACACTCATGATTGACCTTGCCTAAAGTATATCGTAAGCCACTGTTAAGGTATCCACTGGAATGGAGGTGATAAATTTAAAGAGTCACTGTCTTCTGTGCCTTCCAGCATCATTTTCCGTGTCCTTCGTGTACTGTAAAGTCCTTCCTTATTCCTGAACAAAGACTGAGCCTCACATGGCAGCCACCTGTCAAGACACCAGTGCTGGCCCCTCACCCTGAGGCAGGGATTCTGCCTTCATAGTACATACCAATTAAATATTTGTTAACCGTTGCGGGTTCCTCTTGCAGGGTTCAGGCTGGGCAACGTGGTCCATGCCATACAGGCGACTCAGCAGAGCATTCACGCCACTGCCCTGGTGCCCCGCCTCTGCCTAACGTTAGCCAACTTGAACCGTGTGGTTTATTTCATCTGCGATACCATCCTCTGGGTGAGGAGCGTAGGGCTCGCCTCTCACGTTAACAAAGAGAAATGGCGAATGTGGGCTGCCCGCCATTACTGCTGTTCTCTCCTGCTGAGCCTGGCCAGGGATCTGTACGAAATCTCCCTGCAGATGGAACAGGCGACACGAGACGGGGCAGAGAGGGAGAAATCCCTGCCTCAGGACCCTCCGGGGTACAGCGTGGCCGACGAGGAGACAGAGTGGCTCCAGTCCTTTCTCCTTCTCTTGTTCCGGTCTCTGAGGAAGCATCCTCCCTTGCTCCTGGACACGGTGAAGAACTTCTGCGATATCTTGAACCCCTTGGACCAGTTGGGGATCTATAAGTCCAATCCTGGCATCATTGGACTCGGAGGCCTTGTGTCGTCTCTAGCAGGCATCATCATTGTGGCGTATCCTCACATGAAGCTGAAGACGCAGTGAAGCGGTTTCGGTCTCAAGACTGGCACCTGCTTTAAAAGACACCGTCTCAGGATGGACATCTGCGTGAGGCGCAGACCATGTCAGACTGTGCTTAAAGACGGGTTCTTGTGAGCGTTTAGTGACCAGTGATGTGAGCAAGGGCGGGGCCAAGAGTGGAGAAGGGGACTGCATGAAGATTTACACGTGTTTTTTAGAGCGCTGGAGTGACTTCTGAATTTCCAAGTATTTCCCTTTCATCTAACATTTATTGAGCCTCTCTCATGCTCATAGTGGGAGCTTACTGTCTACCAAATATATAAAAATTAGAAAAGGCCCAAACCACTGAACACCAATACACCATGACTTTGGGGCTGAGAACCTCACTTCCGTAGATCTGCTGCTCAGCTGTCTCTCAGATCTAGTAGGAGCCTCTTGTTCCTCTGATCGGTTACCAGCCCTGCCCCCCGCCTCTGCATAGATCCCCATGCCAGGGTGCAGGGGGCTGGGCTTACGGCCTTGCATCACTGCACTCCTGTCCTTCCTCTGTCCACAAGGAGACTCAGAAACGCATCAGCCACCTTCGTGGTATAAACTGTGACTTCAGGTAGTGTGTGAGTAAGCAAAAATCAGAAGCACATAGAAAGGACTGAGGTAAAAAATAATGTGCATGAGAGGTGCCTGGGTGTCTCAGTTGAGCATCTGACTCTTGATTTCAGCTCAGGTCATGATCCCAGGGTTGTGGGATCGAGCCTTGCACCAGGCTCCACGCTGAGGATGAAGCCTGCTTAAGATTTTCTCCCTCTCCCTCTGTCCTTTTCCCCCACTCACACTCTCTCTCTAAAATTAAAAAAAAAAAAAAAAAAAATTCTTTTTTTAATATGGAAGGTCACGGTGGGAGCCTGGAGGTAGTAGCCTGTGACAGATGAGGAAACTGAGGTTAAAAAAGTGAGGCCGCGCTTCAGTTTTCAGACTCCCAGTCCAGGGTTCTTTCCATTATATTTCATTGCCTTCCTGGGTGAGTGGAAGTGTGAGACTCTCCAGAATCCTGTGCGAAAAGCCTTTTTTCGAACTTTGTTAGTCATTGGTTCACATAAAAATTAAAACTATAGCTAGATTTATCAGCTGGATTGTTGTATTTAAAGCCATATAATCATTTGGGCCCTTCTACGTTAATTGTCATCAAAATGTATGCAGTTAAGAACTTTTGGGGAATACTCTGAATGTGGGAATGCCATAATTTTCTATGATAAATCAGACCTCCTATGTGCGGGGAGGTTGGGGGGTGGGAGAGAGCAATAAGGGACCAGTGACAAGGCCGTTTATTCGTGTCCTACTTCCCGTCTTGGGTGTTGAGCTGTGATTGCAGATCCTCCGATTTGAGGGCAGTGAGATAGCAAAATAGGATGCCATCAGGCAGGAGGCCGGTGTCAGTCCTGCCAGTAAAGCCGTTTCACTTACCTGAACGGAAATGAGAAAAGAAACGTGCACTAAATCTCCCAGGAATGTGAATGAGATTCTTAAAAACTAGACTCCGGTCCTTGGCTCTCTCATTTTTAAAGTGATTGATCAAGATAACGGGATTTGAGAAGACACTCGGGGAATTTTAAGAGAAATGAAAGCTGCTAGGTCAGGGCAAGTAAAAAGTTTAAGTAACCAATTCTACTTTGTCCAGATCCTTTGCTGTCATAGATTAATTATGTCTAATAAATTGCTAGACAAAACAGACTCCTGACTCTGTGAATGTGTTCTGGGAATGAGGAAGAGCGAAAAGAAAGCCAATCCAGAGACGATCAGAGTGGACACGGTAGAGAGGGCTCCGCTACAAGGAGCTCCCGCCTGGAAGGTCCAGGCTGAGGAGGAGGGTGAAGAACGACTTAGGTTGGAACGTCTGGGTTGAAAGACCACTAGGATGATCTCCTCTGGGAGAGGGTCTTCTGGACCAGCTCTGCCGGGTGGTGGTCTGGCTTCTGCCTGGAGAAGTGGGCCTCGAATCTGCGGTCGCCTGTCGCAGTGGCGTCCTGCTTGCTGCTTTTGTCCTCTGCACTTTAGCGTGAGCGATGGGGAGTTTGGGAAATACCGTCTCTTCTAGAAAGTGTGAAAACCCGAATGGTACCCCAGAACCTCCCTCTCTGCATGTTTCTTGCTTCTAACTAACCATCCCCACCTCCAAGCCTCCACATTCACGAGGGATTCTGAAGACCAGAGACATTCCTAATAGACGCACAGAACAACTGAACATTGTTCCCTGAGAATTAGCTCAACGACGAATGTCTGAACACCATGCTTAGTTTGGGGATCCACTTGTGCACAAGAGGGCCAAGGCCCCTATGTTCATGTCGGGGGGTGAGGGGGCAGGTGGGGGTGGAGGAGGAAAGGAAATAAACCTGCGTCTTCAAGCTGTGGCTGGAAGATGGACTGCTCCTGGGGGACCGTCCTAGGCCCTTTCACCACTTCTCCCCTCTCACCCACATTCCGCACTCCCGGCCGAGGCGGCCAAAGGACCGGCTTTGTCAGCAGAGCTTGCAGGCACAGAGCCCGGTACTCTCTGGCCCAGAGCCACCGCTCCAAAGCCCTGCAACTGCCCTTTGGCCCAGTTTGCTCTCCAGACACAGCCTCATGGATGAATTGCCCTGAACCTTGAGGCGAGGTTTTTAAATGCTTCCATTTTTAAATGCTTCCTTTCCTCCATCACTGTCTTCTATTTTAAAAGCCCCAGTCGGGGGGCACCTGGGTGGCTCAGTCGGTTAAGTGACTCTTGATCTCAGCTCAGGTCATGATCTCATGGTCAAGAGATCGAGCCCTGCCTCAGGCTCTGCACTGATAACTGCTGATAGCTCAAAGCCTGCTTGGGAGTCTCTCCCATCCTCTCTCTCTGCCCCTCCCCCCCCCCAAATAAATAAACATTAAAAAATAAGGGTTCCTGGGTGGCCCTTTTGGTTAAGCGTTCGACTTCAGCTCAGGTCATGATCTCACAGTTCGTGAGTTCGAGCCCCACTTTGGGCTGTCTGCTGTCAGCGCGGAACTCGCTTTGGATCCTCCGCCTCCCTCTCTGCCCCTTCCCTGTGTTCTCTCGCTCTCTGTCTCAAAAATAAGTTTTAAAACATGATGTAAAAAAATTAAATATAGAAGTCCCAGTCAAATCAATAAGTACTGAACATACCACATATTTATTACTCCTTTTGGAGGCTCCCTGCGTGACTCTTTCCTCCCTTTCCTGACCTCTCATTCCCTGCTTTATTATATCACAGATACAGAATTGATGACCAATGGAGAAAGCTCCATTTCTCCTCACCTCCTGCCCTTCTCTGGTTGCCCACAGCATACAGCTTAGCCGAGAGTCCTCAACAGAGATAATTCTACGAACAATAAGGAAAATAAGTTTGTACTACCCCCATTATTCATCTTATTATTTTTAAGTAAGCTCTAAGCCCAACAGTGGGGTTGAAACCAGTATCCTGAGATCAAGAGTTGCATGCTCTACTAACTGAGCCAGCCAGGAATCCCCCCACCGCCACCAATATCCATTTTAAGAGGCCCTTAGATAATCTGAAAACTGGCTTCCACCATACTCTGTCGTCTTTGAAGCCAGGAGCTAGAACTTGGGCCCCCGGCTGGTTGGTACTAAGGAAGGGATGAGAGGTGATAGTTCTTGGTTGTTTGCATGCTTCAGTAAGTCAGAGGATCCTGGCCAACACTGTTTCAGACTCGGCAAAATCCAGTTAGCTCTCCCACGGCATATTCTGGTGGCATCTTAGACCGGGTGGAGTTCAATAAACTTCCTTGAAATCTAGGAATTTACAGAGGTTGAAACTGCTTCCTCAAGGGCTAGATTGTCAAAGAGTCAACCCCCAGCTCTGGTCCTCTTCTTGAGAGTAATGTATCAGAGAGAGAGTAGTACATTTGGGTGAGCGCTGTTCCTGCGTAGGTTTAAATCTTACTGTTCAAAATTCACTCTTGTAAATAATAAGGGATGAGGGAAGTGGGTTGAAAACAGTCCCACAGCACACTCTGAAAAAGGAACCAAAGACTATAGAACTTTAGAATTCATGAGTTTAATGACCTATTCCAACACCTTCTTTCTGGAAGACAGGTGGTTTTTTTGTTGTTGTTTGTTTTGAGAACCGGGGGCCAGAAATGTGTTACAGAATGGATTTTTCATGGCTCTGGAATAATAACGCCTCGGCCTGGATTTCCATCAGCTCTGCAGTCCACCTCCTAGTTGGCCGTATCTCCTTACAGAAGTTAGGGTACGTTCAGGGGGCCCTGGCTCAAATAACCATGACAACCGGCTGACCCAACGTTCTCTTCCTCTCTGCCCTCCTCCGGCTGGGAGGTGTTAGTAGCATTGCCCAAGGCTTCTCTGGAGCAGCTGGAAGGGTTTCTTCTGCGGAGACACTCAGAAGCCTGGGCTCTGTGGGATCGAGGCAGCATCTGCTAGCGTGAGTGCAGGGGCCCAGGAACATCTGCCTTACCTGCTTTGTTTCCGAGAGTTAAAGGAAAGAAGCTGAGGGTAAGGGTGTCCTGAGAATTTTACTGAAGATGAAGAGGCCTGCAGGGAAACCACTGAGGGAGAGATTACTCAAGGTGAATGACCAAGAGTGTAGGATAGATGTCCTGGCGCCCTAGCTTTTCCAGAACGCAGCTGAAATAGCTGGTTGTAAGAGTGACTGCTTTCTTAGTTGAGCATTCAGGGAAGGACCGGCAGATACGCTTGCTTAAAAAGAACAGAATTAAAGCCGAACTTTTTCACCAAAAAAAAAAAGACTAAACCTGAAACTTATTCTTTCAGTCTCTTTTGGTTTTTGTTTTTTTTTTTTTCTTCAACGTTTATTTATTTTTGGGACAGAGAGAGACAGAGCATGAACGGGGGAGGGGCAGAGAGAGAGGGAGACACAGAATCGGAGGCAGGCTCCAGGCTCTGAGCCGTCAGCCCAGAGCCCAAGGCGGGGCTCGAACCCCCGGACCGCGAGATCGTGACCTGGCTGAAGTCGGACGCTTAACCGACTGCGCCACCCAGGCGCCCCACTTTCAGTCTCTTTTGGATCTTCATCTGGGAGCCTCTTCATCTAAAACCTCTTACCTCGTAAAGCTACCCTTATTTCTCATTTCTTACCCTGAACCCTTGTAAGAAACATCAGTCTTGACAAGTAGGCTGTGGGGCAGCTCCTCCCAGTGGGACTCCAGGGAGGGGCCGCTAGTCCTTGACATTCACCCTCCAACCAGATGCCTTCTGTTGAGGGAGCTGGAGCCCCTAGGCAGCCTGGGCCTCGCCAGTGGTCATGAGAGGTAGGGGACTGACCCTGCAAGTGTCAAGCTGAGAGCTTTCTCATGGACCTGGCACTCTGCTTTGCAGCTTGAAGAGCTATGACGGCCATCAACAAGGGCCCAGCCTTGCCGGATGGAGACCTCCCCGTAAGTAACTTGGGCCTTTATGAGAAGGGAGGAGGGGACCACTGAGTGGGGGAGGGAGGACAGGTTCAGGGGATTTAGGACAAGATCTGTCTCGATTATACTCACCTTTCATTGACCATTATGTCTTCATTATTCTCGCCCTCACTGCCTTTTGCAGTGGGCTCTTAGAGGAGGGGGCGGGGGAGTGCCTAATGAAAACTAAACACCTCGGAGGAAAGGACAGAAATATTGGCTGAGAGGGAAAGAAAGGAGGGGGAAGGGAGCTACTTACTGAGTTCTAAACCCTGATGCAAAAGCCCCTGCTTTGTCCACCCAGGTGGGGTGTCGTTTGAGGCGCTGAGCCGCTGTATTCTGTAACTCTGGGGCGTTGTGTGTGTTCTGTGCGAATGGCACCTCTCCGAGTTACACACGGCACAGCTTGTTGCTGCGTATGGGAAGGGGGTCGAGGAACGGTGTTTCCAGAGTTGTGTGTCTAGGCTGGTTTTCTCTGCGACTCGGAGCGGATTGACACCTTCAGGCGTACCTGATGCCTCCGTGCAGGGCCTCTCCGATTTAGGCACAGTTCAAAGAGTCAATGAAGCTTACAAATTATGCACCCCTATACTGCCCATCTTGTCCCCAATTAGGGGACCTAATTTAAACTAACCTTTGCATTTAGAATCACCATGTTAAATTTTAATAACTATTTTTTTTTCAACGTTTATTTATTTTTGGGACAGAGAGAGACAGAGCATGAACGGGGGAGGGGCAGAGAGAGAGGGAGACACAGAATCGGAAACAGGCTCCAGGCTCCGAGCCATCAGCCCAGAGCCCGACGCGGGGCTCGAACTCACGGACCACGAGATCGTGACCTGGCTGAAGTCAGACGCTTAACCGACTGCGCCACCCAGGCGCCCCAAGAATCACCATGTTAAATTTTATATCCAATCACAGAATATAGGGGCACTTGGGTGGCTCAGGTCATTAAGCTTCCGACTTGAGCTCAGGTCATGGTCTCTTAGTTCGTGAGTTCGAGCCCCGCGTCGGGCTCTGTGCTGACAGCCCAGAGCCTGGAGCCTGCTTCAGTTTCTGTGTCTCCCTCTCTCTCTGCCCCTTTCCCATTCACGTCCTGTCTCTCTCTCTCTCTCTCTGCAAAACGAATGGGTGTAAAATAAATAAATAAATAAATAAATAAATAAATCCTAGAATACAGAGGCATAAAATGAACAAGTGCATAGGGTCGGGATCAACCCTCTTTGGCTCTGCCTACAACAACCTCCGAAGAGTCTGTCCAAGTATTAAAATATTCTCGTTTGCAGTCGTAATCTTTGTCTAGTTCAAATTTCAAACTCGCCTGCAAAATGAAAGCTAAAATGCCATGGCCTGCTGTTCTGAGTCTCCTTGATGGGTCTTCTACCTCAGCCTACAAATAGAGAGGCCAGGTCCTCTCCTCCAGAGCAGAACCCTGTAACAGGGACACATCCCGACTGCAGAGAGAGCCCCCCGCGCCTGAGTCAGACGGGGGAGCTTTCTCTTTTCACTTCCTATGTGGCGGTTTCTGAGCATTCCTGCGAGCGGACAGAAGCAGAGAATACCCCTCACTAGCTGCCACGGCCACTCATCAATCCCGTGGCCGGTCTGGCCTCATCCACACGCTCACTCACTCCTCCGCCTTGCGATATTTTGAAGCAAATCACAGGCCATTTCAGGCCTCAGTTGCAATCCTGACTCTGCCACTTACTAGCTGTGTGATCTCGGGTAAGTCACTTCATATCTCTGAGTGTTTGTGTCCTCGCAGGCAAAGTGCTAGACCTCAGAGCGTCGCTGTTAGAATTCAGTGAGGTCTTGTCACCAAAGCACCCTGATCTGTGCCTGGGGTATAATGGCACTGAGGAGACGTTCCCTTGTGCATGACTGGAGTCCACATTCTTTCAAACACCTGTGTTTGTTCACTGAGAGTCCCAGGCGACCTCCAGTTTAATTCGGTGTAGGTGACTGCTGCTTAGGTGAAACACATTAGTAAGAACATGGCTCCCCGATAACAAGAAGTGACAGTTTCACTATACCCCATGTGCTCAGACCACATCTGGAATGCTGTCTTCCAAGTGTGAGTGCATATATTGAAGGAAAGCAGCACTAAACTGTAGCAGGTCCAGAGGGGACCAGCAGACCAGGGTGGTAAGCTAAGTTAGGATCTGGAGCTATTGAGCACAGAGGAGGGACCACTAAAGGCAGACATATATATTGCCTTCAAATATGTGAAGGGTCAGCCCATGAATGATGAAATAGGTTTGTTCAGTGTTGTTCCAGAGGACAGAGGGTGGAGCAGTGGGTGAAGGCACATTGTAGCTCAGCACTGGCTGTCCAACAAGGGCCACGGCCACTGTAGGAGGGGCAAGACCCATCCAAGGAGACATCTAGATACAAGTCTGCCAGAGAGGCTATGGGAAGGAGGCATTTTTGCTGCAGAAGCTCCCGGAGATCTGAACTTCCGTGATTCCGATCTAAACTCACCCCTTCTAGGCATAGCCCTGGCTGATTCATTTATTCAGCCAACATTACCGCGCAGGTTTTAGGCTAGGCACTGGAGATGCAAAGAGGACGGTTGGCCGGGAGAGAGACAGGTACACACATGATCGCAGCACCATGTGATGCGTGTGGAGACAAGCCAGGAGGGAGTGGAAGCTTCTGACGTGATGGAAGAGGGTCAGAAGCCTCACAGAACCAGTGAGCCTCAGGCCGTGTCTTGAGGGAGTGGCATTTTGCCCGACAGAAAGGGGCATGGGAGGGCAGGGGGAGAGTGCCCAAGGGGGGGACTGGCATGCGGAGGCCGGGAGGCCACGTCCCAGCAGCTCTCCAGAACCTGGATTGTGGCCAGGAGAGCGGAGCAGCCTGGCTCTTGTGTTCCCCCTCTGGCCCGGGTTCCTCCTGGGTCGCTTGGACCCCGGCTAGCCTCACCGGTGGGCGCCGTGACCCTGGGCTGCCTTCCCGAGAGGCACGAGAGGGCAGAGGGACAACTCGGTTGCCTTCTCTTCTTCCAGGAGCAGGAGAACGTCCTGCAACGGGTCCTGCAGCTGCCGGTGGTGAGCGGCACTTGCGAGTGCTTCCAGAAGACCTACACCAGCACCAAGGAAGCCTACCCCCTGGTGGCCTCTGTGTGCAATGCCTACGAGAAGGGTGTGCAGGGCGCCAGCAGCCTGGCGGCCTGGAGCATGGAGCCCGTGGTCCGCAGGCTGTCCACCCAGTGTGAGTCTTCGTGGCCCTTGCAGGCCACCATCCGTCAGTCTGTCCGATCGATAGCTCGCTTGTCCATCTGCCGATATGTCTGTGCACCTTCTTGTCTGTCTGACCGCCTTTCTAACCACCTACATCCCATTACACAGATCATGCAGACATAGATATAGCTACAGATATGGACATACATCTCTTCTCGTCCTTACATGTCTCGTCTATCACAAGTTGGCATATTCCTGGGATCACATGATAGGCCAGAGAGTTGGCAGGGGAGGGAATGGGCAGAGCCGTGTGGGCAGTGGTGGGAGTGAAGCCTGTGGTAGACCAGACACCCAGTTTGGCCCCAAATCTGGCGGCAGCAGGAACTTGTAGAGTCTGACACATAGGCAGGGTCCCTAGGTGCTAGGGCTGGCCCGGCAGGGCCTCGGGAGCGGGGTTACAGGAAGCTCTCCGGGCCCAGGAGCTGATGGGACCAGCCGGTGACAGTCCATGTGGCCCCTGCTATCAGACCCCCCCTGTTCAAATTGTCCTGCCTTATTTGTAAATACAGTCTCCAAAGCAAGGCGCCCTCTCTCTCTCTCTCTCTCTCTTGCTCTCTCTGTCTCTCTTTTTATTCCAGCATGGTTAACATACAGTGTTATGTTAGTTTCAGGTGTACAATGTAGTGATTCACTAATTCCATACATCACCCGCTGCTCATCACAACATCCAAAGCAGGGCTCTTGACAGGGCTGAGGGAAATCCCAGCAGCACCAAGAAGTCTAGGACCTTCCACCATCCTGATTAGAGAATTATGGGTGTCTGAGGATTCTGCCCTGGGCCAGCAGCCTCCCTGCCTACAAACTCTTCAAACAATTTCCCTGGGTCTCATTTCACCCAATCAGAAGATGGCCAAGTCATCTGGGTTCTCTGCTGCTTGAGAATTTTGTGAAGAAATGTCACCTATCTGGAGAAAGCATATGTGAAAGATTATGTGAGAGAATATAGAACCCGTCTCCACGGTCACGACTGCAGGGCTACGTCTTCAGCAGCCCCTGGGCAGTAATCTCCTAGAAGCATTTGCGTCCCCTGGGACTTGCCCTGCTCTCTGGGGACAATTCCTTTCTCTTCCCTGTGACCCTCTTCCCGCTGCTGATCATCTTCCTCCTAGAGGTCAGAAGGAAGGGCAAGGACCGTCTGGGGCCTGGGCTGGCCGTGGCTAGGAGTCGGTCACCTCCAGAACTAAGCCGTGCCCGCCCTACTCCCACCAAGGCCCCCGGAGGGCCCTACTGCCCCTGCTCACACGACTTCACTCTCCTCCTTCGTGCCCACCCAGAGTTCACCCAGAGAGGGGAGGGAGGGCAGGGAGGGAGAGCCCAGTATTTGTTGGTGATTCACAGAGTTTCTGCCAGTTCCTCCTGCAAGGTAGGGTCCATTAACCCACGTCTTACGAATGACGAACCGGAGGCTCGGGCAGGTTGTGACTCCCCCGAGGCCACACTTTGCAGGTGCAGACTCTGGGCTTTGAGTGTAGACCTGCCTGACTCCAGAGTTCCTACACAGAGGGAAGACACGGGCCTGGCCTCCAGGAGTTACCGCGGACTGGAGGGGCTGCAGGGGAGCCCCAGGTTCCCAGATGCGCTGGAGGCAGCAGGGCTGGGGGTTTTGAAGGCTCTGAGGCACCTTCCCTGGCACGGAGGCCACTGCTAGGTTCTCACGGCTCACCCCACCATGGCCCTTCACTTCCAGTCACAGCGGCCAACGAGCTGGCCTGCCGAGGCCTGGACCACCTGGAGGAAAAGATCCCAGCCCTCCAGTACCCTCCTGAAAAGGTGAGCCCCTTTCCTCTTCCGGAATGTGCCCCGTGTTCAGTTGTCCCGCCCCTCAGGAGGAGAGGGCACAGGCTGACGATCCATGACTGTCAGTCTTTCATTTCTGTGGTAGGCGCCCTTCCAGCTTGGGGGTGGTTGCCGGCTCCTAAGTCCACACAGCAGGCTTCCTCCTCTCCCTGTGGTGCCAAATGAAGGCAGCCTTTCTGGAAAGCAGGCCCCGCCCAGGGGCAAACTCAAACAGGAGCTTGGGGCGGGTCTCACTGCTTCGGATCCCACCACCCCCCCTGCCCTGCCCCACGTCACCTGGTGGGCCCGCACTGGGCCACTTGCTAACTATAGTCTCCTAACATCCTGGGCCACACTCATCAGATCCCGGGACTGCAGTCCCATGTCCTCAAGATCCAGCCCTTTATGGACCATGAGACTGAAAAGGTCACTTTACCTAGATACACGTGCATTGGGCCTTTGCTAGGTAAGGGCTTTGGGGATAAGCTCCCTCCCACTGACCAACTATCTACTCATCCCACAACTATTTCCTGAGCCCTACCCTGTGCCAGGGGCCGTGATGCGATTTGTGGAGCCCTCCCATTTAATGCTCTTGACAGCCCTCTGGGACAGGGCAGGGATCCCCATTTTACAGGTGAGAAAGCTAGTGACTTTTCCCTGGCCGCACAGCCGTAAGTGGAGGCCACGTGAGAGCGGGTCTGCTTGGCTCGGAGGCCTGTGCTCTTCACATCTTTCCGGATAAAGGGCACCTTTGTCCCAAAAGGGCTCCCAGGCTAATAGGAGAGAAAGATCAATTATTTCGGTACAGAACTGGTAGGGTGAACAGCCGCATCTCTGAGTCAATATAAACACAGGTGGGAATGTGAGCGGTGTTCTGGGGGAAGAACAGAGAAGGCATTAAAGGAGTTTGGGAGTGGAGGTGCCTTGTGTACATGAGAATCTCAAGACGGGTGTCATCAAGGAGGTGGCCTCTGTGGGGGAAGGATGGTGAGGATCTTGACAGGCGGAAGTAGGGTGCGAAGCAGCCAGGAGATCCATGCACAGGGAGAACTGGAGCTCTTCCCCTTTAAAGCCCAGCGTAATCAAGAGGCCCAGATATTGGTGCCAGTCCCCGGGGCCTTTATTTTCTAAGTAAGCTCAACGCCCAGCGTGGGGATTGAACTCACAAGCTTGACATCAAGAGTCAGACGCTCTATCGACTAAGCCAGTCAGGCGCCCCTCGCTTGGGCCTTTGATTGAGGCCTTCCTGGGAGCTGGGCTCAGGGCTACCAGACCCACAGGCCTGACCCCCCCCCCCTTTCCCACAGATCGCCTCTGAGCTGAAGGACACCATCTCAACCCGCCTTCGCAGTGCCAGGAATAGCATCAGCGTTCCCATTGCCAGCACTTCGGACAAGGTCCTGGGGGCCGCGCTGGCCAGCTGCGAGCTCGCCTGGGGGGTGGCCAAAGACACTGTTGAGTATGCTGCCAACACCCGAGCCGGCCGGCTGGCCTCCGGAGGGGCCGACCTGGCCCTGGGTGGCGTCGAGAAGGTGGTAGAGTACCTCCTCCCTTCCGCCAAGGAAGAGTCAGGTATCTATCGTCAGGGGGGCTGGCAGACCTCCCCACCCCCCCCCCCGGGAAGGGAGGCGCCTACCCATGCTGCCTGGGAATTAGCAACAGGCAGCCAGGACTCACCCAGCCACTGCTCTGGAACAGGGAAGGTCCGGCGAGATACTTAGATGGAGTCATCCTAATATAGCCTCCTCTCCCCATTTGTAAGTGGGGCAAGTGAGTGACCCGAGTCACAAGGTCACCGCTTTCCACAAGGGTGACCGCTTTCCAACCCTAGTCAGAGGCCCAGCTTCCCTAGCCCGTCTCTGATCAGCTTTCCTCTCTTTTACCCCCAAATCCAACCCAGCCCCTGCCGCAGGACACGAGCAGGCCCAGAAGCCTCCCAAAGGCAAGCCGAGCCTCCTGAGCAGGGTTGGGGCCCTGGCCAACACCCTGTCCCGACACACCTTCCAGACCACAGCCCGTGCGCTGAAGCAGGGCCACGCCCTGGCCATGTGGATCCCAGGTGTGGCGCCCCTGGTGAGTGTCTGCCCTGATCTGGCTGACCCCCCAGCCTGGGTCCCTCCCACCCGACTCCACCTCTGGTCCTAAGAACATTCCCTCCTCCAGCCTGGCCTGGGACTTTTGGTCTAAGGACAAGAGGCCTTAAGGCGGTTGAGGGCCGGTCCTCTGGCTGCAAGGGGAAAGAAAGGACAGGACATGAACCAAGGGCAAGCCTGCCTTGCTAGGGTGTCTCTCCCTGTCCCTCTGAGTCCCCCCCTCCAAATTCATCCTCCTAGGGGGCCTCCTGCCGTGGGCCCTCCTGCCTATGAGGGAGCAGAGGCCCCCGGCTGCTATCCAGACACTAGGGAGTGTCCCCTGTAAATAATCCAGGCCCCAAGCTCCTTCTGTTGGGGAGAGAGCCCTGGCCAGGCTGCATCCCTGACCGCCCCAGATTTCAAAATTTCCTTTCCAGAGGCTTCTCATTTGCATTCTACTTGCCCCTAAGGCAAAGCCTCCTTTTCTAGGTGCACGTAGGGCTATCTCCCCACCATACCCCCCTCCACCTCTGTGTATTTTAGCAGAGATAGACTGCATTTTTTCGTAAGAAACAAAGACCAAATAGAGGAAAATAAAGGAAACACAAACAACATTACAGCATAAAGGTCAGCAAACAAAAGAGCCATTTCTGAGCCATCATTTGGGTGACACTTTTAAAAGCTCATCGGCCCTGGATCATCCATTCAAGCTAATGTTTGCTGAGAACGTGCTGTGCGCCAGCTTCTGTGGCTCCAGTAGGGATACAGGACTGGTAGTTCCCTTCTGTCCCCTGTACTGGGGGGTCATTTCCCAGTGGGGGCTGAGACGGACCCGTGTGCCAGCCTTATGTGTAGTCGGGAGACCCTACCGTACCGTGCAACCTCAGGCACCCTGTTCACGTAAGACATACCGGTGTCCCCTGGAGTTGAATAATAAATGTTTGTGGAGCTCCCTAGGGTCCAGAGTGAGCCAAGCTGTGCCTCAAGGGGACACTAGCCCACCTGCCCAAGTCTGTTTCCGCCCATGGGACACTGTGGCCCTGTTGATTTTTTCACTCTTTAAAGATCTCCAAGCAGTAGCTGCTAAAGCTAAACACACATACCCCCTAAGACCCATCGATTCGACCCACCAGCAGCGAGAGCTTATGTCCCCCAAAAGACACATCGAAGTGTTCCTATCAGGCTTTATCCTCAGCCAAGAACTGGTAACAGCACAGAACGTCCATCAACAGCAGAATGTGTAAATTATGGCATGTGTACATGGACTTATCACAGGGAAGAGAAGGAGCTATTTTGAACGCGCAAGAGCACAGACGAATCTCACAACATGATGTTGAATAAAAAGCCATTCGTGAAAGAAAACACATTGGATGAGTCCATTTATATGAGGTTCAAAAATGGGCAAAACCAAGGCATGGTGGTAGAGGTCAAAATGTGGTCCCCCTGTGCCACCCACCCGCCTGCGTGGGTGGCACAGGGAGACCGGGGGGTTGAAAGGGGTCTGTGTCTTGATCTGTGGTAGTTACACAGGCGTGTGCTCAGGAAACCTCACAGAGCTGCACGTGAACGATGTGCGCACTCCAGGTACGGAAGTTATCCCTCAATGACAAGTTTTAGGAACAGTCTGCTGGGGCCTGACCCTGGGGGCGAGGGGGTCTGCCCCTGAATCCAGCAGCCCGCGGCCTTCCGTCCCTCAGAGCAGTCTGGCCCAGTGGGGCGCGTCCGCGGCCATGCAGGTGGTGTCCCGGCGGGAGAGTGAGGCGCGGGCGCCCTGGCTGCACGGGCTCACGGCCGCCCAGGAGGAGGACCACGAGGACCACACGGACACAGAGGGAGAGACGGAGGAGGAGGAGGAGTCCGACACCGAGGAGAACAAGCTCAGTGAGGTAAGGGGGCGAGAAGCTGAGTGGGACCAGGAGGCCTCCGGGTCCCGCGGCCCAGTGAGGGGACGAGAAGCAGAGGCACAGGGTGAAACAGGGTCTCTGCCCCCCTCCCACCCCAACCCCCCCCCCAGGGGCTCAGAGACGCAGTGCCTGCCTCCTGCACCGCTCCCCTCACCTGCACACAGCCTCTGTGCCCCTCCCTCAGCTGACCCGCACAGCAGGTGGGGAGACTACCAGACTCACTTTGCAAACGAAGAAGCGGGTTCAGAGAGGGGAAGTGACCTGCCCAAGGCCACACAGCTGGTGGCAGAGGCGAGCCTACGGCTGTTTCAGTTTGGTGTCCCCCGTTCTTTCCCTTCTAGCTCTGGGGGTGGTGGGGAGGGGGAGGGCCGGGGGGGCCGCTGCAGGAGGTGCTGACCTAGCTCTGGCCCGCAGGTAGCAGCCCTGCCCAGCCCACAAGGCCTCCTGGGCAGCGTGGCCCACACCATGCAGAAGGCCCTCCAGAGCACCATCTCGGCCGTGATGTGGGCGCCCGCGACTGTGCTGGGCTCGGCAGCCAGGATGCTGCACCTCCCCGGGGCCCCCGCTGTCTCCTCCGCCAAGGGGAGGGCCATGTCCCTGTCGGACGCCCTGAAGGGTGTCACTGACAACGTGGTGGACACGGTGGTACACTACGTGCCGGTGAGTCCCGCCCCAGGGGCCTGGAAAGGACGGACACAGCAGCTTTGACTCGGCTGCGGTGGCCTTCCCGTCCCCAATCTCCCTGGCGGTCCTCCGGATCCTCAGCGCCCCGGAAACGTTTTGACAAACTACGGCCTTGACTGGGGGCCCTCGCCAGCCCCAAGAGTATAGAGCCCATGACGCTGGCCTGAGACCTTTCCCCACATGCCCCCTTCCGACCATCAGCCTGGGGTTGCTGGTGGCCCAGCCCTCACCTCAGCAAGCGAGGGTGTGCTGCTTCCTGGGAAGGGGCTGGAGGGAGGTTTCCAGGGCACCCTGGGGGCTGGGCTACGTTCCAGGGCACAGTGGCCGGCCCATCCCAATCCTAGCACCTAGCAGCAACAGGAAAAACCAAGAGACACCAATACTGTCCCCTTGGGCGTCCCCGGGGCCCCTTCCCAGAGCAAGTTACAGGTTGTGTGGGCTCCGTGGCTGCCAGCCAGGCGCCGGGCCCCTCGGGGCTAGCAAGGCTTGGGGGGCAGGGGTCGCTGAGTCGCTCGCTTCTGACAGGCAGGCCAGGGGTCCCGGCAGCCAGCCTGTTCACCTTGGGCCCCAAACAGGGCCAGGCCTGGGCACCCTGACCCCGGTGGGGACAACGTGTGGGCCATGCTTAGTGCACAACTCCACCCCAAGGAAAGGTGGGAAAGCCACTCTCTTTCCACCGAGGGACCCTTGAGGGAGGCTCGAGGTGTCCAGAAACTGGGAGGAGGGGATGCCTGCTTTGCATAAGGGTCTGGCCTGTGGAGACCACTGGAGAGAGAGGGCAAGACATCACTGATCTCCCCTGCCCCCCCACCCCCGCCTGTGTCCCAGGGCACTAAAGGCTCAGTCCTACACTCCAGGCGGTGCCCTCCCCCTCGAAGGTCGCTCCTGGGAGGCGTGGATGCGAGGGTCCCAGAGAAGCGGTGGGCGGGAGGCGCAGGGATAGCGGCCAGGCCGGGGCCCTAACACGACTGCCTTCAGCTCCCCAGGCTGTCGCTGATGGAGCCCGAGAGTGAATTCCGGGACATCGATAACCCGCCTGCGGAGGCCGAGCGCCGGGAGGCGGAGCGCAGGGCGTCTGGGGCGCCGCCCGCGGGCCCGGAGCCCGCGCCGCGCCCCCCGCAGCCCCGCGGCAGCCTGCGGCCCGCGCGTAGTCCCGGGGCGCCCCCCGGCCCCGGGCAGGAGGACAGGGCGGACGCGCCCGCCGCGCCGCGCCCGGTCTTCCCGGCGGTGGCCCGCGAGAAGCCCGCGCGCAGGGTCAGCGACAGCTTCTTCCGGCCCAGCGTCATGGAGCCCATCCTGGGCCGCGCGCAGTACAGCCAACTGCGCAAGAAGAGCTGAGCCCCGCGCGTCCGTCCGCCCGGCCCCCGGCCCCGACGGCGGCGAGGCCCCCGCGGGCTCTCCAGCCAAGAGACAAAGCCCGCACTTCCGAGTGAGCGCAGACTTCTTCCAAGTGGGCCCCATTCCCGCGGCATCATCTTCCCAGCACCTTTTTGGGCTTAGCTGTCAGAACCTATTCTTAAGAAGCACCGGAGCAGCAGCTTGCTTTGCTTGTATGCCTTTTGTTTTTCGTTTTTCCAAAGGATTAATTGTCTGACTTGATGTCTCACTTCTTTAACCAAATTTGTTGCCAAATGACGTTTGTTTCCAAAATGTAGATCCAGCATCCGTAGACCGATAGTAAGCGGGAGTTTGTGACCCATGTTTAAGCCCTGAGCTCAGAGACTCCCCCTGAGTATCCAGGCTCTCCGCAGACTCCTTTGAAGGGAGCAACCATTAGGTGCGAAAGCTGTTGTACGTTTCTATAAAGAGTAGCCTCGCATTTCCGAGGACCCGCTACTCTTCCCAGGCTGAGCCCCGGCCTGCGCTCTGTAGCGCCACCTTCTGGCTCACAGCCACCTTTCCGTTTGCATCCTTCTAGCCTTCCATCCGTCGCCTTTTGACCACTGGCGCCCTGGTGCTGGGGGACGACAACGATGACCTTTCACCTCCTTGAAGTCTAACCTAGACAGACTGTGTGTATGGGCTCTGTGACCACAGTTCATTTCAAGCCCTATTTTTGAAAATGGCAGTATTTGGTAAATCTAGGGAATGCATACGTGCAATTTAAAAATTCAAATATTGCAAAAGGGTGTGTGTCTTCCTCACTTCCCCTTCACAAAAAGCCCTGTGCTGTCAGTCTGTTGTGCATCCTTCCAGGTACAGGCTGTGCGTGTGCAGGCCCACTTTGTACACTCCCCACTTTGTTCACACAGCTGTGGGATGTTATCCTGTAACAATACATCTGAGAGATCTTTTTGTATCCATATCACAAATACCCCTTGCTCTTTTTCACGACCATCCAGTAAGTGCTTCGTGATATAGATGTGCTATCTTTGACTTCACTAGTTTCCTAATAATGGACTTCTAGGTTGTTTCCTTTGTTTTGCTCTTGCAAATAGTGCTACAATAAATGTCTATATACAAAATGCTTTATGCTGATGTGTAGATAATCTATAGGAGAAATTTATAAGCTGGAACCAGGACATGCTGGGTAAAAGAGTATGTGCATTTTAAGTATTGTTAGATGATGCCAAGTAACCTTCCAAACCAAACTCAGTTTGTCTTGTTATTGTCATCTGCAGCTGTCAGTCCTTTTAAATATGTATTTATTTATTTTGAGAGAGAGAGAGAGCGAGAGAGAGCAACTGTGTGTATGTGTGTGTGCACGTGCCCCCGTAAGGGAGGGGCAGAGAGAGAGGGTGAGAGAAAGTCCCAAGCAGGTTCCTCTGTCAGCACAAAGCCCAATGCAGGGCTCAAACTCATGAACTGTGAGATCATGACGTGAGCCGAAATCAAAGTCAGACGCTTTACCAACTGAGCCACCTCGACGCCCCTCCGTCAGTCCTTTTGGATGTCCATATATACATTCCCCATAGGTCCCCCTCAGGCCTGTGAGCACCCTCTCGGGCCCCCACTCTGTTGCACCTCTGAGAGCCCAGCTTTCTGAAACTGACTCTGGGTCCTGGCAGAGCTTTGGTGTAATGAGTCGTTGACCTTGATCCATGGTTCTGGAATCTGAGGATGCCCGGAGTGGGGGATGGAAGTGCCAGTGACATACACATGTGGACATGGCCAGGACTCTGAGCTGGCCTTGGCACCCACCCCGCCTGTGCAATCCACACCACCCCAGCAGTTCCCTGGGGAGGGAATGTGATCTGGCAAGGGGGGCCCTTATAAATAAGCTGATATGTGGGGCACCTAGGTGGTTCAGTTGGTTAAGTGTCCCACTCTGGCCCAGGTCATGATCTCACGGTTCGTGGATCTGAGCCCCGCGTCAGGCTCTGTGCTGATAGAACCTGCTTCGGATTCTGTGTCTTCCACTCTCTCTGCCCTTCTCCTGCTCATGCTCTGTCTCTCAAAAATAAAATAAAATTAACATTAAAATTTTTTTAATAAATAAATAGGCTGATAGGACAGGGGTTAGAAAGATAGAGTCCCGCCTGGCCCTGGCAGGGCTCCTGGGGGCAGCTGCTGGAGCACTGACCTCAGGCCTGGATGTGTAGAGAGAACCCCCAGCTGTCCTGGCCCCCCCCTGCCCATGCTGCTTTCTTTCTGGAGCTTCAGAAACCACACTCCGACCGTCCACTCCTCCATAGTCCTGTGGCTCCTCCTTCGAGGCCATACCCCAAGTAGCAGAAAAATTGCCCTCTCAGCAACCCAGAAGAGCTGGGTCCCTGACCAGGCAGTAGCTGTCAACACAGCTGCTGGCCAGGCCAACCCCTCACCCCTCAGGGTGCTGGGGCCAGTGTATGGGGCAGGATAGCCCAGGAAACAAACAGTTTAAGTTGTAAAAGTCTCTTTTTATCATTAAAAACCTCTTGATTGGGTAGCAAACCACCCAGAGCCTGGCTCTCGGGGTTCCTGAACACTTTTTGGAGACAAATGAGAGCAAAACATTTCCTCGAAACGAAAGAAATGTGCTTCAGCGGCTGGTGTGGGACTTTTCGCTGTTCTGAAAAACATCACTCTGGCGAGCCTCCTTGTTCACATGGATGCGAAGGCTCTTGCACACGCATCTTCAGTAGCTCGTGGCCTCAGAACACCCCACTTCACATTGGGATGCCAAGGCCCCTCTCCAGAGAAATGCCCTATCCCCTATCCCCTCTCTCCAGCTCACGAAATGCACCTCCAACTCGATCTGGAGATGGAGAAAGGACCATTACAGACCATAAAATACATTTATCCATGCAGTTATTTACCACTTCTTTCTTTCATAATTAAAAAAAAATTTTTTTTAATGTTTTTATTCTTGAGAGAGAGACAGAGCATGAGCAGGGGAGGGGCAGAGAGAGAGGGAGACACAGAATCCGAAGCAGGCTCCAGGCTCCGAGCTGTCAGCACAGAGCCCCATGTGGGGCTCAAACTCACAAACCCTGAGGTCATGACCTAAGCTGAAGTCGGATGCTTTTTTTTCTTTTAATGTTTTATTTATATTTGACAGAGAGAGGGAGAGAGAGAGAGAGAGAGAGAGCGAGAGAGAGCACCCACGCAAGCAGGGGAGGGGCAGAGAGAGAGGAAGACACAGTCCAAAGCAGGCTCCAGGCTCCGAGATGCTTAACTGATGCTTAACTGGATGAGCCCGGGCGCCTCATCTTCCATAATTATTTAGGATCTTAATATCCAAAGGACTTCTGTGTCTGGAGACCAATAGCACTACAACTTGGGCTTTAATGCTCATTGCGTTGAGCATCATTTTCCTAAACATTTAAACACTTTGTACTTAATCAAAACTTATAGAATGCATACATCAAATTATTTTCAATATCCAAATGTCGGTTACAGACAAAATGTCAGGTTCTTTTAAAATTCCTAGAAAGCCTGAGTCAGTGGGAACGTCTGCATGTGTCACTGGCATCTTATTACAGACAGCAACCTCCAGGGGGTCCCCCGTCTGTGAAGGGGGCGCTGAGGCTGCACATAGCGCAGGGTGGACCCTTCCCCTGCCCACCTCTCAATGTAGGAGACAGAACGCGAGCGGTACCCTTAGAACGTCCTTTGCGGCATCTCTATTCCCGCCCTGGCCTGCCCCCAGGAACCACAATCTGGAATTTTGTGTTTACTATACCCTTGCTTTTCTTTATAGATTCCTTTCCTGTGCATATATCTCACTCCAACAGTATTTAGTTTTGCATGCTTTGACCTTTAAGTGGAATTACACGTATTCTTCTGAGACTTGCTTTTTTTTCCGCTCAAAGTGAAGTTCCTGAGAACCACTCATTTTCACTAGAAAATTTTTTTAAACATTTTTTTTAAATCTTTATTTATTTTTGGGGGGCGCCTGGGTGGCGCAGTCGGTTAAGCATCCGACTTCAGCCAGGTCACGATCTCACGGTCCGTGAGTTCGAGCCCCACGTCAGGCTCTGGGCTGATGGCTCAGAGCCTGGAGCCTGTTTCTGATTCTGTGTCTCCCTCTCTCTCTTCCCCTCCCCCGTTCATGCTCTGTCTCTCTCTGTCCCAAAAATAAAATAAAAACGTTGAAAAAAAAATTTTAAATCTTTATTTATTTTTGAGAGAGAGAGAGAGAGAGAGACAGAGCGTGAACAGGGGAGGAACAGAGAGAGAAGGAGACACAGAATCCGAAGCAGGCTCCAGGCTCTGAGCCGTCAGCACAGAGCCCGACGCGGGGCTCGAACCCACGAACTGCGAGATCATGACCTGAGCCGAAGTCGGACGCTTAACCGGCTGAGCCACCCAGGCGCCCCAGAAATTTTTTTCTTGTACAACTATTGCTGTGGTCTGATTGTATCCCTCCCGCCAAATTCATACGTTGAAACCCTACCCCCCAAAGATGAGAATATTAGGAGGTGGGGCCTTTGGGAGGTGATAGGGTCATGAGGGCTTCATGGGATTAGTGTCTTTGTAAAAGAGGCCCCAGAGAGCAACCTTGCCTCTTCTGCCGTGTGAGGACCCAGTAAGACACCCCGGCTCTGAGCCAAGGAAAGGACCATCACCCAAACGTGACCATGCTGGAGCTATGGCCTTGAACTTCCAAGCCTCCAGAACTATAAGAAATAAATTCCGTTGTTTATAAGCTACCCAGGCTGTTTTCTGTGGTGTTTTGTTATAGCAGCCTAAATAGACAAGTACATTTTTATGTTTAATAAGTATATTTAAATAAACCGTAATTTAGTCATTTGTATTAGAATTGATTCAGTTATTTAAAAATTTTTTTTAAATGTTTACTTATTTTTGAGACAGAGAGAGAGAGACAGGGCATGAACGGGGGAGGGGCAGAGAGAGAGGGAGACGCAGAATTCAAAGCAGCTCCAGGCTCCAAGCTGTCGGCACAGAGCCCGCCGCGGGGCTTGAACCCACAAACCGTGAGATCATGACCTGAACTAAAGTTGGACGCTTAACCGACTGAGCCACCCAGGCGCCCCAGAATTGATTCAGTTTTGAGAGACAGAAAGCCCTAAATAACAACGTGTATTAGTCAGCCTTTGCCATAACACACTGCACAATAAACTATCCTAAATAGTGTGGCTTACAACAACGTGCATTTATTCTTATGTTTGTGGGTCAACAGGTCAACCGTGGTTCAGCTCATCCCTGTGGCTCTCCTAGTGGCTCTGCTTCAGCCTGTGGATCATCTGCACTTGGCTTTGGGCTGTGCATGGGTTCAAATCTGTTCTAGGTGTGCTATTTCAGGGAGCTTGGGTAAGTAAGGGTCAGGGGCTATCTGGGGCATGCTCTCCCAACACAAATCACTGCCTTCTGCTTGCATCATATCTACTCATATTCCATTGGCCGAAGCATGTCACATAGCCAAGTCCACACCAGTGGGGAAGGGGAAGAGGGAGAGGAGCAAATATTTGCTGAACAATAGTACAACCCAGCACACCGTGGTTTAAATACGATAGTTTATTTCTCTCTCGTGTAAAAGCCCAGAGATGAGCGGTCCAGCGCTGGACCGCACTCCCCAGTGGCCAGAATCCAGGCCTTTCTATCTTATTGTTCTTCTGTCAGTGATTTTCTTTCCTCAAGTCGTCTCACAGGCCAAGAAGGCCGCTTCTGCCCCAGCCATCAACTCCATTTTCCAGCCACAGAAAAGAAACAAGGGGGATGGAGAAATTATACACATGACTTCTGCTTATAAGTAACTGAACAAAACATAGTCACACGGCCACATCTAGATGGAAAGGAGGCTGAGTCTTTATTCAGAGTCTTTATTCAGAGTGGCTATGCATCTAATTAAAAATCAGAGGCCTTAGGGGCACCTGAGTGGCTCAGTCGGTTAAGTGTCCGACCTCAGCTTAGGTCACTATCTCACAGCTCATGAGTTTGAGCCCCGCGTTGGGCCCTGTGCTGACAGCTCAGAGCCTGGCACAGATTTTGTGTCTCCCTCTCTCTCTGCCCCTCCCATGCTCACATTCTGTCTCTCTCTCTCTCAAAAATAAACATTAAATTTTTTTTTTTTTTTTAAATCAGAGGCCTTAAAAGGATGGAAACTGGACCCTGGGGGTGGGGGTGTCTGGGGTATGCAATCTCTGCCTCACCACTCTCCTGTCAACAGTCATTTGGCTTATTTCCATATTCTTTTTTTTTTAAGTAGGCTCCCTGCCCAACATGGGGCTTGAACTCATGACTCTGAGATCCAGGAGTCACATGCTCCACTGACTGAGTCAGCCAGACGGCCCTCCATATTTCTACTATTCCATAATTTTGGCAATGAACATTCTTATGAGTTTCTTAGAGAATATGACTGAGTGGGACTGCTAAGCCATAAGGTACGTGTGTTTGCTAGATATTGCCAAATTTTCCTCCAACGTGTTTGTTCTGATTTATATTCTCACTACAAGTACGTTGACCCTTGAACTACACGGGCTTGAACTTCACGGGTCCATGTATGCACAGATTTATTTTTGATAAGTACAGTTCAGTACTGTAAATGTACTTTCTCTTCCTTATGACTTCTTTAATAACCTTTTCTCTAGCTTGCTTTATTATAAGAATACAGTACATAATACATATGACATCCGAAATTTGGGTCAACTGACCGATTATGTGATTAGTAAGTCTTCCGGTTAATAGTAGGCTGTTAATAGTTATGTTTCTGGGGACCCAAAACTTACACATGGATTTCTGACTGGGCAGGGGGTCGGTGCCCCTAAGCCCCACCTTGTTCAAACGTCAACTGTAATTTATTCTTACTCAACATTCTCACGATCATTTGATATTGTCTATTTCTTACCACTTTTACAAATCTGTAGTGTGTAAAATAACATCTCATTGTGGATTTAAGTCCCTGATTAGCAATGATACTGAACATCGTTTATTATGTTTATTGAGTATTTGTGACGTGTCCCTTCTGTGAAGTATCTGTCAAAAGTTTTGAGCAATTTTCTTTTTTTTTAATTAAAAAAAAAGCTGAAATGGACATACATTGAACAACCTTCTTTTTTTCCTAGGTTTATTTATTTATTTCTGAGAGAGAGAGAGAGAACAAGCAGGGAAAGGGCAGAGAGAGAAGGAGAGAGGGAGAGAGAGAGTCTCAAGCAGGCTCAAGGCTCTGAGCTGTCAGAATAGAGCCTGATGTGGGGCTCGAACCCATGAGCCATGAGCTCACTACCTGAGCCGAAGTCAGATGCTTAACAGACCAAGCCACTCAGGTATCCCAGAACAACCTTCTATTAGTAATTTTTCTCACTGGTTTTTAGAGGGTTTTTTTTTTCATATTTTCTGGATAAACATTATAATTCTTTTCTTTTATGTTTTGTGATTTGGAGTTATGTGTTAAAAACTCTTCCCTACAATGAAGTCATGAAGATATTCCCCTGTATTTCCTTTGAATATTTCCATAGTTTTGCTTTTCACATTTAATTAATTTTGCTGTATGATTGAGGTAGGAATCCAATTTTCTTTCCTCCACACGGATAACTGATGGTCCTGTATATGTTTCCTAATTTCTTGAATTTTTAGTTTCTCCTCAATGGAAGTGCACACTGTGAGAAGGTTAAGAGTGCCCCTCGGAGGGGCGCCTGGGTGGCGCAGTCGGTTAAGCGTCCGACTTCAGCCAGGTCACGATCTCGCGGTCCGGGAGTTCGAGCCCCGCGTCGGGCTCTGGGCTGATGGCTCAGAGCCTGGAGCCTGTTTCTGATTCTGTGTCTCCCTCTCTCTCTGCCCCTCCCCCGTTCATGCTCTGTCTCTCTCTGTCCCAAAAATAAATAAACGTTGAAAAAAAAAAATTTAAAAAAAAAAAAAAAAAAGAGTGCCCCTCGGAAGTCAGCTGGGAGCTTCTGCCCTGCTGACGCCTGAGCTTGAATGATGTTTCCTTGTTTCTTGTATCCAGGTAGGGCTAAGAGACCAGGTTCTGGCTCACGTATAGCCTCGTTGGGCTTTCGTTCACTGATCCACCTGCTAGCCCTGCCACAGATCAAGTTTCCAAACACGTTCCGTTTGTCTATTCCTGTGGGATGAACACATCGTCTGAAATACAGTAGTTTAAAGTATGCTTTCATATCTGGCTGGGCAGGCACCCCCACCCCACCCTTGGTCCTTCTGTAGGAATGTCTTTACAACTTCTGGCTCTTTGTTTTTCCATTTAAATAACAGAGCCAGGTTGTCAGTTTCCACAAAAGAAATTTGCACAGACTTGACTTGTCTCAAGTGACTACAATTATTCTTTGCTCGGATGCTCAGATTGCCACAATTTGGCCCCATTAGTTGGGACCCTTTTTCCTTTCAGGCGTACAACAGACATTTTAAAATCATCTGAGTTTTCCGCCCGCAAAAAAATGATCCCAGTTCTTGACCTAACGTGTGGGATCAACTACTTTGAATAGGAAATCATGACAGAGCCCAAGTTTGGACGCTGGGGCACAAATATCCAATTGTTCCTTGTGCATATTGGCGACAGACAAAAACAAAAAACAAAAAACAACATTGCATATCCACTAGTAAGAGCTGGAAAGAAGGTATATCTTTCCAAAGTCATGAATTTACATCGATAGTTTCAGTGAACTCTAACATCACAAAATTCGCTCAAATTTTTACTGTAAAAATTTTAATTTTATCTTCTTTAAGCTTAATAACTATTCTTATAATTATAACCCCGTACCTCCTTCTCTGAAACATGAGGCTTCGCCAATCGTTACCAATCTTTGTTACATTTATGTGCATGAAGGTCCAAGTTTAGTCTCCAGCTTCTTCACATTCAGAGTCTGAATGAATCGTTTGGTTTTTATTTATTTTTTTTTCCAACGTTTATTTATTTTTGGGACAGAGAGAGACAGAGCATGAACGGGGGAGGGGCAGAGAGAGAGGGAGACACAGAATCGGAAACAGGCTCCAGGCTCTGAGCCATCAGCCCAGAGCCTGACGCGGGGCTCGAACTCACGGACCGCGAGATCATGACCTGGCTGAAGTCGGACGCTTAACCGACTGCGCCACCCAGGCGCCCCTGACATCCTGTCTTTAGAGCTCTCCAAAGAAACGGATCCAACAGGTCTGTTGGTGTATATATAAGTATATACCAATAGGAAATGTATATACACGGAGAGAGAGATTCATTACAAGGAATTAACTCACACAGTCATGGAGGCTGGCGAGTCCTAAGATCTACAGGGTGAGTCAGCAAGCTTGGGACCCAAGAGAGCCAATGGTTTGTTCAAGCGCAAGCCTGAAGGCCCGAGAACCGGGAGAACCGATAGTGTAGTTCTAGACCAGTCCAGAAGCTGGCAGGCTCAGGATTCAGTTTGAGTCTGAAGGTGGGATAAAAGCCAAAGCCTCAGTGCAAGGAAAGTCAGGCAGGAAAACTCTTATTTGGGACGGGGTCAGGCTTTTGGTTCTATTCGGGCCTTCACTTGATTGGACAAGGCCCACCCACATTGGGGAGGGCAATCTGCTTTACTCAGAGTTCACCAATTTATATGTCATTCTCACTCAAAAACACCCTCACAAAAACATCTAGAATAATGTTTTGCCAAATATCTGGGCACCCCACGGCCCGGTCAAGCCAATACATAAAATGATGGGAACCATCACACTTCCCAACACCATGCAGACTCAGGTGCACATTCTAAGCCATCATGATCAGTCCGCCCCTTTGCCGGTGGTTACTTCCAGGGGGGCAGCCCTAAGCTGTTTGGTACATGAGGTGTGAACCCTGCTCTTAGGGCTCCTGGGAAAAGCTCCCTTCATCCGAAGAGCGAAGAGCCTGCTCATGATACAGTGCTCTCTTCCTCCTCTGCGTGTTTTATGGTCGAAGGTGATGATGGCCAGAGAAATGGACAAGCTAGGTCCTTTGTCACGTTGCCACTGACTCAGCCTGCCCCGGAGCCCTCCTCCCTCTCATCCGTCTCTCAGCTGAGATAAGAAACGGCCTTATTGTTCACGCCACTTCAAGTTGTGGTGTGTGTTCCTTGAGGTCGAGGGCTTCCTAATATAGATCTACCCAAAGAGACTTGCCCCTCTCTGCAGCCTTTAATTACACTGCCTGTCTATGACAGGCAATCTTCTGTAGGCATAATAAATTAAATGTCACTGCTGCATCAGGGTTCCATTTTTCTAACAACATTCAAAGTGACAAATATGTTTCTAGATTTTAATTAAAAGTCAACCATGCATGGTGCTGTCAATGCAATCTATCCATCAGAGGTCACAGAGGTGAAGACACTCTCTCCTTGAGGTGGCACATAGACACCTGTCACCTCTCCTGGTGCCAGGTTTCCCTTGGCAATGACTACAAGGTGTAACTCGATGTCACAAATGTTAAAATGTGAGAAAAATGCGAAACTTAGAACTGAAGAAGCATCTTTTTTGTTGGAGGTGAGGAGGCAGACGTTTCTACTGGGTTTCTTTTTCTGGGGGGCGGAGGTCAGGACTGAGCGTGGAAAACGGAGATGACCAAAGAAGGGACTCCGAGCTGAGGACGGGATCGTCCGGTATGCAGATGGGGGACTCGACTTCTAAAGCATAAGATGCCACAAAGAGGATGCTCCTTTATTCTCCAGGTATGTCCCGTGCACCGCTCTGTCACTTTGTGCCCACAGCAGGAAACCATGAGCCACGGTGACCCATATTTCTGCTAACGCGAAAAGGTTTTCCTTCCTTTCTTCAATAACTGTTACCAGAAACCTCTACGGAGTGACGGTGCCAGGCCTTGGGCCAGGGACAAGAGACACAGAGGTAAATAAGGCACACTCCTTTCAAGGACCTCAGTGTCGCAGGTAAAGTGCACCAGCGATAATACGTGTATCATACGTGTGTGTGTGTGTAATGGATACGTATGTGCTTGTATATCGTAGGGCCATAGTCTGCATGTGCGTGTCCCCCCGCAAGTTCAGACGTTGAAATCCTATCCCTCGGGGCGCCTGGGGGGCTCAGTCGGTTGAGCGTCCGACTTCGGCTCAGGTCACGATCTCATGGTCCGTGAGTTCCAGCCCCGTGTCGGGCTCTGTGCTGATGGCTCAGAGCCTGGAGCCTGTTTCCGATTCTGTGTCTCCCTCTCTCTGACCCTCCCCCGTTCATGCTCTGTCTCTCTCTGTCTCAAAAATAAATAAACGTTAAAAAAAAAATTAGAAAAAGAAATCCTATCCCTCCAGGTGATGGTATTGATGGGGGGGCCTTTGGGAGCTGATCAGGTCATGAAAGTGGAGCCCTCGTGAATGGGGTCAATGTCCTTATAGGATACACCTCAGAGAGTTAACTCAATCTCTTCTGCCATGTGATGTGGGCCCTCTGGGGCATCCAGGAAATGGGCCCTCATCTGACACTGAATCTTCCAATGCCATGATCCTGGACTTCCCAGCCCCCAAGGCTTGAGAAATAAATGTTTGTCATTTATCAGCTGCCCAGTTTGGGGTATTTTGTTCTATTAACCTGAATGGACTAAGACACACAGAGAATAAGAGTTGCAAGGGAACCCTCCAAGACATCGACCGCTCTTACCTGCCTCCTTCATATTTTGGACTCTACTAGTTTTTAAAAACTTTTAAAATGTGTATTTAAAAAAATTTTTTAATGTTTATTTATTTATTTATTTATTTTTTGAGAGACAGAGAACGAGCAGGGGGAAGGGCAGAGAGAGGGAGGCACAGAATCCGACGCAGGCTCCAGGCTTCGAGCTGTCAGCACAGAGCCCCATGCGGGGCTCGAACTCACAAACCGTGAGATCATGACCTGAGCTGAAGTCAGATGCTTAACCCAAGTGCCCCTGTTAATATAATTTTAACTGGCAGGTATTACAGAGACGGGAGGGAGACCAGGGAGGAGGGTCTGCAGGGGTCCAGGTGAGGGATAGTGGCAGCTTGGGTGGCCAGGGCGTAGAGGACAAAGGGTTTTGCCTGGACTGGAAGCTACAGAGGAGGGGAAGGAGGGGCTCAGTCCTGGACAAGAGAAGAGGAGGAGACAAGGACGGCTTGAGTGATGGGATGGATGGTGGGGGGGCACACTGGAAATGCTGTTTGGGGGCAGTCCCTCGGGTAGCACCTGCCCAGGTCGATGCAGGATGAATAACACCTCTGCAAGGTTCCCTTGAGCTGTTCACTCGGCATAACCTCCCTAACTGGAGAGGTTGGCTAAGAACCCCACAGCAAACCTCACCTCCCAGTGGCCTCTTTCAGGGGCAGCTGTCCATCCAGCACCCGAGGCTGGGTGCCAGTGCGGTCTACCAGTGGACCAGTGGTTCCCCTGCTCATTATAAACTGGGGGCTTACAAGCCAGCACTGTGGGGCCAGGCCTTGTCAGGGCCTGTCCTGGGTGAGGCTCCCCCCGGAGGCAGCTCCATGCTGCTCTCTGGCATGCTAGAAGGCCTGAGTAGTAGCTCTCTGGGGACTTCACCCATCCACCCCGTCTGGGTCACTCTGGGCCTTGGCAGAGAAGGGCCCCAGCAACGATTCTTTCCAGTGTGAGTGCAGAAGGTGCAGCCAGGGCCCGTTCACACAGGGTGGAGTGGGCCCCCAGCCCAATCTCCAGAATCTCATGGGGGAGGGGGATGGATCCTTCTCAGCTTTAGAGAAGGGGTCGTGAAATCAGGGAGAAAAGCGGGGCGGAGGCTTCCCGAGGATGGGGAAGGGAGAGATTTGCTGAGCTTTCAGGGGGCGTCGGCAGTGCTGGGATCGAGGGGTAGCCATGGCGGGAGGAGAGCAGGTCTGCACCTGAACGAACCAATTAATGAACAAATAGTAGCTTATCTTTAGTCCACTGTTACTCAGAATCGAGAGTTGGAAAATCCACTCTCCCCTCGCGGAGCGAAAAAGTCTCCTGGTTAGTTTTCGTCTTCTCACCTGTTGCAACTTGCATTGTAAGATTTAGGTGCCCCGCTCCATGAGCAGGCGGGCTTCTCCCGCTCGGAGAATCAGGCCCGCCTTGGTGGTCGCCGCGACCCCAGAATTCGGCAAGTCTGCGCTGGAATCAGAGCGCGGTTCCGGCAACCCGATTGGCCGCCCCACACCCCGGCCGCGCCCCCGGACAAGGCCCCGCCCAATCCCCGCCCCTCCAGCCCTGACCCCGCCCTGTCTGCGGACCGACACCACGGCGCCGTTCGGCTCGCGCCTCCGCCCCCGAGCTCCCAGGCGGGCGGAGCTGCGGGCGAGGGGCGGGATGTTTTGGGGGGCGGGGGTCCCGATGACGGCATCGGAGCGCGCCGCGCGGAGGCTCGGAGTCTGACTGCACCCCTGGGGGACTGTGCTCCCACCGAGCAGGTGGGTTTGGGCCCGGGAGGGGTGGAGGTCGAGGAGGGGGGCGGGGGAGGTGCGCGCTCGCCCCCTCCCTGCTCAGGCCTGGGCCGGGTGGCAGCGGGAGCCGGCACTTGGGGAGCACAGGACCGAGCACGAGGAGCCCCGATCCTTGCCTACCAGCCTCCTGGAGGCCCCTCCTTGAGCGGGCGGAAGCGCCCCCTTCCCTAAATCGGGGGCCTGAGGCCAGCATCCCGGGCCTGGCCGACAGGGGCGAGCGCCGACGCTGGGAGAGTCGGGCCCGCATTTGTAATCACTTTTCCAAACTCCGGGAGCTCCTGTCGCGTGCCCGCTTCCTCCCGCGCCAGACCGCGCCCGTGGAGTTGTCCCGGAGCCTTGGGTGCGCGGAGTTCTGTGTCCCGAGCGCTGGAAGAGCTCAGGGTGCGGGGCGAGCCGAGGCGCCCACTGTATTGCGCGATAGTTACCGCTGTATCCCCAGGGCCGGGCACCCAGCAAGGCACTGGAGGATTGAGTGAGGGAAGGGACGAACCGTTACGTGTGCTCAGAGAAGTTCAGTAGTGACAAACCAAGTGCTGCGGGCCCGTGGGTAGGAGGCGGTGTGGACCGTGATAAGAAGAGAACGGGGACGGGGAGAGTTTTTTGGATGCAGTTTCATCATCACTGTTGGGCAGCTACCAAGCGTCCGACCTTGTGCTGGGCGGTGGAGATCCAGCAGGAAGGGAGACGCAGGCTCCCTGCCTCCCAGCTCCCTCTGCTACAGAGTGGCCAGTGGCGGGTGGGAGCGTCACCGGGCGTCGTGTGTGCGCCGCGGTGCGGACACGGAGCAGAGGCGCTTCCCTGGCTCCCTGAGGGAGAGGGGGCCAGTCCGAGACCAGAGAAATGAGGAGCCTTGGGCAACACGGGGTGGGGTGCAGGAGGGGAGCAGACAAGGCAGGGCTGTTAAAGTTTGGATGGCCGTGGGGAGCCTCTCTTGGGAGAGTGTCAGCAGGGGGGTAACATGATTGCATTTGCAGTTTTGAAAGATGCTCCTGGTTGCTGCGTTGGAGACAGAACAGTGAGGAAGCTGGTCACAGCCATCCTGTGGAGATGTCAGTGGCCGGGAGCGGGGCTTTGGCAATAAGACGGGGAGAAGCAGGTGCACTTGAGAGATGTTTAGGAGATGGAATTGGCAGGTTTGGTGGTAGGAGTTTGGTCTCGAAGGATCTGGCTTTTTTGAAGAAGGCGGGGCAGGGGGGAGTGAGGTGACAAGGGCGGAGGTGATGGAGACCCTGGTGGGTATTAGGGAAAGGGGCTCCCTGATGTGGTGGTGGTGGAGCGTGCGTGTTCTAGGAGATGGGGTCACCGGGGAGGGGTGCGGCTGGAACACGGAAGCCCTTGGGAGTCAAGCGGAGGAGTTGGGGGCCTTCTTTGGCCAGTGACGGGAACCACGCAGTGTTACCGTGTAGGACCGCACGTGGCCCTCGCAGTATTCGGACACCAGGCACCCTCCCTTCCATGTCCCCAAGGTCGGGAGCCCCGGGATCTGGCTCCGGGTCACCTGCAGGTGCTGATGGCCAGGGGCCTCTTCCTCTCTCTACAGGACCGGGAGCTGCCCTCCCCCAGCATGGGGCTGGAGGCCCAGAGGCTGCCGGGGGCCGAGGAGGCCCCGGTGAGGGTGGCCTTGAGGGTCCGGCCGCTGCTGCCCAAGGAGCTGCTGCACGGGCACCAGAGCTGCCTGAGGGTGGAGCCGGGGCACAGCCGCGTCACCCTTGGTCGAGACCGCCACTTTGGCTTCCACGTGGTGCTGGATGAGGACACGGGGCAGGAGGCCGTGTACCAGGCCTGCGTGCAGCCCCTCCTCGAGGCTTTCTTTGAGGGCTTCAACGCCACGGTCTTTGCCTACGGTCAGACGGGCTCCGGGAAGACGTACACCATGGGGGAGGCCAGTGTGGGTGAGTGACCCAGCGGGAGGCCCCGTGCCCTTGTGGAGTCTCCCCAGCTCCTGCCCCTGCGTTCCTGCTGCCACACCCCCGTCGAAGGCGAGCCGGGTTCCCAATCTGACCTGCGGCCCCGGGTGGGAGCGGCCGTGTCGGGAGGCTGACCAGGACGGGAAGGAAGAGTCCTTGACGTGGGGAGCCTTTTGCACCTCCACAGAGATGGGGTCACACTGCGTGGCTCCGGGGACCTCAGGGGGAGGAAGGGCGAGGCAAGTCGGCTGGTCTCTGGAGGTCGTCAGGATGGCTGACACGGCTCAGGGACCCGTGTTCTAGTCAGAGTAGTGGGAGGGGGGATTGTTCTGGAAGAGCCGAGTTTGGCTGCTGCCTGGCAAGGGGGCCGGCAGTTCAGTGAGGCCCTGGAGCTTTCGTTTGGGAGGGATGCTTTGGGCCAGTCGAAGGAACTGCCCCACGTTAAGTAGCACAAACGTTCTCTCTCTTAGGTTACAAACGCATACAGGTGTGCCGTAGAAAATTAGGAAAATACAAACACGAGCATTTGGTACTTTCCAGAAATCACTCGCCCGGATACCGTTCCAATTTCTCTGAGAAAATTATTTTACCTTTTAAAAAACGGATTATATTGTACCTGTTCTTTTATATCCTGTTTTTTTTTCTTACAATATATCATCCACATGTCTCTAGATCGTTAAATATTCAAGCTAATTAAAAAAAATTTAATGTTTATTTTTGAGGGCGAGCGACAGAGTGTGAGCTGGGGAGGGGCAGAGAGAGAGGGAGACATAGAATACGGAGCAGGCTCCAGGCTCCGAGCTGGCAGCACAGAGCCCGACGCGGGGCTCGAACCCACAAGAGATCATGACCTGAGCTGAAGTCGGACACTCAACCGACTGAGCCACGCAGGCGCCCCTCCAAGCTGATTTTTTAATGGTGGCTTGGCATTCCATTGTGTATATAAGTTAACTTATTTAACCAGACCCCTATTGGATCTTAGGACGGACTCTTAGGATGTTTGCATTCTTTTGAAGTTATGAAGAGTGCTGTTCTGAACACCCTCTTATTACTTCCTTGGGATAAATTTAGGAGGTCCTTTAGCTAACTGAGCGTAGACTATAGTAATGAGCTCCCTGACCCGGGGAGTAATCAAGCCAACGGTATCTGATGATCTAGCAGAGATGTGGTGGAGGGGATGCTTATTACTTCATGAAAGGGGTTGGCCGAACCTTGAGAGGTTGCTTCCAACTCTGAAGTTCCATAATTCTGCCTGACCTTCCTGGAGCGTGGTCTGGCTCAGGCTACCCAGCCATCCTGGCCTCCGCTGCTACGCTCATGCTGGAGCCCTGCCCTCCAGCTGCTGGCTGGGGCCCTGGGGCCTCGAGCCATGTCCGCCGGAGGCATGGTGGCAGGAGGCTCTGCCGTGTCTCCCCAGCCTCCCTTCACGAGGACGAGCAGGGCATCATCCCGCGGGCCATGGCTGAAGCCTTCAAGCTTATCGACGAAAATGACCTGCTTGACTGTCTGGTGCACGTGTCCTACCTGGAAGTGTATAAGGAGGAGTTCCGAGATCTGCTGGAGGTGGGCACCGCCAGCCGTGACATCCAGCTGCGGGAAGATGACCGCGGAAACGTTGGTGAGGAGCTCCTGGGGCCTCCACTGGCTGGGAGCGGGACATGTGGCTTGACGCGGCTTCACCTGCTGAGGGGTGGCTCACCTGTCTGGGAGGGCTACCTCCTGACTGCGAAACCCGAGCCCTGGAACGTTTTGCCTTCCTTTCTCCCGTCTCCCCGGAGTTCAGTATATACTTCTGTACCCAGAGTGCAAGGTGGGCGCGGGCAAGCGGGAGCCCCTGGGGCCCGAGCCGGGATGGGCAGGACCCTCCCCACCCCCGCCTGTCAGGCATGGGGAAGGGGCATCTGAGTCGGGAAGAGCTGGCAGGGGCTAGCCCTGCTCTGCCTGCCCTCCTGGCCAGGCCCGGGCTGCCCCTGCGCTGGGCTCACAGCCTTGCGTGTCCTCAGTGCTGTGTGGCGTCAAGGAGGTGGACGTGGAGGGCCTGGACGAGGTGCTGAGCCTCCTGGAGATGGGCAACGCGGCGCGGCACACGGGCGCCACACACCTCAACCGCCTGTCCAGCCGCTCACACACCGTCTTCACGGTGACCCTGGAGCAGCGGGGGCGCGCCCCCGGCCGCCCGCCGCGACCCCCTGCGGGCCAGCTGCTGCTCTCCAAGTTCCACTTCGTGGACCTGGCGGGCTCGGAGCGGGTGCTCAAGACGGGCGGCGCGGGCGAGCGGCTCAAGGAGAGCATCCAGATCAACAGCAGCCTCCTGGCGCTGGGCAACGTCATCAGCGCCCTGGGCGACCCCCAGCGTCGCGGCAGCCACATCCCCTACCGGGACTCCAAGATCACCCGGTGAGGGCCCTGCGGCCCACGGGAGCAGGGGCCCCTCTCCGGCCGCTGGGGGTCAGGGGGCGGCGGGAGGCGCGGCGAGGAGGGGATGGGGCCCCTCTGGCTTTCCGGTCCGAGGCCCCCCGGGCGACGAATCAGGGTCCCGGGGCCGGGCGCGTCCTGGCGCTCCGGCGCCCCTGACGCGCCCCCGCCCGGCGTCCTCAGGATCCTCAAAGACTCGCTGGGCGGGAACGCCAAGACGGTGATGATCGCCTGCGTCAGCCCCTCCTCCTCCGACTTCGACGAGACCCTCAACACCCTCAACTACGCCAGCCGCGCCCAGAACATCCGCAACCGCGCCGCGGTCAACTGGCGGCCCGAGGCCGAGCGCGCGCCCGAGGAGGCGGCGGCCGGCGCGCGCGGCCCCCCGCGCCACCGCTCGGAGACGCGCATCATCCACCGCGGACGGCGCGCCCCCGGCCCCGCCGCCGCCGCCGCCGCGGCCGCCGCCCGCCTGGGCGCCGAGTGCGCGCGCTACCGGGCCCGCACCGACGCCGCCTACAGCCTCCTGCGCGAGCTGCAGGCCGAGCCGGGGCTGCCCGGCGCCGCCGCCCGCAAGGTGCGCGACTGGCTGTGCGCCGTCGAGGGGGAGCGCAGCGCCCTGAGCTCCGCCTCCGGGCCCGACAGCGGCATCGAGAGCGCCTCCGCCGAGGAGCAGGCCACGCAGGGGCCCGGCGGGCCGAAGGTGGCCAAGGGCCAGGTGTGGCCCCGGGGAGGGAGGGAACGGGGAAGGGAGCCGTCTTCATACGGCCAGCGGCGCCCCTGCCCCTTGTCCATCAGCGCAGCGCATTCCGGATTCAGAGGCGATGCTGATGACCTTGACCGCGTCCTTTACCCTCCCGAGTCTCAGGGTCTCTGTCTGTGAAACAGGGATAACGTGGGTATCTACCTCCTAGGCTTGTTGTAAGGGCCGAAGGTGTACCGAGTGCCCAGCGCAGCACGCTAGTGGAGCCTCAGTGGGTTCCCAATAATAGTGCTGCCGTTATTATTGTTGATAAAAGTATAATTCATAATCCAAGAGATGGCCCAAATAGCTTGCAGAGGGGACCGCAGGCTGGGTGCGCTCTGGAGCCCCATTGCAGGCAGGGCTTGCAGCAGAGTAGCAAGCTGGACTAGGGGAAGCCCTGGCAGGGCAGAGAGAGGGCCGGGGTGTCCCAGAGACAGGCAGGCTTGTCCGCCGGCTCCTGCCCCTGAAGCCTCTCTCCTTGCCCCTATCATAGGAAGATGGGGCACTGCAGTTGCTCGCCCTGCAGAGCCAGGTGGCCCGGCTGGAGGAGGAGAACCGAGACTTTCTGGCGGCCCTGGAGGACGCCATGGAGCAGTACAAACTGCAGGTGGGGGCAGGCTTCCTCAAGGTGGAATCGAGCTGAGCTTCCGGGGACAAGGGGGAGTTAGCCAGGGCGGGAAGAGATGGAGGGGGCACAACTGAGCAACAGCGTGGAGGTGAGGAAGAGAATGGTGCGGGTGGTCGTGCCTGATGGCCATGACCCTGGATGAGAGGTGGGACTGGAGGGGCAGTCGGTCGGGTCCCCGTCGTCCCAAGGCAACTGGGTCAGCATTGCTCCCGGCGCCCTCTGGCGGCAGTGACTGGCATGAACGTGGAGGACTGACCTGGAGCTAGCAGGGTGGGGTGAGAGCTTGACCCTGAACAACTGGCGTGCGTGTGCGTGTGTGCGTGTGTGCGTTTGGGCAACAAGTGGTCAGAGGTATCTGGCCCTCCTCGGTTTTAGCCGAGAGAGGGTGGGGTGGCCCCTTTCTTCAGTTTCCCGCACTTCTGCCTGCCAGCGTCCCGGCACCCTCCCCGTCCGCACCCCCCATCAGCACCCGGAACATGTCTTCCAGAGCGACCGGCTTCGGGAGCAGCAGCAGGAAATGGCGGAGCTTCGGCTGCGGCTAGAGCTGGTGCGGCCTGGCTGGGGGGCCCCAGGGCTCCTACAGGGCCTGTCCGCCGGCTCCTTTGCGCCCCGGCCTCACACAGCCCCCCTCGGCGGTGCCCACAGCCACATGCTGGGCATGGTGCCCCCCGTCTGCCTTCCTGGAGATGAAGTTGGCCCTGAGACCTGGGGAGAGGTGAGGAGGCCGCGAGGCTGGGGGTCTTGCGTTGGACGGGCTCGGGCAGGGGAAGGGCGGTGCTGCCGAATGTATCCGGCCTTTCCCGGGACCAGCTGTGAGATACCCCTTTCCAGGGCTTCTAGAGAAAGGGCCAAAATTTGGGGGACTCTGTAGGGCCGCTCAGAAGGGTCTGGTACCACTGGGCATCCCTGGGCTGGCTGGAGATTTTTGAAGTGAGGACGTTACAGAGGGAGTTGGGCTTCAGGCGCTGGATGGAAAGCTTGCACACCTCCAGAGATGGGGGGCTTATCACCTCTGAGGCCACCCCTTCTGTCTTTGCAAGTATACTTTTCCATGAGCCCTAATCTCCCTGAGCCCGGCCTTCTAGTCACTTGGGACCTTTTGGACAAAGGCTGTCCTGCGTCTTCCTGAAAGTTCTGGGTCATCTCAGCTGTAAAAGCCCAAGGCATTGCGGGGAGGGAGGGTGTGGGTTTGACCGGAGTCTGTTATACATCCACCACTCTGGCAGGGCATTGCTGGTGAGCTGTATACAAAGATAGGGCAAGCCGTCATCCGTGGGGTCCCAGGTGCTATGGGCGCCACGGGGGAGGGGGCGCTGGGGGGTTGGGAGGAAGCTCCTACTCTCACTTGGGATTGGCAGGGCTGTGAGGAGGGCGGGCAGGGCCGGGCATAGGCACGAGCAAAGATCAGTGATGGAAAACGGCTGATGGACGGTGCCCTGGGCGCTTTCTGTCCTGAAACCCTGGCCCTCCCCTGGCAGGTGACAAATGGCAGAGAGGCTGGGGCCCAGCTGCTGGCAGAGGCGGACAGCCAGGGGAGCGGCTCTTCAGCTGCCTCGGAGGAGGAGGGGCAGGAGGAGGGGCAGGAGGAGGGGCAGCCGCCCCTGCGGCCCCCGCACCTGCGCAGGTGAGTGGGACCAGCTGCCCACCTGACCCGAAGCACCTCGGGAGCCAGGCTGGGCTGGAGGAGGGCCCCACTGTGGTCTCAGGGAGCCCTCACCTCCGTTGCCCCGTCCGGTGGGGAGAGCAGATGGGGACTGTGGGCTTGGAACCGGTGGGGTGAGTACGCCACAGGGTGGGCCCCGGGCCTCCTGGTTCTCGGCCTTCACGGCGGCCTTCGGTGCCCCCAACAGCCCAGCCCCCTGGCCTCAGTTCTGCCAGACCGACGCCCCGAGGCTCCATTGACCCCGAGAGGACAGAAGACCACAGGGGCCTCTCTTCCTTCCTCTGAGTCCTGCTTCTGTCTTCCAGGAACGGGATCAACAAGTGGAGCCAGAGGGTGGGGGCCCGCCCAGGAAGTCCATGTGCCGGGAAGGGCCCAGAGCTTCACCCCGAAGAACCGGGTGCAGCCGTCCCGGGGCCCAGAGGTGAGCTGGGCCTGGTGCAGAGAGGGCTCTGACCCTCCCCTCCGTGATCCTGGACTGGCTGTCCCAGACGGTCCACACGCCATGCCTCGCCGCCCCTGCCCGGGGCGTGCCTCTCCCCTCCCCCGCCTGCCCCACTGATCGTTGGGGTGGTGGCCTTGACGGCGGGCTTGTTACAGTAGCCGGTGGGAGCAAGGCCCTGGCGCGGCCCCCGCCGGACCCCAGCTGCCACGGCCTCTGAGCGGCGGCTGGCCCAAGCCCAACAGAAGATCCGGGAGCTGGCCATCAACATCCGCATGAAGGAGGAGCTCATTGGCGAGCTGGTCCGCACAGGTGAGGCGGTGGGCCTTCGGGCGGGCCGCCCGCCTGAGGGTGGTTAGGAGCGGGGACCAGGTGGCTTAGTGTGGTAGCCGACTCAGCCTCTTGGGGCTGTGTGACCTTGAGCAAGTAGAATAGCCCGTCTGTGGCTCTGTTTCCTTCTCTCTAAAGTGGGGCTAGTAATTGTACCTGCTTTTTGGGCCGTTGAAGGGACTTCATTCAGCCGAAGCGCTAAGACCGGTTCTCAGAAAGCAATACCTATTCGTGGTAGCGGTAGTTGTATTTGTCAGTTGCCTGCCGTGTTAGGCACCTTGCTGGGCACAGGATCCCCTACTCTTAGGGTGCAAACAATGGCCCCAAATCATGCTATGTCCGCTACTGGTGACACATGTAAAGAAGCAGCTGAGCCTTTTTATTTGAAGGGTTGTGTATTTATTACAAAATGCATTATGAAGGGCCGCCTGGGTGGCTCAGTCGGTTGAGCGTCCGACTTCGGCTCAGGTCACGATCTCACGGTTCGTGGGTTCGAGCCCCACATCGGGCTCTGTGCTGACAGCTCGGAGCCTGGAGCCTGCTTCGGATTCTGTGTCTGTCTGTCTGTCTGTCTCTCAAAAATAAATAAACATTTACAAAATGCATCATGAAGAATTTCAAACACAAGAGGAGGAAGGCTGGCACAGCAGGTCCCCGTGTGCCCGTCACCCGGATTTAGCATCACGAGCTTCTCCCATACATCCCTTTCCTTTGTCTCTTTTGCCTTCGCTGAGGTGTTTTGAAGCAAATCCCAGGCATCTTGTCATCTCACCCCCACATCGTTCAGTTTGCCTCTTTTTGGACACTTTAACCGACGTGCCATGAGCACGTCTAACGAAGCTCCACGTCCCCCCCACGCCCAGAGCACAAGCCTGTGCCCTCAGGTCTTTGGCAGAGCCCGTGGACAGCCGATTTGCTGGCACCCAGCTCCACACATGTCCCACACCGTGCTCGCGAGGCCTCTAAAGCGTCCCTTCTCCTGTCTCCTCACAGTCCTGTAGACTGTCCCAAACCCCTCGTGTTCAGGACTTGCCCATTGGCTTCCTTGTGGTGTTATTTAACTCGTCCCTCCGCTCGCCAGATTTCCCGCCAATGGAAGTCAGTTCTGGAGGCTTAATTACACGCAGGCCCAACCTGTGTATTTGTTAGCAGGTGTCAGGTGAAAATAAAGCCAATTTAGGGGTGGCCTGGGAGGCTCAGTCGATGAAGCTTCCGACTCTTGACTTCGGCTCAGATCGCGATCTCACGTCTCGTGAGTTTGAGTCCCGAGTCAGGCTCTGTGCTGGCAGCGCGGAGCCTGCTTGGGATTCTCTGTCTCCCCCTCTCTCCGCCCCTCCCCTGCGTACATGCACGTGCGTTCTCCCTCTCTCTTTCTCACCAAAACAAACATTTAAAAGAATAAAGCCAGTTTAACCCCTAATTTCTGCGGGTCATGGCTATGGATGAGGCTGATTTTAACTGAAAAAGTAAGTGGCTTAAAGGAAAATATGGTAAATCACTCACGGTGCCAGCGGTGCAGAGGCTTGGCAAAACCCCCGCAGGTGACCATGGCTGACGGAGGTCTGGAACCCCTCCCAGGGGGGCCGAGCGATGGGCCCCTTGGGGGAGAGGCTCTGCCTGTGCTGATGAGGCCCCCGCTCTCTGTTCCAGGCAAGGCGGCCCAGGCCCTGAACCGGCAGCACAGCCAGCACATCCGGGAGCTGGAGCAGGAGGCGGAGCAGGTGCGGGCGGAGCTGAGCGAGAGCCAGAGGCAGCTGCGGGAGCTGGAGGGCCGGGAGCCCCAGGACGCCGGCGAGCGGTCCCGGCTCCACGAGTTCCGCAAGAGGGTCGCTGTCGCCCAGAGCCAGGTGCAGGTCAGTGTGGGGATCCCGGGGCAGTGGCTGGGGGCCCGGGACCAGGTCCACCGGCACCCGTGGGCGCTCAGGCCCTCGTGGCCCAGCCCCTGGCTGGCTTGGGGAACGGCCTCCGACTCCCAGGGTGAGGCCGGTGTTACACAGAAGTCAGCAGCGCTGAGCGGTGGGGGGGGGCTCAGCTGTAAACACAGCAGAGGCAGGGAGGCCAGTGCCGCCTGCGGCCCAGTGAAGGGGGAAGGGTGGGCATCGAAAGCAAGCTACCCCTTCCTCATGCAGCCCGCCTCCCCCCACCCCCCCACCCCCCCCCCCGGCCACTTCTCTCTCCGTCCCGTCTCCTCTGTCTACCCCTCGGGCCGTCAGTCTGTCTGACTCGAACATCTGTCTGTCACGCTGTTGGTTGGTAACCCCCTCCGGAGCTTCCCGGGTGTAACCTGAAACGGGTCCCTGTGTGCAGAGGGCAGGGAGAGACCAAAGAAAGAGGCAGCCACCCCAGGTAGAAAGGTTTCCTAAGCAAGGGAGCTTGCGTCCCAGTCTGGTCTTGGCGGCAGCAAGGTGAGTGGATCCCCGCACCCGCGCACCACATCTTAAAAGTTTGTGAGGCTCCCTGAACTGCGTTCAGTCGTGTGTACATGCAGCGTTCTCAGCGCCACATCACTCTCTCGAGGTCGTGTCCTTAGAGCCGCCTCGGGGAGTGGGAAAGGCGAGCAGAGCCCACGTTCCAAGGACAGGGGAGGGAGTGAGGAGCCTCTGATCACCTGGGTCCACCCAGCTCATGGGTCAACTAGATTCAACAAGGATCACACGTTAGCCGAACACACAACATTGTGTTTGGATAATGGCACAGGGGCCTCCTTGTAGGACAGTAATGTCCGAGGCCATTCTATTTTGGAGGATAGCTGTTCTCATCAGAGACCTTTCAGTGTTGAGGACAGGCTTCTTTGGCTGTCATTTAAGCTTGCTAGATGAATTTAGTAAGGGCTTCTATGTGTGCTATACTGTCCTCCAGCCCAGTGGAGGGAACCAAGATGGCGGCCAAACGATCGTACTGTTGGAAAACAATGTCCGCCTGGCCTTGAGGAGAGGGAAGTTCGCAGCTTTAGGATATTGACCTGGGTGTGCGTACCGTACATGTTGGCCGGGGGAGGCAGCACTGCCAGGCGTGGAGAGATGGACTGGGGGATGTGCCCAACCAGGACTCCCACCTTCTTCCCTCTCCCAGTGGCACATTTACCATTCCGCGTCTAGTGCGTTTCACCAGGTCGGGCTTGTAGCAGGACAACAGGATCCCAGTGGAGACCGAGGAGTTCCCTCGAAGTAACTCACCCATCCAGATGGGACACCCCAGGCAAGTTCTGGTAGACCATCCCTTTCCCAGGCGTGGTGGGGCTTGGTGGTCTCAGCAGCACAGCACATGGCTCCATGGTGAGAGTTGAGACAGTGGCTGTTTCCCATGACTTCCATACCTCGACGGGATTGGGTGCCTTGGCAAGAGGCCCCAGTCTGGCATATGGGGCACGGGCCCTACTGGTTGATCGCTCAACTGTATGAAAGCCTGGGGGAGTACTTTAGTCCACCCAGCCAGAGTGGTTTTATCTGTTACTACTATAGTCTGCTGGGTTGTTTTGTTTTGTTTTTTTTTGTTTTTTGAAGTATAGTTGACATATTACATTAGTTTCAGGTGTACAACATAGTGATGCACCAAGTGTGTACTTACGGTGTGCTCACGGCAAGTGTAGCTACCATCGGTCACCACACAACGTTGTTACAATCCCATTGACTTTATCCCCTATGCTGTGTCTTGCCCCATGAGTTATTCATTCCATAACTGGAAGCCTGTACCTCCCACTCGCCTTCACCTGTGCCGCCTCCCCCTCCCCTCTGGCCACCATGAGTTTGTCCTCTGTATTTATGGGTCTGTTTGTGCTTCTTGTTCTCTATATTCCACATATAAGCAAAATCACACAGTATTTGCGTTTCTCATATTTCACTTAGCATGAAACCCTCCAGGTCCATCCATGTTGTTGCAGATGGCGAGATCTCATCCCTTTTATATGGCTGAGTAATATTCCATTGTACATATACGCCACATCTTTATCCCTTCATCTATCGATGGACACTTGGGTTGCTTCCATATCTTGGCTATTGTAAATTACGCTGTAGTAAACATAAGGTGCTTATATCCTTTCAAACTAGTGTTTTCATTTTCTTTGGGTAAATGCCTAGTAGTGTGATTACTGGATCATATGGTAATTCTGTTTTTAATTTTTTGAGGAACCTCCATACTGTTTTCCACAGTGGCTGCACCAATTAGCATTCCCACCATCAGTGCATGAGGGTTCCTCCCCCCCCCCCCCATCCTCACCAACACTTATTTCTTGTCTTTTTACATCTAGCCATTCTGACAGGTGTGAGGTGATACCTCATTGTGGTTTTGATTTGTATTTCCCTGATGATGAGTCATGTTGAGCATCTTTTCGTGTGTGTGTTGACCGTCTGCCTGTTTTCTTTGGAGAAATGTTTGTTCATGTCTTCTGCCCATTTTTGATGGGAGTATTTTTTGGTGTTGAGTTGGGTAAGTTCTTCATATATTTTGGATGCTAACTCTTTATTGTAAATGTCATTTGCAAATATCTTCTCCCATTCCGTAGGTTGCCTTTTAGTTTTATTTACTGTTTGTTTTGCACAAGCTTTTTATTTTTATGAAATCCCAATAGTTTATTTTTGCTTGTTTTCCTTGCCTCAGGGGATCTATCTAGAAAGAAGTTGATGTCAGAGATGTTACTGCCTGTGTGCTCTTCTAGGACTTTTATGGTTTCAGGTCTCACATTTAGGTCCTTAATCCATTTTGAGTTTATTTTTGTGGATGGTGTAAGAAAGTGGCCCAGGTTCATTCTTTTGCATGTGGCGGTCCAGTTTTCCCAGCACCATTTGTTGAAGAAACTATTTTCCCCATTGTATATTCTTGCCTCCTTTGTTAAACATTGACCACATAAGTGTGGATTTATTTCTGAGCTTTCTATTCTGTTTTATTGATCTATGTATCTATCTTTGTGCTAGTACCATACTGTTTTGATCACTACAGCTTTGTAATGTAACATGAAATCTGGAGTTGTGATACCCACAGCTTTGTTTTTCATTTTCAAGATTGCTTTGGCTATTTGGGGTCTTTCATGGTTCCATACAAATTTTAGGATTGTTTGTTCTAGCTCTGTGAAAAATTCATTGGTATTTTGGTAGGGATTATATTAAATCTGTAGGTTGCTTTGGGTAGTATAGACATTTTATTTATTTATTTTTTTTATTTTTTTTTCAACGTTTATTTATTTTTGGGACAGAGAGAGACAGAGCATGAACGGGGGAGGGGCAGAGAGAGAGGGAGACACAGAATCGGAAACAGGCTCCAGGCTCCGAGCCATCAGCCCAGAGCCCGACGCGGGGCTCGAACTCACGGACCGCGAGATCGTGACCTGGCTGAAGTCGGACGCTTAACCGACTGCGCCACCCAGGCGCCCCAGTATAGACATTTTAATAATATTTGTTCTTCCAATCAATGAGCGTGGAATGTCTTTGCATTGGTTTATGTTATCTTCAGTTTCTTTCGTCAGTGATTTATAGTTTTCAGAGTATAGGTCTTTCTCCTCTTTGAATAAGTTTATTCCTACATATTTTATTATTATTTGGTGCAGTTGTAAACGAAAGGGTTTTCTTAATTTCTCTTTCTGCTGCTTCATCATTAGTGTATAGAAATGCAACGGATTTTTGTATAACTTTGTATCCTGTGACCTTACTGAATTAATTTATCAGTTCTAGTAGTGTTTTGGTGGAATTTTTAGGGTTTTCTATATATAGTATCATGTTATCTGCATATAGGAGTTTTCCTTTTTCCTTTACCAACTTGGGTGCCTTTTATTTCTGGTCTGCTCGCAGTGGCTAGGACTTCTAGTACTATGTGGAATAAAAGTGATGAGAGTGGACATACTTTCCTTATTACTGACCATAGGGGAAAAGCTCTCAGTTTTTCATCATTAAGCATGATGTTAGCTGTGGGTTTTTCATATATGGCCTTTATTATGATGAGGTATGTTCTCTCTAAACCTACTTTGTAGAGGATTTTTATCATAAATAGATGTTGTACTTTGTCCAATGCTTTTTCTGCATCTATTGAAACGATCGTGTGGTTGTTTTCTCTTATTGATGTAATATGTCACATTGATTTGTGACTGTTGAACCACCCCCCTTGCACCTCAGGAGTAAATCCTACCTCATCATGGTGAATAATTTTTTAAATATATTGTTGGGTTTGGTTTGCTAGTACTTTGTTGAGGGTTTTTCTATCTATGCTCATCAGAGATATTGGCATGTAGTTCTCTTTTCTTGGTCATGTCTTTGACTCGTTTTGTTTTCAGGGTAATGCTGGCCTCAGAACGGATTTGGAGGCTTTCCTTCCTCTATTTTTTGGAATAGTTTGAGAACAATAGGTATCACTCGTCTTTAAATGTTTGGTAGAATTCTCCTGTGAAGCCATCTGATCCTGGACTTTTGTTTGCTGGGAGTTTTTTTGTTTTTTTTTTTTTAATTACCAATTCAATTCCATTGCTGGTAATCAGTCTGTTCTAATTTTATTTCTTGGTGATTAGTTTTGGTAGGTTATGTGTCTAGAAATTTATCCGTTTCTTCTAGGTTGTTCAATTTGCTGATGTATCATGTTTCTTAATATTCTCTTTACCATCCTTTGTATAATTTCTGTGGTGTCACTTGTTATTTTTCTTCTTTCATTTCTGATTTTGAGCCCCTCCCCTGCTTTATTTTTGATAGGTTTGGCTAAAGGTTTATCAATTTTGTCGATCTTTCCGAGGAACCAGCTCCTGGTTTCATTGATCTGTTCTATTTTTTTTAGTCTCTTTTATTTCTGCTCTAATCTTTATTATTTCCTTCCTTCTGTTGGTTTTGGATTTTGTCTGTTCTCTTTCTTGCTCCTTTAGGTATAAGGTTAGATTGTTGATGTGAGATTTTTTTCTTTTTGAGGTAGGCCTGTGTTGCCATAAACTTCCCTCTCAGAACAGCTTTTGTGGCATCCCAAAGGTTTGGGCCATTGTGTTTTCATTTTCATTTGTCTCCATATATGTTGTTGATTTCTTGGTTGGCTCATTCATTGTTTAGTAGTATATTTAACCTCCATGTATTTGTGTTCTTTCCAGATTTTTTCTTGTGGTTGATTTTTAGTTATGGTCAGAAAAGATGCATGGTAGGACTTTGATCTTTTGGAATTTGTTGAGACTGGTTCTGTGGCCTAATGTGTGATCTGTTCTGGAGAATGTTCCATGTGCACTTGAAAAGAATGTGTATTCTGTTTTAGGATGAAATGTTTTGAATATATCTGTTAAGTCCATCTGGTCCAGTGTGTCATTCAAAGCCACTGTTTCCTTGTTGATTTTCTGTTCGGATGATCTGTCCATGAATGTAAGTGGGGTGTTAAAGTCCCCTATTATTATTGTATTACTATTAATTAATTACTTTTTGTTTGTTATTAACTGCTTTATGTGTTGGGTGCTTCCGTGTTGGGTGCATAAATATTTACGATTGTTCTATCTTGTTGGATTGTTCCCTTAATGACTACATAATGTCCTTCCTTGTTCTTGTTACAATCTTTGTTTTAAAGTCTATATTGTCTGATAGAATAGATTACTACCCCAGCTTTTTTTTCACATCCATTTACATAATAGATGTTTCTCCATCCCCTCACTTTTTTATTAATTTATTTATTTTGAGAGAGAGAGCGAGAGCGAGCATGATCAGGGGAGGGGCAGAGAGGGAGAGAGAGAGAATCCCAAGCAGGCTTTGCGATGACAGATTGGATCCCAATGTGCGGCTCAAACCCATGAACCATAAGACCATGACCTGAACCGAAACTAAGGGTTGGACACTCAAATGACTGAGCCACCCAGGCATCCCACCATCCCCTCACTTTCAATATGCAGGTGTCTTTAGGTCTGAAATAAGTCTCTCTTAGGCAGTATATAGTGGGTCTTGTCTCTTTAATCCATGTCACACTGTGTCTTTTTTTTTTTTTTTTAATGTTTTCTTATTTTTGAGAGAGAGGAAGGGAGAGCGGCGGGGGGGGGGGGGGGGGGGGGGACAGAGGATCCGAAACGGGCTCTGCACTGACAGCAGAGAGCCTGATGCGGGGCTTGAACTCATGAACCATGAGATTATGACTTCAGCTGAAGTCGAGTACTTAACCAACTGAACCATCCAGGTGCCCCGATACTGTGTCTTTTGATTGGAGCATTTAGTCCATTTACATTCAAAGTAATTTTTGATAGGTATGTATTTATTGCCATTTTATTGTTTTTTATAGTTCCTCTCAGTTTCTTTATTCTTTTGCTCTTTTCTTCCCAGTTTGCTGGCTTTCTTTAGTGATATACTTGAATTTGTTCCTCTTTATTTTTTGCGTATCTATTCCTGGTATTTGATTTGTGGTTACTGTTAGGTTTGTATCTAACATCTTCTACAAATAGCAGTCTATATTAAGTTGATGGTCGGTTAAGTTGGAACCCATTCTTTACTCCTCTCCCCACCACATTGTAGGATTTATGATGTAGTACTCTATAACCTTTTACTTTGTGAGTCCCCTGACTGATTTTTACAGATATACGTATTTTACTTCTTTCATGCTTCCTACTTTTCTTACTCTTACTTATGATCTTTTCTTTCCACTGAAAGAGTCCCATTTAACATTTCTTGCAGAATTGGTTTAGTGGTTGTGAACTCCTTTAGCTTTTGTTTGGGAAATTCTTTCTCTCTCCTCCTATTCTGAATGATGGTGTTACGGGGTAGATTATTCTTGGCTGCAGCCTTTTCCTTTCAGTGCCGTGAATGCCATTCCCTTCTGGCCTGCAAAGTTTCTGCTGAAAAATCAGCTGATGGTCTCATGGGGTTTCTCTTGTATGTAACTGTTTTCTCCTGATGCTTTTAAAATCCTCCATCACTACTTTTTGCCATTTTAATTACTCAGTGTCTTGGCGTGGGCCTCCTTGAGTTGATTTTATGGGGCGATTTCTGTGCCTCTAGATCTGGATATCTGTTTTCTTTCCCAGCTTCAGGAAGTTTTCAGGTATCATGTCTTGAAATAAATTTTCTGCCCTTTCTCTCTTTTCTTTCTGGGATCCTTATAATGCCAATGTTATTACACTTGATGGAGTCGCTGAGTTCCCTAAATCTGTTTTCATTTTGCATAATTTTTTTCTCTCACCTGCTCAGCTTGATTACTTTCCATTACTCTGCCCTCATCCATTCTTCTGCTTCTTCTAGTCTGCTATTTATTCCCCCTAGTGTCTTTTTAGTTTCATTTATTGTGTTCTTCATTTCTCGTTGGTTCTCTTTTTATGTTTTCTGTCTCTTTGTTCAGGGTCTCACTGATGTCCCCCACTCTTTTCTCAAGTCCAGTGAGTATCTTTATGACTGTTACTTTAAATCCTCTATCAGGCATATTACTTATTTCTGTTTTGTGTCGGCCTCTTGCTGTGATTTTGTCCTGTCCTTTCATCTGGGACATATCCCTCTGTCTCCTCATTTTGTCTAACTCTGGGTCGGGTTTTGTGTGTTAGGAAAGTCAGCTACATCTTCTGCTCTTGAAAGTGTGGCCTCATGAGGAAGAGGTCCTGTAGTGCAGTGTCCCCTGTTCACCAGAACCTGATGCTTCACACATATCTCACATGTGCATCGTGTGCACCTGACTGTTGTGGCCACTTTTGCCATCCGTCCAGTGGTCTGCAGGGGCTCTCTTTGTCTGCTGTGGGCAGAGTTTGGTCCCTGTGCCGTTAGTGGGCCAGTCTGGGGCCACGCCGGGCTTGAGTTGAGTCAGATCAGGGATTTGCCAGAGCCGTGGAAGCACCGAACTGCAGGGCCCTTTCCCTGTGTTTTCCCGAGAAGCTTTTGTGGATGCGCACGGCCTCCAGCAAGACCAGCTGTCTGCCCCCAGCCCACTGCTGGCGCCGCAGTCAGACTAGTGTGGTTGTCTTCCCATCTCTCTGGGGCAGGAGCCACTTTGGAGTAGTGCCGGCCTCTGTGGGGGCTGCTTCCACACTGCCAGGCTGTGGCCTGGGTTGGATGGGCTCTGGCCCAGAGCATATTAGAGCGGACGGGTCTGCAACGTGCACAGGGGCAGGGCATCCAGTTTTAACGAGGTTTGTGAGCTGTCCTCTTGTGAGAGGGGACCTCCTGCTACTATGTCCAGGACCCGCCACGGGGGTGGAGGAGGTGGATCTGTAAAGTGTGGGGTGCGTGGTGTCTGCAAGGCTTGCGCCCGCCTTCTGGGGGAGGAGTCCTGTCTTGCTGGGACCGAGGCAGGTCTGGCTGCAGGGGCAGATCTGCTGGAGCGCCGTGGGATGAGGCTCAGTGTAAGTTAGGCAGTGAGTGTTGGTGTCGCGCTGGCCCCCACGAGGGGCTGTGTGTTGATGCTGGGGGGGCAGAGCGTGGAAATGGCACCTGCCAAGTCCTCTGTTCCTGGAGGAGTCCCTCAGTGATGTCTGTCCCTCCAGATTAGTAAATGACTCTCCCTCCATATGCCCTGGGCATTTTTCAAACTCCTGCTTCTGTCTGTATCTCCATGCCTGTGTGTTGTGCTGTCTCTTTAAGGGTGGGACTCCACTTCCTGTGGCCCTTGGGTTCTCCCAGACCTGAGCCCGCTGAGTTTTAAAGTTCTAATTTTTTTTTATTTTGCTTTTTTTTTTTTGAGAGAGAGAGAATGTGCGTGAAGCAGGAGGGGCAGAGGGGGGAGAGAGGGAATCTTAAGCAGGCTCCATGCTTAGCACAGAGCCTTACACAGGACTCGGTCTCATGACTGAGATCACGACCTGAGCCGAAATCAGGAGTTGGATGCTTAACTGACTGAGCCACCCAGGCACTCCTGAAGTTCCATGCTTTAAGTCCCACTACTTTTAAGAACTCTCAAAATTTGGCCCCTCTGGTTTTCAAAGCCAAATGTTAGGGTGATTGGTCTTCCCCGGGCAGGCTCCCTGGTGTGAGGGTCTGTTTCTGTCCCTTCTCCGCTTCCTTGGTGTCCCCCTTTCCCAAGGACGGTCCTGTGGTCCACCTAGCTCCCACCATGTCTCCGCCCTTCCCACCCTCTTCCACGGGTGTCTTCTCTTCATTTAGTTTGGTTTGTTCTGCCTGTCTTCTGGTTGTTTTCTGGGTTGTTTGCTCCCATGTGTTTTCTAGTTGCATCCATGAGATGAGGTGAGATTAGCGGCCTCCTACAACTCTCTCAGCTTTCATTTCAGCGCTCCAGCCATGAACCAGCCCGCTCACATGGCTGGAGCTTTTATTCATATTCATGATCTTTCAGAGGCTGTGGACTGGATTTTGGACAAGGGAACTCCTCCAGCAGTCTGCATTTTATCGTGTTTTATTTTAGTTTTTTAAATGTTTATTTTTGAGAGAGCATGTGCCAGCAGGGAGGGGCAGAGAGAGAGGGAGGCAGAGAAACTAAAGCAGGCTGTGTGCAGTCAGTGCAAAGCCTGACACAGGGCTCAAACTCCCGAACCGTGAGATCATCACCTGAGTTGAAGTCAGATGCTCAACCGACTGAGCCACCCAGGCGCCCCCACCCTGTTTTTCACCCTTGTATGATCCCGTCCATCTGTCCACCCACCCTTCCATCCACCAGACTTTATAGCTGTCTGTCCATCCGTCTTCCCCCCCTCCCTTCCCGTCTCCCTTCCTCAGCTCAGCTGTCCAAGAGACAGTTCAGTAGAATGGTCAAGAGCACGGGCTCTGGAGCCTGTCTGCTTGGGTTTGAATCCCAGCCCTGCCATTTAGTAGCCGTGTGCCCTCGGTCAAGTTTCCTGAGCTCTCTGTGCCTCAGTTTCCTAGTCTGCGAAGTAGGGATAATGATAATCCTATTTTTTCCATAGGATTGTTGGGATCATTTGATACCCACAGAGCACGTGATGTGTGCCTCGTACAGAGAAAATGTCCTGGTAGCCACCATCTTTTGCTGTCTTTAGTCCGTTACCCACTGGCCTGTTTTCCCTTCCGTCCGTCCCTCTCTCCGTCCATCGTCCTTCGGTCCTGCCTATCCTGGTTGAGTGTCGGGGGTGGTGCCATCTCGTGGTGGCCCAGCCGAGGCTGTGTCGGTCCAGGTGCTGAAGGAAAAGAAGCAGGCGACCGAGCGGCTGGCGTCGCTGTCGGCCCAGAGCGAGAAGCGGCTGCAGGAGCTCGAGAGGCACGTGCAGCTCATGCGACAGCAGCAGGGGCAGCTGCAGAGGCGGCTTCGCGAGGAGACGGAGCAGAAGCGGCGCCTGGAGACCGAGATGAACAAGCGGCAGCACCGTGTCAAGGTCGGGTCGGGTCGGGGGCGCCTGGGGACCGCGGGACCTCCCGAGCTGGCGGCTCGGCCTCCCTGAGTTTGTCCTCGCCCCTGAGAACGAGGAGAGCCCGAGGGCACGCGAGGCGGGCGGGACTCAGGAGGTGAGCCGTGCCCGCGGCCGGCGGCCCGCAGGAGCCCAGTCCCAGGGAGACGTGGGTGGCGAGGCCATCTCCGGAGGGGCTCTGGGGAGACGCGGCCGCCCCGCCCCCCTGGGACCCTGCCCCTGAGCTGCTCGCCGGGCGCGTCCCCAGGAGCTGGAGCGGCGGCACGAGCAGCAGCAAAAGATCCTGAAGATCAAGACGGAAGAGATCGCGGCGTTCCAGAGGAAGCGGCGCAGCGGCAGCAACGGCTCTGTGGTCAGCCTGGAGCAGCAGCAGGTGGGCCGGGCCGGGCCGGCGTCCCCGGAGCCCCCGGTCGGCTGCCTCGGTCCCCCTGGGGCGCGGCGGAGGTGGGGGATGGGAGGGGGGGCGCACCCTTCTCCCCCACTGACCCCGGGCGGTGGCCCGTGGGGCCAGGGGTGAGAGCTGAGTTCCCTCCGCCACCCCCGTCAGAAGATCGAGGAGCAGAAGAAGTGGCTGGACCAGGAGATGGAAAAGGTCCTGCAGCAGCGGCGGGCACTGGAGGAGCTGGGGGAGGAGCTCCACAAGCGGGAGGCCATCCTGGCCAAGAAGGAGGCCCTGATGCAGGAGAAGACGGGGCTGGAGAGCAAGCGCCTGCGGTCCAGTCAGGTGAGGCCCCGCCAGCGGGGTTTGTGCTGGCTGAGGTCCTGCCAGGTGAGATGCCATCGGGTGGCCCCCTCCCGTGGAGGTCCCTCCCGGTGACAGCCCTGCCGGGGGAGGCTCTTCCGGGTGATGCCCCTGCCGGGCAAGTTCCAGCCACGTGAGGCTCCGTCCCCTTCATTTCGCCCTCTGCACTTGCTGGGGGCCGTGCGGGCCAACAAGGAACAGCAGGTGTGGAAAGGGGGATGACCAAGGAGACGCAGGCCTCACAGGCGCTGGAGGCCGACGGACCTGGGCAGACGGCGGCCTCCCCGCTGCGCGGTATTCTGTCCCCCCTGCGTCACTGCTTCCTCTTGAGTAAGGAGGTTCTGAGCCAGTGCCCTCTTCGGCCGGTGGAATCACAGTGGTGCCAGGATGGTGGGAAAGGGGGGACGTCAGACCCAGAGCCCAGAGCCCGGGCCCGGAGCAGGTGCTCGGACTCAGTGCCCGCGGGGGTCGAGAGTGCTCTGAAGTCCAGCAGGGTTCAGGGTGCTGCTGGATTGTCCAGTGCTACCCCCTTTCTGCCAGGAGTGCCTTTTCCCATGCTTGCTGGGATCCTTCGGGGCCGTCTCCGGGGGTCCCTCCTCCGAGGCTCTGGTCCCGCTGGCCCCACTGGCCGAGCCGCCGCAGAGTCAAGAGCCGGGCCCTCCCGCCGGGCGGTACTCCCGGATCGTAGGGCTCTTGAGGGAAAGGCCCGCAGCCTCCGTAGCGTCCCGTGGCTGGGCCGCTTCTGTGACCTCTGCGAGGGTGGGGCCGCCCCCTCCCTGACCCCCAGTGGTGCCGCCCCCAGGCCCTCAGCGAGGACATCGTGCGAGTGTCCAGCCGGCTGGAGCACCTGGAGAAGGAGCTGTCGGAGAAGAGCGGGCAGCTGCGGCAGGGCAGCGCCCAGAGCCAGCAGCGGCTCCGCGGGGAGATCGACGCCCTGCGCCAGGAGAAGGACTCGCTGCTGAAGCAGCGCCTGGACATCGACGGCAAGCTGAGGAGGGGCAGCCTGCTGTCGCCCGAGGTGAGCCCCGCAGCCCGGACCTCCGCAGCCTGCCTGGCCTCGGCCTGGCCTAGGGCCGGGCCCTGCTGCTCCCTGACACGCTTTCCCTGCGAGTGAGACCCAGGGCGTGGGGTGGCCGCAGCGGGCGTGCTGTCCTGGCCCTTCCTCCCGCTGCGGCCCCCGCAGCAGGGACGCATGGATTTGGCCCTCGCGGTTCCTGCCCGGCTGGACCCTGGGGGCGCTCTGTGTCCTGAGCCGTGTCAGCCCGCGCGTCCGCGTCTCGGCTCCCTGTGTGGGAATGAGCGGTGGCAGCACGTCCCCGCGCCTCGTGGCCAGTCCCTGAGCAGCAGAGAGAGCCTTGTTGCAATAAACTCACCCCGGTGGCCCCTCTGGTGCCCGTAGCAGACCCGCCGTATCTTCCGTTTGGCGTAGGGTGCTCTGTGCTTCTGTAGATCACGTGACAGGCGATACACCAGAGAGCAGCCCGTCAGCAGAGCCTGGCCTCCCCCGGGGTCGGCGCTGTGACGGAAGCTTCCTGTCCCTGCCATACCAGTCAGGGACACTTTGGATGTGCTGTGAGCTCAGGATGAGGCGACAGAGCATCTCCCTCATGGCTGGGTGCTGGTGACGTCTGCCCAGGGCTGCCATCCGGGGAGTGGGTGTGCGTGGTGTGGGCACCCGGGCCTCCCCTTCCACGCCCGCCCGTGTCCCGCAGGAGGAGCGGACGCTGTTCCAGCTGGACGAGGCCATCGAGGCCCTGGATGCTGCCATCGAATACAAGAATGAGGCCATCACGTGCCGCCAGCGGGTGCTGCGGGCCTCGGCCTCCTTGCTGTCCCAGTGTGAGATGAACCTCATGGCCAAGCTCAGCTACCTCTCGTCCTCGGAGACCAGAGCCCTGCTCTGCAAGTATTTTGACAAGGTGGGTCACCGGCTCCCGGGCCCTCCGCCACCTCCGTCTGGTACTTGTGTGGGGGAGGGGTCTGCTGGCAGCTCCAGACGGGGGTCTGTTTCCTCCCAGATGCGGGGACAGAATCAGGGCCAGCTCCAGTCTCCCGGGCTGCCTCAGACTCTCCTCCTTAAACCCTAACTTTCTTAGTGAAACGAAGACCCGGTCTCCTCTCCCCCCACTTTCCGGCCTCCTGGCCCCTTCAGTGCACCCAGATCGGTGGTTCTCGGCAGGGATGGTTTTCCCCCAGGGGACATCTGGCCGAGTCTGGAGATGCTTCCGGTCCTCACAGCCATGAGGGTAGAGACCAGGGATGCTGCTGACCCTACAGCAGGCAGGACAGGTCCCCACCACCACAGACTCCCTGCCTGAAATGTCAGTAGTGCGGAGCTTGAGAAGCTGGGCCTCAGCAAGGCTCTGCCCGCGGGCTTAGGAGCCTGGGCCTCGGAAGGAGCTTGAGGCAGGGGTAGGAAGTAAGCTTCCTCTTGACAGCTGACTCTTGTCATTTGGAAATCCCTGCCTAGAACACCGTTGAGAAGGTGTGGGAGGCCAGGTCTTGGCTCAGCGGGACACCCTGGTGATTCCTTAGTGACGTCCGCCCGTGGGGGGTGGTAGCTACAAGTTTGCCGAGTACCTGAGTACCTGCCGCCGGTCGGGGATGGTCCGCGCTGGGGGCTGAGCCCGGCTGGGTCTTGGGACAGGTCGTGACGCTCCGAGAGGAGCAGCACCAGCAGCAGATCGCCTTCTCCGAGCTGGAGATGCAGCTGGAGGAGCAGCAGAGGCTGGTCTACTGGCTGGAGGTGGCCCTGGAGCGCCAGCGCCTGGAGATGGACCGCCAGCTGACCCTGCAGCAGAAGGAGCACGAGCAGAACATGCAGCTTCTCCTCCAGCAGAGCCGAGGTGAGGCCCCTCTCCCCGCCCGCGGCCCCTCCCCGCCTTCCTCGGCCCCTCCCCTCCTTCCTCCTCCGCCCGCCCCTCCCGGCCTTCCTCCGTGTCCCCTCCCGTCTAGATCACCTCGGGGAGGGGCTAGCGGACAGCAGGAGGCAGTATGAGACCAGGATCCAAGCGCTGGAGAAGGAGCTGGGCCGCCACCTGTGGATGAACCAGGAACTGAAACAGAAGCTCAGTAGCCTGAGTGCGGCGGGCCAGAGCAGGGGTGAGGCTCACCTGACCCGGTTTGGGCCGGCCTCCGGGAAGGCTTGGGAACCCCTCTAACCTCCGCTCTTCGGCGGGCATCTCCCACAGGGGAGCTGAGGCCTCCGTTTCTGACGAGTGTCGTTGGTCTCGGTGACAGGTGGGGAGAAGAGGGCCCTGTGCCTGGAGAGCAGACCGGCTCCCGGGAACGAAGAGGAGCTGCGCCCCGTGCCCGAGCTTCTCTGGCAGCAGTCCCTCCCTGAGGGGGGCCCCCCGCTCCCGAGATGAGGCGCGGGACTTGGTCCGGGCCCCGCTGCCGCTGACGTGGAAGCGCTCCAGCCTGTGCGGTGAGGAGCAGGGCGGCGCCGAGGAGCCCCTGGGAGGGCGGGCGCCCCCCGTGGGTGAGGCGGGCCTGCCCTGGAACCCTGGGCCCCCGCCCAAGCCCCGGCGGGACCCGCGCCGGGCCAGCTCAGGCATGATCGACGTCAGGAGAAACCCGCTGTAGGCTGTGCGCAGAGCCCGCCTTGCAGGGAGGCTGAGCCCGCTCCCGGGCACGGTCAACCCCGTTCGCTTCGTGAAAGACGGCCTTTAGCTCTCCCTCCAAATCCGGGTCCTGATCTTGACACAGCCGGGATCAGCGAACCTGGGCCACTAGCCCCAGTGGATCAGACTCCTATTTTTTCATCTGTAAATTCCTGCCCCTCATTTCTTTGAGCTCCGGTACCGGATTGCCATCTTTTGGCTTGAGAGTTCCCAAAAGGCAATTCTGGTCCCAGACCTGCGTGCGGGTGCCCCCAGTGCTGGGGTTCAGCCGGTGCTGGACACACAACAGTGAGTGGCAACCGGGTTGTGTTTTAAATGGTCTTATGTATATGGTGGGAAGTGGGAAGCTTGGCATAGTTTTAGACTTTTGTAAAACCATTTTATAATAAATGAGACTCTGAAGGGAAGAATGTGAGTTTTTACTTGGTTTGATTTACAAGACATGAGTCAGATTTGAGAACATGACAGGTGTGAAGGCTTTTTAGAGCCCCTGAGACAGGCCCAATTCAGAACTGCGGACCGGGGCCCCCACCAGGAGTCCCCAGAAGCTGCTCCTTGGGACACGCCGGGCCTCTGTGTGACTCCGGTGCGTCTCCCCACTCACGGTGAGGACCGTTGGGCACTGGCTGAGTTTCAGAGCAGGCCCGGGGATGTGGCTGCTCCCGGAACCACCAGAGCTCGGCCCTGGTGAGGAAGCAGAAATGCACTGAGTAGCAAGAGAGGACTTTATTATTATACGGGGAAGGCAAGAAATTTATTCTGTCTGCCACCGCCTTCAGCTTTGTGTGTGGTGCTTTAGTTCACGAGCCCTGCCGGGATCTCCGGGTCCCAGCCTCACGGCAGCTTCATAAAGAACCCGTGGAGGGGCTGGGGGGGGGGGGGGGGTCGACTGACTTGCCTTGGTCTCTCGGAGGGCAGGGCTGGAATGAGCGCCTGGTCTTACAGTTCCTGCCTGCTTCCTGACTCCCAGCCCCAGCGACACCACCTCCCTAAGGAGGGGTAGGGCTGGATTCCTGGGGAGGGAGTAAAGAATGTGACAGCTGACCACAAAGAGGCATGGGGACCGGGCTGACTGCAGCTTCCTCTTTTGAACTCCCTTGGCTCCACTGAGCCCTGGCGATTCCCGTTTCTGTGCAGCAAGCCCAGGGTTACGTGGGACAGAGAGCAGCCTGGAACTTCCAACCCGGAGAAGACCGCTCAGAACACGTCTTCTGTGCTGGGGACACGGTGGCTCTGGCCACGCTCCGTGGTGTTTGAAGTTTTAAGTCCCCCGACCGGTTCCAGCCTCGCTAGCTAATCAGCTTCTTCCGTGTGTAAGTTCTGCTGATGGGGCGTCTCCTGGAGAAGGCTCGGCTGAAAGGAGAGTCTTCTGCCGTGGCCGGGAAAACATCCATATCCTCGTCTAGAGAAAGGCAGAAAGACTTAGTGGGCAGGAAGTCACTGAGGACAGAACAAAAGAAAACGGGCTTGAACTGGAGAGGCTACACCCGAAGACGGACTGACACCAGCACTGCCTGCAGGTTCTCGGGCTGCGTGAACGCCCCCCACCCGTCAGCACTGACTGGACGGCAGTAAATAATGGAAAAAGCTAAGTACTGCAGTTTGAACTCCCTCAGCTGGGTTTGTACATTCTTTTTGGCTCAGATTGTGGGGTTTATGCTGTTTCACGTGATTTATGTCTGAGTGTCAAGGGAGAGGAACCACCAAAGGCCCCCCACTCCTGCATTCCCCTTTCGTTCCAGGAGACCTTTCTAACCCATGCACTCAGCAGACGCAAGCCACGGGGTCGAGGAAAGGGAAGCCTCGAGTCTGATCACGACAGCCAGTCCTCCATCTACCACAGTACAGAAGCTTCCAGTACAGAAGCGTGGAACCCGCTGTGAGAAAGCTGCCAGCGTGCTGCCCACCCCTCTCCTCCACACAGGATGTGGGATATCCACATCTGTCTGTCACAGTTTCAAGAAGCTGAAGAAAACACATCAGGATCTGAGGCCTGCACTTCTTAACTACACCATGGGGTTCTAATGCGGAGATTCTTTGGGAAGAGCACGGGACCCTGCAGGGACGGTCCTCTGTCCCAGACCCCAGCCTTCCCTAGAACTCCTCCCCCAGACGGCCTGGCAGCCCCGAGCTGACCCCAGGGAGGCACCCAGCAGTCACTCCTCAGGACCTTCCGTGAACAATTACCTCTGGCATCGTTCCACCGAGAGGAAGGCGTTCTCCCCTGGAACAGCAGTGGAGACTGGGTCAGGGCCTGCAGCCCGCTGGCAGAGACGCCGCTCCGCACGGCACAGCCGGGAGAAGGCGTGGAACCTACAGAGACGCAGGGTGAGCACGGCTCCGTGGTACCCCATGCCACGGGGCCCGGGCCTCTTCAAGGAGCAGCTCTGAGGCACTCCCCCCAACCCCCAAAACCCACGGCGGCAGCCTCACCTGAAAAGAACACCTCGTCGTCCCCCGTGGAGGACAGGTACAGCACGCTCGCGCCCGGAGACCGCTCCTCACTCTTGCTGAGTTCTGGGTCTCCTCTCTGCCCGTCACACGCTCTTTTTGCTCGACGCTCCATTTCCTCCTCAGCAGGAAGGAGCCTCTTCCTGGAACCCAGCCCAAACTGTCCCCAGGAGCAGGCTTCCTCGGCCTTCGGCATACTGTCCCCAGGAGGCGAATGGTCGGGCAGCTGGCACACCCCCTCGAGCTCAAAATCCCCCAAGAGGGGAATTCTGCTGATGCTGAGCTCGGGGCCTCGCTCCCTCCTCTCCGGCTCGAGTAGGGACACCCCTGCAGGGAGGTCAGCGCTGACCTCGCTCCTCGCAGCAGAGCTGCTGCCCACTGCCCGCTTCCTGCGGGGCCAGTCTCTGATGGTGTCCGGAGTGGTCTTCCCGCTGTGCTTGGGAGACGGGGTCCAAGGAACACTGCCGTCTGTCTGAAACGGAGAGGGGGTGCTAGAGGGGCCGCGGGTGGGGGTACAGGACTGGCAGATGTACATCTGTCCCCCGCTCTTGCCAGGGGTGCTGTGTGAGGGGTGGAGGCAGGGGGGAGACACGTAGGTGGCTTCGGGTCTCCCTGAGGACCTGCCAGCCCGGGGCAGGCCAACACCAGGGAGGGAGCTCTCCGCCCTTCGTAGGGACTCAGCTTCGCACAGACAGCCGGGGTCGATCTTTCTGATGCGAAGCTTGGGCAGGCCAGAAGCTCGCATCTCCAGCTCTACCTCGTAGGTCTGCGGGCTGGCGGGGGCTTCTGGAAGCCGAGCTGACGCCTGCAGATCCTCCAGCTGCGCGGCGGCCTGGCGCTGCCTTCTGTCTGCAGTGCAGCGCAGGTCGTAGGAAGGTGTCGGGGGAGAACCAGGCCCGCAGGAACGAGGGGATGGAAGAACCCCAGGGCTCGACGGAGAAGACTTCTCCTTGGCAACCATCGTCCTTGACTGCCTCTCCTCTCCCATTGGTGCCACATCACTTTTCAAGCCGTCACTGCCGTCAAGCTGTGCTTCGTCCAGGAGAGTGAGATACTCTGTGTCACTCGCCATCAGCAGAGGAGAGGACAGACGCCAGTCCCTCCTGAAGCCAAGCCCAGGGTAGCTGTGTCTTTCAGGGGAAGACCGAAGAGAGAGGCTCACTTCCTTCTGGTCCTTTCCGGCATCTGTGCCGGCAGCTGGGTTGTCAGCTGGGGCCTCTCTAGGAGCAGCAGAGGCACTAGGCTGGTGTTCCAGGAAGCTGCTTGTAAGATCCGAGGGCTCTCTGCACCTTTTTCCAGTTTTAGAAGGGGGCAGAGGGGGTGCGGGGTCAGACTGGGCATTCTGCAGGATTCTGGGAGGAGTTGAGGAAGCAGGACAGGAGAGAGGTGAGGCTACATTGGGGGCTTTCCAGGGCTCTCTCCAGTCCATTTCTCCAGGGGAAGGAGAGTTCGTCGAAAATTTCCAAAATGGACTCTTCTTGGAAACCTTGCCTGAGGGAAAGGTGAAAGGCTTCTCTGGAGGAGGAGATGGGGGAGGCACCAGACTTGTCATCTCCGGGCTCCCGGGGGTGGAGGCGGCTTTCTCCTTTCCTTTTTGTGCTAGCTCCCCTGCCTGGGAGGCCCCGGGGACACAGGGACGGTGGTGCTCTTGGTCCGGAGGCGTCTCTCCCCGCACTCCCGAGGCTGCCGCTCGCGGAGAGGACCCGGCAGGACTCAGACCTGCGGTCCCGTTGGGGGCTGCGGGGCAGGGGGTGCTTTCTGGACTGGAGGTCACCGAGAGTGGCCAAGTAGAATTCCGCAGAAATCCAGCTGGCCTTCCGGGGGTTCTTGGGATCTTCTTTTCAGGAGGAGAGGTTCCTCCTTTAGCCAGGGAGCAGCCTTTCTGAGGAGTGACTTTTGGTTGAGATGGTGAGCCCCAGTCCTGTGAGGAGTCTTTTAAGGACTCCTCAAAAATGGCCTGTTTTGCAGGGGTCACTTCAGTAGGGGGTTTCTGCCACCTTTCAGGGGTGCGCAGTGGAGTTCGTGGCATACGAGGGAACCGTCTCAGCGTCGCTTTAGAAGAGCTTGGAGATTTCCGGTTACTCTTCTTGGGAGTCTGTAAAGAAACGCTCATTTCAGTGCCAGAATGTCATCACCCATATGCTCTACAGAGCATCTGAGTCACCTCTAAGACGATCAGAAAGGCACATGGGAAATCCTTAACCTGGATTTCAGACAGTGGCACGTTTCAACTTCCAAAACATGCGCACTTTTCTTTTCCTAGCACTAAGCACCAAATCTGATCTTGGTCCTAAGACCAAGAATTTTCTTCAGATGCATACTACAGCTAAAACACTCTTTGCCTTCAATGGTGGATCACTCCACTACTGCCACGGTCTCTTCCACCGCACTGCTCCTGCTCCCTTCCTGAAGTAGCTTCTAGGTGTCACATCAGCTGCTGTTCACCTGCCTTCAACATGTGCTTGCTACACACCTGTCATGTGCCAGGCCGTGGGGGATGGAGTATGGAATATATGGATACATAAGGTCCAGCAACAAAGACGACGTCTCAGGAACAAGACTCCCCAGCAAAAAATCTCCCTTCCTTCTGGCAAAATGCAGTTAAACACTCCAACAGGTAAAGCAGGTCAGACACCCATCGTGATCATCTCAAGGGAATCCTGGTCTACTGGGTATTTCACGTTGAATGGGGTACAGAAAGATGGTAACAGTGTCACCAGCGCACCGACAGGGATGTGCATGGGACAACACGTGTTGGCAGCACAAGAGAGGACTGTCTAACCCAGCTAGCCTGAAGGGGAGACAGGAACAGTGAGTTAGGTCATTAAGAATGGGTATCAGCAGGTAAATGTAAAAGGTGGGAAAGCGGGGAAGAGGTAGTTTTGGTGCCTTTAAAAAAAAAATTTTTTTTAACGTTTATTTATTATTGAGAGACAGAGTGTGAGCAGGGGAGGGGCAGAGAGAGGGAGACACAGAATCGGAAGCAGGCTCTGAGCTGTCTGCACAGAGCCCGACCTGGGGCTCGAACTCACAAACGGTGAGATCATGACCTGAGTCGAAGTCGGACGCTTAACCAACTGAGCCACCCAGGTGCCCCTGGTGCCTTTGCTCTATCATTTTCTCTGCCTAAAATGAAAACCAGCAGCTGCATGCAGACCTACGTGCAGCCTGACGTCACCGGAAAGGTGGAGGACAGAGCAGAGGGAGAGTGGGGGCCAGAGCCAGCCGATGGAGGCCCATGCCCATCTGGAGAGGACTGAACCTGGTTCTGTAAATCTGTGGTCTTCAAACCCATCTCCATAGCTGAGTGTCCTCCCACAAACTCTAAGCGGTTTATTGGGTTTCCAAATAAAAATTATTTTTTAACATAAGGATTCCATTTTCAGAAAACCCTGTTTAACAGGTCTCTAGAGCTTTAAGCAAAGTGATGCAGTCAGAAAGCTCACTCCAGGGGGTCCTGGGTGGCTCAGTCGGTTAAGCATCCAACTTCGGCTCAGGTCATGATCTCCCGGTTTGTGGGTTCAAGCCCCGCGTTGGGCTCGGTGCTGACAGCTCAGAGCCTGGAGCCTGCTTCGGATCCTGTGTCTCCCTCTCTCTCTGCCCCTCCCCCCACTGTGCTCTCTCAAAAATAAATAAATGTAAAAAAAAAAAAAAAAAGAAGGCTCACTCTGGCCTCTGGGGGCAGGATGGACTTGAGAGGGAAGAGGGAAAAGGCAGTTGAAATGTTCCAGGCAGAACTGGAATAGGGCAGAACTGCAGGGATGGAGAAAAGGGAATGGGTATAAATGGCTATGTCTGGGAGTGACTCAGGCTTCTCACGTGGATGACTGGATTGGGTGGGTAGTGTAAGGGCAACAGATGAATGATGCCTGTACATTTCAGGAAGATCTATACGTGGTGTATGATAAAAATGGTGGACGAAACCAAGAGACTAGATGAGATCATTTCTGTTTTCTCCTACCACCTTGGCCTCAGCCAGACTGCTGCCTTACATCCCTATATACCCAATAACCATTCATCTCGATCAACCCAACCACCCCCAAATACGTATTAACATCTACAGATCACCTGTTTTCTCGTCCCTAATGGTCTCAGTGGGTTTTTTGGGCCATGTTTGTTTCCCCCCACAAGACCACACTACTTTAAACATTATAGAAATGTTATACCTGATAAGATGTAGGTATCTCAGAACACAATGTGCTTCTTGAAGTCCTCTGAAGTCGAGCTGAACCCTTCTCAGAAGGACTGACCATCTCATGCAATGCCCCAAAAAGCAGGCTCTTGGGAGAACGAATACTTCGGTTTGGAGATTTTTCTCTTTGGTCTGCAAGTCAAAAATAGTAATTCTTTCTCAACTCCTGCCCTCCCAATACTAACAGAACAGCCAGTCCATACAAGAAAACAATTTTTTTCGAGCTACTGGGAGTGGGGGATCCCACCTAATTACACCAGCAACCCCAATTATTGCTGCCATCTGGACTTTTAATAAGATTGCATAGTTACCTCAGCCCTTATGTGAGGCAAGTAAAAGAATTTAATTTGTAAATATAAAAACACATTATCTGATGATCCAAACTAATGATGGATGAAAGAATGAAGGACAAACAGGTATCCCCTTCCACCTAGGACCCGAGTGTAGAATGTGAACACATGGTGGAAATAACAGGTAATTTACCTGTTGAATGGATAAATTACCAAAAGGATAGTATGAATGACCAGCTGTAGGAATCCAAAGGAAGGACGCTGTTAGTGAATGTCAGGGATCGTCCATCACTCTAAACCTCTACTGAATATGCCTGTTCTACCGCTCCAATATCAAGAAAGAAAATGCCAAGTTTTATACTTCTTTTCCCAAAAATACTTCCCGCCAAGTAGGCACACAACTAGGCGGTGGGCAAGCAAATTACCTGATTTGTCTTGCTGGAATGAGTGAACTCTTTGCACACTTCGAGACTTGGGCTGAGACACAGAATAGAAGGAACCAGAATTTGTCCTGCTGAGTGACAACTGCTTGATTCGAGGACTTCGTCTCAAGCTTATTTCTACAAAACCAGAATCACAGTTAGTAACCAGGGAGAAACGCAAGCTTTTTACATTTGCCTGTGTATGAAATGGGTAAAATTTATGTTATACCACATACAAAATGGACTGTCACAAATTACTGACCTTGAGACTTCTGAAGTGTAACAAAGTTACAAGGGGTAGGACATATGGCTCCAACAAAGTTCAGAAAAACCACTGACCTACCAGACTGTGACCTTTGGAAATCTCAAACTGCCACCCTTTTTTTTTATTTTTTATTTTATTTTATTTTTTTTAATTTTTCTTTTTCAACGTTTATTTATTTTTGGGACAGAGAGAGAGACAGAGCATGAACGGGGGAGGGGCAGAGGGAGAGGGAGACACAGAATCGGAAACAGGCTCCAGGCTCCGAGCCCTCAGCTCAGAGCCCGACGCAGGGCTCGAACTCACGGACCGCGAGATCGTGACCTGGCTGAAGTCGGACGCTTAACCGACTGCGCCACCCAGGCGCCCCTCAAACTGCCACCCTTTTAACCATGATACTGGGTGAAAAAAGGGTTTATATAGTGTGACTTTTGCAAAAAATTTTTTAAATTTAAAAATTGCAGTTTTCATGTTTATGATACATACATTTGTGTAGAAACGACACCTGTCCGAGTATCAGTGAAGCTAAAATGTTAAGTATTTCTGAGTTGTGGGATTACCAAGCAATTATTAAAAATTTGGCTTCTTGGGGCGCCTGGGTGGCTCAGTCGGTTAAGCGTCCGGCTTCGGCTCAGGTCACGATCTCGCGGCTTGTGAGTTCGAGCCCCGCGTCGGGCTCTGTGCTGACAGCTCAGAGCCTGCAGCCTGTTTCAGATTCTGTGTCTCCCTCTCTCTCTGACCCTCCCCTGTTCATGCTCTGTCTCTCTGTCTCAAAAATAGATAAATGTTAAAAAAAATTTTTTTTTTTAATTTGACTTCTCTGTATTTTTTGTTTTACTTTTCTGATTTTTCTACAATAAACAAATTACTTGAGTCATTAAAAACATGACTTTGTTTTTGGAAAAAACAAAATGTTTGCTTTTGGAAACCCCTGAATTACATGTACTTTAAAAAGAAGCCACGGCACTTTGTATCACCCCGTGTTAGCCCGTACCCTGACCTCTGTTCCTACTGTGTAAAAAGGTTTCTCCAGAAATTCCCTCAGGAAATTCTGTGTAAAAGACCATTTACTAATAAACATTTACTGATCTACACTGCAGGCCCAGAGCTGTCATAGTGTCTGCACAATATCTTAGGACATGCTGAACAACACCACAAATAGAGGGTTTTCAAAGAAACTAGAGAAAACAGCACAAAACAAACATAGGTAATACCGTCTGCTCCTTTTTCTGGGGACTCTTCGACTATGTCAATATCAGGACCAGGCTCCGAGGACCTTAACGAATAACAAGCATAGGGATTATTTAGTATCACTCATGGTTCATGCACCATAAGCCTCACAAAGCAACAGAGACCACAGGGCTTAAGAGTACCAGTGTTGGCAAGCACTCTCATATACTTTACTGTTGCAAGTAAAATGGTTAGAACACTTTTTTGGAAAGTGGTTTTACAACATAAAAATTAATTAAAAATATGCATGCCTTCTAACCCACCCATTTCTCTCCTTGCAATTTATCCTGTAGATAACTTGCACAAGTATGTAAAATCTGTACACAAATAATGTCAAGATGAAACCTTCCTATTATTCCTGTTAAGTTCAGCTAAAAACCCTGGATGTTATATTAAAATGAACTACAGATTAAACAGTGACAAGAAGAGGCAGGTGGCTGGGGATCACAGGACCCAAAGAGAGACAGGGCAGTGAGCTCCCAGAGAGTTCCCTTTTTGCTTCCTGGATCCTGGACTGGGTGCTGGGGAAATAGATAACCCAAATATGCCAACAGGTACCAAAACTGCCCTAAGAAAAGTCAGCTTTCTCTAGCCAAAGAACCAGGAAAGGGGCAGCTTAGCACGACAAACTTTCAGACACTAACTACCATGGAAAACTGTGGCCCACCACACACATAGGCTGAGCCGAGATCCTAAACTTGCAGCCTGGCCCAGCAGTGATGATGACCCCTCTATGTAATGACAAATGCTTTTGCATTTTTGTTTTTTAATTTTTGAGACAGAAAGCAAGGGAGGGGCAGAGAGAGGGAGACAGAGGGTCAGAAGCAGGCTCCGTGCTTACAGCAGAGAGCCGGATATGGGGCTTGAACTCATGAACCACAAGATCATGACCTGAGCCAACATCAGAAGCTTAACCGACTGAGCCACCCAGGTGCCCCGCGTGGGTTTTTTGGTTTTTTTTTAAGTTTTTTATTTTTAGAGAGAAAGTGTGAGCATGTGAGGGGAGGAGCTGAGAGGGAGAGAATTTTTTTGAAGGTTTTTTAAAATGTTTATTTTGAGAGAGAGCATGTGCACAAGGGAGGGGCACACAGAGAGAGAGAATCCCAAGCAGGTGGCACGGAGCCTGACGTGGGGCTTGAACACATAAACCATGAGATCATGAGCTCAGCCGAAACCAAGAGTCAGTTGCCTAAGTGACTGAGCCACCCAGACGCTCCGAGAGAATCTTTAAGCAGGCTTTGCACTTAGCACACAGCCCAACATGGGGCTTGATCTCACAACCATGAGGTCCTGACCTGAGCCAAAATCAAGAAATCAGACAGTTAAATGACTGAGCCACCCAGATGCCATGAAGAATGGTTTTTAAAATTGTGCAGGGGAGGACTGGGTGGCTCAGTCAGCTGAGCACCAGACTCATGACTTTGGCTCAGGTCGTGATCCCAGGATCTTGGGATCAAGCCCTGTGTGGGTGGCTGAGCGCAGAGCTTGCTTGGGTTTTCTCCCTCCTTCTTCTGCTCCTCCCCCGTGTGTGAGCACATGCATACACGCTCTCTGAAAAAAATTTTTTTTAAAGTTTATAATGGAAATGCAAGCTGGTGCAGCCACTCTGGAAAACAGTATGGAGGTTCCCAAAAAACTAAAAATAGAACTACCCTACAACCCAGCAATTGCACTACTAGGCATTTATCCAAGGGATACAGGTGTGCTCTTTTGAAGGGACACATGCACCCCCGTGTTTATAGCAGCACTATCAACAATAGCCAAAGTATGGAAAGAGCCCAAATGGCCATTGATGGACAAATGAATAAAGATGTGGTATATATGTACAATGGAGTATTACTCGGCAATCAAAAAGAATGAAATCTTGCCATTTGCAACTACGTGAATGGAACTGGAGGGTATTATGCTAAGTGACATTAGTCAGAGAAAGACAAGTGTCATATGACTTCACTCATATGAGGACTTTAAGAGACAAAACATGAACATAAGGGAAGGGAAACAAAAATAACATAAAAACAGGGAGGGGGACAAAACAGAAGAGACTCTTAAATATGGAGAACAAACTGAGGGTTGCTGGAGGGGTTGTGGGAGGAGGGATGGGCTAAATGGGGAAGGGGCACTAAGGAATCTACTCCTGAAATCATTGTTGCACTATATGCTAATTTGGATGTAAATTTAAAAAAAAATAAAACAAGTTAAAAAAATTTTTAATTAAAAAAAAAAAGTTTGGGGCGCCTGGGTGGCGCAGTCGGTTAAGCGTCCGACTTCAGCCAGGTCACGATCTCGCGGTCCGTGAGTTCGAGCCCCGCGTCAGGCTCTGGGCTGATGGCTCGGAGCCTGGAGCCTGTTTCCGATTCTGTGTCTCCCTCTCTCTCTGCCCCTCCCCCGTTCATGCTCTGTCTCTCTCTGTCCCAAAAATAAATAAATGTTGAAAAAAAAAAAAATTTAAATAAATAAATAAATAAATAAATAAAATAAAAAAAAAAAAGTTTATAAATGTGGAATACCCATTTGATGGACTGCTTCTCAGCAACCCCTCACCACCCCAAAAAGGAAGAAATATGGATACATACAACACCATGGACCAATCTCAAAATAATTATGCCAAGTGAAAGAGGTGACACAAAAGAGCGCATTCTGTATGATTCTCTAGTCCTCAGAATTTACAGAATGCTGAATACTCTTTAGTAATAAGACAGTTAAGACATCAGTCACAGGGGCTCCGAGAAGGTGGACAGTGGCCCACAAGATCATTAGCAAGGCTGTGTGACTACACAAAGTAGCTAGGCAAGGACGTTACTCACCTGCCCTTGATTTGTCTATGAAGAAGCCTTCTGGAGACTTGCTTATGTACTGGAGTCTCAGCCACACTCTTAGTCAGCAGTTTGTGATAACCTAAAATGTAAATAGCATCAATTTCATTTAACCTTATCAAGAAGTGGCAGCAAGGCAAAGCGAGCAGTCTGCAATTCTGTATGGCTTACTACTCACCTGGAGTGGTTTCTGTTTGTCTTTACCGGAGGGGCTCTTAATTGTTTTGGGGCTAACGTCTAACCATAGGACTTAATTTAACATGATACAACAGTCAATCAGCATTAGAGATTAAATAATAAGCTAGTGTAAAATACTGTAAAATTCTAATAAGCAATTCTGAAAAAAAAATAATCAGGACTAATAAGTATCCATCTCACCAGTGCTTCTTATATTTATGATGAAATGATAGAGTATGAAAGTGCTGACATGCCACACAGATATTAAGATACTGAATAGCGAGAGCCATCTAGCCGGCATGCATTTCCGCAGTGGGGTATGTAACCAAGCTGATCACGGGAGGACTAGTTTAGAGGGAATTAGAAGTGACCAGGAAGAGATGTCGGCAGGAATGTGGTGTAAGAACCTCTGAAATAACTCTTCCACAAAAGGAACGAGAACACTGGGCAAAAATGGGCAAAACCAGCTTTTTCAGAACTCTGGAAATTAACTAGTTTGCAACAATCCATGGAGTATTTATCCAAGAAAAACAGTGAATCCCAGTAACAACAGCCAAGTCCACGGAACTTTATCTTGCCCCAGCGCCCCCAGCCCTGTAGCCTTGAAAACCAACAGCCTGCAATCACTCTGCAGACCAACGGCCCAGGGGCCTGTGTGTGAACAGGGCCAAATGAGACTGGAGCTCCTCCAAAGCCCCATTCACAGATATCATTATCTGACCTGTCTGGCAGTTCCCCCGCAAAAGCAAAATCTCACGGGCTCAAGTAGTCTCTGTTTGACCTCAGGACTCACCCAGTATGAATGAGCTTTTTCCAGGGCGCACTTACTGAAACCAACCGGCAGCACTTGTGAACATCACAGCTGCCTAGGGGAGTGATAACAGCTGGGGCAAACAACAAGCTAACCAAAAGCGTAAAAGGGGAAACTAGGGAATGAGGTGTCTATGGAGGACTCAACAAACCTTCAACATATTCCTGGGACCTAAAACTCCATGCAATGCAGGGCTGTGTGCACGCCCAGGGTAAACCCAAGAAGGCCCTAAGCTGTCACCCACTGCTCACCTTGAGGCTCTAGAAAAGCAGAGAGAAATATACGCTGCCTGGCTGAGTACTGAAGAAATGAGCCAACGCACCAAAGGCCCTCAGCAAAGGCTGAGAAACTTACTGGTTCCAGGCATCAAAGAAAATCTGTCCAATCATTAGCTGGATCGCTAAGCTAAGTGAGCAGATGTCAGTGGCCACACATGACAGAATACAGACTTTAAAGAATTAGTTCAGGAAAGTCACCAAACAAAAGCAGTAACAATAACAACAAACACTGGAGGGGAGGGGAGAAGTCAGAAATGCCTTATTATGTTACGTCCAGTTGTCAATAAAAAAAGAGACATGCAGGGGTGCCTGGGTGGCTCGGTCGGTTAAGTGTCCAGCTTCGGCTCAGGTCACGATCTCGTGGTCCGTGGGTTCGAGCCCTGCGTCGGGCTCTGTACTGACAGCTCAGAGCCTGAGCCCGTTTCAGATTCTGCGTGTGTGTCTGTCTGTCTCTACCCCCACTCGCACTCTCTCAAAAACAATAAAAAAAAAAAAAAAAAAGAAAAGCGCTGAAAGGGCAAAGACTCAACCAAGAATTGAATATCCAGCAAAATTATTGTTCAAAATGAGGGAGAAATTAGCACATTCCCAGGTTAAAAACAAATTCCCCCCCCAAAAAAACAGAACTTTTCAGTAGCAGACCTGCCCCATGAGTAATACTAGAGGGGGTCCTTCAGGCTGAGAGCAAAGGGCACTCAAGAGTGAGGCAAATCCATGGGAAGAATCAAAGAGCACCAGGGAAGGAACTAGATAAATAAATACAACGTACAGCACAGAAGCAGTTTCCGTTTGTAACTCTCTTCTCCTAGGAGTTGAAAAATAAAGTGATCATTATAAATTGATGTTGATGGGCATAGAGTGTACGAAGATGTAATGTGTATAACAACGGAGCACAAAGGAGGGGGTAGGAAACAGAACTGTATTTATAGGAGCAAAGTTTTTCAATACTGCTGAAATGAAGTTGGTATTAATCTGAATTAGACTCTTAGAAGATAGGAATTGTAATCCCCAGAGGGAGTGATGTTACACTAAATAGTGCCATAAGAAGCTAGGGGTTGGTCTCTCCACCAAAACAGCTAGTAAACTGGCAGGGGAGTGGGGGGTGGGAAATGATCAGAATCAAGTATTTTGGAACTCTGGAACCCAAGGAGCTACTTGCAACAATGAGGGACATGATTTATGCAAGGAAGATGCTGCTGATTTTTGGTACGGGAACACCACGCATGAAGCTCTGATCTCCTCTCCCCAGCCTCACCGCAGCTGTGGGGAGAGGGGCCCACATTCCGGGAGCAGGTGGCTGGTGGTAGGGCAGACACCTTGTCCTCCAAACTTGGGGTTGTGTGGTTAATCTGATGGACCCCTGATGGGCGGGCGCAGACACTTGCTCTGGTTTTGGGACCTCCAGGAGGCAGCTGCGTTTCCCAAGATGGCTATGGGAAGATTTAAAGGGACAAGAATACTTTCTTGTTTTTCCCTTTTTAGAGTCAGACATTTAAGGAAATCTTGGTCAGGTTACTGGCAAACCAGAGATAACAGAAACTTCGGTGACCACACACAATATGGACTACGTGTCTCTGTTTGGAAAACAGAGACAGCTGAAGTCCTCAATATGCGAACAGGAGCAAACACTCAGGAGTGGGAGAATCTGGTTTCCGAAGTTGCCACATTATAATAGTCAGAATATCTAATCTTCAACAAACAATTACAAAATATACAAAGGAACAGGGACATAGAGCCCATCCACGGGAAAAGAAGAATTTGATGGAGACCATCACTAAGAAAACCCATCAGAATGCCTGGTCAAGGACAGTAAATCAGGTTTTCTAAATGTCCTCAATGACTCAAGAATATCACAAAGAAATAAAGAAATCAGTAAAACAATGTATGAACAAAATGAGACAGTCAACAAAGTGATAAAAATTATTAAAAGAAACCTAATTCTCAAACTATTCCAAAAAATAAAAGAGGAAAAAAAACTTCTAAATTCATTTGACAAGACCAGCATTACCCTGATACCAAAACCAAAGACACTACAAAAAACTACAGCCCAGTATCTCTGATGAACAAAAATGCCAAAATCCTCAACAAAATATCAGCAAACCGAATCCAGCAATACATTAAAAAAATCACTCACCACAAGTATGATTTAATCCAAAGACGCAAGGGTGGTTCAATATTTGCAAAACAACGTGATTCTTCACATGAACAAGAGAAAGAATACAAACTGTATGATCGTCTCAACAGACACAGAAAAAACATTTGACAAACCACAGCATCCATTTATGGTAAAAACTCTCAACAAAGTAGGTTTAGAGGGAACATACCTCAAAGTAATAAGGCCATAGACGAAAAACCCACAGCTAACATCATACTCAATGGTGAAAAATGAGCTTTTCCTCTAAGATCAGGAAAAAGACAAGAGTATCAACCACTTTTATTCGACACAGTACCACTGGAACTCCTAGCTGTAGCAATCGAACAAGAAATAAAAGGCACCCAAATTGGTAAGGAAGAATTAAAACTGTCACTATTTTCAGATGACATGATACTATATATAGAAAACCCTACAGATTCCACCAAAAAGCACTAGAACCGATAAATAAATTTAGTAAAGGTGCAGGATTGCAATTAATATACAGAAATCTGTTGCCTTTCTACACACTAGTAACAAAGTAGAAGAAAAAAAAAGCCCATTTACAACTGCACCAAAAAGAATAAAATACCTAGGAATAAACTTAACCAAGGAGGTGAAAGACCTGTATTCTGACAAGTATAAAACACTGATAAAAGAAATTGAAGATGACACAAATAAATGGAAAGATATTCCATGCTCATGGATTTGAAGATTTAATATTGTTAAAATTTCCATACTACAAAAAGCAATCTACGGATTTAAGATAATCCCTATCAAAATACTAATAGCATCTTTCACAGAACTAGAACAAATACTAAAATTTGTATGGAACCACAAAAGATCCCAATTAGCCAAAGCAATCTTGATAAAGAACAAATCTAGAGGTATCACAATCTGTGATTTCAAGATATACTACAAACCTATAATGAAAACAGTATGGTACTGGCACAAAAATAGACACACAGATCAAAAGAATCAATACAGAGCCCAGAACTAAACCACTCTTATGTGGTAAATCTACAACAAAGGAGGCAAGAATATACAATGGGAAAAGAGTCTATTCAATAAATGGTGCTGGGAAAACCGGATAGTTACGTGCAAAGGATGACACTGAACCACTTTCTTATACCATATACGAAAATAAAATGGATTAAAGACCTAAATGTGAGAACTGAAAGCATAAAAATCCTAGAAGAGAACACAGGCAGTAACCTGACATCAGCAACTTCTTTCTAGGTATGTCTCCTCAGGCAAGAGAAACAAAAGCAAAAATAAACCTTTGGGACTACACTGAAATATAAAAAGCTTCTGCACAGCAAAGGAAACCAACAAAACGACAAGGCAACCCTACTGAATGAGAGAAGATATTTGCAAATGACATATCCAGTAAGGGGTTAGTATCCCAAACACATAAAGAACTCATGCAAGTCAACACCAGAAAAATAATCCAATTAAAAAATGGGCAGAGGACCTGAACAGCTATTTCTCCAAAGACATACAAATGGCCAACAGAGACACAAAAAGATGCTCAAACATCACTCATCATCAAGGAAACTGAAATCAGAACTACAATGATAGGTCACTTTACACTTGTCAGAATGGCTAGTATCAAAACAAGAAATAACAAATGTTGGTGAGGATGTGGATAAAAGGGAACCCTTATGAACTGTTGGTGGGAATACCAGCTGGTGCAGCCACTGGGGAAAACACTATGAAGGTTCCTTTATTTTATTATTTTTTTTTTTTGTAGAGGAAATTCTTGATTTTTTAATATATATATACATACATATCTTGATTCTAAACCTTATAGTTTTGGACTATTATTATTTTTTATTTAAATCCAGGTTAGTTAACATGTAGTGTAATAATGATTTCAGGAACAGAATTTAGTGATTCATCACTTACATGTAATACCCAGTGCTCATCCCAACAAGTGCCCTCCTTAATGCCCAATGACAGTTCATTTAAAAATTAAAAACAGAATTATCATATAATTCACCAGTATAATTCCACTACTGGGTATCTATCCAAAGAAATGATAACTGCTAATTCAAAAAGATATACACACACCTCTGTTTATTGCAACTTTACAATAGCCAAGATATGGAAGCAACCCAAATGCCCATTGATAGATGAATGGATAGAGAAGATGTGGCATACATACAATGGAATATCACTCAGCCATAAAAAAGAATGAGATCTTGACATTTGTGACAACATGAATGGCCCTAGAGGGTATTTTGCTAAGTGAACTAAGTCAGAGAAAGACAAATGCCATATGGTTTCACTTATATGTGGAACCTAAAAAAACAAAACCAGACTCCTCAATATATAGAACTGGTGGTCCCCAGAGGGGAGGTGCGTGGGGGGTGGGTGAAATAGATAAAGGGAATTAAGAGGTACAAACTTTCAGTTATAAAATAAACAGGTCACAGAGATTAGTATAGCGCTCTACCCAATAAGAGCAGAATACACATTATTCTCAGGCACACACAGAACACTCTCCATTATAGGTCAAATGGTAGAGCATAAAATAAGTCTCAAATTTAATAAGACTAAAATACAAAGTTTGTTCTCCAACCACAATGGAGTGAAATTGGAAATTAACAACAGAAGGAATTTGGGAAACTCACAAATACATGAAGGTCAATGCACACATAAATAGTCAATGGGCCAAAGAAAAAATCACAAGGGAAATTAGAAAATATTTTGAGATAATGACAATGAAAGCACAACACACCCAAACTTACAGGACACAGCTAAAGTAGTGCTTAGAAGGGAATTTGTACCTGTAATGCCTGTATTAAAAAACAAGATCTCAAATCAATAACCTAAACTAAACCTGAAAAGGTCAAAAAGATCAAACTAACATCAAAGCAAGTAGAAGGAAGGAAATGGTAAAGATTACATAGTAAATAAATGAAATCAAGAATTAAAAAACAACAGAAAAACCAATGAAACCAAAAGTCGGTTCTTTGAGAAGAACCATAAAACACCCAGTGCTTTATATGAAGAATCACTAAACTCTACTCCCGTCTTTGTTAAATTGACAAATCTTTAACTAGACTGACCAAGAAAAGAGAGGGAAAACCCAAACTACTATGAAAGAGGGAACATGGCTACTGAGCTCGCAGAAATACAAATGACTATTAGGGAATAAGGTGCACAACTGTGTAACAGTAAAATAGATAACCAAGAAAAAATGGACAAATTCCTACAAAGACACAAACACTGAAAACAGACTCAAGAAGAAACAAAATCTGAATAAACCTGTATGTAACAAGTGAAAGGATGGAAGTAGTTATCAAAACCTTCCCACAAAGAAGTACTCAGGACTAGATGGCTTTACTGCTGACTTCTACCTAACATTTAAAAAACAATTAAATTGTTGGGGCGCCTGGGTAGCTCATCTGCCTTCGGCTCAGCTCATGATCTCACGGTTCGTGGGTTCGAGCCCTGCATCGGCCTCTGTTCTCGCAGCTCAGAGCCTGGAGCCTGCTTCGGATTCTGTGTCTCCTTCTCTCTCTGCCCCTCCCCCGTTCATGCTCTGTCTCCCGCTCATGCTCCCTCTCTCCCTCTACCTCAAAATAAATACACATATAAAAAAGTTTAAAAACCAAATTGTTAAAATGCTGACACTACCCAAAGCAGTCTACATATTCAATGCAATCCCTATCAAAATAACACCAGCATTCTTCACAGAGCTATAACAAACAGTTCTAAAATGGTATGGAACCAGAATAAGACCCCAAATAGCCAAAGTAATGTTAAAAAAGAAAACAAAAGCTGGAGGTATCACAATTCTGGACTTCAAGCTGTATTACAAAGCTGTAATTACCAAGACAGTATGGTACTGGCACCAAAACAGACACATAGATCAATGGAACAGAATACAGAACCCAGAAATGGACCCACAAACGTATGGCCAACTAATCTTTGACAAAGCAGGAAAGAATATCCAATGGAATAAAGACAGTCTCTTCAGCAAGTGGTGCTGGGAAAACTGGACAGTGACATGCAGAAGAATGAACCTGGACCGCTTTCTTACACCATACACAAAAAGAAACTCAACATGGATGAAAGACCTAAATGTAAGATGGGGAAACTATCAAAATCCTAGAAGAGAAAACAGGCAACACCTCTTTGACCTCAGCCACAGCAACCTCTTACAGACATGTCTCTGGAGGCAAGGGAAACAAAAGCAAAATTGAACTACTGCAAACTCATCAAGAAAACAGCTTCTACACAGCAAAGGAAACAATCAACAAAACACAAAGGCAACTGATGGAAAAGGAGACAATATCTGCAAATGACATATCAGATAAAGGGTTAGTATCCAAAAATCCATAAAGAACTTATCAAACTCAACACCCAAAAAACAAATAATCCAATGAAGAAACGGGCAAAAGACATGAACACTTTTCCAAAGAAGACATCCAGATAGCTACCAGATACATGAAAAGATGCTCCACATCACTCATCATCAGGGAAATACAAATCAAAACCACAATGAGATACCACCTCACACCTGTCAGGATGGCTAACGTTAACAACTCAGGCAATGACATGTGTTGGCAAGGATGCAGACAAAGGGCAACACTTTTGCACTGCTGGTGGGAATGCAAACTGGTGTAGCCATTCTGACAGTAGGGAGGTTCCTCAAAAAATTAAAAATAGAACTACCCTAAGACCCAGCAATTTCACTAGTAGGTATTTATCCAAAGAACACAAAAATGCTAACTCGAAGGGGCACATGCACCCCAATGTTTATAGCAGCACTATCAACCAAAGCCAAGTTATGGAAAGAGCCCAAATGTCCATTGATTGATGAATAGATACAGAAGATGTGATATATATACACAATGGAATATCACTCGGTGATCAAAAAGAATGAAATCTTGCCATTTGCAACAACATGGATGGAACTAGAGTGTATTATGCTGAGCGAAAGAGGCAAAGAAAGATAAATATATGACTTCACTCATGTGGAATTTAAGAAACAAAACGGGAAGAAAAGGAAAAATAAAAAGAGGAAGTGAGGCAAACCTTAAGAGACTCTTATATAAAGAAAACTGAGGGTTGCTAGAGGGGTACTGGGTGTGGAGATGGGCTAAATGGGTGATGGGCATTAAGGAGAGCATTTGCTGGGATGAGCACTGGATGGTATATGTAAGAAGAATCACTAAATTATACTCCTGAAATCATTATTACACTATATGTTAGCTAAGTTGGATTTAAATAAAATTAAAAAAAAATTAACACCTTAATATATACGGTCAATTAACTTTTTTTTTAAAGTTTATTTATTTTGAGAGTGAGCAAACAGGGGAGAAGCAGAGAGGGACAAAGAATCTCAAACGGGCTCTGTGCTGTCAGCAGAGTCCAACGTAGGGCTTGATCTCATGAACCGTGAGATCATGACCTGAGCCAAAACCAAGAATCGGATGCTTAACCGACTGAGCCACTCAGGCACCCCTGGTCAATTGACTTTGACTAAGATGCCAAGACAATTCAATGAGGAAAGAAGCCATTTCAACCAACGGAACAACTGGATAGCCATATATGAGAGAACGATGTTGGGCTCCTATCTCACACAAAATAACGCACAAAAGTTAACTCCAAATGGATCAGACTGAAACGTAACTGTTTAAAGCTAAAAGCGGATTCTGTTCGTTTTTTTTTCCCTAAGTTAGGACACCAAACGCATGAGCAATGACAAAAATTCACAAACTGCTTTCAAATGGACTTTACCAAAATTAAAAACTTTGTGTATCAAAGAGCACTATCAAGGAAAGTGAAAAGACAACCCCCAGACGAGGTAAAATATTCGCAAATCATGTATCTGATGAGGGCCCAATATCTAGAATACATAAAGAATTCTTATAATTCAACAGTAAAAAGACAACCCAATTAGAAAATGGGCTAAGATTTGAATAGACATTCTCTGAAGTAGATCTACAAATGGCCAGCAGGCACAGGATAAGATGCTCAATACCAGTCATCAGAGAAATGCAACTCATAACCACAATGAGCCACCACTGCACACCCAGGAGGATGGGGAGAATCAAAGAAAGAGACCACAGGTGGGGGGGAGGTATGGGGAAACTGGACGTGAAATGGTATAGCCACATTGGAAAGCAATTTGGTAATTCCTCGAAAGTTAAACACAGAGTTACCATATGTCCCTATAATTTCATTCCAAGGCATGTGCCTGAGAATTAAAAACACGTCTACGTGAAATCTTGTGTGTGTTTATAGAAGCATATTCCTAACAGCTGAACAGTAGAAACAACTCAAATGTCCGCCAATTGATGAATGGACAAATAAAAGGCAGTTTATCCACACAATGGTGTATTATGGCAATAAAAAGAAATGAAGTGCTGAGATGTGCTACAACCTGTACATAAGGCTTGAAAACATTATGTTAAGTGAAAGAAGCTGGTTACAAGGACCACATAGTATATGACTCTACTTAAATATCCACAAGCGGTGAATCCACAGAAACAGCAAGTACACTGGTGGCTGCCTACAGCTGGGAAAGTTGGGGGAAACGGGAGTGACTGTACTGGATATGTGGTTTCTTTCTGGAGTGATGAAAACAATCTGGAATTAGTGATGACGGTTGCACCACTTCACGAATACAACGAAGGCCAGTGAATTGCATTCTTTACTCAATTACTACAAGAACAAAAAAGAAAAAACCAAAACACCCAAAAGACTAGGAAAAAAACTGTCATTATCCTTCATTTCTTTTTCACTGGCTTGTCAAACAGATACTTGTAGGGGTGACTAGGTAGGAGAGGACTGACCAGATCCCAGGATTAAGTCTTCACCCAAGCTTGGAGGAAGAGACCCCAAGGGGAAAACTGATGGTAACCACAGAGAGGAAAATGGAGGAGATCAATGAGCTTCTGCAACAGAGTCTGAAGACTGCTTTGGATCCAAGAATCCCCTTCTATTGGTTACCCTAAAATATGATACCTTTGGTCTTCTTCTTCAAGTTGTTAAGTTTATTCTCCAAACCTTCCACAACCGACACAGAATGGCTTCTAGGCAACCCCCGCTTTGCCAATCTCTTTGAAGGAGAAATCATTTCATGGTTGAAGAGATTTCTTCGAACTTTGGTCACTTCTGAAAGCATTAAAAAAAACACACAAAAGCACCAAATATTATCACTAATAAATGCCATATCTGGGAAAAGAAAGACAACCAAAACAGAAAGCAGCTGATTAAGCTTAAGGAACTATTCTACAGACTGGCTTCTATATTCACATTTACTAACAGGATTTTCTTAAGTATTATACTCATATGGTACATAAAGACTATTTACTTTTACAAATTCAATTTAAATCTAACTTTTCAGGAACACAAGGAAGGCCCACATCACTTAAATCAGAGTCTGTCGTCATTGTAAAATGGACACAATCCTCAGGAGGCCGGTAGTGTAGATCAGGGTCTGTTTTAATGTATGCCAGAATTGTGAGGATTTTCCTCACTTTGGGCCTTTTTACTGCTTTGCACTCAGCTCCAAGGAGAAAAAGTGTTCTTCTCAAATCCACAGATTTCACTCTGTGGATTTGAGTATTTCACGAATTTGCTGCATTATTTTAAATTCTCTTCCTGACTTCAGAACATGGGAGTGTGTGACCATTTATAGACTTAAAGTTGAGGAAAGTAGCTGAAGAATCAATCAAAAACTACCTGACAAAGCCAGCAGGATGGCATCTTCACCCGAAGCAAGATGGCCTATAGGGAAGCCGACTCACTTACTCACCACGGTAACTCTTCTGAGAGCAAGTCATTTAAATACAACCCCAATAAACCATGACCCACAAGTTGGGAGGAGCCCTTATATCTACCGATCAATGACAGACATTAAAGTTAAGGACACCAGTGATACCCGAGTTTCAAAAACAAACGCCTGAAACTCATTTATGATCTGACAGCCAAGCTGGATTTGTTGGTTTGTTTTCCCAAGTTTATAAAAGTTTAACATTGACAGAAAATGCCAATGACTAATTCATTACACGTAGAGTCATCATTAAAATTCACCAACTGTCAAGTTTTGTTTTCTCCATCACTCTCTACATTTACACAGTTTCCCACGAGGAACACAACACAGTAAGGTAGGAACACCACAAAAAATAAGGGCCTATCACCCAGCATACTACCAATCTTCACATTTCTCTTACTGTCTCAATATCCCTTATGGCTTCTTGCCTCCCTGAATTTAAGATCTAGGCAGGGATCATATAGTGCATTCAACTGTCACACTTAAAGTGCTTTCATCTAGACCAGTTTCACTGCCTCTTTTCCTTTCTGTGGCTTTCATAATAATGGTGTTAAAGAAAAAAAAAAAAGATTTCAGGCCAGGGACACCTGGAAGGCTCAGTCAGTAGAGCATGCAACTCTTGATCTCAGGGTCATGAGTTCACCCCCCATGTTGGGTGTAAAGCTTAATTAAAAAAAAAAATAAATAAAGATTTCTGGCCCGTGATTTTGCAGAATGCAGTTATTTTGAGACTGTGTGAATATCTTATTCTAAGATATTCTTAGGACATATTTGGACTTAGGACATATGATACCTGGACGTATCTCATTAACCAACGATCATATAAAATTATAATTTAGAACTGTATGCAGCTGTTTAAATACATGCAATTAAACTAAGTTTGTCATCCTAGTCAGTATATGCGTACACTGAGAAGACAAAGTATACCTTGCACTGTATCTTTTGCCAGGACTGGAGGCTGCTGAAGAGTAAGATGAGAGCCTTCCTGAAAGAGTAAACCGGCACTCATTAAAAAGAATAAAAATTCCACATGAAATCCTCTGACCCTCGCAGTTCCACTTGCCGGAACCCCTAACAGAAATACTTGTAAAATGCACAAAAACAGATATATGTTCCAAGGACACTGAAGCCTGCATTGTAGTGCAAAATAAGAAACACCCCAGGGGCGCCTGGGTAGCTCAGTCGGTTGAGTGTCCAACTTCGGCTCAGGTCATGACCTCGCGGTCTGTGAGTTCGAGCCCCATGTTGGGCTCTGTGCTGACAGCCCAGAGCCTGGAGCCTGTTTCGGATTCTGTGTCTCCTTCTCTCTCTGACCCTCCCCCTTCATGCTCTCTGTCTGTCTCAAAAATAAACGTTAAGAAAAAATTAAAAAAAAAAACACCCTAAATATCCATAAAGAATGAAAGACATTTTGATACATCCATCCAACAGACACTAAAAGATTAGTAAGACCTTTAAAAATAAAGAAGGAGGGGCGCCTGGGTGGCGCAGTCGGTTAAGCGTCCGACTTCAGCCAGGTCATGAGCTTGCGGTCCGTGGGTTCGAGCCCCGCGTCAGGCTCTGGGCTGATGGCTCAGAGCCTGGAGCCTGTTTCCGATTCTGTGTCTCCCTCTCTCTCTGCCCCTTCCCTGTTCATGCTCTGTCTCTCTCTGTCCCAAAAATAAATAAACGTTGAAAAAAAAATAAAAATAAAAAAATAGAGAACGAAGGAAGACTTATCTGTACATACACAGAAAGAGCTACATGATGGGAGAAAGTGGTGGGGGTGGGAAGGAGAAGTATAGTAGCTTAGTAACGATTTGTAACATTTATGTATAGGCGTGTGTCCAGGTATGTGGAAACCTTTGATGTGTGCTATTGGTGTATACAGAAAGGGGCCTGGGAAGAGGAGGGACACTCTTAACTTTTAACTTATTAAGGTTTCAGTTTTGTAACGATGATCATGTATACCTTCTATACTAAAAAAAGTAAAGGAAAACCCGTATAAATTAGAAGATGACTATACTCTTTAAAAAAAAAATGTGGGGTGCCTGGGTGGCTTGGTCAGTTAAGCGTCCGACTTCGGCTCAGGTCATGATCTCACAGTCTGTGAGTTCGAGCCCCACGTCGGGCTCTGTGCTGACAGCTCAGAGCCTGGAGCCTGTCCCTCTCTCTCTGCTCCTCCCCTGTTCATGCTCTCTGTCTCAAAAATAAATAAACGTCAAAAAAAACAATTTTTTTTAAATAAAAAAAAAAAGTTTATTTTTGAGAGAGCACATGAGTGGGGGAGGGGCAGAGAGAAAGGTAGACAGAGGATCTGAAGCAGGCTCTGCGCTGACAGCACAGAGCCCAAAGTGGGGCTTGAGCTCATGAACTGTGAGATCATGACCTGAGCTGAAGTCAGATGTTTAACCAAGTGAGCCACCCAGGTGCCCCCACTTTTTTTAAATTTTACAGTGACACTGTGAGTATGGGAGAGAGAGACAGAGAGAGGGAGAGACAGAGAGAGAGAGAGAGAGAGAGAGAGAGAGAGAGAGAGAGAGAGAATCTTAAGCAGGCTCCACGCAGAGCCCAGTGCAGGGCTCAACTCCACAACCCTGGGATCATGACCTGAACCGAATTCAAAAGTCAGATGCTTAACCCACTGAGCCACCCAAGCACCCCGAGGATGACTATAATCTTAAGGAGTCTCTATATTAAATTATTTGCTATACAATAATCTAAAAATATAGATACAGCTATACAATGGAATTGTTTTTAAAGCTTGGGGTTGTTTCTTTCCCATTATGCCAATGTGTTACTTGAAGAATGAACTACCACATGGAGGCTGACTTAAGGAGTGCTAGAAAGGACCGTGAATCATTGTAACAGCTAGAGAGAGGAAGCCTGCCACTTCTGCTGCTGTCACTTTTGGATTTCCTGCTCTCCACTCATGATTCCAACACATAAGATTAGTGCCTGATTCATGGACACTTATGAAGGCACACTAAGGAAGTGAATACCACTAGCTCTTAAAATACAATCCCACCTCCAATCCCAAAGGACAGCTATACATATCTAGAAACAAAGCAAACCGTTGTTATGATTAATGCTTCTAAAACTAGTTCTTATAGAATTTTAACTCTTCTCAGAGTGCCTGCAGTTCCAAAAAGTTTCAAGGTACTCTCTTCTTTCCTTAATAAAACATCAGTTCTACTTAATATTAACAGACTGCAGCTGGGTTCAAGTCCTCCCATCTACTGTCACAGAAAAGCAGATCACCTGGGTCCCGACAGCACTCCTCCTCCACCCCACCTTACTGAAGTAAAAGGTACTGAAAAGCACCTTCTGATCTGCAAAGTCCTATCATGATGCACATTACTTTTTCAACGGTCTCTTTGCTTATGTTAGTTATTATTTTGTGAGTTTTCTTATCTAGATATTTTGAATTCACTTATTCATTCCTAACTTTCACTTGATTTTCTTTGTATCACCTCTAACTGTCACACTTTTGGGTAAGATGGTTTATCTTTAACAAATTTATAGTTCTTTACTTGTTGGATTAAAAACATCTACTTTTATTTCTATATTCTCCAATGACCATTTCCTCAAAGTAGAGACACTGCCTTTCAATCTTACTTGTTGAATCAACTCCTGCTGGAAAGAACAGACCTAGAAGCACCATTTCCTGTCCTCTGGAAATAACTTACATGTTTTGTAGCTCTCTTGGACACTTTGGGAATTTCAATTTGCCGAAGATTCTGTGAAACCTCTGCAATGCTTTTATGTCTTATTAACGCATTTTTCCTTTTAAAAACAGAAACAAAGAGCCAAAACACATTCAATAGAGGTGACAAGTAGTTACATTAGAAAAGAACCGGAGTTTCTAAGAGAACATTAAATAAAAGTCAGTTTTTTTGACACTGGTCTGAATCTGTAGCGAAATACGCCAACTTCACAATTTCCAAAATAACTGCTATAAATTCAACTAGTTACGAGCAATGAAGAACATCAAGAAAAACAGAAAGTACGCGGAAGCCCTCAACGTGTCTCATAAAAGGCTCCTGGCAACCCCATGAGGACAGGTAAGAAGGACACTGTGGACCACGTCAACAGCACTGCCTATTCCCTGGGTAGTGAAAGGCATCAGATGATGTAGGTTAGGAACTCCGAGAAGTGGTTTCTATGATTCAGAAGTAAGGGCAGCTAGGAATTCAATTATTTAAAGGCAACTGCCCTCTGTCTGAACTACAACAGTGCAAGTAATTCCTCCAATCTCTGGAGCTCCCACCTTCTCTTCTTAGCTGATCTGGTGCGAAGCTCCTCCAGTTGGTCAGATTCAGTGCCACCCGACACTGATCTCTGAGCACTTGACAGAAGAGGCACAGAAAGAAGCGGTGATCTGCTCTCCTGTGTCATGGAGTCATCGCTGAAAAAGTCGAGAGGAAGGACGCCAGCTAGCTTCTGAGGAATCATAAACCCCAGGCTGTCGTAAAGAGTTCCGAGCGTCTTCGGGATGGAGCCAATATACCTGCGGAACAGACTGGTTGAACGTGGAGCAGCCACCGTTCCACCCTCTCTGTTCCACCCCTCATCCAGCACGAGAAGCAGTCCTCCCATTCCACGATTCGCACACAATACCACACGTGGTTCCTGGTAAAAGAGTAGTAAAGTTACTAGTCCTCAAACTCACAACTCCAAAATTTCTTCCAGAAACTTCGCGAGGTATGCCGAATCCTCAGTTAAACACACCATGCGCAGCAAATCTGTCACCTGAAGAAGACAGTGGAAAATTACCATATGCCTTCTGCAGGGACGCTGAACGTCTTTGAGGCTGATTCCCAGGGGCCCTGAGCTTATATACTTGCCTCCTTCACCACTTGCTCCATATCATCTACACTTTCATGTATGGAAGGACACTGCAGACACATCTCCAAACGAAGAAATACCTGAAGCCGGCACCTTGAGAGAAAAAATACTTGGTCATATCGATCATGAGTGCCATTTAACTAAAAGCTCCTTCCTTAAGCAAAGATCTTTTTCCAGAAGAACCGACAACCAAAAAGAAGAGTCATTGCTTTCTCTAAGTAATGACATGATTATTAGATAAATGGGTAACTCAAACTGCACCTTAAAACATCACGAAGAATCAGGCACAAAGAGCCTCTTTGAACAATTGGCGATCTATTTTAAATGAATAGAAGCAAATCTTAGAGCTTTGTTTGGGAGTGGTGGTAAATCAGTCAATCAATCAACAAAGGTAGTTACTTACTCTCTGACTTTATCTTCATCCAGTTTTTTGCCCAGATTTTGTCGAAGACTTTTGCTAGTTTTTAAGAGGCGATTTTTTACCTGATTCAGGCAGTTCATCTGAAAATACAGAATTATTACCTAGGAGAAAACTGAGTTACTTATTATATCTAATTTATTTCACAGCTGACTAATGCCCTAAGAAGGGAAGTATATCCCCTTAGGTATTTCCCTCTTATTGAACGAAAAATAGTGAAATGAATGTTCTTATTTCATATCTTCAAAAAAAAAAAACAGGGTAAAAAAGATATTTAAGAGCAAGGAGGTGTGGCTACAACAAGCTTGCATGTCTGACCTTAGAAAAAAAAACCTTAAGGACTATAAATAACTCCTATCTATTTTTGAGAAGGAGACTGGCTTTCAGCACTAACCGTGAATAAAGACAATGACAGCATGGTCTAAACCAGTGGTTTACAATACTCCCTCTGCATAGAATCATCTACGAAGCTTTTTACAAGTACACATACCCAGGAACCAAGCCCAAGAGATCTGTTTCTGTTGGTCTTGAGTGAGGAAACCAGGCATTAGCATTTTTCAAAAATGTTCTAGGTGACTCTAAAGTCACCTAAGGTAAAAACCGCTGGTTTAATTCATGCAGCTAACATGTAGTTGAGAACAGAGATTTTGTTAGAAAAGAAGTACACGAAGGGGCGCCTGGGTGGGTCAGTTAGTTAAACACCCAACTCTTGATTTTGGCTCAGGTAATAATCTCGCAGTTGTAAGATCGAGCCCCCCACGTCAGCCTCCACACCGAGCATGAAGCTTTGCTTAGGATTCTCTCGATGTGTCCCTTTCCCCCTCTCCTCTGCTCTTTAAAAAACATTAAAAAGAAGTACATGTGGGGCGCCTGGGTGGCTCAGTCGGTTGAGCGTCCGACTTCAGCTCAGGTCACGATCTCACGGTCTGTGAGTTCGAGCCCCGCGTCGGGCTCTGGGCTGATGATGGCCCAGAGCCTGGAGCCTGCTTCCGATTCTGTGTCTCCCTCTCTCTCTGCCCCTCCCCCGTTCATGCTCTGCCTCTCTCTGTCTCAAAAATAAATAAACGTTAAAAAAAATTAAAAAAAAAAAAAAAAAAAAAAAAAAAAAAGAAGTACATGTAATTACCACTACCCTCACCCAGCCTACTTCCTGGATTTCTGCTTTACCAGTTCATTGTGTCTACCTCCCCAGATCTGGAATTAAGTTCATCCCTTCTCTTATTTTTGAATCACACACTGCATAGCAATCATTTCCCAAGACATATGAACCAAACCCACCAACGAGCAACCAACCACTCCACCTATAATAAACAGCAACATCCATACTCTCTTACTTCCAATTCCTTGGTGCCTTTTGACTTTAGGAATGCTTTAATGGTTGAGATCATATTCCGAGCACATGAATACAACATGGTTTCTCCTGTGGCCACAGTCTTTTGGTAATTTTCATGTATGTAAGACAGGAGCTCCTCTTCAGTTTTAAAGTCTGTGAAAAAAAAAAATTAAGTTGATCATCACATCCAGCTGAAGTCACCGTATGGCTTAAGCCAGTGGTTGTCAACTAGGTATCTTGCCTCCCAGGGCACGTGTGGCTACCTCCGGGTTGCCAGACTGGTGGGGAGGAGGAGGGTGCTCCTGGCATCTAGTGAGCAAAGGCCAGGGATGCTGCTAAACATCCTGTGGTTCAAGGGACAGCCCCTAACAGCCCCTAACAGACATCCAAAATGTCAGTGGTGGGGAGGCTGAGAAATGCAGAGATCCTGATTAATTAAGGCTCTGCAAATCAAATGTACACATTATAAATTTAATGATAACTATTAATGCAAAAGAAACTATAGGGGCGCCTGGCTGGCTCAGTCAGTGGAGCATGTGACTCTTGATGTCAGGGTTGTGAGTTCGAGCCCCATGTTGGGTGAACAGATTACTTAAAAATAAAATCTTAAAAAAAGAAAAGAAAAGGGATGCCTGGGTTGCTCAGTAGGTTGAACGTCTGACTAGTAATTTTGGCTCAGGTCATGATCCCAGAGGTTGTGGGATCGAGCCTCGCGTCAGGCTTCACACAGAGCGGGGTGCCTGCTTGAGATTCATTCTCTCTCCCTCTGCCCCTCTCCCCTACTTGCACTCTCACGTGCGCGCTCGCTCTCTCTCTCTCTCTAAAACAACAACAAAAAAACACCTATATAACCTCCAAACCCAGCAGAAAGGAAGAGGAACAAACAAAACTTGATTAATCCCAGTCTGCTAGAAAGGAAAAAACAAACAAAAAACCTAGAAAGCACAAAATAAGACTCTAAAAAACAGCCAAGCTTATCAATAATTATAAACATCTATTTCACAAATGCACATGCTGGTTAAGAGAAACTATCAGATTGGGTTAAAAAATTCCCTTATATTCTGGATGTCACCAAATATTTAGAAGTATCAATGAAAACAGAACATAGCAAACTTGTATAATGCACTTAAATTAAAACTTAAAGGAAAGTTCATAGACTTAAATAATCTTTTAAAGAAGAAAAATAAAAACCAATTAGCTAAGGGCACAACAGAAGAAACAGCATGAGAGAATAAATCCAAAAAACAAAGGCAATACTAAAAACAGGAACAGAAATGAATTAAATAGGGGAAAAAAACCAAGAGAGATCAGCAGAAACAAAAAAATAATTCTCTGCAAAACCAGATACAGAAATCTATGGTAAGACTGAGGAATATTAAATAGAGAAAGGATAAATAAGCAGTATTAGAATGGAAAAATAGAGCAGAGATTTGAAACACTAAGAGGTGAGGTCAAAGTTCATTTTTTTTCCATCAAGACACCCATCTGTTCCAGCACCATTTGTTGAAAAGATTATCGTTTTCCTACTGAATTATTGGGGCACCTTTGTCCAAAAGCCTGTACCACTGTTGGGCGGGTCTATTTCTGCTCAGAATCTAATCCAGAAACTGTGTTAATATTAATGGCATTTGAGTACTGTTAATTTTGCTCTCCCTTGAATGAACCATCCACATTCGTGAATACTTTTTTACTAGCTCATTAAAGATGTTCTGTCCCATTCAAACTGATTATCATCTGTGAATCTAGCATTCCAAAGGTGGGGAAAAAAAAAACTCTTCAAGGAGAAAACTTTTACTCCAGAATTCTCAAAAGAAATCAAAGGTAACATCATGCAGTTATTGTCCAAAGTTCACCTCCCACAGGACCGGCTCTGGTAGCGTGAGCTAAGAATGTGCCCTGAGGATGAGAAACACACTGCAATGCAATCCATTTTTTAGCAAAGAAAGAAACAAATAGGAAAATTAACACTACTGGATGAAATTCTTCTGCCCAACTCTGAAAGACCTCAATACACTAGATGAGTCACAAAGCTTCCCCATCTCCCTCTCTTCCTCAATGGCTAAAGCTTCTTTAACTACCTGTCCTAGGGCCATGCCATGTCCCTTCTTGTGACTTTACTGAGGCTAATCTCCCATCTAGTACGCTCTTCCTTTACCCTCCTGCCGTCTGAATTCTGCTTGTTCCTTAAACTCCAGCCTGGGCTCCACTGCCTCCTTAGAAGCCTTCTCAGCCTCTTCTGGCCCAAGGCCGACCTTCTCGTTCTCGACACCTAGTATGTCTTTGCTGTTGTAGCTTCTTGGCTCTCTTATGTCTCACGTTGTATTAGTCCATTATGTACTTCGTGCGTGTGTGTGTGTACGCTCGCATGTACACATGCATATATGAATTCACTATTGTCATCTTTGTGATTGGATCATAAATCTGAGAATAGGACATGATCCTATTTTTATTGTATTCCCCGTAACACACCTTGAGGAATTCAGCAGATATTCAATAAATGTTCATTAACTGAAGGACAGGATTAAAATTTACAAAAATACAAGGGTATGAAAGAGTAAGCGTGGCCTTAGACCCCAAAACGCGATGGCATCGAGGAATAAATACCTTTAGGTTTAGAGCTTCGGAGTGTTCTCCCTCGGTTTTCCACTTTATCTGCCGTTCTTCCAACGGCTGCCCTTGGGATCCCCTTCTCCCCGGTGGCATCTGGACTGCCATCTGGACACGACTTCTGGGCCTTCACGTTCAGCCTCGCGACATTCAACATCTTTAAGGAACGGCACATGGTGTTCATCTTCTGCCTCACTGGGGTGCGAGGGACCCCTCCTACCAAAACAGCATCGTGGGAAGACAAGTAAAATAGCTTTTACTTCTGCAGAATTAGTAATGCTTTAATTCAGACTCAGTATTCTGTGAAGGGATACTGCAATAAAGTACATCCCTGCAGGAGGATGTGAATGAGGTGGTTCTCCCATCGGTCTGTACCTACAACACAGAAGAGAAAGAGAGCTCTTCTTGTAACGGAAGTTTAGGAACTAAATATGGCAACAAGATCGGATGATTTTTAGGAAGGCAGAGGCCGAACAGACCCAAGGTATCATCACCCAGTGGTCACAGAGTTGTGACAAAAGTTCTGGAAGGCAATTGAGCAGTATGCATTGCAAGCTACTTTTCCCCCACTTTTTGATACAGTAACTTGTTCCAGATAATTTACACTAAGGAAGTCACTCAAAGAATAAATCCTATGCACCCCATATACTACGGTATTACTTATAATGATAAAAATTGAAAACTGTTCAACAACAGAAAAATTTCATCAATCTTGTGAGGCAATGAGGTGGAACAGTAACTGAAGAGGCAAGGCGGCACAGGGAAATAAATATTGATGAGTAGCATACAAAGTTGTACTTGCATAACTAAAAATGGAAATGGTTTATTAAGAAGGTAAGATTGTAGGCGATTTTTTAACATCACTTTTGTACTAATGTAATCATTTTCAAGTTTGAAATGCGAGAACTTGTCCTCTTATTCAGTTACCGTTTCAACCCCATTTTAGGGAATTCCAGTCTTTTAAAACACACACTCTCAAGAAAGACTGCACCAAGAAACAGTCTATGTGCATACGTTTCTTTTTGCTGTCTTCCTGATTAGACACAGTGGATTCTTCCCGAGACTTTCTCTGGTAGAGGTCAGAGAGGCAACACGTTAATTCACTTTCAGTTTTGGAAGACTCTTCCTTATTAGATGAGGCAGCCTGTAGTAACCTGTGAACAAGTCAAGATGTCTAGTACAAAGCTGAAATGCTGATTTTTCAAAATGCTTTAAAAACAAAATTCATTAGCCTTTAAAAGCTAATCAAAAGATATCCCCACAAGCAGCCTTCAAAAAATGTATTTTCTCTCTCTTCTCATTTATGATTTAAACAGACTCAGGGACAGAAGCCACCTGTTAACAAAACCATTAATCATTACATATGGTAGTGACTTCTATATTGATGAGATCCTTAAGGTCCTACGGTACATGTCTAATTTAGGCAACTATTCCATAGTTGTTTTCTACCCACTGCCCATACATTAAAGTAGAAGACGATGCAATACAGTATAGTGAGTGTCACAGTGCCTTCTGAATAATTCTTTCACATCACCATTACATCATAGTAAACTAATCTGGAATTGATGAGAAGGGGAGGAAGTGTGGCAGAGGGGATTAGATATTAAATGCTTCTCTGCCTGGGGCTAAACATCACTAAGGGAAACCATGAAAAGAGCAAAACTTTGAAAACGTATTCCTTGTAGGGGCACGTGGGTGGCTCAGCCGGTTGAGCGTTTGACTTCGGCTCAGGTCATGATCTCACGGGTTTGTGAGTTTGAGCCCCGCGTCGGGCTCTGCACTGACGGTGCACCCATAGTGCATGAGCAGCCTGCTTCTGATCCTCTGTCTCCCTCTCTCTGTCCCTCCCCAGCTCGCGCTCTCTCAAAAATAAGTAAACGTTCAAAAACAAACAAAACAAAAACTTATTACTTATATTTCACTATCTTCCATTATCTGATCTAAAAGTGGGAGGAAGTTATGGTGACATTGGTTGAATGGGCTGGGCTTCTCGGCTTCACACGTGCAGTTCTGAAGCAGACTAATTCTCCCTAAGTGTGCTGGGATTTCCTTTAACTGTAGGGATGGTTTGTTTTTCATTCTGTTAATTTTTTTTAGAACTTATGAGCCTTTCAATTACACAGAAAAGTAGTGAAAGCATTATTAGATATGTTCTTCCCACAAAGATTAAATATTTGCTAAAGCTTGACCTTATCGACTTCAGATTCTTTTAATGAAATTAAGCATTATAGACACAGAAAAGCCCCAATCTTTTCCCATCCTTTCCTTCCAGAAGTATTCCTAGACTTGTATCTGATTTATAGAGACATACGTATGTATTAAAACCAACATAAATTGCTATTGTATATGTTGGAAGTTTTAAAAAATACCATACATCATCCTTTTGCAATTTTCTGTCTGTACTCAACATTTTTCATGAGTATATAAATAGCTCGTTTATTCCGTTTTACTAATCTATCTATAATGTTCTATTGTGTAACTATACCATAGTCTGTTTATCCGTTTCCCCGCTGAGAGACAGCCGGTTCTTTCCACTTTTTCACTTGTAACGACTGGCAATGAACAATCGAGTGTAGCTCTCCTTGTATTTGTGCAAATATTTTAATGTAGACATGTAAAAGTGGAATTGCTGGGTGCCAGCATGTAAAGTTTCTCCTTTACGAGGAATACAAATCTCATTTCTTTATGTGCTATATCCGACTTACTGACCTTCGACAATCTAATGGGTATAAAACAGAATCTTGTGGGGGGTTTCTTACCGTCGTTTTCATTTCCATTTGCTTAAGCTGAGCATTTTTTTTTTTTTTTTTTAAGTAAGCTCTACTAGGCCCAATGTGGAGCTCAAACTCAGAACCCTGAGATCAAGAGTCACACGCTGTGCTGGCTGAGCCAGCCAGGCACCCTGAAACGGAGTATCTTATCTTTTCAAATTACTGCTCTATTGGATTTCATTGTATGAATTGCTTGTTTGCATTCTGTGCCCAATTGCTTTTCTTCTTATTGATTTTTAGGAGCTCTGTACTAATTTAGATACAAATCCTCTGCTGGTTATATGCATTACAGCTACCTAGGCCTATGACTAGGCCTTTTCATCATATAGGAAATTCTAAATTATAGTCATATATTTTCCTTCATGGTTTCAGTGCTTGATGTTTTATGTAAGAAACCCATTCCAAGCCTGAACTCCTCCTGTGTTTTCCCTTAAGATTTTAAAGTTTTACTTTTCACATTTGTTTAAAATTTATCAGAAACTTATCACTGTGTATGCTGTGAGGTAGAAATCTATTTTTATTGCTTTTCTTCTGGAGAGCCAATTGTCACATCACCATTAATAGAACAGTCTAGGGGCGCCTGGGTGGCTCAGTCGGTTAAGCGTCCGACTTCGGCTCAGGTCACGATCTTGCGGTATGTGAGTTCAAGCCCCACGTCGGGCTCTGTGCTGACTGCTCAGAGCCTGGAGCCTGTTTCAGATTCTGTGTCTCCCTCTCTCTCTGCCCCTCCCCCGTTCATGCTCAGTCTCTCTGTCTCAAGGGTGAATGAACGTTAAAAAAAAAAAATCCCGGGGCGCCTGGGTGGCGCAGTCGGTTAAGCGTCCGACTTCAGCCAGGTCACGATCTCGCGGTCCGGGAGTTCGAGCCCCGCGTCAGGCTCTGGGCTGATGGCTCAGAGCCTGGAGCCTGTTTCCGATTCTGTGTCTCCCTCTCTCTCTGCCCCTCCCCCGTTCATGCTCTGTCTCTCTCTGTCCCAAAAATAAATAAACGTTGAAAAAAAAAAATTAAAAAAAAAAAAAAATCCCTTCCTCATTTAAAAAAAAAAAAAAAATAGAACAGTCTATTCTTTCCCCAACAGTCTACTTATAATTCTGCCTTTGGTGTATGCTGCTTTGGTGTGGGTCACTCTTTGGGCTCCACACCACCTTATTTATTAGTGCTTTATGGTAAACACTGCTATCTTATAGGGAAAAGTGCACCTGTCCTGTCTTAGCCCTGGCAAGCTATACCACATCCAGGAATCAGAAGACTCATTATTAAGTCAATTCTTCCCAAATTGATCTACAGACTCAATGTACTCTTAGCTAAAATCCTAGCAGGGTTTCCTGGTGGAAATTAACAGAATAATTCTAAAGTTTACATGGAAATGCAAAGTTTCTCAAATAGTCAAAGCAATTCTGAAAACAAAACCAAACAAAACAAAGTTGAGAGGACTAAAACTACTTGATTTCAGTCCTCAAGACAATGTGATATTAACAACTTCTGGACTAGATTCTTCGCAGAAATAAACCTGCACAATGGTGGTGAACTGATTTGGACAAAGTGCTACAGTAATTTAATGAGAAAAAGACTTTTAATAAACAGGGTTGGAACAACTGGTTACCTATATGGCAAAAATAAACCTTGACTTTACCTCTTAATACTATTTTGAATTTCTGCTTCATCTTTTACATTTCTAATATGGTTTATGTCTTCTTTTTTAAAAAAAATTACTCAATTTTACAATAGATAATTCCATTTTATTTGACTTCTCAAAAAAATCACTTTATGTTTGTTGATTTCTATTGTCTGTGATTATTGTTCTTATCTTTATTACTACCTTCTTTATTTTGGGGATTTACTCTGTTATTTACTGTATTGGACCCTTAGCTAATTGGCTTTTAACGTTTATTTTTATTTTTTTATTTTTTGTTTTATTAAAACAAATTTTTTTTTTAAGTTTATTCATTCATCCATTCTGAGCCAGAGAGAGTGAGTGGGAAAGAAGGGGCAGAGAGAAAGAATCTCAAGCAGGCTCTGCACCATCAATGGGAAGCCTGATGTGGGGCTTGATCGAAATCACGAACTGAGCTGAGCTGAAACCAAGAGTTGGCCGCTTAACTGACTGAGCCACCTACACTCCCCTTATTATTTTTAAATGTTTATTTATTTTGAGAGAGCGTGCGTGAGCAGGGGAGGGGCAGAGAGAGACGGAGAGAAAGAATCTCAAGCAGGCTCTTAGGTGTGAGCAGAGCCCAATGTGGGGCTCGATCTCACAAACCAGGAGATCATGACCTGAGCCAAAACCAAGTCAGACCCTTAACTGAGCCACCCAGGTGCCCCTAACTTTTCTTCTTTAAAAGACAGTTTAAGCTCTTAAATCTTCCTGTATGCATAAACTTAGCTGCATTATACAAATTTGTTATTTTTCATTTTTACTGAGATTTAATACTAAATATTTTCTTCCATAATGAGAACATTTTGTTTTTGTAATTAATTTTTCCCAAGTTTTTTAATTGTGGTAAAATATACTAAGTACACTGTTCAGTAGTATTAAGTAGATTCATAATGTTGTGCAACCATTACCTCCATCCATCTCCTGAGCTCTTTTCATCTTATAAGACTGAACTCTATCCCCATTAAACAATGCTCTCCATGTGTAGTTTTTAGTATTACTGGACTACACTAAGAAAATGCAGTATGCTAAAAAAACCAAACAAACCCATAAGCAGATAAGTGAGGGCCGATTTCATCAATCAATATCCAGAGAAATAAAGTTTTACCAAAATGACTCCATCAGACTTGAACTAGCGCCAGTCAGGTTAGAACAGGGGAACCACTTCTCCATGACGGCCGCGCTCCAAGGACCGGTGCGGCCAAGCTCCTGCTGGGCCCACTCTGGAACAGGAGGAGCTACAGGGACAGGAGCAGAGATGGGAGAGGAAGGAGAGAAAAAGGCGCATTAGGACCAAAGCAGAGAATCCAAACACCTGCTCCTCCCTTGGATTGGCCGCATTCTTACAAAGGATGCACAGCCGCATCACTAACAACACTCCTCCATCCACACCACCAACCCCAATGGGTCTATGCTGTCAATGAAAAATGCCACTCCCCACAGTGTACAAAACGCAGGCTTGCTCGCGGTCCCTCAAATGTAACAGACACACACCTTTCTCAGAGTCTTGGCGTTTGCTGTTACCTCTTTGTATCACTTCCTTCAAGCCTTTGCTCAGATATTACTTTTTCAACAAAGCCTGTTTAAAATTTCAACCCCCCACCCCTTAACTCTCCCTATTCCCTTTTTCCTGCTTTATGACTATGGCACTTATCTCTTCTAAATATACTATGCAATTTCCTTATTCACTGTCTGGTCTCCCCAGACTAGATGGTACACTCTGTAAGAACACAGACTTTTGTCTAGTTTGTTCTCTGATATATTCCCGTTACTTAGAACAGTGCCTGCCATAGCAGGCACTCAATAAATCTGTTGAATGAATGGGATAAATATCAAATTGATTATCTTTATATCTACCTGGCATAAATAGGGTTTGTACTGTTATTAGTAACAATGCACCAGATTGGAGGTGGACAGGAGCACGATACTTTCACTTTCATTAAGTATATTAAAATACAGGTTTCATCTCATACCTCTGATTTCACACCAGTTTCATAGAGCCTTTGGCCTCCTCAGAGGTGCTTCAGGATTTCTACAAATAATGATGATTTAAACTGCCTAAAGTATCGTAGCTTGCTTTTATCTGTTTTATAATAGATATTGGGGTTCTACGAAGAGCACAGTGAAAAAAAATTCTGATGGTAGAAGAAACTATAAACCACTGCCCTAGAGTATGTTAGTTATCGGTTCAGAAGCTTACCACAGGTGGCAGGATCCTCAAGTGAACTGTGAATCTGACTCAGTACAATATCCATAACATCAGAAAAAAGGGACGCTGTATCCTGGGGGCTCTCTGCCACAACTGTTTGGAGAAAATGTCTTTGAAATTCAGCCTCCTCGGTGCGGAACACAGTGAGAATGGTAGCATTGGTAGAGAGGGGGGAAATAACTCCAGTGATGGGGGGCCAGCCTTCACCAGGGTCCACGCTGGCAACCTACATCAGAAGGTCTAATTAATTGAGAAGACTGTTGATGTACAGCTAAAGGAGAATGTAGCTTAGTAAAAGACAGAATGATAGTTTCTCCCAAAGATTATTACAAAAGACAAAACTGTGGAACAGACGGGCTGGATGGGTATTAGCGTTCGAATTGAATTTAGTGACCACATGATCCTAATCTCTCAATCTATAAACAAGAAAAACCTAAGGTTACCGGGAATATTTACTAAGCACTTACGTGATTTTAACTCACCGAATCCTCACAGCCGCTCTGAGGTAAAAAAATGATTATTACCCCCATTTTACAGAGGCGGGATTAAGGCTGAGGAATAAGTAACCTGTTTAAGGTTACCGAGTTGGTAAGAGGCAGAAGCCAAGCCTGCATGTGTATGAATTCGAAACCCATGCTCTTAACCATGAGGCAATGCTACCACTTAAGGGATTTAGATACATAATTGCAGAACAGAGCAGAGGCCCAGCTGACTCCCTGAGTCGAGCTCTTTCATTCAGAACACACGTAACTCTTAGAAAGAACAACATCGGTCCAGAGACTACAGTTTTTCTATGTTTCACAAAGGATCTAGACGACAGAAGCCTTCTGAGGTTACAGAGGCAAAAGACAAAGTAAGGTAAAAAATCTGCCAGTAGTTGAAAATAATCATCACCTTTCAATCAAATCTGGGTACCTATGTGTCTTTCAGAAGACATTTCTAAGTTTGTGGAACTATTAAACACTATTACATCCAATTTTACAGTGAAGGGCTTCATAGCAATGACATTTAGGATATAAAAGTACATAAGTTTAGAAATATATACTAGAACACTCAAAAAAATAACAAGAAACCACACATGATTTCACCACCCTAATACTTCCATTTGACCCGCTGCCTTTTCTTCCCATGTGAATATAATTTAACTTAATGGGAATCAAGGTACATGCAATTTTATAAACTGTTTCTTCACCAACAAGCACCGTCACGATGCTACCGTGAAATAGTATGATTCACAAAAACACCACCTGTGTCACTAAAGTATGTTATGTGGATCCAGCCTTGGCTCCTCTCAGACCCCTTATTGAACCGTACAAGTGCGTCATCAGACCGGAATAACTCAGCGCGTACACGGTACCTACCAGGTGTAAGTCTTCAGCAGTCAGCCTGCTTACCAGCTGCTGAAATAACAGTCTTTGAGTTGATCTGCCCTCCTCTGGACTCTGTAGCAACCAGCTATCGGTGCCCAAAATGCTACTCGCTGGGAGAGACCACCGGGCTGCTGTGCCTTTTAGGAAAATTCTGACCGGCTTCTGAAAGTGTCTCTGATGCATGGCCAAGGGCTCTAGGGTGACCGTCCATGTTTCTTGAATCTCTTTGTCTATTAGAAATAAGGAATATTAAAATTCTAATGTGAGAGGTACTAAAAATAGAATAGTAAGAAGAAAAAAATCAGATTGTCAGTCGAGGTGCTAGTAACTGTCACTTCACACTTCAACCGTCATTCCGCTGCCAACAGGCTATCAGAGCAAGTTCATTTCGCTCTCTGGGAAGAGCAATAGATGAAAAGAATTACACGGGTGCAACTAAATGTCAGAACTTCTCAATAATTACGCCTTCGACGTAAGTATTCAAGTAATACTCATTACTTGCAAAAAAGACAACACTGCCTCTTAAGTCCAGGGTATAAGATCTTATTAAAATGTTAAAGTCTAAAAACTAGGTATGACAGAACTGGTTAAACAAAACTACTCTTGAAGTTTCCTTAAACTGCACATAATGCATCACATAGTTTTAGGTTTACATCTCTAGGTAGGATTACTCCTGTGTGGAGACAGGATTCACAAAGGAGATTCACCATACGACAGACCACACGGCAAAGCCAATTTACGAAGAGTTCACCATGCTGGCTCTTCCTGGTAACAAGCACCATTCTCAGCGCCTCTTAACTAATTTATTTCTCCTCTTAATCAGTCATCGCTTCTCTATGGTCTTCAATTGTTCAATCTCTTCTATGAGGTGGGAAATCTTACCACCCCCTCTGCTTGAGCACCTGAACAATATTATCCTTCTTTGGGGCGCCTGGGTGGCGCAGTCGGTTAAGCGTCCGACTTCAGCCAGGTCACGATCTCGCGGTCCGTGAGTTCGAGCCCCGCGTCAGGCTCTGGGCTGATGGCTCGGAGCCTGGAGCCTGTTTCCGATTCTGTGTCTCCCTCTCTCTCTGCCCCTCCCCCGTTCATGCTCTGTCTCTCTCTGTCCCAAAAATAAATAAACGTTGAAAAAAAAATTAAAAAAAAAAAATATTATCCTTCTTTACAACAGCTGGGGAACTTTTTTTTTTTTTAATGTTTATTTTTGAGAGGGAGGGGGGAGAGAGAGGGAAAGAGAGTGAGCGCTCGAGCATGAGCGGGGAAAGGGCAGAGAGAGAGACAGAGAGAGAGAGAGACAGAGAGAGAGAGAGACAGAGAGAGAGAGAGACAGAGAGAGAGAGAGAGACAGAGAGAGAGAGAGAGACAGAGAGAGAGAGAGAGACAGAGAGAGACAGAGAGAGACAGAGACAGAGAGAGAGAGACAGAGAGAGACAGAGAAAGAGAGAGACAGAGACAGAGAGAGACAGAGAGAGAGAGAGAGAGAGAGAGAGACAGAGAGAGAGAGAGAGACAGAGAGAGAGAGACAGAGAGAGAGAAAGAGAGAGAGACAAAGAATCTAAAGCAGGCTCCAGGCTCTGTGCTGACAGATGAGGGGTTTGAACTCACAAACTGCAAGATCATGACCTGAGCGGAAGTCGGATGCTTAACTGACTGAGACACCCAGGCACCCCAGCTGGGAAACTCTTTAAAGAATCACTCACTAGTTCTTTTCAAAGGTGGGCTGGCAGTTATACTGTGTCCACGTCCAACCCTTTCCTGTGGTACCTCTGATTCTACATAGGTATCTTTTTTGTTGTTGTTTTTTTAGTTTATTTATCTTGAAAGAAAGGGAAAGAGAGTGGGGGAAGGGGGAGAGGGAGAGGGGAGAGAAGGAGAAAGAATCCCAAGCAAGCTCAGCACTGCCAGCACAGAGGCTGATGTGGGGCTCGAACCCATGAACTGTGACATCATGATCTGAGCCAAAACCAAGAGTCAGATGCTTAACCCACTGAGCCAGCCACCCAGGTGCCCCTTTACATGGGTATCTTTTAATTACAAGCATTGAGCGCCTAGACTGCTGGAAACTCTAAACAAGTGAAAAGCATGGATCTGCCTTGAGGAAATGAATGTACCTGAGACCATAAAAGCCCCCAAAATAGTATTTGCTTACCTTCAACAGGGAGAAATAAGATTCCTTCCATCCGTGGAAATGAGGCTTCATACGCAGGAGAATTATAGAGCAAACAGTTTAAAGTGGCATCAGATGGCAGAGTCGAAATCCATGGAGTGAGGGGAGATTCACTTGACAGCTTTTTTTCACTACCAAGTAGTATTTTCCCAGCTTTAGTACAATCCTGGCGGAAAGTTTCGGATGGTAAGATAGTGCCTCCTACAAGGTGGAGCAGTTGACACACTGTCCAGTACCCAAGGTGATCTGGGGACTCCCACAACTGAAATAAAAATTATAAAGAACCTCAGGTAGTTATAAATGAGGCACCCATAAAGAAAACTTAGGGGACTAAAAGGCAACCGACGGAAGGGGAAAAGATATTTGCAAATGACATATCGGATAAAGGGCTACTATCCAACATCTATAAAGAACTCACCAAACTCCACACCCAAAACACAAATAATCCAGTGAAGAAATGGGCAGAAGACATCAATAGACACTTTTCTAAAGAAGACATCCAGATGGACAACAGGCACATGAAAAGATGCTCAACGTCACTCCTCATCAGGCAAATACAAATCAAAACTACACTGAGATACCACCTCACAGAGTGAGGTCAGAGTGGCCAAAATGAACAAATCAGGAGACTATAGATGCTGGAGGGGATGTGGAGAAACGGGAACCCTCTTGCACTGTTGGTGGGAATGCAAACTGGGGCACCCGCTCTGAAAAACAGTGTGGAGTTTCCTCCAAAAATTAAAAATAGATCTACCCTATGACCCTGCAATAGCACTGCTAGGAATTTACCCAAGGGATACAGGAGTGCTGATGCATAGGGACACTTGTGCCCCAATGTTTATAGCAGCACTTTCAACAATAGCCAAATTATGGAAAGAGCCTAAATGTCCATCAACTTTATTTATTTATTATCCAACTAATAGATAAAGAAGATGTGGTTTATATATACAATTGAATACTACTTGGCAATGCAAAAGAATGAAATCTGACCATTTGTAGCAACATGGATGGAACTGGAGAGGGTTAAGTGAAATGGGTCAGGCAGAGAAAGACAGATACCTTATGTTTTCACTCATATGTGGATCCTTAGAAACTCAACAGAAGATCAGTGGGGAGAAGGGGGGTGGAAAAAAGTTACAGAGAGGGAAGGAGGCAAGCCATAAGAGACTCTTAAGTACTGAGAATAAACTGAGGGTTGATGGGGGGTGGGGGGGAGAGGAAAGTGGGTGATGGGCACTGAGGAGGGCACCTGTTGGGATGAGCACTGGGTGTTTCAATTTGGGTGGAAACCAATTTGACAATAAATTTCATATTAAAAAAAAGAAAGCAAGCTTAGGGAGATCAAGAGAAAGTCAAGCTGGCATCTACATTAAAGGATCAAATTCCACAATCATTGTGTTTATTAAGCCAAACACAAATAATGGCCAGTATCCTGTTACTGTACAGCCTAAGAATATAACTACTACATACTATGCCTTCTAAAAAGTGCCCATGTAGTGAAAACAACACTTGAGTTCTATTTTCTGGCAAGGAACAGAAGTGATAAAAATCACTGGAGAGGAATCGTGAAATGTCAAGAGTCAAAAGAAACATACAGTACATTAATAAAAATAATTCTGTCCTACACAACAGAACACAACAATGGCTAGGTACCAAGGGAGCTAGGCAGGAGCCCCTCTCCTAGAGGGGGATCACTGCTGACTCACCCACTCCACATGACTGTGTGGGGACCAAGCAGGTCTCGGTTCTGTCCTCGCTGCTCTCACCAAAGTCCTCATCATCTCTTGCCTGAACTCTTACTGTACAGCCTCTAAAGTCTGTGTCCCGCCTCGAATCTGTCCTCCATGTTTCTCTAAGAAGTATTCTTCCAAATCATATATCACATCATGCTATTTCTCTAAAAAACTTTCAAGGGCTTCCCACCGCCTCCACGATAACGTAACTCTTGGATAGCCCAGCCCTAAACAAACTTTCCAAACACATTATCTTTCCCTCACCCATCGCTGCTTTCCAGACACACTGAACCACTAATGTTTCCTGAACATGCCCTGTTTTATCATCCATGCTTTTGTTCATTGTTTCCTGTGTCTTCCCCTTCCCTCTTCACTAAGTTTGGTAATCTAGCTCAAATACTGCTTTCTCTGTAAAAGCTGCTCTTCGTTTCCTCACACACAGCCAATGCTCCATTCGACCTTCTTTTAACAAACTTTTTTTTTTAAGGCATTAAACTCTTGTTTTATTACAACAATTTGGTCGAACTCCAATACCCATTTGAGCAAACATCCTGAACTGACCTACCTAATCAGTGGGAATTCTATCAGGGAGCATTGAGGTGACCCCCTCTGAGTCTCAACACCCAAGCATGGATTTCAAACTTTCATTGAGCAAACTTTATACGCCATAGATTAGTGAGACACAGTGCCTGTCTTCTAGAATTTTAAAGTTGGGGGTGGAATAAAACAGTAATAAAATGAAATATTTAATGCAGCATCACAATATGAGAATATTCAAGTAGTATGGGAACAGAAGAGTGCCTACCCCAAAATATGATTATTGTGCTGGTTTGCCTACTCCACAGGACAGTTAATAACTGTAGACAATAAATTGCTATGGAAATGTGAGGTCTTCCAGGACATCTCCAAACTTTCCATATATTCAAGTTCAAAGAGGGGCATAAAAGTGCCCAAGGTCACAGCAAGGGAAGGATAGACTAGTCCAAGAACCCAGAACTATCTTGGATAGTGCTTTTAATATGAGGGTTATGACCCTTTGATGGACTCGGATGGATCCTTTGATGGATCAATTTCCTGGCTTATGATCAGCGTTTAAAAAAAAAAAAAAAAAACCAGGATAGGAAATATCAGAGAACAGAAAATATCACATGTAACGAAGATAAACAATATATCGTAAGACTTTTCAGTTATGCATGCCAGTTTGGAAATTAATCAATATCTGCCGTTACCACCCATGTGTCCATGCCTGTGTTCACTGCTATAGGGGAGAATGGTAAGCTAGTTCATACACCACAGATCCTGATTGGGGTTTTCCACCAAAGGGAAACAAAAAATTTGTTGAAATTGTTAGAGATTCTGGCTAGAGGATGGCCAGGAAAAAAAAAATCTGCTAATCAATTGAAAAGTAAAGCTTTAGTAAGAATTGAAAAAAAAATCAACTTTTGATGAGAATATATGCACATGATTTGAAAAAACCACCATGAGGAATGCAAACTGGTGCAGCCACTCTGTAAAACAGTGTGGAGGTTCCTCAAAAAATTTAAAATAGGGCTACCCTAGGACCCAGCAGTTGCACTACTAGGTATTTACCCAAAGGATACAAAACGCTGATTCGAAGGGGCACATGCACCCCAATGTTTACAGCACCACTATCGACAAGAGACAAAGTATGGAAAGAGCCCAGATGTCCAACGATGGATGAATGGATAAAGATGTGGTATATATACACAATGGAATATTACTCGGTGATGAAAAAGAATGAAATCTTGCCATTTGCAACAACGTGGATGGAACTAGAGGGTATTATGCTAAGCAAAATTAGAGAAAGACAAATATATGACTTCACTCATATGAGGACTTTAAGATACAAAACAGATGAACATACGGGAAGAAAACATAATACAAGAACAGGGAGGGAGACAAACCATAAGAGATGCTTAAATACAGGGAACAAATTGAGGGTTGTTGGAGGGGTGCTGGGTGGGGGGATGGGCTAAATAAGTGATGGGCATTAAGGAGGGCACTTGTTGGGATGAGCACTGGCTGTTATATGGAAGTGACGAATCATTAAATTCTACTCCTGAAACCATTATTACACTTTATGTGAGCTAACTTGGATGTAAATAAAATTTTTTTTGAAGTTATTTCAAAATAAAAAACACAATCAATATAAAGAGTATCGTTATACTTTTCATTTTTTTTTAAATTTTTTTTAACATTTATTTTTGAGATAGGGAGAGACAGAGCATGAACGGGAGAGGGTCAGAGAGAAAGGGAGACACAGAATCTGAAACAGGCTCCAGGCTCTGAGCTGTCAGCACAGAGCCCCACGCGGGGCTCGAACTCACAGACCGCGAGATCATGACCTGAGCCGAAGTCAGACGCTTAACCGACTGAGCCACCCAGGCGCCCCTATATTTTTCATTTTTATGCATATTACAGAATAACTGACAGACAAGCCTTAGTGATAGTTTCGAATCTGGAGATTTATAAATGTCCACAAGACTATAAACTCCAGGAAAGCATCGGTCTGGTTCACTTAATGGTACACTCAGCACACCTAGCAGACAGGTAATAAGTAGGTGTTGAATAAATCGGAGAGAAAGCCGAAAGTGTTCCAGGAGTCTCCTATGTTCCCTTTATTCTGCCAGAGTTCTGTGCTTGGATCCCTCCTCCCCCAGTCTGTGAATCCAGGTTCTGTTTCTCCCGTTGCATTTCCCAGATGGGGAGCTCCACCAGACAGGGCCTGGATTTTCTCTCCTTCCCTTTTCTCTGCCCTTGTAGCCAGAGCTCTCCAAGGACAGGACCCAAAGCTCCCTTTTGTCTCCAAGGTGTGGCCAGGCAGAGGCTTTTTGAATAGTAAAGGATCAATCTTCACCAGAAAAAAAAATTCCAGAAAAGCCTGTTTGATGGGACATTTTCTTAGGGGAAACACACAGCTAATGTGAGAAGGGAAGCCTCAGAGAAGACCCATCCCCTCAGAAGGTAGAGTGTCAGAACTGGAAGGGGTCTCCAAAAAAGGTACCATCAATCTCCTTATTGTAAAGCTATTCCAAAAAGAGAAAAAGGAGAGAAGGATCTCCAAGCCCCATCTGTTAAGATTTCTAGCCAGTATTTGATATAATTTCAGAACCAAGTCTTTGTTGTGATCTGGTGTCAATCATCCCAAATCAAACACTTATGTGTTGAGTATGGGTCCAACACTTCATTTGCTGCCTTCAGAAATTTTAAGTTCTAGGATTCCTTTTTCTCCATGAAATGTTTACAATCCCCCTTAAACACTCTGTCCCTTCCTTTTGACAAGCCACTGCTGCCTTATTTTGCATTTCCCACGACTTTTTTGGGCTTTGTATGCGAAAGCACATTGGAAATTTTAACATTACATATCATTATTTAAGCATCTGCTCATTTTCCATTTGTAATCTTGCAATTTAACCCACCCCTCGTTCAGTGGCAGTTTTCAATAAGCGGAATCACATCTTTCACCTGGTTAACCCACTTCCCATCAATTAGAAGAAAATCGGCACTTTTACTGCTTAGGCCCCATGGATGGGCACTTGCTGAAACAAACTAAGCTCGTTTCTAGTTCAAACCTTTATACTTGTTCTTTGCCTGGAATGTTCTTTCCCAGCCTTCACATTCCTCCTCCTTCACCTTCTCTGCTTATAAAGGCCTCCCCTGACCATCACCCTATATACAACAGTCCCCCCACCCTTTTACCTCCTCCTGCTCACCTGTTTGATCTGTTAATCTTATCTGTTTCATGAATCTTCCTCACCAGAAGGTAAACCACTTCAGCTGACCACCGCACCCCCAGCAGCTACAACGTGCAGTAGGCGCTCAGTGCAATGGCTTGACTATTACAACAAGCAGACAGCAGAAAAATGAAGGTAAAAATATATACTTATCAGGGGTGTTTAACTGAAGCTGGGGCCCCAAATGAGCCACTTAGAACCGGAAGTACCTAAATGTACTCCTTTAGTCAACAGATACTTAACTGAGCTCGCACAAGTTCAAGGTGCATCTGCAGGGGACACAAAGGGGTGTGCGGACCTGCCTTTGAGACGTTTTTAGACCAGATGAAAGGGAGAGACTTGCAGGAGCGGAACTGATCACTGGGAAAGGGTAAGTGCCACAAAAGTGGGTGGAAATTCAAAACAGAGACCGAGGTGTTGCCACTGGGCAAGGCGTTGGAAGAGAGGCTTAGACTCGCAAAGGCTTCCGGGTGGCTGATAAGACAGAACAAGCACTCAAGATTTGTTGACCCAAGAGACCATGCTTCACATGCTGGAGTATTCCCTGGGAAGGCGGACAGGGCCCAAATTGTGAAGGGCTTTAAACGCTGACCTCAGCAGGGCCCAAGGACCTACCTGTTTTGTCGTGGAGACTGTCTCACTTTGTGACCACAGGACTTTCCTCCCGAACGGACCCATGCGGGTCAGGCTGGTCGCATTCTGGGTCTAGTGGCGGCTCTGCGGACACCGCCAGGTTCCGGCTGATCCCGCAGGGCACCGTGCACCAAGTCGGACCTTACCATTAACTCACCTTGGGCCACTCGGTGGTGTCCACCCAGTACAAGGTGATTTTTCGGGCGATCATGACCTCCTGCACTCGCTTGGGCAGCAACTTCTCCATCACCTGCTTAGGGGCTGGCGGGAGGCACTGGGCCTGCGCCTCGCACCCGGACACGAACTGCAGCAGCTCCCTCTGCGAATGCGGGCAGGGGGCCAGCAGGAAGACCGCGTTCACGAAGCCCCCGAGCGCAGTCTCGGCCTCCTTGGCCTCGCTCTCCACGTCCAGCAGTCTCCTCCCGCTGCTGCGCAGGATCGGCTTGGTGGGCGACGTGATCTCGGGCCGGTCCCACTGGTAGTCTAGCAGCGTCTCCATCAGGGCGCCGTGCGTGTGGCTGGCCCTGGGCGCCGGGCCCGGCAGGTGGGCGCCGTGGGCGCCGTCCCCGAGCACGGCGTCCAGCTCCTCCTCGAAGTCCTCCCAGGAGCGGGCCCCCACCTCGCGGAAGTCAGACACGCGGGACGGCCGGCTCCGCGCCCCCTGGGAGTCAAAGAACTTGAAGGCCCAGCGGACCCTGGCCAGGCCGAATCGGCAGCTCAGGTAAGTGAGGAGGCGCAGGGCGGCCCGCCGGGCCGGGCTCCGGCCGGCGGCACCGCCCGCGGTGTCTAGCAGCAACATAACGTTGTGACAGCAGGCCATGCCGGCCGCGCCGCCGCCCCCGGGCTCCGGCCGGGGCCAGCGCCGCCGTCCTCTCGGGCCTCGGCTCAGGGAACCAGCGCCATTCACCACTTTCCCTCAGGAGTCCCGGTGGAAAAGCTCCCGCGCTCTCCAAGCGCTGCTGCCATTGGCGGAGTCAGCCCCCAGAGTCAGCTCCTATTGGTCGCTCGCCTTACGTAACTTACGTGAGTAACTCCCAGCCTTGGCGCTGATTGGAAGGACGACGGAGAAGCTCTCTGCCTGATTGGTGGAGGGCGTGGCTGTGAGCGGGGCACCCAGTTCCGGGAGAAACTTAACATTCATTGGCTCGGGCCTTCATTTTAAAATTTAAAGAGGTTGCGCTTCGGGGGCGTGTCCTTAAGTTTCCCCTTCGGTCAGGAGGCCTGCGTTTGGGCGATTGTGCGCAGGCGTGGGTGCGGGCTGCTGGGAGATGTTTACCGAGACTGGAAATTTAGGACTGGAGGGGAATTTGGGACGGTCCGATTCAAACTGGGAGGAAGCCGCCCTAGACTTTCTATGGAATAGAATCCGATGATGAAATTTTCGTTTTGTGTGATTGAAGAAAAATTTATTAACAATTAAAAGTTCACTTTGCCCCAATAATTTCAAGGAATTTCTCTGAAGAAGGTAATTAGATCCAAATAAAAGACTTAGGTACATCATAGAGTTACTTACTTAATTTGAGAAAGATTGGAAAACAGCTCAAATGGGAATGACTAAACTACGGTACGGCCTAAAGGGAAGGAACATCAGTAGCTTTCAAAAATATTTTCATATGTAACATTAGATTTTTTAAAAAAGGACTGTGAAACAGCACATGCAGTGAGAACCCCCAATTTTCTATGCGTATATTTTTAAACTGTTATGATAAAACTGTACCGAAAGTTGTCTTTGGGTGATGAAGACATTATGGTGATTTTAGACATATATACCTATTTCACACTTTTCTGAATTTTCTATTCTGTATCCCCTTGTTACTTTTATAGTCAGGAAGAAATATACTTAGTGACTAAAAAGCATTTCCTGTTGCAAATAGAAGAAGCCAGGTTTCTTTTTTTTTTTTTTTTTTTTTTCAACGTTTATTTATTTTTGGGACAGAGAGAGACAGAGCATGAACGGGGGAGGGGCAGAGAGAGAGGGAGACACAGAATCGGAAACAGGCTCCAGGCTCCGAGCCATCAGCCCAGAGCCCGACGCGGGGCTCGAACTCACGGACCGTGAGATCGTGACCTGAAGAAGCCAGGTTTCTAATCAGGCAACAAGGTAAAGGGAATATTCAAGGTAGAGGCTGAGGACAAAGGGGGAGTGTGTTTACGGTATGCTGTACGGAGGTCAAGGAAGGGTGGGAGATGGGACCAGTTTAAGGGACATGTTCTGCCATTTTTGAGTGGAGTGTTCTGTAAATACCAATTAGATCCCATTGGTTAGTGTGTTTTTTGAGTGCTTCTATATCTGTGCTGATTTTCTAACTATTCTCTCAGTTGTTGAGAGGAAGATGTTGAAGTCTTCAGCTACAATTGTGGATGTGTCTTATTTCTTTCAGTTCTATCATTATATTGCATCATATGTTTTGCATCTCTGTTTGATGCGTACACCCTTAAAATTGCTGTGTCTTCTTAGTGTATTGGCCCTTCTATCACTATGTAATAGTCCTTTCTTGTAACTGGTGCTTTTCTTTGCTCTGAAATAAATGTATCTGCTATTAATATAGCCTGTCTTGCTTTCTTTGATTAGTGTTTGCATAGTATATCTGGCTCGGATCTTTTTCTGTTAACTTATCTATATCATTATGTTTGAAGTGAGTTTCTTTACATAACGTATAATTGAGTCAGTTTTAAAAATCTGTTCTGCCAGTGGCGCCTGGGTGGCTCAGTCGGTGGGGTGTCCGACTTCCCTTCAGGTCATGATCTCACGGTTCATGGGTTCAAGCCCCATGTGGGGTTCTGTGCTGACAGCTCGAAGCCTGGAGGCGTCAGATTCTGTGTCTCCCCCTCTCTCTCTGCCCCTCCCCCACTCACATTCTGTCTCTCTTTCTCTCAAAAATAAACATTAAAAAAAATCTGTTCTGCCAATCTCTATCTTTTAATTGATGTATTTAGACTATGTGTAATGTATTATTGATTATTAGGGCTTAAGTCTGCCATTTCATTTTTTGGTTTTTGTTTTTTCCTCCTCCTTCCCTCAGTGCTAATTGAAACTTTTTAAAAAATATTTTAATGTTTATTTATTTTTGAAGGAAAGAGAGACAGAGCGTGAGCAGGGGAGGGGCAGAGAGAGAGGGAGACACAGAATCCGAAAGGGGCTCCAGGCTCTGCACTGTCAGCGCAGAGCCCCACGTGGGACTCAAACTCTCAAACCACAAGATCATGACCTGAGCTGAAGTTGGTCGCTTAACTGACTGAGTCACCCAGGCACCCCGAACCTTTTTTTTAAATTCAATTTTTTTTTATTAATTTTGTTTGTTAGTGTATTTCTTTATATAGATTTTTATTATTATTATTTGAGAGTGCACGGGTGGGGGAAGAGGGGCAGAGGGAAATAGAGAATCTTAAGCAGGCTCCCCACTCACCACAGGGCCCAACGCGGCCACGATCCTATGACCCTGGGATCATGACCTGAGCCGAAATCAAGAGTAAGATGCTCCACCAACTGAGCCACCCAGTTGCCCCAGTATAGATTTTTTTAGGGTTTTGTCTGAGTATTACAATATCTGTGTATAACTTAACCACAGTCTGATGAAGTATAATGTAGTATAGAAATATTACCTCCTTTTAAGTCCCCTTACCCTTCCTCACTTAAAATTGTGTATTTCCTTTATAAATATTAATACCTACATTGGTTATAATTTTTGCCTTAACCATCAAACTTCTAAAACTTGAGAAGGAAATTGTATTGTCTTTACTCATACTTTTACTCTTTCCATTGTTACTTCTTTTTTCCTGATGTTCTAAGATTCCTTCTTTTATCATTTTTTTCCTGTGTTTTACAGCTTCCACTAGCCATTCTTTTAGAGTAAGTCTGCTTGCAGAAAATTCCTCAATTTTCTGAGAATGTTTTTATTTCTGAAGGACTGTCACTGGATATAGAATTCTGGGTTGACAGATCTTTTTTTTTTTTTTCCACCCCCATCACTTAGAAAATGTAGCCCCCTTCCCCCTGGCCTCTGTGGCCTCTGCTGACACTGCAGGTGGGGGAACTGTGTCACCACAGGGGTTGTGCCAGTCCTGTTTCTCCACTGTGCCTCCTCCATCACCCCAGCAGGGGCAGAGGGGGCATCTTGTTCCCAGCGGATAGATGTGGGAGTCCAGGTTCCCTAAGGGACCTCCACTTTGGTCCTCATTACCATTGGGTGGGGATAAAAGTGCCAGCTCCCCACTTGGCCTCTGATGCCACCCTGGCAGGGGAAGGGGCTGCCTCGTGATGCCCAGCGTGGGCACAAGTGTGGGATCCCACTCAGCCTTTGCTGATGGGGCTGAGACACTGTTTGCTTGTTTGTTTGTTGGTATGATTTGGTTTAGCTTGGTGTTTTTTGGAGTTTTACCTGACGGGAGTGATTATTGTCTAGAAGTTTTCTGTCTTGCTTGTCTACCCCTTTCCTGGTCTTTTCACTGGAGAGAGCAGACTTTCCTCGGGGATTTTTTTTAGTCTGCATCCATGGATGTATAAGGTTGCCAGCTTCTCCAGTATCCAGTCAGATATAAAAGGACAAAAGAAAACCCTGGGAACTCACTGCCATGTCATTCTTTGGGTCTCAAGGCCCCTAGCAAAGTTTGCCTCTTCTCTCAACCTCAAAGAGGTCTTCTCATGTCTGTGTATATAGAATGTCCATAAGTTTTCAGCTTTATTTAGTGGGAATAATAGGAATATGTGTACCCTATTTTGTCTGGAGCTAGAAGTCAGGTGTTGTTGTTTTTGTTTCGTTTTTTTTGTTGTTGTTTATTTTTGAGAGAGCTAGAGCACGAGCAGGGGAGGGGCAGAGAGAGAGGGAGACCCAGAATCTGAAGCAGGCTCCAGGCTCCGAGCTGTCAGCACAGAGCCCGATGCCGGTCTTGAACTCACGAACTGTGACATCTTGACCTGAGCTGAAGCTGGATGTTTAACCTACTGAGCCACCCAGGTGCCCGGGGAGTTGTTTTTATAACTTCTCACGTTACACTGTATTCGAGCTATCTCCCTTTCACTTTCTAAGCTGTGAGTTCTTAAAGTTCTTAAAGGGCAAGAACTATGTTTTATTTGTCTTTGTATCCCTCTTGCCTAGCAGAGTAGCAATAAATTATTATCATAATTGAAATGCAGTATGTTACCAAGCGTTTCCCAGGTTAGGAATTTGTGCATATACACACATTACCACCAGAGGGCAGCAGCAGCAACCCTTCACCAGGGACTCTCAAGCCTACAAGCCCACTCCAGAATGAAAGCTTTCCCCAAAACTGCTTGTCCTTCATTTGGGTGAGAAAAGCAAAAATCTGGGAACTTACTGAAATTGGGCCTCTGAAGGAGAAAAAAGGACCTTGGGGTGGCTGACAAGGCTGCACCTGGAGCACGTGGGTCCCATTCTTTTGGGGAACGATGCGTTCTGTGTTCCTATAAAGCAAGAGAAGTCACATATTTCCAGCATCTAGAGGGACAGGCATAATTCTGGCCACTCTCAGTAATTCTGCGAGGCAGGCATTATTTTACAGATGAGAAAACTGAGCCTCAGAGGGGCTCTCACAGCTTATAAGAGAGAGCACTGGAACTCTTTCACTGCTTCCCGCAGGAGATCCCAGGACAGCCTCCTCCCCTGATGGAGTGGACAGAAGGGACCTCCTTGGGCAATGGAGCCCAGGAGGTCCAGCAAGCCTCTGAGCCCTGCATTCTTCGTCTTCCTTTAAAGGGGTGATAATCCAGTTTGCTTTTAAGAGCTGTGCGATCTAGGGCCAGGACCAGCGGGGCCCAGTACAAAGTGAAAATGTGGGACCCCTTATTAAAAAAATTAAACATTTCAAAACAGCAGCGGCAGAGCAGTAAGTCAAGCACAGGGCCCTTCCAAGCACGAGGGGCCGGTGTGACCCTATAAGATACATGTCCACAGAGCTAGCCTGCCTAGAGCAATAACAGAAATAGGGAAATCATAACAACTTCCCTCTTTAGGGCAACTAATTTGAACCATACTCTTTCACTTTAAATATTTTATTTCTGTTAACCTTTCTGGGTTTCTGTTTGCCCTGGGTTTCTGGGTTTCTGTTAACCTTTCTCCCCCTGTGTGTTCTTTTATCTCTGCAATGAGGAGGTTGGACTAAACCAGCAGTTCTCAACCCTGGTTACACATTAGAAGCACCTGGGGACTTTTAAAAACTATCCAAAGCTGGCCCTACCCGGCAAAGATTCTAATTGAGTTGGGTTGTGGTGGGGCTTGGGCATATCACCAAACTCCCTCCTTGCTCTGAGTTTCTGGTTTTTGTTTTTTTTTCTTTTCTTTTCTTTTCTAAAAAAAAAAAAAAAATTTTTTTTTACATTCATTTATTTTTGAGAGACAGAGAGAAACAGAGCGTGAGCAGGGGAGGGGCAGAGAGCAAGGGAGACACAGAATCCCAAGCAGGCTCCGGGCTCCTAGCCATCAGCACAGAGCCTGATGCGGGGCTCGAACCCATGAACCATGAGATCATGACCTGAGCTGAAGTCAGATGCCCAACCGACTGAGCCACCCAGGCGCCCCCCCCTTTTTTTTTTTTTTTTTGATGTTTTTATGTATTTATTTATTTTGAGAGACACAAACAGCACAAGGGGCAGAGGGGCACAGAGAGAGGGAGATACAGACTCCGAAGCAGTCTCCATTCTCCCAGCTGTCCGCACAGGGCCCAACGCAGAGCTCTAACTCACAAAGCGTGAGATCATGACCTGAGCTGAAGTCGGATGCTTAACCGACCGAGCCACCCAGGGGCCCAGTGAAACTCTGGTTTCTCCTTGAGGGTGATGATGACAAAAAATGTCCTTGCCCTCCTTTGAAAAAGGAGCTGAGGTGTCTGGACCCCTCCAGCTCCCGTTGGGCAGGGCATCTTGAGGTCACAGGTCTGGGGATTTTTACTGGCATTGACATATAGCGTATGTGTCCTTGGTGGGTCTGGATAAGGGGTGGGTCTTCCGAGGAGATCGTTTCTCTTCCATGCCAGGCATTTGTTCAACCAGAACATTCCTATTTAATCCCCAAAACCATTTGTACATCTCCATTTTAACAGTTGAGAAAAGTTAAGTAAGTTGCTGGACGTCACACAGCTCACTGAGTGGTCGCTCTACTTCCTGGAGGAGCAGGGCTGTCTGTGGCTCAGAGATGGGGTGGAGTGGGGAGCAGGAGTGCAGGCTGGGTGGTGATTGCCTCACCCCTGCCCTGTCCTCTCTCAGACCCCTCCTGACCTAAGGCCTGGGACCCTAATCTCTTGTTCCAACCTCACTCTGCTCCGACCCCAGCAGTGCTCCCTGGGAAACCAGGTCTGAGGGCCAGTGTGATTCCAGAGTCCCGTGCGCCTGGCCCTCTTTGTTGGCTGAGAAAGCCAAGCTGTGGCTGAAGCCAGTGAGGCATGGCCCAGGCCTGCCTTATCAGGACGGCACAGAGCTCAGAAACCCTTCACCTTGGGCCCTGTGACAATCGTTTGGAACACCAGGTCCACTCACCGATGGGAGAACTGGAGGATGAAAGGAAGGTCCCCTGGCAGGCAGAAGCCCATTAAGAAATGAGGCCAAAAGCGGTGGTTGTGGGGCCACTGCGCCCGCTGAAACTCCTTACAGAATCAAAGCCCTTCTCGGAAGTCATTTATACTGCAAATTGTACTGGGTCTGCCACGTGAGGAGGCAGTTAGGCAGGGAAAGATCATGGCCTCGGGCTCTGCCCCAGGGCGGGGCTAGCTTCACCGAGAAGGAAGGGTCTCACATTCCCTCAGGACGCTTGGAGGGGCTTCTTGTGGGGTCCTGGTGGCAGGGCGGGAAGGAACGGAAGCCCCAGACAATTTGGGGGGCGGGGCGTGGGCAGGACTGCAATCTCCCTAATGGACCCAGGGCCAGACCAGAGGATGGGGCGGAAGCTAATCTGGAAGCCCCACCCCCTAGGCGTCCACCCACCCGCTTCGGACAGGGGGCCCGAGGGCTCACAGCCCCGCATTGGGCTAAGCCCATGAGGCCTGGACCAGCTAATGGGAGCCAGGAGGAAAGATTTCTATCACACTGTGGATCCCAGGACTGCGAAGTGGTTTGGGAGTGGAGGGCTGGGCAACCTGCTTTTAATTCATTCTTCAAAAAGCATAGGTCAGATGAAAAATAATTTTCTAAGATGAACCGTGATAGGGGATGAGAAACAGTCCCGGAGACAGATGGGGGTGATGTTTGCACAATAGTGCAAATGTACTTACTTAAGGCTGCTGAACTGTTTCCTTTAAAATTGTTAAAACAGTAACTTTTATGTTATGCATATTTCACTACAATTAAAAAAGAAGAAGAAGAATATGATACTGTGGTTAGCTTAGAAAGCGTGTCAGGCCAGTCTCATCTGAGGCTGAAGAGAGGTTTCCGCGTGCTCCAAGAGCACCTGTAGGCTGGGGCCACCCAGCTTTTGCGGGAGGCACTGTCTTCTCCTCAAGGGTCATCATGACCCACCCAAGAGGTTAGAAATGGCTTTTAAAGAGCCTGACAGATGTGCCTCTCTTTTCACTCTTTCTGGCTATCCTTAGGTCCGTGAGATGGGATTTTCTCTCTCCAGTAATACTTGGGGATGAATGTGAGGAATGAGCCAGTAAATCAGGTTCTGGCTCAGGAAGCATTTTTTGCCACCATGTTTTAGGACTGATGAACCATTTTACAAAATCACAGGTGATGTGAGTGTGTGGAGTTTGTAGTGGAGAATGTAGGCTTCCAACCTCAGAGAGCCAGATAGTGACCCAGAGGAGAAGGCACTCTGGGCAGAGATCCCATAATGCTCCCTGTAGGGGTCCATGGCACTGTGCTAGGCGCACAAAGGGATCCAGGTAAGAAGCGACTTCCTTACCTGTAATGTATCTTTTTTTTTTCTTTTTTAAGAGAGACAGAGAGCACACACACACACACACACACACACACACACACGTGTGTGTGTGTGTGTGTGTGTAGGGGAGGGGCAGAGAGAGAATCTTAAGCAGGCTTCATGTCCATCACAGAGCCTGGATTCAGGGCTCCATCTCCTGACCGTGAGATCATGACCTGAGCCCAAATCAAGAGTAGGATGCTTAACTGACTGAGCCACCCAGGTGCCCCATTGCCTGGAGTGTATCTCAAAAATTCACAGGAGTGGATGATACTATGTTTTTATTAAAAACATACAATGTCATTTTGGCAACCCATATACTGAAACTAGAATGATATGGAAGATTAACTCAGTCCCCACATAAGGATGACATCAAATTTGTGAAGTGTTCCAAATTTTTTTTAGCAGTAGATAGCTGAAAAGTAAAATTAAAATAAAATCCAATTTACGATAAAGACAAAAAACCAGAAAATACCTAAGAATAAGTTTAACAAAAGATGTGCAAGACTTACATAATGAAAACTACAAAACGTTCCTAAGGTAAATGTTTAAAGGATGTAAGCATAGGGAGAGACATACCATGTTCATGGATTAGAAGATTCAATATTGTTAATTCTCCTCAATAGGTTTATAGATTTAAATCATAATCTCCATAGGTTTGTTTATAGAAATTAACATGCTGATTCTAAAATTTATGCAGAACTCAACACCCAAAAAACAAATAATCCAGTGAAGAAATGGGCAAAAGACAAGAATAGACACTTCTCCAAAGACGACATCCAGATGGCCAACTGACACATGAAAAAATGCTCAACATCACTCATCATCAGGGAAATACAAATCAAAACCACAATGAGATACCACCTTACACCTGTCAGAATGGCTAACATTAACAACTCAGGAAACAACAGATGTTGGTGAGGATGCAGAGAAAGAGGATCTCTTTTGCACTGCTGGTGGCAATGCAAACTGGTGCAGCCACTCTGGAAAACAGGACGGAGATTCCTCAAAAAACTGAAAATAGAACTACCCTACGACCCAGCAATTGCACTACTAGGCATTTATCCAAGGAATACAGATGTGCTCTTTCGAAGGGACACATGCACCCCCATGTTTATAGCAGCACTATCAACAATAGCCAAAGTATGGAAAGAGCCCACATGTCCATCGAAGGATGAATGGATAAAGAAGATGTGGTATATATATACAATGGAGTATTACTCAGCAATCAAAAAGAATGAAATCTTGCCATTTGCAACTACATGGATGGACCTGGAGGGTATTATGCTAAGTGAAATTAGTCAGAGAAAGACAAAAATCCTATGACTTCACTCATATGAGGACTTTAAGAGACAAAACAGATGAACATAAGGGAAGGGAAACAAAAATAATATAAAAACAGGGAGGGGGACAAAACAGAAGAGACTCATAAATACGGAGAATAAACAGAGCATTACTGGAGGGGTTGTGGGAGGGGGGATGGGCTAAATGGGTAAGGGGCACTAAGGAATCTACTCCTAAAATCATTGTTGCACTATATGCTAACTAATTTTTTTTTTTTTTTAAATTTTTTTTTTCAACGTTTTTTATTTATTTTTGGGACAGAGAGAGACAGAGCATGAACGGGGGAGGGGCAGAGAGAGAGGGAGACGCAGAATCGGAAACAGGCTCCAGGCTCCGAGCCATCAGCCCAGAGCCTGATGCGGGGCTCGAACTCACGGACCGCGAGATCGTGACCTGGCTGAAGTCGGACGCTTAACCGACTGCGCCACCCAGGCGCCCCTATGCTAACTAATTTGAATGTAAATTTAAAAAAATTAAAAGTAAAATTAAGAATAAATAAAATAAAACTTATGCAGACATGCAAAGGATCTAGAATCTCCAAAGCAATCTTGAAAAAGAAGTTAGAATACTTACATTACCTTACTTCAAGACTTAATATAAAATTACAGGAATCAACATAGTGTGGTGCCATTATAAGGATCAAGCAATGCATCAAGGACAGAATAGAGAGCTGAAAAGAGACCCACACTTGTTTAGTCATTTGGTTTTGGCAATGGTGCCAAAGCCAATCCAAGGGGGAGAGGAAAATATTTTTAATAAATGGGGCTGGGGGTGCCTGGGTGGCGCAGTCGGTTGAACGTCCGACTTCAGCCAGGTCATGATCTCGCGGTCCGTGAGTTTGAGCCCCGCATCAGGCTCTGGGCTGATGGCTCAGAGCCTGGAGCCTGTTTCCGATTCTGTGTCTCCCTCTCTCTCTGCCCCTCCCCCATTCATGCTCTGTCTCTCTCTGTCCCAAAAATAAATAAACGTTAAAAAAAAAATTAAAAAAAAAATAAATAAATGGGGCTGAAAAACTGGATATCTATACAGAAAAAAATAGCCTTAATTCCTACCTCACACCGTACACAAAAAGTAATTAAAGATGGATCATAGATGTAAACATAAAAGCTAAAACCATAAGCTCTTAGAAGAAAACAGAGGTGGGGCACCTGGGTGCTTCAGTGGGTTAAGCATCCAACTCTTGATTTCTTTGGCTCAGGTCATGATCTCATGGTTTGTGGGATCAAGCCCTGTGTTGGGTTCTGTGCTGACAGCGTGGAACCTGCTCGAGATTCTCTGTCTCCCTCTGCCCCTCTCCCCTGCTTGTTCTCTCTCCTTCACTCTCTCTCTCAAAATAAATAAATAAACATTTTAAAAAGAAGAAAAAGAAGAAAACAGAGGAGAATATCTTTGTGGCTAAGAGTAGCAAATGTTTCTTAGGACACAGAAAGCAATAACCATAAGTTAAAAAACTGATAAAGAAGACTTTATCAATAGTTTAAGCTCTGAAAGACCTCGTTTAAAAATGAATGGGCAAGGGGTGTCTAGCTGGTTCAGTCAGTGAAGCATGTGACTTTTGACCTTGGGGTTGTCAGTTCAAGCCCCACACAGGGTATAGAGATTACTTAAAAAAAATAATAATGAAATAAAATCCTAAAAAAAAAAAAATGATGGGGCACCTGGGTGGCTCAGTTGGTAAGCATCTGGCTCTTCAGCTCAGGTCATGATCTCACAGTTCATGAGTTCGAGCCCCACATCAGAGTCTGCGTGGACAGCACGGAGCCTGCTCGGGATTCTCTCTCTCTCCCTCTCTCTCTGCCCCTCCCCTGCTCATGCGTTCTGTTCCTCTCTCCCAAAATAAATAAACTTTTTAAAAACCCAAATAGGCGGGGCGCCTGGGTGGCTCAGTCGGTTAAGCGTCCGACTTCGGCTCAGGTCACGATCTCGCGGTATGTGAGTTCAAGCCCCGCGTCGGGCTCTGTGCTGACAGCTCAGAGCCTGGAGCCTGTTTCCGATTCTGTGTCTCCCTCTCTCTCTGACCCTCCCCTGTTCATGCTCTGTCTCTCTCTGTCTCAAAAATAAATAAATGTTAAAAAAAAAAATTTTTTTAATAAAAAAAATAAATAAACCCAAATAGGCAAGCTCTAGACTGGAGGAAACATTTGCAAACCATGTCTGAAAAGAACTGGTATCCAGGATGAGTAGAGAATTTCTACAACTCAATAAATAAAAAGGCAAACCACCCCGGTGAAAAACTGGCAAGAGATTTGAACAGATGGCTCACAAAAGATGATATATGACTGGATAATAAGCACACGAAAAAGACAATATCATTCATAATCAGGGCAGTGCAAATTAAAATAAGATATTACAACCTACGCAACAGAATTTAAACAGCTGACCCCCACCAAAGGCTAACGGGGATCGAGAGCGACCAGAACTCGCCTATATTGTTAGTGGGAATGTAAAATAATACAACCACTTTGGAAAAGGCCAGTTCTTTTCTTTCTTTATTTTTTAATGAGATGATATCACCTTCCTCACCTTCCACATTGAGCTATTTCCAAAATTAAATAAAGCAAGTAAAGCACCTGACACATAGTAAGTAGTAAGTAAGTAAATAAATAAATAAATAAAGTAATAAAGTAATAAATAAATAAATAAATAAAGCACGTAAAGCACCTGACACATCAAGAAATGATGAAAAGGCCAATTCTTTTAAAATTAATTATACACCGGGGTGCCTGGGTTACTCAGTTGGTTAAGCATCTCTTTTTTTTTTTTTTTTAGTTCTTTATTTTGAGAGAGACAAAGAGCGAGTTGGGGAGGTGCAGAGAGAGAGAGAGAGAGAGAGAGAATCCCAAGCAGGCTCCATGTGGCCAGCACAGAGCCCAGTGTGGGGCTCAAACCCACGGAGCTGTGAGATCATGACCTGCACTGAAATCAAGAGTTGGATGCTTAACCCACTGAGCCGCCCAGGCGCCCTCAAGCTCTGACCTGATTTCAGATCAGGTCATAATCTTGCAGTTTGTGGAATCAAGCCCCGTGTGAAGCACTGTGCTGACAACGTGGAGCCTGCTTGGGATTTTCTCGCTCCCCCTCTCTCTCTGCTCCTCCCCTACTCGTGCATGCACATACTCTTGCTCTCTCAAAATAAATAAATATTTTTTAAAAAACTAATTATACGCCAACCCTATGACCCAACAATTCCACTTCTAGGTATTGACCTGATAGGATGTATATGTCTACAAAAAAATATGTATAAGAATGTTCATAGCAGCTTTTCCCTAAGAGCCAAAAAACTGGAAACAGCCCAGACATCCATCAAAAGGAAAATGGGTAACAGGGCTAGAGTCATACGATGGAATATTATTCCTAATAAAAAAAAAGAACAGGGAGCCTGGGTGGCTTAGTCAGTTGAGCATCTGACTTTGGCTCAGGTTGTGATCTCACAGTTCATGGGACATCAGGCTCGCTGCTGTCAGCGCAGAGCCTGCTTTGCATCTTCTGTTCCCTTCTCTCTCTGCCCCTCCCTGACTTGCACTCTCTCTCTCTCTCTCTCACAAAAATAAATTTTTAAACTTAAAAAAAAAAAAAGAACAAACTATTGGTACATGCAACAACATAAGTGACTCAAAATCATTATGTTTAGTGACATAAACTTTAAACAAAAGAATATATTCTGTATGATTCAATTTATATAAAGTTCCAGAACAGGTAAAACTAACCTAGGTTAGAACCAATCAGAACAGTGTTGTTCTCCGAGAGGTTGGGGGCAAGTATCAATAGGGAAGGGACATGAGGAAACTTTCTGGGGTGATGGTAGGGTTCTACATCTTGATAGAGGTTGGGGTGCACAGGTTTATGTATTTGTCAGAATTTGGCAGCTGTATACTTAAGAGTCTGTATCTCATTGCTTATAGATTTCACTTCAAAAAACTATAAACAAATACTGAGCTCTAGTTAACGATAAACATACTGAAGTAACTAGGGGGAAGTTACCTGCGTCTGCAATTTACTTTGAGATGCACAAAAAATAAAATGTATTGATGGATGGATAGACAGAGAGACATATGATAAAGCAAATATAGTAAACGAGAGACATATGATAAAGCAAATATAGTAAACTACTAATAGTAGAAATTGGGCGGTGGGTATAGGGATATTTTCACTGTGAAAATAATTATGTTTGAAATGTTTCATTTAAAATGTGGCAAACAGGGGCACCTGGGTGGCTTAGTCGGTTGAGTATCCGCCTTCAGCTCAAGTCATGACCTTATCGTTCATGAGTTCAAGCTCCACATCGGGACTTCCGCTGTGAATGCAGAACCCGCTTCGGATCCTCTGTCCCCCCCTCTCTCTCTGCCCCTCCCCTGCTCACACTGTCTTTCTCTGAAAAATAAACACTTAAAAATGTTTAATGTTGAAAAAAGACATATAGCTATATCATGAAGTAGCATATAAAATTTCTGCGAATTTTTATATGATAGGAGTGTTCCAAACAAATCTTGAGTATATTCCCTTTACTGGCCCAAAGTACCCCTTCCGCCCAGCATTATACCTTAGTGATTCTTTCCCCCCTTACTTTCTCTTGGGAAACAAACAAAAATCTAGCAAATTGTGCCTGAGGGCCCTTGTTCTCTCTGTGACCAGAGATTCTGCTTCTTGGCAGTTTTATTTGCTGCTAGAGACTCAAGAGGGCTGCCTAAAGAGGTAATCAAGTTATAGTGGACTATTTGGATGATGTCAAGGCCTCTGGAGGACAGATCCCTCAGCATTCCCCAAGTGGAGACACAGAGGTGACCCGAGGCCTGGAGCCCCAGCATCCCCCAACAGGCACAGCGCAGAGGCTGACTTTGGTTTGGAGCTGGAGGTCCTTGCCTGGCCAAAGCCTTTTATCCCAGCCCCTAGGGGGAGTAAAGGGAAGAGGTGGGTTGGGGTCTGCTGAGCCAGTCCTGGGGAGTTGAGCATCAGGGCATCAGGCCAAGGGGATCCTCCCAGGTCACTATGGCACCTCCCTGCCTTCTGGCCCGCTGGCTTTTACTGCCAAGTTGGGTGATGGGTTAACTGTCAGTTAACCTGACAGTGCAGAGACCAGAACTGGCAGGGCTTGGGATGGGGATAGGGCTGGCTGGGAAAAGGAGGTCTTCACAGGCAGGACCAGATGAGGAAAAGACAAAGAGGACTTGACTTCTTTCAGCTGAGGGCCAGTGGTGGCCTGCCCTGGTCAGCCCATCCTGCCCACCCCACCCTGCGATTAATGTGGCAACTGTGAATCGTCAAGATGACAGGGAATCAGCACTGATGAATAGGTGTGCTAAGCCCCCACAGGTACCCACAGGCCTGGTGTCCTTGCCTCTGAGCATCTCTGACCTTGTGGGCATGGTCCTGGGCCACCCCCCCTTACTTGTTAGTCTATTCTTTGAGTATCTTTGTGTGTTTATCCTGATTTCTTTTCTTAAAAAAAAAAAAATCTGTTATTAAAAAGTAATACGTGCTTATCATAGAAAATGTAGACAAATTAAATAAATTGAAATAATCACCTGGAGATAACCTCTATTAAGCCTGTGATGTGGTTCCTGACCATGTTTATTTCCCAATGGGTATAGAGCCAATTAAAAAAAAAATTAGATTATAACATGTGTGCTATTTTGTAGACTGTCTTTTCCACTTAGCAGTATATCATGGGGGTCTTTCCTGGTCATGAAATACAAGGAAATAATGATCATTTTCAAGACCTGCCTAGCATCCCAGTAACATGGATGGGCGCTAAGTTGCTTGATCTCCTCTAGATGGACATTTAGATTCTTAAAATATTTTGCTATTATACACAGTACTGTGATTACAAACATCCTTGGACACAAGTCTGCCCTTGTCCGTGATCTTTTTGTTCGTGAATTCTTTGATGTGAAATTATTCTCTTAGATGGAAGGTAAAATCTTTGTTTTAAAGTTTCAAAATCTTTGTTGGCTTTTTTTGCTAAATGAAATGGACATCCGATGTGCTCCCCTGTTCAGAATTCTTTCCCCCCGTCTTCTAATAATAGCCTTCTGTTTTTCCTGTAGGGAGCCAGGCTTCCCCCACTCCTCTACTTGAAGCAGCCAGAGTCCTCTCTTAACCCTGGCTGCAGTGTTCAGTTCAGAGATGGGCATAAGATCCAGAGAGAATTAATCAAAGTATTCCCTGAGACTCTATATAAACTACTGTCACAGGGGGCTCTTTCTCTCCCTTTTGGATCAGAAGTCACAAAGATAGAGCCCCTGAATCCAGCTATGCCTGAAGCCTTCCCTCCCTCGGTCTTCCAGTTAATTGAGTCAATGAACATCCTTTGTGTGTTTGTTTAAGCTAGTTTTGTATGGGTTGCTGTCACTTATAAGTGAGGGAGTCCAGAATAATACTGGGAAGTCATACAAATTTATACTCTCAATAGCATGAGATGAAAATACCAATTTCCAAGGCCCTCCTCCTTGCCACCCAGTTAACAGTATATCATGGAGGTCTTGCCGTGTCACGATTAGGGGCTTGAAGCAGTCAGCTATTCTGAAATGCTCTGGGTCGTGAAGGTGCGAGAGAGACACAGTATAATCCTAAAGTAGTGGGACCAAACGTGGGAGCTGACAAGGCAAACCTAGATTACGAGAAAATCATTCCCCAGAATTCTGCATGAAACCAGGAAACGCACAGGCTCCCGTGAGCATAGTAGTCAATGGACAGTGGGCCCTGCACAGACATGTGTTAGGTTTAAAAACAAATGGTCCAGGGGCGCCTGGGTGGCGCAGTCGGTTAAGCGTCCGACTTCAGCCAGGTCACGATCTCGCGGTCCGTGAGTTCGAGCCCCGCGTCGGGCTCTGGGCTGACGGCTCGGAGCCTGGAGCCTGTTTCCGATTCTGTGTCTCCCTCTCTCTCTCTGCCCCTCCCCCGTTCATGCTCTGTCTCTCTCTGTCCCAAAAATAAAATAAAAACGTTGAAAAAAAAATAAAAAAAAAAAAAACAAATGGTCCACCAATAAGGGCAACAACCACATGCACGGATGTTTGATTGCTTGCGTCTTATAGCGTAAAACTGCAGAAACTTAAGAGCTAAGGTGGCAAACTAGCATGCCATGGGCTGTATCCAACTGAGCTACGTGGTTTGTATAACTTGCAGAATGCCTTTAAAGTACTTGAAAAAAGGAACCTAAGCTCTTGCAGAAATGGTTCATCTCAGGGCTGGAGCAGGAAAAGTTCCCTTGGGGAACATGGGACATCAAGGTGTGCCTGGAGGGGAAGAGTGACCAAAGGCAGCAGAGATACATCAAAAACCACACAGAAACCATCTTCAAGGGCTCCCACTGGCCAAAGACGGAACAATTTGAGCACCAAAAAAGAATAAAGTCTGTGAGAGGAGCCTGGGTGGCTCAGTCAGTGAAGCATCTGACTTCAGCTCAGGTCACGATCTCATGCTTCATGAGTTCAAGCCCCGCATCAGGCTCTGTGTTGTCAGTGCAGAGCCTGTTTCAGAGGCTTCCTCTGTCTCCCTGTGTCTCTGTCCCTCCCCTGCTTGTTCCTCTCTTGCTCTCTCTCTCTCAAAAATAAATAAAAACATTTAAAAATGTTTTATAAATAAATTTTTTAAAGAATAAAGGAGCGGCGACTGGGAGGCTCAGTCGGTTGAGCGTCCGACTTGGGCCCAGGTCATGATCTCACGGTTATGGGTTTGAGCCCCGCGTCAGGCTCTGTGCTGACAGCTCGGAGCCTGGAGCCTGCTTTGGATTCTGTGTCTCCCTCTCTCTGCCCCTTCACCAGCTCACACTCTGTCTCTCTCTCTCTCTTTCTCTCAAAAATAAATAAACATTAAAAAAAATTAAAAAGAAAAAAAGAGAATAAAGGCTGTAACTGATGATACAATTTTGAGTACATAAAAATCCAGCAGCCAGAGTAGTGAATACTTCAGAAAGGAAAAGAACACTTTGTCGTTACAGTGGTCCCTTCTGATCTGCAGTGTCACTTACCCACAGTCAGGTGCGGCCTGGAAGCAGAGGGTCTTTTTTCTGGCATATCGTCAGAAGGTCAGTATTAGCCTGACGCTTGTCACAGTGCTTACGTCATTCACCTCCCTTCGTCTCCTCACGTAGGCATTTTATCACCTCACAGCCTCACGAGAAGAGTGAGTCCAGAACGATAAGATGTTTTGCGAGAGAGACCACATCCACATGAGTCTTAAGATAGCATAATGTTACAGCTGTTCTATCTCGTTATTATTGTCATTAACCTCTTACTGTGCCTAGGTTATAAATTAAACTGTATCATAGGTATGTATGTATAGGAAAAAAACATAGTATCTATGGGGTTCAGTGCTATATGTGGTCTCAGGCATCCACTGGGGGTCTTGGAACATGCTCCCCATGGATAAGGGGGGACTACTGTATTGGCCAAAGCTGTTGCACCAACTCTTTACTCCGAGAGTTGGTAATTAAAGCCAAAACATTATTTTTTTTTTCTGCCATCCAGTAAGAACAAGTAGACCCAGTTTCAGGAGAACCACGCAGCCCCAGTTGATGACACAAGAAAGCTCTTCGTTATTGAACAATGCAAGCTAATAAATGTCAAAGAAAGAGCATTAGAAAAACACCCTCTTGCAATCCCTAATGAAGTAATTGATTCGGGCAGGGGGTATCAATGGACGCTAAAACCATTAGGTAAAATGCTCCTGGGGGGCAATGATGATCTAAGGAAGAAAACGCAAAGTTACAAGACAGGGAATGATCTCAACCCAGTCTCTCATCTAACGTCTGTACTAATAGGACAGCGTCCTGTGCCTTCTGAGGTCCTGGATTAGGCAGTCAGCATCACCCGGGATACATTCTTGACAAAACGTTAACATCGACGTAATCAAGCCTTTAGCTCTAACTTCCAGTTTGCAGGGAATACAGAGGATAAGGGAACAAGTTAAGTGACATCACAAGGAAACAACCAGACCTATCTAGATAAGTAGGACAGTCAACAAGACACTGGTCTGAGTTCTTCAAATCAGTGTCAGTTGAAACACACACAAAAAAATAACAAAACAGGGGCGCCTGGGTGGCTCAGTCGGTTAAGCGTCCAACTTTGGCTCAGGTTATGATCTCATGGTTTGTGAGTTCGAGCCCCACGTTGGGCTCTCTGCTGTCAGCTCAGAGCCCACTTTGGATCTTCTGTCTCCTCCTCTCTGTGCCCCTCCCCGCCCACACTCTCCCTCTCTCTCTCTCTCTCTCAAAAATAAATAAACATTAAAAAAGCAACAAAACGAACAGACCAGTGGGGATCTCTTCTGGATTAAAGATACTTAAGACACATAACCACCAAATCCAATTCTTGGTCCTCTATTGGATTCTGGTTTGAACAATCCATCTAAAGCATCGTCTTTGGGGTAGTGAAAGAAATACAAATGAAGACAGGGTATTTGTTAATTTTCTTTTCTTTTCTAAGTAGGCTCCACACCCAGTGTGCAGTGTGGGGCCCAATGTGGGGCTTGAACTCACGACCCCAAGATCAAAACCTGAGTTAAAATCAAGAGTAGGACACTAACTGAGCCACCCAATTGCCCTGGTGTTTGTTAATTTTCTTAGGTATTGTTAAGTAGCTACTATTTTGGAAAATATCTCTGTTTTGAAGAGATGCCTATTGAAATGTTTAAGGATAAAATATTTTGTTAGCTTCTCTGATTTTGTTACTTTAAAATACTGAAGCAGAAGAAAAGTAGATAAAACGTGGCAAAATGTGAAAAATGTTAAATCTGAGTGATGAGTGTATTTGGATGTGGGTGTTCATCATACTATCACTCTGTTTCTCTTTATGTTTGGAGTTTTTAATATAATGAAAATTTTTAACAGATCAAGAATATTTGACCAATTATTACCAAATCTGGGTATTTCACATAAAGAAATCCACAGAGATCTGGCCACTGGGTCCATATTTCCAAATGAAAACATCTGGGCAGGGACTACTCCTTCACTTCCTCTGTCCTCCACACGCCCTTCTCTCTGCTCACTTCCTCCACTAATTTACCTGCCTGGCCCTTGAAGACATTTGTGTTTGCCTACAAAGACCCAACCACGGGGCGCCTGGGTGGCTCAGTCCGTTAAGCATCGGACTCTCGTCTTCTCCTCAGGCCATGATCTCACGGTACCTGAGTTCAATCCCCGCATCCGTCTCTGCACTGAGAGTTGGCTGACAGTGTGGAGCCTGTTTGGGATATATTCTCATTCATTCTCTCTCTCTCTCTCTCTCTCTCTCTCTCTCTCTCTCTCTCTCTCTCTCAAAATAAATAAACTTAAAAAAACCCAAAGATCCAACCAAACATACGAGCAACAATTAAGCCATACCTCTGAGTTACACAGAGAATGAAGGCTCCTGGTAAGGAGTCAGGACCAGCTTTAGGAGCGGCAGAGTGAGTATCTGAGGACCCAGGCAGTGGGTCAGGGCCCAGGGGACTTTCTCAAGGCAGTGCGGTTGGCGCCCGGGGGGGGGGGGGGTGGTGGTGGGATGTCTTAATCATGTGATGTGAGATCACTGATTATGTGTGAACATTTATCATTCTGCTTGCCCACCCCCACACACTTTTCTTATTTGGGGATGCCTCTACCTTTTGAGTTTATGTTTCCCTAAAGTAGAAACCAGAAACGTACCTTCCCGACTTCCTTTGCAGTAGGGGCATAGACGTGTGACTGGTGTCCACCGATCACGAGTTGGGAAGTGAGGGCCATTTTGGGGGGAGGGTGTCAGAAGCCCCCACTGCCCTAGGCAGCAACAGCCCTGCAAGCAGCCACACGTGGCCCACACTCCATCGGGACGGCAGTGACATCTCCTCACAGCAGCTCTGCCTTGTCCCAGCTCTCCAACCTGGCCTGGCGTCCTCACAGCGATTCTCAGGGGCTCCCGAAAGCCTTTTCTGTTCACACTCGCCACAGCGGGGTCTGTTGTTTGCAGCCAAGAGCTCGGAGTAATTTACCACCTGATCTCCCCATCCTGTGCCTAAAGAGCGAAGGAGACAACATTGCTGGGATGCAGTCAGAGCCCTTTGCGCCCATGTCCTCCACTTCTCCAAGCCCCGGTCGTGCGGGGAGTCAGCCCCTACTGAGACGCGAAGCCCCAGGGTGCTGGGGTGACACCAGCAGGACAGATGCTGAGGGAGAGAATCACTGTTCCACTGGCGAAGTCTGTAAAAAGAGTAGTGTCTTGTCTACCTTGGCAATTTACTTCGTGTTTCTTGGCACAGAGGAGTCAGTCTCCTTAATCAGATCATACAAATGAGAGCTGGACTTCTGCCAAGCCAGCCCAGCAGAGTTTCCCTGGGGCCTGTTTGAAACTTAAGAGTGTCCTGTGATGAATACTTCTTTCCGGGTGCTCGCGAAACTCAACAGATAGTTATCACCTTGGCCCGAGGACCCCATGAGCCTGGGATCCCCAAGATTCCTAGAGACCAAGTGCGGTAGATATGAGCGGGGAAAAGGGGGAAGTAAAAGGAAAGAAAGCCGCACCCATAAATTCAGAATATTGAGCAAGAGACATCCAAATCAATTAGCCCAATGATGTATAGCAGCCATGTCTAAACACTGTGCTGTGACTCAGCTCTGTTGGTGCCATTGTGGAGATGAAACCCATGCACGTCCCGGGCTCCAACCATCCACCCAGGGTCCCTCTCAGCACACGGTGGAAGGGAGGGGAAGACTTCCACTGGATTTTCCACTCACCCAGCCCAAACTCGTCCTTAGCCACCTGGGTCCGCCCACCTTCCTGCCTTTCTCTGGGACTTGAACCAGGAACATAGTTTTCCAGACACATGTGGCCACAATCCAGAAGCCAGCCACACTGAAACTCAGGAGTCATCATGGAGTGACTTATACTGCAAATAACAATAAATAATAGCCAGCATTTTGACAACATCTACTGTGCACCCCACACCGTTCTAAGAGCCGCAAGTCAAACCTTGCTTTAATGTTTTATCGATTGTCTAGACAAAGTGTTGGGAAAATGTTAAGCATTCAGATTAAACTTATAAGTGTGTTATGCCTGTGGTCATTTCACTGTGAATAGTGCACACACGCGTGCACAAGCACACACGCACGTGCGCGCGCGCACACACACACACACACACACACACACACACAAGCCTGGGGAAATATTCTTCCACTATTCAAAAACAATGATCTGGGGCACCTGGATGACTCATTCAGTTGCTCATCTGGTTCTTGGTTTCAGCTCAGGTCATGATCTCACGGTTTTGTGAGTTCAAGCCCCATGTCGGGCTCTGTGCTCGCAGTGTGGAGCCTGCTTGGGATTCTCTCTCTCTCCCTCTCTCTCTCTCTGTCTCTCTCTCCCTTTCTCTGCCCCTACCCCACTCACACCATCTCTGTCTCTCTCAAAATAAACAAACTTAAAAAATAATAATAACCTGATTTAGCAAAGAAGTAGCTTACGCTGTTGATTGATGAGTGAAATTCCAACATGTCTTTGTTTTCTTTCATCTTCCTCCTTCACATAAACCAGCAAAGTGTCCACCAACATTCACGTTAGATCTAGAGTGAACCACAACCATAGGCTGGCAATGGATATGAGGGTTTAGCATAAATCATCGTAAGTGTTTTGTGTGAATCAATTGTTTGTGTCGAATTTACAGTAAAGAGTATGTCTTTTTTTTTCACTTTTTTTTAATGTTTATTTTTGAGAGAGACAGAGACAGAATGAGAGTGGGTTAGGGGCAGAGAGAGAGGGAGACACAGAATCTGAAGCAGGCTCCAGGCTCTGAGCTGTCAGCACAGAGCCCGACGGGGGGCTCGAACTCACAAGCTGTGAGATCATGACCTGAGCCAAAGTCAAACGCTCAACCGACTGAGCCACCCAGGTGCCCTAGTATGTCTTTTTTCTAATGTTTATTTATTTTTGAGAGAGAGACAGACAGACAGACAGACAGACATGAGCAGGGGAGGAGTAGAGAGAGAGACACACAGAATTTGAAGCAGGCTCCAGGCTCTGAGCTGTCCACACAAAGCCCGACATGGGGCTCAAACCCGTGAACCCTGAGATCATGACCTGAGCCAAAGTTGGACGCTTAACCGACTGAGCCACCCAAGCACCCCTTATTATTTTTTTTATAAATGACGTGCTATACAATCTTTGAATCAGTAAAATTTGTGTACATATGTGTGCGTACATTTTCCCTACATCCTCTGGTGGACCCCTAAGATTTATCTTCTCATCTCTCACCGGGGGGCAGCAAAGCACAAGCTCAAGGTCTCCCGTGTCCTGCACGAAACCTCAGCGTGCCAGCTGGCTTTGGGGCTCCTTCACTCCAGTCTGGGAGTCTGTGGATTGCTCCGTTTTGTGTCAATTCAGTGATTCGTTTAAGAGGATATTTTGTTTAATATTGTATTCAGCATTCAGTTTTTAGGTTTCTCACTGGGAGATTCACTCAGGTATCTAGTCTACTACACTACCCTTTTCCATTGACACACGGGCACAGGGGGCCTGGCCAACTGAGGAAGCAGGCTTTGCTTGTTTGTGCTGTGTGTCCACTCCACAAGGATGCAGACTCAGCCATCACGACACATGCAGCAAATTAATGGACGGCACCTGATTACTGGGCCATTTCCTGTCTTCTCCTGAAACGTCTTTGGAATCGGGGTGTGAGGGTCGGGACAGCTACGTCGTTCTGTTGTGGTTTCATTTTGCAAATGGTACAGGTGGCTTTGGCTTGGGTGTGAGTTATTATTGTTGCCATCACCATTATCAACATCCTCACCATCACCATCACCATTATAATCACCACCGTCTTGGTTCTCCTCCTGTCCCATGCAGTTTGGGAAGAGCCACATTCCATGGAAGGGGAGCCGTTCCTTTTAACTGGCATCCTTGGCTGACCGGTAGCAGCTGGGCCCCTGTTTTAGTCCGTTTGGGCTGCCAGAACGAAATGTCACAAGCTGAATGGGTTAAACAATAGAAATTCGTTTCTCATGGTTCTGGAGATTGCAAGTCCAAGATCAAAGGGCTGACCAGGGGCGCCTGGCTGGCCTAGTAGGTTAAGTGTCCGACTTTTGATTTCTGCTCAGGTCATGGTCTCACCGTTCATGACTTTGAACCCCGTGTGGGACTCTGTGTTGGTGGTACAGAGCCTGCTTGGGATTCTCTCTCTCCCTCTTTCTGCCCCTCCTCCACTCATATACACACACCCTCTCAAAATAAATAAATAAGCCTTTAAAAGCAAAACAAAACAAAAACCCCACAAAGTGCCAGCCAGTTTGGTTCCTGGTGCAAGCCTTTCTGACTTGCAGAAGGTCACCTTCTCACTATGCCCTCATGTGGCAGAGAGAGAAAGAGAACTCTCTGATGTCTCCTCTTATAAGGACACTGGTCCTATAGGATCAGGGTGCCACCCTTATGACCCCATTCAACCTAACTCCAAATGCAGCCCTACTCGGAGTTAGGGCATCAACATTTGAGTCTTGGGGGGACACGAGTCAGTCTATAGCCGTCCCTCTGACCAGGAGGCCCAGCATCAGCTATAGAGTTGGACAGACCCAAGTTCAAAGCCCAGCTCTGCTACTTACTAACTTTGTAAATAAAATATTTCACCTTTCGGCCCCTCCGTTCTCTATTCTGGGAAGTAGAAATAATAAGTCCCATTTTAGAGCATTGTGATGATTAGTACATTAGCAAAAGTGTAGAAGGTAGCTTGCGCGATGCCTGGCAGATGGCAGGGGCTCAACATATACTTTTCTGGATGATGCCACTCAAAGTGTGGTCCTCGGACCAGGAGTATTGCCTGAGGTCATGACAGAAAGGCCTGAGGAGTGCCAGGCCCCGTCCCAGTCCTGACAAATCAGAATCCCTGTCTTCACAGCATTCCCAGTGATGGGACACGCATTGATGTTCCAGAGGCACGTTGAGAATGCAGTGGTATAATTCAGGGAGGCTCGGGGAGGGAGCTGGGGCCAAGCAGCCTTGTGATTGCCCTTGGCCAGTGAGGGGCCCCAAGGAATGCTGGACTGGTCACCAGCGGTTACAGAAGGCATGTCCTGGGCCAGTTCCTCTCCCGTCTGAACTCGTAGCTGTTGACAGAACCTGCTGTTTCTCATCTCTGGGTCTCCACGCCCGAAACTCTCTTCCCGGCCCTTTTCTGCCAAGCCCCGCTCTACTTATCCCCGAAAACTTGGCTCGAAGGCCACCTTCACCCAGAAGCTGTCTCTGCCCTCCCCCCATTATCTGGTTCCTTCCAGCCTTTTCACCCCATGCTTGTGCAGTGGCCACTCGCAAGGCTCCAGGGATGTGGAAAAGTCCAGACAGTTGTCAGTTAGGAGGCTGAACTTGGGATTGAATGCCTGCCTCTGTCACTTCCCAGCTCTGTGACTTTGAATGAGTCTCTGAATTTCGAGGAGTTTCACCTTCTTCATGAGTGAAATGGAGACACGGTTCTTCTGAGAGTTAAATAAGATAAAGGGCGTAAGGCAGGCAAGACTTTGCAGCTGCAACCAGGTGCCCGAGAAACATTGCCCTTCCTTATTTGCTTGAAATCAGCTTAAGTCTGACTCCAATAGACCGGAGGGGCCTTCAGTTTCAGTCCTTACCGGGGCCTCCTTCTTCCCCAACACCCCCCCCACCGACCCCCACTGCCCTCTCTGCTCACACAGTGATCTTGGCAACTTTCATGACTCGTGGAGGACGGGGGAAGGGCACTAGATCCTGAGTCCCATGCTGAACGGCACAGATTGGCATGCTTGAGCATGTAGGCTAGTGTAGTGTGGTTAAGAGGGAGGCTCTGGGGTGGGTCCCACCCCCACCACACATCAGCTGTGTGACTATGGGAAATTGGCTTAACCTCTCTGATCCTGATTCTCTCAAAATCCTCACAAGGGCCAGGGATTGTTAGCCCCATTTCACAGGAAGGCAAACTGGCTCAGAGAGGCCCAGGTCATGTGGTTGAAAGTGCTGGCGCCTGGGTGGCTCAGTCGGTTACGTGCCTGACTTGGGCTCAGGTCATGATCTCGCCGTTTGTGGGTTCGAGCCCCGCGTTGGGCTCTGTGCTGACCTCTCAGAGCCTGGAGCCTGCTTTGGATTCTGTGTCTTCCTCTCTCTCTGCCCTTCTCATGTTCATGCTCTGTTTCTGTCTCTCAATAATAAATAAACATTAAAAAAAATTTTTTTTAAGTCCTGGCAGAGGCACCCGGGTGGCTCAGTCAGTTAAGTGTCCAACTCTTGATCTCTGCTCAGGTCATGATCTCACGGTTCATGCAATCTCGGGCCCCATGTCGGGCTCCGAGCTGACAGAGCAGAGCCTGCTTGGGATTCTCACTCTCTCTGCTCCTCCCCTGCTCACACACTCTCTGTCTCAAAATAAAAATAAATAAACTCAGAAACACATTTAAAAAATAGTGTTGGCAGGGGCACCTGGGTGGCTCAGTCGGTTAAGCACCTGACTCTTGGTTCCAGCTCAGGTCATAATCTGATGGTTTGTGAGTTTCAGCCCCGCATCGGACTCTGTGCTGACAGTGCGGAGCCTGTTTGGGATTCTCTGTCTCCCTCCAACTCTACCCCTCCCCTACTCATGCTCTCTCTCTCTCTCTCTCTCTCTCTCTCTACCTCTTTCAAAGTGAATAAATAGGGGTGCCTGGGTGGCTCAGTCAGTTAAGCATCCGACTTCCACTCAGGTCATGATCTCATAGTTTGTGGGTTCAAGCCCCGCGTCGGGCTCTGTGCTGACAGCTCGGAGCCTGGAGCCTGCTTCGGATTCTGTGTCTCCCTCTCTCTCTGCCCCTCCCCTGCTCATGCTCTGTCTCTCTCTGTCTCTCAAAAATAAATAAATGTAAAAAAAATAAAAGTAAAAAAACAAAGTGAATAAATAAACATTAAAAAAACAAAAAACATCGGCAGATTCAGGATTTGAATCCCCATGTGTGTGATTCCAAACACTGCCTGTGATTTTGCATACAGCAAGCTGTTGCCCCTCCCAGACTTACCATTTTGTAGCCTCACAGTGGTGTCCTGCCCCCTGTTAGCCCGGGGCCCCTGCAATGGGTAGGGGACTATTTATTTGCAGGTTCTTGCCCCATGCTCCCTCCTCCCCTCCACCCTCTCTCGTCTTCCTCCATCCCAACCCCCAGTGCCCACCCCGTGTAGGTGGCTGGGAACAGGCTAGCTGTTCCTTAGGCGTTAGTCTCAGCTGGCTGCCTCTCCTCCCCCTCAGATCTCCCTTATCTCGGGCCATCAGAATCTCTCCTGCCTTGCCCCCCAAGCCAAGGTCACCTCCAGAGGGTTTGGCTTGCTCACTACACAGGCTCCCTTCTGCCTGGAAATGGGGGATGGTTTTAAAGAGCCAGCTCCTTTCCTTTCCGGAGTCCTCTAGTTTCCATGTCAGGGGACCATGATGTGAAGAAGGGAAAGGAGAGCGGGCCTCAAACTAGAATTTTGTCCCACGCTTTGAACCTCGCTCATTGTATAACCTTGGACTAGTCACGTCGTCTTTCTGGGCCCCAATTTCCTCAACTGGGAAGAATGTGGCTGGACCAGACACTTCTCCAAGATCTTTTCCTTCTAGGAGTGTGACTAAATCTGTGCCCTGCACGGCTTAGTGAGTTTGTGACAGGTGTGTATATATATATATAAAATACATTATAATAATTATAATACATTATATATGTATATATAATATACATATTTTTTTTTAATTAGGAATACTGGCAAGCCTGTGTCTCAGGATGAAGTCTCACAGACTGTTCAGCCCAGAGCAGGGGAAGAGAAAACCAATACCCAGGGGCCAGGAGGGAGCAGAGGCCCAAGCAGGCAGGGGGGACAAGAATCCCAGGGCTCAACTTTGGCCTGGGACCAGAATCAGAGACGGAGGTCTTGAAAGTGGGGTGCCTGAGTCCTACTCCAGAGCAATTAATCAGAACTTCTGGGGGTTGACCTGGGTATTTGTGGGTTTTTTGTTTGTTTGTTTTTTAAAGAGACTCCCCAGGTAAGTCAGCTGTGCCATGAAAGCCAAGAACCATTGTTTGGGAGCACTGGTCCTCAGACTGGAGCCCACCTCTGCATCCCTGAAAGAACTTATAACACACAACCTGCAGTTTCTGACTCAGCAGGTCTGGGATGGAGCCTGCGTGAGTCTCCGATTGCTGCGTTGTTTTAAATGAGGTAGACACACAATGTTAGTTTCCAGTGTACAACATAGTGAATCACTCCCCACATTTTGCTGTGCTCCCTGCAGGTATAGCTACCGTTTCTCTGACTTATTTCTCTAAGCCTAATGCTCTCCAGGTCCATCCTCTTGCGGCTTTAGCAAATCACCACAAACTTAATGGCTTACACAGCACAAATCTGTTACCTTACAGTGCTGGAGGTCAGGAGTTCGAAATGGGTCTCGGTGGGCTGAAATCAAGGGGCCGACAGGGCTGCATTCCCTCCGGAGGCTCTGGAGGAGGCCGGCTCCGTCACCTGTCCCAGCTTCTGGAGCCCACCTGCCTTCCTGGGCTTGCTGCCTCTCCCTCCACCCTCCTGCCCTCCATTATCACACCTCCCGCCCTGACCCTAGCACACCTGCCTCCCCATTTCACTTACAATGAACCTCTTGACTGTCCTGGGCCCACTCAAATTATCCAGGATAGTCTCCCCAGGTCAAGATCCTTAATTTAATCAACATGAGAGCCCACGTGAAGTAACATTTTCACAGACTCTGGGGAATAAGAATGGGGGGGCCGCTGAAGCCAAGGGCACACTCTACACACTGCATGTTAGCTAACTTGACAATAAATTGTATTTGAACCCTTTAAAAAAATAACAATAGGGGCGCCTGGGTGGCTCAGTCGGTTAAGCGTCCGACTTCGGCTCAGGTCGTGATCTCGTGGTCCGTGAGCTTGAGCCCCGCGTCGGGCTCTGTGCTGATGGCTCAGAGCCTGGAGCCTGTTCGGATTCTGTGTCTCCCTCTCTCTCTGACCCTCCCCCTATTCATGCTCTGTCTCTCTCTGTCTCAAAAATAAATAAACGTTAAAAAAAAAATAACAATAACGTGAGCCAGGATTCTGGATACCACAGGGCCCAATAATTTGCATTTCTCTTTTTAATGTTTATTTATTTTGAGAGAGAGAGAGGGCGCAAGTAGGGGAGAGCGAGGGAAAGAGAGAATCCCAAGCAGGCTCCATGCCACCAGCACAGAGCCTGGTGCCATGAACCGTGAGATCATGACCCGAGCTGAAACCGAGAGTCAGATGCTCAACTGACCGAGCCACCCAGGTGCCCACAAGCTTACAGGTGAGGCTGATGCCGCTGGTCTGGGAACCGTGCTTTGAGAACCACCACTTTGGAGTTTACAGGGAATGAGATCCAAATGAGGTCAAGCTGTCCCGAGAAGAGGGTGTCTAGGGAGGGGTAGAGATGGGTAAGGAGGGTTTTGGCTGACATGGGGGAGACGATTTCTCTTATGCTGTTCCTATCCCGAGTCCAGGAAAGCCTCCAGGAAACGCATAAAAAGACATTCTAAGTAAGATCGGTGTTTCCTTTGGGTGTGACCCTGGGGACCCACCCCAAAGCGGGAGCAAGTAGGCTCAGCCAATTTAAGTCATAGGTGGGAGAGAAGTTTTCGAAATCTTTCTTCACACGCCCGAGATGCTGCATATGGGCCCCCACGGGACGGAGCCGTGTAGATAGTAGCCCAAAGGCATCACTCTGTCCCGGTGGCACTCAGAAGTGTCACCTCCCTACAAACTGATACCTTTAGGACCTACAGCCTGGAGCGCTCCCATCCCCTCTCTGATCCTATGGCACTGTAACCTCCCCCTAAATCTCTTCTTCTTTCCCTTCTCTTCCCTTCCTCTCGCCCCCTACCAAGTCCTGTCCAACCTCCAGGAAAGACTTTCTTCTGGGACACTTCACAAAGTCCCTTCCAGGTTTTACCATGTCCCCCAGTTGTCCAACCTTTTCCCTGACAACTGAGACAAGGGCTCATTTCATTATTGTTTGTTTGTTTTTTACTTATTTGTATTAGGTCTGGGTTCAGAAAGGTCTTGAATCAGACCCCCCCTCCCGCCGCCCTGTGACCCACATCTCCCGTGCATGAACTGCCCAGCTAAAAGGGGGCTGTCTGATCCAAACTCTTCAATTCAGCCAGAGAAAACGTGCCAAGGCCCCCAGTTTGTCAGCAGCAGGAAAAAAGTTTGTGTTCCTGACTCCTGGACCAGTGCCCTTTTAGAACCATCTTCCTTTCGTTCTGGGGATCAAACCTGAACTATCGCTAGGGTGACCCTAGCTATCACCCAAAACAGAGTGAGAGAGGGCATTATTAATAATTACACCAGGACAGCAGGTGTAAACAGGACTGCCCTGGGCAAATGGGACACATGATCATTCTAGCATGACATCTGAATGCCACCCACTTGCCCACCGGGAAAGCTTCTCTAGCCTTATGACTAAAGAGACCATGAGAACTTGTTCTCACTCTCCACACCCAGTGAGGGGCCGGAGGACCAAGCAGCCTTGAGGGTCTGGCCTTCCCAGAGATTTTCTGGGTGCTCCGCAGGTGACCTCCCTAACCCACCCGGAGCTGTGTATACATAAACAGAGGCCCCATTTTACGGTCCCTGCCTAGCAGAGGGTAAGTGCCCTGCCAAGCCCAGTAGAACTCTGATATCTGGTGCTTCCCTCTAGGTCATACCCACTGAATCAAAGTTCCATGTTGTAGAGTTTGAGTCTGCTAGAGCCGCTTTATTTATATATATATTTTTTAATTTTTTTTAATGTTTATTTTTGAGGAGAAAGAGACAGAGCATGAGCAGGGGAGGGGCAGAGAGAGAGGGAGACACAGAATCCGAAGCAGGCTCCAGGCTCTGAGCTGTCAGCACAGACCCCGATGCAGGGCTCGAACTCACAAACCGTGAGTGAGATCACGACCTGAGCCAAAGTTGGATGCTTAACCGACTGAGCCACCCAGGCACCCCCAAGAACTTCTATTTTTTTTTTTAATATTATTATATGTTTCATGTTTGAACAGGCAGCACATTCACTGGAAAAGTATTAAAGGCACACAGTGAAAGTCTTCCTCCTGCGGACCTCCCCTCTCTTACTTCTCAGTCCTCACCTCCACTCTCAACACTCTTCTTAGGAGTGACTTGTTATTTGTAATTCTTTTGCTATTCTAGTTCCACTGCCTTTCCAAATAAACTTTAAAATGAGCTTGTCAGGGGACGAGCCTGGGTGGCTCAGTCAGTTAAGTGTCTGACTCTTGATTTTAGTCAGGTCATGATCTCAGTTTATGAGTTCGAGCCCCCGCGGCCGGGGGCTCTGGGCTGACAGCGCACAGCCTGCTTGGGATTCTCTCTCTCCCTCTCTCTCTGCCCCTCCCCCACTTGCACTCTCTGTCTCTCTCTCAAAATAAATAAACTTAAAAAAAAACCCTATAGCTCCCTTTAAAAAAAAAAAAAAAAAAGATCGGCTTGTCAGTTTCTACAAAAAAAAATGCTGATGGAATTTTTGGCACAATTGCATTGAATCTACAGATCCATGCGGGGAGAATTTTATTAAGCCCAGATTCCAAAACACGAACATGGTCTATCTCCCCGTGTTTTGGACTTTCTTTGGTTTCTTTCACCAATGTGTTGTAGTTTTCAGCATACATATCTTGCACATATTTTGTTAGATTTCTACCGAAGTATTTCCTGTTTTCTGTTGCTACTGTAAATGATGTTTTCAATTTTTTTCAATTTCCTCTTGTTTATTGCTAATATATAGAAATAAATTTGAGTTTTGTTTATTGACCTTGCATCCCGTGACCCTGCTAAAACTCACTTATTAGTTAACATGTATTAGTTAACACATAATAACACTAATGTTTTAATATTAGTGACAATCGCCATTCCTGAGCCATTCCTGCATATACCCCCCCTTTTTTTTGCTCTAGTGTGTATTACTCTCTAGCACTTTATAATTTATCTACTTTGTTTAACGTTTGTCCTCCCCAACCCATATCATTAGAAGGTAAGATTTGGAAGAGCAGAAATTTTTGTGTTTTACTCACTGATTCCTTTCTTTCTTTTTTTAAAATTTTTCTGTTTTATTTTTTATATTTGAGAGAGAGACAGAGAGAGAGAGAGCAAGTAGGGGAGGGGCAGAGAGACAGAGACAGAATCCGAAGCAGGCTCCAGGCTCTGAGCCGTCAGCACAGAGCCTGACGTGGGGCTCGAACTGACACACCGTGAGATCATGACCTGAGCCGAAGTCGGACGCTTTACCAACTGAGCCACCCAGGCGCCCCCTCACTGGCTTATTTCTTAGTGCATAGGAAGCACTGAGTACATAGCACTTAATACACACCATTTGATGGAACGAATCAGTGAGTAGTGGCCTCCTACAGAATAAGTGGGCCACATTGAGAGAGAAAATTCTTCTTGCCACCTAAGGTATCCCCTGAGGTGTGGGGGATCAGAGAGAAGATTCCATCCTCAGCAGACCAGGTCGGTTAGACAAGGTGACCTTTAAGCTCTTTTCCAGCTTCCTGAAAACAACTGTGAAACTTGCCTGAGTTCCAGAACGGGAGTACAAACACCGTGTGCCTGACCGGTGTGGGGGGCAGGTGTGTGCTGTGCGGTGTAGCACAGGGAGGGCCGGGTGACTCTGGACGAGGCAGGGGATTCCAACAAGTTGATCTGTCTGCGAGAAGCATCTTCCCGTTCCCCGGGCGTGCGCCGCACGGAACCAGCACCCAGGAACTGCTTACCCACAGCGGCTGCTCAGGACCACAGAAGCGGGGAGAAGGCTAGCTCTTAGGGACCCCGCGTGCCCTCTTTACTGAAGGCGTGAGCGTCTCCTTTGCTTCTCCACGAAGCCTGTCAGGAGGGGAAGAAGTGGGTGGGTCCTGTTCACTGCTCCTTCTCCCCTCCAGAGCCTCCCTCGGTGCCTGAACAGTAAGGGATCCCTAGCACCCGGGTGGCTCAGTAGGTGAGGCATCCAACTTTGGCTCAGGTCATGATCTCACAGTTCACTTTGTGAGTTTGAGCCCCACGTCAGGCTCTGTGCTGACACCTCAGAGCCTGGGGCATGCTTCAGATTCTGTCTCCCTCTCTCTTGGCCCCTCCTGCACTCGCTCTCTCTCTCTCTCTCTCTCAGAAGTAAATAAACATTAAAAAATTTTTTTAATTGAAAATTATATTTTGGGAAAAAAATAAAAATAAAAATTATATTTTGGGGCTCCTGGGTAACTCAGTCCATTGAGCGTCCGACTTCAGCTCAGGTCATGATCTCGCGGTTTGTGCACTCAAGCCCCACGTCCTGCTCTCTGCTGTCAGTGCAGAAGCCCAATGCAGGGCTTGAACTCAGGAACCATGAGACCATGACCTGAGCCAAGATCAAGAGTCGGACACTCAACAGACTGAGCCACCCAGTGTCTGTGTGTTTTAAAAATGACACTGTGAGGGCTGTTGCACCTTCCCCAAAGTTGTTTTTTAACAGTAAAAAACTGGGGGGTGGGTTTTGTTTGTTTCCAAAAATATTTTCTATATTGAAACGTGTTCACACACACACACACACACATATACATATACATTCTAGAATGATGTGCAACGAAATGTTGACAACGGTTATCTCTGGGATTTCGGGTCATGTTTGTATTCTTTCCTTTGTTTCTATTTGCCATAATGTGCTTTCTTTCCTTTATATTCAGAAAGAACAAGACTGCTATTGTCACCTTATGAAAACATTAAATTAAGTGAAAGCACATTTCCCTGTAAGAATACAGCTCGGAAATTACGTGAATCAAGTAGAAATGAACAAGGGCTTGGGGCGCCTGGGTGGCTCAGTCAGTTAAGCGTCCGAGCTCTGCTCAGGTCATGATCTCGCGGTTCGTGAGTTCAAGCCCCGTGTCGGGCTCCGTGCTGACAGGGCAGAGCCTGGAGCCTGCTTCAGATTCTGTGTCTCCCTCTCTCTCTGCCCTTCCCTGACTCGTGCTCTTTCTCTCAAAAATAAATAAACATTAAAAACAATTTTTTTTCAAATGAACAAGAACCAGATCTAATAGCAATCACCACCACTGAACTCTCCCTCGGCTCCCAGAGCTGGGCCGCTCTCACCCATAAACCCCATTGTAACCTGTGCCATCGCAAGCCCCAGCTCTGACACTCAGCAACCACCGGCTTGGGGGGCCCCTCTCCCTGGGCTGGGCCTGGGGGTGCAGGGAGGGACCTCGGAGCAGCCCCGGTCCCAGCTTCCGGGAAGCCTGGGGGATTGTTGCTATGGACGAACAACTGTCTATGGAGCAGGGGTGAGCTTTGGGTACCTGTGTAAGTTCTGGGCACAGAAGTCCCTGCCTCCTACCCTCTTCCCTTCCTTTCTCCTTCTTCCACTACCCCCTCCATCCTTCCTTCTCGCTCCTACTTCCCTACCTCTCTCTTCCTTCCTCTCTCCCTCCTCCCATTGTCTTTCCCTCCATTCCTTCCTCTTTCCCTCCACATCTCTGAGCCCCTGTCAGGCAAGAGAGACACCATGATGAATCACCCACTGTTGCCCCTCAAGGGATCTGCGGTCTGGAGAGGGAAACAGCTGGGTCCAGGGTGCCTTGTGCTCAGAGCCCTGAGGGAGAGCTGTCTGGAGCAGGTAATACCTGTGCTGAATCCTGACGGATTCAGAGGAGCTGGTCAGGAAAGAAAATGGACAAGAGTCAACCCTCCTGGGCAAATCTGTTGTTGCTTCAGTTTCCTAACCGGCCTCCACAGGACCAGCCCTGCCCAGAAGCCCTCCTTGGTGGGGACAGACTCCCTAGACGCTTCGTGCCACCGACTACTGGCAATGTATCTCACCTGGCCCGGCAACGGTGGTAGGCCATCCCTCCAGGGTTAGGCTCAGCCTCGGCCCATAAATCCAGCTGACTCAGAAATTGCCTTTGTGCTCAGGACTTCCCAGTAGGGGCCTGTCCCACCGCTCCTGCCGGGTCATGCCCAAGTTCCGCGTTCTCACTGCCGGTTTGGCAATTCTTCCTGATTTGGAGCCCAGATCCTTCCTGCTGCTTTTAATCCAGGGTCATTTGCTTTATCCCCAAGGATTTAAAAAATGAAGATTAAAATCTCGTCTTCTCGCTCTGTTGGCAAACAGCTCTTCATGTGCTGGACAGGTGTGATTAGGTAGGTCTCTGTCACTGCTCAGCTCCTGGAGCCACATTAAGCCGAGACGGGAGGGAGCAGGAAGGTGTTCAGAAATCTTTCTCACTGCTCTCACTTCTGCCAAGGGCCCCTCCTGGGCACGCCGATCCACCTGCCATGTTCGGATTATAAGCTGTTAAAAGACCCAATCGGGGGTTATTAGCCCTCGTGGATAAAGCCACTGCCCTCCCCATGTTTCTCTTGGTTTTGAAAGGTGTTTCATGGGAACACAGGTATAGGGGAGGTTGGTTTCAGGATGAGTCACCTTTGAAAGCGACTCCAGACATGGGAGCTGGAGATCGGGATAAGAGGTTTGGAGCAAGAGAGAGGAAAGAGACCCATTGAACTGTTTAAAGAAAGGAGAACAAATAAATATGCATGGTTGTGTGATAAGAAATAAAATTGCAGGGGCGCCTGGGTGGTTCAGTCGGGTAAGCGTCCGACTTCGGCTCAGGCCATGATCTCGCGGCTTGTGAGTTTGAGCCCCGCATCGGGCTCTGTGCTGACAGCTCGGAGCCTGGAGCCTGCTTCAGGTTCTGTGTCTCCCTCTCTCTCTGCCCCTCCTCTGCTCGTACTCTCTCTCTCTCTCTCAAAAAATTAACAAAACATTAAAACAAAGAAATAAGATTGTAATAAATTCTACTCAAAAAAGGAGAGAGAGAGAGATTGGCAGAGAAGCTGCTGGAGGCAATGAGAAGGGACCATCCGCCATGGAGAAGGATGCAAAAACATCTGGGAGAGTTGCCCCGGGGCAGACAGAGGGACCCTGGGCTGAAGCAGTGTCTACAGGATGATCTAAGGTTGGGGAATGTGAAAGACTTTGGGGCCTTTATTTCTCTCCTTCCTTGATTCTATGATCACTGATGGCCCATCTCAAAGTCCTTGAGTGCATCCTGAATGCTCTGCAGCTCCAGAGACCAGCCCACCTTAATCTCCCCTAAAGGGAGTTGGGGGTAGAGGAATGTACCCAGGTCTTCAAACTGTCCCAACCCCAGGCACAGACCAGCCTCACTGCTCATGGCCCCTCCACCAGGTCCCAGATCCCCAAGGCCAGAAACCAACTAGGGAGACAGATCCATAAACGTCACCTTGTGAGACTTACATGATGGTGTGCTAAGAGCAATCTCAAGTTCATTCATTCATTCAATACTTCCTGTGTGCTACCTTATGCCGGCCCTGCTCTAATCTCTGAGGATAGAGTTGAGCCAGACAAAAATCTCTGCCCTTTGGAGCTTACATTTTTTTTCTTCTGTATTGAGGAATAATTTACGTACAGTGAAATATATTAATCCTAAATGTAAAGCCTGATAACTTTTTAGAATTATATACATCCGAGTACTCACCACCCCCAATCCATAACTGCCTCCCCCTCGCCAACATAACCATTCCCCTGACATTTTTCACCATCAATGAAATTTGCCTGTCTTTACACAGCAAAGGAAACAATCGACAAAACTAAAAGGCAACATACGAATGGGAGAAGATATTTGCAAATGACATACCTGATCAAGGGTTAATATCCAAAATATATAAAGAACTTATGAAACTCAACACCCCAAAAATGAATAATTCAATTAAAAAATGGGCACGCTTGAGGTTCTCTGTCTCCCTCTCTCTCTCCCCCTTCCCTGCCTGCTCATGCACGCACACTCTCTCTCTCAAAGATAAACTTTTTTAAAAAAAAATGGGCAGGGGCGCCTGGGTGGCGCAGTCGGTTAAGCATCCGACTTCAGCCAGGTCACGATCTCGCGGTCCGTGAGTTCGAGCCCCGCGTCGGGCTCTGGGCTGATGGCTCAGAGCCTGGAGCCTGTTTCCGATTCTGTGTCTCCCTCTCTCTCTGCCCCTCCCCCGTTCATGCTCTGTCTCTCTCTGTCCCAAAAATAAATAAACGTTGAAAAAAAAAAATGGGCAGAAGACATGAACAGACATTTCTCCAAAGAAGACATGTGGATGACCAACAGACACATGAAAAGATGCTCAACATCACTCATCATCAGGGAAATGCAAATCAAAACCACACTGAGAGGTCACCTCACACCTGTCAGAATAGCTAAAATCAACAACACCACAAACAACAGGTGTTGGCGTGGATGTGGAGAAAGGGGAACCCTCGTGCACTGTTGGTGGGAATGCAAACTGGTGCAGCCACTCTGGAAAACAGTGTGGAGGTTCCTCAAAACGTTAAAAATAGAACTACCCTATGACCCAGCAACCACCCTACTGGGTATCATCTACAAAAATACTAATTCGAAGGGATATATGCACGCCTGTGTGTGTGTGTGTGTGCATTATTTACAATAGTCAAATTCTGGAAGCAGCCCAAATATCCATCAATAGATGAATGGATAAAGAAGATATGATATATGTGTGCGTGTGTGTGTGTGTATAATGTGGAATATTATATATATATTTTTTATTCAGCCATAAAAAGAATGAAATCTTGCCACTTGCAACAACATGGGTGGAACTAGAGTGTTATGCTAGGCAAAATAAGTCAGTCAGAGAAAGACATATACCATTTGATTTCACTCATATGTGGAATTTAAGGAACAAAACAAATGAGCAAAGGGGAACAAAAGAGAGAGAACGGCAAACCAAGGAACAGATTCTTAACTATAGAGAACAAACTGCTGGTTACGTGAGAGGAGGGGGGTGGGGGATGGGAACTACAGAGGGCACTTGTCGCGATGAGCATGGGGTGATGTAGGGGAACTGTCGCATCGCTCGCACTGTGTGCTATCAGGAATTTAGATAAAACCTTAAAAAATCTTTGCCTGTCTTCAAAATGTATGTAAATGGAGTCGTCAGGCACGTACTGGCTCCTGACTTCTTTCATTTGTTTGTGAGAGCCATCCAGGTTGACTGCGTGTGTCAGTAGTTACTGAGTTTTTATTTCTGCACAGTATTCCATTGTGTAAATAATCCGCAACTTGTTTATCTATTCCCTGAGTGATGGGCATTTGAGTTATCTACGGTTTGACATTTTTGTGAATAAAGTTGCTCTGAACATTCTTGTCTTTGGTGGACATTTACGCTCATTTCTCTGGAGTATATCCAGTGGTGAACCTAGAGTATCTGACCCTTGGAATGAATTTTTTTTTTTTTTTTTTTTTTTTTAGGAAGAGAGCAAGTGGGAATAGGGGAGGGGGCAGAGGAAGAGATAGACAGGGAGGGAGAGGGAGAGAGAGAGAGAGAGAGAGGGAATCTTAAACAGGCTTCATGCTCAGCACACAGCCCGATGTGGGGCTCGATCCCACAACCCTGGGATCGTGACCTGAGCTGAAATCAAGAGTCAGATGCTCAACCAACTGAGCCACTCAGGTGCCCCATGGAATAGATCCTCTGTAATGCTCCCAGCCCTCGATACAGCAAAATTGTTTTCAGCAATAATAATGAAATTGATAATACTAATAATAATGGCAAGAAAGGAGACAGTGATATTTTATTTTATTGTACTTCATGTACGTGTAATCACACTGGCAAAAAAATGAAAAGAAAATATTACCATACCCAAAAAAGGATTAATACTTTTAAAGTATGTTAACTTTTTAATTATTTATTTTTTATTATGATTATTTTTTAAATTTACATCCAAGTTAGTTAGCATATAGTGCAGTAATGATTTCTGGACTAGAAATCATTGACTCATCCCCTCCTCAATGCCCTCCTCAATGCCCCTTGCCCATTTAGCCCATCCCACCACCCACAGCCCCTCCAGAAACCCTCAGTTTGTTCTCTGTATTCAAGAGTCTCTTGTGTTTTGCCCAGTTGTTATATTAGTTTTGCTCCCCTTCCCTTATGTTCACCTGTTTTGTATCTTAAGTTCCACATATGAGGGAAGTCATGTGATATTTGTCTCTCTCTTGACTAATTTTGCTTAGCATAATATGCTCTAGTTCCATCCATGCTGTTGCAAATGGCAAGATTTCATTCTTTTTGAGTAATATTCCATTGTGTGTGTGTGTGTGTGTGTGTGTGTGTGTGTGTATATATATATATATATATATATATATATATATATACATATACATACCACGTCTTCTTTACCCATTCATCCGTCGATGGACATTTCAGCTCTTTCCTAAAGTGTGTTAACTTTTTAAAAAGAAGACCAAAACTTTTATCAGTTTATACTCTGTTTTACTGTTCTCAATTTTAAACACAAAAATGCCAGTAATCCCATAAAATGAAAGAACTAAAGTACCTTAGGTTCTGCTTCTTTGTCTTTAAAATCATGCTGCTATGGGGCGCCTGGGTGGCGCAGTCGGTTAAGGTCCGACTTCGGCCAGGTCACGATCTCGCGGTCCGTGAGTTCAAGCCCCGCGTCGGGCTCTGGGCTGACGGCTTGGAGCCTGGAGCCTGTTTCCGATTCTGTGTCTCCCTCTCTCTCTGCCCCTCACCCGTTCATGCTCTGTCTCTCTCTGTCCCAAAAATAAATAAGCGTTGAAAAAATAAATAAATAAAATAAAAGCATGCTGCTACCCTTATTTCAAATACACAGTCAAGTGCAGGAGTCTGTCATACCATGGGGACTGGAGACAGGAGCTGTAATCTGAAAAGGACTGAATGGTTCCCAACCTTTAGGAAAATGATCCTCAAAATGAATGCAGGTACAATGGAATATGACTCAGCCATAAAAAGGAATAAAGTCATCATCCATGTGACAACATGGAGGAACCTGGAAAACCTTGGACTAAGTGAAATAAACCAGACACAAGAGGGCCAATCCTGTAGGATTCCTCTTATACCAGGTACCTCGAGTCGACAAGGTCATAGAGACAGACAGTATGTGAGAGGTTACCAAGGGACAGGGGGAGGGGAGGTGGGGGGGTTAGTGTTTCATGGGTAGAGCTTCCGTTCGGGAAGATGAAAAAATCTGGAGGTGGAGGATGGTGATGGTTGCACAAATGTAATTAATGTCGCTGAATTGTACGTTCAAACACAGTTTTGGTTTTCAATGGCAAATTGTAGATTGCACATATTTGACCACAATCAAAAGAAAAAGTGTCATTAAATAAATACATAAATGCACAAAGCCCATGTGTCTCGGGGGCCAAGTGCATAACCAGACATCCTCTAAATCAACTTCCATAAAGAATGCAATGCTTACGAAAGCATTCATTTGCATGCTGTAAAAATGTTAATTTGAGACCATTTTTAAAACTCAGTGGTGCCGTCAGTGAAGCATCCGACTTCAGCTCAGGTCATGATCTCATGGTTTTGTGGTTTTGAGCCCCACATTGGGCTCCACGCTGACAGCGTGGAGCCTGCTTGGGATTCTCTCTCTTTCCCTCTCTCTCTGCCCCTCCCCCACGTGTGGTTTCTCTCTCTCTCTCTCTCTCTCTCTCTCTCCCTCCCTCAAAAATAAACAAACAAATAATGGTAATTATAGCAATTGTTTAGAACTTAGACCAAAAAAGATGTGGGGGGGTGGCACATTTTATCATCTTTTGGCATTGCTGGTCCTGGTGCACAGATAATAAAAAGCAGATTGACTTTTTTTTTTTTTTTAAGTAAACTCCACCCCCAACGTGGAGTTCAAACTCATGATCCTGAGATCAAGAGTCCCATGGTCTACTGACTGAGCCCGCCAGGATCCCCCAAAACAGACTGACTTTTAGTCATTTGCATTCTGTCCTAAATTCTCTGCAACAACATACTCCCTTATTGGCCGCACACTGACTGAACTGCAGCTACCCCCTCACTTTGGATATATGCCTAGGAGTGGAATTTCGAGACAAAGACTAGGGGTATATTTTCTTTTGACTGATTTACTCTCCCCTCGGGCAAGGCATGAGCGCTCCCCGATGCTCCACATCCTTGACAGCTTTTCTTATTGCTGATTGCTTCAATTTGAGTCATTCTGATGAGTATTATAGAATCTCATTGAAGTTTTATTTTGCGTTTCCCTGAGGACTAATTGTGTTGAGAGCCTTGCCATATGCTTACAAGCCCTTTACATAGCCTCTTTTTCAAGACTTTTGCCCACATTTTTGTTTGTTTGGTTTTCCTTTTCTTACTGATTTGAAAGAGATCTTTACATATTAAGGACACAAGTCCTTTGTCTAAGGTATATATTGTGAAAGTCTTCTCTTGCCCTTTTACTCTCTTAAATGGCATTTTTTGATAAACAGAGGTTTTTATTTTAATGAAGTCCAATTTACCAATTAAAAAAGTGCTTTTTATGTCCTGCTCAAAAGTTCTTTGCCTGTTTGTGAAGATTCCCTCCTGTGTTTACTTCCAGAAGCTTTATTGGTTTAGTTTTCACATTTAGGTCTGCGGTCCATCTTGAACTAATGTTTATGGCATGAGGAAGGGATCAGAGCTCACTTTTTTTCCCCTTCGGAGTAGGCATAAAAACTTTGTGTTCCCCACAGAATTGCAGAAGCAATTCTACACCATATATATATGGATCTACCATGAACAATTTTTGTTTGTTTGTTTGTTTGTTTGTTGTTTCTTTTTTTACCATGAACAATTTTAAAGATACCACTTTCTAGATCCTCAACCTCCCTAGGTCCTCCTTTCTTTATTTTATTTTATTTTTTAAACTTTTTTAAATGTTTATTTATTTATTTTTTTGAGAGACAGAGAGAGACAGAGCACGAGTGGAGGAAAGGCAGAGAGAGAGGGAGATACAGAATCCAAAGCAGGCTCCAGGCTCCGAGCTATCAGCACAGACCCCGATGCGGGGCTCAAACCCACAAACCGTGAGATCGTGACCTGAGCCGAAGTCAGACGCTTAACTGACTTAGCCACCCAGGTGCCCCTAGGTCCTCCTTTCTAAAATGAATCTATTTGTGGGGCGCCTGGGTGGCTCAGTCGGTTGGGCGTCCGACTTCGGCTCAGGTCATGATCTCGCGGTCCGTGAGTTCGAGCCCCGCGTCGGGCTCTGTGCTGATAGCTCAGAGCCTGGAGCCTGTTTCGGATTCTGTGTCTCCTTCTCTTTCTGACCCTCCCCCGTTCATGCTCTGTCTCTCTCTGTCTCAAAAATAAATAAACGTTAAAAAAATTTATTTTATTTTTTTTAATTTTCTTAATTTTATTTTTATTTTATTTTCATTTTATTTAATGAATCTATTTGCCTCTGTCATCAAACATCAAGCCAGTTTTCCTTTGTTCTCTCACTTACCTTTCCAAGTAGGGTTCCCTTTTCACTCCACCCCACTCTGACCATGGTGCATCATCTAGATGTGTGCAAACCACTGGGGACCTAAATAAACAAAGGGGCAATTAGAACGTATGCGCTCCTGAGGGAGAGACCCCTTCAAAAAAGCACACTGAACATCAGCCGTAAATATTAAAGGGGCGGCATCTTATTCCATCGAAGGGACAAATTCTAGGTGATGAGGCATCTATTTAGCTTAGAATTAGAATATGGAAGTGAGATAGTTGCCACCAGCCTATGCATTAATACATCTGTTTGAAGTGAAAACTGTATCCAGATTTTCCTTGGACAGATAGTCTAACTGGGTTGACTGGTTTGACAATGAATTCTGGCTTTGCCAGTTCGCTTATATGGCAGAACTTTCCCATAAATTAAATCAACCAAATTTGTAACTCTGAGGTTCTGAAGAAAATATATACAACATGCAGGAAACGATATTTTTGCAGCTATTAAAATTATGCTTAGGGGGCGCCTGGGTGGCTCGGTCAGTTAAGCATCCAATTCTTAGTTTCAGCTCAGGTCACAATCTCACAGTTTTGTGAGTCGGAGCCCCGCATCGGGCTCTGCACTGACAGTGTAGAGCCTGCTTGGGATTCTCTGCCTCCCTCTCTCTCTCTCTCTCTCTCTCTCTCTCTGCCCCTCCCCACCTCGTGCTGTCTCTGTCTCTCCCAAAATAAACAAAAATAAACTTAAAAAGATTGTGACCAAAAATTTAGATGTCAATTTAAAAATATGAGAGTATGTCGTTTTCCAGAATCCTTTTAGGGGGTGCACAAGCACGAAAGTTTGAAGAAACCTGATCTAGAGGGCAGTGGTTCTCAACTCCTGGTTACAATTGGAATTACTTGGGGAATTTGAAAGAGGATGATAAATCAAAGGAGTTGGGAGTGAGCACTTTTTAAAAGCTCCTTAGGTGATTCAAAGAGCAACCAGGCTGAGAACCACTGGTTTCCTCCTCCACCCCGCTCTGTTCCACTCAATCTAAACCTTTTCCTCTTCCTCCCCGCCCAGCACCCAAGGCTATCTCCCTGACCCACACCCATGTCTCGCTCCAAGAATAGATAGTGCCTCTTGGACATTTACATGTCCAAATACAACCTGTCCTAAACCAGGCTTGGCAACAATTTGGATTATGCATCAGTAAAAAATGCGGGGATGTACACCTCAGAATATGTGTATTAAAAATAAACCATAAATATATGTTAATATGTTAGGCCCACCATTAAATGTCTATAAAATAGAAGTATGAGACTAAAAAGGAATATAAATACAAGTTCTAATATTTTCTCTCCACGTCCTATGGATGACCTCTGTGCTTTTGCACATGCTGGTCCCTTTTCCTAGAATTCCCTTCCCTTGTCTTTCTATGAACCTCCATTCATCCTTCAAGACCCAGTATGTATAACTCCTCTGAGACTCCACCACAGACACTTCCTATCTCCAATGGTGCCCCCAGGAGGCTCTCTATAGGCCTCTGTCTTTTCTCTACAGGCCTCTGTCTTTGCACCTGCCATACTATATTAAGGCATGCGGATGTCTCTCTCCCCTGGGGGCTCAGGAAAACATCGAGAGCAGCACCCAGCATAGGACCTGGCTCATGACAGGTTTGCAATAAATGTGTGTTGGATGATAAAGTGAGCAAAGAGGAGGTGGTCAAAATATCTAACGATCAGGGTAGCAGCAAAGGGTGGGGGGGGTGGGGTTGGAGGAGGTGGTGGGAGCGGAGAGGAGGTTCTGGAGGGTCCCCATTAGAAGAGTGTTGACGTTTCAGCGGCTGGTTTGGGGGAAGCCCGGGGTCCAGGTCAGCACTCCGGTTTGGCCACACCACTGCCTTCTGGCCGCACTTTAGTGCCAATGGCAAATTCCCAGAGGCCTGGCTGTCCAAGGACTCAGGGACTATTTAAAATTGTCTGGAGAGCAGTACCTCCATTTAGGCCGCAGAGAGAACTCCAGCCGCCCCCGTGGGGATGGAGGGGTCGACCCCGTGCAAGATCTCTCCCTTCCTCTCACTGTCTGGAAGGCCAGGCCTGGCCAGGAACCCTGAGGCCACTGACACTCCTCAAAGCACATTGCACGTTGGGGCCCCTGGGGCGCCGGCCTGGGAGACCTCCCCCAGGGGGCCGAGGGTGATGAACAGGGCTCGGCCTGTCTCTGTCCGTCTCGTCTGTCCCGGTGGGGCTGCCACGCACTGGACTCCCCACAGAGAGCAGCAGCGCAGCTGCGGAGGCAAGGGCAGCGGGAGGACAGAAGCCACGTCCAGCCCTCCCGCCCCCAGCCCTGCTCCGGAGGAAGCTGCAGAGGTAGTACAGAGCTCACGCAGGGCTTAGCCACCTGCTCACCTCCGGAGCAGGGGCACGGCGCTCCGGCCAGGAGCAGGGCTGGGCCAAGAGCTGCCTTTTCAGCGCGTAGGTGCTCGGCCCCATTGTCTGGCAACATCTGGAGACATCTCCAGCTGTTTCAACTAGGAGCGGAGGGTGCTATCGGCACCGGCATCAGACAAACACACGAGCAGAACATCCCTCCCGCGTGGTCAGCCACTGTGAGGAGGTGACACTGTAACACCCGGAGCTCCCAGTTCACAGAGCTGCCGCCGTGACCACGTCTGCTTCCGCCTTGCCCTGAACCCCTGCAATCTGGCTGCGAGTCTTTGGGTCCTGTAGCCACAACAGACTCTGCAGTGATGCGAGCTGACTCCCATGAACCGTGTGCACTGGAAACACAGGGACCCCGTCTTCAGGTGTCCGCGCCTCGTCTAGGGAGGGAGGGAGTGGGTGCTGGCAGGGGGTGGGTGCTGAACACATATGTGCTGGCCTCTAGACCGTAGGGAACACAGAGGGCCCCGTGGGGCATGCGGAGTGTGAACTGTAATCGGGCAGAGGGTGTGTGGGAGACTCCCCTTGAGCCTATGACTCCGGGCTTGCGCCCCAGGCCTTGGGGAGGCACACTGGAGACTTCCAATGACAGCCCCGCAGGGCTTTCCTCCAAACTTCTTGTTTACAAATTTGCAAGCCTACAGAAAAGTTACAAGAATTAGTACAATGCACACGCATGTACCCTTCACCTGGATACACCACTTTGGCCCCCTCTCTCTGTACGCATACGCGCACACTACAGCTCAGGTCAAGATCTCACGGTTCGTGGGTTCAAGCCCCGCGTCGGGCTGTGTGCTCACAGCTCACAGCCTGGAGCCTGCTCCCGGATTCTGTGTCTCCCTCTCTCTCTGCTCCCCCTCCCTGCTCGTGCTCTGATTCTCACAAATAAATAAATATTTTAAAAAAAAAGAAAAAGAAGAAGAAGAACCCAGGCCAGTCGTCTTGCAGGACGTCCCTCGATTTGGGTCTGTCTGCTGTTTCCGCGTGATTAAATTGACAGTAAGTGTTTTTAGCAGGCGTAGCGCGGACGACATGCTGTGTCCTTGTCGGAGCAGCCCTCCAGGCCGAGTGAGTGAGATGTCTAGTTTCCCACTATTGGTGGCCTTACTTTCGATCCCACAAGAGGTCACAGAGGGGAGGACTTTGCAGAAAGGCCTGCATCCTGTCCCTTCCCGGCAGGCTGGCCACACCGGAGACCTCCCCATGGGCGTGGGGCGGTGGTACAGTCTGAGGCTCTAAGAGAATGAAGAAAGAGGATGAGTGGCCAGAACTGCTTCCCGGGGCTCCAAACCGCGCTCCCAGAGCCCCGTGATTCCGGGGAGGGCGGGGCACTCGCTCTCGGGGGGGTGGGCGGGGGGGCGGGGGAGGGGGGCAGGCTTTTCAAAGAGCACCAAAGAACAATGCCATCATCCGCCATCCAAGAAGCCACCCCTGGTTATATTTATGACCCTACGACTCGCAAGGGACTTTCCCATTCATTTCCCATGGCATCGGAGAGCACCTGCCACACTGTGTGAAAAGCATCGTGTGAAAGCCTTAGAGTCATTCAGACCTAACCACCCCGGGAGGCTGCTGGCACACCACTGTGTGGGTGGGAGAATGGAGTCACAGAGTGGTGAAGCCGCTTGCCCAAGTACACCCAGGTGGCAGCTCTCAGGACCCGGCCCCTTTGAACTTCTGGGCCGAGGGGCTAAGCATCTGGGTGCTGTGCTGTGAGCATGACAGCAGGTGGGAGCGGAGAGCAGGACAGACACAGAGGCACCCATTTGCAGACGGAGCCAACAAGGCCCGGACGGGCCGTGTGCACCAGCGAATCTGTGGGACTGGGACCGGCCCCAAGAACTCATGAGTCCTGGGCTGCTGGTGCCCTTGCCGCAACCTCAGGCTGGACGTGGGACCGAGGCCAAAGCTGCCAAAGGTGCTGGGACCATCTGCCCAGAGGGATGGGCACAGAGAAGGGCAATGACAGTGACTGTCTCTGCATAGCTCCCTCTCCTGTGCAGGGACAGCAGAGGCCACCGTGCCTGGGACAGGGACACCCTGACCCCAAACAGGACAATCTGAATCACCTCTGCCCCAAACCACACCACCACCACCCACCCCGCCTCCAGCCCTGCCAGCCCATGTAGCTGCTATGCCCTGCCTCTCCAGCTGGGGAGGGAACCATCCCAATTTGTCATCCCCATCTGTCATCCCCACTGGTCAAGTCACCCACATTTTAGGAGGAAGTGGCTAGCTTCTCTGGCAAACCCCTTTCTGGCCCGACAGACCTGAGCAGCCAGTTTCTTGAACGCTGGTCTCGGGATGAGCCCAGAATTCCAGCCTGTTGGTGGTCACAGGAAGTACCAGGTCAGGATGGTGATGTGGCCTGGAATCATCTGGATGGGGTCAGGCGAGAGAAGAAAAGCCAGAGGTCAGAGAAGGAAAGGTCTACCTCCTGTGCACTCTGCAAATCCTAGACCGGTCTGCCTATTCCATGAAGCCCACCCTGATCACTGCAGTGCCCACCAGGCTCTCCTCCACTACACGGGAATGTCCTTGATTCTGCTTTAACTACCGGGGCAAGTCACCTCGTGCCTCCTCTCGCATAGTACAAACTAGGGGGTGTCTTTGTGAGGCTATTTGCACCTGATGCCGAGCTGTGTATGCAGTAGGTGCTCTGTACATGCTTGATTGCTGAATAAATTAAGCTCATTCATTCATTCACTCACTCAAAAAATCATTAATGAGCAACCGTCTTGAGCCAGGCTGTCTTCTAGAGGCCCTTGCCCCTGGGGATTGACATTCTGGCCTAGGAACAGATAATGTGAGGCCAGTGCTAGGAAGAAAGATCAGTGAATGAATGAATGAAGTGGAGACTGAGGATAGGAGGAAGTGGAAAGGGGCCCGGAGGAGAGAGCTGCTGTCTTTCCACCCCAGCTGCAGCGCCCCCATCACCCAGGGAGCATAGACACTCTGCAGAGAACCAGCCTCATCCGAGGTGGGGCAGCCTGCTGGCCTGGCCTTATCTTGGTAGCTGGAGAGAAAACGTTCTGGGAGATTTTTTTTTCTAGGTTTCTGAGAGCCATTCCCCCCCGGCCAGGGACACCAGCAATAAAACTACTGGCCATTCGGGGGAAACTGAGAGCTCGGTCCACCACCAAGACCAAGGGGGCAGATGCTCTGGAAAGTGCGGCCGCATCAAAATGCTGCTGAGGGGTCATGCCTACAGGTCAGGGGCAAGGTGGGACTAGAGCCTGCGGAAGAATCTTCTCTTTCTTTCTCTATCTTCCTTCCTCCCTCCTTCCCTTTCTCCCCCTTTCCCGTCCTCTCTCTGTCCCTTCTCTCTCCCTCCCTCCCCCCCCAATGTGACCTTCCCAGGCCACTTTGTTTACATCACGCTCCCAGCCCTCTCTCTCCCACTCTCCATTTTCTTTTCCTGGACGGCACCTGTCACCCTCACACACACCGTGTACTTCTCTATTGGTTTGCTTTTGTCAGGCAGCCCCTCCCCCCAGCAACTTCCATGTGGACAACGATTGACCTCCCAGCACCTAGAACAGTGCCTGGAACACAGTTGGTACTCAAAGAATATTCTTCTCCCCTTCCTTCATCCTTCTTCCTCTTCATCCTCACTGCGCTGTGGGAAGGGAAAAGGGTTGTACGTAAGACATATCCCTGGCTTACAGGAGCTCATGGCCCCCCGCCCCAGAAAATGGGTGACTCCAGAGGAAACTTGTGCCCCCACCGACTTCATCTCCAAACTTCCCCAGCCCTTGCCTCCTGCCCTCCGGTCTTCCTTTGCTGTGCACTTAGACGTCTTTCTCTGCAGCAGTGGGTGCACGTATCTGCAACCAAAGCCTCCTTCTGCCCTGCCCAGAGGAGGCAAGCAGCATGGAGTGGTGACATAGGACAGCCCCGAGTTTGAATCTCAACTCAGTTTCATCTGTAGGATGGAGCTCCGTTATCTACCTTGCAAGGGTTCCATTGAGAATTAGAGCACATCTAAAAGGTCTAGGGGCACCTGGGTGGCTCAGTCGGTTGAGCATCCACCTTCGAATCAGGTCATGATCTCACCGTTCGTGAGTTCGAGTCCCACGTCAGGCTCCGTGCTGACAGCTCAGAGCCTGGAGCCTACTTCAGATTCTGTATCTCCCTCTCTCTCTGCCCCTCTCCCGCTTATGCTCTCTCTCTCTCTTTCAAAAATAAATAAACGTTAGAAAAAAAAAGATGTCGAATAACAAGGATATGAGAAGATGTTTACAAAATATTAAGTGAATAAAGCAGCTATATGTCAATATTACGGTATGAATTTCTCCCTCTTTCTCTCATATTGGTGCTGCCTCTAGTGGAGGAATTACAGGTGGTTTTCTTGTTTTTTTCTTTGTGTTTTCTGTACTTTTGTTTGAATTTTGTTAATATTTATTTATTTTTGAGAGACAGAGGCAAAGCGTGAGTGGGTGAGGGGTGAAGAGAGAGGGAGACACAGAATCTGAAGCAGGCTCCAGGCTCTGAGCCATCAGCACAGAGCCCGATGCAGGGCTCCAACTCACGAGCCGTGAGATCATGACCTGAGCTGAAGTCACGCGCTCAACCGATTGACCCACCCAGGCGCCCCATGTGCTTTCCGTATTTTCTAAAATCTCTACAGTATACTTGTGTTACCTTTTTAAAGAAAAATTAGAAAATCACATTTATTTTGACAAAGTATGGACTAAGCATAGGTTTGACTTAAATTCTATGGTTTACTCATGTCAAGATCACACACATTGACCAACAGACCATTCCCGATCAAGCTTAACGAACTTGTGAAAAACTTAACTGTTCTGATCATCTTTTACATATTTTTTCTTAATACCTTTTTTTCCTTTTTTTATTAAAAAATTGTTTTAAGTTTATCTATTTTTGAGAGAGAGACAGAGCGCGAGCAGAGGAGGAGCAGAGAGAGAGGGAGACACAGAATCTGAGCTGTCAGCACAGAGCCCAACGCGGGGCTCGGATGCACAAACTTTGAGATCATGACCTGAAGCCAAAGTCTGACTCTTAACCAACAGAGCCACCCAGGCGCCCCATGCCCCCCCCCCTTTTTTTTTCAGGAATAATTTTAGATTTACAGAAAAGCTGCAAAGATAGTACAGAGTTCCCCTATACCACGAACGCAGTTTCCCCCGCCAACGTCTTAACTACCCACAGTACATCCGTCACAACCACGAAACCCACATGGGCCCAATGCTATCAACTAAACTTCAGACTCTCTGAGGATTTCCCCATTTTTTCCATTAATGTCCTCTCTCTGTTCCAGGATACCTTCCGTGGTCCCACACGCTCAGCACTGAGTTGTCACGGCTCTCCAGGCTTCTGTGGTGTATGGATCCTACATGACTTCTGTGACCAGAAAAAAAAAAAAAAAAAAAGGGGACGGTGGTGATGGCGGCGATCACGATCACTATCTAGGAATTCCTCTCTGTTTCTCTTGGGGGCGGGGGAGGCAGATAATCCGGCTTTTTCTGTCTCGGGTCCCAGGACCAAAAGGGGAAAGGCACGCTGCGCGGTACCGATGGGATGCGCAGAGGCCGGGGCTCCTGGGCCCCTGCCCCCCGCCCCCTGCCGCTGTGCCCCCGGTCCCGACGCGGGGAGCTGCGGGGAGCTGCGGGGGCTCCCGGGGGCAGGCGAGCCCCGAGCCCGAGGCTCCCCTTGCCGGTTGGGCGAGCCCGCGGGCGACACCCGGGTCAGCTGTTCCACCACCCTACGCGGCCGCCCCGCCCCTGCCCGGGTCTTATAAGCCTCTCCCTCCGTCTCCCGACGGCCGCACTGCCCGCTGCCCTCCCGGCCAGGCGCCCCCTACAGCATGATCTGGAACACCAATCTGCGCTGGCGGCTGCCGGTCACCTGCCTGCTCCTGCAGGTGGCCCTGGTGGTCCTCTTCGGCGTGTTCGTGCGCTACGACCTCGATGCCGACCCCCACTGGATCGGCAGTCAGGGGGATGAGAACACCACCAGCGACATGGAGAACGAATTCTACTACCGCTACCCGAGTAAGTCCGGCCACCCCGCAGGCCCCGCAGAGGCGGACGGGCAGGTCCCCCACCCTGCTCAGAGCGCTGCCTGCCGCACCTGTGCAGCCTGCTGCTCGGGAACGGGGGGGGGGGGGGGGTCCTAGAGGAGGAGAAGCTGCCCGCAGCCCGCTGGCGGCCCTCCCCACGCGGCACCTGCCAGCCCCTGGAGGGCACGCTTGACAAACGGCCACATGTGCACCAACTCTTCCCTGTGTTGAAGCGATAGGGAAAGCTCGCCAGGGTGAGCTCACTCCAGGTGCCATCAGAGGCCTCCAACCTCCCCATCAGAGAGCCTTACTTGTCCTTGAAAGACCCAAGTCCCATCTCAGTCACCAACCAGGGGGTGACCCTGGCTCCCTTGTCCAGCTGTGCCCGTACTGGCCACTTAAGGAGGCAGGTCCGATGTCAAGGGCTGCAGGGATGGCTCACTGACTTGCCAGTCCTGCTGTGGGGAGAAGCATTTGGGACCCAGGCACCTAACCCTCATCTGGCCTGGAAGGGAAGAAAAACAGCCCTCATTCTCTGGTATCTGCAGTGCCGGGGTTAAGAGCATGCCCTTGGAATCACCAGACCTCACTCCTCTCATGGTTCTGCCATTAACCAGGGGGATAAGCCTTAGGAAAACATCAGCCTCCCTGAAACTCTGTCACATCTGTCCAGCCACATCTGTCCAGCAGGGGATAATAATAGCACCTCGCGTGCAGGCATGGGGTGAAGCTGGGGTGAGACAGGGCACAGGAAGTTCCGGCACAGTGCTGGGCTGGGCATGGAACCCGCACTTCCTAATGAGGCAGTTACTGGAGGTGGACAAAACACAGATGCCCTAGGACTCAGGAGCTGGAAGAACTGGTCCAAGGTCACTCAGGTTGGCCCAACCTCCAGACCCCTCAGCCCGAGGCTCTTCCCATGCCCTTGCGTTTTCTGATTTTGGACACCATCTACCAGCAGCCAATGACAATCATCCCAACGGTTGGTGGGCACAGAGTCATGGACTGTTAGTTTCCGCGGGGACCGTAAAGCTCACGCGCAACAGCCACCTAGGCCGGCTGGCGTTCCCTCCATGGCTTGAAAACCCTCAGCGATGGGAGTCTTTGCCTCCAGAAATAACATTTCACTTAGCTCCAAATAAATAACTGCATACATGGAGGATGACAGCCTGCACGAAAAAAGACAAGGGTGGGGGGCGGGGGTGCCAACTCAGTGGGAGCCGGCCATATTAAATGGCTGCCAGAAAGCGAATGCCGTCACAGGTTACATTAATAGAAATACGGCGCTTAGCAGAAGGGAGGTTATGGAAGAGGAGTGTGCCCTGTGCTGGTCGAAACCACAGCCTCTACTGGGCTCCACTCAGAGTTGTATTTTAAGAGACCATGACAGCTGTGGCCTTAGAATTAAGACTCCAAATCCACTCTTCACTGCCCACCTTTACTCTCCTTGGACAGATCTGGCAAACGGAGAGGCAGGACAGCTTGAGATCCTCCTTTGCCTGTTCTCCTTCACTCTGGCTCTTGCTTATCTCTCGGCCATAACCAGCCCTTCAGCAAAGCACAGGGGACAAGTTCTCCCATGGGCATTCATAGGTCCTTGAGGGGTCCAGACAGTGGAAGGTCTCAAAGCCCTAAAATAGGAGCTACAGAGCCTCCCCAGAGAGGGTTGCGGTCCTCACATCTCCCCAGCTCCTATCCCCACTCCATCCACACCCACCTTCCATGCCCCACCGTCATCAATTCACCCAACAACCATTTATCCATAGGGTGGCCACGTAATTTGTCAACTAGTGACACTTTTGAGAGTGAGGGAGTGGAGAGGTTGCGCTCATAGTAATTCACCAGACCAGAGACGTAAACCACAACCGTCCCAACAGACCAAGACTCAAGGCCGTTGTGGATGAACAAGTTGCACGTCCTTGCTTTCTGACCCCGAAGGGCTCCCAGACTCATGGAGGGCACCCCAGTGCCTTGTCCTCAGTGCTGTCAGGCTCTCTGGGCAGAAGAGATCTGAGACAGCTTCCTGGAAGGTGGTGGGATGGTGAGGAGGGGTGAGGCAGGGCAGGTACGCCAGGAGCAGATGAGTGGTGCAGAGTGGCCCAGCGGTAGGGTTTGTGAAAGGGTAGGAGGGAAGCTGCTAAGGGGGATGAGACAGCCCCAGCCACCAAGGAGGGCTTGAGTTCTCCTGCTAGTTCCCCTTGGCCATCAACAGGAAGTGACAGAGAGGAGAGGAGTAGAGGGAGAGACGGCCGACCTCCGGACTCCAGTCACAACAGCTCAAGCCACCAGATGTACATTCTCTCCTTTGACCTGCCCCCCCCCCCCAACCCTGCCAGGAAGGCGCTGTTGGGACTCCCATGTTATAGACAAGGAGACTAAGGCCAGAGAGGGGGTGACTAGGAAACCAGAGGGCCAGGGCAGGAGCCCTGGACATCCAGGCCCGTGCTCCTGGACCACTCCCCTTCCTTCAGGTTCACCTTTCCCTTTTCCCCCTGCCCCGCCCTTCTCAGGTCCACTGGGTCATGGTGGCTGTGGTTCGGAGTTAGAGGGCACGTGGCCTCCTGGTTCAGGTGGGACCCCAGTGTGGCAGTTCCCAGGGGCAGAGGATGAGGGCACACCCTCGTGGTACCTTCTGGGTTGTTGGCTCCAAGCTGTCAACATAATGGGCCTCATTCAGGCCCAGGGGATTAGCGGAGCCTGCTGGGCATCTCGGGTTTCCAGTGGAGTCCAGATCCAGCCGGCTCGGGCCGGGGCTCAGGAGGGCCCGAGGGCTGCTCCCCACACACAGGCCCCTCGGCAGGCAGCAGGCACAGAGCCAGCTGGAGACTTGCCCCAGCAGTGCCCTCGGAGGCCGAACACGAAACTTCCCCGCGGGCTGGTGCTCTGGAGCCCGAGAGGCCGTCGGCAGGGTCGGGGGAGGTTAGCCCCCCCGGAGCCATCAGAGCCTGGGTTCCTGAAGCGTCCCGGGAAGACTGAAGGGGGAGCAGGACACATGTTCAGAGATTTGGCCAAGGAATAATTTCAACTATTAGAGCATTTAAATTCCTCTGTTCTCTCCCCACTTACGAGTGCTTTTCACACGCTCTGTCGGGCAGGGCATTTCTGTCCCTCTTGTGGTGCAGGGAGTGGACGGTAGACATTTGCCCAACACTCTCGGGGTGGCGTCCGTGACCCAGGCAGGGACCAGCTGAGCCCTCCCACCAGCAGCCCAGCTGCTTTCCCCGGGGCCTCTGCCCCATTGCCAGGAAACCGTGCAGTGACGGGGTGGTTCTGTGGTCGGCTCTGAGGTGTCAGAGAGGTGGGCACGGAGACTTGGGCAAGTGAGGGACTGGCCAGGAGGTCTCAAAGAAAAGTCTGGGCTAGACTGGCCTACAGTGAGTGGGAAAAGGGCGGCCCCAGGTTGCACCAGGCGGGGCACCACCCTTTCTGTGCTGGTGCAGCAGAGCGGAAGAAGCCGCTGAGGCCCAGGGCGAGGGGAACTCTGGCCTCAGATTTCAGAGATTTCAGGGACTAGGCCAGCTTCTCAGGGGGAGGGGGGCGGGACCCATCCTGGGGGTGAGGGAGAGTGAGCTAGGAGCGGGGTGGAGAAGGGGGGAGTGGGGTACTGCTGCCCCCTTGTGGCAGCTCTTGTGGCTGGCACGCCCGCTGGAGTCTTCCGCTGAGAGACCAGACTCTGGGCCAGCAAGACTGCTTGCGTCACCCCGTGCTGGGGAAAGAGGGGGGAAGGGCGGGTACCTCTCCAACTTCCACTGTCCCACAGCAAGTTGCCAACTCAGTGCAAAACACCTGGACAATCTTGAAGGAGACAAAGGGAAATTGTAGCTGATGTTACCCGTCAGTTGCTAAAGAGCCAGGCCTGTGCCCAGGATTGGACGAAGTCATTAAATGTGCACCGTAAACCTCTGGGGTGAACACCACCTGAGCCCCTGTATTACCCTCCCCCCCCCCATTTTACAGAAAAAGAAACTGCAGATCGGAGGGATTATGTCCTTCCTGAAGGTCACACGATTGGGACTTTCAAACCATTACTGGTAAAAGCGTTTTAGGAACTAGCACCAAAGTTTATGAAACGTAAACTATTCAACTGTTTTATGTCTGGATTCTAAATTAGGACAAGTTTGGGAGATAAAGAGAAAGGGAGCAAGAGAATGAATGGGGAGGTGCCCAAAGAGAGAAGGTGGCATCCGTGTGCCTGAGGTGGGGGGAGAAGAAAGAGACACCAAGAAAGAGAAGGTCAAAGAGAGAGGTTGGGACACCGGAGGAGTCACAGAGGACAGAGAACTGGCGAGAGGGGGCAGGCAGGGATGATGCACGGAGAAGGGGAGGGCCTCAGGGAGAACGAAGGCAGCCCCGAAACTGCAGTACCCCCCAGGAGGGCCCCCCCATACCCCACCCCCTGTCCCTGCCCACAGGGTTCCTTTCTGCCACCAAACTGCCTCTTCTGAAAAGGCCCCCACCCTCTGTGACGCTGCCTCTTCCCAGGGATTCCTCCCACCACCCCCGCCAGCGCCTTCCCTGTCCCGTCTGCTAGCCTCAAAGGCAGGCCAGTTCTCAGCTTCTGTCTCCCCCTCATCGTGCCCACATTCTGACTCACATCTCCATCTGCGGGCCTGCCCAGTCTCACATCCCCGCTCCACCCCGCACAGCGAGGCTCCCTTCCTCCCACCTGCCCTGTCGACCCTCACGATCCACCACCGCCCCCCCCCCCCACATCCCCGTGGTCATCTTCAACTCCAAGGACACCAGACCCAGCCCCTCCCTCCCACTCCACAACTGCCTCCGATCCCCTGTGTCTTCCAGCAGAAGCCCTGCCCTCCTGCCAGCTCCCCTCCCCGGCTGCTGCTGGAACTGAGGTCTGCGAGTGTCCCCTCCCTCTTTCACACCTCTCCTCCAGTCTGCCACCCATCCGTTCTCCCCAAGAATAACCATAATGCCACGTATGGCGCTTCACGCGCATTAGCTCAGATTCCCCCACGACAGTTGGAAACGTGATAAACCATGAAATGCGATAATACACGCAATCAGCTGCACACATCGTGAAACCGACAACCAAGCTGCTGTTTGTTCGCGCAAATTCGCACAGGTCTCCAGGCAGGAGCTCAGAGCGCCATGCTGGGGTGAGACCCACAGCTCTCTTACATCAGCTTGCACGCCCCCTGCCCCGGGCCTGCGGCGGCGTGCAGGGCCTCCTCCCTCAGCCGCTAGCCAAGGGGGCTGTGGCCATGGCCTGGGCCACAGGAAGGCCTGCGGGGGGGGAGCTCCCCAGACACGGTCAGAGGTACTGGGGACCAGCAGAGTGAACAAAACCTACCGGGAGGTTTACAGTCGAGTGGGCTAGACAAACACACCGTTCTGCAAACTGTAATAAGAACCAGAAAGGAAAGAAGAGGGAGAGAACCCACTTCAAACCGGGTGGTCTGGAAAGCCTCTGTGATGAGGCAACATTTCGTTGAGATCTGCAGGAAGAGATTCTGGCCTTTTTGTGGGAACAGCATCCCAGGGGGAGGGAAGGACACAGGCAGAGACCCCGGAATAGGACTGAGGAACACGGAGGCAGGTGCAGCTGACGCGTGGGGGGAAGGGGGAGGAACGAGGAAGGAATGAAGGGGGCAGGCCAGTGGGGCCTGCAGGTCCCCCCCACCGCCTTTTTTTTAAACGATTTACTTGGGAATAATTTCAATTTATAAAAAGTTGCTAAAACAGAAACAGCACAAAGAACACTGTATACTTTTAACTTCGATTCAGCTCCCTGCTCCTTCTCTCCCTCTCTGCCCAGAGACGCAAACACATACACTCTTTTCTTCTCCGAATCTTCTGAGGGTGGGTCAGACACATCATGGCCCTGTCACCCTAAAGATTCCGGGATGTCTCCCGAGAATGGGGGTATTCTCTGCAACCACAGTAATCAATTTCATAAATGTACATTGCGCAATACCTTCATATTCAGTTTCTATCGAATTTTATCAATCTAATTTTCTAATTAGTCTCTAACTTAGTCAATAACAACCTCTCTAGCTCTCCTCCCACTCGCCCCCCCCCCACTGCCTGCCCCCCCGCCCCCGCCAGGCAAATCCAGGATCCAGTCCTGAGTTAGGTATTGAATGCAGTAGACCTATTTCTCTTTATCCTTTTTTAACCTGGAACATTCCTGCGGCCTTTCTTTGTCTTTTATGACGTTGATATTGCTCAGGACTCCAGCCCACCCCCGTTTCTAACAGAATGTTACTCATTTTCTGTTTGTCTGATGCTTCCTCACGAGTAGAATGGGATTATGCCTTCTGGGCTGGAATACCATACCGGTGATGTGTCTCCTTCAGGGTGTCACATCTGAAGGCGTGTGCTATCCATCTGTCCCTTATTGGCGATGTTAATTTTGATCATTCAGTGAAGACCTTGCCCCGTTTCTCCACTTCGTAATTACTGGGTTTTGTTTGGTTGGTTTTTTTCTTTTCTACCTTGTAACTTGTAAGCAGTCCATGGGGAGACTCTTGAAGACAATGCAAATGTTCTGCTCTTCATCAGAATTTCTCCCTGGATTTAGCACCCACTGATGGAATCTTTACTGTGAAAATCACGATTTTCCGACTTCAGCACTCATTCTACATTTAACCGTCTGGCCCTCGGCGTTCTGGTACAAGCAAGAGCCCTCCTCACGATCTCATTTACTTCCGACTTTGAGTTACTGTTTTTGTCATGGTTTTAATTCATTCCAGTACCTAATTATTTTGATGCTCAAACTGCCCGATTTGGCCACCAGGAACCCTTCAGTCTGGCTTCTCTTGTGTCCTGTGACACCTATAATTCCTTTTAGCGTCTTATTTTTTGTGACTATCTTTGCTTCCCTTCTGTCCTTTTCTGGCAATCTAGAATCAGGCAACGTTAGCCCTGGAAGGACAGTTAAGATCATTCTAATCCATCCTTTGGTTTTATGGAGGAAACTGAGGCTGAAGGGAAGTGGCTTGTCAGGACCACACTGCGAGCTGATGAAAGAGTTGGTTCAGAACTCAGAATTAGCCTATGCCTAAGTAACAATAAATAATGACACTTGTCCATCTTGAGCACCTATTATGGGACCGACACTGTTAGGTGCTTTACATACATATCCTCATTTAATCTCTGCAGCATTTGTGACTAAGCATTCCAGAAGGTGCTGAGACCCAAGTGTGTTACCTGACTCTCCAGAGTCATCTGTCTACCAGATGGAGGAAACGGGTCCAAATTCAGGTGTCAGTGATTCAGGAAAGGGTACTTGCTGGAGGTGGAGGTGGGATGTGACCTTCACGGGAGTGATCAACTCATGTGCTTCACCAGTCAAGATGAGACTAACTTCTCCGTACTAAAGTGATGCAGTTGAGGGGGCAGAGCGCAGAAAGTCTGGGTTCTGGACCCTAGATTCTACGTGTAATCCACAGCCTGGCCCCCATTTCAAATGCCCAGCTGCCCACCTCCACCCAGGGTGCGGATGGAAAAAGGAAGCTGCCATCTCCTGAGGGGACACCCAGGCCTTCCTTGGCCTTAGAACGAGTGGTCTCAAGTGGGAGGCTCACCCTGGTTTCCCCCCAGCCCAGCCCCCTCCAGAGGTTCTTAGGACAAGACGGGGGTGGGGGGGGGTGGGGTTAGCGGCTGTTCTATGCACAGGAAAGTCATTCATTACTGCCCCTGGCCCCAGGATCCGGATGCAGACATGGAAGGAGGGGGCTTGGAAGGCTACTGGGTGGCCAGTGGCCCGGAAGACACAGGTTCTGCGCGGGGCTTTGCTGGCCCAGACCCAGGGCTAGGGCGGGCTAAGCGACCGAGCCCCCCGGCTGCACTCTCCCCGCAGGCTTCCAGGACGTGCACGTGATGATCTTCGTGGGCTTCGGCTTCCTCATGACCTTCCTGCAGCGCTACGGTTACAGCTCGGTGGGCTTCAATTTCCTGCTGGCGGCCTTTGGCATCCAGTGGGCGCTGCTCATGCAGGGCTGGTTCCACTCCTACAAAGAAGGCTACATCCGCTTGGGCGTGGAGAAGTGAGCGCGGGGCGGGCCCGGAGGGCAAGGGGCGGGGCCGGGGCGGGCTCTGCAGGGATGGGGGCGGGCCCCGGGGACGAGGGGCGGGGCCCTGGGAAAGGGGGGGGCGGGCCCGGAGGCGGGGCCCGGGGTGAGGGGCTGGCCCGGGGGCGGGGATCACAGGGCGAGAGGGCGGGTATGCAAAAGAACATTCGTCAGCCCGCGGGAAGGCCAAATCCACAGAAAGGGTTCAGAGGCAAATGGCCATAAAACCACGTTTAACGTGCAAGCCCCTGCTGTCACATATAGGGCACCGACCGGGGATCATAGGCCAGGTGTCTGAAACTTAAAACATGCCAAATACTTGCAAGATGATTAATTCACTGAAGCCAGTTAATGAATCCACGACTTTAGAGAAACTGGAAAAATAGTTGACTAGATAGAACATGGTCGGAGCCAAGAAATTAGTCTTTTGTATAAAATCTTCGACAAGAAAGTCTCACTCCCAAAGCCGTAGATCCAAAGTATGAAAACACCTGTAATATATTTCATTGGCCACCACAGCCAAAGAGCTATGGCTGAATGAAAAACAAAAGTATACAACTTTTTAAAAATCTCCAAAGGGAATTATTATGAACTTCGTGAGTTGGCAAGTTTTGGGCGCACCAGTGATTGGGTGAGTTGGTGAGTTGACAAATTGAGGGTTGGCCAATTGGCTTTCAGGGGATTGATTTTCAGCAACTGAGCTGGAGCCCATTTTTGGTGCTCAGGACCGGATGCTCATGTTGTCCCTAGACCCTCCTCCTGGCTCCTGTGCCTACTTGAAGAGTCCCACCTGTCACTCTAGGGTCATGGCTCCCCTACAGGCTCTGCCCAAAACTCCGTGGGCCCTCCGAAGAGGTGACATCCGAACTTCCATCTCCCGGCAGCTGGAGGCCCAACGTCAGATGGGTCTTCTGGCTGCAGTCGTGGGAACGTCGGCAAATAACTCGGCCTCTCTAAGCCTCCATGTTTCATCTATATGATGTGGCTAATAACGGTACCTGTGTGGCACAGGAGGACATATGCTGTACCAGGCAGCTATTTCTGTGCCTGGCACTTAGTAACTGTCATGATTCATTCAGCCGGGCCCTATGTGAGGCCCTGGGGACACAGCCGTGAACAAGGCTCGTAGTGAAGCAGACGCTCCGATGAACATCCTCTGTCTTGGGAGGGACCTGACCTGGAATGCGGCCCCCATCCCACTCCCTGGCCCTACAGTCAGCTGGCCTCTTACTTCTCACCTCCTGATGCTCACACACACACACACACACACCTGAGCGAGGGGCAGGGGCACTTCCTCTGGCTGCGAATGGCTTGCGGGTCTAGCCTCTACTGTCCCTACCCCCACCCCTACTAACAACTCTCCTGACTCTGCCTCACACTCCAGGACAGCTTGGCCGCTGGCCCGGCCCCGGAAGGCCTGGGTTGGGAGGCACGTGGATGGAACCAGGGTCTCCTTGGGCCACACGACATCTACCTGGCTGTCTGCTTCTCCATCAGCCTTCTGCTGACCGGCTAGGCTTTCAGGGTCCAGACTTCAGAAGGACCTAGGTGCTCCTCTGCTTCTGTTCTCTCTGTTGGCCTTCCTGCCCCCTCCATCCAGCCCCCAGCTCCCTACGGCCTGCAGGAAGCCCTCTCTCTCTTCCCTGGACACAGATCCTCTCTCTCGGGTAAGGACATGAGAGCTCAAACCCAAGCAGAGCCCTGGTAACTAACAGAAGAGGTGTGTTTAGAGTGAGATCTAAGAGTCTGGAGACAGAGACCACACGTGAGTGGAGGAATCAAGGAAGGCTTCCTGAAAGAGGAGGCAGTCAGAAGAGGTTCTGGAAGGGCAGGTAGAGCACGGAGGGCAGGGCGCGGCTCCAAATATGCAGCATGTTCAACAACAGCCGCCAGATGACTTGGGTGCCTTGACCACAAAGTTGCCTGCAAGGAGGGGGTGCTGAGATGGGGTCACGAAGGAAGGGCATGGCCTCTGGCACGTGCCGTTGCCTTGCTGGACCCTTCATCTGTTATTTTTTTTTTTTTTCATTCTTAGAGTACCTTTAGGATGTTATGTGCCCTTGCGACATCATGAAACGGAGGCTCAGCAAGGTTAAGCCACAAGTCCAAATCCATAGATGACCAAAGTCCAGATTCAAACCCGGGGCTTGGAGCGCAGCTTTTTGCTGCTGCCTCAGCCCCTCCCCTGACCCATCTCCCCACAGCCTCATCAATGCGGACTTCTGCGTGGGCTCTGTCTGTGTGGCCTTTGGGGCGGTTCTGGGCAAAGTCAGCCCTGTCCAGCTACTCATCATGACCCTCTTCCAAGTGACCCTCTTCTCAGTGAATGAGTTTATCCTCCTCAGCCTGCTAGAGGTGAGCAGGGATCAGAACGGGGGTGGAGATGGAAGGGCCACTTGGGGTGACAGCAGGGAAATAGAGAAAGGGAGGGCGGGGGAGATATGCCAGCTGGGTTCGGTTCAATGTTGGCAAGTCACTTAACCTTCTGAATGTCAGTTTCCTCGTCTCTAAAGTGAGAGTAATGATATTTACTGGGCAGAGCAGGGGCCCCTCATGTTGGTTGTCTCCCTCCTTTCTCTTTCCTGCATTTTGGAAAGAGTGGGTGTTCCTGAACACAGTCTTTTTTTTTTTAACACTTATTTGAGAGAGAGAGAGAGAGAGAGAGAACAGCATGAGCTGACACTGCAGAGCGTGATCCAGGGCTCAGTCCCACGAACTGCGAGATCATGACCTGAGCCAAAATCAAGAATCAGATATTTAACCGACTGAGCCACCCAGGCACCCCCCTGAACATACTCTTACACACACACACACACACACACACACACACACCCCACATTCACAGACTGGTCTCCCAAGAAAAGGACACAGTGTATTGAGGGCTACACATATGTAAGGAAGGAGCCTTAGGGAATATCCAAGGTGGACGTGTATCGCTGCTTAGGTTGTGCACTGCATGACTCTAGAAGTGACAGTCACATGGATTCTGGCAGGAATCATGCCCCTTAAAGTTGGCCAATTCAATGAACCAAGTAAGGGGTACCTTAGACCTCTGACTCTAGCTCAGATACTTCTTGGTACCTTTGCAGGGGTGAAGGTCATTCAGAGACTTCATCCATTTCTTAGCCCCCAACTCCTCTACATTTGGACTCTGCCTGGAACACCCCCACCCCTGAAAAGGGGTAGAGTTTTTTTGCTTTTGTTTTTTTACATTACACGACATCCATTCATTTTGTCATTTTCTTCAGCCACCAGACTGACCCAGGCCGCCATATCTCTACCTCTTAAACTCACCTCCTTATCTTCATCCTTGCCCCACTCACTGCCACAGGCCAATCCCCACCAGCAGCCATGGAGACCTGTTAGTAATGCGTATGAGACCAATTCCCCTGATTAAAACCCTCCAGTAGCTTTTAAAATTTCACTTCAAATAAAATCCACATTTGTTATAAAGCCCTACATGTTCTGCCCCCAGCCTCTCTCTCCAAGCTTCTAACCTACTCTCTCCCCATCTTTCTGTGCTTTGGCCATACCCCCTTCTGTTCCTCAACACAACAAGCTTGGTTCAACCTCAGGGCCTTTGCTCTTGCCTGGAATGCTCATCCCCCAGTCATTTTCATCACTGAGGTCTCAGCTGGAATATCACCTCTTCAGAGAGGCCCTCCCAGATTCTCCCCCCTACACAGTGTTGCCCTCTAGCTTACCCCCCTACCCCACCCCTAGTCACTGTGTCTCACGTTGACCTGGTTTATTTTCTTCATAACATTTCTCCTTCTCTGATAAACCTTATCTGTCTGGACCATCCGTGTCCCCAGCACCTAGTTCAATGCCTAATAAGTGCTCAACAAATATTTACCAAGTAAATACCAAGACTCCGAGTCTGACTGCCTGTCAGGCAATGCTCCGGGCACTCTCACTCAGACCCCGAGGAGCTCACAATCTAGTGAGGGAACCAGGAAGTACACAGTTACCATGCAGTGTGATGAGAAGTGAGGTCAAGGGCTTGGTGACACGAAGGAGGGTGCCTGAGCCAGCATGGCAGGTCAGGGAGGCTTCCTGGAGGAAGAGACGTCAAAGCTAGAAGTCAAGGAGGAAACAACCAGGCAAAGGGGTGAGGCAGGGGAAACAGTGCAAAGGCCTTGAGGGAGGCCCACAGTGAGCGGTCTCTGGTGGCTCCATCTGGAGGAAGGAGGGTGTGCTGGGGGAGGACTTGGGGGGGTAATGGTGGAGGAAGGGGGGCAGGACACAGATCATCAAGGCTCCTGGAGATGGTGTTGAAGAGTCACGAGGGCAACTTTGTCATGACGGCAGTGGGGAGCTATGGAGAGTTTCAGATGGGGGAGTGGCACGGCCAGACACATGTAATAGAAATGCCACTTTGGCTCTGGTGAGGACAATGGCTGGGAGCAGGGAGCCCTGTTAAGAGGCTGCCCGAGTCGCCCTGGTAAGAGATAATGGGACTGGGGCTGGGGGTAGTACCAAGAGAAGGAAGTGATTCAACAGATAGAAAGGAGGGGAATACACAGGCCTTAGGGACTGGGGGTGGTGGGAGGCGTGAGAAAGAAAGAAGCAAGGCTAGGCGAGGGGTGGGCACTGGGGCCAATGGGCATGATCTGAAACAGTGAGAATCCACAGTCTTGGGCATGAGTCGAGAGACCCTCAAAAATCCCCCCAATCTGCTACAGAAATTCGGTGTGTGGTTTTTTGTTTTTTTGAGAGAGAGGAGAGAGAGGGGGTGGGGAGAGAGGGAGAGGGGGAGAGAGAGAGAGAGAGAGAGAGAGAGAGAGAGGGGGAGGGGGAGGGGGAGGGGGAGGGGGAGGGGGAGGGGAGGGGGAGGGGGGGAGGGGGAGGGGGAGGGGGAGGGGGAGGGGGAGGGAGAGGGAGAGGGAGAGGGAGAGGGAGAGGGAGAGGGAGAGGGAGAGGGAGAGGGAGAGGGAGAGGGAGAGGGAGAGGGAGAGGGAGAGAATCCCAACCAGGCTGTCAGCACAGAGCCTCACTCAGGGCTTGATCTCACGAACCGGGAGATGGTGACCGGAGCTAAAATCAACAGTCGGACGCTTAACAGCCTGAGCCCCCCAGGCTCCCGCTACAGAAATTCTTTTAATGCCTGACAGTCTTCAGCCTGTCTCTGTGCCAAGTTAAAATACAACAATCACATGTCAGGAGTACTTGCCCTTGACTGAGCCCTGCTCTGAATACTTTACGTGGCTTATCTCAATCCTCAACTCTGAGAAAGGCACAATTATTACCCCCACTTTACAGACGAGAAAGCTGAGACTCAGAGAGGTCATGAGGGCTCATCCCAGGTCCCCGGGTGCTGGGAGAGGCACCCACCAGGCCGGGAACCAGGAAATCCTGGCCTGTCAACAACCCCACCACTAAGCTCTGTGACCTTGGACCATACACTTACCTCTCTGGCTGCATTTCCCCATCTAAGTGAAGGCAGAAGTCTGTGATTCTGATTGGAATTTCCCCCCAACATGGGTTCTGAGTGGGGAGGAAGAGGAGGCTGGAGAGAGGGGAGGGGGGCACGCGGAGAAAGGCTAAGTCCACGAAGCACCTGTTGAGTGCCAGGCGCTCACCGGGCGCTTTACACAAGTTGTCTGATTCAACCCTCGAGACGGCCCTGCTAAGTCACCGCCCTCTCCCCCACTTTGTAAATGAGGAGCTTCAGACCTAGAGAAATCCAGAGGCACGGAGTGGGGGAGGGCAGGAAGGGACAGAAGAGGAAGAAACCTCCCTACGTGCTCTGACTGTGGGAGACAGGAGACAGGAGGGTGGGGATGGGGTGGGTGGTGGAAGGTCAGCTGGGAGGTCACAGGCAGGATGCTGGCAGTCTAGATCGAGTGGTGCTGGGCCAGGAGTGGAAAGACCTATGGAGAGGGTAGGGCCCAGGGGGAAGGGAAGGGCTCCCAGGAATGAAGATAAGGCAGAAGCTAGTGACCAGCTAGGTGGCAAACTAGGGGGGTGCCCTAGGTTCTAGGTCTGCTTCACCTCTTCCCGCTGGGTGACTGGTCAAGGTCCTCTCCAAGGCTGGGTTGCCCGATCTGGGCACAGTCCCGTCTGCCGGGTGAGGATACTCTGGCATTTTGCTGACGGGCTCACAGCCTGGGTTCGGGGATCCCTGCTTTCTCCTCTTCCAAACTGATTGGTCTGTGGGGGGCCCCGGGCTCCCATCTTACAGCTTGTGGAATCAGAGACAGATGGACCTGTGTGTGTGTGTGTGTGTGTGTGTGTGTGTGTGTGTGTGTGTGTGTTTGGTGGGGAAGGAAAGTGCTCACAGGCGGGAGGGAGAGACAGTATCAGAGCCTCACCGATCCCTGTACCCCAGGTGAAGGATGCAGGGGGCTCTATGACCATCCACACATTTGGCGCCTACTTTGGGCTCACGGTGACCTGGATCCTCTATCGACCCAGCCTACATCAGAGCAAGGAGAGGCAGAGCTCTGTGTACCACTCGGACCTCTTCGCCATGATTGGTGAGGGCTGCTATAAGGACTGAGGGCCACCATGATGGGTGAAGGTGGCCATGATGGATAAGGGCCATCATGATGACTGAGGGCTGCCATGATGGGTGAGGACCACCATGAGGAGTGAGAACCACCATAATGGGTGAGGGTCTCCATGAGGAGTTCAGGTTCCCGTAACTATGCCTGATCTCCATGTGGTCTGGAGGGTGGTAGCCAGTTCCCTCTGGGGAAAGGGCAGAGGGGGTTGCCTGTAGACATCTCCAGGATCCCAGATGATGGTCCCTTTTTCCCACGGGGCTGGAAGAAGTTGGTCACTCATCCTGTTTTCCCTAGGATGCCCTAAGGCAGACAAAGTGGAACTGGTGACTCCATCCCCTGGGTCAGAGCAAAGTGTGAATTCCTACTTCCTGTGTCCATTCATTCCAGAGAACACATATCAATCACCCACTCTGGTCTCCTAAAACCCAGCCCTGCCTTCAAGGGATTATTACCAGATCATTACCAGATAATCTCCCAACAGTGGGGGGAAAGATTCTCCCTCATGGTGCTGTGGGAGCAAGGTGGGAGGCATTTAGCCCAGTTACGGGGTCAGGCTACACTTTCTGGAGCAGAACCAGGAAGTAAGGAAGGCAGGGAGGATGTCATAGGAAGAGCCCCCAGCATGAGTAGGCTGTAGGGTGGGAAGCTGCTGGGGCACGGGAGTCATCTGAGGTCTCTGGAACTAAAAAGGGCAGGAGGTCTGCCTAAGTTCTGTTGGGCCCATCTAACACCTCTTCTCCCGGGCCCACCGGCCCTGTCTGGTCTGGCTAGGCACCCTCTTCCTGTGGATGTACTGGCCCAGCTTCAACTCAGCTGTGTCCAAACACGGAGACGCCCAGCACCGAGCTGCCATCAACACCTACTGCTCCTTGGCAGCCTGCGTGCTCACCTCGGTGGCACTGTCCAGCGCCTTGCACAAGAAGGGCAAGCTGGACATGGTGAGCCGGGGGGGGCGGGGAGCGTGGGGAGCCCGGGGAGGGGGGAGGTGCGGCTCTGACCGCCCGTGCCCGGTGGGCACTGATCACCACACCCTTCCAACAACTCCTTGAGGCACACAGCATCAGGATTATCACACCCACTCTGCAGAGGAAGAAACTGAGGCTCGGGGACAAATGATTTGTACGGATTACATAGCTGGGTGTTGGCATAGCCCAGAACCAGATTCTCAGAGACGGTTGATCTCTGAGCAGCTCCTCCTCCTCACTCTCCTCCCCCGCAGCCTGGGGTGCTGACAGCCGTTCTGGGCTGAGCACCCCATCAGACCTGCCCCGTAGGGTTGCCAGGGTGGCTCAGTCGGTTAAGCGTCCGACTTCGGCTCAGGTCACGATCTCGCAGTCCGTGAGTTCGAGCCCCGCGTTGGGCTCTGTGCTGATGGCTCGGAGCCTGTTTCAGATTCTGTGTCTCCGTCTCTCTGACCCTCCCCCGTTCATGCTCTGTCTCTCTCTGTCTCAAAAATAAACATTAAAAAAAAAAAAAAAGAGTCAGATGCTTAACCGACTGAGCTACCCAGGAGCCTGAGCCTTCTTGAAGCAACCTCCACCTCCATCATCCCATACGCTCAGAAAGGAAACCCCTTTGATGCTTGTCCACACCCCTGGGAGGTTGGTGGGGGGATATGGTTTCCCAGTGTCCTTCCTGTCGCTTCCCTGGGACAGATTGTTCTGTCATTAGTGGGGAGGGGCCAAAGCCCATAGATGGTGGTAGATTCTTCTATAAAAAGAAGACCACCTCTCTATCTCATAGTCTGACGCTAGCTTCTTGACACGGGTACATGTGTGCTGGGACACTGCCATGGCCCCTGGGTACACTGGACAGCCACCACACAGAGAGGTAGGGACTCACACGTCAGAGGGAAGAGAATCAGACACAGGGATGTGGGCACAGCTGTGTGCTCCCAACACCCCCACGCAGGCAAGGGCACGGAATGAGGTCAAGGTCAGGGGCTCTGGCTCCACACAGACCCGGATCGACTTACCTTTCTGCCTCCTGCTAGCCGTGTGGTCTTTAACAAGCCACATCACCTCCCTGCACCTCAACTCCCTCCTCTGCACAAGCGTCAAAAGATAACTGTCCTTACCTCCCGGGCTCGTTGTAGAGACGGACTGAAATCATCCCCGCAGCCGGCAACGCGGTACCCGGTGTGGGTAGGCCTGGAGCCGTCGTAGGCCCACGGGCTCTGGCTCGGGGGTTTGCGCACCAACAGGCCTGATGTCGGCGTACGTCACGGGGAGACCATCAGACATGCAAACCTGCGCACACAGGTTCACAGGGGACATGCAGACACGCCAGTAGGCCTCACCGGCAGGGACACATGATTTGTGCCCACGCACAGTGCCCAGGCTGCTGGCGCAGAGAACACAGGCGCTAGGCCCGGGGCCCTCTGCAGGCTCCTGGCTGGCTGAGACGCACTGTGAGTCACCCTTGCCTCCCGGAGCCAGAGCGTGGGGGTGCGGGCTCCGGGAGAGGACTGAGCTCTGGCCCTCCCTACCCAGGTGCACATCCAGAACGCCACGCTGGCGGGAGGGGTGGCCGTGGGCACCGCTGCCGAAATGATGCTCATGCCGTACGGCTCCCTCATCGTCGGCTTCGTCTGCGGCATCGTCTCCACCCTGGGCTTTGTGTACCTGACGGTGAGGGCCCCCCACCAGGGGGGCAGAGGGCTGGGGAACCCCGGGGTCCGTGTTTCTAACTGGCAGGGGTGGGGAGGTCTGGGGGCTGGAGGGTGCTGGGTCTCTGGGGATTTGGGGCCTCTGGAATCCTGGCCTCCCCACACCGCTGCCACGGCTAAGGGCCCGAGCAACACCCTTCTCACCTCTCCAGCCGTTCCTGGAGTCACAGCTGCGGATCCAGGACACGTGTGGCATTCACAACCTGCACGGCCTCCCGGGCATCATAGGCGCCATCGTGGGTGCAGTGACAGCATCTTGCGCCAGTGCTAAGGTGTATGGAATAAAAGGGTAAGTATGGAGGAGGTGCAGGGAGCCCGGGCTCCCTCCTTCCTTCTCCATTCCTCCTTCCTGCTGTTCTGGGGTCCAACGCTGTGTCTCTACCCCTAGCCTCCCCTAATCTGAACGACCGTCTATGGGCCTCTCTCCCGAACCTCTGTCCTTCCTCAGGAGTCTTAGAGACCATCTGATCTGTCCAGTGCACACGGGGAGGCTCAGGCCAGGGTTTACCGAGCCTTGGTGCCCATTCACATTTGTGGGGCGACAGCAAGTGCTTCCTTGGCCTCTCTGTGGAGCCCTGACCTGCTCTCTGTCTCCACTCGAGGCTTGCCAGTTTCTTTGGCTTTGATGGTTTCAAGACTTCCTGGGACTCAAGCATGCAGGGCAAGTTTCAGGCTGCTGGTCTCTTCGTGTCCCTGGCCATAGCCCTGGTGGGCGGCATCATCGTGGGTGAGTGGGAGCGTCTGGGCCAGAGAAGGTGGGGCCGCTGCGGGTGGGGGACCCACCGGCACGTACCAGAGGTCAGCCCGGAGGACCCAGGAATCCTGTGTGCTTGTGGCTGTGGGATTGGGTTGGGTTGGGGGTGGGGGGGAGTTTCCCATCTGTGGGAAAGGGCTGGGTAGGCAGAGAGGAAGTGGTTCCTGACCTCCTGTAACCCCTAACTTTCTTTAGGGGTCATTTTGAAGTTGCCATTCTGGGGACAACCTGCTGACGAGAACTGCTTTGAGGATTCAGTCTACTGGGAGGTGAGTTCCAGGAACTTGTTCTCCTACCCAAAGGGGGTTCTGCCCTTCTCCACAGACCCTACTCACGTCAGCTGGGCTGGGTCCTGAGGAGCCGGAAGCTGAAGGTGAGGGACAGAGCCCCGCGTCACCTTACTCCTCCAACGGGAGACTGTGTCTCCTGGGGCGGGGGCGGGCTGAAGGCTTTATTCTAGAGCAGTAATTCCTAAAGTATGGCCCCCTGTGCTCCCCAGAGGCAGCAGCACCTGGGAACTTGTTAGGAATACAAATTTCTTGAATCGTACCCAGTCCTCCTGAATCCAAAATTCAGGGGTGAGGCTCAGCACTGTGTTTCAACAAGCCCTCCCCGTGATTCTGATGAAACGCACACCCGCCTCTGAGAACCACGACCCTTCTGTGTGCATTGGAATCACCCGGGGAGCTTTAAAGGTTCTCCAAGCCCCACGAGGCTCCGAGTTCATTGGTTTGGGGGTAGGGCCTGGACATTAGGAGTTTTTGTGTTTTTGTTTTTTTTAAACTTCCCCAGGTGAATACAATATATAACCCGGGTTAAGAACCACTATGTGTGGTCCACTTCAGTCTCCATAAGATCCACCTGGAGACCTTGTAAAAATGCAGCTTCCCAGGCACCTGCCCAGGACTGTAATTCAGGAGGGCCTATGCGTGTAATTCAGGAGGGCCTATTCAGGAGGGCCTCAACTTTCCAGCTGAGTCTGGTCCAGAAACTGAGTTCTGTGACATTCCAGTATCAGTACAGAGACCCAACTGGAGAAACGGTGTTCTACAAGCTGAAAGTATTAGGATGTCACAGGGCTCCATTTCTTTAAAAAGATGCCGCGATTTGGGTTTTCAGTGACTTCAGGGAGGCCTCCCTCCCGACCAATCATTGTTGAAGGCAATTACCTTCGTTAGATGGTGGAGGATGGCAGCCACCCACACTTCCCCTCATGACAGGGGGCAGGACCTAACCTGTGTCTGTGGCCCCTGTGACAGGGGCCTGCCCATCACCGCCTTTCATGTGGCTCTGTATTTTTATTTTATTTTTAAAATGGTTATTTATTTTCTTTGAGATGGGGGAGAGAGAGAGGGAGGGGGGAGGGCAGATAGAGAGGGGGAGACAGAGAATCCCAAGTGGGCTCTACCCTGCCAAACCCACAGTGAGATCAAACCCACAAACCGTGAGATCATGGCCTGAGCTGAAATCAAGAGTCAGATGCTTAACCGTCTGAGCCACCCTGGTGCCCCTTGGCTCTGTATTTTTAACCACACCAGAAGTTTTCTGGGTAATTTCAACTGATATCCATTATAAGCCAATTTCATGTACATAGCTAATAATGCTTTTGAATTCATTCTCTTTAAATTATTTTTTAATTATAAAATGAATAGAAGCCCATTAAAGGAAATCTGGAAATAGAGAAAAATAGAAAGAAATCCTATCACCCTAATTCAAGTACTGTTAATGTTTTGGGCATATTTCCCTCCAGTCTTTTTTTTTTTTTTTTAATCCTCGCAGATTTTTTAATGTTTATTTATTTTTGAGAGAGAAAGAGAGACAGTGTGTGTGTGAGCAGGGGAGGGGCAGAGAGAGAGGGAGACACAGAATCTGAAGCAGGCTCCAGGCTCCGAGCTGTCAGCACAGAGCCTGATGTGGGGCTCAAACTCACGGGCCATGAGATCATGACCTGAGCCTAAGTCGGATGCTTAACCGACTGAGCCACCCAGGTGCCCCAATTTTTTTTTACACAGTGGAGATTATATGCCCAATTTGAGATCCTGCTCATTCTTTTTATAAGAAGTATTCTGTTATTACATTCTTAATAAACTTCCTTTTTTTAGCAGCATAATTATTTTCATCCCATTTTTAAAGTCAGAATTTAAACTATTTTAGACACCACAATTAGAAATCACACAGATTTAACGCCAATGAAATAAACTAAAAGATGTTATCAATTCCCACATATAGAAGTTCACTCTTGGTTCTGTTTTGATCTTTACAATGTATTCTAAGTTCACACCTTCTCTCTGCTGTATACCTTTCAGCAGTGCTCCGTTTTGAGGACTGTAATTCTGTGTCAGTGGAAGTAAGCCACCATCAGGCCGTCCCCTCAGCCCCTGGCCTCTGGATGGTTTACCTAGGAGATGAGGTGGCTTTCCAGAGGATGAGGGGACACAGCTGTTCCCCAGGACCTTAGATGAGGCAATCTTTTTTAAGTTTATTTATTTATTCTGAGAGAGACAGAGACAGCGGGAGTGGGGGAAGGGCAGAGAGCGAGGAAGACAGAGAATCCCAAGCAGGCTCCGTGCTGCTAGTGCAGAGCCCGATGCAGGGCTTGAATCTATGCAACCGTGAGATCATGCCCTGAGCCAAAATCGAGAGTTGGACGCTCAACCAACGGAGCCACCCAGGCACCCCAGATGAGGCAATCTTTGAGATCAAAGCTAAGCCTTGAAGCCGAGGCAACGCTGATCCACCCCACTCCCACTCCACCTACCAATCCATTTCTGCTCCCCCCTCCCCCCCCACACACATCTCACCTCACCCCCCTTTTGGACCTGTCTGCTATTCAGGGAGCTTGCCATGCTGCCTCTCCCTGGCACATTACTCCTGCTCATCTATCAAAAGTGGGTTCAGCACAACCAGAATCCCCCACCCCTGACTGGGCTATCAGCCTCTCATGTGCATTTGCAGCTCATATTGTCACTGTGCCTGTCACTTGAACGCCTTCCCATTGCTCTGGTGGGGCAAGGACTCTGTCTCATGCTTGCAGTGCCCCAGCGCCCTGGACAGTGGCTAGCCTGAAATAGGGGGCAGGACACCTGTGTGAAGGACTGCCCTGCTCCCTGGCATGCAATCTGCACAGTGATCACAAGGTGGCGCCCGCCACACACCATACGCTGCTCCTGACTTGCCCAGGCTGTGCTAGTTCTACCAGGGACACCTGCCTGGCCTAGGGCAGGGCCCTTGGAACTGCCCTCCTGTCTCTGCAGATGCCTGAGGAGCTGAAGAGCACTGTCTTACATCCTGAGGACTCCACCCTCAAGCCCGCGGAACCTTAAACTCCCAGGGCAGGTGAGAAGCAGGTGAGAGCATGGGCAGGGTCTCCCGGTAGGTGCCCAGCTCTGGGAACTGGGTGACACCAGCAAAGGGGCAAAAAGAGAGCATCAAGAAATGTGGATGTGAGCTTCCACCCCTCCTGCCTGGATTGGAGCGGGCATGTGAGGGTTGGTGGCACTCAGACTCCTTGCAAGCTGGACAGGCACGGAGATATATGGAAGGCACTCTGAACTGGAAGGAATATATAGCAGGTGACCTGGGTGCACACTTGGCTTTGCTGCTTACTGGCTGTGACTTTGAGGATCTCTTCACCCAGAGCCAGAGCCTCAATTTCCTCATTTATAAAAGCAGGACTGACGGGCCTGGCTCTACTCAGCCGACCACCTCGGGCTATTTCTACCTTCCTTCTCTGTCTCCTCTCTTCTTCCCATCAGCTCACAGTCTCCTTGCCCCCGTGTGGAATGCACCAAGCCCTTCCTCGTGCCTTTTGCATCTAACCCTCCACAGAGAGCTCTACCCGACAGGTGCAACTACTTCCCTCTTTTCCAATAAATGAGAAAATTAAGGCTCAGAAAAGTTCAGGTTCTCCAAGGCCACAGAGTGCAAGTGGAGAAACTGGGGTCTTAGCAAGTCATTACCCCTGTGCTCATTAGCGCTCTTGGATCCCCTTGGAGCCCAGAGCTTGGAAAGAGCTGCGTCTGGGGCACAAGGCTGAGTGATGTGACCACTTGCCTCTAATGCCCACCCTGTCGGGAAAAGGCACAGGTGCCCAAGGGGCTACGGCAGGACCCCACAGTGGCCCGCTGCTCTTGGCTGTCTCCCTGCAGGCTCCACAGACTGCCCCGGCCCTCCCAAAAGAGCGGTGCTGACCAAGCTGAGAACACAGGAGCAAGGCAAGCAGCACCCCACCTGCTGGCCCGGCCCAGGGCGCCCTCCACTTCTTTCTCCTTCACCCCAGGAGGCCTGCCTGAAAATGGAGATGGGAGAGCTATAGACAAAGTGGGCATCCAAGCCAGGTTCTGGCTGCAGGAGGCCTGCCTCCAGGGGGTCTTGGTGGCCACATCCTGAGAACAGCAGGCAGGAGTGGGGCCGGCAGCCGGGAGTGGGCGCGAGCCATCCTAGGAGACAACTTAGCCGCCAGCCCGACTTCTGGGGTCTTCCGCTCCCTGCCTGCCCCTCCGCCAGCACCTCCCTTGCTTCCTGGGCCGCCCAGACCTCTCTGTGCCATGCAGATGGCAGCCTCCGTGAATAAATGTTCCTGGTGTTCTTTGTAGAATGGGTGTGAATGCTCCAAACGGGGCCAGTTTGAAGGACAAAAGGACCCCAAAGACCTGGCCTCCCGCCCCTGTCCTGACCCTCCATACCAAGCTGCCACCCACAATGCAAGGGAAATCATCCTGGGCTGAAGAGGAAGAATCCGGGGTGCTGGAGGCTGCTCCCGCTTGGGGCCCCCTGCCAGGCTCAGCTCTGGGGCTGGGGTCTTTCCCCAAGGCCCGTCCTTAGTTTACATCAACCACCCCAGAAACTCACCGACCATGAAAACTGCCATGCCCACCGTGCCCTCCGTGTGACCCTGCTCCGTTTCAAGGGCACTCAGGCAGGGTGGGAGAATAAGGGAGGAGGGCTCCCCCTACCCCAACCCTTTCCTCTTGCTCCCTGCCAAGCCAGCCTAGACTCCACAGTTTGGATCTCACCACTTCTTGTGGCCAGCCACCACCCTGGGCTGAGTAACACACACTTCCCACCCTTAGGGGCCTCACAGTCTAGCTGAGGACCGACCTGACACCCGGGGTCCACCCTGAACTCTTGACAGCCATTCCATGGCCAGGTGGCCTCCCAGAGCGGGTGACCTGAGCAGGGTTTTGGAGGCCGAATAGGAGTTTACCGGAAGGATGGCACGGGTTCAGCCTGGGCAGAGACCCAGAGATCAACATAGCGAGGTGTGGTGTGGCTAAAAGAGATGTGAGGCAGAGAGTAAGCAGCAGAATCCAGATCCTTTGTGGAGCAAAGACTCCAGGGAGGAAGGGGTGAGGGGAGAGGGAGGAGAAGGTCTCTCCTGCCTCCAAATCCGCCCTCCCCGCCCCCCTCACAATTCACACATACATACACACTCAGGCCTTCATTCTCCGTGCCAGAGGAGGTGGGGGGGCGGGGGGGAGGCGAAGGAGGGGAGGAGGGAGCTGAAATGCAACCTATTCATGTTCCCGCGATGTAACACCCCTCATTTTCCATGCTGGGTAAAGACAAAAACCCTTTACAACCTGTTTCTGGAACTTGTCAGCAGCTGCCAAGAGGAGCATGTTAATTAAACGTCGGCAAAGATGGAAGCTGGAGGCCCCGGCTCTAATTGGACAGTTTGCTTCACCGGATTGAAAAACATTGTGACAAAGGAGGAGGTGCGCGGCGGCGCGGCAGGGGTGCGGCGTGGCGAGGAGGGGAGCGGCGGCTTTGATTTGCGCGGAGCCCGGCCGCAGCCGCCCGCCCCCGGCCGCGCCGCCCAGCCCAGCGGCACGCCCACCAGCGCCTGGGAGGGGCGAGGGCCGGGGAGACCCTCCCAAAGCCTGCCCCGAGGGTCCCGCGGGCGGTCCGCGAACGGCGTGACTCCCCACCGAGCACCAGGCTTTGAGGCTCTGGGGCGGGCCCCTTCCCGCCCCCCCCCCCCGCCGCCCCTTTACCTGACCTGGGTCCCGGGGACCGTGCGGCAAGGGCATTGAGGGCAGGGGTCGGAGGTCGCTTCAGGCCTGTGGAGGCTGCCCAGGACGCCCCTGCCCAGGCTCCAGAGAGGGAGACACCTGTGTCTACGCCCCCTCGTTGCCCAAACTAGCTCTGTGTCACGTGATCAGGACGCGGTCTTATAAAAAGGTTGGCGACTGACTCCGAGGCTTGTCCTAGAACCAACCCCCCACCCCCGGCCCTGCACTGCAGACCCTGGCGTTTCCAGCAGGGCTGTGGGGGTTCCCAGAGACCGTTGCCCCGTCTGTGTTTGCAACCCTAGGTTTCCCTCGGTCTTGACTCACAAATGATAACAGCAGCCATGCATTGATGCTAATTGTGTGCCCAGAGCCAGGCTGGGTGCCTCGTGTGTTCTCTGTTATTTATCCTACCAGCCACCCTGAGAGAAAGCTTGGATCACACCCATCTCGCAGGTGGCGAGACTGAGGCCCCAGAGAGTCTAGGTAACCCTTCCAAGGTCACAAGAGTTATTCAGTGTGGTGCTAGGATGAGACTGGGGCCCAGGTCCCTCTGATTCCAATATCTCAACCTGGGCTCCCATGTTCCCCGCCCTCCAGCTCCCGGTGCAGCCAGATGAAGGTCTTGGGGACAGTCAGAGCAAAGAGTGGGGTTCCTAAGGGGAGGAAACACTTCTCGGGGCCTCCAGGCTGAGGGCCCTGAAGTATGGGGGTGCAGCAGGCTGGGAGGTCACTTGTGGGGGTAGCCCTAGGCGTATTCCCCACCCACACAGGCCTCACTCGCACCCCCTGGGGTACAGGTGGTTAGCTAGCAATCACAGAGCCCCATCTTCCGTCTCCTCTGCCTCGGCCCCAGATTTGCACCCCCCGCACCCCACCGTCATCCTAAGCTGCTGCCAAGGGAGGGGGCTCCATCTGGGGTGGGAGGCCAGGCCAAGGCCTGCGAGAGGCAGGAACAAGTATGGGAAAAGGAGCCATTGTGGCTGAGCCTCGGGGATTAAGAGCTACAAAGTGGCTGTGGAGGGCTGAGGCCATTGACAGGAGCCCCCGGGAGCGGAGTTCCCAGGGGGGGTAGTCGGAGCAGCCTGTGCTGAGGCTGCCTGCTGGGCCTAATCCCCTGGGAGCGGGGCGGCAGGAGGAACCCCAGAAACATAGCTGCAGTGGAGAGAGGGCTGTCCTTCCTGACGTCCTGCATGGTCCTGGAGGCTCACAGTGGTCTCTCTGAGGAAGAAGGACAGGTGATGGGCAGGTGTGGCCGTGGGGTGTGCGTATCCACGCGCGCCCCTCGCGCGGGGGGTGTGTCTTCATGGGACCCTAAAGATAGGTGACCCAGTGTGTGTCTGAAGTTTAGGGCGTACCTTGAGGGGACTGGGGCCTGAGGGCAGCAAGTGGGCGACTTGAGGTCCCTGGCTGAGTGAGGCATGGAGAGGAGGGAGGCAGAGCCCTCACCAGCAGGCCCAAGTGGGTGCTAAGTGTGTGTGTGTGTGTGTGTGTGTGTGTGTGTGTGTGCACCATCAAGCGGGGTGCTTGAGAAAGGCCCTTCAGAGGCGGCTGGAGGGGCTCTGCAAATTGTAATCAGATTAAGGGGGCCAATCACTTAGGGCTCTTGAAAAGGCCACACGGTTTCTAATCAGCCCTGAGCGCCTGGGCCCACAAAGCCAGGGAGGAGCTCGGCGGGAGCCACCCGCTGGGGGGCCTCGGGGGTGGGGGCCGCTTTCTTCCCTCTCTGTCTCTCATAATTATGTCAATTTGCTAGCCAAATTGTTTGCTCGAGTGGACCAGGGGCTTGTGCCCCATTCATGTGGTAATGTGGGAACCCGCAGGCCTCCTGGCTGGGAAAATAGGAGGAACCAGGACCCTTCTCCCAGGAGCAGACAGGCCTGGGGGTGTGTGAGGCACCCAGGCCTTGGGAACACTTCCGCCACCAGTGTGGCGCTTTCTTCATGAATTCCAGAAACTTCCAGCTTGGGGTGTGCTCTGGGATGTCCTTTTGGGTCTGTCAAAATGAAGGATGGGGAAGGAGGCGGGGACCCCAGAGGGAACAGAAGTGGCCTCCAGGTTCCTTCAGGGTGAAGGTGGGCAGCTCTCTGTCCTTGTGCCTGGCCCCTGGTGGGCTAGGCTGAGTCTTGAGCGGGTTGAGAGCTGCATGGGATCCCGGAGGTGTCAGAGATGGGGTCCTGAAGGAGGAAGTCACAGCACGCACAGATGGGGATGTGCAGAGACTGGGAGAAAGTTCTTACCAGTTCCCTGGGCCTCTATACAGGTGCCAGCCACTGTGAACCTACTTTGTCCACAGCGGCTCCTTGAAGCCAGGGAGGGAGGCACTGGGCTTCCCATTTCACAGACAAAGAAACTGAGGCTCAGAGAAGCTAAGTGACTTACCCAAAGTCACACAGCTAATAGGTGAGGAACAGAAGCTTGAACTCAGCTCTGTCTGATACCTTGGCCCCTTCTGCCTCGTTCCCACCACGGGAGTTCAGGCCTTCCTTTAAGGGAGCAAACAGGAACGAGCAGTCCCCCTGGTTCTGTATGGACCCTTGGCATCGGCACTCCGAGGAGCTGTGGGCACAGAAGGGTCAGGCAGTGGGCGCGTTGCCTACAAGCCCTCGTGGACGTTAGAACAGCTGCTGTCACCAGACCAGACACAGGTAACCCGCGCTGTTCCGAGCCCACACCGAGCTGCCTTCCCCCTGCCCTCTGGGCTCCCCTCACCTCCCCAGACCCTCCTGCCGCCTGTGAGGACCCCTCCCATCTCCCCTGGGCATGACACCGCAGTGCCTCTGTTTCTCAGCACCCTGCTGGACCCACCAGGCTTGTCAGTGTCCCCCTGAATGTAAGGAGCGCCGCACCCCCCACCCCTGAGCTGTTCTCACGGGGCTGCTGCCCAAACCCTCCACCCCTCCCCCACTCTTCTATCCAGGGCTGTTAGGACCTGCCCTGTGGGAAGCTGGCTGGAGGGCAGGGTGACATTGGCGGTTGGGGCAGGGACAGAGATGGGGGAGGGTCTGCGGCCACAGCTCAGCACCTCTCACCCCCCTAAGAGGAAGGAGGAAAGGCCAGGGGCCATGTTTATCACCGTATGGGGTGATGGCCAGAAACTCTTCCTAGAGCAGATAGACTGCAACGGGCAGCTACCCCTTGGTGCCCACCGGGCCAGGTGCCGGGAGGCAGGGGCGGGCAGGGAGGCCCCCGTTCTATGAACCACGGGCTCCAGCACAACCTCCACACCACAGCCCTGTCAGGGAGGGAAGCCCAAGACCACGGAGACGGTAGCTGGTCAGGACAGGACAGGACAGGACTAACAGCAAGCACAAAGCACCTACTCTGTGCCAGGCGCAGTTCTAGGCACGTGGCACGTATGAATTCGTTCCCACAGCTGGTACGATGTGGCGGGGCCGGAACTCAAACCCAGGCTGTTCCCCCCAGCCCTCCGGAGCAAGGCTGACACTGTTACATCTGTAGCAACTCCTACACCCCCTTGGAGAACTCTCTGGGTGTCCCTGCTCTGTAGAACCTTCCTGGAGGCCATTTCACCCCCTGCATACCTCCCATAGAGCACGTATCATAGTTGCATACGCATCAGGTGCCTAGATGGCACATCCCAGTAGGATACAACGTCCTCGTGGACGGGACATTTGTTTCTGTCTCCCCCAGGGCATAACGGAGGGCTTGGCACAGACAAAGGATCAGGCAGTCTTATCTTATGAGGGGTTAGAACCCATACTCGGTAAACATTTCACAATTGCCCAGCAAGCCCGTATGTGTGGTTTGCTGTCTACAGCTGTAAACAGGCATATATGTGTATAAGTGGATGTGCTGATATGTAGTATACAAGAAAGGCTACACGTTCAAATGCATTTTTATAGTTTTTTTAAATTAAAAACACTGAGCATTTATGCACGTAACTAAAAGCACACGAGAGAAGCATCCCTCTAAACGCTTGATGGAAGAAGGTAGGGACACCGAAGACTCAAAGGGATGAGTCAGACCCACCTACTCACCTCTCCCCTCAAGCCACCCCCCTGTTGGCCTCGCACGGCCCTTCTCCTGTCCCTGAAATTTCCCGGCTTGTGTTACTGGGCACCAAGATGCACAGGTCACACGTCCCAAAGGCCGTAGCGAGGAGCAGCACACCGGATACAGGTTCCAGTCTCTCTGGTCGGCTGTTAAGCACCGACTGTGATGACAGGTCACCCAGGTGATCCTTGGGCACACGGGGAACCGCCTCCGGAAGGTGGATGATGCACGTGTGTGTGCGCGCGTGTGCTTGGGCACTTACGCACGTGGGTGCTGGTGAAGAGCTGCTTGGTTAAGGAGCAGTTCCTGAGAGATGGTCCTGAGAGCTGCCGCTGAGGGGCCCAGCAGGCAGAGCTGGAGCGAATGCCAACCAGCAGCCCCCATCCCCTTGGCCAAGGGGAGGGAAGGACGAGGAACCCCTTGTGAATTTTGCGTGGAGGACACAGACCCGGTCCCCTAGAGTGTGAGGCGGGGAGCCTGCTGGGAAGAACTTTTGCTTCTCCATCCAACCCTGTGCCAACACTTCATCTTCTTGAAAGCTAATCATCTTTCTAAAAGAAAGCTTTTAAGAATTTGGCAATGTGGGGGCGCCTGGGCAGCTCAGTTGGTTAAAGCGTCCGACTTCCGCTCAGGTCACGATCTCACGGTTGGTGGTTTCGAGCCCCGCGTCGGGCTCTGTGCTGACAGCTCAGAGCCTGGAGCCTGCTTGAGATTCTGTGTCTCCCTCTCTCTCTGTTCCTCCCCCGTTCACGCTCTCTCTTTCTCTCTCTCAAAAATAAACCTTAAAAAAATTTTTTAATAAAAAGAAATTGGAAATTTTGGTCTCATCCTTCCCAAAATAAATCCAGACTCCTTTGAAGGGTGGATGAGCCCCCCCCCCCCCCCGCCACCGCCGCAAGGCCTCCCTGCGCCCCAGCGAGAATCGCCTCCCTGCCTCTCAGAGCCCCTGAACCGGTCAGTCCTGGAAGCCTGTCACTGACCCAGCACAGAGGGGTCAGAGCTCAACCTAAGCGTCAGAACAAAGAGTAACTCACCTAGAATGGAGGGCACGATGCTGGCCCCCAGAGCCCCTGGAAGTGCCCAGAGCAGGGGGCTGGGTCTGAGGAGCCCCAGGGCACCCGGAGTGAGTGCCCCCACCTCTCCCCTCACCTCTTCTTCCTCTCCTCTGTGCTCTCTTTACATCTCTCTCTGGCTCTCTCTGCCCACGTGGATCTTGCTCTCCTCTTTCTCTCTCTCCATTTCCCTCTGCTCCTCTCGTTCTCTCTGTCTCTCTCTGGCTGTCTCTGTCTCTCGCTGTCTCCGTCCTTCTCCATCTCTCCAACCCCCACTCACCCTCTCTGGAGGGTGCTCAGCGGGATCATGCCAAGCCCAAAGGGAAGGTCAGGGCACCATGCGGGGACCAGTACGGACAGCCATTAACCTGTCACTTCGCCTCCAGCCAGGAAAACAGCAGGGCCCAGGAAAGGTGAGGGATCGCAGTCACTGGACATGAGGCATCTCGGCCAAGGCCGACAACCGAAAGCAGGAACCACGCGATCAGAGGGTTGCAGACGTGCTCCGGGGCACCAAGGACAGCTGGAATGGGTTTCTGGACAGCAGCAGGCCTGCATCGCAGCCCAGTTTCGACTTCAGGGCAAGGAGAAATGTCTGCATGGGGAGAACCTGGGCAGGTGGCCACAGCCCTGGGAGCGGAGGGTGGAGATCTCCGTGAGGCTGAAAGCAAAGGTCTCAAACCCACCAGCCCGCGGGCCATGTAGGCCACCCCTCTCCACCTTCCGGTAGTGGCTTTAAAATATAAATCTGCATTTTTAAAGTGGCACATTTCATATTGAAAAACATGTCTGAGTCTTCTCTTGAGGACCTGGCAACTCTGGTCTGTGACCGAGCAGCAGTGGCCCCGGCGGACTGTCAGACGCTCCCCTGTCCTGCTGGCTCCTCCTCCGTGAACCTGGATGCCTCCTTACAGTTACTCGCCAGGTCTCTGTAAGCTCACAAGTGTGCGGCCTCTGACAGCAGAGACATTCTCTGAGCAGGAGTAGAGGCCCACGTGCAGCCCCTAACTTATCTTGTGACGTTCAGCAAGGGGTCCCTGCTCTCTGGGCCACAGCTTTTCCATCTGTGAAATGGGAGGTTGGATGAGCCCGGCAGTAAGACTCAGAAAGACTTACCGTTAGGAGCGTCTGATGAAAGATACCGACCCTCTGCCTAGAGAAACGGACCTGTGCATAGAATTGCCTGTGATTTGAGAGGATCGCATTGCCTCTGCCCCTGGGGGCCGCGGATCCCAGGCTGGGAACCCCTGCCGAGCACCGAGGTCCCTTCCGCCTCTGCCTTAGCCAAGCGAGTCCAGGCCGACCCGCCCGCCCCGGCCCCGATTGGCCAGGCCACCCCTTCTCTGGGTGAGCCAGGACTCTCCCCCTCCCCAGCCAGGCTGGCAGCTGCCCATCCATATGCAGGAGGGGTCCGGGCTGTTGCTGGATTAGCATAACGCCCTCCGGGAGGTAAAGGCCCACCAGGCGGCCCCTGCGTGCAGCACCCGCCTTTGTCCGGGCCTCAGGACCGGGTAGGATGGCCCAGGCAGCTCTACACTTTTGACTGCCAGATGAAAGGGGGCGACATAAAGAGGCTGCCTGGGCCGAGCATGGGGGCGCATTGTGTCCCTCCAGACAGAGTTACAGACGTCTGTGAACCGTCAATTACAGCTGAATAAAGACGTATGCTCAGTCCAGACGCGCCTCCTTTCAGCTGGGGAGGTGTTTCCAGGCTGGGCCTGGAATGTCTTTGGCAACCTAATTTGGCAATTGTGACTCTATAAGCGGCCCGGAGAGGATGGGAACAAGCTGGGCTGGCCTGACCCAGCTCTGGGAGGTGTCCTGGAATGTGGGGTGGGGGTGGGAAGAATGGAGCAACTCACCTCCCTTCCCTTCTCCTCCAGGCCAGGCCAGATCCTGGGGGTGGGGGCAATCTAGGAGCCACACAGTCCCTCTGCATCAGCCAGGCTCCCTTCCCAGGCCTTTGATGGTGCCAAGGCGGCCCACCCTGGCAGGTACTGGCCAGGATTAGGGTTCACTGGTCCTTTCTCTCGTTGGGCTACTATGATGTGTTGTTGAGGAGACAGCACTGAGAGAGCCCGAGGTTCAAGTCCCAGGGCCACCAGTGATGCCGAACCCATCACCTGACATTGCTGAGCTCCCGGACCAACCTGGGAACCACCCCCCACCCCACCCCCAACCCCGCTCAGCCCTCCTGCTGCATTTGTTTAAGCTCTGTCCCATTGGCTGGCTGGCTGTTCGTTCCTTGCCGCCAAAAACAATCCAGCTTGACTCCATAGGACAGGTCACATTCCTGGTCTTGCACTTTCAGAGTGACAAAGGGGTTGTGCTGCTCAGAGCCACCTTGAGGAGGGGGGCGACATAGCCACGGTAGGGCGTGAGGACCTGGACAGAGCATTGATTCTGGGCTCAGTGAGCTGGGCTGCCCCTTCTCCCGAGGGGTGGCCCCTGAGGTACCCTTGCCCCAGGAAACCTCATCCCCAGGGGGCTCGTGTAGCAAAGGCATTTCCTGAGGACCCCCATGCTCCCTGGGACCCCTGTCCTGAAACCTGCCCAGCAGGACCGGGCCATGGACCTTTTGGCCACCGTGTGTCATGCCCTGAGCAAAAGGTAGTAAGCCACCTCTTACTTAGAGCGGTAAGAGCAGAAACGGCCCTAAAAACGACCCTTCTGCTCACTGAGCACCTATTGGGCACCTGACCCCAGACTAGGTGTGTTCATGCACAGATACCTGAAAAAGCCTGGCTGAGAGGTGGCCCCCCTCGGTGGCAGGGGACAAGCACAGCTGTTCAGTGCGATCCTCGCCCTGTCACCTCCCAGCTGGCAGACTTTAGGAAGCCAAGTTGCCTTCGGTGCCTGAGTTTATAGGCCTGCCAACGTTCAGGACGCATCCTGGCACAGCACCTGGCCAGTGGGGTCTGCCTTCCGAGCTCCTGTGCCCTCTGTTTCCCACGGTCCTGCGTGGTGTGGAGGCTGCTTCCCGCTGAGCTGCTGGCCTGTGGGAGGCGCTGGCCCAGGATGGATGAGCCCAGTTCCCTTGGCTCTCCCCACCTTCCCACCCCCACTCCTCAGTCTCTCGTTCCTGACAGTGGCCGAAGCAACTGTGACTTGCGGATTGGCCCAAGCCAGGCCTGTGTGCACGTGAGCACATGTCGGGCACCGGTGTGTGTGTGTGTGTGTGTGTGTGTGTGTGTGTATGTTCTGTGGCTGGAGCAGGTGCCTTGAACCACTCTGATGCTCTGCAAGGGCAAGACAGATGTGGGCCCACGGTGAAGCCTGGATTGCGGGGTGAGTCCCAACATGTGATCAGCTACGCAAGAGGCCAAGGAAGTTGGAGTATCGCTCAGGAAGGATCGGGAACTGCAGACCCGCACCACATTCACCCCCGGAGCCCCCAGCGGACAGGCCTTCAGTGGCGCACCTCCTGTAAGAGTGGGGACCCACTGGTGTGGGCGTGTAGATCCAAGAGAACCGGTACCAACTGATGGGGTGGGTGACATTCGTCTGAGTCTGTAAGTAAGTGTGCCAGATGAGTGAGGGCATTTAAGATCGTTCATATTTGGGGCACCTGAGTGACGCAGCCGGTTAGGCGTCCGACTCTGGATTTCGGCTCAGGTCATGGTCTTACGGTTCATGGGTTCCAGTTCCACGTCAGGCTCGCTCTCCCTCTCTCTCTGCTTCTCCCCCGCTTGCACACGCACGGGCTCTCTCTCAAAATAAATAAATAAAACTTTAAAAAAAGAGTTCACTTGTATTTAATTTTTTTTGAATAGCTAATACCTTTTCACCTAGTACAGAAGTAAAAAGGTTTTGAGCGACAAGTGTCCTTCACGTCCTTGTCCCACATCTGCCCCGTTCTCACTTCTCCCTAAAAAGATCAAAGCCATTCTTCATTTCTTATGTATCCTTCCTGAGTTTCTTTTTTTTTTTTAAGTTTTTATTTATTATTTATTTTTGAGCAAGAGAGGGAGAGTGCAAGCAGGGGGAGGGGGGAGAGACAGCAAGAGAGAGAATCTCAAGCAGGCTCTGCACTGTCAGCACAGAGCCCCATGTGGGGCTCAACCTCACAAACCATAAGATCGCGACCTGAGCCAAAATCAAGAATCAGATGCTTAACTGACTGAGCCACCCAGGCGCCCCTTTCCAGAGTTTCTTTATACATAAATAAGCCCATACATACAAACCTGCATTCTTATTTCCTCCTGATTTTACTCAGCTTCATAGTATTCCATTAACCAGTCCTCTCTTGAGGCTCCATTGGTCCTGTTTCAACCTTTCACTGTAACAAATGTCGCTACAACAAATAACCTTGCACATACAGTCACTTCTCACAACAGTGCGTGTATCTGTGAGCTGAATTCTCCGAAGGAGGGGGGGGGGGTTGGACTAAAGCTTATATGCAATTTGTCATTTCGCCATATCTTGCCAGATTGTCCTCCATGGGGCAGGTGCCACGGCCTACCCACACGGCATGGCTTCTTGGATCTTAACCAGGATGGGCCACTGACTGTTTAGATGCACACATCTTGGCTTGGCCGATGGTACATGAGCCTTTCAGCCTCCCCAGCTTCCCATCCCAGCACTGGTGCAGGAATCTTGCACAACCACACAGGCCACCCCCCGTTCACGCTCGGTGTCTGTTCTCACTTTCTCTCCCGCCTCTTCCTCTGGAATAGTTGCTAAGGCCGGAGCTTCCCTGCCCCCAACCACCACCCCCACACATACACAAATCGGTTCTGCAAAATAAAGGAAGTAGTCTGCCCACATTGACTCATTCAGCAAATCCATGAGTGCCTTCTAGGGGCCTGGCATCCTGCTACGTGCTGTAGACATGGTAGGCAATCTTGGCCAGACTCCTTATCCTCTGAGCCCCAGGGTCCTCCTGAGTAAGGTGAGGGGTACAGACACAGGAAGTACCAAGTCCCCCACTAGCTCTAACGACGACATATCACCCCCAAATCACATTATTATTCTGTGTATATGTCAAAGGGAGGAAAGGCTTGGAGAACACCTCTGTGAGCTGATAAATGCTAGCACTTGTTTGCAAGGATGGTTTAAAGGCAATCAACCCAAAGACCCCTTTGCAAGCTGGTGAGGAATTGCGTGTGTGTGTGTGTGAGTGTGTGTGTGTGTGTGTGTGCCCATGTGTTCAGTGAGGTGTCCTGTGACCTCCTGCCCCCACCCCCATGGAAGAGTAAAACAAGCCTGGGTTTGGCATCAGCCTGTCCTTGTTTGAAACCCTATAGGCCCACTCACCGATTTTGTGACTGTGCACCTGCATTTGCCCCTTTGTAGAAATGGGGCGCCTTCACATTTCCCTCTCTGTGAATGTTGAATGGGATCCTAGAACTTAGCTTGCCGGGCAAGTAGGAAGGGCTCACCAAACGTGACCTGCTAGGAAGCAGGTTCCGAGAGCCAACGGTGGGGCTCCCGTGCCAGGGTCAGGCTCCATGGTAGACCTGCTGGGTGCCCCCCAGCCAAGGCCACCGGCGAGTGTGGTGGAGCCGGCCCCGGGCTCTCCGCGGCGTCTGGACAGGCCGGGAGGCAGCCGGGACGAGAGACAGCTGGGAAGGTTGAATTGCTCGGTGGCTAGGGAGCACCTCCCTCCCCCGCCAGCGATCTGCATTTCAATGTGAGAAGGGAGGAAAGTAGGAAACTGCTCAAAGGGGTTACAATGATTAATCATTTAAAAAGCAAGATCTTAATTACAGGCCGCAATTTTTGCTATTTAAGGAGTCCATTAGTTGCCAGAAAGAAGCAGCAGAAATTATCACAGGTTATTCTCCCCCTAACGTGGAGAGGGGGTGGGGCGGCGGGGGAGAATCAGCTGCCGCTCCAAGCTGGGGTTGGGGGGGTTGGGGGGCAGGGTCCCACCCGGGAGGAGGCCTGGCCAGGAGCCCCAGGAGCCTGCCTACCATCAGGGAGCAGAGGGAGAAAGATGCTTGTCAGAGACCTGGGCCATGGCGCTGGGAGGCGGTGCGGGGGCAAGGACAGCTGCCCCTCTCTCCCCCCAGCTCTGGTGGGCTGGATATGCCACCTGTGGGTGCCCCTGGAGGCCTCCTCCAGGGCGGGGCAGCTGGCGGCCAGCCCCTCCCCCACCCCGGTGACCCCCCCCCCCACCCCCACCCCGCCCCGGACCCCACCCTGCTCAGGAAGTGGGGTTAATTGCCAGGCCCTCCCCTCTGACCCCTCTGTGGGTTTTAGTCTTGTCTGGTCTCTGAGCCCCCGGGGCGTACAAAGAGGACCGGGTGTGTGTGGGGGGGGCAGTGCTAGGAGTCAAATCAAAATAACCGAGCCTCTATAGCGGATTAATTACGATCCTCAGGGGCTGAAAGACCCAGAGATCAAGTCCCCACCCCTGCTGGTGGCCTCCGAGGCTGCCGCCAGACTTCTTTCTCACCCTGGTCACCTAGAAGCCTGGGCACACTCCTCCCCTCTGAGGGAGGCACTGCTGTCCTTGTCCCAGGTCCCGATCTGGGCTCCAGGCCTCCTCCCCGAGCCCTGGCTGGCAGCTCCGGAATCCCAGAAAACAGCCCCAGCGGACGGAGGGCTCCACCAGAGCAGGACCAGCTGCAGGAATCCAGAACCCAAATCCAGCCGGTAGAGAGTGCCTGGTGCTCAAGTGCCTTCAAAATTGGTAACTCAGGTGAGTCACAAATGGGAAGCGTAAACCGGAACCAGGCCCCAGACTATCCTTATTCCTATGATGCCATATGTTTAAAACAAGCTTGCAAGCAAGTCGCAAAGTTGACCAGCCTACCCAGAGGAAAGGTTTATTCCCTGCCAAGTCGGTTTGATATTAGGAGTAAAAGAAATGAAATCATTTCTATAAACAGTCCCTCCTGCCAGACTGATTAAGTGCCTGTGTGTGTGTGTGTGTGTGTGTGTCCATCAACCTCATCTGTTCTAACATTCAGGCCCCCAGAGGGCAGGCTGCTAAATCGGATTGAATGATAATTCCAGGGATTTCTGAGGCGGGGGGGGGGGGGGGGTGGGGGGGGTGGGGGGGGAGGGAGACCCACGCCAGGATTCACAATACGGGTTTGAATTCAAAATAAGCAAACTGAGTGGTGGTGACTCTACCCTGGCTCCTGGCTCCTCCTCCTTAGACACTGCCCCCAACCCCGTAGGGAGGAGAGCTTTTCCTTTAATCAGCAGGTTCCCTGCCTCCAGGGGGAGAGTGAACAGCCCCTCCCCCATCTTCTCTTGCCCCCCCCCCATTTCAATGCTGATTAATTGCAGTTAGGCACCCAAAACAGTCTGGACCACATTCTTTCTTTTCTTTTAATTTTTTTTTTAACATTTATTTATTTTTGAGAGAGAGCAAAAGAGACAGCACAAGTTGGGGGAAAACATAGAGAGAGGGGGATACAGAATCCGAAGCAGGTTCCAGGCTCTGAGCTGTCAGCACAGAGCCTGACGCTGGGCTCGACCCATGAGATCATGACCTGAGCCGAAGTCGGATGCTTAACAGACTGAGCCACCCAGATGCCCCAGGACCACATTATTTCTGATGCTGGTGCTTGTCCCGGCGCTGCCTCGAAGCCACAGTAATCAGCAGCTTTTAGCTCGTCACTCTCCTGACACTCTTCACTTAGACCAGGCAACGGCAAATGTGATGGAAATAAGAACTTTATTTTCTGTTTTGTTCTGTCCGAGAACGGGAGTTGGGGGCCTGGGAGGAGGGCCTGGCATCTGGAAGCCACCTCTGCGAGTGATGCAAGATCGGGGTTCATAGCCTAGGGCCTGGCGGGGACACCTCCGCACCCAAGTCACCACTCAGCATCCTCGTGGGCCCTGCCCACCTCAGAGACCCGCGGAATGTCCGTGCCCGGAAAAGTTGTCTAACCTCAGGGAATCCTGGAGGGCATCCGGGACTAGGCCCCATCCCGGGTGCTGGCCCAGAAAAGCCCATGTGAAAATTAGGAAAGGGTACTCCCTCTGAGCAAACGCAGTTCTAGCAGGGCAAACAGCTTAGAGATTGGGTACAGGCCGGATTTTCACACCCCTGACCTCTGGGTGTTCAGGAGAAACCCTGAAACGAGCAGATTGTATCTTACGGATGGGGAAACTGATGCCCCCTGTTCTAGGGCGTCCAGCTGCCAGGGGCCCAAACCCATTGTCTTACATCTCCTAGGTTGACCCCCTGGGAAGCTGCCAACCCATCCTCACAAAGACTTGGGGGGGTGGGGCATCAGGACCCCAGCTCTAGGAAAAGAAGCGGGTGACCCCGACGGCCCAGCAATCTGGGGAGCCCCAGACCCTTTACAAGGGGGCAGAGGAGCCAGAGAGGGGCAGGTAGCTGTTATTAACACCGAACACTGTTTTCCGTCTGTGTGAAGTTTTGTCACTGTTGAAGCACATCCACCTCCAGGATTTTGTCTGAGCCTCTCAATTGAACCAGGAAGCGGGGAGCCAGGGCCCGAGTGCGGAGTCCCCGCTAGAGATGCCGCCCAGAAGCTCAGAGAATGGGACTCACACATCTCCTACGAGACGAAGCCGAGGCTAAGGCTAGATCCTGGAGCCCGTTGAGCTGGGACACAGTCCCCGATCAGATCGGGGACCTGGTGCCCTTCTGTGGGGAGAGAAACCCCCCGGATGCCCCCGCCTACCCATGCAAATCCTGGCGGCTCCTTCACTTAATGCCTGCAACTTACATCGCCCCCGAGGCACCGCACAAGATAGAAGACTGAGACTCATCCCCTAGCAGGAAAGTGCCTACCGGACCACCCTGGACCTCGGTTTCTCCACCTGTGGAATGGGCTTAATAACAGCATGTATTGTTATTAGTGATCACATCCAAAGGGTCATCGTGAAGACACATTGAGGAGCTGTGTGTGACGTTTTTGGCACAGTACCTGGTATACAGGAAACAGTCACTCCGCTCAATCACTCATTTAAATGGTAGCGATTTGTGTTGTGGGCCTAGGCCCAGGGATGCTGCTGGGATGAGGCGCATAGGCTCCGCCCCTCCAGAAGCTTTGTGTCCACGGAGGCAGAGACAGCCACATTGTGTGACAGTGCAGGGAGGCAAGGCCCATATAATGGGGAGCTTCGGAGGGGCTGCTGACTCAGCCAAGGGGACCACGGAAGCCTGCAGGCTCAGGAGCTGTCTAGGCAGAGGAGGAGGGACTGTGTTCCACCAGAAGAAAGGGGGGGTGCAAGGCCAGTCCACTCGCACTGCGGCAGCTTGGGGCAAGCGGAGGGAGGAGGGAGGAGGGAGGGAGGAGGGGGAGGAGGAGGCCAGCTCCCAAGAGGCTTGTGTGAGCCCCACAGGGGAGCCTGGCCTTCAGGCACTGCAGACATGGGCACCGTTGAGCTCAGGGAATGGGAAGGTAGGAGAGAGAAGTGCCTCGGAGAGTTGGGACAGTCCCAAGGCGGGAGGAGATGGGGGTGGAGACAAGCCAGGTTAGCAGAACGCCCAGCACTGGGGGGCAGGAAGTCTGGGAGCTACCAGCATGGGGAGGTAAGGCGTTAGGGACAAGGGTCCTCTCTTTTCATTCAAATGGAGGTGCCATAGGGGCTGGCTCTGGTGCTTCAGGGACACCCCCACCCCGTGAGCACTGCCTCTGGGCCTGAGCCCCTGTCCTGGGAAGGAGTGTCCTCCAGCCTCCCGACAGCAATCTTCTAGACTCTGAGCCCTCTCGGGCTGGTGACCCAGTGTGGGACAACAAGGGGATCCCCTGGCGGCCCTCTCTGAATCCTCTCCTCTAAGTGCCAAAAGGTCTGATTGCTTATATTCTGCTCTGTGAACTCGCGAAAGTCCCTTCGCCTATCTGGGCCTCAGTTTCCTCATCTGTGAAGTGGATCGGTTTCCTTCTGCCTCTCAATTCCCGGTGTTTACACCCATTTAGTCTGGGTGCTCAGCAGGCCAGCAGTGGGGGCTCCCTGCTGCCTTGATCCGTTAACGGCCCACACCCAGGGGGGGCTGCGACCTACAAATGCAGGGATGGGCAAGAACCTGGTTACTTACTGACCAAGTACCACCCCAAACCTGCTGTTTGGCCCCAAACTGGCTCAGCCAGGGTCAGGCCCTCTTTAGGGCAGGCAAGAGGTCCAAGCTTAGTGTCTTTCCTCAGCTGGGGGGGTAGCTCCTGTTATCCCACATGGGACAGGCCTCCTTCTGCTCCAAGGGACATCAGGGGTTGGGGACATCTCCGGCTGGCTGCCTCCCTCCTTCCCGATTCATCCCTACAACTGTGTCTGCACTCCCACCTCTGCCCTGGGCTTTTGTTAGTGATGAATTTGTGTGACATCTCAGAGGGAGGGCTCCCGGGTGGGCGGTGGGCGGGCAGATGGGAGGGGGAGGTGCTCCAGGCCCCCTACCCCCATTCTCCCGGGGATGCTCATCTGCCCTCATTTGCAGGGCCTGAGTGAGCAGGACAGAGTCCCAGAGATGAAATGATGGCAGCATGGGGCGGGGGGAGGAGCAAGATGTATGGCGGGGCCACAGGACAGAGGACTGTCTGGTATAATACAGAGGCCACCGTGGGGCTTCGAGCAACCTCTCTGGGAGTCGGTGACCGATGAGTCCTGAGCCGGAGGGAGTTGAAACAAATGATCCTAACAGATCACACGCACGAATGGTCGGAGTGGGTGCAGCCCTGGGTTGAATCTACACTCTCCCACTTCCTAGCTGTGTGACCTTGCACAAGTCACTGGACTTCTCAATGTTTCGGCTCTCTGGTGCCTAATAGAAGGAAACAGTGATACCTATTCTAAAGGGTTCCTATCATGGAATAAAGTACCTAGCATAGCACCTACCATCCAGTAGGTGCTCAGTAAATGGTGCTGTCTCACGGACAGGTGGTCCATAGTACCTTAGTGCACTGGGTCTTGTGACTGTGGGCAAACTGCATCCCCTGTCTGAGCCATCTGCGGAATGAAAGGCTTGATGGAGGAAGCCCAAGGCCTCCTTCTGGCATGAGCTTTATGGTTTGTGGGCACTCTGGGTTGATGAGGAGGGGGGGGGGCTGTGCTCACTGCATCATTTGTATGGGCTTCGAGTCCTGGGCCCCTGGAGAGGCTTCGACGTGGGAGGGGAGGAAGAGGGAGAGAAGAGATGAGGTGGGGTGGGGGGGGGGTGGGGGGTAGGGGAGAGTTAGGGGAAGGATGGGAAAGGGAAGGGGAGGGAAAAGAGAAGAAGAAAGGGATGAGAAGCAGGAGGAAGGAAAGAAAGATGGGGGAGTGGAAGGGAAGGGGGAGGAGGGGGAGGCAGGGCAGGGGAGGGAGGGAGGAGAGGGGAGGAGGCAGAATGAGAGGGAAGACCCACCCAGCTGGGCTGCTGCAGTCTCTGCAGGGGAGAGCAGCCTGGAGTTAGCTCGCTCCCAGCGATCCCTGAAGGACTTCAGGCTTGTTGCAGGTGGGGCCAGGTGGCTCCCCTTCGAGGGCTGATGTCCAGAGCCTGACCCTGGAACCAGGGATGACCTTCTGGGTTCCAGGAATGGACCCCTAGACCTTGGGTCACTGCCTCCCCCGACCCAGAGTCACACAGTTTGGGTGAGAACCATTGGCCGATAGGTGAACCATTTCCTCCACGAGCACGTCCAGGGTGTGGTGCGTGAGCCCAGAGGCAGCTCCCTCTGGCCCAGGTGAGGGCCAGGCAGCGAGACAAGGGCAAAGAGCTTTTCTGTCTCTTTCCTGGAAGGGCCAGAACTTCCCCCACTCGGCGAAGGTGGCCACTCCCAGGGGATCGCTGGGGCTGGGTTGTCTGGGCAGATAGGGGGTCACAGCAGCCAGCCCCGGAGCAGCCTCTGGGACCTTGGCCATGTAGTTCATCCCTGGTTGGCATTCCTGCCCTCTTTCCTGAAGAGCAGTTAGAAGCACAGTCTAAGGAGTCAGACATCCATGGCCTTGAATTCCACTTATGAGCTGCGAGACCTTGAGAAAGTTACTTCTCTCAGCCTTAGTTTTCTACAGAAGGGTAACAGGGGAAGCAGAACGCTGTGATGTGGGGACAGGGCTCGACAGACTGGTGTGGAAAGGCTAAGGAGGTGAGGGAGGCAGTGGTAAAGATTTCCTTCCTTCCTTCCTTCCTTCCTTCCTCCTCTTCCTTTCTCCATTCATGGTAGTGACAAGGGAGCGTGAGGCAGGCTGAGCGCAAAGTACAGGTTATCAGCATGCCCCGCCCCCAGGTGGGATACGTGTGCTATTCTTTGGACACTCCTGGCCGCCCAAGAACAGGAGAAAGGGAAGAAAGCAGATGGTTGACTGATAGAGATCAGTGCTGCAGGACAGGAATCTCCGTCAGTTTACGGATAACTTAGTAAACTGCAAGAAAAAGGCAATTTTATCCATAGTCTAATCGCCAGAAACCTATAGACTCCGTTTCCTGGAGCCCTAATAATCACCCTCATCAAGATGGAAGGGGGTTTAAGTGCTTGCCATGGCGATGTGGGAAACAAAGGCAAAGGAAAAATGAAATTCCCTGACTGCCTCCAGCCCAGTGACGAGTCCTTGAAACAGGCAGAGTGACCTCCCTCTAGGAGCTCAGCCGCCTCGACGATGGCACTCTGTTAGGGGCAGAAGGGAATCTTGGCTTCACATTATCCTGACCCCCCAGGATCCTGTGAATCTCCTTAAACACATAAAAATTCCTTTGGAAACTTCCTTTATCTCTACCCCCCCACCCAAGATACATGTTGGCAATCAGACTCCGGGCTTATGGCCCCCTGATATACATCTGAAGGGTCTCTTGACTGAGGTTTTACCAGCCAGTAATAAATGACGTTTTCTTAACGGCCGCTAGCCCCTCAAGGCCCTGGAAATCTTAGTTCCAAAATTCCTTAGAGACTTACGCTGTCCTGAATCCCCTTCCAACCTGAAGGTATATAACTAGACACTCTTCACAACCCACCAGACAGCTCTCTGCCCACGGGTCCTGTCCCCGTGCTTTAATAAAATCACCTTTTTTGCACCAAAGATGTCTTCAAGAATTCTTTCTTGGCCGTCGGCTCTGAACCCCACCATCACCCCAAAACCCCATCAGTAGGAGCAAGGAGGACCCTGCAGCCCATCTCCCCTTACTTTCAGCTGCCTCTTCAGGTGGCCTCTGCCCTGTCCACCCTAAGCTGCCTGTATGCCAGCAACGCCCCCCCCCACACCCCCAAATGCTATGCAACAGGTGAGTGGAGCACAGGGCATCTTCCTGGAGTCCCCTGGCCCCAGCGTTTAGCACCTGCTTTGTGTGTCCAGGGATGAGCAATGGAAGAGTAGTGAGCGGGTGGCCTGTGTGAATGGCCCCGTCCTGGGAAGGGGGGGGCGGGCAGAGGAGCTGATGTGAGCTAGAGAAGCAGGCCTTGGGCTCAGAAGTAGGTCTGGGTCTCCCTCCGGCTGCCTTCATGAGGAGCCTGGGAAACCCTCTCCCTGCCAGGCCACAGGCAGGGGTGGGAAGTCAGGGCCCACAGTGGCTTTGTACCCTACACAATTGCAGCCACTCTTCTGGATAAAGGGGCAGACAAAGGGGCCTTCGGAAGTGGCCACGCTGCTCAGCACCCGGGGAGGCCCCAGGAAGCCAGCTCTCCCCGCCGCCCACCCAGGCATCCTCCCAACACGCCCCCACCGGCCCCACCATGGGGGGCCAGCTGGGCCCCAGCCACCCACAGCCTGGCAGCTGTGCAAGGGACTGATAAAAGCTGAGGGAACCTGCCCCCCCCCCCTTCAGAGGGCCTGGAAAGTACCGGAAGAGCGCCCCAGGGGTGGGGTGGGGGAAATGCTGCTTTCTCACTTTCCAGGACAGCAAGGACAGCAATGAGATGGTGGCTGATGAGAAAGGCCTTCAGGCCCCCTGGTGAGCAATGGGCCTCCTGAGGGGCCGCTGGTTTGCAAACAGGGCGCAGCTCCAGGAGGCCTCGACAGAGCTCCTGTTCTGAACCATCCCCACCACGGGCCACTCATATCCACAAGCCCCACGTCCTTCACCAGCTGAGCTGTCAGAGGGCAATCTCCCCTGGGGGCCCAGTATCGGGGAAAACACTCCAGAAGGGCCCGGACTGGGGAGTCAGCAGGCCTGGGCTGGGCAGCTCCAGCTAGGTGATCCCAGCAGGGCCCTCACAGCCCCCTGGGCCTCGGTTTCTTCATCTGTAAATAGGGCTTGAATAGAAACAGTGCTTGCAGGGGCGTGCACTGCGTGAGGCGGTAGGCATCGGCCCCAACACATAGGCTATGCTCTGTAAATGGCATTTTGTGTATTTCTTAGGCCCTTGTTTGAGTGTTCCAAATTAGTTGCGTCCGAAAGTCGTGCTGAGACAAAGGCTTCCAGCAGTCTTAGTAAAAGTGATGGGTTGGGGTGATGGGCACGGAGGGCTCCTTCCACAGTATCCACTTTTTCAAAGGAACATTTTTTTTTTTTTTTTTTTGGAATTCCTTTGGACTTACAGAACAGTTGCAGATAGTACAGAGTTCCGGTGTACCCTTTACTCAGATTCCTCAAACATTAACATCCTCTATAACCATGGTTCATTTGTCAAAATCAACGAGGTAATGTTTGTACGATACAGTCAGCCGCCTTATCCGTGGGGGTCCATTCCAAGACCCCCAGTGGATGCTTGAACCCACGGATGGGATGAACCTATACATGCTATGTTTTTTCCTATACATACATACCTATGAGAAATTTTAATCTATAAACCGGGCCCGGTAAGAGATTAACAGCAATCGCTAATAATAACCTTGAACAATTAGAGCAACCCACTGTAATAAAAGTTATGTGAATGTGGTCTGTCTCTCTCCAAATATCTTATTGTGCTATACTCACCCTTCTTCTCTGATAATGTGAGATGATACAAGGATACAGAAGAAGGGAGGTGAGTGGCGTAGGCGCTGTGACGTAGCGTTAGGCTACTGCTGACCTTCGGACGATGTGTCAGAGAGAGGATCGTCTGCTCGGGACCAAGGTTGACCTCCAGTAACTGAAATGGTGGAAAGCGAAACCACTACTAAGGGGCCGAGACGGTACCGTGAACTAAACGCCAGATGTATTTGGATTTCTCCAGTGTTTCCAGTCATGTCCTTTGTTCCAGGGTCCAGTCAGGGTGCCATGTTGCCTTCAGCCACCTGATTTTTAATGGCTGAAAGGACAGAAGTGTCATTCTTCATTAGCTTCACGGACTCCCCAAAGGCAGAGCTCTCAACAGAGCCGTGTCCTCTGTGGGCCCAGGATCCGCACCAGCCATCCTGTGGAAGCAACGAGCCTTCCTTCCCCACCAGGAAGTGGGTTTGCTACGCTCATTAGCACACAGGGGAGCAGAACTCTGGATTAGTGAAGGACTTTGGTGGCTTCTTGCTGGCTTGGAAGTCCACAGGGGGAATTTCAGAGCTGTGCTGGACCACACAGATGGAAGCTGTGTCCCTGCTGCCCGGTGCAGACACACACCCTCAGCCCTACGACAGGACTTCCTATAGTTCAGAGGGTGGTTCCGCATCCAGATGTCCTTCTGGCTACCCCCGGGCACTTGAATGACAATCAGTAGTCCCTGCCCATTCCTTAAGCCCACACCTGCGATTCCTCCCTCAGAGCCGGGTGGTGGGGCCCGACCGTGGGCACCTCTGAATCACAGCCCACCCTGGGAGCCGGGACTTGGCCGGACCCCCAAGAGCAGCGGAGGGAAGGCCCTGGTGGCTCGGGTGAGGAAGGGACAATAGCCCCTTTTTCCGGCAGCTGGCAGAGTCTTCCAGGCCCTGAGCTTCTGAATGCCTATTGGAGCCAGACACTGGACTCTGTTCCCCGGGCAGCCCCATGCCAGGCCTATCACCGCCCAGAGAGAAGGAGCCTTTCTTCCCTGTTGGCCAAAGCCAAGGCTCCCAAAAGAGCATCAGCGGCAAGGGCGGGGGGGGGGGGGGGGGGGGGGGGGGGCAAGGGAAACAGGTTTCCCACCACCCTCGCCCAGCCTCCCCTTGGGAACCTCAGAGCTGGAAAGAGAAGTGTGTCACCCCCTTTGTGGGTCAAGTCTGCGCCCTCCTGACTCCGACACTACGGGATTCCCAGCCCCGCTTGGCCCTCTGCCTCCGTACCTCCCCACCTACTCACCGAATGCTCTGAAGACCTTTCACGGGCTCGGCCTGCTGGCCCGGGGAACGCACACGCGCCAAAGCCTGTGGAGAGCTGTGTTCAGGTGGAGGGAGAGCCAGAGGTCCAAAGATGAACGCTCACAAACAAGCACACGGCAGGAAACAGTGGTTGGAGCCTCATCGTGGGCGCTGGGATGGGGGCCTGATCACCTCATTCATCCTTACCCAAGACACCGCAGACACACAAATATACACACCGAGAGACATAAACAGACACGCGCACCCATTGGAAAAGCAAAAACAAATACCTCACAGACAGACAAAGACAAACACCACAGACCCACAAAGATAAATGCGCCAAGGGTGTCCTGTGGGACCCAACCTGGGGGCGGGCGAGTACCCCACCCACAGAGAATTGGAAAACAATACTAAAATCCACCTTCAGATTGTTTTTTTTTTTATCATCATTGTGCACCACTAACTCTTTAAGCAGGTCAGTGATAAGATACTCTTCCCCCTCCCAAAATTATTTTGTTGATTCTCACCCGTTGGGGTTTCTTTTCATATTTCTTTCATACTGTTTTCACTTCATTCGTTCATCTCATTGTGGTAAAACAGAGAGACCATAAACTTTACCATATTAACCATTTTTTTGGTATTTTTTTAGTGAGGATATTTTAACCGTTTTAAAGCGTACAATTCAGTGACATTAAGCACATCCACACTGTTGTGTAACCACCACCACCACCACCTATTTCCAGAACTTTTTCATCGTCCCAGAAACTCGGTACCTCTTCAACAATAACACCCATTCTTCCTTGCCCAGCTCCCGGTAACCGTTTTCTCCTTTCTGTTTGCGTGAATTTGCTTACTTTAGCTTCCTCATATAGGAGGAATCTTACAACATGGGTCCTTTGGTGTCTTAGCCTGTTGGCTTTGATAATAAATATGTAGAATTCAAGTCAGCACATCTCTATTGCTTATCCTTTACTTAATCCCGTATTCTTCGTGGGCATTAATTTCAACAGCTCCTACCTCCACACTGGCCCCCAGGCAGGTTCCGATGGTCGAAAGTATCCGAGTGGCCTCAAGTGTGGTTTGTCTCCAAACCCTAGCTCTGTGACAGTGAACTTGGAAAAACAGGACTTGAATCACTTAGTTTTACTTGTATTTAAAATTTTAAACAGGGGCCCCTGGCTGGCTCCGTCAGTGGCGCGTACAAGTCTCGATCTCGAGGTGGAGACTTCGAGCCCCACGTTGGGTGGAGAGATTACTTAAAAATAAAATCTTTAAAATAAGGCAATATGCGCTCCTGGGTGGCTCAGTCAGTTGAATAGCTGACCCTTGATTTTGGCTCGGGTCTGACAGAGCCTGCTTGGGAGTCTCTCTCCCTCTCTCTCTGCCATGCTTGCTCTCTCTCTCAAAATAAATAAACATTAAAAAGAGAAATATAAACAAATAAATACATACATATATAAGTATATAAAACAAATAAATAAAATATTAAACAGTGAACCAGAGAGTGAATTCTGAGGATATAGTAGTTTTGTTCACGGGGTGCCTGGGTGGCGCAGTCGGTTAAGCGTCCGACTTCAGCCAGGTCACGATCTCGCGGTCCGGGAGTTCGAGCCCCGCGTCAGGCTCTGGGCTGATGGCTCAGAGCCTGGAGCCTGTTTCCGACTCTGTGTCTCCCTCTCTCTCTGCCCCTCCCCCGTTCATGCTCTGTCTCTCTCTGTCCCAAAAATAAATAAACGTTGAAAAAAAAATAGTTTTGTTCAGAAAGTGTAAATTTTAGATTAAACAGACAATATTTTACTGAATTTGAGCAATCTGTTTAAAATGGAAGTTTCTTGGGGCACTTAGGTGGCTCAGTTGGTTGAGCGTCCGACTTCAGCTCAGGTCATGATCTCACGGTTCGTGAGTTCGAGCCCTGCATCAGGCTCTGTGCTGATAACTCAGCCTGGAGCCTACTTTGGATTCTGTGTCTCCCTCTTTCTCTGCCCCTCTCCTGCTCATGCTCTGTCTCTATCAAAAAAATAAACGTTTTAAAAAATAAATAAAAATAAGTAAAATAAAATGGAAGTTTCTTGAGGGACTTGGGGGGCTCAGTCAGTTAAGCATCTGACTTCGGCTCAGGTCATGATCTCACGGTTCATGAGTTCGAGCCCCACGTCTGGCTCTGTGCTGACAGCTCAGAGCCTGGAGCCTGTTTCAGATTGTGTCTCCCCCTTTCTCTCTCTGCCCCTTCCCCACTTGTGCTCTGTCTGTCTCTCTCTCTCTCAAAAATAAACAAACATTAAAAAAATGTTTAATAATAAAATGGAAGTTTCTTCTTTTTAAATTGTTCCTATTTAATTCTAGTGTAATTTTATTCATTACTGGGACAGACCAATATATAGGGATATGCCCCTCCCCCTTTAAAAATAATAATATAGGGGTGCCTGGGTGGCTCAGTCAGTTACGCATCTGACTTCAGCTCAGGTCATGATCTCACAGCTTGTGGGTTCAAGCCCTGTGTTGGGCTTCTGTGCTGACATCTCAGAGCTTGGAGCCTGCTTCCGATTCTGTGTCTCCCTCTCTCTCTGCCCCTCCCCTGCTCACACTCTGTCTCTCTCTCTCTCTCTCTCTCTCCTTCAAAAATAAATAAACATCGGGGCGCCTGGGTGGCTCAGTCGGTTAAGTGTCCGACTTCAGCTCAGGTCACGATCTCGTGGTCCGTGAGTTCGAGCCTCGTGTCGGGCTCTGGGCTGACAGCTCAGAGCCTGGAGCCTGCTTCCGATTCTGTGTCTCCCTCTCTCTCCGCCCCTCCCCCATTCATGCTCTGTCTCTGTCTCAAAAATAAATAAACGTTAAAAAATTTTTTTTATTTAAAAAAAATTTAAAAATAAACATTAAAAAAATAAAAATAAAAATAAAATAAAAGTATGTGTCCATTTTTTCCTTTTTTGCACTATAATGGTTATTGTATTGGTAATTTCATTTCTTTTTAAATGGCCTGACCTTATAGATGAAATTCAATAAAAGAAAGTTTTGGCTCCTTGCCATCTATTTACTGCCATTCATTTCATGATTATTGAAATTACTGCCAATAATTTTGTCTTCTAGAAGAGGGATGGTGTTAAGTATCTGCTCAGGGTGTATGCTAGTTATGCCTCGAAAACACACACTACATCACACACACACACACACACACTGCTAAATGCCCCAAGCCACTGATCATAGAGTGGGTGGGTAGGTCTCAGTGGACAGCAGTCCTAGTGAAGGTGAGTCACCGACCACCGGGCTCTGCCCTGATTGGGCGCCTTTGGCGTCTGGAGCTGACGGACAGGAGATGCCTCCGACTCAGACCCCAGAGGGCTCTCTGGAGCCTGCGGAACTCCCACCCCCTCTCGCCCCAAGGTCTCTTCCTCGCTGCACTTCCGAGGTCTACCACGAGGTGCCGCTGTGGCAAAGCGCCTGAGGGCCCCTTCCTAGCCCACTGAGCGAAGACTGCGGATGGCACAGTTCGTGCCAGGCACCGTGCGCGGCCCTGGGATTCCAGATGGGTAAGTTGCAGCCTCTCGTCCCCAAGTACGGCACAGCTTGGCGGGCGAGACTCACAGGGAAGCCGACAGGGACAGTGGCCAGTGGTTGCACTGCATGTTTCCACGGGCAGGAAAGATACTGCCAGTGCAGCGAGCAGAGCCAGGGAAACTGAAGCCTCAGAAACCACAGGAGCCAGGAGCAGGGGACGTGTGTTCTGACCAGAGGTAGAGGCGTGCACAGGCCTGGAGGTGAGCAAGCATACTGGGGAGTCAGAAGGGGGACTGGCCATGGAGGGCCTTCAGTCCCAGCCTTTAGAGCTCGGTCTTTCCCAGTTGGGACAAAAGGTAGCCACCCAACGGTCTGGTTGGAAGGACATTTAGAGGGGCACCTGGGTGGCTGAGTTAGCTAAGCATCTGACTTCAGCTCAGGTCATGATCTCATGGCTTGTGAGTTCAAGGCCCAAGTCAGGCTCTATGCAAACAGCTCTGAGCCTGGAGCCTACTTCAGATTCTGTATCTCCCTCTCTCTCTCTGCCCTCCCCCACTCACACTCTCTCTCAGAAATAGATAGATATTAAAATTTTTTGGAAAAAAAAAGGAAGTACACTTAGAAAGTAGTCTTCTTCCATTGTGTTCAAAAAAATGGAGGAGACTCCCAAAATAAACAATATGTATACAACCAGTCATGAGTATTCATAGACTATATCTGCAAGATATACCACAATGAGGGACATTGGTTTCCTTTAGGGACAGGACTCCTGGCTGGGAGGAGAGACTTCCACTGTGTACATTTTGGTCATACTGAATTTTGAGCCATGGATTGAATCACCTTTCTGAAAAATAAACAGAAATTATTACATTGTAAAGTCTCCATGATAGAAAGAAACAAACTAAGGTCACTTTGGTTGTGTTGTATAGGATGAGTTGGAGAGACAGACTGGAGGCAGAAAGGCCGTCAGAAGACTGAGGCATTGGTCCTGGGGAGAAATGGGGGGGACCTGAGCTAAGCAGGGAGGCTGGGGGTGGGTGTGAGCACAGGGCTGGGAGTCTCCAGCCTGGTGACAGGCACAGTGTTCAGCTTATGAGCTTTTCTGGGGCTACAAAAATATAAGGGTCATGAAAACCAAAAATATTGCTTCCAGATTTTTAAAAGTGCAAAATCCAAATGGACAAATGTTTAATAAGCTGTCTATGGAATAGAACTCCATACCAGCCAGTCATCACACAACACACAGGGTGAATTATGTTCAATGTGAGTGCACCTTAATAGGCTTGGTATCAGGGGTGCCTGGGTGGCGCAGTCGGTTAAGCGTCCGACTTCAGCCAGGTCACGGTCTCGCGGTCCGTGAGTTCGAGCCCCGCGTCAGGCTCTGGGCTGATGGCTCAGAGCCTGGAGCCTGTTTCCGATTCTGTGTCTCCCTCTCTCTCTGCCCCTCCCCTGTTCATGCTTTGTCTCTCTCTGTCCCCCCAAAAAAAAAATAGGCTTGGTATCAGAAAAGGGATGCCCCAGGGGAGCCCTCTAGGACCTGCCTGCATTCTATACTTCCAGGGCTGAAGCCAGGCCCCAGGGAGACTCAGAAGTCACACCCAGGTCAGGAGCAAGTTTCTGCGACTACAGATCCTTCCAGATATCCTCACATTGAGGCCCCTTCCTTCCCCAAAAGAGGAATCAGAGCAAGGGCAAGAGGAGGCAGCTCCCAGCAGCGGGGCTCTTTCAAGGAAGGAATGTATGGAGAAACAAGGTAGGATATCTGCCATGAAAGGGAACCTTGAGACCATGATGGCCAACCCCTCCTTGGGCAGAAGAGGAAGCTGAGCCCAGAGAGAGGCAGAGATTGCCCCCAAGCCACACAGCCAGTTAGCTGCAGCACTGAGATTCACCCCACCTCCTCTCCCTCCCAGTCTTTGGTGGCCTTCACTGGGCCACTGATGCCCTGCATGTCCCACTCCCAAAGCCACCTCTGGGGGATCCCTCAGCCCTCCTCAGGCAGAACTGTCAACCACTCATGGCTCTATAAGGAATCCCAGGTCCTGCACATGGCTGTACCTTCTGGGGAGAAGAGTGGAGAGGAGGTCTTGGTATAAGCTCCAGGACATTTGCCTGACCCAGGAAGACTCAAGGAACCACCTGTATTGCAAGCCTGTGAGTTGGCCTTCCCATCACACAGTTCCCTTGTCCCAGCGGGCCTCCTTCACATCAATACATGAAAACCACCAGCTCGTCCAGCCTTAGAATCCTAATGTACACAAAGTAATGGATCTCCAGATTTGATTACATAACAATCAAAAACTTACATGAGGCAAAAAAAAAAAAAAATGCCTTAAATGAAGTTAAATGAACAGTGACAAGTGGCAGAAAACATCAACAACATAAATAAAAGGAATAGTATCTATAATATATAAAGAGTTTCAACAAATTAATTTTTTAAAAGATGAGTAATCCAACAGAAGGCAAGGGTACAGTGAGTTAACAGCAGGAAAGGGGTTTTATATGATAGGAGGAGCTACACAAATCCGAGTGTCAGTGTTTTGGAAGAAGTCAGGGAAAGGAGGTTTATTCTCTCTCAGTGGGTACAGGACCAGCCTACCCTGTCCTGGCCTCTCTCTGAGAAATGTATTTTCTGTGTCATTCAGAAACCACACACACACACACACACACACACACACACACACACACAGAGCTGAGGAAACTTTCTCCTAAGAGCCCCTCTGTATCTTCTAAGATTTTTCAATCCCAGGAAGGGAACCCATGAATCCTATGAGAAACAGCTGGGCTTGAGGCCTAAAGTGAACACTGGGTCACCCCAGTACCTCTGCCCCTCCTCCTTCTTGCCAGAAGAACTCCAGTTTTGTTCAGGCAGCCACCCCACTCCACACCAAAGGATTCCTGATTGGATCAGACCAGAGGTTTTCCATAGGGGCAGCAGCATCCCTACGGGCACTTCTATTTCTGTGGGACATTTTTGTTTGTCATAATGATGGGGGCACTGAAGATATTTGGTAAGCTTGGGTGGGGGCTAGAATTCCTGACATCTGCGATAACAAAGCTTTGGCCTAAATCCCACAAGACTTTTAAATGTCCCGCTAAATAGAGACATAGGTAAAAAAAAATCTGAGCCTAGAATCTAATTCCACTTTACATGTTAACAGAGAAGTTTTTGTGCAGCTTTAATATGTATATCAAATATATACCACAGCACAACAAACACTGTGTACATTGAGAAATCTTCCCAAGAGTTACTAGGTAAACACAAACACGCACCAGGTGGCATTTTAGTCACCAAAACAATCCACCTGTATCTGTTTGCATCCATCACTGCCATGTTCATGGAGATTTTATATGGCGGTAAAGGTATCTCAGTGTCCTTTAGAATACTTACACCTGAGCATACATCTTGAACTACATATTATTATACATTTCATTTTGTTTTTCTTTTATACTCTTTAGGGTATTGTGTTGGTGTATATTGTATTGGTGTTTTTGGTCTTTGGTTTTTGGATTTTTGGGGTGATTTTTTGCAATTCTATGCCTAAGTGGGTTTTAATTTCTACAGATTTCATTAGGCTAGTAATATTTACTATGCAAAGCAGGCACCAGGCCTGATGGGACTGGGAACCATTGGTCTGGGCCAGCTGGTGCCATCTGTCCTGATGATGACTATGAATCCATGGACTGGGTTGAGCATTTCCCTCTCATCTTTGGCGTGAACAAGCGGGGAATCACACGACCCTTATGGCCACTGGATACTACCTTGTGATCGTGAAATGGGAGTGCTTCCAAGGATAAAGCCCATGTGGAGGATGAAGTTGGGTCCTTAGTGACATCCCTGGGCCTGATGCTACGATGCGCAAGGACGTCCTTCCTCTGGACCTCCAGCTCTGGAGATACGGGTTCTTATTGGGAAGGCAGCAGCAACCAACTTTTGGGGACAATGGCAGGAGGGGGTTAAGATAGCACTGAAGCCTTGATTTCCCCTTCAGAAAGAGGGAACCCCGGTGAGCAAGGAAACACTCTCCTCTTACTGTTGATACCAACATGGCTATTGATATTTCTGACCTTCTAAATGCCACCGCGATCCATGTCTCAGAAGGGACAGCAGCTGCTGGAGACTTATGCCATAGGCTTTCCTCCACCTCTGAGAAATGTTCTCGGGGCTCAAAGTGGGTCTAGCAGAAAAGCCAGGATTCTAGGTCTCCATAAGAAGTTGAGATTGAGTGTCCCTGGGTTAACCAAGAGTAGACTCAACACAAGCCACAGGAAAGTCCGCTTGGCAGAATCATGGCCTGTTACACACATCTGGAAGGGACTTGGGAATTTTCTGGTACAGTTTCACCGTGGATCAGTCCACATAGCATTGTTATGCTACAGTAACATCCCCCAAACCTTAGTGGCTTGAAACAACATCATTTTTCCTCACTCATGTTTATATGCCCACTGCAGGTCGGTGAGGGACCTCTGTTCATTATAATCACCCAGGGATGCAGGCCGAAGGGAGCTCCATATTGACCCCATGCTTCCACGACCACCAAGAACATGCCCAAACCCAAACTCGCTGCCCCTTAAAGCTGCTCCTGAAAAATGTCACATATCCCTTCCATTTGTATTTCATTGGTCAAAACGGGTCTTGTGGCCACGCCCGTGTTCACCAGACATGCAACAGGGGTTGGGATATATAATCTTCCTGCAGGGAGCATGCGTGAAGGGATGGACACTAACTATAGGGAAACAGTACTACAGTGTCCCACACCTGGTTTACAGTTTATGTGGCCTTCCGGATTCTACCTGGGCTCCCAGAGGAACCTTTCCATGGGAGCAGATCTGACTGTGCCTGCTTCCATTTGAGGGCCCTCAGGGGGACCCCATCCCTGACCTGATGAAATTCAAACTGTCAGCATGGCCATCAAAGCCATGCCCCTGCCCACTTCTCCAGCCCCTCTCCCTTTATCCCCCACTTACTTATCCATCCATAAATATCCACCGAATGCTGACCACTATGCCAAATTCTGGGCATGAAAGCATATCAAAGACCACCCCTGTGAGCCCCTGAAGGGCCAGAACCACCTCTTGTTCACTCCTAAAGACTCCCAGGTCCAGCCTGCCAAGGATCTCAGGGCCTTTGCCCAAAGCCCTGCCACCCTCCCGCCTCCCACTTCCAGCCCAGTTCCTCCCTGACTTCTGCAAACTGGGCTGTGCCACTCCTGGACACATCGCCCGCACAGCAGCTATGCAATGTGTCATTATAGGGCTTCCTCGCTTGTCTGTCTCTCCCAGCAGACTGTGGGCTCCTCAAAGATTATGGTGGGTAATCCCCTGTGAAAAATGGTAACAGTTCAAAAAAATTTTTTAATGTTTATTTCTGGGGCAGAGAGAGACAGAGCATGAGCGGGGGAGGGGCAGAGAGAGAGGGAGACATAGAATCAGAAGCAGGCTCCAGACCCTGAGCTGTCAGCATGGAGCCCGACGCGGGGCTCGAACTCGCAAACCGTGAGATATGACCTGAGCCGAAGTCGGCCGTTCAACCGACTGAGCCACCCAGGTGCCAAAAATGGTAACAGGTTAAATGTCAAACCATAAAGAGTTGTTAAAGGGGCGCCTGGGTGGCGCAGTCGGTTAAGCGTCCGACTTCAGCCAGGTCACGATCTCGCGGTCCGTGAGTTCGAGCCCCGCGTCGGGCTCTGGGCTGATGGCTCAGAGCCTGGAGCCTGTTTCCGATTCTGTGTCTCCCTCTCTCTCTGCCCCTCCCCCGTTCATGCTCTGTCTCTCTCTGTCCCAAAAATAAATAAAAAAAAAAAAATGATGGGGTAATACTCTTTGAATTAACAAATCTCCTTTAGGATTCCAAACTCAAGGGACACCTTGAGAGGCGCCTCTCTCTCCCTCTCTCTCTGCCCCTCCGCTGCTGTCTCTTTCTCTCTCTCAAAATAAACAAACAAAAACAAGACAGCTCTGTACATGCTGATATGGAACCGTCTCCAAGATTACTGTAAAGTGAAAAATGTGAGGGGCAAAACAGTTGTACAGTGTGCTAACTTTGTTGCACAAAACAGATACGGGGAAGAAAGTGTGCTCGTACACCCTTACAATACCTCTAGACAGATACAAAAGAAACGTGTTAGTGGTTGCCTCTGTAGCGGGGAACCAAGGATGGGGCCCCAGGTAGGAGACTTACCTTTCTGTCTACCCTTTGTACAGACGGAATATTTTTTACAACCTACTTAAAAAAAAAAAAAAAAAGTCAGGAAGAAAATGTAACATCCCAGCAAAGCATTCACCATATCGTATTATCTTGAAGTAATAAATTCAGGTTTCAAAACTGTAGGTACATAAGACCCCTGCTTTTGTAGAGAAAAACGTATACTGCATCTCAATGTATAGGAAAATGTTGCATTATGTGCTATTTTAACTTGGTTTTACTTGACATTCTTCTGTTAAAAATTCAAACGATAAAAAAGGGAATAAATGGAAAAATACTCCCCTTCCCTCAATTCAGCTGCCTGTGTAGCCTCTGCTCAGTTCTTGCCTCTCCCAAAATCGTTAAAAGTCTGTAAGTTTGGAGCAGGACTGTAAGGGGTATTTTCTTTTTGGCCTTTTCCGAAATTTCTATATTTTCTCAGCGAGCCTATTTTATTACGGAAATAGGAAAAGTAAATACACTTTTTAAGTGCTCGGAATTAAGAGGGGTCTTGAACCTCCTTCCTTCTTCCCTCTCTCTTTTCCTTCTTTCCTTCTTTCTCCCTCCCTCGGTCCCTCCCTTTCTTCCTTCCTCTCTCAAGAAACAGGCTTGGTGCTCCAGTGCAGGTTAGGGAGCAGCTGGTGGCAGAAGGGACCTTTCTAAGTTCCAGGAAAGGCCTCTAGTTCCGTGTTTAATAAAATCCTCCTTCCTCACCTCCTGCCCTGACTTGGTCACCTCCACCCTTCCCTCCCTCTCTACACCTCGGAGACTCAGGCCTCCTCTCAGATTTGAGGATGGCAACCAGGAGAGGAAGCCTGTTGCCCTGTGGATTCTTCGGAGGAACTGAAAACAGGAATTCTCTTCTGCCTTGTCCTCCCCCAGAGTCTCCAGAAATGGACCCGAAAAACAAAAAGGGAGAAAAGGAAGCAAGCTGAAGAATTCCTCCTTTACAAGAGCCCAGGTTAAAAACAACGGGCCTTGTTAAAACCGCACCTTAATGAGGCTCCTTCCCAGCCTAATTGTCGCCATGGCAATGACCCCTAGCGGCCATCTTTAATTAACTCGGCGACAGAGTCACCAAATGAGCTCCTCTACTAAATTGCCCGCCAGCCCAGGCAGTCACGCGGCCCCTCCTCTGTCCTTTGGCCTCCAGCAAGGCTTTCTTCTTTACCTCCTGATTCTCCCCGGCATGGCCAGGGGAGGGGCTCAGACCCATGGTAATACTAATAACAACAACAGCAGAGTAACAATAATACCTACTATGCTAAGCGATTTATACGCATTATGTCTTTTAATCTTCACGGTAATCTTATGAGGCATGTACTTTTTCAGATGAGGAAACTGAGGCACAGAGAGACTAAGCCCGTGGGAGGGCTGGGATTTCAACACAAGCACTCTGGCTCCAAAGCTACCCTCATAATCCCTCCACTGGAGATGAAGTTCATGGGGTCACCTGCTTCTCTTGAGCCCAAAGACTTGGGAGTTTCTTATCTGCTACTTTCCAGCTGTGTGACCCTGAGTCACTTACTTCACATCTCTGAGCCTCGTTTCTCATCTAGAACAGGGAAGGTGATTCAAGGGGGTCAGGAGTGGGGGCAGGGGCCTGACAGCCTCATCAGTTCTGTTCAGTAATGACTCCCAACTCCACCAGAACCTTCCTGTTGTCTTCACCCTGGTGTGGTTTCAGAGGCAAGATGGCATGAAGGTTAAGAGATAATAAATGTGATTATCCATGCAAAGCCCCGAGGACAGTGCCTGCCCATCGTGAGTGTTCAGTGAATATTAGCTGCTCCTGTTTTCACTAAGTGGATGCCCCTGTGAAAGACCTCCTCCGGGAGAGAGCAAACGGTCAGGAACGTGGGGGAAAGAGGAAGCAGGGGAGGAGGCCCAGTTGCCACCAGTTTTAGAATAGGTGGGCGAAAGGCTCAGGTACCTGAGAATACACTGCAATGGCAGAGTCTAGCCGTTGACCAAAAATGGCAGCCTTCATCTTGCCCTGGCCTTGCCCACTGAGCACGCTTACATCAGCCTAACTAGATCAGATCAGGAGGTCCAGGTGCCAGCCACCAAGGCACATTAAAGCCAGAAGGAAGCAAGCAAGATTAACAGGCTCTACCCCACTCCACAACACATACCCCTCAGGGACACTCCCTAAAAGGTGCACAAGATATTTCTTGCTTTTCTATTCAATTGCCCAGAACTTAGTCAGATGTCCATACCTGGCTGGAAGAGAGGTTGGAAATGCAGTGTTCACCGGGGCCAGCCATAGGGAAAGGGAACTGACCTGAAGGCTTTGCCACAAACCTTTCAGTCCTTCTTCATACTACCCCAGAGTAATATTTCCAACCTACAACTTCTGACCATATCTAAATCCTTCAATGGCTCCCTACTGCCTTCATCATGAGCTCCAAATTTGTGAGCATGGATTATAAGGCCCTGCAGGATCTGACTCCATTGCTTTCCCTCGTACCCTTCATTCTAGCCACAACAGGCCACCGGCCATTCTCCGGATCAGCCATGCTGCCATCGCTCCATGCCTTTACCCATGCCTGGAATGCCATTTGGCCTCTACTCCACTTAATTAGAACACCGCCTCCTCTTTAAAGCCTTCTTAGGGACAGAGAGGAAGGTGTGACCAGGATAGACAGGAAAGGGTGTGCGTTCAGACTTCGGCTGGGGAAGGAGGAAGCATTTTGCTGTCTAGGGATAAAGAAAGACCTGAGCTGGGGATGTGCTGGCCTTCCATACGCCAGCGGGAGGCAAGCTTGGGCTACTTTTCAGCCTCTGATGATGGATTCCAATTGCTCTTCTGTCTCCATCCGACCAATGAGAAGACTGAGACTTGGAGACAGGCAGTGAGTTACCCAAGGTCACACAGTGGCCCAGCAGGGACTCCTGGCTCCCCACTGGTGTTCACGCTACACTTGCATTACTAGGCTGTAGCCTGTATATATAGATGTTTTATGGGACAAGGGACAGTCCTGGAGACATCATGCTAGGAGGCATGGTCCATGCAAGAACAGGATGGGCAAGCATGTCCTCAGACACCTCAGTCCCTCAGCAGCTCCCTTGGTAGCCCCAGGACAACACACACATCCACGGGGCCTGGGAGCTGCACTGGCCTGGCTCTGCAGTTCCTCCATGATATCAGGAGGGGGCGCAGAGCACCTCAAAAGAGACCGAAGAGGCAAGGAAGCATCCGAGGAGACCACATGAGCCCATCTTCTGTCCTCAATCCACTTCCCTACTGTGGCCCCAGGCACCTGAGAGCCCAAGGTTCACCTTGTCTCTGCCCTTGGTGCTTGAGACTGGGGGCATTACCCTCCCCCTCCAGACACTGAATTCTCAGCCACTGTTCCAAACGCAGATACCGAGCTAGACAGCCTGCCTCTGCTTCTCAAGGCTGCTCATCAGAGTTGTTTGGGGACCACCCTGATCCTAGAGTCCCCACTGGCTGTCGGCGACATGGCACTCTCCCTGAGCCTGGATCCCTGAGAGGAATGCCACTACCATCTGCATAAATGACCAGCCAAGCAAAGTCAGACAACATTTAGGGGTATTATGTCTTTCCCGACTTGAAAACTAAGGTAAAAAGAGGTGTCAGTTGCTTTCCCAAGGGCAGACTGTGCAAGGAAGGTGACTCTGGAGGGCCTTGAGTTCAGGAGTACAGGCTGCCAAAGGGCATGTGGTCCAAGGCCACTTGGACTCAGACTCACTGGTTGTCAGGACGCAAGAATGTGCCCAGCACCAGCCCCAATCTGGTCCCCACAAGGGAAGGGGCTGTGAAGTTCTGATCCCAGAAGAGGGAATGTCGAATCATTTTGCCAGCTGGGACCTTGAGTTCAAATAAAGAAGAAAATGAAAACCCCCTTAAACATATGTACCCTGGATGTCTTATTAAGGCAAAGATTGAACCTTAGAACTGGACTTTAGAAGCATGTGGAAGACTGAGGGTGTAGTCTGCCAACAGGGCACTTACCTGGCTGAAGATGTTTAGCCCAGTGCTTCACTATCCCTTGAGGTTCCTTCCTTCCTTTTGGCCTCCCTGACAGCTCCCAGTCCATCTTTCTCTTCCTTAGCCTGCCCCGAGTTTGTCAACACCAGCTACTATTTCCTCCCATTCTCTCTTGGTCTCCCCTCTAATCACCCCCCCCACCATAGCCCAATTTCCTAAAAAGGACCTCTTCAAGGCTATATCCAAGGGTTCAATTCTCAATCCTCATCTAAGCTGACCTGTCAGCATATTGGACACTTCTGATCTCTCCTTCCTTCTTAAGACTTCCTCCTCCTGGCCTCAAGGACACTACTTTCTTTGTTCTCCTCCTAAAGACTCTCCTTCTTGATCTTCTTTACTAGATTCTCCTCATCTTCCTCCCTTCAAAATCAGAGTATCCCAGTGTTCAGGCCTTAGGACATTTTTCTTCCTTCTACACTGAATCCATAGTGATCTCATCTTGCCTCACAGTTTTACATAAGGTCTATAAGGTGACAACTCCCAGCCTGGACCTCTCCCCTGAATGCCAGGCTTATATATTCAGTTGTCTCTAGGCCTTCCCTACCCTCCCTCCTGCCGCCAACTATCTAACAGGCTTCCCAAATTTCAGAGTCAAGCTGATATCCCCCCCCCCAAAATTCTACTCCTCCACTTACTCTCCCAGTTCAGGAAAGACAAACTCCATCTTCCAGTAGCTCAAATCAAACCCCACCCCACCCCCATTATCCTTGACTCCATTTTTCTTCTCACATCCCACCTCCATCCCCTCAGCAACTCATAGCAGCTCTGTCTTCAGAATACATAAGAAATCAACCAGTTCACTCACCAACCACTGCCCATCCTGATAGGTGTTTAAGGTGGGAGAAGTAGGCAGGGGCCAAGTCATTGAGGGGAAGAGCTCTCTCGGCTGTGGCAAGAACTTTAAATTTTACTCTGAATTATATGGGAAACCATATGAAGACTTTGAATATGATGACATCTGCCTCTTGAAAAAAAAAAACTACGCTGGTGCTGAGTGGAGAATGGATTAGGGGGGTGACAGGGGGAGTGGTGAGACCAGTAGGTGGATATTGAGGTTTGAAGGGGGAATAATTGATGGCGTGGACTACTTTCCTTCCATGAAGAATCGTCCACCTCGATGCCCTAGGAGCCCGTTTCAGAGGCGGAAAGGCGACCCCGGGGTGTGGCTGAGCAAGCACACTCTGTGACCCCAGCAGAGGGGGCCCGCGTTTCAGCACCACTGCATGGACAGCTCCAGCCCCGCCTCAGAGCCTGGGAGTTCAGCCTGCGCGCGGCCCCCGCCCGCCCCACGCCCTAGAAGCCTGCGGCTGGGGGAGGGGCCCTGGACTAGGCATCGGCGAATTCCCTTCCCTTGGAAACCTCCCTTTGCAACCCTCTAAAACGCAGATAACAGTAATGCCGCTGCGCCGCCTCACAAAGCCGCCACGAGCGCGCACGGACTTTGGGGAACACCAAGGAAAGAGGTTGCCCAAGAGCAAGGCCCCTTAAGGGCCTCTTAAAATCGTTTCTGTCGCGGACTCCGGAGTTTATTTCCTCGACTTGGGAGAGCAAAAATGAAGCCACATCTGCGGCAGGCTGAAGGAAAGGACTATTTGAAACCTATTCTAGTAGCGTCCCCCCGCCCCCCCCCCGCCCCCCGCACAGTCCCAGGTAGCCAGCACCGCTCTGCGCTCTGCGTCGCGTCTCTGCAGACCGAGCTCTGGAGAACTAAGCTGTTTCTCCAAGACTTGGACAATCAGTCTGAATTGTTCCAGGCCCAATGCAGATTTTCGCCCTCTGATAGCAGAGTTTCTCCCGGATGGAGTAGCACAGAGCTCCGTTCTCTCCTGTCCCCAGGGTCCCTGCCACCCTAACCAAATCTAATTTCCCTTGATGCGTCCGAACTGATTTTCTTATTTGGAGCTCAGCAGGATTCCTTCTTCTGGAGTTGGGGAGCACCACTTGGGATCTGCAGACTGAGGGGCCTTGCTGTGCCAACTCAGGCTCCTGAAGGCGCAATCTTGCTGGGTCAGGGAAGACAGTGGGGCCTCGGGATTTCTCTCCCTGAAATGACCTCTGGGTTTCAGGTCCGCAAAAAGGAGATTTCTCTCAGCTTCCCTAAGGGAAAAGGAGCCAAGAGTCGGACCCTGGCCTTAGGAATACAAGCTAACCACAGCAGGAGCCCAGCAGGGCATCCGCAGTGGTACCCACACTGCTAAACCCTGCAGCGACCCAGCTCTCTGCCAGGTCATCTCGCCACCTGCCTGGCCCTCTCTCCTCTCGTTCCCTCCAGTGTGGAGGCCCAGGAGTCTTCTGGGAAGCTTCCCATACTGGGAGGGGGGCTCAGTCCTTTGGCCTGCTTCTCTCTGAAATAGGGCAGGTGGCCAGGCTTCAACAAGACTGGGGTTTATGTGCCCCAACCTCAGAAAACTGCACACTGGGACAATAAGACAGATACAGAACTGGCGGAGTAGCTGGGAAAAGGTTTCTTAGTGTGAATGAGAGCCAAACCCAGATCTCTGACACCCCAGCTCCTTCTCTTTTTCCTTACTCACTAGGTAACCTTGGGCAAGTCACTTTTCATTTTATTGTTCTCAGCCTCAGTTTCTCCACCTCTGAAATGGGGGCGAAAGAGTTCCTTCCAGGGGGCCTGCTATCAGGAATCACTGAGACAAAAGCAAGTTTCTTATCACAGCCCCAATAAGTGTTGTTCTGTTATTAAGATGTGGGTGCTGGGGCACCTGGGTGGCTCAGTCAGCTAAGCATCTGACTCTTGATTTCGGCTCAGGTCATGATCTCTCAGTTTGTGAGTTCGAGCCCCATGTTGGGCTCTGTGCTGACAGTGTGGACCCTACTTGGGACTGACTCTCTCTCTCTCTCTCTCTCAAAATTAATTAATTAAAAAAAAAAGATGTGGGTGCCTTGCTGGAAAGGGGGGTGCCTGAGGAGACTTCCCAGAATTAAGGGAGACTTCCCCCACTCCCAACCAGTTCATGTTCTGGTATCTCTCTAGACCTCTGGGACATCCACTGAGGATTGGGCAAACACATTCACATACATTTTACAGATGGGAAAAGTGAGGCCCTGCAGGTGACCCGCCTTGCCCAGGGTCCCACTTCAGTTCCTCAGACCAAGACTCTAGGTGAAGGGGACCTTAGCCCCCAGCCAGAGCTACCTTAGGAGCCTCTCTTTCCTCCCCTGGTCCCAGCACACCAGTCCAGGAATTTCTACAGTGGGCTGGGGAGTAACAGCTGCTCCAGGAACAAGAGTGTCCATCTCCCCAAATATCGAGACCTCAACTCCTTCGCCGGTAAGATGAGGAGAATGACATTCTGCAGAAGGGTGTGAGGACTAAACAGGATAAAAAAACCCAGCAATGCTGTCCAGCACTTGGTTCTGACAGATGTCCACTGTGGGATTTACTGCCTCCCTAAAGTAACCCCCATGGCCTGGAGCCAACCATTTTGGCTCCGAATGGTTTAGAGATAGGTTAAATGACCCGGCCAGGGTCACAAAGTTGGAAATGTAGTGCTCCATGACTCCAACCCAGCCTCTCTCAGAGTGTTTGGGAGGGCAGGAAACGGGCTCCAGACCAAAAGCTATAAGGTGGGGAGCTACAGGGCTGGTGAGGCTGCCTCACCTGAGCTGGTCGCTGGCTCCCATGATCCCCGAGCCCTCGGGTGCTCAGGGAGAACAGCGGACACATCCCAGGCAGGTCCCACCCCGTCCAGGTCCCGCCACCCAACCACACGCTCACCGTGGTGGGGGATCCCTCCTGTCCTGGGGCAAGGAGAAAACCATCAGGGTGCTTCACTCCTCAACGTCTTTCTGATTCTTGCATTTTCAAGCCGAGACTCAAACTGGGTTTTAACTAGCCACACTGATGGACTGTCAGCAGCTCTGATATTTTACGATATCTATGAAAACAGCTATCATGTCCATACATATATACTACCAGGGCTCTGAATTAGCTCTTCTCTCCGCTGTGGACCCAATACCACCTGGCAGTGGCGGAGAAAGTATGGCACAGCCAGAAGCAGAATCAAATGTCACGGTCAAGGCCAGTTGTTACAACTTGGCTCCTGCTAAGGGGGATCCAGGCTTTATCTCTTCCCCCGGACCTGTGCAGGGGTGGAGGGAAGGGCTGAAGGAGGGGTACTGTTTTCACTTCACGTCCAAACTGCAATGAAGGGGACTCCTTATGTCCACGCCTTTAGGCTATATGCAAAGTCTCCCTGCGACTCTAGGCGAGAAGTACGGGGTGCCTCCTCTGAGCTGAGTGCTGGGGGCTCGGCGGAGAAGCAGAATGCACGGCCCTGCACCACCTGGGCTTCCATAGCACAGGCCCCACCAGGACCCAAACCTGGGCCACGCCATAGCGAAGAGACCCTCGTGCTCAAAAAGTCCGGCCTCCACGTCTGCATTCATTCCAGGGCACATCACTGTGCCACTTATGCCCCCCCCCACCTTCCTGGCCTTCCTGCCCTTGCGACGCCGCCCAGCCCCTGGCAAGGACACCGCACGCAGTAGGTGCTCTGTGGGGAGTGACTCCCTCCCGCTTCCGTTGGCCAGAGCCGGCTGCGCTGCGGCGCCTCGGGCTCCCCCTGCTGGCTCACGTGGTAATGACCTGAGCCGTAGCCGCGGGGAGGAAAAGCAAGAAAGCTGTTTTTAACTATAGGGGACTCTCCTTAGGTACCACCACCAACCGCCCGGCCCCCGGCCACTCCCACCCCGTCCGCCACTTCCGCGAAAGGCACACGAAAAGAGGCTTTCAGGAAGATCTCATTTTCTGGCAGTTTTATCATAAATGCAAACAAAATGAAAAATGGACTCATTTACCCAACAAATATTTACTTTAATATTAATCACCATGGCTAACAGGGAGCACTTACTTGCTGCCTGCGTGGCTCTCCTACATGTATTAGCTCATTTAACCCTCACAACAACGCTATCGTGGTGGTACTGTTATTATCCCCACTTTACAGTTGACGACACTCAGGCCCCAAGAGATGTGCCCCAGGTCAGGCCTAGCTGGTAAACAGCGTGGAATCCACCTCCAGAGCCCGGAGCCCCAGCCACAATTTTACACCATCGTGGTAAAACACTGTGGTAAGAAAAAGACATTGGGAGTGGCCTCAAAGCATTTCTTGTTCTCTAATTTCCCTGGGGAATTTCTCCCAGAAAAAGAAACCGACGAATGTTTTATCTAGACAGAGATGTTGGAATTTTGCTGGGCGTTTCCTGGGTATGTGTTTGCTTGTGGCAGCAGCAGTTACAAGGATAAGATAGTTTCCCTACATTTCAAAGGAGAGGTAAGGTTAAAAAAATAAATAAACAAAAGCATGCGAATCGCCAGCAGTTTGAGATCCCCACCCATATCTCTCAAAACAACTTCCTTCCAGCAGAGAAGAGAATGAATCTTAGTAAGATTCAGTGGCCTGTTCTACACTCCTAAGAAGCCAGGACTCGAGAAGGAATTTGACCTACTGCTGTTCTTTGATGGCTTCTCCACCTCCAAGTGGATTCATCACTCTCTTCGCGAGCCTCTCCTTTGTTCCTGGGGGATGTGGATTAGGCCCCAGTCCCGCACTCACCATGGGCCTGGGCACCGCTTTGGTGCTTGGCAAGAAGAGGGGCTGAATGAAATAAATTTCCCCATAAAATCTGACTGGTGATCATCCTTCCCTTATTGGATCTTCCAGCAAAGAGAGCACACAATATTTCTCCATAGGACTGCTTCCCCCGTGAGACAGTTGGTAGGGTGGGTTCTTCCTTCTGTGGCTTCCCAGACCTAGCATTGCCCTGTGAGCCTTTCCTGAGACCTGGGGAAAGCTACAGATTGTACTGAGAGCCAGATACCTGCCTTCTGTCTTCAGAGCCCAGTCCAGAGAGGAAATCTGGAAAGGGGAAATTTCTCTCCTCAAAAGGCATGGGGAGACCCACCTGAGACTCAGAGAAAAATCCGGAGCATCTGGGGTTCACAGCATAGTGTGTATTTGCACGGGGGCGTGCCCTTCCAAGCCTCCTTATATCTGGTCTAGGAGAGGCTGGCCTAGATACACCAAAATATCGTAATGGTATTTCAGTCCCACAGTATTTTCCTGAGTTTCCATGTGTCAGTGTGGGCTAGGGGATGTGCACGTGCCCATGCACATGTGTGTTTATCAATTTCTGTATTTGAATACAGGCTAAGCACGGATCCAAGAATGTGACCAGAAGCAAGCCTCTCTCCTGGGGTGTGGGTGGGGTGACATCACCACAGTGTGCACAAGCTGGTAAGTGTCCTACAGCCACAGAAAAAAATGGGGTCTGGAGGATCCTAGGGGTGTATGTATACATACAAGTGTGCAGGAGTGCATGTGTATTCATAAGCAAATCCCAGTCTGAGTGGTGTGTGTGTGTGTGTGTGTGTGTGTGTGTGTGTACACAAAGACAAACCACAGTCTGTTCCCATGTCTGGGTGACAGGGTCTGTGGTATGGTGCATATTTACAAACACTCCCCGACCCGGTTCTGTGACACTGTGATCTCGCAAGCTGAGCGCACATGTATGCAAATTTGCATGTAAATAAGTGTGTTTACAATATAATCCCAAACCTATATGTGAGTGGCTGTGTTTGTGTGTCTAAATGTGAAGCTGTATCTGAATCAGGGTCTGGATGAGTCTGGGTGTACGAGTGTTTTACGTGCACACCCTGCCTGGTTCCGCATCCCCGTAGACATACTTGGGTGCTCTGACCACAGAGGCTGAGCCCAGACGGGTCCTGAGGCTGGCTGGCGGAGTGTGTGTAGGTGACCGGTGTTTACGGGCAACCCCACTAGAGCCTTTGTCTGGTGCCCACTCCCTGTGGCCCCTAAATTCCTCACCCTGGCAGGATCTTGGCTGTCCTTGCTCCCAGACCGCCTTCCCCAAGGAGTCCCTTTAACTCACAGCCCCTTCCCGGCCAGGGGGCTGAGAGTTGGGGGATATTCATCTCGGGGAGTTTTTGTTCCGCCTCATGAAAGGCCTCAATGGCTGGGAATACCATTCTAATTACAGGGAAGCCCAGCTTATGGAGGGGACACAAAGGGCTGTGATCTCATAGCAGCTCCTTCCATCCGTCAAATAAGGCTGTCTAATGACGGGGTGAGAGCTGTGAATGCCTAAAACAAACTCGAAAAGGAGGGAAAATAAAGCCGCCGGGGGCTTAAAATATATTAAATTACCCTGATTAGGAGTCGTGGCTTTGCAGAGCTGGTTGGAGGGGCTGAGGAAGCTGTGAGTCCCACTATTCACTTGGGGGGGAGGAGGGGTCAGTAGGTCGGGAGGGGTTCACGGAGCCCGGGCCCATTCTCATGCTAACACCAGGGACACACTGCAGGCTTAGTGGGCTGGAAAATAGAAATGAATTTGCCATAATCCTCCTCCTCCGGCTCCTGTCCCCAACCCAGGAGAAGTGGTGCCTAATTGCAGCTCCTTAGAGCCTGCTGGGCCCTGGGGCAGGGCCACACCCTGGAGCCTATGCCCCTGGGCCTTCGCACCCCGTTTCCTCCTCTCTCCAGTGGGGTGGGCTCAGGGCCTGGCAACAGGTCCCGGTGGAGGGGTGGAGGGAGTGGCGGTGTGCACGCGTGTGAGTGTGCATACACACCCACGCTCACCCCTTCGGACGGTGCAAACCCTCACACCTACACACGCCAGGCGCAGACGCAAATATGCCTTCCCTCTACCTACACCCCTTCCCAAACACACTTTTGTAGGCACACAATTTGTAGACACAGGGACTCCTCTGTGGGGGAGTACACACAGGCTTCCCCGTACTTTCACGGGCACCCATGCACGAGACATGTTGCTTCTCAGATGACCACGTGCTGCCTCCCTGACATGAAAACACACACATGCACATAGCCCTTCAGATGTGCTCCCAGAACCAGGGACCTAGAATAATTTCAATGTTTTACAGCAAAGGATACTGGGGCCCAGAATATAGCCAAGGTACAGGCTTTTCCCAGCACCACCTGAGTGAGCCCTATCTCTGCTGCAAGACCCGAGATAAGCCTGGCCCTTACCTGGGCCTCAGTTGCCTACCATTAAAACAAGGTGCTTGGACTAAATGGCACAGAAAACCCCCTCCGGCTCAGAAACTAGGAGGGGCCAAGTGTCAGGGGCTACTCCCCCCCGCCCCTTCCCTGCCTCTGCACACTTAGCTGTGTATACACACATAACGCCACAGCGCACAGGACAATGATTCTGTCCAGTGTTCTGACAAACTAGAGGTCAGGCCTAGGAGCCCAGTAGCCTGCATCCGCACGGGTCCTGCTGCACGTGGGGGGCAACCACCTCGCCCACCCACCTTGAGCCTCGCTCATCTGTGGCTGGGTCCACGCGATTTTGCCAGTTTGTGACGCCGGGGAGTCAGGGACGGATCTGAACCACAGAGCCCCACCGTGTGGCGCCCAGAACCCAGGAGAGGCATCCAAACGGGCTCCTGCTCGGTCGGGGGCTCCCTCTGCCGGCGGATCTGGAAACGCAGTGCAGGGAGGAATGCACGTGACCCTCAGACGTGACCCGAAGAGTCGGAGCAGTACGTACCCCACCCCTGTCCTCTGTTCCACTATAGGAGTCAGGGAGCCGTGGGCTAGACTGGAACGGACACTGCGAGAGAGGAAACTGGGAAGAGAGCATGGGAACCAAGGCCCGACCTCCCTGCACCCTTCCCCTCGTGGTCTCTAGGAACATTCCCCTCCTTTCATAGCCCCTCAGAGAACCAGCAGACCCGGGTGTGTGGAGGGGGCCAGGGTGAGGGCAGACACACCCAGGCCCACCACCAGCGGCTGGCCAACCTGAGCCAATGTGCCTCAGCGTTTCCACCTGTGCTGTGGGCGACGCAGGGCCCTGGGCAGCCAAGGAGAAGACCCAGAAAGGGCAGGAACCTCCCTCCCACCCACTCAGAGAAGGTGGGGACCCCAAACCTCCAGAAGACCTTTCTTGGGGGCCCTCAGGGTCAGCCGAGGCCCCTGCTGTCCTCTGGTCCCTGGAGGGAGGCTAGTTGCTGAGAATAGGGGCATGACCCCTGGCTGCAGTGGGAAAAGGGAGTACAATTCAGATCTTCCAAGCTTGGGCACCCAGATGCGGTGAAGTGCTGATCGGGCATGGGATTGGGGAGGCAGAGCAGGGGCCTGGGGGACCAAAGGCGCGTCCTCTAGGCGGGGTTGTTCCAACGAACCAGGCTGTTCAGAAGGAGAGAAGATACAGGGATGGCAGACCCCTCCCCACCCACTCCACGGGGACCAAGGTATCTGCCCAGGGGCCACAGGTACTCCCAAGGTGGGGTGGGAGGACGTGGGTCTGCTGGAGCCTAATTGTGAGGTCAAATAACAGGCTTCGTGCGCCCTGAGCGCTCTTCCTAGGCCCCAAGCATTCGCTGGCTGCTTCCCCAGCCTGTGACTTGCTTGGCTTTGTCAGAGCTCCGTTTTCGGGGCGGGGGGTGGTTTCTGGACCGAACCCCACAAGCCTTCTCTGGGCTTTCCAGCTCCAGGCCAGGCGGCCTGGCACACCTTTGTCAAAGGGACTGTGGAAACTCCCGCAGGTCCGGAAGAACCCAGATGAAATGGGGGTGGGGGGAGATTTGGGGAAGGTGAGCTGTTTCAGGACCAGCCACGTTGGGTGGAGAGGGCATGGCTTATGCCCAGCGCTGAGGCCCAATGTAGCCAGGAAAGCCTCACCTGGGCCCCCAGCGTTTGCCAAACGGCTGCCCTGGCCCGGGGCCTGGCTGCGCCCAGCGGGTAAGGGAACCAACCCCAGAGCTGCCTAGGCCTGCTCTGGCTCTTTTCTGCTCCTCCCCGGTTTTGGGGGAAGTTGGGTTGGATCCCTGAGGGATAGCAGAGACTGAACCAAGGGCGTGGCCAAGAAGAATGAAAACCGAAGGGCAGACTGGAGCAGACTGAAGCCCTAATTGCTCCCACCAGGCTCCAGCCATGCCTCAGTGGCCAGTCCCAGTGTTTGGGGAGGGCGCCCTCTCTTCCCGGTCCCCGAAGCCCTTCGCTGCAGCCAGCTGCCCTGAAATCCATAGATTCCTGAGGGAGCGCACACACCCACATCACATAGGCATTCAACATAAGCATATAAGAGCAACGAGAATTCGAATTCCAGAATTTTCTCCAAATAAAATAAAGCTGCAGGAGGCAACGCTCAGCCTCTAGACCCTGACGTGGGGAGGAGGCACCAGAGAAGGGGTTTGTTGGATACCCTACCGGAGCATCTCCCGCCGGCCTCTCCGGAGATGCCCCGCGGCCTGCTGCCCTCGATCTGGGGCGAGGAAAGCGCCCGGCGAACTCCATGGCCACAAAACGAGCCTGTGTGCCGTGGAGGCGGCCCACGAGCTGCCATGCAGAAACGCCCGAGTTCTCCCACCACAGGAGCCGCCAGAGTCCGATGTGTTAGCCAGAAAGGCCAGAGATTGGGGAATTTCGAGTCGTTTTCAGTATAATGCACGTCTCCCTAAGTCACCCTCACAGTTCCGCGTCTGCCTCCATGCAAATGGCCCACCCTATCAATTACCTCCCTTTACTCATAAAGAGAAACGGGATCTTGTTTTTTTTCTAGAATATTCAAAAACGAGCGGCCGGATTTGGGTGAATTCCAGCGGGGCCAACCTTATTTTCTTCGGCACGATGGCGCTGCCAGGGCTCAGGAAGGATCTCTGAGGGCCGGTCGCCGGCACGGTGGTGGAGACCGACCGGAAAAGGGCTGGGGCCTCGGGGCCACCGGCGCTTCTGCGGAGAACCGCAACCCAGAGTTCGCACGCCCCCGCAACAGTCTGGGGGTCTCGTGCTCCGGCCCCGCGCGCCTCTCGAGGGGAGAACCCAGGTTCCCCTGCAGGCCTCTCCCCCAGAGCCCGGGGCCGGGCACACTAGCCAGCACGACAGCGGGACCCTAAGGGTCCTACATAGTCTTTGGCAAGAGACTGGAGGCTGCATTTTCAGAGGCTGCCTGTCTTTAGCGTCAAGGGAACGAGCTAGGGAAACCCTAATATGCTGAGATTTTCTAAACATCCCGGATTCCTGAACACCCGTGACCATCGCCAGGAGCCAAGCAAGGGCTGGGCGGCAGAGCTGGGCTCTTGGCAGTGGCTCCGGGCTTCTATTTGTAAAATACAGAATGAAATCGGGAGAGCTGAATGTAGACAAAGCCATCTTAAAACGTTCGATTGGCGAAATCGCCACACTTAGCAAACACTTTCATTTTCAGAGCCGCCCGTGGCCGTAGGCAAGTCCAGAAAAATCGATCGTGTTTCCGGACGAATTCCACCCAGGGAACAACAGAGCCTTGGGAATGCTCGCCCGCCCCGCGCACATTGGAAACACACATATTGGAAGGAATGGCGGAGTTAGCCCTCAAACAAGCGAACCCTCCGGACGCAAACGTGCTTGTAAACTCACTTGCGCGACTTTGAGTTCATCTACACATTTATGCCTGTTTACCTGGCTTTTATACCCTCTGTGGAGCTGCTATATTTGTGTGGGCTAGGCCGGCCACCCCTTCTCTTCCTCCGCGGAGAAACCTTAGCTGCGTGGGCCGGAAGCTACCATTCGGACCGGCCCCGGAAGAGCCACTTTTCCTTGCACTGGCCACGGTTTCACAAATTGAGTTGTCCCGATCCTTATATTCTCGGTCCTGCACGCCCACGCCTTAACGGTCAGACCCAGGTGTAGAGCAGCCCTACTGGAGAGAGGAAAACCGAGGATAGTAAAGGTTGGGAAAGAGAGTGCAGCTGCGGCCCATCGAGCCAAGGTTGAGGGGCACGGAGGACACCTTGGCTCGCCGTTGCCAACGTTTTGCCCAATGTCTGGGGGACCCGCGGGATTGTGTGCAAATGTGTCCTCAGGCACCGTAGCCGGAACACAGGACTAGGCTTTTCCAAGACCGTGCATTCCGCGTGCTGACTTTTCCTATCAATGGAAGAGACGTGGGCAATTGACCCAGCGGCCTTCTCCTCTCCGTCTATTGTGGCGGCTCAATCACGCATTTACCGAAAGAAAAGCGAGTTTATCTTAGCCTGGAGGAGCCTCGTGTTGCGTGTGTGTGTGACTAAAGGGTGGGGGAAATTCTGCAGCCACGACTGTGCAGATGGGCTGAGGATAGACAACGTTCAGAAAAGGGCCAATTTCCCCTTCACAATGAGCGCTAAGTACCTGATAAATGGGGCTGGTGTTTATTCATGAGCAGGTACTTTGGAGATGGCGATTAGAACAGCCGCCCGCGCCGCCTCGCCAAGGTACTTAAAGCCGGGCAGGTGCAGCGCTGCGCGCGGCCTGAGCGCACAAAGCCCGCGGCCGCTGCGGCGCGGGGAGGGGCGTGAATGCGGGCCTCGCCGGGCCCCAAGGGCGCGCGGCGCGCAGGCACCTTAGCCTTTTGTTCTTCAGCCGAAGCCAAGGCCACTTCACCGAGGGGCGTCCCGGGAAAACCTCCCCTCTAATTACCAAGAATTTCCTACATCCCTCCTGCCGAAGCCCAGTCGGGCAACTCTCGGTCTGGCGGACGCGGGGACGCAGCATGAGACCGGGTTCGGCGTTTGCGTAAATGCTGCTTATGAGCAGGCTATTAGCTAACCAGCTGAGTAACTAACTCAACAACTAGGGAAGAAACAGAACCCGGGCCTGGGAACCACGCGGGCACGCAGTTCTGGTCTCCCCCGCCGCCGAGGCGCCACCTCTGGCCGCGCGGGTAACCTCGGGCTTTCAGGTTTTGTTTCAACTCCAAGGGGAGAAAATTGGGGTCTGTCTCTTTCCACAGCTTCCTGGCGCCAAGGTCGTGGGACAAACTCAATCTCGCCCTCAGAGTGGCTCCAGAATCCCTAAGAACCCCCAGTTTTCTGCCCATGATCGGCGGCCTGGGCTGGGCGCGCGCAGGGAGAGTGCAGCTGGCGTCCGGCCTTGGGGGGCCAAGTGCAGCGTCCTCTGCGCAGGGACGCGGCAGCGCGTTTCCCTAGGGGCCCAGCGGGGCAACCTGTGTCTGACATCCCTCCCTGCTCCCCAGCATCTTCGAGGGTGCTTCATGTGTGTAACCTTGGGTCGGCTGAGGCGCTCCTGGGATAGGCACCCCCGGCCTGTTCCCTGGGGCCTATTGGGGTCGCTTTTTTTTTTTATCGTTTGGAAAAATAGACCAAGATCATTTCTCTCCAGTCCACAGAATTAGAGAGGAGAAATATGTGTTGCAAACAAGTTGGGTTCCCCCTGGGAAGAAAATTGTTTCAGAATGACCGTAAGCAAGGGGCAGGGATTTGATGTGACCCACCACAAGGCAGAATTTTCATTTGCCACCACGAAGAACCCGATGACTCTCCCATTCGATCAGACCAGGAAATTGTAGACACGAACCTTCATTATAGGTTTCCTTAGAACCTTGGGGTTCGAATAAATTGCAGATATAATAATCCCGATTTCCCCGGGGAAATCCGACCCTCGGCGGCGTGTGCATGCAAACCGAAAGTGGTAACCCAGTAGAGCAGCAGGGAAGGGGCGAGGTCAGCCCAGTGCCCACGGCCCCCGGACGGGTCCGTGCCAGCCCCGGCCGGTGGCGGTCCTTAGTTAAAAGGATCTCAAGAGAGACAAAGCTTCACCTCTTGCCTTGCGCCAGAAGCTGAGTTAGGGTGGGAGAGTGAAGCATTCTCTCCAGTTACAGCTTGTGTCCCCTGCTCCAAGGAGACGCCGGGGGATTAGGGGACCAACCGGTTACCGACAGAAGGCCAGAGACCCCAGACGCAGCACCCCCTCTCCTTGCGCGTCGCGGTGTGGCCAACGTCTTGCAAATAGCTTCATTGCACGACGGCCTTGGGTGAGTGTTGGGGGCCGTTCAGGGGCGCGGGACGGGCCTTGCCAATCCCCGCATCCGAAAAGCTGGGAGTCAGGACCGCCAGGCGCTGGAGGCGACCGAGCCGGGCCTCTCCTGTCTCCACCGCAAGATGGCTGCCGGCCGGCATGTGGCTCCAAATTTAGGCAGAAAGTGAGAGATAAATTGGAAGGGGAGCGGGGCGTCGGTGGGACTAAAGACGATGCATTCCAAAGCAGTTTTTAGAATTTCCATTCACCAAACCTTTAAGGCACACCCAAAAGAAGCAGGTGTGGTCGGGAGGAGGGCCCTCCATACTAACTCCACCATTGATTTTCTTCACATTACAGATTTCGAATAAATCATAAAAATATAATGAATAAGATTCCTGGGGAAGCAGATAAGCCCAGCTGTCATCTTTGGCCCTGGACTCCTCGGATCGGCTTCCACTGGCTTACAGTTGTTTTTGTTTTTCAAGGAAAACCATTTGGGCAAATGCATATGGGGCCCGCATGGGCGTCCCCAGCCTCTGATTCACACATGTCACTCTTTCGAAGGTCCACGGACCAAGGGCCTCCATCTAGCAGTCTAGGCCATGAGGCCTGCCAAGGGGGTGGGGGGTGGGGCTGGGTGGATCTGCTCCTTTCCAGAACCTTTTCACCCATGAAGAGCCTTATCTGGTCTTGATGTAAGTTGGGTCAGGAATCTCCAAAGGATTTTTGTTACTCCAGCTATTATGTCACAAACACCTTATATTTCAGCTGGTTGGTGACAGATAGAATCGCTATGTCCTGGAAAAGCCAGGAATATCTCACTAACCTGGCACCCTCCTCATCCCCAGGCCAGTGACAGATGTCAAGTGAGCTCTACTGAGTGTCACGTTCTGACCAGAAGGCTTCAAGGTGGAAGACAGACTCCTTGACCGGTCAGCTTGGTGTGTGTTGTTGCCCCCACCCCCCACCCCACCTCCAGCGACATCCTCGCTGCAGGGAACCCCTCCACGAAGTAGGACAAAGGCAGCCCTCAGGATGAAGCCTGCGCTGGGGAAACTCCGAGAAAGCCCACTCTTCCCTGGTCATCTCTGATGCTGTTTCTGGGTTTGTGAGGAAAGGACTGAGGTTTCTCTGACCCAGGACCCTTGAAGAGTCTCCAGTAAGGGAGGACGCTCTTCCCACACCCCCCAAGACCTGGACACACAGCCCCGTGTGGCACAGGTGGGCCACACTCCCCCAAGAAACTAGTTTTGATATCCACTTCACCAATGGCTTTGGGGGAAGGTCCCTCCCCCTCTTCAGCTTCCTCGTCTGCCCACGGGAGGAGGGTTATAAAAGAAGGCTCTTAACATCTCTAACCTGGGGCTCCAAGAAATGTGAGGGAAGGCAGCACACGGAGACTTTGAAGACTTCCCAGGACACTGGGGGCACCTGGGTTTACTCCCTGAACATCTTTTTCTGAAACGTGGTCCTTTGATAACCAGTTTGGTAGTAGAGTTAGGCACAGAGACCCTGGAACCAGGCTTCCTGGGCTCAAATGTGACACAGCACTGCCATTTCCTACCCATGTGGCCTTGGGTACCCATGTACCCATTTTGCTCAGTCTCTCTGTGCCTCAATTTCCTCATCTCTGCAACAGAGATTAATAACGACCCCTATTTCACAGGGCACTGGACGGATTAACTGAGGTCATACATGCAGAGCTTCTAGAAGCATGCCTGGCACAGGTTAGCTGTTAATAGGAGTTGCCCAGACCCCTGGATGCAACCTCACTCCTCCCCAGTCTTCTGGGTTTTCCTCCACTGACCGTCACCATTTCTGTCCCTGCACCACTGCCAGGATCTCAGCCTCCTGTAGGTCCCAGCACCCGAGGAATGGGAGGGAGGAGGGCAGAACACCCATGCATTGCCTGCTGCTGAGCACTTTGAGGACTCTCTGTGCCAGCCCTTATTTTCTGATATGGAAGGAAGTTGGGTCAGACTCCCTCCCTTTCTCTCTCCTCAATTCCACCCATAGACGGAGACAGCTGCGTGAAAACCTATGCCCTTGGCTTTAAAGAGGGAGAGAGTGAGGGAGACCCAGCTGATCCATTTCCACACAAGAGGGGTCCTGCTCAGAGGCGGTAGGACTATACTGCACAGAACCACAGATGTTCTCTACACACACACACACACACACACACACACACACACACCAGTCAGCTCCCTGAGGGCAGAGGCTTTTCTGTCTCCTCTGCTGTATCCCAGTGCCTGAACACAATGCCTGGCACAGAACAAGCATCCCCCAAAAATAACATTAAGTCAATGAAAGGAGGAAGTGCCCACTGACCAGATCTGCTTCTGTGGCAGGTTCTAGTCTTAATTTATTTTCCACATTGAGAAGTGATAGTCAGATTTGGTAGCTAAGGGGAAAAAAAGAGAGAAGGGAAAAGAACATACTTCTAAGTTCTCTCCATAAAAGTCTTCTGTCTCAGCCTCCGGTTCTCTCACTTATCCGTGGGATCCTTCTTCCAACTTTTCCACCACACACACACCTCTGAGTGGTTAGGCTCCAGGAGAGACAAGATCGGAAGGGTCCGTATTTAACGTATCACCTTCAAAGACATTTGGGGAGTCTATATGACCTCCTGGGGGTTGGGTTATCTGCCCACAGAAAGGAGCTGGTATCTTTCCACAGTCCAGGCCCCTCCTTGGCTGTTTGGTTAAACCATTGGAAGACCAACTGGTGTCAGTTTTTTTCTTTTCTGAGGGAGGAGGGACATTGTTTTTTGAAAACGCAAAGTGACTTAGTCATTAAAGGTGATTGCTGTTCAAATAAATAACAGCTCTCATTCATGGATACATTTACATTTCTCAGGCACCTGACTGAGCACATCATCTTTTATCCTCACCAGGAACCCATGAGATCCATTTGCGAGCCCATTGTACAGATGAGGAAATGAAGATTTGGCAAAAAGTCATACGGTTGGTAAGGGAGAGAGTCAGGCTTTGAACACAATATTCCAAAGGCCGTTCATCCCTACTCTCTAACTCTTTTCTGTCTCTGAGTGATAAGGAAAGCAAGAGAACCCGTGCGGAATCTGGTTTGGGAGGAATTTTCCATGACTAGCTTAGGAACAAAGCTAGAATGTTGGTACTTGAGTCAAGCACACTGATTCTAAACCAAAGACACCTGGACCTCTTTCTAGCTTCGACGCTGAAGGCAATTTACTGAATGCCTTTACACTTCAGCTTCCCCTTCTATAAAAGGGGGCTAAAGACCCATCTCCTTTAGTGGGGAGTTATTATATATGAATAACAAATGATTATTCCCTCCCCTCAGTCTACTTACAGAGTAGTGCTTAGTAGCGTTTAGCGCACTGCCCTTTGCAGAATGCCGCCTTAAATTTCCTCATTCCACCCATCCACGAGTTGGGGGCCTCAGCTATTAGGGGAGAAAATGGCAGCTTGTGCAAGATGTCACAACAACCCAGGGAGAATCAGAGCAGAGCTCAGGCCAGAAGTTCCTTCGCTGAGGAAGAGGAAGCGTCTAGAGCAGCATCTGCAGTTGGTTTTGCAGACAAACGTTTCAGTCTCCCTTTTTAAAAGGGATGTAAACATCTTCCCAAGCTCCTCTGACATCAGCCTGTCAGTGATGAATCATTGGGAGCGTGAACACAGGCACTAGGTAGGTCACAGTCTCCATTTTTAGTCAACTTCCTGGTGGCCCCGCTGAGGCCTTGCAGGAGGGCCCGAGGTTTGATACAGCGCGTGAAACCTCAGCCCCCCTGTGCCCTCGGGGACCCAGCCAGAGGGAGAGCAGAGCCTTACAGAGAGGAGGGTTCCCTTCTGACATTTCTTAGTTTTTAAATTTTCAAGCAATTGGCATAGAATTTGTCGTTTTGGGTTTTGGTTTTTGTTTTTAATAACAAAAGTACAGGGGACCAGCCTCTCCTGGCTGCTTCTTGCTTGTGAATGAGACCTCGGATGTAATGGACTAGAAGCAAAGCGCCCCTGGGAGATGGTATCTCAGTCTGAGCCAATGTTTAAAAAAAATCTCAATCGTCGATGCTTTTCAAATTTATGTGTGTTTGATTTCAATTAATGGATCCAGAAACGATTTTATTTATTGTCTACTAAGCACTTGGCAGTGCAGCCAAAGGGGTTAAAAGGGGAAGTGATGTGGGGGAAATCTGGGCAGCCCTCCTGGAGAAGGAGGCAGAAACTTTAGCATGAATGAAATCCCACAGGTGAGAAATTTGGAGACTACAACAGGGAAGAAGAGGAGAAGGGGAGCAGTGTGGCCTCAGGGGAAAGGCCATCTCCCCCTTCTTAATTTGCTAATTCCAGTTTGCTGTGAATTTAGAAGCCAGATATCAGGGATGTTACGTTAGAGCCCTGTGTACAGCAGGAGGGCGTAAACGACTTCAGAGCGAGCATCAGAGAGAGGAAGGCAGGAACGGAGGGCAAGGTTTGGACCTCTCAGAAGCAGCTCTCTGTGCCAGGTCAGCTTGGCAGTGTGCCCGGCCGGTGAGGTACAAGCGAACACCTGTCCCCACACAGAATCCAGGAACTAGGCACACAGGGACAGAAAGCAGTTCTCCGCGCAGCAACAAGGGCCCGCTGTGGTCCCTGCACTGCTACTAGATCCCAGCCCGCCCGCCTTCACCCCAGCTACCACCCTTTGGCCCGGGGCCTTAATTCAGGGGCTAAGGTTGGAGCGAGGAGGGAGTGCCCTCAGCTGATTCTCCTAAGAGCCGAGCCACACGCACACATTCCGGGGCTAGATCCTAACCGGGGGCTCCTCCGGCCAGCATCGGAGGGGAGTCGAGGAAGAGCCAGAACCAGAGCTAGCGGCACAGAAAGTGGACACCACGAGGCTAACCGACGAGAGATGGAGAAGCTAGACGCCCTTGGGAAAGGCCGGCGACCTCACCAGGCCGTCACCGGGCGCCCTTGCTCCCCGTGCCCTGGCCCCCGCCCCAGGCCTGGTACCCCCGAGAGCCCTGGAGCGGCAGCGCGCCCCCCGGAGGCCCGGTGGGGCTGCCCAGTCTCCCAGCCGCTTCGCAGCACACGGCCCGCCGCGCTGTTCCTCCGGCTCGCACGGTCCGGGGCGGGGGGCGGGGCACAGGGGGTGCGGGCGCACCCCGCCACGGGTTCTTACCTCAGCGCGGGCATCCGTCCGACCAAGCTCGGTTTGCTGCTGGGACTGCGGGGCTGGGGAGGCTCCCACGGACGCGGATCGCGCCTCCCCCCCGCCCCGAGCCCCCAGACCCTACGGTGGCCCCGAGCGGGGGCGCCGGGACCAGGGGACAGGCGCCGCGCCGGCGGGAGGAGGCGGCTCCTGCGGGGCGCGGTGGGGCGGGGCGGGGGCGTCTGCCGGGCCCCGCCCGGAGGGGACTTGGGAGCGATTATCTTCCAGAACAAAGGAGGCCGGGGAAGGCTCCGAGCCCCCCGGGCCTGGCCCTGAACTTGAACTTGTACTTGACACTTCGTCCGGAAGGTGGCGAGGGAACCCATCTGAGCTAGGACGGAGGCTCATCCGTTCACCTCACGTCCCGGGGAGGGAGCGAGCCCGGGCCCCCCCCCCCTGGGCGCAGGGCGGGACCCTAGCACCCCCAGGTGCCCCCGGGCCCCGGTGCGCCCCAAAGTGCCTGGGACCCGAGGGCCCGGGTCCTCGCGTCCCCCTGGGAGAGTCAGGGTGCGGGCGAGGCCTCTGGGTCTCCGGCCGGGAGGAGTGGGCCGGGGCCCTGCCCCCCCCCCCCCCGACTCCCACCCCACTCTGGGCCCGGGCCGCAGCCGTGGCTGCGCGGGGCTGGCCGGATTCTCTGCACGTCGCGTCGGCGGCAGCTATTCAGCCGCTAATTGAACGTTAATGGCAGGTGCGGATGAGGTCACCGGAGCTGGCTTTTCTCACACATTTTTCATGCAAATTCGCGAAACTCTAAACAAATTTAAATAAAAAGCTCTTTGTGCCGCGCGCGCCCCTCCGTCCTCTCCCTCCCGCCCGGGGTCCTGGGTCCTGGCTCCTCCCGGGGCCTTGGGGCCCCGAGCCTGCTGCCCGGCGGAGCGCGGCCCGAGGCGGGAGCCGGGCGCCCCGCGGAGCGCCGCCTGCCGGCCAGAGGTGCACACCCTGCCGCGCCGCCCGTGGCCAAACGCGCCCCCGCTCCCGTGGGGCCGGAGCGAGAGAAGTGTCACTGGCGTCGTGGGGCGGGGCGAGGCCGGTGGCGCAGGAAACCGTCGAGGAGGCAGTGCGGGCAGTGGTGAAGTGCCTGGCACCTGGACAGGCGGGCCTGTGCTGGCACCCTGGCTACACTGGCACCCGCACCCGCAAGGTGACCCATGGGCCGCCTTGGTCGGCTTACACGACTTCACTCTCTCGTTGGTTAAATAGGAAGTAAGATAGTGCCCAGTTATGCGTATGTATGTCTGAGGCTCAAGCCATGATTTAGGACACGAACAAGCACTTAGAATAGTGCCCGGCCCAAGAGAGTGGTGATTATTATCTGGGGCCCAAGGGCCTTGTGACCATGAGTGCTGTGATTTTGCACATACATGGAATCACTTGTCAGGGGCTTTCAAGAGATTTACGACTCCTTGCATCCCATTCTGGTCACAGAGATGAGACTCAGAGCCCAACTCCACTGCCTCTCACACCGTGTGCGGCTCAGCCCTCGGCTGTGTGGCTTCGCATAGTCCTTAGCCTCTGTTTCCTAGTCTGTAAAATGGGACTAAGTCTTGTGGCGTCATGGTGAAGGATGAAATGAGAAACTCAGATGGAGACTCAGAAGGGGCTTGTGAGCTGCCTCACAATCCAGAGCCTCCAAAGCTCCTCTCCTGAGGGCACTTCACCTGATTGCCACCCTCAAGGCTAGAGAGGCGGGCCCTGGGCCAGCCAGCAGCCTTCATCCTCTTACCCAAAGGACGCTAGCCCGGGTCAGGGAGACAGACTTTCCAAGAACTTGCTAGGAAAGAAACCCACTCTTTCCACCCATGCTAGGCCCCTTCCCACCCACCCCCACCACACGTTTTCTTTGCTAGTGGCTACGTCGTACCGTCCTCACCCGTGTTCTCCCAGAAAAACAGACCAGAGACACGGACGTTATCCACTGTGGGCTGGGAAGATGAGTCTGGAGACTCAGGGGGCAGAGTTCACAGGACAGAAAGGGGCCTCTCCCTCGGAATTTGCCCTAGTCTTCCCTCAGGACCATCCAGGGACCTACTGGCCTTGGAAAAGTCCCAGTGATTCAAGCTGACTGGGTGAGGTCTCTCCTCTCCCCACCTCCGCTTCTGCAACTTCAACTTTCCCCGAGCCTCCCATTAGGCCAGCCTCTGGGAAGCGCTGGGGCAAGCCTGGGAGTGTCTTTTCCTGCGAGGCCCCTTCAGGCCAAGGAAGAAGCAGAATCTGCAGGAGTGCAGAGGAACCGCACTCAGGGGACTATGATGCTAATTGACCCTCAGACCCCACCCACCCTCACTTGCACCAGCTGGAGACCCTGGGCCTTCCCCAGAACCCTGCCCCAGCTCTCCAGTGCTCACTTAGGCTTGTCTTGACCAGCTGGGCTCCATCTTTGTCTCCAGACCACCACCTCCAGGAAGCCCACCTAGACAATCCTACTGTCCCTGGACAGCTCTGGAGGAGAGACTATACTACCAGAGAAGACAAAGGCCCCAAAAGTCCAGGGCTGGACACACTGAGGGAGATAGATGTCGCATTAGGTGAAACTGGTGGAGGACCTCAGGCAAAGGACCATCTGCGGTGACCTTGCAGAAGAGGGGTTAATGTCTCTATGTGTGGGGGTTGGCAAGGGGGCATTGCAGCTTTAGGAGACTCCTTTAAGTGGCCCAGCCAGACAGGATAGCTTTGGGGTTAGGAGTCAAAGAGACTGGTTTGGGGGCAGTCTGGTTTTGGTTTTGGGGCACCTGGGTGGCTCAGTCAGTTGAGCATCTGATTTCTTGGTTTTGGCTCAGGTCGTGGGTTCAGGCCCTGTGCCGAGCTCTATGGTGGAAGTGTGGAGCCTTCTTGGGATTCTCTCTCCCCTTCTCTCTGCCCCTCCCCTGCTCGTGAGCATTTGCTCTCTCAAAATAATAAACTTAAAAAGAGAGACTTGGTTTTGGACCTCAGTTCTGACCGTGTGTGTGTGTGTGTGTGTGTGTGTGTGTGTGGCTTGGGACCTATAACTTTTCTGTGCCTCATTGTCCTGATCCCAAAAACGAATGTGCCAGTAATACTGGCAGCCCATGAAGTTATGGGGAGTCACTACAGCCCTCCTCGTGTGGCCATTGCTTATTTATCTCTTTAAGAAGGCTCCACGACCAATGTGGGGCTTGAACTCACAACCCTGAGATCAAGAGTCGGATGCTCTACCTACTGAGCCACGCAGGTGCCTGAACGTGTGGTCATTCATGCTTCTTTCCTCCTCTCTCCGCTGGCCCGCAGCTGATTCGCGGGGACTGACCATTGCTATCACCCAGGCCCCAGGGATCCCCGTGGGATTTCCCGCAGCTACTCAATCTGGCTCAGGGGTGCCTCTTTCCTCTGCTCCTCTCGGGCCCCGGCAGGTGGGCAGGGGGTGGGGGCGGCGGCCCCCTGGAGAGCTGCTACAGCAGCTGGATCCAGCTTGCAGGAGGCAAACCCACCCCGGGCCTTGCTGCTACACCACCTGTTGCCTCCTCAGAGACACTTGTGGTCCATTTACTCTTTTGTTGGGGGGGGAGCGGGGGGACAGGGGCAAAGCAGGGGGAGGAAGCAATCAGCATTGGGCACCTACATTCAGCATGGCGGCGTCTCTCTCCGGGAACACGGGAGATTTCACAGCTCCGTCCATTCGTCAGCCCAAGCCCACCAGCCACCCCAGCATGGCGACACCTTTACTGGGTGGCAGTGGATGGGGGCACCTCCTCCCCTACCCTGGGCCCCAGCCCACCCCGAAACTGGACTGGTTCAGGCGTGTGGGGAGGTGACTAGGCTGGGGCTTCCAAGGGCCCCTCCTAAATAGGCAGCTCCTGAAGGTGGAGGGGCAAGGTCTACTCCCAGTGAAACAGGGAGCCCCCCCACCCCCCTCCCTGCTGAGGAGCTGGGACAAACTGATCACCTTCTCTTCCGCACGATGAAATCGGAATAATGATACCCACCTAAGCAAGACCCAGAGATACTAAGCCCGGCACTTAGTAGGCCTTTAATTAACAACAGCAGCCATGATGATGACGATGGGGGATTATTAGGCCTGCCAATGGCCAATGGCAGAGTCTCCGGGATGTTTTTTGCTGCAACATCACCAGCATCCGCTTAGAGCTCTTACCCTAATGTGGGTTAACAGAAGTTAAGCCTATTATATTCAACGGCCTCTTTAAAATTTTCAATACAAGTATTCCAGGTGCATGGAAAGGAAATAGAACAGTAGAGAAAAGGACATCCGTCCATCCCCAGAGGCAGGCTTCCAACACAGAGTTCCAGAAACTCTTCATATAGAAGCATAGGCTTAGGACTGACTTCAATACACACAGGTAAGATCGAGCTCTATTGCCTGTTCTGCAGTTTATTCTCCTCAGGCAACAAACACGCTGGCCAACCTCCTGGATCAGTTTATACAGAGAGCTCTGCCACAGTGATTTTTTCGACTGTCTAATATTCCACAGTATGAATGGCCCACAGGTTCATTTCCATTGTCTTATACTCTCAAAGAGAAACGCTCTGACGAACATCCTTGTACAGACTTCTTGGGAAATTTTTGCATATATAACCGTAGAGTGAATTCCTAGCAGTGCAATTTGCTTGTGGCTGAGTATATATATATGTCTTTTACATTGTGATAATGCCACATTTCAGAAAATACTGTACAATTTACATTTTCCAGCCAACAGTGTTTGACAGTGTCTTCAAATAGACACATGATGATAGAGAAAGGCCCCAAAATAGCCAGCTGTGTGAGATCCGGGGGCCCGCTGAGAACAGGCCTGTTGTCCCAAGGGCAATGCCCAGTGGCTTCCTCCTGTCTGGGCTTGTGCACGCCGGTGGCCCAGGGGGACCCTGAGTCAGAGGGGGGTGGGGGCCACAAGGGTGCTGGGAGCAGAGGGCGGACCAGCATGGCTAGAGTCCCGCCTGAATGGTTTCCTGTGGCCATTGTCTCTGCCCTGCCAGGTCTCCTTGCGGGGAGTCTGTTTAGGGGCCTGCGGAGAGGGGGTTGGGCAGGAGGAAGAGGAGGGTGCAGTCCTTGCCAAAGGCACCCAGGAATGTGTCGCAAGAGGGAGAGAAAGAGGAAGGGGGGGGATCTCATCCCTGGGAGAGACGGGACGTCAAGAACCCCTGACTAATGAATAGTGAGTGTGCCCTTGAACCTCACTGGGCTTCGCCATTCTCAGGCACAGAACAAGAGCTGAGACACGTCTGAGCCCAGCTGCACGGGGACGGCGGCGGTTCATCTCAGACACTTTGACAGGCCGGGCCTTTTCCCTGCATAGCTCAGGTCCGCCTCCCAGCTCCCCTGGCAACAGCACAGCGGCACTGGCTCCCAGGTCCAGGCCCTGCCTGCTGTGAGCGGGAGGAGGGAGGAAGAGGAGCACCAAGGGGAGGACAGCTGGGGAGAGGGGGTCGTTAACTCCTAGAAGGCTGGAGCCCCTTGCTTTGGCCACCTCGCAGACTGCTGCCCTCGGTCCTCTGGGGCGGACGTACGGAGAGCAAAGAGCTTCTGTCTGCTGGAGGCCTGGTCAGAGTACCGCAGACCTGAAACAGGCACGTGGTGTGACAAGGGCAGAAACGGGGGCCCACTGGCCAAAGGCAGAGGCCCCTCCCTGCAGGATGGACGGTCAGGGCGCGTGTCCCCAGGTCCTTTGCCAAGTCCTAGGTGGGCATGGGTAGGGGTGGAGCTTGCCCCTTTGCCCAGGGCCGCCTCCTCCATCCTGGCCCCTGCCCGCTGCAGCCTCGGGACAGCGGCTCCTGCAGCTTCCACTTCTGCTTGATGTGACGATCTCCAGTGTCCTGGAGCGGCGTGGCTCTGGATTCTGATCCCGTGCCCTTGGCAAGACCCGCAGTTTTCCTCTCTGTCTCCATTTTCGGAGAAGCTGAAAAGAGGCTGTCCCATCACACTTCACAGGACAATCTAAAGATAAGAGAAATAGTATGTGAGAAGGAGCTTTGCACTCTGGGGAGGAAGGTGTCCTATAAATCTCATTCAGGTATTATTAGGGCTGAAAGTAGGTACTTCTGCTCCCTGGGGCTGGGGGGAGGTGCTCACTGAAGGTTGTGTCAGAACCTCCCCAGCACAGTAGGACTGAAACTCAAAGGCAAGGGGTCAGGAAAGACAATGGTTTATGGTTTATGTCTGTGGCCTCTGGAACCTCTGGGTTCAGCTGGCACTGGGAGGTAAAAGACAGCGATTATATAATTTCAAGGTGTTTTACCCATATTCTACCCCCCACTGCAACTTAATGAGAAAGGTGTGGTTATTCCCATTTTGGACATAAAGAGACAGTCTCAGAGAGGTAAAGGGCTGGCCCAAGGTCATGCTGGCCATATAAGGGCCTGAGCCCATGCTGACCTGACGCTATGGCCCACACTTGTGCCCACACGGTGACACAGCCACCTGGCTGGGGGTGCTGAGGAGAGGGGCCAGCCATTGGGAGATAGTGTCTTCCCCATGGACTGTTTCTGGGGGCTTTGGCTTCTAAGTCTAAAGGCCCTGGCCCAGGGAAGTAGGACGGGCCGGGTCCCCAGAACACTGCAAAGCCGCCCAAGGGGCCAGCAGCTGGCAGTCAGAGGCACCTGGGCAGACACCAGTCAGAGAAAAGGGGAAGAGAAGAGGAGGCTTCCGGTAAGAGGCCGGGAACAAACTCAGCTGACAAGTGTGCTCTCCAGCGCAAGTCTTGCTCCAGGGCGGGTCACCTCCCAGCTTCATGACACTTGCCAGCAGTGAGCTGGGTATTCATTTTTGTAGCCTCGGGGTGAAGGTGCCTCCCTGCATCCCAGGGCAACTTGAAGGGAACCAAGTTGGTTGGGTTTCCTGTGAGCCAGGGGGCTGGGTGGGGCGGGGGGGGAGGGGACTGCTGGCAGGCAACAGAGGAGAAAAAGCAGGGAGAACTTCCAGATTATAAAACGTCACAGCTAAAAGGGACCTTAGATGCCATTCTATCCAATGCTGCTTTTCCAGCTCCAGAAAGGGAGCTGGTTCACCTAAGACTCTGCAGCAGGAAGATGGACTGCAGGCCAAGTCTCTGACTTGCAGCTAAGTGGGGCTGTATCTCCCCATGCCCTTGTCACTCCACCAGGCCGCCTTGGGCCCTTAAAGGCAGGGATTTTACGCAATGAGGCAAAAAAGAAGGACCAGGTAAGAGGAGCTCCTGTTGGCAAAGGGGTGGCTTCGGGAAGCCTTGAGGCCAGAAGCCTTCCTGAAAATGAGAGAACGCTCTCCACACCACCGCCACCACCACCCTCCCGATACTCCACAGCCAGTCACCGCCAGGATCCTCTCCTGCTGATGACAAAACAGGCAGGAGGAAATGGATCTGAATGCAGACAGGCCCCTAATCCTGACCCATGATGTTTCTGAGAAGAAGGGACGGGAAGGAGGCCAGCTCTAAGGGATGTAGGGAGGGTAGGGGCTACCAGAAGCTTGTCCCCACAGAGCCTGGTGGCAGAGCTACAACCAGGGCAGGGCCTCGAACTGGAAAGGACTCAGCTCCCTGCCCTTTGTCGCTGGCTCCTCTGCCAGGCGGGGCCACGGCACCCCATGCCAGGCAGACCTGACCTGCTCAGAACGCAAAGGAGATAGAGGGAGCCCGCACCCTACAACCTTGTCAGCAACTGCCCTCGAGGGAAGTCTGTGCACTTGCTGATGAACAGACACGTGATGGAGCAGAAAGACACAAAGACAAATGAACTTATTCTGGCCCAGCTGTGCCCTCCTCCCTGGGCTGATGATTTGGGCCAGCTGCCATTCCGACTGGCCGGTGCCCACGGTTAAATATTCCGTATATCACCGCTGTCCTCCTCCCTCAAATCCCAGCCATATCACCTGACCCTGAGGAGCTCGACGCCGTCATACCTGCCCTGTACCTAGGGGAAAGGGAGAAGGAAAATGAACCCTATCGAGGGTTTCCTGTGTACTTAGCACTCCTCATTACAACTCTATAGATGGGGATCATTATTCCCATTTTACAGATGAGAGTTTAGAGACTCGGAGACATTTAGGGGACTGCTGCACAGTAATGCCAGAAGCAGAGCCTCTGCCCCCAGCACCTCTCCCTCTGTCCCGCCTCTCCAGCTAGGTCCCAGGCTGGGGCCACCCTGTCCTGAGGCGCCAGAAGCCGCCCGAACCACGTGGATTTGTGCTCAGCATCTCTGCCTCAATTTCCTATCTCCCCAAGGCTCTCTCAGGGCTACTCAGTCTAAGCTGGTGAGCAAGGGAGGCATACTGCCCAGCATATTTGATTAGTTCTAGAACAAATGCGTATCTTTGGACCCCGACAGGTTGCCGGCGGGGGGGCGGGGAGGAATTCCTACCACTTATGGATGTCTTTTTCTAACTGGGAAACGGGAGCCAGAGGACTTAGGAGGCTGGGGGTAAGGGTGGGGACAGCCACCAAACAATAAAACCTTCGCCACGCAGAAATGGCTGGAGAGCCTTGGTCTTGGGAATTTTCCTCCTGAGGAACAAAGAACAAGGTGACGCCGGCCTGGGCCCTGCCACTCCACCGGGCACCGCTCATGCCGGGTCCAGCCTCAGGAGGGGGAACCGCGCTTGGAATGTGATTCCCTGGCTTTGCGTGACGCTCGGTTAGCAGAGTGCGACTCCCAAGATCCCCTGTCACCTCCTAAAGCCTCTGCCAGCCCGCCCCCCAGCACCACGCTGATCACCAGATTAAGGAGCTCAGGGCTACAGCTGAGGCAGCTAAAACCGGGAGGGCGGCGTGGGGAGGGGCAGGGAGGGCAGCGGGCAGCGTCCCAAGGCCCTGCCTCCCCTGTCTCCCTCCCCCACTCCTACTGTGGGTCCTTTTCTGTGTTCCTGCCATGATCTCTAATCTCTGCGCTCTTCCTCACTGAGCTTCCGACATCCTCCCCCTACAGATACCCAGCTGGAGCTGGGACAGCCCCGGAGCCCAGGAGAGGGTAGGACGGGAGAAGTGGCAGGGAGCGGCAGCCAGGGTATTAGGAGTGAGCGTGCTGGGCCATGCAGACCGGCTACAGCCACATGGGAGGGAAGGAAGGTGGGCGCTGGGAGGCAGGCCCAGAGCCTCCCTGCCTGGACTGAGAGCCACCTAAGGGTAATCCCAGAGGCTCCCTGTGGGTCCCTCTGGGCGGCTGCCGGACTCCAGGGCAAGGCGCCTCCCATATACCCGAGGGGAGAGCAGGAGGAAGTGCCAGAGGCAGGGGAGGCTGGCAAGGGCCAAGGGAAGGAATATGGACACTCAAAGCTCTTCCCCAAGACCCCCCAGCATTTCCTGAACCAAAGTCATCCCAAGCCATTTAAATCACAAACACAGGAAAAAGAGTTCCCTTCTGTAGGCAGGGTGTCACCAGATCTGTAACAAATGAGATGGGATGGGTCCATCCAGGATAAAGACCCCACAGGAAGGAACTGGAGGTTTTGGCACAGGGCTTTTTGGACTGTGAGCACCCCAGGCTCGGGGTGCTTCTGACCCAGGAGCGGTGGCGAGAGGGCAGGGCCAGTGGGGCTGAGGGGGGTGAAGGCCGCGGAGGGCCTGGGAGCCAGACCGCCTGGTCATTGGATCCTGAGACCCCTGCACTTGCACACGAGGGGCCGTGCCCCACGTCCCCCTCCACCTCTCAACGTTACTATGAGGAAACTCTGACGGCCCAGTTCCGCAGGCTTCCAGCCCCTTCTCGACCCTGTCCCCCATGCCAGGGCCTGCAGGGGGCGACCCGGACATACCCGGGGCACGGCCGGCAGCTGCTCTCCCTTCAGCTTCTCCTTTGCTGCCACCGCCAAGCTCCCTTCTGCTGGATGGGGGCAGGAGAAGGGCTTGGGTTGCTAACGGGGGGTCTGTGAGAGCCCAGGAAGAGACACTCTGCCAGCTCCTGATTCCCCACCCGCTCCCAAAACCGAGGTCCACGCTCCAGTGTCAACGGGAGTGAAATCTTTCCCACGATGCCCTCCTTCACCCCTGGCCAGAATTCACGGGTCCCATCCCTGTCCTTGGGCTAAATCGGCGAGTGCTAAATCAACACAGCTTTGCAATGCTCACCGTCACAGACATTCTGAGCTATAAGGAACCAAGAGATTTCGGAAGTACAACTCACTCATTTTGCCGGTGAGAACACTAAGATTCAGGGTGTCGGGGAGAATTGGTCTGCCCGAGGTCACAAAGCAAGCCAGTGGCAAGGACATGCCTCGCGCCTGTCTTCCAGACCCCTTTCCTGTTCAGGGCCTGAAAGAGGGCTTCTCCATCATATCCCAAATAATATCCTGGCCCAACTGTGGGCGGCGGGGGTCTGGGGCCAAGGGAGGCCGTAATGCGATAAGCAGACTGGCCATCTGGCTCGGGGACGGAGGAGAGCCCAGACTGGCCGCTTCTGCTGCCCGTCCCGGGGGGCCCCGTGTCACGAGAGACAGACTGCCAGATGGACAGGCACTGGCTTGGGTCTGGGTGGAAGCCAGTGAGTTCCCTGTAGTCAGAGCTAACCAACTTTCAGACGTGCTAGGGTAAGAACAGAGGGGGGGTACAGGGAGCAGAGCCAGGCCCCCCAAAGGGCAGAGAGACCGAAAAGCAGGATGAGGACGCCGAAATTCCCACCCAGGCTCAGAGCCTGGCTCCCCAGGTAGGCCCGGCCCAGCTCAGCTCCACCGCCACAAACAGGTCCCCCTCCCGGGGAAAGGCAAACACATCCCCCCTGGCACCTTCTCAGACATGCATGCAAAACTAATTAACATGGGGAGACATGCGAGCAGCCGGCCAGCTCCACACCCTCGAGTCCACGCAAACAAGGCGAGCCCTTGTCCAGGGGACGTGCACAAAGCTTTGTTGCTAATTTAGGCATCTGTCTCTGTCTGGCCTGGTCCTCCTGCCTGTGCTGGGGTTTTTCCCAGCCCCTCGGACAATGCTGGGAACGGGCCCGCCGATCCCTTATTCAAATCACACCCAGGACAATGAGCTCATTGTGCAGGCCACAGAAAAGGGGATGCTGGGGTTGGGGGGGGGTGGTGTGTAACGGGGCATCAGGAGTGGAGAAGGGTAGGGGGTGGTGAGGAAAATGGGAACCCAGGAAAGTGTTTACTAACACAGCCCCTGCAGCTGCTTGGGCCCCTCTCCCCTCCCCCGCCTGGCTGGCAGCTGGGGAGAAGTCCTAGGACTCAGAGGTGGGGGCCCCAAGAATGGATGAGGGGCCTTGTATCCACCGGGCCAGCAGTCAGCAAAGTCTGGCTCAAACCTCCACCTTTGACAGTCTATAGCCGCCCCTGCATGTTCACGGCCAGACACGTTGTTTTTATAGATTGGTTCCGAGGGGGGGGGGGGGTTCTTTTTATTTCTTTCTGCAGACGAGCAGTGTTAACGTACAGATCCAAGCTGCAGAGGAGGAGACGGGGCTGGGGGGAGAGGTGCTGGCAGGCCGTGCAGGGTGGGACCTGCTGTCTCGGCCATTGTCTTCAGGCAACGTTTCATTTTCTCCTCCTTCCCAGCTAATAAATTAGAGAGGAGATGGTGAGCTGCGAAGGGACAGGCTCCCCACGGACGGTGGACGGCAGGCGGGCGGGCGGGAAGGCGAGTCTGTGAGCTCACGGCAGATGGGGCTCACCCAGCCTCGAGGCTGCTCACACCGCACCTGGTCAGACACTCCCATGCATCCCCACACAATGAGCCCCATTAAGAAAACCACGCGCACACACACGCGCGCGTGACATGGACGTGTGCGTGTGTGTACACATGTATACGCACATCTATAGAAATCTCCCGAGGTCCCCGAGGGGGGAGATCTGGGGCTCTGAAATGCCCTCCCTGCTACCAACAACCCCCAGCTCCTTGTCGCAGTGAGCGGCCCAGACAGGCCGATGTAAACAGACACACACAGCCTGACACTGACACGCAGACACAAAAAGAAACACACCCACCCAGAGGCAGCCCCAGACACACACACTGACAATAGTGTAATGAATGCAGGACGGGACGGCATTCAGTCAAAAGCCCACATCGCTGCTCGCCCAGCACCGGGGGTGGCTGCAAGGTTATGGACAGGCTGCGAGCCAGCTCTTGACGACCTGCTCCTTTGCTCCGTCTCCCAGGAGTGCGGACTACACGGGAGGCCAAGTAAGAATACGATTCCAGGCATCCAGATGGAAGCAAATGCCCCACGAGCCAGAAAAGTTCAGAACCGGTCTCAGCCCTTAGTCAGGCTCGTCTGAACTGCCCTGAGGATTTTTTTCTTTAATACTGAAAGAGAGGTGTTCAAAGTCATATTAACTCTCCTGCATTTTAAGATGGTGTGGCTTAAAGTCAGGGCAAAGTGGAACCTCGTGGGCATTGTTTTCACAAGCAGCAGAACCCACAGGTTGGGGTGATCTCCTCTTTTCAGTTAAAATAATTTTGAGCAGGGTATATAGGATGCAGAGGAACACGAAGGGTTTACATCTCAGAGACCCAGTAAAAAGTGCTTCTAAGGATACAGGGAAGGGGTGACCCCTTCTGCACTGGCCCAGCAGAGCAGAAATGCATTAGGCTCAACCATATGAAAGTACCGATATTTGACTGTTTTAGATCGATAAAAAAGAAATTTCATATAGGTCAACTTAAGTAGGCAGCTGGTCCAAGAACCATCAGGGGATTTTCCTTCTTATTTCCTCCCCAAACTGGGTTCTTTTATTCCTGAATCAGGAAAAAAAAAAAAAACCATAACCCAAGACCCAAATCGACCTTGGATCACCCATCTACAGCCACATAACCGCATCGTGCACAGAGTCTGGAGCAGCCGCTGGAATGAACTGTGGATACGCACACGCACGCGTACGCATGCACACACACGCACACACAACCCACGGCCTGTGTCAGGCCAGGACCCACCTTCGGAATCTTCCACCGGGGCTCCCGCTTCTTCGTTCCCTGTCTTCTGATTCCGGAATGTGTCCTGGAGGGGACAGAAGGAACATGAGAGAACACGATGGAAAACGGGACAACCATGCTCTTGGCTTCTCCTCTGGAGGAGTGTCAGGGGCTAGCGTGGGAGACTATGCACGCACTTTGTCCTGGAGGAAATGTCAGCTTCAGAGCTTCATCTCTGAAGCACCGCTGTCAACTGGCTACCAAATGTAAACCCAAGGCCAGTCTCTGTGCACATGACATTCATTCAGACTACCTCTAAAGAGGCACAAGGGAAGCCAGAAGGGTGCTGAGGCCACCCTGGTGTAGGGAAGGCCCACTCCTTGCCAGCATCTGGATATCCATGTGTCCAGTCCTGGGAAATCACTCTCCAGAACGTCTCTGGGTTCCCATGGGAGGAAAGCGGAAGGTTTTGGAAGCAGAGTCAAGAACTGTTCTGTATCCCACTATCTGTTTCCTGCCCACCGAGGAAAGCCTGCTTCACATACGCTCATCCTACGCCATCAGTAGCAGGTGGGTGGTCCATACAGGAGCCGAGGGGAAGATACTGAGAGCCTTCTAGTGGCCAAGGACCTGGGGCTCCATTCAAAGACCTGGAGCCACCTTCCATGCAGATGGAGATGGCATGGTCCCTCCTACATCTCTGACAAGTACTTTAACCAAAAATACCATGTAAGTTCTAGATTTATCTCTCTAAACACACACACGTACATGCATGCATACATGCACGCACGCGCGTGCGCACACACACACGCACCCACACTGACTTCAACAAGAAAACCACCAAAGCAATAGTAATAAAATAAATAAATTAATTATTTAAATAATTAAAAAATAAAATAAAATAAAATAAAATAAAATAAAATAAAATAAAATAAAATAAAATAAAATAAATAAAATAAAACCTGTTTGGCCTTCCTGCTCCTGGGGCAAGTGACAGAATGACAGCCTGCGGTCTGGGCGTTAGGGCCAGTGGAGTCATTTGCAAGGCGGGCCCCAGCCTAGGGGCTATGTGGATGACTCTTCCAAACTCCAGCTGTGTTGACAGGAGGCATCTGGGTGCCCACTGCTGCTATAGGGCAGGCTTACCTGCCAGCCCCTGTGCTCAGGATCCAGTCTGAGCAGAACCAGGAGAGAATTCTGGCTTGGATGCCCCAAACAGTATCTGATTTCTTCCAAGAAGGAGAAACCTTCCGTACGTGAATTCTTCCAGATGTAATTTATTATTTGATTGCATTGAAGATGTTCCTTACCAACCTCACACACAAATCTCAATAGGTTCCTGCTATGCTGATTTCTAAGATCAAAGTTGTTCCTCAAACGAAGAAAAGGCAATTGGGATATCACAGTTCTATAAAGAACCAATGGAATCTGGAAAAGCAAAGTTCTGGCCCAGGCTAAATGGCAACTTCAGGTCACCACAGGCAAAGCATGAAATGACCTCTGACCCTGCTTTCCGAGGCTTCTGGGACTGGAAAGCCAGAAAGCTACAAACTGGTGAGAACTGTCATCCCCCCAGCACCCCTTCCCCCAGCCTGGCCTTCCCAACCTGGATGGCCAGATGAAATTCTGTATTACACAAGTTTAAATTGCTGAGCACGGGACTGTGGTTTGCTTCTCTGTATCCGCGAGGCACTGTCCAGAGCCCGACACATAGCGCTCGGTCAGTAAATGTTGAGTGGATAAATGAATGCAATAGCAAAAATATAGCCTGGCATGGGAAGACTTCCGATTCCTGAGCTCCGAGGTTCCGTGGCATAGTCCAGAGGTGCTAAAGTCCTGGCCAAGAGCCATCAGAGGTGAGAGCCCAGGGGAGGTACCTGCTCGGCTCAGGCCAGCCCGGTAGCCTCCCACATGGATCTTGCACATGGTGGTGACAAGACCAGCTCCCTTAGCCTGCCCTCCACCCCTCTTATTCTCAGCCTCTACCATCTGACCTGCTCATCTGTACCCAGATTTCTGGCCCGGTCCTGCAGGAGTCTACCCTGCTGCTCCATCCCCAAACTTTTGTTGGGGAGTCCCTCCCCCGCTCAGCCTAGGAGACCTGTTTGGGTACAGTGAGGCTTCTCTGATGACTCCACCCCAAACTAATTCCTCCTCTCTTAACTCCCACAGTCTGAGTCAAGCCATCGACTCTTGAATGTGTGCTTTACTAGGCTCGTTTCTGCTTGGAGGGGCCAGGGAGCAGGTCTGGGGTTCTCCTGGGGTTCTCTCTGTACTGGAGCTTGGAGCTTATGCATGGTCAGTAAACACCAGGACTTATTCCAGAGACTGACAGAGAGCTGAGCCCCACGCCTCGTTGGCTGCTTTCCCTGCGCCTCCACACATTACCGATGTGCGGCACACCAGGGAGATGGTCCCCTATGGCACAGCCTTGCTGGCTCATGCGTGCTCAGCCCGCCTCCGCCCCCCAACACATATACACCCATTCTCTAACAGCAGCGGATGGAGGGTGCAAACTGACATTCCTGAGTGCCACAAGCTCAGTATTACTATCCCCAATTTGACAGATGAGAAAACGGGCTCAGAGAGAGGTGAAATAACGTGCCCGAAAGGGTCTGAACTAGAGCAGACAGACCCCTGATGCCCATCGGGCCGCACGCACTGCTTCAAACCACCATGATCTTGAAACCTGCGATCCAATGACAAAAAAGAGAAAAACGAACCTGAAATAACTAAAAATGGGGTAAAGGAAGCTGCAGGCTCAATGTGGAAGGGGTGGCTGTAAACTTGAGCCTTTCCTCTCTATTAACACTCTCCCCAGCACTCCCCAAGGAAATGACATGCCCTCAGGGGCATCTGCCACCTCTCCTATCCCGGGCCACTGAACTCTGGGGACAGGAAGACGGTCTAGCATTCTCTGCTTAAGCACCAGACAAGACTGGACAGAGAAGTGGATCCCTCACCCCCCTCCAGAAGACTCAGTGCTATCTCAGGGGGATGTAACATTCTAGAAAACAGAGGCTCAGCCTCGCCCTGGGCAGGTATGATCCCTCGGCACCATGGGCAGACTGGTGGACTTTGGCTAACCCCTGATTTTACAGAGTGAGGCACAGCCAGGCTACAGTTCACACTGACAACCAGGAGGAAGCCAGGGTTGGGTGGGACACTTCTCACCCCTCCTAGAGTCTCACCAAGGCTCCCGAGGGCCCAGCACTGAGCCCTCCTACTCACACTCTCCAGGTACACTGCCAGTCCAAAGCAGGAGGCACTTCGGAGCCACCTTCTAGTAACCCAGATGGGCTCATACTGTTCCCCAAAGCCCAGGCAGACTCCTTGGGAGATGAGGGCCCACGGGGGGACCCAGACTACCGCCTACTCAAGGGCTGTAGCTTCTGAGACAGTCCCCATGCAATCACCCCATGACATCTGGCTTAGAAAAACAAGGGTAGACCCTGGATTACATTTACCATTCTTTCTGCTCCCCAAAGAGACAGGCCTTAAAAGAAGATAAAGCATGCGCAGCGTTAGCACAGGACTCGGCACAGCATAAGTGCTCAATAAATGGTTCCTGTCACCATTATCAAGCGTCATTATGATTTCCTGACGGCCCATTCCTCACCTCCCAGGCTCGTGTGAGGAGCTGTCTTTTCATAAACTCAAGGCTTACTGAGGCTGGAAGACCATTAACGGAGTCCAGGGTTTCCGGGGCAGGAAACCGGAGTTTCTGACAGGAGAAGGGGGCTGGAAGCAAGGCTGGACCCATGGCCAGGAGTCCTCTGAGGTGAGAAGGCCCCTTTGCCCCCTGGCAGCAGGATGAGCCCAGCACCTCCCCAGAAAATCTCTCTGAAGACTCAAGGCTTGGCAGGGAGCCAGGGCAGGAGGCCTCTCGAAGAAGACGACGCTGGCTCTGAGCCAAGGCGCATCCCAGAAGCTTCAGCTCGCACAGAGCAGCACAGGCCGAGGGGAGGAGGGGCAGCCAGGAGAGGGGCAATGAGGAACCCTCGGGCCAAAAGAAACCTGCCTAAAGGGGGTTTAGTGTGAACTTGAGATGCACAGCCACCTTCCCATGCCCTGTGGTTTCCACACACCTGAGACACTACGAAATCACTATAAGCACAGGGACGCGGGGTGGGGAGGTGCTCTGCCCCCAGGACAACGCTCCTGTCACCTACATCTATGTCCACACAAACTCCATTCAAAGACTCCTGGGGGTTACCCACTGGTTTTCTTCCCCATCTCCTAAACTCCAAAAACAAAATGTTGCCTGTAGATTCAAGGCCTTCTGTCGCCAAGGACTGTGGGGTAACCCCCATTTAAGGGGCTGTACTAGGCACTTCTAAAAGCCCCATAAGACCTGAGCCTCCCAGTGGCCTCCAGCCTGGCGTTTCCATGGCCTTCTTCTATACAGAGAGCTCTCTTTGGCCAGGGACCTTCCAGGGACAGACGAAGATTCATTACTGAACTTCAGGCCTGGAAGACATCTTAGCCCTCTAGTCTAGACCAATAAACTATGAGCTGCATGTATCATTTTAAACTTCCTAGAAACCACATTAAAAAGGAAGAAGAAACAGATCAAACTTATTTTAATAATGTTTTGTTTAACCCAGTATCATCGTTTCAGCTTGCTGCGCTGACCACATTATCATGAGATCAACAGCGGTTAACTGGGCGGCCCAACTCTTGGCTCCAGCAACCTCCCCAGCTTTGGGAAGATGAGGTGGCCCAAGTATCTCTAAGGAGAGGGGAGCAGGGTCGGAAGGGGAGCCCCAAACTCCATCCCTACTGCTGGGCCCAATGGCCTTTCCTCCCAGCCTCCCAATTAATACCCGCCTACGAGACAGCTGAGTTTACGATAAATCAAATTCAGGGGGACGAGCACAACACGAACCTGTTTGGAACAGGAAACCTGGAGGGGAGAAGAGATGGGTGTACTTGACATCACAAGCTCGGGAACAAAGACCAACAGAAAGGAACAGGAGGGAGGTTCGGCCTGACCTCTGCATTGGAGGCAGGTCTGGAGGAGGGCGTGCCGCCCCCAGTCCCGGCCACCCGGCTCCTTCAGGCTGCAAATACCCACGCTCCAGCACTGGGTCTGGTGAATTTTCTGCCGCGTCTCCCTGGAGGAACTACCCACAAAAGCTCCTCTCTGCTTTAGAAGGCAAGAACAAGTCGTGCATTTACCCGGTGCTTCTTACTCGGAGTCGCCATGCCAACACACAGTCATAATTACCGAGGAACGCGCCAATAGTGGCAGCATTGACAAAGACACTATATCAGGGCCTGTGAGCTAAGCAAGGTCAGGCTCCTCGCGCCCCCCCCCCCCCAGCTTCCTGCCCACTTCCTTTATTCCACTCTGATCCATCCCTTTCCCTTCATTCTTTCTCTCCCACCCAGATGGTCTCTTATTATATTTTCTCTGCAAAGAAAGGCACTACAGCTCAGTGTATAAAACACTTTTATAGCAATTAGGAGACAGGTTCTCCTTTGAGTCCCGATTTTAACTTGTGGGAAAAGTCACTTTAACACCCAGGCCTAGTTATCTGGCCGTGAATGGGGAGAGTATTTCGGACAGTGCCTATTCAGCAAGTGGGTGCCTGCCTTTAATTCACCTACTAAATTCAGAGGCTGCTACGTATCTAGTGGACTCCGAGATCTCCTTTATGAGCAGCACCGGAGGTACCAGAAACTCAGAGAAACAAAAGAAGGTTCAGATCAGACAGGGAGTTGGCTCTAATACCCTGAGAACAGCAGGGCCTGTATCTCCCCCCCAGGAAGGGTGCAAATCTCAGAAAAGGGGCCAGGAGCAGCTGAAGGGTGGGCTCTATCAGATTATAAAAAGATGGGTGAGATGGATGAGAACTATCAGCCTAAGTGACAAGCATCCTGAGGCCCCCAGTGAGACAAGGACATGCACCCATTTAAAATGAGAGGTCAAGAAAAGAAGGCAGACAGCCACCACCAGAGCCTGACACAAGAGCGCCCCAATTTCAGAACACCCAGTGCACCAACATCTGAACTTACAAAGGAGATAAATTGGACGCCGATGATTAGCATCACAAAATGATTATTCCCTTTGTAAAAGGCTTCACTGCAGGACTGCTTTAAATAGTGCATTTAAACCATGATCTGATTTGCTAAATTCGATTTATACACATCTACTGCCTAAGCTGGCGTGCGGCTGTATTTACATGTCTTCCCTTGGCACGGAGGAGGGGAGAGGCCAGCCATTATTTGGGGCCTTTAATCCTTGTAGACAGTAACTAATCTGGGGAGCTGAACCCTGTTTTTCTTCCACAGCTGGGGCTTTCGCTGTAAACTGGGCCTCAGCTCTCCACCCTGCTTTGCCGGGCCAGAGCCAGCCCAAAGATGATGGTCAGGATTTGGCCAGGATGTGTTGGAGCGTTTCTGCCAATAGGGGCTCCTCACCAAGAAGGAGACCCCCCTCTCCGCACCCAAGGATGACAACTTTCTGGTACAAATTTTCAGAGACTCTGGTCCGTGGCAGGCTCACTAAATGCATTCAGCACCTACAGTTATCATGCCAGGGTTCAAAGGCTGGCTACCTTTTGGGAGCCATGGAAACTTAGTAATCTGTGGAAGTTCTGGGGACCTGGTGAACTACATTCTGCTATTTGTACTTAAGCCACAGGAACCAAAGCTGGGCTGGCACAGAAAGGCTGGCTCTCCACCCCAAGACAAAAGAATGGTTCCACCAGGTCTCACGGTGACTGTGCCGGTGTAATGGGGAAACCTTCGTCAGTTACTCTAAAGGGACTTACGGCTCTCATTGACAGCACAGTCCTTCAGGAGAGACATGACTCCTTCCCACAACACCAACAACGTGACAGGACAGTTAGGGGCCAGACCACTGCCAAAAGGTCACACCACTTGCTAAAAGAGAGAAATCTAAGGAATTCATGGGCTCAGGGATGCAACATTCAAAAAACCAAGTCCCTTCAAAAAACAACTTAGAACCTCTCCCTCCACCACCCCCGCCACCATTTCCAAGAGCCAGAAGCTTAGTTTTTTAGAACCACGTATTCATTTACCAAATATTTACAGACATCCACAATGATGAGCCCGGCCCAGCAGTGGGAACGGAGGGAAAAGAAAGGAACAGACAGCATTCAGGTCCGAAGAATTTATGGAAGATGGAGGGGTCACCAAACGTAACTGAACTATTTCACTGTTGAGAAACCCACTAAAACCTGCTCACGAAAGAATGGGAAACTGGGAATTGATTGGACTGGACCCCAGTTCTTGCTCTGCCAGCTAACTTTATGACCTTGGGGAAAATCACTTAACCTCTCTGGGTCTGGTTCCTCATCTGTGACATAAGCAGTTGACCTCCATAATAACCAAGCTTTAAATTTTCTATAAATCTTACAGAGGAAGAAATGTTCATATCCCTAAAAACCCTAATCAGCTGCTGCTTCTTCTTCTTTTTTTTTTTTTTTTAACAAGGTTATAAATTGTCCCATTTTCTTCTTTGTCTTGGCTGCCAGGAGGCTCAGACCAATATTGAATACAACATTCATTTTAGGCCAGGACTTCAGGCCAGGAGATTAGGGGCAGGGGGAGCAGGGTATGACAGGAGAGCTCTCACATGCGAGGCAGGGCTGTGCGGAGATGGGGCTTGGATTCAGGACAGACTCGGTGCTGGACAGATGAGATCACGATGGTGATGAATCCGTGTGTCTGTGCGTACGTATGCATGTGCAGAGCCTGTGGTTAAGAACTCAGACGTTCGGGCAGACAGCCCCGAATCCACATCTGGACTCTGCCACAACCTGGCTACAGCCAAAGTCACAAAGAGGGAATCGCCACCACTCTCCCTGTCAAGCTGAGGCCCGAATGCATGTGAAGTGCTTAGTACCCCGCCAGGTACGAAGCGAGGACTCAATACAAACACAAACGAACAGAACTGGAGTTTCTTAGTCACTGTACAAATGCCTTAGGACAGCGGTGGATCAATGGGGGCAGTTAGAGGTGGGGGGTGGGGGGAAGGGAACCGCGCTTAAATCATTCAATCGGTGGGAAGGGGGCCTCTGCGGGGCCACTGCTCGCTCAGACTTTGGGCCGAGGCCCGGGTGGAGGGCCGAGCTCGGAGGTGCTGCTCCTGTGCTGCACCCGCAGCACCGCCGGGTGGATGCGAACGGAGCCTCCGGGGCCGTCCTCGGGCCAAGCGCGCCAGACGCGTGGGTTCCTCCGCTCCCGGCCCCTGATGTCCGCGAGCCCCGGACCGCAGCCGGTCCCGGGCAGGGCGGCCTGGTCCTGCTCGCCGCTCGGGCCTCGCGGTGTCGGGGGAGGAAAAAAAGCGGGCGTCGGCCATGCGCCTGACACGCCTCGAAAATAATGAAGAAGCGCGAGGCACGCGCGGTTCCGGACTCCGAGCCGGCGCCACCGCTCCGCCCCTACCCGCAGCGCGCGGCTGGGCGAGGAGGGCCCGGGCCGCACGCGTCTCTCGCGCGCGGCTCCGGCGGGAGCGCACGCCCCGGCCCGCCCGGGGCGCAGCAGCCGCGACGGAGGGCCCCGCGGCCGTCCGCGGGCCCGGCCTCCCGCCGTCACTGGCGGCCGAAGGGCCTTCGCCCGGAGCGCGGCGGCGGGGACGGCCGGGCGGGCGCGCTCGACGCGCGTTCCGCTCCTGTGGGCCGCGCCGCGACCTACCTCGTGCCCACGCAGCCATCTTGCCGCCGCTCCTCGCTCTCTCAAAATGGCCTCCCGGCCCCGCGGCGCCCGCCTCCCCGCCCGGCCCGGGGTCCGGTGCGCGCGGCCCCCCTCCCCGCGCCCACGCTCCGTGGCCGGCGGCACCGCGGAGTCCGAAGGCCGTAGGCCCACGCGGCGTCCCGGCGTACACGAGGCGCGGGTGCGGCCCCGCGTGCGCGCCGCTCAGCCCGCTCTCTGCAGCCCGGAGAGTGCGGCTGCGGCGCGGCTGCTGCGTGGCCGGCGGGAGGCCGCCGCGCCACCCCAGGTAGAAGGGTGAGGCTCCGGGGCTGCGCGCCTCGGACTGCCGCGGAACGCCGACGGGGAGAGCCCCCGGCGTCCAGGAGGCCAGAATCAGGGCCGCCTTTACTGGGCGCCTACTGGGAGCCCCACGCCGCGCTCCGCCGAACTGTAGCCCAGAGCCCAGAGTGCCTGTTAGGTGTGTGCTTAACGCCCGCTCCCGGCGTGTTGGGGAGGGACGCGGACGGGGATGACACCGGATCCGGGCCTAGGGAGGAGGAGGGGTTGCCTTTTGGGGGGACCAAGGTAAAAAACACAGACGCTCCACCGATCTGATGGTGGAATCTCCCAAACTCCGGACTGCCGGCCCGCGCGCCCGCTCTTGGCACCCCCGGGCAGAGCGAGGGTGCGGGCGTACAGCTCCTCTTCCCACACCCCGGCTCTGGCCACTCACCTTTCCACCCGCACGCCCTCCTACGAACGGTTGCTGACGGCAAGTTCGTGCCCGAGAAGAGGAGGGAGGCGCCTGCAGGGGAGTAGCTGTAAAACAGAAAGGAGACATCAGGCGCCCCCCACACCCACCTAGAAGCGTGCTGCGGCCCCCTCGGAGGCGGGGGTAGGGGACGCGCGTCCTCCAGGTCACGACAACAGCCCGGGGCGGCTGCTGGGCGCACACCGCATCTCAGTCTCGCTCGCCCAGGGCGCGAGAGGGAAGTCCAGTACTGGGTAAGGGGGTTCCGTCCCGGCCCCGGAGCTCCTTACCCGCCAGCGGGCCGGGCATCCAGCCACCCGTGAGGTGAGACACCTCCGCGCACCTAAGGCCAAGTGCATCGCGGAGAGCCTACCGGCGACCGCCCTAGGACAGCCCCGGCTTCCCCGACGGCACAGCTCCTGAGTCCTGACGCTCGAAACCTGCCCGAACCGGGACCCCAGGCCGTTTTCCGGAAGCCCAAATGTTAGAAATGCAGAACCCAAGCTAAAGTGGGCCTCCTGGCGGCGTCCTCTTGGCCTCGCAAGTCAAGCTGGATCCTGCTCCCTTCAAATCCCCAAGGGCACTCGCATGTACACTTCCCCGGCCAGCCGAGCAAGGAACTTACACCCGCCCCGACCCCCCTTCCAACAGGGTGCTCCCTGGAGTCCTAATACGTCTCCCAGTTCAGGACCGGTTGGCATGGCAGGCGCTGGGGAAAGACGGCAGCTGGTCAATTCTCCACAAAACTCTGGCCATTTATTGGTGCTTTCACTCCCTCCAGCTGGTGGAGGTTTGAACTTCATATCCAGACATTCATATGCACCCCCTGCTCCAGCCTGGAGAAAGAGCTACCATTTGCTCAGCGCCCACTGTATGCCAGGCACTTCGTTTGTATATTTTACTTAATTCTCACATGAGCCCTGGAGGTGCAGTTACTTATGTCACCCCCATTTCACAGATGAGGGGAAACAAGTCTAGAGAGGTGATGTGTCTTGTCAAGGATACACTGAGTTGCAATGGCAAAAGCATGCCTCCCCCCCCCCACCCCCCAAAAAACCCTGCCTCGCAGGTGTGGGCATCCTCCCCCACCCAATGAGCTGCTGCCCTTATAGATGTGGATTGCCAGTTTATTAACCCAGTCTAGGATTGCCCTGGGTCCTCCGCTCTAGCGTCTCAGCTCAGGAATTGTCACCCCTAGGGACAGAAAGGCCACAGGCCAGTCCCCCTGCTCTCCCCATGACCAGAGAACAAGAAATTCCTGCAGCCTCTCTGGGCGCTCCAGAGGCATTTCCATCCTAATTCTTTAGCCTGAGTCCAGAACCTTGGGGGAATCCGGCAAAACCTCATGCTGGCCAATAATCCACTCCTGATTTTTAAAATCACAGTCCTGGGGCACCTGGGTGGCTCAGTTGGTTAGGTGACTGACTTCGGCTTAGGTCATGATCTCACAGTTCATGGGTTCGAGCCCCATGTGGGGCTCTGTGCTGACGGCTAGGAGCCTGCTTCGGATTCTGTGTCTCCCCTTCTCTCTACCCCTCCCCTGCTCACGCTCTGTGTCTCTCTGTCTCTCAATAATAAATAAACGTTAAAAAAAATTTAAAATCCCAGTCTACACAGCCAAAGAAGTGGGTGACCTGCATTATTACCAGGATAATTCACGCAGGAGAAAATGAGATGAAGGCGCAGATTGGCCATGATATTTTTACACACAACCCCAATGGAGACCTGAGGAGATTCAGGAGCTAAAAAGAGGAACATTGCAAGGAAATACCCCTCTTTCTGGTTTCCTGCAAAAGATTTCATCCCAACTGATAATCAGGCAGAAAGCCCTAACTCCCCCAGCCTCCAAAGCTGAGAAGCGCTTTTTCTTTAAATGACGTTAATGTGACGTTAATGTTTCTTTCTTTTTTTTTTTTTTCAATGAAGCCTCTGTAAGAGACAACCTCCATTTAAAAAATTATGCCCATTGGGCCTGATGTGAAATAAATTTTAGGAAATCGCAAGTTTGGGCTTTTTCAGAAGAGAGCCAGGGACACAGCCCCCACCCCCAGGCTGCCTGAGGTGATAAAGGGGCACCTGAAGGTTGAGAGGAGACCGGGTGGGTACAACCAGACTTGGGAGGCACCGGGAACCTGGGAGGGGGGATGGAGGGCACAAGGGTCTGCAGCCACACTCCCCAGGGGGCGGAGGATAGCGGGTCCCTTTCAAAATAAACCCAGATCGGTGGTGTGAGACCAGCCTAGCCAGGAGGATGGCTGTGGTGTCTGAGCCCCTGCCCCACTTGCAGTGCATCTCCACCCTAACAAGACAGAGAAGACTCGAGAAATGCCACCCTGTATATTCCTGCAACACACAAAGCCCCGGGGTTTGGCTGGAGACAGAGGAGAGCAGCTCCGCTCACAGCACCCCCTAATTCATAGGGAAGGGGCGCAAGACTAAGTTGCAAGCTGATGGGGAGGGGTGACGCTGACCACTGAGGGGTCAGAGGGCCTGTGCAGTTGGAAGCTGAAAGGAAGTTCTAATTAGCACAAAGCCGGCACCTTCCATTAATAGCTCTCCGTAGGCTCCTGGATGCCGCTGAAGAGAGGCAAGTTGGAATGTGTGAGGCTCACCTGTCCCCAGCTCATTAACAGACCTCGGGTGAGAACAGGGCTGTCCTGGCAGAAGACCAGCCCAAATCAGCAACCCCTCCCCCAAATTTAATTACAGGTTTGACTTCTGGGCCCATCCGAGGGGAAAGTGTTTAGCGCAAGTCCAATGTGACTGTAAACATGAAATCTGGACACTCGCTCAGCCAGGCCTCTGAGGACAGTGCTCCCTCCAGACTTGAAATCAAGCCTTAAAAAAAAAATAAGTCCTAGCATATATTCCCTGTGTGTCGAATTCTAGATAGGTCAAAGTAATCCACGGTAAGAGGCATCAGAAGGCAGGTAAGCAGGGATTGAGAGAGAAGAGGCAGGAAGGAAGCTTCTGGAAGTGAGGGAAAGGCCGTCCATCTGAGTGTTGGCTACACAGGTGTAAAATGCACTTGTCAGAATCCATACAACTGTATAGCTATGATCTGTTTCTATATGTAAATTATACTTTTAATAATATATATTCAGGTGTATTATGCATGTGGCTTATCTCACACACATACACATACAAAGGCCTTGGCCCCTAACTGATTTCTCTGTAGCCTGTGATATCCCCCAATGTGAATGTTCACACCCTTTTCAAGGGTCACCGTGGAGAAAGGGGCCAGAGCAGATGGGGAAATGGGGCTGTGCACATCTCACAAACGCACAGCCTTGGCTGGCCAAGTAGGGAGGAGGAATGTCTGAATTGAATCAATTAGCTGCAGAAAACTTCAGAAAAGAAGTAAGGCCCTTCATAAAAACAAAGCCCACTCCTTAATCCCCAAAGGCAATCCTCTCCCCCATTCCCATGGCCATTCCTCAGTAAACAAAGAAATCCCTCCTTCCACATCCACACCTCAATATTCATTATGAGCTGACGTTAGAGGCTGCACTCCAGCCTCCCAGAGCGCCCTAATGACTGGAAACCTAAGGGCAGAGACGGTAGGGGTTTTCCTAGGTTTCTTTCCACATCTCTCCTGTCCTCTTCCCCTGGCGGTCTCTTCTCTCTTCCCTCCTCTCTCTCCTTCCGTCTTTCTTCTTTTCTTCAAATTAGTGACTAAGCAAACCGAGGCAAGCAAATCAAGGCAGAGACATCACTAACTCTACTTTGTTCATTTATTTTGACAAGTGCAGTTTAATTTTAATTATTTATGATAATACTTCACAGTAGACGAGTAAATGTGCTGGGGTATATTTGGTAACATTAATGAAGTCTGCCTAATAGGAACCTTCACTCCAGCACCCCGCCTGCTGGAGAAGTGGGGTGAGGCCACTGGTCTGTGGTAGGGTTTTCGATTTTTTTGTGGGGGTGGTGGGGTGGTGGAGGGAACTTAATGGGTTTGAGGATTAGCAGAGGGAAAATTAACCTGATTCTGGAGAAGAGGCAAATACGCAAGCCCATAATCGTGTGTGTCGATGTGGATTGTGTGTATTTAAACACCGAGAGAGCACACTTTGTGATAAGGAGGCCCAGGCGTGCACACGTGCCACATGCATATTTACACATGAATCTCAAATGTGCAAATCAGCAGAGGCCCAAAGAAATTAGGCTCTGGGCAATTAAAAATTGAAATAAAAATGGAAAATGTGATACACAGAGTTCTATATCTCTTCAAAGTGCCTTTCTCCTACTTACCATATGCCTCAAGTGGGCAAACATGGAGAAAAATGTGGAGGATAATAAAGAGGGTAGGGGGTTTCTTAGCTGGTGATTACTTAGAAATGCTCCCTTCAACACACAATGAACCACGAGAAGCGGGTCTCAGTCAATGCAACGTCATTTTAAATGGGACTGAGTTTTTTTATAGCTCCCCCTCAACCCTGCCACCATCCTTAATATAACTGATGGTCATATAAGTGTATGATTTGATATGCAGACCTTATATATACAAGAATAGATATATTATACACACAGATGTGCAATCATTTGGTCCAAACACATAGAAATCTGGTATACCTCAAGATATATGCTCCAAAGTATTTACACTAACATTATCTGCAATAACGACGGGCTTGTCATAATACAATTAATGCTTAATTTTTAAATGTAAAGAAGTGGTTAACCCTTTATTTAAAAATAAATAAATAAAATAACCCAAGGCCCCCTGTATGTCATCTCTACATCGTTGCCAATGCCCAGGGTAGCGTAGGAACATTTAAAGACAGAGAAGCTGGGTACCTTGAGACAAACGCACTGCCCGCCTCAGGATAGAGTCCAGAATTCTCCCAGAGTCTAAAAGCCTAGCTTTGGTCCAGGTCTGGGGACAAGAACTATTTGCTAGACAATTACTGGATGATTCCAGCGGGGGGAAAACAAGGCCATTCCACCACTAAGGTGTGCAAAAGGCTCAGAGATGAGGGCCCCTTTCTAGACACCACCACATGCGTGTGTGACAGGGTTAGGAGAACCTGCCTGCACCCACGAGGTGCCTTGTACCAACTCCCCACCCTCCAAGCAGAGAAATGTCTTGGCCATTAGGAAAGGATCTTCAGCTGGAGGCACCTGGCTCCCAGCTTTCTCGCCTGGGCCCCAAGCTCCTCAAACCCTTCTCCTTAAAGCCGTGGCCTGGCTCTGGCGTGGGAAAGGCAGTTTGGAGCTTTTCACAAATCCAGTATCCCCTTGAACCAAAACCAATTAGCCTGGCCCAAGGTCCTGTCATTGAGGCCCTGGCCCTCTTTTCAAACCCCTGCGGCTCAATTGCGGTGAGGGGCCGGCCAGTGAATGCCGGGACCACTTAAAGTGGTGCTTAAGCCGGACCGGCCTGGAAGGAAGGAACCAGCGCTATAGGAGGTGCAACGGCCCATTCTCAGCGCCACTGACCAAGGTTTTGTTCCAGCCACAGCCCCCACCCTGGCTCTATTTTTAAACACCCTCCCCTTCTCTCTGATTCCCAGCTGTCTGGAGGAGAGATGAAAAGCTGGCTCTAGGAAGCCATGAGACTCCCAAACTTGGCTGCCCCCAGACAGAAAGGACATCCCCAAGTTCTGAGTTCTGCCCTCCAGGGTCTTGCCCTCCCGGCTTTGGGAGCCGGGTCTCTAACGCTGGTAGAGCATCCAGTGGATGCTCTCCGTGATGAGCCTACACACCAGCCCATCTTATGGACGAGAAAACTAAGACTCAGAGAGGGGAAGTGACTTGCTCCAAATCACAGCACTCAAGGGCAAGGCAAGGTGGGGGAAACCTCTGAGAGCTCCTGAACACCACTCTCTTAGGAAGAGAGAGGTAGAAGAGGTTGAGAGATAGACCAGGGTGGGATTTTGGACCAAGAGGAAAATAACGGAGGGGAGTAGACCTCGGAGTAATGGGAATCCTCCCAAAAGTGCCCCTGCGGGACAAACTCGGGGCCCTCCGAAGGCCCTGCCCATATCTTCCAACGTCCTCCTGCCCGACCCAAACTGAACTGACCCTAGGCAGAATGGGGTGGGCGTGGGGAGGTGCCACAGCCTTCCTCCACCCGTCTCCTCCCCTCCTTCCTACCCGTCCAGGCGCCGTCAAGACTCGCCCTCTGCGATGGGCGGCACTGCCAGGGCGCCCTGGCCGTCGCCATGGTGACGCGCATCCCACCCTGGGCCAGAGCTGATTGGTCACTCTATCCAGGCTGCCGGGGTTGGGGGGCTGGGGGTAAAGTCAAGGCGGGATGGGGGGCAGAGACACCCCAACACATGCACGCGCGCGAGATGCCAAGGGGGGAAATGAAGGCTATTAAAATGGCGCCGCGGCCTCCGAGGGGCCGCCGCCGTGGGAGCGCAGCCCCGGGTTGCAGAAATCCGGGCGGCTCTCCGGCCCCGCGCCGCGCCGCGCCGCGCCGCGCCGCCTGGGTCCCGGAGGGCGCACAGATCCCGCCGGGGCCGCCCCCTCCCGCCTCTCCCGGCCCGGGGCGCGCGGGCCGGCACACACCCCAGCTGGCTGGGCCCGCCCCGTGGCACGTTCGGGCCGGGCGAGCGCGGCGCGCCGGATTAGCCCGGAGCCCGCGGACCCGAGGGCGCGGGGCGGGCGCGTTTGGGGGTGTGAGGGCGGGGCGGGGCGGCGGCCGCGCGTCTAATCCCCGCGCTGCGTGTGGGAGCGGCCGGATCAGGGAATTAGCGCTGTAACTTCGGATTAGTAACGCTCGCTAAATGAGCGCCTAATTCCGACCCTTCATGCTTTTCAGCGTCGCGGCTGGGCCCTGGGAGGCCTCCTGGCCTCGCTCCCTCCGCGCTCTGGTCCCATTTCCCGGGAGGTCAGACCGCGGCCGCGGACAGCTCCCCGGCCAGCCGGCACCAGGCCTCTGGTCGCGCCGCAGCCTGACTTTCGGCGGCGCCCGGCGATGCCAGCTTTCCATTCGCCGGGGCAGAGGCCCGCCAGATCCTACAGTCGTTCGGGGTTGGGAGTTCCTGGACCAGTGAGAAGCAAGCCCTTGCTGCCTCGGTCACCTCGGTGGCTGCCCTGATCTCTGCCCCACCAGTGGCTTGCTGTGCGACCTTTGGCGAGCCACTGGGCCTTATTGAGCTCGGTATTTCTAGATGTCAAATGAAAGGGGTTGGGTGAAGAGCATCTCCGAGATCCCAATCAATTCTGGCTTTCAAGCTGAAGCTTCAATTGCGTTTTCAGGTTCCCCAAAGCCTTTTCGGATTGGGGCAAGGTGGAGAGGAGTAGTGCAGACTTTCCACAAAAGTGAAGCCCAAACATGCGGAGCCGAGGGGCCAGAGGAGGCCTGGGGGAAGGCTTCCCTGGGGCATGGGGACAAGGGCTGAGAAGGGCTCCTTCAGGCCCGGGCAAGTCAGAAAAGGTTTCATGGGGTGAGGCACCGATTTGAGCCTGCTCCTGAGACTTCAAGTGTCCGGAGGGGATTTGAACGTGGCCCTTTAGGGGAAGGCATTCATACCCGGAGGCCGAACTCGGGAGGCTTGGCCTGTCTCAGAGGGCCGTTTCTGGTGGGTGTGGGGCGGGTCCGGGAGATTAAGATTCCAGCGCACACAGCCCGCTGATGCCCCGCCGCTGGGATCCGTCCCCTGACCTGGGAGGTTTGCATCAACGGATTTTCGTAGAAAGCGGAAAGAAAACCGCATTTTCCCTTGCGCAGACTCCTCCTCCCCCCGGACCCAGATTTCAGAACTGCCTGGACGGTTTGGAACCCTGGTGTTTAAAAATAAAAACAAAAATAAAAAAAAAACTCATTTGAACTGTATAGACACAGCTGTGAGGCTGCAAAGCCACTAGGCTCCTGGTAGAAGGACTAGTTCTTGCAAAATAGCAAAGGGATGGGGGGTGGTGGGAAAGGAAGACGGAAGCCCCAGGGCCCAGGGCCAGCTGGCTAGCAAGGGAGGCAGGGAGCACAGGGCGAGGGGGTGGGAAGAGCTGCTCTGGTTTCCTGCGAAATGAGGTCAGGATCGGAGCCTTGGCTCGCAGGTGCGCTTGGAAGGGAAGGGCAGCCCAGGGTATGCCGCCCAAGGCCTGGTGGATCCTGAATCACACTGGTCACCCTTCTCCAGCCTCTTCCCAGGAAAAAGGGAGACTGGCTTTTAAGAGGGGGGAGAAGAGACACGCAGGATCCATGAAAACCTTCTACCTGGTGATTATCTCTGGGGAGGAGAACTGGGGACAGAGGAAGGGCAACTGACTTTCCTGCCTGTTCTTTTGTTTTCTTATTTCATTTTTATTTTCAATAGCTAACACATCCATGTTGTTCGAAATTCAAAAGGTGGTATAGTGCAAAGTCTCACTCCACCATCCACCTTAGCCTCGAAGTTCCTCTTCCCAGGGCCAACGGATCTCCCTTTCATACTATTTGAATTTTCCCCTTTTACACATTCAACCTACTTTCAGAATAATTTTGTTAAGCAGAGGCCAAACACAAGGGTGGGGGTGCTTGAAGGAATGAGAGTAGAAAAAGATTTCTATTGTTACAAGGGGACTTGGGCAGGTTCTGGGTAGGAGCTGGAAATAAGGGCCTTATAAATAACTGAGGAAGAGGCTCTGAGGAATGAAGCGGGCCAAGATGGGGGTGAAGTGGCCTGGGCCGAGCTCTGCCCTTCCGAGCTCTATGCCTCTGGAGGAGTCATTTCAGACTTCCACATGTTTCCTGGTGTATATAAGGGCAAGGGGATGGGGGTCGTGTCTGGGTGGTGGCTCAAGTTCCTTCCAACCTGTCTGTCACAGCGATCAGACACCCACATACCTAGAAAGCCTTCCAAACCATCAAGGGGGCTGAATCTTTCTTCCCTGAGGCAAGGTAGGGTCCAGGGCTGGCTCTACAGCCACTCATCCTCCAGGAGCCCAGGTGGTTCCCCAAGCTTCCGGGAGCCCCGAGCTTCAGGACAAGTTGAGGTGTCAGAGGAAAACAGTAACCTGGAGGTAGGTAAGAACCTCAGGAGGGCCCCCAGCACTGTTTGCTACATGGGACCTAGATCCCCATGCAGTGATCAGGGGCGGCCCCACTCCCCACACCCAGCTAAGAGGGGCTGGGAGCCTGAGTGGCCGGGTGCGCTGCCTTGGGTTGCCATGGGAACGGAATGCAGATTTCCCCCAATTGCTTTTTTATTTGCTAGACATTGTAATACATCTTATGTTGGGGGGGGGAAGGGGGGGGAAATGACGCTGGGAGACTGCCTGCACCTTAACCACTCAGGGAAGTTGGGGAGGCTCGGGCGGGAGTGGCCTGGCCAGGGCTGGTGCAGAGGTGGCGCGGGGTTGGGCTCCGTCCCTCCAGCCCGCCCGCCCGCCCGCCAGCGCTTGGTTTGTATGCAGGGCAGGGCCCGCCCGTCGGGGAGGGAGGCCCCCGCCCCGGCCCCTAGCCATTGAGCGCACTCCTCGCCAGTTCTGCTCCGCTTCACGCTGCACACAGACCCCCCAACTGCACACAAAGGCAGCTGCCAGAGCCCGTGAAAAGTGATCAAATTATCAAGAACTTGACCTCACCGAGGGGCGAAGCTCCGGCAACCCCCAAGCCGTATGCTAATGGCGCTCAGGGGCTGACTCCTCGAATAATTCGATAAAGGCCGCTTTGTTAGCGGCGGGGCAGCCCCCTGCCCACCCCTTCAATCCCCCCACCCCCACCCCCTACCGGCCGCTGTCTCTCTCCCATCGCATTTGCATCCCAAAATCCCCGTCCGCAGCTCCGGGAGAGGATTGTTCCAGCCTGATTTATGGGGTGAAGGAGAAGGCTGGTGCCTTCCCCGCCAGCGACCCCTCTGCAACCCCAACCCCCTCCCTTCCCCCTGTCCTCTCCACTTTGGGGTTCCTGCTTTGGCGCTGAGGGATGGAGTGGGGGCGGGGAAAGAGGAGGAGTAGGGGGAAAGCTGGCAAGTTCCTCCAGGGTACGGAAAGTGTCCCTGGAGAGAGAGCCGAGGTCAGGTACCTGGTCCGGGCGCGGCCGCTCCGCCGGGCTGGAGTCCGCTGGGCCGGCACTGGGCTCCTCTGGGTTCCTCTGGCTCGTGCGGGCCGGGGCGGCCAGCGGGGCGGGCGCTCGCACACAGAAGTTGTGAGAGTCATTTCTACTTTCGGTTATCTAGCTTTATGACGGCTCTGTGGCACTCATACAGCTAGATAACCAAAGAGAGAAACGGGCCTCCCTTCGCCACCGCCGCTGCCGCGCCGTGGGCCCCACGTGCCGCTGCCCTCTGGGCGCGGGAACCGGAGCGGGCGCCGCTCCCGGAGCCCCAGGCGCACGCGGAGAGCCAGAGGGGACCGACGGACACACAGACACACTGACTCCCACAGCCAAGGCCGGCAGCCCCCGCCCAGTCCCCTCCCTCCCTCCTTCGCCCTCCTAGCGCGTCCCTCCCCGGCTCCCCGTTCTGTGCGTGTGGGCACCCGCGCCTGCAGCCCGCTCCGACGGCGTCCCAGGGCGCACTGAGGGCACCCGCGCGGTGCGCTTCGGCAGCCTCGGGCGCCGCGGCCGCCCCCAGCGCACTGGACCGCCAGCCCTCCTCTCGCACGCTAATCGCCCCGCGGGGAAGTGACGTCAGTCCAGGGATCGGCCAATCACAGGCTCTCATTCAAATCCCAGCCCCCTTCCCGCGCTCCGCACCACCCAGCCTTACAATGGCCTCGGCGTTCACGGCTTTCCTTCCCCGAGGCGGAGAGAGCGTCTACTCTGCCCTGAAATGCGTTAGGGCTGCGCTCCTGTGTGCGCACCGTCTGGCCTTCCCCCGCCCCAGACTCCTCTGCTTTCCCCAAGCGCCAGGGAGCCTGGCAGCCACCGCGAACCTTCAGAGTTAGGGAGCTCTGGTGAGGAGGTTTAGGGACACACGTGGTGGGGCGTGGTAAAGGTCTCTCCAGGGCGGCCAAGTGCGCACTTGGAAGGCCTTAAGCCGAGGGTAGGAGCCGGTTCACCTTTAACTTCCCTCTTCTCCCCACGCCCGGCACCTTCCAGCACCAGCCCACGCGCGGAAACAGAGTGGAGGGAGGAACTAAGTGCGAGGGTCGATGTCCCACCCATAGTGTTCCGAGCCATGCCGCACTGGGGCTAGGCCCTGGTGCCCACTATACCCTGCCGCTGGGTCCCTCCTCTTTCGAAGAATTTAGGAAGGTACAACCGATTGTGTCCGCCGGCTTGGAGACGTCCTGGGCCTGAACCAGGCTGCTGGTTAAATCCATGTTCCACCGAAAAATGAACACACAAAGCCGCACCTCAGCCCTCCTTCTAGGGCTCTCAGCACACGCCCGGCCTACTCAATAGCAAGTGGGTCAACAGGAAAAGGGGCTGCCACGCTGGATCTCCCAAAATGACCCCCAACTGAGCCTGACCAGCAGACCAGGAGGCCCCTTTTGCAGCCTTCCAGAGGTGAGTGGCCCATGTATGCCGCTTGTCGCTCACCCCAGCCATCACTCCCTTCCTCCCTTCCTCCTTAATGCTGCGGCTACCCTCCAGCCTTGGGTGCTGGGATTCACCTTCCCCTGCCAGTCACTCTCAGGATGCACAAAGATTAACTATGAAAAAATGTGATATCTTTGCTCTCAGATGCTCCCAGAAAAAAAAAAAATCAGTCCAGGATATAGGGAGAGAGAGATTCCGAAGCAAAACTGGCAGGTGAAGTCCCAGCTTTTCGTGGTCCAATATACATGGGTTTTCTCCTCTCAGGGCCCCCTAATGCTGCAGTCTGTGAGGACCACCATAAGCTTGGGCAGAGGTATCTATATGAGGGTACATTTTAGTAGGGCCTGGGGCACTGAACCACTCTGAGCCAGGCAAATCCCTGCAGAATGGGTTCCAAAGAAGAGAGCAGAAGCAGATGGTTTGGAAGGGATTTCATGATTTTTCTAAACATGCTTTTCTCCCCTATTTCCCCCTAAAAAGGACACATCTCCGTTTTGTCAATTTCCTGATTTTGCCAAGTTCCCGTTGCCCAACCGCTTATCTCAATATTGTTCACTTTTCATCCTGACCCTAAACCCAAGGCGGCCTGCATCGCACTCCCATCCCAGCCAGCCAGTGCCAGACCAGACCTGGCATTTACATATCTCCCTCCAAATCCCATTTTGCATACACATCCCTTTTTCCAGAAGGCAAACATGAGCCAGACAGAGCGGCAACAGTGGAGAAACCGAGAGGCTGGCGGCAGCCCTTGGGAAGGAACCACCCGAATTTGGGCCCGAGATAGTTAATTCCAAAGGATTACCATAATTGGGAGGCGCCCCTTGCTTTCCCTCCTCCTGCAGCTCCAAGATCCCCGCACTGTCTCCCCATCTTGGTGTGTGTGGGGGCGGCCTCCTGAGCCCTAGTCCTTCTGGGCCACCCGGGGTGGGAAGGGTGGGGCTGCGGAGGCGGGAAGGGGCGGAGAAGCAAGGTTCACCTGCGGGAGAGGAAGGGAGGGGGAACAAGAGGGGGGAGAGAGCGAGGAAGGAGCCCCTCGGAGTGCGATTTAAGCAGGATGCTGCACAAAATGGCTCCTCAGCGAGGCTCACGGTAACACAGCGGCGCCGGAGGCCCGACTGGCAAGCTGAGGGCGGGTGGGGGCTCTGGGAGAAAAAAACTAAAAGCCCGATTTGGATTGAATTCAAATGTGGGAGGCCGCTGTCATCAGGGCCACATCTCTGCTGCCCTTTTTGGGAAACTGAGTCCCTTCGTGGGGAGCAGGTGAGGCTGGCTGGGGGCTTCCGTGCTCTGCTTGAGTGTGACTGTCTTGGAATCCCTCCACCTCCACCTCCAGCACCTGGCCATCATAGCACCACTGCCAGGAAGGAAGCCACGGTGACATCTGGTGAGTAGGCTGCAGAGAGGGTGCTGCCCTGGTGGGTCAGGACTGGCTGAATCTCTGTGGCCTGGTGTCTGGCCTCCACGGCCTAGCATAGTTTAGACAGGGGCCAGGAAATGGTCCAGGATGATGCTGGGTGGAGGCACATCTCATCTGGCACCATCAGATGAGGGTGGCAGGATGTAGGGCAGGCCCATTCCAAAGTGGAGCGGGGAGAACCCCATCAGCCCTAGCCCCATCACCCTCTCATCTGCATGTTCTATGCGCTTGGTCTCACACCAAGCCCCTGGCCTGGGCCCACAGGCTGCAATACAAGCCCTGTGGTCATGGGGAAGCAGGCACTGGGTCTGCCTGAGTGTGGGTACTGATAGCAAAGCGCCTGTGGTAGTGGCCAGGCCCTGGCCACGGTGCTGAGAGCTGCCTATCAGACCCCTCTCTCCACAGCTTCATTTGCCCCAAACTTCCTGGTCTCTCCCTGAACCTGAGCTCCAGGGACATCAGCAGCTACCAGGAGAAAGTAACAGCAGCCCGAGAGAGCGCCCCAGTGGCGGGTGTCTCCTCAAGAGGAGGCTTCTTTCCTAGGTGTGTCTACCAAAGGCCAGAGACTCCATTTTTCATATTCAAACCTCCATCAAAGGCCAGAGAGGATCCTGGCCCCCACCCCCATCCCCGTGTCTATAGAAATGCCCATTCTTGCTGCAGCCACATGTGTGCCCTGTACCCCTTCAGATTCATACAACTGCAACGTCTCCCCTCCCCCCCCCCACACACACTTGGCCCGTATACCCATCTAGCAGTCGCCTAAGGCAGGTGGCAGATACCTTGCCCGTGCACACACACGTATATACAAGCACTCTTGTACCCATTTGGTAACCTCAGCTGCTTGGGCTCCAAGCTGGCTTTGGCCCAAGTTCCTGTTTCATGATGGTGGTTACACAGGGGCCGTGATGACCCACAGGAGTGTGTCTCCCCTTGCCCCAATTCAGGACACAGTGAATTAAGGGATTAAATGGAAGGAGAGTGGACGGTTCTGACTCTAGCCAACAGCCCTGTTCAAGCACCCAATATCCTGTGACCAGACTTGCCCTGATCAGGCTGGGAGCCTGAGATCCATGGAGCCCCCCAAGCTCCAGTAGAGACCTGACACTTGCCAGGAACTAGCACTCCTTTCCGGAGCCCCTATGGGCCTTAATTAGGAGACAGTATCACCAGTCACAACCTAGGCTAGGTCCAGGATGCCCTTTCCCCCCACTGCTTCCTCCCTCCCTTATTCCTCCCTCCCTTGTTCCTTCCTCAGGCCCAAGCTTTGATTAAGCTGGGTCTTCCTATTGTGTGGATTCTTGAAGTCCAGCACTGAACTAAGGCATATGGTCCCAGCTTCCTGCACTCAGGGTCCCCGGGGATTCCACACCCACCTTCAAATTGACATGGTCACCTGGGCTATAGTGCCCTCTCTGGCTTCCACATCTGGCCTCCTTTTTCTCAGAAGCTGAGGCTCAGGCATCCAGGGTGTGGGCTCTGGGGAGGCCCAGGCTGGGCACAAACCCAGAAACACCCCACCTGAAAAGGCCTGGGAAGAACAGCACCTCTCCCCCTGGGGTCTGCAGCAGCTGGCATTGCTAATGGAGGTTCCTGCCATTGAACCTCTCGTGACACCCCCTCCCCAATGCCCACCTAGCCTACCCTCTGGTCTCTGTCCCTTGATTTAAAGCCAGACCCTCAAACTCTATCCTTTCCCTTTCTACAGCCAAGAACCCACTTCCTCCAGGATATGGCAGGCTCCAAAAAGGGCTCTCTTTCAGCCCCAGCACCTGAATTTCTCCCCAGTCACAAGGACTCAAACCATGTATTTCTGAATGCACGCACTACTCCCATGATCTGACCCCACAGTCTCTCCCAGCTTCTGCTACCTCCCTGCTTTGCTGGGGGGCCAGGCTAGATTCCCCCCCCCATGTCTTCTCCCAGAGAAGCCCCTCACCACAGCCTCAACCCCCACTGCTGTCCTCATTCTTCCCAAGCTCCTCAGAGCCTGGGCTGGAAGAGGCTGCAGAGACACCCTCAAACAGATCCAAGAGGCCTGTTCTCGGGCACAGGGTGGGGAGTGCGGGGGGGGGGGGGGAGGGCGACGGCCGGGGTTGGGCGGGGTGAGGAGCAGAGCAGAAAGGCTTTCCTAACAACTTCCCATTACAGAGGGGGAAAGCGTGCCATAAATCTTGTCCAGAGTGGGTGCTGTGTGTTGCATTATTTCTTAAAATATTTTTTTTTCAGGAAGCCACTTTCTGGGTTATTATTTTTTGCGAGGGAGGGGATGAGACGAAAGAAGGGGGGTCAGGAGCAAAGGTGAGGAAGGGGGCGGTCCGGAGACTCCCGGGAGCCTCACTTGGGAAACATTCTCTCCTTTCTGGTGAACCTGTCTGCAGTCCCACAACTTCCATCCGGCCCCGCGCCCCTCCCCTTTCTGCACACCCAGAGTCTTAACCTCTGGGCGCTTCCCCCTGCCCCACGACCCTTGACCTTGGCCTTGACGATTTGCAGGGGATGTTGGGTCAGGCCCCCGAGGCTGAGCCCCGCCTTCCACCCGCAGTCAGAGAGCACCCCTCACCCCGCCGGGCAGCGACGCGAAGCCCCGCGCCGCTGGTGCTGCCCAAGGGGGCCCGAGCAGGGATGCCCCAGCCCCCTCTCCCAGTCCAGACCAGCTCCCTGACGCCGCCCTAGCCGAGGCTACCGCCCTCGCGCCCTAGCCCCCGCTCCCCAGCCTCGCTGAGACACAGCAGGCAGCGGCACTTACGGACCGGGAAGGGGGCCGGGGGCCCGCGAGGCAGCGGCGGGGGTGGGGCGGCTGCGGGGATAGCGGCTCCGCGGCCCCTGATGAGGCGCGGTCGCGGGCCCAGGCCCGGCTCCGGCCGCTCTCCAGGCGCCCCTGCCTCGGCGGGCGCACGGCCGAGAGCCGCGGGAGGCGGGCACGGTAGCGGCGGTGCGGGGGCTCCTGGCGGCGCGCGGCTTCTCGGGGCTCTGAGCGGCTCCCAGCGCCGCCTTCTCGGGCGGGCACGGCCCGCAGTGACGTCAGCGCGGCTCCCCCCGCCCCCCTCCCCTCACCCCGACCAGTGCGGAATGGAGGGGGCGGAGGCAAGCTGTGAGGGGCGCCCAGCCTCGCGCCCCGGCGCTTCCTTCCCCCCGCCCCGCTTGCCTCCCAGCTTTGCCCGGGGAGTCGCGGCGCCATTCAAACCTTCGGTCCTCCCCCCCACCCCCCGCACCGCCCCCGCGCGCTGCCAGGCTCGTCCAGAGCCACCAACAACCTGGGAGGTGGTGGCGAGCAGCGGGTTGGAAGCCTCGCAGGCAGCTCTAAGCTGAGGGATCCAGGCTGCTTTGGGGAGAATGGAGAGCTGAGGAGACGGGGGCGTCTACTCTCTGGGCCGAAAGGGGGCTTTTTACTCTAAGCAAGTGTTGGTACGCTGAGGGTATCTTCGCTGGGTTGATCGGTCCGGGGGGCCTCATGTAAGCTCGGAAGGAATATTTTGGCTTGCGGAAAGGTGTGCCTTTCGGGGCCGAGGGTTCCCTCCAGGCTTGATGCTGCTTTTCCAAGACCAGTGCTGCTTTTCCCCTCCCCCACCCGCCCTGGACTGTGCACCTGAAAACTCCAAGCACAGGGCTGACAAGCGCCCCGGAGCCGCTGTCCAAATGCTGAACTCGGCCTCCTGAGAAGCGGGCTCCCGACACCCAGCTCCCCACTGCTCTCGGTTGCCCGCAGGGGAGGGCTGGGGGTTGTGGGACTTACCGCGCGAAGCTCCGGGAAAACTTTGGTGTTCCAGGACGGTATAGGAAAGCTCCAGCGGAGGAGGCGAGCGGTCAAGGGGAGGCGGGAGCCGAGAGGGCAGGCAGAGCAGCTCGCCTTTTCGGTCGCCCTGCCACGCCAAACTACAGTCTTTCCCGCGCGTCCCGACCGCTCGCCCCGGGTCCCTTCCGCCTGCGTGTTTCTCCCGCCGCCACAGCAGGGGAGGTCCCTCCGGCTGAACTTGTCAGCGGGTCTCACCATCCATCACGAGCCAGACAGACAGGCCAAGTTCACGAGCAACGCTGTTAACCCCTTGCAAACCAAGCGCCTCCCGCAGGAGAGAGCCGCCTGGCTGGGGCGCGCTCTCTCTGATTCCAGAGGCACCACTTCTCACAAGCAGTGGCCGCTAAGGCTTTTTCCTTCTTCCCTACTTCTATCTTTTCTGAACAACTTGAGGAAAGGGCTAGAAGAGGGAAAGCGGATTTGTTCCCCCCTCCCACCTCAATGCATTTCCTGACAGTTTTTCCTGTCATTTTACTCTTTTGGTCTCCATAACCTCTACAGAGTCTCCTCTTGTAAATTAGTTGGATATCAGTGTAACTCACTACTTTTCTAAATGTCTTCCCCTTCTCCCATTTTGAAACTGTGCTCATTATGGCAAAATGGGAAAGTTCAGAAAAACATAAGAGATAATAATAATTGGCCTTAATTGCTATGCCTAGAGGCCTGACTTTAAAAGAAAAAAAAAAAGAATATTCTCACCAAAAGAATCTAGATTGCTGCTTGTATGGGATGGGGCGAGCCAAGGGGCAGGGGGTACCCAGCCTTTCTAAACTGGATGGGGAAGGAAAAACAAAAACAAATTCTGAGAAAGGGATCAGAAAGGGAAACCCGTCCGGAAAGAAACTGCTAGAAGAGGCTTGGAGAGACTCAGGGGTAGACCCAAAGAGAGTGCATTTTCAGTCTCTGCTGTGGAACCAGAACAAAGCCCACACACTTCCTTCACCCCCTATTGACCCCTATTCTAGCCTCCAAAGCCCAGAGAAGCTTCTCTCAGGCTTCCTGGGCAGCCCAGCTCCTGAGCCTGGCCCCGAATGGAAGGCTGTGGGGGTTGGGGAGGCTGGGGAACCCCAGTCATCTCTGGGAGAACTTTCTCAGCCTCTCCCTGTGGTCAGGCAGACTTGGGCCACTTCCCCCTCCCCCCATATCCTATTGAATTCTTGGCGTCTGGTAGCTGGCGGCAACTAGGGCGACCTACCAACTTTTCCCCTGGGCATTTTCTCACCCCCTCCACCCCCCAGTGCTTTCTTTTCTTCTCCCTTCGCTCTCTTTGAAAGGAGGCACCCAGGCCCAGAACGTGTTCTGCAGTTTAACTACTTCCAAATTCTTTGTTCGGGTCACCCCGGGACTCCATTGTCCGCTATTGAGAGCAGGAGCGGGCGGGCGGGTGCGCCTCTGCCCGGCAGGCCTGAATCCATTAGGCCGCTGCTCTGGCCCCAGCGGCCCATTGAGGCGCCCGCCAAACCGGGCGCCGGCGGCCCCCCTCCCATCCTCTCCACTCCCGCCCTCAGCTGCCTTTTTTGGATGCCGCAGCAGAGTCACGGGATGCCGCTCCGTGGTGAGAGGGTTATCTGGGTCTCACCCTGTCTGGAGGGACTGGACCACAGGTGCAGGCCTAGTATGATTTTGGCTGACTCTGTCCCGCCTGTACACCCTCGCTAGGGTCCTGTCCAAATTGGGTCGTTTGCGCCTTGGCACTTGGATCTGCCAAGCAGCTTTTCAGGAGGCAGTAGCCCTGACCTCAGGAATGGAGGTTGAGGGAAAGGTCGGTGACACACCTCCCTGGACTTCTCCAGCCTCCCAGCTGCACTCTAACAGCCTGGATTTCCCCTTCCACTTTCCTCCGGGCCCAGACCCCAGCTCCCAGTTGGTGCAAGCCTGCCCTGAGTTAAGAGAGTGAAAGGAAGCAGTCCAGGCTCAGGGGGCAGGCATAAGTGCCAGCCCCATGTTGGCCTCACAGGCCAGTTTCCCCAGCATGGCTACTCTTCCTCAGTTTACCGGGAAAAGGACAAATGGATCCCAGGGTGTGCCAGGGCTGGAACCAGGCTGTCTGTCTCCAATATCCCACCCACCCTCTCCAGCCTCAGGACCCACGGAGACAGCGTGGAGTGACAGCGTGAGTTCCCCCAGCAAGCGCAGCCCAGAGTTGCGCACCTGTGTCCCGCGGCCCACCTCAGCAAGTGTCCCCCAGCTCCTGTACGGAGGTGTATGCTCTCTGAGCCCGCGAAAGGCCTAGAAGGGACTGAGCATTCAGCCTGAACCCAAGATCGAGATTCAGAGGGGCCAGCATGCACAGGAGTGCCCAGGAAAGGGTCGGCTGCTGTTAATGTATCTCTTTTTGGTGCCTGAAGGTTCTTTCGCGCCGCCCCCATTCTGTCCCTCCTACTCCGGGGTTATGGGGTCTCTGAGTCCAGGGCGAACATAGACGCCCAGCCCTAGAGGTCACTCAGGCCTGGGTCAAGCTCGCCCTGTCCAGTTCGAGAATCGGCCATGCCGTTCCTAGGAGTTAAACTGGAGGGGAGATTCGCGGAGAAGTCCAGGGCCGGGGCCAGGGTATGAGGGCGGTGCCCCTCACCAGGGAAAGGCCGCGGATAAGCGCGCGGGGCGCACAGGAAGAACGCTGGCCAGGGAAGGGAGGGCGGCCACCGCTGCATCGTTCCCGCGCCCGAGTCCCCACGACTTGGATCCACAGGCCAGGACCGCAGGGAACTGGGGGTGGGGAGGCTTCGTGGACCTGGCGGTGGCCTAGATGCGTAGCGGGGGATGTGAGACCAGCGCCCCCTGACGTCTCTGCTGTAGCTCGAGCAATGCCGCCCAGCCATCCCCTTCCCACGGGGTTTCAGATCTAAAGCTGGGAAGGCTGAGGCCCGCGCACCCCCAAGACCCGGCCGGACCACGCTAGGGCTCTTGCAGGATGCAGGAACCCCTTAAAGTCTCCCAGGCTGCCACCCCCATGCCCTCCTTCTGTCATCCTCCCCATCCGTCTCGGGTCCTCCCGTCTGCAGTCCTGACCTCGCCGCTCTCCGGCCCCAGAGCGCCGCTCGGCGCGCTGTCCAACAGCGCCCTCTGCCTGCAGTCCCTGGGAGATGCAGGCGCACACGACTCAGGCAGCCGAGGCCAGCCGGCAGAACGCACTCGCTCCCTGCCCCGGTGAGCTCTGTCCTGGCGCTTACCTGAAGGCTTGGGGTCTGGATAGCGGGGACAGGGAAGCAATAGCCGTCTGGGAAGCCCTTTCCCCCCTTGGTTCTTCTCTGCTTCTCAAACTCCACGCAAAGCACCCTCCCCCGTACTCAGGGCCCTCCCACCTATCAGCAAACAGGCCCTCCTGGTAATGAGGGGGGGACAGCCAGACATCAGGCCTACAGCTCACCTCCTCTTCTATCTGAGGCTAGAGACTCTGCTATTCTGATCTGAACGATTTCAGAAGTATCCTAACTGGGGCTTCACCTTAGAACTCAGTATGTCACTGATACCCCTGAGCACGGACCCTTCTAAAATACCAGTCTGAGGGCACCTGGGTAGCTCAGTCGGTTGGGCATCTGACTTCAACTCAGTTCATGATCTCAGAGTTCGTGAGTTCAAGCCCCACATCGGGCTCTGTGCTCAGAGCCTGGAGCCTGGAGCTCAGAGCCTGGAGCCTGCTTCGAATTCTGTGTCTCCCTCTCGCTCTGCCCCTTTCCCGCTCATGCTCTGTCTCTGCCAAAAATAAATAAACATCAAAAAAATAAAAACAAGGGGTGCCTGAGTGGCTCAGTCGGTTCAGCAGCCGACTTCGGCTCAGGTCATGATCTCACGGTTCGTGGGTTCGAGCCCCGCATCGGGTTCTGTGCTGCCAGCTCAGAGCCTGGAGCCTGTTTCGGATTCTGTGTCTCCCTCTCTCTCTGCCCCTCCCTCACGCGCGCTGTCTCTCTCTGTCTCAAAAGTAAATAAACATTTAAAAAAAAATTTTTAATACACATAAATAAAATGTCAGTCTGCTGATGTCTCCTCGGTGCTGGCCCACCCAGGCCGATCTCCGGCCCAGCTTGAGCCCACCAGAGTCTCTCCCGGGCACCAAAGTGAGGCTCAGGCTGGGAGGGTGCACGGTCGGTCGGCCTGATGGAGGGGGTGCTGTGGTCAGCCCACGTGATGAAGGAGCGGAGAAGCTGATGGGTAGGGAGGCTGGCAGAGAAGAGGCCATCGGGCTCCAGAGAGTGCCCGAGACTTTCTCAGACAGCTGCTGCTCCTTCAGGGGCAGGAAAGTGTTGCAGTAAGTAAGCCCCTTTCCTTTGGCCTGCTTTGAGTAGCATTCTGTTTTCTGCCACCTCCGGTTCCCTGACCCCACCGCCCTCCTTCCAAGCTTAGCTTTCCTCCCCCCGTGTGACCTCCCGTCCTGGCAGCACCTGGCCTATGTCAAGGGGCCGCGGGGGCACCTCCCCTGGAATCCTCCCTCCGGAGGAACTGACCTGAAGGAAGTGTTTCTGTTGAGCCAGCAGCAGGGGCGCCACCGTGTGGCCATTATGACAAGCACAGTTTACAGTCCCTCCCCTGACAGCTCAGAAGGATGTGTTTATTGATTGACGTTAAAATATTTTAGGATTTGTATCTTCCAAATTTGCTCCCAGAGTGAGGATATGCCAGCAGCTAATGCTCACTAGGTGGGTACGTCATATGAGACGCTATTTATTCGCAACACTTTGTTTTTAATCTTCACCACTGCCTTATGCCGCAGATGCTCTTACTCTCATTCAACAGATGGGGAAACCAAGGCACAGAGAGGTTAAGTAATTTGCCCAAAGTCACAGCTAATCAGTGGCTAAACCAAGATGAGAACCAGAGTCCAAGTTCTTTACCGCTGTTACACTGCCTCTTTTTTTTTTTTTTTTTTAAGATTTTATTTTTAAGAATCTCTGCACTCGGGGCGCCTGGCTGGCTCAGTCGATTGGGCATCCAACTTCAGCTCAGGTCATGATCTCACAGTCTGTGAGTTCGAGCCCCGCGTCGGGCTCTGTGCTCAGAGCCTGGAGCCTGCTTCAGATTCTGTGTCTCCCTCTCTCTCTGCCCCTGCCCCTCCCCTGCTCATGCTGTGTCTCAAAAATAAGTAAAAACATTTTTAAAAATTAAAAAAAAAAGATTCTCTACACTCAGTGTGAGGCTTGAACTCACAACCTCAAGGTCAAGAGTCGCATCCTCCACTGACTGAGCCGGCCAGTCACCCCCACTGCCTATTAGTAATAGTTTTCTATTATCCCCTTCTCAGTTCAAATAATCCAAATGTCCATAAAACCAACCTGCCAGTACTTGTCAGACTCTCTCAGCTTGTCTCTTTCCCTTGTATGACTGCAAGCCCAGCGAGGGCAACACTCTTACTCCTCTCCACGTTCTCAGCTCCCAACACAGAAGATGAAGTCAACATTTAATGCACCCTTCTAGAAATAAGAAGCAACTTACAAACTAAGTTTCTGCTTATTTTCATTGTTCCCATGGCAAATTCTGGCATCTCTCTTCCAGAGTCTGCCACCAAATTCCTTGAACTATTGTCCATTAACATCCCACACAGGTTTGGGGGCAGGGTCTGGAGAAAAAAAAAGGCGGGGGATGGGGCCTCCTTGGGGACCACAAGTTTATCACAAGCCAACAATTTGGTAGCAAGGATAAGAACAAAGCTCATAAAATACCAGGCTGTAGTGCACAAACTAGAAAGCTAAAACTGCCTTATCCAGACGCGCTCGAATCCTGTATTCTGGACGGGAATTGGGATGCACTAATCAGAAGCAGTTTGGAGGGGGAAGGTGTGCAGGGACCATCTTCCAGTTGACTTTGAGCGATGTGTGAAGATGTGGGGCTTTTCCACCCACGTGTTCTTCAGCTTCCTGAGTGTCCATAGGCATGTCCAGAGTTGATGGTGGTGACTCCTCTGATTCCTGGATCCCAAGCCCAGCAGTGTACTCTTAAACCAACAGTTCCGTGGACTGCCTCTTAATTCCCTACTTTCCAGACAGTGGTGGAAATAGAGGCTCCTCTGGCAGGCCGGTTTGGGGGAGTTCTGAGAGTCATTCCTGCAGACCCAATCCACAGCTGCTTCTCCAGTCTTCCAGCGTGTTGGAATTGCCTGATTCCCTAAATTAAATTCTGTTAAATTCTTTTCTGTTTCAACTATCAGAATGGTATCTGTTTCCCGTGCAGGTGCCTGACTGGTGTGATTTTTGTCCCTTCCTTTGTTAATTTCACAAGTATTTCTTGAAAATATCACACAGATCAGGGGCGCCTGGGTGGCTCTGTCCGTTGGGCATCTGACTTCAGCTCAGGTCATGATCTCACGGTTCATGAGTCTGAGCCCCGTGTCGGGTTCTCTGCTATCAGCGCAGAACCCGCTTTAGATCCTCTGTCCCCCATTCTCTCTGCCCCTCCGCAGTTCGTATGCTCTCTCTCTTTCTCGAAAGTAAAAATAAACATGAAAAAAAGAAAATAGGGCATAGATTAGGCAGGGCACTGGGTGCTCGTGCCGGTGAAATGCCAGTCAAATGGTAGAGAAACAACCCGTGCCCTCCGACAGCCTCAGCCTTGTGCCGGTCTCGAAGACTGTGTGGTCTTACCACACTGGGGCGCTGTGTTCCCGTGAGCCCAGGAGCGGACACCATTGGTTCCCCAGCCAGATTCCCTCCCATCCCTCTTACCTGATCCGTCCTTCCAGCCCCCAGCACCTGCGGTGTCCTTGGGAAGATTGGAGCTTCGTCAGCTACATGAGTGGAGGGCTGACTTTATGCCTCCGCTCCAGCTCCAGAGTAGCCCAGAGCCCATGATGTCTTGTGAATGAAAGTCCACTTCCCTCAAGGACAAACTCTGAGGTGTAACTCACACCCTAGAGCCCTCCATGGGGCAGGCTGAGACTTTGCTGGAAATCCCCTTTCCGCCCCTTCCCTGCTGCCCCACTCCCTTCCCAGTCCTCCTGGAGCACTTCAGTAGGACTGACCGGTAGAAACTGACTTCAGCAGAAACTGACCGAAGGTGGCACCATCATTTAAAGGGGGCATTGACCGACAGAGCGATCTGGCCAGTGGGTACTTTGGTCATCAGGCTGTCTGACTAGACAAGTCCTGGAGAGAGAAGACCAAGAAGATGCTTGTTGTTCTGGAGCATCGGAAGGGCAAGCCTGTAAAAGACCAGGCAGAACAGCGTGAGCGGCCTCCAGAAGCCAGAATTGCCCTGTGATGGTTAACTTTATGTGTCCACTTGGCTAGGCCATCGTGACCAGTGACTTTGTCAAACACCAGTCTAGACGTTGCTGTGAAGGTATTTTTAAAGAGGTGATTAACATTTAAATTGGTGGGGTTTCAGTAAAGCAGATTTGAGTAAGGCATGATTTGGGTGGGCCTCATCCAACCAGTTGAAGGTCTTAAGAGAAAAAGACTGAGGTCCCCTGAAGAGGAAGAATTCTGTCTCTGGATTGCCTTTGGGCTCAAGATTATAGCACCGGCTCTGCCCTGGGTCTCCAGCCTGACAGTCTGCCCTGCAGATCTTAGACTTGCTGGCCCCCATGTCTCTAGATCTCTAGATTTCTAGATCTAGCATGCTCTCTCTTGCTCTCTCACCCTATCTGTATCTCTCTGTCTCTCTTTCTCTCTCTCTCTCCACACACACACACACACACACACACCACACACACACATAACATGGGGGTTAGGGACACTGATCCCTGTGCGATCAAAAATCCTCATAGAACCTTTGACCCCCCCCCAAAAAAACTTAACTACTCATAGCCTACTGTTGAGTGGAAGCCTTCCCAATAACATAAACAGAGAAGAAAAAGAAGAGAACAGAAAACGTTACCGGGAAAATCATAAGGAAGAGAAAATACATTTACAGGACTGGACTGTATTTATCAGAAAAAAAGCCACGTATAAGTGGACCCATGCAGTCCAAAGCCACGTTGTTCCAGGGTCAAGTGTGGGCATGTGGCAGTATGGCAAGGTCCAGCACAGGATGGCAGGCAAGCCGGGCAGTGCAGGTCCTAGGTGGTGGCAGGCAGGACCGACACCCCAAGGACATGCAGGTCGATGGCAGGAACCCATCCCAAAGGTTCACCGAGGACAGGCCTGCCACCCCACACCCGGGCTGAGCAGCTGAGCAGAAGACACAGGGCAGTGGAACAGGACGGCCAGCCCCAGGGCCTTTCCTGACATCATCAGGCAGGTGTGTGCCAACGTCTGGCACCTGCCAAGGAGGGGACCCCAAGCCTAAGACCAATGTTCTCATGGTCCCAACTCACACCCACTCCACCATTTATTTGCCGTGGGACTTTGGCAACTGAGAACTTTTATGTCCTTGAATTTTCCTATCTACAAAATGGGGCTATCACAGCCCCCTCCTCTGGGGGTGATTGAAAGGATCAAATGGGATAATTGCTAGAAAGTGCTGAGAATAATGGCCAAATGCCAGTGACCAAAGCGCCTCAGCCGCTGGCTTTTACGACAGCAGCGGCCCACTCCACGCTGCGGTGTGGTCTGAGACACTACATCGTATACATAACAGGTTTTCAATAACTTGATCTGCCCAAACAGGAAATGGGCTTCTTGCTGAGGTGGTGAGCCTCCTGTAGCTGGAGGTGTGTAAGCAGAGCCAAGAGGATGGGTGAACCGGACAGGGGTGCTTTCAGGCCACAGTTCATCTGGGGCTCCAGGAACCATGTTAAATCCCCATGTGCTGTTCGCCTTCCCCTCCCGATTCTCCATCTCCTTGCTTTCAGGCCCCAGTTTTCTGTCTCTGCGAAGCCCTTGTGGCTTGGCTGCCTCCCCATACCTTTTGGTGATCGAAGTCACCCTCCCAGCGAAGGCCACAGGATGCTGGCCAAGCCCTGGATAGCTCCCCGAGGGCCTGAAACAAGGGGACTTCGATCCTTGCTCTGGTTGCAGAAGGAGCTGGGCGGGTACTCTTTCTCCCTCTCCGCAGACATTTCTGCTTGTCTTGGGGACTGCAGCCCCCGCACTTTGATGGTGCAGCTTTGACAGCTTGTAGAGCAGCCATGTTTACCTGAGATTGCCTCCTGAGCCAGGGCCACCATGGACGGTTTGTACAGGTTGAGTACTGTGTAACTTCAGGGGTGCCATTCATATGGGCCCTGGTCCTTCCTTCCTCCCAGGGGTGCAAATTGCAGAGAGAGGGGGAGAGGGGGGAAGTGCATATCGGAACATGTAGGCGAGAAAGAAGGCCATTAAAAAAAACCATTTAATATGGTGTAAGTTACTATTACATTGTAGGTGAACTAACTGGAATGTAAATAAAAACTAAAAATATATATATTGGTATATAATTTATGTTTCAGAAAAATGAATCCTGCATTGTTCATGCGATGTAACTATAGAAAGTAGAGGTGGATGAAATCTTTTCTTCTGATGGGGCCCATGGAGAAGATCTGGATTCTTAACAGCGTGTGAACTGTCGTGGGAAAGCAGATGTTTGTGTCCATTCAAAAGTGGTCAAAGAGGGGCACCTGGATGGCTCAGTAGGTGGAGCCTGTGACTCTTGGTCTTGGGGTTGTGAGTTCGAGTCCCACACTGGGCGTAGAGATGACTTAAAATCTTTTTTATTTTTATTTTAAAAAAAATTTTTTTTTTCAACGTTTATTTATTTTTGGGACAGAGAGAGACAGAGCATGAACGGGGGAGGGGCAGAGAGAGAGGGAGACACAGAACCGGAAACAGGCTCCAGGCTCCGAGCCATCAGCCCAGAGCCCGACGCGGGGCTCGAACTCCCGGACCGCGAGATCGTGACCTGGCTGAAGTCGGACGCCCAACCGACTGCGCCACCCAGGCGCCCCATCACTTGCTTTTTTAAAAAAGATTTTAAGGGGCGCCTGGGTGGCGCAGTCGGTTGGGCGTCCGACTTCAGCCAGGTCACGATCTCGCGGTCCGGGAGTTCGAGCCCCGCGTCGGGCTCTGGGCTGATGGCTCGGAGCCTGGAGCCTGTTTCCGGTTCTGTGTCTCCCTCTCTCTCTGCCCCTCCCCCGTTCATGCTCTGTCTCTCTCTGTCCCAAAAATAAATAAACGTTGAAAAAAAAATTAAAAAAAAAAAAAAGCAAGTAATGAGGGGCACCTGGGATGGCTCAGTGGGTTAAGCATCTGACTTCGGCTCAGGTCATGATCTCACAGTTCGTGAGTTCGAGCCCCGTGTTGGGCTCTGTGCTGACAGCGCAGAGCCTGTTTCAGATCCTTCCTCTGTCTCCCATTCTCTCTGCCCCTCCCCTGCTTATTCCCCCCCTCAAAATAAATAAATAAAAATAAAGTTAAAAAGAAGTCTAGGGGTACCTGGGATGACTCAGTCTGTTGAGCATCCGATTCCGGCTCAGGTCACGATCTCGCAGTTCGTGAGTTCGAGCCCCGCGTCGGGCTCTGTGCTGACAGCTCAGAGCCTGGAGCCTGTTTCCGATTCTGTGTCTCCCTCTCTCTCTCTCTGACCCTCCCCAGCTCACACTCTGTCTGTCTGTCCGTCTCTCTAAAAAAAAAAAAGGTGATCAAAGAAAAAAATTGAGAAACCCAAAGAGCAGGTGAGCTACCTCTGAGCGTCCAGCAGGGGGCAGTGCACAGGGGAGGGCACTGGATACAGTGAGGAATGAAGGGGAAAAAAAGGCAGGGGGCCCAAGCCATTCGGTGCCAGCGGTGGGCAAGAGGGTAGCTTTAGGCCCCCCATAACCTCCAACAGCCTCCCATAGTCACCCAAAGAATAGCAGCAATCAGGGTCATGCATAAAGAAGGGGAGGAACACGAAGTGGTCAAGTACTTTCTGCCACTGTGGTCGGCTGAACATAGGCTCTAAGAACAAGCGGTGTGCCCCCTGGCAGGGAACAGGGCAGCGACCACATCGGTTTATTCACAGAGTACCCTGCATGCTTGGCACAGTCCTGGGCACGCGGTGGCCACTCCCTTCTGCCGGGATCCACATTCTGGAAGATGGTTTGCCAGGCTGCTGTAACAAAGCACCACAGACTCGGTGGCTGCGACAAGGAAATTTACTTTCTCACAGTCCTCATGGTGTGACTGGGCTGGTTGCTTCTGAGGCCCCTCTCTTTGGCCTGTAGATGGCCACGTTTGTAGCCGGGGCGCAGGGGTGCAAGAGAACCCGGCTCCCAGGCTCCCCAACACCCCAGGCCCGGCCTCTCACCGCTGACAGAATCCGAAGGCAGAGGGCGAGTGGGGGTGCGACAGGAAAGGAGTGTATTTCAGGGAGGCCGGCACCGGGAGGACAGCGGACTGTCGTCCCCAGGACTGTCTCCAAAGTACAGAGAACACCTCCAGTTTATCTGAGGAGAATGTGGGACGGAGGCAGGCGGGCCCGCGCAGGTGGGCCGTGAAGTTCACGTCTCAGACTCAATCACGGGCGGGGTCTTGCTGGCTCGAGGCAGCCCCTCGTTGCTTGAGGGGGTAGTTTCTGTTCCCCTCCAGATTCTGTGTTTCCCACTCTCTCTCTGCCCCTCCCCTGCTCACACTCTGTCTCTGTCTCTCTCTCAAAAATAAAATATACGTGAAAAATACATATATTAAAAAAAAAAAAAAAAGAGCCACATGCTCCACTGAGTGAGCCGGCCAAGCTCCCCTCCTAGTCTCTTCTCTCGCTCTTTTTTTATTTTTTATTTTTTTATTTTTTTAATTTTTTTTCAACGTTTATTTATTTTTGGGACAGAGAGAGACAGAGCACGAGCAGGGGAGGGGCAGAGAGAGAGGGAGACACAGAATCGGAAACAGGCTCCAGGCTCCGAGCCATCGGCCCAGAGCCCGACGCGGGGCTCGAATTCACGGACCGCGAGATCGTGACCTGGCTGAAGTCGGACGCTTAACCGACTGCGCCACCCAGGCGCCCCTCTCGCTCTTTTTTTAAACATTTATTTTATTTTTGAGAGGCAGACACTGAGTACGAGTGGGGGAGGGGCAGAGGGAGTGGGAGACACAGAATCCAAAACAGGCTCCAGGCTCCGAGCTGTCAGCACAGAGCCCGATGCGAGGGCTCGAACTCGCGAACCGTGAGATCACGACCACAGCGGAAGTCGGAGGCTTAACCGACTGAGCCACCGGGGTGCCCCTAATCCCTTCTTCTTATAAGGACACCAGGCAGATGGGATTGGGGCCCACCCTCATGACTCCATTTTAACTTCTTTCTTTAAAGACCCTTCCTCCAATACAGGTACGTTCCGAGGTAGTGGGGTTAGGACTCTGTTCTTCAACATGAATGAGGTAGGGGGAACCGAGATCAGCCCCAGGAGATGGGCTATATCCCAACCCCATCTCCCATCTTGGCTGGTGGACTCCAGCCTGCCGGGGCTAGTGTGGATTTGGGGCACAAGGATCATCATCATGCAAAGACCGTCCCCCTCCATGTCCGAAGGAGTGTGGTCTTACCCGGTCCGACTCTGGGTCACCAGGTCTTTCTTGCTTCCCCTCCCCCCCAGGTTCCACTACCACCACCACCCTTCCTGAAGCCTGCTGTGGCCCCTGCTGTCCCGTCCTGTTCTGATCCACACATGCCCGTCCCCCACCCAACTCATGCCCCGGAATCTGCCATCGGCAGATGCACACCATCAAGTCCTACGTTCGCCCTGGAAACTGGGACCGCTCCAGGCTGACGCTGGCCCTGATCACAGCCTGGTTGTGGAGGGACACGCTGTTCTTTCGCATTCTCCCTGTCCTGTTCCTGCTTCGAGCCTAGCTAGTGCCACCACCGGGCATCGCCTCACTCCAGGCTGGAGTGGGTCATCACGCCTGTCTCTCCAACGGTCTATTTTCATGGGTCCAAAGCCTCTTTGTTCCAGAGACAGGCTGGTTCTGGATCGTGAGGGATCTTGTGGTGTAAACCAGAGTCACGTTCCCAGCAGCCTGTGCAGGTGGCCTCTGTGGGCGTTTGTGTCTCAGCTAAATCGAAACGTAGTGACGCTACCCTTCTGTGCCGCAGGGGCGGCTCCCAGCCCTGCTGAACATTTCGCCATCACCTCGGCAAAGCCCACGGGTGCACAGAAAGCATCTGCGGTGGGGAAGGCCACGTGAGACAAGAAACGGGTGGAAAAGAGCCGAAGTGTCCAGGCAGTCGCAAACACTGTGTCACGGGTTACGTGGGACCATGGAAAAGTAACCCCTCTGTAGTGTCAGGGGTGTGGGTGCACAACATATACCGAGAATTACAAATATAGCAACATCGTGAAGGACGCCCACCAAAATGTTAGTGCCTGTCTCTGGGTGATGCGTTCGAGGAAGGTTTGAATCCTTCTTATCAGCGTGAGGGGTGGTGGTCAGGGCCAGCTTGGATCTGAATGGGATTCAGACAGCCCATCCGGGCTGGCCTGGGGAACGCACAGGACTTGCGGCCAGAAGGCCATTTTCCTGTTATCTTTGGGAACTACAATTCTGTGCCTCTATCCTATCAACTCGGATTGGAATCACGAATTCTGACGCGTGTAGGGGTTTTTCCCCACAACGCCACCAATCCTCCGACACCAGCCGGGTGTCCTACAATTCAACTCAGTTCTGACACTGTCTACCCAGAGACAGCACCAGACTCCGCAGGCTGAGGGCTCAGCCCCACAAGACCAGCCCCACGTCAGATGCCCATTGCAAGTCCAGACTGTTACCTGTGCTTCTGACCGTTCGGCTACAAATCAGGGGTTTCCATGACCCTCTCTTTAGGTTTGATTAATTTGCAAGAGCGGCTCACGGGCCAACACTAAATTACTGGTTTATCACAAAAGATACTGAAAGGTATGTGCCAACATCCAGATGAAGAGATACACAGGGTGGGATCCAGAACAAAGTAGCTTCTGTCCCGAGGGAGCTTGGGGCCTCACACAGTGGCACGTGGGAGAGTTCTGGAAGCTCTCTGGACACCTGCCTTTTGGGTTTGACTTTCTTACGCAAGATTTCAGTCCAGGGGCACAACTGATTAGATCATTAGCCGTTGGTGACTGATTCAACCTCCGATCAGAGGGACAGAAAGTCCCACTCTTCTATTTGTGGTTGGTTCCCCTGGAGACAAGCGCCTCCCCCACCGTTAGGGGATTTCCAAAAGTCACCTGATTAACATAAACTCAGCGGCGGTTGAAAGGGGCTTGGTATGAATGACAAGACACCTTTATGGCTCTGAAGTGATCTCAGGAACCGCGGACCAGAGATCAAATATTGTAACAAAAGATGCTCTTTTGTTAAGGAAAACAAGCAACATAATAACAAGATGCTCTTGTTGTTAAGGAAATTCCAAGGGTTTTGGATGCTGTGAGCCTAGAACTCTGGGCCAAATCTGTAACAGTACTTCTTATAAATCTCAGTCTCAAGGAACCTTCTGAAAGTTAATAAATTCTCACATGACAATAATAACAGCTAATCTTTATAGGGTCCTTATGAGGGGCCAGGTACTTGCCAAGCAGTTTGCTTTGACTTTGATGCATAGGTACCACCGGTATCCCCACCTTACGGATGAGGAAATTGAGTCCATGTGAGGTTAAGTGACTCATCAAAGGTCACACAGCTTTAAGAACCCAGCTTTTTAAATGTTATGTGTTTATTTTTATTTTTTAGTTATTTTTTAATTTTTTAACTTTTACTTATTTTTGAGAGGCAGAGAGACACAGAGCACGAGCGGGGGAGGGGCAGAGAGAGATTGAGACCCAGAATCCGAAGCAGACTCCAGGCTCTTAGCTGTCAGCAGAGTCCGATGCCGGGCTTGAACCCGTTAACCGCGAAATCATGACCCGAGCCGAAACTGGATGCTTAACCGACTGAGCCACCCAGGCGCCCCTATTTATTTATTTTTAAAATTTTCTTTATTAAGTAATCTCTATACCCAACATGGGGCTCGAACTTGTGACCTCGAGTTCAAGACTCACATGCTCCTCGGACCGAGCCAGCCAAGCACCCAAGAACCCGGCTTCTAACCACTTACCTGCGTCCCCCCTTCAATGTTCCCTGTGGTGTTAGGAATAACAGCCCTCCCTCTTTCCAGCAGAGAAGCCAGGTTCTCAGGGTGCCTTCTGGAGGCCCCCTGGCGTTCAGATAGGCCTTGGTGGGTTAACAAACTGTGCAACGGTCCTTGAACCCAGGTGAGATGTCCCTAGGGGAATTCTGAGGGTGAGGGCTGGGGTCAGCGGCCAGAGTGAGGATCACCGATGTCGCAGTAATTCCATCTGTACCCACAGGTGGTGGCACCCAGAAAGAAAGCCCGGAGCAAGCAGCAGTTCCTGCCTTTTTTTCCCTGTCATATGAAGCTTCTAAAAATGACAAAGTGATACACGCCTCTCACAGCAATGCATAGCAGTAGATAGAAAAAAGACTGTCATCCCCCTCTACTTGCCTGCCCTCCACCGGAGGGAGCCAGGTTGCCCATGTTCTCCATGTTCCAGCAAACAAAGAACACACACATAGAGGGCTTAAAAAACAAAAAACAAAAAACAAAAAACCCAGGGCACCTGGGTGGCTCAGTCAGTTAAGTGTCTGACTTCGCCTCGGGTCATGATCTCACGGCTCTTGAGTTCAAGCCCCGTGTTCGGCTCTGTGCTGACAGCTCAGAGCCTGAAGCCTGCTTCCGGTTCTGTGTCTCCCTCTCTCTGTGTGCCTTCCCCACTCACACTCTTGAGCTCTCTCTCTCTCTCAAAAATAAACATTAAAAGAAAAAAAAACAAGGGGCAGTGAGGGTGGCAAAGAAAACAAAAAAAAAACCCAGAACTGCTTAATTTCTTTGTTTGGTTGGTTTGGGTTGGTTTTTCTTTTTAAGTTTATTTATTTATTTTGAGAGAGAGAGAGAGACAGCACAGCTGGGGGAGGGGCAGAGAAAGAGAGAGAGAGACAGAGAGAGAGCGAGAATCTCAAGCAGGCCTCATGCGGTCAGCACACAGAGCCCAATGCAGGGCTGGAACCCACAAAACCACGAGATCAAGACCCAAGCAGAAATCAAGAGTCAGACGCTCAACCAACTGAGTCACCTGGGTGTCCCTGGGTTTTGTTTTTAACAAATACGGGGTCATCCTATAACCAGCACTCTGCAACCTTCAGGTTTCCTCCAACTGAATATCACAGTCATCCGTCCAGACTAGTAAACAGTCCATTCTCCTTATTCACGGCAGTTACACTGCAGAAAGTCGCAGAGGACGCCGAATTAGCAGACGGTGAGCCCTTGCTCCTAGGGCAATGCAGGGTGAGGTTCCTGTGAGCCTCTGGGCACAACAGTTTTATTAACCGATCGATACATAACTACATAACCTCGTTTTATGTGTGCTTCTACCTAAAGACATCTTATTTAATAGATATTGCTGCTTCATTAACATTGAACTCTGGGTCAACCGCACTATGACTCATGCCTGAACGAAGCTTATCTATCCTGTCTTTGCTCTGTGAGGCGCGTCACAGCCTTGTGCCTAGCAACACCAGATAGCTCTTCAGCACCAAGCTTGGGGATCCTTTTAAACAGCAAAATCACCCACAAAAGGCATAAAAATGTGGAAAGCGTGGCCCTGAGTAAACTGTCAAAAGACATTTGTTTGCAGAATGAGAGCGGAAACAAGAAAGCAGAGTGTGACCTTGTTGGACCTCAGCCGGGCCCCTGGCGGCCAAGCCACAGGGAAAGAATGGATTTCCTTCTCCCTTCCAGAAGCGTCCGCCTAGAGCCTCTGAGGGTGTGAGGGGTCCCCCAAAGAGCAGCAGAGCCCACAGCACAGCTAAGTGGGGGTCTCCGAGGGAAATGGCCGTAATCCTGGCTCTACCTGTCCAAGCTAGGTGACCTCGAGCAAATCATACTGGGGGGCCCTGGGCCGAGGTCTCCTCACTTACAGAAAGTAATGGCCTCACGGGGAGGGAGTTCGTGAGGTTTAGCCACCGTGACATGCACGATTCCCTACTCAGAGGAGGCTTTGGTGGTGTGCCCACTTCCCCTGAGCTGGCCAGTCCAGCAGCAGGGCAGGTCACGTCAGGATAGGGCCAGAGGAGGTGGCCACGCGCCTTATCTTCCTCTGGCCCAACCTCCTGAATGCGGTGTTCCAGGATTGAGCTGTTCGGCCTGACACTGAGAGGAGTGGTCTGTATTGAGGTCCCTCTGGTCCTGAGGCCGTCACAGCCAGGCCGGACCCCAGTTCAGCCCAGGGCACTGGGTAGGGGTGGGGCAGAGGCTTTACCCCCCTCCCGCCCCCGCACAGACCCACCCATTAGCCCCTTTATTTTATAGAGGGGAAGGCCAGTCACTTAGAATTCTTTTGGCTACAAGCACCAGAAACCTGATTCAAACCAATTTTGGCAGACAATGGGAATTTATTGGCTCATATTGTCAAACTGCAGCAAAGGAAGGGACAACAGGAACCTGATGTCACCGGGGTCTTGTCCAGCCCTTCTCTCTCCTTTCTGCAGATCAGATCAGCTTTGTCTACACTAACAGGTGCATAGCTGAGGTGACTTTAATTGTATACTCACCCACGTTTGAGACCTGACCCTCTCTCTTCTAGCTGCGGCTTAAAAAAGCCCCAAGCAAAGAGTCTGGTGGGTCTCCTGCCTCCCTGAGGGAGGCAGGGGGTGCATACTGGGGTGGGTGGGGGCAGTAACACAGGCCTGCCAGAGCGGTCATAGTGACCTGAGTGCCCCTACCCCCTGAATGTGTATCAACTATGGAAGTAGGTAGTATGTGGGGAGGGAAAATGACGGTCCTTCTTTTTTTCTTTTTTTTGAATTAAAATTTTAAAAAATTGTTAGAGAGAGAGAGTGAGAGAGAGCATGTGAACAGGGGTGGGGGGTAGAGGGAGAGAGAGAGAATCTTAAGCAGGCTCCACACTGTCAGGGCGGAGCCCAACACGGGGCTCGATCCCACGACTGGGGTCGTGACCTGAGCTGAGGTCAAGAGTCGGTCGCTTAACTGGCTGAGTCACTCAGATGCCCCTTTTTTCTTTTTTCTTTTTAAACATTTTTTTAAATGTTTCTTTATTTTTGAGAGACAGAGAGAGACAGAGCACCAGCAGGGGAGGGGCAGAGAGAGAGGGAGACACAGAATCCGAAGCAGGCTCCGGGCCCTGAGCTGTCAGCACGGAGCCAGACGCGGGGCTCGAACTCACCGACAGTGAGATCGTGACCTGAGCTGAAATCGGGTGTTTAACTGACTAAACCACCCTGGCACCCTCTTTTTTTCTTTTTTAAATAAAGGTTTAGGGGCGCCTGGGTGGCGCAGTCGGTTAAGCGTCCGACTTCAGCCAGGTCACGATCTCGCGGTCCGTGAGTTCGAGCCCCGCGTCAGGCTCTGGGCTGATGGCTCAGAGCCTGGAGCCTGTTTCCGATTCTGTGTCTCCCTCTCTCTCTCTGCCCCTCCCCTGTTCATGCTCTGTCTCTCTCTGTCCCAAAAATAAATAAACGTTGAAAAAAAAAAATTAAAAAAATAAATAAAGGTTTAGTTTAATATTTCTGAATAGGTAAGAAGTTCACAGCTCACAATTCAAAAGCTACGACAGAATTGAGGTGAGAATTCTGCCTTGTTCCATGGAGGCATCATGCTGTTAGTTTCTTGCATTTCTGGGGAGGGATGGAGCTTTGGGCACTCCTCCTACGGCTTGCAGGGTGGAGGTGAGGCCACAGCCAGTGTCTGCTGCCCCGATCTAGCCTTGGGGGCCCTTGCTCCCTGGTGGACCCATCCTCCCCTCCCTGGCCCTGTGTGCCCCAGGTGAGTTCTGAGGCCTGGCGACCCTCTGCCACTCCTGACCAGAACTAGAGGATGTCGGCAGCTACCGCCAGGCCCTCCCCTCTCTGCCCTCACCTGCTGGATCTTAGATCCCTGTCCCCGGGTCTTTTCATAGCCCTTCAGACCCAGGACTAGTAGAAGGCTAGAGAACCTTGGCTGGGCGGGCCGGGTCCGCACTCCGCCAGGTATGGGTTACTGAGGGGACCCAACGCGCAATGACCCCCTCATGACACACTGAGTGAAGATGAACCGGAACAGCCAAATTCCACCCATTTAGAGTTGAGAGGCGAGGAGTCCCCACGGTGGCAGGTCTGGGGGGCCATTTTGTTCTCTCTGACTTTTGCATGGGGACACAGTCCTCCTCATGTCCCTGCCTCTCAGACACTAGTCACACTTTAATGGCTTTTGCTTACATCTGGGGGTCACAGAACCTCTCTGCAATCCCAAAGAGAGAGAGAGAGCTCACCCACGTTTTCTCTTCCTGTGGATTCCTGCCCCCTTGCCGAGGGCCCCATGCACGGGGCACATCCCTTGTCTGGAGCCACCAGGCTTCACCAGCAGGCTTCCCGGGTTCCTCTCTCTGACTGGTCCCAGCCTACTCTCCTGCCAGCCCGTGCCCTCTGCTTTCCGAGATGCTGCCGGCCCCTGAGCTGAGGGGGTTCTGGTCCCAGGCCTGGTGCTCCGCAGCTCCTCCCTTTGGCCTCTTGGTTGCTGGGAATAGGGGCAAGGGGCCGGTGTGGCTTGCTGGCAGTTTTTTAAGGGCAGCCAGGCAGCCCCTGCCCTGGATCCTATCCCCGGGACCCCACAGAAATGGATGCAGAACTTGGCCAGAAACATCAATGGAGCACTTGTTGTCCTCAGACCCGGTGCCGGGCCCAGGAGGTCCAAGGCAATGAAGAAACTGTCATGTGGTACTCCCAGGTCCTGGGCCAGGCAGAAGACGACACATGTCACAGGAGACATGCCAATGGGATAGTCCAGGCGTGTCTGCTAGATCTTGTCTGTGGGAGCGTGGCCTCCATTCCCATCATCTTCTCTGTTCCCCCCACGAATTACAGGGGGTAGAAGGCTAAGAACTACATTTCCCAGATGCCCCTGCAGCTAGGATGCTGGTTGGGATTTATATTCTGCCCGCGAGACACACGGAACAGACTTGAGCGGCCAAAGAGGCAGGGGCCATCTTTCCGCGGTCTTAGCACAGACCAGCAAGCTCTGGCTGACAAGACGGTTGTCACAGCCCAACTGGGGTGACAGCCTGCAGTCACGGGCTTCACACTGTGGTGGCAGCAACAGTGGTAGCCTTAGCAACGGCGGCCTCCTTTCCTCTGGAATCTGGCTCCAGATCACAGCTGGGGTGTGTGACCTTGAAGTAAGTCACCTGCTGGGCCACCCCTGCAGCCCTCCCAACCATCCTTACTCACACGTGGGTAAAGCCCTATATCGCATCTCTGTTGCTTTCCGAAATAACCAGACTGTTTCCTAGTTCAGCTTCTGGAATCCGAATGATACAACAGACGTGGAGGTGAAAAACCGTATTCTTACTAGGCAGAGTCATTGGTTCAGAAAGCACATATGGGTTGGGCACCTCCTTTGTGTGGGCACTGGGCTAGGTGCTGGGATATAAGAGGAACCGGACGTGGTCCCTGCCCTCATGGAGCCCTTGGCTGTCGGGGAGGATAAAGTGAAACCACCGTGGCATGTAGGATCCACACCAGGGGTGCAGTGGGAGCCCAGAGGAGGGTCCTCGCATCAAGCAACGTTTGGTTTCCGAGAACAGAGACCGTTCCAGACATTGTAATGTGGAAGAGACTCAGTACAGGAAATTAAGTACTTTGGAAGGTACATCCAAGTCTTTGGAAGGGCTGGATGATGGGCTCTCAGCTGGGCCTCCAGGACGATTTCTAGAACTTGGCCCTCTAGCAAAGCGACCACATCTGCTATAGTCATGGCCCTGCCTGGAACTGTGGACTTTGCATCCGTTCGGTGCTCCGAGTGATGTGGGAGAGCTGGCGTGGAGGCAGCAGTGTGTCTGGTGGCCCTGGGCATGTTGTCCTCACAGATGAGAATGCCCATGGTCCCTTCTCACGCTTCCTGAAACCATCAGGTTTGGATCGCCCCTATTGGCTGAGCCCCGTTCATTGACATTCAGTCTCTCTCAAGCCTGATTGGTCCATGGCTGCCTTGGCTCAGTACCTGCCCGGGGGTCCAGCCAGTTGTGGCCAGGGAAGCATTGCCAGGTCCCCGGGGAGTGCGGTGTGACAGGCTCCAGTGAGCCTCCTGGCAAGACCCCATGGCTGCTGACCCCACCAGATGCCAACTTCCGCTGCTTCCCTGCTTTATGCTCAGACGGTAATGATTACGTGGGCACCACTAACTTCTGCCACCCGAAGGTCTTTCTGGAACAAAGCAGGAATAAATAAATAACCAGACCAATCCAAACTGATTGGTACTTTGCAATGACCAAAACTGTCCATCATTTTTCCTGAAGGGTAAGAGACAGAATCTCTGCCTGTCAGAACCCTGCCGGTGAAATGCCAAATGCAAGTTACTTCCTTCCAGATGCAGGGTGCTGGAGATGGTCCCCTCCCTGCATGTAAACACCTGTTGTTGGAGTCTTGCTCTCATTTTTTCCCATGTGAACCAATGACTCAATCCTTTTTTGTCCCTGGGATGGGGTGTGGTCTGTGCCCTTTTAACCGGAGAGCAAGACCATGTCTACACTTCTTGGTACTTAGAGTTTAGCTCAATGTACTCCACAAAGGAAATGTCTCTGCAAAAGAGAAATATGCATTTCTTTTCCTCCTACAGCATATGTTTAAATGTTTATTTATTTTTGAGAGAGGGCGGGAGGGGCAGAGAGAGAGGGGGACAGAGGATCTGTGCTGAGAGCAGAGAGCCCGATGCCGGGCTTGAACTCACATCGACCCGAGCCGATGAGATCATGACCTGAGCTGAAGTCGGATGCCTCACCGACTGAGCCACCCAGGCACCCGGAAGCCCACGTTTTAGAGCCGAAAACCTTTTGTGACAAACAAATGGCAAGAAACCTATTTACCATCTCTGCGGGCCGTCCAGAGCTCATCCCAAAAAGGACATTGCTCGCCAGGCTGGGCCTGGCTAGGATCGGATTTAAAGGACAGGCGATTCACAATTTTGCAGCTGGCAAAACAGGCCACAAGGCTCTGACCGGGGCTTGGAGCCCAAGGATATTGCTCCTTTCAGAACCGATGCTTCCGCGCTGCTGTCTGGAAGGACAGCCTACACTGATAACATCACCCCCAGGATGGGTCCTCGTGTGCAACTGTCCATCCCTACGGGGACTTTTTTTCCCAGTAGTTTGTAGAAATGTCAATTTCAGAAACTGACACTTGTTTCATAACCAAAATATGTGTAAGCATGCAAGAGCGTATCGGAGAAGGCAGTTCAATATCTTTCGTCTTTCTGGTCACATACACATGTGGATTGAGATTCTTGAGGATGATTAACATCAAAATTTTATTTTATTTTATTTTATTTTATTTTATTTTATTTTATTTTATTTTATTTTATTTTTTAAAGTGTATTTATTTGTCTTGAGGAAGAGAGAGAGCACAAGCAGGGAAGGGGCAGAGAGAGAGGGAGAGAGAGAATCTCAATCAGGCTCTGCAGGGCCTGAATCCATGAACGGTGAGATTATGACCCGAGCCGAAATCAAGAGTCAGATGTTTAAGCAACTGAGCCACCCAGGCAGCCCATACCATCAAAATTTTAAATTTCTTTTAATGTTTATTTATTTTTGAGCGAGAGAGAGACAGAGCACGAGCAGGGGAGGGGCGGAGATTATTTTGAAATTTTATACGTGAAATTAAAATGTGTGATATATTCAAGGTGCATTTGATATACCAATTCTGTATTATATAGTAATATGTAGTTGTATATATTATAATTATAATTAGGACGTGAGAGTTTTCAATTTATGTAGAAATGTATCCAGTTTTTGTTTAAGATCCTTCCCTGGGTCAGAGACACCTCCGGTATCGTAAATAATGGTGGAGGTAAGGTGGAATCACGATTTGCAAACTGCCGAGCACGCTGCAAATTAAGTGTCTTATGTATAGCCTCGTCTCATCTTGGGAAATTTACTTCAGCAAAATTTAGCTGAAGACTTAAAAAAAAAAAAAAGTTCAATCATTTGTTCAGCAAATATTTAGCGAGCACTTAATCAGTGAGAGCTCTTTCCATCACAAGTGACAGAAAATCCAACCCAAACTAACTGAAGCAAAAAGAGATTCTTGCCAATTGGAGATGTCATCATTCACGGCTGTTTGATGATATGGAGGAAATACTGTTCATTTTTTGGAGGAATGCCTGATCGGCTCCGGGGGCCCAGAGCACCTCAGCCCTTGGCCAGGAGCCAGGGAGGGACACGGGCGGTAGGGAATGACAAATGCCTGCTTCTGTGTCCCAGGTTCCATGCTAGGACACAAACATGGACGGGGTACAGTCTCTTCCTGTCAGGGAGCTTCTCATCCACAAAAACAATGGTTTACTTTTCCATCAATTTCTTTTTTTTTTTTTTTTCCTGCCCTTCAACGACACAGGTTTGATGTAACCACGTATCCCCCTGGACTATGAAGCTTGTTGTGGAAACAGCCTATCATTCTCATCCCGGATTTCATATATGCCAGTTTGATCCCATCTGTGGTAGATGGAGACCCAGCATGGCACGACCTGCCCCCAAACGAGCCCTCCTGTTGCCACGTGTTTCTGCGAGAGACAGCTCCGAAGAGATGGGCGCCTTCTGCCTCCGGAAGCCGGGTCAGGCAGGTCTGGTTACTTCCGGGACGAGTGGCCTGGAGGTGTTCAGCCCTGGCACAATTTTTACAGAGGCGCTGACACAGAAGAATCATATCTTACATTTTTTTGAGCGATTACTCGGGGCGGGCATCATTCTCAACACTTTGCACCTAGAACGAATTTCACCCTCACAGCAACTCCGTGGGGCTGGGGCTGTAAGTGCCCCATTTCACAGATGAGGAAACTAACAAACTGCAAAAAAAAAAAAAAAAAAAAAAAATTTAGTTAAAAGACCCCGCCCCCTTTTCCTTAGCCTGGTCCCCTTGAAGTTCCCTTCCAGGGAGGGGGGTCCCAGTTGGTCAAGCACAAAGGAGGAAGTCTCCTGAAAAGCATGCTGTTTTCTGACAGGTATCGGAGGGGCAGATATTAGTGTGACCTGGGATCTTATTTCAGTCACTCTGGCGTGAGTCAGCAGCAAACCAATGATCAGCGTTGGGCTTTCTTTCCAAACTTGTCTTGCCTCTGGGGGGTTCAGTGGGCTTGCAGAAGGGCCTGGTGGGTTTGGACACATCTCGTGCTTGGGTTCTGGTCCAGGCCCCCTACTCACCGTGCGATTTTTGGATAATTGAGTCAACCTCACATTTGTTACCTTTGTTGCATTTGTTGCCTCAGTTTCCTCAACAGTAAAAGGGGAAGTAACAGAACCTCTCTCTATCCTAGGGTCAGGGCGAAGATTAATTTAGTTGACTGTATGAGCCTTTAAAACAGGACCCGGCAGCTAGTCAGTGCTGGTTGTTACTACTAAGCTCCAGCCAGGCCCCGGAATAGGACATACGATGAGACACAAGGTCGGTCTTTGTGGGACTTTACAGCAGTGGAAGGGGAGATTTTTTCAAAAATCAGCGTTTGTTCCAATGAGGCTCATGCTTTGCAAGAAAGTACACAGTGTTTTCATTAGGAAGGGGCTTCTAATGAACTTGGTCTTCTGCCATGTGGGAAGAGACATCCAGGAAATTGTGGGGAAACGTATCTGGTTTTTCAGGTATTACCAGCAGGATGGACTTTTCTAGAAGGATGTGACAGAGCTCCCAGGAAAGGAGAGAGGAAGGAGGAACTGGGCTCAGAAGCCTGGAAATGGAGCAGCCCAGCGGGAAGTGCTCATGCCTCCCTGTACCCTCCCTCACCAGGAATCACTGTCAACTATTTTGGCCCTGCCGAAGATTTTACTTCTGGGACGAGGGCGCCAGACTGGCCTGAACTAGCCTGGTGAGAGGGGCAGGCATCTTGATGGACATTTCCTGGCACTGAACCTAAAGGGAGGGTTGTTCTCCCAGTGGATACGACACAGACCCAACAATAGCATCCCGTGGAAATGACATTCAGGCCAGGGGCTGGTTCTTAGCTTTTTTGTGTGCCATAGACATCTTCTTAGAATAATGCTGTTTATTTATTTATTTATTTATTTATAAACTTTTTTTTTCATTTTTTAAAATTTACACCCAAGTTCGTTAGCATATAGTGCAACAATGATTTCAAGAGTAGATTCCTTAGTGCCCCTTACCCATTAGCCCATCCCTCCTCCCACACCCCCTCCAGTAACCCTCTGTTTGTTCTCCATATTTATGAATCGCTTATGTTTTTGTCCCCCTCCCTGTTTTTATATTATTTTTGTTTCCCTTCCCTTATGTTCATCTGTTTTGTCTCTTCAAGGCCTCGTATGAGTGAAGTCATATGACACTTGTCTTTCTCTGACTAATTTCGCTCAGCATAATACCCTCCAGTTCCATCCACGTAGTTGCAAATGGCAAGATTTCATTCTTTTTGACTGCTGAGTAATACTCCATTGTATGTGTGTGTGTGTGTGTGTGTGTGTGTGTGTGTGTGTATATATATATATATATATATATATATATCTTCTTTATCCATTCATCCCTCAATGGACATTTTGGCTCTTTCCATACTTTGACTATTGTCGATAGCGCTGCTATAAACATGGGGGTGCATGTGTCCCTTTGAGACAGCACACCTGTATCCCTTGGATAAACACCCAGTAGGGCAATTGCTGGGTCATAGGGTAGTTCTATTTTTCATTTTTTGAGGAACCTCCATGCTTTTTTCCAGAGTGGCTGCACCAGCTTGCATTCCCATCTTTCTTTAAAAAAAAATGTTTATTTTTGAGAAAGAAAGTGGGGGGCGGGGAGGAGCAGAGAGAGAGAGAGGAGAGGGTATAGAGGATCCGAAGGGGGCTCTGCACTGACAGCTTGATCCAGGGCTTGAACTCACTAACAGTGAGATCATGACCTGAGGCGAAATTACATGCTCAACTGACTGAGCCACCCAGGCACCCCAGAATAATGTTTTTAAATGCATAAAACATAGAGGATTGGAAAGGAAACCAAAGATAATGAAATATTACAGTAGGTAATTAACGGCGGGTGGGTGGCTCGGTCGGTTGAGCATCCAACTCATGATTTCAGCTCAGGTCATGATCCCAGGGTGGTGGGATTGAGCCCTGTGACAGGCTCTGCACTGAGTGTGGAGCCTGCTTGGGATTCTCTCTCCCCCTCTCTCTCTTTGTCTTTCGCTGCCCCCCCCTTCCCCCCGCCCCAGCCTGCTCTTTCTCAACGATAAATAAATAAATAGGTAGGTAGGTAGATAATATGTACTTCTTTATTAACTCATTTAAATGACAGGATCTAGCAGGGGCCTTGGGACACTGTTATTTTGATGTACAGATGAGTGTAAACAATAGTTTGAAAAATCTGCAACTCTTGGGAACAAAGTCCCAGGTATTGCTACTACTGCTGTGGCTGGCCGCCTAACCTCACATGGGAAGGAGAAGCTAATTTCAGGAGGAGACTAGCAGAAATCATCCAAGTATTTCCCCCACTCAGGGACTCCCTGATTTAAGCAGAGGTCCTCTCTTGGTATTTTGCAAAAATGTTAACAGTACAAGATTAAGTGGAAACAACAACAACAAACAGATTATATAAAATAATGGGTTTTCAGTTGATTTTTTTTTTTTTTTGCCAAAAGAAAAACAGAACAAACATTTGTGTGTATACGAAATGCACCCAGAACCGTATGTGAAAAATATTTCATAAAGAAAAGGGGAAATGTGTGGAAAAATCAAGGCTCAATGCTGCCTTCCCACGCCTTGGCTTGGGCTTCTCGCTGCCTCTCTGGGGGCAACAGGGGGTGGAGGGGCCCACCAGGCCAGGAGTGTGTTTCCTTGGGTATCTCCCCACCCTACCCCTGAAAAACACCCAATCGGTTTGTCCAATCAGTTCATGGTGTCCTGGCCCGTGCACCGGCTGGAAGGCGGAGACCGACTTTCAGCGAGGCCTGAATTTTGTCCCTAATCAGCTCTGTGAGCTCAGGTTGACCTCGTATCTCTCTCGATCTCAAATCCGCGCAGCTGGGGCTCAGGCTCTTGTTATTCACGTGGGTCTTATTCCGCCAGGTACTTTACAGTCTCCACCACGGACGAAGGAGCATCGAAAGCAGAGCTGTCGCGGCCCCAGGAGCAAGAGGAGGTGGACACGGCGGCCAGAGACCGCAAAGGCTGGAAGGCTCTCCAGCCCGGAGGGAGCCGCAGGCACTTGGCCGGGGGCTTGTGACCGATGGGCAGATTCGGGTTCCACGATAAGGGAGCACTTTTACCCATCAGGATGGCCCAGGATGAAGACGGAAAGCGCGGGGCTGGGGACGGAAGCACCTTCCTTTCAGTTGAGAAGCCCTGTCATTCCGGCGAATCAATCGACTGTAAACTGGGATTTCCGCAAAGGATGCCCCGCGCTCTCCCCTCTCCTACACCTGCGTGAGGGTACCCGCGGGTCGTGCATTTTAGAAAGGTGTCCCCCCCTCCCGGGAGGCGTAGGCGAGCAACGTCACAGGGACGGGTGGGAGGGAGCAGTTACTTCCGAGGGTCGGGGCGATCCCAGTTTTCAGTGTGTGGTGGAAACAGGCGACAACATTTCAGGTTGTCCCGATGCTACCTTCCTAAGGAGGCGAAGAATTAACCAAAAATTGTTAGCACACCCGCTGCGACCGCGGCAGGACTCGAACCTGCAATCTTCTGATCCGAAGTCAGACGCCTTATCCATTAGGCCACGCGGCCGCCCGACGCCTGGTGCTCTTTGGACAATCTAAAAAGTAATACTACCGCCCTCCAGCTTGCTTGGGACCAACCCATTTGTTTCTTGGGCAGGGGAGGTTGGACTTTGGCTCCCAGAGTTCTGCAGGGAGAGCCCACCCGGAAGTCTCCGTCTCCCCCCTGCGGGCGGACCGGTCCACTTGCGGCCCTCCTATTGGTCGCGCCGGGAGTCTCCCGCCTGCCTCTCGGGTAGCCGCGGGACGGAGCGGGGCGCAGACGGGAAGTTGCGGCTGCCAGCGAGGCGGACCGGTCGGATGGAGGCCACACGCCACCCCGAGGCTGCGTAGGCCGCGCGGAGGGAGACGCCGCTCCGTCGGCCTGGGGTCGGGAGCCGCGGCCCGGGAAGCACCGGACGGACAGAGGTTTCCGGCGGGTTCGGCCCGGGGGAGGCCGGGTCGCTGAGCGGCGGCGCAGCCCCTCCCTCTCCAGGCAGGGAGCGAGGCCCCGAGCTGGGCGGAGGCTCGTCCCAGGGCGCACCGCGGCGCCGCCGCCGGGCACGGGCACGGCCGGCCGGCCGGGCGCTCGGGGGCCGCCGCCCCCTGCGGGGCGCCCTCGGCCGGCTGGGCCACGGCCCGGGCGTGGGTGGGGGCTCCGGGGGACGGCTGCCCGCCCTGCGGGTTCGAATCCGGGGCCTGGCACCTGGCAGCGCTAGGCCCTCGGGCCGCGGCAGTCGCGGTAATGGCAGCCACCGTTTGCCGACGGCCGCGCCTCGCGACTTGTTCGCCCTGTGTCACCCAAACAGCGGTCCCGTGTGACAGGTAGAATCCGTAACCCCATTTTACAGAGTAGGAGATTGGGGCCTTAGGGAGCTTGCCCAAGGTCACGCATCTCCTAACGGCCAGAGCCGGGATTCAAACCCGCCGCGTCCTCCTCCAGGACCGTCACTCGTAGCCACTGCCTTCACTTCCCCCAAGTTCACTGATGAACCCGCTGGAAGCTCAGTTTCCTCAGGAGGGGTATTGATGATTCCCGTGGTTGTCTGGGGCTTCACTCAGAAACTGTCCCTAAAAGCTCTTGGCCCGCTGCCCCGGACGCAGGAAGTGCCCAGGGAGCGACGGCTCGTCACCTAACACGAAATGCCTTGGGTCCAAAATAACACTTTGTGTCGTCTGTCTCCTTCAGGATTTGTGGGTGGAAGGCAGGCATGGTCAGACCCATTTCACTGACTGGAACGCAGAGACAGGACGTGTCTCTCTCCACGTCTTTCGGCCAGTAAAAGCAGCCAAGCTGGAGCCCAAAGCCCGGTGTCCTGACTCCCAGCGGGGGGCTCCCTGCACCAACCATGAGCCGCCTGCTCTGGAAGAAGGTGGCCGGCGCCACCACCGTCGGGCCAGGGCCAGTTCCAGCTCCCGGGCGCTGGGGCTCCGGCTCCGGCCCCGCCCCCGTCCCCAGCGACGGGCCGCCGCCGCCGCGGCCGCAGCAAGTGCCATCCTCGGAGGGCGGGCAGCAGCGGCACAACCCGTTGCACATCCAGATGCTCTCGAGAGGGCTTCACGAGCAAATCTTCGGGCGCGGCGCGGAGAAGCCCGGCGAGGCCGCGGTGCGCCGCAGCGTCGAGCACCTGCAGAGGCACGGGCTCTGGGGGCAGCCGGCCACGCCCTTGCCGGACGTGGAGCTGCGCCTGCCGCCCCTCTACGGGGGCAGCCTGGACCAGCACTTCCGCCTCCTGGCCCAGAAGCAGAGCCTGCCCTACCTGGAGGCGGCCAACTCGTTATTGCGGGCCCGGCTGCCCCCCCGGCCCCCGAGCTGGGCCTGGGCGGAGGGCTGGACCCGGTACGGCCCCGCGGGGGAGGCCGTACCCGTGGCCATCCCCGAGGAGCGGGCCCTGGTGTTCGACGTGGAGGTCTGCTTGGCAGAGGGAACCTGCCCCACGCTGGCGGTGGCCATATCCCCCTCGGCCTGGTAAGCAGGGGCTGGGCTCGGGTGGGGACTTCAGCTCACGTGGGGGGCCCAGCTTAATAGTTTGGCTCAGTGAACGTTTATTGAACTCCCACTGTGTGCCAGGCGGGTGCTCTTCTAGGGACTGCGGATTCCTTGGTGAACTCAAAGAGGCCTGACCCTAGCTTTCACAGAGCTTCCATTTTGGCGGGAAGTTACAGGCAGGAAACAGACTCCCAGGCAGATGTCAGGTGGTGATAGGGGCCATGTGGAGAATGTCAGTAGACCGTTGTACTTGGGACTGGCGGGGAGAGCACTTGTGGTTACCATGATTTGGTGCCTTTCCCCCCCTCCCCTCATAGCTTCCTGAGAAGTTAGTCCAACGTATTTAAACAGCATTTCTGTCTGCGGACGCTATTGGTTATTGTGGGCAGGAGAACTCTCCCTTTTGTGGGACTGTCCCAGGAGGTATAAGACATTTGGCGTCCCCAGCCGCTCTCTTAAATACCAGAGCGAGTATCCTGGCAAGTCACAAATGTACTCCACCCCGAGGCAGCAACCCCCCGCCCCCCACCGTCCCCAGTTGAGAAACATTGCTTCTTTCCCCCAGCCTCCCAAGCAGGCATTTTGGTCCCCAAAAGGTATATCCAAATCTCTCTTCTTTTGAAATAACTTTCTAAGTGCTACCCACGTTTCTTTTTCAAACAATGATGGCAGTCCTGTTTCTCCCCTTTTTTATTCTTCATTCCAGGATTAAAATACTATTTACAACCTTAAAGCTTTCAGGCATGGCCAGCAAAAAAGTTAGCAGTTTCTTTATTCCTATTGGAAGCTACATCTTTGTAAAGAAAGCTGCGAAATGTTAAATATGCAGTTGAAAATGGTGAAAACATGGCTAAATAGATAAGGTAGGCATTAATGGCTGCAAAGAGCGAAACTAGATTCCGCATTGATTTAGTTCCAGTGAAGATGAGTCTCTCAGTGCTTATATGTAACTCGGTCAAGATAGAGGGAATGCGCCCATCGTTTCAGAAGGTAAAGCAGGCCATGGTGGCAGAAGGAGAGTTAGGAACCCAGTGGCAAGAAAGACTTGTCTTTTGATCTCTTGGTCCTTTTTGGCCATTCTACCTGAAGTCCCCTTTTCTCTTCCTCCTCCTTCCTCTCCCTGCCCTTCCCGTCCACCTCTCGTCTTCATCCCGTTGCTGCCAGGGGTGCCAGGGGCACTGCCGAGGCCTGGGCGCATCTGGGGACCTGCCTCCTGGGAGCCTGGCTATGGTGGGGAGCAGGGTTACCAGCTGGGGGCCCTCATAGCAGTCCGCTTCGCACTTGGGCATGTCCCCGCCCCATAGCTGTGTAACACCAAGTTCCAGAACAGCCGGAAACTTTGGGGGGGGTGGGATCGGTGGGGGGCTTAGACATCCCATAGGGCAGCTTCCCAGGGCCGCCGGTAAGGACCGTGGTCATCAGCCAAGAGGGGCATCACACGGGTGTCAGCCTTTATCTGAGATTCATAGGAGAAGCGTAGAGTATTAATGACATTGATCTGACTCATCTTAAATTTTCCGAAGGTGTTTGCATTTTGGCTTTCTTTCTTTCTTTCTTTTTTTAATCATAAATTTATAGTAAGACCGCTCTCGTGCACAGCCGCAGACCCGGATCTTGGCACCAGCATGACTTTTTATTGCTACTAGAGTTCCTGTCCTCACCATAGCCTCGAATATTTGACATCTTCTAGCCTTTTCTTCAGGGGTGTTTTCAAGGGCTTTGAAAGCGGGGAGGAGGTTTCAGCCTGCGCCCCAGCGTATCAGCAGCAGTTGGAGTGTGAGTTAGATTTCAGCAGGTTGAAAACTAGGAATCTGTTTCTGCCAGTAGCCCCCTCCTCTTAAGAAGCAGTTTCATGTTTGTTGAAACTGTTGAGGCAGATGGCCCCCGTCCCCCGCCCCAACCCCTGCAGAGGGTTGTAGGAAGCTCCTTTGCACCTGTGCTGGCCACACGCGGCCTGGCCTGGTCACCACTTTGACGTTGACTGGCTCTGATCCGTTGGCATGATCTGTCGTTCACAGGCTTTTCTTCAGTGGCCATTTCCGCACGCTTAGCCCCGCGGATCTTGAGCGCACTCCAGCCTTCCCCCACCCACTTCGCCCCCCCCCATCCTGAATTGGGGTCCTCAGTCCCTCCCGGCCCCGCCCCCGCACACGAGCACACGGTCCTTCCATTGCACAGCACCGCCCACAAGATGTGGGATTCGGTCTGTCCTTCAGAATCTGTCCAGCCATTAGGTGATTCATCCTGTACATGTGCAGCATTTGCTTTTGGTTTTTTGTTTGTTTTCTTTTTTTGCCACTTTCAACTAAAAAAACATTTTTCCACTTTGGATTCTGTTGTAATTGTCTCTCTCCTTCGCTAGCATTTTGAACACCTGCTGTCTTGTGCTTAGAGACCTGAGGGGTTGACAGCGTTCATAAACAGCACAGACTTTGTGAACACTGGACCTAGCAAGCGCCTTGATGGCCCGGGCTGGATGCCAGTGTTGGACACCCAGTACTGTGGCACTTAGTTCCGTTTTTATCCGTGGAAGTGAAAAGTAAAGGTTTTATAACCTCCCTCCCACACACCCACCTGACCTCCGGCTCTGTGAGGGTCAGGAGCACCCCTTGGTCTTCCTGGTGTCCCAGCCGCTAGTGCAGGACCTGGCGTGTGGCGGTTGGTGCGCGGTGGGTGTTGTGGGGCGGGAGTTGAATGCCTCTGTGCCGAACCCGTCTGCCTCTCACCTCCCTCAGGTATTCCTGGTGCAGCCGGCGGCTGGTGGAAGAGCGTTACTCTTGGACCAGCCAGCTGTCGCCGGCTGACCTCATTCCTCTGGAGGTCTCTGCCAGCGCCGGCGGCCCCACCCAGCGGGACTGGCAGGAGCAGTTGGTGGTGGGGCACAACGTTTGCTTTGATCGCGCCCATATCAGGGAGCAGTACCTGATCCAGGTAAGGTTCCTGGGGCCAGCTGGAGGTTCTGGCGTGGGGTGGCCCCAGACCTCTGATCTCAGTGGCTAGGGAAGACGTTGCTCTTCTTGTAGCAGCTCAGGGCCTCCTGTTGACCAGCCTTGCCCCTGGTCCTTGTGCCCAGGACTCGCCTGGTACAGGACCTGAGTCGTCACAGACTACTAACATGTCTTGTCTCTGTGTGGCGTTTTAGAGCTTCGTGTGGGTCTTTGGCCACACAGCCTGGGCTCACATCCTGCCTCAGCCAGGGACCAGCAGTGTGAGCGCCTTAACATCCTCAGTTTCCTTATCTGTGAAAAGAGAGATTAGATAGAGGCTCCTTAGAGCCTCGGTTTCGTTCTCTGTCAAAAAAGGAAGCTAGCAGAAGCTGCCTTGTAGTATCTCTGGGGAGGTTTGAACAGTGCGCACGTCAGACACTCAGAACCACGCCCGGTGGGTGCTTGTGGCATCCTGAATTTTATGACAGGTGTCCTTTCATCGCCTCCTCACAACCACCCCAGGAGAAAGGGCAGGCGAGAGCAGCCTTGGCTTATAGCCGAGGCTCACACAGCCTTGTGAGTAGCAGGGCTGGGCCAGGGACTGAGCCTGGGAGCTCGGAAGGCCTCGTTTTGGACACTCTGTTCCCAAGGCGGCCCTCAGAGCTGTTGCTGGAGGCCGGGGAGGACTTGAGTGTTGGGACTGAGCCAGGCCCGCACCTGCAGGGGTGGCTCGGATTTGGGAGGGCAGGCCCGTCACAGTCGGAGGGAGAAGCACGAGCACGCGTGAGCTGGTCTTCAGCGTCGGAAGGCCTTGTGACCGGAGGAGGCCGAGGTGGGGCTGGTGGGTTGGCGGCACCGAAGCAGGGCTGGAGTGGCCCCAGCCGCAGCCCCTCTCCTCCTCAGGGTTCCCGCATGCGCTTTCTGGACACCATGAGCATGCACATGGCCATCTCGGGGCTCAGCGGCTTCCAGCGCAGTCTGTGGATGGCAGCCAAACAGGGCAAGCGCAAGGCCCGGCACCCCACGCAGCGAGGCCAGAAGTCCCAAAACAAAGCCAGCGGCCCAGTGGTGAGAGCTCGCTGCCGGAGGCCAGAGCGGGGCGCTTGGGACCGTCTCGGCAGCCTGCCTGCCTGCCTGTCTGTCCTGAGGCCAGGCTGATGTGCTGTATCCCTTGCTCCGGGCCCCCAACCCTAGATCTCAGCCTGGGACTGGCTGGACATCAGCAGTGTCAATAACCTGGCAGACGTGCACAGCCTCTACGTGGGGGGGCCTCCCTTAGAGAAGGAGCCTCGAGAGCTGTTTGTCAAGGGTAGCATGAAGGACGTCCGTGAGAACTTCCAGGTATGGCGTTGGAGCGGGGCTCTGGGGAGGTGGGTGTGGCAGACCCTAGCCGACCCGACCCCGGGGAGGATAGCTGCCAGACCTGACCCTGAGACCTGGCGATGGTAGTGGGATGGCTGCCCACCCAGCGCCTTCCTGTCGCCTGTGCCAGGACCTGATGCAGTACTGTGCCCAGGACGTGTGGGCCACCTATGAGGTTTTCCAGCAGCAGCTACCACTCTTCTTGGAGAGGTGAGGGGGGGCCCCGGTGAGAACCCTGGGGGTCAGCAGGTTCCCGGTACCTGGGTCCTCTGTCTTCAGGTGGTGCTGGGTCTTTCTCAGGCTGTGGACCTTGGCCTTTCCGGGTTGCGAGAATGGAGCTACTCAGTGTATTGGTGGCCACCTGAGTCCTGGGCTCTGGGTTTCTACAGAGGCCTGCAGGGGAGGGCCGAGGGCTGTGCCCGAGTTTCACATGCCTGGTCCTGGGTAATTCAGCGCCCTCTCCGTACCCAGATCCTGAGCCGGCCATCTGAATCCTTCACATTCATCATGGTCATGTTTGCTAGTGAGTCACTCTTACGGTGTGGCCAGTCACAAGTGTCACCTAGCCTGGCTCAAATCTTGACTGTCCTAACTCGTTTGCCCTTGGGCAAGTCACTAGGTTTCTCTGAGCCTCAGTGTGTCCGTCTGTGAAGCACACACAGACAGTACCGGACTACCCCAGTTGTGAGCACAGCGCCTGGCACTTAGCTGTTATTCAGGGGGTGGCAGCCATTTTCACGTTTGGATCTGTAATTCCCGTGTTACCCCCGAGGATGGGGTTACCCCTATGTCTATCCAGCTTATGGATATAGGAACTGAGGCTCAGAGAGGTGAAGCGACTTGCCCACTGTCTCACGGCTATGACGTAGTCAAGCTGGAGTCGAGAGCCTGGTCTCGCTTAAGAGCTGTGCCACGTGGGTGGCTGGGCTGCGGCTTTCCGGACTGGCTCAGGTATTGGGGCCCAAGCCCGCTTTGTTGTGGTCATTGATGACCACCCTGGCGTTTGCCCCCCAGGTGTCCCCACCCAGTGACCCTGGCCGGCATGCTGGAGATGGGTGTCTCCTACCTGCCTGTCAACCAGAACTGGGAGCGGTACCTGGCCGAGGCACAGAGCACCTACGAGGAGCTCCAGCGGGAGATGAAGAAGTCACTGATGGACCTGGCCGACGACGCCTGCCAGCTGCTCTCAGGAGAGAGGTAGCCAGGCCTTGGGAGGGCAGGACCTAGGGGTGCGTGGGCCGGCCAGAGGCCTGCCTTAGCTTGGCCATCCCCTGCCCTGGTGGCCTGGCTCTGCAGGTACAAAGAAGACCCTTGGCTCTGGGACCTGGAGTGGGGCCTGCAGGAGTTTAAACAGAAGAAGGTGAAGCAGGTGAAGAGGAAGGAGCCAGTTGCAGCCAGCCAGTTGCCCACCGAGGGGGCTGGGGCCCCTGGGGATCCCAAGGACCAGGAAGGTGGGGAAGCACCGGCGGGAGGTGGGGGCAGAGGTGGTCCCTGGGGAGGTCCTGGGCCCCAGGGGGCCATCGGAAGGGGCAGCTTCAGCCTTCCGGGGAGGAGTCGGCCGGGCAGGTCTTCTTGAGAGCCTCTTCCCCCCCGGGCCTGATCGTCCTGCCCACCCCGTGCAGACCCCGGCCCCCCCAGTGAGGAGGAGGAGGCTCAGCGAGATGTCACGGCCCGCGCCTGCTTGGAGCATCTGAAGGGGACCGCAGAGATCCTGCCCAAGCGCCCCCAGCACCTTCCTGGACACCCTGGGTGAGTCCTGTCCCCTCCCGTTAGGCCTCCCGTGTTCCGGGCCCCAGCACAGAGGTGGTGTGCGTGTGGGCCCTTCCTGCCTGGCTGCCATCCGTTCTGCTGTCTTCCAGTCCTCCTGGCGTCTGCTCCCTCTGACCCCCGGCTCCCTGGTCCCACTCAGTACCAGTACACTGAACACCTGCCGTGTGCCGGGCCCACGGCAGCCACTGCACAGATAGGAACACGGCTCCTTTCCAGGAGCTCCTTCTAGGAGGAGCCAGGTGTGACGACCGGCCAGTGCAGCCGGTCTTTGTAACCACGATGAGGAGGAGGAGTGAGCAGGATTGAGGCAGTACCTAATTCTCTCTGGGGAAATCAAGGCTTCCTTGAGGAGGTGATTTTTTATCTGTGCCTCATCGACTGGCAGAAATGAGAAAATGGGCGGCCAGGGCGAACAGCGGGGTGCTGACTCGGCACCTGCGTGACCCGGGGTGTGTCGTCTTGGGCGGGGTGCCTCACCGCCTTGTGCTGGCCGTCGTGAACTGTGTGTGAGAGGCGGAGCTTGGGAGGCCCTGGCGGGTCTCTAGAGCAGCGGTGGAGACAGATGTGCTGTCTCCTCTGGCCTGTCACCCTGTACGAAATGGAGCTTGGGAGGGAGCCCAGTCCTGGGCCATGCTTCTGGGCCTGACGTAGGATCTTTCTCTTCAGATATTTGAAATATTCTAGGGGACTTCGTGGGGCCCTGGCTCATTCGGTGACTATAAACTGAAGTCATCAGAAAGCCCAGGGGGCTTTAGAGGATGGGTGGGTCAGGCCACAGGAGAAGGAACCCGGGTTGCAGTCCCGTGCTGTCCTCCCCCCACCACTGTGACACTGCTCTCTTCTGGCGGGGCGTAGGTGGTACCGGAAGCTCTGCCCCCGGTTAGATGACCCTGCATGGACCCCGGGCCCTAGCCTCCTCAGCCTGCAGATGCGGGTCACTCCCAAACTCATGGCGATGACCTGGGATGGCTTTCCTCTGCACTTCTCGGAGCGGCATGGCTGGGGGTACCTGGTGCCCGGGCGGCGGGACAACTTGGCTAAGGCACCGGCGGAAGCTGCCCTGGCATCAGCTGGGGTGGCCTGCCCCTACAGGTGAGGCTTAGGCTCAGGGCAGGAAGGGGCGGAGCCTAAGGACCCTTTCCTCCTGCTGAACAACGCAAGCCCAGCTCGGGCTAGTGGGAAGAGCTGGGGTCTGAGAGTCTGGGTTCTTTTTTCCGTGGCTGCCCTTTCCACCCGGGCCTTGGCGCCCTGTGGAGGTTTAACGCCCTGCCCTTGGGTCTTGCCGGACCCCAGCTGCCTTCACAGGAACATCAGAGCAGGGGCCGTCAGAAGCAGCAGGGCAGACGGGCTTGAGCGTAAGGTACTGAGCGCTAGCGATGTTCTGTGTTCGTAAACCTTTTGTTGCGGTGCTCCCCTCACGTGAGACACCGTGGTTATCCCCATCTTAGAGTTGGCAGAATAAAGGCCTAGGAAAGCCGGCTGACTTGTCTAAGGCCCTAAACCCTGAGCTTTTGACAGGTGTTGGGGACAAGCCATGGCACTTGACGTGGCCCGGGTTGAGAGTCCTGGCTCTGTAGGGACAGCCTGAGTCATCCGCGGGGTCTTCGGGACAAAAGGGGCTGGGGTCCAGCAGGGGCGGCCGGGCTTGACCTCCCTCTGCTCCAGGGGAGCAGAGCTTTTCCAGGGGAGGCGGTGGCCGTGTGCTCGGGAGGAGCTTAGATTTGGGTCAGACCAGCCCTGGCACCCTAGCCTGCCACCGGTGGGCCGTGTCCCTTGTGATTTGCCACTCCCGAAGAATCAGGGAAAGCGCCGTCCGGCTCTGCCTCAGAGCTGGTTCTGAGGACTGACAGGGAGTTGTGGAAGGCCCCCAGCGAGCTGCCCGGCCCCGAGCGGGCCCCAGTAATCAGAGGCTGCTGCTGCTGTTCTCTGCCCAGAGCCATCGAGTCCCTGTACAGGAAGCACTGTCTTGAACAGGGGAAGCAGCAGCCGGAGCCCCAGGAGGCAGGCCTGGCGGAGGAGTTCCTGCTCGCCGACGACGGCGCCGTGTGGCAGACGGTGAGGGCGGCCCCGAACCTGGGCTCTGGAGTCTCTGCTCCCTCCCAAGGACCCGCAGCCTTGTTGGGGGCGGTGCGGGGTGGTGGGGGGACGACACTGGGGGCACTGGGTCACTCACCCCAGGCTGGCTTGGGCTGTGTGAGTGTCTTGGGGAGGGGCCGGTGGAGCTGGGCCAGCCTGGCCCCCTGCTTCACTTCTGGGCACCTGGGCCCATCCAGGTGGAAGAGCTGGGCTGCCTGGAGGCGGAGGCGGAGGCCAGGGAGGAGCACTGTGGAGCAGCAGTCCCGGATCAGCCCCCGGCTCCGGTGAGCGGGGCTTCTGCTCTGGGCTTCTCTGGGTGGGTGCTGGGTGGCCAGGCCCCGCTCTTGTGCCCAAGTCGCTCTTCCCTGCCAGAGAGTTCCCGAGGTCTCTGGGGGGTTGGGGAGAAGCCGCCTTGCCCTTGGGTTGCCCGGCGTTCGTCGGAGGCCTAGGAGGAAGCCTGATCCTTGGGGCCGTCCTGCCATCTCCCAGCTTCCTGTTCGCCGCTTCAGGCCCTTTTCCCACGCCCTACCCCGTGGCCCTCGCTGAATGCAGGTGCTGGAGCAGGGCCTCATCTAGGTGTGTGGCCCCCACAGACTGCTGCTGGTGGCCCCAGAGCCAGCCAGCCGGCCTATCACCATGGCAACGGACCTTACAATGACGTGGATGTTCCCGGCTGCTGGTTCTTCAAGCTGCCTCACAAGGTGTGTGTCCGGTTCACGGCTGTGCTGCCCTTGCTGTGCTTGGGGCCCACGGGCCCCCAGGGTGACTCGGGCCCGGAACCACCCTCTGCAGGAACGACATGCCTGATGGGGCAGAGCGTGACCCCGGACGGCTCACCGTCTCTCAGTGTGTTTTCCGAGGGGCGTGGTGGTGGGACGGAATGACATAGGGCCTGTTGGGTGTCCGCCACCACATCTGTCGCATGATGGCTTCTGTTGACTGATGGTTAGTTGCCCGGGTCAACTGTGGTCCGGAAGCAGATGATCTTCCTTCTGACGTGTCATCAGAAGGTCACTAGCGGCCTAACGCTGGTCCCAGTGCCTGCGTCACTCCCCTCCCTTCATCTCACGTCAGCACAAGGAGGGTGAATGCAGTACGTGAGATGTCTTGAGAGGGGGAAGCCACGTTCACTTCACGTTTATTACAGGTCATTGCTCCGTTCTGTTCTATTAGGTATTGTTAATCTCCCTGCGTGTAGTTAAGTTTTATCGTAGATACATAAGGAAAAAAGCACGTATGGGTCAGCGTTGTCTGTGGTTTCAGGCATCTGGGGATCTTGGAACACACCCCCCCCCCCCCCCCAGACAAGGGGGGATGGCTGTGTCGTGAAGGGAGCGGGTGTGTTGCAATCAGGGATTTGCCCCAGGCGGCTCTGCACGAGGTTCTGGGCTCAGTGTTGGGCGGAGCTGAGGTGCACAGGGCATCAATGGGCTCTCTGGCCAGGGGTCTGCCACCAGATTCCAGCCCCTGCTTCCTCTGCCCTTTCCAGGATGGCAGCAGCTTCAATGTGGGCAGTCCCTTTGCCAAGGACTTCTTGCCCAAGATGGAGGACGGCACGCTACAGGCCGGCCCAGGAGGCGCGAGTGGGCCCCGTGCCTTGGAAATCAACAAAATGATTTCTTTCTGGAGGAATGCCCATAAACGAATCAGGTGGGCCACTTTCGGAGGGCAGAGACGTGTTGTATATACCCCTGGCCACGCCGTGGCAGCCCTGGCCCCCTTCCCCCCACCTTGCACCCCTGACCCAGGGGCCCTGACCCTGTCTGTGCTGCACTGGAGGGACAGCCGGGCTGTGGTCTCCAGGCCCGGCTACTGGTTCCGGTTCCGTGGGAACACAGGCAAGTCTCTTGCCTCCCTAGCTTCAGTTTCCGTGCTCACGTTGAAAGAGTGGTGCCGTAGGGCCTTGATGGTGTAGCTGCCGGAGCCCTGGGTGTGGCTGAGGACCGTGGAGGGTTGGTGGCCTGAGAGCTGCATCCGGGACTGGGAGCTGGGTCCCGAGGCTGACAATGGCAGTGGACTCACCCTCAAGTCTGGCTCGGCAAGGCGGGGTGGGGGGTGGCTCCAGCAGCATGCTGCTGTGACAAGGGCACTTCCCTGGCTGCTGAGGTCCATCCCAGGCGTGGCCGAGGCGCTCGTGGCAGGACTGACGTAGTGGCCTGGCCGGGTCTCAGGTGGCTTACGCTTCTGAATGGTAGGTTCTTGGGCCCGTCCTGAATGCAGTCTGTGTGAAGAGGGGGAGGCTGGGCAAGGAGGGGGCACAGTAGCCTCCAAAGCTGAGCCCGGGGGTGGATTCTCCTCATGGGCGTCCTAAGCCTCAGTCCCTCTGTTCCCACAGCTCCCAGATGGTGGTGTGGCTGCCCAGGTCGGCTCTGCCCCGTGCCGTGACCAGGTATGGCCTGCCGGGCGGTTGTGGGGATCGCAGAACTGAGTGGGGGCGGGCCCGAGGACCCCGGCAAACTGCCGAGACTCGTGTCCTCCCCCACCCTGCCAGGCACCCCCGCTATGATGAGGAAGGCCGCTACGGGGCCATCTTGCCTCAGGTGGTGACCGCCGGCACCATCACCCGCCGGGCTGTGGAGCCCACGTGGCTCACTGCCAGCAACGCCCGGGTACGTGCCCTCTGCGCCTCTGGACGTTGCGCTTCCTCTCCCGTGTCTCTAGAAACTGGGGTGTGGAGGGCCTTCGGTGAGGAGCAGGAGAAGGAACCGAAGATCTGGGGCAGGCGGGACTCAAGTTCAAATCTAGCTCCACAGCTCGTCTGTTCCTTCAGCAGACGTGATCTGGGTACCGCCTCGTAGCCAGATGTTGACGCGTGCGTGATCTGTACGGCCGCGGTGGTGTTTGGGTGGGGCCGGGGTCAGGTCAGGCGTGGAGGGTGGGCGTCTTTACCTGTCGCCCTCACTGCTGCCAGCTGGCCCTCCCCGGAACTGTGGAGTTTGGGGCAGTTGTGTGGCGTTTTCTAAAACTGCCCCCTCGGGAGAGGCCCAGCATCCTCCCTCAGGTCTGGCTCCGGGGAGCGGGTGGGAGGCGTCTCACCGGGGTAGCTGGCGAGGGTCTGACCTCACTGTTCTGCAGCCTGACCGAGTAGGCAGCGAGTTGAAGGCCATGGTACAGGCCCCACCCGGCTACGTCCTCGTGGGTGCCGACGTGGACTCGCAGGAGCTGTGGATCGCGGCTGTGCTTGGAGACGCCCACTTCGCGGGCATGCACGGTGAGCCGGAAGCGGGACCGGGCCGTTCGCTGGCAAAAGGTCTCCGAGCCGCCCTTCTCACGCCCGCCTCTACCCGCTCTGCTCCTCCCCGCAGGCTGCACGGCCTTCGGCTGGATGACACTGCAGGGCAGGAAGAGCAGGGGCACCGACCTACACAGTAAGACCGCCTCGACGGTGGGCATCAGCCGTGAGCACGCCAAGATCTTCAACTACGGCCGCATCTACGGGGCGGGACAGCCCTTCGCCGAGCGCCTGCTCATGCAGTTCAACCACCGGCTCACACGTCAGGAGGCAGCCGAGAAGGCCCAGCAGATGTACGCCGTCACCAAGGGCCTTCGCAGGTGAGGGTCCCTCCCCCGTCTGTTACCCCCGGGGCCTCAGGCCTGCCCTGCTCCCCTTTACTGCTCTCCTCCCGTTTCCCATCACCTGAGCCTTCTCTTGGCCCCTTTCCGTTCAGACCTCTGACCTTGCCCCAGGACGGTTTGTCCTTAGGTTGTGCCATTTGCTGCTTTAATAACCTTACACGGTCTTCCTCATAGAGCGAAGGCTGTCCTTTTGTTGTGTTGCCACCGAGTGGCGGCACGTCAACAGCCGTGGTCATGCAGAACACCCAGGGGGAACCGGGGCAGGCCCTGGGTGGGACAGCAGGAGTTGACAGGAAGGAGCCGTGCAACACCGGACTCCCTTGACTGTGCGACAGGAGGGAGCCTCCCCAGGCTCCAGCTCGTTTCCTCTGGCGGCGCCTTTTGTGTGCTCAGGGTTGTAGTGGGCTCCTAGGAGGGTTCCCGAAGCAAGTGTTGGAGGAGAGGTGCACGGCCAGCTTCCGTAGGTACGCTCTGCAGCGACCGTGTCCAAATAGCCGGCTACCTCGTGAGACCGAAGGGTAGGCAGGTGATGGTGTGGCGGTGACTGTACACGTGCAGACCGGGGGGGCGGGGTACCGTGCAGAGTAGGGGGGGTGTGCGGCTTGCACGGGGGGCGCAAGAGCAGTGATGACAGAGGTCGGGCTGTCAGAGAATTTGAAGGCGTCACACAAGAGTCTGGGCCGAGAGCGCGGGAGGGGAAGCCTTGGTGCTGCTTTGAGGTCGTGAGTGACAAGGCTCCGGAGCCATGAGGGGACAGGCCTGGTGTTGTCACAGGCCGTGCTGAAGCCAGGAGTCGGGTGACAGGAATGGAGGTCATCAACCGGCCCGGCTGTGGTCGTTTCCTCCGGATGCCCTTTTCCCTTCAAGGGGCTTCCCATTTGCTACTGCCCCTCTGGCCAGGCTGCTGGCCTTTGCTGCCTCCGGAACTAAAACATGGCAGCTGTTGGTCATTCGGTGGTTCCTGACCGCGTCTGCGGCCTCTGCCTTCGTGGTGGAATCTGTCCCTTACTGGGCTACCGTGGCACAGCCCACAATAGCCCGGGCTCCTGTCTGGGCTTCACCTTTGCCCGGCGAGTCCCTTGCTGGCTCTTGCCTGGTTTCTCCCTGAAGCAGAGCCCGTGGAGATCTGGCGACACTCCTGGCCCCGGGCTTGGCACACAGGAGGCGATCCCACAGAACGGTAATGATGACGCTGCCCCTAGGTACCGGCTTTCGGATGAGGGGGAGTGGCTGGTGAGGGAGTTGGACCTCCCCGTGGACAGGACTGAAGATGGCTGGGTTTCCCTGCAGGATCTGCGCAAGATCCAGAGAGAAGCTTCAAGAAAGTGAGAGCCCTCTGTGTACCAAGGACGGCGGGGAGGGGTCCGGGCTGGCCCCAGGAGAGCTGCGATGCCTTGTTTTCAGTTCTGAGAGGCTGAAAGGCAAAGCTTCCCCTTTTCCCCCCTGGTCCCCAGGTCACACTGGAAGAAGTGGGAGGTGGTCGCCGAACGAGCGTGGATGGGGGGCACAGAGTCAGAAATGTTCAACAAGCTGGAGAGCATCGCCACGTCTGACACCCCATGTACCCCCGTGCTGGGCTGCCGTATCAGCCGAGCCCTGGAGCCCTCGGCCGTCCAGGGGGAGGTAATCTCACTGTCCTTGGAGCCCGAGCAGAGGGGTCACAGGGGAGGGCAGGGCTCTTCCCCTCTGACCCATGCCCTCCTTCCCCCCAGTTTATGACCAGTCGTGTGAACTGGGTGGTGCAGAGCTCTGCTGTGGACTATTTGCACCTCATGCTCGTGGCCATGAAGTGGCTTTTTGAAGAATTTGCCATCGATGGGCGCTTCTGCATCAGCATCCACGACGAGGTCCGCTACCTGGTGCGAGAAGAGGACCGCTACCGCGCGGCCCTGGCCCTGCAGATCACCAACCTCCTGACCAGGTACGCGGGGCCCCGGGGCCTCTCTGGCCGGCCACGTGCTCCTGTGCGGGGCTGTGGACCAGGCTCGGGCATGCTCTGTGCGTTTTCACCGCCCCAGAAGTGCTGGTTTCAGGTTTTATGTCTAGTTGAAAAAGACGGTCTTGAAAAGACCGGTCTCCACTTTTAAGAAAGATCTCTTGGGTTTGAAAAGAATGTATGTACCCAGACCAGATCAGGTAGTGAGAGAGGTCTGGGAGGTGTTCTGAAGAGTGGCTGTCCTCTTGTCCTCCCCTAGGCACACACCTTGGTTTTGCAGATCAAACGCCAGATAGCTTTTCTCCGTTCGTTAAGTGCCACAAGTTTGTTATTTGGACTATCAACAGAAAACGTTGTTAAATGTGACTTAGAAAGTATTTTTAATTAAGATTCCTAGTTTACGTGGCTTAATTAAATGGTAACTATAGTTCCGTGTTAGTCTGCCACTCAGAACCAGTTTGGGACCCAGATCTGTCCTAATGGGCAAATAAGTATTCTACACATTAACACGGTCTCCACCGCCCTCTTACAGCTAAGGGTCCTCATAGGTTTTGAATATCATTTGGCCCAGTAAGTCAAATTTTGTACGTCAATAAAGCAGACCGAACCGTGGGGGGAGAAAAGATGTGTTTGGGTCCCTGATTTCATTTTGGTGTCGGCGGGAGGGGTCCGGCTGCTGGGTGGAGGGCTGTGCTGGACATGCCTGAGAGGAGATGGGGTCTTTTTCAGGTGCATGTTTGCCCATAAGCTGGGCCTGGATGACCTGCCCCAGTCAGTCGCCTTTTTCAGTACAGTCGATATTGACCAGTGCCTCAGGAAGGAAGTGACCATGGATTGTAAAACCCCTTCCAACCCAACTGGGATGGAAAGGAGATACGGGATTCCCCAGGGTGAGCTCCACACATTTGTTTGTTGTGCGTAGAACACAAGGTGGGCTCGAAAGCCGTCTCGGACAGCGGGAAGCTCAAGGCTGCCGGCGGCTGCTCCAGTTAATCGTGTGTCGCGGGCCCGAGGTGAACATGCTGTTCAAATCACAGAGGAACAGGTTTCTAGAGAGCTGTTCACGTACGCGAAGAAAGAAACCAGAACTCAAGATATTCGCTATGTACTATTATTCCCTCTCCAACCACACCAAAAATGCGTTTTAAGATTTATTGTATAAGCTCAAAGTGCATTCTCAAGAGAAAAAAAAAACTGTGCTTTGAATAATTTGAACAAGTTAAAGCAACAACTTCTTTAGTACAGAACAGACACTCCCACTCCTCCGGCCTCCCCGCTCCCTTCCGGGCGCAGAGGTACAGTTCTCGAGGAAGCATCCTAACCAGCTTGCACTCTCTTTCAGGTGAAGCGCTGGATATTTACCAGATAATTGAACTCACCAAAGGCTCCTTGGAGAAATGAAGCCCGCCTGGACCGTAGCTCTGCCCGGAGGCCCTGTATTTGCTCCCGTGGAGCTTCGTCAGGGCCGTGCGGGCTCCCACACTCAGGCTTTCAGCTGTGCTTTTTGCAAAAGGGTTTCCCTCGGGCCAGCCCTTCTTCAGTAGCAGGACCTGCCAGGCACGACGGCCTCTACCTGAAGGTGCAGTTGAGTTCAATGGGTTCGGAACCAAGACGCTAACACTGGTGCAGGCTGTGGGACAACGGGGCACTGTTGCTTGCTGGGTAAAAAGAGCAGAAGCCCCAAAGTTCACATTAACTCAGGCATTTATTTTTTCCTTCTCTTGGCGGGTTCTTTGTCCTGTCCCTCATGCTCTGACGCAGTGCCCTAGAAGGGGAGAGAAGTCACGCTGTAATGTGATAAGCCTGCTCAGAGGCAGTGGAAATAAAAACAAAAATCCTTTATCTTCTCACCAAAGCCTGTGGTGGTGGTGCTTTCTCCACAGACAGAACAACCTCCTAGGAGTGGGAAGAGGGGGGGAGGCCTCTAAAGTAGCGGAGCAGGCCTGTGCTAATGCCTTTCCTGCCTTCAGACACGGGCGAGGACAGAGGCGCCTGGGTGCTGGGTGGCCCTGCGCCGGCTCAGTAAAAGGGCAGGAGACAGGGCCAGGTGTGTTACAGCCTGGGATGTGACCGCCCGAAGAATGTAGGTTCAAAATTTTTGAGAAGCGACAGATCAGGGTGGCTTATGTCAATTTCCACGTCAGACGGACCTGAGCCAATGAAACTTGTAGGAGCTCACGGGGCTTGGGGGCGCTACTGCAACTGGAAGAGCTAACGGGCCAGAGGAGGCTGAGACGTGGGGGTGGGCCGCAGGGAGCCTTACCTGAACTCCTCACGGCGAGGCCCTCATGACGAGGACCCAGGGAGAGAAAGTAGTCATTTTCCAATGGTTCAAAAGGTCACAGGAGACCCCATGGTGAGAACTTGTGTCACCACCCCCTTTCTAGAAAGGTCTACCCCAAAATGTGCACAAAACTGGGTAACTTCATATGGTGCCAAACTCCTCGCCCTTCTCTGACAGCCGTTTCGGCTTCACCTGACCCTCTCCGCCCCCTCTCTCTGGCCCCCTCCCCTCAGCCATGCTGCTCCCAGCCAGTCAGAAGGGTGGCCAGGCTTGCTGCGCTCCAGTCAGGAGCAGGCACTGACCTCGTCGTCATCGTCGTCGTCGTCCTCCTCCTCCCGAAGAACCATATTCAGGATGTTTCCTTTGATCTTGAAGTCTCGTGAGGTGCTGAGCTTCATGTGCTGCATCAGGTTCACCTGCAACAGAAGGTTTTCCTACCTATATGACAGGTCGCGCCAGGGCCACCCGGAGGTGCTGCTGCTGTGCCTCCAACAAACCCTTCGGTGCCGACTTAAAGCAAGCATGCGCCCACCTGACCTGCTTTTCTATCAGTCCCTAATGTGAGTGAGGTTTGCATTCAGGCCATCAGATCACAGAGCAAAGGCCTGTGGTTTCCCCACACTGTGCCGCTTCTGTGTGCTAGGCCCCCTGGCAGGGTAAATGGAAACACTAGAAGATAATGGAGTATGTTTACCTTGGACTTCTTCGAAAGGTGGATGAGGAATTTTTCATACTGTTCGATGGCAAAGATGAGGTTAGGGATCGGCTTGGTTTCCCGAAGAACTCGGGCCTACAGGGCAAAGAAGACGAGACCTAAATTTCAGATTCAAGGGCTTTCAGAGTTGTCCTCTGAAACAGTCCGCAGAGCTGCTCTTGGCTTTGCAGGAGAAAGCTAGATCTGCCCTCCAGTCAAATGCAGGATTCCTCATATTCCAGTAATCTAAGATTTCTGCCAGTTCAATCTCCTCGAAGGACCTGGACGCGGATAAAGACAGCAGCAAATCTCTCCATTTACAATTCCTCAGTATCTGTTTTACAGACCGGCCGGAAGAAGGACCATTTGTAGAAATCTCGTTGCTTCCCTGACTTAACACAGTGAGCCCACCAGTGCCTTTCTAGTTTTCACCATTGGGATCAGATTTCTCCCAGTCTGACTTGTAATCTGTGGGTCCTCCCAAATGTACACACATCGATGTGTTCTGTACTTTTTTTTTTTTTATAAAGCCCACAAGGGAGGACATTTTGTTTTTTTTATCACATCATCTTGGAGATAGCTCTACATCTGAACATTTCTATATCTGAACATTTAGATTTGTATTTTCTCATGCCTAAGTCATATCCTACGGTATAAATAGACCATAAGCCTTTTAGCCAGTCCACTTAGTGCATATCTTCCGTCTTAGTTTTTCTAGTATCTCACTTTTGCAAATGACACTACTACGACTGTCCTGGACACAGGCCTTTACAGTTTCTACATCCTAAAAGTGGAACTGCTGTAAAGCACAGTGTGGAGATCTCCTGAAATACAGCACTTACTGCCAAACGGCCCCTGAGAGGCCACTAGTGTGCACCTGTTCCAGCAGTGTCCTGGAGAACCCTCCTCCTGTCCCCTGACACTGGCATGTCCTTTAGGGGGCATCTTCCACACACATCAGCCCTTCCTAAAATAATTCCTTTCCAATGGGAATCCAAAGCCATTTCCATTTTTAAAGAAAGAGCTTGAGATTTTCTGGCGCTTTCTGAATAAAGTATGCAGTTTTTGGTGGAGGAAGATGTTCCACCTGAACATAAATCCTGTGAGCCTGAGAAGCACACGTGCACCCACATTTAGGTAGCAGCATTAATGAGCTCTAGTTCACACCTCTCACAACTTCCCCATTTATGTCGCACGGTTCAGTGTTTTTTACACTGAGAGTTGTGCAGTTACCACAATAGATCTTAAGACGTTTTCACACCCCCCCGCCCCCGAGAAACCCCATGCCTATTTCACAGCAGCCACCCCCCCACCCCAGACAACCACTAATCTGCTTTCTGTCTTCTCAGACCTGCCTATTCTGGGCCTGTCACATAAACGGAAGCCTCCAGTATGTGCGGTCTTTCTGTGACTGGCTTCTTTCTCAAGGCTCACAAGTGCTGCTGCGTCAGCCAGCAGTGTGGGCTGCTTACCATGGCTGTGGCAACAGCAGCGGTTTTCCCCTTTTTCTTCTCTCCTGTGTATTTTAGGCTCTGACTCCTCTTGTTCTGAAGAAACAGAAACAAATTCTCTCATTCCTGAAGATTCTTCATGGGAGCTAGCAGGCCAGTGGTCATTTTCAAAGAAGGTGAGGATAGCAGAATACAGGGACTCTATAGGGGACCACGTCCGGGTGGAGATAACTGACAGCAGATGCTGGAAGATGGGGAGCATTCTGTGATGCTTTTACGATCCTCAGATTTTTTTTTTTTTTTAATCGCTGGGAGGTTTACAATCTCCCTCTTAGAACTAGCACATGAAAGTGAGGGCAGGAATGACTGTTCTTGTACCAGACCCACCAAGGGACTGGAGAGGTACAAAGGACGGTTGAAACGGGGACTGTCACGATGGCAGCCGGAACAGGGATTTCCCAACTCGGCAGTTGGCTCAAAGGGTTTCCCATGAAGGAGAGGAAGCTGGAGAGGTTGCTCCCAGGGCCTCCAGCCTTCCCACTTAGAGGCAGACACCAGACATGTCCGTGTGCCACGTGGTTACGTGCTTGAGAAGGGTTCAGAGGTCATACGAACACTTTCCTGTGTTGTAAATAATCGCAAAAGGAACCAAAAAGTACAAGATGAGGCAGAAGACAGTCAAGACCTACGTCACATGTGACGCACACAAAACACGGGAACCTTTACCTGAAGGGGCGTCGTGTGCCTTCTAGGAAGAAACACACAGGCCTCATGGGACAAGTAAGAGGTTTAAAAACGCAAAGCTGAAAATGGGGAGAATTGTACCACTAGAACCATGTGTGAGAGGCTGGAGTCTTAGTCCCATGGCATGTTCTGGAAATTAAGAAATGATAGGGATTACCAGAGGGGCTGGTATAAAGGTCTATTTTTAGTCCTGGAAGGCAGGGTAGAGAGTGAAGCCCTTTTAAGAAAGTGGCAGGGAAACAGCCATAGATCGAACCCAGGTGACCAAGTGGGAAGCAAGGGGTCTTTCTAGAGGTGGTACCCAAGATGGGATCCTGTCCACTGCCCATTCCTGCTGATTTAGGAAGGACAAATTACAGCCAGAAGAGGCACCATGTAAAGGTACACGTTCTGAGCAGCATGCTTAAGGGTTTTGAATTACTGGTTTGCACTGCTTTCTTCTCACTGAGATCCAAGGCTGTGGGGAAAAGAGATGAGGATGTAAGAGAACACACAGCTCTCTGAAAGACGTGGCAAATGCAATGCTGCTTTCTAGGTAAGAGCTGGAATTAATGGAGCCATACACTTTTTGCCCAGGGTTGCTCATTAAATACATCTCACAGAGAAAAATGTCTGCCTGTGGATCAGCTGACTTGTCAAATACAGTCAATATACAGTCAAATACAGTCAAATACAGATGGGGAAGGGGGAAAACACCCTGAGAACACATAAATTAGTTTTTGTGTGGGTGGGTGGGTGGGTGGGTGGGGGAAATGGGTCAGAAACATATGCAAAACCCTCCAATACTTTACATGACAACAAACATCAGGTGTGATTCTGGAGGAGGGATTGGCAAACTACAGCCCATAGGCCAAGACCAGACCACGGCTTGTTTCTGAAAATGAAGTCTCATTAGAACATAACCAACTGAGCCACCCAGGTGCCCCGAATGTGGGTAAGTGACCGGCTCCCGATTTTGGCTCAGTTTATAATCTCCTGGTTTGTGGGATCGAGCCCTGTGTGAGACTTTGCACTGAGCATGGAGCCTGCTTGGGATACTCTCTCTCCCTCCCTCCCTCCTTCTCTCTCTCTCTCAAAATAAATAAATAAATAAATAAATAAATAAATAAATAAATAAATAAATAAATAAATATTAAAACAACAACAACAACAACAAAAAACCCCATGGTCACATTCATTTGTATACAGTCTACGGCTGCTCCTGTCTGTAAAGCCAGAGTCAGCTCTGACCGTGGTCTGCAAAACCTGAAACATTTACTACGTAGCCTTCTACAGAAGTTTGCTGGCCCTTGTTGTAGATTCAAACTATCTGGGTTCAAGTCTGCCTCTGAACTAGTTCTGTTCTTTGCATTTACCTCTAATCTATCTGGGGCTAACTACTGACCACAGGTGTAGTGAGAATGAATGAGGCAAAGCGTGAGGAGAGTTCCACACTACATCAGGCCACGCTGCAAGCCAGGGAAGGCTTCTCTGCATGTCTGCTGCTCCAATAAAACGAATATGGTCTTAGAGCACTGGTTCCCAAGCCGTCTTTGGACTGCCATTCTGACAAACAGTTAACACTTGTTCTTAAAAAAGCAGAAGTTCTTGAATAGATTTTAAAACTACTACTGAACGTATTTAATTATTGTTGGACCTCTCAGCAACTTTAACATGCGAACAGGTACCACGATTCTCTAAGATAAGGAATATGTACAAGTACTTCTCACAGAATCCTTGTTTGTTTTGAGGACACGGTCTATACCGCATACTTTGTGAGATGTGGCCTTACTGGAGATGGGGAACTCAGAACCTGAACTGAGGCATAGAGGGACACATCCTATATCTGGACAAGAGAGGTGTCTGACAAGCTAGCACCTATGTGAACAGTTTTGAGCAAGCATGCAGGCGAGGTCCCAGGAGACGGCCAGAAGAAACAGCTTGGTGAGAGCAGGTCATAAGCTGTGGCCAGACAGAAGACCTGACCCATAGCACGAGCCTGGCACAAAGGCAAGGGGACAGAGAACCTCAGCTATCAGCACACTATTCAGAACTTTTCTGGCCAAACGCAGATGACAGACTGCTCGGTCACTGATTCACAAGGGAAGGGGAGGAAGCACCCCCGATACCCATAACGAAGCAGTTACCGATGCAAGATGTGCCTGTGCACAATGCAGAGGGAGAAAACAAGTAGGGCTTCACTATGAAAGCAGTCACAGTCCATTGCTTGAACTGACCCGTTAGTGAACATCTGCTGGACTCCTTGAAGATCAGGAACTGCCCTGCAATACTTTGAACTTTAGTGACTAAGTGGCCTCCGGAGACACTGGGTCTTCAGTGCCCCTTTGGGACATTTGGCAATTTCTAGAGACATTTTTGGTTGTCACAACTGGGAGGCTGCTACTGGCATCTGGAAGGTGGAGGCCAGGGATGCTGCTCAATATCCCAGAATGCATGCAAGAGGCCCCACATCAAGGAATTATCCGGCTCAAGAGAGGCCAATAATGCAGAGCCGGCCAATCCCTGGTGTAAGCCAACAGTTAACAGTGACTCAAGTATTATAAGAACCTGATGGTATCTGCTGCCAAATGACATTTAAAATGTCTCCAAATCTTGAAAGAGCCCATCACTTTAATTCAGAAAGAGAAGAAAGAAAGGGGTCTGAGCAAATGACAGGAACAGCCCATATGCCCTCTGCCTCCTTGAAAGGGCTGCTGTTCCCAAATACACTGCACTGATCTCAGCCCTTTATGTGCTCACTCACACACTAAAGGACGGCTGATGGCATGGATTCAGAATCACCTAGAAATGAACCAAGTCACAGCCCAAGCATGCATATTCCTTCCCTGCTCCAAATGCAAGCATATCACTTTCTCCAAATTAAGTAAGACTTTTTTTTCTTTGTATAAATGAAGACCTCAAGCCTTGGCTTGATCCCAAAGGGGCAGTCACCTTTGGCTTACGGTAAGTAGGGAAGAAACTTCATATACACTTGGCTCACATGGTCAAGCGGTCCCATGGGGACACAGAAGTCCTTTCTTACTGGAAGATCTATTTTGGTACTGACTCTGAACCACTTACCTGAATGTAAGAAATGAAAGAATAGCACAGGGGAGTCAGATGAGAACCGGACAGTTTTACCTGAAGCAAAAGAGAAGAAAACCAATGTAACTGTAAGAATAAAATGCTTCCCCATTCCTAGGAAAGGAATTTGCAACTCACCAGCTTTTCCATATTTTTTGGAATTCCTCTGGAGCTCTGACACACCTGGAGATACTAACCAAAAATTTCCAGATTTAGTTTACATCCTCTAGCAATGTTCCCAGACACCTCCAGGTGACTCAGTGGGCTAAGGGAGTGGGGCTCACTGCTGACGAGATGGGAAAGAAAACAAGCTACCCTATTCACAGAGAAGCCTAGACACAAGCTCTCCTTTGTCTCCTCCTCAAGACTCCTGAGCCCCCCAGACAACAGGCAATGAAGGGTTTCTATTTCCGACTTGCTCAGCTTACTGCTTTAAAAATCCTTCAGGGTGGGGCGCCTGGGTGGCTCAGTTGGTTAAGCGGCCGACTTCACCTCAGGTCATGATCTCGCGGTCCGGGAGTTCAAACCCCGCGTCGGGCTCTGTGCTGACAGCTCAGAGCCTGGAGCCTGTTTCAGATTCTGTGTCTCCCTCTCTCTGACCCTTCCCCGTTCATGCTCTGTCTCTCTCTGTCTCAAAAATAAATAAATGTTAAAAAAAAAAAAATTTTTTTTTTTAAATCCTTCAGGCTGATGGTCCCTACATCTAAAAAGCAATGACTTTGCTGTTTTTCCTTTAAAAAATGCCAACAGAGGTACCTGGGTGGCTCAGTTGGTTAAGTGTCTGACTTTGGATCAGGTCATGATCTCACCGTTTGTGAGTTTGAGCCCCATGTTGGGCTCCATGCTGACAGCTCAGAGTCTTAATTGAAGCCTACTTCGGATTCTGTGTCTCCCTCTCTCTCTGCCCCTTCTTCACTCACACTCTCTCTCTCCTTCAAAAATGAATACAAGCATTAAAAAAAATTTTTCTTTAAACTGCCAATAAAGGGGCAGCTGGGTGGCTCAGTCGGTTGAGGGACCAGACTGACTCCAGCTCGGGTCATGATCTCATGGTTCGTGGGTTTGACTCCCACATCGGGCTCTGTGCTGTTAGCACGGAGCCTGCTTGGGATTCTCTGCACACACCGCCCCCCCCCTTGGCCCCTCCCCCGCCTGCACATGCACGCTCTCAAAAATAAACAAACGTCAAAAAAATGCCAACAGAGAGAAGAAGCTTTCAGCATTTCCACTACAGAAGTGTAGGAGCCACACCACATGGCCAGATCTGCACCTTCTCAGAGATGGCTGCACTGCTGTTTGGGGACACCACGTGGGGGTCTACCATCTTTCTTGGATTGTCTACAGCTTTCTAAATATTTAATATGGATCACTGCTAGAATCAAAACTAAATCACTCAGTTCCTAACACCTTCCGAATGTTTGCTGAGGACCAAAATATTCCAAGTGCAAGAAAAGAGTTCTCTGTTAACAGATTAAGCATAAGGAGCATTAACTTACACTTAGGGCAGACTATGCCTTGCATTTAAAAAAGTTACCTTTCTCCTACCCAAGTACCTGACCTGACCCAAGTACCCGTAAGGCATTTAACACCTACTTGCTAATGGAAGGAGAGAAGGAATAAACACCTCTGTAGTGCCCAGACTGGTTTGAAATAGTGTAATTTGTGTGCAATAAGGAATCGGACTGAATTCTCTAGCTGTAGTTTAGATTAAGTCTTAGAAGGCATTCGAAGGGGCATAATTCTCAATTAGGGGTCACATACCTACATGCCAAAAAATAAGAGCCTCTAAAGGAGATTTAGAATTAATGTCATCAACTGTTTCTACCTGGCCCATTATGGAGACACCTGCCACCTACTGACCAAACCAGAATCAAACCACGAGTTGCACGGAAATAAGCAAAAAGAGCTCTGTACAGAGGCCTCCACAGCAGTGAGCTGCTGCCCTGGCCTAGTCTTGGGCTGGCTGGGGCAGCACGGTGGGAGTGGCTCTGGTCACCTCTCTGATACTCACATATCTGACAAGTGCTGTGAGGATGGTGTACATTTTGCAAAGGTCCTTTAACAAGATGTCCACACAGCTGCCTGATGGCAGGGCTGTCTGCACCAGCTCGTGGAAAAATGTAAGCAGAGTTCCCAGCTGCATGATGATGGCTTTCTCGATGGGATGATCTGGTAGGGTTGCCTGAGAAGAGGCCTCTTCTAAAGGGAAATGAAATTGGCACATTCAGACCCACTGACCTTATTTTCCAGTTTAAGTGAAGGAAATTTAGAAATCAACTAACCACCATCAAACGGGAAGTCTGTAGGGACAACGAGCATGTAATTCATCATGCAGAGTGAATCAGTAGCCACACTACGGTCTACTTTTTCCATCATGCTGGAAATCCGGCTCAAACCAACAAACGAATCAAGCTGCCCTTTTACACAACAGTCAATCTGGATTTTGGTGGACTCTTTTCACTCTTCTTGAAATGCCATCCTGAACGAATCTTACCTGATAACATTTCTTGGCTCACTTGTCCCTTAAGCTTGGTGATCAGCCAGTCCACTTCTTCTAGGACTTTCTCAGCCTGACTCAGAACAAGTAACTGTGAAAGCAAAGCATGTCCGGTGTGGCTCACTGGTGGAACACAGCAACCACAGCCACCTGCAGGCGGGGTTACAGGCCTCAGGACACGAGCCACTACAATTTACTCTTCACATGGAATAAAATGGAAGGAACGATAAGACTATTTCCCATGGCTTGGGGATCCACACTTACACAAACAGTAGGAGCAGCTGTTCTCAAATTCACCATCGCAAAGTGATTTGTTTTCTCCATCTCTACATCCTGGGGAGGCAAACACAGGGGAGATACAATGGCAGTAAAGCTGTCCCCCAGTCGCGATCCCCACTCAGGGTGCCGTAAGCAAAGGCTCGCTACAGTACCTCGTCTATGTCTCCGAGATGCCCATGGATGTCCTGGGACAAGTCACGCAGCAGGATGACAGGACTCTTATACAAAACATGGAGGCTGAAGAGCAAATTCATCAAGCCCTTACAAAACGAGGCATCCTCTAAGAGTGGGAAGGAGAGAAAATTGATAATGATAACCCAGTCTTTAGGGGATGGCGTGCCTACCCAGAAACGTGGCTTGCCACGTATGATACCGCAGTGCTGCGCACAGTCCATCCAGGGCAGCTCTCCCACCAAGGCACACTTGGCCATGGGCCCAAAGAAGGGAGAGGTTTCCTATCATTAGGCAGTCACTATCGCTGTATAACTAGTACCCGGATCAAGAAACAGAATGTTTCCAGCACCCCAGAAACTCCCCTCCTACCTCACTTGCCCCAGCAAGGAACTGGCTGTCCTGATTTCTACCATCACATCTAGTTTTGTCCGATTTTGAACTTTATGTAAATGGAACCAAGCAGTAAGTACTCTTTAAGTACTCTGGTTTCTTCTGTTCACCATCATGTTTGTGCAATTCCTGCACGTTATGTGTTGGTAGTTTGTGTGCGCGCACACGGCCATTCCTTTATCCACTCCACTGCTGACAGACAAGTGGGTTTGTTTCCGCCTATTAAAACAGCACTGCTGTGAGGATCCAGGAGTGGGACTGCTGGACTGTAATCAGATACTGCCCAACAGCTTCCCAAGCGGCTACGTCAAACGCAGACCTCCACCAGCGGCGGATGAGAGGGCTGACTGTGCCGCATTCTTACCAGTACTCGGTACTGTGGATCCATCTCAGTTTGGTTACTCTGGTGACTGTGTAATGAGTACCTTTCCTTTTTAAAATGCAATGTATTTGGTAAAGATGATTTTATATAAAGCCTAAAAGGAAACAAGAAAGGAAACTTACCCTGGCTGTTTTCCTTGCAAATCTTGGATGTCCAGGACAACATCTGCACAAACTAGAGATTATTCAGATATTAAAGAAACGTGCCAACAGACAAAGCAGACCGAGGTGCTGTCAGACTGGAGGAGTCTAGACCTTTCCAAATCTCATCAGCTGCCAAAACATGTGCCTGGATCTAAAGTGATAATCTACTAAGAACAGCATACAAATAAGTCTAAAATTATTATAAGAATTAGTGATTCTTCTCTCATAATATAATGAACATATGACTTAATCCTCAGTCTGTGCTCTCATTAAGGACCAAAGGTCCTGAGGTCTGGACTCTTACCCCCTGAGCTTCCTCTACCCCCACCACCATGGTCGAGGACTAATGCATCCTTTTTCCCCCTTCCCAAATGCCTCATTCTTTCCACACTTGAGACATCTTTAAGAATATCAGTCTAATGGAGAGATGCGGGAGAATAAGATCCTGGCCATAAAGACAGCAGAATTAGCTTCTGGGAGCCAAGAGGCCAAAGGAGGTCAGAAGGCAGTAGGGGAAAGAAAGGGAGAAGAGGCGAACGACCAGATGCAGTTTTCTTAGATAAGCAGAGGAGGCTTAAGGTCTTGGGACAGCAGGGTCCTGAGATGCCAGACACAAACTCCAGCTTGCCTGCTGCCCTGGCAGTTCCCTGAACAGGTTTTCAGCCACAAAGGCACTGGCATTCAGCATACTCAAGTGCAAAATGACCAGGAAAAACTCAACGCTCAAATTTTGATCTGTTGAGGCAAAAAATAAATTGATGCGAATTCTGAAAGATCTCTGTGAACGGGTATAAAAAGGTCTCCAGAACACTGCGGGAAATGTAATAAGCTGGATGCAGAACAAGCTTTTGTGTGAAGACAGACAGGGCTGAGAATAAAAATCTATATTCATATTTGCTTCCACAGGAATAAAGCAAGTCTTGAAGGATACTTCAGAAACTAAAAAACATTACTTATTTGGGGAAAAGAACAGAACAGGTGGAGGAGGACAGGAGGGAGACCGTTCATTGTGTCTTCTTATAATTTCCGGTTTTCAAATCATAGGACTTTATTACCCACTCAAATTTAAAAATATTTAGAGATTATCTGAAATGATGGGGGAGGGTGGGTGATGATTTTTGAATTAAAGCATTTTTCTTTCCAAATCCAATTATTTCCTGCAAATGTCCCCCCTGCCCCACTCCCTGACCCTCTCTCTCCTGGTGCTCTGTTCGCTGCAGCAGCATCAGACAGTGAAGGGGGTGAGTGGCCTGGCAGCAGGACGACGTGAGGAGCTAGAAAGAGGGACATGGTACCAGCCAGGAGCTGGACTCGGTACCAGCCAACCTTGCTGAAAAGTCAACTGCACAATGTGAGCCACCTTCATAATTAGTATGCTTTTATCTTAGAAAAGAGGGAACAGGGGCGCCTGGGTGGCGCAGTCGGTTAAGCGTCCGACTTCAGCCAGGTCACGATCTCGCGGTCCGTGAGTTCGAGCCCCGCGTCAGGCTCTGGGCGGATGGCTCAGAGCCTGGAGCCTGTTTCCGATTCTGTGTCTCCCTCTCTCTCTGCCCCTCCCCCGTTCATGCTCTGTCTCTCTCTGTCCCAAAAATAAATAAATGTTGAAAAAAAAAAAAATAAAAAAAAATAAAAAAAAAAAAAGAAAAGAGGGAACACCAAGAGCAAGTAAAAACAAGTGAAAAATGTTGAAGTCACCAAAGATAAACAAGGTTTTTTGTTTTTTTTTTTTTCTATAGTGCTTACTGCTGACAAGGGTCAAGGGCAATGGCCAAAAAAAAAAAGCAGTATGTTCTTGCCCTATATGGCTGCATATAATTATGTTATGGAAGACACAATATGTAGGAAAGGAAACATTTTCCAGATCTTATACTGACTCAGGAGCATAATTAAATATATTGTCTTATATTATTTAAAAATAAGATTTAAAGAGGACATTTAGAGGTTCTTGGATGGCTCAGTCAGTTAAATGTCCGACTACTGATTTTGGCTCAGGTCATGATCTCATGGTCATGGGACTGAGCCTCAGGTTGGGCTCCATGCTGAGTGTGGAGCCTGCTTGGCCTCTCTCCCTCTCTCTCTGCCTCTTCCCCTCTCACAAGCGCTCTTTTAAAATAATTAATTAAAAAAAGAGGACATGTAGATATATACAATACAGTTGATCATCGAACAGTGCAGGGGTTAGGGGCACTGACCCCCTGCATAGTCAAAAATCCACGTAGAGCTTCTGACTTCCCAGAAATGTAACTATGAATAGCCGACTGTTGACCAGAAACCTATGTGTTACATCAACGGTCTATTATCGTTTATTTTGTACATTATATGTATTATACATTATACTTTTACAATAAAGCTAGAGCAAAGAAAAGCTTATTAAGGAGATCACCAGGAGAAAATGATACATTTATAGTACTGGACTGCACTTATGAACTGTACTTTGAATCCACATAGTTCAAACCTGTGCTATTCAAGGGTCAACTGTACTCCCTGCCTCTGAGGGATGCATGCTGGGTGGGACTAAGCAGCACTTCTCTCTACCTGAGGGGAGGATGGCTCCAGCAGCTTGGACAAGTTGGAGAGAACAGTGACCAGCAGGAGGGCTTCTTTGCCATTAAAGTCTTCCTCTTGGCTGCTAAGTAAATTCAACAAGGACCTCTGGGAAAGGAAAGCACATGTGGAAAAATCAGCAGATATATTCCTATCATGGAGAAGGGCCCTCTAGCCAGAGATTCCTAAGGCTGGGGAAGAAAGGATTCAATGCTACCAAAATTCCAAGAGGACAAAATCTGAAAATAGGCCTGGATCAAACAGGTAGTTTTCTGCCCCATTACGGACCACAAATCTGAGGGTTCCCCTGAAAACTATGAACTCCTTCTCCTCTAACACCCTGCCCAGGAATGAACAGTGCACCCAACTTTGGGTGGTTCATAACTTCCAGAGGCCCATCCACCGACCTCACGTTTAGACCATGGCCCAAGCCCAGCATTCCACACGCCCTCCTTGTTTCCTCTGCCCTGTTCCTCTCTCACCACCCGAAATACTCTCCGTTTTGTCTTCTTTCCTCTCTCAGTGTAAACTCCCCAAGGAGTTTTGTTTCTTTTGTTTTCCTGCTATATTCCCAGCACCTGAAACAGTCCCTGGCACAGAGTAGGAACTTTAAAACTATGATTAGAAATTAAGGCTTCAAAGGATGCCTGGGTGGCTCAGCTGGTTAAGCGCCAGACTTTGGCTCAGGTCATGATCTTGTGGTTCATGGGTTCGAGCCCCGCGTCAGGCTCTGTGCTGACAGCTGAGCCTGGAGCCTGCTTCAGATCTCTCTCTCTCTCTCTCTCTCTCTCTCTCTCTCTCTCTCTCTCTCTCTTTCTCTCTCTGTCCCTCCCCCACTCATGCTCTGTCTCTCTCTCTCCCCCAAAAATAAAATTAAAAAAAACAAACAACTAAGGCTTCAATGTGTGACAAAATCAACCTATACATGGACACGAATCAAAGACGTAACTTCTCTACCTTAATAGTCAATCTCTTCATGTCAATTCTAACAGTGATTCTTGGAGGCAACAAATGCTATAGGCTGGGGTGGCTTAACACCTGTCCTCCCCAGAATCCTCTTAAATGCATGACCTTTCACTGAGTAGAGCTACGTCCTGTTGCCTGGATGGTGACCCAGAAGAAATCGTGCCCTCCTTGCTCACTGCCCGCTCCACCCACAGGTGGCCCAGCTAACAGTCCCCCTGCAGGAGCCCCCCTGCAGGAACCCTCAGGCAAGCAGGGCAGCCTGCCAAGGCTTCTCACCTGAAACTGCCGGATCTGGAACGCTGCTCTGTGAGTGACACTGCCTTCCACCTCCTCTCCCTCCTCACCTGTGGCATCTAGGAAAGGAAAAGATCGCTATCTTCTCTGAAATGGACTTACTATTACACTTTTTTGGCCTTTTGATATGAAGTTAAATTTTTAGAAAGCCAAAAAAAAAAAAAAAAAAAAGTCTAGGGGCAGATTTAAATATATTCCTAACATTCTGCCATCTGTTAATACTATCTTTCAATTTCCAGTCACTATTTGTGGTTACGTGTTAAAATCCAGTAAATGCCAATTCTGAATCCACTAGATGTCACTCCTTAGCCACATTAGGACTGCTCTCAGGTGTCCTCTGGTAGGTTAACAAATAGAATCACAAGAGGTTTGGTTAAGAAAGAGAAACCTAGGGGCGCCTGGGTGGCGCAGTCGGTTAAGCGTCCGACTTCAGCCAGGTCACGATCTCGCGGTCCGGGAGTTCGAGCCCCGCGTCAGGCTCTGGGCTGATGGCTCGGAGCCTGGAGCCTGTTTCCGATTCTGTGTCTCCCTCTCTCTCTGCCCCTCCCCCGTTCATGCTCTGTCTCTCTCTGTCCCAAAAATAAATAAACGTTGAAAAAAAATAAATAAATAAAAAAAATAAAAAAAAAGAAAGAGAAACCTAGATCAAGCCAATTTATCAAAATTGAAATGCCCACCTAGAGCCCTGAGAAAGTGCTGAATCTTGGGCTGAAAGAACTGCTGCACGGCACTGAATATCTTCTGTAAGCCCTCCAAGCACAGCAGGGAGATGCTCTTGCCTTTCTCTTTCTTTCCCGAATCTTCCACTGAAGTAGGAATGGAAGTGTATCTCCAAATTAAGACCCTGAAAATAGGAAGGGTGATTAGTGTCAGGTTCACCAAGGTAAATTTATATACTGTAAAATTCACATCCTATACATGTACAGTTCAATGCATTTTAACAAACTTCTATTGGTGTGCATCTATCCCCACAATCAAGACATTTTCATCATCCCAAAAGTTCCCCTAGGCTCCTCTGTAAGCCAGTTCTCTCCTCCTGATTTTCCAAGCACTCACTGATCTGATTCCTTATCCCTATGGTTTCACTATTTACAAAATAACATATAAAAATGGTAGCACTCATATGTAGCTTTCTGGGTCTAGCTCTCTTAAATTTTTTTAAAAATGTTTTTATTTATTTTTGAGACAGAGAGAGAAAGAGCATGAGTGGGTTAGGGGCAGAGAGAAAGGGAGACGCAGAATCAGAAGCAGGCTCCAGGCTCTGAGCTGTCAGCACAGAGCCTGATGCGGGGCTCGAACTCATGGACTGTGAGATCATGACCTGAGCTGAAGTCGGACGCTCAACCGACTGAGCCACCCAGGCACCCCTTGAGTCTAGCTCTCTTAATGTAACATATACTTCCCTCGATTCACCTATGTTGCTGTATAGTTTGGAATTTGGAATTTTTTATGTAGACAATTATAATGTCCTTGTACACATAGTTATTTCTTCCTTCCCAATCTGGATGCCTTTTATTTCTTTTTCCTGCCTTACTGCACTGGCTAGATGCTGAACAGCAGCAGTGAGAGCACCAGGCAGGGGCGGGGGACATTCAGTCCTTAATCATTAAGTATGGTATTGACTGTAGGTATTGTGGATTCCCTTTATCAGATTAATAAAGTTCTCTTTTATTCCTAGTTTGCTGAGAGATTTTATCACAAATTTGTTTAATTTTCTGCATGTATTGAGATGACTATACAGTGTTTTCCTTTAGTCTGTTGATATGAACTGTATTGACTGATACACAATTTTTTTTAATAAAGTTTATTCATTTGAGAGAGCAGGTACAAGTCGGGGAGGGAAAGAGGGAAAGAGAATCCCAAGGAGGCTCTGTTATCAGGGCACAGTGTTTGGGGCTCAAACCCACAAACTGTGAGATCATGACCTGAGCTAAAATCAAGAGCCAGATATTTCACCTACTGAACCATCCAGGTGCCCCCTGATTTACACATTTTGAGCCAACTTTGCATTCCTGAGAAAAATTCCACTTAATTACATCATGTTCGTTACAAATTGTTAGGTTTAACTTGCTGATATTTTTTACATCTACATTCAAATGGGAAATTGGTCAGTAATTTTCTTACCATGTCTGAGTTTGGCATTAGGTAATGCTGGCCTCATAAAATGAATCAGGACATATTTATTCTCTCCTATTTTCTGGAAGAGTTTGGATAAATTGTTATTGTTTCTCTCTTAAATGTTTGGTAGAATTCACCAGTAAGGACATCTAGTTACGGAGTTCTCTTTGAGAGAAAATTTTGAACCACAAATTCAGTTTCTTTTTCTTTTAAAGATTTTATTTTTAAATTACCTCCATCCTTAACATGGGGCTCAAACTCACAACCCCAAGATCAAGACTCCCATGCTCTTCTGACTAAGCCAGTCAGATACCCCTCAATTTCTTTTTTTGGATAAAGTTTATTTATTTATTTATTTTGAGAGAGAGAGAGAGAGAGAGAGAGAGAGAGAGAGAGAGAGAGAGAGAGAGAGAGAAAGAAAGAAAGGGAGGCAGAGAGGGAGAAAGAGAATATTCCAGGCATGCTCCACGCTGTCAGCTTGAACTCCCCAACCATGAACGAGATCATGACGTGAGCCAAAATCAAGAGTCAGACGCTTTATCAACTGAGCCACCCAGGTGCCCCCTCAATTTCTTTCATAGTCACAGGATTATTCAAGTTATCTATTTCTTCCTGATTTCAAAAGATTTGTCCATTTCATTTATGTAATCCAGTTTACTGGCATAAAGTTGTTAGCCTTCTACCATTATCAATGTTTACTGTCTGTAGAGTCAGCAGTGATCATCTCCTGTTCCTCATATCTGATATTTGAGATTTGGGTCTTCTCTGTTTTCCTCACCAGTCTGGCTAAGATTTATTGCATTTACTGACCTCAAAGATTCAGCTTCAGGCTTCATCCCTTCTCTATGATTTGTTCCTGTTTTCAATGGTTCTACTTTGTCTTTATTACTTCCTTCTTACTTCCACTTTAATCTGTTTTTCTTTTTTTATTTTCTTAACATGGGAGCTTAGAGATGTGCTATTTTTTTCCTAACGTAACCACTGACGGTTACAAATTTCTACCTAAAACCGCATTAGCTGGATCATACAAATTATGAAATGTAGCGTGTTCATTTTCATTCTGTTCAAGACATTTTCTGATTTTTTACTTCCTCCTCCTTGAGTATGGATTATTCAGAAATGCATTTCATTTCTGAATATACAAGGATAATCCAGCCATTTAAAAAACATATTAAAAAAATTAAAAATATTTGTTATCACTTCCTTGTTTAATTCTATTGTGCTCAGAGAACATACAGAGTTCTATTTTAAAAATCTGTTCAGTTTATTTTATGGCCCAAAATATGGTCCATTTGATAAATAAACCATGTGCACATGAAAAGAATATACATTTTGAAACTGTTAAGTATTATATAAATACCCATTAAGTCAAGCTAGATGATCATGTGGCTTAAGTCTTCTATGTCCTTCCTGATTTTCTAAATACCAATTCTCTAATGATTTCTAACAGGGGATGAATTATTTACTTATTTCTCCTTCAGTTCTATTGGTTTTTGCTTAAAGAATTTTAGTGTTTTGTTGTTAGCTACATGTACATTAAAGCTGTAATGCCTACTTGATGAACTACTTAGTCATTACAACATCCCTCTTTATTCCTAGTATTAGAAGAACACTTTCTATGTAACTAACATTCCACATTAAAGCAAGACTAGGAAAAAAGACTTAGTGACTGCACTTTCACTCTTAGGCTGCACCCAACTTCAAACCGCCTTCATCCCCACCTCGTTTCCTCTCTTGGAGATTCCACAGCAAATAGAACAGGTTTCTGAGGGTGAGAGTGACTTACCGAGTTATATCACAGAGGTTCTGAAAGATCTTTTCTGGGTTTTGGCCATCGGGGCCACTCACATGCCCTGCTTCCTTTAGCTGCTGTACCTTCTGCAGAGCCACACTCACTGCGTAGCGCATAAACTCATTGTTGGACCTTAGAACCGACAGGCTCTCTTCGTGGCTTTGGACACTGTCCCTAGAAAGAGAGAGAGAGAGAGAAAGAGAGAGAGAGAGAGAGAAACAGATTTCCCTACTGCTGTTGGGATCTGGAATTAGGTTTTGTAGGGACTATTCAGAAAAGCAGGACCTAGCAAGTTCTTAGTTACAGACCCCAGGTACCCCAGGCCACAGTCACTGCCACAGCACCTTTTACAACCTTCATTCTCAGTGTTACCTCATTTTCTCTCCTCCCTCCCCCAATCGCTTCACTTTGATAAAATTAAAATGTCAGTCTTAGTTTCCTTTGTTGTTGTTCTTTGTTTTTTCAATTCAGGTTCTTCTTTTTTCCCTTTTTATCTGTTATACTAGTCAAGGTACTTCGGCAGATTTCCCTACAATACCTTACTGCAACCTATCCCTATCTTTTTGTTAAGTAGTCCATTGTTTCTGAGTTTTCCTTAAATAATTCAAGGTATTCTTTCAAGTGTCTACCTAGATTATCCAGCTTTCATTTCAAGAAACTTACGAAAAGCTCCTGACTTACTTCTTACTGTATATACATTAAGAACTGTGAATCCAAACTAGATAATACTAGTGAATCTAGGTAACTGTTACTATCTTCACTACACAGACATCTTTAAGCACTCTATTACCACCTTACCTGAAAAGAGCAGTGAGAAGATCAGACACAAATTTCATGGACAAAAAACTACCATTCGTTTTGTTGGCCACTTTAGTTTTGCCTTTACCAGCCTTTTCGTTAAGGATGTCAGAGAGTTTCTTGTAACACATAAATAAGCTCAGAACCTCCTCAAACTTATTCTTACTGCATAAAAGGAAAAAGAGACCACTAAGGATAAGCATCAGAGTATTGCAGTTTACTTTCACACCCAATAATAAGGAAACCCCAATGTTTCTTTAGGTGTTCTAGATGTTCTATTTTAGACACATTATAAATGAATGAACTTGCATTAACTCCCAGATCACTCTAATCCAGCTGTGTTTTTTTCTCTCTTATTTATGCCAGTCAATGCAGAGCATGAAAGTCCAGTACTACCAAACCATCAAAATTGCTCTACTGAAATTAGAACTTGAGTTCAGGGTCTGGAAATTTTGGCTAAATGGAAGCCTGCTAGAGGGACAACAATCCTCAGCCCCTGTGGCATATGTTTTGGTTCTCTGCCTCAGGCTAGATGTTCACAAAAGACAGTGTCATGGCCTTTGGTCTGTTAGTACCTACCATGCTGCTAGAGTTCAAAACAAAACAAAACCATAAAATGGAGTCTTCATCAAACTGCAAGGAGAGTTATATGTGGCAGTACCTTACCTAAAATTACTTATGGAGAAGTTATATTCTATTAGAACCTCACAAACTCCCATCACAAGAGAAGCACAGATATTATTTTTGATGCCAACACAAGTGCTCTGAGAAAAATCTGCTGATTTATCCTAAAAGACAAAAGATAAAAATTAATAAGCTATCAGGGCACCTGACTGGCTCAGTCAGTGGAGCATGCAACCCTTGATCTCAGGGTTGGGAGTCTGAGCCCTATGCTTGCTGTAGAGATTACTTAAAAATAAAATCTTAAAAAACAGGGATGCCTGGGTGGCTCAGTCGGTAAAGCGTCCAACTTCGGCTCAGGTCATGATCTCACGATTTGTGAGTTCAAGCCCTGCGTCGGGCTCTGTGCTGACAGCTCAAAGCCTGGAGCCTGCTTCGGGTTCTGTGTCTCCCCCTCCCTCTGCCCCTCCCATGCTCATGCTCTGAATAATAAATAAATGCTAAAAAAATTTTTTTTTAATAAATAAATAAAATTTTAAAGAAAAGTCAATAAGCGGGGTGCCTGGGTGGCTCAGTTGGTTAACCGTCCAAGTCTTGATTTCAGCTCAGGTCATGATCTCATAGTTTGTGGGATTGAGCCCTGAGTCAGGCTGTGCGTGGAGCCTGCTTGGGATTCTCTCTCTCCCTCTGCTTCTCCCCTGCTTGCATGCACTCTCTCAAACTTAAAAAAATTAATAAGCTATTAAAACAGCCTCCATCGTTCAATAGAGCTGAGACTTAGCAATTACCAGTTCAAAGTCCTCTAGCTCACTCTTAATCATTCTGCTAGTAATAGATTCCAATAGGTCCTCCAGGTCTTGATAGACCCCCTCCTCCTCCTCCTCCTCCTCCTCCTCCTCTTTTTCCTGCTGTGGGGGCATCACTTTGCTCTTACACCAGGCCAAACAGTGTTGGACACAACATAACAGATAATCCTGTAGGAAGAAAAGAGTAAACATTCTTGAGTGTTTAACTGAAGGAGGCTGTTGATAATCAACATATAATTCTAACCTATAAGGCTAAAGTAAGTTATTTTAGCCTATAAGACTAAAGTAAGTTATGAATAACTTAAGTCAACCTGAATTAAAACTGGAAAAAGTTAACTGAACTAACAAAGGTATTCTTGCATTCTTTCCTGACCTTTTCCCAAAACTGGCTTTGCAAGTAGTGGGCACCTCAGAATGCAACATCAGAATGTGCTATTTCTGATCTAGTGGAAATACCATGAAGCCTGGTTGTGAAGTTAAATCCTCTCTGGCTACTGAGTCCCAGAGGCTGTTCTGAAGACAGGAAAGGAATCGTTGGGAGACCAACCGAGCATCTCCACCTCATGGCACAAAAGGCCCATTTATGGAGGCAGGATCTGACAAATGAAAGACCACCTCCTTCCCCATCATGGGCTCTAAGTTGCTTGGCGTGGTGGAGCTTCAGTTTTTATTTTCTTTTTCCTGTCTTTCTGAGGCTGGATAGTAAGAATAGAAAAACAACCTGTCCTAGTTCCCCTGAGGGTTCAAGAGTGCCAATTCTAGCTCTGCCTAAATCATACACTCCCTCCAGACTAATGAAGCAGGTCTCCTGGGTTCATCTGCTACCGAGTGACCTCCTTTCCCCATTCCACAGTATATTTAGTATATTATATAGTCAAAGAGGCACAAATGGGAGATGAAATGCTTCCTGGGGGGGGTGATGGATACCTTGACTTTGTAAAATGTGAACATGGAGATATCTTACCAATAGATCCAAGGTTTATGATGGGTAAGAAAAGATAAGGAGGGAAGATTTAAGAGTAAAATTTCATTGGGAGTACCAGAAGAGTGCTTTCAGGAAAGGTATCTTCCTGAAGACGGATTCTTTCAACAGGGTTGATGCTTTTACTTAATAATAAAAATAATGGTTATAGGAAGAATAAAAGTCTCACCAGTGGTTCTTGTAGACAGATTCGATCTCCTTGGGTTAAAATACAAGCTTCCAATTTCAGAGGCGGCAGCACATCAGGTTTTGGCTCATAGTACTGTTTTAACTATGTGTGGTAAGGAAAAAAACACACCAGGGCTCATGAATGCTTTTTCACTTCTTTAACTGGTCCAAATAATGGCACCTTTAATGTTTAACACCATCTAAGACCTATTTCCCAAGTGTCCAAAGAACAATGCAGCAAAATATGTGTTGCTTTGCCTCAACTCATCCTTTACCCTTGCTTTAGGCATCATGTTGAGATCTTTCCTACTCCATTTCCACTAACTTTCTCACAAAACATCGTGCTCTCTCACATCAATTCCTAAACCTACAACCTAAAGCAATCAGCATTTCCAATATAGTTTGATAGTTAAGAATATATAAATAAGCTCTAGAGTCAGAATGGCTGAGTCCAGGTCCCAGTTAAGACTCATGTGTTAATACTTTTGGTAAAGGCATCCATACCTTCGTTCCTCATCTGTGATGAAATATTACTCTAAACATATGAGGCTGTATAAGAATTAAACATGCCAATACATGTAAAGTGCTAAAAACACTACTTAGCACACAACAGAGACGAAGAAATGTTAGCTATTATTTCTCTCCTTTTTAGAGTCTGCACAATTTTACTGGTACACATACTAACCGGAGTTGGGAAGCAGTGTTCCATACCTTCAATCAATTTTCTATGCTTGTTAAGTATATGAATGTTGATGGGCTGATTATAACAGTTTGAAAAGATACACTATAGTTAATAGGATATAAATTTTGTATAGGATCAGGCTTGAGGCCCAATGGAAATCTTTAGATAAATAGTATAAGGACCTTCCAATAATTTCTACACATCCGAGATCTTAACTTTAAATGGAGCTTCTTCAGTATTATAACAAAAGTAATGACATACAAAAGTAGGGGGGGTGGGGGAAAAAAAGAGAGAACTTTCTTTTTAGCTGAGTGGTGGACATGAAAAAACTGCTACCTCCAACCTGGAGTGGTTCTTTTTCTTTTCTTTCTTCTTTTCTTTTCTTTCTCTCTTTCTCCCTTTGTTCCTTCCTTCCTTTCTTTCCTTTCTTTCTCTTTTAAAGTTTATTTATTTCTTTTGAGAGAGTGGGCGAGCATGCACATACATGGGAGAAGGGCAGACAGAGAGGGAGAGTGAGAATTCAAGCAGGCTCTGCGTCATTAGCAAAGAGCTCAACAGGGGATTCGATCCCACGAACCGCAAGACAACAACCTGAGCCAAAATTAAGAGTCATTGGGACACTCAAGCCCCCAGGCACCCGAGCTGCTTCTTTCTTTGGTCTCTCCCTGCCCTCTGAGTATGGGGGCCAGTTTCAGATCATACCTGGGAAGCTTCGAGAGAGTTACAAACCAAGAAACTCTCAATATATAAAAAAGATTCAAATACCATATAATAAAATATTACTTTGCTATAAAAGGGAATGAAGTACTTATAAATGCTACAACATGGATAAACTGAAAACATTCAGTGAAAGCCATCGGTCACAAAAGACCACATATTGTACGATTCCACTTATGTGAAATGTCCACAACAAATCTAGAGAGAAAGTGGTAGATCAATGGTTGTTTAGGGCTAGGTGTGTGGGAGAAGAATGAGAAAATTAGGGGGTGTTAGCTAAAGGGTGTGAGGCTTTCTGAAATGATGAAATAAATGTTCTAAAATCGATTGTGATGCTGGCTGCACAACTCAATGAATACACTAAACACCAATGAGTTGTACACTTAATTTTTTTTATTTTTTATTTTTTTTAAGTAGGCTCCATGCTCAGCGTGGAGTAACATGGGGCCTGGACTCAACCCTGAGATCAAGATCAGAGCTGAGATCGAGAGCTGGATGCCCAACTGACTGAACTACCCAGGTGCCCCAAGCTGTACACTTTAAATGGGTCAACTATACGGTATGTAAATTACATCTCAATAAAGGTATTTTAAAAAATAAGATTCGGGGCGCCTGGGTGGCTCAGTCGGTTAAGCGTCTGACTTCAGCTCAGGTCACGATCTCGCGGTCCGTGAGTTTGAGCCCCGCGTCGGGCTCTGGGCTGATGGCTCGGAACCTGGAGCCTGCTTCCGATTCTGTGTCTCCCTCTCTCTCTGCCCCTCCCCCGTTCGTACTCTGTCTCTCTGTGTCTCAAAAATAAACAAACATTAAAAAAAAAATTAAAAAAAAAATAGATTCAAGGAATGCTTAATGAATAAATGTTGAGTGTAAATGGTCTTATTTATGCCAGATATTCTCCAGCTGAACTCGTTTCGTAGTGATCTTTTGAAATCTTTTTTTTTGAAGTAGTTTAAAAATCCTTTTTTAAACTGAAAAGTACAGAATATAACCCATGCCTCTGTAACCTAGATGTAATACATCCATATTTTGCTATATTTGTTTCACATCTCTCTATTCTTTTAGAAGTAAAACAAACAGATACAGCTGCTAATAGCCCTTATACAAATGGTTCTTCAAAAGGTCCTTCTGACTTAGGGTGCAGACTGAGAGAGAATATACCTGAGAGAATAACTGTTAAGATGATGCAAAAGGGCAGGTAGGTAAGTAGTAATTAAAACATCAGGACAGCATCACATACCCCAGGCATGTTCATAATGTACCAGTGTACTATTTGGGAATTATTCTATATTTTGGAAAGTCCGGAAAATGTCTCCATGTATTATCACCTCTCCATGTATTATTATCTATTCTCTATATCCATAAACGTATAAAATAAAATAAATGTATTACCTGTGAAAGTAGAGTCTGCATGATTGAATTAGCCAGCTGAGAGTTCCTTCTAAGGACATCATAGAACCCCTAAGAGGAATCAAATAGAGAGTAAGCTCTTTAACAGGTACGCTAAGTTCTAACTTTACTTTTTTTTTTTTTTACTTTTCTTATTTACTTTTTTTGAGAGAGAGCAAATGAGCGAGCATGGGTGCACGCAAGCACAGACCAGCAGGGGAGAGGGAGAGAGAAAGAATACCAAGGAGGCTCCATACCCAGTGCAGAGCCTGACACAGGGCTCCGTCTCACAATGTGAGATCATGACCTGAGCTGAAATCAAGAGTCAGACACTTAACCGAGTGAGCCACCCAGGCGCCTCTGGACAATCATAACTGTAAACATTAAAACAAAATTTTTTTAAACAATACTATTTCTTTACACTATTTCTTAATTCTTTGAAAATGACTGAAATTATAGACAGAGAAACGACTCAGAGAGTTTAGGTTATTTGCCTAAAAAGAACTAAAGAAATCTTTTTTTTTTTAATTTTTAATGTTTTATTATTTATTTTTGAGAGAGAGGGGCAGAGCATGAGTAGGGGAGGGGCAGAGAGAGAGAGGGAGACACAGAATCCAAAGCAGCTCCAGGCTCCGAGCTGTCAGCACAGAGCCCAGAGCCAGACGTGGGGCTCGAACTCATGAACTGCGAGATCATGACCTGAGCTGAAGTCATGATGCTTAATTGACTGAGCCACCCAGGCACCCCTAAAAAGAGATCTTTGATCACTGAGAACCAGATTAATAAACTGACCACAATCATCATAATTTTTAAACAACAGGTCATTTCTGGATTTGGAGTACTTTGCTCCTTTACAGTCAAGAATGTTCTAGGTCTTCATTCTTTTGTCTCATCCTACATTAACAGCCTTCCCTTTTAGGACATTATTTCCACTTACTTTCCAGCGCTTCAAAAATGTCTCCTGGCCCTGAGCACTCTAAAGTAAATGACTGTGTGATATTTCTTCCCATCCAGTATTTCCCATAGTTAAAAACTACTTAAGTTAAAATCTTGGGGGGGGGGAGGGCCTAGGTGGCTCAGTTAAGCATCTGACTCTTGATTTCAGCCAGGTCATAATCTCACAGTTTGTGGGATTAGGCCCTGCATGGGGCTCTGCCCTGACACTGTGGAGCCTGCCTGGGATTCTATCTCTGCCCCTCCCTTCATGTGTGCTATCTCCCAAAATAAATAAATAACTTAAAAAAAAAAAAATTAAATCCTGGGGAGAACTTTCTTTTTGGAACTGGGAAAAAGACTGTATGGTTCATTTGTGAGAAAAAGTAAATGAGAGTTGACCCCCTAAACATTTATTTATTTATTTTTTTTATTAAAAAAAAAAAAAAATTTTTTTTTTTAACGTTTATTTACTTTTGAGACAGAGCATGAACAGGGAAGGGTCAGAGAGAGAGAGGGAGACACAGAATCCGAAACAGGCTCCAGGCTCTGAGCTGTCAGCACACAGCCCGACGCGGGGCTTGAACTCACGAACTGCGAGATCATGACCTGAGCCGAAGTCGGACGCTTAACCAACCGAGCCACCCAGGCGCCCCAACATTTTTTTTTAAAGAGAAGACACAAAGGAAAATTAGCGTTAACAAATATTAAATTTTTAAATAATCCAGTGAAGAAATGGGCAAAAGACATGAACAGACACTTCTCCAGAGACGACATCCAGATGGCCAACTGACACATGAAAAAATGCTCAACATCACTCATCATCAGGGAAATACAAACCAAAACGACAGTGAGATACCACCTCACACCTGTCAGAATGGCTCACATTAACAACTCAGGCAACAACAGATGTTGGTGAGGATGCGGAGAAAGAGCATCTCTTTTGCATTGTTGATGGCAATGCAAGATGCAAGCTGGTGCAGCCACTCTGGAAAACAGTATGGAGGTTCCTCAAAAATCTAAAAATGGAACTACCCTACGACCTAGCAATTTCACTACTAGGTATTTATCCAAGGGATACAGGTGTGCAGTTTCAAAGGGACACATGCACACCCCCATGTTTATAGCAGCACTATCAACAGCAGCCAAAGTATGGAAAGAGCCCAAATGTCCATCGATGGATGAATGGATAAAGAAGATGTGGTATATATATACAATAGAGTATTACTCGGAATCAAAAAGAATGAAATCTTGCCATTTGCAACTATGTGGATGGAACTGGAGGAGATTATGCTAAGTGAAATTAGTCAGAGAAAGACAAAAATCATACGACTTCACTCATGTGAGGACTTCAAGAGACAAAACAGATGAACATAAGGGAAGGGAAACAAAATTAATATAAAAACAGGGAGGAGGACAAAACATAAGAGACTCATAAATATGGAGAACAAACAGAGGGTTACTGGAGGGGGTTTGGGAGGGGGAATGGGCTAAATGGGTCAGGGGCACTGAGGAATCTACTCCTGAAATCATTGTTGCACTACATGCTAACTAATTTGGATGTAAAATACATACATACATATATACATAAAGTATCATCATCAAGGAAACAGTCATCTGCCCTACACCCTGCAACAAGTATGACCAGTGTTGATACCAACACATGAAGAGTTTTTACAAATCGATGATGTGACGTCTTTAATGAACAAATGAACACCAATATCCTAATAGATCAGTCCATGATCTGTATCAAGTCTTAAAATTTGGAGCTACATTCAGTGCAGATTCTTTTTTGCATGTGGAGGACTGCAGAGAAGAGTTAACACAGTAGATCTGAGACTGTCATCCTTAGTAAAGCCTGCTTGCAAGATTGCCCCTTGATGGGTGGCTGGGAATCTGGCTGGTAAACAGTCCCCTACACCGATAAAAAGCTTTCCCTAAATGATAGAAATTTACTGTGTATAAACTGTACAATGTGGTTTATGCTGAATATTTTTATTTTCTTCTGGAAGTTTGGAATTTGGATATGTGCTAATAAGCACAAGTGCCTATGTAAACCAGCACCCCGTAAAAACCTTGGGTACCAAATCTCTAATAAGCTTCCTTTACTGAGGAATTGTTATCTACTGATGTGTTGACACAACTCATTTGCTGAAGGAATTAAGTGCATACTGTGCAATCCCAGCTGGAGAGGATTCTTAGACGCTTGCACCTGGTTTCTTCCTGACTTTATCCTACGTATCCCTTGCTTCTGCTGATTTTGCTTTGTATCCCTTAACTAGAATATAGTTAGCCATGAGAATTAATATATGCGGAGTTTAAAAGTCCTCCCAGAGAAATCTTTAAACATGGTGGTTTTGGGGACCCCCCCCTTCCAATACAATAAACAATTGTTCCAGTACGGCTTGTTGACAAGATCATCCTTTTTCTACTAAATTACCTTGTGATATTGGTCAAAAATTCACTGAGCAACTTCATACTTTTTCAATTGTCTTGATCCTTCTAGGTCCTTTACATTTTATTTTTTTTAATGTTTGTTTTTGAGAGGGGAGGGAGGGGGAGGGAGAAAGGGGGGAGGGGGAGGGAGAGGGAGAGGGAGAGGGAGAGGGAGAGGGGGAGAGGGGGAGAGGGGGAGAGAGGGAGAGAGAGGGAGAGAGAGGGAGAGAGAGGGAGAGAGAGGAGAGAGAGAGAGAGAGAGAGAGAGAGAGAGAGAGAGAGAGAGAGAAAAGAATCCCAAGGATGCTCCAAGCCCGATGCAGGGCTTGAATTCATGAACTGTGAGATCATGACCTGAGCCAAAACCAAGAGTTAGACACCCAACTGACAGACACTCAGGCACCCCTAGGTCCTTTACATTTTAGAATCAACTTCATTTCTGTCCAAAAAATCCTGGGATTTCAGTTGGGACTGCACTCAATCTACAGACTTTTTTGAGACTAAAATTACTAAAAATACTGTGCTGAGCATTTCAATCTATAAACATGGCACATCCTTCATTTACCTTTTCTTCTTTAATTTCCCAACAATATTTTGAGGTGTTCAGTGCACATATCTTGTACATTCTTTGTTAAACCTATCCTTAAGTGTTTTATTTTTATCTATCATAAATGTTTTTTGATTTCCAATTGTTCACTGCTAGTATAAAATTGGTTTCTGTATCCCACCTTACTAAACTCACTTTTTTGTAGATTCTTTGCTGTCTACATACAGTGCAAATCAAGACAGCCACATTTCATCCTTTCAAATCTGTATGCCTTTATTTCTTTTTCTCGTCGTATTGGATAGAACCCTCAGTATAATGCTGAACAAGTATCTTTATTCTTGATTATAGGGAAAAACATGTAGTCTTTCACCATTTATTTCAGACGCAAGTTTCAGATTCCTTTTATCAGGTGTGGACATTCTTTTTTTTTTTTTTTTTAATGTTGATTTGAGAGTGTATGTGTGCACATGTGTACGTGAGCAAGGGAGGGGCGGAGAAAGAATTCCAAGTAGGCTGTGCACTGTCAGCACAGAGCCCGACGTGAGGCTCGACCTCAAGAATGGTGAGATCATGACCTGAGCCAAAATCAAGAGTTGGATGCCCAACCAAATGAGCCACCCAGGTGCACCTCAAATATTCTTTATGATTCCTCACCTTAAACAACCTTTTGGCTAGCCATCACAAAACTACAAATCCTAACTGCATCAAGGAAGAGTGAACTGTACTTTTACAATCAGAAAAAACTTACTAAAATAAAAAGGATTATTAGTTGGGGGTTGCTATATTTCTTCCACTCTGATTTACCTCATAAAGTATGAGTCGAACATCAGCCTGCTGGCCTAAGCATCTCCTCAAACTATCCATGATCTCAAGGCAAAAAGTTTCATTGGCAACAGAATTGTAACGGCTGTGAACATCCACATGGACCTGAAAGGAAGAGAGGCCAGATCTTATATATTTTACCAAATTAATTTTCACAAAGAAGGTAAAATGAGCCTGTGTTCTTGGTCAAAGGAACTTAAATTTAGCTTTCCCCATATGCAAAAATCGTCAGTAGGATGTGATAAGTGTCACTCTTATTCTGGTTTGGAGTAAGAATTTTCAAGCATTTCAACAAAATTAACTCTTCTCTATCCTTTAAGGTCTTCCTTGGCAATGTCAGGTGCTTAGGATGGCACAGAGATGATTTCACCACTAGAATCCAGTAGTCTTAATATACTTGATTATACTTAAAAGGTCTAAATGCTTCCTGAAATATTTTCAGGAGCTAGCACAATCTAGCTCTTTTTGCTTCCACAAAATCCTCAGAGTTTTATAGATAGGTAATGTTTAGTTTAGAAATGGACAAGACAAAGAATTACAGCCCTTGTTTTAAATAATAAATCCAGTAACTATAGACCAAGACTCCTAACCCTTACTACAGGCATCTCAGTGAGGTAGTTAATACTGACAGATCAAATCCTAGCTCTACCCTTCACTGCTTACATCACCTTGGGCAAGTCATTTAACCTTCCTCAGCCTTAGTCTTCTTATTAAGATGTGGATGATTTTAACAATACACTAATGACACCCAGTGTTCCTAATATTTAGTCTGTGCCATATGTTATGAACAAAAGTTTTTTGGAATCACACTAGGGCAACAAAGGATTCCTAATAAGATTGTTTCATTAATTTGCTATTTACAAATCACACAGTACATAATTTAAATAAAAAAAAAATTTTATTGCTCCAAAGTCTGAATTACCAAAATACTGTAAAAAGTCTTATTTTCTCAGATTACCAGGCTGTGCAAAGCAAATTAACTATTAAAAATGGGGATAATAATAACATCTAGACTCAGAGGATTACCAGGAAGATGAAATGACATAATAAATATAAAACACTTAGCACACCACCTAGCAGGACAAACCACAAATGCGAGTCACATTGCTAATTCAAAATTTTCTAGTAGTCAAATTCAAAAAGTAAAAAGATGCTGGTGAAATTAACTTTAACATTTAACCAAATATATCAAAACTATTTCAATATGTAATCGAAATTAAAAATAACAAGCTATTTTCCCTTACCTCACACTAAATCTTCAAAATGCAGCATGCATTTTACACATACAGCGTGACTCAATTTGGCCAGACACACTTCAACTGAGCATGCAGTTCAACAACCACACTGAGGCTAGTAGCTACCGTGGTGGAGAGCACTGTCTAGCACACAGCAAACCCATCATTTTAAGTAAGTGTTAGCTGTTATCACTGCCATCATCATCAGACTCTGTTTCAGGATCATTTGTACAACCAGAGCAGGAGAGAGAAAGAACAGCATACACATCACCAACTTCTGCACGAATGCACACGACAACCCAGCGTTAACAGTCCTTACCTGGCTGGCACCGATGGACTGACTGCACTGGGAGGAGGACAAGCTGCCCAAAACCTTAAAGTTCTTCAGAAGCAGCAAAAACCCAGCAACCGCAGCTTTTCGGGCATCAAGCTGGCTAGCTCAGGAACAGACAGAGAAATAGTTAACCAACAATATTAGCTTCACAGGAATAGGTTTCTGGGTCAGAAAAAGCCAGTTACCTCTGTACAGAAAAGGAATATGAATAAGTAATGAAGCACAGAGCAAAATAAAATAAATTTATATACTCAAAATAAAACATCAGCTGTTCACAGCAGTTAGCAGTAGAGGAACTCAGCTGATTTCTCACTATCTAGTTAACCTCATGACACGATCTATACTTTCTTCTATGTGAGGAACAAGAGTACTGAGAAGCTATACAATGGGCCAATAACTCAAATATTAAGTACTAAGTAGGATAGAAACGGCTGATTGTCTGAAGGACCACTTCCCTTCTTCGCAGAGGAGTATAGTGCTTGGCGCCTTGTAAACCCTCCATCCAGAAAAATGATACATTCATCTCACTGAGGCTCAATGATCAATTCACGGGGGAGATGTTATGACATACAAACCTTGGCCTAGCAGACATACCTCTAGATAAGGAATACCAAAAAACTGTCAACTCTAGAAGAGGGATAATAGTATATACTTGCTGGTTGTTCCTCTGTATATCCACAAACACATTATAATAGAGTCAATGTGACATCAACTGAGCATCTTAGGGGTGCCTGGGTGACTCAGTTGGTTAAGTGTCCGACTTGGGCTCAGGTCATGATCTCACAGTTCATGAGTTCGAGCCCCGCGTTGGGATTCTGTGTTGATAGCTCAGAGCCCGGAGCCTGGAGTCTGCTTTGGATTCTGTGTCTCCCTCTCTCTCTCTGCCCCTCCCCCACTTGTGCGGTCTCTCAAAAATAAGTAACCATTAAAAAAAAAAAAATTTGAGCATCATATATTTAAAGTACCAAATGTTTTCCACCTATTACTGGTCCCATAATACTTTTTGGGAGGTAGTAATATCATCTTTAGCTCCCATAATACTTTTTGGGAGGTAGTATTATCATCTTTAGCTTATACACTAAGAAATAAAGGAAAAGAGATCAGGAGGCATTGACTAAGCCAAAAAATACCTGAGACCGCTTAACAATTTAGTCTACAGTCACTAGACCATAACTCAATATTCACTAGAGTGAGTTTCTTGAATATTTTCCTAATGAAGGTGTTTTCCTTTCTAGAACTCTTGCCAGCTGGCACTGCAACCTTGTCCTGAAGATTATTCTAGGGGTGTACAGCAGAGTACCTGAGACCAGAAGCTCATATTCTAGCTCCACGAACCTTTGTTTGACTTCTGGAAAGTCACTTATCTTCTCTAGGCCTGAGTTTCCTGATCTGTATGGAGGAGACTGTAATAATTCTAACTTTACAGGTTACTCTGAAGACTGCATGAGATAAAGAACCCTGCACGTAGCACAAGGCTGTGCCTGATGAAAGCTGTTCTGTTGGGTTAGACATCTGCAGGACCACTGTGAACAGGCTGTACAAGGAGACGGCAGAGAAGATGGTGAGTAACACTAGAAGGCACTACTTCCCAGGGTCTCACGGGATTTTCAATACCTGGCAAACATGGCTTTCCGAAGGGCAAGTATCAGGGAGTCCCTCACTGACATGCTGACCTTGAGAAGGGGCTGAAAGACAAAGAAGAAGTAGGTAGAAAAACCCTCAAGTTTATTAGCCTTTGCTCATTTCTACCCAAAACTGTCACTATTTGGCTTATATAAGGAAATTTGGTTCTGTTTTTACATACATGTTTCAATGCTTATTACACTTAGTAATATGGACAACAGCATACTTTGAAATACTAAATTTAAACTAATTGTGAAATGCCTTTAAACCTATCGTCATCAAATTTCTAAGAGCTTTACAATTATCTCACTAACTTGACAATGAGTCATGGGAGACACAAGTGTGCCAGGAAGAAGGGGGTACACTTAGAAACAGAGTCTCGCTCAGTGCTCGTGCGCTTTTAATACAGTTTTATGCTTCAAAACCAAGGAATACAGGATATCTCAGACATTTGTATTTATGAAGAATCACATCAGACTTCCATTAGGCAGTTCAACCTCAGTTTTGCCAAATTCCTTAGGAGTCTAAAGACTTACCTGCACTGCCTTCAGTAGCCCTTGTACAGTTTGAAGCGGCAGAAAGGATAAATAGTCAAAAGTTTCTGTGACTTTAGCAGAACAACTTTGAAGAACTAAGGGTGCATACATGATGATATTTGAAAGCAAATCTGAAAAACAGAATCTATAGTGAGTTGTCTCAAAAACTAAAGATATTTCAAATAAATGAAAATTAAATATGGGAAAATAAATGATAAAAGGTTTTTTGTGTCTTTTGTCAAGTATACTGCAATAGCAATTTCTACTGATCCTATATACTTTTTCTATGGTCAGTGTAACTAGGATATATACTTCTGAAACTTTCTTCTGTGATAATATTAAGATTATAAAAATTTCTCTAAAAGAAGGGAAGAAATCTGTTACACTGTCAAGACATGTAGCATACTATATCTTCATATTTCTAAGCTGAAGTCAGTATCTGTGAACTTTTATAGAAGTTTAGTTTTTTGTTTTTTTTTTTAATGTTTATTTTTGAGACAGAGACAGACAGAGCATGAACAGGGGAGGGTCAGAGAGAGAGGGAGACACAGAATCTGAAGCAGGCTCCAGGCTCTGAGCGGTTAGCACAGAGCCTGACATGGGGCTCAAACTCACGAACCATGAGATCATGACCTGAGCCGCAGCCGGACACTCAACCAACTGAGCCACCCAGGCGCCCCTTAAGTTTAGTTTTGAGCGAGCGAGAGAGAGAGAGAGAGAGAGAGAGAGAGAGAACAAGCATGAGTTGTAGAGGGGCAGAGAGGAGTGGGGGGAGAGAGAATCCCAAGCAGTCTTCGCACTGTCAGCACAGAGCCCGATGCAGGGCTTGAACTCACAAACTGTGAGATCATGACCTGAGATGAAATCAAAAGTCAGACGCTTAACCGAGTGAGCCACCCAGGAACCCAGCTACTAACACTTATTAGTGCAAGTATAGTATCGTCCTATAAGGAATATACAAAACCACACAAACATGATCTCTCTTCAAGAATTTTAATTAGGAGTCATAGAAAAACATATTTTGAAAGCATATTTCAAAAACATATTTTGAAAGAGATAAATAACGGGTCAACATCAGATATCTAATAATCGCAAACATTTTATTGCCTAGCAAATATTATAGAGGCTAAAGAGGAGTTCAAAGGAAGAAGAGATTATCATGAGTGGTGTGCTTTAGAAGAGTGAAGAGAAGTATTTAAGCTGGGTTCTGAAAGAAGGCTGACATTTAGATGCACCAAGAACCAGAAAGGGCTACTATATGTAAAGGGAAAAGTATGAGGAAAAAGAAGTATAGGGCATATTCAGAAAACGGGTTGGAAAATCCTGTGAAGCGGGGGTGAAGAATTCATAAAAATAAATAAGTGAAGTTAATGGTGAGAAGGCAGGATGGATCAAATTGTCAAGGACTTGAAGGGCCAGGATAAAGAGCTGATAATTTATAAGGAAGGTACTGGTGATTTCTGAGTGATAGAGTATTTTAGTAACACCATGTGGTGGCATATGCAGGCTGACTTGCTGCAGAGAGGAGAGAGCAGGGAAATCAGAACCTATGGCAAAAGCCTAAATGCAAGGATGTAAGGCTGCAAACTAGGCAACAGGTGGGAAGGAAGGGCACAAAAACGAAGACAAAAGTAACAGAAAAAATGAGAGAACTTAGGTACCAAGTTTGAGCTAATGAAAAGGAATTCCAACTTCTGGAACTTGGAGAGTCAGGCTTCAAATAATAGAAATATGAACAACTGAAAGTGGACTTTGTTGGAAGGAAACTGTATTGCATTTGAAATAAAAGGAAAAAGAAAAACCTAAATGGAAATATACAGCAGGAATGGGGGCACTGAACCAAGGAATGAAGACAGTCTTGACATAAAGATTTAAGAGCCATGTCCACTGAAGCCCACAAAAATAAATGAAGTCATGCAAAGAGTATGACATGTACAAAGAAAAGAATGTGTAAAAAGAGGAGCAGACTTCTGCTTCCTACCATCATGGAGAAACAGTGACTAGATTTATCCTCCCACTTTAAACAATAATAACAAAAAGAGCCAAATTATATTAATAATTTTCAGACACTAGACAAGCAGTGCAGGCCCATGGTCCCCCAGAGAAGGGAAATAAATGGGGTATGCCTTAGAACTGCTCCATCTTACCGCCTAGAGAGTTCCTAGGCGGCAGCACAGAGAGGGGAAACTCCGAGCCCAGTGGTCTTCCCAATTTAAAGAGATGGAGGTGGGAATTCAAAAAGCCAAGGCAGCAAGAACTCACAGGGCAGAGTTCTAGAAAGGAAAGAGCTACACGGGAAGAGGGCCCCGGAGATGTGTGAGAAGCCCCTTGTGTATGTCAGTTGTGTTCTGGTAGGTGCATGATTGTGAGGAAGCTACTAGAAGCCAAGGGAAGACCCAGCAGCAAGAAGCAGGCAGATCTATTCTCAGAGGCCACAAAAGACAAATAATAGTTCACATTCACAACAACCACAGTGGAGACACCTCATAATATACAAGGTTCTATACTTAGGCATTTGTGAAACCTAACTAGCCTGAGATTAAAGGCTACCTGGTCTTGCTTCACACAACATAATCATCCAAATGATTAAATGTTTTCCAAAAGATTTAAAGCTCAAAATTATTTGAAAGAAAAAAAAAATCCATGAAATTAACAATGTAAAAATTCATAGTGTCTACTATCCAATCAAAAATTACAAAGCATGCAGGGTCTCCTGGGTGGCTCAGTCAGTTAAGCAGCCAACTTCAATTCAGGTGGTGATCTCACAGTTTGCGAGTTCTAGCTCCACGCTGGGCTCTGTGCTGACAGCTCAGAGCCTGGAGCCTGCTTTGGATTCTGTGTCTCCCTCTCCCTCTGCCCCTCCCCTACTCACATTCTCTCTCAAAAATGAATGTTAAAAAAAAATATTTAAAAAAAATTACAAAGCATGCAAGAGGTGGGAAAATATGACCCACGATGAGGAAGAAATAAATCAATAAAAACAAAACAGAAATGCTACAAATGATAGGATTAGTAAATAAGGATATTAAAAAAACTAAAATATAATTTATATGTTCAAAAAAGGTAAGGGAAGCATGTTAAGGAGAGCAAAAATATGAAAAAAGATACAAATCAGATGGCTAAAGATGAAAAATTAGATTGCTGCACAAGATCTGGGAACTTGAAGTTATAGCAGTATCAACTGTCTAAAAACAGTAAAAAAGACTAAAAAAGAATCTGTAAGCTATATAGGCAATGTAAAGCAGCCTATTACATATGTAACGCAGTATAGGGGTGGGAGGAGTGTGTGCTGGTAGGAGGGAGATGACAGAAACGTTTTTGAAGAAATCGTATCTTGGGGTGCCTGGGTGACTCAGTAGGTTGAGCATCCAACTCCTGATTTTAGCTCTGGTCATGATCTCACAATTCGTGACATCAAACTCCACCTTGGGCTCTGTGCTGACAGCAAGGAGCTCGCTTGGGATTCTCTTTCTCCATCTCTCTCTACCTCTCCCCCACTTATATTCTCTCTCTCTCAAAATAAACATTTAAAAAAAGAGAGAGAGTATCTCAAAATGTTCCAAACTTGATGAAAAACACAAACCTACAGATTCAAGAAGCTTAACAAACTCCAACCAGAAACATGGAGAAAACTACACTAAAGCACATAAATTGCTTAAAACCACTGATAAAGAAAAATATATATATTATATAGAAAGGAACAAAGATATGAATGAAAGCTAACTAATTAGAAATGATGAAAGCCAAAAGAACAGTAAAGTAACATCTTTGAAGTACTAAAAGAGGGGCGCCTGGGTGGCTCAGTCGGTTAAGCATCCGACTTCGGCTCAGGTCATGATCTCACCGTCTGTGAGTTCGAACCCCACGTCAGGCTCTGTGCTGACAGCTCAGAGCCTGGAGCCCGTTTCAGATTCTGTGTCTCCCTCTCTCTCTGCTCCTCCCTTGTTCATGCTCTGTCTCTCTCTGTCTCAAAAATAAATAAACGTTAAAAAAAAATTAAAAAAAAAAGTACTAAAAGAAAAAAACAAAACCCTGTCAATTTGGAATTCTATACCCAGTAAAAATATATTTCAAAAAACTAACACTAAATTAAAGACTTTTTATGACACACGAAAAGAATTCAACAACAGCAGATCAGTAGTATAGAAAAAAAATTTTTTCTGAAGAATTTGGCAAACATTTTTTTTTTCTATTTCCAGTCTTTTGAGGCAGACACAGGTTTACATAGAATGAAGTTGATTCCAAGAGCACACAAAAACTGGACACAAAGAATAAGACTAAATCCAGCAATCCAGAGTGATAGGAGTGTAAGACACTGAGCAGGTGCACTGGACAGAAGACTGACTGTTCAAGGTGGCTACCAACAGTCAAAGACTAAAGTCCCCACCCTGTAGGAGTACAAAGCTTAGTGTCTGAACAGTGGAGTCTATATTTGCTCCTTGAATTGTAAGCAGTATATGAAAGTTAACGGCAGTTGGACAGAAAATAATACTGGATAGATATCTAGACACAAACAAAGGGAAAAAGCACCAGAAATGGTAAACACATGTGTAAAAGACATTTTCTTATTTTAAAAAATTCTTGGGGCACCTGGGTGGCTCAGTCAGTTAAGCATCCAGCCCTTGATTTGGGCTCGGGTCATGATCTCATGGTTGGTGGGTTTAAGCCTTGCATCAGCACAGAGCTCTCATGGGTTTCTCTGTCTCCCTCTCCCTCTGCCCCTCCCCTACTTGTGCACATGCACACTCTCTCAAAAGTAAATATTTTTAAAACATACAATAAAAAATTCTTGAAAGACACAATTGACTGTTTAAAGCAAACATAACAATGTAGATATAATTCAATAAACAGAGAAGTAAAATGTATGAGAATAGCACAAAAGTCACAAGGGCAGAAGTTAGAAATGGAAGTTATTTGTTGAGGTAGAATACTTGAAGGTAAACTATAGTAAGTTAAAGTATCATAAACCCTAAAGCAACCCCCCCCCAAAAAAAATTTAAAAAAGAGGTAGAGCTAATCAAATTGAGCAAGACAAAATGGAATTTAACAAAATTTTAAAAAAAGCAATCTAAGGGCACTTGGGTGGCTCAGTTAAGCATCTGACTCTTGATTTCAGCTCAGGTCATGATCTCACAGTTCATGAGATTGAGGCCTGCATTGGGCTCCACGCTGACAGCACAGAGACTGCTTGGGATTCTCTCTCTCTTGCTTCTCGCATACCCTCTCTCTCTCAAAATAAATAAACAAACATGAAAAAAAAAAAAAACCCTCAATCCAAAAGAAGGCAGAACAGCAGAAAAAAAAGAAGAACAGATGGATAAAACAGAAAACAGCCAGATGATAATTACATTACATGTAAATGGAATGCCCTGATTTAAAGTTCATGATTATCAAACAGGATTGAAAAAGTAAAACACCTTTGTATGTGGTCTACAAGAAACCCTTGCCAACTATAAAGACATAAGTAAGTTAAAACTAAAAAGATGAAAAAAATATACAACGTTGCCACAGATCAAAAGAAAACCAGAGAAGTTGTATTAATACCAAAGTAGACTTCAGGGGGCACCTGGGTAGCTCAGTCAGTTAAGCATCCAACGTCAGCTCCGATCATGATCTCACGTTTCGTGAGTTTGAGCCCCTCGTCGGGCTCTGTGCCTCCCTCTCTCTCTGCCCCTCCCCAGCTCACACTCTGTTTCTCAAAAATAAACAAACATTAAAAAATAAATTCAAAGTAGACTTCAAAGCAAATATTCCCAGGAACAAAAAAGGTCATTTCATAATGATTAATGGGTCAGTTAGCTAAGAGGACATAACAATCCTAAATGAGTATGCCCCTAATAATAAAGTTTTAAAATACATATAGCAAGAACTGATAGAACTAAAAGAAACTGACACATTTATAATTACAAAGTCAGAGATTCAACACTCATCTTAATAGTTAACAGAATAATTAGAAGAAAATATGTAAGAATACAAAAGACTTGAATCATCTGACTTAACTGAGTTATGGAAAATTCCACCTAACAACAGAATACGTTTTCTTTTCTTTTTTTTTTAACATTTATTTATTTTTGAGACAGAGAGAGAGAGAGAGAGAGCATGAACAGGGGAGGGTCAGAGAAAGAGGGAAACACAGAATCGGAAACAGGCTCCAGGCTCTGAGCTGTCAGCACAGAGCCCAACGCAGGGCTCGAACCCACGGACCGCGAGATCGTGACCTGAGCCGAAGTCGGACGCTTAACTGACTGAGCCACCCAGGCGCCCCAACGTTTTCTTTTCAATAGCACACAGAACATTTATCAAACTGAACCATATTCTGAGAATAAAACAAGCCTAAGTCTCAATAAACTTTTAAAAATTTGTGTCATAGGGGTACCTGGCTACCTCAGTTGGAAGAGCATGCTTTTTTTTTTTGACAGAGAGGATGCAAGTGAGTGAAGGGCAGAGAGAGAGAGAGAGGGAGAGAGAGTTAGAGAGAGAGGGAGGGAGGGAATATCCCAGGAGGGGAAGAGGGAGAGAGAGAAGTGAGGCTCACCCAAAGTGGGTCTTGTACTCACCCTATGTGGGATTTGAACTCATGAGCCATGAGATCATTACCTAAGCTGAGTCAGACATTCACCGACTGAGCCACCCAACCACACCCCCCGCCTTTTTTTTTTTTTATGTTTATTTTTTGGGAGAAAAAGCATGCAATTCTTGATCTTGGGGTTGTGAATTGAGCCCCACATTGGGGGTAGAGATTGCTTTAATTAATATTTAAAAATTCATGTCATAGATAGTATTATAACCACAAATTAGAAATCAACAACAGAAAAATATCTGGAAAACCTCCAAATATTTGAAAGCTGAACAACATACCTCTAAATAACCCATAGGTTAAAGAAAATAATAACTCATAGGTTAAAGAACAAATCACAAGGGAAATTGAAAAGTATTTGTAACTGAAGAAAATTAAAAACAAAATTTATGGGATATAGCTAAAGCAATATTTAGATGGAAACTTAGTTTAAAGCTCGTATTAAAGAAGTTTCAAATTACTGACCTAAGCTGTTTCTTTTTTTTTTTTTTTTTTAAAGAGAGAGAGGAAAAAGACTGTGAGCGGGGGAGAGGCGCAGAAGGAGAGAGAGAGCGAGAGGGAAGAGAATCTTAAGCAGGCTCTACACTCACCATGGAGCCCGATGCGGGGCTCAATCCTGGGATCCCTAACCAAAATCCAGAGTCGGATGCTCAACCAACTAAGGCACCCAGGTGCCCCAGTGACCTAACCTTCTAGCCAAAAAAAAAAAAAAAAAAAAGATTAAACCCAAAGCAGTAAAAAGGAGACAAAAAAGAGCAGAAATAAATGAAACTAAAAACAAAAAACAGAAATTCAGTGAAACTAAAAGCTGTTTTTTTGAGATCAATAAAATTTTGGGGTGCCTGGGTGGCTCAGTCGGTTAAGCGTCCAGCTTTGGCTCAGGTCATGATCTCACGGTTCGTGAGTTCAAGCCCCGCATCGGGCTCTGGGCTGACAGCTCAGAGCCTGGAGCCTGCTTCAGATTTTGTGTCTCCCTCTCGCTCTGCCCCTCCCCTGCTCGTGCTCTGTCTCTCAAAGATAAATAAACATTAAAAAAAAATTTTTTTTTTAATAATAAGACTGATGAATCTCTTGCTTCAGCGGTAAGAAAAAAGACAACGCACATCACAGCTATCACGAATAAGAAAGGGGACATCAATATAGAACCTAGAGTCATGAAAAGGATATTCTCAACAACTTCATGGCAATAAACTTGGTAACTCAGGTGAAATGGCCAAATTCCTTGAAAAACATAAACTACAAATGTTCTCCCAGAAGACTGAGATAACCTGAACAGCCCTGTTTTATTAAAGAAATTGCAGTTAAAACCTTTCACACAAACGAAAGGAAACTTGGAGCACCAGGAAGAAAAATCAATGTAAACCTCCAGGTAAATGTAATAGGCCACAAGTTGACACTCTTTCTGTAAAGGGCCAGACAGTAACCATTTTAGGTTTTATAAGCCATGGCTTAAATGACAACTGTTCAACTCTGCTGGTATAGTGTAAAAGCAAGATAGACAACATGTAAATGACTGAGTGTGGCTATATTCCAGTAATACTCTCTGTACTCTGAATACTAACTTTTTCAGAGGACATATTATTCTTTTGATTTTTTCAACCACTTACAAGAGCAAAATGAACCCAAAGCAAGCAAAAGCTAAGAAATAAGAAGCAGATATCAGTGAAATTGGAAACAAACAATGGAGAGAATTCACACCAGAAGCTCATTCTTTGAAAGATTAGTAAAACTGACAAGCCCCTAAGTTAAATCAGTGAAGGAAAAAAGATGCAAATATATCAGGAATGTCTTGATTTGCAGGTGACATGATTTCTATTTAGAATATTCTAAGGAATTGCCAAAAAGCACTTAGAATAAGGTTTAACAAGGTTGCAAGATATAATATCAATATAAAAAGGCAACTATTTCTACACGCTAGCAATTAATCAGAAATAGACATTTTTAAAAATATCATGTACAATAGCAATAAAAATATGAAATACTTAGGGATAAATCTGACAAAAGATATGCAAGATTCACACTGAAATCTAGAGAGCACTGCTAGAAGAAATTAAAGACCTAAATACATGGAGAGCTATACTGTGTTCAGGGGTTAGAAGACTCAGTATTGTTAAGATGATGTCTCCTAAATTGATCCATTATTTAAGGCAATCTCAATCAAAACCTGAACAAGTTCTTTATAAAAATTGACAAACTAATTCTAAAACTTATTTGGAAATGCGAAGCACTTATAGTAGCTGAGACTATTTTGAAAAAGAGCAAAGTTGAAGGATTTACACTATTTGATTTTAAAACTTATTACAAAGGTACAGCAATCAAGACAATAACAGATCACTGGAACAGAAGATTCCTAAAATAGACCCACGTGTATATGGCTAGTTGATTTCAACAAAGATAGTATGCTAATTTAATGAAAAAAATAATCTTTTATTTTTTAAAAAATTTATTTAGAGACAGCACAAGAGCAAGAGCACAAACAGGAGAGGGGCAGAGAGAGGGAGACAGAGAATATCCCAAGCAGGCTCTGCACTGTCAGCGGAGTTCACGAACTTCAAGATCATGACCTGAGCCAAAACCAAGAGTCAGATGCTTAACAAACTGAGTCACCCAGGTGCTCTAGAAAAGATAATCTTTGGGGCGCCTGGGTGGCGCAGTCGGTTAAGCGTCCGACTTCAGCCAGGTCACGATCTCGTGGTCCGTGGGTTCGGGCCCCGCGTCGGGCTCTGGGCTGATGGCTCGGAGCCTGGAGCCTGTTTCCGATTCTGTGTCTCCCTCTCTCTCTGCCCCTCCCCCGTTCATGCTCTGTCTCTCTCTGTCCCAAAAATAAATAAACGTTGAAAAAAAAATTTTTAAAAAAAGAAAAGATAATCTTTTTTTAAAAATGTGCTGGATCAGGGGCGCCTGGGTGGCTCAGTCAGTTAACGTTTGACTACAGCTCAGGTCATGATCTCATGGTTTGTGAGTTCAAGCCCCACATCAGGCTCCAGGCTGTGGAGACTGCTTCGGATTCTGTGTCTCCCCCTCTCTCTCTGCCCCTCCCCTGCTTGCTCGCTCTCTCTCAGAAAATGAAAAAACACTAAAAAAATTTTTTAAAAAATGTACTGGATCAAATGGATAGCCAAAGGGGGGGTGGGGTGGGGAATGAACTCACACCATATAGGATTTAACAAAAATAGATCACAGATTAAAGCGTAAAAAGCTAAAACTATACAGCTTCTAGTAGATAATATAGGAAAAATCATAGTGAATCTTAGTGATCTTGGGTTTGGCAAAGATTCTTTAATACATGACACAAAAAGCAGGAATTATAAAAAGAAACTGATAAATTGATAATTGATAAAACTCTTCAAACAACACTGTTAAAAAAATTAAGTAAAACCACAGACTAGGAGAAAGTATTTGCAAAACACGTATCGGACAAAGGACTTATATTCAGATTACACGAAGACTTTTACAACTCAGTAATAAGGCAGCAAACAACTCAATTTTAAAAATCAGACAAAAGATTCGAACATACAAAAAAGGCACATGTTTAGTATCACTGGGCTCTGGGGAAATACACATGAAAACCACAATGAGATACTATCAAGCACCTACCAATGACTAAAAAAAACTAACCATACCAAGTGTTGGTCACAATGTGAGCAACCAGCAACACTGCTGGCAGGAATGTAAAATGGTACAACCACTTTGGAAAACAGTCTGGCGGTTTCTTAAACTATTAAACATAGATCTCCCATATGATGCACCCATTCCACTACCAGGTATCTTCCCAAGAAAAACAAAAGCATATTTCCTCAAAAAGACTTACAATGAATGCTCACAGCAGCTTTATTTGTAACAGACCCAAACTGGGAAAAACCTATATAACCTGTCCACAGGTGAGCGAATAAACAAATTGAGGTTATATTCACACCAGGTAGTACTACTAACAATAAAAAGGGACCAACTACTGATACATGCAACAAATATGGAAAACTCTCACAAGAATTATGCTCAATGAAAGAAGCCAGGCAAAAAAAGGAGTGCATACAGTAGGATTCCATTTACCTAAGACTCAAAAAAGCTGACTAGACTGGAGACAGGAGGTGGGGAGGAAGAGTAGGATGGAGGAAAGAATTACAAAGGGACACCAGGAAACTTCTGTGGGTGATCACTGTGTTGTTTCACAGGTGTACACATGTCATAAGTCATCAAACTGTATAGCTTAAGTATGTACAGATTATGGTACTTCAATTATACTTCAATAAAGCTGTAAAGAAAGAAAAAGAGTAGAATAGTGTCAAGTACTGAACTTTGCAGAATCTTGACCCTTCAGGGTAGACGAAAAGGAATCATGAAAGGAGGAAGAACTGATCACATGCAGGATAAGAAGCAAACTATTAGTTATCAGAGAACCTATCTAAGAAAAGTTTCAGGGAGTTGTAATGATAGAGAAATGAGTTGTACTGATAGAGAAATTAGGAAAGTCGGTGGCTAAGAAAAGACCAGTAGATTTGGGATTAGAAGATGTGTATTAGGTTAGCGTCCAGCTCTGGATTTTGGCTCAGGTCACGATCCCAGGGTGGTGGAGCAAGCCTGGCACTGGGCTCCGTGCTGAGCATGGAGCTTGTTTGAAATTCTCTCTCTCCCCCCACCTCTGTTCCTCTCTCCCACTCTAAAATTAAAACAAACAAACAAAATACAAAGAGAGGAGTACTGAAGCCAGAATGTCAAGGGTTAGCAGAATGGGAGGTCACTGAGTTGCAGCAGGACAGCACTCATTGGAGTAGTAAAACAAAAGGCAGAGTTAATGTAAAACAAGTTTCACTCATTAGTTATATGCTCCTTTCCTTCTTTTTGGAAAAAGAAAAAAAAGTTTATTTTTGAGGCAGAGAGCGTGAATGGGGGAGGGGCAGAGAGAGAAGGAGACAGAGGATCCAAAGAGGGCTCTGCACTGACAGCAGCAAGCCCGATGTGGGACCTGAACTCATGAACCAGGAGATCATGACCTGAGCTGAAGTCGGACACTCAACCAATTGAGCCACCCAGGTGCCCCAGTGCTCCTTTTCCTTTTTTTTTTTTTTTTAACGTTTATTTATTTTTGAGACAGAGAGAGACAGAGCATGAACGGGGGAGGGTCAGAGAGAGGGAAACACAGAATCTGAAACAGGCTCCAGGCTCTGAGCTGTCAGCACACAGCCCGACGCAGGGCTCAAACTCACAGACCGCGAGATCATGACCTGAGCCAAAGTCAGCCGCTTAACCGACTGAGCCCCCCAGGCACCCCTCCTTTTCCTTCTTGATAATCACAACAACATAGAAGGATTTATGTCTCACTCGCATCATAATCAAAGATACTGCACTGAACTACTGTAGCATTAAAAACTTTTTTTTCCAGAACCAAAACAGTATTGACATTTACATGAATATATTCCCTAGAACTTTATCCACCTTCTCACAGCTCAATACCTAAGAAATGACTGATGGGAGAGGATGCTCTGGTCACAACCCTGTTGAAGACTTGCTCGAGAATTTCTTGTCTGATCATCTCATGGATCTAAAAAGAACAGGCAATAAAATATACCATGGTGACCTCCAACTTACAGTTGTATCAATTCATGTTAGGCAGTATGAAAAACAGTTTGGATAGAAGTATAACATGACTTTATTTCAAAACTGTTTATTTATTTTTGAGAAAGAGAGAGAGAGAGAGAGAGAGAGAGAGAGAGAGATGGAGCATGACTGGGGGAGGGGCAGAGAGAGGAGACAGAACCCAAAGCAGGCTCGAGGCTCTGAGCTGCCAGCACAGAGCCTGACAAGGGACTCGAACTCATGAACTGTGATACCATGACCTGAACCGAAGTCGGACGCTTAACTGACTGAGCCACCCAGGCACCCCATGACTGTTTATTTCAAAGACAGATATACTGTCAATCATCTGGAAAGATAGGATCACTCAATTCTAGCCTCACTCTGTGCTCAGGTGACTCATTAGCAGGGCAAACTACCATGTTTATTAGCCTAAAAGAGAGCTCACATGAAAGTATTGCCACATGTTCGGTTCAGCATCAAACAGAACTAATTCTACTTAGGTATCCATTACATGCTAATACCCATATTTCTGACAGTATGCATGACTTATTTTAAAATTTAAAAGCCCATGAAAATTTCTGGAAATCTCAAAAATCTTCACCAAACCCTTCCTCGGTTTCTGGAAGGACAGTAGTCACCTTAAAAAAGAACTGTTTTCAATTTTCACTCAAATTCTTACATGAACTTGATTACTTCCAGGTACAGACTAATTTCTTTCAGACATCAAACTAACAACAGATTATTAGTAAATTATATTTTCTATAGATGCCTTGACAAAGCCAACATCTGTGTAAAACCAAAGGGAACCTCACTAGTTTTAAAAAACATTAATTTAAAAACAATATTGGGGTGTACAGGTAGCTCGGCTGGTTAAGCATCCAACTTTTGATTTCGGCTCAGGTCATGATCTCACAGTTTGTGAGTTCGAGACCTGCACTGGACTCTATGCTGACCGTGTGGAGCCTGCTTGGGATTCTCTCTCTTCCTCTCCCCGTCTCCTGCTCCTGTGTGTACATGCTGTCTCTCTCTCTCTCTCTCTCTCTCTCTCTCTCTCAAACTTTAAAAAACATAAAAACCAAAAAATATTAAAATCTTTTATTCTTTTAATCAGATTACTATTAAGAAGAGTCATTTATATCATCTAACACATAACTCTCAAGGACTACTGTATGCATTCACTTCATTATTCTGGATCAGAACCCTAGATTTACATTTAAATTAGCCCCCAAATAACATTTCCAGCAGACACTTTTGGCGTGTAGCTACATCAATTCAATGTCAAGAAGATGATGTAGAGCAATCATTAGCAAAGTTGTTTAGCCTCATAATCTAGCTTTTCTTTTAGCTGAAAGGAAATGAATTTTTAAAAGCTGTTTCAGAAATTAAGATTGAGATGATCATTGTCATATGGTAATGAATTAAAAAATAGAACTATTCTGAGTTCTTCAAAAACAGTGAACCAAAAAACATGATTCTTCAAGGTGGATGTTCTACAGTGACCTAAAAGATTTCTTGTATAAGAGCATCCAAAGAAGCTCCCAAACAGAAAATGATAAAAAATGATTTACTACTGGAGGAAGAAGAGGAAATCATAAAAATCTAATTGACATTTGAACATCTAAGAAAGAGAAAAAGGGGAAATTAAAACACATGAAAAACTAATACAAATAAAGAATGAAAATACAAACATTCCATCAAGCTGAATCTGTCACATTTCAATTACTATCCCGAGTTCTGTTCCTGGAAACTGCTACATACTCAAAACTTCCTTGTCCTCCAAGCTCCCAGGCAAACGCCATGCCCCATTTATAATTTCATAGAATTAGGGAATGGCTGCCAAACTAGGGTCTCACCTTAAAAGTTTCCAACAGGATATCAGCTCCCAGTTTACAAGCATGCTGGGTTGGTTTTTTAGAAAGACATGAGCTGGTTTCAATAGCTTTTCCATCAAGAATCTTCTTTGGCCCATATGAATCCATTAAAATGAAGCCAAGTTCTACCAGGCCCTGAGTAACATGATCCCAACTATGAACACTGCAAGAAAACAAAGCTTAGTTAAAAAAAAAAAAAACAAACTTAGGAAGATACTTTACCTTTATATTCATTGTCATGTTTACACATTTCCTAAACTTGACCTGAATCATCAACACTATTCACATGAACCTTTTCTTCTCATGCATCCTTATGTCAGAATTCTGAATTCCTGGATGTACAGTGTTTCCACTAACAGAACACTGGGAAAATCCAAAAACTACAAAATATTCAAAAACATACAGACAAAACTGGAATATCTCAGTGTACTGACCATTATATGTTTCCATTCAAGATTTCATAACTGGAAGTTAATTGTTGCTTCTTTTTTTTTTTTTTATTTTTTTTTTCAACATTTATTTATTTTTGGGACAGAGAGAGACAGAGCATGAACGGGGGAGGGGCAGAGAGAGAGGGAGACACAGAATCGGAAACAGGCTCCAGGCTCCCAGCCATCAGCCCAGAGCCTGACGCGGGGCTCGAACTCCCGGACCGCGAGATCGTGACCTGGCTGAAGTCGGACGCTTAACCGACTGCGCCACCCAGGCGCCCCTAATTGTTGCTTCTTCTACTTCTCCTATGAACTAACAACACTTAAAAAAAAATTTTTTTAATGTTTATTTATTTTTGAGAGAGACGGCATGAGCAGAGGAGGCGCAGAAAGAGAGAGGGAGACACAGAATCCAAGGCAGGCTCCAGGCTCCAAGCTGTCAGCAGAGTCCAGTGTGGGGCTCGAACCCAAGAACCATGAGATCATGACCGAGCTAATGTCAGAAGCTAACCAACTGAGCCACCCAGGCACTCCAACACTAACAACACTTATATTCTATACATGCTTATAAATTTTCTCTATAATAGAGACCACCTTGTAGTCCTATTTTTACTCATACAGCCTGGCATAAAACTAGCATTTAGAAGGCACACAGTAAATATTTATAGCAGGGATATTTGCGTTCATATTTATACATTCATATATTTATATCACATTCATCTTATAGTATGAATCAATGCACGATCTGATTTCAAAAGCATGAGCTAAAACTACAAATAACCTTTTGCATAGCAACAGAATCCTTGGTCATTTTATACCATTTAATGTTACCCACTCTAGTGGAAACGATATGCTTATAGTAACATTTCTATCATTATATCTACCTGCTAAACAGCTGCAAATTATAATACAGCATTAAAGAATAAAGGACACCGTCGTGAACAGATTCTCATAACATTCTGACAGACTTTAATAATATTCACTCTGGAGATCTGGGATCAAGATAATGGACTGAGCACATGCTCCAGGCTTCTCACCCCAAATACCTACAAATGATAGAGAAGATACACACACCTGTGTGCATATGCCTAAACACAGTGCATATATACAACCCATAATAATGTGGAAAAACAAGAGGCATTTTTGACAGACTAGAAATTATAAAGAATCCTTAAAAAAATAATAATAAAGAATCCTTAAAAAGTCAAAGAAATATAAGGGCGCCTGGACTCCTCAGTTGGTTAAACATCCAACTCTTGATCTTAGCTCAGGTATTAGTCTCAGGGTCGTGAGATCAAGTCCCATGTTGGGCTCCCCTCTGGGCAGGGAGCCTATTTAAAAAAAGAAAAGTGAAAAGTAATCTAACACGAGAACGAAAGATGAAGCCACTGACCACACAGTGCAAAGTGAAGGGGTGGCTCCAAAAGCAGATACCAAGGGCAGATACGCCAGGCACTGGCAGGAACTCTGGGGCAACTTCCGTGACGACTGGCTGGAATCCCCCCACACGATCAGCTGGGTACACAGCATCCTTCCCTGTACCTTCTTCCCCAACAGCTCACCATGCGCCCCCAGTGTATGCCAAGAAGTGAGCAACACTGAGCCTGTTGAGAGGTGGGATCTCTGAGTGGAGGAACTTTGGCCTAAGCGGCAGAGCAGCACTGAGAGTACGGCAACATGCTGCAGAATCAGGGAGGCTAAGTCCTGGCACCCCCTACCTCTATCCTTACATCAGAGGTAAGTTGTATTAAACAAACATGGCATTCTCAGACAAATCAGGAACTCCAAAAGTAATAATGAGACGACCAATAATCACCACATGTAAGAAAAAAATACCACCTTGAAAGAAAGGCATCAAACTCAATGAAGAGAACTAACAACTGAGGTAAAAGGAACCAACAGAAGGAGATTTTAAAAGTCTAAAAAATATCCTTAATAAGAATATTACAGCATGAAACAAAAAAACTTATGAAAAATGAACCAATTGTCAATTTTAGAAATGAAAAACATGACTGCTGGAGTGTAAAATTCAGCAGTTAAACCTAAGAGTAAAATAAACAGAGCTGAAGAACAAATTAATGAAATAAGAGAACTAAGGGATTTTTGTAGAATTTCACATAAAAAGATAAAAATATGAAAAACTTCGAAGAAAAATTAAGAGACATGGCACACAGATCAAGAAATCCTACAGCTGGGGTGCCTGGGTGGCTCAGTTGTTTACGTGTCTGACTTTGGCTCAGGTCATTATCTCATGGTTCATGGGTTCAAGCCCTGCGTCCAGCTCTGTCTGAGCTGACAGCTCAGAGACTGGAGCCTGCTTTGGATTCTGTGTCTCCCTCTCTCTCTGCCCCTTCCCTGCTTGTGCTCTCTTTCTTAAAAATACATTAAAAAAAAAAAAAAATCCCTATAGCTAATAGAAGAGAATGGAGATAAAGGGAGGGATCAATCAAAGAAAATAAGAAAAACAGAGTTTAAGAAAGACATGAGTCCTTATAAGTGAAAGGGCATACCAAGTATCAAGCAGGAATGAATTTATTTAATTTTTTTAATGTTTAGGAGAGAAAGACAGAGCATGAGTGGGAACGGGGCAGGGAGAGAGGGAGACACAGAATCCAAAACAGTCTCCAGGCTCTGAGCTGTCAGCACAGAGCCCGATATGGGGCCCGAACCCACAAATCGTGAGATCATGACCTGAGCTGAAGTCAAATACTCCACCGACTGTGCCACCCAGGCACCTCAAGCCGGAATGAATTTAAAAAGGAACTTCTGTAAATTGTGTTAAATTTCAGAATATCAAAAATAGAAATGAAGTCTTAAAAATTCCCATCAAGAAAATAACAGATTATCTACAATAGTACAAAGAATAAGATCATCATCAAACTTTCATTAGTAATTCTAGATGCAAAAAGACAACGAAAAATGATTGTAAACTTAGAAGTCAAACTATTGTTCAGATGCAAGGGCAAATTGAAGACATTTTCAGATATGACAAGACTCAGATTACTGTCCTTTACTTTTTTAATGATTTATTTATTGATTGATTGAGAAAGAGGGGGAGAGCAGAGAGAGAGGGAGACAGAATCCTAAGCAGGGTCAGTGCAGAGCCCGATCTCAAGCACCATGAGCCTGTTGCTTAACCAACTGAGCCACCCAGGTGCCCTAAAAGTTTACAAACCATATCAGAAAGGATTAATTCAAAAATTATATACTTATGGCGTATTTTCAAGAGAAAAATATGAGACTCAAAAGAGAGGGAAACAAAGAAACCAGTCAAATTTACTATGATGCCTAAATAAGTGCTTATTAATAATAATCTTGGGGCGCCTGGTGGCTCAGTCAGTTAAGCGGCCAATTTCGGCTCAGGTCATGATCTCGTGGTCCATGGGTTCGAGCCCCGCGATGGGCTCTGTGCTGACAGCTCAGAGCCTGGAGGCTGTTTCAGATTCTGTGTCTCCCTCTCTCTGACCCTCCCCTGTTCATGCTCTGTCTCTCCCTGTCTCAAAAATAAATAAAACGTTAAAAAAAAAAAAAAATTAAAAAAAAAAATCTTAACAAGAAGGAAGTGGAGAAACAATGTGTGCATTGAGGTTCTCATCTCGGAGAAAGTAGATTACCGTCCATTTACTACAAAATATCTAACTGTAACACAAAAGATTTCATACATGATTGTTAAACAGGGGAGTAAATATAATCTGCAAATTGTACTAGTTCATAGGTGATTTTTTTCCTAGTACACTAACGTTTTGCACCTTTAAGTATCTGCAAGTAAACACAAAATATATCAACAGAGCTGAACACAGCAAACCATGGAGGAATACAGGACTGTTCATGATGCCCCTTACCCTGTTTTCTTCCTCTTGGCTTAGGCCACTGCAAATTGGTATCTGTGAAGTGTTTATTGTATGGTTCTTCCCAGTATTTGTGCATCTGGTTCTGGTATCCAGAATTTAGCCTCGATACTCCCCTTACTCTGCCTTTCCAGGTTACTGCAACTTGTTTAAGTGAAAATCCCGTATTTACTGTAGCAGAACTTTTAAGTTAAGAATATATTGGGGAAAAAAGGAATATATCAAATGTCATTCTTTTCTATGGCTGAGTAATATTCTTGTGTGTGTGTGTGTGTGTGTGTGTGTGTGTGTGTATCACATCTTTTTTATCCATTCATCTATCATTGGACACTTGAGTTGCTTTCATATCGTGGCTACAGAGAAGTAGATAAAGAGAATTAAGAGGAACTTCGAGTTGTAAGTCACAGAGATGAAAAGAACAGCATAGGGAATAATCAAAATATTTTAATAATGCTGTATGATAATAGAAGATGAATATATTTATCACGGTGAGCACTGAGCAATGTACAGAACTGTCAAATCAGTGTAACACTGCATGTTGATTTTACTTCAAAAAAGAGAATACATTGGATTTTTTAATTAGACTTACGCTGATCATTTTACAATACATACAAACATTGAATCATGTTATATATCTGAAATATAGTGTTATCTGTCAATTATATCTCAATTAAAAAAAATGAGTGTTCTAATTAGAATGTCATTTTATTTTTTTTAGTTTTTATTTTTTTGAATGTCAAATACATTTTAAGTCTAGTCGCCTTATTTTCCCCACAGGTACTATCATTTTTAAAGTGTTAATTTTTAAAAAGAGGTTTTTTAGGAATACACTGTTATAACAGACATGCCAAAAATCAACACTAACCAAATACAATAGCACCAAAATGTGCTAAGTGGGGTCCAGAAATTTAATCATATACCATATAAAATTATTTACAGGTTAATTAACTGACTGGAGCAAGAATGTGTAAATAACCAGCTGGTTATTCTAAGGAGTCTAGTAATATTCTCCAAATGCCTCCTCACTCAGGTTTGGTCTTACCTGGTGGTAACTGCCCACTCCACCCTAACTATAGATGGAGATGCTTCCAGGTCCTATGGTTGGGACTCCCAGGAGGGCAGCTTTCCAGGAATTTCCTGGCTAGCTAATATGCCTGTATCTTTAGCCCAACTTGAAGAGACTGGGTTGGGAAAATATACGAGATACAACCATAAACCTCAGGAAAAAAGAAGAATAACCAGAAACAGAGAAGATAAAGAAGCTTTAAAGTTTATCAATGGGTAAACCACCCAGAAACAATGGATTCTAGCCTGAAATTTGCCTTATGTGCCAACCTCATGAAAATTCAATCTAAATCAGAATTCCCAGACGTGGAATGAGATCTACCTCAAATTATGATTTAAATCATAAAGCTTTAAAACTTATTTAATCCACAAAGCAAATATAACACAGCAAAGATTGTTACAACAGCTAATGTAGATCTTGAACTTAAAATAACATCCAGCATACCAGTCTTTTCAATTTGATTTAAAATGGACTTATCTAAAACTGCTAATTCAATTCCATCCATCAGCCTCAAACTTCAACCGTTAAATAAAACTTTTAATATTTTTTTTACTCACCTAAAAAGCCAATGAAGAATCAGGCCAAGAAAGAATTGCACCCACTTCAGTTCTGTATTCTTGTTATCAAGGAGGCCAAGAAATCAAGCCTTAGGATTTAAGGATTTTTTTGATATAGGAACAGCTTACTTGACCAATTAATTTTAAGGGATTTACCCTTGATATGTGGAGTCAATAGCTGTAGTCCTCAATTTTCTCTGGTGGGCCACAAGTGTATCAGACTTCATCTTTTAACACCAAATACCTTATGAACCTACTGGGGTTTGGCTTCATGAACTCACCTATTCTTCACCACTTCCAAGATCAAGGTTGAAACACAAGACCTATGAGGGACTAGATTCTGAAGAAATTTTGAGCCTTGGAGAAGCTGAAGATCCTTAAAGCTTTTTACAATTGAAGTTTTTAAAAGGTCAAACACCTAATGTAATGAAAAAAATAGCAAAATGAAGAAAAAATGATAGCTCATGCTATAGAATCTGTTCATGCTCACTGCCATACACTCATTTCCCTAAAATAACTGTTTCACTAAATGAGTAGGATACAAAAATTAGGACTTTCAATGGGAACTTGAGACAAGCATTCCTTAGGAGAGAAAAAGGGCTAAAATCAATACTAATACTACCCACAACCAGGGAACACAGATGGAAAAAAAAAAAAGGGTAAAGAATTTTATATTTTCGTCCCTGCAACTAGCCTGTTCTCATTCATTTCAACTCCATCAAGGACAATTTCTCAGAAAGCTACAATATAATAAAACTGCTGGTGAATTCTTCCTACTAAACTTCCTACTGTTGTCACTTAAGGGACTGTGTGATAGGTTTCCACTCTTATTTCCACCTCACCATCTGGCTTTCCACACCACAGGAGATAAAGGTATGAACTAATTATCTGAAGAAGTCTTCAGGTAGCCCCCAGAAAACAGCACAGGCCCACGTGTCTTATAGAGGAATTTGCTGCTAGCAGAATAGGCTAAAGAAGGGCTCTATTACTCCTTATCAAATACAAAAGGAACCAAAAAGTCATCAATAAATACCTGTTCCTCAAATCTTTGTATTCTTGTTACAGAGAGCAGGAGGGCAATGCTGAAGGGACATGTATTATTACTGAAATCTCCTTGCTGTCCTCTCTATAAAGAAAACAAAAAAGAGTCGTTATTTACAGTAATCTTAAAGTATAACATAACCTATTGAAAACAATCTTTAAATGGATCAGAAACCTGTGATCAGAAACCTAGGACCTAAAACTACAGAACTTAAAAAACAAACAGTATCAGAAAATCTTTAAAACCTTGGATTAGGTGAAGATTATTTTAAAAAGCATAATTTTTATCAGAAAAAACGGATAAACTGGACCTCATAAAAATTCAAAACTTTTATGCTTCAAAAGATACCATTAAGATAAGTAAAAGACAAGCCACAAACTGGGAAAAACACTTGCTAATTATACACATGGTAAAGGACTTCTACCCAGAATATATAAAGAATTCTTAAAATAAGACATGTAATCAAAAACTGACAAAAGACTTGAATAGACATTTCCCCAAAGAAGATAACAGAACAGCTAATAAGCACATTGAAGAAATGTTCGACTGTCATTAGTCATTAAGGAATTGCAAAGCAAAACTTCAGCGAGACACTGTTTCATACGTATTGGAATAACGAAAATAAAAAAGACAAGAACAAATGGTGAGGATGTGAAGAAACAAGAACCCTCATATAGTGCTGGAGGGAATGTAAAATGATAAAGCCACTTTGGTAGTTTCTTAAAAATGTAAACATAAATTTATCACACAGCACAGAAATTCCACTTATAGGTATCTATCCAAGAGAAATGAAAACATGTCTTCACAAAGACCTGCATGTGAATTTCATAACAGCGTTATTCATAATAGCCAAAAAGTGGCTATTCAAGTAGAAGTGGAAACAATCTGAAGTGGAAAACAACTCAAATATCCATCAACTGATGAACAGCTAAACAAACTGATGTATGTATACAACGGAATAACTATTCAACAATAAAAAGGAATGAAACACTGACAGAGGCTACAACATAAATGAACCTTGAAAACATTATGCTAAATGAAAGAAACCGTACACAAAAGATCATATATTGTATAATTCCATTTGTATGAATTGTCTAGAAAAGGTAAATCTGTGGAGACAGTAGATTAGTGGTTGCCTGAGCCTGGGGTTGGGAATGTAAATTAACTAAAAAAGTGTGAGGGCACTCTCTCGGGTGCTCTCTCTCTCAAAAATACACATTAATGGGGCGCCTGGGTGGCGCAGTCGGTTAAGCGTCCGACTTCAGCCAGGTCACGATCTCGCGGTCCGTGAGTTCGAGCCCCGCGTCGGGCTCTGGGCTGATGGCTCAGAGCCTGGAGCCTGTTTCCGACTCTGTGACTCCCTCTCTCTCTGCCCCTCCCCCCCGTTCATGCTCTGTCTCTCTCTGTCCCAAAAATAAATAAACGTTGAAAAAAAAAATTAAAAAAAAAAATTAAAAAAAAAAAAAAATACACATTAAAAAATATTTTTAGAAAGGAGGCAGAAGGTGCCTGGGTGGCTCAGTAGGTTAAGGGTCGAATTCGGCTCAGGTCATGATATCACAGCATGAGTTCGAGCCCCATGTCAGACTCTGTGCTGACAGCTCAGAGCCTAGAGCCTGCTTCGGATTCTGTGTCTCCCTCTCTCTCTGCCCTTCCCCCACTCAAAAATAAACAAACATTTAAAAAAAATTTTTTTTAAACACAGAATCTGAAGCAGGCTCCAGGCTCCGAGCTGTCAGCACAGAGCCCCATGCAGGGCTCGAACCCACGGACCGTGAGACCATGACCTGAGCCGAAGTCAGATGCTTACCCGACTGAGCCACCCAGGCGCCCCCCCAAAATTTTTTTTAATAAAAATGGGCGTGAGGGATTTTACAGGGTCATAAAAATGTTCTAAAACCGGATTATGGTGATGGTTGCACAACTAGGTAAACTTATGAAAAATTACTGAATTGCAAACTTAAAGTGGATGAATTTTACATAAACTATACTCAGTAAGTTTAAAAAATAGGTCTTTGAGGCCTAAAAGAAATAATACCCAAAAGACAAAAGAAAAAATATAAAATCAAAGATAAAACAGGAAACCAACAAACAAAAATAAAACAGTGAAAAGATGAAGAAATACAAAACTGGTTCTTTGATAGAAATCAATTAATATAGTAAGATAAACCTGAACAAAAAGAAGAGTGAACAGATACAGACGAGATAGAAGAACTTTAAAGTCTAGCTCCACATTACAGTCTTTAAATATCCTTTCCTACAAAAGGGACCCACAGCTCCTTGGAGAAATGCCTGATACCCATACGGATGGCACAAACAAAGCACAAGGCGAGCCTTGGTAGGCAGTGCTCAGAGTCACGTCAGGACGACACATAAGCCAACTTGAAGGATCTAACTGGCCAAATACGGGTCAATTTGAGTAATGAATAATGAATATATTCAATTAAAAAGGTTAATGGGTGCACAACATTCAAAAAATACAGAGGTCGGGGCACCTGGGTGACTCAGTCAGTTAAGCATCTGACTTTTGATCTCAGGGTCATGAGGTAAAGCCTCACAAAGGGCACCACGCTGGGCGCCTACTTAAAAAATAATAATATATAAAACAAAAAAATATATACAAATAAACAAAGGACGGGGGAAGGCTTTTCTGACGGAAGAAAGCCAGCTAATAATGCAGAGGGAATGACAGAATTTTTTGTAATTTAGGGGTGCCTGGGTGTCTCAGTTGGTTAAGCGTCCAACTTTGGTTCGGGTCACGGTCTTGCAGTTCATGAGTCTGAGTCCCACACTGGGCTCTGCAGTGACAGCGCAAAGCCTGCTTCGGATCCTCTGTCTCCCTCTCTCTGCCTCTCCTTGCACACGTGCTCCCTCTCAAAAATAAAACCATAGGGGCGCCTGGGTGGCGCAGTCGGATAAGCATCCGACTTCAGCCAGGTCACGATCTCGCGGTCCGTGAGTTCGAGCCCCGCGTCGGGCTCTGGGCTGATGGCTCGGAGCCTGGAGCCTGTTTCCGATTCTGTGTCTCCCTCTCTCTCTGCCCCTCGCCCATTCATGCTCTGTCTCTCTCTGTCCCAAAAATAAATAAACGTTGAAAAAAAAATTTAAAAAAAAAATAAAAATAAAATAAAAAAAAAATAAAACCATAAAAAAAACCATAAACAAAAAACAACATAAAAAATTTTTTAAAAATGTTTTAATTCTACCATTTTGCAACTCCCAGTATAATTACTAATTAAGGCCAAGAATCATCAGTAGATGGGAAAACGAAAATCACTGGTGAAAGGCTGCTGAGGATTTTCACACCATCTCAAGTTATGAGCCCATAGATTACTTTCTAATTACAAAAGGAAACATGTATCTTTGCAAATGAAGAAAACTGATGGCTTTTGTCTTAACCAAATGACTTGGCATCACCACTAGGAAGACAGCCTAATATCATGAGCCTTCTGCTATTCTGACACCACAGAACGGTTGGCAAACTACAGCCTGTGGGCCAAATCTAGCTCGCTGCCCATTTCCGTATAGCCCTTGAGCGAAGACTGACTTCTACATTTTTAAATTGTTGAGGGAAAAAAAAAACAAAGGAAGAATATGAAAATTAAATTTCAAATGTCAGTGCCCATACAGTTTCATTAGAACATAGCCACACATTCATTTTTGTCTCTCTTGTTACAACAGTAGCGCTGAGTAGTGGTAACAGAGACCATATGGCCTATAAAGTCTAAAATAAAATACTACCTGGCCCTTTACACAAAGTTTACTGACCTCCTACAAGAGAAACTATACAACAGCACTTATGAAACAGTCCTGCCAAAAATGTTGAGAATCTCATCATGAGGAAACTATAGGACAAATCCAACAATGCGAGACACAAGACAATTGGGCTGGATGCTTCAAAAAATTCAATTAAAAGATACTAATCCTATTCTTTCCTTTTAATGTTTATTTATCTTAGAGAAACAGAGAGGGCAAGGGGGAGAGGAAGACAGAGTCCGAAGCAGGCTCCAGGCTCTGAGCTGTCAGCACAGAGCCCAACACGGGGCTCAAACTCACAAACCGTGAGATATGGCCTGAGGTGAAGTCAGACTTCCAACCGACTGAGCCACCCAGATGCCCCAATACTAATCCTTATTCTTAGGAAACACATGTAGAAGTATTCAGGCACTAAATTGGACTTCTACTTTTAAATGATTCAGAAAAATAATATATGTCAGAGAGATAAGGTAAATGTGGCAAAATATATATATTTTTTTTAACGTTTATTTATTTCTTTTGAGACAGAGAGAGACAAAGCATGAACGGGGGAGGGTCAGAGAGAGGGAGACACAGAATCCGAAACAGGCTCCAGGCTCTGAGCTGTCAGCACAGAGCCCGACGCGGGGCTCGAACTCACGGACCCGCGAGATCATGACCCGGGCCGAAGTCGGCCGCCTAACCAACTGAGCCACCCAGGCGCCCCCAAAATATTTAAAAACTGGTGAATCTAGAGTTGCCTGGGTGGCTCAGTCAGTTAAGTGTCTGACTCTTGATTTTGGTTCTCAGGTCATAAACTCGCAGTTTGTGAGATCGAGCCCCACATGGGGCTCTTTACGGATAGCATGCAGCCTGCCTGGGATTCTCTCTCTCTCTCTCTCTGCCCCTCCCTCTGCTTGCACACTCTCTCTCTCAAAATAAGTAAACATTAAAAAAAAAAAAAACAAAAAAACCCAGCTGAACCTAAGTGAAGGGTATATAGGTGCTCATTGTGCTACAGCGTTTCAACTTTTCTGTGGGTTAAAATTTTCAAAATAAAATGGGAGGAAAAAATAGGTCCTTTATCTGTATATTACTTTTCTTTCAAAAGAGCTCAAAACACCTCTAATTATTATCTTATTACTTCATAATTATTTAATGACAAATGACTTAGTTTCACAAAATCCCATAAACACACTACTAGAAACAGGCAATATCCCAATTCTTAAATGGGGAAGCAGAGGTCAAGGTTGAAGCTCACAAAAGACAATGATAGAGTTAGGATTAAATGTTAAGTTTCCTGTTGAACAGTGTTTTTTTCTTTTTCCTTATTTTTTTGAGAGGGGGAGCAAGTGAGCAAGCAGCAGAGAGACAGAATCCCATGGCGGGGAGGCGGGGGAGGGAGGGAGAGGGAAGGACGGGGAGAGAGAGAGAGAGAGACAGAGAGAGAGAGAGAGAGAGAGACAGAGAGAGAGAGAGAAGCAGGGCTTGAGCTCACCCAATGTGGGGCTCGAACTCCCAAACAGTGAGGTCATAATCTGAGGTGAAGTCAGATGCTTAACTGACTGACCCACCCAGGCATTGCTTTTTTTTCTTTTTCAAACATTAGAATATTGAAGGTTTGGATTTAAAATAGAACTTGCTTAAGAATGTGATGACGTCGGGGCGCCTGGGTGGCGCAGTCGGTTAAGCGTCTGACTTCAGCCAGGTCACGATCTCGCGGTAAACGTTGGAAAAAAAAAATTTTTTTTTAAAAAGAATGTGATGACGTCATATATTTTCTACTTTCAAAGTAAAAGGCATCCTCTAGATTAAGGGTCATTCTACAATGCTTCCACTTTTTCCCTGTCATTAACTAGCTTGAATTAAGTGGCTTGAATTCAAACACCCTGTTTCATAAAGAGATCCCTGGATCACCCGAAGAGTTTAGGGCTACCTTGAAGTGTTTCAGGAGTTCTCTGCCTAGTTCACAGTCCAATTTGATGGCAAACACAATATGTAGAATAACGGTGCCTTCCACATGACGAAGTTCACCTGCCGGCACAGTAACAAGATCCAACAGCCTAAAAGATTCAACAGAAAGGTATGAGCTACGGTTTGAACAAGAGACAATCATGCACATCCTCAGATGAACAAGTAGACCCAACTCAAGCCGAAACTGTACCATCACTGGAGGCAGGCAGTTAAGTATAAATTCTACTGCCTCGTTCCTTGCCCCTTTGTAACACAACTTCCTGAAAGAACGGTCTACTGTCATTAATTCCACTTCTTTACCATTTCCCAGTTAAATCTAATTCATGGGGCGCCTGGGTGGCACAGTCGGTTAAGCGTCCGACTTCAGCCAGGTCACGATCTCGCGGTACGGGAGTTCGAGCCCCGCGTCAGGCTCTGGGCTGATGGCTCGGAGCCTGGAGCCTGTTTCCGATTCTGTGTCTCCCTCTCTCTCTGCCCCTCCCCCGTTCATGCTCTGTCTCTCTCTGTCCCAAAAATAAATAAACGTTGAAAAAAAAAAAAAATTAAAATAACACCCTCTCCAAGAGGTTTTCCTTGACCACTGAATCTAAAATAGCTACCCTGGGGCGCCTGGGTGGCGCAGTCGGTTAAGCGTCCGACTTCAGCCAGGTCACGATCTCGCGGTCCGTGAGTTCGAGCCCCGCGTCGGGCTCTGGGCTGATGGCTCAGAGCCTGGAGCCTGTTTCCGATTCTGTGTCTCCCTCTCTCTCTGCCCCTCCCCCGTTCATGCTCTGTCTCTCTCTGTCCCAAAAATAAATAAACGTTGAAAAAAAAAAAATTAAAAAAAAAAATAAATAAAATAAAATAGCTACCCTGTCACTATCAGACCACCTATTTAAATTATCTGCATAGCACCTTCTAATATTTTTCTTATTTATTTTCTGTTCTCTTCTCACAGTATTTAAACTCCTTGAGGAGCAGGGACCTTGTCTGACTGGTTCATCACTGTAGTCCCAGGACCGTACAGCTCCCGGTACAGAGCACTTTATAAACAGTTTATAAACTTGCAACTTACAGAATAATTACCACTATTCTCCTGGAAAAGCTACAAATGAAAGAGTAGAAGAGCTGCTCAGCAGCTAAAAGAGAGCCAGGGAAGTTCTCTGCTGAGGTGAAGGCAGGGACTGAGAGGTTAAGTAACAATGAAGTAAAACACATAAGAAGATGCCTTGCAAAAATGATTTTATTTCAATACTGTATTACTCACTCATCACCACTCTGTTCCTCATTGTGCTGCTTATCTAGCTCATTGAAGAAAGTTATGATTCCTTCCAAAGCCTTCTTTCTGTTTCCCTGGAAAAAAAAAAAAAGGTACAAAATTAGGTAAGGTCTCCCTATAAAGGCCAAGATCACCAAGCTGAACTTAAAATACTTTTTCAGCTTAGAGTATTCTCGAGTATGAATTTAAACAGAGAAATGACAACCTCAAGTCACAGTTAGCATTTACAGAACATTTTTTCATGTTGAAATTGGGTTTGAGGGGCGCCTGGGTGGCTCAGTCAGTTAAGCATCTGACTTCATTTCCATTCATGATCTCATAGCCTGTGAGTTTGAGCCCCGCCATCAGGCTCTGTGCTGACAGCTCAGAGCCGGGAGCCTGTTTTGGATTCTGTGTCTCCCTCTCTCTCTGCCCCTCCCCTACTCTGTCTCTCTCTCAAAAATAAACATTAAAAAATTAAAAAAAAAAAAAATCAGGTTTGAAACAGCAGATGTTATTAGATGATGGTATTAGACTTCAGTTAAGGGACGACTAGTCCACCCTTCGTGAGATTTTTACCCCCTTTACTACTACACACACATACCAAATGTGGTAGTACAAGAATAACAGGTGTTTTCCTTGGCTGAAGAGCCTGACCCTTTTACTAATCATATCATCATACGTGAAATGAAAGCATCTATGCCCTAGTATGTAAACCAGGAGTATGAGTAAACTGAATGCTCTTAACTGACCATCCCACTAGAGTTTAAAGAGAAAAAAAATACTTTTTGATGTGTACCTTTGAGGAGAAAACCAGAAGCTGATAGACCAAAGGTGGTATTTCTTGAAGATTCAACTTGGAGAACATCTTCAACACTTTCTCCGTCACAAATTCCACCTCTTCTGCAGCCAAAGGGACATCCCTGTGGATCAAAGACTCTGAAGGCCAAAGCTATGGCCTTATTTGGGAGATTAGAATATCATATTAGAATTAGAATATTGTAACTGCCCTTTGGTTTTTCTGTAACAGAGAACCTTAAAGGGAACCAAAAACCTTACATAAGGGAAGTTATCTCAGAAAAAAAAAATCAGGGTCGCCCGGGTGGCTCAGCTGGTTGAGTGTCTGATTTCTTGATTTTTGGCTCAGGTCATGATTTCATGGTTTGTGAGTTCAAGTCCCACGTCAGGCTCTGCACTGACCGCATGGATGGATCCTGCTTGGGATTCTCTTTTTTTCTCTCTCTCTCGCTGCCCCTCCCCTGCCTGCTCGCACACTCTCTCTCAAAATAAATAAAATATTAAGAGAAGAAAATCACAGTTTTTGTTTTTTTGAGAGAGACAGAGTGAGAGCTGGGAGAAGGGCAGAGGGAGAGAGAGAATCTTAAGTAGGCTCCACACTCACTGCAGAGCCTGATATGGGGCTCAATCCCACAACCCTGGGATCGTCAATGACCTGAGCCGAAATCAAGAGTCGGATGCTCAACTGACTGAGCTACCCAGGTGCCCCCAAAAATATTTTAAATAAGCAATGAAAGGGGGAAAAATTAGAGGGGAAAAATCCTATAACAGAAAACAAAGTTACCATTACTCTTATTCAGGGGAAAGTGGTGCTTGAACTTGCTAAATTTCAATTTCTAGCAGGCCAAGTTCACACAGCAAGGCAGGCATAAAAAGGAAATAAAGATGCTTACTTGAACATAGAAGTGAGCTGGATTACATACTGCTGATCCCATCTGGTTAAAGAAAATGACAAAGAATATGAAAGTTTATCTCATCTTCACTTATTTGCATATTCCTTTGTAAAATTAATGAGGGAAAAATTAAGGCCATTTCTAGTTTAATTTGGTACCACTGGGAAATAAGATCAAAGAATCAATGAAATAACAGCTTTTAACCTATGAGACTGGCAAAATCAAAGTCTGATGACATTCAATGCTGGGAAGATTTGGGGAAACAAATGGTCTCCACGTACGATTTTAGAGAGTGTACACTGATAGAACCCTTCTGGGAAGATAAGCTGGCAATACTTATCAAGTTTAAAAATGCACATAAGCACAGACCCACCCAAATTAGTATTAGAAATCTATCCCAAGTACATGCTTATAAAAGGTCACCTAGATATATAAGGATGTTCATTACAAACACCTTTTATAATAGCAAAAAACCAAATAACCATACATTATTTATTAGAAAAAAAAATATTCTTGGGGCGCCTGGGTGGCGCAGTCGGTTAAGCGTCCGACTTCAGCCAGGTCACGATCTCGCGGTCCGTGAGTTCGAGCCCCGCGTCGGGCTCTGGGCTGATGGCTCGGAGCCTGGAGCCTGTTTTCGATTCTGTATCTCCCTCTCTCTCTGCCCCTCCCCCGTTCATGCTCTGTCTCTCTCTGTCCCAAAAATAAATAAACGTTGAAAAAAAAAAAAATTCTTAACAATTGGAGACTAGCCAAATACAACAGAATAGTATGGAACTATTAAAAGGGATGACACAGAGTCATATATTCTGACATGAACAGATGCAGTAAATGAAAAAATGCAAGGTATATTATGATGTATATTGAATAAACTCTAGTGTAATTAAAATCAAATAAACATATAGGCACACGTGCTGATACATACTTAAAATCATGTATATTTTAGGGATCTTATGTAAGGAACCATAAAAGCTGTTATTTCTGATTTAGATAATCTTGGGTGTTCGCTTCTGGTTCTTTTCAATGTACCCAAACATAATCACTGTATTACATAACTTTGTATTCTCTATATGGTAAGGATTTTTCAATTTGATGGTTTTATATATTTTACTTCTAATGGGTCTAAATTTCATGGAGTAGCTCTACCTTAGCTTACACAGGTTACTTACCATAACTTAAATTTTTCTATTATAGTATGTTTAAGTTGGTCACAAATTTCTGTGGTAACATATCTACGTATGAGAATTTTCTTATTATGTTGGAGTCTTTCCTTAGGGTGGATTCCCCTATTTCTGGCTTAAAGGTACAACATCATTATGTATCCCACTCACTCAAAAAAACATAAAAGATATAGCAGAAGGGTGACCTCTCAGCCTTAAGGACCTTGGGACTCCAAGTAATGCTAGAAGACAACACTGCTCTGTTAAGATGAAGAGTCAAATAAACTATATGTAGTTTAGAACAGAAAATATAGTAACTAATCTCTCAAAAATTCATTGCAAACTAAATGGTTTTACAGTGATACACTATAAGCAAAAACACAGACCAAAAACTTAGTGATAAAAATTCCTGACATCAACAGTAATCCTTTTTTGGGCCACATGCATGTCTGAGAAAGTGCTACACATTAATGAGAAAGACTCACCTGCCAGAACACAGGGTGTTAATCAGTTGCTTCTTACATTCTTCCCCACTTAGTTCACCTAGAAATGAAAAATATACTGAGATAAATTTGATTAAGTGACTACAGAAAAGGCCACTAAAATTGGGAAAAAAAATTACCTTTTCCATAAGCCACATTTTCCTTTTTGGCAGCAAGGGTAGTGAGAATAATGGGTAATAACTCCAAAGATTTTCCATTCTTTAGCCTGCCCTCCTTGATAACACTAACAAACTCACTGGCTAATTCAACCAGTAATGGTCCTGGAAAATTGTGAACCTAAAAATTCATGAGACAAAGAAAATGTTAAGCAGAAATCTAAATGTTTGGTCTCTCCAAGAAATAAAGTCTTTTGCTGAATAGAACTGGCACTGAAACCCAGAACTGGTCCTATAAGGGATCCAGGAAATCATTCTGCTCTGGTACAAAACTTATGATCATAAAAGATTTCAAAGCTCAGAATCCTCCATCAGTTCTCCAATGTTTTCAAATACACCAACTCTTCAAAGATATCAGATGCCCACCATATCAGAAATTAACGTAAACATGGGTTTATGGACCATCCATCAACTTCTGTTTTTTAATAGTAGTTCTTATTCGTAAGTAGGAACTACGCTGGGTTTGGCACATTAAAGTTTCCCTTCCCTCAACAAATTACAACCCCCCCCCCCTCCAAATTTACCCTCTTACCTCCACCATTAGTAATCCTAAAATCTCAGATGCTACTTCTTTCTGCAAATCCCCTGACTCCACCAACTGGATTGAGCGAATGTATATCTTAAGCCTCCTAAGAGCTCCAGCTTCCTCAGAGCAGGGGGAACCTTATTGTTTTAAATGAATAGTACAGAAACAAAGAAAGAAGAAAGTTGAAGGGCAAACAGGAAAAACAGCACTATAGTTTAATAAAGAAGCAGAATTACCAATTTACTGATTACCATTGTGTTTAGAGCAGCAATATTTAAGAGCTTTACAAAAGTATTTAATTTAGGTGGATGACCGAAATGTCATCTTTTCTTCTTCCACCTATGTCACTGACTTTTAAAATAAGTTCATAGTGCAGAAAGAGAAATACCTTCTAAAATATCTTAGAGCCTTTTTTGGGCCCAGTAACCCAAATTAAATGTCTTTAACATATTCCACTTTAAAACATCATCACTGAGGGGCGCCTGGGTGGCTGAGGCAGTTGAGCATCTGACTTCAGCTCAGGTCACGATCTCGAGGTCTGTGGGTTCGACCCCCGCGTTGGGCTCTGTGCTGACAGCTCAGAGCCTGGAGCCTGCTTTGGATTCTGTGTCTCTCTCTCTCTATGCCCCTCCCCCACTCATGCTCGGTCTCTCTGTCAAAAATAAACAAACATTAAAAATTTTTTTTTTTGGGGGCGCCTGGGTGGCGCAGTCGGTTAAGCGTCCGACTTCAGCCAGGTCACGATCTCGCGGTCCGTGAGTTCGAGCCCCGCATCAGGCTCTGGGCTGATGGCTCAGAGCCTGGAGCCTGTTTCCGATTCTGTGTCTCCCTCTCTCTCTGCCCCTCCCCCGTTCATGCTCTGTCTCTCTCTGTCCCAAAAATAAAAAAAAAAAAAAAAAAACGTTAAAAAAAAAAATTTTTTTTTTTTTAGGGGCGCCTGGGTGGCTCAGTCCGTTGAGCGGCCGACTTCGGCTCAGGTCATGATCTCTCAGTCCGTGAGTTCGAGCCCCGCGTCGGGCTCTGTGCTGACAGCTCAGAGCCTGGAGCCTGTTTCGGATTCTGTGTCTCCCTCTCTCTGACCCTCCCCTGTTCACGCTCTGTCTCTCCCTGTCTCAAAAATAAATAAAACGTTACAAAAAAAAAAAAAAAAATTAAAAAAAATTTTTTTTTTTTTTTTTTAAAAATACAGTGGGTATTTTTTTTTTTTTCAACGTTTATTTATTTTCGGGACAGAGAGAGACAGAGCATGAACGGGGGAGGGGCAGAGAGAGAGGGAGACACAGAATCGGAAACAGGCTCCAGGCTCTGAGCCATCAGCCCAGAGCCCGATGCGGGGCTCGAACTCCCGGACCGCGAGATCGTGACCTGGCTGAAGTCGGACGCTTAACCGACTGCGCCACCCAGGCGCCCCAAAATTTTTTTTTAAAAATCACTGAATAATGTCAGTGGGAATGGCAGAAAAATAAAGACCTCAGAAATCCTTTCCTCCATAAAAGCAGTAAAAACACTGATAAAAATAATGAAAATCAACTTGTTCACAACTCTGAAAATTAATCAAAGGCTTGCAAAAATCCAGGGAGTGTTTACTTAAGAAAAACAGCTGAATCTCAGTAAGAACAAGTTTTGTGTCATATAACCATATATTATTTATTAGAAAAAAAATATTCTTGGGGCGCCTGGGTGGCGCAGTCGGTTAAGCGTCCGACTTCAGCCAGGTCACGATCTCGCGGTCCGTGAGTTCGAGCCCCGCGTCGGGCTCTGTGCTGACGGCTCAGAGCCTGGAGCCTGCTCCCGATTCTGTCTCTCCTTCTCTGTCTGCCCTCCCCTATTCAAGCTCTGTCACTCTCTTTCAAAAAGATACACATTAAAAAAAAAATTAAAAAAAAAAAAAGGAAATGGGATAACACAAACTGCTGAAAGGGCTGTCCAACATTTCTACAACCAGAAAAACCACCCTTCAAAAATGAAGGAGAAATTAAGAATTCCCAGATTAAACAAAAGAGAGAACTTGCTGCCAGAAGACTTGCTCAGTGCTAAAGGGAATCCTTTAGGTTGAGATGAAGGACACGAGACAGTGACTTAAATCCACATGAGACAGCATCAGTAAAGGGAACTACATAAGAAAATACAAAAGTAGTAGTAATTACTTTTTCCCCTGATTTATAAGACTTGTAGAAAGCAATAAATAGAAATCAGTGTTGATTGGGGTGCCAGGGTGGCTCAGGCAGTTGAACGTCTGAATCTTGATTTTGGCTCGGGTCATGATCCCAGGATCATAGGACCAAGCCCCATATCAGGCTGCTTGCTGAGCGTGGAGTCTGAGTTTCCCTCTCTCTCTCTCTCTCTCTCTCCGTCTCTCCCCCCTGCTCATGTGTGCTCTCTCTAAAAACAAACAGGGGTGTTTGGGTGGCTCGGTCAGTTAAGCATCTGACTTTGGCTCAGGTCATGATCTCATCACTCTTCATGGGTTCGAGCTCTGCGTCAGGCAGGCTCTGTGACAGCTCAGAGCGTGGAGCCTGCTTCAGAGTCTGTGTCTCCCTCTCTCTGTCCCTCCTTGCCTCTCAAAATTGAATGTAAAAAAAAAAAAAAAAATTTAAACAAACTTAAAATTTTTGTTGACGGGCAGAAATATGTAAAGGTGAGTTTGTATGACAGTAATCACACACAGGAGGGAGAAAAAAGAAGCTATATAGAGAGCAAAGTGCTGTAAACTATTAAAACTAAGCTGGTATTAATCTGAACTAGACTGTTATAAATTAAGACATTAGTTATAATCTTCAGGGCAACCACTAAGAATGTAACTCAAAAACATAATAAAAAAGATGACAAAGGAATTAAAATGGTACACTAGAAATTATCTATTTAACACAAGACACATAAAGTTAAAAAAAGACCTAAAACAAAGAAAACAAATAGCAAAATAGCAGATGTAAACCCTACCTTATCAGTAACTACAGAAAAGGGATCAGACATTCTAATCAAAAGACAAAGATTGGCAGAATAAATTTTTTTTTAATTTTTATTTATTTATTTTGAGACAGAGATGAGACGAGATGAGAAAGAAGAGAGAGAGAATGACTGGGGGAGGGTCTGACAGAGAGGGAGACACAGAATCCAAAGCAGACTCCAGGCTCTGAGTTGTTAGCACACAGTCCAACGCAGGACTCGAACATGTAAACTATGAGATCATGACCTGAGCTGAAGTCAAAAGCTCAACCGACTGAGCCACTCAGGAGCCCCTGGCAGAATAAATTTTTAAAAATTCATTTATATACTGTCAACCAGAAACACAATTTAGACTCAAAAGACACATAATTTGAAAGTTAAAGAATGGATGCAAAAAGATATACCATGCAAATAGTAACCAAAAACTTGGATTGGCTATACAAATATTAGGAAAAAAAGACTTTTAAGGGGCACCTGGCTGGCTCACTTGGTTGAAGAATCATCTGATCTTGATTTCGGCTCCAGTCATGATGTCACAGTTTGTGAGATCAAGTCCTGTGTCCGGCTCTGCACTGACAGATTCTCTGACGGACTGATTCTCTTTCCCTCTCTCTCTGCCCCTCCCCCACTCACACTCTCTCACTCTCAAAATAAATACCTCAAAAATATCTCAAAAAATATATACACCATGCAAATAGTAACCAGAAACTTAGATTGGCCATACAAATATTAGTAAAAAAACACTTGGGGCGCCTAGGTGGCTCAGTCAGTTAAGCGTCCAACTCTTGATTTTGGCTCAGGTCGTGATCTCAAGAACCTCGGGGATTAAGCCCTACATCTAGCACTGTGCTGATGGCACACAGCCTGCTTGGGACTCACTCTCTTTCCCTCGCTCTGCCTCTCCCACACATAAGCACACTCACTCTGTCTCTCAAAAAAAAAAAAAAAAACTTAAAGAAAAAAAGACTTTAAGGGGCACCTGGGTGGCTCAGTTGGTTAATGAGTTGTCCAACTCTTGATTTTGGGTCAGGTCATGATCTCACGATTTGTGAGATTGAGCCCCGGTCCAGCTCTGCTGACAGATTCACTGATGGACTGATTCTCTCTCTCCCTTTCTCTCTCTGCCCCTCCCCCACTTGCACTCTCTCTCAAAATAAACAAACTTAAAAAAAACACATTTTAAGGGAAAGACTATTACTGGAGACAAAGGACATTTTATAATGATGAAAAGGTCAATCCATCATCAAGATACGTACAATTATAAATATATAAGCATCTAACAAAAGAACTCCAAAATATACAATGGAAAAACCAAAACAACTGAAGGGAGAAATGGACAATTCAACAAATGAAAACTTCAATACCCTACTTTCAATAATGGATAGAACAATTAGAAGATAATCAAGGAAATAGACATAAACACACTAAATCTGACATCTATAGAACGCTACATCCAACAACAAAAGACACAATTTTCTCAAGTGACACAGAACATTCTCCAGGATAAACAACATATAGGCCATAAAAAAAATTCTGAGTAATTTAAAAGGACTGTAATCATACCATTTATGATCTGTGATGACAGTGGAATGAAACTAGAAATCAATTAACAGAAGGAAATCTAAGCAATTCACACATACATGAAAATTAACACAGTCATAAATACCAATGTGTCAAATGAAGAAACACAAGAAGTTAGAAAGTACCTTGAGATGAAAGAAAACAAAAACACAGCATTGCAAAAGTTATGGAAAGCAGCTAAACCAGTGCTTAGAGGAAAATCTATAGTTGTAAATGCCTTTATTAAAAAAAGAACAACAACAAAAAAGATAAATCAATAACCTAATCTTCCACCATTAGAAACTATAAAAAGAGCAAACTAAACCTAAAGCAAGTGAAAAGAATAGAAGAGTAAAATCAGACCTAAATGAAATAAGGTATAGAGGAATAGAGGAATACAGAAAAATCAAGGAAACCATTATCTTTTTCTTTGAAAAGATAAAAAAAAAATGGAAAAATCTTGAGTGACCAAGGAAAAAAGGAGAAGGTTCAAGTTATTAAATCAGCAATGAAAGAGGAGTGTTACTACCGATCTTACAGAAACAAAAAGGATTATAAAGAAATACTATAAAATTAGAGAACTTAGATGAAATGGATAAATTGCTAGACAGACACAAACCAGCAAAATTAATTCAATGAAATATAGAAAATCTCAACAGACCTATAATGAGATTGAATTAGCAGCCAAAACACTTCCCACAAAGAAAAGCCCAGAACTGGATGGCTTCACTGGTGAATTCACCAAATGTTTAAAGAATTAACTCCAATATTTTGGAAATTCTTCCAAAATGCAGAAGACGAGGGAACATTTCCCAACTCTTTCTATAAAGCCAGGATCCCCAAACCAAAGACATCATTAAAAAAACAGATCGGGGGCACCTGGGTGGCTCACTCGGTTGAGCAACTGACTTCGGCTCAGGGCATGATCTCACGGTTTGTGAGTTCGAGCCCCACATTGGGCTCTGTGCTGACAGCTCAGAGCCTGGAGCCTGCTTTGGATTCTGCCCCTTCCCCTCTCATGCTCTGTCTCTCTCTCTCTCTCTCTCTCTCTGTCAAAAGTAAATAAACATTAAGAAAAGTTTAAAAAAAAAAAAAAAACAGATCGGGGTGCCTGGATGGCTCTGTTGGTTGGCTTCAGACTTCTGCTCAGGTCATGATGTCACGGCTGGTGGTTTCAGGCCCCCGCATCCAGCTCTGTGCTGAGGGCTCGAAGCCTGGAGCCTGCTTCAGATTCTGTGCCTCTCTCTCTACCCCTTCCCCAGCTCGTGTGCTGCCTCTCAAAATAAATAAATAAATAAATAAATAAATAAATAAATAAATAAATAAACAAACAAACATTAAAATAAACATTAAAAATAAACAAACATTAAAAAAAAACAGATCAATATCTCTGTGACTACAAACACAAACATGCTCAACATTCAGCAAACTGAATCCAGCAACATATAAAAAGGATCATACGCTATAACCAAGCAGGATTTACCAAGAATACAAGATTGGCTCAATGTATAATAATCGATGTAATATACCATATAAATAGAACAGCACAGAATAAAAATCACATATATCATCTCAGTAGACAAAAAAGCATCTGAAAAACCCAATACCCTTTCATGAGAAGAACACTCAACAAACTAGGAAAAGATGGGTACTTCCTTAACCTAATAAAGAGTATCTATGGAAAACCCACAACTAACTTCACACTCAATGATAAAAAAAATTGAAAGATTTCACCCTGAGATCAGGAACAATATAAGGATGTCCATTTTCACAAGTGGGGCAGGGGCAGAGAAAGAATCCCAGGCAGGCTCCTTGCTGTCAGCACAGAGCCCAGCGTGGGGCTTGATCCCACTGACTGTGGGATCATGACTTGAGCCAAGATCAAAAGTCGGACGCTTAACCAACTGAGCCACCCAGGCGCCCTGAGAGACTGCAGCTTTAGTTGATTTTGTAAAATTCCCAAAGTCTCAGTGGTGCTTTAAACAGTAAGAAAAGCATCAATATGGGCCACAAGTAAACAAATCTACCAATGTACTCGGAGGTAGAAGAGCATTAGTTTTTATTACCTTTGAAGATAGCTCGCAGGAACGCTCCAGCAGCTTTTCCTTTCACTGCCTGATTCTGAAGGAGATTAGCCAACTGTAATCAAAGAGAGAAAAAGCTACAAACCTCTGGCAACAATTTCTCTACCCAGTGACCTAAATTCCCAATATGAAGCACATTTATCTGTCAAGTTCATATCCTTCAGAGACTTTGGGTATCACAAATAACATTTATTAAGATAGAGCAGAGTAGATCTTAACATGATGCACAGCTGTCAAGACTGAAATTTGTTCATATATTCATTCTACAATTGTCTAAGTACAACAGAAGTTACTAAAGAGAAAAGAGAGTGACACGGTACTTTTTTTTTTTTTTAAATCAGTCTTGCCCCTTATGTAGAGAATGGTGGGGGGTTTATGAGTGAAATGATAGGTTAGAAGACTGTTCTAGAGTTCAAGTGAGAGATGACAGTGGCCTAGACCAAACAGCAGGGAAGATGTTACCGGTTGAACAGTGTCCCTCCTCAAATTCATGTTGGAGTTCCAAACCGTAGGACCTCAGAATGTGACCTTATTTGAAACTAGGGTTGTTGTAAATGTAATGAGTTGCAGGCATTAAGACTGGCGTTAATAAAACAAACATCCTCCTAAGATGGGGAATCTTGGACACAGAGACACATAAAAAGTGAGTGTGCCACATGAAAATGGAAGCAGAGATCAGGGTGATACAAGCTAAAAAACGACAAAGATTATCAGCAAATTGACAGAAGCTAGGTGAGATTCTCACAGCCTCAAAGAAACCAACATCACTAGCACCTTGATCTTGGACTTAGAGTCTCCAAAACTGTAAAAATAAATTTTTGTTGTTTAGGCTACTCAATTTGTAGTACTTTGTAAATGGCAGGCCTGGCAAACTAGTAAAGGAGATGAAGAAAAGCAGACAGAAGATACATTTGAGAGGTCAAATCAAAAGGATATGCTGTGGTCTGAATGTTTATGTCCCCATAAAATCCACATGCCTGATGTGACAGTATTTGGAATGGGACCTTTGGGAGGTAATTAGGTGATGAAGGTAGAACTCTCGTGAATGGGATTAGTCCACTTATAAGAGATCCCACAGAGTTCCCTAGCCCTTCCACCATGTGAGGATACAACGTGAAGTCTGCAACCCAGAAGACGGCCTTCTACTGGCATTCTCATCTCAGACTTCCAGCCTCCAGAACTAGGAGAAACAAACATTCCTCATTTATAAGCCTGCTGTATTTTGTTATAGCAGCCTGAATGGACTAAGACAGACTTCCTCAGTTTAGAAGTGAAAAGGGTGTGATGATGAAGGAAAAGAAAGCAAAGCTTCTGGCCAAAGCAACTAAATGCGTAAATGTGGCACTAGCCGTTGACATGCTGAAAATCTGGGATTTAGTGAGCATTTGAATCACCCAGAGGGTTTGTTAAAACAAATCGCTGGGCTACAGTTTCTGATTTAGCAAATCTGATGTGGGATTCAGAACTACTACTCTTAAGATATCCAAGTGGAAATGCCAAGTAGACAACTGGACATGCCAAAACGGAGCTCAGTGAAGAAAGAACTCAATGGAAATGTAAGAGATCATTCAGGGAGAGATGTAAAGAGAGGAAAAACACCAACATTCAAGGATTAAGAAGAGAAGCAGCAGCCCACAAAGACTGAGAAAGTGAGGCTAACAATATCCATAGAAAGGAGTGTCACAGAAGCAAACTAATATAACAGTGAATTTGTTCTCTTCCACAACTACACGTGCCTGATCTTTTGGACTCAAGTCCATTTCTCCCTTCTTAAATACATAAGGAAGTACCTGACTGCTCTGCCTGAAACCTCTCAACAGAATGCTCATCCCTTAACATAACTCTCAAAGGGGAATTTGTCAACCCTTTTGTCTGATTTTCTCCCTCCCTCCAAACCCAGAGTACACCGGGCAATGCCTGGAGACATTTTTAGTTGTCATAACTGGAAGGGTGCTATAATCATCTAATGGATTAAGACCGCGGATGCTGATAAACACCCTACAAGACAAAGGACAGCACCAGTCAGCAAAGAGTTACACAGTCCGAAACGCGAAAAGCGGTAAGGCTAAGAAACCCCAATTCATCTTGAAACCAATGTTTCATTAGAAGGCAGTGTGGCATGGGAGAAAAAAAAACTGGATCCAGAATCAGAAGATGAATCCTGGTCATGACACTTACTAACTTCATAACCTCAGCCAAATTATTTCACTGTTATGTGGGTCCATCTCCCCACCTCCAAGGACTGTTAGGAGGAATAAATTAGATGACAGGTAGAGGACTTTGCACAGAGCCCAATGTACAACAGGTACTCAAATACAGTTCTCTACTCCCTCTGTCCTCAGCTCTCCTCCTTCCTCCATTTAGATCTTTCATCTTCCTTTTTGACTTTATGCTTTTTATTATATTTTAAAACACAAAAGTCAACTAAGATTACATGTCCTTGTTTTTTCAGAAAACATGAAAGTTGTTCTTTTAATTGGGAGGCTGGAACCACCAAATTAATGGCACAGTCCAAAAACAAACTTTTTTTTTCATACAACAGTCCTCACTTTGCAATGTCTGATATTTTCTCACGATTACAGAGTCTATGCATTCCCAGTCTCAACACAGGTGATACAGCATCCTTCCCATAGTATCACACCTGGAGGCATGTGATGCCCATCTATCCCTCACTGGTAATATTAATTCTGGTCATTCAGTCAAGGGCGTTGCTTAATTTTCCCACTTTGTAATTACTTTCCTCCCTCCTGTTGCAACCAGTGAGCAGTTTGTAGACAGACACTTTGACCATGCACCTATCCTGCTCATCTAATTTTCCCCTAGTATAATGGAAAAGCCCAGCAACAACCACCATTACCAGGTTATCAAAGTCAGTATCACCAGAATGACACAGATATCAGGAGCCCAGGGATACAATACACTGAAAAAGGTACAGCACCATTTCTGGGCTCCTTTTATCAGGGATGAATGACCTCAGGCTAACCATGGGACACATCAGACAGGCACCAATTGAGGAACATTCAGCAAAATAACCGATCAATACTCTTCAGGGTTATCAAGATCATGAGAAACAAGGACAGACCGAGGAACTGTTGCAAACTGCAGAAAGTCAGGGAAAAATAACAAGTGCATGTTGTATGATGAGCAGGATTCTGGGGGGCGAGAAACAACACCGGGGAGAAACAGGTTTGCTAATGGTATTGCACCAATGTTAATTTCTTAATTCTTAAAATAGTGACTAAGGTTATGTAAGATGCTGAGGAAGATACCCAGAAATTCTCTGTATTATTTTTACAACTTTTCTGTAAGTCTAAAAGTAGCTTAAAATAAAAACTAAAAAAAAAAAAAAAATCTCCCTGGATTTAGCACCCACTGATGTTTCTTGCCTGATCCAATCTTCACCATGATAGCTGCAAAATGGTGATTTTCTAACTCTAGCACAGAGGCAAGACCTTCCTTCTCTCCATTTATTTTTTTATTATCAGTATGGACTCACAAATTTATTTTTCAATAGTTTATAATTCGTAATTGAACTTAATTATTTTGATGTTCTAATGGTCCCAGATTTGGGTGATGGAAGCCCCTTTAAGCTGGTTCCTATGTCTTTGTGACATGCCCTCATCATTTTTTCTGGGCACTTCTTTACTTTCTGGTTTATAAGATGTTCCCGGCTCATCTTGTATCCATCATGCCCACCCTTGAAATTCTCCCTTTCTCTGAAAAGCCCTGGTTCCTTTCAGTGGGGAATGATCATTTATTAAGAGACCAAAGATCTAGGTCATGGGTGTACTTGTTACTACCGTGGCATCTTAACTGCTTCTTAGTTCTTCCAGTGAACAGAGCTAAAGAAAAAAAAATACACGTGTATATGCAAATACATACAAATATATATGTGCATGCAGATATGCATATACACACATATACATGAGAACCATAAATTCGTATCAATACTTCCATTTCTAATCTATCCCCACAGCGTTCTTTCTTGCCTTCCCAGATCCTAGATTTGTACATCCTTTCTAACACTAAAAATGCCAACATCAACACATTTACTCATTTGCTGAACTCTGTAATCTATCTAAAATCATTTCAGAATTGCTTTGCCTGTGCCGCTACAATAAGTAATCCTATTTTAAAATTTCAGGATTGGTGAGCCCTGCTGGCTCAGTCAATGGAACGTGCAACTTTTGATCTCAGAGTTGTGAATGTGAGACCCGTGTTAGATACAGAGATTACTTAAAAATAAAATCTTTAGGGGCGCCTGGGTGGCGCAGTCGGTTGGGCGTCCGACTTCAGCCAGGTCACGATCTCGCGGTCCGGGAGTTCGAGCCCCGCGTCAGGCTCTGGGCTGATGGCTCGGAGCCTGGAGCCTGTTTCCGATTCTGTGTCTCCCTCTCTCTCTGCCCCTCCCCCGTTCATGCTCTGTCTCTCTCTGTCCCAAAAATAAATGAACGTTGGAAAAAAAAAAAATTAAAAAATAAATAAATAAAATCTTTAGGCGGGGGGTGGGGGGGTGCACCTGGCTGGCTGGCTCCATTGCTATAGCATGTGAACCTTGATCTCGGGATTGTGAGTTCAAGCCCCCACATTGGGTAAAGAGATTACTAAAAAATAAAATCTTAAAAAAAAAGTTCAGGGTTTATTTGTTATCTATCCTTCTAACCAGATTCTAATCACGGTCTCACTGCGTTTGCATTCCTACCAGCAACGTATGAGTGACTGCTTCCCTGGTCTCGGCAAGAGTGTACAGACAAGCTGTTCAATTTTTCCTACTGACAGGTAGTAATGGTTTTACTTGAATTTTCTCTTATGAGTGAGGTCGAGCATCCTTTCTTATGTTATGGTCATTTTTATGTCACTGTGATTATCCTCTATACTCCTTTTGCTCTTTTTAATAGGATTTTTTGACTTTTCTCCTCCTTCAATTATTGTAAGTTATTTATGAATTAGGAATATTAACCCTTTGTCTGTGAAAACTGCAAATATCTTCTCCCAATTTGTCATTTGTGTTTTGATTGTGTATGGTATTTTTGGTCATGTAAATTTTATAGATATGTAGGTAAATTTATCAACCTTTTAAGGTATCCAGATTTTGAATCCTAGAAAAGCTTTCTCTGCACTACAGTTCAAAAGAGGAATTCATCCACGTTTTCTTCTAATATTTAGGTTTGGTTTTTACATTTAGACCTCTGATTGTGGAGCTTATTCTTGAACAGTGTATGCAGAATACATCTAATTTTATCTATTTTTTCTAAATGGCTAACTAGTTGTCCCAACACTATTTATTACATAGGATCTTTGCCCCAATTATTTGGGATACCACCTTATAATAGACTAGATTTTATGTGTTGGGTCTATTTTGAGACTTTGTCATTCCATTATCTGTTTTCCTCTCATGCACCAATATCACATTTTTCATTACAGAGGGTTTTTGGTATGTTCACTGTCCAGTAGGGCTAGTCCTTCCTCAGATATCTTCCATTTCAGTGTTTTCCTAGCTATTCTTATTTTTCTATATGAGCTTTGTTTTTATGTGTATGAAACGCTATTGAGAGATGCCTGGATGATTATATCAGTTAAGTGTCCGACTTTGGTTCAGGTCATGATCTCAGGGTTCATGGATTTGAGCCCTGTACTGAGCTCCACATGACAGTGCAGAGCCTGCTTGGGATTCTCTCTGCCCCTCCTCTACTTGCACTTTCTCTCTCAAAATAAATAAACTTAAAAAAAATGCTATTGATTTTTACACAATTTTATATTCTGCTACCTAGCTGCCCTCTTGTTGTAGATGGTTTGATCATGGATTCTTCAGGATTTTCCAGGTGTACTATTATGGTATCTGCAAAGACACATGGTTTTACATCTTTTTTCTATTTTTATGCCTTTCATTGTTTTCTCTAGACTAATTGCATTGGCTAACAGACCAGAACAATGTTAAATAGTGATGGAGAGAGTAGGCATACAGCCTGGTGCCTGATCTTAGCATAAATGCCTCCAGGGTTTCCCATTAAGATGCTAACTTGAATTCTCCAGAAACCAATATTGCACTGTATGTTAACTAACTGAAATTTAAATAAAAACTTAAAAAGAAAAAAAAGAAAAACAGGATGCTGACTTTCAGATCTATACAAGTATTTTATCTTATTAAGGAAAAAGCCACCCACTCCTATTTTCTCAAGAGTTTTTACTAGGAATGAGTGCTGGATTTTGTCAAAGGCTGTCTCTAATTTCTGAAGATAATCACATGGTCTTTGTGGTAATATACTTTCTATTACTGAACCAACCTTGTATTCTTGGTATAAACTCCATTTGGTCATGGTGTATTTTTTTTTAATCTGGTATTAGACTCTGTCCTCTAGTATTTAAGGTTTTTGCATCAATATTCCTAAGTGAAAATATGCTATCTTTATCAAATTTAGGGTTCAGTGTTACACTTTATAAAAGCATCTACAAGTTTTCCTTATGTATGTACATATCCTTATGTATTATATATGCTATCAAACAAATTATGTAGCACTGAGACTATCTCTAACTTCTGATTTCTATGCTTGGTAGAAGTCCCCTGTGAAATTATCTGGGCCTAGTATTTTTGTGTGACTTAACTGCTTGATTAACTCTTCCTTCTATGGAAATTGCTTCCAGTTAAGCGTTCCATCTCAAATTGGGTCAATTTTATTAAACTGTATATTCTTAATTATCCATTTCCTCTAGATTTTCAAATTTATTTGCATAGATATGTATGAAGTAGTCTCTTACTATTTTTTGACATTCTCTCTTTATTAATAGTTATTTCCCCCTTCTCATTTCTTATTTTGTACATTTGGGTTTACCACATTGCTTTCTTGATTAGTCAATGGTTTTGTCTAATTTTTCAAGGAATCAGGATTTTGCTGAATAATAATAATTTTGAACTGTATAAATAATTTGATCTACTTGATTAGTTTCCATTTTTATTTTAGTACTTTCTTTGTGCTCTTGTTTACTGCTTTTTGATAATTTATTTATTTCCTTTTAATTGACTTAGGTGATTTTTAAAAGTATTCCATGGATTCTGATATGTAGTATTTTCATTATTTTTTTAGAAATCCTATAATTTCTGTTGTCATATCCCTTTTTACCCAAAAATTGTTTAAAAGGTATTTTATTTCCCAGTAGAAAATCCGTTTGTATTTATTTCATTTCTGATTTCTAGTTTTACTGAATTGTGACCAAAGAGGGTGGTTTATATATTTCTACCTAATGAGACCTATCAATGTTTTCTTTGTGCTTTAGTACATGACACAAATCTACATGTTTAAAAAGATATATATATATATACTTTTTTTTTTTTTTTTTTAAAGATTTTGGTTTTGGACAGGGGGTAGGGAGGCCTACGTGCCTCAGTCAGTTAAACGTCTGACTCTTGATTTGATTTCAGCTCAGGTCACGATCTCGCAGTTCAGAACCTGTGTCAGGCTGTGCAGAGCCTGCTTGGGATTCTCTCCCTCCCTTCTGTCTCTGTCCCTCCCCTGCTCACATGCTCTCAAAATAATAAACTTAAAAAAAAATTGTAATAATATTTTATTTTTTGGGTGCCTGGTGGCTCAGTCATTAAGCATCTGACTTTGGCTGAGGTGATTATCTCACAGTTCAGGAGTTTGAGTTCCACATCAGGTGAGCTCAAGCCCTGCTTCAAGTAAAACATAAGCCACAGGTAAGCCCCACTTCTTTCTCTCTGCCCCTTGTGGGATTCGTTCTCTCTTTGCCCCTCACTCACCTGCACCCTCTCGCTTAAAAAAAAGAAAAAAAAAATTTTTTTTTTCTTTTTTTTTTTAAGCAATCTCTACACCATATGTGGAGGCTCCACCAACTAAGTCAGCCAGCCCCAAAGATATATTCTTTTATTAAAGTATTCTCCACGTATTTTAAATAGTATTCATATTTCCCATCTCTTTACAATCTTTGCTTTGTTGAGGTATCCCCAGGTCTGTAATCCACTTCACTAATTTCCTCTTTAGCAGTGTTTAGTCCACTGCTAACTGTCAAGGTTTCCATTTCTAGAAGTTTTCTGTTTTCCAAATCTATCCCTTCTTATTTTATGGATTCTATTTCTTCATTTACATATTTGAGTATATTAAAAATCATATTAAATATTTACATGAAATATATATATTTTTTATTTTAGAGAGAATGTGTGAGTGGAGGGGGGGGCAGGGAGAGAGAGAAATCTTAAACAGGTTCTGCACTGAGTGTGAGCCCATGACATGGGGCTCAATCCCATGACCCTGGGGGATCATGACCTGAGCTAAAATCAAGAGTTGAATGCCACCTAGGCACCCCGAATATTTGTGTACTCTAGAGTACCTTTTAGATTCCCCTATATTCTCTAAATCCTTCAATGTGAATTTTCCCATTGCTGGATATGTCAGTCTTTCTTGTCATGGACTTTTTTTTTTTTTTTTTTTTTGAGAGAGACAAAGACAGCACGAGCGGTGGAGGGGCAGAGAGAGAGGAATAGAGAGAAAATCCCAAGCAGGCACCACACTGTCAGCACAGAGCCTGATGAAGGACTCAAACTCACAAAATCATGAGATCATGACCTGAGCCAAAACTGAGAGTCAGACACTTAACCAACTGAGCCACCCAGGTGCCCCTCTTATCATGGACTTCTTTATGTGTTTTGTAATTTTTTACTCTAAGCATATCTTCTATGGACATTAAATAAACTGAATGTATATATTGCTGGAATACTTAATAAATTTGTAGAGGATATAAAAAGATGACTACTACACTGGTCAACAGAATCAAGATACAAAAAGATCTTGATAGAGCAAAATGCAATTAATTTTAAAAGATAATTAAGATATAAGTATATAATTTTATATGTGGGTTCTAAAAACTAACTACAAAAATTCAGAGATGAAGAAAATTAGCCTAATACCAACATCCGCAAAAATGAGTTGGGATTTTAGTTGCTTGTAAAAGCAATGAGACAACAGTACGATATTATGGCCAAAAAGGTGATTCTGCATTAATGGGAAAATAAGAGAAATTTTGTCCAGTTTGAGGTAATAAACTTTTAAGGCAAATGTTAACAAAAGAGAAATGTTCAGAAGACTGTGTCCGTGTCAGTGAAGGAATTTTGCTAAGAATTATTCAGCGCGGGGTGCCTCAGTCGGTTGAGCGTCCGACTTCAGCTCAGGTTATGATCTCATGGTTCATGAGTTCGAGCCCCGCATCGGGCTCTGTGCTGACAGCTCAGAGCCTGGAGCCTACTTCGGATTCTGTGTCTCCCTCTCTCTGCCCCTGCCCCGCTCACACGCCGTGTCTCTCCTTCTCTCTCAAAAATAAACGTTAAAAAAAAAATTATTCAGTGTCTACTAGATGGTTTACATGCATTAACTCATTTCATCTTTACAAAAGCCAAGAGATAGAGATCTTTTCTAGGGATAAGCAAGAATGAGAGAAGTAATTCACAGCATCTATTTATATCGTGAATTTTGTTCTAGTTCTTATTTTTGCTTATTATGGTTAATGTTAAGGCCTCTTCAAGTTCAAAAGCATATAAAACCTAAGTTCTAAATCAATAAACTAATTAAAAGTTGGTTTTAACCAAATCTTAATGTCTATAGAATAACTCAAGCTACAGCTCATGCAATGGCTTGTCTCAAAAAACTGCTACAAAAGCAGTCCTGCTTTTGTTAATTAAAAAAAACAAAACAGAGCCCACCCCTACCTCAATTCCCAATTAGTGTCACATTTTAACAGAAATTACAATGTACCACAACACAGGCATACAAAAATTCCTTTAAAAACATAATATGCAAAGTCTTAACTCGTTTAGACATATATACTTAATATTTAAGGTTAATGTTAAGGAGGGATTCCTTTCCATACACAAATATGAATAAGCTAAGAACACATATTATGCAAAAAGGAGAAGTGTATCCGGAGAGTAAGAAGATTCACATAAGAATCTCAAAATATTTGGAGCGCCTGGGTGGCTCAGTCGGTTAAACATCCGACTTCAGCTCAGGTCATGATCTCGCAGTCCATGAATTCAAGCCCCGCATTGGGCCCTGTGCTGACAGCTCAGAACCTGGAGCCTGCTTTGGATTCTGTGTCTCCCTCTCTCTCTGCCCCTCCCCCGCTCATACTCTGTCTCTCTCACTCTCAAAAATGAATAAATGTTAGAAAATAAAAATAAAAAAAAAGAATTTCAAAATATTGTACTGCTTCTGAATTTATCTTTTTTAGGGGAAAATATTAATAAAGAAGCATCAGTAGGCAAAATGTCACATCAAAAACTATAATCAGGACATTACCTTCAAGGAGGATTGTTCTAATAACCTTAAAAGTACCCTAATTTGTATGTATGTACATATGTATTGTATGTGTGTGTATATATTTATATATAATTGCATAAATACTTAAATGCTATACAGTTGTATACAAATGCCCTTCGATTGTCTATTTTCTTCCTCTCCCCATTTCTCAACATTTCTCAAAAAATCCTTGTTTCCTAAGGTGAGTAGGAGGTAGAGTGGCAGAGTAATTTTTCTAACATGTTCTTTGAATTTGTCATCATGCTTGACATTTGCTTTATAGCAGAACATGCTTAATACTTACATCATCTTCTTTCACAGCCTGAAGCAATTCCTGCAGTTTGTCTGCTGTTTTTTCTCCTGCTAGAGATAATATTTTCTGGTCCATTGTTGCTCTATCAGGGAACTGTAAGGGAAAAGTGTCAGAGCTGGATGAAACTTCCACAAGGAAACAAGCTTGACTGTTTTCCTTCCCTCCCTGTTAACTGAGTTAACACAGCAGGTACACAGCAGGTACTCCATAGGTTAAGGGCTACTAACCAGTATGAGTAGGTGATTTTCATCCAAACCAAAATAATTTGGAAAATTCCCTGGAATTTCTGATTAGAAACTTGTATTCTAATCAAGTGGTTTCAGAATTTTTGCCCATTTTAATTTTTTTAGCATCTACCCAGCACACTGCCTAGAACAAAGCTAGCACTTAATAGTGTGATAAATTATAAATATACACACAAGAATATTATTACAAGCATATAATAATATTTCACAAATGAATAAACCAAAAACACTATAAAGGCAAAGTGCCAATGAAATGGTATGAAAACTAGTAAGAAGTTTAACAAGACTGGGGTGCCTGGGTGGCTCAGTCGGTTGAGCGTCCAACTTTGGCTCAGGTCATGGTCTCACAGTCCGTGAGTTTGAGCCCCGCATCGGGCTCTATGCTGACAGCTCGGAGCCTGGAGCCTGCTTCGAATTCTGTGTCTCCCTCTCTCTCTCTCTCTCTGTCAAAAATAAAAACATTCAAAAAAATTAAAAAAAAAAAAAAAAAGAAGTTAACAAGACTAACGAAATAAATGTGTGCTCAAACATCAAGAAGGCATCCCAGCAGAGGGAAGCTTGAACTGGAACTCAAGAGATTAAATTAGGTAGTCAAGATAACCAGATGGTATACTCTATACACTACTGGGAAGGAGAATGACAGGAAGAAAGGCTTTTATAGGAGAATTTGAAAAACTTATTTGGGGAAAATGAGTAAACTGCCTGAGGTACAGAGTTGAAGTAGAGGAACAGTGAATAGGATGGCTAGAAAGACAGACTGGGAATAAACTGTACAAGATCTTAAATGCCAGGTTTAAGGGATTTAGCTTTTATTCTGTAAATAATAGACAGCAATCAAAACTTCTGGAGCAAAAGAGAATCTGCCTGATTCAGATTCTGCCGGTTTAAGACTGGAAAAGGTCTTGAGGAAACAATCTGGTATCAAGCATGTAGATTAAAGTAGGGAGAGAGAGGGGGCGCTGGGTGGCTCAGTCAGTTAAGCATCCTGACTTCGGCTCAGGTCATGATCTCACAGTTAGTTCAAGGATTCAACGCTGCATCAGGCTCTGTGCGGACAGCTCAGAGTCTGGAGCCTGCTTCAGATTCTGTGTCTGTCTGTCTCTCTCTCTCTCTCCCTCCGTGTGTGCGCATGCGCACTCTCAAAAATAATAAATAAGAGACTCTCAAATACAGAGAACAAACTGAGGTTGGATGAGAGGTGGAGGAGAGAGGAAAATGGGTGATGGGCATTGAGGAGGGCACTTGTTGGGACGAGCACTGGGTGTTGTATGTAAACGATGAATCATGGGAATCTACCCCAAAAACTAAGAGCACGCTTTACACACTGTATGTTAGCCAATCTGACAACAAATTAAATTTAAAAAATAATAAACATTAAAAAAATAAAGCACGGAGAGAGTAAGGATAAGGAGCAGAGACTAAGAAGTTATTGAGGCCTATTTTAATGATAGAGGCAAAGGCCTATATTCGGGTGGTGATCCTGGGAAGTGTAAAAGAAAAAGGTGAAAGGCAGGGACATTAGGAAGTAGGATTTAGTGAGCAGCTATAAGAGTATTATGGGTAGGGGGAAATGCAGACTGGTGAAAAGACCACCTGCTGCTCCTCCTGTATTTCCTCTTATGTTTCCCATCCCCATAAGTTGTACCACCATCCACTCAGACTGAAACCAGAAGCCTGGACAACATTCTTAACAATTCCACCGTCCTCCTCCACATCCACTACCAAGTCCTGTCAATGTGAACCCCTAATCAGCTCTCAAATCTACTTCTGAGATCCACTACTCCCACATCACTCCAAAGTCACCACCACCTCTCACCTGAACTACGACAAAAGCTTCCTAACTTGTCCCCCACACAGCAATTAAAGTAATCTTTTTGTTAATGCAGCTGAAACTCCATCTCCATCCTCACCTTAAAACTCTTCAGCCATCTTCTCTCCTATCAGTCCCATATCCTGAAGTCAGGATAAAAAAAAGTCCTGCAGGGTCTGGCCCACACCTAACTCCACCCTTAATCCCTATATACTCTAGCCACACTGAATTGCCTTCAGTCCTTCAAATCCCAAGTTCTCCTGCCACAGGCCCTCATAGATGTTTTTCTGTCTGGAACTCACATACATACCCCTCCTTTCATCCCCTGCCCTCTAATCTTTTAATTCCTACAAATCCTTCAGAGCTCAGCTCAATCTACACTTCCCCAGAAGCTCTGTCTAGGTTAAACACTCCCCTACTACATCCTTTGAAGGCAACAGCAATTTCTCTTCTCTCCTTAGGGTCCCTTCCCTAAGGAGAGGAAAAAAAGATGAGAAAAGAAAAAACAAAAAACTTCAAGGTAACCTGGCTATGCGCCTACGTGACAACATCCCTCCTGATCTTTTATGTACTGAGACTACTTAATCAGACGACGTGTTTGTGTGTTACCATGTACGGGAGACAAAAAAATAGAAAATGTATTTAAGAAAAAAAAAAAAAAACTACACCACGGGAAGTTCGGGGCTCAGTTCTTCGGGTTGGAACCCAACTGCACAGTGCCAACAGAAATAAAGTTGCTTCCTGGAAAGAAAAGCCTCGGGGGTCATGACTCTCTGTGCGAGAATCCTACTACGTCCCCATCACCACACCTTTAAAGTTGTATTTCTAGGGGCGCCTGGGTGGCTCAGTCGGTTAAGCGTCTGACTTCAGCTCAGGTCATGATCTCACAGTCCGTGAGTTCGAGCCCCACGTCGGGCTCTGGGCTGATGGCTCAGAGCCTGGAGCCTGCTTCAAATTCTGTGTCTCCCTCTCTCTCTGCCCCTCCCCTGCTCATGCTCTGTCCCAAAAATAAATAAAAATATTAAAAAAAAAAGAAATGTAAATTTAAAAAAATAAATAAAGTCGTATTTCTAATGCTAGCTTAAGGACTGTATCTCCCCCTTGACTATGAACTCCAGGAGGCCAGGGGGCCATGTCTGGTTTTGTTTACCAGTGAACCTCCAGTATTTAAACACCGGTACCTGCCTTATAACAGGCTCCCGGTAAATTATTTGCTGAATAAATCACTGAACTCCCTACGAGTCCCAAGACCCGCTCATTTGACCCTCATACCAACCCTGTCGAGTAGGTGTTATCAGCCCCAATTTAGATGAACGTCTTTTAGAATTCGGAGGGATAAAGTAATCGCCCCAAGGTTAAAAGGCCAGCAGTGGAAGAGGCAAAAATAAAGCCTAGGTCTGCCCAGCTCCCGACCCCCAGATCGCCTGCTCCGACCCCCTTACCCCGGTTAGAGCCCGGGGTGGGCAGAGAAAATGCACGAAGGGCATACTGACCAAGAGAGACGCGCAGCCAGAAGCGGAATATGCTGAAATCAACCTATCCCAGCAGGTGCGTTTTGCTAAATTCGGCCGACCACCAGAGATGAGTAACTAGCGGGCGGCTGCGCAGCGCCGGTGCGCCCGGCACACCCCTCGCCCAGAGGCGCCGAGCTTAGCGGCCCCGGGAAGGAGACGCGCCGGGTTTCGCGCCTGGGCTTCCCCGAGAGCACCACGTAACCACAAACAGAAACCCCGGAGCGAGGCAGCTGGCGATGCCGACCGTGACTGAGCTAGAGGCGGAATGGGGTTACGTTTCTCGGGCGCAAGAGCTGAACCCTGACGGAGAGCGAAGAATCGAAGACGAGCGCGGAGAGGGTAGCACGGCCGGGAGGAGGGAGCCGCGGAAACCGAAAGACGCGGCGGGAAACACCCCAGAGAAAACACCAGAACGCCAGCTCGGAACGGCAGCCCTCCCGCCCTCGCGCACCCGCTCGCCGCCCCCGGCGCAGGGTCCCACGGCCCGTGCAGCGAGCCCCCTCGGCACGGTTACCTCAGCTCCACCGCTGCAGCGAACTTCCAAAAAGCCCGCGCGGCGGGACGCCACCACACTTCCGTCACGAGACACAACAGGCCCCGCCCCCAAGGCTTATTTCCGCCGCCCGGGCGCACGCGCGTGGGGTGTACCATTAAGGCAGAAGGGGTGTGGGGTGCTCGGAAGTGCCCACTCCCAGCCTCGGGTAGGCGTAGCTTGCAAACTCGCGCTCAGGACCGCAGAGAGCATGCGCAGTGTGGCCTGTACGTAGACGGAGGGTGGTCTAGACCAGTCAAGCCGTTCTCGTGGACTGTTAGGGAAAGAGTCAGTGAGATAGGGGCCAAATGAAGGGATGGCCCCCACAGGTCATCTGTGGGGAGCCCTCGGAAGGCGGAGGGCAGATGAAGGTCTCCCATTCCTTGTGCTGGGGAGGTGCCTGTAATCCCTTATATGTAAATGCCACGTGGCCAGGAGGCTTTTTGTTCTTCCCATTCCAAAACCTCAGCGTTTAGGGCATAGCCTGGCAAAGCAGTAGATGTTCAGTAAATATTTGTTAAATAAATAACCAACAGTAGTGGGGCGCCTGGGTGGCTCAGTTGGTTAAGCTTCATGACCTAGGTCATGATCTAGCCATTCCTGAGTTGGAGCCCTGGAGTCTGGCTCTGTGCTGACGGCTCAAAGACTGGAACCTGTTTCAGATTATGTGTCTCCCTCTCTCTCTCCACCCTTCCCCACTCACGTTCTGTCAGTCTCTCTCTCTCAAAAATAAACACTGAAAACAGAACAAAAAACAGTAAAACTAAGAGCAACGGAGAGGAGGATCGAGTCTTAAGTTCGAAGAAGCCGGGGTGCCTGGGTGGCTCAGTCAGTTATGTGTCCGAGTCTTGGTTTCTGCTCAGGTCATGGTTCACAGTTCCTGAGATCAAGACCCCCATTTGGGCTCTGCGCTGATAGCGGGGAGCCAGCTTGGAATTCTCACTTTCCCTCTCTGCGCCTGCCCCCCCCCCTCCAAATAAATAAACATTTAAAAGAAAATAGGGTGAAGAAATTTGTGCAAAGGGCCTGAGAGCAACAAGAGAGCCCCTGGCTAATACTTGGGGTGGGGGTGGGAAAGCAGGCACTCGGAAGTCCTTTTCACATCTAGGGTAGTGGGGGAACAGCTGAAGTGGAAGGGTGTGATTGTATTCACATTGTAGAAAAATATCTCTGGTAGGTGAGTGCCGCAGAGACTTCGAAAAAGATGATGGGGGTGAGAGGGACTGAAGGCTGGACGTTTTCGGGGCTATAAACTGTCCTGGAAATAGGAGGTTGCGGTGGGCACAGGCAGAATTGAGCGAACAGCATGTGAAAGAGATTAGCAAATCCAGCGAGCAGAATGAGCACAAGGGCTTGGGGGAGATGTGGGAGGAGCTGAGGAATATTCAGCCTTGAGTGACAGGTGGGGGTGGGTTGCTACTGCCAGGGAACTGATACTGGGAACACAGGGAAAGGTGCAGGTTTGGGGAGGGGGGCGGGGGTGGTGATGACGAGGCCTCAGATTTGGACTTACCGAATGTGAGGTTCCTGCGGGGTGGCATGTGAAGGACGCTAAGATCAGGGGCATTCAGTCTGGAGCCTGAGCCCCAGTCAGGATGGGATGGGTCTAGTTGGCCAGTCCTGGAAGAAACATAGCTGCTGGAAGAGAATGATGCCTCTTAGCTGTCCAAGGCTGCTCCTTGATTACGACCCTTCTCAAGCAAGTTTTACTTCTACTACATTCCTGGCCCAATATCGATCTGTAATATGTGTAATAAGCAGCTGATTTGGAAGATTATTCCTGAAAGGAATCATTTTAGCTTGCCAAGAAAACAAGACGACTTTACCTCATCTCCCCACAAAACCTCCTTCCCAGGCTGCTTATGGGACTGGGCTATACAGCCACAAATTCGTATGTCCGTGTAGTCAAACAAGCTCATGCACCTTTTCGACCCTCCATTTGTGCATCGCAGGGTGCACTTACTGAATTGCCTGCGTCAGTGTCTACCCCGTGGCATTGACAGTTCAGGGTCTTTTCTCCGCTGGTTGCATGAATGTAGCATCTGTGTTTTCCATTAGCACTAATGGAGGGTACACATGCAAAGGAAAAGAACAGACTCCCCACCCTGGTGCAGGCTTCCTTACTAAGTAGCAACTAGACTCCTACACTGGGCAGCTAGTGACAAACTGAGTTTAGAAAATACAGCCAATTCAAAACAGGTTTGCAATAGAGGAACTAAATGTTCTTCAGATCTTGTCAATAGTTCACATTTGTGTAATAACATTATAGCTACTTTTATTTTTGCAAGAGTCCAGAGAAAAAGGACAAATGGAGGCCCCCTATCATTCAGGATACTTGATCCTGAAGTGTGAGGGGCTTTGTATGTTTGCATGTAAACACACACCCTGAAGATTCACACCATGCCTCTTCCCTAGAGCTGCCGGTGGCTGCTGTCTGGGCCTATGGCTGTGCACACTAGACCTGTCCTGGAGAGGGTCGACCTGGGAAAGACGAGTTTTGGAAAGCTACCCAGAGTGTGGTCTGAAGGAAGGCATATGGGTTTCTTAGGGTACACCCTCTAGGTTTCTTTTGTTTGTTTCTTTTCTTTTTAAAGAAGGCTTCATGCCCAGGGCGGAGCCCAACGCAGGCCTTGAACTCACAACCCTGAGATCAAGACATGAGCTGAGATCAAGACTCCAACACTTAACTGAGCCATCCAGGCACCTCATCACCTTCTAGGTTGCTTGAGCTCCTCATCATCTACGAAGGTAGTTAATAAGGCACCCACCCAGCCCAAGAGCTCCAGTCGTCTGGGTTTAAGGGCAATGTTGCTTGAGAGAAAAATCAAGGTAGTATGTATAAAAAGACTGGCACTTAGAAACACTTCATAGTGTTAGTTCGTTCCAGCAATCCCACATTTGGGTATATAGATAGAAGAATTGAAATCAGGGTCTCACCCTTTGTACACCCGTGTTCGCAGCAGCATTGTTCACAATAGTCAAGAGGCAGAAACAACCCATATCTTCATGGACAGCGAACATATAAACAGAATGTGGTATATCCACACAATGGAATAATCTTCTGCCTTAAAAAGGGAGGAAATGCTGTCATTTGCCACAAAACCTACAGGAACTCTAAGCACATTATGCTAGGTTAAATCAGTCATAAAAAGACAAATACTGGGTGGAATCATACTCAAAAGGAGCGAAATTCACAGAAACAAAAGTAGAGTGATGTTTACCCAGGGCTGGGTGGAGGGGCAAAAAGGGAGTTATTGTTTAATAGATACAGAGTTTCAGTTTTGCAAGATGAAAAAGTTCCAGGGGTGCCTGGGTGGCTCCGTTAAGATTTCTACTCCTGATTTCAGCTCAGGTCATGATCTCAAGGTCATGGATTGAGCCCGAGTGGGGCGGGCGTGGAGCCCGCTTAAGATTCTGTCCCTCCCCTGCTCTGGGTGCACGCGCTCTCTCTCAAAATAAAATGAACTTTAAAAAGTTCTGGAGATTTGTTTCACAATAATATGCGTGCACTTAACACTATGAAGTGTACACTTAAAAATGGTGAAGATAGGGGCACCTGGGGGGCTCAGTGGGTTAAGCGTCTGACTTCAGCTCAGGTCATGATCTCGCGGTTTGTGAGTTCGAGCCCCGAGTCGAGCTCTGTGCTGGCAGCTCGGAGCCTGGAGCCTGCTTCAGATTCCGTGTCTCCTCCTATCTCTGCCCCTCCCATGTTCATGCTCTTTCTCTGTCTCTCAAATAAACATTAAAAATGTTTTTTAAAAAAATGGTGAACATAGAAAAAAAGAAAATGGTTAAGATAATTAGCCAAAAAAAAAAAAAAAAAAAGACAACGCTACTCGGGCAGGAATGTTAAAGAGAGCCAGTTGAGTCCACCCTGGAGAAATTCCAGCTTGGTAGTGTTTGAGACAGAGGTTTAACAGCTTACTATGTGCATCCTCAGTGTCTAGGAAAGTGACATACAGAGAATGCTTCACAAATATTTGTTAACTGGGTGCAAAATCAGGAGCTCACCCTTAGAAAATATGGTTTTAAATCATCTCAATGAGGGATGCCTGGGTGGCTCATTCGGTTAAGTGTCCAATTCTTGATTATCACTCAGGTCATGATCTCACCGTTCATGGGTTTGAGCCCTGCATTGGACTCCACGTTGACAGCGCGGAGCCTTCTTGGGATTCTCCCTCTCTCCCTGTCTCTCTGCACCTCCCCCACTCTCTCTTGTTCTCTCTCTCTCTCTCTCTCTCTCAAAATAAATAAATAAAGTTAAAAAAATTATTTCAATGAAATGTTCCATTTCAAAACCAAAATGTTGGCTTAAAAATATATTACTACTCTTGAAGCTTCCTTTGAATTTGCAATCATTTGAAGATTAAAAGTTCAAAACAGTGGGTACCCGGGTGGCTCAGTGGGTAGAGCATCTAACTCTTGACCTTGGGGTTGTGAGTTTGAGCCCCACGTTGGGAGTAGACGTTACTAAAAAAACAAAACACTTTAAAAGTTCAAAACAACAAACAAAGGGGGGGCATCTGGGCGGCTCAGCCCATTGAGCGCCTGACTCTTGATTTCTGCTCATGTCATGATTTCAGGGTTGTGGGATCAAGCCCTGCATATGGGCTCCGCGATGACAGCAAGGAGCCTGTTTAAGATTCTCTCTCCTTCTTTCTCTGCCCCTCCTCCGCTCACACAGGCACTCTCCCGCCTCCTCTCAAAATAAATAAATAAACATTAAAAAATAATAATAAGGTTAGTTCTCTTCCCCTATTCAGTCTCTTATTTCTCAGAGGCCTGGAAGACAGGACCAGGAGGGAGGACAGTAATCCTTAAAAACTGGCCTCTCACAATTGGTGATATTTGATTAAGGTTTGTAGATTATCTAATTGTAATAGATCAATGTTAATTTCCTGACTTTGCTCGTTGTACTGTGGTTAATTATGAGAATGTCCTTGTTTTTTTGGAAATACAACCTGAAGTATTCAGGAGAAGAGGGGCATCCGGTCTCCACCTTACTCTAAAATGGTTTAGGAAAAAGGAAGGAGTGTATCTGAGAGAGAATGACAAAGCGAGTGTGGTCACATGTTAACATCCAGGCGAAAGGCACATGGGTGTTTTTTGTACTCTTCTTGCAACTATTCTGTCAATCTGAAATTATGACAACAAAAAAACCCAGCCCAGTGGTGAATCTAGTGGACTTCTCTGGCTTATAAATAAATAATCAGTGAAGTTGCCCTTTGAGGGCCCATCTTTGCGCTTTGATGAGGAGAGGGAGACAACCATCCGCCATCTTCCCCCTCCACCCTTTTCCGCTGTCATCCTGCCTGGCTGCAGAACAGGGGTGGCTTGTGTGTCCCACAAAGGGCCTCTCGGCTTGCTTCTGTCCCCATCTCCCACTTCACCTCAGCTACTCACGCTCTTGGGCCCATCCTGTGCCACCTCCCAAGTCACGACTCAGATGTCAACGTCCCATCTGGTCAGTTTGCTTGCTCATTTACTCCTGCTTGTTCATTCCCTGATCTTCACTGTCCCCCAGTCCTCCCTCTTCAATTCCAAGCTTTAATACTTAAACCACATTTTAGCCAATATCCTCCATTTGCCCCTCCTCCCCCCGCTCCGTCTGTCCTTCCAAACCACCCAGCTGACAGACTCTGCCTGTTTGAAGCCAGCCTTTCCCTCCATGGGAGGGACACGTGGGCCTCTGGGTTGTGCTGGAGAACTCTCTTGACTGTGTCCATGGGTACCTCTGAGAAGCCATAGGAACCAATCTCCAGGGGACCTCAACATTTCCACAACCTTCCCTAGTAAGTTTATCCTGCCTTCATGAGGATGATTTCAAACATTTCTCTTTTTTTACTCCCAGCAGATGACCTCAGCTTTACCACCAAATCTTTTTTTTTTTTTTTAATGTTGATTTATTTTTGAGAGAGACAGACAGAGCGTGAGCAGGGGAGGGGCAGAGAGAGAAACAGGGAGACACAGAATCTGAAGCAGGCTCCAGGCTCTGAGCTGTCAGCACAGAGCCCAAGGCTGGGCTTGAACCCACGCACCGTGAGATCACGACCAAGGCCGAAACTGGATGCTGAGCCACCCAGCCACCCCTCATTACCACCAGGTAACTTTAAGGAAGGTACAGAATGTCCCTTGATTTGGGTTTTCCCATTTCCCTAAGGAGTTGATGCCAGGGCATTCCTTGGGGTCCTCCCTCTCCCAGGAATGGCAGTGGCCAGACTCTTGCCCCCGGGGCTGCTCCCAGGAAAGCGAGGTGATGTCACCTTCCCCAGGAGCCAGGAGTGACTTCCCTGGGCAGTCACACCTGTCGCTCTCCCTTCTGGAGGAGGGAGCACAGCCTTGTGTGTTGAAGGATGAGAGGGCTTTAGAGTGACCAGGACCTACTCCCGGCTGCACAGCTTTGGGCAGGGCCCCCATCTTTCTGACTCTTAGTTCCCTCTTCTGTAAAACGGGGGAATACACCCCCTACCTCACATCTGGAAGGACTGGATGAGCTACCGCAGGTAAGGTGCCTGTCACAGTACGGAAAGGGGGCACAGCAAACTGGAGCCCCCTCTCTTCCTGCCCCCAGCCTGGCAGAGGAGAGCCAGGGAGCCCACGGTTTTCTGCCAACATGGCCAGCACAGGTGTCTGGGCCAATGAGGGCACTGTCTCTCCTCACACAAGGGCACTATTGTTCCAGCACAGGAGCGAGACATGAATGTGACTCGGCGGTGGGGGGGAGTGTGCGGGGCAGAGGCAGGAGAAGGCCTGTGAGCAGCAGAAAATGCCACAGAAGGCTCTGCTCCCTAAAAAGGGCCCTGTGGCCTGCTAGCTTCCTGAAGAGCTGCGTGCAGGCCCTCCTTTGTCAGGGCTGCGCTGTTAACCCGCGAGTGTTCTCCACGCACAGGACTGTTCTTCGTGAAGCACCCCATCGCCTGGCTTTGACAGGCCACTGGGGCCACTGTGATTCCTTCCTGTGGGGCAGCCTGAGCTCTCCCCCACCCTCTTTATCTCCCAGGAACCTCACGCCCCGTGAAGTGCCCGGGAAAAAATCCAGTGTCACATCCAGATTAGTTTGCTAAAGCTGCCTTAACAAAGTACTACTACAGGCAGAGTGGCTAAAATGACAGGAATGTATTCTCTCACAATTCTGGAGGTTAGACAGCCAAGATCAAGGTGTCAGCAGGACTGGTTTCTGCTGAGACCTCTCTCCTCGGCTCGTAGAGGTCAGTCTTCTCCTTGTGTGTTCACACGGTCTTCCCTCAGTAACTGTGTCCAAATTTCCTCTCCTTATAAAGGCACCGGTCACACTGGATTAGGGCCCACGCTGCTGACCTCATTTTACCTTAATTACCCCCTTTAAAGGCCTTATCTCCAAATACACTCACATTCTTTTTTTTTTTTTTTTTTTTTTTATGATTGTTTTTGAGAGAGAGACAGAGAGATGGACCGTGAGCAGGGAAGGGCAGAGAGAGAGGGAGACCCGGAATGGGAAGCAGGCTCCAGGCTCCGAGCTGTCAGCACAGAGCCCCACACAAGGCTCGAACCCACTAACCACGAGATCATGACCTGAGCTGAAGTCGGCTGCTTCACCGACTGAGCCACCCAGGTGTCCCTAAATACACTCACATTCTGGAGTCCTTGGGGGATAGTACTTCAATACTTGGAATTTGGGGAAACACAGTTCGGCTCATAACACCATTTTGCAAGTGTCGAACAGAGGCCTAAGAGAAATTGTGGCCTCAGTCCATGGCTCGTAGTAGACAGGGCCAGGCCTAGAATCAGGTTAGGATACCCCCCTCTTTGTCCTTTCTCCGCTTCCTGCACCCCCAACCGGGCCACCATTGGCCTGCCCCAAAGAGGAAGAGGATGGTCCTCAATCAACTTCCCCACAAATCCTCAGAGCTGATGGGACGTCAGAGGTCAGGCAAGGTAGGGTGTTGACCACAGGCGGAAGGAGGAGAGGGCCAGAAACTCTCGGGCAGTGCTTTTCAAACTTTCGTGTGCAAAGACTCACTCCAGGGGCTCCTTGTGAACATGCACATTCTGACTTAGCCTGCCTGGAGAAGAACCTCACACTCTGCATTTCTAACAAGCTCCCAGATAATGTTGATGCTGTTGGTCTACAGGCTGTATTTCAAGTAGTAAGGTTTAGACCGGCGCTGTCCATCGCAAATATAAGGGGAGCCATTACAATTGCAACTAGAAAATTGTACGTTTTCTAATAACCGCACCGAAAAAAGTAAAGAGAAGCAAGTGAAGTGAACTCATATAGCTTCACCCCAATATATCCAAAGCATTACTGTGTCAGAACGCTAAGCCATGTAAAAATCCATAATAAGAAATGTTATATTCTTTTTTGTACCTGATCTTCAAAATCCAGCAGGTATTTTATTTATTTATTTACCTACCTAATTTATTTATTTTAGAGAGTGCGTGTGAGCAGGGAGAGGGGTTGAGGGAGAGAGAGACTCTTTTTTTTGTTGTTGTTTATTTTTCACTTTTGAGAGAGACAGACAGAGCGTGAGCAGGGGCGGGGCAGAGAGACAGGGAGACACAGAATCCGAAGCGGGCTCCAGGCTCCGAGCTGTCAGCACAGAGCCTGGCACGGGCCTTGAACCCATGAATCACAAGATCATGACCTGAGCCAAAGTCAGACACTTAACCGACTGAGCCATGCCGGTGCCCCGAGAGAGAGAGAGAGAGAGAGAGAGAGAGAGAGAGAGAGACTCTTAAGCAGGTTCCTCTACGCTCAGCACGGAGCCTGGCGTGGGGCTCGATCCCACCATCCTACGATCACAACCTGAGCCAAAATCAAGAGTTGGACTCTCAGCTGACTGAGCCACCCAGGCTCCCCAAACAGCAGGTGTTTTATATGCACAGCACATCTCGTGTTGAACTCTAAGTTTTTATCAGAAATACTTGATCACAGAATTTACAGTTGAGGAAGTAGAATCACACACCTAAGTTCTTCCAAACATACTTAAAAGTCTTCCAATAACTGCATCCGGTATCCACTTTTAAATTTAAGTGAATTACATTTACAATTAAAAAAAAATAAAGTTACAATCCAGTTCTTTGGTGCCATTATCTGATTTCAGGTGCTAAAATACTACCTGTGGTTAGAGGCTTATGTATTGGCCAGTGCAGGACTAGATGCCAGGAAGCAGAATGATAGAAATGAGGGGTTCCCCAGCCCCAGGGAGACTTTGGGAGGGAAACAGCCCAAAGCCAGACAGTAGCCAGAGCAGGAGCCCAGGGAAGGGGCTGTTGGAAGGAAAGGACTCAAGGTTCCTCAGCTGCTCCCCAAGATCCAAGCCCCAGGTATTGCAGCCTGCTCTAGAGGAATGGGTCTAGAGAGACAAGTGGGGGTCAGGCACTGCTCCCTGGGACCACCCCTCAGAGACCCTCTCATAAGCCCCTGGATGTCTGGAGAGGGCATAGGAGGGTGAAGGGATCCCAAACCTATCCAAGTAGGAATGGGTTGAAAAACAAGAACGATTTCTGGGGAAAACCAAAAAGCATTTCTGGGGACGGAGTCTGGACAATGTCCCCCGCACAGGATCTTGACCCCTGCCCCAGGTACCCCCAGGAGGCAAAATCAGGACCCAGGATGACATTATGGAAGCCCGCTTGGAGGTCAGACCAAGGGTGAGTTTTAAAACAAGGAGAATTTTCCAGTAGTAAAAACAGGGGGGCTCCCTGCCCTTGGAATCCCAGAGAAAGGATATTCTAAAGGGATCACCACCACACCCCGCCCGCCGCGCTCAGGGGAATACCAAAGCAGAGACTGGGAAGCCACCTATTGAGGGGCAGCAGAGGGGTTTCTTGTTTTACAGAGGGGTGGATAATGTGGGTCCTCTCCACCCAGATGCACACCGATTGCATATTTGGAGTAACTGCCACCATTTACTGTGCATTTATATTTTCTAAGTGCCAGGCACTGAACTAAGCACTTTTATCCTCACTAAAGCCATGAGCCTGTCCTCTAATTATATCCCTACTTCTCGGAGGAGGAAACTGAGTCACTGAGTGCTGAAGTCACTTTTCACAGCTAGAAGGTGTCAGAGTTAGGATTTAAAGGTGGGCGGTCACATTCCAAAGCAGGCTCTTATCACTCTGCCATACTGCCTAGAAGGCGGGTCAGCCTGTCTGGCCCTCGTCCCACTCTGCCTTAACCAGCTACCTTTCCCAACTGACCCCACTCACTGTGCAGGTGACATCTACCACACCAGGTCCTGCTGGGCTGGGGAAGAGTGACAGGCCTTGGCTTTGCCACCGCTGCCACCGCATCCACAGTCACATTTAAAATATCCCTCCATCCGGGGGCAGGGGGGTGGCTCAGTTGGTTAAGCACCTGACTCTTGATCTCAGCTCAGGTCATGATCTCCTGATTCATGGGATCCCGCCCCATATCAGGCTCTGCGCTGAGGACGGAGTCTGCTTAGGATTTGTCTCTTTCTCTGCCCCTCCCCACCTCAAAATAAATAAACATCAAAAAAAAATTCTATCTCTTGCACGTCTTTCTCAGAACCCCTGCAACGAGAGACAGAGAGGGCAAGGAGGAGGGAATGGGGCTGGCCCACATCCCACCCCCACTGCCCGGCTTCCACATGGCTGAGCAGGAACTCAGGAGCAGACGCACACAAAAGAGGGCTTTGAGGTGGCTGCAGCTCGGCCCAGGCTGATCCCCTCTCCCCCCTGGTGCCTCACTTGCCCCTATCTGGGCCTCCCTGTAAACCTGATTTAACAGGAAACTGTGGGCTTTGAGAAGTTCCTTGTGACACACTAATCCCAGCCTGCTGACCAGACCACGCCCCCAGCGGAGGCAACCTCCAGGCTCCCCGAGAAGGAGGAGGACACAGGCACCAGGTAGCCCTAAGGAGGAGCTGGTGACCTGGCAGGTAAGTCAGTAGCAGGGGTCTAGCTGGGCCAGGGAGCCCAGGACTGGGGTAAGGAGTCGGGGGGGGGGGTGCCTGTAAAACTGAAACCCACTGGCCATTCTCCATGTTGTGCCAGATCAACCTGATGGCAGATTTAGCAAATAAAAAGACAGGACACCCTGTTAAATGTGAATTTCAGAGGAACAACAGATACTTCTTTTTTAAGTATGTCCCATATACTGCATGGGATGTACTCACACTGCATAAGTAGTTGTTGTGCCTCTGAAATTGACATGTAATTGGGCATTCTGTGTTTTATCTGGCAACCCTAGATGGCAGGGAACAGCCTCAACGTGGAATGGTGATGAATGTTTTTTCATGGTATACAGTTCATAAACCAGTATTTTAAAACCTCAAAATTAATTAGATTGGGCTTATTTAAAAAAGAATTGCAGTATTGACTTTAACCCTCTATTTCTAGGATCTAAGGTCTTGCCCTAATGATCTGCTTGACTGGCTGGGGGTATCCAGTCACTATCTCTCCTGTCTAAGCTCCAATTCGATAAGACTCTCTATTCCTGTTCCAGAAAAACCCAAGTGAGGCCACAAAGGATTGCAGTCTGTCTGTCTCCGTGCCCACACATTTGGAAGTCTACTTGCCAGAGAGAAAGCTTAGATTTCGTTCCTGTTGGTGGATTTCCTACCCTGGCTAGGGCTGGGTAGCAGCAGAGGCAGGGAATGGGAGATCCTCAGACATTCCCTGGGATCCCCCAAGCCTCTCTGGGCACGCTAGAGCAACGATCAGTGTGATGCTAAGAAAGGGAAGGGAAGTTATGTTTTAGGGCAACACACTCACCGTGCTACGTACCTTACAGAAACGATAGGATCGTCATTACAACTGTATTTGGTAGGTACAGTTAGTATCCCCAATTTGCAGATGAGGAAACTGAGGCTCAGAAATGTTAACTAACTTTCTGAAGGTCATACAGGTGGTAAATGAGAACTCCTGATTCGAACCCGTTTCTCTGACCCTAAAGGGTTTTCTGCGACATCCATTCTCCTAGGGAGTTTGCCTGGAGATGTCTCAGCTTTAGATGTTACAGCAGTGGTTTAAGCCCTACCTCTGCCACTTACCAATGGTGAATAGGTGACAAAACTGACCAGTGGGGACTGGGTCAGTGACGGCTCCTTCAAGGCCCTGGGGTATTTAGGCAAGAAAGGAAAAGAAATCTGGGAACAGGAGAGCTATCTCCAAAAATACTCAGCGGGTTGAGCAGGTTGTCCTGTGGACAATGGATGAGATTTCTTCTGGTGGCCACACATCGCTTCTGTGTACATCATTTAATGTAACCTTCATAACCCTTCCATCTCCCTTTTACAGGGGACAACCAAGACTCAGGTTAAAGTACATAGTCTGCAAGTGGAAGAGACAGAATTTGAACCCAGGTCCAACTTTTGCCACAAGAGGCTGCCTCTCCGTGCCTCTCGGTTAAGTCACAGCTGGGCTTAGCCTGATCCCTGGCTATTTCTGGTTGTGTGATCGTGAACAAGTCACTTATTCTCCCTGGAGTCTGTTTCCTCCTGTGTAAAATGGGGGGAATAATACCGGCTCTGGCTCTGAGATAATGGATTTGAAACTACTTAATGCATCACAAAGAACAGAACACACACCCAGTATTTTGATTATGTAACTAGTCCTCACCCGTGCAGAGCATGAATGCACCGAAGGGGCCATCCACCACCAGGCTGGGAAGTTTGCGGGATCCCCCTTTGGGCAGGAGAAAGAGGGCCACACCTAGCAGGAGGGATTGCCTTATCCTGCAGCGGTCATGTAATTTCAGAATGGAAGCCAAGGCTCTTTTTCCCTGGCTGGACCAACTCATCTTAAGAACTAGGGTTTGAGGTATTTTTGTACATATTCCTTCTCAAAGGAGACTTTCCCAAAGTGTAACCCAAGGATCATTTTCTTCAGAGTCCTCTGGGACGCTGCTTTAAAATGCAGATTCCTGGGGCGCCTGGGTGGCTCAGTCAGTTGAGCTTCCGACTTCAGCTCAGGTCATGATCTTGCGGTCCGTGGGTTCGAGCCCCACATCGGGCTCTGTGCTGACAGCTCGGAGCCTGGAGCCTGCTTCGATTCTGTGTCTCCCTCTCTCTGCCCCTCCCCCACTCATGCTTGCGCGCTTTCTCTCTCTCTCTCTCTCAAAAATAAATAAACATTAAAAAAATTATTTTTTACATGAAAATATAGTGCAGATTCCTAGGCCTGCCCCAGTCCGGACCTCCTGAGTCAGAATCACAGAAGGCAGGGCTCAGGCACCTGCATTTAAAAAAGAAAAAAAAATTTTAATGTTTATTTGTATTTGAGAGAGACAGAGTATGAGTGGGGGAAGGGCAGAGAGAGAGGGAGACACAGAATCCGAAGCAGACTCCAGGCTCTGAGCTGTCAGCACAGAGCCCGATGCGGGGCTCAAACTCACAAACTGTGAAATCATGACCCGAGCCATCAGACGCTTAGCGACTGAGCCACCCAGGCGCCCCAGGCACTTGCATTTCTAACAGATTCCTCTGGTGATTCTTAAGCACTCAAAAGTTGGAAATCCATTGTTCTGAGACATAAGAGAACTGTCTTTCCATAACGCTGCAGACTTGACTCTTACAGTCTAGGGAGGAGGCTGCCTGGAGAGGCCAGGACAGAAGCTGGGCCCTTCTTTTTCTGACACCTCTGAGACTTCCAGAAGCAGCATGTCAGAGGGCGTGAGTACCCCTGTGCCTTGGGTCTCCCCTCCATCTACCTTCCTTCCTCCACCCCCTTCCCTCTCCCCCTCTGTTTCTCTATTGTTTCGTCTGCTCAGGGTTAAGGGCATTCACCCACACAACCTCCCAGTGGTCCGTGACCCCACCCAAAGGGAGGAGGCCGTAGCAGTGACTTTGGACGGAAGTACTAATTTAGGGTCTGAGCAGGCCCACTCACCTGGCTTGCTCAGGCTGATGGGGGGGCCTCTCCCTGTGTGTTCCTGACTTCTCTCTGCCCAGGTGGGCACATTCCGTGTGGTCCCTGAAGAGGAGCAGGAGCTCCGTGCCCAGCTGGAGCGACTTACAACCAAGGACCATGGGCCTGTCTTTGGCCCGTGCAGCCAGCTCCCCCGCCACACCTTACAGAAGGTGAGGTGGCCCCGGGGTACAGCGAGGGGAGGGCTGACAAGGGGGCGATGTTGACAGCATCCTCTCTCCTGTAGGAAGAAGGGTCCAGCCCTAGCTCTCCAGGTTACCCTGAACCTAATGGACTGGCCTGTTCTAGGGGGCCATCATCCTGGAGGTTAAGGCCATGGCAGCCACCTGGGCTGACCAGACACCTGGGCCAGCCTATTCCAAGACTATAGCACCAACAGAGTTCCCTGATGTCAATGCCGGAACCTAGGGCATCTGGACCGGGGATCATCCTAGACTCAGATGTGGGAATACTGGTTTGCAAGCGGTCCTGGGGAACAGAAATCCAACTGCTGCCCCCACCTGATAGCCAAGAGGCCTGGGTTCTAGAATCAGACCTACTTGCAACTTGCTGTGTGACCTCGAGCAAGTTGCTTTCCCTCTCCGGGTCTTACCTTATGAGAAGGTTGTTGGAGCAGCTCAGAGCGCATCAGACCGTGCTCAGTGGAGAGTGGCCGAGCTGTCCTGGAGCTGAGCTGAGCCTGGGCTCCTGCTTCCATCTCTGCTGCTGCCCCTGGACACCTCAAGGGAGATGAGCTCCCCCAGATCGGAGTCCCCCCTCCTTTGCCTTCCCCTTGCTCTTGCTTTCCAAGGACAGAGCTGCCGGAGGAGGCACGCTGAAGAGCTCTCCAGGCGCAGCCTAGGGGAGGAGAGTGAGGCTCGGCGGGGGCAAGGAGGGGGCGGGCTGCTATCTGTCGGTACCTCTGTCTTTGAGATCAGAATTATGCCCGGGGAGCTGCCAGCCCGAGTGGGAGTCTCAGCTCCACCCCCTCCTGCCTGGATGACCTTCACCTCTATGGGCCTCAGCTGGCTCCTCCTGAGGCATGGTGCTAGAATACCCACTTTCTGGTGACTTGTTGTGGCCCGAGGTATTTAGCAGAGTGCTGTGTGAGGGTTCCAAGAAGCGTCATAAGGAACGTCTGCACCTTTGGCGGTCTCCTGCCAACAAACCCAGGAGGCGCGCTTTGACCCGATTTTCTGCGAATGTAATGGGCCGCGAGAGGTGCCGCCGGGGCAGGTGGCGGCTCTTGGGGGGCAGGGGAGCGACGGCCCCAGCGGCAACCCCTCCGTCCCTTCTGCCAGTCTGGCACCGGTAGGACAGCCCCCACGTGCGCGCCTTGCGCCCGATGTGTGACTCGCCGCCTCCACCCCACCCTGTTCCAGGCCAAGGACGAGCTGAATGAGAGGGAGGAGACCCGGGAGGACGTGGTTCGAGAGCTGCAGGAGCTGGTGCAGGCGGAGGCGGCGTCTGGGCAGGAGCTGGCCCGGGCGGTGGCCGAGAGGGTGCAGGGGAGGGACAGCGCCTTCTTCATGCGCTTCATCCGCGCGCGCAAGTTCCACGTGGGGCGCGCCTACGAGCTGCTCCGAGGTGAGCCCGCGCGCGGGAGGGACGGCCTGCAGCGGGGAGGTGGGGAGGCTGGTGTCGGCTCTCACCCGGGCGCTGAGGAGGCTGCCCCCTCCATCCCCCCTCCCTTTTCCTGCCCTGTGAGAGTCAGCCTCCCCGAGCCTCCTTATCCTTACCCGCAAAATGGGTGTGTGAACTAAGTGGCCGCCGAGATCCCTTTCAGCTCCGACAGCAATGAATGAGTGTGGCCGCACCACGTGCCCAGAGAGCCGGCTCCTCTCTCCCAGTTCTGGGACTCACTTGATAGACCTGAGTCACCCCGATGGCGCGCCCAGGCAGGAGCGCCTTCCCCTCACTCCTACCCCAACTTAGGCGTGGGCTCTGGAGGGCGGCAGGAAAGGTGGCTATGTGTGCAGAGCGTAACTGGGGATGGTACCAGCCCTGGGAAGGAGCCCTGAGGACAGGGCGGCCCAGGCCCTGCTGGCTGGCGGAAGACGAGTTTCCCAAGGAAATGAAATCCTCAGTGCTGGTGGAGAGAAGGGGTATCTAGCAGGTCCTCCCGCAGGCCGACGATTCTCCTTTTCTTCCTTCTTCCTTCCCCGAATGTTAATTCCCTCCCGTGATGTGCCGACCACTCTTATTTATTAAATTAAAAAATTTTTAATGTTTTTTTTGAGAGAGGGACAGAGTCTGAGGATGGGGGGCAGAGAGAGAGGGAGACACAGAATGCGAAGCAGGCTCCAGGCTCCGAGCTGTCAGCACAGAGCCCGACACGGGGCTTGAACTCTTGAACAGTGAGATCATGACCTGAGCCCAAGTTGGACGCTTGACCGACTGCGCCATCCAGGTGCCCCTGCCAACCACTCTTTTAGGCCAAAGGATGCAGCAGAGAACAAAGCAGACAAGACGTCTGCCTTCCTGGACTTCATGCTCTATTGGTGGAAATCACAAACCAGAGAGATAGAATTACATAGACTGTGTAAGAAGGGATAATGAGGAAAAATAAAGGAAGTGGATATAAAGAACTGAGGGGTTGAAGTTTTAGGTAAAGCTACCAGGAAGGCTCCAGTGCAAAGGGGACTTTTGAAGAACATGGGAAAGGAGATAACCTGGGGGAGGAGCAATAGGGCAGAGAGGGGAGGCCTTGGGGATGTACCCAGAATGCCGTAGGACCGTAGGACCGGTGAGGGGGCCAGGGGCATTCCCTAGGCAAATGCTGCCCAAACACCTCCCTGGGCCTGGCCTCCCAGGGTTCAGTGGTAGAGACAAACCACCGACTTGTTCAGGGTGGGTGACGGTGGGGTTTGTGGGGGGTGGAAGTGCTTCTGGAATCTGGAAGGTCCTTTGCATTCTGCTTGGGGTTGAGGTTTTCTCTTGGGGTCTTTTCCCCATCCCTACTCAGCTAACCCTGTGCCCCCCTGAAAACCTGTCCCTCTGCCCGTAGGCAAGAGGAAATCACAAATTCCTCTGGAATCTTTCTGTGCCAGTCCCAGATGGGCAGGCTCCCTGAGGGGCTCTTCTGCTCTCCCTCCGCCAGGCTACGTGAACTTCCGGCTGCAGTACCCTGAGCTCTTTGACAGCCTGTCCCTGGAGGCCGTGCGCTGCACCGTGGAGGCTGGCTACCCTGGTGTCCTCTCCAGTCGGGACAAATATGGCCGAGTGGTCATGCTCTTCAACATCGAGAACTGGGACAGTGAAGAAATCACCTTCGATGAGGTCAGTGGGGGCTCGCCTGGCTCCCTCCCATCCCCTGGGCTGGGTTCCCCTCCCTCAAACCTGGCCTCTTCTGGACCCTCATTCCTGGCTCCCCAGGGGGCTAGGGTCTGTTGGGGAGGGGGAAAGGCCGGCCTTTTTCCGGGCAGGGGAGAATTCCTGGGGTGTGCCACGGCAGCTGGAAAACCTAGAAGCCTCCCGGGAGGGGCCCACTGGCCCATACATGACTGCCCCCTGGCGTTCCTGCCACGTGGGCGTGACAGCTGTGGGTCAGCCCTGCCAAACGCTGAAGGCTGGGGGCGACACACACAGCAGGGATTAATGGACTGTGGACTGGGAGAGATTCTGGAAAGCCCAGGTTTCAACCTACTGACCAGCCTGAGGTCTCTGCATGTATTTATTTATTCCACCATATGACTTGGAGAATATGCTTTTTTTTTTAATTTCCTTTTTAAAATCATGCTATGTTATTTTTTTCATCATGATAAGTGTGCTCTTTAAAATTTTTTTTTTTCAACGCTTATTTATTTTTGGGACAGAGAGCGACAGAACATGAACGGGGGAGGGGCAGAGAGAGAGGGAGACACAGAATCACAAACAGGCTCCAGGCTCTGAGCCATCAGCCCAGAGCCTGACGTGGGGCTCGAACCCACGGACCGCGAGATCGTGACCTGGCTAAAGTCGGACGCTTAACCGACTGCGCCATCCAGGTGCCCCGATAAGTGTGCTCTTTAATCGCCATCCCTTATATCACCCATCCCCTCCCACCTCCCCCTCTGGTGACCAGCAGTGAAGAGTCTGTTTCTTGGTTTGCCCCCCTCTCTCTCTGTCTCTTTTTTCCCCTTTGCTCATTTGTTTTGTTTCTTCAGTTCCACATATGAGTGAGATTGTCTGGTATTTGTCTTTCTCTGACTTACTTAGCGTAATACTCTGTATTTCCAACCATGTTGTTGCATGTGATAAGATTTCATTCTTTTTTTATGAATGGGTAATATTCCATTATATAGACCCCACATCTTTATCCATTCATCCATCGACGGACACTTAGGCTGCCTCCATAGTTTGGTTATTGTACATAATGCAAAAAACATAGTGGTGCGTGTATCCCTTTGAATTAGTGTTTTTTTATTTTTTGGTTTCTGCATTTATATATATGTGTGTGATTTTGCTTGTCAAGCCCTTAAGAGAGCTACCCTAGGTGGGTGAATTAGGGTTTGTCTTGGGAGACATGTGCCACCAAGCCTTAAAAAAATTGTACATACTCACTTTAGAAGATGCTGTCTAGTTGTCCTGACATCATTTCTTGAGGAGTTCATCTTTTTTCCCAAAGATTTGAGATCTTTGTCAGTCTGTATTTTCATATATATTTGCGTCTGTTTCTGGACTTATATTCTGTGTCATTGGTTTCTGTCTATTCATGCTCCAAGACCACACTGTATTTGTGTGTGTGTGTGTGTGTGTGTGTGTGTGTGTGTTTAAGGTTTTATTTTTAAGTAATCTCTACACCCAGCACGGGGCTCGATCTTAACAACTGTGGGATCGCGTGTGACCTGAGCCGAAATCAAGAGTTGGACACCCAATCGACTGAGCTATCCAGGAGCCCCTCATTAAATTTGTCTTAAGTGTTGCTGTAAATGGGGCTTTTTCTGCCATTATATCTTCTGATTGGTTATTGTTTGTATATATGAGAATTATTGTTTTAGTATATTAATTTTATATTCTGAATTCTTTTTGTTACTTATGTTAATCTTAGAATTGATTCTCTCGGGTTTTCTAAGAATACTGTCATATTATTGTAAATAGAGATGATAGTTTTTCTTTCCCTTTTCTACTTGTGCCTCTGATTTTTTTTTTTTTTTTAACTTTGTTGCATTGGCTAACGCCTGTAACAGAGAGTTAAATGGTGGTAGAGGTGAAGTGCTTATCTTGTCCCTGATCTTATCAGGGATACCTATGGTGTTTTACACTAATTAAGATACTGGCTTTAGGACTGAGTTTGTGTGTGTGTGTGTGTGTGTGTGTGTGTGTGTAAAAGACTTTAAAATAGTTCTCTTTCTTTCTTTCTTTATTTCTTTTTTGGTGTAAAAAGGTGATTTTATTAAAGCACGGGGTGGGGGAGGGGACAGGACCCATGGGCAAAAAGAGCTGCCAAAAAGATTTCTTCTTGGGGTACCCAGCTGGCTTAATCGGTAGAGTATGTGACTCTTGATCTCAGGGTTGTGAGTTTGAGCCCCGTGTTGGTTGTAGAGATCACTTAAAAATACAATCTTAAAGGGGGCACCTGGGTGGCTCAGTCAAACATCCGACTTTGGCTCAGTTCATGATCTCACCATTTCTGAGCTTGAGCCCCTATTGGGCTATCTGCTCTCAGCACAGAGCCCACTTTGGATTCTCTGTCCCCCTAGCTCTCTGCCCTTCCCCCACTCACATTCTCTCTCCCTCTCTCTCAAAAATAAAACATTTAAAATAAAATAAAATCTTTAGTATATGTGCTGCCGAAGCGAGCACAAAATAAAATAAAATCTTTAAAACGACTATTTAAAGAATACTTTTTTCTTATTATATAAATGATATCTGCATATTCGAAAATGCAAAAAAAACAGAAATTAAAAATCATCCACGATTTACCACCCAGAGATTTCTATCATTGACATCCTTCCAATCCACTTTTTCTAGAAACACACATACACATGCACACGTACACATATTTTTTCCTATAAAAATGGGATCACACTCTACAATAATACGTCATGAACGAATATTTTGCTCTGTAATTCATATGTATATAATTTTTTTAACGTTTATTTATTTTTGAGACAGAGAGAGACAGAGCATGAACAGGGGAGGATCAGAGAGAGAGGGAGACATAGAATCCAAAACAGGATCCAGGCTCTGAGCGGTCAGCACAGAGCCCGACTCGGGGCTTGAACTCACGGACCGTGAGATCATGACCCGAGCCGAAGTCGGACACCCAACCGACTGAGCCACCCAGGCGCCCCATATATGTATATAATTTTAACTGCTCCAGAATATTTCATGGCATGAACGTACCATAACTTCACCAGTCCTTTATTGTTGGACATTTAGGTTGTTTCCAGTGTTTCTACCCTTATAAGGGTACGGGGATAAACACCCTAGCATCTAACCATGGGTATGACATTCAAGGTTATTTTCTTGGGACACAGCCACGGAGGTGGAATGTTCCAGTTTAAAGCCTGTGACAAATTACCTCCAGTAAGGGATGCGCCGTTTAGCTCTCCCCCTCAGGACCTTAAGCCTTAATTATCTTTGCAGTTGGGTTTTACAGCCTTTTCATTCTGTGTCTAAGATCTTGCAGGCATATTGTTTCATCCTGGAGAAGCTACTAGAGAATGAGGAGACTCAAATTAATGGCTTCTGCATCGTTGAGAACTTCAAGGGCTTTACCATGCAGCAGGCTGCCGGACTCCGGGCTTCCGATCTCAGGAAAATGGTAGACATGCTCCAGGTGGGGCCTCAGAGCTCTGTCCCGTGGGGGCCTCTCACAGGGCAGGAGGCTGGGAGGCTGGGCCCAGTCTCCTGGTTTAACCGTGCGGGCAAGGACCTAAAAGGAGGACCACCTAGCTCCCTAGTGAGCGATGGCAGCCACGAGCACTTGCATGGTGGCCAGCAGTGAGCCACGCACACTCGTGAATTCCTTAACTCCTTGAGAACGGTCCCTCCCCTCTTCCCCATTTCATTTTACAAACCTCAGAACCGGGGCTCAGAGGTTCGAGTGACTTCTCAAGGTCGTAAAACCCTAAAGTGGCAGAGGTCAGACTTGAACCTACACCGTCTGACCTAGAATCCCGTTCTCTGTCCACATGTCACACTGCCTCTCTCTGAGCGTGACTTTGTCCCAAGAAATGGATTATCACTAATGTCCCCGACAACTCGGTCCAGTATATGCTGACGTGTCAGAAGTCCTTTCTCAGAGCTAACCCTAAATCTGCTTTATGCTTTATGTGTATGTGGGAAAGGAGGGGTGGGAGATGGGGGTCTGGGGGGCGCGCTGAAGGATAGTGAGACATGACAGTAGTGTCCCTGGGGTTTATAATAGTTTCCAGGCCGCTCAGCAGGCTAACGGGTGTGAAAAAACTCAGGTCACCTAAAAACCATTGCATTAAAAAAATTTTTAATGTTTATTTTTTTGAGAGAGAGAGAGAGAGAGCATGAGCAGGGGAGGGGCAGGGAGAGAGGGAGACCCAGAATCTGAAGCAGGCTCCAGCCTGTCAGCACAGAGCCCGACGCGGGGCTTGAACTCACGAACTGTAAGATCATGACTTGAGCCGAAGTCAGATGCTTCCCCGACTGAACCATCCAGGTGCCCCTCATTTCTTTATTCCACCAAATAACGGCAAGGTTCGGTGCAACAGCAGGGAGAGGGCGGGGGTGCCTGGCCTCCGGGGCTTTCTCCCTGCAGTTTGGAGCCCAGGCGAAGCCTAGGTTCCCCCGATTGCTGGCCTGGGGATGGAACCTTTGGTGGGCTGTCCTTCGGGGCAAACTATGTGGTGAGGCAGGGCTGTCCTCCAGCCATGGGGAGAGGCAGAGGGGGAGTGCATGGGAGCCTCTGAGGGCCCCTCGGCCATGGGTGGGGCGCTCTCTGCCTCTGCAGGACTCCTTCCCAGCCCGGTTTAAAGCCGTCCACTTCATCCACCAGCCGTGGTACTTCACCACGACCTACAACATGGTCAAGCCCTTCTTGAAAAGCAAGCTGCTGGAAAGGGTGAGGGCACGGGGCCACACGGGGAGGGTGCCCAGTGCTTATCTGGTGAGCGCGTGAGCGCGTGGTGGTGCTGTTGGTAGCAGGAGAGAGTTCACCGGACAAGGGGGACGACGGTGGGAGGAGGTGGAGGGGACCCCACGGGAGCCCTCCTCAGACTCCGTGCCACGGTCCTGAGCTGAGTGACAGCACATCGTGGAGGAGGACACCACCAGGCAGGGAGGGCACGCTGTGCCTTTCTCCTCCTGTCCCTTTCCTCCCCTCCGTCCCCCGGCCTTAGGGTACCCCCCCTACTCAGCTCTGTCTCCCCTGCTTCCCTGCAGGTCTTTGTCCATGGAGATGACCTCTCTGGCTTCTTCCAGGAGATCGATGAGGACATCCTGCCCGCCGACTTTGGGGGCACATTGCCCAAGTATGATGGCAAGGCGGTCGCTGAGCAGCTCTTTGGCCCCCGGCCTCAAGCCGACAACACAGCCTTCTGAGGACTGACGTCTCCGGCTGTGCAACCTGTAGTTAGCATCCCGGGCTCTCCTCGGCCGTCCTGGCCCCAGGAGGTTGGGAAAAGGGCTGCCTCAGGTGGTTCCTCTGCTCCTCCCTGTGCTTGGATGAGTTCAGGTGTCACCCTCCTCCCAAGTTCAGGGACGATAAAGCAGGGGGAGTTCCCTTGGACAAGAAGAATTGGGGGCAGTTATATTCCCACAGCCTCTGAAGCTCAGAACAGTGACTTGCTCGGGGTTGAGTTTCAAAGACTCTTCTAATTAAGCCTCTCGATGATTTCCTTTCTAGCAGTGTTGCCTCTCAGGGTCTGTGAAAACAGGCAAAGAGGCTGATTTATAGGTCTCTCCCCTGCCTAAATAAATAAATAAATAAATGAATAAATAAATTTAATTAAAGGATAAAAGAGTGGGGGATATAAAATTATCTGGCACACATGGCAATTTTGGCGACCGGTAGGCAGGTGAGGGGGTTTCCATATGGAATTCTGGGATTTCTGTGGAAGCAGCTTCGAAGTGGCTCCATTTTGTGGTAGCCTGGTCCCCTCAGTCAGGGGCAGTGTGACGTGTGCAGTGATGGTCCAGAACTTGGATCCCCTTCCAGAGTGACGGTTGTGTCCCCTCCTGTTTGGGGTCTCCCCACCAAAGGCTCTCTCCTCTAGCCCCCTTGCCTGTACTGGTAGGGTTTTTTATTTTTATTATTATTATTATTATTTTTTAATGTTTATTTACTTTAGAGAGAGAATGAGCAGGGGAGGGGCAGAGAGGGAGACACAGAATCCAAAGCAGGTTCCGGGCTCCACACTGTCAGCACAGAGCCCAGCTGGGAGCTCGAACTCGTGAACCGTGAGATCATGGCCTGAGCCGAAGGCAGTCCCTTAAACGACGGAGTCACCCAGGTGCCCCGTCATCTGTACATGTAGGTAAAACTACCAGTCTCTGGGGCAGCTGGGTGGCTCAGTAGGTTAAGTGTCTGCCTTCCGCTCAGGTCATGATCTCGAGGTTCGTGAGTTCGAGCCCTGGGTCAGGCTCCGTGCTGACTGTGGTCTCTGCCATTCCTGCGTGCACATGCTCGCTCTCACTCTCTCTCTCTCTCTCAAAAAAAAAAAAAAAAAAAAAAAAAGATGTATAGATGATATCTCTGAGTACTCTTGTCCTAATGTTAATCGGTGAAAGTTCTTTGCAGCCTGAGGCACTCAACAGTGATAAACTTTCATTTTCCAGCTGTGCATCTTTTGACACATGCAGATGCTTTCCGTCTGTAAAGTTGGCTTTCCTCAAGTGATTTTTGAGCGTGCTCATTTCTTTTTTCTTAAAAGTTTCTTTATTTTGAGAGAGGGAGAGAGTGCACATGCAGGCAAGTCGGGTAGGGAGAGAGAGAGAGAGAGAGACAGAGAGAGAGACAGAGAGAGAGAAAATCTCAAGCAGGCTCCGAGCTGTCAGCGCAGAGCCCAAGGCCGGGCTTGAACTCACGAACGGTGAGATGATGACCTGAGCAGAAGTCAGACACTTAACTGAGCCACCGAGGCGCCCCAAGCGTGTTCATTTCTACCAATGAGACTCCCCGTTCGAGGCCCCGGCTGCTGAGCGTGCCGCTCCCTCTTGGAAAGGAACTGGCTGGACACCGGGCGTGCGGTCATCGATACTCCTCCCGAGACCCTCCACTGATGTTCCTTGTTCCTGTAGACAGATGCTTGTTCCTATGGTTTAGCCAGTGTGGTGTGAGGGTTGGCTGGCCCAGCTGCCCCCCGCCCCCCGGAGTGACCCCAGTGATCATCCCAGGGCTTTTCCACTCTTGCCCCTCCTTGTGGGCATGAAGCACCCTTGGTACTGAACCCACTTTTTGGGAAAGGACCTTCAGCTATTCACTGGGCTGCAGGTTCAATCCAGTCCCATCTGCTTTCACTCCAGGAATTTTTCTTTTTATTTCTTTTTATTTTTTAAAGCTTTTTTTAAAATACATTTTTTTTTAATTTTTTTTTCAACGTTTATTTATTTTTGGGACAGAGAGAGACAGAGCATGAACGGGGGAGGGGCAGAGAGAGAGGGAGACACAGAATCTGAAACGGGCTCCAGGCTCTGAGCCATCAGCCCAGAGCCCGACGCGGGGCTCGAACTCCCGGACCGCGAGATCGTGACCTGGCTGAAGTCGGACGCTTAACCGACTGCGCCACCCAGGCGCCCCATTAAAATACATTTTTTTTAATGTTTATTTTGAGAGAGAGAGACTGAGAGCGAGTGGAGGAGGAGCAGAGAGAGAGGGAGACACAGAATCAGAAGCAGGTTCCAGGCTCTGAGCTGTCAGCACAGAGCCTGACGTGGGCTTGAACCCATGAACTGCGAAATCATGACCTCGGCTGAAGTCGGATGCTTAACCGACTGAGCCCCCCAGGCTTCCCACTCCAGGAATTTTTCTGATCCACTGAGCATCCTTGTTCTTGTTTTCTGGTGTGGGTATGTATATACATGTACACGTATATGTGAATGTACATATATATGCATTTATTTCTTATACCCCTTCTTTCATTTCTAGGGTTTGCAGTTATGTTCATCACCCCAGTAACTTCCTTCTTTATAATGTTCACAGTCGACAATCCATGGTCATAAATGATATATACCTAAGACTTCTGAGCTGGAGGAGGAACCACAGCAAATTATCGTGGGTGGAGGGGTGGGAGGCTTGACCAGGGAGGATTTTCCCCAAACCCTTTTTTTGCAAACTCTTCAAAAACCCTTTGAAAGGCGAGGGTCCCCTAGTCCACATCAAATCTTTCATGTGACTCTCGTATTTAAGCTGGAAAGAGTGGAGCTGCTCTGGTTGTACCCCAAGGGATCTCCTAGGACATCTAGAGCTGCGAAAGTATTTCAAGAATGAGGGCATGAACCACGGTGCGTCGGTGCTGAGGAGTCAAGTGATAAGAGAACAGAGACTTGCATTGGCCAGGATGGGGGGCACTGGCGACCATAGGGTAGAGGTAGAGGGTAGAGTGGGGGCGGGGTTGAGGCGGAGTTAAAGACATTTTTAAAGCTTTCAAGATATACTTTGAATTCTTTTGTGAAAGAGTTGTATCCCAAATCTGAGGGAAACAGAGGCTGATTCCTCTTGCGGGACTCCTATCTTTCTTTCCCTTGGCCCCCAGTTGCTAGAAGCCCTTGTAGACGCGGCCCAGGCCCACCCTCTGATTAGTAGGGGCTCTAATTTACAAATGAGATCAGGATGTGGGGAAAACCGGCAGGCAGATGCTGACCAGGAAGCTCTTGGGGCAGCATTAGTTCTCAACTAAGATCCAAATGGATCATTGGGGTCTCCGCTGCGGTCAGCAGGGCTAGCGCCTTCACTCGGGGCTGGGCTCTGACAAGGAAGGCTGTGTGGTTGGGACCCAGTGAGCGAGCTCCGACTGCGGGCTGGCATCGCCCCCTGCTGGTCTTGCCCTGGGACTGCCTCTCCAGGCACAGAGACCAGCCCCCACAGGAAAGAGAGGTGGGCAGCTGGGCCAGACCTTTGTCCAGGAAGGTGGTGCCACTTTTGGGAGAATGTGTCTGAGGACCACAAAGGTTAATGTTCAGCCTCGCAAAATCCCAGCCGCCTGTATGCTGGTTTCCTATATGCGGCCACCACCGCCACAGCCATGAGAGGGAAAGAGAGACAATAAAATACTCTCTTGAAAACCACCAAGTATGGAACGGGGGACGATGAAACCTGAATTTTATGATAGCCACTTGCTGCCCTCAACAGCTTTCTTTCCGGAGACATCCGGGATGAGGCAGGAATCATGCCACCTAGAAGTAACTCGAACAAAGCGAGGGTTTTCCAAGTCCCAACCACGCACTTCTGCCATCCTCACGTGGGTCTTCGGGGAATGTTGTCAGCAGACGGGGGCAATTTGTTAAGGTGTGGGTGGAGGCCTCCGTAGGGAAATGGGCCACCAGCTTCAGAGAGCCTTGAACGAGACTGGCTACACCGCTCAGTCTCTGGTTTACCTGGGGGGATGCTGGAGGAACCCAATGCCACCTGGCGGTCGGCAAAGCTTGGGGGAAGAGGGATGCGTGGGTCTTAAACTAGCCAGGAAAAGGGCTGAAGAGGCACCTGAGGGGTGAACTGGACCGTCTTTCATCCCACTTACTGCGGTGGGCGTGGCTCTGGTGTTGCTGGGTCTGGAAGCTCACAGCATCCTCAGGACCCTCACTACGTAAAGTGGGGTCCCGCCAGGGTGGTGTCTGGGCCACTTGGGAGCTTGCTAGCCGTGCAGAATCTTAGGCCTCCCTCACCTCGGATCTGCTGAATTAGAATCTAAGTTTTAATGAGATCCCTGCAGGCTGGAGTTACCTGGGCAGCTTTGAAACTTCCGGGCCTGGGCCCCATCCCCAGAGACTCTGAGGTTCTTGGTCTGGGGTGTGGCCTGGGCACGAAGAGCTCTCCAGGCTTCCCAGGTGGCTCAAAGGTGCGTGGCTCCAAGGCCTGTGTGCCGACATACGGAGGAGGTGAGGATACGGAGGAATTCACCCGGGGAACGTTTTAATATCTAAGGATTTGTACGCGAACTTTGCACTTGGCTCTTCTTTCCTGAGCGGAGAGGACAGAGGAGCAGGGCCGCAAAACGCCCCCGTGGGAAGGCAGCAGCTCATGGTGGCTATCCGGCCCAGAATCAGAGCAATTTCCTCCCTGGGGGCTGTGCCCAGAGGCTGCCCGGCCTTCAGGCAGGAAGTGTGTGGGCGGGTGCACTTGCGTTCCCAAGGTGACCATCCAAAGGCAGGAACAGATGCGGATCAGGGTTTGATGATGACCGCCAGGCCCGGGAATGTTTTTAAAAACCGTTTCCAGGCCCAGCTCAGCTTTCCCAGTGGGCCAAGCAGTTAAGACATCCCAGCTGGAGTTGCACATTCTTTTCGTCTGGTTTCTACACTGTCCCAGGAGGTGATGTGTGAATGGGAACCAAGGAGACAAAGCCAGACCACTGCCCCAAAATAACACTAGCACTTTGAAAAATATTCTTTTATTTGATCCTCTCAATATCCAGAGATAGGCATTCTTGTAAGTATTCCCATCTTACAGGCAAACCTCCCCCCTCCCCCCAAAAACCTGAGGTTAAATCTTGCTCAGGATCAGAGAGCCAGGAAGTGGCTAGGATGGGGCCTTAACCAGTAACTCTGGCTCCAAATCCATTTGGCCCCATCACTACTCACGCTTTGCATCAGATGTTTTATTTCTGGGCGTGGGGGAAGTATGGGTAGGAAGGGAATAGGAACAATGAAATTAGAACTTGATTTATCCCAGGTCAGTGTCACCATCATCAGAGGTAACCTTAGGAGGAAACCAAACTGTTTTCAGTAGAGATGCTGGTTATTTCTTAAAAATTTTTTTTTACCGTTTGTTTATTTTTGAGAGAGACAGACACAGAGTGCAAGCAGGGGAGGGGCAGAGAGAGAGGGAGACACAGAATCCGAAGTGGGCTCCAGGCTCTGAGCTGCCAGCACCGAGCCTGAGGCGGGGCTCGAACCCACAAACTGTGAGATCATGACCTGAGGGGAAGTCGATGCTTAACCCACTGAGCCACCCAGGCGCCCCGCCGGGTATTTCTAAAGGGGGTAGAAAAAGCATGAATCAAAATGAAGTTCTGGGTGCACACAGCCACAAGGTGAGGGGGATTTAACTTATTCCCTTTGGGGAGAGATTCATCGGTTCAAGGCCAAACTGCCTGTAATGTCTTCCCAACCGCTCAGATACTGATAACCTCGAAGGGGGATCCCCAAGACAGAAATGAGGAGGAAGGCTGGCATACGTACAGAGAACCATCCAGTTAGGTGTTTGGTCCTTGCCCTGGGAAAGTACTCCCTAATAGGGCTAGGGCAGAGGGGCCTGTTAACAAAAAGTATCATAAAAAATAGCACCACTGGGATGGCGAGTGATTGTAGGTAAATGTCACCGAGCACAAATCCAAAGGGCTGCCTCCGGAGAGGCTCAGCCACGTGCCGACCACACTGGGAAGCTGTCGGCATCAACCAACCTGACACCCTGGACCGGAAACCTCTTCTATATGGTACTTTTCATAGGCAGTATTCTTTGCGAGTTGGTTTTCTTGGATCACAATAATCTGGCTATTTTGTGGGTGTAAGGAAGTGGAGGAATGAATCTTGCTTACTAGGGAGGGACGCTCTCTGAAACCTGGAATTGGGCATTCTCCGGTCATGTGACTGCACATCCTCCAAAACCAACACTCCCTACCCCACCTTGCTGGTCAAAGGTTTTGCACAGCCGAGGAGGGAAGAAAACTGGGAGGGTGTGGACTAGCACAACTCTCCTGGTGGGGCCAGTCCCTGGCCCTGAAGACCCTTAGCTTGGATTCAGATACAAAGGAGAAGAAACCACTGCCACCAATCAGTTCACCCAGTATCATCTTAATTTAGGTGATGTTCATGCATGCAATCTTTCCTTCCTTCCTTCCTTCCTTCCTTCCTTCCTTCCTTCCTTCCTTCCTTCCTCTTTCTTTCATAGTTTATTTACTTGGGGGGGGGTAGGGATGGGCAGAGAAAGAGGGAGAAAGAGTCCCAAGCAGGCTCCACACTGTCAGTGCAGAGCCTGATGCAGGGCTCGGTCTCATGAGAGAGTGTGAGATCATGACCTGAACCACCCAGAGTCAGATGCTTAACCGACTGAGTCACCCAGGTGCCCCTCACTCAGTCTTTTCAAAGAACACTGTGAGAAAAGCATACAAATCATGCGTGGCACCCACCATACATGTCCCCTTACATTGTGTCTACAAGGGTCACTCTAGACAGCAAGTGATTACAGTGTTGGTATCTCACGCCCAGGCCTTCTTGCTCAGAAAGGCTGGGGTTGGTCATTTCTTTGGTGTTTGTTTGCAAGACTGGGTGAAAAGCACTTGTGATAAGAACTCGGCGTTTTGCCCATTTCCTTCAAGTTCACATTTGGCGAAGGCACCAGAAGAATCCATCCATCCATCCATCCATCCATCCATCCATCCATCCATCCATTTATTTGACGTTGATTTACTTATTCTGAGAGAGAAAGAGAGAATGTATGCGCGTGCATGCGCACAAGCAGGGGAGGGGCAGAGAGACAGAGAGAGAGACAGAGAATCCCAAGGAGGCTCCGTGTTATCAGGGCAGAGCCCGACTTGGGGCTCGATTCCACCAACCATGAGATCATGACCTGAGCCGAAATCAAGAGTTGGACTCAACCGACTGAGCCACCCAGGCGCCCCAGGAAGAATCCTTTTAGACAGAAACTCTTATTGTGCAAAGGACACACAGCCATGCTACAGTTTTAGCCTTTTATTTTTTTTAAGTAAAGAAATTCCATTGAATCAAAGATAACAAAATTACAGTTTTTGTTTGTAATGATCTTCGTTTACCACCACACAGAATCAAAATAGAGCCCAAAGGAATATGGGAACATAAAATGATCAAGGACACCATTGTTTAGTATAATTTCTTAATAAAGGTAAATATCCTCATATTTAGAAAAAATTGCATTGCTAGTTGCAAATCTTAAACGCCTCTGTGCTGGAGGATCCTGTATTTCCCCCCCAAAATCCGGCAGCACGGAGGCCGTCAGAACACAAACTCAAAAACACATGATTTTCAGGGCAGCATTTTATGTTTCAGAAAATCAAACAAAACAAAATCGAAACAAAACAGACAAAAATTAGGAATGCGAAAGTGATGGTTCTCAAGAATCAATCTGGAAGCAGATCTGCCAACAGAAGAACGTGGTTGACCGAGTCCAACCGGAAAAAGGAGAGATGGCCCCTGCTCCCCATCCCGCCCCCCGCCCCTGGTGTTGCTAAGGCAGCTGCGTTGGCAGAAGTCAAAAGCTCAGGTACAGTGGAGGTCTTCCCGAGGCAGTGGGGAGAGGCCCGGGTCATCTGGAACTGGTGTGGAGAGGTGACAGGATTCTACACGGACTTGTGCTTTAGGAAAACTGAAGAGGCCAAAACCAAAGCCAGACAAAACCGAAGTCCTATGCCCAGGATGAGCCAAGTCCCTGGGAACAGTCTGGGAGAGAAGCGGCTGGCGTGGGGACCGAGGGGGGCGGCAAGGACTCCCGTCAGTGACTTGGGCTCCTCAACGTGGGTGGTCTAGAAGGAGAATGCCCGTGGAGATGAAGGGTATTTCTGCAGGGGCTATAAACGGACAGTCCCCAACTTATGGTAATAGTAGATTTCTTGGCTAATGGGGACCAGAAGCGGGGAGAAAGTAGGTTGTAGATTTCATTACTAATTGACCGGAGTCAAGGTGAAAGACAACCCACTGGTTAGAAAGTGACTCCAGCTTGTTCATTAGAGATACACGAACGCTTTCCCCACATACATGCCAGGAAAAACAGTTCGGGGTGGGGTGGGGGGCTGACTCTTCCAGAAGGGGCAGCTGTCTACTGTCTGGGAGTCTGGGAATGGCCGGTGAGCTGGGCTCTGCAGTCTGCTTCTAAGGGCCACTTGGGGAGGATGCCTGGGTGGCATCCGGGGGCGGCAGCAGCAGTGAGGCAGGCCCGAGGAAGCAGCTTTAGTTTTGGAGAGCGTTCCGGTTCCCACTGCCAGCAGGGGCCGGTGCCCCTTCCCTCGGCTTCAAATGCAATTTGGCAAAAGCAATCCTAGTTTATGAAGAAGGGGGGTCCTTCCTTCTGCTTAGATAACAGAGGGAGGAAAAAAACCTTTCCCTCAACCGCTTGGCCTCTAAATGCCACAGACAGGCCACTTTTCATGGCTTTGTGAAGCATCCAAGTAGTCCAAAGTGGCTCCGAAGAACAGAGCGAGGCCGGGAAGGAAGAGAGGCATCGGAGGACGAGACATTTGGCCAGTTGTGAACCACGCGCGCTGTCGAGGGGTGGGGGTGGGGGGTGGGAGCTAACGTAACAAGGAACTCACAGGCCACACGAAGGGATTCTCTGGTTTTGCTGTGGCTTCGCTTCGAACTTCCACGGCAGATTTTAAATTCCAGTGCCGCACTATTGTTGGAACAGCAGGGGATACTCTACAGGCAAAGTAAGGCCTTCTGGGCACAGAGAACAATTCCAGGCGATGCTGTGGTGAACTGCTTTTTAATAACTCTCCTGTCCTGCCTGGAGGAGAGAGCCCTGAGTTCTCTGGACTCCACGTGACGTTTCAGGGGTCTTTCCTTGAGCTCTACGAATCGACGCCACAGGAAAAGAAAAGCCTCTCACATCTCAGACATCTGCTTGCCTGGCAAACACCAACAAGAACACATGCATTGTTCCCCTGGAGCTGGCAGAAGGGATCTCAAGTCACACAGTTACAAAGAGAGCTCTCATTCAGATGCCAGGCATATAAGCTCAGCTATCCAGAAAGCTCAGCTTTAATGAAGACTGTAGTTTCAGAATGAAAGCCTGAGCGGGAAGGATTTCTGCCCCGGGAAATAAGACTATGAATCTCAATGCTCTGAATCACACAGAAGGCTGGGGACATTCGCCTAGTTCCAACGGTCAGCACCTGTCCCGGTCACAAGACCACCCTCGGGACAGCAAGGGTACTGAGATGCCGGCGGAGAGTCTAAAGAGAAGCCAGCCAGACACAGGGCTTTGGGCAACATCGAGGGTCTTCAGCAGAAGTTCCCTCTGTCCGAGTCCCCCCAAGATGACGCTGGAGCCTGGACGCAGCCACTGCCATTTGCAAGGATGGGTCCTCAGGCAAATGGTGTGTAAATAGGTGAATGGTCTTAGAGGCGGTCTAAGGTGAGGGAACTGGGGCTCAGAGAGGTGAAGTGGTTGCCCACGATCCAGCCTGAATTAGAGACAATCAGGACAAGAACCTGGGTCTCTTGGACCCTGGTCCCCTACCACGAGGTCAAGTAAGGGCACACTCCTATTCAGCCCTGTTTCACCTCTTACAGTACGTCACCGGGTTCCTCGCAAGCGTAAGGTGCCAAAGAGAGGTGCAAATACATTGACAACAAACCACTTCCTGCTTTCCTTCCGCTCTGGAATCACTGGCGCAAACTCACCCGCAGGGAAGAGAAGAGCTTTTCCTGAAGTCTGTTTAACCTCCTTGTGACACAAGGTATCAAGGAGACTTGACGCCATTTTCCAGGTAATCTTAATTTGACCCGGATCAGTTGCTCACAAGGCGCCTCCTAACCCTTTAAGAGGCCGAGAGTACGGCAGAAATGCGGGTGCCTCCCGTCCGTGGTGTTTCATGTGTCGATGTGTTACCCCTGCAACAGGACTGGCTAGGTCCACGCAAGTTATATCTTTATTCTGATTTTAAGATATAATGTTCAAATGATGTTTGAACATTCGGCCTTGTTTCAAGCCAGACAGGACCTTCATCAGCAACGAATGGCTTCAGGAAGACACGCAAAGAAAGCTGCAGGAAGGAAAAGGCTGACCTACATATAAAATGCCGCTCCCTTGTCTATTAGGCAGGTTTGCATCTCCGTTAATTCAATGCCTCTGTGCTCTCATTCAGGGACAAACAAAAATTTTCCTGTAAGACCGCCACGGTCACATTCTCATTTCCATGCCTGAGAGCCTGAAGCCTGAACAAAGGGCTTCAGTTGATCTCATGTGAGCCAAAATGGAATGTGAGTGCCATTCAGAGTCACACACATAGAAAGATTTCAGCTGGGACAGGGCCCCCACGCTCCCCTGGGGTAAATTCCGGTCGTGTGGCGACCAAGGCCTGGCCCCAACCCCTGCCTCAACTCCATGGGGCCCCAGGGACTTCTGGTCCCCCTCCAGAACTGGTGTCTTTTCTCTTCCTGAATGGGGCGGGTACCTGGCCACTGCTTTGTCAGAACAGGTCAAGAGATGTGACCTAAGGCAAAGGCACCCCTTGCTTCCCGGGATGGTGATTCAGCCCCACTTAGATATTGCTTCGTTTACCTAATTTCACAAAAGGTCTTGAGAAACAAAGGGAGCAGTGGGAAACAGGACTGTGAATCTTCTAGGTTACAGCTGTGTTATAGGGTGGAGGGAAAAGCAAGAGGGGAGGGGCCAGCTTCCAAATTGAGGGGGTAGATGATAAAGTGCCAATCTGTGCTAAAAGAACACGGAAAGGAAATGCACTAGAAACGTAACGGTTGGGCGCAAAAGTCACAATGATGAATCTGGCGTGTGTGAGAAAGCACACCACCACAATGTGGAGACCACAGAAATCTCCATCTTTTGAGACAGTGGCTGCTTTTGATGTTATTAATTAGGATGATCTGGTGATTGTCAGAAAACTTCAGGTTACAGACGTGACTGTCACAGCCACTTGGATCGACGCCCAGAAGACATCCACCTGCAACCCTGAGGGGCGTATCTAGGCCCTGGCTCCCTTTACCCCTGAAACATCCACACAGACCCGCTATTTATAATCCTGTCTGTCCTGGAGCAAAGGAGATGAAGCAGGGACATTAAAAAAAAAAAAAAAAAAAAGTATCCAGACAATTTCACTCACAGTTCCATTTAGTTCCAGATAGCAACTGCCGATTTTTCAAAGTGCAGGGTTTTTAGATATTCAAGTACCACAGGACTGGAGGAAAGGAGTACTTGAAACCTCGAATAACATTTTCATTTGAAAAGACACACTTTGGAAAGATCTCTCCAACAGACTGTAAATATAGGCTATTAAATTAAAAATCTGGTTTCAAAATAACACCCTTTTTGGTTGGAAAGATCTTTCTCCAAACTCAGATCCAGCTTTTGAACTATTCGGTATCAAAAGCCAGAACTAGAAAGACTTGGGTTAAAAAAGTAAAATGATAATCGAATGTTTAAAAAAACCCCAAAACACCACTTTATATGAAAATGAGGGACAGGGAAAAAAAAAAAAAAAAAGGCGAATGATGACATCTACAGGAGGCCTCCCTGAAAGGATGCTCTTTCTCTCAGACCTCAGTGAGCTGAGTTTGTCATGGATTTTTAGAACCGGCAGTGACCTCGGCAATCCACCTGGTTCAAGTCCCCTGTTTTACACGTGAAGAAACTGAAGTTCAAGGGACTTTTCCAGGGTCATACAGCCAGTAAAAAGCAGAGTCTGGCGTAGCCCAAACTTTACTCCCTGCCAGGCCCTCTTCTGAGACATCACGCTGTGATTACACAAGGCAGCTGCACGAGGACAGGCCTCGATCGATACTTTGGAGGCCCCTGGGAGCCAAGAGGCACGTCTACCTGTAAATTTCCGTAAAATGAGCTACGAGATGTTTCTAATTTAAAGGCCCCGCAGAACAGTGTTTCCCAAATTTGCCTGGTGGTGAGGATCACCAGGGGCACTGGCCAAAAATTAAAATCTCCAGACCCCTTCCCGGACCCGCTGAATCGGCCTCTCCCAGGGGAGGGACCCGGGAGGCTGAATTTTCAACAAGTGCCCCAGGTAATTCTCATCATCGGCAAAAGTGTGGGAGACTGCCTTAGAAGACTGTAAGGGAGAAACCTGGCTCGTGACTCAAGAGAACTTTCTTGGCCACGTAAGAGGCCAGACTGCAGTGTGGGAGGCCCGGGTGCTTGGGCTCCCAAGCCAACCTGCATCGTCAGCATCAGCTTAGGTTGGCGAGCACTTTTCAGGCTCTACGTAAGGACACATACAACCACCGCAAAATAGCATACATCCTTCACTGCTCTGGGGGACAAGCCTTTCGATTGGCAAAGCAAAACTGCCGTTCAGACACATTTTTCATAGGGAAACTAGATGTAATTGGCTTAAGAGCAATCAAATGCCGAGACTGGGACAGGAGGGTGAGAATCCTGTCGCTAGTCACCGTGGAGAACAAGGCGGTGGAGAAAACCAGTAACTAAGCACAAAAATAGGCTGGAGCCCCCAGGGACTGGCCACCTGCTCCAGCGCAGGTGCGCCTGGTGGGTGATCCCCGCTGATGGTGTGAGGTCAGATCCAGGTCACTGAGGGAGGTGGGGGGGGGGGACCTGAAACAGCCGGTGACGGACGCGGGTTCCAGGGGAGGCAGCTGGAGCGCGCCGGAGTCCGGGGGGCCTCACTCCAGGTCGGCCTCCACCTGCTCCGTGTCAGAGCACTGAGACTTGTTCCGCTCCCACTGGCAGATGGCGTTGGCATACTCCACCACCAGCTTATCCATCCACGTCAGGGGCTCGGGGAACAGCACGGAACCCTCAAAGAAGCCCAGGTGGCCCCCGTGCAGAGGCAGCACAAACATGACGTTCTCCCGTTTCTCTGCGGGGGGAAGGCAGCCGAGTGAGTCACCGTCTGGCGCGCTCCAAGGCAGGATGTGCCCAAGGGCGCCGGCCAGGGTGGGCCCGGGCTTTCCCCACGGGTGAAGGTCACCAAGAGGATGTACTTGACTTCTCCTCACTCTGCCTCATTCACCAGAGTGGGAGGGAGATGAGGCGGGTGGCCAAGGCCGTGGGATCTAGCAGGTACTGGAACAGCTTGGCTTTGGGGTGGAATGGGCACCGGCTTAAGCAACACTTTGAAATCCAGAGGGTTCTCAAACTCGGGTGTTAGAATCACCTGGGGTGGTGACAGAGAGGGAGAGAGCACGCACGCGCGGGTGCACGGGTCTCGCTAAAGCTCCCCAGGTGATTTGATTATACAGCCAGATGCTTCAAATCTGACTGTGCCTCCAAATCCGGGCTGTCACCTTACAATGCACCTTAATACGCCAGGTGGAAAAGCTGACATTCTGCATTTCTAACCAGCTCCCAGGTGACGCCGAAGCTACCGGTGGGGGCCAGGCTTTGAGGAGGGATTGACGGCATGTATGCTGTTATTTACTTCAGCGGAGTCAATGTTCTTTCATCACAGACTCTTCTCGTTTGAGACTAAAACAGAACTTAAAGCTGGCCATGCCCAGCGCCGCTAACCTGGAGCCTGACTTCAGGAGTCCACACGTGGGCTAGTCCCGCGTGGGCTCGGAGAGGCCATTAGTGAAGATGGGGCAAGACGGGCAGCCATGTGTGGCCAGGGACCACGGAAAAATGTCTGTCTTCCCAGGGGACCGACTGGCAGGGGCCCGGCTGCTCCAGGCCTTGGAGGCACCTCCTGGGGCGCACAGTTCTGGCTCTGCGGGACTCTCTTGCGGGGTGACCCTGCCTTCTGCTTCCTTTTCGGTTGCTATTTCATAGATTCTGCGTGGCAGCATTAAAGCTACTGGTGTTACTCTGGACACCGGAAGGAAACGGCACGGCCGCTTTCTCCACTGCACGCTGCTCACTGGGCTGCTTTTGTGCAGGGAGCCTACGGCTTGACAGCGGGTTGAGGACGGGCGGCTTTATCACCTCACACACCTGTATCACACACAACATCCACTCCGAGCAGGGCACGGGGCTCCACCCACTGTGGTTTTTACTCCCCTGGCCTGGAGTTCGAGCCAGAAGGGCCCCTGCTCTGCTTAATATAGGATATTTACAAGAGAAACGTGCTTGCGGAGGGCTACAGAGGGCAGGAGAATGGGTCCCGGGGAGCTGAATTGCAGTGCAAGTGGTCTTGGGATTTCCAAGTGTTTCCTTCTGCTGCTACGTGCTCGCTCGCTCTCTCTCTCTCGTTTCTCCCTCAGCCCCTCTCTAGCATGGGGTGAGACCGAGCCGGCCTGAAACACAGCGGCATTCCCATGAGCAACGTTCTTTGCTTTTTCAGTTGCTTATATTTTTATCCTCAAAGCAGATGGAGAGGCTGTCAGAAGAGGCAGCAGAATTGGCTTTTTTGTTCTGCTTTTCGTGTCAGGTTTTTAAAAATTTTTTTTAATGTTTTTTTATTTTGAGAGAGAGAGAGAGCGAGAGCATGAGCAGGGGAGGGGCAGAGAGAGAGGGAGACACAGAATCTGAAGCAGGCTCCAGCCTCTGAGCTGCCAGCACAAAGCCGGATGCGGGGGTCAAACCCGTGAACTGTGAGATCATGACCTGCGTCGAAGTCAGAAGCTTAACCGACTGAGCCACCCAGGTGCCCCTCGTGTCATGTTTAAGTCGAAATATCTCTTTAAATCAAACTCTCCAATTTAATGGAACCATAAACCCTGAAACAATAATTTCACAGAACACTGGGGAACTCCCCCAAACCCCTCTTGGCTATGGATATAAATGACGGTCGTCTCTGGCACCAAGAGAGAACACAAGGCTCTGCCCAGGGCTCATCACAGCCCCAGTACTATCAAGGCAGGCTGAACGAGAACCCCGCCACGGGATGTCCTTCCCCACAGAAGCTGACCTACAAGAGGTGACAGAGTTTGCCATGGCAACGTGCTGAATGGCCAAGGGAGCAGCAGGAAGGAACACTTACCTGAAAGAGATTTTGGAATGGTTAGGAGGCTTTCATGCACCAAGGGGTCATCAGCTGCGTTGACCAGCATGAGAGGCACATAAATCTGCAACAGGAAAATAAAGGAGAAATAAATGATCGATTCCCTTTCTTAGACCCCCCCCCTCCTCCCGAGTCAAGGCTCAAATTCAACTACCGGACATGCCTTTGAAGCAAAGGGAAGAGGGTTCCTGTTCAGTCCACTGCACGAGTGGATTAAGGCTGCCTGTGTTCCCTGGCGGTGGCATGAACCGTAACTGCAATCTGATGGGGCCTGGCAGGTGTCCTAGGGGACCCACGTGTTCTGATGGAGCCTGGGTAGGTGCTCAATGGGGCTCACCGGCAAAATCTTTCTGATGAGACTCCCAGTATTTCAGGTTAGCCCACCTTTCAGAAAAGTGACCCTACAGAGAGTTATGTACACATTCATTCCGTTTATGCTGTGGGGAGGACAAATGGAGGGTGCTCCCTTCCAGACAAGGGAGATTTTCTAGGGGAATCTGAAGGGGAAAACCAAGAGTAGGCTGGTGGATATTGGGAAGCTCTTAGTGGGGTTGCGTTCAACATCCATTGTAGTAAAATAGCCTTTTTCATTTTAGGGGAGAAGGGCTGACGGGCACTCAGACGCTATGGACAGCCGCACCCGGGCAGCGCAGACACTGGCTGTGCCAACCTGGTGGTCTCAAACACTGGTCTAGACAGCTCAACGGTTCTGTAGCGGCTTCAATGAAGGCACCCAGAGCCTGGGGGATGATGCTAAACCAGGAGGGGTGGCCGATGTGACAGACGGCAGGACCGCAATTCACAATTACGTGCTTCAGCTGGGTGAGGAGGGGGCCGAGCCACCAGGTGGACATTGACAGGGCTCAATGGGAAGTCCTGCGCTTGAGGGAAAGGAGCAATTGTACAAAGAATGAGGAGAGACTGGTTTGGTGGTGGTGCAGGTGAAAACACGGGGCGCTGATGAGTGGCCACAAACTTAATTTAATCCACATAAAGTTTATGGCAGCTGCCAGAAACTGCGTTAATAGAAACCTGCCCATCTTGCCAGCACACCTGTTCCTCATCGTTCTGATACAGAAATACATCTCTTTTCCTCTGGGCTCACCAGATCACGGCAGGAACTTGGAGGTTTAGTCCTAGCCGCCACGCTAACAAAATGCACAATGGCCAAAAAAAAAAAAAAAGGTCCAGAATTGTAAGAAATCTACACAGATCTATGAACGACCATGGCAGGAACCAGGCAAGATTACACTGTCAAAGGAGACTAAAAAAAAAAAAAAAAAAAAAGGGCGTTGCAGTAATTTTAAGGGCTTTTACACGGATACAGGAGCAGACGGGTCCCGCTCTGCACCTAGGGGCAGCTCTGGGATTAATTTACGGAGGCCCCAGAGGGCCAGAGTTTGGTTCGCAAACAAAGCCCAAGTCAACAGCTACCGGGGTTCGAGCCTCAGGAGGTTGGGGAGCATGCTTGTTGCGTGGGGTGTGAGGTTGGGGGGAAGTGATGCTACTTCTGAGCTGCTGCTACCTCTGAGTCTGTGCTGTCACTCACCCTGTGCAGGTACCGCATGCAGCTCTCCTCCTCATAATATTCCTTCAGGGAGCTGTAGCCGTGGAACTTCCTGGGAAGGAGAGGACGAAGCCACACTCGTCACAAGGTCGGATGCAGAGTGGATTTTATTACTGCTCCCATCCCACGCTGACACGTCACATCAGTTGACAATACAGATGCACCAGCGTTAGGAGTTAGGAGCTCTGGCTTTGGTATCTGGGCTCAAATCCTGACTCTGCCACTTACAGGCCCCGTGACCTCAGGCAAACTCTTTAACCTCTCTGAGCTTCTCTGTAAAATGGAGCTAGGGACAGCACCTTCCTTAATGGCACTGAGATTTATGGCATTAAAGTGCACACCAGCACAGAAACTCAGTGTTATCTATAGTATTTATTAGCACAGGTTACACACTTCGAGTCAGTATAAAACCAGATGTCACCGCAGACGCTAGGAAAATGACATTCAAAGGCATTTATGAGAGCTCTTCTTTTCAACAAAATTCTTCCTGGCCGAGTAACCCAGACCACTGTGAATTGGAATGCAACACGTATCAGGTAATGGGCATGAGACAGAGATTCAGTTACTGATTCCATCCACCCACGGAGCAGTAGTCAGAGATAAATTGACATTTAACCAAACCTTTGATGTTCCAGAATGAAAGTCCTGTAGGTTTGCTGTGCCCTGTGCCCTGTTCATCCTGGGGCTCTGACACCAACAGGCCGAGTCACCCTCAGGCCAGGGGATCTTTGGAAACCTCTTTCTGATGCACATTAGGACTTCTGGTATCTGAATGGTGGTTTTGTTCTACCCTGACTGGCGTCTTAAAGATATCATGCCTCCCCTGAAGATGTACATCTCCTCCACTGCCAGGCCCCATAGACATCTCTGCTTGGGAAGCCTCCAGAAAGTTCAGACTGCACTGCCAGGGTCTACTCTGCAGGAAGTAGCTGAGCGCAGGTATCACCTCTGGGCCACCTGTCTGTATGCAGTCAGTCCCTTTGTGGTCCCAGAGGGCCAGGAGAGCACTCCAGGCCTCCAGTATTACTGGTGACCTTCATGAAAACTGCTACGATCCAACACCATTCAAAAGGAAGAGCTTTAGGGAGAGTTGAACACCACTCCCTCTGGGGCTTAAAAAAATTCAGACGATCAATGGGGGAGTTTAAATGTTTGGTTTCTTTCTTGTTAGTACCACAATAAAGTCGCATTTCCCATCTTCAGTGAGAGTGGGTAGAATCCATTCTCAACTTCTGAACATACCAGTGATTTTCTAGTTTCTATTTCCTTTGCATAACCGTTAACAGGCTTATTTCAAGGTTGCTTGGTGTAAGAAAGCTACTAAAATCCTGTAAGGAAGATAAGTACCCTCAGGTCAGTATCTGCCTATCTACTGGGTGAACAGTTAGCTTGCTTTAGATCATGCCTGAAGGTATCAAATAAAAACGATGTTGTTTTTAAGGAGAACGATGAGGCCACAGATCAACGTTGCCTTTTCTAGCTAAGGCTAAGCTCAATCAGAAACTATGGGTGCTAGGAAGGAAGACACTGTCAGGGTCTCAGCCTCAGGTGCCTGAAGGGAGGGGGCAGGGAAGGATAAAGGACTGAAGTGGGCAGGGTTTGTGTATTACACTCAGGAGAGACTTCACTGCCCCAAAGAAAGAGGCTCTGTTTTCTTGCAATGCACAGCCCTCTTTGTCTATTTCTTGTTTTTTACTTTGGGTAGAGACACAGATAAGTGCAAGAAATATTTCCTTCTCCTGCAAATGCAAATTACGTGGCACCTGATCCCTGCCCCAGGGTCAGAGCACGGCAGGTGGGGTAAGGGCTGTGGACAACTAGGGTGTGCGCACCCCAGGTCCCCAGTTTTCAAGCCCAGTACACCGCACAAGAATGCAGAATGAGTGGTGAGAACTTCTTGTTTTCTAAGAGCAACTAGAAATTTGGATTTTTCTGTGCAGTCTTCAGTTTTTATTAAACACTAGACATTTATTCAAAGGAAAAGAAAAAAAAGACCTTAATGCTGAAGTGGGCAGAGGAAAAGCCCTTGAGCTGGGCAATGCCGGCCTGTAGCCCCCACGCCTGGCGCCCTGCCCCCTGAGCATGGACACACCTCATCACGTTGTCATCAATCTGCATCAGGGACGTGGCTGTGTAGAGGCGGCTCAAGTCAGTGTCCTCCAGGCTCTGGGGTTTCTTAACATGGTCTCCGAAAAGAGCTTGCCTAGAATGAGACACAACAGCAAACAGAACAAGAAGCAGATGATGAACCAAATCGTGTTGTACATTTGCAACACCTTACAATTTTATTTTTCAGCTCAATAAAGCTGAAAAAAACATGTAAAGGGCAGATGATAACCGCGAGCAGAGCCTGCTTCCTTTCCCCAGGGGGTCAAGCCAGGAGAGAGTATCTGACACTCGTCGGAGAGGATACAGGGGATACAGGACACGTCGGAGAGACATCCCTTCAGCCCTCAGAATGTTCCAGAGGATGAGCTTGCAATGTTGATTTTTGAATAACTGCAGAAAGATGATTGCCAAGGTCTTGTTTTCCTTTTCAGAGGCAGCTAGACAAACTAAAGAGCGTGTTTGAGCCTAGGTGAGTACTGTCACCCTTGAACAATGCGGGGGTAGGGGCGCCAGCTTCCAGCGCAATCAAAAATCCACACAGAACTTCTGACTCCCCGGACACTTAACTATTAATAGCTTACTGTTGACCGGAAGCCTTGCCAAGAACCTCAGACAAAAAACACACATATTTTGTATGTTACATGTATTATGCACTGTATTCCTATAATAACGTAAGCTAGGGAGAAGAAAATGTTATGATAAAATCATAAGGAAGAAAAAATATATTTATAGTACTGGACTGTAAGAAATCCACAAGGGGTGCCTGGGTGGCTCAGTCGATTGAGCGTCTGACTTCGGCTCTGGTCATGATCTCATGGTTGGTGAGTTCACCCCGCATCGGGCTTGCTGCTGTCAGCGTGGACCCCACTTTGGATCCTCTGTCCGCCCCCCCTCTGCCCCTCCCCTGCTTGTGCTCTCCCCAAAAGAAATAAATGCTTAAAAATAAATAAATAAAAAATCCACATACAGGTGGACTTGTGCAGCTAACACCCGAATTGTTCAAGGATCAACTATATTGCGAATCCTTCACTGAAGGGGAGGGGAGGTCTTCGGAAGGGATCTATAGTGAGTGGTGGGCGGTCAGCCAAACAGTGGGGGGCGAAGGCTCACCTTTACACTGGTGTTGACACCGCCCCCTTCTCTTTAGGAGCTGTTTCAGTCACTTAACAAGGAAGACATTGGAAAACCCATTTAGCGCTGGGGCAAATCAACTGCTCTCCAACGTGTTTGCTAAAAAGCTTACGTATACTCTGAAAAATAGTCATGTCTACTAAGAACAAGATCCATCTTGAGAAGATGATGATAAAGGTAGAGATCAAAACACACACACTTAGACCTTCATCCCCTGCAGGGTCTCAGGCACATAGCAGAAGGAGGGCCGAGTCTGCGGTCTGGCCCTCCACGTTCTGGTGTCTACTCGCTACCCCTCTCAAAGAGGAGCACATTTCTTTAACATCTTTCCCCCAAAAAGATTATGAGGAAGATTGTATACCTACAGTTTAGAATTCACAATTTATTATTATTATTTTTTAACATTTGTTTAGTATTATTAACATTTGTTTATTTTTTTTGAAAGAGAGCACGAGTTGGGGAGAGATAGTGAGGGAGACACAGAATCCGAAGCAGGCTCCAGGCTCTGAGCCATCAGCACAGAACCCGACGCAGGGCTTCCACAAACCGTGAGATCATGACCTGAGTCCAAGTCAGATGCTTAACCGACTGAGCCATCCAGGCACCCCTAGAACTCACAGGTTAAAGTGCCCCTAAAATTTCTACATGTTTGGCTTTCTGTAGGAAATTGAAAAAAAATGTAAACACACCTAGAGCACATTCAAAGGGTTCCCTCAATTTGTTAAGAATTACACGATGGACCTTCTGGACTGATTAATTAGTGGCAAGACTGGGCCCTGTGGCCAAACAAACGTTCCCTGGGAGGAGTCCCCTCCCATTCCAGAAGTGTGGAAGGCAGACAGAGGACCTGCACTTGGTGTCAGAGGCTTGGCTTCACCCCTTCTGGAACGTCAGCAAATCCCCAGCCCCGTGTGAACCTCAGCTGAGCCACACCTGACTCATAGCTGAGACCCAAAGACCACCAGCTGAGTGAAAACAGTTTACATCCGGTCAGCCAAGGGGACAGAAGCCTCCTTTTGTACCTCCACGCACCGGTCACAAGGGCCTAGCAGCTTGGCAGCCTGAGGGGCCTGTGAGCACCAGCCCGGCCCAGACTCCCCGTGGATCCTGCCCAATCTGGGGCGCCTGGCTAGGGCAGGCCAGTGCCGTATTTTCTTCCAACCACTGCGATCAGTTAGATCGCCTTTCCTGGGATGGCATCAAAACCCCTCTAAAGTTGCTCCGTTTGCGTCCCCGTGATGGGCCAGGCTCTGGAGGTGGGGGAGGTGGATCAAACGCAGCCCAGGCCCTCCAGTGCTTTACAGTTTAGTTCAAGACACAGGACTCACACCGGGGAAGCAACAGAAAAACAGTTCGGGGGTGAAGGAGTTGGCTTCACAGAGGAGCACGGAGATGGACCTAAAGTATGGGTAGACGTGACAGGAAGGGCATTTTCGGCGAAGCCCCGGTGGCGTGGGAGAGGCCAGAGGGCGCGGGACCTCCAAGTGGCCCAGGCCGGCTAGAGGGAAGGCGGGTGCAGGGGAAGGGGGAGGGACGGTGTGACTATTAACAATCACGACGATAAAGCCATCGCCAATACCTACTGACCTGTCCCGCACGCCGGGCGCCGCTCCAAGCGTGGTCAGGGGCGACCCCACCCAAGCACTGTGAGCAGGAGCGAGGCAAGACCGGCATGGGGAACACGCAGAGGCGTGCACGAGAGCAGCCTAAGGAGAAAGGTCCCCAGACGATGACCGGCCCCCTCGGGGTTGCTCTAGTTTGGGCAAGAACGGCGTAGAATGGTTCCTCGTCTTGGGTACGTGGGGAATCACGAAAGCAGAAAGCGAGTGGGCGAATTGGGTAGCTCGGGACCAGTTTGCTTCTGAGCGAGTCACAAAGCGGTCGGCAGAGAATCTGCAGCAACCCTGCCTCTCTCGTCCTCCTGGAGAACCGCGAGTTCTGGCCTTCGTGACTCGGGAATGAGCTCAGAGGGGAACGGTCTCCTGACGGGGCACGGAAGGCGACGCACCTGTGCGAGAGGATGATCTTCTTCATGTTGTCCGCCATGAGGAAGTTGTAGAAGCGCCGGCACTGGTCCCACTGCATGAAGGTCTCCTGGGCCCTGAAAAAACCACGGGGGGAGTGAGAGACCGCGCCCTGGAAGACGCGCTGGAGGATGTGCTGCCGGGAGGCCTTGCAGGGACCCGCTAGCGGCACGCGCTGGGGCCCCGAGAAGGTGCTCACGGCACCTGTCCCTGGAGGAGGAGGGCACTGGCTCCCGCCCCAGAACACGGGTCTTTGCGGGGTGGTCTCCAGCTCTCCGCAGGGGAGCCGCAGGGCTGAATGCAAGGCCCCAGCGGGGAAGCTCTCTGGGGGCACAGGCTTTGTGGGTGGCAGTCCCGACACCCCCTTGCGGCACAGTGGCCTTTCTCAGGACCTGTCAGTACTGGCATTTGAACACGTCCATTCGGCTTCCCACCTGGCCAGACGGTTTTTCTGGCTTAGTGAACGAGTACGTAAGGTGGGGGTGTGGAGAGGCACAGTGCAGGGAAAAACTTAAAAGAACTTCTCGGTCGCTGTTTGAGAGGCAAAGGGAAAGCATACAAGGGTGGGCTTCCTATTGATTAGCCTTAGAATGTTTAAGGGGCAAGGAAACGGAAGAAGACGACGGGCGACCCACCCTCCCTGGGCGCGGCTGCGGCGGCTGGTTCTGAAGTCTTTTCCCCCCTCAGGCTACTATGCACCGGTAGCATGACTAGGCCTACCTGACCTGAGGGCCACCGCCTGAGCCCCAGCAGTAAAAGGCAGGTAGTATTGTCCCCACTCTAGATTAGGAGACCACCACGCACTCAGGTCAAGGGAAAGTGCGGCCTTCTCTGCGCACCTGCGCAGATTTCCTCGGCCACACGACAGGTGAGCAAACACCAGTGTGCTAATTCCCACCGCCTGGCTCGGCCCTCCCTGCTCAGTGCTCTCTTCCCTGGGTGTGAACCCAAACATCACCGGGTCCATGCTAACTCCCACCTTGCAGACGTCTGGGTCTCGAGGCCTGCTTCCACTCTGGGGGTGAACCGGGTGTCACCACTCCTACGCGGGGTCCATCGGTTTCCTATCCCAGACGGCCAAAGAGGGGACGGGGTGGTTCATAGGTTTTTTTTTTTTTTTTTTTTTTAATCCAGAAGAGTTTATAAAAGTTATTTCCCCCCAAGGCTGCCACCCTTCAATTTTGGAACGGCAAACATTTCCCATAATACCGTGGTTAAAAAGTAAGAGGTAGCGGGAGGTTAAAAGCAGAAGGGTTTGTGGCTTTAATGGTGTGTGACATGCTCATAAAACGTGGGCTGAAGTTCACATAAACCGTGGGAAAGCTAACACTGCCTTCAAAGGTCAAAAGGCCATTCTATAAATGCACGGGGGGCTCCCCAAATGCCGCAGACACAGAAAGGATAGGCCAGATCACTGTGGGTGGGACCCCACAGTGGGTGGGGTCCCCAGGGATCTGGACACTTGCCTCTTGGTCTGAGCGAGGAGGAAGGAGGGAAGTCACCCAATCCATGAGCCAGAATCTGCTTCCTCCGCTGGCATCCCCTCCTCTGACCTTGGACCCAGGCTGCCCCCTCCTCAGAGAGCAGACAGTCTCGTTATCCCAGCTTTCTCTTGCCTTTGTCCGTTTCTTCCTTTGCTGCCTTCGTAACTGCTTTGGTTAGCACGTCCTTCATATTAGAGGGAACGCATAAGGCAGGAAGTGGGGAGGTGCTGACCATAAACATTAACACCTGAACGACAGCACTGCGGAGGCTCTCTTGACTGAAGATCACAGGCACCACTCACTGAGAGGCTCTGGGGGACGCACAGGGGCCCTGGGCTCGAGGAGGACAGGGAATAAGGATGCTGGAACCATCTCCCTCCATCAATGCTGGCTGACGCTGATTCCCAGCATCTCTGCTTTACTGCTCAGCATACACAGGGACTGTCTTTCACCACCTTTGTGTATAAAATTAAGGGACTGGCACTTAATTTTATACTGGTTGAATAAAACACAATCAAGGGCAATGTGTTATAAATGCATTCATTCCATATATTTAAAAAAAATTTTTTTTTTCAACGTTTATTTATTTTTGGGACAGAGAGAGACGGAGCATGAACGGGGGAGGGGCAGAGAGAGAGGGAGACACAGAATCGGAAACAGGCTCCAGGCTCTGAGCCATCAGCCCAGAGCCTGACGCGGGGCTCGAACTCACGGACCGCGAGATCGTGACCTGGCTGAAGTCGGACGCTTAACCGACTGCGCCACCCAGGCGCCCCTCCATATATTTTTTAAAAGGCCTCATTTCTTCAATCCCAACAACAACAACATGTGGAGGGAAATCCGAGAGGAGAACCTATAGACTAAAAGAAACTTCCGAGACAGATCAACAAATGCCACGCGTAGGCATTACGTGGATCCTAATCAAACGAGCCAACTATTAAAAACCTTCTGGGGAGCCTGGGTGGCGCAGTCGGTTGGGCGTCCGACTTCAGCCAGGTCACGATCTCGCGGTCCGGGAGTTCGAGCCCCGCGTCGGGCTCTGGGCTGATGATGGCTCAGAGCCTGGAGCCTGTTTCCGATTCTGTGTCTCCCTCTCTCTCTGACCCTCCCCCGTTCATGCTCTGTCTCTCTCTGTCCCAAAAATAAATAAACGTTGAAAAAAAAATTAAAAAAAAAATGAAGCTAATTTCTGTATATCAAATCCCATTTGTCCACTGACTCACACTATCTTTAAAAAAAAAAAAAAAAAAAAAAAACCTTCTGTGAGATAATCAGGGAAATCTCAACGCTGAGTAGAAATGGGATATTAGGGAATCATTCATTTCTTGGCATGATAATGGTACTGTGGCTACATAAGAAAAAGTTCTTAGAGTCTTTCAGTGCAAACTAGTAAAGTATTTTCAGATGAAATGATATGATGCCTGGGATTTGCTTTGAAATAATCAGCTTCTGGGGTAGCAGGGGGTGCCTGAGCTGTGGAGGAACGAGAGTGGCTGTGAGCTAGGCATTGCTTAAGTGGGTGATGGGTACCCGGGAATTCAAGATCTTACTCTTTTTTACTTTATATGTGCCTAAAATTTTCCATCGTAATGAAGGAGGAAGAAGAAAAAGAAAATAGACAATTATTTTAGATTACGAGCTACTGAAAATTATTTGCCCTGCTGAGGAGATCAAAGTTCAAAGAGATACAGAGAAAAGTCGAAGTTAGTCTTAACCGGGTAACTGTGAGCCTCAACAATCATTCTCAGGGACGGCAAAGAGACCGGTGGGTCGTGTGGAGCACAGCGCAGTTCCCATTGAGGCCGAACTCCCATTTTGCTGCCCTGTTTTTGCAGCGAGAGGAGGCAGGAGGCAGGAGGCAGGAGCAGGTGGTGTGGCAGATGGGCCGGGGGCCTTGGGGCGGGCGGCGGCATGAAGGTCTCACGAGACGTCCAGGCCACCCGGCTGGTGAGAGTCGGAGCAGGGACCTGAATACCGCCCATCCGACCCCACCACATAGGTCACCAGACTCTGCAAAACCACTTCACCTCACCAAGCCTCATCTGACAGATCAGGGGCTTGAATGAGAGAATCCATTTCATACTGATTGCTCTATGGCTGAGGTAGCTAGACAGCTTTATCACAGGCCCGACAGAGGACTTTAGTGGTGTTTCGCTGCTCCTGTTAATGGTCGATGTGGTGAGTGGAGAGCTGGCCAGCTGGTGGTGGTAAGGGGTCTGGATTCTGGCCCTGGCTGAGGAGACCTGGGGGGCGGGCAGGCTCCTGAGAAAGATGCGGCGTGTATCTCCTAAGGACGGGACAGACGTCTGCCTGGAAACCAAGGCGAATGGATCAGGAGGGAAGAGAACACTCAGCTGAAACCCTGACAACATGGCGGACTGACTGCCAGCAAATGGGGAAGGACAGGGAAGGACAGACTGTTGCGGTCTTGGGTAGTGACAGGCCCCCGGGCGGGCCACACACACAGGGTGAACGAAACTCAGAGGAGAGCAAGCAAGGTTTCACGGGCATCAGCAGGACTTGCTGACATGGGACCAGGACTGGAAGGAACCCTGTGGAGGCCCCTGGGTGGCTCTGAGGGAAACTTCCAGCAAGAGAAGCAGAAGAGTGCTCTCCGCAAGAAAACACATTCCTGGGTTGAGCCCAAGGTCCAAGGTGGAAAAATATGAACAGAACATTTGGGTGACATCTGGCAGACGTTGTTTGAAGCAAGCCACAAATTGGGCACCAAAGACAGGGGACTTCGGCTCTCCAGACAATGAATGAACCCCTTTACTTGTCCAAACAGCAGAACCTCTGTGTTCTTCTTTTAAAAATATTTGTTATTTTTAAGAGGGAGAGAGGGAGAGAGAGAATCTCAAGCAGGTTCTGTGCTGTCAGTGCAGAGCCTGACACGGGGCTTGAACCTATGAACCATGAGACCATGACCTGAGCCGAAACCAAGAGCTGGGTGCTCAACTGACTGAGCCACCCTGGCGCCTCCAAACCTCCATGTTCTTGGCTTGTCTCTAGATGGCTACGTTCTCTACGAGAGAGAGGGGACAGCAGGATGGGCTCCCTGGGCTGAGCCACCAGGAGAGTCTGGCCACCGAGGGCACAAGAGAGATGTGTCATAATGAACAGTCAGGAGAAGGCTCTGAATCCTCCAGGAAGGCAGGTTTCATCCACTTCAGAAAGAACCAGGATGACTCTGCCGGGGCTGATGCCTCCCGAGAGTCACAAAGCTATTCTGTCATCGAGACTGCAAATGAGAAGCAGAGTACCTCCCAAAGCAGCAGGCTTCACCGGGACATGTGTGGATTTTGAAAGAACTTTATCCATCCATCTGTCCACCTACCTTTTATCAAAACAAACAAAGTTCTTTTAAAATGCCTTTGTTTCTGATCACTGTAATGTTAAATAATAAGATATTTTCTGCACTGGTTTCCCAGCCACCTGCTGGTGAGCGGTTTCTATCGGAACAGTTATGAGAGTTTTAAAAGGTGTTGTGGGTGGGGTGCCTGCTCAGTCGGTTAAGCATCCGACGGCGGCTCAAGTCATGATCTCGTGGTTTGTGCGTTTGAGCCCCGCGTCCGGCTCTGGGCTGACAGCTCAGAGCCTGGAGCCTGCTTTGGATTCTGTGTCTCCCTTTCTCTCTGTCCTTCCCTCCCTCATGTTCTCTATTCTCTCTCTGTCTCTCAAAAATAAGCAAACATTAAAAAAATATTAAAAAAATAAAAATAAAAGGTTGTGGAAGAAGACGGATTTTTAGATCACTCAGAAGAGGATCCAAAGGAAACAGGCATCCACAGTCACGTTCAGGGCAATCCACCGGGGCAGGGAGGAGCAGAGCCAGGCACTTCACGCTGCTGGGGGGCTCTGCTCAGAGAAAGCTCAACCTCCCAACTCAGAGTTTGCAAAACGAGTGGACTAAGCACTGATTAAAAGGAACTGAAGTCGGAAGAGAATGAGCTGGGGGAAAGCACGCACCTAACGCCCAAAGGAATTCAAGTCTCCCGGCTCAAGTAAATTATATCTCAGAGTGCTGAGACCCTGCGAGGGCGGCCAAACATCTTTTCTGTGGTCTTCCAGAAAACATGGAGGATGTGAATGAGACGCAGGTTCTGTGAACCTGGGCACGCGTGACCCTAACATTCCAAAAAGGGACAACAAGGCAGGCGTGCTACAAATGAAGACGTGGACGTAGGCAATATTACAACATACCTTGAACGTAATGTGCTAAAGAAACTTTAAAATCAAACCATGTTAAGCATCTCCTGGCATGTTATCACACCAGTGTAAGAAAACTGTTTTTCTCTGGGGAGGGGAGTTTCTCTTCCAAGTTTTGCCCATCTACAATCTTTTATTTTTTTCTTTTTAAAAATTTAATCATGGTGGTAAAAAAAAAACCACATACCATAAAATTTACCTCCTTAACCATTTTTAAGTACACAGTCCAGTAGCGTTAAGCATATTCACAGTGATGTGTCATAAATCTCCAGAATTTGTCCGTCTTGTGAATCTGGAAGTTTATATCCGTTAAACTAGGACTTCCCATTTCCACCATTCTACTTATTTTTACATAGTTGCGCTCCTCATTACTTTTTTCATGTTTATTTATTTTTGAGACACACAGTGAGAGGGAGAGAGAGGGAGAGGGGGAGGGGCAGAGAGAGAGTTGGAGAGAGAGAATCCCAAGCAGGCTCCACACTGTCAGCACAGAACCCGATGTATCCTCACTACTTTAAATATACACGTTCTTTTATGTTACACATTTTCTTGATTTTTAAATGTAAAATCTCCCTTGTTTTCCACTGTGATTTGTGGATATTTTATGACTATTCCTCCTGCTGGACAGGTGCCGGTTATCTCTAGCTTGGCCCTGCAAGACAGTCGTACTGTCCTGGGGGCAAAACCAAACAGCCTTGAACGGTGTGGCCTCTGGGAGGAAGGACGGTGGAGCATCTGGTCCGGAGAGACCCAGGCAAGAGGGCTTCTGGCTGGCAGCTGGTTCGGGGGACAGGGCTGACCTGCGGAGAGGTCATCACCTCTAGCTAGTTCAGCTTGAGAGTGCAAGCGAAAGAAAACCAGCTCTGCACTGGGACGTGGGCCCAGAATCCTTCATTCCAGCCAGCGGGGTTTTGGGGTAGGGTGGGGCACGGAGCTCGGACAAGGGTAGGGACTGCCAGTCCCCTCTCTGCCTCATCAGACTATTTGCCCTGAGGATGTCCTTTTATAGGAACAGGATTACTACGCGAAAGGGTCTGTCACCCTCATTTTTCTGAGAGGAAAGAATTAGCAATAAAGAATAAACAAAAACCCCCAAGACACTAAGGGCAAGCCATCTGGTCAGCTTCACACCCCAGTGGTGGAAAAGCCAAGCATTCTTCCAGGCTGGAGTTCTGCCCACAGAGCTTCGTCTAAACTTAGCAGATTCTCCCCCCATGCTTGGCCCTGATGCAAAATTACTGATTGTTAAAACCGGCATACAGTTCTTGCACTATAAACACAGATCCGATGAAGGGACAAGTCTATAGAGGGACTTTATGAATGACAGCCCTTGCTTTTGTCATAGACGCAGCCATAGTCTGGGGTTTGCCCACGCAGAGCAAACGAGAGAATATATACGCCATTTGGCTGGAAAGTGATGTCTGGTGTTCTCTGCGGCAGGGAAGCTTGCGGAAAGCACCGTGCTGAGACCCAGCGGTGCTCACACGCTCCCCCAGCCAGGAGCCGACCGACACGGAGACCTGGGAACTTGTCTGTTGTCCTTTAAGGGCCCCCCCCCCCCACCTGGACCCTGTGCCTACCCTCACCTCCTTCCAAGAGCCCTCCCCTCTGGCCTCCTCGCTTGACTGGGGACTTCCTGGGCACCCAGATGCCTAGTGTGGAATCTATTAGTGACGCGTATCGGTTGGTTTGCTGCTTTGTAAACATCCTTCTACTGTCGAGAACTGCCGTGAGGTCCTCAGACACAGGCTGTCTCTCATCCCTCAACTGCAATGACACGCCTGGATTCGAATCATATTATTACCGGCAGATTCTGCAATGCCAGATTGTTGAGGGCTCCCTTAGGAACGAAGACACGATTTGATCGGAAACCAGCCCCCTAAAAAGGCTTTCCTTCCCTTTTCTTTAAGCTCCATGAGGGCAGGAAATTTTTCCGCCTTGCTCCCGGCTGCGTCCCTGTTACCTAGAAGGGTGTCTTGGCCGAAGGAACCAAACGAATCAAGGAACGAATTAACCTGCACGTAAGCTTCTGGCCCCGCCACTCCTGGCCGATCGCCACTCACTGCACGAACTTAGAATCAAGAGTCTTTGCAGGAACGTTTCCAACGACTAATTCAACCAGAGTTGCACTCAGTCTGACCGCACACGTTTCCGGGACTGGCTGGCAGCTGCTTGCGCTGAGGGAACTACGCGAAGTCTACGAGACGGCAGGCATTTCGGGTTCTTGTATCCTGCTCTCGGGTGGTTCGGCACATCCTAGATGAGCTTCTCTGGCGGCAGCTAGGCTTTGCGAACTATGGCAAGCGGGCACGGCTGCTGGCCTGGGGTTGGCTCTGGCTACGGGGCTGGTGCGCTACCGGGGTGAGAAGCCGGCGGGAGGGGACGGGTCACTGGCAAGCGGTTCTCTAGGCTCAACTAGGAGAGATTTACCGGCAGCACGGACTCCCGTGGGGCCCCGGCAGAGGCAGACGGGCCCTCCCTGCTCCACCTCGGCGTAAAGGAAGCGTGGCTGCCATCGTCCCAGTGCCGCAAAGGCTCATCGCCCTCAAGCCTTGGCAGGAAAAAAAGGTGACACTGGTTTTGAGTAAGGCACTGTCCTTCGGGGAGTAGATTTCATTAAAACGTTGAGGGCACCCGAGCCCAGGGCGGCGCCCGCACACACAGGGCGATGGGGTCCCCCCTGACCTGCCACCACTTCCAGTGTGTACGTAGGGCCACAGGATCGTGGCCCTAGTGTGGGTTCTCTGTGCTCCCGAGGATGAAGTTGCCTCTTGGTCTCCTTACTGTACGAGGTTGATGTGATAATGAGTAAGTATGAGTGTGAAGATCTCTGAGGTCTCAAAGGAAGGTGGTGTAGACTGTCTGCCAAATGTACGGCACCTCACAGAGTCTAAACTTAGCAGATTTTAAGCTCCCTTCGCGTGAGGGCAAACCCCTTAGTTCACCAACCGCACGGATCATATGCTCTTGCCAACAGCAGATGGCGCTGCTGCAGCAAAAGGAAAAGAAGCTGCGGTCGTTTAAGATCTTGTGTCTTGGTGAAAAAAAAAAAAAGAAAGAAAAAAGAAAACAAACTTGTCCTACATCCTCCCACTTATCAAATGCTGTGCTCTCTGGACACAAAGTCCGTGCTCAGAGCACTGGGTTTAGGAAGGGACTCTGGTGATTCCAATCTTACAGGTGATAGAAGGCTTGCTGAAAACCGGACCATCTGTCAGGCGAGAGCAGGCAGGGTCCTCGTGTCAGGACCCGTTCCCCTGAATCCTGTGGTAGGGACCTTACTCTCTCAGCGACTTGGTTAACTCCGGTTACATAACAGCTATGAATTGGGAACTGGATATTTCTAGCCAAGATCAAGGGACGTGTCCCTTCAGCTGGCTCTCTGGAGCACAGAGGGCAGTGAATGGGAGGATTCCTGGCAGGAGGATGAGGGGTATCCAGTATCATCACTTCGGCCCATGATACTAGAGCTGGAGGGGCCGCTGAGGTCCCCAGGCCCAGTGGCTGCTAAATGTGGCTAAATATCAGAAGTCACTCGTGGAATGTGTCCAAATGCAGATTCCTGGCCTCATGCCCCAGATTCTGGAGCCCAAATCTCCAGGGCTGGGACCCAAGAAACTGGATATATTTCTAAGATGGTCCCCCGAGGGGTTCTTAATGCAGTGAAACTGTCACCAGTTCACCAGACTGGTCTTTGTGACCCACTAGCGTTACCTTCTTGTCCCACCATGAACGATGGTCATTATTGGTCACTGGCGGACTCTCTACGTCCCTGTCCTGCACACGTGTGCACTCCTCTGACCCTCACAGCGGCACTACGAGGTAGGTACAATTTATTAGTATTGTCTCCCCACCGTGCAGGCGAGGAAAACTAGAACCCAGGCCTCGGCCCTAGAACTCAGGAACGGTTCCGTCAGGGATGTTTTTCAAGTCTTCTTTCGGGCCCATTTAAATCCTCCTTTTTGGCCAGCTTTACGCCTCATGGGCAGAGGCTGAATTCTAGGCTTGCATTTGCCCTTTGGCTGTGCCGGCTTCAAATTCCAGTTAACATGTATCTTTGGAAACAACAGACAGCCTCTATCCATCAGCAAATGCCGAAACAGGTTTAAGCAGCATTTTGAGAGGTAACGGGAGGCCAAAAGGAAGGAATCATTTGTTAACTATAAGGACTGTTTGGTATTAGGTCGGATCAATGACGGAGACTTTTTTTACTTTCTTGTGCAATACTGGATTTCCTCAAGAGATCTTTAATAATCGGTCATACCCATGCGTTATACAAAAGCCATTATCATGTAGAGTGAGTACGGGAAAAATGTGAATGCATTTGAAGAGTCTGGAGAAGTGTGCGTGAATGAATGAGCGTGTGTGTCTGCTGGCTCTCGGGAGATCTGGGGCAGCACTGATCTTGAGGGGGAGTCAGAGCAGATGATAATGCGCTCCTAGGGCTCATCCTGTGGGGCTCTGTGGGCAGGAGACTAAGGGGTAAGATAAACCTTTATCTAGCAGGTCGTCTCCCTTGTGGTGATGTCTGGGATGCCGAACGGAGACTAGTATTTGAAGGTGAGGGCGCAGATTCACCGGTTTCTACAGATCCTTCCCCATGTCTTTCGAGACTCAACTCTTCTGTAGGCAGGAAGGATCTGGGGTCATAAGACCCCGCTCCCAGATTCTGGGTTACCCGTCTCGTGTTCTTTGGTAAACCCACAGTTCTTACAAAACTTCTGCAGCACGAACAGATAAAATCACCTCGCAGAGACTCCACAGGGAAACCGCGGCCTATTCAGTTACAGATCTGATTGCCGAGTACAGCTGCGGATCGGGCTTAAGGAGTCTGGTAAGACAACTCCCATGTGTGATGTGGAAGCAAACCAAGGTGCCTCCAAGGCCCAGACACTTCCACGGTCCCTCTGGTCTTCCCCGGCCAGCGCTGGAGCACTGACTGGGGCACCTCAATGAGCGGAGCGCAAACCAAAGACCCCGACGGGGGAGAGAGGCAGGCAGAAGCAGGCGGGGAGGCCACTCACCTCAGCGCGCTGTACCCCTGGCACACGCTGACACAGCACAGGACCTTCTCTTGGTTGGCCTGAGTCTCCCCCAGGTATTTACACACGATGTTACCGCCCAGGCTGAAGCCCACGACGACCAGCTGGGTCTGGGGATAGGTCTTCTTGATGTAGTTTACCATGGCTCCAAATTCCCAGGTACAGCCTGTGGGCAGAGAGGGAAGGCCACTCCATCACTGTAGGCGCAACAAAGACTGGAAAAAACGTGAGCTGGAGGGTTACTAAATGGGTGCTAAGATAGTAACAGAGAGAGCGGGGTGTGTGTGTGTGTGTGTGTGTGTGTGTGTGTTCAGAGAGAGAGAGAGAGAGAGACAGATATACAGACAGACAATTCTCTTGGGCTACCTGGAGAGAAGTTTCCAGATGCTCCTCAGTAGGGAGGAGACGCGGTCTTAGTAGGGCCCATGAGGAGAGGTATAGACAGATGTATCAGACGTGCAATGCTCTTTGAAGGTGGGTTGTGGAAAAACCTTCTAGATGCACATGGAAATCAAAACAGATATTCATGGGGCACCTAGGTGGCTCAGTCGGTTGGGCGTCCAACTCTTGATTTCAGCTCAGGTCTTGATCCCAGGGTCAGGGGACCAAGCCCTGCGTCGGGGTCCGTGCTCAGCATGGAACCTGCTTAAGATTCTCTCTCCCTCTCCCTCTGCCCCTCCACCACTCGTACTCTCTCTCTCAAAAGTAGAAATAAATAATAATAAATACATAAATAAAACAGGTATTCAGGGCGTGCGTGAGCACATTTGTTCGCACACAGACATACATGAAAGCAAGAGCAAAACCCTTTGGGATTAGCTTCTCAGGCTCCAAAACACGACTCTATACCCATGTGTACAATGACTCATGGTGTTAAGAAAAGTACCAAGTGTATGTTATTACAGGATCTTCTTGTCAGCCTGGGGGAAGGACGGAAAGACAAATTCAGTCCAGCGGGACGGCCAGGATGCTCTATAGAATAAGGATAAAATGTTTTTGGTGGCATAAGGACAGAGCGCCGAGGGAGACGGACGCATTCAGAAGGACACAGAGGAGACCTCTGCACGGAGGCGGCCTTGTTTGCCCAGGAGGGATGGTCTCAGCTGGCTCCACGGGGAAGCCTGCGAAGCTGTGTTCTGCCTCAGCAGCTTTGCTAAGAGGAGGAGGGTAGTGCCCTACGTGGGTGGAGGGGTTTGTCACATCCTTCTAAGACCCAGCCCCAGGCTCTTCGGGGAGCCGACTTAAAATGAAACCTAACAGGGAAAGAGGGATGTTGGCAAGACGCGTGCACACGACACACGGCGTGAGGAGACCGTGGGTTGATCACGGAAACACGGGGCGCCTGGGGGGCTCTGTCGCTTAAGCATCTGACTCTTGGTTTCGGCTCAGGTCATGATCTGACAGTTCGTGACTTCGAGCCCCACACTGGGCTCTGTGCTGACAGTGTGGAGCCTGCTTGGGACTCTCTCTCTCCCTCTCTGCCCCGCCCCTGCTGGCTTGTGTTCTGTCTCAGAATAAATAAATAAACTTAAAAAAAAATTTATAATGGAAACACGAGCGGTTGACCTCGGCACCAGCTCAGAGGTTTTGACACCCCCAATGAGGGCTAAACAGCTTCTTCCCTAACCAGCAGGCCGTGGGCCAAGCGCCTCTCACGGAGGGATGCGGCCCAAGCCAGTCCAGCACAGCCCGTGCAGGGGTTCTCAAACTACGATGTGTATAGAATCGCCTGGAGAGAGAGGCCGTTAGGAATGGGCATCCGTGGGCTTCGCCCCCAGAGAAGCTGACTCAGTAAAATGAGGGCCAGGCCCAGGAACCTGCATTACAATTTTTTCGGAATAGGTAAAACATGCACCTGGAACAAAATTTAAATAGCGTTAGAGATGTGGTCACAGGTAACTTCTAATATTCTCTTTAAAAATATCAGTGGTGGGGCGCCTGGGTGGCTCAGTCGGTTAAGCGGCCGACTTCGGCTCAGGTCATGATCTCACGGTCCGTGAGTTCGAGCCCCGCATCGGGCTCTGTGCTGACAGCTCAGAGCCTGGAGCCTGTTTCAGATTCTGTGTCTCCCTCGCTCTCTGCCCCTCCCCCGTTCATGCTCTGTCTCTCTCTGTCCCAAAAATAAATAAACATTAAAAAAAAATATCAGTGGTAACATACAGATTATTTAGTAACCTTGTGTACTGTTTCTTTTTTTAAACAATATATATGTCTTGGAAACCACTGTTTAACAATACACAGAAAGCCACCCTAATTTTTTTTTAAGTAATCTCTGCACCCAACATGGGGCTCACACTCATCATCCCAAGATCAAGAGTCAGACGCTCCACTGACTGAGTCAGCCAGGAGCCCCTGCCCTATTCTTTGTTATTTTTATTTAATGAGGCATAACATAATACTCAGGAAAGTGCACAATGAATTTGTACATGCTTACACCCATGTAAACATTGCCCAAACCATTTCAGCCATTGTTTAAATTACTTTAAACAAGGGGCGCCTGGGTGGCTCAGTCGGTTGAGCGTCCAGCTTCGGCTCAGGTCATGATCTCACCGTTTGTGAGTTCGAGCCCCGCGTCAGGCTCTGTGCTGACAGCTCGGAGCCTGGGGCCTGCTTCGGATTCTGTGTCTCCCTCTCTCTCTGCCCTTCCCCCATTCACACGCTGTCTCTGTGTCTCTCAAAAATGAATAAACATTAAAAAAAAATTTTTTTTTTAAATTACTTTTTTTTTAATTTTTTTTTTTCAACGTTTATTTATTTTTGGGACAGAGAGAGACAGAGCACGAACGGGGGAGGGGCAGAGAGAGAGGGAGACACAGAATCGGAAACAGGCTCCAGGCTCTGAGCCATCAGCCCAGAGCCTGACGCGGGGCTTGAACTCACAGACCGCGAGATCGTGACCTGGCTGAAGTCGGACGCTTAACCAACTGCGCCACCCAGGAGCCCCTAAATTACTTTAAACAAGTAATTGTAACTTAAGACTTGAAAAGGCCAATCTAGGTTTCTAGATTTTCTCCAAAGCTTCGATGTGATGGCGTCGATCTGATGGCACATTAGAATCACCCAGGGATCGGGGCGCCTGGGTGGCGCAGTCGGTTAAGCGTCCGACTTCAGCCAGGTCACGATCTCGCGGTCCGTGAGTTCGAGCCCCGCGTCGGGCTCTGGGCTGATGGCTCAGAGCCTGGAGCCTGTTTCAGATTCTGTGTCTCCCTCTCTCTCTGCCCCTCCCCTGTTCATGCTCTGTCTCTCTCTGTCCCAAAAATAAATAAACGCTGAAAAAAAAAATTTTAAAAAGAATCACCCAGGGATCTTGTAAAACAACACCAATGCTTGGGTCCTCCCCAGACTAATTAAATCAGAGTATCTGGGGGTGGGACCCGGGCATGGGAGGTCTCGCACAAGATCTGTAGGTGCTTCCCAAGTGCAGCCGGGGCTGAGAACCACTGATATAAGGGATAAGGACCTCCGTGGCTCAGACAAATATGAAAAAGCAGATTTAAAAAAAAATTTTTTTTTTAGTATTTATTCAATTTTGAGACAGAGACACAGCATGAACAGGGAAGGGGCAGAGAGAGAGGGAGACACAGAATGTGAAGCAGGCTCCAGGCTCTGAGCTGTCAGCACAGAGCCCGACGTGGGGCTCGAACTCACGAACTGTGAGATCATGACCTGAGGCGAAGTCGGACGCTTAACTGACTGAGCCACCCAGGCGCCCCTGAAAAAGCAGATTTTGAAGCATACTCTCGCTCTGTCTCTGGGCCATTCCTTTTCAGACTTTCCTTTCCCTTCCACTTGCAGGAAGCAACTTTCACGTGTGGAGGCATTGCTCTGCCTTTTGGAAGCTTCTGGAAGCAGGGCTGTCGGCCTGGTAGCAGCTTTCTGCGTATTTCCTCAAAGCCAGGTTTCTACAGGGGGTGAGTCTCTGCTCTACACAGCCAGGCACCTCCTCTAGGTCTGGCAAACGCCAGTCTTTAAAGCACATATCAAGTGCTTTCTGGTAATCTTTCTTATAAAGAGTGAACCAGAAAAGCAGCATCGAGGTTAAATCACTGTGAGATTTAAGCGCTAGTGATAGCCCAGTGGTTCTCAAAGTGTTGTCCCTGGGCCAGCAGCAGCAGCATTGCAGAACTGTTCAAAATGCAACGTCTCGAGATCGTGACCTGAGCCGAAGTCGGACCCTTAACCGACTGAGCCACTCAGGTGCCCCAAAGATTTTAATTTTTTAAAGTTTTATTTATTTATGTAATCCTGCACCCAAGGTGGGGCTCTAACGACCCCGAGATCTAGGGTCACATGCTCCTCTGAGTGAGCCAGCCAGCTGCCCCCTAGGCCTGTCTATCTTTACTCAGGTTGAGACTAATTACCTGAGACCTAGAACAGATGTTCAGATGTCACTGCGGCGGTTACAAAACTCAGATCTGTTACACTACCGAGAAGCAATTACAGCTAATGGTGGAGACACCTCGGGAGCCTCAATTTAATTAAATCCAAATACATCTGATGTGGATGAAGGGCCAGCCCTGCCTAATGCTGGACAAGCTGTTTGGATGTTGTGTGAAAAGCTGCCTTCTCTCCCAGGCAAGGGCACGGTGTCGGCCCAGCTCCAGGCTCTGCCTTCTGGGAGGCGCCGGGTTCTCCTGGGATTTCCACCTGACGACAGTTCCCAAACATCCTCAGGGACTGGGAGCCACTCCCCGGACTGTTCTAAGAGCTACAGGATCTGTTTTTTCATCCCAGGAGGATTTTAATGGGGTTCTATGTATTTAATCCTTGTGGGATTTAGCACTGGTAACAAGATTTAGGTATCTAATCTCGTTGAGCTTTTAAAAGACAGGACGAAACACGAGCCACTAACCTGGCCTTAGAAAGAGGAGTACCACAAGCCATCTGGGAAAGGCAACCTGCCGAGAACAAGAACGACTTTTCTTCAGCCTCACGCCCCTGGAGAAGGACAAAGCTGAGGCCACCCGGCAGCTACTTTCACGGGAGCCATTTCCCAAGCGGCACCAGTGTGACTAAGCTGGCTCAGAGACAGGGATGCAGAGACTCAGGGCTCCTGGTGGATGGAGACTCTGAGTCACCGTCATCTGTATATTCTCCACGCCAGGCCTGGGCCCAGAACGTGGTGGGTGTGCCACAAATGACAGCACCGTAAGGAGGAGGTTTGAATCGTGTGGCACTCGAGCACACACTACTGGCCAGCGTGACCGTGGCGGGGACGGGCAAGAAGTACCTAAATATCTTCCCCGCTAAGTGTAATCCAAGAGAACGATCTGGTCAGGCTAACAACGTGACTCCTGGTGGGCGACCAGCGGCCCCTGTCATTTCTCAGTGTTGTGAAAGCCACTGCAAAGCGGAGTCACTCGGGAGGAAAACATCTGCAGAAATTAGAGTGAGAGCCCTCTCTGCATAGCATGGGAGCTGGCCTTGTCCTTCTCCCTGAAAGATTTTCACGAGTGAGTGCTTTTAGCTCTATTTCCGCAGGTATGTGGTATCTAAAACTATCTTTTCTGTCTGTCTGTCTTCACTTTCTGTCTGAAAGCAAAGTATCCAGATCTGATCCTAGAAGCACAGAGCCCGTCACTGCTTCTCCACAATTCTGCTCTGGGTATTTTCTACCCCCATCACGTTCCCGAACTCTGGGCCCTCAGCCCCATCGCCACGCGCGGTGACTCCCGGCACATGATCTCGCCAGATGGTTTTCCAAGATGTTTGAGCCTCTGCAAATGCACCACCTTCTCTGTCACGTTCTCCCTCCACCCACCTCCTCCTCCCTCCCACCTTTCCGTGTCCTTCTGCCATGGTAACACTCAACGGTTGCAGAGGCCACACAACTCGTGGTGGTCAATCTGGAATCATGAATGTGATCCAAAACTGAGTCCCCATCAATCAAAATGGTACATAGGAGAAGCTTATGGAAACATCTGCACTCATGATCTAATCAAAGGTCTTCAGACAGATTGAGCAGTAAAAACACAATGGAAGTTCCTTAAAAATCACTGTCTGGGCACCTGGGTGGCTCAGTCAGTTGGGCACCTGACTCTTGATTTAGGCTCAGGTCATGATCCCAGGGTCATGGGATCAAGCCCCACATTGGGCTGTGTGCTGAGCATGGAGGCTGTTTGATATTCTCTCTCTCTCTCTCTCTCTCTCTCTCTCAAACAAAACAAAAATCACCGTCTGCACCTCCTTACGACAAGATGGCTTGGAGCCTGGGTGATCTCTACAGTATGCTACAGCAGGGTGGCCGTAGATACTAGTTTGCCTGGGAGAGTCCCGGAGTTGGTCTTTTGTTCTGACATAGTCATTAAGGTCTTCTTGTACTCTCAAAAGTTGGGATGCTAAATCATATGGTCACCCTAGGTACAGGACCTCCCCTGCCTTCTAAGGTTGAAATGCTGCCTTCTAAGCAAGGCAAAGTTTCCTGGCCTTACCTTGTGGTTCCAAAAGATAGTTTAAAAAAAAAAACAACAAAAAAAAACCAACCCAAGAAATCCCAGTATTAATTAAACTCAGTAAGACATTATACAACACCTTCTCCAAGCAACAGAAGACACCTCTTCTCCGCTTGATGTCTGATGCCAGAAATTCAAGGGTTAAGAAGTAAGGGAAGGGCTTGCCTCCATGTTTAAACTCATAGGGAAGGCAATTTAAATCATTTGAGACCATTTGCCGTGCCACAATGGCAGCTCTGTGTTTGGTCAGGGGTGGGTACAAGTTCTCGGGAGGTTCCTGATCCTAAGGATGCAGTCACCTCACAGGGGCCAAAGTCAGGTTGTTTTTATTCCTTTCCCCTGATGCAGAAGTGACTTTAAAAATCCTAAAATTTCTCTCTTATAATCAAGATCAAAGTCATGGTCCCTTTGTCACTTGGCTCAACTTCAAGAGCAATCTGGGAAACAGAGGTCACAAGAACCACACTGGATAATTATGGTTTTTAGTTCATTCCTTGGCTGGTGGACTTGATCCAGTTGTCCTTTGCTCTGACCATGAATCCTGGACGATTGGGATAAGGCATTTAGCCAAACACAGAAAGATGCAGCAAAACGCTTCCTTCTTTTACGGGTCTCCTGCATCATCACCGACAAAAATACTTATATTCCAAACAGTGTCTGGGTTAGGAAATCAATACAGTCGATAAAGAGTAAGCCAACGTGTTCACGGCTATAGTGTTTCAATTAAAGATTAGGCTCTTTAGAATAAATACACTTCGAAAAAATCTTTAAGACTTCTATATCTTCTTGCATTTTCAAGTGTTATTTATCGATCTCACCCACATGCCAGGGCTGTGTCCTAGGTCTGATCCCGTGAAGTATCCGGCTCAGTAAGAAATTTAAAAGACTGATAAATTGCACTCTTGTGGGTCCCACTTGTCATCCTGACACTTTCACATTTTATTTATGGTCAGATCAGCTAATGTCAATTCATTTAATTCATCACAAAAGAAATTTAATATTTTCTAGCTTAACAAACGTATGAACTAGACTGCAACAGGTGGTGAGGAATTTTTTTTTTTTTTAAGAATGAAAATAATTTGGGGCGCCTGGGTGGCTCAGTTAAAGGTCCGACTCTTGATTTCGGCTCAGGTCATGATATCGCGGTTCATGAGATCAAGCTCCACCTTGGTCTCCGTGTGCCGACAGAGCAGAGCCTGCTTGGGATTCTCTCTCTCCTTCTTGCTCTGCCCCTCCCCCCCAAGCCGTACTCTCCCTCTCTAAATAGATAAAAGAAAATGAATGAAAATAACTTTTAAAAGGCTGAAATAGAGCGAGAAGAGCACGAGCTACAATAAAAACACTTTGCCTACAGTGACTCTAAGAGCTGGCTATGCACAGCACCCAGAAGAGCTGAGCTGGAGGCGGTGGCCCCACCCCAGGGCCACCACACCGGGTAAGGCACCAGCTCCGAAGGTTGTGCAGTTAGAAAGGCAGAACGGCATCCTTTGAGATCACCACCGGGGCCGGGCTGTTTCTGTACGCGGAGTCAGAACTTGCACCAGGCTCGAGACAGAAAGAATCTTCTGCTCAACGAGCATAGCTTGTCACACTGGTCTCACATGCAAAAACTGACATGCGGTCAACGGCACGAAGCTGAGGCAGAGGCGAGCTCATTTAAGACTTCCGCCTTTTCTCCTCTAGGTCGGTTCACGGGAAACATACAGACAATAGTCATTGCCACTTACTTACTGGTATTTGCTACACGCTTTTATACTGATGCCAACTTTCTTGACAACCTTTGTGAACCAGGCGTTCAAACCCCCACCTGCTGGGCTCTGAAACACAGGCTCTGTCCTTACGCAGGCATTTCCTGAGCATCTCTCTCTAAGTGATATGCTAGATGCGGGAGATTGATGTCACAACTCACAGGAAAATTGAAAAGCCACATCTGGTCCCTGTCCTTCCACGTTCACTGCTCGGACAGACCGTGGCCCTGTGTTCTTCCCGCCTCATGGTGAGCAGTTCCTCACCAGCCTGGGAGCTCCACGAGGGCTGGTGCCGTGCCCACCACCTGTGTTCTCAGGGACGCTGGCCCCTCGGAAGCCTCTAGATGCTGGATGAACAAAAGAGGGGGGCCCAAACCTTCCAGGCCCTTTGCTGTGGCTCTGAGAAGCCCCTGGATATGCTTTTGCCTTCCACCGAAAGTGTATGTGAGCGGAAATCCTTTCCTCACTCCCCAGCGTACCGGCAGGAGGCGGTCTGTCCCTCGGGCAGGCGATGTGGCTCATTGTTCAGAAACATAAGCTTCCGGACTAGACGGTCTGGGTTGAAAACCCGGACCACCCACTGAGCAGCTCAGTGATCTGGAGCGAGTCACGAAACCTCGCTGGGTTCCTCCTCTGTAAAAGGGGGACGGCTGATTTAATACATCCCATCAAGGGCTTAGGACAGTGCCCGGCACACAGCAGCTGCCCTGTAAGTGACAGCGATTAACACAAACTGTAATGAGCACGGCCACCGCGGCGGGGCAATTTTTAAACACGCAGCTGTCTCCCTGCTCCCGTGCGGCCCTGATGAACCGTATCCTACACAGGATGGGCACGACCACAGAGGCAGTGCTGAGCCGGGGTTGAGAGCCACACGATCCGAAGGCTGCTTCCGTCACTTACTAGCCGTGCGACCCCGAGCCCGTGGAGGACACTAGCACCTCCCTCCAGACGTCAGCGACGGTCAGGAACACGTGCTCGGCGCGCCCCGGCACTCATCAGTGTGACATAAATGGGACCTGCTGTCACTCAGGATTGTCTTCAATGGCTTCAACCTTCAAAGGCAGCGTGAAGGATTCTAAGTCACGAGAACGCCTCAGTATCCATTTAGGAAATTCTCGTGTTCGGGAGAGATCTGTACTTAACAATTTCTAGTCCCATCAGCTCAGATGTCCAATGGCAAGGGACTCTGTTACATGGTCTGGAACGGATTTAGTCTGTCACGTGGGGAAAGGTCTGGTACCGTTTTCTCAGAGACACCTGAGGGGGCGGGGGGGGGGCAGTGAGCTGAGGAGGTAAAACTTCCTCCTGACACCCTCTTTAGATTTTCCTCTGGTCAAGATCAGTATTCACAGTGGCTTGATGGCCCGCCATCTGCTCAAGAGCGGCGCGGCCTGCGCAAGGGAAGGCTCACGTAGCCATCAGGCGCATCTGTTTGAGACGTGGTTTGCCACTCCCGCCCTACAAACTGTCACTTCATGTCCCTCACCTGGGTCCTTGTTCTAGGGCACTTTCTAGGCGCCAAGCAGGATTCTGGGCTTGGGGAATCACACCATGGAGCACAGAGACTGCTGGCCCCCATGGCAGGGATGCTGAGAGGGACGGGATGAGGAGGCGAGGGCAGGCCACAAGGGCTCTCCAAGAAGAGACTAAATGTCGAGACCCAAATGACAAGAAGCCGCCGAGGGAAGACCCGAGAAGGGCCATCCAGAGAGAGCATGGCCAGACCCCCCCATCGGCAGCCCTCCCCCCAGTGCCTGGTGTCAGCATACGCTCTGTAGCTCGTCCTGGGATCCGGAACCCCCTTCACGTCACATCCAGTCCTCCCACCCGCCCGAGGCCGACATGGTGGGGGGCCTATGACAAGCGAAGGGAAGGAGATTTAAAAGAGGCTTAAGACAGCTCTCTGCTTTCTTTGACCTCTTCCACTGAAAAGTAGAGAAAGGAAAGAGAGAACGAGGGGCAGTAATATTTAAAGAAAATAAGTAAAAGGTTTAAGAAATCTATCATCCAACTGCAATGTACAGGGATGGATTTGGCTCCTGAATCAAGCAACTAAAGGGGAAGAAAAACAAAGGAAGAAGCCAGTTGGGGAAAGTGAGGTGCTAATGAGGAATGTGGGTGTTTTAGGGGTGATGGTGGTATGATACGTTATTTTATGAGCCGAACCGTGTTGAAGTTCTAGCCCCCACTGCCTTAGGATGTGACTGTACTTGGAGGAAGGGCCTTTAAAGAAGTAATTAAGTTAAAACGGGGTCATTGGGAGGGGCCCTAATCCAACCTGACCGGTGTCTTTATAAGAAGAGGAGATTAGGACACCGACAGGGGGAGACACGGACATAAATGCACAAGACAAGGAGAAGAACGCATGAGCTCCGAAGAAACCAAGCCTGCCCACACCTTGAACTTGGACTCCCGGCCTCCAGAACGATGAGAAAATAAATGTCTGTAGTTGAGGCCACCCAGACTATGGTATTTGTTATGGTAGTCCTAGCAAACTGAAACAGTTTACAGAGAGTCCGCGTATCTTAGCATCATCCGCTAAAATAGTCCCAGACGGAATGATGGGCTCTCTGGGACCAGCTCCAAAATAATCTTCGAGAGGAAGGAAAGGGCAGGAAGGGGGTGACGGGTGAAACAAGCCTGGCCATAAGTTTAGTAAATTGTTGAGGTCAAATGGTGGGCACAAGGGGTTTATTTGGATTCGTTTTACTATCCTCTCTATTTTGTGTATTCTGACTATCTCTCTAAAAAAAGGTTTTTGAGAAACTGAAGAGGAAACATCTTGTAGGTCGTCCGCCTTTCCGGAAAACTACTGCGATCTAACAAACAATAGGAATTTGCTTCTAAAATTCTAATGAAACAAACTGTAACAGCAACAAATGAAAGGAAAGGGTTAGCTGGCTTTGAGTGACTGTGTGTGTTGGGGGGGTGGGGACTGAGTTCTCCCTGGATGGACCGACTTCACCCCCGGGATCTCCCTTGCTGAGATTCAGCTCGCCAGCCCAGACACGCCATGCTCTGACCCATGTGACCTTGAGGACCTGTTCAAATGCTTTTCCTGGAAGAATCCTTCCTTCTACAACATGACAGCTTGCCTCTGGAGACAGGCTGTTTTCTTTCTTTCTTTCTTTCTTTCTTTCTTTCTTTCTTTCTTTCATTTTCTTTTTTAATGTTTATTTATTTTTGAGAGAGACAGAGACAGAGTGCAAGCGGGGAAGGGGCAGAGAGAGAGGGAGACACAGAATCCGAAGCAGGCTCGAGGCTCCGAGCTGTCAGCACAGGGCCCTATGCGGGGCTCGAACCCATGAACTGTGAGATCATGACCTGAGCCAAAGTCGGACGCTTAAAGGATTGAGCCACCCAGGCGCCCCCAGGCTGGTTTTCCTTTGCTGCTGCCTCACCCATCACACTGCTGTAGGATTGTTTACCAATAGTCCCATCTCTTCCCATGGAACTTTATCTGGGCCACAGACAGGCTGATCCCTCCCTTGCTCGTGTTAACAGATCTTCAAGTATTTGAAAAAAAGAATAAACCAAACATTTAATAAATGGTTACGACATGTCGGGCACTCGGCTGCCTGCTAAGTCCTCAGGAGCCCATGTTTAACTGTAAAATTGGAAGCCCCGTTTTGCTGTTGAAGAATCTGGAACTGAGGTTAGAGAGCCGCTCCAGGCCACAGCAGGCAGCAGCAGGGCCGCTCTGTGACCACGCGGAGCACGGAGCCTACTCTTCTCGGCTCCTTCAGCCCATCTCCCGGCTTGTGTGCGAATGTCTCCTGACCCAGTGTCCTTTCCCGACGGCCCCTGGCACAGCACCCCCGGGGGCGGGGGCCTGGACCACCCACACCCAGCGCTTCTACCAGCTCTTGCGTGATCCCGGCCCCTGGGGCCGCCAGACCCAGGCTCTCCTCTCCGCTCTCCTACCGCCTGGCTCTGTGCCTTGCCCGAATTACTTAACCTCTCTGCGCCACAGGATGCCTTTTCATCACAATTTTGCTAAGTGTCTCCCTGGTTGCTGTGGAGATCAAAGGGATTACATCTGTGTGAGACATCAGCACGGGGTCCCGCACGCAGTAAGTGCCCCCGCTGGCATTTCTGGTCTTGTTTTTGGCACACTGTTGCTGTTAGCGCTCCCCAGTCTGCCTCTGTCTGGGGTCCTGAGGTCACACCATGCCTCCCCATCTTCAACTTGTATAGGTGGATTTTTATATCCAAGCACAGGACCTTATAACCATTCCCCGTCGTTCTCATTTTTGTTAGGTTCTGCCCATTCGAAAAAAAAAAATTGTTTCATGTTTATTCATTTTTGAGAGAGAGAGAGAGAGGCAGACAGACAGACAGACAGACAGGGGAAGGGCAGAGAGAGGGAGACACAGAATCCAAAGCAGGCTCCAGGCTCCGAGCTGTCAGCACAGAGCCCGACTCCGGGCTCTAACTCACAAACCGTGAGATCATGACCTGAGCCGAAGTCGGACGCCCAACCGACTGAGCCAGCCAGGCGCCCCTCTGCCATTTTTTAAAAAGAGAATTGGTTTTATCTTTTTTTTTTTTTTTGAGAGAGAGAGGTGTAAGCGAGGGCAGAAGGAGGGGGAGGGAGAGAATCCCAAGCAGGCTCCGTTCTCAGCACAGAGTTGGTTGGACGAGGGGCTCGATTTCACAACTGTGAGATCATGACCTGAGCCAAAATCAAGGGTCAAGGGTCGAACGCTTAACTGACTGAGCCACCCAGGCGCTCCAGATTTTGCCATTTCTGCTTTTTGGATGCAATCCTGTCTCCCACACGCTCGCTATTCTCCATGTGCCTGAGTTATCTGTAAATCTGGACCTTCACCTATATCTTCAAGCCACTGACCAAACTGTTGAACGGAAGAGTCTGTAACACAGTGTCCTTAGTTGTGGGAGTGAGCGCAGAGAAGCAGCGGGGCACGAGGCACCCGGGCTGGCACAGAGCAGGTGCGCCCTTGCACATCACCAGGAGCAGCATAAACCAGAGGAAACTCGCTAAGAGGACCATCTGACAAGATGTACGAATACACATAAAAAATGTTGACTCTGAGATTCTACTCTTGGAAATTTATTTATTTATTTATTTATTTATTTTTTTTCAATGTTTATTTATTTTTGGGACAGAGAGAGACAGAGCATGAACAGGGGAGGGGCAGAGAGAGAGGGAGACACAGAATCGGAAACAGGCTCCAGGCTCCGAGCAATCAGCCCAGAGCCTGACGCGGGGCTCGAACTCACGGACCGCGAGATCGTGACCTGGCTGAAGTCGGACGCTTAACCGACTGCGCCACCCAGGCGCCCCTCTACTCTTGGAAATTTAATCCACAGTAGTCATTAAAGAGAAAAAAAATTCTACGCGAAAGATATTTATGGTATCATCTTTTAAAATGCTGAAAAACTCGGGGCGCCTGGGTGGCGCAGTCAGTTAAGCGTCCGACTTCAGCCAGGTCACGATCTCACGGTCCGGGAGTTCGAGCCCCGCGTCGGGCTCTGGGCTGATGGCTCGGAGCCTGGAGCCTGTTTCCGATTCTGTGTCTCCCTCTCTCTGCCCCTCCCCTGTTCATGCTCTGTCTCTCTCTGTCCCAAAAATGAATGAACGTTGAAAAAAAAAATTTTTTTAAATGCTGAAAAACTCGAGGGGCGCCTGGGTGGCTCGGTCAGTTGAGCATCTGGCTTCGGCTCAGATCGTGATCTCACAGTTTGCGAGTTCGAGCCCTGCGTCGGGTTTGTTGCAGTCAGCGCAGAGCCCTCTTTTCAGATCCTCTGTCCCCGTTTCTCTCTGTCCCTCCTCTGTTCTCAATCTCTCTAAAAAATGAGTAAACATTAAAAAATTGTTTTAAAAAAATGCTGAAAAACTCTAAATATACTAAAGGGACTACAGAGAGGAACAGTTACATAAACCATGAGGGAAGCTATTACAAAGATCAAATGTAATGACTGTGCACCTGTTAGCAAATACAAGATTATTTAAATTAGGTCACCTTACATATACACACCTTGACTGCGACTACATAAAAACTATGTACCCAGATAAAAGAATGGGAAGGTTAAAAAATAGAAAATTACAATTATGGTGAGATTATATTTATTTATCACTATTCTTTTTTAATGTAATTTTGAGAGAGAGAGTACAAGGGAGGGAGGCGCAGAGAGAGAGGGGGACAGAGGATCTGAAGCAGGTTCTGCACAGACAGCAGCGAGCCCCGTGTGGGGCTCGAACTCGTGAACAGTGAGATCGTGACCTGAGCTGAAGTTGGACACTTAACCAACTGAGCCACCCGGGTGCCCCAGTTATGGTGAGATTATAGATGCAATTTTCAATTGTTTCCCATTAAAACACACAATAATTTATGTGGGTATAAACAACCCCGTTTGCACATACTCAAACACATACTTTGTGGGTTTTTTTTTAGTTTAAAAAACTTTTCTTTAAGTTTATTTATTTGTTTTGAGACGGTGCAAGTGGGGGAGGGGTAGAGAATCCCAAGCAGGCTCCACGCTGCCAGCGCAGAGCCCGACGTGGGGCTGGAACTCATGAAACCATGAGATCACGACCTGAGCTGAAACCAAGAGTGCGACGTTTAACTGACGGAGCCATCCAGGAGCCCCTATACTCTATGTTTCTTATTTATGTGTACATCTACAACATGAAGGGAGACTCAAATAAGAATCAAGAACCGGGGCAGTCCGGAAGACAGAACCTTGGCTAATGCAAGACTCCAACCAAAGGCCAGAAGCATCTGTCTGAGTGTGAGAACCAGTTCCTGTCTTCAAGGACCTTGGGATCCCATGAGTTGTCGGTGTGCCAGATTCCCTTCTCACGGTCGTGCGTGTGCCTTACCGCAGCCCTGGCACGCCAGTCACCAGAGTCCTGAGGAACGAGCAGGAGGATGGCACCGTGGGCAAGGGCATTGGCCGTCCGGCTCCTGGCCCTGCTCTGACACTGGCCAGCAGGGGACCTGGGGCAAAACCTTCCCCTCTGAGTTTCGCTCTCTGTCTCTAGGAGGCAGGATGAGATGGGGGTGGCTACGGTGCCCATCTGAGAGGCTGATGTGAAGCGTGGCATCGTGAATGCCCAGTCCAAGCCTTATCACCATGTGCCCCACTGCCGCTCGCAGACGGGCATAAATTCTGCACTTAGCAAGGTAAAGCTAGTTAACCAGTTAACGGCACACTCGGAGTGCGAACAGCAGTAAGGGGGCCTCCAGTTGGCCGTGCCCGTACTTACCGTAGGTGAACATGCGTGGTGACGTCAGCTCAATGTTGGGCAAGGCCCCCAGGTGGTTGAGCACGGCGCACCGGTAGCCATTTTTCTGCGCGTAGTCGACAAAGGTGCGGATGTACTGCTTCTCGCTGTGATTGGCGATTCCAGGGCAGATGACCATGGTAATGTCATCTACAGGGTGAAGAAAGAGAGCCCGACACATCCAGTAAACGGTGAGGATAAATGGCCACCACTACACATCCCTGGCTGAGAAAACAGCAGGAGGGAACTTCGCGTTGAATTTCACGCACTTCTCTGGGAAGAGTAGCCTTCCCTTCGAGCTGGAGTTGTCTACACCAGTGCTTCTCACACTATTTATGCCAAAGGGTCAGTTTTTAAAATTTCCGACCGTGGACAGATACTTTTGAAAACGAGGATACAAATCAATCACCGGAAAGACAAAATGAAAAAAAAATTTAAATCTCCATTTCTTACTATTAGATTCGACAGATAAAAAGTTTCTCTGCCACATTGCTGTACAAGTTCCCAAATCTCACTCTCAATTTCTGTCTGAAAGCCTGCATGAATGGTGGAATGAATGAATAGAAAAGTAAAAAGCAGTATCCGCACAGACTTCTCTGACCAAGGAATTTTACTTCCAGGTGTTTATCCTACAGATACACCTGTACGTTGGGAAAACAAGATCCATACCGTATCGGGGATAATGGCAAAAGATTGAACACAACCTAAATGCCCAGAAACAGGGGTCTGGTTGAATAAATTGTTGCACATCCAAGTGATGAAATGTTATGTAGCCCTTAAAAATGATGAGAGGCATCTTTACATATACTGATAGGGCAAGCGCCCCAACGCATATTAAGTGGAAAAAAAGCAAGGTGCAGAAAACGGTTATGATAACGCTGCTGTTTGTGTGGAGGAAAAAAAGACATCTATGTTTATAAATGTATCCACTAGCTCTGGAGTCATACGTAAGAAACCTAACAGTGGGTACCACTGCGGAGGGCCCTGGGGCGGGGGGTACAGGGGTGGAAGAGAGACTTATACTTTCTCTGTGTATCTTATAGGTACCTCTTGGATGTTCTAACAAGAGCATGAATTACCCACTTGAAAACATGAATACACAGTCTTCCTTCATTTTTAAGAAAATTTTTGCATAGCGTTCCTTTAAAAGGAAAGTGGTATCTAGGGTATCAAGTCTGATCATAAATGTCCCTTCCAAAAGTTAAGATGAAAACAACTTTTAAATTCTTCTTGAATGTGCAGAACTTTACAGACATGACCTAGCAGCTCCAGCTCTCGGACTCTCGCCTCAAATTTTATGGTTAAGGGTGCTCACCATAGAATTACGTACAGTAAGAAAACTGTGAACTCCACAGTGGATGAATCATTAAACGGTGGCATGACCATATTGTAGAATATTAATCGTTCAGATCATGGTTTTGAAGACTTTTAGGCTTTGAATGACAGGAGAAACATATAACATAATGGATAATCGTTCAGACTTTGGAAAAACAATGCATTTGAACTGGAAGGAAACACAATGCCAACAACAGAATTCTGGGTGGTGGGATTCTAGGTGGTGCTTATTTTCTTTTTAAAATATTCCTATGTTATCTAAATTTTCCAAAATGAGTTTTTAGCCCTTTTGTAGCCAGGAAAAAAAAAAATCATGGAAAAGAAAAAAAAAAGGGCTGCTATTTCCTAGAGCATCTCTTGGACACGCGTACAGAACCACCTTCATCCGTCCCCTTCTGGGGACGGGGGGTGATACACAGGAATGAGTAAACAAAACATCAAAGGTTGTCCCTTTTCAATTTTCCGTGTTGGTCCTGGGAGGAAGAACAGAGTGGTGAAATCAAATTTTGTGCTTTACTGGTGGGAGCGAGAGCATTAGAAGCAAGAGAAAAAAGCATTTGATGGTACGGCGGAGAAACAGATATTTGAACGATGAGCTATGAGATGTGTAAACACAATGGGGACTCCTAACCCATTCATTTATTCATTCCTTCTGGGACTGCCGAGTGGGAGGCTGCCGCTCGGGGCTCGGACCCCATAAGGTCACAGAGTGGCAGGTGCCGCGGAGAACTGAAGCAGGAAGGTGTGGTGGATTTACACGGGAAGGAAACACCAGCGAGGGGAGGTGGGGGCCGTCCCCCTGGGGAGGGGACGTCTGAGGTGAGACCTGATGACAAGAAGGAGGCGGCCACGGGGAGGGAGGTCTGGGGACGAGTATTCCAGACAAAGGGAACGTAAACTAAAGCTTCGTCGTTGGCTAGTCAACGGTTCCGGTTACTAAGAATAACTGAGCGCTTTAACACGTTTACTGCAATTTACTCACAAATAGTCACCGAGCTCCTAGAAAACACTAGGTGCCTTGTGCACTTCAGAACTCAAAAGAACTCTCTCCCGGGAGGAGCAGCCGTCAAAGGAAGCCACCATGCTAACATGAGTCCTCACCGTGGACCCTTTCCGATGGGTCCCTACTCGGGGGCTGGACCGAGCGATGCCAAATTCTAGCAACAGTGGCAGTCGGAGTGGCTTCTGAAAGACGGGTATCCCACACCCTTGCATAAATGGACCTCAGTGTGGCTTTTTGTCCGTGGAAAGCTAAGCAGAGGGCACCTGAGAGCCTGTTATGTGCGAGTACCCAACAAATAAGACCAGCCTGTACTGCATCTCTGAGCCTCAGTTTCCTCATCCATAAAGTAAGGATAACAAGGTACCAACCTTGTTGCCAGGGTTAAGCGAGATTCCAGGATATTTAAAGCACTTAGAAGAGTCTAGCTTTTATTGCTGTCATCAAACCAGAGGCGTGGTCCTGGGGGGCCTGGGCTCCAAGTTCTCCCTCGACCCCTCACACCCAGGTTCTGTATTTCACAAGCGGATTCACAAACTACTCAACAATGTTCTCTGACGGGCCCTGCGCGGTGAGTTGCAAGCATGAGACAGAGCTAATCCCTGCGGTCGCTCCGAACTGATGGACCTCAGGGGACTTCCTAGCAGCCCCCAGGTGTGACGGTGACTTGCTGGCATGAGGATCTCCACCGCGCTCCCTCACTGGCCGGTGCGATGGCCCAATCACAGACCCACGCTAGCTTACCTCCAACACAGTGCTCAGCCAAGGGCTCAAAGAGGTCGAAGGTCGAAGTGGCTCCGTCGGACATGGTGATGAACTTCCGGTGCCCATACGGGTGTGGCGACCTCACCCTTCCCATCTTCCCATACAAGGCTGTTTGGATGTGTCCACTTTTCCCCCAGATCAACGGTGGGATGTATCTAAGAAAGGAGGAGAGGAGAGGTCAATTATCCCCACATTCCTTGAACAATGCGTGGAGAAATTTTTGAGCAGGTCTTTCAACCTATTTAAGTTTTTTTCCAGACAAATTCTCTATACTAAGGATACATGAGACCTTCTTTAAAAGTTTTTTTTTTAATGTTTTATTTGTTTTTGAGACGGAGAGAGACAGAGCATGAGCGGGGGAGGAACAGAGAGAGAGGGAGACACAGAATCTGAAGCAGACTGCAGGCTCCGAGCTGTCAGCACAGAGCCCAACGAGGGGCTCGAACCCACGAACCGTGAGATCATGACCTGTGCCAAAGTCGGCCGCTTAACTGACTGAGCCACCCAGGTGCCCCAAGATTTTCTTTTTTCTTTCTTTTAAAATGTTTTAAAAATGTTTTTATTTTTAGAGAGAGAGAGACAGAGTGCGAACAGGGGAGGGGCAGAGAGAGAGGGAGACACAACATCCGAAGCAGGCTCCAGGCTCTGAGCCTGTCGACACAGACTTATGGACTGTGAGATCATGACCTGAGCTGAAGTCAGACGCTCAACCGAGGCACCGAGGCACACCCCCCCCAAGACTTTCTTTACCTTATATCCTTGCCGTGATTTACCTCTTTTGCCCATTTATTAATACATCCTGCATCAGATTAGCTCTAGGAATCACCAGGACATGCTTACGTAGACAGGATTTCAAATTTACAGTGTTAAGTAATTCAATATGGGTTATTTCTCTAAGGCACGTTAAAAAGAAAAGAAGCAATACATTTTGAACACATGCTACTTGACAGGGTTAGCCTCATTCTCAAACGGGCCCAGGGACTAATGCACACGAATGCACACTGCCTACACTCACTAATGTTCACTTCTTTGCCTTCCCCTAATAAGACAGGCCACAGCTACGGTGGTCACCCCACCAGCCAAACTGCTGCTCTCTGTCACACTGGGAAGGGCTGCAAGCTCTCCTAAGAGCCTATAGGTGTCTCGTGCGCGCGTTGTCGGGGGCACTGTGTGCCCTGGAGAATGTGCTGGAAGGGCAGAGCAGTGTTAAGTAGTGGGTTAAATGAAGGATGAAGGCTTATCAGCCTAAGTCATGACGCCACCCTAACAACTGTCCTTTGTGAAAACACGCAGTGACTCTGGTCTCTGGGAGTAAATGCAAAAATCACACACTAGTTAATTACCAGGAAAGCAAGGTGCTCCTGGTTACAACTAAGAAACGATTCACAACCACAGCGTAAGGATGGTCCCGTTTACCGAAGCTGCCACTGGTTTCTCCTTCACGGCTTTGAGCCCAGGCATGGTGCTTGGCCAGGATTTGTGTTCTATACAGAATCACAGAACATAAAACACGGTAATAACGTCCGTCCTTCATCTCTGTTTGATCTCACAGTGGTGAGCATTTTACTAAGGGTTTGCCTGAAACTATTTCCCAATTCATGCCTAGCTTTTCTATCACACCAGGTGATCCTAAAGGCCCTCCTTAAATTAAACCAGATTTGCTTTTTCTGTTCTGTAATTCATTAAGTCAGAAATTTAAGAGAAGTGACGCTATCACCCTACGCAAGCCAGTTCCCACACGTACTTCCTCTGGGAGGGTGGGGAGGAAAGAGTATTTTAAGACCTAAGGACATGAAGCCATTTGCCAGCACGACACCACAGGTGCAAATCTTAGTGCAGAGGCTACGGCATTTGGAAAGCAGACAGAAGCATTTATAAGAGATGAGTGGATTATGACAGCAACGAAAAGCAAGCTTATAAAAATAACGTCAACCGGACAACTCAGCATGACACGAGGTTTAGATACGCAATTTATAAAGGGTTTCAAGACGACCAACTTGAACAGTAAGTTATACATGGGGGGGAGAGGAGTGATCTAAGAAACCAAATTCCTGGTCGCTCCCAGAGGAAAGTTCAAAGAAAACTTAGTTTATAATACAAATTTAAAATAGAATTGTGCGAGGTTAACGGGTCAGAAGAATGGGTTACATTTCACATACCTATCTTCTGATCTGGTTTAGAATATAGTATAATCCCAGCACATGACAAAAAGAATAAGATAAAATTTTCTCTTGGCTGTTCACAGGTGGCCCACATAATGATGACACTGGCGGTCATCCTGATGCCGTGCTCCTGATTCAGGGTCACGTTACCTCTCTGAGGTGGCCTCTAGCCTCTACTCTCGTCCCCACTTACCCAGCATCCACCTGCCAGCGGAGGAGGGAAAACAAAATATGTAAACCTGGCCAGCCCCGTCTACTGCGTGGGTCCCAACTTGGCCTAGGAGGCCCGCCGTGCCTGCCTGCTTACGCCTTTCAGTGTAAGTTCCGATAAACCCGAGCCACGGGCCCGGCTCCACTCCAAAGAGGCAGAGCTTGTGCGGAGCTATTTTCATCCCAAATGCCAAGCTGTTTCTTCTGCCTGGAATCCGCTCCTTTTCTCCTTGCACACCCGTTGCTTCCCTCACCAGCTACAATTTGTTTTTCTTTTCTTTTTTAATTTTCTTTTAATGTTTTTGTTTATTTTTGAGACAGAGAGACACAGCACGAGCAGGGGAGGGGCAGAGAGAGAGGAAGACACAGCATCCAAAGCAGGCTCCAGGTTCTGAGCTGTCAGCACAGAGCCTGACACGGGGCTCGAACTTACAGACTGTGAGATCGTGACCTGAGCTGAAGTCGGACGCTCAACCGACTGAGCCACCCAGGCGCCCCTACTATTTGTTTTTCAAGACTCACTTCCAATCAGGTCGCTGGGGGAGCTGCCCTTCTCTGTGCCTCCTGGCGAAGCACCCTGAGCGGAGCTCTGTCCTGGCGTCCAGGAGGCTCGACTGATATCAGGGCTCTTTACTGGCACATTCCTCCCCACCACCTGCGGGAGCCAGGCTTAGAAATCGTTGTGCCCATCCCCAGGGTGCTTCATACACTAAGCATTTGGAAGGGCTGCTGAATGAATAGAGTACAGACCCACTTAGTGAATCTGAGAAGAAACAGATGTACTTAAAAAATGATACGCACCATAATTACGGCAGTTGGACTGCAGCAGGGGTGGTGCTTGGTGACTGTCCCCTTCCCAGGCCATCTGGCAGCATTCTCAGACCAGGCTGGGAGAAAACCCTGAAGGTGTGCATGTGTGTATACGTGCGTATGTGCACGCGTGTGCGTGAGAATAAGTGACCGCCTCGGGATCACTCGGGACTTTCCAACTTCAGCGTAAGGTCAGTTGTGCACGGTAGACGTTTCACAATCTTTAATTCCACCACCATAGCATCTACTGATAAAACACTGTTTTTAATTAACTTCACAATAACACAACACCGGAGTTTACAAAATCGGACGTTTAGACAGCCAAGTTTTGCTGTGTGTTTTCCTCTGTTTATAGAAGTCATCCACAGATCACATGAAAAAATGAAAAAAAAAAAAACCCACAAAAAACCGAAAACCTGGAATGGGTATAACTAGTTACGTGGTTTCGGTCAAGCAGGAAATGTGGACCAAAACAACAGACTATTTTGAAAGGCACATAAACACATAAGCAAGCACTTAAGAGACACTGCTGAAGTGTACAAGGAGGAATCTGCTTTATTCTAACTACCTTTGTGATGGTGAATCTGAGAATATAGCAGCCAATGACCCCACCTATCCCCAGGCCCTTGAGCCACTCTTCCCATCGGGGCGCCCCCTCCAGGAGTCTGGGCTGGCCCAGGACTAGTTTAGGCTGGTAGAACGTGGTAGAACGGCTGCTGTGCAGGGCTGGGGCTGGCCCTTCAAGGAGAAGCCTGGCGCCATGTTGTAAAGGAGCCAGGGCTCGAATACCCAGCGAGTAGAGGCAACACTGAGGGCGTCTAGAAGATGCGACACAGAACCGAGTGCTGCGTGCATTTAAAACTCAGAGCAGCACCGTACTGCCTTCCAAAACAGATGGACCAATTTCTCATTTCCAACCGTTATGCACGCAAGTGCCTCTCTCCCTCACCCTCATCAATAACTAGCTTTGTCAATCTTTGACATTTGGGCCACCCTGATGGGCAAAAAAATGGGTATTTAACTTCAACTTGTGTTTCTTAAGGCTGATCCAATCTATGGAAAACTAGTTTCTTATCTGAATTTGCATTTTCCTGATCCATATGTTTATTAGTCATTCACATCTCTCTTACGTAAATTGTACCCTTTGTTCATTTTTCTGTTACATTTTTATCTTTTTCCAATCCATTCATAGGTACTGTTCTTGTCACCCCTGCACGTCATTTTCTATTTTATGTTGCAAACGCTTTCTCCCAATTTATAGTATATTTCAATTTTATCACTTATCTTACATAACTTTCATATTTTGTGGTTAAATTTGTTAGGTTTCTTTTTTTTTTTTTAACGTAGGCTCCACACCCAGCCTGAAGTTCAACATAGGGATTGAACTCACAACCCTGAGGTCAAGAGTCAGTGCTTAACTGACTAAGCCCCTCTGATGCGCCTAAGATTTTTGTTTAAAAAAAATTTTTTTTAACGTTTATTTATTTTTGAGACAGAGAGAGACAGAGCATGAGCGGGGGAGGGGCAGAGGGAGAAAGAGACACAGAATCCCAAGCAGGCTCCAGGCTCCGAGCTGTCAGCACAGAGCCCGACGCGGGGCTCGAACTGGTCAACTGGGAGATCATGACCTGAGCCGAAGTCGGACGCTCAACCGACTGAGCCACCCAGGCGCCCCAGATTTTTGTCTTTAAAGTAATCTCTACACCTTACGTGGGGCTCAAACCCATATCCCTGAAATCAAGAGTCACATGTTCCTCCGACTGAGATAGCCAGGTGCCCCGATTTGTTAGGTTTTTCTGTTAAAACCTTTGTGTTTTGCATTTTGTTTTAAAAAGAGCTATTCTAGCACCCAATTTTAAATACATTTCCCAATATTTCCTTTTATTATGCTACAGTTAAAAAAATTTTTTTTAATGTTTATTTATTTCTGAGAGACAAAAAGAGACACAGCATGAGCGGGGGAGGGGCAGAGAGAAGGAGACAGAATCCAAAGCAGGCTCCAGGCTCTGAGCTGTCAGCACAGAGCCCGACTCTCACGGGCTCTAACTCACGGAGTGTGAGATCATGATCTGAGCTGAAGTCGGACGCTCAACCGACTGAGCCACCCAGGCGCCCCTATCTATTTGTCTATTCTTATGCCAATATGACTCTGCCTTAATGAATATAGCTTTAAGGACTATTTCGAGCAGTAACAGTGCAGGCCCCCCCCTTCACTTGTCTTTTTTAAAATTCTCTTGGCAGATTTTTGCCATTTTATTTTCCAGATGAATTACAGGATTAGCCTGTTTCATGACAAACTTGGAATTTCTAATTGGAAACACACCAAACTCCTATATTACCTTGGGTAAAATTGACACGTTTACAGTTTTTACTGGTCCCATTAAAAAACGTGCAGTATCCGTATATTATTCAAGTATTTATGTCCTACAGTAAAACTTCATAGCTTGCTTCACGTTCCAATGCTCAGTTTTTACTACACGAATTTGCACACATCTCTACTCTTTTTTTTTTTTTTTTTTTAATTTCTACATTTTTAAAAAAGCTATTCTTAGAGTTAGCATCTGGGCGTGTTTCACTCCTAACTCCCTGAAAGCTGCGTCTCAGTACTAACACATACGGTTGTTTGTCCGAAGTGCTGTGGCCAGTGGTTAATAAACGCCTGTTACTAAGAAAGAAGCTAGACCGCAACGAAATATAGAGGCCAGGATGTCCTTACCTTCTGCATCAGTTTAGAAGCAACACCTGGCTAGCGCCCAATGGGAAAGGCCGGAAGGGAGAATCTAGATCTCCCTCCCACCCACATCCCTCCAGACAAACACACGCTGCCTTCGGACGGACGGAGTTCACATCAGCAAGGACAGATGGTTGCCGGGCTGTTTACAAAAGAGCCGGAAAAAAGTTGACTGATGCTTATCCTTGCCCTCAATCTGCGGGCGACCAATCGATTCTTTCCATGGGGACGTGGGTTCCTCGGTTGTACATCAAACTACTTTATAGCAATTGAACCCAGACTTAGCTGTCAGGCCCTCTGATTCTCGCCAGCAGCTCTCTAGCAAACTGGCAGAGGCCTGGCATACATACGACATCCGAGACTGGGCCCTGGACCCCTACTTCCGGCAGGTGCCGTCCGGTGACCTAGATGCTCATTAGCAGTTATTCTTTGGTTCTTTTTTTTTTTTTTTCAACGTTTTTATTTATTTTTGGGACAGAGAGAGACAGAGCATGAACGGGGGAGGGGCAGAGAGAGAGAGGGAGACACAGAATCGGAAACAGGCTCCAGGCTCCGAGCCATCAGCCCAGAGCCTGACGCGGGGCTCGAACTCACGGACCGCGAGATCGTGACCTGGCTGAAGTCGGACGCTTAACCGACTGCGCCACCCAGGCGCCCCTACTCTTTGGTTCTAATGTTACTTTTGTTTCAGACAAGATGCTTTGGCTAAAATGACACAATCCAACTCCGACTAACTTAAGAAGGGACTATGCTGGGGTGCTCACCAAATGGACAAGAGGCTGGAGGACCAGCTTCCAGGAAAGAAACTGGGGCTACTCGACGTATGTGCTCTTTATACAGCAGCACCCCAGGAGCCAATGCCCCACGAGTGGGGTGTCCAGAAGAAGGGAATTCTGGAGGGCGGAGCAGCGCATCTTGATTATTATCTGCATATAATGGGAGAGAAGGACTTGCCCAAAATGCCCTTGGAGAGGAAGAATGGTGCTGGGCAGCCAGAAAGGGACCAATGCTCCCAACAAGGTTTTGGGCTCGACTTGTCTTTGCTTCAAGTGGCTTCGTTAGTGCCCTCGATACCCCACAACCCTCTTCAAACCATCATGTTCCCAACTAGTTCTTCCAAAGTCTCTTCTTTCTGTCTTTGTTCCCAACCTTGGTCCCAACTCAGCATTTCCCATAATTCTCAAATGTATTTACTTTGAAGCATCTGCCTCACCTATAACACAGTGTGGATCACAAACAGGCAACCTACTTGGCTCGAGTGGTATTTTTTATCACACACCCATCTTTCTGAAAGCAAAGTTTATCACATATGAGTGTGTGCTGTTTTCTTTAAAGGAGAAATCTAGACAAGGAGAGTTTTTATGACTCCTGGTCAATCTTTACCGGTCTTAAAGGAGCACACTTTTTGCAACTCATCACATTGCCCCACTGTTTTTTTTGAAGGTAACATTCACATAACATGAAATCAACCTTTAAAAATTTTTATTTTAGAGAGAGCGCATGCACACAAGCAGAAGAGAGGCAGAGGGAGAGAGAGGAACGGAGGAAGGGAGAGAGGAAGGGAGGGAGGGAGAGAGAGGAAGGAAGGGAGGGAGAGAGAGGAAGGAAGGGAGGGAGAGAGAGAAAAGGAGAGAGAGGAAGAGAAGGAGGAAGGGGGGGGGGAGAGAGAGAGAGAGAGAGAGAGAGAGAGAGAGAGAGAGAGAGAATCTAAAGCAGCCCTGCCATAGGCCTCAATCCCCTGACTGTGAAATCATAACCTGAGCTGAAATCAAGAGTCAGACGCTTAACCAACCAAGTTACCCAGGCGCCCCTGAAATGAACCATTTTAAAGTGTACAATTCCATGGCATTTAGTACATTCACGGTATTGTATACTTATCACCTCTATTCTATACAGTGATGAACGTTTCTTTGCTCCAAAAGGAAACTTCGTGTGTGTTAAGCAGTCACTCCCCATTCTCCCCTCCCTCTACCCCCGGAAACCACTAATCTGCTTCCAGTTTCTATGGAATTCTGTATTCGGGATATTTTCTATAAATGGAATCATTGAATATGTGACTTCTTGTCTTGTGATTTTTCACTTAGCATAAAGTTTTCAAGGTTCATCCATGTTGTAGCATGTATCAGTACTGTATTCCTTTCTATGGCTGAATAATATTTCATTATATGCACATACCTACCACATTTTCTTTATCCATGTATTGGTTGATGGACATTGGGTTGTTTCCACCTTTTGGTGAAAGGTGGAAACTGTGAACAGGGCTGCTGTGGACATCTGCATACAAGTATTTGTTTGAATACCTGTTTTCAGTTCTTTTGGGTATATATCTAGGATCAGAATTTCTGGGTCATATGGTAATTCTATGCTTGACTTTTTGTGGAACCTCCAAACTATTTTCCATAGTAGCTGCACAATTTTACACTCCTACCAGAAACACATGATAGTTCCAATCTTTCCACATTGTCACCAGCACTTGTTTTTTACTGTTTTTTCTTTTTTTCATTGTTACAGCATCTTAGTGATATTAAACCTAATCTTTTGACTGCAGGCCATTTCTTTCCACTCTGTCTCTACTTCCATCTCTACGTTTAATATTTATCACGATTTTAAAAATGAATTAGTTGAGAAATAAATACATACAACCAGTCTCATTCATTCCTACAATGGCTATTGTCGGTGGAAAGGCTTGAAGCAGAATAAAGTTAGCAACAGTCAGACTGCATGCAGTATACTATGGGACTGTCTAAAAATTGACAAAAGAATCCAGTTTTTATAAAAGCATTTAGACTTGCAAAACTTAACCTAGAGAATTGGACTTGGTGGGAATAACAGCCATGAGAAAACTTACTACAGCAGAAGCTATAGTCAGTGACACATAATGTGGACAAGAAACTGCTTCTAAGCTTCGTGGTAAAATTTATTTTTTTATTTTTTTAAACATTTTTTTTTTTTTTTTTAATTTTTGGGACAGAGAGAGACAGAGCATGAACGGGGGAGGGGCAGAGAGAGAGGGAGACACAGAATCGGAAACAGGCTCCAGGCTCTGGGCCATCGGCCCAGAGCCCGACGCGGGGCTCGAACTCACGGACCGCGAGATCGTGACCTGGCTGAAGTCGGACGCTTAACCGACTGCGCCACCCAGGCGCCCCAAGTGGTAAAATTTAAATGGAAAACAAACCTGATGAAGATAAGATTGAACTGTCTTGCGTTAAAAAATCATCACGGAATCACACTGGGTCAGTAGAATTTGTTTCAGAAAGTATTCTCTAGGATGATTTAATGTTAGCATCACTTGGATGCAAATGCTTGTATTTTAAATGTCCCTGGGCTCCGCCCCTCCTGACTCCTCCTATGGCAGTGCAGGTGGCTAGAACCTAGCTCACACTCTACTCCGGCATGTTCCTCCTTCCTGGGCCAAGAAAGACAAGAGACTCGGAACCAACAAAGGAGACGATACCGGCTGGAAGGTGATACAGAAGTAGGTAGGGGAGAAGACCCATAATGCTGGGGCCACTCAGGGTCTGTGGAGGGGTGGGTGGGCAGGCCGCTGACAGGCTCAGCCAGTTAAGCATCTGATTTTGGCTCAGGTCACGATCTCACAGTTTGTGAGTTCGAGCCCCGCTTCGGATTCTCTGTCTCCCTCTCTCTGCCTCTCCCCCACTCATGCACGCACGCTTTCTCTCTCAAAAATAAACAAAAAAAATATGGGGCTTATCTAGAACCAACGTAAATGGGACTTCACATATCTTAAATAGTCAACAGCCAGCCTCTAGCTTTAAAAATATATCAAATTAACATACGCATATTCTGGTGTTGCCCATTACGAAAATTTTTTTTAATGTTTATTTATTTACTGCCAACCAGGGGTTTTTCAACAACACGGTGAGCCCTGGTATTTATTCCTGATATAAATCTGCTTATTGAGAAACAGTACGTAAGGGCCTCCAGGCCAGAAGCTGACAGCAAACAGGAGAAAGGACAAACACGCAGACCAAATTCCAGGGCTCTGGCAAGTTCAAGACAACGATGGTCAGGGCGGACCATTCGGGAGCGACCCCTTCCTCCACGGCAGTGTGGTGTGGTCACGTCTCACCCACGGCCTGGTCCTCCAGGTAAAGGGTGAGACTTCCCACTAGAGGCAAATACCCCCGAACATGCCTGAGGAAGGAACACGCTGTCTCAGCGAGCGGGGCCCGGCGGTGCTCTTCCAGTGCCGGCGGGTGGCTGGGGCTGCACGAAGCGCAGGCAGCCCCGGGGCCCTGAGGTTAGGGTTGTGCCGTGAAGCGAACGAGCACGGCCAAGGCTGCCTCCTGCACAGAGTCACAGGGCCCGCGAGCGGGGAAGTGCTGAGTGGCCGGCGCGGACGGAGTCGAGCGCGACAGTGCGTGTGTGCACGCACCTGTGTGTATGGGTGTGCGCGTGCACACGTGTGTGTGTGCATACGAGCGTGTGTGCACGTGTGTGGTTCTCTCTTTCCCGGTGCACACAGTTGAATCTGCGTATGTTCGGTGGACACGTGATAGAACTCCGCTAGAAAGAGCATCAGGTAATAGTTAAATATTGTAACATTAAAAAAAAAAGCAGCAAGGAATTCCTCTTTCATTCACACCCCGCCGAAACTCAAAGGTACTGGGCGGAAGGAGCTCCCAATACATGGCAATCTATCTGCAGGATTTCCTGGGGCCCCCACGGCCACCCCACCTTGGCTATGCATCTAGAACTTACTGTCGAGGTTTAAAAGGTCATCTGACAAAATGAGTGGCCCTCTTCTCAAGGGTTTGTAACTTTACACGTTAGCATTTGTGAACGCAGCACTTGACTGGAAGCCTCCCAAGTCCACAGGCCCCGACCTTGTCCCCTGGGCAGGCCGCTCACTCTACAGACACGGGTCCGCCATTTTATACTCTGCCCCTCACGGTTCCCTCTCCTTCCGCAAGCCCAAACCGAAGGGACACTTCAGTGTCACTTCAGGAGTGACATTGTCCTGCAAGCCTCAGTTTCAAGTGGCTGATAGTGTCCTTGGCTGGTTTTGTGCCAACCAGCAGCCAGAAAGCGAGTCAGGTGCTGGGGCCGTTTAGGAGACATGGGCTCAGGACGTTTCCTCAATCTCCAGAGAATGCCCATCTCACGAGGCCCTCCACTCTGCTCCAAGCACACATTCAGGTAAAAAAAAAAAAAACATTTCCATTTCAAGAAAAATATTTGTCCAGGGAGCAGAAAGATGACCTTTATTCTGAACAAGAGATCTGATTTGCGAGTGACAACAGGGACCAGAGACGCCTCCTGGAGCAAGCAGCTGGCATCTGGGACCAAACCAAAGACCTGTTCGAGGACAGCCTGCCTCGGCCTCTGTTTTCTTTTGGTTCTTATATATTGAGTCAATAAAATTCAGAGATTAGCAAGCCTAATCTGCTCACGGAGGGTTCACAGTCTGGGGGTGAAAGCACACGAGGACAGACAACTACTGTCATGGAGGGGACTGGGCACTGGGGTCAGAAAGGCAGAAGGGGGTGATCTTATGGGGAAGCTTAGTCACATGGCTGAGAAGTACCAGTTTAACCCAGTGCGTGATGGGGAGTGTTAAGGACCGAACGTCTGTGTCCCTTCAACATTCATGTGTTGAAGCCCTGACCCCCCCCCATTGTGATGGTACGTGGGGGTGGGGCCTTTGGGAGGTGAGTGAGTTTAGATGAGGCCATGATGGGAGAGCCCCAAGGTGAGACTGGTGTTCCTATAAGAAGAGGGGGAGAGACCACAGCTCTCCCGTTTCACCAAGTGAGGCCACAGAGAGAAGGTGGCCATCTACAAGCCAGGAAGACGGCTCTCACCAGGAACCGGATCTGCTGACACCTTATCTTGGACTTTCCAGCCTCCAACAACAGTGAAAAATAAATACCTGTCGTCTAAGCCACCAATTTTATGGCATTTTGTTATAGCAGTCTGAGTTAAGACAGGGAGCGTGAAGTCCTCAGAGAGCGGGGATGTTCTGAGCATCCGACCTCTGTGTCAAGGATTGGACTGTCTCTCATTTAGTCTGTACAACAGCTCTGAGTGACGGTATCGCCCCTGTTTTACAGATGAGAAAAACAGAGCCTTGACTTGCCTCATTTCGCGACGTCAGGCTGAGAGGACAAGCGTCTGGCTTCAGTTCAGAGCTTTTCCTACTGTGGCACAGTCAAGATACATCAACTCCCTCAAACACAGATTAAAATAACAAACATCTTTGTGCCTGTTTTTTTTCCTGTCTGATCATCTGTCCGCACGTTACATTAAATCATGTTTCTCCCAACTGAGAATTGAAGTTGTTAGAACTCCACTTTGGTTTTCTTCACATACATGAAACAAAAAACCATTTCTTTGATTTCACATGTGGTTCACAACTGTAGCCGACTTCTTAATGTCAGCGAAGTTCTTTTGGGCAGATTAATCATCTGGAGGGTGATTCATTTGAATTCACATTTGACTATTTCTAGGACGAGGGCAGGGCCTCCCCAAAAGTAATGAGACGCAGGAGAGAGGCTGAAGGTGCTGTGGAAAGGCAAGAGGTGTCTGATTTGGGGAAGCATTTTTATCCTCTGTTAATGAGGGAGGCTAAGTTAATTAGGATGAGCGTCAGTGGGAGGGGGGTAGAGGGGGTGCACGCAGGGGGCAAAGCTTTGTGGCAGCTCCAGAAGTCAGAAAACTGAGCTCCAGGTCATTGTGCGTGTGTGTGCGCGCGCGCGCGCGCGTGTGTGTGTGTGTGTGTGTGTATGTGTGTGTGTGGTGAGGAAGCAGGGAAGCTATAGGGCCCTTTCGAGGTCAGGGGAACATTTACAGGCATTTACCCTGGATCCTGACCTTCCAGAGCTTCCCCTCCACAGGCCCTGAACTCAGGACTCCTGCTCCTCCTACTACGGACCCCTGTGGTTCCCCCTGTGGCTTCTCTCCCCTCATCCAGCCTGGCCGATGTGAGCCCACCCCACTGGGCGTCAGCCTTCTCCAGCCGTGGGGCGGACCCTGCACGAGATCACACCAGTGCTGCTGGGGAGGCAGGGAAAGGACTTCATCATTTGCTTCGGGACTTTCATCTCAGAGCGGCAAGTGGCAGATTCAGCCTCCCAAACACCCACTAATAAGCTCATCAGAAATCTGCTTTGCGCACAGCGTTTTCCCCCACCGGGCAAATACTTCTTCACAGCTGTCGCGCGTTACATTTTCGCCGTCGTTGCTAGATGTTCTATTCCTGAATTTCAGGATTATGCACAGGAAAATTCCAATGCAGAGATATATTCTGTTTCTGCCTGAAGTGACCAAAAGTGGCCTGAGGAAACGAGAGAAATCAAATTCTGTTCCTGTGACTGGTTTCTAAACATGGGACAGAGGCCACCAGGCCGAGGTGGCGCACATCTATGACCCATCCTCTATCCTGTGCGAGCTATAAGACACGAATGTTAGAACAGGTACAGAAGTCACGATAAAACTGCTTAAAAACAAACCACGCTCTTTTGCTTCAAGGAAAAATAAACTCAATTTTCAAGTTCAAAGAAAACCAGTTCGAAACCCTCAGGATTGTATTCACACGTTAAACGTATCTGATCCCATTATCTTTCTGCTCCGCAAATAGCTTTTCGGACCGGTCACACCCCTCCCTACGCAGAGGAAAGCGCAACCCTCTTTCCTGCGCATCTGGACCTGGTCTTGACGCTGCTTTTCAGGGGGCTTGTAGCTTATTAAGAGGCTGCAGGGTTCCACCTGCCAAGTGTCACCCATGAAAGAGCCTGTCCTGCCGAGAGCCAGTCACATATTAGTTACCCAGGTAGGAGACTGTATTGTAGACTCGCTCGGCTCATCTACCCTTTGCCCAGAGCCCACTCCTCCCAGCCTCACCCTCCCTATTGCTAAATTAGGGATTTGGGAAACCTGCTGGTGCTGACCAAACAGGGCGTGTGCTGATGCCCAGCACACTGGACACCTACCTCTGTTTTGTCCCTGTCTCCCCTGACCCCCCTCCCCTGTCACTCACACAGATGTCAACCGGCTGCTCTCTGCCCGATCCAGGGTTGCCTTTGGTCTGCTTCTCAGCCCGAGGCCACCTCAAAATCTGTGCCAGGTCTGGGCAAGAGGGAAGACGGGAGCTGAAAAGTCACATTGGATTTGCTACTATTCCTCATGGGGGACCTAGAATACCTAAATGTGAAGGTCTTGGATGATCTACCTGGAATGCTCTCCAGGAATGCCTTAATCAAGAGACGACTTCTAAGAATTAAGATGCTGACATGGCCACATCAAGCTCATGCCTTGCTTTTCCTTCATGTGCAGAAAATAGTTCACAAAATGGCAAGCCACAACGTTAGAAAAAAGGTGGGTTCTTCAAAGCCATCTACACATTCAATGCAATCCCACATTCTTCTCAGAGCTAGAACAATCCTAAATTTGCATGGAACCACGAAAGACCCCAGATAGCCAAAGTAATGTTGAAAAAGAAAACCACAGCGGGAAGCATCACAATCCTGGACTTTAGCCTGTACTACAAAGCTGTCATCATCAAGACAGCATGGTATTGGCACAAAAACAGACACAGAGACCAATGGAATAGAATAGAGAACCCAGAATTGGACCCACAAATGTATGGGCAAATAATCTTTGACAAAGCAGAAAAGAATATCTAATTCTAAAAGAGACAGTCTCTTTGGCAAATGATGCTGGGAGAAATGGACAGCAACATGCAGAAGAATAAACCTGGACCACTTTCTTAAAACACCAAAGTAAATTCAAAATGGATGAAAGACCCAAATGTGAGCCGGGAAACCATCAAAATCCTAGAAGAGAAAACAGGCAACAACCTCTTTGACCTCAGCCCCAGCAACTTCTTACTTGACACGTCTCCAGAGGCAAGGGAAACAAAAGCAAAAATGAACTATTGGGACTTCATCAAGATAAAAATCTTCTGCACAGCAAAGGAAACAATCAACAAAACTAAATGGCAGCCAGCAGAATGGGAGAAGATATTTGCAAATGACATATCGAATAAATGGTTAGAATCAAAAATCTATAAAGAACTTACCAAACTCAACACCCGAAAAACAAATAACCCACTGAAGAAATGGGCAGAAGACAGAATAGACATTTTTCCAAAGAAGACATCCAGATGGCTAACAGACAAGTGAAAAGATGCTCAACATCACTCATCATCAGGAAAATACAAATCAAAACCACAATGAGATACCACCTCACACCGGTCAGAGTAGCTAAAATTAACAACTCAGGAAACAACAGATGTTGGCGAGGATGTGGAGAAAGGGGAACCCTCGTGCACTGTTGGTGGGAATGCAAACTGGTGCAGCCACTCTGGAAAACAGTGTGGAGGTTCCTCAAAAAATTAAAAATAGAACTACCCTGCGACCCAGCAATAGCACTACTAGGAATTTATCCAAAGGATACAGGAGTGCTGATGCATAGGGACACAGGTACCCCAATGGTTATAGCAGCACTCTCAACAATAGCCAAATTATGGAAAGATGAATGGATAAAGAAGATGTGGTGTATATATACACAATGGAATACTACTTGGCAATGAAAAGTAATGAAACCATGCCATTTACAACAATGTGGATGGAGCTGGAGGGTATTATGTTAATTGAAATAAGTCAGTCAGAGAAAGACAGACATCGTATGTTTTCACTCATATGTGGAACTTGAAAAACTTAACAGAAGACCATGAGGGAAGGGAAAGAAAAAAAAAGGTTACAAACAGAGAGGGAGGCAAACCATAAGAGATGTTTAAATACAGAGAATAAACTGAGGGTGGTAGGGGATGGGGGGCGGGGAAAACGGGGGATGGGCATTGAGGAGGGCACTTGTTGGGATGAGCACTGGGTGTTGTAGGTAAGTGATGAATCACAGGAATCTACGTCGGAAGCCAAGAGCACACCGTATACACTGTATGTTAGCTAACTTGACAATAAATCACACACACAAAAAAGAAAAACTAAAAAATAAAACACAAATAGTAAAAAAAAAAGAAAGAAAAAGATGTGTTCTTAAAATATTTAATAAAAAATATGCTTCTGTCAGTAACTATATACGTCATTACTGCTAACCCACATTCAAAACTTTACTCTGTTCCTGTTCCCAGGGAGATCACGACCATGAGAAGGTTAAGAAGAAAATTTTATAATGCGCTTTAGGGCTTTAGAGAGTGGAACAAAAAAACTTGCATTGGAAAACACAGCACTACAAGCATGCTAAATCTCCCTCAGTTTTCTATAAATTTAACAGAGTCACAGTAAAAAAAAAAATTTTTTTTTCATATTTGAAATCAAACAAGCATTCTAAAGTTCATACGGAAAACTGAACCAGCTATAATTACCAAGGAAATTACGAAAAGAAGTGTAAGTGAGGGGGAGTTAGCACCACCCCCAATGCCTATAATAAAAATCATTTAAAAACTATAAATCTGCTAATGGTATATATATATTCAGGATTATCGACAGAATGGAACAGACTGGAAATATACCTAAATATATCCGAGAAATTTAGTTGGAGAAAAAGGTGACATTTCAGTAAATGGGGTAAAGATGGCTTGTTCAATAAACAGTGTTGAGTAAAGGGAAGCCATTGACAAAAATTTAAGTTGGAGCCACACTTCGTGCCAGGATAAATTCCAGAGAAAGTTTATTTCAAAGTAGAAAATGGCATCATACGTGTGCTAGAAAAAAGTGTGGAATTAAAAAATATATATATCGTACAATGAAGACCTTTCTAAGAAAAACAGAAATCCCAGAAGCCGAAAGAAACAATCAAAAGATATAACTCTGCAAACATATTTTTTTTTTAAAAAACTTTGCATGGCAAATACCACCATGGGCAAAGTAAGAGACAAATGACAAACTGAGAATAAATATTTGCATCGCATATCACAAAGGGCTAATATCCCCAGTACATACACAACTCTCCGAGGTGATCAGGAAAAAGACCAACGACTGTCAGAAAATGGGCAGTGGTTACCAATAGGCAGTTAATAGAGAGGGAAAGAAAAATTGTTCTTAAATGTAAAAAAGACGCACAGCCTCTTTCATAAGGGGAAATACAAATAAAAAAATCACAGTAGGAAAATACTTTTTACCTACCAGATGGGCAAGTATAAAAAAGTAGGAGACCCCCTTCTGTTGGCAAGGTATGGGGGGAAGAGACACTCTCCCTCGGGGCTGGCGCGGACAGGCTGAGGGCACTGGCCAACGTTTTCCATGCACATTCCCCTCCGACCCTGCGATTCCATTTCCAGTTTTTCCTCCACGGACAGGTGCGCATCCGTCAATGCAAAATGACGTGTTATGGCATTGTGAAAGTAGGTTAGAAACAAATGAAACCTCCATCAGCAGAGGGATGAAACAGAGGAGTCTCCATTCTGGAACACCACGCGCGCGATGGAGGCGATTCCTACACTCCTGTGGCAACACCTCTCGGTGATATTTCACGAAGAGGAGCAAGGTGCACAGAGTATACGGTATGCGGTTCCGTGCGATAAAAGGAAAAGCAATATGTGAGCGTGCATGTGTGTGTAAGTGCTGGTTTTGCGTGAAAAAAAATCAAGAAACTGGGAACGTGTAACCGTGATAAATGCACTCGGATACATGGGGGAGCCTAAGGACAGCAAGGACAACACTGGAGGAAAGAGAGAGCAAGGTCACAGGCTCTGCTGGTGGAGAGAACTTCTGGGAAACAGCCGCTGCTTCTTGAGCAAGGTGAGCCCTGAGCTGAAAGTGAGAGGAAGGAAATGATACAGCTGCCCTGGAGCTTTCAAGGAGAGGAACACAGTTCCAAAAAGCTGAAAGAAGCCACTGTTGACGGCTGTGGGGTTGCTCTGCCAAAATGGCTGCCCTCTCCTCGGGCATGAGAACGCAGGAAAACAGTTCCTCAAAGAGTCAGCAACTCCACCCTTGTGAAGAGGCACCACAGCCCAGGCACCGACCCTTCATTCTTGTCCACACAACACAGAGCACCGCAAAACCATACAGATAAACACGTTCTAGAAAGTTCTGCTAAAGCAAAGTCTCTCTCTCTCTCTCTCTCTTTACCCGTGAAGGACAAATGCGAAAGGCAGCGAGCGGCTGGTGTCACTGCTTATACTTATTATTGGCAATGAACTACACCTGGCTTTCAAAACCATGAAGGATGGAGTGTATGTTCAGAGTCCTTCTGATTTTATTTCATATCAAGTTGAAACAGCTGGAAGAAATAAGAAGTTTAAAATTCATCCATATCCTCACAACCCTTACAAAAGGACTTCATTTTTGTTTCCTTTATATCTGTATTTATTTGAATTTAGAGTATTTACCTCGTTAAATAGTAATATATAAGTATATAATTTTGTCCCTTTTTTTCCCCATATCTATAGTTATTATATTAAGTTCTAGATGGCTGCACAAAATTCTATCCGTTTAGTAGCTATAATGTAGGGAGTAAACATTTACGTAGCACCTTGTATGGGTGCGTTACGTAATCGGATTTACCCTCTACAGCAACTCTTACTGTTGGGAAATCCCCTTTGTTTATAGACCAGAAAACCAAGTGTCCAAAGAGCTGGTAAGCAGCAGACCCTGCCTTTGAACCCCAGTGCGTGTCTGACCTGACCGCCACGTTCTCTCCCCTGCGTTACACTATTGCTGTCTCTAGCGTGGGGCACGTCTGTGCCCAATGTCTACCACCATAAGCGGTGCTGGTGGAATATCTTCCCATATTCCGTTTTTTCCTTTCTAGATTACTTTCTTCATTTCAGTCAACATACGTGTCCATATTCCAACAAGATGACTCCTCACCCTTCTCCACTCCCAATTCCTGCTTCGGAGAGACCGCTATTTTCAAGTCGTTTAGGGTCCCTGTCACCCCATACGTGCCTCCGTACTTCTGGATGCCGTGCCTGGCGGGCTGGCTTTTGCACGCGTTTCCTGGTGGCCTACCGAATTCCCTGCTGTGGAGACCGTCAGCTCTAATACACCGCCCCTAAAACACGCACCGTCCCCTCCCTCGTTCTTTCAACCTTGGTACGGCAACACCTTTGGTTACATTAATTTTCAGTGTTCATATGATGATGTAAATCAGTCACAACTCAGTCACATATCCTTTTGGTAAAGTTCCTTATTTCCCCCAGGTTATCACTTTTGTCATTTCCTCAGTAGCTTAGCGCATCGACCGCCAGCCTATTTCCAAATTCTGAGGGACACTAGGTCTCTGCACAAAGACATCAGGCAATCACTGGTTTCACTTTCTCCTGGAGACACCGTTCGGGGAGCCCTCCCTCCATCCTGCAAGGACCCCTCAGCTCCCTCCTGCATCCCGGGCCCCAAGGCCACTCTTCCTTGGCTTCCTTCCTTTGGGAGAGGCTGGCTTCCACTAGCTTCTTGAGAAAAAGTGACTTGGAAAAGAGAAAAACACCTTTTCTTTTTTTTTAATGTTTATTTTTATTTTTGAGAGAGAGAGAGAGAGCGTGCAAGCAGGGGAGGGTCAGAGAGAGGGAGACACAGAATCTGAAGCAGGCTCCAGGCTCTGAGCTGTCAACACAGAGCCCGACGCGGGGCTCGTACTCACGGACCGCGAGATCATGACCTGAGCTGCAGTTTGGAGGCTTAACGGACTGAGCCCCCCAGGTGCTCCAAAAGACACCTTTTCTGAGAGCAACTCTCCATGTCTGAAAATGCCTTTATTTTGCCCTCACGCTAGATTGAGTTTGGCTGGTATAGAATTCTAAGTTAGAAACCATTTTTACCTCGGGATTTTGAAGGCCTCCCTCCACTGTCGTCCAGCTTCTGGTCTTCTATTGGCATCTGGGTCATTCTGAGGCCCGATCCTCGAGCACCATCTCCCTCTTTACCCTCTGCAAGTTCCGAGGTCTTGCTTTGTCCCACAATTCCACCAAGAGCCTCCACCGGGTCTTCTTCCCTCCCTGTGCTAGATTTTCGGAAGCTCTTTCAATCTGGAGTTTCAGGCCCTACGCTCATGGGACAGCGAGGGGATCTTTCTCTGGTAACTTCTTCCCCTCCACTTTCTCTAGTCTCTTTCCGGAACTACTATTACTTGGATTTTAGGTTTCTTAAGACTGTTGCCCTAATTTGTCTTCCACTTTCCGTCTCTTGTCTACTTATTCTACTCGCTGGACGAGATCCTCAATTGTATCTTTGACTGCCTCGATTCACCTTCTTCATTTTGTGCTCCAAAAGCACTTCCTGTTCTCGGAATGTTCCAATTTTAGAGGCTCCTCTTGCCACGTGGATATATACCTTCTCCTCTCTCCAAGTACGCTCATTATGGGTTTTCTTAACTTTACTTTGGCTCATTTCGCTATGTTTCTTCCACCTCCTTTCTTCTGCTTGCTCTAAAGCTGTCTTTCATGTTCAAGGCTTTTCCTCCTCTGTCCAGTGACTATTGGTCATCTGCTTCTTCTGCAGAGGACATGCTGAAGAGTGGATACACAGCCATCTGACAACACGGGCAGACCTGTCAACCTGCGGACTCCAGCCTCTCTGCTAGAAGACCCCCAAATATGAGTGTCTCTGGGACTTTTCTCTTGGGCCAGTCAGTTTCCCCGGGGGAAGCCTCCCATCTCCTCGGGGAACCTGGGCATGGCTGGGGCCTTCCAGGTGCAGACTCGATGGCCTGGTGCCTCACTCTCACTTTTTTCTTTTTTAAATATTTTTAGAAACTTTTTAAAAGAGAGAGAGAGGGGCGCCTGGGTGGCGCAGTCGGTTAAGCGTCCGACTTCAGCCAGGTCACGATCTCGCAGTCTGTGAGTTCGAGCCCCGCGTCGGGCTCTGGGCTGATGGCTCAGAGCCTGGAGCCTGTTTCCGATTCTGTGTCTCCCTCTCTCTCTGCCCCTCCCCCGTTCATGCTCTGTCTCTCTCTGTCCCAAAAATAAATAAACGTTGAAAAAAAAAATTAAAAAAAAAAAAAGAGAGAGAGAGAGAGAGAAAGAAAGAGAGAGGGAGTGCAAGCAGGGGAGGGGCAGAGAGAGAGGGAGACACAGAATCCGAAGCAGGCTCCGGGCTCCGAGCTGTCAGCACAGAGCCCAATGCGGGGCTCGAACTCATGAACTGCGAGATCATGACCTGGGACGAGGTGGGATGCTCAACTGATTGAGCCCCACAGGCACCCTAGCTTTTCTCTGTGTTTAAGTAATTTCTTTGGGCTAAATTTATAAAGTGGAATCAACTTTTTTACTCCTTTATTCACGATCTGTGTGTTCATGTATTCAGTCAGTAAACATCTATGAAGCACCTACTATGTGCCAGACACTGTAGTGGGCAGTGAAGACACATGGTGTAGGGAGAAGAACAAAGACTACGGAGTCAGAGAGACGAGGGTGCGATCTCCGTTTTGACACGCAGCGACTTTGGGCAAGTCAGTTCACCTGTTGGGTTACATTTACTTCTTAAAGACTGGAGCACAGAGGTGGGTTTAATCTGAAGGCTAAAGAAAGCGTACTGAAATCACTGAACTTAGCAGTTGAAGGATAGGAGCCCCCAAGGAACGGTAGTATTTGTTATTACTTGTTACGTTTGTTGTTGCTAATAGTAACTTATCTCACAATTTATCATGGGATGCAGACAATAAAAAACTTTAATGCCGAGGAGTGTAATTCCGTGATGGCAGAGTCAGCTGCTATGAGACAACAAAGGACAGAAGCACCCACAGGGGCACCTCAGCTCAGGTCATGATGTCACGGTTCGTGGGTTTGAGCCCCGCATCAGGCTTGGCACTGACAGCACGGAGCCTGCTTGAGACTCTCTTCCTCTCTCTCTCTGCCCCTCCCTTGCTCGTGCTCTGTCTCTCTCCCTCTCCAAACAAATAAGCACGAAAAAAAAAATTGAGAAAACACAGAAGAAAAGTGCTCACGCTGAGTGTGGAGGAGGGTGTCCAGGAAGGCCTCCTCCAAGAGGGGGTGTCTGTGCGCTCTCAGATAAGGAGGGTGTGTAAAGGCACGGAGGGGCCCCAGGGGGAAGGAATGGCATGTGTGAGACGCTGGCAGGAGAGAAATGTAGGGCGATCTGACACATCTAGAACACAGGGCACAAGGACAAGGGAGCAAGGCTGAGGCTCGCCCTCGTCCTCCAGGCAGCGTTAAAGCAGGGGCGTGACACATCAGAGGTGCGCTTCCCAGGGCAGCTTAGGGGTCTGGGAGAGAAATCAGCTGGGGGCAGAGCACAGAGATGCGGCCATGGCATCAGTGCGAGCAAGGGCCGATGACACCCTGGACGGAGGCAGAAGCAAAGGAACGGCGCACGCTGAGGAGGTTCAGCTGACAGGACGTGGTGACTTTTGTCACTATCGTCCTCCCCTGTGTGCTGGACACAGGGTAAGTCTGCACTTCTGAGGTTAGCGTGGCCTTGAGCCTTGCTGTAACCAATGAAACAGGGAAGGAAATGACAAAGTGTCACTTCAGGGGAGCAGGCATTAAGAGCCAGCGTGTGGGTTGTCACGTCCCCTCTCCTGCCTCGGCGGACGGAGCCTGTGGAAGCACAGGTTGAGGCGACACCTCCATCAGCTGGGGTCCCGGTGACAATATGATCAGTACAGCCCTCCTCCTGCTAAAGTCAAGGAGCAGCATGAGTGAGAAATACGTGTTTGTGGTTTTAAGACACCAAGATTCAGGGTGCCAGGTGGCTCAGTCGGTTAAGCGTCCGACTTGGGCTCAGGTCATGACCTCACAGTCTGTGAGTTCGAGCCCCGCGTCGGGCTTGGAGCCTGGAGCCTGCTTCAGATTCTACATCTCCCTCCCTCTCTGCCCCTCCCCCGCTCACCCTCTGTCTCTGTCTCAAAAATAAATAAAACAGAAACAAATAAAAAAAAAGACACAGAGGTCGACGATTGACACTAGCGTCTCTTGACTACTACTGCGTCCAACTGAATTTCATATTGATCGTATCATAGTATTGACGATGTTGCCAGATTTTCCTCTGAGTAGCCAATAAGGCTTTATTCTTAGAAGTTCCATTGTTACCAAGGCTGAATATTATTTGGTATCTACTGCTAGGATCTCCCCTTGCGACAATTACCTAGGTATAGCCTGCACCCCCTTGCCCACGCAGTCTGAGTTCTCGTATACTCGTATGAACTCATACCTTATGCCCTTTGTCATTTTGCCAGTGCCCTAGCTAATACTATTATTAATGTAAAAATAGCTCCAATAATAGCAGCTGTGCTTACTCAAGACTTACACATGCTAGGCATTCTATAGATCACGTCACACGCTGTCTGTCCGTAGCCTCATACCAAGCCTATAAAGTACTATGATCCCCATTTTACAGGTGAGCAAGTGGAGGCTCGGCAGGGTGGGGTCGCCCAGCCGGGTCTCGAGCTGGCTTCTCCCTCTCTCTTTTTTTTAATGTTTATTTATTTTTGAGAGAGAGAGAGAGAAAGAGAGGGAGAGAATGAGCGGGGGAGGGGCAGAGAGAGAGGGAGACGCAGAACCCGAAGCAGGCTCCAGGCTCCGAGCTGTCAGCACAGAGCCCGACGCGGGGCTCAAATTCACGGACCGTGCGATCATGACCTGAGCTGAAGTCGGACGCTTAACCGACTGAGCCACCCAGGCGCCCCCTGACTGTTTGTGCTTTCTAGAAGCCACCTTCTCCTTCAATGCCTTCCTTCTCTGGCCCCTATGACGCTCAAGGCTCCTGGTTCTCCTCCGAACCTTTCTCACTGCCCATCTCTGGCTCATTCACCGGCCCTTCTTCCCACCCTCGCCTGCTGCAGCCCCCAGCCCCCAGTCTCTCTCTGCTCTCTGCCTCCCTCTCCCCGGCTGGCAGCTGATCTGGAACCCGCATGTCTGGCCTTCAGCTCACACCTGGGCCCCGCTGCCACACTGCCACCTGTCCCTCTGCACGTCCCACAGTGGCCAAAACTACACAGCTTGCCCTGAGGAAGCAGCTTCCCGTGACTTCCCTATTTCTGCCCATGACTTCATTCTTCTCTCAGCTGCTCAGGTCCCTTCATATTATCTGCGATTCAGCCCTTTCTGCCAACACCCAAGGACATTCCATTTTCCAGCACACCTACTGATTCGCATTCTTTCCTGACCCCACAAGTGCTTATGGGATCAAGTCCAAACTGCTCCTTTCTGGGAAGTTGAGGCCCCATGTGATCTGACCTCTTCTCCCCAAAAGGCCCGGGGCTTTCTGCTGTAATCAGACAGTTCTTGTCGCATCTCATGATGACAGAGGGACTTGGCAAGGAGCTGCTCGGGAAGCAGCTGTGGGGACCAGGCCAGTGATGGGGCCCAAGCCCATAAGCAAACAAAATCAAGGGCACAGCGAGCAAAGGGCAGAGAGAGCGGCAGGTCCAAAGGGCGCACAAAGAGCACCAAGCTCGTTAGGAATCACAAGAGAGACGGTCCAAGGCCAGCCAGGTGAAGACCCATGGATCCGGGGGCGGGGGGCAGAGCAGAGTGGCCGTGGGGTCAGGGCAAACCAGCGACAAAGAGGAAGTGTGCCAAACAGGCAAAGCCTCAGTCGCCTGGCGACCCACACAGGCTGGCTGGAAGGCTGGCGGGACAAGGGAGCAAAAAAACGCTGGCTGGAAAGCGAAGTCGCTTTTCCACCACAAGAGCGTGTCTAAATGATCGATCCCGCCGGCTCTCGCTCACACTGACCTCCCTACCTTCTCTCACAGGGCCCCACTCGTCCAAATCGACTCATCTTACGGGGCCACACAAACCTCAACATCCAAGCCACCACAGTACCATCCACCTCTTTCCCTAAGCTCCTTTAACATGCCACTGAATTGCTCGTTCGGACCCTTCATCACATGGGTTCCTACCCAAACTATCTACAAACGCCAGGCAGCACTGAATGTGTGCAATGCAGTGGCCACAGAGAACTCAGGACATTTTAAGACGGTTGCTCTCTTTAAGCCTCTCAGAATAGAGTTGGCCTGAAGAGGGAGAGACACACGCATGGAAAGGACACCGCTTTCCTTCCTGTCGTCAGGTGGGAGCCACAGGGACAGCAGAGGGCAAGGGTTAGAGAATGCATCAAGAGTGAGCAAGCGAGGCGGCCTGGAGGGAGTTGTCGGGAAGGTGGAAATAGGAGTAAAGGGATTATGTGTGGATGAGAGGAGGCGAGTGCGAGGTACACAGTGGAAGACTGAAAAAGCAGGTTGTTAAATGTTAATTGACGAACTTCAAAAAAATCTATGTCCTGAGAGGAATCTTCCTTTATTGAAAGGCCAAGGAAGGAAAAGTCCCAACTGTTACGGCCTGGCAGATTTCAAATTAATAAACAAAACAAAACAAAACACACAAAGAAACAAACAGGGGTGCCTGGGTGGCTCAGTCGGTTGAGCGTCCGACTTTGGCTCAGTCGGTTGAGCGTCCGCAGTTTGTGGGTTCGAGCCCCGCGTCGGGCTCTGTGCTGACCGCTCAGAGCCTGGAGCCTGCTTTGGATTCTGTGTCTCCCTCTCTCTCTGCCTCACCCCCATTCGCACTCTGTTTCTGTCAAAAATAAACAATATTGGGGCGCCTGGGTGGCGCAGTCGGTTAAGCGTCCGACTTCAGCCAGGTCATGATCTCGCGGTCCGTGAGTTCGAGCCCCGCGTCAGGCTCTGGGCTGATGGCTCGGAGCCTGGAGCCTGTTTCCGATTCTGTGTCTCCCTCTCTCTCTGCCCCTCCCCCGTTCATGCTCTGTCTCTCTCTGTCCCAAAAATAAATAAACATTGAAAAAAATAAACAATATTAAAAAAAAATTAAAAAAAACATACACAGTTTCTCACTTCATGTCAGTGAGGAATTAGTGTTCAGCTTTTGTGATCCGGCTGAAAACACCAGCTCAGGGTCTTGTCACAGGAGACTCTGGTGTTACAAGCCACAGAAACGTCAGGCTAGTGTGGCAATGGCATCAGTGGCCAGCGGGAAGATGGAACAGTTTGTGACCTGCTGTTTCTCACGGATCTCTCTGTTCCCAGGAGGCCACAGGTGGTTCTGGATCAACCACTGACCTCCGGGCAAGAAGGTTTCCCGGATGCACTGGATGGTGGCCTCTTTTCACGGCTACCTCAGAAGCTAAGCGGTCTGGCTCGATGCTGTGGCCCGGGCCGACCTAGAGCCCTCACACCATGACGAGAACCTGGCAGAGGTTCAGGGCGGTTCAGAAGCTGCCTCGAGGGCTGACTCATTTCCGTGGCTCCTGGGACACTGCAGACAGCCACCGTGGGCAGATGACCAGCTCCGAGGAGGGCACAGCCCTGGGGGGAGGGTGGCGCTCTGCCTGCCAGACAGTCACCGGGTGGCAACCGGGCTGGCGTCTCATCCAATCGCGCGAAACATCGATCCGTCGAGGATCACAGTTTTCTGCGGCAGTGAAAGCTTCGCTTCTTAGACTTTCATGGAGCGGCAGGTTTCCTTTAGAAACGCAGGAAAATTCCTTCTTGAGTAACTATGATGCCACCTCGCAGGTTGTGATCCTAGAGCCCAAGGCCCTCAACAGACTCCACCCGTAGGGAAGTCATTCTCAAGGCTGCTGAGGGGGACTGGTTCGTGCACTTGCGCCTCCGGTGAGGGCGGAACGCGGACCACAGTCAGCTCTTAGCTCCGCGGCGCTGCACGGACACAGTGACCACACCCACTCACCCTCCAGAAGACACTGGCCACCTCACTGTCTTAATTATACTTTTACCAATCAAGTAGACACTGCTCTGGAACACCAAGTACCCTATCTATCATAATGCAGGGAGACGTGCCGGGAAGTGGGCAGAGAAAAAGACCAGTTTGAGATCAGAACCGGTGACCAGCGAATTTACAGAGTCAATAAACACGAGCAGCTGATAAACGGCGGCTACCCTTAGAAAGGTTAGACTTTCTGGAAAACAAGGTCCGTTTCCTGCTCCTGAGTACTGGACCAACTGTCAGCCAACTACGTACTGAGAAGGACCACAAAATGGATCTGACCCCTGGCGAGTCCTAGTAAGCAAATTCCGTTTAGTAAAGAACTTTAAGTAAAGGTAAGGATGATTGGTGGACAAAGACGGACCCTGGAGCCTAGTCCGGGAAAGACCAGAAAGGGTGGGGGTGGGGGGGTGACCCAGCGATGGGACAGGCTTGCTCGGAGCAGAGGCCCACCTGCCCATCGGAGGTGCTGGGTTTAACTCCGTGGGATGGCGCCAGTGGTAGCCCATGCCTCTTCTGCTCTTTGGAAGACATAGCAGAGCCCTGAAGAGTAAACGCAAGCTTGACGATACAATAGGGCAGTGGTTGGTCATACATTTTTTTTTTTTTTAATTTTTTTTTTTTTTCAACGTTTATTTTATTTTTGGGACAGAGAGAGACAGAGCATGAACGGGGGAGGGGCAGAGAGAGAGGGAGACACAGAATCGGAAACAGGCTCCAGGCTCTGAGCCATCAGCCCAGAGCCCGACGCGGGGCTCGAACTCACGGACCGCGAGATCGTGACCTGGCTGAAGTCGGACGCTTAACCGACTGCGCCACCCAGGCGCCCCGGTCATACATTTTTAGAGCCGGAAGCGACCGCCTTAAGGAGGTCAAGGCACATGGAAGATGAGCCTCTTTCCATCTGAACTAAATCACGGGGGTCTTGAATAGTTTGGATTCCGAATCTATTAGATCCTTCAGCAATTCCTGCCCGAAGGCACAATCCCTAACAAGAAGCTACAATCTCTGTCTCTACCCAGGTTAGAGAAAGTCAATGAATTTTCTCCACAGCCTCAGCTTGGTCATCTTAATGCAGTGCAAGTGGCCTCAAGGATGACAGCACTTGGCTCCTGGCCTCCGGGATGGGTGATCTGCTAGGGCAGAGACAGTGCAGGTGGACGGCATCTAAAAGTTGAATTAAACCTGGCCACTTGCCAACTAACCACCCACCCCCAAACGCACACCCGTGTGTAAAAAACTCACCATCTGACGGCAGAAGACAGTGAGTAACACAGACAGGGACCAACTCATCCCCGTTTGGCTGGTACCTCCCCTGTTTAACATCGAAAGCCCCACGTTTGAGGAAACCCATCAGTCTTGGAAAAGCTGGGATGTGTGCTCAGCGTAGGCACAGAGGACAGTATCCCGAGCTTATTGGCAACTCTCACCTTGACAGTTTGGGTTTGGGCCATCTCATCAGAAACACAAGCAATTTCAAGAGGAAGTCACCCGAAAACATGACCTCACCGATGCTAACCATCAATAATCAGTCTCAGTAAAGATGATTTTGAGCCTTTCATCTTTCAAGCGCCCTCTTAAAATTTCCGGGTAAATGTGTCTACATAAGAAGCACATTGTAGCGCTACAGATCGACTTATCAACTGTTAACGATTCACCACAAGAATCTAAGGAAATATTTGCACAGCTCTTAAAATGGGTAACTTAACAGGTCAATGAAACTAAGACACTTGGTAATTAGGAGTTTATCCTATAAAAAGCACAAAGCTTTAGTGTTCGGCCAAGGAGGAAAGGATCTAAATCCGATCTGGAATGTCTCTGTGAACAAGAGGGAATTAAGAGGAATTTAAGCCCAAGATAATGAAATTCTTTTCAACTTTAACTCACTATAAATAAGCTGTGCTGGCTCCAGAATTTCCACCCGGGAGGGGGCTGGGGGCAGCAATCCGACTGGAAGGGAGTGTGTAGAGCTACATTTGCAGTGTTTTACTAAAGACCGAGCAAATATCAGTTGTCCATATGTAAGCCCCTCGCCCCCTAGCTTCCCTTCTGCCACTGCCACTGCAAATAGTCAGCCATATATATATATATTTAACGTGTATGCATTTTTAAAGATTTTTTCAAAGTTTTTATTTATTGATTTTGAAAGAGAGCACAAGTAGGGGAAGGGCAGAGAGAGTGTGAGAGAGAATTCCAAGCAGGCTCTGTGTTGTCAGCACAGAGCCTGACGTGGAACTCGAACCCACAAACCGTTGAGATTGTGACCAGAGCTGAAGGTGGATGCTTAACTGACTGAGCCACCCAGGCGCGCCTAACTGTTTATTCATTTTTGAGAGAGAGAAAGTGTGAGCGACAGAAGGGCAGAAAGACAGAGAAAGGGACAGAGGATCCGAAGTGGGCTCCTGGGCTGACAGCACAGAGCCCGATGAGGGGCTAAGACTCATGAACCGTGAGATCATGACCTGAGCTGAAGTCGGACGTTCAATGGACTGGGCCACCCAGGCGTCCCAAACAGACAGCCTTACAGAGAGCAAGGAAGGAAATGGCAAGGATATAGGGTCTCCAATAACCCCATATGTTGCGCTATATATGTGATCAGGATTAGTGTTTCTCTGGAGCGTACTTCTAATTATTTAATACATCCTTGATACGCAAAAATAGTGTATCTTGCACATCTGTGACAAATACAGTATTTTTATATATAGAATTGGGCTTTTATTGAGAGTAGATAAAAGAGGAATGGATACTTACTGTCAGGAAGTAGAATATGTATGAAGCCATAGGGAGGGGGTTGATACTGCTTGAGAGAAAAATCAGAAAGCAGATCTCTGCTTTGTTGTCTCAGAAATAACCAGGAACCACAGCTGTGCATTAAAAAAAAGTGCCTCTAGAAAATTTCTACACTGAAAACTTTAAAAAAAAATTTTTAATGTTTATTTTTGAGAGAGAGAGAGAGAGAGAGAGCGAGAGACAGAGCATGAGTGGGGGAGGGGCAGAGAGAGAGGGAGACACAGAATCCGAAGCAGGCTCCAGGCTCTGAGCTGTCAGCACAGCTCCCGACGTGGGGCTCGAACTCACGGACCGCGAGATCATGACCTGAGCCGAAGTCAGACACTCAACCGACTGAGCCACCCAGATGCCCCTACAATGAAAACGTTTTTAAAAATGACCCTTCTTTAAGATCTCCGGCCCGGGTATCAGAGAAGTAGATCCTCAAATGTTCGTTAACCAAGACTCACGGAAACCAAAGACATGGACGAATTATGACGAGCACAACATTCCAATAGGAGCCTTGTTTGGAGTTTGTACCCTGGTGAGTGAGGAGAGATGGGAAAAGCATAGTACGACATAAACCCATTAACCACCTATGGAAAGGTCATGGCGTTTCTGCCATTCTCTCGCGAGCGTCTGAAGCAACTTCAGAGAGGAAATGCTCAGGGAGGGCACGACACAGGGCAGAGTCAGCTGCTGCTTCTGGCTCGGTGTTGGAATGGGTGTGGCTCTGATCTCCAAGTCTCAGGGATCTCTCGCCCTACAGACAACCATCCAGCTCCCGTGAGTACAGGTGTTAGCTGGCTGCAGAAGAGAGACTAGTCTCCAGGAGAGAAAGGACCCACGACCATACGGCTGTGGTTTCGATCACACTGCTTTCCTTCTCCGGACCCTGCGGGTTCCTACACGTCTCTTGTGCCCGGTCGAAGCACCTCAACGATCTGTTTCTAGGCTTGTCTATTAGCTAAGCACTCCGCCCAGCTCCCAAATGCCTTCATCCTGAGCTACACCGCGACCCACACCGACAGGCCTGCTCATGAGTGAAAAAGCAGAAGCCTGGCCTCCCACAGGGAATATAGAAATTTCAACAGCAGGCTTCCAGGGATGGGGCACCTGCTTCGTAGCTTCACTTCCCAACCAGGGCCTGGTGATGGAAACTTCGGCGGGGCCCGAGGGGAGGGTGGAGGCTGCAGACTGCTTTTATGCATATATCTGGGGTTGCCCCGCTTTAATTTAAGACCGAAAAAAACCCCAAGGTGTCTTCTTTCAGAAACAGCGTAAGTGACGTCCCCAAAACTACAATTCTGTCAGAGTTAAAGGCACACCGATTCTCTGGAGCGCAACATCCCTCGCCCACACCCATCAGTGGGAAACGAGAGACCAAAGAGCATTATACTTAAGACCTGCGCGCACTAGGGATCCTGTCCTGTCTCCTCACGAGTGTGGCTCTGCACTTGGGACACCCGTACCTTACAGATGAAGAAAAGAGATCGAAACGATTTCCCAGAAAACAAGGTGGAGTGTGTTGAATGGACACAGGAACCCCACGCTGGGGAAACACGCAGGTGGGAAGAGGGGGGGCTCGTTCTGACTGAAGAGGGGTGGGGAGACATCAGGAGAATTTCTCAGGATAGATGCCAGGAGAGAGGCACTCTGGTGGAGGGAGAAAGGGTAAGAGCTCAGGAGGCAGGCACTCAGTGGGCCGCAGGAGAACGCCACAGGTGGTGAGGCCGGACAGGTAGGTTGGGGCCACACTGGTGTGTGGGGTGCCGGCCTGCTCCAGGAAGCCAATTCGGGTGGTACTGTGACACGTGGGTGGGTCAGAGGCAAGGAGGTGACTCAGGACACCCTGGGAAAAGCCCAAGGGAGTGGTAGTCACACGGGTGAATACAGATGTAAAAGGTCCTGACCCGTATACTTAAGGTTTGTGCATTTTACTATATGTAAATGATAGCTCAAAATACCCTTTGTACTTGGAGCGCTTAAAGAGAGGGAATGACCCATCCCCCTCTTTAGATTACATAACCTGTTGGGTTTTTCTGGGCTCTACACAGAGCAGACTGGAAAATCTGGGAGGGAGAGACGTTATTTCCAACTACTTTAAGGATAAAGTAGGTAAGTAGGAGATGCATTGTATAGGCGACTTGCTGAGTGGGTCACAACAGCACCTTTCCAGACTCTCTCTCTTATTTGTACTGAGTGTAAAGTGATCGGCTAGCACCGAAGTCAATGAGAGTGGGGGAGAGAAAGAGAGAGAATCAGCAACTACAGGAGAGGCTGAAGGAAGCCACAGTAAGACAGAGAATGGCAGGTTATTGGGAAAAAACTCCACCAAGACCGTGGAACTTCAAGCTTCTCATTCTTCATAGAAACCATTTTCACATGCTATTGCAACCTACGTTCCCAACAAGCCTAGAATGTGGGAATGAATTGTATTATAGCTATTATTCCTGTTTTGCAGATGAGGAAACAGAGACAAAAATACGAAGAAAAGGGAAACCTACTACATTCCTGAGGTTATAACCTGTAAAAATTCCAGGGTATCTGGGTGGCTCAGTCGGTTAAGCGTCCAACTCTTGATTTTGGCTCAGGTCATGATCTCTCGGTTCATGGGATAGAGCCCGGCATCAAGTTGTATATTGACAGTGGGAAGCCTGCTTGGGACTCTCTCTCTCTCCCTCTCTCTCTGGCCCTCCCCTGCTCATGTACACACTCTCTCTCTCTCTCTCTCTCTTGCTCTCAAAATAAATAAACTAAATAAACTGTAAAAATTCCTCTGGAAAACAGTTTGGCAAAATATGTAAAATTCCTTAAAGTGAGTACTTCTTTTTATACAGCAAATATATTGACAAGAATTTACCCTAGGAAGCAATCAGATCTCTATATGCATCCACCATCGCAATGGTTATAATTACAAGGATGTAAAAAAGGAAAGAGAAATGCCCAATAAAATAGGAAACTGGTTAAATATGTTATGATGCTACACACGATGAAATGGCATTACATTTATCAATGGAATTTTTTATATGAGATATGTTTCTAATTGAAACTTTCAAGTGGCCAGTTTGTATGCGTCAGTCAATTATGTTACATAATAAACACATATGCACAAAAAACACCGGGGTAAAAAAAAGTCCTTAAAAAAGCCAAAGCCCAAGGGGGCTACTGCCAGCCCATCCTAGAACATGGGGGATGGAAACAGGTAGGAGAAGGCAGATACACAAGAAAACCTTCTCTTTGCGTTCTCGTCCTTACTCTAGAGCCAGGACCCCCCCCCCCCCCAGGGTCCTTCATCTAAGAGGACTTCTCTGATGCATGGCTGACAACAGTGGTACTAGACGCAGGTTGCTCGTGCCAAAGGGCACCATGGGAGCGCTGCCTGTTTCATTTTACACAAAAGGAAGCCAAGGGCCAGGAAGGCTGTCACTTGGTTCTGGTTTCCGCAGCTCGTGTAGAAGTAGAAGACCGAGGTTTCCATCCCAGGCCAAATTTCAATTCACGGCTTTTTCTCTGTACCACTGCGGCCAACAGCCATTAGAAATTTGAATGGTTGACAGGATTCTCCAGCTGTTAAAAATCAAGTGTTAGAAAATACATAGCAGCATGGGCAAGTGTCCATGGCATACTCAGTATTAAAGCAGGCCACCCAATGCTATACAGACAGACCCCTGATTTTGCGGGGGAAAGTCTCTACAGAAGAAAAAAAACCCACAGGGATGATCACCCAAGGAGTAACGGGATGGAACTTTGAGTAGGAGACTGATAGATGATTTTCGTGTGGTTTACTTTACTTTTCAGTTTCAGAAAACGCATATGCATTAAACTTTTAATTCAGAAAAAAGTGGACATTTGTAGCATCATCTAGATTTTCTCCCAATTCTGAACTGAGCTTTAGTCTGCAGGGTTTCACTGAAAGCAGACATTTCCTGAGAACAAAAAAAAGTGAATCACTAGGTAAATATTGATCTGTTGCTAAGGGATCAAGAAACACATCATGCCGTGTTTTCCTCCAGACATTAAAAGATGCGTTTCTAATGTATCTTTGGATAGATTATCTTAAAACAGATTCAAAAACTAATGTTGAAACAGAGAAAAAAAATTTATTCTCATAACATGTTTTCAATCTTCACCTTTCATCAGCTTTTTTTTTTTTTTTCCCTATAGCAGAACAGCAGGGGGATAAGATCTGATTCCACACCTAAGTCATAATAACTGGCTGCCTTCAGTCAGGTTAACCGAGTAACACCATTAGTTTGCGAGAAATCAGTTAACTGAACTTTCTAGCCCAGGCCATTGTTTGTGAAGGCTGCAGACGGGCTTCCGCTAGGAAAAAAAAATCTTCAAAGTCTCAGGAGAAGCACTTTCACCCATAACAGACATGCTTCCTGTCCTCAGCTTCAAATACACGGGAGGCTGTTACAGAAATGTGACACAGAGGAAGAACATCAAGGACAGTGGCTCCCGACAGAGCGATTAAAATAGAAAGAGGGTCACGTGGGAATCGGAAGGCCGCTCTGGGGCCAGTCCTGCCGAAGGCTCTCATCTCGGGCCAGCCCCTTAGTGCTCTCTGCTCACTTCTCTGCACCTTGAGAAGAGTCTGTCCATCTCTCCAGGGGTAAGAGGGGAACCAAGGCTGGATTCAGTTACCGTCTCTGCTACTGGGAAGTTTCCTCATCCTCAAAATGAGAGGAAAAACGAGTCCAACCTTAAAGTCATTAAGAGTAAATGAATAATGTCTACGAGACACTCAGCAAATTTAAAATGCAGTAACATAGACAAAACAGGGTAACGTGAAACACTCTAGTGATAAGCTACATGAGAGCAGGATGTAGTTATTTCTAAGATTAGAACCTAAATAAAAAGTAAGAGGTTAGTTAGGGCGCCCGGGGTGGCTCAATCAGTTGCGCGTCCGACTTTGGCTCAGGTCACGATCTCACGGGTTGTGAGTTCGAGCCCCACACTGGCCTCCTGCTGTCGGCACAGAACCCGCATTAGATCCTCTGTTTCCCTCTCTCTCTGCCCCTCCCCTGTTCACTCTCTCTCTCTCTCTCAAAATAAACAAACATTAAAAAAAAAAAAAGGTTACAAGATGGAGGGGAAAAAGCGAACCCTTTTGTTCTTTGATCATTTGTCATGTTCAAGTCAGAAAGCTCGGGTGTTTAGAATTTAACCGTTTAAGTAATGTTCCTACATGCTCGGAGAAGGCTAGTCCCATTCTCAAAGGGACAGGTCTCGGAAGGAAACAGTCTTGGGGGAACTACCTTCAAACTGTGGGTAAGTAACTGAGGCTGATCGCCACCACTCCCTAATTTGGGTTTCACCAGGAGGGAGCGTGTGGCTGGTTAATGACAGGGGTGGTGTCGCAGTGGGGGTCCCATGGAGGTCTGTGGCCGGGGATCCACTTCCACACCAGGAGAGTGGGTGGGGCCATCTCAACGGGACGTCATATGGTGCCACACCCCAGGCTCAGGGAGAGAGCATGCCAGAGAGGAAAAAGAACAAAGAGAACTGTTGGGTTTAATGTTTCTAGGTTATTTTTTAAAGGAAAACACGGAAAGAGGTAAAAATCTGCTATAATCAACTTTTTTTTTTTTTTTTTTTAAGCTTGGAACTATTATTATGGAATCAAACCATATGTGATGTTTTTCCAGAGCCTGGAAAACAGCAGCTTTTCTGTGGCTTCCTCTAATTACTCAGGAACCAATGCTGGGTAGAAATTTGCACTCATCTAATCTATACATTAGCTTACCTAGTTACTTAATACCTTCATTTTTTTCTCTAAAAATAAGATGGCGAGGAACTTGGTCTAGCTGGGTCCCGCTCAATATGAAAATAGGTGCCAATGGTATTGGCCAGTCCAGACTAGTGAATTCTCTAAGTAGTGAAGGGGCGCCTGGGTGGCCCAGTTGGTTAAGCGTCCGACTTTGGCTCAGGTTACGATCTCATGGTTTGTGAGTTGGACCCCATGTCGGGCTCACTGCTGTCAGTGCAGAGCCTACTTCGGATCCTCTCTCTCTCTCTCTCTCTCTGTCTCTCTGTCTGCCCCTCCCCTGCTCATGCTCTCGCTCTCTCTCAAAAAAAAAAAAAAAAGAATAAACATTAAAAAAAATAATAAATTAAGTGGCAAAGAAAAATGCCGGCCGATCTGGAAAGCACACAGATTCTGTGCACAGCCCTCAGGGAGGAGAGCTTTCTCACCGCAAACGCTGCTGAATACGAACGACTTTCCTACTGCCCACTTGTCCCGTCCCCCTGTGGTGATGTGAAGGCCCCTTAGCGGTTCCAAATTCGACATGATGACATCTGTACCGTATGTGACACTCCACAAGTATTAGGCGACACGACTTGAGTTCTGAGTCACTCTCAACTTAACTTTTGGGGTCTGGCGTCACTGTTGCAACAAAGAAAACTCCACGCGAACACCCCAAACACACAGAGTCCACAAGGGCAGCTCGTCGCCCTTGGCTAAGAGCAAGTAAAAATCAACTAGATAATCACACAAGACAAAGCAAGGGCCAAAACTCTCAGATGGGTCTGTGGCCCATCTGTCCACTCTTAGAAGAAGATCATTTGCCCGATGTCACCGACCCCCCTAGAGGGGGTGAGAGGTGCTGCCGGGAGAGAGGGAAAGCTTCTACCACCGTCCACTGAGTATCAGCAACTCCGAGTATCGGAAACTCGAGTTTCCGCGCCGAGGGGACGCGGTTCCGGAAGACGGCTCTGCCGGCAGCTTCCATCGGACGAGGTGCACCCGGCAGAGCAGAATCGGCGGCAAGAGGCACAGGTGGTGAAGCAGCAAGAAGGAGAAAGCGGGAAGGGATTCAGACCCAGCAGAGCAAGGGACGCTTCGTGCCCCACGTGTGGCCCGAGCCCTAAAGGAAGACAGGGCTGTTCGGAAGACGTCACCAGGGAAAAAAAACACCACGCGCCTCTTGAAGGCGGGTGTGACGGACGCAGACTGCCGCTTCTTCGCCATCAGGTTCCTCTGTCAGAAGCAGCGTTCACCCTTGGCACCTCCCATCTACAGGCCCGGGCCTCGGGCAGGGAGACCTGGCTCCCTCACAACGCAAGTATTCTCTTGGCTACTGTTCAGTACACTTTTCAATGACGGAGGTGGAGAGAACCCAGCTGGGAAGTCTGTGCTTTTTTGCTCAGTTAATTATTTTCGGTGAGGACCGTTCCTCCGACTGAGGACGGACAACAGCACACTTGGTAAAGGGCTGGAATACGACCTAAACGTGACGACTGCTTTCCGCAAGGCCCTCGTCACGGACGCCGACACCACAGTGAGGGAGGGAAGCTTCTAGGCAACGAAGATCCGACCCTGTCTCCTATCCTCCAGGATTCAAACACCGGATGTGTACTGAGACTGTGGCGGTTTTGACACCAATGACCCTATCCTACATGGATGCCTTGAGGACAAAATGTGACAAGATTCTCTGAACACTGCACCAGCCAAACAGATTAGCAGATGGGCATACGGTGGGCGCGAGGTCTACTCACTCTTTGGTCAGAAGAGGACAGGACTTGAGCAGAAAGCGCGAGAGCCCCGAGTCCTGGAAGTAGAGGTCAGGCGGGGCCGTGGGGCTCTTCAGATTCAAACAGCGGACGATCACATATAACACGGCAGCCACTGCGGCCAGCTTCACCCCGTCAAACACGGCCGGGAGCTCGGGGGTCTCCAGCATGGCATTCATCTTGATCTGGGGAGAAGCACATGTCTGGGGTCAGAAGCACAGTGAGGAGGGGAGGAGCCACCACACTAAAAGGCAAAGCCAGCGATGAGATGTCCATAGCGTCCCCGGGGCAACTGCCATCGGGGCCTTCGAGCCATCACCGGGACTGGCGACAACCCAAATCACACACAGTCCCGAGCACTGATAAACCGGGTAGGGTTTTTGGTTGTTTTTAATCTAACGAGCACTTCGAAGATAAGCAGCTTAGAAAATGCTGACAAGAACATCCTTTGGGGAGCAGGGGAAAGTCCAGCCAGAGACTGGGGGCGGCACGCTGGTTTCTGTGGACCGGCGGCCGTGAATCGCTCCGCACCAGGTGTGTGCGAAGCGACATGGTGACAGCCTGGAACAGAGACCGGGACGGATGCTACTGCCTACACATGTGACTATCGCGTCCTCGGGCCCCATCCCCTATTTTCAGACCAGGAGGGGAGAAAGCGACCTGGGCGTGACTCAGCCATCTGCTCCTCGGGGGCAGCCCCGGTGCTGGGGTCAAGTTCAGACTCGGCCCAGGTGGCAGCGATCTTTGACCCTGGGGGTTTCAGGTAGTGTGAGATGCAACTTGGCCAATCTTCTCCCCTCCAAGGGTACCTGACTACAACCATTCGTCCCCAAATCAGGGTAAAAGTGGACCGCCAGACCCAAACCAAAAATCGGGAGTGTGGAAAATGTGTATGCAGATTTGGCTTTTCCCCCAAGCTCTCCTAATAGTTTATCTTTTGTGGTAGCTTTACCTTACATACAACACACACACACACACACACACACACACACACCAACCTTCCAAACACAGAAAACCAAACATCAACAACAACAAGGGCAACAGCAACAAAAATCCAGTCTTTGCCTTGCTGCTCAGAAGAAAAACAGCACATTAGCTGTTACCTTAAAAATCAGGGAAGCCACAAGCTAACAAAAAGGAGAAAATGGTAACTCACAGCCAAGGTAGCTATGGCAACAGCTTCCCTGGAATGGCGTCTACTAGCCTCTGCTAAAAACAGTCAGCAGAGAACTCCGGTGGCCAACAGCACAGGCAGAAGGGGCAAGACACAACAATCTCCCGAAAATGTGTGTGGCATAACCGGATGAACTCCCTAGAGACCCCTTTTCTTCTTTACCCCCAGAAACCCTTTTCAAAGCTCAAGGTGACTCTGGCAAATGCAGGACCCGAACATACTGCCGATGATTTCTGGCAGGGGTTCCAACTCAGTAAGAAAGGCCATCAAGGATCACGGCTCAACTAGCCTTCCACTGTCAAGGCAAGAAAATAATTTTCAAACATCCAACATGGGGCGCCTGGGTGGCTCAGTTGGTTTAGTGACCAATTCTTGATTTCGGGTCAGGTCATGATCTCACGGTTCCCTGCTTGGATTCCTGGTTCCCTGCTTGGGATTCTCTCCCTCCTTCTCTCTCTGTCCCTCCTCCGCTCGCCCATTCTCTGTCTCTCTCAAAATACATAAATAAAAACCTAAAAAAGCTTAAAAAAAAATTTATCCAGCACAATGTTGAATCAAGGCTAGATCTCAAAATATACTTTCAGCTGTATTAACCTTTGAACCTTTATGATCAGACAGTTGCCTTAAAACCTAACTTCTGGACCCGTGTCACCTCACTCCTGGGGCCATGTCTCCTAAAGTCTACTTATAAACCCCTAAGACAGGATTCTTAACTTGGGGTCTGTGGGTCCCCTACCATACTCTAGGGTCCAGGAACACCCTAAAATTCTATGTGAAGGTTTGTGTGTACGAAGCTTTCTGTGGTGAGGATCTGCAGATTTAATCAGGTTCTCCATGGGGTTTGCGGCCTCAAAACATACACAGCACCACAAAGCGTTCCACAGCGCTGGTCCCTCAATTCACCGCAACCCTGCCACCTAAGCCGGTCGAGCCGGCAGGAGACAAATTTCCAAGATGCTGCTGTTCACTAATACGGGTTTTTACGTCTAGCGAGCAAAGGGCCCAAACCAAGGTCCAGCAGGAGTTCCAAAGTCTCTCTGACACAATGCTGGTAACATGGCTCTTTCTTGTCCCCTTTGTTGAGAAGAGAACAGACAGATGCAGCAGGTGGCTTTACCAGTTTCCTTGTGGGTCAAGAACTGAAATTTTATTGAATTAAGAAAATAAGTCCCTCCCTCCCCACTTCCTCTCACTGCTTACTCACATAAAGGGAGGAGAAGCAAAAATAAAAGTCTGGGCCATACATACCTCTACGCCCCTTGTTCCTCTCTACTGAGAATATTAACTGTCCTTGAAGAGTTGTCCAGCGGGGCCGCTCAGGTCCGATCTCTTATTCAAATTAACCTAAAAGCTGAAAAGATGAGATGGTCAGGTTCTAAAGGATGAGAAAGAGGCAATTTAATTAAAATGAAAGCACAGGCGAAGTTTCTCTTCCTTTCGAGTCTTTACGGAAAAAGGCAATTTCTTTCATTAACACGGGTGCCACGCTCTCGGCCACTTGGCTGTTGGCACAAACCTGCCGGGGAAAATCTTGGTGGAGCCACACGCTGACGGGCTCTCTCTGGTCTCCAAGACAAGTTACCTGCTGCGTTCAGAACTCCGGCTAAGGCAAACCCACACGGCTCTCACGCTTTATCTCCTAACATCATCTTCAGAAGCACCTGACGGGTATCACCTAGGTGACCGAGGCACTAACTCAGCAAGGCCTTAGGTCAAGACAGCAGTCAATGGACTCGTTCCTTCTCTCCCAAACATACAGCAACAACAGAAAAAAATGTCACAAGGCTAAGGGCGTGGACGGGCTCAGAAACCCCGTACCAGAACAGCACAGCACTGGAAGCCTGTGGTGGGAAAGCCACATTGCCTGCCGGGTCTGCATCGGGGCTGGGGGCCGGGGGCCGGCTGTGGAGGGGCGCCAAGAGCTAAACGTGCTCCCTGTGAGTGGGGACCCAGAGCCGGGCCCAGTGCTCTGAAAATGCATGGCTTCCAAAGCAGCAGGGGAAACAGGAAAGAGAAAGGGGTGGGGGTGGAGGGGCCAGCCAGTGTTTACATAGTGCGATCTACGTGCCAGGCTCTGTCCCTGGGACAGTCCGTGCACACCAGCGCGTTGCATCCTTGCTGCACACTGTGAAGTAGGTACTATTGTTATCCCCATTTCGCAGATGAGGATACTGAGGCATAGAAAATTTGAGCAACTTGTCCAAGGCCACCCAGCGATTAGGTAGAGAAACCAGGATTCGTATCTGGCTCCAGAGGCCCTCCTTCTAACCACCACGCTGTACTATCTGAAAGGAAGAAAAGACAGAGAGAGAGACGCAGGCAAGAAAGAAAAAGGACAAGGCCGAAAACGCAGAGGAGACACCAGCGGCTTGCCCAAAGTCACACAGCGGTGAGACAGACAGCAGAGCTGGGAACCCAGCCCAGTGTTCTCCGATTCCACCACGCTGAAATGACTTCAACCGGGGGGCGCCTGGGTGGCGCAGTCGGTTAAGCGTCCGACTTCAGCCAGGTCACGATCTCGCAGTCCGTGAGTTCGAGCCCCGCGTCAGGCTCTGGGCTGATGGCTCAGAGCCTGGAGCCTATTTCCGATTCTGTGTCTCCCTCTCTCTCTGCCCCTCCCCGTTCATGCTCTGCCTCTCTCTGTCCCAAAAATAAATAAACGTTGAAATGACTTCAACCGGAAATGGAAGCCGGTTGAAGGGGGGACCCAATTAACCTTCAGAGTAGCCTTGCTCAACCTCAGATTTTTATTATTTCTTCGTATTCTGAGACAAATTAGCCACGGAGGGCCAGGCTTTGTTGAGGTGGGGACCAAAGAGCAAAGTCCTCAGCCACATCACAGCAAGCCTGACCTTTCCCGGGCTCGGCTGCCAACTGGAAAACGGGATGGGACAGACCAAAGATCCTCTAGCAGAAGCCCACCGGATGACGCTGCCTGTGGCTGGCATTTTAAAAAAAAATCGCGGCGCCTGGATGGCTCAGTTGGTCAAACGTCTGACTTTAGCTCAGGTCATGATCTCACAGTTCATGAGTTCGAGCCCTGCATCGTGCTCTCTGCTGTCAGCACAGAGCCTGCTTCAGATCCTCTGTCCCCATCTCTCTGCCCCTCTCCGGCTCGCTTACATGTGCACTTTCTCTCTCTCTCTCTCAGAAATAAATAAACATTAAAAAAAGAAAAAAAAATTACAAGATTTGGCAATGCTGAGCTTGTGTTCTCACTTGGCAACAATGGATGGAGCTGAGAGGGGGCCGCCCCCTCCAGATGAGGCCTCTCCATCATGGTCCGCAACACTACTGACCCCCCCCCCCCCCCCGCCGCCTGCTTAATCATTCAGGATGTCTGAGTGGTTCCTACGGGCATCAGAATACGCTACCCGTGGAGAAACCTGCATAACATCCCTCTGGCCCTGGATAACTCTGTATTGACTGAATATTCAAAACATACACCATCAGCATACGTATAAATAATAAACTCATAGAAAAACTATGGAAGGGCGGAGTGGCACTTACGATGTAGTGTGTTTTGTTGTTATTCACACTGATGTTTACCTAAGCCTTGACTTTTCCCACAAACTATCTGAGACGGATTCAAGAAAACACTGAACAGATACGCATGGAGAAAGATCCAGAAACGTAGCAGACGGCTCACTGCTTCCCAGAAGGAAGTCTCCCCTTCTTCCTTGTAACAGAGACCTGTAAAAATGGTCCTGCCTCCTGGGAAAAAACTACAGCTGCCCTTGCAGGTTGGTGAGTCAACATGACTAAATTCTAGCCAATTCTGAAGGCGCTGGTCTGATTTCTCCGAAGACTCCCTAAAAGGCAGGGAGTTAACTCTTTTTCCATCCTTCTCCCTTCCGGCATCCCTGGAATGTAGGCAACATGGCTGCACCCCCAGCAGCCATCTTGGGCCATGAAGTGACCTTGAGGTCATTCTAGAAGCCACATTAAGATGACAGCAGAGTAGAAAGACAGAAGCCTGGGGTCCCTGATGATTTCATGGCGCCATTGTATCAGACCTGTACTGCCTACCTCCAGGTTTCTTTTATGTGAGAGAATAATCCCTTGCATGTTTAAGCCATTGTTACTTCTAGAATCTCTGGTCTGCAATTTCCAATGCTACAGAATGAAATACTCTTTTTTTTTTTTTTTTAATTTTTTTTTTTCAATGTTTTTTATTTATTTTTGGGACAGAGAGAGACAGAGCATGAACGGGGGAGGGGCAGAGAGAGAGGGAGACACAGAATCGGAAACAGGCTCCAGGCTCTGAGCCATCAGCCCAGAGCCTGACGCGGGGCTCGAACTCACGGACCGCGAGATCGTGACCTGGCTGAAGTCGGACGCTTAACCGACTGCGCCACCCAGGCGCCCCTGAAATACTCTTTTTTTTAATGTTTATTTTTGAGAGAGAGAGAGAAAGGGTTTGAGCAGAGAAGAGGTAGAGATAGAGGGAGACACAAAATCTGAAGCAGGCTCCAGGCTCCGAGCTGTCAGCACAGAGGCTCGAACTCACAAAACGTGAGATCATGACCTGAACCGAGTCAGACGCTTAACCAAATGAGCCACCCAGGTGCCCCCAGAAGGAAATATTATATGCTCAAATCTTTCCAGATGCTACGATCACTGGGTTATTAGAGTATAGGCACTTTTTCTTCTCTTTTCCAAAATTCATAATAATAATAAATATTTTTATTAGGGGAAAAAAGCTTTAAAATAGCAACTAATAAAATCTTAAGAAGAAAGTAAGACTATCTAGACAAGAAAAATACCTCTTCAATGTACACGATTATGTATGGGAGCAAGCCTAGAAATGGACCTGAGCTTTCTGAGTGCGAAAGGAAAAACGGAAACCCAGTCAAACCTATGGTTCTCCAAAATCGAAAGAAACAGAACATGTACTGTGCTCTTATCCCAGAAAGCATGACAGATATGAAGGGGAAGCAGGGTTTTTCTGGCACCAGAGTTATTTAAAAAGAGCCTCTGCGGGACTTTATATAAGGGGACCTTGAGTGATGTGATAGGCAATGTCCTCCTACAACTTTTTTTTAATAGCAAATGCAGCAGAGAATTAATTTCCGCAACCCTCAAAAAATGCCAAGGTTTTAAACTGAATTCAATTCAGTGAAGGCAACCCTATGAAGGATTTTAATTATTACCGTCCAGATATGCACCCTTGATCCAAGGCTTGGACTTGAAGTCCCAAGGAGCAGGGTGTCCCCAGGGCCACCTCTCTTGAACTTAAGTGGCTCAAGGACCCGACCACTGTACTAAGCATTGCGTAGGACCGCGACGAAGTAGAACTCTCATTTTAACTGGGGAGAAAAGAGGCTTATCTTTTTTTAAAATTTTATTTTAATTCCAGTATAGTTAACATACAGTGTTTACATTCGGTTCAGGTGCACAGAACAGTGATTCAACACTTCGGTACATCACCCAATGTACTCCTTAGTCCTCAACCCATTTCCCTCATCCCCCCACCTTCCTTCTGGTGACCAACAGCATGTTCTCTAGAGTTAAGAGTCTGTTTCTTGGTTTGTCTCTTTTTTTTTCCCTTTGCTTGTTTTTTTTTTTTTTTAAGTTTATTTATTTTGAGAGAGAGAAAGAGCGAGCTTGAATGGGGGGGTGGTAGGGAGAGAGGGGGAGGGAAAGAATCTCAAGCAGGCTCCAGGCCATCAGTGCAGAGCCTGACTCGAGGCTCAATCTCACGAACCGTGAGATCATGACCTCAGCTGAAATCAAGAGTCGGACGCTTAACCGACTGAGCCACCCAGGTGCCCCTGGTATTTGTCTTTCTCTGACTTGTTTTGCTTAGCATGTTACTATAAACACAGGGGTGCATCTATCCCTTTGAATTAGTGTTTTTGTACTTTGGGGGATAAATACCCACCAGTGCAATTACCAGATTGTTAAGGTAGTTCTATTTTAAAAACTTTTTTTAATGTTTATTTATTTATTTTGAGGGAGAGACAGAGCACGAGCAGGGGAGGAGCAGAGAGAGGGAGAGAGAGAATCCCAAGCACCGTGAGGCTCAAACTCATGAACCGCAAGATCGTGGCCTGAGCCGAAACCAAGAGTCGGGTGCTTAATCGACTGGGCCACCCAGCTGCCCCGGTCGCTCTCGTTTTAACTTTCTGCGGAACCTCCATACTGTTTTCCACAGTGGCTGCACCACTTTGCGTTCCCACTGCACTGTTGTGCAACAAGAGTTTGAAAAGAAGTTTATCTTAAGGCTATCCATACTTTAGGAACTTGGGGACGAGAATAAATTCGCCTAGGAAAAAATTAACCAGGGAAGGACTTATGGAGCAGCTGGATCTAGAATACAGAATTTAAGAAGACATTTGTGTAAGTGTGAGAGAGGACGTGTGCGCGCGCAGTATATACGTATTATATATATATATATATATATAAATACATATTTAACACATATTAAATACGTCTGAATATGTGTGCATAAAACCAGGCATTAATTAACTGGCAATTTCAGAACAAAACTCCTGACGTTCATTTTAATTTACCTTGCTGCATTTCATTTCATGGCGCTCTCGCTTTCCAAGTGCAATCTGCCACAAAGGATTAATATTCTGAACTTGTTCCAGACGTAGCAAACTACGCTGCGGTTGTACTATTTCGTGTGCCCCTTCCTCCCTTTTCTGGGCAGGCGAAATCTGGTTAATAGGAACATCAGGCAGCCCAGGTGGGGAAAAGAAGCCACACAGAAGGTGGGGGGGGGGGGGGGCGGGTATTGTGCCAGAGGGAAAGGAAGCATCTCCCCGCCCCCGCCCCACCTCCAATCTCCGAGAAAAGAAGGGCTGGGCTTGGTCGGTCCTCAGCCAGAGAGCCGCACACCTCTCCAGCCCCCACCAGTCGTTTTGAGTGGATTTACTCATAAAATGCTGTAACTGATCGTTAAAACCGCGCGTGTAGTCTCTCCGTTAAGAAGGAAACCCAGATGGGGCGCCTGGGTGGTGCAGTCGGTTAAACGTCCGACTTCAGCCAGGTCACGATCTCGCGGTCGGTGAGTTCGAGCCCCGCGTCAGGCTCTGGGCTGATGGCTCGGAGCCTGGAGCCTGTTTCCGATTCTGTGTCTCCCTCTCTCTCTGCCCCTCCCCCGTTCATGCTCTGTCTCTCTCTGTCCCAAAAATAAATAAACGTTGAAAAAAAAAATTAAAAAAAAAAAAGAAGGAAACCCAGGTACAAGGTGCTGCAAAATGCCCACGAGCAAAGGAACTTTCAGGGGTGCCTCAGTCTCTACGACATGTTTGACTAGTAGTAGTTCCACCACTGCTCTCCCAAGGCCAAGGCTGTTATTTTGAGATGGACACACAGATGCAGTGAGACGGCCACGGCTATGGGGCTGGGAGAAGCTCCAGTCTTGGGGTTCTGAGACCTGGGTCCTAGTGCCTGCCCTGCTCGTCCTATCTAGTGACCTTGAATAAGTCACTTAACCTTTCTGGGCCCCAAAGGCCTCCTCTGTAAAATGAGAGGATTAGGTTAGAAGCAGATGATGCCAAAGGTCTCCTACAGCTCAAAATTTCTGAGATTCTAGGGATAGAATTGCAGCCCGTGGCTAATAGGCACAGGAAAAACTCTCCGTGCTCTGTAACAAGAGACAGCCCCTGTTGCCGGCTGACTTTGTGCATCATTAACACGACTCTCAAGAGCAACAGCCCTCATGGCCTTTGTTCTTCCTTCAAATAAGTTCAACATTTGTAGCTGTGCCATTTATGCCCGTAGTTCTGTCACAGTCCCTCCACCTGCGTGGGTGAATGACGATTTCAGCCTTGGAATATTAATATTCACTGATAACACAAAGGAAGGAAAGAAAAAACCGAGCAGAGACTTCAAACACAGAAAACTCATTACACGGTGTGGCGGGATATGTAGTGTAGCCCCCCCCCCCAAATTCCCGACCGTCTGGGACCTGTGAATGTGACCTCCTTTGGATATCAGTTCTTGGCAGATGTCATTTAGATAGGGGGTCACACTGATTGGAGTTGGCCCTAACTCCACGTCTGGGGTCCCTGTAAGGAGCAGGAAGTTTGCACACAGAGATACAGACACGCAGAGAAGACCTTTTAAAGGTGGATGGAAACAGAGGGGCGCCTGGAAGCTCAGTCAGTTAAGTGGCCAACTGTTGGTTGCCTCTCAGGTCATGATCTCAGTTTGTGAGCTGGAGCCCTGCGTCAGGCTCTGCGCGGACAGCATGGAGCCTGCCTGGGATTCTCTCTCTCCCTCTCCCTCTGACCCTCCCCTACTCGTGCTCTCTTTCTCTCTCAAATAAACTTAAAAAAAAAAAAATAACCTGAAAGGTGGAAGGAGAGACTGGAGCGGTGCACCACGGAGAACAGGAACGCCAGGGAGTGCCAGCAACCAAGAGAAATTAGGAGCAGCGCACGAAACAGACATTCCCTCAGAGCCCTCGGGAAGGAAGCCACCCTGATTTCAGACTTTCTCAGCACTGTGAGAGAATGTGCCCAAATGACCTCTCCCGACTCCATAGCTCCCCGCTTCTGTCCTTAGAGGCCAGAGACACCCTCTGTCACGTCCTTCTGAAAGGTTCCTGGTGACCCACACAAGCTCCCTTGTACTATTTCGTGTGCCCCTTTCTCCCGCCCAAATCAGCGAGCGGACGTGAACGCTCACAGGCTACTCATTAACACAATTCAAATCGTATTCTGTGCACACACAGCATTGGCTTCTTGGCCTCTGCGGTTCAGCTGTCAGACCACCCTCTCCTCTCCTAGTATCAGTGACCTAAGGAAGCCAGAGACGGGGACATGTGGGGAGGGGGTGTCTCCTCCAACCTGAGGGGACCCGACCCATAGGCTCCAGTCCTTCTGTGGGTCTCACAGTAAATACCTCTTAAGGAAAAACAAGCCAAACTCCTAAGGAATATCTCTCCTTCTATTCCCCGCTGGTTAGACGTGGATTTTGTGTAGGTTCGGGCCCTGGAGCGAGAGAGCCCAGTGTCAAGTCCCAGCCCCACCGGTCATGGTGTTTGTCCTCGGGGCTCAACTGCGACCTGAACGTGTTGATCCAGAGACACTCCTGGCATCCAGCGAAGGGCCCCCAAATACGAGCTATCCCATCACCACTACTAAGCCCTCCTCCCGTTTTCCTTAGAAAGCTCCCTTATCTGACAGAAATTACCCTAGAAGATATTCTTTCCCACCTGACACAGAACCCTCCTTAAAAATGAAGTAACTGGCTGGCTGACTGCTTGGACCTCCTCCAACAAGTCCGGAATTCACCCCCGGACACACTCCTCTTGATTCTTCCGATGCGGAACCATGTTGAACTTAACGAATCACTACATACTAAGTGTTCTTCACCAAGTTCTCAGCTCTTCACAGTTCCAAGATGCGTCCTCGTTTCTGCACCGAAAGGGGTTCCGGTCGTGCTCCTGACACACGCGCCCTCTCTCTCCTGCTGAGGGGGTCCCCCCTTCCCCGTGGAAGGGCTGACCCCTCACCCACACCCCTGCCTGCGGGGTAAACTTATTCTGGCCTGGCCTGGCTCTGCTGACAAACCTCTCCGACGCCCTGAAATAAAACCCCAGGCCGGCACCGGAAGGCTCTGGCAGGCTTCGCAGGCCCCGTGAGGAGAGTCAGGAAGGCCGTTGGAAGGCCACGGCACACCGCCGACAAAACCCTCACGTCACCCCAACGTTAGCCTTGTGGGTGGCCGCTTGGTTAAAACGCAGTCAGCCCTAGACGTCGACAACGTGACAACTTTGAGGAGAAAGCGGGGAGGGAAAGGGCCCGTTTCTACCCCACTTTCTCTGCCACTTAACTACAAAAGTCAGAGCAGTTAGAGAAAAAAAAGCAACTAAATGAACAATCTGAAGAAGCCACTCCACAGGAGACACAGGCCCAGAGCACGTTGCCAGGAGAAAGCCCAGCCGGCCGGCCGCTCACTGTCACTCACGGCCACGGGGCCAGGACGGTGTCCCCAGAAGGCTCCAAGGTACATCCTGGTCTACCCAGAACTGCATGCTTCTGACAGCCCGGGCTGACTTGGGGCCCCGTTCTCGCTCCCAGGGAGTTTTCAATGCCCCGCGTCAGCCCCTGTGCCAGCAGCTCACGGAACCACCCCCCAGCATCCGTAGGCTGTTCCAGGCCTGCATGTTCCCGCAGGGAAAGTTCTGCGGGGATGAGCCCTCAGGGTAACCGCCTCAAGCCCGAAGTGATGGACAACCCTGGCAGCGACAGGCCGCTCCTGTCCTCAACAGATGCCCCACGAGGCTTCTTTTTGAATACTGAGCACTGAGGACCTGGATGAGATTTCCTCCAGCAAATCAGCCCGGGTGGCCGTTGGCGGCTCGTGTGAAGATGCCGGGAAGTGGCTGACGGGAGGGAGATGACACGGCAAGGAGGGAGAAAGCCCCCTGGTGATCTAGCACAGTATCTCTTACAGATCAGGGGCTACAAAACGAAGGGCCTGTCCGCAGTCGCACACAATTTGGTAGAGAGAAGGGGGAAGAATTTACAGATAATTAGCTACATTTATGTTGACGTTGTTTTCAGTTGTGGCCAAAATTCGGGCCTTGAAATTGCCTCTCTGCGCGAACTGACTCACGTATTAACTTTAATGTAACCGTATTCTTCCACAAAGTCATAAGGTCACACGCCAAACCGGCTGCGTTTCGGAAGATGTCCTACAAGTTCCTAGTAAGGGGAGAGCTACCCTCTGTGAGAAAACGTGAACCTCACATGTCAACGTCAGGAATGGCTACCAACCCACCAGCTTTCCCGAAAGAAAATCACTAACCTAAAAATAGCAGGAGACTGAGTCACAGTTAAGCACGCACATTGAATTGAGCACTTTTACAAGCCCTTACTCAAATACAGAAAGGAAGCTGGCCTCTCCCATTAGCCAAGAGCCCTGCTGAAAAGGTACTTATACTTCCTACCGGAGGACAAGGTCGAATGGGTAAAGTGCTTAGTAAAATCACAAGCAAAACGGTTTTCTCCACCGCAGAGAAACCATTCAATCCTTACCTGAGAACAAACAAAAAATCACAAGCCAGGTGTTTCCTCTATAGAAAGCCTAGAATTTTCTAAAGGGACAGGCACTTTAATAAATATATTTGATAGCCCTACACGTGGTGTTACAAAACCTATTCTGTAATTACGTTCTGTGATACCAAAAGCACATCTCAGCTTACCGGAATCCAAGAAACTCAAGTGCCCAGTTTCCTGGAGTTTTTAAGAGAAGGGTACAATTGGAGGGGCGCCTGGGTGGCTCAGTGGGTTGACGTCCAACTCTGGCTCAGGTCATGAACTCACAGTTTGTAAGTTCGAGCCCCATGTCAGGCTCTCTGCTCTCAGTGTAGAGCCTGCGTCAGATCCTCTGTCCCCCTCTCACGCTCCCTCTCTCAAAAATGAATGAACATTAAAAAACAAAAACAGGGGCGCCTGGGTGGCACAGTCGGTTAAGCGTCCGACTTCAGCCAGGTCACGATCTCGCGGTCCGTGAGTTCGAGCCCCGCGTCGGGCTCTGGGCTGATGGCTCAGAGCCTGGAGCCTGTTTCCGATTCTGTGTCTCCCTCTCTCTGCCCCTCCCCCGTTCATGCTCTGTCTCTCTCTGTCCCAAAAATAAATAAACGTTGAAAAAAAAAATTTAAAAAACAAAAACAAAAAACCAGGGGTACGACCGGAGAGAAGAGCATCTCCGGATGTACGGCACAAAAGAAAATATCCGGGCATGTTCTGGGAACGGCACGGATGCCACCCAGTCTTCAATGTCTGCAAACAAACTGCCAGAAGGAGGAAACTGGGGAGAGGGCCAGTGCTGGAGCAGAGCACAGCTACCTGGCTAACACAGCAAGGTCCACACCCTGCAATGAAAGCAATGACACATATGGCCTGCTATAAGTCTGGCACCCGCCCTCCACCACGCAGGCGTTAAGAAGTAGATGTGTGAGCGGCGCTTGGGTGGCTCACGGATCAGTGTCTGACTCTTGACTTCGGCTCAGGTCATGATCCCAGGGTTGTGGGTTCCAGCCCGGTGTCGGGCTCTGTGCTGAACGTGGGGGAGCCTGCTTGAGAGTCTATCTCCCCTGCCCCTCCCCTGCTCGTGCAAGCACAAGAACTCTCTCTCTCTTTGAAATGAATGAATGAATGAATGAATGAATGAATCAGTGAAGCAGATGTGTGAGAAGACCTGACCAACATGTCAAGCGCCTTGCCCTTTCCCACGGGAAAGACACTGCCCGCAGGGTTAGCTCGCCAGCCCTCCGGCCCCTCCTGGCTCTGTGGTTCTCCACTGATGAATTCTGTCAGTTGTGGGAGAAAAGAGCTCCCCTCAGGGCTCGGCCGCCAGACCCTTTAACACAGGCCTAGAAAGCAGGAAAGGTTCTGGGCTCTTTGCCCTTCCAAGACTGAGAAGGTTCTGGAGGCAAGGGTATACAATGTGCATGGCATTTTAAGGCATGCTTTACTTATTTCTGTTTTATAAATATCTCAGATGCTGTGAGTAGAAACACTATCGCATGCCAGCTTAGAGCGGCAGGCTTAAAGGTCACATGGATTCCATTGTGACAAATGCCCAAGTCTTAGAAGACAAACTCCACCAGCTCAATGCTGATAAATATGAAGGACTGATTCACACCCAGGCCCTTGGGTTAAAAATGAAGGCAAGGATATGATATGATGAGACAGTCACCCATCTGGTCCTAACCAAGCCAGCCGCCACACTGGGCCTCCGTGGAGGCCCGACCCAGCCTCCGCCATCAGTCCGGCTGATTCCGGGCACTCAATAGAGCCTCGTCCCCAGCTTCTAGGTCACAACCCAAGCGGAAGGACCCAGATGTGCTGGATCCTAGCCGTCAGAAGAGGGAAGGGGTGCCCATGTGTCTTCACACTAGTTGCTTCTGGTGGCATCTGGAGCTATTCTCTCCTCTGGATATGCTGTGCTGTGCAACTTTGGGCAGATCACTTGCCCTCTCTGAGGGTTTTGAAGTTTTCCCTAGGAGCCCGTGTGGTATAATGTAACGATGACAGATTTTAGAATCGGAGGGCCCGGGTTTGAGTTCAGGTTCCCCCAAATGATCTTAGGTGGCCCTGGGTGAATTATCTAAGTTTATTAAAAAAATTTTTTTTAATGTTTTATTTATCTTTTTGAAAGTGACAGAGAAATAACATGAGCAGGAAGGGGAAGCAGAGAGAGAGGGGACAGAAGATCTGAAGTGGGCTCTGTGCTGACAGCTGCGAGCCCAGTGTGGGGCTCGAACTCACGAACCGTGAGATCATGACCTGCGCTGAAGTCAGACGCTTAACTGAGCCACCCAGGCGCCCAGAATTATCTAAGTTTTATGAAAGTTTGCTTTTTCTTCTATAAAATGGGGGAGGAGAGGTTACACACAGGTTATTAAGGGAAAGCAGTTAATGAAATTATGTAGATAAAAGAAGCTTTATAATTATAAAATACCCACAGATATACTCAAGATAAGGTTTGTAAGATGCCTTGAGCTTTTTAGAGGAAAGCTGCCTTATTAAATATTTCAAGATTATAAAAATGTTAGTTTTAAAGCAATATTTAGGGACTTTTAATACATGAAGAGCATGGAATTGGTCCCTCAGGCTTTCCTGAGCTTGGCTTTATCAGATCCTTCTACAGAAGACACTGAAACAGCTAAAAAAATAAAAATTCAAAAGCTCTAAGATGGAAAGGGCAACCCTCTGGATTGATATTTTTGGGGTCTTGGCTAAATAGATTCTCTTTCAAAGCAAAGAGCCCGAAGTAGGTTCATGCCCTCAAGTCTTCCCGTCTCCTCAGACATCGACACAAACATCTCACTGTTGTTCTAGGCCTCACCCGGTCTGGCCTCCTACTCGGGAAGCGAGCTTTCTCAGCCTTCTTTAAAGCACAAGGGCAAGTCCCAACTGCTGCCCTCGTCACCCAGCGGCCTCCTCCTTGGGTTTTTGTCTACACCTCGCCCGTATCAGCCACGCGTCTGCTCCGAGCCCACCCCGGTCTCCCTCCACCCAACGCCGTAAGATACCGCGCACCACGGGGCCTCAGCCACCAGCTCACTTTATAGGGGTTCCTCCTCTCCTGAGCTTCCCCCATGGGCACATGTCTCCTGAGAGATGAGGAACCAGCCATCAAGGAAGATTTTTTTCATCAGAAATGAGGGAACTGCTTCTCCATAACTGGGAAAGAGAGTGAGCCCGTTTCTCAAAAATTGATTTACTGGTATAAGCTGGGAGCACCCTCATGGATACAGCAGTGGTTTGTCCCACCCCACCCCCCCCAACACACACACACACCTCGTCCTCCACCAACCCCTGGAAAAAAAAGTGTGTCAATACCACAGGGGGTGGGGAGGGTGTTATGCCAATCCACACCCCCCTTCTGACATTCCACGCTGTTCTCCATGGGTACCAAAGGCATTAGCTTCATTCTAAGCTCGGGGAGGACTATGAAAGTATACGTAATACGTGGCATCCATGAAGTAACTGGAAAACAGTGCGAATCCATGCGTATTTAAGTATGAAATCATAAAGTCCAACTATAGATACTGGAGGAATTCAAACAAAGGAAGCAGAAGGAAGAAGGAGGTGGACCCCTAGCTAGGGGCCCCTGGGAAGAGACGGGAGAGGAGGGGAGGGGAGGAGCAGGGGTGGGTACAGACACCAGGCTGGGCTCCCAGGCTGAACCAAGGCCCAAGAAGGCCAGACAGTCAGGAGGCCGGCACACAGGGCAAGAGGGTGGGGTCTGGGAGCCGCGTGAGTGAGTCATTACGGAATGAAGCTTCAGGCCTTCACTTACAAGAAGATGGCGCCACACACATGTGGCCTTGGCCGTGCGTGCTGTGCAGGTACATGAAGGTCTGAGTGCACGAGGCAGTGGGTGTGAGCATTTATCTGGCTCCGTGCAACCTGATCTATGGGATGTTGGACAAGCATTGTCATTCACCATTCGAACATCATGGCATGCCCTCGATGGCGTCCAAACAGTTTTTTGTTTTTTTTTTTTTAAATATACTTCACACACGATGTTACCACCAAATAGTCTTGTACGACCTGCTGAACTACACAGGAATCTTCATTTAGGGGCCCATCCCCTTAAGGCCCTAACAACCACACCATCTCCCACGTTTCCATTTTGCAAACACCCTTTCATAACGAGAAATTGTAAGCCTCGTCGCTACATGAAAGTAACGATTCATATTCCTTTCATCTCTGTTGGGGATTCCACGCCCTTCTAATACCACCCTTGTGTGAATTCTACACAAGTTTAAATTTAATGGTGTCGGGCACGCAGCGGGGGCACTCTCTACACGTTTACTGACCGAGTCTGTGGGAAAGCCTGACACATCACCATCCGGGTCCCTTGAGCAGAATTTTCTTACAAGGAGATTATGACACTAGGCTGAGAGGTACGGGTCTTTGTGAGTAACGGCCGCACTAGCGCGGAGCAAGAGAAAAAAACTCAGTGTGCCCTGGGCTGGCAGCCGTTTTTGGATATTTTAAAGAACATCTCAGAGTTCAGGCAAATAATTATCCATCTAAATGAAAGTTTTCCACTTTCCATCACTCAGAGAAGCTATTGTCTGATGCCATATTTCTTTTACCTTTCCCCCCGTTTGTCTGAAACGTATCTTAGTAAGTTCAAGGAGCTCTAAATCAATCTACTTCAGAAACTGCTTACACATAAAGAGAAGTCAAAGCCCAAACAGGCTGTTCTGGGTAGCAGAAGGAAGCAAAGGCACCCAAAGAGAAGGCAGACAGAAAGCTGCCTACTGATTGTTGGGATTCAGATAAATCCTGAAATGCCTCTAGAAGACTCACAATTCTGGGGCGCCTGGGCGGCTCAGCCGGTTAAGCATCCAGCTCTTGGTTTCGGCTCAGGTCATGATCTCACAGTTCGTGGGTTCAGCCCCACGGCGGGCTCTGTGCTGACGGTGTGGAGCCTGCTTGGGATCCTCCCTCTCTCTGTCCCTCCCCCGCTCGTGCTTGTGTTCTCTCTCTCTCTCTAAAAAGTAAATAAACTTCAAAAAAAAAAAAAAAAGAAGATCTATAGAAGACTTACAATTTCTGCTAATATACTCCGAAACAGCCAGTGCAACAAAATCGTCTATGGTATTTTCCAACTGGCGTGAACTTATGACATAATCCAGCAAATATAAATTTGAAAACGATTAATCCTAAATTAACCTGGATCGAAATGTTGGTGGAGTTACAACACAGGGATCTTTTTTGGCATTTAAGGGAAACGGAAAAATCCCTCCTCAAACATCTATGGCATCTGATACATGTCGGTGTAAATAGGTCAGAACAATTGTGGTTACGAAGACTTCTACTTCATCGAGATGCTTTCTGTGGGTGTGCACTGATGGGGTGGTGAGGCCACGCACAGCAGGGTGGGGAAATTCACAGGCTTTGGGGACAGATAGACCTGGCCTGAATGGCAACTGTACCATTTACTGACAATGTGACTTCGGGCAAGCTTCTTAACCTCTCTGCTCCTCGGTTTCCTGACCCATTAAATGGGGCATAATAAGAGTGTCCTGCGATTACATTCAATAATTAAAAACTCCAACACAATGTGAACTTGGCAGTGGTGTCCTCACCAGAGGAGGGGCTTGGCTTCTGCAACAAGGCTAGAGAATCCCAGTCCAGAGCCAAACGTCCAGATCTACAAGCCTGGTTAGTCCAGCTCCCAGACTTGCCTGGGAGCGATCACGACCGGTCCAATCTAACCGTCTTCTACAGGTGACGAGTGGATCATACGTGGACACACCTGTGTTCCCATCCCAGCCCATTAGTTTCTCTGTCAGCCACCCAGAGAAAATACTGTTTGTAAACCACAGGTTAGGGTGTGACGACCCTCACCTTGGGCCCCTGGGTGTTCTCTGGCTGGTGTTAACAAGTCACTGTATCTTGAAAACAAAGGAGGAGAACCAGATGATACTAAATATTCCTATGCGTGTAACTCTAATCAAATGCTTGTGATTGAAATACATCAGTTATTCCTCAAGCAAGTCACGAAATGCACTAAAGCTGACAGTGGAGACCAATTACATAATGTACTGTTTACAAGAGTGCATCCTCAGACACTCCCTCATTTGAGTTGGTATTCAAAATAGTTCTGTGAGTTATTATTAATGCAAGTGAGGAAACTGAGGCCCAGGGACCCTCCCGGTGCCAGGCTGTGGGTAAGGCTCTAGGAATACAAAGACGTGAGGCACCTACCCATTTCAGAGGCTCTTTGTAGAGCTGGACAGACCCCAACTACTTTAGCCCCGTCGATAGGTGCTCTCTGAGCCTCTTCCATCCAAAGAGAGCCTTAAAAAAAAAACCTGCATTCCTCTTAGAAGCTCTTTGGTGGCAAAGTCAAGATTTCTCCGGCAATTTCGCTGCAACACCCAGCTTTCTATGTAAAGTCAATAAATAGACTGATGAGTGATATTAATGATAGACTAAGGGAAAGGGGTTGTGTTTTCCAAATTGGGGAGAATATCCTCGGTTGTAAGCTACTTGGCATTTCCCATCATCTTGCTATTTAGGAGGGCACATTTTTCAATGTCACGGACAAGAAAGAGTAAGCACTTTATTTACGTGATCAGAATAGAGAAGGGCACTGCAGCCAAGGCAATTGGAAGCTAGAAGCTAAAAGTCCATGGTGGGAGCACAGTTCAGGCCACACAGGGAGCTAGCTGTGAGGGCCTGGAGGCTCACCAGGCATTTATGGAAAGTGACCTCGGGGCCAAGCAAGGGCTGATGGTGGGTCTGATGGTGGGGCAGAAGGTCCGGCCCCCATGGAAGGGCCGGACGGCAGCGGCCCAGCAGAGAGAGAGCTCAATAAATGTTTGCTGAACAAATGAACGGCTCCAGTGCAATCACACACTCCTAGGCACGTTGGGTTTCCCTCAACTTTTAGAGGGAATAATGTCATAACTGCATACCTGAGAAAGTTAATAGGATACCAAACAATGCACGTGGACATTTGCTAAGACGCATCATTCCACGTTAACTGAACAAAGCGAGAGAGAGGACCCCATGCACAATACGCTGCCAGTTACATAAAAAAGAATGGTCGGGGCGCCTGGGTGGTTCAGTCGGTTGAGCGTCCGACTTCGGCTCAGGTCATGATCTCACTGTTCGTGAGTTCGAGCCCCACGTCGGGCTCTGTGCTGACAAGCTCGGAGCCCGGAGCCTGTTGCAGATTCTGTGTCTCCCACTCTCTGCCCTTCCCTCGCTCATGCTCTCTCTCTTTCTCAAAAACGAATAAACATTAGGAAAAAAAAATTAAAAATAAATAAACTTAAAAAAACAAACAAACAAAAAAGAACCACAACATGGCACTTTAGACACAAACAAATCAAGACCTCGCAGAGTCAAAGAACAACTTCCAGGACTGGCTCATATCACTCTAAGATACTACAACTGCATTATCAACGCTGTGTAGTCCACACCACCTTAAAACACCAGGCACAAACCCACACCAAACGATGCTACGGGGAGGCCAGCCAGGCTACATGAACGGCCTGGTTTCCCAGCACTGTTTAAGGAACCCGGAAAAGTGGAACCTCCTTGACCAAAGTCCTCTTCTTCGGGCTCTCTCCAGGCCATGATTCCATTTCCACTAGCTCAAGCTTTTTAGCATTCCAAACCCATTCTGTTTATCCCGGGACACCGACCTTCCCATATTTTTGGTATTAAAATATCTTTTCTTTTTTTTAAATGTTTTTTTTTTTTAACGTTTATTTATTTTTGAGACAGAGAGAGACAGAGCATGAACGGGGGAGGGGCAGAGAGAGAGGGAGACACAGAACCGGAAGCAGGCTCCAGGCTCTGAGCCGTCAGCCCAGAGCCCAACGCGGGGCTCGAACTCACGGTCCGTGAGATCATGACCTGAGCTGAAGTCGGACGCTCAACCGACTGAGCCACCCAGGCGCCCCTAAAATATCTTTTCTTAACAGATGGCAACAATAGGGGTGCCTGGCTGGCTCAGTCTGCAGAGAGTGTGACTCTTGATCTCGGGGTTATGAGTTCAAGCCCCATATTGGGTGCAGAGCTTACTTAAAAATAAACAAACAAACAAACAAACAAGTAAATAAATGAAAAGATGGCAACATAGGAGATGACAGGGCTTTTTTGGTTTCTTACCTGAAAAGATTAACATGTGGCAATCCTATGTTGGACTTCCTGATTTTTCGTGCTCTGACAGGAGTAAGTGAATAGCACATAAATACATACCAGGGGTGAGTGTGCACAAATGGGGCGATTTTCAACGTTTCTCTCTCTGTTACCCCCAGGAGGCTGGAAAAAGCACAACTGATAAAGCCACTCCCTTGTATCCCGTAACATGTATCTACGGTATGACTGACAGATAATGTGGACTCCCAGCACTGAGCAAAGACCAGAAAGTAATGACTCCAGATTAGACTGGCTAACTAAGATCTTGGAGATTCAATTCGATTTCACGGTGACTCCAAATTAGACTCAGAGGGGGGTGCCTGGGTGGCTCAGTGAGTTAAGCATCTGACTTTGGCTCAGGTCATGGTCTCGCGGTTCTTGAGTTTGAGCCCCACGTCAGGTTCTGTGCTGACAGCTCAGAGCGTGGAGCCTGCTTCAGATTCTGTCTGTCTGTCTGTCTCTCTCTCTGCCCCTCCCTGCTTGTACTCTGTCTCCATCTCTCTCTCTCTCTCTCAAAAATAAACAAACAAACAAACAAACAAATAAAGTTTTAAATTAGACTCAGAGGTAAATAAAAGCAAGATGAAGATTCAGATACATTTGAAGAGGGAAACAGAACAGGCAAGACCTGGGAGCCACAGAAGACCAGAAGACCGTGTTTAATTCAGTGCAGTTATATAGAACATAAGTGCAGCCCTAGAAAATTCAAATTTGAAGAACCCCAAAACTGCCTTCTTAGAGTCACCGCCGGAGAAAGCTTGGCCAGGCCGTGTCGGGTTCAGACCTTGGAAATGGTAAAGTGATTTAGAGAATTTGGGAAACACTGTTAAGGAGAACAACAAAAATTATATTCCCGAATGTTGCTTTAGGAAAGATGCTTGATGGAGGCACAGGTGGGAGAGCTGGTTTTTCCTGGGGTGAGAGACAAGGGGTGGGGCACTTAGCAAAGCTACCCAAACAGGAAGTCCGGTAGTGAGGCGCACAGTTCCTTCCTGATGCTCAGAGGCAAGGACAAACAGAGCCCGTGCCACGGTGCAGGAGACAGGGCTAGGCGTGACAGAGGTGCTGACATGTGTATCACGAAGGTCCAGGAGTCTTCTCTGGAGACCAGAGAAAACACAGCAAGCTTCCCCTGGCAATTCCAGCACATTGTGCCCTGAGGGCAAGGTGAAGGGCCAAGGGTCACTGTTCCTCACCCTCCAATGCTCCCACTCTCCTTTCATAGGATGACCTTTAGGAGAAGCCCTCCACCTCACCTGGCCTCTTCTCAGGCTTACAGCTACAAGACGCAGAGAAGAATCAGAGCTGCCCCTAAATATCCACAAAACGTGTTAGGATCTCCATGCAAAGCTGCTGCCTAAATAAGATGGTCCTTAGCATCCTTCGCAACAGAAAGCAGACAGCTGAAATAGACCACCTCTGTAAAAAAAATGCCCCTGAGGGTCGCGCGCCTGGGTAGCTCGGTTGGTTAAACTAAGTGATCGACTCCTGATTTTGGCTCGGGTCAGGATCTCACGGTCAGTCGTGAGTTCGAGCCCTGCGTTGGGCTCTGTGCTGAGCATGGAGCCTGCCTCGGGTTCTCTCTCTCCGTCTCTCTCTCAAAACAAATAAACAAACATTAAAAAAAAAAAAAAGAAAAGCAAGGTTCCAAATAGCATGTAGAGTATGCTACCGTTTGTGTGCAAGGGAAGGGGATACTCATGATGAATTCGCTGCTAGACGTATAAAGTATCCTGGCTGTGCATGGAACACCTCTGGAGGATGAAGAAATCAGTAACGCTGGTGGAAAACATTAGGTGGCAGGGGTCAGGGGTGGACCGAGAGGAGTCTACGGTCTCTTCTTTGGCGCCCTTCAAAACGTTTTCTTTCATCCTGCGTTACCGATTTTTCAAATTTGAACTAAAAACCGTTAAAAATGTTCTCAACGTAAAATAACAACAAAACCGTCTGTATGCAGCAAACCCAACACACGCGTTCATCCGGACAGCTGTTTTCCCGGCACACACCACACGCTCCGCTTGTTGAACTGAATGAACCCCTTCTTAAAGACAAGAGAAAATCAGAAACGAGGCAAACCCACGGGTAGCAACGTTCCAGTTCTCTAGTAAGCTCTTTACCTGTCTGCTACTCTACTGTGACAAAAGATCAGAAAATGGGGCCCTTGTGTAACAAGCCTCGCAAGCAGCGGGATCCCAGGCACAAGCTTCACAGATAACGACGGGTCTGATCATCTGTCCGTGCACCAGCCATTTCATAAAAAGAAACCACTTAATCCAAAAAACATGATGCCCTGGAACCAAGACAACACAAATAAATATGCAGATATGAAAAATGATCCTGGAGGGAGATGACGTCAGCGTGCACGATGACATCGACACAAAAATAGCAGCACAGGGGTTAAAGATGTCCACGGGGGGCCAAAAAGGTTGGGACATGAAAAGCTCCTACAAAATTCTCATGCCAGACCACATCAAGAGGCAGCCCGAACTTCCAGCGCTCTGTTCCTGGGGATGGTTTGGCCCAAAATGGGACCAGAAGGCCGAAACACCGCATGCCCCGGTCACCTACACGCTCAAATTGGTCAAGGAGTACTCAAAACCCACACTGCAATAAAAACCAGAATAATGTTAGCAGTAGATCACAGCAGAAATTCTGCCACATGAAATTCTATTATTTTGGAAGTCTCCCTGCTAGGGTTTTTAATAAAGAACCAGGTTTTAGGCAAAAGGGAAGCCAGACTCCACTTCTGTCTTCCACAGGACCAAAGAAATTACCTCATGTTCTGGGCAGAGGGGAACCACCATATTCATTGTGGGCTCTTTCAGAGATTACCAGGAGGAAGATGTAAGTGGAAGTATTAAGGAGTAACTGCGAATGAGAAGCCTTAGGCAGGAAAAGAAAGGTGGGGAAAAGGGGCCCATATTAACACACAAAGGAACGAAAACAATTATTCTAAGATGGCTGAGCTCTAGAACGTCCAAAACAAAAAACCCAAACTCAGAATCAACTCTTAAGAAGGTGTCGATCAATGAATATGATAATCTTTGGTTCATTCTAGAAAACTCATAAAAACAGAGAAGGTAAAACCAAAAGTGACCAGATTCCTGCCAGAAATAAAGGTGACTGGTTACCTTCCAATTAGAAAGGAATTGACTGTGGCGCCTGGGTGGCTCAGTCAGTTAAGTGTCAGCCCCTTGGCTTCAGCTCAGATCATGATCTCATCGGTTTGTGAGCCCCGCGTCGGGCTCTGCGTGGACAGAAAGGAGCCCGCTTTCCATCCTCTCTCTCTGCGCCTCCCCTGCTTGCTCTCTGTCTCTCTCTCTCAAAATAAATAAATAAACTTAAAAAATAAAAAAAAAAGGGATGGGACGCCTGGGTGGCTCAGTGTGTTAAACGTCCGACTTCGACTCACGTCGTGACCTCGCGGTGCGTGGGTTCGAGCCCTGCGTCAGGCTCTGTGCTGACAGCCCAGCACCTGGATCCTGCTTCGGATTCTGTGTCTCCCTCTCTCTCTGATCCTCCCCCTGCTTGCTCTCTGTCTCTCTGTTTCACCCTCGAAACTAAATAAAGAATAAAATTTTTTTTTTCTTAAATAAAAATAAAAAAAGGGAACTGGCTGGCAAAGTGAGATAAGATATATTTATCAGAACCATGAAAGCAGTAATGGAAAGGAAAGGGAAGGGAAGGAAAGAGAACTGTCCCAACTAAAACGAGAGGAAAAGTCATTCCACTGCACTTTCTCGTTTATTTCAAGCCCGAGAAAAGAACTGGGAAAACATGGGAAAACCAGTGAAGCAGCTACATTCCCAGCAGAAATCAGTCACACGCTTGTGCTTCTGCCGAGGAAGACAGGCGCTGCGGGTGCTCCCCCTGCTCCAATGACTAAGTAACTTGCTTAAATGCATTTGACACACGATCCTTGAACTTCCAAAAAGCACTTAATACAGTGGCTCATGAAATCTTCATCTAAAAATGTTCATCCATTTATAATCAAGCTGCATCACACTGACAAATGGGCAGGAGGGCCGCACAGAGGGAACAGATATTTGGAAGGATGCCGTCAAGATTGGTATTATCAGGGACTTTGTTGATCACTCGGAAGGATTTCTTCCTCCCTTTTTTAAAGAGAATAAAAGAGATCTGTGGTCTAAATGCAGTGTAATTACAAAGGGAGGACTAACAGAGGAAATGAATTACATGATTCAATAAAAGAAAAAAATTTTTTTTAAATGCAATGTGACTTAGAAACCCCCACAGATGTCTCTGTTACAATGAAATCTGGAATACGTTTGATGACTTGGGGGCAGGGGGGACAGGGAAAAAAATTAGCTCCTGATAGAAAATATTGGATGGTAGATATGGGGGGGGGGTGGAAAAGGCAACTGAACATCAAATTTAGCAAATCAAGAGTGGTTACTATGTGCCAGGCACTGTTCTAAATGCTTCAGATACAGTAACTCATGTAAACCTCAAAACAACCTTCTAATCTAAGTACCATTATTATTCCTGTTTTATAGGTGAGCAAACAGAGGCACAGAGACGTTAATTAACTGGTCAAAGGTTACAGATTGTAAGACGTAGGGCTAGGATTCCAATCCAAAATCTGTGCTCCTAACCCTTCTGGCTTCCCCTAGAATTTAAACACCGAGAGGGTCAGAGAAATACGAGTCAGGCATTGGCTAAATCCAGGGTTAGCAGATCACCCCTTAGTCACGGCTCCGTGATGACCAGTCAGCCCTGTGACCTCTGCGGGCCTTAGTTTCCTCACCTGTGCATTGAAAAGCTAGATTAGGCGAGCTCTAACCAAGGGTTCGGCAGCTCGAAGCTGCCCCAAATCTGTGCCGACGGTCTACGGTATATGGCCTGGTCTGCTTTCCGACCAGGATATTCAAAGATTATTTCATCCTAAAACAGGCAGCAAGTTGTATTAAGATTCTTTCTCTGCCTCCTGACCTTCAGAAGATTATTATGTCCCCTCCATTCAGGCAAATGACAGAGAGTAATGAAAGGGGTACTGTACGGTTTCTCTTCTGGACTCGACTTAATGCGGTTGTAATGAAATGGCCCTCGAAAAGCTCTCGCTGCAGACCACGTGAACTGTGCTAAACCTACCAATCCCGGGCCCCTCTCATGAGCCAGTTCTTGGAATCTACCCTCCCATCTGGCTACGGGAATGCAGGTGAAATTGACACACTGGAGGTGGAGCAACCAAAAGAGAGGAATTGGGGAGATGAAGACATGGAGGGCAAGGGAATCCCAGTTACAGAGTTTCGCGGTGGCTAAATAAACCTTATCTTCTTGGCATACTCCATTCTCTTTGCTAACACCCACTCTTCAGAGTTGAGACCACAAAATGCATTATGGTGAATTCAACACCCACTTCCAAACTAACAGACCCCCAGAAATATCCTTCTCAAGCTGGGCCTTAAAGGTCACCCAGAGTGCATCTGTGAGTGAAGGAGGACCTTCCAGGTGGGTCATGCAGTCCCCCTTTGAGAGTCCTTTCTAAGCATCCCTGACAGGTGGCTGTCATCTGGCCTCTGCCTGGACACTTCCAAGGTCGAGGCACTGGCTGCCTTGCCGGACAGGCAGCCGCCTGCGCTGCTGGACAGCTCTCTGTAGGGAAAGCCCACGAAGCGCCTAGAACAGTGCCTGGCGTGGGGCCAAGCTCAGTAAGTGCGCCTCCAACTGGGTCAAAAGCTGCCTCCTTACAACTTGAACCCACCGATCCATGGTGCACTGCTGGAGCCCTGCAACGCAGAGGCCCCTCGGATATCCGGGGCTGTAAACAGGCCCCTCGGCCCTCTCCTTCCAGGTGCGGATCCCAGACCTCCATCACCAGGCCTGGGTCGGCAGACCCCCTCCCCAAACCCCAGAGGTCCCAAGAGTGAGCACCAATGGAGAGACAGCCGGCAGGGAGGCCGCAGTCAGGGATGCCCCAACCTCGGTACCCGGGGCAGGAGGGGACAAAGAAGAGCTTTCAGAAAGGCGTATCCCACGCGCCGCGGTCCAGGCTGCCTCCCTCCCAGCCACTGGGCGAGCCGGCCCTCGGGATCCCCGCGGCGCCAGGTGACAGGCCCCGGAGGATCCGAGGCGCAGGCAGCGGCGCGATGGGCCGAGCCACGACGGGGACCTCGGGGCTCAGGGATCTGGCCCGACGGATCGTGGGAGCGATCCCGGCTTAGCGGAGCTCGCCGGGCCGTGGCTTTACCTGCGCGTGGTTGACTACCGCGTCCTGGTTTGCCCCTAGCCGGGTTCCCGAAGCTCCGCGGCTGCCGGCGGCGCTCATGGAAATGCAGCCGGAACCCCTGGCCAGCGCAGCTCCCGCCGCTACCGGCCCCGCCCAAGCAACTGCCGCCACGCCCCTGACGACGGCTTCTGCCACGCCCCTGACTCGGAACCCGCCCGCTCATTGGGCGGCCAAGCCGCTGCTCTAGGAGCCCCGCGCGCTCATTGCACCCGGCGGGAAATCCATTGGTCAGCAGAGCTGCTTCTCAGGGTGGAGGCGGGACCCTCGGCGAGGAACTCCTCCACAGTTGGTTACCTTTGACGTCTTTAGCCTGTGGGCTGAGACGCTATTGGATGAGACCAGTGCGGAGGGAGTGGGGAAAGAGGGAGGTGGGCTAAAAGCTGCGTCGTGTTTGCTGTTGATGGGGGCGGGGTGCAGAAAGGGAGACAATTGTGACCGCGAGCTTGTTTGGGGGGCCGGGTAAGGTCAGGTGTCTTGTGAATTGAGCGGAGGGAGGCCAACTGGTGGTTAGCTCAGCTGCAGAATCTGGTGGCTCCAGGCCTACCGACTAACTCACCTGTAGCCCAGAACACAGCCCAAGACACCGGTCATAACCGGGAGAGGAAGGAGGTTGGTGAATCACCGAGCCGCAAAGAGAAGAAAGGATGTGGAGGCATCAGCCTCTGGCCCCTTGCAGCTGGTTAGGGTGATGGGGACGTGCTGGGCAGTGTGGACCTGTTACTGTCCCACTGCCCTTTCAGCACTTAAGATGACAGCCCAGTGGGAGGCAGCCTGCAAGAATGCAGCCTTTAGAGTCAGACCTGCTGTTGATTAGTACTGGTTGCATGGCCTTGAGCAAGTCACTTAACCTTTCCATATGCACCCTGATTTCTTCCTTTCGCAACTGGGAGTAACAGTGATAATTGACGAGGAGATTAAATAAATCTGGTAAACACTATGTGCCTGGCACTCAGGAGGCATTTAATCAAAACTGGTTCTCCACCTACTCACCTCCATGGGTCCATGGAACTAGGCCCAGTTCTAAAATTCTATGAGCCTGAAACTGCTTTTGCAATGGCATGTGCTTCGCCAAGAATAGAACATTTGACTGACTTGAAATGCAACTCCTTTAAGGGGTGGACAGGGTCACCCTACCAGGGCACGGCAGGGCTGGAAGAGAGAGAGGAGAGAAGGAGATGGAAGGAGCATTTAGTGAGAGAAGGGAAGCAGCATTTGTAGCAACGTTAAGTCTTTTCCAGCACATTTCAGGGTTATGACAAGGGAGAATGGAGCTTCCCCCATCCTGTTCACCCAACTGTCCAACGGCTCAAGTTTCATGGAGCGTGACCAAATAACCCTTTGAAGGCTGATCAGCCCTGGACCAGAAACCACCACATAAGATCTTTCAGGGATTCCTGAAGCCCAGTCCCCATCCTGAAGGCATGGAAGTCCGAGAGCGTGAACAGAAAGAGCCTCTTGCCTGAATTTAGCCCCAGACCCCTTGGGACCCAAGGTGTTCCAGGGTGAAAGAGGAGAAAGAATCCTTTGCCATTGCTGGATTTTTCATTCAGTTGTCACGTTACCTAAAAAAATGTTGCACCTCAGTAGTTATTTATTCCTCTCTATTCTCTTACATCTTGGAAACAAAAAAGCCAGGCTTCAGAAGCAACGAATTTTAGTGAGGGACCTCCATAGTTCTGACTCCTGTTAAAATAGCTTGGGCCGCCAGAAAAGAGCTTTCGATCTGTTACCAGATGTGTGTGCCTCTGTGTGTGTGTGTGTGTGTGTGTGTGTGTGTGTGCGCGCGCGCGCGCACACATGTGCACACGCATGCACCCACAGTTGGTTCTGCCCCACAGTTTTCATGTCTTTAAACAGGACTGCTTGGTGGCCATACGTATGTCTGTACATGTGCTGGGGAACCTGGCCTGGCCCACTACAGGTTAGCTCCTGCCGTGTTTGCTGAAGGAGACTGAGCTGTTTTGTTAGACCCTGTAAGACATTAAAGTGGCTCCTGAGGTCTGGGAAGATTTCTCCAGCTTGATTCAGAGCCACAGAAAGCAGCTGTTAGAAGTAGATGACTCTACTGGATGGATTTTTCACCCCTTGTCAGGAATACAAGTTTAGCCAAGAGTTCCAGAAGGGGACAGTCATCCGGTTCAGGAATTCTCAAACAATTGCATCACAAAGGCTTAAAAAGACTTGCGGAATGAGCCGGGAGGAGGAAGAAGGAAAGGATTGAAGGCATCTCTGGCTGGCTTCAAGAATCATCCACTGCCTTCTGCAACACATAGAACTTGTGTTCTTACTTGTTGCTGGTTTCTGTGTCCTCCTCTCTACTTTGGCTCTTGCCGTGTTCTGTTGAATCACATTATTTCCTTCTATAAAGCATTTCTGTGGGAGGCCGTTTAGGAGACAGAATGGACTCATTTTTGCCTCCTGGGTTAGTAGTCTGTGGGGACTGAGGATTTGGTGAGGGTTGGCCTGGGATAACCAGTTTGTAGAACATGGCTACGAAATACATTTCTGGGGGCGCCTGGGTGGCTCAGTCGGTTGAGCATCCGACTCTTGATTTTGGCTCGGGTCATGATCTCACGGTTCTCAGGATTGAGCCCTACATCAGGCTCTGCGCTGACAACACAGAGCTTGCTCGGGATCCCCTCTCTCTCCTTCTCTCTCTGTCCCTCCGCATGCTTTTTCTCTCTCAAAATAAATAAACTTAAAAAATACGTATGACGTACATTTCTGAAAGCATGAGAGTGCCTTGTTATGAAGACAACCAGGGAGAATGTGTACACTCACTCTTGTTCTGGAAAAGCTCCAAGACTCTACTAAAGTCGACCGGGCTCTAAAGTCACCTGGGGACGCCTCTGCAGGATTTCCTAACCCTTTGAAAATCTGGGAGGCCCTCCAGGAGAGGGCAAGCAGCAGTGGTCAAAGCAGACAGTGTTCTCTGTTTATTCTTGCAAAATCAGCGGTTCACCTGGTTGGTCAGTTTCATTGTTTATCTTCAGGGAATGGTTGAGAGCAACTGGCCTTGGAGCCTCTGCTACTTGGCCTTGAATCCTGGCTCTGCCCTTCCTTGCCTGGTGTCCTTGGGCAAGTACCACACCTCTGTATCCCACTTTCTTCTGTAAAATTCAGGTGACGTTAATGGTGCTTCCCCAATGGAGCAAATAATAGATGTTAAGTGCATCAAACAGTACCTGGCATATACTTAGCTCTTAATAAATGTTTGCCATGGTTATGACAGGAGACCACATAAGAACCTTTCTCGGGGCACCTGGGTGGCTCAGTCGGTTAAGCGTCTCTTGATTTCCGTTCAGGTTAGGATATCATGGTCTTTTTATTTTTTTTAATGTTTATTCATTTTGAGAGAGAGACAGAGACAGAGACAGTGCAAGCAGGGGAGGGGCTTAGAGAGAGGGAAAGAGAGAGAATCCCAAGCAGGCTCCACGCTGTCCCAATGTGAGGCTTGAACTCAAACCATGAGATCATGACCTGAGCCAAAATCAAGGGTCAGACACTTAACCGATTGAGCCGCCCAGGTGCCCCAGGATCTCATGGTCTTGAGATCAAGCCCCACATCGGGCTCTGCGAAGGACATGGAGCCTGCTTAAGATTCTCGCTCCCTCTCCCTTTGCCCCTCCCCCACTTTGGCTCACATGCTCTTGCTCTCGCTCTTTCTCTCTCTCTCTTTTTTTGTAAAAAATTTTTTTCAACGTTTATTTATTTTTGGGACAGAGAGAGACAGAGCATGAACAGGGGAGGGACAGAGAGAGAGGGAGACACAGAATCGGAAACAGGCTCCAGACTCCGAGCCATCAGCCCAGAGCCCGACGCGGGGCTCGAACTCACGGACCGCGAGATCGTGACCTGGCTGAAGTCGGATGCTTAACCGACTGCGCCACCCAGGCGCCCCTCTCTCTCTCTCTTAAAAAAAAAAGGAACCTTTCTCTAAGGTGATCATTTAAAAAAATTTTCTTGTGTTTTTATTTTGTTTTTGAGAGAAAGCCACAGTGCAAGCAGGGGGAGGGGCAGAGAGAGAGGGAGACAGAATCTGAAGCAGGCTCCAGGCTCTGAGCTGTCAGCAGAGCCTGACGTGGGGCTTGAACCCACGGACTGCGAGATCATGACCTCAGCCAAAGTCAGACATTCATTCAACTGACTGAGCCACCCAGGCACCCCTATACTTTACCTTAATATAGCTTTAGATTCACAGCAAAATTGGGCAGAAAGTACAGAAAGTTCCCATTTATGCATCCCCACCCCAGAACAGGCAGGATTTTTTTTTTTTTTTTTTTTTTTTACTAGCAATATCTACCAGCTGGTGAAATTTTTCTGTTGGAATATCCTTACCAAAAGAGGGTTCCAAGGACAGAGTCAAGGTTTTTGAGGCTAGACCTCATCACCATAATAAATGAGAAGGAAACAGGAAAGGATGTGGCTGAGAAAACCGTACTAAAAACTGCAGTGTGGATGTTGATGAAATTTCTCAGAAGGCCTAAGAGTGTCGACTCTAATGAGTCAAAAATTGCTACTTTCGGGGCGCCTGGGTGGCGCAGTCGGTTAAGCGTCCGACTTCAGCCAGGTCACGATCTCGCGGTCCGTGAGTTCGAGCCCCGCGTCGGGCTCTGGGCTGATGGCTCGGAGCCTGGAGCCTGTTTCCGATTCTGTGTCTCCCTCTCTCTCTGCCCCTCTCCCGTTCATGCTCTGTCTCTCTCTGTCCCAAAAATAAATAAATGTTGAAAAAAAAATTAAAAAAAAAATTGCTACTTTCTTTTCACACCCAGGGCTGCCTATGTAAAGTCTACACGGGGGGAGCTCAGAGTTCTCCATGGCCAGGCTTCCTGGCTAGATTCTTATTGATAACGGTGATGATGTTTGCTCAGAAGTCCCCGTATGCAATAGTTGAAGGAGAACAAACTATGAGGAAATTCAAGAGTTTGGCTTGTTTTGTTATCGAAAAGCTTCCTACTGGCCGTTTGAAGCAGTCATGAGTCATAACCTTATGTTTGGGGCCGCTTCCTTAAACCTACCTGTGAAGTTGTCTATGAAAAATGCATAGGGTGGTTTTATGCCCAGGATAGTCTTGGTTTATGCCTATTGCCCTGGAAATTTTTTAACAATGCCCCCCTTTAGTCTCAAATGGACTCAGTTTGGGTGATAAGTTATATGGTGATATTTACACTTACATACACAGGACCAAGCACTGAAAATGCTCAGGAAACACTGCCCCCCACCCACCCCCCCCCACACACAAGGCAAAAAGGGAATGTTTCAGCCTTATAATCAGATACAGAGTATCAGACAGGTGGCTGGCTAAAGATGTCTTCTTAGTCACCATGCGTTCGTCTTCTTGACGTCATCCTTAATTACAGTAATAAAAATTGAACTCCTCATGCTATCAACTCAAAAGGAGTCAATAAAACCTGTGCATTAAATAAGTGCATCACATATCCTTTCCTGCATAATTTCATGTTATTGAGCTCTTTTAAAGCTGTTTAGGGGCACCTGGGTGGCTCAGTCAGTTAAGCGTCCAACTTTGGCCAACAGTTCGTGAGTTCGAGCCCCGTGTCAGGCTCAGTGCTGACAGCTGGGAGCCTGGAGCCCGCTTCGGATTCTGTGTCTCCCTCTCTCTCTGCCCCTCCCCCGCTCATGCTCACACTCTGTCTCTGTCAAAAATAAATAAACTTAAAAAAAATTTGTTTAAGCTGTTTACATCCTACCAGAGATCCCTACTTTGTTTTTCCATATATTAGAATTCATTAACAAGATAGTAAATATTTTTACTGCGTGGGACGTATAGTACTAACAAGATAGAACCATAAACCAAAGTCCCATCTCGATATAGGACAAATACTGTGAGAGACACTAAAAAAAGCCGAGCAGTAAGCAATACAGTGTAATCAACATTGCGAACAACTGTTCAGAGGAGGCAACAATTTCTTCTGGTTTAGAATCTTAGAGATTTGAACTGGGCCTTGAAGGTTCACGGGGCTGAAGTTGGGGTGGGAGGTGGGTGGCATTCCCAGCAGGTGAGGACATCGGGAACACAGAGGCCCCTAAGTAGAAGAAAACAAGTTGTTTTGTCTGGCGCAGAGTCCAAGCGGAGAACCAGCAGGCGAGAAGATGAAAAGGCGGACAGGGCCAGTGGTGGGCAAAGTCCATGTGCCTTCGTCCCAGTTCATCTCAGCTGCCAGGTATCTGGACATCCTAGCACAGTACACGGCATGCTCCAGGCGTGTACATATCGCCTTAATAATTTTGAACCTCTCTCTTTAGTACCTGCTTATTATTAATAGTTTCATGAAGCTCACTCACTTTTTAAATCAAATACCTTCTTCAGCCTCGTACCAAATCTCAACTAGGGGGCAAGTTCACCCCCCAGCTAGAGATGTTTTTTGGGTGTCACAACTAAAGAGAGTACCGCTAGCGTTTAGTGGCTGGAGGCCGGGGGTGCTGCTGAACAGGACAGCCCCCACCACAAAGACTTATCTGGCCCAAAATGTCAGTAGTGCTCAGGTTGAGAAGCCCCGATTACAGGCTCGATGTGCTCGTTCTATTTCATTCTATTTACATGAAAATAATTTCACAGCGATTAAATTTTAAAATCTTCTTCCCTGTGCTACTTGATTCGAACGGATGTGTGAACATCCACGTTCACTGCAACATCATTCACGGTAGCCAAAAGGTGGAAACACTCTAACCGTCCACTGATGGATGAAGGGATAAACAAAGAATAGCACATACACACTATGGAATATCATCCAACCTTAAAAAAGAAGAAAATTCTGACACCTGCTATACCATGAATGAACCTTGAAGACATGCTGCTAAGTGAACTAAGCCAGTCACAAAAGGACAGGTATAGCATGATTCCACCTATATGAGGGACCCGGAATAGTCACATTCACAGAGACAGAAGCTAGAATAGTGACTGCTAGGGAGTGGAGAGGGGGTAATCGGTAGTTAGTTAAAGAGTAAAGAGTTTCTGTTTTGCAAGATGAAAACATTCTGGAGTTGGAGGGTGGCGATGGCTGTATAGCAATGTGAGTGTACTTCATATCGCTGAATTGTGCATTTGAAAGTGGTCGAGAGGGTCAACTTTATGTATATTTCACAATAAAAATCTTAAATTTGTTCTCAAGATCATTGGTGATACACCTCAATCCAGTTTTGAAAACACGGGGTGGAGCTCACAGTAGGTGGTCAGTAATGTTCACTGAATGAAATGGAAAGGAGTTAGATGTGTCTTCTTCTAAGACATAAGATGCAATCAGAGGCCACGTGCTTTAGAAGCAGAAAGATCTGAACTTAAATCCAGGCTGTGGCAATTATTAGCTGTGTTTTCTCAGAGAAGTGAACTAAGACCGTATGAGTTTCTATTTCTTCATCTATAATGTAAAGAAAATAATACCCATGTCATAATGGTGGAAAATGAGATAACGCGTGTGAAATACTTAACACAGTACCCTGTATATTGTAAGTGCTCGATGAGTGCACTCATCGATAATAGCTATTGCTATTATCATGATTGTTTTTTACAGTTTTAATGAGATATAATTCATATACAATACAATTTACCCATTTAAAGTGTACAATTCAATGGGTTTTCGTGTATTCATAGAGTGTGCGACTATCACCACAAGCAATTTTAGAATGTTTTTATCACCCCCAAAAGAAACCTCTTCTCCATTAGAAGTCACTCCCCGTTTCCCCCAAACACAACCCCCACCAGCTCTAGACAACCTATTATTCTTTCTGTCTCTTTAGCCTTGCCTAGTCTGGACATGTCATATAGAGGACATAATACATTATGCGGTCTTTTATGACTGGCTCCTTTCACTTAAAATAATGTTTTCAAGGTTCATCCACATTGTAGCCTGTGTCAATATTTCATTTCTCTTTTAAAAGATTTAAGTATATTTATTTAAGAGAGAGCGAGCACAAGCAGGGGCAGAGAGAGAGAGAGAGAGAGAGGGAGAGGGAGGCTCACGGTGCATGGAGCTCGTTGTGGGGCTCTATCTCACGAACCATGAGATCACAACCTGAGCTGAAATCAAGAGTCTACACTGTAACTGACCGAGCCACTCAGAAACCCCTTATTTCTTTCTTTTAAATTGAGTTGTAAGTGTTCTTTATGTATTCTAGATATAAGTCCCTTATCAGATACATGATTTGCCGATACTTGCTTCCATTCTGTGAGGTGTCTTCATATTCTTTTTTTTTTAAATTTTTTTTAGCATTTATTTATTACTGAGAGACACAGAGAGACAGAGCATGAGCATGGGAGGAGCAGACACAGAATCCGAAGCAGGCTCCAGGCTCCGAGCTGTCAGCACAGAGCCCGACGCGGGGCTCGAACTCACAAACCGCGAGATGGTGACCTGAGCCGAAGTCGGCCGCTCAACCGACTGTGCCACCCAGGTGCCCCAAGGTGTCTTCATATTCTTAATGGTATCCTTGGAAACACAGATGTTTTTCATTTTGATGAAGTCCAGTTCATCTGTTTCTGTTTGTGCTTTTGGTATCATAGCGAAGAAAGCTTTTCCTAACCTGAGATCCGGAGGATTTACTTCTATATTTTCTTCCAAAAGTTTTCTAGTTTCAGCTCAGGCATTTAGGTCTAAGACCGAGTTTGAGTTCATTTTTGTGTGATGTGAGGAAGATGACCAACTTCATTCTTGTGCATGTGAGTATCCAGTTGTCCAGCACCATTTATCAAAAAGCAATTATTTTCCCATTGAATGTCATGCTTGTCAAAAATCAATTGGCCAGAGATGTAGGAGCTTCCTTCCGGGCTCTCAATTCTATTCCACTGATCTATATGTCTCTCATGAGGCCAGTATTACATTGTCGTGATTACTGTCGTTTTGTGGCAAGTTTTTAAAAATCGGTTCAGTGTGAGCCCTCCAACTTTGTTCTCCTTTTTCAAGGTTATGCTGACCCTTCCGGGTCCCCTGATGAATTTTTCATTTCAGTTAGTGAACTTTTTGATTCCAGAATTTCCACTGGTCTTTTCATAATTTCTCCTTACTACTGAGATTCTTTACTTAATGAGACACTGTCGTCAGACCTTCCTTTACTTTAAACATGGCTTCCTGTATTTCTTTGACCACATTGATAACAATTGCTTTCAAGTCTTCGTTGGCTAAGCCTGACAGCTGAACCCTCGCAAAGGCAGTTTCTGATGCCTGATTTTTTTTTCTTGTATAGAAGTCTTAGATTCCTGTTTCGTTGCATGTGTCATAGTTTTTGTTGAAAAGTGGATACTCTAGGGGCACCTGGGTGGCACAGTCGGTTAAGCGTCCGACTTCAGCCAGGTCACGATCTCGCGGTCCGTGAGTTCGAGCCCCGCGTCAGGCTCTGGGCCGATGGCTCGGAGCCTGGAGCCTGTTTCCGATTCTGTGTCTCCCTCTCTCTCTGCCCCTCCCCCGTTCATGCTCTGTCTCTCTCTGTCCCAAAAATAAATAAATGTTGAAAAAAAAATAAATAAATAAAAAATAAAAAATAAAAGAAAAGTGGATACTCTAGGTAACTTTGGATATAGATTCCTCCTCACCCTGGGGCTTGTTGTCAGCTTGCTTAGCTTTCAGGGACTTGGCTGGACTATTCTAGTGAAGTCACTTCCCCCAGAGTGTGCACTCTGATGTCACTCCTCCGAGGGTGCAGCCTTGGGTATGTGCACAGTCTCTCTGGGATGACAGTGGTCAACAAGGCTCTCTTTGTCTTTTTACCTGATTTCTCTGGTAAGCTGTCTGCCCCCTGTGGTATCACACCCAGCTCTTAGCCTCCACCAGCTGCTGGCTGGCTGTTCTACTGGGTTTAACATCGTCCCGAGGCATAAACTACCCCACAGTCTTGTCTAGCTACATCTGGGCCCCCCTTGCAGGGGTAGTCTTCAAGGCTTCCAACCAAGCTTCGAGCGTCTATGATTGCTCCGTAGCTGTCTCTTTCCCTCGTCCCCTCTAGTATACCTCTAGCTAATCTGTGGTTTAACTTCTTGTTTGAGTGGAGCTCCGGATTCCTCTTAACCGCTTCCCAACCATGTCTCCATTGTTTCTGAGAGCCCCCTTACCTTGCACTTGAACTTCCCCACATTGTATTGCAAATAAAGTGAGTTTCCTTGGGGTGAGCCTTGGAGCTCTCTGTTCTTAGGGCCTGCTTCCCCTCCCTAGGCAAAACCACTGCTCCCAACATGGGGAGTATGGGCAGGGGCAATGGCCTTCTTATCTTAGAGGGACAGCGGTGCTTTACGAACAAAGGCAATAGCCTCCAGTCTTGTTGGTTTGCCTTCCCGCCCATAGACACTCTGGCCTGTGAGCAAGCTGGGGCAAGAGTGACTGAGGCCCCAGTACTTTCAGCCTGTTCTGCCCTATGAGTGGGAGCTGAGTAGAGTCACTGAGCCCTGAGCGGTGGGAGGGAGGGAGAGGTCTGAGGCTCTTTTGTCACTGACTCTCACTGTTCTGAGATTTAGTGAATTTTCTTGCACAAAATTTCTTAATTTGCTGTGTGCTCTTCAGACAATTTTCAGATACTGTAAATTATTGTGATTTGGGTTGTTATTATTATTATTATTACTATTTTAATTTTCACCAGTTACGGCTGTTTCGGTATGGAGAGGGTTTACGGAGCAACTCATGCCGCCATTCCAGAAGTCAGGTGCTCTGTTGTGATTATTCATCATGAGGCAGTACTTTGGCCAAGTTAGTCTGGAGGCAGTGTTCTGGGTAATTTAGCAGTAGGAGTGACTGATGCCAGGTAGAAGAGACAGTTGGCTACTGTACTGGTTCAGGGGTAAAGTGATAAAGGTCTGAACTTGACAGAGGGAGTAGAAAGGAAAGGAGTGGTGTGGGCACGGCCAGATTCATCAGGACCTCCCTGCAGGTTAGATTTGGGGTGCAGGGGTGGGAGGGAAGGGTCAGAGAGGACTCCAGGTGATTCTAATGTGGAAGAGGTTGGGCAAGTCTGATGTAGATCTGTTGAGACTGTGGTAACAGATATATTCAAGGGAAAGGGCAAAGAGTACATTGTGATCAGAAAAAAGCAGAACTGGAGAGTAGGGGAAAGGTCGTGTTTTGTAGACAAGGATTTTTGCAGTCATACTTTTTATGTAACACTTTACAACGTCGCCCACATACAAGATAGCAGAAGTCATGAGAATAGATAATTTTCAGACAGAAAAGCAGACCAGGCCACTTAAGTGTGGGAGAATGGAACTCTAAGGGGGCAGGAGTGAGGGAGATCGAGAAGTTACCACAAGAAAGGTAGAAACAATGACTGCTAATACTCATTACCCCTTACTAAGAGCCAAGCACTGTTTTAAAAGCTTTACGTGTTGTCTTACATTTAATCCTCAGAAGAACTCCCCAGGGTTGGGATTACTTCCATTTTACAGATCAGAAACCTGAGACCAGAGAGGTGAACAAATGGGCTCAAGTTCACACAGGTGGTAAGCAATAGGGCCCAAACTAAAACCTAAGCCAACCGGGTGCTGGGGTGGCTCAGTGGGTTAAGGGTCCAACTTCAGCTCAGGTCATGATCTGATGGTTCGTGGGCCCGAGCCCTGCATCGGGCTCTGTGCTGACAGCTTGGAACCTAGAGCCTGCTTCAGATTCTGTGTCTCCTCTTTCTGCCCCTCCCTTACTTGCCCTCTGTCTCTCTCTCAAAAATAAATAATAAATATTAAAACAAAAACCCTAAGCGGTCATGGACATATATATAACATTCATTCCAAAGTGTGCACACCAATGTTCACGGTGGCACCATTTGTAATAGCCTGAGACTGTAAATCGCCCTCGTGTCCATCAACACTGGAATGGGTAATCAAATTGTGGTACCTTCATATTCAATGGAATATTATACGGCAGTGAGAGTGAAAAAAAAAACATTGCTAGAAGTAACAACACGGACACAGTGATGGGGTTTTCGGGTGATGGTGGGGTTCGGAGCTGGTGGCCAAGAAAGAATTCTTGAAGACGTCTTTGGTGCAAAAGGTGATTTTATTAAAGCACGGGGACAGGACCCATGGGCAGAGGGAGCTGCTTGGTGGGTTGTGAAGAGTATCTACTTATATACCTTCAAGTTTCCAGGACCTTGAGGGGCTAGTGGCCGTTAAGAAAACGTCATTTATTACTGGCTGGTAAAACCTCAGTCAAGAGACCCTTCAGATGTATATCAGGGGGCCATAAGCCCGGAGTCTGATTGCCAACATGTATCTTGGGTGGGGGGGTAGAGATAAAGGAAGTTTCCAAAGGAATTTTTAATGTGTTTAAGGAGATTCACAGGATCCTGGGGGGTCAGGATAATGTGAAGCCAAGATTCCCTTCTGCCCCTAACAGAGTGCCATCGTCGAGGCGGCTGAGCTCCTAGAGGGAGGTCACTCTGCCTGTTTCAAGGACTCGTCACTGGGCTGGAGGCAGTCAGGGAATTTCATTTTTCCTTTGCCTTTGTTTCCCACATCGCCATGGCAAGCACTTAAACCCCTTTGCTTTGTTATTGAGTAGCCAGGAGTGTTGGAGGAATATCGCACATATCCTAACTTGCGGGGGTGGGGGGTGGGGTGGGGAAGGGGTTGCTGTTAGCCTGTCCTTTGCCCTCAACTTGCCCTACACTCCCTCATCAATAAGACTGAACAAAAGAAGCTGTCACAATAGAGAACATGTTGTATGATTCTATTTATATCAAGTCCAGAATGAGGCAAAATGAATCTATAGTGTGAAAAGTCAGGTCACCTCTGTGGGAAAGGGCATGAGGAAGGGGTCTAGTAATGTTCTGGTTCTTGACCTGTGTGGTGGTTACACAGGTGAATTTAGGAAAATCCACCAAGCTGCATACTTAACAATTCATGTACTTTTCTGTGTATAGGTAACACTTCACTACAAAATCTACTAAAACAAAAGAAAACAAAATGGAAGTAGGCTGTATGATTGTGTGATTGAGAATATACCCTTTAAAAAAAATTGGTTTTTTAACGTTTATTCATTTTTGAGAGACACAGAGCGTGAATGGGGGAAGGGCAGAAAGAGAGGGACACACAGAATCTGAAGCAGGATCCAGGCTCTGAGCTGTCAGCACAAAGCCCAACGTGGGGCTTGAACTCACCAACCGTGAGATCATGACCTGAGTTGATGTTGGACGCTTAACCTATTGAGCCACCCCGGCACCCCATGAGGACATACCCTTTTTAACCATGAAGCTGTCAAGATAGTAGCTGTCTTGTTTCCTCTTCAACAAATAAGATTCAAAGAAAAATACACAGGGAGTCCATAAAATCATAATTTAAAAGAAATTTAAGAGGCGGATTGACCAAATGTAACATATAGGACTTGTTAACTTGTTAGCATCCTTATTAAAACAAAGTGGAAAAAAATAAAAATGATGAAACAATCAGAGACTTTAAACACATTGCATCCAGATGACATTAAAGTATGGTTGATTTTAGGTCTATTATTGTATTGTGATTATTTTTAAAAAGGCTTTATATTTCAGAAATATATATTGACATGTTTATGAGTGAAACAATAGGACATTTGGGATTTGCTTCAAAATAACGTGGGCGTAAGCATAGAGATGAAACCAGATTGGGTAGGAGTTGATCACTATTTTTTTTAATGTTTATTTACTTTTGAAGGAGAGAGAACAGGGTGAGGGCAGAGAGAGAGGGGGACAGAGGATCCAAAGCGGGCTTTGCATTGACAGGCTAACAGCAGCAAACCCGATGTAGGGCTCAAACTCACGAACTGTCAGTTTATGACCTGAGCTGAAGTTGGATACTCAACTGACTGAGCCACCCAGGTGCCCCAGGAGTTGATCACTATTGAAGGTGGAAGGTAGTTATCTGGCTGTCACTGTACTATTCTCTCTACTTGGGTGTATGTTTGAACATATATATATATATATATACATACATACATACACATACACACACACATATATGTATGTATGTGTATATGTGTGTGTGTGTGTGTGTGTGTGTGTATTTTACTGTTTATTTTGGGGGGAGGGAGGAGAGAGAGAATCACAAACACAGAGCCTGACATGGGGCTTGATCTCATGAAACATGCGATTGTGATCTGAACCTAAATCAAGAGTTGGACACTTAACTGACTGAGCCACCCAGGTGCCCCCGAACGTATTTTTAAATAAGAAGTTTTTTTTTTGTTTTTTTTTAAATAAATAAATTTTTTTTTTAATTTTTTTTTCAACGTTTATTTATTTTTGGGACAGAGAGAGACAGAGCATGAACGGGGGAGGGGCAGGGAGAGAGGGAGACACAGAATCGGAAACAGGCTCCAGGCTCTGAGCCATCAGCCCAGAGCCCGACGCGGGGCTCGAACTCATGGACCGCGAGATCGTGACCTGGCTGAAGTCGGACGCTTAACCGACTGCGCCACCCAGGCGCCCCAAATAAGAAGTTTTTTAAATTTTTTTTTTTTTTCAACGTTTATTTATTTTTTTGGGACAGAGAGAGACGGAGCATGAACGGGGGAAGGGCAGAGAGAGAGGGAGACACAGAATCGGAAACAGGCTCCAGGCTCTGAGCCATCAGCCCAGAGCCTGACGCGGGGCTCGAACTCGCGGACCGCGAGATCGTGACCTGGCTGAAGTCGGACGCTTAACCGACTGCGCCACCCAGGCGCCCCAGAAGTTTTTTAAAAAGAAGAAAACTAACACAATCCCTATCAAAATAACACCAGCATTCTTCACAGAGCTAGAACAAACAATCCTAAAATTTGTATGGAACCAGAAAAGACCCCGATTAGCCAAAGCAATCTTGGAAAAGAAAACCAAACCAAGAGGCATCACAATCCTGGACTTTAGCCTGTACTACAAAGCTGTAATCAAGACAGTATGGTACTGGCACAAAAACAGACACTCAGATAGATCAATGGAACAGAACAGAGAACCCAGAAATGGACCCACAAACTATGGCCAACTAATCTTTGACAAAGCAGGAAAGAATACCCAGTGGAATAAAGACAATCTCTTCAGCAAATGGTGCTGGGAAACTGGACAGCAACTTGCAGAAGAATGAACCTGGACCACTTTCTTACACCATACACAAAGTAAACTCAAAATGGATGAAAGACCTAAATGTAAGATTCCTAAAGGCTTCCTAAAAGGAAGCCATCAAAATCCTAGAGAAAAGCAGGCAAAAACTTCTTACTTCCCAGAGGCAAGGGAAACTAACGGAAAAATGAACTATTGGGACCTCATCAAAATAAAGAGTTCTGCACAGCGAAGGAAACAATTAGCAAAACGAAAAGGCAACCGATGGAACAGGAGAAGATATTTGCAAATGACATATCAGATAAAGGGTTAGTATCCAAAATCTATAAAGAACTTATCAAACTCCACACCCAAAAAACAAAATAATCCAGTGAAGAAATGGGCAAAAGACATGAATAGACACTTCTCCAAAGAAGACATCCAGATGGCCAACCGACACATGAAAAAATGCTCAACATCACTCATCATCAGGGAAATACAAATCAAAACCACGAGGAGATATCACCTTACACCTGTCAGAATGGCTAACATGAACAACTCAGGCAACAACAGATGTTGGCGAGGATGTGGAGAAAGAGGATCCCTTTTGCATTGTTGGTGGGAATGCAAGCTGGTGCAGCCACCTGGAAAACGGTATGGAGGTTCCTCAAAAAATTAAAAATAGAACTACCCTACGGCCCAGCAATTGCACCACTAGGTGTTTATCCAGGGGATACAGGTGTGCTGTTTCAAAGGGGCACATGCACCCCAATGTCTATAGCAGCGCTATTGACAATAGCCAAAATATGGAAAGAGCCCCAATGTCCATCGACGACGAATGGATAAAGAAGATGTGGTATATATGTACAATGGAGTATTACTCTGCAATCAAAAAGAATGAAATCTTGCCATTTGCAGCTACATGGATGGAACTAGAGGGTATTATGCTAAGCGAAATTAGTCAGAGAAAGACAAATATCTTAAGACTTCACTCATATGAGGATTTGAAGATACAAAACAGATGAACATAAGGGAAGGGAAGCAAAAACAATATAAAAACAGGAAGGGGGACAAAACATAAGAGACTCTTAAATATAGAGAACAAGCAGAGGGTTGCTGGAAGGGTTGTGGGAGGGGGGATGGGCTAAATGGGTAAAGGAATCTATTCCTGAAATCATTGTTGCACTAGATGCTAACTAGCTTGGATGTTAATTAAAAAGTAAATACTTTTTTTTTTTAATTTTTTTTTTCAACGTTTATTTATTTTTGGGACAGAGAGAGACAGAGCATGAACGGGGGAGGGGCAGAGAGAGAGGGAGACACAGAATCGGAAACAGGCTCCAGGCTCTGAGCCATCAGCCCAGAGCCTGACGCGGGGCTCGAACTCACGGACCGCGAGATCGTGACCTGGCTGAAGTCGGACGCTTAACCGACTGCGCCACCCAGGCGCCCCAAAAAGTAAATACTTTTTAAAAAAGAAGAAAACTAACATTCAGTGTGTCGACAAAGTACAGTAAAACCTTGGTTTGTGAGCATAATGTCTTCTGGAAGCATGCTTGTAATCCAAAGCACCTGTATATCAAGGAATTCCAAGAACCATCGGCTCAGTTGTCATCATGTGACAGACGTTTGGCGTCACTTACTACTACTCGTATTGCAAGACATCGCTCATTTATCAAGTTAAAATCTATTAGAAACGTTTGTCTTGCAGAACACTCACAGAACAAGTTACTCGCCATCCATGGTTTTACTGTAATTGATTTCCATGACTCCATATTTTTAAGTTCGTTTCCACTGAGATGGACAGAGGAGAGCGCAGACACATGGTCACGGATACCAGGGGAGGAGGGAACTAACAGTCTCGCGGTGCCCACTGCTGTAGCTCTGTTTCTGTCTCCACTGCTCCACTGGAATGGTTCTGGCACAGGTCACCATGACCCCCATGCCTGAGATTCTAGCCGCAGGTGCTTCTGCTTTTCCCTGCCTCCCTGTTAGTCTGCGCCATAGACCCTTCTTCCGGCGGCTAAGCTATGCGTTCTGTCATCAGGCCTCTACTCTTCTCCCCTGTACGCTTCCCAGGCGGTTTCATCCTCTCCTACGAGCTCAAGTTGCTGTCATGCTGTCTGTCTAAAATACCACTTTGTTGGGGCGCCTGGGTGGCTCAGTCGGTTAGGCGTCTGACTTCGGCTCAGGTCACCATCTTGCAGTTCATGGGTTTGAGCCCTGCGTCGGTCTGTGTGCTGACAGCTGGGGGCCTGGATTCTGTGTCTCCCTCTCTCTCTCTGCCCCTCCCCAACTTGCACTCTGTCTCTCAAAAAAAAAACAAACTAAATAGACATTAAAATACAACTTTGATCACCTGATTCCCTTGTTAAAACCAGAAATGGCCTCCCATTCCTCAGTGATATTGTTCTAACTCTTCTTAGAGGCACAGGACAGCCATCAGCCTCTCTGCATCTCCATGTCTCCAATTACCTTCCAGCTTCCCTCTTCCCATTCCCCTTCTGACCTTCCGTGTCTGCCTGCTACATCATCAGCACTTCTGGAATGTGCCGTCTTCTCCCATACCTTTGAGTCCGTCTGGAATTCCTACCTGTACACTTCCTCCCCTGGAAAACCCTGCTCATCCTTTAGGACTCTGCTACCAGGTCATTTCATGTGTAAAGCCTTTCCTCATCTTCCTGTGGAGTCCATTCAGTCATTCAATCATTCATTCATTCATTCATTCAAAAAATATTTATGTTCAGGGCCCTGTGCTAAGGTTGAGCGCTGAGGTAAAAAATCTACACAGTTCGCACTTTACATAATGACTCTTATCTCACTAGTAGTATTGACTCACTTACGTAAAAGCCACTCCTATCCCAATACCCCACCTCTTGAGGCCAAGGATGGTGACTTATTCATTTTTGTACCCCAGTAGTGGTAGGCATAAATATGTTTGTTTAGCTGAGTTGAAGGAGAACAGTCACTGAGAAAACACCTCTGGGTTTGACTATCCAAACACTCTTGATAATCTTTGGGTTTCTGTGTCATAAAGTTCAGGATCAAGAGTGGACAGAACCAGTCCACACTTGGAAACAAGATGGCAGCAAGATTAGGCGATGGGGTGTTCAGAGTGTTTTAAAAGGCAGTGGGAAGAGCCAATAGGAAACAGGTGAGGGGTGCCTAGCTGGCTCAGTGGGTGGAGCCTGTAACTCTTGATTTTGGGGCTGTGAGTTCAAGCCTCATGGTGGATGTAGAGATTACTTAAAAATAAAATTTTTTAGGGGCACCTGGGTGGCTCTCTTTTTTTTTTTTTTTATGTTTCTTTATTTGAAAGAGAGAGAGAGAGTCGGGGAGGGGCAGAGACAGGGGGACAGAGTATCCAAAGCAGGCTCCAGGCTGACAGCAGAGAGCCTGATGCCAGGTTTGTTTGCACTCATGAACGGTGAGATCATGACCTGAGCCGAAGCCAGATGCTTAGCAGACTGAGTCACCCAGGTGCCCAATTTGACTCTTGATTTCTGCTCAGGTCATGATCTCACAGTTCATGGGTTCGAGCCCCATGTCGGGCTCCGAGCTGACAGCCTGGGGCCTGCTGGGGATTCTCTCTCTTTCTCCCTCTGTCTCAAAATAAATAAGAAAACATTAAAAAAAAATCTTTTAAAAAAGAAAAGAAAAAATATGCCGCTTAGTGCAGGCAACCATCCAGAAGCAACATGACAAAGACGAGGTTTGCTTTTTTTGGTGGGGGGTGGGGGGTGGGGGGTGGGGGGTGGGGTGGGGAGGCGGGCCTTGGACCGACCCAGAGACAGTGGCAGTAAAAGGGGGAGTAGAGATCGCGGTCCCCTGGAGCGCCTGTGTTCAGGCCAGATCCTTTGCATCTTGTTGTTTTAAGCTTATTTGTTTTTAAGTAATCTCTGTGCCCCATGTGGGGCTCGAACTCACGCCCCCGAGATCAAGAGTCGCACGCTCCACCGGCTGAACCACCCAGGAGCCCCTGCATCATTATTTTACTTAATCCTCACAGTCTTCACGTTCAAACGAGGAGATTAGCTACCCATTGGAATCACCCGAGGAACGTGCGAAAACGTGGTTCTGGGTCTCCCAGCTTTTCTGGGTTCATTTGATCCGGGATAAAACACAGGCCTCTGCGCTTTTAAAGCTCTTCAGGTGATTCTGTTGTACAGTCAGAGGGTAAGGAGTCTGGGATGGGATGTAACTCCTAGGAGCCTGATTCCCAAGCCTATACATTTCCGCCTAGAGCCGTGGTTCTCGACGTGCGGTCTCTGGAACGTTTCCCGCAAGCAGAGACCTCACTTTCTCGTTGACCCGGTACATGAGAACCCCCGGAGCCCAGCCGTCTCCCTCCACAAGCCCCCCTACCCTAGGTGGCTCTGATGCTCACTCAAGTCTGAGAACCACCTTGCCCGCAAGCCTTGCTCCTCAAAGTGTGTTCCACACACAGCATCAGCCGCACCCCCCAGACCTACTGAATCAGAATCTGTGTTTGGCAACACCCCTGGGCACTTCATACGTGCATTAAGGTTTGAGAAGCGCTGCCTCAAGCCAGTAGTTCCCAGATCTGGCGGACGAACTGAATAAACTCAGGGGCTTTTTGTTTTAAAGCACAAATTCCCCGGGCGCCTGGCTGGTTCAGTCGGTGGAACTCTTGATCTTTGCTCCACGTTGGGAACAGAGATGACTTTCAAAACTAAAATCTTTAAAAATCAGTAAATAAATAAAAAAATAAAGTACAGGTTCTCTAGGTATCCCACCCAAGCTTCTAATTCATTAGGTTTGAGATCACGCCTAGGTCCCTTCTTCAAAGCCCCCTGTAAATCTGACGGTCAGTTACGTTCAGGGACTATTCCACTCTATGATGCTGCCTCTCGGTACAAGAAGGAGTTTTCTGAGTTTTCTTCCTTTCCAAGGCACCTCACAAGGTGTTTCCCCTACAGCTATGGTTGTGAGATTTTGCAAATGAAAATGCAGGAAATACAGGAAAATACAGGACACCCAGTACAATTTGAATTTCAGATAAAGGGTAAATATATTTTGGTGTAAGTATATCCCAGTGTTGCTTGGGATATACTTATTAACACTATTTCATATAGTAAAGTTCTTAAATTTAGTGTATTTACTAGTAAAAAATTAAATTTAGTAATTTGGGCAATTTAAATGTAGTAAAAATTGCTAACAATATTTGTTGTTTATGACTTAAATTTAAATTCACATTGAACTGGATGTTCTGAATTTTTTCTGGCAACCCTACTCACAACGTCCTAGGGCTGGCTGGCTGGCTGGCTTTCTTTCTTTCTTTCTTCTTTTAATTTTATTTTAATTAAACAAATTCTTTTTTTTTTTTAATTTTTTTTTCAACATTTATTTATTTTTGGGACAGAGAGAGACAGAGCATGAACGGGGGAGGGGCAGAGAGAGAGGGAGACACAGAATCGGAAACAGGCTCCAGGCTCTGAGCCATCACCCCAGAGCCCGACGCGGGGCTCGAACTCACGGACCGCGAGATCGTGACCTGGCTGAAGTCGGACACTTAACCGACTGCGCCACCCAGGCGCCCCTTAATTAAACAAATTCTTAACGTTTATTTATTTTTGAGAGACAGAGCGCAAGCAGGGGAGGGGCAGAGAGAGAGGGAGACACAGAATCTGAAGCAGGCTCCAGCCTCTGAGCTGTCAGCACAGAGCCCGACGTGGGGCTCGAACTCACGAACCGTGGGATCATGACCTGAGCCGAAGTTGGACACTTAACCGACTGAGCCACCCCCGCACCCTAGTCCCAGGGTTTCAAGGAGAAATTTGGAATAACCTTAGGAAGAGGCAGTGCTTGCCAAGACATCAACAAGAAATGGATGAATGAATGCGAGAATATAAAAAACACAGGCCACGTTATTTCAGTCGGCTTAGGCTAAGTTATGCCTAAGGCTGCAGAAACAAATGATTCATGTCTCAGTGGCTCACAACCCCAAACACTTATTTCTTGGTCACATTCCATGTCCATTAAAGGTCAGCTGCATCTCCTCCTCATTCTGTAACCAAGGCTCATGGGAAGCTTCTAACCTAGAATATTCCTGGCTTCATGAAAAGGAAAAAAGGAGAATGGTTGGCCACATAATGATTCTTTTTTTTCCCCCCAGCACTCTCTCTCTCTTTTTTTAAATTTAAATCCAAGTTAGTTAACATATAGTGTAATAATGATTTCAGGAATAGAATTTAGTTTAAAAAAAAAAAAGGCATAGAATTTAGTTATTCATCACTTACATATAACACCCAGGGCTCATCCCAACAAGTGCCCTCCTTAATGTCTCTTGCTAATTTAGCCCATCCCCCCCCACCCAACACCCCTCTAGCAACTGTCAGTTTGTTCTCTGATTTGAGAGTCTCTTATGGTTTGTCTCCCTCTCTGTTTTGATATTATATTGGCTTTCCTTACCTTATGTTCATCTGTTTTGCGTCTAAAATTCAACATATGAGTGAAGTCCTACGATATTTGTCTTTCTCTGACTGACTTGTTTTGCTCAGCATAATACATTCTACTAGTTTCCTCCATGTTGTTGCAAATGGCAAGATTTCATTTTTCTGATTGCTGAGTAATATTCCATTGTATTATATACCACATCTTCTTTATTCATTTGTCAGTTGATGGCCATTGGGGCTCTTTCCATACTTTGGCTATTGTCAATAGTGCTATGAACATTGGGCTCTTTCCATACTTTGGCTATTGTCAATAGTGCTATGAACATTGGGGTGCAGGCCACATAATGATTCTTTTTTTTTTTTTTAATTTTTTTTTTCAACGTTTTTTATTTATTTTTGGGACAGAGAGAGACAGAGCATGAACGGGGGAGGGGCAGAGAGAGAGGGAGACACAGAATCGGAAACAGGCTCCAGGCTCCGAGCCATCAGCCCAGAGCCCGACCCGGGGCTCGAACTCACGGACCGCGAGATCGTGACCTGGCTGAAGTCGGACGCTTAACCGACTGCGCCACCCAGGCGCCCCATGATTCTTTTTTTTTAATGTTTACTTATTTTTGAGAGGGAGAGAGAGGGAGTGCAAACAGGGGAAGGGCAGAGAGAGAAGGAGACACAGAATCCAAAGCAGGCTCCAGGTTCTGAGCTGTCAGCACAGAGCCCTATGCGGGGCTCGAACCCGGGAACTGCGAGATCATGACCTGAGCCGAAGTTGGATGCTTAACCGACTGAGCCACCCAGACGCCCCAGGCCACATAATGATTCTTAAAGATAGGGTGGCCAAATGTCCCATTTTGCCCAGGACTGGGGGCTCCTGAGACACAAGACATTAGTGCTAAAACTAGAGTAGTCCTGGACAAATCAAGACGGTTGGTCACCCAAGGAAAGCTTCTACTTGGAAGTGGCACGTGCCACTTGTGCTCACATTCCATTGGCCAAAAGAGTCACATTATCAAGTTTGTCATCACTGGGGGGAGCACGTATAAGCCTCCAGTAGTGAGGGATCCACAGAGAGAGACAATGAATATTCTTCATGCTAATACAATCTACCACAAAAAGCAGGTAGAAAAACCTCACAGTCCCCAGGAGGGCATATGCCCTCTTTAGGAAGACTAGAGAAGAGGAAGGACCTCCATGATGACAGAGCCAAGGGCCACGAAGGACAATGGTGTGAGGATCTCCCCTCTCCCTGGGAGCAGGACTAGGCCCTAATCAAGAGACCCTGCCCACACTCAGGGTCAGTGTCAGCCCAGTGGAATTTCGAGACTTCCACACAGCAGTGACTACTATGTCCCCCATTATTTCCTTTCCGAATGGATTGGGATCCCCTCATCCCTGTTCTTCCTTTGTCCATCAAAAGGAACGGATAACTTGTTAGTTCTAGATCTCCAGATCTAGAGGAACCACCTCCAGACCCGACGTGTCATGAAATGCTGGACTTAGAGTCTGATGCCATGGTTAGATGGGAATTTAGGTTGTCTCCCGAGAGGACTGAGATTTGCAGAAAAGAGGGAAACAAATACTTGTGGCCAAGGAAGAATATTGGGGTAGATTGTGTTACAACCCAAAATATCTGTTGCCCCTCCAGGACTACCTCCTCTGGGATCCCTATCTATATGAGGACTGTGTTGGCAACGCCACTCACCTGAGGGTTAGCCCTGCGACTTGGTGTGGTCAACAGGATATAAGTAGAACGGACGCGGGTCCCTTCAGAGCAAGGGTTTGAAGAGCCAGCCCGTGACCTACCACCTTCTTTCCTTCTGCCCTGAGATTAGCGACGTTCCGGAGAGAGGCTGAATCTCGGAGCAGAGCTTCAGCCAATCAGCGGCAAATACGTGGCTACGCGTGAGAAACAAATGTTTGTAGTCGGAAGGCCACTGAGATTTTGGCGATGTTTGTAACCACGGCATAACGAAGCCAAGCCTGTCAGATACCAGAGTAAACACGCAACATCACCTAAGAAAATCGCTGTATGACTGTGTTTTTACAAAGTCTGCCAACCGGCAAAACTAAGTGGTATCTTACTTAGGAATAAACCTGGGGTGGCAAACTTATAAAGAAAGCGAGGGCCTGATTAACACAAAATTCAGGGGAGGGCTTGCCTTTGGTCGGGGGTCAGGGAGACATAAAATCATAGAGTTTCTCCACTATTCATATGTCCTATTTTCTCTTTTGTGTGTGATTATAGAACTTAAAGAGAAAGGCCTGGCAGATTCTGTTTGCCAAAGATGGACACAGTAACTCCCGTCTACATTTTCTTTTAGAAACTTGCCACCGCCTTGACCCTGGGCAACTGTGTGACTGCTTCAATCAATACACTATGGCAGAAGCAATGCCTTGTGACTCCTGAGGCCGGACCGTGAAAACGCCACGCGCTTTTGCTCTGATTTCCTGGACACCTTCTCTTTGATCCCAACCACCAGCTGGTTTGAGCCCATATGGAGAGACCATATGTAGGTGTTCGGGCTGACGGCCCAGCTGAGGACCCAGCCAACAGCCAGCATCAAATGGCCAGACATGTGAGCGAAGATGCCTCCAGATGACTCCAGCCCCCACCCCTGGAGACACCCTCAGCCTTCAGGCCTTCCCACATGAGACCCCAGGCATCGGGGAGCAGAGACAAGCCACCCCTCCTAGGCTGTCATAATTTCCGATGTGCAGAATCCAGAAGCATAATAAATCGGTTGTTTTATGCCACTAAGTTTTGGGGCAATTCGTTATGTAGAAGTTGATCATCAACACCCTTCAGATGCACACCACACATTTTGAAAACTGTTTCGGTTCCGTGTTATAAATATCTCTCCCTGGGTCCTCCTACAGTGAGTTTGTGTATGTGAGATGGTAGGCTGCCCACAGAGGGCCCCGCGGGGGAAAAAGTCTAGGGCCAGGGTCTTTTTTATTTTTTAATGCTTATTTATGTATTTTTGAGAGACAGAGAGAGAGAGTGAGAGAGTGCAAGTATGAGTGGGGGAGGCGCAGAGAGAGGGGGAGACAGAGAATCCCAAGCAGGCTCTGCTCTGTCAGCACAGAGCCCGACACGGGGCTCGAACTCGCGAACCATGAGATCATGACCTGAGCCGAAATCAAGAGTTGGACCTTTAACCAACTGAGCCACTAGGGCCAGGGTCTTTGAGAAGGAAATTCTCCCTCATTCCGTGGTGAAGGAGGTGGAGGGTTATTTAGTTTTTGTGAGCAGAGAGTTGCATCGGACTGTGATTCTGCACTCCGTTGCTTATTCATTTAGAAATTAATTCATTCACCAAACAGTGGCAGGTCACCTCGAGCGTAGAGCCCAAGGAGCCATCTGTAGTTTGGCCTTCCTTGGTGGTCTGGGCCCTCAGAGCCCGGGGGGGAGACAGACAAGCAGCGAGTTCACTCCTGAGTGGTAAGTGTTAGATGCAGGCTGCTGTAGAATTCCAGCGAGGTTTTCGGGAAAGGAACCGAGACCCCTCAGTCTCTTCAAACCTCCCTTCTTCTTTGCCAAGAACCGACACAATGTCGGAGCAGAAGCGGCAGCAGACCTTCTGCAAGTTCACGCACCGCGGGCAGCATGGACCTGGATTGCAGGCGGGATGCAGCCTGCCCGCCCGTGAGCCGGAAGTGGTGACTGTGCACCTGCTTGGACACCTGCTGATGCGCCTGCAAGCGGCCGGGCAGCCTGGGGTGTCTACACCCTCGAGACGTTCAACCAGGTGGAAATGCAGCCTGGGATGATTGGCCACTACCTGGGCGAGTGCTCCATCACCTACAAACCCATGAACCCTGGCTGCCGGGCATGGGGGGGCCCCTCCTCCTCCCACCTCACCCCCCTCAAGTGGGGCAAAGGCACAGACTTCTCTGAAACAACACGAAACAAACCTCTCTCCCTGACCCTACAGAGTCTGCGGCGGAAAGAGTCACGAGTCTCCACCGCTTTTGCTTCTTTGTCAATCAGAGCCAAGCTCCCTGAGCCCTGTGACCTCTCAAAGGCCCAACCACGTCCTCCAGAGGGCAGGGCATCCAGAGGAGGGACGACTATCGCAGCTGGGCCCTGTCGCCACGCCCTCAGGAGCTCGGCTGCTGACACCAAAGGGAAACACTTCACCACGGGTCTTGCCCTGTCTCGCTGCTGGCCTGCTGGCTCCCTTGGCCTGCAACCGACAGGTCCTGCTCGGTGGCTCAGTGCACGTTTATATCCAGCACTCCTGTTGTGGATTTGGCTCTGGAAGGCCCTCTGGCACCTCCTGGTTACTTGTTTGAACAGAAAGTAATGTGCCTGCCATGCCCCAGAAAGGATATAGGGCAGCAGGATGCCCAGGGTAGTGGGTTGAACTGTGTCTCTCCAGAAAGTTATGTTCCAGTCCTAACCCCTGATATCTGGGACCATAACTTTATTGGAAGTAGGGTCTTTGTAGATACAATCAAGTTAAGACCACACTGGGTTAGGGTGGGCCCTAGGGCCAATGACAGGCTGTTTCTGAGAGAAACACAATGACAGGTGTTTCTGAGAGAAAGGAGAGGGTGACTCAGTTGGAAGAGCTTGCGACTCTTGATCTCTGGGTGGTGAGTTCAAGCCCCACATTGGGTGTAGAGATTACTAAAATAAATAAATAAACTTAAAAAAAAAGAGAGCAAGGAGAGGGAAATTTGGATATAGAGGCCAAGAGAGACAGAGGCAGGTAGGCCACGTGGTGACAGAGACGGAGATTGGAGCGATACGCTGCCAGGAACACCGAGGATCGCCAGCAACCGTCGGAAGGTAGGAGAGAGGTGGGCGAGAGATTCCCCTCCACAGCCCTCGGCCCTCGGGAGGGACCAATCCTCCCCAAACCTTGATTGTAGCCTTCAGCACCGTGAGATGGTAAAGTTCTATTGTTCAAGCCACCGGGTCTGCGGGGCTTTGTTACAGCAGCTGTAGCTAACTAATACACCCAGGGAAAAAGTGCCGAATGCTGCACGATGTTAACCCTTTCCAAAGAGAGAATACAGAGCATAGTGGTCATGCACAGACACTCTAGTGAGGTACAGACCAGATCCAAATTCCGAAATCATCCACCAGCTGGTGTCTCTTGATGCATGATTGAACCTGAATTCCCTTATGTGCAAAAGTAGTAAAATGTATTCTCTTCGGATAATCTATGTAAAGTGCCAGGAACATGGCAAGCATGAAGCAAATAAATGGTGGCTAACACTAGCGTCTCAGCCCAAACTCCTTTCTCTGCCATCACCAAGGATGCTTTCCTTTTTCACCGGGTCTTGTGCTAGTACGGAGGCAAGAAAGAAGGGATCTGCAGATGGCTGAGGACAACCCGAACTATAGTCTGGATAGAAGGGTGACGTAGAGGGGGGAACTAAAACTCCTGTGAATAATCATGAAAATGCCTATACTCGTTTGGGATAGAAGGAATCTTAAAGCAGTTGGGTTGTTTTTAATTAAATGTCTCCTCAATGGGCATTAAAAAAATATAGTGTCTGAGATCACTGTTCTTAGGAGAAGAGTGTTTGTGTATTGGTTTTATCCTAGAGTTGCCTGTAGGTTGTCAAGAAAAGAATCAGGAGGAGCTCAGAAGGAGGGAGGAGGCCTATCCTACCCTAGAGAAGGGAGCCTCCAAAGTGACGAGTTGGGGATGTCAGAGTCCCCCCTGGGCAATTTTGCTGAAGCCTCCCCAGCATGGTGTCCCTCTAGATTCATTATTCAAATTTTGGGAAAGAGTACTGTGGGAAACTATTGTTCCAATGGATTTACCCCAATGGTTGGATGGGAATAGGGCCAGAAGGTGGAAGGATTCTTAAGTGATGCCAACCTTGAGCCTTGTGTGTGTGTGTGTGTGTGTGTGTCTTCCTTGAAGGAGGTGGAAAATGACATCAATCACCAATGGCAGAGGAGGGGCTCTCTCAGATGGAAAGAATATATATTTTAGTAAACTCTGCACTTAACGTGTGGCTCAAACTCATGACCCCAAGATGTAGAGTTGCACGCTCTACTGACTGAGCCAGTCAGGAGCCCTGAGAATTAGATATTTTAAGTCTGGAAAGGAAGGCCAGGAACCAAGATGTCCAGAGCACTCTTACTTTTTCTTTTATCCTGTAAGTACATATTTAAGATCTAGTCTTTTGGGGCAGAGGATGCATACTCATATGATAAAATTTTGGAGACAAGCATAGGGAGGATTAACACAAAATTCAGGATAGTGGAACCTTTGGGGGTGAGAGACCAGTAAGATGGGGCAGGGCCTCCAGGGGGCTCCTAAAGTTCTGAATGTGTTCTATTTCTTAAGCAAGGGGTGAAAGTACAGAGGTGTCCATTTTATTATTATCCTTTAAACTTTATATACGTTGTATCTTCTCATATGCACTATATTTCTCAACAAAAATATATAAAGATTGCTCATTACGGAGAGGTTGATTAAGTAAAAATTTTGAGATGATCAAGTGTTTATTATCAGTAATCTGGTTAAATAACTTATAGAATATCCGTTTAACAAAATATTAACTAGCCATTAAAAATAATACTGTAGGGGCGCCTAGTTGGCTCAGTCAGTGGAGTAGTGACTCTTGATCTCAGAGTCATGGGTTCAAGCCCCATGTTGTGTGTAGAGATTACTTAAAAATAAAATAATACTGTAATCTTACTTTATTGACATGAAACAATGTCCACAATATGGTAAGTGGTGGCTTAAAATAACTTGTGTACTGGAGCACCTGGATGGCTCATTCGGTAGGGTGTCCGACTTTGGCTCAGGTCATGATCTCATGGCTCATGGGTTCGAGCCCCACATCCAGCTTTGTGCTCTCAGCTCGGAGCCTGATTTGGATTTCCTGTTTCCCCATCTCTCTGCCAGCCCCCTCATTCCCCTCTCTCTCTGTCTCTCAAAAATAAATAAACGTTAAAAAATAACTTATGTACCAAGTGTCTATGGACAGCTGAATGGATAAACAAAATGCGTACACGATGAAATATCATTCCACCTTAAAAGGGAAGGAAACTCAGAACATGCTACAACATGGATGAAACTTGAAGACATTACACTAAGTGAAATACCCCAGAAACAAACAAACAAAACCAAAAAACCAATTTCTGTGATTCCACTCAGAGGAGATCCTTAGAGTAATCAAATTCAAGGAGACAGAAAGTCGAATGGTGGCCACCAGAGTCTGGGCGGGGATGAGGAGTTAGTGTTTAATGGGTACAGTGTTTCTGTTGGGGAAGATGAAAAGGTTCTGGAGATGGATGGTGGTGATAGTTGCGTGACCATGAAAATGTACTTAATGCCACTGAACTGTGCACTTAAGATGGCTAAAATGGTAAGTTTTACATTTTGTATATTTTACCATAATAAAAATAGCTATATGTATGGTTATCTTCCTCCCTCTGTGTGTGTGTGTGTGTGTGTGTGTGTGTGTGAGAGAGAGAGAGAGAGAGAGAGAGAGAGAGAGAGAGAGAGAGAATAGGAAAAAGTCTGGCAGAATTTATATCAATATGTCCACAGTAGTTATCCTTTGGGGTTCAGGTTACAAATGATCTTTATTTTCTTCCTTATACCTCACATGTTTCTATATATTGATAGTTTTGGCTATGAGTAAGTTTTAAAACGCGTAATAAAAATAAATAAATAAATAAATAAACAAACAAACAAACAAACCTGGGGGACCTGGGTGGCTCAGTCGGTTAAGCATCCAACTTCAGCTTAGGTCACGATTTCACCTTTCATGAGTTCAAGCCCCGCGTCAGGCTCTGTGCTGACAGCTCAGAGCCTGGAGCCTGCTTCAGTCTCCCTTTCTCTCTGCCCCTCCCCTGTTTGTGCCCCTGTTTGTCTTTATTCTCAAAAAAGAAAATACACATTAAAAAAATAAAAATAAATAAACCTGATTTAGAAAGAAAGGGATTCTATCAAGAAGCAGCAGTTGTGATCGGCAGAGTTAAATGAACAAGATAAAAAAAAATTAAAAGGAAATTATTCTCCAATCAAAGTGACTCATCTGGTGAGTGGTAGAAATCAATAAGGTGAGATGGGGCCAGACTTCGATCTCTTCTTTGACATATTCATGCCCACCTTACAATCAAACATCTCCTCAAATGACCCCTATTCTCCTCTTGCCAGAAGGACCAACCAGTACTGTGAGTTCATTCCTAAATGGCTTTTAAAAAAATCAATTCCTTGACCTCCTCTGGACTTCCCCTGGTGCATCACGCCCAATCTGAATGAACAACGACCCTGGAGCCCCTAAACACCCTTCTTCACAACTGTGCTTCTTCTTGGACCTCAGTCTGCTCTCAGGACTCCACTTGCCTTTCAGCCCTGGGGCCCAAAAGACTTCTCTCTCCCGATTTATGTGCTTTATCCTCCAGAATTCATGTCTTAAAAGTGTCCTCAGGCTTCAGCAGTCTCTGTGAGCCTTCACCTTGAGAGTTCTGCCTACTCTTGCTTCTCAAGCTGGGTGGTGCTGGGGCACCTGGGTGGCGTGGTCGGTTAAGCGTCCGACTTCTGCTCAGGTCATGATCTCACGGGTTGTGAGTTCGAGCCCCGCGTCGGGCTCTGTGCTGACAGCTCGGAGCCTGGAGCCTGCTTGGGATTCTGGGTCTCCTTCTTTCTCTGCCCCTCCCCAACTTGTGCTCTCTCAAAAAATAAACGTAAAAACAAAAAAAAAAGCTGGATGGTGCTGGATTCACTCCTCGCTGGGGTGGCTTTAGCCTTATGACGCGATGGGGCTTAGAATTAAGTCTTGCAGACACAGCCCTTTCATACTGCTGGTGAGTAAAACCTTCCAGAACAACCATTTGGCAGTATGGAAGAAGGTCCTGAAAATATTCGTAGCCTTTGAGACTCTGACCTTGTAATTTCATTTCCAGGAATATTTCCTAAGGAAATATTCTAAACCGATAGACAAGGATTTATGCAGAAATATGAATCAGATCACTGAAATCAGCAAAACGACAGAAGCAACTTGGATGTCTAAGAGCAGAGAATTGATCAGGCAAATTATGGCATACACATATTATGGACAGTTGTGCCACCATTGACATGTCTGCAAAGTATTACTAACGTTATGGAAAGTACTTTTGATCAAAATTATGTATTTGATATGATTTCATGATTTCAAGTGAAATAAAAAAGGCATAGAGCAAAGATAGGAAAGAAATATGTCAAAATATTGATAATTTGCCTCTGGGTTGTGAGATTATAGATGCTTCCCCTCCCCCCATTTGTCTTTATACTTATGGCTTTCAAAAGTTCTATGTGAGTATAAATCACTTTTATAATCTGAAGGAAAAAAACTCCAAAAGATATCTCATGGGTAGAAGAAAAATTATTAAATTACACTTGAACTTGGTGTCCTAGTGTGATATTGTGATTTATAATATGAAACATATATTTGGTCTTCCTCCATGGTTCTGGGCACAGAGCTCCTAAAATCACTGGAATTTCTTAAGTAATGAGTCAGGTTGAAGTATCTTTTGTTGTGCTAATGAGGTGACTTTTGGGGAGCACCTAAGGGTGGGGGCTGGTTTCCATGGGAGCCAACCATTATGACTGAGGAGTTGGAACCTATAGCCCCACTGTCCAGTCTCTCGGGATGGGGGAAGGGCTGGAGACTGAGTTCAATGGCCAATGATTTAATCCATCATGGTAGCTAATGAAGCCTCCATAAGAACCCAAAAGGAGGGGATTCAGATAGCATCCAGGTTGAGGAATCAGAATGCTTCCATGTGCCACCATGCTGGGCCCCAGACTCCACAGGGACAGAAGCTCCTTTGTTTGGGACTTCGCTTTAAATATTTCTTCAGCCAGCTGGTGACTCATGTCTTTTAATATCCTTTGTACTAAATCAATAACCTAGTGAGTAAACAGGTTTACTCCTGAGTTCTTTGAACTGCTCTAGCAAATTCATGGAACCCAGGGAGGGGGTTCTTGGGAGCCTATGATAACCAGTTGGTCAGAAGTACAGGTAACGCCCTGGGCTTGTGATTGGTATCTGAAGTGGAGACCAGTCTTGTACGACTGAGCCCTTTACCTGTGGAATCTGATGGTGATAGTATCAGCATTGAGTCAAATTATAGGGCACCCAGCTGGTGTTGGAGAATTGCTTGTTGGTGGCATGGAGAACCCTCCCCTCACCACACACACACACACACACACACACACACACACACACACATTGGACTTTGGAGTTTAGAACCTTTTACCTGAACTGTTGAACTTCAAGGCCTCCATGAATATCATTGAGAACTTATGTTTTATCTTGTTGTCAATGTAGTGCGAAGGGTTCCTTTTCCTTTTGGGGTGAGGCTGTGGGGAAAGACGTCTTCAGGTTTTTGAGATCTGTGTTCTTCCCAGTGGATCTCTAATATGGGGAAAACGGCTGACATGTCCTTTGTATGGGGAACTGGAGTTGAAAACAGGCCCCGGGGTAGTTCTCAGGGGCAGGAGGGAGGTACAGGGTTGCTTTGCAATGAGAGGCACCTGTCTGAGCCACACCCCTCTTGGAATGGGAAACGCTATGTTATGTGAATGCTTAAAAGAACTGGGAACAAAGGGACAAGGCATTGGGAGCCGGAGAGGGGCCCCCAAGCTCATGGAGGAAGATGTGTTCCTTTGAGGACTTCAGCTGGGCAGGGGACAGTGGAATAAGATTTCCCCCTGTGACAGCAGCCTGCCCTCCTACCCCACTTCTGCCCCAGTGCCCACTGTCTCCGGGATGGCGTCTGTAACTCTCCTGCCAGCTTGCATATCATAGGCTAACCAGTCATGCTTCTCAAGTCCATCCCTACATTAGAGTCAAATTCTCCAAACCTTATGGTTCGAGGGTTTTTCCCCTTTATCCAAACCATTGTGTGCCCAGCATGTTGGCAAGAGATCCAAGGCTTCCTTCACAAGTTGACTTATGACCATCTGACCAACCTCATGAATTTTGACCAGATTTGTGGGTTAGGGAATTGGAACAGTAATCTGTAGGGAAGTAATCTGTAGGGTGCCCCCCCCAAGGGGCAAATAATAGCCAGCCTGGGGGCTCCTCGCAACTGGCGAGTGGTCAAAGACTGTGCCAGCTTGCTCTAGGACACACATTTTGTTGAGGTTGCGGGCGGGTGCCTAGTCTGGAGAGGTACCCCTTCCCGAATGCCCTGGCATATGGGCATTCGTGGTGCTGGTCCAGGGGCTCAGATGAGATGGAAGGGAATGTGACCAGGTAGAGCAGAGAAGGGAGCACCTCCCCCACCCCCGAACAAGGGTGGGGCATGGTGAGAGGTGCTGGAGAGAAGAGAAAATTTCCATTTGGCTTTTCGAGCTCCTTGCCATGTCCCCAGAGGACAGAAACTTGGCAGCTGTGTGCCTGATCCCTAGTCTTTCTTCATGAATTTTTTATTTCAGGCAAAGAGCCTTATCTCTCCCTGGAGCTGCTTTGGAAGCCTGCTTTCCCATCAGCTGAAGACGGGGCAGATGAAGAGTTGCATTAAGGCGGGAATTATCGGTCCCTTGAGAAAGGAAGGACACTCTGCTTTTGGAAGGACGGCTCCTACCCCCCCCCCCATTACTGTAGGCCTCTATTCTTCATATAAATGTTAGGTTGCTGTTTTTATTGGGATGTTGTTGAGGGCTCAGGGAGAAAGGTTTGGGGGCAGCCACTGCGGGCTTGCCTGCAGGGTGAGGCCCTTCCCGGTGCCACTCGGTGAACATGACAAGCATCCACAGCAGAGACGAGGCACCGAGGTGGGGACTTGGCCTCCGACAATTCAGATTTCCAGAAGTCCAGACGTCTGGGGGCATGCTCAAATGGCGGCGGGCTTAAAGATGTCATAGGGGTGCCTGGGTGGCTCAGTAGGTTGAGCGCGTAACTCTTGATCGTGGCTCAGGTCACGATCTCACAGGCTCGTGGGTTCGAGCCCCACATCGGGTTCTGTGCTGACATGCAAAGCCTGCTTGGGATTCCCTCTCTCCTTCTCTCTCTCTGCCCTCTCCCCTCATGTTCTCTCTCTCTCAAAATAAATGTACTTAAAAAAAAAAAAATGAGGTCATCTGTCCCTGCCCCAGAGCAAGAGAGGCCCCTGCTCTGCACCTCTTCAGTCTGCCCCCTTCCCACCCTGTTACGGATTGGATAGCAGCCCCCCGGAAGGCATGTTGAAACCCTACCCCCAATACCTCAGAATATGACCTTATTTGGAAATAGGGTTATTGTAGATGTTAATTAGCTTACACGAGACACAGACACACGAGGGCAGCGCGTCACGTGAAGACAGAACCAGGACTAGAGTCCCGCGGCTGCGAGCCACAGACCGCCACGGACTCCCCGACAAGCCACCAGCAACTAGGAAGAGGCAAGGAAGGATTCCCACCTGTGGGCTTCAGAGGGCACGTGGCCCTGCTGACAGCTTGGTTTTGGACTTCAAGCTTCCAGCTCTGTGAGGCAAAGAGCGTCTGTTGTCGTAAGCCATCCAGTTTGTCGTACTTTATTACAGCAGCCCTGGGAACTTAATGCACACTCCCAGACTAGACTCTGGGTACCAGAACCCCCAAATTCCTGCCCAATTAGCACCAAGCTCTCTTCCTGCGTGGACTTCCTCTCTGGGTCTGTCCGCCCAAGGGTGGTCCTCACTAGTGGGCGTGCCCTAGCTCCTCAGAATAGCCAAGGGGTGGCTATTAGCAGAGGCGTGGTTATCACATATATAATTATTGTTGGTTACTAGTATGGGCGTAAAGATTACGCGTATGGGCTGGGGTGTCCACAGCCATGAATGTGATGGGGCTCACAACGTGGGAGGATCGGACGTGATTTGGGAAGAGAAGGGGTAGATCAAGGGCTGGAGGTAGGGAGCCAGGAGCCAATTCTCCCAAGCCACTGTATCCTGACATCCATCTCTAAGGAGTCTGAAAAATCCTAAATCTGGACCTCGTCTTCCAGATTGTTGTGAAAGGGTGTATAAATGTCAAGGTGGGAGGACGGGAATAATGTATTTCAGTTTGCTAGCTCGAGTGAATAACTTCAAAGTATTCGGACACAGAGTACATGAGCCTCCACTGTCCTCTTGCTCAGGGCTCTGCACAGGTAGTTAGCCTTAAATTTGGAGGTGGGGACCAGGGAGCCCTAGTCCCTCTGGTTGGAAAGGGCCGTGAGCTGCAGGAAACGAGCGAGTCCTGGCGAGCTAGAATTTTAGCTCATGATGTCCTCTGAGTCCGTTATCTTTTTGCTATTCCTCAGCTTTTAGGACAGTCTTGTCGGAAAGTTCCACCCGGTGTGACGGTTCCACTGCAAGGCAGATGGCCGCTGTTGCAGAGGGAGCAGTGCCACCCTGAGGCCAGGTTGGGAATGGCAACAGGCGTCTCTGAGCGACACCCAAGGAGGCGTGCGTGCCTCTGGGGGAGCCGGACACACCCGACAGGTGGGTCTTCTCCCCGGTCCCACAGCCACAGCTACATTAGAGAGTCTGCTTTTTCTTTTCTTACCCCAAATACCATTTTCCTCTTTGATGCTCCCCAGGGAACTCTTAGCTGTTTGCTGATGGTGAAAATCAATCCTGGAAGGTTCCAAGGAATGCAGCCCCCAACCTCCCCATGGCCCCTGCGTAACCCCTCCTCCCCCCATCCCCAGATACCACCCCGACGCCAAGTGCCAATATGATGCACGAAGGGAATTAGCTGTGAGGAGCTCAGAAGAGCTAATCTGGGGGCAGCCTCTGAAGCAGAACTCACGCGGCTGCCGAGGGGATTAAACAGGTCTTTCCCCCTTCACTGAACATTGTTTTCAATTGTACCAATTGTAGATTAAACTGGATTAAGAGCGTGCAAAAATGTTAATGCCTATTTGCTGTCTTTCCTGGCATTGCCCTCACGTCAACCCTGACAGGTAGAGATTGCTACCATCCCCATTTTATAGACAAGGAAACTGAGGCATGGGGCAATTAATGAACTGCTCAAGGTCAAGCAGTAGTAAGGGGGCATTGCTGGATCTGTCTGTGGGTTTTTTTGTTTTTTTTTTTTAAAGGCACTGTCCTGCAAGGGTCTCTGAAAGGATTAAACATTCAAATTCCTACCACAGTCCCTGCACTGGGGCATGGCGTTCTCTTTTCCCTGTTACTTCCTAAAACGTCTTCTACTACATTATTCAAGTTGCAACGTCATCCACATCATTGTAACTAGTCAGATACCTCCAACATCACCTCCTGAGGTGAATGATATTAACGGGTTTGTGAGTTATTTTCCTGGGGAGATACAAACTTGTAAAAATGCATATAGGGATTCCCCGCCTCCACTTACAATATTTAAATCAAAAGCAAAAATCAGGGGCGCCTGCCAGGCTCAGTTGGTTAAGTGTGTGACTTCGGCTCCGGTCGTGATCTCCCAGTTCCTGAGTCCGAGCCCCGCATCGGGCTCTGCGCTCATAGTGTGGAGCCTGCTTGGGATTCTCTCTCTCCCCCTCTCTCTGCCCCTGCCCTCCTAGCACTGTCTCAGTCTTTCTCAAAATAAATAAATACACTTAATTTTAAAAATTTTTTTTAGTAATCTCTACACCCAACATGGGGCTCGAACTCACAACCCTAAGATCAAAAGTCACATGCTCTACCCACTGAGCCCAATGGGGCACCCCATCCCCACCCCTCTGGCACTTCCTTTAAACCCTTCAAGAAAGCCAGTCTGCTTGGGCGGCTGGTATTGGGGGCACATGCGGGGCACAGATCTCGGAGCAGGCCGTGTCGGAGGGCACTGGTCCTGCAGGTGGCTGGCTTTGTGGGAGGTCCCGGCCCAGCTGTAACACAGGTGGTGGGGTCAGGTTGTACGTTGTCTCTGACCACAGAGATGGCTGGGCTCCTTTTCTGGAACAGCTGTGGCGAAGTACCACAACCTTAACAGAAATACACTACGTTACTGCTCTGGGGGCCGGAGGTCTGAGGTGAAGGTGTCAGCAGGATGGTTTTTTTCTGAGGGCCGTGAGGGAGCGTCTCGGCCGTGCCTCTTTGGGTGATTTGCTGGCAATCCTGAGAACTCCTTGCCTCATAGACACCGTCGTCTCGTATGGCGTTCTCCCCGTGTGGGTGTTTGTGTCCAAAATTCCTTCTTTTCATAGGACACCAGTCACGCTGGATTAGGAATGAGGGAGCATTTACATCAAACAGAAACTGTGAAATTCCGAGACAGGTCCGGCTGCTGATTTGGTAGCAATTTAGAACTTTCTTCACCTCTTCTTCCTGGGAACTAGTCCTTTAATATGATTATAAATGTATGTGGGCAGATGGCTTTGTTATCAAATACACTAAAGACTAACCTTAGGCCTTTTCAAGTTGAATCCCTTCCTGAACCACACCAAAGCCCAGACAAGAAGCCCTCGGCCTCAGGCAGGTCCAGCCCCCCCCAAGAAAGGAGTTGGGCCACAGGGCTCCCACCTCTCTGAGCCCTGGTCTGGGGAACGGCGTGAGTAGCCTAGCTGAATAACAGTATGGGTAAGTCAGTTTCCATCCTGTTGCCTGAGAACCTAGCCTCCATTTATGGTATTGTTCCCATGGGAAAACGCATTCCAAATTCCAAGCAACTGATTTGCACATGAACTTCCACTCCGGAGGTTAGGGACTGCCGGAATGTGTTCTCTTGTGGCCCTGTCTCCCGACAGCTTCCCATGAGTCCGTTCCCCTGTCCCCCTCCTCATCTCCCACCTCTCCTGTGTACACATGGTTGAGCCCTCTTCTGCGAAGTCTCCATCACATCTCTCTCCCTCCCTTGAGTCCCTGGATCTTCGGGCCTGGGCTGCATCGCTTACTGTGCTCTGTCTGAGTCTGAGGAATGTGCAAAAGGGTCCTGGCCTCTTACAGGATCTTAAGATCCTTGAGGATGAAACTGTATTTTCTCCATCTTGTATCTTTCCAAGGAAGAGCACGAGAGCTCTTATGAATGAGCATTTATGAAGCACCTACTGTACGCCAGGCTCTGACACAATGCTTTCTTGCATTCTTTTACTTATCCCCCAGTGCCTAGCCTAGGACTTGGCACATCACAGATGCTCAGTAGGTAACCCTGAAATGGATTGAAAATCCCCCCAGCCTCCTTTCCCTCAGTCTTCTCCTGGCCAATGCAGCATGCTACCCCAAGCTCCCTGACTCACGAGGCCCAGGGAGCTGGGCAAGTGGCAGGATTAACTCCCTGGGGAACTGTCATCTGGTGTCTCGGGGAAAGCCAGCCCCTCCTCTCCACCTCCTACCCCAGCAGATGGGACCCAGTGATTTTTCTGGGAACAGGAACGGATTGGATCCCCAGGACTCACTATGTAAGAACAGGTGTGCCGGGTAGCAATCTCAGTCGGAGAACTCAGGCGCACGTGAGATTGAACTTCGTTTTTCATAAATCAACTATTCTGCCGAACTGGGGGAAACTGAATTCCGGTTCTTCTTGGGGATGAGTTTCCTACTTCCTAGCCCCCATGCTGTTGTTGCACTCCAGCCCCCAAATCTTAGACTGGGCCAAGCCATCTTGTTGGACGAATGTCACATGGTTACTGCTGAGATGCCCATAGTCCCTGCCCTCTGGTCCCTATGTCCCCAAACTCTGCAAATTCCACTTAAACTGGCTCCCCCACCCGGACACACTCTCTTGCCATCCTTCCCTGCGGTGGCACATGAAGCTTCTGAGTCCTGGCAGGGAGCCAGGCCAGGTCTGTGCTGCTCCTGGGACCCGTGACCTCTCCCTCCGCCCAGGCTTAGCGTCCGAGGGGAGGGGACACCCAGTTGCCTTCACCTTTCTCCCAAGACGTTTTGTCTGCTCCAGGAAACCTTCTCAACCTTGAAGACTTAGACTAGACCTATGGAAACAGTCCAGAAGGGGAGCTGGTATTAAGTGGGTGATTTTGTTTTCTGCCCTGCAACAGCCCTGCCCAGAGACAATGAGCTCACTGCCTGTACATTTGGAGGGATGGCAAAAATCAGAGTGCAAGGAAGAGGGGGAAAAAAAAAACTCATCGATAAATATATTGAAATATTTCTCCCAACCTCGTACATTGCCCCTGACCTCAACTCTTTCACCGAGAGCAAACACGCCTTGATTTAGGGTGCCAGGAATAGCCCAGGCAGGGTGGACTGTCTTCTTCTCAGGGACTCCAGGTCCTACCGCTATTTGTCCACAGCTGTGTCACTCGCTCTTTCCTGGCCACCCTGATGGTGTTGGAAAGAGCCCTGACTTGCATCCCAATGGTCAGCACAGACACAAAAGCAGATCGTGGCAAGCCCCGGAATGAGAGTGGGAAAACCAACGAGTCTAGGCAAGTTAAGAAGGAAGGGATACATTTCCAGGAGGGGAGCAAGCAGGAAGTCTGCATGGAGGAGGTGGCATTCAGTGTAAGGATTTAGGTGTATGCTGTGGAGGAAATGAGCAACAAAACTAAAAGGCGACCTACGAATGGAAGAAGATATTTGCAAACGATAGATCTGATAAAGGGTTAGTCTCCAAAATACACACAGAACTGATACAACTCAACACCCCCAAAATGAATAATCCAACCAAAATGGGCAGAAAATATGAATGGACATTTTCCTAAAGAAGACATGCAGATGGGGGTGCCTGGGTGGCTCAGTTGATTAAGCAACCGACTTCGGCTCAGGGCATGATCTCGTGGTTCGTGAGTTCGAGCCCCGCCTTGGGCTCTGTGCTGACAGCTCGGAGCCTGGAGCCTGCTTCAGAGTCTGTGTCTCCCTCTCTCTCTGCCCCTCCCCCACTCATGCTCTCTCCTTCTCTATCAAAACAAATAAATACACTTAAAAAAATAATAAAGTAGGTGTGCAGATGAGTTAAAACCTGTAAGGGGCTTAGACTGGTACCTGGCACAGTTATGCCTCAGTGTTGTCAACAATGTTGGTGATGATGATGATGATGATGGGCTCCCCTCCCAATCGAACATCCTAGGGGACCCCTCCTAGCCCCACCCCTAGCTGTGCCTCTGATTCCAGATAGGGGAAGATGCTTGTGCCCTTCCAGGTCTCAGGTCCCTTATGCTGTGACCACCTCCCTGCCACCAACCTCTGTCTCTGCTTGTCCGCCCCTTACGGAGGGTCTGGGGGAGGCGAGCCCTGTTGATGGAGGCAGGGTGTCATGCATGGTCAGCGGAGCAGGCCGAGGGCAGAGTCGCTTCCCCAGCGGGCACTGGCCCCTGCCCCGCTCCACCCCGCATGCCTCAGCGTTCTGCTTGGTGACCTCTTTTCTCCTTAGTGACGTCTACCCAGAAGCCTCTTTTCTCCTTAGCGACATCTACCCAGAAACCCTGACAGAGGCACGGGCCTGACCCAGATCTCACAGCCAATCAACGGCCAAGGCTGGATTCACACGCAGGTAGCCTGACCTTTAACTTTCTGCACTAGAAGCCACTGCACGAGGCCCAGGTACCAAGGGAGTTCCAGGAGTCTTGAAGTCTTAAGTGGTCCTGCCAGGTCAAGGCTGTTGAGCCTAAACAGAATTACCATAAGTATATAATCAATAAATCATAATAAAGCAGAGTTCAAGCCCAAACTCAGAAAAATCAATTCTTTCTGCTCCCTTGCAAACCACTCTAAAACGTCGGTGGCTTAAAATCACAAAATTCCCATTTGCTTACGGCAGGGACAGCGCCTCTCTGCTCCACGTGGCATCATTTGGGGCCGCTCCACGGAGGCCGGAGGATGCAGTTCCAGGAGGCGCACTCACGGGGCTGGAAACTGACGCCGGCTGTTGGCTGGGGGCTCAGCTGGGGCCGTCAGCCCAGGCGCCCTCCTCCTGCGGCCTCCCCGTACAGCTAAGTCAAACGTCTGCAGCCTGACAACTGGGTTCCAAGAGGGAGCACCCCAAGAGGACAAGCCCAGGGTGCAAACACTTTTCATGCCCCTTCTGGCGTCTTCTTGCTAACGCCCCATTGGCCAAAGCTGGTCTCTTGGCCAAGCCCAGAGTCAGGGTAGGGGGATCACACACAGGCATGGACACCGGGAGCCAGCAAAGTGGCAGTCGACCTCCGCTCAGTTTTTCTGAGTTTCACCCCTTGTGCTCTTGACGCGCTCCCCTCCAGCCCCCCCGCCAGCCCCCACCAAATCCTTGCTCCAACCAATTGCCTCTCTCCCCTGAGCCATTCTCTCTCTCTTCACTGAATTGTCCCCCCCTTTTTTTAAAAAATATTTTAATGTTTATTTATTTTGGGGAGGGGGGAGAGGGAGAGAGAGGGAAAGTAGGGGAGGGGTGGAGAGAGAGGGAGACACAGAATCCAAAGCAGGTTCCAGGCTCAAGCTGTCAGTCAGCACAGAGCCGGACGCGGGGCTCGAACCCAGGAACCACGAGATCATGACCGGAGCCAAAGTCGGACACTCAACCGACTGAGCCACCCAGGTGCCCCTGAATTGTCGCTTTTATCCAACAATCCACTTGCGTCACAGCTGTCCCCAACAGCTTCCTCAGCCTTGCTTTCCCCTCAAGCTACTGCCCTTCTTCTCCCTCCATGCCTTCCCTTCCGAGATGCTTCAAAGAGCGACTGATGCTGGAAACAGAAAGGTCAGTTTGTTAAATTTACTGAATATTCTGATTTGCTCACTTACAATTGTTCTTTAATTTTTTTTAATGTTTATTTTGAGAGAGAGAGAGAGAGAGAGAGAGAGAGAGAGAGAGAGAATCCCAAGCAGGCTCTGCACTAACAGCGTAGAGCCCGACACGGGGCTTGATCTCACCAACTGTGAGATCGTGACCTGAGCCGAAATCAAGAGTCTGATACCTAACCTACTAAGCCACCCAGGTGCCCCTCTTTAGTGTTTTCTATGACTATGAATATACACTTCTTATGAATGTATTAATAAATGTATCCAATAATACACTCTTCATGAATATAAGTAAAAGAAAAATATATTCTAAGAGGCCTAAACTACCCTGTAACCCTTAATTTTCAGCAAATTGAGGTTTCAGAAAAAATATACTCATGTCTTGTTGAGAAAAACTTTCTTTAAAATTATTTTTTTTATAAATTTGCCAAAATTAGCACGAATCCCTTAAGTGAAAAATTCTATCCATCCATCCACCCATCCACCCATCCACCCAACTATCTATCCAACCATCCAACAGATACTTAATGTCATTGCATGCCTAACCCTGGGGATAAATGTGGTCAGACTGGGCCCTCGTAGAGTTTACGGTCTAGTAGCAGAGACAATTGTGACTCAAACGATCGTTTGAAAGAAACAGTGAAACTGCAAATATGACCAATGCTACCAAGTAGAGGCGCCTGGTGTCCTGACAGCCTGTATTATGGGGTTTGACCCGGCTAGCCGAGGGTCAGGGGCTCTGCTCTCCCTACAAAGGGCTGTGGGAGGCTAGATGCATAAGTAGGGGTTAACTAGGTGAGGAGAAGGAAGTAGAACTTCCAAGCAGAGGAGAAAGGTCTTGAGGTGGAAAGAAGCATGACGAGAACGAGGCTCAAGGTCTTCTTCGGTCTTCAGTAGGATCGCTACCTCCAATATCCCTTAGAGGGGTCCCTCAGACACTGTTCACTGGCTGGACCAACAGAGGTTCCCACTTACTTGCCTGCTGTTTCCACTACAGAGGTAGTTGAAGGTGACCACGTGACAGATTTCTGACATATGAGACATATACAGAAATGTCTGCTGAAGGCTCACGGGAAAGCTTCTGCTTTCCTCTTTCTCACCTTGAACATGGTTGTGATATCTGGAGCTACAGCAGCTGTTTTGTGACCATGAAGAAAGAAGCATGAGGGAAAGCCAAGAAGATTACGGAGATCCTTGCTGGCATCCCTGGGAGACTTCAACTAACCCTCCAAACTTATTATATAAGAAAAGTAAAATCCCTGTTTGTTTAAGCCAGTGAAAGGTTTTCTGTTGCCTGCAGCTGAATACATTTGATACATTCAGGCTTCTCTATCCTTGGCCTTTTTGTTATTCAGTAGACTCTTACAAGGCATTCTCACGGCTTCGCATCCACCTGTACATCCAGACACCCAATTTTTAGACCAAATTTTTAGACCCGTCTCTTGAGCTCTGCACGTGTGTATCCACATCACTTTAGGCTTATGCCACAGGCCATGTCTGGTATTCTCACCGTCCGCATCTTTGCTGCAGAACTAATTGGCTGTAGGGCAATTTTGCCATAAAACACCAAGTTACAAAAAATAAAAGAGATATTCATTAAAAAGGACATAATGAAACGTGAAAAATGAACAACAAATGAAACATGAAGAATAAACAAAATCAAAAAGACAATTGGGAAATACAAAATATTTGAATACATTCAAAATGTATAGCGTAGATTCATGGCAATACTATGCAAATAACTGATTTTATTTTGTGGATTGCACCTAAGCACTTGTCTTCAAAGTCTCTCCTTCACAGTGTTAGAGTATTTTTTTTTCCTTGGCTTGTTGATTTGTCTTCCTCATTCAGCATCATGCTTTTTCTTTAGTCACTAAAAATTTTCCTTTATTAAGAGAGGTATCAGTTTCCAAATACTAGGATGCATCCTTGTAACTGAGCTTTGTGTTATGTTGGGAAAGCCTTCCACACTGTCATTTGACCTTGGCATATTTTCAAATGTCCATTGATAGACATTTCAAAGTTCTATGGGAAATGTTGGTTCCATACTCTGCACCACTGCATAGACCATTATGAGGGCTAAGATTTATATAATATAAAAATGGGGACCAGCTTTTTGTTTGGTTGAGAAAACATTTCTTCAAAATTATTTTTTTAATACATTTGCCAAAATTAGCACAAATCCCTTAAATGAAAATTTCTATCCATCTATCCATCCATCCATCCCATCCATCCATGTATCTATCCATCCATCTAACAGATATTTACTGAATGTCATTACGTGCCCAACATTAGGGATAAATGTGGTCAAACACAGACTGCGCCCAGGCCCTCATAGAGTTTGCAGTCTAGTAGGCGAGACAATTGTGACTGAAATGATTGTTTGAAATAGTGATACTGTGCAAATTTCAGTCAATGGAGCATTCCACCCTTGATCTCAGGGTTGTGAGTTCAAGCCCCATAATGGGTGTAGAGATTACTTTTATTTTTTTTAATCAAAAAAATGATTTATCCAGAGAGAGAGAGAGAGCGAGAGTGCACACACAAGCATGAGCAGGGGAGGGGTGGGGAGAATCCCAAGCAGGCTCTGCACTGTCAGGGGCTCGAGCAGGGGCTCAAACCCACCAACCGTGAGGTCATGACGTGAGTCAAAACCAAGAATCAGACACTTAGCCAACTGAGCCACCCAGGTGCCTCTAAGAGATTACTTTTAAAAAATGGGAATACTGAGTCAATGGAGAAGTGAAAGCAAACTGTTAACCGATTGATGAAACCAACAGTTATTTCTTTATCTTTTATGGCAAAATTGCCTTATGGCTGATCACGTTGCAAAAATCTTGCGGCAAAGATAAGCACATTGAAATTACCTAGAACTGTCACAGGCAACTCCAACCCAATATAGCCGAATATGAATTTATATCTTTCTCCCAAACCTCCTTCTTTATCTGGGTCCCCAGCTGAACTGACGATCTCACTTACTATTCACTCAAGTGTCCGAACGACACATCTGAGAGTTGTGCTAAAGCCTTCCCACTCCTTACCAGCAGCTCGTCGTTTCCTCATAAATTGCTTTTGAACTTAATTCAAAACCATCTTTTTCCTCTCAGTGCCCCGTTCCTTCCACCTCTTTTTAGGTTCTTGGATTTGAAAGGCAGAATCCAGCTGCTGTAACCAAGATCTCCAAGTAACAGGGACTAAAACAAGATAAGAGTTTATTTCCCTGTCACATAACCATAACCATCCGGGACTACAGGCTGGTCTGGAAGCTTCATGGTGGCAGGACCTATCCTCCTTACATCTCATTGTTCTGCCATCACTAAGCTGTCCTCCTCAGCTTGGTCCCAGATGGCTTGCCATCACGTGTAGATTATAGCTGGCAGCGAGAATTTACAGGTGGTCCTTTAATGAGACCACCAGAAATTTAGTACATTACTTCTGCTTCCATCCCGTTGACTAGAACTTGATCACATGGCCACGACTTGCTGCAAGGGAGGCTGGGAAATGTAGTCTTTGTTCTGGATAGGCAGCAAACATTTGGAGATGCTATTTCTCTTCAAGAAGAGAAGAACGGATTTTGGAGACAAATGCCAGTCTCTGCCACTTTCCCTATCATCTGAGCTGGGCATTTCCAGTACCTTCCTCACCAGTCTCTCCGGTCTTTCTCTCCCCAGTCTACCCTTCATGTCACAGCCAGAGGGATCTCTCTAAAGCTCAGATCTGAGCACTTCTGCACCCGATTTAGAAAATCTTTGGGATGCCTGGCTGGCTCAGTTGGTAGAGTGTGTGACTCTTGATCCCAGGGTTGTGAGTTCAAGCCCCACGTTAGATGTGGAGCTTACTAAAAATAAATAAACAAAAATGATAAAAATTTAAAAAATAAAAATTCACTGGAACTCAGTGCCTACCGGTTAAAATCCACTTAGAATAACATTCAAAAGCATTTAGATATTCACAGGCTCCAACTTGGTTTTCCAAAATTTCCCTATTTATTCTTCCTCCTCCTTCACCACCTCCACACTCACCCTCGTCTTTTTCAGCTCCTACCATGCCCTTTGGCATTTACCCCTTTGATGTGTTGATCATACACCCCCTTTATTTGCAGTGCCCTTCTCCTGCTTTCTCTGCCTCCACGCACCACTTATATTTCAAGACTCCCAATTGATAGCCCTTACTCTGAGTTCTAGCCTGGCTCTAATCCCTAGGAAGGATTAATTTCTCCTTTACTTATGCTCTAGCAGCATTTGGTATAAATTTGTAGTAGAGAACACATCAAACCAAAATCTATTATGTGTTTGTATCTTTTCCGTTAGATTGCAAGCTTAACAGGGTCAGGAATTCTGTCTTCAGAGCCTTGCTCTTAGTAGGTGTGAAATAAATGTTTGTTTACTGTTTACACAGGGGGCCATCTTTGACACGGAAAAATTCCCTTCGGCACCCATTAGGGGGCAGACATCCCCATGTATTTTTAAATTCTCTCCTGTCCTTTTAAAGACTTAAAGTCTGTCCCACAATATAGATGTTAAAAATAAGCTTGAGGGAAAAACAATACACTAATATATTTGCTTTTCTATGCCCAAGGTATCTCTGGAAATACCCACAAGAATCGATCATATTTCATCAAATCTAAAGTGCCATCAATTGTAAGATGTTTTGCTGTTTTGTATATAACAAAGACATAGAAAAGACTGCCAAATGGAGAGGCAAAGACCCAGAATAGCCCACACAATATGGAAGAGAAGAATAAGGTCGGAGAGCTGACACTTTAAGACTTATTATAAAGCTATGGTGATGGAGACCATACAGTAGCGGTGGAAGAACGGACAAGTAGATCAGTGGATCAGAATACAGAGCCCAGAAATGGATTCTCATAAATACAGTCAACTTAGCTTCGATAAAGGAGCAAAGGCAATACAATGAAGGAAAGATCATCTTTTCAACAAACGGTTCTGGAGCAACCAGAAAACACGCAAAAAATTGAATCTTGACACAGACAAACTCTTCAGAAAAACTCACTCCAAATGGATCATAGACCTAAGTGTAAAATGCAAACCTATAAAACCCTAGAAAATGCCACAGGAGAAAATCTAGATGACCTTGGGTATGGTGACGATTTTTTAAATATAACTCCGAAAGTACAATCCGTTAAAGAAATCATCGATAGCTTCGATTTCATTAGATATAAACGCTTCTACTCTGTGAAAGACACTGCTGAGGGGAAGAGACAAGGCACAGGCTGGAAGAAAATATTTACAGAAGGCAGTTCTGATAAAGGACCATTATCCAAAATGTACAAAGAACTCTTAAAACTCAACAATCCAAAAACAAACAGCCTGACTTGAAAATGGGCAAAAGATTTGAAAAGACATCTCCCCAAAGAAGATCTACAGATGGGAAATAAACATATGAAAAGATGCTTCACATCACATGTCATGAGTGAAATGCATTTTAAAAATCAACGAGGGGCACCTGGCTGGTTCATTTGGGGGGATCGTGTGACTCTGGATTTCGGGGTTGTGAGTTCAAGGCTCATGTTGGGTGTAGAGATGACTTAAATATATAAAACTTAATATATATATACATATATATAAATAAATTATATATGTGCATATATAAAAATTATGTGTATATATATACATATATATATATTTTTTTATTTTTGAGAGACACAGATACAGCGTGAGAGCAGGGGAGGGACAGAGAGAGAGGGAGACACGGAATGCGAAGCAGGCTCCAGGCTCTGGGCTGTCAGCACAGAGCCCAACATGGGGCTCGAACCCACGAACTGTGAGATCATGACCTGAGCCAAAGTCGGAAGCCCAACCGAGCCACCCAGGCACCCCTTTAAGAAAATATTTTTTAAAAAGCGCCACACAACGAGATACTATTTGAATGGCCCAAATCTGGGACACTGACAGCATCACATGCTGATGAGTGTGTGGGGCAACAGAGACTCTCATTCATGGCTGGTGGGAATGCAAAATGGTACAGCCACTCTGGAAGGCAGTTTGGCAGTTTCTCGCAAAACTAAACACACCCTTAGCATACGATCCACTAATTGTGCTTCTTGGTATTTACTCAGATGAACTGAAAATTTCCGTCCACCCAAAACGCTGCACAAAGATGTTTATAGTAGCTTTATTCGTAATCGCCAAAACTCGGAAGTAATTAAGATGCTCTTCAATAGGTTGGCTTTTTGGAAGGCTCCATCATACACTGATAGTTCATTTTGGGGTAATAATAGTAAATAATAGTAAATAGTAAAACAAACAAACAAACAAACGAGAACAAACCCTCTAAAACTTTTAAGCTTTGGGGTGCCTGGCTGACTCAGTCGGTAGAGCATGGCTCTCTTGACCTCAGGGTGTGAGTTCGAGTCCCATCTTGGGCATGGAGCCTGCCAAGGTAGATAGATAGATAGATAATAAAACTTCTAAACCTTTTTTTACAAGGGCTATGAAATTATTTATTATGTCCCTTGTTTATAATTTTTTTTTCTTTTTTGGGTGTGGACGAATGGGTGGAGTGAGGGAGGAGATTTACATTTATTCTTGTTGAATAGGATGCTGTTGGTGTTGGCCCATTGGTCTAAAACTTTGGTTTCAAACTCTCGTGGGCACCAGAGCCACCCGAAGCGCTTATTCAGACACAGACTGCTGGGGTGCCTGGGTGGCTCAGTCAGTTGAGTGTCCGATTCTCGATTTTGGCTCTGGTCGTGATCCCAGGGTTGTGGGGTCGAGCCCCATGTCGGGCTCCATGCTGAGTGTGGAGAGCCTGCTTAAGATGCTCTCTCTCCCCCACTTGCTCTCTTTCTCTCTCTAAAATAAAACAAACACACAGAAAAAAAAAAAACAAAAGAAGAAACAAAACCCCCACAGATTTCTGGGCTGCATTCCTAGAATTGCTTCATTAAGTCGGGAATTTGCATTTCTAGCAAGTTCCCAGGTGATACTGATGGTGCTAGTCTGAGGACCACACTTCTGCCATCGGTCCAGCTAGCCTGTGGAGATCTTTGGAAGCATGATGCCATCCTCCAGATCTTAGCTTCCCTCCTAGCGTGTGATCTGTATCTTCATCTAGGTCACTGACACGAGGTTGAATGGGGTGAGACTGAGGACCCAGCTTTGCAGCAAGAGGCTCCAGGCTGGCCTGGGTCCACTCGTTGGCCCTTGTAGGATAGAACGAATTTCTGTCAACGAGAGAGCCAATAGCCGTTCTTCTCAGCCAATGCATTTACCCTGTTTTCTAATTTTTGCCCTTCTGATGGGAGTGTGAGGGATGTGTAGTCTTGTTTTAATTTTCTATGTCTTCAATTACTAGTATGTTTGAACATTTCTTTTAATGTTTGCTAATTTCTGAGAAAGATCTATTTACAACTTTTGTTCATTTTTCCTTTCAAGTTCTCAGAGGATTTTTTTTTTTTGCCTGATTAGAAGGAATTTTTATATATTTAAGGTTAACCTTTTGGCCTTTGAGATTGGATGTGCTTTACCAGTCTGAGATATGTCTGTTAACTTTCTTCCTGATGTCTTTCATTGAATCAAAATCCTTAATATCATATGATCAAATCTGTCCATATTTTTGCCTATGGATATGCCTTTAGAGTTTTACAAATTCCCCCCAATCCCTGAATTCCCCTATATTATCATTTTTATGCTTTATTATTTCCATTTCAAATTTAGGTATCAAACTCATTGGATTTCCAGCTTTATATGTAGTGTTAGGGAACAATGCAATCTTATTTTCCTCTATATAGGGAGTCAGTTTTCCCAGCACAATTTATTAAATACTCTGTTCTTTCTGCATTGATATGTGGCGATTACTTACTATATATTGAGTTCTTATACATATGTGGGTTTATTTTCATTTTTATTTTTTTAAGATTTTATTTTTAAGTAATCTCTATGCCCAATGTGGGGCTCGAACCCACAACCCCGAGATCAAGAGTTGTATTCTTTTTTAATTTTTTAAAAATGTTTTATTTATTTTTGAGAGAGAGAGAGAGAGAGAGGGAACGAGTGCGGGAGGGGCAGAGAGAGAGGGAGAAGGGTGACACAGAATCTGAAGCAGGCTCCAGGCTCGAAGCCATCAGCTATCAGCACAGAGCCTGATGCGGGGCTCAAACCCACAAACTGGGAGATCATGACCTGAGTTTAAGTCAGACGCTTAACCAGCTGAGCCACCCAGGCACCCCAAGAGTTGTATTCTTAATGTTCTACCAACTGAACCTCCCAGGCGCCCCTGGGCTTATTTTTAAAAGCATATCTATGGTGCCTGTCTGTAGCTGCTTATTTATTTGTATCTTTTCTCTTGATAAGCTCATAGGTCTCTCTTACTAATACATTTGACCCTTGAACAATGTAGGGATTAAGGGGATGCCAACCCCTGGAGCAGTGGAAATCCGAGAACAATTTTTTTTTTTTTAATTTTTTTTTTCAACGTTTATTTATTTTTGGGACAGAGAGAGACAGAGCATGAACGGGGGAGGGGCAGAGAGAGAGGGAGACACAGAATCGGAAACAGGCTCCAGGCTCTGAGCCATCAGCCCAGAGCCCGACGCGGGGCTCGAACTCACGGACCGCGAGATCGTGACCTGGCTGAAGTCGGACGCTTAACCGATTGCGCCACCCAGGCGCCCCGAGAACAATTTTTGACTTGCCCAGAACTTAACTACAAATAGCCTACTGTCGGCTGGAAGGCTTCCTGATAACCCAAACAGTTGATTAACACATTTTTTTGTACATTACATGTATTATATACTATATCCTTACAATAAAATAAGCTGGGCAAAAAGAAAATGTTACTAAGAAAATCATAAGGAAAATACACTTACAGTATTGTATTTACAGAAAAAAATCTGCATTTAAGTGGACCCACACATTTCAATTCTGTGCTGTTCAAGTGTTAATTGTACATATTTTCAAAGAACCAAATTTTGCTTTTACTGATTCTCTGTATTTCTTTTGTCATCTATTTCATGGAAAATTTTACGCTTATTTTGGGGCACCTGGCTGGCTCAGTCAGTGGAGCGTGCAACTTTTGATCTTGGGGTCCTGTTCAAGCCCCACAGTGGGTACGGAGACTACTTAAAAATACAATCTTGACAAAAATTTTACTTTTATTTCTTGTTTCTTTAAGTCTGCTCAATTGCTGACTCTCCGACTTCTTGAGCTAAATGTTTATTCATTTATTTTAAAGTCTATTTATTCTGAGAGAGAGAGAGAGAGAGAGAGAGAGAGAGAGAGAGATTGATTGGTGATGTGGGAGGACCGGAGAGGGGGAGAGAGAGAGAGAGAGAGAGAGAGAGAGAGAGAGAGAGAATCCCAAGCAGGCTCCGCACCGTCAGCACAGAGCCCGACTAGGGGCTCTGTCCCATTAACTGTGAGATCATGACCTGAGCTGAAACCAAGAGTTGGACGCTTAACTGACTAAGCCACCCAGGCACCCCTGTTTACTCATTTAAATCTTTCTTGTCCTGTGGTAAATGTAAGTAAAGCTATATATTTATGTCTCCAACCACTGTTTTAACAGTGCCGTTCAGAGTTTGACATGTAATGCTTTCATTGTCATTTAGTTCTAAATATTATAATATTTATATATATTATATATATAAAAAATATATATTATATATATATATAAAACCCAAGAGTGTTAAAATAGTAGGTTATTGTTTCCAAACATATGAGAGTTTTAATCATCATTTTGTGATTTTTTTTTTTTTTTTTTAGAATCTTCTCCCTGGTCTTTGCACATAACCCTGTCTATCTCAGAACCAGCACAGGGGCATCAAATCCTTGCTGCCAGGTATTTGATGCAGCCAGGAAAGGTACTCTGTTTTTTAAAAAAGTATGTATGTATTTATTTCATTCATGGTGGGGGAGGGGCAGAGAGAGAGGGAGACAAAATCCTGAGCAGGCTCCACACCGTCAGCGCAGAGCCTGACTCAGGGCTCGAACCCACGAACCATGAGATGGTGACCTGAGCCAAAATCAAGAGTTGGACGCTTTACCCACTGAGCCACCCAGGCCCCTTAAGGTACTCTATTTTTAAAGGCATATGTTTTGTTTTTATTTTTGTTCTGTAAATAGGTTAGACAAAAGGAGGATTGGAAAGGTGTAGAGGTACGTCACATAGTCAAACCCTAAGAAGGTCAAAGGGGCAGCTGGGACTTAGAATAACTGCAACCAAGGACTTGAAAAACCACCCAAACTCTCACCATCGTTTTCTCTGCTTCTGTCTGATTATCAATTTCATTCTCTTTCACTGCATGTGCACCCTAGAAAGACTAGCTCTGCTCGCTCTGAAATTCAAAAACTCCTGGGAAAGGTGCTGATTGGCTGGCCATCTGGGTCAGTTTCCACCCCAGACCAATCAACTGTGGCCAGAAGGATGGGGTCCATAAGAGTCTGGCACCTTCCATGACATCACATTGTTGGAATGTGATAAAAGAGATGCCCTTCCTTCCTTCCTTCCTTCCTTCCTTCCTTCCTTCCTCCCTCCCTCCTCCCTCCCTCCTCCCCCCTCCCATTCTCTCTCCCTCTTTTTCTTTCTTTTCTTTCTTTTCTTTCTTTTTCTTTCTTTCCTCTTTCTCTTCTCATTCTTTTTTTTCCTTCCTTCTTTCCTTCCCTTCTTTCTTTGAATTCAATTTATCTAAAAACAAAACCAAAACAGTTCCCCCATTTCACCCCTCCCCATTATAATTGTTATTGATCAGAGAACATAGTCTGTGTGAATCCTATTCTTTGGTGTTTATTTTTTTTTTCAACGTTTTTTATTTATTATTTTTGGGACAGAGAGAGACAGAGCATGAACGGGGGAGGGGCAGAGAGAGAGGGAGACACAGAATCGGAAACAGGCTCCAGGCTCTGAGCCATCAGCCCAGAGCCCGACGCGGGGCTCGAACTCACGGACCGCGAGATCGTGACCTGGCTGAAGTCGGACGCTTAACCGACTGCGCCACCCAGGCGCCCCCTTTGGTGTTTATTAAAGTTTCCTTCCTTGGCTTCGTACACAGGAAACATTTTGTAAACATCCCACACGTGCTCGAAAGTGCCTATGTGCCCATATGTGTGTACCTTCTGATTTGGGTTGTAGAGTTCTATATAATCCAAGCTTTCCATTTTGCGTTTTCAATCTTCTAGAACTCTGCCTTTTTGTCATAGTTGCTTCTGCGGGTCAGAAATCTAGGAGCAGCTTGGCTGGGTGGTTCTGGTTCATAATCTCTCATAAGGTTGCAGTCAAAGATGTTAGCCAGGGCTACAGTATCTGAAGACCTGACTGGGGGTGAGGGATCTGCTTCCAAGATTGTCCATTCAGTGGCCAATGGCGGGAGGCCTCGGTTTTTTCCTGGCTGCTGTTAAGAAGGGCTGAGTTCCTCACTACATGGACCTCGCCATGGGGCTCCTTGAGTGTCCTCATGACGTGACAGATGCCTTTTCCTAGAACAAGTGGTTCAAGAGTGTGAGAGAAAGGAAGAACCCATGGTGCCTTTATGACCTAGTCCTGAAGTCACACACCATCCCTTCCATTACAGTCTATTTATAAGCAGTGAGGCAGTACATTCAGCCCACGCTCAAGGAAAGAATTAATCACCTTTTCAAAAGAGGCTTATCAAAGAATTTATGTACATATCTTATAACCACCCCATGTACTAATATTCTCTCCTAATGTTTTGAAGATGGTTGCTTTAAATTCTTTTTAGGTTTATTGTTGAGAGAGAATGCATGAGCAGGGGAGGGGCAGAGAGAGAGACACACACACAGAATCCGAAACAGGCTCCAGGCTCCGAGCTGTCAGCACAGAGCCCGACGCGGGGCTCGAACTCACGAACCGTAAGATCATGACCTGAGCCGAAGTCGGACGCTGGACCGACTGAGCCACCCAGGCGCCCCCACTGTGTGTCCCTTTTTATTTTTTTAATTTTTTTTAACGTTTATTTATTTTTGAGACAGAGAGAGACAGAGCATGAACGGGGGAGGGGCAGAGAGAGAGGGAGACACAGAATCTGAAACAGGCTCCAGGCTCTGAGCCATCCGCACGGAGCCTGACGCGGGGCTTGAACTCACGAACCACGAGATCATGACCTGAGCCGAAGTCGGACGCTTAACCCACTGAGCCACCCAGGCGCCCCTGTGTGTCCCTTTTTAAATGGAAGATGTACCCCTCCAGTATCTGGTATTTTGGTCCATGCACCCTTGTAGCCTTGTTCTCTTGTCTTTGGGGACGTCCGTGCCTTTTGGGGATGTCGCACCTCTCTGTGACTTACGGAGAGAGGCTTGGATAAAACCAGGCGTAGAGCCCCAGGCACCACACAGTCACCACTGATCCCTGTCCTCTCTTCCCGGTTTGTTGCTGGGCCACCCAGCAAAGCCTCCAGCCAAGGATTCACCCTTGACTCTTAGGAGAGCTGCAGGAGGGAAGGTGCCCCGTGGGACGCTACCCCCCCCCCCGGTGGCCAGATGAAGAAATGGGGAGAAGTGAGCGTCTGAAGGAATCTGGTCAGTGTGCACCTGCTTCACTATTTCACACCTGTTTTCATTATCGGGGCGCTGCTGGGGTGCCCTGATGTTACCCCATCAACACCCGCAACCCCAACTATTGCTCCCAGCTTCTGTCACACAGAGGCGGTGGGGTGTCAATGACCGTCCCAATCGATGTGGAGAAGAAGCAAGAGAAAGACTTAAAAGGGGCACGTGGGTGACACAGTCGGTTGAACGAGTGACGTCAGCTCAGGTCATGATCTCGCAGTTCGTGAGCTCGGGCCCCACATCAGGCTCGCTCCCATCAGGGCAGAGCCTGCTTCAGATCCTCTGTCCCCTTCCCTCTGCCCCTCCCCCGCTCACGCGCTTGCTCGCTCTCTCTCTCAAAAATACATAAATATTAAAAAAAAAAGGAAAAAAAAGAGAAAGACTTAAAAGATCTTTTCCATATTACTCAGCCTTAAAAAAGAATGGGATCTTGCCATCTGTGACGACATAGACGGACCTAGACAGCATTATGCTAATCGAAATGAGTTAGAGAAAGACAAATACCACATGATTTCACTTATACGTGGGATCTAAAAAAAAAAACAAAACAAAACACAACAAAAAACCAAGAGCAGAAAAAGACCCAGAGAGGGGCACCTGGGTGGCTCAGTCGGTTAGACGGCCGACTTCAGCTCAGGTCATGATCTCGAAGTTCATGGGTTTGAGCCCTGCATCGGGCTCTGTGCTGACAACTCAGAGCCTGGAGCCTGCTCCGGATTCCGTGTCTCCCTGTCTCTGCGCCCCTCCCCTGCTTGTGCTCTCTGTCTCAAAAAGAAACATTAAAATAATAATAAAATTAAATTAAAAAATCTCTTCCGTTCTATCCTCCCACTGCTGTATCAATCAGGTCGTTGTATCCCCAGGCTGGTGCCCAAATCCCCCAAACAACCACCCTACACACCCTAGCTGGTCTTCCTTGGAACTCTCAAGGTTTCTAAGTATGTTTCTCAAACCCAAGCTGCTCTCTGCTTCTATAGCTTCTCTGGCGTTTACCTGGTGGACAGGGGCCCATGCTAGATTGCCTTTTCCTGGGGAATCAGGGATTCTTCCACCCCACTTCTTTCGCCCAAGTCTCTATAAAAGAATGTCGGTAGATTAGATCATACCCTCCAATGCCCTCTGGAGTAGATAGACTGGCTGGCTAAGGGTGAGTGAAGCTGGCTAAGGGTGAGGCAATAGGGAACGGCGGAGCCTGGGGTGAATTGCAGTGTGCATGTACATGCTTTATCTGCTGAAGGTAGCGATGCTCCTTGCCAGGCAGGAGTGTGGACAGCTGTCATCGTGAAGCCAGAAAGGCAGAGTCAGTGGAAAATCTCCCCATTTATTTAAAATGCCTGAGGGTTGAATTCAGCTGGGGGTTGCAGTTTGCCACCCCTGGCATTTTTTTAATGTTTGTTTATTTTTGAGAGAGAGAGAGAGAGAGAGCGAGAGGGAGAGGGGGAGGGGCAGAGAGAGAAGGAGACACAGACTCCGAAGCAGGCTCCAGGCTCCGAGCTGTCAGCACAGAGCCCGACGCGGGGCTCGAACCCATGAACCGTGAGGTCATGAACTGAGCTGAAGTCGGATGCTTAACCGACTGAGCCACCCAGGCACCCCTGCCACCCCCGGGCTTTTTAAATCCAAAAGGTTCTTTTCAGATTTAACACGCCAGGAGTCCTGGAGTCTAGAGTATTCCCCTAAGTGACCTGCCGGGGTGAGAACTTCCTCAAAAATGGAAACGAGGCTTGTCTGGCATAACCTGTTCTTAACAAGCCCACACTGGAGCCTTGTCCAGTTTGCCAGGCTGCACTTCTTAGAATATGCTTGTTTCTCTTTTGGAAAGTCAGAACAACATTTGCCCAGTCAGGTGGGGCCTCACCCGTTCTTAAAAATTCCTCAAAGATTACAAACACTGGGAGGCCTTGGAACTTAACCAGAGAGGCCCTTGTTGATTTTAGAGGTTTTTTTTGAATTCTATTTTTTAAAAATAAGCCTCACCTCATTGTATAGTTTCTCCCAAACCCTCTGGTTACGGTACTCCATCATCACTTAAACAACGTTTGTTCGGACTCTAACATTCAGACCAGGCGTGGACCTCTTCTTCTCTCATATCCCCTTCCTCAACCCACACCAAATCCACACGAAATCCTACCATAGTTGCGTGATCTTAGGCAAATCACCCAAACTCTCCGCACCTCAGTATTCCCTCCTACAAAATGGGACAGTTGAACTGAGTGGTCACTAGGTTTACTTCTATAGCTAAGATTTTAGGTTAGGGATCTCTTTGGCAATTGGCTAAAAACTGTAGACCCTTGTAACACCTGACTGGCTCAGCCGGTAAGGCATAGGACTCTGGATCTCAGGATTGTGAGTTTGAGACCCACGTTGGGGATAGTGATTATTTAAAAAAATTTTTTTTAACATTTATTTATTTTTTGAGACAGGGAGAAACAGAGCATGAACAGGGGAGGGTCAGAGAGAGGGAGACACAGAATCTGAAACAGGCTCCAGGCTCCGAGCCGTCAGCACAGAGCCCGACGCGGGGCTCGAACTCACGGACCGTGAGATCATGACCTGAGCCGAAGTTGGCCGCTTAACTGACTGAGCCACCCAGGCGCCCCAAGCTAGAGATTATTTAAAAAACAAAACGGTGGACTCTTATTTCAGAAAAAAAATGATCACATGGCTTACACTGGTTTACCCTGGCGTGTTTCCCAAGACCACCATTCCATTTTCTTTCAGGAGACATTTCTCCCCACTCCAACTATTTGGTTCTAGATGGGCTACCAATAAAATTACCCCCTCCCCCAACTCTGTGCAGAAAAGTGGGCACATGAAGTCCTTTTCTGTTTTTTGTTTCTCTTCTTTCAAATGGAACCAGATGGGAAGAATTCTTTTCCTCTTTGGTAGAAAGTCAAAGGTAAGAGTCCAGATCTGCCTGGGGCCATTTTCCTGCTGGGCAGAGAAAGCCCTTCTCTGTCGACCATGGAGAGAAAGAGTCTCAGAGGTTGGGGGGATTTGGGAGAAGAGGAGAGAGCTATTTCCTGGCATTTCAGTCCTGAATTGAGTTGTTCCTGAAGCCCATTCCTACCTATTCCATCATTTAGTTCAGTGAGTTTGAGTTGACTCACCAGAATTTACAGCAAAATGAGTCCAGGTTAGTATAGATACAACCTTATCCTCTTTTATACCATTGACCCTTATTTTTCAATACTGTCCCATTCCTTGTCCTCATTGTCCTGACAAAAGTCTAACTTCTTTAATTTTTTAAACTTTTTTTTTTAAGTTTACTTATTTAATTTTGAGAGAGAGAGAGAGGGCAGAGAGATGGTGGGGGGGGGGGAAGAGAGAGAATCCCAAGTAGACTCCCCACTGTCAGCCCAGAGCCCGACAGGGGGCTGGAACTCGAGAACCATGAGATCATGGCCTGCACTGAAATCAAGAGTCCCACGCTTAATCGACGGAGCCACCAGGCGCCCCAAGTCTAACTTCTTCTAAAGCACCTTGACAACGCATGGTACAACTCCTCACGCAAGTGCTCAACTGGTTTTGCCGGAATTAAACAGAATTTTAGTTATTTTCTTACATGTACTCCTGTTATCACCCTCCTTCCCGTAAGACTATATGTTTTGGAGAACAAGGACGCTGATCTCTATTTTTCAAAAATTCTGAAAAGCCCTCTGCCCACAGTAGGCACTCACAACACGCTGGAGATTGCGAGGACGGTCGTGGCCCCATCGTGAGAGGAGCCCGCTGACCTGATGCACCGGAACGCCCTTCAACACGCCAGAATGGCTGACAGACTGAGTCACGCAGGCGACGAGGTCACATGGCAACAGAGACCCTTCCGCCCAGAGTCCTAGGGTCCGGCCTGCAAGCAGTGCGTACACGGGACGCCCCACAGCGTCCCCGTTCCCTTGGGAATTTCAGCCAGCCACGGCTGAAGAGGACAGCAGCTTCTGGAACTTTCCCGGTGAAACGGAACACCTGCCTGAAGAGCCTACAGCCTGACAGCAGGGGCTGCGGCCACTGTCTGTTCGGTCACACAGGGGTCCCCGCCCCGAGGCCCCGGGAAGCTCCCGGGATTACACCAGGGAGCTGAGCACACACAGCACCCCCAGACGTACAGCAGGGGCCTCGTCGGAGGGCAAGCAGCATCTTACTCATTTACTCACCCGCTTACTTACGCAAGTGCAATTTTCCAAAAGCACTTCCTCGAGCAATGGCAACTCAAAGCACATGTACTGTCGTGGGTGTAGGTGGGGAGTTGGGGAGCTGGGGACGGATGTGCGAGGGCGGGCTACCACCGGGGAAGCGTTTGGACTCCTGCAAGGAAGGGTCCCTGACGCCCTGGAACCCTCCCCGCTCGGGCGCTGGGAGGGCAGGGCAGGGCAGGGGAGGGGAGGGGAGGGGAGAAAGCAGCGGGGCTGCGTGGCCGCTAGGGGGCGCCGGGGAAGAGGGGACGCCTCAACTTCGGGCGACGCATTTTCCTCGCCGCCTCTCCCCGGGCAGAGGGGGGGCCACCTCCTCGGGGACCAAAGCGCGGGCCCGTGGGGACGGAGGCGGAACAGACCCGTACCGCCCAGTCTCGTGCTGTGGGCATTTCCGCCACCAGGAAAGGCCAGGGAAGCTCTGTCCCTGCGGGTGAGCTCCGGCAGCCCCGGGGACGTCTGGGCTTCATTACGATTCTCAGCTGGGCCTCTGTCCTGGCCGGTTCTCCAGTCCCCGGGCCAGCTCTGTGTCCCGCTCTGGCACCGAGGGGATCGGGTGCGAGTGGGGAAGGAGGGGTGGGGAAGGAGGGGTGGGGAAGGACCCACTTCCCCCTACAATGAGCGTGTTGTCTCCGCTACAGGCAGCGGGAGACGCGCTTATGGTCAGGAGCCACCTCAGTTTTTCCAGGTGAGTGGGTGTCCAGGAAGTGCCCCCGGAGTCGCCTCCAGCAGAGTGAGTCACTTACTGGGAAAACGGCAAAAGAATCTATTCACCGAGACCGCAGAGACATTTTGCCCAGCACTAGGAAGCATGTCTTTTTCCGACACCGCCTCGGTGTCGTCCATCACTGGCAAGGGGACCCACTGCCGGGGCCAAGGAAAGGATTCCTGGCCGTCAAAGAGCCCTTTGGGCAGCAGAGCGTGGCTGGGATGGTGTCCGCCCCAGGGGGACTCCCCTGCACTTAGAAAGGTCAGTGGAGACGCAATCCCTCATTAAATCCTCAACTCCACCCGCCTTCTACATCAGTAGAACCCATCGCCTTCTTTTTTTCCTCCACACCCAACGTGGGGCTCGAACTCACAAACCCGAGATCCACAAACGTATGCTTCACCAACAGAACCAGACAGGCACCCACCCCCATTGCTTTTTTTTTTTTTTTTTTTACTGTTTATTTTTGAGAGAGAAAGAGATGCAGGGTATGATCAGGGAAGAGAGAGAGTGGGGGAGATAGAGAGAGAGAGAGAGATAATCCGAAGCAGGCTCCAGCCTCTGAGCTGTCAGCACAGAGCCCAACACGGGGCTGGAATCCATGAAGCATGAGATCATGACCTGAGCCCAAGTCGGAAGTTTAACTGACGGAGCCACCCAGGTGCCCATCCCATTACCTCCTCTGCTGGGTCACCCCAAAAAGAATCCCTGTACCCAAGAGCAGCACTCTGTTCCCGCCTCCTTTCAGCTCCTGGAAACTATTTATCTTCTGTTTCCATGGGTTTCTGATTCTGGACATTTCATACGAATGGAACCATACAATACGTGGCCTTTTGGGGCTGGCTTCTTTCATTTATTTTCAAGGCTTGTGCGTGTCGTAGCGCATATTATTACTTTATTTCTTTTTGTTGGTGAATAGTATTCCATTGTGTGGATATAGTACTTTGTTTATCCATTCATTAGTCAAGGGACATCTGGGTTGTTTCCTTTTTTTTTTTGGCTGTTAGGAGTAATGCTGTCGTGCACATCAATATGCACGTTTTTGTCTGAACGTATGTTTTCATTTCTCTTGGGTATGACCTTAGGAGTAGATTTGCTGGGTCATATAATAACTCTATGCTTAAGCTTTTGGGGAACTTCCAGACTGTTTTCCAAAGTGGTTGCACCATTTTATGTGCCCACATCCAATGTCTTGAGAGTTCCAATTCTTCACATCCTCGCTAACACTTTTTATTGTCCGTCTTTTTTGGTGATAGCCACCCTGGTTGGTGCAAAGTGGCATCTCACTGCGGTTTGGGTTTGCAGTTCTCCAATGGCTGGTGATGTTGAACATCTTTTCGTGTGCCTGTTGGCCACGTGGAGGTCTTCTTTGGAGAAATATCAACTGATTCAAATCCTTTGCCCATATGCCAGTTGGGTTGTCTTTTTGTTGTCGAGTTATAAGCGTTCTTTATATTCTGGGGCATCTGGGTGGCTCAGTCGGTTGAACATCCCCCCCCCCATGTTTACTTATTTTTGAGAGAGAGAAAGAGCACAAGTGGGGGAGGGGCAGAGAGAGAGAGAGGAAGACACACAGAATCCAAAGCAGGCTCCAGGCTCTGAGCTGTCAGCACAGAGTCCGACGCGGCGCTCGAACCCATGAACTGGGAGATCGTGACCTGAGTCAAAGTTGGACGCTTAACCGACTGAGCCACCCAGGTGCCCCTGAGCCTCCTACTCTATCTCAGCTCAGGTCTTGATCTCAGGGTTGTGAATTTGAGCCCTGCGTTGGGCTCCATGATGGGCTTGGAGCCTACTTAAAAAAAAAAAAAAAAAGAAAGAAAGAAAAAAAAGAGTTCTTTATATTTTGGATATTAGACTGCTATCAGGCATGCGATTTGCAAGTATTTTCTCCCATTCAGTGAGGTTTTTCACTTTAAGAACTATTTTATTTTTAATTAATTACCACACTCAATGTGGGGCTCAAACTCACAACCTCGAGATCAAGAGTCACACGCTCCACCGACTGAGCCAGCCAGGCGTCACTTTTTTGTTAGTGTCTTTTGAAGTACAAAAGTTTCTGGTTTTGATAAAGCCCAATTTCTGTTTTTTCTTTTGTTGCTTGTGCTTTGTCATACATGAGAAACCATTGTTTAATCCAAGTTCACAAAAATTTACTACTGTTTTCTTCTAAAGAGTTTTATCATTTTAGCTCGTATGTTTAGATTTTGATCCATTTTTAATTTTCTTTAAGTTTATTTATTTTGAGAGAAAGAGCGTGAGCTCAAGCAGGGGAGGGGCAGAGAGAGAGAGGGGGGAAGAATGTCAAGCAGGCTCCATGCTGTCAGTGCAGAGCCTGATGCAGGGCTCGAACTCACAAACTGTGAGATCATGACCTGATCCCAAACCAAGAGTCAGATGCCCAACTGACTGAGCCACCCGGGCGCCTCATGGATGTCCTTTTTTTCCCTTATGGCTGAATAATATTCCATCGTGTGTACACAACACATCTTTATCCATTCATCCGTTGACAAACGTTTAGGTTGTTTCCACGTCTTGGCTATTGTGAATAATGCTGCAGTGACCATGGGGGTGTGGGTATCTCTTTGAGATACTCATTTCATTTCCTTTGGATAAATACTCAGAAATGGAATTGCTGGATCATAGGGTAGCTCTATTTTAAAATTGTCGAGACTCTTCCCCACTGGTTTTCACAGTGGCTGCACAATTTACATTCTCATCAATAGTGCACTGGTGTCTTCTCCTTTCGTAAAGGATCAATCCTGTCGAATTAGAGTCCTACCCTTATAACCTCATTCAACCTAATTACTTCCTAGAGGCCCCATCTCCAAGCTATACTGAGGGTTGAAGCTTCAACATGTGAATTTTGGGAGACACCAGCATTCAGTCCCTAATATCCCCTCTTTCTTTTTACTTTTGTAATGTGGCCACTAGAACATTTAAAATTACATACACTGTTCACATTTTATTTCTAATGGCAACACCAGTCCAGATGTTGGCTTTAAAAATTGAAAACCAGGGGTGCCTGGGTGGCTCAGTCGGTTAAGCATTCGACTCCTCATTTCGGCTCAGGTCATGATCTCACAGTTTGTGAGTTCGACCCCGTGTTAGGCTCTGTGCTGATGGCACGGAGACTGCTTGGGATGCTGTCTCTTCTTCTCTCTGCGCTTCCCCTGCTTGTCCTCTCTCTCTCTCTCTCAAAATAAATAAATAAACTTAAAAAAAAAATGAGAACCCATTATAGCGGGCTGAATGGTGGCCCTCCCCCCAAATATATTCATGTGTGAAACCTGTAAATGTGACCTTATTTGGAAAAAGGAGCTTTAGAGATATAATTAAGCTAAGGATCTTGAGATGAGATCATCCTGGATTTTCTGGGCGAGCACTATTTCTAATGACAGGTGTCCTTTTAAGGACCCACAGAGCAGACACAGAGGAGGAGGAGAAAGCAACATGGCCATGGAGACGGAGATTGGAGGCACACAGCCACAAGCACTTTGCCTGAATGCGTTGCTTTGACTCTTAGCTCGTCTCTCTTGGCTTTTCCACTGTCTCAGATGAGCAACCTGGTGGCCTCCCAGGTGATGACTTATGCCGAATTATGCCTGAAGGCACCAGAAGCTGGAAGAGGCAAAGAAAGATGAGTCTTTGGAGGAAGCATGGCCTTGCCAACGCCTTGATTTCAGATTTCTGGCCTCCAGGACTGGGAGAGAAGAAATTTCTCTTAAGCCACCAAGCTTATGGCAATTTTGTTATAGCAACTCCAGGAAATAAATACCAGAATATCATTTATAATTTTAGGACCAAGAATTGTTATCGGATCCCTCAAGAAGTCCATGGACTTCTTTCCACTACACTTGTGTTGCTTGAAAGAGATGCCCTAAGAATCAAGATCAGATGGACTCTTGTTTATGATGCTCTGTCTAGTTCTCGGTATTAGCTTGTGTTGGATCAGTGGTTGCTTTTGGGTGGAGAGGCTCCACGGGGAGGAGACGCGAGGGAATTTCCTCGGGTGATAGAAATGTTTCTCCTCTCGATGGCGGTGTAAGTGGATGATGTTAACCAAGTGTTCACATTTGTCAGAACCAACCAAGTTGCCCTTGTAAGGTCTGAGCATTTTCCTTCACGTACATTATACCTTAATTTAAAAAGTAAAAAGTCTGGGGCACCTGGATGGCTCAGTTGGAGGAGCATGCAGCTCTTGACCTCAGGGTTGTGAGTTCAGGCCCCATGTCGAACATAGATCTTACATACATACATACATACATACATACATAGAGGGGCCCCTGGGTGGCTCAGTTAAGTGTCTGACTCTCGATTTTGGATCAGGTCACGATCTAATGGTTTGTGGAATCGAGCCCCACGTGTTGGGCTCTGTGTTGAGGTCGAGGAGTCTGCTTGGAATTTTCATTCTCTCTTCCCCCCCCTTCCCTCCCCCCAACCCCACTTCCTGTGCATGTGCGCGCGTGCTCTCTTTCAAAATAAACTTAAGGAAGAAAGGTAGCTTGCTTCATATGTGGGTCCTGACTTTCTTTTGTTTTTCCTAGAGTTTTTCTTTCATTGGCCCCCCTTTTCTTATTGAGGTGGAGAATGAAGATCATACTGATTAATACTCACCGTTGATTTGAATCCACTTTCTCCCTGAAAGCAGTCTTCATGTGACTCTTTGACTTCCTGCTCCAGTTGAACCACTAATTTACAGGTCTCTGGACAGCTGCCACTCTGGGATTCCCGCTCCCCACCCCCCCCCATATTGTCTTCCTCCATTAATTTCAGTTTCCTTCTCCTAAATTCCCCTTTCATTTTGCTACAGTATGTCCCTGGATTTTTTTTTTTCCCAGAAAAATCATGTGTGGAGTCAATGTTGGGTTCTTCTGCATCTGAAAAATTTTTTATTCGATCTTTCGGCTGGGCATACAATTCCAGGGTCGAAACAACATTTCCTGAGACTTTAGACGGCATTGTTTCAATTATATTCTAGAATCCGATATTGCGGATGAGAAGTTTAAGCCTAGTTGGATATTTATCTTGCAGGTGACCTGATTTTCTCTCTCCAGAAACTTTTAGCATGTTTTTCTCTATCCTTAGAGAGCTATAATATCATCAGGCTGTGTCTAGGGGTTTTACTGGGTTTGGGGTTTGTTTCAGTCTGAAGATTCAGGCCTTTCTTCAGCTTATGGATATTTTCTTCTATTTTTTCCACTCTGTTTCCTTTCTTCTCCTTCCCTGGAACTTCCACATGGGCTGCCTCTCCTGGCCCTTATTTTTCCTCTTTCCTGGTACCTCTTAATTTGCTGGTCTTCTCAGTGCCCGGAATGTCCCCAGCAGCCAGCCCCAAGGCCTCCTGTCACTCAAGAGACTTCTCTGGCCGATCACATCCACCCCCACAGCTATACCTCTCCCTCCCTGTCCTGTATTTTGTGTCCACACATACCTTCTGCACAACTCTCCTGAGCTTCAGCCCCAGACTTCCTCGCACCTGCTCCGTTCACACAGCTGTCTCATAGTTAACTTAAAATCTTTTTTTAATGTTTTATATTATTATCTTTAAAAAGTTTATTTATTTATTTTGAGAGAAAGAGAGCAGGAGCAGGGCAGAGGCAGGGAGGGAGAGAGAGAGAGAGAGAGAGAGAGAGAGAGAGAGAGAGAGAGAATCCCACGCAGGCTCCACAATGTCAGCACAGAGCCCCATGCAGGGCTGGAACTCACGAACCATGAGATCATGCCCTGAGCCTAAACCAAGAGTTGGATGCTTAACCGACTGAGGCACCCAGGCGCCCCAGACACCTTAAAATCTTAACCACAATCGGGGCACCTGGCTGGCTCAGTCGGTACAGCAGGCGACTTGATCTCGAGGTTGGGAGTTTGAGCCCCACTTTGGGCATAGAGATCACTATCAATCGATAAAAAGGAAAAAAAATCTTAACTGCAATCACTTTCTCCACCTGTAAGGAAAAAACACTCTTGTGTGGCTCCTCTAGTGTCACTACTCCACCATTAACTCCGGACACTTTTGGTCACCCGATATGTGTGTGTCTGTGGGGGTGGGGGGACCCCACCCTGAACAATTCTGCGACACCAGCTGGATATCCCACAATTAACTCAGTTCCGACACTGTCTAACCAGAGATGGCATCAGATCCCACAGGTTAGGGACTCAGTCCCAAGAGACTGGCCCCTCCCCAGACACCAATCGCCGGTCACAGGTCCAGATTGTGACCCGTGATTCTGACCCTTTGGTTTATTTTTATTTTTTTAATTTTTTTTTAACGTTTATTTATTTTTGAGACAGAGAGAGACAGAGCATGAACGGGGGAGGGGCAGAGAGAGAGGGAGACACAGAATCGGAAAGAGGCTCGAGGCTCTGAGCCGTCAGCCCAGAGCCTGACGCGGGGCTCAAATCCACGGACCGTGAGATCGTGACCTGAGCTGAAGTCGGACGCTTAACCGACCGAGCCACCCAGGCGTCCCCTGAGCCTTCGGTTTAAATCGGAGGTTCCCACGACCCCTTCCTCAAGGGACCCCTCCCACGACCTCTTCCTAGTGTGGCTCACAGAACTCAGGGAAACAGCGTATTGGCCGGAACACCGGTTTATCACAAAGGATAAAGGAACAGCCAGCTGCAGAGACACGCAGGTGAGGTGTCTGGGCGTCTGTCCCTGTGGAGTTCGGACCTCACCACCCTCCTGTCTCTTGGATACGTTCTTGTTCACTAACCCATCCTTTTGGAGGGTCTTTGTGGAGGCTTCGTTACATAGGCACTCGATTAAATCGTTGGCGGTAGGTGACTCAACTCAGTCACCATCCCTTCTCCCTTCCCCAGAGGTGGGCAAGTGGGGCTCAAAGTTTGAACTCTCTCCTTCTTTAGGTTTGAACTTGGCTACCAGCCTTCCGAACCCCAGGGGCTTTCCATAAGTCACTCATTAACATAAACTTGTGTGATGGAAAGCCTCTTGCCATGAATAACAAAGGGAAACTTGATTGCTCTCATTTCTTAGGAAATTCCAAGGGTTTTAGGACCTAGATGCCAGAACCCATGAGAACCAAACGTATACTCTTATCAGAAACCACTGTGCCACACGACCCCTTCACCAGCTCTCTTCGTATCCTTTGTCTCCTGTGTCAGTAAATGGCTTCACCAGCCGACCAGGCTCTCAGACACTGCCAGGCCCCGGGTTCTGCCCACTGGGTCTCTGGAGTGTCTCCTACACTTGTGCCTGTCCCTGTCCTTCCAAGCCACGGGGCTGGCTTGTTTCCTGCCTTTGTTCTGTTGTTTTTTTTTTTTTTAACGTTCATTTATTTTTGAGACAGAGAGACAGAGTATGAACGGGGGAGGGTCAGAGAGAGAGGGAGACCCAGAATCTGAAACAGGCTTCAGGCTCTGAGCTGTCAGTACAGAGCCCGATGCGGGGCTCAAACTCAGACTGCGAGATCATGACCTGAGCCGAAGTCGGACACTTAACCGACTGAGCTATCTAGGTGCCCCCCCCCTTTTTTAATGTGTATTCATTTTTGAGACAGAGAGCACGAGCGGGGGAGGGGCAGAGAGTGAGGGAGACAGACAAACCCCGAGATCATGACCTGAGCTGAAGTCAGATGCTTAACCGACTGAGCCACCCAGGCGCCCCTTTGCCCTTGCCCTTTATAATTACCTCCCAGGGCACTCAGCTTCTCTGTCCCACTATGTTGATTGTCCTCACTTTTGTGTGAATGAGAGAAAATGTGAGGAAAGAGTGAGGAAGAGAGGGAATGGGGGGGGGGTGGGGCAGGGTGGGAAAGACAGAAAAAAAGAACGGAGACTGCAGGGATAGGTCCTCTCCAAAAGGAGAAAGGCCGATAAATCTTTGATCAAGAGACTTGCTTTTATGCTGATGAAGTTACATTGAAGGACAGATTTAAAGGGGAAAAGAAGTCAGCAAAGGATGGCCTGCTTGCTGTGGGGGCAATCAGGGGTGGGGGGACAGCAAAGAGGGGGAGGGGCTCCCCAGCCCACTCTGTGCAGAGCTGGTCAGGAGGGGCACCCCCATCTCAAAGACCCCCTCATCTCCCCCAGTGTGAATAGTACCTGCTGAGACCAGGGGCCCCAGTCCCAGAAGCCCCACAGACAGTGAGAACAGGTCACCTCCCAGGATTACAGCAAAACCTGGATTGGTTCTAGAAGGGAGGAATGGGAAAGAGAGGGAGAGAGATTTATTTTAAGGACCAGGTTGCTGAGTATGAAAGCTGTAGGGCCGGCTGGGAATCTGGGCAGAAAGTGGTGCTGCAGAATTTCCCTTCCCAAAAAACCTCAGTTTTCGCTCTTACGGCGTTCAACTATTTGAGGCTCACGCACAAGACTCAGGGATCCTATTCTTTACTGGAAGTCAGCGCGTCCACAAAGCACCTTCACGGCCACACCTCGGTACATGTTTGATTAAATAAGGGGGTACTACGGCCTAGCTAAATTGACACATAAAACTTAAGCACCATGGACACAATGAAGAAACTGAGACCCAAAGAGATGATCAAGGCGGGCAGCCTTTTTAAAAAAAAAATTTTTTTTTTAACGTTTATTTATTTTTGAGACAGAGAGAGACAGAGCATGAACAGGGGAGGGGCAGAGAGAGAGGGAGACACAGAATCTGAAACAGGCTCCAGGCTCTGAGCTGTCAGCACAGAGCCTGACGCGGGGCTCGAACTCACAGACTGCGAGATCATGACCTGAGCCGAAGTCGGACGCTTAACCGACCAAGCCACCCAGGCGCCCCAGCCTTTTTTTTTTTAATGTTTATTTTTATTTTGAGAGAGACAGAGAGAGAGAGAGAGAGCCAGCCACTGTCAGTGCAGAGCCTGAGTCAGGGCTTGAACTCATGAACTGAGAGATCATGACCTGAGCTGAAACCAAGAGTCGGATGCTTCACCGACTGAGCCACCCGGGTGCCCCCACTCTTTTCTTTTTTTAAAGTAAGGTCAAGGCCCAATATGGGGCTTGAACTCACAACCCCAAGATCAAGAGTTGCATGCTCTGGACAGAGCCAACCAGGTGCTTCCAAGGAAAACAGCTTTTATACTTTCTAGAGAAACAACACCCTGTGAGAAATCGACAGGGTAAAAACGAACAAAGCAACAACTCCAAACCCCTTATGTTTAGAAGCTTCAATTAATAAGGAACTCTAGGGGCGCCTGGGTGGCCTGGTTGGTTAAGCATCTGCCTCTTCATTTTGGCTCAGGCCACGATCTCATGGATCGTGAGATCGAGCCCTGCATCAGGCTCTGTGCTGACGGCATGGGGCCTAATTGGGATTCTCTCTCTCCCTTTCTCTCTCTTAAAAAACAAAAATGGAATTCGAAACAGAATTTGGCCTGGGATAGTAAATTAGTAAAAGTAAAAAGGTCTGTGTATGTGGACTTCAGCTCTGCATTCCCCTTCTCTGATGGTACAGACGTTTGTCTACCTCCTTGCGGAGCGAAGTACCTTTCACACGAGAGATTGTTTCTTTCATCTGGAGGTGAAGGGGAGTCAGGGTGTTGTTCCCGCAGGGACTGTTCCTTAAGTAACTTAAATTCAAAATAACCAATATGCCATTGTGGCTGGCCTGGGGGCGGCCAGCCCAGGGCCACTGCAGTCGGGAAGATGGGAAACAGAACGACCACATTTTGTGTGTTTATATCCCCAGAGAGCAGAGAATCCTGCGGAGTGGGAAACAGCGCCGCCTTCACATGACTCACCGTTTTGAATCGACGGCTGGCGGTTTCCTGAGGTTTAGCTACTGTTGATTTGAACACTGGTTAGAGTTGGTTTCGCACAAGTCCTGATGCTCTCCTATGACCAGTGCTGTCCAACCAGGGGTGAGATAATGATGGAATGGGGACTCAGAGATTTTTTTTTGGGGGGGGGGTTAAATTTTTTCTGTTCAAATCCCCTTCTCCTGTTTTACCCATTCCACAGCCCCTCCCCTCTGGCAACCACCAGTTTGTTCTCTGTATTTATGGGTCTCCTTTTCTTTTTTTCTTCCTTCCCTTTCTTTCTTCCTTTCTTTCTCTGTTCCCTTCCCTCCTTCCTTGTTTTTTTTTTTTAGGTTTCTTTCTTTCTTTTTCTTTCTTCCTTCCTTCCTTCCCTTCCCTACTTCTTTCCTTCTTATTTGTTTTCTTAGGTTCCACATATAAGTTAAATCCCATGGTATTTGGCTTTCTCGGACTTATTTCATTGAGCATTATACTCTCTAGGTCTATCCATGTTGTTGCAAATGGCAAGATCTTCTTTTTTATGGCCGAGTAATATTCCATTATGCACACACCACATCTTCTTTACCCACTCATCTATCAGCGGACACTTGGGTTGTTTCCATATCTTGGCTATTGTGAATAATGCTGCAGTAAAATAGGCGTGCATATATCCTTTTGAGTTAGTGTTTTCGCATTCTTTGGGCAAATATAGTAGCGTGTCATTACTGGATCGTAGGGGAATTCTGTTTTCCACATTTTGAGGCACCTCCATACTGTTTTCCACAGTGGCTACACCAGTTTGCATTCCCACCAATAGTACATGAGGGTTCCTGTCTCCACATTCTTGCAAACACTTGTTGTCTTTTTTTTATTTCTGACAGGTGTGAGGTGACATCGCTGTGGTTTTGACTTGCATTTCCCTGATGTTGAGCATCTTTTCATGTGTCTGTTGGTCATCTCTATGTTTTCTTTGGGAAAATGTCTATTCAGGGCCTCTGCCTATGGTTTTAGTCATATTATTTGTGTCTTTGGTGCTGAGTTGTAGAAGTTATTTATAGGGGTGCCTGGGTGGCGCAGTCGGTTAAGCGTCCGACTTCAGCCAGGTCACGATCTCGCGGTCTGTGAGTTCGAGCCCCGCGTCAGGCTCTGTGCTGACAGCTCAGAGCCTGGAGCCTGTTTCAGATTCTGTGTCTCCCTCTCTCTCTGCCCCTCCCCGTTCATGCTCTGTCTCTCTCTGTCCCAAAAATAAATAAACGTTGAAAAAAAAAATAAAAAAAAAGAAGTTATTTATCTATTTTGGTTATACATAGTAATATAAATATAATTATATATTAATAACATTAACATTGATATATATTAATAACATCAACATACATGTTAACCCTTCATAGGGTATATCATCTGTGAATATCTTCTCCCATTTGGTTGGTTGTGTTTTCATTGTGTTGATAGTTTTCCTTTGCCGTGCAAAAGCTTTTTTATTTTGGTGTCGTCAGTGTTCAGATTTTTTTATTTATTTATTTATTTATTTATTTTTTTTTTTAATTTTTTTTTTTTCAACGTTTATTTATTTTTGGGACAGAGAGAGACAGAGCATGAACGGGGAGGGGCAGAGAGAGAGGGAGACACAGAATCGGAAACAGGCTCCAGGCTCTGAGCCATCAGCCCAGAGCCCGACGCGGGGCTCGAACTCACGGACCGCGAGATCGTGACCTGGCTGAAGTCGGACGCTTAACCGACTGCGCCACCCAGGCGCCCCGTCAGTGTTCAGATTTTAACCTGAATAGGCAGGAGAGAAAAATAGGGATGCCATGACGCCACCTTGGGCAACACTGCTGGGTTAGCCTCTGTGAGGTCATGACACAGTAGGAAACGATTCCCAAATCTCAGTGGTGCAGAACAAGCGTGGCCCGTTTCTCAGTCCCATTAAATGTCGGTGGCTGCAGGTGCGACTCCCCAGTCCAGGACCCGGGTTGAAGGAGGAGCCGCTGTCTGGAACCCCGTATTCTCAACGCAGAAGGAAAGGGTAAGACCTCTGGAGGAAATGTGCAATGGCTCTTAAAGCTTCTGCTCAGAGCCGCCTGGGCTATTTCCGCCTTCATGTCACAGGGCATACTGAATCACATGGCCGGGCATGCCAAGGGGGTGGGAAAGGGTCTGTCCTCAGGGAGGTGCCACACATCTCACGGCAGGGACCAATTTTCCTCTTATTGGAAGGGACAGTGGATAATGGGGACCATGATTCAACCTACCACCCCTGGTCAGCTTTCTTTCCAGAGTGACAACTGCCCTTCTTAACGGCTTGTTTTTATTTATGTATCTATTTATTTATTTTCATTTTTTTTTAAGTTTGGGAGTGCACACACACATGCACAAGTGGGGGAGGGGCAGAGAGAGAGAGAGAGAGAGAGAGAGAGAGATCTGAAATGTGCTCTGCCCTGACATCACAGAGCCCGATGCGGGGCTCAAACTCACAAACTCTGAGATCACGACCTGAGCTGAAGCTGGATGTTTAACCAACTGAGCCACCCAGGTGCCCCTAAACTCTTTTTTTTTTTTAATGTTTATTTCCTTATTTTGAGAGAGAGAGAGAGAGAGAGAGAGAGAGAGAGAGAACGTGCGATTGGGGGAGGGGCAGAGAGAGAGAGAGAGGGAGAGAGAATCCCAAGCAGGCTCTGTGCTGTCAGTGCAGAGCCCGATTTGGGGCTCAATCCCACCAATCGTGAGATCGTGACCTGAGCTGAAACCAAGAGTCGGACACTCAATTGACTGAGCCACCCAGGCGTCCCAACTGTATTCTTTAATTAATCCAACTGAGAGTAAAGGAAGTCATTTCCCTGTGAGGAGTCCGTGGGAGCACGATTGTAGAAGCAGGCAGTGGGGTGAAGAGGTCAGGACGTGGGCTCAGAGGGTCTCCTGCCAGTTCGTGGTATTCTATCTGCGGCATCAGCAGAAGGCCCAGCCCTCCTCAGGCCACTGCGATTTCCTCTTGGCACAAGCCCAGGTCACTGCCTTCCCTGAGATCATGGGTTCAGCCTGTCTGGGACCCTGGTAGTAGGGTTTTTTGGTGTTTTCCCCCGATAAACAAAACAGGGGGTCAGATGGGATGAGCTGGCCACACCGTCTGAAAGCTGCGAAAAAACTGTGGTTTCCACCTCTGTAAATATCTGGATGCAGGAGGTGGTGTGGGCAGATGTGGGCCAAGAGGTGAACCCCCATCTCCAGAAGCCACAGGCCCCCCAGTTTCTCTTTCCCACTCCCCCTTTGTTTGGGCAAAAGAATCAGATCGTTCGAATAGTAGCATTTCACGTCAAAAATAGAGTTACAGGGGTGCCTGGGTGGCTCAGTCGGTTAAGCGTCCAACTTTGGCTCAGGTCATGACCTCATGGTTTGTAAGTTCCGGCCCCACGTCAGGCTCTGTGCTGACAGCTCGGAGCCTGGAGCTTGTTTCCGATTTTGTGTCTCCCTCTCTCTCTCTCTGCCCTCCCCCCCGTGCACATCTCTCTCTCAAAAATAAATAAACATTAAAAAAAGTAGAATTACATAATCACAAAAGGCAATGTTTGCAAGGGACTCTGGATATCATCTGGGTGCACCCTATCAAAAAAAGAAAGCCCAGATGTGGTAAGTGACCAGCTGAGGGTCCCTCCCCCCAGGGAAAAGTGGGCACGCCCTGTCCCCTCATCCTGGGCCTGGCACCCGCGGGATACCTGGTGAGTGCCTGCTCCTTGAGGGGAGAATAACGAAACGGACTCGTCCCCAGATGCTACTCCAGGGTTTCCAGGTGACGGGGCTCTGTGAAGGGTCAGGCAGCATTTTAAAGGTTTCAAGAAATGAGATTCTTTTTGTTCAGCTATTGGGGGACAGAGAACTCTGTGAAGCCTCTCCTGGTTTATGACTCCAGCTTTTCAAGGTTGTGTCAATTTAACCTAAAAGCACTTCTGAATGCCCTGTGAAAAATCTGTGACCCACATAAAGAGGAAGAAATCAGAACATGTAACTCTTAGGCCCGCGGGTCTGATATTTCTGCTAGGAAAATGGCAGGGGCCTCAGTGGCATGGTCCAGTGGAAGGGAGACTCCTGAGACTTTCCTTCTTTCCTTCTTCCAGACTTTCCCAAAGATTACTCTGAGATTCCACTTCTGAAAGAGGATGCGTATAGGTGTGAGTGGAATGTACAAAATGTCAAAACAAGTGAAGTTCAACAGGTTGTGTTAACAGTGCCAAAGCCAACCTTTATGGAGCCCTTACCATGGGCCAAATGCTGTTCCCTATGCAATACTTTGCACGTGCCTAACAAAACACCCAGGAGGTAGGTAATGCTGTTAACATACTGGGGCACAGAGAGGGCCAGCAACTTATCCAAGGTCACACAGCTAGAAACTGAGAGCTGGGATTCAAACACAGGCAGTCTGGCCCCAGAACCCTGTTGGGGAGGAACAATTTTCTCTGCCCTTCGAGGTCCTTCTAGCTGGACTAAGAATCAAATTGATAGGAGACAGATTAACAGGAGAAAATCAAATTTCATAGCACACATAGGGCGAATCCACAGGGACACGTAAATTCCAAAGGCAGGCAACATGATGCTTATTTGAGCTAAGGAGAGGGGTGGGAGTCTGGGGGAGGAAGAGCACTAGCAGGAAGGTGAGAGAAGTTGTTTGCTAAACAAAGGTTGCCCTATTACACAGACATGTTTCTTGGGTAAACAGGAATTTCTGTTAATAGCCCTCTTCCTGGTACAAGCAGGCCTTTGTGGGGGAGGTGAAGAGCTTTTCCTGAACCTGGGCGGTTTTGATTGCTTTTGACTCAAAGTAACGTTCCTGCCAAAGTGGCCCATCTTGGGACGGCCTGCCCCCGCCCACACTCCTAGCCTCTAGCACATGGTCTCTGGCAACGATTATCACTAATGACCGAGCACGTTCCTTGTTGGGGACGTTCAGCTAGTGCCTTAGGGCTACCCTATCTCATTTACTATTTCATTTACGCCTCAAGAACGAGGAGTTATCAAGGTGATTATTCCCAGTTATCATTCCCACTTAATGCGGGAGGGAACAGGCTTAGAAAGATCGAACTTGCCCGGCGTCTCAGCACTAATTGGTGGTCAGACTGGAATTCGGGCCGTGGGATTGGTCCTTAAATCTCTCCCCCTTCATGTTCTTTTATTTATTTATTTATTTTGGGGAGAGAAAGAGACAGAGTGCGAGCAAGAGGGGCAGAGAGGGAGACACGGAATCCGAAGTAGGCTGTGCTGACAGCTCAGGGCCCGATGCGGTGCTCGAACCCACGAACTGTGAGATCATGACCTGAGCTGAAGTCGGACGCTTAATTGACTGAGCCACCCAGGCACCCCCCTTCATGTTCTTAATTATCCATAATTGCTGGAGGTGATCCAAAGGGTTTATTTTACTATTTACTTCCGTGTATTTGAAAATTGCCTTTAAAACATCCCCAAAACAGAGGGTGACTGGAGGGGCACACTAAAACCCCCCAACTACTCCCTTAGTCACTGTGTTGTCCCAACCCCGCAGGTTACTGTTTATTTCCTTGATGGGCAGGGAAGGGAAGGGAAAGAGAAGGTTGAATCTGGGTCAGCAGAATTTCCCAGACTTTTCAACAATAGAACTTCTCCTTCTCCTGCCACACTTGAAGAGATGGAATTCTCACTTTCCCGGAGGATGATCGGCCATCAGGGACTTGCCTCCTGTCCTGGTGGCTCCTGTCCTGGGCTGGATATCAACAGGAAGTTGGAGACGTGGAGGAGATCGGTCCCAGGGAGAGGGCAGTCAGTGAGACACGCGCACAAGGCCCAGGCACTGTCCAAGCTGGCACTGAGGAGACCTCTCTGAGCACTGGCCTGGGACGTACAGACAGACCCCGGGGGTTGGGGAAAGGGCCCAGGCAGCATTTCCAGGTCGCTGCAGGACACGGAAAGAGAATGTGCCACACCAGGCTGGGACTGGAAATTTCCCAAGTTTATTACCACGATCTAGCTTTCTTACATACCTTCCCTTTTGCAAGGCACTTTCCCACACAGCAGCTCACTTCCTCCTCACGACCCTCAAGTAAGGCGGGCCACGTGGCTATCACTCCCCCCATTTTACGGCACCGAGGGAAGAATTTACATGACTGTCAAAGTCACACAAGGGAGAACACCGTGCAAGTCTAAGGCATCGGTGCCCTTGCCACTCTGTTACCCAGAATTGCCAGGGCTTAGAATCATTACTTGGGGGGGATCCGTATGGTCTAGAAAATGCGGGTGCAGCCAAGGTCATGTAGGCATGTGAGGAGGTGGCCACACAAGCCACCGGGTGCCAGGTATGAAACGCCCCTGGTTGAAAGAGATGGGTCCTTTACACAGGCTCTGTTTTAGGATACAAGAGGCTGGAATCATAAGCAAGGGGTGGCTGGATGTGGAGGACGGAGCCACAGTCACGGAGGGAGAGATAACACCAGATCCAGGAGGGGATTCTGGGGCCTTTGGATTCTGACCGGGCTTATCAGGCGTGTCCCTGGTCTGAGCCCTGCCTCCCCAAGGGGCCGCAGGGAGGAGGGACAGCCAAGCCTCCAGGCTGACTCACTGCCTGGCTGCCCCCGTCTTGGATCCTCTCCCTCGCACATTCCACCAGCCACTGCTCCTTTTACTGTTGTTTACCGCCGGCTTTATTTACCTGGTCTCAACCTCCTCATTATTGTCTCGTGTTATCACCAGGGGCTTTGCCGAGAGGGACGCCTACCTGAGGGTTCTCTCCTTCATTACGGTCTCAAAAAAATTTTTTTTTTTTTTTTTTTTTTTTAATGAAAGAAAGAGAAGGAAGTCATCCGGATGTTTACAAAAAACAAAAACAAGGCAGAGTCCTGTCATCTAGGTTTGGGAGGGTGTGGCCACCCACCGCCCTCCTCTTCCAGCTTTGGCAATGAAGTTTAGCCGCACAGGGTACCAGGCGTGTTTATTCCTCTGTTCTCCGCAGGGACGTCCTCTCAGGATTTCCAAGCACTTCCTGTGTCTCAGTGGCTGTGTCTGGTTGGCCAGCGGACGGATCCCTGCTTTTCAGACATCAACTGAAAATGTCAAGCCAGAGGGGCGCCTGGCTGACGCAGCACAAGGAACGCATCACTCGATCTCGGGGTCCTGAATTCAAGCCCTCCACTGGGCATAGAGATTACTCAAAAAAACAAAGGAAGTAACGTCAGTGAGTCAACTTACAACTAGAATGATCAGCCTCTGCTTTAGTTTATAAAATTTGGTTTTGTAGATTAAGTTTCTTGAAGTGGTTACGTGTATGAACGAAGAAAAGGAAGAAAGCCAGTTCTTGGTGTTTATTTTTGAGAGAGAGAGAGCAAGCATGAGCAGGGGAAGGGGCAGAGAGAGAGGGGGACAGAGGATCCCAAGCGGGCTCTGTGCTCTCAGCACACAGCCCGATAAGGGGCTCAAACGCATGAACCCTGAGATCATGACTTGAGCTGAAGTCGGACGCGTAAACCAACTAAGCCACACAGGCCTCCCCTCCCCCTGCAACAAAGAAGCAAGCAAGTTCTATTTTCGTATGTTCCAAAGAAGTAGCCACTATCTACAAGTCAGGACTTTCTATGTGCCACATGCTATTTTCAGTCGTTAAACACATTACCTTGTTCAATTTTTATAACCACCCCATACGGTACCACCTTTCTTAGGGATCAACCCAGGTTTTTGAGGCCCGGAAGCTTATAAAATTGGGGGCCCTCTTCTGTAATTACACAGTTGCAAATTACATGTAAATTGCAATGATACAATTCTAAACATTGCACGAAATGAGGTACAGAACCTTGGCAGATGAGGGTTCCGAAAGCTCCGTTAGCTTCATGGCTAATCCACAAATCAAATCTCTGAAACGCTAAGTCATTCGTCTAAGGTCACACAGCTCATAATCAGCAGAATTTAAAGCCGGGTCTGCTCAACTCTTCATCACCTCGCTCTCCTCGGAGAATGAGAGCACGCACACAATAGCACTATATACAACACTTTTCTAAGCACTTTGCATATTTTATTTTATTAGAACATTTAAAAAAAATCTTATTTACTTTTGAGAGAGACAGAGCATGAGCAGGGGAGGGGCAGAGAGAGAGGGAGACACAGAATCGGAAGCAGGCTCCAGGCTCCGAGCTGTCAGCACAGAGCCCGACGCGGGGCTCAAACTCGTAAACCGTGAGATCATGACCTGAGCCGAAGTCAGACGCCTAACCGACTAAGCCACCAAGGTGCCCCTTATTTTTTAAATGTTTATTTATTTTGAGAGAGTGCATGAGTGGGGGACAGGCAGAGAGAGGGTGACAGAGAACATCCCAAGCAGGCTGCATGGAGCCCGACTCGGGCTTGATCTCACAACACCAAGATCACAACCTGAGCCAACATCAAGGGTCAGACGCTCAACCGGCTAAGCCACCCAGGTGCCCTGCACTTTACATATTTTAAATCATCTAATTCTCCCACAATACTATGACGTGGGTATTATTTTTACTCCCCACTTTTACATATGAGAACACGGGGGCACAGAGAAGTTAAGTACTTGTCCAAAGTCACACGGTGATAAATGGGAACCCTGAGAGACAGTGAGAAGAAGGGGTTTGCTTAGACATACAGTTTGAGTTGGTAGTAAACAGAATCTAGAAGGCGTACCCTCAATCTCCTTCAGGGCCAAATGCTCTGGAAAGGAAAATTGAACCTGAACCTCTTGTTTTATGGCTTCTCTAAGATATTAACCTTTGACCCCAGCCAAATCCTTGGCTCTCAGCATGACCTTATGGCAACTTTGTCGAGTGGTCTGGTGTATAGACCCAGGATTTAAAAGGATAAACTGTACCTTAAAGAGGTAGGGTGGGGAGTTTATCATAAGTCCTACTGCTAAATGGTGTATATCATGCTCTCAGACACAGTAATTCTTATGGACTTATGTTCTGAGGAGATTGCTTATAGTTGATGCTTCAAGCATAACAATGTTAACTGCACAGTGAAAACCGGAAGATAATTCAAAGGACCCACCATAGGATGGTTAAACAAATTATGGATGAAGCATTAAGCAACAAGCAAGCATGATGTTTGTAGAGAGATATGATAAAGAGAATGCTAATGTGGTTATGTCAGCCTTTAAAATTAGTTTATAAAATTATATACATAATTTATTAGTTGTATATTGCTGTATAACACGATTTCAAGATACAGTGGCTTAAAACAATGCACATTTATTTCATTTTTTGAAAGTTTTTTTTAAAGAAGTGCTTTTTTTGTTGAGAGAGTGTGCCAGCGTGCATGCACACGCATGGGGGAGGGGCAGAAGGAGAGGGAGAGAAAATCTCCACATCCAGTGTGGATCCTGACATGGGGCTCGATCTCACGACTACGAGATCGTGACCTGAGCCAAAACCGAGAGTCAGATGCTCAACTGACTGAGCCACCCAGGGGCCCCAACAATGTACACTTATTATCTCACACTTTGTGTGCGTCAGGAACCTGAACCGTGGCGCTGGTCCACCTATTCTGAGTTTCTCACAAAGCCGTCTAGGGGCTGCGGTCTTAGTTGGAGACTCTACAGTGGCAGGATCTGCTTGCAGGCTGACCCGTGCGGTTGTTGGTAGGATTCAGGACCATAAGGTTGGAGACGCTGTCATTGGTTCATTGCCAAGTGGTCCTTCCTATCAGCACAGCCTGTGAGGAGAGCCGGAGAGAAAGAGTGCCAGGAAGATGGACCCTCATCTTGGGGCGTCTGGGCAGCTCAGTCGGTTGAGCGTCCAACTTTGGCTCAGGTCATGATCTCACGGTCCGTGGGTTCAAGCCCCGCGTCGGGCTCTGTGCTGACAGCTCGGAGCCTGGAGCCTGCTTCCGATTCTGTGTCTCCCTCTCTCTGTCCCTCCCCTGCTTGCGCTCTCTCTCAAAAATAAACAAACATAAAAAATTAAGAAAAGATGGGCCCTCATCTCAAACTTGACACTATCACTTTTGCCACATTCTCCTCCTTACAAGCAAGTCATTGGGTCGAGCTCACACTCAAAGGGAGGGCATCACACAAAGGCATGACTTCCAGGAGGTGGGGATCAGTGAGGCCATTTTATTTGATTTTTAAATGTTTATTTTTGAGAGAGAGAGAGAGAGAGAGAGAGAGAGAGAATGAGAATGAGCGGAGGAGGGGCAGAGACAGAGGGGGACAGAGGATCCGAATGGGTCCCACGCTGACAGCAAAGAGCCTGGTGCGGGGCTCAAACTCACGAAGCACGAGATCATGACCTGAGCCAAAGTCAGGCACTTAACCGACTGAGCCGCCCAGGCACCCCGAGGCCAATTGAGAAGTCTGTCCCATGTGGCACAAATTCTGACTTTGTCAAAGCTGCATGCATAGGAAAAGGTTGGAAGAACGTACATGGCCAAATGATGCCTGACGTTCTTTCTGGGTTGGAGACGAAGGTGTTGATTCTTTTCTTCTTGAAGTGCTTCTATCGTTTCTAAAGTTCTGATAATGAGCATGCACAGTGTGACCAGGAGCAGGTGGTGCTAGGTTCTATCGACTGTCCAAGCAAAGGACTCTGATCACGGCAGAGCCACACTTGCGGGATGGGGACAGTCATGGTGAGGGCAGCGGGCACAGTGTCAGGTCATCTGTCCGCACTGGCCTTTCCCGGGATCGGGAATGAAGCCAAGGTGTTTTTGAATCCCCTGAGGCATTCTTGGCCTTGGCAGCCGGACCCAGACAGAGGGGGCAAACTGATACCAACGAGGCGAGAGCAGGAACTCTGCCTCTGGCCCAGCCTGGGTGCTGCCAGGGGGGACGGCAGAGGCTGCCTTCACACCCCGGGGCTTCGTCTACAGGACGAGGGGCTAATTCCCCCAAAACAAAGCCTGCTCTCTTGGTTCCTCCAGCCGCCCATGCCGGCCTCATTCCCAGCCCCCACTTTGCCATCACTGAGCCTCTTCCTTGGAATGTCATCTCCTTTTTTCTCTGCTTCAAGGCCCAATGCAAGATCCACTTGCCCCTGGCGTCTTCTAGACCAGCCCGGCATTCTTTCTGGGAATCCCGATAGTGATAATGCTGTGTGGGCTTAAGTCACTCATCCAACCTCTGGTCCGGTCTTATTTTTTTTAATTAAAAAAAATTTTAACTTTATTTATGTATTTAGAGAGAGAGAAAGCATGTGCAGGAAGGGCAGGGAGAGAGAGAATTCGAAATAGGCTCCACACTGTCAGTGCAAGGAGGCAGATGTGGGGCTTGAACTCACAAACTCGTGAGATCCTGACCTGAGCTGAAATCAAGAGTCAGATGCTTAACCGACTGAGCCACCCAGGCCCCCCTGGTCCTGTCTGTCTTAAAATGCATCTTTCCGGGGGCGCCTGGGTGGTTCAGCTGGTTAAGTATCTGACTCTTGATTTTCAGCTCAGGTCAGGATCTCACGGTTTCACGGGTTTGAGCCCCACATTGGATTCTGCGATGACAGTGTGGAGCCTGCTTGGGATTCTCTCTCTCTCTCACCCTCTTTCTCTGCCCCTCTGCTGCTCACGCTCTCTCTCTCTCTCTCTCAAATACTTAAAAAAAATTTTTTTTAATGCATCTTTCCCCTTTCTCTCTTGTATGACGGCAGTGGCTGATAGAACCACGGGTTGGGCGCTTCCAAAGGACAGTTTACACGTCTTCTGTGGATTCTCATTTAACCCTCAGAACGAGCTGGGCAGCTGCTTTTGCAATGCCCATTTTCCAGATGAGGAAGCAGAGGCTACAGACTGAGAAGTACGTGACTCGAGGTCACACAGCTAGGGAGTGGCAGAGCCAGGACTTCTGCTCTTAGCTTCCAATGAAACTAGAAGCTCCAACAGTTTCCTTAGACCTCCTGGTGTCCCAACGGACTTGCTGAAGGCCCCGTATACAGTAGGCATGCCATCTTGGTAGAGGAGGAGACTGCTGGGTGAGGGCAGGGCAGGGCAGGGCAGGGCTGGGGGTATTTTGGAAAGGGATTCCTCTCTAGCCGATGCCAAGCCTGCGGCTGGAAAGAGAAACCACAGATGGAAGCATGTGGTCCCTCGACAAATGGGCCTCTTGGGTGGACTGGCTCTCGGCAGGAGACTAGATTTTAGATCCGGCCTCACCGCCTTTAGACCCCAACCCAGAGGTCTGCCCTGCTCAGCCAAGGCTGGGGCTGCTTGCTCTTCTGAAGGCTGACCTTGAAATTCATGCCATCTCCGAAGAGTTTGATTCTCACTGGTGTTGGTATCTCCAGAGATCTTAAATAGTTTTTCTAGTTTCTACAGATGTTCCCAGGAGGAGCCTGGGAACAGGATTCCAGTCCAAGATCCATGACCCATCACGTCCAGCTGTGTGACCTTGGGCACATCCCTTCTGGACCTCAAGGTCCCACCCGTGTGGCAGGAAGCACTGTGCCCGCTCTTCCTGGCCCAGCCGTGCGGGCTGGTGCACCTGCTTCGGAACCCCGTAGGGCTCTGACACCGCTTCCTGAGGGCCCGTCACGCACCGGGCATCCTGCTGGCGTTTCATCGATATTAACTTGCTTCATCCTCCCAGCAATCTAGCGGGGACCTCACTGCTACCCTTGTGTTTTGTTTATCTAATTCAAATTATTTATTTAATTTTTTAAAAATAATTTTTAAAATTTATTTTTATTTTTTTTTTTTAATTTTTTTTTCAACGTTTATTTATTTTTGGGACAGAGAGAGACAGAGCATGAATGGGGGAGGGGCAGAGAGAGAGGGAGACACAGAATCGGAAACAGGCTCCAGGCTCTGAGCCATCAGCCCAGAGCCCGACGCGGGGCTCGAACTCACAGACCGCGAGATCGTGACCTGGCTGAAGTCGGACGCTTAACCGACTGCGCCACCCAGGCGCCCCTAAAATTTATTTTTGAGAGAGAGAGAGAGAGACAGAGACAGAGCACGAGCAGGGGAGGGGCAGAGAGAGAGGGAGACCCAGAATCTGAAGCAGGCTCCAGGCTCTGAGCTTTCAGCACAGAGCCCGACGCGGGGCTCGAACCCAAGAGCTGTGAGATCATGACCTGAACCGAAGTCGGGAACTCAACGGACCGAGCCAGCCAGGCCCCCCTCAAATTATATTTTTCAATATACAGTCATTGAAACCATTCAAAACTTGAAAGTTGCAAAAGGTACCCTCTGAAAAGCCTCCCTCCCTCCCATGTTCCTCGGCCGGCCACCCATTTCCCTTCCTGTAGTCAACCCAAAGAGCCCATTTTGCTCGTTTGTTTGTTTTGTTTATCCTTCCAGAGACACTCTGGGCACACACGAGCAAGGGTGCATAAACATGATGTCTGCCCTCCCCACCCCCTTGAGTGAAGGCACACTGTGGCGGCACTCTGCTCCTGATCTTTACATACAGATACTGAGTCTTTAGGGTTTTAAACATCTGCCGTTCACAGACCTTAGGCGGCCTGGGTGGCGAATGTGGGTCTCTCGGAATGCAAAGCCCGTGAGGCCGGCTCTGGGAAGGAGCATCAGCGGGCCAGGGTCTCCTTGTCTATGTGTCTATTCAGGGCCTCTCCTCAATGGGCCCTGGGCGGCCCTGATCGCCACACCTCCCCAGAGCTGGGAAGGAACCAATCGACGGCCCAGGCTGGCAGAAGGTCCGAGGACCTGGAGAAAAAGGGTTTTGTTCTCCACCCCTCCAAGACTGGCCGAAGTTGGCCCGCCGGGCCACACTGCCTTTTCTCTTTACTCTCTCTAAGAGCAAAAATGTTTTCTCTTCCTGCCAAGGCCTGATGGCCGCCCGGTGGGTCCCATGGTGGCCCCTCCAAGGGACCGGCTCCCACGCCTCACCTCCTTTTCATGGCCTCGCTGGCGATGGGCAGCTGGCACGGTCCCTGCCAAGGCCTTGGGACCCGGCCTCCCTGAGAATGTGCATCTGCTCCCATGGCTGGAGCTCACTGCCGCGCTTGGAAGGAACTCTCCGTGCCCGTGCTCCGTGCCAGCCGGCCTTCTGGGACTGCGTGGGGGTAGGGGGCAGGGAGAGCTGGCGGGGGGGGGGGGGCTGATGAGGAAGTGTCACCGGTGGTTAAGTGTGTGTTGCCGCTGTCCTCTACAAACAGCCCCCTTTGCAGCCTCCCCGCGGCCAGGTCTCTGGCTGGCTCTCTGATCCTCAACAACAGCTGGGTCTGAAAGGTCCCCTGGGAGGCTGCAGGCAGTTTCCGGGCCCCCTGGGCGCCTGCCCCCAGTCCAAGCTCCATGGCTGAGGGAGGGAGGGAGGGCTGGCTGGAGGGAGAGCTGGGAGCCTGGGAGCTGCCCACTGCTGTGGCTCTGAAGGCTTCTCTTCCCAGGAGAGTCAGCCTCCCGAGCCGGGATCCACTCGGCTTGCCCTCAGAGCCTGGGCTTCCGGGCAAGACGCCCAGCTGCTGAGTCCCTGGGCAATCAGCAAGTGAGAGAGGTTTCTCTGTGCTTGGTCTTCCCGACTGTGAAATGGGCACAGTAAGGAGATTTGATGAAAGAGGGGAGCCCTGATGAAGTAGGGAGAGGGGCAGGCCACAGCCAGAGTCTCTCCTGGGAGAAATTTTGTTGGAAGAGCAGAAATAGAAGGGCCTGCTGAGGAGTGGGGAGAGGAGAGGGCTTTGTGTTGGCCGGGGTTAAAGTTTGTTTGTTTATTTATTTTTGAGACAGAGAGAGACAGAGCATGAACGGGGGAGGGTCAGAGAGAGAGGGAGACACAGAATCTGAAACAGGCCCCAGGCTCCGAGCAGTCAGCACAGAGCCCGACGCGGGGCTCGAACTCACATACCGCAAGATCGTGACCTGAGCCGAAGTCGGACGCTTAACCGACTGAGCCACCCAGGCGCCCAAGTTTATTTATTTTTGAGAGAGAGAGAGAGAGAGAGAGAGAGAGTGCGTGATCATGTGCATGCATGAGCAAGCAGGGGAGGGGCAGAGAGAGGGAGAGAGAGAATCCCAAGCAGGAGCCACACTCCTGCATAGAGGATGATGCATAGAGCACATCAGCATAGAGCACAATGTGGGGCTCGAACTCATGAACCTTGAGATCATGACCTGAGCCAAAGCAGTCACTTAACCGACTGAGCCACCCAGGCGCCCCAACCTAGGGCAACTTTAGCAATGGGCAGTCATTTGGGGGATGCTGTAGGGGCCAAAGGGTAGGTTGCCCCAAGATGGGCTACTTTGGCATAAAGAGGATTTTGAATTACAAAACAATCAAAACCCGTCAGATGCCGGAAAAGCTCCTTGCCTATCTCCCTTGTGGTCCAAGAAGAATTCAGATAGAGGAGCTGCTCCGGAAGGACACCTGATGACATTAGAATATGAACTAGGTAGCAGCCACGAGGAAGTCGGAACTCGGCCAGGCCTGTTTGATCAAAGTCCTCTCTGTCGTTGTTTCGGAGCCTCTCAGCAAACACTTGTTTACCAAACATTTACTCTTTTCATCTTCCTGCATCTCTTCCCCTTGAAGCCCAGACCCCCTACCCCCTTCTCCGTTCAGAATGCCCTAACGTGCCTCATTTTGCCTCATCATCTTTCGAATGCCCACGTCTGTGTGGATTCTCCGAATGTACGAAATTAAATTTGATTTTCTCCTGTTTGTCTCACCTCAATTTGCTCCTTAGTCTGCCTAGAAGGACCTCGAAGGGGACAGGATATTCTTGCTCCGAGCAGTGGCAAGGAGGGGCGTGCGGTGTGTGGAACGCAGGGCCCGATCCCTGAGAACTGGGCCTCACGGGGTGGGTCAGAGCCCGCTCAAGGGGGTGGTGCCGGCTGAGATCTCAACAGCAGAGTCAGGGCAACCGGTCAGGGTGCTTGGAATAAGCAGGAGAGGGGCCCGTGGTTCTCCCCCGGGGGGGAGGCCAGGACAGCAGTGGTGGCCTGACAGGTCTCTGGGAGGTGTGGGGGAAGCCACCGGGGACAGCCGCTCCAAGGGCTCACGAGTCAGGTGCCGGGAGCTAACTCTGAAGGAGAGGGCCTTGGGAGATCCCTCTTCCACGCTCACCAGGGAGGTCCCGCAACGAGCGGGCATCCGTTTGCTACTTCAAGCAGGAAATGGGTTTACAGTTCTGCAGACACATCTGGCATCCAAAGGCACGAGGGGCGCCGAACGGCTCGGGCAGGTTAAGCGTCCAACTCTTGACTTCAGCTCAGGTCGTGATCTCACGGTTCCCGAGTCGGGGGCCTGCATCGGGCTCTCTGCTGTCAGCTTGGAGCACGATTCTGGTCCTCTGTGTCTCTCCCTCTCTCTTTACCCCACCCCCCACCCCGTGTTCTCTCTGAAAAATAAACAAACATTACAAAAAAAGTCCTCAGAACTGCAGCAGGAGGCCTTCCAGAGAGAGGAAGGGAGTGTGCCATCTGTTGTCTGTCCCGTCTCTGAGAGCCACTGTGGTCTTTGCTAGAAGCTGTCACACAGCCCTTACTGCCATTTGCCTTGTTAGTCCTGGAAGAGCCTGCTTCCCCCCTGGGCTTCGAGGTCCTTCTCGTCACCCCTTGGCATTCGGCATCCGGCATACTAAAGTCTCAGTATGAGGACGGGGAATCCAATGAACCATCTGTAACTTTCCAGGGCCACTTTGCAGGCTTGGGGAAGTGTCTGGACCGACTGTGACCTGTAGTTCCAGGGGACTGATTGGTTTTGTCCGCCTCCACACCTCAGCTCCTCCCTCCCATCCCAGTGGAAAGAGGTCTTACAGCGTAATGATGAAGCAAGATCCCGTTAGGGGAGGGGACAGAAAGGTCTGTCTGCCCTGCTGACTGTCACTGACATGAATCTGAGAGGCCTGAGGCCCCCGGAGCCCCCATCCACCGGCTTTCCTCCATGGAACCAGGAACAAGATCCCAGGTGTCCGGACCACACAGGGCAGCCGCCGGGGTGAAGCCAGGCTTGCAGGGAGGGTGGAGAGGATCCAAAGAGGACAGGGGGTTTGCGGAGAGAAAAAGGGGTGCCTGGGTCTCTAGCCAAGGCTGGCCCTGATGGGAAAAGCGATGTTTGGTGCTATCCTCTGAAATTCATGATTGACTAATAAGCTTTTGTTTCTCTAGGTGAGGGGCAGTATCTGTAATACCTTCTTGAGTATTGAAACCGGAGGGTAAAGTGCCAAGCAGATGGCGGAGAGTTCACGTGTGGAAGAAAACTAGAGAAGTGGACCATCCAATCCCTGGCGTAGGGGTGGGGATTCAGGAGCCAAGGCCCCAGGGCCCCGTGACCCGAGCAAGGAAATAAGACATTGACGGAAGCAAGTGGCAGACCAGTCCTCTTTGAAAGGGAGGTTCTAGGAAGAGCAAGAACTTGAGAACATTTATTGAACACCTGCTGTATGCCAGGCACTGTGGTCACAAAAGCTGGAAAAGATTGTCACTTCCCTCAAGAGATAACAGTCTTGTGGATACAGACAGGATACGGGAACAAACCAAATTTTAGCTCCATCTAGGTACCTGGCCTCGCGCAGTTCACAACTACTTCCTTTGATCGGAGGGAAGGAAAGGAACTTGCCCCAAATTGTCCCAGGGCTGGCTTCCTGGGAGAGTGACCTGTCTCCCAGGGCCCCTTGCTGGGCAGGACCCACACTTGACTTAAAGCTCTGCTGTCGGGGCACCTGGGGGGCTCAGTCAGTGAAGCGTCCGACTCTTGGTTTCGGCTCAGGTCGTGATCTCATGGCTTCGTGAGTTCGAACCCCGCATCGGGCTCTGTGCTGACACTGCAGAGCCTGCTTGGGATTCTGTCTCTCCCTCTCGCTCTGTGCTCCTCCCCCACTTGTGCCGTCTCGGTCTCAAAATAAATAAACAAACTTAAAAAAAATAAACATAGTTCTGTTGTCATCTTGAACTTCTTAATGGTTTTTTAAAAATATTTATTTAATTTTGGGAGAGCACAAGCGGGGCAGCGGCAGAGAGGGGGACAGAGAATCCAAAGCAGGCTCTGTGCCGGGCTGACAGGCTGACAGCAGCCAGCCCGATGTGGGGTTCAGACTCAGGAACCGTGAGATCATGACCTGAAGCTGAAGTTGGATGCCCCACCGACTGAGCCACCCACGTGCCCCTTGAAATTCTTAACACATTTGGAACAAAGGGCCTTGTATTTCATTTTGCGCTGGGCCCCCCACGTTATTAGCCAGTTCTGTTGTCCCACTACAAAAATGGGAGAAGTAGCTTCCATCTCAGTTTGGAGGACTGAGAACCCCACGACCTCATGAGCTCCTAATGTTGCCTTATGACTGGTAGGACTCAGAGTCTCTTAGTTCCCACCCGCCCCTTCTTCCGCTCCAAGGATCTGGGGGCGTCGGCCAGAGATGAGGGAGGGCACCTTTGCAGAACCAGGCGGGTGAAAACACATAGGTTGTGCCTTGCCCCTGCGTACTACTAACTCAGTACGGCGCCTAGGAACACTGTCCTGTCCTCCGCGAGGATTAGGTGGTACTGTTTCTGAGGACAGATGTTGCCCTTTGGAAACGTGGGGGCAGCTGCTTCAGCAACGATGAGCTGGACTATGGGGAAAATGAGGCTTTTCCGCAAGCCCCTTGCTGGTGGGACTTTGAAGGCGTCTGGACTCTGCCAAAACTCCTTTCACCAAAAGTCACCGTGCCGTCTGGCAGGAGCCCCCAGGGCATCAGTCGACATTCTAGATTCTAGAAAGACAAATAGAATCTAGAATCTGATTTCTAGAAAGGCAAATAGCCCACGCCTGTGGTCGTGCTAGGGAAGGAGTAGATTCTGAGCTCAAGGCCAGGCACCTCTGCTGAGGTGAGTAGATACTTGGAGAGTAAGGACAGAAGGGGAGTTAAGGCTAGGGACAGGGACAGCCCCAAGGGCCCGTGAGAAGGGTTTAATGTTTTAGGATCGAGAGGTTGGCAATCCTAGGTGAGGGGTTTAGGGGCTCCAGGCCCTGCTGAGAACTGAAGGGTAAAGGAAGATCCAGTACAAACCAGTACTCCCAGTTGGGGAGGAAAACAAACTTTCCTTCTACCCTCTTAAGTTCAGTCACTGGGGCCTGTGACTTAAACTGACAAAAGACCAATGAACAAATGAAAAAGAATTTATTTACACACCAGAGTACTTAATGATGAGTAACTCAAATGAGGGGGTTAGAATTAGGGGCTCGTGTACCAAAATTAGTAGGGGAAAGGAAAGGAGGAGAAAAGGCTCTAATGGGAAGAAATTTCTTTAGGAGAACAAAGGGGGACATAAGAACGTTTGTGATCATGTTTGTCAAGGAATGAATGGTTTTTCTGTCTTCTTCAGGGCCATAAAACTCCTCTAGAGAGGGGATTTTTAGTAGGTTCACTCTTTCCTGGGAATCGACTTGCCCCAAAGAAGGAATTTATGGCAACCCTCCTTTCTTAGAAGTGTCTGCTTTTAGTCAGATATGCAAGCTCTCAGAAGGCTTTTTCCTTCATCTGTTGAATCTCAAATATCTTCAGCTTTAAAGATTCTTGGGGCACCTGGCTGCCTCACACAGTAGAACGTATGACTCTTAATCTCAAGGTCATGAGTTCGAGCCCCATGTTGGGCATGGGGTTTACTTAAGAAAAATAAATTAAAATACAAAATTTAAAAATATCTTTACATCAACTCTCGGGTTCTGAGTGGGTCCTTACACCACACAAACTTGGCATCTGCTCAATAAATATTTTTGAATGAATGAACGAACACAGTCCGGGTTCGGTAGGGAGGCTGTTGGCCACTGGCCAAGTATGTGGCACAGGAATTGGGGCAGGAAACCAAGTCCGAACTCCCCCTTCCGGGGAGAGGTCGCCCCATACAGCCAAGCCGGGCTCTCTTCAGGCACAGTGGCACATCTGAAATTTATCAAAGGCTGGGCTGCCCCACCTGCTCACGTGGCAACTTGTGGCCGTTCATCTGACATCCGCTGGGACTCGGGGGTTGAGTTCTAGGAGGCTTTGAGGCCGGAGCCACAGAGCAGTAGGTGTGGAGCAAGAAGTCAGAGATTTTAAGTCTGCTACTCGGTTCACTGAGAGGGTTGACTTTTTCTTGCAAGAAATGGCAGAAGGAGCGTCTGATAAGCAGGGCTCCTGGCCTGAAAGGGGACAGACGGCAGTAAGAGAAGGAGGACAAGCAGTTCCCAACGGGTCCATGATCTTTGCTTAGAAGAGGTTACCACATCCTTAACGAGAGGCCCCAGGCTGGGGGATGAGATAGAAGGAGACTGGGTGTTGGGTAGTACGGGGGGTGGGGGGGGGGGGGATTAGCCAGTGATGAGCCCTCCTGGGCTTGCGACGTGCTGACCACCTCTGCTCGATCCTGCCCCATCTGGGGCTCTGGCTCCAGCCTTCTTTGAGTTTGATTTTGTTCAAAAGAAAGCCACAGGCCCAAAATGGAGTCACTTATGTCAAGGCCTCACGTCAGTGAACCGAGACTTAATACCTAACCTAACTGCACTTTCAACCCTCCCAGGAATGTAACCTTTAACCAGGCAATGTGGAATTTCCCGGTCAGCACTTAGGAAATTTACCGATAGACCCTTTCCATTCCCCTTAGGACAATCTTGCCTAAAACAAGGCATTCTTGGCGAATACTTTCCTTCCCCCCCTCCCTCCCGCTCTGCCTTTAAAAATCTTTCCTCTTCTGTAGCTTGAGGGAGCTCCTTTCTACTTGCTAGGTGGGATGTACCCGATTGGCAAATCGTTTAATAAAGCCAATTAGATCTTCAAATTGACTCGGGTTAATTTTGTTTTTCAACAATTTCCAGGGAAGGACTTGATGTTCTTCCGGAAATGGCCTCGCTCTGGTTTCATTCATGCAATGGGTTGTCCAGATGTCCGGCTGGCCCGCTTAGAAAGGCTTTGAGCAGAGCCCTATAAAAATAGATCTTTCTAAGGCATTTCTTCCACATCCTTTCTACTCTGCAGACCAAATAGCCCAACCCAGATGTGAACATGTTCCACAGCAGATGGAGACGCCTAGGACCTCCCCGGGCCCAGGAGGCAACTTTCGCTCCTGTCACTGACCTCCTGGAGAGGAGGAAAGGAGACAGACTTTAAATGAAGAAAGTAACTGTGCCTGAGTAAGCAGCTTGGGAAAGGTCACCACGCAGGTGAGACGTGAGGCTGGGGCTCGGAGCCAGGTCCCAGGTCTAAGTCTTTCTGAACAATACGTGGCTGCCGGTCTCAGAGAAGCAGACAATCCCGGCGAGGAGACACCTCAGGGCTCCACTTCGGTATAAATAGATCTTGGCCGGGGCCAGAGGGTCGGGGCTTCGAGTATTCAGAGAAGGGGAACTTTGTCAGGGTGGAGGGAGTCGCCAGAGACATCAGCGAGGACGGTAGTCAGCTGAAGCCCCGGCCGAAGGACGGAAAGTCACATAAAGGAACCTCAGAATTTGGCCAACCCCTGTTGGTTTCAGTGAGAAAACACTTTGACGTTTTTCAGCTCAAAGCATATTTATTCGCCAGCACTGGCCCCCGGCCCTTGGTCTCCGGCTTCAAAACAAAAGGGGGTTGTTTGGTCCCTGGGCTGGGATGTTTGCTCAGAGATCATGATGTGTATTCGGAGCATCTGGTTTGGGAAAGGGGGTGTGGGCTTGGAGGGTGTGAGCGTGGGGCTGCCGGTTGCTCTGCTCCAGCTCACGTGATGCCTGCATTCCCTGCGGCGGTGGGGAGCAGAGGAGGGGAGCTCACAGCGGAAACCCCTTCCCTCCTCTGCGCTTGGATGGGGCTGGGAAGCGTTGACGGTAATCATAAACCAGCATCCTGGAGGTGGTGTAGACCTCGGAGGTCACCTGTCCTCACGGTCCCTCTCCTACTCTGTCCTCCTAACACATGCCCTTCGCTTCAAGCCCTTCGGGCACAGGGAGCCCCCCCTCTGTCCCCAACCCCCCCTCCGTCCCCAACCGCCCCCCCCACCCATGACAGCAGCCCATCCCCCATTGCGTGCATAGCTACCATCACCGGGAAACATGTCTTTCTCTCTCTCTCCTTATTTTTTTCAATTATTATTTTTACTTTATTTTTAGGAATAGCAGGGAGAAGTGAATATTATTTTTAAATCTTCACTTTTATTATTTTTTTTGAAGTGGCTCCATACCCAATATGGGGCTCAATCTCACAACCCCGGGATCAAGAGTTTCATACTCTACCAACTGAGTCAGCCAGACGCCCCTCTCTCTTTTTTTTTTAAATTTTTTTTTCAACGTTTTTTATTTATTTTTTTTGGGACAGAGAGAAACAGAGCATGAACGGGGGAGGGGCAGAGAGAGAGGGAGACACAGCATCGGAAACAGGCTCCAGGCTCCGAGCCATCAGCCCAGAGCCTGACGCGGGGCTCGAACTCCCGGACCGCGAGATCGTGACCTGGCTGAAGTCGGACGCTTAACCGACTGCGCCACCCAGGCGCCCCCCCCTCTCTTTTTTTAAAAAAATATTTTTATTTGAGGGTCACCTGGCTCAGTCGGTTAAGCGTCCGACTCTTGATTTCAGCTCAGGTCATGACCTCATGGTTTGTGAGTTCGATCACCACATGGTGTGGACAGTGAGGAATCTGCTTGGGATGTGCTCTCTCTGCCCCTCCCCTGCACGTTCTCTCTCTTTCAAAATAAATAAATTTTTGTAAAAAAATTTTTTGAGAAAGAGAGACAGAGTGCAAATGGGGGAGGGGCAGAGAGAGAGAGGGAGACACAGAATCCGAAGCAGGCTCCAGGCTCCGGGCTGTCAGCACAGAACCCGACGCGGGGCTCGAACCCACGAGCCGTGAGATCATGACCCGAGCCGAAGTTGGACGCTTAACTGACTGAACCACCCGGGCACCCCAGTAAAATAAACTTAAAAAACTATTTTTATTTGAGTATATTCGACATACCATGTTATATCAGTTTCAGGGGTACAGCATATTGATTCAGCTTCTCTACACGTTATCCTGTGCTCACCCCAAGTGTAGTCCCCGCCCGTCACCACACAACAGCATCACGATATCATCGATCATGTTCCCTATTCTGTGCCTTTTATTCCCACGACTTAAGTCCTTCCTTCTCTCGTATATGATCTGCTCTGCCATCACCTCCACACCCTGGTTCTGGGTCTGCCCAGCGGGGAGAGTCATTTCATTCATCCCATAAGTACTTTAGGGATGCTTCCTTTTCTATTGCTGGTCACCGTGCCCAGGCCTGGAGATAAGGAGCCTCCCGGGTGTGGATGAGAGAGATGACTAACAGGCAATTTGTTTCAGTAAAAGTCAGTGCTGTCCGCTTAGTCGGTCAGGCCGGAACTTGGGTGTCATCCTTGACCCCTCTTGTGCCTAACCCCACACGTCCTGTTTACCCACAAGTCTTGTCAGCTCACTTCCAGAATACTTCCAGTATTTATCCTTTCCTTTACGGCTCCCCACCCCCTCCCCTGCTCCCAGCAACCACTGTCTCTCCGCCCCCCACCCTGCACTAGCCTCCTAGCTGGTCTCTGGTTCTCTCCCTCATTTCTCTAGAACCCATTCTCCATGAGGCAGCCAACCTTTAGAAATAGTGGCACTCTTCCCTAAAGTCCTTCGGTAGAATCTTCTTTAAACATTTATCTATTTTGAGAGAGAGAGAGAGAAAACATGCTCCCACGTGAGTGGGGGAGGGGCAGAGAGGAGAGTGAGAATCCCAAGCAGGCTCCTTGCTGTCAGTGCAGAGCCGGACATGGGGCTTGATCCCACGAACCGTGAGGTCATGACCTGAGCGGAGATCAGGAGTAGAATGCTTCACTTCACCGATTGAGCCACCCAGGTGCCTCTAGAATCTTCTTTAATATAAAGTTTTCCCAAAGTGCAACCGATATGCAAAACACACACCTTGATGGATTTTCACACAGGAAACACACCCACATAGCTAGCCACTCAGAGCCAGAAACGGAACATTTGCCGCCCCCCCCCAGGAGCCCCTCTTGTGCCTCTATCAGTCCCTAGCCATCCACCAAGAGTAACCGCTATTCTGACTTCCAGGCCGTTGGTTAGTTTTGTCTTTGTATATACACAATTACAGAACGCATGCTTTCCCTTTTATATATATATTTATTTTATTTATTATTTTTTGGCGGGGGACAGAGACAGAGGGAGAGAGAGAATCTGAAGCAGGCTCTGTGCCCAGCATGGAGCCCAACGTGGGACTCGATCTCCTGACTGTGAGATCACAACCTAAGTCAGACACTTAACCAACGGAGCCACCCAGGTGCCCCAGGACATGTTCTCTTTTGTGTTTGGTTTCTTTTTCGCACCTTCCCATTTTCTGAGTGACTGATTGGTAAAGTCACTGGTAAAGGGACTGTGGATTTTATTCTCTGCACAAAATTAAATATGTGAAATCTTTCAGAGGGGTACCACCGCTTTGGAACACTGTTGGAAGGTATCCACCACAGCTGACTATGTGCATGCCTTATGCTCTAGCAACTCCTAGGTAAATATCCAACAGTTACGTGTGCAAATGTTCACCTAAAGACATGTACAAAGATGTCCATATCAGCCTCAAAGTGGAAACCATCAGGAAAGTATTACTACTGCTCCATTTCACAGATGAGAAAACTGAGGCTCAGGGAGATTGAAGCATGTCTTAGCCCATTCTTGCCACTATAACAAAACATCAGAGACCGGGTAGCTTATAAACAATGGAAATGTACGTACTTCTCACAGTTCTTGAGGCTGGGAAGTCTGAGATTAAGGCACCAACAGATTCGGTGCCTAGCAAGGGCCTGGTTTCAGGTTCATAGATGGTAGGTGCCTTCTCTCTGAGTCCTTTATGTGCTGGAAGGGGGAAAGGAGCTCTCTGGCCTCTTTTATGAGAGAACCAATCCCATTCATGAGGGTTCCACTCTCATGAGCAAAGCGCCTTCCAAAGCCTCACCTCCTACCGCCCTCATGTTGGGCATTAGGTTTTTTTTTTGTTTTTTTTTGTTTTGAAAGCAAAGAGTTTGCCCAAGATCACCCACTTGACATAAGGCACAACCAGGATTCGAACGCAGCTGCCAGGGCCCTGCCAGGGCTGACCCCGGTCTGACTTTGCAGCCTCTCTGGGCTTCACTCCCCTCACCTCTGCCAGTCCAGTTATGGTGGCTCTCTTGCTCCGGGCTAATCAGCAAAAAGCCTGTGTCTTTCTCAAGCCCTGCCCACCTTGAAAATTGTAGAGTACTTTCATATCTATAGAAACTTTGTAAAGACAGTTCGAGAGTCCCTGCCTACCGATCCCTTACCCAGTATCCCCCGTCGTCCGTGTCTTACCTTACCACTAAGAAGCCAACGTTGGCACGTCGTTATGAACTAACCTCCATATTTTATTTGGATTTCACTAGTTTTTCCAATAATACCCTCTGTTCCAGGATGGCGTCCAGAATGCCACATCCACTTACCGTCTTTTCATCTCCTCTGGGGTCTGGGACCAGGCTTGCCGTGATAGCTCTGCGGTGTATTGGTCTAGGGTTTTGTAGAATGCGCTGCAACTTGGTTTGTCTGGTGTTTTTCTAAAGGTTAGGCCAGGGTTCTGGGTTCTTGGGAGAAACACTTCTTATGATATCATTTCGGACAATGCTAGCCATGGGACTCCTCACTGACACTGTTCACCTTGATCGCCTGGGGAAAGGAGAAGGTACCTTTTCTGAAACACTGATCCACTGAAAAATTACTTCTCTTTCCATCCTTCCTGTACTTTACTCTTTGGAAACAAGTCACTGAGCATAGTCTATGCTCAAAGTGAGGGGAGAGCCAGTAAGCCCTACCTGCTGGAGGAGGGACTGTGTACCTAAATTATTTGCAATTCTTCTGTAAGAAAGATTTGTTCTCATTCATTCATTCAGTCCTTTATACTGCTATGGACTCATGGATATCTATCTTATACTTTGGGTTATAATCTAATACCTCATTATTTGGTTGCTTGCCTTTTTCCCACTTTGGTGATTGGGAACTCTTTAGATTTTTTTTATTATTATTTTCTTTTAAAAAAATTTTTTTTTCAACGTTTATTTTTATTTTTGGGACAGAGAGAGACAGAGCATGAACGGGGGAGGGGCAGAGAGAGAGGGGGAGACACAGAATCGGAAACAGGCTCCAGGCTCCGAGCAGTCAGCACAGAGCCCGACGCGGGGCTCGAACTCACGGACCGCGAGATCGTGACCTGGCTGATGTCGGACGCTTAACCGACTGCGCCACCCAGGCGCCCCTTATTATTATTTTCTAATGTTTATTTTTATTTGGAGAGAAAGAGAGCAAGTGGGAGAGAAGCAGAGAGAGGGGGACAGAGGATCCAAATAGGGCTCTGTGTTGACAGCAGAGAGCCCGATGAGGGACTTGAACTCCCAAACCATGAGATCATGACCTGAGCCAAAGTCGGACACTTAAGTGGACTGAGCCACCCAGGTGCCCATTGGGAACTCTTTTGGCCTAGCTTTTTTATTCTCTTCACATGTCCTCATCCTTTTTTTAATTAAGAAAAATTTTTTTTAATGTTTATTTATTTTTGAGAGACAAAGCATGAGCAGCAGAGGGAGAGAGGGAGAGAGAGAGAGAGAGAGAGAGAGAACGAACTCATAGTAGGCCCCAGGCTCTGGGCTGTCCTGACGCAGGGCTCGGACCCATGAACTGTGAGATCATGACCTGAGCCGAAGTTGGACACTCAACTGGCTGAGCCACCCAGGCGCCCCGTCCTTTAGTTTTTTAAAGCACTTTCTGGAAGCTCCAAGCTTATCTTGTGTTCTCTCTGCCCTAGCCCTAGAATCGGCTATTTCTCCAAAACCCCTGATTTCTTGCATTAGAAACATGTAATACAGACAAAATTCTGAGCACTAGGCCGTCGCAGCTTCTAGTCCCTGTCAGCAGAGCTAGGAAATATGCATATGCATTCAAACCTGTGTATACATACCTATGCGTGTATATGCACTTACCTATAATTATTTCTGTACCTTTCATCTGTATCTAAATTGAGTTAAACATGAATTCATACTGGGGTGCCTGGCTGGCTCAGTTGGTAGAGCATGCGACCCTGATCTCAGGGTCATGAGTTCGAGCCCCATGTTGGGCATGGAGCCTACTTAATTAAAAAAAAAAACAAACCCTTTTTAAAACATGAATTCGTACTGATGTCTCTGACAACCCCAGCACGATGTGCTTTGTCCTCCTTGCTTACCTACAACTTTCTTCTCCAGCAGTGAGAAACCTGAGCTTTCCTAGCCACCCTCCACTTTCTGGTCTGACCCCAGGACACAGGCACGGCAGTTTCAGAATTGTTAACCCGTGTCTCTGGGAGGACCAATTTCGTTGCCTCTAGGCTTCAGCGGTTATGCACAGTTCCTTTTGCCTTAACCTCACGGTTGTTGGCTAAAACTGTCTTCCAAAGTTACTTAGGTCAATTCCTCTCCATTACCCACCCCTCCCCTGCCCGCCCCGCCACAACCCCCCAACTACTTACAGTGAAGTTATGTCATACATTTGCAATGCATTTATATTCTGGAGTCTCCCAGCCTTCTGGGTTTTTTTTTTTTTTTTTTTTTTTTTTAAATGTGCACATGTGAAAGCTCCGTCTTTGTGCTGCAAAGTTCTAGGATTTGGCATCTGCCTAGCATCTTATATCTATCAGCCCGGGATCGTACAGGGCAATCCCATCACCTAGAATCCCCCCTGCCTCCCCTCTGCATTTCAGATTTATTCACGTTGTTGTGTGAATCAATAGCTCGGTCCTTTTCTCACAGAACAGTATTCCATTGTATGGCTGTTCCACACTCGAACCACTTCCCTCCTGAAAGGCAACTTGGTTGCCTCCAGTTTTTGATGACTACGAACAGATCTGTGGTAAACATTTTTTTTTCTTTCCAGCAAATAGGTTTTTGTGTTAACACGGGTTTTAATTCCCTTAGGCAAATAGCCTAGGAGCGTGATTGCTTCGGGGTCGTGTGGTAAAGTGTGTGGTTAGCTTTACAAGAGATGGCCAAACCTTCCCAAGTGGCTGTGCCTTCGAGCATTCTCCTGAGCAACGAACGAACCTTCCCGACGCCCTGCATTGCTGTCCGCGTTTGGTGTGGTCGAGTTTTTTGGATTTTAGCCATTCTAGTAGGTATGCAGTGACATTTCATAGCTGTTTGCATTTTTATTTCCTTAATGGAAAATTGTGTTGAGCACCTTGTCATATGTTTATTTGCCACCCATGGGTCTTTTTTTCAGCCATATGTCTTTGTTTGCCTGTTTAGATCTTTCCCCATTTATTTTTTTATTTAATTCTAGAGAGAGAGAAAAAGCACAAGTGGGGGAGAGGGGCGGGGGGGGGAGAGGGAGAGAGGGAGAGAGGGAGAGAGGGAGAGAGGGAGAGAGAAACTTAAGCAGGTTCCATGATCAGGGTAGATCTTTTACCCATTTTAAAAATTGGGTTTTGTGTTTTCTTCTTCTTCTCCTCCTTCTTTTAAATTAAAAAAAATCTTTTATTTATTTTTGAGAAAGAGAGACAGAGTGCAAGCAGTGGAGGGGCAGAGAGAGAGGGAGACACAGAATCTGAAGCAGGCTCCAGGCTCCGAGCTGTCAGCACAGAGCCCCATGCAGGGCTTGAACTCCTGAACTATGAAATCATGGCCTGAGCTGAAGTCGGATTCTTAACCGACTGAACCACCCAGGGACCGTAGTTCTTACTGTTTTTTCCATGGAAGTTTTTTTTTTTTTAATTTCTTCTGAAGTTTATTTACTGATTTTGGGAGAGAGAGAAAGTGGACACGTGAGCACGAGTCGGGGAAGGGGCAGGGAGAGAGGAGAGAGAATTCCAAGCAGGCTTGGCGTGCTGTTGGGCCAAAGCCTGATGCGGAGCTCGAACTCACAAACCGTGAGATCACGACCTGAGCGGAAATCAAGAGTCAGATGCTTAACCCACAGAACCCCCCATGAACCTCATGTTTTCTTGTTTTTGTGTCTTAAGATGTGTTTGCTTATCCCGGATACATGTTCTTTAGTAGATAGTGATTTGCAATTATCTTCTCCCAGTCTGTGGCTAGTCCTTTAATTCTCTTAACGCTGTCTTTCCCAGAGCCAACAGTTTACTTTTGATAAAGCCCATTTTTTACATCGATTTTTCTCTCACGGACCCTGCTTTTGGTAGTCATCACCGAACCAAAGATCATGCAGGATGCAGGTTTTCTTCTGTTTTCTTCCAGAAGTCTTAGAGTTTTGCGTGTTTTACCGTTAGGCCTGTGATCTGTTTTGAGTTAAATTTTGTCGAAGGTGTGAAGTTTGTTTCTGATTTTATTCCTTTGGCTCACGGACATCCGGGTGTGCCAGCACTATCTGTTGCAAAGACCCTCCTTTTTGCGCTATACTGCGTGGCCCCTTCGTCAAACTCAGGGACTGTGTCGGTCAATTTCTGAGCTCTCTGTTCTGTTCCTTTCTCAGAACCTCTGCTTTCCTTTTTTTTTTTTTTAAAAAAATCTTGATTTATTTGAGAGAGCATGGGCAGGAGAGGGGCAGAGAGAGAGAATCCTAAGGCTCACAGCACAGAGCCTGATGTGGGGCTTGATCTCACAAATCATGAGATCATGATCTGAGCAGAAATCTAGAGTCGGATGCTTAACCGGCTGAGCCACCCAGGTGCCCCTTCCTCAGGTCATTTGTATGGCTGGCTTCTTACTATCCAGGGTCTCAGTGCGAATGTTACCTTTTTGAAGAAGGCTGTGCCAGTCACCTATCTAAACTGGTTTCCCTTCTGTCTTTCGTGTTAGGTCATACAATCCTGTGGTGTTTTCTTTGTAGGACCTGAAATATATATTTTTAATTTTTTTATGTTTATTTACATTTGAGACAGACAGTGCGTGAGCAGGGGAGGGGCAGGGAGAGAGGGAGACACAGAATCCAAAGCAGGCTCCAGGCTCTGAGCTGTCAGCACAGAGCCCCACGCGGGGCTCGAACTCACGAACTGCGAGATCGTGACCTGAGCCGAAGTCGGACGCTCAACAGACTGAACCTCCCAGGCGCCCCAATTATTTTTTATTTTTTAAAGAAACAAATTAATTTTTAAATGTTTATTTATTTTTGATTGAAGTGGGTTCTGCGTTGACAGCTGAGAGCCCACCCAGGGGCTCAAAATCACAAACCATGAGGGGCGCCTGGGTGGCTCAGTCGGTTGAGCGTCCGACTTCGGCTCAGGTCACGATCTCGCAGTCCGCGAGTTCGAGCCCCGCCTCGGGCTCTGGGCTGGTGGCTCAGAGCCTGGAGCCTGCTTCCGATTCTGTGTTTCCCTCTCTCTTTGCCCCTCCCCCGTTCATGCTGTGTCTCTCTCTGTCTCAAAAATAAATAAACGTTAAAAAAAAAAAATCACAAACCATGAGACTGTGCCTGGAGCTGAAGTTGGCTGTTCAACGGATGGAGCCAATCAGGTGCCCCATTTTATTTAAAAAAAAAATTTTTTTTTAAAGTTTATTTATGTATTTTGAGAGACAGAGAGAGAGAGAGAGGCACCACACGGATGTGCAGCGGAGGGGCGGAGAGAGGGGGAGGGAGAGAGAATCCCAAGCAGGCTCCACGCTGTCAGTGCAGAGCCGGAGGCAGGGCTGGAACCCACGAAATGTGAGATCATGACCTGAGCAGAAAAAAATTGAGCCCACTGCTCAACCGACCGAGCCACCCAGGCGCCCCTCTCTCTTCTGTAAAGTTAATGATTCTTTTTTTATTGTGGTAAAAAAAACCCAGAAAATTTACCGTCTTAATCAAGTATGCAGTTCAGTGGTGTTGCGTTTGCTCTAGGGTGAACCAGAATCTCCAGAACTTTTCTGTGGCCGCTAAACAGCAGCTCCCCTGCCCCTTCCCCCCAGCCCCTGGCAATCGCCGCTCTACTTTCTGTCTGCGAGTGTGACTACTTTAGATGCTTCCTCTAAGCAGAATCGTGCGATCATACGTGTTTTTGCCCAGTTGTGACTCAACTCCCCTTCGAGTTTTGTTTTTACGTACACTCGTCTCTGTGGGAGGTATTTTTTTTTTTTATAACCTCGGTGAGCTCTTGGGGAGTATGGAGGCTGTAGATAGGCATTCCGCTTTTCGTGTTCTTTCACGCGCAAACTTCCACACCCTTTTCACTTGGCACAGCTCTACCGGGCTGTGTCCTGGCATGCTTATTTAGCTCTTCACCTCGGGGCAGTTTGGACTGTTATCAATCTTTCAACACCATAAGTAGCGGTACCGGGTCGAATCTTTGACCATTACTTTCTACTTGGGTAATTTCCTTCCAGTGAATTTGCCCAAAGCAGAATCCAAGGTCAAGTTTTGTAGGTCTTGCCATAGTCAGACTGTGATTCGGAGACTGAATCAACTTGGTGTAAGTTTTAGACCCTATGGCCCCATCAGCTTCGAGTTTTGTCAACTTAACGGACTTTTGTTAAGTTTCTGGAAGACAGAATATATTCTCTAATTGTGTAGGGGCATGACTAACTAAAAAAAGTATACCTGGTTTCCTGTCGTGTATATGAACAAAAATCTGAAGCCTTTAAGTGGACTACCTCTTTCAGATGATCATGGATGATGCTATGGTTAGAAAAACCAGGGGCGCCTGGGTGGCTCAGTCGGTTAAGTGTCCGACTTCAGCCCGGGTCACGATCTCGCCGTCTGTGAGTTCGAGCCCCGCGTCGGGCTCTGGGCTGATGGCTCAGAGCCTGGAGGCTGCTTCCGATTCTGTGTCCCCCTCTCTCTCTGCCCCTCCCCCGTTCATGCTCTGTCTCTCTCTGTCCCAAAAATAAATAAACGTTAAAAAAATATATATTTAAAAAAAAAAAAGAAAAACCAACCAAATAACACTGAAATGCTCTAGTATCAGGTAAGAAGAGTGTTCAGACCAAGGAACTAGTGTTACTAGCCCACTGAACTCTACACGGGTCAGATCATACAAGAAAATCCCCTCCCTCTCTATCCTTCCTTCACCTGTTAAAACCCTCTGTCAGCTCCTGGTCCCAAGGCCTAGGTCTCTTATGTTTTTCCTCTGTGAGTCTAGCCAATGGTTCTTCATATTAGCTTCATCTGGGGAGGTTCAAAAATACTCATTCCTAGGCTCCTCAGGGATGGAGATTTATTTGCTTTGGAATGCATCCTGGTCATCTGTATTAAAAAAAAATGTTTTTAATGTGTATTTACTTTCGAGAGAGAGAGAGAGAGAGAGAGAGAGAGAGAGAGACAGAGAGAGAGAGAGCGCACGTGCAAATGGGGGAGGGGCAGAGAGAGAAGGAGACGCAGAATCCGAAGCAGGCTCCAGGCTCTCAGCTGTCAGCACAGAGCCCAAGGTGGGGCTCGAACCCACAGACTGCGAGATCATGACCCGAGACGAAGTCGGACGCTTAACTGACTGAGCCACCCAGGCACCCCGCTGGTCATCTGTATTTTTAAAAATCTTCCCAAGCGATGCTAATGTGCAGTGAGGGTTTCCAGCCTCAATGGTCACTACAGTAACTGCTCAATAAATGCGTGAATGACTTAATGATTGAATGTGACTTAACTGGGCACCTGTGCATTTGTGCCAGGCAACTGGTGAGGGCGATCAGGAGCTTCTACTCTGCAGGAGCAAGCGACAACCAGCAAGGACACTCTGCCCCCAGCCCTCTCTGTCAGCTGAGACAGATTTCTAAGTACTGGTACTTTTTTTTTTTTAATTGAAAAAAAGTTTGTTTGCAAATTTTTGTTAACGTTGATTCATCTTTGAGAGAGAGACACACAGAGCATGAGCGGGGGCGGAGCAGAGAGGGAGACACAGAATCCAAAGCAGGCTCCAGGATCTGGGCTGTCAGCACAGAGCCCGACGCGGGGCTCGAAGTCACGAGCCGTGAGATCGTGACCTGAGCCGAAGTCGGACGCCAACTGACTGAGCCACCCAGGTGCCCCCTTCATTTATTTGTATGCTGAACAACACTCTACTGTATGGATATATGGATATGTGCTACTTGGTTTATGCCCCCATCAGCGGATGGGCTTTTGGGTGGTTTCCAGTTGCTGGCTATTAACGATGTTATGAACATTTGTGTATAGGTTTTTGTATGAACATATGTTTTCAGTTTTCTTGGGTATATAGCTAGGAGTAGAATTGCTGGGTCATATGATAACTTTCTGTTTAATCTCTTAACAAACTGCCGAACTGTTTTCCAGTGTCTGCACCATTTTATAATCCCACCAGTAATGCATGAAGTTTCCAATTTCTCTATATCCTCACTAACACTTGTGTTTATCTGTCTTTTTTGATTATAGCCCTCCCAGTGGGTGTGTTAAGTGGTATCTCATGTGGTTTTGATTTTGATTTCCATTTTCCTGATGACTAATAACGTTAATCATCTGTTTATGTGCTTTTTTGGCTACTTGTATATCTTCTTTGGAGAAATATCTATCCCAATTCTTCGTCCATTTTAAAATTGGGTTGTCCTGGGGCGCCTGGAGCGCCTGGGTGGCTCAGTTGGTTAGGCGTCCGACCTCAGCTCAGGTCCTGATCTCAAGGTTCACGAGTTCAAGCCCCACGTTGGGCTCTGGTGCTGACAGAACCAAGAGCCTGGAGCCTGGTTCAGATTCTGTGTCTCCCTCTCTCTCTGCCCCTCCCCGCTCACACTTTGTCTCTTTCTCTCTCTCAAAAACAAATAAACGTTAAATAAATAAATGAATAAATAAAATTGGGTTGTCCTTTGTTGTTACATTACGAGTTATTAGCATTCTAATATTAAGAATATAGACCCTTATCAGACACACGACGTGCAATACTGCCTCTCATTCTGTGGGTTGTCTTCTCACTTTTTTGATAGTGTCCTTTGAAGTATAAAAGTTTTACATTTTGATGCAGTTCGATTAATCTATTCTTTCCTTTGGTTGTTTGTGTCCTTGGTGTCTTATCTAAGACAGCATTGCCTCATCCAAGGTCACAATGGTTTAGATCTGTTCTCTTCCAAGAATTTTATAGTTTTAGCTCTTATATTTAGGTATTTGATCTATTTTGAGTGAGTTTTTGTAATAAGTGTGATCAGGGAGTCCGACTTCACACTTCTGTGGTTATCCAGTTGTCCTAGAATAATTTGTCGAAAAAATTGCTCTTTCCTCACTGAATTGTCTTGGCACCTTTGTTGAAAATCAATTGATCATAGATAGACGGATTTGTTTTTGGACTCTTCATTCTATTCCATTGATCTATAGGTCTACCCTTCTGCCAGGACCATGCGGTCTTGATTACTGTAACACATTTTGAAGTTGGGAAGCATGAATCTGCCAACTTTTATTTCCCTGCAAGATTGCTTTAGCTATCCTGGGTTCCATCCATTCCCGTATAATTCTAGGATCAGCTTGTTAATTTCTGCAAAAAGGACAGCTGAAATGTGGATAGGGACGGTGTTGAACTTGTACATCAATTTGGGGAGTGTTAACCATCTTGACAATAGAAGTCTTCCCATTTGTGAACAAGGATGACTTTCCATTTATTTAGGTCTTTAATTTCTTAGAAAAAAATGTTTTATGTTTATTTTTGGGAGAGAAAGAGAGAGAGACCCAGAATCCGAAGCAGGCTCCAGGCTCTGAGCTGTCAGCACAGAGCCCAACACAAGGCTCGAACCCACGAACCATGAGATCATGACCTGAGCCAAGGTCCTATGCTTAACCTACTGAGCCACCCAGGCACCCCTGTGGTTTTTCTTTCTGAACAGTTTTAAGAAGGGCCTCCTGCCAGTGGTTAGGTCTAATTCTAGTCCTAACCTAGGTCTCAACATAGCTGGTAAGGGAGATGTCTGGATTTTGTTTCTCTCTCTTTTAGGCTAATATGACTGGAATTCTATTAAAATTATTTATTTGCGAATATGTAATATTTACATATGATAAAAAAAGAATCATTTAGATAAAAGGCAATGTAACAAAGGAGTCTCTTCCTACCCTGACCCCCTGGTTTCCTTCCCCTTAAAAAGGGCAACCACTGTGCTCCTGTCCTCGGAGACCGTAGCCGCTTACCTGCTAAGTTGGTGAACAGTTGCCCTGGAGTCCTTACAGCCTACAAATCCTAAAATCTTTTCTATAGGACTCTTTATAGAAAAAGTTTGCCGTTTCCCTTTTTAGCCTTTTATCATTTCAAAAAATGCTGCTCTGATATGCTAGGACATCTTTGTGTGCATGGCATTATACACATGTGAATCTGGATCGAAAGAATCCCGTAAGTGGAATTGCTGGGTCTCAGGGTCTCGGCGTTGGTCACTTGGATAGGTATTACCAGGCAGCTGTCTGGAGAGGCTGAACCAATTTACAGTGCCTCCCACAACGCATGCTTCGGCCCGTTCTCACAGCCTCGCACTAACAGTGTGCTAATAATTCGACCCTTGCCAATCTGATAAGCAAAACCTGGCACTCACTGTACTTTTAATTTGCATTTTTCTCGTTATGAATAAGGGCTAAGCATCTTTTCTTAAGCCTTAAAAAACGGAACACCAAACAGCTCCCTCTGAGCCTTTCCCTGTCCAGTCGGCTCAGGACTCGGCCCGGCGGGCCCAGCCCACGAGGGACGCCGGGCGCGGCCCCGGGCAGGAGGCAGGAGGCAGGAGGCAGGAGGCAGGAGGCAGGAGGCAGGAGGCAGGAGGCAGGAGGCAGGAGGCAGGAGGCAGGAGGCAGGAGGCAGGAGGCAGGAGGCAGGAGGCAGGAGGCAGGGGCGCGGAACCCCCGGTGCCCCCCCTTCCCTCGCTGGCCGCGGAGCCCCGCCCCGGGTCCGCCTCCCGAGGGCCTGGGCGGAGCACGCGGGCCGGGGGCGGGGCGGCGCTGCCTGATTTATTCCCGTCCGGGAGCCGGAGTGAGAACCCCGCGGTGTGCACGGCCGAAGCGCCCGGTCCCGCGCCCGCGTCCCCACGGCATGCCGGGCCCCCGCCTGCTGGCCGCGCTCTGCGGCGCGCTCCTCTGCGCCTCGGGACTCTTGGCCTTCTCCGGTGAGTCGATCGCGCCGCCCTCTGGCCCTCGCCCCTCCTCTCCGCGCCGCTCGGAAGTTCGCCGCGGCGCCCTCCCTCCACCTCCACTGTTTACAAACTTGGGCAAAGAGCCGGGGCCGTGCGGAGGGGCGACTTCTCCGGCCGCGTCCCGCCCGCCCGCCCGCCCACCGGCGGGGATGCGCTCGGCCTCTCCTGCGGTCTCGGCGCCCGGGCGTTCTTGGCCAGTGATACAGGCTTGAGAGTTGGGCGGGGACCGGGGACACCGGGTGACAGCCCAACGGTCCCCAGGGATGCGGCTTACACATAACAAAGGAATCTGCTGTGTAGGGTCTCTCTTTTCCCATCTGTAAAATGAGGCCATTGAACTGTGCGTGACTTTCGCGCGTCTTCCACCTGGAAGTTTCTAGGACTCTTGTATTGAGGAGACTCGTCCAGCCAAACTTTCCCTGGCAAATCCCTCCCAAGCGCTGGCGGCCGGTCTGTTCATTGGAATTTTGCATCCCCGCTTGTAGGTGTCTGGTCGGATAAGCGAGGGCTGGGGAGGCGGAGGAAGGGCCGGGGCTCTAGGTGGGGCCCCGAAGGGGGCTAAGAGCCCGGGGAGGGACTTGGAGAGGGCTGCCCCCGGGGCTGGTGGCTGCTTACTCCCTCCCGTGGCCTTGGCGTGCTGCTGTATCTTCCTGGCTCCGCCCCCGCCCAGGAGGCCTCCCGCGCCCGGCCCGGCGCACAGCTGGGCCTCCGGCAGGCTGGTCCCGGGGATGCACCATCCCCTTCTCGAGGGACCCGCACAGCCTCCTCCAGGGCTGGGAAAAGGTGCCCATGGTGGGCGCTCTTCGGGCACCCGCTGCATCGTTTTCTCAAAGAAAGCAAGGGGAAGGGGGGACAAAGCTGAGCCCTAGAGCTGCCTCCCTGTGACAGTCTGACCCCCAGGGCCTGGAGCCTTAGGCTTAAGGGCACTTCAAGCTCCCAGGCCCTTGGGCACTGGGCGCTGGTGGCTCTCCCAGAAACCGGGAGAGACAGCTGGATCTCGGAAGAGTCCGTTTCCACTCCTCTCTGTCCCCACAAAATGTCCCTGGGGAAATCTCCCAGAAGGCAGGACTCTGAAATCCCAAAGGTAGCTTTGTACAGGGTGACCGGGCTTTTCCCGGAACGGGGAAGCACCTTGCGTGCTGTGCGCAGGTGAGTCAGGCGATGTGGGGTCAGGGCCACCTTTCACTTTCCTTTTCATCCTAGGGGAACCAGACTGCTTTGCCCTGGAGCAGAAAGGAGAGAGGGGGCGGGTGGTGGTGGTGGTGGTGGTGGGGGGGGGGGGGGCAGGAGGAGTTGGATTTTGTTGGGACAGGGGCCCAGGATTCTGGCCATTCCCAAGCCTCTGTCTGTGGCAGTGTTTGCAGTCTGCCAGGTCAGGAGGGATTAACCTGCTATTTAAAGCCAGTGACTAATAGCTCATTGGGAGCCGCCTTAAGCTCCCAGGCGGGGGCTGAGGTGGCGCTCTGAGGCGCTCACTAATGCTGATCCCTCTTCCCCTCTGTTCCCTTCTCCGGAGCTGGGCCCAGCTCTCTGGCGCTTTGAGATTTCAGGAGGGCCCCCTGGTCTGGGATGGCACGACTCTGGGGAGGAAAAGTGATTTCTGATGTCTTACCCCAAATGATGGGGTCGGGTCTTCTGGGATGCCAAGGTCAGCTAGAAGGTCCCCCGCCCGCCTGGCTGGCCTGGTGGCTGCACGAATAAGCTCACATCTGTCACCCAGGCCCCCAGCTCGAAGCTGTGAAGACCTCTCCAGCCCTTCTCCTGTGTCAGCAGTGTTTCTCAACTCTGCCCGGCCCCCTCACCCCTTCACCTGACTTCCTCTGTCACTAGGAGGCCTGTGACAGCCTCCTAGATGCTCTCCAGGCCTCTCACCTTACCCACTCCTGTCACATTCCCACCCCGGAGCCAGAGGGGTATCGTGTAGCCCCAAGACACCTGCCTGCCCCGGGGGAGCCCATCCACACGTCTCTGCAGATGGCCTTTTCTCCATTCTCCTTCCCAGGATGGGAAATGGCTTCCCCACTGCCCCCTCACACTTGAGACTCTGATTCCCCCCTGCCCCGGTAGAAAACGGTGGCAGCTGAAGGGAGGTTAAGAGCCCCTGGTTTGCGGGACGCCAAGTCTGAGCTTGTCAGTCCTAAGGTCCCTGCGGGTCTGGGCCCCTCCCTACCTTTTCAGCTCTGTCTCCCTGTTTCCCACTTACCATGCCCCCCTGTGCTTCTGCTCATCATTAGAATGTTCTTTCCTCGCTCCCCGTTCTGGCACACTCCACTCTGTCTTTTAGACCCAGCTCACATGTCCCTCTGCCAAGCTTCCAACTCTGGTAGGAACCACACCTCCAGTGGCCCTTCCTGCAGGCTTCTGTCAGAGCTCCCGAAGCCTCCGTGTCACCTAGTGACTGTCCCCCTCTTTCCAGTGGCTCCTTGAAGCCTGGACCACACCTGGGTTCTCTGTCTCAGGAACGCGGCATGCACACAGCAGCTCTCCCCTCGCCCCACCCCAGTATTCACTGAATAAGTCCGGGCTGCCATTGCAGGTGACTTCTGTGACTCTAGCCAGTGCCTGAATGGCGGGACCTGCCTGTTGGGCCGGGACAACACCCCCTTCTACTGCCTCTGCCCTGAAGGCTTCACAGGCATCATCTGCAATGAGACCGAGAAAGGTACCTGCCTGGGCCGTGCCCCGCACTCTGCACCCGGCTCCCGGCTGCAGCCCTAGTGGGCGATGGTCCCCTGCGCCTCTCCCGCCGTCAGCCGGCACTTCCCTGGAAACTTCCCATGCCAGTTGGAAAGCTGGGTGCTTCCCTCACTTGGACTGATTCGCCTACATATGACCCTTCTCGGCCCCAGGCTGGCCCAGGCTCCGTCAGGCAGAGGGGGGAGGGAGGAGGTGGGAAGGGGGAGGCGGGCATGGGGCTGAGTTTGCACAGAGGGTCCTTTCGGGCACCTGCTGCTGCTGCTGCTGCTGCTGTCTCCGTCCCCAGCTCCTTCCTCATCCATGGCCCATCTTACCTGCCTCCTCACCCCTAGGTCCTTGTAACCCAAACCCCTGCTACAATGATGCTGAATGCCAGGTGATCAAGGACGAACACCGGGGGGACATCTTCACCCAGTACGTCTGCAAGTGCCCTCGTGGCTACACAGGTGTCCACTGTGAGATCAGTGAGTATCTGGGGGTGAATGCTCTTATGGGGGGGGGGATCCTGAGCAGCTCAGGCCACGCGCTGGCCTCACTCCCTGCATCAGGGCCTCCTCTGGTAGATGGGGGTTGACAGAGCCTCAGAGTTAGGCCATGTTAGGGGAATGAGCGGTCCTGTTGTCCCAGGCGAATTCCTGCTCAGCCTTCTGTTCTCCACCACAGGCTAGGCCTGATGTCACTGTAGGGGGCGTGGGGGGGGGGTGGAAAGGGTGGCGGTAACCCCAGAGGTCATGGCAGTACCGTTTCCTAGGTCACCGTGAACCAGATACGTAGTATTAGGGTTAAGTCTTGAGAGTTTTCTGCCAAGAGGGGAAAACAAACATTTCTTTTTCTTTTTTGGTTTCTTTACGTGTTTATTTGTGTGTGTGTGTGTGTGTGTGTGTGTGTGTGTGTGTGTGTGTGTGAGAGAGAGAGAGAGAGAGAGAGAGAGAGAGAGAGAGAGAGACAGTGTGAGTGGGGGAGGGGCAGAGAGAGAGAGACAGTGTGAGTGGGGGAGGGGCAGAGAGAGAGAGACAGTGTGAGTGGGGGAGGGGCAGAGAGAGAGAGACAGTGTGAGTGGGGGAGGGGCAGAGAGAGAGAGACAGTGTGAGTGGGGGAGGGGCAGAGAGAGAGAGACAGTGTGAGTGGGGGAGGGGCAGAGAGAGAGAGAGAGACAGTGTGAGTGGGGGAGGGGCAGAGAGAGAGAGAGAGAGACAGTGTGAGTGGGGGAGGGGCAGAGAGAGAGGGAGACACAGAATCAGAAGCAGGCTCCAGGCTCTGAGCTGTCAGCACAGAGCCCGACGCGGGGCTCGAACCCACAAACCATGAGATCACGACCTGAGCCGAAGTCAGACGCTTAACCAACTGAGCCACCCAGGCGCCCCAGCAAACACATTCCTTAATCTTTAGGCCCAGCAGGTCAGGAAGTAAGGCTTGGGCCTTAGAGTCTGATAGGTCCTGGCCCAAGTTTGACTGTGGCCTCATCACAGAGCTCAGGGAGGAGGGAGAGGCCTGGGCAGGCTGGGCCGTCCCCTCATGGTCAGGCGGTCAGAGGCCTGGCGTTTGCAGAGGGGCTGACCTGCCGGGCCTGCTTGGTTATCCACTCAGCCACAGAATGGCCCTGGGTGGGTGCCCAGCCTGCAGTGCTGGCGGTGGCTGTCCACACGTCCTCCCTCCTGGCCCGGCTGGAGTCCCTCCTACCAAGCTGGGACTCTTCCTCTCCTGCTGGGGGTGGGGGAGTCCACTTCTTAGGGATGTCCGGTTTCTTCGGTCCGGTGGGCCTGTCACTAAGCGTCTTGGACAGGGGCAGGCGGTTCTCCTTCAGGCAGATGTGGGGATGTTCTCTGTGGTTTGCTGACCGGCAGGAGGAGGAGGAGGAGGAGGAGGAGGAGGAGGAGAAGGAGGATGGGGTGCTGGGCCACTTGGGGGGGGTGCGGGGCCTAGAGGAGAGCAGGCAAAGTGCCTTCGATTCCACTCACCTCAGAGGAGGTGGCACCCAGGGGCTGTCCCTGGGTCTGTGGGCTGAGGCTAAGGTCTTTGAGATCCTGGGTGGAGGAATGTGTGTGCGTGCGTGTGTGCATGCGTGGTGGGGGGGGGGTCACTAAGGCAGACAGAGCCCTGGGTGGGGTCAGGTGTGCCCACTAATTACCGTGCTGGGAGCCAAGGTAACCATGGGTGTACCTGAATTGGAATTACGCACACCTAGCCTCCTGCTTCGTGGCCTGGGGTCTGCCCCGGGTTGGACACGGCAGCTCCTAGGACAGAAGGCAGGGGAGAACCACAAAGGCAGGGGAGGCCCCCAGGGGCCGTCGCAGCCCCTCCTTGTTGGTCAGGTGGTATGTTTTCTTGGAGCCCACAAGGACCCCACAGGCCCAAAGAATTCACGTTTGGGTCCCTTAGAGTGTGAACATGTGGGGTGTGAGGACAGACCTGGGTGCAAATCCCTGCTCAACATCCCTCCCTTCCCCTCCCCTCCCCTCCCCCCCCCCCCCCAGCTCTGATTTTGGCTGCCTGGTCTCCCTTTCCTGCGAGAGTGTCATAGCACTGAGCTCAGCATGGACCTGGGGTGTTGTAGCAAGAGTAGGTCTGTCCCTGGCTTCTCTGTTTGGGGGATAAGAGGGGCCCGGCCCCCTCGGACCACATCCCTGGGATAATGGTGAAGGTGACGGCCCCTTGGCCGGGAGCAACTTCGCGGATGGCTGGGTCATGACCAGTAGTTGGAAGGCGCGAAGAACAGGAGAGAAAACAGGATGGCATTCACGCCCCACCCAGAAAGTCCTGCCAGTGGGATTGTAGAAAAGTCCAGGCAGATTTGTTTACTGCTTTGTGTGCAAAACAGGTACTGTTCCCTGCCACCTGACGTGCCTGCGTCCCAAAGCCATCCTGGGGGAGCCAGGGGTGGGGCTGGACCAGGTGGGCCTCCTGGTGGGCTGGGGACCCTGAAGGAGAGCAGGCCACACTGGTCTTCTCTCCCGCTGGTCCAGTCCCTGCCTGCCCCCCACTCCCCCATAGTTGCTGCTAGATGCCCCGTAAAGACAAGACCACCTACCACAGCCTCGCAGGAGATTCTGGAGACGCCACGAGTGCCGGCCTGGCACCTCCTGGCGGCCCTGGCTCCCCACGCCCCGCCCCGAGCATCCGGCCCACCCTCTTCCTCACCGTGCACCTTTCTCGGGCCCTCGTAGTCCTTTCCGGGTCTCTGCTCCGAGTCTCAGCGGAGGCCACACTGTGTTGTTTTCTGGTCCTCTGGGGCTCGGGTGGCCGCCTGACAGCCACGTCCCCCTCTCCCCGCCCCTCCCCCCGTAGCCTGCGCCATGCCGCTGGGCATGGAGACGGGTGCCATTTCCGACTCGCAGATCTCTGCCTCGTCTGTGTACTTGGGCTTCATGGGTTTACAGCGCTGGGCCCCAGAGCTGGCCCGCCTGCACCGCACGGGCATCGTCAACGCCTGGACGGCCAGCAACTATGACAAGAATCCCTGGATCCAGGTACAGAAAGAATGGCTCTAGGTGGGCAGAGCCACGGGAGGGGACAGGGTGAGACGAGGATGTCTGCATGGGGGGGGGGGTCACCACGCTGGGGTCATAACCGGGGTCCAGGTAGCAAGGCAGTGGTTCCCACAGGTGAAGTATCTGTAAGTGGAGGGCAGCCTGGGGGCGGGGCGGGCTGGACGAGGAGGAGGAGCAGACCCCAGGCTGTGGAGGGGCTGTTTGCACTGGGTGAAGCCTTTGGGGCCTCGTCCCTCTTCGGGTGCCCCTCTGAGCACTGGGCCCAAAGCTCTGAGAGGCCCAGATGAGAAGGTCCCCACTCCTTTGTCCTGCTTGGTTGCTCCCACTCTGGGTGGGGGGGGGGAGCAGAGGGAGCATAACGAAGCCGGGAGATAAGGGTCCTGTCGTCTCCGCCTTGGGTACAGGTGAACCTGGTACGGAAGATGTGGGTGACGGGCGTGGTGACACAGGGTGCCAGCCGAGCAAGCAACGCCGAGTACCTGAAGACTTTCAAGGTGGCCTACAGCCTCAACGGACTCAAGTTCCAGTTTATCCAGAGCGCAGAGGGGTCAGGAGACAAGGTGAGGGCTGTAAGAGAAGGGCTGTGGTCTGCACCCTCTGGGGCTCCAGAGCGGTTTGAGGGTTCCCAGTGAAGTGAGTGTACCCTGGGTGATTGATTAGCCATGAGGTGGGTCTGCCGTTGCTCCTTGGTTCCCAGATATTGGGAAACCTGGATTATGCCCGTGTTCTGTGGTTACAATACCCTCCCCCCCACCGTCCCCCATTTTACAGGTGAGAATAAGGAGAGTCAGAAAGGTTCAATATGACTTGTTGAGGATGGCTGGAGTGGTGGGATGCATTCTAAGCCTTCAGGGCCACCATGGGCAGTTGTGCAGGTTGTACATTGCTCGAGGATGTCATTCCGAAGTGAGCACCGTTCGGAATGTAGACATCATGTTTGTATACTTCTGTCTGTGGGGAAATTATTATAATAAAGTGTCTTGAGACAGGAGTGCCTTTTTCTAATTTGCAGAGGCGCCCTAGAGATTCCAGGTGGCCCTGTGTGAAAGACCGGGGTTTCTGCCCAGGCCCCATGATGACCAAGAAAGGTGGGGGAGAAGGGGAACCTGTGTTGAGAGCGGTGCGTGGCCAGAGGAAGAGCTGACCCCCTGCCGGCTCTGCTAAGCCCCACCTCTGCCTCCCAGGGCTGAAGAGGAAGGTGAGGCAAGCCCAGAAAGGTGGACTGCCCCCACTGACCCATCCTTCCGATCTTCTTTCCTCCTAGCTGTTTGTGGGTAATACGGACAACAGCGGCCTGAAGGTCAACCTGTTTGACTTCCCTCTGGAGGTGCAGTATGTGCGGCTGGTGCCCATCACCTGCCACCGGGGCTGTACCCTCCGCTTCGAGCTCCTTGGATGCGAGTTGAATGGTGAGTGCTGGGGGCTGTGGTCAATGCTAAGAGATGGCCTTCCCTGCTCCGTCTTTTCTCAGCCAGGAGGAGCTGGGTAGGGCGGCACAAGGCCCGGGGGCCCGGGCTCACACAGGAGATGCGCACTAGACTGGTCACCGGGCCCTTGGCGGTCTCGCCTAGGTGTCTGCTATCTGCCAACCCTGGGCGTCTTGGTTGGTTAGAGGAAAAAAAAAAAAAAAAAGACGACTTCAGTTTTCAGAGGGCTTTCACTTCTTCTGATTGGTTCCTTGAACTTCTAAGACCACATAGCACTAGGTTTTTCCGATGTTGGCTCCATGAGGGTGGGAAGTCTGTTTTGTTCGCTGTATTCCCAGGGCCTGGATCATAGATGTTCAGTAAACATTTAAAAAAATTTGGGTGGGTGGGGGGGGGCGCCTGTGTGGCTAGTTGGTTAAGCGTCCGACTTCGGCTCAGGTCAGGATCTCCCAGTCTGGGAGTTTGAGCCCCGCATCGGGCTCTGTGCTGACAGCTCGGAGCCTGGAGCCTGCTTTGGATTCTGGGTCTCCCTCTCTCTCTGCCCCTTCCCTGTTCTGTCACTCTCGCTCAAAAATAAGTAAGACATTTAATGTTTTACTTATTTTTGAGAGAGCATGAGTGGGGGAGGGGCAGACTGAGAGGGAGAGAGAGAATCCAGCTCTGAGCCGTCAGTGTCAAAGCCCAGTGTGGGGCTCAAACTCACAAACTGCAGGATCATGACCCGAGCCGAAGTTGGATGCTCAGCTGAGCCACCCAAGTGCTTCTGTTCAAACATTTAATGAACTAGTGAATGAATAAGGAAAGTGAGGCCCAGATAAATTATCTGTCAAGGGCTCACAGGCTGGTAGGGATTAAAACTTGGTCTAGATCCCTGGGTTTTTTTTTTTTTTAATTTTTTTTTTCAACGTTTATTTATTTTTGGGACAGAGAGAGACAGAACATGAACGGGGGAGGGGCAGAGAGAGAGGGAGACACAGAATCGGAAACAGGCTCCAGGCTCTGAGCCATCAGCCCAGAGCCTGACACGGGGCTCGAACTCACGGACCGTGAGATCGTGACCTGGCTGAAGTCGGACGCTTAACCGACTGCGCCACCCAGGCGCCCCGATCCCTGGGCTTTTGACACCCACCCACCTAGTGCTCCCTGCCCACCCCCCCATATCTCCTGTACTCATCATTCAGGAGAAACATGGAGGCTTCTAGGGACATAGGGCTGGAGCTGGTGCTTTCTGCTGCCCTTTCCAGAGATATTCCCAGGTGGAGGGACGGGAGGCACCAGAAAGGGACAGGTTTCTGAGGAGCAGGAAAAATTGATGTCTGGACCCCCCAGGCTGCAGGGGTTGGGGTGCTCGCCTAGGTCTGGGTATTTCCCCCTCTTCGCAGCTACAGCGCCACCTGCTGGCCACTGGCGGAACTGTAAGGCTCGCTAGGCTCCTCTGCCTTTCTGGTCTTACCCCAGCCAGACCCACCCTTTTAAAGTATGAACCTAAGTCATCACGCGTTCCCAGTCACAGGGTCATTGCCTTTTTGAGCCTTCTTGTTTAAATGGGGAGTTAAGACAATCTTCTGATAAAAGGAAACGTAGGCTATTGGTACCAGACAGACCGGGCTGGGGGCTCTGCAGCCTTTGGCTATTAAAGTTGCCTGCAAGGTCCTATCCCAGATGGCTCCCTCCTAGGCCAAGAGAGGGTAAGCCTGGCAAGCTGTGGAAGCTGGCCTGTCTGCTCTCCTCGAGGTCTAGTTCTCCTTTCCCTAGTCGGCATTCCAGTGGGCTGGAATGTTGGTGTGTGCAGGTGTGTGTACCTGTGTGCACATGTGTGGCCCTGAGGCCTGGGCATGAGGATTGCCCTGTTGGGACGGTTTTTGAATGGAGGTTTGTATGACAGAGGGCAAGCCACGTGAAGAACGTGGAAAGAGCATTCCGGGCAGGTAGGGAGCTGGCAGGTGCAAAGGCCCTAGGGCATGTTTAAGGATAAAAGGCAGGCCAGTGGGGCTGGAGCCTAGAGAGTGAGGGGCAGCTTATTGGGTGGGGAGGCTGGAGAGGTGGATGGAGAGAGGTCTCAGACAAGTTAGGGGCCATATGGATCATTTTACTGATCCGGGTCTGTATGCTCAGAACAAGGGGCAGCCATGTGGGGGTAAGGGGAGTGCTGATAGGACATGACTGGAGTGTGTCTAGAAGGGATCCCCTAGGTTGTATGGGGAGAATGAAGGCAGAGGGCCATTGTATGTGAGGGGAGCCCCGTGGGAAGAGATGGGGGAAGATGGCTTGGATCAGGTTGTAGACTCACTGGGTTGGGTGGGTGACAGTCCTCTGCTCATAAAGTGCCCTCCGTGGACCCAGTAGGAGGAGCATCACCTGGGAGCTTGTAGAAATGTGGGCGCCAGTCCCGCCCTAGCCCTGCGGAAACAGTCTTCATTTTAACAAGATCCCGGGTTGATGCAGGAGAAGCACTTCTCTGGGGGGGCCTTCCCAGGGTCAGTGACGGAGCGGAGAGTCCGGGCCCTTGGCTCAGGGCCCCTCCCAACTGCCATTTTCCTCGGAGGGCTGTTTGACTTCCTCAGGACACCCAGAGGTGAGAGGGTGTGAATGGCAGGGGAGCAGTTTTGTAGGAGGGTCCACCTTGAGCATATGATGCCAACCCGGCATCCTCTGCAAAGCCGCCCTGGGCCTTGGCCTGGGAACGACCCGCTTCCAGCCCTGGGGGCTCTCTTTGTGGGAGGAGCATGGGGGTCACCTGGGGCACCACCATCATGAGGAGATGTTGTGTTAGCAGGTGTGGGCACACCTGGGAAGCAAAGGTCTTTTTAAAATAAATATATTAATTCCATTTCTTTTTTTAAGTTTATTTTTGAGAGAGAGAGAGAGAGAGAGAGAGAGAGAGAACAGAGGTTCCAAAGAGGGCTCTGCGCTGATAGCAGAGAGCCTGACACGGGGCTTGAACTCACGAACTGTGAGATCATGACCTGAGCGGAAGTGTGACTCACGCTCAACCGACTGAGCCACCCAGGCGCCCCAGGAGGCAAATGTCTTCAGGGGCAAATGTGCAAGCGTCTGGGGAGACAGGGATGTAAAGAGCCATATACCTGCTTCCGGGTGGAGGCGTGGCTTTCCAGGCCCACTTCCCACCACCCCCAAATTCCCCACAAGGACAGACTGGAGTAAGGATTCTGCCAGGTGTGACACACGCCCATCCTTCTCTTGGGGGGGGCGGGGGGGGGTGGGTTATCTTCTGCCCGTCCCTAACTGCTACCGCCACCTGCAGGTGCAGAGGAGTAGTGCAGTGCCGCTGGGCCCACCGCGGAGCCCGGGTGACGAGGCCCCCAGTGTTGGGTGTGGGAAGGCCCCCTGGTGGACACTCAGGGAGGGGCTGCTGGGGCAGGATACAGGATCCAGCCTGAGCCCCAGGAGTTCGGACTTCTGTGACTGCCACCTGCTGGAGGGGGATAGTGTTGTCCCGTCCGTCACTGGGTCGCCAGCAGGCCGGCCTTCCTGGCTCTGCAAAGGGGCGTGGATGGTGGCAATGATGCCACAGAGTGGTGTGGTGATGAGTTTGCGTGTGTGTGTGTGTGTGTCGTGGGCACAGTGCTTAATGACTCAGCCTCAGTTTCATTCATTCGGTAGAACGGGGCTGCTGATCGCGGCTTTCAGGTTTTTCGTGGTAGGTCGAGTGACAGACATGAGCGCTGGATGGAGAGGCCAGCTGCTGAGGTTCTTGACCACAGTTGCAGGCCTCAGCCTTCTAGACAACAGCTGTACCGTAGGAGTGACAGAGGCAGTGCTGAGTCCAAAGGAGGGACGAGTCCCGCCCAAGTGAGGTGGTCAGGGCAGGCTTCTTGGAGGAGGGGTCTCATGAGGCAGGCGTTAGAGGAGGGAAGGGAGGTCGTGGCAGGGCCTGCCCTCGTGTAGATGGGAAAGGTGGTGGGTCCTCTGAAGGGCAAGTGAGGGCAGGACTGGGTATGGAGGGCACAGCTGGCAGAGGTGAGCGGGCGAGGTGGGCGGAGAGAAAGTTGGCTTTCAAAGGTGGAAGGGGTTTCCCCTGTCCAAGAGGATGCCAGGGGCCAGTCGGGACCCCCGGAGTTCCTCCCCTGGTCTTCTCTTGCTCACACTCGTGGGAGGCTGTGGATGCTGACCTGGGTGGCAAACCCCTTTGCCGGCAGGATGTGCTGAACCCCTGGGCATGAAGGACAACACCATCCCCGACAGGCAGATCACGGCCTCCAGCATCTACAGGACCTGGGGCCTGAATGCCTTCAGCTGGTATCCCTTTTACGCGAGGCTGGACAAGCAGGGCAAGTTCAACGCCTGGACCGCCCAGACCAATGATGCCTCTGAGTGGCTGCAGGTGGGTCAGGATGCAGCGCAAGGGCAAGGGCAAGGGCAAGGGCAAGGGCAAGGGCAAGGGCAAGGGCAAGGGCTGGAGTTGGGCTGCTGATCATTGACCGCCCCCCACCCCAGGCTTCTGCTCCCCAAGAGGGAGGGTCTGAAAAAGCCTTGTTTTCCTTCTGCTTTGTTTTTTTTCTCCCACATGCCCTACCTTCTCCTGATTCTGCAATTCCAGAGGGAGAGGGGGAGGGTGGGGGAGTTCAGGGCTATTTCCACGAAGGCCCCAAGCCCCAGGCACAGAAAGGACGTGTGTGTGTGTGTGTGTGGCAGTTGGACCATCTCCACCAGCTGCTCCAGGGTGACAAGGCTGAGCCCATGGACAGTAGGGGACAGAGGAGGGCCATCTGACCCAGGCAGGCTCACCCCAGGATTTCTCTGACTTGGCGTGTGAGGACACACTGTGGGGCAGCCCGTGGATTTCAGGAGATTGGGAAGCATATGAGGGTCACAGAAAACCAGACTGTCTGCTCACTTTATAGACGAGGAAACAGTCCTGGCAGGGCGAGGATTTGCCTGGGCCTCACCTGCTGCCACCCGGGCATTGGGACTGCCTGTCCGGGTACAGAAGGCAGGCAGGCTCCCCAGGGTGGGCAGGGATGGGGGGGAGGGGAGGACAGGGACTTTGTCTCTAGGTCCCAAGGAGCCATTAGCCTGCGCAGCCAGGTTCTGCAAGGAGCTGCCTGCATCTGGACTCCCTCGGGATTAAGGCCAGGCTGTGGACAGCCCCGCAGGGCACCCAGGAGCCGGCCGTGGACTCTCCTGTCCTTGTTCTCATTGTACTGAGGGGTGCGGAGGATGGGCTAAGGGTTGGCCAAGGCCCCCGCTCTGAAACGTAGCTTCACTGCAGCGATGCGTCTAACCGTGTCCGACAAAGTAGGTGGTAGGATTTATGCCCATTTAATAGATGGGGTAACTGAGGTTGTGCCAAATGAAATCGCTTTCCCGAAACTAGAAGTCATGCCCCAGCATGTCTGCCTGTTTCCACCTTCCGGGAGAATGGTCTGAATGAAGAAAACGTGCTTGATTTTTCCTGTAGGTTGACTTGGGCACCAAGAGGCAAGTGACAGGCATCATTACCCAGGGAGCCCGAGACTTTGGCCACATCCAATATGTGGCAGCCTACAGGGTGGCCTACAGTAACAACAGCATGAACTGGACCGAGTACAGGGACCAGGGGGCCTTGGACAGCAAGGTGAGTGTCCGTCCGGCTGACCCTCTGTCACCCCTCCGGGGTGGGGGGACCCTCTGAGTCTGGCCTGAGGCTCTGGGGGGGGAGGGGCTGGCCCTCCTGACCGCCCCCTCTCCCCCCTGCCCCCTCCAGATCTTCCCTGGCAACTTGGACAACAATTCCCACAAGAAGAACATGTTCGAGATGCCCTTCCTGGCTCGCTTCGTGCGCGTCCTGCCCGTAGCCTGGCACAACCGCATCACCCTGCGTGTGGAGCTGCTGGGCTGCTAGCGGTAGGCCCGGCCTGCGCCACTCGAAGGGCCGTGGGGTGCCTGCCCTCACCTGGCCCTCCTGGCCTTCTGTTGGCCTGTGGCCTTCTCCACCCCACCTCCTGATTGTAGGTGACTGGGGAAGGGGAGGCAGGGGTTTCAGTCACCTCCCCTCTCTCCTTCTCCCCTCCCCCTCCTTCCCCTCCCCCTCCCCCATGGCCCTGGCGCCCCGCCCTCACGCCGTCCCATTTTCTTAGACACCATGGGAGTGGAGTAGGTCTGGGATGGAGAGGGAAGGGCGAAGTAGGGAGTCAGGGTTACCCGCACCCCTCGGATCCCTGGTTCTAGTCTGTTTTCCCCGCACTCTCTCCCACACCCCGCGTTCCCACGGCCCTGGAGGAAGGCCCTGAGGCGCCAGGCTGGAGATAACGGTCTCCTGTCCCTCAGCCTGATGCTGCCACCCACCTGCTGCCACCTAGCCCCCCTCCACGTGCCTCTTTTCTCCCTGGAGACCCGCCCCTCTTGACCCTTGTCCTGAAGCCTAAGAAGAAACAGAAGGGGGGAAGGGGGGGAGTGGGGGGGCCGGGCTTATGGAGAGAGGGGTGGAGGTGGGTGGGCATGGGGGGGCGCCCTCTGTGCTGGTTCTTTACCCCAGAGTACACAGGCAGCTTCCAAAATATATTTATATCACCCCCTGAACTCTTGCTGTGGCTCATCACTGCTCCGTCCACATGGGCTTTGGCCTGGGCTGCCCCCCGCCCCCGCTCCCGCTCCCCTTAGGCCTTCCAGATACCAGTATTCTTGTATCACCTGCTGGTTGTGGAGAACTTACGAGGAGAAGGGAGAGACTGTTGGGGGTCGGGGGTCCCATGGAGTCCTCATGCCCGGGCCTCTTCTCCGTTCTCCCCGCCCCAGACCGACTCCTGCAGCCTTGGGGTCCACAGCTGCCGCCCAGTGAGGGGCCCAGGGGGTGCCTGGCACGCACACAGCCGGTCTCCGTGAATGCCTTTGCTCTCTTCCCATGCCAGTAGGAGAGGCTGAGGCTGTTGATTTTCCCCTTCAGCATTTTCTCCGCTTCCAGAGTGAGGGGCCGGAGAAACTGCTAGAAACTCCGCGAACCTGGGCTGCATTCAGAGCTGTGTGAGGCTCCAGCGGTGGGGTGCAGTGTGGGTGGAAGGGGCCAGGGCTCAGCCAAGTGGTCACGAGGCCTCCTGGCTGAGCACACTAGTTCCTGAGAGGCCGCTGGCGGGGCTGTGGGGCCGCAGAAAGCTCCGGGGGTACCCGCTCTGCTCTCACCACCCTGCCCCCCAATGCAGGGGCAGTCAGGAAGCAGGCTTTGGGGGGGGGCAGTGCCGGCCACGCCCTGGTGATCGGGGACAAGGGGGCTGGCAGGTAGAGGAGGGACCGAGTAGCTGGGAAAGGTATGTAAAACCACCTTAGTATCCTAGGCCTTGGAACACAAGGTGAATTTTCTGGAGCAAACTTTGGGAGCCTTGCTGGGATATACATACATCTCTAGGCAGCAGATCTGGCCACACGGCTGCCAAAGGGAGGGTGTGGCTTTGCTGGAACCTGGGGAGGAAAATTAGTGTGGAAGTGGCTCCTTCCGGAGAGCTCCCCTTGCCAGGGATTTTTAGTCAGGCAGGAACAGACTAAAGGCCCAGGCTGCGGTCTCTGAATGGGACTGGGACTGGGGCTCCCCGCCCCTGGGGGTCTTTCAGCCGGGTCACTCCCTCCCGTCTCGAGACCTCTTCTGTGGAGTTGCATGGATTGTATTTAGAGTCAGTCCTTTTTTTTTTCGACGTTTTTTATTTATTTTTGGGACAGAGAGAGACAGAGCACGAACGGGGGAGGGGCAGAGAGAGGGGGAGACGCAGAATCGGAAACAGGCTCCAGGCTCCGAGCCGTCAGCCCAGAGCCCGACGCGGGGCTCGAACTCACGGACCGCGAGATCGTGACCTGGCTGAAGTCGGACGCTTAACCGACTGAGCCACCCAGGCGGCCGCAGACAAGGTTGGTAATAAAATATTACATGCAAAATACGAATTTCTGGTTTAAGAATATAATTTGCTATGAAATACAGCCTGAACTGGAAATACATCTCTAAAGACAAAAGGTATTGCCTTTGTAATAAATGAAATAAAATATCTCCATTCTTTTTTCTTTGTATGAAACAAATCCAACCCCAAATCCCATCTTAACTAAATGTTGATTTTCCTTTAGAGATGGAACTGAGGTTTTTCTTTAAAAGTCTTACGCAGTGGGGCGCCTGGGTGGCGCAGTCGGTTAAGCGTCCGACTTCAGCCAGGTCACGATCTTGCGGTCCGTGAGTTCGAGCCCCGCGTCAGGCTCTGGGCTGATAGCTCAGAGCCTGGAGCCTGTTTCCGATTCTGTGTCTCCCTCTCTCTCTGCCCCTCCCCCGTTCATGCTCTGTCTCTCTCTGTCCCAAAAATAAATAAATGTTGAATAAAAGTCTTACGCAGGACTGGTTAAGTATTGTAAAGAAATCTGAGTATCCTTGGAAGATAATTCTTGAGGGATATGGAGTACTAAACTGCGTTCATTTTTTTTTTTTAATTTTTTTTTCAACGTTTATTTATTTCTGGGACAGAGAGAGACAGAGCATGAATGGGGGAGGGGCAGAGAGAGAGGGAGACACAGAATCGGAAACAGGCTCCAGGCTCCGAGCCGTCAGCCCAGAGCCCGACGCGGGGCTCGAACTCACGGACCGCGAGATCGTGACCCGGCTGAAGTCGGACGCTTAACCGCCGGAGCCGCCCGGGCGCCCCATCCTTCTGGCTGGTTGGTGGCACCTGGACTCCCTCGGGGGGGCCTTTCCTATCGACAACCCTGTTCTGGCCTCTCCTGGGGACTAGCAGCCAGTGGGAGGAGCTTCTTTCCGGTGCACCTGTGCTCTGGGATGCTTCCACCTCCCCAGCCACTGGGCCGTGAGCCTTGCTAGAAGTCGGGAGGCCCATAAAGGGAAACGGAGAGCCCGTAAAGGGAACGGTCCACAACCCCCGTTCGTGGCATGGAATGTTTGCTGTGGGCCAGTCTCATCGGCTGACTGGCCGTGGGGGCTGGTGAGCAGTCGTCACAAGGCCCCCACCTGGCCCAGGAGTCCCGAGGTCACTCTGGAGTAGCTGAAGCCACCCAGACCCTCCTCATCTCTGCGACCTTGGAGGAGTTGGTCATGGCCTTCTAAAAGTCCCCCTCTGGAGAGCCTGGGGCCCTCACTCCTGCTCCCGCTGCCCTCGGCTCCTCTCGCCTGGGTAGTCTTTCCACTTCCGCAGACGTTCACCATCTCCTCCCCAGATTTGCTTTTATTCCTGACCGCTGTCTGGGGGGCCAGCCCTGGCTGGTGTGTGAAACTTGCTGGAGCAAAACTGCCCTCCCCTGAGGTCGCCCCTGTTCCTTCACCTGTGGCCATCAGCACCGGGATGCATTGGCCTGCCTCTCCCAGGAGTCTGGGATCCCCTGGTTTAAACAGGGTGGAGTCCTGAGGCACGCAGGGCCTCCGGCTGGAAGATCGGAGTTCACATCTTGGCTCCAAGCAACCTGAGGCAACTTGTTGAGATCTCTGGGCCTCAGTTCCCTCATCTGTAAAATGGAGATAATAGGACCGCCTCCACGGCCTTGTGGAGACTAACGGAGAGAACGTACAGATGCAAAGCCTGGTGTGTCGGAGGCCTCAAACACTTTGCTCACGTCATCATTAGAGAAGCTTGTAAGAGTTTCCTAACTGGTACTCGTGTTTTGTTTATCACCCCTCCAATCCATCTGCACAGTGGTCAGACCTCTCCTCCTGGGGTAGGAACCTTCACTGGCTCCCGGAAGCCTGGCATTCACTTCGGATGTGGTGTGCCTTCTAGTTCGCTGCAGCTCTTGGTGCTCTGATGTGCTTCTGGCTCTTGCGTGAGACACACACACACACACACACACACACACACACACACACACACACGCGCGCGCTTGCTTGCATGAACGTAGGCTGTGGTGTTTCTGGACTCACTGACCCCGTGGCCCTTCTGCCGGCTAGGGTTGAAGGATCTCTCGGCTTCTCTGCTGAGGGAAACTGTCCAGCCCAGGACCCCTGTCGGCCAGGGCGGAAACAAAACACCCTGTCCAAACAGTTCTGGGAGGTGAGGCCGGATGGCTGATTAGACTGCTGGCAGGATTCTAAGGGAGGGCCCTACCCCCTGTTGGAGCACCGGTCAGAAGCCTCGTTGCCCCTGCTGGCTGCAGGGAGCACCCCTAACCGCCTTCCCTCCTTCCAAGACCACCGATTCAAGCCTCACCCACTACCAACAGCATCTTTGCTCCAGACACGGAGTTAGCAGTCTGGTGATTTCACGACGGCCAAAATCATGGGCAGGAGGGATGTCCTTGCCCTCTTGTCTTACAGGAGGGAAAGGTAGGCAGGCAGGACATTTCTTACCCTTACCTCTCCCTAAGGTGGGCGGCAGCCATAGCCCACCTGCAGAGAGCTGGGGAGGGGCTCCCCCTGTTCAGTCCCACTGTTTTTGGTAAACGGGAGTGACCTAATTAATGGGACCCTCCTCAGTTAATGCGCCTCTTCCATTTCCCACTTACCCCTTTCTAAGATGTGACGGCAACTCGTGGACACTCAGTTTTGGAGGTGGTCCCCAGCCGAGGAGGCTGGAGACAGCGCAAGTCGGCAACAACTCCTCCCTTTGGACCCAGCCCTTGGGAGGGAAAGGGGCGCCTGTTCCTTTAAGGGGCTGGCCAGGCGGGAGCGCGGGGATTTGTCCGCAGCCGCTTCCTTTCAAGCGCTTCAGGATCCCTGGGACCCGGACCGTCCGAGGCCGAGCGCTCCGGCCGTCGAGGAGCCGCCTGGGGACGGTGCGTAGCTCGGGGGAGCTCGGGCTCCTCGGGCCTCCGTGCGGGCCGGGTTCTCCCCTCGCCGCTTTGGGTCTCCCGCGGGGCCCCAGGCCTCTCGGGCAGGAGGAGTGCGCCGGGCACCGCGGGGCCGGGCGGAGCTGGGTTCTGATCGCCCCTGGGGCGCGCCGCGGCGCGAGTGCGGCGAGAGGGGCGCGGATCCCCTGGGCTCGCCACGAGGAAGCAAATCCCCAGCGAAACCCGAGGCCTCTGAGACCACCGCCCGGTCCAGCCCCTTTGCCACCGGGGCCCGCCGATCCCTGCCGGTCTCGTCCGGTCTGGGTCCTGCAGCCTCCAGCACGGTGCACCGCGCGCCTGGCTCTGCCCCGCTGCACGTGTCGCGTGCTCCGGGGTTCCCTGGAGCTCGGGGGTGAGGTGGGGGGCTGGGGACGACCCGCGGGGCGGCGGGCGGACCTGCGCCTCTTGGCCTCTGCGTAGGGCAAGCGCAAAGGATGCCCGTCGAGTTCAGGCCTCGGTTCACCGGGGTTTCTGCCTTAGGGCGGCGAGACCAGAGGCAGAGAGAGAGGGCGGCGAGAAGGGAGATGGGTGGGAGATGGGATCCTTCGGGAAGGAATTTAGGTCCGGTGAGCGGCCAGGAAGGACCCAGCCGTGTCACCAACTCGCTGGGTGGCCTCAGCAGCCTGTGACCCGGCCTCGACCGCGGTGCCCAGCGCTGACCCCGGGGAGTGCTTCTGCTCGGGGCAGCAGGGGGAGGTGACGGAGAGGCCCTTCTCCCGCCGCCCTGCATGAGCCAGCGGGGTGGGAATGCTGGTAGGAAACACCTCCGGCTTCCACTTTACGGGGCCCGCAGGTTTCAAAGGCGCCGGTCAGCCTTGTGTAAACAGGGGGCACCGAAGTCAAATTCCTCACGCGGAGCTGGGGCTTATGGAGTCCTGGAGGGCAATGCTGCCCCCTGCTGGAGTTTGGGGGGACTCGGCTCGCCGTCGCACGGTGAGAATAGTCTGAGGGGAGGTGTGTGGCCCATCTTCCTTCCAAGGTGGGGTTCAGCTTATTCTGGTGTGTGGAGGGGACCCGAGGCAAGTGGTGCTGGGAGAGGCAAAGGATGGGTGGCCCGGAGACTGGAATTTTCTCTAACTTCTGCCGGCGGAGTTACCAAAGATAAAGCCTTGGGTATTTCACTCATCTGTGTGCCCTTAGCCTCAGTTTCCCCAACTGTAAAGAGAAGGCAGTGGTGGCTGCTTTCTCTCCTAGGCAATGAGAGGGGAGAAAGATCCACTGAAGTAGCGTGAGAGTTCACCTTGTGCACGGTTAACACTAGTAATAATAACTAATCTTTTGAGTGCTCACCCTCCTTATTCTCTCCTTTAATCTTTTGATTGGAATTGTTGTGACCCCCATTTTACAGATGAGGAAAGTGAAACTCAGTGACTTGCCCACTGATAAAGTTTTTTTAATCTTTAAAAAAAGTGTAAGTGTTTATTCGTTTTTGAGAGAGAGAGAGAGAGAGAGAGAGAGAGAGAGAGAGAGATCTGGGGGAGGGGCAGAGAGAGAGGGAGACACAGAATCCAAAGCAGCTCCAGGCTCTGAGCCATCAGCTCGGAGCCCGACGCGGGGCTCGAACTCACAAGCCAGGAGATCATGACCTGAACCAAAGTCAAACGCTTCACTGACGGAGCCACCCAGGCGCCCCAAGATTTTTTTTTTAAGAAATCTCTACACCCATCATGGGGCTTGAACTCACCACTCTGAGATCAAGAGTTGTATGGTCTGACTGAGCCAACTGGGCGCCCCCACGGATACAGTGTTAGTATGTGGGTGGAACCAGGACCGAATTCAGGTGGCCAATCCGACTCTAGGACCCGAAATCTGCCCCTGTGTTCTTCTGCCGAGATGTATTGGCGGCTCTTTGTTGAGCACCTGCCATATATTGCGACTGGACATAATTCATCTTCTGTAACCCTCACCACAGCCCTCGAGTGAGGGGCTAGTATTGATCCTTTGTTTTTACAGAGGAGGTCGTGGAGATGTAGAGAGGTCGAATAGCTTGCTCAAGGCCCCTCAGCAGGGTGCGGGTGGGTCTTTGCCCAGGCAGAGCTCCAGCTGATTTGGGGAGCCCCCAGCTGCCAAGGTGACTGGGCTGGACTGGATCTTGGGCCTTCAAGCTGGTGGCACCTCTGTGGCGGTTCTGAGGGGCTGGGGACCAGGATAGGCGGGTCAGGGGAGCGGAGGCGGTCAGAGACGGGCCTGGGGCCGGGCGACAGCTGAGCGGCATCTTCCACCCGTGGCTTGCAATCGGGACGCGGCTTTATGCTTTCGCCTAACGTTCAGGGTGGCCACTGGGTTCAACCCTCGAGCTTCCCTGTTAGTCTTCTCTGGGGACGGGGAGACTTCTGTTCAGAGAAATCGAATGGCTTCCCAGAGCCAGCCAGCCAGCGGGTGTCACCTGGGCATCTGTCAGCCTGGACACGTCAGAGGTTTTGACAGGAGTACAGCCCAGGGAGGGCTGGAAGGGGGGGGGCTGCTCCCATCGGGGTCACAGCTCCTGGACACAGGGCTGATGTTCAGAACTCGTTTTTCTCGGTACCCTCCAGCAAAGAGAGGGGTTGACCAGATCACACCTCTCCACTGGCTGTAATTTGGTTTGTTTTTTTTGTTTTAAGTAGGCTCCACACCCGACATGGGCCTCGAACTCACAACCCCGAGATCAGGAGTCACGGGCTTCACCGCCTGAGCCAGCCAGGTGCCCCTGCTGTAGTGTTCCTAAACCAGAGAGTAGACAGGGGTGTGTCCAGAATGGAGGAGCGGGAAGTAATGAAGAGAACTAGGTAGGGCTGCTTTTAGCTGGAAAGGAGAAGCCAGGATGGGGCCATGCACTTGAGCTGAGGTAGGGAGATAGCCTGGATGCTCTTAGAATCAGGTAAATCAGAGGCATAGCTGTCCTCCGCTGAAAACCCTTCCGTGTCCACAGTGGTCCTGTGACAGCTGCGTGAACATCATTTCCCACCACCCTCTCTCTTGCTCCTCGCTCCTCATTGGACTTCAGGCTATTCCTGCCAAAGGCCTCCGCATTTGCCGTTCCCTACCCCGGGATGCTTTTCCCTAGGATTTTCAAAGTTTACACCTTCAGCTGGTCCCCTTCTCAGGGAGGCGTCCTGACCCATCCTGTCTCCAGGCACACAACCCCCCCCCCCCCCCCCCCGCTTCAGCCTCTTCTATCACACGCACGGCTTTGACATCACGTACGTCCTGCATCTTGCTGTCTGTCTCCCTTGCTGGAACGTAATCTCCAGGAAGACTTCTGATTTGCATTCTGCGGGCCGAGAGCTGTGCCTGGCACATGGTAGATATGTGATAAATCCTCACTGAGCAAATGAGGTCAGATTCCAGCTCCTTCGTCTATTACCCTGGGTAACTTTAGCCATGCACCTTAGCATTTCCAAGCCTCAGTTTGTACAGTGGGGACAAAAATTCTGACACGGAGACCCACAGGCAAGGACAGCCGTGAAGATGCATTGACAAGTGGAAGGCAGTCCTTAAATGTGACAGACCATGATGGGGTTGGCCTAAGGGTTCAGTAGAGTCCTGCCTCTACTGTCTTGGCCACGTGACCTTTGGAGAATTGCTTTGTGCCTCTGTTTACCTATGAATTGGGGAGAATAAAATTCTTGCTGGTTGGGGGGGTGGGGGTGGTCTTGGGAGGATCAAGGGAGCTGCTGGCCACGGAAGCCCTTTAATACCCAGGGAGTAAGTGCAGTTCTCAGGCTTGAGGTTGGGAGTGTGTGTTGGGGTCTTTGGGGCTGGGAAGGGGTGCCTAGGAGCTCCCTGGAGGACGCCACAAGGTGCTAGAAGTCTTTCCTGCTTCAGGGCGTGTTTCTGAGCCAGGAATTACCTCATTCACAATTGGTAAGAACAACAAGGGACTGAGGTCAGTAATAAAACCGAGTGGCATCGGTTCAATGGTGATTTTTCTCAACATGCTGATGTATTGGAGCGACCGGAACAGGATTTCTCACAAAGAGCAAGCTTTAGCAAGCGACGGATTCCTGGAGAATCACAGTCCTCAGGAAGTGCCTTTCTTAGTACAGGTACAAAGGTCTCTTACGGTCTAGGCTCCTGGCGTTCAGGGTCCAAAACTCAGGAGCCCAGCAGATTTGGATAATACAGCATCCCTTCTCACCTCTCAAGACCCAAACTCTGCACCATGTCAACTCAAGGACGCGATAGATTTGGGGAGGGAGGGATGCCTGGATGGCCGCTTAACACAAAAGTTTTCTGATAAATGTAGGAATCACATGAAATTGCAAAGACATGTCCCCGGAGTTGGGAAAAAAAAAAAATGAAGATGGCTTCACCCTGGGTCAGATTCTTAATTTCAGTAAATCTGGTTTCTACTGGAATCCAATGCCCGAAAAGATCTACATCTCAAAGGAGGAAGCACTTGCCTCTGTGGGGGAGGCTTCAAAGGGCTGATTGACAGGGTGCCAATGTCAGTGGAGAATGAAAAGTCCTGGCGTTTTTTACTAGGACTGTTTCTGGTTTTGTTAACACTCAGGCTGCAAAGTTGCATATGTTTTGAGCAATCTGCCCCAACCTTATTTTCCCCCCGATCTTGTTATTTTTTAATGCGTTTAATGCAAAAATATGCATTTTTTCTTCAAGCACATAAATATTACTTTGTAGCAGAAACATCTCCATTCGCTCATCCTGAGGCCCTTTCTCACTTGGGAGGCACCTGGGCCGGATGCGCTGCTGGGCACACGGCAGACAGCCTGGCCTGGCGAGCCCTCCGCTGGAGCCCCGCCCAGGGACAGGGTGGACCCTGGGACATCCAGCTCCTATCAACAGCCTCTCTGTCCTCATTCCACCTCCTTCTGGGTTCCAAAACGTGGGACCTCAAGGAAGGGAAAGGAAACTACCTCCTACCTCCTCCTGCCAGGCACTGAGCTCGTGCTCTGCACACACTACCTCCCTGAATTTGACATGCTCCTTCCGTGCTTTGGAGCCGGAGTGGGCTCGAATCCCAGTTCTGCCACGTCCTAGCTGGACGGCCTCGGGCAGATGATTTAATCTGTCTGTGCCTTGGTTTTCCCACCTATAAAAATGAGGCTGAGAAGTTCCACCTCCAGGAATTGTGAGGATTAAATGAGATAGTAAGTGCTCATTAAACTCAGCTGTTAACTTTATGCCAATGATAGCCCGAGTGAGGCTAAGCTGTGATCACAAAGAGACTCAAAATGTGGTGGCTTAATACTATAGGACGTTGTTTTTCTTAGGAGACAGTGCAGATGGGGGAGGTCCAGGGCTGGGGGCACAGCTCTATCATTTAGCCTGTGGTTTACATCTGAGACGGAGGTGGCCCCTTTGGGTGCCAGCACGTTGAGGGAAAGAATACCAGGAAGAGGTATCCCTAACTGTATTTTAAAAACATTTTCAAGGTTTAATTTGGGAAAGAAAGAGCACGAACAAGGGAGCAGCAGAGAGAGAGAGAGAGAGAGAGAGAGAGAGAGAGAGAGAGAGAGAGAGAGAGAGAGAGGCACAAAATCCGAAGCAGGCTCCAGGCTGTCAGCACAGAGCCTGACGCGGGCCTCGGACCCACGACCCATGAGATCATAGCCTGAGCCGAAGTTGGAAGCTTAACCTACTGAGCCACCCAGGCGCCCCTCTCTTTTTTTTTAAATGTTTATCTTGAGAGAAAGAACCAGTGTGAGTGTGGGGCAATAGGCAGAGAGGGGGGGTGGGGAGAGAATCCCAAGCAGGCTCCACCCGGTCAGCACAGAGCCCGACGTGGGGCTGGAACCCACAAACCGAGAGATCATGACCTGAGCCCCAATCAAGAGTCAGACACTTAACCGACTGAGCCACCCAGGTGCCCCTTGTCCCTGTTTTAACGCAAGGCCTGCCTGTGGCACGTTCATTTGGCTTGCTGCCGTTGGCCAGCTCTGGCTCTCCTAGCTGCAAAGTGAGGCTGGGAATACAGCTTTCAGCTGAGCACACACCGGTCTAGAGCTCTGTTACTGTAGGAGGAAAGCAGACCATATGGGGGAGAAATAGGCCAGGGAGTTTTCCAAACGAGGAAACCAGCCTGCAATCACACAGCTTGTCAGCAGTAGAGATGCGACTCGAACCCAGATCTTCTTACCCCCAAACTTCCATAGTAGGCTGCCTGATTGTGCTTGGGCTGCCCAGATCCAAGTCCCTGTGAGGCTTTATGGGGGTCACCTGGGGACTCTTGGAAGAAGCAAGACCTCGGAAGGGCGGGGTCTTACTGTAATGCCCGGCACAGAGGGCAAGTCCGGGCCTTAGGCTCTCCGCAAAGGCGTCTAAGAGAGTAGATTCTACCTTTTATCTTCCTGCACATTTGTGCTTTCCCCCCCACCCCCAAGAGTTCCTAACTGTTCTGGAAACAAGAAGGTTCCCTGCATAATCCGACCACCCTTACGGGTTCCGTGCTTTCCTTTCCTCTTCCCTCCCGTCCCCCCTCCCCCCGTCTCTTTTGCTGTCCCCTCCCATTCTGGTTTCCATACAACACGAGCTCACAGGGGCCCAACCTTACTTACAATCATAGCAGAGTGGCAATTCCCACATCTGCTTTGTCCGTTTTAAATTGCACCCTAAGTGTTTTTCCACGTGGCTGCATGACAGCATGCTTCCCAGATGCCTGCTGCTGCCCTGTCCTTGCCGCCTCACGTTCCCTTTCCACTCAGCCCCCGGAGGGGAGTTTGCGACGTTCGTCTGATGCTGTGGGCCCTCTGCTTACAGCCTTCCTGGCACCCCAGGGCCTTTGGGGCAAAGGAGAGAGGGAAAAAGCAGCTTGTTGGGCCCCAACGGCTCACGGCCTCTCCCCTAGATCAGTCAGGGTCTTGGCAGGAACAGAATTCACCCTAGGTGGTTCCACTAAAGAGACTCTAATAAGGACTGGCTAGCTTCTAGAGGGGGGTGGGGGCAACAGACAAGGGAGAAGACACAGACAAGCAAGGACAGCCACTGCCCCCCCAGGTCTTGGGGGGAAAGAGGGAGGAAATAGGGTTAGAGGTCCTGTGAGAACAGGTGCTGGGAGAGGAGCCTACTGGAAGCCAGAAGCCAGCCCCCCCAAGAGAAGCCACCACGGGGATCAGGGCAGAAAAGAGTACAGATAGCTTCCAGCACATTCCCAGCCCCCCCCCTTCTCTCTGGCCTTTGGGCTTTTGTGTTTGCCCTGCCCTTGCTGGGCACACCCTAGTGTCCTTCCCGCCTAGCTAACCCCCACGTCTACAGTCTAGTTTCCGCGCTCCTTCTCTGCGGCCCCCCGCCCACGCCTCTGCCCCGGCTCTGTACTGACTTCCTCCAAGGCTGCCGGTCTTTTAAACCTTCAGGCGCTCAGCAAATGGTGATGAGGGGCAGGTGAGTGAAGCGTTAGCCTCGGGTGCAGAAATAAATGCGGGGGAGGAGCATGTGTGCGCACACCAAAAAACCCTCAGTAATCAAGGTATAATATTTAAATGCAACATTAAAAAACAAAACAAAACCGCCACGGACTAGCTGCCTATTCTGTGTGTCCACCGAGGTCGGAATGGTGTTTAAAATTGGTTTTGACCTTGACTCGGGATCAGAGACAAATTGCACATTGTGACCTCCCCGCCCCACCCCCCCTCAAAGGCATCTCTGGTCTGAAATCAAAGCTCGACGAGGTAGGACTCCCCTCACTAAACACGAACGCACCCCGAGATTTTCCAGTCTAGTCTCTGAGAAATGCTGCTCACAACTTTTCAAATTCAAACGTCCGGTTTGAAAAGTTGACACTGCCCTATTGTCCTGTGAAATCTTCTCCAGGACTTTTGCCTCCTCCTGGCTCCTCCCGAGACCTTGCTGGCTTCCTCCCTGTCCATCTTGCCCGTGGGGTGCGGTCCCCCGAGGGCAGGGACCTGGCCTTGCTCCAGCGCATCTTCTAGACTCTGAGAACAGTCCATAATTATCTGTTGAGCGAGCGAACGAGTGGGTGCTGGAACCCAGGGGACCCTGACCCCCACCCTGCAGCAGGCTTCTCTAATGGGTTTTTCTCCTCTTCCCAGCCTGCCCCGGGCTCCAGCCTGGCCCTGCGGCCGTGCGTGACGCCATGCGCCCTCTGCTCCTGTTGTATCTGCTGCCCTGTGTCTCCGGGCTGCCCTTCTACAACGGCTTCTACTACTCCAAGCCCGACGGCTGGAACCTGGGCAACGGCCACGGCGAAGGTGGGCGGCCTCCTGGATCTGGCTCTGGGCTCCACTGGGTGACCGAGACCTCTCCTGGCTCCTGCTGTGATATGCAGGTTCCAGGCCGGGACAGGGGACAGGGCACGGAGCCAGCAGCCCCTTCCCTATCCGGGCCCTTGCAGGGGACCAGGTGCATTTCTAAGATCACTGCAAGGGCTGGTTCAGTTACTCCGTTTGCTAGGCCCTCAGGCTTGAGCGCATTGGAACCGAAAGCACTTGACAATCTCACCTGTGCGGGACACAGGTGCGCTTAAGAATGCTCCCGAAGTTGCCAGTTTTCCAAGATCCAAATTAAATGTGACCTCCCTTGGAGTTCCTCAGTGGAGAGGGGGTTTGAGGTTAGACAGATGAGAGTTTGAATCTCAATTTTGCCACTTACTAGCTACGTGGCTTTGGGCAGGTGACTTTTAAAAATGTATTTTTTTAAATGTTTATTTTTGAGAGAGGTGGGGAGGGGTAGAGAGAGAGGGAGATGCAGAATCCCAAGCAGGCTCCAGGCTCTGAGCTGTCAGCACAGAGCCCGACGGGGGGCTCAAACCCGTGAACTGTGAGATCGTGACCTGAGCCAAAGTCGGACGCTTAACCGACTGAGCCACCCAGGTGCCCCTGGGCAGGTGACTGTTTAGTTAGCATGTGTTGTGCACCTACTATGTGTCAGGCATGCTTCTAGCGCCTTCCATACATGGTCTCATAATCCTCACAAACACCTGACCTATAGGCAAGCTTAACAACCAGCGTAATGAAGGCACCAACCGGGCCAAGCTGATGCCGGCTGCCCTTGCAGCCCCGAAAGCAGATCCTGTGGATTATTTCATTTCATAGATGAGCTAACTGACGCTCACAGAGTTGAGCCAGCTTCCCAGGGCACGCAGATCTTAAGAACCCATGCTGAGATTGGTTTGTGGAAGGACAGAGGGGACAAACACTTCCCAGGCCCTGGTCCTGATGTGAGCCTCCCTCAGGCTCTTGGGGAGAATCCGTTCCCTGGCCCTCCCGCTGTCTGGTGGCTGCTGATGGACCTTGACTTACAGCTGCGTCACCCCGTCCCTGCCTCCATGGTCGCTTCGCCTTCCCGTTCCATCCTCCCATCTCCTCGGCCTCCTTCTAAACAGATACTTGTGGCTGCAGTCCTTAACTTAGTCCCACCTGTAGACTCCACTTTGCTGTAGAAGGTGACCCTCACAGGTTCCAGGAATCAGTGATGGATGGCTTGGGGCATCCATGACTTGACCTCCCACCCTCCTTTGCCTTAGAACTTATTTTTTGTACAAACGCTACTTTAAGGAGATTCAAGGAAACTTACAAACGGAAACTTTCTACCCGTGATCTCACCATTTCCCGTCAGTCTCTGAATACGTGTGAGCAAAATCACAAAGAGCTCCCCCCACCTGAGGGAACCATTACTGCCATTTCAGATGTATCCCTCCAGCCTTTTACATAAGATTAAGAAAACTGTCTTCAACCTCCTGCTATACATGTGATTTGGGAATCTTGCCATCACTTCGTAGAATACAGCTCTTCCCCCCAAGGTCAGTGAGTGGATATACAGCTGCCAAGCTATTTTACCTGGCTGTGTAGTGTTTCTTGTTTTTTTGTGTGTTTTTGGTTCCTGGCCGTGTAGTGTTTAGTCGTACGGATGCATTATGATTCAGCCAAATGTTCTTCTCATGGTCTTCGGGTTACAGCTTCAAACACAGCTTGACCAAAGAGCACTGGGGAACACAAAGGATGTAGCCACGGAATGAGAGTCCTGACTCACGTCTGTTGGGCACGTTCTGTGTGCCAGGTTTCCCACCTCACCTGATTTGGGCCTCACCGCGGCCCGCTGTTGGTACTATTACTACCCCGTTCTACAAATAAGGAAAGTGGTTTGCAGAGTCGGTGGACTTCGCTAGACTAGATCAGATTAGCTTTGTGGAAAGTTGGAGCCGAGATGCAAGGCTGGCTTAGCTGCTTCCGGGCCTGTGGTCTCAAACCTCCGTGCCCGCTGCCTGTCCAGGGTTCTCCAACTTGAGTGACCAGCCAAGTCACTTGGAGAACTGTTAAAACACCGATCACTGGGCCTCCCCGCGCCCCCCCCCCCCCCCCGCCCCGGAGTTTTTGATTCAGGAGGTCTGACCTGGGGCCCAGGAGTTTGCATTTCTAACAAGTTCCCAGGAATGTTGCTGCTGCTGGCTCGGGGACCCCGCTTTGGGAACCACTGCACCAAAGCATCTGGCTTTTGCAGCCTGAGGTCCTCTGCAGGAGCCTCTTATCTCCTGCTTGCCCCAAGCCTACCCCCCTCCCCCACCCTGTGTCCCTCCAGGGGTCTAAGTCCAGGCCCAAGATCAGGAGATAGGCCTCTGTACTGGGTCCCAAGTTAAAGATGAGCCAGCCTCAGCATAAACCTGGTTCTGGGGGGGGGGGGGTTTGTTAGGCTCTGTGTTTATTGGCACCCGTGAGCCCTGAGTATTGTCTCCTGTAGAAGTCCTGGCCTCCTCTCACCTGTGTTGCTAGGTCTTTGGGGAAGAATCATGGATGACAGGTGGACAGACAGCGAAGGACAAGCTGTGCTCTTCCGTGGTCAGCGTGGTAGGGAAGGACACTCAGGGCGATCTGAGTCCCAACCAGCCACCTGATGTGGGGCGCTCTTATCACCTAACTACATCAGCTAGCTTCCTATGCACAAACTTAATGGCTTAAGACAACAGCGGTGGTTTTTCTGTTTTGCTTTGTTGCTTATTCCACGGGTCAGCATTTTGGGCTGGCCGCCATTTCCTCACAGACTGTGCCTGCAGTCGGGGGACAGGTCGGCTGGGGGCTGCGTGGCCTAGGACGGCCTCAGCTGGGAGGGCTCGTCTCTGCTCCACGTGGGGCTCTCCTTCTCCAGCAGGTGAGCCCAGGCTCGTTCTCATGGAGGCTGGCAGGGTTCCGAGAAGGAGCCGAAGCAGCGGGGCCTCCTGGAGCCCAGGCTCAGAACAGTCACCTCTGCCAAGTTCATTTGGTCAAAGCGAGTGGCAAGGCCAGCACGGATTCGAGGGGAAGGGGACGCAGAGCCCCCTCTTGACAGGGGATGCAGAGTCCCAGTGCAGAACGCGTGGATGCAGGGACGGGTGCGGCGTTAGGGCAGTTCTCGCAATGTGTTAATTCCCGGGCCTGGCGGGAGCTGGGGGCGGCCGCTGCAGGGGTACACGTGTGCCCCACGGGTCCCCATCTGCACCCCACTTCTCCCGCAGGCGTCTTCAACGGGGTGAGGCTGGTGGTAGAGACGCCCGAGGAGACCCTGTTCTCCTACCGAGGGGCCAATGTGACCCTGCCGTGCCACTACCACTACGAGCTGGCCCTGCTGTCCCCGAGGCCCGTGCGCATCAAGTGGTGGAAGCTGTCAGAGAACGGGGCCCCGGAGCAGGATGTGCTGGTGGCCATCGGGCTGAGGCACCGCTCCTTCGGAGACTACCGAGGCCGGGTGTGTCTGCGGCAGGACAGGGAGCGCGAAGTGTCGCTGCAGATCGGGGACTTGCGGCCGGAGGACTACGGGCGTTACCGCTGTGAGGTCATTGACGGGCTGGAGGACGAGAGCGGCCTGGTGGAGCTGGAGCTGCGGGGTGAGGCCCTGAGAAACCATCTAGAACTCTGTGCGTTAGACAAGCATGCAGTCCTCAGGACCACCCCTGCTGTTATCATCAGTCTGGTTTTATAGATGAGGAAACAGAGGCACAGGGGCGTCAAGTAACTTCCCTAAGGTCTCACAGCTCATGAATGGCAGCGTAGGACGTCGACCCCAGGCAGTCGGGCTCCAGAACCCTCTACTCCCTCTGGCTCACACCCTCTTCAGAGGAACTGGCCCCACAGCCAATTAGAGACGGAGCTGAGACGCTCCCAAAACCAAAGAGGCTGCCCAGTGCGAGTGACAGGAGTAGTGGGGACTGAACCCACCACTCAGTGGCTGAACCCTCATCCCATCCCAAAGGAGTGCCCCACTCAGGTCCGGAAGCAGAGTCCGTGCAGCCAGGCTTTCTGATTTGACAAGAGAAGTGTATATTTTTACGTGAAATCTCTGGATTTTTATGTAAGGCTCTTCTAAAAAACGAAAACCCCAAACCAAAAAAACCCAACAGTCACAAACCAGTGCTGTCCAAACCAGCCAGGCCCTGTGTGCGGGCTCCAGTGGACAGTCCCGTCTCTGTCCCTAGGACGGGGCTGTGCGTCCTCAGACCTCTCCTACCTGTTAGACGGCTGGGACGGACAGAGAACCGTGTTCAGGCCCCACATCCACCCCCTCCCAGCCTGGCGTCCTGGGTAGACGCCTCATCCCCTGGGAGCTCCCGTCCCCTCCCGCGTGAGATGAGGGATGGGGGTAGCGCCTCCTGTACCTTCTTCTGAGAAGTTGAACATAAAATGTAAGTCAAGGGCTCTTACCATCAGCACCCGCCTCCCTAGCCCACCTGGCGGCCGGAGGGGTCACATTCCTCATCCCCGATGGCGGGGCCGGTGGGGATGGGAGGATGCCAGCACCGGCAGGTGAGAGCCCTCGGCCAGGTCACAGACTGCTCGCCGTGTCCTCACACGGTGGAAGGGGCGAGGGGGCATCATCTCATTCACGAGGATGCCACCCTCATGACCTAAGTGCCTCCTGAGGGTGGCCTCCTGATCCCATCACATCAGGCCTCAGGATTTCAACATATGATCTGGGCGGGGGCGAGGGGGGGGGGACACAATGGAGACCACAGCTCTGGGGTTCCTGCGACAGCCCTGTGGATTAGGTGGCATTCCCGCTCTATACGTGGGGACATTAACTGGCTGATCCGTTCATGAGCTTAACTAGCTACTACGTGTTTTCAGAGTGCCGGGGGCAGCGACCGGGGTCTCCAGCCGGCTGGGCCACCCGTTCCAGCCCCTCTGTCCTCCCTCCCCAGGTGTGGTCTTTCCCTACCAGCACCCCCAGGGCCGCTACCTGCTCAACTTCCGCGAGGCCCAGCGGGCGTGTGAGGAGCAGGACGCGGTGGTGGCCTCCTTCGAGCAGTTATTCCGGGCCTGGGAGGAGGGCCTGGACTGGTGTAACGCGGGCTGGCTGCAGGACGCCTCGGTGCAGTACCCCGTCACGCTGGCCCGGCAGCCCTGCGGTGGCCTGGGCCTGGCGCCCGGGGTGCGCAGCTACGGCCCGCGTCACCGCCGCCTGCACCGCTATGACGTGTTCTGCTTCTCCGCTGCCCTCAAGGGTGAGTGCCAGGCCAGGCACAGGCCAGGGGTGGGAGGGCGGCATCTGGGGGAACGTTAGGACCTCCCTGCCCGCTCTGCCCGCACCTTTGCCTGGAGGTCTGGAGCACCTGCCGACACTGAAGCCACGTCTGGCTGAGTGTTTGAGTGCTTTGGTGCTGTTTCACACCAATCGCTGGTTTCCTCGTTCATCAGACGTATTTTGAGAGCCTACTGCGTGCTAGGGCCCAGCCTAGGCTCTGGGCATCATAGACAAATACAGCATCGTCTGTCCCACAAAGAGGATCGTTTCATGGGAAGATAAAAACAGACATGGATTCACGGTCACTCAGAAGAGTGTCCGGGCACGTAGTAGGTGCTCAGTAAATGACTGAGTGGGCGAGAGACTCCGACTGGTCCAGCCTAGGTGGGGTGCCCACCCAGGGTGCAGTTAAGAGTGGGGTGGAGCACAGACACGACTGGAGGGACTGGAGGGACCCCAGCCCCACGGCAGATGGGATGGGACTCTCAGAGAAGGGGTCAGAACTGGGAAGGTATCCCCTGAATATCCATGGCAGAACCCCCTGGGCTCCTAATTGCTAGGCCTTTGGAGACTGGCATTTCTGCAGCTCCCCCCTCCCCCCCTCTGGCTGCCCCCTGCGCTGCCCCACCCTCACACCCCATTTTCCCACAGGGCAGGTGTACTACCTGGACCACCCTGAGAAGCTGACGCTGGCCGAGGCCAAGGAGGCCTGCCAGGAAGATGGCGCCCAGATTGCCAAGGTGGGCCAGCTCTTTGCCGCCTGGAAGTTCCGTGGTCTGGACCGCTGTGATGCCGGCTGGCTGGCAGATGGCAGCGCCCGCTACCCTGTGGTTCACCCGCGTCCCAACTGCGGGCCCCTGGAGCCTGGCGTCCGAAGCTTCGGCTTCCCAGACCCGCGCAGCCGCAGGTACGGCGTTTACTGCTACCGCCCACGCTAGTCCCCGCGCACCTGCTGTCCGCACGGCCCGCACCCTCCCCTCTCAGGCTCTATTTATTGAGTGGTTCCTTGTTCCTTGCAGGTTGGGGCCATTTTTGTATTGCTTTTATACTTCTCAAATTAAAAACAAATTTTGAAATTGCTGAGTTTTTTTTGTTTGTTTGTTTGTTTGTTTGTGTTTTGGTAAATCCAAGATTCCAAATCCTCCCTTTGCTCTGGCGAGACCTCAAGGCTCTCCCCTCTCCCCAGGAATCCCTCTGCCCCTCTCCTCCAGGACATTGGAGGTTCATGGGCTCACGAGGGCTTTCTGCCATCACTGAATGTAGCCCCTGTCCCTGCCCTAGGGAGGCCGGCACCCAGAGGGGGCAATGACGGTGGTGGCTGCGGCTCCCCTCCCCCTCAGCCTGGGGGCGGGGCAGGGCAGGGCGTGGGGGTGGGGTGGGGGCTGGGCATTGGGCCTTGTGGTCCCCTGCCTGCTCCCACTTGTCGGTGGAGCTGCCGGCTCAGGTCAGCACCCCTGAGGAGGACACGGGTCCCTCGGCTTCTGTGTGGAGTCCCAGGAAAGGGAACGGTTTCCCTCCCCAGTGTTACCTTCTCTCTTCATTCCAAAGAGCCTGCATTCTGTTCTCACTTTTCCCCGTTTGGGGAGCGGCCCTCAAGTGTATGTACTTTCTTGGGATGATGAATGGTGCTGAGACTCGGCCCCTCCCCGTGTCTGCCTCTCAGCCTCATTCGGCCTGGAGGAGCCTCGTTCTGGCTCACCGGCCCGTAGCACAACCTGTGTCGGTGCTGGCCCTGCGGCTGGAGGCCCCGGCCGGCTTTGCCGCCACCTCTACTCCCAGAAGAGAGGGAGGTGCCTCTCAGGGGACAGAGGAGGCTGTGCCCCACCCCAAGGATCTCAGAGACCAGCCCCCTCTGTGTCTCACCCTCTGCTCCCCCTCCCCCAGCCTCAGGAAGCAAGACCCGATGCCCCTGTTCGGGCACACCCCGGGCACTCTCAGTAAGTTACACAGCCTGTTCTTCACGTAGGCCCTTGCTTCTCAAAGTGTGGCCAGGCAGCATCCCTGGGAAATGACTAGAAATGCAAATTTCTCGGCCCCAGACCAGCTGAGTCACAAACCCTCTTGGTTCTGATGTAGTCCCAACTCAAGGTCTGTTGGGGGAATCCATAAGCGATTGAAATCGTTTTCATTGAGGGGCGCCTGGGTGGCTCAGTCGGTTAAGTGGCCGACTTTGGCTCAGGTCATGATCTCACGGTCCGTGGGTTCGAGCCCACCACTATGTCTGAGGTTTTCAAATTTGAGCCTGCATAGATTCTGTGTCACCCTCTCTCTGACCCTCCCCTGTTCATGCTCTGTCTCTCCCTGTCTCAAAAATAAATAAAACGTTAAAAAAAAAAGAAAAGAAAAGAAATCGTTTTCGTTGATATCCTACAGCCTACTTAAGGGCAGGATGCCCAGACCTTTTTGCCGGTGGCCGGCTAACTAGCTAACCACAACTACGTGTAGGCAAAGGTTCACCGTTTCCAGGCTGTCGTCAACTGTTTTCGTTCCCTCTCATAAATCCTGATTTTGCCTCTGCTCTTGACTTACTCTACCCACCAATTCCTGTGTGAGCAGTGTGCCATCAAAGAACCAAACTATGCAAAGTGACCAGGTGTCTCATTAGCTCAAGTGAGTTAATGGTCATGGTCCTTTGACCACGTGCCAGCTTGCAAATCCACACACAGCACCCGTTGGCTTTCTCACACACACACACCGTCCATCAAACGTACAGGCACCCTCACAAAAATAAAGCACAACAGGTGTGACTATTCCAGGCCTTCTGGACAGACAAGATTCACCCAACTCGGGATCATTTGCTCAAAATGCGTCCCAACTGCCTCCGTTCCTTAAGAGCCCCTTTCGGTAGTCCTCAGACCCTGGTTGCCTTCTCTTTAAAAAAAAGAAGGGAAAAGAAAAGAAATAGATCTCTTCCAATGTCTTTATTATTATAATTATCATAATCTCGTTTTCAAAAATATAAATAGGTGCACGGAACTCTGGTGCCTGCACAGTCCCGGGGGTGGGGGAGGGGGGAGAGGGGGTGGGGGGCACTCCCCCTGGGAAGGAAGTGCCCCCCACCCAGCCCTGCCGAGATCGACACCTGCTCTGGTGGCAGACCCGGGTGGGAGGACGCTGGAAGAGGGACCCTGGGAGGGAACCTGGCCCCCACGCAGCGGAAGATCCCTCCATGGCTCTCTCCTGCCCCCTCACCCTCGGCGGAACCCGCCCCCTCTCCCAGGCTTCTCCCTCCTGGACGCAGATGGTGCGGCCCTCCTGGGTCCTCATCCAATACATTCAGCTGCGGTTTGGGCTCCAGTTCTTCGTGCCCCTCCCTCCCTCCCTCCTCCCTAGCTCTCCCTGGAGGTGAAAGAACCAACGATTGCACTGCTCTTGGATAAAGTCAGGAAACAAAAAATAATCTTCTTTATTTAACTTAACCCCTCCCCTTCTCCCCCTGTCCCTGCGCTGGTCCCTGGAAAGGCACAACGGGAGATCGAAGAAATGTCTCTAAACTCAGTCCACGGGTTACAATACGTTTGCTTGGCTTTGGCACTGGGGGGAAAATCAGATGCAGTTTTGGCGATTTGGGAGGGGGTGGGGGGCTGGGTGGGTGCATACACAATGTGGGATTTGTTTTTCTCCTTCTTTAATGGAATTCCTTATATGACAGAAAGCGACAAGAAGAGGACCCCATCCGTGTGGGATGTCAGCCTGGCGAGGCTCCTGGGCTCAGCATCCTGGGCGCGTCCGGGATGCTTTCAGTGGGCAGTGCTGGGGCGGCTCCTCCGGGCGGGCCGTGAGCTCCGCTTCTGTAGTCTGCGCTTGTACGTGGAGGCTGCAGTGAAAGGGAGACGGGAGAATCCTGACCGCTTGGAAGGGAGCTGGGCCGGCCTCACCCCTCCCCGCTCGCCCCTTCTCTGTCGCCTCCCCTCCCCTCCCCGCAGTAAGCATGGGCTCGAGGAGGCAACCTGACCTCCCCGCTCTCTGGTTTTGATATTTTCTTGGCACCAACTTGGGCTAAAGGGGCTCTGAGGTGCTGTCAGAAGGGAAAGCGGGCCACCTGCGCTTTCCTTCATCCTCGCCCGAAAGCGAGCCCTCCCTGAGGGCAGGGGGGGGGAGAGTGTGATTGAGCCCAGGGATGGTGCAGACAGCTGGTGTTCAGGATCCCCAGGCGAGGGCCAGCTGCTGCTGTGCTGCCGGAACAGGAAGGAGGACGGGGGGCAGGATCTAACGCTGTGCCCGACGAGGGTGGAGAGGGGTGATGCTCACGGTCTGTGCAGGTGATCCGAGGCTCCTCCCAGTGCCCGCTGGGCTGGCACCGGATGGTGGGCACATGGCGCTGGACAAAGCCCTCAGTGCACTGGTACCGAACCAGGGAATTGATCTCGTACCGGTCCTTCTTCTGCCCGAAGGTCCTGGCGTGCTCCACCACCGGGGGGTCTCCACAGGCCACTGAGGGGCAAACACCCTTGAGAAAGAGCTCTCAGAGGGACGCATGCCAGTGATGAGCCCGCATGGTCCCCTGTGGCTGCCATGAGACAGCCCAGAGCCCAAGGAAGGGGCACTGAGCCTGGACACCCGGCCACCAGCCCTGGTGGCTGGCAAAGGGGCATTTTCACGCCGTGCCGAGAATCTGGAAACCACTGGCTATAATGTCTGGGGTTCTCAGTGATTTAGACCAGCAGGGTGGGAATAGAAGGAGGGTCTTGAGGGGGCGAGGAAAAGACAACAGGGACGGAGAAAGGTGGGAACGGCGGGGAAAGCCAGGCAGATCTTCTGCGACTTCTTTACGAAAACGGCCGGTATAGGAGGGCACCTGGGTGGCTCAGGTTGTGATCTCACGGTTCGTGAGTTCGAGCCCCGCATCAGGGTCTCTGGTGTCAGCACAGAGCCCGCTTCCGAACCTCTGTCTCCCTCTCTCTCTCTCTCTCAAAAATAACTAAACATTAAAAAGAAAGAAAGAAAGAAAACAGCCAGTATAGGGAAGAGGGACGGAAAGGAGGGGCATGTTCTACCAGCACCTCTAATATCCCCAGACTCTGAGCTGAGGATGGGGGCCTGACAACCAAAGAGAATGGGGCTCCCCACCCATGTGCCATCGTGGGTGACTTTCTTGTGTTGGTGCCCAGGGGACTGTGTGTGTGTGTGTGTGTGTGTGTGTGTGTAGGGGCTGGTCTGTCCTCCAGCCTGTGACCATCACCTGTCCCTGTCAACGGTCCCTAGGAGTGGACCTGCTCTTGTCTTTGGCCCTGGGACACTAGACCCCCCAGGTCGGCGGTGAAGGGCCATGAGCAGCCAGGAGACAGGGGGACTCCCCCCAGGTCCCATGGCAGGAGCCGAAAGTCTTGACTCCAACCAGGCCGGACCCCTCCCAGGTGGTTGCTCACCTGTGCCCTTTTTACACGTGAAGGGCAGGTAGTAATTGCAGGGAACGTCATTCCACTCTCCCTTCTCGTGCCAGATCATCACCACGCAGTCTTCTCCGCTGACGAAGAAGTTGTCCGGCTGGTTGGGGCGCCAGTTCTCAAATTGCTGCCGGGGGTGGGGTGGAGGGGGGCAGGGGTGAGGATAAGGCAGGAGCTTGACGCCGCCTTCTTCTCAGTCCCTCACCATGAGCCCATGCCGCTCCCCCTCCGGCAGGGGCTGGTCTCACTGCTGCCTCGCTTAGGTAGGATTGGGCGGTAGAGACATGGCTCTGTGGCCGTTCACCTCTTCCAGGGAGCCTTCCCTGATGTCCTCGGCTGACCTGCAGCGCTGACTACGTGTACTGTCTACTTGGCATCTATATTGCTTTCCGTCTGCCCGCCTCCTCGGGCAGACTCGAGTCCCTGCGGGCAAGGGAGCCCTCTAAAGCTTCCACGTGGCCCTTCTGGTGGCGTGCCTTCATTCCATCATTGCCCTCCTCGTCCCCCTCTTCCCAGGTCGGTGTTCACTCGACTTGCCCGGCCCTGGGCCAGAGGCAGAGATGAACCACACACGGTCCCTGCCCCCAGGGCTTCCGGCCCAGCAGCTGTTCAGTGAGTGTATGTGGTCTGACCATGTCCCTCTCTGGGGGTCTCTGCTCCCTCCCCTCCTCTGGGCCACCAACTCTTCCCGGGGCTCACCAAGGAGTGTCCGTCTGACCAGCGGAAGTCCCCTTCGATGGTCCTGTCGTTCAGGCCGATCCACTGGTAGTCTTGGGCGTTGTCTAGAGAGAGGTGTGGGTGTTGGGCACGGCGCTGGACACCCTGAGGGTGTCTGAGAAACCGAGGCAGAGAGGATGGAGGGGTGGCAGGGGGTAGGCGGGCTCCTGGGAACACGTCACCTACTTCTAAGGCCCTGACAAGGCTCTCAGCACATGCACGTCCGGAGTGCACTTCGGCCACCACCCAAGCTGGTGAAGACTGGTGACAGCCACGGGCTTAGTCTGGCACTGACCGTGGCACGTGGTGGGCTTCCGGTGCGGGCCTGGTTGCGGAAACACCCTTCCGCCCCTCCCTGCACCGCCCCCCTGCCTCCCACCCCTGCGGCCTCTCTGGGTCCAAGTCTGCTGACGTCTGGCGGGTGAGGCCCCGCCGCACTCACTGTTGACAAACTCCTGCTCCTCCGGGGTGACAATGCTGCTCAGGTGTGACTGCTGTGCCCGACACCGGCTCTCCGCATCCACCCAGCTCTCGCGGTCGGGGAAGTAGCGGTAACAGTGGCCCTGGAACTTGGTCCAGCCCTCCTCACACAGCTCTTGGTCTGCAACACAGGTCGGGGGCTTGAAGAGAGAGGCCCCGGGGCCGACTGGGCGTGCCCAGTGCCGCCAGTCTTTCGCCAGATTCCTACATCCACCCGGCCTTCAGTGTCCGTCCTTGAAGGGAGAGGCCCATACGGATGAGGTTGAAGTTGGAAGCCAGGAAGGCCTGGCCCCGGAGCCCCAGAGCCTCTGAGCACATCTCCACCCTTTCTCTCTCTGATGTCGCCTTCTGCCCCCACCCCACCCCAGAGCTTTTCTGCTCTGCAGGGCTGGAGAAAAGAGGTGGCGAGGTGGGAGGTGTTGAGGTTGAGGCCCAACATGGGTCAGAGGCTCCCAGGAGCCCCGGGGAGGGAAGCAGGGAGCTATAGGGAGTGTGTGAGGGAGGCAGGGAGCTGCAGGCAGCGCCGGGGGCGTGAAACGGCACCTCGGGTGGGGACAGAGGGACAGAAGTAAGTCTGCTTTGGGTTTAAAGATGACCCAAAGCTCTAAGTCTGTCTATCTGAGCTGCGCCCAGGATATCTGCCTCTTTCTCAGAGGAGGAGGTAGCCAACCCGGGGTCCTTGACCCAGGGGCCCCGGCTTTTTATTTAATTTCTGGAGAGCAGGTGAAAAGAGGGAGGAGCTTCTCTCCTCACGAACCTATGTGGGTAATGGGTTCGGAGTTCAGGGGAAGGGACTGGTTTAGAGATCTTGGAGCAGGCTGAGGGGACGGACGGAGGCAGGGGCAGGAGCCGGCTCTTGGGAGTGCGTCTCCCCATCTCTGCCCCCAGCGACATCTCACTGGTAGCCGGAAATTGGTCCTGGCAGGAGTGTTATAAACCTGGGAGATCGGCAGGCGCTATGCGTCAGGGCTCCTGCTTCCTCTTCAGGAGCCAGTTGCTAAACAGCAGACAGCACACCAGCAGACAGAGGGAATTCTAAGACCCCCTCCTCCTCCTCCTCCTGGGGGTGGGGAGGGCTGCTGCTCAGGCCTGGGGGCCAAGTGCAGGGCCAGGAACCCCTCAAGCTGAATGGAGCCTCCTTTACTGGGTGCTACCGACAGGCTGGCTGACCCAGGATGGGGGGGACCGGGACCTGAGGGCAAGGAGGCTTAGGCTGAGGGGCGGGTGCTTGGCAGGACTGAAAGACAGACACGCAGGGGAAGGCAGACAGAGAGGACACGCAGAGGCCAGCAGCCTGAGGAGAAGAGGTCAAGCAGCAGGAGGGCTGGGGGGAAGGTCACCGGTCCCCTGCAGCCAATTGCTCCTCCACGGAGCGAGGCCAAGGTCTGGAAAGAAGGTGCCTGCAAAGAGGTAGCTCGGCGTCCGGGGGAGACCAGAGACCTCATTCCAGGGCTGGAAGGCCTGAGGGCCGAGCTGAGCAGGCAAACCCGGAGGCCACAGCTGCTCTGGGAGGGTGCGGGGCATGCAGGATGGTGGCTCTGGGGAGACACTGGCCGAACTGCAGGGAGCCCGGAAGGAGCAGCAGGGCCAGGAGCCGAGCCATGAAACACCCGCGGGACTGAACCGGGAGAAGAGACGGAGCCTGGCTTGGCTTAGCTGGGCGACCCGGCACCGTCTCTGTGCCCCGCCAGAGTGCAGAGCCCCGTGGAGACCCTGCCTCCAGTCTGGCAGAGCACCTCCTTTCCTGGTCTGGCATCTAAGAGCTGTTGTCCGTGAGGACGCGCCAGATGCTTGTCCTCTGCGCAAATATTTTGATATCCTGGGGAGAGAAGCCTTATGACTCTCCCCTCCCTCCCAGCCCCCGGCCAAGACCCCATGCACCAGTTTCCTGGGGCGGAGGTGGAGAGTGGGAGGCGGCAGGGAAAGAAGAGGGTCCGGGCCTTTTCTTCCAGAAGCCTTGAGTTCCTCCACCGGCCCGTAACCTTAGCGGTGCCTCCGAGGAACATGCAATCCGAAACTCCTCCCCACCCTGCTTAGGACCCAAGGGAGATTGCCCAGGAGTTTCATCTGCTTTCTGGAAGTTTCTGGGACGTTTAGCTTGAGGGGTCATAGAAAATGGTTTTGGACCCCGGCACGCTTCTAGTTCTGTGGGGGTTACTGCAACTAGTAACTACAAGCCCCATCTCCCCCTTTCTGAGTGGGGATGGCCCTGAGATCCTGGAGGGCAGGGGGCAGACCAGGAGCACCAGAGGCGAGACAGCCGAGGGCTCCAGCCGGCCCTGGGAAGTTCCGGGCACACAGCTCCCCTGGCAGAGCCCGGCCCAGGTGCAGGAGCAGGGGGTTGGCAAGGCCCAGGAGGGGGAAACTCAGCCCCTGCCCCTTGCAGTGAGGCTCTGTCTTCTCTGGCCAGCCTTTTGCCTTGCGGGGGGCGGGGGGGGGGAAGGAAGCATGGGCCGGAGTGGCACTGACTGACATGGCAGCTGTCATGGTGGTGGTGGCAAGGTGACGGGCAGCAGTCCCTGCTCAAGCATGACTTGAGCCTGCTGCTGACACGGGAGCTCTCAGGCAGACAGAACACAGCTCTTGCCACAGAAGAGAGAGGCGGCGTGGCCAGTGTGGCATGGTGGCTCCCGAGGCCACAGAGGGGCCGTGGAGGTCCCAAGGGCAATAGAGCGGGCAGACGCATGCTCGACTGCTGGAAGATCTTTGGTGTCATTTGGAGCGAGAACCAATTAATTACTTCCACCCATAGCTTCCTTCAAGACAAGGGCACGGGATCAGCTCTGTCCTCTTAGTCTGATGCATGCACCGACCTTGATGCCGTCTCAGCAGGTCTGGAAGCCCTGAAGAAGGTTAGTGTTTTAAAGGTCCCCCAGAGCCCCACCTTCCAAAGTGCAGGCTGGCCCGGCCTGCGTGTCTCTCCTGCGGTCAGATCAGCCAATGCCCCGGAGGAGGGTTGCCACAAGGAACAGCAGGAAGAGTGGGAGTGAGTGAGGCAGGCTTCTCGGTCGTGGCCCCTGAAATGGCTGTCTGGAGGGACCTTGGGGGCCCCCAGCCAGGGCCCAGAGCCTGTGGTTAGAAGGGAAGGGTGAAGGAGAAGGAGGGGGTGCAGCAGTTAGTAACATTAGCTGAAGCCGAGACGGCCGTACCAATCTCACACAGGTCCCCTCGGTAGCTGGGAAGGCATAAGCATGTGAAAGAGTCGATGGCGTCCACGCAGGTGGCTCCATTCAGACAAGGGCTTGAGAGGCACTCATCAATGTCTGCAAGAAACCAAGGGCCACCATTAGGACTCCTGCCAGCAACTCCAGCTTTGAAAGCATTGTAGGTTCTTTACGGGTGGCCAGCCCTGCTGCTCTCCAGAGCCCTGGGAGGGGTGGCTGGATTTCCTAAGAACTGTTGCTGCTGCTGCTGCTGCTGCCGCCATATTGGAGCGCTGAGCCAAAGATCCAACAAGGGTTTTCCTGGATGTGTGTGATTCTCGACGGGCAAGCTGGGAGCACCGCAGCCAGGTTTCCCCGTGGTGAGGAGATCTGGTGCTTCTGAAGGCAAACACCCATTGCACGGCTCCTCCAAGATGCCTTCTCTGGTGACTATTTCAAGAGGCCTCGGGGTCTGAACTGGCTCTGAACATGGTGGTGAGCGAGGACCCTGGAGGTCAAGTTGTTGAAGTCTGGTTAGAACTCTTTTCTTTTCCTATCTTCTCTGTAGTTATGAACCAAGGCAAGAGGGCAAGGCCATGCATGGAGTACGAGGACAAAAAGCCAGAAGTGGTCTGCAGGGTACTGAGCCAGGAGAGAACGGCACCATGGGATATGCTCATGAGACTCCTTCAGTTTTGGGGGGTTGCAGATACCATCGTTGTCTTCAGTAAATCAGATTCTAGAGTATCTAACAAAGATGAAGCCAGCATCATTCTCTTCACGGGAGGAAGAGAAACCAGCCCAACATTTTCCCATGTTCCTTCCAGCTTAGGGCCTTAGAACGTGGACACCTCCAGTGAGTCACAGTTTCTAGAGAGGCTTCATTCTGGCCAGTGGGAAACCAGTGTTTGAAGCTGGGGAGCCACTGGGGCACCTGCGTGGCTCAGTGGGTTGACCATGTGACTCTTGATTTCAGCTTGGGTCGTGATCCTGGGGTCGTGGGATCGAGCCCCGCATTGGGATCTATGCTGAACATGGAACCTGCTTGAGATTCTCTCTTTCTCTCTCCCCCCCCCTCTCTCTCCCCCTCTGCCCCTCTCCCCTGCAATCTCGAATTCAAATAAATAAATAAATAAATAAATAAATAAATAAATAAATAAATAAAGTTGGTGAGCCACTTCGTAAGTGGCCACCCATCACCCTGAGGTACGGCAGGCTTATTCCTCCCAGGCACACTCTTCCTCCCTTCTGTTCTTCGGGCCCAAGATGTTCTTTCTGATCCAACCTCTTTGTGGGACTTGAGCTGTTAAGTCATTGGTCTTCGCCTCAAATTTTCATCCAGTAGCCAAGGTGAGAACTGGATCTCCTAATCCAGTTTTTCCGTGTCTTTCTGAGAAGCCAGAGACCTGGGGATCTTTTACTCTCTTCGTATTTATATCATAAAGGCCGCTGCTGGTTTTTTTCTGGGGTGCTTCCCCTGGGAACTTGCTAAAAGGTCTTATGAAGCTCTTCTTCCCAGGGGGTCAATAAGATGCTTCAATGAATGGGTGCCACTGGCTCATGGGGCCTCACGATATATGGCAAAGCCTCAGTGTGTGCAGCTGTGTTTGTAGCACCTTCAGGACCCTACATATCCACGGGTGGCGTCCACGTGAGCAGCGTCTTGCGCATGTTCCAGGATTAGTTCTCGCCTCTCATAGCAGCAGCCTAGACCTCAGAGTCAGTCCCCTCCTAAGAAGTCAAGAACACTTTCTTGTGGATCCTTTTTGCTAGCTGGTGCACAGTAGACGTCTTCAGGATCAGAGTTGGGTTTGTGCAGTGGGTGGCCGGTTCCCACGCACTCAAGTCCTCAGGAGTCTCTCTCTTCCCACGGAGTTCTTACCTTCATCTCGGGGAGTGCACACCACGGACTAGAAACCAACAGTTCCAAGGTTGGAACTGTTCCAAGCGAAACCAAAATGCATGGAGGAACTGACTGGAGTCCCAGCATGCACTTGGATTCCCAGCATGCACCAGGATTCCCAGCAGCAGCAGTAGCAGCAATAGGTCAGGCCGGTGGGCTGGGCGGAAGCTGGGGCTGCTCTCCGGCTCCAGGAGAGCCCCTGTTCTCTTTTGTCCACTAAGCGTCATTATGGGTCACAGGAAGCACCTGGGCGAGGGGGGATTAAGCAAATGTAGGCGCTAAAGCAGTTCTACAGAGCAGGGGACAGGAGTGGCCTGTGGGAGAAGAGCCAGACATCGGCCCTGGGGCCTCTGGCCAACCGTGGGGGAGGGGCAGGAAGTCAGGCCAAGTGGCTCCCTTCACATCATTGGCCCCCAGGTGGCCTGAGGCCCCGGGGGGTGGGGGTGGGGGGTCGGCAGTGTCCTTTTCCTCCTGGCTTTGGCACACAATCTGAGCAGGGTGAGAGACCGCAACTCGGGGAACCAGTTCCTGGGTTCAGAAGCTGTGTTGTGCAGGGCCCGGGGTTCACCAATGAGAAGACCAGAGAGCCCGTGGGTGCCAGCTGGGCAGTTTAGAGCGGGGGGGCCTTCAGCCGGAGGAAGAGGGCTGAGCGTCCCCTGTGGGGCTTTCCCGGGAGCCCCGCAGGCCTGTCCTGCCCCATCTCCTCTCCCTCTGGCTGGAAGAGCCACCGCGGCCTGGCAGTGCCCACCTCTTTCTGTGAAGGGCAGTTGGGACATTGCTCATCTTCTGGAACCGCAAGAGGAGTTGAGCTGGGCTGAGCACAGAATGGGGGACCCCAGACAGGGTGACAGAGGGCGGGGGACGGAAGGGCTTTGGGCAACGGGCAGACCGCATGAAGGAAGAGAGGAAAGAGAAGGAACCGGTCTTTCACAATCTTCCCTGAGCCAGATGCTAAGTGTCCCCCACACGTGACCCTCCCAGGAGCCCTATGGGGCACAGGTGTCACATGTCACAGTACAGGTAGGGGAACATGAGAAGTGGCCTGCCCACGTAGGTAAGCCAGGGGGACAGACTGGAAGAGGTGGAAGAATCCGACACTGAGGCTGGAAGTTGGGCCTCTGTCCCCTGGGGAGGGAGAGGGACACTGAAGTCTTGGATCTCAGCGCCTCGTTACCATTTCTGCTGCACCGGCCAAGGGCTCTCCTGTCATCTCTGAGCAGGAACCCTGGGGAGTGTCAGAACTGAGTCCTCTCCCTACTACTATCACCAAAAGGGATGATTTGTTCCGGAACCAGGCCCTCTAGAGATACCTCCAACTTAGGGGAGAAAATAACAGAGAATCCCCCGGTAAAGGCAAGGGGAATAAAGATATTTCCAAGTGATCACTTTGGCATCTGAATTGGAGACCTCAGGCCTCCATGCTGAATGGGTCTTGTCTGGTTTTTGCTCCTGTCAGAGCCTAAGGCCCTCCAAGGGAGAGGGACTTTATTTGGCTCATAGAAAAGGCTGAGTGACAGCAGGTATTTTTACTCAGGTGATACCCAACTGAAGGGGTTGCCAATCATAAAGACTGTGATATGAATGGTAACCCTCAAGTTGTTCAGTGTACAACCTGTGCAGCTATATGTGGTGATCCTGGACATAACTTTCCTGGACAAAGATGGGAGAAAATCCCCTCAAGAAGCACAGAGACCATTTCTTAACCCAGTGGGATGTTCTGCACCCTGCAAAGACCTAGGATCAATCAGATGGACAGACCCAAGTAAATACATTCGCTTTCTGGTCTATCACAATTGATAGGAGGGTTGCAAGAACATATTTGTCAGTTCCAATTTGCTTTTAACATAAACAGGATAGGGGATGCCTGGGTGGCTCAGTCAGTTAAGCGTCGGATTCTTGGTTTCAGCTAAGGTCACGTTCTCATGGTCCGTGAGTTCGAGCCCCGCATTGGGGTCTGTGCTGACAGTGCAGGGCCTGCTTGGGATTCTCTCTCCCCCCTCTCTGCCCCTTCCATTTGCTCTCTCCCACACAATAAATTTTAAAAACTTAGAAAAAAAAACCATAACGAGACGCTTGGGTGGCTCAGTCAATCTTGGTTTTGGCTCAGGTCATGATCTCACAGTTTGTGGGTTCAAGCCCCATGCTGGGCTCTGTAATGACAGTGTGAAGCTTGCTTGGGATTTTCTCTCTCTCCTTGTCTCTCTGTCTCTTTCCTGCTCCTACTCTCTCTCTCTCTCAAAAATAAACAAACTTAAAAAAATAAACATCACTAAACAGTATGCTATAATTGTACAATCAAGTCTTATATTTCTAAAGGTTGATCTTGAATGTAACTTTAATATCCTGCTTCTTAAATTCAATTATAGTTGACCTTTGAACAACATGTTTGTGTGTACGTCCACTTACATGCAGATTTTTTACAGTACAGTACTGTAAATGTATTTTCTCTTCCTTATAATTTTCCTTTTTTTAAATTAAGTTCTATGCCCCACGTGGGGCTTAAACTCATGACCCCAAGCTCAGGAGTCACACACTCTACTGACTGAGGCAACTAGGTGCCCGCCCCCCCATGATGTTCTTTCCTCTAGCTTATTTTATTATAAGAATACAATACATAGAAGCACCTGGGTGGCTCGGTCGATTGAGCGTCTGACTTCAGCTCAGGTTGTGATCTCACAGCCTGTGAGTTCCAGCCCCGCATTGGGCTCACTGCTGTCAGCACAAAGCCTGCTTCGGATCCTCTCTCCCTCTCTCTCTCTGCCCTTCCCTGCTCATGCTCTCTCTCTCTCAAAAATAAATAAAACATAAAAAAAAAAGAGTTCCATATAATACACAGAACATACAAAATAAGTATTAATCGATTGTTTATGTTATCACGAAGGCTTCTGGTCCACAGTAGGCTATTAGTAGTTGGGGGGGGGGTCAGAATTTATACGCAGATTGTCGACCATATGGGGGCTGCACCCCCAACCCCCAGTGCTATTCAAGGGCCAACCTTAATTCCCTGTTAAAACCTGCCCGTAGACTTTTTAGTTACGTCAAGTCATGAAGGTGTGATTCGTGTTTTCACTTGTAACCTTGTATTTTCACTTGCTTTGAAAGCATTTTCCCCACCCAGGGCTAAGATTTCGCTGAACTTCAAACATTTCTGCTCTAGGGGAAGAGACCGTGTCAGATCATAGATCGGAGTCTCAAGCCTACAAAACGGAGAATGGTGGTTAAGACCGAAAAGAGGCTGATTAAATTTTAAGTTCACGCCCTTCCAACCCCAGAGTTTAGAGAAATCCACCCGGCACCGGGGATGGCCGGGAAATTGGACGTGAGGTAGCATGTTCCCACCTTGGGTGTACACGTAGTTACACCCTGTAGTTAACACGTCTTTAAAAAGGATTTTTAAAAAATACCAATGCCAGAGACCCTCTTCAGACCAATGATCGCATCAGAGTAGCTCCAGGTGGGGCCCAGGTGCAGTGACTTTAAAAAAGCATCCAGGTGATTCCAAGGAGCAACAGGGTTTAAAACCTCCGAGCCAGAAAGCTCAGCAAATGTCAGCAACATAGGTGGGGCGGATGCTGCTGCCTTTTTTTTTTTTTTAAAGTTTATTTACTTATTTTGAGAGAAAGAGAGAGTGTGATCAGGGGAAGAGGCAGAGAGAGAGGGAGAGAGAAAAATCCCAAGCAGGCTCTGCATTCAGCGCACAGCTTGACACAGGGTTCGATCTCACAAACCATGAGATCGTGACCTGAACCGAAGTCAAGAGTCGGACGCTTAACCGGCTGAGTCACCCAGGTGGCCCCGCTGCTGCTTTTTAAGTGGATGGGAGTGGCATAGCCCTGCTTCTAATCGCTAAAGAATCTGAATAGTCATCAAGAGTACAGATGAATAATTTGTCAAGAACTTGTCTACGGCATGTTGACGAAACAAGCTGATGGCAACTGTCAAATACTTTCTTTTAAGGACGAAACACAGCCTCCAACCTCACTTATTAGGTGAAAGATGACCCTGAGTATTCAAACACTGCCACAGGAATAATGCTATAGCTTGCATTATTCCAGCACCTGGAGAACACTGACCTATAGTCTTTCAACAGCTTGTGTTTCCCAGTCCCAGCACAGGACAACAGTGGGTCACCTGTGGAGATTAGCATGCTCCTCCGGCCTTTCGGAAGCATCCTCGACACCTGCTCTTTGGGATGATAAAGCTTTCCCTAACCAGCAGAGTAAGAGATGGGGAAGCAGAAGTAATTTTTATTAATACTTTTTTGGGCCAGATGCTGTACTCAGGTATTCCTTATTCCTCAGTTTCTCAGCACTGACCGCACAGTGGAGTCACCTGGGTGGTCTTAACCCCCGCCCGTGCCAGATCTCACCGTTCCTGAGTTCAAGCCCTGCGTCGGGCTCTGCGCTGACAGGGAGAAGCCTACTTGGGATTCTCTCTCCTTCTTTCTCTGCCCCTCCCCCCACCTAAACATTAAAAACAACAAATAAAAGAAAACAACCCAGTGCCAAGGTCACAGGACCATTTCAATCAGAATCTGTGGGTGTGGGACCCCAGGCCTCAGAATTTTCTAAAGCTGAGAACCACTACCTTTGATTGACCCTATTACAAACAAGGTACTAAGGGCTTGGCTGTGGGTTTCTCACTGGCCAAGCCCCACTTCTAAAACCTCTCTCCATTCTGGTCGCCCTGAAGTTCATCTTCCGGCTCTTTAAGACCGGCAACTGATTATTATGTTCAAGAGGGAGCTTCCTACTTGGCTGAGCGTGTTAAACAAGTGAATGAAGACCCCTGTTCTGCATTTGACTCACTCAAAGGGGTGAGGGAAATTACTTGACCGCTCTGTGCTTCCGTTTCGAAGGGGGATAACTGCCAAGCTACCCACAGAGCTGTCTGGGAGGAAGTCGTGGGGAAGAAAGCCCTTTGGAAATACACCCGGTCAGAGAAGGGCTGTCCTTCCAGCAGATCAATTAGGGTCGATTGCCACCTACTTCTCATTTCATGAGCCCTGCTGTGACTTCTGATCCCAGTGTCCCGTTTTTGCTTAGGGAAGGAGTTGCTGAGGATGGAGGGAGGTGTCAGAAGACACGAAAAGAGGGCGAGGGCGTTCTGGTCCTGGCGACTGTCCAGGAAGTGCTGCTGGGCTCCGAGTCTGCTCCTCTCCGACTCAGGCTGAGCTCCCTTAACACCTCACTCAAGACAGGCGGCCCTGCTGTCCTCCCCCCCCCCCCCCCCGCACACCCGGAGGGAGGAAGTGCTTGCACACCAGACATGATGTCCGCCAGGGTTGCCACTCACAGGACAGACAGAGCCATTCCCACTGCTGACCGAGGAGTCAGAGCCCCACTGGCTGGAAAGCACACACACAGGGCCTCCCCAGGGTTCCTGCAGGGGCAGCCTCTCTCAGGACAGAGGCAGTGCCCTGCCCTCCCATCGAGGTGGATGACGAGGGACGTGACTCTAGCCCCTGAGGTGACTGTGGCCCTGTGACATACTGCCTCCTAGGTGGCAGGGCCAGGACTGTCCTAGGAGAGTCCACCCCTCTGGCCACAGAGGCCCCCAGTGCTCTTAGTCACGGCCTTGACACTTGGCCAGAGGCTGACCCAGGTGGAGAAAAGAGTGAATTCATAGTCAACCTAGTGCCTGTTTATACAGAATATTTCCTGTGTATGCTGTGTATATACAGCATATTTGTATTACATGAGCATATATTAGGAGGTATTTACATATATGTCAATATATACAAACACAGAAATCTTTCCTTGTGCACGATGTAATGGCTACCGGAGGATAGGTGCCCAGCCCTATTTGTCTAGTAGTATTTGCTTCCCCCCCAGGACTCATGGCTCTGATTTTGCACTTGTCCTAGGAAAGACCCTGGGACAGAGGCTGGGGTGAGGGCGTGGGGGCAGTGCGGAGACCCAACCCAAGAGAATGAGCTTGGAGGTAACTGGGCATCTCTTCCCTTCCGGGTGGCGATCTGACAAGATGAAGTGTTCGCATGGCCACAGACCTCCAAGTGTTCAGGGAACACGGGTAGATTCTCATCATCTCGTTCGGGGCGCCACCTCCAGTCAGAGGACTCCCCAGGCTCCTCACCTGTCCCACAAGCTGCTTCACCCATGGCTAAGGACAGAGGGCCCCAGGGTGGTGGGTGCCCAGGGGCAGGGGGCTGCCAGGTCACGGCCGAATTGCCACCGTGAACCCTGGAGCTGGGGGTGACAAGTAAGTACTGCCTGCCGTTTCCCTCAGGGCAAGAAGGGGACCCGAACCCCACCCAGGGTCAGGCACGGAGGGGTCTGCAGCGCTTTCCCAGAGAGGGTGGCTCGGCCCGATGCAAGACAGCCCTCTCGGAGGCATGACCTGCTCTTTCCCGTCTACATCCTCGCTCCACACTTCTCAGAAGTGATGTTTTCCCTTCAAAATTCAAGCATATGTTGTGTTTGACTCATAAAACAATCTTTGGCTTGGGGCGCCTGGGTGGCTCAGTCAGTTAAGCATCCGACTTTGGCTCAGGTCATGATCTCACGGTCCATGAGTTCGAGCCTCGTGTCGGGCTCTGAGCTGACAGCTGGGAGCCTGGAGCCTGCTTCGGATTCTGTGTCTCCCTCTCTCTCTGCTTCTCCCCCGCTCATGCTCTGTCTGTCTCTCTCTCAAAATAAACATTAAAGAAATTTAAAAACAATCTTTGGCTTAACAAAAAGATGAACTACCTTTTAGTTTAACCACTTGAACTTTATCTCCTAAACTCCACGTAGAGTAGAATGTTTACCCTGTGGCTTCTACACTGACGCGTCACTGCATACCTCTCCTCTCCGGTCTGAGAAGCCCGAGCCTCCGCTGGCCTCGGTTGCCTCCTCTGACCTGTGGCCCCTTCTAGGGACGAAGGAGTCGCCCTCCTGCCCCTGCCTGCACCCCCACGGCCGATGAGGGTCTTACCTATGTTGCAGTTCTTGCCGGTGGGGCCAGGGGGGTACAGGCATGTGATGTGTCCCTCTGTCTCCTGGCAGATTGCACTGCCACAGGGCTCCTTGGCACAGGACCTGGCAGGGGCTGCGGCTCTCAGGGAGGCGCTGAGCGTCAAGAACACAGCGGCCTGGGGTTGTGACCTCAAGGTCGGGGCACAAGGACCCCTGAAGCCCACAAGGCTGCTTTGGGTCAGCATGTTTTTGCAGTCTCTGTCCTTCTTGGGCACCTAGCCCTAGCATCCTGGGGGAGGGGGTGGGGCTCTTTGACCGGGAAAGGTCTCTCGGCCCAGAGGGAGGGGCAAGGGATCCCAAGGCAAAAAGCAGGGGAAAATCATCGGCTTCCAGTGCCTGGTGCTTGGGCTGCGTCGAGGTGAGACCATCACCATTGTACAGAGAAGTCGCCTGTACTGGGGTGGGGACTAAATGACACTTTAGGACAGCCAAGATGACACTTCATACTTTCCTAAATTGTGCAGGTCTTATCCCTACACGAAATAAATATCTGGGCATAGATGTCATCAGATTCGTTCTCTCCTCTCACGAAGAAAGAGAAACTCCACGGGGAAGGGGCGTGAGTAGAATTTCTAGCATCGTGTAAACAGTCATCCTCCTCTCTCCCTCTGCCAAGTACAGATAGTTGAATTCACATATCAATGTTCTTGTGATGTAACGCCACTGTAACAGTAACAACCACTAATCACTAAGTGTGTGCCATGTGAGAAGCAGGACGCTAAGTGCTTGCTCGGTATATATTTATATCCTGTTTAATAGTCCCTGGTACTATTCCCATTTTACAGGGGAGGCTCAGAGAGGTTAAGAAACTTACCTGAGACTGCACAGCTAATCTGTAGTGAAGCTTGAATTTACACTGCCTCCTACTATGCTACAGCCTGAACTCCCCGAACACATTTAAGGAAAAAAAGAAATCCCAACAATACCTGCAACGGTTACCGTGGATTCATCTGTCCCTCCTGGAGGAGTTGGGATGGAAGCATCTGTGGGGAAGGTGGCTGTTTCGGCTGTTTGGGTCTCTTCTCCTGAGTGCAAGGGGCTTGAGGACTCGATTTCTAGGTGTGCCTCTGCAGGGCGCTGCGTCTGCTGGGTCCATTCAGACTCTGGCACGCTGGTGCTGATGACCACGTCCAGCCCTGACGTGTGACCAGACAGGTCTCCGCCGATTTCAGTCCTGTCTCCAGAAGCCATCGGAGTGGCTGAAGCCCAGCCCGATGCCTCTGTGCCCACATCGTGGGTGGTGGTTGGCTCCTCCCGCGCTTCCGGGGTGGCCGAGCCCTCCCCGGGGCCTTCTGGAAAGGCTGAGGTGCTGCCGCTCACCGCCAGGCCTGAGCCTCCCTCCACATCAGCGTCGGGGAAGGTGGAGGTGGCTTCACTCACATCAGGGGACCCGGAAGCCCCTCCGCTCGCCTCAGGGGCAGCAGACGCCCCCGCTCCAGCCTCAGGAAAGGCAGGTGTCTCGCTGCTGGATTCCGGGACCGATCCTACCCCAGACCCGGGGAACGTGGGGGTGGCTCCACTAATTTCCCCAGACGCAGAGGCTTCTCCACTGGACTCGAAAAGCCGGGGTGTGTGTGTCACAGGGGGTCTTTGTGCAAGTTCCTGGGACACCGTTGGTTCAGTGACACCCTCCACGAACTCAGAAGCGATTAAAGTGACTTCTGGAAGTCCTGAGGCCTCTCCACTGGTGCCCGTGGCCGCAGAAGATTCGCCACTAACATCCACAGTGCCAGAAAAGTCCCCACTAAAATACGGAGTACTTGATGGCTCCCCACTGGGCTCCACCAGCCCGGACTGCGGCCCGCTCAGGTCCAAAAATCCCGAATGGTCTCCAGACACGTCTGGTGCTCCAGAATGGGCACCACTGAGTTCCACAATGCCCGAAGGCCCTTCTCCTGCTTCTTGGGCTGTTGGGGCCTGGGTTACAGATTCCACCAAAGTCCTGTCTACAAGAGACACAGTGGGGAAACCAGAAGCAAGTCCACTGCCGTCATATGCTCCTGAGGGCAGGCTGCTCCCGATCTCTGCCCCGGAGGATTCTCCACTGACCTCAGCTACTGCACTTGGCAGGCCACTGAATTCTGGAGGCGGGGAGGTAAACCCGCCGGAGTCAACTGCTCCAGAAGACTGTCCACTGACATCCACGATCCCAGATGTGCCTGACAGACCTGCCTCCCCTGAAGGGAGTCCACTGAGTTCCACAGACCCCAAGCCTTCTTCTTCTTTAAATGTAGTTGGGGTCACTTCGACCAAACTGGTGTCCACAAATGTAATGCCAGAAGATGCACCGCTGCCACTCACGGCACTGGGAACCAGGTCAGGGATTCCAGAGGTCGCGCCGCTGACACCAGGGACCCCAGATGTTTCCCCACTCAGGTCGGTTATGCCAAATGGTTGACCACTGCCAGAAAGAACTCCAGAAGCTTCTCCACTGACATCCGGTTGGCCGGAGACCAGTCCACTGAGCTCAGTCACTGCAGATGTTTCCCCAGAAAACCCTGATGCCTGCCCACTGACTTCAAAAAGCCCAGATGTTCCCCCGCTGATGTCAGGAAATCCTGATGGCTGTCCACTGACACCAAAGAATCCAGATGTTTCCCCACTGGTGTCAGGAGACCCAGAGGCTTGGCCACTGAGTTCAGCTCCTGACGGGAGTCCGCTAACTGCCCCACTAATGTCCAACTCGCTGAAGGGCAGCCCAGATGTTTCTCCGGCACCACTAATGCCAATAGTCCCCCTCCCTTCCAGTTCACTTGCAGTGGTGGCTGTGACCACTTCCACCAATGTAGTATCCACTAGGGAGACGGTTGGGAATCCAGAGGGAAGTCCACTAAAGTCAGGTAGGCCAGAGGATGGGCCACTTCCAAGGTCCACCCCAGAATACTCACCACTAAATCCAGATGGAAGGCCACTTGCTTCTGGAGCTTGCCCACTTCCTAGAGTTCCAGAAGGTATTCTGCCTAAGCCCAAGTCTCCGGAAGCTGACCCAATCAAGTCTTCTTTTCCAGAAGGCAACCCGCTGAGTTCCTCAGCTCCAGAAGCAGAGGTCTCCAGACCCTCCCCTCCAGAATAAAATTCACTGAGGTCCCCTACTCCAGAAGCAGAAGTCTCTGGATGACCCTCTACTCCAGAAGGCAGCCCGCTGAGGTCCCCTACTCCAGAGGCAGAGGTCTCTAGACCTTCTCTTCCAGAAGGAAGTCCACTGAGGTCCCCTATTCCAGAGGCAGAGACTTCTGGACCTTCTCCAGAAGGCAGCCCGCTGAGGACCTCTACTCCAGAGGCAGAGACTTCTGGACCTTCTCCAGAAGGCAGTCTGCTGAGGTCCCCTACTCCAGAGGCAGAGACTTCTGGACCTTCTCCAGAAGGCAGCCCGCTGAGGTCCCCTACTCCAGAGGCAGAGACTTCTGGACCTTCTCCAGAAGGCAGCCCGCTGAGGACCTCTACTCCAGAGGCAGAGACTTCTGGACCTTCTCCAGAAGGCAGCCCGCTGAGGTCCCCTACTCCAGAGGCAGAGACTTCTGGACCTTCTCCAGAAGGCAGCCCGCTGAGGACCTCTACTCCAGAGGCAGAGACTTCTGGACCTTCTCCAGAAGGCAGCCCGCTGAGGACCTCTACTCCAGAGGCAGAGACTTCTGGACCTTCTCCAGAAGGCAGCCCGCTGAGGTCCCCTACTCCAGAGGCAGAGACTTCTGGACCTTCTCCAGAAGGCAGCCCGCTGAGGACCTCTACTCCAGAGGCAGAGACTTCTGGACCTTCTCCAGAAGGCAGCCCGCTGAGGACCTCTACTCCAGAGGTAGAGACTTCTGGACCTTCTGCAGAAGGTAGTCCGCTGAGGTCCCCTACTCCAGAGGCAGAGACTTCTGGACCTTCTGCAGAAGGCAGCCCGCTGAGGACCTCTACTCCAGAGGCAGAGACTTCTGGACCTTCTCCAGAAGGCAGCCCGCTGAGGACCTCTACTCCAGAGGCAGAGACTTCTGGACCTTCTCCAGAAGGCAGCCCGCTGAGGACCTCTACTCCAGAGGCAGAGACTTCTGGACCTTCTGCAGAAGGCAGCCCGCTGAGGACCTCTACTCCAGAGGCAGAGACTTCTGGACCTTCTGCAGAAGGCAGCCCGCTGAGGACCTCTACTCCAGAGGCAGAGACTTCTGGACCTTCTCCAGAAGGCAGCCCGCTGAGGACCTCTACTCCAGAGGCAGAGACTTCTGGACCTTCTGCAGAAGGCAGCCCGCTGAGGACCTCTACTCCAGAGGCAGAGACTTCTGGACCTTCTCCAGAAGGCAGCCCACTGAGGTCCCCTACTCCAGAGGCAGAGACTTCTGGACCTTCTGCAGAAGGCAGCCCGCTGAGGTCTCCTACTCCAGAGGCAGAGACTTCTGGACCTTCTGCAGAAGGCAGCCCGCTGAGGACCTCTACTCCAGAGGCAGAGACTTCTGGACCTTCTGCAGAAGGCAGCCCGCTGAGGTCTCCTACTCCAGAGGCAGAGGTCTCCAGGCCCTCACCTCCAACTTTAGGAATGCTGGGCCCTGTAATTCTATCTTCATCCCCGGAGGCCAGTCCACTTTCCACAGGCAGGCCTGAGCCCACTGCAGAGGTGAGACCACTGGAGTCAAGATCTCCAGAGGGCAGTCCACTTGAAATTTCCCCTGAGGGCTGTCCACTGGAGTCCAGACGTCCTGAAACTTCTCCACTGCCTGTGAAGTCACCACTGACTTCGGGTACCCCGGATACCTCCCCAGAGCCTGGCAGTTCAGTCCCACTGGGCACTGGGGGGGCAAGTGTGGATGGCTCCTCCCAGGGGAAGGGCTCCTCCGAGGGGGCTGGCTCCTCCGAGGGGGACGGCTCCTCCGAGGCCGAGGGCACTTCCGTTCCAGAAGGGCCTTCTGTGCTCTCCTCTGTTGCTGCGCTGGTGGGAGGCCATGTTGGAGGGATCCCTGTAAGAAAGGAAGAAGAAAGATGAGGTGTGGATTTAGTAACCCTGCCCTATTTAAGCTCACTCGTTCCTTCCACAGCAAAATGTTGCTTGAGAGGTGTGTTTAGACATTTTCTAGTGGAGCCTTGCTCAGTGTCTGGGGAAGGCAAAGAAGGAGGGGACCAGGAAGCGCCTCACCTGGTCGCTGTGCTCTGTGAGGCTCCAGGGGATGTCATCCCCATGGAAGTAGGGGCCTGGCTCCCATGAAAAGTAATCAAGGGCACCTCTCAGGCACCTCCATACTCGGATCTCTTATCTAAATCCATGATTTCCAAAGTGTGGTCTCTGAATCAGCAACACCAGCATTGTCTGGGAGCTTGATAGAAAAGCAGATTCTCAGATCTCACCCCAGTCCCACTGGTTCAGGGAGTCTGGGGTGGGGGCGGTATGTTGTCTTTTTTTTTTTTTTTTAATGTTTATTTATTTCTTTTGAGAGAGAGAGAGTGCGAGTGGGGAAGAGGGGCAAAGGGAGGGAGGGAGAGGGAGAGGGAGAGGAGAGAGAGAGAGAGAGAGAGAGAGAGAGAGAGAGAGAGAGAGAGAGAACCTTAAGCAGGCTCCACACTCAGTGCACAGCCCAACCCAGGGCTCGATCTCAGGAACCATGAGATCATGGCCTGAGCAAAAATCAAGAGTTGGATACTTAACCGACTGAGCCACCCAGGCACCCCAGCTTGTTGTCTTTTTTTTTTTAATATTTATTCATTTTGGGGAGAGCACAAGCAGAGAAGGGGCAGAGGGAAGGGGACAGAGGATCTGAACTGGGCTCTATGCTGACCGGTTGACAGCAGAGAGCCTGATACGGGGCTCGAACTCACGAACGGTGAGATCATAACCTGAGCCGAAGTTGGATGCTCAACCCACTGAGCCACCCAGGTGCCCCAGCATGTTATCTTTTTTTTTTTTTTTTAAACGTGTATTTATTTTTGAGACAGAGAGAGACAGAGCATGAACGGGGGAGGGGCAGAGAGAGAGGGAGACACAGAATCGGAAACAGGCTCCAGGCTCTGAGCCATCAGCCCAGAGCCCGACGCGGGGCTCGAACTCACGGACCGCGAGATCGTGACCTGGCTGAAGTCGGACGCTCAACCGACTGTGCCACCCAGGCGCCCCAGCATGTTATCTTTTAATAAGCTCCCCCACCCCCGAACCCTGACAACACTGATGACCCCTCAAGTTTGAGAATCATTCATCCAAAACCATCCCTTCAAGGCAGGGGAGGCCAGCTGGTGTTGTTTGCAAAAATACATCAAGTACATCAACTTTTTCAGTTCTGAGAGTGCTATTACAGAGGATTTGGAAAACAGAGGAAAGAAGCCCCATCATGCTAAATAATCATGATTGCATTATTTTTTTTTCCATGTTGTTTCCTTGGGCATTTAAAAACAACCTAGCTGGGATTGGACCTCGCGTTTCCTTTGGGCTCATTTCTTTTTTTTTTAAAAAAAATTTTTTTTAACATTTATTTATTTTTGAGACAGAGAGAGACAGAGCATGAACGGGGGAGGGTCAGAGAGAGGGAGACACAGAATCTGAAACAGGCTCCAGGCTCTGAGCTGTCAGCACACAGCCCGACGCGGGGCTCGAACTCACGGAGCGTGAGATCATGACCTGAGGTGAAGTCGGCCGCTTAACCGACTGAGCCACCCAGGCTGGGCTCATTTCTTAGGTAGAGAGCCTGAGCACAGTGGGTGCTATCCCTCCAGGCAGAATCTTGGCGGTGGGTAGGGGGTTCAGGATAGCAGTCGTGGCATTCAAGAGGACTTTAGTTGGGCATATGTATATAAATGCTTATTTATTTTTGAGAGAGAGCATGAGCAGGGGAGGGGGAGGGGCAGAGACAGAGGGAGACACAGAATCCGAAGCAGCTCCAGGCTCCGAGCTGTCAGCACAGAGCCCCACGTGGGGCTCGAACCCACGAACCATGAGATCATGCCCTGGGCCGAAGTCGGACACTTACCTGACTAAGACACCCAGGGGCCCCATTTTGTTAGGTTTCTTTTTAAAAGCAAGTCAATTTAAAGAAAAGGATGTAGAGTTAATAACAGTACAGATGGTTCCCGATATGGTCAATCAGCAAGGTGGTAGGGAACCGGTTTGCAAAATGTTTCTATGGGTCCGTTGGAGCCCCTTCCCGTGGAAACTCCCACTAGCTGCTGCCAGGATACTGTGCCAAGCCACACACTCAAGCCAAAGAGGACTGTTATTTTTGTCCTGGTGAAGGGGGAGGTAAGGAAAGGGTCACAGACGGGTGTGGCTGCTGGGTGAGGTCTCTGGGCCAGAATCCCACCTGCTCCACTGACACACCCTCACCTTCTGGCATGGAGGGAGGCCAGGCTTTGCCTTTCTAGCACCCAGAGGAGCGCCGAGCACGGCTGAACTGCTGGGGAACAGTGCCCTGAGTGACTAGATGAGGAACTGGGAAGCTCTGATGGACTCGTTCCTTCAAATGAACGTGCCCCTGGGTGAGGTGACTCTACTAAGCACACACACATTACTGTGCATTTAATTCAGCCTTACGCGGGGATGCCTGGGTGGTTCAGCCGGTTAAGCGTCCGACTCTTGATTTCAGCTCAGGTCACGATCTCACGGTTCATGAGTTCGAGCCCCACATCGGGCTCTGTGCTAACAGTGCAGAGCCTGCTTGGGATTCTCTCTCTCTCCCTCTCTCTCTGCCCCTCCCCTGCTGGTACTCTCTCTCTCTCTCTCTCTCAAAATATAAATATATAAATAAATATTAGCATATCCAACAGCCCTGAGAAGGTCTGCAGTGAGGAAACCTGTTAATCTTTCTGTAAGCCAGCATTTCCCTTATGGCCACAAAACACTTTTTCCAACAGGGTGAGGGGCCTAGAAACTTTCATCCCATCGAGTGTCATCTGATTTTATCAGGACAGATGGGGCTCAGGAAGTTCTGGCTGGGGATGCCTGGCCCAGAAGAGTCGCATAGGAGGAGGAACAAAGCAAGGAGACAGGTCACGGTCACACTTTCAACTACCCCTCTGGGTCCTCACCCCTCTATTAGAGATCCTCCCACAAGAGAGTTTTTAAAAGGCTGGAAGGTAGGGGTGTAAATGCAGGAAGACAGAGTGAGAGGTGCTTTATGAACAAGGCTGCCCCTTTCTTCCCTTGACCGTTGTCCTAGAGGCCAGTTGCGGGGGCTGACGTTGCCCAGAGCAGCACATTCAGCTAGTGTGACACAGAGGGCTGGGGACACAGAGCACATGTCCCACCCTAGGACACACCCCAGAGCCCTAGCCACACAGACCTGGTGGTGGGGAAGTGCCCACTGGGGTGTAGGCCAGTTCCCATTCCGTCTGGTTTTCTGGCTCAGTGGTGAAGTCTGGGCTTGTCGTGGTCTCCTCTCCGGAGGGGACAGCAGCCACACCAGGCACCACTTGGGTAGCGATCCAGTCCTCCACAGAGGGCGTGGCTGTGCCACCCTCTTCTTCTCCTGGAGAGGGCGCTGCTGAGACACCTAAAGAGATGAGGGTGGTGAGAATTCCTTCCTACCAGTGACCCATCCCAGGTTGGCCCTTCTCAAGGGGGGCTAGAAGATTCCGAGAGGGGCCAGGCTGGTGCAAAAACCTTGCTAGACCTCGACAGCCCCACCTCCCCAAACCCAGTGAGATGGCTTCTGTCTTCCTCAATAAGAGCTGTCTGCATCAATTACACAATTTCGATACGCACACACCATCAGCACACACATTATTTCAGGGCGGTCTGGGACATCTCTTCTGCAGAATCTACTATACATGCCAGGCATTGTTTAAAGGTGTTATGTATATAAAATCATTTTATCCCACAACAGCCTTATGAGATAGGTACTATATCATTTACAGCTAGGGAAACTGAGGCACAGAGTTAAATGACTCGCCCAGGGTCAGTAGCTTATAAGAGGCAGATCTAGTCTTTGAAGGAAAGAATCTGGCACCAGCCCCCGCTCTCACCTACGGCATGACGCTGCCTTTCCTGGGGACAGAAATTATGGGTCAAAAATAGGAGGCTGTGATTTAAAATCCATGAAGTCACCCCAGCACTGGAGGGTGAAGGAGGGACTTATTGACTGGGGGTAACTGTTTTGGTTTGGGGGAAACCGGAGGTGGGCTTGGTCGGGAAAGAGGCCAAAACCTCTTGGCAGTTACAGAAAAGGCCGAGTTCACGGAAGGTCGGGGACTGTGCACGGGGGGGGGGGGGGGGGGGGGGGGGGTGCATGGGTAAACATTTACAGGGAGACTAACTGGTGTGGCTTCTGCTGCCCTGGGGCCCCGACAGCGGTACTGGCACAAGAGCCTCGACACATCATCCTCTGGGAGGGGTTTGGCTTTCGTGAGGCTGGCGGTGCGGGGCTGAGCTTTCTCCGAGCTGGGTTTTAAAAGGTGACCCTGGAAGTCTGAGAAACTTGGCAAAGCTCAGGTCTTATTTTTCATTAACTTTGTTTTGGAATAATTCTACATTCACAGGAAGCTACAAAGACACTCAGCTTTGATGCATCATATATAAAACACGGCTCAAGCTGCGACCACAACCTACGTTCCAGTCAGTGCTTTCAGACCCCAGGATCTCATCCCTTCAGAGCTCCGCCCTAAGCCTTGGCCACGCCCTAGCCACACCCCCTGGGCCGTTTGATGACAGAATTCTCGGACTCCCGCTAGTAAAGTAGTTTGATCCGCACTGGGTCCTCAGCACAGGTCAATTAAAAATCTGAGTTTCTGGTGTTTAGTGAAGCGTAATAGAACACTTGGACTCAACTCCTCACAAAACTATCTGGAAGCAGGAGAAACCTTGGCAAGGGTTGCAAATTAAGATGGTATATATATATATATATGTGTGCATGTGTATATGGGTGTTATTTACAACAGTAAAGCTAACATTTGCTGAGAATTTACTATGTCCCAAGCACAATGCCAAGTGTTTTGTGTGCACTATCCCAGTTTATCGGTACAGCAACCCTTTCAGGTAGGAACTATTACATCACTATTTTATAGATGAAACAGAGAAACAGAGAGGTTAAGTGACTTGCCCAGGGTCACACAGCTATTACGCAGAAGAACTGTAATCAAAATTCAGGTCAACCTGGTTTTAGAGCCCAAGCTTTCACTCGCCTCTCTCTGCCTGTCTCAGAGGAACTTGAGAAGGATGTACTTGCCTTGGGGGTCAACGCTCAAGATCATGCTAGCTCCGGAGCTGGCCCTGCCCCAGAGGGACTGACTTTTCCCTCCTTGCTCTGATGGATGGGGACAGCGGGCAGGAGTGAAGGTGTGAAGGGGTGAAGCCAGAGGAGTCACCCCCAGGCAGAAGGGAGGCTGGAGGAGAGGTGAGAACACGTACCTCGGAAGCAGAAGGCATGATGCCGGGACAGTGGGTCTGGGAGGCCTGTCTGGTTGGGGTAAAGGTAGACCGTTCTCACGCCTGGCTTGTCTCCGCCACAGGAGGGCCTCGGGGTGACGATGGGGTAGCGGAGGCTGCCGTCGGACAGCCAGCCAGCATAGCACTTGTCCAGGCCCCGGCTCCAGGCGGCGTAGAGCTGGCCCGTGGAGGCCAGTGTGGCGTTGTGGGATTCACAGAATGCCAGGGCCTCCTCGAAGGTGAACTGCTCCGGGCGTGTGACAAAGAACACCTCCCCTGGGGGCAGAGGCAGGTGCAGGTGTCACCCTCATGTCCACAGCCAGAGCAGCCTCAGCTCACCCAGGGGCCGGGGCAAGAGAATTGAAGCCAGTTGGTCACTCTACATGGAAACAGCCTCCCTCCTTCTATTTTCTAGACTGCCCCGTCCCACTTGGGCACCCCCCTCCTCTGCTAAGAGAGGCATTCCCTTGGGCACCTTCCCTCCGACCCCCCTGCGCTCCCTACACCACAGCACTTAAGCATGGAGTACCCGAATGCTGTGGACCTGCAACCCCCACCCCCACCCTGGGGGCTCCTCGAGGGGAGGGGTGGGTCCTGTAGCCACTCTTGGGGTTTCGGTCCCTGCACCCAGAACTGTACCCAGCTGCTTGTCTGAATTGGGGGGAGGAGGTTCACATTTAGTGGACACCTACTGTACCGGGCCCTTCTCATACATATCTCATTTAATACTCACAGAAATCTCTGATATGAGGCACAATCAGCCCTATTTTATAGATGAGGAAACCGAGGCCCAGAGAGGTTAAGTAACCTGCCCCAGGTCCCCCAAACAGGTGAGTGGCTATACCAAAATCTTTCCAGAATAATGCCAGCATTTCCAAAATTGGGTTCTATGGGATAGTAATTTGATGATTATAATTGAAACGAAAAGACGTGTAACGCAACAAAATAAAATGTCTGTGGTTGACTAAGCTTGGGCACTTGGCTAAGCAAAGTTAAAGAGGTTTTTCTATTGCAGGACTTCTCAGAGGCTTTCATTTGTTCCAGGGCACTGGGATTCTCCGAGAGGCGGATGGTGGAGACCTCGCCTGCAATCCTGGGGGACCCACATGAACCATTCTGGAGGGAGAGAAGGAGCTTGGCCCGAGAGAGGGGCTGGGCCGGCCTTTCTGCCCCTGGGTGGGAAGAGAGCCGGGGGGATGGTAATTCCCCCTCCTCTTTGTGTCTCCCCACCAGCCCCCTGCCTGGCCGGGGCCCCAAATGCGAGAATGTGGCTTGTACCCTCGAGCCTGTCCACGTAGCAGTAGACATCATAGGTTTCGGACGGTGGCCGGACGCCGTAGGTCCTGACTCCTGGGCTGCTGTCTTTATCACCCACACATGGGGTTCGTGGGCTCACGATGGGGTATCTGCAAAGGAGGGCAGGAGGGGCACCTGAAAGCCTATTCCAGGGGCCGGGAGAGGCGGGGCCCGGGGTGAGGCTGGCAGGCCTCTTGGGACTCTGGCAGGGTGCACTGTCGGTGACAGCAGTCCCCTTACGTGGCAAGCTCCCCGTGTGGCTGAGGAAAGGGTCTGGGGGCCCCTGGGGGGATTCCTGGCTTCAGAAGAGAGCCGGCTGTATAGAAGGGCATTGGGTCGAGCTGGAGGGGACCCGGGTGGGGGGGCCTCGAGGAGAGATTCTCCCTCCCTGTTCCTTGGGGGTCAATGACCAAGGACTTAATGTCACCTGGGGCCCTTCGCCACCGACTCAGAATAATGTGCCTTGGTTCTGGGGGAGAAATTAGAGGAGCGGCCGTGGAGTCATGAACTCATTCATTATTGCACAGTGTGTTGGGTGCCCACTGTGCACTGGGTGCCGTGACAGGTTCTGGCTCCCCAAGCCCGACCCCTCACGGTTCTGGGCTGGAAGCGGGGCTGGGCTCACCCCTCACCTGACAGTCTGGTCTTGCAGCCAGCCAGCATCACACTGTTCGTAGCCTGCTTCATAGGCGGCCTGGAGCTGCTCCGGGGAGGCGATCACTGCCCCGGTGCGCAGGCAGGCCTGCTGAGCCTCTGCAAACGTCAGGGCGTAGCGGGCAGAGCCTGGCCGGTAGTGGAACACAACCCCTGGGTGGGGAGGGGAGGGAGAGAAGGAGAGACGAGGTAGGCTCAGGGCAGGGACTGGATTCCAGCATGCCGGTGCCCATGGGGTGGGTCCTCCTGGCTTTGAGGGCGTGGAGGGAGCTCTGGCTCCTTGAGGGGTGACTTCCCTTCACCCCCTCCTTCCTTTCCTGCTTCTGATCGTCTTCTCAACCAAGCTGGTTCCCTCTGCTTGTTCAAGCTGCTCCTGAACTCCATCTCCCTGAGAAAGCCTTTGATGACTCTTCTGCCCTGGGTGTCCCCAACCTTCCTCTTTGGGCCCCTCACTCCCAGACTGCTCATTTGTCCCTTTACCCTTTAAAACAAACGCATTTTTTTCTCATGACAAAAAGAATACATGTTCATTACAGAACATTCGGAAAATACAGAAAAGGCTAAGGAATGCATCAACCGTTAGCATTTCTTCCACTTGGCCCAGGGGCCGGGGGGTGGGCGGCCTCTCTGAAAGTGGCTGTGAGAGTTTTTGTGGGTGTGCACCGGGCACATTCTGGGGAGTGTCCTCATGGCTTTGGCCAGGTGCCCAAAGGGGCCCCGTCCTTGAGCCCCCCATTTACTCAGCCTTTCCTGTTGTATCCAGCCGCACACACATTTGCTTTCGACACTTCCCCGGGTGATCGGCCAGGTTATATCACAGCTGCAAATCCCACATCCTCTGTCCTGTGGCAGGTGCCCATCCGTCCATTGGCGCCTTCTCACATGGTGGCCAGTGGGGCTCTTCCCAGTCCCGGGCCAACCCTCAGACCCGGCCATCGCTGGCGTTACCCCCGGAACTTCCAAACAATTTCTCCTTCCCAACATATTGTATTTCTCTGGGCAATTCAGGCTGAAATCCTGCTTGGTGGCATCATGTGTGTGATGGTGGAAGACAGTGACTATTTGCTCTTCCCCCAGGAGGGGACACCACCAAGGCCCTTAGGAAAGCCACCCCAGAATGTCCTTCTGGTTCTTGGACTGGAGTATGGGGAACAGCTGAGCTCTATGTGACGTGACATCCAAAGTCTCCAGACATTCCTTAAACACCTGGAACACCATCATCCTAGATCAGGGGTTGGCCGACATTTTCTGGAAAGGGCCAGACAGGACAATTTCACTCTTCATGGCTTCAATGGTTTCTGTCACAACTACTCAACTCTGCCATGACAGTCCTAAATTAGCCACAGACATCACGTGGACAAATAGGTGTGGCTTTGGTCCAATCAAACGTTATTTGTGGACATTAAATCTTGAATGGTACATAATTTTCGTTATACGTCACAGAATATTAGAGTATTATTCTTATTTTGACTTCATGCCCCGACTATCTAAAACTATTAAACTATCCTTAGTTTGTGGGCCTTATAAAAATAGGTGGCGGGGCGCCTGGGTGGCTCAGTTGGTTAAGCGTCTGACTTCGGCTCAGGTCATGATCTCCCGGTCTGGGAGTTCGAGCCCTGCATCAGGCTCTGTGCTGACAGCTCAGAGCCTGGAGCCTGCTTTGGATTCTGTGTCTCCCTCTCTCTCTGCCCCTCCCCTGCTCTCTCTCTCTCTCTCAAAGTAATAAAATAAAAAAACATTGAAAAAAATTTAAAAACAGGTGGCAAGCTGGATTTGGCCACTGGAACTTGGTTTGCTGACCCCTGTCCTGGAAGGCCAGCGCTGTGAGAAGCCCTGGGGTCACCTTTGTAGAAGGTCTCAAGTGGCTCTGTTCTTTGGGGGTGTCTGATGGGGCAAGAAGGACCCCTGGGCAAAAGAGGCCCAGTTCTTTATTCAACTTCACGTAGACCCATGTGGCATCTTTACCTGCTTGACACATAGTCTGGTTTCTACCTATAACTTCATTAGAAGGAAACGCTCTGTGGCAAAAAAGCATGGAGGTCACCGCTCTGGCCCATCCCCCTTTTTTACAAAGAAGGAGAACCGAGTCTGACAGGAGAAAGCCTTGGCCCAGGTCTCAAGTTAAGCTGAAGGTACATCCCTAAGGCCAAGTTCTTTCCACCTGCCCCTAGCCCCCACACGGCCCCCTGAGGGGCGGGCACTTACCCCCTGGCAATCGTGGCTGCCCGGGAACCTCGGTGGCGCCTGGGACTGCGGTCACCTGCACCACATGGTCCTCGCTGGTGAAGGCGGTGAAGGCCAGGCCAGGCGTGGACTCCTCGGGGACACCCCAGGGCCTGGTGGCCTCTCCAGTCCTGTTCTCAGCCTCAGGGAAGGCAGTGGCCCCTACTTCGGGGACAAACGTGAAGGGCTCCTCGGGCTCCGGGATAGTGGGGGAGACGTCAAAGATGGGCTTCACAGTAAGGATCACGTTGCCTCGGGCTTCACCCTCGGTGACGTTTCGGGGCAGAGGCAGCTCCACATCAGGCCAGGTCACTGTCTGGATGGTGATGTCCTCCTCACCACCTGCCCCGAAGAAGTTTTCTGGGATGTCCACAAAGTCTTCACCTGGGGCAGGGGGAAAGACCGGCTTTAGGGGCTCAGCCTGGGGCTGGCTTGAGGGAGACGGGCATCGGATCCACCGGCTTCCCCCACCAGGGGAGGAAAACTCACGGTGCCTCGGCACCTTGCTGGACCCTTTGTGGGCGGCTTCAACTCTGCGCGCGCTCATTCTAGGAGGCCTTTCCATGTTGCAAAAGAACGCAACATCATCATAGCACGAGATATTGACCAAGCAGCTCACCGCTCAGAAAACCAGTCCAGCTCCAGGATCTGTTCTTGATCAACACCCATTGCCTCCTTACCTATCGTCCAGGTGCCTTGTTGACCATCTGACGTTGTAACTAGCCAATAGGACGTTGTAAATCAGTTACAAAGTGGAACTGGAAAACCTTGCCAAAGATGTGGGAGCTCACGAAACGGATAAAAGTGACATAAGGCACCTGCGTGTGTCTGTCGTGAGCAAACGAGGGTCTGGCAGAAACGACCAGCCCATAATTTAAGAAAGATGAAATCCACAAGGGTGCTACCACTTTGAAAAAGCTGCTAAGGATACTGAAAGGTTAAGAGAGGCTTTGGGGGAAATCCTCATTACTTTTGCAAAAATACCCATCTTCATGTAAGACCAGCTATGACGGTCAAACGTGAAGTGAGCTATGCCATCACACCATCATCAATTTTGTCATAAAGTGATGCAGCCCCATATTACTGGGGTTTTTTTCCCCCTCTAAGAATTAGCATGGGGTTGTGATTCTAACCTAGACTGTGTGGACTATAAGAGAAAAATCTCATTTTTAAAGGTTTTAGTCTAAATTTTCAAAATAAATTGCCTGTCAAACCTCTCCCCCCGCACTCTTTTTAAGTGTGCGTCTTTTAAAGCACATTTTAAGTGTGCGTCTTTAAAAAGCCCGTCTTTTTAAGCACATTTGATTTATGAGGGTGGGTAACAGTGCCCGCCTGTGCGGCATGGTTCCAGGTCAGGGCCCCGCCACCTTCCCCTCAGGCAGATGGGGAAGGCGAGGCTTTCCCCGGCCTCACAGTAAACGTTGGCAGGGCTGTGATTCAAATCTGAGAAAGCGCAGACTCTAAAGCTCGTGCTTTTAACCCTATTCTGAGCCGACGATGAGACAGGGCTGGATGCTGGTGCCTACAGTGGTTCTACGTGACTCTTCCAGGAGCTAGTGAAAACGGGAGATGCCGGGGCCCCTGGGTGGCTCAGTCGGTTAAGATTCCGACTTCAGCTCAGGTCATGATCTCACAGTTCGTGAGTTGGAGCCCTGCATTGGATCCTCTGCCTCTCTCCTCCTCTCGCTCTTTTGTTCTTTCTCCTTCTCAGGAAGGAAAGAAGGAAGGAAGGAAGGAAGGAAGGGAGGAAGGAAGGGAGGAAAGAAAGAAAGAAAGAAAGAAAGAAAGAAAGAAAGGAAGGAAGGAAGGAAGGAAGGGGCGGGGTTGCTGAAACATGAAGTTCAGGCACCCTGTGGCCCCTTGAGAAGGAGTAGAAACAAACACCCGTTCCAAGCCCCCCTCCTCTGGGTCCCAATTTCCGTGGCATGACACCCCTCCCGGTCCCCAGTCCCCCCCACCCCAGCCCCACCTGTGTAGCAGATGGCGTCGTAGCGGGATGAGGGGTCAGGGTAGCCCGTCTGGTTGGCATGCAGGTAGACGGTCCTCACGCCCAGCAGGTTGCCCCCGCAGTTGGGCCGGGCTTTGGAGATGGGGTAGCGCACACTGCGGTCGGCCAGCCAGCCAGCACTGCACATGTCCATGCCGCTCTGCCAGGCCAGGTAGAGCTGGCCCGTGGTGGCCAGCCGGGCGCCCAGCCGCCGACACTCATTGGCTGCCTCCTGGAAGGTGAACTTCTCCGGAGATGTGGCATAGAAGACCTCGCCTGCGAAGGACGGGGCCGGCGGAGTGAGGATCTCCCTCCCCGCTCCTGCCCTGCATCCCCAGCCAATCCACGTGGCTGCTAGGATCCCAAATCCTGCTCCAAATCATCCTTGCACGCACTCTGTTGTGGAACATCCTCCTCCCGGGGCATCTCTCCTACGAGTTAAGCATCGCCCATGCAAGCAATCCTTTACAAAACTTCCCATTCTGACGGGACGAGCAGGCATTGAACTCTGACCCTTAGAGCAGTGGTTCTCAAACTGAGGTCTCTAGCCTGCAGCATCTATAAGGGCATTAGTGGGGGCTTCTGAGCTCTTTTTACTATTTGCAAAAACCTAAGAAAGTTATGTGAGGGGGGTTAGGGGTGCGTGGTGGGCACCTGTTCTCGGGGAAGGTGCTGGCTGGCCCTGTTCAGGGGCAGCACTGATGGGCAGTGCCCAAGAATGGGGACACAGCTGCTTGCTCCCTAATAGGCTTTGGGCCCAGGCATGAGAATGAGGAAAAGGAGCACAGAGGTGAGAAAGCGGGGGACTGTCCCTGCCTCCAATGAGTCAGGTTGTCAGGTCTTTTCCTGGGAGAAGCTGCGAGCTGGGGTGGGGCTGGGGCTGGGGGCAGCGGCTGCGGTCTGGAATGTCCAAAGGGGTGATGGGTACAGATGGGAGAAGAGCTGTCATCCACATGCCTGGGTAACTTGGGAAGCTCTGACTGGGACCAAAATCAGCACCCTCTACAAAGCAGAGAAAGACTCCCGGTCCCTTCCCGCTATCCTCCAGGGCCCTCCAGAACCAGCCCACGGAGACTGCCTGGATGGGGCTGGGGACAGGCAGCGGGGAAGCCGAGAGAGGGTGGGGGGGGGCAGCCAGCTCTCCTGGGAACTACGTTTCTGTTCGGCCCACTCTGGAGCAGCCTGGGGTGTCCTCGGTGAGGGGGGCCGGGCTGGGCTGGTGCAGTGGACCTTGGGACGTTGACGGGCTGGTCCGAGCACTGAGCGGTGGGGCATCCTGGCTGGGAGGGGCGGTCCCAGGGGAGAGGCAGAGACAAGCATTCTCGGGCCCAGGAGCGGTGCCAAACATTTGGCAGGTGCCTGGGGCCCCTGAGGCCCTTTCCCAAGTGGACAGTGAGGGGCCTGCAGGCCCTTTCCCTCCTTCCCATTCTCCCTGTGCATGGCAGAGGGGTTGAGTATGGGCTGCAGCTGGGCTAGAGCCCTGCCCCAGAGGAGGCCCGTGTGATCCCGAGTGTCAGTGGGGAGAAGGGCACCGGCAGGGGCTTTGGGGACGGGGGTGGAGCCTCACCTTCCATGTCTTCAGCGAAGCAGTACACATCATAGGTCTCATTGGTGTCTCGGATGCCGTATGTCCTCACGCCCGGAAACTCATCCTTGTCCCCGTAACAGCCTTCCCTCGGAGTGTGGATGGGGTACCTGCCAGGAACCCAGAGTGGGGGCGTGACATTCAGGAAACAGAAGGGGCCTGTGGCCTGTGCCCTTGTACCCTCCCTCCGACGTGGGAGGAAACAGTGGCTCACTGATGTGTTTGCCAGCATCTGCCCTGGGTATGTGGACCACTTGTTTTTACAGTTTTTCCCAAGCTTTACTGAGATGCGTGTTTTCACAGTTTGTGGTGACTACAGGCAGCCCCCTTTACCGATTCTTTATCAGTACTGAACATATTGTATCAGGGGCCTGCAAACCTCTTCTGTAGAAAGGCTAGATGGTAAATATTTTAGGGCTTGCAGCCTCTGGGGTCTCAACTTGACCACTCAACCCTGCCACTGTGGTGTGAAACCACCACAGGGTTCCCACACAACTTTATGCACAGAAACGAGGTTGGTTGGATTCGGCCCACGGGCTGTCTCTTGCTGACCCCTGCTTTGTATCATCTGGGTCTCACGTCAACCTAATGAGGCAAGTGCTATAAAGACTCCATTTTAGCCTGGAAGAAACTGGGGCCCAGAGACATTAAGCAATTTGTCCAACGTCACACAGCGGCTAAGTGTCAGAGCTGTGGTCTGAGCCCAGCTGTTTGTGAGCTGGGGATGGGCTCTTGGACTACGTGAGGCTGCTGTCTCGTCTTGTTTTCCTTTTAGTGGGTGTTGTGTCCTAAAATCTCAAAGATTGCAAAGATATTTTCCTTTGTTTTCCTCTGGAGGCTTTGCGGTTCTGGTTTCTCTGTTGAGAGCTCGGATCCATTGTGAATGGATGTCTCCTCTCGCCTGAACAGGCTCGCTCTCACAGACTGAGATCCCTTGAGGGCAGAGCTCTGTCTGTCCTGCTGGGCTACCCATCCCTCAGCAGCTGTACTTGTAGGGGGGAAAATGTGCCAAAAAGCTTAATTTATATATGTCTTGCATTATTAAAAACAACAAAAAAAGTAAAGCAGCTAAAAAAAATACACGAAACACCCAAGTTAAAAATTTTTCTAAATATTTATTTATTTTTGAGACAGAGAGAGACAGAGCATGGGCAGGGGAGGGGCAGAGAGAGAGGGAGACACGGAATCCGAAACAGGCTCCAGGCTCTGAGCCGTCAGCACAGAGCCCGACGTGGGGCTCGAACTCACGGACCGCGAGATCATGACCCGAGCCAGAGTCGGGTGCTTAACAAACTGAGCCACCCAGGCGCCCCTGAAACACCAAAGTTTAAAGGATCAGTGAAGACATCATGCTAAAGGGGAATGTGGGCAGAAAGGAGAATGATGTGTAATTTGCACGGAGAAAATGATCGTGTAGGGCAAAGCTGCTAGGATTTGGACCGGTCGTGGTGCCATGGGATTTCCACAAGCAGAACCCCCAGACACCCCAGGACATGTCCTGGCTCCCTGCGAGCTCCCACATGAGCATGTCTGAGGCGGATTGCCCTGGGCACATTTACCGTCTTGCAAATTACACTGTATATTCAAATGAGTACAATAAACCCCCCCCCCCTTTTTTTTTTTTTAAAAAAGTAAGGCACACAGGGGCGCCTGGGTGGCTCAGTCGGTTGAGTGTCCAACTTCGGCTCAGGTCATGATCTCACAGTTTGTGGGTTCGAGCCCCGCGTCAGGCTCTGTGCTGACGGCCCAGAACTTGGAGCCTGCTTCGGATTCTGTCTCCCTCCCTCTCTCTGCCCCTCCCTCACTTGCGTGCACGCTCTCTCTCTCCCTCTCAAAAATAAATAACATTAAAAGCATTTTAAAAGTAAGGCACATAAAGGCTTTCTGTGCAAGTTCTGTATTATTTTAGAATTCCTATCGGCTAATAAAAGTATTTCCACGGTAGCACTGGAGCTATCCAGAAAAGCACCTGATGAGCTTTCTGTAAACAAAATACCTGAGACCTTATTCTATCTTACCGCACAGGATAAACGAACAGCCCCAAATCCGCCTGCTTCTGCGTAACGACAGACGTATTGTCACAGTCGGCCAAGGCACTAACTCCAGCCCCCGCCGAGGCCGGCCACGGTGTCGGGCTCGCACCAGCTCCGTGCCGGTCGGTGTTCGGGACCATCGCCCACCCCACCCTGCGGGTGGCCCCGGGGGCTCACCTGACAGTCTGGTCGGCCAGCCAGCCGGCGTCGCACTGGTGGAAGCCGTCCTCGTAGGCAGCCTGCAGCTGTTCGGGTGTGGCGATGATGGCACTGTTCTGCAGGCAGGCCCGCTGTGCCCTGTCAAAGTCCAGCGTGTAGCGTGTGGAGATAGCTCTGTAATGGAACACGATGCCTGCAAGACACGCGTGGGCGGGACAGCAAGTCAGGCACGGCCTCCGGCCATCGAAGACCTCAAAGAGTTGTGGCTGTGGTCCCTAAGGGGCCCGAGGGACATCTGCCCCGGGCCTCTAGCTGATGCCTAGACCTCCTCTCCACATTCCCATGTCAAACACCTTGAAGAGTTGTGGCCGTGGTCCCTAAGGGGCCCGAGGGACATCTGCCCCGGGCCTCTAGCTGATGCCTAGACCTCCTCTCCACATTCCCATGTCAAACACCTTGAAGAGTTGTGGCCGTGGTCCCTAAGGGGCCCGAGGGACATCTGCCCCGGGCCTCTAGCTGATGCCTAGACCTCCTCTCCACATTCGCACGTGGCCCTCTTGCCTTTGCTGAAACACCTCTGGTAACAGGACCTCACTACCTCACAAGGTATCTTTTTTGAGTCTCTATAGTTCTGATAATCAGGAAGTTCTTTGAATTCAACTAAAATCTGCCTCCTTTTAATTTTTTCTTGGAACCCCATCTTTTCTCTGGGGAGAGGGACACTTAGAGCCCCATGTATCCTCAGCCCAGGGGCATCCTAGTGTGAGCCCTGTTCTCAAGCCAACCGAAAGGCCACAACCATTCCCTGTGGGCCATCGAGAGAAGGGAACCAGAGACTTCATCTTTTTCTTTGGCTTCTGGAACAGAATGGGGCTGGGGGAGGGGCTGGGGGAGGGAAAAGACACTTGGGTGAAGAGTCACTTCCAGGGAAACTTCAGGCAGGTCACTTAACCTCAGTTTACTAGTCTGTAAGATGGGGAGGAGCACAAGGTCCACTGAATCCTGGGATTGCTGTGCAACACAAACTTTCATTTACAGGTGACTATGGCTAGGACGTGTTTAATTCCCTCCAAGTCCAGAGAGAATGACAGTCCCAGCTCCGTGTTACAGGGGCAGCAGCTGAAGCTAACTGACTTGACTGAGGGAGGTGCAAGCTGGGGGTGGGGGGCAGCTGGGATCTGAAAACCAGCCTGTCTGGGTCCACTGCTGTGAGGATACTGTTCTGGCTCTTTCCCCAGGCGAAGCAGCATCCCCGTGGGAGGTCCTCACCTTTCACCACGACCTCCAGGGTAGCCTCGCTGTCCTCAATGCCGTGCATGACCTCACAGCGGTACATCCCAGAGTCATTGGAACGCAGGTTCTGGATTTCCAAGGTGGCGTCGCTGGGGATGGCCGGATAGTTGGGCAGCGAGACCTTGTCTTGGTAGGCACTGTTAACCCGCACCTGCCCTTCCGTGGCCACTAGCAACACTACCTCCTTCTCCTTGGAAATGCGGCTCCACTTGATTCTCGGGGAGAGGGGGGCGGTGGAGGGGGCGGTGGTCACGGGGTGCGTGGGGTCAATGAAGTAGCAGGGGATGGTGAGGGAGCTCCCCAGGAGGACCCGCAGGGGGGACGGTTCGGGGATGCTGACGCTCAGCGAGTTGTCAGGGTCTGTGGGGGAGAGACAGAGCTGTTAGTGCCGAGAGAGGACCGCCCAGCCTCCCTGTCATTTTGGAAATGACAAAAGCCCGTGAGCGTGTCCGTATCTATGGTGGGGGCCGCTCCTGTGCCATCGGGAATTCCCGGAAAGTGTTGTTACACCTTTTCCAGAGCAGCGTTCCTCAAGCCCCCTGGTCTCTGTGCCACGAGACAGGAACTGTGGAGCTGGGAAAGGGCTGCAGCGGAGGGCAAGGAAAGCTCCAGAGCTGACAGCCTCCTCTCTGTTCCTCAAACTGGGGTACCCCGGGGGATGCCAAGCCATAAGACAAACAGGATCATCTTCCTGGAGTGACAGCTTGACTCAAAGATTTTTGGGGAAAAAAATCATGTTGGGGCAGGAAAAATTATTATGAGGAAGAAAACAAAAATCCACACAATGTTTAAAGCTCCGATGCGAAACTTCAAAGGCGTGTCCCAGCTGAGGGGGTCCACTTTGGACTCTGTCCCGACTTTGCTGAGGGATAAGGCATTCTCTTCTGCTGTTGGGGAACGGAGGGGGGTGGGGTCTTACATTTACATATGTCTGCAAAGAATCAGACCGGGGTGGGGGGGGTGGGTGGGGGGGGATGATCAGCTCCACAAAAACTCATGGAGAGTGTTAGTAGGGACCAAAATCCTGTCAGAAATAAAAGATCCTCCTGGGACGGGAAAGAAACAGCTTTTGCAAAAATAGCACCTTTCATGGCATGCCATACACTTATGGCCCCCCCCCTTTTTTTTCCAGGAGAGCCTACAGGTTGAAAATAAAAATGCTCCAGATATTTGTGGGTGGTAGACACACAACAGGGCAAGTAAGGGGGTGCCAGGAATGTTTGGGGTCCAGACCCAACCTTCTGATGTCCTGGGCAGCCACCACCAGGTCCTTCCACAAAAATCTCCCTCTGAGGGCTCAGCCCATGCCCCGTAACACAGCATGGTTTTAGCGCTGGCGGTTCTCTGGGGAGAGCTAAGAGTGACAGCAGTGTCCAACCCTGCAGTTTTTAAAGCTCTCAACCAATCCTAGGAACCGGTTTGCCTGTGTGGACAAACCACCCAGGTTACGGCCCGGGGCCGGGTATCTGTGGCTCCCAGAGAAGGAGTACAGATGGAGACCCATAGAGCCTGCGTATAAATATTTAAAAGTTATAAATCAAGGCCACAGATTGTTAAATAAAATATGTTCTATCTTGCTATTGGACAATGATACCTTTCAAAAGGAGAAGCCAGACTCACATTTAGAATTCTTGGATTCCTTGGAGTTTTGGATTGGGTGGCCACGCAGGAGGCCGGCTTCTCTGCCACGTCTCTGCCCCGTGAGGGCTCGGTGCTTACCCCAGCCCTCACGCCCCAGCTCCGTCCACACCCCATACAAACGGCCACCCCTTGACTCCTCCCACGGGCCTTGGGTAGCTCACACCAGGGGAATGGTCCCCCGTCTAGGAGGATGGGCCCAGAGGAGACACCTATGTGTCTCTGGAAGTGGCTTGGGTCCACTTGGGCAGGGAATTAGGGGCATCCTAGGTACCCAGTGTGGTCTAAAGGGGGAGCATAGATCTGTGTGGACATGTCTCATTGGCCCTACAGATTCCTCATCCTTTAAGGAGCACTGGGGCTGGAGGAGGGCCAGAGGAAGGCCTCTACAGTGCATGGCCCAGAGCAGGGGCCTCTCTGGCCTGGGTCTAAGGGAGATACAGCCCACTTTGGGGCAAACCCGTCCTGGGGTCAGTGGATAGTTTGTTCATTTGGTTTAGGGCCTGATGACCAGAAACCCACCTAGTGCCTGCCACATGTAAGAGACCATGGGGGGGTCTTCCCTGAGGATGGCTTGCCTTGATAGACAAAGACCTGTGTGATTTGTTGGTGGCTTCTTTCTGACCCCTTCTCAAAGCAAGTTTCTCTTCTTTGATATCCCAGTTGATCCTCCCTTGCTGGCATTTCCTCTTTTGGCTTATCTATATCCTGCCTCTACCCCAAGCTCAGTGTGTGGCAATTTGGGGTGAGGTCCACAGAGGGGAGACTGGGAAGATGGGCACCTGCCAGGAGCTCTCCCCCTCATGCTCTCTGTCCATCCTAGAGGGCAGCCGGGAGAAGCAGTACCCAAGCAAGGGCTCCTGGACGCACGCGTGTCGCCCTCGTCCCTTGTGGTTAGCCTTGCCTTCGTTCGATAGGAAAGAGCCAGGGCCAGGAAAAGGCCAGGAAAAGGCCAGGAAAGGGGAAATCACAACCCTGGGAGTAGCAGCACTAAGTTCGGGACCCAGTACCCAGAATCCAGTCTTCAGTGCCTGCTGGACACATGAGACACGCACGGGAGTGTCCTCACCTGAAGCTTCTATTGCGCTGGCTGCTGTAATGACCCTCAGAGTCACAAACGCCAAGAGTAAAGTGGTCATAGTTCACCTGGAAGAAGGGAGGCAGAGGAGTTAGGTTCAGCCACAGTGCGGTTGAGGGTCACGTGGGCATAGGACGCAAGGTGATAAATTGCACGTGCAGGGATCTGAAATCGCATCAAGATAAAGAGGCTACATGTGGTTGGAGGGATGCCTTCTGCAAGAATCCTCTCTTCACAAAGCCTTCACAGGTTTCTCGGTTTCATTGCACGTGGCAGGCTGGAAACCTCCTGTCCTTTCTAGGCAACTTCCCATCTTCTAATCTGCAAAGGCTGATCTGGAAGGATCCCTGTGATGGTTGATTTTATATCAGCTTGACTGGGCCCTGGGGTCCTCAGGTATGTGTTCAAATGTTATTCTGGGTGTGTCTGTGAGGGTGTTCTTGGGCGAGATGAGCATTTAAGTTGGTAGACTAAAGCAGATTGGCCTGTTAATATGGGTGGGCCTCATCCAATCAGTTGATGGTACGAATAAAACAAAAAAGGCTGAACCTCCCCCAGGAGAGAGAGAGAATTCCTCTTCCCTGATGACCTTCAAACCGCCTTCAGACTTGAACCCAGACAGTGGCTCTTCCTGGGTCTCGAGTCTTCAGAGTCAGGCTACAACGACACCCTGGTTCTCTTGGGCCCCCAGCTTGCCTGATACCTCTGTAATCATGTGAGCCAAGTCCTTCTAGTAAATCTCTTATTCTATGTATGCATACCTCCAGTTGCCTCTTCCTCTCTGGAGATCCCTGTCAGAATCCCTGAGAAATGAAATGAGTTAGCCAACCTCCCTGATGAAATCCAGACCTGTCACCAACTTCAAATTCAAGAACCTTGTGTGTTTAGGATGAAGAATGCTCCAAACTTTCGTGCACAATTCAGGGGCCTGCTTCAAGCCAGGGGAAGGATGCCCACCCAGAGAGCTCTTGAGGAGGCTCAGGGATGGGCAGGTTAATGATGTAGGAGGGCAATCAGAGTCCGGGACCGCCGGAGCCCTCCTGCTGGCCTCAACAATGACTTCATGTGCATCAGAAAAACCTTCCTTTTCTGCTGGAGAACTGTCACGCCAAGTATACAGATATGTGACAATCACATCATAAAGGCATTCCCTGCACAATTGGGCTCTTGACTCCAAGTGGACCGTGCACAGACCCTCAAAAGACCCCATGAAATTTCTAAGAGGTCAGCCAGAGCAGTGGTTGTCAGCCTTGGCTGTGCACTGAAATCACCTGGGCGTCAGCCTGGTCTTCAGGCATTCAGAAGCTCCCAGATGCTTCTAATATGCGGCCTAGATGAGCACCGTTGGTTAGAGGGTGTGCAGTCACGCTGCGGAGGCCTGTGACTGGCACTCCCTGACACGTGCCCGACGATGTCCCTTGAGCTCTCCTGCAGGAGGGTCCTGTGCTGGGGTCCATCCTGCCCTCCTCTCCGGTGTGGGAGCATTCAATTTTGGTTTGAGAAGTGTCTGCATCACAGATGCTCCTTGGGGAGGAGAGAGGCAGCCCTGGAGGGGGAGGGGGTGGAGGATCTGGAACTAAAGACATGAATGGAGCTTCCGGGGGGCTTTGGGAAGCTGGGGTGACGCCCCCGGGTTCTCTGCTGGGTCAGAGTCTGATGGCCCAGCAGGTGTCGCTGTTGGCTCAGTCACCATCAGCGGTGGGGGGGGGGGGGCTCCTGGGCTGCCATCCCAGGAATGCCTGGGGGGTGGGGCAGGGGACAGGACTCTGAGGAACTCTTTTGGGTGACCTGGCTTGTTGTTTTGAGTGACCTTTCTTTCTATCACAATCTGTCATTCATGCCACATACGTTGGTCACCTGAGGGATGGAAGGGCTGTCTGTGTGGCCCTGCTGGGGGGGACAGAGACGAATGCGTGAGGCACGTTTCCTTCACACCATAGGAAGTCTGGAAAATGCCAGAGACCTACCAAGCAGCCCCTTGCTTCTCTCCTCAGGGACTTTCCTCCGATGTTGCCTTCCAAAAACGATCTCTGGGGTTCCAGGTGCTGGGACCGTGAGGGGCCACTGAGTTGTGGGCACTCCTGTTCAGGCCCGGTATGACACCCCCGGCCCCACTGAGGCTAAAAGGGTAAGGTGTCCCCTCCGGTCTGGGGAGGGGGCTAGACTTGTGGGCTCCTCTCTCCCACAGCCTCAGGGATACTGTGTCCAGACACAGGGCCCGCCTGTTCTTCCCTCAGAACACCCTCCACTGGGAAATTTTGTGTATGTTTTCGGAGGTGTGTTTCTTCCCAAACTCTGTGAACAAGACTGATATTGTCTGGGATGCAGTGCTTCTCTGTGGGGCTTGGGCCCGCTCTGTGTTTCTCCTTGGCCTCGACCAGGAATGAAAAGGGTGGAGGCTTGGGGTAGGGTGGACTGGGCAGAGAAACTAATTTTATTTCTTCTTCTTCTTCTTCTTTTTTTTTTAAAGACAAACTTTGGGCTAGAAACATCGCAATAAATATGCTCTTGTGTGTGTGGGTGTTTTCTCAGCTGTAAAGAAAATAGGGAGAAATTCCATTCTGTCTGGGTTCCAAGTGTCTCCAGGACTCACTGAGTCTTTTATGGGAGGAGGTGGGCACTGCCAGACGGTCAACAGGGAGGCCTTTCTCCATGGGAAGCAAAGCCAGGTGGAGGTGAGGGGGAATGTGTGGCCGGGGCAGAGCAAGGGGACAGGGGCGTCAGAAAGGAAGGGGAAAGAGGAGTTTGGGGGAGCAGGAAGTGGGTGCTGGGTGAAGGCCGGGGTGCGAGGGGTTCCGTGTGTGGTTGGGTTGGTCGTCAAGGAGCTGGCTTCCTCGAGAGAGAAGTGCTGGGAGACCCGACGGGGGAAAGCAAGCTTAGCGGGGCTTTTAAACTGAGCTGAGGGTGCGTGTGCGTGTGCGTGTAGATAGGGAAACCCTCCGCCTCCTCGTCAGCTAGCCTCTGTCACGTGGTCGGGTGCCAACCTGGCCGTGGCCGTGGCCTTAGCCTTTACTCCACCCGATTAAGACACTGGGTGGGCAGCTTACCCGCTTGCCTTGAATCTCTCTGTTCCCGCACCGTGCAGTGGAGACCCCCGGACCTGAGGCACACCCTGCTCCCCCCCCAGGCCGGAGGTATCCAGTCCTGGTCCTGGCGTGGCCACCTCCTACTTTAATAACACAGGACCCACCCCCATGGCCGTTTCAAGACTGAGAGAGATAATGTGACAGTCAGGTTCCCTTTTGAGGGTGGGGGCCGTGTCTCCAGCTCGGAACTCAGTAGGCATCCGTCAGCACCACTGCCCCCCACGTCCCCGGTGGCAGGACTGGGTGAGCCTCTCCAGATGTGTGGGCTGGAAGAGCACCCAGCGGCTGGGGCTTCACAGCCGTGACCTCCCTGCCAGGGATCCTGTCCACGTGCATCTGAGGCACGTGGTCTGCAGTCTCTAACTGAATAGGAGGTGCCCATTCACAAGGTGGCTCATGCCACGGCTGGGCAGCTGGGATGGTGTTCAACATCTTCCAAGCTGGGGTCTGAATGACCCACCCCCATTATACTTTCGACCCACGAGCTCTACTCTCAGGGACCGCAATAAAAATGTCCACTCCTCTTGCAAGGGACTCATGCCAGATCTTCAGGGGTCCTGTCGTCTCCCACAGAGCTGCCCAGTTCCTTCAACTCTTCCTCATGTACCTTCCAGATCTCACCCTTCTTCCTGGAGCCACAGACATTAGTGCATGTCAAGTTCAACTCCTTCATTTTACAGGTGAAGAAACGGAGGTCCAAAGAAGTTAAGGGATTTGCTCAAGGCCACATAGTAAGTTGAAGACGGAACCAGGACCAGAACTAGGGGCGTGGTCATCATCATCCCATGTTGTAAGCTCTACTAGGCAGTGGCCACATCTGTCTTGTGCCTCCCTGTCTCCCCAGCCCCTGGCAGAGCACCCAGCCCAGAGAGAGGTCAATCAGAAAATATCTGCTGAATGAATGAATGAATAAATGGAGGCCTAAGCACCCTAGGCCTCTGAAGGAGGAGAAGGGGTGCTGGAGGCTAAGCATCTATGAGGTGCATGGCTTTTGGGGGTAGACCACTCCCATTTTGCATTCAGCACATCTCAGCTAGAGAGATACATACTGCTCGCTTGTGATGTACATGGCTGTGTTGATTCATGCCAGCGTCCCAATAATGGCATGTGACCTTGGGAAGGTCACAGCCCATGTGCAGCCCAGGGGTGTGACAAATAGGGTCTTCCCTTCCCAGGGCCCCAGGGAGAACTACTGGGATGCCACAGCCAGCCTGCATTGGCTGGCCAGAGACAATTTTGGATATCTCTTCCCAACTCCGTTTTCAACGACATCACATTGGTAGCCAGAAATTGGTCATGATGGGAACATTTCTGGCATGGAAATGAGGGAACACTACAAACGGGGACTTCTGTCTTGCTATCCCTTTTTGGGAGTGGGCTTATCAGCACACTACTGGAAGTAACTAATACTAAATAAAGAACAAGGCTGGTTCTCCTCTCACAACTGGGCTACAGCCAGGTTAGCACTTTGTTTTTTCTCCTATAGATGCTAGCTTTGCCTCATCATGCAGATCATGACCTCCTTAAGGATTAAAGACCAGTTTTAAGTTAAAAAAAAAAAAAAAGAATTCCCTCCGTGTTAACTCACACAGCGCTGGGAACAACAAAGATGATTTTCGATACTACTTATTGATGAACCAGTGGACATTGGAATTTGGTAGACTGATTGACCAGTAAGATTTGTCAGTAACTAAGCAGCTCTATGTCCGTGACTTAAGTCCTGAGGAAAGGATTGAAAAGGACCAAGGTCACCCATTCCTCCAGCCACTGGCCTCCATCATATCACTTATTTGCAGGCTAATCTCACAACCATGTCTCTTGTTGTTCATGGACAAGCCCCTTCCTACATCTGTGCATAACAGTATTGACATATGCACATAACACTGGGATTTCAAACCCAGCATAGAGAAAGGGGCAGGAGTCCCACACCAAGGACACATCTAGCCAGAGTGACCCCGAACACACCTCCTAATTTTCCATATACTCTAACCAGACATGGTGGGAAGGTATGGAAAGGGGGAGCCAGGAAGCTGATTACGGTCCTAGCTCTGTCCTAACCCACGGGGGAACCCATGGAAGCCCTCAGTTTTCCCATCTGTAAACTGGAATCACAACGCAAGCTTCACCCCCATGAGAATTGTGAAGGTATTTTTTGTGCATGTGAATATTCTTTTTGTATTTCCTCCTCTTTCTCCTCTCTCCCTCTTCCTCCCATTCCTTAGTCTCTCTCTACCTGTGTCTTTTTCCATATCTTTGATTTCCTTTTTCCGATTTTGTTATTTGCTCTGCTGTCACTGACGCATCTTAAATTCTTGACAACCATTCATGCAGGGTCGAGTCTGGGGGGCGGAGTGAGTTCCCAAGTGAGAGCCCTAACCCACTCTTGGACCATCCATCCGCAGGGAGGAGTCCTGAAGGTGTCCCCAGTCCTGGCTCTCCCTGTGCCCCCAGAAACCCCAGGAGGACTGGCTCCTGCAGCCCAACATGGCGGCTCCTCCCCAAAGCCTGTCAGGGAAGATGCTCGAGGAAGAAGGATGGCCGCTACACAAATCCACTTCTGCTTGCAGAACTGCAGGTGGTCCTTGCTAACTTCCTTCCAGGAATTTTCAGGTGGGTTTTTAAAAAGCTCTAATCAGAGGGCGCCTGGGTGGCTCAGTTGGTTAGGTGACTGGCTTTGGCTCAGGTCATGATCTCACGGTTTGCGAGTTCAAGCCCCGCATCGGGCTGTATGCTGACAGCTCAGAGCTTGGAGCCTTGCTTCAGATTCCGTGTCTCTCTACTCGAGCTCTGTCTCTCAATAATAAATAAACGTTAAAAAAAAGTTCAATGTTTTTTTTTGTTTTCTAAAGTTTTTTTTTTTAATATTTATTTATTATTGAGAGACAGAGAGACAGAAAATAAGCAGGGGAGGGGCAGAGAAAGAGGGAGACGCAGAATCCGAAGCAGGCTCCAGGCTCTGAGAGTCAGCACAGAGCCCGACATGGGGCTCAAACTCACAAACTGCAAGATCATGACCTGAGCCAAAGTCGGACGCTTAACTGACTGAGCCACCCAGGTGCCCCGACGTTAAAAATTGTTTTAATAAAAATTCGAAAGTAAAAAGCTCTAACCGAGCCATTCCTGATTAAACGGGTCTTGTCTCAGCCAGTGTACCTGCAAAAACATGAACATCACTTGGTGTAGCTGGATTCCCATCAGCCAACTCAGGAGGAAAGCCAGTAGAGCCCTCCCTTGAGCTGGGTCTTCTGGGCCTTTCTTACTGTCCCACTCTGCCATGGAGGACCCTGGCCTCTGGCAGCTGGAAGAGCTGGCCAACTCCTTGCTGCTTCCTGTGCTGCTGATCCCACAGGGGCAGGGACAGGGGAGCTAAGGGAAGGAAGCCCTTTCTGAACGTCAGCTTCAGAAATTAGCCCAAGGAGCTGTTTCTGCCAATGCCGATCGGTGGCCAACCTCACCGTCCTGACCAGGGGCCTAGCAGGATGCTGGTTCCACAATAAAAACAAATCTGCCCTCACTTTGCTGAAGGCATATGTGGTCTTGTAGGTGAAGGTCCTGCCTGTGGAGGGGGGTGGTGAGCACAACATGGAACAGAAAGGAGGAGACCCTGGTCAGGGCACGGAGCACATGTAAGACTTTAGAAGACATCGATTTCTTTCCTCTCTGGCCTGTCTTGATTTCCTTCACCCACTGATAAACGTCCTTGGTAGTAATCACTGTTTGGCTTGGATCTGTCGTGACAAGAGATACGCTGTTCCTTATCTGCTCTCTGGGGTCTACTTTGAACACAGGCTCTTTGCAATATCCTAAAATGGCCTCTTCTCACATTTCTCAAATATGGGAAACCTATGGTATGGTATGGGAGAAGGTGGATACCTTAAGAATGCAACCTGAATTCACACCCTTGACCTATAACTTGCTATTTGGGTGAACTTGGGCAAGTGTCTTGTTATCTCTGGCCAGAAAGTCTATGGGTGAGGCCTCTGGAAATGGCTAACTTCCAGTCAGGCGGAGAGGCAGCGAATGACGTTCTAAACTTCCTCTTGTTCCTTCCAAATCACAAAACAGAAGTTTCTATGTCCCCCAGGGAGTCAGATCCTCTTGTGTGAGGTGGCAGGAATGGGGAGGGAGGGAGCCTGTATCACGTTGGAAGCTTAGGTCAGAAGGGATGGCTAAGGCAAAGGGAAGCTTGGCCTATGTACTTCCTGGCAAAGCAGGATGAATGTCGTTGGAGTGAAAGCCAGCCCTCCGCCACGGCCTACAAGGCGTTACACGATCTGCCTCTGCTCCTGCTCATGCCACATCTCAGAGTTCTATTTCCAGCCATATTCTAGCCGTTCCTTTTTTTTTTTTTTTTTTCCTAAGTTTTATTTATTTAAGTAATCTCTACACCCCATTTGGGGCTCGAACTCATGACCCTGAGAGCAAGAGTTACAAGCTCTTCTGACTGAGCCAGCCAGGCGCCCCTCTAGCTGTTCCTTAAACACAAAGACTTGCTTCCTTGTAAGGGCTTTTGTAACTGCCCTTCCTTTTTTCTGGCACACACTTCTGGATCTTTCCCTACCTGGCCACTTTTCAGCATTCCAGGCTCAGTCCCAATGTCCCTTCCCTGAGCGCCCTGTTCTCTCACCACCACCCAGAGCCTCCCTGATGTTGTTTATCGATATTATTATTATTGGAAATTAATGTCCTTTCTTGCTTATTCCCTGTTTCCCCTACTGGAATATACACTCCGTGAGGGCAGGGACTTTTGTCTGGTTTGCTCACTGCTATATTTCCGGTGCCTAGAATAATGCCTGGCACGGTAGTAGGTAAACAAGAAATAGTCACTGAATAAATGAACGGATGGCTGTTAATGAATGGGCAATGCCCCTTCCGGATTAAGGTTGGGAGTGGAAGGCGTGGAAAGCTTAAGACTGATCGTAACTGTTGAATGTCACCTGATTGTAGAGCATTCCCGCCTCCTCAGTCCTGGAGACTGTCAGAAGCCCTAGGAGAAAGGGCAGCTGTGAGCAGGGGCTGTCAGGGGAGTCTGGAGCATTCCCGTAGCCCGTGGCAACATCCGTACATGGCCCATGGAAACATCTGTTCATGCTCCTCTCCTGCTAGGAGGGGACCAAGAGTGGGGCAGGATGGCCAGGCAGGGAGTGGTGAGCGACTCCAGAGACAGCATCCAGGAACAAAACAGAACACGACAAAGGCTGTACTTCCAAGGCGCTGGGAGGGAGGCTGAGTCCAGGAGCTGAGAAGAAAGGCTGGCCATGGGTGGTGCTTCCTAAGGGTTGGGTGCCTGTGGCCACCCCGGCCCTGAAGCATATGCCTGGACAAGGGTGGGGGCACTTGAAGGCAGAATTCAGCTCAACACCACCAACCTTTCTCCGTTACGCCCCCCTCTCCCCACTCTCCATTGCAAATTCCCAGTAAAACCAGTTTAAAGTGGAGGGGTACATGGCATGCTTATTGGTTCCTCTTCACTCACCCAGGGGCATTTAGTTTTGCCCTGTTCTCTCTGTGGAAAAAAACCTAGGGTTTGGGCCCCGCCCCTTCCTGTTCTCAGCCTCCCCTTCCAGCCGGGCACTTAGAGGTTTTCTCTGCATTAATTTCAGACATTGTGTAAATATCGAACCTGGGATTTTGGAAAGGAGTGTCCTTCAGCCCAAACTTTCCATCAAGCACAAGCACCCTTTTTGGGGCAGGGATCCCGGGCCAAGAGCTGACTTCCCTCCGCGTGGTGCTGACCGCCAACCTGGCAGGACAGAGAGCTCCTTCCTGATGGGGTTTGGGAAAGGGGCTAGGGGACCCAGTGTGACTCCTCAGTGGCCTCCCTGGCTGAGAATGGAGCCCAAGTTTCAAAAATGATCTTCGGTAGAGGTTTCTGGAAGCTGAGAGTCCTGTTGGAAATGTCTGCTTGTCAGAAAGGGCCATCAGGTGTTTGGGGTTAGAGTCGAGTCCCTGGGCAGGCAGAGGGCCAGATGCCTGGCAAGTGGCAGGCAGGAAACGGGGAGCAGCTGACCCAACCCCTTAAACTTGTGGGGCAGATGATCAGGTTCTATGAGTTTCGTTCCTAGGGTCTAGTCAAGGGTAAGAAGGAAAATGGATTCCTGGAGTCAAACCTCATTCTTTTGATTCTACTTTGCATGCCTCGGTTCCAGGACTGGGAAAGACTCCTGGAGAACAGCCATTAACTCCTTTTGGGTCATGCTCCTCTTTGAGACACAATGGGAGCTGTGGACCCAGCTTTCAGGAGGGGACCTTTAAGTTTTCTTGGGGGCCTTAGGGCACACTGGATAGTCTATGCTAACAATGTGACCTATGCGTCTTGGGTCATACGGTATCAACTTGACCTCTGGAGGTGCTGGAGACGAAGGTCAACCATTTGGGCAGTCAGCCACGTGACCACTCCCTCCCCCCTTCCCCCCCTCTAAAAACTCCGGACACCGAGGCTCGGTGAGCTTCCCTGGTTGGCAGTGCTCCGTGTTGTGTCACCCTGTGTGCTGTCCACACGACTCCCCTGGGCGAACACAGCTGGTCACCCTGGGATGCTTTCCTACGGGCCTCTTTGCTTTGCTCATTGATCTGTATTCTTCTGCCAGAAAACACCAAAACCATGAGTAGAACAGCTCTGCTAACTTCTGAGCATCCTTCTAAAGAACTTACTGAATGAGAACGTGGTCTTGGAGACCTCCTGAAACTGCTCCTTCAGGTTAGCCCGTCCTGCCCAGCGTGGTTCAGGGTTGGCTGATGGGACAGTGGACAAGACACCTTCAGCCCATGGCCATCCGTCACCCACACTGCTGTCCCTTCTTGGGGCATGTGCTCTGAAGAGCTGAGGATTCTTTTTTAGCTCTCCTGTGGAAGGTATAATTGCCTCTCATCTGGAAAAGCTCCAAGCATTTCTTGCCTTACGTCCCTCCCTCCTTTCCTCTGTCAAACTCCCACCACAGGGAAACCTCTGTAGTAGGTGCTGAGGGGGATCTAAGGAGGGACCCGTGTGAATCCACGAGAGATAAGATGGCTGGTGTGGGACGGGAGATACGATGTATGAATAAGCCTTACAATGACAGGAAGGGCTGCTCTCAATGAGAAAGTTCCAGAGCTAAGAAAATGCAGAAATCCCTCCTGTTTGGAGGGCCTGGAGGGGCTTTGAAGAAGAGGTGACATTTGAGCTGAGCCTTGACAGACAAGACCCTATGGTAGAGGGAAAGGGCATTCTAGGAGGGAGAAAGGCATGGACAAAGGCATGGAGAAAGGAGTAGATCCAAGTGGTATAGGATCGAATAAAGTCAGAAGCAAGGCTGGGCCAGATTCTGAAGAACCTTCATAATTAGGCTAGTGAACCTGGCTTCATTTTGTAGGTGATGGGGAGGCTCTCGGGGGGTTCAGGAAAGACCCGATCTGAGGTGCGTCAGAAGGAAACTGAAGCTTCTGCTCCAGCTGTTGGCTGGCTACGCCTCTGTGAAGTCTCCCTGGTGCCCCATCATGACCAAGTTCACCCTCCTCCGTGGGAGCAGGATCACACACGGCTTGCAGCATTTGTCTGCCTCTGTGAGGACACCGCACCCACCAGGGCGCGGACCAGGCTCATTCTTCCTTGGGTCTCCTCCCTCGTGCCTGAGCGCCCACCACCACCATTTCCCCTAAATATTGCCACGTACTGAAAGTTGACCCCAAGCCAGCATGATGCCCAACAGCAGTCTGAACAAACGCATCATCTCCTTCAATGCTCACGATTGGCCTGGGAGGGCACACTGCTGCTAGCGTCATTTTACAATGGAGGGGACAGAGGCTCAGGGCAAGTCAGTAACTTATCTCAAATCTCATAGCCAGGGAGTGGCAGGGGGCCAGGACTCAAGCCCAAGCGGGTCTAACGCCTCACCAGGGCTCTGCTTCCCACACAGATGCTGGCGACGGGGGCAGGTGTCGAGGATGGAGCCTGTCAGTTTATTCTCATCATCCGAACGAAGCCTTTGACAATCTACGGAACCAGCCTGAAAGCATGGATTCCATCAGCGGACATTTGCCACGTGCCTGCTGCAAGAGTCCTCCCACGGGTCGGGTTAAGCTTCAGAGTTTGACTCAGAGCACCTTGGGGCTGCAGAGTAAGGCTGAAAACCCCAAAGAGCTTGCTCTCTGAGCCCCTCACAGACCCCCTCTGACTCTCAATTTGTTCCAGAATAGCTGGCGACGAGCTGTGAAGCAACTGACATAGGATGTGACACCTGGCCTTCTTTCCTCCCCTTCCAGCTGCCTCCGGCGTGTCCCTAGTCCTCGGCCAGCCTTTTCTGGCTGTGTGACTCTGCCCTGCAAGGCTGTCAGGATTACAGTGCCCGACAGGATGCCAGCGCAGCCGCCTTCCAGAAAACGCCTTCTAGGGACTCACTCTGTCTGCTGCCTCCCGGCTCCTCCCGCCAGTGTTCCTTCAGCCACGTGGGCCTCACAAGAAAGCCACCTTTCCTTTTGTGTTGTTGTTGCTGCTGTTTTAAATTCTTTTAAAGGGAATTGTGGTGAAATACGCAAGCCACAAGATTCACCATCTTAACTATTCTGCGCGTATTTTACGGTGCTGTGACGCGAGGTACACTCACATTGTCACATTATCGTGCGACCCTCACCACCGTCTGCCAAACCGAAACTCTGTCCCCATTGGACAGTAACTCCTGTTTCCCCCTCCCCCAGTCCCCGGCAACCACCATTCTACTTTCTGTCCCTATGAATTTGATGACTGTCTGTCCTTTTGACGAGGAAAATCAATATCCCTATCTAACGTACTATCTAGAGATTTCATGCGCTAGTCCAATTGGATAGATTCCATTTTTTTTTTTCCTGGAGTGCTTTATATATTCAAGGAGAACTTCGTGCACTCAGGGCCCTGCCAGGTACCACACTGCCTTCAGCATTTAGGGGGGCCTGCTTTGTCACGGGGGTGGGCTCCAAAGCCACAGGAGGTGGAAACCAGGTATGATCAACATTTCCCTTGAAAATTTCTTCAGAGGGCACCATGTTGGGGCCCCCTTCTGGGCTGGGTTTATTTATTTATTTATTTATTTATTTATTTATTTATTTTTTAATGTTTATTTATTTTTGAGAGAAAGAGAGAGAGAGACAGAGTGCGAGCAGAGAGAGAGGGAGACACAGAATCCGAAACAGGCTCCAGGCTCTGAGCTGTCAGCACAGAGCCCGATGTGGGGCTCGAACTCACAAACGGTGAGATCATGACCTGAGCCGAAGTTGGGACACTTTACTGACCGAGCCGCCCAGGGGCCCCTGTTTTTTAATTTTTTTAAAGTGGGCTTCACAATGGGTGTGAAACCCAACTCAGGGCTTGAACTCACAACTCTGAGATCAAGACCTGAGCTGAGATCAAGAGTCCGATGCTTGCTTAACCGACTGAGCCACCCAAGTGCCCCTGGGCTGGGTTATTTCTTTATCTGAGCAGCAGATGAATTAATTGGCTTGTGAGAAGGGCTATCTTATAAGAGCAATACTTACTAATGGGCTCTTCAAGAGGCCCATACCATGAGAGGCACAAGGGAAGTGAGGCCTTCTCTGGGAGAAGCAAATTGGAGTCTCTTGTCTCCAGCTTGCAGGGTACAGATGCTCCAGACCTGGGAAAGACTGCAGACTTCATCATGCTCCGAGCTGTCGGCACAGAGCCCGACGCGGGGCTCAAACTTGCAGATCTCGAGATCATAACCTGAGCCAAAGTCGGATATTTAACCAACTGAGCCACCCAGGCACTTGCAGACTTCCTCATGGAAGCGTGCTCTCTCTCAGTAACTATCACTGCACGGTAGCTGAGCCTCACACCCATCTTAGCTTGGTAGAGCAGCAGTGCCTACCTTCCCTGCTGGAAGGAGGGTGGAAAAATCCACCCACAGCTGCACAGACAGCCGTCGTGCTGGGACAAGGCCTGGGGCTCTCTGCTTCATACTTAGTTTTCATTGCAGACATGGCTTTCTCCCACCGGGACCGTGGGCTCTCCTCGAGGGCAGGGCAGACTTCCTCCGCCTTGTGTATTCCCCACTGTGTCCCATAGACAGCCTGGCACATAGAATGTTCTAATTATGGAAAACGGCTTACTGACTTGCAAACGCGCTCACACGAAAAAGCAAACTGCAAAATGTTATGCAGAACACAACTCCATTCCCTTTTAGTGTGTGTCTATTCACGGGGTGGGGAAGACCCAAAAGATATACATAGATTTAACTCTGGTTATCTTTGGGTGTTAGGTTTATGGTAGATTTTTATTTTTTCCATTTTTGCGTGTTTATATTTCCTAAACTTTGTATGATGCCCTTTACTGTTTTTCAAAGGAAAAGTGTTTCCAAAAATAAAATGAAATTTTATATCCTTTAAAAAAAAAAAATCTGCATTCAGGACAACCACAGGAGAAAATAAATTCCAGCCCTGGCAGGCCATTAGAACTGGAGCTTGTGTGTCAAAGCCAATAAACTCCCCGGTGACCAAGGTGATAGCCAGCAGGGGGTGGGGGTGGGGAGGGAGCGGGGGTGGGGGTTGGAGGAGAGGAGAAAGTTCTCTATGTATTAAAACTCTGGGGAATGTACTGAGAGACAGTATTTTCTCCTGTTACAGCTAGGTGTTCAACAGACTCTGGGTCCAAGGTCTCTCCAGCTCATGACTCTCTCCCAAAGGTGGTCCTGTCTGTGAGCCAACGAATGCCCATGACGTTCATAGGCATGGCATGCCAGAATGAGCAGAGCTTTATTGGACATACACCGTGATGGATGGGCCCCAGACTAGGCGACAAGCCCCTTTGCTTCTCTTTGCCTGGGTCCAATCTGAGAAATTGGCCTTCTCTCTAGGCATGAAATAGCTGGAAACCATGAACTTTGGAATCAGACAGTCACGAGTTCGAATCCTAGCCCTATCACTTATCAGTCGTGCCTCGGTTTCACCATTTACAAAATGGGGATAATCAGACCTACTTCATAGAGCTTCCTGCTGCTCCAGGTTATGCGACAACATTTAAATCCTTTCTACTCAACATGCCCAGTCTCTGGTTACATAAAAGCACTGATGAATCAGAGGACGTGTCATTTATTTAATTTGATAGAACTTCCCGTACATCTCAGAAATGAAGCCAAGTACAAAATACAGTAGCATGTCAATAAGGGTGTTATGGGTTGAACCAAGTTCCCCACCCCCCAAAAAGGATGTGGAAGCCTTTAAGCCCCAGTCTGTGAATGTGACCTTATCTGGAAATAGGGTCTATGCAGACGTAGTCATGTTAAGGTGAGGTCATTAGGATGGGTCCTGAATCCAGTACGACTGGCGTCCTCAGAAGAAGGGGAAACGGTGAGTGACGACCCAGGCCCGCATGGAGAGTGTCATGTGACCACGGAGGCAGAGGCCAGAGTGAGACAAGGCGGGCCCAGGAATGCCAAAAACTGGCCGGGCTGTTACCTGAAGCTGGGAAGAGGCAAGGAAGGAGGCTCTTCTACATGTTTAAGAGGGAGCATGGCCCCGAAGAGACCTTGACTTTGGGCTTCTGGCTAGACGTGAGACAATACATTTCTGTCATTTTAAGCCACCGGTTTGTGGTTCTTTGTGGTGCTTTGTTATGGCAGCCCAGGAAACTAATACAATAGGTAACTTTTTTACTACTGCTACTACTACTCCTGAAAACACTTCTGAAAAAGGAGATTGCCAAACCTTACTTGGAAGTCAACCTCAGGATGATTTCGATTTCTTTCGAAAATTGTTTCTCATGTCTGACCTAAATCTTTCCTGCCTTTTTTTCTTAATTCTTATTTATTTTTGAGAGAGAGAGAGAGAGAGAAAACACATGAGCGGGGAAGGGGCAGAGAGAGAGAGAGAGAGCGGGGGAGAGAGAGAATCCCAAGCAGGCTCCACGCTGTTAGCTCAGAGCCTGACTCCAGGCTTGAACTTGTGAACTGTGAGATCACAACCTGAACTGAAACCGAGAGTCAGACACTTAACCGACTGAGCCGCCCAGGAGCCCCTCTCCTGCCTTTCTTTTCTCTGTGCCACTCAGGCGTCATGCCTTGGAATTGGTCTTTTTTTAATATATATTTTATTTTTAAGTAATCTCTACACCCAATGTGGGACTCAAACTCACAACTCTGAGATCAAGAGTGACAGGCTCTACCAACTGAGCCAGCCAGGAGCCCTGGGATTGCTCTTTTCTTTTCTTCTTCTTTTTTTAAATATTTATTTATTTTGAGAGAAAGAGTGAGCATGAGCAGGGGGAGGAGCAGAGAGAGAGGAAGAGAGAGAACCCCAAGCAGGCTCTGCAAGTGTAGACCAGGATTATTATTATTATTTTTTAGTTTTTATTTATTTATTTGGAGAGCCAGAGAGAGAGAGAGAGCATGAGCAGGGGAGGGACGGAGAGAGGGAGAGAGAGAGAGAATCCCAAGCAGGTTCCACACGCTGACAGCACGAAGCCCAGTGCAGGGCTTGAACCCATGAACTGTGAGATCATGACCTGAGCAGAAATCAAGAGTCAAACGCGTAACCAACTGAGCCATTCAGGTGTCTCACCAGGATTGTTCTTGATAGATTTTTCTAGATCTTTCTCAACTGCCTTTGAACCCAATATTTTTTTTTAACTTTTTTAAAAAATGCTTATTTATTTATTTTGAGAGAGAGAGAGAGAGAGAGAGAGAGAGAGAGAGAGAGAGAGAATGAGAATGTGAGCAGGGGAAGGACAGAGAGAGAAGGAGATGGAATCCCAAGCAGGCTCCACGTTGTCAGCACAGAGCTTGACTGTAAGGCTCGATCCCACAAACCGTGAGATCATGACCTGAGCTGAAATCAAGAGTCAGACGCTTAACCTACTGAGTGACCCAGGAGCCCCCTTTAAACTCAATCTTTGTGACTTTCTTGGTTTGGCTCCTTGACCCTCACGTCATCATCAGACCCTTCCATTTCCCTTTCTGTTCGCGCTGATTGACAATGTGGCTCTCTGTATTCTAGGGAGCCAGGAGAGGGGAGAAACCTATCCCAGATCCTGGTCTGGATTTTATTAACAAAAACCCAGAAGTGAAGGTTTCTTTGAGTTTTCTGGCCCATCGAGACTCAGAGCCTCTTTTCTCCTAGTGTCCACATAGGACCAAGAAAGGCTGATGTCTCAACAGAGGCACAACTGAGGCTGTTCAGCTGTCTTAACATGCTCAGAACCACCGAAGGTTCTCCCAGGACAGTTAGACTTCCTAGCTCCCCCAGTTCCAGGAGGAAAGGACAGGGCCTAGAGCAGGAGATCAGAGGGACCAGAAGCAGCTCCTGGTCCTAGTATACCAGCCCCTCCCTCCCTCCTGAAAGCTGCCTGCCTCCTGAAAGCTGGTGGCAGTTAGAACACCTGAAAAGGAATCTCTTGCTTTGTAGGTGTGATGCAGTCCCAAGGGGCAGCAGAAGGAATGGGTACTATCAGGGCTGTTGTGCAAAGCTGCAAGGGGCTGTGCGCTGCCCCACTCTGGGGGCATCCTACACATGGAACGTAATGGAACAACACCCCCTGGAATGGTGTGGTGGGGGCCCCTCGGTACAACAGGGCTTGCTGCAGCTACCAGGGCTGGGGCGGGGGGGAGATTAGGGGACCTGCCCTGTTCCCCAGTTAGCTTCAGGGTGGCAAAAGCATAAGCCTCTTCTTGTATTCCCCACATCCCTCTGTGTTCCAAGTTTGCATGGCTGCCTTAAGAGCCTAAGTGGTCAGGGGCGCCTAGGTGGCTCAGTGGGTTTGGCATCTGACTTCAGCTCGGGTCATGATCTCGCCATTCGTGAGTTCGAGCCCCGCGTCGGACTCTGTGCTGACAGCTCAGAGCCTGGAGCCTCCTTTGGATTCTGTGTCTCCCTCTCTCTCTGCCCTCCCCTACTCACGCTCTGTCTCTCTCTCTCTCTCTCAAAAATAAATAAACATTAAAAAATAAAAATAAAAAAGAGCCTAAGTGGTCAGGAAAGGAGCTGAGGAACTTCAGGTTGGGCAAAAAGAGGCAGTCACATGACCACCCAACCCACGTTCTCAGATACCAGGAATGACCCAGGGATATTCATGATTAACATCAGTTACTGCTTCAAGGACACTTGCTCTGGGCCAGGTACCTCGGTTAACCTCTGTTATTTTATCTTCCCAACAAACTCAAGAGGTAAGAGACCGTATCCCTGATTTACAGATATGGAAACTGAGACCAGTCAAATCTGGCAAGCTCCCACCACTGGTGAATTGGCCAAACTGGACCTTGAGCTCATCTGCCTGACTTCCACTCCTACAAGACAAGAGCCTGATGGATTCTTCTGGGAGTGCAAGTGCTACAATCAGGAAGGGGGCTGGGAATAAAACGTAGGCGACTATGTGCTGGACCCTCCATTGCAAAAGAAAGACAAGATAGGGCTGGAGGGAGATATGGAGGCCCACGGTGGGGGAGTCTGAGAGGACAGGCGCATAGGACAGCTGGAGGAGAGATGCCATTCAGCGTTCAGTGTGGATGGGGAAGGCTGAGAAAGGTTGCCCACTGAGATCTTCAGGGTCATGAAGACCCTGAACTCTGCCAGGCCAGGGAACCGTGTCTCCGTCCTATCCCTGGTGTCTGGCCTGCCTCCTCCATGTCATAGGGAGCGCTGGGATACCACAGCTTGGAAATGAAATGACAGAAGGCCCATGGCCCATGTTGGGTAGCCCAGTGATAGAACCTAAAAATATAAATTCATTCCTAAAAGCAGCTGCTCCCCCTTGATGTTAGAGTTATCATGAACTACTAAGGGAGGCTGGGGGCAGGGGGGAGGCGGGCATATGGAACGTGGCTTCTTCTCTCCTTAGCTGGATCCCATTGGTGGCCGTTCTGAGCCACGGCCAGCAGGAGATGGGGCTACTGAGGTGGCCGGGATAGGTGGGGGCTGCTTTGGACAGAGCACTGGGAGTTAGGAAGTTGGGACCTAGTTCTAGCTCTGACACTATCCAGTGCCATATGCCCCTAGGCAGGACATATTAATTTAATTTTAATTCGAGAATAGTTACATACAGCGTTACGTTAGTTTCAGGTGCACAATATAGTGATTCGACACTTCCATACATCACCCGGTGCTCGTCACGACAAGTTCCCTCCTTAATCCCCATCGCGGATTTTCCCCATCCCCTACCTACCCTCTGGTGACCAGCAGTGTGTTCTCTGTAGTTAAGAGCCTGTTTCTTGGTTTGCCTCTCTTTTTCCCCTTGCTTGTTTTGTTTCTTAAATTCCACCTGTGAGTGAGATCATACGGTATTTGTCTTTCTCTGATGGGCTCATTTCACTCCGCATTCTACCGGACATCCTCCTTTTCAGATGTCCGTTCTCTTATCTCTGACAAGAGTAGAAAGCCCCATAACAGTGGCTTCCAAAAGGCATAAAATCAGGGTCGCTCTGATCAAATCTGACATGGGGACCCCTACAATCCCTACCACCTCTCTATTCACCCCTGTGGCCCCTATGGGGTGTGGCAGACGCCCCATCACCACTGTACACTCTCTGGAGCACAGTTTGAAAAGTACTGAAGTCATTTGTCGGGTCAGCACACTTGTTCTGAGCACCTACTGTGTGCTAAGCATTTTCTGGAGTCTCACAGCAAGATGATCCGGTCAGATCATCTGCATGATGCCCCGTGCAGCTTTTGGTTGGGTGGGGCTGGGGGGGTGCAGACAACCACCAAGAAAACCAACCAACCAGGACCTTGTAGACGGTGGTAAGCTGCAAAGACAGTGCAACTCAGGGCTGCTGGGACACGGGGTGTGTTCATCTTCTTTCAACTGGGTGGTCAAGAAAGGCCTCACGGACGAGGTCATATTTGGACCCGAATGACCAAGATGAGTCAACCTTGCAAAGCCAAGTGGGAAGAGCTTCAGGTGGGAGAGGCTAGGAGGCGAAAGGCCCTAAGGCGGGAATTAAGTGGGATCTGCTGGAGGGTGGTGGGTGAGGGGAAGGTGAATCAGGATGCTGAGGGGGAAGGGGAGACAAGTGCCTGAGAGCCTCCGGGCCAAGGAAGGGGACTGGGCTTTATTCCAAGTGTAGGAGGTCTTCCGAGAGCCTCTGCAATCCCCAGAGGGCTGAGGAGGGATGTGCAAATCGCCTGATTGATTGTTGCAAGCATCTAAGGGTCGGTCACTCCACACGGCACTTGCAGTGACTAAGGAGGGGGCTGGTCTAGTCACAATTTTCCAGCCACTGAATGTTGCTGGAGCCTTCCCTGGCATAGGTGAATCTCACTGACCCCTGTGGGAAAGCCCCTGTGGCCCCTCCCTGGGCCACTGAGATGGCAGCTGGAGAAGAACAGACGGGGGGGGGGCAGGTGGGCAGGGGAAGAAGTAGGAGGTGAGGTCTAAGCCAGTGCTAGGTCTTTTCTTGGCTAATAAAGCTGCTTCCACCCCCAACCTAGCCCCACAGCACTCTTCTCCACCAGGACTGGGTGTGGAGACCCTTTATGCAGTCAGGTCCCCCCACACCAGGGAGACCCACTCTGCTAAAACATTAGCAAAGCAAGCAAAGCAGAAGTCACTGCGGGTTGGAAGGGGGAGTCCCAGAACAAGGCTGCTTCAAGGGGAATCAATGGCCCAGAGAAGGTGAAGCAGCCCCCTGATGAACTGTGTGGGGCTGGGCTGGGGGTGACACTCAAGGCTGTAGCGATGAGGACAGGGGACAGAGACAAGCATGCAGACACAGCTTTTCCTTGCTCAGCTCCAGGGGCCGGGAGTTCACGCCACAGGGGATGGAACGTCCATTATACCGGCGCCCCCTGGAGGCTCACGGCAAGTAGAGCACTGGCCCTCCAAGTCAGGCCGCTGGCCACTGGCCCTCGCACTGGGAGGGGGGAGCCAGGCTCACAGCGAGAACGTGTCTGCAGGCAGGACTCTCCCATCCCCAAGGAGACCACACTGGGTGCTCCACCTCCCTCCCAGGTTTTTCAATCCGGGAAACAATGGAACTAAAATGGCCAACCTTTAAAGAGAAGGTGGCAGGTATGAGGTGGAAAAAGGAGAGGGCAGGCACCGCCTTGCTCTGGGGGTGGAGAGGGCTTGCTGGGTCAGTGACGGGTGTTAGAGATTTAAGTTTTTAAGTCCTCCCCGTCTCTGTCCGCCCCCGGGGCCCTGGTGCAGTTGCCTCATTCCTGCTGCAGGATCAGCCCTGGCTGATGGCTTAAATCAGCATCTCTGTAGACCCTCAGTGTGCTCTAGGCAAGGAAGGAGAGCTCCCTGGCCAAATTCGGTGTAAGAAACTCTGGGAGATTTCCAATATCCACCAGCATACTGAGAATTCCTGCAGAAAAAGGGTGCATTTTGTTCTGTTTGGCACTCAGGGATGAGACCCTTTTCCCAAGAAATGAGCATTGACCATCTCTGCAGGAAATGTTGTGGGTTCCACCGTGGGAACTCTGGCCTAGCTTCATCCTCCTCTAGGGACAAATGTACTTCAATCCAGGGTCAAGGACAACTACGTGAAGGAAGCAGGGCCCCTGTCTCAGGCAGGAGGGAGGAGACAGAAAAGCAGGCTTTGACCTTCTCATTCCCCTAAAGGACACACTGGGGGCAAACGCTGTAGTTCTGCCTGCAGGGGGGCGGGGGGAGGGCAGGTGACCCCCCCAGAGGCAGGGCTACAAGGAGATGGCTTAGAACCAAATGCACCCAGAGGAACTGCTTTGGGCTTTACACGAAGGGTTCAGAAACTGGACTGCATTGGAATCACCCGGCGTGATTTTGCAAAGCACAGATTCCTCTCCTCCCCTCTCCTCCCCTCCCAAGCAGAATCTCATTTTTTCCAAAGCTCCTCACATGCCTCCGATTCTAGGGACAGAGGCTACTTCTGATGATGGCACCCAGCTTCCCTTTGTCAGTCCCTTGTAAAGCTGACAAACATCCACTACATTCCTGAGTCATCCTAAAATCCAGGTGTTCTCCCGAGCCACCTGGAGCACCTGATGGAGGAGGGGAGTAGGGAGGGGAAGGTCAGGCCAAGGTCCAGGTTTGGTTGGGGAAAACCCCCTGGATGTGATCAAGAGCGGAGGCTGGGATCAGGATGTCCAGGTGTTCTAAGGGAGCTGGGAGGCTGGGCTTCTCCTCGCCCTGGACGTTTCTCCTACAGGAGCTTTCTTTCCCAGAGCAGCCCTGGAACCAGCAAGGGCTCGGGAGGTGCCGAGTCAGAAGGTGGCCCAAGGGTAGACAATGGGTGGCCCCAGGATGAAGTGTGTCCATAGCCGGGTTCTGGTGGGCACAGTGCTTCTGTGATGAGGTGCCTCCTTTTAGTTTGAATGTGACAGGTGACATGGAAGCAGGAGCCTCAGCAGCCCTGATGGGAGCCGTGGCTCTGCTGAGAGCAGCCTGAACTCCCTCTTTAGGACTCAGGTTCCTCATCTGCATAAGGAAGGACATGGGTGATTTATTTAGGTGTCCCCTGGGTCCCTTTCTGATCTAATGCTTCGGGACTTAAAAACAGAGGCTCAGGGAAGCTTGGCAATTCCCACATCCACTCCTTTGGCTAGTGACTTTCAGTTAGGCCTTGATATATTGTAAGCTCCACTCCACGTGGTGGAGCAAAGGCCCTGTCGCACAGATGGGAAAATGGATGTGCCTGCACTGAGGTAAGTCTCCGGGTTCCTGATGCTGATTTGGATCAGCTTCTTTTCAGTAGCTTGGGCTTCCTCTGTTCTGATGTCTCCCCGTTACCCCCACTCCCAGTGGGGTTCCATCCTGGTGGCTGGCACAACTCCATTGCTGTAACTGCAGTACCCTCTAGAGGGCGCTGCTGCCGGTGCTGTAATCTGAGCCTGGTACCCACTGGGAACTACATAGGTCCTGGCTTCTTCAGGCTTGCTTGGGATGCAGGAGAGGCAAAGTGTGGGACAGCTTCTCTCAAGCATTGCAAGGAATTTATAATGCGAGGGTCCGCTCATTCATTCATTCAACCAGGCTGCCTGTGTGTGCCAGGCACTGGATTAGGAACAGTGCACACCAGATAGATAAGATTCCTGCTGGGGCTCCTGGGTGGCTCAGTCGGTTGAGCGTCCGACTTTGGCTCAGGTCATGATCTCACAGTTCATGAATTTGAGCCCCGCATCGGGCTCTGTGCTGACAGCTCAGAGCCTGGAGCCTGCTTCAGATTCTATGTCTCCCTCTCTCTCTCTCTGCCCCTCTTCCACTCGCTCTCTCAAAAATAAATAAAGACATTAAAAAAATTAAGAAAAAAAAAGAAAGAAAATATTCCTGCTTAGGCTTCATAGATGCCCCCCCCCCCCCCCAACAAGGCACCTTCCTAGAAGTAATTTCTCCCTGGATCTTGCCCTGAGAAAGCAGGCCTTAGTGTCTCCATTTTCCAGATTAGAAAACTGAGGCTCAGGGAGGCAAAGCAATTTGCCCACATCATGCAGCCAGTCAGTGCCCGGTTCAAGCGGCTTCAAGTCCAACGCTTCTCCCACTGCCCACACTGTAGGATGCACACATTGGCCTTCTCATTGGAGCAAGCCCCTCCCCCTGATTCTCACCCCTTGCTGGGAGCTGTGTGTGCAGGGGGGCGGGGAGGTGCTGCACACACAGCAGCCCCCCCCCGCCCCCCACCAACCAGAAGGCATTACTGTGGCAACCGTGCCCCAAACAGCAACCTTGTTTGGCCTCGTGATCCCACGTCCACACCTGCTGATGCTGTAATTTTCCACAGTGGGACCTTGAAAAGCCTCAAAGATGATAACAGCAGTTGCTGGTTTATTGTAAGTCTACTTTGTGCCATGTCCTTTATTCGCTTTATCTTGAACTCTCTCAATCATCAGACAAGCCTCATTTCCCAGATATGGAAACTGAGGCTCAGAGAGAACAAGTGACTTGACCAAGGGCACACAGCTGGGATTTCAACCTACATCTGGGCTACCAAGGTCCACGTTCTACTTTACCATTGTGGCCTGGCTTTTTTCTTTCTCTTGTTGTCTGCTCTTCACTGCCTGCCAAACCCTCCCTTCTTGCCCTCCCACCTCCAGTCTTCCTGCTGTCGCACACAGTTGGGCGTGGTCTGGCCCAATAAGTAAATGAAGGTCAGGAGCAGGACTTCTCAGTCTTGGCACTACTGGCATTTTGGGCTGGAGAATTCCCTACCGGTAGGAGGAAAGTGCTGTCCTGCGCATTTTAAGATATTTAATAACATCCCTGGTCTCTGTCCACTAGATGCCAATACCATCACGCCTCCCCTGGGGTGACGACAAAAAATATCTCCACACAAGGCCAGATGTTCCCTGGGGAGCAAAACAGCTCCCCAGTTGAGAACCACTGCTTGCTAGGAATGCGGGGTCAGGGTCAAGTTGATTATAGCCTGTCTTGCCCATTAGACCATGAGCAGCTGGAGGGCAGGGAGAGTGAATTCTTGACACACCCTTACTGCAACACCTGTAGCACGTAGCAAATGCCACTGAAGGCAGAATGAACGAACGGTTTCCATGGACATGGTATGTTTCAGGATGAGGGCCCCATGGCCTACGTTCCCATCCAGATCCTTCTGGCCTGCTCTGGGCCGGCCTGGGTCGTGCACCTTCTCCTATCTGGGCCTCCATCCCCTTCGTGATCTCTTCCATGAGGGTCATCATAGGCCCTGAAGGCCCTGGATGTCCGTGGTCTGGGAACTTCCATGTTCCACCTCACAGGCCCAGAGTCGTGGGGCTGAGGGGGCGCAGTCTGCCAGGCTGGAGATTACACATCCGCCCAGTCCTGAGTTTCTCCTTCATACCCTTACCCCTCAAGTCAAATCAATCACAGACAGACGAGCAAGGCCTGCACCAAACAGACCTGACTCAGGAGAGGTGGCTCCTTTTTTGGGTGTGTGTCTTAAAAGGAAAAACATGTAACCTCAAAGGTAACCAAATATCCAAATCGTGATGGCCAGCATCGCACACCCCAAATCCACCGATTCATGAGTTTAACAAAAAGCTTCTTTAGGATACACTATAAGGCCATTGAGAGGGAGAAAAGTCGCCTCTCATATGTCCAGGCCAGCCCGCAGGGCCCTCCCTCCTAGTATGTTCGTGCACACACACACACACACACACACACACACACACACACTCAGCTGCTTACAAGGAGGCTCTGAGTTTTTAAAAGTAAACTCCACAGTTTCCGTCCTTGCCCTGGATTCAACTTTTGAAAAAAGGAACCGTTTTCCCGTTTTCCCTACAAATTCCCCCTCTCTCTGGTCCTCCCTCTGCCTCACTCCAGCTCACTCCAGCTCTCCCTCTAACCCCACTCCTGCCCTGCACCCCACCCCCCAGCAGCTCCTCCCCTGCAATGTTGACTCCATCTGCAACCACACCCAGGGGCCCAGACCTCCTCTCAGGACGGGCCTTGGGGGAGGAGAGTAGCCAGGGGAGATGCCACAGCCCCCCTTCACCCAAAAGAATGGGTAGAACGGAGCTTTCTCAAGGAAGGAGGGTAGGAGTGAAGCTCCTGTCCAGGCCCACAGCATGGCCAAGAGGCCGCCTGGTGACAGCACAGAGGATGACTCCAGTCTCCAGATGTTCCCACAGATAGATCCCCTTTCCCAGGGCAGCCCATTGGCCCTGTCACCTTTTCTGCTCCGCTTACAAGTAGGTCTGTCCTCCATGCATTGTTTCCTCTCTGATTCTGGACCCTCTGCCTTGAACTTGACTTTCACTCCTACCCCCAGCTTCCACCCCTTCCTGTCTCCACTCCCAAGATGCTTAACGGTCCAGTCCAGGTGTGAATATACGGGCACCTGCCGGCCGGAGCCACGAGGACGGCATTTCTCAGAGACAGAAACATTATCAGGATCAGTGTCTTTCCAACTTTTTTGACCACAACCCGCAGTAAGAAATACATCACATAAACATCAAATTTGTATATATCGTGTGTATATTATACACACATACACACTTACAGAGGACTGCGAAATATATAACAGAAATAGAAGCTTCCAGAAACAATACTTATTGTTGTTACTGCAATGAGAGACACTATGAGATTATTCTTTCCTATGTCATTACACCCCCCTAAACTGCCGATGGACACATTCTATGCTACATGTCCCTACAGGAGTAGAGACAGACTGAAAGTGAGACTCCAAGCAGGGGCCCGTGGGCCTCCCCTGGCTCAGCTGAGGCCCTCCCAATGCCCAACAAGAAGGGGCTTGGGAGGGACCAGGTTCTAGAAGGCATCATGAAAAAATTCCACACAAAAAGTTAGGACACACAGTCTTTTACGGTTTTAGAATATTCTAAATCAGTAATCTCCTGAGCTTACAGTTTGTGACCCCAAGGGGGCCTAGAAACCATTAGAGGGGAGGAATTCAGGTTTCTGGTGCCCTGTGATCTGGGCAAGGACCTCTTCAAAGACCATGCAGCCAGTAAGTGGCTGAGTTGGGACGTGAACGCAGGTCTGCCTTGCCCGGCAGGCTTCCACCCTCACAGCTCTCCCTCACCAACTATCTTGGAGCTCTCTCTCTGACTGGGGAGTTGGACAATCTGTTCTGGGCATGTGGGGATGGAGGGTGCCCCACTCAGTATGCAGGGGTGTGTGTGAGAGGGGGCGCAGGGGTGAAATGTGTGCGTGGGTGTGAGAAGGGGCATGGAGTCAGGTGCGGCCCACACCAGACGGCACAGGGTCTCGCCACTCGAGCGCACAGAGACGCCTTGCAAATAACTAAGAATATTTCTGTCATTTCCCGCTCTGGATTCTTTACTCCTATATTGACCAGAGGGCTTTCAAATAATACAGAAAGAATCCTAACTTAAGTAGGATTTTCATGGACAATTCTAGGAAAAGAAAAATGTCTCCTGAATATTAAAATTAGTAGTCGTAATAATAGTAATACCAAATAGTTACTGAGGACTTGCCCCGTGGCAGGCACCGTGCTAAGTGCTTGTGTCATCACAGCTACCGTTAACTGAGGACCCGCTATGGGCCAGCACTGAGCACAGAGCCTGGCACCTAGGTGGCGCTCACTAGTTACCAGAGAATGAATGAAGGAACCAGGTGTTGCACGAGAAGCTGCACAGAAATACATCTAATTTAAACTCAAGCTCGATGTAACCTGAAACATGCCAGCATTTTCTTTGAGAGACATTTTCTTCCTTCTGATAATGCCTTCATCCGAAACTTTTTAAATCGGAGGGCTCTTTTCCTTTGGGGTAGAAACACCCCCCTCCTTCGGGTTTTCTCCCCCGTGGTCTCGGGGGTTTTCTCCCTGATGGCCCTTCCATTCCTGGGCAGTCTCTTCCAGGCTCAGTGACTGACACTGATCTACACCTCCTTAAACCACCGTGCCCAGGGGCACAGGCAATCCGATCGCCTCTTCTCCTCTGGCAACCCAGAGGCAAGGAAGGCACACGAATTAGAGCCCAGACTTCGGAACTCTTAAATCAGGACAAGCAACTGACGAGGGCCTCAGAAAACCCGGGTTGGAGGAGTCCTGCCCTTCCGGTAAGTCATGGGTGACCTTTAGAAAGTCATCACATCTTTCTGGGTTCACTTTCTCTCCAATGTGTTTCCAAGGTCCGGGGTTCCCCTAGACTGTCAGATACCCACCCGCTTCAGCGTCTGGGACCTGAAACACCACACTAACCCGCTCAGCTTTGCATCTTCCTTTATTCCTGGCCACCACCCCCACACAACAGGGACATATGCACCTATCGGAATGCTGGGACCTGGGCTCCTCAGTGGTGAGACCCTAGAAGAATCCTATCACAACCTTGCTCAGGACTGCAAGGAGTAGAATGATGGGAAAGTTTGGGTTGGGTCCCGTCTCCCAAGAGGAGGCGAACCCCCGCCCCACAGTTTGCTCTGGCCTAGAACACAGGTTCAGTCGACAACTGTCCACCCAACCCCAGGGATAGAAAGTCTCCACCATCACTGGCTTCAGAGGCAGAGGGACCCAGAGACAGCAAAACTGCCCATGGTCATGTGTCCTCATTTCCCCTCTTCTTCCTTGAGAGATGTCCCTTCTTGGTGGCATGTTCAGAGCTCGTCTCCCTTGCTGGCAGCTCAGTGGCCCGGTCCTGGGTTCTGCCAATCCCCCCCAGCTCTCCCCCACCCGTCTGGGCACCCTGCGACTCCTGGGGCAGGCCAAGTGGCCAAGCAAGTGGGACCAATGGGTTCGCGCAGCCTCTGCTTGGGCACCTGCTGCGTACCTGACACGCTGCCCGTGTCACTTCGTTTATCCCCCAGCCATCCTGCCAAAGAGCCTCCCCTTTCCCTCTAGGCAGAACAGGCCAAGGCTCAGAAAGATGAAGCAACTTCTCCAGCTCAAAAGTAGCACAGGGCATCTGAACCCCCGACTCGAAAGCTGCTGCTCTGTCAACCGGGGCTCGTTCCGGACCCTACGGCTTGAAAACACACGGGAGTTTGGAGTAAAAGCTCCCTGTCCTCTAGTCCTGAATTTCGGGGAGGGGGGCGGCAGACGAGAGCCCCTCCTCACGCGTTCGTTTGCCCGCTTCACGCGGAGTCTGCACCAGCCGGAAAGTTTGCTCAACTGCACCGCGCACGCAGCGGTCGGGAGCCCCCGGCGCACGCCTCCTCGGAGGGGAGACCGAGGCAGAGCAGCCCCCCCCCAGCCGCGGCTCCGCTGCCGGCTCGCCGGGCGCCCCGGAAGGGAAGGAGACAGTTACCTCGAAGAGTTGGACTCCCTTCCGCGAGAACTTCAGTGCCGCGCACCTGGCGAGGCAGCCGGGGGCTCCTGGGGCCGCGAGGCCCGGGTCTCGCTGCGCAGCGGAGGGAGACGCTCTGCGCGCGCGCCGCGCACCCCTCCGCCTGCCGGCGTCCTGTCCGCGGGTCCCCTCAGGCGGTGGCCGCGGCGGCGACTGGGTTGCGGAGTCCCGGCTGGCCGAGGGAAGGGCCACTGCAAGGTGCCCGGAGCCCCTGGCACCCGCGTCAGATGCCGGCCGGCGAGAGCGCGGAGAGAGAGACCTTGAGCGGCGTGGCGCGCGTCCTCAGCTCTGCAAGCCCCCTCTGGAGCGGCGGGGAGGTAGGTGGGCGGGCGGGCGGGCATGGCGCGTGGTGACACATACATAGGGGCGGGCGGGGGAGGGGAGGGAAACCCCACCCCCGCGGGACCCGAGGGGCGGCCGGCGGGGGAGGGGAGGGCGGAGGCGTCTGGAGCGCGCTGGACCCCGGCTCCGGACCGGCGCGCCGCTGGGGAAGCCGCCCGGGGCGCAGGGCGCGAGAGGAGCCGGCAGCTCCGGGGCCGGCGGGAGGCAGAGGCGCGGGAAGGGCTGCAATGCGGTCGGCGGCTCCGCAGTCAGAGGGGCCCCGGAGGACTGTGCCTGTGCCCGCACCCGCACCCGCGGTGGCCGGACGGGGCGCCCGGGCTCCCGGCGCGGGGTGTGCAGCCGACGCCCGGGGTAGGGGGGTGGGGAGACGCGAGAGGGCAGGGCGCGCCCCCTGCTCCCCGGCCGCGATTTGGAAGGACCCTCGGGAGGAGCCGGCTGAAAGTTTTTGGGGATGGGGTGCGCCGGGATGGCAGGGAGGAGTGGGAGAGAAGGAGGTTAGGCGGCGGCGGGGAGGTGTGCCGGGGACCGGGAGCCTCGGGGCAAAAGGCTGAGGGTCTTCACAATCCCGGAGAGACCGAGGACATCTCCAACGAAGCAGGAGTTCTCCAGGACTTTTTGTAGCTCCAGAGACCACCCTCCTTAAGAGTTTTGTTTCCAGGCAAAAGAGTAAAGGAACCAGCGGCGTTTGAACACCTTCTGTGAGCTAGTTGGTTAACATACACTCATATCTCACTTGATTTTCCCCAGACCCCGATGAGGTAAATATTAGGATTCCCTCACCCCCAAAAGATGTGAAAACTGAGGCTCAGAGAGTGATGGAGTTGGTGGGGTCTGAATTCAAATCCACAGTCATGCTCCCTCTGCTACACAAGCTGCTGGTTAGGCACAGAAATTTTGGGGGCCCCGGGCTAGGCTGGTGGCCTTCGGGGTCCTTACGGAGGGAGCTGGTGGTGCTTGATGCTAAGGTTTAGTGGCCTCGGTCGGTGTGGTAGAAGCCGCTTGACTCCCTCACTGGGCATGGACTGAAGAAGAACACGAAGTGGCATCTCTGTGGGCTGCCCATTACAGAGATAATAGACTCAGCCTTTTCTTGATTCAAAGGCACGGAAGTGGCTCCGTTTCCCCAGGGTGACAACTCTGGAATCGTGTGGGTATTTTGCTGGCCATCTCTGCTAGGGGGCAGGACTGGCCCTGGCCCAGCACATTCTCTTGTGTCTTCTCTGCACAGGGCAGTGACGCCTGGGGAGGGCGTGGCTCCCACTCTACCCACTGGTCCCCGGGAGTTATGGCTGAGGTGTTCCACTGGTGGGCACCTCTTGGCTTCACTCCTTTTCTACCTGAGTCTGTTGGCTTCTCCCGGTCAGGTATCCAAGCTACAGAGCACCTTGGGCAGGGCTGGCTTGATAGTGATCAGAGTCCCTCAAGGGGAAATAGCATCTTGTCTCTCAGACAAGTGGGATGCAATCTTGTTACTGACTCCAATGCCTAGGCTAGTGGAAGTGACTCTTCCAGAAAAAAAAAAAAAAAAAATCCTTAAAATTCCAACAGGAGGAGTCATGGGTTCTCATGCCAGGATTTGCCTGATACTCTAGGTGAGTACAAACCGCACTCTCATCTGTAAAATGGGGTCATATCTGACTTACATCCCAGGGTTAGTGAAGGACAGTTCGATTCAAGGACAAATATTAATTAGGTAATTAATCTTTGTAATGAAGGGAGCGAATGCTTCTTGATCATCTAGTTTTGTAATGAGGCAGGGAAACATACAATGGGCACCGATTACGTGCCCACTGCTTGATACAGCAGCCTTTCAGGTGGATATTACTCCCATTTTATGCACTGAGAAACTGAGACTCACAGGCCACCCAGGTAGTGAATGAGTGTGGGTTGGCATAACTCCACACTGCTGCCCCTACAGGCTACAGAAAACCCAGGATGATTGAGAAATGCTCGGACAATTCTAAAGACCATGTTCAGAAAATCAAAGGACGTCAAGGTCAGAAAGCCCTCTGTGGCATATGGATGTTCCCCTGTTCAATGCAGACTGTTCCTTGTGTGGTATTTCTGACGCTGGTCACTCTTCCTCTGCTCAGATACTTTAATATTTGCTTAATGCCTTTTCCAGGCTGCCTGACCCTATCTGCTGTCGTGGGCAACCTTTAACCTATGGCTGTCCAAGCGTGGTGTCAGCTGGGGGCTTATTCGAAATGCAAAAATCGAAATGCAAAATGCCAAAGGCCTGCTCCAGACCTTCTGACTCAGAATCTGCATTTTAATAAGATCCCTCAGGTGTTTTATATGCCTTCTGAAGTTTAAGGGCCACTGTGCTGGTATCATTCAGCAGGTTCTACTCATTCAATCGCAAAATTACCAGCCGAGAGGATCTCAGAGCCCGGAAGGGCTCTTAGGGAACGTTGAGGACAGTGTCCTGACCGACGGGAACATTTACTCCACGTGAACATTGCCATGGATTTCACTCTCTTCTGAGGCCATGTCCCATTTTCATGTGATTCTAGTATTTAGGCAGCTCTTAGATTTCACAGAAGCACCTACTGGTCCCCATCACTATGGTTGAGCAATGAACAAAACAGGCCCTGTTTCCCCCTCTTGGCCCTGGCCCCCAGACCTCCTTCCACATGGTGGATGTTTTTGCGTTTGTAACCAGTGATTTCACTGTTCTCACCCTCCCTCTCTTCTCCTTTAGGGCTGGGCTTCCTCACTTCACACTGTCCTTCCTCATCTCTCTCCATCAGTGGACTCCACCTGCTCCCACCAGTCTTCTCCCAGCAGGTCTGGACTTTCCTTGTCCTGTGTCAAGACCTAAACACAGACCTGTTAGTGTGCTCAACCCAGGGGAGAGCTCACCTCCTCTGACGGGGTACTATGCTTCTGTTAATGCAGCCTACATTTATGTGCTTTTCTGGCAGTGTCATCGTGGCTCATTTTGATCCTGTAACCGACTGAGATCCCCTTTCCACATGTACTGCTATGGCCCAGTGTCTTCCCTGGTATAATGGGTTGTTCTAATCCAAGTGTGGGACTTTATCTTTGCTTCTCCTAAAAATTTCCCTAATAAGTTAAGCTCACCACTCCTGACCATCTTGGATCCTATTTCTTTCTTTTTTTTTTTTTTTTAAATATAATTTATTGTCAAATTGGCTTACATACAACAGCCAGTGCTCATCCCAACAAGTGCCCTCCTCAACCTGGATCCTATTTCTATCAGTTTGTTTGCTGTTGTTCTTTTTTTTTTTTTAATTTTTTTTTCAACGTTTATTTTATTTTTGGGACAGAGAGAGACAGAGCATGAACGGGGGAGGGGCAGAGAGAGAGGGAGACACAGAATCAGAAACAGGCCTGGCTGAAGTCGGACGCTTAACCGACTGCGCCACCCAGGCGCCCCTGTTTGCTGTTGTTCTTAGCAGCAGCTTTTCTACAAAGCTGACTAGTGTCCCGCTTTTGTGTCTTCCCTTATCCTGGGGCTGAGTTCTAGAGCAGGCAGGATGCCATGCTCCATATTGCAATTATAATGGCTGTGTAATGCATCAATCCAAACCTTAGTGTCATGGCTCCATAAGGCAATTATAGGATGCCATGCTCCATACCGCAATTATAATGGCGGTGTAATGCATCAACCCAAACATTAGTGGCTTAAAACAATGATTGTTCATGGTTTCTGTGTGTCAGGACTTTGGGAGAAATATGGCCAGGCAGTTCTGCCTTGGGTTATCTCATGCGGTTGCAGTCGGATGTCAGCTGAAGGCTTGACTGGGGCTTGAGGGTCCAGGTCTAAGGCGGCTGGCAAGTCGGTGTTGGCTGTTGGCCAGTGGCCCCAGCTCTTCTCCTTCTGGCCTGCCAGTGGAGCTGCCTCATGGCATGGCACCTGGCTTCTGCCACAGCAAGTGACACAGGAGGCCGAGTGGACGCTGCAGTGGTCTGATGTCCTAGCTTTGGAAGTCACGCACTGCCATGTCCGCCATAGTCTATTGGTCACACGGGACCTGCCCTGAATTAGTGTGTGAGGGGACATACAAAGGTGTGAATACCAGGGGTTGGGGATTGCTGGGAAGCCTCTTGGAGGTTGGCTTCTACATTCCGGTAGACTGGCTCTTGGAGGACGGCCAGTCTCCCAGTCCACCTAAATGTGGCATCGGGACTGCTTGTTTCTGTCCCTTACGTGGGGACGCCACGCATGTACTTTGCTAAGTCCCAGCGCAGGGTGTTTGCAGAATTCCTCCAAAGCATCCTTCCAGTACCCCTATACAAGCAAGCGGTCTAGCCTGTTCTCTGGGACAACATCTCTGCCCCCATTTCTGCAGGACGGCCTTCAGCAGCCCGCTCCTGATGGTGCCGCCAGAGATTATTGAGTGCTGAGCTCTGTCACACTTTTGGTTGATACTGAAACTTGTGGACAGTTAAAACCATCAGGTTCCCTGTGTGTGCAGTAACATTGGAAGTGAATCCCAGTTCTGGCACAGAGAATGAGGGCAAGTTTCTTAACCTCTCTGGGTTTCTTTCATTTCTTTCTTTCTTTCATTTCTTTCTTTCCTTCTTTCTTTCTGTTTATTTTTGAGAGTGAGATAGAGGACAAGCAGGGGAGGGGCAGAGAGAGAGAGAGAGGGAGACACAGAATGTGAAGGAGGCTCCAGGCTCCGAGCTGTCAGCACAGAGCCTGATGTGGGGCTCGAACCCACAAACTGTGAGATCGTGACCTGAGCCGAAGTCAGGTGCTTAACCGACTGAGCCACCCAGGCACCCTGGGGTTTCTCATCGGTGTAACGGAATTGTGTGGAATTGTAGGATTTGAATTAAGTGATGTCAGCACCTATGCAGTGATCTTGCTCCAGGAGCAAGATGGTGAATTTTCTTCCCTTTCTTCTCCGCTACAGTTTGATGTCCCTGAGTAAGTGTGTGCTGCTCTCTGGGTTTGTAAAAGAAACTAAAATCCTCACCTCCTTGGAGTGTGGCAATGATAAATACTATAGGCAATGTGTGTAGAGAGATTGCGATCATTTCTGGAAGCAAAGGGCCATAGAATTCTGATATAGAAAAGCCTCATTGCAGACCGACGCAGGGGAGTGGTCTTCTGAGAATTAGTAGAACATTCAAAAAGTGCTGTCTTATTCCTTTAATACTGTTCAAGTGACAAACTCAGAGGAAAGTGTTCTAATAATAAAGAACATGGGGTAAGTTAATGAAACACTTACAATTCCCCACAGGTCCGTATGGAATAATGACGTTCAGTAACAGGAAAGTGCTATGTCACCTAAGACAAAGAAATTGAAGGGCACGTTTAAGGAAACACTCAGTTCTTGAAGACTAAGTTTGATTCCCCCCCCCCCCCGAATTTATAGCGGATTCTATTTTCAGCGAAACCCTGCCATTTATAAAAGAGGAAATTATGGCAGCGTTTTACTCATGACTCACTAGTGTTTTTATCATTGAGACTACGCAGGGGACGACACTGGGGGGGGGCGGGGGGGACCGTGTTGGTATACAGAATCAGCATCAGCCGCACACCTGGGGTCAGAGGAGAGGTAGAAGGATCCTTCCCCCGATGGCCTCAGCCCCTGCAGCTCCTAGAAACCTGCTCACCTTCTCTGTCCCCAACCCTGAATCCTAAGGGACTCCCTCCCACACCTGGGGCCCATCTCTTTCCCTTATTCTCGCCACTGGGGTCTTTTGGGACTGCCTGCCCAGCCCTTGTCACATTGTGCTTGATGATTTTATTTCCTTTCATTGATGGACATCGGATCATTCTGAAGTTTGATGCAAACTTCATCCACATGTTTTGCCCATCACAGTAGAGATAACAAAATACATGCCTATTAAATGAACAAATATGGCATCCCACAGTCGCTTGCTAGAGATGAAATGTAAGAGGTACAGAAAACATCTCCATAGTTTGAAAATCATCTGTTAAAACACGGGCATGGCTTTTCCCCAGGAAACCTGGCACTTATTTGATGCAAAATCCTGGGGAATAGTTATCTTGACATGTTAGCTGTTGCTGTTGATCTGGGTTTTTTTTTTTTTTTAAGTTTATTTATTTTGAGAGAGACAGAGATAGCACGAGTGGGGGAGGGGCGGGGAGAGAGGGAAAGAGAATCCCAAGCAGAGAACCCCTCCCTCCCTCTCTCACCTCCCCCTCCCTTCCTCCCTTCCTCTGTCCCTTCTGTCTCCCTCCCTTCCCTCTTTCCTTCCTTTTCTTTTATCGTGGTAAAATATACATATACCTTTATTATTGTGGTAAAATATACATAACACAAAGTCAATCATTTTAACCATTTTAAGTGTGTAGTTCAGTGGCATTAAATACATTCACAGTGTTGTACAACCATCACCACCATTTGTCTCCAGAGTCTTTTCATCTCTCCAGACTGAAACTCTGCACCCCTTAAACACTAACTCCCCATCCCCTGGCCCCCTCAGCCTCTGGCAACCACCATTTGACTTCCTGTCTCCATGAATTTAACTACTCTAGGTACTTGACATAAGTGGAATCATACAGTATTTATGTGCTTTATTGACTGGCTTATTCACATAGCATAATGTCGTCAAGGTTCATACAAATTAGAGCATGTGTTGGAATTGTCTTTATTTTGCAGTAACATTTGTTGAGCACTTACTATGTGCCAGACCCGGTGCTAAGTGCTTCATTAAGCCTCAGACTCTATGAAGTCTCATGGACTTCATCTCACTGATGATGAGACTGGGAACAGTGACGCTCAGCCCAAGTTCACATCATTGCTAAATGGAACCAAGCATCTAACCCAGGCCACCTGGCTTTGGAGCCCTCATACTGAAAACAAAAAAACTTTTACTAGTGACTATTTATTGATCACCTGCTATGTGCCAGATATTAAGCTAGGCATTGTATGCATGTTTTTCTCCTCCCTCCCTTTGTTTTGATACATAATTTGCATAGAATAAAGTGCATCTTAAGCGTACAACTTGATGAATTTTTAACACACATAGACACCATTGTAATCGCAATGAAGTCAAGATACAGAAATTTCCAGCTCCCCAGAAGTTTCCCTTGTGCCCCTTCTCTTTGGTGCACTTCACCCAGGGAGACCATTATTCTGACCTCACTAAACCAGTGTTGTCTATTTTTTGTTGTTGTTGTTGTTGTCTTTTACATAATTTTAGAGAGGGCACCTCGGTAGCTTAGTCAGTTAAACATTCCAGCTTCAGCTCAGGTCATGATCTCACGGCTTGTGGGTTTGAGGCCCTCATCGGGCTCTGTGCTCACAGCTCAGAGCCTGGCGCCTGTTTTGGATTCTGTGTCTCCCTCTCTCTCTGCCCTTACCCTGCTCACGCTCTGTCTCTTTCTCTCCCCCCCACAAAAATAAACATTAAAAAAATTTTTAGAGAGCGTGAGCGAGAGCGTGCACAAGCTGGGGAGAGGGGCAGTGGGAGAGAAAGAGAATCTCAAGCATGCTCCATGCTCAGTGCAGTCTATGCGGGACTCGATTGCACAAACCGAGAGGTCATGACCTGAGCCGAAATCAAGAGTCAGAGGCTCAACTGACTGAGCCCCACAGGTGCCCTAGTTTTGTCTGTTCTTGAACTTGACAGAAATACTATTATTCTGTGAGTCCCCCTTTGTCTCTGGCTTCTTTCACTCAAGCTGGAGACAAACTGGAGAGCGTATGCCCCATCCCAGGGGACAGCCACTACGGTGGAAAAATCAGCGACGCTGGATCTTGGGGGAAAGGGAGAAGCAAGAGGCAGGAATGGCCTCAAACTTTTGAACCTTATGCCTGGGAGATGGGGAGTCCCTGTGACAGCAGCCAGGGAGTCAGGAAGAGTAGCTCGCTTGGGAGAAAGACAGCAAGTTCCGTGGTAGACAGTTGTGTGTTCAGACGGAGTTGGAGGGACATTCGGTGGAGGTGGCCAGCAGGCTGAGAGAACTGTGGGCCTGGGAATTGGGGAAATGCTCGGCCTGAGATTCCGCACATATAAAAGCAGGGAACATTGAATTCTATCCAACAAATGCTAAAATAGACTTTAATTGCATGCTGTAACCGTTGAAGGGAGAATGAAGAAGGGCAGAAAAGATGGAAGAAGACGGGCTGTTGGATAGAAATGCAAGAATGCTGAAACAGAGACAGATCCAGAAGTACAGAGAATGCCAGAGACCCTGACATGCTCGAGGAAAAGTGATACATAGAAGGGGGTTCTAGAGACACAGAAATATGGACAAGTGTGGAGCAGTGAACTTTCACGAAACATAGAGCTATGGTCTAGATGCATGACCATTTCATCCTGTGCCTATTAGGACTCTGTGGCTAATGACTTTTAAAAACTGTTGCATTTTTGCTGCCGGGGGTAGAGATGAGGCTCGTGCCTCTTGGCATGTTTCCCTAGGCACAAAGAAAGGAGATAAACAGTTCTGATCTTCTTATACACGCTGCCCAGGTCGCACCACCGGGCCCACCTTGGTTTCAGATCAGGTCAGAAGTCCAGCCCTCCAAAGGTCACCCCAGCCTTCCTGAGCGTCCCTGGCTCAATAAGGGCTCTGGCCAGCTTGAGCTAGAAGTTCTCTGGAGAGCTGTCCCAGAGCCAGTTTAACCTTTGAAAGATGAAGAAGAGAAAAGAGGGTGAACTGCATTCAGTGCGTGTGTGTCGGTGTCACCTCATTGTTACTTCTGGCCTCCTGTTTTCTCCAGTTGATGGCATAGGGTCAGGGAGTCCCAGCCATGTGCCTACAGAGTAAAGCATTCGACCAGGTCCTAATTTGTGTGTGTGTCAAAGAAATAGCAGCCATACAGCTCCCAAAGGGACACTTAACAATTTAAGTAGGAAACAGAAAATTGTCAAATTAGAGCAATTTAAAGCCCTGACAAAAAATGCTGCTATATGAGAAAAATCAATACTGAGTGCAACTCACTGATCAAGAGGAGATAGAAAGCAGATAATTGAGTGAGGGAATGATTAGGCCCGAGAGGGGGTTAAGCAGGTGAGGGTAGGAGGGCAGGAAAGTCTATGAATTAATTAGGGAGCAAATAGGGGCACCTGGGTGGCTCAGTCGGTTGAGCGTCCGACTTGGGTTCAGGTCATGATCTTGCAGTTCGTGGGTTCGAGCCTCGCGTTGGGCTCTGTGCTGACAGCTCAGAGCCTGAAACCTGCTTCGGTTCTGTGTCTCTCTCACTCTCTGCCCCTCCCCCGCTCACACTCTGTCTCTCTCTGTCTCTGAAAAATGAATAAATGTTAAAAAAAATTTTTTTTTTAATTAGGGGGCAAATAAACAGAAATTCTGCTGGAGGGCAGAAGGGCTTCCCCCTAGCGCCCCCACCCCTCCAACTTGAAAATTGGTTGTTCCCTGTGCCCAGGTGAGCTGGGTCCCGCTGCCTGCCCAAATCTCACAGTCCAGCGTCTCTCTCCCCATCCCAGCCCCTCTGCGTGCCTTGGTTGGAAACGTGGCTTTTCCAGAGTCAAAAACCAGAACACAAGGCACCTATTCACCCCGCTGGGTTTGAAAATTTTCTCCGAAATTCCTTTAACTGCAAACACCTTCTCCCAAGTACACTGTGCATCTTTTCAAATTTCAGACATAAACAGCGGCCCGGCCCCGCCTGGCAACCCCCTCTCACTCTCCTGATAAAAATAGAAAGGGCTGAGGTGGGGAAAGTTGTGGGTACAGTGGGGGTTTTGTGGATCAGCTGTTTGCATGGGTGTTCCCGACCCTCTCTGCCTATTCTGGGGAGGGGTGTCTCTCAGGGGAGCTTCAAGCTGGATTCTCGGGGGATTTGTCATCCCTGGCACCTTGGCCCCTTCCATTCTGGGCCCGAGACACATCTCTGCGGTCGTGTGTTTAACTGTGTCCCGGGGAGAAGCACGTTTACCTGTGGTTACTGGCGTGGTTGTGGGGGATGGAAACGGTGGCGGGAAAGAAGCGCGGGGAAGCAGTTCGTCTCCAGAAGCCATTGGCATGGAAACTGTCACGAGACACCCAGTTGCACATGGCGGAGCCGTGGGCATGGCGTGAGCTTAAGCCCAGACAGGCACGCTGACCCCGTGAACCTGCGAAGGGCTTTTGGAGGTAACAGGGTGTTCCTTGTGCAGCTGGCCCCTGCCTCGCGGGACGGGGTGAGTGAGGAGTGCAGGGTGAATTGGCCAGTTCGCTGAGCGAGGGCTTAGGGGACCCGTTCTAGTTCAGGTGCACCATTTACCAGCGCCCTTGAGCCTCAGTGACCTCCTCGGCAAAAGATCCTGCTGCTTCTCTGCCTCTAATCCGCCTACAACCACCCGGCGGCTTCTGGTTGCGCTCAGGGCACCATGGCCGGTAGGGCCTGAATGGCCTGGCCCCTACCTCTCCCACCTCCCCTCCTCACCCCCACAGGGCTCCCTTACACTTGCTCTGAACGGCCTGACCCCCTCTCCCCTTTGGATCATGCTTTCAGTATCAGGGAGGACTTTGCTGACCACCCCAGCTTCTCTGCCTCCCTCGGTCTCTCCTCCGGCACCTGGTCCCTCCCTTGTTAGCCGGGACCACGGCTCCCTGGTGTATATTTTGATCTGTTTACTTGTGCCGTGTCTGCTGGCCTCTGTTCCTGGACTGTGACCTTCATGAGGGTGGAGATGTGTGTCCCCAGCTCCCACCACAGTGTAGCACGTGCAGCTTCTCCGTCAATATTTGTTGAATGAACGAATAGGTCTGTTTTGTTCTCCTGTGTATCTCCCGTGTCTGGCACACTCAGATGTTCTGTAAGTGAGTCACAACAGCTCACATGCGTGGAGCACTCTGAGCTAGACGTTGTTCTCAGCACTTTCCGTGTAGCAACTCAGGCAGTAGCCATAGCGATCTTATTTGTTAATGGCCATCTCATGTTATTCCCGGTTTACAAAAGAAAAGAAAGGAGAAAGGGAAAGGGAGGAAAAAGAAAAGGAAAGAAGAGAAGAGAAAGGAAAGGAAAAGGAGAGGAAAGGAAAGGAAAAGAAGCTAAGGACCAGAGAGGTCAAGCACCATGTCACTGATCACACAGCACGTGAGTGGTGGAGTAGGTTCAATGGCGGAGCCCGTGCCCTAACCTCTTGGCATGAATGAATGAGTGAGTGAAGAATGACTAGCTCATCGCAAAGGTTCAGAAACATTCATTTATTCCCCCCTCCCTACCCGCTTGATTGAAAGGGTAAAATTGGGCCTATATAAGAAAACAAAGATGCAGTCAAATGTACAATCGAGAATAAGAATGAGTGAGGCACTGTAGGGGTGGGTAGGGTGAGGCCTCGGTACTGACCCGACAGCCTCTCTCAGTCAGGAGAACCTTCCTGGTTTAAATGATGAGAGGGAAGGGTGTGGCAGGCCAAGGCCTGCGGCTTGAGCTGGTGAGGGGTGGAAGCAGGGAAGTGAGGCTAGAAGCCGCACCTCCACGAGCTAGCAAACCAGCAGACCGGTGGTTGAACAGAAGTACCACGAGGGCTCACTGAAGGTGGTGCCCAGTGCAGTTGGCAGGGTGGGACCCGCAGGTGGGAGTTCTCTTTGGCCTCTTTCCCAAGTCAGGGAAGAGGAAAAGTCTGTTTGTCAACCCCGGCACAAGCTGTTGGAGCTCCCGGGTCTGATACCAGACATCAGTTCACATGCCACAGGTCAGCCCCTGAGCTTTGGCACCTGCGGCTGCCTAGCCCCCCCACCCTAACCCTGCCCGGGAATCCGCCGAATCCTGAGGTGCTGGCATCTCGGTCTCAGAGAGAAAGATCATCGTCTCAAATCTTCAGGCTGGACAGGACTCTGGCATCCTCACTCTCACATTGTGTTAGGACGGTGGCTTGGAGCCAAAGTTAAAAGTGGGCGACTGGGAAACAAACAAGGTTGTGTAGGGCCACTGGGAGTAGGTGGTATTGATCGTGGGCAGAGCCGGTTGGCCTCTGACCCCCGTTTCAGTCAGCACGGGCTGGGTTACCCTGCAGTAACAAGGCCCCCCAAATGTCAGTGACTTGAAATAACAACGATGGGGGGGCACCTGGGTGGCTCACGGGGTTAAGTGTCTGATTCTTGATTTCGGCTCAGGTCATGATCCCAGGTTCCTGGGATCAAGCCCCGTGTCGGGCTCTGTGCTGAGTGTGGAACCTGCTTGGGATTCTCTCTCTTCCTGTGCCTCCGCCCCTCCCCACCGTCTTTCTCTCAAGAAAAAAAGAAAGAAAGAAAGAACAAAGATACAATTCTCGCCCATGCTCATATCCACCGCGGATAGGTTGGGAGCTTTGCACCAGGTCGTCACACCACATCAGGCGTAGCCACCGTCTGGACCATTGCCGGGTGCCATGGCAGAGGGGACAGAGGGCTCTGGAGCATCACATACCAGCACCTGAGTGATCCAACCCAGAGTCGACACGTGTCACCTCTGCTTACAGCTCATTGGCTAGAACTACTCACGTGACCCCATCCAATTAAAGTGGGAGAGGGAGTATAATCCCACGTGCTGGGAGGATGAAGAGCTGAAATATTAGGAGCAGCTGATATTACTGTCTCTCGTCAGGCTCTCGATAGAGTAAGCTCTGGGCTCCACCTGGCTATTGTAATCCCTGGGATCCCTTCCGCAGGGGTCAGGATGCTTCCCAGAGTAGGTGGGGATGCTAATGGTGTCCTGGGGGGCCTGTTGACCCCATGATTGGGTACCTGCTGCCGGAACAGCCTGTCAGATTTGATGGAGGACTTGGACATTTATTGGAGCCCCATTTGGTGTCCAGTTTGCCCAAGGTCCAGGCCTATTCTTCCGGAAAGAGAGGAGGGCAGTCTCTTTCCTGCATCTATTCCTCACCAGAGCATTTGGGACCTGGAAGTCCCACTTAAGAATATTCTGGGTCCACGTCTTGGACCCAAGGTGGTGGATTCAGGGTGCTTTTCATCACTCTAGGATTGTGAGCGCCTCAGAAGTCTCCATTCCTGCCCCGTGGCTTCCCTCCTTGTCTGCTGGGACCCGCTCTCGGAGGCCACAGAGCTCTCCGAAAGGTGGAGGCTTCACTGGAGCTGGTTGTGGCCCTGCAGGCTGCACACTTCCTGTCTGGGGACCCGTCACAGGTCTACCTGCTCAGCAGTGGGGGGGGCAGCTGTGCTCACTCCGTGAAGATGGTGCGCGCAGAGAATGGAACATCCCGTTCTCGTGTGGTGACAGCAAGGATACAGGGAGGCCCTCCTGGAGCACACGGGGTTCAGCTTTCCCACTTGGAAAAGTGGCTCGGACCTGGCTCCTGGAAGCCTGCCCTTCCGCACTTAGCAAAGCGGGGAGGGGCAGGGGAGAAGCTTCCTGGCTTACTGGGAGGTGAGGACCATATAGGCTGAGAGATTCTAAGCCGCTTTCTTTAGGCAAACACACAGGATGCAATCCAGGGATTGCGCTGTGAGTAGGTCCGAGAAGCTTCAAATTGCTGGATTCCTTGGTCCAAGCGCATTCCCGAGAGTCTAGGAGTTGAGCGGTGGAGGCCTAGGAAGGCCAGGGATGCAGGATGGAGGCAGGGATCAGACGCCAGGACACGGGAGAAGAGCTCGCCATCCACGGAGCCCCTCTGCTGTGCAGGGCAGGGACCACCTGGAAATCGGGAAAGGCTTCATGAGAAACCAGGGTTAGAGCAGATGCTGCAAGGGACCAAGGGGTCAGGTCAAAGGGGTAGAGCCCTTGGAACACGAGGGCCTGGCTGGAGCTGTGGATGGGAGCCTGGGGGTAGAATAGTCAAGAGAAGGGACAAGGAGGCTGGTTCTCTACAGGAGGGGCCTCCCCAGCACGCCTTATTGAAGGCCACATCTGGTTTCTGGGGATTTGTAGATGAAGAATCTAGAGAAGGGATTGGCATGCCTGGCATCGAACCCGGCTTGGGCAAACAGAATGTCTGGAGAGGCCATCCTGAGCAGACCTGACACGTATGAGGAGGGTGGCACAGAGGACCCGGGGTGCACTAAGAGGACACGAGCAGGAAGAAACTGGCATTATGATCCCACATGTCAAAATCCTATTCCATTGACAAGGCCCAGCTCACATGCTACCCTGTCCGGAGAGTTTTAGCTTAATCAGGGGTCAACATTCATCTTCTTCTTTGATTCAGTAGCTGTCGGGTTTTGTCATACCTGCCTGTGCTGGAGTGAGTTAGTGGGTGTCTGTCCTGATACCCTGATCTCACTGTGAACGGGACTTCACCGTGGGGCACCTCCAGCTCAGCACCTGGGTCTGAGGTATCTGAGGAGCCAAAGGGAAGACAATGGGATGAGGTAGATCTTTTCCCCAATTTCCAGAGTGCTGTTTCTCCAGTAGGGTTCCAGGACCACCTGCTTCCGGGAACCTGGGCTGTTTGTTTCGAATGCACCCAACACTTGTCAAATCTGCCTGGCCGAGAGTGGCTCTCAAAAGCTACACTTTTATGCTTTTTTTTTTTTTAAGATTAATTTTGAGGGCACCTGGGTGACTAGGTTGGTTAAGCGTCTGACTCTTTGTTTTGGCTCAGGTCACCGTCTCACGGTTTGTGGGATTGAGCCCTGCATTGGGCTCTGCGCTGATGAGCCTACTTGGGATTCTCTCTCTCCCTGTCTTTCTGCCCTTCCCCGGTTCGTGTTCTCTCCATCTCTCAAAATAAATAAATAAACTTTAATACAATAAAATCAATTTTTATGGGACAAATTAATGTATAATGAAATGTTACCACTGTAAGGGCAAAGTTTGATGAGTTTTGATAAATTTACACAGTCATGTAACTGTCATCTCAATCATGATATATAGTATTTCCTTCACAGTAGACAGTTCCCTCAGGCCCGTCAGTTAACCACTCCCCTTGGCCCCAGACAACATTTCTTTTTGTTACTACAGATGAGTTTTATTCCTTCTACAATTTCACATAAATGGAATCATTCAATGTGTTGGGTTGAATGGCGGCCCCAAAGGTATGATGTCCTAATCCCTGAAACCTGTAAATGTTACCTTATTTGGAAAAAGTGCCTTTGCAGATGGGATTAAGTTGAGGATTTTGAGATGAAGACATAATTCTGGATTCTCTAAGTGGGCCCTAAACGCCATCATGGGTGTCCTTATAAGAGGGAAATAACAAGGAGATGCAACACCATACACGCAGGGGGAGAAGTGAGTGGGAAATGGACCCAGATACTGGAGTGATGTGGCCATAAGCCAAGAGATCCTGGCAGCTATCAGAAGCTGGAAGAGGCAAGGAATGGATCCCCCCCCAGCCACCCCAGAGCCCCCAGAGGGAGTGCAGCCCCCCTGGGGACACTGTGATTTTGGACTTCTGGTGTCCAGAACTCTGAGAGAATGTATTTCTGTTGTTTAACAAGTCACCAAGGTTGTGAGAGTTTGTTACCACAGCCCTAGGGAATGAATGAATGCATGTGGGATAAAATTGTGTGTGCCTGCTTTCTTTTGCTCAGCCTGATTTTAATATTTGTTCATGTTGTTTGTGCCTATCATTCATTTTTTAATATTACTGAGTAGTAGTTCGTTGGATGGATATACTACATTTGTTTCTTCATTTCAAATATTGATGAGTATTTGCATCGTTCCTACATCTAGGCTATTATGGGTAAAGCTGTTATGAACAAGTTTGTACATGTATATATTTTCTCTTGGATAAATATCAAGGAGGGGAATTGTTGGGTTATACCGTGCGTGTTCAATTGAATAAGAAATTCTCAAATACTTTTCCAAAGGGCTTGTTCCGTGTTGATTTCCCAAAACCAATGTATGAGAGTTCCAGTTACATCACATCCACACAACACTTGATTTTGTCAGTCTTTTCTTTATTATGTACATATAGGTATTATGTATATATATGATAAATAAAAACATGTAGTTCAACTTTGAAATATATGATACATAATAGATTTATATAGACAGTGGACCCTTGAACAATGCCAGGGTTAAGGACACTGACCCTACAGTGTGGTTAAAAATCTGTGTATAACTTTTTGACTCCTCAGAAACTTCACTAATAGCCCACTGTTGACTGGAAGCCTTATCCATAACATAAACAGTTGATTAACATTTATTTTGTATAAGTATCATATACTGTATTCTTACAATAAAGTAAGCTAGGGAAAGAAAACATTTTTAAGAAAATCGTAAGAAAGAGAAAACACATTTACAGTACTGGACTGTATTTATTGAAAAAAATCCAGGTACAAATGGACCCACACAAGTTCAAACCCATGGTGCTCAAGGGTCTCTCTCTATATACACAGTATATATTCAGCTTTAATCGAAAGACATTTAATTGTAAAGAAATGTTTCTTCCCCCCAAAAGCAAAAGTAAAAAAGTTCACGATAACTGATGCACCAAGATGATACTGCGATAATAGTGGAAGATCAGAAGATACAACGAGTAGTTTTATTTCTAGAAATACCTGAGTATGAACCACATGATGGTATACAGTGTAGATGTTTAGTTGAATGTAGAGTTGTAAACTTACTGAAATCTCCATCTTAACTTTCTTGACTTAGAAGTGTTAAGAGATAAAGTAAGCCTTCGAATGTTCTTTCACAATTCCTACCAAGCCTGTCTTGTCATTTAAAAATGTGGACTGCTTCACAGATAGGTGTGCTATCTTTGCACAGAAGGCTTGCTGGTCTCCGTCATTTCGATTTTAATATGCATGAACTGTCAGCCTTCTAAACGTGACTTCCTTAAGTGAATATATAGAGGTACGTCACTGTGGCTTTCCTTTGCATTAATGACTACAGTGTTGAGCATTTTTTGGTATGTTTCTTGGCTGTCTGTGTATCTTCTTTTCGAGAAGTCTGTCCAAAGCTTTGTGTATGTAGTGGGTGTTGTTCAACTTCTTACTGAGCCTTCAGAATTCTTTATATATTCTGGATACGAGTCCTTTGTTTAATGTAAGTATTGCAAATATTTTTCTCCCAGTCTGGGGCTTTCCTTTTCATTTCCTTAACAATGAATTTCAAAGAGCAGAAGACTTTAATTTTGAGAAAGTCCAGATTTCCAGTTGTTTCCCCTTTATAGTTGCTGTTTTTAGGGTCCCACGTAAGAAATCTTTGCCTATCAAAGTCACAAAACTTTTTCTCCTGTTTTCTTCTAGAAGTTTTGTAGTTTTAACGTTTCATGTTTAGGTCTGGGATACATCTTAAGCCATTTTTTGTGTTTGGTATGAAGTAAGAGTCAAGGTCATTTTTCTTTTCTTACAGATATTCAGCTTTCTAGCACCATTTGTTGAAAAGATTTCTTTTCTCTGTTGAATTACTTTGGCATCTATGTTGGAAATCAACACGTAAGTTGTTTATTCACTCATCCGTGGTTGGGTCATGTTTTTTGATGGTACTGAGTAATAATACTTTTTACGTTTCCTTTCCCAGATGGTTTGTGGCTGAAACCTGCATTTTTATCAAGTACCTCTGATGATTTCTTTTTTAAGATTTTATTTTTAAGTAATCTCTACAGCCAACATGGGGCTCAAACTCACAACCCCAAGGTCAAGGGCCACATGCTCCAATGACTGAGCCAGCCAGGTGCCCCAACCTCTGGTAATTCTTATGCCCGCTAAAGTAGGAGACCCTTCTCTTGTAGGACAGTGGCTCCTAATTAGGAATATGAATGCCAGAGCTCCACCTTTAAAGGATCTGATTTAGCAGGTACGGAGTAGACCCCAGAAAAAAACTTGACTAAGAGCTAAGAGCTGTTGATTTTTTTGCCTAGGAACAGTGGGTCCATCCTGTCCTTTTCATTCGTATGTTCTTTAGAAACATCACGACTGACCCTTCTAGTAGGCTCTGAGGTGCCACAGTGAACAAGGTTTGGTAGAGGCCAGCGTGGCCACCTGTAGGGGGTGCAGAGAGAGGTCAACAGAACCTCGTGGGAAGAGTGGGTGAATGTGGTGGTCCTGAGTGCCACTGTGAATGCTGCAGTTTGGGGACCCAGGGGGGCCTCTCTTGTCCTACAAAGACACCATGAGGCCTGGCTATACCCTGTGCTGGCAAGAGTCTGAACGTGAGGGTCCTTCTTGCGGTTAAGACTGCATGTCACATTCCTTATGTGGACGTTCTGGCTTTGTCTTGGGACAGCCACGTCATGCTGTCTCCAAATGCTGTTCCTAGTGGAAAGTTTTGGTCTTTGGAGGTGCAGAGAGGAGGCAGCTATGTTGGCTCTGTGGGAGTTCTGTGACCGCTGAGCTGTCCACATAACTTGGTCTCACTCCACCCTCCCTGTTTGTTTGCCGTCTGGGTTGATTCTCCTAGTGGGATTGACTGTCCCTCCTGCCCAATTTCACACCACACCTGAAGCCATTTGGCCTTTCTTCCCTGCCCTCCTCCACCTGATCAGTGCTTCTGGGAACGTTGTCCAGCCTGATGGCTCACGGTGCACAAACCCAGCGAAACAGGCAGGGTACTCGGGCCCCAGAGGCATTAACCAAGCTCAGTTTTGCATGATTTTTCGTTCTGACCCGGACCAAAGCCTTGCAGTTCTATAAGGTGAGGGGAGGCTGTTTGTGGTTCTCCAGAAACCCCTGCAGCACACTGTTGCCGTTGGTCGATTTGCCTTTCTGACCAAACATGCCACCCTCTGTTGTATTTGTGATTAAAATGTTAGGGGTATCGGGGTGCCTGAGTAGCTCAGTTGGTTAAACATCTGACTTCGATTCGGGTCATGATCTCATGGTTCATGAGTTCAAGCCCCACTGTGCTCATAGCTCTGAGCCTGGAGGCTGCTTCAGATTCTGTGTCTCCCTATCTCCCTGCCCCTCACCCACATATGCTTGCTCTCTCTCTCTCTCTCAAAAATAAACATTAAAATTTTTTTTTAAAACATTTAAGGGATATCACCCCTCTTTCTTTAAATTTCTACTCCAGCCTAGACTGATAGTCTTCCAGTGTCCGATTCCACGATCACCTGTTGAGTGCAAAGTATACACCCTCGGGCAGGGGAGCCACGTGTGGGGGCACAGGATTTGTTTGGCTCTGTGTTTTTGCCCATCAGCTGCTGCTGTGATCTCCTGGGTTGGGGATGGCTGGTGGGCCAGGCAGGGGTGCCGACAGCTCCTCGGGAGAGCCCGCTCATTGAGTGGCCCCACTCTGGCCTCTCCCGTGTCCACCTCACCCCCTCATGCCTTGCCTCTCACCGTGGGCCTGTCATCCCCGCAGTGCCTCAGGGCAAGCGGCCCTGACCACATCCCTCTGCTTCCGCCCGCCATGGCCGCATTCCCACACCCCTGCTCCAGAGAAAATGGAAGCTGTAGACGAGAATCCCACAACCGTCAAACCCGGCCTGCCAACAGTCCTCCTGCTTGCTCATCCTCTCCTGGACCTTCCTGTCGCCCGGTGGGGCCTCCCTCCCCTCCGAGGCCAATCCCCGACTCACCTGGGGCGCCCCTGCCTCCACCGCATCTTCTCAGGATCCCACGCTTGATGGGCTCCTCTCTCCTGTGCACGTTCAACCACTGGTGTTCCCTCCACCATCCTACGAAGCACCTCTGGCTGGTGTTACCTGTGACTCCCATGTTACCGAATCTGAGGGATTTCTCACTCTGTCAGACCTCCCCCTTGACCTCTCAGCAGCAGGAGGAACAGTTGACCATTCCCTTCCTCAGGTGCTCCCGCCCTTGGCTCCTTCCTGGTTCCTTTTACCTCTATGCCTGCTTCTTTTTGCCTGTAGACTCATTCTTTTCCCACAAGCCTTTAACTCTACCCACTCCCAGGGCTGGGTCCTGGGTGCCTTTATCTTTCTGCTCAGAGCCGGTCACACCATGAGCCCTCATGACTGCCAGGTCTTAGATGTTCCACCTGTTTCACCTCCAGTCTAGAGCTTTCTTTTGAGCTCAAGGCATGTATATCCAACTGCCTCCTTGCCCCCTTTTTAAAACAATTGGGGTAAAATGCATAACATAAAATTGGCCTTAAATGGTTGAAATTTCAACCATTTCTGAGAACACAGTTCAGTAGTGTTAAGTATATTTACGTTGTTGTGCAACCAGTTTCCAGAAATTTTTCATCTTGCAAAACTTAAACTCTATACTCATTAAACAACCATTCCCTATTACCCTCTCCCACGTCCCCTGGTAAGCACCATTGTGCTTTCTGTTCCCATGAGTTTGACTCTCCAGATACCTTGTAGAAGTGAAATATTACAGTATTTGTCTTTCTGTGACTGGCTTATTTTACTGAACACAGCGTCCTCAAAATTCATCCATGTCCTAGCATGTGTCAGAATTTCTTTTCTTTTGGAGGCTGAATAATATTCCATTATATGTACATCGCATGTTTTCTTTATCCATTCATTCACTGATGGACATTTGGGTTGCTTCGACCTTTTGACTATCGTGAACACTACACGCTGTGCATGTACAGATATCTCTTTGAGATCCTGCTTTCAATTTTTTTTGGATATAGACCCAGAAGTAGAATTGGTGGATCATATGGTAGCTCTGTTTTCAATTTTTCAGGGAACCTCTTTACTATTTTCCAAAGCAGTTGCACCATTTTGCAGCCCCACCAGAAGTACACAAGCGTCCCAGTTTCTTCACATCCTTAACAACACTTGTTATTTTCTGTTTCGTTTTGCGTTGTTTTGTTTTGTTTTATGGTACTTGTCCTAATGGGTGTGAGGTGACATCTCATTGTGTTTTCTGATTTGCATTTTCCTAATGATTGGTGAAGTTGAGCATCTTTTTCATGTGGTTGTCCACCATTTGGATATCTTCTTTGAAGAAATGTCTGTTCTAGTTCTTGGCCCATTTTTTAACCATTGGGTTATTTGGTTTTTGTAGTTGAATTGGAAGAGCTCTTCATATTTTCTGGGTTATTAACCCCTTATCAGTACATGATTTATAAATATTTTCTCCTATCCCCTAGGTTACCTTTTGCTCTGTCGTGTCCTTGGAAGCACACAAATTTCAAATTTTGATGCAATCTAATTTTATTTTCACTTCTGTCGCCTATGCTTTTGGTGTCATATCCAGGAAATCCTTGCCAACCCCAGGGTTGTGATTCTTTTTCCCTATGTTTTCCCTATGTTTTCTTCTATGAGTTTTACAGTTTTGATGCATTTTGAGTTAATTTATGTTTCTGGCATAGGGTCCGTCTGCATTCCCCTGTAACGTGGGGATGGGTCATCCATCCCTGAACGGAGCACCTGCCTTTGCTGGGGAGAGACTTGTTCATGGGGGTGTGGTTGGAAGTGATAATCACTGATGGAGTTCCTTCTTGGGCTAGGGTGACAGGGATGGATATGATGACATTCTGCACACCAGGGGCTTACAATTGAGTAAGAGAGAGAGGTATGGAGACAATAATTCCAATAGGAGGCAAACACTGAAGAGAAGAACAAGAGAGCCTGCAAATTTAAGAGAGGATACATAGGAACAGGTATTTCTCAGTAGAAGATTCAAGGAGGGCTTAAGCAGAGACATGGTGTTTAAGATGAATTGAGATTTCAATGGAAAGATTGGTAGTGTGGAGAGAAGGACATTTAAGTGCAGGGAGAAGGGGGTGCAAAGGTACAGGGACAGGAAAGTATAGCATGGGGTCACGGGATGGGGAGACACTGTGTGGCCATGGTGTGGGATGCGTGAGGCTGTATCATACAAATGAGAGCTGACGTGTATTAGGCATCTCCATGTAGCCACTGAGCTCAGTCTCCTACATTCACTAGACCAGTGGTTCCCAAGATGTCATCACCTGGGAAGTTAACTAGAAATGCAGATCCTAGAGCTGTATCCAGACTCACTGAATCAAAACTGGGAGTGGGGCCCAGCAATCTGTATTTCCCTTAGCCCTCCAGACGACTCTGATGCATGCCAGCGTTTTAGAATCACTATGCTACACAATTTGATGCTTACGGCAATGCCATAGGTAGACACTACTGAGAGCAAATGAGGAGCATCTCTTCCTAGCTCCAAATTTAGTGATGTCACATTGGTAGCTTGAAGTTGGCCTTAGTTGGAAGTATTAATACCAAAGAAATTGGCAAAGGCTACGAATGAGGGTGTCAAGTCCCCCCTGAGGGCCGGTTGTTAAACACTCACAGCATACCGCTGTCAGGTCACTTGTTGGTAAGTGGTTGGCAGGACTGGATCTTGAACACTGACAGCCTGGCTCCTGAGTGCATATTCCTAACCACCGAGTCAAACTTATTTCAAAAGTCTGGAAAGACAGGCTGGGGCCACAATGTGGAAATCTTTCAGCGCACGTTAAAACTTTGGGCGTTATGGGGCGCCTGGGTGGCTCAGTCAGTTAAGCATACGGCTTCGACTCTCAGGTCATGGTCTTGTGGTTGGTGAGTTCAAGCCCCGCGTTGGGCTCTGTGCTGACAGCTCAGAGCCTGGAGCCTGCTTTGGATTCTGTGTCTCCCTCTCTCTCTGCCCCTCCCCTGTTCATGCTCTGTCTCTTTCTTTCTTAAAAACAAAATACATGTTAAAAAAAAAAAAAACCTAAAAAAACCTTTGGGCTTTATTGTGCACACACTGGATTCTTCAGAGTTTTAACTAGGTAAGCGATATGACTGTATGTTTAGGCAGGAGAACGAAATTGTTGACTGTGGCTTTTCACTTTACAAATATGGTGAAAAATGGGATGGCAGGGTGTCGTGAGGAGAGCCAAAATAACTGCTCTTCGTAGAGAAGGGCCTCAACAGCCCGTGGGTCTCCCATTCGCAGAAGAGGTCGAGAAGTACTGCAGAGAAGGTGCCACATGCCTCACAAAGCCTCCTTGTCCTTGAGGAGAAAGGTTCCCTGTCTCTCCCTCCGACGGTTTGCCGCAGCGCGTCCTGGGCTTCGCATAGCCGCTGCCGGCCAGCGTTGTCCCAGGAGCCCCTGGTGCGGGTCCGGATTTACTCTGCAGCCACGGTGGCAAATGGTTTGGTCACTTACCCACATTCGTTCCTCCCTCCTCATGGAACCTTGAAGGTTTGCAGGCTCCCCTCACATCGTGACAGCCATGGACTTCAGGGGAGGCCGCAGACCGTTGGATTCCCAAGGGTGAATCCTGATTGGGTTTAAGCCATCCATTCTCAAATCTGTGGTTTCAGGGCATTTGAAAATTGAGGACCCCTAAAGAGCTTTTGTTTATGTGTCATATTAATGAAGTATTTCCATATGAGAAATTAAATCTGTCTGACAATTAAAAATTTTTAAATTAATTCATTAAAAAATAACAACAATAGACAGTGCCTGTTAACACAAATAACTATTTTTTTGAGAGAGAGAGAGAGCCAGTGCATGTGCGAGGGGGGAAGGAACAGAGAGAGAGGGAGAGAGGGAATCCCAAGCAGACTCCATACCCAGCTCAGAGCCTGATATGGGGCTCGATCTCACAACCATGAGATCATGACCTGAGCTGAAATCAAGAGTCAGATGCTTAACCGACTGAGCCACCCAGGCGCCCCACAAATAACATTTTTCAATGAGAATTTAGTATTTTTGTTAACACAAAAATATTCTGTGGGAATATCTAGTTGTAAAAGAGAGTATTTTTATGTACCGTATAGTTAAAACTTGCTAAGAGAGTAGATCTCAAGTGTTCTTACCACACATACACACACAAAAAATAGCTGCGTGAGTTGATGGATATGTTAATTAGCTTGATTGTAGTAATCATTTCGTAGTGTATACCTATATCAGAATCTCATGTTATACAACCTAAATATAAATAATTTTTATTTGAAAATCCTATCTCAGCGAAGCCGGGGGAAAATTTTTTAAAAAGGAGTATTTTAATATTGGATTTTTTTTTTGATACTACACCAAAACTCGATGAGAAAAAAATTTTTTTAAAGGTTAAGTGTCCAACTCACCTTAACTCAGTCGGTTAAGTGTCCAACTTCGGCTCAGGTCATGACCTTACGTGGGTTCGTGTATTTGAGCCCTGCATTGGGCTCTGGGCTGACAGCTCGGAACCTGGAGCTTGCTTTGGATTCTGTGTCTCCCTCTCTCTTTGCTCCTCCTCCCACTTGCACTCTGTCTCTCTCTCCCTCTCAAAAATAAGTAAACATTAAAAAAATTTTTTTAATAAAAAAATAAAGATTAGGTACAATGTGGGATGCCTGGGTGGCTCAATTGTTTAAGCATCCACCTTTTGATTTCGGCTCAGGTCATGATCTCCTGGTTCCTGAGTTTGAGCCCTGCATGGGGCTCTGTGCTGATGGCTCACAGCCTGCTTGGGATTCTGTCCCTCTCTCTCTGCCCTTCCTCCACGTTCTCCCTCTCTCTCTCTCTTTCTCTCTCTCTATCAATCTCTCCAAATAAATAAACTTAAAAAAAGTTAGGTGTAATGCAATACCTGAAATTAGATCGATGAACTTTTCATACTCTGTTACATTAAAATCTATTGGTGTATCTTGCACTTTGGGTGGATTTTCTCCCCACCCACAATCATTTGAAAAATGTAGCTCACTGAGTGTGCACATCTTCCAAATGTTGACACATCTTGTTATACCACATAAAAAAAAAATCCCATTTATCAATCTTACCACCAAAACGTCTTTATTAGGAAGCCGCCAAGTTCATGTTTTCCCAAATTCCTAATTTTTGTTTGAAAGCTTAGCTTTTCTTATTGACCACGAACAATGTCACGGTTGTTTTTCTTGAAATGGCAGGATCGCTTTGTTCATGTTCAAGAAACTTTTTGCCAAACATCCAGGTTTGAATAACTATAGTTTGCCAGTTGTTCTTTCTCGTAAAAATAACGTTTTCTGAAAAAAGCAGCTAGCTTGCGACTCAAACAGTTGTGCAAGTGCTTTTTTTCTAGGGAATCATCTTCTTTGGTGCCTCAGACATGCTTTATGCCTTTATGCTTTACATATACTTTTCATCCCATTGCCTAAGATATTAAAAGTCATGTTAAAAAAAAAAGACATGCTGAAGTATTGAGATGTAGCAAAATTAACAAACTCTTACTGCTTCCTCCAGGACAGTCTAAAGTGAGACTGGTTTTTTGCTTTTTCCTTTTAATTGGCAATGCGTGGCAGCGAAGCACACGATGGCTGTGGGTGTCATTTGCCCCTGTCTGGGTGCTAAGACCTCAGCGGTTTTACCCACCACTGCTTTTGTATCATCAGCACAAACGTCAACACAGTTGTTCCAGGATAAACCCTAAGATTCAAAAAAGTTCTTCAGCACTTTGAATATTTCGGCTCTGCTTGTGTCTGTTGCCAAGCGTTCACATAAAAGATCTCCAATGATTAGTTAGCGCTGAGCCTGGACAGATAGGAGCCAGACAGCTCTCCAGCCACACCTGCACATTCATCCATTTGTAAGGCGAAATTCAAGTCTGCCAAAGAGCAATCGGCTCAGGCTTCGTGTTGCAGCTAAATCTTGCATTTGGCAAGTTGCTGTATCATCGGGAAGCGGCTGTGTCATTTCTTTCACTGACTTCTCGTTCAGTAGGTGGATCAGCAGGGTCAACGGTACAAGACTTTATTAGTCTTTCAATGAATGCAGTTTGATGACTTTTCGTAAGATGCTTCTGTGGCTTTTTTTCATTTCTAGCTTGGAGAGCTGTAACGACTGATTTTTGGCTTCTGAAGAGCTCATAATGTCTACATTTAGAATACTTACATTCTTTTTCTTTAACTTCTGGTCTTAAAATGATACTACAGCTTAGATGGCCCCATCAGGGCTGGGGCGAGGGTGAGACGAGCAAGTGGCTAGAGCACGGGATTTAAGGAGGTGCTCACTAGGAAACCTGGGTCTCCTCGTCCTGAAGAGTGAAATACAAGAGATAACCGCTTCTTCCATTGGTCAGTTTTGGAATTGGATGTAATGCCCTGAATGTTGTAGCCATCCTAGGCCCGTGAATTATGCTCCATTCCTGTCTTCCTTTCACATTCGACATCCAACGTGTCAGAGATCGCATTAGCTCTACTGTGAAGATCTATCCAGCATCTGACCTTCTCTTACCAACTCCACACTCTCCACCCAGTCCAAGCCACCATCATTTTTCTCTTGGATTGTTGCGATATTTTCCTGAGTTTTCTGTTTCCCTTGTTCCCCTCATTATCCACAGGGCAGCCCGGGTGAGTCTTTCAAAAACAAATTCAGGTCCTATCACTCTTCCGTTCAAAATCTTTTTTTTTTTTTTTTTTTTTTTTTTTTTTTTTTTTTTATGAAGTTTATTGACAAATTGGTTTCCATACAACACCCAGTGCTCATCCCAAAAGGTGCCCTCCTCAATACCCATCACCCACCCGCCCCTCCCTCCCACCCCCCATCAACCCTCAGTTTGTTCTCAGTTTTTAACAGTCTCTTATGCTTTGGCTCTCTCCCACTCTAACGTCTTTTTTTTTTCTCCCTTCCCCTCCCCCATGGGTTCCTGTTGAGTTTCTCAGGATCCACATAAGAGTGAAACCATATGGTATCTGTCTTTCTCTGTATGGCTCCGTTCAAAATCTTTTGACAGCTTTCCCTCTCTGTCCAAGTTCTTATTATAACCCGAGGTCTTACAGGACCTACCTGATCTGGCCTCTCGCTACCTCTCCCTGCTGCTCTGCCCCTTCCCTACTCGTTCCATCTTCCCCCTTCTCCTGCTCCTCCGACAAGCCAAGTGTGCCTCTCTCCCAAGGCCTTTGCCCTTGCGTTTCTGTCTATGATTCTCTTTTCCTCCATGTCTGCATGGCTCCCTCACTTAGTTCTTTTAGGCCTTTACTCTGAGATGCCTTCCCAACCCCACCCCACCTGGGACTCCCTAACCTCTTTATCCTTCGTTATTTGTCTCCATGGCATTTTCTTCTTCAACATATCACACAGCCATTTGTTTATTGCCCATTTTCTCTCCACCCTCCCCTTCCCCCACCAGCTGACATAATTCGAGCTCCACGAGGGCTTTGCTTTGTTCAGTACTGTAATGGCATCACCTGGAAAAGTGCTTGTCACTTAGTAGAGTTCATTACATGAGAATTCCAGAGAGAGAGAGAGAGAAAAGACTATATGGAAAAGAGGAAATAGTGACTAAGAATTTCATAGTATTAAAGAAAGAAAGAACTTGGATTTTAAAAGTTCATGGAGTACCAAATGAGACAGATGGGCTCAAAACAAATACTAAGTGGGACACATGGCAGAGAAGTTTCAGAACACAAAACGCCAGAGAAAATTCTGAAAGTTTATGGAAAGAAAAAAGCAGATCTATAAGAATTACATTGATGTCAGACTTCTCAATAGGAGGAAGCAATGAGGCATGAGAAATAAGGGTTTACAAATAATAAGATTTGTCATTCTCTGGAAAAGAAGTTTTATTTATTTTTTAAATATAATTTATTGTCAGATTGGCTTACCTACAACACCCAGTGCTCATCCCAACAAGTGCCCTCCTCAATGTCCATCACCCACTTTCCCCTCTCCCCCACCCTCCCATCCACCCTCAGTTTGTTCTCTGCACTTAACAGAGAGGGAGGGAGGCAAACCACTAGAAAAGAAGTTTTAAATAGAAAGAGAAGAATTGTTTATAACAATCAAGAACCAATTCTAGGTGATATTAGTTTGACAGAGTGGGGATGATGTTGAGGGGATATGGAGACAAGAAAGAGGTGAGTGAGTGCCAAGGAAAAAGAAATTAATAGTAGAAAATAAACATGATTCTTAAAAAGTTAGGCAAAACCATTAGAAGAATAAAGACGAAATATATTACTTTCAGTCCAGCAGAAAAAAATCTGATTCATGCAATGGAAACTAGAAAAGAGAAAATCTATATAATAAGTAAGAGTAACCATAAAATAAGATGGCTGAAATAAGTCATAATATACTAGTAATTAAAATAAATGTAAATGAGCTAAACTCACTGATCAGATTGGATTATAAGCAAAACAGGTCTAAGCAATATGATGTCTCCTAAAGACAACATTATTATTATACGTTATACACATTTTCCAGAAAATAGAATTGAAATGAATAAAATGATTTTATGAGGCTAACATATCCTTGATTCCAGAACTGATAAAGGACATCACAAGAAAAGAATATTTGTAGACCTGTTTCTCTTAAAATCTTAAGATCTCAGTTAAACTAATCCAGATATGTATTTTTTAAAAAGATAAGAAATTATGATCAAATAGAGTTTATTCCAGGAAAGCAAGAATTGTTCAACATCAGAAAAACAAAGTCAGTGCAATTCACCATATTAATAGACGAAAGGAAAAGAAAGCACACCAAAGACAAGATAATTGTCTATTGTATTTTATGTATATATATCATATGTATTATATATGTCTTTTAAAATAATTTTTTAGTTTATTTTTTGCGAGAGAGAGAGAGAGAGAGAGAGAGAGCAGGGGAGGGGCAGAGGGAGGGAGAGAGAGAACCCCAAGCAGCCTTCGCACTGTTAGCGCAGAGCCCAATGCAGGGCTCAAACCCACGAAGTGCAAGATCATGACTCCAGTCAGATGCTTAACCAACTGAGCCACCCAGGCACCTCCTAAAGGGTTTTTGATAAAGTACACACCTATTTATAATTTTTAAAACTTATAATTTTAAAAATTCTTAGAAAATTAAGAATCAATAGACACTCCCTTGATAAAATTTATCTACCCCCAATCTCATACTTAAAGAGAAATGTTGATAGCATTCTTTTTAATCCTAGGAATAAGACAAGGATGTTTGGTATTCAGCACAGCAATTGAGGTGTTGTTAATGTATTAAGAAAAACAAATAATAGAACAATTAAGAAGAGTAAAAATTATCATTATTTATAAAGATGATCAATTATCTAAAAAGTCAGCAAAATCTACAAACATCTGGTACTAATAAGAGAGTTTCGCACATTTACTAGATTCAAGATTAATGTGAAAAAAAAATCACAAACACTTCTGGAACGACCAACCAGAAAATAGGGTAACATTTGCAATCGAAACAAAGATTTTAATGGAAAAATTCCTGAGATGTTTATAAATAAAATTTTTAAAATAAAATTAAGGACTTAATACATGAATAAATTAAGCACTAGGCCTATGCCATCCAGTCCATAGCAACTAGCCACATGTAACTGCTGAGCACTTGAAGTGTAGCTAGTTTGAGTTGAAGTGTTGTATAAATGCAAAACACACACTCCATTTCGAAGACTTGGTTAAACAAAATGTACTATTAGTCTCACCCGCATCTTTTAATTTTTTTAAAAAGAAAGTTAATACTAATTTTTTTTTAAGTTTATTTATTTTGAGAAAGAGAAAGAGGGAGAGAGCAGTGAGTGGGGCAGGGGCAGAGAGAGAGGGAGAGAGAAAATCCCAAGCAGGCTCCAGGCTGTGAGCTGTCAGTGCAGCGTCCAACGCAGGGCTTGATCCCACAAATGCGAGATCATGACCTGAGCTGAGATCGGGAGTCATGTCTTAACTGGCTGAGACACCCAGGCACCCCACTGCTAAAATTTTTAAAATTACATATGCACCTCATGTTATATTTCTGTTAGACAACTGTAGACCATAATTCTGAATGGGATGGCTTCACATTGTAATGATGTAAACTGCCCTTAAATTAATCTTTATCCAACCCAATTTCAATCACAATTCCAGCAAAGGGTTTTTGTTTTTCTTGGTTTTGTTTCTTTGTTTGTTTGTTTTGGTGGTGATGGGTGGGGGACATGGAAAAATGTCAAAGGATATAAGTGAGCAGTTTACAGAAAATGAAATCTGAATAAGGACTTTTTAAAGAGATACTTCACTTCCAACAACGTAGATGGAACCGGAGGGTATTATGCTAAGTGAAATAAGTCAGTCATGAAAAGACATATCATATGTTTTCACTCACATGTGGAACTTAGGAAACTTAGCAGAAGACCATGGGGGAAGGGAAGGGGAAAAAATAGTTTGAAACAGAGGGGGAGGCAAACCATAAGAGACTCTTAAATAACAAACTAAGGGTTAATGGCAGGTGGCGGCAGGGGGTGGGGGGCTGAAATGGTGATGGGCACTGAAGAGGCCACTTGTTGGGATGAGCATTGGGTATTGTGTGTAAGCAATGAACCAAGAACACACTGTATGTACTATATGTTAGCTAAGTTGACAATAAATTATATACATATACATATATATATGTATGTATATGAGATACTTCACCTCAATAACCATAAGAAATATAATTTAAAAAGCAAAACCATTTTATACTCAAATATTGGTAATCATTAGAAAGTTGGGTAATATCAAGTGCTGGTAAGGTGGCGAGGAAACAGGAACCCTCCTCCCCTATTGGTGGAAGTACAAACTGGTTACAGGTGTTCTTCTGGAAGCCAGCCCAACAGTGCTTAGTGAAACCAAGTGAGTGTGTATCTTGCAAGTCAGCAGTCCAAATCCTGGGTATGCAGGCCCACAAATTGCCTGCAAAGATCCATGAAGGCACACACACATAGACGTCCACCGTCACCTGATTTGTGGTAGCCAGGAGGGGGAGACAACCCAGGCATCCGTCACCAGGCAGGTGGACTAACGGAGAGGGGGCAGGTGTGGACTGTGACACAGTGGTCCTATGTAGAAGGGTTATCTGGCATCAGGGGCCCAGCTTCCGAACACAGGACCGGGACGAAAAGGTTAGGAGTAGGGTACATTTCTGCCAGTCCCATCAACATAAATTAAAATCCCATACGCTCACCACAGCACTGTCTTCTCCAAGGGCACACATCTGTATCAAAGAATGCATGTTCAACAAGTCTGAATGCAATTGTCAGTGGAGAAAGGATGAAAGTGGATGTCTGGAAAGAGGAGTGCTGGAAACAAGATGGTGGCCACATGCGAACGATGCCACAGATGATCTTCTCGACGTTCCAGCCGAAACTGTGAAATAAAATAAAATGACAAACATTTCACCAGAGGTGCAAAAGGATTTGACTGCGTCAGGAAAACAGTCTCTGTCCTCTGGGGAAGGCTCCCTGCCCCACGTCCCTCCTGAGGACCCCACTTTTCTCAAAGAGGCGTTTTCCTGGGGGCCTCACGGCGTGCCCGGCCTGTGTGAGGCTCCTGTAAGCCTGCGTGGAAGGTGCAGGACAAACTGAAACCCACTCTCTCTCCTGAGGGGGCGGCCCGCTTCCCCGGTTGGCCGGGAGGCACCTTGGCCTGGCGGGCAGCTTGCGAAACACAGCGGGGTCTCTGTGCGGCCCTGAGGTAACCCGACAGGAGCGAGGCTGCTCCTCCTGGGCCGCAGAGAATGGGCTTCTCTGTGTGCGCTTGTTTGCTTTGGTTTCGAGCTAAAAAAAAAATGATTTCACACATAATTAGGGCTGTGGCAGTGAGATTGTGTTCGAGGTGCTTTTACTGGAAATATCAAGAGGAGGGACAAGGGAGGGCTGTGTTCCTCTTCCAGCCGGGGCTTGGAAGGAGGAGGAGGAGCCCGGCAGCTCCGGGGATGAGACAACAGGCAGTGTTCGGGGCAGAGAAGCAGCTTTCACGGAGGCAGGCCCAGCTGTGAGGGGCCGAGGTTGGCCGTGGAGGTGGGCAGCGTGCCGTGTGTGCGTGTGGTGTGCTGGGGATGGGAAGTGGGGTCGAAAAGGAGTGGGGGCTGCTACCCCCACGTAGGGGGTGAAGAAGGAGACAGGGGTGAGAGCTGCAGGCCACAGGAGAGGCGGAGAAAGAGACGTGGCACAGAGAGCCACCGCGGCCTCCCACGTGACTCCGCACAATCCTTGTGCCCGACCCGGAGCTTCCCCTCAGCCGGGCACCCAGTGACCCGGGTCGCGGTCCTGACTCTGGGTACCTCCGGACAGGCTCCTGAACATTTCTGGGCCTCAGATGGCTTCCCCACGAAAAACTAGGGCTGGACCCTCAGCCTTTTGCATAAATGACATCCCCTGGGGGGGAAAAAAACATTTGGGGAACACCCAATACCGTATCCCCCTCTTGGAGATTCACAGTACACATAATACATTAGAGGCTATGAAGAGCCCTGTAGTAAAATAAAACCCTGTTTGGCTTGGAATTTGTGTAACGAAGTACTTTCCAAACATTTAATTACAGGAACCTTCCCCCTCTCCCCGCTCTTTGTATAATAATATCTATTAACATCTTGTGTGTTCTACTGACTATTGCTGCATAAGAAACCATCCCCAAACTCAGCTGCCTGAAACAACCGTTTTATTACGCCCACAGATTCTGTGGGTCAGAAATGCGAACAGGACACAGCAGGGATGGCTTGTCTCCCTTCCATGCTGTTTGGGGCCTCATCGAAAAAGACTTGAAGGCTAGGGTGACTGTGGCTGGAGGTCGTCTTTGCTCATGTGCCTGGTGGATGATGCTGGCTGCGGTTGGGACCTCAGCCGGGGCTGTGAGCTGGGACACCTCCATGTGGCCTGTCCATGTGCCTAGGGCTTAGCAGCCTCAGCACAGTCAGACTCCTTACGTGGTGGCTCAGGGCTGAGACCCAGGCAGAGGCTGTGTGCCTCTTATGCCTTAGCTTTGAGTGTCAAAGGCACATTAAGAAGGGCTCAGGGGTGGGAGGCATTGTGGTAGCCATCTTGGGAAAATTCAGTCTGCCACACTACAGGAAATGGGGGCTAAAACTCCGAAGGCTTCTAAGAACTGCTTGAAACCTGAAATCCCTCCAGGACTCTGTTCTCTGGGTCCCAAACCTCTGTTCTCTTCCTCACACTCAGGCCCAAACAGTGCCAGGTGCCTCCCTGCTGCCCGTGAACTTGTTCCTTCCCTGCCATGCGGCCCCCACGCGGACCCATAGAGGATCTCAGGCTATAAAGTTGAAGGATGGATGGAGGTGAGCAAGGGGGAGGGGTAGGGGTAGGGGGAGCACCTTCCAGGTGCAGGAATAGCCCCTGGGAAGATGCTGAGGTGTCAAGCTGCCGGGCAAACTCCAGGCACTTGGACACAGTCTGTGTGTGGTCGGGGGTGGGAGGGGGGGGCGGGGCTACGACGGAGAGATGTGAGATGAAGCGCTTGGAATAAACCACTTGAGGTCTTCAAGGCCCCCTTGAAGCTTTTGGATTTTATCCTAAGAGTTACCAGAAGGAGCGTTTCAAAGAGAGATGCGCTTGATGATGACTTTTATTTTGAAAAGAGCCTTCTGGGTGTAGCTGGAGAATGGAGGGTGAGTGTGGACAGCCCGGTGGTTATTTAGGAGTTGACCTAGAGATGGAAAGAAGTCGGTGGCTTGGGCAGATACTTAGGAGGCAGGAACTGGTTTGGGCAACTGCATGGTGCTTTTTCTGTCAGGGGGAATGTGGGAGAGGGACCTGCTTGAGCCACCTCTGGGACATAGTTGTCAAGGAGGTAGTTGGATATGAAGGGCTGAAGCTAAGGGGCTTGGGCTAGATTCATAAACCTGGAGTCAGCACCTTGGACGTGGTGAGCGAAAGTGGTGGGGAGGATGACCTTGCCCAGGGAAGGGCTACAGAGAGGGGAGAAAGGGACCTGGCATTGAGGACGCACCTAGCCATTTGAAAGCATTCCATATTAGCATGGTCTCAGCTTAGGAACCTGGACAAAACCCTGAGGGTCTCCAACTCATCAAAATCTGGATGGAGCCGGCTGTGTCTCTGGTCATTCAGGTGGTGCTCGAGCATGGACCAGTCCCTCTGAGGTCTCCCTGCCCTTCCCCCTTCTATGGAGAGAGAGAGGATGCGGGGTCAAGTGAGAGCCTCTTGTGACTGAAAGATCACAAGAGATCTGGGCCTCTTTTGCGTTCTTGGAGACTTTTGCCATATTAAAAATGAATAGATTCTAAAACGTGGCTAGAGCAGTTGTGGAAAAAATCTAAAAATTTGTTTTATCTGGAAATAATTTCAATCTTACAGACAACACACACAAATAAAACTAGTACAAACATACCTGTCACCCTTTATCCGGATTCAGCTCCTGCTAACACTTTACCCAACTGCTTTATCGTTTGCTTCTCTGTCTTCCTCTTTCATCTGTCCTCTGTCCTTCCGTCCATCCGTCCATCCATCCATCCGTCATATATCCATTTATCACCTACCTAATTTCTGAGCCATTTGCAGTTAAGTTATTTATATCATGGCCCTCTGTCCCTAAATATATCAGTTTGTATTTTCTAAAAATAGAGATATTCTTGTACATAACTGTAGTACAGTTACAAGCTTCAGCAAATTTAACATTGATATAGCACTTTTGTAAAATGTACCGTTTGTATTCCAGTTTTCTCAGTTCACCCAGTAATGTCCTTCATAGTGTTCCCACCCCACCCCTCACCCACCATATAGGTTCCAGATTAAGGTCAAGGTTTAAATGCCTTGTCTCTTTAGCCTTCTTGAATTTGGAACATTCCCCAGCTTTCTTTGTCTTGCATGGCATTGACATTTTTGAAGGAATACAGCATGCCCTGGCTCCCCCTTCTAACGGAATGTGCCTCATTTTGTGTTTGCCTGATGTTTTCCTGATGATTAGATTGGGGTTTATATTCTTGACTGGAATACTGCATAGGTGATAATGTGTCCTTCTCAGGGTATCATGTCTGGGAGGCACATGGTACCCATCCATTTCTCATCAATGATGCTAATTTGAATCACCCACTCTAGGTGTTATCTGATTTTTTCTTTGTATAATCATTATTTTCTCCCTTGCAACTAATATACAATCTGTGGAAGAACAGTTTAAGACCACGTAAATATCCTGTTCCTCATCTCAATTTCCCCCTAGACTTAGCATCCACTGATGTAGTCTTTACCAGGATGGTTGCAAAGTGATGATTGTCCAAATTCACCAATCCCACCACATTTAATAGTCAACCCTGAAGGGGCGCGTGGTGGCTCAGTCGGTTGAGCATTCGACTTCGGCTCAGGTCATGATCTCATAGTTCATGAGTTTGAGCCCTGCATCAGGCTCTGTGCTGCCAGCTCAGAGCCTGGAGCCTGCTTCGGGTTCTGTGTCTCCCTCTCTCTCTCTCTCTGCCCCTCCCCCACTTGCCCTGTCTCTCTCTCTCTCAAAAATAAATTTAAAAAATTAAAAATAAAAAATAGTCAACCCTCAAGAGTCCTGTTTCAACCAAGAGTTCTTCCAGTCCTCTGTTTATTTATGTACCTAATTATTATCAGCATGGACTCATGAATTCTTGTCTTTTACACTGGTTTATAATTCATTACTATTTAATTGCCCAGCACTGTACTTAATTACCTTGGTGCTCAAACTGCTATGGATGTCATCAGAGGCCATCTCTTCAAGCTGCATCCCATGTCCTTATAACATGTGCTCATCATTCTTTGGGCACCTATTTTCTGGCATAACAGGATATTCTGGACTCATCTTGTACCAGCTGGAACCAGCCTTTTCTTGAGGAGCTCTGGTTCCCTTTAGTGGAGGATGATATTAGAGACCAAGATCTGAGCACTAGGTGTGCTCATTGCTGCTGGGCTATCTTTGCTTCTCGGAGTCATGGCATGTTTAAAATATTTTAAGTATTGGCAAAAATGAATGCTTTTACGAAAACACGGTATAGTAGAATTGCTCTATTTGCAAGAGGATGATGGGGTTTGTAAAGCCCTGTTACTTCATAGTGCTACATGGCTCTGTCCTGGGACATTCAAGTCAAGTGATGGTCGTCCTCTTCTATCCATGCTGCTAGCTGGTGTCTGTGACTGTATGAAGGGTCTCGTTGGGGATAATTGTAAAAGTGTGAGTTTGAAGCACTTACTGGAATTTGAAGTCCAGGTTGAATGACCTTTCTGTGCTGCATCTCTGGGCTCACCCCATTCCAGTCACCTCCCAATCACATTTGCATAGCTCTGGTCACAAAGTACCTCTTAAACTGCCCAGTATTGTTTACCCAAAGAACAAGCTCCTCTGTGTGACCTTGTGGCCCTGGCCTAGAGCTGACCAGTGATGCTGACCTTCCTGCGTTTTGCACCTCAGTTCCCCTGGTCTCCTAACAGTATTTCTTTCTTTGGCTCCTTTGAGTTTCCCCCTTCTCCTGTAAACAGTTGTAAAACACGCTGTCCTTCCTGAGCCCAGTCCAATCAATGCCAGAGAAGAGCTCAGATTGGCTGTGAGGCCAAAGATGGCCAAAGCCTTGTGTTCTGAGAAAAAACATTCATGTTTAATCTTTTTATGATTATAGCCTATTCAGTTTTGAAGGGGTGACCTCACCCTCTGACCTGCAGCACCCTGGGCCTGTAGGCAGCAAATTTTCTGTGGATTTCTGGGAGAGGGGAGGCCAACACACTGCAGGATGCCCCTTAGGCCTTACCCCGCCAGAAGAGGTCAGATATTGGGTCCGGAGGAATGCGGCCTTGGGGCTTGGGAGGAAGGTGTTTAAGCAGCCTGTGACAAGGAACATCTTCAAGTCAATCCACAAAGACTTTATCGGGTTACAGCCGTGTGAAAGGGCCTGTTCAGGTGTAGTGGGGAAGCAAGAGTGAGTCCGGTTTTGGCCTCAAGGAGTCTACATTTCGTGGGGAAGTGGATTCAGCCAACTGGATTATAATAGGCTGTGGCTTCTGATTGTAGGAGGGAGAGAATTGCTATGTCAATCCAAGGAAGAGGGAAGTTCTTTCATCCGGAAGGAGGCTTCCTGGATGGGGTGGCTTGCCAATGGGATCCTGGAGGATGAGGGGAGAGGAGGGAGAATGGAGAGGTGGGCTTGAACGTGAGGCTGGGGAAGCAGGCCCCACGTCCACAGACCTGACTGCCTCCCCAGAGTCTGCCCTGCTGGCTTTAACTGCGGCTGCGAAAGCTGGTGTTAAACAGACTATGTGGGACAGATGGGTGTGGGAACCAGAATCCTCTCCATTGTGGGTACGTGCTGGTACTGGAATGGGGCCTGTGCTCTGGGTGTGCCCATTGCCCCACACAGTGACCTTGGGGTGAATTCGAGGCCAAACTCAGGAGCCCCAGGAGAGCAGTGGCCACCAGTAACCTGGGCAGGCAGCAGGAGAGGAGCCAGGGAGGACATTTCTGCACTGAAAACATATCCAGCCAATCCAGAAAAAAGGAATAATTGGTCACTCTGAGGAGAGGAGTTGCTCTAATTTAGAAACAATTTCTTTTTTGTTGTTGTTTGTTTATTTTGAGAGAGCATGAGATAGAGTGTGAGAGGAGCAGAGAGGAAGAGACAGAATCCCAAGCAGGCGCCATGCGATCAGTGAGGAGCCCAGTGTGGGGCTCGAATTCATGAACCGGGGGATAATGACCTGAGCCATCAAGATTCAGATGCCTAACCAAGCGAGCCACCCAGGCTCCCCTAAAAACAACTTCTTGTCTTCAGTCTGGTTTAAGAGCAGGCCTGTCTGGGACCAGATTCTGAGGACATGAGTGTTTCTTCTCAAGCATGCTTCCACCTCAGGGCCTTTGCACTTGCTGGTTCTACCTCCTGGATCACCGTGTCACTAAATACCTACATACCTCCCATCTTCATTCACTTCAAGTCCTTGCTCATCTGCGACCTGCTCGGTGAGGCTTCCCTGTGTAACACCGCAGGCCATTGCCACGCTGGCATTTCTTCTCCTTTCTCCATTTTTTCTCCGTTACACTTACCGACACTCGACATGCCACGTATTTCGCTCGCTTATTTTAGCTGTCTGTCTCTCCTTTCCTTCTCCCATTGCACACACCAGAATGTAAGCTCCATGCAGACAGGGGTGTTTGTTTTGTCCACTGCTTTATGCGCAGTGCCCATGTCAGTATTTGGCTCATGATAGGCTCTCGGTAAATATCTATTGATAGACGTGGAACCTCTTTGAGCAAAAGAGCCGGCTGGCCTCTCTGAGTGCTGCATTCAGCAGCAGCAGCTAAGTGACAATGTGATCTGGGGAATGTGCCTAGCGGCCTCAGCAAACTTGGCAAAGGGCCTTAGGAGAAAACACAGTAGAAAGTCTCTTTCCTGGTGGTTGATGCCCAGCACTTAGTAAATTTCCATCTTGAACTCATGGCCACTTGTGAGGGCTGTTTGCAAATAGAACCGTGTTCTGAGGCTTCCCCCATCCTCCCTAGCTGATTCCGGGCTGGTGGGGCACTTTAGCTGGCCCCGTGCTTCTTGCCACAGCCCATTCCCTCCAGGGGGCTCTGTGTCCTGCAGAATGTAAAGCTTGCATCCTCAAATTTGGGCAGAGATTATAGACCTAAGCCACAGCTCTACAGTCAATTTGTATCCTAGACTGTCGAGTCCATGCGTGAGATCTAAGTTTCTAAGTAGTAATTGACAGTGCTGATAAGAAATGCATCTTAAAAAGTTCGTCACCTGTGCTGGCCTTGGTAAAGCATAGCTTCCTGTGGAACAAATGCAGACTTCATAAACCATCCTAGTATCCCTCATTACTGTTCAGATCCCATTCTTTTCTTTGCTTGAGATATAATAAAACATCTCAGGAGCGGAGGGCTAAGAAGTAGGCTGAGTGACATAACATTCTTTCAGTGGGGCCCACTGGGACTCAGGGGCTAGACTGTCAAGACTGTCTAATTATTGTACATTGGCCAGTGTGGTAGATTAGATCAGGGGGTTGCAAACTTTTACTGGAAGGGGCCAGACCATAAATATTTTCAGCTTCCCGGGCCCTGGAGTCTGTATTGCACTATTCAACTCTGTGAGTTTAGCATGAAAGCAGCTACAGGCAAACAAGCATGACTGTGTTCCAATAAAACTTTATTTACAAAAACAGGTGATAGACTGTATTTGGCCTACAGTTTATAGTCAGCTGAGCCCTGGATTGGATTACTTTTGGCAATTATTTACTCCTTTCTCCCATCCTCCTGGCTCTTGACTTTGGGCTCAGTCACGTGACTTTCTTTGGCCAACGCACGTCAGCATATGTAACACAAGCGGAGACTTGAAGTGTGCTTGTGTGGTTGGGTTTGTCCTCTGAAGCTTTTGTCAGTGCCCCGAGAAGATCATACCCTGGATAACACATTGGCCTAAGGATGATAAGAGAGACATGGAACAGCTCAGCCTAGATCCGCCAACATACAGTTGACCCACAAACATGTGAATGAGAATAAATGACTATGGATTTAAGACGCTGAGCTTTAGGGTGGTTTGTTACAGAGCATTATCATGGCAATAGCTGACTGACACAGCAGGGTATCTCGCTGTCATGTCAACACCACTCATCCAAAGTGAATTACCTTCTCTCCCAAATGTGTTCCTCCTCCTCTTTCCCTCTTCCAAACACCCCGTAACACCGACACGGTCCAACCTCCTTATACCTGGTCCCAGCCATGTGGTGAGTCTCCAGGTTCTGTTTATTTTGCCCTTTTCATTTATCTTACAACAGTTCAATACTTTTTGCCCCTCTTGCTACTGCCCTTCATCATCTGTCTTCAGTATCGCTGCGATATTCTTCTGGCAAGTCTTCCTTTCTCTCGTCCCTGGTTTTTCCAGTCGGGCATCCCGTTACCCTTGCCGCCAACTTCCCGAAACAAATGTTGAGTTACATCACTTTCCTCTGCAAAAGCCATGAATGGCTCCCCCGTTGCTTCTGTCCAGGTGTTTAAAACCCAGAGTTCAAGAGGAATGAAGAGGTAAGCAAAGATTTCTTTTAGAGAAGCTTCTCCAGCATCCCGGCCTCTCTGCCCAGCGCCCGACACTATCTTGCCCAGTGATGGGCACTTGTACCGCTACCTTCTCCATCCCACACGACAGTTGGGGTGTGAAACTGGGCTGTGCTGCATCACGAGGGATTCGGCTGGCCTCCGTGATGTTCGGACAGCAGCGCTCAGAGATCCAAGCTCCCCAAGGCCCCCTGCCGAGTCACCCAAAAGCCCGGGTTTGAAGGTACCAGACATCATGACTTCCTTTTAGACTTTGTGATTTCATCAGTCAGCCCAGGAGCTCTGTATGCGATGGGATGGTGAGATGAGTCAGAAGAGGGGCCTTTCCTCAGCTCTAAGCTAGACGCCCCCGCCCACCTGACATCTCTACTTAGGTATCTAACTGGCGTCTCAGATAGGAACTCCTGATCCTGTCTCACAAATCTGCTCCTCCTGGAATCCTCCCCATCTCTGTTAGTGGCGACCCCAGCCTTCCAGTGCCCAAGGCACAAAATCTGGGAGTCCTTCTTGGCCCCTCTTTCTCTCACTTCTATCAGGATATGCTTTTGACTTTATCTTCAAAATGTATCCAGAATCCAGCCACTTCTCACCACTTTTACTGTTAGCACCGTGGTCCACACCACTGTCACGGCTCAGGCAGTAGCCTTCTAGCAGGTATGTTTCGTTCTATTTTGTCCCCCGTTGGTCTCAACACAGAGGCCAGCGTTACAACCCAAGTCAGATCATGATGCTTCTCTACTCAGAACCATTCATCATCTCCCTTCCTTCACTGTCCTCGTCTCCTTTTGCTCACTCCCTTACTCCACTACAGCTGCTCTCCTCCACCTTGTTCCCGGAACATGCCAGGCACACTCCTGCCACAGGACCTTTATGTGTGTTATTCCTCTGAGCTCTGTCTTCTTTGCTCACTTGCCCAAACACATGCTCTGTCTCCCAATTTGCATTCAAATGTCACATACTCATGTCATTCTATCAAAAATTCAGGCCCCCTTGGGCGCCTGGGTGGCTCAGTCGGCTAAGCGTCTCACCCTTGATTTTGGCTCAGGTCATGATCTCACAGTTCATGAGTTCGAACCCCATGTTGGGCTCTATGCTGTCAGTGTGGAACCTGCTTAGGATTCTCTCTCTCTCTCTCTCTCTCTCTCTCTCTCTCTCTCTGCCCCTCGCCTGCTCTCCCACTCTCTCTCACTCTGTCTCTCTCTGCCCCCCCTTCTTTCCCACTCTCTCTCTCTGTCTCTGCCCCTCCCCTGCTGTCCCACTCTCTCTCTCTCTCCCCCTTCCCTGATGTCCCACTCTCTCTCTCTCCCCCCTCCCCTGCTCTCCCACTCTCTCTCTCTCTCTCTCCCCTGCTCTCCCTCTCTCTCTCTCTGCCCCTCCCCTGCTCTCCCACTCTCTCTTTCTCAAAAATAAATAAACTTAAAAAAATTCAGTCCCCCTCTATACTGTATTCCCTCTTTCCTTGCTTTATTTCCTGTTCTACATTTATCGCTAACATACTGCACGTTTTCCTTTTTTTCTCTTGTCTACTGTCCGTCTCCATTACTAGAACAAAAGCTCTCTGAGTGTCTTCATTCATTCAGGCTGCTGTCATAAACTAACACAAGCTGAGTGGCTTAAACAACAAACTATTATTCCTCCCACTTCTGGAAGCTGGGAAGTCCATGATCAAGGCACTGGCAGATTCTGTCTGGTGACCTGCTTCCTGGGTCATAGACTGCCTCTTCTCATGGTGTCCTTACCTGGTGGCAGGGGTGAAGGAGCTCTCTGGGGTTAAGGGCACTGATCCCGTTCCTGAGGGCTCCACCTTCATGACCCAGTCAGCTCCCAGAAGCCCCAGCTCCTAACACCATCACTTTAGGGGTTAGAATTTCAGCATAGGAATTTGGGGAAGGAGACACAAACATTCAGTCTGTAGCACTGAGTATCTTAGTCTGGTTTCCCAGAAGCAGGCTGGGAGGTGAGGATGTGTGTGGAAGTGATTGATTGAGAAAATCCTCCTGAGGAACTGGAAGGAGGTGGGGTGGGGGTGGAGAGGAGGGTGTAAGACAGGGAAGGGGAAGAAGTCAGGCAGTGGGACTGTGTGAAGCCCGGTTCCAGGCTCAGCCTGATCCCGAGGGGAGCTCTGGAGCACACATTACATCTCAGAATTTTCCTTCTGTAAGAATCAGTCACTGGCTGCTGGCTGCCCCTTCCCGTGTGTGTGTGTGTGTGTGTGTGTGTGTGTGTGTGTGTGTGTGTGTAGGAGCGGACATCAACATCAATTCCCAGGCATTTCCTGCTTCTGGGGAATGGCTCTACAGACCTCTGAAGATCACAGATGTGAATCTTTAAAAGCAAAGCACACAGAAGCTAGGGAGGGGCTCACAGAACGGATAAAGGGACAAGGCATGGAGCGTTTATGGTGTCTGCTATCTGTGATGGGCAAAGAGATATTTTTAAAGAGAAGGCAAGGGGCGCCTGGGTGGCTCAGCTGGTCAAGTGTCCGACTTTGTCTCAGGTCATGATCTCGCGGTTCATGGTTTCAAGCCCTGCGTCAGGCTCTGTGCTGACCGCTCAGAGCCTGGAGCCTGCTTCGGAGTCTGTGTGTGTGTCTCTCTCTGCTCCTCCTCCACTCGCTCTCTTTCTCTGTCTCTCTCAAAAATAAACATTTAAAAAATCTTTAAAGAGGGCAATTAATGTTGATCGAAATTCTACTTTGTAACTAGAGCTTTATGTACATTGTCTTACTTAACTCTCAGAGAAGAAAAAGAAAAAGCCTGTGAAGTACACATGTGTCCTTATTTCACAGAAGAGAAAACAGAGTCCCAGACAGGAAAATTAGCTTATTCCACTCGGAGAGTATCGGAGCCCATCCTCATTCCAACACAGAGTTCTCTGGCGTAAAATTCCTGTTCTTTCCACTGGAACACCCTCATCCCCAAAGGAAGAAATTAAAAATCTAGTTATAAAGTGGTGAAGGGAGGGGCGCCTGGGCGGCTCAGCTGGTTAACCGTCCGACTCTTGGTTTTGGCTCAGGTCATGATCTGACAGTTCGTGAGTTTGAGCCCCACGTCAGGCTCTGAGCTGTGTCAGTGTGGGGCCTGCTTGAAATTCTCTCTCTCCCTCTTTCTCTGCCCCTGCCCCACTCATGCACGTGCTCGCTCTCAAAATAAATAAATAAACTTAATAAAATAAAATGCAGAACTTGGCTCTGAGAAACCGAGGGAAGAGAGTTGATTTTGTTGATTTTGTTCTCATCTGTGTTCATAGTGCCTGGGCATAGTTGGGGCTCCATAGACATTTGCTGAGCAAGCGGGCGACCAGGAACTTAGGCACCAGTGACATCCACCTGAGTGTGGTGGGTAGTGCACGGAAAAGGCCGCCTGGGCAGGTGCCCGCGGCTTCTGGGCGGTGTGGTGTCTGGGGGGAGGGCTCAGTGGGGGATGGGCTCTGAGGGCAGGAGGCTCAGCATGGAGCAGGTGGGCACCTCAGCAGGTGCATAGAACTCAGCGCTGGGAGGGCTACAGGAGGCGCCGCCCAGAGATCTGAGTGGCCAGTGCATCAGAAAGTCCTGGAGGTGGCAAATAGCAAGGCTCGCATAAGGTGCTGGACGCCCGGCCCTTGGAGCTCTCGGAAGGACATCCCGGAGGTCCCGGCCTGGGGAAGCCAGTGATCATCAGGGCAGCCCCTAGATCGGGGTGCCAAGTCAGAGCAGGATCAACAACGTGTTTCACTGGACTGGGGGTTTCCATGCCCGAAAAGTGTGTACAGCCTCTTTTTTTTAAATGTTTTTTTTGTTTTACTTGGGGCGGGGGGTGGGGGGTGGGGCAGCGAGAGATTCAGAGACACTGAATCCAAAGCAGGCTCCAGGGTCTGTCAGCACAGAGCCTGATGCAGGGCTCGAACCCACGAGCCATGATATCATGACCTGAGCCAAAGTCGGACATCAGACGGTCAACCGACTGAGCCACACAGGTGCCCCTAGAGCCTGTTAACTCCCGTGGACGTGGACAGGAGTCCGCACTGGGCTGGGACTGCAGATGAGGGCAGGTGGGCTTAAGTGTGAGGGTGGCTGCCGAGCCCCCAGTTCTGCACCGAGCTTCCCTCTTTAGACCTATCCCTGCCCCTCTGCATCCGCCCTCCGTCTGCTCTCGTCCAGAGCTGGCAGCCGCCTTCCTCTGCCCACGACGCCTGCCTGGCCGGTGCTGTCCCCAAAGCACCCTGCGGTCCTGGCCCCTCTTCCACGCTGGGCTGCTCTCAGGCCGGTCCAGCTGACGTTCCCACGTGCACCATCATGCACCTCTGCCCCTTCTCTTGAGGTTCCGCTGGCCTGCCCCTCTGCGTGCTCTGTCTCCCTGTGATAGCCCTGAGCCGTCTCCCTCCCGGACACCACACACCCGTTCAGCACATCCTGTTCTTTCACAGTGTTGCCTTCATGGCGGCACGGCCATCTTCTGCGCTTCAAAAACCTCCAGGAAAGTTGAGAACTGAGAATTCACGAAGCCCATACCCATGTCTCTCCTGGGAACCTCCTTTAGGGCCACACTTTTGAGAAAGGATGGGTTTGGCCGCCCCTTCCATGTATAAACAGATTTCTCTTGGAGAACATTCTCTGCTTTGGGGACTTTCCTGGCTTCAGGCCCAGGTCGCTTGAGAAAGTTCTAGGCTCTGCCAGTGCCTGTGCAATCTCGTCCTGACTCCCAGAGCATTTCTCCCAGGCCCTCACCTAAGCATCCATTCAGCCCCCTTTCTCCGTCCTCTGTGGTAATTTGTCATTATGTGTCTTCATTCACTGGGTACAGGGGCTACACAAAAACACAACCACAGGGTTATTTCTAGAAGGATACACAAGAAAATGACAACAGTGGCTGCCTTTGGGCCTGGGAGAAAAGAGTCAGGGGAGCTCTGTTTTCTACATTTATCTCCTTTGTCATTGGAATATTTACCACAAACACATCCTTAACCTTTTGGTTTAATGACACAAGTGTGTTTTTATATCTTCTTCCCTCCATTGTCTCTTTCTCAACAGCCTTCTAAGTGGGAGGGTCTGTGTCGTGTCTTGTAAGGATGGGGTGGGTGCAGACCCCCAGCCCCCCCTGCAAGGATGCTGCCTCGTAAGAGAGGTAGACTGTGACAGAGGCTCCGGTGACGAGAGTCTGGATAAAGTCACAGACGAGGCAACAGTCACTCCCGGGGGGGGGAGCAGTAAAAGAGCAGAAAGGAGGGGTCTCACAAAGGAAATGGCGTTGAGAGTGGGTTTGGAAGCAGAGGCCGCACATCGCTCAAGAAAAGGTTGAGCTTATGTTCTCACCGTGCCTGGCACCGGGCATGGCCCTGGGGGTCTGGACAACTGGAGCTGGACGAGTGGGGGGCCACACGCCTGGCCGAGGGGACGCACCAGGTCAGGCCCTCGGGCAGTCAGGAGCCGGTTTGTGAAGAAGACGCACAGGACGGGCTGGGGCCGGGCTGCCAAGGGCACAGAGGCTGGGCTAAGTGGCTGGGACGTACATGTGTTGTTGTGACCTTTCCTTTGCAGAGGAACAGTGTAGTGACATCCCAGTAATTTGGAAGCGGGGTGAAGAGGGCATTTTGCTTTCCTACTTCATACGTGGTGGCATATCTAGTCCTTCTTGACCTCCTCTGCACCCACCGTGCACCGCCTGTCTCCAGCATAAGCTCCCAGAGCTCCCAGAACATTTCTGGGATGATGGCCTGTCTCGAGTTCTCGAATTCTTTTGTGGTCCTGGGCGATGATAATAATTATAAGGATAATTTCTTTTTTTTATTTTTTAATTTTTTTTATTTTTTTTTCAAGGTTTATTTATTTTTGGGACAGAGAGAGACAGAGCATGAACGGGGGAGGGGCAGAGAGCGAGGGAGACACAGAATCAGAAACAGGCTCCAGGCTCTGAGCCATCAGCCCAGAGCCTGACGCGGGGCTCGAACTCACGGACCGCGAGATCGTGACCTGGCTGAAGTCGGACGCTTAACCGACTGCGCCACCCAGGCGCCCCAAGGATAATTTCTTTCATTCGTAGGGCACCCCAAGGTTTTATAAAATTCCTCCACCTGCCTTTTGTTGAATATACCCAATACTTAGCGAGTTAGCGCCATGCATGAGTTTTCCAGGCGAAGGGCCCTGAGGCTCAGGCTGGTGTGGGAAGTGAGAGCCACACTTGAGAGCAGGCCCTCGGACCTCACCTCGCGGCCTGGGCCTGCCCACCGAGGCACAGTCGCTTCCTGCCCGGGTTGGGAGTAACTTGAAAAGAGGATCCGTATTTCATGCTTGCAGAATCCTGTTGTTTAAAAGAATGGGTACAGATTTCAGCCCACACAATCCAATGTGCTCGACAAAGAGAACCTCTCGTGACTTATCCCTGCTTCTGCCGGGCGGTGGGAATGGTCTCAGCCGGCCTGTGCTTCCTCTCCCTTCCCTGCCAGAGTCCTGGTGCTGAGGGGTGGGGCTGGCGCTGTGGGCCCTTCCTGTGTCATTCTCGCCCCTGTATAAGAGGCCCTTCAGGCTGGATAACTGTCCTTGTCCTTTAGAGTCCCCGTCGCACACACAGGTGTCTGGCTGCCCTCGTGGGTCTCGGCAGCTGGGCAGTCTCACCGCATCCTGGCTGCCCAGGCGTCCCGATCGCACATTTCTGCTTGAGGTTGTTACCATCTCTCCACTGCCCTCAGATTTCCTGAACCTGTCTGGGTTCTGTCACCCCCACCCGATCAGGGGTGGGACAGAAACGGCTTCACTGCCTGTGGACACACCTGTGTCTCCGTGCTTTCTGCCTCCCGTCCGGGTCCCCTGCCTGTAGTCAAGGCTCCAAGCCTTGCCCTGACATCAGACATTCTCCCAAACCGAATGCCTTTGCTAAACCCTTCCCGTTATCTCCTGGGCCTCAACTCTGAGGCCAGGAAAAGACTCATTCTCTCATTTTTCTCTGTCATTCTGCTTCATTATCTCTTCTCTGAGGCACAGGATGCTATACGGTGAGTCTGCTGGAATAGGGAAAGGGCTTGGGAATAGAAGATTCAAAGGGGGAAAAAAACACCACAATTAACCCTTCAAAATATTATCTAAGCACAGTGGCAATATGCTTATCCCAGAGTAACGTTTCTTGATCTTACTGATTATAATCGTGTTAACGTGTTGTGATAAACCAGTCTAGAGGCGGAATGCTTGGGTTTGAATCCTGATGATTCTGCCACTTACTTGCTGTGTGACCTGGTACAACATTACCTACCCTTTCTGGGCCTCCTTTTTCTCATGTGTGCATTGGGAATAAAAACAACTTTATAGAAGTGTTGTGAGGAGTAAATAAACAAATGTATAGAAAGCCCAGAGAACAGTGCTTAGCACATAATAAGTGCTCAGTAAATAGTAACTGTTATTATGGAGTGTCAGGTCTTCGGGCTCAGCTGGAGCCTCGGAAGGCGTCTCAGGAAGATGACTCAAAGATGGTTGAGGTTTGGGATGATGTCCTGATACTGCTGGCCTAGTGCCTCCCTGCCCTCTGCATTTGTCTCTCAGAGCTGTCATCAGGAGATTAAAGCTGTAGCTTTTTTTTGGTCATGTAACAGGCTTTGTGGTTTGGCATGGAAAATAAAGTCCCTCTGGGGACGTATAACTTCATATTCACTAGCATTTGTATGAAGGAAGGTGAAATATTTATAATAAGAAATCAGATGGATTTGCTTTCCAAAAGCATAAACTATAGAATACCAAACAGAGTGAAGATGAACAGAAAGAATCCACCCCCTAGAGCCAGCCCTTACCTTAGAGACCTCCTGTTCAGTTCTTCCCGGATTAAAAGATGGGAGACCTGGGGTGGGAGAAGGGGAGGGAGTTGCCAGGATCACGCTGGCCAGTAGCCAGATCTACAACCAGGCGATCTGCTTCCCGCGTCCGGCTCCAAATTCATCCAGCCACCTTGGTTCTCCAGGATGTCCAGAAAGGACAGCCGTTCTTGGGCAGGCCATGTCCTCTGAATCCGTTTGTACTTCCATCTCCTGACACACCGAGTGTGAAGAAACTCTGAGGTCCACCCACGGCCAGTCTTAGCATATCAGAGACTGTGAGCCTCGGGCAACTCATTTTATTTCTCTAAGCATTAAATGATTTCCCTTTGGAAATGCATAATGCAGCCTGGCCTGTTGGCTGCAAGGTATAGTGAGGACCGGGATGTGATAACATGTGCCACAGTGCTCAGAGTTTAAATGAACATGTATAAGCAGCAGCCTGTAGGTATTTACCCAAAGAAAATAAAGACACTAACTCAAAAAGATACATGGACCCCTGTGTTCATTGCAGCATTATTTACAGTAGCCAAGATATGGAAGCAGCTTAAGTGTCCACCAATAGACAAATGAATAAGGAGTGTGGTGTATACACACACACACACACACACACACACACACACACACACACAGAGGAATATTATGCAGGCCTAAAGAAGGATAAGATCATGCCATTCATGACAACATGGATGGACCTAGACAAAGTGAAATAGGTCAGACGAGAACAAATAACATATGATTTCACTCGTACATGGAATCTATGAAGACACATGAAGAAACAAACAAACGAACAGCAGAATCAGACCCATAAATACAGAAAACAATTGATAGTGGCCACAGGGGAGAGGGGGGTGGGCAAAATGGGTGAAGGAGAGTGGGAGTAACCAAAGACTGAGCCTTGGGGGCCTCTGCCAACAGCCTCTCCTTCAAGCGTGTTCCTGTCCAACCTTGCATACCTTGATGTTAGTGTCTCCTGGCCAGACATCACTAGATGAAGCTGGATCCCATCCAGAAGGTTCTGATTTAGCCTTTTAGGAAGTGGGCCCGTGGCTCTTTGTTTATAGAATCAGCCTACATCTATCTTGGAAATACTTTTACTGTGGCTGATTTCAAGCAACCAGTAATTGAACAGCTGACTTTAGAAATTCCTAAAGATCTTAACATTGGGCTTTTGTAGGCCTGTAAGAATCAGCTGTGGCCTGCCACTGGCTGAGATCGAATGCAGTGTAGCCGTGTGCCCTGATGTTTTTTTTTTCCATGTAATATTATGTTGGGAACCATTCTGCGTCCATCATTGTAATAATTGATTCAGACGAGGTTATCGGTGGGTGCCTCGGATGTAAGATTTTTGGGGACATTCACGCCGTGTCAAGGTATCACCCTACCACGTACTTACTATTTGCAAAAAAAGATAAAAGCACGTTTACACTGGAGAGGTCTGGCAGCAATCACTTTAGGGAAGGGATCAAAGTAGTGAACACGCTGACGGGCCTTTGGTGGGATAGAAGGGGAAGAACACAACCTTGCCCGGCTGGTATTTTTGTTGAAAGGATCTAATCTAAACACAATCATGAAGAAACCTTTAGACATTCAGATTGTGGCAGTTTGGGCAAAACAGTCCTGAACTCTTCAAACAAAAAAAAGTCAGGGCGCCTGGGTGGCTCAGACGGTTAAGCATCTGACTCTTGATTTCAGCTCAGGTCATGATCTCACAGTTGTTGGGATTGAGCCCCGCATCTGGCTCTGTGCTGACAGCACGGAGCCTGCTTGGGATTCTCTCTCTCTCTCTCTCTCTCTCTCTCTCTGCCCCAGCCCTGAACTCTCTCTCTCTCTCAAATAATAAATGAATAAACTTAAAAAGAAGTCAGCATCATGAAAGAAGAAATGAACAAGGCTTGTGACTGCCGTAGATTAAAAGGAGACTAAGGAGCCGTCACAACCAGATGGGACACATGATCCTTGATGGGAGCCGGATTTAAGAAAATAGCTATGAAGGACATTTTGGGGACAAGTAGAGAAAGTCGAATATGGATGCGATGTGAGATCATATAATTCTATTAGTACTGCCATGTTGGGTGTGATAATGGGACTGGGCTTACAAAGGACACGGTGTTAGTTCTTGGAGATGAGACCCATACTGTGGGGCTTAGGGCTAGAGGGAGAATGCTGCAGTTGACTTTCAAAGGATTCTGCCAAAAAAAAAAAAATACACCCAAATATGAATACAGTAGGAGAAGAAGAGAATGTGGCAAATGTTAGCAATAGATGGATGTAGGTGAAAGATATATTGGTAGGCATTGTACAATTTAAATTTCTGCCAGTTTGGTGTTTTTAAAATGCAAAGAGGAAGTTATTACATTATGATAGGTTCCTTCACAAAATACTGTAATTTTGATCTGCATACTGTTTCACTGTAGAAATATACTGCCATTCATTTAACCAGATCTCCTGCTGGATCATCTATTTTTACTGTTATAAACTGTGAGCGTCCTTGGAATGGAATCATAGCACACATTTATGATTATGTCCCATGGTGGTCTTCTGATTATCGTGCCAAAGGGAAAGAATTTCCAAACAAGTTTTTAGGCTCTGACGGGATGAATTCTCATGCTTTAAGCTTACAAGAGACGAGCTTGTTGACTCTTAATATGACAACAGAAAACCTCCCCATGGCCTTCCTCAGAGGGTTGTGTGAGGGGTAAGGACCTCTATCAGAGAAAGTCAGATGCCCCATGTGAGCAAATCTGAAGGGCAGAGGCTCTGGGAGCATAGCAGAGACACCTGAGTAGCTTTCAGACGATAGTAGGTTCAGCTCCTACCGCAGGATGGGTTGGATAGTGTCTCTGGGAGTGGGGCTCTGGCACTGGTTTGCTTTATAAGCTCCCCCGGGGGCTCCTGAGGCGAACCAGTGTGGAGAAGGGCCGGTGTAGCAGGATCTAGAAAGAATAGTCCAGGCGGTGGGAGGAAGCCAGAGTAGGGGGAGGCGGGGGGGAAACAGGTACAAGGTGGTCCTGAAAAGGGACTAGAGAGAGAAAACAGACATGACTAAGAGAGACTTTTGATAAAGTTCTGTTGGGTGGGATATAATATGGTGTGAGTCCCTTCTCTGTCTCCCCAGGGACCCCCAGTAAACCTATAATTGCTTTCAAACCCTTTTGTACTTGGGCTTTGGGGGGAGGGGAATGATATTAGACTTGTCTCAAGGTGGGGACCAGGTAAGAGCAGAGGTGGTCAGAGACGGTTCAACTCACACTGATTCTCAGAGAGGGGGGAGAGTTGACAGGGCTGCAAAGGACACTGTCATGTTCTGTCTTGCTGCCTCTCCCTCTGGGGCACAGGTCCATGAGTTGGCTCTGCCGGGTCACTGGTCTCCCTTCCTGGCCAATGCATTCTAGAGGTCACAGACTTACAATCATTCTATTATTTTATTATTGGATTTAAGAGACACTCCGAGTCTCTTGATCTGATCAGAACACAGCATAGTTTCCAAGGTTGTATTGATTCAAAGCCAATCAAGAACATTCGAACCACAGTTCAGAAATCTCTCTTGAGAAGGCTTGTTTTAATCTTAATCTTTTGTCCTTGGGATACTCGCTCTTTGTTACATCTTCTCTATCGTGTAAGAGATAGATAGGCTTCCTATTCTGAAGATGGACCTGAGAATTTTAAGCAGTGATTTATTTTGATGCTTCGTTTTGCGTCTGCAACAGAATATTGAGGGGGCCTGGCTGGTTTAGTCAGTTAAGCGTCCGACTCTTGATGTTGGCTCAGGTTGTGATCTCGTAGTTTGTGGGATAGAGCCCCACGTATGGCTCTGTGCTGAGGGCACAGAGGCTGCTTGGGATTCTCTCTCTCCCTCTCTCTCTGCACCTCCCAAGCTCATGTGTGCACCCGAGAAAGAGAGAGAGAGAGAGAGAGGAAGGAAAGAAGGAAGGAAGGAGGGAAGGAAGGAAGGAAGAAAGAAAGGGAAAGAAAGGAAGAAAGAAAGGGAAGGAAAGAAAGGAAGAAAAAGAAAATGGAATAATATCTTCTTTCTCCACAAATGCTGCTGAGGCAGTTGCTAAGAAGTGAGAAATAGTAGTTTGTAAGGAAAGCAATAAGTGTATTTTGTTTATCTTCTTCCATGAAAGACACAATTCTTTTTATTTATTTTTTTATTTAAAAAGTTTTTTTAGGGGCGCCTGGGTGGCGCAGTCGGTTAAGCGTCCGACTTCAGCCAGGTCACGATCTCACGGTCCGTGAGTTCGAGCCCCGCGTCAGGCTCTGGGCTGATGGCTCGGAGCCTGGAGCCCGTTTCCGATTCTGTGTCTCCCTCTCTCTCTGCCCCTCCCCCGTTCACGCTCTGTCTCTCTCTGTCCCAAAAATAAATAAAAAACGTTGAAAAAAAAAATAAAAAGTTTTTTTAATGTTTACTTATTTTTGAATGAGAGAGAGAGACAGAGTACCAGAGGGGGAGGGACAGAGAGAGAGGGAGACACAGAATCCGAAGCAGGCTCCAGGCTCTGAGCTGGCAGCACAGAGCCTGACATGGGGCTCGAACCCACAAACCGCAAGATCATGACCTGAGCCAAAGTCGGACGTTTAACTGACTGAGCCACCCAGCACCCGAGACCCAATTCTTTTTAAATAACAACGTATAGAGGAAAGCTGAAATGTATGGTTTTTAAAGAAAAGTTAGGTTTCTTCAGCCAGGACTGCAAATGTTGCATTATGTGGTCAACTCAGGCTTCTTCTTCCTGTTTGCTCCGAGAAGAAAAGAGAAAAGGTAGGATGCATTTCTCTACCTTACTAATTTGTAGGCAGTCTTTCGCTTTGGGATTCATTAGAGCAAGAGGGAAACACTATTTTTAAAATATATACAAGATGCTCCTTCTCTAAAAGGATTTCGAAGACTGCTTATGATGACATTTCCACGAATCTAGGCTGGACTCACAGAATCAAATGGTCACAGGGACTGTGCCAGAGAAACAACTCAGTAATCTTGACATTAAATGACCCCTGGGACTCTCAGTGTTAGAGGTACAGTGGGGAGTTCTGGATGGAGCCTGGACAACTGGAAAGAACCATCTGTGTCCAAAGGGGAAGTCAGTCAGCATCAGTGTCACTCCGTGTGTGTGTGAGAAGCAAGACATCTGTATTTTTGTGTGAAGTTTCTCAGTTATTCACTGTGGGTCTCTAATTCAATAGGCCGTGGGCCAGGCAAAACTGATTTGTGGCCAAGGTTTGGTTTTCAGGCCGACAGTTTGAGATATCAGATTGGAAAACCTGAAGTGTTGGCAGAAGGGGGCAAATGTGCAGGGTGTTCTGGAGGAAAATCTGGAGGTCTGGGTGTGAGGGGAGGAGGAGTCGGAAGGTCTGGTGTAGGGGTGTGTGTGTGTGTGTGTGTGTGTGTGTGTGTGTGTGTGTGTGTTTGCAGGTGGGGGGAGGGTGTACAGATGGGGAGCCAGAGGAAAATGAGTCCTGTTTTAACAAGTTACACTTGAGGTCATGACTGCGCATATCCAAGAGGAAAGGACAAGGAGGATGTAATTAACCTTGAACTCAATATGTGCCTACAGCATTGGAGCTGCAGTGTTAATATGATCAGAGTTAGTGTCTGGGATCCTCAAGGAGGCATTTGTACTTTGTCCTGCTCTCTACGCTTATCATAGAATATTGTACTCTGTCCTGGGTATCACTTACAAAACAAACACTCTTTTTCTCTTAAATTATAAAAGTCATATGGGGCACCTGGGTGGCTCAGTCGGTTAAGCGTCTGACTTCAGCTCAGGTCGTGATCTCATGGCTGGTGGTTTTGAGCCCCGTGTCGGGCTCTGTGCTGACAGCTCAGAGCCTGGAGCCTGCTTCGGGTTCTGTGTCTCCCTCCCTCTCTGCCCCTCCCCTGCTCACGCTGTGTCTCTCTCTCTCTCTTTCAAAAATAAAGACTAAAAAAATTAAAAATAAATAAAAATAAAAGTACTATGTTTTTATTGCAGAAAAATAGGAAAATATTGAAATTGAGAAAAGGGAAACTGTATGTAATCCTGCCCCTTATAATAACAATTAATGGCTTCATATATATCCTTCTAGCTTTTAAGTTTATTTATTTATTTTGAGAGAGAGAGAGTGTGGGAGCGGGGAGGGGCAGAGAGAGAAGGAGGGAAGAGAGAAACCCAAGAATGCTCTGCCCTGTCAGTGTGGAGCCCAACGCAGGGCTCGAACCCACGAACCGCGAGATCATGACCAAGAGCTGGCCGCTTAATGGAGTGAGCCACCCAGGTGCCCCTAGCCTTTTTTTTCTAAATATACTGAAATATTTTATAGCATTGGAATCATAGTATAAACACTACATTGTAATAGGTTTTTTCCCATAACATATCTTGAACATTTAATCATATCAATAAAATGTTCTGCTATAGCATGATTTTTTTTACAGCGTGATTTTTAATGGTTACTTAGCATTTATTCCATTTGATGGAGGTATTATTTTTTTCAAAATTTAGAGCTAAGAGTCTATTGCTGGACACATGCTGTTTCTCCTTTATAGACACCGTCATCTTTTTTTTTTTTCCAATTTTTTCTGTGTTTAAATTTTATTTAAATCCAAGCTACTTAACATATAGTGTAGTAATGGTTTCAGGAGTAGAATTTGGTGATTCATCACTTTCATATAACACCCAGTGCTCATCCCAACAAGCACCCTCCTTAATGCCCTTCACCCATTTAGCCCATCCCCCACCCACCTCCTTTCCAGCAGCCCTCAGTTCTACGTATTTTAGAGTCTTTTATGGTTTGCCTCCCTTTTTGTTTTTATCTTATTTTCCCTTCTCTTCCCCTGTGCTCGTCTGCTTTGTTTCTTAAGTTCCACATAGGAATGAAATCATATGATCGCTTTCTCTGACTAATTTCTCTTAGTATAACACATTCTAGCTCCATCCACATTGTTGCAAATGGCAAGCTTTCATTCTTTTTTTTTTTTAACGTTTATTTATTTTTGAGAGAGCGCCAGCCGGGGAGGGGCAGAGAGAGGGGGGAAGAGGATTCAAAGTGGGCTCGGCACTGACAGGCCGACAGCAGCGAGCCCAATGTGGGGCTCAAACTCACAAACTGCCAGATCATGACCTGGGCTGAGGTCGGACGCTCAACCGACAGTCACCCAGGTGCCCCAAGATTTCATTCTTCTTGATCGCTGAGTAATATTTCAAACAATGTCATCCTCAATGCTAAATCTTTCCACATATTCCTGCTTATTTTCCTAGGATACACTCCCAGAAAATGGAATTGTTAGGTGTGGCAAAAGACGAGGGCACTACTGAAAACCTGAAATAATATGTTTCGAAATCAGGAAGGGTGAGGCCTTCAGCTTTGTTCTCCTTTCTTGAGGTGGTTTTGGCTGTTTGGGTTCCTTTGTGGTTCCATATGAATTTCAGGATTACTTTTGTTCTATTTCTGTTTTTAAAAATGCCATTGGGATTTTGACAGGGATTGCGTTGAATCTGTAAGATCACTTTGGGTAGTGTGGACGTTTTAACAGTATTAAACTTCCCAACCCATGAACACAGGTGTTTTCCCATTTATTTGTGTCTTGTTTCATTTCTTTCAGCGCTGTGTTGTGATTTTCAGTGTGTAAGTCCTTGGCCTCCCCGGTTAACTTAACTCCTCAGTATCATTCTTTTGGATGCTTCTGTAAGTAGGATCATTTTCTCAATTACTTTGTGGATTGTTTGCTGTTTCTGACACCATATTTGAAGTAATATATGCAGAAACTCAAACACTTCCAGAAAAGGCTGATAATGATAGGAAGACAAGAAACCTTCTCAATGAAGGAAAGTTTAAGAAACATGGTGATGGGAATGCAAGCTGGTGCAGCCACTCTGGAAAACAGTATGGAGGTTCCTCAAAAAACTAAAAATAGAACTACCCTATGACCCGGCAATAGCACTGCTAGGCATTTATCCACGGGATACAGGTGTGCTGTTTCGAAGGGACACATGCCCCCTCATGTTTATAGCAGCACTATCAACAATGGCCAAAGTATGGAAAGAGCCCAAATGTCCATGTCCATCAATGGATGAATGGATAAAGAAGATGTGGTGTGTGTGTGTGTGTGTATATATATATATATATGTGTGTGTATGTGTGTATATATATATATATATATATATATATATATATATATATAAACAATGGAGTATTACTCGGCAATCAAAAAGAAGGAAATCTTGCCATTTGCAACTACGTGGATGGAACTGGAGGGTATTATGCTGAGCGAAATTAGAGAAAGACAAGTGTCATATGACTTCACTCATATGAGGACTTTAAGAGACAAAACAGATGAACATAAGGGAAGGGAAACAAAAATAATACAAAAACAGGGAGAGGGACAAAACAGAGAGACTCATAAATATGGAGAACAAACTGAGGGTTATGGGAGGGGTTGTGGGAGGGGGGATAGGCTAAATGGGTAAGGGGCACTGAGGAATCTACTCCTGATATCATTGTCGCAGTACATGCTAACTAATTTGGATGTAAATTAAAAAAAATAAGAAATAAAATAAAAAAAAAGAAATATTAAAAAGAAAAAGAAACATGGTGATAAGTGGCCTGGAGTAGAGAAGACCAGGATTGGATGTGAACACTAACAGCAAAGCCAGCCGTAATCAAAAGGTACACTTGGCTTTTTTTCTCCAATGGTAGAGGCATCTCCAGCTTTGGAATAGAGCCATCATTAACATGAGAGACTTCTGCATTTGGTTGACAGTCATCATGTAAGCTGGGTAGGAGTCTGGAGTTGGGATTTATTAGGCCCGTGAGTGAATCTTAGCCGGGCCACTCGTCAGCTGTGTGGACTGGGACAGGTTATTTAAACTCTCTGAATCTGAACCTTCTCATATATCAACTGTGGAATTCAGCAGTATCTTCCTCGTAATAATGCCGTGAGATTGATGCATGATACACCATAATTCTGAAGATTTAGAGTGTTCTTTGCTCTTCGGTGATTTCAGTGAATATTACTGAGAATTTTCGTGAACATTATTTAGAGCACACAGCCATGGGCCTTGTGCTGTGCCCTCCAGAGGATCACTGAGAGGCAAAGACATGACCTGTGCCCTAGAGGGGATGACAGAGAAGACAAGAGGGAAGGAACTAGTGACACTGAGGGGATGGGGCAGGGGGCATTTTCAGGAAAGTAAAGAATGGGGCACAAAAATTATGTCAGCAAACAAACCATGTGATATATTTGTGGATGAACAACAACAACAACAACCAAAAGGAAAAAAAAGAAAGGAAGAAAGAAAGTCACAAAAATTCTTTCATTGGTTTGCTGATGTTTTCCTTTTATTCTCTGAATTTTATGCAATATTAATATAACCACGTGAAGACATTTTATTTCCAGCCACTGCTGAAGTGGACATAGGAGAGGAAAGAATGAGGAGGAATGAGGGGACCGTTGACATTTGGGTTATATTACATTTAAAAATAACTTTATTTTTCAGTAGTATAGAGAAACCCATATTTGGTGACATGAGTAGATTTTCGGGACAAATTTAGCATGCTACCATCTGCAAATAACTTTTAATCCGTTAGTCGCATCCATATTTTTGTAGCCAGTAAAAGTGGTGCTGATTTATGTCTGCTTTTAAAGAAACATTTACAGAAATGTTGTTTCCACTCATTGAAACAGCAAGCTTGAGAAGTTTCAGTCTCGCAAAAAGCTATTTTCTGAGGGCGGTTAGATTCTAAATGTAACTCTCATGTAAAAATACAGAAATGTCATCCCAAGGCACAAAATAAAGCTAATAGGTCAAAGACCACATTCGAATGAAGCTTTTAATAGATACTTCAGTGAGTGAAAAACTCACTTATTTGCTCAGCATATATTGAGTGCCACAGGGCTGTTGTCCATGCCTGGAGACGCCCCCTCTAGTATTGTGACTTCACCTCTCTGTCCTCTGGAGAGACAGGCAGAGTTCATTGTCATCAGCTCAGGAAAGTCATAGAGGGCATTCTGGCCACGGGTGAGAGCCTGAACTGGATGACCACTACCGGCTTCCTGTGACATGGCAGGTGACTCTTACCAGTTTCCAGTATGACTTCATTTACAGCCAGTTGAGAAAGAAGCACGTATTTCCTCGACCGGTTTTATTCTTTTTTTTTTTTTAATTAAAAAAGTTTTTAAGTTATTTATTTTTGAGAGCGAGACAGAGCGAGTGGGGAGGGGCAGAGATAGAGTGAGAGAGAATTCCAAGCAGGCTCTGCACCGTCCACACAGATTTCGATGTGGGGCTCGAACTCACAAACCGTGAGATCATGACCTGAACCGAGATCGACTAGTTCTACTCTTCTCCCAGGCACAACGTAGGAGTGTCAAGAAGGCTACAGGTGGTACCTTGGCCAAAGTAGAACAATTCAGGAGTGAAAGCCTGTGATAACGCCTGGTTATTCCAGACTTCCTTGTTTTTACCTTCTGCCTCAATGAAAACAATAGCAGTTTGGTACCTGTCTCAGAAAAAGAAATGAAGAAAACCATGAATTATGTTTGGCATCCGTTGATATTGATGGGGACTGGTAGCCTTCTGGGAATGATTCCAAACCACATCCACACTTGGGGGTTCAAACACACAGGAATGGGGTGGAGAAGCCAACAGACACCTAATTGCAAGGGAGATGAATGTTTGAGAACCTGGAAGAAAATCCGTGACGGAGAAAAGAGGACCAGCCATGGTGAGTCGGACTCAGCAACGGGCTGGAGTTTTGAAGGGGACCAGCATTTCATTAGTCACACTGTGTGGCTGTGAGATGAACCTGCCAGAGCCCAGCCCCGCTGAAGTGTACAAGTGGCTTCAGGAAGAAGGGGCTGTGCGTGTCTAACTCCCGGGGACCCAGACAGTTTTAATAGAGCATACCCCTGGGCGGGAGACAGGAGAGCTGTGGCACCTTGGAGGGGCAGTAGAGAGCACTGGGCTGTGGTCAGCAGCCCTTGGGACTGAAGATGAGTGGTGGAGAGTGGGGTGTGACAGCACAGGATGGTAGGCATGGTGTTGAGCTCCCGGGGCAGGGAGCTAAGCTGTAAGCACCGAGTTTTAATTTGCATCCCCCCAGCCCCAGAGCGGTAGAGCATCTTCTCAACTTTGGTAGTCGTTCCACCTTCCTTTTCTAAAAGTGGATCTTCATATCCTTTTACTATGGAGCGTGATTTTTTGTGGATATTTAAGAATTCTTTTATAAATTCTGGAGACCAATCCATTGTCAGCTTGATCTGCTGTAAATATCTTCTCCCAGCCTGTGGCTTGTCTTTCTCTTTTGTCTATAATGTCTTGTCATGCAGGAAGCTTTAGTGTGAAGATTGTCAAATTTATCGGTCTTTCGTATTTTATTTGTATGTCTTTCTATGTCTTATGTAAGACATTCTTCCCAGTCCTGAGGGCATAAATACATTAGCCTGTTTTCCTGAAATATTTTCAGAAACATGAATTCTTCTGTCACCAGTTATTGTTGACCATCGTGATTTTTTGCCTCTGTGGTGAGAAGTGTAGCTGTGTTTCATTCGTGTTGATCTATGGTATTATGTTGTAAGAATAGATCACCATTTTTAGTTGATTTGATTTGATTTTTAATTTTTTTAACACTTATTCATTTTTGAGAGACAGAGACAGAGTGTGAGCAGGGGAGGGGCAGAGAGAGAGAGGGAGACACAGAATCCGAAGCAGGCTCCAAGCTCTGAGCTGTCAGCACAGAGCCCAACACAGGGCTTGAACTCACCAACTATATATAGGACCATGACCTGAGCTGAAGCCAAACGCTTCACTGACTGAGCCACCCAGGCGCCCCAGATCATGATCTAAAAAAAAATTTTTTTTTTACATTTATTTATTTTTGAGAAACAGAGACAGAGCACAAGTGGGGGAGGGGTAGAAAGAGAAGGAGACAGAGAATCCAAAGCAGGCTCCAGGCTCTGAGCTGTCAGCACAGAGCCCGACGCGGGGCTCCAGCTCACAACATGAAATCATGACCTGAGCCACAGATGGACGTTTCACCGACTGAGCCACCCAGGTGCCCCAAGATCACAATTTTAAAAATCCATTCTATCGGCACTTCATTTGCTTTCATTTTTTGACTATTACGAACAACACCGCGAACAGCATTCTTGTACTGTCTTTTGGGGCATATGAAGAAGTTTCTAAGGGTCATAGGTTATGTGCACCTAACACTTTACTAAAGGAAAATTGTTTTTTAAATTGGTTGTATCAAGTCACATTCTGTCCATAAGTGTGGAAGCACTGACGTGACCCTATAACATTGCCAACGTTTATCTCTATTATTTCCTTCCTTCTGCTTTCTTTAGATTTACTCCGGTTTTCTTTCTCAAATGTCTTGGTAGTTTTGTTGATTGAGTTTCAATCTTCTTTTCTCATGTAAGTAGTTAGACTATAAAATGTCCCTTTACTGCTCTAGCTGCATGATGCAAGGTTTTTAAATAATTTTTTTTTTACATAATCTCCAACTTACGGAAAAGGGTCAAGTAAAGTACCAAAAAATCAGTCCTTTCAGGTAAAGTCCAAAAAAAAAATAGCATTTTTTCAAGTAACATATGGAAAAGTGTCAGAGACCAAGCCAGGTAAGAAGGTCTGTCCCTTGGAAGGGGGGCAGGGGGCGGTGGGGAGGGGAAGGCAGCAGGGGTGGAGACTATTTTCAAGGGAGATGGACAAAACACGTCACTATATTAGGGAGGACGGGAGCCAGCCAGGTTTCTCACTGTTGGAGAAGGGAGTTGTACCTATGGAGAGGAGAAAACTGAATGAATCCTTGATGTTGGATCGGAACTGGAGGCATTAGTGTGAGGTCTGTGGGTGTCCTTCTCAAGCAGCTTGGACTCAGGCGCCTCCCATCAGGCACCCCCCATAGGCTGGTGGATGCTGTCCTCACCAGGTTTGGGCTTTAGCACCTCACACCGGGCTGCTTCCGTACACAGATGCCCTCCTGTCCCAGCTCAGGCTCTGACTCCCCATGCCAAGCCTCCCCACTGCACGGACGGACGTGCTCCTCACTCTTCTTGGGCTGCGACACCCGTTCCAGGTCACCTCTTGATGGGCATCTATCGGTTACCTTGCTCTGTCCAACTAGTGGCTTAGGGCTGAAGGGGTCAGGAAGGGAAAGGAAGGAGAAGGGCATCCCAGAAGTTTTGATACATAATATTGTCAATGTCATTCAGTTCTAAATAACTTCTAACTTCCAAGTTTGGTTTTTCTGTAACGCGTGAGTTATCTAGAAGTGTGTTTTAAATTTTCCAAAAATGTACAGGATCATACATCCTTGTTTTCTTTTGGTTCTTGATTTCTGTCTTAACTGCCCTGCATACAGAGCATATGGTTTATATGATACCAATTCTAGTTTTTATTATGATTTTCTCTGTGCCTAGTAAGTAATTAATTTTCACAAATATGTTCTGTGTTCTTGAAACGTATTTTTAAGTGTTGGGTACAAGTAGAAGTGAATGGTTCTATAGATGTTCGTAGATTAAATATTAATTGTATTATGCAAATATTCTGTCCTTCCAAAATTTTTGTCTGCTTGATGTATCAGAGAAGCATAATAAAATCTCCCATTATAATTGAGGATTTATACATTTTCCTTTGCAGCCCTATCACTTTATAGATTTGGATGCTAAATGTATTATGTTGTTACAATTGTTATAGCCTCCTGGTGAATTACTCCTTTTATAATCATGCGGTTATTGAGAGTCTCAACAATAGCTTTTCCCTTCAAGTTTAACATGGCCACAGCAGCTTTGTATGTGGGGCAGGAAGGGTTTGTTTCTTGGTATATTGTTTTCAGCCTTAGTTTAGCCTTTCTCTTTCATGTTTTGATTGTTTCTCTTGTAAATATTACAGGATTGTGGATTTATAAATTTCTCCTTGTAATTCTATTACTTTTTGATTTGCGTGTATTTTTAACCGAGTCAGCAAACTTTTAAATGGTTAAACTTTTACCATCTGTAATGATTAGTTATTTTTGCCATCTTACTGTATGTTTTCTATTTATCTTGCATTTCCTATGCATCTTTTACTCCTTTTCTGCTTTTCTAGTGTCTTCATCTAATTTTTAAAAATTTCCCTGTACATCATAAACACTTAGTGAATGCTGGCTAGTACTATTTTATTTGGTCGTCTAGAAATCCCTGCATAATATGTTGTTAGGCATGGTGTGTATTTGGAAATCCTGGTTTCTTTTTATTTTAGTGTTCAGCTTCTGCATACGCAGAACATTGGCTTCCTCAGGACCTACCAGAGCTCTTACAACTGAAAACATATGGCTCTGTGGCTTACGTTTTCCCCACCAAATGTATGTCATGACAGTTTTTCTCATGTCCATACCTTGCAATGTGTATATAATAGTTAATTGTTGGCCATAAACTTGTTTCCAGTTGCTTTGGTATTATGAGTAATGCCACAGTGAACATCTTTGTGCACATTTATAATTCCTCCCTTAGGATCACTTCCTTGAAACTGCTGATCAGAAGGAAAAACCACTTTAAAGGCCTTGCCGGATGTTGCCAAGTTGCCTCCCAAAATGTCACACTCCTTTGTGTGAACATTTTCTAGCAGTGTAGGAAGTCCCAGAGAACATTCCAACAATTCCCTTCCCGAGGTCACATGGACCCCAGTCGGGTCGGGGAGAGAGCCTGGGGATCAGGTAGGCTGTGGCCACGGCTCTGGGAGCACCTGGTGGGTGTGGCTTGGGTGAGAGACCTCGCTCGGGCTCCCACCTGCGCCTCCTGGTCGGTCGTGGGCTCAGCACAGACTCCCCGGGGGCAGGACCAGGCTCGACTCACTCAGGTGTCTCAGGTGTGCAAGCCCCTCACTCCTGAGGACCATGGGAGGCCGGGCGCGGGAGGTCAGGAGGGAGGGCTCCCTAGCACCCCAAACCCCGCGGGGGGGGGTAGTACGTTGGGGCCCGTCAGGTGGGCAAGAGGCGCCCCAGGTGGGCCCTGGGTTGGCCTCGGCGCCGGCTCGCGGAGCGCGGAGAGCAAGCCCGTGCGGAGATCGCCCGCCGCAGTCTGTTGACTCGGTGGACGATGTGCCTCCGTCGGAGGTCCGGGCGCCTCTCTCGGCTCCGGAGCTCCTGTCCCGGAGAGAGGGGGAGGGCCAGGGCCCGGGGCCCAGCCCGCCGCCCGCCGCGCCGCGCCGCGCCGCCAAGCCCCGGCGGCCGCAGGAATCCGCGGGCAGCGGCCGGGACGGGGCCGGGCGGGGCGCGGGGACTGGCCGTCCTGCCGCCCGCCCGCTGCACAAAGCCCGCCCTTGTTCGGCGGCCTCGGACGCGTGCCCTGCGCCCAGACCTCCCGGGGTCCTCTCCGTCCCGCGCGCGCGGCTCGGCGTCCCGACAGCGCCGGGAAGGGGACGTGCCGCCTGACGCGAACGCCTGCTGGGGGGCGCTCTGCCAGGGCTCCTGGGGGCCTGCCCGGGGCTCCGCGCGGCCCTGCAAGGCCGGGCCCGCAGACCCCGCCTGCTTGGCCCCCTGCCGGTGGGTCACGGGCACCCGCCGCCGGCGGAGGCCAGCGAGGGTGCCCTCCTCGTGATCACCCCCGCGGTGGGCGTGGATGCGGGTGCTGGCTGAGGGTGGGGCCGACGAGGACGTGGGCGCCGAGCTGTTTGGACGTAGCATCTCTCCCTGCGCATTCCCTGGCCAGACTCCTCCGAAGAGGTGGCTCTGCCAACACGCCCCTGCCCACCTGCCCTCTCCTCCAGCACGGGCTCACGACCCACCCCCCACCGCACACCTCGAGGAGCGGCTGCCCTTTTCCAACGCCTGGCGAACGGCAGCAAGGCTCCTGTGAGCTGGATGTCCCCAGACCCTGCACGGTATTCCTTACGCTTGCACAGCAAGTGGGCGGCATCCCTCACTCACTGCTCTGCTTAGCATCCATTTATTGAGCGCCTGCTGTGTGCCAGGCACTGTTCCAAGTGCCGGGAATACATCAGAGAACAAGGCAGACCCAGTGTCTGCCCTCAGGGGTCCTGTGGCCTGACTCCAAAGGCTGTACCTTCGCTGTGATTACATTGGCTTTGGCAGATGGCTCCCCGCTGGCCCTAGCTCTCCCTACCTACAGATTCAACATGACGGGTACATGGGACAGACCGCCAGGCCTGGGCAGTTATTTGCTAAGGATCGCCTTATCGGAGGTTGGCAGAGAACTGCAGAGCGGGGGTGGGGTGGGGGGGGAGAAATCCCAGGGAAGTGAGAAGAAACATGTGTGAAAATGAGGCGCTCACCCTGCATCAGCATGAAATAAACCAGGGCCGGGTTAGAGAGGCGTGCAGAGCTGCTCTTTCTCACTGAGTCCTGTTATTCGAGCAGGATTTCACGTTCACGTCCAGGGGCAGGAGAGAAGACAGCCAGGATCTTCAATGGCAAGGCTGCCTCTGTTTGCTGAGTTGGCTGAGGGTGGGGAGTGGGGTTGGCCTGATCTGAACACACAGGCATTGGTGACAAGGCCACAGGCTGAATCCTCCTCTCTCTGTAAACTCTCCGTTCTCACCGTGTTCCCTGGCCCCAGCCCTGCTCTCATCTCTCTCCTGCTCACAAACCTTCGATGGCTCCCCATGTCTACTGAATGAAGTATAAAATTCCTACCCGCCACAGCCGTAGCATGGCCTCCAATCTGTCTTTTGTGCCATTTCACATGACATTTCACACCTGCCCCCAGCTCCAGCCAATTAGGACAACCTCTTGCTGGCCGTGCACCCTTCTGTTTTTGCATTTGATAATCATGGTAGCTCATGCATGCTCAGCACTCACGCTGTGTTAGGTTCTGTGCTTTCCATATCCCAGTTCTACAAGGTAGGAAGTATTAGCCTCTGTCTTTTGACAGATGAGGAAACTGACACTTAGAATAGTTCCTGACTTGCCCAAGGTCACCTGGTAAATGGGAATTTGAACTCAGGCCTCCGAGTCCCCAGAACCTAAACCCTTGACTAGTACCTAGACCTGTGGTGGGATCATGGTGCTCTGTCCTGTATGGTCTCTAGTAAATGACCTTATGAAGATGCTGGGAGGTTGGGGAGAGATATCAAAAGCAAGAGATGACACCAGTTGACTTGGATCTCTCAGGACACCCCCGAGTGTCTCCTGTTAGAGCTCTCTTCCTTCTCCAAACACACACTCACGCCCCACATCCTCCCACCTGGCTCCATTATGTCCCACCTTCTCCGCTAGCCACCCCCAGACCTACTCAAGGGGGCACGGGTTTCTAGGCCAGTGACCAGCAGTACCTGCCCTTCCCAAGCATGCCAGTCTGCAAGGGGAGGTATGCTGTGATTGCCTGGGCTGTCTGGAATCCTCATACTGGTTAGTCGGTACTTTTGTTGCAATTTAAGATACCTGAGCACCATGATTCCCTCCATGGCGGAGGGAGACAGGGAAAGGGAGAACATGGAGGTGCAGGTTCTGTGGCCACAGGAAGGAGCCTCCTAACTGTTGGTGCAGACCGACGCCCACCCCAGTGGGAAGGAAGGGAATGTTGTGGTCTTCTGTGCTTTCCAAGGTCCCAGAAAGCCCAGAGAGTGCCGGATGGGAAGTCCAAAAGAGCAGAGTAAGTCGTGGACTGGTGGAAGGCCGTTCGTTACAGGCCTTTCCTGGGCTTTGCCCACTGCCCGTTAGGTCCGAAGGTCAAGCGAGGCAGTTGAGAAAAAAATGCTCACTGTGAAGTGTCTGAGGCCCTTCTGAGGTGAGAGAATGGCCCCCTTTCAGCAGCCCTGCTTGCAGCCAGGACAGTATTCCCAGAGGGAGCAGGCCAGTGAATGGTCATCTGTCTGCCCAGATGGACCAAGGCCTGGCCTGTAAGGGAGGAGGCTCTGATTCTGGTTTCTGTTTGCAAATTCGGGGGCTCTGGAGTACTTCAATAAATAAACACCTATTTATTGAGCTCCTACTGTGTGCACGGCGCTGCGAGGGGCACAAAGAAGCACTGATTTGAAAAACCACAGATCAGAATTTACCCATGCAAATGAGTTCGCTCCCCGGGGAGGCTGGATTCTCACATGTCCAGTGAGGCTGCCACTATTTGAGGAACGACTCCCAGCCCCTTGTCTAAACGATCTTGAATTTTCTCAGCGGAGATGGTTGATGTTTTAAAATCAAAAATAGCTAATGGTCATTTGGACCTCACTCGTCCGTGGTCTGCTATGAGCCCGGCATTGTTCTGGGTGCATGGGGAAGAGAATATCCTGAGGGTGCTCATCGTTTGCTAGGGGTGAGTAGCAGGTTGGCGGTCATCATGCTAAGAACCCCCCTGGCCCACCGGGTCTGGGAATGACCCCAGCCCGCAGAGAACAGAACTTATTATGCCTGGTATAAGGTGGCAGACAAGACAATACCCAAGGGTTAAATGACAACGACAGGCAGCCTGGGGTGCAGACGAGGGAGCCCTAAGCACACATGGAAGGGATGGGGAATCTTCCAGGGCTTTCCTGGGAAGGATAGTAATTACCAGTGTTTACCGAACACCCTTTATGCACTAGGTGTGGTGCCAAGCACTTTACAAGCATTGATTATCTTGCTTTGTCCCCACAGCCCTTCCAGGGAGACCCAATAGGATTCCCTTGTCCGCAGTTTACATATGAGGACACAGAGAGGTTAAGTAACTTGTCCAGGGTCAAACAGCAGGGAAGCAGGTTCAAACCCGCTGGTCTGATACCTGAGTCTGCCAGTTTAACTTCCACACTGTGCTGCTTCCAGGGAGAAGAGGAGAAAGCAAAAGGCTAACCAATAAAGAACAACCAAATTTCAATGAGCCTAGTTGTTTTAGCAATGAAAACAGTTCTTTTTTTTTTTTTTTGACGTTTATTTTTGAGACAGAGAGAGACAAAGCATGAACGGGGGAGGGTCAGAGAGAGGGAGGCACAGAATCGGAAACAGGCTCCAGGCTCCGAGCTGTCAGCACAGAGCCCGACGCGGGGCTCGAACTCACGGACCGCGAGATCGCAACCCGAGCCGAAGTCGGCCGCTTAACCGACTGAGCCACCCAGGCGCCCCTGAAGACAGTTCTTAAGGAAAGTTTGTGACCCATGACAGTGTCACTGGACACGGTGCTTGGCCTCCTGATGAGGAATGTGTAGACTCTTGGAGGAACTCGGGCTTTGGGAGGCAGATGGCCTTGGGTTTGGATGGCGGCTGTCCCACTTTTTGCCGAGCGACCTTAGACATTAACCTCTGGGCATTGTTTTCCTCATCTATAAAGTGGAGCTCTTGACACTGCCGTGGCAGTGTTCTTATGAGGACTAAAAAGGATCATTTATATAAAGCGTTCAGCAGGGTAGCCACTCCGTGAATGCCAACGCTCCTTTTGCTTCCTAAAAAGACATCGTTTAGAAGGACAGCACTCACACGAGCAGGCTGGCGTCATCCAAGCTCTCATGGCCATCACGGGCCTGTTAGAAAATGCAGAAGACAAATGGCCAGGTCAGAAGTCAGAGAAGCTGGCCTAGAGAAAGGACAGAAGGGGAGAGGGCCATTATTTTAATTTTTGCTACTGTTCTGGGGTGTGTCCCTGGCTTCCACAGAATCACTTTGGTGTCTTCACTCTGGCACAGTTGATACGTGATACGACACATCCTTCGTGTCGACCCCTTTGCCGGGCAGGGCATGTTTGTTGCCTCTGAGAAATCATGATCTCGCACCATGCGTTCTCTGCCGTGAGAGACGGTAGCCCCCCCTTTCCAGCAGGGAAACTGAGACCTGGAGGGAGTGCCGTGTAACTAATAAGTAGAGTCCAAACCGGAAGCCAAGTGTCCATGAGACAAGTCATTGGAAGCAGGTGGCTTATTTGATAGGTCATCCTAGCGAGGGAGTGGGCAAAGTGAGAAAGAGAGGAAACCCCATATAGACTATGTTTTTTTAAAATTTTTTTTAATGTTTATTTACCTTTGAGACAGAGAGAGTCAGCATGCGAGCAGGGGAGGGGCAGAGAGAGAGGGAGACACAGAATCCGAAGCAGCCTCCAGGCTCCGAGCTATCAGTACAGAACCCGATGCAGGGCTCGAACTCTCGAGCTGTGAGATCATGACCTGAGCTGAAGTCGGCCGCCCAACCGACTGAGCCACCCAGGCGCCCCCCATACAGACTATGTTAATGGGCTGGGGACAGATTGAGCAACTGAGGCTCCGTGTCACTTGAGACTGAGGTCTGAGAAATCACGTAGAACGTGGCTCAGACTTGCGTCCTCCTCGACTGCCCAGGGCAGGGGGTTGGAGCACAAACCCACAAGCTCCTGTCCCCACTGGCTGAGGCTTGCCCTTGGCAGTGAACGAGCCCTGGTCTGGGAAAAGTCTTGCAGACAGACAGGAAGAGAGAAGAGGCAGGTGCTGAGGGTGGGTCTTCCTTCTCTGGGCCTTGATTCTTCAGGTGAGACCCTTACCTTGTAGAGGTGTGCGAATCAAATGACAACGATACATAGGAAATACCTAGGACATCCTGCTACATTTCAGATCTGGCCTTACGGAACTGCCAGGACTCAAGCCGTCTGGGCCCACGGGGGTGGAAATTTCATCTCATTCAAACTGGACTGTGTGAGTGTTGAGAGATATTAACACTTAGTATTATCAGTTATAATTTTAGTCGTTGTATTTCGTGCACCCAGAGGGAGGCAGCTGGGAATGAGCACTGTGCCCCCAGTCCTAGAATCGGCATCGCTGGTGTTTTTCTGTCCTTCCAGGTGTGGGAAGGGCCCACAGCCTGGGTGAGTCAGCAAGGGTCCCACTCAGAAGGACTGACTCAGGGTCCTGCCCCTCCCCTCTCATGACTGGCCTCCTTCATGCCTCAGTCTGGGTGGGGTGTGGAATGCTTTGCTCACCGGAGTCCAAAAGCCACGTCCTGTCGAGCTCAGGAGGAATTTCACAGCCTCTGGACAGACCCAGCCCGTGGAGGGACTGACCCCGGCCTCTCCCTTAGGGCTGGTCCCCCGCCGCCTGCTGGCCCCCACCTAAGCTCTTGGAGGGGAGGAGGTGTGGTAGCCATCACCGTGCTCACGCTCATCTCCATGGCTCGGTGTCTCACCAGCTTCTGTGTGTTTGCACATCTGATTCCGGGTAGTTTTCATGGCCTGGGAAGGGCAATAGTGGCCTGAGATCCTGAGGACACGGCCGAGGAAGTGCTGGTCGATTTTGCCTCTTGCTTTCCCCCTTCCCCTAAAAACAAAATCTCTCCAAAAGCACCATAAACCAAGTCAAAAGACAAAATGACACCCTTGGGGAGGTGGAGGCGGATATTTGCGGTCTGTATCACAGGTAAAGCATTGGCGTGTGAATCGCACCTTGAAACTGAGAAGAAAAGGAGCATAAACGTAATAGGGGCGCCTGGGTGGCTCAGTCGGTTGAGCGTCCGACTTCAGCTCAGGTCATGATCTCGCGGTTTGTGAGTTTGAGCCCCGCGTCGGGCTCTGTGCTGACAGCTCAGAGCCTGGAGCCTCTTTGGATTCTGTGTCTCGCTCTCTGCTCCTCCCCTGCTCACGCTCTATCTCTCTCTGTCTCAAAAATAAATAAAGCATTTTAAAAAATAAAAAAAAAACATAATAGAAAAATGGGTGTATGACGCCAGCAGACCATTCACAGAAAAAGGGAAGGTAAATATGTCAAACATGTTAAACTGTGTTCAGTCTCGCAAGCAATGAGAGAAATGCATGTTGAGACTTTATTAAACCATCATTTCTCCCTTATCAAGTCGGCAGAAATCCCAAAGCTTGGCAATTCTCTCTGAGGCTGCTCTGTGGGAGTGCAAAATGGCAGGGAGCTTGACGTCTAATCCAGTGGCGTAGGCAGATAGGCTTGGACCAACCATCTAATTCCAGGGATCTAACGCTGAAAATACAAGTCGGTAAACAAGTACGTGGTTACTCACTTCAGCATTGTGGGTAAAACAAAAGATAGGAAGCAGCCAAACGCCTATCGGTAGGGGACTGGTTGAATATGCTGTGGTGGGTCCGCCTCGTGAGCACCAGGCAGGCCTAAAACAGGATGAGGAAAGCCCCTGTGAACACACGTAGGGCGATTTCTAGGATATATTGTTCAGTGGAAAAAAACAAGATGCCTAAAAGAGTACATAGTGTTACCTTCTGTGTAAGGAAAAAGTGAAAATAGTAACTAGGTATTGACATAGTTCGCGGAATGAGCTGGAGAAGATAAAGATGATGGGTAGACATTTCTGAGTACATCCTTTTATATCATTTTAACTTTTGAACTGTGCAAACGCTTTACACATTTGAAAATAAAACGAAATAAAACCCTAAAACTGAATACAAGCAGAAGCGAATGAACCCAGCTCCCTGTTGAATTGATATTACTTTCAGGAGAGAATAATTATTTCAAACAACTTTAAAAAAAAACAAAAAAACTTGGCATCGGGGCGCCGGAGCGGCTCAGTGGGTTAAGCATCCAACTTCGGCTCAGGTCATGATCTCGCAGTTATCGAGTTCGAGCCCTGTGTTGGGCTCTGTGCTGACAGCTCAGTGTCTGGAGTCTGCTTCGGATTCTGTGTCTCCCTCTCACTCTGCCCCTCCCCCACTTGTGTTCTTGTTCTCTCTCTCTCTCTCAAAAGTAATTAAAAACATCAAAAAAAATACATGGCATGGGCATATCATTCAGTTTATTGATTGATTGATTGATTGATTGATTGCAGGGGAGAGAGCCAGATGGAAAGAAAGAGAGAATCCTAAGCAGTCCATGACCCTGGGATCATGACCGGAGCTGAAATCAGGAGTCAGACACTCAACTGACTGAGTCACCCAGGCACCCCGTGTGCAATGTCATTTTATTTTTTATTTTTTTTATTAAAAAGAAATTTTTTAATGTTTATTTTTGAGAGAGAGAGAGAGGACAGAGCATGAGCAAGGGAGGGGCAGAGAAAGAGAGAGGCATAGAATCCGAAGTAGGCTCCAGGCTCTGAGCTGTCAGCACAGGGCCCGACGCGGGGCTCGAACTCACGAACTGCGAGATCATGACCTGAGCCGAAGTCGGACGCTTAACAGACTGAACCACCCAGGCACCCCAATGCCACTTGTAAACACAAACATAAAAGCATTTAGCTCATATGTGGAATCACCAAAATCACACATTTCATGTCTCATACTTTGTACATGCATATGTTTTTGGTTCTTACCAGAACCATGGAAATGTTGCACAAAACTAACACAGCTGTTTTTATATCACTTCCTGATATACTCTGCCAACCCTCTCTACCATCCATGCATTTATAAATAAGGAGGTCTTGGAAGGAAAAGATTGCTCTATCATTTCCTTCCCTTGAATGTCCTCATTTGTGGGGTAAGTTACAAGGAAGCCAGTCCCTGGGAAGTCAGGTGAGTAGGGATGGGTGTGACAGAGCTCCTTGGCCATGTGTGTTTCTTAGAACCCTCTTGCCTTCTTTCTGCATTTGAAGCTAGTTCTGGTTTGAATAGAAAGCCCCTGTTTTGAACAAAGGTGCCCTGTTTACTCTGTTGTAGGTGTAACATACATCCTGGGTCCCCTGGAACGGTGTGCTCACGGGGTACTGGGGACACTGTGCACAGATGGGTGGCTGGGAATGGCCACTCATGCATACTGTGTACGTCTCCTCTGCTCATGCACATTATCCACGGTCTGTTCATCAGACTTCACTTAGACGTTAAAGATCAAATTTCAGGGGGAAAAAAAATTTCAAGGAGAAACATCATACCAAGCACTGGGTCCTTCTGAGCACCCACGGCCCTGTTCAAATGCACAGGTCACACATCCATGGTCACGGGGCAGAAAATGAGGACAAAGGGCTCTAAATCAGAGGTTAGCAACCTACAGCTCAAAAGGCAGATTTAGCTCATTGCTTTTTTGTTGTTGTTGTTCAGCTGTAAGCTAAGAAAGCCTTTCACATTTTAATTTTTTTAAATTTTCATTTATTTTTAAGAGAGAGAAAGGGAGAGGCAGAGAGAGGGAGAGAGAATTCCAAGCAGGCTCTGCACTGTTAGCACGGATGCAGGGCTCCATCTCATTAACCATGAGATCATGACCCAAGCTGAAATCAAAGAGTCGGATGCTTCACCGACCGAGCCACCCAGGCGCCCTGGCCTGAAATGGTTGTTAATCTGAGTACCGACCTTGATTTTGCTTCTTGGTTTGCAAAACATAAAATGTTTACTATCTGGCCCTTTGCAGAAAAATTCAGACCCTTGCTCTAAATGAAAAGAGACTAAAGAAGAAGAAACACAGAGTTAAGGAGCAAAACAACTAAATGCATTGGGGAACTTTAATTGGATCCTTGTTTGGGAGAGAAAACAGAAAAAGCCATTCTCTAGACAGTGGACAAAAATTTGATTATGCATTTGGAAAGTGTATGCATGGTCATTGTGTGCTCCTTCAACTTTCGTGCACATTTTGAATTTTATTATAAGAAGAAGCTGGGGAAAATATCCAAGCCAGCCTGATGAGTTTCCCTGCCTATCGGGGTTCGAAATTACTGTAACACGAGTTCGGTTTGAAACATCACAAATGACATTAGAATGCAGGGATGTGCTGTGTGCCCAGGCCTGGCATGGGGAGTATCCTCGCTCTTGTTGGGGTTCCCGGAGAGCGGTCAGCGGGGTGGTGGTAAATGTTTAACAATCGGATCTCCAGGAACAGAAAAGCCAACTTAGAGCATTTGCCGGTGTCTGTGGTATAAAATGCTCCCACAGCTGATATCAAGCTACCAACGCTTATGTCACTGAACTTGAATTTGAGAAGACGTTTGCACAGTCAGCTGTCACAGGCCCATTCGAGTTGGCTACAGCACGCTACCGCCATCCAGCCCGACAAAGGGTCAGATGTGACGAAATGCATCCTGATTCTCGGGTGTCACTGAATTAGAGTTAAGGTATGGGAGTGGTTCGAATCTGGACTTCAGGAAAGAAGGAGAAAATACTCAGACTTGGGGTTCAGCGAGCCTCCAGCTGGAGCCAGCCCCTTCCCTGGCAGGAACCTGGCGCTCGTTGCTGCAGTCCGGAGGGTTCGGCGTCTCTGAGCCCAAAGCCGCACCTCCCAGCAGCCGGCTCACCGTTTCCAGACCACCCACAGCACACCTTCTTCTCTAACAGCCCTGCCTTGCTCCAGGCTTCCAGTGCTCTCCATTCACCACCCAGAATCTGAACGCCTCTGTCTGGGTTTACTCTCCTCGTTGCACTCCATTCCCCATGCCAGGCCAGCGTTCGGGTGCCCCGCTCCTGGACGCCGTCTTCCCTGCCCCACAGATACAACCAACTTATTCTGTCCCCTCAGATTCGCACTAACGTTTCCCTCGCTTGGGATGTCCTTCTCTATCTTCGCTATGTAAACTCTACGAGTGTGTAAGTGCTGGCTCAAGACCCACACACTCCAGGAATCCCTGACGGTCTCCATGTATCCTCACCCCCGTCATCACCTCCAGTGCCTTCACGCCTCCATCGTTTCTGCCTTCACTAACACCACGGATTTATCTTCACCTCCACTGGCTTCATCTCCTACAATGCCTCCACTCTGCCTTCTCCACCTTTCCTTCCAGGGCTCAATCTCATCCGTCAGCCTCACCATTATGACTGCTCCTGCTTATAGCGGTATTGCTGTCTCCATTTTTCCGTCCCCTATTCTCGGCATCTCCTCCTCCTTATGATTATCGGATTGTTTTCTTCACTGTCTCCATGTCCCTACCCCTGACGCTGAACGGAGAAACCTCACATCTGGCCCTCGTGGCACCCGTAAGTGATATCCATGTGAAAATAGGCCTTTTCCTGTTGCGATAAAGAGACCCCTACGAAGAAAGCAAGCTCAGATGCTGCTCAAAGCCCATGACGGGGCGTCCGTCCATAGCCCTTCTCAGGAACTGGAGGTTGGCACCATTTGTGTGCAACTAGGGAAGAGAATAGGGTGGGTTATGTAGGGTGAGTTCACAGGCTCGACCCCTCCCTCTCTTGAGTCCTGCTTCCCCATCATTATCAGAACCAGGGTCAGCCGGGCTTGTGGTCAGTGATGCAGGAAGTAGTGGCTGTGCCAGCTGGGTTGGGTGAGTGGTCAGTCTGACCCAGCCCTTGGTCTGCCCCGTCTGCAAAGCTTGCTGGGAAAGCATGCTGGTGCTCCAAGACTCCAACCTCAAGCGGTTGGGCCTAAGTCCCAAACATCCCTAGCTTCCCTTAATAATCACTGTGCCCTCCCGCCCCTGAAATCATCAAAACCCTCCTTGAACCGATTTCTGTTTGCCTCCCTACCATCCCTAGGGTGGATTAATTCCAGATGTTTGCAGCTTCCTGTGTAAAGTACTGCTCGCTGTCATTCCTCCCCAAACACCCCTTTCTAAGCTTCTTGGGGGTACTCCCCACTGCCACCATTTTGAAGTGCCGAGCCTTCTCCGTGTGCCTCTTGACGTGAACACTTTGTCTCTTCTCGATTCTCTTGAGACCGAACAAGACAAATACTTACATCTATTTGCAGACTAGGTTCTCTGTGCCCTGATAGGTGTAATTGCTCTTTTCCGAGCCTCCCTTCCTGTAGCAGTGCCTTTATCCCTGGGGGAGGGGAGTCGGACGCGGCCCCACAGCATGAGACCCATGCTGCCTACCCACGTGTGTGCCTTCGGGGTAAATTGAAAAGAGGGGTGAGGCATAAATGTCTCCTTCAGGTCTGGCCTTCTCTCCTCCCGTCCGGCTTCTCTCCCTCAGGCCTTCTGCCACCTGCTAAGCAGTCACAGCTCTGTGCTCTTGCACGTGGGGCTTCTCCCCCTGGAAGGTCCTTCCTTCTTTTCTTCTGGCTCAAGACCCAAGCACTGGGTCCCTGGAAGGCCTCCCTGCTACCCCCGGAGGGGCTGGGTGTCCTCCTCTGGGCTCCCAAAGTCCCCTGCACTCCCTCACTCAGGGAATTTAACACACTCAGTTTAGCTTGTGTTATTGGTTTGAGATGTCTCATGTAACAAGTTCCTTGAATCACACTTTTGACCCAGAAACCTTATCAATACAGCCCATAAAAAGAAAGGCTTATGGGGGCACCTGGGTGGCTCGGTTGGTTAAGCGTCCGACTTTGGCTCAGGTCATGATCTCGCGGTCTGTGAGTCTGAGTCCCATGTCGGTCTCTGTACCGACAGTGCACATGGAGCCTGCTTCAGATCCTCTGTCCGCCCCCCTTTCTCTGCTCCTCCACTCGCTCTCTCTCTCTCTCTCAAAAGTAAGTAAACATTAAAAAAAGAAGAAGAAGAAAGGCTTATGGGAGAGAGAACTCGGTGCTTCTATAAGAAGAAGTTCGAATGCACAGAGAAGGACAGTGCAGGGCCTTAAACAGATCAGGAAGAGGTACAGGTGTGACCAGGCAGGGGCAGGCTCAGCGCCCTGGCTGGGCAGACCAGTTGCCTCCCTGCGGGGACTTCTGCGTTCTAGTGTTTCCTTAGACTCACTTCCCATTTTTTAAAATGAAAAAAATTATAGAGCACAAACGGGGAGGGAGAGGCAGAGGGAGAGGGAGAGAATCTTAAGCAGGCTCCACACTCAGCACAGAGCCCGACGCAGGGCTCAATCTCTCGACCCTGAGATCATGACCTGAGCTGAAACCAAGAGTCAGACACTTAACTGACTGAGCCCCCCAGGCGCCCCTCCCTTCCCATTTTTGAAATGACATATTTCCTCTACTAATGACCTGGGCCATTTCATCAGCCCAGCGAAACAGGTTCATTTTTTAGCAGCAACTTCTTTGGAGCCCCAGCTCACGTCTCTCCTGGACTTTCAATATGAGATTTTAAAATAGTCCTGTGGCTTCCTGTGGGCTATTTGCTTTGAAAGCAGGTGAAATTTCTATTTATTTCTATTTTTTCCTAACAATATTTTTCAAGAGTTCCTCTTACTAAAAATGACACATTTCTTTGGTTCTCCCCTATCACCAGGAGGTGAAGTTTAAGCGAGTGTGGGTGTTGAGGTGGGAGGTTTACCCAGATATTTCCTGTGTAAGATCCAGGTCCCTTAGGACCAAGCCCCACGTGTGTTCTTTGCCTGCGGGCTCTGAAGCCTTGGTGTCTGCTCTAGGAAATGCTTACGTGTCTCCTTGTCAAATGTGCCTTCCGTTCTGTGTCTGGATGAGGTTATTTCTGTTCTCAGGAAAGATGTCATGTTGGGCACACAAGCCAACGTGGGTAGATACAGGGCCCCTGGTCCAGGGGTTTCCCGGATCCGCATTGGCACAGCCCTTCCCTGGCAGTGGCAGTAGCATTGGGAGGAGAAGAGCTGGTAGATATGCCTGGGCAAGCAGAGCGGCTGAAGGTCCGGCTCTCTGGAAGCAGGGCCAGTTCCACCTGCGGCTTGGCACAGGTCACCTGGATGCCAGTGTTCACGGGTCTCACCGGACAGTGGGTGCCCACTCATGACGTGAAGAACGGAGAAGTTCCCCCTCAAAGACCTCACTCCCCCTGGCTTCTCGCTCCCCATCCCAAGCTCAAGGCTGGCTCCACGGGGCCCCCTTAGCGAGCTGAGATCACAGTCACTCCCATTTGCAGGTTCTTCATGATCTTCTAGGGACCACCTGTTTCCCTTCCCGCTTTGTTATCAGTCTCCTTCCTGAGCCGAGCCTCGAAGCCTTCCGCATAGTCCTTTCTGACCCTGTGTCCTCTCAAACCTAGGACCAAAGGCATCCTAGAAGTGACATTTCTATTTTATCTGGATTAAAGTACGCTGGGCATTATGGGGAAGGCTGCTATCGTCATTCTTGTTCGTGAATACTCACGCTTCCTGTTGGTTATATACCTAGAGGTGGAGTTGCTGGGACACAGGGTGCTATTCACCTTTAGTAGCCCCTACCAAATGCTTTTCCAAAGTGGCTGAACCAACTCACTCGCCCGCCTGCCGCTTACGGCAGTTCAAGGTGCTCCACATCCTCCCCAGCACTTGGTGTCGTCGGTGTCTTTAACGTCAGTCTTTCTGACGTGTATGCAGTAGGGTCTCATTGTGGTTTTAAGTTATATTGCTCTGGTGAATATTGATGTTGGGCATCTTTTCCTAGGCTTACCAGCCATCCTGCGTATCCTTCAAAAAGTTTCTGTTCAAATAGTTCACATATTTTTTAAAGAATTTTTAAAATTTTATTGTATTGATTTTGAGAGAGAGAGAGAGAGCAAGAGCATGCACAAACAGAGTAGGGGTAGAGAGAGAGGGGGAGAGACGATCCCAAGCAGGCTCCACACTGTTAACACAGAGCCCAACACAGGGCTCAACCCATGAACTGTGAGCTCAAGACCTGGGCAGAAACCAAGAGTTGGACATTTAACCGACTGAGCCACCCAGGCACCGCTACATACTTTTTTAACTGAGTTATTTCTTTCCTTACTTATATCTGACTTGTGGCATTTTAAAAGTAAACATTATGAATAGCGCTGCTTTCTCAGATGTATATATATGTATACACACACACACACACACACACACACGCACACACACATATGTATATAGCAAACATCTCCGAGTCTTTGGCTTATCTATTCAGATACTTGATGAAATCTTTTTTTTTATAAATTTTTTAAAGTTTATTTATTTTAAGAGAGACAGCACAAGTGGGGGAGGGGCAGAGAGAGAGGGAGAGAGAATCCCAAGCAGACTCCACGCTGTCAGCTTGGAGCCTGATGTGGAGCTCAGACTCATGAAACTGTGAGATCATGACCTGAGCTGACACCAAGAGCCGGACGCTCAACTGACTGAGCCACCCAGGTGCCCCAAGTCTTTTTTTCCCCCTCTTTTTGAGAGAGACAGAGACTGCAAGTGCGGGAGGGGCAGAGAGAGAGAGGGAGAGAGAGAGAGAATCTTAAGCAAGCTCTGCACTGTCATCTCGGAGCCCGATGCAGGGCTCGATCTCACAAATCATGAGATCATGACCTGAGCCCAAATCAAGAGTCAGATGTTTAACCGACTGAGCCACCCACGTGCCCCCTTAATGATGGCTTTTGATGAAAAGGTTATTAATTTTAATGAAGCCCACTTTCTTTTTATTTTTTCTTTAATGGGTAATGCCTTTTATGTCCTGTTTAAAACATGCTTGCTCTTCCCAAGGTCATGAAAATATTCTCCTATGTTTTCTCGTAGAAAAGTGTTTTACCTCCCTACTTCAGCCCTGTGATCCACCTTGTGTCAATTTTTGTGTGATGTGTAAACTAGACGTAAAGGTTACTTTTCTCCCAAATAGATATCCAGCTGCTCCAGTACCCTTTATTTCAAGACAGTTTTCTCCCACGGAACACCAATGGGGCTTTTGTTGTAAAGCGTAGCAGCTTTATTCGTAATAGCCCCTAACGGAAAACAACCCAAATGGCCATGAATGAATAAACAAATCGTGGTATATCCGCACAACGGACTACTTCTCAGCAATAAGAAGGATGAACTGTGGATAGGCACGACAACATAGATGGATCTCAGAAACACGTTGAGGAAAGGAGAATAGAGACAAAAGACTCTGTACCGTTGGGTTCCATTTACATGAGGCAAAATGAATGCGTGGTGATCATGTCAGAAAAGTGGGTCACCACATTCACAGAAGGGTGGGAGTGCGTTGACTGGGTGGGCTGGTTGCAAGGCACTGCTTTTATTCTTTGCACAGTTACCCTGGCTGCAAAGGCCAAGGGAGGACATAAGCCACCAGGGTAATGTTACCGGTTTGTGTCTCAGCTGGGCTTTTCCCATTCCTGTTCCGAGCAGGACCATATCAGGGCATCGGCTATTTTCCGTGGAGTCCTAGAATGCGACAAGTCCCAGGGTCCTAAGACTTGGGCTCTTGCAGCAATCTTGGGACTCATTTGGCCAAGCCATCTCGTTTCGTAGATGACACAGCCACAAGACAGGGGCTGCAGACGTGGAAGCTCGGAGTAACGTATGCCTTCGCTCCCAAGAGCTGAGAGAACTCCGGCATCACCCTTATCATCTGTGTCATTGTGGCTGCGGAGGTTTCGCGGATTTTCTACATGCCAAGCACTGGGCGAAACATCACCTAACTAATCCAACAGGACTGGGGTGAGAGGCGCTAGTGTTAGCCCATGGTACGGATGAAGAGTTTGGAGCTTGGATAGGCCCAGGCCGGACAGCCGTGTCTGCCTGACTCAGGGCTGCCCGAGTCTTTATCCCCTGCCACTCTGCGCCCCATCCAGGGCTTCCATTTCTCAAACATTTGCTTGTTATAGACCTTAGCATTCACGCGGTCTTCGAATAGTAGGGCCTTCCTGTTCTGGGAGGGTCTGGACCACACAGCGTCCCTGTAAGTTCTCCTTGCCTTCTCTGGCCACATTCATATGGGAGCTTACTTCCATGGGCGCAGGTGTGGAGGGCGCTCGCTCAGAGCTCGCTATGGTGCTCCTCTCCTCTCTTCTCTATCTTTTAGGGTTTCTGTGCTCTGTGTTGTACGGGGCCAGTCCCCTCGGGGCTCCCCTTGTAGAGCCTGGCCTCGAAGGGTGGCGTGAGGCTACATTTTGTACGGACCTATAGAAGGCTCGTGAGCAAGTGTGAAAGATGACTCACCTTCACACACGCCCACAGTTCCCGTCACCCTCTGAGGCCCAGGATTCATGTCCCAGATTTGCTCAATCTTTCCCCATTGGGCGGAGACTTTATAGATAGAAGTGACACATTGAGAAGACATTCTACACCAACTTGAGATTTCTTTTCCGCCCTGTGGACCACGAGGCCGGGTTTGTACATGTGTGCGTGCGTGTGTACGTACGTATTCACGGGGTCTGGGCCACGGCTTCCGGGCAAATCTGTGCTGTAGGATTCGAGGGCGGTGGGGCTGGGAATTTATTTTCTTCTCTACTCGCTTGGCCCAACTCCCTTTCCTGGGGAGTTGTTGCTTTGTGCTGGTGACAGACCTTCTGTTGGAGGGCTGGTCTTTCTCTGGATCTGAACCCAGCTGCCTGCAGCTTTGTGAAGACTCCAAGAGACACAGTCCCAGGGGGTCTCCAGCCTAGTGCAGGGGAATGTTATGCCCACTGGGACACCCATCATGGGCGAGGAAGAACTGGCCAACACAGCCCAGAGTCAGGGACTTCCTTACCCTACTTCCAAAAACCCTAGACCAGAGGCAACCCTCAGCAGCCACCTGGCTACCCAGCTTTCCCGGTGGAGAGAAAGGCAAGGAGAAACCGGGAGAGGAAAGAAAGGAATAAGGAGGAGGAAGAAAGACGGAAGAAGAGTTCCCTTTCATTGTCTAGGCTGTATGCCCTCCTGGACCCTTCCCTGAGGAAAATGTCCAGATGGGAGCCTGGCGGACACCTCATCCCTGAAGAAGCACTTGCAATTTTAGGGGCTGCGTCCAGAAAGGGTCTTGAGGTCTCTATCTTTAAGTATGATCATGGAGTTGTCTCGACATATTTTTTAAAGAGTATTGGGGCCAAAAGTTGGGTCCAATGGGCACAGTCATAAATATGGGACGTTGATTTATGTATTTATTTGTCATTGCAGTAAATTGATGGATCCCCTGCTGTGCTAGACCCTGACGTGCCAGGGAGCAGGACAATCGTGATCCCTGCCCTTGGGTCCCAGGCAGTTTTAGGGTAGGATTTCCAGGGGAGCTAGGTGCAAATGGATGATAATCAGGGAGTGGAGAGTGAGGAGCCCGGGGGAAAGAGCTGTGGTAAGGAGTCAGGACTCTTCTAGACCTGGGGTCGGTGGACAGACTACCACCCACCACCTGATTGGATTAACAGCTCATTCACCTACATATCATCTGTGGCAGCTTTGGGGCTATCATGGCAGAGTTAGGTAGTTGTGGCAGAGACCATACAGCCTGCAAAGCCTGAAATACTTACTTTTCGACCCTTTACACAAAAAGTACGCCAGCCCTTGACCTAGACTCCCATCCATTTTCTGGAGCCCCAAAGTCCTTAGCACCGTGCCTGGTATATGTACTTGGTGCTCAATAGATATTTGCTCTGTGAACAAGTGAGGAAGTGTCTATGCAGGGGCAGAGTGGACAAAGGTGGGACATGGCAGAGAAGATCCAGAAGGATTTGGTGAAGGAAAGGAGGAAGGATGGGCAGAGCAAGAGGCAGGCAGTCAATCCTCGTCGATCGCGTCTTTGTGATTTTGCCTACTTGCTAAGACTTATTTGCAATCCAAAACCCACTGACTGTGGCACGGTCATCTGTAGACGTGCACGGATCAGTGACAACTTTGAATTGCCCCCCTGGCTTGCACGAGGCAACGTGCTGCCTGCTTCTTTCTGCTTCCACACCGTCAACAACTGTCCTTTTCGTGGTCTATTTAGTGCCACGTTTTTTTTTTTTTTTTACAAGTTTGTGCTTTTTGTGGATGATTTCACTGGGTTTTTTTTTTTTAATGTTTATTTATTTTTGAGAGAGAGCGATTACACACTGGGGAGGGGAAGAGAGAGAGGGAGACACAGAATCCAAAGCGGGCTCTGGGCTCTGAGCTGTCAGCACAGAGCCCCACACAGGGCTTGAGCCCACGAACCATGAGGTCATGACCTGAGCCAGAGTCGGATGCTTAGTCCACTGAGCCACCCACATAGCCCTGATTTCACTGTTTAAAATGGCCCGCGAGCGAAGTCCTGAAGTGCTGGCTGGTGTGATGGGCCTCGTGGAAGAAATACAGGTCAGATAAGCTTGGTTCAGGCGGGAGTCGCGGTTCCGTGTTGATGAACGAACGGCATCTGTTAAATAAGACGTCCTTAAACGGACCCGCGTGTAAGACAAAGTTGCGTACTGATGGGTTGATGATAATGTTGTGACCAGAGAACCTGGCGGGAACTGACCCTGTTCTCGCCTAAGAATGACAGTTCTGTGTTTGCCAATTCACAGTTCAAGGCGACTTTATAGAACATTACTGAGAATGACGAGAATTGCCTACAGATCAAGTAAGCGGCAAGGAACAAAGTCCGTTAGAACTGACCGAGCGAAGAGGGGCACGGTGTGGGATGAAGGTGTGGGGTGCAGACTGGGCGGTGGCAAGGAGCCGGGACTCTTTGGGGTGTGCCAGGGCCGGCAGCCATGAGGCTGTGGGGACAACCACTGGGATGTCAACACTTTGAGCCAGAGGCCACAGCGAGGACCAGGGACCTGCACAGAGAAGGACCCGCAGAGATACAATTGGAGATAAGAGAGGGTGACCCCCTGGTCCCGTGGGGATGTGGTGTGGGCAAACGCCTCTGGGAGAGGATTCTGGGACCAGGAGAGCACCCCAAGGTGTGTGGGGGGAGGGTGGGCCTCGAGGCTGAGAGGCTGTCTGTCCATCCTTCCGTGGCATGGGAGACAGAGCGGACAGGAACTTTCAGCCAGCACCAGGCTCCCCGAACCAGGCACGGGCACCCGTGAAGGTGTATGCCTGCAGCCCATGCCCCGAGTTGCCCTCGGAGCAGAGGAGCCCTGCACTGGGTGCCAAGCCTGCTCTGCAGGCCAGCTGGCCATGGGCAAGGTCAGGGGCAGGGGGGCCTTAGCAGAGCAGGGAGTCAGGGACGGGGGGGAGTGGGGTGGGGGGAGACACTGGGCCAAGGCTGGGGGCTTCAAGGGGAAAGTCTGCCCCAGGAGGGGGCGTGGAGAGGGAACCATAAAGGCCCCTCTACTCAGAAACCACCCCCCTGAGGAGGACTGGCTGTGATTTAGAACAGATTTCATCCCTACCGCCGGATCTGGACGTCACCGGGCAGAAAACTCCTCCCCTCCCCCACCTGAAGCCCATCTTGTTATGTCAACGTTCTGTTTGCACACAAATAACCTTTTATTGGCATTAAAAAAAAAAAACAACCCAACTATTAAGTCATAGGTTTTCAAACTGGAAAGTACCTCAAGAAGTCCAGTTCCTTACCTTGGAGCAAGTAAAGTATTATCATTTCTACGTTACAGAATAGGAGCAGGGGGGCAGGGGCCCGAAACTGCCAGATAAGAAGGGGCGGGTGGGGACTCCAATGCAGGTCCCCCTCTTCCTAGGGGCCCCCCCTAGACCGGCTCAGGCTCTCCCTTCTCCTTCTCTCCACCTGGTTTTGGGACTCTCTCCGTCCGATCCCTGATCTTCTCCAGCAAGTCTCTGTAAGGCTGCCTTGTGCCAGCTGTGGGTTGGTCTCTCTCCTCCCACCCCTGCTAACTCGGGCCTCCCCGTGCCCCCCTTCCCAGCGCTCTGATCCCAGGCCCTGCCTCTGCCACTCTGTCCGGGGCTGCTCTCCGCAGCCCTCGAGGGAACTGGCAGCTGGGGGCTCAGACACGGGTGGGCTGCTGCTCAGAGTGGGGTTCTGTGGCCCCTCGAAAACAAGCCTCGCTCTGTGCACCGTGAGGCCAGCTGCCGGGGCGGGGGTGGGGGGGGGCAGCAAAGGAAAGAAAATCTGTTGTAAAAAGCCCAGGTGAAGGCGGCCAAGACAAATATACCCAGCCAAGGGAACAGGAGGGCTGGAAGATTCCAGATGCAGAGGCCTCCCTCCGCTGCCAGGCTCCATCCAAGGAGCTGGGTGAGGGATGGAGGTAAGGAAAGTGCCAGGGCCTGGTATTCTTAACCTGCTGCCTTCTGAGCCCAAGCAGGAACCGTTTCCCTGGGGATGGGCCCTTATGGTGGGGGGGTGGTGAGGAGGACTCACCCCAACAACTCAGGCTTAGGTTGGAAGCCTCCCGCAGCCCCGCAGGGGGCAGCTGGGGAAGGGGCGTGTGGACAATGCCAGGCTTTGTCCCAGGTGATGGGCAGCCGCGGCCCCTGCCCTTCTGCTCCTGGTCCCCCTCCCACTCTGTCCAGGCCCCTGCGTTACTCACTCCCGTGTCACGTGGTCCTTCTGTCAACACCGGCTGAGCGAGGGGGGCTGGGGGAATGTGTGGGTCCTTCCTTTACTGCTGTTCTGGGAACCAAACCTGGGCCTCATGGAAATGTACTCCCTGAAAGGACAGCGCAGCACGGGACGTTTACCCAGGGCGGGCCCCGGGTGAGTCAGGGGGCCACGCGTCCTGGGAGAGATTCACGCCTGCAGGTCGCAGGCGCGAACAGTAGGGCATTTTGCTGCCTCCTCGCTACTGTCTCTCCAGTTCCATGAAAGAGAGGACAGAAGTCTCGACAGACAAAGTCAGCACAAGGGTGGGGGACCCCACGGGGCCGGAGCAAGTCTGTGGACCTGGTTGGGCAGAAGCCCCGAGGGCTGGTCACTAGGCAGAGGCTCTGGGGTCTGCACCCACTGCCTCCCCACCCTGCCACCCCTGCTGAGTGCTAGAATCAGGCACAGACTGGCCTGATGCCAGGGCAGTGGGACAAGAGCCTCAGTGGGCAGCCTCCCTGTGTGTCGGAGGCCTCCTGGCTGTCACTCGGGGGTCTTTTCCGAATTTTCAGAGGGCTGGCCTCTGAAAGAGAGAGATGCCACTGCATATGCCCCCCAGAGGGAACTGGGGTGATAGAGTTACACTCAAAATAAGGAAGAACTTGCTGGTAATTGTGAAGTTTCTCTGAGGACAGATGATGTGCTTTGGAACACGAGGCACCATCTCCTTTTAAACGCACTCAAACAAAAGCTACGGCAATCGCTTTGGACAGATGTCTGGAGAGGAGTCACCAACTGGCTGGCTGGCTCACACAGATAGTCTTTAAGTCCCCGTCCTCGAAGCTTTTGAGTCCTAGTAGCTTTGACAGTGACGTGCACCTTGACAAGGGTCTTAATAGCACCGAGCCTCAGTTTCCCGATCCGAAAAACAACTTGTCTAGGCCGCATCGTGGTGGGGACTCAACGTGCTTTGACAGCCCCGAGGCTCTACTGACACACAAGGCTCTCACGAACAGAGGGTCTCAGTGAATATGTGTGACTGTGGAATGACCAAGGTCAGTGGTTGATGATAACGACGGCAAGACCCCAACATCTACTGAAGGTTCGTGAGCCTCTAGTGTCAAGCGTTGCCTCATTGTCCCCTCTATCAACCCTCAGACTCAACACACACACACACACACACACACACACACACACACACACACACACTTTGCAGGCTCACGCACATAAGTGCACACACGCATACGCCTCCTCCTGTCCCAGAAGTCTTTCAGTTTAGGTGGGGGAGCAAATCTTCCTCCATTTGGCTTTTACCTTTTTAAATTATTTATTTATTTTAAATGTTTACTCATTTATTTTGAGAGAGAGAGAGGGAGAGCAGGGGAGGGGCAGAGACAGGAGAGAGGGAATCCCAAGCAGGCTCTGTGCTGTCAGCATAGAGCCTGACGTGGGGCTCAGTCTCACCGACCGTGAGATCGTGACCAGAGCCGAAATCAAGGGTCAGAGGCTTAACTGACTGAGCCACCCAGGCGCCCCTGTCTTTTACCTTTTCTTAAAAGACTGACCTCAAAGATCTCTTCTAAGTTCTTTATAACCTACTGGCTCTCTTTGGGCTAGACTTAGGGGCCCCTTCTCACCTGGGCCGGTATTCCCTAAAGCTTTTCTGTAACGGTCTGTTTTCTCGCTTCCCTCGCCCACCAGGCTGAGCTCCTGGAGGGCAGGGTCTGTGCCTCCTGCATCGGCAAAGTGGGGCTCTTGGCGGTGAAGGTCATGTGCCTCAGAATCGAGCACCCCTGGGTCAGAGCCCCAGCCTGCCCTTGACCGACGGCAGGAACTTGGCCTCCCTGAGTGTGTTTGCTTATCTCTGCAATGGGGATAATAAAGTGAGGCTAATCCCACTCAGAGCTGTGGGGATGGAAGAAAGAACACACGTGGGGTGCTTAGCGCGTGGCTGGGTAGGCGGTACACGTCCCATAGATGGAGCCACCGTGACTGTGACTATAGAAGCAACGCCTCACACACCGTGAGTGACTGAACGGATGGGACAGGGCTGAACAAATCGACACCTCCCTGTCCCCTGCCTGGCAGGGCCGGACTCATCACAGCCTTCTACAGGGACCCCATGTCCCCACAGCAGAAAGTGCACTGTGTTAGGGGTCAAGGAACAAGGTGAGCCTCTGAAGGGCAGGGCACTCAGGGACCAAGGGGGCCAGGCTTTTCCTTGGGTCCTCCTCCTGCCCCCCACCCCGTCCCCTGCAGCTGCTCTGGAACCCTTCAGAGGCCCCAGAGGGAAGTCCTTGCCAGGGAGCCTCGGAAGGTCCCTTGTGCCACGGCCACCTCTCCGTGCGCTCTTACGCAAGCCTCACTCCCAGGTTGACCGTTGCTTCTTGAGTTTGTTTAAGGAAAGCGGGCAGAAGGAGCATGAGAATTGGAGCCACTCATTGTCTGGCTGTGGCTGCAGCAGACACAGGACAAAGCAGCCCATTGAAGGCCGGAACTACCCAGTCCCATAAACAGCCTGCCGAAGGGACACCTCGTCCCACATTTACAAAAATGCCCCCGGGGCTCTATTTAAAGACCCGCACACTGGAATAAGCACAGGTAGGTCTATTTCTGATTGTCCACATGGCCCTCTGGGATCCTCCCTGAAGAGTGACTCCGCTTCCCTAGTGACCCAAAGTAACCCCGCACGCCCACCCATCCCCAGACATTTTAGTCTCTTCTGGGTCTTTTTGTTAAAACAAATAGCCTAGTCTATTAGGTCTTTTGTTGTTGTTTCTTTCTGAAACATGGTTTCTCTGAGAGGTCTGCGTTCGGACCAAATATGGATGTTCAAAATTTATTTTTTTTAATGTTTTTTTATTTATTTTTGAGAGAGAGAGACAGATAGACAGTGCAAGCTGGGGAGGAGCACAGAGAGGGAGACACAGAATCCAAAGCAGGCTCATAGGCTCTGAGCTGTCAGCCCCAGAGCCCAACACGGGGCTCGAACTCCCGAACGGTGAGATCATGACCTGAGCCGAAGTCGGACGCTTCACCGACTGAGCCACCCAGGCGCCCCTAAAATTTAATTGTTTTGATGACATCAGGTAGCAGAGACCAGGATAATTTTGGGGGAGTGGCAGGCAGGGTGGGCACAGGGTGTGAAATACAGGCCACCTGCAGACTTGGAGCCCAAGATGATCACTCTCCACCTGGCGGAAAGAACTGAAAGTGCAAATGAGGGGCGCGTGGGTGGCTCAGTCGGTGAAGCATCCGACTTCGGCTCAGGTCGTGATCTCATGGTTTGTGGGTTCGAGCCCCGCGACGGGCTCTGTGCTGACAGCTCAGAGCCTGCTTCCGATTCTGCGTCTCCCTCTCTCTCTGCTCTCCCCCGCTCGCATTCTGTCTCTCTCTCTCAAAAATAAATAAACGTTAACAAAATTAAAAATTAAAAAATAAAGTGCAGATGACAACAAAACGGCCCCAGGGCCCAAACTACCCACCTTCCCTCCGGCCACGCATGGAGACGGAACTGGTGATGGCAGGGACAGTGCCAGTTGAGACGCTGAGCCTGGCATGCGTGTCTTATTCACCCATCCTGGGTGGCATTATAGCCAGGGATGGGTGAGGTCTGGGGTCAGGCAGATAGGTGTTCAAATCCTGGCCACACCAGACCAGGCAAGCTTCTTACCTGTCTGTGCCTCAGTTTCTTCACCCGTATGAGAGAATAACGAAGGAACCAACTCAGAAGGTCGTGACAAGGATGGAATGAGGTGATGTTTGCAAAGAAGTTAGAACAGTGCCTGGGGCTTGGCAAACAATCAATTATCATTCCCACCTTAGAGAAGAGGGACCAAGGCTTGCGGAGGTCCCGAGACCTGCCCAAGGTCCCACAGCCAGGCCACGGTAGGGACGCGATTCAGTCCCAGACCAGCTTGGTCCAGAGCTGGTGGGCTTGTCCCACTCTGCGCGGCCAAGAGGAAGGGGGTCCCAACTGGATCCTGAGCTGAAGTTGCTGAGGGCCACCTTGCCTGCCCTTTCCCATGCCCACCACCTAAGGGGGCCCAGGGAAATAAGGCGAGTCCCAGGATTGTCGGTTGTAACACTGACATTTAGCCGGTGCTTCTGGTTGCTTCTGTCCGATGCTCATACAGCCTTCACAATGTGCTAGTACTGTGCCAAGCGCTTGACGTGTATTACCTCCGTTTTTGTGATAATCCCCTGATGGTAGCTGCTATCGTTATCATCCCCATTTTGCAGATGAGGAAACCGAGGCACAGAGAGGTTAAGTGACTTACCCACTGTCTCACACCTAGCACATGCTAGGATTTAAACCCAAGTCTGGACTAGGCGCCTGGGTGGCTCAGTTGGTCAAGCGTCCGACTTCGGCTCAGGTCATGATCTTGCGGTTCGTGAATTCAAGCCCCGCGTCGGGCTCTGTGCTGACAGCTTGGAGCCTGGAACCTGCTTCGGATTCTGTGTCTCCCTCTCTCTCTGCCCCTCCCCTGCTCATGCTCTGTCTCTCTCTGTCTCTCAAAAATGAATAAATGTTAAAAAAAAATTTTTAACCCAACTCTGGCTCCGGAATCCGTTCTCTTAACCGTCACGTCAGATGCTTTATATGCAAAAACATCTCATGCTGCGCCTTGCCCTCGTCCCTGCCCCCGCCCTCAGCACCCCATCCCCTTTATCCTTTGCCACTGTTTTTTATCTCTATGGTACTCGTCTTGCCCTAACTTAACCATATACTTTATTTATTGATTATGTCTGTTGTTTGTTGTCTCTGCTCTATCCTTAATGTGAGGACCACCAGGAGTTTGCACACAGTAAGCACTCAGTAGTATGAACCGAACGAATGAATGAACCACTAGATGAAGAAGTGAAGGGCTCATAGGAGTTGCACTGTATTAAGTGTATTAAGTACCGAGACTTGTTCAAGCACTCATTTGGTTGAGCGGTGAGCCAGGACTCAAACCCAGGTCTCACCGCAAAATGCTCTTTTTTTTTTTTTAAACATTTATTTATTTTGAGAGAGAGCTCGAGAGTGAGTGAGAGAGGGGGAGAGAGAGAGGGAGGGAGAATAGCAAGCAGGCTCCGTGCTGCCAGCGCAGTGCCCGACGTGGGGCTCGATCTCACGAACCGTGAGATCAGATCGTGACCTGAGCCAGAATCAAGAGTCGGATGCTTAACCCACTGAGCCACCCAGGCGCCTCCCCGCCCCCCAAAATCTTGTCTGTGTGCCTCTGCTGTGCTGGTGTGCCAAGAGGCCGAGCCAGTACGGGGATGACAGAGCCTCTGCCCTCAGGGGACTCAGCACCCCGTGGACCGTGGGGCATGCTGCGTAGAAGCTTAAGGATGAAGGTACTTTGGGGGCACAGCGCTTCGCGAGCTCCCACAAAGCTCCGGGAAGTCACCCAGAAGAGGGAGGGGACATTTCAGCCAGATCCTCCCATCATCCAGTTCCCCCCGAGGTTCGAGGTTCATCCACTTGGTTCTTCTCCATGGGGGTCCCGTAGGAGCACCTGGCCTGGGATGATGGGGTGATGCTGCCTGGCTTGACACAGTTCCTGTGGTCACAGAGCCCAGGAACCCCCTGGGAAACCGGAGCCCCTTCCAGGCAGCGTTTCCTGCACTCTCCCTCCCGCCTCCCCCCTTCCAGCAGCTGTCCTTCCATTAGGCATGCTTTACTCTGAACCCCTAGGGGCAGGGCTCTTTCCTCACCCACTCCTGTAGTGCCCTGCCTCGCCCCACATGCCACCTGCAGACGGAAATGCCCCAGAGTTGTCCTTGTCCAGCTGCTCAAACATCGGTTCGTTTCCTGACAGCTGACATTGATCGAGCACTTGACGTGCTCCCGTGTTCGCTTGGCTGCTTTATCTCAACCCTCACTTCCGCCACCCTCACCCCTTCATGGAGACGCTGGTGTTGTTTCCATTTCACAGATGAAGTCACAGAGGCAGAGAGAGAAGGCAGCCGCTGCTTGCATCGCACAGATTAAAGGGGCGGCGCTGAGCCCGGTGGCAGGTGGTTGACTCGGTCATCAGACTTTCTGTACTGCCTCCCACGCGTACAGGCTCCGCCTCCTGCACTTATGGTCACTCTGGAGCCAGAGTGTAGGCACATCCCCATGAGGTCCTTCTGCTCCCATCCTTGGGTGGGGGTCCAGGCAGACCCCTTACACCCATCTCGTGGTACCCGAGAGCTGACGTCCCCAGGTTTGCCCTCCTGTGAAGGTTCTGTGCTCCAGACCTTTCCTGACCCATCCTCCACCCCTGCCAGAGCTTCTCTGGCTTCCCAAGGTGCTCTCCGCACAGGGATGTATTAAAGACGTCTGTCTGTCCTTCTTCCCCATGTGGGGCGTCGTGGACACATGGCATTAAGACTGAGATGAGAATTTTAATGATGACTTTTTCGGTGCAACTGGACTTTTAGTAGGGCTTTGTATCAACCACCCTAAAGCTGACTTAAGCCTTCTAACTAGAGCTCTTTCCTCCAGGGCTCTGGAAGCTTCTGAGCTTCTGCTGCCCATCCTCTCCCCACCTCTCCTCCTGGCGAAGTGCGTGCCCAGGCGGCAGCCCAGCCCCAGCACGGGGCTGAGCCCCCGTCCCTGCCAGGCCCCCTGGGGAGCTGCCGGTTTGAGCCGGTTCCACCTTGGGAGCAACTCCTACTGCCTCAGATGTGTCAGGCGTCCAGGGACCACGGGACAGAACTTAAGCTCTTCCTTCTTCAAAACTGGGAGATTTCTGGCAACCTCAGGGAAGGATTTGATATTTTGTCTCCTGCTTTTCTTTAATAGCAAACGGATGGAAAATGCAGAAAACCCTGTGCTCAGCAAAACCTCCCTCTATAGGAAATAGCTGGAAACCGCGGTCCAAGATGAACACCAGGCCAGCTTAGGTGTTTCTTGGAGCCTCTGGCTTGGTTACATAATGCCCGATGGCCCAGCCCAGGCAAGCTGGTAGCCCTGGAGCTTGGCAAGCCCCCTTTACTCTGGGAGCCCCCTGCCCTGGGCTGGTCAGGCCCCTGGGAAGACACAGGCTTTCTCTGTGATTAACAGTGGGTCTGTTCAATACTGACTCCTCCCCCTTGCCCCTTCTCCCCTACCCCCAGGCTCCTTTTTCATGGAAAAACAACAGTTTCCATGATGAGCTCAGTGTAGAGGCAGGAACTGAACCTGTCTGGGCCTTCATTTCCCCATTGGAGGGGTGCGGATGAAGTGACCTGTGGTTTTTGCTTGTAGCCAACATTCCATGATTCTATGGTTTTTCTCATGGAGGAAAGCTTCTCCCTGGTCTTGAATCTGCAGACCATGACTGAGAGGGAAGGTTTCCAGGCAGAGCCATCGAGCCCCCTCCTGGTTGGGCTGTGACTAATCCTGTCCTCTTCCCCACCTAGCAACAATGCACACATACACACAGGGTATCAAACAAACATGCCTCACGTGGGTTTCTTTCATTCATTCATCCATGCATCCGTCCACCCATCCGTTCACTCACTCATTCGTTTGTTCCGTGACTGCTCATTGAGCCCCCACTGGGTCCCATAGACACGAAGGAGATGGGATCCCCTCCCTGCCCTTGAACTCCTAGTCTGCGAGGAGAGGGGTGGCACGTAGGTCAGATAGGACAAGGCCGAGTGACAGGTCTCAGGTAGGGGTCTGGCAGGGAGTTGTGGAGACAAGAAGTATCCACAGCATCGTGGACGTGTCTCCACCTTCAATCTGTGCTCGCTCACACTAGACCCAGAGTGTAGACAAGCCTGTGAGGTGCTGTCAGCACTTTGGAGATGACGTCTCTGATCCTGTGCCCACGACCTAGGAATGTTACCAAGTTGCTGATTCTTTTCTTGACCACAGCACACAAAGTCAAGGCTCAGGACTCTAAGACGAGACAAGGGAAGACGAGCACCCGGGCCTCCTTGTAGAATTCCAGAGCCGATATTGTCATTTCCTTCAACCTCCTCTTGAAGGCAAGGAAGCTGAGGCATGGATCGGTCAAGTCACCTGCTCCGTGTTCCCCAGCTGGGAAGAGGCTGAGCTGCAGGAGCGTGGCCAGGCCTGCTGACTCCAGGCTGGTCTCTGGCAGGCTCCAGTTCAGGCACACGGCTGTAACTGCTTATACCCCTCCACCCCTTCCTAGAACTTTCCCTGGGAGATCCTGAATCAGACTGCCTGGCCACAGCAAATGCTGCTGTGCTAGCAGACGGGGGTGAGCTCATCCCCCGAGGTGGTGTGGCAGGATCGCGGTGGCAGCCTGGGCTTCTGCTCCCGTCTGAAATCATGGATGAAAATAGCTTGCCTGCGGTCTATTGATACTCAATACTCTATCATCAGATCGAGGAAGTCAATTAAAAGTGTCCCGTTCCCCCCACCCCCACCCCGGGGGCCTGGGAACTGCACAGAAGCCAGAGACCAGTGACCAACAGGCCCTAAGTTTCCCTTCACAACTCCATCAAAGCCAGGGGCTGCAGGCCGGACCTAGGCATTCTCCAGACCACATGAGGCGGCTCCCTGGGACTGGCGACAGGAACCCAGCTCTCCAGTCTGGAGAATGGGCTCAGGCTCAGGTTGCAGGAACATCTGGTCCTCCTGGGAAATGCACCGGAAACAGCTCAGGATGGGAGGGCCCTGGGATTGCCCTGAGACTTCCTGTGGGCAATGGGGCAGAGGCCAGGAGACCAGGCTGGTAGGAGTTGGGAGTGACTGCGACCGGTTCCAAATAGGACCTCAGAGACTGGTTAATGTTCAGACCAGGCCAGAGATACGAGTGTCCAGGGGAATGCAACTCCTTTCCTTCCACTGTGAAATGTGAAGAAGTGAGCCCCATTCTCTCCAACTCCATTGCTGACCCGGGCTAACCGACAGGGCTCTTCGAGCCCCACCCCCACTGAAATCTCACTGGGCCCCTTCTGTGACACAGCCCGGCCCTCTGGGGGCTTTGTCTTAATGCAGCTCCACGTTAGGGTTCAGCCCTCTCCCCTCCACCTCTGCCTCCACAGCCCTTCCCCTTTCTAGGCCCGGGGGTTCCAGCTTCCCTCCTCTGGCTGGTGATGGCTGGGACAGCACAGGGATAAAATGCTAGCCCGGCACTTTTTTCCCACTTGAGCATCCCAACGTCAGCATCACCTGCAGGGATTGTTAAAACTGAGGGCTGGGCCCTACCTCCAGAGTTTCTGACTCAGTAGGTCAGAACACGCATTTTTGAAAAAAAAAAACAACTTTTTTTTCAACGTTTATTTATTTTTGGGACAGAGAGAGACAGAGCATGAACGGGGGAGGGGCAGAGAGAGAGGGAGACACAGAATCGGAAGCAGGCTCCAGGCTCTGAGCCATCAGCCCAGAGCCCGACACGGGGCTCGAACTCACGGACCTCGAGATCGTGACCTGAGCCGAAGTCGGCCACTCAACCGACTGAGCCACCCGGGCGCCCCCAGAACACGCATTTTGAACAAGTTCCCTAGTGACACTAATGCTGTTGGTCCAGGGCCCCACTTTGAGGGCCACTGTGCCAGGCAGTGACTAGATGAGAAAGGGAGCAGCTTTAGCTGACGGAACCAGGGAAGCCCCCCTCGGCCCCCACCAGGAGGTGACATTGAGCTGGGGCATGAATGACAAGGAAGGGCCAGTCACGCCAAGCTCTAGGGGTTCCTAAACTCTCCTGTGCCACAGGCACCGGGGCAGTTTAGTGAAGCCTATGGAGCCCTTCCCAAAGTGATGTTTTTAAACGCATAGCATAATACACACAGGGTTACACAGGGAAATGATTAAATAGAAATCCAGCTCAACCCATAGACCCCCTGATTAAGAACCCCTAGGGAAGGAGTGCTTGGGGGAGAGGGAACAATCGATACAAAGGCCTTGGGGTGAATTTGACAAGTTGGAGGACAAGACAGGGGTCTGAGTTCAGTGGCTGGAGGGGGGGCAAATGCAGGGGCCTGTGGCCGAGTGGCTGGCTTTACAGGCTGTACTGGGGCTTTTAAACAGGGTGTATGGAGGTCAGATCTCTATTGTATTTTTTTAACGTTTATTTATTTATTTTGAGAGAATGAGAGCATGCACAGGGGAGTGGCAGAGAGAGCGGGAGAGAGAGAATCCCAAGCGCGCTGTCAGCACAGAGCCTGACGTGGGGCTCGGCCCCACCAACTGAGATGATGACCTGAGCAAATTCAGAGTCTGTCGTTCAACCTAGTGAGCCACCCAGGCGCCCCTGACGGGATCTCTTATCTTAAAAGATCGCTTTGGCTGCTGGTTGGAGAATGAGATGTTAGAGCCAGACACAGGCAGAGGACCCTCGAGGGGCTGTGGCCAGCCTCCCGGTGATACACAGGAGGGAGTCCCCGACTCCAGCAGAGGGACTAGAGTCTGCAGAGTCAAGTGGGGTCTGGGAAGCACAGAGTGAATTGTCTGCGCGCTGGACAGGGAGCAGAGACAAGGGAGGCCGCGGATTTGGAGTCAGAGCCCGGAGCTGACTCTGTTCTTAATTCATCCTGTGACCTTGGGCCAACTGCTTCCCCGCCTTGGTCCCCAGGCTCCGGCGGCGGGTAGAGGGAGGGGTGGACCGACTCTAATTGCGAGGCTGTAAAGTGGTGCGGGAGTGGCGACCCCTCTGGCTGAGAAGTGCCGTTTGCCAGGGGAGGGTGATGCCCAAGGAGGCGGGCGCCCCTGTGGCTGCCCACCCGGGCCTGCGGACCGCTCCGAGGGCGGCGGCGGCGGCGGCGGCGGGGAAGGCGGCCCCCGGGGCCGCCAGGTGGCGAGGCGGCGGGGCGGCGAGGCGCCTCCGCTCTGCTGCCTGCGGCGCCCGCCCAGGGCAGTGGGAACCCGGGGGAGGCGCCGGCGGGCGCGGGGGCGGGACTAGCGTCAGTCACCGCCTCCTCCTCCCCCTCCTCCCTCTCCTCGCCCTCCTCCCTCTCCTCCCCCCTCCTCCCTCTCCTCCCTGTCCTCCTCCCACCACCTCCTCCCCGCCTCCCTCCTCCTTACCCCCTCCCCATATCCTCCTCCTCCCCTCCTCCCCCTGCCCTCCCCACCCCCCAATCTCCCGTTCCCCCTCTACTCTTCCCTATCTCCCTTCCCTCAGAGCGGCTGGAAAACAGGGACAGCACAGAGGCAGGCCAGTGCTCAAGAGAAAGAGCTGCTGCTTCTCACTGCCTGCCCCTCCCACTCACCCCTGCCCCTGCTCTCTGGGTCCAGGACTAGATGCCTGGGGGAGGGGCCTTCCCCTACCCACTGGACACCTGTTGGCCTCCTGCAGAGAAATGCTTCCCCCCATCCCACTTCGTTGCCACAGCCCCTCATTCCCGAGCTCAGATCCTAGGAGGCTCCGGCCTTTATTCAGTCAACAAACATTATTGAAAAACTCCTTGCTGGCTCTGGGCCAGGCCCTAACACAAATTAAAATCCAGTCCTTCCCATGGAAGAGCACCCCTCTGGTGGTGGAGACAGAAATGCATAGTAGCATGAATTCAGCACCCATTGTTTGCCAGGTCTCTTAAGATCAGGAGGAGACAGGGGCACCTGAGTGGCTCAGTCGGTTGGGTGGCCAACTTTGGCTCAGGTCATGATCTCGCGGTCCGTGAGTTCGAGCCCCGCGCTGGGCTCTGTGCTGATAGCTCAGAGCCTGGAGCCTGTTTCAGGTTCTGTGTCTCCCTCTCTCTGACCCTATCCTGTTCATGCTCTGTCTCACTCTGTCTCAAAAATAAATAAATGTTAAAAAAAATTTTTTTTAAATAAAAAAAAAAAGATCAGGAGGAGACAGATACCATACAGGGTAGACAAAGAGAATAGATGAGTGAAATTTACATTTGCGTTTATATAAAACCCTAAAGAGGTAAATCTCTTAGAATGCACAGATCGCTTACAAAACCTACCAGCACGGCTACAATTTCAAAAACTGAAAATCTCAAGTATTGGCAGAGACGAGCAACTGGAATTCTCATACGCTGCTGGTACAACACGCTGCAAATGCTTTAGAAAAATGTTTGGCCAGTGCCCGTTAGAGCTAAGCCTGCAAAATCCCCATGATGCAACAGCTCCACTCCCAACTGCACTGAGGGCTTCCATCCACCGAAAGACATGTTCAGTCATGCTCATGGTCATAGAAGCTTTATCCATGTATCCTAGCCCCAAACTCAGACAACCCAAATGTTCATCAACGAAGAAATACATAAATGGGGGTGTAGGCACATAGTAGAGTATTGTGCATCAACGGAAAAGAATGCCCTAGTGTTGCAAACACAGCCTAGATGGACCTCACAGATAATATGGAGTGAAAAAAGCCAGACACAAAGGGGAACATACTGTATGACCCCATCCATATGAACTTTTAGGACAGGAAAGCTGATCTAAAGGGACAGAGATCAGAATAGTGGTTACGTTAAGAAGTTACTGACTGGGGCGCCTGGGTGGCTCAGTTGGTCAGGCGGCCACCTATGGCTCGGGTCATGATCTTGTGGTCTGTGAGTTCGAACCCCGAATCGGGCTCTGTGCTGACAGCTCAGAGCCTGGAGCCTACTTTGTATTCTGTGCCTCCCTCTCTCTCTGCCCCTTCCCTGCTTGGTCTCTCTCTCTCTCTCTCTCAAAAATAATAATCATTGAAAAAAAATTTTTTAATAAAAAAAGAAGTTACTGACTGTGGGAACACAGAGAGCCTTTGTGGGGGCTAGAAATGCTCTAAATCTTGATCTGAGCAGGGGTTACACTAGTGTAAGCATGTGTAAAACAGAGCAAGCCCCACACTGAAGATCTCTCGCTTCAATTTATGTAAGTTATATCTCAATTCAAACAAAACAGAGAGCTCCTGCCAATCAACAAGGGAAAGTTAGGAAGTACAAATGTTTTATGGCCAAAGAGTGTAAATTGGTCATTCACAGAAAGAGAAGTCCTAAGCGCTAGCAAATATTTGAAAAGACGCCCAATCTCATTAGTAGAGAAATATATACCGAAACACCCTATCAGGCGACACCCATTAGAATGACAAAGATTAGCAAAGTGGACAGTACCAAGTGGGGTGGCTGGGGTTGGCGCGTGACTGGAGGGCATGTAATTAGCTGGCCCAGGCAAAGGGGGAGCAGTCAAGTCGGCCGCCCTTCGTGATACCATGTAAGTTGCACACCTTGGGACTCAGAGAGCCACTCTTCATGTTTGTGCAGGTTGGCAAGGGGGTCAGAAGGACAACATGGTCACTGTGGCATTATTTATGGGAATGCTGCTCTGAACTCAACCATGGTGTTCATCAAAGGGAGGGCTCTGTCAGGTGATGGGACACACAGCAGGTGTGGGATGCTGAACAGCAGTTAGAAGCAATGAACTTCTGACTGCAGAATGTGCGTACGTAGATCTCAAAAAATAGAATCAACTGAAACAAGAACTAGATTTCCAGCATAGTACTGTGCATGTAAGTTAACACCCCCCCACAAACACACACACAATAACTCTGCATATTTTATGAGAATATGTGCATACTTAGGGGCCTATGGTAAACATCCGAGTGGATGCTTAAAGGAGTGTGAGAGTAAAGATTGGGAATGAAGGAGAAAGATAAAACACGACCCAACCATCCTACTGCAAGAAATAAAAGCATATGTCTACACCAAGATTTCAATATGCATGTTCCTGGAGGTTTGTTTGTAATAGCTCCAAACTGGAAACAACCCAAATATCCATCAATAGATAAATGGATGAACAGATTATGCTCTAACCAGACAATGGAATACGACTCTACAATTAAAGAGGGGAAAAACACCGATATACACAACAATGCACTTGTATAAACTCCTAGAAAATGCAAACTAGTCTATAATGACAGAAAGCAGATGAGTGGTTGCATGCAGAAAGCAGAGGGTAGGGAGAGGGGGAGGTGGTAGGCAGGGACTACCAAAGGGCTCAAGGAAATTTTGGGGAAGTGACAGATTTGTGCATTATCTTGATTAAGGGGATGGTTTCTCAGATGTGTACACCTGCGAAAGCTCATCAAATTGCACACTTTATGTGCAATTTGTTTCATGTCGATAGATTGAGCATTTTGCATTAACTGATGATGATAATATACCTTCAACTAAAGGGTGTGATTAACCCAGCTTGTTGCCACTGAAATTAATAGCTGACAAAAAAACAGGGGTGCCTGGGTGGCTCAGTCGGTTGAGCATCCGACTCTTGATTTCAGCTCAGGCCTTGATCACAGGGTCGTGGATGGAGCTCTGAGTCAGGCTCGGTGCCAGGCATGGATCTTGCTTCAGATTCTCTCTCCCTCTCCCTCCACCCCTCTCCCTCTTGCTCACTCTCAAAAAAAATTAAATTAATATAATTAAGAAAATAAAAGCTAACGAAAGCCAAAAACAAAGCAAAAAATAAAGCTTAGATGGTTAAATGACATGCCCAGGCCTCACAGCTGGGATGCGGACTCCTAGACGGTCACGATGACACTGAGTCAGAACTTGCACCAGTTCAAGGTGTTCTGCAGGCACCTGTACTTGGTGGAAGCGTTCACCCAAGCCCTAGGGTCATCTCTAGGAAAGGCGCTGGGCACTCAGAGGTGGGGGGTGGGGCAAGGCCGTAACCTCTAGGCCCTCCCACCCAGATGGGGAGAGGCCCTTGGACAGATGGTCGCAAAGCTAGGTGAAGTCAGGGAAGGCTTCCTGTAAGAGGTGATGCTTGAGTTCAGAGGTGTTTGGGCCAGAGTAAACACTCGCTGGGTATTATCTGTTTATTATCATGGCTTCCCATGATCTTAGAGAAAGGAAAGTAGAAAGAAAAGAGGGAGTTCCAGAAAGAGGGGCTTGGCGGGTGGGTGTGTCAGAGAGCAGAGGTAGGCGTGTTGATTTGGTTTGTCTGTGGCCAGGGAATAGGGCAGATTACAGGGGAAGTCTTCCCAGGGCTGGTTGACATCCCCCTGAAAGTAAGCCTCCCTAAAGACATGGGGACACAGGATAGTTCTGGGCTTGGTGTGATAAAGGCCCCCCCTTCACCATGGCTGGAGCTTTGCATGGCCCACCGAGAGTCTCAAGAGTAGCCCTAAGTAAGTGCCCATGTCTTCAGTCCTGAGGAACGTAATCTGCTGGTGCTTTAATCCATCAAGAAAGAGTGTCCTCGCTGCGTCTCTGTGACACACAGTAGGAAATCGGTAAATGTTAGTTTCCTCTCTTGCCTCCGTCCTTTCTGCAGACCCTTATGGGCTCTGCTCGACACCTACCCACAGGGCCACTGTCCATACCGGGCCGTGACCAGGGCAGGTGGCCCCTGAGTCTCGGGAAGGGTTGGGCAAGGGCTCAGGAGGACAGCCCCTCAGCCATGTGGAGGGGAGGGGGCTGTTCTTGGTTCTCTGCCATGAAAAAGCCCCATTGTGGGGTCTTTGAGGGAGAATATATTTATTTTGTTTCCTGAGCTGTGTGAACGGTGCACTGTGCCACCAGGATTGAGAAGGCTCTGTGTGGCTGGGGAGGGATTACGTCCCCCTCCTGGGTGGTGTGACAGAAAAAAGGCCCCATTCAGTCAGGGCTGACTGCCCACGGCAGCCCTCCACTCCTGCGTTGTCCCTGGGGGCTGCCCGCTTTCCCTCTCTCTGTCTGAGGTAGGGGCTCGGGGCTGGGTGTGTATGTGGGGGCTGGGAGGCACCCCTCTTCGCCTGGAGGTGGAACCCCCCCACCCAGGGCTGTGCTTCTCAGAGGCGGAGCCGACCGAGGGGGCGGCGCTGGGACTCCAGAGAGCTGTTTGGTCCCTGTCCCACATTCTGGAAGGACTTCACATTTCTACCTGAGATGTTACCTTGGAGGGAGGTTTCACACCCAGCCCCAGAGATTGGCTGAAGGAGACCTTCACCATACAGCTTCAAATGCATGTTCTGAATTTGCATATAACTCACTTCTGTGATGATTTTGTGAATAGCACAGCCATGTTGCATTGTATTTGGGGAGTGTGCGTGTGTGTAGAGTATTAATTTGTTCACAGGAAATGTTTTGAACACACCTCGATTTTTGTAACCCTGTTCTGGCATTTCTCTGTTTTTTAGTACACTGGGAGCCTCAGTCCCTGAACACGGACCTAGATTTTCTGGACCTGAGGGCCCTTGGCAGAGAGAGCCCGCATCTTGAGCATGTCTGGACACGAGGGGTGAGGTGAGCGGGCAGGGCGCCTGTGTCTCCGGCAGTGGTGGGAACATTGGGTGGTGGGGGCTGCGTCCTGGCCAGGCATCCTGCCAGTAGGCAGAGAGGCCAGGAAGGGGGTCCTTCCTCCAAATTGGCTGGCTCCCCAGATGATCGGGCCCTTGGTAGGGAACATGAAGTTCAAGTCCTTGCTGGGCTGTTCCTGGCCTCTCCCGTTGTGCCAGGCTCTCAGGTCAAGCATGGGCTGCCTGTCACTGGACACGCTCCCCACCTCTGCTCAGGGTCCCCACCCGGTTCTCTACTATTCTGTATTCACACTGTCTGCCTGGCTCCACTAGCCAAACCTGTGTGACCCCAAATTTGAGGGGCAGAAACTAGAGCCCCCAGCTACCATGGGTAGCTCATTGTCACCATCCTGCCCACTGGGCCGGCCCTCTGCCTTCTAGTTCCAGTCCTGTCTCTGCCTCACTAAGTGACCTCGGGAATTCGCCAAGCTGTGGTTTTCTCATCTGCACAGCAGAGGATTACATCGGTTGGTGTCCGAGGGCCCTCTCAGCTCCGATTTTCTGTAAGCCTTGGAATCTGGATGCACACGTAACTGGGATCAGATGGAAAATCTTTACGTGAGCGCAGGGAGGGTCACGAGCAGCTGGGAGCACATGGCAGCTCCATGTGCCCAACACGGCTTGAAAGGGGTTTTCCCCTGGCCATTTGCATCCATGCTCCTGGGGAGGTTAAGGATGTTTGGCTAATATACAGCCCTCCTCATCCCTTCTCCTCTTGGAAAAGAGCCATAGAGGAGGGCTCAATGCTGGCATTTGGAGCAGAGGTGGGTAGTGGAGAGAGGAAGCAGAGGAGGGAAGGCATTGGGGCTGGGCTGCATTGGAAGGGGCCCTGCTCAGCCCTGGGGAACCCTTTGCTCCCAACTGCCTATCCTATAGTAAGGTCTGATTTCAGGTTATGGCCCAATCTCAGGAGAGAGAGGCCTCCCTCACAGAGGAGCAAGAGGGCCATTTGCTGTCGAGCAAATCACCTCTGTGGGTAGGGTGGCCTGGCACATGCTCTTGGGCTTGATCTTGTACTCAAGGGTGAAAGGAAGGTGAGGGCCTTTGAGAGGCCAGGATCACCCAGGTTGGGCCGAGCCTAGACACCTGGTGGATGAGTATGCCAGCAGTCGTAGCGAGATGTGACATCACCCCGGGGCTTGGGGAACAGGGCTCTGGCTTCCCCAGAACTTGACCTAGTCATCCCAGAGTAGGCTGGAGTGTTCTCGAAGGATGAAGGATGGATTCATGGATAGATGGATGGATAAAATTAAACAAGTCTAAGGAAGGAATCCCTAATGATGTTCTGTAGATGTCTAAGATCTACAATGAGAGGGGAAAGCAAAACTTTATCTCAGTGTTTTGAGCCGCATGGACTTAGAGAATGGATGCTGGTTGGGGTTGTGGAAAGGACACGCAGGTTTGGCGTGGAGGAGAGTAGGGTCTGGAAAGGGTGACATGATTTGAGACCTGCTGAGTTTGGAGCAAGGGAAGCAGAGCCAAGTGGAAGAAGGGGCCCTTGTCGATTTGGAAGTTTCGGACATAGAGGTGACAGCAGAGGTCCTGTGAATGGGTGGGTCCTCAAGGGGAGACACTTCCTTCCATGAAGGAAGCTGGAATTCATGCCCTCTGGTTTACAGATGGGCAAACTGAGCTGCAGGACTTGTCTTTCATCCACCTAGCCACCCATCCACTCATCCACTCAACTATTTATTTATTATTTATTTATTATTTTTAAATGCTTATGTATTTATTTTTGAGAGAGAGGGAGAGAGTGCGCACGTGTGCACACAAGCAGGGGAGGGGCAGAGAGTCAGAGAGGGAGACACAGAATCCAAAGCAGACTCCAGGCTGTCAGTGCAGAGCCCGATACAGGGCCTGAACCCACGAACCGTGAGATCATGACCTGAGCTGAAGTCCTCAGCTGACCTGATCAAGACCTGAGCTTAACCACCTGAGCCCCCCCCCCAGACACGCCCAACAAGTTATTTATTGAGCAGCCACAGTGTTTAAGGTGATATTCCTGAAGATGTTCATGGTTGAGGGACCGATCGGCAATAGTCGGCAAGGGGGTGGCGGAGAGAGATGCACCCCGGGAACCAAGGAGGGAGAACGTTTTAAGAAAATCAATAACATCCAATCTCGTGGAGCTCAAAGAGCAGGAAAGCAAGTTGGATTTTCTCTTTGGTGGCTCCTGGGAGAGAATTTTAGTAGACCTTTGGCAAGAGCTAAGGACGGATTGTCTGTGCTCCTGGAAGACAGACAGGAATGCCTCTGGCTTCTGCATCGTGCTTTGCAGAGGTGAAACATTATTTCTGTACAGCCGGCACATTCGCCAGTTACAGAAATACTGCCCGCGGTGTCCACATAGGATTCCGTCAGGACAGAGTTCCCCCAAATAGAGCATATGCTCTGTCATGTACCAACTAGTCATTAACGAGCGGTATCATGGTGCGTTGGGAAAAGCCCAGTGCCAGGTGTCAGAAGATCTGCTTTCTGATCCTGCCTCTGATCCAACCAGGTGGGTTTTCTCAGATCATTCAGCTGGAGCTCGTATCCCATGCACCAGCGATGTCACTTACTACCTCTTACCTGCTATTGCCATTTGCACTGGACTCCGTGCAAACATGTGACCTTGCATATGGTGGCCGTTCAGTAAATACCTGTGTTGAGTGAATGGGTGGATGGATGGCGAGGTGGATGAACAGGTTCTGAGGCTCAGTTGGTACATCTCCAAACAGAGGATATGAATCCAAGCTTCCTGAGTCTCCTTCCATGTCCAATCATCTAGGACTATACATATATATTTTTTGTCACAAACAGTGTTCTTCCAAAGTTGCTTAGAGCTGGCCCATCTGGGCCAATTAGGCTTTTGTAGATTATTTAATCTCCTTGAGGGTAGAGACTGTGCCATTTATTGTCACAGCTCCAAAGCCTCATTTCCATGACCGGTAATATAAGCTCTTAGCAGATAAACGCTAAGTATTCACTGAATGAAAAAGCCAGTCACTTCCAACCATACTTTGATCCTCCAGAGACACATTCAAGGCTACGAGGCACGTAGTTCTCATGGTAGACAACGTGCCATCGTGTTGCCGGCCGATCGAGGATTATCCTGATGACAGGACAGGATGTGTCCCGTGGCCAGTTTCTGGTGTGATGTCTGCATGTGGCCTTGTAACTTCAAGCCTGGGCTTGTCCCTACATCCATCAGCCGTCAACACAGAATCAGGAAGCACCACATCCAGGCCCCAGCCCCAGTGCAGAGGGGATGCTGACAACTTGGAAAGCATCCAGAGGCAAGTGGCCAGGATGGTGAAGCGTCTGGAAATGACCATGAAGTGAAGAGTCATTAAAAGAACTGGAGGAACAAGCCAGAGGGGAGGGAAACATCATAGCTGCTGAGAATACTTGAAGGGTTGTTACTAAGGGTATTGTCCAAGCCAACTTGGACGAGAGTTTGTAGTTTTTCCCCTGCAGGGGCCTCCTGAAAACAGACCTGCCCCTGGGATGTAAAGTTGGTTACAGAGAGGCCGTTTTCAGCTCTATGTAAGAACTTCAGAAGATTTTTCTCATCCGAAGTAGAAGAACACAGAATTGACTGCCCAGTAAGGTGGAGAATGGATGCCATCAGCAAAGGATGAAGGAAAGCAGATTGCCTGCCATAGATCGGGGGGTTGTGCTAGGTGGCTCGTGAGGTCTCTTTCAGGGTGGAGATCCCAGGATTCTAGAGAATTTAGCACCGGAGTACAGAGAAAGCTCCTTGCTTTGTCAATTTAGAAACTGCCCTCTGGTCCTGGTTGTGGTTCATCTCATTCCTGGCTGGTGTCCTCGAAACACATTTCTGTATTCGGCGGTTTTGGCCTTCCAGCTGAAATGACTATAAACCGCTCTCCTCTCTGTCTTTACAAAAAAAAAAAAAGACTTTTTCTTTTCCAAATAAATAGCTTAGGAGGTCTCAGGAAGACTGTACCCAAATGGAGAAATTCCATGAAAAATCATTAAATAATTAAACAAACAAACAAATAAGCAATAAACCTCCAAGCCAAAATTATATGGCCAAATTCGATTTGCCCAGCTGTCCAGAAAACAGAGCTTTTGTCCATCTGTCTTCAAGATCTCTTCAAGGATGATGGATTTGCCTGACCCAAGATTGGACCCATTAAATTCAAGTCTGGGGATGGGTAGGTGGGAAACCCTCTGATGATCTGACTTCCCGAAGGTGGATGGAGGGGGAGAAACGTGGTCTCCGTGGCAACTCCATCGGGTAACCAAAACAGCCTTTTTTCACCCGGAGCCAAGTCTTCGAACAGCCCCTCAGCCTGAGGTTTGAACATCGGGGCCTCCTATCTGGTGGTTGGTGATGTCACTGGAGCCTCTGATGGAGTGAGTTTCTTGGAATTATGCAGAGTGTGGCCCATAAAAAAGAAATTAATCTATCAGCTGCAAGGCCTAAAATAAAAACTGATTCACAACCACTTTGTTTGTGACAATCCCACGCCGACCAGAAGTCGCCCCGGCTCCCCTGCCCAGGGCTCTATTGGGTTTTCTTTTCATAGTAGGCATAAACTGTCAGAGTCAGAATGGCTCCCTGGGATCGTCCAACCCCCTCATTTTACAGATGAGGTTTCGTTTGAAGCTTAGTTCCAAGAGGGCTTGGCATCCAACAGGAAAGCGTTAACATTTTCCAGAAGCAGCCCTGGCCTCCCCACTGAAGGCTACTTTAACGTGTAAGCCCACGTCTTGTTTCAGTTAGCTCTGGTGCTCTGGGCACACTTACTGGAAAATGGGTGAGTGAGGGTTGAGGAAGCGATGTCACCGGAGACCCCAAGTACAATCCGGGCGGCGACGTGACGACGAGCCCTCGCTTGTCTGGTTAGCGACGGAGGGGCATGCAGGGTGCTTCTCCTGGAGCAGCTGGCTCTAAGTGGCAGCTACTCACTGGCCATCAGGGGCCACTATGGGAGAGGCATGTCAGTGGCAAGGCTCAGGTAGAGGTGGGAGCTTCTGTCTCCGCCAAACTGGGTACGAGACACAAGGGCGCCGCCTACTGGCTGCAGAGATCAAGGGGCTCCTGGTTTGGATCCACTGTGGGCAAAGCGACTGTGGCTAACCTTCCTGGGCCACTTGTCCAGGGTTCGAGCTGTTTGAAGAGGAGCCTTTTCACCAGCCCTATCCCCAACACCACCCTTCACCAACTGTGACTCATGCACCTGCTGAGTCTTGCGGGGGGGGGGAGGGGGACTGGGTTCTCGTACACCGACTAGATGTCACAGAGGAAGGGCTCAGATTCCCTGGGATCGTGGGCTGTCTGTAAATCCACAGAGGACCCTGCCTGCATGGGTTTCTCGTGTGTGTGTGTGTGTGTGTGTGTGTGTGTGTGTGTGTGTGTGTGTGGTGTTTTGGGAGAAGGGAGGGGAGAAGGAGGGAGGTTCAACCGTTGTGCTGACAATTGCAAGTCTGTTCTGAAGCCCAGAGGAAAAAATTAGTACAGACTAAAAGAAAGAAAATTTTAGGGTTTCCAAGAATACGTAAATAATTGCTGTTATTCCGGCCCTCAGATTGGAGGTTTGTTGGCTCAATGGCCTGGCATGAGTCCTTCACACCACACTTTGTCCTGGAGGCCAGGCTGGCTCTGTCATGCCCGCGAGGGATAGCCCAAGGGCATGGGGGTGTTCTGGGGGCCCTTCACAGTGAGGCAAAGGATTGAAACTTGGGGCTATCGGTGAGGTGGTGGGGGTGGCATCTCACTGTCGAAGGACGTGTCCATGGCCGTGTGGCACGTCAGACACGCCACGGCTTTCCAAGGGGACCTTCCCTCGGGTGTGAATTCTCTACCATGCACATGCCAGACCTTATTACCCAGTAAGATGTCCGTGCACCTCTAAGGAGGCTGCGAATGCCCTTGTCACTTGGGGACCACCTCATCTTGCATCACGTTGCCCCGGGTTGAGCTGGATGCCTGGTGCTTCCCGGATCCCCGAGGGTCTCCTCTGCCCATTGTACCCGCAGAGGGGTTGAGGGTGCTTTGTCTGTGCGCCTGTGGTTGGGACGTGATGGCTTTTTTTAGTCCAGATTTGTGCAGGGACCCCTTCCCGACATGTGCCGGGACGTCAGCTCCCGGGAGAGTGGAAAGTGGAAAGTCTTTTCCGGAGCTCCTAGAGGTGCCAAAGCGGAAGGACCAGTGGGGCTGGATGCTGGAGGCCCTGGTTCCGGGTCCCAACTCTGCTATTAGATGGTTGTGTCCTCCTGAGCGGATTGTTGCATCCGTCCCAAAAGGACGGGGGCAGGACACAGCCCATATCTTCGAACGCTGAAGGTTGTGACCCGTGAGCCGGGGTTCATGAAATCAATTTGGGCAGAATAAAGACAAGCAGCCCTTCTCTGGGTGGGGCTGACTGTGCGCTCTGGGAATTGACGCTTCCCTCTCGTGGGGACTCCTGCACCGGGGCTCCACGACCTTTCCTTTCTGAGTTTTGAAACGCCGCCTTTCCAGGAAGTAGGGCTCTGGAGCCACTGCCAGCCCCCCGAGTAACCTGAGTGCTTCCGGGGGGACCCAACATGCCTCCTCTATACATTGCATCACAGATGATCTCCCACGGGTGGCCGAGGTAACCCGAGGTAACTTCCTCTGTTGCTAGGACACACACACACACACACACACACACACACACACACACACAGACACGCTAAATCTCTCTCAGAACACCCTCATCTCCCCTACGTCACAGTCACTATAAAGTTGAAATGGGTGACTCTTGTCTGTCACATTGTACTTACTGATAACAGATACGTGATGTGGCCGCCGTAGATGAGTGTTTAGTGTTTGAGCTCAGGATCCCCCTCTCGCTGTTTGGAACAACCCTCATTGGATATCTGCCAATGAGGGGATAAAATCCCCAAGGCTTCTCTGTAAGTGAGCGTTGCTGCCCTGATTACAACTCAACAGTGGCTCCCACCAAGTCCCAAATGCTTAATGTAGCCCACAGGCTGCGAATGGCCTGTCCTTGCCAGATTCCGCACCTTGATCTCTCCCTCCCTCTCTCTCTCTCTCTCTCTCTCTCTCTCTCTCTCGCTCAGTTCTCCCTGGCCCTTTCCTTCTCCTGGTTGCCCCCAGCAGAGCCCTGGTTCAGAAAGTAACCCCCCCGTTTCCTCAGGATGCATACGGCAGACCACAGCCACCTCTCTGGGAAGTGTTTTAATCCAAATGTTGAAGAATAGAACAGCAATCCGCCTTCCCCAAAGATTCCAGTAGTTACTTCCTGGAGGGTCGCACGATGGGGTTCCCAAAACCACCTGAGTCACGTAAGGAAGGCGGGACCATGATGATGGTTGTGAGGCGTCATCAAGAGGATTCAGACTCCTTGCCTGTTCTCATGAGGACTCTCTTGCCTGCTTGGAGGCCTCTGGCACTCAGGGGGGCACCATAAGAGGGAGCCCTGAGTGTGAGCCCAGGACTCTGTTTACCCACACCGGAGGGGAAGGTACTACAGGTAGTATGCGGACCAGCTGACTTATTCTTCCAAGGCAAGCTTCCTAGGGCCCCTTGAAAGTCCTGGGGTGGATTATAGGAGGTCTATAAAGGCCCTGAGACTGAATGCAATATTTGGGGGAGGGGGGTGTGCATGCATATTTCTGAAATGAGCGTTCACAGTCATATTCTCAAAGAGATTTTGAGAACAACAAAAGGTGAGGAGCTTCCAAGGGACCCTCTCAGAACTCCCAAACGAGCAGAGTTTCCTAATGTTGCCGAACCAGACAGAGTAGGTCAAGGAGCACGGATTTAGGCTTCTGTCTGGGCTGGCCATCCCTTAGTGCCAGGAGAAGTGTTTGGGGAAATATTTGGTAGCCTCTCTGAGCATTTCTTCTCCCCAGATTGCCTCCTTCCTGGACTGCAGCCTCAGAGCATCCCTGGGCTACGGGACCCTTCAAGCTTCAGTTCGTTTCTCTACCTTACACCCTACCGTGGGTCTCCCGTCACGTACTTCCCAGGGTGGGCTCTGTGCAACGTCAGTCCAAGTGGGGCTTGCAGATTCGTGCTGGTGGCAGACTGTTCCTGGTCCACAGTGAGATGAGGACAGAGAATCAGAGTAGACATTTAGAAACTTTTATAGTGACTGGACATTGTCACAAGATCCAAGAGAATGACCAGAGTCAGCAAATGCGGCTTGGAGTTGTGTTTTGTGTGGGAGCGTGTTTGATGGAACAGCTGCCGGGATAGGAAAAGTAATTATCCCGATTAAGGAGACCGAGCCAGAATGTGAATCAATGCACTGCTTCCCTTCGTGGAGAACATCTTGCCAAAAAAAAAAAAAAAAAAAAAAAAAAAAATGGCAACACTAGACAGGCTTAGTGAAGAGAGAGAAAAGTATGAATTACAGAAAGGCCAACACACGAAGCTGAAAATTCTTGTCTTTATTATGTGATAGGAAGGGGGGTAGGTGTAGAAAACTACTATCACATATAGAGCAAAACGGTTACTAGGCAGAAGGTCCTGCGGAAATATTCAAACGACTGAGATTTCTGCGAGATACGTTTTCCCCAACTTTTTTTTTTTTAACGTTTATTTATTTTTGAGACAGAGAGAGACAGAGCATGAACGGGGGAGGGGCAGAGAGAGAGGGAGACACAGAATCGGAAGCAGGCTCCAGGCTCTGAGCCGTCAGCCCAGAGCCCGACGCGGGGCTCGAACTCACGGACTGTGAGATCGTGACCTGAGCTGAAGTCTGATGCTTAACCGACTGAGCCACCCAGGTGCCCCTTCCCCAACTTTTTAAGTCTGTCAATTGGACAAGCAGATTTGCGTATTTCTCCAATATGCTCAGTATTTCGAGGACCTGAGGACTTCGTGTCAGAAAAGTATGTGTGTGCCATGCTTTTTATTAAAATGTTTTTCATGTTAAATCGTTTTTACTACATTAGGCATGCTGTGCACATACGTCACATGAATCTTCCTGAAATTATATTTTTTAAACCATGTCATTAACCTTCTCAGAAATCTCAAACATTTGCAAAAAAGGTAACATTCAAGTTTCTCCATGTGACAGTTAAGATCCCCTATAATTTGGGACTAACTCACTTTTCCAGGCTTAATACTCACTGCTTTTTAAAAAAAAAGAAATAAAGGGGCACCTGGGTGGCTCAATCAGTTGTGCGTCCGATTTTGGCTCAGATCATGATGTCACGGTCTGTGAGTTCGAGCCCCATGTCGGGCTCTGTGCTGACGGCTCGGAGCCTGGAGCCTGCTTCGGATTCTCCCTCTCTCTCTGCCCTCCCCCACTCGTGCACTGTCTCTGTCGCTCTCTCAAAAATAAACATTAAAAAAATAATAAATAAAAATTGTATATACTTAAGGGGTACCACATGATCACCTGCCATATAAATATATAGTGACACAATTACTATGATCAAACTACTATATCATGTCTCAGTTACCTGTGTGTGTGTGTGTGTGTGTGTGCATGTGTGTGGTGAGAGCACCTGAAATCTACTCTTAGCAAATTTCCAGGATTCAATTCAGTCTTAACTTAGTTATCATGTTGTACATTAGATCTGTAGAACTATTCATTCTGCATAACTGCAGTGTTACACCCTTTGACCAACATCTCCCCACTACCCTCGTCACCTGCCCCTGGTAACCACTGTGCTACTTTCTGCTTCTAGGAATTTGATTTTTTTTTAAATTTTTTAAACGTTTATTTATTTTTGAGAGAGACCGAGCATGAGCGGGGTAGGGTCAGAGAGAGGGAGTCACAAAATCTGAAGCAGGCTCCACGCTCTGAGCTGTGAGCACAGAGCACGATGCAGGGCTCAATCATGAACCATGAGACCATGACCTGAGCCAAAGCTGGACACTTAACTGACTGAGCCACCCAGGTGCCCTGAATTTTATTTTTTTAATGTTTATTTATTTATTTCTGAAAGAGAGCAGGGGCAGGGCAGAGAGAAGGGGAAAATCCCAAGCAGGCACCACACTGTCAGCACAGAGCCCATCACGGGGCTTGAACCCACAAACCATGAGATCTTGACCTGAGCCAAAGCGAAGAGTCAGACGCTCAACTGACTGAGCCACCCAGGCACCCCTATGAATTTGATTTTTTTAAGATTGCACATATTAGTGACATCATGCAGATTTTTTTTCTGTGTCTGGCTTACTGCATTTCGCATAATGTCCTCCACGTCATCCATGTTGTTGCAAATGGCAGGGTCTCCTTCTTTTGGGGAGCTGAGTCATATCCCCGTGTGTGTGTGTGGATGTATATGTATGCGTATAAATGTCTTTATCCATTCATCCATCAGTGGACACTAAGGTTGTTTCTATATCACCATGCTTTCTAATATCAAATAAGATCAAAGGACAAAAACAAAAAATTAGAAATTTGGAAAAAATCGAATTTCTGCAGATGGTTATAATGCGTTCCATAATTTGGGGCGCCTGACCAGCTCAGTTGGTAGGACACACAACTCGTGATCTCAGGGCTGCAATCTTCGAGCTCCACGTTGGGTGTAGAGATTAAAGATAACGTCTTTAAAAAAACATATGTTCCATAATTTAAAACAGCTACCAACAAGGTAGTATATGTCTATCTTAATGCTGCACATTTGTAAAAAGTTATCAGTTTACAGAAAGATGAAACACTTTGAATTTTGAATAAATTTGAATGGAATGGAATCTTGAATTTGAATGGAATTTATTTTCCATCCAAAAAAAAACTCCATGCACAAAAAAATCATGGGTCCAGAGTCCATTTTTTTTCACTGAAAGATTATTTGACTAGAATTTGTCAGGATGGTTGTTGAAAATGGTGACGGAATTAGCCCTGAAGATGATTTTTTTTTTAACTTCATCATTTACCTCGCTTTGGATAAAAGTTAAAAAAATAAATATCCTGAGCTTGATGAAATTTTTACAACATTTCTTGGCCCATCCCTACCATACTGCTTTGAGACTGGCTTCTGTACGATGGACTTTGTTAAAACAAAACACAGAAAGAGTTTAGAGATACACTGTCTCTTATTGTCATCAGTCCAACCCAGATACATAAGATTTTTGTTCAAAATGTGTGTATTGGGGGTTAATACGGGGAGTGAAATTTTTCTAACTTGAAAAAATTATACATGAACACCCATCCACCCACCACGCAGACTCGCCATCGCATATCTTTTTTTATGTACTTGAAACATCAGTGCACTCCAGCCCTAAAGCCTTCAGCATTCCAGAGCTCAGTATTTGTTTCTGGTTCTTTTCTATTCTCTGAGGTAAATTTTAATTTAAAAAAAATTTTTTTTTAACGTTTATTTATTTTTGAGACAGAGAGAGACAGAGCATGAACGGGGGAGGGGCAGAGAGAGAGGGAGACACAGAATCTGAAACAGGCTCCAGGCTCCGAGCAGTCAGCACAGAGCCTGACGCGGGGCTCGAACTCACATACCGCGAGATCGTGACCTGAGCCGAAGTCGGACGCTTAACCGACTGAGCCACCCAGGCGCCCCAATTTTAATTTTTTTTTAAATTTTTAAGCTTTATTTATTTTTGAGAGAGAGCGAGCACGTGCAAGCGTGAGTGGGGGAGGGGCAGAGAGAGCGAGAGAGGGAGACACAGAATCCGAAGCAGGCTCCAGGCTCCGAGCTGTCAGCATGGAGTCTGATGTGGGGCTTGAACCGACGAGCCATGAGATCATGACCTAAACCAAAGTCAGGTGCTCAGCCCACTGAGCCACCCAGGTGCCCCCAAATTTAATTTTTTAAGTTTATTTATTTTGAAAGACAGAGAGTGCAGGCGCACACAAGTGGGGGAGGGGCAGAGAGAGGGAGGGAGAGAGAGAGAGAGAGACGGAATCCCAAGCAGGCTCCGCAGTGTCAATGCAGAGCCCGATGCAAGGCTCGAACTCCCAAACCGTGAGATTGTGACCTGAGCTGAAATCAAGAGTCAGACGCTTAACCAACTGAGCCACCCAGGTGTCCCTGAGGTAAAATTTATATACAGTGACAGGCACAAGTCTGGAGAGTACCCATCAGTGAGTTTTGGGAGATGTGAAACCTATGTGTTGCCAACCTCCGTGACAATTTGGAGGGATAGCATCGCCCCAGAAAGCTTCCTCATGCCTTTGCTGAATCAGTCCATGCCCCCTCCCCAAGAGGGGACGCTGTTCTGATTTCCCCCCCAGATTAGCCTCGCCTGCTCTGGAATCCTACAGCGTATACTCTTGGGTGCTGGCTTGCGCTCAGCGTAAGTTTTTGAGATGCATGCGGGTTGTGCGCGCGCGCGCGCGTGTGTGTGCGCACACTTCATTCTCTTGTATCGTTGAGTCATAGTCTGTGTCTGAGCCTGCCACCATCTGGTTAGCTGGCTTCCTGTTGATGGCTCTATTGGCTGGCTTCAGCATTTGATCCTCATGAAAAATGGGGGTGCTGTAGCGGTGCCTGGATGGCTCGGTTGGTTACCCGGCCAGCTCAGCTCATGATCTCCCCGGTGAGTGAGTTTGAGCCCCGCGTCAGGCTCTGCGCTGACAGCACGGACCCTGCTCGGGATTCCCTCTCTCCCTCTCTCTCTCTCTCAAAAATAAATAAACTTTAAAATAAATAAATAGATGACTTAACTTTTTTTTAAAAAGCTGCTGTGAGGGGCACCTGGGTGGCTCAGTCGGTTAAGCGTCCGACTTTGGCTCAGGTCATGATCTTACAGTCCGTGGGTTTGAGCCCCACATTAGGCTCTGTGCTGACAGCTCAGAGCCTGGAGCCTGTTTCAGATTCTGTGTCTCCCTCTTTCTCTGACCCTCCCCTGTTCATGCTCTCTCTCTCTCTCTCTCTGTCTCAAAAATAAATAAATGTTAAAAAAAAAAATTTAAAAAGCTGCTGTGAACCTTCTTGCATAAGTCTTGTAGAGTATGCCCTCATATCTGTTGAGAGAAGACCTAGGAGTGGAATTGCTGGCTGGTAGGGTGGCTGCACGGTCACCGCCTTCGCTGGTGACCATCCAGCCACACACTGGCTCCCGCACTTCCTGTGACCTGCCATCTCAAGTGCTCGCTCTCCCCAGGACACTCTTACCCTCCCAGATCCTACGACCCTGAAGCACACAGTCTCCTCATGGCCACCTTGTCCCCCCCTCAAGGTCTTTCATGCTTCTTCCCTCCGTCTGGGGCATGGCCATCTCTTGTCCCTCAGTTCTCAAGTGACATCTCACTTGAGTAGAAGGATCTTCTTAAAAGTAGCATCCGCCGCTCCATCCTGCGACCCTGTTTTATCTTCTTCATGGTGCTCGTCGCTGCTCAAAGTTACCTCGTTAGAGTATTGAACGAGTTTTTGGGCTTGCTGTCTGGCTCCCCGGCTTGAGGGGAGCTCCGTGAGAACAAGGGTCTGGCCTCTGCACTCACCACTGGGTTTCTGGGCCTCAAACAGTCCCTGGCACGATGTGGACACCGTAGATTTTGGTTGAATGAACAACTTAAAATCAGCAGTCATGGGGCTGGGGAGAGTTTTCTTGCCACGCACATGCACACACACACACACACACACACACACGCAGTAATAATAGTTATAATAAGGGGGGTGGGAAGAAACTTTCGGAGGTGATATATATGTACATGGCCTTGATGGTGATGATGACTTCATGGCATATATTTGCCCCCAGTTTGAGTCGTACACATTAAATATTTACAGCTTTTTACATGTCAATGACACCTTGATAACAGAGTTTTAAAAACAAAGGGGCGCCTGGGTGGCTCAGTGGGTTATTGGCTCAGGTCATGATCTTGCGGTTTGTGGGTTCAAGCCCCGTATCAGGCTCTATGCTGACAGCTCAGAGCCTTGAGCCCGCTTCAGATTCTGTGTCTCCTTCTCTCTCTCTCTCTGCCCCTCCCCCTCTCCTGCTCTGTCTCTCAAAAATGAATAGACGTTTAAAAAAGAATTAAAAACAAAATAAAAAGGTAATTATTAACCCTACCATGGTAACATGGAAAAGTGAGTCTAAACATTTAAAAAGACAAAATCACATATTACAATTACAATAATGTAAAAATAAGTTCTTGTGTGGACCCAAATTACCAAGAAATACATGACTGGATTACTAAAAATCAATCCATCAATCAACCTATCATCATGGGGGTCTTGTCATCCAAGACAACATAGGCTCTCCTTGCACCACCATCATAAATGCACGGGTCACTGTGCAGTCAGACTCCCAGGGGCTTCGAGTCACTGACCTTCTAACACAAGCTGATTCATCAAGAGCTGCCTCTGGTCGCCTGGCCAGCTTGGTGCAGTCGGGGCCTGTGAAAGGGGCCCTTGTCACGTTTTACTGTGTGGTCATTCACTGGAATTGGCTTGCCTGGCTGAGAATTTTAATTTTTTTTTTAAAAATTCAAACCATCCTGAGACACACAAGCCAAGTGTCCAGGAGCAGGTAGGAAAAGGGTGAATACATTTATTAGGGAGGTTCCTCAGAGAGACTGCAGAAGGCAGGAGCCCTGTCTGCCTCTCTGAGACCCTTTCAGACTTCCTACCCAAAGCACCCCCTGTATCAGTGCTGGGGGGGGGCAGGGTGGGAGCAACCAGGAGGGGGTCCGAGGTGGTTAAGGGAGCGGGAGAGAGAGGGGAGGCCATGGCTGCCCCTAGGAGCTCAGATGTCTGGCTTTGGCCCCTCCACATCATCGGCACTTGTTGAATGTTTGCTCCCCAAATATTCATCCATCTGTCCCCACCCTCCACCCCTGAACAGCCTTTGCTCAAGGGCCGTCACCACTCACCTGGACTGTGGAATTGGAGGGCCTCCAAACCGGCCACCTGGCTTCTTGGCCAGTCTGCATTCGATTCTATGCCTAGTGGCCAGAGCGACTGTTCTAGAGTGGGCATCAGATTGAGTGGCCCCCGCTAGAAAACGTCAGTGAGCCCTCATCACTTACAGCTACAATCCAACTTCCTTCCTGGGGCTCAGTCGTCCACGCCTGCTGCTTCTGCACCACCTCCCTCGTCCCCACCCTCTCTCTCACCTTAACACCCACCTGTCATGTTCAGGAGACTCAGGAACCTGCAGTGGCCTGCCCATGCCACGTTGTTTCACAGTAAGGCAAAGACTCAGAAGTATCAATCTGGGAGCAATGGCAGATGGAACCGGTAGAATCCAGGAAGGCTTCCTGGAGGAGGTGATTTGGAGCGAAGTCTTAAAGGGAAAGTCAGAATTAACAAAGCAAAGAAGAGGGGAAGGGTGTTTAGGATTAAATCCTTTGCTCAAGGATCTCGTGGATCTTAAGTGACAGAGTTGATGTTTCTGCTGCCTGGGTGGGGTTGGAGGGGGTTGTGGAGAAGTGGAAGGGAGAATAGAACATGGCACTCGGGAGGCCAGGCTTTATGTCCACTAGGGTCAGGAATTGAGGCTTTGGAATGGCACAAGGGAAGGAGTTGGAGCCAAGACACTGGTAGACAAGGAAAGACCACGCCCACCAGCAAGAGGAAAGCACAAGGCCGCATACGTGAGTTTTGGATTTAAATTTAAAAAGTCTCCGCAGGAGAAATGAAAATGTCAAGTCTGCTCTGCTTGTGGATTTAGGCCCAAAGATATGTGATCTCTGAGGGACAGCTGCTCCCCACCTAAGAAATTAGCGAAATTAGTGCCCAAAGTCGACTGGCCTGGAGGGCCCAGCAGCAGGGAGCAGGTGCAGCTATTCTGGATGAATCCTCCCAAAACCGAGGCAGCAAGGAGTCTTCGGAGGAGTCCTGGCCAAACGGAGCTTAAAGAATGTTAAAAGGTGATAAAATACACAAGGAAACAGTTCACCATGAATGAAGGTCAAGGGACCGGGCCGCAAGACCTCCAATGGACAGACGCCAACCTGAAAGAGACAGCAAGCAAATACACTTAGATTACACACATTGGGAAAAGATACCATTAAAAAAAAAAAAAAAGATTTTAAAGAGAACCACTGTGAGTTGAAAAGTGTCCAGGCAAGGGCCGCCTGGGTGGCTCAGTTGGTTGAGCATCCAACTTCAGCTCAGGCCGTGATTTCGTGGTTTGTGGGCTCAAGCCCCGCGTCAGGCTCTGTGCTGACAGCTGGGAGCTTGGAGCCTGCTTCGGATTCTGTGTCTTCCTCTTTCTCTGCCCTTCCCCTGCTCACATTCTGTCTCTGTCTCTCTCTCAAAAATAAATAAACATTAAAAAATTAAAAAAAAAAATAGAAGTGTACCCCCCAAATTTATGCCTATGCTGAATCTCAGAAAATGACCTTATTTGGAAAGATGGCCTTTGCAGATGTAATTAGTTAAGGATCTCGATATGGAAACATCCTGGGTTGAGGGTGGGCCCTAAATCCAACAGCTGCAGAAAGGAGAAACTTGGACACACAGATGGAGGCGGAGATTGGGGTTAAGCAGCCACAAACCAAGGGCAAGGAAGGACCGCCCCACCCCCACCCCTACAGCCTGCAGAGAGAGCCCAGCCCTGCTGATTCTTTGATTCTGCTAGGAATACATTCTGGTTGTCTTAAGCCACCAAGGCGATGGTGATTTATTGCTCTAAAAAGCCAAAATGAATACCCAGAAATGAAAAGTATGGTCTTTATCATATTTTTTAAAGTCTATAAAAAATTCGCAGACCCCTGCTCTCATGTACAGTGCTCACCTGGATCTAAGGGCCCCTTGTCACAACCCGTGGTCCCCAGTGTGTGAGACCGCAGGGTGGGAAGCACTGATCTAGAGAAGGGGCGGTCAGTGCAGAGGCCTCCAGGAGCCCCTGAGGGAACGAAAGTAGTAAGGGGGTCTGACGGACCGAGGCCAACCTGGGCCGGGGGGTGGGGCGGGCAAGCTGCCTCTCTGGCCGACTGTCGACAAGATGCAGAAATGCTTCCCTAACATAACCTCATATTTGTGAGACGGGGGGAAAAAATCTCCAGACAGCCCCTGCAAACGTGTGTACCTATGCACACGTATGTCAGGATATGCCTTCAGAGCATGTGAAATAGGGTGAAGGCTGTGGAGGAGGCGGGTGGCATGGGTATCGCCTGGATGGAGGGGGGGCGGGCGGAAAGACGAGCCAGCCGGGAGGGAAACCGAGCACGTGCGACACGATCGTATTCCTGTTTTGTGTCAAACTGTGTACGGAAGAAGGAAAATAGAGAAAAATAAGCTCAGATGAAGGTTGCAAGCAACATCGAGTAAAGGCACACGGGAGCTGCTGGGCTCCCGCCAGCCGCCACCATCCTAAGGGAAGGCAGGCACAGCGTCCCCAAATCTCCAGATGCTTCCGAAGAAGCAGGAAACCTGGGTGTGCGTGTGAAATTGAAACACCGCGCAGCTACCAAACGCTTAAGGAAGAAACGATACCAATTCTACATCAGCTCTTCTGGAAAACGCTGTGAAGGGAAAGCAGATCCACCTGGGGCGGCTTCCAGCACCCACACAGGTTTGCAGCCCCTGAGCTGGTGCAGATCGAGACCTGCACGTGCTTATGACCAGAGTAGGGCGAGGGGAGAGGGAGGGACAGGTGCTGAGCCTGCCATGTGCCAGGCCCTCTGAGAAATCCTTTACATGCTTTTGATTGAATCGACACAGAGTAGGTATTAAGCCCATTGCCTAGATGAGGAAACTGAGGCTCTGTGGAGTAGCTTGCCCCTGATCATCCAGCTAGTGTCTCCTCCATGCCCCTCCGCCCCCTTGTAACTCTGAGTGTTCCTCCTCACCTTCTCCTTCTCTGCCCTCCTTCCTTTCCCTGCCCCTGCCCTTACGTCCCCACTCACGTCCTCCAGGTCCAATGTGCACAGCACCTGGGAGGCAGGGCTTGGCAAATCTAGGACGTGCTTTGATGGGGCACCATTTACCTACTCCTAGATGAGCGTGGACAAGAGCCCCTCTAGAAACTCAGGCTGGGAGAATTAAAGCCCAGAGGGGGCGCGTGCCTTGCCCAGGGTCACACAGCTGGAAATCCCATGCCTCTCCTTCCCCAAGCCCTCCCTCTGGGGCATTAAATGGCTCCAGAGTCTGTAAGTCTCAGCTGGAAGTCACAGGGTGGGTTCAAGGAGGTTGGCAGGGAACAAACGGGGGGGGGGGGACAGACAGTGTGACACCCCCCCCCACAGCCTCCCTGACGGCGCCCCTGCCCCCCACCCCTGGCACAGCCCACCAGAAGGCCAGGCGGCCCCAGGGCTCCGCTGGTAATTGGGGGCTGTGAAGGAACTCTGTGAATCCCGGGCAGATTCTCAGGCTTTGCTCTGTGTTTCTCTTTCCAGCCGCAGCTTCTCCCCAGGGTTTATTATTAGCAAAAATGACAAAGCCTCTAATGGCTGGAGGCTGGCTGCTGGCTCGCTGTACGGGCCCTTAAGCCCTGCAGGCGCCTCTCAGCAAATAGTTCCTTGGACCAGGGCAGCTCTTCCTGCGGAGGGAGCAGGGCTGGGGGAGGTACCGGTGTCCCCCACCCCTTGGAGGAGGCCCCTGTGTGAGGCACGACTGCACCCCAGGCTGGTGGACTCTCCCAGGCAAGTGGCCTTGGATGACGCCATGGCCTCCAAAGGAATGGTCCCTGCCGCTCTTGCCATGGTGTCCCCTGTCATGACTTGGAAACCCCCGTCAGGCCCTCGGTGCCGTCTCCCTCGGTTACATTCCAGGCCCCCTCCCAGCATCGGGAAAGTTGGCTACGTTCCTGCAGCAGAAGGATGCACCGTCCCTCCTGGATTAGAAGACATCTGCTGGGCTGCCTCAGGGCCACTCAGACCCCAGAATCCCACTCCGTCGTCTCCACCCCGCCGCCTCCTCCCAGCCCAGTCCTGGCTGCGTCCTCAGGGCTGTCACCTCCCGGAGATCCAGGCCCAGGTGTCCCTCTCTTACAGGCCCTGCCCCTAAAGGGGGGGGCCTATGGTCCCTCCGTGCCCCCCTCCCCCGGGATGCCACGAAAGGCCTCCCACATCAGCGTCCGGGTACCAAGGCGTTGTTCATTTCCAACTCCCTCCTTCTCCCTGGGTTGAAAGCTACTCATCAGTCTCCTGGGCCAGAAAAGTCCTCACCTGGTGGTAAGAGGTGCTTAAGTACCACTCCTAGACCTTTCCAGACCAGCACCTGGGTGACAGCTTTGAAACGTAAAATCAAGCCTTCTGTCCCGTTCTGTGGTTCCTCCATGACCTCCACCTTAGGGTAATGCTGGGTCTGTGTCTCCCTTCCCAGAGGGCAAAAGGTCATATGTTAAGGCAAAACTGGGGGCGGGGGGGGGGGGGGAGACGATTCCAAACAGTCACTCTATCACATAGCGTGTTGTTAACCACTGCGACGCTCTTACCGCATGGCGCATGCCTGCTCACCTCCGAGGCTGCCCTCCTCCAGGTGGGGCTGTACCGCCTCAGATGGCGGCTTTTTCTGGTGTTGGCTGCAGGGAGGAAAGGGCGAGGCCCATGTCTCATCAGAGTTCTGTGGAAGGAGGCCGTGGGCTGGCGGCAGTGGGCTCTGTGGCATGTCCTGGGTTCCCGTAGCCCCCAGCTTTGGTCCCGGGCTCCCACCTACCAGGCCTGCCGGAACGCTGGGCTAAAGAGCGAAGGGTTTAGAACCATGACTTTGGTGTTTTTTTTTTTTTTAATTTTTTTTTTTCAACGTTTATTTATTTTTGGGACAGAGAGAGACAGAGCATGAACGGGGGAGGGGCAGAGAGAGAGGGAGACACAGAGTCGGAAACAGGCTCCAGGCTCTGAGCCATCAGCCCAGAGCCCGACGCGGGGCTCGAACTCACGGACCGAGATCGTGACCTGGCTGAAGTCGGAGGCTTAACCGACTGCGCCACCCAGGCGCCCCCATGACTTTGGTGTTTTTATCTCGTGTTCCCACTTCCTAGCCGTCCAGTCTCGGGGAAGGCACTTAAATTCCCTGAGCCTTCGTTTTCTCATCTGTAAAATGGGATTCGCAGCATATAACCTGCAATCCCTTTTCTGAAACCCTTGGGGTCAGATATGTTTCCGAAATCGAAATTTCTCAGCTTCACACGGGTAACATGGCATATGTCTTCTGTATTATGTTAACACCCCAAGGGGGTCCGAAAGCACGTTGTCATCAAACATACTGGTATTTCTGCAGCTAAACTTTTGAACATAAGTGAAATCGATGAAGACCGTAATTGCCCCATGTCTGTTCAGGTCAAATTTTGGTACCAAATGAATGTTTCAAAAATGCTTTTTCAGTTTTCAGAGCCTTGGAGGTTTGGGGTTGTAGATGAGGACGATACCACCCTGTGTCTCCGTGGGTAGTGGCACACGGCTTAAAGAGATAACACGTGTTCATGGCTCTGAGGCCAGACCAAACCCAGCTGCGAGGCTTGGGATAAAACAAGTCTCTTGACGAGGCCAAGGGTGGTGAGTGGGGAGAATGATTCTGGAAAGGCTGTGCCATTACCATTCAAGAATCAATGGCTCCTGATTGAGCCAAATTTGCCTCGAGCGCAGAAACTGTCAAGCAGGTGTCTAGGCATTTCTGTCCTCACCCACACCAGCATCTCAGTGAGCCCCTCCCTCCACCCCACCTGCCCCGCCAGCCGCACCCTACAAGCAACACCCCACCCTCCGGCTCCAAAAGGGGCCCCGTCAGCACCCTCGTGCCTCTCTTTAAAGGCGTGTGCCTGCATGCATGTACAGCGTGTGTGTGTGGTGTGTGTGTGCACATGCAGTGAGACCAAAGGCCCTTTTCCTGGTAGCCAGGAAAGAACCACAAGCCTCTTCCTCTCTAACTCCCAGCCACAAAGCCTCAGAGCACAGCGTCCAGGGTCACCAGGGCCAGAAGGCACGGCACACAGAGCCGTGGGCTAGGGACAGGGGATGCACCCACCCGGCTGCCACTCATCTCCATGTGGGCGTGAGGTATGCGTTCTTCACGGAGGGGCAGGCTGGGTGGATGGAGAGGGTTTAAAGGAAGTGCCCCCACGGTGGGCAAACCTTAAGCGAGATTTTTCTGGCTTTTTACCACACATTTCGCTCCACAAGTCTGGGTGCAAGGAATCTGACGTTCGTTAAGTCTTCCTAAATCAAACTGAGGGTGCCTGAGTGGCTCAGTCGGTGAGGCATCTGACTCCTGATCTCAGCTTAGGTCTTGATGTCAGGGTTGTGCGCTCAAGCCCCACGTGGGGCTCCATGCTGGGCGTGGAGTCTACTTAAAAAAAAAACAACAACAGGGGGGCCTGAGTGGCTCAGTCGGTTAAGCGTCCGACTTCAGCTCAGGTCGCGATCTCGCGATCTCGTGGTCCGTGAGTTCGAGCCCCGCGTCGGGCTCTGGGCTGATGGCTCAGAGCCTGGAGCCTGCTTCCGATTCTGTGTCTCCCTCTCTCTCTGCTCCTCCCCCGTTCATGCTCTGTCTCTCTGTCTCAAAAATAAACGTTAAACAAAACAAAAACAAACAAACAACAACAACAAAAAAACTAAACTAAATGAAATTGAATGCAACCCTGGGTCTTGCTTCCCAGGATGATGAGGGATTCCATCTCGGGCCATCCTGAGGTTTAGCAAGAGAAGCGTGGAGGGATGGCCTCACGTGAGTCGCTCATGTCCAAGCACTCATGCTTCCTGCTGGCGGTTCCCCCCCCCCCCCCCGCATCCCCGGCTGATGGGGATTAAGGGCCATTTGTCACAACTTCAAGATGGGGTTCAGTCCCCCCCCCACTTTGGAGCTCAAAAGAAAGTTTAAAAGCCGTCCCCGTTCAGTCTAACCCTCTGGTCTTAAAGGAGGTACAACTGGACCCCTGGGAGGGGGCGTGGCTTGTCTAGAGTCACTCAGCGTGTGGCAGGGTCTAAGATAGGACCCAGGTGTCCCGGCTCCCAGGCTGGCTCTGTTTCTGCCGCTGCACCCTGCTTACTACACGTGTGGCAGCAATGTCCTCGGGGCTCGGACTGTGCCCACAAACCTGCCACATGACCCAGAGGAGGTCACCTTACTGCTGGGTGAGTCTACTTCCTTGTCTCCAGGATGAGGGGAGGTGGTGCCACAGACCCCCAACCCCCCCTAAACCCTGCCTCTTCCCTGTGTCCCCGAGATTTGGCCTTTCAGAGGTGAACTGGCCTCCCTCCGCTTCCGTCCACCCTCTCTGCTTGTTTTCCTCTTGGCTTGCTGGGATCCCGTTGGTTGGTTAAGTCCTTCCTGATTCGACAGACCCTCCCTCCCCTCAACTTTTGCTTGGCGGTAAATATATTTCTCTTTCATAACATGTACTTCCTCCATCACTTTTCAGTAGTAACACTCTCCAGTGATTCTTTTCAGAAACACAAACTGCTTACACCTGCCTCGGAAGTCAGGGGGCCTCCCAGAATTCCTTGCTCCTGCACGTCACTGACTCTCCACTACTTAAGGGACTGGTTCAGCAGCCTGACTTCCCTCGTCCTGCTTGGGTGGCTCATCGATAGTGCATCCAAAGGCCCCCTCTGCTGGGAGTGTGAAGGAGCTGACCCCAAGCGGTGGGAGGGAAAATGGAAGCCGAGAGTAAGAGAGACGAGGCCTGGAGTCCACGGCTGGGTTCACAGTGACGTCTGCCTCCCACTCTGGTTATGTGGCCCCAGAGCCCTGGTCGGATACCCCTGGGGAATGACACATGGCTGGTGTGGAGGGCAGAGCCCAAGAGACCTGGCTTCTAATTCCAGTCCTGCCACCGGAGGACTTGTGACCGTGGGTCGGTCTTGTCCTTGTTCTGCATCCGTTTCCCATTTATAAAATAAGCAGACTGGGGTTCTTAAGTGATGTTCCCTGGAGTGCTGAGGTTCTTCTAAGGCCTGGCGGGGGGCTGCCGGGAGGGTGTTAGCCTCACCCACCACGCCTCTAACCAGAGCAGCCTGGCATGAATCAAGCTGCCGCCCAAGATCTCACTTGAAAATAAGGTTGGAAAGACTGGGAATCACCCCTGTGCTCGTGTTTAAGATGCTGGCTAATAACTATAGCATAGCCACAAGATGGGGGTGCCGACCGTGGAGCCTGCTCAAGATTCCCTCTCTCCTTCTGCCCCTCTCCCCTGCTTTCTCTCTTTCTCTCTCTCAAATAATAAGAATAGGCATGAGATGGAATACTATACAGCTGGACCTAATGGAGTAGTTACCTGGTATTGAAGAAGAAGGGGAGGGGGAGTGGCTGCAGCCACAGGTAGCGTCGATATCCTTAAAGTGCAGGTACGATCCTCTCCCCTGCTGCTGGGCAGCCGGAGTCATGGCAGCTCCCCGCCAGCCATGCATCCACGAGGGTGAACCACTGAGACGTGGCCAGCCATTCTGTGCCCATACAGGCGTTCTGCGTTTCACTCTCAGGACACTGTTCGATAAAGTGCATGAGATAGTCCACACTTTCTTACAAAGTAGCCTTCGTGTTAGACGAGTTGGCCCGGCTGTAGGCTCATGTAAGTGTCCTGAGCACGTGCAAGGGAGGCGTGGCTCAGCTATGAGGTTTAGTAGGTGGGGTGTATTAAGCGCATTTTCATTGGATGATACTTTTCATTTACGATGGGTCTATCAGGACGTAACTCCGGTGGAAGTCGGGGCAGATCTGTATGGCTTTGTATAGCACCTTGACTTTGAACCGTGCCAAGATATTCCATTTTCAAGAAAGTGAAGTTTAAAGTTAAAAAACATACCAAGTGGGAAAAGAGAGGGAGACGCAGTTGGCCGGATGATCTCTATCTTCCTTTGCAGCCTTGATGAGGAGGCTGATTCGAAGAGCTAAGAGACGCTCGCAGATCCCTGTCTCGAGAGGCAGAGGCGGAAGGGAGGTGCCTTGGGTCTAGAGGTCTGGGGAGTTGGAGCCAGGGCCCGAGGTCCACCTGCCGGGATGCCGTGGCCTCCACAGCCCTTTTGCCCAAACACTCAGTGGCGAAGGCCCCCGGTGCCCAAGCCCCCCGCCCTATCCGTGCTCCCCGGGCCTGGGCTCCCCGTCTCCTGGGGTGGAGGCCAGCGGCTGCCCTCATCAGCTGGCCAGCCAGACCGGCCCCACCCGCCAGCCGGCAAGCCAGAACCTCCTCCACGCAGGGCTGTCTCCAGCTGACGCCAGCCCCAGACTGTGGCCTGAGCGGCATCCAGAACAGAGCTCAGGGCACAGATGTTCCCATTCTCTGGCTCTGGACAAGCTTCTTGGAAAAATCACGGAGCCAGCCTCCTTCAATCCGCCTTTGAGTGCGGAGAAGAGCGGCCCTTCTCTCCTGCGGCTGCGGGCACCTGGCTGCCCGCCCCGGGGGCCAGCCGCCGGCTGCTGATGCATGCGGCCCTTGTCTGTGAGGCTGGCTCCTTGTCCGAAGGTCCCCGTAAGGGAGGCGGGTGGGCTGACAGGGTGCTGCGGAGGCTCCAGGCAGCCCCTGTCTAACGTCTGCGTTCGTTCTGGCTTTTTCTGGCTGGCTCACCAACAGGAAGTGGTCTGGCTGAGATGGGGACGCTGTGCAGGACCCCTGGGTGGGACACTGCAGCCAGACTAGGACAGACATGAGTCCAGGACAGACTCCTGGGCTCAGAGAAGAGGGAAGGGGCTCTGCATTTATTGAGGTGCTATTATGTGCTGAGCCCTGTGATGAGACAGACTTGTATTCAAATCCATAACTTGTCATGGAGTCACTACATGACCTTGTGCAAGTTCCGTGATGTAGTCTCTGAGCCTCAGCCTCATCATCTGGAAAACGGGCCTGATGACGATAACGTCCCTGACGATGAAGTGAAGGGGGTAGTACATCATTAGTCAGACAGTTGGTGCTGAAGAAATATTGGCTGCCCTCTCTGTCTTGAGTATGAAGTACAAGGCCAATGCCAGGCAGGGTTTAGGATCCTGAACCCAACTGCCTGGCTTCAAATCCCAACTCTGCCCGCTTACTAGCTCTGTGATCTCGGCCCAGTTACTTAACCTCTCTGTGCCTGTGGAAGTGGACACGGGGAGGAGCCCGTGAATTCAGAGCGGCGCCTGGCATGCAGTGAGCACTATACGTGTTGACCTCTCGTAACTGTTCTCACACAACTCTCACAACCGCCTCGCTGCAGCAAGTCCTTGGGACCCTTGTTTAGCTGACGAAACATGTGAGCTCTCCTCTGAGGGTCTCTTCCGGAGCCAGGCTGGGCTGGGGACGGCTCACCCCAGTTGGTCCTTCCTGGGTCTGCTCCTGACCACGGTGGGAGGGGAGGGAAGCTCAACCCCATCCCCTCACCCTACTCCGACCAGCATCCGTTTTTCATAAATGTCTCCGGCAGTTTGCCTGGGAAGGACGGTGAGTTTCCTTAGGCAACAAAGCCCTCCCAAACCACCCAGCTGGGCGGCCAGGCTGCTCGTGGGGTGGGCGGGTCCCTCTGGGCCTCCTTCCCACCCTACATCTGTTCCCGACCAAACTTAGGGCCACGGCCACCCTCGGCACTATTGCCCAGGGAGGTCACTTCCCTTGTCTTGGCCGTAGCCTGCCCGCCCCTCGGGCTCCGGGCTGCCCACAGCTGCCAACAGCACACCATCCCCCGGGCCGCCTGCTGACCACAGGGGTCCAAGTCCGTGCTGATCTAGCTGCCCATCAGCCCCGAACCACTGCCCCACAAGAGCACTGTCGCGGCCAGCCTGGGACTGCTCGTTATGTGAACCCCTTAAAAGAAAGAGTGCGTAGTTCTTTCTGGTGCCTTAGGCAGACAGAGAAGGAGGGTGGGTCCCAGATTGTTCCTGGACCCTGGCAGAGGCTGGCAAGGCCCCAGATCCCTCTGCCCCACTCCCACAGGGCCTGGGCTCCCAACTTTCCTTCCTTCCTCCCTCAAACTTGGTTGAAGCTTTGTTCTCAATGTCAGCCAGAACTTGCTCAAATTCGGGCACATAAAGGCACAGTTTTCTGTATCTCCCAGCAAATAGCAGCCAGCCACCAGCCCCTTAGTAGGGAGCCGTTACTTTGGTATTGAAACGGGCAGTGGATGTTACGAGTATGATGCTATGGTCCTACTAGAAAACAGAGTGCAAGAGTCTGTACCCATGTTTAAGTAAGACATGAGGCTTCAAAGATAAACCTTAGAATATAGACCCGGCAAGTAGGGGCTTTGTCTCTTCTGTTCGCTGATGTATTTCAGGGCTGAGGAGAAGGCCTGGCCCACAGCAGGGGTTTGATGAATGCACATAACATAAGCGTACAGCCCGAGGCTCCAGGCTGGGCCTCCTGACCGGGACACCTTCTATCGCTTCTGGCTTTAGGCGACGACGCCTTTGAGGACCACTGGGTCATGGCATCATCTCATTCAATCCTCCTAACGACCCCACAGCATTCTGTGATGGACGTCTTCACTGAGGGAACCACTGAGCACCTGAACCGCCCCCCATGTTTCAGGATGTCCCCATTGTGTGAGTCTTGGTAAGAGCCTGGGCTTCACTCTCCTTAAGATGCTTAAGAGGCCAGGGGCACCTGGGGGGCTCATCAGTGAAGCGTCCGACTCTTGGTTTCAGCTCCAGTCATTATCTCACAGTTCATGAGTTCCAGCCCTGCACTGGGCTCCACGCTGATGGCTCAGAGTCTGCTTGGGATTCTCTCTCTCCCCCTCTCTCTCTCTGCCCCCCGCCCCCACTCACACTCTCTGTCTCTCTCAAAATTAAAAAAAAAGGGGCGCCTGGGTGGCGCAGTCGGTTAAGCATCCGACTTCAGCCAGGTCACGATCTCACGGTCCGTGAGTTCAAGCCCCACGTCAGGCTCTGGGCTGATGGCTCGGAGCCTGGAGCCTGTTTCCGATTCTGTGTCTCCCTCTCTCTCTGCCCCTCCCCCGTTCATGCTCTGTCTCTCTCTGTCCCAAAAATAAATAAACGTTGAAAAAAAAATTTTTTTTTAAAAATTAAAAAAAAAATTAAAAAAAAAACTTAATTTTAAAAATATTAAAAATAAATGATTTAAAAAAATTGTTTAAGCTTCAAAGGCCAGGTAAATATTTGACCCGCCCCCACACGGAGGACTGGGCACACACCTAAGGAACAGGTGACACACAGATACGGCCACGGTCACTGGACCGTGCCCTGGCTGCCCCTCCTTCCTGGTCGGAGCTCGAGCTGAGCCTGGTCCCTCACCGGCAAGTCTCCCGGCTACCCAGCATCCTTCTAGTAGAGATGTTCTCTGCTTAAGTTGCCAGAGATGTTTTCTGCAGGTTGTAATCAGGAGCCTTGATGCCATTATCCCCATTTTCTGGCTGAGGAGCCAGGCTTAGAGTAGGGAGTTGACTGAGCACAGTACTACCGTGTGCCAGGCTGTGCTCAGTCCCAGTTCAGGGGGCTAGACACGTAAGGGGGCAGTTCCAGTAAAACGTGGTGGGGGGTATACAGAGGGCCACCGAAGGTAGAGCCCCTGGGGGTGGCAGGGAGGCTTCACAGAGTGGAGACTCAAAGGCGGAAGAAGGGGAAGAATTTTCTAGGTGTGGTGTGCACGGGGTAGGATGCGTTATTCTGCAGCCTGGAGTGAATGGTTCAGGGGGACCGTGACAGAGGTGATGCGGGGGAAGGTGGAGGCCACTCAATGCCTTATTAATGAGTCTGGATTTTGGATCAGTCTTCCCAGTTACAAGCAACAGAAATAGATTTGGGCTAATTTTATCAGAAGAGGGACTTCTTTGAAGAATATCCGGTAACTCATAGACCTGAAAGAAAAAAAAAGAAAGAAAAAAGAAAACGGTTCACGAATTAGGTCTGGAAAAGAACAGGAACTGGGAGGTGCCAAGAGTCTAGGTAAATGAGAGCTTCTGGTTTGTCAGGCTGCTGCTGCTGGCATCAGTGAGCAATACTCCGGCAGCCTCGAATCAATCCACACAAGATTCAAAGCTCTTGGATACAGAGACCGATTGGTCTAGCTTGGGCAGGCCAGGAACTCTTGATCTGTGATCCCATCAGGTCCGCACACTGTAGAGACAAGTAGATCTCAAAGAAATATCGAAGGGTCGTTTCCAAAAGAAGGAGAAATGAATACTGCACAATGAATACCCACCAGACTTGACTGAAAGGTATTTTGAACAGGAGAATGGCACCTGTTTGGCTTTTAGGACGACAGTGTGAAATCAGGGGTGAAGCTGAGCCCGACTGTAAATACGGGTCCAGTGGAAGAAAATTTAAGTGGCCCAGGAAAGTGATGGCGTGGTCATGAGCTAAGGCAATGAAGATGCCAGGGAATGCAGGAGAAATCGGAAAATGGAATCCTTAGGGTTTGGAGAGTGTTTGGATATAGAAGTGGAAGAGAGAAGGAGGAGCTGAGAAAAGTCTTGGTTTCTGGCTTAAGTGGATGGACGGATGGATGGATGGATGGATGGATGATGGAATCATGAGAGCAAGATTGAAATACATGAGGAAGATACAAGGGAATGATGACACTAGGCAGAATTTGGGGGCGTGCTGTTTGATGTGCCCGTGGAGAGTCCAGTTGGACAAGCTTCGAGTTTAAGAAAGAGGCTAGTGAGTCATCACCTAAAAGGGACAATTGAAGTTATGCACAGAAGTAAAATTGCCCAGGGAGACCAGGCAATGGCTGAGGGGGAAGAGCTTGAAGGAAACACTGCTGTTGAAGGGGTGGGCAGAAAAAAGAACCTGCAGAGAAATAGGTAGCAGGCTGGAAAGGATCAGGAGAGGCTCACATTCTAAAAAAAAAAAAAAAAAGAGTTCCAGGAGGGTGTGGCCAACACTGTTAAATGCTGCAGAGAAGGGGCTGAGGATCAGCACTGAAAAGTGTCCATCGGATTTGGCCATTGGAAGCTTCTTGAGACAGTTGGTTAGAGCTCCTCCGGCCAAGTCGTTAGGACATTGGAGCCAGTCCGTTGAGAGGGACAAGGAGAGGACAGTAAAGTCTTGCTTCTCCTGGGGCAAATACTGGCTGGGAGGAGAAGGAGAGAGATGGCAGTAGCTGGAGAGGAGCCCAGGGTCACGAGAATGTAGATGATGGGTGTGCAGAGGGCCCTTTATTACTTCTTGCCTTCAATACAGTGGATCATCCAAATATCGACCCTGAGTTGCACAGGGGGAAATGTTTTTGAATGCCCAAAACGTGGCAAAACATGAATCATGGTGACAGGGGATGAAATCAGTTATGTACATAGTGGCGTATGTCTGTTTGTGATCAAACAGTGTAAACAGTCCAACTTTTTCGGGGTCAAAACGGAAATAAAGAAAAATGGTAAAGGTTTTGATGAGCATCTGTCCTTCCCTGTTGCTCTATCAGCCCAGTTCTGACGGGAGTCCATGAATATCTCCAACTATTATCACTGCTTGGTTGACTTCTCCTCCTAGTTCTTTCAGTGTTTTTTTTTTTTTAAATCTGCATTGTCCACTGTAGTAGTCAGTGGCCAGTAAGCACATGTGGCTGTTTGATTTTTAACAAATTAAAACGAAATCGAATTTAGAGACTCAATCCCAGGGCGCCTGGGTGGCTCAGTTGGTTGAGCATCTGACTCTTGATTTCAGCTCAGGTCGTGGCTCCAGGGTCATGGGATCAAGCCATGCATAGGGCTCCACACAGAGCACACAGCCTGCTTGAGATTCTCTCTCTCTCTCTCTCTCTCTCCCCCCACCCCCTGTCCCTCTCCCCTGCTCATGCACATGTTCTCTCTCTCTGAAATAAAAAAAAAGTTAAAAAAAACCAAAAAACAAAAAACCACGTAACCCCTCAGTCACACTAGCCACATGTCAAGTGCTCCATAGCCACATGTGAGTGGCTACAACACCGGACAGTGCAGGTACAGAACATTTCTATCCCTGCAGGAATGAACCATGGGCACATGCAGTAACGTCAATGAATCTCAAAAATATTATGCTGAGCAAAAGGGTGTATACTATATGATTCCAGTTATGCGACCTCCTAGGACAGGCAGAACTAATCACGGAGGTAGACATTAGAATAGTGGATACTGGGGGCGCCTGGGTGGCTCAGTTGGTTGAGTGTCCGACTTCGGCTCAGGCCATGATCTCACGGTTCATGAGTTCGAGCCCCACGTCGGGCTCTGTGCTGACAGCTCGGAGCCTAGAGCCTGTTTCAGATTCTGTGTCTCCCTCTCTCTCTGCCCCTCTCCACTCATGCTCTCTCTCTCTCTCAAAAGTAAATAAACATTAAAAAATTAAAAAAGAATAGTGGATACTGGAGAGGGAGAATGAGGGAATTTTCCGGGACAATGAAAATGTTTACATGTACAGAAGTGTAGGTTATCTGGATATATATGGTTATATGGGCATTTGTCAAAACTTGTTGAACCATATACTTCAGATTAGAGCATGTCTGGGAACAAGTCACAAAGAAGAAAGACAGATACTGTATGATCTCCCTTACATGTGAGATCTAAAAAAGCCAAATTCACAGAAACAGAGACTACAATGGTGGTTACCAGGGGCTGGGGGAGTGGGAGAGAGGGAGAGAGGAGACATTGGCCCACGGGCACAAACTTCCAGTGATAAGTAAGTTCTGCAGATCCGCAGTATGGCACGGTGACTGGTGGTAATGACAATGAGGGAGGAAACTCACTCCAGGAAAGTTGAAATATGTGGAGAGATCTAACAAGATGAGAACCTAAAGATATCCTGAAGTTGCCAATATGGAGCTCGCTGGTAATCTGGTGAGAACAGTTTCCGTGGAGAGGCAGGAAGAGAAGGCTGAGTTGCGGTTTAGAGCAAACGAGAGGTGAGAATTAGGAGAGACGGGGTGTAGATGATGTTTGAGATGCTTGGGGGAGAAAGGGTGCTGGGACAATAGGTGGGAAAGTATAGGATCGAGGGTTTTCTTTGCCTTGGTTTTAAACTGGGAGACGCTATGGTATGCCTTGTAAACAGTAGGTGCCAATAACATCGGTTAAATTCCATTTTCCAGTGCCTACTGCCGAAGGCCAGGAACCCTGAGTCCTGACCCAATCTCCCCTTGTCCTGGGACACTTTCCTCTCCACACCAGGGCGGGCCTTGTGCTGCTATAGAAGGAGGAAAGATCGGGTTTTTCATTCCCCTCCACAGGTGACGAATCCCAAGCATCTTTCCCCCTAAGATGAATTCAAGTCCCAAACCTACCACTTCATCCCTGCGCGACGCTGGCCAAGTTACTTAACCTCCCTGGGCCTTGGCTGGCTTCCCCTTTCCCTCATCCCCAGTGCCAAGGTGTTTGGAGGTGGGGCCTGTAGGAGGGAGTCAGGTCATGAGGGTGGGGCCTCCATTATGGGATTTGTGTCCTTAGAAGAGACACAAGAGGGGCGCCGGGCGGCTCAGTGAGTTAAGCGTCTGACTTCAGCTCAGGTCATGATCTCACGGTCCCTGAGTTTTAGCCCCGCGTCGGGCTCTGTGCTGACAGCTCAGAGCCTGGAGCCTGTTTCGGATTCTGTGTCTCCCTCTCCCTCTGCCCCTCCCCTGCTCATGCTCTGTGTGTGTGTCTCTCTCTCTCAAAAGTAAACATTAAAAAAAAATTTTTTTTTTTAAAAGAAGAGAAGAGACACAAGAGAGGTGCCCTCTGTCTCTACCACAAGAAGATGGCTGTCTGCAAACCAGGAGGAGCCTTCACCAGATGTCAGACCTGGTGGCACCTTGAGCTTGGACTTCCGGGCCTCGAGAACTGAGAAAATCAAAGTCTGTGATACTCCGTTATAGGGGCGCAGACCATTAACACACCGGCAGTACACCAAGAGGCGCAATTTATTGACGTGAATAAATTGAATAAGGGGCAGGCCCGAGAGGGCGGGACAAAAGGCACCCGGTTCCTGGAGGACCCAGAAACAGTCGGCCACAGCAGGCGTTTTCAGGCCCGGTGCCCATCCCCCACCCTGGCCAGCAGCCAGGCCCCGGCTCAGAGCGGGGATGCATCTTGGTTCAAGGCCGTGTTTCTCTGAGCGTCCGTCTGTTCCCATCACTTCACATCGTTGTCTCTGACCCTTGCACCGGGCGGTTATCACTATCCCCAGTCTGCAGGTCAGGAACAGAAGCTCAGAGGGGCTACTGTTCAGGAGTGCCCAGCCCGGAAGCAATTGGTTGGGGGGGGGGGGGCGGTGGGGGGGGGGAGTGACTGGCCTTCAGCCTGCTGCAGGCCAGGTCCTGCCCTTCCTGTGGCTGCACTGCGGTCCAGGCTCCTGGGGTTTCCTCATTACAGAGGAGCGCCAGCCTCGATCTCTTGCTTCCAGCCCTTTCCTGTCCCTTAGAGGAAAGATGCTAGCTCACAGAGAAAGAATTTTTATGTTACAGCTGCCTCTCCTTTCTTTAGACTCCAGCCAGTCCTGGGTGCAGTGAGATCTGAACGGCCAGGTCCTACCGGCTCCCCACGGCTCGAGCTCCTCCTTCAGACTGAGGCTCTTGGGTGGGGGGTCTGCTGGGATGGCTGAGCCCCGAACGCTGGAGGACAGAACAGGAAAATGAAGACGTGACGACACTCGCTAGCTCAGTGTCCTAAATCGGAGGTCCCGAACAGTATTCCCGGGGCCTCCCCGCTCCCCACCCCCCCCCCGCACCTGGGATCGGATGCCAACGTGTTCTGCCACCGACCACGCAGCACATGGCTTGAAAGCAGGGTGCTGGGGCCAGGCCAACGTTTGCCTTTTCCTACACGTCTCGGCAAAGCTGCTCAAAACCCTCTCTTCCCCCAGCAGGAAAAGCATATGTTCTTTCCATATAGAGGAGAAATTGTTCCACGAGTGAGTAAGTCTCTTGGCCGCGGAGCCCGGCCCAGCCCGCAGCACGCCGGGCAGGAAGCGGGCAGCGTTCTTACCACCCTTGGAACCAGACCGGGCTGGATCCTCACCCTGGAAGACAGCGGGCCTTTGGACGGGGCCGGGGGTGGTGGGGAGCGGGGGCTGGGCGAGTGCCCGAAGACAGCTAGCCGGCCAGGGCAGGGCAGAGAATCCTTTCCCTGAATAGAAGCGCTTTTCTCCATTCAGGCCGGGCGGGCGAAGGAGGGAGGGAAGGCCGAGGGGTGTGAGAGGCGAAAGAGACCTTTCCAATCCCCTCACCCCAGCAGCAAACGGGCCTGAGTCAGAGGTGACTCAGGTACGTGCAGTGAGACGGGGCCATTTTTAGACCGTCATTTCCAGCTACCCCCAAATTCTCCTCGATGCCTCGGGGTTGGGTGGCAAAAAGGGACCCCATCCTCAGTGCCTCAGTTCATTCTGCCGGATTCGTGTGAACATACAGGTCTTCCCCAAGCCAGCCCCGGGCCGGAGGATACTGCTTGCACCCTTGTCTCGGAGTCCTGGTTCCCTTCCCACCCTTTCCCCACTTGCTAAGAATCGCTGACTAGGGGGTTGCGGGGAGTGGGCAGGGAAGGGACAGACAGGCTGGGCGATGGGCAGGTGGTGGGACAGAGGGGAAATGGGAGGGGCCCCACAGAGAGGGGAAAACGCTGATGACATTGGGGCATCTAACCTGGAACGTCAAAGACTCGGGCTAGGGGCGCCTGCGTGGCTCCGTGGGTTGAGTGTCCAACTCTTGGTTTCAGCTCAGATCATGATCTCACAGTTTTTGAGTTCGAGCCCCACTTCAGGTTCTGCACTGACGGCGTGGATCCTGCTTGGGATTCTCTCTCTCTGACCCTCCCCTGCCTTCACTCACATTCTCTCTCTCTCTCTCTCTCTCTCTCTCTCTCTCTCTCAAATAACTAAGCTTAAAAGACTCAGGGTAGTAGAAGTGAGAGACGTGAAAATGATGTAAAGGTAGGAGACAGGTCACCCCGTAGAAGTGGGATTGGATTTATCCTGGGTGGGAACTTCGATGCGGCAAGCCCTGAGCATATAAATCAGGGCCCCAACCCACTGAGGAGTGCTTTCAAGGCAGCACATTCTCGGGGCACCTGGGTGGCTCAGTCGCTTACGCATCCGACTTTCGCTCAGGTTGTGATTTCACAGTTTGTGAGTTCGAGCCCTGCACCAACCTCTCTGCTGTCAGCACGGAGCCCTCTTTGGATCCTCTGTTCCCTCCTCCCCAACCCCCACTCTCTGCATCTCCCCTGCTCACTCTCTTTCTCTCAAAAATAAATAAATGAACACCGGTGTTCATTTAGGTCTCACACTGGTGGCCTGGGGGCCAGACACAGCCCTGAAGATGTTTCCACCGGTCAGCATTTCTGCACGGCCACCATCAGCTGAGTCCATACAATCAACGCACGGCCCGTGCTGCAGGGCACGTCAGGCCTGAGTCCCTCCTTTGTTTCCTGGACTGGTCCCTTAGGCGTTTACGCCTGGGAGCTTTGGAGCACCTGCCCACACTCTCCCTTCTTCTCCTCTAGCTCACCCTGTAGGCCCACCTGGGGCGGGAGGAGATGGGCTCAGGTGAGACCACATGTCCTGAGCCACCCTGGCCCGGACGCCAGGTAGAGGGCTCACCTGGCGAGAGACCAGCACCCCTGCAAACTCCCCCTCCCTCTCCTGGAGCTGTCATTACGCTGGGCTCTATCATGGTCTCTGGGGACTGGACAGTAGCTTGACTCACCTGACCATCCTGCCCTGGAGCAGAGACGGTTCCCCAGGGTGTTTAGGGTCTGGGAAGGGCACCCAGGGGCAGATACACCGTGAGCTGAGATAGAAGGGACAAAGTAAGAACGGGCACGCCCGACCCCCGGTCCAGGAGGGCAGCGCTAGGGGCGGATGCCAGCGGCAGTGGGTCTGAAGGAAGCTGGGGCAGGGCTGGGGAGTGGAAACTAGCCGGGGGAGTAAAGTGGGGCGGCTAAAGGGCTCAGGAAGGAGGGAGCAGAAGGCAAGGCCCAGCTCCACCTTCTGCCTGTGTGTCTGGGGTGGACCCTGACTTGTACCTGCCGGAACCGAGGGCAGAAGGGCAGGCGGCAGTGGCCTCGCTGGGCGACGAGATTCCACCCGAAGCCTGTATAGGCTGCGGCAGATTGCAGGGCGGTTTCACTTCCCCGGCCCTATCTGCTCCCGCGGATAGCTACGGGCGTTGGGACTAACATACCCATTTTACAGATGAGGAGACTGAGGCGAAGTTGTGCGAGGAAGACTCTAGCCCCCCGGGTAAGAGCAGGGCTCCTGCTTTCACCAGCTCTGCTTTCTGAGTTGCTTGTCCAGGCCACTGGGAGCGGACGACACAACTCCTCGCAAAGCAGCCACGCAGCAAGCATTAGCTCCTCCTCCTCCACGTTTCACAGCCTCATCGAATGACACTGACATTTGCAGGCAAGAACTCCAGCTGTGCTGGGACCCAGGTAGGTCGGGAGTTCAGAGGCGGGCCTTTATTTTACTGACGATCGGTAGTTCACAGGTCCTCACCCCGCTCCAGCCTGGTGCTGGGCACCCTGCGAATGAGGTCTCAACCCCCTTCTTGGCCCACCTGGTGGGACGGCTGCTCTCTCAGGGGTGAGACCTGCAAGCCACGTGAGCCTGACTCTGAAGCTGGTGCTCTCTGGAGAACCACCTCGGAGTCTCCTGTGCGACTGTGTCGCTCCCCCCGGGGAACTGGCTGTACGAAAGATGGGGGCTCCTGAGCGGGGCCAGAGCCCACGGCACACGCCCCCTCTGGGGTCCTGACCCTCCCCTCGGCGTCCGCCTGGGAGGTAGGGTGGGCACCTCCCCACGGGGGGCATCCTAGCACCACAGCCCGAAGCGGGAAGCTGGGTACGGATTTCCCTGGGGAGTGCCGCTGCTCTGGGAGTCCTGGTTCACCCCTCCTTCCAAGGAGGCCTGAAGGCGTGGAAGGGACCTTGACCTGGGAGTCCGAGAGCCCAGGCTCACCTTCTAGGCCAGGCTGCTTCACCGTCCCAGCCCCTCTCTGAGCCTTAGCTCAGGGGCTAAGTGAGGGCGGCCTAGAGGGTCACGGTTGCAGCCCCCTAACCATTTTTAAAGACAGCCCCTCACACTTCTTGCCCAAGTGTTCCTCCAGCCGGTTCTGCCTTCGAGGCCTCTGGCCCAGCGGACGGCCCAAGGGCACCACCTGCTGGCCAGTCTCAGCCAGGCAAGGCGGCCGCACCCGGCTGCTTTGAAGGCTCCCCCAGATCATCCCAGCAGAGGGCCCGGTCACAGCCCTGGAAGTCAGGTGGGCGCCAGGGCAGGAGAGAGCAAGCTGCACCTCCCCGCGTTCCCAGACGGGGGAGGGAGTCCTCCAGGTCCCCAGAAGTCAGTGTGCGAGTGGGGGGCGCTGCCGTTATGAGGCAGTCGGGCCTGGATTTGAGTCCCTTGTGTCCTTAACCTTACCTGAAGTCCCTCATCTGCGGGGTGGGGCCATTTGGGACACATTTCTCAGGGCTGTGGGCCTCTCTCTGCATGAGCTGGCAGCCAGAGGGGATGGCAGGGGTCCAGCCTGGTGGCACCCGGACCATAGGCCAGTGGCGCTCAGCTGCGGCTGCACGTTCAATCACCTGATGCTTAGTGGTGGCTTTCACAGCGTGGTCCTGGGCCACCAGCATCAGTGAGGAACTTGTTAGGAATGCAGATTCTGGGGCCCCACCCCAGTCTGGCTGAGTTGGATAGTCTGGGGGTGGGGTCCGGCACCCTCCAGGTGATGCCGATGCTTGGTCAAGTGTGAGAACACGGTGCTTAGGGACTGGGGTTGCTTAAAAAGCATCTCAGGTGCCTGAAGTGTCCTCGGCGCCAGAATCACCTGCCCCCCTCCCCCCAGGGTAATTCTGGTTTGGAGGGACCCCGCCATGGATTAAAAGTACCAACTTTGCATCTGCTGCTTCCGATGAGCAGTGACGGCTCTGGTGTGCACCCTCCTCCCCACACGCCATGCACGCCCTTCCGTCAGAGGTCAGGGACCCACAGCAGAGTGCAGTTGCTCTCCCTGGGGTCTCCCAAGACAATAACCCCCAGTTACCGACGTTTGCTGGGTGCTCAAGCTATGACAGGCGTGGTGCTAGGGGCTTTGTACGCAACGTCTCACGAGAACCCTAGGAATTGTTAGAATCCCCCATTTTACAGGTGGAGAAACTGAGGCACAGAGCCATTAAGTCACTCGCTCTGGGTCACACGGCTCCTAAATGCCAGAGCCCGGAGTCCAGCCTCATTCTCTCTGACTTCAGAGTCCCCTGCCTTTGCTTCCTCGTTTTACAAGAGGAGGGGCAACTTGCTGAAGGTCACTTCGGGTAGCGCCCCCCACAGTCTCTGTACCTCGGCTTCCGGGCTCACCAGGGCCTTGGCACCCATTCCAAGATGACACGAACGGACCTCTGAGCCGGGTGCCACTCCCCTGGGCATAAGCGCAACAGGAAAAGGGAGGCAGAGGCAAGGGCATTATTTAGCTGTATACCACCTAGATTCCTCAAGGATTCCGGATTATTAAAGAGACTGACATACGCTCCCCAGCCCCCCATTCCAGCCCCGTCTTCCCTGATGTCTAAGCCTCACGTGGACCACGGCCCGTCACTGTGACCCGGCTCCGAAAAAGGCAACAGGAGTAGCCACTGAGGTAGCAGAAAAAATAAACCATTTTACTACTAAAGACGCGTTTTCCAAAAGCAGGGGAGTTGCTGTCCCGAAGAGAAGAAGACCCTGGGGGAGTCCCTGTGGAAGGGGCCGGCTGGAGCTGCGGTCACCCACCACCGGGCCGGCAGCCCTCAGCGGGCCCGAATTTGCAGGGAGATTCGGTAGAGCTCCATCGTCGCCCTGGCGTCTTCCACCGAGCTGTGTCCAAACTGGCTGTTCTGTAGACACATGGACAGAGCGGGGGGGCGGGACTTGGGGTAGGGCTGAATGCAGAGACCCCCTGTGACCTGGGCCTTCCCCGCCTGCACCCCGGTTTCCCGGGCCTTGAGGGGGGTCGGTGGGTGAGCGTCCCCAGGCTTCTGACACCCTGGACTCCGCAGGTGGCCGGAACAGGCCCGGCTTCTCCTGTCTGACCCAGAGCTGGGGCACTAGGCCCAGGCATGGCCAGGCACAGCTTCCAGCATCCCGAGAACCGGGCTGTGTCCTCGAGGTGCTTATAATCTGGTGAGGGGAGGAGGGGCTGCAGACACACAGACACAGAGGGAGCTCCAGGGGACCAGGCGAATATAAAAAAAAAATACTCCAGGGCACCTGGATGGCTCAGTTGGTTAAGCCCCGACTTCGGCTCAGGTCATGATCTCACAGTTCAGGGGGTTCGAGCCCCATGTCCGGCTCCGTGCTGACAGCTTGGAGCCTGGAGCCTGCTTCTGATTCCGTGTCTCCCTCTGCCCCTCATGCTCTGTCTCTCTCTATCTCAAAAATAAATATATGTTAAAAAATTTTGTTTTCAAATGCCAAAATGATGTTTCTAAATGCTACTTGCTCAGCACTTGGGTGAATCCACGTGCTGTGTATTCTGTCCTCCGTCCTGCGTGCCACAAGGCTAACGGAGGGGTCCAAAATCAGGCTCGTCCCCTGCTCCCTCCCCAGTTCCTGGTGCCCTCCCCTCCCCACCCTCCTCCACTAAGACTCACCCTTCAGACTCCTGCAGACCTGCTTTCCTTCATCCCTCCGGGCTAATGGGCCACCCTCCCTCAACCCAGGAGTTCCTCAAGCACAAGGCCAGCCCTGCTCAGCCCTGCGTCTCCAGCATCCTGACCAGCCCGGCACAGAGTAGGTGCTAATAAATACCTCCCCCACGTGGACCCGTGGCTGCTGGTGTCCGGCCCACCTCCCTCGGCCCTGCCACCTCCGTGAGCCCCCAGGGACCCCCCTTCTGGGCCTCGCCGGAGACTACGAGTGCCGAGAAATGGGGGCTCTGGGAGCAGCAGCAGCCCTGCCTGCTGGGAGCTGTATGTAAATACCGCCGCTCCCTGGAAAAGATCTGAGGGCTGCGTTTTACCCTATTCCAGAGGCCCGCAGTGGGATTAAACGTCAGTTATCGGGGCGCCTGGGTGGCTCAGTTGGTTAAGCGTGGGCTCAGGTCAGGACCTCAAGGTTAGTGAGTTCGAGCCCCGCATTGGGCTCTCTGCTGTCAGCACGGAGCCCGCTTGGGATCCTCTGTCCCTTACCCCCCTCTCTCTCTGCCCCTTCCCCGCTCACACTGGCTCTCTCTCAAACATAAATAAACATTAAAGAAAAAAACTTCAGTTATCCACAGAGTAACTGGCTGGAGTTTAAAAACAAACAAGACCTATATTGGGCGCTGGGCTCCACCAGCACGTCCCGGGGTCACCTCTGGAATGAACCTCCTGCGCTCGGGTCCTCGTCCAGGGCCGGCTGCTTGGGGAACCCCGAGGCCAGCACCCCTCCTCGCTGGCAAGCACACAGGCTCTCAAGACTGTGGGGGAGATGCAGAGCGCCTTCGGGGTCCAGGGCTGGTTCTGGAGCCCCTGGGGATGGTGGGCGGGCCCTGGGGGGTGGAGGGGCGCGGGCCTGGGGGGAGGGGCCAGCCCCCCCCCCCCCCAAGCAGGCAGGTGCTCACCTGGATGCGCCGGCCGAGGAGGCGCTCGCTGAGCACGCGGAGGGAGACGCGCTCGCAGTCCTGCAGGCCGGCCTCCCGCCACAGCAGCCTGTCCACCGACGTGTCATAAACGGAGTAGTCGTTCATGTTCTCCTTCAGCGCCTGGAAGTCGTGCTTCAGGTCGTGGCCCACCACCAGCTTGCCCTTCAGGAGCCGCAGGATCTGTGGCCAGGGAGACGTGCGCCCCGCACATCACACGGGGTCCTCCGGGCGGGTCTGGGCCGACTGGGGGTCCTCGCGGTACCGGAGGAAAGCAGTCCCTCCTCGACTCGCTGTGTGGCTCTGAGCAAGCTGTCCTCCCTCTCTGGGCTTCAACCCTCTCTATCATCTGTATAACGAGGAGGCTGGACCGGGCCTCTCCTCATGCACGAGTAACGACAGTGGCACCTACTGAGCACGCGCGGGTGCCAGGCACTTACCTAAGTACGTCACCTGTGCCACCCTGTCAACAAGCCTGCTGTGACAAGCAGACGAATGACTTCCCGAAGCTGCCCACACCTTAAACCCCAGAATCCGGAGCACCTTACACGCGGAGAGAAGTTAAAGCTGCAGGCGGGCTTTGGGGTGCAAGGTGAGAGATGATCTGGGCTACCCGCATGGGCCCAACGGAATCGCAAGGGCCCTTCCGGGTGGAGGGCCCTGATTTGCCCTGAGAACCTGACCTGCTCCTGCTGGCCTTGAAGGAGGAGGAGGGGGCCCCGGGTGGAAAAGGCGAGGAACGGCACTCCCCCGCAGAGCTTCCAGAAAGGAACACAGCCCTCCCCACACTTTTTTTTTTTTAATTTTTTTTTTCAACGTTTATTTATTTTTGGGACAGAGAGAGACAGAGCATGAACGGGGGAGGGTCAGAGAGAGAGGGAGACACAGAATCGGAAACAGGCTCCAGGCTCTGAGCCATCAGCCCAGAGCCCGACGCGGGGCTCGAACTCACAGACCGCGAGATCGTGACCTGGCTGAAGTCGGACGCTTAACCGACTGCGCCACCCAGGCGCCCCCCCACACTTTAATTTCAGCCTTTGAGACCCGGGTCAGACCGTGGAGCTGTGGAACCGAAGGATAACCCGTTCGTGTGGCTTTAAACCACTAAGCCTGTGGTTTTGTAGAAGGCAGCCGTAAAAAGCTAACGCAGCCCATGTTTTGCGGATGAGAACAAAAAAGTGGAAGCACTAAGAGAGTGAAATAATTTGCCCCAGGTTACTCTTCAGGATCTTAAAGCAAGTTTGCGGATTCCTTGACTCCGGCTCTCACAAAAGATGGAATCCAATTGAATTGAATATGGGCCGGCCCGTGTGACTTCTGACTTCTCTGAGGGCCAGTGTCCCAGCAGCCCGGAGCCGCCCCGAAGCCACCGTGCTGGAGGGACCACTGGAGGCAGAGAGCCGAGTCTGAGGGGCCCCGGCGCCAGCCACGGGATGGGTAGGCAAGCCAACCTCCCGAGGTTCCAGCTCTGGGCCTGCCGGGTGCCTCTGCCTCAGCCCGACCGCTGTCCCCATCCGCCCCTGACCAGACTGCAGGTGCAGGAGCAAAGTAAATATTGACATTGTTTGAACCACTATGTTTGGAGGCGATTTGCTAAGCACCATTAGATAACTGGGGTGGCCACACAGCTGGTCAGTGGCAGGGCCAGCCTTCAGAGCCAGCGGACTGCCCGTCACGAGCACACTTAGGAAGAGCAGGCCTGCTCCTGGCGTCCACCAGCCCAGGGGCCGAGCTTCGGGAGTAACCGCTAAAGTACCCAAGCCTCCCATCTGGACTCCGTCTGCACTCCTCTCCCATGGTGGCCCTGGGGACAGCCTCCTACCTACGGCCACACAGGCTCCCCTTTCTTTACCTGGGCTGCCACTGGAGAAGGATGGACGGGGGCTCTGGGGCGGAGCTGTGTCGGGCCCCAGCTGGAGGGGCATCTTGGGGCTCAGGCCCCCCTCTGGACAGCTCTCCCATAACTTCTGGCCTGTCTTCTGTGCCTGGGGAAGGAGACTGCCACCTGGCTGACACCCTCCCTGCCCTGCTTCTGTTTCTGGTGGCCTTCTGAGACATCATGGGGGACATTGGTATGCTCTCCCTTGGCGACCACAGGATCATTGGGGCCACTCTGCAGAAGAGGAAGCCAAGGCTCAGAGAGATGAGGCGACTTGTCCCTGGCCACAGTGGTGGAAGCAGGGCTCCGTCCATCTACCGTCAACAGGCAACGTCACCCCACCCTGTTCACACGGCTTTGTCAGGGCCTCCTCTGGACGGAGCCCAGGCCTAGGGCCTGGGGAAGCTCTCCTGAGGAATGGACCGTGCTGGTTCCAGTGGACGTTTGGGGTGGGAGTCACCTGGTGAACCCAGAACTCTGGATTTCACTTTTTTTTTCAATGTTTATTTATTTATCTTTGAGAGAGACTGAGCAAGAGAGTGGGGGAGGGACAGAGAGAAAGGAAGACAGAGAATCCCAAGCAGGCTCCGCACCCAGCTCAGAGCTGGCCGCGGGGCTCAGCCCCACGAACCGTGAGATCATGACCTGAGCCGAAATCAACAGTTGGACGCTTAAGCCCCTGAGCTGCCCGGGCGCCCCTGGATCTCACGTCTCTAACAGGTGGGGCTGGTGTTGCTGATCTAGAGGTCACCTGAGCGGTGAGGACACCGGCCCTCACCAGCAGCTCGAGTCCTACTGTGGAGGAAAGGGCCCCGCCAGCCCGTGGCAGAGGGGTGGCGCTCACAGGCCGCGCAGGGCAGCTGTGGGTCACACACCTTTTCTTGCTCACATTCTTTGTGTTCCTGAACAATGTGGCCTGTTTCCCCCGACGAGGAGCTGGCTCAGGCCCAGTTCACACAAAGCCCTGAGGGACTGTCTGCCATCCCAGAAACCGCTGCACTGTTCCCAGGCGGAAGAGGACAAGAGTCATCGTGAGGTAGATTCCTGGGAAATTAATCACTTCCTGAGCCCCAGGGTCCTGGCAGGGGGTGGCTACAGTCAGCACCGCTGGGCTCATGAGGAGACAAATAAAATGGGGGGGGGGTAGACAAGCAGAAGGAATCAGGAAAAAAAGAGATGAGTCTATTTAGCAGAGAGATGTCAGCAATGTTTCAGGCCAAAAACATGCTGGGCCCTGGGCACTGGGCAGAGAGGGACTGCTGGGACTTGCTGTGTGCTCTCATGGAGGTCACAGGCCATCTCTGGGCTTCGGTTTCCCCATTTGTAAGGCAAAGGCCTGGAGAGGTGAGGCCCATTAGCAGCCAGGGCTCCCCCGACTTTCTGAGACAGGGCCGGGGAGGGAAGAGGGGGAGCTGTCAGAGCCAGAGATGGGGAGAAGGTGCCAGCTGGCAGGACCTCAGGGCTTTGTGACCTGCTGGCCGCGGGACCTGCCCTCAGTGTCAGGAGTGCCAAACATAGGGGGCGGAGACTCGAATTCCTGGAAAGAACTGAGTGGGGAGGAGGGACAATCACCCATCTGCTGCTCTCACAGCGCCAGGCCAGACCTCTCAACCCGGGTATTCTGATTTCCATGTCCCAGAGGAGGGGCCTGGGGACCAGAGAGGTTAAGAGGCTTGCCCAGGTGACAGGGCTGGTGACTTGAGAGCTGCAGTGAGATGTCCAGACCTGCCTGACCCCATCACTGTTATTATAGTTGTTACTACCACCTGCTGAGAACCTGCTCCAGCGTCATTAATGGCGGAGCGGAGAGCCATGCTGGGCCCGGGGCAGCGCCCAGATTTCCCGGATCGGGGACATGGCCCCTACAAGGCCGGGATGATCACACCATCTTACCAACAGGGAAAGGGGGCTACAGAGCAGCGCGTACCCGTGTCACATGGCAGGGTAGCACCAGGACCAGTGGCCTGTGTCTGCCTGGAGGGTCCTTCTACTGCAGTGCCACTCTTGTTCCAAGTAGTCCCCGGATGTTCCCGGTCGGAAAAATCACCTGGGGCCCTTATGAAAAATCTAGAGGGCCAGGCCTTACTGTCATCTTCAAGAGTGGCCTCAGTCTCCCCTTTCCTCCTGTCCCCTGCCCAGTTCTGCAGGTGGCCCTGCCCCAGCCTGTTCCCCGCACGCCCTAAGACTGCTTATGCCAGGGGAAACCTGGACGGTGAAGTCACCCTCCTCCATCTGGCCAAGCCCCAAAGACACCTGCCCCAGAGACACCTGAGCGGGGGCGGGGCCCCAGCAGGAGGCACTTGGCCCAGTAACTCCTTGTTCACAGGCTACTGTGGCCTCTCTTCTGTCTGCGTTTCCCTCCTAAACCGGGATGCTTCATGGGATTCAGCTGTTTTGTTTGCCAACTAAAACTGTAATTATCCCTCCCCAAGCCTGGTCAGAGGGTAGATGCGACTCAGTGTACCGGGTTAACATGAAAGGAGCATTAATTTACAAAAGTAAGTTACACGCCATTAAAAGTTACAATTAGGAAAACAAAACAAAACAAACAGCATTAATTAACTCACCAGGTGAGAGCCCTGAATCTGAACACTGAGTTGTATCACGGCTTGCTGTGTGTCCTTAAGCAAGTCACTGCCCCTCTCTGGACCTCAGTCTCCTCCTGGGTTCTCTTCTGAGCTGGCAGCCTGATTCATGGGGCTCTATAGGCCAGTTTCTCAACTTCCACACTTTCTCTTGGTGTGTGTGTGGCTGGGGGAGGGGCCGTCCCGTGCATTAGAGGATGTTTGGCACTATCCTTGGCCTCTACCCCCTGGATGTCTGTAGCAGGCCCCCTGCCCCACTTGTGGCAACCAGAAATGCCTCAGATAGTGAGACATTTGTCCCTTGGGGGGCAACACCACTCCACATTGAGAACCGCTGCTCTAGATGATGTCAGACCTAGAGATTTCGGAAGGTAACAAGCGATTACTTTCCACTATGAAAGTAAGGTAACCGGACACCTGGGTGGCTCAGTCAGTTGAGCGTCCAACTTTGGCTCAGGTCAAGATCTCACGGATCGTGAGTTCGAGCCCTGTGTCGGGCTTTGTGCTGACAGCTCAGAGCCTGGAGCCTGCTTCAGATTCTGAGTTCAAGCCCCACTTCGGGCTCTGTGCTGTCAGCGAAGAGCCTGCTTCTGATCCCCTGTCCCCCCTCTCTCTCTGCCCCTCCTCCGTTTGCACTGTCTCAAAAATAAACATTAAAAAAAAAGGTAATGTAACCACTTTACCAAAAATAAGAATAAAAAACAGGAGGGGGGGGCGCCTGGGTGGCGCAGTCGGTTAAGCGTCCGACTTCAGCCAGGTCACGATCTCGTGGTCTGTGAGTTCGAGCCCCGCGTCAGGCTCTGGGCTGATGACTCGGAGCCTGGAGCCTGTTTCCGATTCTGTGTCTCCCTCTCTCTCTGCCCCTCCCCCGTTCATGCTCTCTCTCTGTCCCAAAAATAAATAAACGTTGAAAAAAAAAATTAAAAAAAACAAAACAGGAGGGGGGATCCCCTGCACAATCTCAGTGCCCTATGGTAGCAACCCTCCAGGGTGGACTGTGGGGGCGCTTAGTGGATCCCCAGAAGCCCGCTGGCTGCCATGGGCCGGTCTATGGCTCACCACTGGCCGGACCCAGTCACCACTCCTAGGGGAGGAAGAGACAGGTTGGTGAGCAGCCTCTGAAAGTTGCCTGCGTGAAACCAAAGCCTGGCGAGCCCTAATCTCACCTGAGAGGCGTCACCCGGCGCGGGAGGCAACGATAGGCTTCTTCCCTTTGGGAGCTCTTCACATCTTGGGGCCCGTGAGCCCGGTCTCTGTCTCTGGGATTAGAACGCTATGGGCGATGGAGTGGGATCAAGCGGCCTTTGTGTCCTGGTTCACGCAAACAAATGACAGCCGTTGCCTTCTCCCGCCTGGGCTCAAACGTGGGGTGCCTAGCACTGTCCCACGCATATACTGGATGCTCAGCATTCACGGAGCGTGTATACACGTGCATCGTGGGATCGGAACATCCCAGAGCAAGCTCTGGAGCCAGAATTTGAGTCTCTGCTCTACTCCTTCCTTGGACAGTTGGCTCAGCCTTGTGCCTCAGTTTGCTCATCTGTCAAATGGAGTAATGACACTGGTTAACTACTTCCCGGGGTTGTAGTGGAGAGTAAAGGCAGTGGCATGTGGAAAATACTTAGAACGGCTCCAGGACACGGTGCTGGATACGCCCATGCTGCTTCGTCACCCCTGTGCTGTAGATGTGCCTCCTGAAGGCACAGAGAGGTTTAGCAACGAGCCAGAGGACACAGAGCCACGTCCAGACAAGTTCTAAAGACAGTGCACTTGCTCTCCACCTCCCAGGCTGTGTGCGTATCACTGCATCTTAACAGCAAAGGCCAGCACGAGGGCAGAGGCGATTTCGTTCCATGCCGCTGCCAGAACTCTGTATTTTGTGAAAATCGGTTCAACTGTAGTCCCCCAAACATTCTCAGGGTACCTTCTGTGTGCAAAGCACACCATCCAATCTGGGGGCAGATAGAGTACACAGCAGGAACGTGGAACGAGGCAGGCCACGTGTGTGGACAGACAAGCTTTAAAGTACAGGGGCCCGGGCGCCTGGGTGGCTCAGTCAGTTAAGTGTCCACTCAGGTCATGATCTCACGATTCGTGAGCTCAAGCTCCGTGTCAGGCCCTGCACTGTCAGCAAGGAGCCTGCTTCGGATTCTCTCTCTCTCTCTCTCTCTCTCTCTCTCTCTCTCTCTCTTTCTCTGCCCCTTCCCTGCTTGCTCTCTCTCTCTCTCTCTCTCTCAAAAATAATAAACAAAAATAAATAAATAAATAAAGCACAGGGGCCACAGCCAGGAGAACTGGAGCCCCCCACTACAGAGTCCAGTGTGGAGAGGTAGGGGTGGTGAACAGGGTGGGGAAGGGCACCAGGAAGGACTCCTCTGGCCTGGACCAGGGGCAGGGATGGGAGAGGGCAGGGGGAGGGGCTTGGAAGAGCACTGGCTGGATGATGGCTGAGCTGTAAGGGCAGGCAGGAATGGCAGGTGGGTAGGGTTTGAACGGCCATGAGTGTGTGCTGGGGGGACCTCAGGCAATGGGGAGCCATGGGAGGTATTTGAACACTGGCGGTGTTCAGCCACGTGTGGCTGGCAGCCCCCTGTTGGACACACAGCCCTAGACTTTTGAGCCTGAGTTCTGAGTCCTGACCACATCTAGTTACCTAAAACTTTGTGAGTCACTTAGTCTTGTGGGTTGAATTGTGTCCCCCCCGCCCCCACCCCTGCCAACAATTCCTGTGTTGAAATCCTACCCCTAATAGCTCAAAATGTGACTTATTTGGAAACAGCGTCATTGCAGATGTAAGTACTGGTCATCAGGTCATTAGGGTGGGCCCTAATCCGATATGGCTGGTGTCTTCATAAACGGGAAGTGGGGGACACAAAACAGGTACACAAGGCAATCGCCATTCGAACAAGAAGGCAGATATTAGGGTGATGCTTCTACAAGCCGAGAAACACCGAAGACTGCCAGCAGACCCCCAGGAGCTGGGAGAAAGATGTAGAACGGACTCTCCCTCACAGCCTCAGAAGAGACAAATCTCTGCTACTGCCTTGAGCTCAGACCTCCTGCCTCCAGGACTTTGGGACAGTACATTTCTGTTGTTTGAGCCCCGCAGTCCGTGCTACTCCGCCATGGTGGCCCGAGCAAACCAATACACTTAGTTCAAGCGGGCCTCAGTTTCCCCATCTGCAACATGGGGATAACAGACGCTCGTAATAGCTAACATTTTTGGAGTCCTTACATAATACAGGCGCTCCCTCTAGGCGCTTTCTCAAGCCTCACAATAATCCTATGAGGTTGCTGCTGTTATCGTACCCAGTTTCTTTTCCAGGTGGGAGAAACTGGGTGCAGAGAGGCCACCCAGGTAACTCGCCCAAGGAGCTGCTAAGTCACCGGCCGAGATTCAAAACCGGCCCCTCCCAACTGTGAGTTACCGGCTCCTGGGAGGCCTCGCGGCAGGCCATTCGGGAGGCGTGAGTGAGCTCCGGGCGGCCAGTGCCCAGGATTGCACCCGGCGAGTAGCCTGCGCTCAGTAAACAGTAGCTACCGCCGTGGGTTTCTCTGCAGCGCCTGGAGCCTGGCACGCACGCGGTGTGCAGAGTTGGGACGGACCGCGGTCCCCTCTGTTCTTCGGGGACTTCCCCGAGCCCCGGCAGCCTAGATACTGATGAGTTTACTCGCCCCTCCAAACCTTCCCAGAAGGGACTAAAGCAGGTGCTAGACTTTGCTTCCCGTCTGGTGATTCAGAGAAACAGAAACAGAAACAGAAAGCGGAGACTGGAAAAGTCATCACAACAAGGTGAGGCGGGAGGGTGGGAGGTCCTGGGGCCACACGCTGACCTCTAGCCGACGGTAGGGCCCTACTGTGCGGTCTGGGAACAAGCTCCCGGAGCCTGGGGGTGGGTGAGGGGGGCCTCTGGTCTGTTCTTCAAGACCTGGGGCCTGCTACCAGGGCCCAGCCGGCGAGGGCCTCACTTTCCTCATTTCCTCACGGGGTTCGCCAGTGGCAGCTCAGGGCAGAGCAAAGAATCACACTGTGGGGGGCATCAGGGGCGCTCAGTTCCCCCCATCACAAGACCAGCAAGGTGAGCCCGATGCCCTAAGGCTGCTCCCAGACGTGAGTCTAAGGTTGTCTGATGGAGGAAGGCTTCTCAGGGACGTGAAGAAGACACCAACAGGTTTCTCCGTGCCCTAGTCATGCAGAGGCGGAGGGGGGAATCTTCCACGGCTGGGGTCACAGGTCCCAGATGTGGCACCTGGACGAGGTGCCGGGAAGCGTGTGTGCGGATGGCGGGCGGCTGTCCGCAGGTTCCCCTCCCCCCTCCCCCCTCCCCCCACCTGGCTGGCACGCCGCCCTCCACTCACCTCCAGCCTGGCCACGGCAAATGGCGTGGCCTCCTGCATGTGCCAAGGTGTGATCCCACTGATCAGGGTCCTGTAATCAGTGATCTCCCCTTCCGGCCGGATGAACTTGTCGTAGAGCACGGTGCCGTGGAGGTCCACGAGGCTGCAACGAGCCAGGCCGCTCTCCCCTCGGGGCCCCAGCCCCACCATCTCACAGTCAATGGCCACCACCTCGGTGCCGCTCTCCATGTGTCACCAGGACCCGCAGACGCGCTGGACAGGGGAGGCGGGAGGGGCATCACTCGAGGGCCGACCGAGGCCTCGGGGGTCCTCGGCCACCACCCAGCCAGCCTGTCCCCTCTGCCCTGTCTGTCATGAACGCCATCTGGCAACAGGGGAAGCTGGCCCCTTGCCACCCCGCCCGGCTTCCTCAGCCCGGCGGTCCCAGGGCCTCTGGTCTGGCCCAGCAGCCTTGGGACCGCCAGGCCCCCTCCCACCCGCTCCCCTGGCCGCGGCCCTGCGGAAGCGCCTTGGCCTCGCCGTCCCAGCCCCCGCTCACCTGCCCACCTCTGGTGCCTTCGGCTCACGTCTGCCTCTCTGGTGCCACTTCTCAGCTACTGCACTTGCTCTTAGCTGTGACTCATCTCTGACTTCAAGCCGGGAATCCTGACTCTGTTTCAGTTTCTGGTTTGTTATCAGGCGAAGTCAGGGGTGGGAGGCCGGGGCAGGGCGGGGCAGGGCTGCTCCTTATCCTCGGGCTGCTGGCAGGTGGGGGGCCCAAGGGCCTGAGTCATCACGGACAAAGCTGGCAGGTTCCATGTCCCCATGTCTCGCCTTCCCCCCCTCCCCCCCACCACACACTTAAGTGCTCAAAAGAGCCCTCCCCTCCTCAGATGATGCCGCTGACGTGGATGCAGCAGATTGCCACATTTTTCTTTCCTTTCTCACCCTCCGCCTGCCTGTAGAATAAACATCCCCAGGATGGGAGCCCAAGGAATGTCCCACAGCTTCCGGGGCTATTACCAATCTGACACTCTGTGAGGTCTCCCATGGGGGCAGGGGGAGCTGGCTTGTGGGACATTGAGGCTATTCACCGGAAGGGCATGGAAGGTTGCGGTGTGAGTAGGGCTAGCCTCACCCTCCGACCCGGGGAAGCCAAGCAGGCAAGGAGGGAGCCCCTAGACGCTCCAGTGCTTTGGGGGTGCCTCAGAAACGACCATCTGCCTGCCCTCAACGGGCTCTGCCTCCAGCTGGGTTGACACTATTTGAGGACAAGGAAAAGAAAGCCTGGAAGGGGCCCCCAGCAGCCCAGCCATGCTTCCTAGGGCTAGACCCACTCCCAGGCTCCTGACCTCTTACAACAGTGCCTGCCACGTAGAGCGTTCAGTATTTATTGACTAGATGAATGAGTTACAGCTGGGACAAAAACAGAAGCCAGTTTCAGTGAGGAAGTCGTCACCATATTCTGCGGTGAGATTCTTGCCCCTTGGAGCTCTGCCTCCAAGTTATCTATCCCTTTGTTCCTTCTCCCTTGGCCTCCCACTGAGGCCTTTTCTGGCCTCTATTTAAAAACTGTACCTCGATGGGGCGCCTGGGTGGCGCAGTCGGTTAAGCGTCCGACTTCAGCCAGGTCACGATCTCGCGGCCCGTGAGTTCGAGCCCCGCGTCGGGCTCTGGGCTGATGGCTCAGAGCCTGGAGCCTGTTTCCGGTTCTGTGTCTCCCTCTCTCTCTCTGCCCCTCCCCCGTTCATGCTGTGTCTCTCTCTGTCCCAAAAATAAATAAACGTTGAAAAAAAAAATTTTTTTTAAAAACTGTACCTCGAGGCACCTGGGTGGCTCAGTTGGTTAAGCATCCAACTTCGGCTCAGGTCATGGATCTCAAGGATCATGGGTTCGGGTTCGAGCCCCGTGTCTGGCTCTGTGCTGACAGCTCAGAACCTGGAGCCTGCTTCACATTCTGTGTCTCCCTCTCTGCCCCTCCCCCACTTCCGCTCTGTCTCTTTCTCTCTCTCAAAAATAAATAAACGTTAAAAATGTTTTAAAAAAACGGGGGGCGCCTGGGTGGCTCAGTTGGTTAAGTGGCCGACTTCAGCTCAGGTCATGATGTCACGGTTCATGAGTTCGAGCCTTGCATCAGGCTCTGTGCTGACAGCTTGGAGCCTGGAGCCTGCTTCGGATTCTGTGTCTCTCTCTCTCTGTCTGTCCCCGCCCCTCCAACCCCCGCTCACACTCTGTCTCTCTCTCAAAAATAAAGATTTAAAAAAATTTAAAAACTGCACTTCAAAAAATTAAAAATAGAACTACCCTACCACCCAGCAATGACACCACTAGGAATTCATCCACAAGATACAGGAGTGCTGATGCACAGGGGCAGAGGTACCCCAATGTTTATAGCAGCATTTTCAACAATAGCCAAATTACGGTAAGAGCCCAAATGTCCATCAACTGATGAATGGATAAAGATGTGGTTTATAGGGGCGCCTGGGTGGCTCAGTTGGTTAAGCGTCCGACTTCAGCTCAGGTCATGATCTCACAGTCCGTGAGTTCGAGCCCTGCGTCGGGCTATGTGCTGACAGCTCAGAGCCTGGAGCCTGCTTCAGACTCTGTGTCTTCCTTTCTCTCTGCCCCTCCCCTGCTCATGCTCTGTCTCTTTCTATCTCAAAAATAAATAAAACATTAAAAAGAAAAAAAAGATGTGGTTTATATATACAATGGAATACTACTTGCCAATGAAAAAGAATGAAATCCCGCCATTTGCAACAATGTGGATAGAACTTGAAGGTATTCTGCTAAGTGAAATAAGTCAGTCAGAGAAAGACAGATACCATGTTTTTAGTCATATGTGGATCTTGAGAAACTCAACAGAAGACCATGGGGGAGGGGAAGGTGAAAAATAGTTTCAAACAGAGAGGGAGGGAGGCAAACCATAAGAGACTGCTTAATACAGAGAACAAACTGAGGGTTGATGGGGCGTGGGAGAGGGGAAAATGGGTGGTGGGCACTGAGGAGAGCGCTTGTTGGGACGAGCACTGGGTGTTGCATGTAAGTGATGAACCACGGGAATCTACCCCCAAACCCAAAAGCACGCTGTATACACTGTATGTTAGCCAATTTGACAATAAATTATGTTTTAAAAAAACCACAACTGTACCTCCAATCCCTTCTGGGTTTCCTCTGTAGGAATAGTTAACATCATCTGAAATCCCATGTACTTTACTTGCTCCTCTCCTCCTCCCCCTCTGCTTGTTTTGCTGCAGGGCCCCCGGCACCTGCACCGAGAGAACCCCCCGGATCTGTGTTGCATTTTTTCCCAAGGCCTTGGGCACGCTGAGGTCAGACAGGGGCCCTCTGACAGCCTAGGGGAGAAGCCCCTGGCCCCAGCCAGGGGGATGGGTGGGGGGAAGAGCTTGGAAGGGAGGCTTCCCGGGTTTAACTGGTGTCACCCGTTGGCCAGACCAAGGCTGCAGCCCTCAGGTCAAGTGACAGCAGGAAAGTCCCTCAAGGCAAACCTCTCAACCTTACAAGACACACATCCTGCCTCAGTCGACCCACCTGTGAACGTACAGGGTGGAGAGGCTGCCACTGGGTGGCACCAAGCGCGGGCTGCAGGCTGAGAGTGGATGATTCCTAACAGCGGGTAGGACACCGCTCCCTACAGGCACCCTGACCTTTTGTTTCAGCGGGCGTGTGCTCAAAAATGTGCCTGTGTGGACTTGTAAGGTGTATGTGGCAGGTAGGACCAGCTCAGTCAAATGGAAGCAACTTGGTGCGGTTCAACTTAATACATGTAAAACTGCGAATGGAACACGGTTTTCAAAAGAAACACAGGGCGCCTCGGTGGCTCAGTTGGTTGAGCGTCCAACTCTTGGTTTCGGCTCAGGTCATGATCCCGGGGTCATGGGATGGAGCCCCGAGTCGGGCTCCGTGCTGAGCATAGAGTCTGCTTGAGATTCTTTCTCTCTCTCTGCCCCTGCCCTGCTCGCACACGCGTGCTCTAAAAATAAAATAGTAAGATAATATAAAATAAAATAAATAAAATTAAATTAGGGGCACCTGGGTGGCTCAGTCGGTTAAGCGGCCGACTTCGGCTCAGGTCACGATCTCGCGGTCCGTGAGTTCGAGCCCTGCGTCGGGCTCTGTGCTGACAGCTCAGAGCCTGGAGCCTGTTTCAGATTCTGTGTCTCCCTCTCTCTCTGACCCTCCCCCGTTCATGCTCTGTCTCTCTCTGTCTCAAAAATAAGAATAAAAAAACGTTAAAAAAATTAAAAAAAAATTAAATTAAATACACTACACTACAATACAATACAATACAATAATAGGAGCACCTGGGTGGCTCAGTCTGTTGAGCATCTGACTTTGGCTCAGGCCATGATCTCATGGTTTGAGTTCAAGCCCCTCGTCGGGCTCTGTGCTGACAGTTCAGAGCCTGGAACTTGCTTCCGAATCTGCAACTCCCTCTCTCTCTGCCCCTCTACCACTCACACTCTGTCTCTGTGTCTTAAAAAAAAGAAATAAATGATGGGGCGCCTGTGTGGCTCAGTCGGTTAAGCATCTGACTTTGGCCCAGGTCATGATCTCATAGTTTGTGAGTTTGAACCCCATGTCAGGCTCTGTGCTGACAGCTCAGAGCCTGGAGCCTGCTTCGGATGCTGTGTCTCCCTCTCTCTCTCTGCCCCTCCCAAGCTCATGCTCACACTCTGTCACTGTCAAAAATAAATAACCTTAAAAAAAAAAAAAAAGACACAAAAAGTGAAAAAAACTCCTATATGTCAACAGATACCCAAAAAGATGTTCAAGATCTCTAGTTATTAGGGAAACGCAAGTTGAAACCAGAATGAGATTATCACCCCACACCCGCTAGGATACCTACCAAAAAAGATAAAGGAGTAAAACCAAAAAACCAAAACAAAACCCAAAAAACCCAGAAAATAACAAGTGTTGGTGAGGATGTGAAGAAATTAGAAAGCTTGTGCATTGGTGGTGGGAATGTAAAATGGTACAGCCTCCATGGAAAATAGTATGGCCGTTCCTCAAAATATTAGATACAGAACTATGATACGATCCAGCAATCTTACTTCTAGGTATACACCCCGAAGCACTGAAAGCAGATTCCAAAGAGACATTGCACACCTGTGTTCACAGCAATGTTACAACTAAGCAGGGGAAGAAAGCCAAGTATTCACTGAGGGGTGACTGGATAACCAAAATGTGGTACATGCACCCAAATGATTATTCAGCCTTAAAGAAAGGAAGGAGATCCTCCTGCATACTAAACATGAATGAACTTGGAGGACCTTACACTAAGTGAAATAAGCTAATCACAAAGACAAATACTGGACGATTCTACTTCGATGAGGCATCTAGTAAACCTCATAGCAACAGGGGTGCCTGGGTCACCCAGTCGGTTGAGTGTCGACTTCGGCTCAGGTCATGATCTTGTGGCTCGTGGGTTCGAGCCCCGCGTCGGGCTCTGTGCTGACAGTTCAGAGCCTGGAGCCTGCTTCAGATTCTCTCTCTCTCTCTCTCTCTCTCTCTCAAAAATAAACATTAAAATAAATTTTTTTTAGTAAAAAAAAAAAAATCATAGAAACAGAAGGCAGAATGGCAATTGCCAGGGGCGGGGGGGAGGAGGGAATGGGGAGTTAAGTGTGAAATGAGCAGTTTCAGTTTTGCAAGATGAAAAAGCTCTGGAGATTGTACAACGATGTAAATATACGTAACACCACTGAGCTGTGCACCTAGAAATGGTGAAGACGGTAAATTTTATGTTCTGTGTATTTAATCACAATCAAAACCAAAAATTGTCTTAAAAAAGTGAGTACACAGCTTCAGCAGAAGCAAATTAAATAAACTTTATGCTCTACAATAGGGCAGTGATAAAATTTTAAAAAATAGGGGCGCCTGGGGGCTCAGTCGGTGAAGCGTCCAACTCTTGGTTTTGGCTCAGATTATCACCTCACAGTTCATGAGATCAAGCCCCACGTCGGGATCTGCACTGACAGCGCGGAACCTGCTTGGCTGCTTGAATTCTCCCTCTCTCCCTCTCTGCCTCCCCAGCTCATGCTCTCTCTCTCTCTCTCTCTCTCTCAAAATAAATAAGCTCAACAAAGTATTTGAAAGACATAAATTCTGTAGCTTTAGAATGTTCTTGCCACATCCCAAAGCATCATCTGGAAAGCCCCCACCTCAAATGCCAAAGCGCCCAGCAAGACTCAGTGCTCCCACACCTCCCGGTCTCTCCGCCAAGCCACCCTCCCACCCCAGTCGGAGAATTCAGAAAGGGCCACTTCATCCACGTTTCTCGTTGAGTTTTATTCCAGAACAATTGGTTTTACAACAAAGCTGATTTTAAAGCCAGTACATTTCCCTGCTGGTAACAGCTCCATCTTTCTTCAACCCACAGCCCCAAGAATCGAAGCTACGCCCCAGCTGGGAGTCTGGCACCAGCTACAGACTTTTAAGGACTCCAGAACAAAGCCCTGGAGCCAGGCCAGCAGAGGTCAGCGCCTCAGCCAGCTCCCCACTCTGCAGACGGCGAGGGAGCTGGCGACAGACAAGTTCAAAGTAGTGTGGTTTCAGCAGCGTCTCTCAGCTCCTGGCCCTGCTGCTTGGCCCAGACGGACACAGAAACCATCGTCAGCTTCCTGCACACAGAGGGACGCGGAGTAGACACAGGTCACTCGGCCGCAGGGAGAACCCAGCACCTCTAGGTTGTGTCCACGGCTGGCCCGGTGCCCCACCTGCTGGAACAGCTAAGCAAGGAAGGACAGTCCCCGTCTGGGCCGAAGCCACTCAAGCCAAGGCGCGTGTTCAGGTGTGACCCAGAAGAGGCTGACAGTGACCCTTGAAGAAAAAATAGCTGCTCCCACCGACCTCGGCTTGCCAAGTGCCAGGCACTGCGCTAAGCACTTAGCGTCCCCCCGTGACAGTCCTGTGAGGTAGGTTATATCATTATCCCCATTTTACAGACAAGGAAACGGGCTCAAGAGTGAGGTCACAGACTTGAGGTCTCAAAGCTATTAAGTGGCAAGCCAAGATGGGGCTCAACGGTCTGTGTGGACCCGAGCTCTTGGTTGAACCTCAATACCCCCAAACTGCCCCTTAGGAAACAAGGAAAGAAGGGTAGGAGATGAAAACCTGACAGAGAGCAGTTCTAGAAATTTGGAGAAAACCCAATAACCACAAGGACTGTGGATCAAAGTGCCTGAGGGGACCCCAGCCCGGGTGCGGGCGCACTGCACGGCCGCCACTGCCCGGCCCTATCCCCGGGGGACACCCACTCTGCTCCCCTGCACACCGCTGGCCTTGCTCTCGATAAATAAGGTCCCTTGGGTGCGGTTCTGCACAGGGGTCCCGGGATTCAAGCTGCTGTCTTGTTCCTCAGGCTTGTGCTTAAGGGAGCCTCGTGCTGGATGGGCAGGAGAAATGCCTGATTTGGGTCAAAATTAGTATGCCACACTCCCCACCCAAAGCCTGTCGGCTTTCGTCCTCCCACCAATGCCTGGTGACTTCTGGTGCCAACACCCCATGAGCCTGAGAGCCCTGCCATGCCATCGTAGCCTCGCGCTGGGTTTCCACTACGGCTACAGCCAGAGTTCCAGTTCCGAGAGAAAGCGAAGGAGGGCCCCGTAGAGTGGCCTTCACTCTACAGATTCAGGGCATACTCCTTCTGAACCTGACGTGCCTGTGGAGGACGGGGCAGAGGACAACAAGAGGGCTTTACCAAGTCACTGAGCTGAACTAACACCCCAAGGAGGAGACATCATCCCTATAGACAGCGCAGCCTGGGGGCGGGGAAGGCCAGTGACAGCCAGGACCGTCTGTGGCACAGTCCCTCCTCGGGCTCAGTCCTCACAGCTTGCCCACCTGACGTTTTCACGGTGTCTATGATGAAGCACCATTAGCGACCACAGGGGTGGGGACAAAGTGCCCGCAGTAGCCCTGGGGAGGGGAGGGCCGCGCCGTGGGCAGAGGGAGCCAGGAGGACCGGTGGTCCCAACCCCCGGGTGCCGGCAGCGGGCTAGCGGCACCCTGTCCTGCCCAGGACGCGGTGCCCGGGGCTTGCCTGGCCCCCACGCACCACTCGCCGCCCTCGGAGGCCGCCCGGGAGCCTCCCTGGCCTCACTCGCCTCTGTCCTGTGCGTCCCCCGCTCCTCCGCTGGGGCCCTGGGCCAGGTCCTCCGGCCAGTACCGGTCCTCCATGTACTGCTCCGTGTCTGTGCCGCTGTCGGGCTCCCGGTCCTCTGGGCAGGTGGGGAGGCTGCTGGCCTCCTGCTGCTCCCACTGCACCTCGACCAGCCGGTAGAGCTCCATGGCCGTCATGGCGTCTTCCACCGACGAGTGGCCGTGCCGGCCAGCCTGCGGACGACAGTCCCCGTCACTGCCCGCGGGCCCCGAACGCGTACTCTCCGAGCGGCTGCGCGCAGCTCGGGACCGGGCGGAGGGCGAGGGTGCCGCTCAGACAGAAAAGCTCAGCCATCGCTCGGGCCCCATGCCACCCCGCTCCACTGAGCCCACGTCCTCAGATCTACACCCGCTAAAGACCTCCGACTTCAAAGGCCTGGAGGGCAGTGGGAGCCAGGGTCACTGGCTACCCCCGAGGAAGGCTCCATCCAGCTCTCCAGCTGCACGATGGGAGCTCTACATGCAACATGCATGGGGACGGAGTGGAGGTGGGCAGGGGGCGGATCTGGAAGACAGCAGCCCGCAAGAGCGTGCACACTGGGGAAGGACGGGGGAAGAGAGCACCCCGGGGCTGCCTGCAGACGCGACAGCCCGCGCTTTACCCGTGTGCCCTGGACGGGGGAGGAAGCGGGACCGGAGCCTGGAGGCACAGCCCCGGCTGGGGCCCCCAATCACTGCAGCCACCGGCCACCTGCTCCCGTGCCACGTACCTGGATCTTCTTGTGCAGCAGCTGCAGGGCCAAGTCCTTCAGAGAGACCCGGGTGCGCGTATGGAGGCCAGGCCGCTGGAGCAGGTTGGGCACGTAGGTGGTGTCCCGGGTCTGGCTCCGAGGGTGGACGTACTTGAGGGCCTGGAAGTCGTTGTGTAGCGCGTGCCCCACCACCACCTTGCCCTTCAGGAGCTTGAGGATCTGGGAGCGGAGAAGGGAGGTGGGAAGTCCCCACGGTCACGCTGCCAGCCTCACCGCTGGTGCCCAGATCCCGCCGAGGGGTGGCAGCATGGGGGGCGGGGGAGCCACGAGCTCCAGTCAGCCAAGCTGCCTCCACTTTGAACCCAGGCCCTCCCAGTCACTACGACCCAGGGCCTACTTCTGCTCTGTCCCCGGTACAGGTGCTCTCCCCACGAGTGGTTTGGAGCATGAAGGGAAGGCACACGTGAGGTCCATCTTCTAGCTCCTCAGTACGAGCAACCCCTTCCTGCTGGCACAGGATTCTTTGCAGAAGGAAGCCACAGTGTAGGCAAGTTAAGTAACTTCCCCGAAGTCTTTTGTTTCCACCGGCTAAGCGGCGGCTCAAACCCAGGGCTGCCCTTCGCTGGCCATCAGCCATCACACAAGCCCCCACCTCTGCCCTCACCTCTTTCTGGGCCACCTGGAAGGGGATGGCTGTGCGCATGTGCTGTCGAGTGATGCCACTCCAGCGAGTACGGTAGTCCACGATGGGCATCTCCGGCCGGATGTACTTATCGTAGAGGACGTCGCCGTGGTAACTCACCACAGAGCAGCGGGCCAGCTCACTCACCCGCCCGCGGGGCCCCGTGCCCACCATCTCGCAGTCGATAGCCACGCACTTGCTGGGCCAGGGCGCTGTGGATTCCCTGGGCGCGGGCTTTCGGCTGCACGAGGCACCTCCAGATTCATTCCTTGGACGCTGCATTCTGCTGCTGGTGGCTTCGGAGCCCGGCAGTGCCTCCGGCCGTGCGGGCAGCGGGGAGGATCCCGGCCCTGCGGGCGTGCTCAGCAGCCCCTGCACCTGCAGCAAGGCCTTCCGGGCCATGAATCGCTGGTGCTGTCGGCTCCTCGTCTTGTGCTTTCTCCGAAGCACATCCTTGGCGTTCAGGCCAGCCAGGGAAGGGCACAGGCGCTGGGCAGACTCAGGGCCTTCCCGGGGTACCATCCCAATAAGCTCACCGCCGGGGTCCAGCGAGGCCCAGGAGGCAACGTGCCAGCGGGGCAGCGCTCTGCAGAAAGAACACAAGGGGCAGAGGGGCTGGGTGAGAAGTGTGCCCCTCTGCCGGGCTGCCCTACAGCCCTGTGCTGTCTCAGGCTCCCAGGCCAAGTCGAAGACCTTTACGAATAAGCAATGCACTCAGGTCAACCCCACAGGCAGATCACGGTTCTGAGTACTTTACAGGGAATCACTAAATATTCCCAACCCGAACAAGTATTATTACCCTCGTAATCACAGGCAAGAGAACTGAAGCAGAGAGACTAAGTAACCTGCTCAATTAATAAGAGACAAGAACTGATATGGACCCAGAGTCCAAGGTCTCAACTTCCAAGCCATAGCTTACCTCCAGTAAGCATTGGCATCAAAAATTTGTAGAAAGCTAGGAGCGCCCTGGTGGCTCAGTTGGTTCAGCATCTGACTTCAGCTCAGGTCATGATCTCAAGGTTTGCGAGCCGAGCCCTGCATCGGGCTCTGCACCGACAGCTCAGAGCCTGGAGCCTGCCCCCGATTCTGTCTCTCCCTCTCTCTCTTTACCCCTCCTCCACCATTCATGCTCTGTCTTAAAAACAAACTTAAAAATTGTTAAGAAAGGTATACTTTTGAGAAAAATAACGGTTCCAAAAATAGTGTGTATGTATATGTGTGTGTGTGTGTGTGTGTGTGTGTATATATATGCATGTGTGTGTATATATAATCCCAGTTGTTTGTTTTGGTTTTTTTTTTTTACTGTTTATTTATTTTGAGAGAAAGAGAGCATGAGCAGGAGAGGGACAGAGAGAAAGGGAGACAGATAATCCCAAGCAGGTTCTGTGCTGTCAGCACAAAGCCATTCAACACAGGGCTCAAAACCACAAACTGTGAGATCATGACCTGAACCGAAATCAAAAGTTGGATGCTTAACCGACTGAGCCACCCAAGTGCCCCCAAAATACGGTAATTTATTAAATGACTTTCTACTTCACAAATCACAAGAGCACGCGCAAACATTTTTCAACAGCTGGGCACGTGGTGAGGTCACCATAGGCTGTGGGCAGCAGCGTGATGGTAAACCTGCTCAGCTTACAAAGCAGAAACGGAAGAGGCCCTGAGCAGCAGTGTCTGCAGGTCTCCGGGGCCCCAAGCTCTCCATCACTGAACACCAGAAAGGGCTGCAGTTCACAGGGAGCTGCAAATCCCATGCAACAAGGCCAGCAGCCGCCCAAGAGCGGGGGACCTAGCTCAGAGAGCTTCACCTCACCCGCTAAGTCAGCTGGTACATTGTTAACAGACCAGAAAACCAGGACTTTCAAGCAGGCAGAGCAGGATTTAACTCAGCTCCGGACGGAGCTCTGCTGAGCTTCAGGCGGCTTGCATGCGAAATGGCCCTACCACCTTTCCTGTTGAAGACACGACACACGTGTGCTGTGATCTGCATACACCGTATACAGTAGGGGCTCAATAACTGCCTGCTTCCTTTCCCCCAGAGAGGTTTTTCTTGTACGTTTATTTATTTATTTATTTATTCAGAGAGCGTGCGCGCACACGAGAGGGAGAGGGGCAGAGAGACAGGGAGAGAGAATCCCAAGCAGGCCCCGCACTGTCAGCACAGAGCCCGACGCCTGAACTCAAGAAACGTGAGATCATGACCTGAGCGAAAATCGAGCGTCAGATGCTTAACCGACTGAGCTACCCAGGTACCTCTCCCCCAGAGAGGTTAAGACTCTTCTCCTGGTTGGTAATGAACTCTTCCAAGGTCAAAGCTGCCTCAGCCTGGACTCACTGCCCTTCCCCAGCCACAGGCCTTCCTCTTGCCTCCCGTCCCCCTCACATACGTCCCCTGTCCTGTCTACATCTTTCAGGAAGTCCTGCTGGAGCAGCCCTTCATTCCACTGGGCTGCCTGAGGCTCCCTGGGGTCCCAACCGGGCTCCGAGAAGTTTCATCTCACTGCAGAGACAGGGACAAAGCACCGGGTGTGTGCAGGGCTGGGTCAGAAGTGCCAGGGAAGCAGAACATGCTGAGGATGATTCTGGAAGACTTGCCAGAAGAGATTAAATCTAAGCGAAGGAAAAACAGTAACCCTCGAGGTGACAGGGAGACAAATTAGTGGCCATGTTTGGTGCAAAGGCCTGAAAGGAAAGGAGCCCAGGGCTGGGGAAGGAAGAGGGGCCCGTGAGCAGACGATGCCGCTGGTGGGTAAATCACAGCTGGGGGAACTGTCCCTCCCCCCTTTCTACTACTCAACCTTCTGTCCCCACTCTGAGAAGACTATCGTACACTTAGGTGGCCCTACCCTAAGCTGGTGTCCCCAGGCTGATCTCTGCTGATCGACTGAGGGAGTCCCAGAGCACCCAGGGAAGTCACTGAAATACTGCACGGTAGCCCTAAGCCCAGACATTTATAGTCTAGCTGGGGAGCAGAGAAAGTCACCCCTCTACTCCTAACAGCACAACCAGAGAAGGGTCCGCTACACTCTCAGGCAGTGGTTACATACGGTCCAGCTCCAAGTGCTTGAAAGGCAGGCACAGAGCCTTGTGTGTCTCCGCCCCTTCCCCATCAGCCAGCCCAGGCCCCAGCATATAGCGGGTCCTCTGGAGAAGCGCGTGAAGGGAGCTGGAGGTGACTGGGAACTCAGGGTGTGGCAAGGAGACAGGCAGCCAGACACCCACCAGGGTGGGCTCAGGGATGGGAGAGGTGAACTAAGGACAGGCTGGCCTGGCCAAGGTGACTCACCGGGCCAAGTACTGGACAGTCAGAAGCGCTGGGTTAGTGCAGCCTGGCAGTGGAAGCACATTTTGAAGAGTTTCAGGAAAGTCTGCCAGGAGTACAGAAAGGGGAGGGCGTCCAGAGAAAATGCAGACACGAAGTCCAGGAGGCAGAGTACAGCCACTGTGAGAGGGCAAGGAGGCGGTGCAGCAAGTGAAAAGGAGGTAGGGGGTGAGGAGACGGTGCAGGGCGAGAGAGAACTGTGTCTGGAAGGTGCTGAAAGCATGGGCTCCGTCCAGGGATTGATGCGGGAACAGGAGCACGACTCTGCCTTATAGGAGGAGCTCTGGAGAAGAGTCTGAACAGGAGCAGAGATTTAAGAGGCGTGGGGAGGAGTGCTACTCCGCGACGCCGGGCCAGGGCGAGGCACGGTGCCCCATCCTGACTCATCGTCCCTCTGGCTTGCTCATCTACTCCCCAAGAAGCCTTCTCCCTTTTAGACGTGCACTTAGCCATAATCTGCTTCTTCATCTCGACAAGTCACATAGGAGAGCCGACAAACACAGAACCTCAATTTGCCTCAGCCCGGCAATGGGGAGAACCGGACCTAGGAGGACAAACTCTGATGCTGCTAGAAACTGACCTCTGTCGGGGGGAGGAGGACCCTTTCCCTTCTGAAAGGGCTCAGGGCCCTCTGCAGGTCAGGAGTGGCTTCCCTGACCCTTCTGGCAAGATGGTTTCAAAGAAACCAGAAATTTAAGTTGCCTGAGAAAAAGTGGCCTCGTGCTTCAAGAGGTGGAGGCAGCCCTCTTCCATATGCCGGGACCTTGCTGACCTGTCGGAGACAACGATTAATTATCTAGGACTTGCCTCCCCTATTCTGGGCCCCCGTCGGGAGCTCAGCCAGGCTGGAGACAAGTTTTGCTCAAATAACACAATTGTTTCAGTAAAGACAAGGTCCAATCCCCCTCCAGTCTGGAACCAGCTCTTCGGGGCTCGGCAGCCACAGGGCCTTCTTGTTGCAGGGGTTAGGGGAGCCTTGTGGCCTAAGGGAAGGACCCCAGCACCCCAGCAGCAGAGGCCTCGGAGCCAAGGCCTCAAAGGAACCACGAAGTCCCAATCGCCGAGGGGCTACCAACCTGCTGGCAGATCAGGAAGACAGGGCGGGTGCAGGCCCACTTAGCGCTCGGGCATTAAAAGCTAGACGACCTGGACCGAGTCACCATCCCCTCGCCACAAAAGGAGAGTTTATTAAAACCGAGGGTTGAACCAGGCTTGGGGCTTCCCCAAAAGCAGTTAGAACGTCTGTTTAAAACGCCTATTCCCAGGCCTACCTGCCCCCCCCCCCACTATTCTAACTGCCATTTTGGGGAAGGGCGCCTGAGAATCTGTATTTCACCGAGCGCGCGACCTCACCCCCAAGCCCTGCTACGAATAATCGCCCGAATTTGAGCAAGTGTGGCTCGCTGAGATCCCCGTGGACTCCCAAGTTCTCGGCAGGGAAACGAGAGCCCGAGGGCCCCGTTCGGTCGGCCCCGGCCGCCCGCGATCCCTGAGGATTCCCCCCGTGGGGGAGGCCCGACTTCTGCCAGGGAAGGACTCGGAAGGCGGTGCCAGGGAAGGACTCGGAAGGCAGTCACTCGCTGGCCGCGGCGGCCGGGCCGAGCCTGCCAGGCCCAGTCCCAGCGCCCAGCGCCGCCCCCCACAGGCCCCGGACCCCCGAGCAGGGCGGGGACCGGACACAGGCTGCGCCCGGGGCCAGGCCTCCACGCCCGCCGGGCCGCGAGAGCTGGTCGACCGGGCGCCCCTTGCCGCAGGCCGGGGGCGAACACCGCGCGCGGGGCGCTGCGGCCGGGAACACGCCGCGCCAGCCCGCCCCAGCCCGCCGCGCCAGCCCGCCCCAGCCCGCCGCCCCCGACAGGGTCCCGAGATCACCTGAAGTGCGGCGTCTGTCCTCCCGCCCGCACGTGGTGCTCAGACAGCCTGCAGCTCCCACATGCCCGGGCAAGCCCCGCTCCGGCTCCCCACCCATTGGCTCGCCGAACGGCCGCGCCCGCCTAACCCTTCTTCTGATTGGCCGGGAGCCTGGCTCGCGGCGGATAGGCGCAGAGCGGCAGAGGGGGCGGGGATTCCTAAAGGGGTGTGGTTTGGGTCCGGAGCCGGCCAGACTGGCGACAAATTTTAAACGAACCGGAGGAGACCGTGACCTCTTCTTTCCGGGGTCGCATTCCTCGGATCTGTGTCCCCCCAGCCCCGATCCACCCCGCTCCCTGGGTCGGGATGTGGCCTCCTACGAGCTCTGTACCCCCAAAGGCCGAATGACTTACAGAAGACACACCCACATTTGCAGAATGGGAATAATAGCCCCTACCCCTTAGGGGTCGTAGGGATTCAGTGAAATAATATACGTGAGGGGTACTAAAGAGAGATTTTTAAAGTCAGGTTTGCTCCTTCGGGGCGCTAGTCTTTCATTTATCTCTTTGCAATACTTTATTCATAAGTACGAAGTTCCTGCTATGGCCTCAGCAATGGGATACACAGAATAAGCACAATCCCTAAAACTCCAGTTGCTCGAGGTCTGGCTGGAAAACAGAACGGTTAACAGAGAATTCAGTGCGACCAGAATAATAGCAAGAACAATAACCCTACGACCCAGCAATTGCACTACTTGGCATTTATCCAAGGGATACAGGTGTGCTGTTTCGAAGGGACACATGCACCCCCTTGTTCATAGGAGCATTATCAACAATAGCCAAAGTATGGAAAGAGCCCAAATGTCCATCGATGGACGAATGGATAAAGAAGATGTGGTATATATATACGATGCAGTATTACTCGGCAATCAAAAAGAATGAAATCTTGCCATTTGCAACCACGTGGATGGAACTGGAGGGTATTACGCTAAGTGAAATTAGTCAGTCAGAGGAAGGCAAAAATCATATGACTTCACTCATATGAGGACTTTGAGACAAAACAGATGAACATAAGGGAAGGGAAACAAAAATAATATAAAAACAGGGAGGGGAACAAAACAGAAGAGACTCATAAATATGGAGAACAAACTGAGGGTTACTGGAGGGGTTGTGGGAGGGGGGATGGGCTAAATGGTTAAGGGGCACTAAGGAATCTACTCCTGGAATCATTGTTGCACTATATGCTAACTAATTTGGACGTAAATTTAAAAAAATAAAAAGTAAAACAAGCTAAAAAAAAAGGTGATGGGGATTAAGAAGGGCACTTGTGTTGAGCAGTGGATATTGTTTGTAAGTGCTAAATCACTCAATTGTACACCTGAAACTAATATTATGCTGTATATTAACTAACTGGAATTTAAATAAAAGATTAAAAAAATAAAAAGGATATATACAAAAAATAGCAAGAATAATAATAAACAGTTCACATTTATTATGCAAGCACTACTGTATGCCAGGCAATACATATATAATATGTAGAAGAACCCCATGAAATATGTGCTATTATTATTTCTGTTTTACAGTTAAGGAAAGGGACACTTAAATTATTTTAATGGTTAAAATAATGCGAGCGGGGGAGGGGCAGAGAGCGAGGGAGACACAGAATCTAAAGCAGGCTCCAGGCTTTGATCTGTCAGCACAGAGCCCAATGCGGGGCTCAAACCCACCTACTGTGAGATCATGACCTGAGTCATGAGATCATGACCTGAGTCGATGTCGGAGGCTTAACCGACTGAGTCACCCTGGCGCCCCAAGGAAATTGACACTTTAAAGAAATTAAGAGGAAACAGCTAGGGTCCAAACAAAGACCCTTACCAAAACAGTCCTGACTCCGCCTAGCTCCGTCTTGTAAGCAGTAGTGACGTTGCAAAATACCCAGAAGGCCAGAGGTACATGTGCTCAGGAATCTGCTACTTCTGACCAGAGTAGATTTGAGGGAAGCAGGACACAAGACGAGACCACTAGAGAGGTAAGTCCTTCTACTCAGTCTCCTGAGGGCTTCGGGGAGCTGGGAGTTTAATCCAGAGCTGGTTCATTTGCATTTGGGGAAGCTCTCTCTCTCTCTGGCTGCAGTGTGGAGAGGAATGGATTAGGTCTGGAGAAAGAGGAGTTGGGGTGATTGTGGACATTCAGGTAAGATAATATCCTGGGGGCCAGAGTGGGAGAGAGGATAAAGAGCTTGGGACAGATTCCAGAGCTTCTTAGGCAACAGTGATAGGATAGAGAGTAGAAGGGAAGGGGGTGGAGAGGGGATGTAAGGTCTCCAGACAAGGAGACTTTGTGAAAGCTAACTCTGGAGGCAAGGAGGGTTTTCAGGGACTCAGTATCAGGATATTCAACTCCCATGGGGCTGGACCTGAGCACATGCCTACAGTCCTTGTGGTTCAGCCTTGTGGTTCTCCCGTTGTGTAACCAGCTGTCTCCAGCTTTACAAAGGAAAGTTTCCCCGCACACACTCATTCTGAATCTTGCTCTGTTGCATTACCCTGGGAAATAAAAGTAGTCTCCAGGAGGGATAAACAGTAAGTCAGTTCTACCACAGATGGGTTATTACCGAGGAAGGGGCAAGAAACCCTTCTATAAGTCAGGTGGTTTCTGATTTGCTTCCACTGTGATCTAAGGAGGATTTAATTAATTATGTTGTCAGCTAATAGGTCATTTAAAATATTTTGTTTTGAAGCTAGATAATTATCAGGAATTAAAAGAACCGAGAGACGCTAACAGAACAAACCTCCTTGTACTTCTCTCTACCTCTTATGTGAACAGTGTTCATCAGTGCTTACAAAAGGTCCAAACTCTGTCTCGTTCTTGGAAAAACTAATATTCATCCCTGGACCTATAAACTTACTGGAAAAATAACTGGCTCAATCTACCTCCTTAAGAGACAGATTTTCAACAGCACTTCTAATAAAAATGTACTTTTTTATGTGTAAAGAGGATCTCTCTGGGACGCCTGGGTGGCTCAGTCGGTTGAGTGTCCAACTCTTGACTTCAGCTCAGGTCATGATCCCAGGGTCAGGGGATCAAGCCCCGTGTCTGGCTCTGTGTTGAGCATGCAGCCTGCTTAAGATTCTCTCTCCCTTTGCCCCTCTCCCTGGCTTGCTCTCTCTCTCTCTAAAAAAAAAAGAAAGATGCTCTCTCATGTATAATGGGATGCTATATATTTGTTATTTGATCACATATACTGCAAACCCTTGCAACAATACCTCAATTTAGAAGGAAAAAATTAACACCCAGAACTTTATAGGTCAGAGAACACTTTTTTAGAGTGAACAAGATCAAATTTATATACATAATTTTTTGAAAAATGTATGATTGGCTGATCCAGAAAATATTGCCAAGCCTGAAAATATATTATGCTGCGATTAACTCTGTACCAGCTGCACGGAAATAGAAGCTCAAGAAGGAAAAACAATGTTGCACATAATGTGCAATTTATTAAGGAGAGACATTATTTGGAAGGATTATTGGGGCCAGGGAGAGGTGCGCAGAGAGCTATAGCCATAGGGGAGTGCTCTGACCGCAAGATCTGCTAGGTTGGGCAAAAAAAAAAAAAAAAAGGTTTTCTTTTATAGGGAAGAATAAACAAGGCTAGAGAGAATGGGGATGAGGAGGAGGGCTGAACAGGAGTAATCTAATCTGACATCCAGATGGTAGGTGGGGTAGTAAACTGGCTCTGGCTGGCCGTGGGCCATGGTTGAGGGACCTAGAGGAAGAAGAGAAGCTTAGCCAACGTTCAGTTAATAAGCATTTTGTTGCAGTTGGTCAGTGCCCCGCAGTTCAGCTAACCGCTGATGAGTCCGCGAATGGGAATTTGGAATGTCTGTCACCTCATCACAGGTGAACAAAGGGGGAATCCATGAGTCTTTTTTTTTTTTTTTTTTGAGACAGGCACAGAAAGTAGAGCAGAAGAGGGGCAGAGAAAGAGGGACAATCTCAAGCAGCCCCATGCGAGGCTCGAACTCACAAAACCGAAACCGTGAGATCGTGACCTGAGCCAAAATCAAGAGTCTGACGCTTAACCGATTAAGCCACCCAGCGCCCCTTCATTTCCTTTTAAAATAGATAATGGTGGAATCAGAGTGCAATGATATTTAGACTTCACTGCATTCATGTAAGGACACATTTTTTTTTAATGTTTATTTATTTCTGAGACAGAGACAGAGCATGAGTGGGGGAGGGGCAGAAAGAGAGGGAGACCCAGAATCAGAAGCAGGCTTCAGGCTCTGAGCTGTCAGCACAGAGCCCGACTCGGGGCTCGAACTCACAAACCGTGAGATCATGACCTGAACCGAAGCTGGATGCTCAACCGACTGAGCCACCCAGGCGCCCCCACATTTTTTTTTTAAGATGTCAATATTTACGACACATCCTTTATAACTACTTACACTTATGATTAAAAATATTATGGGGCGCCTGGGTGGCTCAGACTGTTAAGCGTCTGACTTCAGCTCAGGTCACGATCTCGCGGTCCGTGAGTTTGAGCCCCGCGTCGGGCTCTGGGCTGATGGCTCAGAGCCTGGAGCCTGCTTCCGATTCTGTGTCTCCCTCTCTCTCTGCCCCTCCCCCGTTCATGCTCTGTCTCTCTCTGTCTCAAAAATAAATAAAACGTTAAAAAAAAAAAAAGAAAAAAAAAAAGAAAAAAATATTATTCAAGCAGGGGGCGCCTGACTGGCTCAGTCATTAGAGCACGCAACTCTTGATCTCAGCGTGGTGAGTTCAAGCCAAAAACAAACAAAGCAAAACAACAACAAAAAATAATATCAAGCAAAAAAGTTGAAGGTCCCCAGGTATATAATACAGATGGGCCAATACTGGCTTCTTGACTGGGATGGCAGTAACCACAACCCCACCTTTAGGGACCTTGCCCTCTCAATCCTGGAGTGAAAATATCTCCTCCTTCCATGGAGACTGGGGCTTCTATATAGCAGCACCCCTCTGAGCTGGGCTTGGTAGGAAAAAGCCCATAACCCACGCCCTGTCACTATGGACCCCACCCTTTCCTCTTCCTTCCACCTTATGAATCCTGTAGCATTTGAGACATAGGACTTGATCCGCGTTGCACTGACAAATCATTGCCACAGTCAAAGCACTGTTCTGCCTGCTTCGTGTACCTGTTCTGAGGACTATTTGGGATGCTATGAGATTCTCATGCTGCTGGACCAGGTGCAGACTTGAAAGGGGGTAACAATCTGGTCATTGTTTAGAGCAGTGGTTCTCTAAGTGTGGTCCTAGACCAGCAGCCCAGGCATCACCTGGAAATTGGTTGGACCTACTGAGGCAGAATTCCATAGAACTGGAGCCCAGAAATCTGCTTTAATGAGCTGATTAACAGCTTTTGGGTTCATGTTCAAGTTTAAGAGTCCTTATTTGGAGGGTATGAAGCTGACAAAACCCTGGGAACCAGATGCAAATAATGTACTCATTTTGTTCAAGCAGATTCCCTCTGTATAGCACTCTTGATCCAATAGTGACTTTGGACCTACCTGGACATAGCCTGTCACCATGACACTTAGGGTACCCTTATACCTTCCCTCACCTTCTGAGAACTTCCAGGATTCTTTTTAAAAGTTTTTTTGGGGGCGCCTGGGTGGCGCAGTCGGTTAAGTGTCCGACTTCAGCCAGGTCACGATCTCGCGGTCCGTGAGTTCGAGCCCCGCGTCGGGCTCTGGGCTGATGGCTCGGAGCCTGGAGCCTGTTTCCGATTCTGTGTCTCCCTCTCTCTCTGCCCCTCCCCCGTTCATGCTCTGTCTCTCTCTGTCCCAAAAATAAATAAAAAACGTTGAAAAAAAAAATTTAAAAGTTTTTTTTAATGTTTATTTATGTTTGACAGAGAGAGAGAGAGAGAGAGAGACAGAGACAGAGCATGAGCAGGGGAGGGGCAGAGAGAGAGGGAGACACAGAATCCCAAGCAGGCCCCAGGCTCTGAGCTGTCAGCACAGAGCCCGACGCGGGGCTGGAACTCACAGACCGTGAGATCATGACCTGAGCTGAAGAGACGCTCAACCGACTGAGCCACCCAGGTGCCCCCAAGAACTTCCAGGATTCTTAAACGCAGGTCAAGTCTCACATGACTGATTTTTTTTTTTTCTATAGAAAATGGAGGGGGATATGGTCCAGGGGAATTGTATTCTCCACCATTATTGTTTCTAGTCTAGACTAGTAATTTCCTTCACATGTGAAATTAAAACCCTTACATCTGTGGCCCTCAGGCTCAGCTAAATATTGGAATCACCTGCAGAGCTTTAAGAACTACTGATGCTTGGTCACACTGCAAGATGCTGATTTAAGTAGTCCAGAGAGAGGCCTGAACATGCAGATATTTTTTAATGTTCATTTCCTTATTTTGAGAGAGAGTGCGCAGACACGAGCAGGGGTGTTTGGGCAGAGAGAGAGGAGAGAGAAGCCAAAGCAGGCTCCCGCGACGGGGGACCCCGATGCAGGGCCTGACCCCAGGACCGCGAGATCATGACCTGAGCCAAAATCAAGAGTCGGTCACCCAAATGGCTGAGCCACCCAGACACCCCTGAACACGCAGATTTTTAAAGCTCCTCAGGGGATTCCAGAGGATCACCGCTAAAGCGCAGCTACCTAGAGAACCCAGCAGAGGGCGCTGTGTCCCTGCTCATCCAGGGAACCTGATGTGCGTGCTGGAAAGCTGGCTGCTGGTTGCACAAACAGGGTACATGCAGTTAAGGAGAAGGGACCAGACGCCCTGACCCTTGGATCACCAACCCTTTTGTGTTCTGAAACACCTATAAAGCTACATTAAGAAGTAGTAAGCTATCTGTTTTTCTGAATGACCCGGAGATAAGTCACACACCCTCTCTAAGCCTTGGTTTCTGCATTTTCTTTTTTATTTTTTTATTTTTTAACGTTTATTTATTTTTGAGATAGAGAGAGACAGAGCAGGAACGGGGGAGGGTCAGAGAGAGAGGGAGACACAGAATCTGAAACAGGCTCCAGGCTCTGAGCGGTCAGCACAGAGCCTGACGTGGAGCTTGAACTCACGGACTGCGAGATCATGACCTGAGCCGAAGTCGGCCGCTTAACCGACTGAGCCACACAGGCGCCCCGGTTTCTACATTTTTAAAACAGGGTGGTGGCAGGGAGGAAGGGGGGGATCTATGGCTTATATTCATTCTTTCATTATATATTGAGCCTCCTGAAATGGACAAGGTAGTGATCTGGGGAGGGAAGAGATAAACATCCGAATGGGATAAAACTTCTACCTGATGGGGGCGGCTGTATTCCAGAGATGGCTGTTCTCATTTGTTCCTACTTCGGGGAAGGGGGATGGTCGGTCGGTCGGTACCCCAGGTCAGGGAAGAGGCAAACCATGAAAGAGGAGGCAAAGAGACTACTGCTGAGTATTTACATATGCCATTATGTACTATGACACTTCTCTCACTTAATTTAAATTTTTTTTCAACGTTTTTTATTTATTTTTGGGACAGAGAGAGACAGAGCATGAACGGGGGAGGGGCAGAGAGAGAGGGAGACACAGAATCGGAAACAGGCTCCAGGCTCCGAGCCATCAGCCCAGAGCCTGACGCGGGGCTCGAACTCACGGACCTCTCTCACTTAATTTAAACGAACAACCTGGCATGGTAGCTGTGATAAGTTCCATTTTACAAGTGAGGAAGCTGAGGCTCAGAGATGTTAAGTGACTGGCTCAAAGTTACACAGCCAGTAAGTGGCAGAGCCAGGATTAGAACAGGGTGCCACACGTCAAAGCCCCAATTCCCTTCCCGCCCCCACGTCTTGGGAGTGAATGCCTAGTTGCCTCTGTTTTTCATTCTGGGCTCTTCCATCCGTCTCTCAGCTGCGGAGTGCGCCCCACTTCCCTCCCCCCCATGTTTTGTTTCACTGACGCAGGATCCCTTCCCCTCCCGTGTCTACTCCAGGCCTGGAGGCTGAGGACTGTCAGGGAGAGATGTGACTTCCTTCCTCTCTAGTTTCCCAGCTCAGCCCCCAACGAAGGGCAGACACCTGCGGAGTGACACCAATTTGCAGCCCTTCTCAAGTGTGAATGAGATTTCTAATAGGGTCGGTGGCCCACTGGCTTCGGGCTGGGTTAGGAATTAGAGAGAAATTTAAGAGGCAGGAAATGGGGGAGAAGTGAGCTGGTTTGGAGGGGCTGAAGGAGCAGCTGAAGCAGTGATGGCAGCAGCCTCTGCTGGGAGTGAAACAGTGATTTCTTCTGAGAGGTTAAGTTCTTTGCCAGAGGTCACACAGGTGGCAGAAGCAGGGCGAGCTCCACGAAGGGCTGCCTTTTTAGTGTTTCCTAAAAGACGACAACTCCCAACCCAGCTTAAGTGGGTAAGGTGCTCTCTTTCGTGTTAAGATTTTTCCAGCCTTCTCTGCCTCCCCGAGCTGCTGGGGAGCTAATCCTTCCCTTCTTCAGCGGGAGGACCCCAGGGTGCCTCGTGCCTGCTGTGTGGGTGAAGAAGGAGTGTGGGACTATGCCTGGAAAGGACCAGAGAAGGCATTTCGGATTGTCGCTTGAAAACTGTGTCTCCCCTGAGGGTCTCATCACAGGGACTTGACAACCACCTTGGAGGAGGTTGCCCCACACGCGGAGGCATGAAGAGGGTCTGGGAAATGTTTTGCTGCTCCCCAAGCACAGCTACCCGCCCCCCCCCCAAGTTTTCCCCTGGTGACGCCTCTGGACCCAGCAGCACCGAGGCAGATTCTGGGGGCCAATAGTTGCAAACACAGGAGTCCATTCTTTCAGGCCTGGGGGAGGCAGCAGACAAGCTCGAGATGAGCCAGGGGGCGGCGTCTTCTCCGTATTGCTAAGCCAGCGCACTCAGCGTGGTAGGCGCCTCCGTCCTGGGCACCTGCCCCTCTGTGCCCGCGCACACGGCGGCCCTCTCCTGACAAACACGACCCGGCCGTGGGTGCCCAGCGATAAACGGTCGTGGGGTGAACCCGTGATAACAGAGGGGGATGCTCTCTCCTTGCCCTTTAGGGGTGCGGAAACAGCCCAGCGCTCCCGAGGACAGACACCCCCATCCCCACACCCCACCCCATGCTTCTCAGCTCACACTAACATCTGTCCTTGTTTCTGGAAGAGTCGGCCTGAGGGTGTGCTGCCCTGGGAGTGCTCGGGGCGGTTCCCGAAGGTGTTTTCCAGGACATAGAGAAAGCATAAAAAGAACATTGGAAGGAGAGCCAGAAATGGGGGCGCGGCCCTGCCCACCCCCCCGCTGCGGTGGCCAGCACCATGAGGCAGACTGGGACTTGTTGTTGGGTGCAGCGAAACAACAACAAAATCACTAGTCTTCCAGATGGGGCGAGCCGCTCCAAGCCCTCACCCAGGCCCGTTCCGCAGGTGACTTCCGGCGCTCCTGCAGGGGGGTGGGGGGACCGCTCTCCGCCAGGCTCCCACCGCCAGGCGCGCCCCCGCCCACCACTCCTCCCCCACCTCCCGAAGTCTCTGGAGCCTCTGCTCAGAGTGAGGAGGGACGGGAACGTCCTGTATTCTCTTTCTTGCCTCCAGAGTGTTTTTTTTTTTTTTCTAGAATGAACTGAAATCCCTGCTTTAATAATAAAGAGATCTTATTTAGTAAAGGGAGGCAGGCGGGCAGCTCATTTCTCTACCTTTCTTCGTTAATCACAAAGCGTTGTGTTATCATGGTGATTGGAGATGAGGAAAAAGGAAGGACTCCAGGTAATGGTGACCCCTCTCTATCAGGTTCCCCCTCTCCCCAAGCCCTGCAGGTCTACAGTCAAGGCCCATGGTGAAAACCCTCCCAGGGCTTACTGAGCCACAGCTCAGAATGAAGTGGGGCTGAGGCTTTGGGCAAGCAGTATAGACAAGAGAGGAAAAGGGGAACCAGTTGTGGGCAGGGGGAGGATGGCTTCTCAGCCCAGGGTCCCCTTCCTCCTAGGTCCAGGGCTGGGCTCCCCAGGGAATTGCCCCAGCCCACCTTGGGGCACTGATGGAGGGAAGGCTAGCCACCCCCTCAATGCCTAGCCCAGCGCACCCCCCCCCCATGCCTAGCCCAGACTCTAATTGCACTGGCAGGGCGTATCTGCTTTTTAATTGGCAAAAACCACAATATCCTGGTGCCTCAGAGAGCACCGCCCTGATTTTATTTCTGCAGCAGCTGGGGGATAATTACCCTTCCCTATCGGTGCTGCTTTCAATTCTTTCTCTTTCTAATTGAGACGTCTTCCTCTGTAGCCCAGCTCTCCAACCTTCAGTTTGTTCTCTCCATTCTCTCCATCCGGAACGGGGCAGGACCTGCTTGGAGACACAGAGGGGGGACATGGAGAAGACTGGCAGTGCCCAGCTCCGAGGCCCAAGGCCTTCCAACTGTTAGCCCTAGACAGGTGAGCCTGAGAAAACCCCAAGCTCTTCTGTGGAGGGTGCAGGGGAGAGATAGCCCTCCCCAGGAGGCTGTTGAGACCCCCTTTTCTCCACTCCCCAGTGGGGTGCTTGCTCTGGGACTCTAAGCTACAAGGGGCTGAGGAACCCCACGCCCAGCATCTAACCCATCAAGGAAGAGAAAGGGATTTGTTGTCATTAATCTCTTAATAATGGCCTCATGTCTCTTTGGTACTGTTGAAAGAGGTTTGGTACATCATCCTTAGTATAGTTTCAGAGACAAAGATCTGAGTGCTAATATTAGAGAACAAGGCTAAGTAACATGCAAGATGTTAACTGAAGGGGTACTCCTAGGAAAAACAGGCCTTTCTCAGGGAGTTCCCAGGCAAACTTCTGGTGGTAATAGATAAGCTAAAAGATGTTACAGAGAGAGCTTGGAGAGAATCCTAGCAGATCCCTGGACATTGACATTCAGGACTGTCCAGTCTAGCCCTGTGAGCAACCCTGACCTAAAGCCACCAAGTGGCTGTCCTGTGATCAGCTCAACATGAGAACAGGGGCTTTTGCTCATTATTATATTCAGGTATTATATTCCTACCGCACAGTCTGGCTTATGCAACTGGTTAGCAAAGAGGCAAAATTCAGAGACAGAGTTGATCATGAGTGTGAATAGACTCATTTTAATTGGCCTTTTCCTTGCAGAACCAATGAACATGGACTTGAAGCCCAGTTTTCCTAAATTCTTTAACTCTGGGCTCTTTCTGGGTTGGGTGAATATGTAAATAGAGGGGTGGCTGGCTGGCTCAATCGTGGAGCATGCAACTCTTGATCTCGGGGTCATGAGTTCAGGCCCTACACTGGGCATAGAGGTTACTTTAAAAAAATAAAATGAAAAATACTTTATTTAAAAAAAGATGCAAATAGCAAAGGACGCTGTTACAGTCTAAGAGAAATGTACCTTGAAACCATGACCTGCCCTTGAGCCCCCCATCTCCCTCTCCCCACTTCTAGTTTCTTTCCTCTGAATTTAGAGTCATTGCCTTGGCAACGCTTGTTTCCATGGTTTCCTCCGTGACAATGATCCCCAAACCCCTCCTCTCTCTTTCCTCCTGACAGCAATGGGTGATAGGGATCCTCCGTGTGGCCACTCCATGTAACCATGGTAACGATGAGCTGAGCCTTCATGTATCTTTTGTGAAGAGAGCTAGGGAATAGAAGCTTTTGGAAAGGACAGTTGGGGGAGGGTCCAGGGCTAGAACTGCCCTTGTCATAAAGAGGAAGTTAAGGGTCTTGTCTTGATACTAGCCTGTAGGATTCAGTTCAAACATTGTTGAGACCCTATTTTAAGCATGACAAAGTTCCAGGGAAACAAAGGTATACAAGACATAGCCCCTAATATTGAAGGGCTTATAGTCTAGTGCTGGGGCTCATGATGCTACTGAAACTCTGGCATAGATGGGGCCACTAAAGGAGGTGGCCCTTGAGAGCACTATCACGGTCAAGCATTTGTCCATTCCAAACATTCCCTCCAGCCAAGAACCGAGAAAAGACTGACCAGGGGGATCGGTACTCACATTAAGCCTTCTTCCAAACTGCCATCAGAGTTTCTGTCTTGGAAAGGGTGGAATTTTAATGCCCCTTTCTTCTGCAGAAGTGTAGGCTAATGGCAGAATACTTAAATAGGACTATTTGGTGCAGGGAGAAAGAAAAACACAGACCTGCCCAACTCCAGTGCCCCAAGGGGCTGGAATGATCTCCATTTGCAGGGATCACCATCACCTACCTGCCACAGGCCTTCCTGGGAAGTGATGTGTCTGCTCTTACACTGAATTGGAGGGCCATCATCTCCATCCATCCAGAGTTTTTACTTGTCACTGAAAACGCAAGACAAAGGAGCAGCTCTGAAAAATTAAAGTAGAAAATCAAACAAAACTACCAGGGGCACCAAAGTTGGACAGAATGAATCCAAAAGCTAGGACGTATGTTGATCATGTAGGTAACGCAGCTCTTCCCTCCTCTAGCTTCCCATCCTCGCCCCTGACAGTTTCCCTAAATCCCTAAAGGTGGGAACCAATTCTGAACTTCTAGGAGAAATCACAAAAATTCCCTGGACCCTTGGTATGCTGATACCAGTCACATGCACTGATGTGGAAAGATGATCAAGGTACATTTTTAAATAAAAAGAAAAGTGCATAGAACAACGTACTTTGTGTTCAAGTAAGCTACAAATAACTAGGTAGCAAAATTCGCTCTTGCAAGTGAAATGCAATCTGGATTAGCCAAAGTTCTTGGGTCCTAGAACTCTGAATTCCATCCTTTGCTACTGGAAGAAACTAAGGCAGATTCAAATATTCTAGGTACCCTGTTCACTCAGCTAGTCAGAAAAGGATAAATGGCATCCTCTGATTGGTTGACAAAGCGATGCAAACTAACCAATGAAATAATGCTTCTCCTTTCCTGGCCAATAAGATCTCAGTTCTCTTCTTGAAAGGAAAGCAGACCCTTTGTCCATAAAGAAAATGAGCAGAAAAGGAGTAATAATTAAACAAAACAAAACAAAACAAAACACTGTTGCTATGGGGCTATGGGACATTATTGATGTGATCAATGATAGCTGCCCCAGAGAATTCACAAAGGAGGTACTTCTTTGGGAAGAAAAGTACAAAAAGCAGACCAGCTGTCTGGTCTGTATTAAAAAGAAGTTTCTATAGTAACATGTGAGGGGAAAGAATTTTAATGTAAATCTTCCCCAAACTAGCCAGTCAATGGAGAGTAATTTTGACCTTCAATTTAGATTGAAGTTATAATGACTAATTTTTTTTTTTTATATTAGCAATGCGTGAAGGAAAAGGCAAGGAAGAGAAAATGAAGTGTGTGTTTACTGATGCAGGGCATCACAGATATTGATAGGATAGTTCCTGTCTGAAACAGAGATCTCCCTGTTGTCAAATTATAGCTCAGTTTAAAACCAGGTTTTATTTTGGAAAGGGAAAGTTCAAGGTTCTGAAGGAAAAGTATTCTAGGTGAAATAGTGCACAGAACACAAGTTGTCCTATTAACTTACTAGTGATGTCCCTTTAAATCATTCTGAGACTGTTACAACTGCCTTTGGGAAAGGATGGGTAAAATGATTTCCCACAGATATTGCAAATGAACACAGGTGGGCAAAGCCGACAGATGAAACACGGAATCAGTGTTTGTCAATCAAGGGAAGGGAAAAAGATCAGAGGATTGGAAATATTAAGTGCTGATTTGCTCACTATGAAGGCAGGCTGGAGAGGGAATAAAGGGAAGAGAATCTTGAAGAATCAAATGCAGGTGGAACACTAGTGGAAATTTGCTAAGAGGGCTGCCTTTCTACCAACCTGTGCTGTGTGGTCTGTGGGGAGAAGTGAGAAGACAGGGTGATCTAGAATTCAGCTTCCCTCTCATGGAGGAGTTGTCTAGGGAGGAAGGAACCACTGCCAAGCCAAGGAGAAACCCTCTCTTTGTACCAGAAACAGCTTTGGATAATTTCTCTGAGTTCCTTGAATTCATCCATGAAGAACAAATATGTTTTACTCATTTAAAGGAAAAAAAAAGAGGGGGGGAGGAAGATTGGCCCCTCCGTCTAAGAGACTAAATGAAAGAGAGAGAGAGAGAGAGAGAGAGAGAGAGAGAGAGAAATCCCTAATTGCAAATCCCAGAGAAATGGCAGGGTAGAATATGATTACCTTGGTGAAGGGGGTGGGGGAGAGAGTGGAAAGGGTTGCCTTGGCGAAAGGTAGCTGCTTCACTGTGAACCTTGACTTAAAAAGAAAAATTCACCTGCCAGGATTTCCTCTTAAACCCCCGAGATCTTACAGGATTGGTTGTGTCTCCCATCCAGCACGGGGAAGGCAGGGGCTCTCCAGCAGATAATTTAAAGAATCCAGGTGCTCAAGGATAATCAGTGACCCAAACCCCTCCACTCACTGTAACCAAGGCAACAGGAGGCTGGGGCTGGTTGCCTGGCAACTACACTAGGGCCTCGGTCCTGTCCCCTCCTCCCCCATCTCCGTTAGCCCTTTTGTGATAATGTCTTCCCCTCCGTGGCTTTTTTTCTCCTTGGCAAAAGAGTCATCCTGCTCCTCGTGCAAAGGGCACTCTGGGCTCCTTTGGTTAAAATTGAGGACCTTGACGTTCATTTTGCACAGATTTCACCTACCCAGATATTCAGACTCAGATTAAATAGGCTTTCTTACCTCGGCCTCAATATCTCAAATCTCCCCCCACCCCATCCCTTCATTCACCTGTGTTAGGGCATTCGGAGATTGTGGAGTGAGAGAGAAGGAAGAAGTGGGGGTGGGCGGGGGTGCGAGAGAGAAGACGGCTTGGATGTAGCGATATGTCACAGCACAACAGTGCCCGGGGTTCCCGGTAGATCCACTTTCCAGCTTGCCCCTGAACTCACCATTTCCAGGCGCGCCTCTTTTCGCTTAGGCACCCTCCCGGCAACTTGGCACCAAGTTGTATTCCAACTGGTCTTCGCGAAGGGGGGATAGAATGCCCTCCCAGAATCTGACACCTAACCTCCTGGAGAAATGGGAAAGGTGATCCCCCCCACCCCTCGGCGAACCCTGCCTCATCTCCTGGCCTCCACCGTGTGGGGTCTGAGGAATTTAGCTCAAGCTGAGTCGGGCTGGGAAGCCGAGTGGCGCGCGGGAACCCACTCCAGGGGCTCTCCGGCCCGGGCGCTGTCCAGCCTCTGGTGCTGAAGCTGGAGGCTCGGATGCACCGTTCAGGGGCTCTGGAGACCCTCCAGCTGCCGGATTCTGACCCCTGAGGCCGGAACCCGAAGGGTAGGCACCCTTTGCGGGGGGTAAAAAGGCGAGACTAGGACGTGTCTGCAACAGAAATGCTTTTTCGGCAGACCGGGCTGCCTCTGAGGCGGAATCCCCGGCGCCTCTCCCTTCCCTTCCCCGAATTAGTGTAATTATTTGCCGCAATCGCGGCGTGGAGAAAGAGCCCCTTGCCCTGGGATAATTATCCAGTGGCCTCCCGGCAATCCCCACGTTTTCCCCTTCGGCACTGGGTTGCCTGAGCGTCGGCAGGCAGAATCCCGGGACTCCTGGCGCTCAGATCTGGTGGCGGGCAAGGCTGCGAAGGGAAGTCTGAAACACCGAACCCCGCCGCTTTTCTGCATGTTAACAGGTCTGCTGCACCTGCACTCTGAAGGGCGATCAGAGTCGAGACCAGGTCACTGTAGGGTGGGCTTGGGGAGACCGGCTTCGGAGAGAGCGCACTCCCAAGGCTGATGCTGCCCTTCGCCGAGCGGACGCCTGACTCAGCCTGACAAGCCAATGTCGCCGTCGCCGGGCTGGTGGGTGCGAGAACGAAACGCCCCCGCAACTCTAGGGGCCGCAGCACTCCGCAGGAGCGCTCAGCTGCCGGGGTGCGGAGCCGCCTCCACCTTCCCAGGCGCCCTGGCCGCGTTCCTGCCTCCTGCTGAATTTGTCAGCAGGCACGGCACCTGTGGCAGATGCTGAGCCCACCGGCCCCCCCTCCTCCGGCCCTAGGAAGCAGCCCCGGGCTCAGCCTCGCGCATCTCACCTCCAGTTGGGGGCTCCTCCAGTCCCGAGTCCCGGCCCTGAGGGGGAGGATTGGACCGCGGACACTGATCGGGGTTTTTACCTGACTTGGGTCGCCACCGCCAGGAAGGAGGACAGAGACAGCTGCGCTCCACTTCTTTCTCGAAGAAAGCCCCCTCCCCACCCCGCCTTCGGCTCGTCGCTTCTTCCCCAAGAACTGCGGAGCAGGGTCGGGCTGGGTGGGGGGAGGTTGGGGTTTGAGGAAGGTATTTTGTGAAGCACCCCTACTTGCCTCTCTCGGACAATCTGTTCTGTCCCAAGCGGTGGTCGCGCCGCCAGGGCGGGAGGCAGGTCAGCAGTCGCTCCAGGTGCTCCGGGTGCAGACACAGTCGCCAGGGCTGCAGGGGCCAGGGGAGAACAGCTGCTTTAAAGCCGAGACCAACCCACAGGTGGCCTGTCAGGGCCACGGACGTCCATGACGTCATCCAGAGGACGAGTGGAGAAGGGAAGTTGGTGGTGCTGGGGGTGGTCACCGCGCTTCACATCAAAAGTCCCCTGTGGCCATGGCAACAGCTCGCGGAGGCCCGAGCACCGGCAGCCCGCCCGCCCCCTTTTCTGTCTCTTGCCTCGCTGTTGGGCTCCGGAATCCCGGGATCCCGCGCTCGGCTGCGGTAGAAAGTTGGGGGGGGGGTGTCCGGCTTTAGTGCAGAAGCCAACATTTCCCGCCCCGCACGAGGCCCTAGAGCTAGTCCCCGGTCCAGCTCTCTGTCCTCACCCCTGTTCCGCGGTCCTGGCTGATGAGCAGGTGAGCAGAGGGGCTGCCTGGCTTCAGGGAGACTCCCAGAGGGAGATCACGCAGAAACTTTCATTTCCACAGGGACATTCCGCATCCGTCCTCTTCCCTCCCACCGCCCCACCTTGGCAGGTCGACCCCCGGCCACCTGACCACAGACAGATTGTCCTTCCTGAATTCAAGAATGTGATCGCTCACCCTTGTCACCCACTCTTTCACCGACACTCGTGCCTGAGTGAGCACACCCAGGGAGCGCCCACACAGATCCACCTGCCCGAATCCTCATCGGTGCACGGATAAACCAAGGCTCCATTGCTTCAGAGAGCAGCCAAATGGATGAGAAAGTAGCAAATCCACCACGGAGCCAGTGTGCATCTAGGGTTTCATGCTTGTGGCCAGGGAGCCCAATGAGGCACGGAAGTGTTAACTGGGGTCTCACAGATTAAAAAAAATATTTTTTTGGAAGTACTTGTCAACAAGATTGAAAATGTTCACATAGGAATCTAGGCATCCCATGTCTCTTGCATGCAGTGGCATAGCACTGACCCCTGTAGAAAGAGCTGGGATCCAGTCCAACCTAAACCTTCCTCTCCTATTTGTCAGTGTCACCGAGGCCATTAATCATCAGCCATTTCCTTTTTTTTTTTTAATAGTAAAGAGGAAAGTGAAATATTTTTGTCCCCTTCCCACCTGCTCACTTCCTTAATGTCACCTGTCGGGACGTGTAATCATGTGAGTTTTCTTCCCCCTGTGTCCAGCAGGAGCTGGTAAGGGCTTCACTCAGGCAGAAATTCTTGCTTCACTACTTACTGGCTGGTGCCCTGCAGGTCCAACCTTTGACTGACAACAGACATCTGTGCTGCCTACATTCAGACAACACGGGGCGTAGGGTAGGTCCTGCTAATAAGGTTGGTTTTTCTTTTTCCTCTTACATTTTCGCATTTCAAAATATTCAGGTGTCGGAAACACTTAAAAGTTATATTTTTCATTGATCACCATCCAGTCACAAGAAGACAACTACTGTATGATTCTGCTCATATGAAGTACCCAGAGTAGTCAGATTCATAGAAACAAAAAGTAGAATGGTTGGTTGCCAGGGCAGGGGGAGGGGGGATGAGGAATTATTGTTTAATGGGTGCAGAGTTTCAGTTTTGCAAGACGAAAGAGTACTGTGAATGGACAATGGTATAGTAGCACAACAGTGTGATATATTTCATCTCGCTGAGCTGTACATGGTGAATTTCATATTACATGCATTTTACCACAATTTTAAAAATATTTTAAAGAAGGTGGTTAGTTCTATTGTCTAGCAAACTTTGAGTTGTTCTGTTCGGAGGCAAAAAAAGAAAAAAAAGACTCAGGAGGACAAATGCCAATCGTCGCTGCATTTGTTTTCAATGATTTGTTCAACAAATACTTAGGGGTGCCTGGCTCGCTCAGTCAGTAGAGTATCTCACTCTTGTTCAACAAATATTTGTGGAGTACATGGTATATACTGGACAGTACACTGGAGCCAGAAACACAAAGGTAGTGGGATAATCAGTAAAGTCTAAGAATAAATATACTTAACTTTTTGTAAGTTCTTCAAAAGAAGGAATAAGAACCACGATGAAAGAATAGGTGATCATTTTTTAAAAAGGTGGATTAAGGGCCCCTGGGTGGCTCAGTCAATTAAGCGTCTGACTTCACCTAAGGTCATGATCTCGCGGATCATGGGTTCGAGCCTTGCATCGCGGTCTGTGCTGACAGCTCAGAGACTGGAGCCTGACTCAGATTCTGTGTCTCCCTGTCTCTCTGCCCCTCCCCCACTCATGCTCTGTATCTCTCTCTCTCTCTCTAAAGTAACATTAAAAAAATTTATACAAAAAAACATAGATTAGAGAAAGAATTTTTTTTTTTAATTTTTCAACGTTTATTTATTTTTTTGGGACAGAGAGAGACAGAGCATGAACGGGGGAGGGGCAGAGAGAGAGGGAGACACAGAATCGGAAACAGGCTCCAGGCTCTGAGCCATCAGCCCAGAGCCCGACGCGGGGCTCGAACTCACGGACCGCGAGATCGTGACCTGGCTGAAGTCGGACGCTTAACCGACTGCGCCACCCAGGCGCCCCTAGAGAAAGAATTTTTTAAATGAGATTTAATGGATAGATTCAACAACAGATTACCTCGGCAGAAGAGAGAATTAGTAAACCCTTTGATAGTGCTAAAAAACCCCCTTGAATTTAGCAAGTAGATAAATTTATAGAAAATAAGAAAGAGATATTAAGAGGCAAGAATGAGTAAATGAGAAGGCCTAAGGTATTTCTATTAGCTATTCTAGAAGGAGAAAATAGAAGAGGGAGAGAGGCAGTATTAGAAGGGAAAATGCCTAAGAAAGTTCTGGAATTGATTAACAAACAAAAGTAAAATACTCTTTCAGTTAAATCCACTAGTTCTGAGGGGAATAAATAAAAATAAATTTATACCTAGAAACCTAATAGTGAACTTACAGAAAATCAAACACAAAAAGAATTGTTTTTATTTTTACCTAGCTACAGTTAAGGTCAAAATTTTCAAAGTGCTACAGGGAAATAAGTGTCAACTCAGAATTCTATACCCAATTAAACAATTCAAGAGTAAATTTGGCTTTTTAAAAATTTTTAAAGATTTTTTTATTTTTAAACTTCACACCCAATGTGGGACTGGAACCCATAACCCCAAGATCAAGAGTCACACGCTCCACCCACCAAGCCAGCCAGATGCCTGAGTGTAAATTTGAAAGAAAGACTACTTTAAAGAACCTAAAACAGGGTGGGAGGGAGGAGAGAGGGTAGGTGATGGGCATTGAGGAGGGCACCTGTTGGGATGAGCACTGGGTGTTGTATGGAAACCAATTTGAAAATAAATGTCATATTAAAAAAAAAAAAAGAACCTAAAACTATAGAGCATTTTACAGTTTTTTTTCTTTTTCCTCTTTTTTTAAACAATTTTTTTAATGTTTATTTCTCAGAAAGAGAGAGAGCAAGAAAGAGGGAGACTGAGCACGAGTGGAGGAGGGGCAGAGAGAGAGGGAGACACAGAATCTGAAGCAGGTTCCAGGCTCTGAGCTGTCACCACAGAGCCTGATGTGGGGCTCAAACTCATGAACCAGGAGATCATGACCTGAGCCCAAGTCGGGCACTTAACCGACTGAGCCACCCAGGTGCCCCTAACAGTTTTTTCATTGCAAGAGCCACAAAAGAATGGGCTTGGATAATAAAAGTATGGAAGCCAAAAGGAAGGAATGAGATGAAGGACGCAATGATGACAACTGGAGATTAGACAATATGTTGACAAATCCAAAGAGCACTGACTACAAAATACAGCAATAATAATTTCTAATTTGGAAGGTGGAACCAAAATAAATGAAATAAATGAAAATAAATGAAATAAATAAATGAATATAAATCTCAAGATACTGTGAAGAATGAATAGGACCACATGGAAAATGGAAGGGTAGCTACAGATTCTAAGAGTTTGACATTTCTTGTCTTATTCCAGTACATTTTATTATTAGCTTGATATCATGCTAAATCAAATGTGTGTGTTAATATATTAAGAAAGCAGCTAAAATGATAGAAATTATAGGTTTAACTTCCCGACGAGCAGAGGAAAGAGGATAAGATGGCAGAAACTCTTAATATTACTAATCACAGTAAATTTAAGAGTACTGCATCTTCCAGCTAAAAGACAGAAATTTTCAGACAGCTTTAAAAATTCAGCTGTTGCAAGAGACATACATAGTCACACAAATATAGAACCGTTGAAAGTCAAGAGTTGAGGAAAAAGTCTATGTAGCCAATATCAACTAAAACAAACCTGGTGTAAAAACTAATGTAGAATTTAAAGCAAAAAGTATTACATGAGGCATGACTTAATGATTTTAATGATAGGAAGTAATTGGTCAGGAAAATATAATTGAATTGGTGAATCTTTAAGAAAATCTACCATGCTCTGCCCTAAAATGCATAGGACATCAAGTTCAGATGGTTAGACTTGCAAATTCTGCCATAACTTTGAGGAACAAAATTTCTCTATATTACAGAACAAACTTGACCATGAAAAAAGAAAGAAGAGAAAAGAAAAGGAACAACAACATCACAAGAAATATGGGAAATAAATGTATAGAGCAATCTAATTTATAAACATAGGTGTAGAAAATCAATTTTTAGTAAGCCAAATTTATATAATAAGAAGGTAATATAATATTAGGTAATATAATATTATAAGAAGTTAATATAATATTATAATATAATAAGAAGGTATTCTACGTGTTAAGAATTTTTAACATTTGGAAAATCTATTTATGTAAATTCATTCAACTTTCATCGATGAAAAGGAAAACATCTTATGAGCAATGAATAAATCTAGAAGCACTTGATAAAATTCAGTATTGATTTAAGAGAAAACTTTTTAGTCAACCTTGAATGAAAAGATATTACTACTCCTTAATAAAGGGTATCTACTCACAGCTAGCATCACATGTAACACTGAAGTATGAGAAGCATTCTCTTTGAAGACAGGAATATGACTGTAATCAACAGTGCTGGATTGCACCATGAAAATGACCAAATTGTCCCCATTTCAGAGTATAGGATCATTTAGACAGAAAATGGAAGAGCATCTACAGACATGCTATGAACTAATAAGTTTGTTTGCTATAGTATTATTGTCAAAAATCAACAGCACAATTGAGAAAAATCAATGCAACTGAAAGTTGATTCCTTGAAAAGATCATTAAAATTAACAATTCTCTAGCTAGGCTGACTACGAAAAAGAGAGAAGATTCAAATTACTAAAATCAGGAGTGAAACATTATAATTTTTATTAACATTATTATTAACCTTACAGAAATTTTAAAAAACATTATAACAATATGAACAACTGTATGTCAACAAATTAGATAACCCAAATGAGACTGGAGAATTCCTAGAAGCACACAAATTACCAAAACTAACTCAAGAAGAAATAGAAAATCTGAACAGACCATAACAAGAGACCAAATCAGTAATCAAAAAACTTCTCACAGGGGCGCCTGGGTGGCTCAGTCGGTTGGGCGACCGACTTCGGCTCAGGTCATGATCTCACACTCCGTGAGTTCGAGCCCCGCATCGGGCTCTGTGCTGACAGCTCGGAGCCTGGAGCCTGTTTCAGATTCTGTGTCTCCCTCTCTCTCTGACCCTCCCCCGTTCATGCTCTGTCTCTCTATGTCTCAAAAATAAATAAACGTCAAATAAAAAAAAAATTAAAAAAAAAAACAAAAAAACTTCTCACAAAGGAAAGCCCAGAACCAGATGGCTTCCCTGTTGAATTCTACCAAACGTTTCAAGAATTAATACCAATCTTTTGCAAAGTCTTCCAAATAAAAAATAGAGGAGGATGGAGTGTTTCCAAACTCATTCTCTGAGGCTATTATTACTCTGACATCAAAACCGGACAAAGATATCATAAGAAAACTATAGACCAAAAGCCCTTATGAATATAGATGCAAAAATTCTCAACAAAATACTAGAAAACCATATCCAGCAATATATTAAGAGGATTATACACCATGGTCAAGAGGGATTTATTCCAGGAATGCAAGAAATCAAAATAATATCCCATATTCATCAAATAAAGGGTGAAACCCATAAGATCAACTCGATAGATATGAAAAATCTTTGGGCACAATTCCACACCATTTCATGATAAAAACTCCCAACAATCTAAGAATAGAAAGGAACTTCCTCAACCTGATAAAAGGCAACTACAGAAGATCCACAGCTAACATTTAATGGTGAGAGACTGAAAGCTTTCTTCCTTAGATCAGGAGCAAGATGAGGAAGTACACTCTCACCATTTATATTCAATATTGTGTTGGAGTTTCTATTCAGGGCTATTCAGCAAGACAAAGAAATCAAAGGATTAGAAAGGAAGAAGTAAAACTTCTTTATCTGCAGATGACATGGTCTTTTATATGGAAAAGTCTAAGGAACCTACATACACACACCAACATTAGCATAATGAACAGATTCAGTAAGTTCACAAAATATCAATATACAAAAATCACTTCTATTTCTAGCAGTGAACAATCCAAAACTGATATTAAAGGGAACAATTCCACCTTCGATAGCATCAAAAAGAATAAAATACTTAGGAATAAATTTAATGAGACATGTGTGGAACTTGTACAACTGAAAACTGCAAAGCGTTGCTGAAAGGAATTTAAAAATCTAGGTGAGTAGAAAAATATCCAATGTTCATGAATTGGAATAATTAATATTGTTAAAATGGCAGTACTGTCCGACTTGGTCTATAGATGCAACATACTCCTTATCAAAATTCCAGCTGTGTTTTGTGTTATTGTTTTTTCAGAAAGTGATATGCTGATCCTCATAATCATATGGAAATACAAGGGACCCGCAATAGCCAAAACACTCTTGAAAAGGAAGAACAAAGTTGGAAGGACTCATACTTTGCAGTTTCAAAACTTATGGCAAAACTCCCATAATCAAGACATTATAAAGATAAATATAAATCAAGGGAATAAAATTGAGCGTCCAGAAGTAATTTCATACATTTATCGTCTGTGATTTTCAGCAAAGGTCTCGAGATAATTCAATGGAAGAAAGAAAGTTTCTTTAATAAATGGAGTTGGGGAGCACCTGGATGGCTCAGTTAGCTGGGTGTCCGACTCTTGGTTTTGGCTCTGGTCATGATTCCAGGGTTATGGGATCGAGCCTTGTGTCAGGCTCCATGCTGAGCGTGCTGAGTTTGGAGCCTGCTTCAGATTCTCTCTCTCTCCCTCTGGCCCTCTCCCCTGCTCATTCAGAATAACAAGGAATAAATCTCATAATGATAGAGCACTCATTGAGGAGATCCTAAAATTTTATTGAAGGATATAAAAGAAGATCTAAGTAAATGGAGAGACATGATGTGTTTGTGGATATGGCAATGACATTACAATGTTAATTTTCCTAAATTAATTTATAAATTTATTGCAATTCTAATAAAAAGCCAGGAGATTTTCTTGTGTGAACTTAACAAACTGATCTTAAATTTTATATGAAGATGGCCAAGAATATGACGATTAAGGAGGGAGACTTCTCTATCAAATATCAAGGTTTATAATGAAGCTATAGTAATGAGTACTGTGCAGAACAGGCACAGAAATGTTAAAATAGGCTAACTGAATAGAATAGAGAGCTCAGAAACAGACCTACAGGTATATGGAAAACTGGTCTATGGGTATTTGGCAGTTGGAACATTTGTATGAAAACATTTATAAGGAAAATAAAATAAAAGTAGTTTCTAACCTCATACCATACCCTAAAATAATTTACATTTGGAAGTAAAAATAAAAATGTGGTAAAATTTTGGAAAAAATAGGAAAATATATAGAAACATATCTTTATGATTTCATGACAGTGAATGATTTCTTTTTCTTTTTTTAAAAAATTTTTTAATGTTTATTTTTGAGAGAGAGGGAGACAGAGCATGAGCAGGGGAGGGGCAGAGACAGAGGGAGATAGAATATGAGGCAGGCTCCAGGCTCCAAGCTGTCCCCACAGAGCCGATGCAGAACTCAAATTCATGAGGTGTGAGATCGTGACCTGAGCCGAAGTCGGACGCTTAACCGACTGAGCCACCCAGGCACACAGACAATGAATGATTTCTTAAACAAGACCCAAAAAGCACAAATAAAAAAGAAAAAAATTCAATTATATTTACCTTTGAAATTTTTGTAGAGGCAAAAGATATCAACTAACTTAAAATCAATTTAAAAATTGGGAGAACATATTTGCAAAGTGTATCGTCAGTAAGGAATTAATATCTAGAATCCCTCAAGAACTTCTATAAATAAGTAAGAAAGAGATAAAAAAAATATTGAAAACTGAGCAAAGTACATAACCAGGCAATTCATAGAAAAGGGCACTCCACAAGCCCCTGGGTGGCTCAGTTGGTTAAGCATCCAACTCTTGATTTCAGTTCAGGTCAAGATCTCACAGTTGTGAGATCAAGCCCCACGTTGGAGCATGGAGCCTGCTTGGGATTCTCTTTCTCCCTCGCTCCCTGCTCCTCTCCCTCATTTTCTCTCTCAAAATAAATAAATAAATAATAAATAAATAAATAAATAAATAAATAAATAAATAAATAAATAAACTTTTTTTTTTTTTTGAGGAAAAGGGCACTCCAATGGCCAATAAACTTCTGAAAGATGCCCAAACTGACTAGTCATGAGGGTAATGCAATGAAAACAATTAAAACAACCAATCACACCCATCAAATTGGAAAATTAGCCAGAGTAATAATTCCAGGTGTTGGTGAAGATATGGGGAGACAGGAATTTTTAGACACTTGTTGGAGGTATAAATTGCCATAGTCACTTTGGAGAGTAATTTAGCAACATCTAATAAATTTGAAGGTGTGTCTATCCTTCAACCCAACAACTCTCCTTCTAGGTACATACTCTAGAGAAATTCTCATACTTGGTCACAAGGAAGCATGAGAAAAATGGTCACTGCAGCACTGTTTGAAGAGTAAGACATAGGGGCGTCTGGCTGGCTCAGTTGGGAGACCATGGAACTCTTGATCTTGGAAACAACTTAAAAATCCATCAGTAGGAGAATGGATAAGTAAGCTGTGGCCTATTTGTGCAATGAAATACTAGTTCAGTTAAAAAAAAAAACATAGATCAATTAATTTATAACTCCATATTTATCATCTCGGATGTCTAGAAAACGTGTTCAGGGAGAAAAGCAAGTTACAAAAAGATTCAGAAGCTATAAAGTGAATATCAGAAGTAAAGCATGCGTAATGCCATAGATTATCATGAGAAAATATAGATGCAGTAAATGTTTAATAACAGACAGAAGGATGGGTTTATTTATTTATTTATTTATTTATTTATTTATATGAAATTTATTGTCAAATTGGTTTCCATACAACACCCAGTGCTCATCCCAACAGGTGCCCTCCTCAGTACCCATCACCCACCCTCCCTCCCTCCCACCCCCCAGGATGGGTTTAATAACACAACTTTAGGATGGCAATCACCTCTAGCAAGGAAGAGAGGAAGTGTATCTGTATCATTTTTTAAAAGATTTTATTTTTTTTTAAGTGATCTCTACACCCAATGTGGGGCTTCAACTCATAACCCTGAGGTTAAGAGTGGCATGGTCCACTGCTTGGGCCAGCCAGATGCCCCTGTATCATTTTCTTTCTGATTTAAAAGCATCTGAGGCAAGCAGGTTAAAAGTTGTTAAAACCAGGAAATAGATAAGTGGCTATCTTCTGTATTTTCTGTATTATACATATCTTTGAACTATTTAACAATTTGCTTTTAAAGTAGACACAATCCCTGCACAAGGTTGTTTGATGGTAGAAATTGATGTTTGATTTTGGGGAACCGTTCAATTCCTGGGTCAGAAATTCTCTTTCCTCAGATGAGAATGGTGACCCTTCTTTTGCTACCTGATAGGGTTTTGGTGAGCATCAGATACACCCACACTCGAGAGAGCACTTGGAAAACTATAAATTCTGCTTAATGCTGATACTATTGTTATCACATAAAATGAAATGGCAAAAACATAATTAGCTAAGAACGGCTCAGTCTGAGATTTACAGTTAGAGCACACACTAATTTTGAATTAGGTTATAGATAAAGAGAAGGTACTCAATTTCCCCTTCATGTTTCCCCAGGGTGTTCTAAGCAGTGCAGATAAAGGCTGCTTTCCCAGGGAGGCAGGTGAGAAGGTCCTGGGCTTAACTGTAAGCATAAATCACTCCTTTGGCAATCTACCAGACCATCTATCAGAGGGGCCTTTTAGTGGAAAATGCCAGAGGCAGCAATCGAAGGCAGCTCTTAGAAGTGATTAGTCACAGAGGGGAGTCATTGGAGAGAGGATACAGGTGCATTCTTTGCATTCTTGGGACAGGAAGGCCATCAACACTTGCCTGTGAGCAGCTCAGTCTCTCCCACCTTTGGGCAAGAAACCAACTGCTTCTGATTCGCATTATTGTTGCTAAAATGATCTCAGCCTTTTAGATAGATTGGGAGAAACCAGTTTCCTGGACAAATCTCAGTAAAATCATTGTTTTGCCATCATCAGGTGGAAATCTTGTTAAGAGTTCCACAGCCCCTGGCACCTTAGCTAGGATTTCATTCTAAAATAACATTCCCTCTACAAAGTCTTCTAGCTCCACGCACTTGGGCTCAATGGCCTTCATGAGCTTTTGACTCAAGGAGGCCCAGGGGTGAACTGCAGGACGTTTACATATAATCTCTTAGTTGACCTACAAGATGAAGTGGGGACTCCTTCTGTAACTACCAAGAGTCCCATCCAACCATTCGGAATTTGTATTAAATGTAAAATTTTTTGAAAATAGATTTTACATTTGAGGGCACTTTTAGGTTCATAGCAAACGAGCAGAAGGTACACGGTGTTCACTGATCTCCCCTGCGTCCACGTGCACAGCCTCCTCTCTAGCCACATTCCCCACCAGAGGGGCCGTTTGTTACAACTGATGAACCTACACTGACACGACACGTTATTAACACCCAAAGTTCATAGTTTACATTAGGGTTTATTCTTGGTGTTGTATACTCTGTGTTGTACGTTTTGACAAATGTATAATGACCTGCATTATAGTATCCCAAAGAATAGTTTCACTGCCCTAAAAATCCTCTGTGCTCTGCGTGTTCATTCCTCCCTCCCCGCCAAGCGCTAGTCTTTCTACTGTTTCCACAATTCTGCCTTTTCCAGAATGTCAGGTATATGTAGACCTTTCAGGTTGGCTTCTTTATATATGCAATATGCATTTCCGTTTCCTCTGTGTCTTTTTAAAAATATTTATTTATCTATTTTGAGAGAGAGAGAGAGAGAGAGAGAGAGAGAGAGAGAAAGAGAGAGAGAGCCAGGGAGGGGAAGGGGGGGGAGAGAGAATCCCAAGCAGGCTCCAAGCTGTCAGCACAGAGCCCGATGTGGGGCTGGAACTTATGAACCATGAGATCATGACCTGAGCTGAAATCAAGAGTCTGTTGCTGGGGTGCCTGGGTGGCTCAGTCGGTTGAGCGTCTGACTTGGGCTCAGGTCGTGATCTCACAGCTCTGTGAGTTCGAGCCCCGCATCGGGCTCTGTGCTGATGGCTCAGAGCCTGGAGCCTGCTTCGGATTCTGTGTCTCCCTCTCTTTCTGCCTCTAACCCACTCGCATTCTGTCTCTGTCTCTCTCAAAAATAAATAAACATTACAAAAAAAAATTAAAAAAAAAAGAGTCTGTTGCTTAACCGACTGAGCCACCCAGGTACCCCTCCTCTATGTCTTTTTATGGCTCGATAGCTTGTTTCTTTCTAGGGCTGAATAATACTATTCCACTGTCTGGATGTGCCATAGTTTATCCATTCACTACTGAAGGACATCCTGATTGCTTCCAAGTTTTGGCAACTAGAATAAAACTGCTTTAAATACCTGTATGCAGGTTTGTGTGGATATAAGTTTTCAACTCATTTGGGTAAATAATCAAGGAGCATGATTGCTAGATCTTATGGTGAGTGTATGTTTCATTTTGTAAAAAACCACCAAACTATTTTCAAACAGTGGCTCCGTCATTTTGCATTCCCACCAGCCACGAATGAGAGTTCCCGTTGCTCCCATATCTTCACCAGCCTTTAGTGTTGTCAGTGTTCCAGATTTTAGCCATTCAAAGAGATGTGTAGTAGTATCTTATTTTTGTTTAAAAAAATTTTTTTAAATGTTTATTTATTTTTGAGACAGAGAGAGACAGAGCATGAACGGGGGAGGGTCAGAGAGAGAGGGAGACACAGAATCTGAAACAGGCTCCAGTCTCTGAGCGGTCAGCACAGAGCCCGACGTGGGGCTCAAACTCACGGACCATGAGATCATGACCTGAGCCGAAGTCGGACACTTAACCGACTGAGCCACCCAGGCATCCCTTATTTTTGTTTTAATTTGCATTTCCCTAATGGCATACGATGGGGACATATTTCCATATGCTTATTGGTCATCTGTGTATCTTCTTTGATAAGGTGTCTGCTCAGGTTTTCCCTTTTCTTATTAAAAAAATTTTTTTTTTGAAAGAGAGAGTGCAAGCAGGAGAGGGGCAGAGGGAGAGAGAGGGAATGAATCTTAAGCAGCCTCCATGCCCAGCACGGAGCCTGATGCAGGGCTCAATCTCACCACCGTGTGATCATGACCTGAGCCAAAATCAAGAGTCAGGCGGTCCATTGACTGAGTCACTCAGGCGCCCCTCCTTTTCTTATTTTTGAGTCCCAATAGTTCACTTATATTTTGAATATACAGATATTTATCAGACATTTAGAAAATATTTGTCAGATGTTTCTTTTACAAATATTTTCTTTCAGTCTGTGATTTGTCTTCCCATTCTCTTGACAGTATTTTTGGCACAGGAGAACATTTTAATTTTAATGAAGTCCAGCTGATCAATTATTTCTCCTAGGGATCATGCCTTTGGTGTTGTGAGAAAGTTTTCACCCTGCCCAAGGCCATCTAGGTTTCCCCTGTGTGATCTTCCAGCAGCTTTATAGCTTTGTGTTTTACACTTAGGTCTAGCATTAATTTTTGTGAAGCTTATAAGGTCTGTGTCTAGATTCACTCATGTGAACGTCCAGTTGTTACAGCACCATTTGCTGGGAAAACAAAACAAAACAACAACAACAAAAAAAACCCTACTTCTATCTTTACAATCAAATAAAACTCCCAGTAGGCTGAGTCATTTTCTGAAATTATAACATTGCTCATCAAACAGAGATACCAAAAGAGCATTTTCAGCTCTTTTCCTTTTCTGTTTATTATGTTTTATCAACCTCCCTTCTGCTCCTTCCTTCCTTCCTTCCTTCCTATTTTTAAATAATTTTAGACTTACAGAAAAGTTGCAAAAATAAAAGGGAGAATTAATGTATATCTCTTAGTCAGCTTCCCCTGATGTCAACTACTTATATAACCACAAGGCAGTTACCAAGGCCAGAAAATTAACATCTTTACAATACTACTAATAAAACTACAGACTTTATTTGAATTTTGCAAGTTTTCCTACAAATGCCCCTTTTTCTTATTCTAGAATCTCACATTGTGTTTGGTTGTCTATCTCCCCGGTCTTCTTGGATCTGTGGTGGTTCCTCATTCTTTCCTTGACTCTCACATCCTTGATACTTTGGAAGAGCATTGGTCAATAACTTTGTGGAATATCTCTCCATTTGACTTTGTGTGGTGTTTTCTCATTGACTGGACTGAGACCATGCATTACTGGGAAGAATACTCCAGAAGAGGTCGTGTGTCCTTCTCAGTGGATTCTATCTGAAGGTACATGACGTTTTCTTATTACTGATGATGTTAACAAAGCAGTGTCTGCCAGATTTCTCCACTATAAATTTATTTTTCCCTTTGTAATTGATAAATATCTTGGGAGAGCTACTTTGAAATGATGCTAATATCTCTTTCTTCTCAAACTTTTGTCCCCTGATTTTAGCCTCTATCTTGTCTGCAACAAGTATTATTACAGACACATTATTTCTTAAAACATTTTAAAAATTATTTATTTATTTTGAGAGAGAAAGAGCAGGGGAGGGGCAGAGAGAGAGAGAGAGAGAGAGGGAGAGAGAGAGTCCCTAGTAGTCTCTGTGCTGTCAGCACAAAACCTGATACAGGACTTGAACCCATGAACTGTGAGTTCATGACCTGAGCCCAAGTCAGATGCTCAACCAACTGAGCCCCCCAGGTGCCCCCCAGTGAGTCTTCTTTCTATAATTCAGTGTAGTCTCGTTTTGCAATTAAATTTATTTTGTGTGCAATGGAATATCACATCATATGTTTTAACAGCCATTTCTTAAATTCCTTTTCCTGTGAATTCATGGTTCATATCCCTTGGACATTTTTCTCTTGGGCTAATAGTCTTTATTCTTTTTGGTTTATGAAAGATGTTTATATATTAGGAAATTAGCCCTTGGTGATATAAGTTGCAAATATCCTTTCCTAGTTCATAATTTGATTTTGCTGATTGTAGTTTTTGTCATATAGACAAAATTTTTAAATTTTTTTTTAACTTTTAGTAGTTGAATGTATTAGTCTTTGGGGTTTCTGAAGGTTGTGTTATATTTAGAAGGCCCTTTCCTATGCCAAGATTGTATTTTAATTACTCATAATTTGTCTAGTGTTTGTTTACATTTAAATCTTTAAACCAATTGGTTGTCTTTCATTTCTAAATACATTGTAATTTGATTTTTTCCTTTTTTTTCTTCGTCTGCGTATTTAGGAGAATATTTTAATTATGTTTTTTAAAATTTTTAATGTTTATTTATTTTTGAGAGAGAGACAGAGACAGACACAGAGACAGAGACAGAATCTGAAGCAGGCTCCAGGCTCCGAGCCATCAGCACAGAGCCTGAGGTGGGGCTTGAACCCACGAACTGTGAGATCATGACCTGAGCCGAAGTTGGATGGTTAACTGACTGAGCCACCCAGGTGCCCCTATATTTTAATTATTTTTCTAGGCAGATAATGTTTTAATTGTCCTTTTAATATTATTAATCTTGAATATTATTTTACTGTGTTCACAGACTGTGACCTCTTTATGATTTTTCTATTTTTAGAGTTTGTTGAGTTTTCCTTTGTAGCTTAAATCAGGGTCCATTTTTTGAGACTGTTCCCTGCATGATGTGTGTGTGTGTGTGTGTGTGTGTGTGTGCATACTTTCATTGGATTTTGTGTGTATTTGTGTTTATGTGTATGTATTCACATATGTAATAGAAATTTATATATGATCAAGTTTAATTACGTTATCAAATATTTCACTTTTACCTAATATCTGAGAGATGTGGCCAAAATCTTCCACCATGTAGATTTATTAATTTCACCTTGATTTTCTTTATTTTACATGTTTACTTATTTATTTTGAGAGAGAGAGAGAGTGTGTGAGTGGGGCGGGCAGGGAGCAGAGAAAGAAGGAGAGAGAATCCCAAGCAGGCTCCACTCTGTGAGTACAGAGCCCAAAGTGGGGCTCGATCTCACCAACTGTGAGATCATGACCTGAGCCAAAATCAAGAGTCAGATGCTTAACCAACTGAGCCACCCACGAGCCCCAATTTCACCTTGTTTTTCTATCCATTGTTGCTCTCTGTATTCCAAAGCCATGTTCTTAAGAGCATAAAGGATCATGATTTTTATTTACCATAATTTTACCACCCGTTGATACATAAATATGTCTCATGGTTAAAAAGCAAACAAACAGAAGCAGAAGTGAAAAATCACTACTCAGCTTTATAACATTAAAGCAACAACAAGATGCCATTTTCCCAATAACAGATCAACATTTTTGAAAGTTTGGTAACATTTCATGATAGCAAGCATGTATGAAAGGTCCTAGAACGTTGTGTTACTTCTTGTTACAAGTGAAATTACTGGGTATGACGTTTATTTATTATATTTTTAAAGTTTTTATTTTTTTATTTTTATTTTTTTCAATATATGAAATTTATTGACAAATTGGTTTCCATACAACACCCAGTGCTCATCCCAAAAGGTGCCCTCCTCAATACCCATCGCCCACCCTCCCCTCCCTCCCACCCCCCATCAACCCTCAGTTTGTTCTCAGTTTTTAAGAGTCTCTTATGCTTTGGCTCTCTCCCACTCTAACCTCTTTTTTTTTTTTCCTTCCCCTCCCCAAGGGGTTTCTGTTAAGTTTCTCAGGATCCACATAAGAGTGAAACCATATGGTATCTGTCTTTCTCTGTATGGCTTATTTCACTTAGTGAAATAAGTTTTTAAAGGTTATTTATTTTTGAGAGAGACAAAGAGAGTGTGAGTGGGGGAGGAGCAGAGAGAGGGGGAGACAGAGGGTCCCAAGCATGCTCTGTGCAGAGCCCCATTCGAGGCTGGAACTCATGGAACCATGAGATCATGACCTGAGCCAAAACCGAGTTGGACGCCTAACCGACTGAGCCACCCAGGTGCCCCACTGGGTGTGACATTTAAAACTTTGGTAGATGTTACCAAGTTGGTCAGCCAAAAAGCTTTTGTTTTTCAAGTTTATTTATTTAAGGAATCACCACACCCGATGTAGTGACCCAGGCATCCCTCATGACCCAGGGATTAAGAGTCGCATGTTCTCCTGACTCTTTAGTAGCCCAGACACCCAATTTTCTGAAAAACCTTTAATGGCTCTCTATCCAACCCACTGGGCTCTGAGTCCCCATGTGTCCTCAGAGACAGGGAAAGGCAGTCTGAGCCATTGTTTCCTTTCCCTCCATCAGGGTCGTGCAAAGGTTCTGGGCTGTCGGAGATGCTAAGGCATTGGCTTCTGGCTCCCGTGGGTTTGCCTGGAGCCGTGTGCTGTGCCAGCGGCCCCCCACCCCCCACGCCCCCCCACCGCACCTGTGTACTTCCTTCCTGCAGGGAGCCCTGTGCCAGGCATAGGTTAAGGAGCCCTTTGACGAGGTTGGGAGTGCAGGTGCTCAGACCCACTGAAATCTTACCATCACCCTAGGTCAGGTCCTTAGGGTCATGGACCTCTGTCTCCTTTCCCGACCCCTGGAAACCCCCCTTTCCCAGCACCACACGTCTTCCCTAGCCCCCTCCAAGACTCCTCATCTTCTCCCTTGTTCTGTGGTTTAATACTTTACAAAAGGGGAAAGGCCTTTGCCTACAGTCTGTGTCTGCTTTCTGTCCTACTCTGAGGTAAGGAATTCCAAGTCCTGCTTGTCTCCCAGAGTTGGGGAGACAGAAAGGAAAATTTAAGGGTAAACAGATAAAGGGTGATATCTTATAAATTATTTTGCCATGGCATCTGTCATTATGATTCCACTTTAAAGACTAAGGCTACTTTATTCTTTCCCAGCTCACTTTGTGTGTGCACCCCCAACACACACACACACACACACACACACACACACACACACACACACACACTCTTGTGCATTCCATTTAAAAAGACAGCTGAACTAATGGGTGCCAGGCCTTTCTTATGCCTCTCCGTGGAGCAGAGAGCCCGGTGCTGAATAGCTGCTAACTAGGCCCTCTGGCTCAGTGTCTCCCGAGTTTGTCTTTCCTGTAGGACCATCAAGGTTGCCTGGCAACCACCAGCAGGTCGGCCTCTCTCACGGTTTCCTTGAAGAAAATGGCAACGCTCTCTTTCCCTCACAGTGCAAGCAAGGCCTAATTAGTGTGAACCAGGGAATCAATCATGGAGGGGTTGGGAGCGGTGGTACAGGATGGTAAAAGGGTGTGAAGAGCACAGGGGAGGGCCCAGTGTGAAAATAGCCATCATTTCTTCATTTTATCTCTTCCTGCCTCCATGACGAACCGAGGGCAGGGCTTATAACAAGCGGGAACTTCTTGGGCTTGAGTCTGAGCTACGGTTGAAGGAATAGGGCACCTTGAATCTGGAGAAGACTCCTTTGAAGAACTGGAGATTGGGAGGCACCTGGGTGGCTCAGTCGGTTGAGTGTCCGACTTCGGCTCAGGGCATGATCTTGTGGTTCATGATTTCGAGCCCCACGTCGGGCTCTGTGCTGACAGCTCGGAGCCTGGAGCCTGTTCGGATTCTGTGTCTCTCTCCACCTGTACCTCTGCCCCTCCCTGCTCATGCTCTGTCTCTCTCTCTCTCTCAAAAAATAAATAAACATTAAAAAAATTTTAAAGGAACGCACACATCCAGAAAATGATGCCAAATTTATATCACATGAAGCAAAATTAACAAGAATGTAAAATAACAGGGCACCTGGGTGACTCAGTTGAGCATCTGACTTCGGCTCAGGGCATGATCTTGTGGTTCGTGAGTTCGAGCCCCGCGTCCTCTGTCTCCCTCTCCCTGCCCCTCCCCCACCTGTGCTCTCCCAAAAATACCTAAATATTAAAAAAAAAGAAGGATTGGAGATATGGAAGTCTTTACATATTTGGAAGCCAAGAGTGCAGAAAAGGGATTAGTCTGGTTCTAGTTGGCATGAGAGGGAAGCACACGTGCGCCCATGAGGATGGAGTGGTTTTGTAAAGCTGTAAGTCATTGATAGAGGAAAGGGTTTGTCTTGGGGAGGCAGTGAGCTCCCTGCAGCCCAGGGATGCACACTGAGGAGAGGCGGTGCACAGGTGAGCACTGAAGCCTGTGATGTGTCGGTCTCCAGCTATGGCACCCCATTTTCAGTGGGTCTGTGCTCCCGAGTGGACACAGGTGGTTCAGTGTGGGCACTGAGTCTGCCCCACCTGTACCCTGAGTTCCGAGAACCGGCCGTCCTCCGGTCTCCGTTGCCAGGTGTTGGGTATGCTGTTGACATCCTCCTCATACGCCATGGGAATTTCAGCCCAAGATCTCCTGAATCCACAGCTCCGGTTGGGGCCACAGCTTCTGCGGCCGAGGCTGCTGCTGGGGGCACTGAACACAGAGTGAGTTGGGTCAGTCTCGTGGGACGGACGGTGGAAAGGCTTGGCCCACTCTTGCCGAAGCGGGCAGCAGCTGTGTGAGCGGGGGACGGGGCAGGGGTTACGAGTGGGACTTCCACCAGTGGGAGTAAGGATGGGAAAATCACGGAGCTCATGACGGGGCAAGGAAGAGGGGGAAGTTGATGCCAAGTGACGTGGAAGCTCATTTCAGATACCGAGCGTGAAGCTGACACAGGGACAAGGAAGCAGGAAAAGGCTCTTGAGGGACCAGCTGTTCCCCGGGGACCAGCACTGCCATTTGGTGTGTGCCTGTGATGCGCCATGTGCTTTCCACTTAATTATCTTTAATCATCAACAATTGCTAAGGCAGGAAATACTATCCCCACTGTACAGGGGAGGAAACTGAGGCACAGAGTGGCCAAGTGACTTGCCCTCAGTGACTTAGGAAAGGGCAGAGATTCAAATACAGCTGTGTCTCCTTCGAATTCTACCTCTTTCCACTTTGCTGCCATCCCCCACCCCCCACCCCTGCCCCACAGTGGGCGGGGATCCAGGCACTAAATCTATAGTTGTGCACACACAGCCTGGGTCCCTTGGTCGTAGGGGTGTTAAACCTGAGAGTTTAGCAACACTCAGTTGTGCATTCCATGAAAAAAATAGATTTTTCTTTTATTTTTTTAAGTTTATTTTAAAAATTTATTTTGAGAGAGAGATAGAGAGCAAGTAGGGGGAGGGCAGAGAGAGAGGGAGGCAGAATTCCAAGAAGGTTCCGTACCATCAGCACAGAGCCCCACTCAGGGGTCAAACCCACAAACCGTGAGATCATGACCTGAGCCCAAATCAAGCGTTGGATGCCCAACCGACTCTGCCACCCAGACGCCCCATAGATCTTTTTCTTTTAAATGTATAAGCAGATGAGGTGCCTGGGTGGCTCAGTCGGTTAAGCGTCTGACTCTTGATTTTGGCTCAGGTCATGATCCCAGGGTCATGGGGTCGAGCCCCGTGTCAGGCTCCACGATGAGTGTGGACCTGCTTAAGATTCTCTCTCTCTCTCCTTCTGCCCCTCTCCTCTGCTCACACACTCTCTCTCTAAAAATCAAATAGAAATAAACACAGTAAATGTGTAAGTAGAGGGATAATAGAGAGAGAGCATGTGCATCAAGGGCACTTAGGCAAAGAGCTGGATGACGTTTTACAAATGCATACACCTGTCCGATCATCACCCAGGCCAGGATACAGAACACTTCCATCAGCCCCTGTGTGTTTTTCTTAACACAACTCAGAACTCTATCGGAACAGCTAAATATATACATTAGTGGGTCATGTGCCACTAGATAGACCCTAACAAGATTTGCTAACATAGGTGCTGTGTTTTCTCTGCAAATGCTATGGTTTCCAGAGCTCAGAAGAGGAGGGGACGAGACAATTGTACAGCAGATAAGATCCTGAAGCCTAGCATTTGAGATGATTAATGGTCCCTGGGCTGCGCTCTTTTTTAGTCTGATATGGAAAGAGGGCAGCCTTGTTTAAATTCTCCCTGTTCCAGCCACTCCCCCGCCCCCCACTAACCAGGCCACTCTGTTATCTCAGCAAAGTCAGAATTAACTCGTGTTTAAACTACCGGGAGCCTTAGAGAAGGTGAGTGATTGATAGAAACCCATCTCTTAACAAAGTCAAATGAGCATTTCCGAAGTGTCACCTGGGAACTGAGAACACTGCCTTATAGCCCTTGAAGCTTGGGGGGTGGGGTTCATTCTCCCTGGCAGGTGTGTGGGGCCCCTGCCGCCCCCTGGCTTTGAAGAGGTGAGCAAGGAGGCCTGGGTGGCCATGTCTGGAGAAGGAAAGTGCCAGATGGCTGGCCAGGTGCTCCAGCTTACTTAACAACCTTATCAGATGTCCCGAGGGGCCCAGCCCTCAGCAGACAGTGATGTTTTGTGAAGGCAGCAAGAGAAGGTGTCCCCACTCCTCCCTTCCCTCTTCCCATCTCTTGAACCTGTCCCACATTGGTCACAAGGCCATCCGTTGGTTCTTAGCAGCTGACTGTCAGTCTGTCCCCAGAGGCTGCTGGCCAGGTCCCCACGAGGACCTTGGCTGTCTCCCAAACTCACCAGTTATGGACTGGCACGTGTGACAAATCACTCCGTGGCTGGCTGTGAGGTAGCGTTCCTGTTTGAGTGGAAGGGGACGTATCTTACCACGGCCTGACTGCTCTGCCCTCCTGCACTGAGCCCCGAGCCTCCAGCCTTCAGTTTTTATCAGTGGGATGGAGGGGAGAAGAGAGTAGCCCTGGGTGGCCTCACCCGTGGAAGAAGTGGCCAAGCTTCACCTCCCATCTACTCTGATTATTGGTTACATATCACGAGTGTCAATCTCCAGTTGCAAATGCCCACCCCAGCCATCTTGGGACAGAGCCCAGTTCTTTCTGAATATACCTAAAATGATGTCCTTTGCCTATATTCAGCCTTTGGAGACTAGGGAGGCTAGCTGTCCCCAGGATCACAATCCTTCCTGGCACCCCTGCTCCCATAAAAGATAGAAAGGAGCCTCCAGGTCAGGGTGGCCCCCTGCACACATGTGTTTCCCTCCTGCCCACTCCAAATCCCAGGAATATAGAGAAGAACCCATGTACCGAGGGTGCCCATGATGACGAGGGAAACAGGAAGAGGGTCAACCGTGCATTAAGTGACTAACAGTTTCCAGAAGGAAGAAAGTCATGGGTAATACTGAGCAGGAGTAGCTGAACACTCTTCCTGTCCTGCTGCAAGAGGACAGGAAAAGCTCCAAATGCAGAGTCCGAGGAAAAGAGTGCCAGCTGCTTGACATCTATTCTAGGAGGAGCTGGAAGAGCTCCTCTGGGGACAGACCCCTGGGGCTCCTGTTGTGTCTGATGGTGCTCTGCATCAGCGACCCTCAAATTCCGCGACACTCTAGAATCCCCAGAAATACCCCATGCCCAGGCTGTACCCCTGGGCGATGAAATCAGAATACTTGGGGAGGGGACCTGGGACCCAGCTGTCGTAAAGCTCCCTAACTGCATTCGTTGGGGGGTCATGGTTGAGAACCGCTGATCAAGGGGACACACTCTGTTCCGACATTGGGGAAGGGGTGATCAGCCCATTTACTGCTTGTTCCCACAGAGAGAAGGCTGCTGGTCAATAAGGGGGCTCTTTGTTTTTTTGTTTTTTGTTTTTTTCCTATTTATTTATTTATTTTAATATATGAAATTTATTGTCAAATTGGATTCCATACAACACCAAGTGCTCATCCTAAAAGATGCCCTCTTCAATACCCATCACCTCCCCTCCCCTCCCTCCCACCCCCCATCAACCCTCAGTTCTGTTTTTTTTAATGTTTATTTATTTATTTATTTATTTATTTATTTATTTATTTTAATATATGAAATTTATTGTCAAATTGGATTCCACACAACACCCAGTGCTCATCCTAAAAGATGCCCCCTTCAATACCCATCACCTACCCTCCCCTCCCTCCCACCCCCCATCAACCCTCAGTTCTCAGTTGTTTTTTTTTTTTTTTTCAACATTTATTTACTTTTGGGACAGAGAGAGACAGAGCATGAACGGGGGAGGGGCAGAGAGACAGGGAGACACAGAATCGGAAACAGGCTCCAGACTCTGAGCTGTCAGCACAGAGCCCGACGCGGGGCTCGAACTCATGGACCGTGAGATCATAACCTAAGCTGAAGTCGGCCGCTTAATCGACTGAGCCACCCAGGCGCCCCTGTTCTCAGTTTTTAAGAGTCTCTTATGCTTTGGCTCTCTCCCACTCTAACCTCTCTCTCTTTTTTTTTTCCTTCCCCTCAATAAGGGGGCTCTTTGGATATACCCCCTGGCCTGGGCCCTCATCACCTGGAAAGGTGGGCCAGTGTCTCCCTCCCTCATGGCCCTGTCTCCACCCTCCCTGCCTGTCCTCCACAGCCCTGAGCTGATCTTCCTAGGGATTGCCTCCAATCCTGTCAGTCCAATCCCTGCCCTCCACTGCAGACCAAGAGCAGCTGTGGAGACTCTCCAACAGATCCCCATGCTTTTCTGTCTAGACGAATTTCCTCTCCTGGCCATAATACTCTGGTCAAACTGAGGGCAGGAGTTCATCTTATTCTTCCTGCGCCCCCTCTCCACCCCCAGTGCCTGGCCAGGGGACCCGTGCATAGATGCTCACATAAAGGGCTCCTTTTGCTGAACTGAGTGGTGTCTCTGGGCTGTAGAATGAAGGAAACATGATTTGTCTTTGCTGAGCTGTTCTGGCCACAGATGGCCTGTTCTGAGGGGAAAAGGCGGATTATAAGTAGCTTGAAAGCTCAAGCATTTTTCTCAACCTACCCTTTTTGGCTGTTATTTGTGTTTTATTTTGAATACGTTCAGCGTAAATATCTGTACTGATTTTGCTGATCATTAAAATAAAACATGTTCGTTATAAGTCTTAAAAACCAGAAATATAGGGGCGCCTGGGTAGCTCAGTCAGTTAGGCGTCTGACATCAGCTCAGGTCATGATCTCGTGGTTCGTGCGTTCGAGCTCCGTGTCAGGCTCTGTGCTGTCAGCTCAGAGCCCAGAACCTGCTTCGGATTCTGTGTCTCCCTCTCTCTCTGTCCCTCCCCCGCTTGCGCTCTGTGTCTCTCAAAAATGAATAAACATTAAACAAATTTTTTTAATAAAGTAAACAAACAAACAAACAAACCCAGAGATACATATGAAGTAGAAAGTAAATCTCTCTCTGTTACCCTGCCCAGGAATAACCATTGTCAACAGATCCATGTCTAAACTTGCTGACTTTTTGTTATCTGTGTAAACTCTTTTCTCCCTCAAGTGGGTCCACGCTCTGCATACCGCTTGTCATCAACGAACCATAGTCATGAATGTGCTTTCCAGTTCACACAAAACTCATCTCATGTAACCACTGTCTGAGAGTCCACCTCCCTTTGTTAAACCAGAGTCCCCTCTTGGTCGACTGTTACGTTGTTCCCAACTCTAGCTGCAAGTATCACTTTTAGTTTGTGAAAAAGTACATTCTAGAAATAATCATGAAAAAAAAAATGGGAACAAAAAGCAAAAGCACTCACTCACTGTGTCTCACCCAACTATTTGGCCATAGTTACTTCTGGGCATCTCTCTTCCCATATGTTTTTTTTTTTTTTTTAATTTTTTTCAACGTTTATTTATTTTTGGGACAGAGAGAGACAGAGCATGAACGGGGGAGGGGCAGAGAGAGAGGGAGACACAGAATCGGAAGCAGGCTCCAGGCTCTGAGCCCTCAGCCCAGAGCCTGACGCGGGGCTCGAACTCACGGACTGCGAGATCGTGACCTGGCTGAAGTCGGACGCTTAACCGACTGCACCACCCAGGCGCCCCTGTTTTTGCTAAAACATTTTAGACTCAGGGTGTAGGCAATTTGGATCCTCCTTTGACACTCATTTCACCATGAACTTATACCATATTAGGAGTCAGTGGTCCTGACTGTTGGCTTTGGAAGCTGCTTTAGACTCCTTGAGGGGGCTGTACAGAGTTTTCCCAGTCCTTGCCCTGCTGCAGGGCATCTTGGTTGTAATGAACAGTCTGGCGAGGATGGTTCCATTCTCCTAAGAACTGTAATTATAATTCCTGGTCAGGGGCACCTGGGTGGCTCAGTCGGTTAAGCATCCAACTTCCGCTCGGGTCACGATCTCACAGTTCATGAGTTTAAGCCCCGTGGTGGTCTCTGTGCTGACAGCTCAGAGCCTGGAGCCTGCTTGGGATTCTGTGTCTCCCTCTCTCTCTGCGCCTCTCACGCTCTGTCTCTCTTCCTGTCAAAAATAAATAAGCATTAAAAAAAATAACAATTCCTGGTCAGAGTGATGGTGCTCTCCTCCAAGATGCTTATCACCAGTTCTATGTTTCAGTAATTTCCTTCAATACCTGCCTCCCAAAGGGAAGTACGTGTTCTAGAAGGTGTCTCTCACCGTGTTCTTTCTCACCTACTCTCCCTTCTGTTGCTTCCTCCCCCGACAGCTGCTCACCAGACCCAGTTAGAGATTACTTCTTGAAGACCTTCCCTGACAAAGGGGCGCCTGGGCTCGCTGTCATCTGCTGTGTGTAGCCACGTGGCCCCGTGCTTCCACACCCCTTCTCTGTTTGACAGTGGGAGTTACTCACCAATGGATCCTCAGTGGCTGAAAGGGAGGGCAACGTGGGGGATGGGAGGAGGTTGGGGGCGAGGGCAAAAAGGAATGCCCGGTCCACCTCCCACAGATTGCCCTCTGGCTCCCTCCAGGCCCTCTGGTGCCTGGTGGAGGTAGACAGGAGGTCCATTCTAGCTCGCCCCCCCCATCGCACCTGCCCTCAGAACAGGCCCTCCCCCCACTCCACAGTGCTTGGGCTGCCAGACCCCAGGAGTTAGGTGGTGGACGGGGAGGAGGCTTGTGCTTGTGGGTGGCCAGCCCACCCCCCCTCTTCCAGCCATCGCAGCTGCCCCCATATACAGGGGCCAGGAAGGACTGTTTGTTCAGTCTTCATAACAGAGGGGTGATTACCGGCGCTGGAGGGGAAGACCAGCCAGCCTTGGTCCCCTCACCTGATAGCCTCCCTAGGTTTTATCGAATCTCTGTGTCTCACAATTACCTGTAATTTCATTGCCTTCGTGGGAAGAAGAGTGCTTTTCCCTGCAGCTAAGATTTTTCACCTTCCCTGGACTTTGCCTCCTCGGCCCCCAGCTTCTTCTCCTCATTTCCAGCAAGCATCATGAACAATCCTTCCCCCCACCCCAGCTCTGCCCGCACCCCTACCCTGGCCACTCACTCCTCAGCCATTCTCCCACAGTTGTCCTGCCCCGAGAGAGAGAGGAGGGTGGGACAGGAAGGCCCTCAGGCTTGAGGGACCCCCAGCTTGAGGGACACACTCCATGGGGCTCTGTTCTGTGGCTGAAACAGATACTGAAATAGGAGAGAAGGTGCTGATGGTTTCTTACCTCTCTTTCCTCCCCAGAGACCTTCTTCTGACCCTGGATCTCAAGCACATCTAGAAGGAGGAGAGCAGTGGAGCTCAGGTTTGCCTTTACTCATTCATTCGTTCATTCATTCATTCGTTCATTCACCATTTTAACAAATACTCGTTAGGACTCTAATATGTAGTAGGCAGTTGACAATCAAGGACTACTTACTTAACACAGGCTTATTCAGCACAGTTCCCAGGTGAGGCGTGGCCATAGACATAATTTTAGGACATGGTAGCTGCCTTTGAGAAATTTCAAATCTGCCTGGACATAGAGACGGTTGTAGATTGAATAGCTGATCGGATCCAGCACTGTTGGAGGTAATACTGTTATCCTTGTTTCAGAGAGGAGACAAATGAACCTTGGAGCCTGTAGCCCTCCCTCCTCTCACTGCCTACTTAACCCTTTGTGATTCAGTACTGCCGAACCGCACTGTGTTCTCTGTAGACACCGGGTTCTTTTGCATTTCAGACCTTGGCCCCTGTGGTCCCCACGGCCTGGAACACCATCCCTGCCTCTCCTTCGCCATCTTCTGTAGCATTCGTTTTCAGAGTGCTGAGCTGAGTGCCCATCTAGCCACCTTGCACAGACCTCTACCTGAGTGCTCACCGCATCATACAGAAATTAGCTATGAGCGTGAGTGTCTTTCCAACTAGACGGCAGGCTTCTCCGAGGCAGGACTTGTGGCTCATTCGCCCCAGTCCTGCCACGTGCCACCCAGAGCCTGGTACAGAGCCAGCATTTTAGAAAGATCGGCTGAAAATAACAGATGGGTGAAGTCACTTGTCTAAAGTTGCGCTGCTAGCATGGGGTCAAAATGAGATTGGAACCACAGTTGTTACCGTTAGGCGCCTTTAAGTGAGTCAGGACAAAGCTCCCTCTCTGAGTGGATGGACTGCAAAAAGAGGCAAGCCTTCTGCATGGACCAGTGAGAAAAAGACACTCCATCCCTGGCTGCTGCAGCTCTGTGCCAGGGTCCCAGCTTGGCTGAGCCAGAGCAAGGACAAGATTTCAGCCCCCTTCTTGCTGCCCAGGAGTCCCAGCTCAGACACAGCAAGGGATGGCCTGTTTAAACCCAAGGCAGTCCTCCTCCTTTTTTTTTTTTTAAATTTTTTTTTAACGTTTATTTATTTTTGAGACAGAGAGAGACAGAGCATGAATGGGGGAGGGTCAGAGAGAGAGGGAGACCCAGAATCTGAAACAGGCTCCAGGCTCTGAGCTGTCAGCACAGAGCCTGACACGGGGCTCAAACTCTCATGGACCGTGAGATCATGACCTGAGCCAAAGTCGAACACTTAACCAACTGAGCCACCCAGGTGCCCCAGGGCAGTCCTCCTTCTGAAGCCCATACTCTTCTTCTCTGCCAGTGAACAGGAGCAATTCTCCCTAAACATTTCTAAGTTAAAAGAAAACTCTAGTGTGTGTGTGTGTGTGTGTGTGTGTGTGTGTGTGTGTGTGTGAGAGAGAGAGAGAGAGAGAGAGAGAGAGAGAGATTTTTGGCCAGAGCAACCCTCATCCTGTTGCCTGAGCATAGATACCCAAGACAGTGGGAAGATTGTCCAAGAAACACAGGGCTGCAGGATCACCGAAGATAAAGAAAAACCACTGCTGGGACAGGAAGCATTTTGCTGAGAGCATGGAGGGAAGGTACATCTTCCAACAGTTGATAAGAATTTGGATTTGGAATCTGAAGGCTGAGGAACTATAAGCAGAAACTGAGCATTTCCTGGAATTAGCAATAAAGGACTTAACTATAAAGATGTGAGCCTTGTAGGGCGAGAATAGAGTGGCGGATCTCAACGAGGGGCAAGTGAAACTGAGCCTCAGTTTCTGCACCTGTAAAGTGGGGACGACAATCTCTAAGTCACAGGGGATCAATGACATAATGTAGGTGAAATGATAGGCACAGTAAGTATGTGCTAAATGGCGATGGTGAGATGATCTTCATGAAAAGATTGATGATGATAATGATGGTGATAATAACACGGCGGCCGTGGTGTAACACTTAGGGTAAGAAATGTGTGCCACTGAATATAGAGGTGAAAAGAGCGCAGCCAGCCTCTTCTAGAATAGGAGAAAGAACAAGAGCCTCTCATCCTGCTTTTGTTCCCATCTCCTCCTCTCGTGGCTAATGCACATACCGAGCAGAGTTGCTAAAAACCCTGAAAGAAGAGCCACAGGAGGACTGAAGTGACCGGAGAGGAAGCTCTCAGGTCCTCCAGGCCCCCCTCCCTAGCACTCCATCATCCCACTCACTTGGGGACCTTGTGTGCACTAGGACTCCCAAGAGGGACAAAGGAGTACGGGCTGCTGTGGGGGCTCAGGACTCAATGTTCTTCCTCGGCTGGGAGCACAGTGGGAGGGAGCGGTGGGCAATTAGAAGTTCGAACATCTGGGAGAGGCAGGCAGAAGGCTGCGGAAATATCGCATGTGTCATCCGAGGCACTGCCCTGCATGTACAGAAGGCTGGTATCAGCACTGGACAAATCTTTATTGCATGCCCATATGCCTGCCACTGTGTTAGGCCTCTGGGATCAGTAGGCGCAAAACAAATGGTTCCTGTTTTCACGGTGATGACTTCAAATGTAGCCCAATCCAAATACTCTGTTACTTTCTTTTTTGTTTTTTAATTTTTTCAACACTTATTTATTTTTGAGAGACAGAGAGAGACAGAACGTGAGCGGGGGAGGGGCAGAGAGAGAAGGAGACACAGAATCGGAAGCAGACTCCAGGCTCTGAAGTGACAGCAGACAGCCTGACGTGGGGCTCAAACCCACGAACTGTGAGGTCATGCCCGGAGCCAAAGTTGGACCCTCAACCAACTGAGCCACCCAGGCGCCCCTCTATTACCTTCTGAGTAAAAGCATTCACAACTACTTAGGCCAAATACTTTGGAATATACTTGCCTCTTTTCTGTCTCTCTCTCACACTGCTTATCGAAGCCATTGGCAATGTATCTTCAATATATAGTTCACATTTGACCACTTCATATCTCCTTTCTCACTCAAATCCAGGCGACCATCATCTCTTGCCTGGTCTATTGCCGTAGCCTCCTGGCTGGTCTTTCAATAGTCTCCTCTCCCTGTGACAGCCAGAGTGAATCTTCTTCTTCTTCTTCTTCTTCTTCTTCTTCTTCTTCTTCTTCTTCTTCTTCCTCCCCTTCTTCCTCCCCTTCTTCTTCCCTTTTAGTGTTTTATTTATTTTTAAGACAGAGAGAGACCGAGCATGAGTGGGGATGCGGCAGAGAGAGAGGGAGACACGGAATCTGAAGCAGGCTCCAGGCTCCGAGCCGTCAGCACAGAGTCCGACGCGGGGCTCGAACTCACGAACCGTGAGATCATGACCTGAGCCGAATTCGGATGCTCAACCGACTGAGCCACCCAGGCGCCTTCAGAGTGAATCTTCTGAGACACAAATCTGCTTAAGCTGTTCCTCTGCTCAGAGCCCTCCTGTTGCTCTTTATTTCATTCTGCATTGAAGGCAAGTCCTTGCAAAGACTCAGAAGGCAGTCCTAGTCTTGCCCCTGGTTGCCTCTTTAACATCAGACTCTGAGAGCAACAAAACGAAATCCACTTCCTGGAAAAGGTAGGGAGGAAACACAACCTTGGGCCTCCTTCACCCCTGGCAGATTTTCCTGGAAGCACAGTGTGACAGCCTCCCCACGCGGGACTCTGCATTAACTTGACAAACAGCAAGAATCAGTCATGGGAAGGCAGAGCCTTTTAAAGACATCCCTATAAATAGATATTAAATACAAGTTAAAAATTAAGGACCAGCCAGCCTCACACAGGGAGAAGGTGTTTGCAGTCCTACTAAGGGATCCATCTCCAGAATATATAAATAGTTCCTACAAATCAATAAGGAAAAGTATCCCAGGAGAAAAATGAGCCGAGGGTATGCAAAGGCAGGTCAGCGTAAAAGCATGAATGGCCAATAAACATCTGAAAAAACAAATTAGTCAACCTCATCAGTAATCAAGAAAATCTAAATTAAAACAATAAAATGTCACCTGCTGCTAATGTCATGGGCAAAAATAAGAAAGATTGATGACACATAGTACAGGTGAGGGTGCAGAGTAATGAGAATACAAACCGATACAACCTTTTTGTAATTAGCACTCTTTTAGTTAAAAAATTAGTTAAAAAATTAGTTAAAAAATTAGTTAATTAAATTAAATTAGTTAATTAAAAAATTAGTTAAAAAATTTAGTTAAAAAATTTAGTTAAAAAATTAGACTTTTGAAATGCTAACTTTTCAGGGCGCCTGGGTGGCTCAGTCAGTTGAACATCTGACTTCGGCCCATGTCACGATCTCACCGTTCTTGAGTTCCTGGGGCTCTGTACTGACAGCTCAGAGCCTGGAGCCTGCTTCGGATTCTGTCTCCCTCTCTCTCTCTGCCCCTCCCTGGCTCATGCTCTGTCTCTCTGTTTTTCTCAAAAAAAAAAAAAAAAAAAAAAAAAGATATGCTAACTTTTGACCTAGTAATTCTACTGTTTAATATATGTCTTGTATGTTTATGCTTGTGCTCTAAGGTATAGATAAAAGATTATTCATTGAGGCAGCTTATACAGGTGAAAATTGAAAGAACCCTAAATGCCCATAAATAGGAATATAGTTAAATGAAGGGCGTTCATAGTGTGGAAAGAGTTAGATCTCTAGGTGCTGACCTAGAACAATCTCAAAAATATTACTGACAAATGCAAAAGGCAAGTTGCAAAACGATACGCAAGGCAATATCCATTCGTGTTTAAAGAAAAGAGTGAAGCGAAATCCTATTTATAGATCTCTGATTGTTCATACATTTGTACCAATAATGCATAGAAAGGCCTGGAAGGATAGGTGTGTAATTACGAGGTGGAAGGGGTGGGACTGAGGATGTGAAGGCGACCAGTTTTTACTCTCTTTTGACATCATTTGCCAGACTTTTACCAGAGAATTGTGTTTGTGTATTATTTTTGTAATTACAAGTAATTGTGTTTGTGAATTATTTTGTGTATTTTGTTTTGTAATTATTTTGTAATTACAAATGCATTTGTATATTATTGGTTGAATTTACAAATTCATGTAAACATTAAGTCTCTTTTACAAACACAATGGCTTTCCCACATCCAAACCCCCCAGTATACCCATTTCACGGATGGGAAAGCAGGCAGAGAGAAATGACTTGCCAAAGCCACACAACAAGCCAGTGGCGGGATTGCAGGATGAAGCCGATACTCACAGAGAAGTTAGAGCGGTCAGCCTGGGGTAGGCACACGGAAGTAGGAAACAATCTTTATCTTCAAGGGCCTTACAGCCTCACTGATGGTGAAAATTTGCAAGGTTCCAAGAGAAGGTGGCCCAGCATGGTGAGAGCCAAATTACCGCGTTAACATTGATGGAGACTAAATGCAGATGGTCCCGACTTACTATGGTTGGGCTCAAGATTTTTCAGCTTTACGACAGCGGGAAGGCAATATGCATTCGGTAGAAAGCACACGTCCGATTCTACCTTCTTGTTTTTTCCCAGGTCAGCGCCATGCCATACGATGCTCTCTGGTGGTGCTTAGCCATGTGACCACGAGGGTGAACAACCGATATTCTGACAACCATTCTGTGCCCAAATGGCCATTATTCTGTTTTCGACTTTTAGCACAGTGTTCAACAAATGACATGAGGTAGTCAACACTTTATTATAAAGTAGGCTTTGTGTTAGATGATCTTACCCAGCTGTAGGCTAATGTAAGTGTTCTGAGCACGTAAAGTAGGCAAGGCTAAGCTATGCTGTCCAGCGCATTTTTGACTTATCATATTATCTTTTTTTAAAATTTATTTTGAGAGAGAGAGAGAGAGATTGGGAGAGAGAGAGTCCCAAGCAGGCTCCATACCCCCAGCGCAGAGGCTGATGCGGGGCTCGATCTCACGAACCATGAGATCACGACCCAAGCCAAAATCAAGAGTCAGATGCTTAACTGACCAAGACACCCAGGTTACCCTCAACTTATATTTTCAACTCATGATGGGTTTATCTGGATGTAACACCACTAAAAGTCGTGGAAAATGTGCCAGGCAGAGTGTTGAGAGCTTTAAATGCAATACTTAATTTTATTTCCTGCTGACCTTATAATACGGGTACTACAATTACTATCCCCATTTTACAGATGGGAAAACTGAGGTGCAGATAGGTTAAGCCAGGAAGTAGGAAGTACTGGAGGTCAAATGAAACCAGTTTCACTGCAACCTAACACCCCCTTTTTCTCTTGGGGAAAACTTATATGCCAGAGGTCAGCAGAGAAAAGAAGGCAAGGCCCTATTGTCCTGTTGTCCCTATGCAGTGTTATGCTAGGGACAGGGCACCAGGAGTCCACATTCCAGGGGAAGGGAATTGCTTCCATTGCTCTGCCTTCACGTAGGCGAAGCCTGAGAGTAAGCTTATCAGTGAAGAGAGACACAGGCTGCCTGGATGCCCGACAGGGTGGAGGGGACTTTTACTCTCTGCTGTCATCGCTGTTGTTATGGGAAATTTCCAACATATACAAAAGTGGAGGGAAAACTGTGATGAACTCAATGTCCAAGAATGCTTTTGGTCTAAACTCTGTCCCACAGGGAAGGCTTTCCTGGAAGAAATAAGAGGAGCTCCAGAAAGTCCTGCCTTCTCCATGGTGGGCGGGAATGGATAGGGAGGGCTGTGGAGGGGCGGGGGGGGGGAGGTTGGGCTGACCCCTGAAGAGGGGCTGAATAGAGAAGGGGAAGGCCTGCAGCCCACTCACAGCTGTCTCTACAGACAGACCACCCCAGCCACGGAGCTGGGGACGACCTGAAGGTTAGAGCTCCTCCCACTTGTTTTTTAACTTGAGATATAATGTGCATGCCATAGAATTCACCATTTAAAAATGTACAGTTCAAGGGCGACTGGGTGGCTCAGTCGGTTAAACGTCTGACTTCAGCCCAGGTGATGATCTCACGGTTTGTGGGTTTGAGCCCTGCGTTCAGCTCTGTGCTGACAGCTCAGACCCCAGAGCCTGTTTTGGATTCTGTGTCTGCCTCTCTCTCTGCCCCTCCCCTACTCATGCTCTGTCTCTCCCTCTCTCAAATATAAATAAACACAAAAAAATAAGAATGTACAGTTCAGTGGTTTTGAGTATATTCACAGAGATGTGCAACCAACACCCCCATCTAATTCCAGTACATTTTCATCACCCTGTAAAGCAACCCTGTATTTATCAGCAAAATTCCCATATTCCCCTCTTTCTTCAGCCCCCAGCAACCACTAATTTACTTTCTATTTTCAGGGATTCTGGATTTTTCATATACGTGGAGTCAGGCAATATGTGGCCTTTTATGTCTGGCTTCTTTCACTTAGTATAATATTTTCAAGGTCCATTGATGTCATAGCACATATCAGCACTCCAATCCTTTCATGACTAATCTTCCATCATATAGATATACCACCTTTGGTTTACCCACCCATCCATTCATGGACCTTTGAGATGTTTCCACTTTGTAGCTATCATGAATAACATTGCTATGAACATTTGTATACAAGTTTTTATGAGGACATGTTTTTATCTCTCTTGATCATATATCTAAAGGAAGTATTTCTAGGTCATACAGGAACTCCGTGTTTAAGTTCTTAAGAAACTGCTGAACTATTTTCCACAATGGCTGTAGCATTTATTTCCACCAGCAGTATAAGAGAATTCCCATTCTCTGCATCTTCATTAATATTTATTTTCCTTTTTGAAAATTATAGCTGTCCTAATGGCTGAGGAATGGTATCTCACTATGGTTTTGATTTGTATTTCCCTGATGACTAATGACATTGAGCAGCTTTTCATGTGTTTGTTGGCCATTTGTATATTTTCTTTGAAGAAATATCTGTTTGGATCCTTTGCCTGCTTTTCAACTGGTTTGTCTTTTTGTTGTTGAGCGGCAAGGGTTTTTTTTAAGAAATATTTTTGATGCTGTACCCTGATCAGATATATGATTTGCAAATATTTTCTCCCATTCAGCGGATTGTCTTTTCACTTTCTCGTAAGTGTCTTTTGAAGCACAAACATTTAAAAATTTTAATGAAGCTCAATTTATCTATGTTTTTCCTTTGGTTGCTTGTGCTTTTGGTGTTATACTTAAGAAACTGTTGCCTAATCCAAGGTCATAAAGAATTATGCGTATGTTTCCTTCTAAGAGTTTCATAGATTGGCCTTTATATTTAAGTCTTGGTCTGTTTGGAATTGGTTTTTGTAGATGGTGTGAGGTGTGAAGCTTCTTTTGAGTTATTCTTCAACACCTGCTGCCAGGGAAGCTCCTAATTTTAATTACCAGGCTCGGCACAGAGGCAGCAGGCCCCAAACATTTCCATCTGGGTAGCACTTGATAGTGTAAACTACATTCTCTTATGTGATCTCTCTAATAATCAAGTCAGATAATTACCCAATTTTATTTTGTTTTTTTTTTAAATGTTTATTTTATTTTTGAGAGAGAGGGAGAGCGAGAGCAAGTAGGGGAGGGATAGAGGCAGAGAATCCCAAGCAGGCTCTGTGCTGTCAGCACAGAGCCCGATGCAGGGCTCGAACCCACAAACCGTGAGATCATGACTGGAGCCAAAGTTGGATGCTTAACTGAGGGGGCTGCCCAGGCGCCCCTCCCCAATTTTAGGTGTAATACAGACTTGGAGAAGGTGAGTGAGTTGCTTAAAATCATGTAGGAACCCGAAAGGCAGAGTCAGAATTTGGTACTAGAGGAGATAACCCTGGAAGAGGGGAGAGGGGCGATGGAAATCCTGGGTCATGGTCTCAGTTCTTCCGTTTGTGTTTGTATGAACTTGTACAAGTCAGGTACCTGTTGGGGTCTCAACTGCATCATGGGTGGGCAAGGGAGTTGATCTTGGGTAATTACAATAATACTTTAATGAGCACCTACCACATTCCAGGCTCTGTGCAGGCCGCTTTAAGTATACCACCTCTAATCTTTCCAATAACCTTACTAGGCAGGCAACTCTTCCTTTCCCAGAAGAGAAAAAGAAAACTGTGCAGTCAGTACCTGAGAACACAGTCTGGAAATGTCAAGGCTGGACAGAGAACCCAGCCTGTTTCCTCTCTGCTACCTACCCTTCCTGAGTCTGTGTGCTTATCTGTAAAGGTTAATTAACGTTCCTTCCTCCTACGATTGCTGCGAGCAATGTGGGCAGAGCCCTTCATTCGTGGGCTGAATCCTTACTGGGCACTTACAAGACGCTAAACCCAGCTGTAGGTGAGGATAGCACAGAAAACAAGACAAAATCCCTGCTCTCATGGAGTTGACATTCTAGAAGGGGGAAGGGAAACAGAACAGGGAAAGAAATTTACACACACACATCAGGTAATATCAGACAGTGATGAGTGCTAACAGAAAACAGCGGGTGGCAGTGGAGTGAAAGCAGCCAGGAAGCCATCAGGTGACTCATGCACAGAGGACTGAATGATCCAAAGGAGGCAGAGAGGGAAATCTGGGGGCAGACTGTCCAAGTAGAGGTTATGGGACTAGGTTAGTGCAAGAAGCTTCTCTGTACTTCCACTACGTGCCAGCAACTGCTTTGGGCAGAGTGTTCAGAAATGAATACAGTCCAGTGGTCCAAGTGCTCGCTGTGAGGGAGGAGACAACACAGAGCAGATCATTTCCTGGCCGATGAATGGGTGCATCTAATTACGAGGCGAAACATTAATTAAAAAAATTTTTTTTAAGTTTTATTTATTTTTTTAGAAAATTTTAAATGTTTATTTATTTTTGAGAGAGAGAGAGAAAGAGTGCAAGCAAGTGGGGGAGGGGCAGCAAGAGAGGGAGACAGAGAATCCGAAGCAGGCTCCAGGCTCTGAGCTGTCAACATAGAGCCCTTTGTGGGGCTCCAACCAAGAGATCATGACCTGAGCCGAAGTTGGACGCTTAAACGACTGAGCCACCCAGGTGCCCCTTAAGTTTTATTTATTTATTTATTTATTTATTTATTTATTTATTTATTGAGAGAGAGAGAGAGAGAGAGAGAGAGAGAGAGAGAGAGAGAGAGCAGGGAAGGGGCAGAGAGAGGGAGAGGGAGAGATAGAGAATCCCAAGCAGGCAGGCTCCAAGCCCGATGCAGGGCTCAAACTCATGAACCCTGGGATCGTGACCCAAGCCGAAATCAAGAGTAGGACGTCTAACCGACTGAGTCACCCAGGTGCCTCTGAAACATTAATTTTACCCACGTGTTTGCAAACGTGTCCTGAAGGCGCGGAGACCTCACCGTAAGAGATCACCAACGTGACCAGGTTAGGGCTCCCTGTTAATTTTTCCTTCACAGCCACTGGGCCCCTGTGGTTTCGATCCCCCCTCCAGGCACCAGGGTGCGCTGTATCTTCTCTTGGTGCCGGCTGACGACGACGCCGCGCTCTCCCCACTTCTTGCTGAGCCGCACTTCCGGCGGCAAGCGGAAGCGGGGACTCACAGCCGCCGGAGCCGGAGGCATGGCGGGGGCGGGGCTGGGGGAGGCGCGTGCCGAGCAGGCCGGGGGGTCCGTCTCCCCGGCCCTTTGAACCCGGAGCGTACAGGTGAGGACCTCTCCTTTCTTGGCCCAGCCCCCAAGCCCGTCAGGCCCTTCCCGAGGCCTCCCTGGCTTCCCGCCGCAGGGCGGCCCCCTCCCTGCCAGACGCCGAGGCTCCGCGGCCCCCGCCCTCCCTGAGCGGTCTCTTCCCATTGAGGCCCCGCCCCGGGCTTCTCTTTCCGGGGGCGCCCCCTTGGGTGTGTGTGCCCGCCCCTCGGTATCCCCTTACCGTTTTTGGAAGCTGTCACGAGGAATTGGGGGGGGGGATGCACCGGCCCCCGTGGGGAAGCCGAGACGCAGCAGAGGAAAAGGACAGGTCTAGTGCCACTCGACGAGCTAGTGGCCCGATCCAGCCAGGCTTTCTTCTCGTTCCATAAAAAACGTGCCGAACGCACACGAGGGGCCAGCCCCATCGCTAGGCTCTGAGAAAACTTCGGTGACTGGTGTGGACGTGGTTGCTTCCTATCCGGGGGGTACCGTTTAGTGGGGGGAGTAAATTATTAAACGCACAACCCTGCAAGTACAAGTGCGTATTCAAGTCGTGGCTGTTACTGTGGAGAAGACAAAAAATAAACGGGGAGCCCTGTGTTGGAGAGAATGGTCAGGGAAGACTTCCTGGAGGAGATGGCAGTTAGGCTGCAACTTGAGAAGTTATGGCAAGGGCCTGGGGAAAGACGTTCTGGGCAGAGGGAACAGCACCTGTGGATACCTGAGTTGGCAAAGAGCTTGGCGTGAGGCAGGTCCAACGTGCAGGAGATGAAGCTTGAGAGGTGTCACGTAGTGTGATGGGCGTGCAGAACACCCACCACCTAGTGCCACAGATAGGAGTAAAATGCAGGGACAGAGTTGCAAGCGTGGTAAGTGCCGTGAAGGAGAGGTGTGGCCAGTAAGTTAGTATTTTAGCTAATGGGGAGTCGAAGGAAGACTCTGAGGAAGTGATTATGAGGCTGATGGCTGAATTGGGAGTTAACTCAGCAAAGGGAGGAGGAGAGCATTTTTAGATTTGGTTAACAGCAGGTGCCAAGCTTCCGAGACAGGAGGTAGGGTCCCTCTTGAAGAAAATAAATGGTTAGAGTTAACGGGAAAAGATGAGGCCGGAGAGGCAGAGCTGAAACCTTTGAGCACCTGGTCGGCATGTTGAGGGCTTGATTCTTCTCTTTAAGAGCAGTGGGGAGATACTGACCTGTATTAGTCCACAGGGGAAAGGACGCGGTCACCAAAGCATTTTGGAAAGGTCACTCTGGCTGTTGAAAGGAGTGGATTTAGGTAGGAAGCTGGTGCAGTAACGCAGACTTGAAGTGTAAAAGTTCGGAGAAGGGTGCCGGCAGCTTGTGATAGGAGTAAGTGGAAGATTAGAGAGGACTGTTTAGAGGGTAAAGTCTCCAGAGTTTGGTGACTGATCAGGGGGCCAAGGGAAAGAGGGATCAAGGAAGACTGTCAGGTTTCTGGTTCCTGCTAGCTGGAGAGTTGCTAGGCCATTTACTGGCCTAAGGGAGCTGGGAGAGGGCCAGATTTTAGGACACTCGTAAGTTCCTCTCTTTTTTCGTAAGTCTCACCCTGACTAGAGGGGACTTTCATTACATACTTTTTCTATAGTGTTTGAATTTTTATGAGCGTGTACTTTTATAATCAGAACAGTGAGAGAACAAATTGAAAAAGCCTTGAAAAACTCCATGTCTCTCAAAATCACAATTGTGTGATATAAAATTGTGTGTGTGTGTGTGTGTACAGAGAGGGAGAGAGAGAGAGCACCCACGCTGAGGGAAGGAAATTCAGTGACGATTTCCTGTACGATTTGGAGCTGAAGCCAACAGGTCGTCAGCTCCACTCACCCCACCTCTTCACACCCATCACCCCAGTTACTGGTGTCTTTCTCTTAAAAAGACAAATCAGAGGGGCGCCTGGGTCGCTCAGTCAAGCATCTGACTTGGGCTGAGGTCATGATCTCGTGGTTTGTGAGTTCCAGCCCCACATCGGGCTGTCTGCTGTCAGCATGGAGCCTGCTTCGGATCATCTGTCCCCCTCTCTCTCTGCCTGTACCCCACTCATTCTGTCTGTCTCTCAAAAAAAAAAAAATATATATATATGTAAAAGACAAATCAGAGAATTTCAGATGGGACTATGCAAAGTGTATCCCAATTTTCTTAGAATTAAGCATCTGTTTTGCTTAATATGATCAGTGGCTCTTTCTTAGCTGAGCAACTCTAGTATGCACTTTATCCGACTCAGCAGTTCGTCTGTTAGATGGTGTCTGGTCCCTATTCCTCCTGTTCCTGGGCCTCGTCTGCCTTTCTCATCCCGGTCTGGTCTCCCTCTGACTCCAACCCAGTCTTAGGTTGGCAGGATTGCCCTCGGCAGGGATTGAGTGAGGCAGTTTTGTATGCTGTTTGGTATTTTAAAATGCTTCAACCTTAATACTGTGTTTTTAAGGCTGAATCAGAGTAGCCACATCAATAATGTCACTGTTACAAGGAGTAGCTGTGTGTGACTTAATACCGTATTGTTGTCAGCTGTGGAGGATTTTGCTCACTTGATCATGCCAAGGGTCTTTGAGAAAACTTAGGAGATTGCTTTTAACCTCCCACCGCTTCTTCCAAGCATCTGTTATTAAGTTTGTATCTGATTGGCCGTGCACATTCTGTAACTCATTGTGTTTTCCTTTTTGCTCTGGCTCCTGAGAAAATCAGGGCTAAATGAGACGGTTGGCAGTGCTGCAGGTCCGTGTGGTGTGCCTTCCTGCGTACGTCTGGCTTCGTCTTATTGTCCTACCTTAGTTTTCTCTTCACAATTATTTTCTGATTAAAAATTCTGAGTACAAGTAATACTTTGAATATATGTAATCTTTAAAGAATGACAGTACAGTGAGTGCTGATTTAGGAAAAAAATGTAACCTTGGAGTTGCCAGTGTGTCCCAACCCGTATCCAGTTTCTTACTTTTCTCAGGTAACCACTGTTCTAATTTTATAATACCTTTGCTTTTGATATTTGTGTTCCATATCTATTGATGGCTTTTATTTATTTATTTATTTATTTATTTATTTTTAATTTTTTTTTTATATCAGACAAAATAGGGTTTATTTTTATTTTTTTTCAATATGTGAAGTTTATTGTCAAATTGGTTTCCATACAACACCCAGTCCTCATCCCAAAAGGTGCCCTCCTCAATACCCATCTTTAAATTTTTTTTTAATGTTTATTTTATTTTTGAGACAGAGAGAGAACATGAATGGGGGAGGGCAGAGAGAGAGGGAGACACAGAATCGGAAGCAGGCTCCAGGCTCTGAGCCATCAGTCCAGAGCCCGACGCGGGGCTCGAACTCCTGGACCGTGAGATCGTGACCTGAGCTGAAGTTGGGCGCTTAACCGACTGAGCCACCCAGGCGCCCCTATTGATGGCTTTTAAACTAGAAATTGTTTGAAGCTTATGTGAAGAGAAACAAAATACTCTGCTGCTTGCTGTTTTCATTCATCATTGTGTTCTGAGATTCATTTAGGTTGTTATGTGTAGCTAACATTAATTAGCTAAGCATTAATTTATTGCTTCATGAGATTCCACTGCATGAATATGCCTGGAAGAATTTATCTAGTCTTCTGTTGCTGGGCATTTGGAGTGTCGTCAGTTCGTGCTATTTCTAACGGTCCTGCCGCAGACATTCTTGTTATTTACGTGCAGATATTTCTGTAGATCAGGGTTTCTCATCCTTAGCACTATTGACCTCTTGGTCCAAATGTGGGGGGCCGGCCTGTTTACTTGGTAGCATCCCTGGCTTCTGTTTGGTGGACACTCATAACACCCCTCCTTCCCAAGTTAGGACAACCAACCATTGTCTCCAGATGCTACAGTTGCTCCAGTTAGGAACCAGCGCCCAAGATCAGTGGTTGGCAGACTTTTTCTGCAAGGGGTCGGATAGTAAGTATTTCAGTCTTGTGGGCCCAGTGGTCTTTGGTCTCAGCCAATCATCTATGCCTGTGTAGGACAGAAGCAGCCATAGGTAACCTGTAAATAAATGGGTATGGCTGTGTCCCAATAAAATTTCACTTACAAAAACAGGCAGGCAGACTAGATTTGGCCTGAGGGCATTATGCGCTCTCTTGCTGTAATCTAGATCAGTAGGGAATATATTTTATATCCTCACCCAGTGCGTGTAACTCATATGTATAATTGAAACAAAAGTTTCATGAAATAGTACTTACCCTTACTGTATGTGATACAGTTCGGTGTTTTCTGTTTTTGTTCCACTTTTTAAAATGTCTGGTATATCCACTGAATTTATTTCAAAGCCTCATCAATGAGTTGTGACTAACAGTTTGAGAAATTTAGTTTGCTCAGTCATAGAGATATGCACATCTTTCACTGGACCAGATAGTATCTATACTTATGTACAGCATTTCAGATCCCTTTTAGAAGGAGGCAGAGTATAAATAAATACCACACTGTGTATATGTTTTTATTTCTAAAATATAGATTAGGTCAGTCACTCCTGGTTAAAACCCACAATAGCTGGTGTGGCATTGGTGTGGCCTGGCGTGACGTGTGAAGTGTTTTCTAGTCTGCCTCCAGTCTGCTTTTCTAAGCTTCTCTTTTATTACTCACTCTGTGCTTCCTGGGCTCTAATCACTTGGAATCTCTATTCCCAAATGTATCACGCCTCTCTCCTTCCAAGTGTATTTCCTCCAAGTGAGCGCTCCTCTTTTACTTTGCCTTGTGAATTCTTTACCCTGCAGGGCCCATTTTGAGTGTTGTTCCATGCATTCATTTAACCTACTTGTGAGCACTTGCTGTGCCTCGGGTTCTGCCCCAGGTGGTGGTGGGGATTCAGCAAGGAATTGGGCAGGGTACCTGGGGTCTTGTGTGTGGTGACAGATACTAAAAAGGTAAACAAGATAATTTAAAAAGTGAGAAGGGCTGAAGAAAACAAAATAGGGTGGAATGACAGTTGGTGTGGATGGGAAGGTAGGGAGAATCTGAGAAGTTGCTGTTTTAGCTGAGATTTGAATGGTGACACAGAGGCAGCTTAGCGCTTCAGAAACTTTCTGCTTCCTTCCGGCTTCCACAGTTTCCCAAGGAATCCACAGATGATTGCATTGTTCCCCTCCAGACAATATATCATTTATCTGGTTGCTTGCAAGATTTCTACTTTGTGTTTCCGTTTTTAAGTTTGACTGTGATGGGTCTGGGCATAGATGTCTTTGTGTTTATCACGCTTGGGGTTCTCTGAACTTCTGAATCTTGAGTTTACACCTGTGAGGGTTTGCTTTCGGATTCTCTATTGTATTCCATTGGTGTATTTGTCTGTCTTTATGCTGGTACCACACCTTAAAAAAAAAATTACTTTGGCCTTGTAATATGTTTTGAAATCAGGAAGTCTGAGTCTTCCAACTTTGTTCTTTCACAAAATTGTTTTGGCTGTTTGGGGTGCCTTGAGATCACTTGTGCATTTTAGGATGAACTTTTCTATTTTTGCAAAAAACGCCATTGGGATTTTGATAGGGATGCATTGTGTTTATACGTTGCTTTGGGTAGTATGGACATCTTAACAGCCCAGTAAATAGATTTCTTTAATGAATGTGCACTGAATGTTGCTGTTAACACTGAACAACTCTGATGTAGTTCTAGGTTTATTCTCTTGAATATTCCCAACATCTAAGCGTGCTTTGCAGGTGTTCCTAGTGAATCAGGTCCTTCCCTCAAACCTGTTTTTAGACTCAGAAATGTCGGGACCACTTTCTGACTCTAATCTGAGAAGGAGAACTGCTGATCACTGTCATCTTGGGAGTTCCTGGGTCCAGGGTATAAGGAGGAAAAGCTTTGACTTTCTATACTTCTATACTTTCTATACCTTTCTATATTTGTACTTCGGCCGATTTTGTTTTGTTTTCGTGACTTCTTCACTTTTCCGTGCAGAGATGTGATAATGGATCATCATGTTTCCACCATCAAACCTCGAAGGATCCAGAACCAAAATGTCATTCACCGCCTGGAACGCCGACGGATCAGCTCGGGCAAGGCAGGCACCCACTGGCATCAGGTCCGAGTATTCCACCAGAATGTCTTCCCCAACTTCACGGTCGTCAATGTTGAAAAGCCTCCTTGTTTCTTGCGTAAATTCTCACCTGATGGACGCTACTTTATTGCTTTCTCTTCAGACCAGACGTCTCTCGAGATCTATGAGTACCAGGGCTGCCAGGCAGCCGAGGACCTACTGCAGGGCTATGAGGGGGAGATCCTGTCCAACGGCAATGACCAGCGGTCGGTCAGCATCCGCGGCCGGCTCTTTGAACGCTTCTTCGTCCTGCTGCACATCACCAACGTGGCCGCCAACGGTGAGCACCTGAACCGGGAGTGCAGCCTCTTCACTGACGACTGTCGCTGTGTCATCGTGGGCTCAGCTGCTTACCTCCCGGATGAGCCGCATCCTCCTTTTTACGAGGTGTATCGCAACAGTGAGTCCGTGACCCCCAACCCCCGGTCCCCTCTGGAGGACTATTCCCTCCACATCATTGACCTTCACACCGGCCGCCTATGTGATACGCGCACCTTCAAGTGTGATAAAGTGGTCCTGTCGCACAACCAAGGGCTGTACCTGTACAAAAACATCCTGGCCATCTTGTCAGTGCAGCAGCAGACCATCCACGTCTTCCAGGTGACCCCTGAAGGCACTTTCATTGACGTGAGGACCATCGGCCGCTTCTGCTACGAGGATGACCTCCTCACCGTGTCAGCTGTCTTCCCTGAGGTGCAGCGGGACAGTCAGACGGGCATGGCCAGTCCTTTCCGAGATCCCTTCATCAACTCCCTCAAACACCGGCTGCTGGTGTACTTGTGGCGCCGGGCGGAGCAGGACGGGAGTGCGATGGCCAAGAGGCGCTTCTTCCAGTACTTTGACCAGCTGCGGCAGCTGCGCATGTGGAAAATGCAGCTTCTGGACGAAAACCATCTGTTTATCAAGTACACTAGTGAGGACGTGGTCACCCTGCGGGTCACGGATCCATCACAGGTATGCGGTGCTCTCCTGCTCTTTGCTCCTCCCATCCCCTTGGGAAGATGGGAACATTTCTGTCTTTGCCTATAGCCAGCCTCTCCGAAATTCGCATTTCATGTAGTCTTGAATTTTTGTTTTCCTAGGCCTCAAACTCAAAACGACTCCATTTTTCTCTGGCCACGTGTATTCATTTGGACAAATGGAAGCTAAATCTCAAGCCATTGGCATGTGGATAGTCAACTCTGTGATTATTACCCTGATTCTTCTGCAGAGCATTTTCAGTACCCCTGAGATAGAAGCCCAAATGCTACAGGGTCGAAGTTTGGACTGCCTGTGGATAATCCTGCCTTGATTTTGTGAGGCTGTGATTAGTGGTCTGACTGCTTTAGTTCTAGGAATGAGAATGAGCCCACCATACCAGAAACATTTTCTAAAAATTTAGCCTCTCTTTTTTAAAAAAATTTTTTTTTTTCAACGTTTATTTATTTTTGGGACAGAGAGAGACAGAGCATGAATGGGGGAGGGGCAGAGAGAGAGGGAGACACAGAATCGGAAACAGGCTCCAGGCTCTGAGCCATCAGCCCAGAGCCTGACGCGGGGCTCGAACTCACGGACCGCGAGATCGTGACCTGGCTGAAGTCGGACGCTCAACCGACTGCGCCACCCAGGCGCCCCTAAAAATTTAGCCTCTCTTTCCTGCCCAGATGGTTAATGTCAGTATACTTCTTCATAAAGCCTTTAGAAGGTAACTAATAGGTAAGCTCATCTGGCAGTTAAGTTTTATGACTTTACTCTGACCTTGCCCATGCATAGATTGTAGGGCAGTGAAAAGATTAAAAGGAAGCCAGAGTTTCTTATCCCCCAAGTGAATCATCAGGACTTCAAGTATTAGGGTTTTTCACTTTGGATAAAAGATCTCTTTAGGGGAGATAGCTATTTCTCAGATGGCAATAAAATGGTGTTAAGGGCACAGAAACCTGTAAGACTCTTGGGTTGAAACACCATGTTGAAATTCAGGGTATTTTGGGCATTTCTCTTTGAGAGGCTGTCCACTTTAGTGTTGATCAAGTAAGATACCTACCTTTCTATACCTTTGCCCCCCTGTTCTATTTCCAGAATCTGTCCTTAGATAGGAGTTTGGGAATTGAGAATAGAGAGCAAACCAGTAAACCACAAAGGGGGCTGAGTCTGGTATCTCCCACTGACTTGCAGTTGCTTCTATCGTAGGAGAGACTGTACAGGGCATTGTTTCCTGAGACCTTACCAGGCATCCATGGTAAAATGTTTTCCATTATTTTTCTTCTGAATCATAGCCTGTGTATTCTTCAAGGTGGCGGGGACGGGGAGCGGTGAGTAATAACGGTTGGATGTTACTTTTTCTGCATTCTTCTTCTTCCCTATTAATGATGAAGTCACCCGTTGAGCCATCACGAAGGAGCATCTAGTGTATCTTATGTGTCATGGGGGGTTGGCAGTGAAGCCCTTGACTTCTGTACCCTTCTGTCTTGTATTTCCCAGTCTGCCCTGGAGGCAAGCCTAGTAAAGGTTTGTGTAATTTTATATTCATATAATTGTGATGGATCCTGGTGAAGTCCTGAAATGATCCAAATGTTGTCCACGTATATAGAAAGGACATGACTCAATCTTTTATTTAGGTTTGAGCTATAATTACCTTTTTCTTTTGGAAGGACTAAGTCATCTGTGGTAGCTGCATTTGAGATTATCCTTCTTCCCTTTGCTAAAAAACATGACCTACTTATTTCCGGTAGCTGTAATAAATTGTAGCTAGAATCAGTACTGGAGCTCGGTGTTTTGCTGACAGAGGTTGTAACTTTAAACCCAGTTTGCCCTAGTTGTCCTCCCACCTCCTTCCCCAGTTTAATTTGATAGGTTTCAATAAAGTTAATGAGTAAAAGGCACATGTACACACAAAGCCTTGCTAATATTATGGGTATTATTCTCAGGTTACCCTCCAACCTCTTTAATTTACAGCCGTATTTAATTTCCAGGTGACCGAAAAAGTCATGTAATGAAAGCTCTGGAAGGACTAATGACTAGTAAAACAGGTGGGCCACGTGGCTCCAGGAATTGGTGATGGAGGCTTAAAGTCAGTCATAGGAGGGGGAGTACTAATCCTAACGTTCTGAAAACTTCTAGAGTCCTGTTGGAAGCCTGCAGATTGATTCACACTGCCACATTCATTGTGACAAAACGCAGGGGTTCCTGGAGCTTCCTTGTTAGGCAGAGCAGAGAGCACTGGTTGTTTAAAGGAAGAGGGCCTGTCCCCCAGAGGCCCATTCAGAGAAAGCAGTAACCCTGCCACCTGTGGCATTTGAATGCTTTTCAGATGTCCCCTCTGATCTTAATTGCTACAGATCTCAAATGTGTCTTACAAATGCTCTTGGCTGAAAGAACACTTGTGAAGGAAGAAATGGAAAACGCGACTCTGATTTTCCATTTGTTCAGTGGCAGTTCCCTGCTTGGTGACAACTTGCCTGGGCAGTTTTAGGACACAGTGTACTTAAGGTGTCTCCCTGCATGTTAGAAATCTTAAGAGGGAAAATAAATGCCCCTGAATTGAACTTTCAACTGTACGTATACAAGAGAAAATAATTTGCCAACAGGCAGCTACAGGCTACCAATTACTTTCTCAGCAGGAGGGAGAATTAAATCTGGCATTTTAAAAAAGTGCTTTTTATTTCAGGGTGGGTTGGAGAGCAAGTCAGGAATAATTACTAGGAAGGAAAAATGTTGAATTTGCAGTCTTAAATGAAAGATTGAAAACCTTTCTACACACATACGTGGGCCAGCTCAGTAATTCTAGCAGCAGATCCAGTGGTAAATCCGGCGACACTGGCCATGACTGATGGCCCTGGACTGATCAAGTCCACCGAGGCCTCCTCCTTTCCCAGAACCACGTGCAGCCACGTTGTTGTGCTAGTGCAGGAGTGGAAGGGTTCGCTTGTTTTCCTTGGGTAGTTTGAATTTTCAGCCAAGTGAGAAGTTTCCAAGGCATGGCCTCATACCCGCTGTCTCAAAGCTCTCTCTGTTCTTCTGCAGGCATCTTTCTTTGTGGTGTACAATATGGTGACAACAGAAGTGATTGCTGTGTTTGAGAATACATCCGATGAGCTTTTAGAGCTCTTTGAGAACTTCTGTGACCTCTTCCGTAACGCCACCCTGCACAGTGAAGTCCAGTTTCCCTGCTCAGCTTCTAGCAACAATTTTGCAAGGCAGATCCAGCGCCGGTAAGCTCTTTCAGGCTTAACAGGCTTAATCTCTCTAGACAATTCACTGGTGTTAGGCCAGTAGTTGCTTCCTCCAAAAAACTCTTCCTGTATTCTCTCCGCCCACCTTGGTTTGGTTAGGTCTGCCTGTGGTAAACCCTTGAGTCACCCTGACCTTTTCCTTTCTATCTCCCAGCACCTGTGGAATTACTAGTACACTGTCCGTGATTCCTCCCAGACTGTACGTGAGCTACGGAAAGATAGAGACTGTGTCTTTACTATTTATTGCTGTGTTCTCATGAATATGTTTATTATATGTATTGCATTTAAGTATTTGTGGAGTGATACGACTTAAGGAAATAATTTTAGAACTTCTGGTTAAACAGGATACGATGTGTTGAACACATGAATTTATCTCTGCTTCATCCCCAAATCCTATTAAAGTGACAAAAAGAAGTAAAAGGTGTAACTTTAACAAAAACAAAGAGAATGGGAAAGGAGAGACATTAGAGGCAGGAGATGATTGGCGACGGGATAGGAATCAGTGTTGGGAGCTGAGAAGCTAACTGATGAGTGGTAACTGACTTGACACACTTCAGAGAACAGAAACAAGACTGCAGAGCTTAGCCATCAAGAAACAAGTTGCCTTGCACCAGAGAACTCTGGAAAGGGTCAGAGAATTGGAGGCCCTAGGTACCTCTGAAGATACCTGTAATGTGGGCTTAAACTCAGAGGATTGGGTGAAGTTCTTGCAAGGAGCAATCAGAGGGCTCCTGGTGGCTCAGTCGGGTAAGCGTCCTACTCTTGGCTTAGGCTCAGGTCATGATCTCATGGTGCATGAGATTGAGCCCCATGTTGGGCTCTGTGCTGACAGTGTGGAGCCTGCTTGGGATTCTCTTTCCTTGTTTCTCTGCCCCTCACCTGCTTGTGTGTGCTCTCTCTCCCTCAAAATAAATAAGTAAACTTAAAAAAAATTAAAAAAAAAAAAAGGAGCAATCAGGCCCTTTAGCCCCTTTCTCTAAGCCTACTTAGCCAATTGACTGTGTCTTCTCCACCTCTGCAGAAGGCTGGAGGTTCAGTCTCCTGAGAAACTGAACCATGTAGGCCCTGGTTTCATGTTCGTGAGGCATAGCTGAGAGTAGGGATGAGATTGTCATGCTAAAAACAAGAATTGAATGAAAGCCAACAAACTGAAAGGTAAGATATGACAGCCAGGCTTATACTCCTTATGCAGGAGAATAGAGATTTTTCACTAGGGAAACTGACCAACCCAAAGAAGAGACCTTCAGATACTGACACTTACAAACACCTAGGTCACCCTAAATTAATACCCCCCCCCCCCATCATCAGACAGGGTTTTCTCTGAACCAGAGCTTCTGATATAATTATCTGAGTACAACATTATTGTGAAATGAATGGTTACTCTGGGCCAAGGGCCCAAGCTGAATCCTGCTCTAGTCAGTGCCTCATTGGATGCCACTTTAAATTGCTCCCCCAACCTTGGCCAGTTAGGGAAAAGATCTGCTTTAGGTTTCAAGATAGATCACACTGGAGTGAACAGAAGAATCAGAATAAGCATTACTGCCACTAGGAAAAATGAGCAGAGTAGGTACATTAATGCAGTGGCATCATCTTTATATAAAAGGATAGTAATCAACTAGAAATGGGTATTGGTTTTCAGACAGCTAACTTGCCTTTTCCTTTTTCTCTGGTTCACACAAATTTTCTGCCTTCTAAGCATTTCTGTTCAGTTATGGAAGGATATTTGGAGACAGAATGTGGCTCAGATTGTGGTTTTTTCTTTTTGGAACAAATTTCCTTCTTTTAAAATTAACTTTAAAATTAGGCAGATCATTATCAACTAATTACAAAGCTGGGTACAGCTGGCTGAGTGAAAACATCAAAAGAAGTCACTGGAAAGAAAGTAAACTCCCATGAGGGCAGGGATTTTTGTCTGTTTCATTCACTGCCATATCCATAGTACCTAGGACAGTGTCTTTCATGTGGGAGAAGCTTATTAGGTATTTGTTGAGTGAATGAAGTCACCCAGTGATTATAGGAAGCTATGTTTTGTTTTGTTTTGTTTTTAATTATTTCAGAATGCATCTGGAATTAAGTGAAATTTTAAGAAGTCCCAGGAGAAATAAAGTTTGAAGAGAAAGGTGGTGTTCTAGCTTTGTGATTCTCAAAATGTTGGATCATACCACCAAAAGATTTTGAACAACTGTAGATGTCCTTACATATTAATTTTTAAGTTGATCTTAACATTTTTTTGCTATTAAATTTGAATAATTGCAGAAGATGCAATTTTCAGTGTATATTAAATATTCGTTTTTAAAAATATTATAAGCTTTTTCCCCCCAGCTTTATTGAGATACAATTAGCATATATATGTGCTGCCGAAGCGAGCACGAGATACAATTAGCATATAACATCGTATACGTTTATGGTGTATAACGTAACACTTTTGAACATAGCCAGGGAAACCTAGTTGCAATAGTAATTTGGTGTTAGTATTTGATATAAAAAGTAGAGAGCAAATTATTCCCATACTGTTTGAAATTTCACATTGTTTCTTCTTGTCTTCAAATTCGTATTTGTATCCTAATATAACATTTTATATGAATTGTATCCTAATATATCCTAATATATATTCCTAATAGATCCTAATATATTTTGTTAGCCATCTTATCATGCTTTGCTGCATTGAAAGTACAATGTGTATATAAATTGGAATCATTTTTCATTTCGTGTGAACACATGAATCTAAATGCTCCATTTTACAGTCTCCAGTAATCTTTTGGTAAAAAATAAGTGAAAGTGGATCCATTATAGGTTAGAGCAAATGTTCAAGAAAAAAAGGAGGTGGGGCGCCTGGGTGGCTTAGTAGGTTAAACGCTGGACTTTGGCTCAGGTCATGATCTCACAGTTCGTGAGTTTGAGCCCCATGTCGGGCTCTGTGCTGACAGCTCAGAGCCTGGAATCTGCTTCGGATTCTGTGTCTCCTTCTCTTGCTATGCCCCTCTCTCATTTATGCTCTGTCTCTCTCTCAATAAAAAAACATTAAAAAAAAAAAAAAAAAGGAGGGGAACACTGAGGGTCATGAGTTACTTAAGGAAAATCTTTAGACCAAAATAAAACAGTAAAGAATAAAGGAGCAGTATTGCAATCACTGAAATCATTGAAGCTATAAAAAAGGAAACATTCGTAAAACAGAAATTTAAACTTTGTTAGGTATAGTTGAGAGAGGAGAATAAACAGATAAAAGTAGGAAAATGGGAGAGAAACGATGAAAAGGAATTACAGAATTTGCCCAGGAGGCCCAACATCTGGTTATTTGCAGAGGGTGGGTGGAGAAAATGAAGAGAGGAAATTGTGTAAGACAGTTTCCCAGTAGTGAAGACAGTTTCCCAACTTCCAGGTTGGCAGGACCTTTCAGTGATGTGCTGGGGCTGGCTTGTACTGGCTCACGAGGGCCAGTTGTTAAACATGGCAGGGATTTTTTGCAAGCTATTGCTAAACGTGGTGATGATTAAAAATTAGTTATTTCCTAACTATTTTACTATTATTTATGGTCTTGAGTGTATTTGTGTCTATCTCCTCTGTGTGGTGAAAATACTGTATATTCTCTCTTTCTCTCTCTATATATATGTATACACTCTCTACTGAAAATCTGCTGCTGCTCATCTTTCGACAATGCCACATTCAGTGATGTCACGTTGGTACCTTGAAACTGACCACAGCAGTAGGATTTACAGCACAGAAATTGGCAAGCGCTGCAAATCATGGCTTCTTTCCCCAGATAAATACTTCTTAAGTCTTTATTAGTGTATCACCAGCTCCATCAAGTACCCAATGGAAAAAAGACCAGTATGGAGGCATACCATCATGAAAATTTGGAACATTGAGGCCAAAGAGAAAATTGTAAAAACTTTCAGAAAGAACATACATTTCACATGTTAAAAAATAAGTTAGCAGAATGGTATTGCATTTATCAATAATAACACCAAAAGCTTGAAGCCATTAAAATCATGCCTTCAGAAGTCTGTGGAAAAAAATGATACCGAGTCTAGAATTTTCTATCCAGTAGGGTGGAACAAAGATTTTTTCAGACATGTAAGTTCTTGAAAAATTACTTCTCATGTACCTTTTCTAAGGAAGCCTCTGGAAGACGTGTTTTCCACATAAAACACAAAAGTATGGTACAGGAAATAGTCTGAAACCAGAGAGAAGCAAAGAGCACTCTGAAGACGATGGTAAAAGGGAAGTTCTGGGGTGGCAGAACACCAGGTGGGCCAGCTGGAGGCAGGAGGGTGGAGGTTTCCAAGAGGCAAGTGTCCAGCGCAAGATTGTAATTGTTAGGAGGTCTGGTGGGTTTGAGTGGATCAAGAAGAGATTGTTAGCTCTGTTCCAGTAGACTTGTCAATGTGGGCCTCACGAGGGTGATAGCTGAGCAGAGCTTTTGAAGGAGGTCAGGGAGCAGGCCATGTGGATACTGGGGGGGCACATTTTCCCAAAAAAAGGTAGTGTAGTTCTGAAGGTCCTGAGGTGGGTCTCATGCATTTGAGGAACACCGGGGAGGCCAGAGTGGCTGGGCTGGGGTGAGAAGAAGCCCAGTAGTTGGAGATGTGGTCAGAGGTGGGGCCAGACACCTGAGGCTGTTCTGAGGCTTTGGCTGTAACTGCAGATGAGATTGTGTAGCATTTGAGCAGAGGAGTGACACATTCTCACTTGTTATTTTACCAGGGTCACTCTGGCTGCTGTGTTGGAATAGACTGTAGGAGGGTGGGGTAGAAGCAGGGACACCAGTTAGGAGACTGGTGCAAGGATTCGCTAAATATGTTTCCTGCCACAGGGAATATATATTTATATATTTACGCACCTAGAAGCATGCCTGGCGTATACTAGGCTGTTGGTAATTATCTGTTGATTGAATAACATTGGCTTGGATCAGGGTGGGAACAGTTAACCCTTGAACAACATGGGTTTGAACTGCATGGGTCCACTTACATGTGGACTGTTTACAGTAAATACAGAACTGTAAATGTATTTTCCTCATGATTTATTTTCTTAACAACATTTTCTTTTCTCTAGCTTATTTTATTGTAAGAATACAGTTTATAACACGTGTAACATACAAAATATGTGTTAATCTCCTGTTTGTTTTCTGCTGGTAAGGCTTCTAGTCAGCGGTAGGCTATTAAGTTTTTGAGGAGTCAAAGTTGCATGCAGAGTTCTGACTGTGGGAGAGGTTGGTACTCCTGACCCTGTGATGTTCATGGGTCAGCTGTAATTGTGTGCTCAACGTATTTTGAAAATAGAACCCTAAAGATTAGTGGAGGATGGGGTTTGGGCCGTGGAAAGAGCAAAGTCAAAGACGATTGTTAAGTTAACGTTTTTGTCTTGCAAAAGAGAGTTACTCTCAAACTGTGATGGTGAAGCTGTGGGTGAGGTTCAGGGGAGAAGGTTGGAGGTTCTGTAAGTGGAGAGGTCTGGTAGTTTCTCAGGAAGAAATGTCAGATGCTTCTGCCAGGGCAGGTCTGTATCTCCTGAGAGATAAATCAGCTACTGGAGTTAGCAACATGGAAGTCATCGGTGAGCTCCATGAGAGTGGCTTCAGTGGGATGGTGGGGAAAGCCTCTCTGGGGTGGGTTTAAGGAAGAGTGGGAAGAGAAGGCTTGGAGACAGTACCGTAAGAAGTGTTCTGAGAGTTTTGTTGTCAGGGAGGGCTGGAAGATGATGCCTGCACTGGAGGGGGTGAGTGGTGGTGCTTTTATTATTTTGTGACTGAGGGGGGGGGGAAGTGGCGTGTTTGTGTGCAGATGAGACTGTGTAGCTGGGGGGAGCTCACGGTTTAGGAAAAGGTGGGGAAGAGTTGATGTCGCATATGAGAGGCGATGGGACCTAGTGCCCAAGCGGGGAGGTTGGTCTCACACCGCAGCACAGACAGTAGTATAGTGCAGATCGCCGATGGGGGCCTCACAAGGTTCTCTTCTCCTTGCTTCTATTTGTCGGAACAAAGCAGGAGATGCCATTCGGTGAGGGTGGGCCTGGTGGAGATATGAAATAGGCATCAGAGGGAGTGGGAGGGCTGGCTGGACCGGGGACTGTAGCCTGAGTGCCTGCAGCAGGAGGGCCCCACGACGTTCATGGTTATACATTTAAGTGAGCGTTGTGTGTTTCCCTCCAGCCGTGGAGAACACCGAGCAGATACAGGCATGGAACGGGCAGAGTTGAGCTTAACTAGGGCTGTAGGTTTTCCAGGGAAGTGCCACCAAGCAAGAGAAGGCAGCGTTGTGGAGGATGAGTGCAGTGGATTAAGTGTGGAATTGAAGCATGGCCTGAGGAAAGAGACAGGACACAGGATATGGTCAAGGTGTAGGGTGACAAAAACTGGTAGAATCAGTGGACTGTAGATCCAGGGAGTAGAGGGAATGGGCTGGAAAGATAGGCGAGGAGGAGGCTGGAGAGAGCGGTGCCTCACCCTGATGTTACAGAGAGGTCGCAGTCATGGGTAATGGTGAGACTGAGGATGTAGTACCTCGGAATGAGGGCTGAGGCAGAGAGGAGGAGGTTCAGGAACCAGGGGGCCATGGTGCTGGAAGGATCATCTCTACGAATTTGGAAATCCCCACGAACTGAGAGAGGCATAACTGGACAGAATGACGGTGAGCCAGGATTTAAACGCTGCAAGTTGTCACAGGGATGACGGCTTCATCTTTCTGTCCGTGGGGAGCATGGCGAGTGGAGGTGGTGGTGCCGCTGGAAAAGCACTGCTTTCACCGTGGGCCAGCCCCCGTCACTGGGAGCCAGTGAGCCCGGCAAGGCCGTGGTGCGGGTTGTGAGAGGTCGTACTGGATCTTGGCTGACAAGGAGCTGAAAACGATGATTCCTGCTCCTTCAAAGGGAAAGAAATAAGTTCTCTTTGGCCCAAGATTTAATTTTATGACTTACACTGAGGTGGTGAAAATTACTGTCAAGAAGAGTAACGGAAAAGCAGTATTGATAGCTAGGCTCATAAACGAGGTGTTAATGTCCATTTAGAATCACAGGTTAATGGTGAAGACAAAACACAGAACCCATCTCATCAATCTTTCTGGTCTCCTCAAAGTCAGGAACGTTTAAGTTTTTAAATTTATTTTATTTGGTTTTCATGCCATTAATTTCAGGGATGAGATGTCATGTTTTGTCCCTGGACTAAATTATTTTCCCTTTGTATTTTAAACCATATGATATACTTTGATGTAGAGGTTAAAGAAATACATACTGATGGTTGACATTCTTTCTAAGAAACTGTAGGAAAGTGAAAAAGAATAAAAACAAAATGTGATTACACAGGCACAATTATTTTGACGTATTTCTACCAGTCTGATTTTTTTTTTTTTTAATGTTTATTTTTGATAGAGAGGCAGAAGGTGAGTGGGAGAGGGGCAGAGAGAGAGGGAGACACAAAATCCGAAGCAGGCTCTAGGCTCTGAGCTGTCAGCACAGAGCCCGACACGGGGCTCGACCCACGAGATCATGACCTGAGCCGAAGTCGGATACTTAACCGACTGAGCCATCCAGACACCCCCACCACCAGTCTGATTTTTAGGACTAATTTTTTTCTCTGTTTTTTTTTTTTTTTTATCATACTGTGTAGACAGAGTGTAGCCTGTTTCTTTTACTTACCATTATGATAAATGTTTCCACTGTTACTATGCAGTCTTTGAAAATTATGGTTTTCCATTAGGTTCTTAATTTTCTGTCAATTTATTGCTATCATCAGCAGTGCTTTATTAAAGGGGCAGAGAGATTTTTCTAAGTATGGGATTGCTTCCTTAGGGTAAATTTCCACAAGAAGAGAAATGCTTGGTCAAAGGGTATTAAATTTGGTATTCATTACAAGTGTGAGAAATTGCCCCATGGTTGTTGTTATTAAAAATAAGTGAGATGTGTGACTCTGTGTCCGCGTGACAGTTCTTCAGACGCTGGCGTTTGTGCAGGAGCACAGGTAGCTAGCTCGTAAACTTTGAACACAGAATGAGTAGTTCGTCCAAAGTTTTTTTTGTTTTGTTTTAATGTTTATTATTTTTGAGAGAGAGAGAGAGAGACAGAGAGCAAGCAGGGCAGGGGCAGAGAGAGAGGGAGACACAGAATGGGAAGCAGGCTCCAGGCTCTGAGCTGTCAGCACAGAGCTCGACATGGGGCTCGAACTCACAGACCGAGAGATCATGACCTGAGCTGAAGTCGGCTGCTTAACTGACTGAGCCACCTGGCGCCCCTAGAGTTTTGATGGAAGTTGGCTTATAACTGATCCCAAGGAGAGTCAGAGAGAGGCCACTCTGTTCTACAGGGTTCTTTGCTCTCTAGAACTCTTGATGCAAACCTAGGCTATTATTTGGGGGAAGTAGAATTGAATGGAAGTGCTGTCACAGAGTAGTCACACTCCTTTTAAACTTGTTTGGAAAGTCTTTGTTAACTCTTCTAATGTAATTTAATGTTCCTATTGCGAATTTTTTTCTGTTTCTGAGAATATTTGTAGCCGGGCCGACTTGGGATGTGTGAGAGCTCTGACTTCCTGCATTACCTAGATTTCTGTTTACAGAATGAGTTGTTTTTAGACGTGTTTTATCAGCTTAAAATCCAAGACAGCTTGGTGTGTCCACTAACACAGCCTTCCTCGCTGGTGCTTTATTTTAGGTTTAAAGACACTATCGTAAACGCCAAGTATGGAGGGCACACGGAGGCAGTACGCCGGCTGCTGGGGCAGCTCCCCATCAGTGCCCAGTCTTACAGCGGTAGCCCCTACCTTGATTTGTCTCTCTTCAGCTATGACGACAAGTGGGTGTCCGTCATGGAGCGACCCAAGACTTGTGGAGATCACCCTATCAGGTACACCATCACTGTATCCTCAGGGCTACGGGCGGCCCGCCCTCTCTCTCTTCTTGGACATCATTTCACTGTGACTATGTCCGCTTGTACTCATGGCTTCAGTTGGAGGGACAGGCTGTTTCTGTAATGTGGTGAGTGCTTTTGATCATGTAGGTACTAGTCTCAGTAGTTCTGTCCTTTGCTTCTCCTGAAAACATCCAATTCAGATGAGTTTGTTCCCTTTTAAAGGTATCCAGGGTATAAAACCACATGCCATTTCATAATAGCAGTAGGTTGAGACTTTCTAAATTTATTTCACTCAAATCATTTTATCTCCCGTGTTATCTGGTAGAAAAGCTAGCAGAGATAGTTTGGGGAACAGGCAGGTTTTGGAGAAACTCCCGCTTCCTCACTTGAAGAAATTCTGGAATGTTGATACTGTATTATTGCTAGAAACTTGAGACTGACCTCTTACAGGCAGTCCCTCCCTCACAAATGTCCTCTTCACAGAACCCCCCCTCCCCCGTTGGGAGCTTGTGTTGTTCTGTGTGATGTATTGGGTACTAGGGAGAGGATTGGGCACCACTGCCACCCGTGAGGTTATTTCGGGGGAGGTATGTTCTGGAACCCTGGGCTGGAGAGTGGAAGCTCTTTTTCACGTAGAAACATAGAAACAGTGGTAGCTGGTATTTCACTGTCCGGCTTCATTGTGTATGAAAGAGGCCTGTGTAACATATTCTGTACGATTAATCACCATTCATGGTGTTTCCTTTGGGAAATTTCAGTCAGTTTCCAAAAAACAGTTAACCTTTTTTTTTAATTGCAGAAAGTTTTAAACATATAAAAGCGGAAGAGTGTAATGAACCTGCATGTGCCCACCACCCAGTCTTTTTTTTTTTTTTTTTTTCCCCACCACCCAGTCTTAACAGTTGCCATCCCATCCCATGGTCAGTGTTGTTTTGTCTTTCCACCACCACCACTCCCCCTCGCCCCAAATGCCACCCTTGATATGATGAAGCAAATCCCAGATTTCATAGCATTTTGCTCATATATATTTTAGTAATGTCTAAAAGAGAAAGACTTACAAAAATACAACCTCAGTACCATTCTATCTTAAGAAAGTTATCAAAAATTTATTAAGACCACCCAATACCTAGTTTTCACATTTCCCTGTTGTCTTGTAAATATTCTTTTGTGGTTCCACGTGTTCCCATCAGGATCTAAACAGGGTTCATACATTGTATTTGGTCGCTTCTCCCTTAACTCCGTTTTATTCTATACGTTCCGCTTCCTTCCTCTTTTCCTTGCAGTGAAATTGTTGAAGAAACCATGTTGCTTGTCCTGTAGTGTTTTCCACATTCTGAAGTTTGCTCACCGCATCCCTGGAGTAGTATTTACTATTTTTCTCAGTCTCTCATATTTCCTGTAAACTGGTAGTTAGATTTAGAAGCTCAGACAACTCGCTTTGCTTACAGGCCCTTTGTGTGTTGGGGATTATGTGGGTGAGGTGAATGTGGTTTTCACACGTAAAAGCATATCGTGGGCCTCATTTGATATTGTCAAGTAGTGTGAGATACACTCCCCTCCTTTCTGACCTGCCTCTGATTTGAAAAGATTAACCTAAGTGACAAATTTGGAAATGGCTATTGCCCCTGTTTTTCACTTATTTTTAATTTAAAATGAGAAATGTAAGGATATTAGAGGCACTGGAAGAGGAAATGCTGTGACTTGAACACCTGTATTGTGTATTCCAGTCTCGTCTTTGTCGTTCTGCAGGTTTGCACATGCCAAGTTGTCATCCTGGTTAGAGTAATACTTTGTAGTCGGCTTGTATTTTATAAATGTTTTTCTGTGTTGTTACATAGTCCTCCGAATAGCAGTCCTGATGACAGCATATTGTTCCCTCGTTAGACGCACCACAGTTGATTTAACTCTTCCCCTGTTGCTGAGCCTTTATTCTCGGTCTGCATTTTTTTTTTTTAAATTTTTTTTTTCAACTTTTTTTTTTTATTTATTTTTGGGACAGAGAGAGACAGAGCATGAACGGGGGAGGGGCAGAGAGAGAGGGAGACACAGACTCGGAAACAGGCTCCAGGCTCTGAGCCATCAGCCCAGAGCCCGACGCGGGGCTCGAACTCATGGACCGCGAGATCGTGACCTGGCTGATGTCGGACGCTTAACCGACTGCGCCACCCAGGCGCCCCTCGGTCTGCATTTTTACATTAGAGCTTTGATAGAGTAGCCGTCTTTATTCACATCACTATTAACTTCATTTGGATTAAATTCTGAGGATAGAAATTCTTGGAAATGGGATTATGAGTATCTTTATGGGTACATATGTTTGTTGTCCAAAAGGGAAATTACAGAGCTCTCTATTTCAGAGCTCTCATTTTTCTGGAACTTACCCTAATTCAGCCCCAACCCCCCTGAACATCTCTAGTTCCTGATTCCAGAGGACACTTACTTTGCATATGGGAAAATGTATTTAAGTATGGGGATGAATGGAATTATTCGATGAAAAATGTCAGACTAGTTAGTATTTTGTTTTTGGGTGTGAAAAAGAAGAACCTTTCAAAAGAATTTGTTCTTAACAACTCAAATATGGGTCTAGATCTACACTGTCCTATATCGGAGCCACTAGCTGCATGTGGCTGTTAAGCATTTAAGATATGACTAGTCCAAGTTGACATGTGCTCAAGTGTCACACATCAGATTTCAAAGACTTAATACAAAAAAAAGAATGTGAAATATCTCATTAATATTTTTTACATGGATTATAGGTTGAAATGATAGTATTTTGGATGCCAATATTGGGTTAAACAGAATATTTTATTAAAATTAATTTCACCTTTCTCTTTTTACCTTTTTTAAATGTGACTACTTGGAAATTTAAAAGTGTACATGTGGCTTGCATTTCATTTCTAGCTCTGGTCTAGATACTCTTGGGGCAGTGTGTCTGGAAAAGAGGAGGCTGTAGTTAAGGCTGTAACTAAGGGTTATCTTGGGAAAGAGAAAGGAGCCAGTGACTCAGGACAGCACAGTACAATTCACAGTGACCCCGTGCATACCACGAGCAGCTCAGACAAAGGTGGTTTCGCAGTTCTGATACCCTGAGGCTGATGTAAGAGGAGATCCCGTGAGTAAGATTGAATTACGAGTTGCCGCGTTCCCGTGCTGAGCGGATTGCAAAGTGGTGGTGAATATCTCTGTACCATCCTCTCTTTCTCTCCTTGTTCTGTTTAGGTTCTATGCCCGGGACTCTGGTCTGCTCAAGTTTGAGATCCAGGCAGGCTTACTGGGCCGCCCCATCAACCACACAGTGCGGCGCCTTGTTGCATTCACCTTCCACCCTTTTGAGCCTTTTGCTATTTCCGTGCAGAGGACTAATGCCGAGTACGTTGTCAACTTCCACATGCGACACTGCTGCACGTAGGTGCCTCACCAGAGCCCCGTTACCTGGTCTTCCGAAACGTTGCCCCCTTCTTGTCTCAGTGGACTCTGAAGCAAAAGCTCCTGCCTACCGGCTTTGTTGGTTCCAGATGGTTATACCTCAGTTGGGGAGAGCCGGAGAGAGGAGCGAGGGTGGCCCAACCAAATGGAATTTTTATCGTATCCAACTACTGATTGATTGCAAGTCCTCTGGTCCTTTCCCTGTGGGAATGCCCAGCATTAATTAAGTCCAGTTAGTTTTTGTTCTGTTTTGCATTTTATTGCTATATGAAGATGACAGCATTACACCTTCCCCCCCCCCCCATGTCCATTCTTTGGCATTATGGTATGCGGTCTGAAGTGGGTACATCTTTGCTCACGGGAACTGTGTCCATCTTTCCACGTAGCCGACAGCAGGGCTATCTTTATATAAAGAGAACACAAATAAAGCCTTGGTATTTTCTTACTTAAATATATCCTGTTTGCTGACCGCCTTCTGTCCCGATCTCACCGAATACTTTTCACATTTGTGGTTCCAGGAGGGACTGTGAAAGGGACTGGAGGCCATGGCTCCAGCAGCTGCCCTGGGGAGAGCGGAGTGGTGTGTGCCAGCACGGAAGACCGTTATCTGTCAGGATTGCCGTCTTCCCTGGGGTTTCGTCCTGGTAGTCGTTACAGCTGGAGGGGCCGGGCATAACTGCACGTTGTCATGTGGAAGCACGCTCCCATCTGCACGGTCTGTGTCGTGCAGGTGGGAGGGTGATCCGTTCTCTGGGGCCGTAGCAGATACAGACACCGTGTAGCACGCACAGCAGTTGGGTCGTGAGAGCTGGCAGGCTCCACGTGTCCCTAAAGAGATCAGACTGACTGCTCCTGGATGGCCCGGCCGTCACTGCTCCTCCGAACACCTGCTGGCCCCCAGCCAGCCTCCTTCTGTGCAGTCTCAGCCAGTGTCCTCCGGCGGGCTCGTGAGGCTGCTTCTGTCTCATCCGCATAACGTATCCCCCGCTTATGGAGTCAGCTTGTTTAGTAGCACCTGACTTTGAAAGCAGCTTGAAATGTTGGATTTCAGAGCAGGTTGTGGAAAGAGTCACGGATGCGAACAGATGGATTCCGTATCCCTCTGCCATCCAGATCGACCTCCCTTGGGAGCATAACAAATGTGATAGGAGATACAGAGCCCCACCAAAAACAGTTCAGCTAATTTCATCATCCTCAATATCGAACGGCTGCATTCATTCTCATTCAGCGTGCAGCGCAGGATTTGAGCGCCAGCTATGGGTCGGGTAGATGCTGTGCTGAGATCTGGCGGATGAGACAAATAGGCCAATAAAGAGAATTATAATGCAGGATGGCAGAAGCCCCAGTAGTGGTTCTCTGGGAACAGTGGAGAAGGATGAAGGAGAGGTGGAGGAGGAGAGCCATACTGAGGAAGGGACACTGGAGCCAGACAAACGGGAGTCTGTTGTGTGGGCCAGGGCAGGGGACGTTTCGAGGAGAGAGCCAGCATGCACAAAGGCGCGGAAGCGTGAACAGGGCTGTCAGGGCCGTGGAATGGTAACGAAGACGGCTGCGGCACAGGCTGTGGGGAGGTGGGGGGAGTGTGACCGAATCATGGAGAGAAGTCTTGTGTGTGGTGTTAGGGTTTGTGCGGTGGAAGACGTGATCCGAATTTCACAAAGACTGTCTTTAGCAGTCTGGAAGGTGGTTTGGAGCCGGGCCGACAAGCCAGTGGTGGTAGTCCAGAGGAGAAGAGGAGGGTTTGAATGACCTCACTGGGCTTCTGGAAGGATGAAATACTGAGGCATTCTCCTAGATTCTTGGCAGGTCATGACAAAATCAGGATCCCAAAGCAGTCACACGTTTGTGGGGGACTCAACCAGTCTTTCGTGGTTGAAGCCCTTCACCTGCAGCTTTCTTCTGTGCCAGGTTGCTTGACTGTACCTGAGGGACTGGGGAGTGGAGTCACTCGGGCTGCAGTGGGAATCCCCGCCCTTCTGCCCCATAGGTCTGTGACCCTGGGCGGTGTCCTAGCCCTTCTGAAGCTTAAGGTGTACTTCCTGTCGCCTTACTCCTCCATTCTCCTGGTCGTATCTCCTGTCTTCCATCTCGTCTAACTCCCCAAGCGATTCTCATACGCTTTCCTGCTCTGTTTACTCTCCCACTCGCTGAAATTGCCGTTTGACACCTTCATTCCTCTTCCAAAGCCCACCTTCCTTTTCTCCCTCATCACCTTGCCACCCACTTCCAGACGGGAGTGGAAACAATCACGTGGGGAAATTGCCTTATCTTTCTTTTCACCGTGTCAACCCCATGACTTGTGTCTATGTTCCTCGCCTGCTTTTCCTCCGGAGTCCAGTAGCCTTGCTTCCCTAAAAGGCCAACTCCTCTCCGTGCTCACTGAATCCTGTCTCTTCTAGACTTCTCAATTTCTTCACTCCTGCAATTATTCTTTACTGTATCTTCCTCTTGATAGGTCATTTCTACTAGCACATTAGATACACTCTAGGATGTTCTTTTCTTCTTTTTTCTTTTTTTAAAGATTTTAAGTAATCTCTCCACCCGACAAGGGGCTTGAACGCACAGCCCTGAGATCAAGAGTTGCACGATCTACTGACTGAGACAGCCAGGCACCCTTACGATCTTCTTTATCTTTTTTTTTTTTTTTTAATATTTATTTATTTTTGAGAGAGAGAGAGAGACAGAGTGCAAGAAAGGGAGGGGCAGAGAGAGGGAGAGAGAGGGAGACACAGGATCTGAAGCAGGTTTCAGGCTCCGAGCTGTCAGCACAGAGTCCAATGTGGGACTCGAACTCACGGACCGTGAGATCATGACCTGAGCCGAAGTCAGACTATCAACCGACTGAGCCACCCAGGTGCCCCAGATCTTTTTTCTTTAAAACCTCCTGCTTTGGCCTCTTCTCCCCCTTCAGTTACTGCCCACCTCTGTTACCCTTCACAGAAAAACTTCTCAAAGGAGTTGTTTAAATTAAATGTTTTCACCCCACCACGTCCTGTTTTTCCTCAGCCCACTCCAGATGGGTTTTAGTCCCCCCTCCACTGACACGGCACTTGTCCCAGTCCCAGGGACTCCATGTTGTCAGTTCAGCACACACCTCTCATCCCTTTTGTGCTCAGCCGCCCGACATCGGGCATAATTCATTTCTCTCTCTGTCAGGAAGCACTTGCTTTTCTTGGTTTCCGGGACAGTACGAGTTTCTGGTTTTCTTCCTGCCTTGCTGGTGGTTGCTCATTGGTCCCCTTTGCTGGCTTCTCGGCTCTCCCTTTAGATGCTAGAGTGCCCCAGCCCTTGGCCTTGGATTCTCTCCTCATTTCCTCTGTATACCATTTCTTTAATTGATTTGTCCATTTCCCTGGTTTTATATTCTAGCTATATGCTGATGATTCTCAAAATTATAACCCCAGCCCTGATGCCTTCCTGGACCTCCAGATTCATATATCCCATGGCTTACCTGGCATCTTCATTTGAATATCTAATAGGCATTTCAAAACCAGCATCTCCAAAACTGGGCTCTTGAGTCTCACTCCCCACTTCTAACCCATTGTTTTCCTCCCAGAGTTTCCAGATGGCTTCAGCGTTTACCCATTTACTGCAGGCAATAACTTAGGAACTATTTCCAGTTTTCCTTTTTTCCAGCCCCCACCTCTCCCCCTGGCGCCCACACATCTGCCTTTGCCTTACCAACCGTGGTGATCCCTTACTCCATGTTAGTGACTAGAACTAGGTCAAGACCAGCTGGCAGAAGGGGTTAGTTTACGAATGTCGTGTGACTTCTGTCAGGTCAATTATACTGTAAGGTAGAGGTTTCTGGAACTGTGGGGGAAACATTTCTCTTTTGAAAATGTCTGTGAGGAACCATGTGGCCCACAGTTCCACAACCCACCACCCAATGATCCTATTCAAAAAGAATCAGCCAGGGGTGCCTGGGAAGTTCAGTCGGTTAAGTGTCTCACTTCGGCTGAGGTCATGATCTTGTGGCCTGTGAGTTCAAGCCCCACATGGGGCTCTGTGCTGACAGCTCGGAGCCTGGAGCCTGCTTTGGATTCTGTATCTCCCTTTGTCTCTGCCCCTCCCCTGCTCATGCTCGCTCGCTCTCTCTCTTTCTCTCTCAAAAATAAACAAATGGTAAAAAAAAAAAAAAAAAAAAAAAATTGTTTTTAAAAATTCCCTGAGGAGGGAGCTGAACTGGATGGCAGAGTAGAGAGGAAAGAACCCGGATCATAGATAACGTAGTTGGTTGGCTGGATCACTCAACCCTATAACCCATCCTACATCTGGGTTTCTGGTTCTGGGAGACAGTAAGCTTCCATACTGTTTAAGCCACTTTGAATTGATTTGTTGTTGTTGTTTCTTATAATTGAAAGCAAATTAATAGATGCAAAGAGAAAGGCAGGTCCTCCGTGGAAAGAGTCAGGAAGTTCCTGCTGGCTGGGTATCTTATTAGGTTGGGTTTGAAAAGGCCCAATGATGACTCCTGTTCTCTGATTTCAGTAAGATTCCTGGCTCTCTGATAGCCCCCTTCAGCCATACCTGTACTGGCCTGGGTGTTTCTTATAGCTAAAAGGATGTAACTAAAATGAGCGATAAAGCACTGAGCTCATTGAGCACTTGAGCCATATGAAGTTCACAACCCCTGTGTGTTTATATTAACTGTGTTTCTAAAGGATTTTAGGCTCCTCTCAGTAAATTCTAGTGCCTTCTTTCTACAGATATCCAGTGAACTTCAAGAATCTTTGGAGAATCAAGCTCTTTGGAACCAAAAATGTTTAAGAAAAGCAGAGACGTCAGGGGATTTATCTTTCAGATCTAAACTCTTGCCTGGAACTCTCTTCTCATCCCTATTCTGCAGGGGCTGATGTGTCAATGATCAGGGCCAAGCCGTTCTGGGCCTTTGAGAGAAAGGCTCCATTTAAATTTGGTCTCTTTCATTCAGAGTCCTTGTAGAGAAGCACAGTATTAAATCAGTGAAAAGCCTAAATTAGATAATTTTTAAAAGAACGGTAGCTTCATTATTTTTCAAGTACACAGAGTAACTGCATCTCAGCCATGAAGTGTTCCTTTGTAGAAACCCTTGGAGACTTTTCTTAATGAATGGATTATAATTATTGGTAATCAGCATAACGGTTCTCTGCAATACGTGCTTCGAAAGGAATTGAGCATATTAAATGATTTTGATGTTCCAGAGGGCAATTTTGTTTACAACATCAATCTGCTCAGTGTATACCCTTTATAGCTATAACCCTCTGTTGTTTAAAAAAAGAAAAAAAAGAAAGCAAAGAAAGGAAAAATTCTGAAGACTCTCTCCATCATACAACATTTGATTACCAGAGGCAGAAATAACATGGGAGGATAGAGAGATGCATAGTAGGACTCATTCTTTACCCACATTGTCCTGACAGAACTATGGGAACAGGTCAGGCTTATGAGTGGGGCCTGTCCCTGTCACCTGCTAGCTCTGTATCCTTGGGCTGGCTTGATAATAAGAATTTTACCGAGTTTCAATTTCTCTGTAAAATGGGGTAACGTCTGCCCGGCAGGGCTGATGTGAGCAGTAAATGAGTATTAGTTGAAGCTCTTCATACAGGAAGTAGCCAATAAATCCTAGCTTCCATTCTCTCCCTAGATTTCCTGGCCTGTGGGGGAGGCTCCCCCCGCCCCCTCAATGTCACAGAGACCGCACCCAGCCCTGGTGGTGCCTCTCTGTTCCTTGCTGATCCAGAAACACAAGCTTGCCCCTTCTCTAGGCCCAGCCCCTACACAGGACACCGGTGGCTTTTGAGGGGGTGCCATTCTGCCACCACAGTCTCTGTTCTGAGAAGACCAGAACATCCCTAACCCTCTTGGCGGCCAAATACATTGGATTCAAAGGAGCCTTGTTGCTGACAGTTTGTTGTCGTTGATCGTGAACGTTTACTAAGTGCTCACTCTGGGGTCAGGAGCTAGGTAAGCACCTTATGTTGGAAGGTATTTCTTCATTTCCTCGATTCTGAGATGCATTTTTCAAAATTGGAGTGTATCCAATATGGGGATCTCATCAGTGTCAGTCGGCAACCACAACGTCACCGCTGTCGTCGCCTGTGCAGGTTCACACTGAGCATGCTCTTCCCGTTGTCCTCCTTGCTGTTGAGTAATGTGCGCTGGGGATACCACATGTGTTAAGTGTCCATGCTCTTTGAAGTGTCTTCAAAAAGATTATCCTAGGATTTGGTGTTGAAAGGTTATTTTATATACAGAAAGGTACGGAAGCCGAGCAGTGTGGTTAATTTTGGTATCAGCGAAGCAAAGGTTTGCCACTGAAGGAATGAACGTGAGGCCACATTTTTTTGCAGAGCAGCCACCGAGTGCTTTTTGGAACTAAGAAAGATAACCACTGGCAAACGAAGTTTTACTGGCATACTGAGTTTCGTGGAAAAGGACCGCCTGTCACACAACCAACAAGGCAAATGAAGGAAGGGGAGACTGTCACAGGCCTCGGAATAAATGGAAGAAGTTGTAATGCAACAAGAGGCCTTGTGTGACCAATTCATGCAAAGCGCAGGACTAATCATTAAGGTGTGAACTGGTCAGAAACTTCCTGCTGACTCTGAACAGAAGCCGATTCACTTCCAGGGGCATGTGATTCAAAATAGGAAGAAAATGAAAACTAGAACCTAAGTCAAATGAGAAATACTAATGACACTGGGTGTTCTTCAGTGTGCCCCTAATACCTCTAAATCCAAAAAAAAAAAAAAAAAAAAAAAAGGCCTAAAATGCTCTTTGAATATGTATATGTTTTAAGGGTACTAGTAGGGTTTGTTTTAACTCGATATGATAAGACACACAGAGATGGAAATGACTGTCATGGAGGAAGAAGTCTGTTTTACCTACACGTCTCTAGAAACGGGGCAGGCATATCAGGCCCCATGGGGAGGCAGCTGGGTCAATCGGGAGGTCGAGGAGCCAGGGGAAAATGTGGGTGAGAGCCTTTATTGTGGTCTCTACAACAGGCAAGGCAGGCTGAGAAGGCTTGGGGTTGGCTAATCTGAATAATTTCGGTGAGCTCTGCGACATACGGGCTGGCCCTAGTTGTCTGATACCTGGCTCTGAGGTGATTAGGGCAGCTGGATAGCGGCCCAGAGTATGAGAGCACCATACAGGACGTGGTTGGGGCATTGGCTCCGGATTGGTTGGTGTGTGTGTAAAGGCACACTCCCAGGGAGTTGTTTGCTGTCTCTAGGAGTTAGCTGACCCTGGGAGGGGCAGTCCCTATAAGGTCAGTGAGGTCCTAATAGGTCAAAGCATCGGAAAATAAAAGGTACGGTTAATACGGTACAAAATGTCCTAAGTACTAAGCGTCGTCATGGTACGATCATCTAGGTTTCTTTGTTAGTGCCGCATGGTTGGTAGCCCGCTTCCAGGATGTCCTGCAGTGATCCCACCTCCTCGATTCATGCTCTTGGGTAGTTCCCTCCCACATTGTATCTGGGTTGGTCTGTGTGACCAAAACGACACAAGCAGAAGTGTGAGTGTGTCACTTTCAAGCCTCGGTTTATAAACGGCATCTTGGGGCCAGGCTTCTGCATCCACTCTACCCCCCGCTTCAACCGCTCACTCTGGGGGAGACCAGCTGTCCTGTCGTGAGGACATTCGGACAGCCTTCCGGAGAGACCCGCTTGGCTTCTTGCTAATAGCCATGGGAGAGAGATACCTTGGAAGCGGGTCCTCCGGCCTCAGTCAAGCCTGCGGATGACTGCAGCCTCATGAGAAACCCTGAGCAAGAACCACCCAGCCCAGCCACTTCCAGATTCTTGACTCTCAGAAAGCCTGTGAGATAAATGTGGTTTTAAGCTGCTGAGTTTGGGGGGCAATTTGCTATGTAACAATATCTGATGAACACACATAAATAATGGCGTGTTTTGCAATATGGCACCTTATATTTGAAAAAGTCCATATTACACTCGTTTTTTTTTTTTTTTTTTTTTTACACTCGTTTTATAAATAAGGAAACTAATCTCTGTGACGCTAAGTGATTTGCCCATCGTTACTAGTTAATAGCAGGTAAAACTAATCCAGCCTGTGTCAGAATTCACTTAAATCCTGGATTTATAGAGATCTAAACTGGGGTTTCACTGATTACCAATAACATTCACAGGGAATTCTTACGTTTCAGCGCCTCTGTATCCACTCCCTCCCTTAGAGGGGGATGACCAATAAGGATATTTTTGATTAAGGTTGAAAATCCACATATTTCTCCCTCTTCACATGAGTATGTTGGTTGGCTTATTTGTTCATTTATGTATTAAAAATGTTTTGAGGACCTACTAAGTGCCAGGAACTAGGAATATAAGAATTTGTGTCATAGCCCCAACCGTTTCTGGTCTGAAAATGTTTCTGGATACAGCCGTACCTCAGAGATAGTGCCAGTTTGGTTCCCCAGCACTGCCGTAAAATGGATATCACAATAAAGCGAGTCAAATGAATGCTTTTGTTTCCCTGTGTGTATAAAAGCTGTATTTACACCATGCAATAGTCTGTTAAGTGTGCAGCAGCATTATGTCTAAAAAAAACAATGCACATACCTTAATTTTAGAAATGTCGCTAAAAACTGCCACCTGAGCTTTCAGTGAGCTGTAATCTTTTTGCTGGTGGAGGGTCTTGCCTCAGTGTCAACGGTGCTGACTGGTGGCCGTTGAAGGTTGGGGTGGCTGTGGCAATTTCTCAAAATAAGACAACGGAGAAGTTTGCTACATCAATGGACTCTTCTATCACAAACGATTTCTCTGTAGCTGGTGATGCCACTTGATGACTTTTTCCCACAGCAGAGCTTCTTTCAAAATTGGAGTCTTCTCAAAACCCGCCGCTGCGCCGTCAGCTGAGTGTAGGTAATACTCCAAATCCTTTGTTGTCATTTCAACAATCTCCTCCGCCAGGAGGAGGCGCTGTCTCAGGGAACCGCTTTCTGTGCTCTTCCCAAGAAGCAACTCTTCATCTGTTACAGTTTGATCATGAGATTTCATCAATTCAATCCCATTTTCAGGCTCCGCTTCCTGTTCTCTTGCTGTTTCCACCACATCTGCAGTGACTTCCTCTCCTGAAGTCTTGAACCCCTCAAAGTCATCCAGGAGGGTTGGGATCAATTTCTTCCAAAGTCCTGTTCATGTTGGTATTCTGACCTCTTCTCATGAATCATGAATGTTCTTATTGGCATCCAGAATGGTGAAGCCTTTCCAGAAGGTTTTCAGTTTACTTGCCCAGATCCGTCAGAGGAATCCCTATCTGTGGCAGCTATAGCCTTACAAAATGTATTTCTTAAATAATAAGACCTGAAAGTTGAAATTATGTCTGGATCATGGGTTGCAGAATGGATGTTGTGTCAGTAGGTGTGTAAACAACATCAGTCTCGTACATCTCCATCAGAATTCTTGGGTGACCAGATGCATTGTCAACGAGCAGCAATATTTTGAAAGGAATCATTTTTTTTTCTGAGCAGTCGGTCTCAACAGTGTTTGGGTTTGCAGTATTTCGTGTACCATGTTGTAAACAGAAGTACTGTCCGGACTTTGTTACATCGCTGACAGAGCACAGGCAGAGTAGGTTGAGCATAATTCTTAAAGGCCCTAGGATTTTCAGAGTGGCACATGAGCACAGGCTTCCACTTGAAGCCAGCAGCTGCATTAGCCCCTACCAACAGAGTCAACCTGTCCTTTGAAGCCAGACGTTGACTTCTCTCCAGCTAAGAAAGTCCTAGATGGCATCTTCTTCTGATATAAGGCCGTTGCATCCACACTGAAAATCTGTTGTTTGGTGGAGCCACCTTCATTAACGATCACAGCTGGAGCTTCTGGAGAACTTGCTGGAGCTTCTACATCAGCACTCGCTGCTTCGCCTTGTAGTTTCATGTTATGGAGAAGGTGTCTTGTCTTCCCTTAAACCTTGCGAACCAACCTCTGCTAGCTTCCAACCTGTCTTCTGTGGCTTCCCTACCTCTCTCAGCCTTCCCGGAAGTGAAGAGAGTGAGGGCCTTGCTCTGGATTAGGCTTTGCCCCCAGGGAAGGTTGTGGCCGGTTGGATCTTCTCTGCAGGCCACGAAGACTTTCTCCTCGTCAGCAGTGAGGCTGTTTCTCTTATGTGTGTGTTCACTGGAGTAGCACTTCTAATGTCCTTCAAGAATTTTTCCTTTACATTCACAACTTGCCTAACTGTTTGGGGCAAGAGGCCTAGCTTTTGGCTTCTCTCAGCTTTCAATATGCCTTCCTCACTGAGGTTAATCATTTCCAGCTTCTGATTTCAAGTGAGAGATGTGTGACTCTTCCTTTCACACAGACACTTAGAGGCCACTGTAGGGTTACTAATTGGCCTCATTTCAATATTGTTGTGTTTCAGGAATCAGGGAGAGTGAGAAAGAGGGGGACAACTGGTTGACGGAGCAGTCAGAACACACGACAAAACAATTATGTAACATCAAAGATCACTCATCACAGATTGCCACAACAAATATAATAACAATGGAAAAGTTTGGAATATTGCAAGAATTACCAAAACGTGACACGGTGACTCAAAGTGAGCAAAATGTTACTGGAACAATGGAGCCGACAAGCTTGTAGACATGAGGTTGCCGTGTAAAATCTGCGGTGTCCGAGAGATCCCGTAAAATGAGGGGTGTCGTCGTGCCATCGGGGAAGCTTCCAGATAACCAGTGTCTGAATGCGGAGGTGGGAGGAAGGAGCCGAGGGGTGGGTTGTGCGGTGGGAGCCCAGGCTTCTCTGTGTCCTGTTTTATTAACTCTGATGATGGAGTTCTGTCCCCCCCCCAGGGAGCACTTACAGTTCCGTCCCCCCCCAGGGAGCACTTACAGATCCACAGGACAGCTGCCTGAAACTGCCGCCTGGCCCTGCCAACAGAAGCCGAGTTCCCAGGCCCCATGCTGTGCGTCCCATTCATCGTCCTGAGACCAGAGAGAGATCTCCTGGTCTTCAACTACCGTGTGTCTTCCAAACTTAGTATTAATTAACCAGGATTAGGAGAGGAGACTGTCACTTCGCTTTAATTAATTGTTGAAAGAACAGAGAGGGGTCTATATTTCTACTAAAAGGAAAATTTAAAAAACGGAGGGAATGGAAATATTCTGAATGGGGGAACCCAGAAGTAAAATAAAGGTGGTTTTCAAACTCAGTTTCTTCTCCCTCATCTTTAAAGGGTTTTTTGGGGGGCGGGGGGACATGTGTTATGAGGTTTGAAGTCTGTCCTTAAGGAGGGATATGTTATTGAAAATAAATTACCTTTAGATTGTTTTTCACAGTCAGTTTATTTTGTTTTATTTTATTTTTATTTTAGAGAAGAGAGCGTGAATGGGGGAGGGGGCAAAGGGAGAGAGAGAATCTTAAGCAGGTTCCACACTTAGTGCGGAGCCCAATGTGGAACCTGGTCTCACAAACCATGAGATTGTGACCTGAGCCAAAATCAAGAGTCAGACACCCAACCGATTGACTACCCAGGCACCCCTTCCACAGTCAATTATTTTTAAAGAAATGTTTTAATGTCATTTTGGTTAAAATTTTTAAGAATATAGCTTATCTGAAAAGTGATTATCAACTCAGGGTAGGTTACAGATAAAATTGAGGTCATGGGCATGTTAGAATCTTTTTTTTTTTTTAATTTTTTTTTTTAAACATTTATTTATTTTTGAGACAGAGAGAGACAGAGCATGAACGGGGGAGGGTCAGAGAGAGAGGGAGACACAGAATCCGAAACAGGCTCCAGGCTCTGAGCAGTCAGCACAGAGCCCGACGTGGGGCTCAAACCCACGGACAGTGAGATCATGACCTGAGCCGAAGTCGGACGCCCAACCGACTGAGCCACCCAGGCGCCCCTGGGCATGTTAGAATCTTGACAGAAATTTTGAAAAAATTAGTTGAGATTTTTATTGGGAGAATGAAAAAGTGTGTAAGTTTTCACATTACAAATTGCAGAAAGTTAAAAAAAATCTTATCTGATGAGGTTATGCGGAAGATGGATTCATAACTGAGACACATCTCCCCCAAATCTTGGAGGGACATGAGATTTTCCTGCTTATCAGATAGGGGGATTAGCTTTGGAAGGCTGAAAAGCATTGCATTAGATAAATACTGGTTTTCACGGCTCCTGGGTGACTCAAGCGTCCAACTCTTGATTTCAGCTCAGGTCATGATCTCACAGTTGGTGAGATCGAGCCCTACACTGGGCTCCACACTGAGCATGGAGCCTGCTTGGGATACTTTCTCTCCATCTCGGTCTCTGCCCCTCCCCTGCTCATGCTCGCTCTCGCTCTCTCTCTCTCTCTCTCTCTCAAAAATAAATAAACATTAAAACAAATTGAACAGATACAAGTGGAAACTTTTGCATAACAATTATCAAAACAAAGTGACATGACAAATGACAACACATTTACCAAAGGATTGATTTTCTTAGTGTAAAACATTTTTAAAATATAAAAAGATGAACAATCCCCAGTTAAAAATGGGCAAAGAATCTTATTAGCAGAGTGTTCACAGAAAAAATACATACACGTGGTCAACAGCTATATGAAAATGTGACATTTATGGCACAAAAATAAACACTCAGATCAACAGAACAGAATAGAGAACCCAGAAATGGACCCACAAACGTATGGCCAACTAATCTTTGACAAAGCAGGAAAGAATATCCAGTGGGATAAAGACAGTCTCTTCAGCAAGTGGTGCTGGGAAAACTGGACAACGGCATGCAGAAAAATGAACCTGGGCCACTTTGTTACACCATACACGAAAATAAATGCAAAATGGATGAAAGACCTCAATGTGAGACAGGAAGCCATCAAAATCCTCAAGGAGAAAGCAGGCAAAAACCTCTTTGATCTTCGCCGTAGCAAATTCTTACTCAACACGTCTCCGGAGGCAAGGGAAACAAAAGCAAAAATGAACTACTGGGACCTGGGACCTCATTGAAATAAAAAGCTTCTGCACAGCGAAGGAAACAATCAGCAAAACTAAAAGGCAACTGACAGAATGGGAGAAGATATTTGCAAATGACATATCAGATAAAGGGTTAGTATCCAAAATCAATAAAGAACTTAAACTCAACACACAATAAATAAATAATCCAGTGAAGACATGGGCAAAAGACATGAATAGACACTTCTCCAAAGAAGACATCCAGATGGCCAACCGACACATGAAAAGATGCTCCACATCACTCATCATCAGGGAAATACAGATCAAAACCACAATGAGATACCACCTTACACCTGTAAGAATGGCTAACATTAACAACTCAGGCAACAACAGATGTTGGCGAGGATGTGGAGAAAGAGGATCTCTTTTGCATTGCTGGTGGGAATGCAAGCTGGTGCAGCCACTCTGGAAAACAGTATGGAGGTTTATCAAAGAACTAAAAATAGAACTACCCTACGACCAAGCAATTGCACTACTAGGCATTTATCCAAGGGATACGGGTGTGCTGTTTTGAAGGGGTACATCACCCCCGCCAATGTTTATAGCAGCAGTATCAACAATAGCCAAAGTATGGAAAGAGCCCAAATGTCCATCGAGGGATGAATGGATAAAGAAGATGTGGTATATATATGTATACAATGGAGTATTACTCGGCAACCAAAAAGAATGAACTATGCATTCATTTGCATTTGCAACTATGTGGATGGACCTAGAGGGCATTATGCTAAGCAAAATTAGTCCGTGAGAGAAAGACAAATATCATAGGGCTTCACTCATATGAGGACTTTAAGACACAGAACAGATGAACATAAGGGAAGGGAAGCAAAAATAATATAAAAACAGGGAGGAGGACAAAACATAAGAGACTTAAGTATGGAGAACAAACAGAGGGTTACTGGAGAGGTTGGTGGGGGATGGGCTAAGTGGGTAAGGGGCATTAAGGATCTACTCCTGAAATCATTGCACTATATGCTAACTAATTTGGGTGTAAATTTAAAAAATAAAAAATTTAAAGCAGAAAAAAAAGAAAAACAAGAAAAGAAACAATAACCTATAAAGAGAATATATGATAGTGGCATCCTATCAATAAACCATTATGACTTACATAAAAAAAAATGTGACATTTATTTTTCACCCATCAGATTAGCGAAGGTTAAGTGTTTGATGATGCCATGTTGTCAAGAGCGTAGGGTGCTCTCCCCTACTGTTGGGGGAGTAAACTGATTGAAACTTCTTGAAGGACAAAAGAGCAGTGTCTTCGTAAATATTCATATTTTGAAAACCCAGTTAAATTCTGTGCATTAGGACAAAACATTTGCATATGTGAGCAAGACATATGCACAAGGCCATTTCATTGTAACTTTTCCACTGTGAAAAAGTGGAAACTACTAGATGTGCATTGATAGAGGACAGACAAAATGAATTGCAAGCTCTGTCCATAAAATCGGAGCTGATACAGCTGTGAAAAATAATGAGGCAAGTCCATACATATTGATTTGGAAAGCTCTTTGAGCTGTAGTAATTGAACAACTGTATTTAATGTGAAAACACATTTTTTTTTTAATTAAAAAAAATCTGTGCTGAAATTGAGGTCACTATAGATATTAAATATATACATAGTCATGGAGTCGTAGAACACTTTTGAAAACATACTGAAGATGCTATTAACAATAATTACTTCTGGAGAGCAGACGTGGGGGCAAGGGAATGTGGACATTTACTCTCTAGCTTATTTCTTTTATCTCTGTAATCCTTTAACTGTGAACACGTATTACTTAAAATTTTTAATGAGTTTTGTTCAATTTTTAGTTGGGGTATAAAGCACAAACCATCAAATTTACCAGCTTACTTATTTACGTGCAGGTCAGTATTGCTAAATATATTCACATTGTTGTGCCATCAATCTCGGCAGTTGGTTCATCTTGCAAAACTGAAACTCTGTCCCCATTATGCAATAATTCCCATTTCTCCCTCGCCCAGCCCCTGGCAACCACCGTTGTGCTTTCTTTCTATGAGTATGACTAGTTATGTCCTGTAAGTGGAATCATACGGTATTTGCCCTTGCCTGGTGTCTTTTTGTGACTGGTGAATGTCACTTAGCAAAATGTCCTCAAGGTTTGTCCATGTTGTAGCCTATGTCAGAATTTCCTTCATTGTCGGGGCTCCCGGGTGGCTCAGTTGGTTAAGTGTATGACTCTTGATTTTGGCTCAGGTCACGATCTCACAGTTTGTGGGATTGAGCCTCGCGTCTGGCTCTGCACTGGCAGTAGGGGAGCTTGCTTGGGATTCTCTTGTCTCCCTCTCTCTCTGCCCCTCCCCTGCTCATGCTCGCTCTCTCTCTCTCTCTCTCTCTCAAAATAAATAAACATTAAAAAGAAAGAACTTCCTTCATTTTCAAGGCTGAAAAATATTCCATTACATATACGTGTATACCACCCTTTGTTTATCCATTCACCCCTGTGTGGACACGTACATGTTGCTCTCGGCTATCGTGAATAGTGCTTCTGTGACCATGAGTATACAAATATATCTTGGAGATCCTGCTTTCCATTCTTTTGGATATATACCCAGAAGTGGGATTTAAAGAGTTAAAAAAAAAAAAAAAGTGTTTAGCCAGTGAATTCACCTGTAGCAGCCGGGATGGTATTAGGTAGGCACTCTGTGGGCTAGTTGAGCCTCATAGTCTGAGGCCACGATTTTCTTTACTAGCCCCCGGGGGCTCGGCAATTTCATTGCAGCTCCTTGAGCTTTTTCCCTGTACGGCAAGGAGGGGCCTTAGCAGGATGGTGAACCCGCTGCTCCCTGCCTGCTCCTGCCTGCATTAATTCAGCACATTTCTATAGCTCCCTGAAGAAAGAGGCTGCAGCAGCATTTAATTAGCGGCCAGGAACATGCTTTCCCAAGGACACGACTTATTTTGCAGCCAGCTGTTGCCAGTGGCTCCCTAGCAACATGCAGTGCTCACATCGGATTGCTTCTCTCCAGACAAGTGGGGGGTGGCGGTTGGCCAGTCCACCTGCTGTCACAGCCTGGGGTGGGGGCATGGGGCAAAGGGTCCCTGGGTCCAGGGCTAATTCTCTAAAAGAAGCAAATGATCTGAACCTGTTATTCCTGCAAAGCCAGATGTGGTGCTAAAACCTCATGACCCTTGAACTGCCCACCCCACCCATCCTTCGAGTGCATGATCAGAGCAAACAGCAAGAATATCACCAGCTATAACACAGGTAGAGCAATATGGTCTAGAAAGGTCCATTGGGATTATGAAGTGCAGCTGTGAGACTTTGGGAAAGAGAGATGATCTCACCCCATAGTAAGCAGAGCCTGCCTATTAGAATGGACTTGGGGGTGCCCTGGGAGCACCCCATCTTGGACAAGGGCAAAAGGAAAGCTTCACTCCAACTGGCCCACTAACTGCTCTGGGTTTCCTGGGGCTTTGGGAAGAGGGCATGGGGAGATAGAGGTCAGTGGCAGCCACCACCCTGAACCTGAACTTGCCATTCCTTAAGGGGTCTGAGAGGTGGCTGCTCAGCAGCCTGACTTGAGGCCCTGGTTCCTCCCAGATGCTTCTTCCGCGGAGGCCACAGACTGGACGTTTTTGAGATGAGGTGCTGCTCAGTGACACGCTTTATGTAGCACACGTGGTGTTTTTACAGTTTTGAGGATTTGTAAAATAGCCATGTTGCCATCAGGAGGCCCACAGTCTGGCTTGTGTAACCCCACTTTGCCCATCCATCGGCCCGTTGTGTGTGTGAGTCCCGCGCCCTTCTGCACCCATAGTGGTGAGGGAGGCTGCACCTGCAGGGCCCCCCTTGTATTTACTCATCGTTCCACAGACATTTCTTGAGCTGCTTCTGAGTGTCAGAGCTGAGCTGGGTGCTGGGCTGAACAGACCCAAGGAGACAGGCTGCGGGATTCCTTGAAAGCAGCTGGGAGACAGACGGGTGCGCCAGGGGCCTGGGAGCAGACACCCTGGGTGCCTGACCCACACGGGGCCAGCTTCTGGCAGAGATGCTGCCTGAGCCCAATTCCGAAGGAAGACGGGGGTTAGCCCGGTGAGGAAAGGGGAGAGGAGGGGAGAGGGAAGAGGAGGGGACCCCGCCAGAGGCTGGAGTCACAGAGCTTGGCCTGCCTGGGGACTGGCACAGCAGACCTTCAATTCCCCAAGGCCAAGAGCACCTGAGGGGGTGGTTCTGCTGAGGGCTTGCACTTGGCCCTGAGGAATGTCATCGTGAAACCATGTGTCAGATTTGTGTTTCCTGACCACTCTGGCTGCAGAGTGGATTTGACCTGGTGAGGGCAGTCAGGAGATAGGGAGGGGCTGGGGAACAGGCTGTTGAGGTGACAGAGGAAGTGAAATATCTGTGTAAGGGCTCTTTGGGGTCCTCCCTGTCACACCCCAGGCGGGGAACAGAACTGCCTTCATAGGTGCAGAAACACTGCAGGGTGGGCCTCCCGTCCTCTGCGTCCAGCCTGCTTCTCACGGCTTCTCCTGCCCACCTGGTTCCTGCCTTCTCCCACCTGACTAGCTCCGTACATCTGGCGGCTGACCCTGGAACGTCAGGTGGAGGCTCGGCGCCGTGTGGCCCAGAGTCAGCGCTCAGGCCGTGACAGCTCCTGTTGGATGGCAAAGCCGGTTGAAAACTTGGCTTCTCTCCGAGTTGCTGCCTCTCAGATGAGGACCATCTCTGTGCTTGATCCGGCCCCGGTCCTGGGCCCACCCAGCACACTTGACCAGGCCTCTGTGCCCTGTGGCCTGTGGAGGGGAGGTCAGGAGCACTGGAGGTCTGGCAGTGACCCAGGGGTGGGGAGGGGGTGAGCAGTTGTACGTGGGGGCTGGGGGAAGAACAGGTAGGGATGAGTTAGGCAGGTGGGACGGGGCAGTGCCCGACCAAGACCAGGGACCCAGGAAGAGGCTGTTGTGGAAGGGAAAGTACCAGACACAGTTGGCAGGCTGTGGGACGTCCAGTGAGGCATCCACCGGAGGGTGCGTAATGAGTCTGGAGAACCAGAGCTCTAGCCTGCAGGTCAGGATCGAAGGGCCAAGATCACCCAGGGGAGTGTTCTTGTTGAGAAGAAAATACAACAACAATAGCTAGACTCAGTTGATGGGTCACTGTGTGCCCAGCATGGTATTTAAACTACATGTTCATTAACTCCTTAAATCCTCACGACAACCTCACAAAGCAGAAACTGTTGTGGTTGGCACTTGGAAGACCAGGAAGGAGAGATTAGGAGGCATTTCCGGATCACTCGGCCCCTGGCCCTTGGTCACTGGGTGGGAGAGTGGAGATGGGAGCCTGAGTGGCCTGGTTCCAAAGCTCGTGTTGAGAACTGACTGTCCTGGGCTGCACCCGTGACTGCCCTGCTGTGCAATCCCACCTCTCTAAACAGCAGCGCCGTGTGGGAAGTAACATTACTCCTGTTTCCACAGGAGCCCGTCGAGGCCCGGAGACTTAACTTGCTCCAAATAACACACGCAGTGCGTGGGAAAGTCAGGGTGTGAATCCAGTTCTCTCAAAGTCTGATGCCTGAGCTACTCTCCTGCACTGCCGGGCCAGACAGCGAAGGAGGCGAGGACCCCGTGAAAGACTGAGGCGGGAGTGGGTGTTCAGATGGCCTGAGTGTAGGGGAGAGTGAGGGAGGGACAGGGCTGGAGGGCAGACTCGCTCGGCACTCCCGAGGGAGGGAGTCTAGTGAGGGCTGAGAGTGTGGCGTCTAGGATTCTGACTCCACCCCTTCTCAGCCTCAGTTTCTCCACCTATAAATATGCACAAGAATACTGATGTAAGGGTCAGGAGGATGAAGGAGGAGACCGCACGCCCGACACGGTGCCCAACACCCTCTCGGAGTGGTGGGTGCGAGGGAGGGTTGGAAGGGTTGACCGGGCATTTTCACGTCCTTCTGCCCATGAGAGGGAAGGCTTCGCTTTTCCCATTTCTAGAGAGACCATGGGGGACGACGACCCTTGGTTCTGGCTTCCCTTCCAGCTGCTTCTTATTGATGAAGTGAGAATAGGAAGCCATCACCTCAGGGTCCCCCCACTGTGGAGGCAAAGGCCGGCTTGTCCCAGCCCGCAGGCACCTTCTAGGTGCACGCTTGGTGTTGTGTGAGCCACAGAACAGCAGGAAGCCTGGCTCGGGGGTGGCCGTGCAGAGGGAGGCTGTGGAAGATGGAGTCTTTCTTCTCCAGGAAAAACAAAGCTGTGGCTGGACTCGGTGTCACAGAACTGAGGGCAATGTCGCACAGCACCGAATTCAGAGCCTCCTTCCGTTCACTCTTGAGTGAGGTCGTGGGCTCACTCCCACGGCTCAGCTTTTCATGCCATCGAGTGACATTGTCATTTCTTTGGCTCCCGCAGCATTTGGACCTCTTCTTGGGTTTGCGGGATCCTGCACTGCACGAGTCCCAATCGGGAGCCAAGACCAGCCCCCTGGCAGGGGTGTCACAGCTGAGGCTCTGCCCGCCCCCTGGCCCCGCCACACTTGTGGGGCAGCGACTCAAGTTTTACTATCAAAACTGCCTGTTCCAAATACAGTGCACACTGTGAGTAGCATACGATTATGGAGAATCTGGATAATTACTGCTGGAGTAACAAGGATTAGGTAAAATAATTCCCATTTTATAGAATGGGAAAGTAACTAAGAATAAGATGCGGGGGGGAGGGGGCTGGGTGGCTCAGTCGATTGAGCATCCAACTCTTCATTTCGGCTCAGGTCATGATCTCATGATTTGGTGGGTTTGGGACCTGCATTGGGCTCCAGGCTGGCAGTGCAGAGCCTGTTTGAGATTCTCTCTCTCCCTGTCTCTCTCCCCCTCCCTGCTCACGCTGTCTCTGTCTCTCTCAAAATAAATAGATACACTTAAAAAAAAAAAAAAAGAATAGCATGGGGGTCTCTGTGCAGACCTTTCATGTTATAGTCTTTCTCTAGATTCTTAAGTTCCCTCCGTGGGTGTCAGGACACTTCCTGAAGAGGGTTATAAAGCCGTTGCTTTGGCCATCAGTATTAGCATGCGCACGAACGGAGCTGACAGCCCTGCTTGAGTTAAAGGGGATATCTGCTGCCCAGCGGGCCTTCTGGAAGGTCAGAGGGAATGCAGGTGAGCTAAAAACAGCTGCCATTTTCTTGGGCGCTTCAGCCAGATGAAATGCTTTCTGTGTGTTAACTTAGCGAGTCCTCTCGGCTAATCCTCTGAGCTTCCCGAAGTGCCTACTGTTGTTGTCTCCATCTGATAGATGAGGGACTCAGGCACAGAGAGACTGAGCAAGTTGCCGAAGGTCACAAAGCTGGAGCCGGAATTCAAATTGGACTTCAGAGTCTGCAGCTAAGTCCCTCCCTAGCCCCTGCGTGTGGCGAGGGGCCCCGGGGAAGGACGTGGGGTAGAGGAGGGCACGTGGCGTGTCTGAGACTCCCACTGCCGGCAGGCGACTCTGAGGGAAGGATGGAAAATCCCCAACAGGGCCATAGATCCAAGGCAGGGGGACAAGGAGAGATTCTCCAAGGGATAAGGGCCTTTAAAGAGAGCCATGAATCTCTGGCCAGGGAGGGCGGGTGGCAGATGGGCAGCCGTGGGGCCCAGCCCTGACCAGCTGTTGTTTGCAGAGTAGGGAGAGTGCGTGGTGACAGCTGGATTAGGTGTACCCAGCAACCTCAGGGACTGTCAGGTGGAGAGGCACAGAGCGCGTGCGGCACGCGGAGTGCGCCCTTCTGGCTGGCTCTTCTAGTGCCTCCCAGCCCTCGGGGCTTAGTGCTTGCTAATCTCTGTCCTCACGGCAGCAGGAGGTGACAGGGCCACGCTCAGGCCGTGGCATCTCCCGCCTCTTGATGGCCAGGGAACCTTGGATCAGAGAACCTTCTCCGTTCTAGAAAGCAAGATGTGAATCTCCAGTGATGGACCCAGAGTCCGTAACTGGAGTGAACCATCTCTGCTGGCCTGCTCTCAGCTCTCCTCTCTTCCCCGGCCTCTGTGCCGCCTCCAACTTGGGTCTGCTGATTTCATTTGTTTTGTCTGCCCTTGTGTTTCCTGCCTCATTTCACAGAGGGGTTGAAGCAGCTGTCAAAAACGCTTTCAAAACAATAGGACAATAAATATTTGCATAACTCGGGGCCAGAAGAATGCGAGGGGGAAGCCACCAGAGCTGTGTGTGGAATGCTAGGACCCCTTAGGGACCCCTTTCCAGATCACTGCTTCTTACACTGTAAAGCTTAGAATGAATGACATGCTGGGCATAAGTTCTAGTATTACATTAGCAGTCGATTCGTTCAGTAAATATCTGTTAAGTACCTACTTAAAAAACCACCCCCTACCTTCTGAATTCTTTTGCCACATTTTGGAAACATTGCTGTGGTGCCCTTTCCGAACCAGACACTGGCGAGTGTTTTGAATCCCAGGTAGCACTGTGGAATCCACTCCTGAGTATTATTGTTCATCTAGTTGGTAATCCAGAGTCTTTCTACTTCTTGTTTGGAAATGTTTCTCCAGAAACATTCTAGAAAACCACTTTTTTTTTTAATTTTTTTTTTTTAACGTTTATTTATTTTTGAGACAGAGAGAGACAGAGCATGAACGGGGGAAGGGCAGGGAAAGAGGGAGACACAGAATCGGAAGCAGGCTCCAGGCTCTGAGCCATCAGCCCAGAGCCTGATGCGGGGCTCGAACTCACGGACCGTGAGATCGTGACCCGGGTGAAGTCGGACGCTTAACTGACTGTGCCACCCAGGCGCCCCGAAAACCACTTTTTTAAAAAAACCCACTTTATGTGATGCTCTCCAACGATTCTCATGGCATCTTTCTGGAAAACAGCTCAGTCAGCATCCGGGTAGTACTGCTCAGCAGTGTGGAGCTGGTTGGGGCAGCCCCCCGGGAACTGAGGTAGAGGCCAGCCCCCCACCCAGATGCTGGCTTAGTGGCCTTTGTTCAGTGAGTGGTTGTTGAGTACTCCTTACGTGCGCGCTCTCTCTTCCACCCTGGGTCCCCCCAAATCCACAAACCCTTACGTTCACGGAGTTACATTCCCGCCCATGAAGCAGAATCTAAACAGGAAAACTAAAACCAGAGACATCATCTGGTTTAAGGTTTAAAAAGATGACTCTGGCTGGGGTGGCACATGGGTTATGCTTGAGGGAAGGGGTGATGGGAAACAGGGAGGCCAATCGGGAGGCCAAGACAGCGGGCCGGGCAAGAGCAGGGTGGTAGCAGACATGGGGAGAAGCGGTCAGAATGGGGTCTGTTTCGGAGGTAAGGCCACCGGGACCAGCTGATGGATTTGGCGTGGGCGTGAGGAAAAGGAAGCAAGGATGCGCCCAAAGATTTTTGGCCTGAAGTGGGCCCGTAGGTACCTTAGGTAAGACAAGGAGAGGGAAAGAGTTTTATTTTGGCCATGTGAGGTCAAGATGTCATTTCAGTGAAAAGAAAAAAAAAAGATCTATAATTTTCTGAGTGGTCTGGACATGCAGGAACAGAGGGGATGGTCCCAAAGGGATAGGCTGTCCCACGCGGTGCTGCCTCGATCAGGGCAGCCCGGACTCTTCTGGAACACCCCCCGCCCACGGCAGCTCGTCTTGTACATTCATTCATTCACTTGGCACATGCAACACATGTTTATTGAGTGCTGTGCTGTGTGTTTTCCACTTGCCCCTCAAAGCCACATGTTTATGACCATCTAAACGGACAACATGTCCACTTCTGTTGTTCCATTTAGTATTTTAACTTTGTTTTTTTAATGTTTGTTTATTCTTGAGAGAGAGAAACAGAGCGCTAGCGGGGGCGGGGGGCAGAGAGGGAGACACAGAATCCGAGCAGGTCGATGCTCCCAGCTGTCAGCACAGACCCCGACATGAAACTTGAACTCACGAACCACGAGATCGTGACCTCCGAAGTTGGACGCTTAACTGACTGAGCCACCCAGGCGCCCCTTAGTATTCTAACTTTTGAAGAAACAGGAAAGCCAGATGAATGAATGGATCTGTTTATAAAATATAATTAATAAGGCCCACGAGGCCAGGCCCCTGTGACCCGGGCTGGTGGGAGGCCACTCAGGCTGCCACCTTCCTCTGCTCCGGGATGTTGTCATGCCTCTGACAGAGCCCTGCTCAGAACCATCAGGTGCACCCCAAACTCCTCTGCATGGCTTTCCTCTGGGTGGCCTCATCTCCCTTTCAGTCCTTCCTGTCAGCATTCCCAGCCTGCCCCTGCCCCAGCACCCCACCCTGTGCCATCCTCTCTCAGGGGGCACCTGGCTGGCCAGCGCCCTTTTCCTGTTTCTCATCAGTTATTCTGCTGTTCTTTGTCCCCCCTGCCCAGTGATGCTCTCCACCGTCACAGCTGCAGAGGTCCAGCTCAGAGCCACCTCTGAGCCTTCCTTCCCCGGTCACTGCCTGCTCCTCCTCCCAGCCCCAGCCGGCAGGCCCGCTTTCTCCCCTGTGCTTCTGCAGTGCCGGTCCTTTGACGACCGGAAACCCCAGTCCCACCAGGAAGCACCACTGACCTGTGCCTGGGAAGCTAGACTCCTTCGGTCACAAGGTATGGAGGAGGCAGGCGGCTGTGTCCCCATCACTCACGAGGCTCTGTGCACAGTAGAGACTGCTGGCTGTGATCCTCGAGGTTCCCGAGTGTGTCTGACTCACCTTTGTGGCCCCCACTCACCTGGCCTGGTCCCGCTTGTGCAGGACAGTAAGGGGGCTACTTCCTGCTGCCTTGGAATTGCGATAAAGGCCCGCAGCTGAGCACAGTAGATGCCAGGTTCCCTCACAGTCTGCAGCTGTGCCCTTCAGCAGGCCAGGGGTCCGGTTACTGCAAAGGCATTGCTACCAGGAACTTGCTCGAAAGGCAGACTCTTGGGCCTTATCCAAGACCGACAGAATCAGAACCTGCAGTTTAACAAGGGTCTCCTGGAGAGTCACGCGCACGGTCCTGGAGGAGGACCAGTCACGTCCACGTGGGATGTAATAAAAGATAGCAGAACCAACCCAATAACTGTCCCCCCCATCCAGGCAAAGGAAGAGATTAGAAATTTGAAAAAGTACAGTCACGGGAAACAGAAACTACTCTGGCTCCTCTAAGTTGAAAAGGATTTGTTACTGGAAATTAGGTGTTTACAGTGCCTTTGGAAGCGCCCAGGCGTGGGTGACCTCAGACCACTGTCTCTCCTTGACTTAAGGATGGGGACCCCGCCCCTGCCACACCACCCCTCAACACCTGCAGAACTGGAAAACGTCTAGTATCTCCCTAACCAAAGCAGCGGGGAGGGGATGGCCTCATCTTCCTTCCATATCTTCTACTTGGTGACACCTTATCTAGGACCTGGACTGGGCTTTGAAGTCAAGTGATGGGGGGAGCTGCAGAGTTCAGGGTGCCTATCGGAATAGGAGGGTGCGGTCTCGTGCCTTGGCGGGAAGCGTGCCCAGCTGCGGGAACCCTGTGAACCTGCTCCACGCCACCTCCAAGGCAGGGTCTTACAAGAAGGTTCTTGGGAGCAACCTACTGATGTGTCTCCAGGAGCTCAGGTGGAACATATATGTGGACGCAGAGAACAGTGTGCAGTCTTGCTTCCTGCCGGAGAAGCCGGGCGGTGGGAGGCTGGCAGAGCAGGGCAGGGGCAGGGGGTGGTGGCTGGGTAAGCCACGCTGCTGGCATCTGGTAGGGCTGGGCTAAATGGGGCATCCCCAAGGTTCCTGCAGCTCAGTGGGCACTGGGGAGAGAGCTGGGCCTGAGCCACCGTTGCTGGTACCCCATTCATCCGCCAGGGCCCAGGGGGGTCCCTGCCATAGGAGGCTGGGTGCTGGGATGGTGCACATGCTTGTCGCTGAAGCAGTCATGTTGGGGTTCTCTGGGGAGCAGACTCTGTGACAGCCCTGGGTACAAACTGTTCATTAGGGAGTGGCCCAGCATCGAGGCCTGTGGAAGGGAGGGGAGGAGCAGGGTCGAGCAGAGGTGGTGCAGGCCCCACAGCCTGGAGCTGAGGGGGCCAGGTGCACACTCGCTCACTCGTGTCAGATGGGTCGTTGTGGGTGGGTGTGCCTTTGGAAGGGTGTGACTGGTTCAAGGCAGCTCTCTGCAGGCGACCCTGAGGCTGATGGAGCTCCTGGCAGCTGGGCAACCCCCTTCCTTGAAAGGGTCTGGACAGCACAACTCCATGCCCACCACGGGCCCAGGGCTGAGGTCCCTGCATCGGTGGCTGGGTGGATGGGACTGGTCTCCAGAGAGCCCCCATGGACCTGTACAAGCACCAGCCTGTCCTATGGAGGTGTGAATGCTAGCGTCGGCCAAGAGAACCCCAGACAGGAGGACAAGGCACTCTCCAAGCCCCTCGCCCCCACGTTGCATTCCCCTCAACCCTGTGCTCAGGGGAGTGGAGACAGGCTGCAGACACAGGGTGGAGAGTGGGGGAGAAGCTCTGGGCTGCCATGAGGTTGAAGTTTGGTTATGGGTTGGGCTGGACTTTGAGTCTCTGAAAGGGAGTGGTAACTATCCAAATGGAACTTACTCTTTTTTTGTTTTTCAGTTTTATTTTTATTTATTTTTTAGAGACAGCGAGCAAGCAGGGGAGGGGCAGAGAGCAAGAGACAGAGAAAATCCCAAGCCGGCTCAGCACTGTCAGCACAGAGCCCAATGTGGGGCTCGAACCCATGACCGTGAGATGATGACCCAAACCCAAGTCAAGAGTTGGATGCCTGACTGAGCCACCCAGGTGCCCCCAAATGGGACTTATTCTTTTTTTTTTTGTTAACGTTTATTTATTTTTGAGACAGAGAGACAGAGCATGAACGGGAAGGGTCATAGAGAGAGGGAGACACAGAATCCTAAACAGGCTCCAGGCTCTGAGCTGTCAGCACAAAGCCCGACGTGGGGCTCGAACTCATGGACCGTGATATCGTGACATGAGCCGAAGTCAGACGCTTAACCAACTGAGCCACCCAGGCGCCCCTGGGACTTATTCTTACAATTAAATAGGGGATGGGGACTAAGGAGGGCACTTGTCGTGATGAGCACCGGCTGATGTATGGAAGTGCCGAATCTCCATATTGTACACCTGAACTAATATTACTGTATGCCAACTAAAAAAAAAAAAAAAGTAACCAGGAAGCCATGGAATCTTCCTGCGATGGGGTTCAGGGCTATAGAAAAGGAGGTCTGACATAGTTGATTTGAGGCAGTGATGGGAGAAAAAGGAAACCGGACCCTGTTAGACTCCATCCAAGTCCAGCCCGTTCCTGAACCTGTCCCTCACCCAGGGCTTGCACAGAGCTGGCCATCTCCTTGGGGGGTCTGGAGGGTGGGTGGGCCTGCACTCTGTGGGTATTGCATCCTGGGAGGTCCTGGAGCCCACTTGGTGACCCAGTTTCCTGCCTCTGCCAGAGCGACTGAGCTCTGATTATGGGGGTGTGAGGACTCTAAATGACCGCAAAGTACTTTTCAATCAGACAGGAAATAGGCGAGAAATGCATTTCTGTTAGTGCCCCAATTATCCCAATCCCAGCAGGACAAAAACATGTGCCTGCTCCCAGGGACAGTTGTCAGGATCCCCTGACTGTCCTTCCTCCCCCAGAAGCAGCTTTGTCTTCAGCTCGCGCGACCGAGGGGCTAGAGATGGGTCATCCCGATGGCTGCGGCTCATTTTCAGAGGGCCCGGGAAGTAGAGCCCGAGAAGGGAGCCCCTTCTGCCCCCCAGTGCAGGGCCCTCTTGGGGCCCATCTGTTCCTGGGTGCCTGTGAGGAGCTGGGGCCACTGCCACCCTCCAGGTCCCTTCCGTGAGACATTACCGGTGACAGCTTGGTGCTTCTCGGCCCTCTTTCACCTGGAAATAGCAGTTTTGCCTCCTGGACCTCTGTTGGATGAGCCCTGCCCGACAGTCTCAACTGCTGTTGTTTTCTACCAGATTCTCATCTCATTTCTAGGGTGAGAGTCCGCTCCTTGCCTCTACCAGCTTCTGGTGACCCCAGGTGCTCCTTGGCTGTGGCCGCATCTCTGCCAATCTCTGTCTGTGTGGCCACCCGGCCTCCCCTCTTCTGTCTGTGCAATCAGACGCTGCCTCCATTTTATTTGTTTAATGTTTATTTATTTTTGAGAGAGAGAGTCAGAGTTGGAGAGAGGAATATTGCTTTTATTTCAGAACAATCGTATGGAATATGGGGGCTGTAGTGGTGGTGAGAGACAGAACTCAATCAGGGGAGGGGCAGAGAGAGAGGGAGACACAGAATCTGAAGCAGGCTCCAGGCTCTGAGCTGTCAGCACAGAGCCCGACGCGGGGCTCGAACTCACGGACCGTGAAATCGTGACCTGAGCTAAAGTTGGTCTCTTAACTGACTGAGCTGCCCAGGCGCCCCAACGCTGCCTCCATTTTATAAGGATACATGTGATCTCATTAGGGTCCATCCAGATAGGGTCATCTTCCCATGTTAAGATCCTTTGGCACATCTGTAAAGACCCTATTTGCATATAGGGTGACAAGTGCGGGTTCCAGGGTTGAGATCTGATACCTCTGGGGACCATGATGCAGCCCCCTGCAGCCTCCCTCTCTCACATTATGCTCTGAACAGCGTGCAGTTTATTGCAGGCTGTCATCTCTGCACTCTGCCCTTTGTTCATGCCATCCTCTGCTCGACACGTCCCCCTCACCCTCACCCCCAACATTTGCCTTCTCTTACTCTTCTTTTTTTCAACGTTTTTATTTTTATTTTTGAGATAGGGAGACACAGAGCATGAACAGGGGAGGGTCAGAGAGAGGGAGACACAGAATCTGAAACAGGCTGCAGGCTCTGAGCTGTCAGCACAGAGCCCGACGCGGGGCTCGAACTTACGGACCGTGAGATCATGACCTGAGCCGAAGTCAGACGCTTAACTGAGCCACCCAGGCGCCCCATGCCTTCTCTTACTCTTATCTTCAGCTCAGATGTCACCTCCTCTAGGAAGTGTTCCTTGATACCTACTGTCACACATGTGCTCCCGCATGCACGTGCTTACACACACACACACACACACACACACACACAGGTGCCCCTGTTCTGTGGTAGCACCAGTGGTATTACAATGGTCTTTTCCAGAATTTGTCTCTCTCACTAGCCTCAAAGCTGCTTAGGGCAGGTACCAGGTTTCAGGCATATTGTGTCTGAGTGTTGATAGATTTTCAAGGAAGGAAGGAGGGAAGAAAAACCCTTGAGGGATAGACTCTTGAGTCATTTGGCTTTTTAATTTAATTTTTGGCTGCAAATTTTTAACAATCTGGCTTAATCTACAGTTGAGTGGATTTAAGGGAGCAGGAGGACAGGTGATTGGCTCCTACAGAACATTTTCTGATTAAAAAATCACAGGAAAAAAAAAAGCTTTTAAAAAGTAATAATGATGATGGCAGCAAGCTGGACCCACACCTGTGTTCACCACTGTGTTCCCAGCCGGTGCCCACACTGCCCAGAGCCCACAGGAGGTGTGAGAGGGACACAGGCACCCTGGATGAGCACCTGCTGTATACAGCGGAGTACACGATGGTCTTAGCAAATGCCCCTAACAGCCCTGGGAGGTGGAGAGGCTGAGGTTCAGACTGAGGCAGGGCTGGTCTCCAACGACCAAGCCCTTCCCACCTCAGCAGGCTGGAAGGGACGGGCAGCTGGAGGAGCCTGAAGGCCCCTGGGAGACGGGATTAGGGGGAGAAGGGCTAACTGCATTTCTGGGACACACAGTCAGGCCTCTGTCACACCCCAGAGGCTCTCCCCCAGTGTGGCCACCAGTGTGTCAGGACCTGGGCCTTCCATGAATGAGCTGTGGGCTCCTGGGATGCCAGAGCTGCGTCCCACTCACCCCCTCTTTGACCTGAGGGGGACCCTGAGGTCTGGAGGGGGTGGGGTGGGGAGTGTGGCCTGACAGCCTGTGTGCCGAGTCTGTGCTCATCTGGGTCTAGATGACATTTGTTCTGCCGGCCAGGGCCCCCTGGACACTAGGCTGCCCCTTCGTTGACATTTCGTTTCCGTTCAAGGGGATTACGCAAATCCATGGTGGTTAAGCCGCCACGGGGCACTATGGAAACAGAGCACTTCGCTCTGTCTGCCCCCTCCTTCCAGCCCAGCAATAATGACACCGAGGCCGGCTTCTCTGGCAAGACTTGTTATGCTAAATCGCAGAGTGTGTGCACAATTTAATTTGAACCCAGGCAGGCAGAGGGGAGAAGCCAGATTAATTACCACAACACATTTTTGAGCCAAGTCAGATGTCTTCCCTCAAATACCGGACCACCTGCAGGATGGGGGTGGGGTGCGTTACAGGGTCCGAGTGGGTCAAAATATCCATTAATGATGTGTGCATACTTTAGCAGATAATTTATATATAATGTCTAACTTTGCAGCTTTTATACATTTTTTTTTTTTTTTTACAAACCAGTCCTTTATTTCTATTTTATTGTAGTTGGTTCATTAATTAATCTGAACAAGCACCAGTGTTTACAAGGCACCCTATCCTAAGGGTGAAAAAGATAAAAAGTGAAGACTCCTCTCCGCCTGTGTCCCAGTTACCGTTTCTCTCCCTACAGAGACACTGCCATTTTGGGGTCTGTCTTCTCAGGTTCTTAATGCATATACATTTACGTACACCTAGCCTGCCCTTTAAAAAAATTTTTTTTTAATGTTTATTCATTTTTGAGAGACAGAGACAGACAGGCACGAGCAGGGGAGGGGCAGAGAGAAAGGGAGACACAGAATCCAAGACAGGCTCCAAGCTGTCAGCACAGAGCCCGACACAGGGCTCGAACCCGTGAACCGTGAGATCATGACCTGAGCCGAAGTCAGGTGCTCAACCGACTGAGCCACGCAGGAGCCCCATATCCTGCCCTTTTGTACAAAAATTAGTGATTATCCTATGCACACTGTCCCCTGGACCCTTTTATCTTTCACTCAGCGATACATGTTGGCTTGTTTAGGGTTAATGCTCCATTATAATGGATGCACCGTGATGTCTTTTACTGGCCCGCTATCGATGCACATCTTGGTTGCAGTTTTTGGCCTTTACTCACAGTGCTTCAGGAAATCTGTATCTTTGCATATACTTGCCACACCCATGAACAGGATCTAAACTGCACTGTCCAAGGTAGTAGGTACCACCAGCATGTTTCTATTCACGTGTCCGTTAATCCGAACTGAATAAAACCCCAAATTCAGCTCCTTGGTCATGCTACCCACATCTCAGGTTCTCAAGAGCCACATGGGGCCAGTAGCCAACACGCCAGCGGGGAGGTGGAGCATTTGTATTGCACAGGGACAATGTTCTCTGGGACAGCACCGCTCACTCCCCAGGATGTTATTCCTCGAAGGGAATTCTGAAGCCAAAGGTCTGTACATCCTAAGTGTTGACAGATACTGCCAAACTTCCTTCTGAAGAGGCTCTAGCTATTTCTAGTCCCCCCAGTAAGGGCTCAGAGAGGAATAGCGCTTTTATTTCACTTCAGAACAATTGTATGGCGTGTGGGGGCAGTGGTGGCGGGGTAGGTGGGGAGAAACGTTACCTGTGTGCTGATTGCAAGGATATTCTGTTTCAGTTGCTGGTGACCAGTCAAGCATTGCTGTCCCCAACTTACAGTGGGCACGCCTGTCACAGGGAGCCCCACGCGGGCTGCCTCTCCCCTGAGGCCTGGCTTCCTGCCACCTTGCTGAGGGCTGCCTCTCCCCAGCTCCGAGCCACTTCCCTCTCCTCCCCCCCGAGGTCCGGGGCGCCTCCACACCCCGACTCCTGGCCCGCCACTTCTCAGGGGAGAGTGCGGGTGTTCTGGCACGCTCCCTGTAGCCACGACACAGACGTTACCGGGATCCTCTGCCTCTCTCCTCACCTCCCACGCTCCCCCAGCCACTCTCCCTTTGGCGGACGGTGACCTCCGCGTTGCCAAATCCAGGTGGCTGTTGCCCGGCCCTCACCTGGCTAGAGCTCTGAGCCACAACCTGCACTTTGTCCCTTGGCTCCCGAGACACCACACCTGCTGCCTCTCTGACCGCTTACCCCCCCCCCCCGGTTTGCAGCCTTGTCCTCCTGGAGCATTTACAACTCTTACAACTCAGCCTCCTGCTCTCCTCATTCTCTACTTTTTTCCTGGGCAGTCTCTGCCCCACCATGGCTTTGATTAGCATCATTTGGGGAAGGAAGGTCATGCATTTTAACTCCCTTTTCCTGCTTGCTGGTAAGACTGAGCATCTCTTCATGCTTTCTGACCTTTTATATTCCATATAAAAGCAGGTTAGAAGCAGAGCAGACCTTGGACCCAGATTCTGTCCGTGCAGACCGGGGCTATGGTGGGTCCCTGTCCCTGCCTCCTCCAGGCATGACAGGCCCCTTCCATTTGCACCCCTCCCCCCCCCCCCCGCACCCCAATCCCAGCGCGCAGCCTGCTTTCTGCTTCGGGACTCCCGCCACCCCTCCCTTTCCTCCCTGGCCCCCAGAGCTCCGCTCCCCCAACCCTGCACCTCACACACACAGCGGTGGCCACGGGAGGGGGTTGCTCTTCCTCTTCTCTGGGCCACTGGGCTTCGTTTAGGGACCTTTGCTCTCACAGCCTTCTTCTCTGTCCCCTTCCGACTTCCCTTTGTGGCTTCAGCATTAAGACGGACAACTCTGTCTGCAGCTCATAGTTTCCTGCCTTAAACCTCTGGGATTCTTATTTCCAGTTGATCTTAGACGATGCCTACCTACCCAATTTCATCGCCTGTAAACAGCGAGCGTTAAAGTTCCTAATGTTGGAGTTCCTTCTTGTCTCCTGCCTTCTCCATACCCACCTCCCCTTCTCCGCATCTGCTGGACCTACCCTTTATTCTTGGTGTAGCCACAAGGTATTTGACTCCTTCCGTAAGCTTCTCCCTCCGTTTGTCCTCCTATCCGGTCTGAACCCCGGGACCACCCCCTCCATGCCAACCAAGCTACACCCAGTAACCCGATGATCTCTGACCCCTCCACCTGGGCTGTGTTGCCTTGCCAGCTTTCCATCCTAAGGACACAGTCTGGTCCGGTGGCTTCTCTTGCTTGCCATCTCCCCCATAAAGCCCTCCCTTCCGTCCCTGAAACTGAGGGGGCCATTCTTACACTCAAACACCGAGGCCATTCATGCCTCTTTTCTGGAACTTCTTTCTGATTTGGCCCCGTGTCTGTCTAGCTTCCCAAGACTGTGAGCTTCATGCAGGACGGTCACGGCATTTCTGTTCCCCCGGTGCCCAACCTGTTTGTGCAAAAAAAAATAACCTATGTTTGCTTAATTCGGTTGAATGGGTAATTTCTGCTTGGGGCTGATACTACTCAGATTTAAAAAGCAGTGTGTCTATCCACTAGAGGAAAAACAAGTAGAGAAAAATAATAAGGGAGCCCAGGGGGAAGGTATATACGCATGTTTTGTGGGTTTTTTTGAATGGACGTGTCAGGGCAAGGTTGCAGGCAGAGGTAATTGGAGAATGGTTTCCCTTAACGTGCAGGGATGTTCTGCCAGCGTCCAGGTGCTCTAGCGTGAAGCAGGCTTATTTCGGCGGTGACGGTACATGTCAGTGTCAGGTGATGACCTCGGCTGGAAAAAGGGAAAACACTGGGTCTCTGCGGAAAGGAGAGAAGTCGTATTTGCCCTTCTGCCTGCGTGGGAGCAGAGAGGCTTCCGTGACGGAGCCAGTCCTGTGCCACCGGCTCGGAGGCGGTTGGGGCAAAACTGCAGGTGCCTCATAGAGAGTCCGGGGCCCTGCTGCCCGGAAACGAGGAAGTCGTCACACAAGCTGATGCCGACACTCTGCTGGTGCAGAGTGGGGACCCCCCGCCCAGCTCTGCCTGTTCTCTGCCCCTGGGAAGGTGCGAGCACACGGCCCACCTGTGTTCTCAGGACCGTGGGGCCCGATGCTCGGAAGGGTTTGCAGCCGCAGGGGACGGGGCGGCCAGCAGTTCAGGTCAATGGTTAACTGCCTTACTAAGTCAGACTTGGGTGCACGCGCTTTAGTCTTCTCGGGGGTGGGGGGAGGGAGGGGTGGGGAGCAGGTCTTTGAGAGGTCAAGACCATACTACAGTTTAAGAGAGCACCGGAGCCTGGCCTGGCCTCACAGAGCCTGCACACCACGGCGTGCACGGAGCGCTCACACCAACGCGGCGTGCACCCTCCAGCATACCCTGACCGTGGGCTCTGGAGGCAGTGCCAGGCATCTGTTTCTGGACCCAAAACCACCGATCCTTTAGGGCCCCGGTGTCCTGTCTGTGCTTGCAGGCTCCCCTGGGCGTGATCTTCCTGTTCAAAGCCCCGCTGTGATTAAGAGAACGTTTTCTAAAACTAGCGTACAGAGGACCGCTCTTCAGGAAGGATGGGGACCACCACTGTGGCCTGTGAGGCTGAGCCTCCGGGACCGAGGCTGCGTTCCCCGCGGCCAGGTTCTGGGAACCGTGCTTCCCCCTGCCCCTGGCAGCTGCGGGTGGGAGGGCTTCCGGCTCTTGCTAGAAGGGGAATGCGGCCGTGTTCGTTCCCTCAACCCCGCCCACACCTCTGTAGAGAACCTTCGTTAAACTTCTCTCTTAAACCTTTGGAACCATTTGTTTCTTGCTTGGGCCCTGCCTGATAAACCGTCTGACGGTCCTCTGCCCACCTGACTAAAGGCTAAACCCCAACAAATCACAGAGCCGTTCTCAAGGGCTGTGTGAGCGCTCGTGTTTTTTTCATGAATCCTGTTTACGTGCTTTTGCTGAGACAACAGAACACTTTCCAGCAACGGCCTTAACCCGACAAGCCTCCGGTTGGGTTTCTTCAGTCAGGGGTCACAAGTCAGTCTCAGGTCCTTCCGAGGACAGAAGGCAGTAGGGAGACATTTTTTCCTTCTAAACTCACGCCCAGCCTGTGGTCTTTCTCCCCTCTAACCCTGCATATCACAGGTGCTTTCCTGTTTGAGACAGCGCCTGTGGATGAAGTCCCAGGAGTTCAGGCAGATGACATTGCTTGGCCGGCTGGGCCCAGATGTGGGACTGCACGGCACCCACCTCTCTGTGCTCGGCAGGCCCTTCCTGCAGCCTTGTTCACGTGGGAGAAACGGCACGTGTGGACGCTCTGGATGCTGGCCGGCTGTCCAGGGAGGCCGGGTCCCTCCTGCCGGGTCTCCAGACCCCTCACCCTCGGCTCCCGCGTGGTATTCCGGGGGGTCCAGAGCCCCAGGGTCTCCAGACCCCTCACCCTCGGCTCCCGTGTGGTATTCCGGGGGGTCCAGAGCCCCAGGGTCTCCAGACCCCTCACCCTCGGCTCCCGCGTGGTATTCCGGGGGGTCCAGAGCCCCAGGGTCTCCAGACCCCTCACCCTCGGCTCCCGTGTGGTATCCGGGGAGCCCAGAACCCATCAGCGAGCAGCCAGTCCTGCCTGGGGTTCCCAGGCTGAGCCCACCGGTGTCCACACCTTCTGGGCTCCCCACCAATTCCTGCTCCTGCCCACCCCTCCAACCACCCGATTTTCTAGAGAATCCCATCTTACACCCCTCTATCTCTTCCCTTTAGGGTCCCCCAATCTTGGGCGCTGGGGATGCTGAAGGGCTTGGGTGGGCGTCAGGTGACTTCGCCGTGGGGAAGCTCTGACCGTCCACACTTACGGAACCTGAGCTCAGGCAGGGTCCTCCTCCACCACGGGTGCGAACTTTAGACGTGTCTGCTAACAGTGGGATCTTCTACTCCCATGATACTCGAGGTAGGAGGCAAAAAGCCCTCGGTTTGGGGCCCGAAAGGAAATACCTGAAACCAATGAGGAGGCTATCTGACAAACAACAGCTCAGACTTCCCTTTTCAGCTTCTGTCTAGGCTCTCACCTCGACCCACGATCACTTTCTCACTGTCTGAAGGCAGCGGGGAACGCTGTTTGCAACTCTGGAAGAGAGCACGCACGAACCACTGCAAGTGTAGAGACATCTTTATTTTTCCAGAGCAGAGGCGGCATTTCCTGGTTGGAGTCTGGGCATCAGCCACCCTCGGGCTCCTCTTGAGTCACTTCTGGGTACCGGTCTCCAGTCGAAGGAACAAGTGAGAAGACCACATAAGGGGGCAAAGCTCTGTCTTACTCCCTGAGGATCTCCGGCAAGCCCTCCTCTGGAGAGAGCTCTGACAGTGTGCTTTCTACGAGGTCCAGCTGGAGGCGGGACTTGAGGTCACGTTCAGGGGCAGGCTTCCTTTTCGTCACAGCCTCCGAGCCTTCCTGGGGCGGCAGCCGTTGTGCGGGATGGGGGTGTTGTCTGTGATTGAGATCACTTCCAGGCCCCCCATGGTCAGTCCCTTGATGGCAGACTAGAAGGGGCAGAACAGTAGAATGGCATGGTCCCAGAGACAGTGACCCAGCATGTCCAGACGGGCCTTGGAGAGGGCCGGGGTGGGGCTTTCATACCTACAATCCTGACTCTGATCTCTCCCAAAGGACTCCCGACCAAACCCCTTAACCACGTCCTCGATGCTTCCATTTCTCTAGGTGCACCGACCACTTCCCACCGTGTGCTTTGGAATCTGACAACTAAGAGTATCTGTAAACCCCAACACCCTGTAAGCATTACGCTTTTGTTGCTTCCTCTGCCTGGAATGTCCTCTCTCCCCCCACACCTGGCTAATACCTTGCTATTCTTGAAAAGTCAGTAAAGATGTCACCTTTGGGGAAATACCCCATGGGCACCCAACACGCTGGGCACAAGCTTTACCACCGCACCTGCTGTCTGTGCCGAGGGGTCCGTCTGTGACAGCCCCCAGGGAGCACCTTTCTATTCCCAGTGCCTGGCACACAGCAGGCACTCAGTAAGTGTCTGATGAGTTAAACTAAGTGATCTGGGCATGCTTTTGAGAAGCTTAGTAGGTTCGAAGACCAGAAAGAAACTGAAGCCCTCATGGAAATCCACCACGGGGTTTTCCCAGTCTCCTGACTCTGCGCTCAAGCCCCGTTTCTCTCAGGAAGGAAGCACACACCCTGCGGAGACCCCAGCTCACTTACCAAGCGCCCTGGCCCCAGGCCTTTCACGACCACTCGGATGTGGGTCACGCCCTTCCCGGCAGCTTTCTGGAGAGGAGGAAAGAGTGTCAGTGCTCCAGGGAGGGAACTGCTCCATCAGATCTGTTGCTACTGCTACCGGGACCAAGAGGGTTATGAGCTGCAGGGAAGAGGCATCCCCGTCCTTAAACAGGCAGAACACAGGGAAGGCAGCAAAGGCCACAGTGCAGGGCAGACACCGGCAGAGAGCATGGAACTTGTCAAACCCTAGGTCAGCACTGCCACCTGATGGAGATTTCTAAATATCGCTTCCGTGTTCTCAGGGGAGCGAATGCAGATTTTTAAGGTTGAGCCTAAATACTAAGTAACCCACTTAAAAAGTGTTATTTTAAATTTTAAGGGTTATCATTGAAAAGTTTCTTTCCTGATTATAAAGGCTGTTCATTATAGAAAGTCTGGAAAACACAAAGAAGTCCACTCAACCTGCCACGCAGAGCTCACTGTTAATGATGGCATATTTTAGTGTATACAGTCTGTCCAGTGGTGGACACTTAACACATTCTGATGGTCATTTATACATAGCAAATACTATTTTGGGGCATCCAGCTTTGTTTGCAGGCTGAAGTTTTCCTTCAGGAAATACTTCCAATTTGGCAGAGTGTGAACCTTTGTAAGGCCCGTGCTACGGCAGCCCAGGCATAGGCCGTGGTCCTAGACCAATTACTCTGAGCGAGGCCCACACCCCGGATCTTAACTGGCTCTTAAAAACGTGGGTAATACTGAGCATCCTCTGAGGAAAGATCACGAAAGCAAGAGTGCCTGCTGTACAGCAGATGGTCAATAAATATACAAATAGGCGCACACTGCCAATTTGCTTCTAGAAAGGTCTGCAGCAGTTCACAATCAGATTGGTACTTCATGAGAGAAAAGAGGTCCCTTCAAACTGCCCCCGATGTTAGGGTATCGAACAACAGTTGGCAAACACCACTGCTCCTGGGGGACTAGTTCAAGGAGAAGCTCCCTCCCAGGGATCAGGCCTGCACAAACCAGCACACACCGCAGGGGGCGCCAGAGAGACACACGCTTACCGCGGCCGCAGCTATGCCTGCTGTTTGTGCGGCGATGCCGGTGCCCTTCTTGGCATTCCGGAATCCCTCGGTGCCACAGGACGCGCGGGCGAGGGGCTGGTGGGCGGCAGAGACCACCTGGATCTGCGTGCTGGGAAAGCAGGGAGGCACACAGGACACAGCACTGGTCAGGGAAATAACACTAAGCCGGGCCCTTGCCCGCCTGGCTGAGAAAGAGAAAGGCACTCAACTAGCAGTTGAGTGCCCTCTGAACTTGTCAGATGAATGTTCTGAACTCCTACAGGAGGCGTCAGGAAGGGTCCCAATCACCCCCTGAACCCCGTCAAAATCTGACACGTCACAGAATCTAAGGACAGCTCAGGTATGGACTGCATGTGTGTGTCCTCCCCAAACTCATGTTCAAATCCTAATCCCAAATGTGACGGTATTTGGAGGAGGGGACTTTGAGAGGTGAGTAGGTCACGAGGGTAGAGCCCCCACGAGCAGGGTCAGTGCTCTGTTTTATAAAAGGGACCCCGGAGAGCTCCCTCACCCCTTCCATCGTGTGAGGACACAACGTGAAGCCGGCCACCTGTGACTCAGAGGAACTCTCACCGGAACCCCACCGCGCTGGCTCCCTGATGCCCGACTCCAGCCTCTGGAACTGTGAGGCATCCATGTCTGCCGTCTAAGCCCCTGTTTGTGGTGGTTTTAGTAGGCCGAGCTAACACAGGCTGCACAGTCTGGAGTGGGCAAGTGTCATCCAGAAGGGTGGCACGTTTCCCTCCTAGTGTCTTCCCTGTGGCCAGTGTCTAGACTTGATATCCCTGTTTGGCTTTTTTCCCTAAGAAGTTAGATGTTTTATATCAGGTAACTTAAAAAAAAAACAAAAAAGGCTTTTGTTAGGGGAAGTTTTAAATATATACAAAAACAATAGAAAAGTATATGAACACCCATGGGCCCAGCACCCAGCTTCAGGAATTATTAACTCATATCTAATTTAGTCTCATCTATAAATCCTGTTTCCACTCTGGTCTTCCCCCACGATGGGTTATTTTGAAACAAATCCGAGACCCAACATCTCATCGGTAAATATTTCAGTATTTAGTTCTAAAAGATAATGACTTTGAAAAAATCCCACAAAACCATGATCATACCTAAAAAAGTGAGCAATACTACCATATTGGATAATTTTTTTTAAGTAGGCTTCATGCCCAGTGCAGAGCCCAACATAGGTCTTGAACCCATGACCCTGAGATCAAGACCTGAGCTGAGATCAAGAGTCAGACGTTTAACCAACTGAGCCACCCAGGCGACCCTCCTGTTGGACAATTTTAATGCTAATGACACTCTGTTCCAAGACCAAAAAACTTTTTTTTAGAGAAGTGAAACTTTTTTTATAGTCATCTCTAACTGACTTCAAGAAATAGTTAGCCATGGGTGCCTGGGTGGCTCAGTTGGTTAAGTGTCTGACTTTGGCTCAGGTCATGATCTCGTGGTTCATGAGTTCGAGCCCTTGTCAGGCTCTCTGCTGTGAGTGCAGAGCCGACCTCCCTCTCTCTCTGCCCCTCCCCTGCACACGCGCGTGCTTTCTCTCTCTCAAAAATAAACATAAAAAAAAAAAGAAATACTTAGACATACTTATTTCCCCTCGGTCAACACTGCTCTGCTTTCTGGCCTGAAGGGGCTCAGGGGACCCTAGGCGGCCCCGGGCAGTCTGCTTGCCCGGGTTCGGGCAGTCTGCTTGCTGGCCTGGCTATGACCTTGTTGGCCCGGCTACGAACTGCCATTTCCCCCTGGCAGGGCTTCCTGGGTTTTCTGTACTGAACAGAGTGCAAGAGAGCTGCCTGTCCCCGACACAACTTCAGCAGACGGACAGGGTGGGCCACAGAGGCTCGAACAAGCACAGCTAACCCACGTCCTTATTAGCCGGAGAGGGGGAGCCAGAAGTCCGGCTGCTCTCATTTTGAGCTTATCAGACGAATGCTGGGTGAATCCTGCAGCGTCTCACGTGTGCCCCACGCCCCATCCCTGACCACCAACAGTCTCCCGTGTGGTTCTCTGAATCGCGTCGTGGGCAGGCTGAGACCAAACAGTGACCCCACCTCCATGTGGGGGCCTGGCCTGCAAAGCTGTCCTCAACGTCAGCAAGGCTTCTGTTGCCAATACACAGCCGGGAAGTCCCTGGGCACCCACCCGTCAGCCACTCAGAATACTAGTCTTGTCACATTAAATCACTGTTCTTGTTTAGCCCTACAAGGTGAGAGGTCAACGCACAGTGGCCCAAGGCAAGTACTTCAAAGGGACAATGCTTATTTGGAGATTGACATTTTGGTTAGTTTGTAAATAAACTGCATACTCTTCAACCGCCTCTCTCATTTATGTATCACCCATTCGCTGTTCCCCATTACACAGTAACACCAAACAAACACCTCAATAAACACTCTCTCCAGCTCTGGAGCAGAACCAGGAAATACTACTCCCAAGAAAGGCAAAGAAAGCTTATCAATGTAGTATGCCCAACCTAGTTCACACTCTCGTGAAATCTGAATAAACTTTTTTTGAGAGAAAGAGGGTGCAAGTGAGTGAGGGGCAGAGAGAGGGAGGGAGAGAGAGAGAATCCCAAGAGGGGCACAGAGAGAGAGAGAGAGAGAGAGAGAGACGCTCAATCTCACCCGATATGGGACTCGAACCATGAGACCAAGAGATCATGACCTGAGCAGAAGTCAGAGCTTAATGACTGAGCCACCCAGGCACCCTGAATAAACTTTATAAAGACAGAGGTGGATTCCCCCCAAAAAAGGAGGGAGGAGTGCCGGGGGGGGGGTGTGTGCATCAACACTGCCCTGTGGAACTCGGCCCTCTCTCCCCGCCGGGGTTGCCCTCCCCCACGAAGGGGACAGAAGCCCCCACGAGACCTGCCCAGGCGCTCCTACCACTTACTTGTTGTAGGATGCTTTAATGTGTGCAATCGGGATCTCCTCGAATTTCTTTCCTGCCCACCTCAGAGGGCTCTCCTGTCCTGGAACTGGAGGGTAAATGCTGCAATTAAAGAAACACTTTAGGTGAATCCTGATTTTTTTTGTTTTAAGACAACAAAAAACAGCAGTCTGCCACCCGGACCTGCTCCTGTGGCAGCTGCCCCCAATCCGTCCGGTGCCACTGCCATTATGGGTGAACACCATGCTTCAGTGGTCTTTTCTTGTGTGCCGACTCTGGACACTCCTAGTGAGTTTCTGCTAGGAGAAGAGGATTTCATCCACGCTCTCGACCCTCCCCTGTCCCTTGTACGATCAGATCACTATTTTCAATTCTCTATGGGCCACTCTCTGCAATTAAAAAAAATAAGGTCAAATCTCTATTTCTGGTTTTAGGTGGCATCTTGACTCTCTATTTTATAAAAAAAAGACAAAATAATATATCATTACTATTAAAAAAAAAAAAAAACCAAGCCAGTATCCCCTATGAGAGACGTCAGCATGCCTTTTCTGTAAAGGGCCAGATAATAGACAATTTAGGGTTTGCTGGCCATGAAGTTTCTGTTGCAACTACTCGGCTTTGCCGCTGGGAGTACAAAAGCAGCCACAGACCACGGTAAATTAATGGGTGGGACAATGTTCCAGTAAAATGTTATTTATGAAAAACCAGGAAACTGGCCAGATTTGAGCAGGGGCCCAGTTTTCCAAGCTGGTTGAACGGCAGAATCACATGGTTGTGATGCTTAGGCCCCACGCCTGACTTCTGGAAGGGCCGAGAATCTATTTCTAAAATATCCCTGGTGAAGCAGATGTGAACTCCAGCTGAGAGCAGTGACCTAGGCGTTATGTGGGGCTCAAGTTCTTTCTCTAGCTCAGTCGAATCTGTCCTCTGGCCATCTCTAGGTCAGTACTCTTATTTGCAGGTGGGACACGGAGGTACAAATAGGGGAGCAGGGTGAGCAAGGGAAGCCAGGCTTCGGGCTTAGGAGACCTGCCTCGGTTCAAAGCTCTGTTCACCACGCTGTGCTTTCTTTATTCAAACACACACAGCTGTGACTCAACATTCCAGACCTGAGTAAACCTACTGCTGTATCCCGCCTACACGCAGGAATCAGACGGTGTTTGTACCTCCCACGGCCTCCTGAAATTCAGTGGATGCTGGGTTAGAAAATACTCTACTAGAGGATCACGGTCCTGCCCCGGAGCCCCACCTGCTTCCCTAGATAGTTTCAAAAAACAAAACAGAAAATAACACAACGGTATTCAAGAGTTACAAGTGTGCTCCCTCCTGCTAGGGCAGATTGTGGAGGTGATTCAGCCCCTCAGCAGGTCACTGGCTTTTCAACCTACAAGCCAAGACGGACAGTGGATGAGGCTCTGCGATGACATCAATGTTTAAAACACCATCATTTCCCCTACTGACTTGGGGTCCAAAAACTTAAGGCTACCCAAGATTGAACGTACCAGTGCACTGCCTTTTATACACAGCAAGGGTTCTAAGCTAGGGAGGGTTTGGAATGTGAACCATTTTAATCGAAGGCACGGACAAGATAGGGCCTCTAAGCCAACCAGGTCCACTGTACAGATGAATGAGCGGTTCACCGCAGGGAAGCCCAGACAAAGGAAAGACAAAGCCTCCGGGCGCCGGTCTGCAGCCTCTTCACACCCGTCCTCATACCAGGGAGAGGGAGAGAGGCCTGCATACACGGCGTCTCTTTGGAAGGGTGAGGACTGAAAACAGCTGCTGCTCTCTCTGCTGAAGGGCTGGAAAGTGGGGGTGGGGGGGTCTGACTTCCACTGCAAGCACCTGAGGCATGGGTGTGTGCTGGGCCCTGCATGCCACCAACCCAAACTGACCCTGACAGCCTGGCAGGTGCTGGAACCTGGGCAGGGGAGTCTGCAGTTCCGCTCCCAGATAAAGAAGGCCTGGCCTCCCGCTCTTCAGCCCACTTTCTCATTGCGGCTGGAGAGGATTTTTTTTTAAATTTAATAAATGTGGAAAAACGCAGAGGTCATAGCTCCTGGCTCACCACTCGTATCATAATTGTATATATGGTATATACGGCTTCTGTTTCTTGACCTCCTTTTCTCCAGTGACCCTGTGTCCTCTATCCTAGCCTGGCTACTTACTCCTGTGGTCGTACCTGGCCTTTGTCATTACCACGTCTGCAGCCTCATCACCTCGGTTTCGAGCACCACTCAGGCCACCGGCTGCAGGCGCACCCACAGAACCTCACGCCGGGAACCCTTCAAGCCCACTGATTCTCCCCACTCATATGCTTCCCCCCACCAAGGCCTTCACTTCTCTCCTGGCCTCCAGTAAATTCCACCACCGGCCAATCATTACAATCACTCCCTCGCATACCCCTTCAATCCTCTGCCTCCTCTCCATCGTACCCTCCTGGCAAACCCTAACCCTGGCCGACCCATCTCTGCAGCCATTCTGAGCCTGGGCGTGCATCTGCACAGCTGACTAGGGAAAAATACACACCAGTGTCGACTGGCCTTTCCACGTATCATGGTTTCTCAACTTTAGCACTAGTGACATTTTGGGCAGGACGATTCTTTGTTGTGAGGGGCTGGCCTGCACGCTGTGGCCTGTACAGCAGCATCCTCGGCCTCTACCCGCTGTCCCTCCAGCGTCCTGAGTTGTGACAATCAACAATGTCTTCAGATACTGCTAAAAGTCCTTTTGGAGGCCCAATCGCCCCAGTTGAGAGCCGCCGCTTTATTTTAATGACTTCTGACATCAAGTGGGCCCTCAGCACTGCCTGGCGACCGGCTCTGTATGCATGTCCCCAGTTCAATTATCCTTCTTCCACTCTCCCGGATGATGCTTTATACCTTCCTTTGTCTCCTTCAACCTCCGCCTGCTTTCTGTTTCCTCACAGCCAGCTGATGACCTTGACAGGGAAATACAGGCAATCAGAATTTCTGCCAGCTTCCTCTGCCAAACATCTGTGCCCACGATCTTTGCCTTCTCTTCTGTTTGGATGCTCCACTTGTGTTAGCCTCTCAAGGACACCACTCTAGCAACGTTTCCACCCCGTATCCTTCCCGTCGGTAAAGCATGCTGTCATTTCCCCAACCTGAAAACGGACAAGAACCTCTTGATCCCAAAGCCTCCTGGAGCTACTGCCCATCTCTTGATTCCCTCTTAAAAGAACTGACTGTACTTGCCGTTTTTTTCCATCTCCTGCTCTCCTTGAACCCACTCCATTCAGACTTTAGCCCTATGACTCCACCAAAAATGCTCTAGGCAAGGTCACTAACCAACTCACGATGTTAAATCCCATAAGCAGATCTGCCATCAACACAGTGACTTACCCTATCCACAACATCTGACACAGCTGATCTCTCTGCCCCTGAACTACATTAAAAAAAAAAAAAAAAATCCCTCTAGGTTTTCTCACTACTTCTGTGGAGTGTCCTTCTTTGTCTCTTTTGCTGGTTCTTCGTCATCTCCTAAATTTCTAAACATAAGAAGACTCCAGGTTTCAGTCCTTGGACCTCTTCGCTTTACCTACACTTATACTCTTGATGACCTTGTACAGTCTTGTGGTTTTAAACACCATCTATACGATGAATCTCCTAAATGTGTGTCTCTAGCTCCAGCAGTCCCCTGAACTCCATTTCTAAAAGCCTACACTGTATCTCCACTGGATGTTAATTAAGCACCTCAAACATAACCACCCAAAACCAAACTCTTACAATCTTCCTGTCTTAGGTACAATTCCACCTTTCCTGCCGTTTAGGCCAAAAATTTTACAGCGTTCCTCATTCCTCTCCTTTTCTCACACCTTACACGGACACATCCTGTTGGCGTCACTTTCTGTGTGTTCCACCCAGACAGTTGTCACCCTGGTCCAAGCCACCATCATTTCCTGCCTGGATTATTTCAATAATCTTCTAATAGCTTACAGGACTCCTCCCAGTTTCCATCCTTGCTTCCCTATAGTTCAATATCAACACAGCAGCCAAAGGGACTCTTTGAAATGAAGAAACATCATGTCAACCCTGTACTCAAAGTTCTCCAGCGGCTTCCCAACTCATTCAGTGTCAAGACTGAAGTCCTCACGAAGTCCTACAAGGCCATACAGATGCAGCCCTGCATGCCTGCTGCACCACTCACCCCCTTCCCCCATCTCTTGCATTATTCCTCACTCCACACTGACCTTCCTACTCTTCCTCCTGGACAACAGACACACTCTCGCCATGTCATATCCTCATATTGTACGTATTTCTTATTTATTGGTCCCCTATCGATTAGAACTTAAGTTCTATGGGGGCAGGGTTTTGGGGTGTTTGGTCACTGATGTGTCCCAACACCTCAAACAATGCCTGATGTTGCTGAAAGACTCCAGCAGGATCCTGGCTTAAATTCTTTCAGCAGCTCAGGGTGAAAGCCCCACTGTTACAGAGAAGACCTCAGCATTCTTACTGCTGCTTTTGCTGCCCTCCTCTGCCATCACTCTCCCCCGCCCCCAAACATACCACGTTCTTTCATACCGATGCCTTTACCCAGAATATTAGCTTTGCCTAAAATGATCCTTTTCACATTGTCCAGCTGAACTCCCGTTCAATTCAGTTCTTAGCTCCATATTATCTTCCTGGCAGTACTTGCCTGATTTCCTCAGGAGTGGGACATCTCTTCCTTCACACTTCCAAGCAACCATTTCTTACCTCCAGTACACTACTGACCACATTACGCTGAAAATTCTTGCACATCTGTCTTCCCTAGTACTCTGGGAACTGCTTGTGCAGAAGAATGATCTTTTGTATTTGTGTTCTTAGCACCTAGCACAGTGCCTGGCACCAAATAGGTTTTCAGTAAACGTGTGTTAAATGCATGTGATGGCACACAGGGGTGGTGGCACTGATGGAAAGCAAGGTGCCAATCCCTAGGGCTCAGCACAAAAGCCACCCTGCACCAACCCAATAATCTACACCACAGCCTAGAGCCTCCTGTCCCCCCAACCCCCCGCCCCGCTCCCCCGCTTTCTATTTTGTATCCGAGCCCAGGGAAAATTGTTAGTCTGCCGGGATACCCCTCAAAGGGAAACAAGGTGACATCTACTCTACACCTCCGACATTCACTCATTCATTCATCAGACTGTTAACAGAGCATCCACTTTGTGCCCAGGCGCATCTCATGTGATCCTCACAGCGTCTCTCGGTATCCTTTCCATTCGTAGGCGAGAAAGCTGAGTCTGAGAGATTAATTTGCATAAGGTCCCAAAGATGGCAAGTGGCAGAGTAGGGGATTGACTGGTTCTCTGACTTTGGTCGGTGGAATGGGTCTTCCGTGGGCTAGACTTAAGTGGCTCTCACCTGAAGCTGCTGCGGCTCGGAGCCGGGGCGGCCGCCTTCTCCTCAACTTCCTGCTTGGCCGCCGCATCTTGTAGCTGCCGGGCGCCGGTGCGGATGGTGGAGGCTGGCGCCCCAGCCACGACCCTGCGGGGAAGGAAATCTCGGTGAGGTCCAGGCCTAACGGCTACTGCAGTCCGGGCGGCTCAGGGACACGGGCAGCAGCGCAGTCGCGGGGGTAGAGGTGGGTTCGGAGGGGGTGATCATTCTTACCCGGGCGTCGGTGACCGAGCCCAAGACCACAAGAGCCAAGACCCCGTCTTTCGAACCACCTGCATGACTTGAATTGACCCCTGTCAGCTCCCGTCCGCGCGACCCCGGAACCTGGCGAAGCTGGAGCGGCGCCAGCACCACGAGCGCTTGTGGGGGGGGCCTAGAAGGAAAGTCATCTCATTCCTCTTCAGAGGGTTCATTAAAGATTTTTTTGTTCCAGTTTAAATAGTTCGCAATAACTTCAGTTTATAGTACCAACTGGTAGTGTCTTCCCTTTTCCCTAATCGTCTAACATGATATCTTCGCTCACCTCCCCCCCCATATTGGAATGGTTCGTTCTAGTAGTTCCCGGGACGGAGCTCTTTCCGTCTTGCCGCTGCCGCGCTGCCTTGTGGGAGCATGGGATTGGCCTAGGATGCCGCGGGGAGCCGCGGTACCTTGTGGGAGAGCAGAAGAATGGCGGCGCCCGTAAGGCGGACTCTGTTAGAGGCGGCGAAGGGCTGGCGGCGGTTCGAGGGGCACTGGGCCGGTAGCCTTGGCTCCCGCAGCCTGGCCCCTGCGGCCGCACCCTTGAGCAGCGGGTCTCCATGGCGCTTGGTGGGCGCGTTGTGCCTGCAGCGGCCACCGTTGGTCTCGAAGCCGCTGACCCCGTTGCAGGAAGAGATGGCGGCTCTACTACAGCAGGTAGGATTGAGGTGCAGCTCACAGCTTCTAGGAGGCTCTTGGGGGAACCAATAGAGACACGTGGGCCTGGGTTCCATCACGACTCCGGCACCAGTGAGTCCGAGTGTCCTTGAGCAAGTCTTATCTCCTCTCTGAACTTCAGGGTATTTACCTGCGCTCTGGTATCTACCTTCCTGGGTTGTTTTGGTGCATAGAAGGCGTTCATTAAAAGATAGTTTGTTTTCCTTGTTCTTTATTGTCACGTTAGGCAGCTCTTTGGAAAATGGTTTCCCTTTTCATTGCACACGCTAGGTATGCGGTGGTGAAGAAGACGGACGTCTCTCTCCTAGGTCGTCAATAATGTAGAGAGGAGAAAGTCTGATGTGATGTTTTAGGAGAAGGCAGTGGGCACATCGATAAAACGGTGCGATCAAGGCTGTCTGAGGGCCAAGTGAGAAAACAAGGGCAAGTATTCAGTGTAGTGGCTGTGAGGGGCTTAAATCCCCTCAGATACTGACTGAAGGTTGTTTTCCCAGAGTCTGAGATGTTTTGCGTCTTGGCTACTGAGAGTTCGAAACTTCAGTTTGTGCTTTTTACTTGGTTTATTAGTTTATTCTGCAAACACTTTATTAATCATTTTATAGATAATCCATTACCACCTGCTTTGTACAGACACTGTGCTAAGTGGTAGGCACGCAGTAGTGAGTAAGACAGACATGCCTTTGGTTTTCAGACTATTCAGTCTAGTGGAGGTGGACCAAGTCAGTAACCAAATAATCACATGACTGTATAACTGCAGATCTTGTTAAGTGTCATAAAGGAAGATACAGGATACTGTAAAAGGTTTAACAGGGGTATCTAATTTGATTTTATGGGCGGTGTCAAGGAATATCTCCCCAAGAAAGTGATATTTAAATTGAAATCTGAAGGATAAGCAGGAATTTCTTAGAAAAACATGAGGGACAACATTCTAGGAAGAAGGGACAGCACCTGTACAAATTCTGTGAGGCAGGAAAATCCATGATGAGATTTTGATAGAAGACTGATAGGATGGGAGCATAGTAAGTGGGCAGGAAATGCCTGTCCCAGTTTTCTGTTCTTTGAAGCAGCTTGACCTTCAATCACCTTCTAACATTTTAGCAAATGTAGCCCAAGCCCAAAGTGCAGGTGACCTTTCTTCTTTGGTTCTTTTTCCATGGTGTTTTGATTGTATGTCTGGTTATGATGAGTGGTAAAGTTCTTTGTCAAGCGTGCTATAGCTCTGTTTTCTACTCTGCCTGTGGCTTTCTTTTTTTGTCCTTTTAATTTTCCCAGATTGAGGTAGAGAGAAGTATGTATTCAGACCATGAGCTTCGTGCTTTGGATGAAGCCCAGCGACTGGCAAAGAGGAAAGCTGACTTGTATGATGAAGAAGAAGATGGACAGAATGTACTGTTGGTGCAGGATTTGGAAGATGTGTGGGAGCAGAAATTCCTACAGTTCAAACCTGGAGCTCGCATAACAGGTTTGTGGTCTTTTCAGGCCAGCAAGAGACAAGGGAAGGGGTGGTTAGGTATTTTGGTTCCCAGACAGAGAACATTTGCTTAGCCGTTACTTTGTGTTGTAAGTAACAAGTAATTGCAAAACTTCTTTCAGGTTGGCGAAGAATAAATTATTTTCCCTGTTCCTCACATCTACGCTAATATCATTTTTAAAGGCCTTTGTTATTTTTGAGCGGGAGGTAAGGGTGCTGGTGGGATAGCCTCTTCTCTCTCAGTTGAACTTCATGAATGTTACCTGAGTTTAACTCCAGTTTGGGAGTGAGAACGGGAGGGAGATTAAACCTTTCCCATTAGTTTCCTGTGTTTTATCTGAAATCCTTCCTAAAGCAGAGGATTGAGCTCTCTTATCTTAGTTCATACGTGAAGACTGAAGAACAGAGAAAGTCGGGCCTAGTGAAGTCAGTAATAGTGTCAAACCCAGCGAAGTTGTGGTGTTTGAAGTAGTGTGGGTGTAGCTTCTTTTCCAAAGGCTCAAAGAACTTTGTGTTGTGCTCCTCAAAGGAGAAGTTCAGCTTTTGGTCTTCTCTTCTTACATTGTAGTTTTCTCAAGATTGTGAGACCCTGCCCTGAAAGAGGTACGAATTAGATGTGTCAGGGTTGTAATTTGATTATAAGAGGACAGAGGTTGTGGCTTCGAGGTACAGTCTGCCTCAAAGGAAGATTGTAAAATTCTTTTCTCCTTGGTTCTGGCAGATCACAGACTTCTTGTCTTTTTTGACCCCCTTTTCTTCACAGAAGCTGATGAAAAGAACGACAGAACCTCGCTGCACCGGAAGCTAGACAGGAATCTTGTTCTATTGGTCAAAGAGAAGCTTGGAGACAAGGATGTGTGGATACTTCCCCAGGCCGAGTGGCAGCCTGGGGAGACCCTCCGAGGAACAGCTGAGCGAACCCTGGCCACACTGTCAGGTGAGTTCTCTGCCCTCCTCTGAACTTCACAAGACTCCCTTCCGACTCAGTCCCAGGCTGACTTACGAGGATGGCTTTAAGGGTTGGAGGTGGGTCATTGATGGAAACTTTGATGTCTCTAAACATTTCAGCTAGAAAGAATTCTTATGTCTTCTTTTCTTTCTTTATATCATAGCACATCGGTCTTATTGATGGCAGAAGAAACAATTCTTTCACTTGTAAAATGTATTCGCTTTATTGAACTCTCTATATTTTTTTTCTACTCTTTGTGTGGGTTGAATTTTTTCCCCCCTAAAATCTACATTTTCATTCTCTAACTACTAACATCCACATGGCAGTTGCTTCTGAAGGGAAAGGAAGAGGTCCATCTACAGGTTTGGATCTTGAAGTTTCAGTCAGTGGCCCTTTTCTTTATAAAGACTCTGAGGGTCTTAGTGCCAAGCCAGAAAGGTTGGAGAAACTGCTGGCTTGGCCGAGTGGCTCTTGTTGTTTGGCCTTCACCTCGTCTGCGGAACTCAGGAGTTTGGTTGTATGTCCTTCCTCCCCGCATGCCTCTGTTTCTGCGGGCCGGTTGCAAAGTGGTGCTTCTTCGTGGTTGCCCTTCATCAGTAAATTTAACAACTGCTTTCGTAGCTGAAGAGCGGAGAGCTTCAACTTCTCAGTAAGACTTGTTGTCTTCCCAACAGAGTATAAAACATTCATCTTCAGGTTTCCATGCTTTTACGTATTCCACAGGGATGGATGTTCTAGTACTTTTCCTGGTTTCGTTGGCCCAGATCTTCTCTTGAGCCCACTGTTGTGAAATACCTTATCGTAGTGGGTAGCTACGACGGATCCTGCCGTCTTGGTGGGTCCTACTCGTTGCCTTCAGTGGGATTTCTGTCTCCGTTTGGAACACCAGTGAAACTAACAGTGCAGACAGTATTTGCAGGATCAATATCTACAGTAAAATGGTTTTCAGTTTTTACACCACTGAAATCTTCATTATTTATTGTTCATAAAACAGATCAGGAGTTGCTGTTTGGCTTTCTCTTTTCCCACGTTTTTGATTATTTTAATCTGGATTTCTTGAGGAAGTGGATTTCCTTTAATCTCCGCATAGGATGGATCTTTTCCTGATCTGCTTTGTGTAGAGTTATCTTTTCTTCTTTTTTTTTTTTAAGCTACAGCATTGTGCTGAGAGGCTAAATGACATGAAGTGTCTTTAGCTCTTTCATATTTAGAATATGGTCTGTCACAGATTCACTCTTTAGCCCATACTTCAGATCTTGAAGAAGTACTCAGTCTTCTAGAACCTCTGTTTCTAAGTCACTGTGTTCTAAAATTAGCTTTGAAGTTTGAGTGTCTCTTTGAAAATGAGGACATTTTTCATTTCCTTGGCTGTCTGCTGTCATTTTGAGGAAGATATTTTGGTGGCTCAGTATTTGACAGACTGTATTATCCTTGATGAAGCTGTTTCCCCTCAGATTTAGGTTCTGCCTCAGGGCCCAGCACAGAGGCAGCCAGTTGAAAAGTACCCAGACTTTCTATGAAAGAGGCTTATTTGCTTCTCTTCAAATAGTTGGCTTGAGGGGCAAGCATTTAATTCAACACAAATCTAGGGGGCTGCTCAAATACCCTCTGGGGACGCTGGCAGGCGCCATCCCTGTTCCTTCTCTGCTTCCCCTCCCCCCCCATTTAAAACTTTAGTGTGTACTTTCAAAAGTGAGAATCCTGCCACGCTCAGCTTGCACCTCTTCTTATCCTGGCAGCCTTGCTTACTGGCCCGACACTTAACTCAGTTACCCAGCTAGAAACCTCAGAGTTCTCTTTGGCTTCGGTCTGACCTCCAGAGCTTCTTGAGTCCTGTCTGGTCTGAATATTCCTGTCTTTATTCTCACAGCTTTAGCTGTCACCCCTTTTGCTTCTCACCAGGTCAGGGGTTCTCAGCCTTGGCACTGTTGACATTGGGGCTGGGTAATTCTTTGTGGGGGCTGTTCTGAGCGTTGTAGGATTCAGTAGCATCCCTGACCTCTACCTGCTAGATGCCAGTAGCACTCGCCCATCCCCCACTCCCCCTAGTGTGACAGCCATGACAACCAAAAATGTCCCTAGATGTTGCCACGTATTACCTGGGGACTCAAGTCACGGTGGTTGAGAACCACTGCACTGGACCTTTGAAATAGTTGCCCAAAAAGCTCCCCCTTGCTTTCATGTCATGCTCTTCAGTGTTGCCAGAATGAGTGTTCAGACACAGGTCCCTTGTCCCTTCTCTGCCTGGGTTTCCCATAAAGGTTCAGACTTTGGAGCATGGCCCACAAATCCGTTTGCTCTGGTCCTGAGGTTGCCGGTCTTCCATCTGGCCGCACATCACCGTATATTCTGAATTCCAACCCAGCAGACCTTCTGCGTTCCTCGAATAACGTGGTCATGTGTGTGTCTCTGTTTTGTGGCATGCTGGTCTCTGACCGGAGCGGTTTACTCCTCCCTGGTCTGACTGCTCAATTTTGAAGACTCAGCTTGTACATTGTACCTTCCGTGGTAGAACCTTCTCCAAGCCCCTTGGTAGACAGCTACTCCTCCTTCTAGGCTTCCATAGAATTTGTGTGTGCCTTTATTCATTATATGCAACAAACGTTTACTCTGAGCCTGCCATTTGCCGGATGCTCTTCAGGCAGTGGGGTCACAGCGACGAACGGGACACTACCCCAGCTCTGTGCGAGCTTGTGTTCTAGTGGAGAATACGCCCTTTCACTTCCTCCATCGCCTGGCAATTGTTTATTGACACATATCTCTCCCCAGCTAGAATTATGACTCCCTTGGAGGGACGGACAGTATCTGTTCTTCCCCATCATCCCAGCTCCCATCAGGTACCTGGCTCACTGCTCGCGTGTTTACCGAGGATGTAGATTTGGCAGGATCGGTTCCCAGTCACCTTACTTGCCCTGCCACCGGCACAAGCACGTGCTAACGAAGCAGCAGCCCCGTCGGTCCTTCCCCAATCTGCGAGAGAGGGGGTGAGACAGAATGGAGTGGGTGGGGACCTTAGCTGTGCTCCCATGTCCTCAGCTGTCACCTAGGAGGTGGCATCTGGGTTTCTCGCCAGGATCACTGTGTTCAGATCCTCTGCTTCTCTCACACAGTCATGACTGATGCTGGCTCAGCTCTGCCTCCTGTGAGCCACGTGGACAGGCTTCCATCTCGGCACCCACTTTCCTCCTTTTAATATTCCCGTTGCAATAATTAAATGTGAGGGGAAATGTATAAAAGAGGTATTGACATTAAATGGGTGCATAACAAACAAAATGTGTTGATTGCGAAGTTATTAAAATGGTAAATAATATAAAATGATTAAAGTGGCGAAGAAAAGCTCACAAAATATAAAAGTATATGTACGTGTAAAAGTTGGAGTCCATTTATTTCCTGCTTGTTGGAACCTCCCTTCCCAAGTCCTTCTGCAAGATGGAATTCCTAGAGGTGGGCTAAATGCTCAAGGATGGCCACTTAACTGTTTGATAAGTACAACCCAGTTGTCCTGCAGAGTGTCCGTAACATTTGACCTTTTCAGGATTGGTGTAGTGGAGCGTCTGTTTGTCTAGACCCCACCAACATATATAATCATCTCTTTTTAATTTTTGCCTATCTTAGTAAAACATCTCTTCTGGATTAGGGTTTTCCTGATTGCTAGTGAGATTGACCATGTTTTCAAGTGTTTATTGGCATTTGTACTTATTTGTGAGTGCCTATTTAAATTTTTTTAATGTTTATTTTTTAATTTTTCTTTTTAAAAAATTTTTAAAATGTTTGTTATTTTTGAGAGAGAGCAAGAGAGAGACAGAGCACGAGCAGGCCACGGCAGAGAGAGAGGGAGACAGAATCTGAAGCAGGCTCCAGGCTCGGCTCTGTCAGCACAGAGCCCAGTGCAGGGCTCAGATGTCATGAACTACTAAATCATGACTTGAGCTGAAGTTGGATGTCCAACCGACTGAGCCACCCAAGTGCCCCTGTTTATTTATTTTTGGAAGAGGGAGCGAGACAGCTTGAGTCGGGGAGAGGCAGAGAGAGAGAGGGAGACACAAAAGCCAAAGCAGGCTCCAGGCTCTGAGCTGTCAGCACAGAGCCTGATGTGGGGATTGAACTCACTAACCAACTGCAAGATTGTGACCTGAGCCGAAGTCGTATGCTTAACCTACTGAGCACCACGGCTCCACTGTGAGTGCCTATTTAGATTCTTCGCTCATTTTATAATGAACCATTTCTTTTTTCATATTGTTTGGCTTATATTTTTAATCTGTTTTTCCAGATTATAGAAAAATAATACATATTCATTGAAATAAGTGAAAAATTCAGGAAAGTATAAAGAAACTTTCTAGTAACTCCATCACCGGTAGATACCCACTGCTGACATTGTGTGTGTGTGTGTGTGTGTTTGTTGCAGGTGAGCTCACCTCATACATAAATTCCTCATGTGATGCTAATAGTGTTTTTTGTTTGTTTTGGTTTTAGTATTGAGAGAAGCAATTCATTATATATGGTGCCTAGTAAATGTAGTAATATAGGATAAGAAATAATTTTCTGTCTCAGAGCAGTTACACCATTAACACTTTTTGGTGTATCCTGTTAGAAATCACAAGCACAGGGGTGCCTGGGTGGCTCAGTCGGTTGAGCGTGCAACTTTGGCTCCGGTCATGATCTCTCGGTTTGTGGGTTTGAGCCCCACGTCAGGCTCTGTGCTGAAAGCTCGGAGTCTGGAGCCCGCTTCAGATTCTGTGCCTCCCTCTCTCTCTGTCCCTCCCCTGCTCACACTCTGTCTCTCTCTCAAAAATAAATAAACATTAAAAAAAATTAGAAAACGAAAAAGAAATCACAAGCACATACATATCCCCTCCGGTTTTTGTTCTCCACGTAGTAGGAACATGGTTACATGCCTCCGTTTTCTCAGCTCGTAAGCATCTCTGTGTATCAGCGCGGGAAGCCATAGCTTAGGCTTTCTGACACCAGCCAGCGGTTTCATAATAGGCATGTACCGCAGTTCTCCTTACCAGTCTGTTGCTTTTTACAAATAAGCTGTAGTGAGCATCCACTAATACTCGCCTTTGCTCACGTGCGCAGAGAAACCATCTGGGGGGATCAAGTTCTAGGAGCAGAGTCTCTGGATGAAAGGGTACGCCTACTTGAAATCGATAACTCTCATCAAAGGTGACGGTTAATACTAATTTCTACCCTGGCAACATACATGAGAGTGCTGGTTTTTCTCTTATCCTTGACAGGCGGCGTATAGCTCAAAGTTTTGGGACTTGGGTAATAATGACACGTTGTTGTTTGAATTTACGTTTCTTTAATTGAATAAGACTGAGCATCTTTCAAAGAGTTTATAGGTCAGTGATATTTATTTTTGTGTGGAAGGTCCTGCTTATATGCTTAGTTCATTTTTCTTTTAGATTTGTTGGCTTCTTCCTCATTGATCTCTAAGTACTTCTTATACCTGAAGATCTTCTATTGTGGAGCGTGTCAAAAATATTTTTCTCAGTGTGTCATTTTTGCCTTTCACTTTTATGCTTTGTTTTTCCTGGTAGAAATTTTATGTAAATACATAGTTTTCTGTTTTACGGATTTTTTGAATTTTGTGTCTTGGTTAGGGTTTTCCCTCTCGAAAATGGTACGGAAAGTATCCCACAGTTTTTTCTAGTACTCTTTTGGCTTCTTTTTTCATTAATGAAAAATTTGAAGAGACAGAACAATTCAGGAAGTATTAAACATCCATGATCCAGAATGAACAATCCTTTTATGAAAGTTAAATGTCTGTTGTTAAATCTTGGATCTGTATGGTGTCAATTTTGATATGAGGACTGAGATTGGTGGAATCCAGCTTTATTTTTCCTCTTCAGCCAGTTCTCTAGATGCCATTTAGTAATTAATCCATCCTTTCCCTGTCCTCTGAAGTGCTTGGTTGGGGTTAACCCTCGTTATAGGTTGCAGATAATATCTATCCATCTGTCTTTGTCTTTTAACTTTGGTTATGTTTTCACCCTATGGAAGTCAAATTGGGTCTTTTTCATGCTTTTCAAGTAACCCTCCCTTTAAGAGGCTAATGAGCTTTGCTTTACAGATACCAAGTGTCTTGGTCCTTCATCAGCAGACAGTGGCCGGGCTGAGTCTAGAAGCTTGGTGCTGTGACTCCAGGTAGTGGCATTTGAACTGCATTGCTGACTTCAGTTTGAAGGCAGTATCCTGGCAAGTGTGATAGACCCAGCGAATCTGGAGCCGGAGCCCGAGGCCACGGGCCAGGAGCATTTGGATGGAGACGGGAAGAGGCTATTCAGGAATGACCCTCATCCTCACTCCTCACTCCTCACTCCCAGGGATTGCTTTTACCTCTCGCGGGAAATGGCTCTCACAGAGACCCCCTGTGACTTGGGGAGCCAGAGTGAACAGGTGGGTGTGTCCTTATCTTCCAATTCTGTTTCTTCCCCATCCCCCCCTTCAGAAAAAAAAGTGGAAGCCAAGTTCCTGGGAAACGCCCCCTGTGGCCACTACAAGTTCAAGTTCCCTCAGGCAATGCGGACAGAGAGTAGCCTCGGGGCCAGAGTATTCTTCTTCAAAGCACTGCTCCTAACCAGAGGAGACTTCTCCCAGGCCTGGAAGAAGGGCCAGCATGTCTGGGTCTGTAAGGAAGAGCTGGGCGACTATTTGAAACCGAAGTACCTGGCCCAGGTTAGGAGATTTCTCTTGGACCTCTGACGAACAGTGCTGCTGTGGACAGTGCTCGAACAGGCCTGCGACCGGGGCCTCAAGGACACTATGTGCTGGCTCCGTCTTTGAGGGAACATCGTGCAACAAACTCAGAGAAATAAACGAGTTTATTCTTGTGTGGGTCTTGGCTGATTTCTCCTTTGAGAACGACTGGCTTTTCCCTGTGAAGAGAGGGCCGTCTCTTAGGGCGCCTTTCGCTTGTGTCCAAGCTGATAATTGAGTGTTGCGTTACTTCATAGAGAATCAGCTGGCTCCCTGGGCCCAGAAAGAGAACCCAAGGAAGGAAACTGAACTTCTAAAAGCTTTGAGGTCTGTGAAAGCTTCTAGGCTCAGGCAAAAAGAGAAAAAAACGAGTTCTGTGCAGTGTCTTAGCCTCTATCCATTTTGTGTTTTTCTCCCTTTGTACTTGATATGAAAGTCTAGCCTAGGAAATAATTTCTTCCTTTGTTTTTTTCTTTTGGTTTTTATTTTCTTTTTTCATTTTTTTTTAAACATTTTATATTTAAGCAGAATTTAATCATATCTGTTCTGAGACAGTCATGTGAATAAGCAGGTCGGACTGTTATCTCCCTTTTATCAATGGTGGAATCTTGGCCGCACAGGACTTGGCCCCAAGTCTTAACGGCACTGAGGGTGCAGGAGGAGAATGCTGATCTCTTGCCTCTGCGTTGGGGCTTCTGATCCCTCCCTGTGTTGCTTGAGTCATCACTGGTCGCTGGCACACAGAGGGCACCCAGGAACATTTGCTAAATGAGTGGAAGAGAGGGAGCGTCTCAGGCCTGCCTGTGTCTGCACGGGATAGTGGTTCCACTAGCAAGGCTCCCTGGCTCCCAGTCCTGGCTCCCAGCTCCCTGGTTTCCTCTCACACAGCCTTCTGGGTTGAACAGACGGGCCCGTGTGATGTAAGCTAGTGGACTGGGATTTCTGTTTCTGCTTCAGACATAGCCTTGTGTTCTTCCCCGGGGTCAGGTAGATTGCTTTCCAAGGTCAAAGTTGAGGTGTCTCCTCCTGACAATGCCCTCCTTCCCATGTACCTCCTGCACGTGCTCTTTCCCCTCATTGCAGATGGAGATGTCCCCTAGCTGAGGCTTGCTGATTTCATGGGCAGTAGTACCACCCTGGGAGTGAAACCTGGCCACCAGGAGAGGGTAAGTCCAGACATAGGACCAGGAGTGCATTTCTCTTTCTGGGATTTGGAGTGAGTTGTAGAGGTGAACATATTTGCTACCTCAGGGAACTCCAGCCTAGAAGGGAAGGGATCCCCAGGGTGAGGTGGAGACTGTGATATCATGATTTATATATGTGTGTGTGTGTATAAGAATGTATGTTTTTGTTCTCTGTACCTATTCCTTGCACAGAACTCCTATGCAATTAGTGGTTTTGAGAGCAATCAAGTTGTCTTATGTTAACGAGGTGAAGTTTAGAAAGCCCCTTGGTAACCTAAGGATGGGAGCTGATTGCTGGGGAAGCCAACCTTGTGACAGAGAGTTGGAACTTTCAGTCCAACCCCGTGACCTGGGAGGGAGAAGGGCAGGAGTTGGGAGTTCAATCACCAGTGGCCAATGATGTAGTCAGTCTTGCCTGTGAAATGAACCCTTCACAAAATTCCAAAAGGATAGTGGATGGTCTTCTGACAGCTTCTGGGGTTGGCGAGCACGTGGGAATTTGGGGAGGGTGGTGCACTCCAAGACAGCATGGTGTTTCTGTACCCTTTCCCGTAGCTTGCCCAGCGCATCTCTTCTATCTGGCCGCTCCTGAGTTAGGTCCTTTTATAATAAACCAGTATTCTAGTAAGTAACGTATTTCTTGGAGTTCTGTGAGCCAATCTAGCAGATTAAGGGAACCCAAGATGGGAGGTCCTTGGAACATCTGATTGAACCAGTTGTCTGGAAGCACAAATACCTGGACAGGAGATTGGCATCTCAGGGATTGGAGGGGGTGGGGTGGGGTGGGGGAATCTGGTAGGATGGAGCCCTTAACCTGTGAGATCTCATGCTCGCTCCAGGTAGATGGTATCAGAATTGAGCTGAATTGTAGGACGTGCAGCTGGTGTCTGAGGAATTGCTTTGTGTTGGGGAAAAACTCACACGTTGGAATTGGTACCAGAATCTTAATGACTGTTCTTAAGATGCTCCGTTTTGTTATAAAGTTGCTTCTTTAATGGGAAGTAACATATATACAATTGGTAAATAGAGAAATGGTGTCAGGATAACCCGAAATTAGGTTAGCTCCTATAACATTTTCCCCAAAGCATTAATATTTTGAAGTGTTCAGGGACAGGATTGAATTACCTTAAGAAAAAAGCCACGAATTATATAGAAGTGCCTTCTTTTATTACGAATAGTGGCTGGTTTAGTAGCTTCAAAAAGCACTATTAGCGTTTCCACCGTGTTAGGCTGTCTGGGGAAATGGCGCGGAAAGAAAGATGCTGGGAAGGCATCCCCTTTGTTTTACAAAACTGATGAGAAAGCCCTTTCCTGGATCATGCTTTTTATTTTGATGGAAGTAGTCTCTGCACGTCAGGAAGAAGCATGAGGCCCGGGAGTAAAGGTGCGAGGAACCAGTGCACATGCCAGTGGGAGTTTAACTGCAGCGGTATCACTGGGTTTGGTTCTGTTTTATTTGTGCTCTGGCTGCAAAATCCCATAGCTTCTGCGTGGTCTGCCCTAACCCCCTTTCCCCAGAAGCCTTGTTATTTTTGGAGTGTGATTTTACAAAATGCAAGCTTTTTTGGCATTAGAGTTGAAATGACTGTGTATGCTGAATGCCAGCCTGAATCTTCCATTGGCTGCCAGACATGACCAGAAAATTGTTCCTAGTGTATCCTTAGGGACAAGATCTCCAGGGAGCCAAGAGGTGGTGGTCTCTGTGTTTTAGGGGATGAGCACCTTCCAGGAGAATGGTAGGAGGAAGTTTAAGCTGTGGGTTTTGGGGGTTAGGAGTTGCAGTTTGAGGAATGTTTGTGCACCCTTCGAAGAAAATGCCACTTCGAAGTGAGAACGCCCTTAGAAGCCCCTCTGGAAGTTGAGCCCCGACCTGGTCATTGCTCCCCAAGTGACTTCCAGTGACTTCATTTTTGTTTACCTTTGCTCGTTCTATGGAGGAAATATTACCACTCTTATAAACTTGTTTTCCTGGTAATTTATCGTCACGAGTAAGTTCCTCCTGTGCCTTTCCTGCTTCTGTACTTAGCACTTTATAGGTCAAGGAGTTGTATGTCTGCTCCAACACCTAACCGAACTTCCAAATCCCAGGACAGAGACTGCCTCATGGCCACACTTAAAAAAATATATTTTAGGGGCGCCTGGGTGGCGCAGTCGGTTAAGCGTCCGACTTCAGCCAGGTCACGATCTCGCGGTCCGTGAGTTCGAGCCCCGCGTCAGGCTCTGGGCTGATGGCTCGGAGCCTGGAGCCTGTTTCCGATTCTGTGTCTCCCTCTCTCTCTGCCCCTCCCCCGTTCATGCTCTGTCTCTCTCTGTCCCAAAAATAAATAAAAACGTTGAAAAAAAAAATTAAAAAAAAAATATATTTTAAGTGAATCAGCCTCCTTCCCCTTAAGTGTTGAACTTCCTCCTGGGGGTCAGGAAACCTGGGTTTGGATTTGTCCTTTGACCTGAGGCAAGTGTCAGCCAAGAAGGAATTCATTGAAAATTTAAGCAAACAGGCATTTTATTTGGGCAATTAGTCCTGCAACTTGGGATACACAGTCTCAGGTCAAAAACCTGACTGTGTCCTGAGGAAGACAGAGGGGCGGAGTGAAAAACGGGAAAGGTCACAAGTACAGCTCTCCTTTCAGGTCCTTTATGCAAAACAGGGATTAATGCTAGGTTAGCTGGGATTACTTGGGTTAATATGCAAATGAGGGATTGAATTGGTTCTTTTCAAAGTGAAGAATGGTGTGATGAGTAAGTGAAGTCCCCGCTGAGGGCTTGTAGCTGGCAGAAAGTTCCCAGTTCCTCCCATGAGGACGGGCCTGCACCTCGACCCTATTTCATTTTTAAAATGTTTATTTTGTGAGAGAGAGCGAGCGTTGCACACATGAGCAGGAGAGGGACAGAGAGAGAGGGAGAGAATCCCAATCAGGCTCCGTATCACAACCGTGAGATCACAGCTCAGCCTGAGCCAATATCAGGAGTCGGACACCCAGGCGCCCCCCGACCCTATTTGAAAGGACGTTGTCTCAGCTAGGCTGGCTTGTTCCATCCTGAAGTCTACACAAGTCTCTGTTGACAGAGTGGAGAAACTGAACTAGTGTCTGTACCCACAGCATCTGTTTCTGTCTAAACCAGTAGGGCAGGCGTCATTATCCCTGGTTTATAGATGAGGAAGGAGACTCCAAGGGGCTGGTTAATGTGTGTAGCGTGACTCACTAGTGCATCGTGGGATCAGAGTCTGAACTCCGATCTGTGCACCAAGCTAGTTCTTAAGTTCTCTTGACTTTACCTTTCTCATCTGTCAGAGGAAGACGGTATTATTTCTCAGGTAATGTGATACTTCATGTGAAAATACTTAGCGCTGCTCACAGCTCCTAAACACTAAGTAAGAATGTTTCCCCTTTCCAGTGTATTTAGGCTCCTGAATTCTCTGGAGCCCCCTGTGTCCTCTTTAGCTTTTGTAGCTCCCATTTCCCACCTTGTCCAGGTGCTACCTTGTGCAACCAAGCGTTTCTGACCGGTTTGGAAAGGGACATGGGAAATTGGAGATTAATGGATTCCAGTAGCCCTTTTCAAATTGGGTGGGTCGCACGTGTGACTGGTTGGGCATGCCAGCACTGTCCCACCCGGGCCAGGAAATCCGGAGCTATTGCTAGGCGCTGGCCTGTGGGGCACCAACAACAGAGTGGACTTGGGGGCCCATCCTCTTACCCCAGCAGGGAGAAAACACAGCTTAAAAGGTCAGCAACCCAGTTATTAAGAGCTCACGGGTCACTAAGCTGCAAGCACACACAGCAAGATAGAGGCCGTTTGCCTAAAATCTTGGGGTGGCCTTGTACCCCCCTTCTCTGAGTTTCCTGGAAGCCTGGGGGATAACCCGTCACTGCAGGCTGTCAGTCACCACCCCCACCCCCCCACCCCACCTTGGAATGTCAGTGCTTCAGACCACAGGAAGTGAAGGGGGGGAAATTGCTCCTGTTTCCAGGAGAGGTGTCCCGGATACACAGGCTCAGGGATAGGTACAGACAGCTGAATCACTGCCACAGCCCAGGGCCTGAAGCTGGAGGTGCCCTGTGAGTCTGGCTGGGGACGGCCAGGGAGGCACTAGTCCAGAGCAGGGGATAGGTGCGTAGGAGTGCGCGCGCGCGCGCGCGCGCGCGCGCGCACACACACACACACACACACACACACACACCAGCTACCTTGTCTCAAGTCACCCTCAGATGGGCTGAAGGAGACAGCAGCAGGTTCTGTTTGGGGGATCCGGCAGTACAGACACACCACTGGTTGCTGAGGAATCAGATACCCAGGCCCCAAGTAGCTGCTGAGCGGTTGAAGAAGGGACTGAGGGGAGGGGAGGGGAGGGGGGAGAGACCCCCGGGTTCTCCTTTGGCCCAGAAGGGGGAAAATGGCCCTAGTACAGTCAGATGAGGACCATTGAGGACAACAGGACTGGTGGACGAAATTGGGAACATCCTGGAAGTACAGGGTTTGGGAGGACACCTCCAGGTCAGGAAGTCTTGGGGTAGACGGGGCTGAGGAGAGGTGGAGTGGGTGGAGGGGAAGAGGAGTAAGGCAGGGCTTTGGGATTCAGCTGGGGTTGGATCTTCTGCACGAGCACCACAAGGTGGCAGAATTTGCTTGACAACCACTTTGTCCCTCAATCTCCCTGCGCCTGGCCTTAGGCCACTGCCTGGGAGAGGCTCCTTGCCCAGGCTCTGCAGAACCGCCAGTGCCATGTCCCCTGGGATCAGGGGGGTAGCCTCAAGCTGACATGCAACCGGCCAGCACAGATGTGGGGCATGTTCTCCCACTCTGCCTCACTGGATTCTCCTGTCACCCACCCCTACGTGGCAACTTGTATTCTCACCACGTTTTGATCAGCAGAAAAGCTTGGGGAGGAGAAGGGACTCTGTGAAGGTCTCGTAGCCAATGTGTGGTGGAGCCATGATTGAACCCACAGCCGTGCTGCCTAGACAGTTACCTTTGCGTCATCTAGTTCCCGCATCTGTGGCCCAGGGGCAGTCTGCTGCAGACCCGTGGAGCCCTGGAAAGGCCTGAACTGGTGTAGTTTGGGAGAATATGGAAAGGATTTGGAGTTGAGAACAATGAGACTGCAGAGGTTGAAGCCACTGAACTCGGAGAATGACCAAGAGTCACGGTCCTCAAGTTTGCATGCTACTTGTACAAGGGAAGGTGATCAGTCTCCTTTGGATTGGAGGTGGTGAGCTTGAAATGCAGGAGGAGGAATTTTAGGGAGACTACAACATGAGAAGAGTTCCTTCACATTTAGCCTTATTAAACATCAAAGTGAATTCCTGAAACATTCCAGTGACCGTTCAACAAATATTTCTGGAGGAGGTGGTGTGACTGCCAAGCACCGGGAATAAAATGTTGATCAAAATACTCTTGGCCAACGTTTTCTTGATGGTTTAGTGCTGCGGGTGGGGTTCAGGAAGCTGACTCATCCACCAGCGAAGGGAAACTGCCATGGGACCACAAGTCGTTTTTACCCAGCCTGGTCTGGGGCAGGGAGGGCATCCGGGCCACATGCGATGAAGCTGAGGCCTGAAGAATAAAGGCATGTGAGCTGGGGTGGGGGAGGGAGTAGCGAGCAGGTGCCCACAGAGGCCCTAAAGTTCTGTGGGGCTGGAGGGCAGTACATGTGGGTGTTATCTTACAGTGTCTTAAAGACAGCGTAAGAGTTGCATTGTTGGAAGGACGTTCATTACTTCCATCCTGCCAGGCAGGAGAATGGGTTCCATGATCTCTTATTACAGTGAAGCCACATCCATCCTGGGGGCTGGAACTGTAAAGTCAGTGCACAAATCATGGACAAAGTTCCTGTTGAACTATCCTTTAGAAAGAGGTCACATTAGGGGAATCCAACACGGCTAGTGTTTCTTCCAGTGATGGAATCAATTATGGTTGATTTGGTTGAGCTTAAGATTGCCCAATGGCTTGTGTTTAGGGGCTAGGTCAAATAAAATACTAGGACTCCTGTACCTGTTGCCAACGGGAAATTGAGTCAAGTGTATGTCTCCTGAGGAGAGGCCCAAATTGGGGCAATTTGGAAGAACACAAAAGGGATTTAGACTCACATTCAGTCATCAGGAGGTGCTCCCACAAAGCTAGGCATTCAGGATCCAAGGTGGTGTTTCCTCACCCATCTCAGGCTCACTCCAGAGCTGTCAGCACAGAGCCTGACGTGGGGCTCGAACCCACGAGCTGTGAGATTATGACCTGAACTGAAGTTGGACACTCAACTGACTGAGCCCCAGTAATTTTAATTTTCAAAAGTCAAAGGTGCATATGGTGCCGTTCCATCGTATTTATTTGGTTCCCAATTGTTTCCGTAGCTCCCTGCGCAATCTCCTGGGCAGTGACTCATTATTAAACAGCAAAACTTGTGTTTTAACTCATACCCCAAAGAGGCTTGGCCTTAAAGGTGACAAATTAGCACTTTATTTTTTCCTTTTTCTTTTCTTTTTTTCTTTTCTTTTCTTTTCTTTTCTTTTCTTTTCTTTTCTTTTCTTTTCTTCTCTTCTCTTTTCTTTTCTTTTCTTTCTTTTCTTCTCTTTTCGTTTCTTTTTTAAGAAGAGAGATTTGCATTTTGGAAAAGTTCTTAAGCCAGCAATGGGAGTGCTTAAGTGATTAAGGTAATTCTGGCCTCAGCCTCTAAGACTATGGGGCGACTGTAGCGATGATTGTAGATTTTATGTGTGGCACACAAACTGGCAGAAAGCAGGTCCCAAAGCTTCACCGAGCTGTGTGGTTTCATCAATAAATTAAGAATTATTTTTTGCTAAAAAAAAATTACGTGTCCTCTAGTCCCACCTCATATACATCCTTCTCTGAACACTGTCCTCCTAGCCTTTTTGTGTGCATACAAGACAATGAAAATTTTTGCATGCATATCCATCCCCGACAAAGACACACGGCCACCTTTCCTCCCATGTCCATTGAGAACATTTCTGTACACTTCCTTCCTCCTTCCTGTCCCCACTTCTCACCAGTCTCTCACACAGCCACACAAACCACACCCTTGAACATCATGCCACACAGCTTTCAGGATTCACATCACACATACACACAGCTTTGAGTGTTCACAGCACACACACACACACACACACACACACACACACCCAAGAGCTTTAAATATTCTTATCACACATACACATACTCTTGAATGTTCACATCACACACAAACCCTTGGATGCTTGCTTCTATCACACATTATACAAAACCTTGAAATCCATCTGATGCACACACACCCTCGAACAGTCACACTAAAACACACACACACACACTCTACACACATGCACACACGCACCTTTGAAACTGATAATGACATGCACATTTTTGAGCATTCACATCACACACAGACTTGAGTATTCACCTCACATGCTTGTTCGGGTCATTTGCCTGTTGCTCTCAGATCTGCTCCTCACCCTTTCCCTGCTGTGCTCTACAGTGTGTGTGTGTGTGTGTGTGTGTGTGTGTGTGTGTGTGTGTTTGCATGTGTGCGCGCGCCTGCACACATGCATGCGCTCATGTGCATCGAGGCAGGTGCTGCCCCCTGAAAATTGCATCTTCCAAGCCTTCTTGCCTCTGGGTTCCAGTTGGGTTTGTCCAGTAGGAGGTACTGGTGAGAGATGGGAGGGTAAAGGGGAGGGCCACGTATTTCTCCATATTCTTTGCCTTGGTGGTATTCCCAGCATCACTTCTGTGGACTCCTTCCCACTAGCAGCCTCCTTGTTGATCCCAGTTCCTGCAGGAAGGCCAAGACTCCAGACAGCACCCCCTCCTTCCCGTGTCCCTCCACTCATCTCTGAGTGGCTTCACCCTCCCCTGTTTTTGTTCAGTCTTTCCAACACTTGTGTCAGTAGTCACATGTATTACAGTCCCTCTTCTGAACTACCTGGCACGGGCGACTTTTCCCTACCTGGACCCGACGGCTACTCGGCTGGTGTCCACATGTTAGGATTTTCTCTGCTGTGGCCAACAGATTTTCTTCTAACTGTGCTCAGATCTTTGTTGGATCAAATCCTGGCACGGAGTAGGTGTTCAGTATTTGTTGAATGAATGAGCATGGTGGCCCCTCCTCCCTGTTCCAGGATTTTTTGTGGGACAGAGCATGTTGTATCCCTGAACTAAGTGGCTCAGGGGCATCTTCAGCCCTCTCTGGGTGATCACAAATGACAGCAGTGAGCCTGGTCTCATGGGATCCGGGATATCTCAGCCAGGGCCCCTTTGGAGAGTGGAGTCATGGAAACTTTCAAGGAGCCTAATGTGTAACCAGATTTTGCATCAGCAGGCTAGACATGGTTTCAGAAACAAGGGGACTCTCAGTGCCTGTGATAAATAGGATGGAGGTGTCTCTCTTTCTCTAATGGTTTGGGTGCACCGACCCCCAAATCTAAATTCCTAGTTCTGAAACTGGGGCAAGGTGTTCTTTGTTTTAGCTTCCTTGCTTATGGAATCATGAGGAACTGTGACCCATCACTTAACTCCTGTCTACAACTTGTCAAAAGAGCTGCCTGACCTTGAACAAGTAATATGCCTCCGTGCAAACCTCGGCTTTCCCATCTGCAACGTAAGGAGGTTGGATTCACGATGCTGCTCGGGTTGCCACAGGCTGGTGGTTAGGTGTTGGTGATTGGGGTGGGTCCCAGGCAGTACATGCGTTGTCCACAGGGAGGCTCTACACGCAAATGCATACACAGCCCCGGACTCTGGGGGCCAAAAGCCCGTGGTGTCCTTCCGCCGAGCCTCCCTGCGTGTGAGTGCCTCTGAGTAGCCATCTGCCTGTTGCAAATTGACTTAAAGCACTGAAGGCCAAGGCAAACATGCAATGATATGGTGAGGCAGAAGTCACCAACTAAGGCATTAACACATTCGAGTGAGCTCATGAGGATTAGGCAGAATTACGAAGAGTTTGTGGGAGCCCAGGGGAGGGAAAATTTGAAAGGGAAGACAGAGCCAAGGAAAAAAGTAATAATGTCAGCATCCAAACACTTTCACAGGTATTTGATTCAATTTAACATGTTTTTGCTTTGAGCCAACTGTTACTCTACATCCTCTGTTGCCCAGTGGCCTACAATTATGTGGGCTTTACAATGTGCCTGAGGAAGGCAGGGCCATGTCAATATTCCTAATTGACAGACGAGGGGAGCTGAGAGCTGGGGACGCAAAGTGGCACGACCCTTGTCACACACCTGGGAAGTGGCAGAGCTGGGGCTCCAATCCAAGTCCTTAGGAGCTGCGAGGGCCACCCCTGGGAACTGGGCACAGTTAATAGGGTGGTCGCGTGCCTCAGGGCAGCCTCGAGTGGTTCTAGCTGGTGAGCAGCTCCTGACATGTGACAGGAGGTAACGCTGGCCGGACTCTCACATGGCAGTGGGCGAAGCCGGTGAGCTCTTTGACGCTTAGAGTCGTGAGGCCCAGAGGAGGAGTCTCTTGTCTTGAGCCTCACACAGGGCCAGAGGCAAAGGCCAGAGACCCCTGGGGCTTTTGTTTAGACACCATGTGGAGTCTGCCAGACCTCAGCATGAGATCCAGGACTTCCTGGCAGCCTCTGAGAACCTAGGTCCTCCCCTCTTGTCCTCAAATTCCAGGCTCAGAAGAGCCAGCATGACCACGGTGATGGGCTTTCCTCAGCCCCCTGGCAGGGCTCTTTGGCCTTCATGACCCCCTCCCAGGAGAGCAGGGATTACCCAGCACACCACGGCCTGTGGAGGTAGAGAGGAGCCAGACTCATGGCTCTGCACAGCTTTCCCTGGGATTACAAGACAAGGCATATGAAGGAACATTAGCTCATCCAAGTTTATGGATTTTGTGGAAATCAAATTGTAGTAATCTCCCTGGCCATCTGGTCTTGGCGCCATTAGCCAGAATTCCCAGAAACCTTCTCAGGTCCCCACGCAGCGCTGGGGCCAGGGCTGGACAAGATCGTAGTGCCCAAGGCCAGGCCAGGATTTTCCAACCCAGTACCTGAGTTGGTGGGGGGGAAGGCAGGAACGGGGCAGCTGGAGCTCAGGCAGGGATGTGGATACCCATTCATTGCCTGTAATACTGCGTGTGGATGGTCCACCTGTGTGTGCAGTGGAAACTCATTTTAGAAGGGATCATTGGGCACATTTCTGGGGTTGGGGAGGCCGGAGGGGGATTTTTCTCAATTGGATGCAAATATCTCCCAGCCTCCTTAAGGGGTGCAGCTTGAGGAATGGAGTGTGCTTCCGGAGGCCTGGGCTTTCCCCGCCTGTGAGGAATGGGAAGTCAGATTTTCTAGAGCTAGTAATTTGGGCTCTGCTTCCATGGCTGACCGAAAGCCCAGAGCCCACTTAAGCTTTTGAGGGAAGAAGAAGTGAAGGAGGGCGTGTCACGTACAGGTGAGGCCTATAGACTCTGGCTCCAAACGGTCAGGTTTGAACTCAGCTGTGTTTCAGTCAGTAGCTGAGCGGCCTTGGGCAAGTCGTTTGACTTCTCTGCACCTCCGTTCTTCATCTGCACAATGGGAATCTAAATAGGACATACCCGTGGGGTTGCTGTGAGGTAAGTGAAAGTATGTATTTAAAGCACTTGGAAGATTGCCTGGCACCAGGGTCCGTGAGTCCAGAGACTGTCCCGAGTGTGGGGTTGTAGCTGATACTTAGTCCCAGCGATGTGCTGGCCAATAGGTGTTTGGAGGTGTGGGCAGTCGGTGGGTACTACTCGCCGATTTCCGTGGTGTAAACACTCCCACTGTGGCCGGTGTTGAGCCGCCACTGTGGTGTCACTGAATGGGGAATTGGGAAGAGGTGCCCACTTCTGGCTCTCCGGAGGTGACGGGAGCTAGTCACAGCACAGCCCCGTCCCGGCACCACTGGTGTGATAAGCTTGGTTAATAAATACTAGAAAATTTTCATACCGGCTGGTAAATAGACCCTGCCTTAAGAGACCTCCTGATCTGTTAGCTCTGGCCTCTCTCCCTCAGGCTCCTCCCAGACCTCCCACAGGCCCATTAACTAAAAGAGTTCCCATCACTTGGCCAAAATCTGTTCTGATAGGTCAAGCCTGGGCCAGACCAGTCGGAGAATCAGTCGAATATCACAAGTCTGCAACCAAGAGGTGCCCGGCCAATGGGCTGAGTGACTCTGGCTTGTGGACTTGATGCCCGGGCCCACCACTGTCTTCCTCGTCCGACTTCCTGCCAGTAGTGTTCCCCAGCACACCCACTAGACAAAGACGGAGCTCTGTGTCTGGAGGTTGAACTGGGCTACAGGGAGTGCGCATTTCTCTTAAAACAGAGTTTGCGCATGATTTGCTGAAATGACTGAAAAATGCAGTCCATACGAACTGCTTCACGAGGTTGGAATGAAAATACTGTCACATTTCTTTAATTTCTCCAATTAATTGCTTGAGCAGTCTTTATTATTCAGAAGTTCAGGTTCTCCCTTTAGAGGCTTCCTGCCCCCATTGAATTGTTGGCTCCGTATGAAGGAAGGAGACCTACTTCCAAATACCAGGCAGACCAACAACTACAGTCTGAGTAGCCTGCTCGCTGGCAGTCTGGGTGGGTGGTGGCTGTGGTGTCCTCATCCAGGCTCCCCTCCTGAACTTGTGTGCTAAGGTGCCTGGATCTGGGCCCAGTGGGTAGTGGAAGTGAGTGTGATGTGTTGGGGGTGTGCAATAGAGAGTGGTGGGGTCTGTGGTGAAGCGGCATGTGCACTCCCTCAACCAACTGTGGCCAAGTGTGGGCTCCGTGTTGCCAGATTTTCACATGCTTTCAAAAGAAACAAGATGTATGCTGGGTTTTGCTTTTGAGACATAGTTTATATACAATAAAGTGAACAATTTTTATGATTAATTTTGTACTTTTTAATTTTAATTTTTTCGTCATGATAAGTATGCTCTTTTATCCCCATCATCTATTTCAGCCATCCCCCTGCTCACCTCCCCTCTGGTGACTATCCATTTGTTCCCTGATAAGATGCATTTCTTGGTCTGTCTCTTATTTTTTTCTTTGCTCATTTCGTTTGTTTCTTAAATTCCACATATGACCTGTTTTGCTTAGCATCATACTCTGTAGCCCCATTCATGTTGCTGCAAATGGCAAGATTTCATTCTTATTTATGGCTGTGTAGTATTCCATTGTATATAGAAACCACATCTTCTTTATCCATTTATCAGGGGACACTTGGGCAGCTTCCTTAGTTTGGCTCTTGTAAATAATGCTGCAATAAACATTGGGGTGCATGTAACCCTCTGAATGAGCGTTTTTGTATTTTTTGTGTAAAAAATCATACCCAGTAATGTGATTACTGGATCATAGGGTAGTTCTATTTTTAATGTTTTGAGGAACCTCCATACTGTTCTCCTGAGTGGCTGTACCAGTTTGCATTCCCACCAACAGTGCACAAGGGTTCCTTTCTCTCCACATCCTCGCCAACACCTGTTGTTTCTTGTGTTGTAGATTTTAGCCATTATGATAGGTGTGAGGTGATATCTCGTTTTGATTTGCATTTCCCTGATGATGAGTCATGCTGAGCATATTTTCAGGTGTCTATTGACTATCTGGATGTCTTCTTTGGAGAAATGTCTGTTCATGTCTTCTGCCAATTTTTAAATTGGATTATTTAGATTTTTTTGGTGCTGAGTTTCAGGTCTCACCTTAGGTCTTTAATCCATTTTGGATTTATTTTTGTGTATGGTGAAAGAAAGTGGTCTCATTTCATTCTTTTGCATGTGGCTGTCCAGTTTTCCCAATGCCATTTGTCGAAGAGACTGTTTTTTTCCCGAAAATGCACAAATTTTAATGAATTCTTACATATGTATACATTTTACATTTGTAACCACCATCCATATAAAGATAGGGAACATTTCCATCTCTCAGAAAGTTCTCTTATGCTCCTTTCCAAGTCAATAGTCTCCTATTTCCCACCAAAGGTAACCACTGACTTCTATATCCATAAGTTACTTTTATCTTATATTGAACTTCCTATGAATAAAATCTTAACAGTATGTGGCTTCTCAATATAATACTTTTGAGATTGTCCATCTTGCATGTTATCAGTAGTTCATTCCTTTTATTCCTGGGTAGTACCAAATGTCATATTTTATTTATTCATGCTCTTATTGAGGGATATTTGGATTGTTTTTACTTCTTGCCTGTTGTGAATACAACTGCTTATGAACCTTCATGTATAAGTCTTTTTTCTGGACATATGTACTCTGTATATGGACATTTGTACATATGTATATATGTACATATATTAATATATATATATTAATATGTATCTACATAGAGGAATTGCTAGGACATTAAATAGGTCTATGAAACTTTGTTAGAAATGGACAGTTTTCCATAAAATTTATATCAACTTACATTCTCATTAGCAGTGTATGAAAGTTCTAGTGGCTCGACATCCTCACCAGCACTTTTGGCTGTTCCAGTGGGTGTAGAGTGGTACCTCATTATGGTTTTAATTTGCATTTCCATGATGAATAACGATATTGAGCACCTTTACATGTATCTATTGGCCACTCAGTGTTTTCTTTTATGAAGTTCCTTTTCAATTCCCTTTTCTCTTTTTTAAATCGGGATGAGTTATTATTATGTTATATATACATTTATGTATTATATGTATTTGTTCTCTATTCTTCATATATTTTGAGTACAAGCCTTTCGTCAGATATGTGTGCTGCGAATATTTTCTCCCAGTCTGTTGCTTACCTTTTCACATTCTTCATAGTGTTATTATTTCGTTCCTTAAATGTTTGGTAGAATCTATCAGTGAAGGGGCGCCTGGGTGGCTCAATTGGTTGAGTGACCGACTCTTGATTTCAGCTCAGGTCATGTTCCCATATTATAGAGCCCTGCGTCGAGCCCTCCATTGAGCCTAGTGTCAGGCTTCATGCTGAGTGTGGAGCCTACTTGAGATTCTCTGTCTCTGTCTCTCTCTCTCCCTCTGCTCCCCCTCTCAGCTTGCACTCTTTCTCTCCCCCCACTCCCCAAAAAAAGGAAGAAAGAAAAGAATCCCTCAGTGAAGCCATCTGGGCCTGAAGTTTAATTTGTATAAGGGTTTTAACTACAAATTCAACTAACAAATATGGGATTTTCTGTTTCTTTTTGGATGAGTTTCATAACATAGTGTTTTCAAAGGATATTTTTTATTTCTTCTAAGTTGTCAAATTTATTAAGATAAAGTTCTTAATTGTATCCTCCTGTTATCTTTTCAACATCTTAAGGATCTATCATAATACTCTCCTTTTTATACCTAATACTGGTATTGTGTTTTTATCTCCTTCTTGGTAAACATTAACCAATTTTATTAATTTCAAATAACATACATTTTTGCTTTGTTGGACTTCTCTGTTATTTTCCTCTTTTCTGTTTCATTGAATTTTTGCTCGTTTATTTTCTTCCTTCTATTTGGGTTGATTTTTTTTTAAAGCTTTTTGAGGTAGAATCATTGACCATTGATCTATACATCTTCATTCTTTCCTAATAGATGCCTTTAAAGCTATACGTTTTCCTCTAAATGTTGCTTTACCTGCATCCCACAGATTTTAGTATGCTGTATTTTCAGTTCAAAATATTTTCTCATTTCCTTGAAAATTTATTCTTTGATTCTTGGAGTTGTTATTATTGTGGTTTTAAAGAGTGCTACTTAATTCCTACATATTTATATATTTTAGGTTTTGTTTTGTTAATGATTTCTATTTTAATCCACTGTGGTCATAAAACATACTCTGTATGATTTTAACCCTTTGAGGCTTATCAAAACTTGATTTATGTCCCAGCATATAGTTATTTTGGTGACTGTTCCATATGAATTTAACAAAAGTTATATTCTGTAGTGTTGAATATTGTTTTCTGTGATATTAATTAGGTCAAGTAGTTGATAATATTTTCAAATCTTTATACTTTTTTTTTAGAATTTTTTTAATGTTTATTTTTTTTGAGAGAGGGGCGGGGAGGGGCAGAGCGAGGGAGACACAGAATCTGAAGCAGGCTCCAGGCTCTGAGCTGTCTGCACAGAGCCCAAGATGGGGCTTGAACCCATGAACTGTGAGATCATGACCTGAGCCAAAGTCAGATGCTTAACCGACTGAGCCACCCAGGTGCCCCAAATCTTTATACTTCTTGACTTTTTGACTAGTTATTCTATGAAAATATTCATCTATGATTGTGGATTGTTTATTTCTCCTTTTATATATGTGAGGTTTTGCTTCATATAATTTGAAGCTCTCTTATTAGGTGCACATGCATTATGATTGTTAAGTCTAACTGATAAGTGGACACTTACCGTTATAACATGTTCCTATTACTCCTAGCGATACTCCATGTTTTGAAATCTATTGGTCTGATATGAATACAACTATACTAGCTAGCTTTCTTGTGATTAACCTCTATATGGCATGTCTTTTTTCATCCTTTTACATTCAAACTATGTCCTTATATTTAAAGTTTGTCTCTTGTAAATGGAATAATTTGAGCTTGATTCTTTATCTAGACATTCTTTTTTTTAAAATTGAAGTGTTTCATGTATTTACATTTTGTATGATTAAGGCTATACCTAGCTTTAAGTTTGCCCTTTTAATATGTGTGCCGTTTCTTTCTTATATATTTGTTCCTCATTTCCAGCCTTCTTTTGAATTAACCAAGCATTTTTAACTATTCCATTTTATTCTTTTTTTGAATTTTAAACTGTACTTTCTCATATTCATTTTATTTTATTATTTTTTAAATTTAACTTTATTTTTTATTTTTTAAAATTTACATCCAAATTAGTATATAGTGAAGCAATGATTTCAGGAGTAGATTACTTAATGCCCCTTACCCATTTAGCCCATCCCCCCTCCCACAACACCTCCAGGAACCCTCAGTTTGTTCTCCATATTTATGAGTCTCTTCTGTTTTGTCCTCCTCCCTGTTTTTATATTATTTTTGTTTCCCTTCCCTTATGTTCATCTGTTTTGTCTCTTCAGGTCCTCATATGAGTGAAGTCATATGATTTTTGTCTTTCTCTGACTGACTAATTTCACTTAGCATAATACCCTCCAGTTCATCCACGGAGTTGCAAATGGCAAGATTTCATTCTTTTTGATTGCCGAGTAATACTCCATTGTATGTATATACCACATCTTCTTTATCCATTCATGCATCGATGGACATTTGGGCTCTTTCCATACTTTGGCTATTGTTGATAGTGCTACTATCAACATGAGGGTGCATCTGTCCCTTCGAAACAGCACACCTGTATCCCTTGGATAAATGCCTAGTAGTGCAATTGCTGGGTTGTAGGGTAGTTCTATTTTTAGTTTTTTGAGGAACCTCCATACTGTTTTCCAGAGTGGCTGCACCAGTTTGCATTCCCACCAACAATGCAAAAGAGATCCTCTTTCTCTGCATCCTCACCAACATCTGTTGTTGCCTGTCTCATATTCATTTTAAATGTCTGTTGTAGAAATTATAATAATCATCTTTAATTTTTCATATTTAATAAGTAATATATATAATCGGTATTATTACATTTAATAATGCAAGCATCTTAGAAAGTATGATTCTTTTTACTTTACCTCCCACCATTTGTGGTATTTTTTCTTTTTTTTTTAATGTTTATTTTATTTTTGAGAAAGAAACAGACAGTATGAGCAGGGAATGGGCAGAGAGAGAGAGGGAGTCACAGAATCAGAAGCAGCCTCCAGGCTCTGAGCTGTCAGCACAGAGCCTGATGTGGGCCTCGAACTCATGAACCATGAGATCACAACCTGAGCCAAAATCAGATGCTTAACCCACTGAGCCACCCAGGTGCCCCTGTGCTATTTTTCATGTATTTCACATCTGGACATGATATAAACCCCACAGTTCAGTGCTATTATTTCTTTGCTTTCAATAGGCATATATGTAGTATATGACTGCCAATATTTACCCTTTTTTTTGTACTCTTTATTCCTTCCTGAAGATCTGGGCCTCCATCTGTTTCTCAGCCTGAAGAGCGTCCTTTAGTATTTTTTTTAGTGCAATCTGCTGGTGATGAATATTCTCTTTTGTTTTTCTGAAAATGGCTTTATTTTGCTTTCATTTTTGAATAATGTTTTCACAGCATATAGAATTATAGATTGACCATTTTTTCTTGTGGTGTCTAAACAATGTCATCCTATTATTTTTGCATTCCATTGTTTGCTGTAAACAGTATTTACATTGTTGAGACATTTGCTGTAAATCTTATGGTTATTCCTTTAAACTTAATGTCCCTTTTTTCTATGGCTACTTTAAAATTTTCTCTCATCTTTATTTTTCACTGGTTTTACTATAACTTGCTTAATGGTACTATTTGTATTTGCTCTCTTTGGGATTCACTGAGCTTCCTGGATTTGTAGGTTGGTATATATCACAAAATTTGGAAAATTCTGGCCATTATTTCTTCAAATACTTCTTTTGCTCCAATTCTCTCTTTCTACTTCTTTTTGTATAATTGTATTTATATACACTGTCTTTTTGTTTTTTCCCTGTAGAACTTTGATGCTATATTCTGTTTTTAAAATTCTTTTTCTTTGTGCTTCAGTTTTGTAATTTTTCTCATTGACCTATTTTTGAGTTTACTGATCCTTTCCTCTACTTTATTCAGTCCATTATGAAGTGATTTCATTTCAGATATATATATCTTTTTTAGGTCTGAAATTTCCACTTGATTCTTATTTAGAGTTTCTGTTTGTCTCATGAAATTCTTCATCTTATTACCCATGATGTTTATACTTTACACTTATTTCTTAAAATGTTTATAAAAATTCTTATCTGTTAATTTCATTATCTAGGTCATCTATAGGTCTGCTTCTATTGACCATTTTTCTGTTGCTGAGAGTTGTCATTCTTTTGTGTTCACTGTAATTTTGGATCACAAACTAGATATTGTGTGTAAAAAGACAGTAGAAACTGAGGTGAGTAAGGTTTATCCCCAGAAACACGATGTCCTTTCTTCCTTCAGCAGTAAAATAATGGTTTAATCACCGTTGGTTTCAAATGCCTTGAGAATGGGATGATGCTTCTCCTTGGGATCTAAATAGTAAATGATCATAAGCTCTCTCTCTGATTTCCTTTCCTGCCTTCACATTTTCATTCTGTGGGAGATTCTTGCTCTGCTCTCCAGCCCAGATCACATGCTGCTGTGCATGTGACAAACATCCTGTGGGGGAGAATTGGTGGGCAGCAAGTGCCATCTCTACGTGAGGGCTCAGTCAGAATCCAATCCATCATGCCAGGCTTTATGGTCATTATGAACTAATCCGATTTCCTCTTAATTCAGCAAAGTACCCCTATCTATTGCAGATTTGCTTCTCTGCCTGCCCATGTCCCCAAGAATAAAAGCAGCCACTAGTCTCTGTTCACTTATTAAAGGCTTGTCTCTCTTTAGAATTTAGTTCATTTAGATTTCTTTGCATCCTTAGCTCTTTGTTTGTTTTACAAGATACGATTTTATGGTTTACCTGATGTTTTCTCATTGTTATGGTAAGAGTGATGGTATTTCCTGACCTTCTCCATCTTAACTGGAAGCCCAGATGATTGTTCCTTTAGTGTGAAATCATCTCATTTTCACGGTAGAAAAAAGTCCTTGAAAAAATTTCAAGGAAAGAAAAAATTCTGTGAGCTAGACCCCTTCTAGCCTACATTTATAGCTCTGATCTAAAATTATATATTGATTAAAAAATCATTGATGGAATAATTATAAATTACTATAATATCCTACTTATTTCCCTGAAAAATAGTTTGAGGGTTTTGTTAAACTCTATCATGCTTAAGTTCTTCACATTGTTCACAAGTGTTATGATGGTGAAAATAGTAAGAATTGGCTTGATAAATCTGCTTGTGCTGTTGGTGCTTGTGGTTGATAGTGCTTCAATCACTTAAATCCTTGGATCACAGCAAGCATTACCTTGAATACAAACAGGATGGGATCTCCTGGAGTGAAGAGGAGAAGGAACTGAGGTTGCTAGGGGTGTGTGTGTGTGTGTGTGTGTGTGTGTGTGTGTGTGTGTGTTGTGTGTTGGTGGGGAGCACTTGGAGAAACTAAATTAACTGGGTAGGGCTATCCAAATCACCAAGTCCAATGTGTTGTATAATCCCACAGACCTGGACAGAATGCAAGGCCATCCTTTCTACAAGTCTAGTGAAGTCAGGAAGTCTGTCAGAAGGACCCAAAGGGTAGAGAATGGCTCTAGGGGCAGGGACTGATGGGAAGTGAGCCATACTCAGTATAACAAACATACTTCATTCTAGCAGATCTCACCTGCTATTAATAAAACCATGTTATTTTTATCTTCCTCATTGTGAAGGTTAATCTTATTCTTCTCAAATATAACTTTTTTTTTTAAATAGACTCCACACCCAACATGGGGCTTGAACTCATGACCCTGAGATCAAGAATCACATGTTCTACCAAGTGAGCCAGCCAGGCATCCCTCAAATATAACTCTTAATGAGCTCAATGACCGAGGTCTTGAAAGAGCATATTATTCTCCATGATTTGAAATTCTACGAAAAGTTTTTTTCTTTTGGGTTTGTGATCATTGAGAAAAACCCAGGAACCTGTCCTTTTGAATATGGAGGGCAACAGGGGGAGTCAGAGGTGAATAGTGTCTGAGTTCACTGTGACACTCATTATTTGTTACACACTTCCTATCTTGGGCCCAACCATGCTTATTATAGCTCAGGCCGCTATAACAAAATAGCATAGACTGGGAGCTTAAACAATAGACGTTGATTTCTCACAGTTCTGGAGGCTGGGAAGTACAAGTTCAATGTGCTGGCAGATTTGGTTCTTGGTGAGGGGCCCTCTTTCTCACTTGCAGATGGCGGCCTTCTCGCTGTGTCCTCATAGGGTGGAGAGAAGATGCTCTGGTGTGTGTTTGTCCTCTGATCAGGGCACCAATGCCATCATGGTGGCTCCATCCTCATGGCCCCATCTACACCTAATTACCTCCCAAAGGTCTCACCTCCTCATACCATCACACTGGGGGTGCCACTTCAACACATGAATTTGGAGAGGACATAAATGCTTTTTGTTTATCCCGTAACACTTACTGATACTTATCAATGGAACATCTCGTTGTCTAGCAGTTCTGCAGTGTCTTCTCTACTGTTTCTCGTTTTCTCCCCTCCACCCCCAGGCCTCTGCTCACCTTCACTTCCCCCGCCTCGCCTCGTGTCAGCGTTAGCATTTATTTCGCTGCTCCAAGGTTGTAGAAGCAGTTACTCTGTGGTTGCTCAGAGTTCTTACATTTGGCTAGCCATCTTTACCCTCCTTGAGAATTAAAAACCTTCAATTAGTTAAATGAATGCGCCAACACACAAATTTTGATTAAGCAGATAAATGCTCAAAAACAATGCAATTCTTGTGCATATTTTTATGTACTACATTAAGAGGAAAAAAAGTGACTTGCTTGGTGAGGCACTTTGCAGAAATTCAAAGGTTAATTTAGGAGATTAAGTAAATACTCGGAAATGCGTACAGTTCTTATCAACACTTTTATATACAGTTCAAAATAGGTGACGCATATTTAATATCAATGCTGTAAAAATTCTAAATTTAATTTGTAAGTATTAAGTCAACAAATGCTCAGAAGCATATCAGTCCTTTCAAAGGCAGTCACCAAATGGAGAGACATGTTTTCCAGTGGCTGGAGTCATTATTTTAAAAATGTGTGCTCAGCGGAATCTTGAGGAAACAAACCTTTGGATTTTGTATGTCACTAAATGGGCTTTATAACTCAACCTTGCCCTGGCCCCAGCCTCAGTAGAGGCCTGAAGGGTGGCAGGAGGTGGGGGCACTAAGAGAGGATGCATTAGGTCACTTGGCATTACAGAGTTCAGCTGAGTATTTATTGCTGTCCCCAGGCCACATGACATGGCAGCAGGACCATCCCTAGGGAAGGAGGCCCTGTTGGCCAGCTTGGTGGGGGGAAGTGGTTTATCGTGTCTGAATCTGTCCGGGCTGGGGCGGCAGGGACCCAAACTCTGGCCCTTGTGTCCTGTCTTTGGTCCTCTGGCTGACCACACAGTGGAGGGGAAAGAGCCCATACTTTGGGCTGAGAAATCCTGGGGTGAGATCCTGCTCCAATACTCACTAGCTGGGCGAGTCACTTAGAGTCGACAAGTTTCTTAGCTTCACTGATCTTCAGTTTTCTCATCTATAAAACAAGGCCAGTAATGCCTATTTTTGCTGGGTTTTTAGATAACGGATACAAGAGAGCTTGGGAAATTATTTAAAGGCTGCAGACAGTGCTAATGGTACTACGTCCACTGCAGATAGTCAGTTCGATTCAAGAAGCAGGTGGTAAGCACTACTGTTTACCAGGCAGATCCTGTAGTATGCACTTCAGGTGTTAGAATGATGAGTAAGAATCAGCTCTTGGGAGGAGGCTACGACGTGTCAAAAGTAGCGGTGATGGAATTCTTTTCCACGTGGATTTATGTCTGCAGCGGAAATGCACTGTTAGCAGTATGTCCAGTTTGGGTTACTTGCTCTAGTGGCCACAAGTCACTTGCTTCTCAAGCATCCATTCCCCGTTTTTCTTGTAATGGCATTTTCCCATTTTCCTCTGAGGGTGTACTTCTCTCTCTCTAGGCTGTGGCTTAAATAATGGGTACATTTCATTCCCCTGCTGACAGGAATCGCTTCAGGAACTGGCACTTAACTGAAGGCAGGCTAGTCGGATTGAACTCTAGGATTTTTATTTGTTTCAGTACTGGGGAAGTAGCCTCACACTTTCTTGTAGGCCTTGAACCTAGAAGTATGTGGTGCTGGAGGCACCGCAGTCATCTTGTGGTAACTGTCAGAAGAGCCCTTCTGAGAATGGATCTTATCCAGAGAAAGCAGAGATGGAAGGCCAAATTTTGGTGATACTCTGAGCGCCTGTATCCAGCCATGCCTGAAGTTAGCACTAGCCCTGAACTTTTGAACTTTCAGTTACATGTGTTGCTAAATTCTCTCTGCGGCTTAAGACAATTTGGGTGGGGTTTCTGTGCCTTGTGACAGAAATGCCCCTAACTCACACCAGAATACCATGAAGACTTGCCAGTAGGCTCCCTGGAGACCCTACAGAGAAGACCACACAAAGCAAATATTTCACTTCATGTGTGCTTTCTACTACTCTAGCTCCTCTCTGTACATACCCATACCTGCGACCCAAGGTAGCATCAGGACCTTTTGTTCTAGCTTTATTGAGATATAACTGATGTAAAACACTGTGTAAGTTTGAGGTATATAATGTGATGATTGGATCACCACAATAAGGTTAGTTAACCCATCCTTCACCTCACATACTTCCCTTTTTTGTTGTGGTGGTGGTGAGAGCACTTAAGATCACTCACTCTCGCTCACTTACTCTTTCAACTTTCAAGCATACGATACAGTATTGTCAACTATAGTCACCAGGCTGTACGTTAGACCCCAGAACTTACTCATCTTATAATAGGCAATATGTACCCTCTGACCAACATCTCCCATTTCCCCCACTCTGTAGCCTCTGGCAATGGCCATTCTACTCTGTTTCTATGGGCTTGGCTTTTTTTAGATTCCACATATAAGTGAGATTATGCAGTATTTGTCTTTCTCTGTCTGACCTATTTCACTTATCAGGACACCCCCCAAGATCACCATGTTGTCATAAATGGTAGGATTTCCTTCTTTTTCACGACTGGTCATACCTTAAAAAAAATTTTTTTTAATGTTTATTTATTTTTGACAGAGACAGAGAGAGAGAGAGAGAGAGAGAGAGAGAGAGAGACAGAGCATGAGAGGGGAGGGGCAGAGAGAGGGAGACACAGAATCTGAAGCAGGCTCCAGGCTCTGAGCCATCATCACAGAGCCTGACGTGGGGCTCGAACTCACAGACCGTGAGATTATGACCTGAGCCAAAGTCGGATACTCAACCGACTGAGCCACCCAGGTGCCCCCAACAACTGACCATATCTTTCAACAGCAGGATACCAGGCCGCTATTCAGCCACATATACATGACAGCAATGCAGCTCCTTGCTCCCAGATGGCACCAGGCCTGAAAACTCTGTCCAGTTTACTGCCCTCTTCCCTCTCTCTTGTAACCAATTCTTGGACCCGACCTCATGCAGGGACGCTTTTCTAAGCAGGGGAAAGCATGAACCATCTTCCTTTTTACACACCACCCCTCTAACCCTGTCCAAGATGACCCTCCACCAAAGAAGCTGCAAGGGCAGGCCATAGAGGTCATCTAGGTACAAAGTGAAGAAGGACCTTGTCCACCTTCACTTTGTGAGCTAGTTTCAGGGTCAGGACAGGCAACCAGGTCTCTGCATTTCTAGTTCAGCCCTCCTGCCACCACTGTTAATAGCTTTTCTTCCTTTACATTCAGTATTTTTACATCGTGACATCTTAGATGCTTTTAGATCCGTGTGGTGTGTACTGACATTTATGCCCCTAGGGAGCGAGCATGGTATTGTTTGGTTGGGTCAGAAGGCCACCTCTAATTTGGCATTCTGCTCACGTAAGAGTACAGCAGGCGTTTCTGACGATAGACTGAGGATGGGGAGGGGGTTATTTTTGGGCTACAGGTCCAGGTGGACCAAACGTCAGGCTGTCACTGGGGGACAAAGATTAGGTCTGTGTGAAGTGTGGGTAGATGGCTCCAATAAGGAGCCAGTAAGGGTCCAGCTGAATTCCTCACCTGCCGTAGGGACTTCCTGCTTTGGACTCATTGCTCCTCTCTGGGAAATGGGACTGATGCCTCGCTCTCATTTCCTTGATGGAGAATCTACTTGAGCTCAAGCTCTCCCAGGAGATGGTGAGGATTTTGAGAGCTGGAGCCAGTCTGTAGTGGACATGTGAGTAGGTTTGTGTCTCTGCCTCTGTAATCTACTTATTCATCTCATGGGGCTCCTAGTCGCTGGAAGGGGCACCTCGTTTGTTCCATGCAGTCTCTCTCCCTTGACCTTAACTGATTAGACCAAGGGTGGACACGTGACCTAAGGTGATCACATCTGATCTCAAGAATTTGAAATGAGGACTCTGAGGGGCTGAGTCGATGAGCTCTGGGGCATTGAGCCGGGGAGTCCTGCAGAGTCCAAGCTTGAGTGGGCCCGGCACACGGATGCCCATGGAAAACCCGTGTTGGGGGTGAGTCTGGACCATGGTGGCTAGACGAAGCTGTAATACAGCGAGAACTGGACACACAGTCATGACACTAGAAACAGGAGAGAGGGAGGGAGTGAGAAGCTCTGAATGGGGGGAACGATTTTCCAGCTCCTGTGAAAAAGACTTTCACTTCCTGCTCGGTACTTCCTTGAGTTTTCTTGATCATCCTTCAATAAAACCCTCTAGTAGCTGTGCTCAGTTGAGGCACTTCTGTTCCTTGCGGCCAAATGCTCCCCGATTAGGACAGCATCTCACACCTCCTGCACCCCCAGCTCCTTGCAGCAGACCCTGCCTGTTTGCCAAAGGCAAGTGTGCGCCTCTGAGTGCCGTGTGGCTGCGACGGAGGAGCCTCGGTAGTCCGGTGGGCCCCAGGCGGAGACCCAGGGTGAAGACACAGATGCTTCTTAACTGGACGGGGGAGGCCAGGGAGGGCTGAGCTGTGGATGCTTCCAGGATTTCCTAAGGAAGGCTTGGTTTCAGTGACAGAAAGCAAACAGCTCTAGCATCCTCTTCAGAACCACATGGGACTGGAATGTTGCTGGTCTGCACTGTTCTAACTTATGCTTTTAGAGCCCCTACGGCCCCCTTTTCCTGGGATTGGAGTTCTTCATGTTGTTCCCCAGCCCCCCTTAGCTCCTTCTTGGTCTTATCTCTATTCTTTGAGTCTCAATCACTTGCACTGCTACTCTTTCCTCCTCTTCTTCCTCCTCCTTCTCCTTTTCTTTTGATGTTGAGATCTGCACAGCTAGCAATCAAAGAGTCTATAATACAGGGTGGCAGATACTCTCTGCTTCAGCCCTGTGTCCTCGGGGCACATCCTACCTCCTGATCTCCAGGAGCTGATAGCCAGCCCTCTCATAGGACTGTGACATTGGTCTCATGTCTTGTTCTGTGCCCAGCATGTGATAGGTACTTAGGCAGCATTTGTGAAGCTGAACTTGGGGGAATATACTTGATATAATTGGATGCTCTTCTAGGGAGACTTAGACAGTCTGAGGGGAGCTGAGGAGCTTCAAGGCCTTGGGGGAATAGGGAGGAGGGAGCAGAGGTTTGAGAAGCCGGGATGTGGTAGGAGGTGGAAGCAACATATTTTGTCAGGATAGTCCAGCTCCTGTAGTAGAGAAGCTCAAGGTTGCAGTGTCTTAACACAATAGAGGTTTAGTTTTTGCTTAGATCGCAGTACTGATGTGTGTCTGACAGGTGGCCTCCCATGTGGTGATTCAGGTAATGCAAACACCTTCCATTTTGCAGCCCCACCGTCCCCTAGGGCCTCAAAGGACTCTCTGCTGGGTTGGGATGCTCTATATCCAGCAATAGACAGGGGAAGCGAATGAGAGGGAGGCAGGGAGGAGAGACAGAGAGAGACAGAGAGAGGGAGAGAGACTTATAAGGGGGGCTCTGGTGGATCAGCCCTGGAAGTGTGTTATCTTATACCGCTGATCACATCTCATCGGTGAGGCCACGAGATAAGGGGTAAAGGAGCAGGCTGCCATTGAAAAGAGTTTGTTGCCCATAGTTGTCAAGTTTGTTATGCCGCACCATGGGGACCACACAGGGAAGCAGCAGGGTCAGTGAGGAGGCAGAGGGAGAGTGAAAAGCCTTAACTGTATTTTTCATGGGGAGGGGGATGGGTGAGGCAGGGTAAGCTGCTTTAGGATTGGCTACTTTGAATAATTTTAGGGGTTCAAGGTATAGGGGCTGACCCTAGTTGTCTAATACCTGGCCCTGGTGTGATTCGGGCAGAGAAATAATGTCCTGCGGTGTTAGAGCGGAGAAAGTAGGGGCTTGGGTTGGGCTGGTTAATTTTCAGGTGACAGACATACTCTTGGAAGAGTTGCCTGTCTCTAGAAATCTGGTAACTCTGGGAGGGCAGTTTCCCCAGCATCTTCAAACTCCAGATGTGGAAACATGAGACAAAGGAGACATGTTTAATTCAATGACACAGTTAATCGTAAGAAAGGCAGGGAAATGTAATCTAGCTGTTTGCCCAGGGAAAAGAGATCAATTTTGGGGAGCACACTGAGTGTTTATACCACAGCAACTTAATGAAGTGGAGAGAGCTTCTGGTTTGGAATCCAAGACTTGGACTGAACTCCTAACCCCAGGACACGATGCTGTGTGAGCCTGGACCAGTTACTTTCTCTGGAAGAACAGCGGTTTCACCAGCTTTCGAAAGGGGGAAATAATCAGAGCTGCGTTTCACTGCAGTTGTGAGAATCAAGTAAGATGTCATATAAGATGCTTTTGGCAAACTCCGGGGCACTGTTCAGATGTTAACTGCTATTTCGTGGTCTTTCCAAATTTGGGGGACCCACGGTGGCTCTTGGACCTGGAACTCTGTTGTCTTTCATGCACAGGGCCCGCCCCCAGCCTGCTTGGGGTGGGACCAGAAAAGCAGCTGGGTGACCTGTTTCCCCAAAGCCACATGCAGAGGCTCAGAGGGTCTTTACAAGGATGGCTCAGGATTAACAGATGTGGCTGGGGGATTTCGTGCCACATCCAGCTGGGAACACATGCAGCTCAACAGGAAAGATGGTGATTAGTGACTCTGCCAATGCTTTTTAAAAACGATTCTTTTCCCCATTTTAAATCAGTACATGCTCATTAAAGAAACAGGGTTAAATATAGAAAAATACAAAGAGTAAGTAAAAGGCATTCCCTGTACCACCACACAATCACTGGTAACATCTTGTTTCTGCTTTTTCCCCGCCTTTTGGTATTTTTCTACTGTGAAATGGCTTTTAATTCATTTATTCTTAATCAAAAATTCATTTTGATACATTGTATATACAAAATTCAAAAGTTACAGAGGGTATGCAGGGAAGCGGAAGTCCCCCGCCCAGTTCCCTTCCTGGAAGGCAACCTCAGTTACCAGCCCTTGTGTTTCCTTCCAGAGTTAATCAGTGTATATGTAAGTATATGCACGCCTCGCATTTTATTTTTAAAACACATTCTTGCACGGTCTACACCCTCTTCAATAGCTTGCTTTTCCACGTAATAGTAATATGTCTTAGAGAAGGCTCCACATCCGTTCAGGGGAGCGGCCCGCCTCATTCATTTGAAAGGCTATATACTATTCATTATATGGATCGTTTCATGATTTATTTAACTAGTCTGATATTGAAGGGTACTTAGTTTGTTTTTAGTCTTTTACATTTTTAACGATGCTGCAGCGAATACATATGTCATTTCACACATGTGTAAGAATATCCGTAGGATAATTTTCTGCAATTGCAATTGCTGGGTTAGTGACTCCGCACATTTTAAATATTATGGTTTACTGCCTCTAGAAAGGTCACAGGCAGAGAATGAGCGTGTTAGTTTCTTCACACCTTTGCTAATAGTCTGTTATTAAGCTTTGTCAGCTTGGCCAACCTGATAGGTAAAAATGGTATCTCATTTAAAATTTCACATCTTGTTATGTTTAAAATCCATTCCACTTTGGTTATTGGTAGCTTTTATCTTGTCCACATTTTCCTGTTGGAGTGTTGATCTTATTGATATGTAGAAGCTCTTTGTATATTGAGGGATTGGCCTTTTGTCTGTGATACACGTTGCAAATGTTTCCCTCAGTTTTTACTCTTCTAATGACTCTTTTTCTCATAAAGAAAATATTTATTTTTGTGAAGTTAGTGTAATAGTCTTTCCTATCATAGTTTCTGGGTTTGTATCATACTTTGAAAAAGGCCTTTCTCCCTCCAAGAATGTAAAAGTTTTTCTTTGTGATTTTGTTTTATGTATATGAACTTTTCTTCTATCAGGGATTTATTTTGGTGTAAGGAATAGGTTGAGATCAAACTTTTCTTTTCCAGGCAGAGACACAGTTTATCCCAACATCAATTGTTAAATACTATATCCTTTGTTCTACTGATTCAAAATGTTATGTTGACCTTGTACTATATTTTTACCTGTATTTGGGTATGTTTCTGGAATCTGAAATCTGTTTCACTGATGGATTCTCTAAAATAATAGACTGAGGGAGGAGTGATCAGGGAAGGTCTATGCAAGAGTATGACATTTCAGGAAAGGCCGGCAGGGCTGTTCTGGTGGAGGAAGCAGCATGTGCAAGGGCCCTGAGGCAGGAAAAGAGTGCACTGGAGGAACCAAAAGAGAGAAGCCTGGTGCGGCTGGTCCTCAAGAGAAGAAGCACATGGAACAGGACAAGGCTGGAGAGATGGGGAGGGGCCTGATTAGTCCTCATGGGCCATGTGAAAGCTTTTGTACCTATCTTATGCAATTGGGAGGCTTTGAAGGGTCTTAAGCAAAGGGGTGACATAATCTGGTTTATGCAGGAACTTAAAATCTCTTTTTAAAAAAGGCTTGGGGCCCCTGGGTGGCTCAATCAGTTAAGCATCTGACTTTGTTTGACTCAGGTCACTCTCATGGTTCTTGAGTTCAAGGCCTGCATCGGGCTCTGTGCTGACAGCACAGAGGATCTGTGCTTTAGATCCTCTGATCCCTCTCTCTTTCTGCCTCCCCCTGCTCCTTCTGTCTCTCTCTCTCTCTCCTTCAAAATAAACAAATAAACTTTAAAAAAAAAAGGCTTAAGACATTTGTTGAATGAATAAAGACAAGTGGTGTAGGTTTGTTTTGCAAGACCTCTGAGGCATGGGGGAGGAGTGCCCATCTTTCTTTACTCTTGGCGTTTCTCACATCGCCCCCAGGCCCTCTTCCTCCTCTGCTTCATTGTGCTGAACACAGTGAGACCAGCATATTAGCCAGTAATTAGCTTTTAATTAGAAAAGCATGTCTTTGCCTCTACGAAGAGACAAATACCTTTAAAAATGGAATCACTTTAATTGAATAAATCTTTTACCAGATAGTTTTGAAAATTCTAGTCCTTTCATTAGAAGCCCCATCGAGCAAAGCCATTTGAAAATGCTCGCTTAATGTAGCAGTCACTGGAGCATCATTTTGAATATATTGTTTTATCACAAAGGGGAATCCAACTCTTGGCCAGAACAATGCTCTTGCCCTGATGCTCAGGGCCTCCCTTGCAGGTTCCCTGGAGTAATGCTGCTCCAATATAGTCCCGGACCAGCAGCAGCACCACCGGGGAGCTCGCTGGAAATGCAGAATCCCAGGCCTCACTGCAGACATCTCGAATCAGAATCTCTGGGATTGGGGCCAGGAAATTGGTGTTTGAAAAAACTGCCCCGGAAATTCCTAGGTATGCTCAAGTCTACATACGGAGCTCCAGCCTATTGGATAGATGGCCACAGGCAAAGACATTCTTACTGAGCACTGGTGATCATGTGTGCACTCCACAAACAAGTGTGGAGGAAGCCCGGAATGCCAGGCACTTCCTAGGGACTGGGAATACAAGAAAGTCTCTGTCCTTTAGGAATTCAGTCCAAGAGAGAGGGCTTTTTTGCTTATTTGTTTTTTGTTTTTAAGAGTGTGAATTGAGTCACTTACGAGGCAAGTCCAGGATTCTGTGGAAGTGTAGAGAGGTGTGGCTGAGGTGGGTATCTGTTGTTTTCTCACTCGACATCAGACCTCACTTTTGGGGGATAGCTTCTTATGTTTTGGGAGAACCACCTCCTTCTCATCATCAATGTTTATGTTTCAGAAAAAGCTGAGCCCATGCTGGGCCCCCAGGATGGTCAAAGCTCACAAGCCAGGTCACAGGATTGCTGTAGTGATGGACAAGTCTCCCCTCCAGAGCCCGCGAGAGGCAGCGAGCCTTCGACGGACTTCCTGGAAGGAGGCTTCTCTCCGCTGGATGTGAAGGTGAGTGGGTCGGACGTCTAGAGCTGCTACAGCCCCCTAGTGACTCCGAAGAGGAGACTGTCTGAGTATTAAGACAACCATGGAGGAGAACAGAGAGAGCCAGGTGAAAGGAAGGATTCACCCAAGGTCTGGTGACATTGCTCAGGCCCTTGCAACCCAGCTGGGCCTGGAGCCATCAGACTGGGGAAGCCAGTTTGGGCTGGGTTCTTACTGCCTCCAATTAAAAGAATGCTAATTTTCAATATCGGGACAAAATGATAGTACTGTGGCTTAGTATTTATTTCATGGGATGCTGAAATGCTAGTGTGAATACTGGTACTTTAAAATCAAGTATTTAAAATTTATTTTTACATAATCAGTGACACTAAAACCTTAATACCTTTCAAATATAAACTGTGTATAAACAGATTACAAAACATCAACCAAAAGTATTAATTAAAGTATGAACACAGAGAATACATTATTATTCTGCTATCATTCTGATATGCGCAATTGCCCCCCACGAGCCCCCGCTGCTTCCTCTCTGCCCTCCTGTCCTGGTCCTGCTCACCACTCCCCACTGGTCTCCTGTCACCCCTGTGTGTAGTTCAGGCTGCCCTCGGCCACTAGTCCTAGGTGTGGGCTCTGTCTCTCTTTGTTCTCTCTGAACCCTGTCTATACCTTTGTAAACAGTTCCTTTATTGAACTCTTCTCAATTAGCTAGTTTGAGTGTGCCATCTGCTTCCCGATACATGTCTCAACACCGAAGCCAAAGCAGTCACTGAAGAACGCTACCTGATGGGCAACTAACTACCTGGAGGGGGGGTTGGTCGGAGAGGGCTTCCTGGGGGAGGAGCTATGTGCGCTGCTTTGAGGGAACGAATGGGAATTAGGCAGGTAAATGGTGATGCAGCTCATCCCTCCAGACTGATCCCTGGACTCACTGCCTCCGGGAAGCCTTCCCTGATCTGGAGGAGCTGGGGAATGACAGGGAGGACATTCCAAACAGAGAGAGCAATACATGAAGCCTAGGGAGACTGTACAGGGCTGAGGGCAGAGGGTTTCAGCAAGCTCTGAACGTAGATCATGAGAATGAGTGGAGGTGAATAGAAGGTGGAAGAGGTAGGCAGAGTCCAGGATCCCACTTTGCCCAGGATATGATGCTTCTCTAATATCTGGCCAGATCAAGGATGATAATGAGCCACCCACGGGATATGGACCACATCTTCTGTTTGGGTGTTTGAAATGGTGCTCATACAAGATGGGAGTGGATCAGGTTGTGGTTGGCCCATGGACTTCCCCAAAGCTCAGGAAGATCCTGGGGGGACACTTAATCCAGAAGATTTTTCTCACCAGGAGGAGAGGACAGGGAGTCCTTTTGGTTCTGACCCGAGGGCTTGGCCAATGAGCTCAGGAGATGTTTCTTGATGGCATAATGTGCCACTGAATATACACATGGGGGGAATCAGCTAAGTCTGGGGGATACTCTTATCAGCAAACCATGCCAGAAAAAAACAGAGTCATCCTGAACAACAGTGGTTAGTCAATGGCCTTGAAAGGTGGCTTCTGGCTGTATGCTCAGACACAGTGCTGACCTTGGTTGCTGACGGTTTCCCAGGACAACCAGTGACTCCCTGCCCTCAGCTGTGCAAAGAGGTGGAGGCCCAGTTGACCTGAGAATTGGAGGGGCCCTGACCCCTCCAGGACACCCACTCCCATGACACCCTAAACCCAAAGACAAACAGTGTGAATGCTCAGGTGTGCTCACCTGAGAGACTCAGGGACACCCCAGGAGACTTCTCTTTGACGTGTGCGAGGCAGCCAGCCGCATTAAAACTTGTGATGGGGCCAATGGGGCCAGAAGAGGAGAGGGAAAGAAGATCACCATTTATTGAGTCCTTACTATGTGACAGACATAAGCTAGGTTCTCATAAACACCTCACAGAAACATTGAGAGGTAGGCATTATTCATGCCTGTTTTACAGATGAGAGTAGAGAACAAAGCGATTAAGACAATCTTCTATGGTCACCCAGCTAGTAAAGGTGAAGCTGGGATTTGAACCCAAGTCCCCCTGGCTTCAAAGGGCATACATATCTGTTCTACGGAAGGTATTGAAAATTGATATTAAGTGGTCCCTCTATGATTTAAGAGCTGGACAGTGTGTGCAGAGACTGAGGCTGGTCCTGGTCTCACTGGCTGGGGATGCCGGGCAAGGCCTTGAAACGTCCCGTTCTTCAGTCCAGCCACTAGAGCCAGTGATGGATCCTTGTGGGCCCCTTCTCGCTGGACCAGTAGCAGAAAAGCATCCATTTGGAGGTTCTAGTGCAAAAGCCTCCAGAACAGATTTTAAGGAATGGCAAGCTTTTCTGTGTCTTCTGTGCTTGTTTCCTCATTCCCTGGGTGCGGACAGAGTTGCTCCTGGGTGAAGTGCAGTGTCGATTCTCCCTTGCGAATGTCTTAGGAAAGGCCGAGAAGTGGACAGGCCTGTAGACCATTGTCATTCCCTCGTCTCTGCCTTCCCCTTCCAGCCTCGCTCTGCACGCATTGGCCCTAGTGATTTCCAGGGCCATGGCAAAGGGTTTGCCGACCTCTCTGTGGTTTGGGGCTTGCCCTGTGCCGTAAACTGGCACCGCCTAAAACTGGCCTGGAGCCGTTTTCTCTTGCCACTTTACGTGCCGCGTGCCAGCTCGCTCCAGATCGTCCTCGCTCCTGAGGTTCCACTTCTGACTTTGCAAACTCAACCTTCCTTCCTTCCTCAACTCCATTTTGGAGCGTGGCTTGACCGGTTCTGCCCCTGGCTGCCCGTCCCACCCTGCTCCCAGGACCCTCCAACTCAGTGCAGTCCGCATGCCCCTCACTCCTACCAGGCTCACCGTGGCTCGGCAGGCAGGACTGGAAAGGATACAGTGGAAAGTATACAGTGTCCCCTACCGGGACAGAGGCGTGGTTGTGCTCAGGGGCTGGAAGTGGGGACAGGATCAGATACGCCTGCTCTCAGGTCTAGTTTACCAACTTCACCGGGCCAGTCTGGGAAAGTCGGTGTGCACTTTGGGTAAGAGAGTTAGTTGCCTCTGAGAAGAGTTCTAGAACACTGACTCTGAAGAGGGCCTGAGGGATTTACTCCAATGTACCCCTTTCCTAGATAGGAAAACTGAGGTTGAGTGTGTTTGATGCCCTGGCGATTGCACACAACTCGTTTTTGGAAGAACTGGAGCCAGCATTCAGGCATTAGATTTCCATTTTGATGCTCTTTGCCCCATATTACAGGGAGGAGCAAATTTTTCTTCGAATTTAAAACATTTTTGCTCTGAGAGGGATGGTCGTTTCTTAATGTCGGTCCCGAGCAGAGGAACAAATCGAAAAGAGCATCCTATTCTTTTTTTATTTTTTTTTAACGTTTTATTTATTTTTGAGACAGGGAGAGACAGAGCATGAATGGGGGACGGTCAGAGAGAGAGGGAGACACAGAATCTGAAATAGGCTCCAGGTTCCGAGCAGTAAGCACAGAGCCCGACGCGGGGCTCAAACTCACGGACAGTGAGATCGTGACCTGAGCCAAAGTCGGACGCTTAACCGACTGAGCCACCCAGGCGCCCCGAAAAGAGCATCCTATATAGCAAAGAAATGACATGCCAGGCAGTTTGCTACGTGCTTTTAGAAACATCTCGGGGAGATCCCACCAATGACCTTTGAGGCAGGTTTTTCCTGTGTCCGCTCTAAAGATACAGAGAAGCGAGGTGTAGAGAGGACAAATGACTCTGAAAGTGACCACTCGTAAGGAAGAGAGCTGTAAGTAGTGGCCTTGTTTGCTTCAGGGTCTTCCCCTAATGCCACGCTATCTTTTAAAGTGTGTGCACGCAGGTATGTGTGTGAGCACATATACGTGTGTGCACACTTGCCCAGATGCAGGCGGGCGGAACAGAAGCCCCGGATGGAGTGGATGGTGAATGTCTGTCCCGGGCCGCCTGATGGAAGAGGTTGAGGATGCTGATGTTTGGAAGTTCTAGGATGACCTTCCCATTAGATGCCAGTCTAGGCTGGCGCATCAGGAATGATCTGAAAGGGCAGCGTGGCCAGCCACCCGGGGGGGGGGCGACCAGGGAAGCCTCTGTCCTGAGAGGGGCTGGAGCAGATGTCACAAGGGTTCCATCCTGGCCCTGGGACATTGCCATGACTGTCACAAGGTAACGGAGATCACTGGCGAGCGATAGGACTCTGGATTTTCTCTCGGCCGGTGTGGGTGGGCATGGGGGGCGTTAGTGAGCGCGGGCACGTGGCCTCCCGGTGTGAGTGTGTGTTCAGGAGTTGACAGGAGCCATTTGGCTGTGGGCCTCACACTCTCAGAGGGCTTCAGATATGGGCTCTTGATATTATCCCCAAATGAGGTTACACTCGCGGTCTGAGATACGCTGACAAGATGGAGAGGAGAAGACATTCATCACACGGCTCTGAGCACATTGCGTTACCGAAGTGCGCTGCCTGTAGTGGCCTGAGAATTAATAGTTCATAAATCCTATGGTTATTTTGTGGATAACACAATTATATTGCATTTAAAACACATGATGATAATTTGTTAAATGTTAACATTTAGAACAGCTACAAATATGGGGACTCGGTTGCAGCAATTTCTCATTCTATAATATTCTGGAAGCCTCAAAACTGCACATGGCCTGGGTCTCTCATGACCTCTGAGGACCCCCGAGTGTGGATGTTCATGTTGTTATGATTATTTGTGTGAGTACCGGTGAAAGTGTGTGTTTGTGAGCCGGTGAGGGTGTGTGTGTGTGTGTGTGTGTGTGTGTGTGTGTGTGTGTGTGAGAGTATGTGGGAGGTCGTGTCATGAGAGAGTGTATTTCTGGGTTGCCGGGGGACCAGGGAGGGCCCCCAGCCTATGGGGACGGGGGAGGGGAACTGTCAGCCCACTGCCAACCGAAGACGTCAGGGACATAACTCGATTTGATGATTTGGCCTGAGTAACCCTCTCAAAATAGAAAAATCAAGGACCCAGCGTGGAGGCAGCCTGTCTGGGCTTGGGCTGGTAATGAGGACTAACAAGGGTTGATGGAGCCTGGGAGCGATGGGCGGAGATGGCCCCGAGCAGCCTGGCACCCTGGGCCCTGCAGCCATCCAGGGCTCCCCGCCTGGCCTAATGCTATCGCCCACAAAGATCCTCACTGATAAGGGCCAAGAGAAAGGGAGAGCAGCTTTGCAGCCACAGCAGGACGGCCTACAGACACCTGACAGGAAGCTGCCCTTGTGGGTTGGCAAAGCTGAGATGCCTAGATGGAACTTTCTGGAGGGTGCTTGGTCAAATACCCACCGGGACAGGGGGCCTTCCCTATCCTTTAAGGGGATATCCTTGAAGGGGCTCCTGAGTGGCTCAGCTGGTTAAGCGTCTGACTTAGGCTCAGGTCATGGTCTCGCGGTTCACAAGTTCGAGCCCTGCGTTGGGCTGGCTGCTGTCAGCAAAGAGCCCCCTTCAGATCATCTGTCTCCCTCTCTCTGCCCGTCCCCTGCTCATGCTCCCTCTCAAAAATAAATAAACATTTAAAAATATATCACATAAATACATGTTCGTTTTAGGAAACTTGGTGATATAGAGTATCATAAATTGAAAAAAACACCCAGCCTCACCCAGACATCCCTACTGTCCACACTTTGTTGAATAGGATCTGGCATTGGGGGCTGGAGGGGGGCAGTCCACCAGGAGGAAAATTACCCTGGACATTTCCTTAAGGAATGTGTTGCATTAGCAGTGGACAGACGACCTCTCAATCCATACAACCCAACCACTTTCTTCTGGGATGGAACCAGATCACTGTTTTGTTGGTTGAGCCCCAGAAAAAGTAGCTGGCTTGCATTTAGGGGACAAATAGCACGAAAAATACACGTCGTGAAACATTCTAGTCACACTCAGCATGGGGGGATGCTCACATTCTGGAAGGCAGATGGGAACTGAGAGGGACTGAAATTTCAGCAGCCTCGTGTCCCCATCTTAGCAAGGAGGGTGGCAGATCACAGGTACACTATTGAAGTTGTTCTATCTCTTTCTCCCCTGCCCCTCCCCCACCGTGTGGCATAGGCACAGCGTTGAATTCAGAGAAATTGAATGCATGTATGATGTGACTCCACTATATATCTTTTGAATCTTTGTCTATGCATATGAATACATCTGTGATTGTTTGACAAAAACAGGATCATAGTGTATGTGCTCTTTTCAGCTGTTATATCCTGGATATCCTTCTATATACTATCCATATTTTACTTGACCTCCTGGTATGCCGCTGAAGAGATAATACCATCATTTGTGTAACTATATAATCAATCCTTCACTGCAGGGCATTTACTTTCAAACTTTTTGTGTTCCTAATAATTACCGCAATAGATTTCCTTCTGTAGGAATCTTTGCTTTTTTGCCCAATTATTTTCCTAGAAGAAATGTTTGCACTGAGGAATTCTGTGTCAAACCTATTTACTGTGTAAGCCTTGGGTGGGAGCCCACCTGCTATTTTCACTCTTATCCTGGAAAGGGGAAGAGCTCAGAAAAATGTGATCACAGCCTAGCAAGAGGTGGATCGGCCCCGTCTGTGGGTGAGGGGCGTGGGGACAGTGGTTCCGATCTAAGCTCCTCTGTTTGTCCTACCTCTTCCATCTGCCTCAATTTCCCCATTATTAGCAAATGGGATGAGCTAGGCTCGGGTCATCCTTGGTTTCCTTGGAGCAATAAAGACGATCCGTTACATAGGTAGAGTGCTTTACAGATTTCGAGTCAGTTTTAGAAGTTGTATCCTGTTGAATCTTCAAAAGGCAGGCTTTGTTAGGTCTTCACTTGGCAAAGAAGGGGATGGTGGCCCGGAAAAGTTAAGGGAGATTCCCAAGTTCACAGACAACAGAATTGGCAATGAGGGCCTCTGAATTTTAGTCCAGCAAACGGAAAGTGCTGCTGGGATCACATGGTGAGAAGCGTCAGGGTCTTTGCTTGCAGGCTTGCCAGTCGCTATCCCGTTCGTAGCCAAAGGGAGCAGCCAGCACTTCCTGTCTGGTGGACAGCTGCCATTTCTGCTGCCCACCATCCATTATCTTTGCTTCTAGTTACATCCTGAGTGGAGTTTGAGGGCTACCTTTAGGTTAGTCATTGCGAACCCAAAGCATGTGGCACATTTTGTGGGGCCATCCCTCAGCCTCACCGCTGGTGACATAACTTCAATAGGCTGTTGCTTCATTCTATGGCCAGTTGCTTTTGGGTGATAAAATATAAGGGAGGAGATATATGTATGGGAGAAATCTCTTCTTCCCTTCGGACTTCATCCTGTTCTCAGCATTCAGGGTATGCACATTACCCAGGTCTGGCATATTCTGTCCCCTTGGCTGTTGCAGTTGGTTTGGTGATGTGACCCAAATTGGATCAATGAGATCCAATCTGTGGACTTTTTTTTTTTTTTTTGGGAAGAGAAACTCTCTTTCTCCTGGGTTGGAGCTGCCAGAAGCCGCTGTGGGGGGAGAACCCACATGAAAAACCCAGTCCAAGGAAGTCCGGTGCAGAGGAAAGCAATGTCTGCAGATAGAGATGGATATAGCAAGATCTCGATTATTTTCTCATCTGGAAATCCTGCAGATGCTGTGACCTTCTGCGCAGCTCCTACAAAAGTACAGATTGGCCCTCCACTGCACCTACTTCTGATATAGCTCCTGCAGATCTGCCTAAGACCTCGTAATAACTGTAACCTCACTATTGTTCCCTCTGCTTTCTAGGTCTCACACGAAGGCGTCTGTTTGCAGGAAGCTAGTCTCATGTCTGTATCTTACTTAAAAGGGAGGCTGGAAAGCACCGGTTTTTGATTATATCTTAGAAAGGCAGGATTTGTAGTGTGGAAGTGTTCAAAAGTTACAGATGTCACTATAATCCACTCCTTCACCCCTAGTGTCAATATGGGCCCTGTTTTCATACTTACATTTCCAACCACAGCAGTAACGGTAACCTGTGCTTGCCCAACATCATACAACTATCCCTTATGCAATGATAATCCACTTCCCCAAAGGAAGGACCCAAAGTTTCATTAGTTGCTGATTCCAGAAACAAGTGGGTGATAGGCATTTCTCCTGTAGTTCTGCCATATTAGCACATTGATATTCTGTAGCCCGTGGACTAAATTGTAAACAGTAGAGAAAAGGGAGGAGGAAGAAAAAAGAAAATTTGTTGAATATACATAGATATGTACGTGATAAAGCAGACAGAGAAGCAATTATGGATAATTACTGCAGAACTTATGTATGAAACTGGCCACAAGGTTGCAGCTGGTCTTTATAAATGTCCTTTCTCTGCCACCGATTCATGTTCTCTTTGTCCTCAGCAAAAGAGTCCGTTGGCTATGATTCTTTATCCGGAGGGGTGACCCAATCTTCATTCTTGGGGAATCTGAATACTTCCTAGCTCTGCCTGTATGGGGTTAGAAGTTACCTTCTGTTAACTTTTATCACCGGACATGGCAATTTTAGAGGTGCCCCAGGGAATCCCTTATGGTTTACAGAAATAGTCCTTTCTGCCTACATGTATGGCAGCAGTCTACTTTGATAATCTGGATCAGTCATTTTGTCCAACAGGGCATGATAAGTCTCCAATGTCCGGGTGGAAGTCTCTGGTTCCAATTCAATGGATCCATTATTTTGTCTCCTGGTAAAAGTATCCCTCCCATTGGTTCAAAGACCTTTAAACTTGCAAAGCCCAAAGTCACAGAAAGCAAAAATTTAGCAAGTGGTTGATCAGGTAACATAATGAAGGGAGCTACCCCTACTTTTACCATTGTTTCTTGGGGTGAGACAGTCATCATTAACTTAAAGAATAGACTGAATTTTGTAGGACAACACCTCAACCTTACCAGATGTCTGTCTGGTGATGCCATCACGTCAACAGCGCATTTCTCTGTCCTATAAGGCCAGTTACTTTGGGACAATGGAATACATGGAAAGACCAGTGAATATTATACACATGAGCCTATCACTGCAATTAACTCGCTGTACATGAATTCCCTGGTGATGAGCAGTGTTTAAAAGATGTCCAGATTTTGAATAAGGCATTCAGTAAGTCCATGAATTATGTGATTTTCAGAAGCATGGTAGGCAAGGAAGATGTATTAGTCTGCTAGAACCACCATAAAAACATACCACAGACTGGTGGCTTAAACAATGGAAATTTATTTTCTCACAGTTCTGGAAGCTGGATGTCCAAGACCAAAGTGTCAACCAGTTTACTTTTTTCTGAGGCCTCTCTCCCTGGCTTGCAGATGACCATCTTCTCCACGTGTCCTCACATGGCCTTTCCTCTGTGTTCACCTATCTCTGGTGTCTTTTTGTGTGTCCAAATTTCCTCTTCTTATAAGACACCAGTCACATTGGATTAGGGCCCACCCTAACAGCCTTATTTTATCTTTGTCACCTTTTAAAAGACCCTGTCTCCAAACAGAGTCACAATCTGAGGTACCGAGTGTTAACAGCTTCAACATATGAATTTTGGAGATACACAATTTAGCCCAAACTGGAATAAGTATCTGTTCCAGTAAGAACAAATTAGTGCCCCCTCCATGGAGAAGAGACTGCAATGCAATCAGTCTGCCCAAAGGTAGTTGGCTGTCTGTGAAGGTATGTCTGTGAAGGTATGTGACTTGTCCAGGGATCCCAGGTGGTTATTACCACTGGCAAGTTGTGTGTTTACCAGTGTCATTTTCTCAATCAGGGAAAGTCCTTGTTGAGCCCATGCATAATATCCATCTCTGTCACCACGGTCATGTTTTTTATGAGCCGTTGAGCGATTAAGGGTGGCTGAAGGAAGAGGCCTTGATATCCACAGAACAGCTTATTTTATCCATCCTTATATTATGAGCTTCCTCTTCAGTAGGAACCACAGAGTATTCTCATCCTGTGTCCATTCTGAGAGGTCCATCCACATGCCTCTTTTCTAGTACTTGTCATCAATCCTTCAATATTGTTAGCTCCAAGTCTGCTCAAACCATTAGCCACTGCCCATGAGATCTAGACGATCCCAATTCCAGGGCATCTCTCTTTCCATACACTGCAGAGGCTGAGATGTGCCCTTAAAAGTCTGCCTAGTGGGGGAGATTTCTTTTCCTTACTGTTCTATACTGTTCTTTTCCTTACTGTACTGTTCTTTTCCTTACTGTACTGTTCTGTTCTTTTCCTTACCGTATCTCTATGTGGAGTGATAGTCCATTTTCATCTGATGCCCCCAGAGTGTGCAGAACTACCTAAAAATCAGGTACTCGTTTTTACCTTTATAGTCAATTGGTCATTTGGAACACCTCTTTTTTTTATGTTTATTTATTTATTTTGAGAGAGAGCGAGCGCACAAGCAGGGGAGGGACAGACAGAGAGAAGGAGAGAGAATCCCAAGCTAACAATGTAGAGCCTGATGTAGGGCTTAGTCTCATGAACCATGAGATCATGACCTGAGCTGAAATCAAGAGTTGGGTGCTTAACCGACTGAGCCACCCAGGTGCCCCATCATTTGGAGCACCTCTTAAGGCTATGGCATGGGTTGAAGAAAGGATGGAAATGTGGAGAAGGTAGATACCCTGGGAGATCATGCAAATTTCTTGTGTCTTTTGGATCAGCTAAGTTTATACATTGCATACCACTTCCATCTGGTGATGAAGTGTTTTTGGATCCACCCTAACACTGGTTGGCAATCTCTAGTTCACGATGGGCAGCTTAATTACAAGGCCTCCAGTTTTCTCATGGTTGGACATTCTGCCTCTGCCAATAGCAAGCCATGAACGGTTGAGGTGACATCAACAAGATGGCGTCACAGATCCTGACTTTGCTCTCCCTCACAAGAACAATTAACAACTATTCACGGGCAAGACACCCCTGAGAGAATCCTAGAACACGGGGTGAGGCTGAGGCACCCCTGCACACAGAGACCAAGCCAGACTGCAGGAAGGGAAGAGGAACGGCGCAGGGAATGGTTCAGCACCTAATAGAGAGGTCTCCTAGAGCCCACAGTCCCTCCAGTGGGAAAAGAGCACCCCTGGAGGACATCCAGCTCTCCTAACATTGTGGGTTGCTTCTTGGGGTCTCCACTCCAGGTGTGCCCCATAGGGATGGCAGGGGATCCTCAGGGCTCCCCCTGGGAATCTGACTGTGCTGGAGAAGCAGAGGGTTGGAACAACCCACACCGGGATCTAAGCAGACTCGGTTCCTCCCTGCAGAGCTCAACTAGTGTCCTGACCAGCACTTTGCTCATCTGCAGAACGAAGTCAGTGGTGCTGTCTGACCAGGCACCTGTAGCCCACCCATCTGAATAGAAAGGCTGACAAGAACACATGGAAGCCACGAAGTGTAATCTGCCCACTGAAAGGGCATGGCTTTGTTTCAAGGCTCCAGCTGCCTCAGCTGTGGTTCCCTTACTGGGGTTGGCTACCGGCTCCACACAGCTCTCAGTCAGCCACAAATCTGCCAGGACATGCAGGCCTAGTGGCATAGTTTTGCACTTCATCCAGAGCCTTCCACACGGCCTTCTCTTGCTTTGTATTCCACACAAAGCAGGCAGCCTTGTGGGTAAGTCTTACCTGTTTCAACTACACTGTCGTGAACTGGTGGAATAGCCGAGGTGGGACTCACACCCAACTCCGGTCACCCTTACTTCCACAAGCCTCTACCTTGGCAGTGGACCAGAGCAATATTCTGTGTTGCTAGAGATTAGTATTAGCTCAGAGCCAGGATCAAATAATCCCCCAAAGTCCTAAGAGTTTTTTTTCCCTAGTGTACAGTTATGCTGAAATGTATTTTATGTCCCTTTGGTAACATTTGATGGTACGTGCTTTGATGTTACCACATAATTCTTTTTTAAGGATACCCAATCTCCTTTTCAATCAGAAAGCTCTGGCTCCTTGAACTGATTTAGGTCTGGGAATTGGGTGAGTCTCTATAGTAGTGATGTAGTGAGTCTCTAGAGTGGTGGCTCAAATCAATCTTTTCTGCTTACTAAGCCTAGGGTTTTTTGTTTTGTTTTGGTTTTTGGTTTTTTGGTTGTTTTTTGTTGTTGTTGTTGTTTTTTGGTCATGCAGATTAAGTAAAACTTCGGTAGCCCATTTAATTCAGTCATAGAGATCTAATTATCTCCAAACATCCCTATAGGTAAAACCAATCCATTTGTTATTTTGGCTCTGCTGTGTATTTTGGGAACTACTTACTCTACATTTGCTTGGGTAGTTGAGTACACCTGCTAGATCTTTGTTATTCTAAGTTTCCATCATGTCACCTAAATTAAGGAGATCATTATAATGGCAGCTTTTCCTACCTTTATACTTTATCTACAGTGGATAGCTACTAACGTGCTTCTAAAGGATGTTGCTGCTCTTTGTTGACAACATATTTTTCAATACTATGGTGAAAAGATTGTCTTCTGAGCCCTCGTGTGGGTTATTTTCAGGGTAGGAATTGTGAACATATGAGAAATCTGCTCTTATAGTCTCATCTCCGCAGCTTTTAGGGTTCTTTCCTCTATATTATATCAAGTTCTTTCTGGCATTTCAAATTCACATAGGCTACTGTTGACTCTAGTTTTAGTCCATCAACCAAGCAAATAAATGGAATCCTTCCCAGTTGCTTGAGTCAATATTTTGCATCCAGAGTCTCTAGTAGGTGTTCACACATTGAAAATTTAACCTAATCTAAAATTAAGTTCCTCTCTCCCTGTTCCAGGTCCACGAGGCTCCATTCCCACACATGTTCCTCATAAATATTTTTTTAATTTAAAAATTAACATACAGCAAAATGAACTTTCTTGGTGTATAATTCTATGAGTTTTAATACACATATAGATTCATGTAGATACCACCACAATCAAGTTACAGAATAATTCCATCACCCCCAAATCTTTGTACTACCCCTGTGCAGTCTTAACGCTTCCCCCACGCCTAACTCTTGGAAACCATGGGTCTGCTCTCCATCATTGTAGTTTTGTCTTCTGATGATGTCATGTAAGTGGAATCACATAGTATGTAGTTTTTGCAGACTGGGTTCTTTAGCTTAACACACTTGAGATTCATCCACATTGTTGGTGTGTATCAGTACTCTGCTCCTTTTTATTGATGAATTTTCCATTGTGTGGATGTGCCAGTTTGTTCACCCACTCAGCTCTGAAGGACATTCTGGTTGCTTATAGATTTTGGCAATTATGACTAGAGCTCCTCTAAACATTCATGTGAGGGTTTCTGTGTGAACATAAATTTTCATTTCTTTAGGGTAAATACCTGAGGAGTGGGATTGCTGGGTCATATGGTAGGTGTATGTTTAACTTTATTAAAAAACTGTTCAAGTGTTTTCTGGAGTGAATACATTATTTTGCATTTCTGCTCACAACGTATGAAAATTTTACTTCCTCCCCACTCTTCCCAACTTGCTTGATACTGTCAGGTTTTTATTTTATGCCCGCCTCTCTAATAGGTGTGTTCTAATTTGTGTTTCCTTAATGGTCAATGATATACATCTTTTTTGTGTGCCTATTAGTTGTCCATACATTTCCTTTGTCCAAATGTTTTGCCCATTTTGTTTTATTATTTTTTTTAAAGTAGGCTTCATGCCCAGCGTGGAGCTCAATGCAGAGCTTGAACTCATGACCCTGAGATCAAGACCTGAGCTGAGATCAAGAGTTGGACGCTTAACCAACTGAGCCACCCAGGTGCCCTGTGTTTTGCCCATTTTAAAATTGAGTTGTCTGGTTTCTTACTGTTGAGCTTTTAAAGATATCTGTATTCTGGAAAGAAGTCCTTTGTCAGATACATGATTTCACATAGTTTCTTCTAGTCTGTAGCTTGTATTTTCACTCTCCCAACAATGCCTTTCAAAGAGCACAAGTTTGTGATTTAGATGAAGTAAATTGTTCTTTACGGATCATGCTTTTGGTGTCAGATATAAGAAATCTTGGTCAAACCCAGGCTTTCTCTTATGTTTTCCTCTAAAGTTTTATAGTATTAAGTTTTAAATTGAGATCTCTATTCCACTGAAAAAAAATTTTTTTGGTATGTTGTGAGGTTTAGAATGAGGTTAAAAATTTTTTTTGAGCATGAATTTCCAGTTGTTCTAACAAAATTTGTTGAATGAGATACTTTCTTTGTTGAATTGGTTTTACATCCTTATTAAAAATCAGTTGTCCCAGGGTGCCTGGGTGGCTCAGTCGGTTGAGTGTCCGACTTTGGCTCAGGTCATGATCTCACTGTTCATGGGTTCGAGCCCCACATCAGGCTCTGTGCTGACCACTTGCTCAGAGCCTGGAGCCTGCTTCAGATTCTGTGTCTCCTTCTCTCTCTGCCTCTCCCCTGCTCACGCTTTGTCTCACTCTGTTTCTCAAAAATAAATAAATGTAAAAAAAATTTTTTTAAATGTTTAAAAAAAATCAATTGTCCCTATATGTGTGTTGATTTCTCATCTCCCTGTTCTGTTCCACTGACCTATTTGCCTATCCTTTTACCATTATTCCACTGCCTTGATTACCAAAGCTTTACAGTAGGTCTCCAAGTTGGGTAGTGTGATTCCTACAACTTTATTCTTCTTTTCCAAAATTGTTTTGGCTATTCTAATTCCTTTGCCTTCCATATAAACCTTAGAATTAACTTGATTATATCTATGAAAATTTCTGCTAGGATTTTAAATGGACCTGTAGATCAACTTGATGAGAATTAATACCTTTATATTATTATCTTCCAATTCTGCTGTGGGTCATCCATTGAGTTTTAAAACATTTCATTTAAACCAAACCAGGGGCATCTGGGTGGTTCAATTGGTTAAGTGCCCAACCCTTGATTTTGGCTCAGGTCATGATCTCACAATTTGTGAGTTCAAGCCCCACATCAGGCTCTGTGCTGACAGTGTGGAGCCTGCTTGGGATTCTCTGCCTCCCCTTCTTTCTGCCCCTCCCCCATGTGCTCGCACTCTCTCTCTCTCAAAATAAATAAAGTTTATTTTTAAAAAAGACTATTAAAAAAACCAAACCAAAACTAAAACAGTTCACTCAATTCCCCAATCCCTTGAAAGATATGAGAAGAAATAACAGATGCCCTCCTGTCAGCCTTGAGGAAGCAAACTGCCATATTGTAGAGATGGCCATGTGGCAAGGACCCAAAAGCAGTCTCTGGGAGCTGGTCATGGTCCCAGCTGACAGTTAAGAAAATAGAGACCATATCACATGGCCATAGGGAAATTAATTCTGCCAATAACCTGAGAGAGTGAAAGTTGATCTTTCCCTAGTCAAGCCTCCTGAAGAGGATATAGCTGGCCAGCACCTTGATTTCTATGAAGTCCTGAGCGGAGGGCCTAGGTAAAATATGGTGGACTCTTGATATATGGAAATTATGAAATAATTAATGTTTTAATGTTAGTGGCTGTATTATGCCACTAAGTTTGCGACAGTGTATTACATAGCAATGGAAAACCAATGCAGTATACTAGCACGCTTACAGTATTTTAGAAGGTCCAAGATCCAAGCTTGAAAGCTACAAAGCCAGAATCGACACAACCGGGAGGTATGTCCAACCATACGATGAAACTGTTATAGCTGCAATCCTGCTGCTGCTTTCATCTGATGCACAGCATTTATGAAACCAAGGATCAAACACCGTGAATAAAAGCTGTCCGCTCTGGCAGGGCTCAGATAACATGTTATTATGATGTTGTTTTCTCATCTGCGAAATAGGAATAGTAATGGTAACTACCTCAATAGTTATAGGATTAAGTGAAAGAAAAGCTTTTAGAGTATTTGAATAACACACAGCTCTCAATATTCTGTATATGTTAGCTATTATTATTATTATTATTATTATTATTCATAATTGACTTTCCCAAGGCCACAAAATTAGTAAGAAGCTGAGTGGAGACTTAACTTTAGGCCTGGTACTACCAAAATTTGTTCTCCTCTTCTTCATCCATTCTTGACTTTAGTGGGAAGAGTGATCCAGGAACTCAGTTTTTAAAAGACTTTGCCCATTCCCATTCTTGGTCTCTCTCAGGAGAGAAAGATTCACTTCAGAGATACAAAGGAAACCCTGCATAATGGAGCATGAATATTTTATAAATTGGTCTTCACTGAGTAAATTGAAGGGTCATTAACATACTCATTAACAAGTGCAGCACTTTGTTTGGAATTCTGAAAATGATTGGACAGTGCACAACCAAATGAGCTCATGAGGACTTCTTGAAATTCCCTAGATCAGCTTTCTTGCACTCACAGTATTCTTTCTCACTCCTGACTTCTGCCTTTGATGTCATACACCATGTTCCAAATATACATCTCTTTTTCTCTTTTACTAATTGTCTGGAAGTCTTCTCTGCCTGTCACTGGGAGGAGAGGGTGTGAAAATTTGGAACATCTGCCTTTACATACGCATCTGACATATGTGTCTGTGTGTGGGCACGTGCATGCGTATGCATGAGTGGAGAGCAACGCAGATGGTTAAATGAGGGTGTTATAGGCCCTTAGAACTCATGTAAAGGAGGGGAATTCTGACCAATAAGGTACAGGTTGAAGGGGCTAGTGAAGCACTATGCACACCAGGGGGTAAAATGATTTCATAGTATCAGGGAGAAATAAATTTAGTCATATGCAGAAATATAATTATTATAAAATAAAATATTTTAAGTCGAACTGTTAATTAAGAAAATGAAAAATTGAAAAAATTAAAGGCAGCAGTGATCTGGGATAATATCTTCAAAGAGTCATGATGGCCAGTGGTTGTGGAGAGGTCTTTTGAAGCCACATATGTAGGCAAGATTTGAGCAACATCCAGTCAGTATAAACCTGAGGTATTAGTCCCAGCCCTTGATTGTAAATAATAGAATTTACTCTGGCTAATTCAAACCAAAATGGATTTATCTGCAAGGATATTGACATGCTGCCCAAATAAATGACAGATAATCTAAAGGCTGGGTTTCAAGTAGTAAGATATATGGACAACTGACTAGAATGTTTCTCAGTTTGTATAATAAAAATATTTCAAGAGATTTCTGGCTTCAAATGGTAGAGGACGTTATATCAGACCAACTTTCCCGGTGACAATAACTTAAAATTCTTGGAAAATACAAAAAATAATTGTTTGAAGGCACCATAGAGTGACCAAAAGCAGGTAGAAACTGGAGGGGCTACAACCCATGGAAAAAGGGAAACATCCTAGGTGAGATGTGGTGTTTTTGTTTTTGTTTTTGTTTTTACTTGAGAGCATTCCCCAGTCTGCTTAATGTACAAGAGCTCATATAGAATTCCAAATGGACTGAGGAGAAAGAGGTTGGAGGTCAGGGCTGCTAGAATGGCTGAAAATTGAAGGGTGATATTGAGGAAAAGAGAGAGTTATGTGAGAGCAAACCCCTAAATCTGCATACAGTCTGCTCTCAAATTCTTGGTTGACCCCTGAACTGTGAAGACACAGGGCAAGACTCTAAGGAACCCTATAAGAAAACTCTAGGGAACTTCCTATAAGAGATATTACAGCAATTCCCCAGTTCTGTGGATACACAGTTTAGAGTTCAAGTTCTGCCAAGTTAAAGAGTTTGACAAATACCTCAGCTTTTCTATTAAAATGTCAAAGGGTAAAACTCTAGGCATAAGGGCCATGTACAAGTACTATGGGCTGCTCCTTGGGAAAAATGAAAAACTGAAAAGACCTATTCTAACAAAGCTTAAAATAAGGCCTCCAAAAGACCAAGGTTATCCGCCAGTAGTTTAAATGCTTGCTAAACAAAAATTAGACATGAGAAGAAATAGGAGAATGGGACACATAGTGAAGAGAAAAAAGTCAATAGAAACAGACCAAGAGTTGCTCTAAATGTCAGATTTAGTAAATAATACTTCAAAATAATTGTAATTAGTATGTTAGAATCTATAGTAAAAGATGATATAATGGTGATGAGAAGGAGAATTAAAAAAACTTTTTTTAATGTTTATTCATTCTTGAGAGACAGAGAGACAGAACATGAGGGTCAGAGAGAGAGAGGGAGACACAGAATCCAAAGCAGGCTCCAGGCTCCGTGCTGTCAGCACAGAGCCCGAGGCGGGGCTCCAACCACATACTGTGAGATCATGACCTGAGCCAAAGTCGAATGCTCAACCTACTGAGCCACCCAGTCTCCCTAAGAAGGAGAATTTCAAAAGATATTTGAAAACTATAAAACAAAACCAAATAGAAATTCTAACACTACAAAAATAAAATATTAAAATCTATTGGATGAGATTAAAAGCAGATTGGACAGAATAGAACAGAAGATGAGTGAACTTCAAGACAGGCCAATAGAAATGATCTGAACTGAAACGAAGAGGGAAAAAACTGAAAATAAAATAATAAGGTCTCAATAACCTTTGAAAGGAATATTAAGGAGTTTAGAATACATGTACTTGGAGTCCTGAGGTGGCAGGGTGGGGATGGGGGTGGGGGTGGGGGAGGCAACAAAACCAAGAGCCCAAAAGCATAGGGCAGGAAAAATATTTGAACAGATATTGACCCAAAATTCCCAGTTTGATCAAAGACAGCAATTTACAGATCTAAAAAGGAGAGCCAACCCCAAAGGAGGTAAATATAAAGAAAATCACACATGATCAAAATGATGAAAGCAATAGATAAGTAAAAAGTCTTAAAGGCAACCAGGTAAAAAGTCTAGAGAGGCAGCATACAGGGGAATGATGATAAGAATAACAGCTGACTTCTCATAAAAGTCATTCAAGAAGAAAATGTAATGACATATTAAAATCTATCAACTTAGGATTCCATGTCTAGTATAAAAATCTTTTGAAAATGAAGACAAAATAAATGAGAAAAAATGAAGGCAAAAAATAACGGTATTATCAGATAAATGATATCAGGTAGAAATCTGAATTTATGGGAGAGAATAAAGAATGCTGAAATGATAAATATATGGGAAAAGATTGTTTTCTTAAATTACTTTAAAAGTGAGTTCTTTTTTAATGTTTTTATTTTTGAGAGAGCACAAGTGGGGGAGGGCAGAGAGAGGGAGACAGAAGATCTGAAGTGGGTTCTGCACTGACAACAGCGAGCCTGATGTGGGGCTTGAACTCATGAACCGTGAGATCGCAACCTGAGCAAAGTTGGATGCTTGACTGACTGAGCCAGCCAGGCTCCCCAAAAGATAATTCTTTAGCATAAAAATAACAACCATGTACTATGTAGAAGGGAAATATATGACAACAAAGGGGGGAAAGTAAATGGAACTTTACTGTTATAAATTCTTACATGTGAAGTAGCATAACATTAATTCAAGGTACACTGTGATAAATTAAGTATGCATATTGTAATTCTGTGAGAACCAAAAAGTAATGCAAAGAGGTATGGCTTAAAAGTAATGCAAAGAGGTGGAAGAGACAGAATGGAATACTAAAAAATTTGATTAGCTCAAAAGACAGTAGGAAAGGGAAAAACAGAGAAATGAAAAACACAGGGACAATTGCAAAAAATAGTAAGATGATAGAACTAAATCGACCATATCAATACATTTGTCAAATGTACATGGACTAATCCTAAACACTCCAACTAAAAGAGATCATCAGAGTGATAAAAAAAAGTAAGACCCAACTATATGCTGTTTATGAGAAAACCACATTCAATCTAAAGACAGACAGATTGAAAGTAAAAGATGGAAAAGTATATAAATTGTAGACACTCAACATTAGAAGATGCTCTGTTAGTATATCAAGATCAGACAAGCTAAAGAATATTACAGATATAAGAGGATCATTTAATAATAATAAAAGGTCTAGTTCATCAAGAAGATCTAATAATCTTAAATGTGTACCCACCTAATAAGAAGCTGGAAAAACACATGAAGCAAATATTGATGGAAATAAAGGGGGGAGGGGCGCCTGGGTGGCGCAGTCGGTTAAGCGGCCGACTTCAGCCAGGTCACGATCTCGCGGTCCGTGAGTTCGAGCCCCGCGTCGGGCTCTGGGCTGATGGCTCAGAGCCTGGAGCCTGTTTCCGATTCTGTGTCTCCCTCTCTCTCTGCCCCTCCCCCGTTCACGCTCTGTCTCTCTCTGTCCCAAAAATAAATAAACGTTGAAAAAAAATTAAAAAAAAAAAAAAAAAGAAATAAAGGGGGGAAAAAGAGATGAATATTCGTAGTTGGATATTTAATATCACTGCACTGTAATTCGAGAACCATAACTAAAACATAAGTAAGTGTATAGAAAATTTAAACACTATGAACTAACTTGATCTAACTGATAATTGTAGAACAGCACATCCAACATCTGTAGAATGTACAATCATTCTTTTCCAGTGCATATGGAATGTGCACTATACAGAACATATACTGGGCCATAAAACTAGTCTTAATGAATTTCAAAAAGCAGCAGCACTATCAACAATAGCCAAATTATGGGAAAAGCCCAAATGTTCATCAACTGACAAATAGATAAAGAATATGTGGTATGTATACACACACACACACACACACACACACACACAAGCACACACACACACACACACACAATGGAGTACTATTTGGCAATCAAAAAGAATGAAATCTTGCCATTTACAACAATATGGATGTAACTAGAATGTTTTATGCTAAGTGAAATAAGTCAGTCAGAGAAAGACAAATATCATCTGATTTTACTCATGTGGAATTTAAGAAACAAAACAGATGAACATAGGGGAAGGGAAGGGAAAAATAAAAACAGAGAAGAAGGCAAACCGCAAACCATAAGAGACTCTTAAATACAGAGAAAAAACTGAGGGTTGCTGGAGGGGCATTGGGCGGGGGGATGGGCTAAATGGGTGATGGGCACTAAGGAGGGCATTTGTTGGGATGAGCACTGGGTGTTACATGTAAGTGATGAATCACTAAATTCTACTCCTGAAACCATTATTATGCTATATGTTAACTAACTTGGATTTAAATAAAAAAACAATGAAATAATACAGAATGTGTTCTCTGATCACAGTGAAATTAAATTAGAAATCAGTAACAACTGGGGCACCTGGGTGACTCAGTCCGTTCAGCCTCTGACTCTTGGTTTTGGCTCAGGTTTGGCTCACAGTTTTGTGAGTTCAAGCCCCATGTCAGGCTCTGCCCTGGCAGCACCAAGCCTGCTTGGGATTCTCTCTCTCCGTCTCTCTCTGCCCCCACTTGTGCTGTCTCTGCCTCTCTCAAAATAAATGAATAACTTAAAAAAAAGAAATCAGTAACAATAAAATATTTGGAAAATCCCCAAATATTTGGAAATTAAACTGTATTTTTAAGAAAGCCATAGGTCATGGAAGTCATCACAAGGGAAATTTTAAAGTACTTTGTATTGAATGATAATGAAAACAGAACATGTAAAAATTTGTGGGATAAAAATAAAGTATGATAGCTTGAAAGGCTCATATTAAGAAAAGGCTTAAAATCAATTATCTGGCTTCCACCTTAAGAAACTAGAAAAAAGAGGGGCGCCTGGGTGGCGCAGTCGGTTAAGCGTCCGACTTCAGCCAGGTCACGATCTCACGGTCCGTGAGTTCGAGCCCCGCGTCAGGCTCTGGGCTGATGGCTCAGAGCCTGGAGCCTGTTTCCGATTCTGTGTCTCCCTCTCTCTCTGCCCCTCGCCCGTTCATGCTCTGTCTCTCTCTGTCCCAAAAATAAATAAACGTTGAAAAAAAAAATTAAAAAAAAAATAAAAAAGAAACTAGAAAAAAGAAAGTAAATTAAATCTAAAGTAAATAGTGTAAAGGAAATAATAAACATAATTGTAGAAATCAATGAAGTAAAAAGAGTCCAAGAAAATGGAGGTAACAGAAGAGTTAGTGAACTTGAAGACAGATGAGTAGAAATTGTATAATCTGAAGCAGAGAGAGAAAAACGACTGAATAAAACGTAGACTAGAGCATCAGGTACCCAAGGGACAACATCAAAATGTCCAACATCTGTAGAATTGGAGTCCCAGAAGGAGAACATGGGGCAGAAAAGGAAATGTTTGAAGATACAAATGGCTGAAAATTTCCATTTTGTGAAGACATAAATGGACAGATTCAAGATCAGTGAATCGCAAGGACAAATATAGGCATGCCTCATTTTATTGTGCTTTGCTTTATTGTGCTTCACAGATATTGTGGGTTTTTTTTTTTAATTTCAAGATGAAGATTAGTGTCAACCCTGCATTGAGCTTCTGTTGGTGTCATTTTTCCACCAGCAGCTGCTCACTTTGTGTCTCTTTCATATTTTGGTGATTCTTGAAATATTTTGAACTTTTGCTTTATTGTATTTGTTATGGTATTCTGTGATCAGTGGTTATAACTCACCTAAAGCTCAGATAATGGTTAGTATTTTTTAGCAATAAGCATCACAGGTCCAATGAAATCAATAGGAAAAGCAAGAAGTCACTGGGTAGGGGGAGTAATTGACTCTGATTGTCACGGGGGCCAGGTTTGCTCTTACATAATGGGGACAGGGAAGAGTAGTTCAGGAATTTAGATGATTCACTGGGGGCATATTTTGGTGCCACTGTGCTTGTGGGAAACCCTAGCAATGGTGGCTCTACAAGGTTGGGGCAACTAAGGATTCAGACTCCTTGGGGGTAGAAGGTCTAGGTCACTGCACCAGGCAAGCAGAAATGGATGCTGAATGAAGTGATGATGAGTATCAGTTATAACAGCTCAGGAGCAGCTGCCATAATGCAGATGTAGCAAGTTTGGCCCTTTAAGTCTTTTTTGGAGATTGAAAACTGCTGTCACCTTGAAGAACTGGATTTCATCTCACTTCTTGGGATGAGTTGAAGGTATCTTTTTCTGATATGAGATACCTGTTATAAATTGGAATGAGTAGATCCAAAAGGCACAAGGGGTGGATTGTACTGGACTCTGGTTGTATGCCACCCCAGGCCCATGTGGCCACAGCTTCCCTCTTCCTGGGCCTTGGTAACTTGCCTTGTTCTCCAGTCAAGCAGAGTCAGCAAGAACCTCGCATGTTGTTACCACAACAGTGAAGCCAGTTCTCTGGCTGTCTGTGTCATCACTACCACTATGGATGGAGGATCCTTGAAGATAAGACTGCATAATGATATTGACTGCTGTGCCCCAGACCCCCAGAAGCTTCTCTAGAGGTTTCCTGGGGAGATCAAGTCACACATCTTAGAAGAGCAAGTGGATAAATGCTTCACAGAGTTGACTTTGACCAATGGGATATGGGGGCCAGGAGGGAGTCAATAGATACATTATTTTCCATTCCTCTCCACAAATGAACCAGGAAGAGGTGTGGCAGAGCAACTGTTAAGATCTGAAGGTGACCATCAGGGAAATACAAATCAAAACCACAATGAGATACCACCTCACACAGGTCAGAATGTCTAAAATTAACAACTCAGGAAACAGCAGATGTTGGCGAGGATGTGGAGAAAGGGGAACCCTCTTGCACTGTTGCTACGAATGCAAACTGGTGCAGCCACTCTGGAGAACAGTATGGAGGTTCCTCAAAACATTAAAAATAGAACTACTCTACGACCCAGCAATTGCACTACTAGGAATTTATCCAAAGGATAAAAAAATGCTGATTCAAAGGGGCACATGCACCCCAATGTTTATAGCAGTGCTATCAACAATAGCCAAATTGTGGAAAGAGCCCAAATGTCCAACAACTGATGAACGGATAAAGAAAATGTGGTATATATACAATGGAATACTACTCGGCGATCAAAAAGAATGAGATCCTGCCATTTGCAACAACATGGATGGAACTGGAGGATATTATGCTAAGTGAAATAAGTCAGTCGGAGAAAGACAGATATCATGTGATTTTACTCATGTGGAATTTGAGAAACTCAACAGATGAACATAGGGGAAGGGAAAGAAAAATAATTTAAAACAGGGAGGCAAACCATCAGAGACTCTTAAATACAGGGAACAAACTGAGGATTGCTGGAAGGGGAGGTGAGTGTGTGTGTGGGGGGGCGGTTAAATGGATGATAAACATTAAGGAGGGCACTTTTCAGGATGAGCACTGGGTGTCACATGTAAGAGATGATTCGCCTGGTTCTATTCCTGAAGCCAAGAGTATACTGTACATTAACTATCTTGAATTAAAAAACAAAAAAGATCTGAAGATGACCTGAAAGACTAAAATATCAGGGGGCGCGTGGGTGGCTCGGTCAATTGAGCATCCAATTTTGGCTCAGGTCATGATCTCACAATTCTTGAGTTCGAGCCCTATATCCAGCTCACTGCTGTCAGTGCAGAGCCCGCTTTGGATCCTCTGTCACCCTCTCTTTCTGTCCCTCCCCCCGCTCTCACTCTCTCTCTCTCTCTCTCTCTCTCAAAAATAAACATAAAAAAAAAAACAAAAAACAGGCTGACCTATCAGTAATCATTTGCGTTTGCTGTGAAATGTGGTGTGCTTCTTAAATATCCTCTTTTATTTGCTCCCCCTCTTTCCCTGCCTCAGTCTCCATTTCCCTGGTATTGCACTCTCCAACCAAATGTTAGTAGGTAAGCTTTCCTCCCAGGCAGGATCTCTTCTCCAGGAGCCCTGGGTGAAGACAGATAGTAATAACAATAGCACGTTGTTGAGGAGGGTGTTAATGTGGGTGTGATGAGGGGGGTGAGTGTGGTGGTGGGGGTGGAGAGTGATGATGATGTGGGTGGTGTTTGTGTGCTTGTGATGGGTTATAAATTATTATAAGGACGATGGCAGCCTGGCAAGTCAAGGGTGTGGTGGGTTGTATAACTATGTAACTCCGTTTGGTGTCCTTCTCTTTAGCACTCTTCGCTGGGGAAGGATTATATATCCCTATCTTTTTGAACCTCAACATGGCCATGGGACTGGCTCTAGCCAATCAAGAAGCTCTAGAAGCCAGCAGGTGCTTCTGCCAAGTTCACTTTCCTTCTTCCCTGGTGACTGTCAGCCTCCAGGAGTGACTGCTCCTTCAGCCTGGTTCTTGGGGCAGAACCATAACTGACCTGGGACAGACATGCCGCAGGGGTGCGAAATAATCTTGTGATCGAGAGTCAAGGAGATTTTAGGGAGTTTGTTACCAGCGCATAATGTAGTACACCCTGGCTCTATGTGAGAGAAGGAAGTCTGTCTGAGAAACGTGCCATTCGGACTGGTGGTAAATAGGGAAAACTACCGCCTTAAAAAGTTTTACTCTCCCATGGAAAAACCTTGAGAGAAGTTTTGGGAGAATCAGAACCCATCTGAATCTCGCCCGAGGAGAAGTGAGGAAAACTGTCTTCGTGGGTGAGGCAGCTGCTAGGTTATAGCACACTTGCATGTCCACATTGCTGGGCTTCTTGGCAAGTTGAGGAGTTCTGTAGAGTTCTCAAGAAACGGATTCAAGGCTGTGATGGAGCTGGGGAGAAGAAGATGGGTCCTCAGCCTGGGGAGCCTGGCGGGGAGTCTCCACATGTCCTCGAGTCTTGCTTGGCTAATGCAGCCCTTTGTGCCAGGAGGGAGCAGTTCTCCACTTCCCCTGCCAGCCCAGGGGCGGTTCCTGCCAACCAGTAGCTCAGGCTGATTCTCATTAATGTCCTCTATTTACAGGTAAACTGATCAACTATGGAAAGCACGGTTTTCTCATCTTAGTTTTGTGCTCCATTTTCTAGCTGCTGGTGTTTTGGGCCAGGAGTGCTGGGGAGTCAGTGGACTTGTTTTCTCTAAACTGGAAAGGGATGATCCTCAGAGCCAGGCCCCTGGTCCAGCAGCTGGGCTTCACTTAGGAACTTGTTAGAAATGCAAATTCTCGGGCTCCCTCCCAAACCTGCTGAGTCAGAAACTCTGTGGGTGGGGCCAGGAGCTGTATTTAACAAGCTGTCCTGGTGGTGCAGCTGTCCCTGCCGGCGGAGGACCAGTGCTGTGAGGAAGGATAAATAGGGTCCAGCGAGGGCTGAGGTGCTCTGCTGTGTGCAGACTTGCGGGCACTTTAATCTGTGTTCTGTCCAAGCAAGGGGCTTCTCCCTGGGTCCCAGCTCTTGTGCAGTGTGATTGGATTGTTGCAGGGTGGCTGAGTCCTAGGGTGGAGTCTGTGCGCCTGTGCCCATGTGCATGCAGAGGGAGGAAGGAAGGGTAGAAAGAGAAAAAACCAGGGCTCAGAGAGATGTGGGTCTCCTGCTCCGCTCCCTGCGCTTAGCTGCTAGGGTTTACCCCGTGTCCTGGTTTCAGAGCTCTGGCCCGAACCCTCCAGCGTGGGGTCCCAGTGGTCCTTAGACAGCAGAAGTGTCTCCTGGTTCCCACTCTCTCCCACCCATGAGTGGCTTCCTGGAGCCCAGGCTGAGTGTCAGGAACACTCTGAGAGGCACCAGCTGGCGGTGACGCTGTCACAGACACTCCAAATGGAGTTCTTGAGAAGTGCAGCTGGGCTGTGTGTGGGAGCCTCGGAGATGCATGCATTTGGGTTTGTAAACACGGGCCTGTTAAATTTAGGGTGGGCCACGGGCCTGGGAGAGCTCCGTAGCATCTTTTGGCAACTGCTGAACATTTTGAGTGGTTTTGAAACATTGCTCATACCTTATATAGTAGGAGGCCTGTTTTAGCACAGTGCGTTGTCAGGGGGAGGAGGGAGGAGGGATTGGCACCCACCACCCTCTGTGTGCCAGGTCCTTTGCATGCACGGTCTCATTTTGTCTCTGTGCCCTCCACGAAGGGCTGGGGGCTGTTAGCTCTGCTTTATAGACAAGGTCCTTGACTGAGAGAAACATCTGGGCCCCAGTGGTGTCCCAGGGAGTCCCACCTGACTTGATGTGGAGGATGTGCTTTGTTAGCCGCCGGGACCGTGACCGGAGGCTGACATGACAGCGGTGAGGACACCCTGCCCACTGTGGGGGCAACACCATCATGCCAGCTGTCATGGGGAGCTGGCGTTCCCTTGTGGTCTGCTCGTCCAGCTTGCATAAACCAGGGTTTGCCAGAGAGAGAGAGAGAGACAGACCAAGAGAGAGAGAGAGAGAGACACATCTGCCCAGCCTGAATCCCATGAGATGCTCCCCAGCTCAGGGCCCCACTGGCTAAATCTGTTTCAGAATTGTCGTAAAACTATGTTCTACTCTTGGAGGTTATGAATCATGATAAAAATTGGATGAGGCAGAGTTCAGCCAGAGAAATAGGACCAGGAGGATGGATAGATGGGATAGACAGACAGACAGACAGACAGACAGAGATTTATTGCAAGAAATCGGCTTGCACAATGTAGGGGTGCCCAGGCAAGTCTAAAGGCTGCAGGGCAAGCTGGCTGTCAGGAAGGGCAGGCTGGAACCCTCGGGCACTGGGTGCAGCTTCAGTCGGGCAGGCTTTGTTCTTCGTGAAAGACTCAGTTTTGCCCCTGAGGCCTTTGGACTGGTTGACTCAGGCCCACCCAGATGGCCAAGGATGATGTCTCTTACTTGAAGGCAACAGATCATGGATTTTAACCTCATCTACAAAATACCTACACAGGAACACTTAGCTCAATGCTCGATTGAATAACCAGGGCTTCTGTCCAGGCATGTTGACCTATAAAAACTGACCACACAAATAAACACACTGAGAAGTCCTACACCAAAGTCACTCTCACTTTGGTGAGCCCTCTGTTTCCTAAAATTGCGCGAACAAGAACCTGCCAACAATAGGCGTTCCCATTTACACCCAGCGCACCCCACAGGATACTCTGGAAACCGTCGGTCGGGGCTCCCTGGCCCTGTCTCAGAGCATCTGTGCAGTGGAAGCCCAGACAGAGCACAGTTCTGTCCTGTCTTCAGGGGCTCTAGGTCTGGGTCTCTCCACTGTGGTGCTATGTACTTTTCGGTTTTGGTGGTCTTATTACAGGAACTGCCTTGTTTACCGGAGGATTTGGGGCAGCATCCCTGGCTTCTGCTCGTTAGATGCCAGTTGTATACCGCATCTCTTGAGCTGTGAAAATCGAAAACATCTCCCTACATTGCCCCATGTCTCTGCCGAGGACCACTGGTGAGGAGGAAGAAGCTCTGGGGAGGCACAGAGGTTAGCAGGCCTAGCAGCCCGGGTTTGAATTCTACCTCCGTGTGAGTTTTTGTTTTCTCTTTGATTCTCTGTCACATTCCGAAAGGATCTGAGTGGCTAAGCCTGTCCGTTAATACATCCGTGATTCCGCGGAAGTTCTTTTTACTTCGTGAGCCTCGGTTTTCACCTCTGCAAAATGAGGGATCACAAGAGCACTTGCCTCATCGGGTTATTGGGGAGACTCCCTGAAGTAGAGCACGCAGGGTGCCTAGATCTTGGGGGTTATTCTGGAAATGTTAGTTCCTTACCCTCCAAGAGGGAAACTGAGTTTCACAGTTAGGTTTGTGTAAGCACCGAGGATGGCGGAGTTGGAAGGGAATGGTCTTAGCTGTCACCAGTCCTGGACGAGATCAGCTCAGCGCCTGCCTGTGGTCCCAGAGCTCCAGGCTGGAGGTCATCCTCGACCGTGAAGCGTGCAGCTTCCCTGGATAGCCTGGAAAAGAACGGTCAGGCGTCCCTCCTGGTTCCCGCTGCTGTGGAGTCTGGGGAGAAGGGTGTGGGGGACAAGAGGCTCTCAGGTCCCCCTCCGGGGGCTCAGCACACCCCTGGCTCCTCTCCCAGTCGCTTCTGGAGGCTGCTCACGCCAGATCATCCCTTCCCTACAGGCTATGGTGCAGAAGCTGGAGCCCAAGGCAGAGACTTATGAATGGCACCCCCCTGTGCAGCCTAGGTCAGGCCTTGCCAGGAGGGTTGTTAATGGGCTTTCAGCCTGCACTTTCGGCTCGTGAGCCCTATCTGTTTCCCTGATTCACAGCCGGACGTGGGGAGATGCGCCGCACCAGCAAAATCTCCCTCTTCACTTGGTGGCAGGGGTGTGGCCGGAGGCGGTGATCTAGATACTGCCCTAGAGGCTCCACTGGGGTCAGAACCCACAGCTTTTGCCCAGTCTCGGCTGTCTCTCAGCCCTTTGAGGGGGAAGCAGCCTCATCCGCAGTCAGAATGGTGATCTCCATCAGGCCTTGAGTGGGGAGGCTGAGCGCACCAGCCTTGGGCCAGAAGCTCTGGGCTCTGGCCATTGCCGCATGCCAGGTGGATGGCATGGGGGAAGCCACTGCATCTCTCAGAACCTCAGTTTGCCCACCTGTAAAATGGGGGCAGTAACAGCCTTTCCCCCGGGTGGTTGTGACTATTCACTGAGAGCTGGTTCAGAGGGGCCTAGTAAGGGCTTCCTCTGTTCTTCCCCCTCCCCCACCCCCGCCCAGCACAGAGCTTTGAGTTGGATAAGGCCCTCCTCCTTGTGTGAAGGTGTGAGTCCCAGTGGGACATCGTCCCCAAGCGTAGAGACTGGGCCACTCGGTCACCCCAGAGGATGGCAGCTTCAGAGAGGCTCCTGCCCCATCCCTCCAAAGGACATTGTCTTCTCAGCCAGAGAGAGCCTGGGGAAGTTCCTCTGTGCCCCTACTCACACCTCGGGAGCCATCCACGTGGTTCCCAGGAGAGGGGCTGAGGAGGGGCAAGGCTCCTAGCATGGCATCGCTCGGTGTCTCTAGGCGGTTTATCAGTCTTCACAGGAGAGTGAGCCCAGTGGCACACATCCCCCAACAGAGGTGGAATGGGCTGCCTCGGCCTCTTCTGAGGGGCTTGTTAACTACAGATTCTGGGGCCCGCCCCAGACTCCCAGGGTCAGAACTGCTCAAGCCCCGAGGGATGAAAGCCTCTTCCCCCGGCACCATGGTCTCTGTGAGGCCACCCCATTCCCGGTGGTCCTGCTAGGGTACCAGGAGCTCTGGGGATTCACTTCCAGCATTTCTTTCCTTTTATCTTTTTTACAATTTGCTTTTAAGTTTGTTTATTGAGAGAGGGAGAGAGTAAGAGAGAGAGAGAGAGAGAAAGAGAACCAGTAGGGGAGGGGTAGAGAGAGAAAAGGGGACAGAGGAGCCAAAGTGGGCCCTGTGCTGTCGGCACAGAGCCCGATGTGGGGCTCGAACTCATGAACCGTGAGATCGCGACCTGAGCCGAAGTCGGATGTTGAACTGGCTGAGCCACCCAGGCATCCCCACGCCCAGCATTTCTGATTGAGGAAGTTGGCCTCGAGGAGTCCTGAGGGCCCCTCCAGCTCTGACACTCTGTGCTTTCAGGAAAGGCGGCACTCAGCTGTGTCCTGGGGCGGCTGAGCTCTTAGTGGCACAGATAAGCCTGTCCTGGAGGGTAGGCCGGAGCGGTGGAGCTGAGGGGCTGTTGTTCCGGGGGCCACATCTAACCCTGCGTTCCAGGAGGCGACTGGGCTCGAGGCAAGAGTGGGCTCTAGCTGGCTCCGTATCAAATTCCCCACCTTCCCCACCCCACTTGAAGACTAGTGAGCTGCAGAGCAGTTCACGGCCTGTGATATACCAGGCCGTATATGAGGTGGACTTGTTCGGCACCCCTTTCCTACCCCACCTGCTTCTCCTGGGCCATTTCTTTATTCAGCAAACATTGACTAAGCACCCACTCTGGGGACAAAAAGTCACAGCCCATGAGCATCAAGGGGGCTGCAGAGGAAGCAGGCAGACTCGTAAGCCAGGAAGAGCTTTTCGGTGTCATTGGCCTCTGATGGACAGACCTGTGCCCGGTGGGCCAGATGGCCCCCCAGGGATGCAGCTGGAGAGGTAGGCAGAGCCAGTTCTGGCCTTTCTGCCAAGGACACGGGCTTAACTTTGAGGTCAGTGCCTCCCGCCGCCCCCAACTATCCCTGGTCTGGTGGAGACCCTCCCACCTCAGCCAGTTCCGGGTCCTGATTTGGGGGTTTGGGAGCCTGGATCCACTGTCCGGCCCGAGCCGTTCCCTGGGTGCCCATCCTCTGAGGCCCTGAGCAGGCAGCTGCTGCATTAGCTGAAGACAGGCTCTGCCCTGGGGGAGATGAGCGTGCTCTCCTCCTCCCTCTTGGCCTAACCCGGTCCTGGCCTCGGAGAGGCCCCCGGGGAAGGGAGCACAGAGGAGCCCGGCAGTTTAAAAGCCCTCTAATTGCTCTGTTGGTTTCTAGCACCACCCTGGGCTTCCCAAGTTAAAGAAAGTTTACAAGGCCCCGGAAATAGCTCCGATGGCATCAGGCTCTGGAGATGTGGACCAGGGCAGCGGAGGGAGGAGAGTGTTTCCTGAAGGATCTCTGGGAGCCTCCCATCCCTGTCAGCACCCCTGGGACCAGGAAGGGAGGGCTCTGGGACACCAGAAGGAGAATTCTAGAGATGGGAAGTTTTTTTTAATTAAAACAAATTTTTTTTAAATGTTTATTTATTTTTGAGACAGAGACAGAGCGTGAACAGGGGAGGGGCAGAGAGAGGGAGACACAGAATCTGAAGCAGGCTCCAGGCTCCGAGCTGTCAGCAGAGCCCAATGCGGGGTTCAAACTCACAGACCGCGAGATCATGACCTGAGCCGAAGTCGGACGCTCAACTGACTGAGCCACCCAGGTGCCCCATAGAGATGGGAAGTTTTAGGAAAGGGGATTTGGCAGAAGTTTTTCCATGATTCTGAGTTTTCTTAGTGCATTCAGAAATATTTACTGAGCACCTGCTGTGGGTGCTTGTTCTAGATGGTGGAGGTCCACCACTGAGCAAAATGGAGCATGGCCTTCCCTGCCCTTGCAGAGCTCACACTCTGCCTTGGGGACACAAAAGAAGCACGTGTGCAGGTGTATATGTGGTATGTTGTCAGGGAGTAGGACCTGCAAGAGGAAAAATAAAACCAAATTAAGAGATAGAGAGACAAGGGAGGTTGGTTTTAGGCCCAGGAAGACTTTCGAGCAAGTGACATTTGCCCCAAGACTGGAGGGAGTGAAGGAGTGGACGAGGCAGGTGGTGGGGGAAGGGCAGAGAGGCCAAGACCCTCCCCTCCCCTCCCCCCCCCCCGCCCCAGGGGAATGTGCACCATCTGTTCAAGGAAGAGCATGAGTGTGGGGAGAGGTGGGGAAATGGGGTTAGCGAGGGAGCCAGTGCCAGATCCTAAAGGGGCTCGTGGAAGAGATTCTGGGTTTGGATAGAGGGACGGTTGTGGATTTGGTGATGGCAGCTAAGAGGGTACCCAAGTGTGGCTTTTGTTTCTGAACTAAGCAGGAAACACCAGGTGAGATCAGCTGCTGAGGGTGAGGGGGACTTAGGGAGCAGGGGATGGAGGGATGTGGAGAGAAGAAGAGGTATTCAATGATCAGTTCAGAGAGTGAGAAAGAAGTTTCTAGAGAAACATGCTAGGATTGCGGGGCAGCGCTGAGGATGCTTTGTGGTCTTGAATTTAGAGGAACGCCAGCCTCACCACGTGGTTTGCTTCGTTGAGTGACTAAGAAGGGTTGGCCAGGGCTCAGCAATAATGCCTGGGGATGTGTGTGTAAATTAGTCGTGTCCCTGCCCTCTGGCAGTGTATACCTCTGCAGGGGAATTAAGTCAAGATAACAAACAGCTATAAATCAGACCAATGGGACCACACAGGGAGGAGGGTTCAGAAAGATGCGAGGGGCTTTGGAAAGAGCTTGATGAAGGAGCAGACTTTGGGGACAGCAGACCTGGTTTGTAACCCCAGCTTCGCCACCCGTGGGCTGGATTGGATACTGTGAGGCAAGTCACAGAAGCTCTCTGAAACTCAGATGTTCTAAACTGTAAAATAGGGATAATCCTATTCATCTAATAAGGCTGGGGCCATGATTAAATAAGGAAATATAAGTAGATGTTGTGCGGAGCAGGAATTTAATGAATGGCAGCCATTGGCATTCATTTTTGAGAGCAGGAGTTGGCAAATTGTTACCATTCTACTGACAGGTTTGTACAGCCCAAAGGCTAAGAATGAGTTTTACATTTTTATTATTTTTTTAACGTTTATTTATTTTTGAGAGAGAGAGCGTGAGCAGGGGAGGGGGAGAGGGGGGGAGAGAGAGAGATTGAGAGAGAGAGAGAGGGAATCTGAAGAAGGCTCCAGGCTCTGAGCTGTTAGCATAGAGCCCAACGTGGGGCTCGAACTCACGAACCACAAGATCATGACCTGAGCCAAAGTCGGATGCTTAACGGACTGAGCCATCCAGATGCCCCTGATTTTTACATTTTTAAATGGTTCGGAAAAAAAAAATCAAAAGGAGAGTAATATTTCATGACACGTGAAAATTATGTGTGAAATTCAAATTTCAGCGTCCATAAATAAAGTTTTATTGGAACACAGCCATGCCCATTTGTTTATGTGTTGTCTATGCTGCTTTTGCTCCACAACTGCAGAGTTGAGTAGTTGCTTGTGACAGAGGCCATTTGGCCCAGAAAGCCTAAAGTATTTACTATGTGGACCTTTACAGGAAAAATTTGCCAACCTCTGATTTGGAGGAAAAGAGGTTGCCCTGGGAGCTCAGAAGGATTTGCTGTGGGTCTGGCCTTGAGTGCTGAGTAGGATTCCCATGGGTGACCTTGGGTGAGGGGCTGAGGATAAGGAGGCCGTAGGTCTTAGATATGTTGGATTCTAGTGGAGGGTGGTTACTGTAGGCAAGTGAAAGAGAGCGCGAGCAGAGACAGCTTGAGTGGAGGAGCGACCTCCATCAAGAACCAACTTCTCTCTTTCCCAGAGGAGCAGAACCAGAGGAGGGTCCTCCCGCCAACAAGGGCTGCGTGTTTTGGGGGCAGGGAGTTCCTGGTCGTGGGTCCTAGAGCTCGTCTCCTGGGAAGCAAGGTGCAGTTTCTTCTTTTCAGAATCAAGAGGGAGACAGGATGAGAACCAAAGAAACGTTATAGGAAAAAAGGCACAAGACCGTGTGGATCAGGTCGGCAGCAGCCACGGGCAGCAGGCTTCTTGCTCTGCAGCAATCCGCCATTTTTCTCTTGCTATAGCAGTCGATCCAGCCTGTCCCCACTGTCCTCCAGCCTCTGAGGCCACCCATGTGGCCACTCAGCAGAGGACCCCAAACCCAAGCTTGAATAAACCAGGCTGCCGTTTTTGCTCCCTGCCTCAGTCTTTCTGAATTCCCTGGACTTTCTTCACATCACCGCCCAAAAGGAGTGTCCCTTTCCCTGCTCTGTCCCTGCTTAGGCTAAGCCTTCCACCCGTGCATTGATCTCATCCCTTCTTGGCTCTTCTGGGCTCTTGTTCTGTTGATTATATATCTTTCTTGTCTTCTCAGTCTTATGTCCACTGGCACTTTTCCCTTCCTCCTCTTGTTGGGAAGGTGACTAATATTTAATGAGTTCTTATTATGTGCCAGCAGTCTGCGAGGTGATTGCATATGCTGTTTCATTTGCTTCTGACAAAAGCCCGGAGGTAGACTATCAGTCAGGACTTTTAGTTGCCGGTGAAAGAAACCCAACTTAAACTAGCATAGAGGAAATTGGCTCACGTCACTGGGAGGCTTAGGGATGAGCTTCAGATATGGCTAGGTCTAGCTCTTTAAATAGTGTCCTGAGGAATTTCTTTCTGTATTTCCCGGTTCTGCTTTTTTCTGTATTGGTTTCATTCTCCGGCAGGCGTGCCTCACATGGTGGCAAAGGTGACCACTGCCAGCTCTACATTTCCATTCTGTCTTTGTAGCAATGTCCTCAGCAAAAATCCCAGGGCTGACTCTCATTGGCTTGGCCTGGTCACATGGCCTTTCCTGAGCCAATCACTACGGCCAGGCTGTTGGCTGTACTCTCACTGCCAACCCAGGGCAATCTGCCCTCTTACCGTGATGGGGGCGCCTGCCCTGTCTAAACTACATGGATTTAGAGTGAGAAAGATGTGGTTTCCTCAAAAGAAAACAATGGGGTTGACACCAGAAGATGGGAGAATGGTTTTTGGATAGGCAAAAATGGTAGTTGTGTATTAGAGGTAGATATTGCAACCCCCATATTATAGATGAAGAAATTGAGCCTAAAAGAGATTAAGTGGCTTGTAACAGGTTAACACAGCTAAGATTTAGCAGAGATGCAATGTCAATCCACATTGGGCTCACTCTTCATTCTGCCTTGATTCTCAGGCTTGACAGGGGACTGCAGGAAACTTCAGCTTGTTCAGGGAGTAGAAGGGAACAGGGTAGGGAATGATGAGGAAAAAAAAAAATCTGGTCTTCTGGAATAACCAGTGAGAAAAAAGCCACTGACTGGGTAAACCTCAGATGGACCTCAGGTGGTTGGGCAGAAGTGTTGGGAATCACGGTTGTCTAAGGGACACATCTACACTGAAGACACCTGGCCTCTTTAATCTGTTCCAAGTGGCACTACCTGTCTGTTTTGCCCAAAGCCTCTTCCAGCCAGTCTTAACGTTTGGCAAATGCCATTGTATTTTGCCTGACATGACTGGGCTCACAGGGTGCTTTGAACACACACAAGTCCTGGAGTTTCACAGAATGACACCAGAGAGCAGGGGAATCCTGTGACCTCCCCCCACCCCGGGAATGATCCCTACATTGGGAGGAGCTGGACAAATACCACGCGACAAGGTATTTCAGTTCTGTATCCACCTGGAGCCTTGCAAGCAAGAAGGACCCTTTGAGCAAGACCATTTGAGAGAAATGAGAATTTGCCCGCAAGAAGCCGTTTTCTGCCTTTCTAGATTGGGGCTGTTTTCTAGACAATTTGGGGTCAGCTCTGTTCATGCACATGCGTGGAAAGAGGGGGAACACATACGTTCTTTCTGAAGCACTTTATCTGGGGCCTCCAGACCATGATGTGGGGAAATAAAGGCTCTGGTCAAGACTCTGGGGGAGGGGCTGCTGGGAGTTCAAGAGTTGTGGGGACACTGGGCACGCCAGAAAGGGGTCGCTGAGGGAGGATGGGAGTGTGGACCCAGAAAGGAAAGAACTGAGACCACGTGCATCACCGCCTCATGGCCCTGCTCTTGATCCTCCCAAGAGGCAGAGCTAGTGACAGGATCCTCAGCAGACCCTAAAGAAAGTCACGGGTTGGGTAAACGTTGTGGGAGGACTTGGGCTTGGGAACTCTGAGAACCTTAGAAGGTAACTCGTCCTTGCCTAGTGACAAATGCCCTTGGTTGGGCATCACTAAGTGTCTCCTATCACGAGAGAGATTCCTTCTTAAATCACTGCCCTCAGTAACTCCCCCCAAATGGTCCCAGTTGTGGCCAGTCGGTGCCATGCTGGGCAGACAAGTCTGCGCCCCTTTCCACGTTAGGGCTGGTCCAGGAAGCGACAGTGACGTCACGCGTCGCGAGCAGCGTCACTCCCGGTGCATGCGCGCACGGGCTTGGCGTGTGTGGGGTGGCCACGTGGATGGTTGTGTGCTCCGGCAACCCAACTGGTGGGTAAATGAGTGGCTATATTTATCTCCGCCTCCTGGGCCCAGGAGCTCCCGCTCTGTGCCAGCAACGGGAAAAACAAGCATGCCGGGAGATGCCTCACATTATTGTGACAAGTAATTAGGGGATGTGAGATGTTCAGAAATTACTTTATTAGACAAATGCTACTTATAAACCCCACGCAACAAACACTCCCGCGGCGTTTGCTTCTGGTCCCGGGACTCTGCTGCCGAGGGAATCCCGGCTCCCCAGAGCTGAAGGGCTCTCCGGGTCCCTCCGCGCGGCCCCAGGCCGTGTTCGGACAAGGTTTGCGGGGAACGGTCTGGACTCGCATCTCTGCTCTGGCCCTTCTACCTGCGTGATCTTAGGAAAGCCGGCTCGCTCCGTCAGGCTGCGGTTTCCGTGTCCCGGTAGGGGAACGCTTTCTGCTGTCTGCTTCCGTAAGGGTCTTCAGCAGACCTCGCCACTGCCGGGGCTGGAGGGCCAAAGGCAAGGGGCAACGCCAGACCCCAGGCACACGGGCCTGCCTGCAGGGGCCGGGGCCGTTGAAGAAGTATTTTTGGTGGGAACAGAACATTGAGTGTCTGTTGTTGCCAGGGACTGGGACAGGCCCCAGGGATAGAGTTGAACCGGATTCTTCCTCAAGTTGTTCCCGGTCCACGGAAAAGACGGCTGGTTCCTAGGACCGGAGCTGTTAGGAATGAAAACCATAGCGACACAGAGTGGGGGTGGGGGTGGGTCAGAGAGTAGATGTTTCTGATTTTGTGGGCCATGTGGTCTCTCACTGCTACTCAATTCTCCCCCAGTTGCACAAAAGCAGCCTGAGAACATGTGAACGAGTGTGCGTGCCTGGACTCTGATGACACTGTTTATGGACACTGAAAGTTGACTTCGGCACCATTTTCTTGTATCCTGATACGATTCTTCTGATGTTTTTCGGACGCTTACAAATGTAAAAACCATTCTCAGCTCATGCTCCAGAGAGAAGTGTGTGGTCCGCGGGATCTGGGCTGTAGTTTGCAGACCCCTGGCATAGAGGGAAAACCAGTAGAATCCACTGGGAGTACAGGGAAGGCTTTGTTGGGGGTCTTGGGACGTTTTCTTTGCGGTTGAGGGGGACTGCTGTGATTCCATTCCATCCCTCTACTGCTCAGACGTGCCCGATTTGCAGTGTGTTGCCACTATCTTAACCGACTGAGCCACCCGGGCACCCCGTGTCGCCACTATCTACAGAGCCCACGTAGCTCTCCAGCCTGGCAGGGAAGGTCCGACCACCACAGGGCCCTGGGCTTCTCTTTCAAGTCCGCTTGATACCATCCCCGACAGAACCTCTGCTGTCCTGGCCCCCCAGAGAGGCACAATGGCCCTTCTGCTGAGGCCACCCCATCCCTCCAAACTCAGGGAGATGTGTTCCTCAAGGTACACTGGGCCCTCGCCTCTCTCCGGACCTTCCCTGGCCAGCCAGCCCTCCTCTGATGCCATAGTGATGTGAAGTCCGCCCGAACCCCCAGGAAGTGGTGCTGAGGGCTGGCCAAGGTAAAAGGGAGGCCAAGGGCATTGAGTCTCAGAGCAAAAGAGCCCTGGATAGAGGAAAAGGCCAAAAGAGGAAGCAGAGATAACGGGAGCCATCGGTCAAACACAGGATCCTGCAGGGGAGGGAGGTGGGTGTGTCGGGGGCACATCCATATTATGGACAAGGGTCATCACAGGGTTCCTCCAGGCTCTGCTGTGAAAACACCTATTATGGCATATAGCCAAGGCCACAGTTCTTGGGTAGGACTGGAAAGGTTTCATATCTCAGGGAGAGGGCGTCATAGGGAATAAAGTTAACTGGATAAACCTTAACACATCTCAATTTCCATGTTATTACAGTGACTCCAGGAAGGTCCACAACCTGAAGGAGAAGGGTTCTTCTCCAAGCACTTGTCATAACAACCATAAGTGTTGTTCAATGACCTTGAATTGCCCTCGAACATTCACAAGGTGCTTTCGTGTGCATTATATCATCCCATCATCCTAATCACCCTTTTCAATGGGTATTATCATGCCCATTTTACAGATGAGGATGCTGAGGTTTGAGGTGAAGTGTGAGTTGCTGGGCTTCTCCTAATGGCTGGCACTGTGGCCTTGAAGGTCACTGGGGAAGCCCCCTTTTGAGTTCCCTTTCAGAGCGTCAGGGCACTGTGTTTGCTAAGTGCTAACCAGAAGTGCTTGAATTAGCTTTTTAGAAGCTTTTCACACAACTAGTAAGTGAAAAGCTTGGGTGTCAAATCCCGGTTCTCTGTTGCTTTCAACACCTTGTAGTGGTACTTAACTGCAGGTGTGTGTGTACCTGTAGCCTTGTGAAATTATACACTCCTTGAGGGTAGAGATTGCTTTCTGCTTTGTGCAAGCCCCCCTTCGTGCCAGGGACTAACATATGAAGTGCTCAGTCAACACTCGGCTGATTATCTCTTCCCTCCTAGCCCCGATTCAACATGCGCTGCCCTTAACTCATTCTGCTTAGGAGGGAGAGACGGGATGCTGTCATTTTCTCTCAGATCCCCTTCCGTTTGGAAGTTTTTGCGAGGACTTCCCATACCTGACCTTGGGAACAGAGATCCACTTCTTTCTGCTGGAGCATTTGTATCCTGATGACATTCATTCTCATGACGCATCTTTTCATGATCTTGGACAATTTAGATCTTTTCCTTGTGGAAAGGCAGGGGAGAGAAGGGGGCCTCTCACTATCCCTTATGCTTCACTTTCTCGGATGCCAATGTCTCATCTCTGCCCGGTCCCACCATCCACTGTGGGACACTTGCACTTGAGGACTTAAGCTCTCAGTCCCTCTTTGGGGCTCAGGAAGGGCTGGTCCTCCCCCGCCCCCCAGCTCTGCTTCTGCTTTCTTCCATCTAATGGTTTGCCACCTTGGCAGGAAGGGTGCCGCTGGGAGCTGGGGAGGCCCCCTCTTCCAAGTTCTCTCTCCAAGCAGGAGGGCACTGGGTTTGCTAATAGGTGTTAAATGGGAGCATCAAACTTTAATCAGCTCCTTAATGGAGTCTGGGGACCTGGGGGAGATCTCAAGCCCCGCATTATGCTGCTTGCTGGAGCCAAGCTGGATGCGGTGGTGGGAAGGCGGGATGGGCAGCTGCCGTCATAGCCAGTGCCACTGGAAGGTGAGGCGGTGCCGGCCCACTGGACAGCCACTCTCATCCAGGGTGGCAAAGCAGGCGGTGTCACCACTGTGACTCCTCTGGGTGACCCGTCCCCTGATGGCCTCCTCTTGGTAGAAAGCAGGTTTGGCGGTAGATGTGAAAACGGGAGCACATAGGCATCAGAAAGCCCTGGCTCATATGCTGGGGCTTTTGGGTTGAGTGAGCGACTGTGGACAGGTTCTTTGGTATGGTAGCTTATTCTAAAAATGGTCCTGGACAGGCCAAAGAGACAGGCCTCCCTGTGTCCCTTCTGCACTGAGATGTCACCACTCCTCCCTCCGAGAGAAGAGTTCACTTCTCCATCTCCCTCTTACTGGGTTGGCCCGTGGCTCATCACTTTGACCACTGGAATATGGTAGATGAGTCTTTAGGTGAGTCCTGGAGCCTGGGCCTCAGGAGACCTTGTAGATTTTGCTTTCCACTGTCTTGGAACGCTGCCCCGAGACCACCATGAAAGGAAGCCTGTCTAGCTTGGTGGGGGGGTGAGGGCCCATGTGGAAGAGAACCAGACATCATGCTCCTAGCCAGCACCAGCTGCCAGATTCACGAGTGAGGCACCCTTCCAGCTCCGGGGGAGCCGGCAGCTGAGTGACCCCGGGTGAGACCTGCAGAAGGACCCCCCAGCTTGTAAGCCCGGATTGTGGGAAATGAAAAAAAGTCATCGACGTTTCGAGGCACTGAGTTTGAGGATCTGTTGTCACTGACTCATAGATAACCGAGACGTTTGATTCCTCTGACCCTTGGATTCTCAGATGTAGCACGGGCCCGATGAGGAGCACCTTGTCACAGGGCAGGGGACGTCAATGACAGGCGCTTGGGACTGTACCTGGAATGTCCGAAGTCTGTCTGGGGAGACGTACTGTCAACGAGACTGGGAAGGGAGACTGAGGCTGCTGAGAAAGGGCCTTGACTGCCACAGGAGAGGCGACAGCAGTGGTGGCGGTAGGAGGAGACAGGAGTGACGTGCAAGACATTTCCGAGACAAAACACTGGGACTTGATGAGTGACTGGTACGAGCAAGAAGGATGAGTCAGAGATGCCTTGGAGGTTGCCAGCTGCGCTAAGCGAGTAAACAATGCTGCCGAGGAAGGCGGGGGGGGGGGGGGGCAGGTCTCAGGGTGAGATGAGCGAGTTGGGCTTTGCGCAGCTGGGTGTGACAAGGAGACACTGGGGTGCACTCGGACACATGGATCTGGGCTCAGGGGAGGGGCCCGGGCCAGGGCTGAGGGCGTGGGACTCAGGGGAGCAGGGCCCCCTGGAACCTGGAGGGTGGCCGTCTTCGTCCGTTCCGGCCGCCATCACGATGCACCATAGCCTTGCTGGCTTGGGAACAGCAGAAATTTATTTCTCACAGTTTTGGAGTCTGGAAGTCAGGGATCAGGGTGCCAGGACAGTCAGGTTGTGTGTCTGGTGGGGACCTGCTTCCTGGATCATCACCTGCCATCTTCTCATTGTGTCCACACGTGGCAGAAGGGCACTGAGGGCATCCACAAGGCCCCCACCCTCATGACCTGATTGCCTCCCAGTGGTCCCAGCTTCTAATACTATTGCCTTTCAGCATATGAATTTTGAAGCCAGGCCACAAACATTGGGACCATAGCGATGACTCAAGAGGGCTAGGTTAGGGACACAGGCACCAGGTTTCTCCAGGGACAAAAGTAAAGTATAGCTCAAGAGCAGCCTGGCTAGCCATCCCTAAAGATTTGTTACAGGCGATCAGACCACGGGAAATTCTTTGTTTGGGGAAGAAATGCAAACTATCAAGTGGTCCTCACAGGGGAGTGGATCCCACACTTCCACAGTGATCTGAGTGCAGCTAATTTCCAACCTCAGTCTGTGATCTGATTTAATTTTAGAAAGCCCATCTATAAAACTCAACAAAGAGATGCTAACTGTAGTGGCCTCCTGGCCAAAGATTGATGGTGACTTTCCCCCCTCTTTTTTCTGCTTTTTTGGACCTTCCAAATTTTCTACAGCGAGCATTTAATATTTTTCTTGGCATACGATAGTTTTTAAAGAACAAAAAGTAATTATAAAAACAAATCAAAAGAAGAAGGTTTAAGACCAGAGATTAAGAGTTTCGTTTTGAGGAGAAGGGGTGCCCCAGATATGGTTCTGCTTCCAAACACCAGGACCCCATGAAAGAGTGAAGCCCAGGGAAGACAGAATGGGGGAAGCATGGTCTCTCTCCTTGGAGCCCAAAGACTCGGATGGGTCTTCTGAAAGTCTAAGGGCAGCTGAGGAATGACAGTGACAGCATCTGGGAAAGGGAAGGTAAAGTAACCTGATTTTGATTGGCTTTTTGGCCAAGCTGGTGTTTTAGGTACTTAACTTTTTTTTTAATGTTTATTTATTTATTTTAAGAGAGGGCATGAACGCACGTGAGTAGAGAGAGAGAGAGAGAGAGAGAGAGAGAGAGAGAGAGAGTCCCTGGCAGGCTCCATGGTGTCAGTGCAGAGCCCGACGTGGGGCTCAATCCCATTGAACCTGAGCTGAAACCAGAGTCGGATGCTTAACCCACTGAGCCACCCAGGTGCCCCAGGTACATAGTTTTGAGTTGGTCGTAGTCAGCCTGACCATTTTGGGAGTTCTTAGGCAGCAGCAGATCATGTCCAAGTGACCAATCCATGGGGCTGGGCTTTTCAATCAAGAGAATGGAAGTCAACTGAGTCGACCAAGTCCCTGAGTCCTGCGGGCAGGCATGGAGGCATGACGTCTCATGTGGCAGTCAGGTGAAAGTCTGAAGCTTTGCTCAGAGTCCTGAGAGGGGGATAGGTGCCAAGGAAGCTGGCCCGGGGTCCTGGGCAGGAGTGGGGAGGTGAGAAGGGCCTGTTGAGCAGGAATCAATAGCCCACTGACCAGGAGTGGGTCCAGGAGCAGTGCCCACTGTGGAGAGGGACACTGAAGCTTGACATCCCCCCTCGAGGGCCCCCTGGCCCCCTGACGTCAGCCAGCTGGGGCAGGCTGTTTCCGTCCTCTGCTTGCCATTGGGGGCAGGACTCCTGGTATGGCCCAGCCCTGGTTCTCCACCCTCCAGATAGGTTGGGGCTAGATGTGCGAGAATCCAACCAGGGGAAGGAGACTTTGAATGGAAACCCGCTTCTGTCCAAATGGGCTGTTATCCTGCTCCCCCTTGGCAGAGGGGTTCTCTCGAAAGGAAAATCCACTTATTTCACTGCTCAGTAAGGTCCGTTTTATTTTGGGGGGAGGAGGAGTAATCATTTGAGTTTTGGGAGGATAAAGTGAGAAACAGGCATTGAAATAATTCGCTATAAAGCAGATAGTTATGAGAAAGTGAGTACTAGTGTGATTACCCCTACGAGGGCAGGGAGCCCTCCCTTGCTGAGTGCCTGTTTGTCCTCCTGGACTGTCATGGTCATGTACGTCATGTACGGATGCAGTAACAGCTAAGCTTTGCTGACTGCTTAATTGACGTCAGCCTCCTTCTAAGCATTCCACAGAGATCATCTATCTCAACCTCAACAGTGACCCCACCATCCTCACTTTACAGACAGGGACTCAGATGAATGAGAGCTAACTTGGCTCACAGTTCATGTCCAGGAAGTTCTAGAGGCCGCTGTGGCAGCAGTAGCCTGCTCCAGAGCCTGCACTATTAGCCAGTGCCGCCTGAGCCAAATTCCTGGCGTGCTGCATGTAGTAGGTGCTCATGAAATACCTGTTGCGTTGAATTAAATTGAATCAGATTGGTAGTCTCAAGAAAGCCAAAGATCATAAATTCTTTGGAACCCGAATCTTTTTAAGCACCCACCACTTTTGGAATTTCAGTTACTAGGAAAAAAAAAAATTAGGAGAGAAGGGGGTTGAGGGGGATTTTGCTCTTCCATTTTTGTGGCTGGTGTGGTTTGCTGTGCTCTGGTCCTGCCCTTACGCCTTCCTCACTGTCTTGCCCTTTGGGGGAAGGAAAGGGGTTGGAGCCCCCCCCTCCCCACACCTGGAAGGCGGGGTGGGGTCAGAGCAAAGACCAGTGCTCCCCACACTGCTAGAGCCGGTGAGGGCGGAGGCCAGACTCGGGCTGAATGCAATTTTTGTCAGAGTTCCCTTCTCATCTGTGAATGCAAATCCTGAATTACAAGCCATCCGGATGACAAGCTGACATTTTAGCTCCAAACATTCTCCTATAATTAGTAGAATCTAATGCAATACAGGGAATGGCTCCATTTTACACACACATTATCGTAATGCCTTTAAATAAGATAATTGATTATGCCTCTGCATAAGAAAGCGGAATATTCGGTGTAATTAAACCCAGCATTCTAATCCTGGCTCCCTGACAGGTGATCCACGTGTCACTTCATAAACCCTTAAAGTAGTGCTCACACCCACATTCTAGTTTTCAAAGTTTGCTCTAAAAAAACTTTGGAGAGTTGTTTTTTTTTTCCTCATGGTTTCTAGCTTTGGGTCTGGGAAATCGAGTGGGGTGACTACTGACTTTTTGGGTATTTCTGTATTCCTCCTCAGCTCCCTGACATCACCACAAACTCTGTTTCATGTTTCCTGTTAGATCTTTATTTTTTAATTTAATTTTATTTATTTATTTTTATTTTACTTTTGAGAGAGAGAGAGAGAAAGCACAGCGGCAGGAGAGAGGCAGAGGGGGGGAGAGAGAGAGAGAGAGAGAGAGAGAGAGAGAGAGAGAGAGAGAGAATGAATCTTAAGCAGGCTCCACACTCAGCACGGAACCTGATGTGGGGCTCCATCCCATGACCCTGGAATCATGACCTGAGCCAAAATCAAGAGTCGATGCTCAACCGACTAAGCCACCCAGGGGCCCCATAGATCTTCATTTTATTTTATTACTTTTTTTAAGTTTATTTATTTATTTTGAGAGAGAGAGAAGATAAACAGGGGAGGGGGACAGAGGAGAGAGAGAGGGACAGAGGACCTGAAGTGGGCTCTGTGTGACAGCAGCGAACCCAATGCAGGGTTTGATCTCACAATCCATGAGATCATGACCTAAGTGGAAGTCAGACACTTACCTGACGGAGCCACCCATGTGCCCCGTAGATCTTTATTTTATAGACAAGGAAGTTGAGGCACAGGGAAGTGACAGACAGCACTTCTGTGACTGAGCCAGGCTTGGAACTTAGTGGTCTGTCTCACAGCCCTATAGATTAGATTTTAATTCGAGTTCTTTTGCTACAAGTGGGCAAAAGTGTGGTCTGTTAGACAGAACGTAGGGCCAGAATCAGGAAATCTGGATTCTAGTCTTGGCTCTGAAATCCATTAACCTCTCTGAGCCTTAGTTTCTCCACTTACTTCATTGATTGATTAGGGACAAAATTAGATCAGATCAGTAAAGTGAGAGATCTTACAATAACAGCAATCCACTGGGCAGACTCCCTGGCCATCTGGGGTGGGGGTGGGGAGATTTCTTATCTGAGTAAAGAAAAGTCAGATATGGCTGTGAAAATCTCAGTGGACTTGAGGTTTAGGGGGTCCCCAATACTGCCCCATTACTCTTGACCTCCATTTTCTGGAAGTCGAGATGGGAGTGAGTGGTACCAGTAGGGAACTGGGCTGAGAATTTCATGGGCAGCTCTGTGCCTTGCTGGTACCTGGAGATGGTGGTGTAGACACCTTGAAAGGCACAGATGCTATCCTGAATGAGTCCTACCCTCTTAGTAAGTCTCTCAAAGGTTTCATCTGGGGCATGCTTTTGAGTGATAGCTGGTGTGTGTCAGGCCAGTGCCTAGTTGGTCTCCCCCTAAGAGGGCAGACTAGTTACTTCATCCTTATCTTCTTGTGCCCCATAGCTTCATCCCAGTACCCTTGCCAGCCGAAGCCTGGCTTCCTACAGGGATGTCAAGACTAACATTTTTGGGTAGAAAAACACTTCCCAGTGCTGTTCATGCCTGCGTTAGTTTCTATTACATGCTTGTATTACAGCTCTGGCTCCTGTAATACATTACCACACCTGGTGGCTTAAAAAAAATCACAGTTGTATCATCTTATAGTTCTGGAGGTCACAGGTCTGAATTGGATCTCACTGAATTGAAATCAAGGTATTGTCAAGGTCACATTCCTTCTGGAGGCTCTGGGGAGAATCTGTTTCTTTGCCTAGAGGCACCTAAATTCCTTGCCCTGTGGTCTCTTCCTCCGTCTTCAGAGCAAGCAATGGCCAGTCGAGCCTTTCTTACTGTGCCATGCACATCTCTGATTCTGACTCTTCTGTCCTTCTCTTCCCCATTTAAGGACACTTGTGATTATACTGAGCCTACCAGGATAATCCAGGGAAATCTCCCCATCTCAAGGTCCTTAACTCATCACATCTACAAAATCCCTTTTGCTATGTAAAGTAACATATTCATAGGTTCCAGGGAGTAGGATGTGGGTGCCATTTGGGGGCTGTTATTCTGCCTACGATGTTACTGTCACCCTAAGGGTAATTGTATTAGTTATCTATTGCTTCTTAACACATTACCTCTAAATTTCATGGTTGAAACAAGAAACATTTGCTGTTTCACAGTTTCTGTTGGTAAGAAATTCAGTTACTCCTGGTGTGGGGTCTCTCACAGGGCTATAATTAAGGTCAACTGGAGCTGTAGTCATCTCAAGGCTTGGTGGGGGGAGTGGATGAGTTGCTTTCTAAGGGCAGCTGAATTCCTTCATAGTGAGGGCGTGTGAGAACAAAAGAGGGCCCCCAGAATGGAAGCCCCCATCTTTTTATAAGCCAATACTGGAAATGACATCCCATCACTTCTGCCATGTTCTCTTTGTTAGAAATGAATGAGTAAATCCACTCATGGAGAGGGGGGTTGCAAAGGGTGTGACTATTGGGAATGGGGCGGCGGGGGGAGGGAATCAAATTTGGGGGCCATTTTAGAGACTGCTTACTTCAGCAATCACACACACCACTTCCCCACCGAAGGACCAATCTCTAATGATCAGAGATTAGGCTTCTAAGATTTCAGGCAGAAGAAATCAGACTTTAGAGACCCCACCCCACTGCATTGGAGAGTGAGATAGTAGAGGTGTGGGTAAGTAGCCAGATGGCTGTAAAACTTCTTCCACCGGGTCAGTGGTTCTCCAATCTAGGAGGGATATTACAGTTATCGGGAAGGTAAGATAAAATGCCATGGCCTGTGACCCAAACCTGTAGATCTTTATTTAGTTGGACTGAGGTAGAACCCATGAATATGCAATTTTTTAGAACTTCTGAAATAGTTCTGATTTGCATCCAAGTTTGAGAAACTTTGATCTAAAGAGTTTACTGATGTCTAAAAGAAGGAGTTTGAGACACCATGGAATTCTTTGAAGTCTGGATCTTCCAAATGATGAAAACAAGGATGATGACAGTAACAATAATAAGAATGAATGTTTATGTGAATACTTCATTCTTGGAGGCCACTGTGCTAAGTTACTTATCTTCTGAGCCTCAGTTTCCTCATCACAAAATGAACAAATCAGCATCAGTTCAACAGAGAGCCTGTGAAGTCTAGATGATTTAAGTAAGTAAAATGTCCAGGGCGGTGCCTGACACCTGGTAAATGCTCAATTTACACCAGACCCTTCTTGTCTGGCCACTCCTGGATGGCCATCCTGCTACCCTAGTATGTTAGAACTGCTGGATAAGGCTGAGTGAACCCAGAGCACCTATAAAGGACATTATAAGGGACTACAGGTCCGACAGGCTGCCTGGGAGGTCGTTATGCAGGCCTGGGCCAGGGTGAGGCTGGCTATGCGGTGTACCAAGGTCCTCCATTAAAAGTCTTGGGCTAGCAGCCTAAGCCAAGATCAGTGACTCTGGGATATTTTTAACTCCAAGTATAGAGCTGTATCTATTTCTCTTCTTAGAAGAATAATCCATGCTGGATGCAACTGTACATCTAAGACCCTAGTCCACTTTTGTCACCGGTGACTGAGCTCCACTGACAGTTATCCCCCAGCCATCCTCGACCTGGTAGTCTTCTCCAGAGTTGTCTGGTGGTCTGGCCTGGGGCTCAGGTGAATGTTATTCTTTGTGGGTGGGACTTTTGGCCTTCCCTGCTTAAGTCATTACTTGGTTCTTTCCATATGCCTATACTTATCTCCTCTCATAGCTCTAGATAGGAAAGGGCTGGTGACCTAAGCCATTTTCTCTGTCATTAATAGAGAAACTGAGGCATATCCTTGTCATCTTACTGTTGGCATAAGCTTTGACTATAATTGGGAGGTTCCAAATCTCTTGGAAATTTCAACCCAGAAAAGGTAGTCATGAACTGACTTGTTTCATGTGTTCTTTTTCACCAGAAGCCAAGATCCTAGGGACTGATGACAAGGATAAAGAAGTCCTGTAGTTCTAGTTCCAAAGGGACAAAGTTCAAGATTCAAAACAGTTTTGCAATATTGAACTTAAGATCAGCAAGAACACCCTCTAAATTCTGGGTTTGCTCCTATCTTGCTGTGTTACTTAAGGCAAGTTAGTTCACTTAACCTAACTCAGCCTTGGTTTTCTTATCTGTTACATGGGTGTATCGGTCAGTGTAGGCTCATGCTGCAGTAACAAATAATCCCAAATCTCAATTGCTTAACATAGCAAAGATTTTTTTCTCTTTTCTTTTCTTTTCTTTTCTTTCTTTCTTTCTTTCTTTCTTTCTTTCTTTCTTTCTTTCTTTCTTTCTTTCTTTCTTGAATTTATTGTCAAATTGGCTAACATACAGTGGATACAGTGTGCTCTTGGTTTTGGGGTAGATTCCTGTGATTCATCACTTACATACAACAGCCAGTGCTCATCCCAACAAGTGCCCTCCTCAGTGCCCATCACCGATTTTCCCCTCTCCCCTGCCCCCCCATCAACCCTCAGTTTGTTCTTTGTATTTAAGAGTCTCTTATGGTTTGCCTTCCCCCTTCTGTTTATAACTATTTTTTCCCCTTCCCTTCCCCCATGGTCTTCTGTTAAGTTTCTAAAGTTCCACATATGAATGAAAATATATGATATCTCTCTTTCTCTGACTTATTTCACTTAGCATAATACCCTCCAGTTCCATCCATGTTGCCGCAAATAGCAGGATTTCATTCTTTCTCTTTGCCAAGTAGTATTCCATTGTATATATAAACCACATCTTCTTTATCCATTCATCAGTTGATGGACATTTAGTCTCTTTCCATAATTTGGCTATCGTTGAAAGCACTGCTGTAAACATTGGGGTACACGTGCCCCTATGAATCAGCACTCCTGTATTCTTTGGATAAATTCCTAGCAGTGCTATTGCTGGGTCATAGGGTAATTCTATTCTTAATATTTTGAGGAACCTCCACACTGTTTTCCAGAGTGGCTGCACCGGTTTGTATTCCCACCAACAGTGCAAGAGGGTTCCCATTTCTCCACATCCTTGCCAACATCTGTTGTTTCCTGAGTTGTTAATTTTAGCCACTCTGACAGGTGTGAGGTGGTATCTCAGTGTGGTTTTGATTTGTATTTCCCTGATGATGAGTGACATTGAGCAACAAAGATTTATTTCTTATTCACTTTTCATGTCCATCTTGGACTTATGTATGGCTTTGCTACATGTTGCCTTCATTCTAGGACTCAGATTGATAAAAAAAAAATTATCATCAGAAATGTTTCCAATTTTTGTGACACTTGGACAAAGAGAACGGGGGCAAATAATGGCACAGTGGTTCACACCACTTCCATCTGGAGGTAACACAAGTCATTTCTGTTCATGTTTCATTGATCAGAGCAAGTCACATGGCCACCTCTAACTCCAAGGATGCAGAGAAGTACAGTCTTAACATGTGCCCAGAAAGGGGGAGATATGGAAGCATTTGGTGAACAGCACCACTGGCTCCTACAAGAGTATTGTAATAGCAACTTCCCCATAGGGTTACTGTAGGGATTAAAGGGGGTAATGGATATAGTCACTTTGCAAATAACAGACACAAGTGAGATGTTGTTCAGGTAACATTTGTGTGCTACTGCGTGCCGAGTGCTATGCTGGATACTTTGTCAGAGCGGCACACGCCCAGACAGAGTTCTGGAAGGGAGTGGCCTACCTGGATTTACTCCCTCTTGGCACGCTCAGGTATGCATGTGGAACAAGAGCTCTTCTTCCACTGGGGACTTTTGGATACTGTCCAAACTATTTCCTGGGAAGGGCTTACTCTTGTGACGGTTGACCAGTGATCCCCATACGCAGATCCCGATGTTGGTCTCTGCATCTTCCTCACTAAGGAGCAGGTAAGGCTTAGCAGATTCGAGACTGGCAGTGGGTTTTGGTCTGAGTGCCCCTCTGTATTCTTGTCCCTATGGTCTGCTCTGTGCTGGGATGCCTGCTCGTTAGGCCCTAGGAGTGGGCGGTCTTTGGTCATCTAATCTGTGGAGGGTCCTGTGATGTTACAGTTCCCTGCCCCATCAGTGGCTTCTCTGGCAGGAATTAAAAAGTCCTTTGGGATCAGCAATGTTTTGTTGACTGTACTCCTGGGCTCTCTGACTGGAATTTGGGGTTTTAAGCACCTCCCTTCTTTTGATGTGAAGAGTCTCTGCTTGAAACTCGAACAAAAAAAAGATCCCTGCGTCCTTAACGTTCTGTGTGGGCCAGTAGGCACACCCCTGGCAGTGGTAGCTCAGAACTTAGTCACCGGGTGCTGAGAACTTAGTCACCGGGTGCTAAGAACTTAGTCACTGGGCACTCAATACACACTTGTAAACAGTCTCTCATTATCACTTCACAGGATAATTCTACTGATAATCCTGTGAAACAGGTAACATTCTCATCCCATTTTACAAATGAGGAAACTGAGGCTCAAGTAGCATATCGATCTTGCCCAAGTTTTACAGGTGGCAAGTGCCCTGGATTTAAATACAGGTCCTCAGAAACAAAGCCCACCCACTGCCTTTCACTCTACAGCTCTCTGTCATTTGCTGTATTTGCCTTTTTTTTTTAAAAAAGGTAGAACGTCCTGACTACCAGAGTTTTAGTGCTAGAGGGGATTTTAGAGGTCATCTGGCCTAAATTCTTTACATTGTAGGGCAGGAAACTTGAGGACCACAGATGGCTGCTCGATGGCTCACACTGAACTGTTCATCTCACTCCTTTGCTTTTTCTATCGTATTCTAACCATGATGATAGTTTTGGGGGTTTTATTTCTGTTCATTCCCTCCCCTTTTCCTCCAACATCTCATCCTCATTTTGTTTTGTTTTGTTTTTAATTTTTTTAATGTTTATTTTATTTTTGAAGGAGAGAGAGACAGCGTGTGAGTGGGGGGGAGGCTGCAGAGAGAGAGGGAGACACAGAATCCGAAGCAGGCTCCAGGCACCGAGCTGTCAGCACAGAGCCCAACGCAGGGCTCGAACCCACACACCGCGAGATCACGACCTGAGCCGAAGTCGGACTCTCAACCGACTGAGCCACCCAGGCGCCCCTCTCACGCTCATTTTGTAACATCACCTCCTAGAAGCCTCTCCTGATCATCCTTCCTCTCCTGGGTTTGGTTTGGTCCCTACTCGATGCAATGCAATGGCCCCTATAGCCTTCCAGATTGAAGCATATATATACCCACTGTGTTAGAATAGCCAGTTTCCTGATGGATAACAGAGGACCTCCCCCTCCGCCTATCACCTCAAGGGCAGAAATTATGTTTGTTTTGCTTGCCACTCTGTACTTGGGGCTGGCAATTAGCTGGAGCTCAGAAAATATTCGTGGAAGGAAGGAAGGAAGGAGGGAGGGAGGGAGGGAGGGAGGGAGGGAAAAAGAAAAGAGGGGAAGAAGGACAGAAGGAACCCAGGTGTGGCTTTCAGGCAGCTGTGTGGTGTGGGCTTTCTTTTGCAGGGTGGGGTGTGCCTCCTGAGGGGCTCACCCTTGCCAGGGTCTCCCAACGATCAGGGAGCAGGAGAGCCCCTCTGCTGCTTTTGTAGGCCTGGGGGCAGGCCTCTTCTCACCTGCAGCCCCCGGAAGAAGGAAGGAGCGAGGGGGAGAGAGCAGAGGAGGGTATACGGCTCCAAGACAGGGGAAGGGCACTTAAAAATGTCACTTAGAATCCCTGAAAGAATAAGCTGTAAAAACAACCACACACTCTCTGCTGGGTGACGCAAGTCAAAGAGAAATGCAATGCAATTAGTCACTGGTTCTGAGTAGGAGGCGGGGAGGGGGCAGGGAGGCAGAAGGGAGAATGGTGATGGGCTGGGGGGCGGCAGCAGCCTCCCTCACACACTCTGCATCATCTGCTCAGAGACAGCCTGCAGAGCCCTGGGGAGATGTTCCTTTTTCCTTTCGTACACCTGTGCTGGCTGGGCCCCCCCTCGCTTCTCCTCTTTCTCTCCCACGAGGTGGCATCTTCCCCTTTGCCAACACAGTCTTAGGTCTTGAATTAGGGAGAGAAGCTCAGAGTCTGAAAGAGGAGGAGAAGGCTTGGATACAGGACTTGAAAGGGGGGAAGTCTTTGGCCCTGGGCCCACAGTTGGAAGAAGCCCACCCTCAGTTTTCCCATCTGATAAGAGTACCCACGGGCTGCAACGGATTACCCTAAACTGCGTGGGTGAAAACAATACAAGTTTCTCATTCTACAGTTTTAGAGGTCAGAAGTCCAAAACAGGTCTTACTAGATTAAAATTCAGGTGTCGCGGCAGGGCTGGGCTCCCATCTGAAGGCTCCAGGGAAGAATCTGTTTCTTTGCCTTTTCCTTACCCCCATCCCTTGTCTCGTGGCCCCTTCTGTCCTCAAAGTCAGCAATAGCCAGTTGAGTCTCTCACGTGACATCACTCTGACACTCATTCTTCTCCCTCTGCCCCATTTGAGGACCCTCATGACTACATTGGGGCACCCAGATAATTTCTTTATTTCAAGGTCAGCTAATTAGCAGCCCTCGTTCCATCTGCACCCTTAATTCCTCCTTGCATGTAACGGAGCATACAAAGATTCTGGGGATCAGGAATCTCTTTGGGGGCCATTATTCTGCCTGCCCACTGCCTCAGAATGTCATGAACATTGACAGCGACAGTCCGTGTAGCCTGGGCCTGTGCTGACTTGTGATAAGAGTTAAGCAAATTACAGCTGCTTTGCCATTATTTTTGTTATTATTATTATTATGTGGTCACTTTTTCCCCCATTCTCTTCTTTGCTCTGCGAAAGGGAAACAGTGAGGACCTGAGAGGGGCCCTCTGTGAGGACCAGCAGGTGTGCTGGGGGATGAGAACTCAAGGGCTCCTGAGTGCCTTGTCTCTGGCTTCCTGGCTCACCTCACTCCCGCCCCCGCCCCCTGTTCCGCACTTTCCCACAGGAGCTGCCCTGCTCCTCAGGTCCTCGTGTGCAGGAGCCCAGGGACCATCTCTGCTCCTAGACACTGAGCACATCTGAGAGGAGGAGAAGCCCAGCTCTGTGTGTCGCCCCAGCCCTGCTGAGCTCCATCCATGGGTCCTGGTTGGGGAGGTGCTCCTGGACGTGCAGAGCATTTGGAGGACACACGTCTGTGGGAAGCTTGTAGTTTCCTTGGGCTTTTCTTGAGCAGGTGGGGCTCTTCCCTCTTCCAGTTGAGTGGTTCTGAGTTTTTAAGAAGGGTGATGGCATTTGGAAAGGGCCCTGTGCAAGAGAACTCCCCCAACAAAAAGAGGTTGTGTAGGTTGTGTCACTGGATGTGGGCTCTAGAAGGAGGTCACCTGAGAGCACTTCTCTTGCACAGAGATGCCATGCACAGAGAGGTTCCCAAACGGGGAGGACAGGGCTCACAAAATCTCTATAGGTTCCTACAACTTGGAAGCAAAAACAAACAAAACCCCAAAGGATGCTTAATATTACTAATCATGCACATCAAACCAGAATGAGATATTGCCTCATACCTGTTAGGGTAGCTGTTATCAAAAACAAGACAAAACAAAACAAAACCGAAAGATAAGTGTTGGCAAGGATGTGGAGAAATTGGAACCCTTGCACATTGTTGGTGGGAAGGCAAAATGGTGCAACTGTTACGAAAAACAGAATGGAAGTTCCTAAAAACATTAAAAATAGAAATGCCATTTGATATAGCAATCCCACTTCTGGGTATATATCCAAAAGAATTGAAATCAAGATCTCAGAGAGCTATCTGCACTCTCATGATCATTGCAGCGCTGTTCAAGTCCAAGTCAATCCAAGTTGTGGAAACAACCTAAGTGTCCCCTGATGGATGAATGGATAAAAGATGTGTGTGTGTGTGTGTGTGTGTGTGTGTGTGTGTGTATGTGTGTGTGTGTATGCACACATATGCATGTGTGTGATAGAGTATTATTAAACCTTAAAAAAGAAGGAAATCCAGCCATATGTGACACCATGGAGGTACCTGGAGGATATGCTGAGTGAAACAAGCTGGACACAGGAGGACAAATACTACATAATCTCACTTATATGAGGAATCTAAATAGTCAAGCTCATAGAAACCAAGAATAGAAGGGTGGTTGCCAGGGGTGAGGGGAGGGAGAAGTGAGGAGTCACTGTTTAGTGGATATAAGTGTTAGTTACATAAGACAAATAAGTTCTAGAGATTTGCTGTAGAACATCGTGCCTATAGTTAACAATACTGCACTGTGCAGTTAAAATTTTGTTAAGGATAGGTCTCATGCCATAATATTTAAATGTTCTTACTGCAATAATTAACAAAAGGAAGGGAGGGAGGGAAGGAGGGAAGGAGGGAAGGAGGGAAGGAAGGAAGGAAGGAAGGAAGGAGGGAAGGAAGGAAGGAAAAGGGGAGGGGAGGAGAGGAGAGGAGGGGAAGGGAGGGGAGCCAGGAAGCCTTAGAAGGGCATCCATGACAGACTGCAACAGTACAAGTCAAGTGAAAGCTTCTGTGACCTTTATTTCCCTTCCTTCTGCACAACTCGCCCCCATTCCTACATGTGGTGCAAGCAGTTGAGTGAATGGGGTAGAGACTGAACAAGAAGGATGGAGAAACCCAAGATGTCTTCTTTCCCACTGTGGCCTCCGGCCACTGGGAAGGGAGCCACTTAGATCAGATGAGAGCGAAGATTTTCTATTAGATTCCTCCACACTTTTACTACATTTAAGAACTGTGAAAACCTGGAAAAAAACCCCAGAAAATATATGTGAACTGCTCAATATATCATGGACAGAGAAAGGAGAGTAGACAGTAGAAAGGAGAAAAAGATCAAGCAAAGCTGTTTGTGTTTATAAACCACCAGATGAGGCTAGTCCAAGGAGCTGGTTACAATCATCGTGCCCTTCAGGGTCATACCAAGGGTGCATCTTTCTCTCATTCAATTATCACCACAACACTGTGAGGGGAACGGTGGTTTTACTGTTTCACATTTGACATAACAGGCTGCCGCTTACGTGACATGCCAAGGTCACACATCTGGCGAGGAGCTGACATTTGCTCTCTGGGTCTGGCGCCACATCTCGGCATGAACCACAGATATAATACCGGAGGGGGTAAGCCCGCGGTGTCACGTGACAGCCGACTTCCTTTTCTGACCTCCATGGCCCCCTTTCTTTGTCATTTCCCAGCGTTCAGAGGGGATGGAGGAGAGGGTCTCCGGCAAGTATGCTGAGCTTGTCATAAGAAAGAGAGGAACCAGGAGGTCTTCTCTGCCCTCTGCCATGTGCTGGCTGGCCTGTCTGCCAGGTGACTGTGAATGGGCAGGTTCCTCGGAGGCACCCTGTGGTGACATCAGGGAGCTTCCGGGGGAACCGTGGTTATAGGTGGACGTGTCGGCCCCTGTTGTGGGAGAGGCATTGTGTGGAACAGAGGCAGGGTTGCTGCTCTGGGCACTGGGGGACCTGTGGGTCCTCCTCCCTGTCCCGCACCAGCTGGCCAGGTGCCTGTGGGCGAGCTGAATCTCAGTGTCTCCATCCAGAGCTGGAAATCCCAATATCTGCTCTGTCTACCTCCCAGAAGTGATTGTCTGAGAAAATCTGCTGGGAGCTCTGTGGCAGAGTCACAGCCTAGGATGGAAGGTGGGTCAGTATCTGAGGTGGACATTGTCCTGGTTTGTCTACCACCTATCCAGACACGTTTTTATTTGGGAAGATCCGTGCATCGAGAGAATCTTGGTGAGAGGCAGGAACCAACCTGTCACTGTGGGAGGCAGAGAGTGCCACTGTGGAATCTCCTCTCCTGAAATCCACCCTCATCGTACACACACACACACACACACACACACACAGCTTCTTTTTTTTAACTTCTTTTTTTAACATTTATTCAATTTTGAGAGACAGAGCGTGAGTGGGGGAGGGGTAGAGAGAGAGGGAGACACAGAATCTGAAGCAGGCTCCATGCTCTGAGCTCTCAGCACAGAGCCCAACACGGAGCTCGAACCCACAGGCTGCGAGATCATGACCTGAGCCGAAGTTGGATGCTCACCTGACTGAGCCACCCAGGCACCCCCCACACACAGCTTCTATTGGGGGTTCCTGGGGGATGCTGCTGGAGTTGCAAACATGGACAGAGTGGTGACATAGGAGTATTGGAATCAGTCACCGGGGCTGGGCAGCTGAGGAGAGCCAGCATCACTTGTCGTCTGTGGGTGCTGGGGTGACGGATGGGTGCTCCATCAGCATGGTCCCAATCAGCTTTTCACTTGGGTGGACTTACAGGAACTCATGGCTGCCAGGCCCCTAGTGATTTGAGCCAAGTTCTTGAGGATTCATATTAGTTCTTCTGATCTCCTCCAGCACATTCCTTTCCTGTGTAAGATACGTTAATCAGAGCTGGCTTTTATTATCTGCATCAAAGGACCTGAAGGGTACAGCTCCCATCCATAGAACTTCAGGGACAGTCACACTCTGACTATCGTCCCCACCCCCAAATCCCTCCCGAAGAGTTCCCAGGGTCCCCTGGGACTGTGGTCCGGGACCCAGTCTGCCCTGCCACTTCTCCTCCCTGCATCCCCGAAGGCTCTGCTGCTTGCATGGGGACGTCTGGTGTCTGTCCCTGTACAGCACACATACAGCCTCCTGGTCCTCCGTGGACTTCTCTTTCTGCATCACACACTGGCGGAGGCCTCCAGCACAGAGGCTATGAGGTCAAGCTCAGGTTTCAACAGGCCTGACTGGGAATCCCAGTTCTGCCACCTACTAACTCACATGGGTGAGCTTGTTAACCGCCCTGGGCCTCAGTTTCCTCATCCTCCCCTATTTCTCCCCACCCCAAGACCTCGCTGTCCCCATGCTGCCCCCCGATTTACCTCACCACGAGACTTGCAGTCCCACTGAAGGCAGGTATGTTCCCGGGACCATTTTCAGCTGACTGCTGGCTTGGGGCGTAACAACTTATTTATCACAGGGCTTCTTCATAGACGGATTTATTTCCTGAGCTCACAATCCAGGGTCAGGTGCTTGTGAGAGACTTTGGAACAGGCAAACCCACAATCAAAAATAGAGGACAACCAAAGGCGGGGTTTCAACGTGGGGTGGGGAGTGCGCGGAGAGCAAGGCAAGGAAAAACTTAAATACCTTTTTGAGTGGCTATGAGGTGCACGGGGCGAGTTCACCTCGCATCCCTCACTGAATCTTCATAGCCCCCCTACAAGTAATTTCCACACTTTCATGGGGAAGAAATAGATCCAGAGAAGCCGCAGAAGCCACAGAAGAAGCAGCTGCCATAGCCAGGAATCAAAACCAGGTCTCTCTGCCTCCAAAACTCATGAGGACCTTTTGATCACAACTTATTTAAGTTTCTAGAGAAGAATTTTACATGGTTTGGAAAAATCCATTATAAGGAGGAAGAATTTGTCACTTCGTTTCTTCCTCTCCTCCCTCAGAAACCCATTCCCTTTGAAACCAATGTCCATTTTTAATTTCCCTGTTCTCTTCCTCCTTCTTGCCCTTTGCTTTCTCTTTTCACCCTTACTGCTGTCTAAGGTTATCAAATATCCTGAGTTGAATATCACACTGAATCCAGTAGCCCAGTAGGCATTTTTCTGGGCAAGAGGCTGGTGTCAGCTGTGGGCATGAAGCCAAGGCTGGCTGATGGGGTAAGCAGGATGGGGATAGGCTGGGGACATAGCACAGGATGTGTGCCCTCTACTTCTCGCTGTAGGACTGGCATCCTGGAGAGACACAGGTGGAACTTCCCTCTCTGGTTGCCTGGTTCCTCTGACACTCCCTGAGCTGGGGACTGCCGGTTACATGGAGGCTCCAACAGGATCATGAATGGAGGGATGCCCGCCTGATAGCATGCCAGCCATCAGGAAGCCTAGTGCTGTTCTTGGGCTGAAGTTATCCTGGTTCGGGCTGTGGGCAGTCGGGATGGGAAGTCTGGCACTGATTTGGCGCCCTGAGATTTCACCAATAGGCAAGAGATGCTACTCTCTAGTGTAGGAGGAAAGAAAAGTAGGTTATTGATTCATTTATTTAACAAGTACTTATTGAGGACATAGTCCATACTAGATCCCTTTTTTTAGGTGCTGGAGAGTGAATGAACATGGCAGGTACGTTCATGACCTCAAGAAACTTCACTTCCAGTGGAAGAGAGAGACAATAAACAAGCCTCAGCTTCTGAGTGGGAAGAGGGTGGAGATAAAGGGTGCCGCCGTTCAGATCTAAGACCTAAATCTCACTTCTCGCAGCTTCTTTAACCTGCTTCCTACCTGAGTGTTAATTTTCACCAATTGCAGACTGCCAGAAGCATCAAAAATTTGTGATGCAGATGATCAAAGATTTGGGACTTAAGCAAAACAAACACCTCTTCTCTCGCATTTCAAAAGTTGATGATACTGCTGTTCCCTTTGGGTTAACACCCATACAGCTCTGTGTCTTCAAAGAACATCCATAAGACCATACCCTGGGTGGATGGATGATCTGTGGGCAAGTTTTAGGTAGTGACTTCTAGGTCAAGGTGTTCAAGGGCAGGCATTTTTCTTCCTTTTCCTCTCCTTTCTCTGTTTTTGAAATTGAAAATCATCTACGATCCACAGAGCATCCTGATGTGCGTGGGACTGTCCAGGGAGCACTGGGCATCATGTGGGGCCTTGACATTCTTATTCAGAGAGTTAGCATTCTTCCATGAATGGACTGGGTCCCAGTGGTAAACCTGCTGTGTTGCCTTCAGTCACGACCTGCACTGTTAAGAGCAGCGGCTTTAGGGCTAGAACTTATTCCAAAGCCTAGTTCTTCCATTTCCTAGCTATGTGAGCTTGGCTAAGGGAGAATCGTTGAGGAGAGAGTAGAGTCTAAAGTTTGAATCCTGCCTCTGACCCTCACTTTCCACGCAACCTTATGCAAGTAGCTTATCCTTGGGGCTTTGGTTACTACATCTGAAAAATGTAAGTAAATATTCCTACTTCACAGAGGTGTTTCAAAGATTAAATGAAAAGACACATTTCAAGCGCAAAATCTGTGTATATTAGGTGGTCAAAAATGTAATTTTCTTTTAACCTTTCCTTTGGAATGAAATAAAACCTTCTGGGATAACTCCACCCCCCATCTCATAAATGGCACTGCCATTTACCCAAATGCCCAGGATAGGAGCTACCCTTGATTCATTTTTAAAATAGCACTCCACCTTTTTCTGGCACACAATTCAATAGCAAGTTCCTTGGCTTGGCTCCTGAATGTCTCTTGAATCTGATTTCTCCCACCATCTCCACGGCTATTGTATTAGTTGTAGCCACAGTCATCTCTCCCTTAGTGCTTTAAAAACACATCCTCCAAATTCTTTGATGCTTCTCCATTGAGAGGTGGTGGTGATGTTCCCTCCCCTTGAACTTGGATGGGCCTAGGACTATGGTGACCAATAGAGTATTGCAGAAGTGATGCTACATGACTTCTCAGGACGGATCATACGAGTCTTCTGTTTGGTCCTGTTGGGATTCTCCCTTCAGACGCTCCCTCTTGACTGAGCTGCCATGCTGTGAGGAAGCCCAAGAGAGGCACGTGTAGGTGGCCCAGTTGACAATTCTGGCTAAGTCCCACTTTCATAGTTGCTAGTCTTTGAAATCATCCACACTAATCTGACTTTCCTGCTGAGGAGCCAGACCTCACAGAGCAGAAGTAAGCTTTCTTTACTGTACCTTTCTGAATTCTTGATCCAGAGAATCCATGAGTATGATAAAATGGTTATTGTTTTAATGCTACTTAAATTTGGTCTGTTTTCCAGCAACAGATAATAGATCAGACCAGTCCCCTTGACAGCTACAGTGGCCTCCCAACTTGTTTTCTTGCTCCCACTAATAGCAGCCACAGGCATGTTTTGGAAACATAGATAAGATACTATCATTCTGCGATGTAAAAACCTTCCAAACTTCTTATCTTGGTCTATTAGGCCCCACATGACCTGGCTTCTGCTCTTAGGTGCACACTAGACATGGGACACTGTCATGTTGCCACATGGAAACCAGGGGCTGGCCAAAGAATATAACACAGGACACAAAAAACACCTCTTACAGCTCAGTTCCAGAGTCCCCACTTCAAGAGCTAAGGCAGCATCTTTTGTCTTATGTGAGTGTTCGACCCTGGTCCATAACCCCAAGCCCTCTGTGGGTGGTTATTACCTTTCCTGTACTTTTTTAGTTCTGACTTCTCTCTTGATTTCTGACACCATGGCATTTCTCCTTCTTTCAAGTACAGCTCTTGAATTTTCTACATATTTGTAGTTTGATGGGGGAATTGCATCAATTCAAGAGACCATGTTGCAAGAAATCTTAAAGCTCTCAATATTTGTACACAACATGATCATATACTTAAGAAATGGACTGGAAAGTAGTTGGAAATCAGAGCATTTTGGCAAGGTGGTCAGATATAAGATCTGCATACCCAATCAAATTTTTAGTAAAAATGGTGGGTTAAGCACACTCATCTAACTTGTACTGTCCTAAAATGCCACTAAAACTACCAGTAAAGAGTTCCTTTTTTGCCATAAATCTGCAAGGATTACAGTGAGAATGGAGACAACATCACTTTGGAAGTTAGAAAGCAGATGGGAAAATGATAGCTTTTGTAACTAACATAACAAAGAAAAGTCCTAAGAACCAATCATTTACACTGCAGCATCCTCAAAGACTCAGGGATCAGTGGCCCTGGAAACTTTTGAGACTGGAGGTAGAAGGGGGAATAAAGAGGGTTGGTGGAAAGCTGTTTAAAAAGCAGTTGGAATGACAGTTTTTGCTTAATGCGTACAGAATTTCTGTGATGAAAACTTAAAAATGGTTAATATGGCAAATTTTATGTTATATATGTTTTATCACAATAATAAAAGAAGTAGTCAGACCTTTACAGCCCCTCCCTTTCTTCTTGCTGCCGGGTAGGAAGTTCTCCCATCCTGGCCAAAGTACAGGCTTTGGCTGTACTCCCATCCTGGCTTATTTTATGGACAGGTAAAAGAGAGGGTCCAGACACAGTTGAAGTCAGGGGTACATACTGAAAATAGGGGGACAAAAATAACTGAGCACAAACCAAATGCTAAGACTCCCAACCTTCTCTCCTACACCTTGCCCTCCTTGAATCCCCAAACACAGGCCTTCAACTGCATAGCAGGAGATTGGAAAACTCTTCTCTGTGAAATTTGAGTAGCTCCAGAAGAAGCTGACATTGAAGGACTGATGTTGAGGTTCCCTAGCAAATGGTTCAGCCATATCATTTGACAGTGTTGTTAGCAACCAGCAAGTTCCACCAATGGGCTCAGAGCTTCCAGTCAGTGCTTTAGGCCCCTACTCTTAAATATGACCACCAGAGATCTGAAAAAAGATTCTGATATGAAAGACTGAAACTCCAGTAAGCTTATAGGGAGGCAACAGGGAGAAAATAGAAATTTTGAAGGGAGAAGAAAATGTCAATGAAAAAGGCTATCATAAATATCCTTAGTGACATAACAGATGACATTGCATCTATGAAACAAGAACATAAAGCTCTCTGAAGAAAGAATATTCAAAGAACAAAATATGCTGTTATAAATGAAAATCATGGTAGCAGAAATGAAAAACTCAATGGAAGGATTAGAAGATAAAGCTGAGCAGATCTCTCAGCTAGTATAACAAAAATACAGAAAAATGCAAAGTAGAAGAGAAAAAATATATAAATCTACATGTAAATCAACCTAGGATATTCAATATCCAAATAATAGGAGTCAGAAGGATGAAACAAAGAAAATGGACACGAGAAAATAATGGGTGAAATAATTCAAGAAAATTTCTCATTACTTAAGAAAATGAAAATAAACCATTACTAAAAGCTTTTCATCATGAAATTTTAGAGTACTATTGTATTAGTTTCCTATCACTCTGTAGTTAATTACCATGCACGTAAGTATCTCAAGTCAACGTACACTTATGTCACAGTCTCCAGGGGTCAGGACATGGGTTAGACGGGTCCTCTGCTTAGGGGCTCCCAAGGCTGCAGTCTATGCCACATTCCAGTCTGGAACTTGGAGTTCTCTTCCAAGCTCATGTGGTTGTTGACAGAAGTCAGTTCTTTGTGATCATAGGACTAAGGTCCCTGCTTCCCTTCTGGCTGTCAGCTAGAGGTCACCCTCAGCTCCTGGAGATCCCTCAGTTCCTTGCCACACTGCCCTTTCACAAGCCCTCTCACAATATGGCAACTTACTTCTTCAGAGCCTATGGGAAAATCTCCCATTCCAGTCTAAGACAGAACCTTCTATGTATATAGTACAATCACGAGTGATTAGCCCATCACCTTTTCATAGAATGTCATCTAATCAAGGAAGTTACCATTCCATAATCTATTGGCTAGAAGTAAATCACAGGTTCTACTCACATTCAGATTCTATAAGGGTGTAAATCACTGGGTGGTCATCTTAGAATTCTGCCTACCACAACTGTTGATCAAACAAAGCTCTTACATACCCTCAAAATACAAAAATGCTAATTCAAAGGGATACATGCACCTCAATGTTTATGGCAGCATTATTAACCAAGATATGGAAGCAGCCCAAGTGTCTATTGATAGATGAATAGATTAGGAAGATGTGGTATATATACAAAATGGAATATTATTGAGCCATAAAAAGAATGAAATCCTGCCATTGGCAACAACGTGGATGGAGCTAGAGTGTATAATCCTAAGCAAAATAAGTCAGAGAAAGACAAATACCATATGATTTCACTCATATGTAGAATTTAAGAAACAAAACAAATGAGCAAAGAAAGATAAGAAAAGAAAAGAGAGAGAGAGAGAAACCAAGAAACAGACTCTTAACTATAGAGAACACACTGCTGGTTACCAGAGGGGAGGTGGGTGGATGGGGGAAATAGGTGATGGGGGTTAAGAAGGGCACTTGTAATGAGCACTGGGTGATGTATGGAAGTGTTGAATCACTATATTGTACACCTGAAATTAACATAACACTATGTTCTAACTACACTGAAAAACAAACAAACCAAGAAAAAAAAACCAAAAGAAGCTCTTATAAATAAATAGGTTCACACAAACAATAGGAAGCAGAGTGATTCAGCCTTCTGAATAGCGGTATTGGAGCTATTGCTGTCATAATTCTGAAGTGAAATGATTTCTTACCTACAGTTCTATACCCAGTCAAGCTATCCATTGAATGTGAAAGTAGGATACAGATATTATTGGAAATAAAAGGTCTCAAATATTTGTCTCTTGCACACTTTTTCTTAGGAAACTATTGGAGACTATATAAATCAAGGGAGTAGCTAAAAAAGGGAAGATATCTGATCCAAGAAACAGGAAATAAGGAGAATCTCTAGCATAGTGGTGAAGGGACATCCTCCAAAGAGTAATCTGGCCACATTAGTGCAGGACAGAAGGCTCGGGAAGGGGAAATTCATCATGATGAAATTGATACAGTAGCTGAGGTGGGGGAATGTGATGAAAAATAAATTAGACAACTGGCAGGGAGTTTTCAGTTGAGCTTGGGATAAGAACACACAAAAAAATAATCAAACAGAATAAAATATAATTGTTAACTCCAGGGATATAACAAAATTATTCAGGAAAGGGAATAGAGCTACATGGCTTAGTTCTGCCTAGCTATAGGTTCATTACAGTGTAAATACTGAACATTAACAGTGTGATGATATAATTATATAGTTTTGAAAGGATGGTGTTATGGGTTGAATTGTATTCCTCTGAAATATGTTGAAGTCCTAACTCCTACTATGCGTGAATGTGATCTTTCTTAGACATAATGTCTTGCAGTGATCAAATTAAGAGGAGGTCATTAGGGTGGGCTCTAATCTGATATGACTGGTGTATTTATAAAAAGGGCAAATCTGGACATAGAGACAAACACACAGTGAGAATGCCACATGAAGATTGGAATTTTACGTCCACAAGCCAAGGAATGCCAAAGACAGGTGGTAGACCACCAGAATCTAAGAGAGAGGCATGAGACAAATTCTTCCTCACTGCCCTCAGAAAGAACCACCCCTGATGACGTCCTGATTTTGGACTTCTAGCCCTGAGACGCACAAGACAATAAATTTCTCTTGGTTAAGCCACCTAGTTGGTTGTTCTTTGTTACAGCAGCCCTAGTAAACTAATGTGGATGGGGAGTATGTGCATGTTGGCCAGGGGAAGGTTAGGGGGAAGTTAACAGATAATTTCTACAAATAATATCAAGAAATAGCAGTAGAAACATGGTATTTAGGGGCGCCTGGGTGGCACAGTCGGTTAAGCGTCCGACTTCAGCCAGGTCACGATCTCGCGGTCCGTGAGTTCGAGCCCCGCGTCAGGCTCTGGGCTGATGGCTCGGAGCCTGGAGCCTGTTTCCGATTCTGTGTCTCCCTCTCTCTCTGCCCCTCCCCCGTTCATGCTCTGTCTCTCTCTGTCCCCAAAATAAATAAACGTTGAAAAAAAAAATTAAAAAAAAAAAGAAACATGGTATTTAGAGATCGCAAGGTAAATACCAAAAGAATCATCTAAAAAAAAATGAAAAGTTGTCTGTGGCAATGGGTTAAAGAGGTAGGGGAGAAGGAAGACTGAAGCTTCATGTTTATTTTAAGAAAAAGTCTTTGAACCAGATGACTGTTCAAAGACTTTTATGTTTATCAATATAGATTGATAGATTAATACAATAGCTTGATAGATTGATAAAAGTAAAAGCAAAAAAAAAAATCCTAATATATGAGTAATCATTAACCAGAATATATAATACAGAAAAAAAGTCCCATTCACTAGGGAAATAAAGCTTCTATAATGGTACCCAGGAAAAAAAATTTTTTTTGAGAAAGAGAGAGAGACAGAGTGTGAACAGGGGAGGTGCAGAGAGAGAAGGAGACACAGAATCTGAAGCAGGCTCCAGGCTCTGAGCTGTCAGCACAGAGCTTGATGTGGGGTTCAAACTCACGAACCGTGAGATCAACTGACTGAGCCACCCAAGTGCCCCAATACTGAGAATAATCTTAAACAGGATATATGCCAGACCTTTATGGAGACAATTCTAAAATTTTATTGGGGGACAAAGGTAAGTAAAAACTGGACCCTGTCTCAACCAGTGCATGTGAAGGCAGTGGCAGATAAACTTATCTGATAGTGCAGTGTGCAAGGAGCTATTTGACCAGGATGGGGAAGGAATGTCCCCTGTGCCTGGGGAAGTCAGAGAAGGTTCTGCAGATGATGTGGACTTTGAATGAAAACCATGAAGGATGGAGTTCTCTGGAAGATGGGAAGACAGTCTAGGTAGAGAGCAGAGCCTGAACCAATGGACATGTGTTTGAGGAATAGAGTATTTGACATGAGGGAGGAAAGTGGGCATGATGGAGGACGGGGGGGGGGAGATGAACCTGAACAGTGAAGCAGCAATTGGTCATTAAAAAGCCGCGTACACGCAATGGGAGTGTTTGCTCTATTTTATAGGAATGGGAGCCTTTAAGGTTTTGAGGTAGCAGGGTGAGAAAGAAGGTGAGGTTTAGGGCGCCTGGGTGGCTCAGTTGGTTGGGCTTCCGACTTCGGCTCAGGTCATGATCTCATGGTCTGTGAGTTCGAGCTCCACGTCGGGCTCTGTGCTGACAGCTCAGGGCCTGGAGCCTGCTTCGGATTCTGTGTCTCCCTCTCTGTCTGACCCTCCCCCATTCATGCCCTGTCCCTCTCTGTCTCAAAAATAAATAAACACTAAAAAAAAGAAAAAAGAAGGTGAGGTTTGTCTCGTGGAACAAGCATGTGGATGACTTGCCAATATAAGAGGTCACTGTGGACAGACAGCCCTTGTTACTGGCTTGACTCCTTCAGGCAGGTTCTCTAAGGATACTTCTCAGCAGCCAGCCCCAGACCTCAGTGAGTATTGATTCAGGGGCATTATTGTGTGGTGTTATCAACCCACCTGAGGAGGTAAACTCCATGGCCATGGCCAGCACTTCCAAGGGAAGAGGTCTGTCCTAGGCCCAGTGGTGTGGGAGAAGACCACTCCATCCCACAGAACTCCTGCCTCCCACTGCTTCTCCTTCACGTCATCAAGAGGGCGGAAACACCATGCCGAGACTCTGCAGTACCTACAGAGGAATGGATAGGAGCTGTGGGTTCTTCTTCCGAGGAGCCCTGAAAGTGCCTGCTATCAGCCTTAGTACAAGGCTCCAGGGGTGCCTGGGTGGCTCGGTCAGTTAGGTGTCTGACTTCAGCTCAGGTCATGGTCTCATAGTTCACAAGTTCGAGCTCGAGCTGTCAGCACAGAGCCTGGAGCCTGCTTCGGATTCTGTGTCTCCCGCTCTCTCTGCCCCTCTCTCTCTCACAAAGAAATAAACATTAAAAAAAAATGTGACAGATTATAAAAGAAAAAAATGGCGACTCTTCTTAACTCCAAGAGCTTAACAGTAGGGCTTTTGAGCCAATGTTGACATAATGTCCCTCTGTAGATGACCTTGCTTTCGACTAGAAGCAGATGGTCATGGGTGTTTTCTGGCTGAGCACAGCTCAGCATCTCTGGGGCAGTGTCACACTGAGAGAGGATGAGTGGTGGTGAAGAAAGTGGCACAAAGACCTGCTTCTGTGATTCTCTGGCAATTCCTTACCTGGGCTGGCTTTCCAGGCCCTGTGTCAGTGGACCTGGCCTATTTATGTCACTCTCCACCTCATTCACCACCTCCAGTCTCTAATCCTGCTTCCTTTCCTATGGTTCTCTAAACATCTTGGATTGGTCTAACCTCAGGGCCCATACTGAAGTTTATTCCATTTTCTAGAATGTTCTTTCCCAGTTCTTCACATGGCAGGCTTCTACTCATTCTTTCAGGAGGATATTATCATGTAGCATTAACAGCGAGAACTCTAGAGCCAGTCAGCCTCGGTTCAAATCTAAGCTCTGCCACCTTGAGCATGGTAATGGCTCCACGTGCCTGAGTGCCTGAATTGTTGTGGGGATTAAATGAGTCATGTCTGTAAAGTCTCAGGATAATGCCCATCCCATGTAAGTTCTTGTAAGAGTTAGCTATTACTATTAGTCAATAACATGTTACCTTCACTTACCCCTGCCATTCTGTCCTCTTATCCACTATGCAAGAAAGTGTGATTATTTTATTTTCTTATTTCTTATTTTCCTCTCTGCTTCTAGAATACAAGAACCATGAGGACAGGGACCCTGCCTGTCTTGTTTACTGCTGCATGACCCATGGCTAGAGCAGTGTCAGGCACATAGCACGTGCTCAAGAAGTAGGTGTTGAATGAAGTAATACAGTTAATGAACGTCTCTGAGGCAATAATTATTTCTTGGAGGTTTTAAGTGGGTAAAGTGCTTCTGAGCTTATGTGTGGTATAACGTGGTTTTTTTTTCATTAAAATTATTTCCCATCTTTGCCTCCTTGTTCAGACCCTTTACTAAAATTACTGCTTCAGTCCTTAGAACAGTGAATATGATGATTTTATTTTCATTTACCTTTATTATTTTTTAAGTTATTTTACTGAGAGAGAGAGACAGATAAAGAGAGAAAGAATCCCAAGCAGGCTCCATGCTGTCAGCACAGAGCCCAACTCAAGACTCGAACACAGGGCTTGAACTCATGAATGTGAGATCATGATCTGAGCGAAAATCGAGTCAGATGCTTAACCAACTGAGCCACCCAGACACCCTGGACATGATGATTTTAAATAGCAAATTTATAAGCTGCTGCAATCTAGACAAATTATTTTCTTATAATACTTAGGGTATATCCTGGTGTTTGGGTGTTTGCCCAATGTGCCATTTTTAGCCCTGTCAAAATCACACTGTGTCTTTTCACCTCAGAGGAGAGGGAGATATGACTTCTCATAGAGCACAGAACCCAGAAGGAGCTAAGGTAGGAATACAGATGAAAAACAACACAGCAGAGCCATCAAAACTAGTAACAGACAACTTGTAGAGCTTGTTGGCTGAGGCAGCCCTTTTATTTTTGATGGAGAATAAGATCCCAGACTCCCTTGCAGCTAAGTCTGGGCATATGACTAGGCAATGGGATGTAAGTGGAAGAGGTGAGTGCAACTACTGGGAAGGGTCCACGAAGGGACTGTTCTTCCTTTTTTTGTCCTATCTGAGAATGCAGATATGGTGGCTGGAGCTGTAGCAGCCATATTGGCTCCTGAGTAAACAGAGGCCATGCTTGCTGGAGCTATAAGAGAAAAGGAGCCTCGCTTCATGAGGATTTTGTGGAGCAGAGCTGCCATTATCCTTGGACTATTTGTCTTTCAATGCTTATTTGAGAGAGAAATATAAACTTCTGTCTTTTTAAGCCATTGTTATTTTGAATTGGCTACTACTCATCGCCAAACCTAATCTTAGCAAACACAGCATCATAATGGATAAATGCTGAACGTGATTTTGATATGTTAAATAAAAACTGGGGGCTGTCTGCAAATAGAAGGCTGTGACACAGGAAGTGCAGACAACTGTGGGTCAAGATCAGTGTAGGAAGAATAGAAGAGGCTCAGCCGACTCCTTTGTACACAAGATAAGAAAAAATCCAGATCAGGTTAACAGATGGTTCTTTTAGTTAAATCCACTAAAACATGTCTTCAGTTATTAAGTGATAAGAAGTTAAAAATTAACACCACAGCCTTGCTAGGTAGCACAGGAGTTCCTCTATTTGTTGTTTGAGTCCAGGGGAACCAAGACCCGGGGAGCATTTCCACTTAATTGGAGTATGAGTCTTGTGAAACTTGAAAACCGGCAGATGCTTCTTCTTTGTGCTGATAAATATTTCCTGGGCCATCTTTTCTCCAAAGTAGATCAGTGCAGTGTACTAGGAGGTCTGTGGATCTGGGTGACACTCTCCCACCTCCACCTGCCTCCTGTGGAGCCCCTAAGCTGCCATGGTAGCTACATTTTCCACCTCCCCACTCAATGTGATGTTGTGAAGATTTGGAGGGACCGGAACTTAGGGTCCACCCCCGGTTATCCACTGAGGACCACATCTACACCACCAGCACCCCACCTTCACTTCTCTTGCTTTCTACCACTGTTTTCCATTTTGCTTCTTTTATAGTACTCACCAACATGTACACTTTTATGTTTTTGTTTGTTTATTGCCTGTTTCTCTCCGCATCTTCCCATAGTACGTATGTTTCTCAAGGGTGGGGACATATCTGTTTTAGTCACTAATGTGTTGCCAGTAGCCAGCAAGTATGTTTGGGTTGTATTAGGCACTCAGTAAAACAGGTGCTGAATGAACGAATACACACTTCAACAACAGCACATTCGCCAAGCTCTGCCATTGGGTCCTTGAGCCAAGTTCCAGCTTTCTTCTGAATTGACATCTGGCTTATGGGAAGCCCATGTGGGTGCTCATCTTGCAGCCCCCTGCTCTCAAGCCCCCTGGCGTTTGTTCTTTCCCCTCCTGTCTTGCTGATTGTCATGGACGGTGTGTGTGCAGCGGGGCTTATGCTAAGCATTCTCCCAAACCATGCCTCCTCTTGGGATGAATCACAGCACCAGGAGCACAACAGTCCTTATTTTTTCTCTGCACTTTCAGTCTTTTATTATCTCTTCTTTCAGTTCCATTGCAATTGCACACCTTTTATTTAAAACATTTGCTGTTCTTGTACTCATTGGATACAGTGGGATTAACCACGTTTGCAAAACTAAGTAGAACTCTGGCAAGATTGCTGCTTGCTAACAAAGGACTCTGTGGTCCAAACTGGAAGGACCTTGCACTACAACTACTGCCATCTGCTGGTGGGAGGTCGAGCTGATGTGTTGCAGCTTTGTCTCCATGAAAGTTTGTAACTTGGACATTCATAAGTAGAGAAGTTTTCAAAATTTTTAATCTGTAATTTGTTGAATTTAATTATACTTAAGTTAAAACCAGAGTATAATCTCTTTTTAATCTCTTTCCATAGTGTGTTAGTTCAAACATTCTCATTTATCCCTTTGTGTTGAAGCCCCAATGTCTGAGAATAAAGAATTCTACTGAATATTGTCACAATTCACTTTGTCTCAGATTGTGCTCTGCGGGGTGTTAACAGGTGCTCCTACCTAAAAAATATCTGTGACAAAAAAAATTGGGAGCATTGGCATACCTCGCTCTGGGATAGTCACAATGTGTATTACCATTTAAAAGGCTCTGGGTAACCAAGGGGTATTATCACTTAAAAAGTCTTTTTTTTTTTAAAAGAAAACCTAGTGTTTTTCAAACTTCCTTGACCATAGAACTCTTTCCTCATGTAACAGCCTGTGTTCAACATTTTTGGGGACATGTTGAGATATATATTTATCAGGTAGATTATAAATGTTTCTTGGAGTCAAGATTCAGGTACAAAAAGGAGCCAAAACCATAGTCACAGCACCTCTGACAGAACACCGCCCTTGCAAAGCTCATTTCATTCCTGTTGTGCAATACTTTAAACCAGCCCAGTTACAGAAGACAATGCCTGCTAGACATTCTGGAAAGGGTCCTCATGCTGTCTAGTTCAGTGCTACTGAACACCTTTCCCCAGCAGGTAATGTGATATCTCCACAATGGTTGCAATTTGTGGAAGAGAAACATGAGGAAACTCCAGCAGCTACAGGAAGGCTTGAAGCACTTTCTTTGTTTTTTTTTTTTTTGAGTAGGCTCATCTTGGCTTGCACATGTCTTAATCTGAGTAAAGCAAATTATTATTCACAGTGTGGGTGTGGCAGCCTAGGAGGACAATGATAGAAGTTCCAGTTTCACATTTTTCTTTATTTGGTTATACATCCTGTGCATCAAAGTGATATAGGATGCTCCCAAGTCCTTCTAAGAGCTCAAGCTAAGAGACCCTATGTTTGGAGCTCCCCTTAAATACTAATCATCACATCAGAATTCCAGAGATTATGTGCCTATGTGTCTATGTATGTGAGGGGGCGTGGGGTGAGTTAGAAAGCATGAAAAATGTCCTGGGTTTTAGGAACTTAAAATTAAAGGGATGAAAGTTTGAAAACTTTTGTGGGAATGCTGATATTATTGGGCATTTGCATTCTTACCCTTGGCAACTGGTTATGTGAGGTCAGAGTTTGCAACTATCAGCCTCTAACTACTCTGTAAGAACCACAGGGAGTCAGCTCCCCACGAATACTGGCTGTGGATGCTCTGTAACTGAATTATTCCTCATGCCCTTAGAGTGTCCCTTAAATCCATGTAAGTGGTAGGGTGTTCGTGCTGGCAATATTTCGATAGCCAACTGGCCACAGATGGACCAACCTAACAGTTTATTTCACTCAATGATCAACTCCAATTTTCTAAGCACATTTTTAAAATTATTATTTTTTTAATTCAAGTGTAGTTGACCTAAACACATTTTTTTTTTTAAGTTTCTGACTTTCAAGTCAACTGATGGAGTGGATGAATCTAGAGGAATGACCTTTGCATGTGTTTAATTCCACAGACAATACTTTTGGAAATCGATTGATAATTTCCTGTCCTTGGGTTGTTCCATGGGCATAAATATCTTAGATATGCATTCCCAAGGGTGTGGTCCAGTTCCTTCTCAAGAGGCTGTTTTGTTGCTATTATAGTAATCAGCAGCAGCAGCATTACCAATGCTTACATTTGTAAAGCTGTGTTCATGAGGAATCTTGGTGGCACCGAGGGCAACCCAGTTCAAGCTCGCTTAACACAGTGAGGCTTTATTGGCTCACGGAGCTTGAAAATCCGTAGGGAGAGCTGGAGTCAGTCACTTTATCTAAACAGCATCTTCCCTTCTGTGTTCATCCACTTACCCTGCTTTAATTTTCCTTCATAACTTATCATTACTTGGCATTATGTTATGTATATACTTGGTATTTGTTTACTGCCTGGGATTCCTACTGGCATGCAGGCTCCAGGTGGGTAGAGTCTTTCTTTTGTTCACCACAAAATGCCAAGCATCCAGAAATGGACATGGAATATAGGACGGACATAATGACTAGTTGTTGAGTGAAAGAATGAATGAATGAGTTCATGCAGGTGCTCAAATGACATCATGGGAAATTTGTTCTGAAACATCTCCCGTTCTGCTTCTCTCTGTGTTGCTTGCATTCTTTGGAATACCTCTTCCTGTGGGGGGACAAGATGGCTCCCAGCAGAGAGGACTGTTCTGTAGTAGAACCGGCAAAAGGCCCACTGGCCAGCTTAGGTCATATGACCATCCCTTGTCCAGTGAGCATGCTTCGGGGATGCTGTTGGCCCCACTGAACCACAGAGTCTAAGGGTGGCAGGATGTAGGCTGGGAAACTAGGCTGAAATAACAGAGTGTGTTAATTGCTTTTAGCTGCACTTTTTCAACCGATCCTTACAAAACCTTGTGAGAAAAGTAAAACAGATATTATCAACCTCATTTTACAGATGAGGAAGTTGAGGCTCATGGAGGGTATGCTTCTTCAAGCAATTAGGAAGTGGTGGAGCTCTGTCCTGACCTCAAGTCTTTTGGGGCTTCACCCACTTCTTTCTACTATATCACATCATCCGACAGGATAGCTTCTCAGTGTGGAGAAAATGGCATGTGGCTTGTCTTTGTGGGAGGAGCTGAAAAAGTGGAAAAAGGTTAAGAGATTTGACGAATTCCTTGAAGGGCTGTTACTTTCCTGGCCCGGTGACTTTGTTTCTCTTGGTGATCTCTCAGTGGAGCCAGCTGGTTGGCAATGGCTGGCAGTAGCTGAAAGGTTTTCCCGAGTACAAGGGGAGGGAGGACTCAAGATGGCGGAGGGAGGGAGTGGCAGGAGCAGCAAATTCTCTGAGCCTGATGACCTGAATCTGGGAGAAATAAATGGTGTCATATTTAGGCAATTCACAATCCCCTCTGAGCCATGTGGAAGCGGAGTTTTATCTTCCTGCCAGCTTCGTACACATGTACAGAATACCAATTGTTAGGGAGGAGAGGACTCTCAGGGAGCATCTAGACTTAGAATTCTCAACCACTGTTTTATGGCCTGGTGAGCCGAAATTTTAGCACCTCATGCCCGTACCCTCCCCCCGTTTCCCAACTGCACCCCTCTCTCTCAGTCACGGTGGCTGGATCTCTTTCACTCTCTCATTCTGGGGTCAGCGATAGGACAGTCAGAGGGTTTACCAGGTCACATTCTAATTTTGATTGAAGACACTGATCTGGTGGATTCACAGTTGAAGAACCGGGCCAGAAAAAAGTAAAGTAATTTGTCCAGGATTGTGTGGTGAGAAGCAGAGAGGAGCTGAGCCTTAAACCCAGGATTTTTTTTTTTTTTTTTTTTTTTTTTTTTTAAATTCAAGTTGTTTCCAGTGCTATAGTGCTTTCCAACTCTGGCTGGGTCTCATGTCAGGCCTTCTGATTTAATTGGTCTGAGGTGTGGCTGAGGCATCTAGACTTTACGAATCGCCCTGAGGGATTCTAATATGCAGCCAGGGCCGAGAACCTGAGCAGGGCCCCACTCCCCCTCCATGGGGTGGCGTGCAAGGCTGTTGCTTGCTCCAGGAGAGAGTCGAGGAACTCAGGGTAGAAACAAATTAGAAAGCATTCGAGGAGATGATAGGACAAAGGAAGAGATCTAATATCTGTATAGAAGCCTGATGAAGGAAATCAGTACTGGCTTCCAGATGCAGACGGTGTTGGGGACAAGGCCACTGCTAGCACACGGCATTTTTGTGCAAATTAGAAACACATCCCCTCTAGAGAGACTCAGCCTTGCAGGTGCCATGATTGGCAGGAGGATGGTTGCCCATCTGAATTTTATTTATTTTTTAATTTTAAAATTTAATTTTTTCAGCAAAGAGGAAACTTTCATGATCAGCAAGCAAATGAAAAGGTGCCCCATGTCCATATTGATTATGGAAATGTTAATTAAAATAGTAACTCAACCTTACTGAGACCCTACTATGAACCAGGCAATATTCTAAGATTTTTCACGTAAGATGCCCTTTCACACCCATCAAACTGGCAGAACTTATAACAGCACAACAAACAAGTTTTGACCATCAGGTACTGCTGGGAAGATGCAAATATTACTTCTAGATGGACATTTAGAGAGACCTGCACTTATACCCAAGAATGTTTTTTAACAACATTTATTTATTTTTATTTTTAATTGTTTTTCATTGATATCAGGAGGTATACACGATTCATAGTTTATTCGGCGGCTTATAATCTGTTGTTACCCTTATTATTTATTTGATGCTTACATTGTCCCAGATCTGGCCAGCAGGACTGCCTTTTTGACGCGTTCCCCTCATATTTTGATCACCTGCTTTCTTTCATTTAAAAAAAATTATTATTTTATTTATTTATTTTTTCATCATGGTAAGTGTACTCCATAATCCCCATCACCTATTTGACCCATCCCTCCACCCACCTCCCTTCTGGTAACCATCAGTTTGTTGTCTATGGTTAAGTGTCGGTTTATTGGTCTCTCTCTCTCTCTCTCTCTCCCCCCACCCCTCTTTTTTCCTTTGCTCATTTTCTTCTTAAATTCCAAAGATGAGTGAGTATTTGACCTCTGAATTTTATTATTATTTAAAAAAAATTTTTTTTAACGTTTATTTATTTTTGAGACAGAGACAGCATGAACGGGGGAGGGTCAGAGAGAAGGAGACACAGAATCCGAAACAGGCTCCAGGCTCTGAGCTGTCAGCACAGAGCACGACAGGGGGCTCAAACTCATGGACCGCGAGATCATGACCCGAGCCGAAGTCGGCCGCTTAACCGACTGAGCCACCCAGGCGCCCCTTGACCTCTGAATTTTAAAAAGGACCCCTTGTACCCTGTGAGCCCAGTGAGCATGAGACTCAGTGAGCAGAATAAGGCTGGGGTTTCAGCCTCCACTTGCCCCCTTGGATGTGTGGGGTGCCTTGTGCAGTGAACAACCTGTGCAAGAGTGAGGCAGCTCTGGATGGGGAAATCCACCCAGCTTGAAATCCCATTCAACTACAGGCCGAGTCTCTGACAACCTTTAGACCTCCCTTCCTGTTAAATTCATCTGTTGGACAGGTAGAAACTCATGGGGTCCTAGGACTCTAGTCTTTGAACTGATAAACAGAAATTGGTTGATAAAGAAGAAATGGCCAGTGTCTTTGGGAAGCTCCCAGTCTATCTGAGAGTGGATGAAACTGGGCATAATCAGAAACCGTAAGAAGGTAGAACTGAGTAGAACTGAAGAAAAGGTGGCCAAATCCATAACGCAAGACTTAGAAAATAAGATGGCTCAAGGGAATTCGAAGATTGTTAAAAATAGAACTCTTCTAAAATATTTTTCCATGTTACAAAAGCAATCCAAACTAATTGCAGAAAATGTAGAAAATAGAAATGAGCCAAAAGAAGAAAAGCCATTTGAAATTTTACTACTCAGAAATAACCACTCACAGTTTCCTGTTTATCCTATCAGTCTCTTCTCTATGCTTATAGATACATTGAGGATACATTTATACATATCGCAAACCCGGATTATATGTATAGACTATTTTCCAGTCTTAACAGTATTCCACAAATTTTCTAAATAATGGGTGATTTCCCTACCTTGTTATATTGCTATGGTTGCATGGCAAGCCATTTAATGAGTATATCATAATTTATTTAATCCCTACTTTGGAATTTACGTTGTTTCCAGTTTTTTAATATTAGAAATAGCGTCTGATGAACATCCTTTGAGTTTTGCCTTTCACCGCATTCCTGAATGAACGCTTAGAAGTGGAAATCAGGGTCAGATACATCTTGCCAAATGACTCAACAGGAAGACTGTGCCATTTTTGGCTTCCACCAGCACTGGATGAGGCTGTGCGTTTCCTAGAAGCCTCCCCAGTGCGGGTTAGACCAATACCTTTGACTTTAGCAGTTCCATGGCTCTAAATAAGATGAAATGGGCCGCCCTTCCTGGGATTTAAGGGCACAGCTTGAGACCCCGAAAACGGGCAGTCCCAAAGAGCTGGTTCCAGGAGTGTGTTCTCACACAGCAAGGCTCATAAATATGTTTGTCCATCCTGTGCTGAATTGTAGGTCAGAGGCAGTAGCTGAGGCTGCATTGCATTTCTTCCCACCGTCTGGAGACCAGGGACAGAGTTCGTTTCTAGGCGTGGTGCTCATACGCACCCCCGCACATGCGTCTAGGCGCCAGGCACTGCCTGTGAGCACCGTGGGAGGGCCGGGGGTGCGGGGGAGGGACATGCTTCCGCACAGGAGTAAGAAGACCTGGGAGCGACGTGGTGAGTTGCGTCCCTGAGTGTGCGGGAGGCATTCGACACGCTGCCAAGTGAGGAGGATGCGGAGTTCTTTTCTTAGAAACCTCTTTCCTTTTTTCTTTTCGTAATAAAGTTTATTGTTCATCATAAAAATAATGCACATTCTCTAAAGAAAATGTGGAAAACATGGGGATATAAAGTGAAGGAGAAATCACGCAGGGGCACACCACCCAAGGACACGTCTTTTCGATCTTGTGTGTGTGCGAATGTGTTTGTGTGCACAGTTGTTGTTTTTATGTAGTTGTAATCACAGTAAATTACTTCTCTGTCCTTCTTTTGCTTTAACATCAACGCATTGTCCATGTCACTACGTAGTCTTGATAAACATTTTTTGATTATGTAATTTTCAGTTGTGCGACTGGGCTACCATTCGTTGTTCAGTACTAATATTTAGACTATTATTTCAATTTTGCAGATGAAGAAACTGAGGTCTATAGGAGATATGAGATTTACCCAACATCACAAGACAGGTAAGAGGCACAACCAACATTTCATCCATTTATCTATTATTATTCATTCACTCAGCAAACATTTATAGGGCACCTGCTATTGTATCATATGCCATAAGGCCTTTGAGGAGCAAACACAATATTCCTGCTCATGTGATATTTATAAATCAGTGGACAGTATGATCTCATTGGAGCTATGACAGAATCACCCCTTGGTTCTATGTGACCTCAAAGGAAGGGCACTTGCCCAGTGTGCGGTTTGGGAATGCTTCCTGGAGGAGATAATGTCAAAGCTGAATCTTACAGGAAGGACGAAAGTTTGGGAGCAGGGCAGAGGGCACAGCCTGTGTGAAAATCTAGAGGGACTATGCTATGCTCTGGGAGCTGTGAGTAATCGGCTGTGGTGCTTGTTGGGAGAGCCTGGGCTGCATCTGTGGGTGCGAACCAGCTCACATAGTCGAACTTCTATGGCCGGCCAAGAACTTTGTTCTTTATCCTGAAGGCAGTGGGGAACCTTTGGTGCGTTTTAGGGAGGAGGTGTTGGGGCCCACACTGAGGAGAGCTGGGAAGGAGGGGAAGGTATGGATTTAAGAAATAATTGGAGAGGAAGGCTAAAGGCAGACACAACTCTGCAAAGTCTTTGTAGAGGATAGGGCAGTCTGATGCTGCCACTGACTTTGGGAATCTATGAGGAGAGGAGACAATACACTCTGTCTTGGAACTCTGTCATGGGTTTGTTCTGAGGTACCTGTGGGACTAAGTGGGCAGTTGCGTGGAGAGAGATGGGAGGTTTGGGTGGAATCAAGGGTGGGAGGGGAGATATTAGGGTCTAGATGCTATTCAAAGACTGAAGGAAGATGAGAATCAGAGTACAGAGCAGTGGTGGGGCAACCTATGGGTAATCTGAAACCCCTCGAAACCCATGAACCCTCAATTCAGAAATCTACAAACAGAAAAAAGTTTAAAGAGTTTAAATAACTTTCTTGGGGTTTATAAGTGCTCTGAAGCTCATCCATGGTGTGGAGAGAAAAGAAGTCTAAGACGGCATTCTGGAGGACACCAGTATTTTCAGGGGCAGGTGGTCAAAGGAAAACCTTCAAAGAAGATTGAGAAGGAACTGCTTGGGTTGGGCTGGGGGCAGGATAAAAACAGCGAGAGAATGACATTCTTCAGTTTCATAAAGAACTAGGTGATCAACAATATCTAAGAGTTAAGGTTAAGGTTGGTTTTAGGTTAGCATCGGATGAAGCTAAAGTTCAATAGGGTTGAGCACCAAGAGCAGTGAAAAGATGCAAGGCTTCCAGCTCTTGGACCAGATCTCTCCCTATGCCCTCCTTCTCTTCTGTGATTCTCTGCTCAGGGCAGAGAGCACTCACCCATTACAAAGAGCCCCTCTCTGAGCGCCCTCTTTGGGAAAATTTGGTGCATAAGAGTAAGACATTGCAAACAGGCTCTGAGCTGAGACCGCATAGTTGACGGTTGCCCTTAATTCTCTGTCACTGAATATATCCTTTGCTCTGAAGCCTTGTAATTCCTTCCACAAAAGGGCAAGTGTGTTTCTCTGCTTCCTGACTTTGGGTTCAGCCATGTGGCTTGCTTTGACTGGTTGGATATTAGCAGAGTGGATTCCAGAAGGAGCTTGGAATACCTTGTTCAGTTGGCCTTGCCCTCCTGATCTCTGTCACTGCCCTGAGAAAAACCTGGCTGGGGGGCTCCCTGCTCCCACCCCTTTGCTGACCCATTGACTCACGAGTGACAAAGTCAGGCTAGTTATGGTATGCCACCAAGACTTATAGGTGCCCTGTTTCATGGCAACCAAGGTCTACAGTGCTTCTTCAATAAAGCTCTCCGCACTTCACAAAACCTTTCACCTGCCCTGTCATTCACCGGTCCCTTCCTCAGCATCTCTCTTCCTGACTCCCTGGGGGCATTGCTCCCCTGTCATAGACTCAGCCCCTAGCTCCAGGACTTGATCTGGGGCAAGAGGGTTTGAGGTGGCTCTCACCCCACTTCCCATTATCCAGGTCTCCTCACTTTAGAGGCAAACCCAGCATGATGTGGCACTCAGATTTATACCTGCTGTTTCTGGCTTAATACCTGAGGCCTAGGCCCAGGCAGGTGCCCTTCTGTTCTAATTGGGGTGAATTGAATAATCCATTCAACACATTTTATTGACCTGCTACTGTATGCTAGTTCATTAAAAGCAAACTCTTATTTGGGCACCTTGATGGGTCAGTTGGTTGAGTGCCTGACCTCAGCTCAGGTCATGATCTCACCGCTCGTGAGTTCAAGCCCTGCGTCAGGCTCTGTGCTGACAGCTCAAAGCCTGGAGCCTGCTTCAGATTCTGTGACTCCGTCTCTCTCTGCCCCTCCCCTGCTCTCTCTCTCTCTCAAAAATAAACATTAAAAAATTAGCAAAGTCTTATTTATTTATTTATTTATTTATTTATTTATTTATTTATAAAGAGAATAGCTGTTTGTTTTCATGCAATGCCTGACACGTAGTTGGTGAATCACTGATGGCAAACACATTGCCATTCTAGAAAATATTGTAGTGAATATATTTGCCCATAAATCTTGGTTTTCCAATTGACAATAAATTTCATATTAAAAAAAAAACTTAGTTTGTCTAAAAAAATATCTTGGTTTCCATGAAAAGAATCCTTATTTTTATTTATTTTTTTAAACAGAGAGAGAGAGCAAGTGGGAGAGGGGCAGAGAGAGAAGGAGAGAATCTTTTTTTTAATTTAAAAAATTTTGTTTGTTTGCTTTTGAGATAGAGCACAAGTGGGAGAGGGGCAGAGAGAGAGGGAGACACAGAATCCAAAGCAGGCTCCAGGCTCTGAGCTGTCAGCACAGAGCCCGAGGCGGGGCTCGAACTCGTGAACTGCTAGATCATGACGTAAGCCAAAGTTGGACGCTTAACCGACTGAGCCACCCAGGCGTCCCAAAGGAGAGAGAGAATCTTAAGCAAGCTCCGTGCCTAATGCAGAGCCCGATGCAGGGCTTGATATCATGACCCTGAGATCATGACCTGAGCTAAAATCAAAACGGACTGAGCTACCCATGTGTCCCTTAAATCCTTATATTTTTTAATTGCAACAGTAATGCATGCTTGTTTGAACAAATTAAAATATCAAATTACATTTAAATTTTAAAGTAATTAATAGGAGCTTGGTTTTTGTATCTCCTAGAGGACTGTCTGGTGGGTAAAATGGGGCTCAGCTATGCCTCAGTGTTGTGTTTTGTGTTAGGACTGGGCCTGGCCCAGGGTAAACTCCTGGCAAATGGTAACTTCCGTGGTCATTACCGTCCCCATCAACGTCTGGACGCTCAGTCTTTGCTCTTCTCTGCCAGCGGAATGCTGTTGAGGCCCTGCCAAGCAGCTCTTTCTGCTGCATCCTCCTGGGTCCACCCTTTGTGCCACCCCTGTGACTGCCAGTGAGCAAGGTGGCTGGCGTTTCCCACTTGCCAGCTTCTCCCGGAGGCAGAAGTGGTGGTCGGGGGGAGGCGATCCTGCAGACTCCCTCAGCGTCTGCCATTGCGTGGCCTGTATTGCTGATTGCTCCCCAGGGATGGAGATTCCTCCCTGAAGCCTCCTGTCCTCCTCCATCTCCTCCTCCCGTGCATGCAGTCGGTCTCCAGGGCCTTGCGGGTCCCAGCCCTCCCCTCCCTCGCAGAGTCTCATGGGACTGTCCTTTCTCCTCATCGTGGCTGCCGCTAGCCAAGGTCAGGTTGGCAGAACTCCTGCCAGGAATATGGAAACGGCTCCCAACTGCTCTCCCATCCTCTAGCTTCTACCTACATCGCCTGATTAATTAATCAGAGCCTGATGAATTAAAGTGTATTTCCGACCCTGTCTCCTGATGCTCATAGCCCTTCCACGGCTCCCCATTGCCTTACTGAATCATTCACAATTGCTTTAAGGCTCACGAGGATCTAACCCTTGCTAGTTTTCAGCCCTTCTCTGTGGCCTGCTCCTCACGGACCCTGTACCAGCCAATCTGGCCAGCTCCTTGAATGTGTCCTTCACTCTCCACCTTCTGGGTCCTGCTCATGCTCTCTCCTATCCCCATCCCCACATGTCCATCCTGCCTGTTTCCAAGAATGCCCCGTCTCCACAAACACTTTTCTGATTTCTTCAACTAGAATTGATTTCACTAGGCTCTGAGTGCCATAGCACCCTCACTCTGGAAGGATTTCTCCGCCTCCGTTCTATTGAGATTTGGGGGCCGAATGAGTCCTTGTTGTGGGGGCTGTCCTGCTCACTGTAGAAAGTTTAGCAGCATCCCCGGCTTTTACCCACTAGATGGCCAGTAGTGCCTCCCCACCGGGCTGTGGCAACCAAAAATGTCCCCAGACCTGGCCCAAAGTCCACTGGAGGGGGAGGGCAGAGTGAATCCCCTGCCAGAGAGAACCCCTGCCCTAGACAGAGAAACAGTTTTGCAACAAATCTCCAGGCCACTCGGTCATGTACAGCTTGTGTCTTGCCTCGGATGATGCTGTGGAATCGTGCCAGGCCCTTTTGAGCCTCCAGCTTTTGTTCACACTCTTTTCCTGGGAATACCTTTTCCCCTCTCTCCTTCCTCTGCTGACTTCCTCCTCAGACTTCAAAGCCTGGATGACAGGCCACCTCTTCCAGTAGCCTATCCCAGCCTGCACTCCGCCTTCCCAGGGCAGAACGGATGACTCTGTTCCCTGAGTTCTAGCAGCACTTTGCACAGACCTTGATCATGGCCCTCACAGGCCGTGCGCCGTGTTCTAGAAAAAGTAGTTTAAGTATTTATCTCCCCAGGTAGCAAGTGAGTTGTGATGGGGCAGGGAGCTCAGCCGGGGCAGGGCCCCCAAGGTGTGCCAGAGCCCTGCATAGGTAGGTCACTGCAGCACAGGGCCATGCCCATCTAGGAACAACAGTGCCTGAGTTCAAGTCCTCACTTTGGTACTTACTAGTCGTGTGAATTGGGGTGATTTATGAAGGTTCTCTGGAGCCTTAATTTCCCTCTCTGTAAAACTGCCTTAATAAGAATATCTATGTTATGAGGTTGTTCCAAAGAGTTAGCAAAGTAACAAATGTAAAATGCTCTCCTGGTACCTGGCATATAGTAAGTGCTCAGTAAACATAGTAATTAGTGAAGAATGAAGGAATGATTGAATGCACGATGAACCAAGCTGCACGGGGTGTGGATTGCACGGGCTGGAACGACCTCAGGAGCATGGGTATTGCCTCCATGAACAGAGCCTCTGTGACCAACACTCCCCCCGCCCCTCCTTCCAGCCATCCTCACTCTGCCCTCCCCAGCCTGGCAGCTTGGGCAGTGAGCACAGTCTGGTCAGGGAGAGAGGGCTGTGGGCTCACTTCCCCATGAGGTAGCCCGGCTGGGCGGAACAAGGACAGACATTAAAAACCTATTTTCTCACTGGGCATAAGTAATTGGCAAAAAAGCTCTAAATCCATAGCTGTCAGGTGAAGTCATTTCCGAGAGAAAGGGATGGAGGGAGAGAGCTGGAGGGGGAGCTCGGGGCGGGAGCCAGAGGGAGGGAGCGAAATGCAAAACAAGGCACTGGAGAGGCCAGAACAGAAAATCTTCTCCTTCCTTCTCCCAGGCCGGACCAGTTCTCCCGTTATCAACCCTCCCTCATTTATTTTTCTTCTCTGGAAAAAGAGATTCCTAAGGTGGTAAGAGGACGAAAGCCAGCCCTGGAATTATTTAATGAGCCAGAATGAATTGCATTTGAAATCATTTAAATGGGATCTGGGAGCATTTAACTGCAGCTTGGGATCTTAACCAGAGTGAGAAAGGATCTTTGTGCTAATTGCTGGCAATGATATTCCTGCAGAGAGGGAGAGATAGCAGCGAGCAATTAGCAGCCGAGGGGTAATTTCAGAGTCTGGGCTGCTCCGTGGGAGTGAGCACCTTGACGTTGTTGCCTGGAGAGCCCAGTCCCCCAGCAGAGGGCAGGAGAGGCCCGGGACCCTGGATGGGGAGAGGAAGGGAAGGGCTACTCGCAGGGAGGGGACCGGGATGTGTCCTTCTGCAAGGGACCAGAGGTCCAGCATCTGCCCTCTGAGGGACAGGCAAGGAGGCGGGATCTCCGGAAGGGAGATAAAATGAAGCTGTCGCTTTCCAGTGGTTCCCGGCCACACCTTCCAGAGCACCACCTTTGGGAAGGCAGTGAACTTTGCTTGGATTCCGGGCGAAGGAACAGAGACAACCCCATTTCAGTTCTTTCTCTTCCATCCCACACACCTACTTAGAGATCGCCCTGTCGGTTGCACTGATTTTGTCACGGAGTGTAGGATCCTATTTGTTAGCTTTGTGATGGATAAGTCACCCTGGGAAGATGATATGAGCCCCCTATTCTACAGATGAGAAACCTGAGGCTTTTGACTGTGACTTAGTTGAGGACACATAGTTGATGAGACAAAGGGGGTGTGTTGATAAGACCCGGGGGGGGGGGTGTCCTGAACATCTGCCAGATAGTAGTCATTGTTAGGGTATTAAGACAGATGTGAATGCCATTGTCCCTGTCCTCCAGGATGAGTCTATGAAGCCCATACTCTAGAATCATTAATAATTATGAAAGATTTAAAATGCTAACTTCCATATGGAAGATACAAACGAAAGCCACAATGGCTTTCTGAATGGCTGACCAGCAAAGGTGTCACCTTGGAGGATTTGGGCGTGCAGAGGTCTGGAGGAAGAGACTGTCAAGAGAGGGTATTATTTTTTTTTTTCAACGTTTATTTATTTTTGGGACAGAGAGAGACAGAGCATGAACGGGGGAGGGGCAGAGAGAGAGGGAGACACAGAATCGGAAACAGGCTCCAGGCTCTGAGCCATCAGCCCAGAGCCCGACGCGGGGCTCGAACTCACGGACCGTGAGATCGTGACCTGGCTGAAGTCGGACGCTTAACCGACTGCGCCACCCAGGCGCCCCAAGAGAGGGTATTATTTGAGCAAAGACAGGAACGTGGGAAAGCACGGGATGTGTCTGGGAGACATGGGGCCTTTCTGTATGTCTGGAGAGGAAGTTGGGTTGGGGGAAGAGTTGGGGTCAGATAATGGAGAGTTTTGTTTGCTGGGTCAATTTGCAGGTAGTGGGGAGCCATGGATGGTTTCTGAGCTGGGGAGTAGCTGCAATAGAGTAATCTGGCAGTGGGAGTGGGGGAAGATTTGAAGTGGAAAGGCAAAGACTGCTGGAGCCAGCCACAGATGGTTATAGTAGCCCATAGAAGAGGCAGTAGGAGTCTGAAATGGGGCAGTGGTGTAGGATGGAGAGGGCACCCCCGGCCCCATCCACTGCTTCGTCTCCAGCACCACCACACTGGCTGTGATGGGTGTGCTCTGAGGTCCTCAGCATGGATTGGAAACACAGATGGTGGGCAACATGTGTATAGAATTTGGAGCACAAGGCTGGTGTAGCCAGGAGGTCATCTGGTCACTTGTACTAGTCCTTGCTCTTGGCAGATGATAGCCTAAGCCACCCAAGACCATGGTCGCTTGGCGTGTTTATGGCTCCACAATCTCTCTTCCCCGCAGAGGTCTGCATTTAATCATCCTGACAGTTTAGCAATCCTATGCTAGAGCTTCCTCAGCTTTGAGCATGAGAATTTTCCAACGCTGAGCTGTTGGCGGAGGGAAAGTGCTGATTCCCAGATGTGGTTGTGGCTCATCCCTGCAATTGGGCAAACAGAGAAGGCCTGACGGCAGTGTGGGAACAGGGAGCTAGACTTCGTGGCCTTTGCGTTTCTTTCCTGACTCCTAAATTTCCCTCATTGTGCCACATATTCCTTCCTTTCTATGTTCTGTGCTGCCTCCTCCAGGAAGCCACTCACTCCCCACAGCCACCTTGTGCCTCTCTAATGACCTGTGTCCTGAGAGAGTTGCCTGCAGAGAGATTTGTGTCTGCTTTGAGGGCAGGGCCCATGTCTTGTACATGTTCCTTGGTTAAGACCAGCAGAAGGCATGATAGAGAGAAATTTTGTATTAATACTTTGTTATTCTGCTACTATAACTAATGCTAATAATAATCGTTAATTAAAGCTACTACTGCACTGATCATGTGGTGAGCCTCTCAAGACATTACTTTTAATTCTCAAACAAACCTGCAATGTTGGGATCATTATTACCATTTTGAAATGAAGGAAATGACACTGAGACCAAGTCACTTGACCTCTGTCCTACAGCGAGGCTGGGGATTTGCTCCTGGGCTGGCCAGCTCTGAAGTCCCCCTACCCCCTTCGTAGAATTAGATTATCATGATCATGCTTCCAAATATCTCATGGTTGGATAGAATAATCAGAGAAAACCATATTGAATGTGCTGAGCTTGGGCTATTACCCATCTGAAGGTCCATCTAAGGGTTTAGCCCCTGAAGGGAGGTTGCTTGTTGTTCTACATCCTCTTACCGTGCAACTTTCTACAGCTCTCTGCCACCAGGCAGAATGTTAGGGGCTGGAGGTTCTGCCCTTAGACTTTCTAACTCTCAGCTGAGGTGGCTGAGAAAATTCTACTGCTCTGGGGTCTTCCAGCCCGTAGGTGGAGCTGTTGGACCCTGGGAAGTCCCATGTTGTAGACGGAAGGAGGGAGCTAGGCGGTCTGTCCCTGCTCAGCTCTATAAAAGGGGAGGCTTATTTGTAACTGGAAATTGTTGCCTCCTGACTCCCTTTACCCATTCGTCTCCCTCTCACCTCAGCAACCACCATTCCGTTCGCTGTCTACTTTTGTTTTGTTTGTTTTGTTCTAAAGATTCCACCTCTAAGTCAAATCATACAGTACTCATCTTTCTGTGATTGACTTATTTCACTTATCACAATACCATCTAGGTCCATTGTTGTCGCAAATGACAAGATTCCAAGTCATGGGGAAGTAATGTACAGCATGGGGACTATAGTCATATCACTATAACATACTGATAACAGTATCATAGTGTGTATTGAAAGTCACCAAGAGAGTGAATCTTAAACGTTCTTATCACAAGCAAAAAAAATGTGTAACTTCGTATGATGGCAGATAGTAAGGGACCTATTTTGGCGATCGCTCCGCAGTGTATACAAATATGGAATTGTTGTCGGTACACCTGAAACTAATGTAATGTTATATGTCGGTTATACCTCCAAAAAATGTTTATGAAAATAGTGTTAAAAGGGGAGAGGGGAGGCACAGCGCTGTTTGCAAGAATGCGCCCTAGAAACAACCTAAATGGCCACCAAGATAGGCCTGGTTAAATAAATGATGGTACACCCACATAATGGAATGCCATGTAGCCATTAAAAATTATGACATAGATTTATGTTGATTGATATAGAAAGATATCTCACAATATACTTTGTTGAGGGAAAAGCTTGCCTCAGGACGTTTGATATATATAGCATTATCCCCAAGATACAAAATTATGAAAGAGACACAGAGACGGAGAGTAAGCAGGAGGTTCACCAAAACGATTAGCAGTGTAAATCTTTTTGGGTGGCAAGATTTCAAATAATTTTTTCTTTTTTTCCCCCACTTTAACCTTACCTGTAACATCGAAATTTTTGAAAGTAACAATCATGCACTATCTTTGCAGTGGGAAAAATAAGGTCGTTTTCTAGTTGAAAGTTGTGGGAAATGTGTACACCAGCCCAAATTGAAGGCGTCACTGACTGTTGCTGAACACAGCCCTCTTCGGAGCGTAGCCACCTCTGATGTCTCATCCCTGTGTTGGTGACTAGTAACTCCCTCGCGGCAAAGTGGGGAAGATATTTGTCAGCAGTGTTAGGGACACAAAGAGCTCTGAGGAGGCCGTTTCTGGGGCAGTTCCAGGACCCTCTCCCAAGCTCGGAGCTGGCCAGAGGTCCCAGGACTCCGCGGCCCCGCCCCGTCACAGCTAGCCCCTCCCCCTCCGCTCCCCACCCCCACAATCCGCTCCCATGTCTTCCCTTACCCCTGGTGTCTCCAGCAGCTTTCATCTCAGCAAATTCTATTCAGCAGAGAGTCCCTGAACTTTCTAATTGAGATCAGAGATAAATATAGTGGGGAAGGAGGGAGAGGGAGAGGGAGGAGGCCTAGTTTTAATTTGCAGCATTTCCCATTAATAACAACTTCTAATTAAAAAGTCTCCATCTCCCTGCCTAAGTCCAAGAGAAAAGCCTCCTCAGGTCTGTCTGGCTGGAACCTTTGTGCCAACGAGTTTGGAGTACGGATTTCTGTACCAGCTGAGCCCTCTCTGCCAGAAGCCATAATTAAACCAGGGAAAGAAAAGAAAAGAAAAAAGAAAAGAGAAAAGAAAAGGGGAGGGGAGGGGAGGGAAAAAGAAAGAAAAGAAAGAAAGAGAGAGAGAGAGAGAGAAAGAAAGAAAGAAAGAAAGAAAGAAAGAAAGAAAGAAAGAAAGAAAAGGTGTCATCTAAGACCATAGGGATCTTCCCTCACTGCAGTGCTAGAAGGTGGCCACACACCTTCCTTAGACAGCCATGCTGGCTGGGCCATTCCTCTTAGAGAAGGTGGCCAGGCCAGATGAGCAAGGAGGCAGAGGTCGAGGTGGGTGGGGAGATTCCCAAGTTGCAGGAGCTAAGTGTCAGACACAGGAGGACAGAAGCAGTGAGCTCTTAGAGAGAGCTCTCTCTGCCTCCATCCAGGAAGTGTCTACTCATCTTCTCACCTTCTCTTCACTCCAGATTTCCTCTGCAGAGGCTCCATCCTCTTGTGGTTTGTGTGCGTGTGTGTGTGCATGTGTGCGTGTGCCTGTGTATGTTTGTGTAGAGGGAGTGCTCGTGCTGCTGATGGAGGAGTGATAGGTGTTAATAATCTAAGATAGTAGGATGTGCCATTTAGCATTGATCTAAATATAAATACAAGTGTATTTTTTCTCCAGAAACATTTTCATGCCTTTGCAACTAGCTGAACTGAAGTAGACACTCAATGAACAGCTGTGAACAAATGAAGGGCTGAATGAACCAGAAGATCCTCCCTGAACTTCCATTCTCATAGCCTACTGGTTATTCAGCGCCCCCACTTGGCTGTGTAATCGGCATCCCACACTGAGTGTGCCCAAACTTGACTCCCAGTTGTCCCCTCCAGACCTGACCCTGGACAGCCTTCTCCCATCTCCATTAAAGACAGCTCAATCCTTCCCGTCACTCAGAGCAGAAATCTTGGTGGCATCCTCGACTCCCCTCTTCCTCTCACATGCCACATTCTTTATCCATGAGGAATTCTTGCTGGCATCCTTTATCCACGAGGAGTTCTCCAAAACATATCTGGTCACTTCTCCCCACATCCACCCCGGTCCACGCCATCATGATCTGTTTCCTGTGGCATTTCAGTAGGTTCCTGACAGCCCCATTTGCTTCTACTCTTGTCCCCCAAAGTCCACTGTAAACTAGCAGCTGGAGGGAGCCATTGAAAGCATAAGTCACAGGCAGGTGGGTGGCTTAGTGGGTTAAGTGTCCGTCTCTTGGTTTCAGCTCAGGTCCTGATCTCATGGTTCCTGAGTTCGAGCCCCAAGTCAGGCTCTGTGCTGGTGGTGTGGACCCTGCTTGGGATTCTCTCTCTCTGTCCCTTTCCCTCTGCCCCTCCCCTGCTCATGCTCTCTCTCTCTCAAAATAAATAAACTAATAAAAATTTTTTTTAAATAAAAAATAAAGCATGAGTCAGGATGAATGGATAAAGAAGATACAATGGAATATTACTCAGCAAAAAAAAGGATTGAAATCTTGCCATTTGTACTGATGTGGATGGAGCTAGAGTATATTATGCTAAGCAGAATGAGTCAGTCAGAAGAAGACAAATACTGTATGATTTCACTCATATGTAGACTTTAAGAAACAAGATGAACATATGGGAAATGGGGGAGAAGAGAAGAAAGAGAAACAAACCACAAGAGACTCTTAACGATAGAGAGCCAACTGAGGGTTGATGGAGGGAGGTGGGTGGGGGATGGGCTAGATGCATGGAGGGCACTCGTGATGAACACTGGGTGTCATATGTAAGTGATGAGTCACTGAATTCTCCTCCTGAAGCCAATATCGCACTGTATGTTAACTAACTAGAATTTAAATAAAAATTTGAAAAAAAAAATAAAGCATAAGTCAGATGCCATCCCCCCTTTGCTCAGATCCCTTCAGTGGCTTATCATCTGACCTTTCAAACTACAGCCTGAAAACCTTACTGAAGCCTCAAGCCCTAGAGGGTCTGGCCCCTTCTTACCTCTCTCACTGTCCCAGTCCGTTCAGGCTGCGATAACAAAATATCATAGACTGTGTGGCTAATAAACAACAGAAATTTTTTTCTCACAGTTCTGGAGTCTGGGAACTCCAAAATCAAGGGGCTGGCAGGTTCAGTATCTGGCAAGGCCCCACTTCCTGGTTCATAGATGGCCATCTTCTCACTGCATCCTTGTTTGGTGGGAAGGGGTGAAGGACCTCTCTGAGATCTCTTATCAAGACACTAATCCCATTCATGAGGGCTCCCCTCATAACCTGATCATCTTCTGAAGGCAAATACCATCACACTGGGCATTAGGATTTAATATATGAATTTTGGGGGGTGGGCCAGGGAGGAGAGATAAACATTGAATCTGTTGTACTTACTTTACTTCCTACTACTATCCCCTTGGTTTTGCTCTGGCCAACGTGGGCTCCTTGCCACTTCGGGACTGTGATAGCCACATTCCTGCCCCAGGGTCTTTGCGATTGCACTTCCTCTGCTCAGAAGGCACTTCCTCCAGGTACCCACACGGCTCAACCCTTTACCACCTGTGCGTTCCCTTCACACCAAAGCTATTCTGACCACCCTGCTTAGACCTGTAACCCTGCCTCATTCCAGCAAGCTGTTCCTTCCTTGCTTTGTTGTTTTTATAGCACTTGCCAGCTTCTGATATATATTTTTTATATTTATTTTATTTATGCCTTTTCCCCTTTCCCCCACCCCACTGGAAGGTGAGCTCTACAAGGGTAGTGAATTTTCTTTATTTTGTCCACTGCTATTATCCCAGCACCTAGAACAAGGCCTGGCATATGTAGTTGTTCAAACGGGCCATCTCTTGAATAAATAAATGATTGAATACATGAATGAATGCAAGTGAACTAAATTGTTGAGTCAAAGTCAAGGTTTACTTTTCTGGGCACCACAGCCAAATCCCACCCAACAAAGTCCCAGCCCCTGGGAAGGGAAAAGCCATTCTTACAAGAGGAGCTTGGGAGTCAGTGGAGCCTGAGCTTAAGGTCTAACTTTGTCATTTAAGAATGTGTGACCTTGGGTATTTACTTAACTTTTCTGAGCCCCCAATTTCCTCATTTATAAAATGGGGATAATGATAGGGTTCTGTTGTAAGGTAATTGGGTGGAAACGATCAAAGTAATGATATAAAATAAATACTGATCACTGGCCCGGTTTATAGCAAGTGCTCGGTACATGTTAGCTAGTAATGGTGGTGCGATTTTGTTGTCAACAGGGGACACCTTGTAAAGCAGCAGTGACTATTGACCATGAGGAAGCAAATGCAATCTTCCAGAAGGAAGGGCTTACTGTTAAGGAAAAGCAAGGATACTAGCCTTGGTCAGCCCCTGCAGGAGCATAGTTCTGGAGCTGCTTTTTATTTGTGTATTTTTATTTTATTTGTTTATTTATTTTTTTGGATCTGCTTTTTAAAAAAATGAACATAAATTAAAAGCAGCTGTTAAAAGGAGAGTGAGCAGGAGGGTAAGGATGAAAAAACTCACAACCTTCCCAAGGATGATCACCAATGAGAGCTGGTTTGTTCAGCTGGTGCTGAAGAAGTTGTAGTCTACAACAGAGGTCAGCAAATATTTCTATAAAGGGCCATATAGTTAATATCTTAAGTATTGTATGTTGTATTGTCCGGGTCACAGCTACTCAGCTCTGCTGTTGAAGTGTGAAGGCATCTGTAGACAATGTATAAATGAACGGGTGTGCCTGTGTTTCAAATAAAGGTTATTTATAAAAACAGGTGGAGGGCCAGATTTGGCCCTGGCCTATAGATTGCTGATCCCTAGTCTAGGATCCCATCATGAGATAACTGAAGGAATGTCTGAAAGAGGACTGGATTGTTCTGAGGGTCCTCAAGAGGGAGAACTGAGGCTGAAGGATAGAAAGTATAGATCTATAGGTTTTGTTCCCTTTAAGGAAGATGTTTAACTAACCAGAGCTTCTAGCTGAGCCCAGGCCAAACGGGCTGCATTGGGCAGAAGACTGTGAATCCTCATCTGTGGACTTATTCATACAACAACTTGGCAGAAATGTTGGCGAGTATACTCAAACATTGGTTAAGTGGTTGATTTAATCCTTTGGGACTTGCAAAATCCCTGATTATTGGGATATTCTATAGTATATGCATATTGACAGGGAAACAAAGTCGCAGATTTGGTGCCTCTCCAATGAGTGGGTCCTTGAAATGTGCAGACTGAAGACAGGTTTATTTTCTGTGTACATTATCGTGGGTGAAAGTCAATGAGAATGCATTGTCAACTTCATTTAATATGTAATCAATCTCACTACTGGTTTGGGTCTCTCATGAAGACCCAAACACTGACCATAAACTATAGTTACTCCTACTAAAAAAATAGCATGAAGAATGTATTAGAATTCATTTTCCATTTAGATGCAAGAATGGCAACCACCTAGCACCTCTACTCCTCCCACCTGTATGCATGTAAAAATGTTGCTAATTGATCTTGACTCTCCCCAAAACTTGGCCTCAAATTGTTAGGGTTCTAGAATTTTTATAATAGGAGAGATTTAGGGCCAGCTGCCTCGTTGAAGTATAAGTGAGTTGTGGGATCAAAACTGAATTATGCTAAAGAGTGGAGGAGGAAATGACTAAGAACTCCAAAAAGCCCCTTCTAAAGGATTTTCCTTCATCCTCCACTGCCCCAGAATCCTTCCCAACACATTACTCCCAGCAGCTACCATCAGTTTATTGGAGGTGGTTATTTGTCATCTTTGGTTTAGAAATTTTAAGGGCAACAGTTGACCTTTTCTATAGCCTCCTAGAAGTTGGCCAGTACGCAGTGAGTTGGTAACCTGGGATTTTCTGTTGAGCATCCTGTACAGAAAAAATCAGGATGGAATCTCTCAGCATCTTTGACATCATGATATTTTAATGAGATAGATATTGAAGGTAACTCAGAATTTTTGGGTGTAGGCATATCATGGGGTCAGTACCCTAAATTAGGGGCTGGCAAATGTGATGTGATGAATTGGTGACACCTATTCAACCTGACCTTTGTCTGTGTGCTAGGATGACCTGTGTTCATGCCCAACTGAATTGTAGGGCTGAAGACAAGATCTTTGGGAGGATAGGATTCTGGTGATAGGCATAGGGAGTGGTGTTCTTAGCCATGTGTCCACACTTAAAGCTGAATATGGGGTGGAGGCAGGAGAGCAAGGATGGGAGTGGAGGTAGTGCATGTCTAGGGAAATGGGAAATGTGAGGATTCCGGGGGTAGAGATGGAAATAGCCAGGGTCTTGTCATAGAAGGTGATAACCAATATGAAACCCAAAGGTCAAGATAACAATGTGAAAGGCAGAATAGGCAGCAAGACTAGCCATTGGAAGGGTTGGTTGCATGTTGGAAGTAGGGATGGATGGATGGATGGATGGATGGATGGATGGATGGATGAGGCAGAAATGGTAAAGGTGCTTGTGTTTATATCTCACGCAGAATAAAATATGAAGACATTTTCATAGCCTAGGGTTTCTCAGTCTTGGCATTACTGTGGCATGTGGGACCAAATAATTCTTTGTTGAGATGTGCTGTCTTGTGCACTGTAGGATGTTCAGCAGCATCTCTGGTCTCTACCCACTAGATACTGGTGGTACTTCCCCCTTCCCACCCTCCTGGGTGTGAAACCACAGATGCCTCCAGACATTGCTGAATGTCCCTTGGGAGCAAATTGCCCCCAGTTGAGAAGCACTGCCTTCTCAGGCTGTGCCAGGCTGTGGTTCACAGTGCATGTTATGGTGTGTAGAGGAGACCTGCTAGTCCGGACTGGAATGTTGGGGGGGTCTAAAGAAATGGAAGAGGCTTGTGGGGCTGGAAATTTGCTAACTTAAAAGCTTAGGACAGGTTCCTTCAGGCCAGCTGACACCTTCCTGGTTTTCATCTTCCTGATGGAAAGGTCAGAGGTTCCATCTCCTGTTTTCCCACCATACATCACACATATTTCCCAGTAAAACTGCTAATTTCTTGTATTCTCAATATTCACATGCTTTTACCCCACAGAATTTTAAATCCCTCTAGGACAAGAGTACATTGTTTTATCTTTGTGTTTCCAGAACCTAGCACAGGTCTTGACATAAATTTTTTTTTTTTTTAGTGTTTATTTATTTTTGAGACAGAGAGAGACAAAGCATGAATGGGGGAGGGCCAGAGAGAGGGAGACACAGAATCTGAAACAGGCTCCAGGCTCTGAGCGGTCAGCACAGAGCCTGACGCGGGGCTTGAACTCACGGACCACGAGATTGTGACCTGGGCTGAAGTCGGCCGCTTAACCGACTGAGCCACCCAGGCGCCCCCAGGTCTTGACATATAGGTATTGCTTGTTAAATGTTCTTCAAGCCCATGAATGAAGGAACGAAGTAGTGATTTGGGGATTGCTCCCTGGACCTCCCAGTACCACAAATGCACAAGAGGCAGGGATCCTGAATCATCAACAGGGCAGATATCAGAAATGGAAAATGATGAGTCCTCTTCTGGAAAAGCATAAGTCAGCTGGGAGTGAGATTCCTGAGTCACTGGGGAGAAATGAACTCAGGACAGGGACATTGGGGCTGAGCTGGGTTTGGGACCAGGCCAGGGAGGCGCAGTGGGCAGGTCTTACCCGAAGTCCCACCCCCTCTGCCCCGCCCCCCAGCAGCTACTCTGAAGCTGACGGCTGATGCTGCTGGGCTGCCTGAGCAGCCGCCTCCCCCCAACCCCTGTCCCCCTACCCCCCCAGCCATGTTCCTGCTACTCTCCTAGCCCAGCAGCTGGGAGCACATCCACCAGTTAATGGACCTCTTGAAGAGGGGCTGAGCCAGGAGCCATCAACACAGCTCCCGACCCAACGGTCCTACTGAACCAGTGATTTCAATTAAAGGACCATTATCATGAAACCCTATCCAGCCCCAGCTCCCATCGGCCAGCGGGAGGCCTTCCTGCTCCCCATCCCAGGCCCTGCTCTGTGGTTACAGAGCGGCCCTCTCACTGGGGTCCACCGCCTTCGCTAAAACACAGCAGCTGCTGCTAATAAACAAACATATTGATCATACAGATATGGGATGTCAGGGACTTAATTCATGAATGAAGTGAGCTTTAAGAGTGCCCAGTGGGAGCTGGCTCCATTTAAAGGGCCAGCAGCTGCCTGAGTACTTTTGAGGTGGGCTCTGAGACAGGCCAGGGAGGGAGCCTCTCTCTGACCTGTGTCCTGGGGTGCCCTGTGGGTATGAAATAGAATCTTCTACCCCATGGACACCACCTTACTTGATCCTGCACCCTTCTCCTCTGGGACCTTCTTCGCAACTTACAGCTTAGTCAGATGAGGCCGAGTGCTCTCTTGTCTGACCGAACACAGCTGGAGACAGTGTGGTGGAGGAGGAGGAGGAGGAGAGGACTTGCCCAGGCCCCCCTGGCTTGGGCTCCTGGGCTCCCTACCCACTAAAGTGGCCTCAGTCCTGGCCACTGGTCTTCACCAGGACCTGCCATCTCACTGGAACAAATGGCATAGGAGAGCTCTGGAGCCCTAATAAAGGGTCTACACTGGGATGCCAGAGGTCTAGACATTCCTTAATGCAATCATTTCCAAGCCAGACGGACCACCCCCTCCTCAGTTTTAGCATGCAGGCAATAGCAAAGGCTTAGATGTCTGGGCTTTGAACCCCAGCTCTGCCACTCACAAGCTGTGTGACCTTAGGCAAGTTTCTTAACCTCTCTGTGCCTTATCTGTACACAGGGAAAATTGCTGCTGTGGAGATTACAATGAACCAATATGTGCTGTGCCTGCAAGAGTGCCTGGCACAGAGACGAGTGTTTAGTAGCAGTCTTGCCCCTGGCCTCGGCCTGCTGTGAGGGGCGAAGGCCTCCCCTGCGTTCCTCAGCCTTCCTGCAGGCACCACTCAGGGCAGGGAGCTTGTTACTTCTTGGAAGCAGAGCATGCTGTGAAGCACGTTTCTTCCCTCCCAGTGCCCAGGTGGGCAGTGGCAGCCCCTACCCTGTCCCAGATGCCAGCCGGAAGCTCAGGGTGGTTCCTGCATCTGAGCCTTCCCAGGCCTGAGCTTCTGACCGTTTCCACCCCTGGACTCCTGTTGGGGAAGGGCTGGCCCTTCGACCCCTTCCTCTCCTCAGTTTTGTCTAGAGCTACACTGACCCAATATGGTAGCTACCACTTAGCCACATGTCACTACTTACATTTAAAGAATTAAAATGAAGTCAAACATTGAAAAAGTCAGGTCCTCAGTCACACTAGCTATTTGTGGCCATCGTATTGGACAGTGCAGATTGTAGAACATTTCCATCTCTGCACAGCGTCCTGTCAGTGTTGTTCTGGACGTTGTATGATGGGAAGGGAGTTGCCTCCACTCCGTTCTTTAAGCCCTAGCTACTCAAAGGGAGGTCCACGGATCCCAGCGTCAGCTGACCCGAAAACTTACTAGAAATTCGGGCTCCCAGGCTGCAGCCCAGACTGACTGAGCCAGAGTTTGCATTTTAAACAAGATTCCAGGTGGTTCCTGTGCAGATTACAGTTTGAGAATTACTGCTGTAAGCCTCAGTTTCTTGTCATGGAAAATGGGAATACCTTGTGGAATCAAATGAGGTGCACCATATAACGTTCATTTTTTTTTAATGTTTATTTATTTTTGAGAGAGAGAGTGTGGGCAGGGGAGGGGCAGAGAGACAGGGAGACAGAAGATCCCAAGTGAGCTCTGCACAGACAGCACAGAGCCCCATGTGGAGCTCGAACTCACGAAACCGTGAGATCGTGGCCTGAGCTGAAGTCGGACGCTTAACCGACTGTGCCACCCATGCGCCCCTAACATTCTTGCCAAACAGAAAATGCCCAATAGAGGCTAGACCCCTAACCAATGTCATCTGCCCCAATGGAAGGACCAGCCAGTCTGCCTGTCATTGAGCCCTAGGACTCAATGAGGCTTTGTGGAGATTGGGGGGGACCACCTCTTGTGCTGAAGAGGCCGTGCCTTTGGTTAGGAAGGGAACCTGCATCTGCCCTAGTGTGCGTGTTTGCTTCCCAGAACCCCAATTGGCCCCCTTATGGCCAATGGCTCAAGAGACGCTGATCAGATGCAATCAAACTTGGCACTGAGCGAGGGGCTGGGGACCCAGGTTAAAGAGAATGTTGTCTTTGGCTCACGGTGAAGTGATGGATAAACAAGCAAACATTATTTTAATGCTGTGTGGTAAGGCACAGGGGAGAGCGGTGTCCAGGTGGCTGTATGAGGCCGGTGGCGCTTTGCCAGGGCCCAGGGAGAGTGCCAGGGAAAGCTTCCGGAAGCCAGTGGCTCTCAAGTCCAGACGAGGTGGTCACAGAGCAGGGTTGGCAGGGGACACGTGGTGGGCACGGCAGGCGGAGGGAGCCGCAGAGCAAAGAGACGAAGCTCTGAAGCAAGCGGGGCGTGTGGGGGGGTACAAACCACGGTTCTGCCCGAGGATGAAGGGTAAGGGTGGGTGGAGTGGAGGGGGAGCCTGCTTGAGGCTGGAGATGGGCCGGTGTTCACACAGGGGGTCCCATCCACCATGCCGAATGCATCCTGTAGTGAGAAAGTTACTAAAGGGTTTTGGGCAGAGGAGCAATGACAACACACTTGTGAGTTGGAAAGGTCACAGAAGCCACGCTGTGGAGAAGGAGCTGGAGGCAGGAAGTCATTAGCAGCTGGTGCACAAGTTCCGGGAAGGGAGGTGCAGGCCTGGGCCCTCAAGGCCGGGCTGGGATCAGTGCGAAGAGGAAGAAGAGCTTTGAGGACGGGCTTTCAAGCATTAACCCATCAGCCATGCGTCTCATCAGTTTTGAATTTTTGATTGTTTTTTTGAAGGCCTGAGCCGAAGTTTACTTGTGTTCAGGAGTCTTTTTTTTACGAGGGGTGTAAGCCCCCAGATCTAACACACGGTGAAAGCTGTTTTCAGAGGGAAATTTATAGCCTCAAACGCATTCGTTAGCAGTAAAGAGCCCCCCGCCCCGCTCTCCCAACAAAGGAGCGGTGTTAGGTAGTCATCTTAAGAAGTCAGAGGAGGAACATTGAACAAACACAAACAACAAAAAAGGGGAAATGATAGTAAGGATGAAAGCAGAGAAGAGGTTAATGAAATAAAAACAAAAGTATATTAGAAAGAGTAAATAAAGTCAAAAGCTTATTCCTTGAAAGGACGGGTAGAATAGGTGACTGTGGTTTGAGGGCCTGATGAGGGGAGGGAGAGAGGTTAGTGGGAGAGGAAATCGAGGTGGCATAAATTAGCTGCCACAGCAGGGTGGTGGGGAGGAAATTGGAAATGCAGGTGCTTGAGATGCAGAAGCCTCCAGAACTCTCCCCACGCCAAGGGTGGTGACAGCAAACCCGATCCGCACTCAGCCCTTCATTCCCAAGAGCCTGTGGATACAACAATATTTGGTGAATATCATCCTCCTTGCCGTCATAAAAATTAACAGTGACTCAACGTTTCTCTAGCTGTCTTCTCTGCACCAGACACTGTGCTGCCTACTTTGCCTGGATTTTTTTTTTTTTTTAATCCTTCCAGCATCTGAACCAAGTGGATCCAGGACTCACACCATACCCATTTTACAGATGAGAATATCAAACTCATCATGACTGAGTCATTTGTCCCAGGGTCCGGCGTCTCTCAAGCGACAGGCAGCGTGGTGCTTGGTGCCCCCACACTTTGCCCTTGCGTGACACCGTCCCCCCCTAACCCCAGGTATTAGGCGCTTTGGTGCCCAGCCAGGGATGCTCTGGGCCTCGGGTTCTGGATGTGGCATTGCCACTTAGATGCTCAGCTTTGGAGAGTTGCTGAGACTTTGTGGGGCTGAGTTTACTCTTCTTTAAAATAAGAGAGTTGGACTGGGCCCCTGTGATTTTAACCTTCTTTTATGTCTTTCCTTATGCTCTGTATTCAGACCTCATCACTCACTGAGACAAGTCTCGGCGTTCAGTATCAATTAGTGGGATATGTATGTTCCAGCGCCGTGCATCTTACCTTCCATAATGGATGCCCTGGCAACCCTCTAAATAAATAGACCAGAACACAAATTGCCGAGGTAGGGAGTGCATACCGGTAGCAGATGGCAGGACTGTCCTTAGATCTGATAGCCCAGGCTCCTGTCCCAACCCTTACCCCACTCTGGTCCTCTTCTGGCTGTGCCCCTCCCAAGGCGCTAAGGGGGATACACCTGCGGGAACCCTCCACTCTCTCCTTGACCTCACTGCCTGGATGCTCAGCGCCGACTTCTAGGGCCGGTGTAGGCATCCGTTCCTGGGCCACTTCCCCAGGATGGGCTCCCTGGTATGTTTACCTCCAACTCCAGGGGTGTCCCAGGGTCGGGGGCACATGATGGGGCTATGGACAGAGCCTGGCTGTGCAGGACTTGGAGTCCACAGGCAGGAGGGCCCTGGGCCCCTTGTGAGAATGAGTGGGTGTGGGAAGAGAAGGGGGAGCTGGGGCAGGGGTTCCCATCTGAAGTCTTGCCCTGTTATATGGCATTCTGGAACTTATTAGTAAAGGAAAATTTCATTGCCTGGGAAGAGTTAAGCCCCCACAAAAGACATGTACACTTGTGAATGATGGGCAAAATGAGAGGTCGCAGGACAAGGCAAGCTTGGCTAGCAGGGTCTGGGTAAATTAACACACTTACAGGAGAATCCGTCAGGAGGGGGTTGGGCTGCCTAAAAGAGGGAAAACCAGAGTTTAGGAGGCAAAGGTAGAGAACCCAAACCTGAAGAAGTCTATCCTGCTTTCTGATCTCACAACCAGCTCACTCTCCTTCCTGACTTGAAACCGACCAGAACAGTTCTCTGATGAGAATCCGCCCCCCGCCCCCCGCCCCCCACCCCCCGAGAGATGTGCGAGGATTCATTCATTCCCCATACATTGATCAGCAAATATTTACGGAGCCTCTCCCGTGTGTGAAGCAGTGCCAGGAACAGTGGTGGGCAGGACCAGACCTGGCCTCGTGATGGAGGCAAGTGTTGATGGAAGAACCCAGCACATGTAGATCATGCAGGTGTTTGCGAGACGCCCAAGGATAGACAGGGTGCCCAAAGGCCAGGGGGCCACGGGGTAGTAGCACAGCACAGGACCTGGCCTAGCTGGGAGTCCCAGGGCTTTCCTGAGGAAGTGGCATTCGCCGGTGGGGGAGGCAGAGGCCAGTCTGGCTAGAGGTGAGGTATGGAGGTGTGGGAAGAAGCTGGAAGGTGAGCAGGGGCCAAGGGAGAAGAGGAGCCCCAGGGGAACCTTCCAGATTCCAGCTCACTTCCCCAGGAGCCGGTGGGGTCATTTCTCAAGTGAGAAGGACACATTGAGAGGGACAAAGTTCAGGGGTGAGGTTTTGGGAGATATCATGAGGCTTGGTTTGCACCTATTGATTCTGGAGTACTTAAAAAATTTATTTTGCAATAATACCAAACTTGAAGAGTTGTACAAACAGTGCAAAGAACTCCTGTGTCCCCTTCTCCCAGACTCCCCAGTAGTTAGCCTTGACCACATTTGTTCCATCACCCTGAAATCCACCCTCACAAAGACACATTCCTACCACACCTGACCTCAAATCAGGACATAAAACCAAGAGTCTCATTCACATTATACCGACCACCTCATCTAGGTCTTTCCCCAGTTCTGGCCCAGAGGCCCATCCAGGAACACATGTCACATACGGCCACTACCCTGTTTCACTCTCCTCCAGTCTGTAACATTCTCTCAGTATTTCCCTGATGTTCAGGTGCAGTTTGAAGGTCACGGGCCTGTCCTTCCATAGGGTGATCCTCAGACTGCATTAGCGCGAGGCTTCCTCTCGATAAGACTTGTTTGTTTTTTTTTTTAAATATCAGATTTATCAAGGCTTAATTTACATACAGTAACATTCATCCTTTTAAATGCATGGTTCTGTGAGTTTTGACAACTGCATCGCACTGTGTAGTCACCACCATAGAGAAGTAGAACATTTCCATCAGGGGCTGGCTTCGTGGGCATGTGACCTATGTAGTGGCATAAGGCCCTGGCTTTGGAAGGGCCCTGTGCTTCGTTAAATGCTTTCCTGTCACCTTCTTGAATTTCTTAATACTTTCTGAACAAGCATCCTGCATTGTCATTTTGTACTGGGCCCTGCAAATTATGTAGCTGGTCCTGTTTCCCACTAATCCAAAAAGGTCCCCCCCATACCCCTTGGCAGCAACATTGATCTGTTTTCTGTCCCCATAGCTTGCCTTTTCCTGATGTCATTTCAACAGAATCATACAGAATGCAGCCTTTTGAATCTGGCTTCTTTCACTTAGCATGATGCTTTTTTTTTTTAATTTTTAATGATTATTTATTTTTGAGAGACACAGTATGAGCAGGCAAGGGGCAGAGAGAGAGGGAGACACAGAATCTGAAGCAGGCTCTAGTCTCTGAGCTGTCAGTACAGAGCCCGATGTGGGGCTTGAACTCACGAACTGGGAGATCATGACCTGAGCCAAAGTTGGACGCTCAACCCACTGAGCCACCCAGGCGCCCTAGCGTGATGAATTTCAAATGCATCCCTGTTGTTGTATGTAACAATCGTTTGTTCCTTTTTATAGCTAAGTATTATTCTGTGATATGGATGTCTCGCTGTTTGCTTATACAGTTCAGTGGAAGGATATTTGAGTTGTTTCCGATATTTGGGCAGTTATGATTAAGTCACTGTAAGTGTTCACATACAGATTTATGTGTAAGCATATGTTTTTATTTCTGTTGAATAAATAGTGATTATAAATAGAGGGGGACTGCTAGGTCGAATGATAGGTATATGTTTAACTTTGTAAGAAACTGCAAAACTGTTTTCCAGAGTGGCTGCACCTTTTTCGCATTCCTGCTAGCAATTCACAAGAGTGCCAGCTGCTGCACATCATTGCCAGCACTGGGTGTTGGCATTATGTTTTTATTTTAGCCATTTCATAGGTATGTAGTGGTTTAGTGTTGCATTTCCCTAATGACTAATGATGTTGAGCATCTTTTCATATGCTGATATGCACCACCTGTATATCTTCTTAAAGTGTCCATATCTTTTGCCTATTAAAATTTTTTTTAAGCTGAGCCTTACACCCAATGTGGGGCTCGAACTCATGACCCTGAGATCAAGAGTCGCATGGTCTGCCGACTGAGCCAGCCAGGTGCTCCAGGCTTGTTTTTTTACTGTTGACTTTTGAGGGTTTTAAAATATATATTCTGGATAAAAGTCCTTTATCAGATATGTGTCTTATAAATATTTTGTCCTAAAGTACTTTTCAGACACTAAAGTGAGGAATGTCTTAGGCTGGTGACATAAATTGTGGCTTAATTGTTGTGTAAATTGAAATTGAAAACATGGACATGGGTACAGTTGTTGAAGGAGGAAGAATAGCATTGAAAAAGGACAGAGCTGAAGATGGAGACTTTAGGATTTATCAAACTTACTCGCCAGGTAGGATGGGATGATCTAGAATAGGAGATTAAAAACGAGCTGCCCAAACTGCACGAGAAACCCAAGAAAGCGTGAGGTGAGAGAAGACAGGAGAAAGGAGTGTTTCAAGAAGAAGGGCACAGTCAGGAGTGTCAGACACATTTGGCAGATCAAGTGAGGTGAAGACTGAAAAATATCCTTACCAGAGTTAGCAACATGGCGGTCACCGATGACCTTAGCAGGAGCTATTTACGTGGAGTGACAGAGCAGGGCTGGTATTTACACCATAACTAACAGAGTCGTGCTGGTTATTAGAATATTGAAATATGTATGTATTGTTTGGTAAATAGCTACCACCTGAGCCCCTTAAATGATCCTCCACCATCCCAGCCCATTGGCCCTTTCCCTGCCCCCTCCCAGCCCACCTAATATCTCCGCACAATCCATTAACAAAGTCAGCCTCCAGCAGGGGGTCTCAAGGACCCTGCCTGAACCCTAGGTTTAGTTGGTAGGTTTCCAGGCCATATTGGAAACTAAATGTCTTGAATGTCACTGCTGTGGATCAAGAAGTGAATAAACAGCAATAATAACAATGCACACTTCTTTATAGAACTTCATTTCTGAAAAGAGAGGCAGAAATGGGAAGATATGAGTCCCAGAGTATGTATGTGTGTGTGGTGGGGGGTAGATTATTTCTGTTGTTCTTTTTCAGAGGAGAGAGGCTTGAGCATTATTTAATGCCAATGGGAAGGACCTTATCCAGGAGCGATCACACTTGTCAGCCAGATTCAGGCGCTCTAGTCTGTATTACCATTACGTTGACACATTTTTCAATGTGAATTAACAGAGCCCAGTTTGAATAGCCATTTGAAGAACTCAGCTGATGTTAGTTGTTGCCAAATGACAGACTGATTATTAGTGTGTTAACACATCAAGTTTCTGAGCCCCTCGATTTATGCTTTGGTGAATTGGCTGGGGCAGAAGTTACCTTGGGAGACCCATTGGCCCCTAGTTAAGCCTTCCTGGCATCATCCCAACCTCCCTGCTAGAGATTTGTTGAATCTTCTTAACTGTCTCCTCCTTCCCCCAACCGATCTAGGCAAGGCAGGACCATGGCCCAATTTCTAGAGCAAGCTCCAGCTGCTCCCTGTGGACTCTGGAGGTGGTGTGTGTATGTAGGTGTCTGAGTATTGATAAGATATGAACTCTGCCCCCAAGGAGCCCACCTTCTAGAGGGAGAGACAAGACAGTGCTAAACCAGCTTGAGCTAATGCAAGGGAGACAGCAATGCGTGCCGTCATAAGCATCAACAGTATATTCTGGGAGCCCAGAGCAGGGGTCAACAGGCTGTGCTGGGGGGGGGTTGGGTAACAACTGCCTGCAACATGATGGGGTGTCCTCCTCCCCAGCCCCGCCTCTCATCCCCGGGGACTCCATGCACCCTCATTCACATCCATTCCGGGTCCGAGCAAGTTGTATCCTGGGATGGCATCTCTGGACATCCATGTGCACAGGTGTGCTGGGTCAGGATTGGGTCAGACATGTGCCCCCTCTGGGACTTAAGACCTAATCCATTCCCTTCCCTTAGACTCTCTTCAGACCCTCTAAACACAAAATTCCCTTTTTGCCCACCTGCTCACAGGTGATTTCTCTCTGCTACACCCATGTCAGTGACTTGAGGGTTAGTGGCTCTTCCAGAGGTGATTTTCCAAGTCCTCCCAGGGCGCCTGTGCACCGCCTTGTACACTTGAAAGAGAGACAAGCACAAGCCGAATTCCCAGGAGGCATTTCAATGCAGAAGATGTTTGCTTCACCCCAGGGAGGAGGCCAAGTTTCCTTGTTTGACCAGATGTTCCGTAGAATTCCATATAGCTCTCTGCTTAGCTGACTGACACATTTCTGAGGTTTTCTCCCCTCTCTGGATGGAACTACCCTCCTTCCCCCCCGGCTAGCAAAGGAAGCAGTTGTATCAGACAGTGCAGAGGGCCTCTCCCAGCTCTGCTGGCTTTGTCCTTTGTGGGTTTGTATCCACCAAGGGCACCCCGGCAGCGCCGTGCACAGGACCCACCTGGAACAGCCACCGACACGGGACACCATCAAGAGAGGCCACCTCGGTCTTGTGGCATTTCAGTCTCAAGGTTACAGAGGAAGGTTAATGGGAAATCATGCCTCCTCATCATTTTTAACCTTTCTGAATAATGCCTCTGTGCATAAGCCAGAGGTTTTTATTCTAAAATCAATTCTGCTTATTGTGCTCTTTGGAAAAATAAACGAGAAGCCGGGAGGAAGAAAAGTGGGATCCAGGGTTTACCAACACAAAGAGGTTGGAGTGGGGTATGGGAACACGGTGCTGCCTGGCCTAGGCTGCTATTGTCCCGCACGATGGGGTTAGCAGCCCAAACCCCCAGTGGTTGCCATGGAAGAAGAGAGCTCCTCACGCTACAAAAATGTACCAGACAGATGTGGGCAAAGCAGCTGTCTCTTATTACCCGCAGGCGCCCCGAGAGCCTCTATCCCCATCTCAGGGAAAATGGGGCCCTCAACCCATGGAAGGGCTTTTACGTCACAAAGATCAATGCCAGATCCAGCTTTAGCCACTTACTAGCTGTGTAGCCTTGGGAGGGTCACTCAGTGTCTTCTCTGTAGAATAGAGGGAGCGACACCCACTGCATGGCATTCATAAGGTCACAGGAGCCACAGAAACACAGACCCAGGGTGGCTCATGGCTTGTGTAGGACCCCATGGCTGTGAAAACTCCAGGTAGGCTGCCTCCTAGGGTGGCAGATGGAAATGTGGATGGCCAGTGTGGAGAGCTGGTAACCCAAGACAACCAAGCCAAGGTCAGGGGATACAAGAGGGGCTGTAATATCAGCTCAGACCCCAGTTGGTTGGGCAGCTGCTTTGGGTGACTGTAGCACTCTGGTGACAGCACTTGGCCACCCTGTCATGCATGGCTCCAAGGCATCCGTGCTGGGTTGTCTGGTGAGCCACACAACACGCACCCACGCTCACCTGTATGCACGCGTGCACACACACCATCCCATTTGCTCACAGCCCTGGCTCAACGCTCAGAACCTCACTACTTTCCCAAACCTATTTTCACCTCTTAAAGGAGAAAGGATGGGAACTCTTTCTGTTGGTTGCAGGAGGAAGCCATGAAGAAGGCAGACTCTGTATTGGGGCTTGCTCGTTTTCACTAGTGATGTGCCACATTACATAAGATGGTACCCACGTACTGTATGGCACACAGCAGGCCCTCCAAGAGGCCTGTTAGTGTTCCCTTTTTTTTTTTCTCTCCTGTAGGCATGATATGAGTAGGGGAGGTTATTTGACACCTGAGCCTCAGTGATAACAGAGAGATCTTCTGGAGAGACCACACCCTCAGTTTCATTCAGTGACCCTCATTTATCTGTCTTCTGCTCTTCTCTAGGGCTCTCTTATTTGTGACATGTGTCTTATGGGATCGAAGATGGAAGGGTGAGGGAGGGAGAGAGATGGAAAAAACAGAACTGTTTCTTCTTGCTCATCGATGATTATTCAGGAGGTTTGGTCCACTGGGCTCAGGGCCATCTGCATCTCACGTCCAGCAAGAGAGGCAGGAGGGAGAGCAGACTTGGGGGGGGGAGGGGAAGGCATGCCTGGGAGGTGGGGGAGGGCCTCTGGGGGGATCTTAGAGACCTGGGGCAGTGCTGAAGGTTCTGCAATGACTTCCAGCTGTTTTGGGGACCAAGCTCTTCTTCTGAGACTCTATGTGCCAACACGTGCACCTTCTCAGTGTGCCATGACTGTATCCTAGGTAGATGGCGTGTCCTGGGGTTGTGCAGCATGGGAGCCCTGACATGCACCACCACTCACGCTCCAGCTGCAGCAGGCATCTCTCTGTGGGTCTGCCCTTCCTGCCGCCATATGGTTGAGCTTTATGCCTGGAATGGCCTTTCATATCTCCTATCAAAACTTGCCTTCTAATATTTATGTCATCCTGGAACTCCAAACTCATTCAAGAAGCGATTTTATATATCTAAAAGGTATTTATGGCCCAACTTTACCCAGATAAATGACCGTCTTGGTGGTTGGGGCAGACGCTGCTGGTTGCCTAGCCAACAGACCTCTCTGCACTCCGAATCCTTTCTTGATGGTAGAGCTAGCTTTCTACTATAAATGTTAATGTCACATACTCACTTTGCCAATCAGATCTAAGAGGAAATGTGCAAGGAGGTTTCTGAGAAACATTTTCCTCCTTGATAAAAAGAAACACATGGGGGGCGCTTGGGTGGCTCATTTGGTTAGGCACCCGACTCTTGATTTTGGCTCAGGTCATGATCTTGTGGTTCGTGGTTCGAGCTCCATGTTGGACTCTGTGCTGACAGTGCAGAGCCTGCTTGGGATTCTTTTCCTCTCTTTCTGCCCTCCCCAACTCATGTTCTCTCTCTCTCTCTCTCTCTCTCTCTCTCTCTCTCTCTTTTTAAAAATAAATAAATAAACTTAAAAAAAAAAGAGAGACACACGAAAGGAAGATGTGCCCTCTTTTTATTATGAATACGGTCATGTGAGGATTTGATGCCTGGAACCACAGCAGTCACCTTGGGACCATGAGGAGATGAGCCGAAAGAAAATTGATAGTGATGGAAGAGGAGAAGGCAAGAAAGAACCTTGTTCTTTGATGACACTGTGGGATCACTAAATAGACCTTTGAACTTCCAAGCTTCCATAACTTGTTAGGTTAGGTAAATACATGCCCTTCTTGATTAACCTTTGTTGGGTTTTCTGTTACATGCAGCCCACAGCATCGTAACTAATTGTATATATATATTCACCCTGCCACCTACTGTCCTGTGCACGTAGAGCAGCTGTGTGGTCTGGGGAAAGAAGCACTGGGTTAGGAGTCTAGCTCTTTTGTTACCTTCTCGAGGTGAGTCAGGGATTGGTGGGAAAAGTTCCGAGGGTCAGGGTGGACCCTGGTTCCTGATAAGAACTGGAATGGGTTCAGAAGCGAGACAGCAGGGCACAAGGTCATTCTCAGTGCACGAGGCAGAGAGGGTACAGCCTCACCCTCTTGACATTGTCCAGAGAGCTACCGTGACCGCATGCCCACCTAGAAGGTGGCTTTCCACTCGCAGACCACCTCTAAAAGTCCTTCTCATGTGAGTGAAGCAGAGATTGGAAGAAGCCGTGTGGCTGGCTCTTCTTGGCACAGGGAGTGGCCAGGTTGAGCCTGCAGTTGGCAGGATTCAGAACCCACACAGGACATGGCGGAAGTCTGAAAAGGCTTAGCTGGGGTGTGGGCTGAGGCCATTGGCTAAAATTCTGGTCTTTGCTTTTTGAATTTTTAATGCCGTCCCTGCCTTCCATCAAGCTGGCTATGAAAAAGTTGTCTATGTCATACTTTGCGCCAACTCAAATTACCCTTTGAGGAAACATCCTTGTCTAGACCAAGAGCCTTCACTGCAAGGACAGGACCCTTAATATCCCATCTGCCAAATGGAGAATATCTTTTGGAATCACAGAACGTTAGAACTGAGGATGTTGAGGCCCATATAGAGATAGACCATTTTGTACTGTTAGCAGCTAGTTAGTGGAAAAGTCAACATTCTGGATGCCTGGTTGCATGCACCCTGTATGACACTAAATATGTGAATCTATTTAATGGGCGCCCCAAACACCTGAAATAAAGACATCGGGAAGTGTGTTCATCAAAGTTAGGGCTGAGGGCAGACTTATCTCAGTGTCCTATTCTCTCAGACTCTATAACCTTCCAACACTTGGGCTCACGTCCCTGGGAGACAGACAATCTCCTAGTTTGAGAGTTCTCAGACATATGCATAAGAAGTCCTCAGGTTTTGATGGGTGCGTCCGTTTTAGGGTTAATTTTTACAAGGTGACTGTGGGTCTGATTTGGTATCACGTGGGTGAAGAATTTACATCTGATATTTTCGGAAAATCAGACCTCTCTCATTGGTGTCCCATCAAGAGTAGTGCCAGTTTTCCCCTTGATTCTGGTGATGACGTTTATTTGCAGGAGCTAATACGTAGGCAGCTGATGCGATCTTTTCCCCTGTTGAAGTGGTTTACAGACTAAAATAATGCAAGAACTGCTGTCACTCTTTGTGCTTTATAGGTCACTCAAATGAAAATTTAAGGACCAATGAAGCAATCCATATTTGTCAGGGAAGGAGCAGTGTTAGGAAGTCCTCAGGGGGATAGGTTGAACACTGAGCGACTAGAATAACTTACACCAGTGTGCTTTGAATACGGATGACCCACGTCTTCCTGTGTGGCATGTCTGTACATCTCCACACAGTCATGTATCTTTACAAATAATGTTAATTTATTTTTTGAGAGAGAGAGAGAGGGAGAGAGAGAGAGAGAGAGAGAGAGAGAGAGAGAGTCCCAAACAGTCTCCACACTGTCAGCACAGAGCCCAACACAGGGCTCAACCTCACGAACAATGAGATCATGACCTGAGCTGAAATCAAGAGTTGGGCTCTTAACCAACTGAGCCACCCAGGCGCCCCCACACTCATGTATCTTATGGCAGTGTGGCACCACCCACACATTCACACCTGCACCTGCACAGACACCCAGAACTGGGACACAGTGTGGTGTGGAGGAATGTGCACAGACCTCCGAGCAGAGCAAACCTGGGCTCCAATTGCGGCCTACCAGCTGGTTGTGTAGCTAATCTCTTTCCTCTTCTGACTCTCAGTTTCTCCATCTGAAACGTGGGAATAATTATATCAGCCCCTCTAGGCCTTAGGAAAGATGATACGAGATCGCTCATGAAAAAGGTGCATAGCATCTCTAGTAGGGTCTCAACACATGCCAGTTTCCTTCTTTCCTTTTCCCTCACAGTCTACTGACTGCTCAGGGAAATTTCATTTGGCCCCTTGGAAGGTCTGCACGTCAGAAATTTCACCGTCACGTGAGAAGACCCAGTGCGGTGACTGGAGAAGATGCAGGGAGCAAGGGGCTTTTCCCTGGGCTCTTCCCGTCCCTTGAGCAGACGCATCTGCTTCTAGGCAAACAGCAGTCGCATCCCTCTTCTCCCCAAAGGGAACCTGACGCCTGAGACCTTTTTAGGTATTGGGCATCAGGGTGATAACAGCAAGAGCTTCCGTCTCCTGCGTCTTTACCCCATGCCAGCACCGCGTTATGCTTTCTTACCATGAGTCTTCCACAATGCGGGAACAGGGCAGCATCGGTACAAGGAAACCCAGGCCTGGAGAAGCCCGGTTGCCTATCCAGAGTTATGCGGCCGAGAACTGGCGTCAGGATGTAAACCCCAAACAAAACTTTTACTCATGATCAAGGGCCCGAGTAAAATGTGTGGCTTGCATTCCCCTTTTCATCGATGCAGCGTGTATGCGTTTTACGATTGTTGTGAATGCTGCGTTGGCATTGAAAATGTGCATTCTAAATTTCAGACTCCAGCATAACTCAGATAGATATTAGATAACGTTTGCCTCCCCCTCCTACCCTGTGCCCCCACTGCTTGTTAAAATGTATGTTTATAAATGGTAGGTAAGTGCTACTCAAAGTGTGGTTCCAGCTTCACTGGGGATCCTGCTAGAAATGCAAATTCTCAGGCTTCACCCCAGACCTGCTGAATAGACCCCAGGTGATGTAACAAGTCTCCAGGTGGTTGGGAAATTCGAGAAGCATGGTTATGGATGTTTCTCGGAGACACTTGGCATAGAGCCTTGCAGGAAAATGGAGCATTTAAACCCATCTTCCCTTGACTGGTTCAATCAGCCGAGAGGTTCCTGCATTTTACTGGAGACGTTGCAATGCTCCTGCTTTCTGGGCACCAAGCACAGACCTGTTATCTTGCTGAGAGCTGACAAATGAAGAATGAACCGTTCGTTTCTTTGACCGAGATGCTCTCCATACCCCTTTCATCCAGCAACAATGGCAGCAAGCAAGCATGGCCATGGTCTGAAGGATTTAAATACTCAATTAATCAATGGAATATTCCATTAGTGGGATAATCAGTTGCCATTGCCCTGATCTATAGTTACATCTCAGCTGGGCCTCACAAATTGATTCCTGATGAAGTTCTAATTGACTGGACCATCTGATAAAGGGCCAGTTGGAGTTTATTGAAATACCCGGTGAGCAGTCCCTGGGTGGGGGTTTTCCTTTGGGGAAGGCAGGGGTGGGAAGAGGGGTAGAGGAGCATGATTTATGCCTCGTTCTCACTACCTCGTTTCTCCGATACAATGTTTATGGGTCCCAGGTGAGGGATGAGCGCTCACAGCTGGAGTACCGGGATGAGAGAGCTCTGAACCCATCCCCGGCTCTGGGCGGCAGGTGGCCAGAATGGGACTTGCCCATAAGCTCTTAGGGCAATGGTTTTCCAACTTGTGAGTGCTTAAGACTGATCCAAAGGACTTAGAATGTATAGTCCAGGTCCTAGTCTCAGATCTTCAGACTCTCTGGTCTTGGGTACGACCTAAGAATCTGCATTTTAACCCGACTTCCCATTGAGTCTAATGCTGGGAGTCTCCAGAACTCTGAGAAATCCTGCCTTCGAAGCAGACTGTGTCCCAGGACGCTGCTTCCTTGGGGGGCAGTGTGGGTTTCTGAGGCTTTTGTGTGGGGACAAATGTGTGTGTGTGCACTGTCAGAGGTTCCCAACCTCTTCGTGGCCTAGCACCTCCTTCATCATTTTTTTAAAACTTGTTTTGAGTAATTTTTCCTTCGAAATAATCTACATTTACTACTAGTGGATTTGCCTGTGCATTCGCTTACTCAAAGATATATCTATGTCATCTATATCTATATCTATGTCATCTATATCTATATCTATGTCTGTGTCTGTGTCTGTGTCTATATGTGTTTGTGTGTAACAAAGGATGTGATTAAAACAGCGCAACATCACATGTACATGTTTCATTCTGCCATTCACTCATTCACTCACTAAATCATCAGGCATTGTTTAGGGATTATTACGCGGCGGGAACTGAGGACATCTTTTTTGAAAAAGAAAAATCAGGCAAATATATGGTTCTCCGTTGTAAGGAGCATGTGCTTCTCTGGGGAGACAGGCAGGAAAATGAAATGTACTGTTAGAGGTAAGTCCAGGGCCCTGCTTTGGGACTGACTTTTGGGTAATTTAGTAGGTTTTATTGCCGGAAAAGATATGATACCCATTAGGATTTTTTTTTTCTTGGAAATTTGAAAATAGCTCCCAGACTTCCATATCTATCTTTAAGAATCCACCTCACCGCCCGCCCCCAGCCCAGGGAGTCCTGGGTGAAATTAAGGCTTTGTCAGCTAAAGATGCCCCTGGGTCGTCCATAAGCATGTAGGGGGACAGCTCTTCTTAGCACTTCCTGTGGGGGCCTGCAGACACCGGGTGGTTTCAGGGCAACAGGGAGGGGGTTGATTTAGATATAAATGATCCAGAGCTCTGTGTATCTAAGGAGGAGCTTGGACTTGCCCCTCTTACAAAGCGGAAAAATCACAAAGAGTTTCACACCAGGAAGAGCCGCAACCAGATTTCAGCTTTCTTCTTCCCCCCATATTGCATTTCTTCTTTGCCTTCTCTGCTCCGCTCCAATTTCTCTCCCTCTCTTCTCTCTTAATACACTGTGTGTTTGTGTATACGCAGCTTTGATCTGTGTTTAGATATAAATGTCCAATGTTCTTTCTGTGAAAATACATTCTGGTGCTTTGGGTGACGTGGCACGGAGTTTAGAGCCTCAGAATGTCTTAATCTGGCCCTGGGGCTACTGAGTGTTTTAATTCCTTCAGACACAGCCCTGCCCCAAAGTGCCACAGGAGCTATTTGGTAGATGGAACCTTTTGTGTGGTTTAACATGCTAGTCCCGTTTCCTCCGCCATGATGTTCTACTTCTGACAGAAACCGCCAACTAGGTCACAGAACATTCCCGGCTATGTCTTCCCTCACTTACCGTCTATTAAGTGGCTCTTATATGTGAGGCACCAAGGGGGATGTGACTGTCATCAGGATGTGGGTTTGGCCCTCAGAAGCCCATAGTCTAGGATAGCAGCCCTCATGTGGGTATGGGTCCCACTGGTGGGCACCGGGGATAAGTTGAGATGGGATATGAATGTACATTCTAGAGCTGAATCACACAGGGGCAGACATCTTTCCTTTTGGATCCCTTTACAGTCCTTATGATTATTTTAAGGTAAAAGTCTCTGTGTGGTGTCAATTCACTTCTAACTCCCCAATACTTGCTAATCTCCCTTTTATTTTATGTATTTATTTTTTAATTGTAGACAAAGAGAGAGCATAAGCAGGGGAGAGGGACAGAGGGAGAGAGAGAGAATCTTAAGCAGGTTCCACGTTCAGCATGGAGCCCGATGTGGGGCTTGATCCCATGACCCTGGGATCACGACCTGAGCCAAAATCAAGACTTGGACACTCAACCAACTGAGTCACCCAGGTGCCCTTCTCCCTTTTAAGTAGAGAAAAATAGCAAGCCTCAGGCCCAGAGCTAAGACAGACTACAGATTCTAGCTGGACTGAAATAATACTGCTGGGCTTCCACCTATTTGTCTGCTGATTGTGGCAAGTGTGATGGTTCATGTGCCGTGTCAGCTTGACTGGGCCGTAGGGAGCCAGAAATTCGGTCAGACATCTTTCAGAGTGTGTCTTTGAGAGTGTTTCTGGATGAGATTGACATCTGAGGCAGTAGACTGAGTAAAGCAGATTGTACTCCCCAACATGGGTGGGCCCTATCCAGTCAGTTGAAGGCCTGAATAGAATAAAAAAGCTGACCCTCCTTCAAGGAAGCAGGAATTTCCTCTTGCCTGACTGCCTTGAGCTAGGACACCGGTCTTTTCCTGCCCTCAGACTTGAACTGAAACATCAGCCCTTCTAGGGTCTCTAGCCTGGAGGCCTTTGGACTGGAACCACATCATCATCTCTCCTGGGTCTCCAACTTGCCAACCACAGATCTTGGGACTTCTCAACCTTCATAATTGCTTGAGCCAATTTCTTTTAATAATCTTCCCCTACCCCCCGTACACACACACACACACACACACACACACACACACACTATTCGTTCTGTTTCTATGGAGAACCCTGACTAGTAAAGCAAGTAATACTAGTAATTCCATTTAAGAAGGTAAAGAAAATGTCCTTATTCAATATATTTATTTAAATAAAAAAGGAGCTCATTTAAGGAAAGATATTAAGTAAATAATAATAGAGGTAGTACATGGATTTGGCAGACATGAGAGAAGAGTTTGGGAAATGCAGAGCTTAGGGGAAGGATGCAAAGAGCCACAGACCTAGGCAGGAATGAGGAAAGGCCAAGAAGAGAGGATGAAGACCTGACCACCGGTCGTACCCTCTGGGGATAGAGAGGAAGGCACAGATGATGAGTAGAGAGGCTGGGCGCTATGTCTAGAGTATTTGGACGACCGAGCAAGGGGTGGTAGGTACACTAACTGCTGTCACAAACCATCTCGCAATCTCAGCAGCTTAACCCAAATGAAGGTCATTTCTCGTCCACATTCGTTCTTATAAAGGTCATTTGAGGAGTAGGTGATGAGTCTGCTCTGAGCCATTATTTGGGCCAGACTTCACTCAACACGGGCTCCACAGAGCACTGCTGTCCTAGAGCGTCTTGCGATGATGGACATGTTCTCTGTCTGCGTGGTGGTGATGTGGCCACTGTCATATTGGACAGGGCAGTCAAGAGCCTCCTCCTTGTCTGCAATCATCCAGTGAAAGAGAGAGACAGAGACAGAGAGAGAGACTGAACAGGAAGTTTTATGGACTAGGCCTGGAGGTGAAGTATAGAAGTCCATCACTTCCTCCCATGTTCCTTTGGTCAGAATGAGGTCATGTGGCTACCCTACATTCTCTAGAATGAGGTCCAGGTATGTGCCAGGAGGAAGAGCGGATGGGTTTGCAGTGAATCTAGCCAGGCTGTGCCACCAGAAATCTGGCAGAAGAGGCAACAGTGCCTCACAATGAGCACTCTGGGGTGGGGGGCAGTGTTGGGCAGTGACACGGGCAGGGGGCATCAGAGGGCTGAGCCGTTGGCGGCAGAGTTTCTAGGGCGGTGACTGAGTTTCAGGTGCAGAGGGGGGCTGAGAGGGCAAGAGGGGCACCGTGGAGACTCTGTAGGGGTTCGGGCTGGTGTCTGTCTCCATGTGAGCCAAGGAGGGGAGGAGGTACAACAAGCTGTGGGAGAGTCCTTCATTTATCCACTCCCTTATTCAATAGCCATATGGAAGACCTGCGGAGGGGCAGGCAAGGCACGGAGCTTTTCCCGCGCTCATTCCGAGAGAGAAACATTTTAGTGCACCGGAAAACCAAACCTTTATCCGCCCAGCTGTTTCCCAGCTAAGAAATGTGTAAACCAGACACCTTTGCCTCATCCCCAGACCCCTCCCTCCCTGGTCTGCCCTTACCACTGGGGTGAGTATCAGAGACGGGATGGGAGTCACCCTAAGCTGGGGCTTGGGGATTTTGAACACCGACATGGCTGAGCCAAATCAGTTGCATGGCAAGCCTCGCACCAGGCTGGCCAGGTAGCAGGCTAAATGTGGGCAGATTCACGGAGGAAGTGATGCCGGAGCTGGGCTTCGAAGGTGGGGTAGGATATGACAGGTAGAACTGGAGGGGAGGACAGTCTAGGCAGAGGGTGTAGAATGAGCAAGCTCACAGGAGGAACCGTGGGTGTGTGCACAAGGGATGGGGAGCAGCTGGCCAGGGGCTACGTGGGCGCCGTGAAAGATACAGTGCAGAGATCTGCTGGGGCCTTGTCGGGAGAGGTCTTACGTGTCGGACTAAAGGCATCACCTTTATTCTGGGAGCAATGCAGGGCCAGTGGGGATTTTGAACAAGGCAGGGACACAACCAACCTGAAAAGTGTGCGGGGCTGGATTGGGGGAGGGACAAGCGGTGTGAGGTATGATAGGAGGTCACTGCAGTGGTGGTGCCGGTGGGGGGGGGGTGTACTGCATGCTGGGGAAGTGGGGAGAGGGGTGAGTCGTGAAAGACCCTAATGCAGGATTTGGTTTAACAGCTCAACAAATATGTTTTTGAGTGCAGTCTGCATGTGCTCAGACACACGTGGCTCTTGGTTATGTGGGCTCAAGGGAGCGATGGCTTGTCACACATCACCATCCTTTTTCTATAAGAAAAACTGAAAGAATGTGCTCGGGGAAGAGGTGGATCCTGTTGATTTCTCGTAAAACAGCAACCTCGATCTGAGAGAGAGGCTGCTACTGGGATAGATATCCCCTGATTCGGTGTCTTGGGGGACCAAGAAAGGGCGAGGGTGGAAGGTGCTTCTCCACTTGGGTCCCCATGGAAGCTGCGTCTGGGTCTTAGGAGGAGAGAAGACAGGTGGACGGAGAGGCAGGCTGGAAAACCAAGCAGCCGCACTAAGCCAGATGAAAGCACCGTGTGAGCAGGTTAAATCCTCCCGGCTGCCTTGGTGCCTGAAATGGACGCATAAACATTACAGAATTGGGTGTTTTACATCACGTTTTGGGGCTGCATGTGCAGGAGGTTATGCTTTTAAAAGGAGGAATCTGGTGGTTAAAATTGAGTCCATGACAGCAACCTGATTCTTTTTCCCCAGGCCAGCTGGGGACTCGGAGAGAGAGATTTCCTTTGCTACCAAAAGACTTTCAGTGTGGAAACCCAATGCAGCTTCAACGGGAATAATAGGCATTCCGTATAGGACTAAGAAGGCAACAATTTCCTCATTGTGTGTGTTTCTGTAATGGCTCGGAGAAGCCCACATTCCCGCCCCAGATAAGTGCCCAATTAGAGAGATTTCAAAGGGGGAAAAGTCTTCAAGGTACTTGGTTTTCGGGGCTTTTTTGATTCCATTTTTCTTTCTTTTCCTTTCTTTTTCTTTTTTTTCTCATTGTGGTTTTAATCCCAAATGGAACTGGCAAGAAAAGGCAGCGTGTTATGTAGGCAAAGTTTATCTCCTGCTCATTATAGCACAAGGGGAAACTGGCAGTCTCCAGCGGTTCCTCTCCTTCTCCCGCGTGAGTGGGTTATAAATGCATGGGTTGGGCTGGAGCCACCCAGGCACCTACTCCTGGATTTGCACAGAAATCTTGGCCCCACGGTCAGCAATGCAAATAATTTCCCCTCCGGTGTCAGCAGTACTATCCCTGCCTCTAACCTCATGGTGCTGAGCCCAGACCTCACTCAGGGCACGTTCTCACAAACATTCTGAGCACCTCTTGCTGGACCCTCTTCAGCCTTCTGCACCCATTTCTCAAGTATTGATCAGTCAGAAGTGTGTGAATTCTTATCATCCACAAGCATTTCATTTGAACCGCCACCGCCCCTCCCCCCCCCCCCCCCACAAGCCTGCTCTGTTTGGCGAGGCCGGGACCCCACCTCTGTGCTTAAGTGACCGTGGTGGAATGGGGCAGATGCAACCCGGGTCTGACACTTGGCTTTAGCAGTCCAGTGGAGGGAACTTTATGTTCTTCCTCTGAATGATGGGACTTAGTGCACAGGCAGGTGGGAAGATTGAATGAAGTAGGTGATGCTTGAGAACAGGAGCTAATACTCGCAGGGCACCGAGTGCATGTGAGGTGTGGTTCTACGCACTTTCCCTGTGTGGCCAGTTGGCCAGGCAGAGAGCCAACATTTATTAGGCCCCTGTGACACACCTGGCATCACGCCAGGCAATGGGACCCAGTGGAGAACAGAGAGGTGTGGTCCCTGCCTCCCCACTCTGGCCGTGTTACAGTCAAGGCCAGGAAGCAGGGTGACCAGGTGCACACCATGAGGAGTGCTTCGGGGTGGGGGGTCATGCAGGGTGCCGCAGCAACACAGAAAGGGGCTCATTGCCTCTGAGACACTCCTAGCTCAGAAGAGAGGTTAAGATGATGGGAGCTTTCTGGGGCTGGGAGCAGCTGCCCCTTGCCTGTAGGGTCTGGGGTCCTGAGTGGCAGGAGGCTGGTCAGCAGGGGGAAAATGGGGCTGCTCTTTGAGTGGGGTCTGAGCCGAGAGGCAGGAGCCCCTGAAGTGCCAAAATGTGACCCCGGGAGTCCATGTTGGAGGCTGCAATTCGCTTGGCCCAGGGGGTCTTGTAAGGAGATGCTAGCTGCTCGGGTCCTGCAGGTCCCAGGCAGGGGAGCCCCCACCCGTGGCGATGGGCTGCTGTTCCCCAGTTACCCCTGGGCAGGCGTTTTGTAGTGGGCGTCTCTTGCCATTAGATTTCCCTCCCAGACCTGCATTCCGAGCAGCTCAGCATATGGATGGAATCCGCAGGAGGCGGAGGGAGTGGGGAGGGGTGTCCAGCCCAAAGCATGTCACAGATGCCCACGGAGAGCTAGGGAGGATTAGAACGAATCATTAATTGTCATTAATATGCTGGGGCTTGACAGCCCCGGGTTTATTTTTACACCAAAGCCCAGACGTGCCTTGCACATGTCCCTGGGTTCTGGGCTCCGGGAGAGAAGGGAAAACTGGTTGCGCTTATCTGCCAGGCTCTCCAAGATTGGACAGCCTGCCTCCAGCCTGACTCCCTGGTCTGGCAGAAGCTATGGCTACCAAGGGGCTCTTGCCTTCCTTCTCCCGTGGCTTTCTCCCCTCCCCAGGGAGGCTTCCTGCCACAGCAGAGCCTACCTAGATCTGCACAGATCACAGACTTGTCTGCCAAGGTCCTGGGGGGCAAAAGGAACAGTTCAGAGAGATGACTGACATTACAGGGAAGGCCACCTTTCAAAGGTTTGAACTGTCTTCAAGAAATACGTTGTTTCATGGGGCTCCAGGGTGGCTCTGTCGGTTAAGTGTCCAACTCTTGATTTCGGCTCACGTCACGATCTCACGGTTCATGAGGTCAAGTCCCACGTCAGGCCCTGTACTGACAATGCAGAGCCTGCTTGGGATTCTCTCTCTCTCTGCCCCTCCCCTGTTCTCTTTCTCTCAAAATAAATAAACTTAAAAAATAAAAATGCATTGTATCAGAAAGCACTGTACAGCAAGGACTTTCCTAGATGCTACCTACTATATGGGCGCGTGAAATTCTGGGTTGCCTTTCCTTTCAAATAGTTACTGAGAACCCAAGGTTGACTCCAGAATCCATCTTGTCTCCCTTTTGAAAAGCTGATAGCTCTGGCCCTCGGAGCTTGATGGTGTCATTGAGGAGACACTCGTGTCCTATGAGGATAGAGGTCCCACAGGAGGTCAGACTCCACAGGAGGGGTTCCCTGAAGCCATGAGGAATGGAATGGCGTCGAGCCAGCACTGAGCCAGCCCATGAGCTGATCACAGTCAGCAAAGCGAGTCCACATATGACGCATTCGATCAACAGGGAGCAGTGAGGCTGCTCTCCCACATGGTGGGGGCCCTGCCATCCCTCCTATGGGGGTCCTTTCAATGCTGTTGTCCCCCTTTGTCAGCATTTGGGGTAGCATCCTCCGTATTCATTTGTATTCGTTTCCTGTGGCTGCTGTACTAAATTACTACAAGCTTGGTCATTTGTAACAACACAAACTCACTGTTTTATTAGAGTGCTGTGGGTTAGAAGTCCCCATTGAGTCTCACTGGGCCGAAATCAAGGTGTCAGCAGGGCCACATTCCCTTCTGGAAGCTCTGGGGGTAAAGCTGTTTCCTTGCCTTTTCCAGCTTCTAGAGACTGCTGCATTCCTTGGCTTGTGGCTCCTTCCTCCATCTTCAAAGCCAGCAACCTTGCATCTCTGTGCTTTCTTCCATAGTCACATGTCCCTCTGACTCTCTTCTGCCTGCCTCTCCCCTATTTAAGGACCCCTGTGATGACACCGGGCCTACTCAGATAATCTAGGCTTGTTTCCCTATTTTAGGGTTAGCTACCTTAATTCCATCTGCAGTCTTAGTTCCCCATCACCATGTAACTTCATATATTTATAGGTTCTGCGGGTCAGGACATGGATACTTTGGGGGCCATTATTCGATCAATAACCATCATTTGGCAGCATTGCTAGCCCCTCCTCCATGCACCTGTGTTTGTGTGGATGCAGAGTTCCTGCCCATGGCAGGGAAGAGCCTGGAAGAACACACTTATGTTCTAGAAAGGGAGTCTTGCGCTGGGTAGGGGCTAGAGCTGATGCCTTCTGAGACCCCTTTAGCTCTGAGGGCTATGGTTTGATGACCCTGTGTTGTAGATTGAATTGTGTCTTCTGAGGTTCCCATGTTGAAACCTTGACCCCCAGTGTGGTGGTATTTGGAGACAAGGCCTTTAAAGAGGTAGTTAGGTTAATGAAGTCATAAGGGCGGTTCCCTAATCCAATAGGACTAATGTTCTTAGAAGAGGAGGAGACACCAGGGATGTGCACACACTGAGAAAAGGCCATGTGAAGGCACAACGAGAAGGTGACCTTCCACAAGTCAAGGGGAGAGGACTCAGGGGACACCAAGCCACACAACTGTGAGGAATAAATTTCTGTCGTTTAAGCCCCCTAGTCTGTGGTACTTTGCTATGGTAGCCCTAGCAACCAAGACACCCCGATGGGAAGAGTGTTCATCTTAGTTGACATCACCGTCTCAGCTGGCTGAGCACCCATGGAGAACAGTTCTTGTTGGCGTGGAACCTAATGGCCGCATAGACCCTCTCTCGCCCTTCAGTCTACATTCTTGCATCCTCCTTCATTGAAAGGTGATTCTTTGGAACAAATATCACTTTCTTTTCTTGCATTCCTGTGGATTATTTTTGTGGATTCCGGAAGATTTATTGTGACTCATTTGAGGGTGGCCTTGGTCAAACTGAGAACTAACTACACCTGTCTGAAAGCCTCCCAGACACGGTTTGTAGTGCAAAGAATCAAGAGACCTTTGTGAAGGTCACTTAAAATACTTCACATGGACTTACCTTGGATCTCACTTCTCTTACCTTGAAGCAAAGATGAAGAATGGGTGAAAGATGGCAGAGATCAGGAATGACCATTTCTAGTCAATTCCAAGTGGCTGCGATGGACTAGTAGGAAAGAATCCTATGCCCAGTTGGCTGTGTCTGCGAAGGTGCTGGGGGAAGAGAAGGGTAGTCCGTATGTCAGGTGTCTACCATCCCAGAATCCCAGGAATTCTAAGGGCTCTTCCAGCCCCAAGTTTATAGGACTCTTGTTGATGAGAGGTTTGTGCAGACCTAGGATCCAGCTGTCCCCTGATGTTGTGCCTGGAGTCACATCTCTGTCCTCTTCCTTGGACCACCACGCCCTTGCAGTCGTCTGCTGCCGCCCCCTCGTTGGCAGTTCTTCCGCGATGGCACCTTCACGAAGTCCTACGGATGCCCGTTGTGAGTGTCCCTCTCACTGCTAATGGCGGCATTTCTTCTGAGCCCTATTGTTTTCAGCTCATTTTGCTCTTTGTCCCACAGCCCCCAGGTTCCCACGGGGGTCCAACTCTGATTTCGTTGGAACATGCTCTGTTTGTTGCCAGTGGCCATCAGCTGAAGATCAGCTGTGCAACTGGAAAGCCATTCCAACCATTTAGAAGTTCATCTTTACCACGATCCACCTGGGGAATTTGGGGGGTGGATTTCAAAAAAATTATTTTGGAGGGGGCACCTGGGTGGCTTAGTCGGTTAAGCGTCCAATGCTTGGCTTCAGCTCAGGTCACGATCTCACCGTTGTGTGAGTTCGAGCCCTGAGTTGGCCTCTGACGTCAGAGCCGGCTTGGGATTCTCTCTCACCCTCTCTCTCTGCCCCTCCCCCACTCGCGCTATCTCCGTCTCCCTCGAAATAAATAAATAAAAACTTAAAAACAATTTTTTAAAAAAAGAAGAGTGGTGTGTGTGTTTTCCAAAGAAAGCATTTCACATGCTCGATAGGCAAAAATATCTATTTTACACGCACCGTAATTGTTCTACCTAAGATGAAATATGTTATTTTTCTTAAGTAAGGCTACAGGCAGTTTATTAGCAGAGCTAATTAACCCACAATCAACAACTGGCTCACCTCTAATCACAACCTGCTTGCATTCTTCACAGGCAATGTGGTGGTGCTACAGCACTTATATTTATAAATATGTGCAATGCAATATGAACTATATTTATGCGGACAGCACCAATTTTTTTAGCCACAAAATCTGACCTACCTAAAACAGATGGCGAGAAAACTGGACTGTCAGGTCTGGGCCGAAGGCTGGGGCCCCTCATCCCAGGATGAGCAGGAATCTTTCTTTTACTGCTATTTTTATTTACCTTCCAGCCTGTGAGGTGCCTTTTCCTCCTAATGAATATTTCCGGGTGAATTCCTGGAGGTCATTGTGTGTTGTGGCCTCCGCCACGCCTCCCTGAGATCCCACTGAGGGCCCTGAATGGAGGCAGTACTGGTGAACTCGGGGGTGTCCTGGCCAGGGAAGGGGGACAGGTCTGCTGGAGCTGGAAGAAACATCAAGGGTGAAGAAATTCCTCTGAGCATCAGGGGAATACTGCCAGGCCAGGCTGAAGTTGCTCCGTTGGCAGTAGGTGGCACACATTACTTCGAAGTTTGCTACTCTATGTTCCAGAGTCCAGAAATGCTCGTGTCTTGACCTCTGTTCCTTCGCAGGATTTCAGAATATTGAATGGGAGTCAAGAACTGAATGGTGAAAGAATACCTGGAAGCATGAATGCAAATCCTGGGTGTTTCCTACTTGTGGCCAGCTGGACAGAGGAAGGCACTGAAGAGAGGGATGGCCAGGTCCTGGGTAGACTAGAGGGAAGAGGAGCTGAGTGTGGACACACAACCTTTAAAAACACAGCGACTGGGGCACCTGGGTGGTTCAGTCGGTTAATGTCTGGCTCTTGGTTTCGGCTCAGGTCATGATCTCATGGTTTGTGAGTTCGAGCCCCGAATCAGGCTCTGTGTTGAGAGTGTGGAGTCTGCTTGGGGTTCTCTCTCTTTCCCTCTCTCTCTGCCCCAATTCTGCTTGCTCTGTCTCTCTCAAAATAAATAAATAAACATTAAAAAAAAAAAAACCAGCACCCCAGTGCATATGGCCCAGTTACTGGTCTGTGCCTGGGCCAATCAGACTGTCTCTTCCCAGGGTGAGGGTGGGTCGTTGTAGGGCAAGTGGAAAGGAAAATGCCATGGAGTCCATGGAGTCAGCAAATTCCTACGTATCTGAGGAAAAGGGGGAAGGAAGGGAGGGAGGAACGAAGGGACAGAGGAGGGAGGGGGGGAGGAAAGAAAGAAGAGAAATGACATTCAGGATCTACATCAGGCTATGTGTCAAACACTTTTACATCAACTATTTCACTTAATTCTTCCACCCTTTGAGTAGAACATATTACTGTCATTAGATGGAAGTGGAATTAAAGTAAACGAATCTTAAAAATCAGCCCTTGGACCTGGGTCCATCCAGATCTCTTTGTGCCTATCATTTTTAAGGTGGTACATGTCTGTCTGTTGGATAATGAAACCACAAGGTGCTTAACGCACCTTGAATCCAGACTTCTGTTCTCCTGTCAATGGGGCAAAACTTACCTGTCTGTTCCATCAGGGGAGTATCATAGACTCTCTAGTTCTGTCAAACAGAGCCCCCTCAATGAGGCCCAGGAGATCTCACATAAATTAAACGAGAATGTCAGATAGTATGTTTATTTCCCAATAGTATGTAGGCACACTCCGCCAGTTGGTCTAAGCCAAGGGTGTTCCTGTAGGGACAAGAGAGATGGTGTGGGGATTTCGTCGGCCTTGTACGGCAGGGAGAGACTTCAGTAGGCAGGAATAGGTTTTCCAGGTTTTCCTGCCTACCCCCTTGCCAATGGCTGGGATTGGGCAGGTGGGAGAACTGGTTCTCTGGGATAGTGTCCATGCCTTTTTCTCTGGTCTGTTTATTTTTGAGACTGGGACTGGAAGCAATTGGGATCCAATGTGAATGGCAGCAGGGCACAGGGTCAGAGGGCAAGTCTCAGAAAACTGTCTGGGAGATGCTGAGTTAGGAATGGTGAAGCATCCATAATGTGCTGGGGGGTCTGGGCCAAGAAGTGGAATCTAGGCTTCAGTAATAACTCACATAGAACCCAGGAATGGCCAGAGCAAGACTAGTGGCTCGGGATGGGTGATCTGGAAAAGCTTCACAAGCAAGATCCAGTGTCTTTGACAGGGTTTATATGTGAGTGCGTCCATGGGTATACCTGGTTCACTTAGGAATAAGAGCTCAATTCTTTTTAAGGCCACAGAAATTCACTCAGGGAAGGTTTCATTTTCTGCGACTGGAGCAAGACATCACATGCTTAACCTGACAAAACTTTCTTTAAAATCACCACCTTCAACCTTATGAGGTTGGTTGGAAGTGGGAGGAGAGGGAAAGCAAATGAATAGGTAGCCAAATTATTCTTTGGGTCCCGGGACCACCTTTCTCCATTTTGGGGGGTTTTCTCAGGGATGGAGGGCAGGAGGCATCATCTGATTCCTTCTTGTTTTCTTCATCAGGAAAGGATTTTAACAGGGAGGTTTACCAGATGTGTGAGGAGGCCAGCAGCTCACTCCCAGGAGAATTAATTCAAGTCTGCTGGAATTATAGGGTGCTGGGCCCATACTTAGAGATTTCCTTCTCTGAACTTGACCTTTTCAAGGTGTGAAATAAAGCAGGTGAGCTGGCCACCTCAGTTAAGAACAGAAGCACCACTGTTAGAAGGTTTGCCCACAAAATATCCCAGAAGCTATGTTACATGGAGGAAACTTGAAGACCATGCCCAGTGAAATAAACCAGTCATGACAGGATAAATACCATGTGATTCCACTCCTTGGAGGTACCTAGAATAGTCAGGTTCATAGAGACTGAAGATAGAAGGCTGGTTGTCCAGGACCAGTGGGGAGGAGGGGATGGGATGCTAGTGTTTAACAGGCAAGGAGTTTCAACTTGGAAGACAAGAAAGTTTCTAGAGATGGGTAGTGTTGTTGGTAGCCCAAATACACGAATGTTCTCCATGCCACTGACTGGGCATGTTAGTAAATGTCAGTGTTAATGTTAGTAAATAGATGTTAATAATGTTACTAAATGGATGCGTAGGTTAACCTGCTGTCCTAGACAAGGCTAATCATGGCCTAAAACGACTTTTTAGCCACCAGTTCTTAAATTTGAAAAATAATAGTGAAATCCATTTTCAAAAAAAAAAAAAAAAAGAAACCAATGATTTCTCATAATCTCATTACATTAGACAAACAACAGAGATATCACAACTTCGTAAGGTGGTAAATTATTCACAAAAGTCCCAGTTGCACACAGCAGGATGGGATCAGAATTTTTTTGTCACTGCCTAGTGCTCTGGGGGAATGTACCAAAGCGGAGCGGCCACTGCCACCATGTGAGGCAGAGAGGCCCGTGTTGGAACTTTGTGTCTATGGTCCTGGCGTGCAGCCTGGGCTTCCATCGAGTGTATCTCTCTGACTTGACCACACTTGACCATGATGCAGAGAAACCTCCCTAGTGGCCTAGTCTGCAGGGTGCCCAGTGGAGTCAGCCCTAGAAATACTCTGGCAAACCTTCTGTCTGACCGATGGCTTCTCTGCTTCCCTAATAAGCATCAGCCAGAGACGACATCCTGTTTGGGCCTTTTTAATGCATCTGGAGTATCTGGAAAAACCAAGATTCTTTAGGTGCAAGTGACAGACACTAAATCCTAGTGGCTTAAAGCCAAAGAAATGTATCAAGTTGTATAACCTCAGGGTCAAGTACAGCTGGATCCTGGGGTTCAAATAGTGCCATCATCTCTCTCTCTCTCTCTCTCTTAGTCTCTGACTTCGCAGTTTCTTTTCCATTTGTCTACTTCTCTCTCAGTCAGGCCCTCTGGGCATAGTGGCCCTTGGTAGCAGTTGGCTTATGTCGTGCTTTTGGCATGATGTGAGTTTCTTTCTCGTGACAGGATTTACTCTCAAGCCCGTCCATGAGCTACTGGCATGGCCAGGGGGATGAAATACTCCGATTGGCCAGGCCCAGGCTGCCTGCCCACCCCTGAAGCCAGAGCCTCCATTGTGGGCTGGGGACGAAGGAGGATTTGTTCTCTGAAGGAGAAGTGGGCACTGTCACCAGAGCAGGGAGCAGAGTTGGATCAATGTGACGACAGACACGCCTTTCAAAGCCCACTCGTGGTGTGTGTGAGGTGGGCAAGAGAAGCTTCCCTGGGTGTAGAATTTCTCCACGCCCGTGTCCACCCCTCCTGTGCTGCCCTACCGTGCTCGATGTCTCCCCTGGTTCCTGTGCCCCATTTTGGCTTTTCTCTTTGGCTCATGCTGTCTCTCTCCAGCCCTGGGGTTGGTGACCCCACTTCAGATCATCTGGTCTGGCCTGCAACTGACCTCCCCTCCAGGTAGGACCCCTAGTGTCTGCCCTCTGCATCCACATCTTGCTCTGGCCCAGGCCACCCGACGTGGGTGGGGAGCCGAGCTCAGGGCTGCAGAGACGGTACTCTAGTATGGGGGTGGGGGAACCTCCCCCTTTTCAGACTTCGGCCTCACCTCCCTTGTCCTGCCAAGACTAAAGCCTTAACCCCTTCCCCCACCTTCCAAGTTATTTTCTTCATTTGTCGGGTCCCTGTTGTGATAGGTGGCATTTGGTGGTGGTGGTGCCGGTGTGTTATTTTCACTCTGCTCTGTGCACTGACACTTTCCAGAGGTGTGGGCACATTTTAAAATAATGATCTCCCCGTGGTCGAGAGAGCCTGACCCCTCTGCAGTGGCTGGAGCCGCTCTGGTCTGGGGGAGGGGCTGGCACGAGCCCCTTGGGACAGAGGAGGATGTCCCTCGGGGTGCAGAGAGCCTGGGCTAGAAGGTAGTGAAGAGGGAAGGGAACGCAACAGGTCTAGGTGGCTGGGTCTCAGAGATGCTGGTTCGTGATGATGGCGCCTGGTCCCCCTCACATGAGCTTGTCATGAGGACATCAGGCCCTGAGGAAGCGTGCTCATGATATCTAAACTCAGCAGGTGGTCTGGAAGACGGGAGGCTGATTCACTCTGGAGGGTCTGAGCAGGGGAGGGGTGCGTAGGAAGCCCCCGGTCATGAGTGCTCACAGATGAGGCCCCCACCTTGGCAGTATCAAAGTATAGGGATCATTCTATGGTTGGAAGGAGGCTCTCTGTCTGTGCTGGAGGCACACTCCACCAGATCCAGTTCTCATTGCAAGCAGGTTCCTGACCCCAGGGTGCCCCATGTCCCTCCCCCAAGTATTTCTGTGGCTACTGGTGACAAGCCTTTCCCCTGGTGGGCCCTGTGCCTACTGCTCCTGGACAAGGAAGGCTTGGGGCTCTTTGAAGACACCCTGACCTCATTCTTCCTCCTCTCTTCCCCATAAGGCCTCCCTCATTTGGCCCGTCCTGGCCGTGGTAGTTCAGTTCATTCATAGTTCAGTAGAATCTTCCTTAACATGCTACAACTCCCAAGACCAAGATGATGCTTCTTTGATTATCAACAAAGCAAAGCAAAAATTTGCTAAGTGCCTAGTACATGTCAGGCACTGTTGTAGTGCTTTGCTGTGTTGGACAAAACCATTCTAGTGGATGTAATGCATGTAAAGCCCATAAAAGTACTTGCAGGGTGACAGGTTCTTGATGGAAGGAAGAAGGGCACCTGGATTGTTCCACACAGCAGGCCATTGCTTCTGGAATTGTTTCCATTGTTGTGAATACTGTTGGGTCCCTGATGTATCCCAACTAACCGCCCCCCCCCCCCGCCCCCGCCATCCCTCAGAGGCTGGACTGGACTGGCCTTGCCAATAGGGTCTGCAGTCCTGCCTCTTCTTCACTCCAGTGTGAACACAGTGCTGGCTGTTTCCTAGGGCTTTTTGAGCCCTGTCCTCAGGTCTCCTCCCACAATCTTTAGGGTCTTGTTCTTCAAACCAAAGCCAAGTGAATACAACAGTGTGTGATGTATCAGCCCAGAGCCAGAGAGGGCTGACTGGGTAACCTTCTTTTCTCCCAAGGATCAGGCTAAGATTGACTCTTGCTGCTTGATGCCCTGGGTATGCTCTACACACACACACACACACACACACACACACACACGCACGCACGTGCACACACACACACATTGCACAGATATACCATTTCTCACATCCTGGCCCACACTCTCCAGTAGGGTCCTCTTTGGATGTAATGCTGACCATAACCTCACTAAGCATGGCCTGCTCAAGTACTGTCTGAAGCAGGTGGGGAATGGATGGGAGGGGTCTTCAGAGTCAGAGAGACAGAGGATCCAGTTGACTAACCATAGAAGATTCCTTTTGGGTTCAAAGCAATGGAGCAGGGTCAGGAGGGCTGCCTTTTCCTTGTGGCCCTTACAGGTGGCAGGTAATGCCCCGTTTCAGGCTCACACCTCCTCTTTGCCTGGATGGTTCCCACCTCTAAGGCCTCACTCCAGAGGCAGAGTCTCTGGTCCTCCCTGTCTCCCCTTCTTACCAGGAAGGGGGCCGAAATACCAAGGGGTGAAGGAGAAATGGAGGACATGAGGAGCCAGTGGGCAGCCTGGAAGGGGGGCACTGCCGTCTTAGGACAGGATTTTCCTGGGCCTCCTTGAGAGGCAAAGTTTGGTCCTCTGACCCAGGGACACTGGGCTCCTCCCAGAGAGACCAGGCCTTTCCTCCACTCTGGCTTGTCTCCCTGCTATGGTCAGAAATTCAATTTGCAAAGATTCCCCCTGGCCTGGGCTGTGGCTCCCTTGCCTTGTCTCTCTGGCTGCTGCTGAAACGAGCCCCTCCCTCCCTGTCTCCTTTCAGATTTCTTGGACGAAATTGATTCTCTTTAAGCCTCTCACCCTGATGCAGCTCAGAGCAGTGGGGCCAGTGAACCTTTTCTTCAGCCAACTGTCTCTCCCATCTGATGGGCAGTGTCCATTAAACCCTCAGATTTGGTGCCTGTATGTGTGTGGCTGTGTGTGCATGCGTGCGTGCATGTGTGTGTGCACCTGCGTGTGCGTGATATATATGGCAGGTAGGAAGGAATCGAAGGAGGTGGGCACAGTTCTCAACAGAGGTAAATGTGATGCCCCGAAGGACATCCACTGTCCCCCTGGGCCCGGCTGGGGCAGAAGATAGCAGCAGGCTCTCCTGTGGTCATCCCTGTAGGCTGCCCCTTCCCCTTGGAAACTGATGGGAGCAGGCAGAGGGAGTTTCCATATTCAGAGGACTGGGGCACAGATATTTCTAGGCAGAACTCAGGCTCAGAACATAAAATTCCTCTCAACTCTTCCTTCTCTGACTCTCTCTGCATTCCTTGGAGATTGTTGACAGGCATTTCTCATGTCTGCACCATTGGTATCCTTCTGGGCTCCCGTGGCCACGAGCAGATCACCTGCACCGGCAGAGCTCCACATGCAGTTTGCTGCAGTGTGCTCCCAAGAGAACCCTTTTCCTCTTCTCTTCCATCCCCCAGTCCCTCATCTCCCAGGGTTTCCAGAATCTGCCACATTCTTGCTCAGCAGTGCAAGAATTATTTACTCACCCTCCCGCCTCTCCTGCACTTCCTGCATATCTGATTCCTCTGTTCATTCAATTTGCTGGCAAAATTATGTTCTCTCCATGAAGTCTGTGTGGACCATGCTCTCCATCAAGGTCCCTACTGGTAATCTGCCTCCTGTCCACCACCTTGGGATGCCAGGCTGGGCGGTGTGGATTTTGGTGTATTACCTACTCACGGTATAATGGAGAGCCAGTTGTTTGTTTGTTTTTAACTTCTCTGAGCTTCAGCTTTCTCCTTGTAAAGTGGAAAAAGAAGTGCCTGCCTCATACGATTATTGTAGGAGAGCCATGAAATAATAAATATGAAGGTCCTGGAACAGAGACTGGTGCATAGTAGGGGCTCCGTTGCTGGAAGTTCTTTCTTCTCGTGGTTATGTCTCATTTGTTTCTCCAGTGAGACTTTAAAGTTCTAGAGAGCAGATGCTGGATCCTATTTTATCTCGGGATTCCCAGTGCCTCTCACAAAACTTACTACAGAGTAAGTGCTATGGACTGGATGTGTGTGTCCCCTACAAAGTCATATGTTGAAGTCCTAGTCCCCAGTGTGATGGAGCTTGGAGGTGGAGCCTTTGGAAGGAAATTAGGTTATGAAGGTGGAGCCGGTGTGGATGGGGTCAGTGCCCATATAAGAGAGACCCCACCCCTCAAGAACTTCTTTGCCCCTTCTGCCATCTGAGGACAGAGTGAGGAAATGGCTGTGTATGAATTGGGAAGAGGAGCTCACCAGGCATGGGATCTCGGACACCCCAGCCTCCAGAATGATGAGAGGTAAATGTTTGTTGTTTGAGCCTCCCCCATCTATGGTAATTTGTTATAACAGCCTGAACTAAGGCAGTAAATGCTCAGTGAATGTGGTTTTCAGTCTTCGACCCAGCTCCTGACTACCTCTCTGGGGTTTTTCTCTCACTGCTAACTCTTTCCTTCACACCAGCTGTCTTGAACTATCTACAGTCCTTCCAGAATAGATTCCTCAGTTTCATAACCTTGGTGCTATTGACATTTGGGGCTGGACAGTACTTTGTTTGGGGGATGGGGACTCTTGTGTGCAGCTGGGAGAAGATCCCTGATCTCCACTCTGATCCCCACAGAGGCCCTTGTTCTAAATCCCCTATCTTTGCACACTTCCCACTGTGCCACCCCTCGTCGTTCCCTATTGCAGTTGCCTAGTTATGTGCAACTCTCTTGTCCACTGTGATTTGACCTCTTCAAAGCAGAATCTGCGATTTTTTCACCTTTTTATCTTTAGCTCGTAATACAGGATCTGGAATATTCTGTGGTCGAAATGTGTTAAGTGAATGAATGGAAGAATTGATGGAAGCCTAGATGAATTGATGGATGGTTGGATGGGTGAGTTGGTGGATGAATTTGTAAATAGGTGCATGGGAGAGCAGTTGCAAGGAAAGGTAAATTGGTGGATAGAAGGATGGATGCATGGGCTTTATGAATAAGTTAATAAATAAGTGAATGGATAGGTGTGTGGTTTGATGAATGGTGGGGAGGGTAGATAGATGAATGTGTGAATGGAGAGGTGACTGGGTGGATAGAAAAATGGTTGGGTGAGGAGATAGATGGGTGAGTACATGGATGAAGAGACAGATGAATGAGTAGGTGGAGGTTGGGTAGATAGGTATGTGTGTGAATGGTTGTATAGGTGGGTGGATGGATGGATGAAATTTATGACTGAGTCAATGAATAGATGAAGGGATACGTGTGTGGTTTGATCAATGGATGGGAGGTTAGATAGATGAATGAGTGAATGGATAGATGGATGCGTAGCTAAATAGGTTGATGGGTAGATGGCTGGGTGTGCGAGTGAATGGATGTGTAGGTGAATTTTTGAGTGAAATGACCTAGTTAGAGGATAAAAGGAGTTTACAAATGGGTGGATGAATAGATGGAAGTTGAGTCATAGAGTGGGTCAAAGCCAATGAATATGTAATCCAGATTCCTAACTCCCAATATGCTACTCCTTGGAAAAGCATGCATTGCCTTCTCCCATTGGGGCTCAAGACAGCATGGTCAATGACTGGTAAAGTCATTTATGTAGCATAGTAGGGAAGGGCCTAAGTGGCTATAAGCAGTCTGAAGTCTGAGAACCTGGTGTGATTCCTGGCTCTGCCAGTATCTAGCTGTGTGATCTTGGGTAAGGTGCAGGACACCCCTGAGCCTCAGTTTCCTCAACCGTGAAACAAGAACAGTACTGGTTCTCACAGGTTTGATGTGAGGGTGAAATAAAATAATCCATGTAAAACACACTGTGTGATATCAGTCTGCCACATAATAAGCCCCCCCCCAGATGTTAGTTCTTCTTTTTTCATTATTAATTCATTATTAATATCATTAACATCTTGGTCACCATCATTCATTATCACCCCCTTGTACAAAGGATCTGTGTCCCAATGTAGAATGATAGAACCTGAGGGGAACGTGAGGGGTCATCTGGTCCTGCACCTTCCCATAATGCAGACCCCAAGGCTTAGAGGTGAAATGACCTGTCCAAATCCTTACAATTGCTGAGTGACAGAGCCGGGGTGCTTGAGGCCCTGGACATTTGTTCCCACTGCCCCACATGCCTCCCCTGAGACCCCAAGCCTGTGGTATCCTGAGGAGGAGTAACTACTTCCTGCTGGGGCGAGTGCTTCCTCCCGGAGTAAAGGCTTTGCCCTTCGGCTCTCCTTCCCTTCTTCCATGGAGGTGTGGGCTGACGTGTCATGTTGTTTGCTTCCATAATGTCCTTCTGGTCTCCTTAGTCAGGACTCTCTGAGCCTCCTCAGAGAGGACACCTGAGTCAGGACGCAGTTGTTCTTTCATTCTGAGCTAAATGAGGCAGGAAAGTGGATAGGGACACAGGTGACCTACAGACCTATCAGAACCTCAACTTCCTCATCTGTAAAATGGCTCCAATGAGGTTTCCCAGAACTGCCTCAAAGATAAAGACCCTAGCACACCTCTTGGTGCATGGAAACGACTCAGCAAATGTGAGTTCCCTTTGTTTTCTTGAGAGGCTGGGTCCTGGGAGCCATGGGGTATCAGGCCAAGACAGTCTCATCCTGGATTCAAAGGGGAAGAAAGGTTCAGGGCTCAAGACTGAGTACCAAGAAGAAGAAAGGTGAAGAGATAGGTTCTGGAACAGTCTGTGACAAAGAACATCAGCCAGCACCAGGGAGCCAGAGCCAGAATCTGGGTGCTGGACCTGCTAGGTGACAGTCTCCCGACCCAGCCAGGCTCCAGTCCGGGAGTGCAAGTGTTAATCTGCCTGAATCAGCAAAGCAAAGCGGGACTCACATCCATATGCCAGGCTCAAGGCTCCCAGGAACCAGGCGAGGAGGAAGCTTCCTAAATTAGAATCAGAGTGCAAAGCTGGGGTCACACCTCAGAGCAAGGGTCAAGCGGGGAAGCTGCCGGCACACTGGGGCAGCTCAGACAGGCCGCTGGGGAGGGACCACCCCTGCCTCTGTTTACAGAAAGCAGACTGGAGCCCCGTGACCTTGAGGGCACACCTGACTCAGCCTAGGGACCTTGCCCCCCACCGCCAGCCCCCTGCCTGGCCTCTGGGGCAGGGAGCAGAGGCCCATTTAGCTTCTAGCAGAGGGGGAGAGGGGCAGGGGGGAAGGAGGGGAGCTGGGGAGGGGCTGAGGGAGCAGACCGGCAATTAAGGCTGGTGAGCTGCCAGCGGCTGGAGGCACATCCTCCTCCTGCCAAGGAGAGGGCCCTTCATTAGCTGCCGAGCTCTTGCCGGCTCCAGCACCTTGGCGCAGCCTCGGGAGGCGGGGTAGGCCACCAGCCTCAGGTGGCACGGCTGCTGATGAATAAAAACACGTGGATGAGAGCTGGGCTCGCTCCTCTCAGCCAGCTCTTTCCAGACATCCCAGGCTCCTCCCGCACTTTTCCCAGAACACTCTGTGCCCAGGGAGGGAACGGGCTGTGGCTGGACTCCAGTCGCCTGCTCTGGACCCCTGTGTGTTGTGCGGGGGTTTGAGAAAGGAGAGAGAGCCCCCCAAGCTCTGGTTTTAATTCCATGACAAAGGATGTCTGACCGGTAGGGCTTGTTGGGGGAATTGAAGATACTTTTGATTTGTAGTCTGGATTTTTGTATCTCTCTTGTACATGTATGCATATACTTAGAGAGAGACACACAGTCAAGGTGAAAGGATACTAACAGAGCCCTCTGCTTGGCGCACCCGTGCTGGGGTCTGGAGCCTGGCAGGCAGGCCTCTCGTGTTCCTTCTTGTCTGAGACCCTGAACCCACAACACTGGGACTCTGGTTGACTTCGTATATGCCAGGCACTGTTCACTTGAAGAGGTAAAAAAGAAACCTTCGCGATCCAAGATAGCCTGGAACGTTCGGGAAAAGGGGCACTTGCTCTGGTTCCTGGAGAAACTCTGGCTGGCGTTCGAATTGCAGCTTCACATGTGTTGGAGGACAGGGGACACTCTCTGTGGCTGGAATCTGAAGATGGATGTGTGTCCTCCCAGCCCCTGAGAGTCACCCCCTCTCTTGGAGACAGCAGCTGCCTGGGGTGGGGCTGGGGGGCCGTCTCTCTGGGTGGACTGGTACAGGAAGAACCAGGCCTCAGGGGCTCTGCTGGAGTTTCCTAGAACCCCGGACTATGGAGCGGGCTTGGAGACTTCTAGCACTCCCTCTCCATTTTATAAACTGGGGACATGGACAGCTAGTGTGGAACATAATCTAGTGATAGAGAATCTAGCAGGACCCAATGCAGAAAAGAGTCTTACCCTGAATCTGAGGCCTTCCTAGGAGCTAGGAACTCCTGAAAAGTGAGTGCAAAATTGTAAGGAATGTGTGCATTTTCCTAGGGAGTGGTTCTGGGGAGCTTCCACGCATTTGCAAGGCTGCCGAAAGGACAACTGGTCAGAATGACTGATCTAATGGTGGTGGGATCTAACAGCGAGCAGGGATCTCAGTGGTCTTGTGCACAATGGTAAAGTGGGTGGGAGGTCACCTGCTGCTGGCCAGAAAAGGGAAAGGGGGCTCAGCAGGCAGCCCAGGTCTGCATGAGCCCCATCTCAACAGGGCTTGCCCTTGGGTGTCCCCATCCCCCTCCACCAACCCCCCTGCAGAAATGCAAGCCCCCCCCCCCCCCCCATTGATGAGCCGTGTTTGTGGCCAGACCAGAGCCCTTTTGTTAAGCAAACACAGCAGCCCTCCACTTAGCAGAAATAGCTCTGGAGCAAAAAGAGAGGGAGTGTGTCCACAAACCCATTTGCTGTTGAGGTGTCAGAAATAAATTTTACCACTGGAGTCTGTAGCATCTGATTAGTGAATTATTCAGTTGGGATATTGCGTTCCCTCTGACCTCATTAGTAACCCTGAGGTGAGAGGGATGCATTAGAGTAACCACCAGCCTGTCACGGAGGAGCAGAGTGGGGGCATTAAAGTGGATTAAAGTGCTTTACCAAGAACTACAGCACAACTCATAAAAACAGGGCATTGTTAAACCAGTGCTCAGCAAATAAACAGGCGGACGCCACTGGGGAGGGGAGCAGAGAGGAGGGGATCGGCAGGGCGAGGTGGGGTGCGGGGGGGGGGGCGCACAGAGCTTCACGGCTTTGTTGGCAATTCTGCTGCCGGGTTGGTGGCACTGGGAACCCAGGTTGGGGAGAGGGTGCTCTCCCAGCCTGACTCAGTTGATATTTGTGTTCAGCCCTTTCTCAGAGTCCCTGACACTTTCCACTGTCACCTTCTCTCCCTCTTCTGCCAATGGGTCTCAACAGCAGAGGAGAGTTGACAAATTAGGAGTCAGTAAGACCACACTGGACATCTCCTGTGTTCTGGTCTCTGACTAGCTTTCCATTTCAGTGAAACATCGTGCTCCCCCCAACCCCCTTGGCCGGGGATGAAATCAGCTGGTGGGGCTGGAAGGCTACTCTGACCCCTCCGCCCTCTCTGTGCTCCAGCTTTGCCCTTTGTTCCCCATGTGAAGAGTCCCCAGCCCACAGCCCCTGTGTCTGGAAGGCGTGCCAGAAGGATCTGGCTGGTTCATGGATCAAAGAGGGCACTGTATTGGGTCAGGAGGTAAAGGAACCTAATCCTTTGCTCCTTGCCAGGAATTCTTATCCCCTTTATGAGATCCTTGGGGCTTTGTGTGCTCTAAACCCCACTCTTGACTCTCAAATCAAGCTGACTGGAACTCTGGGGGCCAGCACCCTAGAGAATGAAAGGACAGAGGGGAGCATTGGAGGGATAGCTCCGCTTCCGCTTATCCAAATTATAGGCTCTTCCACACCTCTGGTCCCTTGTTTTGGGGAGATAGAACCTGTTGCATAAACCTTAACACACAGAGTCTGTGCCTTCCTCCAACTAGGGACTCATAAGCAGTGTATGGGTTAAACAGGAGCCGGTTCTGGAAGCTGATACCTAAGCAGTTGTTCTGAGACAGCAGAGCCCAGCGGCTCCTCTCTATTCATCACGGAGCATTGCTCACTAACCTAAAGGTTTCAGGGTCTCCTCCTTGCCAAGGACCGGAACACAAATGGGGACAGGTGAGGAGGTGGAGGGCTGCAGTCTTCCAGGTCTGGATTTATCTACACAGACCAAGATGGGGCTGCTGAGGGCACATCCTCTCTCCTTTGTTTGGGGGTGGGGCTCTGGGCTGGAGTTCAAGGCTGCCCCAGGAGACCCAAGCCCCAGTTAGTGACCGGCGTGTTGGCAAATGTTTGTTCAGCAGCAGTCACAAATGGACGCTAAAAGGCTTTGTGGTTCATTGATGGTCATACCCCTTTCCAGCCCATTCTTCATCCATTTCTTGGGTGAGCCGCAAGCCCTCTCCACTGGCAGCTCTCACTTGGCTCTGGGTCCTAAACCCTGCCTGCTCACAGCCCTCCACACCAGCAATCCCGGGAACTGGAGCTCTTGCCCCAGACCTGGTGTTTGGAGACCCCCAGCAAGGCTGGGGGCCCTGCTAGCTTTCTCCTCCACTCCCTTCCTCCTGGCTGAGCTCATGGTGACCGGGCAGGGCAGGTCCACATAGGCACACCTAAGGTCCCGCAGAGTAAGTAGTTCATTCACGACACCCAGGAGGCACATAATCGCACAGGGGACAGCAGAGAGAGGGGCTGTCGGGAGCTCCCTTATCACTTCACTTTGGGGCATGGACCCCAAGTTTGGCGGGGGGGGGTCCTCTAGTTGCTGACCCCACCGCAATCACATGTGGAATGGCTGTGTGCGTGATAGCGGGAGCTCCTCTTTACGTGCAGAAAACAAATTCCCCACAATTGGAAGGGAGGTAGGGGATGTGGGACGGGTGTCTCTGGCCTGAGGATACCTTGAGGTGTGAGTATGTGTATCTGTTACAGCAGGGACGAAACTTAAAGACCTTGTGCTAAGTGAAGAGAAGCCACACCAAGGACCACATACTGTATGATCCCATTTAAATGAAAGGTCCAGAATAGGAAAATCTATAGAGACAGGCAGATTGCTGGTTACCCCAGACCGGGAGGTAGGAGTGGATTGGGGGATGATGGCTAAGGAATGTGGGGCTTCTCTCTGGAGTGATGAAATGTTCTGAAATTGACCGCAGCGAAGATTGCCCAACTCTGTAACTATCCCAAAAGCTACCAAATTGCATGCTTGAAAAGGATGAATTGTATGCTATGTGAATTACGTCTTAATAAAGCTGTTAAAAATAATCTATGCACCTTCCCCCGCTTCCCAGGGGGTGTTTTTCCCTTTCCCTTGTCCCACAGAAGTAAGCCTCTCACTCTGTACTTCTTCCCCTGGAGGAGAGATGGCAGGGCACGTGGAAAGCCTGCGTGTCTCATAGGATTTTCTGCTTCGAAAGTCTAAGCCATCAGGCAAAGTCAGATGTGTTATGGAAAGATGAAAGGAAGAAGGACGAGATGCTTGGATATAAACGAAGTGGCTTGGAAAAGAAAAAGGGAAGCTAGATTCTCCATCCTGGGCTGGAAAGAGATTCCCGAACAGGGGAGAGAGGAGAGAGAGGTGGGCCAGGTCCAGATCAGTGCCCTTGTCCCTGGCAGGGCCCCAGTGAGGAGGCAAGACCCCAGACAAGTGCGTCTGCATTCTGATGGGTTTGGTGGATTCTCTGCCTACTATTGATGCAAAAGCAAACCACTCCAAAGTCTGTAAAACAATCCTTTTATTACGCTCAGACTTTGTGGGTCTGGAATGCAGAAGGAGCACTTAAGAAGCGGACAAGTGCGGAAGAAGCACTTGTCCTTGCTCTGTGATATCTGGGGGGGGGGGTGCAACAGAAGCCTGGGGGTGACTTGCCGGCTGGGGGCTGGAGTCATCAGAGGGCCCTTTACTCACATGTCTGGCAGTCATCGCTGGCTGTTGGCTGGGATCTCAGCTGGGACTGTCAGCTGCAACACCCACATGTGTCTGTGTTTCGCGGCTGCTTGGGCTTCCTCATAACATGGCGGTTTAGGTTCTAAGCACGCGCATCTTATGAAAACCAGACAGGGCTGCACTTCCCTGTACGGTCACATGATGTCACCTTGTGTCATAGCAACAAGACCTTCTTCACCTTGGGAGGAGTTTCAAAGTCATTTTGTAAGAACATGTGGGATGGCAGATATCATGGCCGTCTTTGGAAAGACAGCCTGGCACGTGGGACTATATGCAGCCTTGAAAAAGGGTCCTTGTCTCAAGTACTATGCACAGGTAGTGAGCCATCAGACTCAAGCGGGCCGTACAGTGACTGTGACTATTTCAGTGGTAATCTGAGTGCACAGGTGGCTGACAGCATCTCTCACGCTGCCTGTCCCCTGGTTGTGTGTTGGCACAGCTGAAGACCCAGAAGCCCTGACCTAACCCCAGGGAGGCTGTTGGGCAGGGGAGCCTCCAGAAGGACTAAGACGATATTTCTGTCAACCAGGACAAAGGGGGCTCAAGGTGGGGAGTGGTGTAGAGCGTTAGAATTAATGTTTGCAAACATGTCTTGCGCACTTAGGAGTTTGTGGCACGAGCTTCTGTGCTTGTGTGCAGTCATTTAGGTCTACAAAGGGGGTAAGGGGGGTACCAAAGGGGGTAACCAAGGGGGTAAGGGACAGATGCCCAAGCTTGGAGTTAGGAGGAAGGGCTAAACCAGCCATTCAGCCTCCCCAGGTCTCAGGTCCTCTCCTGGCGTGGTGAGATTACATCATGTGTGATACATAGCACGTGGGATGTACTCTACAGGTCCGTGCCTGGAGCAGAGTGGAGCTCAATGCACATGAGCCGTTGTCACCGTCTTGAGGCCAAGTGGCCATGGGTTAAGTCTCAAGTTGGGCAGTGGCCCCGCATGCATCTGAGAGAGTCATATTTCTTCCCCCCGGCCCTAGAAGATTGTCCAGAGTCACCAGTCTCCTCCCTGTCCCATGAAAACAACCTGTCTGTTGTCAGGTTGAGGGTTCTCAGTGAGGGGTGATTTTGTCTCCCAAGGGACATTTGGCAACGTCTGGAGACATTTTTTCATTGTCACAGTTGGGAGGGGATGCTCCTGGCGCCTCGTGGTTAGGGCCCAGGGGTGCTGCTAAACATCCTGAAATGCACAGTCAGCCCCCAGGACAAAAACAGATCCAGCCAAAATGTCAGTAGTGCCTAGGGTGTGAAACCTTTGTTCAGGGTTTCCAACAAGAAATAGACTTTTATTTATTCATTTTTAATTTTTTTATTGTTTATTTATTTTTGAGAGAGAGAGAGAGAGACAGAGTGTGAGCAGGGGAGGTGCAGAGAAAGAGGGAGACAGAATCCAAAGCAGGCTCCAGGCTCCGAGCTGTCAGCCCAGAGCCTGACGTGGGGCTCAAACTCACAAACAGTGAGCTCATGACCTAAGCTGAAGTTGGATGCCCAACTAGCTGAGCCACCCAGGCACCCCAAGAAATAGACCTTTAAAGACAATTTTGAAAACACGGGTGCACTTTTACTCTTCCCATGGGAAGGGCATCCCTGCCCTCACCCCAAGGTGGTGATGATTTTTTCAGCATATTCCTGAAGGAGGTCCCGGCAGGTGAAGTTCCTTGGAAGTAATAGATTTGTGTAACTGGGTGATGTCTTTTCGCCTTTTGCAATCTTTCTTATGCTAAATATATATAATATTTTAAGGCATCATAAAATCTGCCTTCCTTATAGACCAAAAAAGTTATCCAAAATCAATATGAAATGATTGCTTGTCAGGCAAAAGGATGGCGGGACCAGAGTCCAAGTTCCTTACCCTGGGCTCAGGGATAATGAATTTGGTTGCATTGCTGACTCTGGTTGCAGAGATTGGCAGGAAGGAGTGGTCAGAGAGGCTTAAAGAGGAGGTTGTAGGTAGGCAGAGGCTGCGGGAAAGGAGAGAGGGGCCGTGAGGAGAGGCTCTGTGCCAAACAGGGAGACTGGTCCCGGGAATTTCAGGGCCCAGGGGTGGAGAGGCAGGTGAGGGGTGGCTTCGGGAAGCCCAGAAGTTGAGAATGGAATTGGTTTCCTTAGGGATCAGCGGAGGATGTGAGAAGAAGAAAGAAAGAGGAAGTGAGGAGAAAGAGGGAGAGAAGGCGGGAGGCAGACGCACTGTCTGGAAACGGAGAGGAAGCGCAAGGGGACAAAACAGATGTGCGGGGACCACGTGGCCACATGACCCAGTGCCCCATCTTGTGCCGGGTCCCTACAGCTAGCCCAGTAGCTTTGTGTCCCAGGCTGGTTGGGGGTGCAAAATCCCTACAGAAGGGTTACAAAAGGGAAGAAGGTCAGGGTCAGAACATCTGGGACTGACTTCCAAGCCCCTTGAAGTCTGGGCTCAGTCAGGGGTGCGGCCTGGAAACCTCTAGCCCCCAACCCCCTAAGCCGATTCCTTTGTGTTTTTCTGTGTGACAAAGACACACCCACAGGAGCCCCCCTCCCTCCGTTGTCAGAAGCCCCTGTCTGTCCCTGGCAGAAGCTCGCAGAGCCAGGGTGCGCTGGCAGGGACAGGAGGGGGAGGGGGCAGGGAAGGCGGCTCGCGCTCCTCCCTGGCACTTGCTATTTCGGACCCACCGAAAGTCTGTTCCTCCTGGGTCTCCGCTCAAACGCGAGTGACAAGACTCCTCACAGCGATCTCTTTGCTTAACCCCTTTTGCTGGGCCATCTGTTCAGAGCTCTGATGTATGCTTCTCCTCAGAGCAGGCGCCACATTATTCAGGCTCCTTGCCTGGCACGGGCTCTGTCCTTCCCGGCTGCCCCTACCCCGCACGACAAAACCCAGCCGGTTGCTCACGTCCTGACTGACATGGGTACTAGCAGGCCTGTGGGCGAGTGGATCAGAGCTGAGCAGAAAATACCAGAGGCCTGGTTCCCTCCTGATCTTCCCTTCAGATCTTAGCGATGCCTCCCCCCTCCCCGGCTCCCCCAAGCTCGCTTTTAAAAATGCCCCTCCATCCCGTTACTATGGTGCCTGTGTTTCTCCATCATGGCCAGTGACGGGCTGGGGCTGCTCCTTGGCATTTCACATCACACCCTGATCCTTCTGGAGGGTCTCTGAGTGAGGGGCCCGTCTCCCCCCAAGGGTTCCTTAAGCTCTCATAAAGCCTCAGCCTCCCCTGGGGCTTTAGATGCACACTCCCTTTTTTCCTCATCTCCCACGATATTCCCATCATTCAGGATAGACTTTGTAGAGCAGTGCTGTTCAATAGAACTTTCTGCTCTGATGGAAACGTTCTGTATCTGTCTACACTGTTCGATACGGTAGCCACTGGCCACATGTGGCTACTGAGGCCCTGGAATGTGGCCAGTGGGGCCAAGTATCCATATTTTTAAAGTAAATAAATTAAATTAAATTTTAATCGACTTCAATTGAAACTTACAATGGCGGCCGCAGCTCTGTACCCGGGAACCTGTTAGAAATGCAGACTCTCGGGCCTCACCCCAGACTTGCTGAATCAAAATCTCTGGGGCTGGGACCCCAGCAATCTGGGTGTTAACCAGCCCTCCAGGGGGTTGTTATGCACCGTGAAGCTTGAGAAACACTAGCCTGGAAACCCCAACCCCGGGGGAAGCCCCAGCTCCTGTGTGATGCCTACCGCTCCCATCACCTGGACCTTTGGAGAGTCAAGGTTCCAGAAGACGGCTCCGACCCTCCTTCTGGTCCCTGTGCTGGGTTTGCTGTCCACACCTCAGGCAGAGAAGGCAAATGCTGGTGCCTCTCACACACCCCCAGAGCCGCCCCAGGCCGTGGGAAGTTCTGAATAATTAATGCAGCAGAGAGGGGCGCTGGCTTTTTCCGTTCAGCTTGCTAGGGGAGCGCCTTCCCCTGTGGGTGAGGTGTGCAGTCATCACCCACCCCAGGAGCATTCTTCCCCGGGTGAGAACAGGCCTCGCCCCCACCTTTCCTTCCTCGCCCACAGGAGGCTGCGAGCGCTGGCTGGGGAGGCTTCGAGCCCTGCCTGAGAGCTAATTCCAAGGAAGGGGCTGCAAGGAGCCCAGTGACAACGCAGCCGGGGGCTCCTTTCCCTGATGTGCTTATCTCCCAGGTAATGCGCCGAGTGGTTCGTGGTGCTTACGCTTTACAACAGTCCTGTGACACGGTATTGTCACGTCTGTTTCTTAGAGGAGAAGCCCGAGGCTCAGAGAGGGTGAAAGTCCAAAGTCAACAGCCAGCCTCTCTGAGCCCAAAGCCCCAGCTTTTGAGGGCAGCGTCCTGCTCTTCAGCGCAGGCGGCAGGTCAGGCGTGGGCCCCTCTTTGGAACCCCAGGCAGAGGGGGAGCGTGGACTGGCAGGGGTGCCGGCTGCTGCTAGTGCCCAGAAAGCTCTCTTTCTCTCGAAGCAGAAATCCCTGAGCTGGTGATTCAAAACTGAAGGATGCTTAATTGCATGTTAACCTTACAAAGGAAACTTTATATATATGATTCACGTAATATCAGCTCGTGTGGAAACCCTCACCCCTGTTCCCCCTCCCTTGTTTCTTCCTACCCTTCCTTACTCTCTCCCAACTACCAAGAGCAGGGTGGGGGGGGCGGGCACCACAAGGGTGCTGTCGACCTGGGCGGAGCAGCGGTAGCAAGTGCAGGCCCGCCTGAGGTTGGAGGGCTGGGAGGAGCTGCCCAGACGATCTGTGTGTAAGAGGAGGGACACCGTCTAGAACGAGGGCACTTTTTGGCACCTGGCCTGCAGTGGCGGGCATGTGACTCCTCCCGAGGACCTTGGAATTCCCAGGACAGCTTCGTCTTTTCTCCCCAGGGAGGCTTCCTCCAGCACCTTCCATGTCTTCGCTGCCTGGTCCTAACTCCCATTCACTTTCCTGCTTGGCCCTCTGTCTCATCGCCCTTATTTATGCTCCTGGGTACAGATGGTCTCTGGGTCTGACTGCTCCACTCGGTCCCATGGCCTCTTTCCCTTCAGAGTGTCCGTGTCATCTTCCAAGGCTGCCTTCTGCCCTTGGGTGGAGAGATGGGGGTCGGCGGGGTGATCAGGGTGTGGAGAGGCGTGACAGTCAGGCCCAGAGAGTGACTTCAAGGAGCCCTACCTAGGGGGAGGAGGGGACAGCTCAGCCTTCACTTTTCCCTCTGTGGCCAGTAGGTGGTGCTAGATGCCAGCTGAGGCCCAGCTGGGGCCTTGGCGATGCAAACCGCAGCCCTCGCTTACCGGAATGTTCTGCCTGCTAAGCAGCCCTTTTGGGTGGGATGCAAGGCATTGTGACCTGCGGGCTGATTCAGGACCCAGGAGGGGATAGGAGAACACACTTGTTTCCCTTCACTCAACCCCGTGGCCCTTATGGGCTGGGAATGAGTTAAGGAGAGACTCTGCCTCACCTTTTCTTCCCCAGGGAGATTAGAACAACTGGGGACCAGACCTTGCCTCCACTCTTGCTCAAATATCACCTCCTCTAAGCAAGGGCAGGCCCTTTGTCGCCTGGGTGCTCAGAGCAAGCCACCAGGGCACTTCACATATGGCGATCATGCATTGTTTCCACGACTCCCTAACGGAGCAGACTGTCACCTCCTGCAGGTCGATTTCTCATCTCGTCCATTTGTGTAGCCCCACCCCCACCCCCCGCCGCCCCAGGGCCTGGCACATGGCGCATGCTCAGTCCACGAGTGCATGGTGGAGTGAGTCAAAGGCCGCACAGAGACTGTATTGCTTTTCCCCCTTGGAGATCTTTAAAAACACTTTTGCCTAAGGGCTTTAGGAATGGCCCAATGGGTAAATATGGATGGATGTTTATGGAAGGGTGGCCTTGAAGCCCCTCTGGAAGCCAGTTCCCAGCTCAGAACTTCACACCCATATGTAGAATATGCTTCATTTCTCTTGAATTGAGGGCCGTTTATTGCACGCTTCCAGCATGGCAGGTATATCTCTCTAAGCAAAGAAGCCTCCCCACGTCCACAAAGAAGTGTGACATGCAGCCTGGGCACTGGGGCTCTGGGACTTTGGTCTTGGCTCCTTGGGTGTGTGGAGCTTGGGGAGATGCTGGACTTTTGGGATTTACCAGAAAATGGAAAGGGAGGCCTTCCTTGGGAGGGCCCCGCTAGACAGGACATGGGCTGGTGCACTTAGCTCACAGAGGGGAGGGAAATTGTCCAGGCAGAGAAGTGAATGAACGCTAACGAGCGGGTGGGCATTTGCTCCTCAAACAAAAGTGATTTGTCTCTAGCTGAGCCTCCGGTTCTGCAGAACATTCCGTTTTATTGAGGATTTGGCAAACAGACCTGTAGCTGACATGAAGTGGTGGGGGGTGGGGCAGGTGATTTTTCCAGATGCCTGAAGATCTGGACAGACAAGAACGGAGGGATCAACCCACAAGGTGTGGCATAGTAGGGATAGACATAAAGTTCTGCCCCAAACGCCAACTGGTTGCAGGTGGCATAACTTCTGAGTTGCCCACGTGAAGACTTCTGTTCTAATTGACAAGTCAGCTGTGAGAGCGGATTGCCTCGTCCGTGAATCCGTGCTGGGAGAGAATACGCAGAGTGAAGATCTGAGCTCTGCTGTGCGCTGGTTGACCACTCTTGGATTTCTCCATTGGTTCTGGGGAACTTAGCATGGGATTCATTTAATATCAGCTGGTAATGAAACCCTCGTCCCCATTCCTTCTCTCTTGGTCACTTTCCAGTCTTTCTTGCCAAGTCCCCGTGAAGAGGAGTCAGACTTGTCTTTTTTTTTTTTTTAATGCTTATTTATTCTTGAAGAGAGAGAGAGAGAGAGCAAGCAGAGGAGGGCGGAGAGGGAGACACAGAATCCGCAGCAGGCTCCAGGCTCCGAGCTGTCAGCACAGAGCCCGACGTGGGCCTTGAACTCAAGAACCGTGAGATCGTGACCTGAGCTGAAGTCGGACGCCTAACCGACTGACCCACCCAGGTGCCCCCAGAGTTGTCTTTTAAAAGATATGATGTGCTGTAACAGACACCAAGGGCAGCTGGACCAGGAGACTCCAAACTAGCTCAAGTGAGAAACCACCGAAGGAACCTGAGCTCCGTGTATTTCCTGAGGAAGAGGGAGAGAGAGAATCTTAAGTGGGCTCCATGCTCAGCACAGAACCTGGTGTGTGGCTCGATTCCACGCCCCTGGGATTATGACCTGAGCCCAAATCAAGAATTGGACGCTCAACCGACCGAGCCACCCAGACACCCCGAGCCTGACCTCTTTATTGCGGAGAGAACAGGGCCGGCAGCAGTAGGCTGAGGCTGAGTGCATCTGCCTGGGCTGAGATGACTCACTGAGCAGACATGACCAGTGGCCCCTCAGGAGGGGGTGAGTTCCCTAGAGGTTTGCGAGCCCAGGATGGGGCTGAGTTGGAAGCCCCTACATTTCCTTCTGAGCCTCGGAGACTGAGAGCAAATAGCTCTCCACCCCTCTGCACCCCGGGGCTTCCTTGGGGCCACTTAGCCGTAACCTGAAGCAGCTGGCAGGGTCACTGGCCTCACAGCTCAGCCTCTCCTGCTGTCCCCTGGCTGTGCCCAGCTATTTGCTGAGCCTGGAACTGCTAATTGCACCGGGTTCCCCCGGGTCTCTGGGTGAGGGCAAGGGCCAGCAACAGAGCTCATGTGTTCAGGGGTCTCGGAGGTAGGACAGCTCAGAGAGGAAGGCTTCTGCTGCTCCCCTCCTGCTCCCTTCCCAGTGAGGATCCGGGGTTCAAGTCCTACCTCTGTGATCTTGGGCAATCAGGGGAGCTCTCTGAGCCTCAGCGTGGGTACTTGCTGGGTGGTGGCAGGTCCCCTTTACATGCGCCGTTCCTGGAAGCCAGCTGTTTACTTCCTATCTTCTGTATAGTCTGAGGCACCTCCAACCAGAAGCCGTGGGGCCTTGGAGTCACTATATCTGCTTGGCTGGAGTGAAGGTGACTGCCCTTCCTGGTTTGTCCTTGATGGAGGCATTCCTGGGATGAAGGATGTTCTGTGCTAAAACCTGAAAAGTCCTGGGCCAAGCAGGCAAGTGGGTTACCTTAGAGCTGGAATCTGCACCCGTCCCTCTCTTCCCCTGCCGCCTGGCCAGCCCTGCTGTCAGCCCTCAGCCAGTGTGATTCGCTGAAGGACAGCTTGGGGCAGACGTTGAGGAGCGATGCTCTGTCCCCATGTTCAGCGCCGCTTGAAATCTCCCCAGAACTCAGGAGCTGAGGGCAGTGTCCCATGCGGTCTAGGTCTGCCCTCCCCTTTCTCCTTTGGCATCCATTATTTCTTTGGGATGTCTAACGAATCTTGAAATCAGCTTGGTTTTCCCCTCTGTTCATCCCATACTGGGAACTGGTACCTCGGGCCGTCTGCTGCTCGAGGGAGGAGGAACAGAGTCAGAGGGCTCCATACTGGGGCTGGGCTTGCAGGGGCATCAGCGAACCCTGTGGCCATGTGGCCTAGGTGCCTGGGTCTTGTTCTTGCAAAACCCCATTATTCTGGGATGGGCACTGTTGACATTGGGCTTAGTACACGATTTTCCTTGGAGCAAGGAAATCATTGTGGTTGCTGGTTCAGTTCTCAGATATTTTGACTTCCTTTCAAGTTGTCCCGAAGGCCCTGTGGGAATGTGAGACCAGTTTCCCAATGATCATGGGATCTCACATCACTGAGGCGCCTTCCATGGAAGCACAAACTCCAGCTTCACACAAAGAGCCAGACAAAGGGACGTGGCCCCACCTGCCTTGAGCTTAGAACTCTGTTCAAAGACCACACTACTCAGTTTGCGAGTTTTGTCTCTGGGACCCAAAGAAAGGTTCTTCCGAGATGGAAGGTGGGGGGGGGGAAAGGAAAGAAAGAAGCATTATTTTCTGGCTTAATTTTCTGGTTTAATTCAGTGTGCATTAGATCAGCACAGGTGCTGAGCTCCGTACAAACACAGTAAGCTCTGGTTTTGAGGAACCTCGAGTTCTGGGAGGGAGGCAGATCTCTGAGCCGTGGAAGGCTCTGATCGATGCTGTCATAGACGCTGGGCTGGTACACTCTGAACGTGCAGGGGCAGAGAGGTTAGTAGGAGAACTCGGGGAGGCTTGTTAAGGCGGTAGGATGTCCAGGGTTTCGAAACCAAGGCAGGATTTTGACAGGCAGAAGCTGTGGGGATCAAAGGTGCAAAAGTGCAGAGATGGGTAAGGGTGGGTGGGGCCAGGTGAGACTGTGCCATCTGGAGCCCAGGTGCGGGGAACCAGGGCAGTCTCGTGGCCCAGGAGGCAGGAAGGGAGCCTAGGCCAGGTCCTCGGAAGTGCTGCATACTGTATGACGGAGCCTGGACTGCACTCCTGCAGGCAGTGGGGATCTATGGAAAGTTTTAAAGCGGGAATCTTTTGATAAAACGTCAGCCCTCACCATGTGCCTTCCACCCCTTGCTGTCTTTTCCTTTTTATCCTTTAACGAGGAGTTTGGACCAGCCTTCCCACAGCGGAGCAGCCTTGTCCTTTCTCCCCACACCCGGAGGAGGAGGCGGGGGCCAGGGCTGTTCTTGAGTCTGTCCCGCACAGGTCGTTTCTCCAGAGCCACAGAGCAGAAGGTTCAACCGGGCACCTTCCGTCTGGAGCAGACAGGTCTCCCGAGCCCTCTGGGCACCTCCCGCATCTCCTCTGCCTGTCCTTTCTCCCCGCGCGCTTCTCCTACAGCCTCCATTTCCTTCCACCCTCCCCTCCTTCTGACAGCAGGGCCCCATCTCCCATCCCTACCCCCCCACCGGACTCCACTGATCTGTAGTCGTTTAAGAGGCGGCCTCTGAGGTCAGACAGACGCAAGTCTGCCCCTGGCCTCCTCAGCGTGTAACTTCAGGCTTAACCTCTGCATGTTCGGCTTTTCACCTGCAAAGGTGAATCGAAAGGCCTCCCCTGGAGGTCGGGGGTGTGCCAGCACCTGCACCCAAAGGCACTGTGGAGCACCCTTCCTGCCCTCCTCTCCCTGTCCGGGTTGGCTTTTGGCCCTTCCGGGAGGAAGGTTTCTTTGGCTGGGGAGCCGGTGGGCAGCTCCAGGTGGCATGGGGTTTCTTGCTATGCTTCTCAGAATGCTGCTGGCCTTTGAAGCTGCCTCCCTGTCTCCCTTACAGGATAACAAGGGCATAAATCAGGAGCTGTCAGCGTTCATTTCCATCCTTGGGTGGACAGCATCCTGTCCTAGCAAGGCTCCAGGTCTGTCTTTGGAAGACTGGCTCCCCGAAGCCAGGGAGGATGACAGGCTGGGGCTGAGGGGGTCAGTTTAGGCCAGCACTGTATGGGGAAGAGCCAGTGTGTGCTGTGATTCCCGCATGTATCTGTCCCCCTGGCCCACATCAGTTCTGGGGCAGAACCCATGAGCTATCAGACAGGTGGGGACTAGAATCTTCTCCCCAGAATGCCCGGCTGCCAGGATGAGATGTAGGCTTGCCAGGGGCTATCTCTGCCGGAAATAAAAGAGGGAGGATCTCCTACCAGGAGCCTTAGGCAGAGAAATCCCACCAAGGGCAACTTCCCCCTTTCTCCCTTCTCCTTCCAGGGGCTGGGACCAAGGCTAGCTCTAATAGAGTCAGGGAAGGTAACTACACTTGGGAGCGGTCCCACAGAACCTCAAGATTTGGCAAGAGAGCCCTCGCTTCAGGCAGGTGCCAGCCAGTATGGGGGGCCCAGCCGGGAGGAGTTTGTGAAATCCCCATTTTCACTCTGCCCATTTTACAGGTAAGAAGAATGAGACCTGGGTGGCCCCAGACTTGATTACAGGGTCTTATTCCTGCAGCAGCTGGTAAAGGATGTCAAATGTACATAAAAATAAGTGAAAGACAGCTCTCCTTAATCAAAGTTAGCCTCTTCCTCGAAAGGTCCTGCTGTTTGCTACGTGGCGGGGTAACAGTCTGCTCTCTTCCTTAGCTGGGCTGGCAGACCATGCGCTGTGTGAGACCAGAGACCAAATCTGGCTTCTCCACAATCTTGCCTAACCTGATGCTTGCCCTTTGGCGAGTCTCCGGGGTGCTCCAAGTTCTTTTTCATGCTCAGTGGATACATTAGAAGTGAGGGATGCTGGGCGTGAGGGGATATTCCCATCCTGCTCCCACTTCAGCCCAGGAGTCAGTTGGAGAGAAATAGGAGGCCTTTCTGCCCACTGCCCGCCCCCCTCCCCAGCACAGAGTCAGCAGATTGGTCATCCTTAGGAAAGGTCAGCTGAATCAGCCCCCCTGTAAGAAACGTGCTTGGTATTTTTAGAAGCTTTTCAAGTTTGCAGCTCCTGACCTCAGCAGGAGGCAGTCAGAGCTTCTGCGCATCCGAGCCCAGCCCCAGCCCAGCCCCAGCCCAGCCCAGCCCAGTCTAGCCCAATCCAGCCCAGCCCAGCCCAGTCTAGCCCAATCCAGCCCAGCCCAGCCCAGTCTAGCCCAATCCAGCCCAGCCCAGCCCAGTCTAGCCCAATCCAGCCCAGCCCAGCCCAACCCCAGGCCAGCTCCAGCCCAGCCCAGCCCAGCCCAGCCCAGCCCAGACCCAGCCCCAGCCCAGCTCAGTCTAGCCCAGATTCAGCTGAGATCAGCCCCAGCCCAGCCCAGCTTCAGCCCCAGGCCAGCCCAGCTCAGCTCAGTCCAGCCCAGCCCAGCTGCTATAACCACCCAGTAAGGCCAGGTGGGTAAATCATGACTTTTTAGACTGTATAACATCAGCTTGAAATCCTGTCCGCATCACTGCCCCAAATCTATCATCTGACCTTGAGAAAGTCACATTATTCCCATCTGTATAATGGAGAGGTCATCATATTTATTTGCAAATCCATTCTGCAAAAGAGGCAGGATGAATAGGAATCCAATAAACACCCAAAGTTGCTGTACTCTGCTGAATTCTGGGAGATTATCATAAGGCCTGAGTGAGTTTGTGTCCGAGAATTTTGTGTTCCTCAGACAGGGATGTTTAGAGAGACGATGTCATAAAAAATCTGTCATAAAATGCTGTTGTGCTAAAAAGGTAGCTTTATGTTTGGAGAGAGAGGCATGTGGTTCAGGAGGGGCCAGCTGTGTTTGGGGCATGAGGTTCTGGGGTCTCCAGCCAGAATCTGCGTTGGTTCTGTGTTGTCAATGAAAGAATGCCTTAGAAGAGAAGCCTTGGGCTCTGCTCCTAACTAATTGTGTGGCCCTGGGGACATAACAGTCATCGTGGGCCTGATTTTTCTACCTATAAAATGGCAGGGGTGGGGGAGGAGGGGTTTGGACAGTATGTGTGCTTCTTAACGCGTAGGTTTCCACGGAGGGCTTTGTGTCAATCAGGGGGCTTTGAGGGCAGGGATAATGAGTAGAGCGTGCATCTTCCAGGAGCACCTACTGTGCTCCACGGAGACATTTTATTATTTATTTTATTTTTTTAATTTTTAAAATGTTTAGTTTTGAGAGAGAGAGCGTGAGTGGGGGAGGGGCAGAGAGAGAGGGAGACACAGAATCCAAGCAGGCTCCAGGCCCCGAGCTGTCAGCACAGAGCCCGACGCGCGGCTTAAATCCACAAACCGTGAGATCATGATCTGAGCCAAAGTTGGATGCTTAACCGACTGAGCCACCCAGGTGCCCCTCACATTTCATTTTTAAAATGTATGTGAGTATCCTCCTACTGTATGCTATGGCCATGCGTGTTCTGGCATGAACTAACGTTTTAAAATGTTTCCATGGAGGGGCGTCTGGGTGGCTCAGGTCAGGATCTCACTGTTTGTGGGTTCCAGCCTCGTGTCGGGCTCTGTGCTGACAGCTCGGAGCCTGGAGCCTGCTTCAGATTCTGTGTGTCTCTCTCTCTCTCTCAAAAATAAATAAACATTAAAAAACTAAAAAAAAAAAAAAAAAAAAAAAAGAAATGTGAGACTTCAAAGAAATGAAAAAAAAATTTTTTTTAATGTTTATTTATTTTTGAGACAGAGAGAGACAGAGCATGAATGGGGGAGGGTCAGAGAGAGAGGGAGACACAGAATCCAAAGCAGGCTCCAGGCTCTGAGCCGTCAGCACAGAGCCCAACGCGGGGCTCGAACTCACGGACTGTGAGATCATGACCTGAGCTGAAGTCGGATGCTTAACCGACTGAGCCACCCAGGCGCCCCAAGACTTCAAAGAAATTTGATGCCCACTTCAACCCCTCTCCTGCCTCTCTGTCTTCCCTCCCCACCCATAGGGAGATTCATTCTCCTGTGTGCCTGGGGGTTCTGGGTGGAGAAGTGTGAGGAACGTTGGACTGGTTGATCTCCAAGGGTCATTCAAGTGGTAGCATTCTAGAATTGTAAAACGTGCTGTGGTGTGTGTGTGTGTGTGTGTGTGTGTGTGTGTGGAGGGAGGAAGTGGGGTTCATGATAAACTGATCTCATAGAAAGACAATTTAATATCTTCTTTCTTCTTCCTAAAGTTCCAGAACTGGAAAGTTCCAGTGGACTCAGAAGTTGGAAGGGAAAGTGAACTGGCTACCTTGGCCAGCAGGGGGCGAAGGGAGAGAACAGTGGGAGTCAGGAAGTGGGGCTGATATTTAAAATGTTCTATTCTGTAATCTTCGGATCAGAGCTAACAGATTACAAGCGTGGCTTCTAACTCAATCTGGCACAAGAGAATGGAGATTCTCCCCAACCCTTGCTTCTAATTAAGCAGCCTCATGTGCTCAGGGCCAGCAGTTACCTTCAACACACACAGGCACACACACACACACACCCTCAGCCCCTACCCCATCCTTGGGCACTCCCCCAAGTGTCTGCCCACCTGCCTGCGGCTCCCCAGCTCCCCCGTGCTTACCTGCACAGCCCAGCCCCCTGAAGGTTCCTGCTACAGGTGGGTGGGGTGGCTGCTCTTGCCCACCCCTCCAAGCCCCATCTCTCTGTCACTGCCCACGCCCTCCCCCAGGCTTTGAACACACACTTGTTCACCTCATGTAAGATCAAAAATAAACTCTCTCTGGAACCTGTTCAAAGGCTAATGTGCATCCTCTCTTAATTATTGATTTGTTTATTACAGACGCTAGGGTAGGACATTCAAGGCGGCTGCTGTGCCCAGGGCCCATCTCTAGAACTCCTACCCCTCGCTGGAGTGGGGGAGAAGGCTGAGAGAGTGATCTTGTCTTGGGAAGGGGTAGTTGGCTGCTGGGTGAAACCCACCCACAGGGAAGGTTGCAGACTAATCCTGCCCCCCAACAAAGCCCAGACTGGCCCAGTGATCACAATGGAGTCCTCCCACTCTCCCTCTCTTCCCTATTACAAGGAGAAAACCCCTGGCAGAGGGCTGTAGGGATGCAAAAGGGCAGGCTTGTCCTCTTTCCTCCCCTTTCCTTCCTGCCTCACTACTGGGCACTTACACGCAAGAAGTGGTTCCGTGCGGTGGGCGCAGTGGTTGGGGTTTAACGCCTGCCTCTTACTGCCGCGTACCAGCTGGGCGACCTTGGACAAGTAATGTGACCTCTCTGGTTCTGTTTCTTCCTCTGCAAAACAGGGCGTTTGTGAGGATTCTGTGAAATCGTGCATACGAAGGGTGTAGAAGAATGATACACGTAGAGGTCAATACATCGTGGTTGCCTTTGTTGTTCCTTTTCTTGTCCTCATTCTGCTCTGCTTCATCCCTGGGACTCCAGGATTGCAGGAGATGACCCGCCATGGCCCTCACAGTATGTGGGGGCAGCCCCTGGAAGGTCCCAGCTACACCTAAGCACAGTGGGGACCTTGAGCCTGGGCACGGCCACGAGCTCTGCAAGAAAGGGGACGGATCCTTCAGACAATGTTCTGCAGAAGTACTGCCCAGCCCTGGGCGAGGGGAGCACAGAGCTGGTCACTGGAAGCACAGCCTCCAAGGCACACTGGGAAAGGGTCACAGCCATCCATCCACAGGGCTGGGCTCCTGGGGCTCTCTCCTTTGGGGTCCTGAGGGTAGTTCTCGAATTTGATGTGATGAAGGGGGCATCCCGATGTCCCTGCCTTTTGGGGGTCATTTGCCTTACACCAGTTGGAGGGACCCGGGGTTTGTGTCCAGGCTAGGTCTCTGGGACCCCCTCCACACTCCACGCCCTTACCCCAGGGCTCTCAGGGGGTCTGGCTGGGGCTCACTGGGGCTAGTTTGTACCCCGCCCCCACTTCATCCCCTGTCGCGCCCCCCGCCCCCCCAGCCCAGAACTCCCTGGGCTAGGCTTTTGTTCCCCCGGTTCCCAGGCAGTGCAGCTGGTGCTGTGGGCTGGGGAGGGGGTGGAGGACGGCAGCAAGCCTGTGGGAAGGAGCTGTCTCTTCATTCCAAAGGCGAGCATGGCTCCTCATGTCCCTTCCCCCCAACATAATGCTTCCCCAATTCCCACACTTGTGTCTCAGCAAATAAGACTTTTTTTTTTTTTTTTTGTGGTTTTCCACTTGCTCTTCATACCTACTTAAATGTGTGTGCGTGCGTGGTTCCCAGCAACCGTCGGCACCAGAGGGAACTGGAGCCAATTTGGTAATTTCTTTCTTTGAGTCCCAGGTATGTGGGCAATGTCTTCCTCTCTGAGCGCGAGGACTTTGGGGCATCACCTCTCTAGCCTTCTGATCTCCTGGAGGTCTGTGCTGCTGTCAGAAATAGAAGTCAGGATGGTTTCCAGCAAGCAGAGAGGGCAGAATTTAAGAGCACCCTACTATGGGGGCTGAACCATCTGGGAAAGGGTGGGGCCCCTAAAGGAGAATATAGAGGAAAAGAAGGGAAATGACATAGCTACATTTTTCAGGTGAGGATGGAAGAGGCTCAGCAAGGTGACAGGATGTGCCCAGGCATCCGGCCAGTAGGTGCTGGAGCTAACATCTGGACCAGATTTGCCTGGAACTAATGCCCATGCTTTAGCTGCTCCTCCAAAGAGAGACCATAATGAGAGGTGTGGACAGAAAGCATTGCCTTGGCATTCCCTTAACTCTTGAGACCAACCGGTAGTTGATAATTGCAGGCACATCAGGTGTGAAATGCTGATGGAATGTGCAAAGGTCCTGGTGTCCACTGCCTGGTTAGAAGGAACCAGTAGCTGTCATTTGTGGAGTGTTCCATATCCACGAGGCATTTTTACATATAACCTCTTCTTGGATACTCGGGATGACTGGTTCCCCATGTGGCAGAGGAGGATGTGGAGAATCAGAGAAGTCAAGCAGCGTGCCCAAGGTGACACAGCCCGATAGGTTTTTGACACTCAATGAACAAATTCGTTCAGAGCTGAATCTGGAAGCTGGTGTTTGAGCCAGGGCAGGGTAAGGTGTGATCCTGGCTGTTTTGCTGAGAAACAGGTGGAGAAAAGAGCAGTGTGGGAGGTAGTGAAGGCGTAACAGGAGACTAGGGGCTGAATAGCGTGCCTGGATTGGCCGGGAAGGACTAGAGTATGTAGTTGGGCCCCAGGAGGTAGGGAACAGGGCTTGGGTTTCTGCAGGACAGAGGCCACAGTAATGGGGCTGGTGGGCCTGGGCTCAGCCCCCTGCTCTGCTGGGTGTGAAGAGCTCATGAGAGCCCAGGTGGTCTGGCATTGCCTTGGAAACTGCTATTCCCAACCTTCTCCTGACTGTGGAACTGAGATCAGGAGCTACTTATCTCTCTGTTCTCGAAGCCCCTTGATAATTGCTCTGCCAGGGACAAGTTTACAGCAGCAGGTATAACTCTGGGGTGTGGAGGAGGTAGTCAGCTCAAGGCACCCCAGTTCTGTCCCAAACTTCTCTTAGGGACATGTGTGGGGTTTTAGGCAGCAAAAAGGTACATTAAATCACCTCCAAAATGTGTGATGCCCACTCTTGCGGGGACACTGAGGTAGGCCCCGGGGAGAACAGAGTGAACAGCAGGGACAGGTCCTAGCCCTATTGGTGCTTAATAGACTGACACTGAGCCCTTATTTACGATGTGTTGAAAGGTTTCAAAGTGCAGGGTTTTGCTTAACAAACGTGTAAGGCATCTGTTACTTACCAGTTGTGTTTAAGGGGTTGGCAAATCAGTACATAAAACAAGCAAGGTCCTTGTCCTCAAGAAACTTATACTTTAAAAGCTGGTAATAATGGGGAGGGGGGTGGCGCCTGGGTGGCTCAGTGGGTTAAGCATCTGCCTTGGGCTCAGGCTATGATCTGAGTTTGAACCCCGCATCAGGCTCTCAGCTGTCTAGGCAGAGCCCACTTAGGATCCTCTGTCCCCCTGTCTCTCTGCCCCCACCAAAAAATAAAAAAAAATAAGGGCACCTGGGTGGCTTAGCCCATTAAGGGTCTGACTCCGGCTCAGGTCATGATCTCAAGGTCCCTAAGTTGGAGTCCTGTTGGTGGGGCTCTGTGCTGACAGCTCAGAGCCTGGAACCTGCTTCAGATTCTGTGTCTCCTGTGCTGCCCCCCCCCCCCCCCATGCTCTGTCTCTCTGTCAAAAATAAGCAAACGTAAAAAAAAAAAAAAGGCTGGTAACAGGAAGAACATCCCCTTCTAGGTGAACAAAAATTCACCTAGAAGATTCTGCCCCACCTTGTCAATTTCAGCCCCCTCCATTTCCTCCCCCCTCAATTTCAGCTTCCCAGCTTGTCAGTTTTAGCCCCCTCCTCCCTTCCCATTTCAGCTTCCCACCTTGTCAATTTCAGTTCCTTCCTCTGCCAAATGAAGGCCATTGGCCTGGCTGCCCTTTGCTCAATACAAAGTAGGTGGGGTGTGTGTAAGTTACTGCAGGAGGCTTAAGAGGAACGGTCTTTGACAGAGGGTGAGCGTGACTGTCTGCCCTCTACCCTGCTCTTTGCAGAGCCTGCAGTGGACATGGCTGGGAACCCCCTGCTAGGCAGGACTGTGGCGTCAGTCCCTGTGGCACTGAATTCCCACCCAGCCCAGCTGCTCACAGCCAGTGGTGACTCAGCAGGGGCCACCCCCTGGGCAGAGGGAAGCTAACCCTCCTACCCCCCAACCCTGGAGCAACAGCCTGGCAGGAGAACCAGGGAGCGCCCTGGGGTTACTTCTCAGTGCCCAGTGCCTTGTTCCACGTGGCGCTCAGGCCTGGGGCCTTCCCTGGCTGCTGGCGACTCTGGGGTCTTGGAATGCAGCTGAGAACATCCATGGGAAGTAGAGAGGCTGCAGGGGACCACCCCACAGCTCAGCCCCACGCAGTTAATTTGCTAGGGGGCATTGCTAGGGGGCTCTGTTTCCTGCACGTGTGGGATGAGATTTAGGGTGACCAGGGCGTTTGCCCGTCGGTGGATAGTTGGTTGGTCCTGAGGCTTCCCAGTGGAAGCAGGAAAGCCTTCTGGGTACCTCAAAAGTGGAATAATGAAGCTAACACACACAGAATGCTTACTGTGTGCCAGGCACTGTTCAAGGTGCTTTACTGCATTATCTCACAACCACCTTGTGAGTTAGGCCCTGTGAACCCCCACTTTGTGGATGGGGAGACCGAGGCACAGAGAGTTCAGTGCCTTGCCCAAGGTCAAATGCTATTGGGTGGCTCAGTCATCTCACTGGGTCTATTACGTGAAACCATATTTAGTTTTGTTACAGTTGCCTACCGTCTTGTACCCAAGGTCACAGCCTGCAAGACTTGAAGTGTACTTTAAAGGGGCCATTGACAAACCTGAAGGTACTACCAATGACCACAGTGGGGAAGGATCAGAAAACTGATTTTGAAGCGTAGGGAGGGCCCTGAGGATATTTTGCTCGGAGAAGAGTTGAGAGGTGGGCACCCTTCTGACTGGCTTGTAGAAATGAGACTAGACTTTTCCTTGGGGTTCTAGGTGCACCTCTAGTACCAAGGATGGATGCTTCAGGGAGGCTGGTTTTAGTATTTGAAACTGAAGGCTATCCAAGGAATAAAGCTGTTTGTGGACAGACTGGGAGGCCTTGGTTGGTATGAGCTTCCTGTCCCTGAAGGTGTTCAAGGAGGGATAGACGGAGCACTTGGAGATGTCATGAGCGGATTTCTGCATCAAGTAGGGCTGTGGGTCTTTGGCCTTGAGAGTCCTTTCCAGCCCAGAGATTCTGTGAATCTCTCATCCAGGGTAAGTAGAAGAAGTAGAGAATCACCTGGGCAGCATCCCCAGTGAGGAACCCCAAGCCCCCTCCAGACACTCCCTCCAGGGCAGCACAGGAGAATCTGGGTAGCCTCAGAAAATAATGGACAGGATTGAGGAGTGAGAGGCAAGGGGCTCTGTTCCCCCTGGCAGGTAGCTCCAACCTCCTGGCAGGTGCGTTCCCAAGACCTTGGGATTTGAGTCAGGATCCTGAGCTGGGGCATCTTGTTGTTAGATTCTCTTGTTTCTTTTGACATCTTGTGGTAAGTGGGGCTTTCACCCTCCATGTATGATCAAAACTCCCTCCTTGGCACCTGGCCTTCTGGATACCGTTACATGTCCCCAGCCTCCAACCGTGCCTTTCCGCCTCACATCTTGAGTTTGGGTCACCCAGGAAACAGGCTTTTTTCTCAGACCCAAGTCCAAGTTGGCCAGCTCCAATAGCTTTTTGGAACAGCAGGTTCTTCAGGGCATGGTTTTCCCTCCGTCTCCTCTGGTGCTCTCCTAGTCACTACCAGTACATTTCTTTTCCCAGCTCAGAGTTTGGGCAGGAGGCCCTGTTTCTTCTCAGACTGGAAAGTCTGGCAGCACAGCTTCTGGATTTAGGCTGACACCACAGGAGTAGGGCATGGTGGGTGAATCCAAAGTGCCTGGGGTCTGGCCTGCATCCCTGTGACATGGTCCCTGCCTTAGGAGTGTGGGCTCATGGGAAAAGCGGATGTGGCTGGGTCTGGGTTTGGAAAGGCAGACATGCGAAGAGTGGGCCAGCAGAGGTTGGGTGGGGGGGAGGTACTGGGAGGTGATGACTCCTGGGTCAGCGTCTTAATGTTTGTATGCCTGCTGAGTCTTTACTCCCTTCCTCCTTTCCTAGAAGGCAAGGGATTTCGGCTTTGGGGATACCTTACAAACAAAATAGTCAAGGAGGAATCTCAGGTGCTCACACAGCTGGAACATGCCCTTTGGGATGAGACAGGTGTTCAGTTTTCTCTGGATGGCACAGAGGTTGGACTGCTGTGCTCCAGGGGGTGGCCTCCCCTCTGGCTTGATGGGGGGCTACATCCAAATTAGGGGTTCCCACCTTATCCAAACCCTTACTACCAGAAGGCAGCTGCTCCACTGTAAAGGGTTTCTAAAACTTTCCAAAACATTTCTTTTCATTTTATATAGAGAGAGCACGAGCAAGCATGAGCGGGGGAGAGGTACAGAGAGGGAAAGAGAGAGAATCTTAAGCAGGCTTCATGCTCAGCACAGAGCCCCACATGGGGCTCGATCCCACAACCCTGGGATCATGACCTGAGCTGAAATCAAGAGTCGTTTGCTCAACTGGCTGGGCCATCCAGGCGCCCCATCTAAAGCTTTACTTTCTGTTAAAAAAAACTTTGCCTCCTCTTGCCTCTGATGGGTCAGCTGGGGCTATAGTGCTGAGTTTCCTCATTTCTAAGACTGCAGCTGGCAGGAAGAGGTGGAAAGGTTTATCCCGATTGGCAGGATGCTGAGCTGGGTCCTGAGCTCTCTGGGACCCAGTGATGGCTGCAGACTTAGAATCACTATGTGTCAGGCATTATTCCTTGTCAACCAGGACGTTTTTACCAAGGAGACACCCCAAATGCTCTGTTGACGAAGAGGAGGGTGTCTACAACGGACGCTTTCTCCTGCTTTCTCAACTAAATCTGGTGTGTCTCAGGGGTTAAGAAGTGTTGAAGCAAGAGTGTATTACATCCCTGGGTGAAGTGAGCACCTTCTTGTGCTTATGGTGAAACTTCCTAAGTTTGTACTTAACAAGGTCCCTGCACCTGATATACTCAAGTTTTGTTTTGTTTTGTTTTTTTCACCCTAATTGAATAATATTCAGGTCCACGTAGAACCAGAGGATATTCAAGCTGGAAGGTATTTTGGGAGTCATCTTGGTACTTTTCAAACTGCAACGTGCTTATCAATCGCCTGGGGAGCTGGTTAAAATGGATAGTCTGGTTTAGTAGGTCTGGGGTGGGGGCCTTAGATGTCTCATTTGAAGAACTTCCAGGCGATGCGGACGCTGCTGGCCAGAGGGCTACGCTTTGGATAGTGAGGTCCAACCTAGTCATTCTACAGACACGAAAGTTGAGGCCCAGAGGCTTAGGTGATTTGCCAGTGGTCAGAACTGGAACTCTGTTCTCTCCATTCCTAGTCTATCTGCTTTAAAAAGGGCCTCCTTCCTTTTAAGCTGCCACTTCCTGCTCAGGCCCAGGGCTCTAGCATGAACAGAACATCCCATCTTAATCCCATTTTACTGTTAGGATGAAAGGCTTCTTGTTCCATCAGGGCCCCTAGCTTCACAGCCTGCATTTTTATTATCTCCAAAGGGGTTTTAAAAGTTTTTTTTTTTTTTTTTATTTGTTCTGACTTACGGGCACCTCCCCTTCTCTGCTGGAGATGGTAAGAATCGGTTCTCTCTCTCCCCCCAAAAAGTGTGCCGGGCATTGTTTAGGTACAACCATTTCAGTTTCAGCCTGGAAAAGTACTGTTGGGCGCAATCCCTTTGTCATTCCCTGCTTTTTGGACTCTCCCCTGGGGTGGTCTGAGGGAGGTTCTCTGTGTATCTCTGCTGCCACCTGCTACCTCCTGAGGCCAAACTTTGACTCTGCCTCAGTTTCCCAGGCTTTCAGGTATTCTCAGGCCTCTCCCAGAATGGGACTTTCAGGGCAGGGTGGTTCCCAGCGGACAGAGGGTATCAGGGGGTTGGCCTAGGACCAGTAGGAACTGGTTTGTCAGACTAAGAAGGTCTCCACTCTCTGTCCCCTCCTGCTGGTGGGAGGGCAAAATGCCAGTCTGGGGACAAGGCCATAATGGCAACAAGGGGGTAAAAGTCTCACCAAGGCTGAGGGATCGCAGAATGTAAGGGGAAGTCGGGAAAACTGCCTTTTATAGACATGTTCCTTTCTTTCCTTTTTTTTTTTTTTTTTTTTTTTCTTCCCAAGTTTACTCACAGCGACAGTGCCACTCGCAGGCGCCTGGTCTGTCTGTGGTTGCGCCTGGGGTGGGCGGGTGGCACCCGCATACCCCCTTCCCCCATCTTGCCTGCAAGTTGCCTGACCTGCATCGGAATCCATAGGGGGGTGGGGGAGAAGCCTTTCAGATGCTGGATGCAGTTGAATTCAGCGTATTCGCCTCGTCGCCTGCCCTCATCCAAGATCGGGGAGGAGAGCCCAGCTTTCTTCTGCGTGTGAATGCTGTAGTGTGTTTGCCTGCTCGGACTTCCCTAACCCTTTCTTTTCCTTTCCCACAGCGAATGCTCTGGTTTTCTCAGCAAACAGCTCACATTTGGCATTTTGACGTTTTATTAAAAAAAAGAAAAAGAAAAAGCCCTACCCAGGCAAAAAGCGGGGACCCTTCTCTTCTCCGATGGGATCCGAGCTCGCGTCAAAGGCTGCACCTGCTTTGCGCCCCTACCAGGAAGGGGTGCTTGTGTGGGAGGGAAGAAGGGAGGTTCTGCGCCCCCGAATCCGGAGAAAGCAGCCCGCCCGCCCCCTCACCGGGCAGCCAGAGCAGCGCACCCGAGAGCCGAGCCCAAGAAGCCGGCCTCTGACGGTGCCGGTCTGCTTGCCAAAAAATGCCCCTTGCATCTCAATTTCCCCGGCCGTTTCTCTCCCACGCACGACTCGCCCGGGGCCACCTCGGCTCCCTAGCGCAGTCCTTGGGGCGCTGGTTCCATCCCTCCCCTCCCAACGCCGAACGCAAAGCCCACCGCCAAGAAGGCGCAGGGGGTGCGGGGTGGGGGCACCAGCCCCTCCCGTGCCCCTCAGTCCCCTCCCAGCCGAGCCCAGCTCCCAGACTCTCGATCACGGAAATAAGTGTCATTTAGACGGAGAACCGCGCGTCCGCGGCCCGCCGTCCCTGGCTCTGGGTGCTTCTCTGCGGTTCCAGTGCGCTCCCGAACCCCCCTCCCCCGTCGCCGTTTTCGGGCCTGTGCCCCCCACCCAGACTCGGGAGCACTCCCCGGTCACCTCGGCTGCGTCCATTTCACTTCCTCTCGCGGTCCGGATTGCAGCAAAACACCGGGCAGCGCGAGGGCCAAAAAGTGGAAAGGAGAGCGCCTTTCGGCGTCGCGCAAGCCAGCTCGCTAACTCCCCCTCCCCAGCCCAGACCCTCTCAATCCCAACTGCAACTTTTTCCCTTCCGTCTTGGTTTCCCCTTGGCCGCGGCGAGCGGGCGCCGGGCCGCGAGGCGTGGAGCGGGCGGGCGGCCGCGCGGCTGCGGGTGGCGGTGCGGGCGAGAGCCGCGAGCCGCGAGCCGGAGAGTGGGTGGGTGGGTGGGGAGGGAGGAGGGGAGAGGACGGGCGGGGAGAGAGTGGGGTGTGGGGAAGGGGAGGGGGAGAGGAGGGAGGGGGGAGATTCCGCTCTCCTGCCGCTCCCAGCCGGGGCGGGGGGGAGGAGGCCGCGAGGAGGGAGGGGAGGAGGGAGGGGAAGAGAGGGAGGGAGCCGAGGAAGACGCTCCGATAACCCGTGCGTTTCGTAAGGCTCTGAGCACTTGTACATTTCTGCAGGCGCGCGACGAGCCATTCGCGGCGGCTGCTGCAGCTCCGACTGCATCCTCCTCCTCCTCCTCCTTCCCCCGGGCTCCGGGTGTGTGTCTGCGTGAGTGTATGTGTGTGTGTGTGTGTTTTGCAGGTGTGTCCGTTTTAATTCTGCCCAGTAGGTGGGACTTGGTGACTTTAGCACCATATTTTTCCTTTTCTTTTTTTTCCCTTCTTTTTCTTTTTTGCCTCCCCACCGTCTGTTGCAACCCTGCAAAGTCTCGGAGTCGGAGAGCGCGGCTCGCTTCCCGAGCCCCCGGACCCGGCGAGCCGGCGAGCGCCGAGCCGGCCACCATGCCAGGCAGACCGCGCCACTAGGCGCTCCCCGCGGCTCCCACCCGGCGGCGGCGGCGGCGGCAGCGGCGGCGGCGGCGGCGGCGGCGGCGGCCGCGATGGTTTCAGACGCTGAAGGATTTTGCATCTGATCGCACGGCGTTTCAAAGGCAGAGGCCCCCCCTCCCCCTTCCCCCCTCCCTCGCCGTCTTTGTTTCCTTCCCCCCCAGCTCTCCCCACTCCCCCCACCCCACCCCCCTCTCCTCTCCTCCTCCTCTTTTTTAGAAGCCGCGATCGGAGATGGATGTCTCTCTTTGCCCAGCCAAGTGTAGTTTCTGGCGGATTTTCTTGCTGGGAAGCGTCTGGCTGGACTATGTGGGCTCCGTGCTGGCTTGCCCTGCAAATTGTGTCTGCAGCAAGACTGAGATCAATTGCCGGCGGCCGGACGATGGGAACCTCTTCCCCCTCCTGGAAGGGCAGGATTCAGGGAACAGCAATGGGAACGCCAGCATCAACATCACAGACATCTCAAGGAATATCACTTCCATGTAAGTCGGGCGGCAGCTTCCCCAGCCCGCCTCCCCTCTCGCTCCGCGTCTCCCCCACGCCCGCCCGCCCTCGGCCGGGAGCCGGCCCTCCGCCCGCCCGCCCCAGCTCGCCGCTGCCCGCCGTCCGCCGGGCGCGCGTCAGGCTCGCCGTGGCTCGGGAGATGCTTTCGGGCGGCGGAGTCCAGGTGATCCGGCCCCGGCACGCGTGAGCCGGGGCTTGCGTGTGTGCCTCTCCTCGGAGGGGACCCCAGCCGGCCCAGGGCTTGCGGGGCCCAGCTCCCGCCCCCGCCCCCACCCGCTGTGGCTCGTCGAGTTCTTTGCCCCCCACTGAATAGCAACAGTTTGGCCACGCTCGAGTGGAATAAAGTAGACGAGGTTCGATTCCCGGCAGAGGCGGCGGCAGTGACGGCGGCGGCGCTTAGCCGGTAGGGAAGGTGACAGGGACTGTTCGCGATCCAGCCGAGATGTTTAACTATTTCCTTTTGGAAACCGCAAAGCACGCTGACAAGTAAACAAGTTGGGAGAGCTGGCTGCTCGCGGGGAGACTTTGGACATGTCGTGGCCGTCATGGACGCCTACCTCTTCCCTTTCCCTCTCGCCCGCCCTCTCCAACCCCATTTTGGGCATTTCCGAGACACCCCCCCGCCTTTCCCACCCTCATCTGCATCTGGGCGCCTACAGATCCCGTCCTTGTGAGCTTTGATGACTGCTCCGGTAATTCCGAGTCAGGATGGAGAAGGGAGCAGAGAGGGGACTGGCGTGTCTTGGGGATGGGGGTTATATGATCTTGCAGATGCGTTTTTTGGGGAAAATCCAACTCGGATCGGCGTTTTGTTTGGTTCTGCCCCATCTGAGCGAGACCTATGGTGGCCCGTATTTCCCACCCGCCCCCCTCCCCCCAACCTTGGGTAGGGGTCGGGGATAGAACTGTGAGCCCCGGGAAAGAAGAGCTCAGGGTCCAGGGAAGCTGGCCATCTTTTCTTCTGCTGACCTCAGGGCCAGGTGACCCCCCCCCCCCATTTTGACATCCAGAGATGGGTGTGGACGCACTGGGGTTGCCCAGGGCATAGCTCTCTTATCCCCCTCCCGAGGTCCACACCCCTTGGGGTCCCTCAAAGTGAGTAGGAAGCCAAGAGGGATTCACACTGAAGTCTTGGCTGGGGTCTCAGGAAGGCGTTTGGGGTGGACTCAAGCCCTGCTAAGTCTGCCATTGGTGCTGCTCTCCCAGGCGGCAACCCTCCCTTTGCCTCAGAGATGGGGCGGCCAGGCCGGGAGGAATTGCAGTCCTGCTCTCCCAAGAAAGCCCGCCAGCCCTTTTGGTTTCATGGAGAGTGTGCTCGTGTTCTTGCCACTAACGGTTTGAGGAAATGTATGGCCCGGGAGATGTCTCTGACTCTTGGCCCAGGAGACCAGCTTGACCCACATCTTAGCTCTGCCGCTCACGTCCTCACTACCTTCAGCGGGTGGGCCTGGGATAATAAGACAAACAGCCAAGGTGGGAGGGGTTGGAGGGGGGCAGGGGCTAAACAGGATGGACCCAACTCTGCCTCTCCTGCCCTGCGGGCCACAGCATTCCAGCATCCGGGGAGGATGCCTGGAGGAGGGTCTGGAGCGGGATCGTCAGGGAAACTCCAGCTGGGAAGTGCACCATCGGGCTGTGGGGGCTGGGGTGGGGAGAGCATAGCAGTGGGTCCAGGGGCTCAGGAGTGGGATCTAGGGATTTCCAGGGGGATTAGTGGGCCAAGGATTGGAGAGAAGGGGGCCTGGTGTGGGTCTCTGGGAGCTGGGGAGCCTTATTCAGCTTGTTCTCTGCTTCTAGGATATGTGTATCTGTAGGAAGCCAGAGGGAGGCAGGGATGGCCACAATCACGTAGGCTCTCTGTAGCCAGGCAGAGGTTTTCAGCGCTCCTCTGAAAGCGATGCTTGGGGAAGCAGTTTGATCGAGGAGAGTTGGCTTCTCTTTCCAGGCAGCGGTTCCGAGACAAAGGTGCTGGAAAGGTGGGTGATGGGTGGGGATGGGGCAGTCTCTTGTCCCCTTGGGTGTTGGAGGACTCCAGTGGGACATACAGGAGGACGGTGGGCAGGGAGTGTATTGGGAGACTGTGTGTGTGTCCCCATCCTTGCTTCGGGACTCTGCAGTTGGGACTCCTCTCTTTAAATCCACCCCAACACCTAAGAGCCAGGGAACTGGATTCCCCACAGGAGCTGTGTGGAGTGGCAGGTGGGAGAGAGGCAGGTCAGAGGTCATGGGTCTGATGACCCTTCCTCACCCCATCTTTTCCCCAGTGCCCTGTTACATCTATGGCTGGTATTGACTGAACTCGGGGAAGGGCTTCGTCTTCTAGCCCAGAGGCAGAGATCAGTGGAGGGAGGCAGGGGGAGTCATGCTCAGCCTGGGAAGCAGATGTCACCGTGTCCTGTTTTACCCGAGGGAATGAAAGCTCAGGGTGGCAGAGTAATGTTTGGGGGCACGTAGCCCCAGTGGAGAGCCAGGCTTGGATCTCTGTCCGTCCAACACCAAAGCTGAGGCCCCAATTCTGCCTGGAAGCCTGTGGAAGCAGGCCGGGAGGAGGGCCTTAAGAACAGACAGAAGCTCTCACTCACTGCAGGGCAGGAGGCCCGACTTCGGCATGATCTGGCAAGGGGGCTTGAGTTGAAGCCGGGGCTCGGCCGGAGGAAAGCGTGATCTTCCGATTTCTGGCGCTATCAGAGATGCAGAGTTGAGGGGTCCTGCAGTCTTCTACTAGCCTGAGGCTCTTGCTGGTGGATGCTTAGGGGTGCAGCTTGGGCAGACTCTGAGGGATGAAGAAGAGGCTGGGGTGTAGCCAGATTTCGACATCAGGCCTAGCTACGGGAACCGGGGGGGCTGGCTTCCACAGATGTTGTGGGACCGTAGAGTTCTAAGGTCCTTCCCTCAGTGCTTAACTGACAATACGTAAATTTTAAGACAGTTGAGAGGTGCCTCACGGTCTTTCTCTCAGGGTCGTGTGTGGCTTGGCTGTTGTGTACCCATCGGAGGCTGGCTGAGGGTGCCTCTGATGGAGCAGGGGGCTGTCCCGTTGGTATCAGGAGGGAAGCCGCTGTAAGGCATCAGGGCAGAAGTGTGGGTCTGCCCTCCGCTCCTCCCCAAGGGCCCTCTCCCTTGGCCTCTTTCTGTTTAGGAGGCCAGTCCCTCTGGAGCCCAGGGCACACAGTAACCTTACCTAGAAGGGTCCACGCACTGCCCTGCTGCCCTCTGGCCCCACCAGGCTCTGACGTCACAAAGGCAGAGGGCGGTGGCTGGGAGGTGGGCCCACTGTCTAGGTCAAGCCTGCCTGGGGTTGGATCTGAATGGTGTCTTCTTTGACTGTCTGAAGATCAAAGGGGAGGAGATGGCTCACAGGGCCCGGAGTTCCTGGGACTGGCTACCCCGCCTTGGGAATACCATGAGCTCTTTCTTGGCTGGGACTCTGAGCCACCAACTGGGTCTCTGCAGGAGCCACCCCAGGATGGCTGGTGTTTGCAGCTCTCAGGTCCTTCTGTGTCCCCGGTCTTCCCTGTAGGCCCTTGCCTGGCTGGGTGAAGGACCTTTCGGGCTTTGGCTGCTGTATTGACTCCTTGATAGTTAGCCTTTCTAAGGATCAAGGGAAGAGCCAGCCTTGACAATTACCCTTGGGAGCTGGGATGCAGGCAGGGGTGTGAGCCAGGCCCCAAGGGCATCATGGAGCTCAGCCAGGCTCTTGGGAGTTAGGCTAGGCCTGAGGGAGGTGGGCTCAATCCGGAGGCCTTTGTGGTGAGATTTGGAAGGGGGAGTGGTGGCAGCTCTGGGGAGTGGGGCACTTCTGGAATGAAAACTGGGGACCCTGGACTCCAGAGGTCCTGGGATTTTGCTTGGAGACAGAGTCTTCAGCCCCCACAAGCCCAAGTGAGTCTTTCCCGGCACAGTCTGGGGCCCAGGGTATCATCTCTACAGCTCCAGGAGGACCTGAGCACGTGGTGGTTTTGGGGAACACCGGCCCAACCTGACCCTAGCGTTGAGAGCCTTTGGGGACTGGTCCCTGGAGGGCTGAGCCTGGGGCCTGGGAGGCAGCTTAGGGTCCTGCCTGGTTGGAGTGGCGCTTGCGGCTGTGAAGAAGGGAGGGGCCTGATGTCTGCTCCCCTGGGATGCTGTCTGTCCTTGCCCCGCCTGTCCCTGTCCGCTGCCTTCTCTTCCTCTCCGAGTGTAATGGGGGAGCCCTCGCCCCAGCTGACTCTTAAGTGGGAGTATGGGTGGGCCGTGACCTTCTCTCGGGATGACCTTTGCCAGTATTGTGGCATCTCTCCTGCCACTGGACTCCGTTCCTTGGTTTATACTGGGATCACAGGCACGGTCTCTGGCCTCCCTTCGGGGCCTCCAGGTGGCCAGAGGGAAGGTAGACTTAGAGAAAGGGATGAGTCACCATGAGTCCTACCACTGGTCGTGCCCCTAACCCACTGTGAGCCTTAGGAGGTGCTGTAGCCTTTCTGAGCCTATAAATTCAGCTATGAATTGAGGCCATGGGGCGGTGCCCCTTCCATCTTGGACATCTGCCATCCTAGCCCAAGGAACACCCCTACGAGGCTCTGTGAGGCCACTTCTAAGGGCACCGTCTTGGGGCGCCTGGGTGGCGCAGTCGGTTAAGCGTCCGACTTCAGCCAGGTCACGATCTCGCGGTCCGTGAGTTCGAGCCCCGCGTCGGGCTCTGGGCTGATGGCTCGGAGCCTGGAGCCTGTTTCCGATTCTGTGTCTCCCTCTCTCTCTGCCCCTCCCCCGTTCATGCTCTGTCTCTCTCTGTCCCAAAAATAAATAAAAAACGTTGAAAAAAAAAAATTTAAGGGCACCATCTTTGGGGTTGGTAGCTGACCTTTGTGATGCACCCCAGAAGAGGGCAGGGCTGATCGCTCTCTGGCCATCGGCCATTTTCCCCTTCCTTCTTCCTTCCCTTCCTACTTCTAGAGAACTCTGGCTCACCTAGAAAGAGCCACACAGTTTGGACTCAACTGCCCAGACCAAAGGCCACACTTAGCAATGTACCGGGGCCTGCAGCCTCTGAGAGGCCAGACACCCGGCTTCGTGGCTGGCTGTTCTCTACTCTGCGCTCAAGGCAAGAAGGAGACCTCCCTCTGCAAAGCTTCCAGTCATTGCCCCGGCAGAGACCTCCTCTGGGTGTGAGAGGAACATGCCAGAACTTCCATTTCAAGTTATTCTTGTCTAGAAAAGGGAATGTTCAATATTTAGCATATGGACTGAAGATACACAAGCATATGATTTAATAAATAGGAGCGTTCTGGGGTCACAAGATAAAATTTTTATTGCTAAAGCATGCGTAATCAAAAAACCTTGGTGTGTCCATAATCCAAAAGGCTTAGAAGAGCCTGGGTTTGGGAGGGAGGTGGGTAGACAGTAGGATAGGTGACCCTGAAGCCCAGACTCTCCCTTTTGGCTCTGTTCCAGGGGAGGGGTGGGTTGATTGGCAGGGGGAGCAGGGAAAATGAGAGGAGGGGTCAGGCTGGGTGGCAGAGGAGAATCTCAGCACTGGACCACTGGAGGGCCAGGCTGGGTCTCAAAAGCCTATCTCCTAGTACCCGTCAGGTCCTGCCTTTTGTTTCTGTCCAGCAAATTCTTTACCTCCTGAACACCTCAGCATTTCTCTTACGCTTTCCAGTTTACAGTGGTTGGGTTTATTTTGGCCACAGCTACTTGAAGCGCATAAGCAGGGATCATAAGCAGTCCCATTGTACCGATCAACAAAATAAGGAAAAGGGTTGAGCTGCGTGTCTCCCAAAAGGAAAGCTGTAGAAGAGTCTCGTGACTCCTTCTGTGGTGCTCCAGTCATGACTTCTCTGGTTCCATGGACTCTTCTGTCTGGTGGTGGTCCTTTGGCTAGACATCCTGTGGCTCCATTTTCATCCAGAAAGTTCTTTCTCCCATGGGGGGCAGCATTCTGGAAACGGTCCGTCTGTGAGGGATTGGAGGACAGCTGAGAGTCCTGGAAGATGGGTCTAGGTGTGGCCTGAGTGGAGGCTGCATTTGCCCCGCCCCTCACCAGATCTGCTGGTGGCTGTCAGCCGCTCAAGTCGTCTGTTATCCCATGAGCCTCACTCGCCTTCACTTTGGGAAACACATACTCCTGGAGACCAGGCATGTTTGCTGCTCCTGTTTGATGGGTTGGATCACCAAGGATGAGGACTCCACTGAAGTCATAACAGAAGCTCAGTGCCCACTGGAGCCCTGGGAATCCCCATGAGGATCCTTAATTTTGTGCAGGGCTCACCAGAACTCATGGCGGGAAGGATCGGCTGCAGGCGTCCCCTCCCTCATGTTTCTGCCCAAGGGGACCGCGAGAGGCCCAGACAGAGCCAACGACTTGCCTGTGGCGCCGGGTTACTGGAGGGTCCCTCTCTCAGGTGCTGGGGCAGGCGTCACCCTCTTCTGCTCTGTCAAAGCCAGAGCTTTGCCCACGACTGTGTCTCCCTCTGGGGCGATGTTTCCAAATCCGGGGTCCCCAGAGGCAGCAACTAGACGAGGCTGGCAGCCACACGGCTCCTCGTAGCCTGCGGCCCTCGCCAATTACAGATTCACTCGGTGAGGCTTTCTGCTCTGCTCTGTTTACGTGCAGGGCTGGGGAGCCCATCCTCTCTCTCCAGCCTCACCTCTGTCCCCCGGCCCTCCTTCCACCTGCCTTGTCCCATCACCAGTGTGCCTGGTCTGGGTGGTAGGAGATTTGGGATTCCTTCCTCAGAATCATCAAGCATGGAGAGGAACACGGTGGCTGGGTTTCCCCAGCTGATCCTCGGGGCCTGGCCTCTCCCTAGGTTTGGACAAGCCCCTTACCTCTTCTGGGCCTCTGTTGCCTTATCTGTAAGTTGAGCATAGCGGTAACTACTTCTTAGCAGTGCTCTGAGGGGCAGTGTCCTGTATCACGCCCAGCAAAGAGAAAGTCGTCAATGTATAACAACAGTTAACTTGTACCGAGTGCTTCCTGTGTTGTAGACCTTGTTTCAAGCACTTTGGAAGTAATAGTTCATTACGATCTCACATGAACCCTAGGAGAGAGGTATTGTTAGTTAATATTAATCCCATTTTACAGGTGCAGTACGAGCCTAGATATCGAATTTGACTTGCCTAATTTTGCACAGAGTGGGCTGACGTTTAATGTCAAGCTGTAGTGTCTGGACTCTTGGGCTAGTATATGTTGGTAGACACACACATTTGTACAGTCATTCGTGAATACACGACCATCGTACTCCGTTAAGAATTAAAAAGAGGGTCAACTGGGGCGCCTGGGTGGCGCAGTCGGTTAAGCGTCCGACTTCAGCCAGGTCACGATCTTGCGGTCCGTGAGTTCGAGCCCCGCGTCGGGCTCTGGGCTGATGGCTCGGAGCCTGGAGCCTGTTTCCGATTCTGTGTCTCCCTCTCTCTCTGCCCCTCCCCCGTTCATGCTCTGTCTCTCTCTGTCCCAAAAATAAATAAACGTTGGAAAAAAAAAAAAAAAAGAGGGTCGACATGAAGGCCTAGAAGGGTCGTTTATTTTGTAACATTCCGGGTCTGTGGATGAGAATTGCCCTGGCGGTGCGGTCAGAGGGGAAGGCGAATGAGATGATGGGGATGGGGCTGGCCTGGCAGCACTGGCTGATGGGGTCATAGACAGGCAGTCTCAGTCGGAGAGGCCTGGGGGCTTGCCTCCATGACCCGCTCCCTGCAGCACCTTCCCCCGGGGCGGTGTCTAGCCAAGCCCTCTTCCCAGGCCTCCTTGACCACCCTGTGGTGTCTTGGCCTTAGGTCAGGTCAGCTCCCCCAGGGGACCGGGTGCCGGCTGAGTCTGGCGGGGATTCAGGAAGGCGACGGCTGGGTCCCCGCCAGCTCCGCTCTGGGCTGAGGTGTGGTCAGCAGGATCGTGTCCCTGACTGCCCGAGAGAGCTCGGGTGAGAGAGTGGAGGGCAAGGGGGCTTCTCGCAGGTAGAGCTTCGGGGTTTCAAGACTGCTGATGGACGCGGAGCGGAAGGGGATGTCTACGGTGCCGAGCAGCTAGGGCTGGGAGCTGGTGTGGAGAGCGTCTTCCCTGATTTCATGGCTCTTCTCTTGCTGCCTCCTCAGACCAGCCGGCTTTCCTCTCCTCCACCCTTCCTCTCGCCTGCGCTGTGCCCCGTTGCTCACGGAAGCTCCGTCCGCCTCTCCACGGGGATGAGCTGGACGCAGGGAGGATGGCTACAGCTGTCCCCGTGGAGACGGCGGGAGTCCTGCTGAGACCGCAGGGCCTGCCTTTGTGGAAACACCCTGTTTTGCTGCTGCTTGGCTGGAGGGCTCACCGCATCACAGAACCTCCCTGGCCTTGGTTTTTCTTTCTGGGAGTTGGGGTACTCCTGCCTGTCTCCCTCATGGGGTCATGGTCAGATCGATGTGGTAACGTGCTTCATGGGCTGTCTAAACAGTGGGGTGCCATGTGGATTGTTTCTATTTCTAGATGTCTGGGGGTATTTTTGAGTTAGGAAGAAGATCAAGACTTTGAACCGTAGATCACCTGATCTGGAAAGGGGTTTGGAAATAACTGGGGTCCAACCCAGTTTTACCAAAGAGGAACGTGGGGCTCAAGGGAGGTGGATGGGCTTGGCTCAGTCACCTAGTGAGTCCTGGCGTGGGGCCCTGCCTCCCCAGCTGGTGTGGCTTTCCTTCCCCACCCTCTGCTAGCGGCTGCTGTGGGGCTGAGGGATTTGGGCTCTTCCAGAGGAAGGGAAAGGAGCCCCTAGTCTCTCGCAAAGAGAGAAAATGAAGGGAGCAATCTTAGACTCGCTGTCCTAACCTTGCTGCCTCCCACGGTAAACTAGGCTGTGTGTGCGCATCTGGGGGTGTCTTTGCGCAGGCACAAGCGCATGTCTTCTGTTCGCTGTGCACATCACGTCTGAGGTCTTCGTAAACAAGCTCTAAAGCCTTTGGCTTCCTGCTTGCCAAGTTCAGCTACGTGTAGACCCCGGTGGCCACCAGAGGGCAGTGCTGCGCATGAGACGGTAGGAGGCTGGTGAAGGCCAGCACCAGCCTGAGCTGGGGATGTGGCTCTAGCCTGGTGAGATGTGCGCGGGCTGGCAGACCTGGCTTTCAGACCCTTTCTTGGGCCAGGGATGAGCAGGGAGGTCGCCTGTCCCTGAGGCGGGGCTTCTCTCTGCAGAGCTGGTCCTGCCTTCACCGTAACTGCAGCCCAGCCACGGGAGTCTCCTGGGCCTGAGCTCCCCGGGACGTGGCTGGGAGAGTGCCCTGCGTGGACGGAAGTCACTGCTCTTCCCCTCTGGTCTGTCTCTGCAGCAGCAGCAGGAGGGATCCGCACATTTGCACAGGCGTAATGGAGATGAATGAACGGGATGTAGTTCCTGCCCACGAAGGTCAGTCTTGATGTGGACACAGAGAAGTTTAGAGGTGGTTACGCTGTGGGGTTAGTGTCCCAGAAGAATTGAGCTTTATGAACTCCCCCAGGCTGTTTGATATACTGACCCAGTGTGGGGGGATCACTCACTGCTCCCTGCCGCCTTCCCCTCATGCCAAGCTTGGGGGTCACTTAGACACCAGGTGCCTGCTCAGTAAATACCAGGTCCTGATGCGAGACCTTGGTGCTGTCTTTTAGTCTTTCTGGGCTCTGTTTCTCCCTCAGAGATCCCCACGTAAGTTGACGGGCCCTGCCTGGACAAGCTGGTTTGGACCGTTTCCTTTCTGTGAGTACTTGGCTCTTTTCTGTCTGTTTCGGGCAGTCTCATATTGAGCAGGCGCTGTCTGGCCCCATTCGCTAGTTGGTCCACACGTGAGCCCTGTCCCACTACTGTGGTTGTCGGCTTTGGAGATGGGGTCTTCTGCTTTCGTGGTGGGTGTTCAGCTCACAGAGCCGCGTCTTGCAATGCTGTCCTGAGACCCCTGAGGGCTGCAGTTGGGACCCTCTCTGTTGCAGTCAGTCTTTCCCCACCTACTCGTTTCTGACACTTTTTTGAGGCTGGTACTTTGAAGAGCAGGGGTGAAGCTGACGTTCATGGCCCTCCTGCTAGATTGGAGGTTGTCTGTGTATGCAACCCTGCTTATGTATGGCTTGAGATCACAACTCTGCCTCTTACCAGCTCTGTGACCTTGGACTGGCTACTTTGTCGATCCTCAGTTTCCTCACCTGAAACACGGAGATAATGCTAATAATGCAATGATGCTATTGTAAGATTTCACGAGGGAGTGTGTATGCGCGCACGCATGTGCCGTTCCTCTCATTTTCTTCCTCTTCTCATTACCACACTCCAGAACTTCATCCCCACGGGCACAGATACTTCCTATGGCTCTCATCTGTTCTTTCTGCTTCCAGTCTTTTCTCCTTCTAGCTCAGCACACTCACCTTGACGGATTAAGCTTCTAATCCAAGGCCTTCTGTTAGAATAATTCTGGCACCCGAGATTTTCAATGGCTCTTTTGTCTGGGAGGCAGCTCGGTGTGGTAGGGAGAATAGTGGCTTCTTTGGCCACGCGGCCTTCAGTTTAAATCCTGGCTCTGCCCCTGTGTCAGTTTACCCACGTTGTGTAACTTCCCTGAGCCTCAGTTTCCTTCTCTGAAAGATCAGGCTAACTGTGTCCATCTTTGTAGAATAGTTGTCGGGATTAGACGAGATTACGGTAGGTGCCTGGCACGTGATGGGTGCCCAGAGGCCAAACTGGCCTGTAGTACGATGGGAGTCTCACAGAGGTGATAGGCAGTGACATTTCCGGGTCCTTGAAGCATGGGACTAGAGGGAGTTATGTGGGTGGAGGTAGCACCTGGGCCAAGCTGAGGAAGGCAACAGAAGGACCAAGATGGAGTATATCTGGAAAAGGTGACAAAGTGACTAAGGCACATGTCTTTCAAAAGAGCAGGGAGATAGCTGGTTCCCACTGATAGACTCAGTTGGGGTACCAGGGGGCAGAGTGTCCCAGGCACTCTGGATGTGGGGAATTTCTATGCAGACTAATTCAGGAGCACCCAGCCTCTTGCAGATGGGGTCCCATGGACTTTTACTGCTGTTCTTGCCTGGGGTAGCTCCCCATTCGCTAGATGATCCCATTCGGGGCTACTGTAATTGACTAAGCCTGTCAGCTACAGATGGGACTGTGGGACCAGTCCTGGGAGAAAGAATTTAGGAATCTAGTGGGAAGGGGGTGAATCCTGAATCCTCCAGTCCACCCTCAAGGGCCTCCCATTCACATTCACTCCAGTTCCACATTGAGCCACAAGAGGGCACTAGACCATGATTTCTGCAGGGAAGGAGGCACTGGTTTGCCTGCCCTGTTGAGATTGTGCCTTTGATCAAAGCTGGTTTTCTCACAGGTTCCAGCATCCCTGAGGGTCATGGTAAAGTCATTTGATTTAACTAGGGCCCGTAGCTCCATAGCTTAGAGTCTGATATCTCAAGGGAGGCTAAATTGGATAGTGGAAAGGTCATAGAATTTAGCTTCAAACTCAGGTTCCAACACTCGCCCTCCCCCTTGCTTGTTTTTTGTTTTTTGTTTTTTGTTTTTTTTTTTTTTTTTGTTTTTAACTTTGAGTAAGTTACTTAACTTCTCTGGATCTCATTTTCTTCATCTGCAAAGTAAGGTGCTTTGGGAGGTGTTGCTGTTGTGAGGATTAAACTATACGATGTGTGGAAAGTGTCCGGAACATGGTGTTCACTCCATGGTTGGCCATCTGTCTCTTTCTGGAAGAAAGATGAAGTTAGGATGCAGGGCAAGAGTTATTTGCGTGATCACGTTGGCCTATTGGGGTCCTTTATACTCACCAAGGAGTGCTCTATGGTTCCAAGTCACTGGGGGGCAGCAGTGACACCCAGAGGCTGGAGTGGAGTACAGCAGTGTGTTCGGCTGGGGTGGCAGTGGTGGGCACTGTTGGGGCAGGCGACATTGAAACTGCATCATGGGTGATTGGCTTCAGGGGGTCTTCGAATGCTAGTGGCCACAGGTGATTCTCTCAGGTCACGAGTGGGATGGTGGCCATTGGAAATCTTTGTGGCCTGGGCCGGTGCTATGAGGTTACGTACTGTGGAGCACACGCGTCCAGCTGAGTGACTTTATCACAGCCAGCCGATCCTGGCATCAACCACCCAGACCCTTCTGGTGTTTTCGGGATTGCTACTCTTTGGGAGGTGCTTTAATTCCAACCACTCTATCTGGTTAGCCCTAGCCACCAGCCACAAGACTCAGGATCTTGGAGGCTCAGTGTGTTTACCTGGAAAATGGCAAGGGGAGAGGTTGCTGGGCTAGTTGAATGGGAGGGTTTTTTGGCTTGGATCTTTGGATATGAGTATCAGGAATTGTTTCAGGCCGTGTGCGTTTGCGTGTGTGTCAGGGGTGTGTGGGATCACGTGGGAAAGGGGGGGTTAGTGGTAACCGCTAAGCTTCAGGCTTTACTGGGAGAAGGGAGGGGCCTTTCCCCAGCAGAGGTGAGGCTGGAATCGGGGTGTGACTGGCTCCTTACCTTCGGTGGCCTCTTCCTTATGCACCTGAGATTCAGCAGGGAACCTTGGCAGACGTGCCAGGCTCAGAAAGTTATTTAATATCAGCTTTGCTCCAGATTGTGTTTCTGACTCCTTGCCACCTCTTAAGTGGCAGTCATTTTAACAAATGTGGCGGTAAGACACCAAGTGGGAAATAACATGAGAAAGTGAGGAGGGGGCCAGGGGCGTGGAGGAGGGGTGTAGTTTCATTCCCTTGGCAGAAACCTCGTCTTTGAGGCAGTTGTAGGCAGAGAATAATGGAAGAGGAGGTGGGGCCCCTCAACGCCCCTGGCAGTGAAGGGAAGGGCCTGACTTCCCAGCGTGCGGCCCGTGGCTGCAGATTTCTCTCCTCTGTGGGAAGGTCCTGTGCCCTATGGGGTGGCTGGCTCCTGTCCCTGGGGAGATGTGCAGGGAGGGCCTGTATCTGTTTTTCAAAGGCCTATCTTCCAAGTGCATAAGAGACCGCTGATGGGGGCTGGTGTTGGGGCACGTTGAGTCCACTGTGGGTGCTGAACTGCATGTGCACCGGGGCTGTGGGGTGCCCAGCACCTGCCTCACTGCCTGCCGAGGCCCATCCCAGCATCTGGGCTACTGGGGAAGGGTGGGCAGGGGCACCAGTAGGGCCAGCCTGGCCCTTCCTCCTGTAGGACCCGGAGATGAGGGAGTCCCCTCTCTGTCTTACTAGTTCCAGCCTCCAGCCGTACATGGTGCTAAGCCCTGGGACACTACACGGAGAGGATAAAGGGCCATGCCTTCTTGGAGCTTACAGGCTTTTTTTTTTTTTTTTAAATTTTTTAAATGTTTATTTGTTTTTGAGAAAAAGAGACAGTGCGAGTGGGAGAGGGGGAGAGAGAGAGGGACACAGAATCACAGCAGGCTCCAGGCTCCGAGCTGTCAGCACAGAACCTGACACAGGACTCCAGCTCAGGGACCATGAGGTCATGACCCGAGCCGAAGTCAAATGCTTAACCGACTGAGCCACCCAGGCGCCGCTATAGGTTTGTTTTTTTTTTTTCAAGGTTTATTTACCTTGAGAAAGAGAGCGAGAGTGTGAGCATGAGTAGGGGAGAGGCAGAGAGAGAGGGAGAGAGAGAATCCAAAACAGTCTCCATGCTGTCAGCGCAGAGCCTGATGCAGGGCTTGGAACTCATGAACTGTGAGACTAGGACCTGAGCCACCACCTTCTGAGCCACCCAGGTGCCCCCGCTCTTGGAGTTCAGAGTCGAGTTGGGGTGGTGAGCCTAAGTGAAAGGAGTGACAGCTGAAAAGGCTGCCTCTGGAGAAGCAGGGGCAGGATTTTAGAAAATGCAGGTGATGTGAAGTTTAAAGAAAAATGTACACGCATGAAAACGTGGCTTCCCCGAGGTGGGCAGGGTGCAGTGTTTCTAATTGGAGATTTACAGATTCTGGATTCCCTTGTTCTCAGGCCCATCTAATGTCAGAGGAAGCAGTGGAGTTAACTTGTCAGGGTTGTGGGCCCCGGTCGTGAGGTCGACATTGGCCTTGCTATTGTCCACAAGGGGCTCCGTGGTATTTTCGGGGAAGCCATGTACGGAAGGCAAGAGGGGGGCTGCATTTCTGCTGCTGTCACTTTCTGACCTTGGGAGACCAAGATTGGAGCAAGGTCACCGCTATTAGGAAGGTGACCCCCAGCAGCCGAGGGGACAGGGGCAGAGAGGCAGGAAGGAAGAGTGCCACGGGCCGTGTGTCCACCCACAGGCCACAGGGTGCTCTCCCCAGACGCTCGTTCATCTCTCCAGTTCTGCATTTGTTCAGCGTGTTTATGTGAGAGCCTGTGAGGGGCCGGCCCCTTTTGTGAGAGCTCCCTGGACCTTGCTCGTGGGAGTCTCCCTCCAGGCTGCAGGGAAGCTGGGCCAGGTGTGCTGAGGGTGCAGCCAGATTCCCTCTGACCCCCTCACAGGCCAGGTTCCTGGGAGACAGTCCCATCAGAAGGTCATCTGGCTGGAGGAGAGCCACGGGTGGGATGAATGCCCAGTTGGTACACAGAGGTTGGCTTCTGTGCTGGTATAGGGTCAGCCGCCTGCCTCCTCCTCTGGGCACCCAGCAGACACTGTGCCCAGGCCGTTCTGGGCCTGCCCCCCCCCCCCCCAGTGGGGAACACGACACTCCCCCTCCTCTCTGCTCAGAGCGGTGCCTGGGGCCCCCAGGGAGCAGCTGTGTGACCTTCTCCCTTCCTGACTCTTGTTCTGACTTCATTGTCCGGAGTAATTTCCTGTCTCCGTGCAGATGACTGGTACTCTTTCCTGCCTCCCCACCCCACCTGCCCCAGTCCCGGCATGCAAGCTGCCTCCCCACCCAGCCGATGTGCTGGCCTGCCTGCCTTCTTTCCGTCAGTCACTCACTCAGGGCTGCTGTTGTCTGGACTCTGGTCTGGTGTGTGCAGGCCTTGGGGCTCCACCCTGTTCCCTTTTCTGGTGTCTGTCTTTACCTGCCCCAGGTGGGTCAGTGGATGGAAGACGGTGGCATGGCTAGGGTCTCAGTCCAGCTGAGACTCTTGGGTTCCAGCCACATGCCCTTTATGGCATCAGGCTCCTTCGTGTTTTTGTTTCTCTACTGTGCTGTGAGCATCAGCAGCTGGGGATTGGGTTGCATTTGGCTGTGTTCCCAGTAGTCAGGATCTAGTAGGTGCTCAGTAAAGACCTGATGAGCAGGATGGGGGTGCTTCTGGCAGAATGTCTCCCAGATCTAGAACAGATCCCAGCTCGGTGACCATGCACACGCCTCCACCCAGAGCACCGGGCACCTCCTTCTCCTTGCTCTCCGAACCTCTTTGGGCCTGGGGCTTTGCCCTCAGCAGAGCAGACTTCTAGAGTGCAAACCCTTGCAGTGACTGTGTTCCAGCGGCTGTTGTGAGGACTGGCTTATTTTAATCCTGTTGTTCTCGGCACAGCCCAACAAGGCAGGTACTATTATCAGCCTCATTTTATGAAAGCACAGGGAAACTGCAGCGTGGGGAGGCTATTGAACTTGTTCTCGGTCGGCCATTTGGCTAGTAAGTGGCAGGGCTGGGGTTTGAACTGGGCATGTCCGGTCCCAGGGCCCCCCTCGTGCCCCTGGTGTTATCGGTGCCTCTCTCTTTCTTGCCAGCCCTTATTTCCTTTAGTCTTGGGCCCCCCCTGAGTCCCTGCAGCTCCCAGACGCCCCTTGGCATACAAGACATAACACCGTGCTCACCTGTGATGTGTGAAGGGGCCTCTGGGACCTGGTGGAGTTTGAGATTCCTGAATTTTGTGGGCACAGGTGTTTTCAGCCACATCCCAGAGAATGTCTTCTGAGTGAGGACACCGGGGCAGAAGACAGGGACTTCCTGGGTCCTATCAGTGCCACCAGCTTACTGGGTGAGTCCAGGCACGGCGCTGGCCATCTCTGGGCCTCCGTTTTCTTATACTTAAAACCAGGAGTCCCGCCCAGGTGATCTCGGAGGGCCTTTCAGGCTCTGACCTCTGATACTCTGAGTGGCGTGGCTGGGGACTGGGTAGAAGGTTGGAGAGGGCCGAGGCTGCATAGGGGTGGTCCTATGTGTGTGGAAGGCTTGTGGGAAGGGACCCTGGGGGTTGTCACACCTGTGCGTGCATCCCTGGCCCCAGGAGGGCTTACAGAAGCACAGACTGCTGGGCTCCACCCCAGAATTTCTGATTCCCATTTGTGGTGGGACCTGAGGACTTCCTTTCTAGTGAGTCTCTCCAGGTGATGTGGGTGCTGCTGGCCCTGGGACTACACTTTGAAAATGACAGCTGTGTTGATGGCTTTCGGGGCACACTCCCTGGAGATCAGAGCTGGGATAGTATTGTGCATACGTTTTGTATGAATTTTCCCAGGCCATGAAAAGTTTGAATACCTCCGTTCTAGAAGCACACTAACCCACTCCTGAGCATATTTTGATGGGGCCCACCCAGGTGCCGGCTTCTCTCTCCATTCCCCTTTCTTCTCTCTGCACCCCAACTGTGGTGCCTGGCTCTATTCCGACCCTGGCCCCCACTCTCCCCTTTTCCCACCGGGCTGGACTTGCCAGAATGTGCTCTGGTCCACGTGATCCAGTATGTAGTTGGGAAATAAAAGCACAGTTAACGTTTTTCATAGTACTTTTCCAGACTCACAGTTGATTTTTAAGAACTATCTGGAAGGCAGGGAAATAATTCTGTAATTGCAGCTCAGGAACCTTAGTTGGGTCCTAATTGCTCCCAGGGTCAAGTTCGGACTTCTCTGTTCACGTCTAGGCTGCAGCATCTCTCTGGCCTCCTGCCTCCCATTATCCCCCCCCCCCCCCCCCCCCCCGTGCCTTCCCAAAACATCGCCATGCATTTCCAACTCTCAGTCTTTCGGTCAGGCTGTTTCCTCTGCTCACCTGAGCCCTTCTTGTCCCTCAGGTCCCACCTTTGAGATGTTCTTTGTTGTCCGTCCAGACCTGTGTTTATTGATTGTTCTGGCTTCCCAGTCTCTGGAGCACGCAGCCCTAGGGGCTGTTGTTCCTAGAGGACTTTCTCCTGGTCGGGCAGTTTCTATGGCATTTCAGCCATACGCAGGGTGAGCTGCTCTCATTTCCCAGATGAGGAAATCGAGGCCAGACCGTGCAAGAGCTTGCCCTAAGGCCACGCATAAATGGCACAGCTGGGTTTCAAACCCAGGCTCACTCCGGATCCCACCTTCTCCCATTCATCGAGCAGCGTGTGAGGGAGTGAGATCATTGGCACGAGCTCCCATGTCCTCAGGAGGGGAGGAGATCAGGGGACCTGGGGTATGTTGATGTGCTACAATGGCATTTAGCTGTTACAGTGAAAATCTTGATGTCTGTGCAGTAACGTGGCTACGTTTTGAAAACCTGATGCTGATGGAAACCCAAAAACAGAAAACAAGCTGCAGAATGCTATGCCACAAGTGTAATTAAAAAAAAAAAGAAAGAAAACACGACGACCAATGTAACGTGTTGGATACAGATAATACAGTAAGAAGATAAAATTGTGGCTGGGTACAAACCGAGTTCATGACAACCTTGGTTCTAGGGAGAGAGGAAAAGGAACCGCAGGGCTGTTAACTTTATCTGTGATGTTTTCCCTCTCTCTCTGTGTTTTGAGATTAGCATGTGACAAAATGATAATTAGGGAATTAATTAATGATTATTCATTTCAGGTGATGGGTAAATGGTGTTCAACGTGTGATCCTTTCTGTTTTCTCTTAAAATGCAAGTTTAGAATAACCTTAAGCCATGAAAGATGATCATCCTTAAGCAGATTTATAATTTACCTATTTCTTAAATTAAAAAAAATTTCCTTTAATGTTTGTTTATTTTGAGAGAGACAGAAAGCGCACAAACAGGGGAGGGGCAGAGAGGGAGGGAGACACAGAATCTGCAGCAGGCTCCAGGCTCCCATGTCCCTGCCCAGCCAGTCTCCGCCCTCATGTCCCCAGAGGCAGTCTCAGCATTCTGATTTTTTCCCTAATAGATTGCTTTTGCCTGATTTACAGCTTCATGTAAGTGGGAGTCGTATAATACACACTCAGCAACATGTGTTGGGAGGGTTCCCCTGCACATGGGGAGGGTTCCCAGAGGAAGAGACCGGGTTCATGCATCTTGTTACAGGTAACAGAATCTCTTTCTTTTTATTGCTGGGCACTATTCCGTCTTACGGAATCCTTGAGTTTGTTTATTGGGTCTCCTTGTTGTAGGAACCCTGGCTTTTCCCAGTTGTGGACCATTACGGGTAAATCCACAGTGAACGTTCTCGCACAGCCTTTTTGTGGACACGTGCTTTGATTTCTCTCAGGTCTGGACCTAGGAGTGGAATTTCTGGATGGCGTGATCTATTTATATTTCACTTTATGAAACACTGCCAGATCTTTTTCCAAAGTGGTTGTACCAAGTTTACACAATAGGACTGCTTTTGATGAATCTGGGTTAGGATAGACACAGGGTGCTGTCCTGTCTTTGTCTTTCAGATGAGGACATTGAGGGGCAGAGGGTGGCGAATGTGTGTGATGTGACGGGGGTGGGGGGCTGCCCCCGGAGGGGAGGCAGGCAGGGCTTACCTGGAGATACCAGTGCCAGCCCTCACCTGAGGCATGAGGGAGAGGAGGTGCTACCTGAAGCTTAGAATGTGGAATTTTCCAGCGTGTGTGTGTGTGTGTGTGTGTGTGTGTGTGTGCACGTCTGAGGTGGGAATGGGGGAGAAGGGTGTTGGGGAGAGATAGCTAGGAGGCCAGGGCAGGGTAGGGGGAACGGAGTGGGGTGTGCAGGGGCCGGGGTGAGGGTGGAGAGGTCGGCGGGACCTTTGCAGGCCGTGGGAAGGGATTTAGATTTTAATCTGAGGACACGGGAGACCCTGGAATGTTTTTCCTTTCAAACAGGGGATGATCCAGTTTACATCTGAAGCGATGGGCGCAGTAAATGTGTTCCGGGAAGCACGTGGGCTTGTGGGCCTCTGGGGTTGGGGCATGTGGGGAGGGTTCCCAGAGGAAGAAACCGCTAAGAGGGAGCAGGCACCAGCCTCGAAGGAGGGACCAACGCCCCGGGGGGGGGGGGGCTGTTCTAGGTGGAGCGACTCCGGGAGAGGGACATCTGGAACCCTTAAGGAGCTGATGGGAGTTCCCTGTGCCTGGTGAAGTAGGGAGGGCCCAAGCCATGCCAGCCCGAGGAGATGGGCTTCCGGAAGGGACAGCTGTGAGCTCCTTGAGGTGTGCGGGGGGGCCCCCCTGGGTATCCGTTCTTTCTGGTGCCCAGCATCTGCCTGGCTGAGTACACCTGGACCAAAGTGCGTGTGCGTGAATGAACGGAGGAGGAGAGAGGGCACGCTGGGGACGTGGAGGCCGGGGGACAGTTTGAAGGTCAGGGAAGACCAGAGGCAGCCGTGGGTCCCGAGAGGAGCAGATTTGGTTGGAGTGGGGTCGAGTCCATCACCCCCTTGGCCAGAAGTCCAGCCGGGCTGCCTGGCCCGATGGCCTGCGAAGGGCAGTCCACAGAGACGGCCTGGCCTCACCTTAAAGGCCCTGAGGTGCACGGTGGCAGCGTGGAGCTCCGACTGAGGAGTGCCATTTGCTAAAATATATTTGTTTATTCAGAGATTTAATTAACATGTTTAAATATTAAAGAGTAAACAACGTGTGTCTAGTGGGATTCAACATTTACCAACAGGAGTTCTGACTTATTTAATTATTTGTGCTCTCCTGGCCCTAAGAGCCACGTTTCCGGCTTTGTTCTGGGGAGGCCCCGGTGCTCCCCTGGAGGAGGCAGGGAGGTGGGCCAAGGAGAAGGGGAAGTCAGGGGGGAGGAGTGGAGTGTGGGGAGGGATGGTGGGGGGGAGAGGGAGGAAGGAGAGGGGGTGGGAGAAGGGGAAGAGGGAGGAGGGAAGGGGAAGGGGGAAGAAGAGGGGAGGAGAGGGGGAAGGGGAGGAAGGGGGAGGGGAGGGGGAAGGAGCGATGGGGAAGGGGTGAAGATGGGGGGTTGGGGGTGGGGTGGGGAGGAGGAGGAGAAGAGTCTTAGGAAGAAAAGGAGGAGCTGTCCAGGCAAAGGAAAGCGAGATGCTGTATTTGGTTTGTGTAGAGGGAAGAGAGAGTTTCAAGTTTAAGGAGGGTAGGACCAGGTTGCAGATTAGGAAGGCAACTCGGGAGTCCTTGAAGGAGTGGATACAGCTTGGGGGAGCGGAGGATGTCGGGGTTTCCTCTTCTGAGGATGCCTATTTTCGTGCGCTCAGCTTCTCACCTCCATGCCTGAGGGACCCGCAGTCTGATCAGAGCAGCCCATTCCGAGGCATCCGCAGAGAGGGAGGGGCCTGGGCAGATAATAAGACCCCAGCCACCACTGCAGGTGGAACTCTGAAACCAGGGGTGTTTTACAAGTGATCTGCATTATAATATCTCCGCAAATGAAGTCCTGGATGCTGAGAGATTACACTGGGGGTTATTTATTGGCAATGCGCTCTACGGTTTTAATTTTTTCTTTTTGCTTATTCAGGCTTTAGCTCCAGAGGAAAATAGCCTGGGGTGGCTTCGAAATAGATTCTCTCTGCCCCATTAACTTATTCAGTGAGTTTAATGGTCCTTTTTCCCCTCAGCCTTGAAGCCGTCATTAAAAGGCAGAGATTTATAAAAGCAAAGACACTGAGCCTTAGTCAAACTTTCACTCTGGGCTGGGGGTTGGGGGGGAAGGGGTAGGGGGCAGGGGGACACGCCCTTGGTCCTGGCTCTGTGGGTATAGCCCGCGAGCAGGTCCTCATCCTCAGAACACCAGCTCGCGGAGGCTGGGCAGACGGTTTGCTCGTTGCTTGGGGGCCGTGACAGCACCCCACAGATGCTTTCCAGGGGTGAGTCTCCCCAGCATTTCCCAGCTCTCACAGGGCTCGGGTGTCTTGGAGTGTCTGCAGTGTCACCCAGGGGCTGTGGGGAAGCTCCCCCTGGTCCTCAGCAGGCCTCTGAGACCATTTCCTGGTACGTGTTGCTGTTAACACACCCAGATGCCTCCCTTCTGCTCAGGACTTTACCAAAAACCAGAAGACACTTTGCGGACGGTCACCTTCTCAGAGGCCAGTTCCCCACGAGCCAAGTGACTTAGAGGCCCAACCGCCCAAAGGACCATTGAGCAAATGGCCAATTGGCCTTCAAGCAACTCACCGGAAGCCTGTTTGCCAAATGCTCAATTTGCCAAATTTACTAAGACTTTGATCTAAAGAATGCAATGATTGCATCAAGCCGAGTCAAGCCAGGGCTGTCCAGTTCAGTTCAGTCTAGTTCACCCCACTTCGCTTCCTCCGTTATCTGAGCACCTGTGGTGTGCAAGGCTAGATACCCCAGAGGCTACAGCAGAGGAGCAGACCAGTTCCGGCGGAGGTGGGACAAGCTCTTCCAGAGAATGCAGGTGGTTGTGACCTTCCGTGAGGGTCTGTTGCCACAGAAAGATGTGTGGTGGGGGTTGGGGGGGGGCTAGGCGAACTTTGGTGAAGGAGGTGATAAGGGGGGTGTCCTTTGGTGCCCAGGTTGGATCTGGATGGGGAGGGAGGGGAGGGGAGGACGTTTGGGGCAGGAGGTGCAGCATACAGCAGAAGAGGCTGCCCAGCCCAGTGCCTTAGAGGAGACCAAGGCCCCGTTAGCCTGGAGGGTAGGGAGTCCAGGGCCTTGAGGGCTGAGGGATGAGCCCCGGGGCTCTCTTGGGGAGGCTTCGACTGCTGACCTGAGACCATCTGAACTTCACCCGACACAGAATCCCAAGCAGGCTCCAGGCTCTGAGCTGTCAGCGCAGGGCCCGATGGCGGGCTTGATCCCGAGAACTTTAAGATCATGACCTGAGCCGAAATCAGACGCTTAACCAACTGAGCCACCCAGGCGCCCCTGAGGATTTTTTTTAAGTATGGTTGCTAATGGAAAATTAGAAATAACAGTAAGTGTGGAAAATAGACAAAGAAATGGCTCGTATTCCCAGAAACCTGGAAAAAACCCATCCTTTGGTGGAGTTCCCTCAAGTCCTATAGTAGAATCAGTGTGTAAGGCAGAAAGCGATCTTTGAAAACTCTGTGCCCAGTGGGAGAGGCCCCGGGGGGCTGAGACTGGCTGAGGGGACAGCAGATGCGCAGCATGTCTGTCCTGCTTGTCGTGGCAGATGCTGTCATTGAGTGAAGTGGGGGCAGAAGCACCAGTGTTTTAAAAATAGTCACTATTTTTTCCTCTTTCTGGTTGCACAGAGCTAAATTTGCATAAATTCGATGTATGCATGAAACCTTACCTGTGAGTGTATGTGTGTGTGTGAGAGAGAGAACATGTACGTGAGCTGGTATTGAATGTCAGTTGCATGTGGTCTGAGAAGAGCATACAGTAGAGGAAGACAGCAGGAGGCGGTCACAGCAGCTCAGAGGTGGGGTGACGTGGGTGGGAAACGAGGGGAACGGGAAGGATATTTCAGAGACTATGCAGCAATTTCAAACCACTCTGATTACACCCGTTGAGTGTGAGAGATGGAGGTGTTAAGAGGGACTGAAGTTTCCAGAATTTGGGCGAGGGGAAAATATTTCTGCCCTGAGCAGGTATAGGTGATGGGGGACAGGGTGACTTCTGTCTGGGACACAGAGTCTGTGGTGCTTGTGAGAGCTGATTCTAATGCAGGGTAGAAAGTGGCCTGGAACAGGACACCTTGTCTCTGATGGGGTCCTTGTCCGTGAAATGTCCCGAGTGGAGAAAGCACCAAGGATTCTTTTTAAAGAAGGGGGCATATCCTGGATCTCAGGACCAGCCCGCCTTCTCGATGGTGTCCAGGCTTTTCCTTGGGAGAGGGACTTTCGCTTGTGAGAACTTCGTTAAACGTTTCCAGAAACATTTTACCTTTGTCTTTATTGGCAAGATCTTTTCGGCTTCTCTGTCCCTCTCCCCCCACCCCTCCCCTCACTACTTCTGTAGGTGGGACGGTGCCTCTCTTGCTCTAAGCTCATCTCTAAACAGGTATGCTGCCAGGTGATAGAAGTCCAGATGCCAGCATTCTGGTGGAGCCCAAGATCGGTTGTTGGATGGTTAGTAACAGTAATGGGGAATGTTAAGATAAGTGTTCACCTACACTCAAATGCTGCTCCACAGTAACTTTTCACTGCCCTATGAGGAAGGCCAGATCTCACTGTGCCATTTTTAGAGAAGGCAAATGACTTGTCCAACATCCAGCTCTCTGCTAACAGAGCAAAGGACCCTTTGCACAAAATCTAATCTTCCCATGATCAAGGTCTCTGGCTCCAGAATGGGGATATGGGAACATCCTTGGAGGAACAACAGGTGTCCGTGCATGGATTTGGGTCATCTTGGAAAATGTAAACATGCTCTGATCCTTATCCGCCTTCTGGCTGCAGAAGTCCTGATGCAGAAGGAAGGATGTTGGCAATGACGATGGCAGCAGTAGTAATGGCATCACTAACTCTGGGTGCTTACTCTGCACCCAGCCAGAGTAAGGTGCTGGGCACCTGTGATTCAGTGACTCTAATTCTCACATAACTGAACTTAGGTCGTGTGCCCGAGATCACCCAGCTAACAAGCAATGAAGTGGATTGGAGTCAGGGAGTCTGAGCCCAGAGGCCGTGCTCTCACGCCCACAGTCAGTCATGGACACCAGTCCAGGCTGCGCCTGGAGATCGTGGGACCACCCCTCACTCCTCAGCCCTGACCATCAGCTGGATAGAACCTGGTTAGATTTTCCACGCTGGGACAAATGTTCCCGCTGTCAGTTCAGTGAGAAATTCCGCTCCATGCTCCCTGGTCTACATTGATCCATTCACCTCGAATAAAATAACCATGTGGGGAACTAGATAAAATATTTGTACCATTGATTGTTTCATTTCGTGGACGATGGCAGCGAGCAAGTGCCTGTGAGCAGGGGAGGGGGGCCGTACCTGCCCGTGTGCAGAGGGCGGCTGGGAGCAGAGCCACAGGGCTGCTGGGGTCCCCGGGGCATTGCCTGGGCACCCAGCTCTAAGGCTGACGAGCCAGCTGGTTTGGTTGGCAGGCTCCAAAAGGGGGTGCCTCGTAACAGCTCTGGGTACCAGCTGTGTTAGCCGCTGACCAGGGCATTGTCTTTCGGAAGGGGAGTGCTCAGGGTACCCAGCCTGAGGAGGGTGTAACCCTTCCCACATCTCTAAAGGGTCATACAGAAGATTTAGTAAGTTCAGGGTCTTCCTTATTGAGTCACCCAAGGAATGCTGGGATGTGTCACAGTTCTAGAAGCAGATTGGGAAGAGCTGGGGTTTGCATCAGGCAGGCTTGATCCTGGTTCTCTGGATGTTGGGCAAGTCACTTAACCTCTCTGAGCTTCTGTTCCTCATGGAACAAATACCCTCCCCCCCTCCCCCCCAGCCAGGGTGACTGTTAGAGTTCAGTGAGATTGTGTATGTGACCACACCGCCTTGTGTTTGGCTGCAGGTAACTGAAAAGGGAATTTGGTCGTTTAAACACACAGGGAGCTTATTTTCCTGGTGTAAAATGAGACGGCAAGAGGTGGGCTGGGGTTGGTCTAGCAGCTTGGATTGTATCAGAGGCAGCGTCTCTGTGATTCTCTTGGTTTTTCTGTCATGGTTGCAAGGTGGCTGCGGTCCACGTGTACTTGTAAAGGGCAGGTCGGAAGGGGGAACAATGAGGAGTGTCCATCAGGAAAGGAAGAGGTTTCCAGAGGTACCCCTGCACCCAGACCCCTGCATGTTCCAACTGTGGCCATCTCTGGCTGCTGGGGAGGCTGGGTCAGTGAGCATGCGGCTTTCAGGCTCCCAGTGAGCAGAGGGGGAGCCAGAGGTGTGTGCCACAAATGCTGATGTGGTAGCTCTCCTCTCTCGCTCTGCGGGAGGTGTGTGCGTGTGTGCATGTGCGTGTGTGTGTGTGTGTGTGTATCACAGTGACCCCCTTAGGGAGGGTGAGCGAAGAGAGCTGGGCTTCTGTGCTGTGGAGCTCTTGGGGGGGGGGCTCTGGGCCTGCCTGGGGATAGGGGTCAGGGAGGACATGAATGCTGAGTCACTCTGGACAAGAGGAAGAAGTAGGGCAGGGACAAACAGCCACCCCAACTCTCAGGGGATTGGGTGCAGGCTGTGACCTTTTCTCTGTGTACCTGGGGCCAGACTGGGGCAGTGGGGTGATGTGGCGGGCTCTGTGTTTCAGGGAGATTGCTCTGATGGCAGTCGGAGATGGATGGGAAATAGCAGACACCTGGGGAGGGGGTGGGCAGACCCTTGGGAGACAGAGTCACCTCCAGGTGGAGGGACAAAGGGCAGAGTTAGGAGGAGGGCGGTAAGCGTGCAATTGAGGGGGGCATTGGAGAGGGAGATGGCAGGGAGGCCAGGCTGGCCAGACATGGTCCCTGGGGGGGGGGCATGTGAGGAGCCTGTGAGCTGGGGTTTCCTGTGAGGAGCCTGGGGTGGGAGGAGCGATCGGCAGGAGACAGGCAGCTCAGGCCTCAAGAGTGGGTTGGGAAGGAGAGGGATGCGTCTGGTTCACACAGCGGGTTTGGGTTTTGACTTGGAAATCCAGAGGCCTGTGTCTGGCCCGGGAGTTGGCATTTCGAGGCTGGCCTTGGGCATCAAAGCCAGCCTGGAGATTTGTGAATTATGTGCCTGGAGGTGAGAGCCGAAGCCAAGGGTGCAGTGGACAGTGAGAGGGGCTGAGGGCCAGGGAGAGCCTCCATTTGGAGGCAGGAGTGAGGGGAGAGGGCCAGGAGGGAACGAGCTAGGGGGGAGAACGCCTCGTGCTGCTGCCAGCAGGCTGCAGCCTCTAGGACGAAGGGGGTGGTCAGCCAAGTCCTGGCCAAGTGAGGGTGGGCTGGAGGGGAAGGGCAGAGGCGGGCCCAGTGAAGCAGTGAGTGCAGACTCGTCCCTCCCGGGCTCTGGCTACCCAGGCCAGGATCAGGGGCGGCCAGCGGTGGGTTGGTGGGAACACATTTTTTTAAGAGGACGGAGGCAGTGGGTCACACTCCCCTCCGCTGGCACTGGAACCAGAAGGAGCCTGTGGAGTGGAAAAGCTGAAGGAGCAGGAGACGTGGCTCAGGGTGGAAATGGGGCGTGTGGAGCTGGAAGAGAGGGGATGAGGGACACAGACCCAGAGGCCGGGACAGCATCGGGTGCCACTGAGTTGCACTACCTTGCACGGTGCTGGGTCTTTGGATGATTAAAAGAGGGACCACCCTTCTCTGCTGAAGGAGCAAAAGTGGAGAAAGTATCCAGATGGCAATAGTAAAGAGGAAAGAAGACGGGAAAACCCGAGTCAGATGTCTTAGGTCATCTCAGTGAGCTACTCAACCCCCAGCCTCAGTTTTCTCATATGCAAAATGGGGATAGTCACGGTACCTTCTTAAGGAGGTTACTTAGAGGATTACGTAAGACAGCACCCATAAAACACTTGGCATGTGTGCTTTCCATACGTTCTGTGGTGTTGTTGTCATTACTTTTATTGGTAGTGGGATAGTACGTCACGTCCTCTGCTGAAACGTGTGTGGGCCCAAGGGCAGGGATGGGGGTTCCGTGGAAGAGGTTTGCATGAGCAACAGGTGATGCAAAGCCAATGGAAGCATGGCCCAGTGCTCCACCTGGGGGCTGAGTCAGGACAGAGGTTGGCGGGGAGGGCGCTACAAATGGGGAGGAGGGGCTTCTGAGGCTGAACATCCCTGGCCCCTAGGTCTCCCTGCCCAAAGGGGCCCTGGGGTGCCTGACAGTCTCAAGGAGCCTCTGCCTGCCCACCGCGGACCCCGTCTAGAACAGTTTGCGTCTGAAATTGCTGGGACCAGATGGTTCATCTGGGACGGGAATGTAAACCTTGTGGGTCTGCACCCCAATCCCCAGCCTTGCGGAGAGAGTGACGTTAGAGGCGTGCAGGGGGCTGGGGATTGGGGGACGGGGGCAGGGGAGGGAAGAACACAGCGCTGCCCGAGAGTACCTGGCCTGTGCCGCCTTGGTTTTAGGACTCTCCGTCTCAGAGCGGCAGGCCAGGGGGGCTGGGGGCTTGGGGGGCTCATGTCCCTCATTGTGCAGATGAGGAAATAGGCCCAGAGACAGAGGTGTTGTCTGCAGTCACAGTGAGGACTCACCCCCACACCTTTGACTCTGTGTCCAGTGCTCTCTTGGCTTCTAAGCTGCTTCCTGGAATTGCTCTTGGCCTGTCACATCGGCCTTTTGCAAGGGCCTTCTGTCTGGGGCCCGGGGTCTGAGGAGTTCGGGGCCAGAGGTGGAAACAAAGTGTGGGCTGTGTGTCAGGGCTGCGAGTGACCACTCACTGACTGCAATTCATGGTGCCCCCAGGATGGCCTTGTTGTCCAGGCCCTTCCTGTAGGTAGGCTCCTCCCAGTTCCCCACCCCTTCTGGCCCAGCCTGTCAGGGGTCCTTGCATTTCTCGAGGGGGCTTCAGATCCGTGCGGGTGGGGAAGCATCTGCACTGTCAGTGCCTGGCCACTTCCACTAATCACGACCCTGCTTTATGAATCAGCTGGGAGTCGAGGAGAGAGGCCTTCCTACACATGGCAGCCCGGCCTCAGCTCCCCCTGCCTCCTCTCTCTCCTCTCCTCCTCCACTCCTCTCTGCCCTTCATTCATCTCCCGTTTGCTCCGGGGGCCTTCTCTGAATAGCATCTGGGGCCCCTCCTACAGAAACCGGAGTGTTCCTGGGGCTTGCAGAGAGGAGGTGGGCAGTAGAGGCTTGTGGGGCTCTTACGGTCTCTGTAGGATCAGGCTGAGGGTGCTGGCTCAGCACAGAACCCCCATCTGCTTGAGCCCAGCATTTGATGTCTTCTGGGCGGAAGTGGCTTCTCTTACTCCAGCAAAACCTTGACCCGCGTTGGAAGGAGACCCAGGGGCAGGGGTGCAGGTGGAGAGATCCACTGGGGTTTCTCCATGGGTCTCTCTTTGTTTCATCTTGAGACGCTCTCCCTCTGGTTCTTCCTGGCGTTGCCCTTTGGTTGAGGAACGTACGGCCTTCTACACCCTGCCACGAGAAATGCCATGTTTCTTGCACCCCCTTGGTGCTGGTTGGCATTCAAGTGAAAAGCAGAATACTAGGAATGAATGAAGTGAGGTAATTACAGGAAAAAGCAAATATTACCATAATGGCTTTTCAAAGTCAAGGGCTGTGTTTCTGTGCTTGCTAAGCCCTGCTCCCGGACTTGGTTCGACTCCAGAGTTCCTGCAGAGCATGGGGGCCGGTACACATCTCCGCCACCCTGCCCACCTCCCCACTGCAGCATCGCCCATAGAACAGCCTCCCTGACGAGGCGGGGACTCCTCAAGGTCAGTGGCGGGTCTCCTCCTAGTGGCATTGCCTAAGCCCGACAGCACTCCTGGCACATGCCTGGGCCATAGTTCCTGTTGAAGAAGGGGTGTCACCGGCCTTGAGAGTAACAGTGGCAGTCCCGATAACTCCTGTTCATCGAAGTCCTACTGTGTTCCGTGCTTTACAGAGATGATCTCAGGAATAATGACAGTGTTTGTCTGAAATGGGCGTTAACAATGCCATTTGCTCCGTTCCACAGATGAGCAAGCTGAGTCTCAGAGCACTTCGTAGGTCATGGGCCCAAAGTCATGCCACGGTGAGGTAGAGGAGGGAGAGTGTTCGGGCCCTGAAGTGCAGACCATGCAGGGCCCGTCTGCCTGTGCCCACAGGTCCTTGGAGATTCCTAACTGCTTGCTATTTGGACCTCAAACTCTGACTTTCCAACCTGCCCTGGACCCTCCCTGTCAGTTCTAGGGGCTGAGCTGTGGTCCTGGGCCAGGGATGGCTCCCCGTCTTGCAGGCAGGACCCTAATCTGAACTTGGGGCCTTGTTCCTCTCAGGCTTGATGCTCACACGGGGACCTTCCAGCCGTACCCTCCACAGGGCGACAGGTGCAGGGCTGTTTCTTACAGGGTCTGTGCTGCCCAAGAGGTGGTGTCTGAGACCTGTACTGGGAGGCAAGCTCCGGGCCCTCCTAGTTCTGTAGTTATGTGGCTGTTGCGGCTCCCCAGAGCACGCAGAATGAAGGCCATCTGGCCACGCCCCTCCTGCCCCAAGTCTACCCCTTCTGCCTCATTGCCTCTTGTCCCTGTGGTCCTCTGCCCGTGTGTGTGAGGCACTCACTGCCTTTGTCTCCAATCTCCACTCTGGACCATAAGTTTCTGAGTTTCTGCTCACCCCCTGTTAATGACAATAACGGCCACCTTTTATCAAATGCTCATTTTGCGCTAAGAGCTATTAATGTGCAATCTTCTTTAACCCTTTCCTGGCTCAAGGGGAATATTATCGTGCTCATTATATATGTAAAGAAACAAATAGAGACCCGGAATGGTTGGGCACCTAGTCCGAGAAAGCGTGGGATGGGGGTGGTGATGCTGCCTCTGGCAAAGCTTGTCCCCAGGTTGCAGCTGCCTCCTTGTGTGGGGGTCTCCCCAGCTCTGCTTCAGGGCAGCCCCGTACCCCCTGCCCTTGCTGCCTTTGCCCTCTTGTTTCTGGTACATTCTTCCTCCTGCCAGCTGCTCCAGTGCCTGTGGACGCGCGGGCAGAGAGGGGCTCTGGGGAGGAAGGGGGCAGCGAGGCAGTGGTGGCACAGCTGTGATCGGCCGCCGCCCCCACCCCCGGCACTCATGCATGGCGACACGGGCCACTGAGTCCTCCTGGGTGGCCTCCCCGTGATGCTGTGTCCGGGCCAGCTGGTCAAGGACAATCCACTTGGCTGATGCTAGGGAAGGAAGGTCACCGTCTGCCCTGGGGCCCGTGTACTGGGTGGGAGGTGGTGTTCCAGCTGGAGCTGCTGACATCTGCCTTCTGCCGAACCCCGGCCCCCCTCCCTGCAGCTCCGGCTGGAGGCAGAAGGGAAGCGGGGCCTTCCCTCCCCTCCCCCCGCCCTGCGACCGCACACCCTCCAGCCAGCTTCCCCTCCTCGCCCCAACTGCTCCCCCAGCCACCGCTGGCCCACCTTACCCCGCTGCTTGCATTGAGTTTGGAGGCCACTCAGTGCAGGTTGAGAGTCCAGCATCCCCAAAGGGATCCTGTGGCCCCATAGTGACACTTAGTCTTAGGCGGCCGCTGCCCGACTGTGGGACATTGAGCATCATGAGGTCCCCTCAGGCTTCAGTTTCCTTATCTGCCGTTAATAACAGTACTTCCCCCACAGAGTAGTTGTTGGAATGCCAGGTACCTAGTCCCATCCCTGGTACTCCAACATCCCGGAAGTGAGCCCTCTGGTTCTAGATCACGGCTGTTCCCTCCAGGAAGTGGTCAGTTCATGTCAAAGCGCTGCCTTTGGTCTACAGTAATGGCAGTTTTATATATTTCAACCTGATAACCGGACAGCCTAAACATCTGGGGCATGCCTGTGAGCTCTAGGTGCTTGCCTCAGTTTCCCCACCTCTCAAACACTAGTCACAGGAAATATCGTGGGGTGATGACTGAGTTCCATGTGCAGTGGTATATTGAGCGTGAAACGGAAAGTGGGGAGTCAGAAGAGGGGAGTCTTTTGTTCTATTATTCTTTTCTTACCGAAGAGCGGTTTCAGTGGGGGTTGGAGCACAGACTAGAATTTGATTCCTGCTGGAGTTTGAATCCTCAGGCTGCTACTTGCCAGCCGGTGACCTTGGCCAAGTTATTCACCTTTCTGTGCCTCCGTTTCCTGACCTCAAAGAGGCGTCATGGTGGTACCTGCCTCGTGCTCGTGAGGGGAGAATATGCAGGTTCACGTGCGTGTTCACGCCAGGCTCCTGCTTCCATATCTGTGCCTGTGTGATGGACGAGCTCTGAGTTCAGACCTGCGCTCCCACTGGCTAGCAGACCGACCCTCTGTACTGCCCCACCCTGCATGGGCTGAAAAGTTTGCTTTCTGGCTCATTCCCTGAGGCATGGCCTGCTTCTGTGGCCAAGATTCCAGTTGCAATCAGGTGAGCAAGGAGCCCCCATTCAGGCTATCGTCTCTCCCGTGTCACATAAGCTGTATTGATAAATTAATCTTATATTGTTGGGACCAAACAGCCCTGTAATTTTTCTATTGTGCGGCCTAATCAGTCTTGACAATGTGTCATTAGTTTCTTTTTGTTTGGAATCCGACTCCCTGGGCTGGCCCTTGCGAGCCATTGAATGGGACTCCTGCCTTCCCCAGTCGCCGTGACTGGGGGGCCGGGCTCCGTGCCTTAGAGTCCTGGCCTGGACGCCCTGTCGAGGTGTGCATGTCTGGTGGCTGGTGGGCTGTCCGTGGACAGAGCGGGCACAGCACCAGGGTCAGGTTATCTGGGGTCCACGCTCGGCCCTGCCCTTGGCATTCGTTGGCTATTTACCTTGTTTATTGACTGTGTTTACAGTCTCTCAGTATTTTTTTTATCATTATTGTTTTTTTCTCATGAATTTGCCATGATGTGTGAAGCAGTTAAGGTGAAGCGTATGTGGCAGAAATCTTGGATTCAAGCTGTGCCCCCATCTCATCATCACTATGGCCCGAGAACGAGACGGGAGGAAGTGCCCCAATGCGGAGGGTGGTTATTTCTTCGAGACAGGATTATTAGTGGCTTCAGTTTTCTTGGTATCTTCTCATTTTTCCCGAACTTTCCATAATGAGTCTGTAGTACTTTCCAACCAGGAAAAGAGTAATTGAAATGAATCAGCATTAAATCTACCGGCAATAGCTTTCCCCATTTGTAAAATGAAAGGGTTGGATGAGATCCCCAACCCTGGCCATGCACCAAAATCCCTGGGATAGTTTGTTAAAAACACAGAGAGCGGATCCTGGTCTCCATGGTGGGGGTGGGGGTGATTATCCTGTAGCCTGGGATCCGGCCCAGGAATTGGCATTTTGGACAAGTGCCCCAGCACTTTGAGATGTTACGTCTCTCGGGTTTGGATCCCTGGAGGAGTTGATCCGTTGGGCCCTTCCTGCCGTGCTCGTTCCCTAGGGCTGCACAGTTTTAGACCGTGGGGTGGAAGCAGGGAGGGCAGTCCTGTGGCTTGCCACTCCCCTGGCTTGAGGAAGGAGTCTTCAGACGGCTCCTGCTCTGGCTGGGAAGAAGCCAGCTGCCCACATGTGTGGCCGTGTGCTAGGAATGGGTGGTCCAGAGATGGGTGGGCTCCAGGAGTGCCTGGAGAGGGGCTTTCATCCAACCGTTTCCTAAGAGGCTGGCAAGGCTGGGTCATTTCCCATCTCTGGTCATGTATCATTCTAGGTAACTCTCACGCTGGGCCCTGTCCTCCCCACTGGTCAGGTAAGAGGTGCAGAGGGGCTAAGCGACTAGCACAGCTGGATTTGAACCCGGCTATCTGTACCTTGCACATCTGTGGTGGCATTTCCTCCTCCAGCAGGCCTCCCTGGGGGCTCTGGCTTGGTGGTCTTCGAGGTCTCAGTTGTCCCTCTGGGTAGAAGAAACTGGGGTCTTACTGTGTTCTGGTGGGTCGTCCCCCCCCCCGTCCTCACCTCCAGCTGCACCCCTGCCACAGAGACCACTCGTCCCCCCAACACGCTTTGGCTCTTCATTTGCTAGAGAAGCTTTTGCACCGTGTCCGTGTGGCCAGAAGCCCGTGTGGTCATTGTCCTCCCTGCTGCTGGCATTCTTTCCCTTTCCTTCCATTTAGTTGATTTTATCTTACTGTATTTTGATCTTCTGATTGCATCTTTTCTTAAACCCCAGCCTATTACATTGTAGCCAGATTGACTTGGGGGGTTTTCTGCAGGCCTTTGAAAGCCCATCTCCCCTGCCAGCCCATAGGTCACACTAGAGGCCAGGCTGGTAGGGGCCAGGGAGGAGGTGCAGGCACGCCTGGGTTTGGACGCAGGGTTCCCAGTGTGAGTCGCGTGATCTTAGGCAGGTTATCCTGTGGGTCTTGATGTCCTCAGATGTCATCATGCGCACAGTGGGGATAATGCCATTCATCTCAGAGAGTGTGGACAGCATGGCCCAGCACCAGAAGTGCTGGGAGTGTGTTAGTCACTCCCATTAATGTTCTTCTAGTCTCGGTTTTCACCCTAATCACCCCTGGAAGCCTGGACAAATCCCTACTTCAGTTTCTCACCAGGATGAACTGCTTTGCAAATGGAATTGTCCCCCAACCCCCATAGCTAGGCTGCTGGGGGCCTGGGCTCAGTGGACCTTGTCCTGGGACAAGGATGTTCTACCCACTGGGGGGTGGGGGGGAGCAGGAGTGGTTCTAACTTCTAGGCTTTTGCTAGGTTCTGTTGTCGATGGGCATCTGAAGCCGAGAGGCCAGCCGCCTGCCTCGGGAGGCCCAGCCCTGGCTGGCGAGGGGCTCTGGGATCCCCCGCGTTGCAGTGTCCCAGCTGTCAGCCCGGGCTTCTCCTCGAGAGCCCTGAGCAGACAGCACAGTTGTAGCTGAACGGCCACACAGCTGGCTAGAGAGGATTAAACTTAATGTGCTGTCAGTCCAAGGGATTTCCAGCTTCCCTGTCCTCTTCCCGTTGATTATTTCGCTTTGATGTTGAAAGGGGAAGTTGGACTCGGCTAATGGGCTTCCCTCTGTGCCCAGGCAGGTGGCATTCTGCATGTGTCTGCCCCCCCCCCCCCAGCCCTTGCTCCCTATGTGGTTGGTGGTGGTTGACGTATTTCCCATCCGTCTGGGTCCAAGAGGTTGTCTCCTGTCATCGTTGCTAGGGCTGTCGCTATGGCATCTGTCATCCAGGCTGTGTTGTGAGAGACACCAGGTGGGTGATCTCATGCCCTCTTCTGTACTGACTGTCCCCACTGCTGGGATGGAGAAAGGCCTTGGTGGGAACACAGACTGGGTTCACAGACAGGTGGGTTTGGATGAGAATGAAGAACCGGCCGGCTGAGGGAGTCCCAGGCCCCCTAAAGCTCCTCCTTCCACAGGGGTTAACGTGAGATCAGAACCTTCCATGAGAGGAGCAGGTGCGAGGTTGGAGGTGATGTCATTGAACTCTGGGTCCTGGTGAGGGAGCAGGAGCAGCAAAGTCACTTGTGGCCTGAGGGGAAGACCTCCTAGGGACCCCAGACCCCCAGAGGAATGTGAGCCTGACAGCTGGGACGTCGGGGCTCCAGCTGACCACTCAGTCCTCACCATCTTCTCTCTTGTCGAGAGACTTCTCTGCCACCTGCATAGCAAGAATCCTGTCCGATCCACAGAACAACGCTAGTTAATGAGCATTGCTCTCCTGTTTTACAGAGGAGAAAATCTGAGCTCGGAAAGACACAGCAAGGCACGTGGGGTCGCAGAGCTAGGAAGTAGCAGAGGCAGCGTTCGGGTGCGGGTCTGTCTGGCCCCGCGGCCTGGGTCTCCTCCACCAGCCACCACGGCCTTGCAGCAACGGCCTGATGATTCCCCCATGGGCGGTTTTCTGTGGAGGCCTCTTAATACCGTCCATGAGAGGCCTCCACAGAGGGCTCCTGTTTAGGCTGAGGGCAGACGCTTCCCTCATTCTACAGGCAAGGGTTTGTGTGACTTACCTGCTGACACATAGCGGGTCAGGCTAGATTAGACGTGGTTCCTTGAAGCACAGTGACACCCAACCCCGGGGGAGCGGAGGTGTTCTGGGGCCCCCACTGGCCTTTGGGAAGAACTGAGATTCCTGTCCTCCAAATGTTCTTCCAAGATGGCGGCCTGAAGAATGGGCACCAGAGTCTGCTGTGTTTCTCTTTTCTAGCTGTGGTAAAATACATGTCAGGGAAGAAGTCTGCAGTTCAGTAGTGTGAAGTACATTCATATTGTGCTGTCAGCCCCCAGGACTCTTTGTCTTGCAGATGTGAAACTCTGTATCCGTTAAAGAAACCAACTCTGCCTTCCTGCCCCAACTCTCCCAGATCCGGCAACCGCTTTTCTACCACTTTTCTACTGTTGTCACTGTGAACTTGACTACTCTAGGTATTTTGTGTAAGTGGAGTTACAAAATATTTGTCTTTGTGTTACTGGCTTATTTCACTGTCCTCAAGGTTCATCTGTCTTGTAGCATGTGTCCAAATCTCCTCGGAATAATACTCCATTCTATGTATATACCACGCCTTACGTATCCACACATCTGTTGATGGACGCTTGGGTTACGGCACCATGTGGGTTCTTGGGAATAATGCTGCAGTAAACACAAGTGTATAAATCTCTCTTTTGAGACCCTACTCTCAAATTTTGGGGGGGATATATACCTATAAGGGGAATTGCGGGGTCATATGGTAATTCTGTGTTAAATTTTTTGAGCAACCACATGGTTTTCTTCAGCAGCTCTACCAACAGTGGACAAGGGTTCCAGTTTCTCTGCATCCTTGCCAACATCTGTTGTTTTCTGATTTTTTGGTAGCAGCCATTTTAATGGGTGTGAGGTGGTACCTCGTTGAGGGTTTGATTTGCATTTCCCTGCTCATTAGTGATGTGGAGCATCTTTCTTCATGGGCTTGTTTTGGCCACAAGAGTGCTGTTGGGAAGACCTGTTAACCTCAAGCCCCAAACCGTTCTGTTACTTCACTGCCCTGTGACTCCACCCTTTGGAGTTCCAACCGAATGTAGCCCTTTATTTTGAAGGGATTTGTATATAGAGGAAGTGGGGCCGAGAAGATGCCACAGACAGCTACAGCAAGGCAGGATGGGGTACGTTTCCTGAGAATGGGGCAGACAATAGACTCTGGAGTTCTTGCGACGGGAGGAGGGCGTGCATTTGAGAGGACCCCGGGGTCCCTAAAGGAGGGGTGATCATAACTTCCCAAGCCAATAGCCCTCGCCATCCTGGGCCATCCAGGAGATCTGCCTCATGGAGTCCCGTCCTAGGGGAGGATGGATGTGGTGACAAGGCGCTTCTAGCTGCTGAGCCTAGATTACAGAGACCGCCCTCCCTCTGGCTGTGCCCACTTGCCACAGCCCTCTGCCAGGCCTCGCTGCCAATTTGGGGCTGTGCAGAACAGCTTCCCCTCTGCCGGCCTGGTGCTGGTGGGGCCTGGTGCTCGGGCTGGGCTGGTCAGACCCCAGGGGAGGGGCTGTTTGGGTGCATTTGATTCTCTAGCAAGGTTTCTCTCCTTCCTAGGCTCAGGTACACCAGGATGGCTTCTGTCTGAGTAGGAACAGGTGCCTGGGACCGCCATGTGCGGTTTTTAATATCTGGCCTTGGTGTGGCCTGGACGTTAGACCTTGAGCTCTAGGGGCAAGATCTGCTACTTGACTTCAGGAGGTAGTCCCAGTACAAGCCAGGTTGAGCTCAGAATGCCCTTTTGACACGGTGGTTTGTCCCTCTGACCTTCTTGCCCACACCCTTCATGTGATCGTCGATTAAACAGAAGCGCTGTGGGATGGGGCCACTAACGTCCCTGCGCACCGACTTGGGTTGATGCTGTGTTTTACGCCCTGTGTTTTACGCCCATTTCTTATGTGAGTCTCGTGATGACCCGATAAGGGTGGGGGCGGGGGGATGGTTTCTTCCCTTTGATGACCGAACAGCGTAGTGCAAGGACCCTTCGCATTAACGTTTAGATTTTCTTCTTTTATTTATTCTTTGCGTGTGTCACTCTCTGTGGCTCAGTATTGAAAAGGTCCAGTGAAAGTTGCCCTCCCAGGTGCTGGTGTCCCTCCCCTGAGGCCCTAGATAGCACGTGACTTCCCAGAGGTGGCCCACCTGCGTTCGTTTTGTGGCTTGCCTTCCTGATCTCCGTTCTAGAATTCCTTCCGCCTCTTCTCTTTCTGTCTTTCATCCCCGCAGCAGCCTAACTGTTGAGAGCTGCCTTTTGACCTTCTGGATTTCTCTCTAGCAGCTCCTCCGGCAAAGCTCAGTGCTAGGTGGCTGCTGCCCGTGACGCCGGGGAGGGCCTGGGTAAATGGTGGTGTAACGTAGGCACGAATGTGTGCCCGCGGAGGGAATGACTGCGGGAGGGCGGGCGTGACGAAGACCGGGGGAAGCCACGAGAGGCTTTGCTGCCGTGGCCCTTCCCTGGTGACAGCTTCTCTTCTTCACTGACCCCCCCCCCCCCCAAGGATGACACTCTGTTTGAGTCTGGATTTGTCAGGGAAGCTGTTAACACACTTGAATGTTTTCCCTCTGATAGAGTGCCATCGCTGAACTTTAGAACTGCTTCCTGAGCTTTAAATGCTAGATGCGGGAGGAATCCAGGCACCGGAGTGGGGGAGAAAGAAGGGAGAAGACCCCGAAAGCGTTTTGTTCCTCAGCCATCTGCTGAGCACCTGTTACGTGCCAGGCACTGCCCTTAAGGAGCTCGTCTCCTAGAGAAGGGGGAGCCCTGGGCCCAGATGGTTATGAGATGAGATGGCCAGTGTCCTTCAAGCTGGGATCATAAGGGAAGGCAGTGCACCATGGAAAGATGCAGAGTGTTCATTTGGGTGGGTGGGGAGGCTCATTTTTCTTTGAGGGGGGCTCATTTTTCTGTCTTGATTCTCTATGCTTTCATTGTCTGCTTTATATTTTCCTGGCTCAGAAGAGGTCCTGGCTCTAGTTACCTCTCCTTTTCTAGAAGCAGTATAGCATCGCGGCTGTCTTGGCTTGGATAATGTCCTCACAAAAGTCCCATGTGCCCAGAAACCCAGAATGTGACCTTATTTGGAGATAGGGTCTTTGCAGATGTAATTAGTTAAGATGAAGTCGTACTAGATTCTGGCGGGTCCTAAATCCAATGACTAGTGTTTCTAAGAAGGCCATTTGGTGGCGCCTGGGTGGCTCAGTCGGTTAAGTGTCCGACTTCAGCTCAGGTCACGATCTCATGGCTCATGTGTTCAAGCCCCGCGTCGGGCTCTGTGCTGACAGCTTGGAGCCTGGAGCCTGCTTCGGGTTCTGTGTCTTCCTCTCGCTCTGCCCCTCCCCTGTTTGCACTCTGTCAGCAATAAATAAACATTAAAAAAAAAAAAAAGAGGCCCTGTGAAGGCCCAGACACACAGAGGGCAGAAGGCTGTGTGGGGATGGAACAGCATGGGGTGATGTGCCTGCAAATCAGGGACCACCAAGCATTCTCAGCAACCACCAAGACCCCGGAGAGGCCAGGAAGAATTCTTCTCTAGAGCCGTCAGAGGGCGCATGGCCCTGCAGATGCTTTAATTTTGGACTTCTAGTGTCCAGATTGGTGAAAGAGTAAGTTTTTATTGTTCAAGTGACCAAATTTGCGATACTTTGTTACGGGAGCCCTAGCAAACAATACAGTGGCCAAGGGCACGGATGCCTCGGCTGCATTGCCTCAGTTCACATCCCCGTTAAGCTGTGCGACCTTTGGCAAGTTTCTTGGCCCCTCTGTGCCTCAGTTTCTCTTCTGTACAGTGGAGATCATGGTAGTATTTACCTCAGAGGGTTGTGCGAGGGTTACAGTAAGTTCCCGAACATGAGGCATTTACCGTGGTGCCCGAGCAGGGTAGGCCCCGGGTACGTGCTGTCGTTTGAAGTCCACTTCCACTCGCTGCTGAGCCACACGGCTCTCTTCACACCCCGAGTGGTTCCAAACTGCCTTGTCTGTCTGTCTGGACTTCACAGTCTCAACTTTTCCAAGAGAAGGGCTAGGGCCAGCTCGAGCAGGAGCTTGTCCTTGTCCCTCCCATTTTACTCTAATTCCAAGGATGGGAAGGAGGTGAGGGAAAGAACCCAGGTAGCTCTGAAAGCAGACCGTTTCTGCCGGCCAGCAAGGGCCGTGGACCTACCCGCCGGGAGACTTTGAACCAGTTGTGCAGTCTTTGCGGGCCTCGGCCTCGTGTCAGAAAGCGACAGGCTCCAACCTCGGGATTTACCGCTCCAGGTTGTAGGTGACCAGTAACTGTTCTTCTCGTTGCCTGTACGTCTGAACAGGGTCCGTGTGAGGAGAGGAAAGGCATGTTTTCACTGTGGTGTTAACCTCAGACAGGTGCTGGGGGCAGGGTACCTCCCAGCTCCATGGAGCTGGCCGTGTGCATCCGTGACCTGCTTCCCCTCGAGCGGGGCGATGCTTCTCACCCCGGGAGGGGGTTGAGGACAGAGTTAGGCCCTGCCCAGTCCAAGAGCCCTGACATTGGACCTTCAGGCATGGCTCTCAACTGGACATTGGAGGTTTGCCTGGTGAGCTTTTTGGCCCACAGCAGCCATGGCTGGAACATGGTGCTGCCTTGGCTTTGGGAGGCCTGGGGTGTGAGAGTGTGAGAGTGTGAGTGTGTGTGTGTGTGTGTGTGTGTGTGTGAGAGAGAGAGAGAGAGAGAGAGAGAGAGCATGAGTGGGAGAGGGGCAGCGAGAGAGGGAGAGAGAGAATCCCAAGCAGGCTCCGTGCTGCCAGCACAGAGCCCAATGTGGGGCTCAAACACACAAAGCTGTGAGATCGTGACCTGAGCTGAAACCAAGAAGTCAGACACTTAACCCACTGAGCCCCCCAGGTGCCCCCAAAGTACCTTTGATGAAACTTGGACCAGGTTGAGAAAGCAGCTTCGAGGAGCCAGGAGAAGGGAGAGTCAGAAGTCAGCACAGCTCAGCCCTCAGTAGTTACATTGATGGGAAGGAGGGGGTCCATCGACACAGAGGTGGTTCATAAACCCCCCAGCCGAATGTTGGCTTTCCCCGCATGTCCCACATCTGACCTTAAGGCTCTGCCTATGACCGGCAGCGTGAAAGGGCTGCATCAGGGGCATGCGTTGAAAGACCCAGGGACGTGCCGAAGAAATGAGCTGTTAGGACTTTCAGTGGATGCTTCGACTATTCTGTCTTGGGGGTTCTTCACATTTGATTCATCTATTAAAATTGGGTATTTACAAAGCGATGTGTCTGGGCTGTATTTTCTTGCTTTATCCTACAAAATTGACTTCATTGAATTACAGTTTATTTATTTATTTAATTTTATTTTTTTTTAAATTTTTTTAATGTTTATTTATTTTTGAGACAGAGACAGACAGAGCATGAAGGGGGGGAGGGTCAGAGAGAGAGGGAGACACAGAATCTGAAACAGGCTCCAGGCTCTGAGCTGTCAGCACAGAGCCCGACGCGGGGCTTGAACTCACGGACCGTGAGATCATGACCTGAGCCGAAGTCAGACACTTAACCGAGTGAGCCACCCAGGTGCCCCTTGAATTACAGTTTAAATGTGTTCATGATCCATACAGAGTTGGTTAAAAAGAAAAATCAAAACTGCTCATTTGGAGAACATTTTTGTCTCTTGCAGATATACAAAGACTGTGCTTCTCTCAATGTCGCTCACAGTCTTTGATACAAGCTTCCATGTTATAGATGCGTTTCTGGACTGAGTGCCCGGGAAAGAATGTTTATCTTGACAAATGACAAGTAACATGATTTATTTCCCTTTTCACCTTAGCTTCCAGGAAACCCATGGCGAAATTCAGTGGCTGATTGTGGGAATTAGTTCATTTTGGATTTCTGTTGGCATACATTTCTCTGTTCCCTTTTAAGAGTCTGTTTTGTTTATGTGCCCGATTTTGCTGTTTTACATTATGTCTACATTATATGTTCCCTTAAGTCCTTTAAAAATGAGTGGAACTCTGGTGTATATACCCAGAAGATTTGAAAGCAGGTACTAGAACAAAAACTTAGACATGAATGTTAATAGCAGCACTATTTAAAATAACTGAGAGGTGGAAACAACCCAGGGGTCCATCATTTGGTGAATGGAAACGCAGAATATGGTGTATCGCCACAATGGAGTATTGTTTAACTATAAAAAAGAAATGAAATTCTTTATTTTTTTTCAACATTTATTTATTTTTGAGAGACAGAGAGAGACAGAGCATGAGCAGGGGAGGGGCAGAGAGAGGGAGACACAGAATCCGAAGCAGGCTCCAGGCTCTGAGCTGTCAGCACAGAGCCCGACGCAGGGCTCGAACTCATGAGCTGTGAGATCATGACCTGAGCCAAAGTCAGATGCTTAGCCAACTGAGCCACCCAGGTGCCCCAGTTATACACTTTTAAAATGGTTAATTTTATGTTAGGTGAATTAAAAAATTACTCCATTAAAAAATTACTGCGTTGAAATAAAAAAAAAAAGGAGTGTAAAAATTTGTATGAAATCCTCAAAAGGATTTCTTTTGAAGACAGAACGCATCATTGTCTGTTTTGGGACCCGCCCCTTCTCTGAGTTGCTTGTGCCCTGGTTCTCCCGTGAGCTCCGCAGAGTTCAGTGGTCTGGGGCAGCCTCACCTTGTCAGGCCCTCCCTGTTCGGGGAGAAAAATGTTCTCTTCCTAGGTGTAGCCTGCCTGCACTCTGTCTTCCTCAGCATTTTCTGAGAGCACTGTATCGCACACATTTGTACAACCGAACACAGGGATTGGTAATGTTGGTGTGGTGCCATGGGGATAAACGGAGGGGGTGTTTGCAGCTAGAGGTGGCCTGGCCGGTGGCCTCCTCAGGTCCTGCGGGGAGTGTCTGTAGTACGTGGGTTGGGGAGCTCTGCCCCAGGCCAAGTAGAGGTTTAACTGTAGGGAAAAGGGATGTGTGGGTGCATGCTCAGCCTGCCTTTGCCGGAAGGCCAGAAGGAATGTTACCTCCTGTAGGTGCTCCCATCCATCCCTGCCCTTCCGGGCCTGACTCCTGCAAACTACCTCTTGCAAACTACATCTCCCAAGCTCCTTTGCTAACCGACTCCTGGCTGGGCTTGGGAAGGGAGAAGGCAGGCTCCCACCCCGCTATCCGGGCATCGTCTTGGCACCTTCACCAGTGGCTACACCTCTTAGCAGTGCCAGCGCCTGCCGCACACTCGCCAACTCTGACCCTGGGCTTCACAGCACTACCTCCTCCTTGTATCCCTTCGACCCGAGGGCTTCCAGATGCTGCTAACCTCTGGGTTGTAGTGTGGGTCCCTGTTCGATCTTCAGCATCTCCCGCAGGTCACTAATTTCCCCTTCAGACTTCCTCTCTCGGGGTATAGGGTGTGGGCTCCATCTTCCTGATTGGACTCTGACTTACATGACGTCTTGGCCATACCACTGGCCTTTCAAATTGCGCCGGCCGCTGACAAGAACGACCTTGATCCTTGTGCGTACATCTTTCTCCTGTACCTGGGCAGCCGTAGGCAGCTGGCCCCAGAATTCAGGACCCCAAGTCCTGGCCAAACATCATCTCCATACAACCGATAATGGGGAAGAACCCAAGTTCGGGGTAGCTGCTTCCCTTGTCTGCCTAGAAAACTCCTATTCATCCTTTAAAGCCCAAATATCTTTACTGCTTGATTGCTCTTTTTCTCATTTCCTTCAGGCTGGAGCAGTTGCTTCTTCATCTGTATTCCCAAAACGGTTCATATAAATAACGTCTTCTGGTACTTTTCAGTTAGAGTCACTGAGGACCTGTTTCTCCCGTTGGTGGATATGTTCACTGAGGGAAGGGACGTGGCCTCACTCAGTTCCACGTGTCTAATGCCTCACTCTGGGCCCATAGCTGGCAGTGAAACAGTTTTCCCAAGTTCCCTGGTACTCTAATCTGGCTGTGTATTAGGATCACTTGGGAAGCTGTTAAAAAATACAGATGTCCAGGCTCTCCCTGAGCCCAGTGAAGTCAGAATTCTGAAGTCTGTGGATTCCGGGCATTGGCATTTTCCAAAGGCTACAGTTGGTGATTTCAACGTACGGCCGGTGTTGCGAACCATTGATTGCGGTGACTGCTTTGACTCATCACTAGCTCTTATTCGTGTTTCCTGCCATCAAAGTCAGCATCTCCGGCAATTTAATTCAACCCAGCAGAGACTCTTGAGTGCCTGTCTATGCTGTTGTCAAGTGTTGTGTAGACAGACTCTTGCTACTCAGAGGATATTCCGTGGACACCAGCAACATGCGTATCACCTGGGAGCTTGTTAGAAATGCAGAATCTTAGGTCCCACCCCGGACCCACTGAGATTTTTTTTTTCAGTTTCACCAGCTTCCCAGCTGGTTTGCAGGCATGTTACAGGCTGAGAAGCAATGATGTAGATATCATACAAATGTCAAAGTGCTCATAGTGAATCTCTTTTCCTTTCTCATCCACTCTGTTTTGTTTCCCTTTGTTGGGGGGGGATCATTTTGCATTCCTTTCTCAGGCTACAGTGGCACATCCAAAAGGGGTCAAGACTAGGCAGGAGACGGATGAGGTGATGGGTCCCTCAATATGGGAGGGACAGGAAGGATGCATGGTCTTTGAGAAGTGGAAGTCTCTCTGGGCATATCGAGTACCAGTGTTTGGGAGGCCCCAGGGATGGGCTGTTTGGGAGGAATGATTCCTGTTTCTGACACTGCCATTCCTTTGGGAGTGATCCAGGCTTGCTGGAGGGATGCCGTGGCTGTGGCTGTGCCGGACGGAGGACTGTGGTGGATCCACGTGGCCAGGGAGCAGCTTGGCATTGATGTGAAAAAAAGCAGCCTTGCTTGTCTCATGCTTCTGGGGTCTAAGCCCAGTGGGGAGGAGTTTCTGCAGGCCAGCCTGTCAAGACCCACAAGGTTACCTGTTGTTCATGTTCAAGTGGAGCATGGTGACCTGTGTCTGTGCACGGGAGTCGTGACTTTCAAAGGCAGCCTGGATGGGGAAGGACTCCTCGTGTGTCTGACCACATCTCTGCCATCTCCCCAGAGCCGGGCGCCTCTGGCCCTGAGTGTGTGTTCAGGCCAGATTTGCCGGTGATGCTGACGGTGTGGCCAGGAAGCCAGGAGGGGCGATGGCCTGTCTGGGAGGGCGGTTTTGGCTGGGGATCTGCCTCTTTTGCCTCTGGCAGAGGCCTCTGCTGGTGCTGTTGCACAGTTGGTAACTGGGTCTTTGAGAGAACGTGGAGGAGGAGGGAGACCTTTCTCCGGAGACCACTCCTGTTCCCCAACACGCTTCTTTGCTGCCCAGGCATATGTGGTCGGATGAGGCCACAGAGGTAGCACATAATTCAGAAGGACAGCGGTGTGCGTTTCTCTTGAGCTCCTCAGATATGTTGGAGATGCACTTTCAGGGGAACCAGGATTTCATCTGAGACATGATGTAGTAAAGGGTGTGGTTGGGCTGTGGGTAAGGAATCAGAAAGTTGGGGTAGAAAGGCCAACGTCTGGCGGGAGGCTCAGTTGTTAGGACTGGCCCAGCAGTGAAAAGTGGCCCCACCAGTGAAAAGTGGGACAGCTTCCCTCCTGTGATGTGGCTGTGGGCTAGCGGGTCAGAGCTGTGGGAAACCTCTGTTCAGCCGGGTGCCCTCCCATCGTCATACTATCCTGGATCCTTCTGTTGCAGTCAGACCCTGCACGCTGTTTATTCTGGGCCTGGAGAATCAAATGGGAATAAGAGGGCTGACCCTGGAGTCCACCGGTTCGGGGGCTTAGGATGGCCATTTTCCCGAAAGGCTGCGTGTGGCTGCATCGCATTTGGGGGCTCAGGAAGTTGAGGCTCTTGCTGGATATGTTCCCTGTATCTCAGGTGACTGGCTGTACCAGAGCTCGGGTCTGTAGCAGTTCGTAGCCTCCTAAGAAGAAATCCGTGGCAGGGAAGTGTGAGTGTCCATGGGCGTCTCTGCCTTGTTGGGCTCTCAGAGCCCACGGAGGCTGGGACAGGGGCTTGCGTGAGAGTCTCCAGGGGCCCTGGTGGCGGGGCTAGCTGGGATGGTCTGTGAGCCCGGGTGCCCATCAGCCAGTCTGGGCCCTGGACGGGCCTTGCGTGTGCTCCCTTGAGCCAGAGTGGTCTGTGTCTCCCCCCACACGGACGTTGAGGCATCAAGGCTTCATCTGAAATGTGTCTTGCAGCTGAATTAACATCTTCTGTCTCCTCCCACCCCGTGTACAGAAAACCATATGCTAAGGCAGCAGAGAGGAGAGAAAACCCCTTTTGATGAACGTCACGTGTCAGCCCTGAATTGCTTTCTGCTTCCCTTCCAGTGTCCAGGTGCTCCCGAGGCCGTTCGTTTCCCCGTGAGAAGGGTGGGCGTGGGGGGAGGGATGTCGTCCACACCTCAGGCCCCGTTTGTCGCTAACAGTGATGTCTCAGAACCGCGTGGTCTCTGCCTCCAGTTCCCATAAGAGCTGAGTTGGATCTGACGGACCCCCGGCTTTGCCACCTCGCACAGGTGTCCCGCCTTACTGAGAGGTGACGCTCGGTGAGCGCCAGAGCCAGGGACTGTGCCTGGCGGGCAGCGGGCCCTCCGTGAGTGTTTCTCCAGTGCCTGCAGCTTGCTTGCCTTGCCCGGCAGCTGTGGATGCGTGCAGCCACAGCACGTGGCTTGTGTGGGCTCCCAGCCTCACACCTTCGTGTAATTGATTAGTTCATTCAGCAAGGACTGTTAGCACATCTTGTGGTGTAACCAGGGTGCCAAGAAGGGGGCCTTCCTGCGGGGAGAGGAGATACGCCCACAGAGAGCTCCCATGCTAAAGGTGAGAAGGCTTGAAAACGAGAAGCTCGGCCAAATGTTAGGAATTCAAGGCAAGACTGTAGAGTGAGTAGCATTGAGGGAGAAGTAGATCAAAATATCACTCCCCCACATTTCCATACTGTGTTGTGGTTTTATGTGGGTTTTTCAATAGTTGTCACGTTAACTGTGAAAGAGGAGGGGCCTGGGGTAGCCCGGAGAGAGGGGAAATACCAGCAGTGGCTAGAGGGGCCAGGGTGCTGAGGGGCCGGCAGAGCGTCGGGAAGAGAGCTGCTTCAGAACTCAGCCCACGAGAACCTGCGTGACATTCGGGGACGTCACCCAACCCCCGGGAGCCTCCGTGCCTTCATTTATGGACAAGAGTGAGAAAGCGCTTCTGTTAGGGTGGCGGTGGGATTGCAGTGAGGTTCCGGGGGTAAGCGCAGGGCCTGGCACACAGTAAAACACCAAACCATGTGGCCCTTCATTCTTCGAAGTGGATGGTTGGGGTCTGAGTCGTGTAGTGGGAGACAGTGGCGGGAAGGCAGACTGGATTCCCTTTGTCTAGTAGCCGGTGGGCAAAAAGGTGTCATAGTTTGGGAACCCCTAGCAGCAGACTCAGAAACCTGCTCAAAGGCAGGTGGTCTTATGTCTATTTGGGACTTAATCCTGGGAAACCTAAGTAGGTTGTGGGGAACTGAGACGGGAGGCCAGAAAGCATGTAATAGCAAACCAGTGACAGGACAGGACACCTGGCGATCAGTCCCGGGGAAACTCTGGGAGGTGGTGTAGAACACCGGAGGGAGGGCCTGGTGGGGCACCCCGGGGTATTTGTTCGCCGTCATCCGAGGTGCTCCTGGGGTGCTCAGTCCCGTGGGCGCTTGGCCTGGCCCCCAAAAAAGCTCTCAGGCCAGTAATTAACAAAAGTTCAACTGAATAAATTTATTTATTTAAATGTTTATTTTTGAGAGAGAGAGAGAGAGAGAGCGAGAGAGCTAGCGGGGGCGGAGGGCAGAGAGAAAGGGAGAGACACAGAATCGGAAGCAGGCTCCAGGCTCCGAGTTGTCAGCACAGAGCCTGACGTGGGGCTCAAACTTAGGAATCGCGAGATCATGACCTGAGCCGAAATCAAGAGTCGGACGCTTCATCCACTGAGTCATCCAGGCACCCCTCAACTGAATAAATGTAAGGATCAGATTGGCTTTGTTCAGTGATTCATGAATCAGGCAGTATCCCATCTAGCTCCAATGAGCTGCAGGAAAGAAAGTTTTTTAGAGGCAGGGAGGGAACAGAAAAAAAGGAAATTATTAGCAAAGAATGCATTGTGTTAAAAATTTTTTTTTATGTTTTATTTATTTTTGAGAGCGAGCATGCATGTGCACAAGGTGAGGGATGGGCAGAGAGAGAGAGAGAGAGAGAGAGAGAGAGAGACAGAATCTGAAGCAGGCTCCAGGCTCTGAGCTGTCGGCACAGAGCCCAACACGGGGCTCGAACCCACAAACTGCGAGATCATGACCTGAGCCGAAGTTGGACGCTTCACCGACTGAGTCACCCGGGCGCCCCAAGAATGCATGATTTTAGGCCATTATTTTGCCCTCCTAAGGGAAACAGAAGGGGTCTGTCAGAGGATTACCTGTTAATGCTGACCAGGAAATCCCAGGTTGGCTGGTTAAAAGTCACATTCCGGGCGGGTGGAAGCTGCAGTTAGATTTCGTATTAAGTCTTGGTTTGCTGACTTTGGGGCTTAGGCCAAGCCACCCCGTTTTGGGCTTGCCGTCTGATTTTTAGTAATTGCTCCCTTTCGATCAGACTCAGCCTGGCAGAAAGGTGATCAAGATGTAAGGCCAAGCCCCGTTCTCCGCGATCGCTCCGTAGTTCTTACGGCTTCTGTGGATCCTCCGTGTGGTGATTCACGGGTCGTGACGTTTCTTGCTTCGTCCCCGTGATACCCCTGGGCCACGACCACAGGTTTGCGATTTTTAAGTTGGCCATATTCTTCATTCCTTTTCTGACGTTCCGGTCTCAGGGAGGTCATTTGCTTGGTAGTTAGTGGCGATGGACATGCATTAAAAGCTTTTGAGAGGATACAGCGCACCAGGGAGATTATCATGATTATTGTCAGTAGGATAATTTCCAGTGTTTGGAGGGTACTTCAGGGCCACGGTCCCTAAGACCCAAACTAATCAAAATCAGATAAGCCAGAGAAAGACCTCATTGAGGGAATCACCTTTTTATGCTAATTGGCTGGCTCAGGGATCTTAGTTCACAGAGTTTCAACTTCCCCAGGAGTGTTAATCCCGGCGCGGCCAGGTGGTGTTGGCCGAGGCACAGACAACTCCTCGCTCAGCTAAAAGGCCATCAAGGACTGTTCTGTTATCGACAACGATGTTGGCTTGAGAGTAAGGATATTTTTTGGGCATCTACTGTGTTAGCAATGGATTCTGCAATATTTCCAAGACGTAAGGAAAGGTTTCTGATTCTATTCTCATTTACATTTACTCCTAACTAGGGAACATATGGCCTTGCCAAAGGAGGCAAACCCTGAGTCATGAATGCCTCCTGGCGATTCCTTTCTAACTCAATGATGTAAATCCAAGAGGAGTCAACCAGTGAAGTGTCTTTGTTCATTTGCAAGAAGTTAGAGGCACAGTCAGATAACGTGAGCGACAATGCCCGGCTCTGTGCCAGCCATCAAGGCGTTCATAGGTCCAAGGAGAGTAGTAACCGCCACCGAAACAGACAGATCCTCTGGGGGCACAGACTGTTTCCTGCTAAGGTGGCACTGGGAATGCATTAATTCACAGGGACTGCGGCGGGTCGGTTAAGTTTTCTCTGAGCCTGAAACAAAAAGTTCTAACTTCCAGAGGCTTCCCCCCACACTTCACAATGGCCCGAGATACCCGGATTGAGAGTGTTAATCTTTCCGGGCCCGTCCCAGTGTCAAGGAAAGAACGGGAAGAAGAAAGGGTGTCATGTTTGCTTCAAGTGTGATGTCTTGATCTGGCGTCTTGGGAGGAAGCTGTCTACCTTGATGTCGGCTGCCCCTCTTCCTAGGCTGTTGAATTTGGAGGTCTCCGGCGTTTGTACGGGACCACGTGGCATCTGGCGCCTTCTTCAGCTGTGAGATGCATATCCAAGGGTTAAGTCCGTGAAACGTGGCTGTCATGTGGGCAGTTAAGGGAACCCGGTATTGGTGCCTTCCAAGGACATTCAAGGATCGTCTTTGTCTTTACTGACTCCCAGGTCCCAAGGGTGGGAGAAAATTGGAAATGTTAGTTTGGAAAGTCATAGCCAGATTTTTGAGGAAACTGGAAGAATTCAGCTATATGACAGAACCTCAAAGACAATTAAGAGGATTAGAAACAAATATAGATAAAGGTGTAAACATAATTTCTTCTCTCTACAATTACTTTCATTTTTTATAGTAAAGCTAATTTGTTTGCATTAAACTTTGCCTAATTATTTACATAAGTGCAGCAGGAATAGTGCTTGACTGCATTAAGCTCTTTTTTAAAGATTGCTTTGCTGGAACATTGTAAGCATGGGAACAGGCCGATTTTTTTTTTTTCAAGGGGCTTTATTTGGTCTGTAAAGTCGACCTTAATTCCTTAAAATGGTCTGGTCGTATCTGAGTCTATGTATCTCTCTCTCTCTCTCTGAAATATGACGTTTCCAGTCAAAGCCTTGGTAACATAACCAATGTTTGTAATTGTGTTCCGTTAAAAGGAGAACCGATTCTTATTGAACTTGTGTAAATACCTAATTATTTTGCCGTGAAAGGAATACCGAAGGGGTTTGGAATTCTGGAGGGATCAGTGTGGAGAAAAAGTAGATTTTTTGTTGTTGTTCACAAAGGTATATCTTAACCAAATTGTTGGCAGCTTAACAGACGAGAGATGAGGATTTCCTAAAATCTGGAAAAGCAAAACATTAGAGAACCAGCAGTGTGTTAAACAAGAAGTCATAAAAATTATAATCGTCTTCCTCAGGTCATTCAGTTCCGTGTAATTAATTCTTGTTGGTCTTAATCTTCTGTGCAAAGTTTTATGAAGCTACCAGTTTCTCCATTAGTGTTCTGTAAATTCCTATTCTGTCCAGTGGTGGGGTCTGTTGTCAGAACCCGTATCGAAGTGATCAGAAACCTGTATTGTAGAGTGTTTGTCAGATGCCTTTGTGTGAACGTCCCTGAAACGAAACACATTTGCGGGAAGCTTTTGTAAAGCATCTGAGTAAAACAGTAACTGCCTGTAAATGATAAGACTTAAAAATGGCTATGGTTAAAGGTCTGATGAGAGTTTGTTATGATGCATTTGACAAGGAAATTTGGTTATTTTTGTAACCTACAACATTTTGAGATAAGGAGTGGAATTGTAAGTGTTTACATTCTGTTAGGACATGATAGATCTTTAGGAGTTTAATACGATTTCTGGGGCACCTCTATCAATAGCCTGTATCCACACAAATATGATCTAAGAAGGTTTACTCTCCCCTATTTGACAATGTTTCCCACGTAATTTATCATACTAAATAAGCCTAATTGGTTTAAGATCTTTCTTTTTGTAAGGAGAGAGAACAAATCATTTGAGATGTCCCTGGATCTTTTGGAAGAATCCCAAAGTTAGTTCAAAGTCAAAAAGAATTTTATTTTTGAGGCGCCTGGGTGGCTCAGTCGGTTGAGCGTCCGACTTCGGCTCAGGTCATGATCTCACGGTTTGTGAGTTCGAGCCCCGCGTCGGGCTCTGTGCTGATGGCTCGGAGCCCAGAGCCTGCTTCTGATTCTGTGTCTGCCTCTCTGCCCCTCCCCCATTTATGCTCTGTATCAGAAATAAACATTAAAAAAATCTTTAAAAAGAATTTTATTTTTGGGAAGTTTGTCAAAAATAGCAAAAGGTTTGGATGCTTGGTCAAATAAGAGTATGGGTCTCTGTGAAATAATACTTGGTTATTCATTTCACCAAAGTAACAATTAAAAAGTAACAACTAAAAACTGTGTTGGAAAATACAGAAAGTTAGTTGTAAAAAGCTTTAGCTGTTTTAATATTGAAAAGACTCAGTTTTTTCCCCTAGGTAATCAAAGACCTGATAAAGACAGAATATAGAATGTTTTACTTGACAGATTATATGAAAGGTAAAGAAAAACCTTGGTTTACAGTTTCTTACTAAGAGCAGACCAATAATCTAAGAAGACCTCTGTCTTTTTAACACAGAGCAAAGCCCAATTTTAATTTTGCCCCCGTGTACTTTTAATATTAAAACTCATTTTTAAATAAATTCATTTTAGTATCAGCCAGCTGGACCACACATTAAAATTCCTTTTCAAAGATTCCTTTTCTACCAACCTTCTCTAACTTTGTTTTTTACATTCAGATTCTGTCCTTTGTTTTTCCTTTATTAAATCACCAGCCTCGCTTTAGGGCAAAATTACTTTCTTCTCCCTCAACAAAAATGCATTTCCATTCCTCATGCCTTCTTTTACTGAAAGCACACATTCTAATTTCTTGCATATGGAGGTGTTTCCCTTACTGTTTCTAGTGGCTTTAAATATATATGTGTCTATATATTTGGCATACAATATCCTATTAGTTTTAGGTGTCTGTTGTAGTGATTCAGTATTTTTATACATTAGAAATAATCCCCATGATCGGTCTAGTTACATCTGTCACCATGCAAAGTTATTAGAATATTACCGACTATATTTGCCATGTTGTACATAACGTTCCAGTGACTAACTTATTTCATAACTGGAAGTTTGTACTTCTTATTCCCCTCTCTGGTAATCCAACAGTTTGTTCTCTGTATTTATGTATCTATTGAGTCTCTTTCTGTTTTTTGTTTTGTTTTAGATTCCACATATAAGTGCAATCCACACTATGTGGTATTTGTCTTTCTCTGACCTATTTCACTTAGCATAATACCCTGTAGATCCATCCATGTTGTTGTAAATGGCAAGATTTTTCTTTTCATGGTGGACTATTATATTACATGCGCGCGCGCGCACACACACACACACACACACACACAGCACATTTTCTTTACCCATTCATCTATTAATGGATCCTTAGGTTGCTTCCATAACTTGGTTTTTGTAAATAATGCTGCAGTGAATATAGGGGTAACATGTATCTCTTCCAGTTTGTGATTTTGTTTTCTTCAGACAGATACCTAGAAGTAGAATTGCTGGATTGTAGGGTAGTTCTATTTTTAATTTTGTGAGGAACCTCCATACTGCTTTTCCTAGTGGCTGCACCAATTTACATTTCTACCAACAGTGCACAAGGGTTCCCTTTTCTCCATGTCCTTGCCAACGCTCGTTATTTTTTTTTTTTATCTTCCTTATAATAGCTGATCTGACAGGTGTAAGGCGGTTTTTATTTGCATTTCCCTGATGATGGATGATGTTGAGCATCTTTTCATGTGCTTGCTGGCCATCTGTATGTCTTCTCTGGAAAAATGTCATCAGGTCCTCTGCCCATTTTTTTTTTTTTTTAAATTTTTTTTTCCACCTTTTTATTTATTTTTGGGACTGAGAGAGACAGAGCATGAACGGGGGAGGGGCAGAGAGAGAGGGAGACACAGAATCGGAAACAGGCTCCAGGCTCCGAGCCATCAGCCCAGAGCCTGACGCGGGGCTCGAACTCACGGACTGTGAGATCGTGACCTGGCTGAAGTCAGACGCTTAACCGACTGCGCCACCCAGGCGCCCCGTTCTGCCCATTTTTTAATCATATTTTTTTTGATATTAAGTTGTGTAAGTTCTTTATATATTTTGGATATTAACCTCTCATTGGATGTATGATTTGCAAATACCTTTCTCCCATTTGGGAGGTTGCCTCTTTGTTTCATTCTTGGTTTCCTTTGCTGTGCAAGAGGTTTTTATTTTGATGTGATCACATTTGTTTATTCTAACCTTTATTGCCCTTGCCTGAGGAGACTGGTCCAAAAACAATATTGCTAAGACTGATGTCAGAGAGCTTACTGCCTGTTTTCTTCTAGCAGTTTTATGGCTTCAGGTCTCAAATTCAAGTCTCTAATCCATTTTGCATTTATTTTTATATATGGTGTAAGAGAGTGACCCAGTTTCATTCTTTTTCATGTTGCTATCTGTTTTCCAGCACCATTTATTGAAGAGACTGTCTTTTCCTCATTGTATATTCTTGCCTCCTTTGTCATGGATTAAGTGACTATGTAAGTGTGGTTTTATTTCTGGGTTCTCTATTCTATTCCACTGATCTTTGTGTCTCTTTTTGTACCAGTACCATACTATTCTGGTTACTGTAGCTTTGTAGTATAGTTTGAAATGAAAGAGAGTGATAACCTCCAGCTTTTTTCTTCTTTTTCAAAATTGCTTTGGCTAATCACTGTTAATTAGAATTCTTAACCATTAGGAACCTTAACTAGGGAGTAAACAATTGTGAACTGTCTTTTACATTAGCATTCTGTGAATTGGCAGGCTTATGAATACTTTTTATGATTTCTAGAAATGTGCTTTTTTCAGAGAAAAATTTTCAGTGTGCATAAAACACATTTGCTAATGGACTCAAATATCTTTGGTTCCTCTGTATAAGAAAGCAAAATACGGATAAGTCTGTTTTCAGTAAGTAACGTTTCAGTATGTTTATCTTATCTGGAATGATCTGGATATTCAGTGAATTTAGCTTAACTCATTCATTATATATTAGCAAAACTTTAAGGTTTCAGGTTACCAAAAAGATAAAGGGGAACTATTTAAACAATTTACCTAAAACATTTTTATCCTACTTACATGTGTTCAGTTTACTTGTTTTTTTTTTTAAGTTTATTTATTTATTTTGAGAGAGAGAGAGAAGAGAGTCAGCGGGGGAGAGGCAGAGAGAGAGGGAGACACAGAATTCGAAGCAGGCTCCAGTCTCTGAGCTGTCAGCACAGAGCCCGATGTGGGGCTCAAACTCACAAACCATGAGATCATGACCTGAGCTGAAGTCAGATGCTGAACCCACTGAGCCACCCTGGCGCCCCCAGTTTACTTGTTCTTAACAACTATTTTCAAATTCCCCGCAAAAACTTTGTGAGACATTAGACAAAGTCAGCCATTGTACCAAGCTCTTTTTCATGTTGACAAATTTTGTAATAGAGGTAACATGAACTTATTTGATTATAAACGTGGGTGGGATAAAAGTATTAAGTTAGATGCTGATAACTGTAAGACATGTCTATATTAATTAAACCAACAAACTTAAACTAGATTTAATACTGAGCCTCTTTCCACATCATGTGAGTCTGAAAAGCAGTTGGGTTAGTTTCTATTGTATTTCTGAGATTTAGAAATACTTGATTTGTGAGGCACCTGGGTGGCTCAGTCGGTTAAAGTGTCCGACTTCGTTTCAGGTCATGATCCCGCAGTTCGTGGGTTTGAGCCCCACGTCGGGCTCTGTGCTGACAGCTTGGAGCCTGGAGCCTGCTTTGGATTCTGTGTCTCCCTCTCTCTCTGCCCCTCCCCTGCTCATGCTCTCTCTCACTCTCATTCTCAAAGATAAATAAAAAACATTAAAAAAATTTTTTTTAAATAAAAAGAAATTCTTGATTTGTAAGTGCTTATAGTTAAACCAATTAAACAGAGCTTTGATATTTACTAGAATTTGGCAAGGATTTTCATTAATTTCAATTTTAGTTTTCCTTAACTATTGAGGGAATAACATAGCAGTTTACCAGAAAATCCCTCAGCATCCTGTCAGTTTGGGGAGGAGCCCATACAGGGGTGGATAGGGGGCCTCTGGAGTTGGTGGTTAAAAAATTTGCATAGGGCCTTGGAGAACAATCTCTTTTATAGTGTCCCAGTTGATTACAACTAACACATTGATTTCTGGGCCAGTGGTTTGCTGAGGGGCCCCTAGGAGAGTGTGATGTGGGAGGCCCAGGCGTCATTTTATGTGCTGGCCTTGTAGCTGCAAAGCTAATGATTTGGTGGACGTTTGTTTATGATCTTGTGTCTTTAAATTTTCATTAGCCTTTCACAATGAATTCTTTAATGAAGTTGCTTCAGACTCTTGAAGTCTTTTGGAAGCTTCTATGTACCAATTAAGATAGATATCCCATTCTGTTTGCTTGCTATGGGATCCCTGATTTCCAAGCATTCTTCTTAAGTAAAAAGATCTTGTCCAACTGGAATGTACCAATAAGGCCTTTGTAGCTCTTAGTTGCCTTTAGTAAGATTTTCCCATTTGTGTAGGTATTTATAGCATCAGAGATGACAGGTTTTAGACATAAAATAAGCAGGCATCCCATTTTTATTATTACAGTTGACCCTGAACAATGCAGGGGTTAGTGGTGATGACCTACTTTGCAGCCATAAACCTGCATTTAAGTTTTGACTTCCCCAGAACGTAACTACTAATAGTCTGTTGATCACTGGAAGCCTTATCAATAACATAAAACATCGATGAACACGTATTTTGTATCTGATATGTATCATATAGACTATTTTTACAGTAAAGTAGGCTAGAGAAAAGCAAATGTTACCAAGGAAGTCAGAAGATCCTTTTACAGTACTGTACTGTAAAATACTTGAGTATTAGTCAAGCCTGTGTTGCTCAAGGGTCAATTGTATTTGTTTATGATTATCATTTTTTTAGTCTAAATTTTGGGTTTCTCGGAGTCCCATCAGTGCCTAAGGGGGATGGGCCTTGAGGTGGGGGATTGTGTGGTTTCATCATACACCTCATGATGTGGACATTTTTTGAGGTTGGCAGGTTGCCTCCTGTCAATCTGACCGGTTCTGCGACCAACTTATCCTCACAGGGGAGCCTTTGGGTTGGGTGTGGAGCACTCTAACAGCTTTTAAAAGCTCAGCTCGTGCCCACCAATGGTGTGGCTCTTTGGCCTCTGAGATCCCCATTAGCAATTAGCCTTTACCTCCCATGCACATTAGCAGAAGCCAGCGGTGACTGCGGAAATGAAACCGTGGACCTCAGCAGTAACCCAAGAACTAGGGTCTGGGGAAAGGATTGGACCTGTGGACCTCAAAGAATGGGGATGGTGGACAGATTCCACACACGCGGAGAATGGCAGCTGCTATCAGCAGTTCCCAGCGTGGAATCGGGGGAAGGATTTCAACCAAACGGGAAACTCTGGACGAAAACACCAGCAATTCCCGGTTGGAGTCTGAGGGCAGAACGCAGGGCCGGGGTTTTGAAGTTACCATGGACTGGCCAGTAGCAGGCTCCACGTGCACCCCTGGCACTTCCTGTGGAGCCTTGGACTGGGGAGAGGTCTGAACCAGCAGACCTCAGCAAATGGGGACTGCGGCCCCGGGGCCCCACATGCTTTGGAGTTACCTACTTGCCACCGATGGTTCCCACATGAATCTTGGGACAGAATTAAGCCCTGGGGTTTCACACTCAAAAACTTGGGAATTGGGAATTGAAAAGCCAATTAGATCAGGAGCTCTGCACAAAGAGGGCAGAGCTCAGATACAAGAGGGAGCTGATTCCGGCCCTTGGAGATGACAAGAAAGATCGTAAACTCAGAGGGTTCCCAGGGCACCATGCTTGTGTTTCTCTTTGTGCCCCAAACCATTGAAAGTCTTCTTCAGTCCTGGCGCTGGCCCCAAATCTGTTGAATAACAGAAATTTGGCTGAGTAAATTTGAGGATCTACTTGGCTTTGATGTTCGGTGATTCATGAGTAGGGCAGCATCCCGGCTAGCAAATAGAAGGGAGCTCCGAGGAGCAGCAGGGAAGAAGGGTTTTTAAAGGCAGAGTGGAATGGAGAAAAGGAAATTACTAGCAAAAAAAAAATGCACTGTTTTAGGCCAGGGTAGAAGGTGTCTATCAGTGGATTGCTTCCTAATGCTGACCAGGAACTCCAGGTTGTCTGGTTAAAAGTCCTATGTGTGGGGACCGAAAGTGCTGTTGGGTTAGGCATTAAATCTTGGTTTGCTGGTGGGGGGGTTAGCACCAGTGACTCCATTTTGAGCCCGCTGTCTCCTTTTTAACACGACAAAGAGATGCAGGGACCAGGCACGGGGAGTCAGCCAGCAGCGCCACGTGGACTGGTCTGAGGGAGATCCGTGTCATGCGGGTAAATGAGGGTTTGCACTGCCTCATCCAGCCTCAGCCTGACCCTGTTTTCCTGCCAGCCATTTGCACGTTTCCTTCCTAGGGAATCAGCGATACTAGACTCTTGTCTTTACCTTTGAGGTCTCGGGCCTTGGTTGTTACAGGTTCCCACCTTTGTGCTGAAACCAGGCCCACGGGACCTGCTCAGCCTCTTGCAGACACAGGTCACCGCCTGTAGTTGGTACTCACGTGGCAGACGTGAATGTCTGCTCCGCAACAACCTCTTCTCTGGAAAAAGCGCTGTGCCCAGGTCGTTGTGCGGAGGTGGGCTGGACCAGTGATGGAGAGGTGGCCTCTGAGGACTTCTGGGGCAGGGACAGGTTTGGGGCCCAGCCTGTGACTCCCCAAAGACGAATGTGAGTGAATCTCTTAGCAAAAAGTGCACCTTTAGTCCTGTAACTCCCCCGATAACTGTCCGCGGGAGGTTGCCGAGGGCTGGATGGCCTTCAGAAACACTGACTCACTGGGTTCTTGGAGGCTTCTGCTTTAGAGAAATGGGGCATTCTGTCTGAAGCCGCCAACTGTGATTTCAGACTGCACAAATCCGCTGGCCGGAGAGGAGATGAACGACCGAAGGGAGAGGCAGGGAGAGAAAGCCAACGAAATGGGGGAGACAGCCAGCGGAAGTGAGGTTGGAAGAAACTGAGCAAGACTGCAGAGAAACGAGGATGGTGGTGAGGAAAAGCTCCCTGCTGCCTCCCCACCCCGGGTGAGATTAATTAGGAGAGCACCGGGAGGGCAAGAGATGAAGTCCGGGCGGAGAGTTCAGGAAGGTTTTGGGCAGCAGGAATCAACCAGGGACAAGCCATTAGAAGTGTTTGGGAATGCTAATCTGTGGACCCCTGGCCCCTCTTCGGAAGCTAATAGATTTGCAGTTCTCAGCCCTGGTGGAGTCCCTTTCCAGGAATCCAGACTTCTTGGAAATGTGTTACCTTTTACAAAGAAAGGAGAAAGGGAACAGAGGAGAGAATATTTAGAGCGCCGCTCACGATTATTGCGTAAAGCTGTTATCCACGAGAAGAGCTTGGTGTACTCTTCCAGGGCATCCCCTGTTGAGCAGACCCAGTGGGCTTCAGTGAGCAAGCAGTTTCCAGTAAGAAAAAGCCCAGCATTGTGGCCTCCTGGCCTCCTCTTCTGACGTGTTGGGACCCCAAGATAACCTGTATGCAGTGGCTTATGTCTCAAAGATCGGAGCACCGTCTCTAACTTGGTGGGCTGGCCAGAGCCACCCGGGAGCGCAGATGGTGTGAATCAGGAGTGTTTTCCTTGGAGCTCATTTGCACCTTGACCCCCTCTGCTCACGTGTAGCTTCTAGAAAGGGAGAGTTTGGTGCCATACTGTTTCCCCAACCGTCTGTGCTGAATACCGGCTACCATACGATCTTAACTCTTCAGGAAACGTGCAGGCAAGTGTTGTGCCACCCTGGGCTCCGCATTCCTGACTTGCACGTGGTGGGGTGGCTTGAGTGCCCCCCACCCCCTCATTAGAGCCCAGGGACCCACCGGTGGTAGGTGCAGCTGTTTAGGCATTCTGAATTTCCAGGGCCGTGCCGGTAGAGAACAGGAAGAAAGCTAGGGAAAGGCGAGCTCGGGTCTAGGGGAAATGGACCCAGCTGTGCTGGGCCCCAGGGTATAGTCAGCAACCCTATTCCAGCGTATTTTGGTGGGGAGGATATGGGATTTGAGTCCGGTTGGGGCTGGTATGGCTGACCATGACCTCTAATATGGAGGGGGGGGGGTCTAGGCAACAGTGCTATTATGAACACAAAATTGATAATTCTGTGATTCAAAGGGGGGTAGATTGGGGCACACCCAGTTTGAAATTGGTCCCATCAGTTATCAGAAGTTGGCGATGAGAAAGCGTGAGCAGGATCTGGGTCTGGCCGCTGGGAGGAGGCCAACATGCGCTGTCTGGGTTGGTAATACTCCACTGAGTGGCTAGGATTTGGGCAGGACCCCCGTCCCAGCACTGCACTGAAGTCACGTTGGTGAATCCCTCACCGCGGGTACTGAAGGGGGGTGTGCCGCGGTGCCGCGAGAGGTCACCCTGGCACATAGTAGGTGCTTCACAAATGACTGGATGAAGTGGAGTTGCAGGACTGACCTGCTGCCGAGGGGAGGCCCCGACTGGGCAGCGCAGCCCAGGCTTGCGATGAGCCTGTGGGGTACAGGCGTTTTGGGTTGACAGCCAGGAGGCAGGCCGGAACCACGACAGGCTTCTGGCCTTACGTCCTTGCTCACGGTGAGAGTGGCGGGTCTGGGTGAGCTCAGCAGCCAGAGGCTCACGCTCAGCACTCAGTGATGCTGCCAGTTGACTCCTGTTCCACCCCGACAGCCACGGGCTCTGTGTCTCTTTCTTCTCCTGGATGGTGCGAGAGGAGAGCTGGTTGGGGTGTGACCTGAAAATCCCATGTGTCCTGGCCCCGGCTCCCCTCTCCAGCTCATGGGCTTTCCCTTTCACTTAGCCCTTGGGCCCCGGCACCACTTTCCCTCCTGTGCCATTTGCTCTGGGAAGTGGGGCCCTGGCAGTCCTGCCTGCCCAACTCCGTTCCGGGAGCCGGCTTGGGGCGTGAATTCCCAAGCCCCTCGGCTCCCTGAGGGGACTGTGCTGTTACCAGCCTGCGGAGGAGGAATGTCTGCCGGATGGAGGCCGAATGCCCAGATGTCCCCAGGTGTTGGGGTTGGAGACAGTGTCACCTTGACCTTGGGGTTTCTGGTACTTCCAGTGTGGAGAGCCAGCCTCCAGTGGGTGTGCGTCACCTGCTCCCCTGAGAGGGCGTCCCTCGGTGTCTTTGTCGCGTTTACCTTTCTTGTCCCGCCAGGGGGACTCCCCAGACGGGGCCTTGGGCCTCTCTTTGCTGGTTGCAGGAGAGTAAATGCTCTCTCTCCAGGGTGCAGCCTACAGCTCAGGAGAGGCGAGTGCCTGCTGCGTGCCTGCCAGATTTAGTGAGCGCTTTTAAGGAACCAGGTGCCCCGTGGGGGCTCTGCGGATGCGGAGGTAAAAGACTGTCCCTGCCCGCCCTCAAGGGTCTCAAAGTCTCGTGGGGAGACAGGCATGTCGAAGAGTATAAGACAAGATCCCCAGTGTCCTGTGGGAAGCACAGTCTGTTTGGAGCTGATACTTGCCATCACACACCATGTAGGACCAGGAAGTTAAAACGGTGGAAGCATTTCACAGCAGCGGGGAAACAGCTGCCGTCCTGAGCCCCCTAAGTGACCACACCCAATACCCCAGACACGCGACTCTTCTGGAAACTTCTCCCCCACTCTTCTCCCCGCCCCCCCCCCCCCCCCCCGGATCCAGGAACTAAGGATCAGCCTTAGTTCGGCCTGATCAGCCTGATCCAGCCCTTTGGCCAGAGTCCATTTCGAGTTTCTGCTCTGCCAGGTGCTACTTAGGTCCAGCATCAACCCTGGTTCTGTGACAGCGCAGCCGAGGCATGAGGTGCTCATGCCTTAGCAAGGGGGGCCAGAAGAGGACTCTCGGAGGGAGGGGGCATCTGAGTTGAGTTGAAGGAGGAGGTCTGAGGTGCACGTGTCCGTCTGTCTGTCAGTGGCTCCGTGGTTTGTGTGCCCCGCCCCCTGGACTGCTCTTGCCTCCCACAGGACAGAACCCACCTGGTTCCAGTGTTAAGGAGGAGCTGCCGAGAGTCGCTCAGGATTCAGGAGCACGGAGCGAGCACAGGGCAGGAGGAGGGACCGAAGTAAAGAGAATGCGGTGGATTCCGTGGTCAAGGAGTTGACGCTCTCCTGAGGGAAGCCAGGCACGTGACGCCTGGACACGGAAGTGACAGGGTCACATTCATACACCAGCGGCCACACAGGAGTAATTCCCCAGTAACTGGAGGGTGAGGCCGGTGGCGGCTGACGGCAGCTGGGTGAGGGTGGTTTGAAGAGAGCTTGTGGAGGGAGGAAGACGCGATGTCAGGACCCAGAATATGGGGCTCCACCAAGCCCTGGCGCCCAGGGGCCGGCAGGGAGAGGCGGTGGCTCCGAGGAAGCCAGAGGGAACCGGCCCTGGCAGCGAGGGCTTCGCTTGGCTGTCTTGTGAAGAGGAAGCCGTGGGGAGCGGGCAGGAGGAGGGTCTCCTGCTGCAGCCACGTCACAGCCTCGGCCACTGCGGCCACTGCGGCCACAAGTGGGATCACTCTCCTGGCCAGGCAGGCCCCGGTGCGTGACCTCAGTCCCTGCACAATCCAGCGATTGCTTCAAAGGAAGAAACTCACTTCTTGCCCCTGTACTGACCAAGTTTTCCAGATCTCTGCAGACACCCAAGTGGGTGTCCTCCAATTCAGTTGGTCGTGATGCCATGTGCCGTGAGTTAGTGTCAGTCCCCGCGGTTAAGGGCTCAGTCCTGCAAGACCGCACCACCCCTCTACTTAAGATGCCAGTTGCAAGGCCAGATGGCCACCTGCGCTTCTGACCAACGAGCTAGAGGTCGAAGGTTCCCAGGACTCCCTCCTTGGATTCAGTAATTTGCTTAGAACGGCTCACAGAACTCGGGAAAACCATGTATTTGCTAGATGACCAGTTTGTTATAAAAGGATACAAGTCAGGAGCAGCTAGATGGAAGGGATACATGGGGCGAGGGATGGGGGAGGGGCACGGGGCTCTTCCGTGCCCCTGCCCTTCCCGGGTGCACTGACCACCCCTTCTCTCTGCCCCGCCCCCTGCATCCCCTGCATACTTCCCCGCGTTCACTAATTGGAAGTTCCCTGAATCCCGTTGTTGGGGATTTGTATGGAGGCTTCTTTATGTGGGCATACTTGATTAGATCATGGCCATTGGTGAGGAAGTCAGCCTCCAGTCAGGTGGGGCTGACAGTTCTAACCCTGAGATTGCAAGCTTGGCTCCCCTGGCTCCCCGCCCCCAGCCTGAGGCTGTTCAGGAGCCCCTAGCTACCGGTCGTCTTATTAGTAGACAACGAGACACTTACCACTTTGGAAATTCCAAGGGTTTTAGGAGCTGTGTGCTAGGAAATGAGAGCAGAGACCAAATATAATATATTTCTTACTATGTCACACTGATTGTGTTTTTGGAGGGGAAATAAACATACTTTAAGCTCTAGGGTGTTCAGACAATGTGCTAGGTCTTTTATAAGCACTATGTAAAAAAATTTTTTTTAAATGTTTATCACTGAGAGAGAAGAGAGACAGAGAGAGGGAGAGGTGCGGAGGGACAGAGAGAGAGAGAGGGAGACACAGAATCCGAAGCAAGCCCCAGGCTCTGAGCTGTCAGCCCAGAGCCTGACGTGGGGCTCAAACTCACAAACAGTGAGATGGTGACCTGAGCTGAAGTCGGACGCCAACCGACTGAGCCACCCGGGCGCCCCCACCGCCGTACAAGCACTGTTTTAATTCGTCTTTTGACGCTTCCATGAAACTGGCATCAGGATCATCTCTAGTTTATAGATGAAGAAACTGAGGCTGTGGGAGATTACCCAGCAGGTCAGTGGCAGTCTGGAGATTCAGAGCCCCTTATTTTTTGCTACGCCAAATTCCTTCCAAAAGTTGAGGGAGGAGCTAGGGAGGTGGGGGTGTGACGGAGCTTAACAGGCTGGCTCTCTGTTGATGGGAGCGCACCTCCCTGACACAGCTTGGCTTTTTGCCTTCTACGACAGAGGGATGAGGGAGGCAAGAGTCCCAAAAGCCACTCGTGTGGGTCCCACTGGCAAGTCCCCTTTGCTCTCTGCTCCGGTCTGGATTTGAGCCTCAGGGAAGCATTTCAACAGGGTGAAGGATTGGACCCAGGGGGTAGTGGAGAAGTGGTTTCTGTTCTCAAAGGGTCTGTGGCTCTTCATAAAACCTCTTCCTCCTCAGTGACAGGCTTCTCTGCAGTGTTGAGGCTTCCTAAAGGAAGTTTTAATTTGGCACGAGAGGCATCGGTTAGCCCCGAGCCTATGAAAGACACGGTCAACCCCGAAACAGGTTAGAGCTCACAGGCTGGAAACTGAAAAGTTTCCTTCTGGGTGTGAGACTCTCTCAGATACGGGCTGTGGAGATTAAAAGAAAAAAAGGGAAGTTAGTTACTAGGGATATCATGGAGGAGGGATTGGCGGGTCTTGACTCTAAGAGAGAGCGAGAGCTAGAAAGAGATGTCAGAACGCATCTTGGACAGACGTGGTTAATAGATGCTACTTGCATGGCCCTTCTCTGTGTATTAGGCCCATGGCAGACATCACTAATCGATCACAGCTCTTTCCTGCTTACCCCCAGATTCCTTCTAAATGCGGCCATCTGTGTGAGCTGTTGCCAGCCCACCGGTGCTGCACATCGTTTGAAATGTGCTCACCAGCTCCGCTGTAATGTTTCAAGTCAGGAGGACTCAGCAGAGGTCGTTTGGGAGAATCCAGGAGGTTGAGAATGAGCTGTTCTGTCTATGCTGCTCTTGGGAGTCCAGGGGAATAGGTATTGTGGGAACAGGAACTACAGGACAGGGGCGAGGTTGGGTGTCAGGGGTAGAGCCGAACTGGAAATAATCTCTAATTAGGCAGTAATTGAAGTCATTCGAATAGAGAGATGCCTTCCAAGAGAGGGAGGATATGGGGAGAGGAACAGACGGCTTGTGGCCAGAGGGAAGGAAACTGCTTGCGATGCTGAAGCAAGGCAAGAGGAAAATTAACAAGAGGAAAAGCGGAATTTCCTTCCCTGAGTGAGGAGGACCATCTCTGCAGCCCCCTAAGTGGAAACCTCTGGAACCCTTAAGGAACTCCAGGGCTGGTCTGCATCCAGATCACAAGGGCTGATGCGGTTAATGCGTTCTTTTTAGGTCTCCGTTGTAAGCCGGCGTTTCTTCCAGTGCCCGTGTCTTTCAGGGTGCCTCCCCCTTCCCGCAGCCTCCCACTGCACATGCCTCTTCCAGGCCTGGCCCGGCCCACCCTTCCTCCTCCACCCTGCACCTCCTCCCTTCTTCTCCGTGGCTTGCTCATGTCCCGGCGCGCTGTGCTAGGCACCGCCAGTGCGATCTTGTCTTCCTGATGCTTACCTTGACTAATCACTCTGACACCCTCAGGTTGCGGAGATCATAATTCCTTCAAAGTCAAGGACTCCCTTCTCTCCCAGGGACCCGGAATTACCGTCTAACAATCAAAATGCCCCGGGCCTTGGAGCGACGTTTCCGCATTAACTCGGAGGCAGAGTTGCAGTAAGGAAATCTGCCCTTTTAATAGGGGAAAATATTGCCCTCATAAGTCTTTATGCAGTGCACTTGAGCTCAGTGTTCACTTACCAATTCGCCTTTATAACTTCCATATTGAGTGAATTAAGTCCTCCATGTGGGTAGTTATTAAAGAAGTGATAAGTGCTTTATAATTCAGTAAAGGGTGGCCTGGCCATTTCATATTTTCCTAAGGAAATTGGCCACCCGAAGGGCAGCACTTTCAGGACCCCTGGGGCCGGCTGATTTTAGGCATAAAGCTTGCACTATTGGATTACTTTCAAGCCAGCTGCTCTGGTCTGGACCAAACTCTACTTCTTGCTCAGACTTTTCTTCTCCAAGGCCCGTTGGGGAGAAAGGGTCAAAGTCAATGCGTCTCTCCCCGCCTTGGGCTGTTTCTACGATTCATCAAAGACCTCTTCCTTCTCTTCTGCTTCAAAGCTGAGATGTCTAGTGAGGGCTGGAGGTTTTATGATCATTGTGGTTTGACTTTTCATCTGTAGACAAGAGGAGAACGTCTACTAGAGTCCACGGGGTTCTGACCTCCCCACTTTCTACCCCCCAGCCCCATGGGTACAGCTTGTTCTTTATACCTCAGCCTCTTCAAATGGTTGGGGAAAATACGAGTCCTGTCCAGACGTCGGCAACCGTAGGGTTTTCATGACTTGGCCGCAAGGTCCTCAGGTTGCAAGGAAGGACAATCGTTTATTAATTTGTTCATTCAAATTTTCTGCCGTGTACAGGGATCTAGTGGATACAACAGTGACCAAGATAGACAGGTTGCCTCCCCTCATGGAACCTGCATTTTGTTAGTAAAGAGACACAGTAAACAAGTCAACACATACGTGGGGTAATTACAGATTTTGCCAGGTGATCTAAAGGAAATAGCATTTCTCAACCTTGGCACTGTTATCATTTTGGACTGGAATCATTTCTTTGTTCTGAGGGGGCTGTCCTGTGTCGTAGGATATTTAGTCACATCTTTGGCCTCTACCTGCGGGACCTTCCCAGTCGTGACCATCAAAAATGTCCCCAGTCATTGCCAGATGTCCTCTGGGGAAGAGGATCTGCCCCTGGCTTGAGAACAACTGATCTAGAGGAAGGTTATAGAGAACGACTTCAGCTAGGTTGGTTAGGGAATGCCTCTCTGAGGAGATGACATTTAAGGAGATTTCAATTACTTTTAAGGGTGAAGCCAAGCGCAAGGGCCCTGAGAGGAGGGGAGAGCCTGGTGTTTTGGAGAACAGAAAGGAGACCAGTGAGACTAAAGCCAAGTGAACAGGGTTGGGTTGAGCCGAGGAAGGAGATGCCTGAGCCAGACATGTGGGGCCTTGCTGGCTGTGGTGGAGTCTGGATTTCATCCCAAGTGTGGGAGGAGCCACTGGAGGTCCATTTTTGGAGGGTGGGTACAGTGGGGGAGGGCGACATGATCAGATTTATGTTCCAAGAAGCTCATTCAAGCTTCTGAGTGAAGGACAGATTTTTAGGCCAGAATAGAAACAGTGGCCCTGTCTTGGAGACAGTGGCCTTTGGGAGAGGTGATGATGGCCTGGGCTCAGGTGAGGTGGTGGGAGACGGGTGGAGCTGATGTCTCTTGTGGAGGTGGACTTGCTCAGGTGCAGATAATGCAGGAGGGGCAGGATCACTCACTGATGAAGTTTGGCTTAGACACCTGAGTGATGCCACTGCTGTTTATTGGGACGGAGAGGCCCAAGCGGGAGGAAAGCAAGGGCCGATGTTGGACCTACTGATGTATCAGGAAAGAGCCTGGGGAAGTGTGACCAGAGACATGCATTTGGGCGCTCTCAGTGCATAGGTGGTGTTCAGAGCCAGCACGTGGGCGATATCACCATGGCATGGTGGGGCGAAGGGGGCCCCTGGGGCAAGACCTGGGAGACGCCAACATTTAGGGATCAGAGAAGGAATATGGGCCCTGCAGAGGACACTAGGAAGAAGTAGCCAGGGGAGGAGAAAGAAACTCAGGAGAGAGGAGAGTCAAGGAATCCGTAGAGAACAGAATGTTTCAAGAAAGAAAGAGTGGTTATTAACAGGGTAACATGCCCCTGAGAGATTGGGTAACCAGACAGCAGAGAAGAGTCTGCTGAATTTGCCAGCATGGAAATCACTGGTGACCTTGGCAGTGCAGTTTCAGTAGAGTGGCAGGGGCAGAAGACTAATTGGGATGGAGAATCCAGGGGAGGTGAGGAGGGAAGTGGTTCCTCCCACTCCTGTGGGCGTAGACAGATCCTCTGAAAATATTGGCTGTAAAGAGATGTAATGACATGGGTTCGTAACTGGAGGAGGACATGGAGTGAAGGAGATTTTCCTTTGAAATGGGCTCTCCTAGAACATGTTTGTATGCTGATGGAAAAATCTAGTAGAGAGAAAGTGAGGGTACAGAGAAGAGAGGGAGAGACAAGGAGAATGAGTCCTTGAGAAGGTGAGAGGGGTTGAGGGCAGGAGAAGGTCTACGTGGGGAGCTGATGGAGCATTGAGTACATTGTTGATCATTTTTGGGCTCCCTAATGCATGCATGCATTCATTCATTCACTCATTCATTCATTCATTCCTTCCCTCAGTTGTCACTGGAGACATATACTTCTGGTCGGTACCCTCGGACAACTGATCTGGTGAAAGTCAAAGTCATGTAGGAAGGGGAAAGATGGAAAAGATGTGCCAAGGTGCCAAAAGCACACCTCATCTCCTCCTGTGTCTGGCGAGAGTGGGCCCTGCCCACTTCAAGTCCCTCTCCTGACACTGATCGTGAGCAACAGACCTGAGATCTGGTCCAGGGGCCTGCAGAGACCATTTCTGGGCCCTGTAGTGATTCTCTAGGATGCCGACTGGGATGTTGAATGGTGTGCCGTGGGCCACATCTCTGTTCAGAGATCAAGTTCAAGGTACCTGTGGGGTCCGACCTGTGGGCTCCAGGATGCTCAAGGGGTCCAGAGTGAGGACTGTGTGGGTGCTGATTATGGCAGGCCCCAGGCACTAGGTGGCTGCTGGGCAACAGCCTGGATGGCTTCCCAAGCATGTACTTTCCCGGGGGTATCTGCCCTTATTTGAAATTCTGGAGGTGAGTGAGTGGTGAGTAAGACAGATACAATCCCTGTTCTCATGCGCCGTAGTTCTAGCCTATAGACAACTGACGACAGCCACATAATCAAATAATCAAATAAGACAATTACAGATGGTTATTAAGGGCTGTGAAGGACATGAACAGGGGCTTGTGTCAGAGAGCAGCTGGCGGGGAAAAGGAGGGGGTGAGCTCACATAGGGGTCAGAGCAGGCGTCTCTGAGAAGGTGACCTTTGCAGGGAGCCCTGAGGGATTAGAAGGAACCGCAACGAGTGTTTCATGGAAGTTCTGGCTGGGAATAAGTCTGGTGTGTTTAAATACAGGCAGGAGAGGGTGGCAGGGGCCCAGAAAACAAGGAGAAAGTGTTAGGAGAAGGGGCCATAGAAGTGGCCAGCGGCCAGTGGCCAGCTCATGCAGGGCCTCGGGGCCATGGCACAGTGTTCCGATCTTGTTGTAAGAGCCAAAGAAAGCAGTTGGAGGGTTTGGAGCGGGGGAGAGTATGACTGTGCAGGGGTAGAGACTGGTCAGGGGGAAGAGTGACATCAGGGAGGCCAGTTAGGAGGCAGTGTCTGTTCGCAGCTTAGAGGTTCGGCTCCACATGTGCCGATGCGTGGGCATCCTGGGGTCTCCAGCCTGCACCCACCTGCCTGCCCAGCCGGCAGCAGTTAGACTGGGGAGAGGCCTGCCAGTCTGGTCACAGGCGAGGCAGGGGGTGGGGGGCAACCAGGACAGCTTAGATTCCCCAGTGAACCAGCCAAGTGCCAGATGAGAGGCCTTTTCTTAGCCAGGGTAGCAGAGGGTGTGTGCCCTTGTCCTTTTCCCCGTTAGCAGACGCAGCATCTCCGCACCTGAAGAGCACAGGTGTGTGCACAAACGTTCCCTGTTCCTGGCAGGAGCTTTGGAGTTGATCAGGAAGCCGACACAGATGCTGTCGTTTCCCATCTGTTCCCGGCACGGTCTGAATGTTCCTTTCTGCAGTCCCGGGGGTCCCAGATGCTGGGCTGGTTCGCCGTGGTCCTTGGCGTGCAGCTGCTCGGAGAGCTGGTGCGCTAATGGGCTGGCATGCTGGGGTTGCCAGCCCAAGAAAGCTCTCTAGGCTCTCAGGCCCAGCTCCCCAGGCATCTTGTACCCGCCCCCTGCCCCCCGCCCCGACAGCTGTCAAGGGAGATAGAGCCTGGTGACTTGGCTGGTGTGATCCAGTGCGGCTCTCCCCAGCCCTCTTGGTTCCTCAGTGCCATGGAGCTCTTGCTCCAGACGGTTTGTTTATGATGCTAAGCATATCAGATAATTGAAAGCTAATGCTTCTGTCTGGATCACTAGACATAATATGCCTGGATAACAAATCAATTTCCTTATTGCCCTACAAGGCTTTGGAGTCAAATGCGCGGCACATTCGTTGTGATTGTGCGTGCGTGCGGACATACGTACTCGTGCCCATGCGTGCGTGTGTTCTGGTGCTGATTTGTTAAGGAATGGAATCCCAGGCTGGCTTCCCCTAGGTACTCCGCTCCGTACTTCATTTCAGGCCTGCATCCTGGAGTCAGGGTTCGGAGAAGGGGGTGGGGGCCTCAGGTCTGACCCGGACCATCTGGCGAGAAGGGACAGGTGTGCACAGCCTTGTTCGCTGAAGCTTTTAGGGTCTGTGTTGGAGGAGTGGAATACTCGGATACAGGAACATCTGAGAAATGCTTGTTTCAGCTGCCGCCTGCCAGGATACACCTCCCAGAGCGGATATACGGAACATGATATTAGTGTGTCCACTTAGGTGTCCCCAGGAAAATGTCAATCGACTACACCTCTAAGAATACTTCACTTACCTGTTCACCTTAATTATCCAGAAAGGAGATTAGGAACAAAGAAAATAGGGACAAACATCTACCTATTCATGTGTGTGTGTGTACACACGCATATGCACATGTGTGTTTATTTTTTTTATATTTTCTTAGATTTTTTTTTTTTTTTTTTTTTTTTTTTTTACAGCTCAAGCATTTAATTTTCCAGATCAGGAAACTTTGTTTCTCAATGTGTTCAGTAGAATTAGATTTTTTTTTTTTAACGTTTACTTGTTTTTGAGAGAGACGGAGACAGAGTACGAGCAGGGGAGGGCAGAAAGAGAGGGAGACACAGAATCCAAAGCAGACTCCAGGCTCTGAGCTGACAGCTCAGAGCCCGACCTGGGGCTCGAACCCACGGACTGTGAGATCACGACCTGAGCCGAAGTTGGACGCTTTACCGACTGAGCCACCCAGGTGCCCCTGTTCTCTTAGATCTTTACACAGATTCTATTTACTTTTACTTATGTGGTTCCAACAGTAGTGATGGAATCAGCTGTTAATCACTCAGATGCTATGCGTCAACACTGAACTGGGAACTAAGACATTTGCCTCATCTAATTCTCACACCAACCAGATTTCCTGTGAGGACACTGAGGACCGGAGAGCCTTGAGTAAGTGGCCCAGGGGCATCCATCTTCCAAGTGCCAGAGCTGGGTGTTGGCTCCTGGTCACCCTGCCTCCAGGGTGCCCACCGCTCAACCTCTGTGCTCCAAGGGGTGGCGGAGCAGATCGGTCGCAGTGCGTTTCAGGGGAGGAAAGGCCAACACCTCGGGAAGGTGTCTAAGGGGTGATGGCCCACGGCCGGATAGCAAAGAAAGAGCCAGAAAGCTGCTGCAGATGGATGCAGTCACCATTAAGACTTAGGAATCATGTCCGGGTAGGGCCATTTGGGTAGAGGTGTAGATTCTGCATGCTTCAGGAACCTCTGAAGGTGTCACCGTGTTATAGCTCAGCAGTCTAGTTAGCTTGGTCATGATGATCCCAGATCATCAAGAAAATGTAAGTCATGTTCTGTCTCCTCTGCTTAAAAAGTCAAGGAGGTGCGTAATGCATTTTCGGGCAAAAAGAAACATCTAGCAAGGAGGTTGAACATGCAGAGGTTTTGCATTTAAATTTAGTTGTCCGGAAAATTTGGTTATGAAGAACAGATCATTAATAGCAGTGAGAAATCCCAGTGCAAATAACAGTGGTCTTAGTGCAAGGGAGGAGAGAGAGAAGATTGCAGAAATGAGGTAATACTGGCCTGCCATGTGTAGAGGAAGGAAGGATGCTGTCTTGTGCCACCAGCTAATCCCTTGTCTTGCCCAACGTCCAGGTGATGAGGAGAGTTCTGTCAGGTGAAGGGAGACACCTGTCTTGGCCTTTGCATGAACTTCAGTCCCGTCATGATGGAAGGGGGTAGATGTCTCCGTGTTCTAGAGTTTTCTATGTATAGTACTTAAATATTGGAATTCTAAACAACTCTTAAACATATCCACATGACATGTTTTTAATTAAAATATGGACCACACAGTCTGTACCATCTAATTTTTATGTGCCTGGAGATTGCCAATTCATTTCCATATTGGCTCAAGCCAAACAGAAGGAAGAAAAAAAAAAAAAAGCTATGGTACAAAAAGCACAGTCAGATTTATTCTAGCACAAAGGCTTTTTATATTTTCTGTGGATATCTTAATTAATATTTCGCTTGTGCCCTAGTTCATCCCCAGAATGGGTGTGAAGCAGCTGTCTGATTTCAGGACTGCATGCTGTTGTTGTGAATTGCTGGGGGTGACTTCATTTCTGATAGTTTTTCTTCTACTCCTGAAGAGGCCACGCACACGCCCAACCCCAGTCCACCGGACAGCAGCGTGTTCTTTGACCACAGAGGCTCACCTAGACCTTGCTGAGGTTTTCCAAGCTGCACCCCTAAGCCTGGCTCTGGCTTGGTTGCTCAACATTATCATGCATTAAGCCTCACTTCCTCCCTTCTCTCTGGAAGAGTGTTGCACATTTGCTCTTGGCGAAGTGTTGGGATTCTGGGGTGTCCAGGGAGGGCGGTGGCCCGAGAGGAGGGACAGGGCCCCGAGCTGATTCTCAGGCTGGAGCATTCCCATTTCCATGCAGGACTAAGCCATGCAGAAGAGGAACTCTCAGTGATGGAGAAAGCTCTTGGCTGGTGGGTTCCAGGCTGAGCCGGACAAGAGGAGACCGTTATTGCTTCTGGGATGTGTAACTGCCCCTGGTCCAGTGTGCCAAAGAGTCCCTTATTTCCTCAAGTAATGCCCTTGACTTGAGGGGGTCTGGGAGCCATGGCTTTTGATTTTCTCCTCTCACCTGGACCCAGGGACCTAGAGGCAAGCTTTCTGGTTTTGGCTTGGGGCCCCTTAGTATTTGCTGCAAAGCAGCCATTATCAAAGTTGTTGCTGTTTTAAGCTGTGGAATGCATTCTTCAATGGTGATCTCAAGACAGAAGCCTTTATAATGAAGCAGGGCTTCCCAATATGGACATTTAGAGCCAATAATTCTTTGTTGTCCTGAGTGTTTGTGGAACATTTAGGAGCATGTCTGGCCCCTGCCCACTAGATGCTGGCATCATTCCCTGCCCCCCCCCCAAGTCATGACCGACAGAAATGTCTGTAGACGTTGCCAAATATTCCTTGGGGGTGGGGGGGCAGAATCACTTCCTGCTGAGAGCAACGGTATAAAAAGTCTCCCCTGGAGGTAATTTAGTCAGGACGGGAGCCTAGAGTCCACCATCTTGCCTCCTTTCTGCCCCCACCCCTCGCTGCTTGTGATGGAAGCACACAGATTGAGCACAAGGCTACAGGTCTCTTCAGGGCCAGCCACCACCCTGTACTCTGTGCTCGAGGGGACAAGCACTGAGTCTTGTAGTCCCACTGACTCGTGTTCCCGGCAGGGCTCGGAGTTCTTCCCACGGTGAGGTGGGCTCCTGGGATGCCTCCGTAGGGATTGGCTGGCACAGCGGGGGGCCCTGGAACACAGTGACCGGTGACTGCCCTGCACAGGTTCAAGTGCCTCACTTTCCTTTAAAAAATGATCATTATGGATAGTTTTTCAAGCGGTAAAATAAGCGCTCAGGGAAGACATCCTGGAAGCCCAGAAAACCACAATAAAAGAAGCCACATATAATCAATCGTACTAGGCCCAGGTCACTACTATTTACCACGAACAAAAGCAAACCAAATTTGCTCTATTTATCCATTTGTTATTTTAATTGTATTTTTATTTATTTTATTTTTAGAGCCTGCCTTTTCCACTTAAACTTTTAACACGTGGCAGCCAGCATAGTTACCGTAACTGGCCCCCCCCCCCCCCTGCCGGGGGCTGGTTCCCAGCGGTGAGTCATAGGAGAACTTGGCAGGTGCCCGGCCCATGTCATGCACAAATGTCAGGCTGCACCTTTGCCGCCCCCGCATCCCTCGGAACCTGCTCCGAGCTGCCGGCTGTGCATTCCCTGAACCTGTTCATAATTTGTGCTTGAACAGTTTTCCTGGAGGTCATAAATGACAGATTTACTGCCCCTCCATTTTTCTGCCACATGGAGTTTTTATCAATGATTGCTGAGAAGTGACAACTTCCAGCAGAACCATGATGATGCCGTTTTTAGCTTGAAAAGACTTCTCAGCTTCGGCGAAGCACAGGGTTAAAAATAACCATCCAGGCTAGCATTCCCCGAGGACTTACTGTGTGTCCCGAGCTGTCGTACGGGGCTTCTAACCTCGTCTTTTCCATCCACTTCTCGTTCTTATGCTGGAGGTATTTTATTATCCCGTTTGACAGATGAGGAAACCGAAGCTCAGACAGGTGGAGTAACCTGGACAGGGTCACACGGGCAGAGGCAGCGACGGGGCCAGGCTGTACGTCCTGGTAGCCTGGCTCGAGGCAAGTGGATGTGGTTTTGTTGCAGCTGTGGTTTTGTTGACCTGGCTCTAGAGCCTAGACTCCTCACCACACCGTGGCGCCGTGGCTGTGAAAATGCTCTTCCCCCTTATAGGGAAACTCAGACCCAACAGAGGAAGCAGGGGCCATCGCCTCGTAACCAGGGAACCCTTTGCACCAAAGAGTTCACCCATTGCACTGCCATATCTCAGCGTGTGCCTATGTCGAGGAGGGGTCAATGTGTGGCCATAAGGGTAAGTGTGGCCGTGAGGGCCAGGAAGGGCAAAGTGTTAGATTGCACTGATGATTGCCAACTCAACCATAATAGAGACACATTTACGGATTTCTAATGTGGTCTAAGAAAAATGGTTTCGTTTATTTAAGCAGTTGATTGACAGCTGCTTGTTGGGAGCAGATCCTGGCCTGTAGCTGGGCTCCTGTGAATGAATGGTCGTCTTTAGGAACAGTGTGACCTACTTGGGAGTTTACCTGGACTGATGGTCCAGTGAACACACCTGGGGGGCACTGGCACAGGTCATTTTATTCCTTCTGGTATTCCTTTTCACCTGAAACGGAGCCAGGGTCCCTGCCCTGGCAGGACCAGACCCAGCAAACTGCCCCGGGGCCGCGAGACTTCCAGGGAGAGGACTTTGGAGTTGGAATTCGGTCCCGACCTGGCCACCTGGTCCATGTCCCCAGCAGATGCCAGTGTGTCTGGCTGCTCAGCAGGAACCCCGAGAGAATGTGGTACAAAACGGGCTCTCTGCACACCTTGTCACCGTGCGGCTTTGAAATGCTTCCAGAGGCCCTGGCCACCGCCGCCCTGTGGCCTTCCTGGCTCTGGCTCTACTTGATGGCAGACGGAAGAGCCACGGGTGGGGCGGGGCCGGGGAGGAGGTGTCTGGGGAAGGTGGCTGCCACTTTTCTGGCCTCAGTGCACCTCGGATAGCGGTGTCACGGGATGAGCTGAGAGGGTACTTTGACCTCAGGGGCCCTAATGTGTGTGGGGGGGGGGAGTATCAGATCCCAGGAGGGTGGGTGGACCCCAGAGGGCCTTCCCCTGAGGCCCCTCACGGCTCCTTGGGACAGAGAGGTGTATGAATGGTAATTTCTCGCACAACCCTAGAGTTGGAAAGGGTCTTAATAATCAGTAGTTGGACGGCTGAGTTGGAGGATGTTTGTCTCTGGCATTTGGTCAATATCAAAAAAAAGAAAAAAAAAGAACAGGAATCAAACTTAGGACAGGCCAGCCTCCTGTGCTTACAGAACTTCCCAGTTCCTTTGCTTTGGGCGGGAGCTTATCTACTGGACGAGTTAGTGCTGGTTTATGTCTTTCGATAAAAAGCTCTGGTTAATGGTGATTTATATCTTCGATGAATAAATCGGAGAAGATGAATTAATTATTACTTAGTAAATGTAGTGTGCCTGCTCCATGCAAGCCTCCTTAAACATGAGGTCCCTTGGGAGAAAGTTCTAAGCGGAGACCTTTGTGAGGAGAGAAACTGCTGATCTAGTGTAAACCCTCTCCCTTTGCACATGAAGACAAAAGAGGCCCAGAAAGGTCATATCTCTTGCTCACAGCCACTGGTCCTTAGGTCCCAGAGGTGAAGCCGGAGCTGGGCTCCTTGGTCTCACTTTCCTTCTGTGACGCCGTGGCGCCTCCCTGGTCCCCAGCCTGTCCCCTTTCTGGAGTTGGTTCTGCCCAATCAAACTATTAGTGTTCTTGAACTCCAGATGTGTTAGGCTGGGGTCACCGAAACGAGGCGGTCAGTGTCTGGACCCTGGGGGACCTGAATCCAGTGTGTGCTCCTCCTGGGCTCTTCCACTCGAAAGCCATGCCCACTGTCCAGCCACTCTCCCCCTCCCCCCTTTAAAAACCGTATCGTTTGTATTGTCTTTCTGGACCACTAAGAAAATGAGCATGTCCTGAGAAGAAGGGAAACTAAGTCACGAAGCCCAACCGGGAAGCCGAGTTTCGAGTCTTTAAAAAAGGAGAGCTTTCTGGAGCTGAGAGGGGACACTAAATGTTGTCCCTGGGCCAGGTGCTCTGGGTCCCGTGACGATCTCCTCAGGCAGGTGGTGTGCATAGCCCCTCACAGAGGGAGAAACCGAGGCTCAGAGACCCTTGGCCGCTTGGCAGAAGGCCTGGCTAGTGTGTAGGCGATTTGGGATTCGGAGCCGGGTCTCTCTGGCTCTGAAGACGGCACCTTTCCTGTGGACCCCGGCCGACCTGAATCCTGTCTTTCCTCCTCCTCCGCAGACACATAGAGAACTGGCGGGGCCTGCACACGCTCAATGCAGTGGACATGGAGCTCTACACCGGCCTCCAGAAGCTGTGAGTGTGCCCGGTCTCAGTCTCAGCAGGGGCTTTGGGTTGCCTCCAGGGTTGGGTGGGGTCGCTGGGAAGTCAAGGGTGGGGATGGGGGTGGGGTGGGGGGGAAATGTCAGGCTGCCCCCAGGGCTGGGTGGGGTCACGGGTGGGGTGATGGGTGGGTATGGGGGGGATGTCAGGCTGCCTCCTGGGCTGGGTGGGGTCACGGGTGGGGTGATGGGTGGGTGTGGGGGGGATGTCAGGCTGCCTCCAGGGCTGGGTGGGGTCACAGGCGGGAGGGGGGTGGGGGGTGCGGAGGGGTGCTGGGCACTGCCAGCTGTCCTCTTCACTTTGCTCCATTGTTTCTCTTTTAGTAGAGTCAGTACCACCTACTTGGGGGATGTCCTGGCCTTCAGAGGCCACGCCCTCCCCCTCCCCCATTTCCTCTCAGCCTAGAAAGCAAGGATGTTCTGTGGTCTCACCAGTAGCTCGGGTTTCAGGGCAGGACCTGAACCCAGGTCTCCGGACTAGTGTTCTTGCCTCAACCCTGTGGTTGACTAATGGTCCCCCCCCCCCCAAAGTGCCACATTCCCAGCCACCTCCTTCTGACTCTAGGTGTTAGTGGCTCTGGGGCACTTGGGGTTGGAGAGGGAGTAGGGACAGTCACTGGACCAGATTCTTGAGGAGGAGACCGGTTGTTGTTACCTGCTTGCCGACCACTGCGGACACATCCGGATCCCTCTCCCGGGTCCCGGTGGGGGGTGAGCCCAGATACCATCCCCTGGGCCCCTGGTGATGCTGGCAGAGGAGGAAATGCATTCAGTTCACAGGGGCGGCTGCAGGTGCAGCCTTGGCGCAACCTTCTGTCAGCTCAGCTGGGAGCAGACGTCCCGGTGCTCTGTAGGCTCTGCTGACCCTGTTTTTCTCTCTCTCCAGGACCATCAAGAACTCAGGACTTCGGAGCATCCAGCCCAGAGCCTTTGCCAAGAACCCTCACTTGCGCTATATGTGAGTAGAGCTGGGACCTGGGCTGCAGGGAGCGGGAGGGGGTGCGTGGCAGGAGAGTGCTGGGCGGCGGAATTGGAGACCTGAGGTCTGGGCCTGGCCTTGTCACTGTGTGCCCTGGGCCTCCAACTTTACCTCCTACAGTGAGGGTTTGGGATTTGAGGATCTCTAAGGTTCCTGTCAGAAGGAAAAGCCTAAACCAGGGCTTGGAGGGGGAGAGTCTCCTGACTCCCAAGTTTGTTTGTTTTTCATTTGCAATTTGATGGGAATGTAAATAAGATATTCCACTTATCTGTGATGTGAACGCTATGCTTCTGAGAGCATTTGTAGGTCCGAGTGTGTGTGTGTGTGCATGTGCGGCTGTGTGTTGAGGTGGGGCTGGAAAAAGAGGGAAGGCAGGGGCAGACCAAGTGTTGTGTCTGAATAGGCTCTGGGTTCCGTGGAGAAGGGCTCAGAGAATGGAGACCCCTGTATAAGAGGTCACACAGCTTTGTCTGGGACAGTTTGCGGGTCCCATGGCTCTGGGTGAGATTCTTGTCTGTACCTCCCTACACCTCTTCCTTCCCCTGCCTTCCATGTCTGATGGCAGAAGTGCCTCCTCAGGGTTGGCTCTGGTTGGACCTGTGGCCACCTTGGACATCCACTGGGCACGTTCCTGAGAGAGTAGAGATTCGTCAGGAACCAGGTGGAGAGGCGGGAGTCTGTTGTATTTGGGGAGAAAATGGAGCAGTGACGTGCAGGTGAATCTTTCCTTTGGCCACAGGAGAGTTGTACTGGCTGAGGCATTTTGCATTTGATGAGAGGAGGGCAGTCCGCTGGATAGGAGTGTCCTCTGAAGAGGCAGAACATCCACAGGAAGCTCTCAGAAAGTGGCGGGAAGGGAGGAAGGGAAAAAGGAGAGACCATGGAGGATTGTGGTGGTGGGGGTGGTTCCCTTTGGGGGTCCTGGCCTCACCCTCTGTTCCTCTGTGTGCTTTCTCAAGCACATAGTAAGTAATCAGTGAATACACACACACACACACACACACACACACACACACACACACACACACACACCAGTTATGGCCACCCTTGCTTGGTGCTCACCTTTCTTTTCTCCATCTGGAACTGGCATGCTGCAAGGCCCTTGCTCAGGCCCCGATGTATTAGCTGTGGGGGACGAGACCTCCTTTCCAAATGTCCCATTTAGCTGTTGCCCCTTATCCTAGTCTAGCGTCTGTGGTGAGATTCTCCTCATGTGTGTTCTTTGCAGCTGGAGGCGTAGCTGGAACCAGAGGAGGGCCTTGGACCAGATGCTCCAGGTGTTTATTTTATTGGGGATTTGAATTTCAATGTAAAATATCCCAGGGGAAGAAGCTTTTGACCTCTGAGAAGTCTTTCTTTTCATGCTAACTCGTTCAAAGTTCACAAAGTTAACCGCCCATGGCAGGTCACGTGGGGACGGTGGAAGCTGGGGACCACATGTCCCCTCTGAAGGGGCAGCCAGCTGATGCTGCTGTTGCGTGGGGGTGGGGGCCTCGCATTGCCAGACTTACTGTTTTTTCAAAAAGAGCTGGAGGTCCAGCGAAACCACTCAAGTTTTAAATGCTGGCAACTGAAGACAAAACCCCTCTACCCCACGGGCCAAACAGAACATCTCCATGTGCAGAATATGGCACATGGAGTACCAGTTTGTGGTAGTCACACTTGGGGGAGGGAAGCTGTCAACATGGGAGAGGACAGAGGCCGGGTGCTTATTCCCTGGAGACTTCTAAGGCATTGGGTTACCTGCAGCTCTCAGGAAAATCGAGGGGGCTTTGGGATCCCTCAGTTTTCTTTGGGCCCCAGAAATGGGAGCAGGGGTGCATCTCTGAAGTGCAATGTACTGGAACATTCCTTTGACTTACCCTTAAGATCCTGCAAGAAAGGTGTGACCCATGGTCTCCTTGGGGATGATCTGGGGTCTGTTGGGTGGTGGCCGTGACAGGCTTGTGGGGCTCGTAAGAGTCCCAAGGTTTGGTGGGCAGAACGGGTCTGGTTGGAGTGGTTCTGTTGATAACTGGGAGCCTGCCCATGACCTCGGGCCCTGTTTTCTCCTGGTAGCATCGGGCAGCTTTTGCCAAAGTGCTTGCTGTTGGCAAGAAGGATGGGCTACAATCAATCTACCCCCAATTTGGGCCTGGCTGTACATCAGAGGCCAGTTGGGATGCTTAGCTTGGTATGAGAGATTTAGCACCTGTCGAGAGGAAGCTACAGTGGACACTCCACAGAGGAGTGAAGGAGGTGGACTTCATCGATGGGCTTATTGGTTAACTTTTCCCACTTAATGAGGACACACCCCCTGATCCCAAGTGAGTGAATTTCCCAGCAGCTTCAGGACATTTTTCTCCTGGCAAACGGGCCAGGTTTCTCTGCTCTCTTGCAGCATCTTCTATTTCTGTACTCTAAATGCAGTTACAAGTCTTGGGCCCCAGCTGAGCAATCACAAGATGATCACTTACTCCAACACTAATTGCCGAGCCCTGGCTTGGCGGCTTTTTTCTTTTTTTTTTTTAGGTGATGGCTGAGAAGTCTTTTCTTGTCTCCTCTGTACGGAATAAGAAGCAGGAAGTGAAATCATCACCCTCTGTACTGATGTCAAGTTATCTAAATTGTCCTGATTGGCTCTGCCCCCCCCCCCCCACTTCTAAGCTGCTGTTGCATCACTCAGGGTCTGCTTCTTCCTCAGGGCAGAAAAATGAACCAATGATGTTGAGGCCAAGTTGTGTGTCACGAAGAAGGCTGGAGAGGAGGACTCTTGTGTCCTACTTCAAGGTTTATGAGTGACTGACCACCTTTTCTTGACTGCTTCAGGTTTTTCTCTGTCCTTTATTGAGACTGAGAAAAGGAAATTGTGATTCATCTACACCCAGGGAGAGCCTTTCTGAGACACTGGCGTGTCCTTGACCCTTAGATCCTTTTCTTAGCTCCTGGATTAAGGATTCTTAAGGATAAAGATCTTCCAAGTGGATAATTGGAGTAGCTATTTGCTCATCTGTAAAATGGGCACACTTTGCAGATGGGATGTGGGGAAGATGAGGTTAAGGAGGCACACGCAGCACTTAGCGCAGTGACCAATAAATGGTCAGGGTTCAGAAACCGCAGTCGTTAATAGTGATAATAATTACTGTTACTCATGGTGGTGATAATAGAACCAAAGAGGGGGGACCAAGTGGCCTTGATGATTCTGACCGCGACTTTGTTCTGGAAAAGTCATATATCCTTCAGTGCAGTCCATCTGTCTGGAGCCTGGGATACTCCCCTCTGCAATCTCTCGTGTCTTTCTTCCTTGAATACTGATGAATGACCCCGGAAAGATTCTCTGTTCTTTCCATTTAGTCCCCCTGCTCTAGACTCCCTGAACGCCCCTCTCTGATGATGTTAGTTTCAGAAAGGACCCAAACGATTCGGCTGATGAGCTTACCCTTGGTTTCCATCCGATTGGAGACCACATCCACATCCACATCCACCCGCACTAGTGAACTTGGATTATTTGCCGAGTTTCCCAGCCCCGTTTCTGCAGCTGGCTCATCTCTTCCTTTTTGGGGGTTTGTTTTCTCTGGCGTGGCTCACATCAGCTGGATCTTTGCAGTCTGGGGTCCCCATAAGCCGAATAATGTAGACGTCTGTCTCTGAACTGCACTAAAGTGGTGATATTTTCTTCCATCTGTGGAGCACTTTAGAGTTTCTCGAAGTGCTTTCCCACATTATCTCCTTGAACTCTCATTCCCATGCTGGCTGGGGGAGGGTGGTAGGCAGCCCAGGAGGCAGGGCTAGAGAGGGTCTCACTTGTGAGTAGAAGCCGAACTACTGTGAAGTCCTCTGATTTTCTTTCCAGGAATCTTTCCGTTATACCTCATGGGCCAGAAGGGGCAATATTTTTCACTGAAGAAATTAAAAATTTTTTTTTTCTTCTTAAGGTGGTTAGAAAATTTCATAAAAAGGGTAGTGTCAGGAGAGAAGAAGGAAAGGCTAGTATTGACTGAGAACTGACCCTGTGCCAAGGACTATGCCTGGTGCTTTTTGCAAATACGACCGTGTTCCTCTTGGTAACCCTAAGTTAGGGTTCCTCTATCCCCATTTGATAGATGGGAACACTGAGGCACAGAAATCGTAACTGACTTCTCCCAAGATCACACAGTAGTTAGCGGAACAGCCAGGACCTGGACTCTGATCCCCAAGCCTCTGAAGTCGGTGTATTGTTCTACAGACCAGGCATGTTTGTGTCTCTCCCTGTGGTTCTCCAGCAAGAACTCCTTATGAGAGGGGCGGGAGTCTTTAAAGTTTTATAAGAGAGAGCTGCTGTTTCTCCTGGGGGTTTATCACCATCCATCCTCCAAGACCTCTGTTGAGAAAGTTCTGTTTGGTTTCTTTTCCTATTCAGGTCAAATCCTGTAACGACAGTTATGTTACAACCTGAATATCTTTATTATAAAAGACTTCTTAGGATTAGCATGTGGCTCCTTCATTTCCAAGAATATGCAATGTGAGATTCCAGCAAGCCAAAAGAATTTATTTAATCCCTTCGAGTTGTTGTGGTCAGGTTTCTCTGGTGTTCCGTTTCTTGCTTTTGCTCACAAAACTCTGGATACCACATTAAGTTGTTCCTCTCTGTTGTAAGCAGACGCACGCTTGATCTTCAGCTGAGTGAGCCAGCCCTGAGCTGACCTGTGTGGGAGTGTGATGGGGCGACGAGGGGGAGAATGTCCTGATGGGAGCATGATTGTGTCAACTGTATTGTGTTCCCAAGGAGAGAAAGTCAATGGCCCTGGGCGGGTAGGAAAGAGGAATCGGCCGAGTCCCTGCCATTTCAGAACTTGACTGAGAAGGCAGTACATTTCTCTCGAGGTTATTGGGATGGAAACATGGCGAGATTGATGCATTATGTATTGTAAATCACTCAATGCTTTTTCTCCTTGAAGTAACCCCCCATTCTGGGATACGAGACAATGTGTAGATACTTTTATCAGTAGACTTTTGCCTTCCTGCCTGCCTCTTCCCTCTGCACGGACTTTCCTCCAGGTCCCAAAGGGATTGGCGAGTGGTACTCTTGTTCCCTTACTGCTTCTCCCACATGTGCCCTACCTCCTCTGTTCCACATGGAGGACTTAGCCATTGAGCACTGTGTAGCTAACAGCATGGGTTTTAGAGAGAGAAGGGCCAGGGGTTCAAATCTGAATCCTTCACGTCTTACGTAGTAAGCTTCTATGCCTTACTTAGGCAAGCTGCTGAATTTCCGTGAGTTTTGAAGGGATTGTAAGAATTCCTACTTCATGGGATTGTCCTGAGCCTTCAATAAGATGATGCTTAGAAAGTGCTTAAGATGGTGCTTTATGAAAGACTTAGTATATGTTTTTGCTGTTATTAATGACTTCTTCCCAGATCATTGGTTTCTGATTCTCCATAATCACAGGTAATTAAAGCAGAAAGGGCTCTAGAGCTAACCCCCCAAATTTATATTCCTGTCTCTGCTCTCATCCCTGCTCTTTATTTTTTTAAGTTTATTTATTTTGAGAGAGAGGGGGAAAAAAAGCGAGAGAGGTGGGGGGAGTGCATCCCGAGCTGTCTGCGCAGCATCAGGCTCCACGAATTCATGAACCAAGAGGTCATGACCTGAGCTGAAATCTGGAGTCAGATGCTCAACTGGCTGAGCCACCGGGCGCCCTTCATCTTGGCCCTTTAGATTTCTTTCATATGTTAAACCACTTTTGTTAAATCTCCTGCTTGACATCTCCACTTGAGTGGCTAAGATTTGGGTCACACTTAACTTGGTGAAAACAGAATTGTTGGTTTCGGGCCACCTCCTCCCTCCAAACCTGTTTCCCTTGGTGGTTCCTGTTTTTGTAAGCAGTACCACCCGCTAGATCACTCACACGAGAATCTCCTGAGTCATTTTGCTGCTTCTCTTCCCTTCGCCTGCTTTCTTCTATCCTTCCACTGGTTACCCACCATATACCATCTTGGTCCAGGCTTTCTGGCAACAGCTTCCTAACTGGTTTTCTTACTTTTTGTTCCTTACATTTCGTTTCTAGTACCGTTGCCAGAGTGATATTTTAAACACAAAAATCCAGTTGTGTCATTCCACGGCTTAAAGCCCTCCAATTACTTCCACGTTACTTAGAATAAAAGCTAAACCCCTTACCATGGCCACAGGATTCGGGCTGTCTTGGTTTCCTCTCTTTGTCTCCTTCCCTGGCACTTTCCTCCCTTGCTCTCTGCTGCAGCCCATTTTATTTTATTTTAATTCAGTTTTTTCAAATATTTATTTTTTTTTTTTAATTTTTTTTTTTCAACGTTTATTTATTTTTGGGACAGAGAGAGGCAGAGCATGAACGGGGGAGGGGCAGAGAGAGAGGGAGACACAGCATCGGAAACAGGCTCCAGGCTCTGAGCCATCAGCCCAGAGCCCGACGCGGGGCTCGAACTCACGGACCGCGAGATCGTGACCTGGCTGAAGTCGGACGCTCAACCGACTGCGCCACCCAGGCGCCCCTCAAATATTTATTTTTGAGAGAGAGAGAGAGCACATGCGCGGGCGTGGGGAGGGGCAGACAGAGGGGACCAGAGGATCTGAAGTGGGCTCTGCGCTGCCAGCAGAGAGCCTGAATCAAGACTTCAGCTCAGGAATCTCTAGATCATGACCTGAGCCGACACTTCACTAACTGAGCCACCTAGGCGTCCCTCTGCTGCAGCCTTATGAACTAACTCTCTTTCAGTTCCCTGAATGTGCCGTGTTCGTTCCTCCCCTTGGAGTTTTTGTCCTTGCTGATTCACTGGCCCCAGATCTGTGCATGGTTGGCTCCTTGTCATCATTCTCTCTGATGCCCCTTGCTTCGCCCAGCCTCTCTGACCACCCAGTTTCCGTGGCCTTTCTTCTCTTCATGCACCTGTCACCCAATTACAACCTGTGGCTTAACGGTTTCCCTGGCCCTTGTTACTTTCAACTGTGTGGAAATATCTCTTTCATTTATCTGTTAAATTGTTTATACCCCATGTCCCCTGCGAGAATGTCAGTTTCCACGGAGCAGGGACTTTGTGTTGTTCTCTGCTGTAGCTCCAGTACCCAGAATGACACCTGTCCCATAGCAAGTGGCCCGTAGCTCTTTGTTGGACATAGCCATTTGTTGGCTAGTCTGACTTGATCATTCTGTGAACGAGAGGGTGGATTTCTTCTGTAGTAGAGAAGAATTCTGACCAAGATCTATGGGTAGGAACTGAGCCAGGACTAGAACACAGGTCTTGGTATTAGCAGCGTGACATTCTTTCCACCGTATCGTCCTGGTGACCATTCTCGGGTCCTCTCTAGCCAGAACTCCTCACACTCCGTGTATGGTGGAGAACATTGAAGCTGTGTTAAAAAGAAAGGCTATACAGGGCAAATAATGTGCACAAAACACCTCTACCATAACACTGCTATAAAATGTGCAAATAGGACATAATCCCATCACAACACCACTCTTCTGAAATGTCACATGAAAACGTACAGTGAAGGCAACTTCTCTCTTTGAGATTTCTGCTCCTACAGCTCTGTCTGCTCAGAAGCCCCCTCGAACCTGGTGCTCGAGCTGATGCCTCTCACGAAATCCCATCAGCCAGTTTGGGTCTTTGGATGAGTAGCTAAGAGGTGCTCTCGCACCGCACTGCCCGAGTTTAACTTCCAGCTCTGTTCCATATATCTGTACATCTTGGGCAAGTCACTTAACATAATCTGAATCAGTCTGTGCCTGAATCTCCTCGTTTGAAATACGGGGGGTAAGAGGATTGTTAGCAAGATTACATGGATTAATGCATACGAAGTATTGAGATGAATATGTGACCCATAATAAGAAGCGGTATATGTCAGCTGTTGTTGCTGTGATTCTTGAGGTTACACTGTGACCGTCACATTCTCAGTATGCAGCCAAATAAATACGTAGAGAACTATGTATTAAGGCTCTCCTGTGTTCCTCCCCTTCTAAGTGCTGCATGCTCTAGGGGATTTATCATGCACAAGACATGGTTCCCGTCCTTACAGAGCTTACCAGCTATTTGGGGGAATATGAGGCCTTGGCATAGCCAGCAGAGTGACTCTGATCCTTTTTTTGTTTTTTGTTTTTTGAGAATATGGTTAAAGCTGTACAATTTCTCCTCAGAAAAAGTTCTCCCCCTCTGCCCCAGCACACCATTTTGTACGCATTTTGGGGGATTTATAGCCTTCCTGTGGACCTGAGTTAAGAACCTATCCGAGGATGTCCTAGAGACAGGCATGTGGTGGCTGGGATGTGTGGTTTATACCTAGCAGGTCACAGCCATTTCAAATTCTTTTTTTAATATTTATTTTTGAGAGAGAGACAGACAGAATGCAAGTGGGGGAGGGGTAGAGAGAGAGAGGGAGACACAGAATCTGAAGCAGGCTCCAGGCTCTGAGCTGTCAGCACAGAGCCCGACGTGGGGCTCGAACTCACGAACTGTGAGATCATGACCTGAGCCGAAGTCGGCCGCTTAACCGACTGAGCCACTCAGGTGCCCCAGGGTGCCTAAAACTACTATTCTAGATGTGACAAATGAGGTTTATATTATGCCATATTCTCCTGGGCATAAAGGAACACTTTCATAACTTACGGTCTTCACTGTAGTTAAGATAGGTTAGGGATAGACTGGGTATGGTGTGGGATTTCTTTTTTGGGGGTGATGAAAAATGTCCTCAAAAGTGGTTGCACAACCATGTGAATGTACCAGAAAATATCGAATTGTACGGTTAAGGGGGTGAACTATATGGTATGTGAATTATATATCAATAAAAACAATGCACGTGCATGTGTGTGTGTGTGTGTGTGTGTGTGTGTGTGTGTGTATGTCCCATGCCTCTCTCCAGCAGAAGCTTTTAGAGCCCGTGTAAGGCTTTCCTGTCTCTTTGCCCTTTGTCACGGGACACAGGATGTTACATTCAGACAGAGGCTGCTCCATTATCCTGAGTCTCACTGGGAAGCTGATGGGGACAAAGCCACAGCTGACCTTCTGTGGACATGCAGTATGAGAAAGAACTAAACATTGGCTGTAGTAAGAAAAGAAACAGATAAACCAGGGATAACGATGGCCGTAACCCGTGCATGGGCAGGCACGTACTGGGACCCTCTCAGTGCTTAGCCATCATTCTCTTCCTTTCTGTCTCCCTCAGGAAGGGGTCTCAGAGCACAAGGGAGGCGGATGCTATTGCAGCGATGGCTTTGAACCTTCTTGAATTTATATGTGCGAAGAACTAAATTGTGAGCCAATGGTGGCTTAAAAAAAATTTTTTTTTAACGTTTATTTTTGAGAGAGAGAGCACGAACGGGAGGGGCACAGAGAGAGGGAGACAACAGAACCTGAAATCAGGCTCCAGGCTCCGAGCTGTCAGCACAGAGCCCAACGCGGGGCTCGAACCCACGAGCCGTGAGATCATGACCTGAGCTGAAGTTGGATGCTTAACTGAGCCACCCAGGCGCCCCAGTGGTGGTTCTTTATAGAGGTTGTGTGTTACTCATGATACCACTCACGCCTTTGACACTCTGCACAAAGTTGACCTTTTCCAGTCTTCCAATCCAAGGCAGCGGAGGGGCCGCTGGCTTAGACTCTTAAGTATGACTGTCGATCAGAGGTGGGCTGGAGTGGCTAGGAGGCTCGTGGAGCAGGTGACAGTGGGGTTGGGCTTTGGAGGAGGTGTGGGCTTGGATGGATGGGCGTGGGCACTTATGACACAGGGGCTGCCGCTCTCCATGGTGTGAGAGCGGCCCTTTTCCCACTTGAAATTCCTCCCGGAGCTATTGAGACACATGTTCATGGTTCCAGGCTATGGGGTCTGGCCAGCAGGTCAGCTCTGAAAGAATTCCAAGGGAACAGGGTGTAGAAACGGAGCCGTTTGTCACTGGAGGAGGATTTTCCCAGATCATTAAGAGGCAGCACCGTGTGCCATGGTATGTCTGCTTCGTGGGCAGGAGGGAAGAAGATGCTGAAGTTTGGGCTCATGCGGGTGCGGGGAGCCGTTTGATACCTGGATGGCTGTCATTTTGAGAGGTACCATTTGGCTGTCAGCTGGGTGATCGCACCTTGAACTTTCCTCTTTTTCTGCATTGTTCTGTGACCTCAGGTGAGCCGCTTAACCTATCCAGTCCATTTCTACGTCTGTAAAATGAAGCGGTGTTGCAGATGGCCCAGGCCTGGCCTCAGCATTTTGGGAAATTCTTCTCGGTGGCATCTGGGATCGTTAAGGGGCAGGGCCAGGGGAAAAGCTGCAGTCCTTCCCCTCTCCCTACCTCCCCGCAGGGCAGGCACTCTGATGCAGTGAGTCCTATGGACTTAACATCAATGAAGCACTCACTGTATGCCCAGCTTTCTGTGCAGCACTCACTATGTGCCCGGCTTTCTGTGCACTTCCCACGTCACTTTATGGCAAGTGGGCATTGATGTCTCCATTTTGCAGATGGGGAATTTGAGGCACAGAGTTAAGTGACTTGCCTAAGTTGACACAGCTACTAAGTGGCAGGGACAAGCCAACCCTGGGTGGGCTGCCTCTGGGACTCTAGAGCCTTCCCTTTTAATAACTCCACTCTCCATCTATTGTCTGTGGCCACCCGAGGTCCAGCGGGGGCAGGAGTCCGTTTTCTGGAACCCGGCTGGGAAGGATGGTCAGGCAGTAAGCTTCAGAGTGGCACTTCTCAGGATCACGGATGCTTTGGAAGAAGGCCCGTGGGAGAATACTAAGGGGGTGTCTGAAACCAAGTCCTTGTTTACACCCGGCTGCCGGCAGGGTCTAGGTGGGTGGGTGATGCCCGGCTGGCACTTGGGGGACCGTTAGCAGAGCGTCACACAGGGTGGGTGTTCAGTAGAGAGAATGGAGCCTGGTGATGGAAAAGGTGGAGATAAACCCACACTTATGATGTATGGAGGCAGGACAAGGAGGCTTTCAACTTGCCTGTTTTCGGACAAGGCTGCTTTGCATGGCCCCAGCCCTGGCTGTCTTTGGCCCCAGCCCCAGGAAAGACTATTTGCAGGTGGTGGAGCCCACTACAAAAAAGTGGAAGGATATGGACCAGATTAGATGAGCTGTAAGGTCCCTGCCTCAACAGCTCGTGGTTTTGTGCTGGGGTGTGTGCAGCTTCAGCACCTGACACCGCCTTGCGCCACCGAGTGGTGTCATTTCTGTAGATCTGCCGGGGTCTTCTTCCCATAGCCCAGCCTCTACAACATCTGGTGACACCAGTCAGAGCATTTGTTGTGCCTCCTTCAGACGGGTCCTCTTGCTTCCATAGAACCCAAGTGTGTTTTGTACCCTAGAATTCGCCAAGCTCAGGATTTTCAACCTGGAATTTCTTAGCCTCCACGTATTTATGTGCTGCTTCTGATTTCTAGTCAAGTCACACCCTCAGTCTCTGGGTGATTGCCTTTCTGGAGCCCTGGAAAGAATTTGCATCTTGTTCCCTAGGGAGGCAGGTAGCCAGCTTCCTAAATTGAGTTTCTTTCCTCTTGTCCATTTGTGTTTCTCTTGCAGCCTCCCTGTGGTCCTGGGATTAAGGATGTCCTCCCTGATAATTTCTTTCTGTTCACTTTGTTTTATGGACAACATTCTGATCCACCTAGGGCGGACCCAACGTGACCCAGACAGTGTGGCTGTGTACCTTGCCAGCCAGAGTGTTTGTGATGTGTGATTCTTTTCATCGAAACCCTGTGTGTGGCATAGAGCTTTTTCATTTCAGGTATCTCCATTCTCTGGGATCCACTGGACTGAGCTTTAAGGGTTTTCTTGGAACCTTGTCAGCTTTCTCAAAGCTCAGTCTGATGCTGAGTAAACACTGTGGCCTCCGTGTCTCCTAGCCTTGGGGATTAGACCATGTGCCCATGTTTTCCAGCCTTGATTTTTCTTAGTAGATTTTCTTTCCCTTTTTCCCCTCCCCTAAGGCTTCATTACTTTCCATTTGTCCACATCTCTTTTCTCCATTTTTCTTGTTAAGGACAGATTTAGAAAATGAGATTAGTCTCGTGGCTATTTTGGAGTCATCATTAATTCTCGTCCCTTTTCATTCCTTAGCAGGCCAGCAGTCTCGTGTCTTTTTTTCCCTGGTTTTTTTCTTGATGGATTTGTAAAAGTCTCTTCCCGGGGTTAACCCCTTTGTCTCTTGGGACTTGCTGTCGTCCTCTGCCCTTTCCCGGGTGGGCTTCTAGGTAATCCAGCCATTGTGACTGTTCTGGATCAGAAGGGCATTGGGTCCCACAGAGTGGGGCTCAGCCACATGCTGTCCCTGACCAACCTTGTGTCTTAGAGTCTCGTGAAGTTTATTCATAGTGGCCCTTGGGGTCATGTGGCATTTTCCTGAGATGTGAATTCATTAATTCCCATCAGAAACATCTGTTGAGGTCCTAGTATATCCCAGGCAAAGCTGCAAAGATGAATTACATTTAGGTCTCTGGCTTCAGTGGGTGGGCCAGGGGCAGGAGAGAGAGGCAGAGGGTGGAGGGAGTTACTCTACAGTGTGATGGGGACTAAGGTCTCCCGGGGATTGCTTAACAAAGGGAGGTGTTGCATCTTTGGGTGAGCAGGGAAGGCCCTCTGGGATGGTGATAGACAGTCTGAAACCTGGGAGGTGGGGTGGGAGTCAGCAGCTGGAAGAAGCTTGGTGAGGGGTTGGGTGGTGGGGTATTGGGTGGGGACTATTCTGGGTGGAGGGAACTGTGTGCTGCAGCCCCCACTGAACCTGGAGTCAGGCTGACAGCTTGACCACCATCCCCATCTTGCCCTGTGGTCCTTAAGGAGGCAATACAAAAAGGTACCCGCGCCCCCCCCCCCCCCAGGATCCTTAGTTTCCCTTTTCTCATTGGCAGGTCTGATGCCCAGGGCCATCAATAGCAAGTGGGCTTCTGCCTTTGAGAGACTGAACAGCTTCCTCCCCTGAGGCGCAGTGAGCCCATTTCTGTGTTGTGTCAGGGCCACTGAGAATTAGGTGCCCCCAGCAGTGCCTGCTCCACGGGGGAATCCAGGGGGATGGCCTCACTACTCACCCACCCAGTACCATTCTCCTGAAATAAAAGGGAACCTTGGTCTTCTTGTCCTTCCCCACATCTGGTGTGCCCAGCTGTGCCTCGGGGGGCAGGCAGCTCACCCCTCCAGGTGGCAGTGGGGCTGCCCCTGTGCGTGCCAGCTGTCCGTCTGCAATCAAGAGCCTCTGCTGATGCCAGCAAGGGCAGTGTTTGCAAAGATCAACCGTGTGCTCCTTATTTATTGTGCGGAAAAGAAAACAAATTAAGGCCTTGTAATTATACAGTTGGGCATGTTCTTAAATAAAGCTTAAGCAGTCAGAACTCCATTTAGAATATTAATAATTGCATTCCCCAGGCCTGATCCCCAGCAGCTTTTTGCTCTTTCCCTCTTCTCCCATCCTTCCCTTCTTCTATCCCCCCTTGTTTCTCTCACTGGTGTCCGTCTCTGCTTGGACCTCAGGAATCTCCGAAAAGCCTCACTCGACGGCCATGACTCGGCGTACTTGAGAGCCCATGTTGGTCTTTTCAAAGACCATCAACAGCATTTATTAGGTGATTTCATAGGCATGGGGCCCTCCTAGGATTTTCTTGCCCTCCTTCCTCCCCTCCCTTATTCTGGTTAAGTGCTGAGAAGAGGCATAACGTGTTTCGGGGCACGGATCCTGGAGTCTGTCAGAACTGGGCTCCGTCCCCAGCCAGACTGCTGAGCAGCTGCACGACCTTGGTCAAGACACGTAATCTCTCCGAGCTGGTTCTTCCTCTGGCGATAAAGTCATCCCCCTCGCAGACTTGTGTTTTGGGACTTGGATGAGAGAATGCATTTGGATCCCTGACACATAGCGAGTTCCTTACAGATGTTAGGTCTTTTCCCTTTGTATCTCTCTAGATCATACGAGACTTTCATGGAGTTTGTAATGTTTGTTGTACCACACTCACGCTTCCGTTGATGTGCCCTGAAGATGCTTGGCACCTGTTAGGTCTTCGTGTACACTTGTGAAATGAGTGGATGTATCTGGGGGCCCGCAGGGAGACAGAGAGTGAGGGTGGTCAGTGTGTGGTGTGGTATTACAAGAGTGACATGGACCTGTTTCCTGTTGTGACTGATGACCAGTTCCCTGAGCAGTGTGCTCATCCCCAACATGGCTGTAGTGCTTTAGAAACCACTCTCAAAAGTACCACCTTATTTAACATGCAGTATTAAGGTGAAATAGCAATTACTCTCATCTGTCTTATCATTGAGGAAATGAAGAGAGTGAGTCACCCAAGGCCACATAGCTAGAAGTAGGGAGGTAGGAACCAGGATCCTGGTCTCAGACTCCCAGTGCCTTGTCTTTTCCACTATACTGGGCTGTTCCCTAAGTAATTGCTGACACCTGGGAGGAGACTTACCTGGTTTTTGGACCTCAGAGTTTTGATGCTGCTCTGAGACTTTCCATAGACCCATCACCACCTTGATTTTTTTTTTTTTTGGTTACTTTTCTGCTACATGGGAAATGCATACCAACACTGATTTTCCTGGCAATTTTATGGTAGTTGGGTTATTGACAGAAACTAACTCAAAAATAGCCTAAAACATTCAAATATTGTTAGATTCATGGTCTATATTAGGTGATTGTATGCATAATGCTATGATGAGCCTTGTTAAATACAGGTGAAAGGTGCTGTGGAAACGTCTCCCCATGGCCAGTGCTGTGGCCTGGGGGGTGGGAAGGGATGGAGATTCTAAAGTGGGATTTGGTTCAGGTGGGACTGGATTGTTCAGTCTAGTTGGGAAGATAAAATGAGCTTTCTTAAACCAGAGATGCCAATATGTTAACTTTTGCTGATAGGTGCTGACCATACCAGACAGAGATGTTCTCGTATTCCAGGGATGCTGGGGAAGGACATGGGTCTTAAATTTGTTTTTGAAGGAATGTGTGCAGTATTTTATAGGAGGAAGGAGAAAACTAGATTGTGTGTGTGTGTGCATGTACATTTGCAAGCAAGCAGGGAACAAAGCTGAGACAAAAAAGAGAAGAAATATTTATTGTGTTAAGCTCCCTGCTAAGCACTCATCCAACAGTAATCCTGTTCGAATAAGTGACATTCTTCCTGTTTTATAAATGAGGACTCTGGGGCTCAGAGAGGTTATGTAACTTGCCCAGAGTCACACAACTAAAGTTACAGATTCATATCTGTAAATTTCTGCTCCAGAATTCATGTTCTTTCTGTTGTATCATGGTGCAAAGGCTGGTTCACGTCTCTGGAGGTGGTTAGGAGCCCAGCTTTCCCCAAAGGAATGTTGAAAAATTGTTTTTTCTCTGCAGGGAAACTGATACCTCACTACCATTACTTTTGCTTATGCAGCTCTCAGCCTCCTTGTTCCTGTCCCTGGGGATTCAGCACCATGGCCAGAGCCTAGGGAGCTCTGGGGGCCCAGTAAGCTGTCAACAGCTCCCCAGAGAGGCTCCCAGGTCCTGGGCTCCCCGTTTTCCTCTCTCTAGCATCATCGCAGTTGCTGGTGGCTCAGCTATGCTCTTAAGTGAGAGCCGGGTGGTGTTCAGGAAGAGCCTCGCACATGGGGTGGACAGAACTCTGCTGGCCTGCCTGGTGAGATCCAAACGTAAACAGGAAAGGGCATGTGAGAAGGGTCTACTCATTTCCATTCTCTCCTCCCAGGTCCAGGGCAGAGGGGAGGAGGATTATGATTTATGACTTCGTTTACCCTGAACTGGGGAATCCTCTAGGTCCATGAGAAGGGAACTGAACTGCAGGGGGGCTCTTTCCTCAAGGGTAGAGCTCCCCGGGTCTGTGGTCCAGAGTTGCTGTCCTTATTCCTTTACCAAGCCTGTTCTGTTTCTGTTGAATGGGGCCGAAAGCAAGTGCATCTGTCATGTGTTTTATCATAGGAATAGTCAGAGGGGGACAAACTATGGGAGCAGCGTAGCAGAGCTGGCTGAGTTATGGTACTGGTGGTACTTCTTGTCCCTGTGCCCTCTTCATTCTTGGAAGGCTTTCACTTGGGTGTATAAAACAGAGCCCTTGACTGGAAGTCCAGACACCTTCAGGCTTACATGCAGGTGCAATGCACACACAGAGACAACACACGCACACACACAGGCACACACTATGGTAGTGTGCTAAGGTGATGGATTCTGGAAACAGACACACTGATTCAGCCCTTATTTTAACAGTACCAGCTTTGTGACCTTGAACTAGCTAGCTAACCTCTAAGCCATGGATTTTTTTTTATCTGTACAATGAGAACAAATCGTAACAATAATATGGAACATAAATGATTTTGGGGAAGAGTCGGTGGACTAATATCTTTAATATCTGATATCTAATATCTTTAGTAATTAGTTCCTAACAAGCACTCAATAAATGCTACTCATTATTTCTACTTCTCAGAAAATTATTTCTGTATCCCAATTTTCTTTAGTTTATTCACATGATTATTGTTAATGATTCTGGAAAAAATCCCCATAGCACGGAACAAAGATTAGCAAGTTAATTAATTGTTTGCACTTGTGTTCAAAGCTCAAGGTTTAAATTAAGTTGAGGTCAGTGTAAGTAGCACTGGTATAAGAAAGAATTAGCTGAATTTGGCACCCTGCTCAATGCACGATTTATGAAATTCAGACCATTCAGTGAAATTGACTTGCATGCTTTCATTTAACAATGTTTGTGATCAAAGTGCAAACGATGTCTTCTGCTTTGTGAAAAGAACGGTAAGCAGAAAAGCAGTTCACAACTCCTTGTGTGGATGGTCTCCCCTGGGAGTACCAGTCTTTGCCAGGACCATGCCCTCATGTGCTTTTCCATTCTGTTCTCCTTAGCTCTCATTTCTGCCACGTCTCAATCCGAAGTGCCTTGGCTCTATAGACAGATGCCCTCCTGTTTCCAGATTATACGATCCTCACACAACCTGGGGGGATGTGAAGAAACAATTCCTTGAGAATCCACATGGAACCAAGTAGGGTGGGGGTCGTTCTGGGCTCCATATATTCAGTATGAGATAAGAGGTCTTGCATAAGTCTCCGGGGACTCCGCCAGATCTCTGCAGGAGAGAGGCCATGGGGAATAGGAATGAGCACTGCTTTTCCCAAACATTTTGCGGAATTGGACAACAGAGGCCAAAAGACTGTGCATGGTATAAATTACAGAAAACAGTGGTGTAATGACATTGTTTGGTGAATAAATTAAAGCCCTGAGTCATGAGGCCAATAACAGAGAGGGAGCAGAGAAGTGTAATTAAAAGGAGAAAAGAGATGTTTTCAGCTGACATTGGAAGTGAGATTGAGATAGGAATGGGGCTGGGAAAATGGGGGCAGCTGGCCCCTAACTGTGGCTGTAGCTCAGGAGAGGGGACATGGCTGTTACTGGCAGTCAAGGAGGAGAAGAGAGAGTGGTAATGTGGAGAATTTTAGTAGAAGCAAAGCCACGTGAGCTTTGGAAATAAGGATAGCTGTAGGATCCTGAACTCTGCAGGAATTTAGAATAAGCTGGGCTGGGAGAGTTTGTGTGAAAACAGATAAGAACCTGAGGAATAAGGAGGGAGATCAGGAGTGGGCTGGGTCTCCTTGGAGTCATGGGGTTCTAGGGGTTGTTCTCCAGGGTCTCTCATATCTGTAGCCCTGTGCTTTCTTGCAAATACTCTCTGACCTGCTGTTTCTAAGGATTAGAAATAATAAGATGTTTTATTTATTTTAATTTTTAAAAAGTTTTGAATGTTTATTCATCTTTTGAGAGAGAGAGACAGAGCATGAATGGGGAAGGGGTGGAGAGGCGGGGAGACACAGAATATGAAGCAGGCTCCAGGCTCTGAGCTGGCAGCCCAGAGCCCAATGCCAGGCTTAAACCCACAAACCATGAAATCATGACCTGAGCTGAAGTCAGACACTTAACCAACTGAGCCACCCAGGTGCCACCCCCTGCCCTGGCAAAAAAAAAAAAAAAACAACCCAAGATATTTTAGAGCAAGACACCTGCCTTGGGTCAGCTGATGTGCATGGATATAGGGACTGTGACCAACCTGACTGCATCCCACCATTCTGTGGGGCCAGCAAGGGTTAAAGACTAGAAGGGGCATTCAAATTCTGAGCCACATGCAAACCTTTGAGACAAGTCTCCTTCCCCAGATTCTTCTGGAAACATAGGCAGTGAATGGTTTCCATGGGAGAATGTGTCTTATTCACTTCATGTACCTGCACCTAGCCTTGCCTGCCGTGGACTAGGTACCAAATTAGTATGGGCTGAATGATCGAGGGGATGGAGGTTGCTTTTCAATATAGTAAAAGCTGGGATGATACTAAAACTTTGTTTAGAGACTTTGCCTATCTTTGTTGTTCTGTGCTATAAACCAACAGCTGGAAGAGTGCATAGCACATAGTAGGAATTCAGTAAAATTATTGTTCAAACTGGGGCACAAAGTGAAAGGGAACTTACTGGATGGGATTCTGGGACAACAGGTGTGAACTGGGACTGTTTGGGCAAATCAGGGTGTGTGGTCACCCATCATCGGTACTTGTTGAATGAACGGATCTTGTATCCTTGGAGCTATCTAAAGAGGAGTGAAGGTTTTGTGGGGTTTGCCTCCTTTTAGCCAAAGTACTTCCGTTTATCCTGGAATCATTCAACTCATGTTTTCTGGGTACCTACTCTCTACCAGGTATTTCGATCATATCAGGGATACAAAGAGTTTGAGAAGAGCCTTGTTGTTACTCTTAGGGTGTCCACTGGGTAACGAAGTATTGACAGTATTTGACAGTATGACAAGTGCTAAACTAAAGGGATGGGTAGACTGCTCTGGGAACATGTGAGTGGGGAAAGCGAGAGGAGGTGGCAGTCAGGAAGGCTTTTTGGAGGAAGGATATTTCAGGGAGTCCTGGAGGGTGATTAGGAATTTGCCAGAAATTCCAGGAGGAAGGAGCCAGAGTGTCAAGGAAGTCTGTTCATGGCAGAGAACTCATTGCAGATCAACTCAACAACACTATATTGCTGGATGCTCGGAACCATAGACTGTGACCAAGGTAGGTGGGCCCATGACCTCCCAGACGGTACGAACTGTTTGCCATCAGACACGACACCCTGTTACCCATTAGGGCTGACAGTGGAATGGCCATGTATGTCAGGATCCAGGAGGAGGGGCACCTACCCCATGTCTGGAGTGCTGACTCTGGCAGTGACCTAGGTGGGGAGAGAGGCTTCTCGATACCCACGTGGACCGCAAAGGGGGAGCTGATGTGCCCCTTTCAGCATCTCCCTTTCCATTCGGTAATGTGGGGAGCCTTTCACCCTGTCCTCCTTATTTTGCTATTGTTACCTGGGCGGACGGGCTGGTCACAGGACCGGGCCAGGACCACCGTGCTCCTGCACAGAGGTGGGAGGCCTGAGGTCTCAGGATCTGGAGGAAGAGGCTGGGTGGGAGGCGGTGGGTAGATAGGAAGCTGGAGGAGGTGGAGGGAGCTGGAGTTTGCTTAGCTAAGGCCCATCTGCCGCCCCATCCAGAGCTTTTGAGTGTAATATTAAAATGTTCCTCATTATTTTCCTTGGATGGGTTTGCTATCCTGATATATTAATTATTCTTAAAGGTCAACAGCGCTCTTTCGAATCCCCTTCTGTTCTATCATGTAATCAGTTAATTAATTGGAAACCATTTAGCAGCGTCTGCTGAGCGCCTTGTCTGGTGCGAGTTTTCTTGTTTTGTTGTTCCTGCAGCGATGGCTCCCTCCACGTTCCTGTTTTCTTATAAGGATTTGGAATCTGAAGTGTGGGCCCCGCCCCTCATCCCTCCCCTTCCCCTGGCGGGCCCTCTCACTTCAGTCATACCATAATAGGTGTGATAGCTCATCATCTTTTTTCTTTCTGAGTCTCTGCTAGTAAGAAAAGCCCATCTCCGTGGAGTGCCTGTGTAAGACGGGCACTGAATGGGGCGCTCACGTGTAATATTTTATTTGATTCCCACCATTTAACGTGGTAGAGATTCTGCTGCCATTTCAGAGGAGAGAAAGAGGTTCAGTGATGCAGTGGGCTCTCCCAAGAATTACGGAGCTAGAAAGGGGCCAAGCAAGGATCGGACCTCCTGGAAGCTTTATATTCTTGTTTGCTATGGTGCTGGTCCTTCGAAGTATCCGGGAGAAACTTGGGTTGTGGTAGAGTCTTAGGTAGAGTTCTTAGTCCCAGGTGCTGCTGGTTCATCACAGGTGTAACCATTTGATAGGAACACGGAGCCCCGTTACCTCTTTATTGCACTTCCATTTTGCTTGCTGTTTCTAGAATCTGATGCGTGCAGAGGGAATTTCTCAGCAGCTTGAGGGCAGAGCAGAAGCGGGAAGCAGTGCTCCCAAATGTGCCCCCCCCCCCCCGCCAGCACAAGGCAGTCACGCTAAAAGGCTGACCTGTGCTCGACTCATTGGCAGCTCAGCGTGTGTGTTCTGCTGCCGGACTCCTGCCCACGTGCCTCCTGGAGATGTGCTCTGAGGCGCTCTGACCCTGGGCATGTTGTCAATGTATGTGGCTCCGCCAGGCCCCTCCCTGCCTGTGCTCTGGTCTGCGGTCAAGTCGGGAGCCCATAGGGGGAGCGGATTGCTGGTTGAAGGAATCTCCATGCCTCTCCCTGGGCCCCTTGCTGCTGCCAGGTGGGTCTTCGTCCCTTTTGGCTTTACGTGTGGTCCCGGTTGGACTAGGGGACACGGTGGGAAATTTGATGTGATTCCCCCTCTCAAGAGACCAAGACTTCCAGTCTTCCCACACCTGGGGGTGGGGAGGTTTTCCGAATTCTGCTTAAGAACGGTAGGATTTTGTCCTAGTGGGTCACAGGAAGACAGGGGTCATGGGAACCACAGGAGATGGGTCCCCAGTAACACACCACCTCCTGCTTCTCCTGGTAGGTGGTAAAGAACACAGACTGCAGCCAGGCTGTGGGGGTTCGATTCGTGGCTCCCCCTTGAGGCAGCTGCTGGCCCAGGGTGAGGTATCTAATTTCCTCATTCCATGATCTCTCCTTTGGAATGTGGCGATGATGACAAATGATGATGACGACGATGATAGCACGTCCCTTATAGGGTTGTTGTGGTGTTTAAGTGAGCTCTTTTTTTTAATGTTGTTTATTTTTGAGAGAGAGAGAGAGCATGCACGAGTGGGGGAGGGGCAGAGAGAGAGGGGGACAGAGGATCCGAAGCGGGCTCTGCACTGACAGCCAGGGAGCCTGATGTGGGGCTTGAACTCAGGAACTGTGAGATCGTGACTGGAGCTGAAGTCGGATGCTCAACCCCCTGAGGCACCCGCGTGCCCTAAGTGAGCTCTTGTGCATAGAACCTTTAAAGAGAGCTGGCCCAGAGTAGTCGCTGTGTGTTAGCCACGGTCATCGCCACCACTCTCAATACCGGCCTCGCCACACATTGAGTACCTGCTTCGTGCCAAGCACTTGGTTGGGCACTTGATATCCATAAATTCATCTTAATCCTCAGAGCTGCCCCACAAGGCAGATACTATTATGATTTGTGTGGTCAAGATGAAGAAACGGACCCAGGGCGGTTCAGTAACGTCTTGGAGGGTGGGTCACGCGATTCCGAGGACCGGAGCCGAGAGTCTAGCTTGTCTGTCTAGCTCCGGGGTCGGTGCTGTTTGCCACTGTTGCCACTGCTCACAGCTGGAGCAGGAGCCGGTGTCGCCTGGTGGGTTTGGTACCACGTAGGGTGCTGGGCTCATGCCGAACGATTCTGATTCCGCAGGTCTGGGCTTGGGCCCTGAGAATGTATATTTCTAACGAGTCCCCAGTGATGCTGATGCCGCTGGTCTTGGGATCACACTTTTGAGAAAACTCCTGCCCGCCCCATGGGATGCGGCGTCCCAGAGCAGTAAGGTGGGGACATAACGAGCTCTCCACCACACTGCCTGCCTGGGCTCTCCCTGCAGTGCCCCTTGCCTACACGTTCCATCGTAAAAACGAATCTGTTACCTACTTCTTCACGTGGTCTCCGTTGCCGGGTCTCCTGGCCAGCCCAGCGGATGAGAAGGCTGCCAGGTGACAGTGGCATCCCTGTGTCCTCCTGGCTCTGCTGGAAGGGAGGCAGACAGCAGTCGGCTACAGCTCTTTACATCCACAGACAGGCTCTGGTCTGGGAAGGGGGAGGGACACGGAGGCCTGAAGGGCTCCAGTGCAAAGGCACCTGAAGCCCGTAGGCAGCTGTCTGCAAAGCTATCTCTGGAAAGAGCGGCGTCAGTTAACCCTTTCATCCTAGTTGATGACACCATGCTCCAGTCTCCTAGGAAAATGCCGCAAGGCCCTGGGCTAAGGTCTCTGCTCCTTGGTGCGTCCCCTGGCCTCAGGGGACCCCGTCCATTTGGCAGCTGAGCAGGGTCCCCACCTGCTCACATTAGTCCATTTCTAGCACTTTCCCAGCCCTTCTCCAGACTGCCTGTGGGCACCTCTCACGGTGCAGCCCTCCACCAGGTTTCAGATGGGGAGGCCAAGTCCCCTTTCTAGTTATTAACAATGGCGTCTGTTCCCAGGAGTTCTCGATTCCTTGGCTCTTCGCACGGTGTCTCTTTACATCTGGACACATGGCTGTTTTGTTCTCCCGTACTTGCACGATCATCTGACCTTTCGGGACAGAAGGAGTTGATAATAGGCGAAGCAAACTCGATGCGAAGACAAAACCTCACTACTGTCAGTGGTTCTGGAAGTGTGGTTCCCAAACTGGCAGGGTGGGCATCACTCTGGGAACTGCTTAGCAATGCAAATTCCAGGCCAGACCTATTGAATCAGAAGCTCTGGGGATGGAGCCTGGTTGTCTGGCTTTTATAACCCTCCAGGTGATGCTCATGCCCAGAGTTGGAGAACCTGTGTCCTAGATGCTTCCCCCAACCCACCCCTGGCCTGTGTTCCTTCCAGCCACTCATCACGAGGGATCACGAGGGATCAGATGCATTGCTGGCTAATCATGTTTCTTTATAAACAGGCCCAAAGCCGCTTGGTGCTTAACATTGTGTTGTTTTGGAGAGAGCCATAGATCTTCCTCGAGTCCCAAGAGTAGATCTTAGAACGTAGATCTTGGGTGCCAGTTCTCGCTTTAGTGAGATACTCCGCGGGAATATGCCTTCAAGTCCTGCGTCTTGAAGAGCAGGGTGGTACTCGTGCTCCTGCCCGCCCTCCTCCCTGCCTGCCTTCCCCAGACTCTGGTTTCTCCAGTCCCAATGGTGCATGTGGCAGTTTCCTCACCAGCCTCTCTGTGGCTGCAGCCACACTCACCTGTGGCTCCCTCCTCCCTCAGTAGCCCCTGCTTTGCTTTCTTGATTGTCTCACAGATGCTCCCCGTGTCTTTGTTCTTCTCTCATCACAACAGCTCTTGAGTGAAAAATGAGTGTGATGCATTGGCCACATCACTGTGTCACCTTTGTTCATGTACCAGAGTCCCTTGGGTGCCGTGGCTCCCGGAGCCAGACCCAGCCTTCTCCTCCCCTGAGGGGGCCAACTGGTAGGAATGCCCCATGCCCGTCAACCCTCTACCCCCACCCCCTCAGAGCTCCAGAGAGAGCCCTCATGCTTCAGGGCAATTAGCTTTTGGTTAATTTGTCTGAAAAGAAACTCCCAGGGAGCAAAACCCCTCAGAATATAGTCTCAATAACATTCAAGGCCTGGTGAGAAGCAGACTGCAAGAAGGCTCAGAGCTGATGGTAAGGCTTTTTCATGAGCCTTACCTCTGGTCCCCAGGCTTTGTGGTGAGGGCTACCGTTCCCTTGACCTGTGGGGCCTTCAGTCTCTGCCCAAGCATGTGGGCAGGGGCTGGGCTGGGCAGGAGTTCAGACACCAGCACGGCTCCAGGGGAGTAGATGCCAATTAAAACGGGTGGCTGTGTGTTCTTTGGTTGAACTGAGATTTTGCTGATGCCTGAGTTCAGGGGGTTATCGCCTGGGCCTCTGGAACTTGTTTTAATGGGCTTGGGCCTGTCGGAGCTCCAGCAGTGACTGGAGATGGGCAGATAAGGGGAGAGGCGCCATATGCATGGAAAATGATAGATTGTATTTATCAAGGTCCAGGCCTCGTACCAGCTGCTTTCTGTGCCCCGTTTGCCAAAGTCCATGTAATCCTCACCACAATTCATGGGGACAGGCCCTGCAGTATCCCCAGTTTCCATATGATGAGACAGGTCAAGTAACATGCCCAGGGTGACAGAGCTTGGGAACAGCTCCCAGACCCATGTGATGCCAAGGTTTTGTGGGAATTCAGCTGAACTTGCTGTACGTTTATTGAGCACTTACTATGCTCCAGGGGCTATAAAGGCTATCGAACTGAAAAGAAGTGTGTTCTTTACCTGAAGGAAGAGCAGTCTTCTGGGGGAGACCAAAACATACACAGCAGACAGAGCTGGAAGTCTGAGATGTGGGCTGTATGTGAGGCCCAGACAGAATGCATGGGGAGAAGAGGAAGGAAGGAATGGTTTCGGTGTGGGTGGCACTGGCCATACTTAGGGCTATTTGAAATGTACCTGGAGGACAGGGAGCAAGTGCATCAAAGTGTAGAGGACGCTGGGGGCCATGGTGTGGAGATGGAGAAGTGCCGGGAAGCTGTGAGGGTGTAGACAGCCTGGCGACACCGCTCTGTTCGTGGTGGTGGTGACAGTGGGGTCTTTAGGGTTAGTTATGAGAAGGGAGGTGTGGGGGGTGACGGAGTGGTTGAGGTCATTGTGCGAAAAGACCTGAATTTCAAGGTGGAGTCTGGGCTTGATGAGGTGGGCCAAGCATTCCTGAGGTCCAGCAGTCATGCCCAAGTTTAGTCTCTCGTGTGCTGGGCCACAGTCCTTCTTCACCCTCTCAGTGTGCAGCAAGTCCTGTCCCCTTTTCCTGCCTGTCCTGAGCTTCTCCAGCCCGAAAGGATGCTGGCAGCTGCTCAGTGGTCCCCACAGAGTTGGGGACAACCGAAGTGACTCCTTTCCATGTGACTGCTGGATTCTGGGACAGATTGGCGTCTGGGGAAAGGACATCTGACTTTACTTTGGAGAACTTGTAGTTAGACTTCTCCACCTCCTGGAGGCTCCTTCACTGAGGGCCCCAGTCAGTGCCTGGCTTTTATAGATGGTCTAGAGCTTCGTGGACCAGTATGGTAGCCTTGGCCATCCATGGCTGTTGAGCCCTTGAAATGTGGCCCATCCAAACGAGATGTGCTATGGGGGGTAAAGTACACATGGATTTCAAAGCTACAACACACACACAAAGGAATATGAAATATCTCATTAGCATTTGTGATATTGATCACGTCAATTGACGACATTTTATATTAAGTATGAATACAACTAGTTTCATCTCTTTTCAGAGACCACTAGAAAATTTGAATCCGCGTATGTGGCTCACATTATGTTTCTATGGGTGGGTGCGTGCTGGCACACTCTTTCTGTAAAGGTCCACGTACTAAATAGTTTAAGCTTTGCGGACCATTTGGTGTCTGTGACACCTACTCAACTCTGTGGCTCTAGGCAAGCTACAAGGGGTGTCTGAGTTTTTTTTTCTTGCTTTCCGTTTTTATAATGTTTCTTTATTTTGACAGAGAGACAGATAGAGAGTAAGCAGGGGAGGGGCAGGGAGAGAGGGAGACAGAGAATCCCAAGCAGGCTCCACACTGTCCCTGTGGAACCCAATGTGGGGCTCGAACTAATGAACCGTGAGATCATGACCTGAGCCAAAATCAAGAGTCAGATGCTTCACCGACTGAGCCAGCCATGTGGAGGCACCCCCCCCGCCCTTATTTTTTTCATTGTGCCTTATTTATTGGGCACCTGGGTGGCTCAGTCAGTGAAACGTTCAGCTCTTGACTTTGGCTTAGGTCATGATCTCACAGTTCGTGGGTTCGAGCCCCACATTCGGCTCCTTGCTGGCAGGGTGGAGCCTGCTTGGGATTCTCTCTCTGTGTCCCTCTGCCTCTGCCCCTTGCCTGCTCAGGTGCTTTCTCGCTCTCTTCTCTTTCTCTCTCTCAAAAACTTTATTTATTTTTTTTTTTATTTTTAAAAAAAAATTTTTTTTTCAACGTTTTTATTTATTTTTGGGACAGAGAGAGACAGAGCATGAACGGGGGAGGGGCAGAGAGAGAGGGAGACACAGAATCGGAAACAAAACTTTATTTATTTTGAGAGAGAGAGCACGCAAGGAGGGGAGAAGGAGAGAGAGAGAGAGAGAGAGAGAGAGAGAGAGAGAGAATCCCAAGCAGGCCCCATGCTGTGAGCATGGAGCCTGATATGGGGCTTGAACCCACAACTGTGAGATCATGACCTTAGCCAAAACCACGAGTCGGGCGTTTAACTGACTGAGCCACCCAGGTGCCCTGTAAGGGTGTATGAGTTTTCTGTAGCTGCTGTAACAAATTACCCTAAACGTTGTGGCTTAAACACACAGATTTCTTGTCTTACACTGTGTAGCTTAGAAGTCCAACATGGGCCTCACTTGGCTAAAATCAAGATGTCTACAGGGCTGGGGTCCTTTCTGGAGGTTCTAGGGGAGAATTGTTACTTTGCCTCTTGCAGCTTCTAGAGGCCATGCCACATTCCTTGGCCTGTGGTGCCTTCCTCCATCTTCAAAGCCAGCACATCACATCTCTTTTCCTTTCTTCCATTGTCACAACTCTCTCCGATCTTCTGTCTGTCCCCCTCTTCCACTTTTGAGGATGCTTGTGATTGCACTGGGGCTATTGGGAGAATTAAGAACAATTTTCTCAAGGTCCACACTCTTAATCGCATCTGCAAAGTCTCTTTTGCCATGGAAATTGATCTGTTCACAGATAACGGGGACTAGAATGTGGACATCTTTGGAGGACCGTTATCCCACCGAGGACATGGGCACAGACAACACGTTAATGAAGGGGCATGGTTGTGTTGTGAGAAAATCATATTTACAAAAACGGAAAAAACAGTGCCGGCCCATGGACCATAGCTTGCTGGCCCCTGCACACCACGGTGAACAGTTCTGCACCCAATTCCAATGTGTGGGTTTTTTTCCCCCTACACCACCAAGCAATTCTGGGACACCAGCTGGGTGTCCCACAATTCAACTCAATTCTGACACTATCTACCCAGAGATAGCATCAGACTCCACAAGTGAAGGGCTCAGTCGCCACTCCAGACGCCAGTCCCAAATCCAGATTGTCGCTGGTGCTTCTCACAACCTGGCTGAAAATCAGAGGTTCCCTTGACCCCTCCCTTGGGTTCGATAAATTTGCTAGAGTAGCTCACAGAACTCAGGAAGCTCATTTACTCAACTAGATTACTAGTTTATTACAAAGGATAGTAAAGAATGCAAATTCCACAAGCAGATGAAGAGATATGTAGGGCCAGGTCCCGAATAAAGGCTCTTTTGTCCTTGTGGCGTTTGGGGTCTGGCATGGTGGCACCTGGAAGTTTTCTGCTTCGCCAGCCCCCAAACTCCTTTCTTACGGGGGCTTTATATGTAGGCATGGTTGATCAAATCATTGCCCATTGGCGACTGATTCAACCTTTGCTCCCTTTCCCCTCCCCCAGAAATGAGGGGGTGGGACTGAGAGTTCCAATCAGCACCACCACCACCCCCCCCCCCCCCGCCCATGTGCAGGGGCTTTACAAAAGTCACCTCATTCTCTGAAGTAATTTCAGGGACTGAGGACAAGAGATCAAATATTATAATAAAAGATCCTCCCATTATTCTTAACTGCTCAAGAAATCCTAAGTGTTTTGGCAGCTCTGAGCCAAGAACCCTGTACCAAGAGCAAATACATGTTTCTTATGACAGCCATCATTTCTCTATGTTATGTGGGGTGATTTTTGGGGGGTTGGGGTGATATTTTTGCTAGATGATTCTGTGGTCCAGTAAGTTTGAGATTCAGTAGGTCAGCTCCTTCTCTTAGGAAAGGCTCTGAGAAGTTCTGCAGTAAATAAGTGTGTTTTGTTTTGTTGAGAACCACATTATTCAAGCAACATGAATATTTTCCCTTTGGAAAATCCCTTAATGTTCTGCGGACCTCAGATTCCTGGGAACATACTCTGGGAAACCCTGGGTTAGCCCAACACAGGGCCCTTGTAGAATAGCTGTCTCCAGCCTCCCAATCTAAGGTCAAGACACCAGTCACGTCATTGGAGATTTGATTAGAGAAAGCATTTTGGCTTCATTAAAGTTCATTAAATGAGCCATCCAGTGTAATTTAGCTGAATAAAAATGGCTCAAATGGCTTTAACCCCCACCCCCTTTTACAGCAGTTTAATTGAGGGAAAAGCAAATATATCAATGATGTAGAAGGATATTTCTTGGTCTTCAAGAGGAAGGTTGGGCAGCAGCCCCAGCTTTCTTGTCACAGACACTGGATTTTAAGAGGTTGGCTCTTAGAGCCTCTTGGGTGGCCAGCAGCAGGCCTTGGGGATGGGATTGCGTGGTGCTTCCTTCTTCCCCGCCTGTTCAGCCCAGGGACTTTGGTGGCCGCCACCGTAACAGCTCCTCATGGCAGGCTGCAGTCACCACTGGTGTGGGGTCAACTGTACACACAGTCTCAAGGTCAAGTCAATGACACATACATGCTCTGGCTCTTGGAGGAGTTTGCAGTAGACTGTCAGCCGCCTCCTTCTCCGTGGCTGGTTGGCTTCTTTCCAGCAAACTCTCTGTGGGGTTGGTGCTGCATCAGGGGGTTCTCCTTTCTTGACCTTTCCTCCAGGTTCTTCAGCAATGTCAAAAGAATCCTGGCGGGGCGCCTGGGTGGCGCAGTCGGTTAAGCGTCCGACTTCAGCCAGGTCACGATCTCGCGGTCCGTGAGTTCGAGCCCCGCGTCAGGCTCTGGGCTGATGGCTCGGAGCCTGGAGCCTGTTTCCGATTCTGTGTCTCCCTCTCTCTCTGCCCCTCCCCCGTTCATGCTCTGTCTCTCTCTGTCCCAAAAATAAATAAAAAACGTTGAAAAAAAAAAAAAAGAATCCTGGCAAGGGAGGGAGTTGGCTCTGTCCAAGAAGACCCACGGAGATACTTCCTTTATGGGGAAAGGGAAGGAGGACAGACAGATCATCAAGGGAGCACTGGCTCTTACAGAAGGAACAATCGCATTTTTCTTCTTTTTTTTTCTCAAAATATTTATTTATTTTGAGAGAGAGCGGGAACGCACACACAAGTGGGGGAGGGGCAGAGAGGGAGAGCGAGAGAATCCTAAGCTGGCTCTAGGCTCAGTGAGGAATCCCAAGCGGAACTTGAACTCACAACCGTGAGATCATGACCTGAACTGAAATCAAGAGTCAGATGCTTAATCGACTGGGCCACCCAGGTGCCCCAAGAATCCCCCCTTTCAAAATGCTGCCTTCTTGGATGAAGGAAATAAGACTTAGATGATGATGGATGCAGCCAGCGAGCCTCGGCTCCTGGGAGCCTACAAGATGAGGAGGGGCTTGACCTTGGCCGTGTTCTGGTTAGCTGTGCTTGGAGCCCCTAGGGTGTTCAGAATCATGCCTTTTGCAAGTGGATGAACGAATCCTCTAGGAAAAGTCAAGGGACTGTGGCGTTCATCACTCCCGGTTCTCAGTATTCTTTTTTTTTCTTCCCTTGCTTCAAAGGGTTTATTGAGATGAGTTTCACATCCAAGTCCAGTGCAGAGGAGATGGGACTTATAAACAGGAATCTGGAAGGCGGTACAAGGGCTCGGGGTGGAACCCGGAAAAGAACACGAAATTAAAATAGAGGAAGAGAGTGGAGGGGCCGGGAGAGGAGACACAGACTATGGCCCAGTGATAACAACATGGGGGTGGGTGGGGCCCCGTTAAAATCCCATCCATTTATACAGATATACAGGGAGCTGTGGGGGACCTGAGGAACCCTCCTCCACCCTCCATGCCCCATCTTCTCCATGGGCCACCCAATGGATGCGGTTGAATAAAGGGTGGGCACCTCCCCCCAGGGCATCAGCTGCTCCCCATGCACTTACTGGCCCTGGAGGCACCAGGTAGTGTCTGGAAAGCTGCGTTGAGAGATGGAGAGGGGTGGCTGGTGCATCAAGCGTGCTTCCGGGGTGGGCCAGGCTGGGCCCTCCCCCTGAGCACAGCCCGGGGTGCAGCGGGCTCCAGGCTTCCTGTGGGACCCGGAGCAGGGGCGGCTGGGGCTCCTCCCAGCACTACTCCCAGGCAGGTCTGAGAAGATGGAGAAAGGGCCCGGGGCTTCAGAGAGAGAACCTGGCACCTTCTGGTGTCTTGGAAAAGCCGATCCCCCAGGACACCCAGCCCTAGTTGTGATGCATCCAAGAAGGCAGCTCAGATACCAGGACTACTGCGTGTCAGGGAGCAGAGAACAAACTCCCTGAGGCCATCTGGGAGGGTGATTCCTGACGGAGGCGACTCCTCAGTCTGGATGCTTGGGGAAAGGCAGGTTGATGGGGCACGGCCTCTTGGAGGCAGGGCGTTAGCACCACCAGTCTCTGAGTTGGTTGACAGGAAGAGCCCGGGTCTCTGAGCCTCCAGACCGAGGCTGGAAGTCGCCTCAATCCCACCTGCCCAGGCCAGCTCCCCAGTTGGTGTGGCGGCCAGGGAGGGGCCAGGTGGGTGTCCTAGGAAGCTCAACTTTCTCTTTTCACGCTCTTTCGCAGAAAAACACCTGCGTGTGCCCAGGGGGATCTACCTAGTGGACAGATGCCAGGTTAGATCTTAGCAGCTGGAACCTGATTAGGAGGTGGGTTCCTGGAGCACCTGGGCATAGAGCAAGGTAGTGATGGAAAGTCATGGCTTGGAGCCTTTCAGGGGTCACAGTAGAGCGGCCAGCTTGGCTGTCAGGGCCAGGGGGTAAATGCACTAAGGACAACAAGTATATAGTTTGTTTGAACTGCTCTAACAGGTCTGGACGGCTGAAACAACAGAAAGGTATCTCCCACAGTTCTGGAGGCTGTAGGTCCCAGGTCAAGGCGTTGGCAAGGTTGGCTTCTTCTGAAGCCTCTCTCCTTGCCTTGTAGATGGATGTCCTCTCCCGTGTCTTCACACGGTCCCATTCTGTACATGCCTGTGTCCTAATCTCTTCTTGTAAACACACCAGCCCTATTGGATTAGGGTTCATCTCAGTGACCTCACTTAACCTTAATTACCTCTTTGTAGGCTCTGTCTCCAAGTACAGTCACTTTTAGAGGTACTGAGGGTTATGATGTCAACATACAAATTTTTTAAAAAAAAATTTAATGTTTATTTTTGAGAGAGACAGAGCACGAATGGGGGAGGGGCAGAGAGTGAGGGAGACAGAATCCGAAGCAGGTTCCAGGCTCTGAGCTGTCAGCACAGAGCCCGATGCAGGACTCGAACTCACAAACTGAGAGATCATGACCTGAGCTGAAGTCAGATGCTTAATCGACTGAGCTACCCAGGTGCCCCAACATACAATTTTTTTTTTTTACGTTTTATTTATTTTTGAGAGAGAGAGAGGACATGAGTGGGGGAGGGGCAGAGAGATTGGGGGACAGAGGATCTGAAGCGGGCTCTGTGCTGACAGCAGTGAGCCCAATGTGGGACTCGAATCCACGAACCTTGAGATCACCACGTGAGCCAAAGTTGGTTGCTCAACCGACTGAACCACCCGGGCACCCCTCAGCATATGAATTTTGAGGGGATGCAATTGAGCCTGTGACCAAGAAGACAAAACCACAGTGAGCGGGATCGAGGAGGTGAAGGGGTGGAGTGAGTGTGCAGGAACCGAAGTGGGGGCCAGGCAGACCTGACAAAGGGTCCACGGTGTGGACGTGAACAGGTGGCGGGTGGGACGGTCTGGCACAATAGCACGGGAATAGCGGGGCACCTGCCACCAGCGGTCCCTTACACAGTTGAGTCCTGAGACATAACCTGCCCCGTGGGCCTGCCTCTGCCAGTAGAGGAGGGGGCACTTCCAGATGTCAGCCGTGCCATGAATCCAGGAAATCTATGAAGTTCCTCATCTCCTGGGTCTCTTGTGGATGGAGTTTAGTGTCACCTTCTCAAGTCTCAACCCGCAAGGATATGTTTCTTTGGGGCAGTGGAGAATCCATCTGGTTGGCTTTTCTTGGCAACAGGTCCCTCTTGAGTGATCCTCTCCTTGGACAGTAGGGTTCCGAGGGTAGAGGGTGACATCCTCTGCATTCACGGGTTCCGTGCTGCTGCAGTTGGGCGCCCCCTTTAGGAAGGTCATGGGACTGCTAGCCACACTGAAGTTCACTGGAGATCACCAAGGGGTTAATGCAGGAAGGGCCATCTCAGCCCTGTCTTTCCTCAGGGTCAGATTTTGGCCATCTGTGTGTCTGGCTCCCTGTCCCCAGAGCACCCAGTAACTGCCTCATCATCGTTCATGACTCTGGGCCCCAGAGTCTGGGCTGTGAGAGAGCCAGCAGCGCAGGACAGAATTAATGGCTTTGTTCGGTAGTCTCAGATGAGGGATACGGGGGCATTGTCACAGAGCTTGATTTCGGGAAAGTGTTTGATACATCGTCTCATAAGATTGTGCTCACCGAATTAATTCCAGTGGTCAGGTGGCTTGGAAACTGACCGCTGACCCAAGCAAAAGTCAGAGACAGGTGACAATGGATCTTTTAGGGAGGAGGGTCCGGGAAGAGGCTGCTGTGGGGCCCCGAGGCAGGATGGTTCTTAAGTAAACCCTTGTCTGATGAGCAAGATAACCAGCCCATCAATAACTGGCGACAGGTGAGTGCAGGTGAGGCGCTAGTTGGGAGGAAAATCAGGGGCAGTGAATTCTGAGTGGGTGGTAAGTCTATTAAAGCCCTGTCTCTCAGCTTCCCCGTGTGCCCTGCGCCACGAGCATTTATAAATGCCCGTGTGGCCAGAGGCGTGCCCTGCTTGTCTCGTGGTGGCCGTATGTTTGCCTTACTTGTCTTTCGTGGATACATTTGTCTCTGGGGCTGGGTGCTTCTCTCTGGCGAGGTGCTGTGTGCAGTTGCACAGGCTGCTCACACTGCACTCCTCCAGGGACTTGTGCAGCACAGTGTCGCTGTCTCTGGCGACACCTGAGGGGTGTGTGTGTGTGTCTACCTGGGAATTTAGATGTCTGTGGGTTGCTTGCAAATGTCCCGGGGTGTGTCACGTGTTGCTCGTTGCTGGAGCCTTTGCATTAAGGCCACTCAGACCTCCTCAGCTTCGGACAGCAACCTCTGAGCCCCAGTTTCCTCATCTCTGCTGTGGAGGTAATGGTGATACCCGCTTTGTACGGTTGCTGTAAATATTAAATACGGTCACGAGTGTAAAAGTGCTTAACACGGTACCTGGTGCTTATTTAGCCCTTGGTGAAAGGCGGGTGTTGATCGTGGTGGCAGTGCAGGGAGGCGGGAAGGAGTGAGGACGGGAGAGGGGAGAGGAGCTGGTCTGTAGAGGGAGTAAGGGCAGGCTTTCCTTCCCGCAAGAGAGGATGGTCTGTGTACCAGCGAGGCAGTGGGGGAGGAGGGGACTTTGTCCTCCTGGACAGAGCCTGTGACCACTGCAGTGGCCGCTCCATCTGGCCAAGGAACTGGAGGAATCTTGCTGGGTGTGGCAGGGGCAGGAGGAAGATGAAGCCAGGACGCCCCCCGGAGGAAGAGGAGCCCACCTCCCCCTTACGGAGTGTCCCGCCCCCTGCCCCCCAGTCCCATCCATCTTGTAGTAAGGAGATAATACTGATTCTTATTCGTGATTTGCCCAGAATGCTTGGTATTTTCTATCTTTCCGAATCCAATTTTCTCATGACATTTCTGCCTGATGTAGCATAACATGACCTTTGTGAAGGGACATTGCTGGCAGCCTGCCCCCTGCCTCCGGCTCCCCATGAACCCCTTGTACTCTCCGCGGCTGGACCCCCTCGGGGATGGGCAGGGTCCCCACTTCATCCGGATTGCTCCTGTCTCTTGCTTCTTGCTGGGGGTGGAGTGGCGATGGTGGGGGAGGGACAGACGGGGCGTACTTCTGAGGGCTCTGTGACTCTGGGGTTCCTGGCTGCTGACTCTTACGGGGTGCTGCTCCATTTTAGAACTGGGGGTTCTGTTCAAGGCTGTGCTGCAGGGAGGCCGAGACCTCATGGCAGGCGGGCCTTGCCTTTACTTTTGCTGCTGCTGTGTAGACAGTGAGCTGGGAGAACCACAAAACAAAACAGAAGACTCTGCCTGGATGCGTCACTCACATTTGCTGAAACATCGTAGAGGCTAATGGTAACAGGGACTCAGAGTGGCATCGACACCCGGTGTCCTTGACCCCGAGGTCTGAGCTCCAGGCGCGAAACCTACTGTAAAGTCAGCCTCTAGCCCACACAGCTTGGCGTGTGCATCTGGTCCACGCTCCAGCCTCCTGAGCGGTGGGTCCCAGGGCGCTTTGCCCCAGTGTGTCCTCAAGTGGTCATTGTGCAGGTCCTCCTTTATCACCCGTTTCCTTCTGGTCAGCGCGGGTGCGGGAAGTCTGTAGGCACAAGCAGACTGCTGGTAGGGGTTTTGTGAAGGGGAGCATGTGGACAGGTCACGGTTGATGAGCTTTCGGTGAGTCATGCACATTAGAGCTCTACACCCCACGGGCAGGAGGCGGGCTGCGGGCACCTACCCTAGACAGCGCCCTGCGGGCAGGAGGGCCCTGAAAGGACAGTGCTGGCTGCAGGGGGAGCACAACAGGAAGCTTAGGGCCCCCTCCCTGCCTATGGCCCCCCCTTTTTGTCTACCAGTCCCCTGCACCTGCAGAAACGGGGTTGCCTTTCTTAACATAGTCACAGGCTGTCACCAAGGGTAGGGCGGCCTCAGATGCAAAGGGGAAGCCGTGTCCCTCGGGTCCTTGTGTCTGTCATCTGTCCCTGTGAAAGGTGTGCATACTCTCTGTGATTTCAGCAGCCTGGACTTCCCCCGTGACCTCTAGCCCCTGGCCAACAGGCTAGTTGATTTCTCTCCCTGGATGTCTAACAGGCATCTCCAACTCAGTGTTTGCAAGGGGAAGCTCTTGATCTGAACCCCACCCCCAGATATGACCCTTGCACAGCCTTCCTGGTCTTAGCAAATAAGGCTGCTTGCCTTGTTGCTGGCGTCTTCCTGCCTCCTTTCCCAGACCCAATCCAATAGGAGGTCCTGGCGGCCCCCTCCCCCTCCCTTCCCGTCCTCCCAGTCCACCTGCTTCGTTATCTCTAATCCCCTTCCTCAATACAGAGACCTCCTAAGTGGTCTGCCACCTTCCAGCAGTCTTGGGCTTTTACTTAAAAAAAAAAAAAAAAAAAAAGGTAATTAGATTATGTCACTTCCCGACTTAAAGCCATCCACTGCCTTCTCATTGGTTTTTAAAATAAAATCCAAGGTCTTCACTACGGCCAGCAAAGGTGGGTGTGGCTCTTTCCTCTTCTCCCTTACCCCCAACCACTCTCCCCTGCGTTCTTCCCCACTGGCCTCCTCCCTGCCTTTGCTCTTCTTGGCGTCCACTGCCCGGAACACCCCAAGCCTGGCACTGGTTCCTTCTCACTCTGGGCTCAGCTCGCTGTTACCCTCTTAGAGAGCACCTCTCTAAGCTCCTGCGTAAAGGAGCCGTCTCCCTCTTCCACGTCGGTAATGCCATCACCTTGTCCCCTTCCTTCTTTTCATGGCAAACAGCAGCTCTCTTGCTTACTCCCTTATAACTTGAATAAAAATGTCAGGGGTTCCTTCTGTCTCGTCCACCCCTCATTCCTCACTGTAGCCTGTATTTGGTTCTCCCCAAGTATCTGTTATAGAAATCACCTAAATAGGGGTGTGCGTGTGTAAGCATATGTGTGCATCTGCTTATGTGAATAAACGAGAGCGTGCGTTTGCATTTGCTACCTGTGTGTTTAATGGATGCCAGTACACACATGCTTGTGTGCGTGCGGGTCGGTATTTACCTGCGTGGCATCCTTACAGCCATCCGTGCTCATCAGTGCGTGAGTACGTTGTTCCTGGGGTCCACTTCGGTTCTAGCAGTGTTTGACTGCTGCCTTGAAGGGCTGCTACCACATCAGAAGCTGTTTGTCGAGCCTGGCAAAGTGATAACCGTGGGCGTGTTTCTTCTATTATCTGGAACACTAATGGCTGTTCCTTTCCCCTGTACATCCTAATGAGAACAATTAAATAGCCGTTAGGAGGAGAGCAGAAGTGTGAACAAAAGGCTGATGTCTTGATCATTGATGGACCTCTTTGCTGGCGGAGAGACTGGGTAGAAGAAATTGTAGGTGACCTGCAGAGGTTTTTTCCACTATCGTGAGTGTTAAGAATGCTTGTTGGTAAAAGGGTGTATAGTTTCACTGATGCGAGATGAGGAAGTCAGTCCTAGATACGCTATGGTACAGCATAGTCCATTAATGATACCTAACAAACTTGTTAAGAGGATGTATCTTATATTAATACTTATTGCAAAAAAAAAATAAATGAGAGAGAGAGAGTAGGATACTTTTAGAGTTGCTGGTTAAGTTTATGGCATCGTTTATGGTCACAGTTTCACGGGTGTATACTTACCTTGAAGTATACAATGTATACATTAAATATGCACAGTTGTTTTTATATCCGTGACACTTCAGTAACAGAAATGAAAAAGAATGCTAGTTGGCTTGTGTACCCTGAGAGGTCTCTGTCCTCCTGGAGGAGGGTGGCTTCCAGAAGGTTCCTTCCCTGAACCCTTATTATAGTGTGAGGATGTGGGGAAATGACCACGCTTTTTTTTTTTTTTTTTTTTTTTTTTTACATTTGTAAAATCTCTCCCTTTTTTCGAAATCTTCTGCAAACCTAATCTGTGGCCTTGACTACTGGCAGGCATATATTGTTAGCAGAATGGAGCCAGGGAGAACAACAACACAGCCAGGCTCCCGTGAAATAACCAAGCTTACTACCATGGGCATTACTTATGCAGATCTGTCCCTTAATTTCCCCTTTATTTGTCATTCTTGCAGAAACCTGTCGAGTAACCGGCTTACCACACTCTCATGGCAGCTCTTCCAGACGCTGAGTCTTCGGGAATTGTAAGTTTGGTCTCGAAGACCATGCAAGTAGTAGGCTGGGTGGGGAGACGTGTTGGGCAGTGGAGCCACCTGAGGTTGGGTGTGCGCTCGAAGGGGCTTCTCGGCTTGGGTGACACGGAGTATACCATGTTCAGTGAGAGTGAGCCACCCTGTCGTTTGATTTCTGAGGCTCTTTTTGCCACAGTACATTTCAGAAGAAGACAGGAATCTTACCTCTGAGCAGGGGACAGTTTTGTTATCTGTAGGTAACTGGTAATAATAGCATTGACATTTATAATACTAAAGTGTATTTATGAATTTATAATAAATCACATTGATAATACATGGTTGTGTAGATTATTAGGTGTGCTTTCATTTATGTGACTTTAGATTTATCATCATGAGCATCATGGGATATCTCCAATAAAAAGCGTATTTTTTCATTTTAAGGTGAGGGTTCTGAGCCCCCAAAAGGCATGTGAGACACAGCCAAGATTGCATTATTAGGGATTGGCCAACCCAGGACTTGAACCCAGGCCTCTGACTTCAGACCACACGTCCTGTCCATCACTCATAATCTTTTGTCAGCCTGTTTGTCTTGAGTATGGGCATCTTGATGGTGGGGATGGTGGGAGGCAAGTCCATGTATTTATTTAATCTGCCTGTGGACTTCTTGGGCTTGGTGCCTTCCAAGGCTCATGGATTCAGCCCTATCCCCTCCAGCCATTTTGTACAAACCCATGTTGGATGGATGAGGGAAAATTCCTGACCACTGCTGGAAAAAATAACTCCCGTGGGTGTGTGAGTCATCAGGGCCACCTCTGTGCATGAAGGACAGCATATTATGTCGGGGGAACAAATCAAGGAATAAATTGGAAAGGAATTAAGGCGTGGATGAAATTAGGGAGTCAGGGTTCCAGAGACACTGCTCACGTGTTCCCTTTTACTTAGTGACTCAAATCCGAATCACTGAATAGAGATTGCTTAGTATCCTTACCAAGAGGCAGTGGCCTTGGGTCTCTGCCCATGATGTTGGCCTTTCAACCTGTCCTCCCCCCACCTGGGAACACCTGAGTTCATGGATCTCTTCGACAGTATTGTAGACTTCAGAGAATACTGCTAGGTTAGTACTGCCTTTCTTAGGATTTTGCCCCTTCCTCTGGGCTACTCGTCTGGCCTGGGCATAGTAGACATAGCAACCAACAATTCTCAGGTCATGTGGGGCTGAGATCTTGATGTACACCAATTAAAAACTACCTGAGCTTGGAAAAAGGTAAATATATATTTATTTCCTTATATAACACTGAAAAATTAGACGATGTCACAGACAGCTAAATGCCAGACCATTAAGACTTAATGCATTGTATTCATTTCCATCTTTGTAGGTGGAAAAAACCTTAGTGGTAAATGAACATGACTGCTAAGGTCACTGCCAACAGCGATTTCTGAGATCTAACTCTGTGCCAGGCACTGGGCCAAGCAATCTCTCGAATTATGTACGTTGTTTAATTCTTGTAAAAATTTATCAGGTAGGAATTAGTACTGTCACTTCACATTTGGGGACACTGAGGTACTCAGCAAGGTTAAGTATCATGTTTTGGGTTACCCATTAACCAAGTGGTAGTGTATGGACTCAAGGTCTTGACCACTATGCTTAGCTGTCTCCCAGGCTCTTAAAATCTCTTTCTAATTCAAGGATAGGTTCTGTGATAATTTTCAAAAAGTGCGTGATTGCAGTTCTTTCTGACGTTGCCCTAGTACTGATCAGGGACTCTGTCATAAGGAGCTAATTGGGGGCTCTCTTTCTTGGGAGTCTCCTGTCTGGTTCTCCTGGAATGCCTGCCCCTTCCTCTGTAGGAGGCGAGGGACAGTATCTCTCTGGGGGACACCTGGGGTCTGCAGTTGGCTGAATTATTGAGAAAACGTTCAGTGCTCCTTCTGAAAAATCATTGGATGCGAAATCAATGGTGACCTGTTTCGTGGAGTTTTAGAAACAGTTGTTCCGTGGATATATATTTAAAGAAAATGTCAGATTTATCCCAGAGGATCATGGGATTCTGCATTCATCTTTGCCCGGGATCAATACACCGGTGAGCTAGATGTGACTTATGGAAGAATGAAGACGTTCCCTCCAGTGTGAGTCAGTGTGTGAGAGCCACCATATCCAAGAGTATTTTATTTCTGTCATATTGTTAAATAAGAAAAAAATTACATTGGAAAATAAAGAAGCCCCCCTCCAAGGAGCAATCACCCTGGTAGGGGTCTATTTTTGAGGAAGAATTGAATGTTGAGAGTGGAAAATTTATCTTTTGGATGGAGGGGCCTCATGTTGGCTCTTAGCTGTGGCTATGATTAAAATCCAAACAATCTCAGTTCCTGGCAAATGGAAGAGGGGGTAATATTTTCTTGTCCGACTTCCTGATTAGTCCACATGGCGCCATCTGCCACGAGCCTTCTAGACTGCCAGGGTCTGCCCAGTGGAGCCTGTGGACTGGGGTGTGGGGATGGGTTGGGTATTTCCAGGAAGAAAGAATCTTGGCCCTGGAGGAGAGAGGCCGAGGGGAGACGGCTCTCCGTGCCGTGGCAGCCGGAAGATTACAAAGCCAGAAGTGTGCGGCTTTGAGCCACCTTCTGCGGGAAGAGAAAGGGTAAACTAGGGCGTGCAGTGATTTCTCAGCACATTTCATTCTGCCATTGAGCATGTCTGCCTACCCCAACCAGACCCTCTCCCACTAGAAGATCCTTGATAGGAGAAAGCATGCTGTTGGGATTCTTCATTGGAAAGACTGAGTGTCTTTGACCTTTCCAGTAGTAGAGGAGGAGACGAAAATGCTGTATATTGAGCACCTGTTATGAACAAAGTCCTGTCTCATCCTTGGAGCAACCCCGCATGGGAGGTATCATTATAACCAGTTTTGCAAATGAGGGGTTGAGGCTCGGCCAAGTTAAACAACTGGTCCAAGATCACAGAGCTCAAGAGTGGTCATGGGAATGGGAATTAAGGGAATTAGCATTACCACCATCCAGGTCTGCTGTTTTCAAAGACCAGTGCTCTTTCCTTAAACAACTCAGCAACGCCACCTCCCCCCACCCCTTCCTACCCCCATACTTACTTGTCTCCTTCTGGAAATCACTCTCAAGATGGTGGCTTCCCTAGTGATATCACCAGAGGAAAAAAACCCAGACAAGTTAGCATCTCAGAGCCCTTGTCATGTGCTGGAGGCTTCCTTTACTCATTTCTCACTTACTCTTGTCAGATGAAGACCATACCCATGAAGGGTATGGTCTTGGCCTGGCCCATTGCCCCTGACAAGTCCAGACTGTGTTTCTGGGAGAACTGGAAACATCTCTCAGGACTCCCTTTGGAGTCCTCAGCCCTGTTTCAATGGCACGAGTTTGCAGAAATTTGAGTTGATGGTGCACAGTTGCTCTGAGAAGTTTCTGGCTATATCAAGATGGTGTTTTTTTTCCTTACAGAGAAGACTGGAACTGTCTGTGCAGAAATCAGAGCAAGAATCAAAAGAGATTGTCTTAGAGATAAAGAATGAACTAGAAAGAAAAGAAGCTTGGATTCTGAATCCCATGACACAATTTAGGCAAAGGCAAGAGGCACCAGAGGATATAAACCCACAGCACGGAAACCTTCCAGAAATACCCTAAGGACCATTAGTGTATCTTGAACAGGCTTCTCTTAATACCCTGCATGCACAGAGCAGTCATGATTAAAACAGATTGGAGTATTTCATTTTCTTAAAGCAAAATGATATTACCTCTGGTATAATTTGCAGATTTAATTGACTTGGTAAAATATTAACTCAGTGTGGGGGTGGGTTTGGGCTGATCCTGGCACTTTCTTTCTCCCAGACTTGGGCATGATCACTTTCCATAACTCTCAGAGCAGTCCCTGAATGATCGTGTGAATAGTAGAGTTACTGTAATAATAATTTCTGGCCTCTTTCTAGCCTCTTTTGGTTCACAAAGCACATTAACGTGTGTTATCACGAATCCTCATCACTTTGTGAAGAAGGAGGGTCGAGTGCAATTACCCCCGTTTTACAGACGTTGAAGCAGAGTCTTGGAAAAGCAAGTTACTTGCCATATTCGTTTCCTAGGGTTGCCTTAAACCACCACAAATTTGGAGGCTTAAAACAATAGAAAGTGACTCTTTACTCTTCTGGGGGTCAGAAGGCCAAAGCTAAGGCTTCACAGGCCCCCTCTCCCTTCAGGGGCTCTCAGGAGGAATCCTTGCTCATCTTTTCTGTCTTCTCATGGCTCTGTGGCTCCTGGTGTTCTGTGGTTTGTGTCAGTGTCACTCTAGTCTGTGACTCCCATCTTCATGTGGCTGCGCTCCCTGTCTCTCTGTCTGTGGTCTCTCCTCTTCTAAGGACACCCAAGTCATTGGATATAGGGGCCCACCCTAAACCCAGAATGATGCTGTCTCATGACCATGCCATGATCCTTAACTTGATCATATCCTGAAAGACTCCATTTCCAAATAAGGTCACATTCGTGGGTCTTGGGGGTTAGGACTTGAACAGATCTTTGCGGGGGGGGCAGGGGTTGGGAGAGACACAGTTCAGTGCACTGTCTTTGCCCAAGGTGACAGCCGGCTCAACCCAGATCTTTTGTGTACTTCTGCCATTGTGTTACCTCTAGGAGGCCAGCGATGATCACTTGGCCCTCTGGACATGCTTCCCTCAATGACAGCAGGTCTGTGTCCCTTCTACATTTTCTCCTGCTGGCCCCAGATTGCCACTGGCAGCACTGTGGTGGGGAGAAGAAAGCCAGAGTGATGACTGGAGGGAGGGGAATCAGTGTTTTCTAAACACCCTGTCCTGGCCTTAGTCGTGCAGCGGGGTGTCTGTGTGTGTGTGCTTGGATGGATGGGGCTGAGTTAATCGGTGGGAATCCCCTAGGGCCCTGCAATTAGGCCCCAGGCCATCTTGGGGCCAGGGCTGGGTGTTGGTAAGCTTTGCCCTGGAGCAGCTGTTGCTGTAGTATTCATGGGGCCATCAGCATTGTTGATGGGGCAGGGAAAGCCTTACTTCAGGATCCTTGAGACAGCCCCTGAAGCCGGGGCTGAGGGCCCCTCATCGAGAGACCTGACGCGCTGGGACAACTGACCGCATCATGTAGATTGAGGGCTGCCTTTCTTTGCTTGTGGCCCATCTCCCCGAGTCAGGGTGCGAAGACTATGGTCTGTTCGCTCCGAGGATGCCCAGGGCACCCCTGTTGAGAGACTCGGCGTGCTTTCTGTTGTGTGTGTGCGTCTTGCCCTCTAGGAGGAAAGTCCTGAGGGATAGGGGAAAACTTGAGGTTTATTTGGCAGTTTCCAGGAGACTGTGGAATGGAGGGTGGGCCAGGTCTCATGGCACATCCTTTCTATTGGACCACGTTCTAGAGGAAAGGGATGGAAGGAAACAAAAAGCCAGTGTGCTTATCCGTGGCAATGTCAGCCCACTTAATTCTCCCACCAGCCTCAGGACACTTTGGTGCTGTCGGCCCTTTGGCGGGGGGCGGGGGGGGTCACTGAGAAGTCGGGGTACTCAGCAGAGCAGGGCTGGGGTGAGGCAGGACTGAATGAAGCACTTGGGGCTCGAAGCAACCCAGCCCAGCCCCTTGCTTGCTAATCTTTTCCACCCAGGTGGATAATTTGTATTTTTACAACTACTTCATAATGAACGACCACATCTTGTCAAGTGAGCATCTGGGAAAAACCAGGCTGACCTGGTTCAGTTTGCATATATGCAAGCATCTGGACCCTGGCTACCATTCCAGGCCCGTCCACACCTCCCCTGCGACACGAATACAAACGCTGCTCCGCGTCCTTAGGCCTTCCTGCCCTCCATGTGCTGGGCAGCCATTCTGACCTTCTGCTTTTCCCAAGGAAGCCATCACACACCTGTTGCCCCTGCTTGCTCCTTGCCGTGAGGGTTAAACGGGGGTGATGCACGTGGAGTGTTGAGCGTGGTGGCGGGCACGTGCTAAGTGTGACGCAAATGTTTCTCCATTTTTCTTTCTCAGCTCTCGTTTTCTCTTGCCCACTTGTCTTCTTTCCTCTCAATCCGTTGTCTCGGCCACGGTGGCCTCTAGCCTTAATGCCAAGGCAGACAACCGCCAAGGTCTGGACCTCACCCTTCACTTTGCTCCTCTAGGACCTCATCCCGATTCCTAGTACATGGAACCTCTTTCTTTCCACTGGTTCCTTCTCTTCTGTTTTCAACTAAAGACCTTCTCTTTGATTTCCTGTCTCCTGGAGCTTCAGACCTTGGTGTCAACCTCCACTCATTCCCTGTGCCTCCAGCGAAGCCCCAAATACCACCTTGTCTTCCTTTAAGGTGCCTGTTTAATCCTCTCCGCCCCCCCCCCCGCTCTTACCAGTCTACTCTGGGCCCTTATTAACCAGGAAGCAGCTCTCAAATGGGGGTCCGGGGTTCCCGCGGGGGTCCCTAAGACCCTCTCAGGGAGACCACGAGGTGGAATCTGACATGTCCTTTGCCTTCTTCACTTCCATTCTCCTGTGGGGGTGCCATGGACTTTTCCAGAGGCCACGTGCCATGTGATAACATCATTGCCCTGATGACCAAGGGAGTTTGTGCTAATGGCAGTGTCTTGTTTTAAAATTTTCTGTTTGCATTCCAAAATGGGAAATAGTGAAAGATACAATCTACACATGCAAAAGCTCTTTGAGGCTCTCAGTAATTCTTTTTAGAAGTTTATTCATTTATTTTTGAGAGCGAGAGAGTGAGCATGGGAGTGTCAGAGAGAGAGGGAGAGAGCGAGAATCCCAAGGAGGCACCTTGCTGCCAGCCCAGAGCCCGGTGCGGGGCTCTGACTCGCAAACGGTGAGATCATGACCTGAGCCAAAACCAAGGGTCGGATGCTCAATCGACTGAGCCCCCTCGGTAATTTTTAGGAGTAAAAAGGAGTTCTGAGACCAAAAAGGTTGAGAACGTTGGCATCGAGCCTGGTGGCCTCCACGCGTCCACGCATGAATGAGGAGGAGAAGTCCCGTCTGGGTGCACAGAGCCTCACGCCAGGTGCTGGGTCTCATCAAGGTGTGCAGACTGGATTTAATCTCCCATTCATCCCTTTATTCTTTTGCTTGGGTGCTTTGAGAAGTGCACGCACTCCCTGACTACACGGTGACCCCGTGTTTGGAAAACACCCCAACCAGCGTGCCACCCCAGCTCTCCTCTTCCCCAGTTTATCCTGCACAGACCGGCTTTGTTCCCATCACTTCCAGCTCCAAGGGTCTCACTGGTTCCCACTGCCACCTGGATGAATTCCAGACTTCTCGATGTTCAGTGTGGCAGCGAGGGTCCTGCACCATCTGGCCTCCACTCCCCCTTGCAGCTTTATTTCCCAGTGCCGCTCGACATGAACTCTGTGCCCTGGCGCGACCTTTCTTTCCTGTGTTCCCATCTCAGCCTCCAGCATCGCCTTGAACTCTTCCCCGGGTCTCTGCCCAGGAGCCACGAAGTCAGGGGTGGTGCTGGCTCCTCTGTGTCTCCCGTCACAGCCAGAAGCACCTCGTAGTTGATAGGTGGGGTGGAGAGTGCACGGGGCTTGGGGTCAGCGGGCTGAGGTATGGAGCCTTGCTTTGTCGCACACCAGCCGAGGGACTTCGAGCATGTGACTCACCCCTCCAAACGTACGAGGAGCTCCCTCGTCTGCAGGGGGACAGTGCCGGCCGTCTCCTAGGGTGGCTGTGGGAAGCAGATACTCAGTGAAGGTTAGGTCCCTTCTTCTTTTCTGAAAGAGAGCAGCGTACTTTCAGACCAAAGGGAAATCATGCAAAGGTGTTGCCGTGTTCTACCTGTGGTGTCCCACTGGCTGGGAAACACGGACTCCTCCCCCGGGGCCTCACTTCTTCCTGAAAGCTGGTCAATTTGGATGCATGCTTAATTACTTCGGGATTCTGCCACTTGTCCAAAATATCCTGGTTACCCAAGAGCCCTTCTGTCTGGGCACCAGCGGATTTATCTTCCTACTGGTCCAGAAAGAGAATCACATCCCTCTTACCGATCCAGGCATTCAGATTTATCAGATGCCCTTTACTTGAAGAGTCTTATATCAGTGAAAGCCATTCATTGTCCCCCTAATGAGATAACTCCATTTAGAGGGCTGGGGACTTGCTCTAAGTCACATGAAAAGTCAGTGGAGAAGGAAGGCCTTGAACTTGACTCTTTCCCCGTCAGACGCTCTTCTTTACTAAGCTGAGTGCCGCTGGAGAACAGAGACTGTCTTCTTCACCTCTGTATCAGCAGCACTCAGCCCACAGCCAAGCACGGAACAGGTGCTTAGTAAGGATTTTGTTGAATTTATGAAAGAATAAATCTGGTCCCAGGATGGGCTTTGAGCATATCTTAGAAATAGCTAACTACTTACTCCCCAGGGAGAGTAACCCTTTCCTTCCTCCTTCCTTCCTTCCCTCCCTCCCTCCCCTTCCCTTCTTTTGTTCATTCAATGGGTATTTATTTGCCAAGCTCAGTTATAGGTACTGGCGATACAGCAATGAACCAAATAGGCAATGTCTCTGACTTCCATGGAGGTTAATTTTTGTTTGGTGAGACAGATGGTAAACAAGCAAATAATTTTTCAAAGTGATGCTGGGCAGTGACAAATCCTCAAAAGAAGAGAATAGTTGGGGGTGGGGAGGACTGGACAGTGTGAGGGCAGGGGTTAGCAGTAGCTTACCTGTAGAAGTGATCAGAGGAGGCCATATGATTCTTTAGTGAAGTGAGAGAGCCAATCTAGCAGATACGTTATGGGTTAGAACTCTGCAGGTAGAAGGGACAACATGTGCAAAGGCCCCGAGGCAAAAGCAGGCTGGTCATGCTAGTGACCTTGTCAGACAGCAAGGTCAGTGTGACTGAAGAAGAGGAAAGGAGCGTGAGGTAGGACATGGGATCAGAGAGGTGACGGAGAGCAGTGCGTACCCCGTGGACCTTTGACTTTGGCTTTCAATGAGATGGGAAGCTGCCGGAAGCGTTTTGAGAACAGGAGCATCCCAAGCTGACATATTTAAAAGGGTCTCATTGCCAAGGTAGGTTAAGTGGAGTGGATTTCTGTTTTTCAGACGAGTTTATTAGTTTAAAAACTAGATAAATTCATGGACTTGTAAGTATTTTTTAATTTTTCTCGAGAGCTGGCTAAACCCCTCCTCTGCTTCGTCCCTGAAGAGCAGGTGGGGGCCTCCCTCGCAGCCCCGGGGAGGGAGCTGGGCCATCTTCGGTTCAGGAGGTCCCTTCCCCTGTCGTCTTGCCCACAGGAGGTTGGAGCAGAACTTCTTCAACTGCAGCTGTGACATCCGCTGGATGCAGCTGTGGCAGGAGCAGGGGGAGGCCAAGCTCAGCAGCCAGCACCTCTACTGCATCAACGCGGACGGCTCCCAGCTGCCCCTCTTCCGCATGAACATCAGCCAGTGTGGTGAGTGAGCCGCCCGGCACCGCGCTCCGGGGAGGCATCCCTCACACGCCAGACACGGCCCTGCGCAGTAGCCTGGAGAGCCAGGGCCTTACCCCCCGCCCCCGCCCCCCGGCCTGGAACTCTGCACGGGGTGCAGGTCTAGCTTACCGTTTACCTCCTTGGTCATTCCTGTTCCTTCGTGAGCCAGGCGTGAGAAGGCTGGTTTCAGGAATGAAGACAGGGGTTAAGGGTGTCCCTTGTCAGTGGACCACAGTTGACCAGCTTGTCAACCAGACCCGGAGGAGTATGTCTCAAAGCATGATTTCTAGACCTTTCTGTATCAGGAGAATCTCAGGTACTTCAGAAAAGCAGGTTCCCGGGCTCCACAGACTTACAAGATCCCAGAATGTCTCAGGATGGGTCTCGGGAATCTGAATTCCTAGCAAACTCCTTGTGGGAGTCTGAAGCAGACTAAAGCTTGACAAGCAGTGCCCAAAGTGGAAGATGCCGTTTGACGTCATTGCTGGAGCTGCCCCATCCCCACCCACGAGGTCCGACATCTGCCCAGGAGGTGCAGGGACTTGTGGCCTTCCCGGAGCTCCAGCAGCTGCTGCCCAAAGTGCCAGCATCCAGACCAGGGACGAAGTTTTGGTGTTAAGTGTTCACTTACCTTTCCCCTCATCCTGTCCTCCCTCCCAGACCTTCCCGAGATCAGCGTGAGCCACGTCAACCTGACCGTACGAGAGGGTGACAATGCCGTCATCACTTGTAATGGCTCTGGATCACCGCTGCCTGACGTAGACTGGATAGTCACTGGCCTGCAGTCCATCAACACCCACCAGGTAGGCGTCCGAGGCTCCGGCCCCATCGGGAGGCTGGGGAGGGAGCCCTCGCCCTAGTCTAAATGAGCTAGATCATGAATAGAAGCAGGGCATGGGAGGATAAGGAAGGGGAAGGAGAGTTCGTGCAGACTTCATTTTCACCCAGCTGCAGTCTTTTCTTGCCAGCTTGATCTTAAACATGCCAGTGAGTTTCTCTGTACCTTAGTTTTCTCATCTGTAAAATGGGTATAGGCTACCATTCACCTTCTAGGGTAAACGGGAGGGTTTCCTGAGCTCTTGGCTATAGAGAGCCTGGCCCTTGGTGCGCACGGCAGCAGGAAACGTCTCCTTCACTTGCTGTACTGCTTTCTTTTTGATCCCTGAAGGTGTTCGGGAGTTGGGTGGGGAGTCACTTTGTAGAAACCGATTCCTTCTTTTTGTTGGGGTTTCAGACCAATCTGAACTGGACCAATGTGCACGCCATCAACCTGACCCTGGTGAACGTGACAAGTGAGGACAACGGCTTCACCCTGACGTGCATCGCGGAGAACGTGGTGGGCATGAGCAATGCCAGCGTCGCCCTCACCGTGCACTGTGAGTGGCTGCCGTTAAGGGGGTGGCTGTGCACCGAGGTGATGGCAGCGTGGGAGGCGGGGCAGGTGTTCGAGGAGTTAGTCCTGGGCTGGTAACTCCAGAAAGGCTGTCCCTGTCCCCCAGGAGGTGGCATGCTTCCACCTCATCTGTGTTTCAGAATACCCCACGGTTGACACAAGTGTGCCTTCTGTTACCCCCTAGAAGGTCATGGGAAGGAGCCCTCCAGGTGCGCTGGTCCCGGGAGGCTCGGGTAAAGATGGCCATCCCTTCCCCCTCCTTGGGGACGGTGGTGGGGAAACCGCTTGTCCCCCCAGTCTTTTCAGAGCTGGCCGGGGAAGAACTGGGATTCCCATCCCAGTTTCTGGAAGGCTGCCCTGGGACGCGGGAGACTCTGAGTCCTGGGAGTCAGCTGGCGTAATCCCCCGCAGACCCTCCGCGCGTGGTGAGCCTGGAGGAGCCCGAGCTGCGCCTGGAGCACTGCATCGAGTTCGTGGTGCGTGGCAACCCACCGCCCACGCTGCACTGGCTGCACAACGGGCAGCCGCTGCGTGAGTCCAAGATCACCCACGTGGAGTACTACCAGGAGGGCGAGGTGTCCGAGGGCTGCCTGCTCTTCAACAAGCCCACCCACTACAACAACGGCAACTACACCCTTATCGCCAAAAACCCGCTGGGCACGGCCAACCAGACCATCAACGGCCACTTCCTCAAGGAGCCCTTCCCAGGTGAGGGCGGCGCGGCCTTCCGGGGGCATGCGGGGCGGGGCAGTGATAGAGAGAAGGCACAGCGTCAGCCTCCATACCGCCACCTCCGGTCACAGACTCCCCCGGGGGCGTGTTCAGCCCCCACCAGCATTTTGAGTAAATCAGGTGAAGCTGCTGTTTTTCATCAGGCGTCGCAGTGAAAAGCCAGACCCTCTCGGGAGTGTGCAGCTGTGTGCATATGGACGTGCCCCTTTATGGTAGAGAGAGGGACTGAGAGCTAGACAAGAAAGACGGAGAATCTCGACCCAGCCCTTTACGGGTTGTGAAATTCTGGGCGCGATGGTTTGCTTTTCTGAGCCTCAGTTCCTTCATCTGTGCAACGGGCATGACGATACCACTCCTGTAAGAATCGCAGGCCTCTTAAATGACTTAAGGTGTGCAAAGCGCGTGCCACAGGCTTTGGCACCTAATGATGGTTCGACGACCTTCTGTTGCAGTGGTTTCAGGGTCTGTCCAGTTCAACCCCACATTTAACAGATGGGTGCACTGAACCTCCTTCTACTTGCTGGTTAGTAGCAAGGCTTGGCGCGAGTGTAGGCCTCCAGCTCTGAGCTTTCTCTCCTGTTCTGTGGTGACCTAGCGGGGTGGGGGTGTGTGTGTGTGGGGGGGGTGTGGTACCTGAGGTCGTCAGCCAGCGGTGGTGCTAATGCTGAGTGGACCTTTGAGTACTGAAGGAACTTTATGGTTTGACTGTTTGGGAGGTGACTCTGTCTTTCTCTGCCTGGGCTACAGTATTTCGAATACCTTCCTAAGTCGGAGGAGCAGAAAACACCCAAAGAGTTTAGTGCACGTGTGGGTAGCCTCTCTTGATGGGTTCAGCAGTTGATGGCTTTCCGTCAGTGAAACCCGGGATCTTTGATGACCTTGGTGATTTCTGCTGGGAACAGGCTGGATGACCTTCAGTCTCCAGATCTCAGGGGTTCTGCTGAGGTTAAGGGGAGTGTGAAGACTGGTCTCAGGTGCGCGTGCACACCCCCCTCCCCCCGCCCCCCCTCACACACGGGGCAGCCAGAGCCAGCACTGTGCCACATCTGCTTACGTGCAGGTGACTTCAGAGCCCGCACATAACAGAGGCCGCAGCTCCAGGAGATCCTGTGTATCTCAGTGCAAGGAGAACCCAATGGGAGGCTCCAACAGTGAAACTCCGGAGAATGAGGCTGTGTGGGAGGCCACATTCTTGCCACTGAGGCCCGGGGGGAGGAGGGTGGTGCACGGTTGCTCAGGAGAGGGTCTAGAACGCTCTGGTGTTTAAGACCCTGGCATTCCTGTTTGGTCCGGCATTTCCAGCACCGCCCCCAGCATGCCCAGCCGGAAGCTTCGGGACGTTCCCCACCGTGGGCCACGCCGTCCCTGCTTTGGGAGCTGGAAGAGTCCCGGGGGCACTGTGGAAGCAGCAGCTTTTAGCTGCAGAGATACTTTGCTCTTAGGGGCATATAGTCAGGCCAGGCCTTGCTGGTGTGAGGGGCTAGAGAGGCCCTTTTGCCCTGCCTCTGTCTGCCTAGTGATGAGACAATGAATTCTAGTTTTTAAAGAGGAGACTGTACGCTCCCTGATGGGCAAGGAATGAAGTCCCCTGAGGCAGCATGTTTCCAAAGGGAAGCTCCTGGGGCCTGGAGAGAGCAAGGAGCCCTCGAATACTCAGGAGGGAGGGCGAGTCACTCTGGGCTCCTCCCCACAGAGGCTGCCCTGAGAGCCGTTCTCTGTATCCTCCCAGCCTTACAGACACCCTTTTCTGTCCCCAAGAGACACAGCATCCCCATCTCATGGTCTCTGGAGACCCTTGCCACCTTATCAACTCTCCTTAGGCCAGTGGTTCTTTTTTTTTTTTTTTTTTTTTTAAATTTTTTTTTTTCAACGTTTATTTATTTTTGGGACAGAGAGAGACAGAGCATGAACGGGGGAGGGGCAGAGAGAGAGGGAGACACAGAATGGGAAACAGGCTCCAGGCTCTGAGCCATCAGCCCAGAGCCTGACGCGGGGCTCGAACTCACGGACCACGAGATCGTGACCTGGCTGAAGTCGGACGCTTAACCGACTGCGCCACCCAGGCGCCCCAGGCCAGTGGTTCTTAAAGAGGGGTCCCCGGACCAGCAGCATCACCATCACCTGGTATTAGAACCAGATCCTTGAGCCCCGCTCGGACCTGCTGAATCAGAAGCCCTGGGGTGGGGTCCAGAGCTCCATACTTTAACAAGTCCCCGGGCGACTTGGTGCTCCCTCGTTGGTAATCCGCTGCCTCGCTGCCTCGCTGTTCGGTGGGCTGTGGCCACAGGAGGTGGGCGTGAGGGGAGAGTCACAGAGAGGCCCGAGGGGAAACCGCCCACCCGCAGGTACTTCCTCAGAGCCACGTGCACCCTGCCAGGGCCACCCTGTGCGGAAGTCTGCTTGCTTTGTGAATCTGAAGGAATCAACGCATGATGAAAAGGCAGTGACAGGGAAAAGATGGGCCAACGTCAAAACGTCTAAAACGTTCAGGAGAGTAAATTACCTGGAGGAGCAGGCAGTCCGCCTCGTACCCGCCGGGCCCTGGCTGGAAGGCTGTCTGTGGATTCCTGCTCTACTCTTTTGCCACGAGGGTGTTGGGACGTCCCATTTATGTTTATCACAGGTGGTCCTCTCTCGCTCTCCATGCAGAGCATGGAGATTAAGGGTTCTGAAATCAGACCGAGGCGCAAATCCCTTCTGCGAGCCTGCCAGACAGGCGGCCTGTGCTCCGAGAACGTGATTGGCGTGTCACGAAGGACGATCACTACCCTGCCTCTGCTTCTTCATCTGTAGGATGGGCGCAAGAACAACAGCTCCCTGCCTAAGTTGCCGTGAGGAGGAAACGCAGTGACGAGTGCCAAGGGGGCTCAACAACAGCTGTTAGCTCTTAAACCGGGATTCTTGGGAGGTGGAGGGATGCGATGAATTTAGGAATCTAAATCGCTCATCAGCTCTGTGATCTCAGGCAAATTACTCCGCCCCCTGCCTCTATCTCGAAGGCGGTGGTGAAGATTAGCTCGCCCATGGTGGATTCATCCACCTCCAGTACTGACAACCGTGCTTGGCACAGAGTAAGCCCAGAGTACTGTTTGTTTTAATTTTTTTTTGAAAACCCACAAGGGCACCTGACAAGGGGATCTGTGTTGGGGGCAAAACAAGATCTAAAGGTGAGGGTCTCCTTTCCTGACTCCTCATGGTCCTGAGACCCACGGGAGAGATTTGATTGGAATGAATATATTTCATGGGACATTCTGGAAACGCGGAGGGTTCCATCAGTAAGGATTTTTTGAGTAGGACATTAAAACAAAAATGTTCTGGAAAAGTTGTGTGTGTGTGTGTGTTTCCAAACTGTCCATGCTGAACAGAGAGAAGCACTAGAATATTCAGCATGGCATCCAGCCTTTGGTGAAGGAGGTCCCTGGAAGGATTGGTTAGAGAGGATGGTTCAGGAAGCATGGAGCTCAGTCCTCTTTGGGGTTCTAGGACCTTAGAGGGGGTACCAGAGGGGATCAGGGCATAGGAGTGGGAAGCCAGGAAAAATCAGGGATTCACGTGTCCAGAGCAGAGGGCCAGGAGAGGCTCGGGGTGACTGCAGGGTGGGCTGTAGTCTGGGAGAGAATGTGAAGTTGGAGATCCTTAGATGTGATAGAAGGAGGAATGTTGTTAAGGGGTGTATGTGTGCGTGTGTGTGTGTGTGTGTGTGTGTGTGCATGTGTTTTCCTGCACACGTGCAACAAACATCTGAGAACCCTTGACAGAATATTTAGGAGTAAGTGAGCTGCCATAGCTCTTAAATTCTCATTTTTTACTTGGCCGGGAAGTCCAGTTCCTTCACGGAGATTTTTACAACAGCAGAAGCAGAACTCCCTCGGGACGCTGGGTACAAATGAAGGAAGAAATCATTGCCCTCGAGCTCTCGGCCTCTGTCCAGGCTGGTTTCCTTGCCCTGAGGAACTTTGTGGAGACCAGCACCTGGTCACAGGCTGCTGGTGCCCGGTCCAGGGGCGGGGGGCAGGGGAGCGGGAAGGAGGTGTTCCTCCCCGTGTTTGAGTCCCCGGCAGCTGAGTGCAGGGGTGCTGGGACGGGGCTCCTGTGCGGGATGCGCGGTGAGAGCGGATGCTGTGGCGTGGCCTCCCCGCTCCCTTCTTCCAGCTGAAGCTGGGGCATCTGTTCTCGCCAACAAGTCTCCGTCCGGCTCTTTGTCTGGACGCAGGCTGCTGCCTCCCTTCTCCCTTCTCCCTTCTCTGGGCCTTGTCGGCTTTCCCTGCAAGGCTCTTCTTGACACGATTTGGGACTGGAGGGGGTGCAGTCTGGGACCGGGAGAGCGTTGCACACATGCCCATGCCTGCCGCGGTCACGCTCAGACGGTCATCTCCCCAGCTGCTGGTGGGGTCAGAGGTGAGGACCACTCCTGGTACAGCTGTCCTCTTCCAGTGCAAAATTCCAGGTTAGAGGAGACCCATGAAGTCTCCCTGTTCCGAGGCTCCAGCAAGGGAGCTAAGCACAGAGGCTGATTGGGAGATTGCGGCGTTCACAGATGTGGCCAAAACATTTGGCTGACCTGAGACTGTTCTCTAATAAATGGGAGGCTTGTGAGAAATAAGCAGATCGGTGTTAATTATGAATTGATCTGGCACCTCTCTTTCTTCAGGCTCTGAAACCAAGGGTAGAACCCCTTCTCCTCCATCCTTCCCACAAATCAGGCATTTGGTTACGTGCAATTCAGAAAAGGTGGTAGCATGATGGGCAGGCTCAGGAATTTGGAGAAAGCTCCCTTGGTCTGCCTCAAATGGTGCAAAATGGACAACAGACAGGCCATTTATTTTCATATGTATATATAATATATATATTAATCATATGTATATGCAACATATATGTTATATGTATCATACACATATGTATGTTAATTTAAGTTAAATTAAGTTAAGTTCTAGTTAGTTAACGTACAGTGCAATATTGGTTTCCAGAGTAGAAATCAGTGACTTATCACTTAAATACAACAGCCAGTGCTCATCACAAGTGCCTCCCTTAATCCCCATCACCCGCCCAGCCCACCCCACCCCCCACCCACCTCCCTCCATCGGCCCTCAGCTTGTTCTTTGTCAGTAACAGTCTCTTGTGGTTTGCTTTGCTCTATTCTCTTCCCCCCCTTCCCATGCGCTCATCTGTTTTGTTTCTTAAATCCCACATATGAGTGAAATCATATGGCATTTGTCTTTCTTTGATTGACTTATTTCACTTAGCATAATACATTTCTAGCTCCATCCATGTCACTGCAGATGGTAAGATTTCATTCTTTTTGATGGCTGAGTGATAGCCATACCACATCATCTTTATCCATTCATCAGTCGATGGACATTCGGGCTCTTTCTATGGTTTCACTATTGGTGATAATGCAAGCCATCTGTTAATGGTACATTCACTATAAATAGGACTTTCTCTAGACTCCTTCACAGAAAGCATCACTTTCTCCACAGGTAGAGAAGAAGATTTGCTGGTGTATGCTTAATGAGCCATAATTATAATGACGGTGAGGACTTAGCCAGTGAATGAATGAATGAATAAGTGAATGAGTTGTTCTTATTTTTCAGGGTGTGGTAGGCTTGGGGCAGGAGTAGATGTAATATAATGCAGTGGTTCTCAGAGGGACCAGCAGCATCAGAATCATCTGACAAGTTGGTAGAAATGCAAATTGGCAAGACCTTCCCCAAACTTCCTGACTCAGAATCTCTGGGGTGAGGACCAATAATCTAGGTCTATTAAAAAAATATATATTTTTTGGAAAAAAATTTTTTTAAGACTTTTAACTCTTCATTTTGAAACAGCTTAAGATTTACCCCCAAAAGTAACAAAACAGTACAAAGAACCTCCTTGTACCCATCACCCAGCTTCCCCAAATGTTAGCATCTTACATAAACACAATCCCTTGTGCAGAAGCAGGATATTAACACCGACACTGCTATCCCATCTACAGACTTTATTCTTTATTTTTGTCCACTGGTGCCCGTTTTTCTCTAGGACCCAAAGCAGGGTCATAACGCTGCGCGTAATGCTACGTCACCTTATTCTCTTTCAGTCTCTAGGTTCCTCAGTCTGTCTTTGTCTTTCCTGAGCTGGACACTCTTGAAGAATAGTCACTAGTTATTTTGTGGGCTTCCCCACACTTTGAGTTTGTCTGTTCTCATCTCCCAATTAAATATGGGTTAATGCATTTTTTGGCACGAACACCACAGAAATGATGCTGTGTCCTTTCAGGACATCATATCAGAGGGCACATCTATACTTCTTATTACCGGTGACATTAACTTGGTCGACATCGTGTCTGCTACGGTTCTCCACTGCAAAGTGATTTTTTTATTATTTAAACAAAGTTTTTGTTTTTGTTTTTGTTTTTTTTTAAATATTTGAGAGAGAGAGAGAGAGAGAGAGAGGTAGGGAGGGAGACACAGAATCCGAAGCAGGCTCCAGGCTCTGAGCGATCAGCCCGGAACCCAACGCAGGGCTCGAACCTAGGAACCATGAGATCATGGCGTGAGCCGAAGTCAGATGATTAATCGTCTGCGCCACCCGGGCGCCCTGCAAAGTGATTTTTTTCTCCCTTTGTAACTAAACGAGTATAATATTTTGAAACTTTGTAAATGTCTTGTTTCTTATCATGCGTTCACACATTAATTTTAGCATTCATTGATGGTTCTTGCCTGAAACGGTTATTAACAGTGGTTATTTGTCAGTGGTAATTTTTCTAATTCCGTCATTCCTTCTGTATTTATTAAGTGGAATTCTACTGTAAGGAAGAGCTTTCTCTTCCTCCCCATTCATTCAGTTATTTATTTATATTGGTATGGACTCATGGGTATTTATTTTGTCCTATGACTTATGATGCATGTAGTTTGCTTGGGCTACCATAAGAGAGTATCACAGACTGGACGGCTTAAACAAGAGACATTTATTTCCTCCCAAGCCTGGAGGTTAGGTGTCCACAAGGTTGATGCCGTCTGAGGCCTCTCTCTTCCTTGGCTTGCAGACAGGTGTCTTCTTTTTTTCTCTTTAATTTTTTTTTAACGTTTATTTATTTTTGAGAGACAGAGACCGTGCACGAAGCAGGGAGGGACACACAGAGAGAGGGACACACAGAATCCGAAGCAGGCCCAGGCTCTGAGCTGTCAGCACAGAGCCCGACGCAGGGCTTGAACCCATGAACCGCGAGATAATGACCTGAGCCGAAGTTGGACGCTCACCCGCCTGAGCCCCCCAGGCGCCCGCAGATGGGTGTTTTCTTTCTGTATCTCCACGTGGTCTTCCTTCCTTGTGTGTCTGTGTCCTCATATCCTCTCTCAGAAGGACACCAGCCGTACTGGATTAGCTTCCACCCTAATGACTTTATCTTAACTTAATTACCTCTTTAAAGACCCTGTCTCTCCGTGCAGTCATGTTCTGAAGAACTGGAGATTAGGATCTCAACCGTATGGATTTTGGGTGGGTAGAATTCAGCCCATAACAATCCATGACTGCCTTTATTTATATTATTGCTTAAACTGTCCCAAATTTGGTCATCGGAAGCTCCTTCACCTTGGCTCCTGTGTTCTTTTCCCGTGCCCCCATTAATTTGGAGCACTTTCTTACTTTCCAGTACTGTGAGATATTCCAGGTACATCTTATGCTTCCTCTGACCCAGGCCTGAAATGATGCATTTCTCTAGGAAGCCCTCATTCCTTTGATTGGAGAAAGATAGTGCCCACGCCCTAGATGGTCCTATTCCCTGCTAGAATTTGAGAATCTCTGATAGAGTGGTTACGAGCTCAGACTTGGATTTGAATTCAGCTCCTTCTGTGCCCTCTTGGATGAGTGAGATGCGGTTCCTTCCTTAACCTCTGTGAGCTTGTTTCTGTTTCTGTTAAACGGGGATAGTGCTCTCCACCTGCTAGGATCCTTGTAAGGATCGAGCGATGTGTGACGTAGAGCATGTAGCTCAGCCCCTGGCTCATAATCAGTGTCTAATAATGATGAGCTTCCACTGTTAGGTGAGCCATTTCTAGAGGCAAAGGTCCAGTAGCACATTTTCGTCCGGGGGTCGGGCAGGGTCATAGAGGGATTCCCAGGAACGTCTCTGGGACCTGCCAGAATAAACTCCACGTGTCAGTTTGAGGATTCAGTCTTGGGGTCATAGCTGCTGGCATTTTCAGGGAAGGTCGGGGGAAGCCCGCCCGTGCAGCATTTCTTCTTGGCTCTGAGGTACCACCAACACCCCCAGCACTCTGGGTACCCGAAGGACGGAGCACCGTGGGTGAGACGTTGTGTCTCGTTTTAATTTTCCGTCTCATAGGCCCCAGGTGGGCCAGGCCACCTCCCTCGAAGCTAGGAGCTTTCTCTCTCCTTCCTTCCCACTTGGAAGACCACCTCCTGAAGGGGTTGTGTAGTGTGGAGGAGGGGTGGATACGCCAAGGATTTTAGTTTTCAGTTGCCGGGTGACGGGGGAATCATGGCGAATGGGGGAGGTCGCAGCTATTAGGAAGCTAGAGTGCATCTGTTCTGGTTTTTATTACACTTGTTAATTATCTCTTTGTCTTTTTTGCAGAGAGCACGGATAACTTTGTCTCTAGTAAGTCTGCTTTACTTTCTGCTTTGGAACTCATTCATTCTGATACTTTCAGTAATTATTGAATCCACCTAGCCCTCTTTCCTATACCACGGCCACCCCCAGACCCCTGGCAGCTGAGAGCATCTGAGTGAATTGTGAAGGTCAGCCGGAGAGTAGAAATACCTCTTAGGAAGCTCCAGGTGCACACCTCTTGGGCTCTTGGCCTCAGTTTCCCCCAGGGAGTTCTCTGAGGTCTGAGCCTGTTGTGGGTCTCCCTGCCTGGATGGGAAGGAGGGATGTGGGGTTTCATATTCCCGGGTAAGACCCCTGTTGGTCAACCCTGTTCTTGTGGAGAGAACGGGGAGCCTCTAGACCTGTGTTCCTCACCTGCTCTGAGGACCCCGGACTCTGGCTGGGACTTACCTTGTGAGTGATTTACAAGCTCTCCTGATAGGCTTGTGTGTCCTCAAGTGGAATTATCGAGGCTCAGTTTATAAGCAATTTGGGGCTAGGACTAGACAATCCTAAAAGAATGTGGTGTTTTGCTCATGGGCTGTGGGGAAACCTGTATTTACTGCTTTTCGTTTTGTCCCCTGTGGGATAGCAGCGGGCACTCATTTCTGCCCTGTGTGTGGGCTGAGATAGTGGACAGTCCTACCGAGCGCACCCCTTACTGTTCGGCACAGACGTGAAGATCGTCTGTGATTCCTTTATTTGTCCTTGGTCTGAGAGGACTTGTCATCTCACAGAATGTCCCTCCAGAGATTTCTGATTTGGGGCCGTTTCGTGGCCAGGAGGTGATTTGAGACAGAGGACAAATGGACACTTGGCTTCCCGTCCAGGCTTTGCTGGGAAGAGGTGGTGCCTCCTGGTCAGATGGACCTTCTTGCGTCTTACCCTGAGCTGCCATTGTCCTGACCTCTGCGGTAGGGGAGCGGACACTGGGCTGTTCTTGGAGCTGCGGGCCTCCTGGGTCTTGCTGAGGAGTAAAGAGAGAGGGGGGGGGGCACTGGGGAGCCCGGGACAGGAGCAGGAGAGCCCACAACAGAGGGTAGCCGAGCATCAGCACCAGCTGCCATCACCACCAAATGTGCCCAATGCAGACCCTGGCCGGGATCCCAAACCATTTTTTCTACCCCTTTGTACCTAATAGTTCATGGCCCACGTGGCCCAGGTGACATTACTTGTTCTGGAATGGGGGCAGGGGGATGGCAGTGAGGGTACTTTATTCCTTGCAGAGTTTGCCCTTGAGCTGTCAGCACCAGCTAGGCAGCTGAAGGGGCCTGGTCCCTGGGGACTCCTGCAAAGCCTGAGGAGGTCCGACAGTCAGCGTCTGGCTTGAAGGGGATGTTCTCCAGCAGGAAATCCTGAGGGGTCCTTGCGATTCGGGCGGGGACTGTGGCTGAGACCAGTGAGAGCCAACCTCCTCCTCCTCTTCTGTTTGGTTTTCAGTCTACGATGTGAGCCCCACGCCCATCACTGTGACCCACAAACCGGAGGAAGACACTTTTGGGGTGAGTCACTTTTTGATCAAGGGGAAGGTGGTCACTAAGGAAGTTGTTTTCAGACTTCGTTTTAGTAGCTGACGTTTTACCTTGCTTGGAGCCTGTGTGTACAGCAGAGAAAAGAACAAAACTGTGATGAATGACCTCCTTTCAGGTGTTTGAGACCTGCCTTGTTTGATGAGAATAAGTCATTGTTTGAGGAAGTCTTTGAGGATCCGCTGTAGGCCCTAGGGCTCGGAAGAGAACGGTTTGAAAATCCCCGCTCTGTTAGGAGCCTGGATGGGCCTGATTTGAAGGGGACGCTAGCCACACAAGTCTCCTACGAAAGTCGAAGTTGCTCAAAGCGTATCCTTGGGTGGGTTTTTCAAGCCCCCCACCTCCCCTGCCTGACTCTCAGAGCCAGAGATTTCTCTGGGGAGGAGAGCAAAGGGGGCTTTTTTGGAGTCCAGATCTCCTAGAATGTTCTGGATAAGAATATTCTGTAAAGAATGTCAGTGTGAAGGTACAGAGTTGTTTGTTTGTTTTTTGCTTTTTTTTGTTGTTGTTGTTCATTAAAATAACAAACAGGGGCACCTGAGTGGTTCAGTCGGTTAAGTGTCTGACTCTGGATTTCAGCTCAGGTTATGATCTCACAGTTCATGAGTTCAAGCCCCACCTTGGATTCTGGGCGGGCATTATGGATCCTGCTTGGGATTCTCTCTTTACCTCTCTCTCTGCCCCTTCCCTGCTTGTGCTCCTTTCTCTTCCTCTCTCTCTTTCAAAATAAATAAACTTAAAAAAAACAAAACAAAAACAAACGACAACAAACAATAGACAAACCCCTCTGAAACCGCCCTTGCACTGCGGATGATGGCTCCCAGATGAGAGGCTGAATCATGGAATGTTCTCTCATCCAGTTGCGGAATTAATTTTCTTTTAATGTGCTGAACGTCTCATGAATTACTGCTTCTAAAGACTTCACTCAAGTCTTTACAAAGTCCTGAATGGGCTGCAGCTGTGCCTGCGGTGGGACCGCTTTCATTTGGGCGCATGTGGGTTTCCCGTGACTGTTCTCAACCGTCTGCTTTTGGCCCCTCCAGGTATCCATAGCTGTTGGACTTGCTGCTTTTGCCTGCGTCCTGTTGGTGGTTCTCTTCATCATGATCAACAAGTACGGTCGACGGTCCAAATTTGGAATGAAGGGTAAGGTGGGATTTTCATTTGCAAGGGTCTCGTGGGGGAACCGTGGTTCCTTTTGATCAAAAGATGCTGTTTTAATTCTCCCTTCGCTCTCCAGGAGGGCCTGTCTGGTAGTGTGCTTAAGTGGTCCTGGTGGAGACGCCTGTCTACACCTTATTATTGGTAGTGATGGATTGGAAGCTGTGTTGGTGTCTGCGGGGGCCAGACTGTGGGCTGCCTGGTTTTGCCGTGATTGCCGGAAGCATTGCATAGCTGGGCTGCTGCGTGAGGGTAGTTTGTGAAGGCCGTTGGTAAGAAAAAGGACTCCTTGTTGGAGTAACTTGGTTTCTCTCTCGCCACACTTGCCTTGGATTTGGGATGAGAAGGTACCAGCACGGCTAGATGTGGGGCGGTGGACCCTGGCTTTGGGAGGTTGCCCGTGCAATGGCATTTCCGCACGTAGCTCTACACAGGGTCCCGGAACGGATGCCAAGATCAACACGGTTGCTGAATCTGCTGGCCAGCTTCCACAATGCCGAGGACTCAGCCCGTTATGGCCAGGGTGGGCTGTGCGCTGAGGCTTTTCCACCAAGGCTCAGGGTGGGGGAGTGGCACAAAAGGGGTTAACACGGTGAATTAGCATCCATCTGCCCAGTCCCAGGGATGGATCAGACCAGATGGCTCCAGGGAGGCTGGGTACCAGTTCTCAAGCAGAAACTTGAATTTCAGGACCTCTTCCCCTCTGGGGTTTCCTTTTATGGCTGGTGTCAGACGAAAGGTAGGTAGGGAAAGATGATGAAAAGGTCCAACAAGCTGGCAGGTTGCTAGCTAGGATCCAGGTTGGGGCTTTCTGGTGAGAGTATGGCATCCACAGAGATGAATTTCTGCAGCTTCTACACATGAACTGGTATCTGTGGTGAGGGTCCTGACCTCGGGACTCTGGGACTGAAGGAGGGCACAAGAATGAGATCTCCAGGGACTGTGGTCCCCTGAACTCATGCACATGTTTGAGTGTACGTGGCGGTGGGGTCTCAGGGGGTTTGGAACGGAACTAGTCCCCCTCTTCTGTTACACTCTCAAAATATCCTGTGACTCCCCCAAAAGTTGAGAATGCTGATACTCAGCAAAAGATACCTATAGAAAAATAGAAAGATGGAAAAGAGGAGGGCAGACTACGGGCTTCTTAGAAGCTCCCTGCCTCTGTACTCTCTTTCCGTTCTTGATTAAGCCGAACAGGTCACAGTGAGGCAAGCCAGGTTTTCTTGAATCATACGAAATATTTTGACCCGGAGAAATACGTGTGCAGGCCAGTTATAAAGAGGGGATGGGAGTTTGACCCAAAGCCCCATGACTTCAGCATGATCAGACCACTGGGAGGCACCTTGATTGGAGATGCTTCATCTGCGCGTGCTCCCCTGTGCCAGACAGGGCTTCACAGAGGTGGAGGATGAAAAGCACTGAGTGAGCCCCGAGCCTTCGATCTTGGTGTAACCCTCAGGCCCCTGGCTTTGGGGCCCCTGCATAGACTGTTGCTTGTGCAAAGTTTTCCGATCATGGGAGGAACCTTCTTCCTAGCTGTTTCTCCTTCCACCTGAGAAGACATCAGGGCCTTGACCAAAGGGAAGAATGGGGCATTTCTGCTCCTCGCCGAGGAGGCACGCCACCAGCTGAGACCCTGTGACATGCTTGGCAGCACTGAGAGAGCAGATTTTTCCTATTAATTGTCATCCGGTTTCTGGAACAGTGTGTCCCCATGTCGGATGGATTAGGCAGCATCCAGGGCGGTGCCTTCCCCTCAGCTGTCCTCGGAGCCTCTCTCTCAGCCCCCGCTCCCCTCTCCCGGGCTGAGCTGCCTCCTTGGCCCTGGATGGCCCAGGAGAACACGTCCCCATAGGTGGGAGGGGCGTGTCCCCTACTTGAGAGCCAGGCAGCCTGAGGAAGGTAGGCTGTACTTGGAGGCCAGATGTGGGGGTGGGTCCCAGGCTGACCTTGTTGAGGATTAAGCCTGCATGTCTCTGCTCTCATTACTCCTGATTACTTGGGTTTGGGCCCCATTTTAGGATGAGTGAGTAGATGCCCCAGGCTGCATACACCCTGATCTTTTGTTGCTAGCAGGCATCCCAGTCCGGGAAAGAGCGTGAAGGTGTGGGTACCAGGAGCTCCCCACTCCACCTCTTGATATCCACCCCATGCTCAGCTTTGAATGTTCAAATCTCAGTTAGACTCTGCAGATGCCATTTAATTGCTCATTGTTTTTAGCAGTTACTTAACCCCTTGCAGCATCTCTTGCCTTATTGGATTGCTGAGTGTTGAGATTTATGTGTAATTGGCATATAAAAGGGGCTCTGGGGCTGTAATTTCCCCCCTTCTTTCCTTCTTTTCTTTTTTTTTTTAAAGAATTTTTTTTTTCAACGTTTATTTATTTTTGGGACAGAGAGAGACAGAGCATGAATGGGGGAGGGGCAGAGAGAGAGGGAGACACAGAATCGGAAACAGGCTCCAGGCTCTGAGCCATCAGCCCAGAGCCTGACGCGGGGCTCGAACTCACAGACCGTGAGATCGGACCGTGAGATCGTGACCTGGCTGAAGTCAGAAGCTTAACCGACTGCGCCACCCAGGCGCCCCTCCCCCCTTCTTTTCTTTATGTATAAGCCTTTCCTGGCTCCTTTCATTGTCCTTCTAAGAAGGGCCGTCCTCTTGACTCAGTCATGCCCTCCTTTGTCACACACAGTATTTAGTAAGGATGCTTTTATTCTGTACTAATCCCAGTGCCTTGTCATTCCTTGGCACACACATCATCTGACTGTCCTGCTGGACCAGAAACCACAGATCACTCGGCCCGGGATGCCTGAAAGTTCGCACAATATCTGACAAATGCTTGTTGAACTTGAAATAGATGACCGTATAGTTAATCATAAAAGAAAGCACAGCGTGTGTGTAACTCAGTAATGGGCTAATAAGGGCGACTTTGGCAATTGGAGGTGTCAGGGCAGTGGGAGATAGAGTGGGGATAATGGGGGAAACTCAGAAATAATACCCAGTGTCCACACCTGAGGGCCCGGAACACATTGTGTGGACGAGGCTTTCTTCCTTTTGAGAAATAAGAAAAAATACAGAAATGCGAAGGTTGGTATAACAAATACTCGTATTCTGACCACTCAGAATAAGTAACTTTTACTGTTTTGTTTTTATATTCGCATGTAATGTTTTATTCTTAGAATAAAGGGAGGAGACATTGCTGACCAACGAAATTTGCTTTAGCTCTCGCCTCTGGTCCCATGCCCAAGGCCGTGGGACCAAGGAATGTCCCCATGGACAGCCACCAACCTGGGCTTCGTGTGTGTCCTTCAGTCCACTGTGTTTCTCCCTCTCCTTGTGTCTCTACCTCTCTTTCTCTGCTGTCTCTGAGCACCTGCCCTCCCCCCTTTGACCCTCTCCCCCACCAGCTCACACCCTGCAGGCTGCCTCCACACCATGGTGATGCGAGTGGCCAGGTTGGCAACCAGTTCATTTTACACTTCTGTGTGTATGTACACATATGCACATGTATTTTGTTTGTTCTTTTACGGGTCACGAATTGCACCCATAGACATCTAGAAAATGAAAGTGTATATATTTCTTACATCGATCTTATTAATAAACTTAATTTGGACAAGAGAACTTGTGCCAAAATAGTTTTAACCGGCACGATGAAAGACTATAACACACCCACGAGTGATCACGTACAGTATGTGATATAAACCAGTATATACCGTATACAAGAAAGTATGCACACGCATACATGTGTGGATTTATGTGTGCATATATGTGCGGACATTTATAAAACACATTGTGTGTGTGTTTAAAGTTTGTTTATTTTGATAGTGTGCACGCATTTGGGGAGGAGAGAGAGAATCCCAAGCAGGCTCCTGTGCTGTCAGTGCAGAGCACAACACTGAGCTGGAGCTCATGAGCCATGAGATCATGACCTGAACCCGAATCCACAGTCAGACAGTTAACTGACTGAGCCACCCAGGCACCCCAGACACCTCTTTACTTTGGTCACCTGACATCTTGTTCATCAGCACTGGCTTGAGGAAGGGTCACATTCGGGTGGGAGCGCATCTCTTGGAATCAGGAAGGTTTTGAAATGATTCTGAGCTAGAGCAGTGGGGGTTTCCTTGGGCTGTTGCTGAAGCCCAGTGTGACCTTAGAGCAGTGGGGGGTGATTGTTTAAGTGTTTGGTGTAGTTTGCTTTGGGAACTGGCCTTCAGAACAGAAGGGGGTGCCCTCCCCCATCCCCAGCAGGGGCAGGGACCTGGAGGCTCCCTGCTGTGCCAGGGTTTAACTCTTGGATTGCTGGATCCTGGGATGGTTGGGAGAGGCAGGGCAAGGGCCATGTACTGGGAGGTAAACATATACAAACATTTCAGTATTTTAACAACTAATTGTATTGTGCCAGTGCGTCCTGGGCCTGGAAATGACATGGTTGAGAGTTTACACCAACCTCCCTTTCCCAAAATATTTTTAAACTGGACATCAGAAGACCATGGCTGTGATCTGTGGTGCTTAATGGTGTCTGCATTTATGGACGAAGGAGCTGTGGCTCAGAAAAGGAAGTGTTGTGCTCTGGATTCAGGGTGTGGTTAGGCCGAGTTGGGTTTAGGACTCCCGGCTCACAGCCCCAACCACTTTTCATGGCCAGGGAATGACCTAACTCCTTGGTCTTGGCCTCCCCATGATGAACAGCCACAGTGCACCTGCCATCTTCATTTCATATGGTTGTTAGAAAAATGATCAAATAAATGATGCACGTGTGTCTTGAAATAGTAAAATAGGTCCTGTAGTTTTCATATAAGGTATCCTAGTTATTTAACAGAGAAAGAAGCAAGTGTGTGGGTTTTTGTAGCCAGTATTTGGCCTCTTCCCTCATGACTACCTTCCAAGTCCTTACACGCTTCTAGACCAGGGACGCTGTAGTGGTGTAGTTCATACTGTTTGACTTCCTCTTAACTCCCATCGAAGAGACAGAATACTGGTTTCTTAGAGCCGAAACAAACCTTAGACTTACTAGGTGAATATCCCCATTGTGCAGGTCAGGAGACAGAACAGAGAAGTGCAGTAACCTGCTGAGTGCACAGCTATCTTAGGACAGCGCTGGCCCTACTTCCCACGTACGTGGTGTGTGCAGAGAGCCTGGGAGGGTCCGGGAGATGAACTCGGAGATCAACCCAGTTCTTCCAACGCTTTGTCTTTGAATGTGTCTCACTTGAGTGGGGTTTTCAGCAATGCCTCTTGTTAATCTACTTTTCTCACGCTGGGGCACCCCTGGCCTGGGGGAAGGTTGGGGGCTGATGGGAGAGTCCTGCTTCCCTGGCTAAGGGGACTTCCTGCGTTTCTTTCTGGACGTGTTGGAGACCTCACAACAGGGCAGCGGAAACCGGAAGGCTGGGGAGGAAGGTAGGCTAGCGCTGTTGCTGGGGCTTCCGGTAATACCTCAAGTGCCTCATCAGCCTACGCTTTCCGTTTATCCTAATGGTTGGATGAGTGCTGGTGCCTGTGGATGGGCACTCCAGGACCGTTCCATTGTGAATTAGCGTCCGTTAATAGGTGCTTAAAGTAAAGTGGTTGCCTATTTGATGATGATTGGGGGTTATTAACATTCTTTCCATAAACAGATGGTAACTGTCTTCTGAGTGGATTGTAGAATCCTGCCAGAGTCTTGATTTGGAGGGGCTGGCTCCTGCCAAAACATATCGGGGGGTTGGGGCTTGTGTCGAATGGTCTTATTATCCCTGTGGTTAACCTGTTGGTGAAGGGGGATGGTTGGACCTGGAAAGGCATCATTTCTGAGCTGTTTTCTAGCCTTGGAGCATTGCACCAAGAAAGACTTCTTCCGGCTAGGTGGAGGTGGGGCTGGGAGGGCTCTTGGTCTCCTCAGGTTCGATGCTCCAGCTGGCATCATTTCTTCCTCAGCTGGGCTAGAGGGTCCGTGTGTGCCCAGTTGTGAGCACACCGCCAGGGAATTGATGTCAGGAGAGTGGTGTGGAGATAGCAGAATTCTGGGACTATCGGAAGGCCATGTGGACCATAGGTGAGCATGCTGTTGGTGCCACTGAAAGGATAGCTTCTTCTGCCCTGAGAAATGCACCGTCTGACCTCTCTGTAACTGAATCAGAAGCCAAGAGCAGTGCAAGGCAAAAGCGAAACCGGGTAAAGGACTTGGGTTTCCTGACTTCCTCGAATACATTCATCCTTCCTTCTTGCTTATTTTTCTTTCTTGACTTCTTTTTCCATTTCCTCCTCTGAGTTGAGATATCCCAGGGAGGAAGGAACCTTGGACCATTGCAATGGTCCTGTACTAGGGATTCCTGGCTCGGGATTCCTGGTGGACAGTGGTTCTTTGAACATAATTTTGAGAGTAGTTTTTGGATTCATTTCCTGTGTTGTTATCCTAGTTCCTTGTACTCTGCTAACAAACGTTTCTTGCCCTTTCTCTCCTGTTGGGCTCCTCGACAGACCCTTCTACCCCCAAGAACACTCCCAACATCTGCTCAAGTTCTTGTTAAATAGGTTAGGTATGTGGCCAATCTGCAGGCAGGACGTAAAGTAATTGAATCCAGGAGCCTTCTGCTTCTCTTCCTCTGCTTGGACTTCATTGCGAGTTCCTGGCTGCAGATGAAGTCTCACCGCACTTGGTGACTGAATTCTAGGACGTGGTGCCCAGAGCTTCGAGAAGAAGGCTGGGAGGCAGCGTGTGTTTTTTTTAGCACTCCTCTGCTGCCCCGTGTTCGTGAGGGTTTTGCGGGTGTGAGGCGAGCGGTTCTAGAAGACCCTGCGCCGTCGCCCTGGGTCATCTTTGGACCGGGGACTGCTCCGTGCCTCTGTCAGGGCTCCAGGGAACCGGCTGCTCTCTGGTGCCGAGTCTCGTATTTGGAAAAGGAAATCCCTGGAGATAGAGTCTGCTACGAAATGTTTTTCCTCTGTCGTTACCTGCTAGCTGGCTGTTCTTGGCAGGGTCCCGCGTCCCGTTCAGTAGGGCCAAGCGTGGCCAGTATGTTTGGCTCCATAGCTAGAGCGATTGCCTCTCTGACTCCCTTGATTTTTGGCAGTAAGATACAGTTCTTTTTAATCCATGTTCTTCAAACTGGTTCCCGCAGGGTTAACATCCTTCGACACCTCGGTGTAGAAGTTCGCCTTTTGTCCCCTAGGACGCATGTGACAGTTGACAGTCACATGCCTTACACATTCCTGTAGGTGTAAACAGGCTCTTGGACAAACACTGGCCCTCACAGAAGTTTCACACCTAAGAAAAATATATCAGGATATGAGTTAGCCAGAGGGATTTTTTAAAAACTGGGAATAAAGTCAAATCTATACTAATTTTTATTCTTGAAAAATTCACCAATTTTCAGTATTTTATTATTCATCTAGAGTTCCGGTGACATACTTTCTCACCGATCCAGACGTCCTCCTGTATCACGGGACCAGGACGGAAACCAGAATGGGTGGCGGTTGCCAACCTGGACTTTCTCACAGTCTACTTTGTCCAACATGGTTTTGCCCCCCCTCAAAATCAAGTTGCAGCAGAAGCCTCCACCTTCTCGTGGAGCATTCTTTCCGTGTCTGCGTCTCCTGTGCGTCCTAGAGGCTTTCACTTGCCCAGAGGAAGAGTGACCGTGGACTGTAGCTAATGAGAAACTGCCACGTGGCAGCGCTGCCTGAGCCCTGTGTTTATGCAGTCTGTTCTCCCGTGAACTGCAGAAGGCTTTGGGGTGTCCGGAGGTCCGCCCTCCAGACCACAGGCAGCAGAGCAAAGAGATCAAAACAACTGTTGATCGGGAAACACGCTTTTGGACAAGGGGAGAAAAACCACACGCGGTAAACAGTAACAAACCAGCCAACTGCTGCAGATCCCCGGCCACCGTTCCTTCTCCCTCCCCTGCCCTTCGCGCCGCGCGTCCATCATGGGGGTGAGCCGCATGGGGTGACAGAGCAGTGTGCTGCAGAGGGAATGGTGTCCTCTGTCCAGCTGTGGCTCAGGGACCAGGTGAGTCCGCTGCCCGCTCCGGCCCCAAGCTTCGAGAGGAGAGGAAGAGGAACCTCTGGTCGGCCTGGGCTCTTCCTGGTTCTTTCACACAGAGGGTTAACAGCATACTCTTCTCCCTTCCTCGATACCCTAGTACATTTAGAGAGAGATTCCCCAAATCACCCTGGTACAAGCCCCTGTATTCTTTTCTCTTGTATTAAGCCTGCTTCCGTAAGCCAGAAGGGATTTGCTGGCATCCCCGTACCAGCCTCACTAGCTTCCCCCTTGACAGGATTGGCTCCCTAATTGGTGGGACCCAGTGCAAGATGTTCAAAAAGCATTAGAATTTCAAGGCGGCTACAGTAGAGCTTTCTGCCCCAAGCGCGGGGCTTTCCTGAGCATGGAGTCGGGGTGCAGGCCCGTGAAGCCAGCTCTGCTCCCCGAATGCAGGCCCTAGTGACTTTATCTTTCCTTGAATGGTGTTGAAGAAAACATATTTCTGTGCTTCCTTTTTCCAGAGTGGCTGGGATTTGGGGTAAAAGAGAAGAATATTAGCTGATTTTTCTTTTCTTTTTTTTTTTTAAAGTTTGTTTATTTATTTTGAGAGAGAGATTGAGAGGGGAAGAGGGACAGAGAGAGAGGGAGAGAATAGCAAGCAGGCTCGGCACTGTCTGCACCGAGCCCAACACGGGGGTCGAACCCACGAACTGTGAAATCGTGACCTGAGCCAAAATCCAGTCAGACGCTTAACCCACTGAGCCACCCAGGCACACCCTTTTCGCTTCTAACATAGCAGGGAGAGAGAATGGGAGGCGATGAACATACGTTGAGTACTTCCTGTGTACCAAATGCCTACTGTATCTTACAAATCGTCTTCAGAGGTAGCTATTCCTCCCGTTCTGAGGATGAGAAATCTGCTCAGAATGGCTGGCTTACCCAACATCATGTGACCGGGAGGTAGGAAGACCAGGTGTTAAATGAGGTCACTTCAATCTGTGGTTCTCAATCTTAGCTGGACATTCCAATCACCGAGTGAAATTACATAAATCCCTCAGCCCAGGCTGCACCTCAGACCCATTAAATCAGAACCCAGAGGTGAACACCAGGCACAGGCACGCTTTTTGGGTTTAACTTGTGCGGCCAAGGTGGAGAACCAGTGGTGTCCGGGTCCAAGATGCAGTCGTCTATTTCACTTGCTGCTGGCTCTGTGTGCTGTCTACGGACCGGCTGATCTGATCACTTGGGAGCTTGTTAGACGTGCAGATGCCTGGGATTCGCCCCACACCCACTGGGTCAGAACTGGGAGTGAAGCAGGGGACAAGCAGTCTCTCCAGGCATTCTGATGCTCACTGAGTTTAGGAACTATTCTCTTACACTTGTCGAGAAATAATGGGTGATAATACCACCAGCCTTTCTCAGATTCTCCTGTGCGAATGAACCTTGGTGGGGAGATGCTGGGGATCCTGTGAAAATGAAGATTCTTTTTTTTTTTAATGTTTATTTATTTTGAGAGAGAGAGAGAGAGAGAGAGAGAATGAGTGAGGCAGCAGGGGAAGGCAGCAGGGGAGGGGCAGAGAAAGAGGGAGAGAGAGGATCCCAAGCATGTTCCACACTGTCAGCACAGAACCCAATGTGGGGCTTGAACTCACGGACCATATGATTATGACCTGAGCCGAAATCAAGAGTCAGACGTTTAACCTACTGAGCCATCCAGGTGCCCTGAAAATGCAGATTCTGATTAATCGGGCCTAGAGAAGTGTTGAGAGTCCGCATTTTTGAGATGCTTCCAGAGACAGCTCTGTGGCCTGTACTTCTAGGGACTTAGGCCCATACAAGGGACTAAAAGCCACTGGGGAAAACCTCAGGTCTATGACCTGGGACTTAGATCCCATCTCTGTTTTCCATTTCATCCTGTGGGACTTTACCAACGCTAGCCAACCTCTGAGGCTTACTGTCTTGGCTGGAGTAACACGACAGAAAGACTACAAAATCTAACCAACACAGGCACGCCTCATTTTATCATGCTCCACACAGATGCTGCATATTTTTTTGCAGATTGAAGGTTTGTGGTAACCTTCACGTCAAACAATCCTACCAATGCCATTTTTCCAATGGGGTTTGCCCACTTTATGTCTCTGTTGTCACGTTTTGGTAATTCTCACAGTATTTCAGGCATTTTTGTGATTATATTTGTTTTGGTAACTTGTGATTGGTCATTATGACTCCCTGAGAACTCAGATGAAGGCTAGCATGTTTTATCCATAAAATACTTTTTAATTTAGGTATATACATTATTAGACATTGTACTATTGCCCACTATAGTGTAGCGTAAACATAACTTTTCTACGCACTGGGGAACCAGAACATTAATTTGACTCACTTTATTGCTGTTTGCACATTGTTGCAGTGGTCTGGAACTGAACCCGCAGTATCTCTGAGGCGTACCTGCGCTTTTTTTTGTTCCCTTAAGTTTGTTTCTTTTGAGAGAGAGAGAACACAAGCGGGGGAGGAACAGAGAGAGAGGGGGAGAGAGAATCCCAAGCAGGCTCCACACCATCAACGCAGAGCCCGACGCAGGGCTGGAACTCACGGACTGTGAGATCGTGACCTGAGCTGAAGTCAAGAGCCCAACGTTTAACTGACTGAGCCCCCCAGGCGCCCCTGAGGTGTGCCTGTGCTCCTGCGGCATTTCAGTGTTCCCCTGTTCGGGTACATCAGCTTCTCGTGTTTCCTAGGGCAGTTTCTGTAGTGACTTCCCTGGTTCGAACCAAACTGCCACCTCGTTCCATGCAGAGGTGCTTGTGAGGCCTGCTGCCACATCCACTTATCTCCAGGACAGGTGCGAGGTCAGTTGCCACTGATGTCCCCTTTGACGAGGGCCTGGGGCAGGGCCCCCGAGAGGCCAGTGGTCAGTTGGCAGGCTGGCGTTCCCAGCCCAGGGTTCCTCTCCTCTTCTAGAAGCTCGTGTGTCCTGTTTGCTCCTCCTCCCACGGCTGATCTTGAGTGCGGTGCTGGGCGTTACACGAGACGGGAGAAGCTTGGACTGGCAGGCCCCGGACTGGGTCAGGGTAGGGCCGTTGGGGGAGGAGGCCCCATGGGTTCAGTTGATGCTCGCCCAGGCTGCCTGCTGGAGGCTGGACTTGCCTTCTCCTCCGTCCTGCTGCTCCAGGAGTCCATATTTGCACAGGATGCCTGGCCTGCCCTCCAGTTCACTGCGGAATAACAATTGCATATCGTTGGCCAAAGACTGGAACAGTTTTTTTTTTTTTTTCCCCACCAGTCCCAGAAATGCCAAGCCTGTCTACCTGACAGGCATCCTGAATTCAAAGGGGCCTCTGTGCTGTAGCAGCCATGCAGACCTGTTCCAGGCAGGGGAGAAGAATGCCAGTGTCTGTCCGTCTGCCAGCAGGGCCTGACACGAAGCCCTGAGGAGGGTGCCTGAATGGTTCTAGGAACCGCTTTTCAGAGTGACTCCTTCCAAATAAGTGGAGTTTGGCAGATTGGCCTTGGACCAGTGGAGGGGGTGCCGAAGGCACCCCATTGTTGGCTCGGCCTCTAGGAAGAGCAGGCAGGGGTTGAGCGCTTTTATTAGCCGTTACTGGTGGAAATGGCTCCAGCAGCACCAGCCCCTGCCCGGGCTTGCTTCGTGGGGGCGAAATGCCTGCCCGATCTGGCTCCGTGTGGGGCGTGCGGACTTCCGAAGAGAAGCACGAGCAGAAATTAGGACCATTTAAGAAAATGGGGAAGTGGACGCACATGTCTGCTGTTGCTGAGCGTGTGGATTGGGGGCAGCCATTCTGGAAGGTGGCCTGGCGTTTTCATTAAAAGGCTAAAGTCACGAGAGGCCCACGTCCGAGTAATTCCACTTCTGAGAATTTAACCGACGGTAATCCCCACAAACGGCCACCCGCATTTACGTGTGTGGACCTTCGTTCCACTGTGACTGCCACAGTCAACCAGACGGAGTGAGAATTGCTTAAGCGTCTAGCGACAAATGGCCAGTTAAGCACATTGGGGTCCACGCCTATGATGGAATTCAATGCAGACATTTAAGAAAGACAGTTTTCGAAAGTAGATTTTTAATATTTCTCAAAGGATATACATGCAAATAGTAAGAAAGCCCAGTAGCACAGAAGATAGCGTCGTGACAAGTATCAGTCTCTGCCTGATTTTCTGCTCCTGGAGTCACCACTGTGAGGGGTTCTTGCATACCCTTCCAGAGATAGTCGGTGCTGTGCCAGGATCGATGTTTCCCCCACTACTTTTATACAGACGTCAGCGTGTATTTTTTTTTTAACGTTTATTTATTTTTTGAGAGAGAGAGACACAGCATGAACGGGCGAGGGTCAGAGAGAGAGAGGGAGACACAGAATCCTAAGCAGGCTCCAGGCTCTGAGCCGTCAGCACAGAGCCCGATGCGGGGCTCGAACCCACAAACCGTGAGATCATGACCTGAGCCAAAGTCAGACGCTTAATCGACTGTTTTGCACCATGTTATTTTTGCCAACAGTCTATCCTTGGGATCCTTCCATATCAGCTCAGAGAGATCTACTGTGTCCTTTTTTTTTTTTTTCCTTTTTTCCAGCTTTATTAAGATATAGTTGATGTATAACATTGTGTAAGTTTAAGGTGCACGGTATGATCATTTGATGCGTGAATATATTTACCGCGTTCCTTTTTTTTTTTTTACAGGTACATATTTAAAAAAAAATGATACTTTAAAGCAATATTTGTTGACCTGAAAAAGTTAACAGTTCATTTCTAAGTGAGTAAAGACTGCAAGCAGGTTTCTCATTGTGTTTTTCCCCTAAAATAAAGGGGAAGTATTTTCACATAGATACCTAGGAAAAATACACCCGGAGCATATAGTTAGATCAGAATGGAAACAGTAGTTATTTTTGGATGGTGGGATTATGGATGCTTTTTTATTTCATTTTCTGTGATTTTTGTTTTCTTTGTCTTCCAAGTATTCTGCACTGAACCTTAAAACAAAACGAAGCAGGAAGCTGCTTGGGGGGAAGGCTGCACTCCTTTACTGGAGGCAGAGTGCTGACTCACTCCCCACCGAGGCTCCATCTGCCCCTTCAAGGGGACATTGTGGGCTCTGGTGTCACTTAGGATTACTGACTGTACAGACCAGGGCTCCTTCCAGTGTGCATCAGAATCCTTGATGGTGGTGGGGACTGATGAAAATGCAGATTTCCTGGGCCACATCTCCTGAATCCAGTATTGTGGTGCTAGGTCCTAGGAATCTCTATTCTTAGAAAAACACCCTGAGTGATTATGGTGCTCATTAATGTTTGGAAACTTTATTGTAATCAGAAATTGGCAAACTTCTTCTTCATTTTTTTTTTTTAATAAAAAGGCCAGATAGTAAATATTTTAGACTTTGCTGGCCATATGGTTTCTGTTGCAATCGCTCAAACTCTGCTGTTGTAGCAGGAAAACAGCCATAGACAACATGCAAATGGATGGGCTTGGCTGTGTTCCAATAAAACTTTATTTACAAAATAAATAAGGCCCTCATTTCAGACCCCTGACGTAGGTTGACAGGGGACCCTAAAATTAATCAGAAGATGGGAGAGCTTTCCAAGAGCTCCTTCTATTTGAAGAAGCAGGTCATATTATAGTGACCATTAATAAAGTGCTTATTATATGCCAGACACTTTTCAGACACAAGTGAAACCTTAAGACAACTCTACATGGTAGCTATTATCCGTATTATCCCGCCAAGGCAGTTGAAGAGATGAAGTGATTATTAGCCCAAGATCACATCGTTAGTGATGGCAGGTTTGCTTGAATGCAAAGCCGAAGAGTATGAAGCTTGTAGTGTGACAGTCCAGTTTCTCTCCAGGCTTTGGGGAAGAATAATTTCAAAACCTGTTCCCAGGAGATCCGGTGTCCCCACGTGTCTCTAAGCTCCCAAGCCAAGGAGGAGTAGCCATGGCCCAGCACTTGATGGTGGTGCAAGTCCTAGGATCCTTCTGTGCCTCAGCCGAGGGGGTCCTGAGCACTCCTGGGGTCTCCAGGCCCTGTGGGCTTCGGGAGACTTTGTTGTGGCCTTTCTGTGATGATTGCTCGAGGTTCCAGGTGGCCAACGTTTTCCCCACTTGGAGCCCATGGAGATAAGCTTGCACCCCACCCATCTAAGGTGGGTCTGAGCTAGAGTGGCAATGTTCGGCTGTCCGGGCTATTTCTTCCCTCCTCACTTTTCCCCGCCCCAGCCTGCCTGAGCCTCAGCCACCTCGCTGACTCCAGGGGAAGGAAGCAAAAGCCCCTCAGCTGGGGACTCGGCTTGGCTCTGAGCCTGGTGGTTCAGCCTGATGGCTCTGCCAGGCAGCGATGTGGGTGGGTCAGAACCTGCTGAGAATACCAAGAGCTACCACGTTTTGAGAGCCTGGTTGGCCTTGAGACGTGGCTTCATGATGTGAAACCTTGCAGGCTTGGCTTCCTCATTGAATTAGCTTCAATCATTTACATAGAACAGGAACCAGAACGTAGAATCCAAGACCCGGAGCAGAGTAACTGCTCAACCAAACAGTAGCTAATTATACAGTCACTGTCATCATTCTGACAGCCTTCCTCTGAAGTTGACATGATCATCCCATTTGCTACAGATGAGAAGGCTGGGATTCTGGCAGGTCAGTAGTAGGGTCATTGGGTCTGTCTGACTCCAAAGCTGTGTGCTCTTGGTCGATTTAAAGTCAGAATGGAAAGGGCTCCAGGGCTGCTGGGAGCCATGGTGATTCCCAGCCTGAGAAGCTGCAGGAAGCCCTTGACAGACCCTTCACAGGGTCTTTACTTGCCTCCATCATCTGAACGCCTCCTGCCTGCTCACAGACCAGTGGCAAACGCCCCACGCTAACAGTCAATAAGTTATCCTGCGTCACGTAGACACTGGGATGCAGGCCAATGGGGGCCCTTTGTGGTGCTGGTTCTGGCCCTTTAATCCCTGCCCCCCCACTCCTTCCTGCTCTGTCTTCCTGCTTCTCTCCACAATGACTCCTGAAACCCACATAGCACACTCCGGCAGAAACCCCATTTCCAGATGCCACCTGGGGGCTTGGCTCAGGTTCAGAGATGTAGCTGAGACAGGTGAGAACCAGCAGCCTCGGCCAGCGTACCCCAAACCATGCTCGGGGGTGGCCTCCCTCCCCTGTCACTTGTATCTCAGCGAACTGTCCTGTGAGCCAGAGATTTAAGGGTCATTCATTCTCGACATGTATCTCTCCTCTGCCAGTCCCCACCCCTCTACCTGCGCCTGCTCTGGAGTCTTGTGGCTGTCGTTTCCCAAATAGCTCTGGGAGCTGCCCCCTCTGTCTTTGCTGCCAGCCCTCCATTCCAGGCTCCCCGGTACTTTGTCCCACACTGCAAAGCTGCAGAGCCACACTGGGCGGTGGAGATTTGCTTGTGTCTCGTTCCGTGTCCAGAAATTCCAGGCTTCCCCCTGCTCTTACCAGAAGTGCTTCTGGAGGTGTGTGGTGGGCCCAGCCTCATCTTGCCGCAGGATTTCCACTGTTTGCCCCTGGGGACTTTCCTCTGCCCCTGCACTGTTCCGTGCTCCCCGAGACTGCAGTCTGCCTGGACTGCGTTGTCCCAGGAGGCCTGCCTTGGTCACCCTGAGCGGGGGACAGTGCACCCGTGACTGGCTTTTATAGCCCCATGCACCTTCCTTCTGTAGCACCTTGCACCGTCATCGAAGGCGTAAGTTTGGTGAATGCCTCTCCTGGGAGACTTGTTGGGCTTGCACGCCCCGCATTATTAATGCCGTCTGACAGATGGGTGCACGAACGTCCTCTGACCACCTTGGGCTCTGCACCCAAAGGGCCGGACTGGAGCTCCTCCCTGGATCACCAGCACCCCCGTGGTTTTGTTACTACTGTGATGGGGAGTGTGATCTGGGGGCATTTCTTTCGATGCCTGTTCATTACCAGTGAGACAGAGGTGGGGATATTCTCTTCCCAGGCATTGTGTCCCTCCTCCCACCCCCAGGGTGTCCCCCGCACGGGCAGACGCTAGGATGGAACTCCTTTCCCTGAGATGACCCGGTGTTTAAGTGGCCCTCCTTCTCCCTCAGTGTCTCTTCCTTTCCCCCACAGCCTGCGCTGCATTGGACCACCCGTCCGACTGACTCTTGTGCTCACACCACCTGTCCGGCTTCTTCTTGTGTTCACACCAGTGCGGTTTCTTCCCCGGCGTGCTCCTGGTGCACGTTATGGCGGAGAGTCACATGGGCCTGGGGTCGAGTCTGGGGGCTGCTGCTGGGAGGCCGTGGCACTTACGGCAACTTATTAACTATCCTGAGCTTCTGCCTCCCCAGTTAATGAATGCTTTAGGTGTATATAAAGCTATTCACTTGGTCCCTGGCCATGTAGTAGTCCCTCAATTAAATAGCGAGGGGAGAAATACTACGACTGTGGCTGCATTCAGATAACGCTGCGGGTAATCCACAGGTCCTCTTAGGGCTGTGGTTTGCAGCCTTGGTCCTACCTTAGCATCACCTGGCGATCTCTTAAAAAATTTCAGTGGCCGGCCCGACTGGCGAAGTCAGGGTCCCAGTGGCCTCCCCAGCCTCCTTCCTACTTAGCACACACCCTTTGGGACGTAAGGAGATGGGACGGAAAGCTCTCATTTATTGGGTCCCTACTGTGTGTCAGGCACTGTGCCTGGCACTGTGTCTACATGTTCTCCTCTTGTTTTCACTGCCAACTTGTGATACACGAATTACTGTCCCTGTTTCTTCTGTGACCTTCAGGAAGGATGAGTGTACTTGGTCAATGTCAGGCATCGGCTGACTTAAGGGCGAAGGATGGAGAGAGGAGTGTGGGGCTGGGGTACCGTCCTTTCGCTCAGGTCGCTTTCTCCCCTCCTACCTGTGCGAGGTGCTTGCCCTCCTTCCGCAAGGTGGCCGGCTGAGCACCCCGGTTTCCATTCCCCCGCTCTGTGCCTCCGCGTGGGGGCCGGCTGCCACACCTGTCCACCTGCAGTGTTTAATGGCCCAGCCCGCTTGCTGCTCTTCGGGGCCCTCACCAGTCATCTGCCACCTGTTCTTCCATGTGCGGTCGGTCGTGCTGTTTGCTTAACGGAGAGATTTAAGCGCCTCACAAAGGCTCCCCGTGGATGAGGGGAGAAGCATTCGCTGACTGGAAATGGGAGCATTGTTGTTGTTCTGTGTTTTATTGCCATTCATTTCCAGGCCCTCTGTGGGGCTGGGGAGAAGTGAGGGGTGGGCTGGGCACAGAGAGGGAGGGGCTCCTTCTTGCCTGACAGCACAGGTGGATCAGAGGGGGAATTCTGTAGGTCAGAGCATCTCAGACTTTATTGTGCACAGACAGCACTCAGGAATCTGGTTAAAGATGCAGATCCTGACGTGATAGGTCCCAGATAGGCCCTGAGAGTCTGCGTTTCTCGTGAGCTCCCAGGTGAGGCCGATCCTAGCCACACTTGGCTGAGCAAGGCTCTAGCTTCCAGCGAAGGACCCACGTCTGTGTTCTGACCTTTGTAATTTTCGCTTGGGGAGGTGTCCTGGAATGATTTAGGAATCTGGGGGTTAGCTCTGGCTGTACTCTGATTTATCATTGGACATCTTAGGAACTTCCCTTTTGTGCTCCATAGTAGGATTTGGGCCATGTGGCTTTCATGGTCCCTTCTGGTCGTACCATTCTGTAATTCTATCCATTGGGTTGGAGTGGGAGAACAGGGTAGATCAGAGGGAGCACAGAGTAGGGAGGATGGAGAGGAGCATCCACTGCACGAATTAGTTTTTCCTCTGAGGTCACCAGGCCTGGGTCATGAGAGGTCAGAGTTTGGGTGGGATGGGCAGTGAGCTTTCTTTTACGCTGTGTGTGTACAAGAGCCCAGGGTAGATTGAACACCTGGCAGGTGGGGGCCAGTAGCTCCTCCTTCCTGACTCCTACTTGGCTTCTCTGAATGGCAGGAGTGAATCTGGGGACATCTCCCATTCCGTGGGTCCAGTGGAGGATCTTTTCTGTGTGGGAGGCACAAGTCTAGACACCGGGGGGGTGGGTGCAGATGGCACATGTTCATGTCCTTAACGGGGACCAAGTGTAAGAGAGATGTATCTCACAGAACGTGGAGTCTCGTCACCTTTTCCAGATTGGAATCCCTGGTCTGCCAGGCCCTCTATCAGCTGTGGGGCTGGGCACCACCAGCTGGGATCTCTCTCCGTGCGGCACTGTCACATTTTCCTGCCGCCATGATGGTTAGCCTCTCAGGCCTGCAATGACTTGCCTGCCACCACGTCTGCAGGGTGGCACCTTCTCTTTCCACTGGTCTTTTCTTGGGCACCTCCCCAGTCCCTTGCCCCTCCCCACCGTGTTGGTCAGGTTCTGACCCCTTCCAGTTTGGCCTCTCCCACCACCACCTGGGACTGCGTGATGATACCGCTCGCGATTCGGTGAGTTCGGGTCTCAGGTTATGTGATATTTTCACTTCACCATTTCCTGTAGTAGTTTTTGCACACAGTGGGCTGTATCTATCTATCCTGCCCAACTGGATGTGTCCATCTGTTGGTGGATGAACTTGGGCTCCCGTCTGTGTGATTGCTTTTGGCAGATGTGGGATGGGCCACGGTTGGGCCAGGGAGGCCAGAGAAGGCTTTCAGAGCTGCTAATTGTCTCTGCCTGGCTTTCCTCAGGGAGCGTGCGAAGCTTGCGGGCAGAATTCTGGTGTGTGTGGGGGGCTGCTGGGGGGTGCCTCTGCTCTTCTGGACCAACAAAAGCTCTGGACACTCGGACCTTTATTTTTTTTTTGTATTTTATGTATTTATCTTTATAAAAGGAGTATAACTGCATCATAGAAAATCTAGAAATTACTGGGGGCACCTGGGTGGCTCAGTTGGTTGAACGTCCAACTTTGGCTCAGGTCATGACCTCATGGTTCGTGAGTTCGAGTCCCATGTCGGGCTCTGTGCTGACAGCTCGGAGCCTGGAGCCTGCTTCGGATTCTGTGTCTCCCTCTATCTCTGCCCCTCCCCCACTTGCGCTTTCTCTCTCTCTCTCTCAAAAATGAATAAACATTACAATTAAAAAAAAAAAAGAAAATCTAGAAATTACTGATGAAAAGTCAGCGGTAATCCCATTATTCAGTTACCAGTGTGAGCATAATGCCTGTGAATGCGTGTATGTGAACAGACACAAGGGCACACACAGACTCAGATCTGTGTACCATCAATCTATACCTGAGTGTATCCACATATATATTTTACACATATATTTAAATAAAGATGGCCTAGAATGGTCCATGCTGTTTTTGGTTTTTGACCTTTTTTTTCCCCACTCAACAGTATTTCCTAAACCTCTCTCCATGCTATTTACTAGGCCCAGCTCTTTGGCTTTTCCAGGACTCTGCAAAGCTTTTTTCTCTTTCTTCCTTTCCTCTTTTCACGTTGCTTGTGTATTACACCATTTCATTTGGTTAATGTGGAATTTTGCCCATTTGCCCTGAGGCTACAATGCAACGGGGCAGAGAGTGTATTTATAAAATGTGAATGAGTGTAAGAAAGACCCGGGCCCTGCCTCCTCAGCTTCTCAGCTCCTCTCGGCTCCCTCTGTGCCTGTTTTCAGCCTGGCTTTGTTCAGGAAGCATCAGGTATGAGAGGCTTGGCAGAAGCCGACTTAACCTTCTTCTGTCTGCAGTGCTCGCGGCCTCAGCATCAATCTGCAATTATGGATCACCCACTGCGGGGCATTTCAAAGGCCTTGACGGTACAGCTCCTCCATGAGCAGAAACCAGTGTGGGAACTAGGATGGGCTCGCATGAAATATGTAATCCTAACAGAATCCTTAATCATACGCACATACAGTTCACCCTTGAACTTCGTGGGTTTGCACTGCACGAATCTCCTTAGGCACGTGTGTTTTTTGGTGCTGTTAACGTATTTTCTTTTCCTTATCGTTGCCTCTTTTTTTCATTTTTTTTTAACATTTATTTATTTTAGAGAGCGAGAGTGTGAGGATGGGAGGGGCAGAGAGAGGGAGACACAGAATCTGAAGCAGGCTCCAGGCTCTGAGCTGTCAGCACAGAGCCTGACGTGGGGCTCGACCTCAGGAACCGCGACATCATGACCTGAGCTGAAGTTGGACACTTAACCAACTGAGCCACTCAGGTGTCCCATCCTTATTATTTGCTGAATAATCATTTCTTTTCTCTAGTTTCCTTTATTGTGAGAATACAGTATAGAATACACACATACAATAGTATTCGTTGACTGTTTACAGAATCGGTAAGGCTTCTAGTCAACATTTGCTAATTAGCAGTTACGTTTTGGAGGAGTTGAAAGTTATGCATGGATTTTCATCTGCATGGGGATTGGCGCCCCAGCCCCGGAGTTATTCAAGGGGCAGCTGTACACACACCAGCAAGTGCAGGTAGGGGGGGCGGGGTGGGGCAGTGAGCGGCAGTGGCTGTGGACACAAGCTCTGGCCTTAGATGGGAACCAAAGTCATAGACTTGGTGCTTTGTGTCTTGGGTGAGTCACTTAGGCTCTCTGCATCTCACGTGTCCTTGTGTGTGGATCTGAATGGATCGTGCCTACTTGGAAGAATTTTGGGAGCAGGAGTTGGGATTACATATGGGAAACAGGGCAGTGACTCACACACGGTCAGGGCTCACAAAGTGGCCACTGGCATATTTTTAGGGATCTCATGGGTAGGAGAAGGGTAGTGCTTCCCTGTGTGTGTGCGTGTGTGTGCGTGCACATGTTTGTGCTTCCACTCATGAGGTCCCTTTCTTTTGATGAACTTAGACTATTTTACAGAGTTATTTTTATTCCACCTCTGTAGGAAGCATAGGGAAAAGACATAGCCCTACTCTCATTTTATTGGAAGATAAATTCAGACCCAGAGAAGCAGCAGCTTGGCAGGGCTGCTGGAAGGAGCGTCAGGCCAGGGGTAAGGAGGTGTGGGATGGCTGTGTGGCTTGGGCAGTCCCTGCTCTCTCTGACTCTCCATTTCCATGACTTAGAATGAGCCAACTGGTTGGGCTACCTCATTGCTAAGGCCTCTCCCAAGCCCAGCCTTCTGTGGCTCTAAGGTGATGGTCAGCGGCCCCTCCTCATTGTGTGTGGATGCTTCTGAGGCATTAGGCATGTCCAGCCAGGCCAGTGCCCGCCAGTACCCAGGAGAGCCATGGCAGTTGCCTGGACTTGGCAGTGTTGAGAGAACACTGGGGGAGCCGTGATAATCATCATGTCCATGGCCTCACCAGAATGCGCTTTATCTCTCTCTGTGTAGTTCAGTTTGAATTATTTATGATGATCCTTCCTAGTCATTTGGGAGGATGAATGAAGTCTTAGTAATTGGAGCCCTTGCACAGCCTTCTCTTGGCTAACGTCTATTGAGATGTCAGCCCACGGAGAGCGCCAGGACTTGAGACTCTCAGGCTCACCACCAAGTCAGGTGGGAACCAGCAGAGTTTCCAGCAGGCTTATGTGGTCGCCCAGCCTGCAGAAGCAGAGCACAGCTAAGCTCGCGTCCTGAACATAAAAGGCCAGGTGAGCAGAGAACTGACACCTTGGCCCTGGCCTTGAGCCCCTCAGGGTGGATAACTTATCCCCTGTGTTCTCCTTCCCCCTCCCTGCCGAGGCCAGCGGGCTATTGAGGAATGCTTGTATTCTCACAACTCAGCCGGTCAGTTTTCTTGAGCTCGCTGCACAGAGCTGGCCTCAGGAATGATGAGACGACCCGGGGAAGCAGGAGCACAGGCTGCGGAGAGTGCAGTCAGCCAGGTACTGAGCTGACAGGCGCGCGCGCGTGCGCACACACACACACGCACTCAGAGTTGAAGCAGCTGAATTTCAGTGTTGATAGCTGGGTAGTAGCACCAGCATGAGACTGTCAAGGGCAGCTCACCAAAAAAGTCAAAACATTGGATCAATGACAAAGTAAGAAACCAGCAGCTGGAATCCTGATGCTCACAAAAGATTGTGAAGGAAGGAACAAGCGACCAAACATTATGAAGATGTGATCTCTGGTTGCAGCAGGGAAGACAAAGATTGTCCTAAGGAAATGCACATCTTCATTAGAAACAGTAGACTGGATTTCAGAAGGAGGCTGAGGAGCACCTTTTATGTGTAAACTATAACTTACCCATTTATGAGCTGGAAGGAATCTCATGCACAGCTCTCTGGGACGTACCTGCACGTAGCAAAACGTCGCTGTCTTTCAGTGTTCAAGACGGATGTGTGCCTTAACGCCTCACACCAAACCTTGTCATGTTGAAGCCAGCAATTTTAAGTTAGTGTTATTTGTAGCTAAGACACTCTGTAAAGCGGTATTCTCTGCCCCAGGATTAGCCCGGCCGTTGGAGGCAGAGAAGGTGTGGCTAGTTGGGTGAGGAGAGGGTCCATTCGTTGTACTAGATGCTAGACTGGAGGGGGGGGATCGAGAGGCATGGCAAGCCAGAGTGAGCAGCCAAGTATGCAGGAGTATGTCCGTCATCTGGACTTGTCCAGTGGTGTCCCATGGAATGGAATCCAGGCTCTGCCACTCCAACCAGGACCTCTGGGATGCATCTAGTCTCTCAAAGGGGACAGAGCCCATGGTCTCTGGTTAGGGGAGGATCTGTGTGGGGGAAGGGAGGCTGTGGCTGGATTTCCATATGCCTGTATCCCTCCCCTTCTTGTGGGGAACACTTATGGCCACTGAAGACTTGTGCCTTTTAAAAGTCCTTATTCCCAGGGTTCCTGAGCAGCTCAGGCGGTTGAGTGTCCGACTTCGGCTCAGGTCATGATCTCATCGTTCATGAGTTTGAGCCCTGTGTCAGGCTCTGTGTAGACAGCCTCGAGCCTGCTTCAGATTCGGTGTCTCCCTCTCTGTCCCTCCCCTTGTCGCTCTCTCTCTCTCTCTCAAAAATAAATAACTGTTAAAAAAATTTAAAAGTCAGTATCCCTTATGGTATCCCTCGCAGTGGTTTTATCAAGAGTGAAAGACTGGCATGAGTAGACACGACTTTGATGCAAAGAAGGAAAGTGGTTTCTATCTTTGTACAGTCTAAGGTCTGTCTGCCTCTTCAATCCATGGGCAGTGTGGAAGCTGTCCTGTCTTCTCACCACTGTGTCGAATCAGAAAAATCGCACTCTATCTGCCTCCCCACGCCAATAGGATATATATGTGTGTGTGTGTGTGTGTGTGTGTGTGTGTACAAAGAAATTTATTTCAAGGAATTGGCTCATGAAGTAGTGGGGGCTGGCAAGTCTGAAGTCTGTGGAGCAGGCTGGTAGGCTGGAAACTCAGGCGGGAGTGAGTTAATGCTGAAATCTTGAAACACAGTTCCACCTTTGAGAACCCTTGGATTTGTTTTCTCTTGGAGCCTTTCAACTGATTGGATGAGGCCCACCCACATTAGCAGAGAGCCTCCTTTCCTTAAAGTCAACAGATTGTAGATGTGAACAACATCTATGAAATACCTTCACGTCAACACCTGGATTAAGGTTTGGTTAAAGAAGTAGGCACCATAGCCTCGCCAAGTTGACACGTGAAACCACCCGTCACGTTGCTTAAGCTCGTTGAGCCTCAGCGTTCCCCATCTATGAAATGGACTTATAATTAGATCTGTGACAGAGGGTTGTTGTTGTGATGAAACGTACTGATATCCGTAATGTCCTTAGTCTGTCCCCAGTCCGGTACTAGTAGGTGGCTGGTGGTGTTAGTGTGGTCGGCAGAGACCGTGGGAAACATGCCCAGGGGCATCAGAATGCCCTCCGTCAGCAATGCCTGGAAGGTGGCTATACCTTTGTGTAGCAGGCCTTTGAGCTAGTAGTGTAGACAGTCCTCGAAGGGCTGTGGGATTATGGAAGGTGATCCTCAGCCTGGGGTGGGGATATTCCTCAGCTCTTTGGAGGATTGCTGATTGAAATGCAGCTGTTGGGAGGAGGCTTCTTGAAGGGGTGTTGAGGGCAGCAGATTCTTCTGAGAGCCTTTAAGATAACTCTTTATAGCCCCCCCCCCACTTTTTTTTCTTTATACTTTCCAGGTACGTGGGTTTTTTGTTTTGTTTTTGTATAACTGAATAGAGATACTTAATTCAGGTCTAGCGGCTCATGAGAGTAGACACATCTTCCCAAATGACTCTTACTCCGGAGGCATCACCAAGAGCCACTCATTGCTTCTTCTGTCAGCATCCTGTCCCTGTCCCATCAAGAATTCTGTTGCACTGACTAGGGGAGACGGGTTCCTGAAGCTGGCACAGTGGCCCCAGGCAGGTCCTTGTGCTGGTGGGTGGGGATTCCTCATCTCCTCTCCCCCTCTCCAGTCTATCCTTCTCCAGCAGGCGGAGTTTTTAATCTGATTGGAGAGAGTCCTGGACGTTCATTATAGGACTATGTTTCACTAGTGGTCAGGGTTCCTATACCTAACAGGTCAGCCGTATAGGGTCCTCTTTCTCATGAAATCCTCTGATACATCCTTCTGTTCCGCCTCCTTCTGACTGCTGTCAAGTAGGCAGGGTAGGCAAGGCCTGCTTCAGTTCACAAAAGGCAGGGTAGGCAGGTCTGTTGGGCATGTAAGGTTTACCAGAACTCTCCACTGGGGTAGTCGGCTGCTGGCTCAGGGATTAACCCCGTGACGCTTCGTTCCCATCCACCACTGTTTCTTGCATGAAGTTCTCTAGATGGAAACCCCTTGAGGATCGGGGGTAAATGGTAGGATGAGTCCCTCTTGGCTCCTGTAATACACTTACAACAGTACCAAAACTCCGTAAATTGTTCTTTGGACAGAGCTTGATTCCTCTTTCACCCCTTTCCCATGTGTCTCTTCTTTTCCCAGTAGATTCTGGAGAGGCTTACTGACTGCAAGGTGGCCAGCACTGGGGCTGGGAATGGGGGTGGCGGGGCATGGAGGGGTGAGGAGTGAGCCTCAGGTAACTGAATGTTGAGACCTCACTGTCCTCTCCGGAAGAATAAGAACACACAATCTGCAGTTGTTAAGCTTTGTCCGCCATTGCTGCCTTGGACGGGAGCTCCCAACTCTGGAGTTCTCAAAAGGCCAGAGAAGCTCCAAAGCATCCTGGCCAGCTGTGTATTCCCCTCTCCAAACCCTGAAGCCTTTAAGTATGTGCCTATGGGACTAGATCCTTGCTTTGATTTGATCACCTCACTGCAACATCCGATTTCTGGTTTCAGTGTTTGTGTCTTGTTTGTATGAACACTCAGAAACTATTAGATCGATGTGGGGATAGACTAAGAGACAAATGGTTATTTTTAAAATGATTATTTATTTATTTTGAGAGGAAGGAGGGAGGAAGAGAGGGAGAGAGAGAGTGAATATCTCAAGCAGTCATCTGTGCTGTCAGTGCAGAGCCCAATGCATAGTTCGAACCTACAAACCTGAGATCATGACCTGAGCTGAAATCAAGAGTTGGACACTTAACTGACTGAGCCACCCAGGTGCCCCAAGAAGCAAGTAGTCCTTAAGTCCTGAAGTCCTTAAGTCCTTCCCCTACTCCCTGGTTTTGATACAGAGCTGGAGACTGGAGGGAGACCAGGTGACTTTTTAGAGAACAGTGTTGATTGGGGCAGAGCCAGGCTGCACCCCAGTCTCCTGACTCTTGATGCTGTGTTCTTCCGCCATAACGTTTTGCATCTCTGTGAGCTTAGATTCTGGCCTCCTCGTCTCATGAACCCTTAAGAATTTTAGCAAATACTTGGGTAATGAAGGGATGGGGTAAATCGGAAAACCGAAGGACCCAGCCTTGGAATTTCCATTCTTCTTCAGAACATACACCATCACAGTCTTTTACGTCATCCAGCGTGTTGTGGTTACAGCCTGTGTCGGCTTTGAGTGGGTACCGCAAGGCGAGGCACCATCTCTCTCCCCGGCTGCCCTCCTGATCATCTTGTTTGCTTTTCCTCAGCTGGGTCGTGTTTTCCCGTCCACTTCCAAATCCAGTCATGCTTCACATTTTGACTGCTCTCCCTGGTTCTGTGAAGTCCCTAGGCCTCAAGTTGCTGCCGCCTGTTGGCTAACAAGCTGCCCGATGTGCTTCCTCTGGGCACCTCCCCGGAACCTCTCACGGCCTCCTGGCTGGCCTTCAGCCCCTATTCCACGGTGTCCGGGCCTTACGCCGCCCAGCACGTGCTCTGCTCCTTCAACCCCGTGCTCTCCATCTGGCCTTTGGGGTCACACCTTGCCATTCACACAACCCTCTCTCCTTTTCTGAGTGTCTTTCAAGGCTTAAAGTGAAGTGAGCGAGGCCTTGGGCACAGAATGTAAGAAGGTACCAGAAACCCCCAGCAATCAAGGTTAAAAAAAATCAATAGGTTTTTGCATTAAGTTTGAATTTCTTTACAGCATTACTTGGCAGGATGATTTCTCTTGATGGCTGAGTTTGGGGCACCTCTTCTGTGTTGTGCCCAAGACGGCGGTCTCATTTGCCGCGCCCTGACCCAACCCTGTCATCCACACTCCACCTGTCCGTGCCCCCTCTCTCCCGGCCTCGCCCTCACCCCCCTTCGCTGTTACTCCTCGAGTCTTCTGGCCCTTGGAGACCCATTCCTTGAGAATTCATGTTCTGTTTACATCTTTTTCCAGGTTGTTAATAAAGATGTTAACACGTTCCGTAGGTCTCACCCCATCCTCTCCGTAGCCTGCGCGCTAACTGGAGCCCTTCCCCCGAGAAAAGAGCCTGCATTTTATCCTGAGTTCTGTTGTTTACCGTCTCCCCGTGTTTCCGTCCCGCCCGGCTCTGTGTTATCCTCCTCCAAACGCCTCAACAGCTCATGTGCCACATTTGCTTAAACTCCAGGAATGGCATGAAAGATAAGCCCCTGTAAATAAAGCTTAGGATCCTGTGAATGTTCGGGGCTGACCTACATGCACAGTCTGCCAATCTGGATTAATTTTTCAGGGAAGATTTTGTAGGGGCCACGGCACTAGCTTCTCTGAAGTCCACTCCTCTCCTCTCGCCTCCAGCCTCCTTGGCCACCCGCTTGTTTTTGTCAATCAGGAAAAGACCTCCCTGCCGTGGGCAGGCGTGACTTACTCCTCTGTGCTTAGAATACACCAGCCACGCAGAAGATGTGTTTCCCACGGTGGTCTTCCTGTTTCTGACGCAGCTGGAACTAGATTTACCTTTGTTCCTCCTTGTCAGAGGAAAAGATAGATTTTGTAACATCAATTTGACAGAATGGAAGGATACTGCAGGGTGATACATCCTTTGCAAACAAGCACGAGCTCACAGGTGAAAGAAGGGGGGTGTTGTAGTCTTTGTTCTTTGTTATCAAAGTAGCAAATGCCCATAAAAGTAATTCGGGGAAATAGAGGCCAACATTAAGTTGCCCTCACACCCCAAATAATCACTCTTTATGTAACCTTGGCACCTTGCCTTTTGGGGTTTTTACATATTTACCGTGCCATGGATGCAATTTTATGTCTTTGCTTTCACATAGCATGGTATCGTAAATAGTCTGGATAGCGTGACGTAATCATTATTACTGTCATTTTTAAGGATTGCAGGCCCTTCAGTCGGAGTCAGCCGTATCTTTTTACGTATCACCATTCCCCTTTTCTATTGGTCACTCAGGTTATAAATACAGCTCTAAATACCAATGAGGTGAGCATCTTTTGTGCATAACATTTTCCTTAGTTAGGATCCGTCCCATCGCTTAGATTCCCGATGATGGAATTAATCCCCTGTATCAACGGGAATGATGAACATGTTGCCAGAATGTTTTAGAGAAGAATGTGACTGATTGACAAAGCCATGGTCCTCATGTAAAAGTCAGCATTTCTATTCCTCTGCTTGTACTGGGTAAAAGCATTTTAAAAAAAGTTTATTTATTTACAGAGGGAGAGCAGGTGAGCACGTGTGTGAGCAGGTGAGGGGCACGGGGAGAGAGAGAATCCCAAGCGGACTCCTCACTGTCCGCGCAGAGCCGGACATGGGCCTTGAACCCACGAACCGTGAGATCATGACCTGGGCTGAAACCGAGAGTCAGATGCTCAACTGGCTGAGCCACCCAGGTGCCCCTGGGTAAAAGCATTTTTATCCATGAGTTACTGTTACCCTAAGAGTTCCTCAGATAGACCTATAAATAATTGTGGCACTCTTCATAGTACTCTGGTCCATCCATTTTCTCATGCTAACAGCATCAATGATAGTAGCAATAACATCCCTACTGCTACCTGACATATTCCTTCGACTGGCATCATTTGATAGAAATCTATTTGAGTCACGTATGTAATGTTAAATTTTCTAGTAGACCTATTAATCAAAGTAAAACAGGTGAAAGTAATATGAATACTTTATTTTACTCAACCCAGTACGTGTGAAATATTACCATTTCCGCCTGTAGCACCACTAGCCACAGGTGCTTAATAGCCACGCCGCCTTCCGCCAGATAAGCCAAAAAGCTCTAGCAAGCTCTCTCTTCTTTCTTTTAGGTCGGCTGTTGAAGGCTTTTCTGTTTTTCATTCTCAAGTTCAGGTTGACCCAAAGCTGACTCTGAGGCAAGGACTGGATGGGCAGGTAGTTTATCCGGGAGGCGATTCCAGGAAGCATATGGGAGCAGGTGGGAAAACGCGAAGGGAAGGGGAGTTTCCAAGGACAGGTGTGACATTTGAGCAATTACTGCCTGACTCCTGGAGCTCCACCCTGCTGGGGAGGGGTGAGACGTGCCCCCCATGGAGATCCAGGGATGAGGACATCTACTCACTGACCCCTGCTGTCCATTCATTGGTAGTGCTTGTTTCCAGGGTGTTAACACCCCCCACCCCAGGCTTCAGGTCTGCCTGCGCAGGGCCAAGCTCACTTCTGTGCTTCTAGAGGAAGTCCTCAGACAAAGCGGTAAAACGCAGGCTCTTAAGGGGGATTGTAGTCAGGGTGCTGAGACTGTCTGCCATGGTTGTTAGTAAACTCAGGTGGACCAGGGATGTCAGGTGGGGCCGCCACAGCAGCCATCTGATCTGCCTCCGGGTCTACGTCAAGGTGTGGTGGGATCTTCTTGGATGGGTGTGATCCCAGCCCAGGGCATTCTCAGTTGATAGGAATCACGGGTGATTCGATTCGGTCTGTATTCGTGTATACAAGCAACAGAAACTGATTCTCGCCCACCAGGCAAAAGCTAGTCGACAGAAGGATGTTGAGGACTCTTGGAATGTGAGGACCCGGGAGGAGCGCGCTGGCTTGGGAAGGGGAGGGAGTATGATTTTGTGTTCCAGGACGTGGCAAGCCAGCAGCATAGTTAATATCTTCTAGTGGAACAGAAGATACTGTTTCTGAGTGTGGAATGGGAGAGAGGTCACTCTGGCTTCCTTTCGGAAAGTCACCACCTAAAATTATCCTTCCAATTATACTACATACGATAAAAGAAAGATGATTCCCCTATAGGAAATCAAGTTGCTATTAGGGAATGGATGCTGGGCAGCTAAAAATGGACAAATGGCCACTTGCAGAAGGGCACTGGGCTTCCTGGTGAAATCTGAATAAGATTGTGCCAATCAGTTTTCTGCTTTTGGTAACGCACTATGCTTGTGTGAGAGGTCACCGCTGGGGGATGCTAGGTGATGGGTATGTGGGACCTTTTTGTACTATTTTTGCAACTTCTTGTGGGCCTATAACCATTTCTTAATAAAAAGTAATAAAAAAAAGGGCAGGGGAATTGGTACTTGGGGTATGTAGATACTTTGGGAGTAAAATTTGGAGAAATTAGAGTATCCAAACCTCATGTTTTCTCTTGCTTCATCCTCAAAGGCACCAAAATACTAGAGCTAAATCTTTAGACCTCAACTTTACTCCTCCTCAAGCCTTCCAACCCTGAGGAGGGTTAGGTACCCATTTACTTGAACTCTCATGGATTTCGTGCTGTAGCCAATTTATTGTATTTTTTGAAGTTTATATTTGGAGATTTGATGTTGATCTGCAATTAATTGGACAAAATAGCAAGCAGGTCTGGAAAGGGACTGGGTTAATACAGCTTCTCAGTCCTATTTTGGTAAGAAGGAGGCGGGGGGATATGATCACGTTTATTGAAACATTCCCTCCAAATAGCATAGCAGCTATTTCTTTATATGGGTTGCCAGCCAGAGTGTATTCTGAGGGGATGATTAGGTTCTAGAATGTAACCATTGGTGTAAAGACAGTCAACTCCCTAGAGGATGTGAATGCTTCCATTCTTTGTTCTTGCGATGCTGTAATGTCAGTGGAACCAAAAGAGAGTCTGGGGCCGTGGTAGCAGGTACCTTTAGTGCCAGCGCTGCGTGCCGTCAACATGGATTTGTCCACAAACCCCAGTTAGTGGGTGTTGGGAAACCATTGCTTGTCTAAACAAGATCTGTGAGACTCCCACCCTCATTTAGCCGTCAGATTTCTAATAATTCTGTAATAAGCCTTTGGCCAATCAGATGCATTCTTTTATGATGGGTTTGCACAGATTTAATCTAAGCAATAGTAATAATTCACAACGATAGAAAACACTGAGCCGTATTCTTCCCATAAATTATTCCCTGGGAGTAAATCAGCTATTTAGGGAGGGAGATGCATTCACGTTTGCAGGCCGCTGGAGGCTTGCTCAGTCCATTAGGGTTGTGGGGTGCTAGATAGTCCCACAGGCCCTGGTTTCTGAATCTGTGCACAGCCCAGCCCTCGGGGCTGGGGCGGGGGTACTCACAGTCTACACGTAATCCTTCTTCCCGGAAGGCAGAGTATTTTCTGGGTGTGATCTCATTCTTCCTCTCAGCCTTCTCTGGAGGCTGGGAGGGATCTGCTTTGGGAAGCTCCTGGAAGATTCCTTTTCTTCCAAGACCTCTCCACAACTCACTTTCCTCCAAAGGCTGCAGCAAGAGGAGCCCACTCCACTGGCTTTTTCTAGAGTTTCCGAGGAGCCACACTGTCCTGGGAGGGGATTGGGAATGCGTTCTTTCCTTGTGTCACGGGATCGGGAGTCAGGGCTTCTCAAAATCCTGGCTCCACCGCGTACATGACCTGGCTCAGGCTGTGTGCCCTCTGCAGCCCTCAGTTTCCTGTAGGAATCAGGGAGGCTACCGCTTGTAATGTTGAGACTTTCAGGAAACGAGAGGTATTTACACAAGGTAAGTAGAAGACCCACGTTATTATTAAGTTTATAACAAAAATTACTGGGGCGCCTGGGTGGCTCAGTCGGATGTGTCCCACTCTTGATTTCGCATCAGGTCATGATCTCATGGTTTGTCGGAATCCGTGCTGACAGTGCAGAGCCTGCTTGGGATTCTCTCCCTCCCTCTTTCCTTCTCTCTCTCTCTCTCTCTCTCTTTCCGTCCATCCCCCCCAAAAATAAATAAACTTTAAAAAAGTACTGAATCCCCGAGAGAGGGTTAGAGGGATCCTCCCTGAGTCATTAGCCAGAGTGCTGCCTTCTGGTCCAGAGTGCCCATGGCGGGGGTGAGGCCCGCGCTGCCTTCTGGTCCAGAGTGCCCATGGAGGAGGTGAGGCCCGTGCCATTCTGTTATGGCACTGGCTCTCGGATCAGACTGCATGATCACCATCATGATGACCTCTTGTACCACCTGGGATGTGAGACAAACACGCTGTAGTGGAAGTAACACAACTTTTCGATGCAGACAGAGCCTGTTGAAATCCTAACTCTAGGGTCTTTGGTCCCTTCCAGGCCCTTCCCTTCCCCGTGCCCCAGTCATGCCACCCATTTGGTGATGATACGTGGGTATCCTCCTTTGTTTCCAGTTCTCTCCGGAACTGGCTTTTTAAAGGAGAAGAATGGATGCCTGAGTTTGTGGACCAAAGTGAGGTTCCTCCTTGCCAGGAAAGGCTTCCCCATCTGTCTGAGGTTTCTTATCAAGGGAAAATAATTTTCTGTTTACACTGAAGCAAAGCGGCACTTGGTTTTGCCTTCTGTGGTGGGCAGAAAGATGCCGCCTTCACCCCTTTCTTCCCTAAAAGATATCAGGCCCCCGTCCTTGGAACCTGTAAATAGTGCCTTATAAGAAAAAAGGGTCTTTGCAGGTGTGATTAAATGAGGGAGTTTGAGATGGGGAGGTTATCCTGGATTACCGGGGTAGGGCCTAAATGCGGTCGTATGTCTCGTGTGTGTGTGTGTGTGTGTGTGTGTGTGTGTGTGTCTGTCAGTCTGTCTGCAGAGAGCTTTATTGTTGCCACGGACCACATGTCCTCTCCCAAGCTCCAGGGGCATTAAAAAGCATGCCTAGTGGCATGAGCCTGGGCCCCAGGGAGATGCCAGAGGGGCCCCTCAAAGGCTGCTGGGCTCCAGAGGCTCCTAGTCATGCTTGAGTGCAATCCTTTGGAAGAGCTACTGCTCAGCCAAGCCTGGGGGCTGGCCAGCCTGCGGACATGAGTCGGGGGGGTCTGGTCTCCCATCTCCTTGGTGAACGTCCCCTCCTCATCCCGGAAGTGGTTCTCCACGCAGTCTCGGACATCTACGCGGGCAGGACCCAGGGCATGCGGACCCAGAAGGGCCCGGTTCAGGTTCTCCAGGACCATGGCAGCTTCCATGGAGTCCAGGGTTTTACCCCACTCATCTTGGGATGGCTTTTGCATGCCTTGGAAGAGGGGGTGACCACTGTGCTGGTTTTGCGTCTTCAAGAGACGCTCAGCATCCTTGTACTTTGTAGCTGACACCCAGAAGAGGTGGCCCACCCCCTCCAGAGGCACATCGTAGTGGTGGAAATGGAAGCCCAGAGAGGGGTAGGTGTAGGAGAGACCTGAAGATGCATGTGGACCAGGTGGTTGATAGAGGCCTTCATCATGCTGGAATAATTCTGACAAATCTGGGAGCTCACGGTTGATGGGTAATAAGGAGCCAAGCTTGAAATACGGTGTTGGCTGGTCCCAGATGCAGAGGGTGGGCAAGAAGATGATTCTGAAAGTTGTGCCTGGAAAAAAAGTTTGGAGGGTGGTTGGAGGCTGGAAGAAAGGGCATCCCTGGGTCCGCTCCATCCGAACACTGTTGAAGGAAGAGACTCGGGGGACCCGCAGGTGCACTGTCCATATGTACAGTTTCCAGAGAGAGGCTGAGAGCAGTTTGACTCGTCATAATGGGGGATGGGCAGAGAAGTTTGAAGGTGCTAGAAGATTGGAGTGATGTAGTCACAAGCCAAGGAATATGCTGATACCCTCCCAAAAGCTGGGACAGGCTAAGACCAGATTCTCCCCGAGAGCCTCCGGAGTGAGCACAGCCTTGCTGACACCTTGGTTTTGGCCTAGTGATACTTGATTTCTGACTTCTGGCCTCTAGAACTGTGAGAGAGTAAATGTCCCTTGTTGTAAGCCGCTGGGTTTGTGATAGTTTGTTAAGGCATGAAACCAGCATGCCTTCATCCTGTCGGGGCTGACCAGGGGGTCAGCCTCGCCTGGGGGCTTGATTTCCGCAACGTGAAGAGCCCAGGTATGGGAAGGCAAACCTCTGCCTGCTGGAGATTGACCCAGGCTCTGGTCCTGCTTATGGCTCGGACCTGCCAGAGGCGTGGCCGTTGCTCTAAGTGATCCAGGGTTGATGGTCAAATGGATACAGGACCTTCAGGCCCTGGCCTTGGAGGCCATGCAGTGGGAGCCTCCCTGGTGATACTAGCTGAGGGGCCTCAGCCACCAGAGCTGCGACTCTGCCCTTGAAGGTTGACCCTGCCAGGCAGCGTCGGCCGTCGCGTTTCCGTGATCTGCCAGCCCCGTGTGCCCGTGGGAGGTCGTCTTTGTGCTGAGGAGCTGCGTCTGGGCTGCAGGCAGAGCAGACGCGAGCTGCTCGCGAGGCTGTGCCAGGCAGGAGGGCGTCTTGGAGTCGTGGTTTCCGTTTGCCATGTTGTGATGGAGGCTCCATTGTTGGATGGGGTGCGTGTGATTTGTGAGCCATGGGAGAAGGCCGGCTTCTGCGGGAGGTTTAGTTTTTTCAGGAAATTAGGGCAGATTCATGGTTCCTTCACTAACATGCCTTCTGATACGTTCTCTGGAGTAGGATGGGGCAGGGAGCTTTAGTTAGCTCACTGGGAATCACTTGTGATTTGGGGGACACTTATCTGGTAGGTGAGCCATGGAGATAAAAAGAGTCCAAGAGCCACCATCACGGAACAGTCTCCCCTCCCTCTAAGCACACAGATGTGGGATCTTCCCTCCGTTGTGCTCATGGCAGATATCACTCCTTGATCACGGCCCTGTTAGGCTTGGACCCGGGCACAGAATCCTTCTCAACACGATGCTTTCGTTTTCCATTACCACTTGAATCAGGGTTGACACTTGAGGTGACACACATTTGCCATTCCTGCTAATTCCTTCCCCAGTTTGGAGATGCCATGAATCTTCCCTAATTCCCAGTAGTACGTTGGTCTTTCCAAAGTCCCTTTATAGGCCTCTGTTTAATGAGAGGTCTAGCCACCCCTCCCCCCCACTTCTTTGATTGGGATAAGTTGCAGGTAATAAAACCAGTTCCCAGTTTACCATGGTTCCCCATTTAGAGCCTTCGTGGGTCACAGATCACAGAGGAGGCCTGGGGACTAAATTTGGAAATCAGCAGCTGTCCTGTGATGGGTGTTGGCTGGTATTTTTTAAGGTGAGAGTTTTGGTCAGATGCCTTGAGCACCACCAGCAGGCACCAGGCTCCCAGAGTGCTGGGCGAGAGCAGGAATGTGTCTGAGTTGCCTGATGAGCTGTGCTTTCCTACACCGTTTGGGGCTAGAGGCCGTGGCCTTGCCAGCGAGAGGAGGAGATCAAGCCAGCTGCCAGCTAGTGTTTGCCTCCTGGCTTTGCCAGTGTCTGGTATCTGGGCAGAGGATGTGCTGGGACTGTGCGGCTGGGGGGTGTCAGTAGCCGAGGAAGTTCTGAGGGGGCTGGAGGGAAGAGGAGACGGTGGAGGAGAACAGTGTAAATCTAGATCCTGAAAGTTACCAGCCGGTTGTTATTATGAACATTTTTTTTTTCCTGGTGTTAACTTCCTAGAAACGACTGGAGAGAAATCTGCCGTCATTTCATTTCTAGAGGAGAAATGACCGTGGCTAGATGTGCAATAAGGATTTCCTGTGTACAAGTGATTTTATGATAGAGATTCTAGGCAGACCTCACTCTTAGCCCTTCTTTATGGCAATATGGATGGAGGAATGGTTGTCTGTGTGGCCTAGGGGGTGCGCTCCTCCCTCCCTCCCTTGCTTGCTTTTCTTCCTCCATCAGTTTTGAGCATCCACCACGCACCAAGTACTGGTTTACACATCCGGGTTCGGCAGTAAATAGAGTCTCTGCTCTCATGAAGCTTATATTCTCGTGGGGACAGATGGACCAGACAGTACACCATCAGATACGTGTGGAGCATGTCAGGTGCTGATACACGCAGGGCGGAGAAGAAAGTTGGGAGGATGCAGCCAGCTGGAGGGGCTGGGGAGCTCTGCCCAATAAAAAAGTGTCTAGCACGTGGACCAGCTGAGCACAGAGGGAACGTACCTCACAGACAGTGCGGGGAGGAGTGTTCCTGGAGAAGGAACCAGAGCAGAGGCCCTGGAGTGGATCCAGCCTCACGGGTGGTGATCTGCAAGGGAAGTCAGGGACAGGGAAGTCTGGTGACGAGACAGGTCTGGGTCCTGGGATGGGTCCTCCTCTGCCTTCCGGGAGGATGGCGGGACAAAGTAGGGTTTCAGTGCCAGAGAAATCGGGGACCAGGCAGGGATTTTGCTGTGGTTTTGGCTGATACATGGACATTGCTTTATTCTCTTTTGTGATCCCCCAAATAGCCCAGACAGCAACTTGGCCTTCTCTAAGGTGCTGTGTCTGAATTGGCAAAAGGGGCCAATGCTCACTAGCCACCACCTGGGAAGGTAGGTTTGTTACAGACAATGAACACTATCGCCCAGCTCTTTTTGTTTCGAAGGCTACGGAAGTACATGGTCACGTCAAAGTTTTGGAAAATACTGAAAAGCACGGAGAGAGAGAGAGAGTAAGAATTACCTGCTTTTTTTACTATCTTGAGATAACTGTTGTCAGCGTATTGCTTTCTATCAAATCAACGTGGGATCCTACTGTGCCTACTTCATTCATATAACAGAAATCTAGGAAGTACTATTATATACTAGGAACCGTTTTCAGCACTGGGGGTACGGCAGCACACACAACAGACCAAAAAAACCCTGCCCTTAGGGATTTCACTTTAGAATAGGGAGAGAGGGACAACCCAGGAAGCAAAATACGTGAAACGCCAAATGGTGATAAGCGCTGAAGGAAAGGAGCCGCGAAGACAGAGGGCGTTAAGGGGAGGCTGCAGGTTTTGATGGACAGCTACGGAAAGGAGTCCTAACTGGAGGGGTATCATTTGAGTAAATCTGACAGAGGTGAGGTGGTGAGCCATGTAAATATCTGGGGAAGCGCATCCCCAGAGCGGAGGCCCTGAAGTGGGAGCACGTGTGGCATGTTCAAAGAACAGAGGAGGGTGGTGGCTGGAGAGAGGGGGATTGGAGGGTAGTAGAAGATGAAGTTAGTGAGAGTATGTGGGACTGGGCCACACAGGGCCTTCTAGGCCGTGGTAGAGACTCTGGTGGCCATTCTGAGTGAGCAGGGAGCCTGAAAAGATATAAAGCAGGAGAGGGACGGGAGCTGACTTGTATTTAGAAAGGGGCTCCTTTATGGGACATAACGACAGAGGTCTGGAGTGGGAGGGAGAAGGGCTGCTGAGTCCAGTAGTACGGATTGTGCACTGCTCAAGGGCAGGGTGTGGCAGCTGGAGATAGGGTCCAGAAGCAGCGTCCATCAGAGCATTTCCTCAAATTCAACCAAGGTGCACTCAGGCCAGTAAAGCTGGGTAGTTTCACTTTTTTTTTCTCCTTAGTAAGATGTCGCTAACATTTCACCCATGTGTTTAAATAGTCTTTGACAACATGTTTTTTAGTGGATGAACAGTATTACCTCATTTGGATGTACCATAATATAATTAATCTCCTATATTAGACATTTTGGTTGTTCCCAGTTATTCACTATTTTTAAAAATATGCTGATGGACGTCAGTGTACATAAATCTCCATGTACATCTCTGATTATTTCCCTGGGCTAAATTTCTAGAAAATGAGTGATCTGGTTAAATAATATGCATTTTTAGGCTCTTGGTTATTAAATTATTTTTTAGATAACAGAGCTGAGCTCAGAAAGGTTGAGGCCTCCAGGCATGTAGCTAGGAGGTAATGGAGTGGGATGTGAATTCAAACATGTTGTTTTCTAGACCCATCTTCCCTCTGTCTCACCACACTTAGGGACAGCTCAGTTGTCATGCAGCCCACAGGCAGGGGCCAAGTGGCCTCATTTTGGTGGCTTTGATGATGATGAGGGTCGAGGAGATGAAACCAGCCAGCTTTCTTTAATCACCTCTGTGCCCGGAACTGTGCTCAGCACAGAATGTGAATATTCCCTTTGGACACTCTGAGTGACCCTAAGAGGCAGAAATAGATTTAGCTCCATTTATTATACATGGAGACACTGAAGATCAGAGAAGTTAAGCAGCCTACTTGAGGTCACACAGCTCAAAAGTGGGAAAGCCAGAGTCGAGCTCTGATACCTGCATTCTTTTTTTTTATTTTATTTATTTATTTTTAAAATTCCAGTGTAATTAACATATAATGTTTGTTTCAGGTATACAATAAATATAGTCATTCACCAATTTTGTATAGGACTCAGTGCTCGTCAAGTGTACTCATACTCCCTTTCACCTGTTTCAGCAATCCCGCCACCCACCTCCGGTCTGGTAACCAGTTTGCTCTGTCTGTAATAGAGTTAAGAATCTTCTTTTTTTGTTTGCCTCTGCTTTTTTCTTTGTTCATTTGTTTTGTTTCTTAAATTCCATATGACCACAGTCGTATAGTACTTGTGTTTCTCTGACTGACTTCTTTCACTTAGCATCATACCCTTGTAGCTCCATCCACGTTGTGGTGGATGGCAAGATTTCATTCTCTTTTTATGGCCGAGTAATATTCCGTTACAGATACATATCTCCCATCTTCTTTACGCATTCGTCTGTTGATGGGCACTTGGGCTGCTTCCATAACGTGGCTGTTGTAAATAACGTTGCAGAGAACACAGGGCTGCGTGTATCTTTTCAAATTAGTGTTTTCATTTTCTTCGGGTAAATAACCCAGGAGCTAGCACCTGCATTCTAAGCCAGACTGTGCTCCCGGGCGTTCCAAGACAGGAACCACGCACGCTGGTTTCTTGAGTGATAAATACCGGCTCAGGTTGGCTGGCAGTTAGTTTCACAGCCCACCCTTGGGCTGAGAGCTTCTATGCTGCTCTTGCTCTTATTATTACTGTACTATTGTTATTATATTACTTCTTATTACCGTATCACTTTTATTACTGTGTTTATGCTATTCCAGTAGCATGTTATATGTGCTGGTGTATGTATAATACTGGGAGGTACTACGAGTATGTGTATTATATTGCTATTATCCTGTGCTCTCACCGTTACTACTCTTACTACATTATTACTATTAATCCTGTGCCATTACCGTTACCACGAGCCACGTTTCTCGTGCTGGAACCTGGGTCGAAGAGACGGAGCATACGGTTACTACGGCAGATGGAAGGGGCCCCATAGGATGAACAGAAGCCTGTCATGCCTGTTAAGTTATTGCCTCATATTGTTGTTATTATTGCTGTAATTATTACTCTGATAATACTGATCATTGATATGACTACTAGGTTAAACATAGGCACTGATATTTCCAAGCCAGCCTCTCGGCTAAGTGTTCTGCTGCTGGCTTTCCTCACGGCAACCTCACAACAAAGGCATGTTCTTTCACTGTGCGCCTTTTGCAGTTGGGGAAACTGAGGACTAGGAAGTTTCATGACTTTCCCAAAGTCTCCCAGCTCCACACTGGTCTTCTTCAAACAGATTTATTGAGGTCTGAGTTACACACAACAATCTGGGAATATTTAAAGTATACAGCATGAGGCTTTGACATCTAGCCCTGAAACTGTCACCACAGTCAACATGGGGAGCGTCCGGATGCCCCAGGGCTCCGACGACACTGATGTCAGGGGTCTCATGAAGAGCCCTCAGCTGTCTGCGGACGTCTGCTACTGATCAGGAGGAAAGTCTCAGCCTTTTCCACTGCTTTTCCACGGCCACATGCCGCTGCCACTTTCTTCTGGCCCCCACTTGCCCCAGTGCTTTCCATGGCCAAGGACCAGGATTCTCGAGTGACAGCAGACGCTTCTTTCCAGGGAGGGTGCCTCTCACAGGAGGGATTCTGTGGGGGCAGAATTCAAGGTTCTGGGACCCTCCGCACTCCCCTGGGGCTCCTTGCAGAAAACAGGAGACCTCGCTGGTTGAGTGAGACACAGTGGGGCCCCTCCTCTTCCCACTTTTCAGCTCTTGAACCTTATTTACTCTATAGGACCAACTCTTGCTTCCATATGCAAACCAAAGGCATTTCATGACTTTCTGGGGTGCACACTTTGCCTCCGGGGAACTCTCTGTGTCCTGTTAACTGTTATATTACCTACATCACACTCAGTTAATATTCAGATGAACTGTGTGGGCAAACTGACTTTAAGGGGTGTGTGTGTGTGTGTGTGTGTGTGTGTGTGTGTGTGTGTTCCATTGCTAGAAACTTCTCTGAGACCAAAATGTAACAAACTGGTCCTGCTCAGGTATGAGACAGGAAGCCGTGGCTCTTGCCTAAGGCTTGGTCCCCTGAAAAACCCACTGCCATGGTGGCCGAGGCCAACAGAGAGCAGCTCTCGAGGAGAGGGATTCTGCCCACATGTGCCCTAGGGCAGAAGATGGGTGTGTCCCCATTTCTCCTTGAAATACCTTGTGTGGGGGGAGACCTGCGAGAAGCCAGCCCTCTGTTCCTGTGAACCCAGCACATTTGGACTTGTCCCTGTCTATGGGGACAACTAATAGTGACCACGTCTGTCTCCTTCCCTTTGCCTTCGCTGGAGCAGTGGTTCCTGAACTTGTCCACACGTTAGAATCGCTTGGGAGCTTAACAAGACGCTGATGCCTGGTGCCACCCTTGGGATTTTGATTTAATTGATGTTGGAGAGGGCAGCCTAGGCTTTAGAATATTTAAAGATCCTCAGGGGATTCTCATGTGTGGCCAGATTTGGGTCTGGAGTGTAGCACAGAACTGTCTAAATGAAATACACTGACAGCCACATACGTACTTTTAAGTTTCCTAGTGTAGCCATATTTAAAAAAAAAAGTAAAAAGAAACAGGTGAAATTAATTCTACTGATGTATTTTATTTAACCCCATACATTTCAACGTTTCCAATTTAAACATTTTATGAGATATTTTAATTCCTTTTTTTTTTCCTTTTTTGGTACGATGCCTTTGAATTCCAGTGTGTTTTTACGATTACAGTGCCTCTCAGCTTACACCAGCCAGCTTTCAAGCCCACTACTGAATCGGAAGTACAAGGCAGGCACATAGTAGGTGCCCAAGAAAAGTTTTCGAACACGTGAACAAGTAGTGGGAGGAGTCACGGTCTTATCGGTAGCAGTGAAAGTCTCCAGAGTGTGTCAAAGGTGCACCGTGACAGAGCTCCCCGTGAACAGCCTTGCTTCTCTCTTAGGGTTCAGGCCTCAGACACCAACCCTACCCATGAGGTCCTCCTCCCTGATCACCCTTTGTTTCACCCCTGCATTCCGCTCCCCGCCGTAGGTGGGCGCACCCCTGGTGGGCAGAGTTTTGACATCCCAGGCTCGTTCTGCCATTGTCATTGCCTGTGCCACCTGTGCCGTTCTTCTCTGTGCCTCTGTCAAATAACCTGTAAGCTCCTTATAGGCATAGTTATGTCCTCATTTGCCTCTGTATTCCTAGTGGCCAGCACAGTTTGGATTCAGTATGTGTTTGTGGAATGAAGTCCTAAACTAACGACAGGAGAGATTTGAACTGCCATGGAGATCAGTTTTTTGGAACGAGACTGGGCTAGGCCAGGTCTTGCCTAGAAGGCAGAGCTGATCCAAGTGCTTCTTCATCGTCTGGTTATTACTGATTTTAATCATGTGTCTCAGTCAGCGATGGCTGCATAGTGCTGAGTAACAAACATCTCCAGTCTCCTGTTGCTTCCCAAAAGCATTCATTTCTTGTCCCCGGGCCTGTGGGTTGGCTGGCGTTTGGCTGATTCCAGCTGGGCTTGGCTGAGTTTTGCTCCAGGTTGTGGGTTAGGTCCTCCACGTTTCTGATCTGGGGGCCCCGGCTGAGGTAGCAGAGCAGATGGCAGATGGCTGGGGTGTGAGAGGATGAGGAAGAACATGTTGTGCCTCTTAAAGCCTTGACTTGGAACTGTCGCCATCACTTTCCCTACATTTTAGTGCCCAAAGCAAGTTACCCAGCCAAACCCAGAGTCAGTGGGGCACGGAGTGGGCGGGAAGCAAATATTAACATTCCAAATGACTGTGCACTAATCTGCTTTCCTGGCTAAGGGTGGTGATGCTCCTGCCTCTGATAGGTCCCTCTTGTGTCTCGGAGATGTTTTGCTTTAAGCCTGTTTTTCAGTGTAAAAGGAGAAGAGGTTTGGGGCTTTTATCAGTCATAGCTTCTTTGCTGCCCTGAAGTTGCCTCTGACTTATTTGGCATTGGCTATCTTGTTTTCTACCCCTTTGACCCTGTGAATTAGTTAACATAAGAATTCATGCTAAATTCTCTTCCTCCTCTTCAGGAAGCAGTCCAGAATTGTCAGCCCCTGAAATGTAGGTTATCTGAACCATACTGTGTGCGCAAACCCTGTGCACCCCCACATTGGGACATGCGGCCACTGTTGATTCTGCAGGACCTGCCCCCCCACTCCCCCCATGTTGAGGAGAGGATGTGGCTGACCAGAGTTAATGGTGGCTCCCGGCACATTTTTATTTTTTGAGAATCTCTGCTTGTATTTCAAGGTGTTGCTGAGGTTTAAGGAAACCAACCCACTCATTTACTGTCACCTTGATAACCTTCAGCTCCGCTGGGTCAGAAGGCAGAGAGGGGTTTCTGTGTGTATATGCAACTACAGAGGAAAGTCAGCAAGGTGAGGGAACAGGAGAGAGGGGACGGGAGGCTGGACAGCACGTCATTCTTCCATCCATCTGGTTTGGACCTTGCAAGTTCACTGCCGTTACGGAGACCTTGCCAAAGCCCACAGTTGAGCTCAGACCAGGGGCCCCGGATCATTTCCAGAGGAACCTGCTTGTAAGGATTCTGTTTTGAGTAAAGATGCTACTTCTAATGAAGCAGAACGGAACTCCTGGCTGATTTTCCCTCCCTCCTGCAGGCTGCAGGCCTCCGTGGGCTCTGAGGAGCACAGGCCTGGCTGTGAACAGAACATTTTGACCCTGAAATCGTCCAGTGCTGCTGCTTTCTCCAGGCTTCTCCTGGTCTGATTTGGCTGCTTTTAGGATCCCTGCCTCCCAGCGTGGTGCAGGGGAGCAAAGAGACAGCCGGACACCCTTCTAGTTGGTTGGGGTCTCTGGGGAAGGAGGAGCTTTGAACCCAGTTCGAACCTCTGAGGGTTCAAGTTCCTGTTCTCTTGCACAGTATGATTTCCTGTTTCGAAGAAAAAACCCAGGGTTTTAAGAGCTTAAAAAAAAAAAGGCACTTGGACACGAAATGGCTCTTACAAAACAGCATGTTGATGAGTTAAGTATAAATGAATCAGAGACATATGGATTAAATTTCCCTTGCAATCCACTGGGGCTTCACAATTAGGGGAAGAGTGTTTGTCAGAATGTGTGTCTGTCTCCACCAGGGTCTGGGATGGAATCAGAGGCTGAGCGGTCTTGCCCACCTTCCCTTCCCCACGTCCCCTCTCCCCCAGTGCCGGGGCTTAGAGCCAAGGGAGTTACCAGCAAGTCCTGGGTTTCTTCTCTTTACTCCTCAAGCCTGCAGTCCTTTTCTCCTAATTGAATTGTTCCCCACACATCTCCCCTGTGCCTTCAGATGGGGGATGGGGCCAATGTATAACCCCTGCAAAGACCTCGAACCCATGGGGGAAAGATCAGCATGAGCCACATTGACGTGTGGGATACCACTGCCTGAACCTTTAGGAACCATCCCACGTTGGCCTGTGCTATCTATCGCAAGCCTTCTCGGCAACGCGAACATCTGTTGGGGTTCAGACGCGGCAATTAGGAAAACCACCCCCAGTGGCCAGAATGGGGGTGGGACGGAGGGTTGGCAGCTTTGGTCTTGGATCTCCTGGGCACAATTCTTGCTGTCAAAAGAGGGCGGGGCGGGGCGGGGCTGGGAGGTGTTCTGGTCTCATGATAGTAATAAGGATACCTGGGGGACGGTTAGCTTGTTTTTCACTCAGAATCATCCAGATGTCCCAAAGTGTGTTGGCCATTGTGTCTTTAATTTCCTTCTCTGGTTTTGACCAAGGAACAGAGAACCACCACATATTTGGAGGGATTCTGAGCAGTTTCCGTAACTGTGTTGTCATTTTGCCCTAGAACCCTTGAGGCAGAAGAAATCTTAAGGAACCCCCCCTGTGAAATGCAAAGAACGCGCTTCACCTGATGAACCACAGGGTAATTCACTCTCCCCATTATGCCCCCTGCTCCTTCCTCCCCCGCTTGGTGGGACCCCTTTGTCTCCTTGGAACCCAGTCTGAAGGCACAGTGTTCTAGAATGGGAATCACTAAATTCTTTGGCCCTTAGTGCCAGCAGCAAACTTAATAAATGTCTCAGGGACATTATGTGGAGTGAAAGAAGCCAGACGCAAGAGAGAACATGCTATGTGATTCCATTTGTATGGAATGGGTTCAATAAGCAAAACTAATCAGTGCTGATGGAAGTCAAATAGTGGTCACTTCTGGTAATGACTGGAAGGAGGCATGAAAGGCTGGAAACATTCTGCATTTTGATGTGGTTGATGACGAGACAGGTGTATACCTATATAAACATTTCTTTTTTTATTTTAAAGTTTATTTATTTTGGGGTGGGGGAGAGCATGCGTGCGAGCAAGCAGGGGTGGGGCAGGGAGAGGAGGAGACAGAGAATCCCAAGCAGCCTCTGCACCGTCAGGGCTCCTTCACCTCACGACCGTGAGATCATGACCTGAGCTGAAATCAAGAGTCAGACGCTCTTATGGTTTGGCTCCCTCCCTTTCTACCTTTTTTTTTTTCTTTTTTTTTTCTTTTTTCCTTTTTTTTCTTCCCCAAACCGTAAGGGACTCTTAAAAACTGAGAATAAACTGAGGGTTGATGGGGGGTGGGAGGGAGGGGAAAGTGGGTGATGGGCATGGAGGGGGGCACCTTTGGGATGAGCCCTGGGTGTTGTATGGAAACCTGTTTGACGATAAATTCCATATTGAAAAAGAGTCAGACGCTTAACTGACTCAACCACCCAGGCGCCCCTAAACATATTATGAGCTGTACACATAAGATCAGTGTCCTTGATTCTCTTAATTGTATGTGTATGATTTATTAACTAAAAAGTAGAAAAATCCTCATCACCTCTTTCCCACCCCTAAAGGCTGGGGGGCTCCACTCTTTGGTGAACCTCGTAGCACACTGACGGAGAGTCCGGGCTTGGAGATTGTTGGTGTAGGGGTGAAGGCAGAGCCCAGGGCGAGCAAGACACAGGGAAGGGTCAGCCTCGGAAACTACGAGTGAGGTCTCTTGCTCAAAGCAGGGCTTTAGTGACCAAGAAGGGCTCAGTGGAACTGAGGGCACCCAAGTGGCTTCTGATTGAGTAGCCTCTGTCTTATCACAAAGGTGAAACTCAGGGAGTCTGTGGATGGGGCTTGGCGGGCCCTGGAGGGATTGCCGTGCGGTTGAGCCCGCCCTGCTTCAGGCACTTCTTGCCGCCTTAGATGGAGGAAGGCGCCTACCTTCCCCCTTTGGATACACAGAGGAATGTGGGGGCGCCGAGGAAGGAGGGCACTGCCTCCACAGCCCTTGTAGATTCACAGGGTCTTGTCAAGTTGGAGGCGTGCAAGGGGACGGAGGGTTCACAACCAGCTCGCCGGACTTCCAGAAAGGGGCTGCACTTAGGACAGGCAGTTGGAAGGTTGCTTGAAGAGACGGACTGGCCTTGTCAGCCTGGTGTGCCTGGACTCTGGTTGGGAAACCTGGCCGGTCAGTGGGATTGAGGAACGTGGCTTGGACAAAGCATGGCAGCAGATTGCTTGGGGTCAAGGCCCGACGGGAGCAGGGGGCACTTTGGGCTGCTTCTGGCTGTCCAGCAGGTGTGGGACATCTCCTGCCCCATCCCACTTCACCCACCCTCTCTCCTCTCCCGAGCCCCTGAACCCGTCATTGGATCCAGACCCTGAGGCTTTCTGTCTCATTTCTAGGGTCCATATGTGGAGGCCTGAACCTCTGCCAGGCCAGGCACACTCGTGCAGGAGGGAGATTGCAGTTCTCTTTTGGAAAACAGTTTTCTTTCCAACCCAAGCAGCTGCCCTCTGCCAATCAGTGCTAGAAGTGAACTATGTACAGCTCTCCTTGAAAGTCCCCCTCCCGGCTAATGTGCCCCAGCCTCTTTCAGTTAGCGCTAAGGCTAGGGAAACCAAACCCAGTGGCTCTCAGAGACTTCATGCTGCCTCGTATTGACACTTGAGTTCTTGAGAGATAAGTCGTTTTTTTGAACTCAATGATTAGCCAGCAGTGCCGGCTGAACCTCTGCAGGCCCGCTTTCTTTTCTTTCCAGGGGAGCCCCGAGGTATCTGCCATATTGGGGCCACCACTGCCATGCTTGTGTCCCCAACTTACTGCTCTCTACCTCTGGAGAGAGCCAGGCCAGGTCTTTATCTTTGTAGCTCTGGCTCCCAACTCCTCCCTTCAGCAATCTGGGGCCCTTTGGCCTCAAGGTTGGAAGATCTGGGCCATCACGGGCTTTGGCCAAACCTACTGGGACTTTCTACAAGTGATGTTTGGTCCTTGGGTCCATGGTGGCTTTTGGAATAACTTTTGCTTATAAATTATTGCCTTTGGGTCTAATAAGCTCTCAAAAATCAGCATGAAGAAGATAAACAAAAGGCAGGAACAGGCAATTCCCAGAATAAAAAAAGAAATGAAAAAAGAAGGTAAAAGTAAAGTGGTTAATAAATGTACGGAAATTTGTTCAGCTTAAGTAGGGATCAAAGAAATGCTAATTAAATCAGTTACAAGATTCTGTTTTCCCCTATTAAATTGGCAAAAATGATAATACACAATAGTTTAGATGCAGAAAAATGGGAGCTCTGATTTCCTGCTCTGAGGGTATAAATTATTGTAACTTTTCTGGAGGGTTGTTCAACGGAATTTTTAAAAAAACATTAAAAATGGATAGTCTCTTTGACTTGGCAGTTCTGTGTCTTGGCATTTCTGTTACCTTAAGGAAATAATCAGAGATGTTCACGAAAGTTCACGTACGAGGTTGTGTACCGAGGCACTGTTTGTAGTGGTGGAAAATTGGAAGTGACTGAAATGTTCAACAATACGGAATCTGTTATATAAATCATGCTTCATTCAAATAATGAAACACCATGAAACCATTAAAATATGTTGTAGAACAATATTTAATGGCATGAAAATATTTACAATATTTGCTGCATAAAACAAGTCAGATTGTAAGTCAGTATATTCATTATGGTCCCAATTTTATATTAACAGCCAAAAAATTCATGTAGATGCATAGAAAAAAGTTGGAAAGACACACACCGGCAATATGCTTGTGGTTATTTCTAAGTATGGACATTATGGGTGAATTTTATTTTCTACCTTGTGATTTACTTTTGCCCTTTGCAAGTAGGAGATTTTTTTAATGTTTTATTTAATTTTGAGAGAGAGAGAGAGCAAGTGAGCAAGCCAGCAGGTGAGGGACAGAGAGAGAGAGAGGGAGACACAGAATCTGAAGCAGGTTCCAGGCTCTGAGCTGTCAGCACAGAGCCTGACGCGGGGCTCGAACTCACAAACTGTGAGGTCATGACCTGAGCCGAAGTCAGACACTAAACGGACTGAGCCACCCAGGCGCCCCTGCAAGTAAGAGATTTAATGTATCTTTCATTGTTTGAAATTTACGTTGTTTCCAGTTTTCCATTATTTTTTAAAGCTTTTTAAAAATTTTATTTATTAGAGAGAGTGTACATATGGGTGTGAATGGGAGAGGAGCAGAGAGACAGGGAGAGAGAGAATCCCAAGCAGGCTGCTCATGCAGTGCAGGGCTTGATCTCACGAAGCATGAGATCATGACCTGAGCCGAAATCGAGTCGTACGCCTAACTGACTAAGCCACCCAGGTCCCCCTGCAGTTTTCCATTATTGCTAACGCATTGATGATTGTCCTTTACTTAAATTTTTGCACAGACATCTGTCAATTCATATAAGTAGAATTTTGAGGTCAAATGTCATGTCCACTAAACACGTGTTACGTCTGTAATTAAAAACAATATTCAGAGGCGCCTGTATGGCTCAGTTAGTTGAGCATCCAACTCTTGATTTCAGCTCAGATCATGATCTCACAGTCATGTGATCATATCCCGAGTCAGGCTGTGTGCTGAGTGTGCAGCCTGCTTGAGATTTTCTCTCTCTCCCTCTGCCCCTCCCCTTGCTCACATGCTCTCTTTCTCTCTAAAAAAACCAAAATGCAGCCCTTTGAAGGTCTGTATTAGAATTCTGACCCCCTACTCAAGTCTGTATCAGCTGGCCATGTCTAATGTCCACTCTCCATCAAGCTGTGGATGGAGAGCTTGTGACTGCCAGTGCCCTGGGATCAGGAATCATTGTTGACATGGGCCCTGCCACCTTTTCCCGCAAGTTCTTACTGCCTCCTAAACTTCTGGATCCCAGAGGCATCATGGTCTCCCTCTCCTTTAGCATCATGGTGGCTGGCAGGTGGGGTGAGGAAGGGAGAAAGGCCCCAACGTACATGGAGCACCTGCTCTGTGCTAGGTGCTGACTCAGCTGTTGTCTAGCCCTGGAGCATCTCCGTTGACTCTTTATCACCGTACCTCTAATTCCAGCTTCTTCGCTTTGCCTTCGGAGTGCGTCATGGGCCTGTTTCTCAGCTCTGCCGCCGGTGCTTCCTGTCCGTGCATGATTGCCTCTCATTCTGCAGTTGTGATGGCCTTCTGTTGGCCACATGTGCTCCTGCACTCTCCTCTCGGTACCCAGCAGCCAAGGGTTCTTTCAGAACACACTGCAAGCTGTCTCCATGCCTCCGAGCAGCAGAAAGCCCAAGGCCCTCCACATCTGACCTAAATCTCTGCCACGTCCCCCCCTTGGTTGTCCACTGGCCACCGTGGTCTCCTGCTGCCCCTCGTACGTGCTGAGAACATCTTTCCTGAGAATCTGTTCTTTGTTTTCCCCTCTGGAACGTTGCTTCTCCAGGCCCCATCCTTTTGTTTAGGTCTCTGTTCTGAGGTCACAGGATTGCAGAGGCCTTCTCTGACCTTGCTTTCCCCTGACCCTGCTTTATCTGTCCTTGTACCTATCACGACTTGCCATGTGAGATAGTCGCTTCTCCTGCCCTGGTTAGAATGGATGCTTTCTGAGAGCAGGAACTTGTCTGCATTGCTACAGGCCTTCCCGGCACCTCTAGTGGAGTGTTAATTCTCACCACAGCCCCTAAGCCCCTTGCTGAGATGACAGAGCTGAAGGTCAGAGATGGTAATGGACCTAGAGGTTCAGGTTCAAGGTCATGACATTAACACATGGCAGATCCAAGCTCTGTTCAGCTGCCAAACCTGTTTTCTCTCTCTTCTCCAACACACCACCCCTGGGCTAGTGGCTACTCTCTCTGCTGCCTTTCCCAAAACAGTGGGAAGTGCTGGTTGAGTTCCTGTAGTCCAGGTAGCCCGTGGAGCCCCCTTAGGTCATGTTCCCGGATTCCCTACCAGATTCTGTCTTTTTCTTTTCCAGCCTGGCCCATCCTCTGTCTGCTGTGCTGTGTGGTTGTCGGTACCAGTGTTCCTGAGTGATGTATGTCTGGGAGGGAGATCAACCTGCCTTTTGCCAGTGGGGTAAAGTTCTTTGACCTAGTGGGACGGTCCAGCCGGGGGGCTCTGGTTCTGGGGTGCCTTGAAACATCCGCAGGCACCACATCCCTTCCCCATGTGCAGGAGGGAGGTTTTTGCAGAGCGTTTTACTCAGTTTTCCCAGTTGCCGCCTCATCTTGCTTGTTGTTTACGATTTGCTGAGTGCCCCTACTGTGTTCAGCACGCTGCCGCCAAGAGCTAGGACGTCTTTGTTCCCTGCCTGAGGCCTTGCAATCAGACAAATGACTCAAGCCTCAACCCACCCCCCTCCCCAGAAGGTGCTTACCACTTCAAGGCGTCAGGTTTCTCAAGGTTTTATTTGCACGTGGTTTTCCATTTTTAAACTCTCCCTGGAAGAAGTGGAGACAGCTCTGGGGTGAGGGCGAGGGTGGGGAGGCAGGGCTGGGAAGGCAGAATGGAGAATGTTGTCTGTGTAAGGGTTTTTTGAGATCTAGCATCCCAGGAGGCATTTCCAAGGCATGCAATTTGTGACTCGGGATGGGGCCAGTAGGATGCTGGGAACTAGAGAAAGTGAGGGCAGAAGCCCAAATGCTTCTGGTCACTGAAGGTGTAGCAGATGTATTTCTATCCATCCAGGAACCCATTCCTTCATTCCTTCACCCAGCCCTTAGTGTCTACATTCAGCCTCTTCCTGGAACGCTGCTAGATCTTGAGAACTGGTCTTTGCCCTCTGGAATCTCAAAGTCTACTTGAAACCCAATTTTATCCTCAAGAGTGTTTAAAAACCTGTGATTCCCTGACTTACTAGAGTGTTTTCTGCCCCCTCTCTGATTCCTGCTTATGGTCTCCCATCATTGCCTTTATCACAATGTTAGATGCTTCTGTGTGTGGTGGGTATGCTTATTTGTTAAATAGTCAGCTCCCCTTCTGGAAGCATCATGAGGATGAGGACCTGTTTATTTTATTGATGCGTCCCCAGCCTGAGGGTAGTTTTTGGCATATGGTAAGCATTCAGTAAATATTAATTGGGTCAGTGAAGCCATGAATGAATCAGTGAAACCATGAATGAATCAAGGAATAAAGCTTCATGTGGCATATTACGGGAATAAAGGAGCATATAGTGAGGAGTCAGGAAAGGCTCTGATGGAGGAAATCCCACGTGATCTGCTCTATAGGCTCCCTGTATAGTAACAACAATACCATCATCAATAACAAAAGCGTGTTCTACCATAAACTGAATATTGGATATGTGCCAGGCTCTGAGCTAAATGCTTCACATGTATCATGTCATCGGAAATAAGTATGACTATCTTTATTTCATAGGTGAGGAAACTGAGGTCTTAAGGAAGCTAAATAATTTGTCCTGAATAAGCTGCAGAATGGTCAGCGGTAAGACTGGGATTCTCATATAACCCCCTTCGGGGCTCTCAGTGTCTCTCTCTCTTATTTCCCGTAAGGGATGTTGACTGTTCCTACAGGTAACTCTCACAAGACCAAAGCAAAAGAGAGTCCAGCCGGAGAGAGGGAACTTTGGGGTACATGGATGTTTTTCGAGAGAGAAGGAGACGTTCCCTCTTGGGGACTTTCAAGAAGGGAGTTTAGGATGGTTAGCATGAAGTGGTTCTGTGGGGTCCACTTCAGGGACGGAGAGATTCTCCTGGGGTTCCTTTAAAGGCTTTTTCCATCAGAACCGTTAAACTACTAATGGAAGGTGACAGTGCTTGACATTTGCTAATTAAAACATCCACTGACTGAATAATAACTTTTTATTGACAATCATACTGGTGAAGGCAAAATTAATTTGATTTTAGACATTCTAGCCATGGCCTCAGCTGGAGAGGGGCCAAGATAACGTGAAGGAGTCGCTGACTGTCTGGATGGCGGCGAGGAGCTCTCAGGTGACCTCGGTTGAGGCCACGCTCGAAGGAGCCTGTGTGGTCCAGCTCACTGTAGGGACATCACGCTGACGTAGGCAGCGTAGAGGTGCAGCCTGTTGGGGCACTCGGCTGCAGGTGACCATAGAATTGCTTATGGATACTGGACACTAATTCTGGAAGCTTTGTGTTTGGGGAAACATTTTTGAAGGCAGAGATGTGAGGTGCCTTATAATCCATGAAGAGCCAGAACAACCCCCTAGAAGGCGGGAAGGAGCTTCAGGTCCAAGAGGAATGGAGTGGTCGAGCACAGGGTAAGGGAGAAAGGTTGTCAGGAAATGTGGGAGGTTCCATGCATCATACACCTGCTCATTCCATTCCGGTAAATCATCACAGGCAATTACTTTAGTCCCATCTTTACTGAGGGGGAAACACGTTTCTAGAACTCCACAGCTTGCATGAGGCTATACTACTATTTAAAGACTGGGGTTCATTTGTGACTGGGACTGGTCAGATCGAATCCTGGGAAACCTTTATGTCAAGATGAACTTCTCTGGTGTGGAAGCAGAATGATGACGCCCCAGGAAAAGTGGGGTTTGCTTTGTCAAAGCCGCAGGAAGACCAGGTCACGTGTGGCCATTGACATCACCGTTCACCAGCAAGAGGATGCTGAGTGAGGGTGGTCGAGACTAAAGGCTGTTTGCTGCCGTGTTCTGTGACTGGAGTCTGTGCTAGAATTCTGTCCCCACTTCCCTCAGAACTTTGGGCACTCAGGAGACAAGGCCCAGCCTACAGTCAGACATGGAAGACTGACCATTGGTCTCGACCTACCCTCTCTAATGCAGTGAGCGCCAGCCACGTGTGGCTGTTAGAATCAATTAAAATTAAGTAAAATTTCAAAGCCAGTATCTCGGTACCACTAGCCCCATTTCAAGGGCTCAGTAGTCGCACGTGGCTACCATATTGGACAGCACCAAATGCTTTCCTTCTATCAGACGTTTTAACGGACCATCACAGACCAGAGGCCACTCGGCTCTTGCTGGCAGCACGGCAAGAGTGGATCCTGTTTCTCACGTCGAGACCGTGAGGCTCTGAGTGAAGTACTCGTCTTCTCTGAGCCCCCATCTCCCATCTCCTTTCCTGTAAAAGGGAAGGTGGCTGTTGCAGGCACTAAACCGTGGCGTGTGGAAAGCGTGCTCCGTGGCGTTCGTCAGAGCCCGGCACGGTCTTCATATCCACCAGAGATAAAGACAAGCCCTTTGGTCTGGCATGTTTCTTCTACAGGTATATTTCCATTTGGTGAATTTACCTGAGGCCACAAGCGTTTCTGCTATTTAACCCTAGCTGCTTTTGGAGTAAATCTCACCAGAAAAAGGAAAAAAGGGGGAAAAAGAAAAACCTAATTGGAGGCATCTATTTTTTTCTTTTTTTAAAAAAGTTTATTTATTTTGAGAGAGACAGAGACCGCATGAACAGTGCAGGGGACAGAGAGAGAGAGGGAGAGAGAGAATCCCAAGCAGGCTCTACACTGTCAGTGCAGAGCCCAATGTGGGGCTTGAACCCATGAACCCTGAGCTCACGACCTGAGCCAAAACCAAGAGTTGGACGCTTAACACACTGAGCCACCCAGGCACCCCTCTGGATCTTATGTGAAAGCCACCCTCCTGCCATGGCGCTGAAGCCATTTCCCCTTCCGGGGGACTGCAGCACTCTAGACTTTTGCCTGGGTCTTGTATCTTTATATTTTTTCTCTCCCCTTCTTCTCCACCTGCCCTCCGTGCTACTGTAACACATTGAAATATTTACTTCCTGGAGCTTGTTAATTAGTGACAGAATGCCCATCGTTTTGCACTTGGACAAGCCGAGGGTGCCTGTCCCTCTTTGCTTATTTGTCCCACTTTGCTTATTCTGTCCCGTCCTATCTGAGGAAGAGGCAGCAGAAGGTAAAGCAGTGAGTGGTTCTCAAACTTGGGCGTGCATCTGAGCCACCTGGAAGGCATGTGACACTACCAGTCCCTGGGCCCCATGCCCTGCCTGGGTTTCAGATTCAGTAGGTCTGGGGTAGGGCCTAAACATTTGTATCTTTTTCTTTCTTTATAGTTTTTTTTTAATGTTTATTCTTGAGAGATCGTGAGGAGGGAAGGGGCAGAGAGAGAGAGAGACAGAGGGAGACACAGAATCCAAAGCAGGCTCCAGGCTCCGAGCTGTCAGCCCAGAGCCTGATGCGGGGCTCGAACCCACTGACCGCGAGATCACGACCTGAGCCGAAGTCGGAGGCTTAACTGACTGAGCCACCCGGGCGCCCCTCAGTTCTTTATTTTAATTGAAGTGTAGTTGACCCACACAATGTTACTTAGTTTCAGGTGGACAGCACAGTGATGGGACGAGTTTACCCGTTAGGCTGTGCTCCTCACAAATGTAGCTACTGCCTGTTCCCATACAGGCTGTTACACTACCACTGGCTATATTCCCAGTGCTGTTACCTTTCATGTCTGTGACTTCTTATTTCCATAACTGGAAGCCTGGAAACCATATTCCACTTTACTAATTTTGCCCATATCCCCACCCCCACCCCCAAGAACTTGCATTTCTTAGCAAGAACTTGCATTTATAGCAAACCATATTTGGAGACCCTATTTAGGGAATTCCTCTTTTATTTAAAAAATTTTTTTTTAATGTTTATTTATGTTGAGAGCAGGGGAGGGGCAGAGAGAAATGGAGAGGGAGCATCCCAAGCAGGATCTGCACCATCAGCACAGAGCCTGGTATGGGGCTTGATCTCACGAACCATGAGATCATGACCTGAGCTGAAAATCGAGAGTTGCGCACTTAACCAGCTGAGCCCCCCAGGCGCCCAGGGAATCCCTGTTTTAGGCTGTGACTGTCTGTCCGCTCAACCATATCCATGTCAGCATTATCTGGAGAGCTTGTTAAAACACGGATTACTGGGCCCCATCCCCAGAGTTTCTCATTCAATTAAGGGGAGGAGGATGGAGCCTGATAATTTTGCTTTTTTACGTTCCCAGATGAGGCTGATGTTCCTGGCCTGGAAGCCAGACTTGGAGAACCACTGGTGTCTTTATACCAGTGTCAGCTCTACGACCGGTCAGATGTGAGGTCAAAACCTGCCTCTGCCACTCCGTGACCTTAAGCTCTCTGAGCCTCATTTTCCCCATCTGTCAAATGGAAATGAAGGCTGTGGTTGTTGTCAGGATCAGATACGCGGATAGTCGGCGCTGAATAAATGCTTGATTTCTTTCCCCCTGAATGTGAGCTGTCCTGACTGGGCTGCAGTGAGGCTGCCCGAAAACAGAACATTCATTGCTCTGGGTTTGCCCATCTATGGCTCCCTGCTGTCCCCGAGCCAGCACTGCCTGCCCTCCCCTCTCTGCCCCTCCCAGCCTGGCAGTCCTGTCAACCCTCCCCCACCCCCCCACCCCCCGCCCCAGCTAGGCTGCCAAATCCCTCCGCTTTTAAAACGCCCACCCCACCTCCCTTCTCTTGCTACTGCTTCCCCAAGTTTCCCAAACAGATTGTGAAATTGTATGTTAACTGTATGACAAGAAGAACAAACCGTGCTTATTTCCACATGACCTGAAGCTTTTGGCCACCTTGCCTAAGTGTAACTAAAAGCATTTAAAAAAAAAAAAAAAAAAACAACAGGGGCGCCTGGGTGACTTAGTCCTTTGAGCATCCGACTTTGCCTCAGGTCATGATCTCGTGGTTTGTGAGTTCCAGCCCCGCGTCGGTCTCTGTGCTGACAGCTCGGAGGCTGGGGCCTGCTTCGGATTCTGGGTCTCCCTCTCTCTCCGCCCCTCCCCTACTCGCATTCTATCTCTCTCTCTCGAAAATAAATGAAGACATTAAAAAAATTTAAAAATAAAAACAGAAAGTAACAGGCAACTTTGGCCCGATGCACCACTTGGGAAGTGGGACGCCCGCCCTTTCCCCACCTGCATTTCTAACTGCCTGGCAATGTCCTGTGCAGTAATAGATCCAGAGAACAGCAAAACCAGTGCCTAGCTGACCTGGTCTGGGGCACATGACCTTCCTTCTTCTGGGGACCCTGAGAGCCCACTGAAAGGAGTGTGAGGTGGAGGGTCGGTTTTGTCCTGGGATCCCTGAGAACCAAAATGACTGTTCCAGGGTTCTCCGTGGACCGTGCTGGTCTGCTGGGCAGGAGAACTCAGGGTCAGAGGCGCAGAGGCCGGACTCAAAAGCAGGGCCGGGGATAGGCGATGGGGCCCTGCCAAAGAACAGGTATTATATACGGAAAAGTAAGACTCGTGTGCCTGCTAATTCTTGCTGGTAGCACAGTCCCGGTGCTTTTAACATAGCAGGTCAATCTGTTTTCTCTAGCGTTCTCTCACCAGGACTGCCAGTGCTTTCCAGCTCTGTGACAGGGAGTGTGTCACTTGTCTCCCCCAGCTTCGGTTTTCCCAGCTGTCAAATGGGAATAATGACATGTTAAGTCCCGGGCTTGCTGTTCAGATTAAGTGACATCATGTTCCTAAAACCAGACAGCATGGTGCCTACACAGATAGTGCCTGACCCGCTTCTGTTTCCCGATCTTCACGGCGTCAGAAGCACGGATCTAGGTGTTCAGACGTGAAGGCACTACTCTTGGGATGCGTGGGCCGGTGCCAAGCCCTGTCCCTCTCTGGCATTCTGGCCGTGACCAGCTTGGACAGACACCTAGGAAGAGAGACCCGAGCAGAAAGGACAGGCTGGAATCTTCTAGGCAGTGGGCCCTGTGGATTCCTCATTTCCACCCCCGCCGTGTACTCAGGCACAAAGGCAGGCTGCTCTCTGCAGAGCCAGTCAAGAGGAAAGCGGCACCCAGCCCTTGCCCTCATCGCTGGGATGTGGCGAGGTCCTGGGCCTCAGGTGCGGGGAGGCGTGTGCAATCCCCAGCTCATCGGCCCCTCGACTTCATCGGAGCCGCCTCCTGGATGACTGCCATCCATCTTCCAGAGGCAGTCGAGACTCTGTAAAGATGAGTTAGGACGTGAAGAATGCGGTTGGATTGAACCCTAATCAGATCATTACTGCAGCAAGAGAAAAAAAAATCATGTCAGGCCAGGCTGATGTCTCTTTCTGTATCTTTTATTTATTCCCTAATAGCTTTTATTTATCTATGTTTCTGCTGGAGGGCTAGGAATCTTTGTTCTCCTTCTCCTTTTCATCTGGGCCCCTTTTCCCTCTCCTGGGTTTCTAGCCATGGCTTTGCCTCTTGGGTGCCAGTTGAAAGGGGTCCTTAGGCCCCTGGTTGCTAAGAGCGTCGTTCATGGGCTTGCAGTTCAGGACAAGGGAAAGAGACCTGTCACTATGGCTGGCCCTAGTTCTTGCTCCCAGGTGGCCCTGTAGACCTCAAGCCTCAAGTGGACACTGAGTGCCCAAGTGGACAGGCTTGTGTTTCACAGGATGGGTGGGGGACTGGTGATCATGGAGGAGAGAGAAGGGGTGTGAGTGCTGGGATGGGAGTTAGAGCAAAAGGAGCAAGGATGCATGGGAAGGGGAGGGTTTGGGCTGATTGTTGGCCATTGGCCACCTGACGTTAAGCAGTCCTCTAGGTATGACCCGCTTCAGTGGAACAGAGAACACCTGAAGCTCTCCCTCTACCTCCCTGGTCGTCCTTCTCTGCCTGCTCACCATATCAGGGCCATCTGTGACGATCCTGTATGTCCCAGCCTGCATGATGGCTAGCCTGAGTGCCTACAGATCCTCGGGAACCCCCTGAGTGGTGCCACACCCTTCCTGGCCCTCCCGCTGGGCTCAGGTTGGTGGGTGATCCAGGCCGGAGATAGGTGGGAAAGGGGAGAGCACGTGTACCCTAGGGCGGATCTGGTGCAGGTACTTCTGAGGACGCTGCCCAAGCCCGTTAGACATCAGGGCACTGGCTGCTTCCTGGTTCTTCTTGTAGTTCCTGACCTTTCCTCCTCGTACCTCTCAGACCCCTTTTTGGAATGGGGCTGTCCATGGAGGCAAGTTTTCTGTTGAATTTGCTGATGGCGGGGGGTCTTCATTTTTTCCCCCCATCAGTGGTCCTATGTCCAGAAAGCAGCGCTAAGGACGATGTGAGGAGGGAGGCAGACAGAAAAGGCTGCGAGGTGTGCCAGCGGCAGCTTGAAGCTGCTCTGGGCTCTGCCTGTTCAGGCGTGGCCCTTGCTATGGCAGCCTGGACCTTCCTGAGGTCTCTCTAGACTCCGCACAGTGACCTGTGGATTCTGGCTTCCTGGGTGTATGCTGGAGAGGAGGCACCTTGCTTTTCTGAACCCTTTGGGTGCTGAGGTCCCCCGCCTCTTCACCAGGTCAGCCTCCTTCGTCGAGGTCGGCAAACGTGTTTGGACACGTACCGTGTCAACAGTGAAACACGAAAGGAGAGGACGAGAAGAGGCAGATGGAAAGCTGTAGCTGGCATCTGGGAGTTTGGAAGCCAGATCCTTCATGTTCTGTGCCAGCTTCCTCCATGGCGTGGCCCCATCTGTCTGCCAGCCCTATTAACATAGGCCTGGGCATCTCTGGGTCCTGAGTGTCAGCGTCCTGCTCTTAATACGTGTCCTCTTGCACGGGCATGACTCTACAGGGGGCATGCCTCTTCATGGGAGGAGCCAACACGGCTCTGCCCGCACCCGTGCTCCCTACAGACCCTGTTCCCTTTAGCATCACTGCATAATCATTGGGATCCCAGATGTTTGCACGTCCCCCTCAGGTCTCTGAGTTGGTAGATTTGGTTAATACCTTTCAGTTTTTTCCCCTCTGGATAAACTTGTGCAGAGTTGCACGGGCGTCATGAAGATTGTGTCAGTACAAGGACTTGGAGTATTAAGAGCAAATCATCAGGGTGCGGTGCCATGAGCTTCCTGACAGCACCTTCCCCTGTGATGCATCTTGGATTGAGGACGCAAGGTGGTTGCCCAGAGGTGGTTATGGTGGCTCTCTTCCTGCAAGGTTGTTCAGAGGTGCAGTGTTCTGCTGTAGAACTTGAGAGCAGGACCGAAGTTCCCAGATCTGATGCAGTGCTGACTCTTGACCCTCCACATGTCCCTGTATCATCGACCCCTTACTCATCTGTGACCTTTACATCCACTCCACTTCGGCCATGCACCTCCTTGGCTTGCCCATTGCTTGGAAACTCTCTAAGATGCAGACTTCTTTACCTCTTTATTTCCCTTCTTCCCTCAGTTCCTTCTCTTTATACCCCACCTTGGTTTCCTGTCTCTTGCTCCCCGTGACCTCTGGGTCTTCTTGGCTGCATTCGTTTCCTCATCTGGACCAACCCCATCCTTAGCCGTTGAAGATGTCTCCCTAGAACCTAGACTCCCCCACCTCTCGCTCCCCTGGCTCAGCTTGCTTTTACAGCCCTACTCTGCTGATCCCCATCATGTGACTTACTTTCCCAGTCCTGGAATGCTGAGCAGGGCAGCCATAGACCCAGGCTCAGTGGGTCCACTGCAGATCTGGCATTCACACCCCGGCAGGACCCTCACTGCTTTTTGGCAGGCCTTTGATTCGGTTCCTGCTCACCCCACAGCCGCGGTCCCAGGCCCCGTCCATCCCATTTAAGCCCCAGAGCTTAGCTCTTTAACCCTCAGTGAGATATCCCACCTGCTTTGTGGGGCTTCAGGCTGCTCAGTGCTGTACGTGCAGTTCTCCTCCTAAACCTCACGGTCTTCTGTACCGTCACCTTCCTTCTCCCGTATTCCTCAAAGAAAGAGTCCAGGTAGGTGTGTTCATTCATTAAATGTCCATTGTCTACTCTGTTCCTGAAGTGGGAATATACATGTCAGTGTCTCCATCCCAAGACCCTCACAGTACAAGGCGTTGACTCTCTTAAAAATGACCAACAACATGTCCTAGCATAATGACAACGTTAATGGTAGTGAGAAAAGCAGTAATTTTCACTAATGAGCACTTACCTACATCGAGCCCTGTGTCAAGGATTTTTTGTGTGTGTATCACACTTCATCTCGACCCCAATCCCTTGAGTTAGGGGTTTACAGGATTCTCATTTTATAGAATGAGAAAATTGAGGCAGAGCACTTCAAGGAGAGGTAGAATTAGGATCTGAACCCAGAACGTGCCTCCAGTTTCTTCCATTCTTGCTCTCTTTTTAGCCTGGTCTCCTTCCTCATGGATGGGCTCACCCAGGGAGAATCCTGGAGAGCCTGCAGCCCCCTCCCACATCCCCTGTGCCCTCTTGGCTTTCCAAGCCCATGCCTTTCTGCTGAACAAGCACCGCTACTGTGACCCACCACCAATTTAGCTGCTGAGCACGTGTAGAATCACATCGTGCTTTTAACTGCAGGCAAAGCCCATCCCCTTGGGAACTGTCCCAGTTTGAGGGTTAAAAAAAAAAGGCAGTCATGTTAAAATAGAGATAAATACTATAGACAGAGAGAGACATGAAAATAGATCCAGGAGGGATGGTAGATACTCTATCTAAATAGATACCAGAGATAAATACATGGAAACCATAGATAATTATTGTAGGGAGTTATGCTCAATGGGAATCTCTGTGGATAAATGTGTAGAGCAGGCATAGTGGAATAATCGAGAGGAAGTGGAATGAAAGCAGCCGTGGGAGTTTACAACTCCAAGGGGCTGCACAGCCCTGGGCCCAAGCCCTCAGGAGCTCACACTCAATGGAACTAGTCTGGGAGAAGGTCTGAAATAGGTAGGTGGGCTGCAAACTTCCAGGGGCCATGCGGGATATTGGACAGAGTGAGGGAGTGGGATTAACTGGGGAGTATGAGTGGGGCTGGGAGAAGGGTTGGGGGTGGGGAAGGCAGACTTGCAAGAGAATTTTTAGCTGACACAGGGATGTGACAGGCCCGCTGGCGCCTGGGAGGAGAGAGCCTAGCTGGAAAGGGGCATCGAGCCAAGGCCCTTCCAGGGGCCCCACTGAGGGAGGTTCAGGGCTCCGGTCCTTATGGGCATTCAGAGAGTAGTGCCAAGTACCCCAGTTAAGCGGGCTGTCTGCACAGGAGTTGGGGGCATCTGTCAAGAAGCCTGCAGCCCAATGTCATGACCACACAGAAAAATCCATCCCAGGGTAGCACTGTTCCTCGTTTTGATGATTGTTGTTCTGTTGTTATTGGATTTGGGATTGGCCAAGGCTCTGCATACAGATAGTCAGGGAAGATTACGGAAAGCTGGGGTGAACTTGGGACAGACAGCCACTCCAGTGTCCTTCTCTGTACCCTGGTCTTTGCCTCTTCTCTCCCCCATCCGTCCAGAACTTTGTAGTTCTATGAGATAGATGTTCCTGACGGTGCTCTTTGGCTATAGAATTTTCGATTCAAGGGCATACAAAATAGGCAGGAGGGGGCTGTGATTTAGGAAGGCAGGACAGTGTGTCTGTCTCTTTACGAGCCTTCAGTCGTTTCTTTGGGTGATTGAAGAGGAATGGAGTCTACAGTCATTAGACGTGGACTTTCATCCTGGACAGCGATCTCATCTTCATCTCCCGTTCTTCTTTTCTTTTTTTTTTTTTCAACGTTTTTATTTATTTTTGGGACAGAGAGAGACAGAGCATGAACGGGGGAGGGGCAGAGAGAGAGGGAGACACAGAATCAGAAACAGGCTCCAGGCTCTGAGCCATCAGCCCAGAGCCTGACGCGGGGCTCGAACTCCCGGACCGTGAGATCGTGACCTGGCTGAAGTCGGACGCTTAACCGATTGCGCCACCCAGGCGCCCCTCCCGTTCTTCTTTTCTAGGAGCAAGGACTGTTCGTTGTCCTTGTGGGGCACCTTGGCTTTGGTAGCCAACTACCCATTGCTCTCCTGTGCACATCTGGGGTACCCACTGATTGTCTTTCCTTGTTCAGGGGTGGGTTAGGGGCTGTGGAGCATAGGAACACATGGTCTTTACCTTCAAGAAGTTTGACATCAGAACAAATCATGTCAGAAAGCCAAACAGTGGTTCTGTCTCCAATGGGGAGAAAGAGCTTGCGTCGTTGTTTCCTTTATTGTCGGTTTTACCTTCTACGCATGATTTAGCTGCTGTGCTGTTCTTTCAGATACCCTAAGGCCCAGATGTGCTTCTCAAGGGATCAGTCCTGACGGTAGGCCATGTTGGGGAACTCACCTCTCCTCCCCGAATCAGGGTCTCTCTCCTGCTGAATGAGAATCTTGGCGGTGTGACTCATGGAGGCGTGAAGAGAGTCCGTTATGGGTACGCTGGAATAGGCCAGCAAGCCCCACAGCTGTCTGGTTGGAAAGTTTTAGATGGAGCTTAGTGGAGAGCTTGGAGTAGTGAACCTCTGTTGGGTTAAAATTCCTGCCCCATTTTTAGACGAGAGGCTTCCATAAATGAGAAGGAGAATGATCCTAAGGAGAGCGAGAACTTTTTCAGTAGGGATTTGGCTAATCGAATCTCTAGCTGGGCTTATCCCTGAGGATTCATGAGAATAAAAATTGAGGGGACAGGCATCCAGATGGCATATGGTAGGGGCATAGGTTCTGCTCCAGCAATATTCTGGGGTATTTGCCCAGTCTTGGCCGTCTGGAACACCCTTCCCTCCACTCCAGGCAGGGGGGTGTCCCAGAGAATGGGCAGCCCTGAGCAGCCATCTGGTCACCGGGCAGAGCCTCAAACCACCTGACTTGGGGACAGGGACCATATGGATTTCTCAAGGTTCTACCTTGTTTACTTTTGACTTTAATTTTAAATTTTTTTTTACAAAAATTATATATTGAGAGAGAGAGAGAGAGTGAGAGAGCGAGAGAGAGAGCTCATATGCATACGCTAGTGTGTTAGCAAGGGAAGGGTGGAGGAAGAGAATCTTAAGCAGGCTCCACACTCAGTGCGGAGCCCAATGCGGGGCTCAATCTCAAGACCATGAGGTCATGACCTGAGCCAAAATCAAGAGTTGGACACTTAACCGACTGAGCCACCCACGCATCCCTTGACTTTAGTTTTAAACTCCTTCTGAACTGGAAACAGGATCAAGGACAAAGTTTTCTTCTAGATAGAAGCTGTGATGACCGTGGATTTATTCCCCCTGGTGATGGAATGGTTAGACTGGTAGGCAGGATGTGATCCAGTGGATAAAGGATAGGGACAGAACTAGAAAAACCAGTCTTCCATGCTATGTTGGCTACTTATCAGTAGTGCGAAGCTGAGACCGTCTCTGTCTTCTCTCTATAACGGGTGGAGAAATTACAGTCTTGGAGCTTGGGTCTGTACAATTCATGGACACCATTGAGTTTTACTGTTATAGTAGTTAGAGTTATCTAATTTTCATAGCCTCTTAATGGATGACAAAAATCTTTTATCAAGCCTGGGTTATGTGCCTGTGAGTGTGTCAGGCATTGGAGAGACTGAAAAAAACCAGATGAGGTTCCTGCACTGAAGGAGCCCTCAGTGTGAAAGACCTTATTCTCACTCATGATTCCTCTTCTTCAACTTTTGGGAAACGCTGTGGTCCATTGTTGTGGGTAGGGGTGAAGGGGCCGTTGAATCCTGGAATGAAAGAGTTACCCAGAATCAGGGATGGGACTTGGGACTCAGCAGCACAGACCTCAGAAACCTGTTTTGAACTGAGTTTGGGCTCTTATAGGGCTCTGGGGTTCTGTCATTTCCAGCCTTCCCTTATCTAGACATTGAACTCCACTGCTGTGGTGCAAGTGGGGGGTATGGATGAGGAAGAATGACAGTGTGGCAGTTGTGAGTGTGGAAACCAGACAGACCTGGATAGGAGGCCCAACTGTGCCTCCTGGAGCAAATGATTCACCTCCATGGGACTTTGTTTCCTCACCTGTGAAATAGGGATAATGATGGAACCCACCCCAAAAGGCCATGGCCATGTTGGTGAGGCAGTGCATGCATCTTTCCTGGTAGTTTAAAAAAGAAAAAGGGAAGAATCAAAAGAGAGGATGTAGAGGTTGTGGATGTGAAGTTTAGATCTGGAGTAAGGTCCTGTGTGACCTTGATGGACAGTCTGTAAAGGCAGTTGACCCATCCCTAGGTTATTGTATTTGCTTCCCAGATCCGCCATAATGTATTGCCACAAACTTGGTGGCTTGAAACAATGGAGATTTGTTTTCTTACCATTTGGAGGCTAGAAGTCCAAAATAAGGTGTCAGCAGGGCCATGCTCCCTCCATGGCTCCTGGGGAGACTCCTTCCTTGTCTATTCTAGCCCCTGGTGGCTCCAGGAGGTCCTAGGCTTTTGGCTGCACAAATATAATTTCTTCTTCTGTCTTCACATGGCTGTCTTCTCCGTGTCTCTATGTGTCCTATTCTGTCTCTTATAAGGACACGTGTCACTAACCCAGTGTGATTTCATTTCAGCCCTTACCTTTAATTAACATCTACAAAGAGTCTGTTTCCAAATAAGGGGATGATCTGAGCTTCCAGGCTGCCATCTTTCTTTTTTGAGTGGGGGAGGGCACTGATCAGCCCACTACATTGACCAAGACAGAAGCAAGGGAGGGTCTTTCTCTTTTCATCCAGCTCATCAGTTTCTTACTTCTGGGCTCCCGGTTATTTGGACTTCGATGACCAGAGATAAGTAGCTGTAGGGAGCAGTTCATTCATCCATCCATCCAGTCAAGGGGTTATTTGTTGGATGCTATCACCTGTGAGATGGATACTGTGCCAGGTATTGGAGTGTGAAGATGAAGTAGAAGCTTGCTGATGACTGGGGCCAGCTGGGGGCCATCCCAGTGCTCAGTGTCAGGTACAGATTCCACGCACACGCTTGCTGCCCAAGGGACTCAGTCTTCAGGGAAAGTGGGTGGGCCATGAGTGGAGGAGCAGTCTGGGGCTACGGGAGCACAGCAGGGACACCCAGCGAAGCATGGGGGTTGTCTATAAAGTTCTCCCGAGTGAAGTGGCACCTGAACCGAGTCTTCAGGGACACATGGAAATCCAAGTAGTTGGAGCAGCTCTTTCTGGAAAGATTGGAAATCTTTAAAAACAGACTTGAGAGAACAGGCCTGTCCAGAGAGCCACCAACAGCTCTGTGTGTCCCTGGGACGTGCATAACTTGGTGGTGGGGAAGAAAGAGAGGAGGCTGGACAGGTCTTATCCGGATTCTCATACCACCATTGCCATTAACATTGCCACCATTTGTGGACCAGCTCTGAACTCCAGTCTGAGGAATTTGGCCTTTTCCACCCAAAGCAGTGCGAGTGTGTGTGTGAGGGAGATGGAAGGGGACTCATTTCGCTGAACATCTTTATGTGGAGAAAACAAGAAGTTCTAAATGCCTTGGATTCTGGAAGTGGAGGAGAATAGGGGGCCTTAGGTCTTTGACACAGGGGAGCTGGCAGAGCTGGCCCAGGGAGAGGGAAGCCCAGGGCCGATGCTCAGAAGCCCGAGGGAAGGAGGTTCCTCACCCTGCTGACAAAACCAATACTGAGAATAATGGTAGGAATGATAATAATGACAGAATCAGTTTGGCTGTGAGTAACAGAACCCACCCCCCACCAAAATAATGATGGCATTTCAAAAAAATCAACGTTTATTTCTCTCTTGTGAAAAGAAAGTCCGGATATAAGCATTCCAAGGTTTTTATTTTAGTTTTGTGATGCTCAGGGTCCTTCTGTCTTGCTGCTCCGTTGTCTTTACTGTGTTGCTTTATGGGCCAGGTTGGTGGCTAGGGCTCCAGCCATCACATCAGCATTTAAGGGGCGAGAGGGAAGAGGGAGAATGGTCCTAATCCATTCTTTTTAAGGAGACTTCCTAGGACCCTGTGACCCATTGGTCAAATTATGTCACATGCCCCCTAGCTGCAGGGGGAGCTGGGAAATGTAGTCGTTGGGTTGCAAAGACATATGCCCAGCCCCAAAATGGGGAGAAGGGGTAGGCAACTGTAAGTGCCAGAAACCGTGTCATATTTAGGCTATTTGCTGTGCGGAACACTTTGACCCGTACGTGGCATTTCTGTGGAGGTACTGTTATCATCACTCCCGTTTACTTTTGAGGGAATCTGAGGCTCAGACAGGAAACCGAGGTCACACGGTGAGGCGGGAGCAGAGCTGAGACTCCAGCCCAGCTCTGAGTGTCTCCAAAGACTACAGTCTTCCCCACCAGGCTCTCCTGCGTGACAGCCAACTCCGGGAAAGAGGTGTGGGTGTGGGGCCTTGAAGCCCTGGAACCCGCCCAGACTGTGTGATGTCGCTCTGGCAAGGACTTGCCCTCCTGCCAGGCACCAGCTGAAGAAGCAGGAAGTGAGGAGGACTGGCCTCGTGGGGGAGTGAGAATCAGCGGGGCCTGTCTTCTCCAGCCGGGCACACCGCCGTGGGTCTGCACTGCCGTCGCCTGCTCTGGGCTGCTTCTCTTAATTAATGTCAACTTGTCCTGACCTGTATGGGCACTGAAGGCAGCACCTTCAAGACGCTCTTAGCGGCCACAGGCTGCCCCTCGCCTCGTCTTGAGGAGGGGGACACGAGCATTGTGTGCCCCTTTGGACCATTGGCGGTCAAGAAGGAGTTCAGTCAGTAGTGTGAAGGAGGCCTCGGTAGGGCTCCCTTCTCAGAGCCCAGTGCGATCATTAGATATTCCAACGTGACTGTGCTATTTGACTATTTACCAGTACAGACTTCATGGTTAGGCAAAAGTTAAATGTATTCATTTATTTAATCTTTATTAAAGGCATCTGTAAGGACTTATTGATTCTTTTTTATTAGCTGAGGGAGGGGAAGCACACTTTCTTGGCAAACAAGTTATTACCCGATGCCAGCTTTGGAAGTTGCTAAACAAGGGGGTCTGTTTTTGAAATACTAAAAGAAATATTTAAACATAAAAATCAATGACGGTACATGAAAAACATTAAAATGGATGAGCAAATTAAAAACAAGTTACTTTTCTCTTAATGAAGATCATTTTACATGTATTTTTTAAAAAGACCATAAAAGAAAGAGAAGAGAAGCATTGGCAGCTTCTGGTCTGATAACAAGGCGCAAAACTCAGCCACCTGGAAATTCCGCAGAAGAAATACTGAGATGGCCTTCCAGCGGCTCCTTCCTTCTGCTCTCCGCCTCCACGCACACACAGTGGCCCGGTGGTCCCAGGGAAAGGACAGTAGGTCTCCCACTCCCGAGGGCTCGACCCCCAGTGACATCACACGCAAGGCAAAGTACCCACTCTTCCCCGTGGCCTGGACGTGCGTGGCCTGGCGTGGAGCTGCATCTCCGCCCTCACGTCCTTCTTCCCTTCCCGCCAGTACCTTCCCGCCACCTGACCACGCCGAGCACACCGTTCCCTCGGGGATTTGTCATGCATGGTTCCCTCTGCGTAGCTCCGATGGTCTCATGGCTCCCTCAGATGTCTGCTCAGATGTCACCTGCTCGGGGCTGCCCCCCACCCCCCGCCCCCGCATCATACCCGGTCCCTTAGCCTGCTTCATGTTTCTCCACAGCGTGTTCTGTGTACTCTTTGCTCTGTGTCATTGGTCTCACCCCCTGGAACCAAGCTCAGTGAGGACAGATTTGGCCTCCTGTGTGGCCATTGCCGGGCGCCTGGTGGGCCCTCCATTGGTATCTGCTACCCAACTCAGCCTGTGCTCCTCCCCATTTTATCATCTCATCCAGCCTCACAGTAACCCTGGGAAGTGGCCAGGGCAGACGTTATTGTCCCCACTGGGGAAACTGAGGCTGAGAGCGTTCAGGTCAGCAACTGGGCCAGCCTGAGACTAGACCCAGGGTCTCTGACCTCAGTAGCTGCTCAAGGACAGCTTGACTTTTGAGGCCACATCAGTACCTGATGGGAACTAAGCAGACTCTTGACTGGAAGGGCCAGATATTCTCCAGCACCTTCCAGAACGGGGCTCGGAGAAGAAAACAAACACCGTCAATATTTGTGCAACTGAACGGAACTTAAATTATTGTGATTCAGCCAGGAGCGCAGGTCCCAGCTTGTTGCTTATACAATTCCTTCAGTCTCTTTGAGCTTCAGTTTCCTCAACCCCACAGTAAGGACAGTAGTTTCGCTTAACCTTTTGTAGGTAGGACTGTTGGGAGCACTCAGTGGGATGACACATCACAAATGCTTAGCACGGGCCTGGCACATGGAATGTTTCAAAACTGGTGGCCACTTTTATTGCCATCACTGTTATCCTGCAGCCGTGGCCGTTGGATACTTCGGGAACGCTCAGACCTTGACCTTCAGTTGGGCTCCCACATTCCATAGTAGTTGTAGAAGCAGCAGGAGGAAATCTTTGAAAGCACAGTCAAGTCGGCAAACCTCTCTAACAGACGTGCAGTCATTACACCACGGGAGACCAGAAGAGTTCTAGGGACAGATGTCCTTGTACAGCAGTTGACCATTTACTGACAGAGGCTGAGCCCCGTTTATGGTGGCTGTGTGACCCTGTGAGCACAACTCCCTCCTGGCCTAGTTTGCTAGGATTCTTAACCAAGTACCACAGACTTAACCAACAGAAGTCTCTCTGCAGTCCTGGAGACTGGAAGTCCAAGATCAAGGTGTCGGCTGGGTTGGTTCCTTCTGGGGCCTCTCTCCTTGGCTTGTACAGGATTGTCTTCTCCCCATGTCTTCACATGGTCCTCTCTCTGTGTAGGTCTGTGTCCTGATCTCCTCTTTTTCTTCTTTTTTAAAAAAAATTTAATTTATTTGTGTGTGTGTGTGTGTGTGAGATAGAGAGAGAGAGAGAGAGGGAGAGAGAGAATGTGTGAGCTGGGAGGTAGAGAGAGAGGGAGACACAGAATCCGAAGTAGGCTCCAGGCTCTGAGCTGTCAGCACATGGACCCATGGACCGTGAGACCATGACATGAGCCGAAGTTGGACACTTAACTGCCTGAACCACACAGGTGCCCCCTGATCTCCTCTTCTTATCAGGGCACAAGGCATATTGGATTAGTGCTGATCCTAATGACCTCATTTTAAGTTAATTACTTCTATAAAGTCCTTGTCTCCAAATACGGTCACAGTTTGAGGTGCTCGAGGTTAGGACGTCAGCATATGAATTTGGAGGGACGCTATTCAGCCCATAACATCTGCTCTCCCCTCCTCCCTCCACCGTGATTCAGGGTGAAGGCAGCTCTCTCTGCGGACATGGTGGGTGTTCTGGAAAATGGGTGATGGCACCTTACCACCATGTTCATTTGCCCATGTTGGTCGAGGTGCCCTGGGACGCTTGGCCAGAGTGTATGTATATGTGATTGGGGCTGTGGACAGCAGGAAATGGGCGTGAGGCGTGTGCAGATGTGGGGTGTGCCCGGGCTGTGTGTTTATGGGTCTGGGGTACCGTGTTCCGGTTTTGTGCCTGTAGCTCAGGGTTTACAGGGGATGGGAAGAGGGGAGCGACAACACAGAGAACACGGGACACGTATGCTCTTAACCAAGTGAAGTTCCCGGCTCTTGGGGCACAGAATCATTCTGTATTCTGGACTCTCGTCTCCCAGCAGAGCCATCCTTGATCTATCTGAATTACAGATGAACTAGCACCGAGGGGATGCAGCATCCAATGAAATGAATAGCTTTCTAGGGGGAGGGCAGAGAGAGAGAGGGAGACACAGAATTAGAAGCAGACTCCAGGCTCTGGCTGTCAGCACAAAGCCTGACGTGGGGCTCGAACCCACAAACTGCGAGATCATGACTTGAGTCGAAGGCAGACGTTTAACCAACTGAGCCACCCAGGCGCCCCACTTTCTAGTTTATTGGAGGGCTTATTTTTGCTGCCGGTATCAGGCACTCGTCAAATTCTTGGAGTGGCGCAGGCCCCCCTCCTGCCCCCTGGCCTGTCGCTGCTAGAATGTTTTATCTTTTCCAGGAGAGCTCTAACGGGCCTCAGACAGAGAGCTGCCTGTGGCTGAAATAAAGGGGCCGCGTACCTCCTGCGGGCCGGCTGTGTCTCTTATAGATTAGCAGTTAGCTTGCTGCTGCTGCTGAATGTGTGAATCACTGGGGAGAAGCCAGAGTCCCATATTGCTTTCTGCTGGCTTGGAGGAGAATAAAATAGGGCACCTCACTGGCAACTAGACCCTTTGCTTATCATCATCCTGTATGTGATGACGTTGGGATTTCCAGAATCCGACACGTGGCTCTTGAGTTGCTCTCCTGAATGTGACCCCACTTCACTTTTCCAGCCATGTGGTTTTGGTCAGCTCAGAGGAGGGTAGAGTAGTTGGAGACTGTCTGAATATGCGGGAGGTTTTCTGCACTGTTAGCTGGGAGGTTCTTCTCCTAGGAATAAGCCCTGGGCTGTGGAGGAGGGTAATGGCGCTAGGGTAGCTTTGGGGCAGAAGTTTTGAAAAGTGGTAGCAGAGGTCTTCTCTCTGCCATGCTAGGAGTCCTTCAGGACAGAAGAGAGGCTGCAAGATAGAGCTCCCCGTGTTTGACCTAAGATTTTGGGTAACCTTTGACCTCTGGAAGATACGAACCTAACGAACCTAACGCGTGCCAGATACTTTTCGTATGTTAATTGATGTGACAACCCCGTGGGTTTGCTGGTCTTCTAACTACCGTTTTACAGATGAAGAAATTGAGAGAGAAGTTAATTCAGGTCTCGAAGGCCACACTCAACTAGGAAATGGAGAAGCCGGGATTTGAACCCAAGATCTATCTGATGTCAAGGGTCCTGTACTTACCTGCTGCACAGGACACTCCAGTTTGCCCCGTAGCTCAAAGCCACCTGAGTTCCTGCAGACCTGCCTCTGACCCTGTCAGAGTCCAAGCCCTGGGCTGTGCTCTCTGCCATCTGCTCCTGCCTTCTACCCGCCAGGGAGAGGGATGGGCTTGGAAAGCGTGTGAGATCTCACCCAGGGGGAGTGAGCTTTGTCACCCGTGGCTTCTGGGGTCCGAGCATCTGCTCGGCTATTCGTCTCTGGCTCTCCTCATTCGTTGCAGGTGATTCACCGTGTCAGCCCCGTGCTGACAGCAGGCTTCTCCCAGCACATCATCAGAGGCGAAGGAAGGGCGAGACCAAAGGGGTCAAACCTTTTTCCCAGAAAGATAATGGCAGTGGGTTTCAGAATGGGTGGGGCAGTAGCCGCCCCAGGCATAAGCATGGGTCCAGCCCTGGCTTGCTGCGGGGTGGGGATCGGGGTGGTGGTAGCACCTTGCAGCCCCCGGGGCAGAGCTCAGTGCTAGGAGGACAGACCTGACCTACTAGGTGCTCTCTTGAACTTGTAGTTGACAGCAATATAGAAGAACCTCCACCTTTCCTTGGAGGTCCCCAGAGGCTTCCTGTTCCTGCACCTTCCAGGACTGGCCAAGGAACCTGACTTACTGCCATTGGTCAGGACACATTTCTTTCTGCTCCTGATGACCACCTGAAGGAGTTTGTCGCTCAGGTGCAGGGCAGAAGCAGAAGGGACTTCGTCCCTACCCTGAGCCTGCCAGCCCTCTGTTTGAGGCTTCACAATGTGGAGACACTAGGGGAATGGCAGAAGGGGTTTTACCCACACCGCCTCAGAGATTTTCTAACCACGAGGAAGCTCGCTAAGGTTCTGTGGAAGTCAGCAATGAGTGAACTGCACATTTTGTGAAAACGCTGTCTCTGTCATATTTGAAATTTGTGTGAGATTATTTTAATTCTTAAAACAGGTTCCTTCCCAGCTCCAAATTATGATCTCATTCTCAAGCTGAAGCAGTGTGTTTGTTCCCAAGTGGAACCAAGGCCCCGAGGCACGTGATAAACTGTATAAGTATTGCCAACTATAGGTAGGATGTTTACTGTATTTACTTTTCTAAGTTTGGATCATGAACAACAACAGCAGAAAACACAGGAATTTTACCGTCTCCCTTCATCTGCACCCTCCTGCCCTAAATTTTTTTTTTACTTATTATTAATATTTAAGAGCTATCACTCTGTATGAATCATTGGCTATAAAAAGACATAAATTTTGCTCTATTTCCATTTTCTACACATATTTCTTCAACTTCCTACCATATGATCGAGGTTCCACATTAAAAATACATATATATGAAAAGGGTCGGTGCTTATAATGCCTCCCCCCTCGTCTTCACTGATTTGTTCAGTTGAGAGCTCGGGGAAACCGAGCTTCCCCACCAGAACCCAGGGGCCTGTCACTCTCCGTTTTTTTTCTCTTCTGCCCATTTTCTCTCTGGTTTGATCACGAGCTATGCCTTAACCTACATTCTGGGCATTCTGCCGCCGGGGCACCGTGCTTTGCCGTCGCAGCCTTCGCCAAAGTTTCGTTGTCTCCTTTTGGTGATGATGGGGGCCATAAAACGTGACCCCCTTTCAATCCTGCCCTCCCTTCGTCATCAAGGCAGCCTGGATCCTAAGTCTGTTTCAGCTGCCAGGAGGGGAAAACGTGGAGCACACTTTGTGGCTGCCCCATTTAAGGCCTTCTTCCCCATCCTGGGCATTTTGCAGCATAGAATCAAGGGGGATAGGCCCACAGCATGGTGCCGTGATGGCAGAAATCCTGGATTTTCACGTTGGCTGGTTGATGGGGTGATCTCGGGAACTTTGCTGGGTTTTGGTTTGGTCACGGACTGGAAGGGCAGGAAACCGTTGCCGGCCTTCCTCACCTGTGTTGGAGGGTAACCGGGAACGGGAAGCAAATGAGCCAGTGAACTTGTAAATGCTCGGAATCCTAAGTGCTGTGCGCACGTAGGCAGGTGCTGTGATGGTGACGATGACCGTGATGTTTCTGAGGGTCATTGGTTTCGCGTGTCTTCTGTTTCCAGGAAATATGTTATTTGGTTGTTCTTACAAAATTGCATTATTACGGTCTGAGCTTGAGCCCAGTCCAAAACCGGGAAGTGCTTTCTCTCCTAGAACTGCCACTGATGCGCCAGTGGCATTGGTTGGATGTGGTCACCAAGACGCCACATGTCCCCATCTGCCGATTCCTCCTGCTTTAATTTTTTAAGTGGCACAGACCTGTCTTCGTCTCTTTCCTATAGAGAGGTGGGGAGGGCTGAAAAGGATTGTTGGCACAGAGCATTGAGTTCATCTGCAGAATCCCGGGGGCGTGGGGTTCTACCGTGGGGGCCTGGGCTTTGTGTTTATAGCCAGCATCTAAGCTCACAGGATACATTACACCCTCAGATACACCACCTCCCTCAGCCCTCTGCCACCTCACGGCTTTGTAAAGCACAGGAAGTGTTGGGCTGTGAAGTTAGACACACATGTGTTGAAATCAAAGCTCAGTTGATTTCCACCTGCTTGATGTGGGCAAGGGACTACATTTCTCTGAGCCTCAGTTTCCTCATCTGCAAAGTGGTGATATTAATAAGAGCTACTTGCCTCATTGAACTGTGGGAACCCAATGGAATTGTGCATGCAGAGAGCACAGTGTCTGGAACATAATAAGCACTGCTGTATTTTCAGAAGCTAGGGGGAAATTCAGTGTATCCTAATGACCCAGGAGGAAATGGAGCCCCATGAGTATTCCGGCTGGATCCATGGGGTCGCCACCATAATGGCACCTACCAAGTACTTTTCAGAACTCCAGAACCGAGATATGATGTATATGCTATTTTGAATTATCTATTCAGTCAATCATTGATCCATTGTAGCCATATTGGATGCCTGTCAGTGCACTGATCCTTTTGTGGGATGTGGGCATGACTCCAACATGTCCCTGCTCTGCAGGGGCCTCCCTCAGGTAGGGCACCTAAGACCCCAGAACAGGCTTCGGGGCAAGGAGGACTGTGTCCCGTGCTGGGGAGTGGGGTTGGATGCCAAGGAAGGAGGGGTTGGGCGGGTGTCTACAGCGGGGGCACGTAGGCCAGAACTCACAGAGGAAGAGGCTGCGAGCCAGGTCAGTAGAATATATAGAACACCATGCCTGGCTTACATTAAGTTCCCAGCAAATGGTAGCTCTTAATGTTATTATTTAATGCTTTGCTCACAACGGGCATTCAGTGTGTTTTTTTGGATTGACTGACTGCCTAACTGGCAGTACAAACAAATGAGGCAGATTTTATTATTCCCATTTCTTTTTTCCCAGAGGGCCTCCAGCTTGTACTGAACTGGTGCTCCATCAGTCATGGAGCTAGAGCCCAAAATACTGCCTCGCACTGAGTTCTTAACCTTACTCCGCTCCCCTCCCCCGACGTGCCGAATGGAATGGCCCTCTACCTCTGCACGGAAGGGGGCAGGCCGTCCTTCTGTCAGCTTCCTGTAGCGTCAGATTAAATAATCAGTGCCTCTTTGTGGAGCGCGATCTCTGGGAAGAGATGTGAACGTCCAATTCTAAGAAGCAGTTCTGTTAATCACAGAATTTCTTCTCAGTAAGCTATTCAGACATACTCCCAATACTTTGTAACTCTCTTAATAATAGCTAATATTTATTAAGCCCCTACCGTGTGCCAGGCACTGAGCTAAAGCATCTTCCAGACATTTCTTAATTTAAATATTGCAACAGTCTTAGAATCTGGAAAGGTAGGTGCTACTGTTTTCCCCATTATTCAAATGGAGACACTGAGGCACGGGAGAGGAAAAATAGCTTGCTCCGCTGAGACCCAGAGAGCCTAGATTTGAATTTAGAGGGGCTCTCACCACAGTCCTTGTCCTTAACCAAGATGCCTGACGGCCTTAGTGTATGTTGAGAGTCAGACCCCTAGTTGGTTTGTACTTGTCAAACTCAGGGTGAATTTCAGGCACCTGTGGTTACAGGTTTTAAGGACTGTTCCTGAAAAGCACCTTTTACGAGGATCTTGTGTATCAGTCCCAGGAAGCTGCTCAAGCCCCCCCTCCCCCCCCCCCACAGTGCTTCCACTGTTGACTGGATCTGAGGTCTCCTGCTCATCTACCTCGTGGAACATCCACGTACTACCTGTGGGCCAGGCCATTTGAATCCATGGGATCCTAGCCCTCAAGACCACCCTACATGTAAATTAGCTTCCATCACTCACCGTCCGCCTTATGCTGCTGCATCGCTCTTTATGGCTCTTGTTACCATTTGACATGTGTTTATTGGTTTACTTATCTACATACCGTCTGTTGACTCCCCCTGGAATGTTCACTCCACAAGACTAGGGCTTTGTGCTGTACACAGTTGTATTTCTCGTCCCTGGAACAGTACCGGGCACATAGTAGACTCTTAATAAATGTCAGATGTGGTGAATGGGCTTATTACTGAGTTTTACTGATGAGGAAAGCAGAGCTCAGAGAACAAAGTCATGCAGCTAATGAGGCCCCCACAGTTGTCACCTGATACCCTTGAGCCCCAAAGTAGCTTTAATTTCCAGCTCCTTATCGGTCAAATACCTGGAGTATGACAGGCCAGTGCTTCTGCTGCTGTGACACCTTGGCTGTCTTGTGTGCTGGCAACTTTTGGCACATACGTCCCCCTCCCTGCAGCCCCCCCACCCTAGCCCCATTACTCAAAGGCTTTTCACTTTCCCATCTCATTCTTCATTGATTTATTAGCATAAGCCATTTTTAGCTCACTATTATAATGCATTAATTCCTCGTGATTACAATCAGCATTAATTACGCTTAACCTTACAGTATCATACAGTGCCTGGCTGGAGGGGGGACTTCTGCCAGCAGGAGTCCGGATGCCCCTTCAAAAGACGCCCGTGGGCATTAACATGCTGAGTTGCAGCAGTGTGGTGTGCCTGCCCAAAGACTAGGGAAGGGGCTTTTAAGTCCCACAGATGTGCGTTCACACTGACATTTCCACTTTCTAGGTGTGTGTGCCCGCCCCCCTGAACCACGGTCCTGATTTTCGCCGTGTCACTGGGGGATACAACATAGCACCCGTACTTATTCCTCCCTCGGCCACATGATGTGGGGTGAGGGATCCCCGCATCAAGTACTTCCTGTCCTGTTCTTTCAGATGAACACCTGGAAATACTTACTATATCACTTCCTCTGCACCTTCCCCTTTATGTATGGAAGCTAGGGAACTATGTGCATCCATCCGGCAGTCTGTAACACTGCCCTTTAACATTTATTGAGTCCCGGCTAAATTCGTGATTAGCTGAAAAATCAGGTGAAAGTTCATGGAAGCCAAAAAGAGTCATTAGCCAGTCTGTCAGTGGAGGCCCTCTTTTCTACCTCCAACAAGGCTCATGTCTTATTTGCACCATTAAGTACTCTTTCTTTGATCAGACACGAGAAGCATTGGTTAACTGTAATTCCCTAGCATGGAATGGGAGACTTTCAGACATGCAAACACTGCCGTTAGTTGGTCGTGTTAAAATAAGAGGCTCTTGGGGCACCCAGGTGGCTCAGTCAGTTGCGCATTTGACTCCTGATTTTCTCTCACGTCGTGATCTCTCATTGCATAGGTTCAAGCCCTGTGTCAGGCTCCATGCTGGCGGCACGGAGCCTGCCTGGGATTCTCTCTTTCTCTCTCTCTGCCCCTCCCCTGCTTGCTCACACACACATGTGCATGCTCTCTCTCTCTCTCTCTCTCTCAAAATAAAAAGCTGTCGTATCAATAATTGGCACCGGGCTTAAAAGTGTGAACAACAAAGTTTTTGAGGTAACTCCCTGCCGCTTATTTTTGTTTTTACTTTATTAGTATTATTATTAACATTTACGGAGCACTATGCCACGTGGTTGACATAAATGCTTGCTTTAACCCTAACAACAGCCTGATGAGGCCGTGACTGGTGAGCCCAACTTTATCGATGAGGAAACAAATTGTTAGGCAGGTAAAGTGACCTGACTGATTTCATAGTAGTTAACAGAGAGCGGGAATATGCTTGTGACGTGGACGTTCTCGTCATCATCGTGAGCACCGTTGTCTTTTCTCAGTCAAGAGGAATAACGAGGTGGTGTCAGAAACAGCTCCCTCCCCCCCCTTTTTTAAAGCCTTATTCTTGGCTTGCAGAGAGTGAGGCTCAGTAGAAAGGAGCAATAGCAGTGACAGGGAACCCTTGATCTTCAGATGGGCTGCAAGACTTTAGAGGAGGAAGTGACGAGGCGGGCAGGATGGGGAGGAAGGAGAGGGAGAGGCTAGTACAAGCAAGCGTTCGAGGTGGCGATGAAGTTGAGCTGGCTCCCAGTTCTCAAGTGCAGAATTTGACGGTCAAGGCTAGGGCACAGGTATGACAGGGATAGAAATGTACATTGTGCACTTGGGGGGTAACCTAAAAAGTCTTTTTACTCAACTGATGGTAGGAATGGGGGTTGGTAGATCATTAAGTAATGATGGGCTTTGAGCATCAAGATTACATTGTATGGGGCGCCTGGGTGGCTCAGTCGGTTAAGTGGCTGACTTCGGCTTCGGTCATGATCTCGTGGTCTATGAGTTCAAGCCCCACGTCGGGCTCTGTGCCGACAGCCCAGAGCCTGGAGCCTGCTTTGGATTCTGTGTCTCCCTCTCTCTCTGCCCCTCCCCCATTCATGCTCTGTCTCTCTTGCTCTCAAAAATAAACATAGAAAAAATTTTTAAAAAGATTAAATTGTACACGTTTGTAAATCAGGTCATACCTAAATAAAATTAGCAAGTGAATTTGAAGGAAACGCTGCCTACAGACCCAAGGTAAATGTCAAATATGCTCTCTTACTCTTCATATGGCTTTTTGAAGTTTTCTTAAAATGATAGATGGTGGCAGGTGTATGTGTACTGGCCTTGGCAGGAGATGATCTTGGATTTGAATTCCAGCTTCACCATCTATAGCTGAAGGAGTATGGACAGGTTAATAAGATAGTTCTGAGTCTCTGTTTCTTTGTCCTTAAGATGGAGACATCATTGCAAGGTTGTAAGGGTTAAGCGACGCAATACCTATAAGTTGGGACAGTTCTTCGCCATAGTAGATACTCATCCAACAGTAGTTTGATTAACAAGAGACTACGGGAAAGCATAGTCCAGGGCATGGGATATAGAGGATTCTCCATAAATAACATCTAGTTCGTGTGTGTGCGTGTGTGTGTGCATACATAACGTACATAATATCTATGGGTCACTCAGTCCACCTAGCAGAAACTTGAAAAAGACACGTGCCATATCTGAAATTGAAAACATTCCACATATAGACCCTCTGTGAACCCAGGTCAAGATGGGAATGATACCTGGGCTTATTAGAAGTAACCATTTTAAAAGTAAATGCCACTTGCTAGCTTAAGGATTCCACTGTGGTGACTTGGAAGAGCATCTTGTTTGGGACTCATGAGTTCCTCCCCGCTCTGAAAGGTGTTTTCCGGGCATGGGCTGCAACAACACATACCTTCAAATTCATGCCAACAGTAAGGAAGGACAGTGAACAAAGACCCTGATATTAACGCTTCCTTTAGTTCTCCTTGGAAGTTCTCTTGTTTACATTTATAATGTTTAACTGCAGTTGAGAAAAGAATTCTGCATTAAATTGACATCACGGAGACTTCCTGCCTTCAACAAAGATAACACATTAAACTTTCCCAGTAGGTAGGTTTCCGAATCGTTGAGTATAAAGTACATCACGTTTGGGTCTGTGAGCATGAGGAGAACAATACCACGTGTGTGCCTAACAAAAGTTCTTTACTTTCTTAACAGTTCCCTAGAATCTTCTTCACCAGTCCCAGAGATGCTTCATCATTAATTCTGAACCATTTTTGATTAGCAGAGGCTTCTGACACTTCCAGTTTCTCTGCCCCAACTTCTCCTCCAGTTGGTTAATGACCTTAAAATACCCACATCTGTACTACTGTGCCTTTAAAGGGCCTGCTATTTAAAGGCACCTTGGGAGGAATCCCCTGATTCACACATTTGCATATTAGGCCAATGTTCTGAGTGTGTTTGGGAAGTCAGCAGTTCCAGATAATATTGACAACCACCTCTTGGCCAGGATTGACATTATCCAGCCAAGGCTTCCTATATACTGATCTTTTCCGTCCATCATTTTGCTTTGCGTAACTGCCGAGGTTAGCGACTGGATCGGCTGTTTAACACTGGTGTTCGCCAACCCCACAAACACACGCATATTCTGACACGGACGCTTGAAAAGAGGATGAATTTAAAATTCCATTACGAAACACTGTGGGGTTTTTAATAGAATGCTAACAAACAATATTGTTAGGCAATTAAAAAATAATAAAGCAACCTGCTTAAATTAGCTGTAACCTCACAGGCTTGTAATTACACTGGCTGCCCTGGGAACGGACACTCAAGAGAACGAGGGGAAGTAAGCTGTTAACCGAGAGGATTTAAAATAGTCTAGGCTTACTACTGAGGGAGTGTGAGCATAACATTCTTGCATGTACTCGCTTAGCAGGAGTCAGACTTGGCTTTTTTCTCTTCAGTCCCATCAGCATATCCACTACATCCTTAGCTCCAGGGCTATTTCTGTGTATCTTGTGTCAAGCGCAGGAAAAAAAAAACAAACAAAAACCAAACAAAAGCAATTTCTGCCTACCTTGCCAGGTCTGAAAAAAAAAAAAAATCCTCTGATCCCTCTGTTGCCCTTGGTGCTGTTGGCATTTCATTTCCTCATCGTGCCACAGCATAGCACGAGGTTACGGTTGACCTTATGTGAGACCGTGAAGCCCCAAAGAAATGACGTGACCGCTTCCTGATCGCACGCAGTTGTATTCACAGCAATGCCAGGGGTAAGAACCTGGATTGGAATTCAGGACCCTAGTGGCACCCATCTGTTGTTCTTACCTTCCATGACAAATCTGCTTCCCTGTTAGGACGGTTTGACTTTTTACAAGATCTTGATTTCCATTTTAATAATCCTAAGCCTTCCCTCGACTCTGCAAAGGAATTAAATTTAAATACGTAGCTTACATTTTATCTTGACATTTTCTTTAGAAGGCAGGAAAGAAAAAGGAAAACGGGGGCCAGATATTTAGTCTTCCCATCACGAGAGCAAGAGCCTCGCTTTCGCTGGAGCCCTTTGTTCGGATTCTCTCGGGAGAAGTGTAGGGCCAGAGGCTGCTTTGCAGGCCTCCAGGCTCTCTGGTTACCCCTGGAGACACCAGGAAAACTCTGCATGCAGTATTCCAAATCTCTGTGGGAAAGGTACTAGTGTCAGCATTAAGTGATATGGCTTAAAGATAGTCTTGTCAGTCTAATTGATCTTGAGTCATTGCCTTTCCTGTCAGAGCTGTCTGTCTCCTTACCCATAATCCTCATCACTTTGATAGCCTGTCAGGAATATGGGACTTGGCCCAGCCTTGCCTTCATCCAATAACATTATGAAATTGATACTGACACTTCCATTGGCACTAATTTCTCTAAGAGATTGGAGCCAGAGGACAAGTGGTTTAGCTTCATGGCAGTTAAGCTTTCCAAGTAGATCAAGATGGCCTGAGATTGATTGACCTGTACCCCGAGGAAAGGGGGTTGGGGGAGAAGGGAGGAGAGGGAGAAGAGGGAAGGGAAAATCATTGGCTGCATCATCATCATCAAGTGGTATTTATTGACCGCCCAAGAAGGACACTGTCTTATATGGATATTTAGAAGATACATGCCAGCCCCTCCAAAGATTGCTTCATGGGGAATTTAGAAAATTATGGAAGCATGTTGGCTACACTGCCTACTTCTGGTATTGCCCCTTTGTGCCTAGAGTCCAAAACAGCAATTGATTCTACCCGTGACTCTCTTTTCTCCACCCTCCACTTCCATACCCAGGAGGCCTAAGTTATTTTCTATTAGGGTGCCTGTCATTTTTCATCCAAAGCAATCCTGGGGCAACAGGCATAAACAAGAAGTACTCTAGGAAAGTGATGTTTGGTCACCCTCCTTTTAATAATTTCAAAAGAAGCATATGTAAACTGAACGAAGAGATACTTGGACAAGTTTTACTTCCTTACCTGAATCTCCTTTAGGTAAATGGATTCACGAGGAAGCCAGGTTTTGAAGAGGGGGTTCCATGAAAATGAGAAGTTCTTATGAATTGGTAGGTTTAATAACGTTACCTGCTCTGGAAATCAGTATGAGAGTAATACCTTAAAAGCGATTGCAGGAAGTCACAAAGTTGGAGAAGAATATGCATTTTTATTTTTTTTTTATTTATTTTTTTATATATATATTTTTTTTCAACGTTTATTTATTTTTGGGACAGAGAGAGACAGAGCATGAACGGGGGAGGGGCACAGAGAGAGGGAGACACAGAATCGGAAACAGGCTCCAGGCTCTGAGCCATCAGCCCAGAGCCTGACGCGGGGCTCGAACTCACGGACCGCGAGATCGTGACCTGGCTGAAGTCGGACGCTTAACCGACTGCGCCACCCAGGCGCCCCAGAATATGCATTTTTAGATTAACTGGTTAAGTCTTAGGATTTTTTTCCTTTGTGCCAGTCTGGTTCATATGTCCATCTTTAGAAAAATAAACAACTCCCTCACTACTACTAGAATCTCCCTTATCTCCATCCACCTTACTACCTCTTTGTGGGGTATTTGGTTTGGGTGTTTAATATCCTCAGTGTATTATACTTAAGTATATTATATATATAACCCATGGAGTAATTTCGTGAGATGGAGAAGGGGTGAAACTGTAAAGAAATGCAGACCATTAAGTCTTCTTACACACCTGTCGGATGAGCAATAAACTGGTGTTACTGTGTGTGTGAGTTCACGTGTATTCTTGCTTAGGAGTGCATCTGTGTGAGCACGCGTGGCATTTGCAGCACGTTTGTGACGGTCTGTTGGGGAGCGTGCCTGTGACATCATTGCCTTGCTGCCTGTGACTCAAGGGGCTTCTTAGAGACTTGCTAAGTGCTGGCCTGGCCAGGGGAGCCTCTGCCCCAGGATGGGGGCAGGTGTGCAAACAGGAACGGGTACTACAGTATATAAAGCGTGCCGTACAAGGGAAGAGATCACAGAGCCGATACGATATTATTTGGATTGATTCTGGTATTGTATTTATGCTTTCACGTGCTGGAAATCAGTCGACCCTCCGCCCCCTTCTCCGTTCCTGCTGTAGCACTGTTCGAATGAAATGCTTGTGTCACCTTTACAGCTTGTCTGTGAAAGGGGTGAGTGAGCCAAGGGATTAATAGGGGTTGCCGAGGCTCTTGCCCAACCGCTGCCCAGGTGTGTGGGGAGCAGAGGCAGTGGCCAAGGTTCAAGGTACCTTAGAGGTGACAGCCACCACGTAAGCAGAGATAATGTGTGTGTTTGCTGGGATGAAAGGTGATGGACCTCCAGGCTAGAGTGTTTGCTGGGTGGGGGTCCTTCTGAGGCTGACTTCCTCTCTGTCTCCTGCCCTGGCTCAATGTCTCTCCCTTGTGCTGTCATACTGCTCTGGGCACACCTGTAACGTAATCCTCGCCACATCCTCTCTTGGTTTATCGTATGTCCCACCTGTAGACCTGCGGGCCTCTTCACGACCGGGAATGTGTCTTCTCTCCCTCCCTAGTCTCTAGCTCACAGCCCAGCACGCGAGACAGTATTTGATGAGCGTGTGGGTGAGAAGGCCGATTTGAAAGGTGTGGCATGAACCAGGAACTAAAATATGAGGGTCACTTTTCGAGGGTTTTGGAGTGGGCTTAGTGCTGCAGTTCCTGGGAAGTTGCCCTCGGAAGGTTAAATGCCTGTAGAGTGCATTCCTCGTTCACCCCAGCTAGTTTTCTCACCATCCCTTATGCCTGCCACTGCCTGGGGCTAAGGTGGGAGACCTGTGTTGGGGGTTGAATTGTGTCCTGCAGAAAGATACGCTGATGTCTTGACACTGATACTTGTGCAGTGACCTTATTTGCAAATAGTCTTTGCAGGTGTGATCATGATGTACATTTATTTTTTTAATTTTTTATTTTTTTGGGGGGAACAAAATGGCAGAATTTATTGGTGTTTACTGTACACACCTTCCAAAATACAAGGCTAGGTATACACAGGCAAGCATTGCAGCACTGTTTAAGAAGCAAAAATATTCTGAATATTCATCAAGGGGAAAGTGGGTAAATTACATTTATAGGTCATGATGTACATTTAGATGTGATACTGGAGTAGAGTGGCCCTTAATCCAAGTTGACTAATGGCCTCAATAAAAATGGAAGAGACAGACACACACACACATACACACGCACATGCACACACACACACGCACACATCAAGGCCACGTGACCAGGGAGAGTGACGCATCCATACACCAAGGAATGCTCAGGGGCTGCTGACCCCCAACAGAAGCTCAGAACAGGCAAGGAAGCATTCTGCTTGGAATCTCAGAGGGAGCATGGCCATGCTGACACTTGGATCTCGGACTTCTCACCTCCAGAACTGTCAGAGATTACATTTCCATTGTTTCAAGCCACTGAGCTTGTGGTATTTTGGTACAGCAGTGAAAGGAACCTAATATGCTTTGGGAGGCAGTGCCTACTGATATCTGGGACAGCTCTCAGACAATGCATTATTTGAAGTTAGAGAGAGAGAGAGAGAGAGAGAGAGAGAGGAAGGAGCAGAGAGAGAGGGAGGGAGAGAATCCCAAGCAGGTATTTATTTATTTTGAGAGAGAGGGAGACAGTGTGGAAGGAGCAGAGAGAGAGGGAGGGAGAGAGAATCCCAAGCAGGCTCTGCACTGTTAGCACAGATCCCGATGTGGGTTCAGACTCACGAGCAGTGAGATCTTGACCTGAGCATAAATCACGAGTCAGATGCTCAACCAACTGAGCCACCCAAGCACCATCGCAATGTATGTTTTCTTTTTTTTTTTAATTTTTTAATGTTTATTTATTTTTGAGACAGAGCATGAATGGGGGAGGGTCAGAGAGAGGGAGACACAGAATCTGAAACGGGCTCCAGGCTCTGAGCTGTCAGCACAGAGCCTGACGCGGGGCTCGAACTCACGGACCACGAGATCGTGACCTGAGCCGAAGTCGGCCGCTTAACCGACTGAGCCACCCAGGTGCCCCTGCAATGTATGTTTTCTAATTGCCTGCTGTATTAAAGGCATTTTACTAGGGTCTCAGAAGAATTCAAAGATCTACAGGATAGGATTCTTGACCATTAGGGTTTTATGATCTAGAGACTTCAGGAGCTAAGGAGCTTGAATTTGGGATGAATGAGGAGCTCAGTGTTGACCCCAGGACAGTCTGACCAGACAAGTTCAAATGTAGGGGTCAAATATAGATAGAATTTTCTCATAGTTTTTCAAGGACATGGTGTTTCTCGTGCACATTATAACACAAGCTAATGGCATAACTAATTTCCAAAGGGAAATGTCATAGGACCACTCTGTGACTTATCTATGTTGGTACCCTTGCCATGGATGCCAGGTGGAGGGTTGCTGTTACAGGGCTCTGAGACCTGGACATACAGTCCTTTTGGAGACAACACTTGCCTTGACAGAGAGCTGGGCCTGGGTGATGTTCAACCAAGGTGGGCAGGGGCCAACCCCCGGTCGAGTGAGCAGTGGGTGAGAGACCACAGAAAGGCCAGGAAACCCACCCACAACAGCCCATCACCTCTACAAGGACAGGGCCTATTGTGAGACAGTGCAGGGTGTGGGACCCTCAGCAGATGATGTTGAGGGCCTGCTGAACTCTGTGGATACCACCAGAGAAGCCTGGTTTCTCACCTTGAGACTGCAGAGAAAACTGGGCATGTCTTGACGGGCCCTGTTGTCCCTTCCAAGGACGATCACAAGAATCTGCCTTCTGTGGGACAGTTTTTGCTGGACGTTGATGGGGCTGACTTTGGGCCTTGCACTTCCTTTCCTGAGGCACACTTTCCCTTTGTCTGGGTTTATCATGTGTGGTAGCCCTGTGATTTAGAAGTCACTCCTTGTCACTTTGAAATCATAGGTAAGGGATTCACAGCCAAACTCCTGAAATCCCCAAACAACTTCCACAGAGATCCATTTGGTGGGGAGTCCTCACAGCTCCCAGAAATGCCATTTTGGGTCTTACTCCCAGATGGAGAACCACCCTTTACTTTTCTAGAGGAAGTAAGTTTGATGTGAACTCAAAAGAGCACTGGACCAGGAGTCAGAAGAGCTGGAGTCAGAGTTCTCCCTTGACTCTGTGGTTGGTCAGTTTAACAGCTCTGTGTCTCCATTTCTTCATCTGTGAAATAGGGGGTGTTGAGTATCTCAGGGAGTTGCTGTGGTGATTAAGTGAGTTCATGGAGAGGAAATCGCCTTGTGAGTGATAATGAGTCATACAGAAATGAGGGGCTTCCATTGATATTAGATTATGGGTTTTAATGCACAAAATCATGGGACCCTCCTGTCTTTTTTGTTGTTGTTGAGGTACAATTGACACATAACACTGTATTAATTTCTGGTGTGGAGTGTAATGATCGGATATTTGTATACACTGTGAAATGATCACCACAGTAAGCCTAGTTAACATCTGTCATGGGTCCCCCATTCTAAAAGGTTCTGTGATCTCATTCCTCTCCCTATTTGAGGCATCTAGGAGGCCTTGTATCTTCCCAGTGAACATTTTCTAATAAGGAGAGAAATATCTTTTTAGTCTGTCATAAGGTAATGGGCTCTTTGTCAAGCCCAGGGGGAGCTGGGTACGAACACAGGATTCCCAAGGCTTGGGGTTGAGTTTACAAGCTCAGAATGGCCTGGAAGAATCGTTAGACTTCCATCCATAAATTTGACCTCATTTCAGTGTCTGAGATTTAGGGGTCTTGTTGTTCTGAAGTGTTTTCATTGTGGACCTCACCAATTTGAGGCCATGTCAATTACGCACCGTGAAGATATAGGGGAGTGATGAACAGTTGGGGCTCTGGAGTCTTACTGGTCCATTTAGAATCACGATGCTGTCACTCACTAGCTGTGTGTCTTGGGCAGACCCCTTGACTGCTCGGACTCTGCTTGCAGGACCCACCTTATGCAGCCACCGTGAGCACTGAATGAGATCATATAACACGAAGCCCAGGACAGTGCCTGGTGGTCAGTCAGTGCTCATCAAGCATTAGCTATTCTGGGGAAAGAAGCCCGGTGTTCCGCAGGTGACAAGATGCTGTGGCATTTCTCCACATGTACTCAGAAGCATTATGAGGAGGGTTTCCTTCAGGCATACCCTGGGTGAGCTGTTGCCTGCAAAGGAGTGTGTGAGGCCCGTGCAGCTTTTGAGAGGCCCTCCGGGAAGCCCCCCATCAGCCAGCACCTGCAGGGCCTCTGTCTCTCCTGACCTTTCATCCACAGGGCAACCCTTGGGGTTTTAGGTACTGCATTTCCCACTTGTGAACGAGGTAAACTCAGAGGCATATGGGCTTTAGCTCATACAAATTTGGCCCGTCACTCTCTTGGTCATGGTGTTGAACTAAGATGTTGCAGATTACGCAAAATAGTTCCCTTAGTGGAAAAAGTGATGTGAGTGTGGGAAGGGTGTGGAGACATCAGTGATCCCACATGCCAGCACCTGGTACAACATGCTCACAACGTACGATGTCTCCTTCCATTCGCCAAAAGTCCCACGAGGCTGGGGGAAGAGCTCCGCATAATTCTTTGGGGGGAGGTGAGTGCCCCTATTTTGGGGTACACTGGCTAGTCCAAGTACAGTGGCTAAAGATGAATTGAGGAATGCTGAGACTTGAGCTGTAAGCTTTTTGTGGGGCCTTGGACCGAAGCACCAGCATTTTGTATTCCAGTTGTCTTACATATGCAACTGGGAGGTAATTATTCGCTTCCTGTTTATGCCTGGAATGTTCTGAAATGCTGTCTGTATAGTCTTTGGAGAAAGCTGATGATGTTTGCCTTCCCTCTAGGATGCATATTTCCTTGTTCTCGGGTCCCTTGCTGCCTGCCATTCTTCTGCCTGGATCTCCTACACAGGAGTTGTTCCTTCTAACCACAACGTGGTGCACAGGTTCCGGGTCTAAAGTCCTCTGGAAATGTCATAAGCATCACTCCTAAATGAAGCCAGATTTCTTACAGATGGCTTCTCGATGGAATAAAGATTGGGAATGGGAGGGAGATTGTACTTGATCCATTATCACTTGTCCCAGTGTCAGAAAAACAATCCTAGAGGGTCAGGCAGCATGGTGCCACAAAATGAGCCCAAACTGTGAAGTCAGATAGATGTGGGTTTGTCTACCATTTATTAACTCTGTGACCTTGGACAAGGTCAAGCTCCTTGAGCTTCAGGTTCCTCAGTGGCATCCCTTGGATGACAGGATCTACCCCCAGGGTTGTGATGATTAACTGAGGTGAGGGAAGCCACTGTTCTTAGTTTCAGTCCTGCCTTCTCTTTCCTTAAATGTGTGCCCTTGGGCTGTTTGATCAGAGGCATCATTTTCAATCACCGATGAGAACCCCCAAGCTAGGGAAGCTAGGAGGCATGAACAGTACCTTTGGTTCCTATAAGAGGCTGGGAGGGAATTCAAGCCAGAGAATGGAGCTTATCTTTTGGGAAATGATTCAGGAAGGAGCACCAAGAAGTGAGGAGGGCATGGCTTTTTGGGCAGCCTAGAGGGCCTGTGAGTCCCTGAGGTCATGGGGGCTACGTCTGTCTGGAAGCTGGAGGAGACAGAGAGGGGAGGGAACACAGGAGCTGGCCCAGGAACAGACATTTGGTGACTTGTCTCCAGGTACGCTCTTGGGCACAGCCCGTGTTCACTTGGCCTCTGTCCCACATCTGCCAATAAAAATTAAAGAAATTGATTTTCTTTTGTTTGCCTCTGAGGACTAGGCTCTTTTTTATGAGACAGTAAATGGAATCCCTCTCTGAGCGTGGCTGGGTTTTTAATTGTGTTTGTTGTGCTCTCACTTTATTCCATTTTATGAGTTCCTGCTCCCAGATTTGTTGATGCGAAGCTCTCACTCACCAGGGACACATCAATATTTGATTTTTATCAGTAGGAAAAGGTTGAGGTTTTTAAAAAATCATTTTCTTAATTCAAAGGTTGGCTTGTTTGCTTCATTCTGACACATTGAAAACATGAGACCCATTCGGGGTTGTTTTCTTTTACTTCCCAAGTCAGATATGTGGTGGGGGAGTCTCTTCCAACAGTGGAGGTCATGGTTGGCTCCATGTGGAACCAGATTAGATTAGATTAGATTAGAGCTCAATTTTGGGACAGAGAGCTGGGAGGAGACATTTTAAAAGGAATTACATCATTGAGGATGAAAGGAGCATCCTTTGCATGGGATACTTTTGTAAAGATTTGTTGAAGATGTTGTGAAGGAAAACATTCAAGTAACATTGTTAAATGTGGGAATGGTTTCATTTCTGTATTAGTCAGCATGAACTAGGTTATGCTGTGGTAACAAACAGCACCCCTGTCAATCTCAATGGTTTTGTGCGACAAAGCCGTATTTCTTACTTATGCCACACATGCGCCTGGTGTTGGCTGGAGCCTTCTGCTCTGTGTCTGCCTCACCCAGGGGCAGGAGTGGCCCGAGGCTCTGCCTTATGCTTCCACACTTGCCAAGGCAGGAAAAAGAGAAGGTGGCAGGTCACACACTGGATCTTAAAGCCTCCATGGGGAAGTGATGCATGTCATTTCTGCTCACTTTTCATTAGCCAAAGAAAGCGATGGGGCAGCACCTAACTTGAAGGGGTACAGAAAACTGCCCTCCTGCCAGCACCTAGAAATACTTGGTGAACAGCACTCATAACAATCACTGTTGTAAGAGGGTTTTCTGAGTTGGTGAGATTGCCTCCACCTTGGAAGTAAGTACAAAGATAAATGAAGGAATGTAGAAATGGATCCTGGGCCTAGGATTTTATAGTTGAGCCATAAATTTGGCCTTGACTGCCCAGAGTTATTTTATATGAGTTTGTACTGCCTTGAAGATATTTGGTGATCTATTTTTCGATTCCTTGGTTCAGATGTCCCAGCTTCTTTATATGGCCTCATGTATTTATACCAAGGTCTGCTTGCAAAAAATATTTCATGTCAGCAATACTATTGAGAACATGGGTAGTTGGGTGGGAAGAGGAAGAACTTTGGAGATGAACAAGCATAGATTCAGATACAGGCTCCATCATTTCCTACACAGGCAATTTTTGGAAAGTGAATTATTAAGCTTACTTGGGGATCCGTGTTCTAGTTGGTCAGATGGGAGTAACAGTATATTTTGAGGGTCAGATGAAAAGAGAATAATTGTCACAATTACATCCTTGGGACTCTGAGTCATTCCTTTGGAAATTGGAGGAGAACCACTTCTGCATATTGGCTGAACAAATGCCATTGTGTTGAATTGGTGGCTGGATTTTCTTGGGGACAGTCTTCTGAGAATTGTTAATGCTTTGAAAGTTAGGGAGTTGGTGGAACAGAAAGATTTTAGTGACAAAGGCAGGACATTGGTGAAGTGATTCCAAAGAAGTCTTCCCCCTGATGAAAGGGGAAGTGAGTGTTTATGTGTTAACACATTACCAGGGACACTGTTGCTTTTCCCTGGCTCATTTTGTGCAACGTCCCCCCATATCCTTTATCACTAAGGACCCTGACTCCTCAGAGCTTCTGCAGGATGCCTTTTCCCTGCAGACCTCATGGCAACTTGGCACCCCCCAGTTCCTCTGCGATGGGGCCTCCACTCACCTGTGTCAGAGTTCACTCTACCACAGTGAAATTCCGTCTCATGTTTTCATCAGAGACCTTTGCTTTCTGGGGGAACCCAACCCCACATTGGAATCAACCACTTAATGAAAATCTGAGCTACTCCATTTTGGCCCCCTTATTTTTTCCCATTGAAGGAGCGGAAAGTGAAAGAGAAAGACTCTGTAAGGACAGCTCGGACCATCCTGCTGGGCACGACACCTGCCTGGGCCATCGAGCTTTCTCTAATTATCCAGTGGTTCTATTATGGCATGGTTGGAAGCACAAAACCCACTATAGATCTAAAAGGAAAAGAAAGGAGGCACTAGTTTGGGGAAAAAATTATGTGATGGGAATGTCTGAGCAGACCTGTATTCCCTCCTGGCTCTCGCTCAAAAGCTGGAACTTAACAGCCTGCAAGCCTGTCTCTCTTCCTTTTTGTTAGTGCGGCATAACAAAATAATTGTGTACTGCATTAGGATTAGTGCAGCAGAGAGGCCTGTCACAGGTACTAGACAGGTGTGTGTGTGTGTGTGTGTGTGTGTGTGTGTGTGTGTGTGTGTGTGTTGGGAGACTTTGGAAGACAGCAAGCTTGACTCCTCCTCCTGACCTGCCGTAGTCTTTGGTGGCTTCAGGAAAACAGGGGGCTCCCTAGACAGATGAGATTCCCCCCCATTACTCGCTCTCCTTTATGTCTGCATACATTGTTCTCTGTGGTTATTAAGGGGAGAAGAAATGCTTTTTCTGCCCAGGGGCCCCAGGTCCGTGGGTTTTCCCCTGAGGCCGGTGATGTGAGAAGTGGCCAGAGCTGGTGAGAGAAATCAGTGCCTAGAATGAATGCAGGCGCCGCGTCAGTGGATCTCAACCTGGGGCAGTTCTGTCATCCTGCGGGGTGTCGGGAAATATATTGTGTGTTGGGTGGGGAGACTGGCTTTCTTAACATTTATTTTTTTAAACACTTTTTTTAATGTTTTCATTTATTTTTGAGAGAGACAGTGTGTGAACAGAGAAGAGACAGAGAGAGAGAGTGAGAGAGAGAGAGAGAGAGAGAGAGAGAGAGAATCTGAAAGAGGCTCCAGGCTCTGAACTGTCAGCATAGAGCCCACTGCGGGGCTTGAACTCGGGAACTGCGAGATCATGACCTGAGCCAAAGTTGGGTGCTCAACCGACAGCCACCCAGGTGCCCCTAATTTTCCATTAGAGCAGTTTTAGGTTCATAGCAAGATTGGGTGGGAGGTACAGAGAGTTCCTGTGTCCCTCCCCTCCCCTTCCCCACCATGCATAGCCTCCCTCACTCCCAGTGCCCGGGTACATTTGTTACCTCTGATGAATCTGATACTGGCTTTTAATGCCCAGGTCCACAGAGGCCACATGTCCGGCCGTATCCAGGGCAGCCCTGTCCCAAAGAAAGGACTTGCCTCACTCAGCACTGGCTGCAGCCGTGCTGGGCACTGTGCTGGACGCTGGTGCAGGTGGGCAGGAGCAAGCTACAGGGGTGTCCTCTTATGTTCTTTGAAGTGATGGGTCTCTGCACTCTTTATTGGCTTTTATTTTAAGGACTGTGGTTTATGGAGGAGCAGAGGTGAGTAAGAGGGCCTCAGGGACTGGACAGCGGTCTGACGGCACAGTGCTCTTTTTGATGTGGATGTAGCGGAATACAAGCGTTCAGCAGCTCTGGGACCCAGAGCTCGTGATGAATTACCCGTAATCCATCTTCGTGAGTCTAATGAGGTGATTCACTCTTGTCCCCATTCTCAAGGATCAAGAGGAACCTCTTTAAAAAGGGTCTCAGGGACCTGCAATTGAAGGCAAATGGTCACGAGGAGGATAATGTACCAGAATTGACCAAGTGTCCCTTTGAACAAACCATTTCGCCCACAGTCTGCGCTTTCGGGGAGGCAGCGCCGCGTAATGGTCATGCGCACAGGCTCTGGGCAGACTGGTGGTTTGCATCCCAGAATCACCTTGGGCAGGGCATGGCTCTATGCCTCAGTGCTTCCGTCTGTAAAATGGGGAAAATGGTGGTACTGACTTCACAGAAGCATTATAAAGTTAAAGGAGTTGCATTTACAGAGCCTGATGCGTAGAATGCACACAATAATAAAAATTATTATGACAATTACGGTATCTCTAATTTACTCCTCAACCCGCTGTAATTGAATGTTTTCTTCCTGTCACTCCTCTGTGGGAACTGCTGTCATTAAGGCCACCTTCGTGTTGTCATGTACAGTGGCCTATATTTGTTCTTCACCCTACTTGGCCTTAGTATGTGATGCTCTTGAACTTGTAGGAATTCTCCTCCTTTAACTTCTAAGACAGTGTCCTTTACTGATTCTCTTCTGCTTTTCTGGCTGTTTCTTCTCATGTTCCTTTCCCTGCTCCCCTTCCTCTGCCTGCATTTTAAGGATTAGGGCTTCAACGTTTGCTTTATTCTTAGATTTCTGTGAAGTCTTCCTGGGTGACCCCATCCCTTCCCATGCTTAGGAGCCTATAGCAGGACCCTTCTCCTCCCCATGGCACTTACCTATCCCTTTGAGATCCTAGAATAACGTTGAGAAAGCAGAGACTGTTTTAGAGTACAGGCTTTGGAACGTTTTGTTGACCACTCGCTGTCCATTGACTCCGTGAGACACAGATTCAAAGAAACAGTAAAAGGCTCACGTCCCAACATTCTGTCTTCTCCAGACTCCTCCTGATGTGGTGTCCTGCCTCCGTGTCACTATAACAACCCACATCCCCTGATGCTGAGAACAGAAGGGGGTGAGGTGGGGGGTGGGGGGGCTTCTGTTATTTGGTCTTTTTGGAACTGTATCTTCTATTCCTTCTTTTCCCATTTGTACTTTTGTCTTGCCAAAGTGTCCCCTCCTGCTGCTTCCCAGGATAGGGGGAGGCGAATGTCTACACACCTGCAAATACCTTTCTTTTGCTTTCTACAATGAGTGAATAAACTTTCAGGGGTAGAGTTTTGGCTGAAAACTTGTCCGTCAGAATTTTGAAGGAAGTGCACAGGGAAGCCACAGTGGGTTGTAATGGAGAATTGCATTGTCTTTCTGATTTCTGTTCCTTTCGAGATGGGACCCTTCCCTCCCTCCTACAAGTTCTTAGCGTCTTCTCTCAAGATGCTGGCATTTCATAACTTTGTGCCTTGATGCATGTGTGTGTGTGTGTGTGTGTGTGTGTGTGTGTGTGTGTGAGGGGGGTGCGTGTGCTTACACTATATGCACACAGGCGTGTATTAATTGTGCTGGAAACTGAGTAGACAGATCATTTGGAAAAATTTTTCCCTAATTTTTTTAATCCTTTCTTTAATCTTTTTATTCTCTCTCCTTCCCTCTCCCTACCCTACCTTTCTTTTAATTAGAGATCGAGTCTCTGGATGGAGTCTTTAATTTTATCTTTTCCTTTCTATTTACCTCCTCTTTCTTTTTTGTTTGAGTTTCTGGAAAATTTCCTTGGCTTTCTCTTCCACTGTTCTTTGACTTTCGAATTCTAATGGTCATAATTCTCAGGGACTTTTTCTTAGCCTTAAATTGTTCATGTTTTAAATATCCTCTTGTTTTATGGGTGTGATATCTTCATTGGTCTCTCTGAGGACATTAGTGATTTAGAAAAAAAGTCTTCTGCTCCCTGCATTGCCCCCGTTTCCTCCGGTCCCTGATTGTCTGTTTGTCTTGCACTCTCTCTTTCATGCTGCAGCTTTGCCTAAGTGTCTGGTGATCCTGGGCTATTTTCTCATATTTAGGAATCAAGGATTAGAAAGCACTTACACACACAGACGGGCCTTGTCAACTATTAGCCTTCACTGTGGCATGATCACAAAGTAAGCATGGCTTCATTGGGAGACCGCCACATGTAAACAGCTAGGTGTTTTTTGTTTTGTTTTGTTTTTTGTTTGTTTGTTTTGAGGCATTTGGTTTCTGCAGAGAAGCATCCCCTGAATCTCCTACAGAAGAGACTAGGAGTAGGGCAGATGGCAGGCACGGTCATTCTTGGTTTCTGTCTTCTAGGAGCAAGAAGAAGGGGGCCAGTCCTTCCCCGGAGCCCTTCCAGTTAATTTTCTCCAGGAAGAAACCACTAGACTGGGAGCAAGGTGATGGCCTGGGTACCTTGTTCCAGCCCTGAGCCTTAGCCCAGCCTTCTGGGCGACCCTGTCCCTTCAAGTACTAGGCCACCCCACAGAGCTGACCTTCCGTAAATATTCCCCCTGCAGTCCCTGTAAGCGAGCTTTCCTCATTTTACATTGCATCTTCCAAAACACTGAAATATTTTATTTCTTCTCATCTCCCCTCTTCTTGCTCTTTGTGTACAAATATTTCTTTAATTTTTCTTTCTTTCTTTCTTTCTTTCTTTCTTTCTTTCTTTCTTTCTTTCTTTCTTTCTTTTTTTAATATTTTAGAGACATTTGGGGTGGGAGGAGTGGTAAAAACCCGTGCTCTGCTTTCACTGATGAATTGGAATCACGATGAAGTTTTTCAAAGTTTACAAGGTGTTTTCAGGCACTGGCCTCTCTGGTTGCAGGGCAAGTGATTATCGCCACTCATTGCTGCTTTTCCACACAGTCTCCAAACACCATCAGGCATTTGTCATGGATTGGAATAAGCCTGTCTGTGCCGACGGAGTAGAATTCAGGGTCCCCAGCTTGCATTTACTAGTCTCCCTTTTAGTTCTGCCTCATTGGTGCTTCCCCTCTCTATTTGATGGGAAATATTCTCCCCATAAACTTCAGTAGATGTAATGGATTTCTGCCGTGGAAATATTGTTCAAGTCGCAAAACCAAATCATAGCAGGCACTTTGTCTTGGGACCACGTGTCTTGCAAAGCAGCCATTTCTTTTTTTTTTTTTTCAACGTTTTTATTTTATTTTTGGGACAGAGAGAGACAGAGCATGAACGGGGGAGAGGCAGAGAGAGAGGGAGACACAGAATCGGAAACAGGCTCCAGGCTCCGAGCCATCGGCCCAGAGCCTGACGCGGGGCTCGAACTCACGGACCGCGAGATCGTGACCTGGCTGAAGTCGGACGCTTAACCGACTGCGCCACCCAGGCGCCCCCAAAGCAGCCATTTCAAACACTAGTTGTATGAAGCCACAGTCACAGCTAATGCACTTTATCCGGGTCTGTTTGTACGTATGGGAGAACCTCACCACCAGACAGAACCATTGCTCTGCCAAGATGGCGGCAATAATTATCTCTGTAAATAACCCGACTTACTGGGTTTCTTCTTTGGGTTAGAAAATTGTGGAGTCGGGGTTGGTGAAGACACGAATGATGTTCCTTGAAGCCACTGGGGCAGGGTGGATCCTTCAAGAGTGGGATACTGACCCAGTTGCCTGAAGGCTATCAGTGATGCAGACAAATTACTGTCACTTTGAAAGCTGGCTCAGGCTCCCTCTGGGCTCATACTGGGCTTATTTCCCCGTGGACTGAGAGAGGTAGAGGTGATAGAGTCCAGCGAAAGCTACATACTTTCCTGTAGGATTCCAAGGGCCACTCTGGAAAGGCTCTCAGCCTCCAAGGTTCTAAGTAGAGGCTCCAGATCCTGGCCGTGCCAGGGACTCACACAGAAGCTCTTTAAATCTTGATGCCCAGGTCTGTCCCCAAACCAACTGAATCAAAATCTGGAGGTGGGACCCAGCATCAATAGTTTTTAAAGCTCCTGGGGCACCTGGGTGGCTCAGCCAGTTAAGTGTCCGACTTCGGCTCAGGTCATGATCTTGCGGTTCATGAGTTCGAGCCCTGCATCGGGCTCTGTGCTGACAGCTCAGAGCCTGGAGCCTGCTTCAGATTCTGTCTCCCTCTCTCTCTGCCTCTGCCCTTCTCACAGTCTGTCTCTTTCTCAAAAATAAATAACAAAACATGAAAAAAAATTAAAAAATAGTTTTTAAAGCTCCTGAAGGGAGGAGGGGCAGGGTGCAAGTTCCTGCTGTGTAAAAAAAAAATTTTCAGCCCGTTGTTCCTACATAAGCCAAGAACTCATGTAAAATTTGCATTATTTTGAACTAATTTGGATTTGGGGGGAGTACAAATAATTCATGTCCTAGTCATTTTGATACACTCTTATTTTGCAGCTGTTCCCATGGTGTGTGATAGGGTGGATGTTTCTGTCAAGAAAGAGAATGCAGAGGTGGTTCTTTGAATGCAGACTCCAGAGCGTTCGGGGAATACTCTTGCAGTGGATTTTACTCTTATGGAAATGTGGTGGCCAAAATCATGAAAGGGTCTGTGGGCAGGGCCAGGCACTGGCCAGACATGACCTCATCAGAGTCCTGTGTCTCTCCTGGTGTGTGCAGGCCCCGTGGCTGTCATCAGCGGCGAGGAGGACTCAGCCAGCCCGCTGCACCACATCAACCATGGCATCACCACACCCTCGTCGTTGGACGCTGGGCCAGACACGGTGGTCATCGGCATGACCCGGATCCCAGTCATTGAGAACCCCCAGTACTTCCGTCAGGGACACAACTGCCACAAGCCAGACACGTGTGAGTACTGGAGTAGAATGTTGTCCCTTCTGGGGAGGGCAGGGGAGGGGCCATGGCAACAGACCACCTAGCTGGGGTTCTGGAACCTTCCGAGGTGACCTGCCACCTGCTAACCTCCCACTCTCTAAGAGACCCTCCCTGTTTGTCTCAAAACTTGAAAAAAATAGCCTCATCAAGGGGTCTCCGTTGGGGCAGAGGGGGCTCAGGATGAGAAGTAGCCCAGAGGCAGGAGCCCCAGCCCCACATGGAGAGGCGCTCCCAGTAAGGCAGGGGGCACAGACCAGGCTGGTCTTCTCTACAGACCTGGCCTCTGCATTTAGGAAGTGTAACCTGACTCTGTCCAGACAACAGCCCCTGAGGCTATCAGACCCTCCACCCCAGCCTCCTCCATGAGAGGGCAAGGGAATGAAGGGTGGTGGGCACCTTTTGAATGGAAACATCTCTCCAGCTGCCCCTCCAGTGCCCCGAAGTGCGCACTTTCTGAGCATCTGATCCTGGTCTCAGCACTTGGACACCTCACCTCCCTCTGCAGATGTCTCTCATTCCGATCAGAGGACTCAGGGCACCTGTGTCCTCCTCGTTTCTTACTTGCTGTTGGTTCCAGCCCCTCTCTTTGTGTTCCTGCTGAGTTCTGCTAGGGCCTCTCCCAGCTCCCAGGGCCTCTCCCAGCTCCCAGAGCCTCCGTGGCTTGGACCTTCCAGCCAGCAGTTCTTCCCTTCCCTGTGTCCCAGGGTCAGTGTAGGGCTGGCAACCCCAGCGCATAGCCTCCCCTGCTCCTGCCCTCAAGAAATGGTCGGCTAGTTCAGGAGAGACAGTAGAGGCCCCTGGAGATTGCCTGAGAGCTGGAAGGGATGGAAAGACTGGGTTATGCTAAGGCCTCACCTTCCGACAGGAAAACTGAGATATGGGGAGGCTGCGAGTTCCCTTCCCCGTCCCCAGGCTTGTGCCGTAGGTTCTCTTCTTCTGTCCGCGGGGCTCAGGGTTTGGCCACGGAAGAGGCACCTCGAGTCTTGCTCTTCCAAGAGCTGTACTCGGGCCACACTGTAGCTCACGGAACTCATGCTGCTCCCGCTGGTCCGTCCTACGGCAGGGTGGGCATTCAGCTGTCTCACTGACCTTTGCTTCTGTTTTCCTGGTTCCAATTTTCAGAGAGAGGATTACCACAGTGGGAGGTTCTGGGCTCGAGTCAGAATGAGATCATCACGTGCCTTCCAACCTTGGGTGTCCTCCAGAATTGGTCTCTGTGTTTATCGGACGCCCACCCCCGTCAGTGTCAGAGGAAGGATATCTGGGTTCCGGACCAGGGCAAGGGAAGAAAAATACCTGTGTGTCAGATAAATAGTGGGGGAACACAGTGCTAAGAATGGTTCTGCTCTGGCTAAAGGTTTTGCCTCCGGTCAGGTTCATCTTGGACTGGGCTGAGTGTGGCTGGAAGGAAAGGTTTTCTGGGGTGGTAGCACGGAGTCCAAGCCAGGTCTAGAGTTGACGCTGCTGAGCTTTTCAGAGCCATGTTAGCATTTGAACAGAACTTAGGCCTTGCTGTATTGAATACACAATTGATTCTCGTTATTTACAGTAGTTATGTTCCAACAGAGTCACCATGAACACTGAATTAGTGGCTGCTGAGCCCTTGCTCCTAGGAGACATCCAGGGTTAGGTTCCTGTGAGCATCTGGTCACAGCGTTTTTATCAACTAATCAATACATAACCTGTTTTATGTGTGCTTCTGTCTAAAGACGCCTATTTAATAGATATCCCTGGTTCATTAACATTGAACTTAGAGTCAGCAGCACTATGACTCATGCCTGAAGGACGCTTTTCTAGCACCCGGATCTTACCTAACACACCTGTTGTTTCCATAAGGCACACACACCACAGCCTTCTTGCTCATTGGAATGTTAGAAAGTCAGTGCTATGCTTGGGGCCATTATATCCAGTGAAATCACCCACAAAAAGCACACATGCAGAAAATGGCACTAAAGGGACTACAGAAGGGACGCTCATTTACGGTAGGAGAGCTGAAATAAGAAGGTAGCGCGTCACGTGGAAATGTGCACGTCGGGTCACTCGGATTTCTCGCCACTGCTTGCCTGTTTACGAATGACCATAAAAGCGCCCAAGAGTATGGGTTTTGGGGTGACGCTTACATTTTAGCAAGTGGGCGACTTTGTAAATCCGAAATCCATGAATAACGAGGGTGGAATTTCTGGGCTCCTGGTGTTCTAATCTCTGGGTTGCGTGAGCTCCTGATACCAGCTTCCCAGGACGATTGCCGGGTGGGGATGAATCTGGCACGTGGGAAGGAGGTTTCCCCTGGGCCATCAGAGTAAGTGCAAGCCGTGGAGAGAGCTATGGGATCGGAGTGTCCTTTGATGTGGGGATCCAGTCCCAGCTAAGGAGCTATCGCCCTATGAAATGGTGTAGAGGAAAAGCCTTCCTTCCTAATCTCTGCATTTGTGATTCAAAGCGGACTATTGAAGGATACAGGCAGTACGTCCCTGTAAACAAGAAGGGGTCAGTGGAGGTGGAGGGGAAGCAGGTTTATGGATGAAGACTGGAAGGAATAAGGGAACAAGCCATACCTCCAGTGAAGGAAATCACAAGCTGCCTTCAGGTTGTTAAAACCCTCCGATACCAAGGGAAGTGTCCTTTTCGGGGAAGCAGCATATTTTGTCCCGTCAGTAGACCGCGGATGGCTCCTAACTGTTTTCGGAAAACATGGATGGCAACCACAAGGGGTGCGCAGGAGCCTCCTAACGGGACTTGGCTAGCCCCGCCTCTGTGAGTCCCCGGCTGATTCACGCCGACGGGTAGAGGCAGCGCCCGGCCCGCCTCTCAGCTGAGATTTGCCAGCCAAGAGGCAGCAGGTCTCTGATGACAAAGGCTTTATCAGTTGAGAAAAGTGACTCCGCGGCACATCCCTGTGTGCAGTGAGACCCTGTCATAAATAATTAAAACCACACGTGCCTTGGCACATCAAGAAGCAGAGAGCATTCGTGACTCTGCAGACGGGGCTGGGGTCACTCCTTTCGGGGAGGGAGAATGGCAAGGCACAGGGTATTAAGGGAGGAAAAGACCTCCTATCATCTCCTGGGGGCTCCCCCATCGATTCCCTCCCACGTCCCATGGGAGATGTGCAACGTGGCGAGAGATTGCAGGGACTCGTACACCTGCCTTGAGACACTGTTTCCCCCGGTTCCCAGTGATGGATGTCGCACAAAAGCACTTTTCTTTCTGCAACACGTGTTTACCATAAATGGTGGGACCTTTTTGACCAGAGAGGTCAGGACGCTGCTCCCGTCCCCTCCTTTCCCTCTATCTGTCTTTCCGTCTGGTCCCCGGCAGTTTTCCTAGCCTGTCAGGGCTGCAGGGACGTTTGGGGATCGCCTCATACCTTCCCTTATCAGATGCTTGCCTGTGTTCCCAGCAAGCACTCCGTGCTCAGCATTGTCTTTATTCTCAATTTATTCAGCCTTTCCAGGGACTCTGAAAGACCTGAATGAAAAAGCTCCTCCTCGGGAGTAGGTATGGAATCTGAAGCCTAATGAGGCCCCCTCATTGTTTATTTACAGCCCCCCTGGTTCTCGAAAATATCAAGGAATGGATACAGGCCTCCTTGTCACACAGCCGATGGGGGGCTAGATCCTACAGAACTAAAAACTGCGGGGCCGGTCTAGATGGGCCAGCGGGGGGAGGTGTGGCGGTGTTTGTAGCGACGTGGAGCCCTCGGTTACCTTGGTCACCCTCGCGACAGCCCTCGGCTGCAGTCTGTCCTGCAGATGCTGGGGCTGGATCCCGGCTGCTGCCTGAGGAGTCACGCGTTGGCTCTTTCCGCGGGCCAGCTGGAAGGCGCCTTGGCCCTGCATAAAGCCCTGGAGTTCTCTGTTCATCCCCTTCTCCAAAACCCATTTTCAGAAGACCGTCGCCTCTTGCTTGGGAGAGCAGAGGCCGTTTGGGGAGCCAACCTGTGCCCGCCTTCCCGCCCTCCCTTGCTCTGTCCCCAGGTCAGGGCACTTGCCTTATTCACAGGGTGTCTCTGTCTTGCTTGTTACCTTCCCAGAGTCAGCCTGCCCCACCTCTCCATCCCTCTGATCTCGCCAGGGACTCCGCCCCACCCCAGCCAGCAGTCCCCTCCCCTCTCCTCCCCTGCAGAGAGTGTCTGTTTGCTCACCTTCCACTCACCCCCGAACCTCCTTAAGGTCCCTGCCCTGCAGCTCCATTTCCCTCTCCGCTTCTCCAGGAACCCTGACTTGGCCACCCTTGATCTCTTTGCAAAACTAGACCGCACCCTTTTGTGTTGTCTTTGTCTTCCTCCGAGTCACTGTCGTTGGGCTGATTTTTCTCCCTTTCATCCGTTCAAAATGGATTTATTGAGGGTTTGTGGCAGGCCTCCTTTTAGGCTCTGGAAACAGTGGGGAATGGGACACGCGTGGTCCCTACCCTCAAGAACTTGCTGCCAACTATAGCTGATCTCCAAGTGGCAAACGGCACCCCCTGCTCCCTCGGGGCCGCTCGTGGAGCCCACCTTCCACCTTTCTGCCTGGTGCTTCACCGGCCTTTACCCCTGGTGGCTTCCTTCCGGAACACCAATCCCACACCTGCTGCTTTAGTGTAATTCCTGCTTGAAATGCCCATCTCCCCTCCTCACTCGGCCCCCACACTACCCCTTCCTTCCTTTCTGCACCCCTATTCATCATTCGGCATCTGGCTCATTTCCAACCTCTTCCTAGGCCCAGGCGATGGCAAAGTGACCCTCCCCCCCTGGGAACCCCTGGCTTAGAGTAAATGCCGCGCACTAGTCTTGAATGACTTTGAATCAAATCTTAGGTCATCCTGTCGCTTCTCAAAAACGTGTGTTCTGTTTCCCAAACCTGACTTTGAATGTGTTCCAAGAAGTAGCTCCTTTGTGTCGTAATTCTCCATTATCTATTGAAGATACAGTGTGGGACTAGAGGCAAAGGAGGAACCAACCAGTGTGTGTTGAGGACGCCTGGTGAGTGTATCCTCACGGCCCAGACTTTCTAGACACAAAGGGAAAGGTCGTTGGTCTGCGTCAGCAGCCTCCTCTGGACCAGACGTTGGGATGGCATCGTACATCTTTTGTTCAGGCGATCTTGCAGCCCCTCTCTGAGGAAGAGGCTGCTGTCCCCATTCTACAGATAAAGAACTGAGGCTCAGTGAGCTTGAACGACTTGTAGATCACGTGGCTCTTGGGGGAGGGGCTGAGATTAAAACCCAGGCCTACAGACACCAGCGCCCCTCCCATTTCCCATCCAGCCTCATTGCCAAGGACTGCAGTGATCCACAGGCATTTACTCTGTACCTCCTGCACTCGCCACAGCTGGCTGAGGAGGGAGGAGGACAGTTTTATTGTTTTGCGGAGGCTCACTTTGCTCCCCCTTTCCTGGATCAGGACAGCGCTGCCGATGGGCTCTTGAGGGATGGGATTCCCAGGAGGACCTTGGCTGAAGCTTCCTGTGGTCACGCGGCCGGGTCAGCCTTGGTCTGGCTATCGGCACTTACCCTTGTTCACAGAATCAAGTCCCCAGGGCATCGTGGTTGCCTTCGGATAAGGCAATACTTGGCCCTGGGGTTGAGTCCATTTGTGTTTATTTATTTACTTTTTGTTTTTAGAGCAGTTTCGGGTTCACAGAAGAATTAAGCAGGAAGTACAGAGAGTTTCCACTCACTCCCTCACACGCCTGCCCCCGGTTTTCCCTGTTCTTGCCATCTTGTGTTAGCGTGGTGCATTCGTTACCATTGATGTGCCCGTACTGACATATTACCAACTAAAGTCCATGGTTTACGAAAGCATTCACTGTGCGTGTTGTGCCAGAGCAGTGTCATCACAGAACAGTTTCGCTGCCCTGAAAGGTCCCCTACGGCCCACCTGTCCACCTCCCTTCCCCACCCTCTGGCAGCCACTGATGCTTGTACTGTCTCTACAGTCTTGCCCTCTCCGGGTGTCACATAGTTGGAATCCTACCGTGTGTTGGCTTTTCCGATGGGCCTCTTTCACTTAGTGACGTGCGTTTTTGGTTCTTCCCTTCCAAGTTTTTTCGTGGCTTGATAGCTTATTTCTTCTTATCCCGACTAAGGCTCCATCGAATGGATGTACCGCAGTGTCCTATCCCTTCACCCATTGGGGGACATTGTATTAATTTTCCTGGGCTGCTGTGACAAAGTACCGCCAACTGGGTGGGTTCAAACAATAGAAATTTACTCTCTTGAGGTTCAAGAGGCGAGAAGTCTAACACAGGAGGTCAGTGGGCCATGCTCCCTCTGAAACCCTTAGGGAACCCTTCCTCACCCTTTCCTAGCTTCTGGCGGCATTGCCTGTGTCCCTTGCAACCACACAACTCTCCAGTCCTCTGTCCTCTCATGGCACCCCCTCTGTGTGTCCAGCCTCACATGGCTGCCTTCTGCATACACCGGGCCTAGTGGCTGAGTGCCCCCCCCCCACTCCAGTATGACTTCATCTTGACTTAACTGATTACATCTGTAGTGACCCTCTTTCCAAAATAGGTCACATTCCAAGGTACTGGGGATTAAGATGTCAACATATCTCTTGTTGGAGGGACCCACTCAGTCCACGGCAGACATCTTGGTGGCTTCCTGTTTTGGGCAATTATGAGTAAAGCTCCTATGTACATTTGTGGGCGGGTTTTGCACGGACGTAAGTTTTTAACCCCTTTGAGCGAACACCTAGGTGTGTGTGTTTTCTGGATTGTATGGGGAGAGTATGTTTAGCTTTGTAAGAGACTGCCAAATTGGCTTTTTCAAAGTGGCTTCACCGAGTCTGGTTCTTTTCATTTTGTATTAGACTGGCCTCCGCCAATCAGCTCCTACCCGAGGATCTCCTGGGATAGTACGCACCTGCCTTCTTAGTGTGCTTTCTGGAGAGCGTGTATGTGTGTGTGTATGTGTATACACATGTGTGTATGATGCACCTTCTCTTGTGCTCTAAGCTCTACCAGCAACTGCTGATTGTATACTTTTTACTGGATGCTCACATAGACTAATAGTGAGCATGCTTCACACCTAACTTGTCACTGGTCAGAGGCCAGGCACCACGTTCACTGCAAAACCGGCCCCTCGGTTTACTGACTGGGGTGTTTGCCATGGGGCCAAGCCCAGCCCCTGGTGGCCTTCACCTTTCCAGCCTCTGACTCCTTTTCTGTTTTGGTTTCCCCAAAGCCTTGCTGATGCCTTCTCTTTCCCCATGTGTCATTGTCAAGCTGGCTCTGGATTCCTGGGCCTCCTGTACCGGTTCTGTTTTCTACACCAGTGTCTGTACTTGGAACCATAGGTGTGCATTTGATTTTCAGCCCCTCCTGGCTGGTCACCTCTTCCTGTCTCCCTACGTCTGCCACACACCCTCCCCGGCCGACCTGGCAGTTCTGTCCCGGGGTCTTCTTCATAGCTTCTCATTCTCATGAGGCTGTCGAAACCCATCTCTTTTGGCTCCTTCAAACTCTCTCTTCTTCATTCCCTGGCCGCTGAGCAGACCTTCACTGGGCTCTTACTAAGTGGCAGGTAACCCTACATTGGCCCTGGGGTGGAGCGGAAGACCTGCCCTTCCTAACACCTCTTTGGCTACATTGCAGCTGCTTGGGGGTGCTGGCCTCAGGGCATCCCCCCTAACCCAGTCGGCCTACCAGACAACGACTTGCACACAGATAACCAAAGCTGGAGCCTCTAGGTCTGTGCCCTTTCAGCTGGAACCAGAGGTTCCTTCATCGGGAGTGAGGGAGTGGCTCGTCTCCTCCTCCTCTCCTGGGCCAGTCGGCCACGGAGCGTGCCTCTTCTGGAAGGGGAGCTGCCGAAGCCAGTTTCCCAGCTGTGGTAGGAAGCCCAGAGCCTGTGCATATAATGCAGTATTAATAGTGCGTTGGCATGATATAGATTTCTGTCACCTTCTGTACTAACAAACATCGCTTAGTGCTGGGTAATGATGGGTGTTTATTCCCAGCCACTTAGCTCAGCATAATGGACTTGCAGATGAAATATGGAAAATGGGCTCCTTTGTCTGGGAGGCTGCCCCCCCGCCCCAACGAGTAGCAGAAGTGGCGGCAGCGGCAGCTGCTACTGCAGAGTAAGGCTTTCTAGGTTTTTCTCTAGCTGAAGTTCTGATGGACTTGCCTGATGGAAGGAAGGGGATCTGGTTACAGGGCTGGGCTGTGAGCTCCTCCTCTGGGATTGCAGCTGGGAAGAGGAAGCTGGCATACCAGGGTCTGCCATTTGCTCCCTGTGGCTGATTTAGAAGGCCGGCTTGGCTAGACGTGACACGGAGAGAAATAGGACCCATGTGGGTGGAGGGGGGTGGGGGGAGGCATCTCCTCCTTTATTCTGCTGGGTGGATCTTGATGGGCCAACTACATGTACAGCTTGGATCAGAGGTTGGTGAAGGTAATATTGACATTTTGCCTTAGCCTTTTTTCAGTGATGGGCTGTCTCCAGGCTTTGCTCGCCAGGGAGTCTTTCAGAGGACATTTTAAGTGAACGTAGATTAGGATTGTTTCCCTCTGGTTCTTCTTTAAGCCTGTTTTCAAATACAACTAGACTAAGTAGCTGACCCCTGAGGATCCTGCGATGCTCAGTTTGGTGATCCCAACATTGCTGGAGGAAAAGATGGCTCTGACACATTACCAGTTGCCTTTCTTTCTGGTAAGAGCTAGATGATGCCAGAATGGGTTACCTTGGGAGTCAAGGCCGTTATGTCCTGGGCCCGCATACTTGTCCTGAGGGTCCTAGCCCCTAGAGATTAACCTCTGTTGGTCGCCGACTCCCAGGACCCCCAGATCTAGGCATAAACTAAGCATGACATTTGGTCTTTGTTTTTCCCTGTCCCGGGAAGACTATCCATTTCCCCTCAATTACATGAAAACCTTAGACATTTGTGAGCACACGCTTTGGGGCCGTAACCAACTAGCCCAAAGAGACAGACTTCCCTCCATCTTCCTGAGCCAAGACAACCTGCCTTCCTGTTGGATATCATGACCTCATCTGTTCTGTGCTTCCGTGCGATAATCACATACTCAAAGTTAGTAGCTGCATGCAGTCATGCTAATTAAGTAATTAGGTATAATTGTACTCACTGTAAATACACAGTAATTGGCTTTAAAAAAGTACTTGGGGGGAGAAGCACGTGCTTCAAGGTGGCTAAGCAAAGAAGGGGAAGACCCCTAGCCTGGAGGGGCATCACTGCACCCGGGCCCGGGGTGGGGGTCACTCCCCACAGTTAAAAGTAAGGACGCTGTGGAGTGGGTCCTTGGTTTCCCTCAGAGCCCTAGCCGCAGAGGGACTGCTTGTCCCCCTGGCCTGTCCTCGGTCTTGTCTTCAAGGAGTGGGAGGATTAAGCCCCCTCTGGAGATCCTCTCCAGCCCAAGACTAGCCAGAGATACATTTCTCTCTTCCCCTCCCACTGGATTCTGGCATCCAGTCTGTTCTGAGGTTTATCAGGGTGATAATTCAGAACCAGCCAAACACACACACACAGGGGTCAGAGAGGAATCAAAAGTCGGGCTTTATTGCTGGACTGAAGAAAATTGCTTGGACTTAAAAAGCCAAAGTGGGCTTCTTGGTGCCTCTCCCCAATCCTGAATTCGGGATGCGCACACAGGACTTGGGTCTGAGCAGCGGATGTTCATCTAGTTGCATGGGGGCGGCGGGTGGGGGGGGTGTTATTGCCTGCCTTACCTTTTGCAAGCCAGGAGCTCAGCAGCCCTGTAGAAAACCACACGTGCAGGGAGAGTCTCCTGTTTCTGTGTGAGCCCCGCTCAGAAGAGAAACCAGATGGTAGATGATGGACTCTGCTCATCTCACCCGTCAGATACATCACTCACTTCTCCGAGGGAGGAGCCAGGGACACAGGTCGAGGGAAGGGTGGGGGGGTTCTTTCTGGTGTCTCCAACGAGATTAAGACTTCTCTTTTTTATTATTTTTTTATTTTTTTTTAAATTTTCTTTTAACGTTTATTTATTTTTGAGACAGAGAGAGACAGAGCATGAACAGAGGAGGGTCAGAGAGAGAGGGAGACACAGAATCTGAAACAGGCTCCAGGCTCTGAGCTGTCAGCACAGAGCGCGATGCGGGGCTCGAACTCACGGACCGCGAAATCGTGACCTGAGCCGAAGTCGGCCACTTAACCGACTGAGCCACCCAGGCGCCCCAAGACTTCTCTTTTTTAATGTTTGTTTATTTTTGAGAGAGAGAGAGTGGGGGAGGAGCAGAGAGGGGGGAGGCACAGAATCTGAAGCAGGCTCCAGGATCCCAGCTGTCAACACAGAGCCTGTCATGGGGCTCCAGTTCAGGAACCGCGAGGTCATGACCTGAGCCGAAGTTGGACACTTAACCGACTGAGCCACCTGGGTGCCTCTAAAAACTGCTCTCTTATGGGCAGAGGCTAAAAGGTGGGAAAGGAGAAAAAAGTTCCCCACCCCCATGTTTAGGGACAGCAGGGAGCTCTACCATTCATTAGTGGTCGCCCCTATTAGTATTCTCTTTCCAGAAGCCCTTTTCCAGGAGAAAATGGTCGTCATTTCCATTTCCTCTGAATGAGCACATGAGTCATAATCCTGATGGGAGATTGCCAAAGGGGCCAGAGGTTCCCGTTGTGCTGTACTCTTCATGCTCAACGACTGAACACCCAAGCTCTACCCACCCGTGGCGTAGCCAGAAGCCCAGAGGCCAAATGCCCTCCATCTTCTCCCCAGCTGCCTCGAATGCCATGTGCTCTGAGAGGTGCTAATAGGCATTTCTCAAAAACGATGTTCCGTGGTCAAGTACATTCAGGAAAACCTGGATTAAATAACTTTCTTACTGTGGCATTCTGGGAGCCTTCAAGGATGAAGGTCATTGCAACGTTGCAAGAGGGGCCTTGGGTCTGCGGCGTTAGCCAGATTTATTGAGCCTCTGAGCCTGATTCTTGAGGTAGGCCTGTTAGCATCTTTGTGGACACAGATGTTCAGCGGATCGCATTCTGGGCTGTTCTGGGGGTTTGGGGTTCTGTTTTCGCCTCCCCGGCAGATGTGGTAACTCATGTGACAGGGTGCCCAGATGGGCCTGAACCCGTTTGGCATGTGTGCTGTCACATTTCTTCCCAAGCCTCTGGGAGGGACAGGAAGTGGCTGCGTTCCATGGGAATGCCCAGAGTTGGGGTGGTGGCATTCTTCAGGATTTCTGGCAGAGAGCTAAGCGCCCTTCATTCAAATGGATCAGGGGAGTCTTTGTCTGTTGTTCTCGGCCTAGAAGCTCTCGCAGGTGCCTCTAACTCTTCCTAAACCCCCAGATCCGGCGATGCTGGTCATGGCCAAATTTTCACTGCATTCCTGTTTCCTGCATTTCACTGTTTCCAGGCAGACTTGCCACTTAGGATTGAAATCTCAGGGAGCCGTTCCTAAGGAGAAACGCATGAGTTGCAGGTGTCAGCCTCCCAAGCCACTGTTTCCAAACCATGGTGCGGAAGGTCAAAGTGCTTCTTTATTTCAAGAAGGGCATACGATGCTCTTGGCACGAAGTGGGACAGGGCAAGGTCTCAACCAGCCGAGAGAGTGAACCGAACCCTTGGTTCTAGGGGGTCATTTTTCATTAGAAAAGAAAGTAAAAGGAGTGTGTAGGGGGCTGGTCCTAGACCCTGGTCCCAGCCTACCCGCTCAGCCACCGTGGAACTCTGGGAAAGGCATCCAGCGTCTCTAAATTTGAGATGAGAAAACACGACCACCTGAGCTGGTATTTTTTGAGATGAAGTGGCATGAGAATTTGAAAGCGTCCTGTCATCTTGCCTAAGTGACATACATAGATCGTCTTTTCCCTGACAACAGTATTTTTACAACTGTTGTTACAACCCCTGATTCAAATATGCTGGTGGGGGAAACCAGCTCAGTGGTGGCAAGAATAGAGATTTTTCAAAGCCCGATGGTATTTCTCAAAAGACAAGAATCCTTCCCTCCAACGACTTCTTTTCCCCGACGCTAAGAAATAGCGTTTCATCACCCAGATCGGCAGCCACCGAGATGCTCTTAGGAGTTAACACGGTAATACCGTGGTTGTCAGAAAATGATCGATGTAGATGAGCAGCGGGCTCAGGCCGATTTCCTTTTGGGTTAATGAGACCAACACACCATGAGCCCGAACGGGGGATGGGAAAGAGACTCACAGCGGGATTCTTTCGTTTGTTTGGTTTTTACTCTTGGTTTTATGCCTCTCCTTGTCAGTAAACGTTACTTGGATGAGACTTCAGTGCCCGTGAACCCCCCTGCTTTACCTGTGTTCCTTCCCAAGTGCCTCTCACTGAGTTACCTGTATGTCTGTGCCCATAGGGTACCCTCCGCAGCTAGGGCTAGAATGCTCATCTGCTCAGGTGACTTCGTTTTTGAAATATGAGGCCCCTTCAGTCTTTTCTTGACGAACGTATACATCCTCCAGACACACATGTACACGTATGTGGGTCTTGTCATAGTTGCACACGTATCTCACATTTTGGGCACTGATTGTATCAGTTGAGGTCCTTTTGGCTGCAGGTGCCAGACAGTCGTGACCCACTGGGCTTAACACAAGAAGGAAACTGAGAATCACGTTAGCTCCGCTAAATAGCTTGGGAAGGCTCCCGGCACATTAGGACTTCAGCTCTGCTTTTCTGTGATTGTCCTGCCTCTTGTCTTTCTGTGTTTTGCTTTACCACCGGACTGGCTCCCCTCATGGTTACAAAATGGTTGCAGGAGCCTCAGGCATCACCGCTAAGCACATGGACCCGGACAGCACAGAGTTGTCTCTCCTTGTGTGTTGTTGAAACTGAGAAGACCTTTCCCCAAAGCCCCCGGGAGACATTCCCTCCTGTCTCATTGGCTGGAGTGACGTCGTATTCCTAAACCCGTCCCCCACCAAGAGAACGGAATTACCACACGCACTTGAGGCTTATCCAGATTCTCCTTTGGGCTTGGGGATGGAGCATACTTCTCCGGAGGCACGGGGCTGCCTGGAGGGGAGTGGACACCGGCACAGAATCAGGGTTCTGTTAGCAAGGAAGAATCCAGGAGTGGCTGTTGGAAATGACAACGCCTGTCCCTGCGGCGTTGCCAAGGGTAAATCGTGCTCACCTTGTCGTGCGGCCTTGCCGACTGCTTCCGTCCTGCTCTTCTGAGAGTGAGCAGAAGCCTCTCGGGATAGAGGTGGTAGGAGGAGGATGGGAAAAGTGATTCTGTGTCAGTTTTGCCCCCCCATTTTTCTCCTTTTAGGGAGAGCAAGCTGGCAGTTTGTGGTTGTCGTCATCGCTGTTCTGGTCGGGTAAATGGTCCCGCTGATTTGCAAGGCTATACTTACATGCCCGAGCAAGGAAAAATTCCTTCGTGTGGCTTCAGCTGGATGCGATGATCTCAGTTGAGCAAGCTGTGTGAACTCCTGGGAGCTGCTGTGTGATCCTTGGGGAGCGTGGTTTCTGGGGAGGATGTGGGGGCAGGGGTGAAAAGAGGGTAAGCGGGGAGGGGGTTGGTGAGGAGAAGAGAATCAACACCTCCTCGATACCTGTCAGTGCCTATTACTAACCAGGCTCTGAATCTCAAGTACCTTACGATAATAATAAAATCTTTCACTGCACAGTACTTGCTCTCAGGCACCTGAGAACAGTCAATATAGGGGCACCTGGGTGGCTCAGTTAAGCCTCCGACTCTTAATTTCCGCTCAGGTCATGCTCTCATGGTTCGTGAGACGGAGCCCCGAGTCGGGCTCCATGCTGATGCTGTGGAACCTGTTGGGATTCTCTGTCTCCCTCTCTCTCTGTCTCTCTCCCACTCATGCTCTCTCTGTGTCTCTGAAAATAAATAAATAAACTTAAAGAAAGAAAACAGCAAAAATATAATAGACGGGCTTAACTTTTAAAAACTATGGGGTAGGTGCTGTTGCTGAGAAAAGTGAGGCACAGGATAGGTAAGACATTTGCTGTAGTCTCGTGGCTAGGAAATGACAAAGCCACGGTATGACAGAGCCTGCCACCTGCTCTTCCCTTCATTAGGTCTTTCTACGTGAAGCCTACCTGGTACGTAAGTGTTGCGACCCCCACTTGGCAGATCAGGAAACTGTGGTACTTGCCCAAGGTCGCTGTCTGGTCAGTGGTGGAGCCAGGGTTCCCACCTGGGGGTTCAGGAACGTGCCTGTGCCCTGGCCCGGGCTGCCTCCCCTTCCTGGTAGCTGACCTCCACCTGTACCCCACCTTCTGGGAGACTGAGGATGGTCTTGCAGATTCCCAGACAGATGCTAGCTTGGGTGGCCCATGGGGCCCACCATGGAGTCAGCAGAAGGCAGTCCCCCTCTGGCACTCCCATGGCTCCTGTGTAGGCAACCCCTTCTTCATCCCTACCCCCGGGAGGCCATCTGGAGCCTCAGTGGCCTGGAAGGCGGGCCTCTCAGTGGGGTAGAGATGGGCGCTGGAGAAGGGTGCTGGAGGTTGTGTGTGGGCTGCACGGAAGGAGGAGGACCACAGGCCTTGGAGCCAAGTTGGCCTCGTTCTTGGCCAAGCGTCCTCTTACCCTGTCCCTGGTGGCCGTGTAGCTTAATTTGTCACCCAGATTGTGGCCAGCCGGGCCTCTCACCAGGTGCTGTGTTAGCTCGCATCCATGCCCAGACCTAGAATTCCTGGTGATGCAGCAACTCTTCGTTTTGGATTCTGCTGAGTCGGGCGGCCCTAATGCCACCGGTAATGAAGAAGTGTTGGGACTAAACTCCTAATGGCTCATTGATTGGTTGAATTATGCTCAGTGTAATTCTGAAAATAGATTTTAAATATGTGCTTGGGGATTTGTGGGGATTGGTTACTTAGGAGCTTTAACTCAATCGTGGCTGGTTTGACAGAGACATCAATGCTGGTGGCCTCCGCTGGCGCCATGCTGTTCGCCACGCTCTTCACCAAGGCGAGGCCCCACCCCGGAGCCAGGAAGCTGGCCGGAGGGCAGTGTGCGCATGCGCAGGAAGGTCCCCTTCCCGTACATACACACCCCTTGGCGGAGGTCTTGAGAAGGTCACGTTGGTTGACCCAACCATTTGCAAACCCCTCCATGTTCTTAGGATGGATTGAGGAGACATGTAGTTTCTGGGTTCTCCCTTAGACATCCTCTGACGTCAGGGAGTGCAGACTGTTGCCTGCCCTTTCTCTGATTCCAAGTTTTCGCTTTTCGTGGAGCTACGACTTGGGGAGAAGCGAAGGGAAGCCTTCTCAAAGACGCAGCGTCTCTGCATATTCCAGCATCATCTGGTCTACCCGACATCCTTGACTGGGTCTAATGGGGGAGCCAAAGGGTCTGGTGCTGGGCTTCTGATACCTCGCTGCTTTTTGTGACTGTCAGGTTAATTTGCAGACAATAGAAAAAGGAAGCAACCCTCAGCAGATAATACAGAGACCTCCCAACATGCCTATAATTACCATCCTTATCTACTTCTTTCCCTCTAACCAATCGGGGACCTAAAAGGCCTTCCATTTCTGGGGCACGCTGGGTCAGAAACCAATGACGGATGTCATGGCTTAGCTTCCATAAGGCACAGTAAGACTGTATTTCTGAGGGGAAATTGGTCAGCGGTCTTTTTTCGAGAGCTTCTAATGCTACTCCTCCATTTTGACCTCTATCTGAAAGACTGTGTTTCCTTATACCCTTCCCTGGGGTAATTTATACCCAGCCACTCATTAGAAAAAACGGTATCCTCAGGGAAGGGAGGAAGTAAAAACAAAACCTGGAAGAAAAGAAAAAAAAATTACACTCTGCTCTAATAAAGAAATTACTGACGTTCTACATTATGAACTGTATTAATTTTTAATGGCTGAGAAAGGAGTTGATTTATAATGCATCCTTCTCGGCTGCAGTGCCTGTCCCCAGCTAATAAATAAATGACAGGTCTCTTGTATTAAAAGTATCCGTCATCTTACATTGTTGGAATGTAGATGGCAGAGGCGTTGAGTGAGACGCTCCTGGGAGCGGGTGTGCCCTGCTGTGCCCATTTGCAGAGGGAGCTGGCATGGAGGGTGGCTTAGCTCTCCCACTGGAGGTCAGCTCATGTCTCCCCTTTGGTCTCAGCAAAGTGACCCAAATAGCTGCAACTCTTAATGGTCCAGGGAAGAGTTCGTAAGAAGGGGTAGTGCTATGCTCAGGGACAGTTCTGATGGAAATTTAAATTCCGGACCCTTAAGCAGAATTGCCCATGGCTTGTCCCTGCATGTCTTGACCAGATACCGCAGGATTTCGTGTTAGCAATTGATCCTTTGTTGATGCTCATGTATGACTCACAGCTCTGGTTCACCTCTGTATGCCTCTTAGGAAAAAAAAATAATAATAAAATAAAGCCTGATATTTATTTTTCCTTCCAAGTAGTATATACTCATTGTAAATATTTTGGGGGGAGTTCCGGAAAAGTTCGGAGAAGAAAATAAGAACTGCCCCACATACTGCATGCACCCAGTGATAAATGCCGTGAACGTGTTGGTGCCCTGCCTTCCAGTCTTTTTTCTTTGCAGAGATACACGGACAAACACGTAACACACGCGGACATTCACACGCCGACACATAAGCTTGTATTGTGCAAAGACAAGACCGTATTTGGCACTCGGTTTTATAATCTGAATTTGTTCATTTAGCAACGTGCCATGGACCTTTATTCCATATCATTAAAAGTCATGCAGCTGGTGTCTGTGTGTCCAGCCAGGGCTGTTTTCACACCGGTGCCATGTACAGCTGGCAATCAGTCAATCAAAATGCACTCCTTTGTTCTCCATCACAATGCCAACTCCAGAGTAAACACAGCGCGGGAGAAAAAAAATGAGGACAAAGGATGGGTCTTACACAGAACTCCTAATTGTGGAGCAACTACTGGCTGCAGAGTCGATGCAGGGAGGCCGAGAGAGGAACAGAGTGGCTGGCACCGTCCCCACGTGAGGGAGTCCCACTCCAGCTGGGGAGAGAGGCCCCTAATCGTTCCTGGTGATCCAGGCATGAAGCGTGGCTCAGAGATGCATGTCACAGGAGCCCTGCAGCTAGAGGGCTGGGTGTGTGCATAGACAACACCAGCTCGTTTAAAGTAGGGGAGGAGAGGCTTGGGTGAGGGGCGACAGAGGGTTGGGGCTTTCTCTAAAGCCAAGGGGCACGTAGGTGGAGATGGAAGGTAAGGACCTTCCAGGCCACAGTGGCAGTAGCTGGAAGCGGAGACAGGCTTTGGAGGGACAGGGATGGGCGGTCACGGGGGACTGGAGAAGAGCCCCTTGCGTGGAGGGAGCAGATCCCGTGCCAGTGTTACACAGTGTAGGTTATTGAAGCAACAGTTATGAATTTATTCATAGAATTTGCATTTAAATAGTTCCAGTCTTTATTTACCATGCTTGACATTGTTATCAGTTTCTCGGAAATAGGTAATGACTTGAGAAGTAAAGGCGCCATCGACATTATAATAAAAAAGGTAAAACAAAGTAGGTGATTCTCTTTGAATTTAGGGACAGTTTCAAGCAGACACACGAAAGACATCCCCCCGCCCCCCGTTCTAGAAAGAGCACAAGAAATGTTATTTAGAAAATGAGAGAGATTTAGCGATCGCTGCCAGCAGGTTCGACAACTTCTGATTTATTTATATTGTCTTCAGAGGCTTATAAAAATGGAAGTTTGCCTGGATTTGGAGACTAGCGTTTGGGCCCTTCCATATATGAATTTATTTCTTGATTTGTTGTGTGCGTTTCTAAACATAGATAGACCAGTGCCTTTTGCTTCTGAAAAAAAAAAAAAAAATACAAAACGAAAAGTCTCTGAAGCTGGTAGGGAGAGCAATCGGAGACCGTGTGCCCGTGAGGAATCTGCTCCCATGTTGCAGGAGAGGTACTGCAAGGCAGAATCCCGGAAGCATTCATTCCTGAAGCATCGGAGGGAACCTGTCTTTTTGTCATGGCAGCCCGAGATCAAGTCTTCCCTGGCCCTGGTTTTGTACCCAGTCCATTGCAATTACAGTATGATCCTTGCTCATAGTTTTACCTTCAGATCTTGGACCCAAAATTATTCCAGCAAAAGGACTTGGCTCAGAGTCTTTTTGAAGATTGTCTGCGTTCCTAGTGGCATTGAAAAGGAGGCAAGTTTGTGGCTAGACGTCTACCTGATTCCCACATAGTTTCTATGTTACTGAACGCATTAGCTCACAAAGGGAGTTCGTTTCTACGTCTCAACTTCTTTTTTTTTAATGTATGTATTTTGAGAGAGACAGAGAGAGAGAGAGAGAACTCGAGCAAGGGAAGGGCAGAGAGGGGGGAGAGAGAATCCTGAGCAGGCTCCGCACTGTCAGTGTGGAGCCCAGTGTGGGGCTCGAACCCACGAGCCGTAAGATCATGACCTGAGCTGAAACCAAGAGTCAGACGCTTAGCCGACTGAGCCATCCAGGTGCCCCCTCCACATCTCAACTTCTAAGTGACTTCACGTGATTTACAGTTGACAAACAGCACACCGAGGTTTTTCTTTTCGTTGTTTCTGGCTGTTACTATGTCGCCAGCGGGTGGGTCCTTATCTCAGGCATTTTCTCGGCAAACTAGCTGATGGCACACTGGGTGTAGAGACACTGTGCTTGCATTCCACACCTTCCATTACCTGCTTAAATCCTGACCCGAAGGAAGGTGGTGGTCGTGATTTTTCAGCATCCTGCCACTATATGTTTTCAGTGGAATTTCAGAAGACCGTCGTTCTTGTGAGACTGTGATTCTCCAGATGTGGTCCCCAAACCAGTGTCATCAGCATCACCTGGAAACTTGTTAGAAATTCAAATTCTTGAGATTGCCCCATCCCCAGACCCACTGAATCAAAAACTCTGGGGGTGAGGCTCAGTGATTTTGTGCTCTAATAAGCCCTCCAGGCGATTCTGATAGACACCAGAGAATGAGAGGCAGTGTGTAAGACACTGGTAGCCGCCCCCCCCTTCCCCTCTCAGTTTGAAATATTTGAAGAAGTGGAGCTGTGTTTCAGGACAATAGTTGGTGGTACTTAAAATTTGCTATTAATTCAGTAAACATTTATTGAGCACCTACTAAGCTCTAGATACTACATTGGGTTCCCTGAGGACAGCTGAGTGAACAAATAGGTCGTTTTGATGTGGCTGCTTTGATATGAATATGTAAGAACGCTTTTTGGGGGGCGGTCATCACATAAACAAGAGGCCCTCATCTACACCCCTTATCCTCCCCCCTCTGTGACTCCTGTGCTGTCCCTGGCTCCTCTAAATGGGGGATTTTGTCAGAGGTTGGGTCAGAGTATGTTGAGGGTGAGAAATGGGGTATGAGCAAGGTGTGGGGAGAGGCTGGGGAGGGGGTGAAGATGTCAGCTTTGCGTGCTATTTGGGAATAAAGATGGCAGGCGTAAAGGTTTTTGTTTCAAGCGGTGTGAAAACGCCTCCCATACTCCACACTCCATGTCCTAGCAGCCCCGTCAAAAGGGCTGCATTGGGTTATCCCTGTCCCTCCAGGGGCCCATCATCTTGGGGGTTTGTGGGTGATGTCGAGATGGCAGGATGGGAGTCAGCTAGCTGAGTGTGGAATTCTGCAAGGAACGATGTGTGCCGTGTCCTTCCTGGTCCCCGAGCCTCTTGGGCATGGGAAGAGCTCTGCAGGCTTGGGCTCCGGAACCTGGATTTGCTGCTGCCTGATCTCACTGAGCCTCCCTGTGTCCTAGTAAAGTGGAAGTAACGGGAGGACCTGCCTTGTCAGGGCTTTCTGTGTACTGCATGAAGGAATGTGTGCAAGGGACTTGGAACAGCTGCCTGCCTTTGGGGAGAAATGGCTACATTCTATCAGACTGTTAGTACCGTCCTTACAGTCTGCCTCACTTACGCTGAAGAAGGAATTTTATTTTATTTGTGAAGTTTATTTTTTTTTGAGAGAGAGAGAGAGTGCGTGTGCGTGCATACACCGGCGGGGAGGGGGAGGCGCAGAGAAAGAGGAACAGAGAATCCCAAGCAGGCTCCGTGCTGTCAGTGCAGAGCCCATCGTGGGGCTTGAATTCATGAACCACGAGATCATGACCCGAGCTGAGATCAAGAGTCAGACTCGCAACCGACTGAGCCACCCAGGTGCCCCCGAAGAAGGAATTTTAAATGTCCCAGAAACACTCCTGCCCTATGAGGCCATCCAGGCAGTGTTTACTTGGCCCTGCAGATGTGGTTTGACATCATTTGCAAGTCACACTTTCCCCTCTGAAAGTAACGTGTGGTGGGAAATGTCTCCCCACGTGGAGTCAGTGGCACATTTGCTGACGTCATTCAGTGACCAGCCTATGTGTAGGCAGCTAGGACCTGTGTATCTTCAGTCCTGGCTTCTCAGAGTTGACCCCCACCGTGATCCAACCAACCCCCAAGCTTCACCTCATTGCTAAGGTTGAGAAGGTGATTCTGCCAGAAAATAGCAGATTAGCGAGAATTTAATTCTGGTTTTCAAAGGTTCTGAAAATAAATGAATACAGCAAATGTCCCTTAATGTATTCAATTTAGATACATGTAACCTCTTCCTATTCAATATGGAAATGTACGCATCTTGTATATCCTTAGAATTTTGAGTACAGCCACATTCTAATTAGTTCCCAGCTAAAATTTCTCAAATTCTTCTCTATTTTGATTTTTTAAAAGCAAGCTGGAGACTGGGTTTTTTGGTAGTGAATGCTTACCAACGAGTAGGGATTATAGGCAGCAGGAATTGAGAGGCCAAGCAGGCTGGGGAACAGCATATGCAAAGGTATAGAGCCGTGTTCTGGATGAGTGGGATATAAGGTATGTGGCAGGAGACAGGTTATTATGGCCTGTGTGCCATGCTTGTTCATCCCAAACCATTTCAAGCTAATATTGGAGGACAGGAATATTCCCCAACAAGCTGTAGACCAAAAAGGAACAAAAAGAACATTTGTCAAAAAAGATGGACTTTTCCCCCTTCTTGGGTAGTGTAAGGGTGGCAGTGTTGTGTGATGGCAAGAACTTTGAGCTGAAAATTAGAGAGCCAGATTCACATAACTGCTATGAACCCATTGGTGTGTGTGTGTGTGTGTGTGTGTGTGTGTGTGTGTGTGTGTGTGTAAATTCAGCAGCACTGGAGGTAAAAAAAATACTTTTTTTTTTTTGCTCTTACATTTACAATTTCTGTTTGTCGGACCTTTAGTAGACAAAAGTCAGTTGTATATCTTTTAAAATAAAATTCTCTTTATTCAATACGTTTATTAAATTGCTTTTAGGAATAAAACCTGTTAGCAATATGTGAATATCTTCATGTGATTCATCATTTACAATAAAAAAGGATGGTTTTTAATTCTTCTCAACCTTTCCTTCTACTTCAGGAAAAAAATATTAAAAAGCTTGGAGAAAGAACTACCAATTTACTTCACATCAGTTTTTCTCCTTTCCCCAGGATATTCATATCTTCAGTCATCATTGAGGTGGTGGTTGGAGCCTTGGGAATGAAGTGATACGGAACGAGAGGGCGTACAGAGGAACAGAGTTCTGAACTAGTGCCGTGGGCCAGGCCAAGCATTAGGAAGGGGAAGAGGAGGAAAATGGAGACTGGGCAGGCTGTTGCAGAGGGCTCCCGCATGCAAAGGTGGGGAGACTTTGCAGAAGGAGGGTGGTGTTGGAGATGGAAGGAGTAGACAGAGATCAGGCGCTGGGTCCTGGAAGTCTGGAGCAGAGCAGAAGAATGAGATTGATTACAAGGATCGAGAAGTGACTGGTAGTGGGGAAACAGGCCAGACAGCAATGAAGTGATGGAGAAAAATGGACAAGATGGCCACATTGCCTTGCAATTCTCACGGCTGTGTTGTATCACATTGTATGAATATATCACAGTTTCTTTATACATCTTACTGTCAGTTGACATCTGAGTCTTTCTTTCTTTCTTTCCTTCCTTCCTTCCTTCCTTCCTTCCTTCCTTCCTTCCTTCCTTCTTTCTTTCGGCTATCCAAAATAATGTTGCTGTGGGCACTAAGATGGTAAAGTGTATCTTTTGGTGAATATATATATACACACACACACACACACACACACACACACACACAGAGACACATGTATATATTTCTGTTGGAGATGTACTTATGATTAAAATTATTGGGTGTGTGGTTATATGTATGTTCAGTTACAGTATTTTTTAAAAATAAAGAATAGGGGCGCCTGGGTGGCTCAGTCGGTTGAGCGTCAGACTTCGGCTCAGGTCATGGTCTCGCGGTTTGTGAGTTCGAGCCCCGCATCGGTCTCTGTGCTGACAGCTCGGAGCCTGGATCCTGCTTCGGATTCTGTGTCTCCTTCTCTCTCTGCCCCTCCCCTACTTGTGCTCTGTCTCTCTCTGTCTCTCAAAAATAAATAAATGTAAAAAAAGAAAAAAGAAATAAAGAATAAAGGAGAGGCACTCGGATGGCTAGGTCAGTTGAGTGACTTTGGCTCAGGTCATGATCTCACGGTTCATGAATTTTGAGCCTTGTATCGGGCTCGCTGCTGTCCACGCAGAGCCAGCTTAGGATCTTCGGTCCCTCTTTACTCTCTGCCCCTTCCCCTCTTGCACTCTCAAAAATAAATAAATCTTAAAAAAAAAAAAAGAAAGAAAGGAAATGTGTGCAAAGTGCTCAGCATGTAGTATTAATACCGTAAATTGAATGGTAGTTAATACCATCATCCTCCTCCTCCTCCTCCTCCTCATCATCAGAGGTGCCCTCATATTTTTAACCACATGGAGAATTAAACTCCTTGAACATGTCACCAAAGCTGAGGTTTCTCCCACACGTCTTTAGCTATAAAGCCACAAATCTATGGGCAGTGACAACTCTCTTCTCACTAGACTAACCTCTGTCCCTCAACCAGAGGGCCCTGCGAGGCAGACAGAGAAGAAGACAGAGAAGAAAGCCAGGACTCTGTCCTCCCGTAGCTGAGCACTGGCATTCCTCTCCTTCAGTCTTAATTTGTCTCTTCTCTGGTCGCAGGAGCGAGGCTGGTCTGTATGTCTGGGATGTATGTGTTGCTGCTGGTGGAGAGGGGATCTGCCGGCAGGAGTGGCACAGAGAGGTGATGGTCACGGAGGTGGATCTTATTTATTCCACTTCCCGGTAGCGGTCAAGATAATATTTCAGGAACAGATATGACTTTATGAATAATGGAGCATGGATCAAAGATACTGTAGCATCTGTTTAATATGAAAAATTGCTGGGGGCAGAGCCCTGGTTACTCTTCACTGCAACTCCGCTGCCACCAAGAATCTTGATTGCCGGGAGACTGGGGTCGAGCACGGGAAAATAGACTCACTTGCTGGCGTCAGAAAAGTTTAAATGGCCAAGTGCTTGAAGGCCACCAGTCCTGTGGATACCAAACGTGTATCCTCAGTGGTCTGCATTGGAATCACACGGGAGCTTTTAGACACCACTGGGTCCTGGACCCCCCGCCCCGGAATCCTAGTTCGTGGTCTGGGAGTGGGCCTGCCGGTTTCTCTCGGGGGATCTGATGCACATGCAACTACTGATCTCGTCCAGTCTTGTTGCTTTACAGATGGGGAGACTGAAGCCCTGTGTGGTTAAGACCCTTGTCCTGAGAGATACCGTGTTGTGGGTGGCCTTGGTCGAGTTAGAACCGGGTACCCTCCCTTCTTTTTGCATTTACATTTCCCTCCCAACATCCAACGTGTGGATGGTTCCTTGAGAAGCACTTGTGTTCCTCTCTCTGGTTCAGCAAGTATATTATTTCCTCTTGGTTAGTCTCAGGACTCTGCTCTTTTTCTTAGATAGGCCCAACTCAGATGAATTTTGGCATCTTCCTTTTTGGGGACACTTTCCTTCCAAAAAGGAACCTCTTTTTTTCTAGTGTATGTGAATATTTTGGTTCTGTTGGATCTCTGCAACTCTACGGGGATGTGGCCAAGTCATCCTAGTAGAATGTTCCATGGCAAATGGATGCTGCCATGCATTCCTGCCCAGGATGCTGAGAAGCTATAGTTGTGAAGTGATGTTTACCTGGTAACCAAGAGCTCCTGGAAATGGCAGAATCACAGGGCAGAAGGAGCCTCGTGTGTCTGATTCTTCCCAGTTTGCAGAGGAGGTCACTGAGGCTTAGAGAGGTCAAGCGGCTTGCCCAAGACACACAGCTGGTTTGTGTGTGGAAGAGAGACCTGGGACTCAGGTCTTCAGACTGTGCCCCACAGTCCTTGTGTTGATTCCAATAAGCACATCTTTAATAGAAGAATTTCACATACCTGGAAACAGGCCGAGGGCAGGAGATAAAACAGGTCTTCTGAATGCAAGTCTTGTCTTCCGTTTGAACAAAGTCTGCATTAGAAAGTCTCAGGATTGAAGGTGGCATGAGAGATCCTTCTGTGCACGTGTCTCCTTCGTGTCCCTTTTAGCTGTCATCCAATCTCAGTTCCTTCTTCTAGGGTATCAGAAGCTCCTCTTTCTAGGTGGCCCAGTCCACTCAGGCAGTTCTGACTGTGGGAAAGCGACCCTGTCTTGACTCAGGAGCCCGCCTTCTGGGGACCCTTTCCCTGGACCTCACTGTTCTGTCTGGAGCCATTCAGCAAACAGGGCCATGTGGCAGGCAGGACACTGGCTTTGACACCAGGCAGACCCAGGGTCCTGCTCTGCCAACTACCAATTGTGTGTCTTAGATAATCCACTTTTGCTTTTCTCCTTGTCTGTGAAGCGGGGACACTAAGACGACCACGTGAGAGAGTTGTTACGAGCGTTACACAAGCCGTCACACTCGTCGTGGCCACAGCGCACGTGTGTGCTTGTACAGCAATGCCCTTGGTCGTGCATCTCCCCGTTCTGGAGGCCTCTGGCCGTGTCTCCCCAGTTTCCACACGAAACCTTCGCACAGCCTTCCGTTTCTTCTCAGGTGGCACCAGTTGAGATGGCCCATGTGCTTGTTGGCAGTCTCTCCACCGTGCCTCTCAGTTGAGCACTCTTACGAGACGGGCCTCCTTTTCCAGGCACGAGGAAGGGAGTGTGGAAATTGCCCGCGGTGTCACCTTCAAGTCTCTGAGGCAGTGCTGCGTTCGGAATCCACGTCGTCGGCGACGGTCACGGGCTGTGCATGTGCGAGTCTCTGTCTGCGTGTGTGCGCATGTGCGTTTCCCCAGAAATCCCAGTGTCAGAGCCGCAGATGTCCTGGCCCATTTTCCACATCAAGGAGAGGCTCACTGCCTCTTTCTGCGCCAGATCCAGGCCATCCCAGGGGGTTAGGGCTTCTCGGTTCATCCCTTAACGTTCGCCCGAAGCCACGTGCGCTGTGTGCGTGCGGAGGGCTGTGGTCCCCAGACAGAACTGCCTCTGCTGAGGCCGCCACCTGCTGCAAGCAGTCCCCTTTCTTGGGATCCGTGGCTGTGCGCATGACAGTCCTCGTCAATCCATTTTCCACCGGCTCCTGGTAGGGCAGAGCCTCGCGTCAGGTGTGCCCCGAGCAGTCGCTAATGTGAAGGGCACTTTGCTGTGAAGACACCTGAGACCTGTAGGATAGTAACAGCTGCAGAAGATTCATCCCCGTGTAATTTAAATCCCTCTCCAGAGTCACACTCTCATGGAGGGAGTGGGAGAGAAGGAGAGAAAAGCCTAGAATAATTCTAAGAAGTTACGGAAAAAAATCGGGGAGGGGGAAAGATGACCGAAATATGCTTGTTCAGTCGCCCACCCTACCGCCTGCTGGATTTGGTAACGAGCATTTTAATTTTCTTTTTTAAAGTCAGGGGCTATTTTCACAATTATGAATGCTGCAAATTGTATGTGTTCTGAAGTTCGCTGGTCCTATGAGAAACTCTTGAAAAAAGGGTTCCTCTGTCAAAGAGTTTGGGAAATGCCTCCTATTACAGCCCAGGACACATCAGGATATTCACGGACAAGGGGTCCTTTTGGACAGACTTGCTGTGCTCCGGGTATCCTTGGATTTACCATATTTATTTGAAGAAAGGTCCCTTCAAATGTGCACCCTGTCTCTAATAGGCTGTTCATAACGTTCAGGAGTCAAAATCTTGGATGGGAGGGAATGGAGTGTTACGGAGATGATGTGGTTGTGGAGGGGGAACTGGGGGTCCCCAGATCATGTAAGTAAGGGGAGGGGGACATTCCCCACCAGTATCTTTTTCTGATTTTCTGTCTGTTAGGCTGTGGGATATGCAGACGTCAGTTTTTCTAGGGTTTGGTGGCTACCAGAGGCCCCTTCAGAGTTAAAATATTAACTGGGATTGAGGTTGTCTATTTTCTTCAGGCGGGGGGGGGGTCCTAAATGTTTTATAGATAAAGGAAGGGGGTTCCCACAGATTATGGTAGGAAAGCCCACACAGAGGGTAAACTTGGTTTTGTGAAGTAGCCCGTGAAGACCATTGTGACTTTAGGGAAGATAAACTCTAGGCTTTAGAGATAGGCCTGTTGCCAGACCCATTGTCAGATTCACTGATTGGCAAGGGAAACCTGTCCCCAAAAGACTTTCATCTTAACACAAGTATCCCAGGCGGTGACATTACTTCATGGGCTCATGTGGGGCCATCATCGGGCATCTTGACTGACCTTCAGTTTAAGCTCATTTAGGTACCTGGTTCCTTCTCAGGGCAACATGCTGGCCTCTCCTTAGGCCTCTCTGGTGGTACCAGTGTGTGTCCAGAGAGCATGGGTCAGAAAGGCCAATATATGTGCCTAACTGGATGGATCCCAGTGAGCAAGGAGCCCTGAGTACACGGAGGGAAAAGGATGCACGAGAAAACTTTTGGAGTTATACAGATGCAGGTTTAAATCCCAACTCTCCTGCCAGATCTTAACCTCACTGGGCTACATTTTTTTTTTCATCTATAATATGGGAATAATAAATAGCATTTTTCCAGGCATTGGGAAGATTAAATGGCATGCCATTTCACATATGAAATACTCCAGTGCTGTGATAAACTCTATCCTTCTGCTGGCACTGATCAAGAGAAGTTGAATGCTGGTGAGAACATCATTTACTGGGGTCAGTCTTTCCCCCCTTGTTCTACAACTTTGATAAGTTTGACTTGTCACTCTCTCTCTCCACACCTGCCAAGTTATAAACGTTTTCTCTCTCCTCAGCCTTCCCTAGTGTTTTCCTATCTTTCTTGCCCTGTGGAAGGCAGTAGCGAACACACTCTTTTTCATGCAAATGTGCCTTGAATTGGCACAAGGGTAGGACAATGTGTTCTTTTTCCAATAGCTGTTTTGATAATGCTTGGCAGTGTGTTGGTATTTTTGGCCAGAGTGGTGCATGTTGAGACCATATCCTCAAGGAATGCTTTTCGATCTGTCCTAAGTCTCTTTTCTAGGCTGCATAGTTTGGATTTTCCGTTGATGAAAAGCACTTCCCTTTTCTTGCCCACATGAAAGTTTATCTGTCCATTTTCTGGGCCACTCCTATCCTCCCGTGTTGTCCAAGGCACATGCAGAAAACCTCTTGAGATCTTCCTGTACTTTATGCCTTAAAACAACTATTATATTATGTGGAAGAGCTTAGGATCATCTAAAAATCAGAGGTACTTTGGTGTAGTCCTCTTGGAGATCAGGGATACCAGGAGGAACATTCAGGGTGTGGAGAGCAGGTAAAGAGTGAAGGAGTTTCTGATGGGTGAAGTATAGGGCATCAGACCAGGTGGAGGATGACACAGATAAACTGAGGGACAAGACAGATAAAGTAGAGCCCACAGTCAAGTCAGGGGCACAGCAAACAAAAGCACCCCAAGAAAGCCAGATAGGCTAAGAAGGATCCTTGTCCTGTCTCTCTTGTGGCCCTGAAGCAAGTGATTCTGCTCTTGACTGAGGAAGGACTTCCAAGAGATTCTGACCAGAGTCCCATCCGCAATGATCTATCTCCTCAATTACCATGGAGACTTCCATTTTTAAAAATAGCCATTGGGTAGAATCTTCATGCAAAAAAAATGCATCCAAATATATCCTAGCAGTTGGTCCCCCACACCCTTGTGCCTATTTACTCCCTTGAGGATTTTCATCAGGTTTGACTTTTCTTTATGAAGAAAGTGTTTATTCCTCCATATGTTATATTGGCTTAAGCAATGAGTGGTTCCCTGGCTGAAAATGTGTTACATGGTCCTCTGGCTTCTTGGAGGAACAGAGTGTTGTAGTAGTTAGGTGTGTGGCTGCTAGAGGCGTCTTGCCTGGTTCAAATCTCAGCTGTGCCTCCTAGTAACTGTGTCACGTTGGGGAAGTTACTTAACCTGTCCTGTGCATCAGTTCTCTCATCAGTAAAATTAGGCCCATATGGTACTTGCCCATATGGTCTTGGAGTTATGTGGTTTAAAGGAAGTAAAACCTGGCAGGTGCTCAGAACAATGCCTGGCAGGTAGTGAGCCCTCAGAATGTGCTAAGATTTTTCTTTAGGTAGCTCTGAACCACACTGGCATACAGTTTACCTCTGTAGCCCTAGGTCTCCACAAAGGCACGTGAATAGTTTCTTTAGCAGGTCTCTAAGTTCATAGTGTTGCTTCAGAGCTCAGAGGTGCTTCCTCTAGGCCTCCCAGTTGATCTCCACATAGCTGTCAACTATATCCAGAACATTCTTTGTGTGCTTCCCATCTATCAGCTTCAAAAGACAAGGGAGTGTCTAGCATTTGATTGCCTCAGTAAAGAATTAGTCAGATAATTCAACAATTTTTATCTCCCTTGTCACCTTCTCAACCCTAGGCCTACCTTTTGCTCTGTGATTATTGGGTGGAACTAAGGATTCACATATTGGCATGCTGCTTTTGATGGATTGAAAGTCTTCTCTCTGGCCTTGGAGGGTTTTGCAAAATGGCAGTTGAGTTTTTGGGACTCACTAAATAGACCCTCATCTGGACTTGCTTACTAATCTCCCCAGGTGTGTTTTCTCTTCTCTTAGTTTGGGGAGTTTGCTTGTTGTTTTTGTTTTTTTATATATCTGTGTCTTAGTTATAATAGGCTGAGATTCACCTGATTAGCCATCCTTGTTTTCCTTTTTTTTTTGTTGGGTTTTAAGGACCTCTGGGTATTTTGATTCTTAAGAGTCTTATTTTCCCTGGGCTTCCAGGAAGTTGTTTTTTAACCTGGTATCCCAGGTTTTCTGTTGAGCCTTAGTTTTTTAATACTGTTTCTCTCCATTTCAACATGAGGTTAACAGTGATATTGTATACCTATTTGTCTTTTGCTCTGCTACTCCAGGATCAAATATCTTAAGGATTAAAGCAGAGATCCCAAAGATTCTCCAACTGGTAGTTACTAGTAGATGAGGAAATTGATTGGGACAGAAGTCCTCTGTCCTTCTTATAATTCCTAGAACCCTCAATCAGCAGGGTTGAAGTTTGAGTTACATAAATAAACACTATCAACAGATTCACCATTTCCTTGAAGGAAGAGTCAGGTGCTGGTGGAAATGTCTTGAACAAGGTCTCCCATTATCCATCTTTGATTGAACTTAGGTCCATCCTTTGAGATTTTATGGTGGTCCAGTTCTCCTCTATGATACTGAGTGCTTGATTGCTTGAGGAGTGGAGAAGATTCAAAACAGCTCAGTTCTTAGATTTTTACCTTGAAAGAAGCAGTATTTTTCATAGAGAGGAAATCCTTTTTACGTTACCAATGGCCTTCTCTACAGATACCTCTCATGAAGACTTGTCATGAATACTTCTCCATGAATACTTCCAGTGATGAGAAGTTCACAAACTCCCATGGGCCATTATTTTATCAATGCATAAATATTTATACTTTATAAACTTTATTTATCTAATATTGTTTTAATTTAACAACTGGTACACATTTATGGATTGGAAGACTTGATATTGTTAAGGCCATACTTCCCAAATTGACTTACAGATTCAGCATGATTTCTGTCAAAAACCAGGCTGCATTTTGCAGAGATTGACATGCTGATTTTAAAAATCCCTTAGAATACAAGGGATCCAGAATCAGCTGAACAATCTTAAAAAAGAACAAAGTTGGAGGACCTAAACTTTTTAGTTTCAAAACTTGATACAAAGCTACAGTAATCGAGATAGTGTGGGACTTGGCATAAGCATAGACATATACATCAGAGGAATAGAATTGAGAGTCTCCGGAATACACCCTTACCTATATGTTCAGTTGATTTTCAACAAGGTTTCCAAGACCATTCAATAGACATAGATAATCTTTTCAATAAATGGTGCTGGGACAATTAGATATTCACATGCGGAAGAATGAAGTTGGACCCCTTACCACACAACATATACAGAAATTAAAATAGAACCAAGACCTAAATGTAATAATTAAAACTACTAAGCTGTTAGAAGATAACACAGGTAAAAATCTCTGTACCTTGAATGAGGTAATGGCTTTTTAGATATGACACCAAAAGCATGAGAGACAAAAGAAAAATATGCATGTGCAGAACTTAATCACAGTAGAAATTTTTTATGCTTCAAAGGATGCCATCAAGACAATGCAAAAACAGTGTTCAGATTGGGAGTAAATATGTGCGATCGTGTATCTAATAAGCAAATTGTGTCCAGGATATATAAAGAACATTTATAACTCAACAAAAAGACATGTAACCCAGTTGAAAAATAGGCAAATGATTGAAATAGATACTTTTCCAAAGATATTCAAATGGCTAATAAGAATGTAAAAAGAGGCTCAACATCATTAGCCATTGGGAAATGCAAAACCATAACGAGGGATCACTTCATACCCATTAAGATGTTTGTAAGCAAAAAGTTGGATGATGACAAGTGGTGGTGAGGATGTGGAGAAACTGGAACCTTTGTATATTGCTGGTAGGGAGAAACACGGTGCAATCATTTTGGAAAAGTTTGTCATTTCCTCATGACATTAAACAGAGTTGCCATCTGACCCACCAGTTCCCCTTCTAGTTGTGTACTCAAGAGGGTTGGAAACGTGTAATACAAACACACAGTCCTGATACATGGATGAACCTTGAAAACATTATGTGAAGTGAAAGAGGCCAGACACAAAAAGCTGTATATTTCATGATTCCGTTGATAGGATTTGTCCAGAATAGGCAAATCCATGTGACAGAGAATAGGTTAATGGTGGGTGGGGGGCAGGAAGGTGGGAGGGCTGGGGAGTGACTGCTAATGGGTATGCATGATTTTGTTTGTGATGAAAATGTTCAGGAATTACATAGGGGTGATACTTGTACAGTTTCTGAAGGTACTAAAAACTACTGAATTGTATACTTTAAAACAATAAATTTTACGGCTTGTGAATTACATATCAATTTACAAATTAAAAAAAAAAAAGCAAACCTACATGGACCCTGCCCAACTTGAACAGATACCTGCACCTTGCTTGTTGTGCTAGATTATGGAGATTCTCAGAGGAGGGACTAGGGGCTGACTCAGTAGTGTTGAGGGTCTGGGTACTCAAGGACATGGCTAGTTGCCAACTGGTGTGGCCATACCTCAGCATTTTAACAATGGTATGAATATATTGGTACCTGTCCGCTGCCTATTAACTCTTGCCTGTGCCTCAATTCTGTGACTTCCATACCCCATTGGGAGCAACAGAAAGTGCATATATATGTGTATATATATATATATGCATACACATATATATATGTGTGTGTGTGTGTGTGTATATATATATATATATATATATATATATATATGAATACGACTATCATAACACCAAGAAGTTGGAGCTCTGAAAAGTCAGAGTCCCTTATTCTGTGGGCCAGAAAGTGATCAAATCAGCTTCCAATTAATATTTTTGAGTAGAGTCTCACAGAAGATGGTAAAAAAGTGCCTAGTTCTATTAAATTGTATTATAATGCAATATGGAGGCTCCCTTCTCCCTCTCCCTCCTCCTCCCCCTGTCCCCATCTCTGGTAAGGGTCATTGTATTTCCCAGGAAGCCACTGTTGCCTGTCCCGATGCCGTTTTCCTTATTTGAGTTCAGAATTACATGAGCTTACCTCAAGTCTCAAAGATAGGTCATCTTGGAGGTAAACTTTTCCAACTTACTAATGTCCTCAGCCATACTTCAAACCCACACCCACAGCAGCTTCGTGTGATGGAGCCCACTGTATTCCTCCAGGGAAATAAATACATGGCTCAGTACGTAGGAAATGAAATTCACACAAGAGAAAAAGAAGACGTTTACATGTTAGTTATTCACTTATATCCCATCTCATTGCAAAAAGTGTTTGAGGTGTTTTGCACAAGTGTCTGCGAGCAGTGAAGCAAGACGGATGAAGGGGATGACAGTGTTTGGAAACGGGGAATAAGTGGAAGGACGTAAAACTAGTGGCAGGAGTTGACTATCAAGTGTGTGCTGCTACATGGGAGCTTGCAGACTTGGCTCCGGCCGTCCTAGTGGCCAAAGCACAGAGGTAAACATTACAGGCCAAAGGCAGTTGTTCAGAGGAAGAATAACTTTTCCAAATGTTGTGGGCTAACAGAAGCTTCTCCCACAGCACCTCATAAAAAGCAAAGTGTGGGATGCGAAGTTACACTCTCCAGCATCCTGAAAATAGATCCAATGGTGCCCCTCTTGGGAGTGTTGGTTAAAATATCCTTTGATGCAAGTCAGTGGCTTAATGCTCAAACCCACTTCACAAAGTGGGTGGGTGGGTGGGTGGAAGAGGGAAAGCTTTAAGAAGCATCCACGGGAGCCTTGTCTTACTCCGGGGAGACCCGGGCAATACCTGCAAAAGTAGGGGGGGTGGCTTTGGGGAAATCCGTCGTTGAGGCTGGATGGAATTGCCATCTGCCATCCCAGTACGTCCCATCTGGGGCCTTGCAGGTTGGCTTTTGCCAGCAGTGTCCTTCCCATCCTACCCCCACCCCTGCCCAGGCTTTTCTTCCCAGGCTTATTGGAACTTGATCATGTGAGGCAGTAAATCATTGAAGTCCAGAACAAATCTCATTTGACATTTTTATCTTGACTCTTCTGGGGGCCTTTAATTAGCATGATTGCTGAGTGGGAGATTGCTCAGATGGAATCTGCATTGCTCTTGGTCGGCATAATGGTTATTGAAGTTTCTCTGGTTTCTGTTTCTGGACATCTAGGAATGACTCTGGTTAAAAGTGATTAAAAACCCTTTAATATGGTCTAATAAGGGGTGGCTGGCAGTGCATTGACATGTGTTAAAAAATGCATCTGAATATGGACTCACAAGATTGTAAAAAACTTACTCCTGAAGTTCAGTATGGCTTGTTTGCCACCCTGGGTCCCACTGTGTCATGTGGGACCCCACAGGGTCCCCCTGTGTAGTAATACTCTGCTGGCACAGCCATTGCCCCATAGCTCAGGCAGCCACATGGTCCACAGCTCTGACATTCTCAGCCCTTGTTAACAGTCCACGGGCTTCGGGGAGCATCAGAATATGTTATGATTAAAGATGGAAGTCTGGTTGGCAGTAAGGGTCCTGAGGCCCCAGTTTCTGAAGTGCAAGTTGTTAGTGAAATCTCTTGCTGATGTGGAACACACTGTGGCAGTGGTTCTCAACCAGGGTGACTCGGCTCCCTAGCAGACCTGTGAGAATGTCTGGAGACACAGTGGGTTGTCCTAGGGGTGGAGGATGCTACTGATATCTAGTGGGTAGAGTTGATGCTGCTAAGCCTCGTAACAATGCAGAGGACAGCCTTCCACGGTCAGGGCCAGTCGGGCCCCAAATTTAATAGCATTGAGGCTACCAAATCCTTCACTCTTAACTTTCAAAGCAGACTCCCACATGATATTGCTTAAAGCTCAGAATGGCCTGGTGAGCGAGAAGGCGTAAAAGTCTCTTGTCCATTTTACGGGCCGAAAAATCGAAGCTTAGAGTGACAGTGACCCTTCCGTCTCCTGCAGGGCCGGACCATCTAGTTTTCATTTTATTGCCACTCACACAGATTGCACGGGGATGATGTGAGCTTTGGGGTCTCTACAAGTGTCCGGAAGGAATACAGTTTTACCTAAATACTTAACGCACATCTCTGGAGAAACCATGACCCCAGGTGTCTTATGCAGGAAAGGTACCCCAATTTCCTGTATTTCCCTTGGACATTAAAGAACATGTACCCATCAAAAAGTACTGTAAAAAGGTAAGACTTGGTCATACTTGATACTTGAAGAAGGGTAAGGTCATTGCAGTGGGTAAAAACATTATTGTTTGCACAGTCTGATACCAGTTCACACATTCACATGCTTTGGGGGCCCTGGTGGTTACATAACGTGGGGCAGTCTATTATGACAACAGGGAGGGGTGTGTTTTTGGAATTGAGAGCATGTGATATGGCCAAAAGCATTCATGTAAAAATTGTGCCTCTTAACTATCTGGGTGTCTGGGTGTATATTTGCAGGTGGAATACCTTCCAGAGCTTGTCGACTTAGTGGGATAATAAACCTGAGAAGGGTCACACAGGATGGTAAGAATAGAGCTGTAATTACACTATCACTGCCTGGAGATTTTAAAGGATTTGTAGTTTTAGGGGACTCTATATAATAGAGATAGTTCAAAGCAGGTGTCTCCTTGCCATTTCTCTGTTCTTAGGGCATGCATGGCTGTGTCATTGCACATGGCCTATGGGTCACATTTGCAATTAGCATCTCATTCATGCTGATTGTGGCCGGGCACTGAGCTGTGCACTTCACATACATATCTGTAACCCCTTGGTTACCGCCGTTCTAATTACCCCCATTACACAGTGGAAAGACCGAGCTCAGGGGGCTGATATCACTTGTGTGTGATCCACAACTTGACCACAGAAGTAGAAGTGACGCTTAGGATGGGCTTATTCTCCTTTCCTGTGTTGCTGTGTTAACCGTTCACGGCAGGTGTATTTTACTCTTTGCTCCTCCACCACGAAAGTTACTCCCATCCTCATTTGAAGCATAGGAAGCAGGGCCACTAAAGCATCGAATGAGTTGACTGTGATAATAGTTTAGAGCATAGAAATGACATGTCCTGCCTCCTAAGGCAGCCAGTGCGCTTGGAGGCGGGGTGGATAATAGACACACAAAAATCCCCCAAAGAATTCATCCACATACACAAAAGTCTCTGAAATAAGTTGCCTCAGTATTAGTCTCTGTTCTTTTACTGATCTTATCAAACCTAAAGCAGGTCTGCTGTGAATGAATTCCACTACAGTTCTCGGAGCGGAGAATGACTCTGTGTGCTGCAATGCAATGGCTTGAAGAGCATCATTTAATGGCAGGTGTCTTGACTCAGGTCTGATGAGGGAAAGTCAAGGGCATAAGGTTTCTAGTTCCTATTCTCAGTGTTGCCACACTGTCTTTAAGGGTTGCAGGCATGGTCTCATGGGTGTGTGCTGATAGATCTCTTGCCCTCCCGGGTCTGCTCCTTTGCAGGTGCCCCCAGTGCTGCTACTGTCCCTATATCATCAGGCACACTGGAGAGACCGGACACTGCCCAGACCCCTGATTTACCAGCATCCAGCCTGTTACGGGTCACCCTATAACCCAGAGGTCCACACACGATATACAGCGTGCAGGCCCAATCTAGGCCACCACCTGTTTTTGTACAGCATAAGAGCTAAGAAAGTTTTTTATATTTTTAAATGGTTGGAAAAATACCAAAGAAGAATCATCTTTCGTAACACATGAAAATGATATGAAATTCAAATTTGAGTGTCCATAAATAAAATTTATGGGAACACAGCCACACTCATTCATTACCAGTCGTCTGTGGCTGCTTTCACTCAACGGCAGAGTTGAGTAGTTACAACAGAGACCCGTAAAGCCAGAAATATTTACTATCTGGCCCTTGACAGAAAAAGCTTGCTGGCCTCTGCCCTATCCTGCCGACCACCAGCACATATCTCTCTTTTCCGTTCACCTTTATCTGCTCTCAGGCCATCCTTTCTTTCAAATCCTTCAAGACTCACCCATCACCCAAGATCTTGAAGTTCCTTCAAGATCTGCCCCATGCTGATCGTCTCCATTTATTTCCTGACGAGAACCCTTTGCACTTCCTCAGATGTATTTTGTCGAAGACCATCACGAAGACCATCACTCACATGGTTCTTTCTCCTGGGAATAACTTTCCTTCCTATTTTCTCACCTGGAATTCTTATTTCTCCTTCAAGCCTCACTGAAAAATGCGACCCGCTCCAAGGAGGTTGAGTCTCCCGCTGTAGTTAACCTCTAGGAATGCCCCGTTGCTCTCCTGGCACTGCTTTTATAACCGGAGGTCCTTTCTGTTTCAGCCAAGGCTGGAGGGCTTTCACTAGGGTTGAGGTCCCAAGGGTGGGGGCACTCCACACCCTTATCACACTGAGCTGGCGAGTACAGGCCAAGCACGGCTGCCTGATCAGGGGCTCCCCGGGCTCCCTAGAATACTGCTATCCCCAGGTATCTGATTCCCATGACTTTACAGGAGATTTGTTCTCCCCAAACTACGTGACCTTGTTTTGAAAGTGGGAAACAGAATTCCACACTTGGAAATTGATTTTTAACATTAAGTAGAGGGGCCATTGTCATTAGCTGATCCATCATTTACTCTAAATCTCTTATCCCTGAATCCACCCGTGCTGTATCTGTTGATCCATCATCTGTCTGTCTTCATTTATCCATCCATCTGTCCTCAGCTATCTGTCATCAGTTCACAGCAGTCCCTGCTTCTCCATTCTCTCTACCATGCGGCTCTACCACCATCACTTGATTGAAGTCCCATTTTTGGGAGGTGACTCACACGTTGTCCCCAGTACTAGTTTCCCACTGCCCCTGCTGATCTTGTGCCCATCTCTCCTTTACTCCTGCTTTATGTTCCAGCTGAATCATACTCTGTGCTTTTCTGGAAGGACATCCCTGTCTCAGTTTGCTAAGGCTTATGTAACACAGTTCCACTAACCAGATAGCTTAGAACAACATTTACTGTCTCATGGGCCAGAAATCCAAGGCCAAGGTGTTGCTGGGGCCAGGCTCCCTCTGAAGACGCTAGGGAAAGATCTGCTCCTTGACTCTTTCCTGGCTTCAGGTACTTTGCTGACACTCTTGGGCATTACTTGTAGACACGTCAGCCCAGTCTCTGCCTTCCTGTTCACATGGTGTATGTGTGTGTGGGGGTGGGGGGGGTGGATGTGGGTGGGTGTGGATGTCTACCTGTGTTCCAAATTTCTCATTTTTATAAGGGCACAGTCATATTGGATTAGGGCCTGCCGTTATGACCTTGCCTTCTTAGCTTGACCATCTTTAAAGACTCTGTTTCCAAATAAGGTCAGCTTCTCAAGTGCTAGGGTTATTTTTTGGGGGGGGAGGGGGGCGCAGATAAACCCATAATAATCTCCCACTTGCTGTACTTTTCTTAAGCTGCTCCCACCGTTTGGAATGCCACCCCCACCACTACATATTTCTGCCTAGGGACCATCTCTACCACCTCTTTCCCTTCACATGTGATCACTCCTTCACTGAACTCCTCAGCTGTGGTGGGCACCTGTCTCTTGACACTCACTAGAGTATATCCCGTATCTAATCATTTGTTTTAGGAGTCTGATTGACTGTAAACTCCCCCCCCTTTTTTTTTTGACTCCTGGAAGATTGATACTCAGATATTTGGAAAATTAGTGCTAGGTAAGCCTAAGAAGAGGTATCCCTTACATATTTGGCACTGGATTTTAAGCTTCTAGTCTAGAGCAATAATTATGTCTTCCTTCTTTTTTAAAAAAATATTTTATTTATTTTTGAGAGAGAAAGTCAGAGCGCAAGCAGGGGAGGGGCAGAGAGAGACAGGGAGACACAGAATCCGAAGCAGGCTCCAGGCTCTGAGCTGTCAGCACAGAGCCTGATACGGGGCTCGAACCCACAAACCAAGAGATCATGACCTGAGCCAAAGTCAGACGCTTAACTGACTGAGCCACCCAGGCACCTCTATTATGTTTTATTTCTATTGGTATTCCCACTTCCTTTTTCCAGTTCTGAACAGTTTCCTATGGGCATAGGTGATCCTCAGCATGGGTCAGCAATTTAGAGATTTGGAGCACAGTGGAAGCAGGGATTTGCGTTTTTCTTTGCTGGTGTCTGTCACAGTTGTCTGTCATTGCAAAGTTCTGATGCTTTGTGATCTGTGTAACATGTGTCTGCCACTGTTAATTAGGGTATTTAGGGAGATTGTGATACCTCCACTGCCCAAAATGCATGAGTCTTTCTTGTATGTCTCTGTGTCTGCATGCTTTCATTAAAGAAATTAAAGAGGGCCCCAAGATAGGTTAAGAACTGTTGCTTTATACAGATGTATGGTGGAGCCCTTTTCTGACTTCTTTTCATCTTCTCCTCCATTATCATCTTCAATATCTTCTTTATCATCCCTAATCATAAAAATTCAGAGCCAGAAAAACAACTCACAAGTTTATGTTATTTAATAGTTAGGGCTGTAAATTTAGAATGCGCCAGCCCTGTGATCCTATTAGCCATACCCTACTCTAAAATAATCTTCTTAAAATTGATACCGCCCAGGGATTTGGACTTTGTTGATTACATTTCCTGCTAGACTCTGGCATTTGGTTTTTGCTCATTGGATCTTAAACAATATGGTCACGACCCTGAGGAAAGTCAGGCACCTTGGGGTACCAGACAGAGTTGAAGACCTTGCTTCTGGGAGGGCCACATAGTCAAGTCAGGGGTAGGAGGCACTGATGCTAAGATGATAATTTTTTTTCTTTCCTTACCTCACCAAGATATTTTGAGGCTAACATAATCATTATTTAAAGTTTTGGAACAAGAAATGCCTCGCAAATGCCAAGATACTATTGTAGAACCTCAAAATAATGTGGCATATTGTTATACAGATTCACATACACACGAGTCATATCACACAGTTCTAAAAAACAACTTTTCTATTCTCTAAAACTCTGATCTGTCAGGTGGGAAAATAGGGAGAGATGTTGCACATGCATCCTTCCTGGGTTTCAACATGGCAGAGAAGTTAAGTGCGGATTCTGACTCAGGTTTGGAAGAGAGCCTGAGATTCTTCATTTCTAGCAAACTCTCAGGTGATGCTGCTATTGCTGGTCTAAGAACCACACTTTTTTTTTTTAACGGTTATTTTGAGAGAGACAGAGACCATGTGAGTGGGGGAGGGGAAGAGAGAGAAGGAGACAGAGAATTATAAGCAGGCTCTGTGCTGCCAGTGCAGGGCCCAACACAGGGCTTGACCTCACAAAACTGCGAGATCATGACCTCAGCCGAAACCAAGAATCAGTCACTTAACTAACTGAGCCACCCATGTGCCCCATAAGAACCACACTTTGAGTAGTCAGGGATTAGAGCATGAGGAAACCACAGTAGGCACAGGTGGAGGAAGAGAAGCCAACAGAAAGAGAGGGAATAGAAAGTAGGAAGATGAGCAGAGTGGCACAGTGTTGTAAATGTAAATGTCATAAGGGATATGGGGTGGTCAAGGTGCCACATGTGTGGAATGATCAAGCTAAAAAGGAACGGAGAAAATCTGGTTGTGGAGTAATCATTGGTGATCTTCAAAGAGAGTAGTTTCTCTGGAGGGAAGAGAACTTAGGTTATGGAAAGTTAAGCATGAGTGATCTGTGTGGCAGTGGGGGTTATAGTTGGGATCAAATTATGCAACATGTTGGTGCCCAAAAGAACTAAGGATATGGAATGACACTAAATGGTATGTATGGTAAAGTGGAGGACAGTGCTCCATCATTTACTTGGTTGTGAGTCTGGGAGTGTGAGGCTGGGTTTGATAGGTGTGTACATACCAAAAGATAGAGGTGACCATATATAGATTTCTGCAGAAAGGGGAATAGAACAGGAGAGAAGGAAGATGCCAGGGGTAGGAAATACCTGAAGAAGGAAGTCGGAGATAGGATTGAAGGCATCATATAAATGGTTGGCTTTGGAAACAAGGAAAATACGTGTTTTCTCTAATGTGGAAAGGAAGAAAAATAATTGGGTCCTGATCAAGATGGTGTAATGAGTTCATGGCTTAGTGCATCTCCCTTGCTGAAAACATAAAACAATGACATAAAAACTTAAAAAGACATAGCTAGCCTCTTCCCCTAAACAAGATAAATAACCTGGTAGACCAGAAATAGTACAGAAATAAAAGATGATGAGCAGAGCTACATCCATCCTCATGCTGGGCTTTTAAGTCTAGAGGCAGAAAGTAGGTATGGGAATTTAGCTCTGAAAGGATCTGCAGAACTACGGTGCTCCAAATTGTTAGGGGATTAGATTTACTGCTTGGAGTCATGGGCTGAGGACAAACTTTCACACTGATGAAAAGAGTCTGAAAAAATAATGTCATTTCCTGTCTGTGAGCACAGGAAATAGGAATCTCTGAGCCTAAGAAGTGGGGGAGAGAGGATAAAGATGCAGCCTTTGAGATGATGAACTAAGTTAAGCTACCCAAGTATCTGAAGACTATTCTGCTATATCCCTACTGTGTAGGGGCCCCAAGCCATCATCATAAGACTAGTTCAAAATTGATGTTGTAAGGGCCCAAGTGGAAGCAATAGTAAGAACAGCAATAACAACAACAAAAACAACATTGGACAGTGATGAGTGAATGAAAAAGGAAAAGGAAAAAAAATCCTACTTAAAATGAACTGCAGTCAAAAAGCATGAAACACATGGAAACAAATCTAATGATAAGGATGCTGGTTGTCATTACCTTTATTAAGCAATATTCTCGTGATCATAGCCAATGCAATAAGGCAAGAAAAGAAAGAAAAAAAAAAGGCAAGAAAAGAAATACCCTATAGAGAACATCAGAAAACTATAGAACTAACTGGAGAGTTCAGCAGAATTCCAAATACAAGATCAATAAACAAAAATCAATATATTCCCTAAACACCATTAGAAAATGTATGTGAAAACAAATCTCATTTACAGTAGCAAAAATGGAATAAAACTTAAAAAATGAAGCTCTGAAAAAGTATAAGTCTCACAAAGATATGCAAGATTTTATGGAAAAATATAAAACATTATTAATAATAGAAGAATAGTAAATGGAGCATATATCTTCATCATGAGTAGGAAGAACTGATATAATAAAGTTGTTGATTCACCCTCAACTCTGTAAGTTAAATACAGTAAAAAATCCCAGCAGGGTTTTTGAAGGCACTTGCTTGATAAGCTTATTCTGTAATTCATATGAAAGAATTAAAGACCATACCTAGGGTATTTTTTTAAAAAAGAAGGTAAAGATTGAGGAGATTTGTTACAGTAGACAAAAGGACGTTATAAAGTTACAGTAATTAAGACAGCAGAGACAAACAGGACAAAGTATAATATTTTTTTAAGTACTTAGAAAACATACATACATACACCTATGTATGTAGTTACATAAATCTAGACAGATAGATGTGTGGATAAGTGTGTATTTTTGATATGTCACTGCAAATCAGTATGAAAGGGAAGAACAATAATGTAAAACCACAATGGGAAAAATAAAGTTAAATTATCACCTCATATCAGTCACAAAATAAGTTGTAAATTCTGGTTGAAGTTTAAAAGTAGAACTTTGTTTCAAAAGGGTTTTTTTTAATAGTTAGATATACAGAGAATTGTAATGATAGTACAGAGAACTCCCTTATACAGCTTCCCCTGTTGTAATCATCCTGTATTGCCATGATACATTTGTCACAACTAAGAAACCAGAATCAGTACATTGCTGTTAACTAAACTCAATACTTTATTCTGATTCACTGGTTTTTCCCCCCCTTTTTTTTTTCTGCTCCATGATCCCCTCCAGAATACCACATTATATTCAGTTATCATGTTTTCTTTGCCTCTTCCGATCTACGACAGTTTCTCAGACTTTCCTTGTCCTTGATTACCTTGACAGTTTTGAGGAGCACTGGTCAGATTCTATGCAGAATGTCTTCCAATTTAGACTTGTCAATTGGGGTATGGGTTTTAGGAAGAAAGATCACAGAGGTAAGTGCCATTTTCATCACATCACATCACATCACATCACATCACATCACATCACAGTGATCACATGTTGTCACTGATGAGGCTCACTTCAATCACCTGGCTGAGGCACTGTTTGCCAAGATTCTCCACTGTAAAGTTTTTTCTTTTAATGTTTACTTTTGAGAGAGAGAGAGAGTGTGTGTGCGCGCGCTCACACACACACACATGAAAAGGGTGGTTAGGGGCAGAGAGGGAAGGGGAGACAGGATCTGAAGTGGGCTCTGTACTGACAGCAGAGAGCCCCATGTGGGGCTTGAACTCCCGAACCACGAGATTATGACCTGAGTCAAAGTCAGACACTTAACTGACTGAGCCACCCAGGTGCCCTCTCCACTATAGAATTACTTTTGCCCTTTACCATTTTCTTTGAAATTAACCTAATAAGCAAAGCACATACTCAGAGTGGGGACTGAAACTCTACCTCCTTCAGTGAGGAGTCTCTACATCAATTATTTGCAGTTCTTCTCTAGGGTAGATTGTTAAACATAAAAGCAAAGATGATATAATTTGACTTTGAGGAGGGAAAATCTTAAGATACAGATTATAAATATCATAAAGTGAAAGATTAATCCATTTGACTACATGAATTTAAAAACAAATCTATGTAAGATGCCATATACTAAGTTAAAAGACAAACCATAGACTAGAGGAATATAATTCCAACCCATGTATCCAACAGAGAGTTTGTAGACAGAATAAACAAACTCCTACAAATCAAAAGACCAACAACCTATATATATATATGTATGTATGTGTGTGTGTGTATATATATATATATATATATATATATGACCAAGAAGTGTGTGTGTATATATATATATACACACACACACATATATACATATATATATATACACACACATATACATATATATACACACACACACTTTACAGATCTGTTTATATATAGATACAGATACAGACTTTACATATCTATCAATCTGTCTAAACACACACACACACACACACATTGTATATGATACACAACCTGAGAAGTAATCAGGGAAATACACCTTAAAACCTTAAGGAGATAACATCTATCACACATGAAATAATATCTGATATGGGGATACGGGGCAAGAAGTTCACCTGTTTAGTGATCCTAGAAATATGAGTTAGTACCATCACTTTGGGGAAACATGAAAGAATACACTGAAAGATTTATATCCACTAAATTATAAGGAAATCCTCTAAAGCCATTCTTCTCAAAAAAATTTTTTTTTGCACACACATCACCTAAAGAGCTTGTTAGAGTGCAGATGTTGATTTAGGGGGATGTAAGATTTTCCATTTTTACCAAATTCCCACCTGCTGCTGCTGCTGGTGGTGTTCCACATGCCCACACTTTGAGTAACAAACCTCTAGAGTAGAGGTTGGCCAATGGCGGCCTTTGGGCCAGTGGCCAAAAGTGGCTCCCATCTGTTTTTGTAAATAAAGTTTTATTGGAACATGGTTATTTGTTTATGTGTTGTCTGTGACTGCTTTCAGACTGCAATGGCAGAATTTAGTAGTGGCAACAGATTTGATGATTTGTATAAAGCCTAAAATATTCATTGTCTGTCCCTATGTGGGAAAAGTTTGCCAACTGCTGCTCTAGAGAAACTCTCCCACACTCACATGAAGAGACTTGTGCAATAATACTTATTGCAACTTTTAAAAGAATAATGAGAAAATGGAAACAAATGGCAGTTGGTAGAACAGATAAATGATTTGCAGTATGGTCACATGGTAGACTACATCAGTTAAAATTAATGAAAGCTACCTGGATCAACATAGATCCACATAGATAAATCTAGAAAACGTCCCTTGTTGAGGCAAAATAATGCTGTGATGTGTGTATCGAGATATACCTAGGTAGCAAAATTATTCAGAGGTGCTTAGAAATGATCATCTATTTCAGGGAAGTGGTTAACTCTGGTTTGGGATATAAGCAGAAGAGGATCGTGGACCGGCTCTTGTGTTCAGACCCATAGCTGTGATGTATTATTTCTCTCAAAATTTGGGAAGAAGATACCAGAATATTGTCACTTGTTGATACTGGGTGGTGAGCGCATAGTTTTGCTCTTGTCTATACTTCGTGAATATTTCAAACAATTGAAAAGATTAAAAAGTCAAGAAAGGGAAAAATGTGCTGAATGTAAAGACAGCCATCTTGAAGTTCAGGGAGTGGGAGGGGAGGGATGAAGATAACGGTTCTCAACACCTGAGGCTCCCTCTCCTCTCAGCTCAACAAGAGAAGGCGACGTTCTGCCGTTACAGGTTGTCCCTTATATGGTTAATTTTGAGAATGGTGGACATATGACTACTTTTACTCCATGGCTTATGGAGTATTTTAAGTGGTCACTTCATCCACGCCCTAGAGTGGAAGAAATTTCCCTTTCTCTGGGACTAACGTTCACCCCTTTCAGCCAAGATGCACTTATCGTTGGGACAATCTTCCTGATGCCAGGGATGGAGCCCCCGGGCACATCCTCCTGCTTCTGAGTGCAAGCCTTGAAAATACCCATCAGGGAAGAGTCACAGAGCGCTCAAGCTTCCGTCAGGGGCTAGCCTCTTGCTGCCATCTGAGGATCTCAATGTTCTGTGCCCTTTTGCATCACCCAGGTGTGGATGCCCTCCCACTGACTTCCTTTGGGCATGATTCTATGCGCTAAATCACATTTGGGGTACATTCAGCCTCAGTCCCCTCCCTCAGAATATCTGCACACAACTGGAACCAGACTTGGCACATGGGCCAGGGAGGTCTCATCGTTTATTTTCCGGGTTGTACCGAGGCAGCTTTACGAGAAGAGGCACTGCATACTGACGTTGGGGAATCTCCGTTCCACACTCTTAGCCGGGAAATGTACAAGAGGGACGTTTCAGTTCAGCAGCCAAGTACATTTGAGCAGCCTGTGGGACCCTTTGTAGCATGTTTGTCCGCGTAAGGATACTTGGGTCAGATCATGTCCCGTGGAATGGAGTGGCTGTGTGAAGAGGCCTGATAGCTGGCACTTGACAGCGTTTGGTCAGGTGCCTTATACGTGTAAGCAGCGTGGAACACACAGCCAGTGACGGTGCTGTAGTGCCACCTTCTCCCCAACAGCAGCGTTGTGTGCGGTCTCCGGCACGTTTTCTCACTGGGAATTTTATTTCCAAACACGATGCCCTCTTACCCGTGCGGTTGAGTTCCTGAACTGCCTCTGCCTTCTGAGATAGGTTTGTCCCTTGGATGTAGGTGTTAAGCCATGACTAGAGGGAGCATAGTCTGGTCATTACAGGGACAGATAGCAAGGCTTGGCTGAGATGACATTTCCTGGCCTTTAGTGCACAGCCCATAACCTAGTGCTGGCTTTGTGTTCCTCGTAGAGTAGGAAACTCTAAGACAAACCATGCAGGTATTGAAAATAAGTCAAGGGGCCAGGTAGACGGTAACAGGGAGTGGTAGAGTGCATGGAAAAGCAGAGAACACGTGCCCTGTCTAAATTGAGTGGCTACCATGTTGCTCTGATTGTCACTGTGCAGAAATAGCTGGCCCAGCATTGCCAGCACTCTTGGATTTTCAAGGGAAGCTAGAAATGTGGAAATTTTAAATGTGAAATCTCCCGAGTTTTAAATGTTGGCAACTAAGTAAAAAAATTTTAAAAAGAAATTGTGCCGAAAAAAGACACGTCCTGGAGCCACATATGGCCTATAGGTTAGGTTTGCAACCTCAGAATAAAAGCAGAAGAGATAGGAGAATTTTAAGCAAGCTGTATCATGGACAGCAAGCCAAGGCATTTGAGTCCTACCCACCTGGGTCATTGGTACCAGCCTTCTGTTGCATCTAATGGCAGGAGAAGAAAGAACATAGGTTGAAGACAGAGCGGTGGCCACATCAGGAGCCAAAGGTGCAGAACAAAGGTCGTATCCCAGGGACCAGTAGGACTCCCTGGTGACCTTCTTTCCATGACCCCACACAAGCAGGAAATGCAGAAAGAGAGACCTGTGGTGGAGCTTTTCTTTACCATAATGCACTCGTTCCTGTCCCTTCTTGTTTACATAGTGGCCTAGGGGAGGGTGCCGGGGAGAGAGTTCTCCTGGGCACCATGCTTGGCTTCCTAGGGGTATTCTCAGATACTTCACACTCTTGCTATGGGCGTAACAATATTCTGGGTAACTGCTCTTCTCTCCAAACTCATTACCATCTCTCTTTCATCAGGTTGACTTTTCATCCTTCCTGAGCTGAACTCACAGAAGTGCCATCAAAATGAAGGAGTCCATGTGTAGATACAGTTTGGGATTCCTTACTTGGAAGGTCCTAGGCCATGCAAAGTGTTACTGTAAGGGCAGTGCAGAAGATGAAGCAGCCTGGGGTAAGGTTAGACCAGGCACCTGCTGGAGGAGGGCAGGGGCGGGCATGGGATGCTCATCTCCCTGGCCAGGGAAGCTGTTAGTGAGGAAAGATGACTCCTGTCCTCCGTCTGGGTCTTGTAGAGGGAGCCATGTATAAAGTCCTGCCTCCCCTGCAGAATGTCCCCACCACTGCTGCCTTGACCTCCATTTCAGCCTCTTTTCCCTGGATATTGATTTTCAATAAATGGAAGCCATACTGCGAAGTAGTTACGTATAAGGACTTTGGGGTTGTGTAGAGCTTGGGTCAGCATCAGATTCTGCCACAAGTGAACTTGGTTGGTTTGCTTGTTTTTTAAATATATTATCACGCCTTAGTATTCCCACATTTAAAATGGAGTTAATAACGTCAGCCCTTCAAGGATGCTGGGCGATACTGAATTAGCCACAGGCATCACCTGGCACTGTCCCTAACTTACATAGATCTTTGGATGCCAAGGCGCTCAGTGATGCATCTGGTGGTAGGGTTGTTACAGCTGGACATGTTACAGCTCCCTTCTTCAGTCCGTGCCTTCCTGCAGCATGGTTCAAAACCTCTCACCTCTTCTTACCCCTTGGGAAAAGTGAGGAGGCTTTGGAGACAATACCCCCTGGCTGGGGTGCGGTGCAGAGCAGGATTCTTGCCCTTCCATCTGTCCTGTTGTCCCCTCCTGCTCTCTGTCTCTGTCTCTGTCTCTCTCTCTCTCTGGACAAGGATCTGAATTGCTCTGGGCCTCCGGTTCCCTACCAAGGCACCCATGACCTCAGCGCCAGGACTCCTGTGTATTTCAGCCCACTGTTGAGTATAAAGTGCTTCTCTCAATATAAGTGCTAAGCACTCGTGTGATGTAGCAACTTGAAGATGACAAACAAATACATTTGAAGAGGAAATGTTGGAAAATAATCCAGTAGAGCTCCATTCGGTATTGGGCCTTTTATCAAGGCCACAACCTAAACCACTTTATGGAGTTAGGTAACGAAATTATCATGTCACATAACAAAAGGAAGAAGCAGGGACAGAAAAGGAGGCCGGGAGAATCCGAAGCCATGTGAGGAGTGTGTAGGCAGAGGAGATGCAAGGAAGTTCTCGCTGGCAGGTGCCAGAAAGCTGGGGGCCCTAGGTCGCCAAGGCCAGGGGTCGGCCCTGGGGCTGTGGTGAGACCACAGAGAGGGACAGATGATTGGGATCTGTGAGGCTGTCAGAAAAGTGGAGAGGCTTGAAGGTCTAGGCCCCCTTCTGTGTTGCACGGCCGTTGGAACCCTCCCTTCTCTGCTGCAGTGAATATTGAATCACTTGCCCTTGAAGATTTGACCTGCTTTTGGCCCCGGGGGGATTGGCTCCGGTCCTTTCATCCAGTACTGTGGGTGCTCAGCGCCCCTTCTCCCCCAGCCTGCCTTCCCAGCGCCCCTCCCTTCCCCAAACTATCCCAGAGTCTCTGGCTCCCTTCTCAGGAAACCTATACCAGACAGTCCCTGAAGACCAGGCTCTGTTCTGAGTTATGGAGCGCCCACAGTGAACTCTATGCTGCACGACTTTGTGTAGAGCAGTCACCAGATGGAGGAAAAGGTTAGACACACGGGGGTCCGTGGGGGCACAGTGAGCAAGGCCTTCTTTGGAGGTGGCTTTGCCCCTCCTCGGCCCTCCCTGCATCCATCTGTGCTTTTCCCAGTCAGTGTCCACGGTGGTCCTGGTCTCCCCTGCCCTCCCCCAAGCAGATGCCTTTTCCTTCCTGCTCCAGGGCTGCTCAGAGCAAGAGGGGGAGGAATAGAGGATCTTGGAGCAGTGCCTCCTATGCTATCAGGATTCAGCACTTAGAATCTTGGAAAGGCTCCACCTGGGAAAGAGTTCCAGAGAAAACAAACTTCAGATCCCGGCTAATATGGGAAAAGGCTCATGTTCACGGAGGCAGCTTCAGGGACCTTGGCAGAGGCTTAGGCAGGCTTGGCCCTGCCTTTAATGGATCCAACACGGAGCCTTCCAGGACCCATGATGCTGCGTGGCCTCCAAAGGAGATTTCACTCTCCAGCTATAACGATAAGCCTTTCATAGGAGTTGTGGTCCTTGGGTCCACTGAACCAACAGCATTTATCGTTCCAACTGTTTATGCCCTGACTCAGGCAGGAAAGATTTTGAGGGACCAAACTCGCCACCGCCCCATGCCCCATCTCCTCGTCCTCCCCCGCTTATCAAATTGTTTTCCTCTTAGAGATTAGCTGAATTTTTTCTTGGAGAAAGAAGGGGACAGAAAGAGGGTCTTGGGACTTGCAGGGCCATTACCTAAGTGATAAGAATCCTCCTTCCAGCCCTGGGAATGGCATCCAGAAGAGCAATGATGGGCACACGTTCAGGTTGCTCTGGTCCAAGAAGGAGGATTGGGGGGTGGGGGGCAAGGATGTGAGGGAGGGGGTTGGACAGAGTTCATGGGGACGGCAAACCTTCCCTGACCCCCTGGCGCAGTTCTTGAATGCTCCCGTGTGATACTGTGAGGACAGTGTCTGTAGACTGTATGCATGAGATGAACCAGGTGCCCCTCTAGGTAAAGCAGTGTTGACTACGGATCGGGGAACACCTGGCTTCTGCTTCCGGCATCGTGCACGTGAAAAATACTTCCCCTTGTTTCTGCGCTTGGGGCTCAATACTGACCATTAATTCCCCCGTGTCTGCCTCTTCTGCCAGGGGTCTTTTCAAACATAGACAATCATGGGATTTTAAACTTGAAGGACAATAGAGATCATCTAGTCTCATCAACTCACTATATATATGAGGAGCCCGAGGTCCAGAGTGGGGAAGTGGCTTACCCAAGGTCACATGGTGAGTTACCTCCTTTGACGTCTTTGTATGCAGTACAGGCCCCACCCCCAACCAGTTTTGATTCTTCAGATCTTAAGACCACATGGAGTCTCCAGTATGTCCCAGAGGACTGGGGGATGACTAGGTGCCCAGTGTGGGATTGGTACTAAAAATCCCTTAGGTCAGACGAGTCTTCCAGGGAGGACATGTCATAGGGCCGAGGCGAAGGGTGTGGGAGAAGCAAGAGAGGGACCACAACCTGGACAGGAACAGTGGTGTCCCACACCTCCTAGGCAGGCTGCCCAGACCCGTGGCCTGCCTTTCCTTCCACCTCAGACCCAAGAGAGCCCTCGTCCCTGGTTAGCACGGGGAAGCTATCGCAGAAACCTCTCATCCTGAAGCTGAGCCTCTCTCTAAACATGATGTCACAGACAAGGAAGTTTCCCTCCGTCTTCACAAATCTGACCCCGCTCCCTACAGATGGAGAGCTCCCAGTGTCCAGATTACTCCACTGTGTTTTGAGCATCACGTGATCCAGGAATGAGGAGGAGAGAGTCTCTGTGCAACCAGCTCAGTCTGTCCCCATCACGTCCCCAACATCCAGCTGTCCATTGTGCCCTTCACATACCTGCCCGTAGCTTTCATGAGAAGATAGGCTTGCTCCTGTCTTGTCTGCAGGTGCGTGCTCGCATGCACACACACACGCACACGCACACACACACACACACACACACACACTCTAGACAGATGTTATTTCACAGACATTATTATAATCTGGGGTTGATTGAGAAACCTCCATCTGGAGATTTGATCAGGAACACCCACGTCTCTGGATCTCCTAATTCAGTCTATGGCAGCGAGGCCGGAAAGGAGCTGAGCTGTCGTGCAAGTGGCCGCCATTGTCATTCCTCCAGGGCGTTTTTATCCTCTGTAAGACTTGGAGTCACGATAAGGCTGCGAGAACAGCCGTTATTTCCTAAATTTCCACCGAGCCGGTGAAATGAGACCAAAAGTCAATGAGAGAGAGCTGGCAGGCTTGGAAGAATAATGCTCCGTTCCCATCCCTCCCCCCCCCCCCGCCCCCGCCACCCCCACGGGTATGGTCAAGGCAACCTATAGAATTCCAGCTCCTAGGGTTAGAAGTGGCCCTCTGGTATCCCTTAGCAATGCAGGTTCTGAGAACGCTTTCCCTCCCGCCCCTTTCCCCCCATCCCAGTGACCCTAGTGGCTGTGCCCTTCCCTAGATGAGGCTGTTCTGCTATTCCGTGACAATCCAAGGCCCAAGCCCCTGAATATTTGACTCCCTTCCCTTCCTCGGTTCAGCGGAGGCCGCAGCAAAATGGAGTGTTTCCAGTTTCTCTGACCACGCTTGGTTTTAAGTTAATCCCCTCCTCCCTCTCCTTCCCTTTTGCTGACAATTCGTTTGACCGTTTCCGATAGATCTGTGTCCGTACCTCCCTCTTCCCCCACCCCCCTCAAGCCCCCTCTCCGTCTCCCCTCCTAGTTTTGATCTTCTTTGGGGGTTTTGGTTTTTACTTTATTTTGCTTTTTTCTGTTTTTCTGTTCTTTTGTTTTTGTTTTTTATAGGTTTCAGAGAAATTATGTTGAATCCAATAAGCCTTCCCGGACATTCCAAGCCTCTTAACCATGGCATCTATGTTGAGGATGTCAGTGCTTATTTCAGCAAAGGACGTCATGGCTTTTAAAAACTCCTTTTAAGCCTCCCTGTTTTGATGTCACCTTGGTAGGCTGGGCCCTCTGAGAGGTGGGAAGCTCTAGGCGCTGTTCTCTTTGGATCCGGGGATGCTAAGTAGAAACCGCATGAGCCACCGGTGCCCCTGCACCCTTTACCGCCACCGAGATGGGTGTCTTCCCCCATCTGCTACTGGCAGGGTCGCCCTTTCCCTCAGTCATCACTGTGCTCCTTTTTTCCCGGCCTCCGAGGCAGCTCCTGCCACCAACTTTAGAGCCGATAAAGAGAATTAAAAACCTGTGCACCAAGAACCACCTTTTAAACACACTAGCCATTCTCTTGCTTTACAAAAACAACCCAACCAGCACGAGAAAGCCTGATGGAAGCCCAGCCGTGCTCCGGCCTCACTTACCCTGCCTGGAAGCGTGGGGTCTCCCTGGCTCTCCCTAGGATACCAGGCTGTCCTCTTAGTGACCTCATCGCCCTGCAGCCTCCAGCGGGGAAGAGCGGCTAAGCAGAGGTGGAGACCACGCGCTGAGAGAGGGGGAGCCAGGCCCAAGTGTTGGCACCAGATTAGGTCTCAGAGGAAAGAATGGAAACCAATCATTTTCTATATATATATATATTTTTGGTTTTTTTGAGGGTTTTTTTGGTGGAGAAAACCATACTTTTTTTGGACACATTTTCCCCCTACCTTCCTCTTCTTTCTGGAATGGCTCACAGTGAGTGTGATACTAGAAAACTCCTTGGCCCCTAGATCGGCAGTCCTGACAAGCTTTTGCTGCGGGAGGTCTTGTCCATCAGTTGGCCATCCTGCTAGGACCACAAGGGACCGAGGGAGCCAGGGGCCAAGGCCCTTCCTACAAGTCCCTGATTCCAGGATTGGCTCTCTACCCCCACTCTCACTTACTCTTGACTCTCAGAACTTTCGGAACCCAATGGAATCACCAGTTCAAGGCCAAGATGAACTGAAGGGGAAGAGAAGGAAAAATTGGCTTCCTCCAGCCCCTCTCATGGAAGTGTCATCCTGTTCTCTGGTCAATATATGTGTTTACTTTGCTTGCTTTGACTCATGCCTTACTCCATGGCCACCCTCTCCCAAAGAGGGGGTTTGCTTCCCCCCACCCCCACCATTTTCCACGTAATCCACTGGGGAGAGGGAAAGGGTAAGGGATGCCTCTCCCCAGCTCTGATAGGAAAGGCACAGTGGTAGAGCCTGAACCTCTCCCAGATTTGCTGCCGTGTTGGGCGAGTGGACTTCGGGCTTGGCCCAGGCGCCTCCGTCGTGGGAAGTCGGCACAGGCTGCCCCTTGATGGGACGGCGGAGAGTGTGAAGCAGGGATCTCCCACGGGGAGCTCCTCGGACAAGATGGTGGTGGCTTTTAACCCCCTAAGTTTTGGGGTGGTGACGCACAGTAATAGAGAATAGTCTCTGCCTTTGGCAAGTTGACGTGGGAAGTAAGAGTCCCGCTTAAGGTTTTCCTTCCTGGGTCCTGTGGATGGTGATTCTTTGTGCCGGGTTCCCAGCCTGATTCTGCAGATGCCTCCATGGGGTTTCAAACCACGAAGCTTTCTAGGTTCTTGGCCCGGATCTGGGGTGGCCTCCCGGACACCGTAGCTTCCAGAGTGTCATGTGGGGATTCAGGTTTCCTCCAGGGCCTTGAGATGTGTGTTTATCCAGCTCCTGCCATCTTCCCCACCACCCTGCCCCCCAACGCTTCGTGTCAGGCTGTTCCCCACCGTGTCCCGCTGACCCTCTGGGCCAGGGCCTCCTCCCGAGTGTGGCTTTAAGGAGTAAGCTTGAGGATGATGTTTTTAATTATTGTAAATCATTACCTCATTTCCAGCCTGCCAGGCTCCATCCACCCCAGCATCCTTTATTCTGCCATTTTCTCACCTTGTGCTATGACAATGGGGCGTTGTATTTCCACAGAGACTTATAGGAGTGTTCAGTGTATAGTTTCTTAATAAACACTTTATTTTCTAATGAAATGACTGCATCAGACCTCTTATTTGGCAATTCTGCAAAGAATGTTAAAGATCCAGAAATTCTCACATTTCCCGCCACACCTATTCAATTGTTACTCTTTTAAAGAAGTTTCTTAGCTCAGTCCCGTTTACAAAAGTGTCTGTAATCTGTTGCACTGGTGGTTTTCATCGAGACTCCTCCAGATAGGTCAAATCCATCTAGTGAACTGTTTTCCTCGTCCTATCAAGGAAGAATTAGAGGCACAGAGAGGTCTAGTGGTTCACCCAGGGTCACACAGCACAAGAAGCAGAGGCCAGGTTCAAACCTGACTCCTCCAGACATTGCTCAAGCGCCCGAGACCCTCGCCTCCTTGGTGTCTGGGAGACTGCTCTGTTTCCTGAGCAGCCGAGGCTTATCGAGATCGTTTCTTCAGAGCTGATGTGTAACAGGTTTGGGGAGTAGAACCGAGGGACCCTCGAACCAGTAAGTCGATAGGATTTTCCCTCACATGGAGCTGGTTTGTACCTTCCCTGGGTCTTGAGGACGTGACCTTGCCAGAGGAGGACTGGGCTCTGGGCTTACAGGCTAGTCTGCTTATCCTTCAGGGACACCCTATCCACACACCCGCACGCACACCCTCAGGTGGGCCAGACTGTCCCATGGGGCTCTTGTGGGCTGCGGGAAGTGGGAGTCATGGGGGTCCTGCCGAGAGTAGAATGCATGAGTGAGCTGGGCACGGCTGTGTGCCCTGGGCTCCTGGCTTTACCCAGCTGGAAGGGGTTGCCATGCCTTCTGTAACTTACGACATCTTCTACCTAGGTGGAGGGACTCTGTATGCAGGACATCTGGGGCAAGAGTGGAGGACAGGGACTGAGGAGACGTTCCTGGGTGGGATTGGACCTTTCACTGGGCCTCAGCAGGCTCTGTTGGAGCTCGCCTCCTTAGCAGGTAACAGTGAGACAGGTAGAGCAAGGTGGGTGAGCTCAAGGCGGAGGTCCAACAGGGACCTCCTGACCCTCATTGATTTAATCTGTTTAAATTGAGTTTGAGCTCCCCCCAGCCTGACCCCAAATGGAAGTTCCTCTCCTCTAGAACGGCCTGGGGAGGGCATTGCCCCAGCTCCGCATTCCCTTGTCCTCGGTGGTCCCAGGTCTGGAACTGGGATCGCCGAGGGGCGGGGCTATTGGGGAAAACTTCCATTTTTAGCAAGAGAGATCCGACCTTTGCTTTGGTCTAATGCATGGAGACTTGGATGCTTGGGAGAGGAGGTGATGGAATGAAATGGCCCCTGAGAAGAGGGGGGGACCAGCACACAGCTCGGACGGAGGGGTGCCACCAGCCTGTGAAGGGAGGGCTGTTCAGCACAGCAGGAGGCAAGAGGAAAGATGAGGGATTAGAGGTTTGGGGCAGCAAAGGGCAGGAGGGCTGGTCTGGTGGCTTCTATTTTGCCTACGAGGTGCAAGGCCAGGCCTTGTGCTGGGAGTGAGATCTGAGGAGAGCTGAAAAGTCTAAAGAGCCAGGGAGAGCAACATTTAGTGCCCAGGACTCTGTTTTCCTGCTGGGCCCCGAAGTCCCAGACGTTTACTGCGGTGTTAGAGCCTCCGGGGCAGTTAGAGCTGGTGCAGGGCAGACCTGGAGAGCACCGCTCAGCCCAGAAGGATGCTGCCTTGGACAGGCTTCGTGCAGGGAGGCTCCGGGGACCAGCAAGGCCTTTCGGGTTTGGAATCTTCCCCATGGGATTTCACAGTGGTTTTCCTGAACCTCAGCGTACGTTTTGGTCCCGTGGTTCAGGTCCACAGCTGACGCAGGCCATGAAGCCTGTGTGTTTGCCGGGTGGCTAGACGGATCTTTGTTCTGGAAGGGGTGTTTGAGGAGCAACGGTTCTGAACCCTACTCTCTGGAGCCTGGAGAGCAGGAAATTCGCTGTGTCTTTCAAGACAGTGGTGAAAACGGGGGGTGGGGCCCTCCAGGGACATGCTCTGGAGAGGCTCGGAGCCTTTCACAAGGGCTACATGGCCAGATCCTGGAACTGGCTGCCAAGCGCCCAAGAATGGGCCCACCTGTGGGACGTTAACAACAACCGTATGTCCCTTCTGCAGACGCGCTCAAAGCCAGGCACATTTTACCCCGGAAGAAGCGGACGCTCAGAAAGTAACCAGCCCTGGTTTTCACAGCTGGTGACCGGCAGAACCAGGGCTGACAGGAGGTCTCCTGGACTTCGCAGTGTGCTCCACAGAGCGGCCTGTCTGTTGCTTCTGGAAGGCCGCAGTCCTGGGGGGCTGCACAGCCACCCCTCCCGAGGTGAACAAGTCTTTCAGGGCTCTCCGAGGCTAGATGCCATCCTCCCTAAGCTCCTCCTGGCGCCTCTCAAACACGGTGATTTTAAAGACTCCCCAGAAAAGAATATCTGGGGAGTTTTTTCTTTATCCCATTCTAGCATTTTGTGACCCCGGGCACCCGAAAGCGTGGTTGGTCTTAGGTCTAAGATGAATGATGTGGCTTGCAGTTGGCAAGATTCCCAGGCAGACGATGGTGGCATCTTTGATGTTGGGGGAGGGCTTATTGGGTGAGACACCCCGTTCTCAGGATGGTGGGTGAGGCTGCCCACGTCTGGGCAAGTGTGAGCAGCTTTGGACAGGAAGGTGGTGGAAGGAAGGCAGATCCTTGCCTGACGCTTCCCGTCCGTATTCGAACTTTCTTGTCCCACTCAAAAGACGTCCCGGTGTGTCGAAACTCAGCCACATGCTTCTAACCCGGGAAAAGAACCGACGCGAAGCGCGTGTAATGCGGAAGCCAAGAATCTGGCCTCTGGGCTGCCCTGGCTCTTCCCTCTTGTGTGGGAATTCCTTCCGCCAAGCTTACAGCAGCCACGTCCTCACCGCCACCTCTCAGCCACAGGTGTGACCTCAGCACAGGGGGGACTGTGCCGGGATGCCTCTCCTGCCCGGGCCCGGTTTCCACAGGCCGAGCCCAGGCACGAGCAGAGACTCCCGCGTCTCTGACACAGTAGTGAGGGGGCCAGAGGGGCTTTGATGGCACGGAGGCTGGACAAGAGCAGGTGGATCAATGCAGCCATGCCGGACGTGGGTCGGGCAGGGGGCCTTCATTCTTCGGGGTGCAGGGAGCCTGAGCTCCGGGTAGACTCCCGCATTGCTGCTACAGTGGTTCTGGAAGGGAGAGAGAAATAGGGGAGGAGGGGGCAGGCGCAGGGGGGGTAGTGATGCAGGCTGCTCTGGGGAGGACGGGAATGGAGAGCAACTCTGGCGTGTGACAGTGGAGAAGGTGACGGGGCAGCAAGGAGCAAAGGACGGACGGGGAGCCTGGTTTGCAACCAGATTGTCCACGGGGCCTGGGGCTACCCCCCCCCCCCCCGCAGCCACCCTTCAGTGGGGCCGATGTAGGCAGAGCCCACGTTTGCCTTGAGGCTCCGGCTCTGCCCTTTGCCGTTAGAAATCCTGTGACCACACCCCCCTTCCCACCTTCCGCAAAACCTCAGCCTGGATCTGACACCACTCTCAGAGCTAAGTGACACTCCTGGTTCAACCCTACTCGAACCCCAAAGTGAGTTGAAGGAGATGAGCTTGCTGGCAAGAGATAAAGGTCCCCTGCCTGCTTTTTTGGGAGGTGGTTCGAAAATTCCATCAGGATTCTGAGATCCATTTAGGTAGGATTTGAATCCCAATTCTTCCTTTTCGGTGGGTGGCTCATCAAGGAACCCAGGGGTCCCCTTGGAATTAAAGCTCTGCTTGCTCAGGGAGGTTTCTGCATGGGGGATGAGGTCTGTGGCCTCTCCGTACTTTCGTCCCCGTCCATCAGGACACTTCCCCTCCATCACCAGATATCTGGGTGTAGACCTCTGAAGGCTAAGTCGTCTTTCCACACCGTGCTGGGCTCGAGGTGGATGGCAGTGCGTGGCTCGAGTGTTCTGTGTGCTCCGGGCGGGGGACGGTGATTGCTGGGGAGGAGGAGGAGGTATCGGGACCGGCCTCGGATAAGGCCCGCGGGCTGCCCTAAACAAGGAACAGGCAGGCGGGAGGGTCTCTGAGGATCCCACATCCCGCAGGGACGTACAGGATGCTGCTGGCTCGGATTCTGTGCCAAAGGCCTCCGGCCCAAGGCAAGGCTCAGTCCGTGCGGGTGCACTCTGGGAAGGAATTTGGAACTATTTGGGGGAGAGGGGAGAGGCAGGATTACCCCGTTCCCAGAGAACAGCCAGAGCCGCAGAGAGGTCCCGGCCGAGGGCCTCGGTGACCCTTCCCAAGCCTAGCAAACAGGAGACACGCGAGCTTGCTGCACGTGACCAACGCCACCCTGAGCGGCTCAGGGTCGTGGTTTTTCTCCCCGTGACCCTCTCTGCAAACAGGAGCTGCCAGAGGCCTCTCTGAAGTAGAGGAATTGAACTTGGACTTGGCTGAGAGCGGAGAGAGGGGTACCCGGCGTAGGCAGAGAGGCTGAGCACGTCTCCCCACGCCCCTGTCAGAGCAGGGTCAAGCGACAATCAGGGTTTGGAGTGATGGCCGACACTCCCCACTCAGCAGTGGAAAGGGTTTGAAGACCAAGGAGCGAGCCAGCCCAAGGTGTGAATGAGTTCCGGGGTGGCGCTCTCTCGTTTTGGCCTCGTCACAGTTCGGGGGGCAGGGCGTCCTGTCAGCTCGGATACTCCCCCTACCCCACCCGCCCTGGCCAAGCCTGACTCTGGTGAGTAACGCCTGAGGCCTTGGTGGCCAGTAGTGGCACCCAGGCTGCCTTCGTGGCTCTCTTCCCTCCTCAGTTTCTGCCGCCCGCGAGCTGTTACCACGGCAGTGGCGTGAACCTGGGTTCCCCCTTTGCGGGCCTCAGTGGAGCTATTGGCCCCTCTCCCTTAAAAAGACACAGGCTTCCCTCCTTTGTCCCCACGTTCGTCCTGCAGTGAGAAGGGCAGGGACCTTTCTTTCCCCAGAAAGGTGATTTCCTTGCTGTCAAATGTGGCCGGGTGACACTTCTTTTATAGAGCTCGGAAATGCCACCTCCTTTTACCCTGAAGCTGACACCAGTTGTGGTCTGTTTTGGTCCTTGGGTCATTGTTTTGAAATTGCGACACCGTGTTCTTTACTCTGCAAGGCTTGCGACAGCCTTTGGCCAAAGGTCGTGCTATCCTGACTCCCAAATGGACTTCTCAGGGGAAAGAGAGGGTGTGGGGCTGCGGGAAGGGGTCACAGGTGCTCTGAAGGGAAGGAGGTGCGTCTGTAGTCTGTGATGTGGCTCTCTAATTGGCTGAACAGGCCTGGGGTAATATTTACTTCACACAGCCAAGGTTCTTGGGGGTATCGGGAACACATGCCTTGGAAAGTCCTTGAGTTTGAAGCTGAGAAGGTTTAGATCCCTAACACAGGAGACCTCCGGACCTACAGGACTTCTCTCATTCCTAGTCTTTATCAGCATGGGTTGGACAGGCTGTCCCCAAGATCTGCCCTCCTGCTGCCAAAGTCAAGAAGGCGCAAGTCCTAAAGTCTGTGTCCCCTGGGCCATCCAATGTGGGTGTTCCTCCCAGACCCTCCTTCAGACAATCTCAGGGAGAAAGAACATTCCAGAATGCAGGCTAGTTGCCGAGTCCGGCCTGTCTATTCTATATACACTGGAGTGTTAGCCTTCTCTTGCTATTAGTTCTGAGAGAAAACTCACATAACAGCCTGAGGGGAAATCTCACAGCCATTTTCGTCCTGAGCCACGGTCTCCACAAGCTCAGTCTGGCCAAGAGGTCACATCCAGGATCCGTGACTCTGGCAGCTCTTATCTGAGGGCCACAGCTTTGGACTGAAGCCTTTCACTTCAGAGGGAGCCAGATGCCGAGCGGGCCGGTGAGAACCTCAGTCCGCTCTTTCCCACAGTCAGTGGGAGCAGAGAAGGCATCACAAATATAGAATAGATTCTGAGGATGTCCTTCTTGGGAGAATTTAAATTCTGAGTCCGTGTTTGAATGACTCATGGAATCCTTCCATCTTTGTGGCTGTCGGTTTGGCATTTTTGCTACCATAACAGGCAATTGCCACTGGTTACCTCTGTTACCAAAGGGCCAATATCGTCACGAAGAAGACCAGAATAACCCACTGTGTATTTTCAGGATGGCGTTTTTGGCCATCTTAGTTGCTTCAGAGGGTCAATCCCTTGACCAACTATTGTCTCATGTGAATTGATCGGGTTTTTTTGGGCAAAACTTCAGTTTCTGCAATATGACTCTCTCTCAATTTGAGTCCTCAGTGTTCAGAGAAACCTTTTCCTCTTACTCCAGTTATTAGGTAAACGATGTAATAAACAGTGTCGTCAGGATCAAGTGCTCTCCTTTCCATTGGCTGCAACAATGCTTTCCTAAGAGCCCATCAAATAACTTTGGAGAATGTTACACGGTATAGCCAATGTCTTACAGATTCACAGTACACATTAGGATATAAAAGGCTCTGAGAAGTCCTCCTTTAAATAAACCTTTTTGTCCTACCACTTTCCCAATCTAATTGAACATAGACTTCTCTTAATACCTACCAATAGATTGACACACACACATTTTAGGTAACACCGAGTTATGGTGTGGTCACAGCTTTTTTTTTTTTTTTTTAAGAAGAATGAAGTAGGATGTTAACCACTGACCTTATATCATGATGAACGACCACACCCCAATACCTTTGCCCAGCTATGGCGTCCGTCCCTACTTCTGCCCTCTGCCCTGTATAGAGGCAACAATGAATCTGGGAGCTGTTGGATAGGTACTCTTGTGAAGCAGGAAACCTTCACTGTGGTATCTCAGAAGAAAATGGTAAGTCATTTCAGATAAGCGTTTAAGACTTCAGCACTAACCCTGGCTGCACTCCCGGGCTGGTGGAGGTGACATCATCTAGGGGTAGTACACAGAATTGAAGATGTAAATGACTTGGGGTAAGTTACCTTTCCGTGTTCCGCATCTCTCTCTCAACTTGCTAATCCTCAGATAAAAGACTCTACTAGACGGGTGCCCCAAATGCCATATCCCCGTGAATCGCTATTGTCTCCTGGTGGGGGACATCTTCTGGTTCTTGGGGTCATCTCCCTCTGCTGAATGTCTTGGTGTATCACATGTGAAGAATACCTCTGCCCCCCCGCCCCGAAAGGCTGGGGGGCTTGAAAGCAAGGGGAGGGAAGTAGAGAGAGAAATGGCTGCCCGTTTGCCTGAGGGTTGGTGGATTTCTTTGGATGAGGAAGGAAGCAGATGCTTGGGGGTTAATAGACCCTCTCTGTCACAGTTGGACGGGGCCAAGCGGGAGCTCTCGGCAAGATTTTCCGACTTTGATCTCAAGAAGGCAGCTCTGCCTAACAAATAGTCTGAAATGTCAAAGAATAAATGTTAAAGCTTGAGGGGTCGTTCTCTGGGGAGTTGCCTGGGCTGGCTGGGGAGGGAGGGGAGGAGGGAGAGAGGGACACAGCAGAATCCTTCACATAAAGATTCCGACTTGGTTTTGTGATATTTAAGAAAAAAGAAAACTCTGAATTATTTATAGCACAGAAGATGGAAGCAGGCTGTAGAGAAGTGGCCAGGCTTAAGACGGTGGTTCATGTTCCATTATTTATCTGCCCCAGCCTTGAACTGGCAAAACTTGCCTCGTTAGTGACGTGCCACTGACCTCTCCTTGAGTTACTTATTATTAGTATTACTCGTATTACTATTACTATTATTATATTAATTTAAAAAATTCAAGTCTTTTGACATGGGAGTTGGGGGGAGGCAATTTCTAGAAACAGTTGTTGCAAAAAGCAGGAGTTATCTCTTCCTCTTGAGGGGTCTCCAACATGTCCTTCACCGCCTGTTTCCACACCCACCAACGTGCATAGTGCTCCTGGGTGGGTGTGAAGCATCTTGGTTTGGGCCTGGCTTCCAGTTGGCCATGTTGCTATTATTTCATCATGGCGGATATATCTCCTGATACGTTCCGTTTGCAAAATGGAGGCAATGATCATATGCCTTTTCTGGGTATGCCGGGGAAGTGAATGATGCCATGTGTTCAGAACACCTCAGTGCCTGGGTAGGGGTGGAGGGCAGAGAAAATAGCATCAATGTTGTGTGAGGGGGGTAAAAAGGAATTAGAAGAAATTTAAAAAGGGAAAATCAGAAGTGATAGAGGGATTAGTGTTAAAGCTGGAAAGAATGAAGTCTTTTCATCTGCTTATTTTGGACAGTGATGTTGTTTAGATGTTTAAAAAAGTGCTTCTGGTTGCTAATCACATCCTGATTCTATAGCGTGGGTAATTGAAATCCACTGATAATCTCAGAATTGCAGTTAAATTAAAAATGACAAGCTTCAGATGCTCTGCCTTCTCCCTCCACAAATAATACAAATGTGCTCTCGGTCCCCGTGCCTCCCAATTGTTCTGCACACCCTGGACATTCTCAGAGACGCGAACAAATGGAACGGGTTTTTGACAGGTTGGGGATGTTGAGGTGAAGCTAGTCCAAGTACAAACTGATCATAGATAGGCCTCCAAGCATCACTGTGCTTACTATGTATTACTTTTATTGAAAATACTAATACTCCTGCTGTTTTTTCTGGACTTGTCTTTTCCCCACCTAGAAGAACCCAGAGAACATTTTGCAGCTAAAATGTCACAGTGACACTCCTGTTATAAAACTCTGAAAATGTACTTATTTTTATACCCGGTAACTTACTCTACCTCTCAGAAAGATCTTTCAAATATCTTTCCTCCACTGCCTGCTTTCGGTGATGTAGAAGTGTGACCAGCATTGTTGCTGTAGGGCAGTGGTTCTCAGACCCCTTGGGCTTGGGACCCCTTTACAATCTTAAAAATTATGAGGACCTTAAAGAGCTTTTGCATGTGGGTTAAATCCATCTCTGTTTACTGCAGTGGAAACCAGAACTGAGCAAGATCTTAAAAACACAAGCACATGCACACATCCCACTCAGCCATCAGGTGATGTCATCACGTAGCAGGAAGCCACTGGAAAAACGCCACATACACCTGTAAGAAAATGAGAGGGGAAAAAAAATGCATAGACCATCTCAGTAGACCTTAGGCTTTAAACCTTCCTAGGAAAATAGTTTTAACACATGGCTCTCCTGATAAGGTCTTGGGGCTACCAGAAGTCTCTGGACCACATTTTGAGACCTGCTGCTGTAGGGAAACTGAGACCCAAGCAGCTTCTCAAATCTAGTCTGGGTCCCTTTGTTGTCGGTGAATGATACCAGTCAGGCTCTTTGCTCCAAGTGTGGGGCTACCGTCAGAACCCCATTTCTTCATGCAGATACCACTGATGATGCAGATACTCAGTTGCTAGGAATACGGGAAATACACGGGAAGGAATTCATCTATTCTGAAGAAAACTGAGAGACAGATGTTTGCTTGCTCTGGAGAAGGAGCATGGGCTTGCTGTAGCAGTAAGCATGATTGGCTGATTGAAGACACTCATCACGAATAGGGTTTTAAAATCCTGATGGTGAAAGAGGGTGGAATGAATGGCATGGGATGAAGGAAATTTACAATCAACACCTTGTAGGTCAGAAGCCCAAACGTGTGTATTCTAGCCCTCCAAGTGCATCACATTTGGATTTGTCTAAGGAACGTGTGGGGCTCAGCAGTGTTCTACCAGGACCCATAGGAGTGTCTGTTTTAAGTTTAGAGACCCTGCCCCCTCCCTTACACTCCTGACCTGGAAAGTTCTGGTAGAGGGAGATAGGACTGTGAAGTGCATGACATCGTAGGGACCGTTGGGTTAACTCTGTGCACATCTCAGACAGTCCTTTGTCATTTGTACCTTCGTACCCCAGATTTGTCTTTCATACCGCAGGGACTGAGAACTGCTCTCAGCTTGTTCTGAGATGCTCTTTGACACCAGTACCGACAGTCCTCTCCAGGAGAATAGGGCTTTTCGAGAATATTTCTGAGGTCATGAGCAGATGGTTCGTTGATTCGCCCTTCAAACACATACTGGGCATCTGCTCAATGCCGTGCACTCTGCCACTGAGTGAAGGAGTCATGTTTCCTACCCTCAAGAACTTTTCCTACCCTCAAGTCTAGTGAAGTCAGTCTTTCTCAAAGACTGGTAGTGACCTGTTGCCCAGGGGACACACATGGAGACAGTTTTGGGTGTCACAACTGAAGGCAGGCATTACTGAGAACCCCTAAAAGTCACGTGACCCAAAATGGCAGTCGTGCCAAGGTCGAGAAACCCAGTCTAGTATGAAGATAGAAGGCTACCTCTTAGTCTTGGCTAAGAAGGACCCCATACTTTTCAGGACCTTCCTACAGCTGCCACGAGTCCAAGGGCCATGGAAAGTGACCACCTGGAGCCTGGGCCTTACTCCCCTTCTAGGTGCAGTTGCCTAAACCAGAATTGCTCAGCAAAATGGCTCTTAGCTCACTTCCATGCCATGTGCGGACCTCTCCATCGGTCTATTCTCCTAAGGATGGGTTGCACTGCAGACATATGTACTGCCGAGCCCAAGGGTTGGCCAAGGGGGCTGGCTGCTGTTTAGGGCAGAGGGGAGTATGATTGTGGCATGGTTCAGGCTAGGTGGGGCCCTTTGGTTGTGGGAAGGAGAAGGAGAGCGGGCTGGGGCCAAGTCTCTGGCACAACCTGTCCCAACTCACAACTCCAAGGAGCCTGAGACACCTACATTCTTACCTTGCCCTTCAAATCATTCCGAAAATACATTTAACAGGGTAGGAGGATAGGATGTACTATATTTAACAGCATGTTGGCTTGACTTACAACTTTCAAATCTTCAGATCTGTGAGATACGGGCTTCAATAATTCTCTTGTTCCTGGTCCTGCAAATGTAAGGGGCAGGCCTGGTGCAGACTAGTGAATAATTATGAGGCAATATGATGAAATTATGCATGAGATAAACATAGGGGAGGGACACTTCATTTTTCAGTGCAGCGCTTAAAAATACTGGATCTTGACATCTGTTTGCAGCTGTATAAATAGAAATGGCAGTTCAAGGAACCCCACAATTAGGGTGATGAGTTGAGACTTCCAATGTCCCATTGTTTAAAGAGGTGTCTCTCTCTTCGAGCCTTGGGAAGCCTAATCCCTTTGCCCCATGGCCTTTTGGCAGCCTCAGGCTGTTGGAGGTGGGCATTCTGCCTGCTGGGCCATCTCCACGCTGGGGCAGTGCTCAGGTGGTGTCATGCCCTTGTCAGGTTGCCATGGAGACTGATCTCGAGGTCCTCACGATTAATTGGTATTTATTGGGGATCTGCAGTTTTCTAGATGCTGTGACCAGCACTGTACAGGAGAGAGAGAAAGGCCGCACCCCCCCCCCCATTTTGCATTGTTGAGAGGGTATCATTCTGTAACGGAGAGGTAAAGACCCAGGAGAAATTGAATAGGAAGGATATATTTTTTCTTCTAATAACACTGTGGGGTTTTTTTTCTGATTACGAAAGTAATTTATATTCACAGTAGAAAATTTGTTGAAATACAGAAAAGCACACAAACACATAAATTATCCACCATCCCATCACCCAGAGACAACACTGTTAACATTTTAGCTTTCTGCCTTCTAATCTTTTTTATGTACTTATTTAATTATTTAACGAAATCAAATCATTCTATGTGCATGTGCGTGCACATGCATTATTTGCTACTTTCTTTTTTATAAGATCGCATGTGCCATTTACACAATATTTTGCAATATGAAAATTTTGTATAAGCCATATATTCACATGGTTCCAAACACACACACACACACACACACACACACACACACGAAGGCACATGAATATTCATAGCAGCACTTTTAAAAATACCTAAAAGGTAGAAACAACCCAGATACCTCTGAACTGGCAGATGGATAAACAAAATGTGGCATATACATAGAATGGAATATTATGCAGTATGGAAAAGGAATGAAGTACAGGGGTACCTGGGTGGCTCATTCGGTTAGGCATCCGACTTCAGCTCGGGTCACGATCTCACCGTCTGTGGGTTTGAGCCCCACGTCGGGCTCTGTGCTGACAGCTCAGAGCCTGGAGCCTGCTTTGGATTCTGTGTCTCCCTCTCTCCCTGCCCCTCCCCTGCTCACGCTCTGTCTCTCTTTCTCAAAAATAAATAAACATTAAAAATTTTTTTTAAAAAAGGAATGAAGTGCTGACACATGCTACAATATTAATAAATTTCAAATACATGATGTTAAGGGACAGAAGCCAGACTCAAAAGATCCCATTTTGAATGAGGCCATTGGTATGAAATATCCCGAAGAGGCAAAGCTTTAGAGAGAAAAAGTAGATTAGTGGTTGTGTAGGGCTGGGGTTGAGAATTGGAAGTAACTATAAATGGACCCAAGAGATCTTATTGGGGTGATGAAGATGTCCTAACGCTGGATTTTGGTGGCTGTGCCACTTGGTAGATTTACTAAAAATTGTTGAATTGTACATTAAAATGGGTGGATTTGGGGCCTCTGGCTGGCTCAGTCATGGAGTTTGTGACTCTTGATCTTGGGGTTGTAAGTTTAAACGCCACATTGGGTGTAGAAATTACTTAAAAAATGAAATCTTTAAAAATAAAATAAAATGGGTGAATTTTGTGGGAGGTCAATAATGCCTCAATAAAGTTTACATATATAATGTAGTAAATATACATGTAAAACAAAGTATATGTAAGTATATAACATATAAAATAAGTGTATAAAGTATATTTATGCAAAATAAAGTTTATGTATGGATATTCTCTGCCTCAATATTATTGATACATATATCAATAACATATGTATTGATATATTGATATATAATAGTATATATATTGATATGTAATATTGAGGTAGAGGATAGCTCTCTCTGTATAAACTTTATTTTATATAAATATGCTACATGCATTTATTTTATATATTATATACTTATACTTTATTTTACATACATATTTACTGTGTTATATATAAGGTTGAGGTACTATTTACACATCTGTTGAGGTATTAATAACATATATATCAATATATGATTGATGAAGATATATATATATATATATATATATATATATATCAATAATATTGAGGTAAACAATACATATATCTTGGAGCACCTGGGTGGCTCAGTCAGTTAAGTGTCCAACTTCGGCTCAGGTCATGATCTTGTGGTTCGTGAGTTCGAGCCCCACGTCGGGCTCTGTGCTGACAGCTCAGAGCCTGGAGCCTGCTTCGGATTCTGTGTCTCCCTCTGTCTCTCTGTGCCCCTCTCCCGCTCTTGTCCCTGTCTCTCAAAAATGAATAAATGTTAAAAAAATTTTTAAAAATACATGTATCTTAACAATATTGAGGCAATTAATACCTCAATAAAGTTTATATATATAAATTTTAATCTACATCTTTATGTCAATATGTATATCAGTACCTATCGGTCTATCTAATGGTGAGAATTCCCCTTCCTATACCTGTCCCTCATCTGTAGACTCTTCCTATTACCACTATCACCACGTAGGTAACCGCTGAGTGTCATTATCAATTATGTATGAATAACCATCTGTAAACAACTATGAAATATGTTCTTCTTCTTCCTCCATATTTGCAGTATATCATACATATCATTCTACACTTTTTGGTTTCCCCCTGCCAGTTTCTTGAAGGAAACCTTATTCTTTTTCTAGAAATAAATACTATTCCATTGTATCGGTGTATCAAATTGATTTAATTTCTTCACAGTATTTTCTCTTACAACTAACTGCGATGCCTTGAACCTAAATATAATATTAATACAGGACCAAATAATCCCAATAGGCTATTGGATCCATCTGATTTGTATACGCAGCCCATATGTGTACTGTCAGTAGTAATATATGAGAATGGGGTACCCCACAACCTCAATAAATAGTGGGTCATAGCAGGATTTTTAATGGCTGGATAATGTTTCACTTTGTGGATATGCCGTATTTATTTCATTTATCCCCGATATTTGGAAGCTAGGATTCTTCTGTTTTATTTATTCAGTTCTTAGTGAATAAGAGAGCGTGTGTTTCAGAACTTTTGGTAGCGAGGCTGAACGAGGGGAAGGGTGAAGGCAGCCCCCCAGCAGGGCACTGTGCGTCACAGCATCACTGCCTTGTGGCCCATGGCAGATACCCCTGGGTATGTAAATACCCAGCCGGTACCCAGCAAATGATCTTTCCAGACAGCTGTCTTCTTGTGACAGAGAGTTGACATAGGAAGAGCCATCTCTTTCTGAAACATGATGGCTTAAAATCCCAGGATGCAAATTTAATGAACACAGGGGTCATTGGTCATTACCTTTTCCCAGGTGACTTCTGAGTGCTGCCCACACTCCCATCGTGTTCTTCCCCAAAATGCTCTTCTGGTCAGAGCCTTACCAACTTTTAGGGCTGGGGTTCCGAGCTGCACAGTTCAGAAATGTTAATGGGATTCTGAGTGAAGCTTCTAATCTCATATGTCGTACAGATGGCTAACCAAGCGTGGCACTTTGACTTTCTCAAGGTCAGGGTGAGGGTTGGGAGGCAGTACCCATGTATCCTGACCTCCTGCCCTGGCCTTTAAGCAGGAGGCCTCCTGGGAACACACTGAGTGGGACATGACAGTAGAGATTGAAAGCGGCTGTAAAAAGGCCACAGACAGTTCAGAGCGAGGCATTTCCAGCCAACCCGCTGATCTGGGCACTAGGCAGAGGAGGGGCCCAAACTGGAGAGAAGTCAACGCGTTGGAGCAAATTCAAGGAAATAGCAACAGGAAATACGGAGGGGTGGAGATTGATCATAAGATTATCCAAATCTGCAGCCCTTTTGCTCAAACGGTAGGTATGTTTTTGCTCTTGCAGCTCTCAGTGGTGACAGCAAAGCCCATGCTGGGCTTCCAACATGCCATCTCCTCTTTTTCTAAAAGGGTCCTTAGTGTCCTTGCAGGGGTGGGCATGGGACGGAAACTGACAAGTAGGAGAAATTTGCCCTCCCTTCTTCTGAGTTCCTGGGCTCTTGTCTGCTGGAGATGAGGTCCTAGGGGCAGAGAAGGTCCGTGGACAGCACAGCAGATGATACAGAAGAAATGCAAATATGTGGGGGCACAGACGAGCGTAAGGGGGTGGTTATTAAGGATCGAGATCTGGTAGCAACAGGGAAGGGGAAAAAAAAACTGAGCTTGGGAGGAGCACTGAAGTCGAACCAACAAGTGCAATTAGGTTTGTGTCACTTCCTACAGCCCAGGCAAGCTGTTCATTGGTCATCTGTCAGGGGTGGCTGCCTAGATGCCATGTGTATTCCAGGATCCCTGGGCGTCGGTCCTTTCTATCTGCCAGGCTGAAGGAGGGACAGTGGATGCCAGCCCTGGATGCCCGCTCAGGCATGTGTGGCCCACCATATGAGGCTCTCTGGCATCCTCCCGGAAGCCAGGGTAGCTGGGAATCAAGGAAGTACAGGATGGGAAGGAATTCGGAGAGGCTTCCAAGCTCCCTCCCCGCGATGGGATTGCAGAGAAGCAGTTGCGGGCAGTTGGAGCAGGCGTTAGCTGTTGATGGCCAGGCCGGAGGGAGGCCACTGGCCTCTCATCGCTCATTCTGTCCAGCCATGCCCTTGGCAGGACCCGCCCCAGCGCCGGAAGCAGGGGCCCTCGGGGCGCCACGGTGCCCAGCCAGGAAGCGGCCCTGCCTTGCAGCCGCTTCGAACGTGCTCTGCTCCCGCCCGCCTAACTTCTCCCTCCCCTTCCTCAGTTCCCGCTACAGCTGGCATGCCAGTGTGCAGACTGTTAATGCTTCGGAGCCCGGCACGGTGGGTGCTTGGTAAATAGTTGTTCATTTTTCCAAAGTTACTCGCGAAGGCATTAATTAAATACTCCTTTCCTTTTTAAAGATCTCCCAGCAAAGAGCGCTTTCAGTTTCTCTGGAAGTGCGCCCATACAGCCACCTGAGGTTTCTTATGCCTCAGTGACACACACTCCCTTAATGATGTTCAGTGATTTAATGAGCGCGATTATTTACTGATGGAAACTTCACGCAAAGGGTGGGGCTGCGCATCAGGGTTGCAAAGATGATTCACGTGGGGTTGCAGCTTCATGGAGAGGTGGCCGTGCGCGACGCAGTCGTACATGACCTTGTGATCAATATGTGTGCGTTTGGGCTCCCTGGAATTGCAGAATCCTGTGCGGAGCCGTATCTCGCAGGATAAGTGATCACCCTCTTCGTTCTTAGCAAGATGGCTAAGGGTGAGGGAGCTCAGATAAGCTTTGGTTAGACTGTGAAGGGCTTTTGAGGTTCACCGGCATCGAGTGAGGACTAAGAAAAAGCCGTTTGATTTGGGCATCAGGAGATCACTGTGAAATTGTGATGGGTGGGTCTCAGGGTGAGGTGATAAGGGTGCAAAGCCTTGAGAAATGAGTAAGCAGATGAAGAATGGTAGACAGCATGAGTAGTGAACTACCCGTGAGTCTGGTAATGAAGGGGAACACGGGAGAAATTTCCAGGGGGAAGAGATAGGGTCCCTGAGTGCTTTTCATTAATGTGGGGGGATGCTTTTTATTAGGATAGGGGGAACCTTATCCTGTAGATGAGAGGTCAGCAGGAAGGAGAGACTTAAAGTACCAAACAGAGGTAAGTACTAGTTGGGCAATATTCAAAAAGTAGGGCACCTGGGTGGCGCAGTCGGTTAAGCGTCTGACTTCAGCCAGGTCACGATCTCGCGGTCCGTGAGTTCGAGCCCCGCGTCAGGCTCTGGGCTGATGGCTCGGAGCCTGGAGCCTGTTTCCGATTCTGTGTCTCCCTCTCTCTCTGCCCCTCCCCCGTTCATGCTCTGTCTCTCTCTGTCCCAAAAATAAATAAAAAGCGTTGAAAAAAAAATTTTTTTTTAAAATATTCAAAAAGTAGACGGAAAAAGCTGAGGACAAAAGCTTGGGTAGAGGGATTAACCTTGGAAAAAAGAACTCCATCTAAGACCAGAGGGAAAGCTAAAAATGAAGGAAGTAAAACTGAGGAGAGGCAATTGAGGGAATTTCTATTTCCTTAGCGAGGTAGAAAACAAAGGCATTCAGGACTGAGTTGGTTTATAGCGGGGGTAGTTTTTCTGTTGTCCCCTTGGAAGGAAGTTCTGGGTCACTCTTGTTGGGAAGGGGACCCAGATATTGATGAACTTTAATTCATAAGGGGGGCAAACACTACCTGTTTTCACTGCAGTGAGTTTTGGCTGATCTCAATTTCTCTGCCCTTTTGACTTTGCCTGCATCAAAGCCAAATTTTGGGTCTGCTCCTCACTTTGCCTAGAAGGATGCAGCCAGGGAAACACAGCAGACGACATCCTTCATCCTTTCCCACCCTCCCGGGAGCTTGACTTGACCCCATACAAGGATCCCTCCTTCAGGTGTCCCAGAGATTGAACGAGTCCCACACCTTGCCTCTTCCTAGCTGTTACCCTTGAAGAGGTTCATGGGGCCCACCTAACTGCAATGTAGTTGAGGACTTTCCAGTTGAAGAAATGGCCCTGTTCGTTGGCATCTGTGGTTTAATGGGTTAATGCTGTGATCGAGCCTGAGCCTGAGTGTAGAGTCTCAGGTTGAGTTGGATTTCAGGAGAGATGGAGAACTCGAGGTTCTGATGTTCAATAATGTTGACGTTCTTGAGTGTGCCGATGGGATCTATGCAACTCAGAGCTGTGATTTCCTTCCTGCTGGCCCTGCCCTGGTTTAAGAACTAGCACATCTGCCTGGGTTTCAGAATTCGGTTCTGCTAAAGCTGCCGCCACCTTGCCTGGTACTCTATCTCCAGTCCTCCCTCAGTGTTTTCAGGGTCACAGGACCCTAGGTAATAACGATGATAAAACCCACCAAGGCACCCACTGATCTATTCAACTTATAGGTGTTGAGCTACTGGGGTACAACAGTATTGATGGAGACCCCAAGGAGTCTTAGCTTTTGCACAGCTGGTTTTCCACTGGGGAGCCCAGATGATAAGCAGATAGATAAATGAGTTGGTAAGACCATTTTCCAATGGTAGCCGTGCTGTGCTATGCATGAAAATTAAAACAACGTCCTGGGATAGAAGTGACCCCTTTCAGTTGAATGGCTGCAGAGTGGGCACTCGGGGACAAGTAGTGGCTGCTGTCAGGCTCTAAAGTGTCATCTAGCTTGAAATGTGTGAGGTGAGAAGGAAGGGCAGGAGAGGACAGTGGAGGGGTGGGTGGGTACAGGAGGAGGGCTGGTGATGAGATCGGGGTAGACAGGATCAGATCCCATAAGCAACGACAGAGCAAGCTTGCTTTTCATTCTAAACTCAGATTTGATGTAGGGGAGGGATATGAAGTTTCCTTCTTTGCTTTTTATTAAAGGTGACCCTGGCCGGCTGACCGTGTTCCAGAGTGGGGGATTTGGGACGGGAGTGAGGGGCGGGGGGAGAATGGAAGCTCAGATAGGGGCCCATCACCTGGATGAGAGGCCATCGTGGCTTGGATGAGGGTGAAGGTGTCAGGATGGGAAGAAGTGGATGGGGACAGATTTAAGACATGTTTGGCGGCTGCAGTCGACAGGATTTATTGATGGCCATTGGTGGCATGTGGGAGAGAGCCATCAAGGAAAACTGGTGGCTTGGGGGGCTCGGGTCACGGAGTGAAAAGGAGTGCCATTTATACACAGGAAGGCCCTGAAAAGGGCAGGTGCTGGGATGAAAAGCATGATTTCTCTTTCGGCCGTGCCACACGTGAAAGACAAAGCAGAGAGGGTGGGGAGGGATTTGGACAACGAGGATGACTTCACAAGCCAGATGACAGCCGAGCATCCTTCGAGCCCCACCCCACACATTCATTCCCCTCCCCCACCGTGTGTCCAAGGATGTCTGGGGATGGGGAGGCTGAGATTGTCTTGCGCTTCTTGTGAAAACGTCAGAGTCCCTGCTTTTACCAGGTTGGGCGACATTACAAGACCTGCATGGGTCACTGATCTGAATCTTCATCCCCAATATGTGAAACATGCCTTTTGTTAAATGTTTGACGCTCAGAACATCACGCATACGTGAACTTTGTGCGCAGAGAGTGGCTTTTGCGATAGTTTTGGTACTGTGTGATAGCAACACAAAGCAGGAAATACTGAATCTTAGACGTTTCTGTTCTGACAAGTCCTCCAGCCACCCTGCTGACGGGCCACACCCGTGCTACCAGGCTCCCCTTCCTTCTCTCTCGAGGTGTCCTCCCAGGGAAATCCAGTCACCACGCTTCAGTGTCCAGAGCAATGTCATTACTTCCTTGCTCGACACGGGGCCTGTTTCTGCATTTACGTAGATGAATTCATGTGCTCCCCTAGGTGATAGGCCATCTACTTCCGGTCCGGTCTGGAGAACTAGTACGAGCTTCCGACGTCTCTGTCTTCTTTCATGGTGTCTGAGAGGCAAAGGAAGCAGTAAGAAGATTTATTTCTCACTCACGTTAAGTGTGTCAGTCCTCCTGAAAGGATAGAGTGACTGCATTTAGATTCGATGTGAACGTTTACTTCCTCTGAGCTAACCCAGTAGTGACATAGCCACTACCATGTGCTGAGAGCTCCTTTTGCTCGAGCCTGCTTTCCATACTTGGTCTCATTAAATCTTACAACAATACCACGGTAGAAGTGCTCTTATCAGCCCATTTCACAGACAAGGTAATCAAGGCTCAAAACGGTAACACAGCTAGTGGCAACGGAGCCTGGGTTTGAGTCAAGCCCAACCTCTTAATGACGTCATACAACCTCCCACAGGGAGGGTGCCGCCAGTTGAAATGCTTCCTCTGTGGGACTGTGGTCACCAGGGTGATGGAGATCTCCATGATGATGATGAAGATGGAGGTGACAGTGACACTTAATGACGCTCGCCTGATTTAGGTACTGTAAGGTACACATACTGAGACACTTATACTCAACACGCTTATTGTTTTTTTAATGTTTCTTTTTGAGAGAGTGAGCGAGCAGGGGAGGGGCAGAGGACCCAAACAGTCCCCAAGCTGACAGCGCAGAGCCCGACACGGGGCTCGAACCCACGAACCTCGAGATCGTGACCTGAGCTGAAGTTGGACGCTTAACCAACTGAACCAGCCAGGCACCTCTATACTCAACCCACTTCTATGAGGCAGGCATTGCGATTATTATGTCCTTATTTTATTTTATTTATTTATTTTTTTAACAGATGAAGAAACGAACAGCCGGAGAGTTAAGTAACTTTCCCGAGGTCACAGAACAAAATGATTGACATAGACTGAATCTGATCCCAGGCAGTCTGGTTCCATAGGTTGTGTCCAGGAGTGTTGGCCAGAGCCAGTTTGGTTAAGGAGGCCATAAAACCCACCACTATGCCTCAGGGACAGGAGATTTCTAGGCACAACCAGAGCGTTGAGGTGTGGTCAGAGCGAGGCCAGCTCTCCTGGGAGGCTTTCCCCCAGACCACCTCCCACTCCCTCCACCAAAACATAGAGTCTCGCTGTTTACTAGCACCTGCAGTGACTTGACACACGCATTTTTATTGCTATTGTTGACGGGCGACAGAACTAGAACGTTTTCCATCCGACTCTTGCGTGAAAGTCATTTTAACGTAGATTTTCACATTCATACGTGAAGAGATTGAGGCTCAGAGAGAGTTATCGCTTTCCCCCACAGCGGTCTCCTCGACTCCTCTAGACCCAGTTAGATTCACCTTCCAGGGCCCCAGACGTCCTCTCCCTGCTTCCCCGTGGGGCTCATCGCACTGAATCGCACTGGTGACTCACCTGCCTTCCACGCTGGACCACTGAGCCCCCGAAGAGTGTCTCATTCCCCGCGGCGCCCCCAGCACAGAGCCGGGTTCCTGACACACGCTGTAACTCAATGCACGTTTGTTGAATACGGTGCAGAATGGGTGAATTATGTGACCCCTCGGCAAGGAAGTGGGGGGCTCCAGTTTCCATCACTGTCAAAATGACAGCTTTTGTAGAACTGGCCTTTTATCTGTCCAGCTTCGCCACGGGGCAGGGGCTGGGGTGGGCTGCACCTGCCAGGTAGGTTTGGAGCATGGGTTTCTTACTGGGCCCCGCACGGGGGGACATTTTCCGGCTCTCTCCATGCCCGTCTTAGCCAGGACCCAGGCACAGAGCGCTCACTTGCCCGTGTACTTTCAGCCACTCCTACGACTTCATATGCCAACATAAAAGCTACTCCAAGTGACTTCCACCTACCGTGAGCTTATCACGTGTTGCCCTCCAGCTTCCCTGTGCCTCGCCATGTCCCCAGGTCTCCTGACCCTCTGTAGTAGACAGCACATAACAAACAGCCTCCGTAAGCCAAGCGAACGGCCCCATTTGAAGGCCTATAGCCTGGAGCGATCAGAGTTTTCTATAGCCGAAAGTGACAGGCAGGGGTTTCTGCAGACAAATCCCTGTTTCAGGTGGACAGATGCAACAGGTGTGTTTTTAGAGGAGGGAAGACCTTCGAATGTATGCTTGTCTCTGAGTGCACCAATGCCAAGGTGCGTTAGCGTTTGTGACGCAGCCCAAACTGAACAGTCTTGGGGAAGAGAGTAGAAATGAATCGTCGGGGACACCTGGGTGGCTTAGTCAGTTAAGCATCCAACTCTTGGTTTCGGCTCAGGTCATGATCTCACAGTTCATGGGTTCAAGCCCCACATCGGGCTCCGTGCTGAGTGTGGAGCCTGCTTCAGATTCTCTCTCTCCCTCTCTCTCTGCCCCTCCCACACTCGCTCACGTGTGCACGTGCTCTCTCTCAAAATAAATAAATAGACTTAGAAAAGAAAGAGATGAATCGTAGTCTCAGCGTAGGCTCGCTGGACGCCTGGCACTGTGTGAAGATTCCATCTCATTCGCTTACAATACCTGAGGGGGATCACACTCAGAAGAGACGTCATCTCAGAGAAGTTCAGTAAGATGCCCAGTGTCACACAGCCAGTCAGTCGGTAGCAGAGCTGCAGTAACGCCACCTCTGAGGCCTTTATCCATCATGGCGTCAGAAGCGTCTCGTCACCCCCTGTTCTTCCATTGCCCGCAGGGCCAGAAAACTGTCTCATCTCGTGGTTCATTTTTCCTACCACATTCCCGGGAAACCTGTGGCCAAGGAATTGTGCTTGAGAAGTAGAAGGGCTTATAAAACAATTCAGACCCCCTGAAATCACGGTGGCTGTCAGGAGCTTACGAATACACTTATAGATGGTTTTAGTTATTAATTGGTTTCTTTCGAACATCCGCCAAAGTGCAACAGAAGAGGTCGCACACCAGGGGGACAGCATGCCATGACTTTTCACGTGTTAAATCAGTAATCGTGAGCACTCCCCAGCAAATTCCATTTACCAAACTCTGGTCTGCCAGAGACCTTTTTGGGGCTCTCCTCGTTTCCATGAGACATTTGTCAAGTGGTTTTGCTCCATTGCAGATAACATTTTTTTTTTTCCATGACTGCTCTTCGATCCAAATACTTAATTCCTTCCTGATTTTATAACTTGGATTTCCTCATTCATTCTGCCTAAGTCATGACCCAGAGTAACTGGAGATTCCCATATGTTTGATCTCACATCTCATAGATATGGAAACGTTGTACAGGATGACACCCATGTGTAATTGTCACAAGACACATTTGCAGGACCGGGCCATACTGCCTGGTCATTCAGCTTCTGCATTTTCTGTGCTGAAAGTAAAAAAAAAAAGGGGGGCAAATTCCCAGAGAAGAGACTCAGAGGAAAGGGGGCCAGTTTGTGGGGTAAAAGAACAGGTGGGGGAAATGGCTTATCTGACTCAGTTCCTCTGGCTTCAGTCTGTGGGTCCAGGAGGGGCTGTGTAAAGGGACCATGCTCCAGGACTGGCGTCTCCCAAGAGCTGGCAGGAGAGGGATGGCAGCCTGGCCTGTGGGCCCTGCTTGTGCTTTATGCTGTGGGGATGGGGGGGGGTGGTTCAAGGAGCCCTTCACGCCTGCCTGGGGAGCCTGCAGTGAAGATCTATTTCAGAGAAAAACAAAGTACATGTATTGGAAAAAGTCGGGCAGGAACAGAGGAACCTGCAGAAAGCAGCTAAAAGCAGGCCAGGGATGAAGGTCAGTGACCCACATGGGCACAAGGGACAGGCGGGGTTGGAAGGGCTTGTTTTCGAAGAGCGAGTGGAGAACGGGGCAGGTAAGCATCAGGAGAGGAAGATCACCGCGGTCTGTGGTAACGATGAGCACAGGGGACAGAGGGTGTGTAGATGTGACCACACCGAACAACAGTCTCTTTTGAAAAATGAAAGGGGAGGAGTCCCCAAGGCCAGTGGGAAGAGGGAGCTGAGGTCCACCCGCAGGCAACGGGAACATGGCTGCTAGCCAGGCTCCTGAGTCTGTCTTACGTGGATTCCTGAGGTTCGTGCCCTTGAGCCCCCATGCTGGTGTTTTGGGGACTACCCAAGAGTGCCCAGATCTAACCATGACAGCTGGCCACTTGTCAGCAACACAGATCTAATGATGTTCAGTGACATCTCCAAATTTTCCACTGACGTTGGTCCTAACAGCCACTTGACCCCCAATTTCTGGGATCTTCCAAAGGACCGGTAAGATACCATCCAAAGCCCAAATGTCTATGTGACTCTATTTCTTTTGGTGCCAAAAAGAACTAGAAAGAATGATCTTCTGATCCAAGGCACCATATAAGTGTTGCTGATGACTTTACGGGTGCCCTAGAAGCAGCTTCAAATGTGTGGAACTTGGATGGACCTCACCTTAGCCACCGAGCCCGTGGAGGGATTCCAGGGGTCAGGTGGTACCAAGCATTCCACCAGTTCCAACTTTTTCTCTGTTGTTTTTTGTTTGTTTGTGTTGTTTTTGTTTTTGTTTTTTTGTGGAATTACGGGGCGTGGGGGGGGGGTTCAGGAGACAGGCCAGGAAGCCACCGGCCAGTGCGTTTAACATCTGGTGTGGGGGAACTCTTGGAAGTCAGCTCAGAGGATGTGGTGGGGAAAACAGCTGGCGGAGTGAACGGACTGCGACAGGGGAGGCTCGGATCCGGGAGTGTGGAGGCCGTGCGGAACGAATCTGCGGGCTGCTCTGAGCACGGGCTACCCACGCCAAGGGCCTGCGTGGCGGGGACCCGTGGGCTCTGGCCTCTGACCTTGAACCCGTCAGATACAAGGCTGAAGACAGAGAGGACCTGAGCGGGAGGCTTGGAGAGGGGGAGGCGCCTGGCAGATACCTCAGCTCTGGGAGTGGGGGCTGGAAATGGGAACATCCCCTTGGAAAGGAGCCCAGCCGCTGACTCCCCAGGTCCCTGACAGCCTCTGCCGTCCGTGGAGGTGAGCTTCGGGGCTCTGCAACAGTCTGGCAGAACAGGTGTGGTCAGGTGAAGGAGAGTCTGGCCAGGAATAACGGGGTGGCCTGGTGGTGAGCCGGCGGCAAGGAGCACTGTGTTGAGGGGGCTAGGAAGGAGGCTGAGCTGAGCAGGGAGCACCGAGGGAGCTGTCGACCCCTTGGGCAGGGGCGGATGTGGGGATGAGCAGGTGAGGTTTGTCACCACAACCCCTCGGAGCAGACAGGAAGCAGGGTGACCAGAGCCACTGGGAGGCATCTCCTGCATCCCACGCCCCCAGGCGTGGAAGTCCTCTCAAAGAGGGCAGAGGTATGACCTAGACGGTTCCAACTATGTCCTGAGTTTAAGCCCTGCATAGAGGAGAGCTATTTCTTGAAAGACCCCGAGGGCCCCAGAAGGGAAGATGCGTTTCTGAATTCCCAAGGCCTGGGTGTCCTGCCTTCCCTTCCCTTGGGAACCGCACTCACCTTCTCTCAGACTGAGCCCTTCTGCCTCCTGCTTTAAGCAGAATTAAAGTTGAACCTTTGTAAAGAAAGGCTTCCCACAGGGCCCTAAGATGGGGCCCCATGGCCTCACTGGGAGACCTGTTCACTTCCTAGGGTTGCCTAAACTGAAATCTTCACTGAGTTCGTTGCTCAGGGAAAGAATGAGAGCACACACACTTCTGCAGGCCACGGGACAGCAGCAACCTTGTGCAGCTGGTGAATGTGGGAGATCTAAGGGCTGGGCCCTGTGCCCACAAATAACCCAGGGTCCTGTGTCTCAAGATACCCAGCGTATATTATGTAAAAATCCCCTACTGGCCTTTGCTAAGGCCATTCGCTCTCTCCAGTGAGGTAGCAAGCATGTGCTCAGCTTGTTTTCTGTGAGCTGCCTGGGGTGAGTTGAGTCTACTTGGGGGAAAAGCAGAGCAAGCAGAGGGGGGCCCCAGGACACCCGTTTCTGCACTGGGCATAGACAGGCTGAGGGGATAGTAGGATCTCGAGGAAGATTGGGAGGAGGTCTGATGGAGCGGGTGGGATCGGAGTTGCCTGGGGGGCACGGGCTGATTTCTCCTGGTGGGAGCTGGAGAAGAGTACCCAGCTGGAGGTACCGTGTGGGTGAAGACGCTTGGGCGTGAGTCCATGACGTGAGCTCAGAGGACAGTGAGTGAGCAATCCGTCCATCTGTCGGACCTATTTTACGCATCTATGTAGGGAATTTAGGAAGAAAAAGCCTGGGGATTTGGGCCAGGTTCTCAGGTTCTCCGAGTTCTCAGTAGCATACCCAAGACTACCCCGAAGGCATTGATGCTCTGGGCTAATGCGATTTGAGCACGTACTTTGTGCGTCTGCATTGTTCGAAGCGTTAACACCGCTGTGTCATTTGCAGATACAACAATGCCATGCGATTGGCACTTTTTAAAAATTATTTCAACTTTACAGGTGAGGAAATTAAGGATTGGAAAGAGTAAGTACTCAGAGATCATGGAACGTTTGAGGAGGGGGTGAGTGGGAGGAAAGAGCTGGCATGCTCCTTTGTGAAACTTTACAGTCATTAGTATATTTAACACACTTTGGACACATTACTATACACACAGTATGCTATGAACCCTCATGACAATTCATTGAGTGGGGTATTTTTAAAAATTTGTTTTAATGTTTTTATGTATTTTGAGAGCGGGAGGAGAGACAGCATGAGCAGGGGAGGGGCAGAGAGCGGGGGAGACACAGAATCCGAAGCAGGCTCCAGGATCTGAGCTGTCAGCACCGAGCCCGATGCGGGGCTCGAACTTGTGATCACGACCTGGGCTGAGGTCGGACGCTCAACTGACTGAGCCACCCAGGCGCCCCGAGCGGGGTATTTTCTTAATTTCACTCATGAAAACGGTGAAGCTTTGAGACGGGCTTAGAAAATTGCCAACTGCTGCCTCCAAAAATGTGTTGTTGAACGTGAATTCATACCCACTCCTGCCTCATTCACCTTGCTGTTACTGCTGGTGCTTACTTATAAGAGGGCCCCCTTCTGTCCTTTCTTCTTTTTGTGCTCGTTTCTGTATATTTGGATGTATCGTTGCCTCTGCCTACACAAATCTTATAACGCCCGTTCCTCCCCACCCCTGCGCGAACGGGTTCGGCTTCCTCTTGGATGTAAGGGAGCCGGTCGTCTTCGAGGCCGACGGCGTGTTCTGTGAGTGGGTGACTGGTCCTCTGGCCCACCTCAAGGCTCCACAGTGCCCTGTAGTCTGTGTCTTGGCCTGGAGCTGCAGACCGGGAAGGTACAAGCTTGAACAATTTGTTTGCCGGTGAAAAGCCGCAATGCCACAAGATGGACTTGGGGGACAGAGTTAGATGCCCAGGCTGACAAGCCAAAGCAGCATCCCTGGGCAGCTGCCGGCGGAGGAGGGCCTCTGGGGAGACCGAGATGCAGACCGAGCCCCTCATATGGGCATTTTGAGTGGGGGTTTGTCACCGTCAGGTTGCAAAGGAAAGATCCAGGCCAGAGGAAGGGGAGAGGATGGGCGCCAGGCAAGTTGCTGGAGGGACAGATTTCCAGTTGGAGCCTGAGTTTCATCTTTCAGCACCTAGCTGCTCAATTCCAGATGCTTTCCTCGGGGAGCTCCTTTGCTCTTTACTCTCGGGCAGTCAGTGCTTAATGAGAGCCAGAGGGGTCCTCTCACCATGGGAAGGACCAGCGCGACACGTAGGCGAGGCCAGTGGGCACACAAGGCAGACTTGGCTAGGGAGACGCATGGCAGGGGCCCCCGGGTGTCAGTAAACGCCTGAGCTCGTGGGTGCAGCTCCAGGGGCAGCACCTGCGGGCAGGGACACATCTGAACTTTCCTCCCGCTGTCTCCTGAACTTCTTGTGTCAGGAAACGTGAGCTGGAAATCACCCCAGAACAGACAGTCCTCTGCTGATCCTCTCCCTCTGCCGCTTCCAGAAACAGCAGGGTGTCTTATTTATTTATTCATCTTGGTGGGAACACGGCGTCTCGGCGTCCTAGCCCCCTACCTCCAGCCTCGGGGCGCGCACGTGCCCCCGAGGGGAGCCCCGGCCTACCCTGAGCTTCCTCACACGAGACCGCGGAGCCACGCTGCTTAGACGGAGCGCCCAGAGGGAGGGTAGGCAGGTGGAGCTCCACGCGGTCCTGGTGCCATGTGGTCCTGGTTCCCGGGGCCGGTCGTGGAGCCAGGACATAAATAAGGCTGCTCTTTGCAACTTCCTGGATCCTCTCCCGTTCTCACTCATCTCTCCTTTCTTTTTACTGCTCCCTCTGCTTCCCTTCTTCCTCCCTCTTTGCGGTGTTCTCCTCGCCGGAGTCCCCGGCAATGCTTCCAAGGGAGGTCTCGTACATTCGTGCATTCATCAGATATTTAGTGAGCACCTGCTGTGCATTGTGCCCGCTGCTGGGCTCAGCATACCGACTTTGACAACACACCTCGTTGCTCTTTGACTTGAACACCTGCCAGCACCCTTTGCCGAGCCCTCGCGCTGGCCAGGGGAGCCCCCGTCCGGCTAGATGAGCCGTAGGATGGGACGCGGACTGGCCAGCAGAAACCTCAGGTTCTCACAGTCCGGTCAGCCTCATCCCAGGGCAGCAACAGCAGCAGACAGTCCTTTTCCATATCGCTGTTACCCACCCCCCACCCCCATCCCCGTTTGCTGAGTAGCCGGAGGCAGATGCTAAATTCTAGACCTCCAAGAAAAATTCTGCAGCTTTCCTTGGGCCGGCTCTCCAGCCTTTGAAACGTCTTCTCTTAGACCGATCCTTGACACGAACTCAGGAGGCCCTCTTGTTTTCCTAGCCCGTCAGTCATCTGGGGATTGCTTCGCAAGCGTGGCTTACTGGGATGGGTCAGCCCCGCTGCGCTTTTCCGTCCAGGCGGAGGACTGGCCGGGTCAGCTGCGGCCGGCGCACAGGGTCTGCCTCTGGCCAGGGTGCACGCTTCCCTGGCTATGCTCTTCAGCAAGACCAAAGGGGAAATGCGTTCCTCTTGCCCCGCCGCCCGGCGGCGTGAGGCCACATGCAGCCAGTGGGGCCGTGAGAAGCGGAGAGGATGGGTCTGGACTGGCAGGCAGAAATTCCTACCTCTAGCGAAAGCAGGCGTCCTGCCCTCTCTCGGCAGTCTCCTTCCCCCTCGGAGATTTCAGAGCTGACCCTCCGTCTCCCTCCTGCCACTTCAAACACCCACCGTTGGAGCTCCGGGAATGTTATTCTTCCATTTAGAGACATTCCATTTCATGTGCAATTAAATGTGTGGTATTGAATTGATGTTTTCTTCTGAGCATTTTTGGCAGCCTGAGACCCTGGGGTCCGGCGAGTGCAAATTCTCAGAGATTCTTCATTCCTCCTTTGTTCCCTCTTCCCCCCTTGCCTGCCAAGAATCTCCCTCCTCCTTCACCACACAGGCGCCCTCAGGACTTACCTTGTAATGTGAGAGCCCCAAGGCTGTCGAGCCCCTCTGTTCTTCTGTGAGGGGGCCTTGGGTTTCTACCTTCTGGTGCCAGCCTCATCTCCAGAGGCCGTCGTGCTGCCCGTGTTGAGCTCGGAGGGTGACAGCCGAGGGTGGCGAGAACAGGTTCCGCTGGAAATGATTCTGTGTCTGTCCTTAGGGATGGGATTGGTTTCCACCAATCACAGTTGCCGGTTCAGAAAGCAGCGCCTTCCACGAGGGTACAAGTGACAGAGGTGAGGGGGCTGTCACGAGTGACGGGGAGCCGGGTGGCACTGGACTGTAGAGTCTGATGGGCCACCTCTACCAGCTGGGTGACCTTGAGCATATTGCTTTATCACCTTGAACTTCAGCAGCACGTTGTGTTTAAGACAGCTGTGAAGGCAGGACCACACGTTGCACACTGCATGGTGCCTGGCTCAGGGTGAGTGCTCTATTGACGGAACTTATTTTTATTATCAGTAAGGGCGCCAGGGGTAACACCATAAGCTAAGAGACAAGCACAGAGTGAGACAGAGTTGATGGGAGAAAGTTAGGAACCGGGTATGACAACGGGCCAGGTGAGAAGGGAAGGCAGGGTGGTCAGGAGAACCCATCAGGCTTCAGCTAAGGGCTGAAGTCCCTTCGGGCTGCTGGGACGGCCTGCTTCTGAGTCCCTTAGGAAACAGCCTTCAGGGGAGGACGGTCTGGGTGCTGCCTGGGTGCACGCCCTCCTAGAACAATCATTAGCCAAAGCACCGAGGTGGCCAGTGGACTTGTGCTAAAACATTCTGGGTCTGACTGAGGGAGCATGCCAGCCTTTGGGCATGACTTTGCTGCTTGACATACAGCAGAGTCAGGACCACAATTATTTATAACCACCGACCCTGGGAAATCTGGGGTTTTTTCCCCTACTGGTCAATAGTAATCTTTACTAGGTGGCTGTCTCTACCTTCGATGTCTTTATTCCATTGTCTGACCAACCTCCTCCCACAAACTATTTTGGACTCTGAAGAGGGAGGAGGTTGGACATGGTGGTGGCAGGCTTGGGCAGTCTGCCGACGGCCCCCTGAGTCAGTGCTGAGGCCACCCCCCACCCAGGAGCAGCCTCAGCCATTTTCTTTCAGGAGAATATCTTGACCCCTCTTCAGGTTTCTTTCCAAGTCGCTGTTTTGTTTACAGTAGACTGAGCTCTCAGCTAAAACGAAAATCCTGTAGAAAGGAAGGAACACACTTGTGTTAAATGCCCATCGTGTTTCAGATCACTCCAATTACCTCTATTATCCAGAAAGTTTAAACCTGTCCTCCTGAGAACTCTGCCGAGTGGGTAAGTCACCTACCCATTCTACAGATAAGGAACGAGAGCCTAAGGGTGGATGCAGCCCAGTGAGTGGCAGGGTCAGCGTTCAAATACAGACCCCTCTCTTTTTCCAAGTCCTCAGTTTTTCACCCACACCATTTTGGGGGGTTTTATGCCTCCTCTTCGTCCCTGGTCGGCAGCGCTGAGTAATGTGTATGCCTGGCACATCCCTGTTTCCCCAGAACGTGGGGCTGACAGTGGTCACCTATGTCTCTGGCCACGTCTGTCTGTCCGGTGGACCTGTGTAGGTCACAGAAGGCACTGGGTGAGGCACCTCCCCCAGGGGAACATGGCGAGGATGAGGGGGTAACCACAGTCTGCCTGCTGAACCGTACGGGCTCTGAGACCTTCTGTACCGAGGTGGCTGTGAGCTGCTTGGATTCGTGATCTCGCCCTAGGTCAAGCTCACTCCAGATCTGGAAGACCTCACAGCAGGGAGGCCCATACATATGGTATAAATATCTTGGTCCTCGCTGCAGAGGAAAATTCATGGAGCAGTAACCGAAACCCAGAAACCCTCATTCTGTTCTGTCTGATGAACCAGTTGTCCGGCGGGAACGAGAAACCCTACGGATGGCTTCCTTTGGCAGACCCCAAGTGGGGGCTCTGTCGAAAGGAGCTAGGGAAGAGTCAGGCCAGAAAGTGCCAGGAGCCCGCGACATCTCTCAAAGACCCCTCCTACCGGGCACCGGCCCCCTGGCTCTCTCTGTAGCAGCCCCTCCTTGCTAGAGAGTGGGAGGTGTTCCCACGGCCTGGGCCGTGCGTCCCTCTCCCTCCTCCTCCCCTGCCAGTGTCCCAGCGTCTGAGCCTTGTGACCCAGACTCTGCTGGGCCAGCCAGCCAGGCAGTAAAAGGAGATTGATGCCCTCTCCTCCTAGGAGAATCCATCACTTTTTGGCATGCGGGTCAAATGGCTTCACCAGAGGCAGCTCTGAGCAGCACTGTGTGAGCTAAAAATAAGCACAAAAAGGGGCCCAAACAGACACGAGGACGTCAGAAATGGGAATGGCTCACTCCAGCCATCCCCAGGGCCCGAGCAGCGCCCTCTCCTCCCACACTCTTCCCGTCCCACCCCTCCTCCCCCGAGCCTCTGGGAAGGTGCACCTTCCTTTTGCCTTGGGTGATAGAGTCCAGGATGAGCAGGGTAAGAGGAGTCGGATAGGGTTGGAAGAAGGGAAGGTGGAGGGGCGACGTTCTGTGGACCGGATGATCTTGGTGGCCATGAAGTAGGGTAGGATGGAAGAAAGGCGTGGACAGAACGTGAGCTGGGGGCCGTATGAAGGAGGGAGTCCTTCCTTGGCCACTCTCTGGCCTTGTGAACTTTAAGAAGCTGCCCCTGCTTCCATTTTCCCATCCGTGAATGGGGCACAATAGCCCTTGTCTCCGGTGCTTATCATCAGAATTGAATTTGACCAAAGAGTAGGATTGGCCATCGAATAACTTCCCTTTGCCCTACTTCTTCCAACTTAAGTGTGGGGTGGGGGCAGCTGCTCGGATGGTGTTGTGGAGTCTTGAGTCTTGTTGGCTCATGGGGCTGTCCACGCAGAAGTGATTTGCCTTATGCATTTGGCCCAAACCCAGCCTCTCTCTGCGGAAGCCTCCAGGTGTCTTGTGGAACTTCTTACCACCATGGCTGGTGGTGGGGAGGGGGGGGAGGGTGTTCTCTCCTGGGGGAGGATTTATGGTGGAATGGAATCTGTTTTTATTTTCCATTCCTCCCGTTGCCCTTTCTAGATCTCCCCTCCCCCTTTGTGGACAAAGCTCAGGTATTACTCTCAAAATACTTCTCCCTGAAGACAACAAGAGTGAGCCAGGCCTGTTTTATTCTGAGCCACTGGGTGTTTCCAAGTCTTTGGAAAAGATCTGTTTGCAGATTTGGGGAAGACACTTGGGTCCGTGGGAGGCTTCTGCTTCGTGTTTGCAGTAACGTGCTTACCTTCCCCCCTGCCCCCCCCCCATGACTGTGCAAGGCCCACGGCTGTTAACACTGCCCCCTCCCGTGGTTGGGGCTCCATAGCTGCTGCCACACTGTCAAGTCCTGGGATGTGGAGGGAGGGTTGAGAAACGGTCCTCTCTTTGCCGCCTCCACCTGACTTGCCCGAACCTTTCAGGGCCTGTGATTCTTGCTGCCGAGGGAGGGAGAGGAGGGAGCGGGCTCCGAGACTCGGAAGCCGAACACCAGAGCCCACTCACTGTGGAGCTCCCCCGTCCTTCCGTTTTCATCCTGCTCCCGGCTACCGTGAGTGAGGAGAGCTCGCAGGGCTGGTGAGGTGGCCCAGCCCGGAGCTGGACCAAGGGACCCAGAGATTTATATACTGTTAGCTTTGCCTTTATGGGGGTGTGTCCGGAACATAAGGAGGCGAGAGAGGCATGGTCACCATCACATGCATGAGTAGCTGAGGCCCCGAGAGGGACCTTGATGCAGCCCAGGCTGCACAGCTCGGCGGGGAGGAGGGGCCTCTGTAAGTCCAGGCTTGCAGGCCTTCGGATGGTGAAAAACGGATACAGCATTTGTGGACACACGACTGTCTGTTAAGAGCTGGCCAATTCCTCCCCTTCCCATGCCCTCCTGTTCCAGTGGTTCTCGAAGTGGGGTGCCCGGACCAGCAACGTCAGCATTACTCAGGAACTTACTAGAAAGGCAAATTCTTAGGCCCCGACCTAGACCTAGCAAATGGGAATCTCTGGGAGAAGGACCCAGCCATTTGCTCTAACGAGCCTTCTAGATGATTCTGTGGCAGCTCAGGTTTGAGAACAACACTGCCCTCTTACAGTGCCGAGGGAGGCTGGGGTCTGGGGTGGGGTCTGGGGCCAGAGGGAGCTTGTCCCTAGTGGTTTGGCCACTCTGGCCTGTCCTGATGCTCTGGATTCTACTCCCGTCTCAGCCGTCAGCTGGGGACTCCTGACTTGTCCCTTGTTTCTCCTGCTTGTAAAATAATATCCATAATGATGCAACACTTAAGAAGACTTAAGGAATTACAAACCTTCATATGCAATGGCTCGTGTAGTAGGTGAGTAGAACTTGTGTTATCTTCCCACACCCATTTTATAGATAAGGAAACTGAGTCCTAAGATGCTTTGTGAGGCACCCAAGCCCACACTGTGTGGAGGATCCAGGTCTCGATCCAGGTGCCCCTGACCTCTCATTCCTTACCAGTCCTTGCAATGTTCAGAAGTGCAGACGTGGCCTTATAAAGCTGCCTTCCCAGCCCATTTCCACTCCACGGCCACGCCAGGATGTTCACCTTGCAGGACCCCGTGCGTCATCACTAGTCACCCGGGAATGATTATGCCGTGATGAGCAGATGGCCTCCCCCGAGACAGGTCCTGACCTCCCATTTTGTCTCAGTGGGAGACTCTTTAGCCTTCCCCTTCAAGGCCGACGAATACCATTCCTCAGAGGCTAAGAAATAGCAACAGAGGGTGTAAAGAAGGGAACCAATTTTTAATTCCCTTGTTGCGAAGACTGGGGCAAAGCCCTGCAGAGCACAGCCACCACCTGGCAGTCACGTGGCCCGTGAGGAGCGGCCACCAGCCGCTGGGAGCCTGCAGCTCTGTCTTGCGGGGGAGGAGAGAAAAATGCTCTGTAAATGCTTCCTCCCACAGATCCGCGGGTCATCTGGGACACCGTGGGGAGACCAAGAATTCTGATAGGAAAAAACAAAACAAAAACAAAAACAAAGAGGTTTGTATAGCCTATTCTGAAAGGAATTCCCAAGCCAACCAAAACACTAAGCAAAGCCTTGCAGCCACCCTCGTCTGTTCCCGTCACATGTGTCCTCGCTCATGGGGACAGTCTGCCATAGTCCTCTGTCTTCGGTTTTCAGTTTGGGACAAGGTCATTTGAGACAATCCTCTTTCCTGGCTCTGCAATGCTCTTTGTAGTGTTAATACAGATGTTTAGTGGGCTTCTGCCTGTTGCACAGTTAAGGGGAAGGTCAGTGAGCAAACCTCTGGCTTGTGCCTTACATCACTAGCCCCCTGCTCGTTCTATTCCTTCGTAGCATTCTTTCCAAGTAGATGGGACGGCTGAGGTGATATCTCTGCTTTCTCCTGGCAGATGGACTTAGCCTGCTGAATTAGTGGAGGGGGTCACAGCTGTTCTCTGCCTGGACCGTGGTTCTGGGACAGTCTCTGGACTTGGCTTTCATGATCTCATTGGTCTTCCAGAGGAGAGGGATTTGTCAAGTAAAGGCTTCCCCCAGATAATTTAGCTGCCACAGAGTCATCTCTATCACAAACCAGGCACCGTGCTAGGATTGTGACAGCCATTCTTGTATAACAAGAATCGTGTGTGTGTGTGCGTGTGTGCGCGTGCGCGCACACACGCACACACACACACACACACACACACACACACACATTGTCCCAGGTGCTGGGCCAAACTCTTCAAATGGATTATCTCATATCTTTACAAAACTTCAACAAGAAAGGTATTGGTGTTAATCCCATTTTATAGATGAGGACATCGAGGCACTGGGATGAAATAACTTCCCCAAGCCCAAAAAACGAGCAAGGAGGTGGAGTCAGGATTCAAATCTGATTTTGAACACCCCAGAGACCTCACGATTCCAAGTGCGGTCCAAGGGCCCACAGCACACAGGTTACCTGAGGGTTTGTTAGAAGTGCAGATTCTCAGAGCTACTGACTGAATCAGAATGTGCACTATGCCCAGGGGATTCCTGTGACATGAGAGTAGCTGTTGAGACTGATCTATATGTGTGTATATCACACACACACACACACACACACACACACACACACACACACACTAACTAGTTATACCAGAATCCTGTGCTTTAGCTACTGTTGATTCTGTTTTCCAGCTGAGGCAGCTGTTGTTAGACAGGTTTGGGGTGGGTCAGGGACAGAGGTGAGATTTGGTTCTGCGTCAGACTGAAACCACAACGTGATGCCCGTTGTCATGCCCGAGTTGGGGTTCCTGGCCGCGTCTGCCTCTCCCTGGCTGTGGACCCAGAAGTAGAACCCCCTGCTGTCATGAGGACAGGTGCCTAGGACTGATCAGCTGCTCTCCCCTCTGTCCCCCTCCTACAGACGTGCAGCACATTAAGAGGAGGGACATCGTGTTGAAGCGGGAACTGGGCGAGGGAGCCTTTGGCAAGGTCTTCCTGGCCGAGTGCTACAACCTCAGCCCGACCAAGGACAAGATGCTCGTGGCCGTGAAGGTAAATCCCAGAGGTCTGCGGGCCCCAGGAAGGAGGAGGGGGTGCTGGGGGCCGGGGAGCAGGCGGGAGAGGCTCGCTCCATTCCTGGTGTAAAGGGGCATTCTTCATCCATTGTAATCAGGGGCCCTTGCTCTAAGGGCAGCGAGATTTCCGTTGGATCCACACCGACTTCCCCTGACTTTGGAAGTCAAGAACTACGGCACCTAAGGGGGCTGTGCCTGAGGCGCAGCTAGAGGAGCACGTTAGCCTGTGAAAGGGCCTGGGTCCCCATCCTTGTCCCCATCTGGCCCTCCTCCCTCCTCAGTGACCTCAACAGGATGTGTCGTCCGTGCCTGGAGAGTCACTTGACGTTTCTCAGGAATAGAATTGAGTGAAGGGTGGGCGGCTGAAGGAGAATCTGGGAGCCCCCGGTCAAGGGCAGCAGACGTCACTGGGAATAGAAGGAGAAGAGTGGGGAAGGACCAGCTACTAACTAAGCACAGGGAGACTAGTGAGTGAACCCGGAAAAATTTCTTATACCCCCACGCATGTGATCCGGGCTCAGACCCCCGAGGGTAACTGCCTCCTGGCAGGTACTTAGACGGACCCAGGAACCACAGGACTTTTGTCTTGCTGAACCAGCAGTGCAGGAGCTGAATTGTGTGGGGTGGTAGAGAAGAGACTTAGCACCGGTTCCCCACCCCGCGCTCCGCCTGCAGAGAACAGCTTCTCCTATAAATCAGTGCTAAACAAATCTTTGAACATGATTTGTACGGACAAGGGCCAAGTAGGTGTCAGGAGCCCTGCTCTGGAGCGTGGGCTGACCTCCATGGGTGCCACAGGAAGGCCTCTGAGAGGAGGGTGAATTCTGCCTGGTGTCCTGGGCTGAGAGCAAGAGATACCGCCCCCCCATGAGGACTCTCACTGGGACCTTAAAAGGGTCCCGCCCTTAGCACTGAGGGCTCCAACCAAACCATTCACAATGACAGTTCCATGCTTCTGTGACTTTGGGGTCTGTATATTCACAGTCTTGTGTGCCTGCATATTTCCTGTCCACAGAGGGCAGATGGCCTCCACAGATGCTCTGCAGCCCCCAGGGATAGCGGGGGAGTCAGAGAGCCTGAGGGAGACCCCACGCTGCCCCTGATTAGCTGTGCAACCTCACACAAGACACTTAACATCTCCAGCCCTCAGTTTCTTTATCTGTACAATGGGAAATATAATATCCTTCCTTAAAAGCATTGGTGATGAGGGGCGCCTGGGTGGCGCAGTTGGTTAAGCGTCCGACTTCAGCCAGGTCACGATCTCGCGGTCCGTGAGTTCGAGCCCCGCGTCGGGCTCTGGGCTGATGGCTCGGAGCCTGGAGCCTGTTTCCGACTCTGTGACTCCTTCTCTCTCTGCCCCTCCCCCGTTCATGCTCTGTCTCTCTCTGTCCCAAAAATAAATAAACGTTGGAAAAAAAAAAAAAAGCATTGGTGATGAAATCACACAACATGTAAAATTGTTCATCCATTGTTTGGGACATAGTAAATGCTCAATAAAGAGTACTTGCTACTGGTTTTTATTATCACCATCATTCTCAGTGTTGGTCTTATTGAATGTGCTTAGACACATGACATATGGCCTTCCAAGCTTACACTGACCAGCTGGAATAGGGGGTGCTGAACCTTTTCTCTAAAAGGGCCAGATAATAAATATCTTAGGCTTTGAGGGCCATATGCTACCCGTTACAACTGCTGTCTCTCTCTCTCTCTCTCTCTCTCTCTCTCTCTCCACACACACACACACACACACACACACACACACACACACATCTATTAGAAAAAATATATGTATATTTTACAAAAGTAGGCATTGTCTGCTGACCAAGGATCTGGAAAATAAATAAGGAACTAGAGTATATTTTCTGTGAAGGCTAATCATTATTATTGCTAGACTGCCTGAGAATAAACTTGTTCAGTGTACCTCCATAGACGCAGGATGGTCAGATAAGCAAGAAAGTCTTTAAACAGCTTGGACCAGGGGAGTGGAAAGATTTCTAATTTTGTCTCCAAACAAGGATTCTGCACTGCTCTGAAACTTTTAATTTATCGGGAGACACTAATCCACTGGGCATTCCAATATCCGTCTGGGGACTGGTAAATGAAATGGACATTTTTGTGCTTTGAGCAGGAAATGAAATGATGGCCCCAAACCTTGGGAAATGTTCCTCACTGAGTGGTCAGGTGTTAAAGGACAGTACCTGGATTGGATAATGCAGAAAATGTGTTTCTGTGTTCATCTTTTTTTTTTTTTTTTTTTTTATTTTTGGGACAGACAGAGACAGAGCATGAACGGGGGAGGGGCAGAGAGAGAGGGAGACACAGAATGGGAAACAGGCTCCAGGCTCCGAGCCATCAGCCCAGAGCCTGACGCGGGGCTCGAACTCACAGACCGTGAGATCGTGACCTGGCTGAAGTCGGACGCTTAACCGACTGCGCCACCCAGGCGCCCCTGTGTTCATCTTTTTAAGATGGTTTTCTTCTCTCCTTGGGTCTGGGAATGTGGAGGAGACGAGTGCCCCAGGATTTTACAACATTTGCAGCCCAGGGGATCCACCCAGACTCCAGCCCCGGGAGAAGACACTCATTTACTCTAGAGAACGGTCGAGAAATGGTGTTTCCTGTTTCTCCTCCTCTTTAGATTTTACTGCTTTGTGCAGGCTCCCTCTTCTTGAGGCTGTTCTCATATTGGTGCAGGGTAATTGTGGACTTTCAGAGAACACATCTGAGTATAACCCAAGGTTAGGTTTTCCCCAAATTGTGGCTTTAAATCAGTTGGCAAGAATCTTTTGCCCGGTGGTTGCAATAGGGGAGACGGAGCAGACATCACAGCCTCTGTTCTGAAGATGCTTGTAGTCTGCTGGGGAGACAAAAGAAGACCCAAGAAAGAAGGAGAGCAGGGCAAGACAGAGCGTAATTTGTGCATAAGGGTAGTGTAAGACTGATAATATGTGGTTTATATTTTTAAATAGGTGGTGCCACTTTTAAATAGTCACTTGACAGAGAATACATTTGTTCAAAAGATCTCAAAGAGTCTCTTCTGATAGCCAATAGCTGATAAGAACATGAGAAAGGTGTCCAACCTAATTAATCATCAGAAAAATGCAAGTTGGCCATATTGAGATACCAGTGAACACCAAGCAGAATGACAACATAGTGGTGACGATACCAAGTGCTAGTGGGAAGGCGCAGCAGTATGACCATTTTGAAAAAGTTTGGTATTCTAGAACATTAGCATACTGTGTGACCTAGCACTGCTACTTCTAGACCTGTACCCATTATCTATCTATCTATCTATCTATCTATCTATCTATCATCTATCTTTCTATCATCTATCTACCTATCATCTATCATCTATGTATCCATCCATCCACCTACCTATTTATCTATTTATCTATCTATCTATCTATCCATTCATCTATCATCTATCTATCATCTATCCATTCATCTGCTATCTTTCTATCTATCCATCTATCTATCATCTACCTATCATCCATCTATCTTTCTGTCTATCCGTCTATCTATCATCTATCTACCATTATCCTCTCTCATCTTTCTATCATCTATCATCTAATCTATCAATCATCTATCTATCCATCCATCCACCCACCTATTTGTCTATCTATCTATCTATCTATCTATCTATGTATCATCTAGATATATATCTATATATCTATATCTATCTATATCTATCTATCTATCTATCTATAATTCCACTTATTTCAAGTTTAAAAAACAAGTAAAACTGAACTCTAGTGGTAAGGGATTTATATTTAGATAGTCGCAAGTATTTTACAAAAGCCAAGACCGTGGACTGCATAAGTCAGTGTAGTGGTCACCTTTGGGGTGAGAGAAGGAATACTGGAGGGGCGGGGCATGCAGTGGGAGCCCTTCTGGGGGTGTTGGCAATATTTAATTTTTTCCTTACATCGAGGAAACACTGGTATTAGTTTTGTAATAATTCAGTGTGCTATAAAAGACTTTTCTTTCAAAGATTGATCGTATTCCTAAAAATATGCCCCATTTATTCATGCCATAAATATTTATTGAACACTTACTATGTGCCTGGCACTGAATGAGACCCTGGGGATGAAAGAGGAGAGGGGACGCACAGGCCTCTGTAGCTCACATCTCTGAATTCTAGCACAGTAGAGCCCGGAAGGGAAGTTTCCGAAAGAAGAGGAGGGCATGTGCAGAATGATGACAGCAGCATCTCACAGAGAATGCTGATTCTGGTGCTCACGATATGCTGGGCCCTGCTCTTAGTAATGTCTGTGGGTAAAGGTTTGTTCTCACGGCCTCCAGAAGCATTAAGCATCACCGCTATCCCCATTTCACAGAAGTGGACACTGAGGCACACAGAGAGAGGTCAAGCAGTTCGCCCAAGGACCCGCAGTGAATCAATGGTGGGGCCACCTCAGATCCAGGCAGGCCTTCTCCTTCCCAGATGAGGGGATGAGCCCCTCGTCACTGCTTTTCCTGGTTCCCCGTGTCTCTCCATGCTCTGTCCCGGGGGAGTCCCCCCATTGCTCCAAGTCATGAATTCTTGTGGTTTAATCTAGTGTAGCGCTTGTCCTGTCTGTGGAGGCTTTTGTTTTAACTTCAATGAACCACATAATCGACTTCCGAGATACCTAATTCGTTCACGGTTTTGTTGTTATCTGAATTTTATTTCTCCCTCTTTTGGTGGCATACCTTCTTGGTTTTGTTTTGTTTTGTTTTGTTTTGAAATAATTATTTCTTTACTCTCTTTGAGCATTTACTTGTTTTAACATCGCTATCAGCCTCTTCCTATGAAATTAATGTTATCTGCAGGAAATTCATGTTGTGGTTATTGACGGTTTTAATCATTTGGATCCAATAATCTCTTTCTTCCAGTTTGTCTGAACGCCAGCTCTTGAGTTCCCTTTAGTTTGGAGAGTTGTTTTGTTTTTGTTTGGGGCAATCATGATTTCCAGTTTCAGTTAGTTTGCACTGGAATAGGCACTGAAAACATTTTTAGTGCAGAATCTCAGATTTTTACTACTTTCCCAATTTCTTAAAAACATAGGTTTTCCTCTTATTCTTAACACTTTCTAAACACCGACCTTTAGTAGGTTTCTCTAAAGTCTTCGTCTCAGGCTCCCATGAAAACAGCCAACACTTTGTACTCATATTTCATTGCTTTCTATGACGTTTCATTACATTAAGCAATGACATTAACAGATGGATCATAAATGATTTTGGGAAACAATCAGAGCTGACCCTTGGCAAGCTCCCCTCTGGGACAGAAGTATCTGTCTGAGTATCCAATTAGCAGTGAGTATTCAGGGCATAATAGATGCCAGTCAGAATGTTCCTCAGAGGGTGATGGACAGTACCAGTGGATTTGGCCAGTCATGTGGATATAACTTGGTGGAGAGTTTTTCTGGCCCAAAGAACAGCATGTGCAAAGGGCCTGAAGCAGGTAAAAGTTTGGTGGGTACAAAGGACAGAAAGACCAATGAGACTGAAGTGTAATGAATAAAGGGGAAGAGGGCATGGGAGGAAATGAGGCAGAGAGAGATGGGGAGACCTGACATTTGGAGCCTAGGGGTTTGGATTTTATCCTGAAAACAGCAGGAAGCCAATGGCCAGTTTTAAGCTAAGAAGACAGATGAGATGAGAGAAGGGCATCCATGTCTGTAATAACTACCCATCTTCCTCTCTCATAAAATCGTTTGAGAGTGTCAGCAAGAAGTGGCTGCGGATTTTCAGACTAAGAGAAAGATGATTTTTATACTTAAAAAGTGTTAATTGACGTGTGCGTGTTTGAATATTAAAAGTTTGGACGTTTAGAAATGCGTGCATCCCCGCACATATTAAATGGGTTTCGATGTGCGAGTGAAATATGAAACCAAACACTTTGAACTATCCCTCCGCCCCACCCCCACCCCCACCCCCCTGCAAGAGAAAAGGAAACTGGAAGGCGGCAGCCCTGAGGCTGGACAAGAGGAGGATGTTAAATGACCTTGACAGAGTCGGGAGCTACTGAGAAGTTCGAGTGTTCTTGCCGTCAGGATGGCTTCCCTTCCATGTGACCAAGGGGCCCCAGTGGGACCCAGGCCTGGGGGTGGGGAACGTGAGAGATGGCACACTTAGAGAGGAAGATCAGAAAGTGTGTTGTCCTCAAATTTGGGAGGGAGGACAAGAAAGGAGACAAGTCAGGGGGCAAATTCCAGATCTCTTTGTTCTACGGATACTGCTCAAAGGACCCCGCCTCGACTTCAGAGACCCGTCGGTGAGACCCAACTCCCTGCAATAATGGTTGGCAGCCGTGATGAGCACCAGTTCTGCCCCCGGCGCTCACCGGTGCCACTGACTGGTGATCCACTTTGAGGTTTCCCAGCCCCGAGGAAGGGGTTGGGTGTGTGGATGCCCCTGAACAGTGCAGGAGAGTCTCTGAGCTGGTTTTCCTCCTCGTTAGTCTCCTCCTGTCATCTCTGTCCCAGATGCATCTATCCCTAGGGGTTGGGGCCATGTGCATCCCTGGACCCCAGATACCAAACCCGACTTTTTGCCAGTTACATAGGAACTTCAGGTTGGACCCAGGAACCGGAAATCCCAGTGTGAAGGCAGAGAGGGAACTGGCAGCAGAGAAAGGCTGTGGCGAGACTAGGAGACAGCGGTTGCTTTGTGCCCCGTCTCCCAAATGAGGAGCCTCTGTCCTCCTGGCAGTGTAGGGTGCCAGGCTTGGGGATGCTGGCTGGCATTGCTTGAGAGCTGAGAACGGAAATATCCCGTGACTGCCATTGGTGTCCAGACGGTGCAAGAGAATGATTTACAGAGATGGAGAGAGGCCATTTGGCTGGCCCCAAATTTGATCTACTTTTCCTTCTCGTAAATCCAGCATCCACATAAATCTTTGTAGTCCTCTATCCCACCCATGCTGGGTTCCTCTTTTTCTCCCCCCTCTTACTCTTCATGAAAATAAATAAATCACCGGCAGTCATCCTCTGCCCATGGCCCAGCCCATGCAGCTCGGGAGCTGGGTCACCAAGAGGACCCTGTCTCACCATGACCCTGCCTTCTTCCACCCGTAGCAAGAAGGCTTTGTAAATGCCATTGTTACTGCTGGACGTGGTCACCCAGCAGCCTACTCCTTCATTACTGGGTAGCTTCCCTGAGCAGAGCAGAAGAGGAGCGCACATGAGATCAGAGGCGGCAAAGTCAGCGATGGGCTGGACCGCCCCCCTTCCTTCCGGTCTGGGTCTGCACCACCAGCTCAGCATCCTTGTGGGGCCTGGTCCCTCTGCCATCAGGCCACATTCTCGCCTTTCCTGGCCTTCTCCTCTGCCCTTTCACACTGTTTAACTTCTGTGCCCACTGTTCCCTTGGGGACATACCTAGTGACCGATTCATCTGGTAAGTTAATCCAGCAGGTGCGCTGCACAGGAAAGTATCCTGGGCTCCAGATTCAAGCTATGGCTTCTTGGCATGGTCTTTGGCAAGTCACTTCCCCATTCTAGACCTCAGTTTCCTGACCTGTCACGTGGGAAAGCTACACCGGGTCAATTCCAACATTTCTGTCAATAGTAGAATCGTTTACTCAAACACGTTTTTGGTGAAAGCTCCGAATTTTGAAAAGAATGAAAGGTGGTATTGGTTGAAGTTGGAGTGGATTTGACCTCTGGCTGAGAGACCGCGGCTAGAGGCACTGCCACCGAACTCTGGGGGTCGAGAGGGGCTGAGGTCCTGTTTAACTGTACACCTCTGTCATTTCAGACGTGTGAATGTGGACTGACTCCCAGACAGGGCTGGGCCTCAGTTTCTCCCAACTCTAGAAAGGAGCAGGTGGAAGCTGGTGATGTTTAGGGCCCTTCTGGTGCCGAGTCCGTCATCAGTAATGTGTGCTAATGACTGATGAGGTCTGATGGGCCCCCTAGATATGAGGCTTGCATATTCATGTTCCCACAGTGCTGTCAGCCGAGGCAGCCTGTGGATTTCAGTTAACGGGCATTGCGATGGCCGGAGAAAGACCTCGCTGGGGCCGCGGGGGAGGGAGTGGGGGGGCTTTTGGTGGTACCACGGTCTACGGGGGAGCGCAGTCTGCCTAAATCACCAAAAAGGCCACATGCTTGGCAGAGAGGATGCAAACCCATCTCATGCCAGTCTGGATTTCACTAATCTGAACATAGTGTGCATACTTCACCCTCCCCCGCCCTCATTGCCTCATGTTGTGTCCCGTGAGGTTACTAAACCGTGTTGGCTGAAGGAAGTGGGTGTTGTTTGGCCCCATTTGCCTTCTGAGCTTGTGAGGAAGTTGAGAAAGCCCAAAGAAATGTGTGCGCACACCTGCCCAGGCCGTGTCTCCTGCAGGAAGGGGCCCTCTCCTTCATTGGTCATGCTCCTCTGGCCTAACATGGCTGCATCCCCCTGGCAGTGCCCTGTCCACGATCCCTCGATGTGCTCAGCGTCTTCCACGTCAGTCTCACGGTCCCCTTCTTGTGCTGGAGCCACCACACTCCTACCTGACACCCCTCCTGGCCATTGCTTGCCCATTTATCTTCCTGGGCCCTGGGGCAGGTCTGATGCCTCCCGCTCTTCCTGGGTTCTCCCTCCCCACAGGGGCTACATCGTGGCATTTTAGTGGCCACCGGATGCCCACCTCCCCATCCCACCCTGGGACTTGGAGGGACTTCACCCCATTCTGGTCCTGAGTGGACCCGGAGGCTGCTTCCTGTTCACTGCCTTCCCCATAGCTGCAGCCCCACTCACTCTCCAGTGCCTCCTTCACCTTCCTACTAGGAGGACACAGGCGCCTTCTAGAAGCCAACACGTTCATGTTTCTCTGCAAATACGTACTCCTTCACCATCTAAACTCAAGGAGTAGAAAGAACAAGGAGACTTTATTATGTTGTCTGCCTGATTTCTGGTAGGCTCTGGGCAAAGGCTAATTTGTAGAGTTCAAGCAATGGGGCGGTGGTTTTCCCACTGTTTCTTTTAGCTGTGGGACCATTTCTTGAAGGAAGCCTTAGGGGAAGAGACCTTTGTCAGATTTTCCACCTCCACAGCTCCCTCCCTCTGCCATTCACACCAACCTCGGGGGGAGTGTAGGGCTCTGAGATGAACATGAATTGAAATCACTGGCTGGTGGATGGGAGACGGGGTCAGAAAGTTGGTTTCTGTTTCATGAGAGATGACATGATTTGTTGTGAACCCGCAGTCTTTATTATGGGCAGGTTTATTCCCAAGAGGGGAACAGACAGGCCCTGGTCCTCCGGTTGCTGAAAAGCATGTCGTGCATTGTTACCAGGCCCTGAAGGATCCCACCCTGGCTGCCCGGAAGGATTTCCAGAGGGAGGCTGAGTTGCTCACCAACCTGCAGCATGAGCACATTGTCAAATTCTATGGTGTGTGTGGCGACGGTGACCCGCTCATCATGGTCTTTGAGTACATGAAGCACGGAGACCTCAACAAGTTCCTCAGGTAAGCAAGGACTGCGGTCCCCACCCCTAGTCCCCCCACCCAGTTCTTCTGAACCCCTGTACTTCACCTGGAGTCAGAAGTTACCCCCACTTAAGTCTGGGGATTAGAAATGAGGCGTAGCTGTTCAATCTTCCATACCATCTCCTGAGGAGCAAGCTTCAGACCTTCGTCACTGATTTCTGGTGGGTAACGTTGAGGGGGCCATGACAAGGGAGTATTTTCTTCCTGATCACAAAGTAGACTGGCCACAAGAGAAGGCTCTGGAATGAGTCCGAGGAGGGAGCCCCTACCAGCCTGTAACTCTCAGCTGAGAGACTCTAGAGCCGCCCTTTCTCCTGATTCTCTGAATAGCTTTCTCACTTTGTGCCTTACATTTCTTAGTGCCGCAAAGTAGAGCTAATTACACCCCTCCTGGAAAACTTCATGGTGGAGACTTTTTTCATGATGAATAAGAAGGCCCAAGGTTACAAGCTCATCAGGAGGCCATGATGGTTGAAAAAGAACAGCAGATTTTCCTTGGATAAATTTATAACCGTGCTATCCAGTACCTTGGCTACGTATGGATATTTGAATTTAAATTTACACTACTTAAATAGAATTCAAAAATTCATTTCCTTGGTCGCACTAGCCACATTTCAAGTACTCAGTAGTCACATGTGGCCAGTGGCTACCATGTTAGACAGTGTAGTATATGATATTTTTATGAACAAAAAGTTCAATGGGATGGCACTATTCTAGAAAGGTCGGATTCGTGGTAAGAGGGTTTCCCCAAACCTGGATCTAGATCATCTGGATTTTGAGGTCCTCTTGAGGGAACTGGTAAGAGAATGGAACCCCAGCCAGAAGTTCTGGATGGGGTTGCAGGGGTTGGAAGTTCTGGTGGGGGGCAGACTCTATCTTCCCCAGGGAGGACAGCTTCTCACCACTAGAGCAGAGTTAACACTCTTCAGCTTCCCACTTCCAAGTAGTGCCCAGATGCGGAGGGGGCAGCCATGTGTGAGGATCTGTGGAATTCAGGGTCCCAGGAAGCAGGTTTGAACAACCAGGCCCTAGACACTTAGGGTGTGGTCTTAGCCACCTTTGAACTCCATCGAATCCCATGGCCCATAGTGACATTTTCAGAATTCGAATGTAAGTCATAGAACACTGTGGCACACTCACCAAAAACTGATGAGCATGTCCTTGAAGTGAGACATTCCTTGGGTGCTGTGGTTTTAAGGGGGAATGGAAAGGGCCCGTAGCAGATAATGAACTTTTCTTATGAGCTGGATTTCCAAAAAATGGCCCCCGAGGAGTGGAAAGTATCTGTAGGGTGTTTGGAACCTCCTGAACTTGGATTTTCACAGCGAAATTTATTCCTCTCTTGGAGAACTCAGCCCTTATCATAAGACAGACCCGGGTTCGCATCCTGAATTTGTCACATCTTACCCATGTAACGTAGAGCAAGTTCTTAAACCTTAATTCTCTTTCCTAGGAAACAAGACTGTTAACTGCTTCAGACGTTTGCTGTTATGAGTACTGAATGATTATATTTGTATACCACTTGGATGAGTTTTCCATGTAGCTGGGTTTTCAGTCAGTGAGAGCTACTATTAAATTATTACAATTACCATTTTATCAGAACTGTGAACCAGTCACTAACACAGGCAGTGCTGTTTCTCGGTATTGAGGATCTTTAGGCTGTGCTCGCACCCCCTGGAATGGTCAGAGGGACATGCTCCATTTTCCACCGAGCCCTCACCACAGATTCAGCGGTGCCTTTAGCCCCATGTGCCACACACAGGGCTACAGAGAGCTCCTGGTGCCTCTGTGCGCCACTGTCATTCCCAATATAAGGGAGGAGGGAGAAAAAGAGGCTAGAAGGCAGTTGGTGGCTCTTAGGGGCAGGCTGCAGTGTCCTCTCCTGGTAGACAGGAGTGCAGGCTTGCTGGCTGACGCCCCTTCTTTGTGAGCTGATGCCGTAGCTCTCTTTTGGAGGGGTGAAGTAGGCAGATCCCACAGGAGACAGTAAAATGAATGTGTTCATATTTAATGACTCCTTTCAGTGGAAATTGGAGAAGCAGTAAAACAGGCTGAGGCCTCTCTGTATACCAGGGCTCCTTGGTCCACAACTTCATAAATAAGGGCTCTGGGTATGGTTACGGCTCATTGGGCTTTCTGGAAAAAAGAGTGAATACTGAAAGTGACCGATATGACAAGGCAAGGCATTAGGATAACAAATCCGGGCCTTAATTTGGGACGGAGGGGCAACCGAGGCTTCAGAGGCCTTGGCTTCAGGGTCATAGGGTCTCTCCAGCCGGCTCTGCCACCAACAAAAGTTACCCAGTCCTAGGCAGCGTGGTGGTCAGTGTAGGAATGTGGACTCAAGACCCCTGCTAATCAACAGTGTGGACTGCCCACTGGCAGCATCAGCACCGTGAACTTGTGGGAAATGCAAATACTCAAGCTCCACCTAGCCAATCAGAATCATAGGGGGAGGAGCCCAGGGTTCTGTTCAGTTGGCCCTCTGGACGATGCTCCCTGAAGTTTAAAGCTCTCCAGAGCCACACGCTGCCTGGTTTCAGTCGGCCTCCTGATTACCCATAAGGCCACTACGGCACTACTGTGACTTTGGCCAGGTGATCTGATCATTTTGTGCCTCAGTTTCTCTATCTCAAAATTGGAGTGGGAGGATTAAGTAAATTAATAGATGTAGGGTCCTTAAAGCAGTGCTTGGAACAGTAAGGGCTCTGTAAGAGTTAGCTATTGTTGTTTTTTTTTTTTTTTTTTTAACGATTCTGTAGTAGATATCTAGAACCCAGGAAACTCCTGAATAGCATTAAGATGTTTAAAAGAGTAGATGTATTTCCTGATCCATTAGAGTATGTCTGCATCATCTTAGCTGGGAACCTGGTTGTACTCATATCCACACTCACATGATGTAATATTGGGTAGATAAGACTAGGCAATAAGTAGGCTAGGAGAGATTTTATCCATGTCTGTGGTGTATTCCAGAGATCACGGCATCCAGAAGACTACTCCCCTTGATCTCCTGAATTCTCCTGTCCCCTGTCTTCTCTCCCACCCTTCACAGGGCCCATGGGCCAGATGCTATGATCCTTGTGGACGGGCAGCCACGCCAGGCGAAAGGCGAGCTGGGTCTCTCCCAAATGCTCCACATCGCCAGTCAGATTGCCTCAGGCATGGTGTACCTGGCCTCCCAGCACTTTGTGCACCGGGACCTGGCCACCAGGAATTGCCTGGTTGGAGCCAATCTGCTGGTGAAGATCGGGGACTTCGGCATGTCCAGAGATGTCTACAGCACCGATTACTACAGGGTAAGGTGGCTTTTCCAGCTGCAGGACTCAGCAGCAGAACTAGCACCTCGCTCACATGTCTTTGTCATTATCCATTAACCCTGTCACTCGAGAGAACACACATGCGCACCTGTGCCCAGACATACACGCAATGGTCATCCTTTGGCCACTTCTGCTTCTTGACATACCTGTGTATTATTCTCTCGATAGCTCACGCCTCCCTTCCCTTTGGACATTTAGCTCAAATATATTCTTCCGTTGCAATGACATATGCATCGTGTTCTTACTTGCATCAATACTCATTCTTCATGCAAACGGACCCATACGTATATGTGTATGCCCAAATGCACACATATTCAAGCTCAACTTGGTACTACATTTTAACATCTTCCACCTCAGTCCCTGATCCAGCCTTACCCACAACACATTTTATTCTCTGAAATTATCTGGTGACTGGGTAGGCTTATCTTGCCTTCAAAGGCAGATCTTAATGAGAAGTCAGAACCCAAAGTAAAGTAGCAAAAATCGTTAATGAGGTGCTGAGCACGATCACCCCAATGATTTAGGAAAGAGGAAGCAAGAAAGCATGTTATTGTTGCCAACTTTTGAGAGAGATGCAGGTTGGCTTTAACAAAAGCTTTCTGATTGTGAGAGGAGATATCACGTTCAATTTTACTTCTATACGTTAATAGGTATCTTATTTTTCTCCCAGAATTATTTTCTCCCTTAGTCTTTGGAAATCCCCTTCTAATGGATTTGAGTGGTTTTGACAGTGTTTTTATTGCCAGGGAAAGGACAAGTGGGCATGAGTGTCATTGACCCTGAAAGAGGGAAACATGGGTGCAGCCTGAGATGCAGAGATCGGGTAATTTCTGAAAAATGATCGGAAGGCACATGCCTCATGAGATGCGTAAATTTTACTTCAGGGACATCGAATGGGTGAAGAGTTTGGATAGGTGGCATCAGAGAAGGGTGGGACAAACTTCTGGAGGTCAAGAGGCATGGCAGCCATGGTGGGGAATGAATGTAGGGAATGAACGATCATATTATGAGTCGAAGAGCTCAGATATGATTGTCCTGTCAGCCTAGGCATGATGGGCGAGGAGGTGGGGAGTTTGGGGGTGGCATGTACAGATCAGTTCTATCTGTATGCTCCTGGTGGCTTTGCCTGAACACCATTGCCCAAGACATTAAAACTGATCACTGGAGACACTTCATTTTAGCCAGGGCCTGAAGAAAAATGAAATATTTAAGAAATGCCCTTTGTGGTTAGAAGTGATTTGTTCATGGTACAACCAAAGGATGGCAGATGATATACCATCAGGAGAGAATATGAGGCAAAGAAGACCAAAGGGCTTCTGGGAAGGTAGTATATCTGAGCAAGCTGGGCCATATCTCGAGCCACCTGCCCTATCCAACATCCCCAGATATGGAGAAGGGAGTATAACGTAGCAGTAGCCACAGATGGATGGCCAGGGCAGACCTGCCAGGAAATACCAAAGCGGAGACTTTCTTTAGCATCTAGGCTAATTTTTTCACTCATTTCCAAGAGAGACATTGGTATCATTACTAAGGGCCATGAGCCATAGATTTCTTGAGTCTGGCTGGAGTTGGCACCATTTAATTGCTTTGCGTTCTGTGTAATGGGGTTTGCTGGCCTGTCTGGCTGAGCTCGGATTTATGTTGGTGTTGATAAAAGCAAGGGAAGGATCATCGTTTTTCTGTGTGAGGCAGATGTGTGATTATGCCAATCTGTTCTCAGCTGGCTTTACCATGGTCTTGGGAAATAATATCTGACCAGAATGTGTGCAGACTCAGCTTTCAAGCTCACTTCAAGGAGTGCACTTACTATTTCTTGATTCTGATTCAGAAGAGTAAAGAAAAAAAAATCACCTCTATCAGTCACCAAATGACACGGCTTTCCTCTTGCTTTAACGACTAAGAACTGATGCTCTTTACTCCTGGGAGAGCAACAAGGGGCAGATCCATCTCCTTCCTGTGGGCGCCAGGGCTGATTGGAATTTGAGGAAGGGAGAGTGAGGTGGAAGACGTCCACTCTCCAGGTATCTGCAATTGCTTTTTTCATGAGTTCTAAGCCAGGCATAAGCTGAGGCCAGCTGGCTTGAAAATGTGTGTCTTTGGTCCCAAGGAGTATGAAATAAAGAAGAGAGTTATGGTAGTAAAAACAGTGCACCGCGGGAAAACTGCGCATCCCACTGATGGTGGGTAGATATTATACTCTCCATATTCCGAGAGCAGCCTGTATCGTATCTTCATGTTCAGTTGCTCACGATGTCCTAACCTATGCACAGCTCCCCCGCCCTCACTTTCTGTAAAACAAAAGGCAGAAGTAGATTTCCCAGAGGTCACATCAGTAATGAACTTTGAAGTCTTGTTATCCATGTTGGAAGATACGAGGGTGACAAAGGTATTCTGCATTGGGACCTAATGTTACCTAATGCCACCATTAGCAGCCATGGGACCCCAACACACTTCCCCTAAACTCTCTTTAATTTTCTTATTTTAAAAATGAGGACAAACATAGTCTCTTGCAGAGTTATTTTGGTGTTAAGCAAGTTAATTTGTGTAAAGAGCCTGGAATACACTACTTAATGGATAAACCATAGCTTATATTATCTTCCTTGGTCCCCCTTCATACCCAAGGCAGGAGAGCCACAGGGATAATCTGGTTTCCAGATGTAATTCTCAGGTCAGACAGGAGGGCCTCCTGACCACTGGAAAATAAACTGGGATCATGCAACTGCCCCAGAGGAATAAGGTCTTTAAGTTGACCACCTCTGGAAAATGTCCTTCCCAGGGTTTCAACTTTGATAGAAATACTGGATCATCAGTACTTGCCTGTTCCTCTGGTTAGTGTTTATATGGTCCTCATAATCTGAGAGTGAAGTCCACGTTCAGGTGATTTACAAAACATTTCTTTTTGTTTGGTATACCAGCTGAGGCTCTGGGGGGAATGCAGTGATTTATTATATAGCAAGAATACTGAAGGATTCTCTCAGCAAGCCGACATCCAGGACAAATTGGCACCTCTCTGCTACTGTAGGTTACGGAAATCTGTTGAGCCTAGGAGTTTGCTGGTTTCTTGTGCCTAATTCAGTTAAATGCAGATGATTCGAGCTTGTGTGTGTGTGTGTGTGTGTGTGTGCATGTGTGTGTGTATACGCAGGTGCACACTCACATATACAAGTGTTCGTCTGCCCAGCGCAGATTCCGTGATGTGTACACAAGAACAAAGAGAGATGGAGACAAGTTCTTCCTTACATTCTTTTTAAAACTTTTTAATTTCTTAAAACAAGAAGCACCATCTGGCTCATGTATGAGTGATACGCAAACGGTTTACAAAGGTGAGCTGCCTGATTTCCTATTACATATTTAGAAAGAGAAAACACACATGTCTGCACCAGAGCGCCAGGACCATTTGTTCTGTCTTCTTAAGACTCTGCCCAGTGACAGATACCTTTCCCTCCTGTGGATCACTCACTCTACACTTCCGAGATGGCTTTTAAACTGGCTTGGACAGGGGTGGGGTTTTGGTGCCATCACACCTTTCTCAGGACATCAGACAACAGTAAGGAGTCAGCGGTCGAATCTGGAATTAAAGAAAGTTTTGAGAGTCCTGAAGAGGAGGAATCTGGGATTCCAGAATAGAAATGTTCGCAGATATTTTTATTTTTGGGGGGAGGCGATATGCTGAAATATGGGAAAAACAGGATCCGAGGGCCCAGTGCTCTGATCCTCCTTACCCAGAGGACCAGGAGAGTGCCTTCCTGTTCACCTGGCTGTCCTTTGTGCCTAGTGCAGTGCCTAGTACTTATAGATGCCCAATAAAAATAGGAATGAATGCATGAAGTCAGAATGGGGCTTCAGAGTTAGGCAAGAAGTAGATTAGGCCAGACCAAGAGTAGTCTGGACAGCAAACAGATGCCCATCTAGGGGAGCTTAGTCTTTGCAGATGTTGTAGGGAATCCATTATCTAAGCATGTAGAATAAGTACCTGGGAACAATGTCCAGAGGACACAGGTGAGTGGTGGTCAGAGTCAAGGATGACCCCAAGTCAGAGTTGAGTCTTGGTAGGGGGTGGAGCCAAGTGTCCAGGAGATATGAGGGGAAGTATGCCAAAATGTCGGCAGAGACACATAAGGGGGACAGAAGGCATGTCTGGCATTTGATAACAAGGGACTGGGTTCTGAGTTGGTGATTCCAGATCAGGGTGCCTGGGAACCCCTGGGGAGGATGTCAACAGTAACCATTTGGATGTGGGAATAATCTAGAATAAACTGATTTGACCGGTAGAATATTTGATTTCGTGGATGCCATGGTGCCCCCATGGCCAGTGATGAAAAGTATAGGCTCTTGGGCCCACATTACCTGGTTTGCATCCCAGCTCCTATAATTCCAGGCTGGATAACCTTGGGCAAGGTATTTAACCTTTCAGCGTCCCCAACTGTAAAATGGGGCTACTAGTCCATATCATATGCATTTACTGTAAGGATTAAGACTTAATGAATATAAAGCTCTTGAGATAATAAATGTTAAATAAATATTAATTAGTGTTACTATTATTGGAGCTAAAATACAATGTCTTCCTAATCCCAAAATGGGCATTTTGAATAAGGCTTACCCAAGTGTATTAGTTAAGCTAGGCCACCTGCTATAGTGAATAGATGCAAATGTATATATATTGGTTCCCACACAAATAGAAGCCTATTTGTAGGTCATATACCAGTATGAGCAGGTGAACTTGTTGGAGAAGTAGCCCTCCTTTGTGCAGTTGTTCAGGCTGCTGGAGCTCTACCCTCTTCTTTGTGTGGTGTCCTTGGTCACCGTAGGCATCCATTCCCATTCCACAGCTGGAAGGGGGAAATGGACATGAAAGAATGCATGTGGTTAATGGGTCTGATCTGGAAGAGGGGCCTGTCTCTTACGGCAAGAACCCAGTCACATGCATGGTCTCACTGTTTTTAAGGGAGGCTGAGAAATGGAGTGTAACTGTGTTCTCAGGTAGAAGAGAAGAAAATGTGTGGTAGTGAGCAGCTGGCAATCTCTGCCACGTTATGGGTGAAGCAAAACTCCTTTCTCTTCCAACATTCCATTCTAATGGCATATCATTCCATGTCTGATGATGTATCAGGAAGGTTAAGATAAGATAGACTTACTTTCTACTGCTATTCCCATCCTGAAGATGGAGAGATTATCCTGAGGTGCCTCTTTTATCCTCTGCTTGCAAAGTCTGGGTGTCACGTGACATTTGTAAACAATGGGGGAGCTTGGCCCCACCTGCCATCTTGGTGCTTCCATTCATCGCCCCTGGAAAGCAAAAAAAAAAGGCATACCAACAAGAAAACACTTTCAGTTGACTAGGTGGGGAAAGGGGGAATGTTCTAAATCAAAGGGAGTCCAAGTTAATTGAAAAGAAAATACATTCTCAAACTTTTGTTGACTAATTAATTCGTTTTTTGTATTACGTGGAGAGAGGCCCTTAGATGGAAGCCAAATAGCTGGAAGTGTGTGGAGGAGAAGCCAGAGCTGTGAAAGAACTTGTAATTTACTTTTACCCTTAAAAACTAGTGATGGTGATTTCAGCCAGCTGACTTGCAGGATTACATAGAGACATCAATACCCCTTGCTCTTTGTTGGGGTTTTGGGAGGCTCACCCAGGAGCCTGGCACCCTGGCACACCTCTTCTCTGCTCAGATGCTGAGTTCTGAGCCCTTTGAGACACAGAATCCAGACAGATGGAGATTATAATGTGCACTTGTATCATGATAGAATAGTTGCAGATGGTGACCTCGCTGGGCAACAACAATGAGCTTCCTCGTATTGAATTCCCAGTCTAGACTTTCTGTCCAATCATGGCAGCCTGGGAATATTTCAGGCTTTGCTCTACTAGGGCAGAACTCTTGTGGCTCATTTCTGTTCTCTGTAGATAGACAGATGCCCATCAGAAGGGGGAAAGGATGTGGCCTGCATGCTGGCCCCCACCAATCAGAGAAGTTATTCCTCCCAAGGGGTGGGATGCAGGCTGGAGAGCATTCCAGTTGTTACTCCAGTAGGTGTCCCCCTAGTTGGAAATCTGAAACAGTGCTAAAAGGATGGGTCTTTTCACAACTCTGTTCATCCCCACCTAGGCAAGTGGCTGCCAACTGCCCTGAGTCTTAAGATCTTTCCTCCAAGGCCAAGAATACTGTGTCCTGACACCCTGCTTAACTGCCTGGAAGAGGATTAGTAGCTGGGAATACTGCTCCTTGAGGGACGCAGACCCATTTTGGAGAGGGCTTAGGCAGACTTGTCTCTGGGCTTTCGGCCATTAGGTTTTCCTCAGTAGGCCGAGGCACCATGGTAGGAAAATTGATTCTATCAGAAGATGAGCATCGCATCCAGGCGGCCCAGTGGCCAGAGCCCTGTTACGGGGCCTGATTGTTCCCTTGCTGTTTGTTGAATATCCTAATAATTTGTTACCCATATTCCTATTTATCTGGAGGAGAACTATGCTGGGGTGGGGAGAGGGGGAGTCTATATTCCATTCCTAAGGAAAGTGATGGTCCCATTTCTTTTTTTTTTATTATTAAAAAAATTTTTTAACGTTTTTAACGTTTATTCATCTTTGAGAGACAGAGAGAGAGAGACAGAGCATGAGTGGGGAAGGGGTGGAGAGAGGGAGACACAGAATCTGAAGCAAGCTCCAGGCTCTGAGGCATCAGAACAGAGCCCAACATGGGGCTTGAACTCACGAACTGCGAGATCACGACCTGAGCCAAAGTCAGACGCTCAACCAACTGAGCCACCCAGGTGCCCCCCGTTTCCTTTTTTTATAGATACATTTTTATTTGGAGTAATTTTAGATTGACAGAAAAGTTGCAAAGATCATAAAGAGAGTCCCCATATGTACTTCACCCAGTTTTTCCTCCTGTTGTCCATGATACATGGCCAACATTTGTTAAAACTAAAAAAATTAACATCGATGCAAATTGTTAATGAAACTAAACTTTGAGTTTTATCAATTTTCCCACTAATATCCTTTTTAATGTCCAAGGACCCACTCCAGAATACTGCACTGCACTTAGCCACATTGTTCCTTAAACCAGTAGGACTTTTTGGTTGAAGTGGAGGTGAAGGGATCCACTACCTATTGTAGACTGTCTTCTTTGGATCTCTTTGCCCCAGGGCAATCCTTAATTCACCTTTCAGAGGCCCCAGAACTCCAGATTTCCCTGTGTTCTGGAAGAGGGGTAGGTGGGCTATAAGAAGTTCTTGAGGAACTCAACTTTATGAGCAACTTGTAATTCCAGACTCTTACAGGAATCTTTTGCAACTGTGCAATCATTGGTCACTGTCTTTAGAGAGCATGCTGATAAGACTAGAGTTCACTAGCTTAGATTAGGAGGCTAAGGGAAGGCTTGGGACTCCTCATGTTCACAGCCCCTAAACTATGTGTATGTTCTTTTCTTTTGCCTTGGGAGAGGGTGCCCCATTCTAGCAGAGAGACATGGTTATAAGCAGACACCTGGGCATGCTCAGAGCTTTAGTTGGCCAGAACATCTGCTGTAGACATGGTGCCATGTTATACACATCTTGAGCGAATTCTGAATACAACTTTAATGCTAAGTCCCATTAAGCTGCACAAAGCTACAGAAGGAATGAACACGGAGGAAGGTGTGGAGGATAGATGTATGCTGATTATAGGTATTACGACCTTGTTTCCTTGATTAAAGCCAATGGATTTGCACAGTAATTATACAAAAAATATCAGACATTTTGGAATCCAAGTTCGTTGAGGGACAGGACTGCTATTTAGGATATCTTGGTCTCAATGACAGCTCTACGTCCAGTTAGAGGCTTTACTTTCATCTGTAAGTTCTGGGGTTTGGATCCTGGTTTTATGGTCTCTTTTAGGTTTTACTTTCTATGGGGCTAAGTTCTAGTGGTAATGATAACTGAGCCCGAGGCTTGGTTTCTTTAGAAAAGAAGGGAGACAGGGCTGAAGATACAAGAATAAAGCCGACGTCCTCTTAAGCACTCTCTGTTATTGCTTTGCCCTGGACCACAGCTGTTCAATATCGCAGCCACCTTTTCCCCTTCCTGATAAAACAAGGGAACAACCTCCAGCCTTGAAATAGCTTCTCCCCATAATACCTGGATCTAGTTTAGTGATTGAAATTTGCTTTCTTTTCTTCCTCTTCTTCAGCTCTTTGGGATATTTAAGGTAATTGGACAAAAATCAGCCTGATGGCCATAAGAATTGTTGGAAAGACTTTCTTGATGTTTTATCAGTGATGGGAATTACTTGGATTCTTTTGTCCATCTCAGCACTTCCAAACCTTCAACTTTCCTAGACTGTGTTATTCCTATTCCAACACAGTGGTAGTGCTGTGGACATCTACCTGCAATGAGAGCATTCCACAAAATTCAGAAGTGAATATAGGGTGGGGTCTGGTGTTTTGAACCATGGAACACTCCAGCAATCTGGTATGAAGATGATTTGGAGAGGACATGATGACCAGGAAGTTGAGGTACAATCGATGGGACTCCAGCAGCAAAGTGAAGAAGTTATTTTGGGCATCTGCCCACAGGGGTTTAGGAATGCTAGTGCTGGGGAGTGTTCTTCCATCTTTGCTTATGGGGTCCCATGACTAATGTGGTGACTAGAAGGCGGGAAGATTTAGTCCCTGCTGTGACCACAGACATGGGATAAATATGTTTCTGGCCATCGACCTGAATTTATCATATGCAATGTAGGTACTTCCTGTCTGTCTTTGTCATTGTCTTGAGGTTTCTCACCTCTTCACAGGGGACTGGCCACACCAATAGCATTGTTTTCTGTCACCTCATGGGAACTCATGGTTTGGACTTTGGTGGGTATTCTGCCATTTCATCTTTAGATACATTGATGCCTTCACTGATCCTTTTCCTGGATAGGGCTTAAAGGGCTGGGTTCTGGTTCAGCCCCTCACTTACTTTGGTGATACTGACTTTAGGTCAGTACTCTTGCTTCTCAACTTACGAGGTTGGATTCGTTGCATAGTTTTCCAACACATTTTTTATAGCGGTAAATCTTTTCTTCAGATGGACCCTTATAAGATAGAGAGAGAGAGAGACAGAGAGAAGGTAGATAGGGGGAGAGAGAGAGATAGAAAAGTGCTTTAGTTGAAGTAGAAGAACATGGGGCCATGGCATTCTTCTGTCTCTTACCTACACTCAGTCATGGAGCTCTTGCAGTACTTTGTGGAGGGACTTCCATGCCCTGCAGGGCTAAGCACGGGGATCCCCAGTTAGGATTTAGGGCAGATCTGTGTGTTCCAGCCACACGTAATAGTGATGATGAGAACAAGACTGGTAGCAGCAGGGAATCAGTGAATGAATAGCTGGCTTTGAATATCACCTGATTTTCCTGCCTTTCTGCGGCTCATCAGTTGACCATGTAAACCCTCGCACTCAAACCAGCTGAAAGAGAAATGCTCATTTTACACATGCTGATTGTGGGGGTTTATGCTTGCACACCAGCCTCTTAATGTTCTGCCTGGAAAGGAAGAAGGTCTTCTGAGACCTTGCAGGGAAGAAGTAAGCTGCCAGGGATTATTAGCCTCCATTTTATGGAAGAGCCTTAGAAAGGGTTGGTGATATTTTCAAGACCCCGAGATTTCTCAACAGCAAAGTCAGTGTGAGGGCCTTAGGCCTTATGATGAAGAATCCACTTTGTACATCTGCTGAACTTTGTCCATGCTGGTTCATTTCCCCTCGTGCCAAATCCTCTAGCCATTGAGAAGTCCACATGTTGGGAACAGAATTCAGTTCAATTCCCTGACTATGTGCAAGGTTGAATAGAATGCAGTCTGTGTTCCCAAGGAAATTAAATTTTTTGCAGGGAATATAAAACAAGATGAAAATTTGTAAATCCCCAACAGGCCAGAGGGAGGAAAACTCATACAAAGGGGTTACCATTACCAATTTCAAAGGCCCATTTAATCAGAGGGATGATGTGGATCTTAAGGGGTTGATGGGTGGTCAGTGGGTTGAATTTTAGGAGGGCACTCCCGTCGCGGGGGGGTTAGCATGAGCAAAGGCATGGAGGTAGTTTGGAGGCTGCCACACCAGGAGGGTGACCTAGAACAGTGTGTGACTCAGCGGGCCGAAAGTGCAGACGCGTGGAAGGAAATGTTTGTAAAGGAAGGACGGGGCCACTGCGGCAGGCCTTGGAAGTCCAGCTGTTCTGGTGTGGGTGCCAGTGGACTGTCGTGGAAAGTTGCATCATCTGTTTTAGTGTAAATGAGGTTGCATGTGGGAACAGGTCATCGGGCAGTGGCGTGGAGGGTGGGCTGCAGGGAACCAGGACCACCAAGGCATAGTGCCATCTGTGGCAATAGTCCAAGCAAGAAGCAATGAGGCCTCGTGCTCTGGTAGTAGCAGTGGAGTATGGAAGAGAAGCCATCAGAATCAGTGGGGCCTGGAAGGTCAACTGAAGGCCAAGGCCTGGGTACCCAGAGTCTCTTGCAGTTTTCATCATCACCTTGAAAAAAGAATAACAGTAAAATCGAGGGTCAGGATGGATGTTACACAAATGCGCAGGCCACCTACCCTGTCTGTATCCCTAGAGTGTTAGAAACAGATGAACAAATGCCAAATCATTCCATTTTAAAGAAACATGAAGCTGGAAGGAGCCTTAAATGTCATTTGTTTCACCCCTGTGGCCCCAAGCTGAATAGCATCAAAACCACCCCGGACAGATGGTTTACTCACTCTATTGTGGTGCATCTCCTGGGATTCTACAGGTGCCCCCTTATTCTTTCCAGATGTGGTGAAGGAAAGCCATTATCAGTGAGAGATTTATCTTTTTCTTTCTAATTTGTAATACCCTTTAGAAGTAGGACATCCTCAATTATGTCTAGCTGCTGTAAGGTAAGTCTGTTTCATCTTATGTTTTCAGTAGAAATAAACATGGTTTATATTATAAAACAGACATTACAACACCAGTACAATGCTAAGAAGCTCATTGAAACCAGTATAGCCTCTTCATAGATTATTGGTTGTATTTTATTCATTGGGTGTATCTTGACTGGTGAGGACTCAGTGGAATATACGTATCTCCTTCCCTTGCCCTGCCAAAAAATAATGTCCTTTTCCTGAGAGCAGTTCCCAGTGGTCTCTTTTAGACTTGGTCTCATCTCCCTGTAATTTTGAAATCTGGTTGTTATCCTCCGTCCATGATGGTGGTGCAAGGTATGGGATGGATTCTGTCATAGTCAGCCTTACCTCCACAGGGACAGATACTGGGAGAAAAAAAAAAAGACAGGGAGATGACCCATCAGAAAATCCTGAGAACTTGAGACACGTTTACACTGGAGTTCATCCTGAAGAAACCAGAAACAGAGGCAGGGTCAAGAGGCTACTGAATCAGATGTTGTCTCATTTCATTCTTCTCTGCTCACATGGAGGACAGGATAGCAGAACCTCTGTCAACTGACACCTCTGTGTATCTGAACAGGCCCTGTTTGGGTTACCAAAGTGTAAAAGACCTTTCTTTTTTTCTGAGGCAAACTGAATACAGAACATATAAAGATACATAAATTTCCATACAAATATCTTCTTTACCAGCTGTAATTAAGATATTTGCATGTAAAGAGAACAGTGTGTTCCCTTGACTTCCTCCTGTAGGGAATTGTTTGTCTCCTAGTCCTCAAAACCCAAGACTTCGTGCTGTATCTAAACTGGAGGGGGTGCTCTATCTAAACTGGAGGGGGAGAGAAGCTTGGGTGGGAGGAGGAAGAAGAGGCAGAGGACCGGGTCAGTACAGCATCTGAAATTCAAAATTTTGAACGTGAGTTTTAGTCCTAGTTGGTTTTGTTTTCAGGTTTAGCCTAGCTAATCCCACAGGACAAAGTTGAGGTAGGGGTGAGGGAAGACCTGAGAAAAAGTGGGCAGAACACCCATTAATTCTGGAGTCAAGTAGATAGATATTCCTTTGAATTCTGAGCTTCTGCTTATGAGCTATGTGACCTTAGGAAAATTTCATAAATTCTCTAAGCCTTAGATCCTCATCTGAAACAGAGAGATAAATAGATAGAGAAAGAGGGGGGGTGGGGAGGGGGAAACAATTTCTTCTTTGGTGCAGATTAAATAAGATAATGTATGCAAATTGCCTGATACCTATTAGGCACTCAATAGATGGTAATTATTATTCTATGTAAGTGAATAAGGTAGAAATTATATATAAGAAATTTTAAATAATTTTAAATTACAAGGCAAGGTATTTCCTATCGTGGGTTTGGGTGCTGGGTACTAAAATTGGAAGGGAAAAGAGCCTCGAGACAACTCAGGTAAATACAAAGCAAAACCACTTATTCCTCTGGGACTGGTTTAGACACTTGAGTTGGTCTGTCGGAAGCCCAGGAGGAAAGAGAAAGCATCTAGTTGTTCAAAGATAGAGCTTCCCATTGCAGAATTGGTGGCTCCAATTAGGAGCTAACTTCTGCTAAATATACACCATGAATTCTATGGTAGACGAAGGTCTTCAGAATCAGAGCTCATTCTCCAGGCATCCTAAATGTGTGCCATCCCTTGTTGCCCCAAAGGAAGATTTTGGGGTCAGGTGCACTAGAGCCTTGGGGATAAAAACAATATCTGTATAGAGAGATATAGGTAAGATATAGATGTAGATATTAGATGGACGTATATAGGCAATAACTATAGATATATATAAAAGGCTGGTTTAACTAGGCCTCCCTCCTTTCTCTCTCTTGTCATATGCAGCATGATGGTCACTGCACGTTATTGTGCATAACATGAGATGATGGATATACAAGAGTGTTGAACTGTTGGCCTGGGTACTGTTGGTTTTATGACCCCTGTCATCACCACCCTTAACCACCATGACCACCAGCATAGTCTGCTAAGAAAACGATCATGTACACTCTGGAAAAAATGAGTCAAGTTTATCAACGTCCTAAAGTTGATTGGCAAGGGTGGTCAGCATGCCATGTGTCCCACTCTGCCAATCACCATGACAACCTTGGCTACCTTTTCTTTGTTGAGTCATGCTCTTTCACCTCTACAGCCAGGATTGACCTTTGATTTGTGGCCCAGTTTGTTCTTGAAGTTGATCTTTTTCTTACCCATTGGGGAAACCCCCAGCTTCCTGGTCTTTGTATTTAGTTATTTATTCATGCCCTTGAGTTATTTGGGCATCTGCATGGCCTGTAGTTTCCTAGAAATCAAAGGAACCTATTCTGTTTTTATGAGAATGCTTGAAGAAAGTGCTTAATTAAAAAATATATAATCCCATGTCAAATGTTTGTAATGGGTAAGGAATAATGGCCTAAGCATTTAATCCATTTTAAATGGCTCCTTGTAAGTCCCCACTTGCCATACACCAATAATCATTATGTGGGGACTCTGGGTAGATATATTGGGATCTGATTCCCCACCAAAGGCCCAAACATCTGCTTATCAGTGAAGAAGCCTGAGGGGATGTCTCACAATAATTAAAACGCCCATGAGACTTCAGTTAGCACCCGAAGGACAACTTATTAATGCACACAGGGGGCCAGATTATTCAAAGGCTATATGATCAAAGCATTCACTCCCAATAAGCCAGTCTGTGTGGGAAGCCTGATCATATTGAGAAGGTTGCTTAAAGAAGAAGTCAAAGCAAGAAAGTCAGATGCATCAAACTATTAGAAGCGTCCAGCTAAGGGAGACTGATATACCCATATCCATTTGATAACAGAGACTTTCCAGTAGGTTTAGAAGTACTCCAAGTCTTCTGCCGAAGTCCACGTCTCTCCCCTGACAGAAGCCAGGAAGGGATGAACACTGCCACCATCCAATTCCGTGTCATTCCCTTCCCAGGTCTCTATGACCGGCCAGTCCCCCTTCTGAAAGACATATTCTTTCTTCATTTGCATCAATCAGGGTACAATTGAGCTGTGAAGGCCTGGAAACCACTCAAGCTCTTACAGATGACCTGGGCATATATTCTTGTTTTCAGCCATTTTTTGCTGATCTTAAAGAGACCAGCTTGTATTCTTCATTTCTAAATGGAGAGGAGTCACTTTACTGTCAGAACCGCTAATGCTTTCCATGTCGCTAGATGTCCTTTATACCTAAAACATGACTTGTTGCTTACAAATTGAATTGCCTTGATGCCAACTATTGTGGGCTGCAGGGATGGCAAGTAGATCTCAGGTAACAGTTCTTTTTTTTTTAAGTTTATTTATTTTGAGAGAAAGAGTGTGTATGTAAGCAGGGGAGGGGCAGAGAAAGGGAGAGAGAGAGAATCCCAAGCAGGCTTTGCATTGTCAGCAATGCAGAGCCTGATGCAGGCCTTGAACTCACAAACTGTGAGATCATGACCCAAGCCAAAATTAAGAGTCAGATGCTTAACCCACTGAACCACCCAGGTGCCCCGAAGATACCAGTTCTCATAGACTGAAAGTGGTTCCTCAGCATAGAATGATAAGAGGAAGTTGGCAGTTGCATCCAGAATCAGTGAAAAAGCATGTGGGATTAACTGGTGATGTCTACCATGGGTAGAGGGAAGGGAATTAGTGGTACCTGTGTCATATTGTCCCAGTTATGGTATATCCCATCCCAATCAGTGCTCTCAATTCAAGGATTCTACTGCATCCTTTTAGTCATGCTCAAACCTTAGCTTCTCAGAGTTGAAGAGATCTAATAAGGTGTCGATGTGAGTTTATTGAATGTATCTATCTGTGTTGAAGGATCATGTACAGAGGGAAGATTTCGGCAGGTGGGCCTGAATTACTGGGGCTAATTTAGGTTTATATGCCCAAGTTCACAGAGATGACCCTAGTATCCCAACATTTTAAATTATCTTCTGCTTGCTTTTTTTCACTCTTCACTTAAATGTTTTTGTTGTTGTTGCTGGCTTTTTTTTTTTTATCTTATGTATAGCAAATGTGGCTTCTTCTTGTTAGATTTGGTTCCGTATTCCACTTTACCAAGGTTTCTTTGTGGTCTAGATATAGCTTTTCCTCCCAGCTCTGTGCCACCTGCAACTATTATCAATGTACAATGTACCAGAAATTAAGTGTATTTTTAATTTTTTTTTGGAATGTACAATAGCTCAAGGCTTGGGTTTGCTGCTGGAGTCTTGCTCCCAAGCAGATGTTGACCCAATTATCAGCATTCTTTGAATATAGTTATTCTATGGTTATGATTCCTGCCATTTGGACTCTTCTTCTCCACATACTGACCTCTTTGTTCAAAAGTATTTCATGAGAGTCCTTGATAAATGCCTGGGTAAAATTTATGTAAGCAATCTATGCTGGTAAACTTGTGAAATCCTGGCTAGAAATAAACTTGGAGGTCATCTTGTCAAACCTACTTACTTAACAGATGGGGACATTGAACCCCAGAGAGGGAGCAGGTGTCTCTCAAGTTCATGCATCTATTTAGTGGTAGAGTTGAGGCAAGAATATTGGTCCCCCATCTCAGATCCAGTGCTTCTCTCTGATCATCATTGAAGTACTTGGAAGTCAATTGAGCCAGTATTGTTATTCCTACCAGTGAACTGAGGCTCAGAGAGATTAATTAGTATTATTCAGATTACACACAAAAATAAGGCAGGGCAGATTGTATTCAGTGCTCTGATTCATAGGTAAGGCTTTTTAAGGAATGCAAGGTCATTTTTGAAAGGAAGTTTTCAATAGTGTACCAGTACAGTAGGGTCTCTATGAGGTCAGGTAGGCTTTAGAGTTAGAACTGTGAACCTATAATAAGCTCCATCATTTTTTTTTCTAGTTGGGCTTTGTGGCAAAGATATTTAAGGAAGAGGAGGCAACAAGCAAGGAGACCCTAATTCAGAGAGTTTGGGATCTCCAGTTTGGTAGTAAAACCAGCACCAGTAAGGTGATTTGGGCCAAGCATAGTCCCAAAAATGTAACACAAATTCGGTGAAACTTAAGGGTAGGGAAGAAATGCCCGGAGCAGAGGACATGGTCATCAGAGGTGAGGAATGCTGCCCTAATACCTCAAATATGTTGTAGGAAGTGATTTTTTTTTTACATTTTTATTGTGAAAATGTATTCTCGAGAACATCTGTCAGCACATACTTGTTCACAGTAGTTTTGATTTCTGAAAGGGCAACACCCATGCCTTATTCTCCAGTCACAAAACTCCATATCTGATATACAGTAGGCTTTCTGCAAATGTCTGCTCAGTGAAATAAACAAGGAGGCAGGTGTACCTCTTGGTGAATGACTGACCTGGGATGGTGCTCCTGGGCGCCGCAGTTTGGGACAATCAGAAATCACAAAACCAGTTTTCATCCCATTCAGAGATCGTCTGGGGAATCGTTTTCCATCATTTTGGCCTGGTAAATGGGCTCTGCAACATGTTCCCTTACCTCCGGATGTGGCAGGGCCAGAAAACTCTAGGTTGGTGAAGCACCATGCCCCAAGGCAGTTACCTGTATCATGTGGAAATGGAACAGACCACCCAGTAAGAGGGTGGGTTCTTCATTTCTGGGGAATTTTCCAGGAAATCGAGATGACCACATTTTAGACATGTTATAGACACACCTGCATTGAACATGAGGTTGCAGTAGGTGACCTCAAAGTTTTGCTTTTGCCCCAGTTCTGAGATCCTGAGTCAACCCTATAATAGAAAGTGCTTAGATGGGTATAAAGCAGAAAAGTAAAGAGCCATTATTATGCATGCACGAGGAAGTGTGTCAAGTATATATTTTTGTGACGCTATGAAATTTTCACCCTCTCCATATCTACAAATTCGCGTCTGTGTTCTTTCTCACCTCCCTCACACCTCACCACATGTCACCTGCCCTCTCTAGCCCACTGCTCTCTGGGACTCTGTCTGTCCCACTCTGAAACCTTGAAGACTTCCTCCCTTCTTTGTACTCCAAAATCCATGGTCTATCTCTTCTACATTAAAGAAAAATCTTCATTTGACCTTTCTGCCCCTTCCAACTGGCATGTGTCTCCTCGACTACTGAAATAGGTTGCTTTTATCTTCTGTCTTAATTTTTGGGCTTCTGATCTCAGCACTTCATTGACTGTAAGTTTTGGGGGTCACTAATTATCTCATCTTGGCAAAATTCAAATGCCTTTCCTCTAAAAATTCTAATCCTTTTTGGAACTATCTGTTGAATGACATTTATTAATAGCTGCCCCATTCTTTTCTCCACCCTCCATTCCCTGACCACTTAACATTCTTGTTCAGTGCCTTCGTGATGCCTGGCTCCACAATTTCTTCCCTATCCCAGCCATTCTTTACCTCATCTATTGGTTTTTCTTTTTGCTCTCCTTTAAAGTTCTGGTGCTGCTATTTTAGACATCTACTTTGGGAAACCTCACACACACACACACACACACGCACACACATGCTTATAATGCCTTTTTGCTTTTAGGCAGAAGCTGGTTGAATTTACATTTTTAGCCTCCACCTCTTCTCTCTTTGATTGCTTAAGCTGTTAACCTCCCCTGGAGAATTCACTGGTGATTGAAACTTGGCTTGTTGGAGATAAAACTCACCATGGCCACCTCCTGCTTCTCAAGCAGATACTCAGCAGCCTGTTAGCATGAGTGAAAACCCTCTTGGGACATTTCCCAAAGGGGAGGCATTTTTGAACCTGTTTCTTCATCATCTATACCTGACTCCTTACCTGATCTTTCTCTCTACTTCAGTGTTACTTGTTCTTTGTATGTTGTCAGGAAGCACCCTAGTCCACTCCATGACCAGACCACCTCTTGGATCAACAAATGTACCTTCAGATTCAGAGTCACCTTGCCCATACTCTTCAAACCTTCCATCATTCCAGCTGCTTCTTTAAGAGATTTGAGTGAATCTTCATTTCTCAAAATTATAAATTTCTTACCCTGGCCCCCAGGGCCCTCAGGCTGTCTGCCAAACTGCTTCCTGGCCCCCTCCCACAAGAAGTCCTCTCAGCTCTACCCCAGCCAGCCTGCCTTCATTCCACAGTGGTGCTTGTTCATTTCCAACATGTCTGATACCTTCTGTATACATTTCCTAGGGCTGCTGTAACAAAGCACCACAGACTGGAGGCTTAAACAACAGAAACTTATTTCATCATGCTTCTGGAGGTCTGAAACCAAGGTGTCAGCATGGTTGGTGTCTTCTGAGGCTTGTCTCCTTGACGTGTACTTGCTGTCTTTTCCTCCGTGTCTTTCTTTACATCTTTTTCCCTCTGTGAACGTCTGTGACCAAATTTCCTATTCTTTTTTTTTAAGTTTATTTATTTATTTTGAGAGAGAGAAAGCATGCATGCAAGCAGGGGAGGGGCAGAGAGAGAGAATCCCAAGCAGGCTCTGCACCATCAGCCTGGGGCTCAATGTGGGGCTCAATCTCATGGACCGTGAGATCATGACCTGAGCTGAGAGAGCAAGAGTTGGATGTTTACCCAACTAAGCCACCCAGGTGCCCCCAAATTTCTTATTCTTATAAGGACATCAGTTGTATTGGATTGGGACCCACCCACATACCCACATGACCTTGTTTTTATCTTACTTACCTCTCCACATGCAGTCACATTTAAAAAAAAATTTTTTTAACGTTTATTTTATTTTTGAGACAGAGAGAGACAGAGCATGAACGGGGGAGGGTCAGAGAGAGGGAGACACAGAATCTGAAACAGGCTCCAGGCTCTGAGCTATCTGCACAGAGCCTGACGCGGGGCTCGAACTCATGACCTGAGCCGAAGTCAGCCGCTTAACCAACTGAGCCACCCAGGCGCCCCCACATGCAGTCACATTTTGAGGGACTGGGGGCTAGGACTTCAGCTTAATGAATTCTGGGAGGGACATCATTCAGCCCATAATGTCTTCTCTTCTCGACTTACCATTTGTTCTTTCGTATTTCTCTTTGTTCTTTCTCTCTGTCTGCTCCTCACTGCCATCAAACCCAGTGGTCCCATTTCACTGTTCTCACTGGATGGTCTCCCCAGTATCACCCTATTGAGATGTGTTGCTTCATGAATATTCTTCTTTGTTGGGTCCTTGATATGCTTCTATGCCTCTGGTTTGACTGAGAGCAGGGGCTTTGTCTCTTGTCTTTTGAACACAGCTCTTGACCTGGGAGGCACTTGAGAAATGCCATTGCTAAGTCATTGCATATCCCTTCTCAAAAGCTGCCTAACATACCTACTCCTCTGACTTCTCAAGAGGCCTTTTAAGGGGAATGAGTTTTTCCCAAGTGGTAATGGAGTCTGTACACACTGACTCTGTTGATACCAAGGAGAAGAAAGGCTGAGGCTCCACACAGGTGACATCTGGCTAGCTCACCCCTTTTCCAAATTGGGCAGGCAGGGAAGGGCATCTGGGAAGGAAGCCCTGAAAGTGGTGGTGAATTCAGTGATTTTTCTGTTGGAGACAGGAAGGACAGCTATTCCCTCCGAAACTTTGGAGAGGTGCTATTTCTTTGACTTAAGGGGGTGAAAATTCTGGATAAAACCCTCTTCCTTTCAGAGTGGTAGTTGGCCGAGAGGCTCATCTTGTTGGAAGTAGAACTGAGCCCTTGGAGGGAAGCCAGTGGATCTTGGTAGAAGACCAAAAGGAAGACAGCTGGGTGCCATGTATTAAGAGTGGTGTGATGGTGTGCCTGCCGAGCTGTGGGTAGCATCTCTGGTTGGACTCCTGAGTGAGGGCCTTGGAGCTGGGCTGATGCTGTCAGCCTTTTCCCCTAGTGGTATGACAGGTGTCTGGAGGCTATGCCAGGAGACTTGCCATTCACTTAAAGATACACCCACTCCCCTTATCCTCCCTTCTTTCATCCTTCCATGCTTCCTTCCTCTGCCTTCATCCTTTATTCTCTCTTCCCCTACCCCGCTCTCTCCTCCATTCACTGTCAGGAAGGGCCATGCCAGAAGGGCCCGATCAGCGTGTCATGGCAGCGACAGAGGCTAGCAGCACCGGCAGCTTCCACAGTGAGTCTGGATTTTGTTTCTGGGGCCAGGGGGCTGGGCAGGGCCGTCCACACACAGACCGACAGCTTGCAGACTTTGGAGAGGAACTTCCATGGGCGGGGGATGCTTCCCACCTCTCCTTCCCTGCCTCCCAGCAGGCGGGGGGGGCATCATTTCACTTCCATGGAAGTTTCCTGCCAAAGCCATTGATGTGCTTGGGATATCTCATGGGGAGGAAGCATGGTGGGGGGTGGAGGGGCCATGGTCTGCTAAAATTAGGTGCACATCTGGGAGAGCCGCCGGAGTTTAAATGGCTGCCAAGGATTCTGTCCAAGCCTGCGTGTGTGGTGAAGGCTGGAGGCTCTGCATGGATGATGGTTTGGCTGCTTTCTTGCATTTCAGGAAGTGTGACCTTGAGTTTTGAGTACACTTTGGGTGCCTACACTCCCTTTAAGGAATTGAGAATGCCACATAGGCTAAAGGGTCTGAAGAAGCGGGGGTCTCCCTGTTGACCTGAAATGAAGCTTGTCTAAGAAATTTGATGTCTAGGACAGTTTTTATGTAACACCATGACTGAGGCATCTCCCCGAGTATTTGGGGGAAGCTTTTTCCCATCCCCATGTTAATTTCTGTGGTAATCTCTGGCATGGAGAATGGACATAATGCGGAGTCAGAGTTCCATCTGTCTTGCCTTGTTCATCAAACTGAACTGGATGGCTTCCTTCCACTTTTCGTCTAGGGGCTGTTTCCTTCTGTTTTGGGAATGGTCCACTTGGGGAAGTAGAACTACAACATTTACCTATCCAGCCTTAAAAACCTCACCCAGCCTAGGAGGACACATGTCCGTCTCGAGATGTTTTCCCACAGGCAAGAGGCTGTTTTCAGACACTATGGGGTGTGTTGTAGCTCATTTTGAAGTGAGAGACCTCCAGTCTCCAGTACGTGATACCATCCTGATGCTGCAGTCTCATGGGCAGGTGCACGGGGGTGCTTTTCCAATTCCATTCATTTCTCTTGTGATACGGTTAGGGAGGTAAATTAGGCATAGCTTCCCAGGTTCTCTCAGGACCACGTTTTTATAGATATCTCCTCTTGGCACTGTTACTAATAACGGCCTTACAGTTCAGGATTTTTTAACGCCAACAGCTGTGTAGAGTTAGAGTTTATCAGAATGACCATGTTTGCTAGCCTTGTGAGAATTTTGAAAGCAGGGCCATTATAAGAGATTAATCAATCTCTTCTCATGCTTTTAACATCATATGTAATTCATTCACCTCGGGGTAAAACTCTTGGTTTGAGGAGTTGATGGGTTTAATTAAAGTATCAAATTGGTCAAATTTATTAATTAAATTCAACAACTACTTATTATTAATCAACTTTGTATATTTGTCTAAACCTGGACACCTCTGAGACTGAAAAGGGAAGCTATTAATAATTAAATTGATACCACAGGCATAAACTGTTACCTTCCCTGGTAAATTAGGACACTGTCCATATATCGTGAGCTATCCTCAGGGCTGGGGGATACAACTGTGATAAAAACAGGAAAAAATCTCTGCCCTTAATAAAGGAAATAGAAAATAAAGATAAAGTAGAATATATTATATGTAAAAGAATAATAGATCCTTTGAAGAAAAATAAAGCAGAGAAAGAAGAAGGAAGTGTTTGGTGGTACTACTGGTGGTGGTGATAGTTGTGTATGTATGTGTGTGTGTGTGTGCACGCACACATGCACAATTTTAGACAGGGAGGCCAAAGCATTTGAGTAGTCTAAGGCATATAACATACCTTAAGTTATATAGTTGACTTAATTTAGCCAAAGAGGGCTTTCACGGCTTGGATAAAATTTATCTGAAACAAGTCAGGTCTAGACATTATGACTCCAAAGCAAGAAATACAAACCTCAGAATTACAAAAATTGAGAAGGGAGAAGGCGGCCATGGCATTGGAAGCATGCCTTGTCTGCTCAGTAGTTAGGTTTCACCTCTGGCTGACATGACTAAGACACTGTCAAAGTGAGTAAGGCTGTGGGCTTCTCCACTTGGGAGAGCATCTTATAGAACGCCCCTCAGTCTTTGACATGCACTAGCCATTCAGGACATCTTAAGGGCTTTTCTTCTTCCACCTGGTGTCCTCAGGGGTGGTTTGGGATGGCAGCTTATCTTTGATGAGCACCTACACCAAACACTTGGATAGGGACTTTAAAGAGGCTGATTTATTTAATCTATACTGTTCCCATGAATATTTAGCATAGTGCCACTTTAAGGATGAGAACACTGATGTTTAAACACAACACTGGAAAACAGTGAAGCCAGGATTTAAGCCTACATTGAGCCAAATCTGAAATCCTGCCTCTATCAGTCTCTGCATTCACCCAAAGATACCGGTTGGCAGGAAGTGGGAGAAAGAAAGGAAAGGGAGGACTTCCTAGGTTATCCCCCAAGGTCCTGCGAATGGGCTTATTTGCATGGCTGGATCAGGAGCAGTAGATATGTTGGGGTGGTTGTCCAGTCTTTGCTGATTGTGCATGAAGGGACAGCAAATTCCGCTTCTCCATGTGTCGTTGTCATTGGGAATGGCGATAGGCATGGAAAATCGGGGACGGGGGCATGAGAGCAAGTCTTCCTGTTGTGGTGTCCATCCTAGGCAGAGGTGGAACTGGACTTCAGCGTGTCAAGTGTTTCTGGGTTTCACGCACGTTGGAAGGAGGGACGATGCATGGGTCTGTGTATAGATAATAGGGGTGGGGAGAATGCATGCGGAGGTCTGAGGCTGGATAAAGGTTTTTTGACGGGTTTGAGTGAAGGGTTCAGCTCGAAGAGAATCCTAAATTTCCTGCCTGGCTTTGTGAATGGAATCCACAGACAGACTGCATCGAGTCTTGGGACTGCTATTAGCAAGAAGCAGGAGGTCTCTGGACCATATCTTATTATGGTTATACTTAACATCAATCTCACCATGTAACCTTGTATTTATGTGTAATGAACATTTATGTACTTCCCAGGAAGAAAACTTTAGGTAGCATCTTACTTTATGCACAAGCTTGGTAAGGCTATACGGCAAACAAACCATCATTTATATGCACCAGAGAGAGCCTCTTTAGCAAAGTGAAGAATTACTTTGAGATGTCAGTAACCCTATCCAGTTTTCCTTTCATGCCAAAAGAGAGTATTTCCACTTGTGATGCTGTTATTTTCTTGGACTTCTAGAACACATTTATCCAGAGGTTTCAGTGAACGTCAAGGCAATGTCTCTGTCAGTGTCACGATATGTGTCATATGGGTAGAGAGAAGTTATTACTCTGTAATTTGCCAAGGGTTTTCTTCATCACGACAGTATCAGTGTCACTTAGGAATATACTCCAGGCACGTGAATGTCTCTCACTGTGGTCTTCCAACTACTGGATTATGACTACCCCATCAAGTCTTGGTTCTTTACTGCTTATGGCCTGTTGTCTGGTTTCCCTTTATCACTTTGCTACTCAGGGCTAAGGAGCAAAACGTCTTTCATCTTCCCCCATGGGGTACTCTCCTCTGACTTATCCCTCTGAGTCCCCTTTCTGGAAAAAACAACCAAGCAAGCAGGCAAGCTACCTTTTCTAAGATACTGACTCATCCCAACATCATTTGGCTTCTCTATTCTGCACCCATGTCCCATGGAGTCCCAGTTGGGAGCAGCAGTAGAGATCAGAAAAGTCTGGTTCTATTTCAAGCTGACAAGGATATCCTTCTTTCACAGGTTATAGAAGGCCCACCCTGCTACCCTGCTACTCACACGTGCAGGGTATGCTGTAATTCTAGGAAATGTTTAGTTGCAGTTGGAAGGACAGTGCCAAAGCCTTTGACACAAGTCAGTGAGAGCATGTGGTCACAAGTATGCCCCAGTCCAAAGACCTCCTTAGAAACCTGATTAGAGACATACCTTTTGCACTAGAAGCATTCAGGGTGTGTAGGTCTCCACCCAATTGAACCCAGTTTTTCTGAGGAACCTGAGAACACAGACCTGTCTCTCCATGCCCAGGGCACACAACAAGAGCTTCGGATGAGTGTTTTCAACCCTCTCTACATGTTGGTGTGCTTCAGCTATCACTGAGTTTGTGGGGTGCATCAGGATGCAGCGAAGTGTCCATGAACTAGAGAACATTATAATAGATACTAGGACTTTGACAGTTTAACAGCCCTGACATTGCAGAATGTGATTTCCTACCTTCTCGTTGGTTCCCAAGCCTTGCAAATCAAGATAGTTAAGATAGCCTCTTAGGGGGAACCTAAAATTATGCAGTATCTCATGTCCTTATAGGTTCAGAGCAATGAGCTGGTGTTCCCAGGGCCAGTCCTTTGATTCTCACCTGGAGATTTATCCAGAGATGGGAACTCTGCCCTTTAAGTTGTAATTACTCTTTAGACTCATAACGCCCTTAGCATTTTGCTTTCTGGTGATCTGAAAATTGATGGCTCCTATCAGAGCAAACTCCCAGAACAGCAGGACAGGAGTTTCCTGGAATGGGGTGGAGCTCAGGTCTTTAAGTAAAGAAGCTGAGGGGTTCAGAGGGAAGAGGACAGTGAAGGAAGGGAATCCTTCTAGATGTACCATCTGGGACTGTTTGTTAAGAAAACCTCCCTAGTCTTTGTGATGGGATTCTGTACTCCTTGCTCTGGACTTTATCTTGAAGTTTATTTCTGCAATTCTTTCGGGACAAATGATTCATGAGAAACCCATTCGTCTGGAAGAATTGAGACAGGACCTCCTGTCTGGGGGTACTGGAGGGGATCAGATCACATGAGTTCCGCAGTCTCTTTTGCTTGAGTCAGATGGGTCTCTCTTGAGAATTAGCTGGTTCCTTTGATTTTTGTTGCCTCCTCCCATCCTGGCACTTGTGGCTAACCCTAATGGAAAGTAGATGTCTAATGTAACCTCCAGCCAAAGGCACTGGGCTGCAGAAGCCCGGTATGTGGGCGGATGCAGCCATGCAAGGAAAGCTTTCAGTGCAAGTGCTGGTCTCAGAGCCACATGTTTGTCAACTGTGTCCTTGCAATGCTTTATGGCTGATGAAACCCAGGCATGTGGGTGCCACCATGCAGGGTGGAAAAGGAGCAAAGGGCATTCTGTGGATGAGGGAAGGCATATTGTAGTTCTGCCCTAGCTGGGCAGTTGGTTTCTACCTGGGCCTCTGGGATCTCTCAGAGTCTTCCTTCTTAGTTCATTTCTAGAAATAGACATTTTATTCCTAGAAGTAGAGACTAAATTGAGAGTCAAATTTTCCAGTGTTATATCAAGATTCTTTTAGCTGCAAGTGACAGAAACCTAATCCAATCTATCTTAAGCAAAGAGGCAATGTATTGTGTTCATAATCACAAAATCCAGATTTAAGGCTTATTTCTGGTGCCGCTTAATTCTAAGACCGGACTAAATCACCAGGCTTCACATACATTGCTCTGTCTCTGTCTTTGTCTCCTTCCTTCTCATCTCCACTCAACCTTCCTACCATCCCTCCTTCTCTCTCCGTCTTCCCCCTTTTCTGCCTGAGACAGTGATCTCAGGGAAAGAGGTGATAATGGGGAGATAGATTTCCAAAGAATCAAGACTAATGAATTTTGGAAATCATGATGATACATGCTATAGCAGTTGAACAGATTATCCGGGACCTAGGTGTTCAGTAAAAAAGACTAGTCTTCACTGGAGATGCCTTGTCTTTGGGAGCCCTGCTGACCAGGCATGAAATAATCACTGTTGTTTCTGAGTCAGGCCAGACATTATGCTGAGAAAAGCTACAAAAGAAGGACTAAGGAAGCAAAGTCCACAACTGACTGCCTTTTCTAGTCTGTCTATGAGGGGCATACAAGTGTTTTCTGGTGTCATTTTGATGAGTGCTCTCTGGGCTGATGTAGGCTCCCTTCTTAGTTCATTACATCTGCAGATTTAGGTATTTCCAAATGAAAAATCCCTCTTCAGCTTTTACGGGTGTTTTTATAGAAATAAACTTCTAGGATTCCTGTCACACTTCCCAAGATCTGCTACCCCAAACCCATCAATTTATATGCCTCAAGACGTCCCAGTGAGTTTTCCTTCAACTTGGATGTGAATAAGAACTCTGATTCGGTGGTGCAGAACATTGGTTTTGGAATCGGAATAATTTAGGTGTGAGGCTTGGACCTTCCGCTCTCCAACCTCTTGAACTCAAATAAGTTGCTTAACCCCTCCTTCCCTCCCATCCTTTCTTCCTTCGTCTATGCAGTGCTGTTGATAATAATAATTTCGAGAGCCAAGGCACATTGGGAGGACTGAATGAAGCAGTGCATTTTAATTCATTCAGTGCAGATCCTGATATAGTTTAGGCACTCAACAAGCTGTTCTGTATCCCTGGGACCAGCCTTCCACTACTGGCCCCAACGTTGGAATGTTGAAAGCATCTCTTTCTATCCGTTATGATGAATCAAGATGAGGGCTCAACTCTAAGGATTACCTACTCCAGAGTTAGCCTAGCTCCACATTTCAGGGACCCATCAGGTGACCCTTGAAGATTCTTCACCCAGTTTCATTAGCCTAAACACAAGAAGCCCACTTGCTCTAATCTTCCTTCTGTGCTTTTGGAGACACGAATGTGTATAAGAGAGTAGGAATGCCTTTGAAAAAACCACCCAACTGTGATTACTGGCTCAGCATTTAAGACTTTCTCCTGGGTTCATCCTCAGAACAGCCTTCCCTCGCTTGTTGACCTTGAAGGGGAAGCCAAGAGGTAGGGCTTGTTTTTCAAGGGAGAAGGAGCAACGCACAGCTGCATGCCTCAGGTTATGGCCTGGGATGCCAGATGCTGTGTGGAGGGACAGCTCCTCCATACCTTTTATCTGAGACTACCCTTGGCTCACACCCTTTGCTGCAAAGAGGCACTCAGGGACTCAGTTGTAGAGTAGCGGGCTGTGTGAAGCTTGTGAGCCTCAGAGCCCTAACCGCACAGCACTGGGAGGGGCATCCAGAGTTTATCCAGTCTCCGCTTCACCAAATCATAGCACTTTGGAACTAGATGATACCTAAAGGCCAACTAGCCCAGCCCTTTTCCTCACCCTACCAATTTTATAAATGAGACACAGGGGCCCAGGGACGAGCCAGGTGGTATGATGTAAACCTAAGGCAGGGCCCTGGAGCTTCTGAGTTCTGGCCCGTTGCGCTTGTTGGCCCGCCTGCAACACACACACACACACACGCATGCACACACATGTACACACACAGACACACACACACGCACATGCATACACATGCCACTCTGGAAAGGCAGGTTGCCAATGTTGAGATGAGCTTTGGCTCAGTGCTCTTGGTATGATGATTCAGGTCAGAAAATTTTGCTTGGGACAACCTCACGCAGTTTTTGAGTGGAGAAGAGTCTTAGCAGCCCTCTGGTCCAGCTATGGAATTATTACGGCTGTGAACATGCGAGAAGAAGAAAGAAGAGAGTACAAAGCACGGAAGCACCCTGGAAGTACTGGGGCAAGAATGCAGACGACCCGAGTCGCAATCCACTGCTCTTTCCACTCTATTCCATGGCCTCCCATGGTGTCAGATCTTGCTTCCAGCTGCCCCCCTCCTAGGATGCTCAAGGCATCTCTAGTCACTGTATGGGTTGTGTGGTTGGGCTAATTAATACCCCTTTCCTAGAATTTCTCAGGGGAAGGCCTACCTAGGAACCCATGATGCAGAAAAATAGTAGCGGTGCTAACTTATGTTCATTAATCACTTCGCAGCTCACAGGTCCCCCGCTGTTGTCACTCATCTGCGGGCTGCCCTGAGAACATCATCCCAACATTTTTGCCGAGGTTGAACCCCCACCTTTAAGTGAAGGTGGATGGAGGAATTTATCCACTCTTCCACGTTTGTGGTCCTGCCGGAGACCTGGCAAGTCATCTGTGAGCCCGGTCCTCTCGGGCACCAAGTGAACCTCCTTTAGAATTAGAAGGTCTTACTTCGTGACTCAAAGAAGAACCCATTTTCCACTGGGGGTAGAGGTGCATTTGACTCTCGGGAAAGCTTTGGCCGTGTGAAAAGTCGCTGAGTGTTTGTTTCTCCTTGCCCCCGTAAGAAGTGCCCCAGCAGCTAGTCAGTGGGTGGACAGGAAGCTTGGCTTCAGCTCAGAGAAGCTGGATAAGGCAGCCTCCAGTGGAAGGAGTGGCATATTTTTTTTATGTCCTGTCCCATGGTGCCCTTCCAGCTTTCCTCTGCCTGGGGATGTAGCCATCGGATGGGAGGTTTCTGTTGTGGTATGTGTTGTTTACTGAAGTCATTAAAATATGCAAAGTGTTCCCCGTCCCCCATTTTGAGCTTCTTCCCCAGCTACTTCTGGCATTTTCAGTTGGCAGTTAATAAAACAAAAGGGGGGCCCAAAGGCCCGAGTCTCCCTCCAGCTAGAATGATTAATTTGGAGTAGTTTGGAAGTCTCAGATTTTACCTCTAGCTATAGCCGTGCCTTTCTGGCTGATCTGTTCAACCTGCAGGAAGTGCTGTGACTGGGGGGCCAGTGAATGCTTCGTCGAGGGCACAGGGCGGGTGGAGGGAGGGGGCAGGAAGGGGGCAAGGGTCTGGTTTGTTAATTATCACTGCACACAACCAGAAGCCACTTCTCTTTCCTCGGGGTAAGCGCACATTGAAAGAGCTGTAGCGAAGGACACTTGGAATTCACTTCCTCACCCGGCCTAAGTGTTTCCTACCCCCAGATACCTCCATGTGCTTGCACACACAGAAGTGCACAGCCCGTTACCTCTCAGAGGACGCTTCTTGAGAATGTTTATCAGAGAACAGCGCCCGAGCATCACCGCACCAGTTGTGGCTGCCGCTTCTTGCCAACATGTATCGAGGCCTGCCACATCCTGGGTACGATGCTAAATGCTTTACGTGAAGTGTTTTATTTAATCCACGCGGTCTGTTTAATCCACCCGGAGGTAAACGGCAGATGTTCAAGAGATGGGGAAGCTGAGGATCAGAGAGGTTAGCTGATTTCCTGCAGTGACATGGCCGTGAATTTGTGGCTGTGTGTCTGACTCTGTATCATGATGCCATCGTGCCTCTAGTGGAAGACCTGCTTCAGGATGGGCTGCCTTCTGTTCCTACTATGGGGACCTGCTTCTGCACGTATCGCCTCCTCTAATGGGGCATCTTGCCCTTGCCTTGAACAGGGTGTGCAAGGTGTGGTTTGCCAGGGGGCTTCAGGCCTTGCCTCAGTTTACCTCTCCACTGGCTCAGGCATACAGCCACCTGCCTCCTTCCAACCTGTGGCCCAGGGAGATTAGAGATACGCAAACCAGTCATACACCCGGAGTTATCACAGTGGGGGATCGGGGGTGGGGGCGGGCACAGCTGGCAAAACCTCTTTTAGACACAGTTAAGAAGCAGCCCCTAATGGTGACAGGTGCCACACCAGTGCAGAAGTCCCTGTCATTGTAGGGAGTAATGCTACATGTTAATGCCGGTCAAGAGTTGTTTTACCCTGCTAACTAGGCTTTAGGCACAGTCTCTGGTCCACACAGATTCTCTCAGAGGTAAATGGAAATCAAGAGCAGCAAATGGAGGCTGGTTTAAGCTGTCTGCTTCTCGGGCAGCTGACTTGGGGCCCCAGCCGTGGTTGTGCAGGCGCGTCCTCCCGTGATCTAAGCACGCCGTCTGTATGACCGGCTTTCCAAATGGCAGGTCAGTGTGCCAGGCTGCTGGAATCTTGGAGTCAGAAACAAAAAGTTTTCAATTAAGAAAGCCAACCAGTCTAGCTTCTCATCCGGAGCTAAGAGGTGGGCAGCCCGCCTGGGCTAATTTAGAGATGAGACCTCACTGGCCAGCACGGGAGAATATTTTGTCACTTATTCGAAAGGGTCTTTCTCTCATAGTGCCATTGGCGCACGTCAGCTGTGTTCACCAGCGCACTCGGGGGGAAGGCGCAGGGTCAGAAGATGATGTCATAGAACCAGAACCAGGGTCGGAGAATTCAGTGCGTCATCTTAAGGCTGACGGGTATCCAATCGATCGGAAGTATTTTATTGTCACTAACGTCGCTGAGAAGTTGGCTGGAGAAGACAGTTTACAGTTCAGTATGCCATTTGAGGAAAAAGATCCTGTCTCAGTCTTCGCCTTTTTAAATTCAAATCATCTTAGTTTTTCTTCTTTTTCCTGCCATGAGGCATCACACATAGGAGAAATACAGTCCTTGAGCTCCGGCCATAGAATATTCTAACCTGCTCAGTCTTGTCCACTCTGAGACTAGCGTTAGCTGCTCTTCTTGGGTTTTCCCTGCTTTTGTGGACAGCTAAGTATTCCGAGGATCTAGGTTGGCAGCCCCCCCTCCCCGATCCTGGAAATGTGTTCCCAGCACTTGCAGGTGGAATTGTCTTGAACCCGCAAAACCCATAATGAGAAGGATTAACCTTTAGCTTGGCCTCTGCCTACCATGGACTTTCTGCCACTCCATTCCTGAGCCAATTTCCTTATCCATAGTCCAGGAGTGGTGTCTCATTGTCATAAGGGCCCCTGGGCAGAATGTCCAAGTTTCTGGAATAGAGGGAAGTGCTATACAATAGCCATAAGCACTGAGAAATTAGCATCTTTCAAGGAAGGTCTGGGTTAGGGGTGCCTGGGTGTCTCAGTCCATTGAGCACCGACTTCGGCTCAGGTCATGACCTCGCAGTTTGTGTGTTCGGACCCTGCATCGGGCTCTGTGCTGACAGTTCAGAACCTGGAGCCTGCTCTGGATTCCGTGTCTCCCTCTCTCTCTGCCCCTTCCCTGCTGGTGCTCTCTCTCAAAAAAAAATAAACATTTTTTTTTTTTAAAAAAGAAAGGTTTAGGTTAAAAGTAATACATATGTGCATGTGTACAGAAAAACTGCATGCTTGTTTCATTTAATATCTCATTTAATTTCTGTACATGTTCTATATAGTTTGTTATTTTACACTTAAGAAAGGTGAGTCTTCCAGGGATTAAATAAGTTCCCTAAGGTTGCTTAGCGAGTCAGAGGCATCGGCTAAGTTATTTATACATTATCCCCTTTGTCCCTTCGGATCATCTGTTTCCTTATCCTATACGCACATTTTCAATATCACTTATCATATTTTTTAGATTTTTTTTTTTGGCATTGCATATTGAACAAAGCCGGTCTTACCCGGAAGTGATTTTATGTTTGCTAAATAAATCTGAATCTAAATCAAAACCTTGGTAGTGCAGCCTGTGCTGAACAGGGTAAATTAAAAATCTAGATTTATCACAAGAAGGCTTTAATTTCCTATTTTCCTTTACCTATGAACGCGTAGCAAGCACTTGGGGTTTGAATGGATCAGTCTAGATCCAGTGTGATCCATGCATCTGAGCCGAAGCAAGACCTCCGGCTTTGTTCAGTGAATTGAGCTCTTTTCACAACGTGTCTATGGTTTGTTTCCACTGGAAGATTTGAGTGCAGCCAGGAGGCTCCACGTCTAGGCATCTGTAAAAGAAAATAAGGGCCAAGTTATTTTTCAACCTACATCTTTGGACTTGCACCGACTGCTCCATAAAAAAATATATTGCTTGGGGGCAATAAAGGACAGTGCGGTCTCTGACTGAGTGCCAGCATTTAGACAGGATTTAGAAAGAGGAAAACAAAAGGGGAAGTTATAGAAGGTATGTGTTCCGGGGACTTCCATCTGAGAACTTGCTTCTGGCAGACGCAACTCTAGGTAAGAGACTTGGGGAGAATCACAATGGGCCTATTTATCCTCTAGGCTCACACTGCTAAACAGCTTGGCTCTTAAACTCCTTGTATTTTTGGAAGACTCTGAGGGTTTTTCCTAATCCTGGGGCTAGCGGCTCAGTCTGAAACAGCCATTCCACTGAGATTCTGCTAAATGGATGCTTTTTGCATAAACTGTCACAAAGCCCTGCTCAGAGGGAGCCGTCCTATAATGATGTCTTTGTGAGTTTTCTCTGTACCTTCCCTCCAGAGAATTCCAACTACCTCCTAGACCCAGGGCTGAGGTCTTCAGTTTGTGTCTATAGGAAGCGAGGTAATAGCATGTTCTACTGTATCAGGAAGAGGAGGGGAGGCAAAATGAAGGCAAACAAGCCTGCTGTATGAAGTCAGAAGTCTGATGTCACTATAGAAAATCTCAATCGCTTATGTAAATGTTTCACCATGGAATATCCATAACTCGGATGACGCCACGGACAGACGTGCATTTGTGACAGTGCACACACATACTGCCAATTTAAAGCAGATGACTATACAAATGGATACATCCCTAAGGCACTGCCCACACCACTGGGGAAACAGAGTTCTTGGTGACCCAAAGCTTAAGTACATCAGGATGGAAAGCAGGAAGCTATAGAACTGAAATGTAAACTTCATATCCGTGTATTTTTGATTTGCATGTATTAATTAATATATGCTTTTCTCCAGGAACACGTTTACCTCGAACACAAGAACAGCACTCTATGGGACCTCCATTTCATTTACTCTTTTTAGTGACCTTGGGCGAGTCACTACCTCTCTTCCAGCCAAGGTTTTCATGCCTTGGGGGCAGGCTAAGTAATTTCCAAGCCCTTTTCCAGCTTTGTATGTTCCCGAGCTACAGCCCTAGCACGGACTCTCCTTTGGAGTGCTGGATTCTGATGAATGTTGGATTTGGGGAGATGGAGTGGGTGAAGTTACAGGGTAGGGCTGGTCCCCCAGAGAGCATCCTGGAAGCAATACAGGCTTTTGCACCCAAGTGGCATGATTGGGGAATGTGCAGATGGGGCTGGGCCGAGGGGTGAAGAACTGGTTGAAAATACAGTATCTGTGATTCAAAATAGCCACGTGGGGAAAAAAGGGGAGAGGGGATCAGGGACAGGAGGAGGGTGGGCAGACAGGGGACATTCTGGAAGGGCAGAATGGCATTTCTAAGGCTTTGGTGGCCCTACCACATCTGTGGGGAGGGAGCTATTAAGACAGCCCAGCTGTTGAGGGGCGAGGGGAGGGAGGGGGGGGAGGAGCAAGTGGTGAGAACGTTAATGCCTGGAAAGACAGTCGTGTTATTTTGAAGTTTTGAAGCTCCTGGCAGAGTTCATCGAGTGATTTAGAGTGAAACCGCTTATTTTTGCTGTCTGGGAGACAAGATACATGTGAAGAGGACATGGAGCCTTTCTTTTTACATTTAGGCCATTGGTTTCAGGAGGCGTCGAAGGGAGGTTTCACCAGCTTTGTGTGATCGGGGCACGGTCAACAGGCCTGTGTTTGTGTCTATGACTGTACCCACCTGCGTGTGTATTGACACACACATATGTTCATGTACACACCTGCCTTCTGAATGTATGGGTGTATGTATACGTATGCTGGATGTAGCTAATACTGGTGTGCGGCCTAGGTGTATGAAAACCCCAGGCCCTCTGGAACAAGAGTGGCAATGATTCCAAAGATTGTAGTAGTGGCTGCTGGGAGCGTGTTCAAGGTGACTGCCAGCCTTGGCTGATGATTCGCTTGACACGCAGAACAAGGGGTAAGAGGCAGAGCCACTGAGGCAGATGGGAAACTAGGAGAACTTCCAGCGGATGGAGAGCGCGTATGCTAAGCCTTTTGTTCCGCTTAGATCACGTGGAGATTCTTTTACGTGCTGAGACACGCAATCAAGAAAAATAAAGTTGACTAAGTTAAAAAATAATGACACCCACGATGAATGGCAGTCTTTATGATGAAGCTATTTTGCCATTAACGCGCATCGCGAAGGCTTTACAGCTGTTCAGAAGGCCGCTGTGCTTCTGATGGGCTTTGACAGATTTTGACTTGGCCCATTCAGATTAGTGATTATGGAGGAAGCTCGAATCCTTCCATTCGTTCCAGAAATATCGTGCCCTGTGAATCTGTGTTTGCTCACCTTTGCTGGGTCGTGGTTTCTTTATCGGGAATATATGGGTCACTTTGTCTCCTTTATAGCTTGTCAGAGTTGTGTGAGCATAGACGTTTTGAACTTCTAGGAGAGAAGCGGTCTTCTCTGTGGTCTTTGCAACCCACCAGTGGCGTCCTTTTCTGTGTAATTGGATGCAGAGACCTGGGGACCTTCCAGAGCTCGGCTGAGTTCCTCTTTAACCCAGAGCAGTGGGATCCCTCTGACCGCAGGGGAGTGGGTGTCTCTCTATGGAAAAGAGCAGGATGACGGGAGAGGAGAAGTGGCTGTAGGGAGGTGAACCGCAGGAGACTACGTGTGTGTGGGGGGTGCATCCTGTCCTCAGGGGAAATGGAGTCTGAGAGTCTCTATCCTATCTGCTTTCCACACTTTCAGTCCGGCTACTCCTGGCCCCCAGGCAGGGTGGGGAATGAGGGCCAAGGACTTAAAAAAGTGGGGCTGGGGCTTTTAGGCAGCCCCCCGGCTGGAGGTGAGGTGCTGCTCTTGTTACACACTTTTGCATTCCCTCCCCTTACACTGCTGGCCGGGGTGGGTGGGATAGCGCCTTGAGGAAAGATCAGATTGAATCAGAGACAAGACTTCAAATGTCATATCACTAGAAGCTCAGTCTCTAGACCTGTGGTCTTCAGATTTGATGTCCCTAAAAGAATCTTGAAAAGTCACCTGTGCACTCCCCCTGCACGTTTTAAGTTGCTATATAAAATCTGCAACAAGATTTTAAATAGTTGCGAAGGATGCCATTTCCAGAATATTGTAAATATTGACATTGAAAAAAATACATCACTCCTGTAATGTATCTAATGAACTTTAAATACCAGAGCAATTTGACACATTATCTATTAAACACACGAACAAGTGCATAAGCAGTCAGTTTTACATGGCTCCTTTTTCTTCCTGAATTTATGTTTTCATCCCAGTTACCCTACCAGATTTTATCCTTATGTGTTATATTTTTACGCACGAAAGCCTTTTATTGGCCACTCTGTCATAATTTAGTGTGACGAAAATATGTATGAAGATTTAAATTTAATTTTTAATGTCCAATAACCATTCGTTTCTAGATATTAAGAGTTTTTGGATTGAGTTATCATTACAATTATTAGCAATACACGGAAGTAGGCAGCAGATCGAAATAATGTACATATATCACAACTTTGATGAATATGAAAGATAAGAAGTATAATATTCTTGGAAATGCATCTCTTACATTTTTCCAGTAGCCTATAATGCATATTATTTATTGCTAAAGTAAGGAAGGTTCAGGATCAATTCTACTTCTATTTTTTATATATGTCAATATAAGAACTGAGAAATGTTATTTACAGTAAACAAATAGAGAAAAAGGGAGGAGTTTTGTTATTGTAATGTGACTCAATTCTTTGAACTATTATCTGGCTATTTGCCTAAAATCTCATATTGGTCTCTTATCAAAATTTCTTTTAAATCTCCCCTTAGCTCATAATTCTTTTAGGTCTGTCCGTCTTCAATTGTTTGAAAAGAATTGGAAACTACTCGATGTGCAAAAGGATTTATTTTCCAGCCACTAGAGACATTCATTTTCAGCACCTGTACCAATATTTCATAGCGTTTATTTGTTTGTACTCTGTAGGTTTTCTCCCCTGAGATTTAGAACGAGTGAGAGATTGGTGTTTCCTTTGGAGAGTGGCAGGTGTGTGCGTGTGTGCGTGTGTGTGTGCACAATTGGGAAAAGGGTTTGCTGGGCCACAGAGGCTTCTCAGTCAATGTTAGAAAAAATCCATATGGGAGTTTAGGATCTGCAGAATCCTTCAAGATGATTCTTGCCTGGGTACCCACTGGAAAAACTTTACTTGTCTCCAAAATCATGTGGATCCTGGATTGAAACCACCTGTTACACTGAATGGGAATTCTAGACTGTTCTTCTTTAGTGGGGGGAACAGTCACCCAAGATATATGTAAAATGTGCACTTCCCTATTGACAATAACAAAAAGGTGGAAAAACCCAAGTCCTATCTATAGGGGGCTGACTGTGGCATAGTCATGCTAAGGGGAGTCCTACATAGCTAGAAAAGGAACAAGGGAATCCCAGCAACAAACAAACAAACAAACAAAAAAAAAAACAAAACAAAAAAGGAAAGTACACAACAGGTACTTTGAGAGTGAGTATCTAAGAGAATGAGGAAAATGGAAAATGGATGTAATATGTATTTTCTGATGTTAAAAGAAGAATGAACTAAAAGCAAACAAGATGTCGTCACCTATAGGAAAGAGGAGATCAGAATGGGGAGAGAGAATAGAGAGGTATTAGACTCAAATTTCATGTACCTTGTTTATTGGTTTTGACCTTGAAACCATCATTATAAACATTTACATTTTAAGGGTTAAAGCAATTCTTAAAAATACAAAGCAAAGGGAAACAAACAAACCTAACTGTGCATTAAGTATGTTACATTATTTTATATATGAACATGTATTAGGATAAAGCAAATAAATAATATTATTGAAATAGGAATCAAGATTTTCAGCATAAGAAAAAATATAGATATAAAATCGAAGAGGTTAAGTAAAAGCTCTGTAATCCTAAATTTGAGTTGGAAAAATCAATATGAACTCATGATGCATTTTCTTTTAATGGAAAAGTTTTTTTCTAGCGACTTCCAATATAGACACCTAGAAATAATGAGCAACTCAACCCAATAGCAATGACCACACTCCTGGCATCCATAGTGTAGTCTGTAAATTCCATTGTCCACCAGAAGAATCCAGGGATTCTTGGAGAAATGGCTTATTCTAGGGCTGGGGCAGCAAATGTACAATATGAGCCTACAATATTTTCTTTAAAAATTTTGATGTTGATTTATTTTTGAGAGAGAGAGAGACAGAGTGTGAGCAGGGCAGGGGCAGAGAGAGGGAGACACAGAATTCAAAGCAGGCTCCAGGCTCTGAGCTGTCAGCACAGAGCCCGATGCAGGGCTCGAATCCACGAACCGTGAGATCATGGCCTGAGCCGAAGTCGGACGCTCAACCGACTGAGCCACCCAGACGCCCGGAGCCTCCAATAGTATTTAATGTCAGAAGCAAGGCCCGGGGTATGCGAGAGGCACCAACATTAAGAGGCTGCCACTGGCCAAAGATGGAACAGTAAGCATCAAAAAGAGCAATCATAATAAACTGAGACTCTTCATCGGGTTAAAAGACACCCCTGTCTACACACTCACAGCCACACCCCCCCCCCACCCACCCCAACATGAGTCGAATTTCATGCTTCCCAGAATCAAGCCAAACCTCTTGTTGGTCACCTTTGGAGGATGCTAGGGAACGAATTCATTATTCTGAGCGCTGATAAATAAAGGGAGAGAACTGAACATTTCCTAAACGAAGTGTTATCGGTATAACCAAATAGTTAATGAGGGAACTTTTTTATTTATAGAAGATGCCCAGCTGATACATGCAGAGGGAATGCTAGAACTCCACGCTTTTGTAGCCCCTAATGAAATCATGGGACCGGGCAGTAAGTAATCTTCAGTGCCTGCTTGTACCCTCGGGTGAAAGAGGACGTTACAGATGATCAGGGTGGCAACATGGGAATCCATGATAATGTAGGTGCTGGAAATGTCCTCCAAGGTAGTATAATCCAAAGATCTCTAAGTACATATTTTCTTTCTAGAATCAGTTCTTGGAATCTTTGCTTTATTCCTGTACGTTTCCCGTTTCAAAGCTCAGCCTTCAGATCTTCAACGTATCTGATAGCTTGGATCATTAGCTAGTATTTCTCAGGCAGTGCCTAGGCAAGTTATATTATCTTCATCTGTGAAAAGGGAGGAATAGGGAATTCTATCATATAGGAAGGGAGAGAGGATCAAATGAGGGATGTATGGCTGGTACTCAGTGTGTATTAATTGATATTACTGATATGAAGATTATTATTTCAGCCTATCGCTTGTCGGGATAGGTTTTACCATGGGAATACTTGTCAGCTTTTTTAAGTTTATGTATTTATTTTGAGAGAGAGACAGCGTGAGTTGGGGAAGGGCAGAGAGAGAGGGAGAGAGAGAAACTCCCAAGCAGACTCCAGGCTGCCAGCATAGAGTCCTATGCAGGGCTTGAATTCGTGAAACTGAGATCATGATCTGAGCTGAAACCAAAAATCAGACTGACTGAGCCACCCAGGCACCCCTGTGAATAAATATAAATATATATCTATATCATATTTATATTCATATATATTTATGAATAAATATAAATATATATTTTTTTATTATTTTTTCATCAGCGAAGGATTTAACCACTACCTTTCCCAGACTAGATTTCTCCAGCGTGGGAGAAGGATGTAGATAGTCCTGGGGGGAAAAATCAGTGTTGGCCAGGTAAATCTTTATGGGGAATATGGAAACCAGGAAATTAGGTTTGTTATGCTGTTCTCAAGCATGTAAGGACACACACAGTGAACAGGCATTGCACTTTATGTGTATACTTTTGGATTTAATGATACTCGGCGGGTTTTTACATACATGATCTCACTGGAAGCAGGAGATGTTTCACTCCTGTGTGGAAGATGAGGACGTTGAAACTCAGAGGTTGAGTGCTTGTCTAAGGTCACATCACAACCCAGGGCTTCTGACTTCCAATTTATTGCTCTTTTTGTTATGTTACTGGCCTCTTGAAATATTTTAGTTCACTTCCAGAGGAATGCCTTACAAATTTCTCTCACATTGGTGGTAAAAATCTTGATACAATTTTTCTTCGTGAAGTCCCTGCAGCCAATTAATACTCTTCTAATACTTTTATTCCCAAACACTTAAGCTCATCAGAGTTTACATCAGCACACTTGAATTCCTCCCTCTTTGTAAATTGGGAGATTTCAGTCTGGAACACCTCTTCTGGATTGTGTATAAAATCATTAAATGAAGCAAACAATCAGCATCAATTTGAAGGAATCCATTACTTAAAAATTTGCATCAAAAGGGATGTTTCTGTATTCCTGACTTTTTTTTTTTTCCATCAAGAAACCAGGTAAAATAAACCATTCCACAAGATTCTATCACAGACATAATTTTTCTTTAAAAGAACATCACCTTCTAGGGGCACCTGGGTGGCTCAGTCAGTTGAGCATCCGACTTCAGCTTAGGTCATGATCTCATGGTTCATGGGTTCGAGTCCCGCGTCACGCTCTGTGCTGACGGCTCGGAACCCGGAGCCTGCTTCAGATTCTGTGTTTCCTTCTCTCTCTGCCCCTCCCCTGCTTGCACTGCGTCTCTCTATCTTTCAAAAACGAATAAATGTTAAAAAACATTAAAAAAAACCACCTTTTGAATCAGAACTTATGTAAATTAGGTCTACTGGTTTTCCTTCATTCAGGTGTTTAGTTTTTCCTTTTATTATTTTTAAACATTTCAAATGTGATACATGATTGTGATAAAATTACAAGCAGTATAGAAATACATATAGTGAAAAAGTGGGATTTCTCTTTGGTCAGTGCTCACTCTCGCTTCCTTCTCTAGACTATATTTCTGGATCATTTTCTATGCATTTACAGACTTACACATTATCCCCTTTTAATGTACTTGCTTATGTATGACACATTTTTACATAAATAAGAATGCTATTATATATATATATATATATATATATATATATATATATATAGTCTTGTGTTTTCCTTTAATGTATCCTAGACCTGTTTACACATCACTGCACATACTCTCCTATGTTCCTTTTAACCACTACATATCTATGTACAATGATGGGCAAATTGTTGCCCTTAAAAACGATGAAATAAAAATCCCCTTCAACCAATAGTTTTTGCTTATAGGACCAAGTATTTTTCTAAGGCTCCTTAGAGGTGAAATTACTGCCTTAAAAGGCACTCAACATCTGTAGTGTAGACAGATTCTGCCAAGCTGCCTGCGGACAAGGCTGCACCAAGTCTTAGCAGTGACCCTTGAGAATAACTCTATCCTCGTACCTTTTCAAGCACTAGATAGTTTCAATCTTTTCAATTTTTCCCATATAACATTCAAAAGTGTGTCTCTTTATTGTTTTAATTAACATCTCTTCATATGTCTGTGCTCATTTGTAACCCTTTTGTGTACCATCTGCCCTTATCCTTTACTCATTTTTTTTTTTTTTTTGGTCAGGTTGCTGTTTTAAAACTAATTTAAAGGAACACTTTATAATATATGAATTTTAATCCTTTGTTACATATATTGCGAATATTTTCTCTGTCATTTGTCTTTTAACTATGCTTATTTCGTATTTTGCCATGAAAAAGTGTTTGGTTTTTATAAGTTGTATCACTAAATCTTATCTTTTATGGCTTCTTGAACATGTGTCATATTTAGGAAGGGCTTCTTCTCCTGAGTTATACAGATACTTTTCTAAGTTTTCTTCTAATATTATTATTGTTTTGTTTTTATGTTTAGCTCTTTAATCCATCTGGAAATGATTTTTGTATATGGTGTGAGGTAGGTATCTAAGTGTACTTTTCAAATGAATAGTTCATTGTCCCAACACTTTGACTACTAACCCATCATTTCATATATTAAATTCCAATATTATACATGGGCCTGCTTCTGGACCCTGTTTTGTTCCATTGATCAATGAAATTTGTCTATTTCTATGCTAATAACACCGTGTGTTCATTCCTGTAGTTTGATAATATGTTTTGCAATCCGATAGAGTAAATCTCCCTTGTTGTTCTATTTCAAGTGTATTTTAGCTTTTATCAAGTATTTATTCTTCTAGACAAATTTTGGTATCATCCTGTCAATTTCCATACATCATTCCATTGGGGGTTTTCATTTAGATTGTGTTGAATTTGCAGACTAATTTGAGGTAGGAATGAGAGATTTATGAGATTGTCTTCCTATTCAAGGAAATGACATACCTTTCCACATTTCAGATCTTCTTTTATGTTTTTCAATACTTTTCTTTAAGTAGACTTTGTACATTTTCTGGTTAGGTTTATGCCTGGGAATTAAGCTTTTTTGTGCTATTAAGCAACTTATTTTCTATTAAATTTATTACTACGGGTATATGAGGGTAGTTTGATTTTGGTAGGTTCATTTTATACATGGGTAGCTTACGAAATCATGTAATGATTCGAATTGCTTTTTAATTAAATGCCTTGAATAATCTTACCATACGCATGCATTGGCAGCTTTGACTCTTCAGTGTTTCTGCCTTGCTTTTATTCTTGCTTTATTGCATTGGCTGGGACCACCCGAATAGTATTGCATAAAATTAGTGACAGAAGATACTTTGTATGCTTCTAAAGTTTTATTAGTACATATAATATTTAGTAAGTTAAATAAAGGAAGTTACCTTCTATTACTAATGAATTTGGACATTTAATCAGGTAAATGTGTTGGAAGTTTTTGGCATCTTTTGAAATTATGGATTTTCTTTTATCTTTTAATTTAGTGAATTAAACAGTAGACTTCTTAAGACTAAGGCATCCTTGCATTTCTATTATAAATCTTATTGAGTTATAATATGGAATTCTTGTAATATCTTGCTGATTCAATATAACATTATTCATATTTGGAGGCTATATTTATAACATAACTTTACACATATATAGATAAAATATCTATGTCTGTATTCATATATTTAAGGCTGTATGCTATGTTTGACTGATTGATTTTATCATCAGGAATATTCAAGTTACAGAAAATGAACTGGGAAAGTTTCTACTTTTTTATTTTTTATTTTTTGCTTTGGAAAAGTATAAATAGGATAAAAAATTTTAGAACTTACCCCAAAAAACCACTTGGACCTTGTACATTTTTACTGTATAGAATTTTTACTATAATTGTAATTGTTTTGTGTTTAGATTCTCTACTCTTTTTTTTTCACTAACCTTTTCTAGAAACTCAATTATGGCATCTATATTTCCAAATTTCTTGTTGTTATATTATATTATATAATATTTATATTATTTTGACAGAACTAGCAATTAATTGTAAAGTTATAGTCTCCTTTTTACATTTTTCCCCCTTTTGGTTATTGTTTTCCTTTGCCTTCTTTTATACCAATTCCTCATTTTATTTTTGTTATTTATTTCCTCTTGCTTTCTATGATCATGTAGGTCTTTACTACTTTTGTTGTGGAATCACATTTTAAATTTTAATTTAGTTATATTTTTAACTATTTTAAAAATAAGTGCTTAAATGCTGTATTTTTAAAAAATTACTTGAGCTATATTTCATAGGCTTCAATGAACACACACTTAATTATTATCATAATAAATAATTTTACATTTAATTTTCAGTTATTCCATTATCAAATTGTTTTTTAATTGCCCAGAGAGAAACTTTTTAAAAAGTTATTCTTTTGTTGTTAATTCCTATTTGGTACAGAAAATGTTTCTTTTTTTTTAAATATATATTTCTTTTTTTTTTAATTTGTAAAAATGTTTTATTTATTTTTGAGACAGAGAGAGACAGAGCATGAGCAGGGGAGGGGCCGAGAGAGAGGGAGACACAGAATCCGAAGCAGGCTCCAGGCTCCGAGCTGTCGGCACAGAGCCGGATGCGGGGCTTGAACTCACAAACCACGAGATCATGACCTGAGCTGAAGTCGGATGCCTAACCGATTGAGCCACCCAGGCGCCCCTAACATATATTTCTTTATTTTTGAGAGCGAGAGAAAGAGAGAGCAGGGGAGGGGCAGAGAATCCCATGCAGGCTCCCTGCTGTCAGCACAGAGCCAGATGTGGGACTTGAACCCACGAACCATGAGATTATGACCTGAACTGAAATCAAGAGTTGGATGCTTAACTGAATGTGCCATCCAGGCACCCCATTTTTTTTAATGTGTATTGTTTCTTATGTACTGTGTTTTTTCTTTTGGAATTTCAGATTTCTTTTGAGGTATAATATGTGATTGGTTTTATAAATTGTTTCAGATAATTGAAAATAATGTTCCAGCTTTTTTAGGGAGGCAGAAAGACAATCATAATAGTCATATCTATCAATTAAAACTCATCTCCATTTTTTAATTTAAATTTTAGTTAGTTAACATACTCATCTGCATTTTTAAACGTATCTTCATTTATCTCGTCCTCTTGATCTCTTTGTGAAAGAAGTGTTTTGATTTTCCATTATAATGGTAGTTTTGTCAGCTTCCTTTTGCTTATATCCTATTTTTACTCTTTGTACATTTTTGTTGCTATGTTACTTGGAGCCTAATAAGTCATAATTATCATAATGGTGAATTTTGCCATCTTGAAATATGATATAAACTACTTTCTCTTTATTTAATTCTTGGCATTCTAAATTTTTCCCCACACATATCTAATTTTCAATATTTTACATTTAGATATTGTATATTTAATATTCAATGTTTTACATTTAATAATATATTGTGTATATATGATTTAATATATTTTATATTATATTTTAATATTAGCATATTTAATATATATTCCTTTTTTCTTTTTACTGTATTTTTGCATTCTTTCATTTCTAATATTTTCTGTTACTTTCTTCTATGTATGTCTTTTCTAAATAACACACATCTTGATTTTTTAACATAATTTTTGTCTTATTTAAGAGGCAGTGCAACCCTTTTGTATTTAGTGTCTATAGCGGTATTATTTAAACTTCTTTTTCATTTTGTGCCACATCATTATCCCATTCCTCTTTTTTGTAGCCTTTTTGGTATCGGCCAGAGATTTTTGGTTCTTTTTTCTAACAACTGGTTTGAAAGCTGTATGTACTATTTCTATTCTTCTAAGAGCCACTTAAAAATTTTAGCAAGGAAATTTAAATTGAAACCGTTGTAATCAACAATTGATGACTGTCTACCTGCTCCCTTTCCCTCCCAAAAAGACAAAGCCTTTGTCAGGCTTTAATGATTTATCTTCCTACTCTTCTATGTACTTATGTGAAATTATCTGGAGATTTCATTCCAGATAAGTACTGTTAATGGTAGCAATGGTAGTACTCTTAGCATGATTAGTATTATTATTTACTTTATGTCTCTATTTTACTAGAAGACTTTATTAGTCATTATATTACATTTTACTATCAGATTAGCAACCATTATTTAGATTTTTGTTTTTAATTTTAGAAAGTGAGAGACAATGAGAGCAGGGATGGGGCAGAGGGAGACGGAGAGAGTGAGAGAGAAAGAGAGAGAGTGAGAGAATCTCAAGCAGTCTCCTGACACAGGCCTGGATCCCACGACCCCTGGGATCATGACCTGGGGTGAAATCAAGAGTCTGATGCTCAACCATCTGAGCCACCCAGGCTCCCCAACCATTATTTAGATTTAAATTGCATTTTTTTTGTGGGTGACTTATTTGCTGTACTGTATTTATTATGTTCCAAGTCATTGTCTAGTTTAGATTATTTTCCCCCTGTTTTTCTGCAATAATCCTCAATTAATTTTCTCGTCTTTATTTTCTGAAAAACCAAGAGGGATCAACTTTCTGAGTCTTTTCTTGTCTGAAAGAAACACCCTCGTTTGTCTTTACACATGACACAGAGCTATCTTGGTTATAAAATCCCAGGTTGAAAATAGTGCCTGCAAATCCTTATAATCATTTATCTTCTAAAATATTTCAAGTAGATAAGGCAAACATCATTTTCCTCTTTAGACATAAGAATGCCCATTTTCCAATAAGTCATTCTTTCCTAAATGTTCATTATTGTTATACCTCCAACTGGCCCACTGTAAGAACAAGAAATTCTGATTAATAGTTCATCGGGACATTTATAGAGAGCTCTTTCTATCAATGGCAAGCACTTTTCTAACAACACATTCTATGTATTAGCCAAAAGTCCCCGTTTCTGATGTTGTATTTACTAAGGATACAGTTAGTTCCTGAGTTCTAAAACAAGCTGTGGATTGTCTTATACTTACACCGTACATCTAGCCTGCTGGTCCATGAGGATTTCCCTAATGTTTTCTCAGGAAAGGGTACCCTGAATGTCAGTCACTTCCTCTTGTCCTTGACTGTCAAATCTGTAGACCGACGGGTGGGTCTTCTTAGGCTATTTAAAATGTTTATTTATTTTTGAGAGAGAGAGAGAGGGAGAGAGAGAGGGAAGGTGCAGGCACATGTGGTATGCTAGTGTGCTAGTGGGGGAGGGACAGAGAGAAAGGGAGAGAATCCCAAGCAGGCTCTTCACTGACAGTGCAGAGCCCAGTGTGGGGCCCAGTCTCATGAACCGTGAGATCATGACCTGAGCCGAAACGAAGAGTCAGACGCTTAACCATCTGAGCCACCCAGGCACCCTCCCTTAGATTTTAAAAGACACTTTTCTTACTGGACTTTGAGATGTCACTAAGAACTGTCATAAATTCTCTTTCAGTCCACCTGATTTCTTATTAGCAAGTGGCTTCCACACATTTGGAACTTCTCTGTCCCCTTCACTTGAAACACTGAGTCTTAAGTTGCGATGAGAAATACAGGATCATCAGGTAGGAGGTAAAGTCATAGTTCTGCAGGTTAGATGCACATGAATAATGTTGTGCTTTAACCGCCATGGCCAAGGAGTTTAACCTGCTGCCTAAATACTCCTGTACTTGACGGCCTCCCTCAGTGACTCTGCTGACTTCCCGTGGACCTCCTTTCAAGGTTAGGTTCGCTCTAGTACCAGATTCTAAAACCTCTCCCACCCCGAATCATCTTGGGGTCTTTCTTTACGCTCTGTGTCAAGGAACCCACTTTCCCTTATGGGTTATCTCTAGTTGCTACTCCAGCTGCCTCCAGTGTATAGATCTTGGATGTCAGTGCCCCCACTGGGCCTCTGAGACAAGTTGCATCAAGGTGTGGCTATCTTAGAATAAGAGGCATGGACAGCACATCTACATATAAAGAGTGCAGACAGGCATGACCGACTCTGGTCATCTGGTCACTCTGTGTGTCCCTCTGTCTTGACCCCTTTTAGGTGGGAGGACACACCATGCTCCCCATCCGTTGGATGCCCCCTGAAAGCATCATGTACCGGAAGTTCACTACGGAGAGCGATGTGTGGAGCTTTGGGGTGATCCTGTGGGAGATCTTCACCTACGGAAAGCAGCCGTGGTTCCAGCTCTCAAACACAGAGGTACAGAAGGGGGTAGATGGGAACCTCGATTTGGGTGAAGGCTGGTGGAGATGGCTGAGGCCAGGACTTAGACATAGTATACAAAACATCAGGTGGGGTTTGGAGCCAGCAGGGCACATGTAGGCAGAAGCAAGAGCGGGGAGCTTCTCAGTAGGAAAAAAATTATAGCTGTAGGAATTGTGGCATAATTGTCAAGAGAGCATGAAATCAGATGTTTAAATTGAGATGCGAGTCACGGTCCTGTTTGTTCTGCTACACTTAAACATCACACATGTTTCACTAAGACAGAAAATGAAAACAAAGAACAGCTCTGAGTTCTTCAATTGTGCCATCTTGTGGAAACACCCAAATTATCTGGATTCCCAAAGGCTTTGGGCATCCCAGGGAGGTGCAGCATGGTAGGTGGGGAAGGCACATTTCACGTTCTTGATAGAGCGACGTGTGTGGACTTCCAGGAATAAAAGGACCCATAATAGTAAACATAATAATAATGAACACATTCTATGTTTTTATAATTTTGATTTGTAATAGTAAAAATATCGGTAATCAGATTTGAGCAGTGGTTAACATTTAGTGCCAGGTACGTTTCTGAGCACGTTAGCTGTAATAACTCAGTACTTTCCACAGACACGTGTCGAGATTCAGGGCAGAGGGAAGGGAACTGTTTGGGGGTCTGGAGAGGACTGGCCAGAATCTCAGAGGTGGGAGCTTCTGTGGCATGGAGACAGGATGTTCTCACTTGTGTCTGGACCAGACTCATGTTGCCCTGGAGAACTCAGTACAGTTAGTGGGCAGGAAGGGGCTCGGATTCCCAACCAAGCAGACTGATAAGAGAATGCAATTATTTTTTTTTTTTAGTTTTTTAGATGTTTATTTATTTTCGAGAGAAAGAGAGTGCATAAGCGGGGGAGAGGCAGAGAAAGAGGGAGACACAGGAGCCAAAGCAGGCTCCAGGCTCTGAGCTGTCAGCACAGACCCCAACGTGGGGCTCGATCTCAAAAACCATGAGATCGTGACCTGAGCTGAAGTGGGACGCTTAACCTCCTGAGCCACCCAGGCACCCCCGCAGGAGCCTTTGAATATTACGATTTTATCTGAATATTCAGGAAAGTATCTTTGTTTTGGGAAGCTGTGTTCACCTGTGCCCTAACCAGTAAGTTTCTAAGACTGAAAAGAAGGCATTTCTCTAAGTCTGTAGTATCTCATCAATCACAAGCTAAATGAGTCTTAACCACATTTCCCAAAGTAGGACAAGACATTTTAATGACCTTTAAGAAAAGAAAGTGTATCCAAACCCATTTGTTGTAGTGTTTTGAAAAATTGTTGCTGCTTTCTTGGGCAGTGGGATTGGTGGTAAACACAAAGGTTCCCACAAGTGTGCCCACACATACATGCATGCATGCATATGCCCACCCGCATATGTGCACACGTGCACACACATGTACAAACATGCACGCACACACATGCATATACCCACCCACATATGTGCACACGTGCACACACATGTAAAAACATGTTTGCACACACATACATGTATGTGTGCACATACCCACCTGCATATGTGCACAGGCGCATACACATGGAAAGACGTGTGCGTGCACATACATGCACACACACACCCGCATATGCACACACATGCACAAACATGTGTGCACGCGGATACATGCATGCATGCATATACCCACCCGTGTACATGCACACGTGCACACACATGCACAAACATGCACGCACAGAAGCACACACACATCCTGAGCAGAGCCTCCATGTAGTTTGGTGGCTCCAGTAAAGAGGGGATCTGGGTTGAGGGACTATTGGTGTCAGTAGAAGATCTGCCCTGGATACTCAAGTTGGCTTGTAGTAGCCAAGAAAGTGTTTCTGATCATTTTTGTTAAATGTTTATTTATTTTTGAGAGAGAGAGAGAGAGAGGGAGAGAGAGAGAGAATGTGCAAGTTGGGGAGGGGGAGAGAGAGAGAGAGGCATAGAACCTGAAGCAGGCTCCAGGCTCTGAGCTATCAGCACAGAGCCCGACGTGGGGCTCAAATGCACGAACTGTGAAATCATGACCTGAGCTGAAGTCAGATGCTTAATCGACTGAACCACCTGGGTGCCCCAACGTTTCTGATCATTTCTAACACAGTTCGGTGAGACAGTGGCCTTGAAGGTGGGCTTTCTGCCCTCCAGCCACCTGTCCCACTCCACCCTCCAGAGCAGCCAAGTGCTGACAGCTACTGATCACGGGTTTCTTTATGGAAGCTGACACCCCGGCCAGCCCCACCCTGCAGAAGACGCGACAGAGCACTTTTGGTCGTAGCGTTAACAGCTGCTGCAGTCTGAGCTGGGTCCCTTTCTGTGGAGGTGAAGGTAATGGAGTGTGGAGATAAGGCTCTAATAAGAACGGAGAATATGAGCAGCTGGAGACCTATCGGGCTGGCACAGAAATGAGTCTCGTGGGCTGGCTCCAACCCCCGGGGTGAACAGGACCAGGAAGGTGCTGACACAGTGAAGGTTTGACAGGCTGTCCTGGGGTCAGAGTGACATGAGACAACATGGCACTGTTGGGGTTAGCAGGGGGAGACAAAAGAGAACAAAGGCACTTGTCTTGCCCAACTGAACACAGAGTCACGGGGGCAAAGACACTAGAGGCACTCAGCTAGAGAAGATTCTGTGTATTTTTATCATTACAACCCATCTCCGAACAAGGAAACTGGAGTTTGGGGCAAGTTGCCCAGAGTTAGGGAGAAGTTAAAACCAACCCAAGTCGTGGAAGATGAAACCTTGAAACGTCACGTATTCGAGGTCAGCAAAGAAGTGCCTTTGATGGGGCGCTGGGGTGGCTCAGTCGGTTGAGCATCCAACTCTCGATTTCAGCTCACATCATGATCTCGCCGTTCGTGTGTTCAAACCCCACGTCAGGCTCTGTGCTGACAGTGCGGAGCCTGTCTGAGATTCTCTCTCTCTCCCTCTCTCTCTCTACCCCTGCCTGTTCATGCTCTCTTTCTTTCCCTCTCAAAATAAATAAATAAACATTAAAAAAAAAAGAAGAAGTGCCTTTGAGAAGTTGGAAATGAAGCTCAAATCACAGGCACGGTCCCCACGTGGCCAGCTGGGGTGGGTCCCACCACACGTTATTTGTTTTCTTCCTACTCCTCCTTAGGCCTCCCCTTCAGTACATGTTGCCATGCTTCGTGCTCTTGGCTTCGTTTGCATTTTACAACACTTAGGAGGTAGTCAAGGCAGACATCTGATCCCCATCTTCCAGATGAGGGTGCTGGGACCCTGTGAGGTTAACTGACTTGCGCCGGCCACCCAGCTGGGCAGTGGTGAATAGTGCAGCAGTCTTGGTGTGAAGGATGTTCACAGAAACCAAATATGCGGGTTAGTGCAAAGAGCAGGGGGTGGGGGCTTGCTGAGAAAGGGACCCGCGAGGTGGCTTAGAGATAAGCAAGGTGCTCTACACAGAGGCTGGAAGCAGGAGGGGAGCTGGCCAGGAAGTGGGAGCTAAGGGGAGGGAGGCATGGAGGGGCCAGATGGTGTAGAGCTCCTTCAAGGGGGTTTCAAAGTCATTCAGGCTCATAAGAGAGGAGGGACAGGTCAGATGCCAGACCCTGCTGCTAAGTGGCAATGAATGCAGGGTGGCATTCAGACGAAATTGAGGGCCAGAGAGGAAGAGTCAAGTACAGGGGAGAGTGTATGTGGGGGCGCCCGTGAAGACCTGACCCAACGGGCAGGGCACAAAGGGCAATGGTGGGCGCGGCCAGCCAGCCACCTGCACAGGACAGGGGAGAGACTCGGGGCTGTCTCCAGCCAGCCTGCCGCCCGTGCAGGGGGGCACCCCGGCTCTGCACTGGAGCCCCTCCGTGAAGTCGTCGCTTGCTTTTGCTGGGTGTGAGCCGCGGGGCCCTGGCGGGGCTTTGGATGTAACGTCCTGCCGCTTTCCACTTTTTCAGGTCATCGAGTGTATCACCCAGGGTCGTGTGCTGGAGCGGCCCCGAGTGTGCCCCAAAGAGGTGTACGACGTCATGCTGGGGTGCTGGCAGAGGGAACCCCAGCAGCGGCTGAACATCAAGGAGATCTACAAAGTCCTTCACGCTTTGGGGAAAGCCGCCCCCATCTACCTGGACATCCTCGGCTAGCGGTGGCTGGCGGTCACGGATGCGTACTCTGTTGCCTCCTGTCTCCCGGCCTCACATCCTCCCTTGTCACCTCACACTCCTTTCTTCCATCCTGACTGAAGCGAACATCTTCATATAAACTCAAGTGCCTGCTACACATACAACACTGAAAAAAAAAAAAAAAGGAAAGAAAAAACCCTGTAAGGCAGTTTGGCGAATATATATATATATATACATATATATATTTATATATCTAACTATCTATCTATCTATATCCACAGACAGAGAGATACCTTCTCTAATACAGAGAGAAGCTGCTGACACAGAAACCATAAGACTGTAACAACAACTCAGAAAATCTTAAATATTATAAACACAAATGGAAACCCCCGTTTGACGGAAGCTGGGGTCCCTGCGTCTTCGGCTCCGGCTTTTCGGAGCCGAAGACCTTGACGACACAGAGACGGTCTTCGTGCGGGGACAGGAGGAGCTGGGGTGGAGTGCGAATTGTTCAGGCGATTACCTGCACAGGTGCGTTTCCCCTCCCCGGCCCCCCCCCTCCCCGAGCTCCGCACAGGTGCATGGACAGACCCCATCAACTGCACTCAGGATGCATCGGGAAAGAACACCGGACCGGGGGCCTCTGGAAAAGCCTCATGTCTCCCCTGACTGTTGCCTCCACGCCTTCCCCTTTCCTCTGCTTCAAGACAGTTCTCCCATCTGTCCATTCTGGAAAGTAGAGTCCTGATGCTTTTGGAAGTCAGTGAGGGCGTGTACCAGTCAACACGTAACGACCGACAAGACACGAAACCGTCATGACAATGGACTTCATCCATCTTGGGTGTAAACCACACTCACGTTCCTTCCTAAATTTGAAAGGGACGTGCCATTTATTCTCTGAACCTCAAGAACTGGACGTTCTGGACCTAGCCACAGAAGAAGAAGCTGAAATTCGAACCCTCCCTGGCAAGGCACTGCCTCTCGTCTTCCCCTCGCTGGAAAGACTCCTCAGCCCCACCTCCCGCATTCGGGCCTTTGGGGGAGTTTGGGGGCGAAGGGAACGTCCCGCGTGTTGCCCGCAAATGTGGACGCAGCAGGGTTCCGGTAGCAGGAGACTTCGTTCCTTGTAGGTCGTTATAAAGTGTGCCCCTCCGTGTCCTCTGTTTCTCATCCTGCCTGCCCAGGTCCCCAGCCCCCCACTTCCTGGGCCTCTCGCAAGTCCCAGGTGAACCTCACTGCCAGGGAAGGGAGCCAGGTGTAGCCAGAGCGTGGGGCAGCGCTCGTATCGGGAGCGAGGCGGTACCGTGGGCACCAGCCAGCAGGCGAGAATCTATCTGGCACCTGCACCGGCCCCTTGGCATTCTCCTCACGTTTCCAGGCCCTGGAAGGATTGGTGCATCTGCCTTTGAGCTGCTGTGAAAATGCAGGGGCTGAAAAATCGCTTTTGTGGGCCGGGGGCGGGGGGAGGGGCCGAGGCTTCTCTGGGAGGTGTCCGCCGCGGGCCACGGCCACAGGCGCGGCATCTTAATGAGGACTGAGCCCTGACCAGGGAGAGAGAATGAGGCGTGTGGGCTGGGGTCCTGGCCGCTGCTGTCAAGGGCTGTCTCGGGGGCAGATCTCCGGGCCTCCCCGATGCACGACGAGGAAATGCTTGCGGAGGGCAACCGCTGGCCCCTCCCAGCTCGCCGGCCCCTCCACCTCACCCCAAGCACAGAGCTACCTAGTGGACTGGCCTTTGCCCAGTGGGAGCCTCGGGGAGTGGGGGGCTCGGACCCACACCCTGCCCTGCCAGCCGGAGGGGCTGTGGGCGGCCCCCGGCGGCCTGGTCAGCTGCAGTGCGGGCATCCCTGTGGGGTTTGGGACCAATCCTGTATGTGTGGTTTGCTTCTTTTTTTAGACCCACAAATGTTTTTATTCCAATAGAAAAGAGCTGTGCTCAGACTGTAGGCCTCGGTTGGGAGTCGGGGATCAGTGGGGCCGCTCAGCTGGGCTGGGAGGGGAGCCGGAGTTTGGTTTAGGGTTTTCACTGTGCTGGGTTCCCAACCCAAAGGACTTTGGAGGAGAGCTGGGTGGACCGACCACCTCAGAGGAACCCTTTGCTCTCCTATGGCAGGTATCCTCCTGTCTTTCCGCCCAGAGGCCGTGGCTCTATTCTGGGGGCTCTAATGCTGGCTGAACTGTGCCGTCTGGTGTTGAGCAGGGTAACTAAGAGAGAGGTGAGCGTGGAGGGGGCGCCTTGAGGGGGAAGGGCCTTCTGGTTAGATGTGAGGCCCCAAGGCCTGTTTTGCTGCCAAAACAGACCTTGTGTGGCCTTCCATCTCACAGGCTGTGTTTCTAGAACCTCATGGTCACTGATAGGCTGGGAAGAGGGGGTGTGGGAAGGAGTTGGAAGCTGCGGGGCAACTGGGAATGAGGAACCTTCTAGGGTTTCACCTCAGGGTGCAGAGTCATCACGGCCTGATGGAAGAAGACAGTTCCTTCGGGACCCAGGAGCCCTGGAAGAGACGGAAGTTGTCTGATTGTACAGGCCCTCGTGCTGGCCATGGGGATGTGTCTGCATCATGTCCCCTGGAAGCTGCTGCTTCTCGTGAGGGCAGAGCAAGGGGCAGCAGAGAGGGAGGCCTGGCTTTCTTACCCCCTTGTCGTGCTCTCTTTGTACAGTCTACATGTTGACTTATGTAAAGGCAAGGAAAAAAAAAGCTTTCTGGAGGGTGAGGGAGGCAAAGACTAGGACTGTGGTCACTGAAGGGGCACCCAGGGCCCTGGGAGCAAGCAGGGGACATTATCCCTCCTGTGGTGGGAAGCTCGGCTGAGACTTGCTCTACTGGGTCTCAGTCTCCTGTCTGCGAAACAAGAGGTGCCTGTTCGTCTCCGGCCCTTCAGGGTCTGAAGTGTTTAGATTCTCACAGTGCTGACTCACTGCGCCATTGTTCTCGGTAGCGCCCCGGAATGCTAGGGTGGCCCTCCAGGGTGGCCCTCCTCGGGCCTTGCGTGGGCAGGGGCAGCTGCCGCCCGGGGGCTCGAGGGCCTGGGCCCACATGGGTCCTGTAGACACTCCTCTCCTTCTTGGTGCCTCCGTCACAATGGCAGATGTCCGAGATGACTTTAGACCCAGAGGGCGTGTTTGGTCTTTTTCCCCATCCCCAGCCTCTTTGCACACCTAGAAAGCTCTGGCGAAGGCCTATCCATCTATTTATTTTCAAAGAGCTCAGTGTGACTAAATGAGTCTTACAGTGACATCCCATCAGCCACTGTAGCCACCCCAATCCGTCCCACTGTCACCCCTCCACACCAAAATCCACATTTTAAAAAAGCATGCTAGAGGGACCGCGAAGATGCGGTTGGATGCAGACACCGTCGTGAGCCTTGGGGGAAGCTCCAGGTCCCTGAGGCTGACCTCCCTGCCATGTCTTCCTCATCTGGTCCCCTCCTGGACTGAGTGACAGGGACCTGCTGTTGGGTGCCCACCTTGGAGTAAGGAGGCATGGCCAAGGGTCCTCCCTTTTCTTGACTTTGGACGTGAACCAGATGCCGCCCTCTTATTATATCCCTGACCTCAGTGGATCTCGAGACTCACTGAGCGTTCTCTTGCTAACAGACGAGAGACTTGTGTTCCTCCACTCAGCAGATCATGCCCAGATCCTCCCTGGAGAGAGGCTTCCCTCTGGAGGCCAAGGAGCCTTGGTCCTTCTGGGTTCAGGTTGAACCTTACCCTTCTTGTCTAGTGATGCTTATCTTGTGGAATATACTAGTGCAAATATTTTTGGTGCTAAATACTACAGAAACCAACACCCATAGGAGAGCTGACAGCCAATTTCTGGGGGTGCGTGAGACACCCCCTCAAAAGCGGAAGGATTCCGTTGTGCTGGGACACTACAGGATGCATGGGAGCTTGGGTGGGAGCATGCAGGGATGTGGAAAGACTGTCGAATTCCCAGCTCTGCTCTTGGTTACCCAGGTGACCATGGCCAGGTCATAATCTCTCAGAGTATCAGATTTCTCATCTGAGACATTTGAGAGACCAGAATAGATATCCTTGGGATTCTTCTCAATTAAAAAAAAAAAATTCTGTTCTGCTCCCACCTATTTTGTTTTCTCTGCTTTTTTACTTGCTTATCAGAAATAAGAGACAAGATGAAAGGCAGGTATGGAAGGGGAGGAGGAAAAGTTACCCAAGGCAAGAAATTGTTTCTGGAAGGCACATAGGGAAGACTGTAGTGATTGGTAGGGTTGAGGGATATTGGGGGGTAGGGGGACAGGCACACGGGCTCACCGGCTGCCGCCTGGCCCCATGGCTGATTTCCACAGGCTTTCCTTCCTCAGCTAGCTGGCTACTCCATTCCACACCGACGCACCATGAGCCGGCAGAAACCATTCCAAGATAGGGAGACACGCCTGCGTACCTCTCATGCAGGCCACTGGCAATTTGAACTCAGAAACCAACAGATGTTTCCCTTCAAATGCTATTTCCAGGAGGTAGGATGTTGGAAAGAGGGCAGTATTTAAGGATGCAGACTCTTCACCCAAGTCCTTTTCCTTTCAGGAATGATGAATGGTGTCCTTGCTCCTCTTTTCCCAAACTAAACAGCAGCCGGATTGTCTTGTTCAAGGTGTGGTTACTGCAACAGGCAGTCTTGGGCTTTGAGAGCTTCGCTGTGCTTTGCTTAGAGTCTGAAGCCAAGAAACGCCTCTAGGTGTTGGTTGAATGAGCCATGTCCTGACAGGCTAGAGGACCACTCTCAGATGCCCCCGGGATGGCTATTGTCAGCTTTGGTGGAGCCAGCCTGCTAGAGTACCCAGTGGCATTTGCCTTAGAGCAAGAAATGGCACCCTTAGCTCAGGGCTTGGTGCTGTAGCCACTTTGGTGTTGGTCCCTGGTGTGCCAAACTTTTCTTTGATACCAAATAAAATGTTCAGGCTAGCACATAATAGGTTTTAAAGGGAAATTCCAAGTCTTTGTATCATTGTTAAGATCTCAATATAGACTCCAGAAAATGCTTTGGGATTGCTTAACATCATTGGTAGCATCATCTGAGGGGAAGTATAGGCCCATATACATTGTATGTTTATGTCTCTATATTCAATTAGACTGACTTCAGTGAAGTTCTGCTTGGACTCAGCAAATGGATTCCTTGATGCTCTTTCAGTCTCACATTCCTTGGAGATGAGCTATCCAGAGATGGACTGGCCTACAAGAGACAGAAAGATGCTATTGGGAAATCTGTCATTTTGTAAAATTTGGTCACTTGGTGCTCCCTGGATTAATGCTGGTGACAACATTCTGGGCATCTGAAAATCCCTCCTTCTGGCAGTCTGATAGATTACCTTGCAGGAGTGCTTTCTACTACTTTCCATTTGGGAGTCAGCATTGAATTTACCAGGACTGTAGATGCAACCACTCCCTAGAAGGGATGGGACAGAGAGAATGCGAGATGCCGATCATGCTCACTCTTTTGGAAAAGTGACTGGTGGATGTGGTGAACATTTGTGTCACTACTTTGGGCATTAGGACTTTTGCTGTAAGCATAAACTGTTTCACCCTAAGGAACTGAATCATGGCTTCTGATAGAGTCTCTGTTTCCCTGGTGCAATCTCCCCAAGCATAGTTTTCCTTGACTTCCTAAAAAAATTCTATGCGTGGCAACAAGAGATGTCTCTGGCCCAAGTGTCAGTGTGCCAATATAGATGCTTTCCTATTTCACAAGGAGATCTGTGGAGATTGAGGTCCCCCTCAAAATACTTGGAATTCTTGATCAAAGTAATAAAATTCAGATTCCTCTTCCTTTTTAGCTAAGTTCCAAATTTAAAACTAGGCCTTTTCTGATGCTTGCAGTAGGGATGGTGTCTTAAACCAGTGTGCTGAGTTATTTCCCCTCATACTGAGGCAGGACAGTAAGCTCTCTTAATTTTTCCTCTAATCACCAAGGTAAGCATTGCTTTGTGTGCAGTGCTATGGCCCAAACTTGTAGTTTGCAAGAGACACTTCTAGCCAACAAAGGTAGACATTTCTAGATGTATCAAGAGAACACAGATGAGGAAAGTCCTGAGCATCTGAGGCTCAGGGCATCTGAGAAGTACCTTGGAGCTCAGGTGTCTTGCTTTCCAGTTTGACATATTATGAGAAGAATTGGTTTGTTCTCGCTTTAGACAATGACCAGTGTAGACGTCCTTCATCAAAGTCCAAAGGAAGACCGAGAACCCTGATATCCACTATATTCTCGAACATTGTTTTGGATGCAGTTTCTCCGAAGCCCAATGAGAAACGTCAGTACTCAAGTCTAGGTCTGATAGTTATTCCTTCATTTAAGAAGAGTGTATGGAAGTCATTTAAAAAGAAGAATTTTGTGATATGTTAACTGGGAGGACATACTCAAATGAATAGCTTCCTTAAATGTTTTGTTTCTTTCTTGGAGAACTCTCCGTGACCCGTCTCCATTTAACAGCTATGTGACGTTCAGCCGATGCTTCTGAGCCCTCCTCTGGGGCAAATGAATAAACCTGGTCCAGGTGATTTGATTTCTGCTTTCTGCAGAAGAGAAGTAAATCTCAGTAAGATTTTCTTTCATTTTTGTGCTTCTTACTTTTTCCTTTTTTTTTTTCTTTTGGCTGTATCCTCTTGCCTCCATGGGACTGACAATCCAACATCTCCTACTCCATGAAAGTCTTAATGTGAGGTGAATTCCAGGACCACAAACAGTTAGGACTTCAAACAGTGAGAAAATTGGCGCTGAATGATTCGGCACACAAAGCAGAAAACCTTCATTTCCTGCAGGCAGGATGGAATTGACTGTTATATTAAGACTTGTGAAGGAGCCCTGCCCCAGAGTAATTTCGATGCTGTCAGACAACGTTGACATCTAGATTAACCTCTGTGCAGTGAAGTTTACTGCAAAGCTCATTGGGATGCAAGTGGTGTATCTCTGCAAATCCCATCTGGAACCCTCGGTGGCCCATCCCTTCCCCACCCACTGCTCACTCCATCCGTGAACTTTTAGCCCCCAGGAGCAGAGAAGCCATGACTGGGGTCTGAGCCCAGCAGAGGGAGCTTCTTGACCTCTCTCTGACCACAGTGCTGAGCCAAGTTTTCCGCTCCGTGGGAGTGACAGTGGGGGTCACTGTCTTGGTTTTTCCCGAGGGGACTGCACATCAAGGCGTGGAAGCCACTCTGCTGATGACAAAACGGCTTTGCAGCATATCTCGACGCCGCACAAAGTGAAATGGTTTATGAAGAATTAGTGTGCACTGCCTCAGTGAACCCTGCTCTCCCCCCCTACCCCGCTCCCCGGGGTCCCCCAGCAATTCTTGGTGTGGATGTAGCAGGTCAGGGCTACAGCCAGGTGGCCAGATGGGGTAGTGGGTTCTGATGGACAAAGGGCTTACCCTGGGTCTGTGTAGGGGTTTCCCACAATCCTTATGGGAGAGAGGCAGCCCCAGCTCCTTCCTCTCCTGGTTGGGACAGAGTGTGTACCTCTGGGAAGCCCCGGCGTGTCAGCTCTTTCCTTATGGGGTGGTGGGCTCCAGCGTGGCCTGGACCCTTTCTGACCCAACTGTGCCATGCCACGTGAAGGCACAGCGGCCAGCGGAAACCTCAAATCTGAACTCACGGCTTCTTTACAAACCAAGGCTGTTAATTACATCAGAAGTCTGAAGAAAAGGCCTTTAGTTTAGATCCCGACTCCTCCACCTTCAGATTCCCTCCTTCGGGCTGCTCCACACCATCCCGGGTGTCTTGGGAAACTGACCTGCGGAGTTTAGAATACTGTGAAGCCCAGAGAGCATATTTCTCCGGGGGTTTTACTGATTCTGATTCTCTCTGAAATTGTTTTTCCTACCTTGCCTCTTGCTTTGAATAGGAGTAACAGTCTCCTTGTATGTTCTCAGATATTTCTTTAGGAGAAATGAAAGCTTCCGGCCAAGGACACTGTGTTTATTGACTGGGGAAAATAGATTTCTGGGCCAACTAATGTCACAGTCATACAGAGGCAAACCTGAGGACATTATTTGAAAGCAATTATCAGTGTTGCATTTTGTTCTAGATGCTCAAGCTCACGTAGTGCAAACTACATTCATCCCTCATTATTTATAATACTTGTTTAAATGCACACATGTGCACGCCATCCCCTCCGCCCCCCACGAATGCATCTTCACTCGTCTTGGTCCAATATGACCCAACAAGCCAATGTGCCCTGCATGTTCCTCCCACTGATATCTGTGTCTATGTGCATGCAAGTAAGTATGCTCCAGACATGTGGCTTCTTAAACTTCTCTACAGCTCATCTTTTCTTTTAATATCGTCACACAGCCTGTGACTTTCTCCACTATGGATCATTTTATGAAGTTAGGGTGTTTTCAAAGGAGACTGGATCCCAAGTTTTCAGAACCTTCGTATTTAAAGGTTGGACTAGTTTTCTCAGAGAAACACAAAACCAAACTAAACCTTGATATAGATTTTATGTAATTGATTTGGAGGATGGTCGGGCGGGGAGAAGCACTGAATTTTGGCTTGAATAATACGTGCTAAGTACAGATATACATGTGAACTGTGCTAAGTACAGATATACATGTGAACAGATATACATAGTTCAAGCAGATTACTGAAGCTATCTTGGAGTTGAAGCCTTTAGATAGGAAACTCAAAACATTCAGATTGAATCAGAACTTGATGAGAAAGGGTCCGATTTTCCCTGGGAAAGTTAGATGTTCCATGGGACATGGAAGGAACACTGGGTTGGAAGTGAGTAACTGCACTGGGTGTTACTTGGTGGGTGGCTGTGCACAAGTCACCTCAATTATCTGGCTCGAGGTGGAAGTGTCCTTAGTATAAGTGGGCAGCTGGCAGCTAGTTGCAGACTAGCCCTCTCTCTGATTCCAGTGAGGGCTAAGCCGATCTACTTCACCCAGGGATGGCTCCGACCAGCTGTCATTAAAGCGTACCTTCTCAAGTCTCACCCAGAACAAGTGTGCACAGCCTCCCATCCTACAGAGTCAGCCCGGTGTTCATCTTGCAGTCAGTTCACATCTCACACCTGCTGTTGAACGCTGTCCAAACTCTGAACTCCTGTGGTCCATCCGCTGTCCCTGACTCCAGCCCTTAAAGTCTGGCTTTTATCTCTGAAAGTCAAGGAAAGCCCTCTGGGCCCATCTCCTTCTTCCCTACCCTGAGCATCAGCCACGATTGAGCCTAGCTAGGTTCCTGGAGAAGAAAACTATGTTCTAGCAGCCATCCGTCAGTCTCTTTCCAGCTCCATGGACCAAGTGATTAGCTCCTCATTAGCACCTCATCAGTTGCTTTTGCACCAGAGACTCTGGGACAACAAGCCTATTATAATGCCTCAGTCTGTCTTTTTGAAGTCATCCCTTCCTTCCAGCTCGATTGAGAAAGGAGGGCCTGCTACCAACAGCTTTTCCTTCAAATCTCTGGCTTTTTTTCCCCCCTGGCTGTTAAATATACAGATAAATGGTAAACCGTGGCTTTCTCTTTTGTTTTCCAGGCCCCTCCCAGTGTGAGTGTACTATGCCCCTACGGAACAGGAGCACCACAGACCACATGTCAGCACAGTGTTCATTTATTTAGTGGAATGGTTATAATATTGACACAAAGGTTTGCAGCATCTAAATCTTGAGGGGGATAAGAGGCTTTTTCTATCAAATGAGATCTTTACTGGGATGGCACAAGAAGGGTTTATACCTTAAGAACAGCAATGAACCTGAGAACATGCTTCCTCTTTAAGGAACAATGAGGTGGAAGAAATCACTGGAGAAATCACCAGGACACCAGACCCTCTATTCCGCAAATCACCATGTTTCAATAGATGCTTCAACTCTGTCCTTGACGTGGCTCTAAAAACACAATAATGAACTATGATCAGCTATCCACATTTACTACTAAAATTCATCATGTCTAACCCAACCCCTATTTTTATCAAATACCATTTTTTTTTTCATAACTCTCGGGATAGTTCAATGTTGCTTTTTTTTTTTTTCTGGGCCCCTTCTAATATTTTCAGTGAGGTTTTTTTTTCATTTTTATTTCTTTAGGAAAGACATGGGGTCTATGTTAAATATTGTCTGTGATAAAATGGCAAGTGAGGTGGAGGGAGGTGATGGGCTGAGGACACAGAGGACCTCTGAGCTCGACTTCCTGCTGAAAAGCATTATCCCTTCTGTGCCTCAGTTTCTTAAGCCACAGAAAAGAGCCGCTAACAACCCCCCTCCTGTCACGGAGGGTTGTAATGAGCACCCAATGAAGTCATAGCTGTCAAAGTGCTCTGTGAGTGCCACAGGACCCCTTGAAGAGGTAAAGCCCCCTCTCTGGCAGTGAGTGTTGCAAATAGGCTTGCTGATGCCGAGCTGTGAGCGGCTCTGGCATGTGCCTTCTTTCGAGGCACACAAGCAGTTTCTCCTTCAAATTTCTTAAATTCCCCCTGCAGTCCGGTTTCTAGATTGTGGCCTTGGCATTTTCCTCTTCGGCCACTGAGCTTCGAGAGATGGAGAATACCTTTACAAAAATATAAGCAGAAGGAGGATAGTTTACCCATTTGGCTTTGTCATTGAAAAGAGATTACCGGTAGGTTTTGTTTTCAGGCCTGGAACCCTGAACATTTTATAGCAAGATGCCGTCTCCTGCTGCATTGAACTCCAGATCATCCGTTGTTGATTTTATGAGATTCTGTAGATTTAAATGTAATGTTTTTCAACTGAAGACTGTATGAAGCTTCCTTTATAAATTGGGTGGTAAAACTAATCTTGCAGGAAGTACCCGAAGTGATAATGATCCTGAGGCAGCTTTGTATTCATTCTGGGGCCAGCATTTTGTACATGGGGAAATAACTTTAAGATGGAATGAACTGCTTGAGTGAAGACCAAATGCTAAACCACACTTCTGATAGCCTTGAGCACCAACAAGTAGGTGTGAGTGGGATTCCCACTGAGAAACGCCTCTGATTGAAAATGAAACCCCTGACAGTAAATCCTGAGGCCAGATTGCCAAGGTTACAACAGTGAAGTCATTTACAGCCCCTAAAAAAATCCCAGGTGTTTGTAGCATCAGCCACTATTTTAGGTACCTTGCAATGGTGACTACTCGGCAAGGTTAATCTTTAGAGTGTGATTTCCTTTAGATTTCCGAGCCACAACCAGGTGTGATGTAACTGACTAAGAGCTGTGCATGATTAAAAAAAAGAAGATTTTGATCACTCCAGAGAGGAATCAGAATAAAGCCGAGTACCTGAAATCCTAAGAAATCCACAAATATTTTGCTCAAGTTCAGACTTCTGTTTTCTCTTTTTACCTTGGGCTCAATTTTTGTTTGTCTTACATAGAAAAGCAACATCTCCATGCTGGAATTCTGTTCCCCCCCCCCCCCCCGCCCCCTGCGCCCCCTGTAGCGGTGCAGCAACAGAAAGCATTTCAGCTTTCTTTGAAAGGAGAGTCTAAATTGGGTTATGACTAGGATTTTAAATTACGGTGTGAAATTGGAGAAGGCAAGCTAGTTCAGGGCAGTGTTCCATAATTCATTCTGATAATCCCGAGGAGATGACCTCCTTCTCAGTACTGTGAAGGCCTGCTTTGAACAAGCCGTTACACTGTGTAACTTCCTAGTGACAAGACTGATTATTTAAGGATTTCAGAGGTATCATTTGAGAAATAACTCACTGGAAGTGGAAAATTTGATCTAATATGTTAACAGGAACAAGAAGAACTTATTTTAATGCTTTTTTCCCTTTACTGAGAATTTAGTCTTTTTGAGGGGCTATTGGGATACTTCCTTTTCAAGGCTAGAAAAGATTAATTTTAGTTCATGTCTAAAAGCAAAGACTCCCCCAAGCCCAGTAGAGTCGGAAGCAACCAAAAATGGCCCATGGTAATTTTCTGTTACCCCACAGCATCAAGGACCCTTCTTGTTTATGTGTGTGGGCCATGGTGGGTAAACTCAAGGGCACTGTCCAAATAAAATGAAAAGAAAGCAAGTCAGGACAAGAACATTCTCACTTTGAATGTGAGAGAAAACAGCAGTCCTGCTTTCTCTGGCAAAAAACTGTGTACTGTTAAGGGAAGAATTATGTTCCTTCTTAAGTAAGTTTCACTTTCAGAGAGAGAGAGTGTGTGTTTGTGTGTGTGTGTGTGTGTGTGTGTGTGTGTGTGTGTGTGTGTTGGCTGAAAGGGGGTGGGTGGAGCCAGTAAAGAAATAGTTCTGGGTTTAGACCTTAGGCATAGTAAAAGCTCTGCTCAGTTTCTCAGAATGTGACAATAAGATTGGGGTGGAGAGAAATTCAGGGGCCCATATTCCAGTATGTGGTAACATTTTACCTAAATATTTCCTTCAGGAACTTTTAATCATAGCAAGTCAAATCAATCCCATGTCTGTAATTGGTATCAGGAAAAAGAAGTATGTAGGTAATTTCTGCAGCCCCTAATGCTTTTCTAAGAATTGGAGGTCCTTGCATTACATGAGGGAATATGTAAGTAGGGACTGAATGGGGAGGTAGATTGGATGAACTACCCCATCAGTATTATGGCAATGCATTAATTCTGTCCTGCAGGAAAACCAGGGTCACTTCAGGGCCACTTTCATTAAAATGGCATAAAAAGAGGCATTTGAAACATGTTTTGGGACCTGCTACCTACAGTCAGCCTCTGCTGAATGAGTTTTCACTTTGATGAAGACACAGTTTCTGGCTGGTCAGTGATTCCTGGGTATCTGTTTTCAGCACCAGGGACAGCAAACACCTCCCTCGAATTAAAACCTATCTTGATTGGCCTTCTAGGCAAGGCAGAGTAGGTTTTTCCTTTACTTCCTATCCATGGGGGCCTCCGCCTGCAAGACTTTATTCTTAAGTTCAGGTGTTCCCATCTTTTATTTAGCTCTAAGCCTAGTGGCTTAGCTGTTTTTGTCACATTCATCAACAAATGATGAAGGCTGGACTAATACTGCCAGGTCTCCTGGCTCAGAGGAATGGAAAGAAAGATGCCTAGACATCAACGGACAGCACACTTAGGCAGAGGAACCCTCTGCAGAAAGTCTTCACAAGGCACCATTGATTTGTAAACTCCCAAATGGGAGGCTGATTATTGGCAATTGCTTCCTTGTTTTTATCTGCATGGTTCCCATAAAGTACAGGTCTACATTTTATTCTGTGTGCATTTGTAGGTGATATTTCACAGGAGCTGAACAGAAGCTATGAGCTTTGGGGGAAGAAAAGGGCCCAGTAATGCTGTTAGTAAGCCTTTTGGAGATGCTAGGTAGGCACTGCTTTGAATGCCAGCAGCCACCCTTCAGATCTGAGTCCTGTTCAGCAGCTAACTTTGCCTTAAACAATGCAAATGGCTCCTTGAGGCCTTCATCAGGCCAGACTGAAGGGGTACCCTGAGAAAATGAGCATAGCAGAAGCAAATGTTTTCATTTGGCATTGTGATTGACCAGTTGTCATTTAGCACAACAATAGTGCATAAATGTCATCATAGAGGTACCATTGTCTTCTTTTAACAATCAGCTATATCCTCCTCACTTTTGTCAGGATGGCCCCCCGGGCTGAGAAAGCAAGACAGTCACTGCACATTTCATCTTAAATACTGTCTTCTATTTCATAGACGTTGAATAAATTCCACTTCAGCTGCCTCTGGACCATCCAAAGCTCTGAGCACTCCCTCTCTTCTACTTTCTCTCCCACCTTCAGTGTTGCTTATCATAATTCATAACATTTGGTGGTCTACGACCATAAAAGATTCTTTTTAGGATAAATCAGGTGGAAGCAGCAGGCCAGAGCCAGGTCTCAGAGGAGCAAGTTCAATGGAACTGTAATGTTTAACCTTGGGGTAGGTCTGAGGAGAAGCCATCCTTCCCCTCCATTCCTTGTCCTCCTGAGGGTGTCCTATTCCAGTGCTCACACTTGCCGTGCAAAAAAGGCATGAGTTCCTCTAGATTATTTGTGTGAAAGCTAGGGGAAGGCAGGTTCAAACATTCTCTATTAGAGTCCCTTTAGAATGGAGGAGCTTTGTTTTATATTGACATCAAGGAACAACCTTAGTTTGGAAAGAATGTAAGTGGAAGATCAACAGCTACAGGAGAGCTCAATAAGAGAAGTGTTTTTTTTTTTTCCCTTAAAACAGAGAAGAAGAAGTTGCAGATTGCCTGGTGGGAAACAAATGATCTACTGACCAGGGAGAAAAGTGGTCTGAGACTAGAGATACAGAAGCAGACATCTCTACAAGTAGAGATGATGCCAATCAAAGTCTTGGGAGGGAACAGACCAGAGAATAAAATTGTATGGAGGTTCTCAGTACTTTTTCTGGAAAATTCCTATAATATTCAAGGGCACTTCTAGCCCTCTGCCTATTTAGTGATGAGCTCAGTGCTACTTCTGGGTTCTTAAGGCAAATGCCCTACAAACACCAAAGTCTTGTATTTTCCACTGTCAGTCAACACTGGCTGTCTTGAGTGGGATTATTTCCCCCTTCCCTATGTGAAAGGGACTTGTTTTCAGGAGAAGTGTCCTTTAAACATCCAGCTAAAACTGGAGGTAATTTTTTGCATGAATGGCTTTTTACAGCTAGGTCTAAAGCAGAACAAAACTTGTATTAAACTAAGTGCTACTTTACATATCTTATTTCAAGGGAAATGAAGGATTTATTGCCGTGTAAATGATGTACACTGATTTGTTTCCTACTGGACATTACATGTCCCTTTATCTTTAGGCTGATGTTGTGCAGCAAACTTTCAATATCTGGAAAATCAGCTGGTACCTACTTCAGTGCACTCGTAGGATGTTATATTCTCAGAGAAGAATTTTGCAAATGAAGTTTAGGTGCTGCTATAACTGATTTTCATCCCTATCCCTAAGCTTTCTGTACTAAATATATGTAAAGTGATTATATCTTGTCTGAGCCCATGTGTTTGTGTGTGTTTCCCAATGTTTATATAAACATATTGGCCATCTGAAGCGTTAGTTGGATTATGGCGACTGATGAACAATGGTGTACATGGCATGTGGACATGTGATACATACACACACTTGTTCCGAGGCCAAGCTAATCTTACAGAGTTTAGGAAACGATACGTGGCAAGGCTTGGGAAACGTTCAGCAGCGGATGTAGTACAGCCAAGCCACCATTCACAGTGGAGACCTTGACAGCAGCAGAGCTGAGGTGTGCTCAACTGGATTTTATGTCATTTATTTTAATCTCAATGGATTGTTCTTCAGTTCTGTTTAATGATTTAGACGTATTCCATCACGATGCTTGTTTCTTCCCCCCAGGCCACTGGACAGTGCTGATCATGTTTGTTTCCCATCATTTCGATCCCAAAGTTGTTAACTTAAAATGGGTGACTGAGGTTTTAGTAAAACTGGGTTTTACTAGTAGTAACCCCTTCCTTGAGGTACTATTTTTTCCATTCTCTTCATTTATGACAACTAAATCCATTGGCTATGCTAAGTTTATTTGCATCCTAGCAAGTCCTGGAGAATCAATTTAGTTAAAATAATGACTGTATTTGCCTTCAGAGAAGAAGCTTGTGGTCTAAATAAAATCCTTGGGTAAAGGTGTCTTTTATGCAAAAAATATGGATTCTAACTTGGTAAGATGGTCCCAGGGTAGGGGGGATGTGTTCTCAGTTGATATTAAGGGATGTGTTGAAAAGGCAAGTGCCCTCCCTTTCTCTGTTCCCCACCCCACCCTACCTTCCTCCCCAACCTCAAAAGAAAACAGAAAATTATTTTTTTAAATTGTATTAATAATTTATGTTTAATACAAAAGGATGATTTAATGGTATCACCAAAGGTCATTTCTCCCATTGTGCATGTCCTTCACTCAGCCCCGTACCCATCACCCCATTCTTCACCCTCATGCTTCCATCCCGAGGCAAACATGTGTCTTCATTGGAATCTATCAGTGTTGAAGTTAAATGTGGGGGCAGAGATTTAACACCATGACATTAATGAAAACCACCCATTCTTCACTTTCAAATAGTTAATTGCTACAAGAAGGCAAACTCTTTTCTTGGTTATTGCTTAAAAACATTTTATACATATATATGTATATATGTGTGTGTATGTATGGACATATGTATGTATATGCACATGTACATGTATATATGTATATATCCATCTCCAATATAAATATATCATATGTGATAGTTGTAAATACTTCTTGGTCATGTCTGTCTTCCTCATGGTATCATATCTTCAGTGTTATGTTAACAACTCCATTTATTGATTGATGAAATCGTGTGTAGACCTGTATCCTCCTGACATAGTTTATGTAGGGTCTCTTCTCAAATAAAGTATAAAACATGAATGCCCTTGTTTTATTTGGATTCATTATTTAGTAGAGAAGTGTGTTGGATTTAAAGGTATGTTGAAATCTGGCAAAGTCCTAATGTGTGCAAAAAGTACCATCTTGACAGCTGAGACCCTGATTTGCTGAGAGTAAAAGTAGCTTGAAAAATGTTTAAGGTAGACCCTAGGTTGAATATTGGATTGAGATGAGTGTTTCAAGAAGAACATACACACATTTTTGATTTGAGGCATGGCTGAGCTGTATGTTATGGTGGTGTCCCATCATTCCATGTATGTTGTTCTTCAACTTCCTAGTTACAATAATTTCAGTAACAGTTTTAAGGTGGGATAAGATATGTTCCCTTGGCTATTCTTTTATCCCAAAGGTTTTAGGATTCATTGACCTAAATGAATTAGGTTGACCTAGGATTCATTAAAACCCCATCTCTGTCTTCTTTTCTTTCCACTAACCCTTCCTTTCTCTCCATCTTTCGCTCTCCTTTCCTTCATATAATGTGTTTCCTATAGTGAAATTTCAAGACTTGCTTCTATTAATTTCTTTCAAAAGCACTGATGGTTGTGGGAGAGAGACAGGGAGGTTCAGTTTGTAATTTCAATCATGAGAGGTCAACAGAGTTGTGGAAAGATTTAAGGCAGGGTTCCCCCACCTCATCACTGTTGACATTTTGGACCAGAGAATTCTCCATTGTGGGGAGCTGTTCTGTGCATTTCAGGATGTTTATCAACATTTTTATTAGAAGCACTCTTCCTTCTCTGTCCCCCTCCCAGAGTGTGTCAGCCAGAGATGTCTCCAAACATCACCCGGTGTGTCCCCCAGGGGGGGCAAAGTTGCCCTGGTTCAAAGCTACCAGTTGAAGAGCTTAGATCTCATCACACAGTATCACACGTATTAAAAGAGGAATTAAATTCAGGAAAATTGAGAGCCCCAGGTCATGTGCCAGCCCTTTCTAGCCCAGCTGCTTATCTGTACCACATGATAAACTTGTCTGTTTTCTCTAAGCACGTCTCCCCTCAAAGCCTATTGCTAAGGATCAACTTGCAGCACCACGTTTGGGTTTCAGAAGACAATAGAAATCTCTCCCTAATCTCCATGTATCAAAAATGTTATCCCTAGAATACCTGCCCATACCAATTTACAAAAAATGTATAATACATGGGACTCTGTGTGGGAAGAAGCCCAAATGGCCTTTTCAAAGGTTCTATCCCTGTGAAAGAAGCTGGCATAGCCAAAGTACAGAAACATTGTCCTTCAATTGTCCCTTGTGATAAATCATACTTCTCACCTGGCCTTGCTCCGTGGCCATATAAACTACAAGGTCATAATTAGGTCAACAAAAATCCTTAGCATATACATTTCTTTTTAATGAGTAAGCAAACATGCATTAAATCTTTCCAGTCAAGGGCTAATGTTGTCTATACAGTGATATGTGCTTAGTATCTACTTACTAGACGTTTGTTGAGTTGAACTGAATTTCTCATTATCCAAGGCCCAGATCATTTGTACAGCATGCAAAGTGCTGTCACTATGCCCCATGAACCCAACTTACAAAAACCATTCAGGATCCAGAATTCTGAACAGCCCTGACAATGTGGAAATTATGAGTAAATATCTTTCCTCCCCAGTCTGTGGCTGGTCTTGCATCAGTGGCCTCCCATGGCAGCAACCATGTCAGAACTGGGCTTTTAAAGGCAACAGTAGATGCTTCTCAAAGTAGGATTTGGAAGAATGCCCTCTACAGTCTAGGCCTTGTGGCTTGGCTCTTTCATTATTTAGAGTAGTGATGGCAATTGACTGGAGCGAGTGACAGCAGATCCTCCTACCCTCCTACCTTCCTTTCATCCTTGAAACCCTCAGCCCATCCTCCCCAGAGGGTCCTTCCTGCTCCACACAAAGACCAAAGGTCTCGAGAGCTCACATCTGCATTTTAGAGTGTCCTCACACCCTTGTAACCCATGATTTGTCATTTATTTTGGAAAGAGATTCCAAGGATTTGACAAATTTATGGACTTCTGGGCCTGGAAGGTCCTTGACTGATAATCTCATTCAACTACCTGCCTGTAGCTAGGAGTCTCAGGTAAACAAAAACTGGAATAATCTCTCAAATAAAAGCCTCTTTCAGTACCAGAGGATATGGATAATACTGTTGTCTTATAAAGACAACATGCTTCCAAAAAATCATCACCCCAGTGGTGACACAAAGAAACAATCACCTGACAAACTTCAGAAATAGCAACTGGCCGTCCCTGAAACGGAACCTGGAGGCGCCTCTAATGGCATCAACAGAAGTGCTGGGAATGCACTCGTTAGACACGAGGTAGAGATGCAGATTTATCACAGCTGATGTCCTTGATTAGGAGTTAATTCTTGGCACGGATCATGGACATACATAGGAGGGAGCTTTCAAGGATACTACCTGAGGTTCTCAGAACACATTATCTTAATATTTCAAGGCATGGTGGGTCCCCTTCGCCTGGGCCAACCCCATTCCTTTGTCCTGTTGGGATGCTCAAGGTTACTTAGCTATTAGCCAGGGAGATGTTCTATTTTAACCTCACTTTCCCTCCATCACCAATGCTTGCAATGTTCTCAATTATTCAAATCGCCACTGCAAGGCTCAGCAGAGGGTCTAATTACTGCCCTGCTTGCCGTTGCTGATGAGCTGCAAGGGCCAGGGAATGACTTTAAAGCAGTAAAGTCTGGAGGGGCAGCTTCCTTGAAAAAGTCTGTGGGAGTCTCAGTCTTATCGTGGAGAGCTAGATGGTGCAGCCTGGAGGATTTGCTGGATAAGGCCATCTCCAGACTACAGCTGATTGCCAGAGAGCCACACCTCAGGAGAAAGCATAGTCCTTGGCTGAAATCTACGATTCTTTGAGTGTCTCAGCCATAGTCCTTTTTCCCTCAGACTCTTGTGAACATGCACACACCCCCTTAACCACTCCAGCTCAAGTGTCTTAGCGGACAAATGCTACAATATAATGGAAATCCAGAGGCTATGGAATAGGCAAGGTGCCAGGACATGGTAAGGGGCATTCATACGCAGGTCAAAAGTCGCCATTTGCCAAGCTCTCTGCCAAGATTTCTTTCAGGAGCGCCTGGGTGGCTCAGTTGGTTGAGCATCCAACTTCAGCTCACCTCATGATTTCACGGTTTGTAGGTTCGAGCCCCACGTCAGGCTCTGTGCTGACTGCTCAGAGCTGGGAGCTTGCTTCAGATTCTGTCTCCTTCTCTCTTTAACCCTCCCCCACTTGCACTCTGTCTCTGTCCCTCTCAAAAATAAACAAACGTTACAATTTTTTTTAAAGATTTAATTATTTTAAGAGGGACAGATATGAATATTAATTAATATTGTATAAATGTGCTAACCAAGCCTCAGAGGTTAGACAGTTGTCTGAGGCTTCCCAGTTACTTGAGGGAGAGGCAGAGTTTGAACCCAGCAGTTGGTCTTAATCACCACTGTACGCTTCCTATCACATGGATGGAAACTTTTGCCCAAGACCACAGTGGAGGGTTCTAAGCCAAGAAGACAGAAGAGAAATGTGGTTTGAAGGACTCTTTTAGGACGGTCATTCCTTTATTTATTCACATAATAAATTTAGTAGTGTTCTTATGTTAGATGTACTACAATGTGCTAGAGCCTGGAGACCTTGTCCCATTCTCCAGATCCCACGGTGAACAGATGGTCTAGATTGCTAGAGTAAGGGTATAACAAGATGCAGAAGGAAGGCCAAGGAGGACAGAATTTTAGTTCACTACTTGGATGATGGCTAAGAGAAGAGTTTTTGATAAAGAGACTCCCAGGGCTCCTCTGAGAACAGAGTCAACCTCTCACTCTTTTTGCCCTTATGTTGTGTATGATAAGTTCTAGGGCTTTGAGATACATCTAACCAGAATTCAGTGGGAGCCGTGACCTTCTCCTGAATTTTCCTCCAGGTGGAGAGCCAGAAGAAGCCTTCTCCCAAGACCTTTTGCACACCTTGACCTAGAGAGCAGGGTGATGTCTCAATCACGTTCTGACACCAGGGACACACTGGCTCTGCTCATTTCCTATCTCTATGAGATGAAACAATCCACTGTCTCCTGCTACATAATGGAAAGCCCCACTGGCAAAGTTATGTGCAATGGGGCTGATCATAAACATGATTTATGGAGTTAGTTCATTTACTGCCTCTGATGCTGGCCCCAGCTGCCAGGAGTTTGACTGACAATTTCTGTTTATTTATTTCTCACTATGTAATATCTGACTTCACATTATAAATTCTTCTGATTGGAATTTCATGGCATCTGTTCTGGTATTTATTGATGGCATGCTCATCAGGGACTCTGTCCTTTTTTGGGATGAGCTGGGTTCTGAGACCCTGGTTCTGTCTGTCAGAGTGAGCTAGGGCCCTGACATCCCAAAGTGAGAGGACTTCACTGTTGCTACTTGTGCCTCGTGACAGACACCTGTGTTAGAGATATGGACACCTGTGATGGATATCTCTTACGGTTCAGAACCAGTGGGAATAAATGGCAAAGAGGCAACGTGGTGTTTGGCCAGTTGCAAAGGGTCTGGTGGAGTAGGATATAGCATGCCAGATCCTGCCTGGATGATGGTGGCTGTGTCATTTTCCTTATTCCTCCCTTCCTAGTCCACAGGTGGGACCAAAAGGCCACTAGTATTCAACTCTTAGATGGGGCATAGGTCCGTGTAGACAGAAGAGAGTTGGACTCATTCATCTTGAGCTGATGGTCTCACCATGTTGAAGTCTCCACGATTCGAGTATAATCAGAGGAATCGGGGTGAGAAGTCACTTTCAAATGTTCATGAGGATTCTCATGCTAAATTGGGAGACAGCAAAGTTGGCCAGAATACCTAGAAAGAGTTATAATGATGTTTTCCTCTCAGTCTATACATGTAGGGTTTTCCATCCAGAAATAGCGGATCACCAAATTTCGCTGAGATAAGCAGCATTGTTAAAAACCTGGCTACATCTCTGTCATAGGAACTTCATGTTTTTTCTAGAGAAAGGTCGTGTTGTTTTCCCCATGTTATTCCCACAGTTGGGCTTCCCCATCAGCCTTGGTCACCTCAGCTCCCGTAGTCCAGCCTCAGCACAGCTGATGTGGGCCTCTACCCAGAGCTTTCTCGCTAAGCCATCATAAACACCCCTTATTTGTATCTTAATATTTCTAGATGTGGAAACTGAGGCTTAAAGAAGCTGAGTCTCAGAAAGATTCACTTCCTTGCCATAGGAAAAAGTCAGGCATGAGGTGAGGGCAGAATTCGAGCCTACGTCTGGCTCATTGCAAAGAAAATTTTGTTCCTACCTCTGAGGATTTCTCAGGTAAATTTTCTGATTTCTTCATGGCCACTTTGTCCGTCAAACAACCAGGATGGAAAATGCCTCTCCTTTTCCCAAAGACTTCTTCATCCATTAACTGGCTGGGGATATCAGACAAGATATTAGCTTCTCTTGGCCTCAGGTTTTTTTCATATGTAAAAGATATATCGTTTTATCTAGGTTTGGCTTACAGTATGAGGTCATGTGAGGACATACAGAGTGTTTAGTGCAGGGTCTTGCCCTTGGTGGGCCGAAATAAATGATGGGAATCATCATCACCATCACCATCATCAGCATCACCACCCTCATCCGTTTCCTTATCTGCTTATGAGTGGTCTCCATCATCCAACTCTCTAAGAACCCAGTGCCTCCCTGGCTGAGATTAGATTCTCCCTGGGAGGCTTTTTCTTTACAGAAGTGGACAGGGGAGTCCCTGGCAACACCGACATTACATTATTGATATGTGCCTCCCAAGGCAAAATGCTTTAAAGAAGATCCCAGCTTCCATACTTTTCTAAGCATTGTCCAAATTCAGTCCGTGTCTCCTCAGCTTCCCCCAGCCTTGTCATGGCTGTGTGTCCCTGACTGACACACAAAGAGAACGTCACGGGCAGCCACTAATGAATCCAGGAATAATAACAGCTCCCACAGCTTCAAAGCTGGACTAAATGTTACAAAAGTAAAAATTTATCCTGCTGTCAAAAACAGCAGGTATAAAGGGACAGGGAAAAATTTGAAGCTACTATTTAAGGTTCATCTTAAGGATGAAGCATCCTAAGGATGCTTACATGGACCTTATTATTCTCAGTTTCTAAAAGAGAAAACTGAATCTCAAAGAGATTAATTTACTAGCCTAGTGTCCCTCAGCTAATAAATGGCAGAGATGGAATTTGAACGTATATCCATCTGAATCTGAAGCTCATGCTATTTCTACAATGTTCTGCTGACTTTATAAACTCACAGGGCTTATAGTCGGATATATACCTGCACACGATCGTAGGTTCTCCCCAAGCCTCCTCTGAGAAGGCAGATCTGGGCTGGATAGATGAACTAGCAGAGCCAAGGAGTCCAAGACCAAGGCCAAGGCCTCTCATGTGTTTTCTTTATAGGTCAGGGTGAGCTCTTTCCATGAGCCCTGAGACACGGTCATATCGCCTTGATGCCTGGAAGGCAAGGAAGAAGCATCTGCAAAGCACGGCTGCCTTGGTGTCAGGCCATCTTATTCCCAGGCAGATATCTTATCCCGACCACTTTACTGGTCTTAAGATAGGAGCATGGTAAGATAATAGTCTGTACTATTAGCTTAAATGCACAGCAGACAACCAACATTGGACATATTTAAACTATGGCCACTCTCTACCAATAAGACAAAGTAAAACATGGAAGTTTTGTTTCATAGCATCAAAGTCAGAATCACTACCAAGGTCTCTGATTCGATGCCAGGGTCAAATTCTCTGGCCATGGTGCTGGAAGTTGTTCTTCCCTCACACTTTTAACCTGTCAGTGGAGTCTCCACAGCTGAGACTCAGTTTTTCGTTCGTTCTTTTTTTTTTTTTAAATGTTTATTATTTATTTTTGAGACAGAGAGAGACAGAGCATGAATGGGGGAGGGCCAGAGAGAGAGGGAGACACAGAACCTGAAACAGGCTCCAGGGTCTGAGCTGTCAGCACAGAGCCTGATGCAGGGCTCGATCTCACGGACCGTGAGATCGTGACCTGAGCGAAGTCGGACACTCAACCGACTGAGCCACCCAGGCTCCCCTCAACAGTTTAAACAGTAGGAGTAAGCAAAAGACAATGCCGCTCTCAAAGTGAATTCAACTTTGCAACAAAGTGCAGAACAGGTGAGGTAATTACTTGCATTTATACAGCTGTTCAAAAAGTGGCAATTTTACTACTACTAATAATGCTGATGGTAATCATGGAAAGTGTCATCATTGTGTTAAGATGATCATTAACATTGATAACCCGCCATTGATCAATGATCTTGGACATTCATTTTAAAGATAAAGATGCTAAAGTTCAGGGAGCTTTAAAACATTGCCCAAATGCACTCAGCTACGAAGGCACTCAGCGACTCAACCTCAACAGTAGGGCACTGTGAGCCAGGCCATCCTTCGCTGTGGGTGGCTTTCCTGTGAGTATGGTAGCACCATGGAGATGCTCTGCAGCAGTCTGGGATTCTACCCACCAGATGCCAGTAGAATCCCCCAGTCATGATAAACAAAATTCTCCGGATGTTGTCAAACGTCCCTTGGGACAGGAAAATCGACCCTTGTTTGCAAACTACTGTCATAAGGGATCGAGATGGGTTTCACACCAAGGTCGGCAGACCATCTAAACCCAAGGCCATTATGTTGTTTAAAAGAATCACAAACTGGGGCGCCTGGGTGGCGCAGTCGGTTAAGCGTCCGACTTCAGCCAGGTCACGATCTCGCGGTCCGTGAGTTCGAGCCCCGCGTCAGGCTCTGGGCTGATGGCTCGGAGCCTGGAGCCTGTTTCCGATTCTGTGTCTCCCTCTCTCTCTGCCCTTCCCCCGTTCATGCTCTGTCTCTCTTTGTCCCAAAAATAAACAAACGTTAAAAAAAAATTAAAAAAATAAATAAATAAAATAATAAAAAAAAGAATCACAAACTAAGAATAATATCTGTATAAATGTGACAAAGTGAAGCACAGGCAAATGCTGAGATTTGCAGATAAGTGGCCAAGGGAGTGCAGGGAGGCCAGGGGCAAACCCTGTGGTGTAGAAGCCCCTGCCGACTTTGTGAGATTCTCAGCAGAGGCAGGAAGTTGGTTAGAGCTCCCTAGGACCCAGGGCTCCACTCTGGAGAGAGACCCAACCACACCTCCAGGGTGTCCAGTCATGGTTGGGAGAGTAGCCAAATATTCTGCCACAGGACATTTGCACCCCCTGCCTAGTCCTCCCAAAAACTTGGTTCCTGCTGGGCAGTACTTCTGTCCTCCTTGGATTTCTATAGCCAAACTGATGACATACAATACTCAGCCCCCAAACTCTGGTTGATGGATGAAGATTTCAGTGAAGGTAGGAAGGGTGTCAAGGGAATTCACCCACTCTGGCTCAGAATAAATAGAAGGTCTGGACATAATTGCCCATGTTAAGAAGGAATTAGTAAAAAAAAAAGTGTGATAATGTGCTAGATGCATCTGTGCATCTACATATGCATATCGCAGTATTATGTAGATACACAGATGAGAAAATAAAGGAAATGGATTAAGGTGGATAAATAGATGGGGGGAAAAGAAAACAGCGCACAAAACGCATTCGGAGAGCTAAGCCTTGAAGAGAGAAAATAGAAAAGAAATTCTCTAAGAGTGCTTAGAATTATAGAACAAGAGAAACATAAAAATTTAATAAAGTAAGCTTTATAATTAGATGATACACAGCAAACTTAAAGAGGAAAAAGTGACCTTCAGGAATGAAGAGAGCCAATTAAAAAGCAACAGCATCATCCTTTCCGAAGTAATACATCAAAAACAGCAAAGAATGTAGGAGATGAAGTCAAAATCAAAATTATGACACAAAAGGGAATTCTAAGGAAGTCACTATGTGTACGAGGAAAAGGAGCTATAATGCCAGGACAGATAAGGGAATAGATACGGATGTCAAAGATAAGTCAGCTCAGATTAAGTGCTGTTTTTGAAGAAGAGAATCCAACAAGTGGAATAGAAATGATATTTGAATTTATAATAAAAGAAAATTACCCTTAAATTTAGGAAGAAATGAATTTGTTCATTGAAAGATCAAACTGTGTTCCAAGGGAACACAAAGACAATTTCTGCTTAAATTGTTAAATTTCATGTATAAAGAGAGAGTTTTGAGGTAGCCAGGAATGAGAAAGAAAGCTCTCTTCAAGGAGGGAAAATCAGTCTGGTCTTGTATTTTTTCACATCAAAATCTATGCACAGAGGCAATAGGGCTGTGTCTACAAGATTTGGTGGGAAAGAAAGTGTGACTCAAGGGAATTATGGGCAGCCCTGTTTCTAATCCAATTAGGGCCCCCACCAGGGCAACAGTGGGCTCTCCTTAAAAATGGAAACAAACAAAACAAAGCTCTTTGTGGATGAAATCCATTCATTCAAAAGTTAAACACAGAACTATGGTTAAAATAGGAAATGCTCAAGCAGCCTAGATGGCCCAGTCTGTTGAGCATCCAATTCTTGGTTTCAGCTCAGGTCATGATCCCAGTGTCATGGGATCGAGCCCCACGTTGAGCTCCATGCTGAGTGTGAGGCCTGCTTGGGATTCTCTCTCTCTCTCTCTCTCTCTCTCTCCCTCTGCCCCTCCCTGATGTGCTCTTATGCTCTTGTGCTCTCTCTCTCAAATAAAAAAATAGGAAATTCTGGTTAAACTCTCTGTGTTAGAAGATGGTGGAAGGATTGTCTCAAGATTTAACAAAGAATGCATGCCCGAGGAATTTTATAAACCCAGGCAAATTGTCATTCAAGTGGAAAGTCAAAGGACAGAGAGGATCACTGTGTTACTCCTCTGTTTCCCCTCAACAAAGATAGGAAAACAATTCTGGAAGAAGAACCTATTGGGTTAGCAGTGAATTCCTGTGAGTATGGAATCTAAATTATAGTTATTTGAATTATTGTGCAAATAATGTTCTAAACATTGAATTGAAATAATATAAAAATTGACAATATAAAAATTATGCTGTAAGTAGCAAAAATTGGTGGGAGCCATTGTAAGAATTTTTTTCATTTCTCCTGGTGGGATGTTAGTCAATATCAACTAAAATGAAACAAATAATTTCAAAAATATCTTCAACTTTAATGTTTTACATAAAATTTTTATATCTACTGTGAATTAATTTTTAGTAATTCTTGTTTCTTATGTTGAATAAACATGAGTGGGGAAAGTTCAGTTGTAACTCAGTGCACTGATTTTATGTAAGGCGTTCCTGGGTGGCTTAGTCAGTTGAGCATCCGACTTTGGCTCAGGTCACGATCTCACAGTTTGTGAGTTTGAGCTCTGTGTCTGGCTCTGTGCTGACAGCTCAGGGCCTGGAGCCTGCCTAGGATTCTGTGTCTCCCCCTCTCTCTGCCCCTTTCCCACTTGTGCTCTGTCTTTCTCTCTCAAAAATAAATTTTTAAAAATTTCTAAAAATTAAAAAAAATTATTTTTAAACAGACAGTATATTAGAGTGCATTAAAACGCCTTATCTACATACTGTGTATGAATAGAGGGAGACTTGTAGCAATGCTCATCTAGGGGGAGTATTATTTCTGGGTAATGAGATATTGGGTGATTTTTTTTCACCCTTTTATTTTTCTATATTGTCTAATTTTTTAATGTGCATATATCATATTCACAAAGAAGAGTTGAGTTTTTCAAGAAAGTATCAAATCAAGGGGGAGAGAGAGGGAAGGAAGAAGGAAAGAGAAGAAGAAAAAGAAAAAAGGGAGAAAGGAAAGAGAAAAGGGAGGAAGGAAGGAAGAAGGGAGGAAGGGAGGGAGGAAGGAAGGAAGGAATGTAAGGAGGGAGGGAGGGAGGGAGGGAGGAAGGAAGGAAGAAGGGAGGAAGGAAGGAGGGTAGGAAGGGAAGGAGGAAGGAAGGAAGGAGGATAGGAAGGGAGGGAGGAAGGAAGGAAGGAAGGGAAGGAGGGAGGAAGGGAGGGAGGAAGGAAGGAAGGAAGGGAAGGAGGGAGGAAGGAGCGAAGAATGAAGGAAAGGAGGAAGGAAGGAAGGGAAGAAGGAAGGAGGGTAGGAAGGGAGGGAGGAAGGAAGGAAGGAAGGGAGAGGGAGAGAAAAGAAGGAAATAATACAGATGAGAGATGCTGCAGAAAAACGTGTTCTATTTATTCTGATTAGGGGAGCTAGTAAAATATAGTTGAAGATGTAGAATGTGTATGGGCTTTGGAGTTTTATAGACCTGGGTATATTCTATACCTGTTACATACCTAGAGTTTCACTAGACAAGTTCCCTGAAGTCTGAAGTTTCCTCATCTACGAAATGGGAACAAACACACCTGTTTATAAGGGTTGCTTTGAGTTTGTGATAGATGTATCACACTGTGCCTAGAATTGAGTCGTCCCTTTAAAAATGCCAACTTCCTTTTAAATTGTCTCGTAATCTTTTTCCCATCCATCCATCTATCCATCCATCCATCTCTCTGTACATCCATCCATCCAAGAAGCTTTTACTGGGCAGGTGTTTGCCAACTGCTAGTAAAACTCCGTGTGAAAAAATTCAGTCCCGCCCTTGGCAGAGCGAGCACGTCAGGTGGGATAAGAGAGAGACCGTGAGGATTCAGGGCCAGAAGATGCAGGTACTTCTGCAGAGAAGCTTCCCCCTCAACCGTTTATCAACCTTCGCTTCAGAAGAAATCTCCCGTGCCCTAGCTTGGCTCATCAGAGTGGTATTGTTCTGGGATCTTGGGAGCCAGTTGGACAATGTGTCATTTAAATTTTGTTTCCACCGCCTCTTCTGCCTCTGTTCTGACTCCCACTGTTAAGTGCTGTGGCTCTTTATCATGGCTTTGAAATCGAGAAAGACACTTTGGAATTCAATTAGCCACATGGTTGCCACAGCAACGAAAACATATAAACTTAAATGATTTATACACACAGACAACACTTCAGAAAGGAATAAATTTAATCCCGCAGCTGGGAATGAAATGGATTGTACAATAAGAAAATTGTATTCTTCTCTCCCCCACGAGAGGCCTCATGGTCTTAATGTGATCTCAGTGAGGACGGAGCTAAGGGAAGACAGCAGGCCATGTGCAACTCCTGCTTACTCCTGAGGTTCACGCGGGGCACTCGGCCTTCCTCTGCAACCACTGGGGCATTCGGGGGACAGCAAAGCCAGGCATAGGGTAAATATTCCATGGACCATATTATTCCATGGTCCATTCCATGGACCATATATTACTCCATGGACAATTCCCATAGGGGAATTGTCCTCTCTTTCCAATGCTGTGCATAGGTTTGTACACATTCCTGCCCACAGATCCTGAGATGGGCTTCACAGTAAAGTGGGAGCCTTCACAGAGCCACCGAATGGAAGGGACAGCCTTACAAAACCCAACCGTTCTCTGCCTCGCTCCTGCTCTCGCATCCTGTTATAGGTCAAGGATCAATGCAGCCCATTGGTGTCTTTGGGCTATAAGCACTTTTTAAGGTAGATTCATATCGACCTGGACAGTATCAGGACCTATAGAACTTTATTTCTGCTATACAAGAAGGCTTAGTCTTCATAGGCTAAATGAAATAAATGAAAGCTGACAGTATCTTGAAATAGTTATCTTCCTTTTTTAAATTTCGCTTTCACATTTTACATATACGGACCTTTTGTAATCATCTAGAACAGGACTTTCTGGATTTCTTTTATTGCACACGGATATATGTGTATTTACTTATAAATATATATATGCATTGCTGTTGATTCATATATATTGAAAGCCAATAAAGCATAATTAAAATTTTTTTAAACGATGTACTGAAGCTTTAATATTTTCTCTCATACCGAAATGAATCAGTGTGCACTCCACTTTGGAAACCACTGAGCTGGCAGGCTCCACATTGCTTAGAGAAGAATTAGGGTGGTTGAAATGGGAACAGCAGAGAAAAAGAACAGTATTTAAACTTCCAATATAAGGGGCACCTGGGTGGCTCAGTTGGTTAAGCATCCAACTTCGGCTTAGGTCATGATCTCATGGTTCATGAGTTCGAGCCCTGTGACAGGCTCTGTGCTCACAGCTCAGAGCCTGGAGCCTGCTTCGGATTCTGTGTCTCCCTCTCTCTCTGGCCCTTTCCCACTCATGATCTCTCTCTCTCTCTCTCTCTCTCAAAAACAAATAAATATTAAAAAAAAACTTCCAATACATGATCTTGAGGATAAAAAACAAACAAACAAACAAACAAACCCATGATCTTGAGGATCAAGATGGAAGATCCCAAGGGGACAGGGCACAGTGTGGCTGTGCAAATAGGCTGGAAAAGTTGAGGAACCAAGTGCAGAAAATACTAACCTTAATGTTCCCCACCCTCCTAGGGGACTGTAAAGGTTGGGGGAGAAGAGAGCACATGAAAAGACCCCCACTGGTGTTTGGTTTTAGGGAGCCACTGGACACAAAGCCATTCTCTCCTCCACGCCCCACCAGGTGGATGGTCGCTGTGGCACCTAGACCGAGGAGCTGTTCGACAGGTAGGTCCCCGTTCCATGAGGGCTCTCCATCAACAACTACTACAGGTGACCACTGAGTGGTCCAGCAGAACGAGACCACCCAAGCTCCCAAGGCTTTGCTGAGTCGATCCAAACTGCCTCATCTGGACAACTCCATCTTGAAGTGCTTAGGACATGTAAAATTACTCCCTACTCACATTACCCATGCAGAAAATGGTGCAAGGAGATACTCATAGGATGATGATGGCTGCATACTAGACTGTTCCTTGATGGGACTGAACAGTGATGAAACCACCTGTACCACACATCACTAAAACCTCACCAATTGGTCTCCACTAACTTAGCACTGTTGACTTTCCATATTCTCCTTTGCAAATACAGGTGACCCTTGAACAACACGGGTTTGAACCATGCTGGTCCACTTTTATGCGGATTGTTTCTTTTCTTATTAAAAAATTTTTTTTAACATTTATTTATTTTTGAGAGGCAGAGACAGAGCATGAGCAGGGGAGGGGCAGATAGAGAGAGAGAGAGGGAGGGAGAGAGAGAGAGAGAGAGAGGGAGACACAGAATCAAGCAGGCTCCAAGCTCCGAGCTGTCAACACAGAGCCCGATGCAGGGCTTGAACCCACGAACTGTGAGATCATGACCTGAGCCAAAGTCGAAAGCTTAACCAACTGAGCCACCCAGGCACCCCAGTTTTTTCAATAAATATATTAGAAAAAATTTTGGAGATTCGTGACGATTTGGGAAAAACCTGCAGTGAACTGCGTAGACTAGAAATATTAAAATATTAAGAGGTTGGGTATATCATGAATGCATAAAGTAGACGCAGATTCTAGTCTTTTATCATTTACTACCATAATACATATACAAATCTATTATAAGAAGTTAAAACTTATCAAAACTGATGCACACAAACACTCACAGACCATACACGGCACCTTTTGCAGGAGAGAGAAATGTAAACAAACATACAAACGCTGTGTTAAAAAATAAAGGAATGAAATGAACTGTAGTACAGTTTCACAGGCACCTCCTGTTACCTATTACGGTGAGTCAAAATGTTGCCGGTATCTGTGGGTGAGGTTTACCTCCACCAGGGCAGTTGGTCTCTCTAGTAAATTGCGTATCACAGTAAAAAGGGTCTCCAGGATTCTCATTATTAGTAGTTAAGTTTGGGGGAGGTCAAAAGTGAAATGCAAATTTTCGACTGTGTGTGGGGTTGGCAACTGCAATTTCTTTTCCAGTAAGTGAACCTTTATGCCACAAGTCAGCACATAGTTCCAAACAAAGCTTAGCATGCAATTTGCGTGGAATACTTCACATCTGGGGACTCCTATCAAGAAACATTCTATTTCCAGCTTTAATTAATGTATTTGAAAAAATTCAACCACAGTAATTCATTTGTATTCTGCAATTCAGGACTTTGTCTATTACGGACAGTCCTTTCCCTAGGTAGGCATGGACTTTGAAGTTGGAGAAAGGGTTTTAGAAGCCTTTTCTGCCGTGTATCAACTTGGCCGTGTCTGGCAAACCACTGTACCTCTCAGACTCTCATTTCCCCAATCTGTAAAATGGGGATGATAACATCAGCCTTGCTGAATTGTTGTAAAATATATATGTCATCAAAAGCACCTTGCCTCATGCCTTAGCCCACAGTAACCCCTCAAAATGTAGCTGCCTTTATGGAAATTAGTGTGAATGAAAGAGAACTTTCTCTACATGCACCTACACCCCCATTCGAAGGTGTGAGTTTCCCCGCATTCACATAGGGGATGAGCGTACTTTCGCATCTGTGAAGGGTGGGTAGGTTTTAAAGGGACAGCCTCCCTTTACCACTGCTCATTCCCTGGAACGAGGTTATCCTAGGCCTTCAGGAGGCTTTTGAGCAAGGCTAGCAAAAGAGGGACACAGCACTGGAGAGCTTCAGTGGGTATCTGCAAGTAGGGACAGGACCCACTGCAAGTAGGGACAGCACCCCCTGCCTGCCGGTGCGGAAAAGTGGACTACGATTTTTATCTTTGCATTCTTTTTATTGTGGTAAAATAAACACACATAACATTTGGTATTTTAGGGGCGCCTGGGTGGCTCAGTCCATTAAGCATCTGACGCTTGATTTCCGCTCAGGTCATGAGCTCACGGTTTGTGGGTTCAAACCCTGATTCAGGCTCTGCACTGACAGCATGGAGTCTGCTTGGAATTCTCTCTCTCTCTCTCTCTCTCTCTCTCTCTCTCGTTCTCTCCCTGACTCTCCCCTGTTCACACTCTCTCTGCCTCTCTCTATCTCAAAACAAATAAACATTAAAAAACCATTTGCTATTTTAACCATTTTAAAGCGTATCATTCAGGGGCGCCTGGGTGGCTCAGTCCATTAAGCATCTGACGCTTGATTTCCGCTCAGGTCATGATCTCACAGAGTTCGAGCCCCACGTGGGGCTCTGTGCTGACAATGCGGAACCTGCTTGGCTCTCTCCTCTGCTCACACACTCTCTCAGAGTAGATAAATAAACTTAAAAAAAGGTGTAAAACTCAGTGGCATTAAGTACATTCACCATGTGTACAAACATCACCCCTATTTAATTCCAGAACTTTCTCATCTCATACTCATTAAGCAGTTACTCCCCATTTCTCCCCCCCCAGGACCCCAGCCTCTGGCTACCTCTCATCTACTCTCTGTCTCTGTAGACTTGCTTCTCTTGGACACTTCATGTAAATGGAATCACATAGAATAAGGCCCTTTGTGACAGACTTATTTCATATGTTGCCAATGACCATTCATTGTGAAGCACGTGTCAGTACTTCCTTCGTTCTTATGGCTCATAATGTTCCATCGTATGGATGAACGTCCTTTTATGGGTCCTGGGTTTGGTTTTTAATCCTCTCCATGCATGTGGATTCACAATGCAGTGGACTTGGTGTCACACAGGCTTTGGCTCCGTGGCACCATCTCAGGCGCTCACCTGTTCGGAGACGTTGGGCATGTGTCTTAGCCTGTCCAGGCTACAGGTGCCCCTCCTGTGAAACGAAGGTAATGATGATGGTCGGGGACAATCATACTGGGACATTGAATGAAATGCACAGAATACAGGCGTACCTGGAATATAGGAAGTGTCTTAATCCGTTATTTTGTTTGTGTTGTCTTCAAATTTCTTTAGCTTCATTAATGTTCCTGATAAAAAGAACCACCATGGAAGCCAAGGGTCCCCGATGGGGGTGCACCCTGCTCAGTCTTGGCTCTCTGCACCCCACTCTGGTGCGTGTGGCTGGGCTGGGCCCCTTGCCGAGCCCCAGGGAGCTGCCCCCTTTCCTGTCAGTCTCTGACAAGCCACCCGCTCTTGTTCTCCCTTCTCCTTCCTGCTTCTGGAAGCTTCCAGAAGCTCTCATCAAGCATCAAGCAGCACTAGGTGGGAAGCTGACAAGGGTTGCGGGGCGGCCCCAGCCCTGGGCTGGGAATGGGCAGCAGCTCTATTCTGGGGGCAGAGGTCTGCCTCTGGGGCTCCCACTCATCCCTCAGGGCCAAGCGCTGGAGACCAGCCTGGAGGCAGCTGTCCCTGCATTTGTGATGATCCAGCACACAGACCATCCATCACTCTCCTCCCCACGGCCACTGGCGTTCCTCTCTGCCAGGTCCACGCTGGAGAGCCCAGGAGAAGCGATGCTTCCAAGGAAAGAGTCACATCAAATGGCCACAGCCCAGGGTGGCTGGGCCCTGGCGGATGAGTAGACGGCCCTGCTGTTCTGCTCTGATTTTCTTTCACTCCAGCCACTCATTTCGATTCTGCTTCCGGACTTGCCCGCTCTGGCCTATTGAACAGGCTTTGGCCATCTGGACTCCAGACCACCGCGTAGACCGCAGTCCCGTCCTGGTGCAACACCCCACCCCCTCCAAGTTTGGGGCCACCGGCCATGCTGACTGCTGCATCTAGTGACGGTGCCAGGCAGGACCAGGCCAATTGCAGTGGATGCATTCCTTGGGATGGAGTGGACAGGGAGGAAAGCCAGCCCACCAGGCCAAGTGCGCAAGAAGCAGGCAGTGCAGGGGCAAATGGTGAGTCAGGGTGGGTGGGAGGATCTACTGCAGAGTCAAGGGGTCCCAGCAGAAGTGCAGAGTGTGGTGTGGGGAAAGCCACTCCATGGAGCCAAAGCTCCCCAGGAAGCCAGCACCTGGGACTTCCCAAAATCTGGCCACTTGACACAGCTTCTAGATGGAGGTTAAGGGCAAAACGCTGGCCCCAGGGGTCAGCTGATAGGGACAAGCTAAGTTGGGGTGTGGAGGGCACACCTACCAGGCAGAAATGAAATGTACTTGCTGAGTTATAAGGACTGGGGTAGGGACTTGGTGTCTCAGGAAAGCTGGAGCCTGGTTGGCGCTTGCCACTCTCAGACTCTTCCTATCTGAGGTCAAGTGGCCTGGGCTGAATGTCATCTCCTGGGAGAGACGTGAACTCAGAACCTGGGTACCCTGTGGGGCCTGGCCATGGACCAGGAAGGATTACCCACCATTCATTCATTTATTCATTCACTCACTCCCCCAAGCCTTCCTGAGTATCTTTTCTCCGTGCTAGGTTCCTGCTAAACTCTTTTTTGTTATTTAAAAAAAATTTTTTTAACGTTTATTTTATTCTTGAGAGACAGAGAGAGACAGAGACAGAGTTTGAGCAGGGTAGGAGCAGAAAGAGAGGGAGACACAGAGTCCGAGGCAGGGTCCACGCTCCGAGCTGTCAGCACAGAGCCTGATGCAGGGCTTGAACTCACGAACCCATGAGATCGTGACCTGAGCTAAAGTCGGATGCTTAACCAACTGAGCCACCCAGGTGCCCTGGTTCTGGCTAAGCTCTTATGTGGCTTGATGTGGTCACAGAAATATACAGAACAGCAGAGCCACCCTACTCCCTAGGGACTTAGGTACAAGCCTCCCCCCCACCGCCCCGATCTATATGAAGTTCCTTGAGAGTACAGTCAGGATCTTAATAATTATATTTCTAACAATGGGCACACAAGTGGGTCAGTAAATGTTTATTGAAATAAAACCAGCTTATTTAGATCAAACTCTATCTCACAGTTCTCACAGATCTCACCCTGATCAATTTTAATACGATTTCCAATCAAGGTTAATGTGTCCTCCCATTTTGTCCCCAGCCTCATCCAACACACACACACACACACACACACGCACACAAACACTCACATGCATGCATGCACACCCTGAAAACTGGGTCACTTGAATAATTCTGGTTCTGTTGCATATTTATTCAGAATGCTGAGTTTGGAAATGCTAATGTGACCCTGAGTAAGCATCTTATCTATATAGTATTTCAAGTTTAAAATGTATAATTATATAATAGTTAATATATATATTAACTAATATATTAATACAATATTATATATTAACTAATATATACTTATAACTAATATATACTATATATTAATATATATTAACTAATATATAATTATACATTTTATTATTTTATGCTACATTTATATATGTTATAATTCTGTAATCTAATGATATATTTTATAATACAATTATGTTTTGTAATATGTAATTACATATGCTATATTATATGTCTGTATGTATACACATTATTTTATAGGATGTAAAATAATAATCCCAGTCCTAACCACCTCCTAAGCCTAGAATGTGTATATGAAATAGAGGTGTGGGGGCATTTTGAAAGGGAGAACATACTAAGAAGATTCTACCTGTCCACAGTGGAGTTTCAGTGCTGGTGCTGAGGCTGTTTTTCCAGTTCCATAGATCTTGTCTCCCGGGAGGAAGAAAATTCCATTGCCTAAGCCCCTACCTGGAAGGTCACATGAGCCTACCGCGCTCCCAGGAGAGTCATGAGTATCAGTGGTGAATGTATGTATATAGCCTCTGGCACTCAGCCGGCCGCAAGACAATTTATCTTTAAATTTGTTTTAAGTTTATTTATTTTGAGAGAGAGAGAGAGACAGAGAGAGAGCAGGGGAGGGGCAGAGAGAGAGAGAGAATGCCAAGCAGACTCCATCCACACAGTCAGGGCAGAGCCTGATGCAGGACACAAACTCACAAACCATGAGATCATGACCTGAGCTCAAACTAAGAGTCAAATGCTTAACCGACTGAGCCACCCAAGTACCCCCACAAGAAAGTTTGTTACCTCCTTTATTACCCCTTCCTTCAGGACAGCAACTGGGGCTTATTCACCTGTGTGTTCCTCCCAGGCCTCTAGAACAGGACGTCTCACACAGCGGGTAGCCCCTGAAGTGTCTACACCAGGGCCTCGCACACAGCAGGTACTCGGAGGTGTCGAGACCAGGCCTTGCACAGAGAAGCACTCCCTAAAGTTTTGAGTAATTGAGGTGAATCTGTAGACCTTACCAGCTCAAGCCTCCCCCTTCCATCAGCATGAGCCAGGTGGCTCTGTCTTCTCCCTCACGGTCGGGACCTCGGAGCCAGGCGGGGAAGGGCTACGTGCCCCATGAGGCCCTTCCCTCTCAGGAAATGTGTACAGGTGAGTAAACCTAACACGGCAATTGCCTCGGGAGCAAGGAAGGTGAGGCAGCTCGAGCAGGGCCCGGGCTCCCTGGGAGGGCAGTGCTTAATGAGGTCCTTCGGCACAAGGCCAGGGACTTGTGGCCATTCCCCGGGGGTTGGATTTGCTGCATCTTGTGAAAAGAAGCGTCACTCTGCAGGAAGGTCAGGGGGGACAGGTGCGCGTGGAAGGCAGCAAGCCAGCAGAACCCCAGGCTCTCCAAGCCGGTACAGCGCTGCCAGCAGGGGTGCTGGCCACACTCCAGGGCCCTCTGGCTGCGTCCTGTGTGGGCATCACCTCGGGGGCCCAGGCAGGCCGGGCTTCCTTGGTCTTGCTTTGAAGAAGGCCGCGGGCCGCGAGCCTGTTATTTCCCTGGAACCCAGGACAGGCCCACAGCGCCTTATCTGCAATTCCGCAAGAGCTCAGAAAATGGAAACTTTTTCGTAACATAATTGGCGGCAAAACCTGACCTCACCCGAACGCCTCTGGCTGCAGAACTTGACCTTCTCTGACGTGAGGTTATCCGTTCAGGGTGAATATTCATATGTTCATTCTTAGTGCCTCCTGTGGTTTTTCCATTTACACGCCGGCCTTCAGGAAGGAATGGTGTGTTCATGTTCTAGACTCTGCTTTAGTTTGAAAAAGGAGTTTATAGTAAAGGCACAGGTTTGTGGGAACTGGAGGAAGAACCGAAGTGTCATCACACACGGAGGCAGCTTTAGGGCCTCTCTCTCTCTCCCACTTCTCCTTTCTCTTTCCTGGGGCTGCTGCATGGTTTCTCTTCCCTTCCCTGTACCTCCCTCCCTCATTTCCTCCCTCTCCTCCTTCCCCCTTCCTCTTCTCCTCTCTCCTCCTTTTCTTCTCATCTCCCTGCACCCCTGCTCCTCCCGCCTGTCCTGCCAGCTTCCTCTGCTTCCTCATCATTTTGGGCTCTTGTGAGTTTGGCTTGCACGTAGCTCATCTACACCTGACTGTGTCTCCAGGCTTCATTTCATCAAGCCTCCTGTCGCGGTGCGCTCCGTCTTTCTGTGTGTCCCCGTGGACAAAGAGAATGCTCATTGTCTCAGCTCATCTTTCACGCTAAGCTGCTGGCCAGCTTGTCTGTTTATACCAAGCCCATGGAAGGGAGTACCCTCGTTAGGTGCCCACCTTGCGGCGCTCAGTAGTGTCAGGGGAAGGTACCATGTGATACAAAATACTGCTGCTTACTTTGACCCTTGAATGGGTGCTGACATTAGACGGTTTCCCTTAGAAGGGGCAAAGGTCAGGCAGGCTCCAAAAGTCTACTAGGTGGCCCAAACTCCAACATTGCTGGGGGATGCCAAGAGCACCAGAGACTGGAAGTATGTTAGCAACCTCCAGTACCCTAGTTACAGCCTTCCCTTTTCTGCCACCTACCCCCCCAGCAGATGCACAAATGCTCCAAACCTTCAAATTTCCCTAAGATGACAGGGCCCCTCCCCATCTTTAGCTAGTCAAAACCACTTGTCCCCAAGTGTCAGTGCTTGTCAATCTGGATCAATGCTTGTCATTTCTATCCAACCCTGCTGTCCCGGTATCTCCCATTGACAAAAGACATCGGAATCAGAGCAAACACAAAATAAGGCCTTCTACTAGGATAGGCGTTTATTTATTTTTTTATTTTTATTTATTTATTTGGAGAGAGACAGAGAGAGAGAGACAGAGAGAGAGACAGAGGCCAGGGGAGGGGCAGAGAGAGGAAGAGAGAGAATTCTAAGCAGGCCCCAACCTGTCAGTGCAGAGACAGATGTGGGGCTCGAACTCATGAACTGCAAGGTCATGCATGACCTGAGTGGAAATCAAGAGTCAGATGCTTAACTAACTGAGCCATCCAGGCGCCCCTAATATGGTAGGTGTTTAATGAATGTTTGTTGAAGTCATTTGGATGAATACATCAAAGAATCAATGGATAATAATGGCTCTGTGTCCACATCTATTGTGCTTTAGCAACTCCTACCGATGTAGTAATCTGATGTGGGAACAATGGGTTTTACTGATGGAATGGACATCACCAGAGTCCTTTAATGGCACATCCGGGAGATCGTTCCTTCTGCATCTGTGTGTGAAGCCAAAGCCAAGGGGAGTCACATGCAGCCTGACCTTGGAGAATCTTCTGCCACCCCCTCCCCTCTTCCACTCCCCACCCCCCACCCGTCACCCCCACCCCCACACAGCTGGCTGATATGGGAGACCTGGGCTGACAGGGCTGGCAAAGCAAAGTCACAGGCCAGTTATATTGGAACCTGCTGAGCAGGACCAGAGCCCCAGACTGTCATTGTCATAAGGGGACTGAGCAATTCCTCAGTGGAAGGGAGAAGGCTTGCTGTGTCAGCAAGAGCTGTTTAAATAGATTTTCTTGCTGGCAGGGTGCTAATGAGGTGCTAACACCGGGGAGGGAGGCAGGCGGGGCTTTCTGGGAGAAGCAGCAGATCTGAACAAGGCTTCAAAGGAGCTGGTCTGGAGCCTGGGAAGGCGGCCCTGCCCACCTGCCCCGAGTCCATCTGAGGGCCCCTCTTTGGGAGCTGAAGAGAAGGATGGCTCAGATGTTCTGAGAACAGATCCTCTCATTCTCTCTCACTGTTTTTAAATCATCCTCCTCGTCAGTTTTTAGAAGGCAAAGCGTTAACTACTGTGTTCCCCGCCAAGTCCTGTCTTAGATCCTGCCTGCACGCCGAAGTAGAGAGAGGGCTTCCCCCTCACTCCAGGCTCGCCTCACATCGCAGAGGTGGGCTCCGGGCCCCTTTTCTCCCCTGGTGTGGGGGCTCCCCTTCCTGGGGTCCCCCTCCTTCCTTGCCACCGGGGAAGGACATACCCCTCCACAGCTCCTTCCAACTGCATTAAAAAAATTTTTTTTTCTGTTTAAATTATTTTAAAATTTCTCTTCTGGAAAGCTAGCAAGATAGTCAGTTTGTGTCTGTCGATTCTAAGGACAAAAAGAGTTGGCATCTATTAGATCGGGCCATTTGAAAGTCTCATTTTTGTAGGTCAGGAACAATTTTCTATAGGCAGTGTCACGTAGTTCAAACTAATACATCTGTCTGGAGCTGAGCATTATTACACAGACTAGAATCCGGCATGCTGGGTGTTCTCAGGATGGTATCTATGAGCACCGGCTGGAGGACTCACAGGGGCGTGCGGGGGGTGGTGCCGTGGCATTGGAAGTTGAGAAAAAATATAATAATGGTGGTGCGACGGAGCCGGTGGTCATGAGTGGCGTTAACAAGGGCGGTAACCCTTGCTATGTTCCACGATAAGACCGTTGTATGTCATAATTCATTTAATTCTTGTGACATCATGAGGCAGTTGTACAGGTGGGGAACTTAAGTCACAAGGAAAATTCAGTCACGTGCCCAAGATGGCCCATGAGGATGCCAGGATACGACCAGGCAGAAGGGTCCCGGAGGCTGAGCCGTCTGCCAAAGCTGTGAGGGAGGAGGAGGAATTGCAAATAAGAGGGAGGTGTCCTGGAAACCTCTCGTCTTCTCTTCCCCGAGTCGCGTCTTCCCCGAGGGCTGTTCCCCTGCTGAGCTGGTAGGAAGTCAGGGGCGTGCTGCAGGGGACGGAAGAAGCTCTTAAATGTTTTATTTACTTTATTTTATTTTATTTTGTTTTTACATTTTTTATTTATTATTATTTTTTTAAATATGAAATTTATTGTCAGATTGGTTTCCATACAACACCCAGTGCTCATCCCAACAGGTGCCCTCCTCAATACCCATCACCCACCCTCCCCTCCCTCCCACCCCCCATCAACCCTCAGTTTGTTCTCAGTTTTTAAGAGTCTCTCGTGTTTTGGCTCCTTCCCTCTCTAACCTTTTTTTTTTTTTCCTTCCCCTCCCCCACGGTCTTCTGTTAAGTTTCTCAGGATCCACATAGGAGTGAAAACATATGGTGTCTGTCTCTCTCTGTATGACTTACTTCACTTAGCATAACACTCTCCAATTCCATCCACATTGCTACGAAAGGCCAGATTTCATTCTTTCTCCTTGCCAAGTAGTATTCCATTGTGTATATAAACCACAGTTTCTTTATCCATTCATCAGTTGATAGACATTTAGGGTCTTTCCATAACTGGGCTACATTGGGTGTGGGTATCAGCCCTGCTCACACTGTCTGCATGAGTTGAGGAAATTAAATCGATTCACATGAGTTCCAGATTTCCCAGGTTTAAAATAGGGCTGATTATGAATAAAAAAGGCTGTTATGAGGACCCCAGGAAATGCTGTTCTCCTTAAACTTGGAACTCCCTCTAAGCAGGTCAACGTCATTCCTGTCTGTGTCCACGCTGGCCCATTACTCTGGCTCCGGAAATGTTTATTATGGAGTGTCTGTGTTGGAAAGACTGGGGTTGGACAGGTTTGAATGGTGTGGGACACGTGTAAAGGTGCCGTGAGTTGTTAGTGAAGAGGAAAAATTGAAAAAGAAATGAGAGGGAGTGAGAGGGGAAACTAGGGAGAAGATGGGGCAGGAATCCATCCAACCAAAGGAACTGGGTTGGAGGGGCGTCTGGGTGGCTCAGTCGTTGAAGCATCTGACCTCAGCTCAGGCCATGATCTCATGGTTCGTGAGTTCGAGCCCCGTGTTGGGCTCTGTGCTGACAGCTCAGAGCCTGGAGCCTACTTTGGATTCTGTGTCTCCCTCTCTCTGCCCCTCCCCGACCACACTCTGTCACTCTCTGTCTCTCAAAAAGAAATAAATGCTGAAAAAAGTTTTTTTACAAAGGAATTGGGGTGGAGAAGCTGTCCACTTTTTGCTTCCATAGCCCCGAGACGTACGTTTACTCGGTATAGTACATTCCTTTCCTGCAGCTGCTGGCACAGATGATCATAAGCAGGGTGGCTTAAAACAATAGAAATGTATCCTTTCACAATTCTGGAGGCTAAAAATCTGAAATAAAGGTGTCTGCAGGGCCATGCTCCCTCTGAAGTTTCTAGGAAGGAATCTTTACTTGACTTTCCTAACTTCCAGTGTGTGCCAGTAATCCTTGGATTTCTTGGATAGAGGCAGCCTAATTCTAACCTGTGCTTCCAACTTTACCTGGTCATCTGCTTTGTGTGTGTGTGTGTGTGTGTGTGTGTGTCCAGGTGTCCAGATTGCCTTCTTACAAGGACACTGGTCATTGGATAACAACACACCTCTACCCAGTGTGATCTAATTTTGACTTGATAATATCTGTAAAGATCCTATTTCCAGATAAGGCCACATTCACATTCACAGGTTCTGGTGGATCTGAATTTAGGGGATACTAGTCAGCCCAGCACACTCAGCTAGCTACCAGCTCTAACTTAAAACAAATTCCTTCTTTCTTTCTTTCTTTCTTTCTTTCTTTCTTTCTTTCTTTCTTTTCTTTTCTTTTCTTTCTTTCCTTCTTTCTTTTTTCTTCTTTCTTTCTTTCTTTCTTTCTTTCTTTCTTTCTTTTCCTTCCTTCCTTCCTTCCTTCCTTCCTTCCTTCCTTCCTTCCTCTGTTCAGGAAACATTTGCTAAGTACCTACTGTGTCAAGGACAGTGTTACATGCTGGGGATACAAGTTTGGTAAGTCAAGGCTGTTCTGCATAAAGATCTTAATCACTAGTTGAAGAGATAGTTGTGTTCACAAGAGAACTCAATAGAGGTTTATGGAGCCAGTGATTGGATCCTGTTCGTAAGGATTGTGGCAAAGATAAAGTGACCCTTGAAAGAGCGTTGGTCAGGGAAGGTTTCATAGGAGAGGCGGTGCTTGTGCTGAGTCTTTCCTGAAATCATTAAATGGACAAAACGGGGAAGGTGCTCTAGGTGGAGGGCACGGTATATGCAAAGACTGGGGGCCCTGAACCTCCCTTTTGTGTTTGGGGTTCTGCAGATGCTTTGGTACTGATGCTAGAGCAGAGTGCAAGACCCACTCACAGGGAGAAAGGGACAAGCCAAGGGAGACAGCGACTGACTCTCAAGGCCATTGGTGGGTCACGTGGTGGCGTCCATAAGTCTTGGCTGGAGATGGGGCAGCAGGTGGACATGAGCATCCTGTCCCGAAACAGCCCCTCTCACTTGGCAGGTTTGCCCTAAGAAATAAAAGGAAGGACAAAAGAAGGAGGAGGGAGGCTGTGTAGTCATTTAATCACCATGACAATTTTCACAGGTTGGGGACATTGAGGCACGGAGTGGTTAAATGGTTTGTTCTAAATCACAAAGCAAATAAATGGCAGAGCGTCAACCCTTGATTATGGGATTCACTCAATGGATTATTCCCAGTGCTATGCACTGTCTCCCGAGGGAACCTGATAGAAAGTTTAAGAAAATCAAATAGGCCAATTAAAAGGCAATTATTTTTATTACATAACAAGTCTTTGGCTTATCCAGGGATCTGCCACAGAATTATGTTTAAATAGCGACCACCTGATACCAGCTTCCCCAAGCAGCTTCCATTCCTGGGTGTTTAAATGTGTCCTGATGGATCACAAATCGCTTATTTTAGGGAAGGAGAATAGAAAAACAAAAAGCCAAAATGCTAGAAGCCATCAACCAGTTAAAGATCAATCAGGAATGAAGAGGCATTAATGCTTCCTGGGAATTATAATGGAAGCCAATGGAAAAAAAAGTGTGATTTCATTAAAAAAAATTCCTCTCAGTGTGAATTTTTTATTTTTTTAAATTAATTAACTAATTTTTTAGAGGTCAATTTATTTTTGAGAGAGAGAGAGGCAGAGAGAGAGGGAGAAAAAGGGAATCCCAAGCGGATTTGGCTGCTGTCAGCACAGGGCCCAGTGTGGGGCTTTAACTCATGAACCGTGAGATCATGACCTGAGCTGAAATCAAGAATCAGGTGCTCAACCAACTGAGCCACGCAGGTGCCCCTGAGTGTGAATTTTTATGTATGTATGTATGTATGTATGTATTTATTTATTTTAAAGTTTATTTATTTTGAAGGAGAGAGAGAGAGAGCAAGCAGGGGAGGGGCAGAGGGAGAGGGATAGAGAATCTCAAGCAGGCTCTGCACTGTCAGCACAGAGCCCGATGTGGGGCTCGAACACATGAACCACGAGATCATGACCTGAGCGGAAATCAAGAGTCAGATGCTTAACCGACTGAGCCACCCAGGCGCACCCCCAGTGTGAATTTGTTAAAAGGAGATTTGGACCCAGAACATATCTGAATCAAGTTTTCATCAGACACACAAGTGTTTTAGAAGCACACCTCTTGCGTCGAGCTAGATGCAAGTTCAGCGTTAAAAACAGTAACTTTCTGTAAGGATCTGACATCTTAAGACGTGCAGTCAGCTTGGGAGAAGGGACCTTGGCTAGAACTGCTGACATGTTGAGGTTACCCACAACCCCAGGACAATCAAGGCTCCAAAGTCCCCAAACACCATTTGGGTCTCTTGTACTCAACCCAATTACCCCTTCAGAGGGCTGCATGGCCCGTGGCAGCCCCAAATAGGAATATCTAGAGTAAGGATGGTTTTTGCTTCTAAAATGGAATGAAGAGTAGAGAACACTGTTGTAACGTGAATCAGACTCAAAAAGCCCTGAGTTCAAGTCCTCAGTCCGTGTTAACAATCTGGGTGGCATTGGGCAAGTCTTTATTCCTCTCTTGATCTGTATTTGCACACCTGTCAGACGAGCAGGTAGGACTAGATGCTTCCTTTATCCCCTCCTGGCTTAGACGTTTTATGATCGATGAGCAGGTAGCTGTGATGTCCGAGGCCTTCAGCGGAGCAGCGGGGTCCGACTGGGGCTGGAGCCCGACCGGCTCTGCCGCCCATAAACACGCCAGCTCTTGAGGCTGGCGGCCAGGATGGGGACGCAGGCTACTGCAGCTTCTTTAACTTCAGGGCTGGGAGGAAGCGATCGATACAAGTCAGATGGAAAGGACATAAGCAGCAGGGGAAATGTTATTGGCAAAGGGAGACACTTAAACCCGTGAAACTGGAAACTATAAGGCAAGGACAATGAGGCCTTGAAGCCCAGCGATAACGTCAGCACTTGGCCGGCTGCGCCGAGCTTCGGCAAGACAGGGAGACGGGCCTTTGGAGGCGCCGAGGGTGTTCGGCCCCACCCTCGTTCGACTGCCAGCATGTGCTCCCCTGACGGGGCCTTCCTGTGCTCCAACCCATGGCCCCTGTCCCCCAAGCCACCCTTCATACACACACACACACACACACACACACACACACACCAGATCCTTGATAGGAAGTATTGAATATGTGATTTTCTGTCTTAAACAAGACATATTTTCATTATTGGAAACGATGCTTCCCTGTGATTCTCAGTGATACAGGGATGGAAGAAGAAGGCCTGCTTTTGCAGCTGGGGCGCAGGGATGCATAGCTGGGGCACAGGGGTGCATAGCTGGGGCGCAGGGGTGCATAGCTGGGGCACAAGGGTGCATAGCTGGGGCGCAGGGGTGCATAGCTGGGGCACAGGGGTGCATAGCTGGGGTGCAGAGGTGCATAGCTGGGGTGCAGAGGTGCATAGCTGGGGCACAGGGGTGCATAGCTGGGGCACAAGGGTGCATAGCTGGGGTGGAGGGGTGCATAGCTGGGGCACAGGGGTGCATAGCTGGGGTGCAGAGGTGCATAGCTGGGGCACAGGGGTGCATAGCTGGGGCGCAGGGGTGCATAGCCAGGGCACAGGAGTGAAAGAGAACCTGGCTGCAGGCCTCCCAAACACCCCAGGCCCGGCCACTCACCGCTGACCAAATCCAAAGGCAGAAGGATGAATGGGGGTGAAACAGGAAAGGAATGTATTTCAGGGAAGAGAGCGGACTAGTGTCTCAAAGACTGTCCCCCAAGTGCTGAAGATACTTCCAGGTTTATGTAAGGAGAATGTGGGAAGAAGTTCAGTGCGTGTGTGTAGGTAGGCAGTGAAGGTCATGTCGATCACTCTCCTGGGGTCAATCATATGGGGTCTTGTTGGCACAGGACAGTCCTTATTGCTTGAGGGGATAACCTCAGTCCTCATCATGGGGTGCTTTGCCAACTGGGCCTTTTGCATGAATTAAGAGATCAGCTAGAAATTGGGGTGCCTGGGTGGCTCAGTGGGTTAAGCGTCCGGCTTCAGCTCAGGTCACAATCTCATGGTCTGTGAGTTTGAGCCCCGTGTCGGGCTCTGTGCTGACAGCTCGGAGCCTGGAGCCTGCTTCAGATTCTGTGTCTCCCTCTGCCTCTGCCCCTCCCCCGCTCATGCTCTCTCTCTCTCTCTCTCTCTCTCTCTCTCTCTCAAAAAATAAATAAACATTAAAAAAGAAAAAGGGCGCCTGGGTGGCTCAGTCAGTTGAGTGTCAAACTTCGGCTCAGGTCATGATCTCCCGTTCTCGAGTTTGAGCCCCACATCAGACTCTGTGTGGAGCCAGCTCAGATTTGGATTCTGTGTCTCCCTCTCTGTCCCTCCCCGCCTTGTGCTCTGTCTCTGTCTGTCTGTCTCTCTCTCTGTCTCAATAAAACAAAACAAAAGCAGAGAGAGATAAGCTACAAAGAAGAACTTCATCAATCAAAAGTTTGAGGTCACACGGAGGTGGTTGAAGTCCTCGTTCACTTTTAATCAACAGCCACGGACCACTTCCAGGGTGAAGAAGGACGGATCCAGTGCCTCTTCTAAGGGCACCCAGCAGGATAACCAAGGAAGCTCACGGACACATGCACCGCCCTTAGGCACAATGACAGATGTCACCTGCAGTGTCTGCTCTGCACCACACAGCGTGCTGGGTGCTTGACAATCGCATATGGGGCTGGGGACGCCATTTTTTTTTTAAAGTTTGTTTATTTTGAGAGAGACATAGAGACAGAGAGAGGAGAGAAAGGAGCCCAAGCAGGCTCCGCACGATCAGTGCGAAGGCTGGTGTGGGGCTCAAATCCACGAACTGGGAGGTTATGACTTCGAAGTCGGGAGTCAGAGGCTTAATCAACTGAGCCACCCAGGTGCCCCTGCGGGTTCTATTTTTAAGGCAGCCTAGGTCTGCTGTTCACAGCTGTGAAAGAGTTCCCTTGAGGAGAAAGGGGAGCTTCTATTTTTTTTTTTTTTTTTTTTTTTTGGTGTCCACTTTGATGGGGTTGATGGTCGTGAACTACCAGCTTGTCTGGGCAGAGTGAGCTGAGATTAAGAAAGAGTGGCATTATTCTGCCGAATAAAGCAACAGGCCCAAGAGGAGAGAGGTAGGGGTGAGGTCTGTAGGAGAGAAAGGTAGGGGAGAGTTCAGTAGAAGCTTCCAGGAGCTCGGGGGAAGAAGGCCCCGTGACACCTGCCATTAAATGTCAACCTGTGTTCGCTTTCCTTTATGCCAGAGCCTAAGGGTTTTTTCCAAGGGGAGGCGATTTTGTTTTCCAGGCATTTGGCAACGTCTGGAGACATTTGTGGTTGTCATGATGGGCGTGGAGGTGTGTGCCTACTGCCATTGAGTACGTAGTGACCCAAGGGTGCTACTAAACCTCCCCCACTGCACAGGTCAGCCTCACAACAGGGAATTAGTGGGCCCCAGGTGTCCAAACTACGGCAAGCTGGGAGGTGTGAGAGCAGCCACAGGGGTGAGCTACCTGGCAGGATGGCTGGGATTCTACCCAGTGGGAGGACGCTGAAGGAGCAGAAAAATGCATATGGCACAAGAAGTGACCGTGAGATCTAAGTGTCTGCTCCCTTAGCTCTGAGGACCCTCATGTCCCCCTTTCCAGGAGTGGATGTGCTCTCACTATTTTTTCTGTATTTCCCCCAACCTGCTACAAGCCCTGAGGGCTACTGGTTTAAACCCACACTGTCTCTTTCTGCCTTTGTAAAAACCCTCTGAGTCTTTTTGTGAGTGAGCTTCATTTTGTACTGGAGAGAAATGAAGGTTTAAGGTAGTGAAGTAGGTTTGTGATCACTTGACAAGGCTGGATTGGGTCCAGGTCTAGCTGAGTACAGAACCCCAGCCGTCCACCATCCTGGACAGTCCCCCGAGGCACAGGGGAAGGCCAACCTGTGGCTGCACGTGGAGCTCAGCAGCCTTTTGGGTGTCCAAGTTCACCGGTTGGTGGTGAGTTTCCAAACCACTTTCATGTCTGGCAGGACTGACCCAGCTATCACCCTACGCGGGACTGGCGATGGTTTGCATATCGGGTCCAGTGAAATTTTAGTTACTGCCCCGGTTGTATAATTTCTCCAAAATGCTTTCAGGTCAGTTATAATCACTCCTGATCTGACACCATCATAGCAACTTAATAATTTAATTCATTGACTAAAAAGATGACACCAGTGCACCCAGTGGTGTTTTTAAACTCATTTATGTTCTATTGATCGCAAGGTCAAGTACAACCAAGTGGAACACCGTAGCACATGTATGCACACATCTGGGTTTTCGGATGTCTGGTGGTAAGTCTTTGACGTGGACTTCACGCCTCCTTGTCTAGCCTCCGCCTTCCGAGCTTGCAGATTGAGAGGACTGTGTTAATTTTCAGCTTTGCAACCCCACATCTCTACTATTCCCCAGGCAGAACCTGGGCTGTAGGAGCTAAGAGCCAAATGGCTCGTTTGTGTTTATGCTTTGTGACACCAGCGACGTATGGTTGTTGTCAAACTTCAATTCTTCTTCATTCTGATGGCTCTATTTTTTTTTTAAATAGCAAAAGGAAAGAACATCTTCTGTGATGCTATGGTAAATGTTTGTAGGTTTTAAATAAGATGTATTCCTCTCCAGCTCTCCCCTCCTTTATCTCCACCTCTTTCTGTACCACGGTGCAGGGTTTGCAGTTTGGGTACCTCTGTCATTTCAGGTCGGATGCTTCTTTGTTATGGGAGTTGTCCTGTGCATTAGAGAATATTCAGCAGTATCCCTGGCCCCTCCCACTAGACCAGCAACACCTCTTCAGTACTGACAACCATAAATGTTTCTAGACATTGGCAAATGTCCCCTGGGAAGCAACATCTCCCTCCAGTTAAGAACCACCGCCATCCCGGATGGGCCTTCTGCAATCGCTTGCCTTATGTAGGTCATGAAAATTAAACGCTTTAAATAAGAGTTTCAAATTTTACAGATCTCAAAGTAAAGCTTTATGGTATGTTACAGATTGGACTTGGAATAACACCCGGCCTTGAATCAGGATTCTGCCACGTATTAGTTAGGTAAGTTAAAGTCTCTGAGTTTCAATTACCTTAGAGTAAAATGTGGACAATACTCACCTTGCAGAGCTGAATTTGGAACTGGATTCATTCCACTGGATACAGTGAATGCCGCCATCTTTGTTCCCAATATTGTGCCAGATGAAACTTGTTTAAGTAGTGTATTTCTAGGAATTTGCTAGCATAATTGAGGGGAATTGATTTCTAAAAACAATTATTTCAAAGTGAATCTGAAAGCTCCTAATCTCATAGAGTCTTAATAATGGGAGGAAATTCAGCAAAATTTGAGTTGGTTAGGTCAGGTTAAGTGAGGTTATGTGCCTTGGGAAATTCCCTGAATTAATGACCGACTGGCTTGGGGGTAATATCCAGCCCTGTAGACAGATGATCATGACCTTGACCTATATCGCACTATATATTCAAACCATGGACCTGTGAGCCGAATGAAAAGGGAATGCTTCATGGAATGGTTCCCTTCACTAATAAAAGCCTTCTAGAATATGCACATTATACCCAAGAAGATCCTGTTTCAGCTCTTACTATAGGCCTTTAAGGTTAAAGATGCAGCTTGCATTTTCTAGGTGTAGGAGACCTCAGATTGCCCTGTGGCCCCAGGCCCTGTCTCTTGGGTTGGCCTCTTGGGCACAAGCCTGGCCTGTCTGGGGCCTGAGGTGGCCTTCAATGCTGTAACTGAATTACTTGGCTGGTGGTGTGGCTTTAAACAGTGAGACCACCTGAATCTCCAGTCTTCGGCTGGGTGGACAGAGATGTGGTGTGGACACAGAACAGTCACAGAATACATGAAAAGGATAACATTGAAAGACCGTGGATTTTGGACATAGGCAGACGTGACTCAGATATTGATCCTACTGCTTATCGGTTGAGTGGGATGAGGTACTGACCCGCTCTGAGCTTTGGTTTCCCTATTTGAGAAGCTAACATTCAGAGGTGTTTCGATGCTGGGGGTTACTGCGGGCACAGAGTGCGATGCAACACGTGACACACAGTAGGTCTTCAATAAAAAGTTCCTAATTCTATTATTGCCATAGCCAAGGATGGCCTCTGAAACCAGGAAATTTGCAGGAAGCCTGCTCAAAAGCTTCTTTTGTGATATGTGAATGTCTTAATATGAAAGTCTTGTGGCAAACACTTCCAGAGGAACACAGATGTGGTTGTACATTGACGGTGCCCCCTTCAACCAAGTGAGCCAAGTGCTTGGTACTGGAAGTGAACAGGAAAATCTGGGACATGGGGACTCCAGGGCCAGATTCAGTTAGAGAACCTTTGAGGTCGACTCTGCGGTGACCTAAATCACCTTGGCTCTCAACCTCTGCCTCGGGGCCACGTTTCTCTCCTCCCTCAGATTTCCACCTGCAGCCCTCACCTGAGCAGTCTTCAGATCCCATACTGCAGAGAATCCCTTAACAAAGACTTTCATTCCACAGAAGCGGAGAGCTCAGCCTGAGGGCATTAACAGAAGGATTGGAGGTAAACTCCAGCTTTTCCACGCACATCTGATATTTTTGTTAACAGCTACAGGTTATTGCTTCTGAAAACTGTGCCTGACTCGTTCCGTCAAAGCACGCAAACTCTCAGGCCCTGGCTTCTCCCTTATTGTTGACGGAGTTTGCTTCTCAGCTTTTTCGTAAGTTCCCTCTAATGAATTTGAAGGCATAAACCAATGCTTCCACATCAGAGGAAACCATTGTATTCTAACTCATTTTACAAAGAAAAGGGCCTTGTTTGAAAGGAAGAACTTCTTTTGTCTGAATTGATAGGATCATTGGTAGCCAGCTGAGCCCTGATCCCTCTTTTGCAGGGAGAGTCCTAGTTGGCACTTGCTACTAGGGCTCTTGCAGGATTCAGGCTTAGCAACTTGTGGAGTTGGGAACCTCCTTTCATTGTTTCTTTTAGCATTTTTTAGAAAACATTTCAAACATATAAAAAAGTTGAAAGAATTTTACCGCGAATACCCGTATTCCTACCATCCAGCTAATACCAAATATTTTTACTGTATCTACTTTACCAAATAGCTATTTGCTTATCCATCCCACTCATCCATTCATTTGTCTCATTTTTGGGGCAATTCAGAGTACGTTGCAAGGTCAGGGTGCACTCCCCTAAATATGTCAGCATTTGGTCATAGCTATATACAGTTCAGTATGTGTTTACAGGAATTTTTTTTCTTTGAAGTAAAATTTACATACAATGAAATGTGAAATTCTTGAGTGTACATGAGTTTCAGTAAATATTACCCTTGTGTTAGCCCAAACTCCTATAAAGGCACTAAACTTAAACATCACCTGGGAAAGTTCCCTCATCAGTCGGATGGTTATTATTATTATTATTAAAGTTTATTTATTTTGAGAGAGCGAGAGAAAGAGAGAGACAGAATCCCAAGCAGGGTCTGCACTGTCAGGATAGAGCCTGACATGGGGCTTGAACTCACAAAACGTGAGAGCATGACCTGAGCTGAAACCAAGAATCAGACACTTACCCGAGTGATCCACACAGGTGCCCCATTAATATTTTTTACAATGGATTAATTTTACCTTTTCTTGGATTTCATATAAATGGAATGTCACAGTATGCGCTCTTTGTGTAAGACTGCTATTATTCAGAATAATGTCTCTGCGATTCATCCATAAAGTTGTGGGTATCGATAACCCATTCATTTTTATTGCTGAATATTACTCCACTGTTTGAATATATCCCTCCGTATTTATTCATTCTCCTATTGGTGAACACTTGGACGGCTTCCAGTTTGGGGTTATTATAAATAAAGCTACCAGGAATATTACTGTACTTGTACATCAAGTCTTGTTGGGTACAAACACTTTTATATCATTTATTTCAATATGTAGTAATAGAATTACTGGGTATATGGCTATAGTAACTATATGTTTATAGGAAACTGATAGACCTTTTTCCACAGTGACCGTGCCATTTTATATTCCCACTAACTGTCTGAGAATTCCAGTCGCTCCCCAACCTTGCCAATACTTGGTACTGTCGGTCATTATAAATGTAATAATTCTACCAAGTATGTAAAGGCATCTAATTGTGTTTTTAATTTGCTCTTTTCTAATACATAATGATGCTAAGTGCTTTTTTATCTGTTTTTGGTTATACATGTCTTATTTTGTAACATGCAAATTACATACCCACAGCCCTTTGTCAGGTACGTGACTTAGAAATATTTTCTCTCAATCTGTAGATTTACCTAAGCATTTCTTTAATGGTATCTTATGATAAGCGGATGTTTTTAACTTTGATAAATGTAACTAATCATTTTTTCTTTTATGCCAATTGTTTTCTGTGGACTAAAAAGCTTCTGCCTACTCAGACATCTTTTATATTTTACCCTAAAAGCTCTATGGTTTTCTCTCTTACATTTGTGTCTATGATCAATTTTGAATTAATTAATTAATTAATTAATTAATTTTTGTGTTTGGTGTGAAGTATCTAGTTATTCCAGAATGGAATAACTTTTCTATCCATATTGCATTGCTTTGACACCTTTGTCAAAAATTAAATGACTGTAAGATGTGGGTTAATTTCGGGCTTTCTGTTTTGGGCTTTCCACTCGATAAGGTATGAATTGAGGTTAATTTTTTTGCATATACATATCCAAATGTCCCAGCACCATTTGTTAAAAAGGCCATCCTTTCTCTATTGATTCCATTGTATATTTGTCAAAAATCAATTTACCTATTTTAGTGATCTAATTCTGGGATATTCTATTCTAATCATTAATCTAAATGTGTATCCTTTAACCAATACCACACTGTTTATATGACTGAAGCTTTATAGTAAGTTTTGAAATCAGGTGGTGTAAGTGTATCCATTTTCCCCTCCCCCCAAATTGTTTTGGATATTCTAGGTCTTTGCATTTCCATTTAAATCTTGGAATCAGCTTGTCAATTTCTACACAAAAAGCTTGCTAAGATTTTGATTGGGAATTATATTTGTAGATCAGTATGGAGAGAATTGACATGTTAATAATATTGAGTGTTCTAATCCATGAATATGGTACATCTCTTCATTTATTTTTCTTTTAAATATTTTCTTAGTTTTTTTCTTTTAGTTTTCAATGTACAACACTTGCACATCTACTTAAAACTTATCACTAAAGGGGCACCTGGGTGGCTCAGTCAGTTGAGTGTCCGACTTCAGCTCAGGTCATGATCTCATGGTTTATGAGTTCAAACCCTGCACTGGGCTCTGTGCTGACAGCTCAGAGCCTGGAGCCTGCTTTGGATTCTGTGTCTCCCTTTCAAGCTGTCCCTCCCCCGCTTGCACTCTGTCTCACTCTGGTCTCTCTCTGTCTCTCAAAAATAATAAATAAACATTAAAAATTTTTTAAATTTATCACTAAATATTTTACATATTCTGAAGTGCTTATAATTGGGATTTTGATATTTTATATTCTAATTGTTTGCAGCTAGAATAGAAAAATACACCTTACTTTTGTATACTACCTTTTATTCTATGATCTGTCCAAACTCACTGATTAGTTTTACTAGTTGATTTGTACAATCCTTGAGATTTTGTATGTAAACAATTATGTCATCTACAGCAGAGGAACTTCTACTCATTACCTTTTTGGTTTTTATGCTTTTAATTTACTTTTCTTGTTTTATAGTAGTGACTAAGATATCCTGTATAATGTTGAATAGAAGTAATGTCCCCCTTTCCTTGTTCCTGATCCTTGGGTGGAAGCAGTAACTATTTCATCATTAAATGTGGTGTTAGCAGGGCACCTGGGTGACTCAGTGAGTTAAGCTTCTGACTTTGGCTCAGATAATGATCTCACGGTTTGTGAGTTCAAGCCCTGTGTCGAGCTCTGTGCTGACAGCTTCAAGCCTGGAGCCTGTTTCAGATTCCATGTCTCCCTCACCCTCTGCCCTTCCTGCTCTCTCTCTCTCTCTCTCAAAAATAAATAAACATTAAAAAAAAGTTTTTTAAAAAAATGTGATGTTAGCTATTGGTTGTTTTGTAGATCCCTTTTATCAGATGGAAGAAGTTCACTTCCAGTCCTAGACTGCTGAGAGTGTTTGTTGTGAATAGCTGTTGAGTTTTCTTTATACATGGTCTTTGGGACTTTATCTCTCTCACACTCTCCTCTCGATTCCCTCTTTGCCAGTTTATTGGGTGAGAGAGTTTCATGCCCTTGTTTTCCTTTTCATTTAACTGATTGCTTGGGACATTAACATTTTTCTGTCCCAATCATTTTTATTGATTTGTAGAAACCATTACTGAATGATGGATGTTAAATTATTTTTCCATGGGAAGAAAATATTTTCTCAAGTCTGTTTTTTCTTTAAACTGTAAAATTTAGACTACTGTAATATTGATGTAGTCACATTTTCCAGTTGTTCCTTTCATGGCTTTCCTGGTTTGTATCTTGTTTAAAATGGGTTGTTGCCTTGTCAAGGCTAGAAATGGACCACAACAGGGGTATCATGTAGAAAACACGATGGCTAAGTAAGTGCCAGAGGAAAATCTATATCTTCAAGTGCATTTGTTAGTCAATAAGATCAAATTTTAATAAACAGTTTCGCACTCAAGAGACTATCAGGAAGACCAAGGAGGGCGCCCGGGTGGCTCAGTCAGTTAAGCGTCTGATGTCGGCTCAGGTCATGATCCTGTGGTCCATGGGTTCGAGCCCCACATCGGGCTCTGTGCTGACAGCTCAGAGCCTGGAGCCTGCTTCAGATTCTGGGTCTCCCTCTCTCTCTGCCCCTCCCTCACTCTCTCTCTCTCTCTCTCTCTCTCTCTCTCAAAAATAAACATTAAAAAATTAGAAAAATATTTTTAAAAAATTACAAGTAGAGAAAGTCTTGAGCGGCGCCTGGGTGGCCCAGTCAATTAAGCTTCCAACATCTGCTCAGGTCATGATCTCCTGGTCCATGTGTTTGAGCCCCACCTCAGGCTCTGTGCTGACAGCTCAGAGCCTAGAGCCTGCTTGCTTCCGATTCTGTGTATCTCTCTCTCTTTGCCCCTCCCCAACTCGTGCTCTCTCTCTCTGTCTGTCAAAAATAAACATTACAAAATTAAAAAAAAGGGCACAAAAAGATAAACATTAGAAAATTATTAATAAAACTCAGTACACTAACAGATAAAAGGAAAATTATTTGCTTATCCCAATTCATATAAAAAATGTTTGTTATCCTTCCACATTCATACCAAACAAACAAAAACCCCAATAATCAAAAGAAATCTCATAGAAAACAAGGAATAAAAAGTAACTTCTTTTAAGGGATAAAGATATCTGCGAAAGCATTGCTTTCCCCAAAGCCCTATTTAATGAAGCAAAACAAGAAAAATTTAAGAAGTTCATAGATATCAGAAAAGCAGAGACAAATATTTTTCTTTTTTTTACTACAGACAACAGAATCTTCTACAGAAACTCCTGGCAAATATTAGAATTAAGAAGAGCATTTAGTAATGTGATTCAAGATCAACAAAGAAAAACAGAGTTTTGAAGACAAGAAAGTGTGAAGAAATACAAAACTTGATTTAAGGACATATAGGAGACCTGGAGGAAAGGAGAGATGAACTCACTCATTTTTTTTTAAACGTTTATTTATTTTTGAGAGACAGAGAATGAGCAGGGAAGGGGCAGAGAGAGAGAGAGAGAGAGAGAGAGGGAGACATGGAATCCAAAGCAGGCTCCAGGCTCCGAGCTGTCAGCACAGAGCCCAATGCGGGACTCGAACTCACAAACCACGAGATCATGACCTGAGCCAAAGTCGGATGCCCAACCGACTGAGCCACCCAGGCACCTCAGATGGAACTCATTCTTGATGGAAGTATTTAGTATTGGAGGGATGAGAACAGGATTCAAATTTATCTCAAATTTTAATGCAGTCCTAATACAATCTAACAACAGTTTTCATGGAACTTGACAAACTGTCAAGGGCATAGAGAAGGGAACATTGTAGAATCAATGCAACTCTAAACATGGACAATGAGGGGGAAATGTGTCCTGCCAGCGGGGGTATGTTTATCATGTAGCAAATGAAACTTAAACCTTAGGACCCTCATTTCCTCATTCTTCTCAAGGACCTGGGGGGAGCCTGGCTGCATACTTCTGTGGTCTTATATTTCCATGAAAACTGCCAAATTAAGATTTCCTAACCACATATCTCTTTTTGCTCTGCCTTTCCCTCTGCCACACTTGTGTCTGGTGGTATTGGCTCTAGACAGATTGATGATGGGGTCATGGACACAGGGGCCATTGTGGGAGGCTTTAGCTACAGGGGGACGACTTCCCAATAACCAAACCATATGCAGGAGTGGCCGTGAACCCCATACGTCTGTCCTAAACTCAATTTCCCCTCAGCCAGAAACCCAGTGCCCAAGCTTTATACTATAGGTACAGTGATATTTCCAGGGCTCTAAATTTCATTCTGGAGAGAGAAACCAGAAAGCAAATGAGATGCAAAATGTATTCATAAAGTTGATAAAGCTTGAATACACTCTTCTAACTGCAATTCGGAAAGAAGTTTTGGAACATTTCAATAAAATAGTGAGAAATTATAGACTTTTGATTTGGGTGGATATAAAAGGTAACTTCTTTTGTCATCTTTATTTATTGCAGAATAAAGAAGTCAGAGAAAGACTGAAGCAGGAAACCAAAGCAATAAAGTTGAGTTATAAAATTAACAAAATTGTGCAGACACTGAGAAGAAAAGTATAACAAAAAAAAATTGCCAAATTATATAAAAAGTCATAATTATATCAAGAGAAAGAGATATGGTTTAAATAGAAGTTACAGATAAACTCATGGATTGTTTGATAATCTAAGTAATCAGAATATTGAGTTATAGGAACACACTGGAAAATATTTACATCTATTGCTGATTTGACACAATAAGTCAACATCAACAAAAATAACAATTTGCCACGAACAAAAATATTGACGTGAAACTGGCTGAAGGAGTGTGTCAGTTCAAAGAGTTTTTCATATTTCACATTTTCATAAGAAACCTTGAAATTCTCTAAAATCTTACAGGTTGTATACAAAAGAAGTTATGTTGATGTTTTCCCAAATTTGACAAAACTCTTACACCTTTACCTGTCATTACCAATAACACGGACCCTGCTGAAAGAGACTTTTGGAAGCAATCGAAAATAATTTTTAAAAACCCTAAATTTTAATGAACTGTGTTAGAAGAAAGTTTGAATAACTTTTTTATTTTCACTGCAGAAAATATTACAAAATTGTTGTTAGGTGAAGAAGGTGATAAAGGGTATATAGCCCCCAAAATGTAGAAAAAAAGTACCACACATGTCAGTTAGTTGATACAGACAGTATATTATATGGACAATATGTTATTTTTGTGGATTTTGTGATGTCTGCAGCATTTGCAAACTTTGACAAATATGTGATTTGTCATAACCTTTCACTCATTCTCAATAAATACTCACTTTTATAACTAATTTTAACTCTAACTTGGTATTCATTTAAAATTTTTATTTATTTTAATTTTTTAAAATTTATTTCAGAGAGAGAGATTGTGTGTGCATACACAAGCGGGTAGCAGGGAGGGCCAGAGAGAGAGAGAGAGAGAGAGAGAATCCTAAGCAGGCTCTACCCTCAGCACGGAACCCATCTGGGGGCTTGATCCCATGACCCTGGGATGAGGATCTGGGCTAAAAATCGAGAGCTGGATGCCCAACCAACTGAGCCATAGGGGTGCCCCAGTATTCTTTTTTTAAAGCAGTTCCCCCAAATTGTGTGTCAGACCCCCACAAAACTTGAATCCTTAGCACCTACTAAGTATCACAACATTTTATGAAACTAGAGTAATTAAAACCATGCTGTACCAGTACTGGATTAGATCAGTGGCGAGCAAACATTTTGTGTAAAGATGGCAAATATTTTCAGCTTTGTGGGTCATTCATATGGTTTCTGTAGCAACTACTCAAACCTGCCGTACGAAAGTTGCCATGCATGAGATAAAACGAATTAAGGTGACTGTATTCCAATACGATTTGGTTATGGACCCTAGAATTTTAATTTCAGATATCTTTCATGTGTCAAGAAATAGTCTTGTTTTGACTATTAAAAAAAACAATTAAATAATGTAAAATAGGGGACACCTGGGTGGCACAGTCAGATAAGCACCCGATTCTTTTTTTTTTTTTTAATTTATTTTTGAGGGAGAGAGAGAGACCGAGCATGAGTGGGGGAGGAGCAGAGAGAGAGAGGGAGACACAGAATCCGAAGCAGGCTCCAGGATCTGAGCTGTCAGCACAGAGCCCGATGCGGAGCTCGAACTCACAAACCATGAGATCATGACCTGAGCCAAAGTCGGATGCCCAACTGACTGAGCCACCCAGGTGCCCCAGCACTCGATTCTTGATTTTGTCTCAGGTCATGATCTCATGGTTCATAGGATCGAGCCCTTTGTCTGGGCTGATGGTATAGAGCCTGCTTGGGATCCTCTCTCTCTCTCTGCCTCTCCCCTGCTCTCTCTCTTTCTCTCTGTTTCTCAAAATACATAAAATAAATTAAAAAAAAAATGTAAAAGGGTTCTTAGCTCACGGGCTGTACAAAATCAGGAAGTGGGCCCGACTGGATCCTCTGGGCTGTGATTTGGTAACCATTCGCATGGAGAAATTTAATGGCTGAAGAAAGTAGTGAGTCCTCTAAAAAACTCTACGGATACTTTCGGCATGATAGATTGGGCATTTTTAAATCAGTGGGCAAAGAATGCCTCGGTCCCTCTCTCTACTGTGTACTTCTCTCGTTCGCCTTCCCTCAGCCAGTGCTCAGGAACCCGAGGCAGAAACTGGTTTTGACAGAGCAGAAAGGGATGTTGTAGAGCAGTTAACGGCGACAACAATGACAGCGGCAGCGTATCGCAGCGTCAGGACACTCTGGAGCGTACCTCAGGGGAGGGATGTTAGAGTTTCTGTTGCGAACAAAGGAATGTGAGCGGGGCCCCTGAAACCGTGTTTGTCTGGTGACGCAGGGGGCGGTTTGGGGGAGCAGGGCCTGGGAGGGGGCAACCCTCGTGAGTGTGCTATGTGGCCGGTGGGGAGCACCGGCAGGGGACAGGGAGCTGAGCCGAGGTGGATGGGCACCCACGTCTCCAGAGATGTGACCTGCCTGGCTTGTCACCCCCCGCCAACGATACACTGGTTTCCCATCAATGCCCCGTCTCTCATACTGGCCCGCTTTGTGCACTGAGAAATTATTGATTGGAGTAAAAGACACCAGCAAAAGAAATCTCCTATATGTTGCAGGGTGGATCCAACAGAGGGAAAAACGAAACAACCCCAGACCCCAAACCTTCCCGTGATGAGAATGAGAGCTCTGTGTGGATCGATCATTCGTGGGGTGAGGAACCCCTTGTGCCTGAGAAAGACTCTCCCAAATGCCAGTCAGGACAAAGGCTGAGAGCGGATGGGGGCACCAGGGGGCACTGGAAGAGGCAGAGATGGTTTGACTCCCAAGGCAAAGAGAAGACCGCGGTGTTCCTGCACTTCACCAACACGTATAGTCCTGGAACCACAGATCCTGAAGACTCCCCTGGCTGGTATCTTGTAAAATATCCAGGGAATCATCCCTGTGACAGTCTCTAATCCAGAAGGCGTCTCTTGACTGTATTTCACCCTCTCGTTCTCACAGAAGGGATCCCCAGCCCCCCTGTGTGTCTGCTCAAGATCATTGCAGGCCACCGCCCCAAGCAGAATTCATTTCTTCCTCTCACCGATCCCCACCCGTGTACCCTTGTTCCCCAGTACAGGGCTGCGGAACCCATGGGGAAAACAATCAGGCTCTGCCTCTGGGTCGGGAAAGGCAAAACCGGCGGCCCCCTGCCAGATTCTGCAGCACCAGGCTCTCTATTACAGGCTGTTTTGTTTCAGATGAACTTGATTTAACCCTCCGTTTATTTAGAATCTATGAAATCATAAACTCTCGTCTATTGTATTTGCACTCAGCAGATGCCTAGGGGAGAGTTTCTCTCGAATGTTTATATCAGAAGGCTCCAGAGTTCCACTTCACTCCCTGCACATCCATCCACGAGTTATGCACACCCATACACATCCCCACCGCCTACTCTCGCTGCCCCACCCCATCCACATCCAGCCCCTACCTACACACACTGCACGTCACTCCACGGACACTTGTTCACCAACACCTCAGACAACACTAGAAACTCACTTCTGCTCTGCAACCGACACCCATAAAATCCTATGAGACATGTCTAGTTTCTCCCCAACTACCCATGTCCCAACACACACACACACACACACACACACACACACACACACACATTCACATATACCCAGAAACACACACCCTGACGCTGGCGTGTCAGCGCGTTCCAGGGACTCATCATTTCTTCCTGATGTATCTCTGACTTCTATGGCTCCCTTAGAGTTTCTTTAAAGGTTCCCTAATTTGGAAAATGCTTATCGAGGCAGATGCCTGGCTTTTCTCCATAGCAGATCCATATATCTCAAGGCAAAGGGACCAGAGTGGCTGACAGCTTCACAGATGATGTACTTCCTTGGGCGAGGCTGAGATGGTAACATGAAGGCAGCTTGTGGATTCAGTTCATGGGATTCCAAGTTCTTTACCCTTAGGGCACTTTTTGTTATTTTCCCCACATAGACACCATGCCTTAAAATACTTTGTCTAATGAGCGACCTGCAGGTATAACTAATGGAGTTGCCCCTTGCTCGTTCATCAAAGGCACACATGCCTTCCAAGTCCAATTTGAGATCAACACCTGGTAGTGGGGGCCACGCATTGAACTGATGGGATACAGCCAACAGCGGCTTGACATTTTAGTTAGCCTACGCAGCCTTATCTCAGATAATATACAGTTTCTGTCAGGCTTTTGGAAATATTGAAAATAGCTCAAAGAACTCCACTACTCCCTTCGTGGATCCCCACAGGTCTAGAGACCTCAGGTTGGGAACCGCTGAACTGAACCTTTGACCGTTTTGCCAAGGTGAGTAACCGTGTAAAATAGGAACGGGGCAAAAGAAAAGGATGTGATTAATTTTAGAACCTGTGTGGCTTCTGGGAGGTAGTTAGGCTGGCTGGAAACTCTGTACTGGATTTCCCTTGTAAAGTCCAAAGCCTCCACAGTGAATGGAGATTTATTCACCAGACTTCCTTTGATGCCAGGCCTGTGAATCGTGTCCATTCTAATAAGAGGGGGTTGCCTGACCTCCCACGAGCAAAGGAAGGTGGTCAGAGGCCTGGCCGGCCCTGAGCAAAGAGCGGGCCCACTATTAAGGATTGAGAGTTTGGGGGCCCAGCCCAGGACTCGAGCACCAACCAAGATACGTAGGGAGAGGTCCCCCAAGGCTGTGTGAAATCTAAATAGTGGTTAGTTTCAATCTTAAAGCCTGTGTGCATGGGCTAGAAGAGATGTAGAGATCTATCTAGTCAAAACAATTTCCATTGTGGGGGACTCAGAGACTGGAGTGACTTATCTAAAGACACAGAGCCAGGAATCATGACAGAGACCATGCTAGAACTCCACTCTGTGGACCCCTTGGCTCCGGGGAAATTTCCACAAGGGGGGATGGAGCAGAGATTTGGTATCCACGGTACGGATTATTGAAATTTTCCTTGAGCAGTTCCTCCCTCCGTCTTCAAGTATAGATGTTCCAGGCTCTGGAGATATGGTTCTTGATTCATGCTTTCAAATTTAGGAAACGGAAAGTAGAACAGAATGAAGGGGCCTGGGCCTTCCCTGGAAACAGAACATCCCCATCTAGCCACTTGCTGGAGATACCTCGGGCCAGAACTGGATGTCACCAGCTTTCCAAGAGGGTCCTGAAAGCAAGCACCTGGCAGGAAACAAATTTGGGATTCTTTTTTTAAAAATTTATTTTGATGTTTATTTATTTTTGAGAGAGAGAGAGAGGCAGAGAGAGAGGGAGACACAGAATCCGAAGCAGTCTCCAGGCTCTGAGCTCTCAGCACAGAGCCCGACGCGGGGCTTGAACTCACGCTGGAGATCATGACCTGAGCCGAAATCGGACGCTCAACCGACTGAGCCCCCCAGGGGCCCCGTGAATTTGGGATTCTTAAGGAAAGATGGCTAGGCAAGACACAAGAGGTTAGCTTTGTTCTTTCTTCATTTCTCTGAATGAGGTGAATGCAGGAAGAGGAAGGTTTTTGCATCCTGTCACATACCCCCACCCACACCACTCATGGCCTCCCCAGCATGGGGACAAGGAGAGAATGCAGAATTTTCTTGAGAAAGGGGAAGTAAGTTATTTATCATAGGTTTGTGTAGCTAAAGAAACTCTGGAGTGCAACTAGGTCATGACTCCCATTCTCCAGCCTCAGAGAAGAAAGAAGCCATTTGAATGTCCCCAAGAATCACGGGGGCTCCCCTCTCTGCAGCAACCATAGTTTGAGAGTCCACCTCCGTCAGCTCTGGGAGACGACTCACATGTGACCGGCATCACAAAGTGAGTCTTTGGCTTCAGTTCCCTCCCCTCAGGTAGATCAGATGTCTTTTACTCTTCGAATCCTGGCATTCATGAGAGTATCAAGATTCCACACAGTTTTGACAGATGAAAGTATAGATGGACACGTGCCATTTGGTTAATATCAGTGGCATATGGACAAGGGAGGAGGAGACAGACTATTAACTTTCCTTCGTGCCTATCTGAGTGATGTGATTTGTTACAAGAAGCATGTGCGTTTGTAACAGAAAATTTTTAATTAAGAAATTAAAAGTAGATTCCTGTTCTGGTACAGACCATGTGTTAATCAGAGTGCTTGGGCCTGTTATTTAATCTACTTGAACCTCAATTTTCTCCTGTATAAGAACGGAGCCAATAATACCTACCACCCTATGCTCGATGGATGTTGTGAACTTCAAATAGGAACCCTAGGCATTATGGACAATAAGTCAAATATTATTAGGATTGGGAAGAACCAAAAATTGTAAAATTGTAAGGGGCATGATTGCATTGCCTCAACTCCTTTATTTTTCTCATTCTTTTAATCATCTTTGCCACTTTCTCTAGCCAGAGGGCTGTTTTCATTGATTCCACGAAGATTTATATCCTTTATCTGGAGGCTGTATGGAAGATGAGAATGGGGAGAGGTCACCCTTACACCCTAACGTTACGTTCATTCTGATTGGAGAGGCCCAGAGAAAAGAAAACAATTTAAGACAAAATAGAAATTGATATAAGAGAGCTATCAAACGGACTGACTTCTTCAATAGGAAGGGCTCCCAGTTGATTTGTAGTTTTTGATCAATGTTTGCCTGGTGAAGTGGTCGTTTCTGTTGAAGGAAACAAGATAAAAAAAAAAAAAAGCATGGAGATGTAACTGCATTAAATGCAGAGGGGGATAATTAACCTAAGTAACCTTCAAATACTGTGTTTTGACCATAGGCTCTCAGGCTACAGACAGAAAGAACTGTAAACAGATACTGAACTGTAGTTAGTAGATTTGTTTACACAGGAATATGGGTTAGCAAACCCAAAAACTAAGTACAGTTAGGGTTGAGCAAATATGTAAAATATTTTGTGGAAATGAGAGTTAGAGTTCTCAGTGTCAGAGAAGGGAGTTACCACATGAAAAAGGAAGATTAGAATAAACTCTGTGGTTTGGCTTGGGACTGGACATATTAGCCTGAAATATTTTAACCTATATAGATACACTTGGATATAGATAGATGATAGATGGTGAGTTTGTATCCAAATGAGAGGGCCCTGTAGTAATGAAAAATATACTAGATGATCAGATATTAGCTTCTAAATATTATTGTCCAATAAAATAAAGCAAATCGGGAAATGGCTGAGTCCAGGCACAACTGGGACAGGAAAACCGTAAGTTGAGCCTAGAACATATTGTGCCAAAAAGCAGGAAATTACTCAAAGAATGATGGGGATGGGTCAAAAAGATGCAGGATCAGGAATAGGATTAAAGTGGCTCCCACTGACCACAGTTTGGACAATTTGAGGTCAAAATCAGTAACGTTATAGATTAAAACGCATAAAGTCAGAATTCATGAATCCGTCCTCATTGTGGTAGACAGAATAATGGTCCTCAAAGATTTCTACATCCTAATTCCCAGAACCTGTGACTATGTTACCTTGATATGTCACATAATTAAAAGAGACTTTGCCCGTGTGATTGAGCAATTTGAGCTGGGGTGGGGGGATCCTCCTGGATTCTCCTGGTGGGTCCAATTTACAAGTGTCAAGGGTCCTTATACATCCATAAGAGAACCAGAGGAGTCAAGGAAGGAGGTGCAATAATGGAAGCAGAGTTGGGAATAGTGTGACTGCTGTAAAGGGCTCATGATCCAAGAATGTGGGCAGCCTCTGGGAGCTGGAAACAGTCAGGAGCGGCACTCCTCTAGAGCCTTTAGAAGGAACGAAGGCCTGCTGGCACACTAACTTCATCCCTAGAAGACCTATTTTGAACTCAGCCCCTGGCACTTTAAGGAAATAAGCATGTATTTTTTTTTTTAAGTCAGTCAGTTGGTGGTTATTTGTTACAGCAGCAATAGAAAACTAATACCTTGCTATACACACATACACCCTCATCCATATGCATACATGCATAAATGATGGAGAAGTGCAAGCTCTTCTCTCTAGTGGGATCCCAGCTAATAAATAGAGAATGATGGAATTTGAAAACTACCATTTGGCAACCACTACAGTAATCATTTCTTCAGGCAAGAGTTATCAACGAAAGCTAAATTTAATGAGTCGAATTTTCATGAGAAAAAGGATACTCACTTAGTCTCCGAGTACCTCTCCACAAGGCACTTAACACAGTTCAAAAGAAAAATAATGCCATACAGCGACACCGTTACAGTCTCATCAGTGGTATTGATGGAAAGCCCCTTAACCAAGGGATCCAAATTAACTTCACCAGCGCTGGGACAAGGACACCCCACGTGCCTCCTGATACGATACGACGCACTGGGAACACAGCATCACTGCAGTGTTATTTTACTAAAAACGCACAACTTGAACCAAATCATGAGGAAACACTGGACAGACCTACACTGAGGGACTATCTGAAAAAGAATAGTCCTGTACTCTTCAAAAATGTGAAGGTCACAAAAGGCAAAGGTCAAGGAACTGTTTCAGATTAAAGGGGAAAAGGACATCATGACTGAATGCAAGACAGGGCCCCAGATTGGATTCTGGATCAGGACTTTGCTTTTTTTCTTTTGCTACAAAGAATTCTCATGGGAAAATCCTAGTGGTGAAATTTGAATAAGGCCTGTCAATTAGATAATACTTCATTAATGTTAATTTTCTGGGTTTGAGAACTGTACCGTGGTTATATAAAAGGATGTCCTTGCTTTTATGAAATACATACCGAAGTATTTAGCTGACAAGGGGCCCCATGTCTGCAAATCCTTCTAAAATGCTTCAGAACATGCATATGTATATAGAAAGAGGGAGAGAAGATGATAAAACCGATGCGGTAAAAAATTTAAAATTGGGGGAATCAGAGTGAAGAGTGCACATCAATTATTTGTACTATTTGTGTAACTTCTGTAAGTCTGAAATTATTTCAAAATGAAAAGATTTTTAAGCAGGTGTAGTAGGCTCAATAGCCCTTGTATGGAACACAGAACTGAAGCTGGAGGCAGTGACAGGTACCGGGGGTTTGTGACACAAGGACAGCTAGCAGAGAGGCTTGCACAGGACAGTGGCCCTGTCTTGTCACTCCTGGCCCCTGAGTGCCAAACACAAAGTAAGTAAATATTCGTTGAATACAGGGAACGCGGAAGGGGGAAGGGAAGAGGACCTTTATTCTCAGGCTGAGTACGGGCAGAATGTGACCACCTCCATTTCCAGGCCTATTTCCTGAGCACCACCTGCGTGGACTGCCCAGCCCCCCTCCTGAACACGTGCTCTCACCAAACTTGTGATACAGGAGGGTCTCCTGCTGGAACTGGGGAGGGGCTGATGCTGCCTACTCAGAGAAAATTCTGACCACCTGGCCACGACTGATGTCAGTGCCACTTATTGAATTCATCACCCAAAGGGTGGAAAGAAAAAGTTTTCAGAGAGGCTTGTCGACTGCACATTGAGGAGGGGGTCTGGAAGCTTCACACTGTAAAGTCAAAAGATCACTGAAGAACTGAAGGTGGGAAGAAAAAGGAGACTCAACTCACTTACTCAAGACTGTCTGAAACAGAACTGCTTCATTCTAAGTCAAACATTCATCAATTCAGTTATTGATTGGTGGAGGAATGACGACCCATCAACTCAACACTACTTCACCGAGCACCCATAGTGAGTGAGAGGGAGTGCACATTTACTGAGGACCTACGGTGTGCCAGAGCAGAAGTGGGCTGATACTCGTGTAACTGTCTCATTTAACCCTTCCAGCCACCTCTTCCTCTTCCTCGTCTCCCCTCTAGTCGTCCTTCAGTTCACTGAAAACTTACCATGTGTCAGGCTCTTTGCTAAAATCTTCGTATTCTTTCTATCGCTTGGTTCTGCCCCTCATAGCTCTGTGCATACGTAAGAGACATTTAAATAATACACCAAGGGTTGCAAAACTTGTAAGGGGCAAAGATTTTCTCTGAGGTCCACAAGCATTTTAGTTCCAGTACTTTTTAAATAATGGATGAACATACAGTGTCCAGGACATTAACCCAAGGGGAGGTTGAATGCTGAAAACTTACAGCCACTGAAGGTCGCCGGTTGCCTTGTTGACCCTAAGAGGGTAGGTTCTCCAACCCCTGAATCACACGGTTAGAACTGCAGGAAGGGCTTGCATCATTGGTGAACTTTGCTGACCTCTCTTTGGTCTTTCTGTGGCATCTTTTGAAAAGGATGACTGTTCGGACCCCCATCTGCACACGATGTCTCCCCTTGTCCGTCCATGCTGGGTGCTAGAAAAGCGATTGTCATGTTCAGACATCTTTTTCAACTCAAGTACATACAACGCAACAATATCAACTACCTACTATGTGCCAAGCTCCGTGCTGAGTTCTGGGGACACAAAAATAGATGGAACTTTGCTTTCCGGATTTTCCCAAGTTGAACAGAGGACGTAGATCTGAATATAAATGACAGTGTGAGAAGAGCCAATAACAGAAGAACACACAAAGTGTTTTTTTAAAAAGAAATTATTTTAGGGGCGCCTGGGTGGCTCAGTCGGTTGAGCGTCCGGCTTCGGCTCAGGTCATGATCTCACAGTTTGCGGGTTCGAGCCCCGCATCGGGCTCTGTGCTGACAGCTTAGAGCCTGGAGCCGGCTTCGGATTCTGTGTCTCCCTCTCTTTCTGCTCCTCCCCTGCTCATGCTCTGTCTCTCTCTCTCCTTCAAAAATAAATTAAAAAGTTAAAAAATTAAAAAAAAAGAGATTATTTTAGCTAAGGGCTTTTTAACAACAAAAAGATTAAGAAAACTATGTGACAGAATGAATAAGGGTTAACAGTTAATGTAAGCAAAAAAAAAAAAAGTGTACAGTAAACAACCTGTAAAATACAAATATGCCTAAAATGTAGCCCTGGTGTTAATTACAGATGCCCTGTTTGCCACATTAGTGGGGAAATCTTTACTCAGAATAATGTTGTCTGATTCTTGTCTGAATCATCCTCTTCCTCCTCCTCCTCCTCCTCCTCCTTTGTATTCTCTTGTTTGTGTCTCATTGATTGATCTCAGAGGCTATTCTGTGTTAGACCTGTTCTTTTTTTATTTTTATTCTTTACAGAACCGACATCCTAATAGCTGAGTACTCTCATTCTCTATGTCAGCAGTTATTCAGTGTTTGAAGTATAGATTCTTTCTATTCAATGATTCCCGTTGACCAGGTGTCTATTTTTTTTTTCTTTAGAGTTCACGATCCCATAGGGCAGATGCTAAAAAAGGCCACTGAAAAATCACATATCTTGTTATTCTAATAAATTTGTTCTTGGGGAGGTGTTTCAGTAAGATCTGTAGAGCCCGCCTGGGCCTTGGTGACCCCAGGAGAGGAACATTTAAATCTCATTTAGTATATAACAAAATGGAAAGTAGGTGCTGCTTCATTCGAAGGAGAAATCTGCTCATAGGTTATGTGGATATGTGAGCAGTGTTTATTGATCTTTTATAATATTCCAGTGCTATGTACTGTACCCATGTTACAATATTAACCCTCACAGTAATACTATGAGGTTTTGTTTCATTATCTTTCCGATGAGGAAACTAAAGCTTGGAGAAATCGATAGGTTCCAAGGCACAGTTCCAAGGCTGGCCAGTAATGTGGATGAAAATCCAGATATATTGGACTAAAACCCCAGGATCATTCTACTAACAGTAGTTATCAGACCTTACATTTAGGAGGTCTGCGGTAGGGCTCCAAATTTGCATTTGTAATAAGTATTCCAGATGAGTCTTTGGTTCAGCACCAAACCATCTTAGAGCTATTTCCTTACAGAGAAGCACAGACAATTATGTCAAACCAAAACAAAGTCAACCCAACAAATTGTGACTCAGTAGTGACTATGTGCGAGTCTCTATATGTGGCTTGGAGTTTGTGATATTGTGATTTATAATAAGAAATATATATTGACTCTTGATCCTATTTCTGGTGTAGAGCTCCTAAAACCTTTGGAATTTCCTAAGTGATAAAAATAAAGGTGTCTTCTGCTATGTTACTGAAGACACTATTGGACCTAAAGATGGGGGCTGGTTACCAGTGGAGCCAGCTAGCTATGTGATGAGTGGGTTGGAACTTTAGGTCCTACCCCCTGACGTCCAGGGAGGTGGAATCAATCATGCCTATGTCATGAAGCCCTTACAGAAACCCAAAGCGTCTTTGGATTAGTGAACACATGGATGTTTGGGGAGAGTGGAGCCCCTGGAGAGAGCATAGAGCCTCTGGCCCCTGTCTTCATAGCTTTTATGCATGTCTTCTATCTGGCTGTTCCTAAGTTATATCTTTTTATAATAAACTGGTAATCTAGTGAGTAAAATAGGTTTCCTGAGTTCTATAAACTGCTCTAGCAAATGATTCGAACCCAGGAAGGGGGTCGTGGGAACCTGTGAAGTATAGCCAGTTGGTCAGAAGTGCAGGGAACAACCTGGGCTTAGAATTTGGCATCTGAAGAGGTAGGGCCAGTCTTGCAGGACTGAACCCTTAGCCTGTGGGATCTGATGCTGTCTCTAGGTAGATAGTGTCAGAACTGAGATGAGTTATAGCACACCCAGCCGGTATTCTTGAATACCAAAGAATTGCTTGGGGCGGGGGGGGGGGGCAGGGAAACCTCTTCCGTCCACAAATTGGGATCTGGAGAATTTTAGAGGCAGATACAAATATAATGGTTTCTTCCTGCCAAGACTTTTTCTTTTGGTATAAGATGTGAACAAGGTAAAAATTAAACAGCAATAAAAGATGTAAATGTCAGCTTATTCTATCACTACAGGTGACATCATAGGGCCATAGATGAGCTGCTGACAAACGACATGCAAGGATACTACTTTCTTTTTTTTTTTAAATTTTTTTTCAACGTTTATTTATTTTTGGGACAGAGAGAGACAGAGCATGAACGGGGGAGGGGCAGAGAGAGAGAGGGAGACACAGAGGGAAACAGGCTCCAGGCTCTGAGCCATCAGCCCAGAGCCTGACGCGGGGCTCGAACTCCCGGACCGCGAGATCGTGACCTGGCTGAAGTCGGACGCTTAACCGACTGCGCCACCCAGGCGCCCCAAGGATACTACTTTCTTGAAGACTTCAGAAGGGAAACAATTTGAGTGTTGAGGGAAAGATTGAATGTGAGGTGGGAAGTGATCTGGGTTTTGGAGAATGAATGGACAGGAATCAAAGTAGGGAAGAATTTGATTGTGATAGTATGGACTGAATCCCAAATAACCCTCTTACTCACATACGGCTGTCTTTGCACCATGTGACAGTCAAAGAAACAGACCCTAACAGCCAAAAAGTAATTAGAGCAAAACTGTGGCTTGTGAGAAACTTGGTATTTCTAATAAATTTTAACATTTCTAATTAAATTCAAACACTTCTAATAAATTTTAACTTGATAAACGGGCAGTGTCTTGCAATATGAGTAGTATGCGATACTGAATGTCACATGATCACCACTAAGCCAATGGTTCTTGAAATTCACTTTGATATATAAGTGCTTTGGATTACAAGCATGTTTCTGGGACGAATTATGCTCGCAAACCAAGGTTTTACTGTCTATGGAATTCCTAATCCAAAGAATATTGAAGGAGACCAATTCCCAGATCTGCTCTTGGGATCTGGGTGGCCAACTGTTCTGGTTTTCCCAAAACAGAGGGCTTGTCTGAAACGTGGGACTTTCATTGTTAGAACCAGGAAAGTTGTGCGCAAGCGGGGCAAATTGGTGACTCAACGTGGAAGACTTGGATTCTTTGTGATCTAGGAGACAGAAGAGGGTGAGGTTCTGTGAGTGTCAGTGACCTGATCCTGACTTGACGGCACTAGGAAAGGGTTTGCCTCTGATACCTGTGCAGACTATACACCAAATGTTGTAGCCTTGCCGCCTGGAGGTTCTCCTTGTGGTCAGCATAGAAGAGAGCTGTGAGGGGCACCACGGAAGCCTGCTCAGAACAGGAGTGCCTGACATCCTGGCCTAAGAGGAAGATGGTGTTGACAATGCCATTGTGCAGCAGAGGGGGCAAATATAATGACAGTGACCATCGTGGACCAAGAATCGGCCTCCTTTCTGCTTACTTGGAGACACTTAAGGTCGGGAATTCTTTTATGATCCAATGGAGGTGGAGAAAGAACCCAGTAATGTTATAGTTTGCTAGTCTCTGTAGCCTTGTCAAGTGGGGGTTCAGAGTTGGCTTTGCTCTGAGAGGCAATATAATAACATTTAATATCCAGGGTGGATTCCAACCCTGCTACTTTATTAGCAAGGTGACCCTGGGCAAGTTACTTAATCTCTCTGAACCTTGGTGTCCTCTATAAAGTGGGACTACCTCATAGGGCTGTGATGTGGATTAAATAAATTAATATTTGAAAAACACTCAGAATACTGCCTGACACATTGTAAGCCCTATGTAAGTGTTTGTTAAATTAATTTAGAAAAAATGTGCCGTTCTTTGCTAAGGATTGGGAAACAAATTTATATCCATGAAATCATGGGAAAGCCACTGAATTTGTGATTAGGAGGTCATCGGTGACTTAATGCATGCAGGAGGCAAATTGCGATGACTTAAGAAGGAATGAATGGTAACAGAGGCTCCTTTTATGTATTACACATGGAATAATGGCGTGGAGGGAAAGGGGAGACAAGGCAGGAGACACAAGTTGCCTAGAGGACAGAAAGACACTTGTAGTGCTGCTTCTCCAGGGACCAAAGATTTCTCTCCCCTTCCCTCTAGCTCTCTTTTCTGTTTTCTGCTTTCCAGATGAACAAAACCCCAGCTGGGCTCCTCCTGGCCTGGAACTAAGCTGGGGTGGAATCTAGTCCACTCAGTGTGCAGGGTCCTGTTTGTGTACAATAGCTTAAGTGCTTACAGAACAGAAAATTGTGCACACCTCACAGACCAGTCACAAAGATTCTGCTTTCAAGGTCAGAAGCACATTTCCTCCCTTGATTTATGATTTTACTGACAGGAGACACAATTAGGGAGCTGGGCCCCCATTGCCCAGTGCCCACATAAGGAGGACAGTAAGGAACAAGGCTCTGACCATGAAGGAGAAACCCTGGGGCCCTGGAAGTAAGGGAAGCCATGGAGCACAAACCTGAAGACCTACAGTATCTTACGTACCAACTGTTGCCATTTGTTGAACATATACTATGTGTAGGCATCACGTAGAGATGTAAATTGTACATGTATTATGCATCAACTATGTGCACATAATTATGTATCATATTATGCTTTATCCTTAGCCCATTTGTCGTCTTCTTCTTCTTTTTCTTCCTTTAAGTAGGCTTTACACCCAGTTCAGAACACAACGTGGGACTTGAACTCATGACCCTGAGATCAAGACCTGAGATGAGATCAAGTTGGATGCATATCTGACTGAGCCACCCAGGTACCGCAATAGCCCATTTTTCAAATGGGATAACTGAGTCTCAGGGAGGGTAAGTAACCTGTCCAAAATCACAATGAGGTACATGAGCGAGAGCTAAGGTTTGTTTTAATTGAAAACTTCTGTCCTGTTGACTCCAAACTCCACAGTTTCCAAACCGTGGTCTGTTAATCAGTTCTGGAATGGCCATTAGAAGGCCCATAGGAAACATACTAAATCACTAAACTCACACCCAGCGATTCTAGTTAGAGGGTCCAGGAGAGACTCTAGAGTCTGTGCTTTTAAAAGCTCATCAGGGAATTCAGTTGTGCAATCAGGTTTAGAGAAGCCCTACACTTGGCCACCCGGACTGCCCCTGAACTCTGGCCAATCTCCCCAACTTCGTAAGGACCCTGGAAGAAGGAAGGAGCCACAGTATCCCAGATCTACTGTTCTCCCCTTGTCCACTTCAAGGAAAGCAAGAGGAGAGAAAGTGGAGAGTAGAGAAGGCCACAGAGAGGCAGGAAGAGGGAGCAGAGAATGGAAGCTCCCTATAGACATATTTTTAGCCTTTAAAGGCAGACACAAATTCTGGGGCAGGGGTGGCTGAATTCGTGCCAGCGTGAGCCAAGGGGGAACACAGGCTTAGAATGAGCAGCAAAAGTGAACTTAGGATTTCTCCAGGAGCCTGGACATCTTGGTGCTGACCTGTAGCTCCAGTTATATGCCCTTGGGTCATTACTTACCCCCAGAGCCCCAGCCACTAGCACTGGAGAGTGATGGGGCCAGATTAGACTCTGGTGAGCCCTCCCCTCACTGTCATTCTAAGATTCTGGGGTTTTTTGTTTTGTTTTGTTTTGGTTTTTTGGATTTTTTTTTTTTTTTTTTTGATCCTGAGGTTCTCAGTCAGCAAGAAAATGCTGTGACTTTCCCCGCTCAGCCTCTAGAGGGATGGAAAAACAGGAGAAGGCAGAGGAGAGGAAAACAGACAGCTTCTGTCTCCCAGAGTGAGACCCTGCATTGTCTGGGCAGATCAGCGGCCAGGGAGAGGGTGGGAGCGAGGCTGGGGTGATGCGGGATCAACCAGATGACGTTTCCCTGGCGACAGAACTCTTCACAGCTAAAGAAAAGTAATTGAACTTAATGTCCAAACACAAAATCAGTCCATAAATCCAGGTGCTGTCTATTGGAAATTTCAGAAGGGCTCTGCTTCCCTTAATCTTATCTCTGCCAGACAGTTACTGTGTTCTTGATGTAATTAGGGTGATAAAACAATGTGACACAACCACTGGTTTCTATCATGGCATCGACACTGTTGACTTAAATGACAAGGTTATAATTTTATAGGAGGCTCTTTATTTTTATTTCTATCTCCATTGTGGCCGGGTCTTTTCCAAACAGGGAACACGTCTCTCCAGATACGTTCACCAGACACCATACGTAAGGACTGCTTCATTCATCACCAATTGGTCAAGTACCCACATCTCCGAAGGTGCCATTGAGATTGTTTTTAGTAGTTAAAAATCACAAGACTAGCTAGGGATTGTCAGAACCATAGCACGTTTGTTGCAGGGCTGGGTGATTTATACATCCTTTAAAATTAATGCTGGCGGGGACAAGTCTGCCTTGTCTACATGTTTCTCTTCTAGTCGACAAGAAAGACTAGATTTGTCTAGACCCTGTGCCCACGAGAGAGCTGTCCAAGTGGTCATGTCAAAAGGCAGACGTTCGTGACCTTTTGGGGTCAGGCTCAGAACCCAGAAATCAGCGCTCCTAGATAGTGTGGAATAGATATTAAAGAGCCAGAACAAGTTTTGTTTGAAACCAAGAAGCCATTCTGAGTCCAAGGAGCAATTCAGACAGTCTTTAGAGATACAAAGAGCCCAAGGCCATGACTGGGTCCAATTTGCACTTCTCTGAGAAGGCACTTTGGTAGAAACACACGTTCCAGCCAGAACAGCCATGGGCCCATGGTGACAGAGACTCAAAGCTGTCTTCAGCACTGGAGCGCCTGCACCTTTCCTGTCGAGAATAAAATATAATGCACAAAGGCAATGTTTAATCACTTGCAGATACCACGGCACAGTTTCTGCTTCATGGCTGTGACGTGTTTTCTGGGGACCCCCTTCCGGCTCTCTCACAGCCCGCAGGCTGCACGGCTGGGGATGGAGTCCTCTGGCTCAGGGACAAGAGCAGTCAGCAGCCTTCCTTTCTTCTACCTTCTTTATATCAACTGTGGAAAAATGTCCAGTCTTCCGCCATATGCGTGGCCGTGGCTTCTCCATTTTTCAAGAGCTGGCAACGAGGACTCTTTCCCATGCCGGGGAGCTATGAGAAAATGACAGGGAGTGTGGAGGCCTGGAGACAAGCGGTCACATAGTTTGAAGGGCTCAAGGAGGCAATTTACCCTCCTAAATACCGGGGGACATCTGTGGCTTTGCCTCCATGGTCTTTTTTGACATTTTAACTAGGAAGATGGCTTTTTGTGGAGGAAGGAGGGGAAAGCTGTCATGAAACCCATCCCCAGGATTAAAAGTGGTGACCAGGCAGCCAACAGGAGCATTAGTTACCGTTTTTTCACAAGGAAAGTCAGGCCTTCCAGACAAAGGCCTATGTCTGTAACAGGTTTATAAGCTTCTGGGATTCTGGAGCCTTCCTCTGTCATTTCATAAAGTGAGTTGTGTACAAAACCCTTGACACCAAAAGGATTCACGGCCTTGTCTTAAGTGCTAGGAAGAAGTAGAGAATTGGGGATACCATGGCCCACTCTGATAGCCTCAGGGTCTGACTGAAGAATCCCCATGGAAAGACTGCATTTGGAACCTGGAGAAGGAGGAGGGTGGTGAAAGCTTTACGGGGGCACGGGAGAGGAGGGGAAGAGATGCAGGCAACTGGCCCATATCCCAGAAGGAGACAGAGTTGAGTCAGTCTCCCTGAAGCTTTTACCCATTAATTGTAGCCACAGACTATGTCTCTTCTGCTCACAAACTATCTTAGACAAACGAACAAACTAAACATTTGATTTCTCAAAATTTACTCAAAGGAACTGAACGAAACCTGAACCAAGCAATAGTCATTAAAGGTTATCAGGGAAGTGACTCTTTTTACTCTATGCACATTTCACCAGGGGAAAATAAGGGGGATCTCTCCCAAGTAAACTTTTTATTTTTATATTTTTTATTGTTTGAAGTTTATTTATTTATTTTTGAAAGAGATTGAGAGAGAGAAGGAGAGACAGAATCCCAGGCAGACTCTGCTCCATCAGCACAGACAGTCCGATGTGGAACTCGAACTGACAAACCGTGAGATCATGACTTGAGCCGAGATCATGAACTGGAAGCTTAACCCACTGTGCTACCCAGGCGCCCCTAAACTTTTTATTTTTAGGGGATGAAAAGGCCAGGTAGGGATTGTATAAGAAAATCTTGCTCAATTGTATGCAAGAACCAGGTTGCAATGAATTCTAAAAACATTGACAAATAAATTTAAAAGTGTGAAAAAGAAAATAAAACAAAACAAATACGGTTTTGGAGTACACCCCCAAAGTGCAAAGTTGGCTTAGCATCAGAAATTCTATTAATCTAATCTATGAATCTGTGAATCTCTTTACCATATTATCATATTACTACCTAAATATCATATGATTATCTCAAGAGATTCTGAAGAAAACCTTTTGAGAAATTTGAAAATATATTGATGATTAAAAAGATATCATAGCAAACTAAGATAAGAAACAATCTTCTCTATCATGATAGAGAGAACCTACTAAATATATATTTACTGGTGATACTTAGAAGTGAGTCCATTAACATCAGACAAGGATGTTCTTTCCTTATTATTATTATTCAATATGCACTGAAGGGCTTAGCCAATGCTCAAAGACAAAATAAAGAAATGAGATATAAGTAAGGGTTATAAAGAAGGAAAATTTTATTATTTGCAGATATATGAATGAATATCTATATAAAATATAAGAGAATCTACTGAAAAATTAGAATAGATATAAAAATGATAGGTACAAGCTCAACAGCCCATAACTAATGGATTCTCTACTCCACCAATTAGATAATGTCCTTTATAAAAAAATCATTCACAATACCCACAAGAACGATAAGGTAACAAGAAATAAATAAAAGAGATGCAGGGAAAATATGGAGAAAATTATAAAACTTTATTAAAGGACATAAAAACCTGAGTAAACCCACAAATATACCATGGAAATGAATGGAAAGAACCTTATATCACAAAGATGTGAATTCTTCATATAATAATCTATGAATTCAATAAAATTCTAAACAAAGTTCCCATAAAACTTTACGTAGAACTTCATAAACTGATTTTAAAATTTGTTTTGAAGTATATAAGTCTAAGAATAGCTAAGCCATTTTTGAAGGATAATGAGGAAGGGGGATTTGTAAGTGGGTTGCCCTATTTAGTATCAATACTTATAAAGCCACAGTAATTTTTTAAGTGTATAATAGAAGTGTGTAAGTTGAGGAAAGGGACCAACATTATAGGCAACTCCAATAGAATTTCCTACAATGATAGAAATAGTAAAACTCTAAGCTGTCCAATATGGTAGCCACAGGCCACATGTGGCTATTGAGCACTTGAAATGTGGCTACAGAGACCAAGAAATAAAATTACTAATATTATTACATTTTAATCCTTTTAAATTTAACTAACCACATGTGGCTCACGACTCCCATAGTTGGCAGCATATCTGTATAATAAAGGCACTACGAGCTGACAAAAACAAATATGGTGGCATGGTATCAGACTGAAGTGTCATTACAGACCAGTGGGGGTTGGGGGGGGGTAGAAATCGGCTGTATATAGGAAAAAAATATATATGTATATGAATTTAAATCTCCATCTTATCACATTGGCAAAAATAAATTCCAGATGAATTAAAGACCTAAGTCTAAAAATCAAAACTTTAATAAAAATTTTAGAGGGGTGCCTGGGTGACTCAGTCAGTTGAGTGGCTGACTCTTGATTTCGGCTCAGGTCATGATCCCAGGGTTGTGGGATTGAGCCTTGGGTCAGGCTTCACATTAAGCAAGGAGCCTGCTTAAGTTTCCCTCTCCCAGAGGCACCTGGCTGGCTTAGTCAGTTAAGCATGCAACTTCAGCTCAGGTCATGATCTCACAGTTTGTGAGTTCGAGCCCCGCATCAGGCTCTGTGCTGACAGCTAAGAGCCTGGAACCTGCTTTGGATTCTGTGTCTCCCTCTCTCTCTGCCCCTCCCCAACGCACGGTCTGTCTCTGTCTCAACAATAAATAAACATTAAAAAATTTAAAACAAAAAGATTCCCTCTCTCTGTCCCTTGTTCTCACTCTCTCCCTAAAAAAAAAAAAAAAAGAGAGAGAGAGATTTAGAGGTAATATAAGGAGACCTTCCAGGGTTTTGACTTATGAAAAAAAATGCATAACTCTTAAAGAAATTTATCAATAAATTTAACAATATTAAAATTAAAAACTTCTGCACAACAAAAGATGCCATAAAATATAGTGAAAATACAAGCAACAGAAGAATACATTTGCCACATCTAACTGACAAAAGATAATTATTCAGAATATGCAAATGACTACATATCAAATATGAAATAGCAAACAACTTAGTGAAAAATATGGAAAATATATGCAGAATGTTTTCCCAAAAAAAGAAACTCAAAGGACCAATAAAAATACGAAAAAGATGTTCAAACTCCATAGTAATAAGGAAATGCAAGTAAACACAACAGCATGACTTTTGCATTCATCAGAGCATCCGTGTAATGGGTACTTGCCAATCTTGCCCATCTAGCATCTAAACCCTCTTCGTGTTTGGGGGTCCTCCCCATTGTTTGAGGTAAAGCCAACATTCCTCTGAGAAGCTGAAAATGTTAGATGTTTCCAGGAGGTAGTGAAGGTCATGGGACAATAGATTGCTGGGTCCACATGGTGCCACGACAGGCGCCTCTAAGCATGTTAAGTGTTAAGAGTGTTAAGTGGTATTGTTGCAAGGAGCCGCACTTGGAGTTGATGGCAGCCTGAGAATGGTTCCTTCACAGGACTGGGTTTTGGATGTATCCTGGGCCGAGTAGCCATGAACCTGGTTCCCAGCCCTCCCCGGTGGGTGCTTCTGTCAACTACCTAGCCTTTCACATATTTTTTTTTTCCTACTTGAATCAACTCTATGAATCAACTCGAGTTTGTTTCTACTGAGTATGACATTAACAATGCCAAATGTTGGCGAGGATGAGGGGACGTGGATCTGGCATACATCTCTGGGGAGCAGGACATTTGTTGTAGCCACTTTGGAAACCAAATGTCAATACATACTGAAGGGGAAGATGCTGGTGTCCATGACGTTAACTTTACGCTTGTAGGAATATGCCAGAGAGAACATTTCCCTCTTGGATTCCCAGCTGGATGTGTAAGCACTGTAGCAGATGTTTTCAGTAGTTTACAATTAGAAACTATTTCTATCAATGGGGAAATGGATACACAAAGTGTGGTATATTCACATGCTAGATTTAACAGTGATTATAATAAATGAAATTGATCTACATGCCTCATATGGATGAATGTCACAAAAATACGGACTCAAAGCTTCAGTATGATGCCTAAAACAATCTTTTTTTAAATTAAAAAAAAATTTTTTTAATGTTTATTTATTTTGGGGACAGAGAGACACAGAGCATGAGCGGGGGAGGGTTAGAGAAAGGGAGACACAGAATCCGAAGCAGGCTCCAGGCTCTGAGCTGTCAGCACAGAGCCTGACATGGGGCTTGAACTCAAGGACTGTGAGATCATGACCTGAGCCAAAGTCAGACGCTCAACCGACGGAGCCACCCAGGTGCCCCTAAAATGATCTTTTATGTGCATTTATATAAAAGGATACTCTGGGGTTTGGGGGTAAATATATGTGTATTGATGTATCTGTAGCAAAAAAACAAAAGGATGCAAACATATTTCAGTAGGGAGGTTGTCTGGGAAGGGAAGCAAAGGAATAAATGAAATTTGAATTTTATCCATTATGGATTTTTTTAAATAAAAAAAAAATACCTGGAGCAAATATGATAAAACTTTGATATTTAAAAATTCTGGGTTGTGAGTATATGGAGGCTTATTATATTCCTCTTTCTTTTTTACTGTGTATTTGGATTATTAAAGAAAACCCCAAAGCTTTTGAATTAAAAAAAGTTTAAGACCCTTAATTTCATTTTTACACTGTTCAGATTACATGAATCAATGATTATATACTTATTGGGTGTTTAGTATTTGTCAGGCAGTGCACTAAGTGTTCTATCTATATGATCTCTCATATAGATCTCATATCTATATGTATATGTATATCTATAGATCTCTCATATCTATCTATATGATCTCAAGCTCCATCTAATCTTATGCGTAGACCAGTGGCTCACTGAAACCACATGGGGGACTGATGCCTGGACCCCATTCCTGGAGATTATTCTAGTCAAGCCTGGGAATTGGACATTTTTCAAACTCTTCCAGTGATTTGACTATTCAGTCAGGCTTAAGAACCCCTGAAAGGGTGTATAGATGTGTTTCCCAAACTCTGCCTGATTAAAAGAATCACCAGGGAATACTTAAAAATATAGATTTTCAGGTCCCATCCAACTCCATGGAATCAAATTCTGTAGGGAAGATGCCAGAAAAGTCACACTTGTATCAAGTGCTCAGATGACCCCTATGATCGGGCAGGTTCGGGAGACCTGAGGTTAGTGCTTTCCATTCTGGAAGGCCTCCTCAGCACATGCCCATCCCTCCTCGCCCACATCCTTCTGGAGATTTTCATTCAGGAGGTTTTCTGGGTTTCTGAGACCCAGAAAAGAACTTTCTTTAAAAAATTCTCCAGATGATGACCAGCCATAATGAATATCCACCGAAGTAGTATATTATTATTATTATTATTGTTGTTGTTATTATTATTATTACTTTACTACTATTACAGATGAGTAAACAGGGACTCACAAATGTGAAACACCAGGTTGGCCTGGTTCCAAAGCTCATGCTAACTTCTCTGCTTATTGTGTCGATGTCCCCGCGGTTGGGATCAGTTTCCCCAGGCTCTGTCTCTGTGCTGCTCTCGGCTCACATTCTCTTTTCTGCCAGGATACTCCAGCGTCAGCAACAAAGGTGGACCGTCGCAGTCACTGGGTGGAAATGAAAGCGGTGGAATCCAGCCCCTTGGGGTGGGACTGGTGGTGCCTCCATAGGGCCTCAGCTCGACGGCCTGTGCACTAGGACGTGGCTTCTCGGAGCTGGGGTGCAGGTGGGCAACCGGAAACAGAGCCACTGGCTAGAGGCTGGACCAACCCGTGGTTGTCAGGGCAAAATGTGACTCGCTGAGCTGCTGTCAATGTAGACTCCATCCTGGTCCCTTCAGACTACCGTGTGTGTGTGTGTGTGTGTGTGTGTGTGTGTGTGTGTGTGTGAGACGGGGACAGAGCACGGGGAGGAGCTGAACTTGCAGAGCAAGAACAGCGGGGTGAAGCGGAAGAAAACTAGGGCTTAGAGTCCTTTCTTTTCCAATTCCCCCTTCCAATACAAGCACCCTCTGCCACCAGATGAGTCATCCTGAAAGTACATCTTCCAATGTGTTCTGTAGAACAAGAACCCTAAGAATGAGTTCTTAGAAGAAGAGGGAGGAGGAGGAGGAGGAGGAGGAGGAGAAGGAGAAAGGGAAGAAGGGTCAGAGGGCTTCTACTGGAAAGTGCTGCACATCATATGCCCCTCTGAAAGAGTCACCATGCTCATTAGCATTTAAAAGGCCCCCAGGAGTCCTCGGGTAATCTGTTTCACTTGGTATAACCCACTGATAAACCAACCACTCTTTGTGATAGAAACACCTTAAAACTTTGTAGCTCTGGTGTTCTTGGGAACACACTTTAGGAAACAATAGTATAAATAACTGCCTTGTAGGTCTATATCCTCAGGTTATTGAATAGTGCCCCATATTAGGAAGGATTTCTAATGATTTTATTGAACAAGTAAGTGAATGACATCCAAATTTCCTTGCTTGGCACCTTTTTTGACCATTCTGGTGTCTACCTGAAGTACTTCTGCTGTTTTTACCTGCCACAAATTTATAATTTTTGTTTGTTTGTTTTAATAACACTTCATGGGGCGCCTGGGTGGCTCAGTCAGTTAAACGTTCAGGTCATGGGTTCAGGTCATGATCTCCCATTTCGGTGAGTTGGAGCCCCGCCTCGGGCTCTGTGCTGAGAGGGCAGAGCCTGGAGGCTGCTTTGGATTCTGTGTCTCCGTCTGTCTCTGCCCCTCCCCCACTTGTACTCTGTCTCTCTCTCTCTCTCTCTCTCTCTAAAAAATAAATAAAACATTAAAAAAAAATTTTTTTTAAAAACCACTTCATTTTGGGGGGAGGTTGGGGTGAACTCATTCACACCCCAATTTTAGTCCAGGCATCCAGGAGGTGGTGTGTACATGATCTATGCCTTGCCAATAAGACCATTAAATCTGCTCAGTTGGGCCAGGTATGGGCATTTTGACCTATGTCAGGACACAAGAAACTCAGTTCTGGGACTTCTACGGAACTGTGGAGACAGTCAACTCTTTTTTCTTTTCTTCTGGGATTCTTGGTTATAATAATATTGTAAGTTTGAAATGCCTGGAGTCTTAAGTATAGAAAGCTTACCTGAGGGTGAAACTAACATAGGAGAAAATGGAGCTTGGAAACGAAGAAAGTGGCTGATGTTCTTTAAGCCCCTAGATCCAGCTATGCCTGAAGCTAACATTGGCTATGAAGTTTTCATTTGCAGTGAGCTAATGACTTGCTAGTAATTTTCTTTGTCCAGCCAGTTTGTGGTGAGTTTTTCTCACTTGCAGTCAGAATACTGTTGTTCTCAAAGTGTGGTCCCCAGACCAGCATCATCAACTCACCTGTGAACTTGCTTTCAACCTGTACTTCCCTCTTGTCTCCTCCACTTTCACTCATCTGAGGCCCAGCTCAAGTGACCCCCTTTTGAAACCATCTTAGCCACATGGCCATAGTAGTCTGTTTGTGTTTTTTGTTGTTGTGGTGGTTTTTTTTTTTTTTTTTTACCTTAATAGCACTTACTGGAATCTGCTTCTTTTACAATCATTTGCCTTCTGTCTCCTTTCCTCTGCTAGAGCATGAGCCCTACAGTCAGAGATGCTGTCATATTTACCTGTGGTTCCCTCACTGCCCCACAAACAGGGTCTGGAAATCAGTGAGAGATTGCTTAAGGCTCCCAGTTTGTATTTTCAGAGAGCCTCGTCTTCAAGGGTCCATTTAAGACACCAGCACCCTCTTAATTACAGCTGTTAGCACCCAAAAGTGGGTTTGCAGATCCTGTCTCTCTTGGGTAATTTAAGGCTATGAAGCACAGGCCCTTGTTAACAGTTCTTGGGAAGCAGTTATCTTAACTTCAAACATGGGTCGCTGTAATAAATGGTGCAGGAGAAACACAATTCAGGACCTTGCTAATTGTTCTTGCCTCGCCGAGTTAGACATTACGTCTGCATATGACCAGGGGTTGATGGGATGAAACAATCCCTCAAGGAAGCTAATAGAAAGTCAATTACATCGGCCCTCTAAATTGCTTTTGGAACAGGCCATTGCCCGGCCTTGCGGGAAGCTTTTCGCACCATCTCTGATGGGTGGGTGAAGGGTCCAGGGATCTCTTTGGCGCCTCGTCTCACGCTGCACTAGGAAGCTCCTTTCTATCCAGCACCATCAGCAGCCACATCATCTCTCCCACCGGCTCACCAGTCCCAGCTTCGCGCTTCGCGTCTAACTCGACAGAGGACTTGTGTGTTCGCAGGCCTCCCTTTGGCGGAGTCAGATAGGAGGTCTGTCAGGGGTTTTCCAGAAGCAAGCAGGGCGGGTTCCTCCACGCCCGGCTGGAGGCTGCTTTGTCAGGCCCCTTGGCCAAAGGGACCGAATGGGGAATCACCAGCAGGGTATCAATGCCTTCCCCACACGGACCGCCCGTGGCCTTGGCTTCGCGTCCCCCATCCGGTACAAGGACGCAAGGCCCCGGTGGGCAGGGCTGGGCCCGCTCCAGGAGAAGCGTGGCCCCCTGCTCTCCTCACCCAGCGTGTTTTGGTGCTGTTGAGCTAAGCGTGAACAGCATTTTGTTTCAGCGACTGCTCCGGACACCCATCTTTTGTGTTTGGGAGAAATGCAGCAAAGCAGTCTGGAAATAAAGCCAGCCTTTGGCCGAGAAGTTCTCATTACCCAATCAGAGAAGAACCACGGGGCGCGGGGGACACCCAGACGCTAGAGGAAAGGGCACTCCGCGTTGGCTTGAGGGACAACTCAAATGGTTGCTGTGTTTTATTAAGAAGAACCTTGCACTCTTGGGGGCAAAGGCATTCACTTTTATTTTCATCTGGCTGCAAACAAGCCGACAGCAGTGAGCGTCTCGGCCTCTTTTCTCAGCCAGTGAATTTTACCCGCTTTGAGCTAATTACGGCATTTTCTTTTCTTTTCCTGTTGTCTCTTTCTTTTCCCTTGTGTTCTCTCTCTCTCTATTATTATTATTATTTATTTTATTTATTTTTTGTTTGTTTGTTTTTGGATTAGGGAAAACTAAGTGTGAGGACTATTCAGCAGCTCAGATATCAAGGACCATGCAGGGATTTGGAAGAACCCAGAAGGTCCTAGAAGTGGTTTTCTGGATGTGACAGATCTCAGAGGGTTTCAGCTGGGGTATGGCTCTGCTCAAGGGACCTGGTGGCAGTTCCCCTCTCATCTTCCTGCAGAGAGGATTAAGCCCCTGGGTCCTGTGGAAGGTGGAGTGGAATGAGCTCCTGTTCTCCCAGAGTCTTTCCCAGTGCAACCAGGTAGGAAGAAATGGATCTCTTGGGGCCCCACATCCATGATATATCTTATTCTCTGGGTCTTTGGGGGGTTAGGATGGGCTTCCCTCTTCCGAGGACCTGGAAACAGTGTCCACCCAAAGAAAGATTAAGCCTTCATTGCCTCTTGATAATTAAAAAAATTTTTTTAATGTTTATTTTTGAAAGAGAGAGAGAGACAGAGACAGAGCATGTTCAGGGGAGGGGCAGAGAGAGAGGGAGACACAGAATCCAAAACAGTTCCAAGTTCTGAGCTGTCAGTGCAGAGCCCGATGCAGGCTCCAACTCACGAACCATGAGATCATAACCTGAGCCCAAGCTGGACACTTAACCGACTGAGCCACCCAGGCGCCCCAACCTCTTTGAGTGCATCTGGCTGTCCCTTGATTATTCCATCATGCACCCTTGCCGCTGTGTGCATGCATCACGTGTGTATGTGTGTGTGTGATGGGTGGTTATGGGTGATTCTGGGTAAGGATGGCTCAGCCCCCACCTCATGGATCTGACTCCTGCCTTCCCTATCCCTCTATTCCCACCCCAAGCTTAGATTGTTCTTGGGGACACGGTCAGGCACTTCTATAAGTACACTGCCCTACCTCTTCTCCGCCTCCTCCTACAGATTGAGGTGGGTGGGGGGAGGGAGAATTGTACCTGTCACTAGTACTGTGACTAGCCATGTTCTTCCAGGTCCCAGAAACAGTGGCAACAGGTAAAGTAAAGCAGCCATCAGAGGCAGAGGTCAAGAGGACAGAATGAATGACACTCGTGGAGTCCCTCTGATGGGATTGCCGCTGGGTCTGAAACACTCTCTCCTCTTCCTTCCAAGAACTGGGCCTTTTTGGGAGACTGTAGGCACCTTGCCATGCATCTGGAAAAATATCGTTTCCCGTTCGTATGGGTGGTAATGAACTTTGCAGAATCTTTAAGTGTTTTGCTCTCAGCCTGGGCCACCTTTACCTCGTGTATATTCCATATGCAGACTGGGGTTTCGGGCATCTCAACCAGCGCATTTTAATTTGGCTGAGCTGGGACTGACAGTGTAGACAAACTTACCTCCCCCCACCCCAGCCTACTGATGAACAAGGAGGTGAGCAGGGGTTTCGGGGTAGGAGAAGGCCTTTTGATTGAGGGTAAAGGGGAAAAGATGGGGAGGAGAGATTGGGGTGGGATACTTTCCCACCTGCCCTTGAGGTGCAAGTCAAAGGCTGATATGATTGGTCTGGACACACTATGCAAGGCTCTGGGCCCCAGTAGGCTGATTTGACACCAGGGGCCCTAGGGTGTCCAGGGATGAAAGCAGGCTGGGATTTCCCTGCAGAGACTTGGAAGCCAGGAGAGTCCTGACTCCCTGAGGATTGTAAGTTTGGGAAGAAGAGGCACAGTGGGGTTTTCTTTTGCAGAGAAGCCCCCTCAGGCCATGGAAATTGGCACAGGGCCATTAGAGGAGGAAGATAACCAAAGGGGCCATCTGTGGTAAAGACAGCCGTGACCACTTTGTGGGCACCTGTGAGAATCTTCTGGGGGACAGTGGACGCTCTGATGGGGGTTAAATGCCTATTTGGGTTGCGGGAAGGGAGCTTGGAACATTGTAAGCACAAACGGCAATGTGGATGTGTCCTTTCCTGGCCCCAGGTGATTGGCCAAACCCGGGAAACTGGAGTCCCAAAGAAGACAGGCGGGGTGGGGGGAAGATGCTGGAGGTTTGCAGTGAATGGGCTCGCCTGCGGCGGCTGGGATGCTGGCTCCAGGACCCAGACCCAGGCAGGTTTAGGAACAGCCCCAGATGGAGCAGGGCTGAGGACCTGGGCTCTTTGTTCTTCCGGAAGGCAGTCATTACAAGGTGTGTATGGGTATACACCTGTATTTGTATGTATATCACGCAGAATTATTATTTTTAAGTTTGTGAGCCTGAAAGAGGAGACACAAACAGTGTCCTGAGACCATCACGCTTGTTTTGTAGCGCCGTGATCGGGTGGCTTACATTTGCACCGTCCTCTGAGGCTATGACGAGGCGTCTCCTCCGCCCCCGGCCTCCATGCCTTCCTTTCTCACCTGGTCTCATTTCTTTTTCTTTTCTTTTTTTTTTAATATATGAAATTTATTGTTAAATTAGTTTCCATACAACACCCAGTGCTCATCCCACAAGACGCCCTCTTCAATGCCCATCACCTACCCTCCCCTCCCTCCCACCCCCCATCAGCCCTCAGCTTGTTCTCAGTTTTTAAGAGTCTCTTATGCTTTGGCTCTCTCCCACTGGTCTCCTTTCTTTAAAACCTCCTTTCTTCGCCCTTAAGCCCTTCCTTTCCTCGCCCTCCTGCGCTTCCTCTTTCTCTTCACCCTTGCGCACATCAGCACTGTTTTGTGTAGGGTTTTGATTGCACTCAGCTCTCAGGAGGCATGAGGAGAGCTGGGTGTGCAGGACCGCCTTCAACGATGAGTGAGGCGGTTGCCCGTCTCCGTCCGCCGCCCTCCTCTTGGAGAGGCCCAGTTCATAGGGGTGATCCTCGTGGCCCAGCTCCATGCATGACTGATGGCTCTGAGGGGGCCAATCGGATGATCTCTGCCTTGACGCCCTTCGCACGTGTGGCCTCCGAAGTTGCTTCCTCAGGGGAAAGGGAGTGAGGGAGGAAAGCTATCACGTGTGACACTAGTTCCCATTTCATTTGCTGGCCTGGCCAGGAGGCCCCCTGGGAGCCACAGAGGAATGCATGGCTGTTTGGTGAGCACTGCCTCTCCCTGCCACACAGGTTTCAGTAGATGAGGAAAAAGGAAAAAGAAAATCTTCTCTCGGATGCAGCAATGTTCACGCGATGAGAGTGGCTCTTGACATGAATATTTTAAGGCCAATAGAATCTTAGAGCAAAGCAAGATATAAGATGAAAGATATTATTTTGTTTGAATTCAAATGTGCCAGAGCAAAGGTAGCCCCTGGTATACCCCCTACCTCATCCTTCTGATTGCTCAAAAGACAGCTAAGCACAGCCCGTAGGAGCCTCCCACCCTACAGAGCTGAGATTGGGGTACTGGATGAGGCTGGGGGGATGCTCCCTAAGTGAGATGCCCCATCTGCGGCCATAGACCCAAGAGGATGTGCCTTGAATCATCAGGTAGCTCCCAACACCCCACGTGAGACAGGGGGCAGGAACCGTAAGACAGGAGGGCGAGCTGGGTGGAGGGGGCAAGTGTGTGTAAGGGGTCGGGCTGGGGAACTGGGGGGGTTGGTGGGGGGCTCCCTGATGCAGGCCGGATGTGGCCCAGAAGTGGGCACGATGGGGGAAGACTTCCTACCTGGTGACTTAGAAAGGGAAGAAACTGGCAGAGGTTTGGTGCAGCCCTTTCCTGGAAGCCTCTTGCACATGCCGTGTAGTCGCAGGGTGTGCAACTCTGAGACCAGACAGACCAGAGAGTGACCCCTTTGACTCCCACCTGGCTCACCTGCCTTAGGAGTTCGGAGGCAAGGGCTATGTTGTCTTCTCTTAGGATTTATTTTTTACATGCCTTATATTGTGGCCCTGACTGTAGAAAATGCCAAGACAAGGGCACTTGGGTGGCTCAGTCAGTGGAGCATTGGACTCTTGATTTTGGCTCAGGTCATGACCTCACGGTTCATGAGTTTGAACCCCTGTTGGGGTCTTGGCTGACAGTGTGGAGCCTGCTTGGGATTCTCTCTCTCTCTCTCTCTCTCTCTCTCTCTCTCTTTCCCCTTCCCCTTCTTGTGTGCTCTCTCTCTCTGAAAATAAATAAATAACTGAAAAAAATACTAAGACAGAAAAATAATAGAGTATTCTCTTTAATTCCTGTTTAACTACAGAAGGAGAGAATTTAGCTCAGCAGCTAATTTTGTTGATGAAAATTTCTAAAGATACTTTAAAAATTTTAAATGAAGAATCTCTCTCACTGATCTAGATTTTTTTTTTTTTTCTCTTAAAGAGAAATTGACTTCATCCCAGTTAATATCACTGGCACCCTCCTTCCCTCCCTTCACTCCATGCTGCCTCCTTCAGGGAAAGCTCACCGTTTGGAACAGATACTGGGTTTCAACTCTCAGTGGAAGGTGGGTGTAGTGGGCAACATGTCACAGCAGGAGAACACAGGTGTCAGTCAGAGGTGCTTGAAATTAAGCCCTGGTTCTGCCCACGATAAGGGTAAATGACTCGTTTGCTTCCTTTGTGCTTTCAATTTCTCATCTCTTTCAAGGGACTAGGATCCCCACAAAGCATTTAGCACAATCTCTGATCTCCGTGGCACAGTTAGTATGAAACAAATAGAAACTAATGTTGCTTTATTTGGGGGTAGAGCTGGGGCTTCAGGGCTTCTGGAAACTGTTGACCTCTTCATCTTTGCAGAATAATTGTTTTAGAACTTATCTGGGTCACAGTCTCTTTGGAGAGGTTGATGAATGCTCCTGGTGCCTTTCCCCAGAAAAGGGAAATATGCAGATTATGCAAAATTTTGCATGCTTTTATTGATTGCTTACTGTAGCTCAGTGGTCCTCAGGCCGTTCCGCTACGAATATCTTTTTTTAATGTCAGTGTGTTTTGCTTTTTACTCTCCTCCCCCAACCTGATAGTAGTCGCACTTTTCGTCTCGTTGATTGAGAAAAGTATCTGATGATACGCAGCAGAATTCCGTAGTGCTTTTAAGAGATTTTGCATTTTGTTAATCACAACAGCTCAACCCGGATTTGAAAGGAAAAGTTGTAAATATATCTATGGGCTGCCTGATTGATTCCATCTGCGTTCAGTGCTTAGTGCCCATGTGGATCCCTCCATTGTTGGAAACTTCTCCAGGCAGGTTTACGGAATCAAAGGCTGCAAGGAAATCAAAGGACCATTCAATCCAGCTCCATTATTTTGCATAACACGGAGGTCAAAGGAGGGAAGCCAACTTTTTCAGAATCACACAGCCGGATGGTATCTGGGAGGAGACAGAAACCCAGGGTCCCCACAGCCTAACAGCTACCTGAAGCAGACTCTCGCTGGCAGTTCTGAGTTGGTGAAGTCTTCCTTCTGTACCAGCCAGTGGGCACCGGTCTGTAGGGAGTGAATTGGGAAATGAAACTCGGTAAGTGACTGCAGTCTGAAAGCTAGGGTGACTGTGTGATTTATCTTCCAAACTGGGACACATCTGAGAGAGAAAGGGAGCACTATTAATAATTATTTCGGGGCAATAGGTATAAACCAAGACTATTCTGGGCAAGGCAGGACATAAGGTCACCCTGCTGACAGCCCACCTCAGCTTACCAAGGGCCAGTTTCAGAGTACTTTAAAGGCCATTCAGCAATCGGGATGATTTGCTGGAAGGAATTTGGGCCAAGCATCCGACCAGCTTTGATCGGAAAGCTTTGACCAGCTTTGACTTCTGGAAACTCCCTGGGGATTGCTGGAGACCCTGGAGATTTTTCAGCTCCCTATTTCCCAACCCCAATGCAGCAGCACTTGCCACTCTTCATTCTCTCCCATGAGAGGCAGCTCCTTCCCAATCCCTCTATGGGGGAACTGTAGGCATCTGTAAGGCAGCTTGGACAATTTATCTTCAGACCTTGTCAGCATCGTAAGGAGCCCGGTATCCTGGAGAGGGTTTGGTTCCGGATGCTGGATAACCTCAAGCAATCCCTTCTACTCTCTCTAATTCCCATATCTGTGCCATTAGAGGTGGGAGTAATTCACTGGGTGGCCAGAGTGGGTTCTGCTCGTCACAGACTTCCAAGCTCCAAGGTAGGGAACAGAAAAATGGGATCCAAGCAAGGGCAACTAAATACTTTCACCTAAAAGTGACATGTGCCATTTGCACCTCACTGGCCCCAGCCCGTCACGTGGTCACGCCTAAACTGAAGGAGGCAGAGAAGAGTGGTCTTACCGCGGAGAATCAGAATATTCACTCACAAATGCTGCCATGACTCCTTCACCCTCAAAGTTTTCTAGTTTGATGTTTGCAGTGAAACAACAATTTTCTCTCCTTTCTCCCGCAAAAAAGGGAAATCTAATCAAGAAGCACACAATAGAAAATGGGTAGGATTGAAATTGATTTGGTTGAAATGAGAGGTGGTGACTTTACCCTTTTGTGGCAACATCCTCACTATAGATGACCTAAGGTCTTAGGGATGCAGGGCAGACCAGTCAAGTGGGTCTTTAAAATTTTCTAGACAAGGAAACACAAGAGCAGTGCGAGAGGATGGAATGGTGTGTGTGTGTGTGTGTGTGTGTGTGTGCGTGTGTGTGTGTGAGTTATCTATTGTTACATAAAAATTACCCTAGAAATAAGTGGTTTCAAATAATACACATTCAGTATCATAGTTTTTGTGGCTCAGGAGACTGGGCATGGCTTAGCTGGGTCTTCTGCTTCTCGGTTTCCAACAAACTGCAGTGTAGGTGTTGACCAGACTACTGTCGTCTTGAGATCAACCTGGGTAGGTTCTCTTCCAAGGTCTCTTGGTGATTGTTGACAGGATTCGGTCTCTCACGAGCTATCGGACTAAGAACCTCAGTTCCTTGCCCCATATCTCTTTCCATCAGAACAAGCAGGTGAAAAAAGCCAGAGAGAGAGAGAGAGAGAGAGAGAGAGAGAGAGAGAGTATATGAGCAAAATGGAAGTCATAGTCTTCAGCAACCTAAGGACAGAAGTGACCTCCTATCACCTTCTCTCTTCTACTGGTTAGAAATCACTAGGTCCAGCCTACACTCATGGCGTGTGGATGACACAAGGGTGTGGGGATCATTGGGATCCAGGTTAGAAGCTGTTTACTACAGAAGGATTTGGGAGACGTGGAGGAAGCTGATGGGGTGTGTGCTATGGGGATGAAGAAGGAGCGAATGATGCCTTCAGAGCTTTAGTTTGAAGAAAGATGACGGTGGTGCCATTATTTGAAAGGGGCATGTCAGAAGAGGAGATGGAGGCACGGAGTCAGGCTTGGGCTAGTGATCGCCAGCCTGTGCATGAATCAGTCCGGGTCCCTGGACACCCAGAAACCCTGTCGAAAGGATCTCTTGACCACTAGCTGGGTACCTGCACCCATCCTGTGCACCTGTCCCTTTGTCCTCTCTCTTCCTTAGAGCTTGAGTGGCTGAAGCAACACAGGGGGAGGTTCATAGCAAGCAGAGGGGATTGAAGTGGATTTAACACTCCAGGCTTTTCCATGGACGTTATCAGGCTCTGACTCCCCCTTGCACATCCCCCCATTTGCTGTTAGAACGAAGGAACCAAAGAGGCTACAGGGCCAGACCCTGCATGAGGCTTTAAGAGAAAAGGAAAAAGGCACAGGATTGTGCACATGCAAGCCTGCCTGGCTCGGTTTTCTTTGAGAAATATGGCAAGTGGCTGATTTAACATTGTTTTCCCTGTGTGTGTAAATTTCCTAAAAGGTTGACCTAAATGAGTTCTTACCAAGATCTGATAGCCCAGGACAATGGAATAATCCTTTTTAATAGGATTACAGGCTGTGCTAAAAGAGACTGACAGCTTTTAGGCTCAGCATTGTAATACGTGCTCAAAGAGAGCACCGGAAAACGAAGACAGAAAACAGGTTTCCTGTGTTGTTTTACACTCCCTGAACTACTAATATCTCTAACTCACAGTATCCTTGGCCGCTCAAACTGAGCACATCTGGGATCCCCTTCCGGCATTTTCTCTAACTAGTTCGGAGTCCTTAGGCTTCTCTGGACCTCTGTGAACTACAGGAAATCTTGAGGACGGTACCAGTCACAGGGGCCAGATTTATGCAAGTTCTCCTTCTCTTCAAGGTCACTTCCTATCTCCATCATTTTGGGTTCTTTGCTCCAGGGGTTGGCCCCAATGCTGGAAATCTCCAGATGAGGCACTGGGTGTTGGATGTGGGCTCTGCATGGGGGTGGTGACACTGGACATGGGTGGTCAATGCTGTGAAGTATCCCTACGTGGTGATCAGTGTAGAACAGCATAGAACGTGGTCTGCATTTGGGGAAGGGCCCCCTCTGAGTGTTTCATTTACATTTGAGAGAGAGGCAGGCAGCCACACGGAGAGCCTAATCTGAATATTAAAGGAGATTCCTTCTAGGATGTGTTCTGTAAATGGGAAAGCCAATCAAGAAAAAAAAATTAGATTCCATCCTCACAAAGGCAGGTGAGACCAGTGTCAGAGCAACCGTAAACGTTAATTAAGAACATATTCTGCAAAAGCGACACTTAGTGCACCAAAATGCCTTCAGTCAGCACGTTAAAGGCAATAAAGCTAATTTGAAAATACATTCCCTGAGTGATAACGAGTGAATGAAAAAATATTTTGTCAAAATTTCATTCAATTAAAGAAACCCAAAGAGGCTACCTCATTAATCGCCAGTTTGAATGTTCTGTACATCAACTATGTATGCATTTAAAATTTTTTTTAATCTTTAATCAAGTATTTTTTGCGTCTAACAATTCTATGAAGATGCAATCTACTGGTCTGAAGATTTTTCTTTTCTTCTCTTTTCTTTCCTTTTCTTTTCTTTTGTTTATTTATTTTTTTGCACATGGACCTCACTCATGTTAAAGAAGTTTTCTCATTCATCATTGGCTGGACACACACTTTGGGTTTTCCCTGCATCGTCCTGAGGATGGCCCACACACCGCTTTGCCCACCACAACTCAAGATCGAAAGTGGATATTTGGAAGAAGCCTGAATGAGTTTATAAGAGGAATCTGAGGTTGGGGGTGGGCAGAGTTTGGGAGCCATGTCAACTAATTACCCAACAAGCTTTTATTAAGCCCTTGCTTTGCACACAGCACCCTGGGAGATACAGAAGAAGCTTAAAGCAGTATGTCTGCCTCAACTGGCTTTTAGGGAAAACAATGTCTGTGAGCAACAAATCTCATCCTGGCGGGAAATGCAAAAGATAAGGAGGTTTGAAGAGTCTTAAAAAAAAGGAGATGTGGGTCTGGGCTCTGTAGTCAGAGCATGTGCCAAAGACTCAAGTGCCCTGAGCATAACTATTCTGTACCTGGAATCGTGCTCTTCCCTCATCATCAAGGGAAATGCCCTCTGGGCTTTTGTTCTGCCCACCAAATTCATCCAGTACCTCGGGGGCTCCTCTGGCATTTTCTCCAAGTTTGTTCCTTGATCTTGAAGCCAAAAGAGATGTCCCACTTCTCGGAACTCCAAGAGTTTTACTTTAGTTAGTAATGAATCATCTGTATTACATTTCACTGGGGAAGGTGGGCAAAAACGAGCCAAGCTTTTTTTGAAAATCTCTCATTTAATCTTTAAAATAACCTCGGGAAAAGGTACAATCATCATCACATACGTATCACATACCCAGATGCCCGTTTTAACCCTGCAGTCCTCATCTTCCCCTTGGTATAGGCTTGGTCGATTCACATCTTGGACCGCAAGTGGTTAAACTTGTGGAGGGCAGTGGGCATGGCTGGTCTCATACAGCACGTCCACTACTTTGCACAAGATAGATACTCTCGCTTGTCTGCCAGATCCACAGAGGATGACACCAACCACATGTCCACAGTCTCCGCATTTGTCCTGATCAGTGCCTTCCCTGCTTCCATTGTTCAGATGAGGTCCCCAACCGCCTCTTCTTGCCAACCTCCCCAGTCTCAGCGGGAAAGGCAATCTGACGTGGGAGAAGGACACTTACTGAGGCTGGGGCTCCGTGTACGATTGACCTACACTCTGATTAGTGCATAGAGCTGATATGATGAGTCCAATGTTATATACCTTTTAGAATTCCAAATTCAAATCCAACAAATATTTACTGAGCACCAGAGACAGATTAAAAGAGAGGGTGAGGGGAGTGGCTGGGTGGCTCAGTCGGTTTAGCGTCTGACTCTTGATTTCAGCTCAGGTCATGATCTCACGATTGTGGGATTGAGATCCATGTTGGGCTCTGCGCTGAGCATGAAGCCTGCTTGGGATTCTCTCTCTCTCTCTCTCTCTCTCTCTCTCTCTGCCCTACCCTGCTCTCTACCTCTCAAAAATAAATAAACATTAAAAAAAAGAGAGAGGGCGAGAAAAATGACAAAGAGGATTCTGTGACTTCCTGGAGGGTAGGGGGGTGGCAAACATCACATCAGAAGGCTCTTGAAGGCCGATTTAGCATCCAGACCTGTGCTTCCTGAGCTCCAGAATGTGCTGCCTGGGAGCTGTTGGTGTGAACGCTGATATGGGTTGGCTGTGCCTCTCATTCAGCCGACCTGAGCTTCTTCTTGTCCAGGAGGTACATTTGGGCACATTTGAGAGGTGGCTTGTCTGCAGTCACTGGTCAGATGACATCCCGTGGCACCGGAGGGATCGAATTCCAAGTCTTGGCTTCCTTGGGGCTGTGCCCAGACAGTGAAGCTCTCACTATAGAATGCGACCCTGGCCCCATTAAGGACCAGAAGGGTGAACCCAAGAGTTCTGATGTGGATGAAGACCATCTTCATTGTTGCCGTCCTCCCTCGGATTCCATGGCTCTCCAGGCCAACAGCTAGGTCTTCTGAACATCCGTTGCTGGTTTGTTTTGGCTCTTTCTTCAACCGTCATCTTTGACACTTTGGTTTCTGTCTCATTTCTAAACCAGTCTCTCCGTCCCCCAAGGTTAACTTGGACTCCTATTTGGAAGAGCCCCTCTGCTCTTCTAACCATGTTTGCTTGTACTTCTGCTCCGGACTCCAAGAGTCAGACTCTGACTCTGGCTTCAGATTTTGTGCTTTGGGAAAGAGCCCTCTTTACTAAAGCCAGCACTCCTGTCCCAGCCCAGCTGCGGCCCCTGTAATTACTGCCTCTTTCTAAATAGCCCATCCCGGGTGTCCTCATGCCTCTGTGAGCCAGGCCATTCTTCCCGCCAGCCCCGCTCCAGCCAAGTCTGCTTTGTCCTTGAACTTTTTTTGCTTGGGTCATCAAGAAAGGAACCTTCCCTGCATTTTAATCCTCTAAGACAAGTTTGCAAGGATGCTGCCGAGGTCCTTCTCAGTGATGATTTATGCATGGCGAGTGGAAAAGCATGCTGTTTTCATTCCTTTTAAAACCAAGTAATGACCTAGGGGGAGAACATTATATCTATATCTGTACCTGTTCCCTTCTCTGTATCTGTGTCTCTTTCTTTGTCTGAATCTGTATATCTACGTGTATGTTTGTATGTGTAGGAGTACAATGCGTGGATTTAGTAGTCCAGCCCAGCCTTGCCATACCATTGTCTATTGTTTATATTTGACCTACTAGAATTTGACACTTATTTGCAATGCAAAGATGCAAAGTTGTAGCGTGTCCTTTAAGAAATATCTATGTAAATATAGGCCCACCCCTTCAAGCAAAATAAAAATAATGGTGTTTGTCTTTGTGTTATGGAGATGCAGATATTCAAATCATCTCAGGCTAATGCCCCCTGGGAGAATAAAAAGAACCACTAACCAAATGACATTGGACAAATCCCCTAAACCCTCAGAGCCTTGGATTCTTCAACAGGAAAAAAAAATCAAAGATTTAGATTAGCTGATCTCTAAGGGAAAGCCTACCTAATCTATGATCAAAAGGCTTTTGGGGCTGCCTGGGTGGCTCAGTCGATTAAGCCTGACTTCGGCTCAGGTCTTGATCTCACATTTCGGTGAGTTCGAGCCCCGCGTCGGGCTCTGTGCTGACAGCTCAGAGCTTGGAACCTGCTTCAGATTCTGTGTCTCCCTCTCTCTCTACCCCTCTCCTGCTTGCATGTTCTCTCTCTCTCTCTCTCTCTCTCTCAAAAACAGTCATTAAAAAAAGAGAAGCTTTTGATTTTAACTGGTATCATTTAATGAATCATTTTTACTGCAAATCTGGTCTTCCAGAAATGACAAGAACAGGGCCCTTCCTGGTCTGGGTTGTGTATTAGTCAAGGCTATAGTCAGGAAACTCATGCCAGGTAGTTCAGCTGAGGGAATCTGATGCAAGGGACCAGTTACAAAGCGTTGGAAACACTGCAAAGCCAAGTGGGGTGGTGAGGAAACCCGAAAGTGAGCACCAAGCAGGGACTCCCTGCCATCCCCACGCTGTAGGGACAATGGGGAGAGGTGGTTTTGTCAGAACACAAGATCCGGAGCATCTAGGAGACTATGGGACAGGGGACAGAGGGACACACTGGCCAGAGCTGGAACCACGTTGGGACACAGCTATTGTCACAATGTCCCCTGAAGCAGAAAGAGAGAAGCAGAAACAGTGTGGCTTGATTTGGCCTCTTGTCTGCCAACTGCTTCTGGAAGCTAATGGAAGCCAGAAGGCAAGGGAGTCTGGGAGACACTTTTTGAGGGGACCTGTACCCCTGTAATACAGGGCAGGCAAGGAAGGGGCAGGGGCAAGTCTGAGGACAAGCAAGCCACTAATTGGTACAGGCGAGCTGGGAGGCACTCTTTAAAGAATTTGGGATCCCCAACCTGGCCTGGCTCTTCAGGGACCTGGCTGCCTGAGGCAGGAGCTCAGACGTGGAAAGATGCTTCTTAGGCCTTTTCAACCCCCATCACCTCACGTTTGGATTGATCTAGTAAACAACCTCTCCGTTCTCAGTGACAAGGAGTTTGTGAGTTTCCTAATTAGCAACTACAATTTCTTATCATCTACCATGTGCTAAGCAGTCTATAGACAAGAACTCCTTCTTTCCTCTGACTACTCAGCTGGAAGATATAAACACACATATTTTACAGATGAGAAAACTGAGGTCAGTGAGACAGGGCAATGTGCCCAAGGGCCACAGCTGGATGGGTAGAAGGTAGGATTGAACCCAGGGCATTCCAGCTCTAAAGCTCCCTGTCCAAGAGGGGCAAGGCCAAGTCCAGTGGAGCTCACTGTTCCCTAAGGAATATCGATTTGATTTCTGGAAGTAAGAGCTTTGAAATGCTAGGAAGCAGTAGCAAGAACAAACACTTGGGGAAGGAATCAGCCCCGGGGCTCTAACCTTCCGAGAAGCGTCTCCCTGGAGGGCAGCACCCCTCCCTGACGCCCCTCCAAACCTGGGGGTGCTCCAAGCTTCTAATTCTTCCTGGCAGCTTGTTGGGCTTATGCGTTTCTTAGCCCCTATAACCAGACTTCTTTATTTACAGAATCACACTCGGATGGTAAATGTGGCTGTGGAAAATAGGATATTACAGATGCGATTTGGAAGAAGTTGCTGAATCAGGCCATTAAAGCCAAGAGTAAAAATGAAGAGGGGGAGATAAGTGGATGGTTCCCTCCCCCTCGAAGAGAAAGAAGGTTGGTGGCGATGGCAGTGAGGAGTGGGAGTGTCGAGCGGCTGAAGGAGGGGAAGGGCCGGGATGGAATGGAATAATGCTGAGTGATAGATGCTCACACCCACATGAATCCCAGCGGCTGGCGGTCTAGGAGGTAAAGGCAAAAAGCAAACGGACAGCTGTCTAGAATCTGGAGCACCCACGGTTTATGGACTCGTGCACCCCTCCCACTACAAGAAAACGTTGCTTGGATGAGGATAAAAGGGATATAGATTAGGGCTGACCTGGAAGAAGCTTCCAGGAATATTCAGGAATACTTGGGAAACATTTTGGAATCAGGGTTCCACACTGCTAAGTAGGGTCCCCATAAGCAGGGTTCCTCGCCTCTCTGATTCTTTTCTAACTTGATTAATGGTGTTAATAATACTGATCTTCTATGGTGGAGGTTGATGGTGGAGTGAATTCCCTGACACACAATTGCTCTATTAATTGGAACAAACTGTGCAGATGTTACTTCTGAAAATGTCTCCCCCGCAGCCCTAAAACTGCTTCTCACAGTGGTGTCCAGAGGGTGGGAGGTGACATACCTCTAGCATGGGTCTCATGCTAGTCAGACCCAAACTGGCCTCTGACACATTTTACAAGGGGTGTGGCTGAGCGAGAGGATGTGTGGGGGACTTGTCCCCTGATGTGGTGGCAAGCCCAGCGGCAGGTGGGGGCAAAGGGGTCAAGGGCATGAAGGACCACGTATGGTAGATGCTGTGGGTTGGAGTGGTGAGCGTGGCAGGATTAAACGATCTGTGCAGCCACATAGTGCATAATTATTACCAATGCTTGGCTATTTGGATATTTTAGACAACCGAAGGAAGACTTACGAATCAATTAAGCAACCCAACCATTGGGTGGGTTACCTTGTGAAGTAGTGAGCTCCCCGCCATTTGAGGAATGCAAACTGAGCCTGAATATTCTGGAAGAGATACTTGTCTGTAGCCCTGAGATGTCTAGATGGGGTTAGAGACCTCTCATAATCATAAGTTACTGGTTTTTGTTTTTTTTTTCTGACTCTTCTCCATGAGGATCCACCTTGAAGGGTAGGAAGTGATCCAGGTAAAAAAAAAAGGCATAGGGATGTGAGAAGGGGCTGGGTTGGCTCGATACAAGCAGTGTGGAGCTTTCATTTGAGGCAGTGTAGTGACAGTGGCATCCCAGGCTGCTGCGACTCACGCTAAGAGCTTTTCCAGCCCTCCGATGTAATATCCACCCGACCTACGCCACTTCAAATCGCTTTTGAATCTATCACAGCTTCTCCTTTACAAATATCCCGGAGAATAAAGTGAGCAGACAGTAATATTCCCATCTAACAAGTGAGCAACTCGGAGCAGAAAAATGTACTACTTGAAATTGGAAGTTGAGCCTGGCTGGGATCTGAGGAGGCCCATTATTCCAAACTTCTCATTTTACAGATGAGAAAACTGAGGCCCAGGGAAGCAGAACCAACTGCGGTTGGTGCCAGGGTCAGGGCCTGGTCACTCCTTGGTTCCGTAGTGCACGGGATCCCCCAGTTTCATCGCTGTGTGTCGGCAGGAACGACCTACTGTGGTCTCTCTGAAGCAGGCAGATCAAAGAGAGACCATGGATCCTCTTTCCTGGCCTGATGTCCATTCCTGAGCCTTTGTGGGAAAATGTTCCCACTATAAATGGAGGATTTCGGGAGCCCAGTGGAATCTGAAGCTTGATGGAGAAGAAGCCACAGAAGACAGGGTTGGCCACCAGCCCAGTTGACCATGATTTCCTGTGCTTTGTGAGAGGGTAGGAAAGCCACCGATGTGCCCCCGGCCATCGGGTGATGGCTGGAGTGGCCGAACAGGTGGCTGGCAGTGGGGACAGCAGCCGGCTGAGGACCACCGCCATGCTGCCCAGGGTTATCAGTGTAATTACATCAAGAACAGGTTTTCTATTTGGCAAAGGAGCACGAGGATGGGGTTCCTGGGTGGCTCAGTGGGTTGAGCATCTGACTCTTGATTTTGGCTCAGGTCATGATCTCACGGCTAGTGGGTTCAAGCCCCGTGTTGGGCTCTGTGCTGACAGAGATTCTCTGCTTGAGAATTCTCTCTCTCTCTCTCTCTGCCTGTCCCTCGCTCACCGTTTCCCTCTCCCCCACCCTCTCAAAATAATACATAAATTTTAATAAAGAAAAAGAAAAAGGGGCACCTGGGGGAGCAGGTGAGTTAAGCATCTGACTTTGGTTCAAGTCATGATCTCGCGGTTGTGAGTTCGATCTCTGTGTCGGGGGAGCAAGAGCCCTGCTTCTTTCTCCCTCTCTCTTTTCCTCACTCACTTGGGCCCCCCCTGCCTGTGTATCTCTCTAAAAAAGAAATAAAAAGAAAAGGGAAAGAAAAAGAAAAAAAAAAAGTAAAGAAATAGAACTAAAATCCTGGGAATAGGAGGTGATTCCCACCTGAACAATGGCCATTCTGGTGGTACCTGTCACTCTTGGAACGGCTGGTGTGTTGGAACGGCTGTCCCTGTGGACCCCGACTGGCAGATGGGCCCGGAGGCCTCCCCTCCGCTGACCCCAGGACTGGACACAGCAAGGTCAGTTTCCTTTACTCCCTTTCCGGCCTGATCAGACAGAGAGACAGAGGCGGTGAGAGGGCAGGGTATTCTATATTCCAGGGGAAATTGGCAGGATGGTAAACCCAGGAACCCCAAGAAATGCACCCTTCAGGACGGAGGAGGCAGTATTTCTATCTGGAGACGGTGCTATGAAGGAGAGAAAAGACGTTATCCACAACAGAGTTTATATTTATATTATATATACACCATTCTTTCTTTCTTCCCAGGATGAACAAGTAGCATCAGCAAGATGACCTGGGCCCCGAGTGAGCGTCTGGGGTGCTCCCAGGAAGGCAAGTAGGGAAGCACAAGGGTGTGGGGCAGAGAAAGCCCGGCATGTGGTCCCTGCTGTGTTCGTGGCAGGTGACACACGGAGGGAAGGTGGAAGGAGGCTGGGGTGGGGGGACGCCAAGGACCGGGTGCCGTCTCCCTTGAAAGAACTAAGTGCAGCTACGAGAAATGAGCTGGCGACCTGGATTTGAATGTGACCTCTGTCACTCACTCACACAATAGCCTGGGGCTTCAACTCGTTGAATCCTGGTGTGTTCACCTTTACAGCTCAATAATGCAGTTCTTTTTGTTTGTTTGTTTTTTTAACATCTACTGGAGAGACAGAGAGAAAGCACACAAGTTGGGGAGGGATAGAGAGAGGGAGACAGACAGAGGATCCAAAGCAGGTTCTGTCAGCACAGAACCTGACTGGAGGCTTGAACTCACCAACCATGAGATCATGACCTGAGTCAAACTCAAGAAGCAGACGCTCAACAGGCTGAGCCACCCAGGAACCACTTCCCACCACCCCACTTAAAATTTTTTTCTTTAACATTTATTTATTTTTTTGAGAGAGAGAGAGAAACACCGTTCTACTAGCTGTGTTATAAAGCAGCTTTCAGGATTAAATTATATTTAACATGCAAAATGCTTTTCAGCACATGCGCCTAGTTTAAGTGTTTTTATACGTATTATAAAAATAAAACTGGGTTATCAGTTTCCTTCTACCAAGTGAATGCAACACAAGTCAGTGAACGTCAACATGTAAGGACCCAACACGAACAAATCATTGTGTTAGCTTCCTTCAGTGAAACATGCCAGTTGGAAAAAGTTGGAAGGACTTGGTGCTTCTCTTAAGAGGCTTAATATTTAGGGCGTGGGGATGGGGGAGAGAGACACGTTCATGTTCACAGTTGACCATAACACCGGGCTGATGGTGGCTGTCGGTGGGAGAGCCACATGCACAGGAAGTATGGGAGTGTGGAGAAAGGGCTGAATCCTGGCTGGCAGGATGAGGAAAACTGGATGGACAGGATGTTATCTGAACCGGCTTTGAAGGCAGGGGGAAGGGTGGAGGGCATCATTCTTTAGGGCCGTGGCCGGTGTGGGGTTCTTCTGGGGATGCCAGAAGGAAGGAAGGAAGTACCATTTCTGGGCTCTCTAGCCCCACATCAGCAACTCGGTGGCATCTTCTCTGCAGCCGTCCCGACCAAATATAACCATAGAGGGCACCGTCATTCTCCTCAGGCACTGAGAGCACTTGAGACTTGACCTTGGTATAAGGGATTACAGCTGAATCCTTCAGACCTGGGTTTTGCATCCTGTCTCTGCCTTCTGTGGACTGACCCTGGGACTTAGTTTTCCCTCCTGTCACACGTACATCGAAGTGCTGCTGTAGTGAATAATACAAAAAACACAACCAGGCAAATTTTAAACAGTGGTGCATACATGTTACTTCCCTTTGGGAAGACACAAATGAGGGTGTGAGACTCTAGATTATACTGAACCAGCAGTGGAGCATGGAGCTAGGCTTTGTTATTATCAGGAAGGACTGTTCCTTGCTGTTTTTGTTTGTTTGTTTAATGTTTATTTATTTTTGAGAGACAGAGAGAGAGAGAGAGAGAGAGGAGTGGAGGAGGAGCAGAAAGAGAGGGAGACACAGACGCTGAAGCAGGCTCCAGTCTCCAAGCTGTCAGCCCAGAGCCCGACACGGGCCTTGAACTCACGAACCGTGAGATCATGACCTGAGCCAAAGTCAGATGCTCAACCCACTGAGCCACCCAGATGCCCCTGTGTTGGAGGTTCTACCTCTCAGTTTATAGACAAGCTGTTTGGAAGGTGCAATTATTTGCAAAATTAATTTTGAGCACTTGTACTCATTGCCGAGGACAATAAAAATAGGGAGGTCTTTTTCCCCCCTCTTGTGATGTTTTGGGGGCAGTTTGCAATGGATGAGCATTTTATTTAAAAAGGGAGCAGTTACTTTTCTCTCATCCACAAACTCTGCCTAGGTAGCAAAAAGTAACTCCAGTCTGATGTGCAAACGCTGCAGATACCTTGCTCTAGAATTCCACACACATCACGTTCAGCTCATGAAATTTCCTCACCAGATCTGAATGAGGGAACAGAGACGATCTCAAACTGGCTCTTGGATCCTGTCCAAGCTATTTCAAGTATTCGTTATGACATAATATGAGTGGGGTGTTTTATTCCCCGAGGGCTCGAAGGAGGGAAATTCCTGACCATATAATTACATCCTGACCTCCTGAAATTTCCCCTGCCCTTGCACTTTGCATGGATAATGCTATTCTCTCCTCCTGACTGGGAGCCTTGTGCAGGACAGAAGGGAAAAGTAGATTTGTTTTCATTTCATCCACCTACCCCAGGGCCAATGTGGCAGGCTTCTACTCCAATGGCAGTCCTCTCTACCTTGAGAGGACTGAGGGCATCTTCTGTGTCTGATGTTAGGTGCGCTCTGAACTTGGTGAGTTATAATGGACCTTACATGCCCTGAAACCCAGGCTCCAAATCAGGACTCAAATTGTACATGTTGAAAGCACCACTTTGTCCAGATGTAACGATTATGATTTCTGGAGTCAAGTATGGATTGGGCTGGAAAAAGAGAGAATTCAGGTGGATAAAGGGTTAGCTCCACTTGCGTTTGACTGAATACATCTTGTTCTTAAAATAACAGCACAGTTGGATTTGAATTGTTTTCTTTTTTTTTTTTTTATGTTTGGTTTTGTTTACGTTGGTGGTGCTTTTTTTTCAAGTAGTGTTTTCAAAGGATAATTTATGTCTGTAATCACATTCTTAACAAAACTGGCTAATCACCCAATTAAAACACACATTTCAAAAATAGGTAAAGTGAAAAATAGGTTGTTTTCATTTCTACCTTAGATTGTTTCAGTGAATACCAACCATGACCTCTTTCCTTCAGATGAAAGATTCCCCAGAAACCTAGGAAGCACAGACTAAACGCACCCCAGCCGTGGTTTCGGAGTTCACTGCTTTTTCAATACCAGGGGACTCTGTCTTTTTTAGGAGACTGTTTCCTGGATACTGTTCTTAAGTTTGTAATATGTTTACAAATATAAGATATTTTAAGAATAAAGTTGTACTCCTAAAGTAAGCCTTTAATATGCCTTATTTTCCATTCCTTGCCTCTCTTCTCCAATCAGATTCCCCTCAGTAGAGGAAACTACTATGGTCAGTTTAAAGGTTATCCTTCTAGACTTTTTTAACATACAAACATTAAATCTGTTGTGTATGTGTGTTTCAGCTGTACATCATGCACTTTTCATTTAATGATATATGTAGGAGTTCTTTTCATGACAAAGCATATAAGGCTTACTTCTTTAAAAACAAACAAACAAACAAACAAACAAGGAAGTACCCCCTCCTCAAAAAAAAAATCAAAATCAGTATATTGAGTTCTATGGTATAGATAGACCATATTATCAAGTTATTTTCTTACTGACGGACATTTATGATGTTTTAAACTTTTTCCTACTGTAATTATGCAGTGAAAATCCTTGTCTGTGCCATTTTGCATCAGTGACAAAATGCTGCATCTTTTTCTAGGGTAGGCACCTAGAAGTGAAATTCCTGAGTTGAAGGAGATGCATATTTTAAATTTTAATAGAAACTGCCAAACTTATCTCTAAAAATGTGGTACCAATTCATACTCCCATCAACAGTATTTGAGGACCTGTTTCTGCACACCTGAGCCAGTGCCTGTCATTATTACTATTTTAATATTTTATAAACTGATGGGTGAATGCGAGATCTCATTGTTTTTTAATCTATCTTTTAATTTGGTTACTAATAAAATTGAGCAGCTTTGCAATTGCCAGGATCTCTTGAAGCTGAACTTTTAAATTATATTTTGTTTTGATAAACGAGCTCATGACCATAGTATAAAAATAAATAGTGCTAAAAGGGTTAAAATAAAAAAGAGCACATCAGCCCTCTGGTTTCTTTTGTTTGTTAGTTTGTTTGTTTCTGTTGTTTTCCTCCCAGAAGACAAAGCCTTTCAAATTTTATGATGGTTTCTGCTGGGTTTTCCCCCCATATTTCTAAATAACGTGCATGCATTGCTGTCCTTTGATTTTCCATTTTTATTTATTATCTGAAAGATTTCCGAGGCAAACATGCCAAGTTTTCTGGACTAAATTCATTCTCCCTTTCTTGCTTAGCAACAGACCCTTATATAGTAGGGGGTGATGTTTTCAGCTAAAAAGCAATGTTTTCCTGCTTCCCTTTGCATGGTAATCATTTAAAGGGAAAAGCTTTAAAGGGAACTCGCTCTGGGGCGCCTGGATGCCTCAGTCAGTTAAGCATCCAGCTCTTGACTTTGGCTCAGGCCATGATCTCATGGTTTGTAGGTTCCAGTCCTTCATCGGGCTGTGTGCCGTCGGTGCAGAGCCTGCTTGGGATTCTCTCTCTGCCCCCACCTTTCCACCCCACTGCTTGCACATTTTTTCTTTTTCTCAAAATAAATGAATAAACTTCAAATTAAAAAAATTATATATATACATATAGATAGATACATAGATAGATAGTATAAAGGGAACTAGATCTGGGCATGTAGGTGAATTTTGGCTTTCTCCTTTTTCTCCTTCTTCCTGCTTGGAACACAGATGTAAAGGCTGGTGCTTAAGTAATTATCTTGTGACCATGAACCAGCCAGGAAGACTGAATTGTCACCCTAAAGATGAAGAGCAGAAAAACATAAGAAACCTGAGCCTTCGCTTTCCATGGCACTCCGCTGACCACCTAACTTAACTTTGGCTTCCGTAAACTCTGCTGGTCAGTTTTTGTTTTTCCACTTGCATTTTGATGTCATGTATTATGCTTACATTTAAGGATGTTCTCTACTCTCATGGAAAATGGAGATTTTAGTCCCATCTCATTTTCTTCATGTATTTTTAAATTTTTTTTTCAACGTTTATTTATTTTTGGGACAGAGAGAGACAGAGCATGAACGGGGGAGGGGCAGAGAGAGAGGGAGACACAGAATCGGAAACAGGCTCCAGGCTCTGAGCCATCAGCCCAGAGCCCGACGCGGGGCTCGAACTCCCGGACCGCGAGATCGTGACCTGGCTGAAGTCGGACGCTTAACCGACTGCGCCACCCAGGCGCCCCACTTCATGTATTTTTTATGGTTACTTTTAAGAGACTAAAAGGCAAAAATGCCTTTTCTTCACTCCTTAAAAGTAGAATTTTGGTATTTTTTTAAAAGTTTGTATGCATATTATAAGTTGCTTTTTATAAAGCTTAGATCCTTTTTTAAAAAAATTTTTAATGTTTATTTATTTTTGAGAGAGAGAGCATGTACGAGCAGGGGAGGGGCAGAGAGAAAGGGAGAGAGAGCATTCCAACGTTTATTTATTTTTGGGACAGAGAGAGACAGAGCATGAATGGGCGAGGGGCAGAGAGAGAGGGAGACACAGAATCGGAAACAGGCTCCAGGCTCTGAGCCATCAGCCCAGAGCCTGACGCGGGGCTCGAACTCACGGACCGCGAGATCGTGACCTGGCTGAAGTCGGACGCTTAACCGACTGCGCCACCCAGGCGCCCCGAGAGAGAGCATTCCAAGTAGGATCTGCACTGTCAGCACAGAGCCTGGTGTGGGGGTTGATCTCAGGAACCATGAGATCATGACCTGAGCTGAGGTCAGACCCTTAACCAACTGAGACACCCAGGTGCCCCCAGATCCTTCTTTTTTAAGTGTATGTATTTATTTTGAGAGAGAGAGAGAGAGAGAGAGAGAGAGAGAGCCTGAGGGCGGGGGTGGGGTGGAGATGCAGAGAGAGAGAGAGAGAGAGAGAGAGAGGGCGAGAGAGGGAGAGGGAGAGACAGAGGGAGAGGGAGAGAGAGAATCCCAAGCATTGAATGACTCAGAGCTCCAACTCATAATTCATGAGATCCGACCTGAGTGGAAATCAAGAGCTGGTTGCTTAATCAACGGAGCCACCCAGGTGGCCCAAAGTTAGATCCTTTCACACTTCCAGCCAGGGGTGTATTAACATGCCTATCTTAATGCTATCAACATTAATATTATCATTTAAAAAAACATCTTCGAATCTGGTAGACTAAGTCTGCATCCTTTAAAAATTTTCTTTTATTATGGGCGCCTGGGTGGCTCAGTTGGTTAAGCGTCCGACTTTGGCTCAAGTCATGATCTCGCAGTCTGTGAGTTTGAACCCGGCATAGGGATCTGAGGTACCAGCTCAGAGCCTGGAGCCTGCTTGGGATTCTGTGTCTCCCTCCCTCTCTCTGCCCCTCCCCACTCACACTATGTCTGTTTGTCTCTCTCTCAAGAGTAAACATTAAAACATTTTTTCTTTTATTACTAGCAGGATTTAAACATTGAAAAAAAATCTCATTATAAGTCTTGTATTTCTTCTTTTGTGATTTTTATTTTTGTCTCATTTGTTCATTTTTTTTTTACTTTCTATTTTTATCTTCCTTATTTTCTTATTGGTTTTTAAGAACCATTTACATATTAGTGTTATTAGTCTTTTTCTTATTCAGATTTCACAAATATTTCTCTTCAGTTTCTTACTTAGGTTTTCATTTTGCCCATTGTTATTTTTGGTGTGTACAAATTTACATGTTTTATAGAGTTACACTTATTTGCATTTCCTCTCTTTTCTTCTGTTGCTTTTTTGTTTGGGATATTTTTCACACTCAGAGAGCTTAAAGATATTTATCTATATCCTTTAATTGCCTTTGCATTTAATTCTTTAATTTACCTGGAGTTTATTTCAGTCTGTGTGTCTATTAAGATTTCATGTGTTTTTTAAATAGTTTAACATTTTTTGCTGCATGTTTCATTGACTAATAACACCTTTCTGTGTTGCCCCTTTGACGTTAACTTGTCACTCACTTTTGGACAATCCAGTCAATTTCACTGGACTGTCTCTAGGTTGTTTGATCCATGTCATGCTTACTAAATTACTACAGCTTTACAACATATTTTAGTATCTCTTAGGGCAAATGGATACCTCGTTCCTCTCCCCCCAATATAGCTATTTCTTTTCTGTTTTTCTAGGACAGCTTAAAATCATTTTGGCAAATATTCAAAATATCGAAATGAAATTTTGATTCCTTGACTTTTGAAATTTCTATTTAGATTTATTTAATAATTTATTTAATAATTTAATCTTATTCCTTACTTTTATGAAATATGAACATACTGGAAAAATTCTGTCCTCTCATCCAGGTGCATTGCATACTCAATTTGTTTAACCCCTATTTTATAGCCTCTTTTATATAGAGACCTGGCACACCTTTTTAGCCCTTTCTTTTTGGTAGGTAGTTGGTATTTTTTGCTTACTTCTGTAAACGTAATTTTATTTCCATTATATCTTAAATTATTGTTGCCAGCATATAGGAAATCTGATTTTTGTTCACATTTTTCATATTTTTACATTGCATATGGCCATTTATGGAATGCTAATAAATTCTAAGAGCTTTTAAGTTGATTCTCCAGTGTTTGCGGGGCTATAATTAGATTTCAAATCTGGCTATCTTTTAGCTTGGGATAGGTTTATTAATTGTTCCTGAGCTGTATATCTGCATTTCTTTTGTGCTGCCATACTGTAGCAGAGGGTGGGGGCTGCTGGATGGCCTTCAGTGCGGCCCTCCTCAAGAAGAAGCTCGAATTCAGTGCTGAAGGAAGATTAAATGCTGGCAAGAGGAACAGGATGGGCCCATTCCAGGCAGAGAAAACAGGGTACGCAAAGACACAAACTCATGAAAAAGCCACATGTGTGGAGAAGATTGCTGGTAGTTTCCTACGGCTGGATATAGAAGCTATGAATCAAATCCACACTCCTTAGTCAATACTATCTTTTCCCACCTTGTTCGCCCTTTTCATTCTGGCCCCATCTCGGCCCTTCTCAGCAGATGATCTGTGCACTGGCCACCACATGCTCCTTGCCATTCGGATTGCCTTTCCTGCTCACACACATGCCACAAACTCCTATTCACCCTACAGTGCCCTGCTCAGTAGTGTTCTGGGTCCCCAGTGAACCTGGAAATAAAGCAATGATTAGTAATATAGTAATATCCTTTTAAAAACGTGAACGTATCTCTCTTCCATTCTAGCCAGTGCACAAAAACTATGTCCTATTTATCTTTCTATCTTCCAGCATCTAGCAAATGTCTGGCACACAAAGGGCAGAATTAAATCGAATTTGGACTTTTATAATTAGGAAAGATTGTTCAGTTGCCTGTTTTATGCACATGGTGTTTCTTTCCTTAATTCAGTTATCCCAATGGAAACCCACCATTTTTACACCACTTTTTGTTATTCGTCTCCAGCCTTCTTATCAGATTTGGGTTGTTTATAGCATTTCCCGTTGTTTATCAGACCCTGGTTTCTGAAATGTTGGTTCTCGCTTGTAAGGTAAAAGGAGGCAGAAAAAGTTCTTATTATTTTTCTAAACATGAGAGAGATGAGACTCCTGTATTAGGAAGGCCGGAAAGGAAAAGTTAATGAAATGCCTGTCCCCAGCAGGGAGGGCAACTCATTATAGAGCACTAGGAAAAACCAAGGGCTTTCACTGTTTAAAAAAAATTGCTTTTAGGAAGGAATTCAGCTTTGTTCAAGGAACAAAAGTGAAGTCCACACACGAAATAAGTAAAGGAAGGTGTTTTATTGGATATTGCTTTAAGAAGAGAAATTTCCAATCAGCTACACTTAAAAATCCTGCATTACCATATCTGCAAATTTAGGGAAAAAAAAAGCTGGAAGGTCTAACACTGAATCAAAGCCATATCTGTCTCTGGCTATCTATCTATCTATCTAATCTATCATCTATCATCTAAGATATATTATAGTATGTCTAATCTATCATCTATCTATCTATCTATCTATCATCATCATCATCATCTAAGATGTATTATAGGTATGCCTTATCTATCTATCTTTCTATCAATCATCTATCAATCATCATCGTCCAAGATGTGTTATAGGTATGTCTAAATAAGACAACATAGACTGGTTCAAAATAAATTAAATTGAGTGGCCATCATCTCTACCCAGTGCCAGGAAACAGTTGGGCTGGATATTGGATTGAGCTTGACATCTGTTTTGGAGTTCAACCAGAGGGAACTGGCTTAACCATGATGCTGGCTAAATCTCCCTCCTGAGAGGCAGGGCAGGCTGGAGAGGTGGCTGGCCCAGGAGGCTGCTGGCGGAGTGAGTTGGGTACCAAATGCACACGGAATGGAGACTGAGTGCAAAATCGTGTCCACTCGAGTCGCAGGTCAGAAACAATGACATGTGAGGGGCGTGTTGCACTAAGACATAGGGAGCAGAGTTTCTCCAGGGACAGGGCCCAGGTGCCAACGCACTCTTGGGGAACACAGGCTCTGGGGTATGAGGTCCAGCTCTGAATTAAAAGATGCTGGCTGATGTCTGGCTGATTGATGGTCATGCTCTTAATTCTCTGCCAGACCCTTGATGAAGACATTAAATCATATTGGCCCTTACAGACCCACTCTGAGGGGCATTATGTTGTTTAAACTAGATAATAGGTACTTCAGTTCACTGTGCATTGGGTGAGTGTTTACCCAGAAGCTTAACATTAAATTAAGCGAGCAAAAATAAAAGAAGGCAAGAAGTCCACTAATGTGGACTCACTTTCTTACCTATTTATACTCAGTTTTATCAAATACAGTCACCCGGATTCTACTGCCAAGAGCTGGTTATTAGCCAGATTAGTGAGAACGGGTTGTCCTATGGCCCAAACAGAAGTCTAAGCAGTTAACCTGACACAGAAGAGACAGAAAAGCTATAAAAGGAACATACATGTCCCTACAAAGCTCTCCCAGGATGTGGAGAAGAAAGAAGCAGTCTTAGGTTTCAAAAGCTACTGTGGTGTCACTGTGTGACATTGCATGGCATTTATTAATAACAATGAGATTGCTAACATTTTTTGGATGCTTATTATATGCTAGCCAAGTGATCTGCATGTGTAACGTTAATCTTGAGAAAACCCCTAAGAGTTAGTTCCTATGATTCCATTCTACAAATAAAGAAATTGAGTGACGGGGAGGTTAAGAATCTTGTCCAAGGTCACACAGCTGGTAAATGACAGTGCTAGAATTGGGCTCTGTGCTAAAAACTTTTCAAACATTCTTTAATTTAAATCTCTCTTAAGAGAGATATTATTATCATCCACCTTTTATAAATTTCCAAGTCCAGGCTCAGAGAGGCCATGAAAACTGCTGGAATTCACATAGTAACTATGATGATAGAGCCCCAAATCAAAGCTGGGTCTGAGTTACCACCCGATGTGACACATGGTTCAGTGAAACAACTGGACCAGACTCTTCAAAAGAGTCAATGTCATGAACAACAAAGAGGGCTGGGGGCTCTAGGTTGAGAGAGAGAGAGAGAGAGAGCAAACACACGTTGGCTAGATGCAACGTTGTTCTGGACGGAACCTAGGTTAAAGATGGCTCATGTAGCAAGGAGAGGGTTGGGAGCATGGGGGAAATTTAACTAATAAGAGTTTGTGAGACCGTAGTATAGTGCTAAGATGACATTTCTCCAAGTGCAATGGCTGTATTATGGTTTTACAAGAGAATGTTCTTGTTCTTTGAAGATACTTGCCGAGGTATTCGAGAGTTGATGTGCACAACCATCTCTTACATGGTTTATCAAAAACAAAATGTGTGTGTAGGTGTATATATATGTGTCTGTGTGTCCATAAGTATCTGTTGGTACATGTCTATGCCTATATACACATTTATGTTTATTCAGAGAGAGAGAGAGGGAGGAAGCAACGTAGCAAAGTTTTAAGTGAATTGGTAACTAGGTGAGTGTTCACGTTTTACTCTTGCAGCTTTTCTGTAGGTTTGGGTTTTTTTACAGTATAAAACTTGGGGGGAAAATCTACGTCTGTGTGACTGCCCAGTTCCACTCCTTAGCCTCTACTGTGGTCTGTCTGCTCTAAGTCAACACTGAGGCTATGGGTCGCCAGTAGCAGGATGGATCACCGATAACTCTAACGATAAGGCACATCACTTAATATGTACTATGCGTTCAGTCAATATTTTATTGAGAGTTTACTACATATCAGGCATCCCTCCGGGGGTATCCCTTTTCCCTCTGAGGATAAAATAGTGGCATAACAAAGTCCTTGACTTTGTGGAGATGGGAAATGGGAAAACCAGTGCAGCAGGCAGAAACTAAGTAGTTAAGTGAATAAACGGTTAATAGAGTTCCAGACAGAGATGGAGAGAGATGTAGGGCTGTTTAGCTAAGTGTCGTCAAGGAAGGCTTCTCTGAGGAGGTGACTTTTGGGCCCAAACCTGAGTGAAATGAGGGGACTAGCCTGGGGCAGGTGCAGAGGAAGTGCTTTCCAGGCTGAGGAGAGCTAGCCCCTCAGTGAACCATCACGCAAGCCATCCCCAGCACTCCGTGTCTTGTGTAATTTCCCTGCTATCCTTCCCCATTTTTTGTCTTATTTCATTTTGTTTATTTTTCAAAATGCATAAGAAGTTTTGTAGCAAGGTTCTCTTGGACCGTAAGATAAAATTCCCTTTCGGTGCAATCTTTTGTTTTGTTTTTTGTTTTGTTTTCAGAAAATGTAGGCAAAGAGATAGGTGTCCTCTTGAAACACGTTCAGGTGCAAGAAATGTCACATTTCTTTCCCTTTTAAAATGAAAGCTAATAGATTTTTCCCCCATAGTTCAAGTTTGAAGGGAAATACAGCGATTTTACCAGAGTAGACACTCACGTGGTAAAGAGGTCACTCGGGGAGGTGGCTCTGTGCCTGGGTCACCTGCCACCTGCTTAAACAACCCACCTGTCCCCACATTTTTTGCATATTAGGTGGAAAAGCACTTTATACAGTAAGTTGGTCAATCATACCTGTTACAGACAATCTTCCCCGTGAGTCGTTCACCATTTAGCTTTGGCTGTGAGAATGACTGCATATGTCCTGTCTGGTTTGTAGGTCCTAAAATCTACCACCCAGTTTTTTGACTTTAGCCTTTGACCATCTCCTTTCAAAACTATAGAAATAATCATTTATGTTTTTTCTATAAGTTTTATAGTTTTGCTTATGACAATCAAGTCTTACACTTATTTATAACAGATGTTGATGTAAGGGACATAGGTCTGATTTTATTTTACTTCAAAAAACCCCCACAAAATTTGTTGAGGATCAATACGGACATATGCAAAGAAATAAAATTTTTATAGAACAGCCTCCTTGCTCATAAATGCCATATTTACAACAAAATCTTGTATAAGGAGAATTTGGGGTAGGGTAATTTGTATTTAAATACTTGAAGGCCTTTTCAAGGAAATAATGCTTGAGGCCTGTAATCGTGAGTGAACTACTGTTAACAGGACACGGATAGTTTTCATTCCTTGAAAATAAAGCGATAAAGTCAAAAGCATTAAGGAAAGACACCATCAGTGACATTTTATACTATTAACAAGTAATAGAAGACAGTCAATTTTCCTTTATCCTCCTTTGTTAACCCAGAAACTTTTTAAGACTTCTATTCTTTGCAGATTTAATGAGGTACTTGTTATCTTTTTAAAACCATGTTTGGATATTCTACAAGGGAAGAGACATTAATGTGGGAGCCTGGTTGTATATCCAAATTTTCACAACGCCTTCTTTTGTATGTAAAAAGTATTTTACTTGTTCTTGTAGATATCACAATATGTCTTCCCACAGAGATCGTAGAGGCTACGTACGAACACTGGATAATGAAAGCGGCTTATATGACCACCATCAGAGACACTGAATGCTATTCATGTTGGCCTATGTTCTTCTACTCTCTTCCTCATGTACATACATTCATGCTCAGTTCATAAAGACTCGATTGTTTGTTTCTGTAAGCCAAGTGGTGGGTTGGGGCAGTGCAGTGGGAGACGTGGAACATGCAGACAAATGAGGAATCACTGCATGCCCCATGGCTGGTGACAGTAGGTGGCCCATGTCAATGGGATGAAGGAGAAAGGAGGTTTAGCACCTTCTCGGAAGACTATCCCTGGCATATTGCTCGCATAAGATGATAGACATGCAATGTTTTGTAGCCTGAACTCTTGTAGAATATGTTTTTAATACACCATTTATTGATAGCCATTTATTGTGTGCCTGCTGTCTATACAGGGCATTTTACATACATGAGTCCTAAGCCACGTAATCACTTCCAAAGTAGGAAAATTATATCCCATTTCCCCCGGCTGGCCTAGATAAGAAAAAAATGAGACAGAGAGAGATTAATAATTGCCCATTTTGCTACTTTTGGAGGCAATGTTCAAAACAGCTAACAACTTGACATTCAATCAAAACCACCATCTGACCAATCTGTGCCTATCATGTCCAGTCCACAGGACAAGGTATGATATTGCTACCAGGCCTATGATCATAATTTTCTTGATTATATTTTATATGCTGTTTTGGTAGTCTATTTAACCCAATTCAGTAACATATTGAGACATCTTTCCATGTTATGAGATGTTATTTTACTATGTATATTTCTGTTTTTTCTTAATTTTTTTCTAACGTTTATTTTTTTTAATTTTTTAAATGTTTTTATTTATTTTTGAGACAGAAAGAGACAGAGCATGAGCAGGGGAGGGGCAGAGAGAGAGGGAGACACAGAATCCGAAGCAGGCTCCAGGCTCTGAGCTGTCAGCACAGAGCCCGACGCCGGGCTCGAACTCACAGACCGTGAGATCATGACCTGAGCCTAAGTCAGAAGCTCAACCCACTGGGCCACCCAGGCGCCCTTAATGTTTATCTATTTTTGAGAGAGAGAAAGAGACAGAGAGAGGCAGCATAAGCGGGGAAGGGGCAGAAAGAGGGAGACACAGAATCTGAAGCAGGTTCCAGGCTCCGAGCTGTCAGCACAGAGCCCAACACGGGGCTCAAACTCACAAACCATGAGATCATGACCTGAGGCGAGTCCCACACTTAACCAACTGAGCCAGCCAGGCGCCCCTACTATGTATATTTCAATGCATTTTTATTTAATGTATCAGAATGACTTGTGACTTTCACATACTCAAACTGCAATTCTCTCTAATGTGGAAAAAGTACACAGAATTAAAATCACATATACTAGAATTTTGCATAATGAGAATTCTCAGTGGGGAGGGAGTACTGTAATGGAAATTAGTAGATACTAAGTGGAAGAGAAAACTTTGTTACAGGCTGAGCACTTCCTGTTGGGAAAAAATTATCAGGTGGTTTCTCTTTACACAAATGGAAAGTGTATGGTTGTGTGTGTGTGTGTGTGTGTGCGCACGCGCGTGCGGGCGTATGGGTTCATAAACAAGCTACCTCTTAAGAACATGGCCTCCAGCTCCGGCCTCAGTCCTTTATTAACGAGAATGTGGGTGCCTTGGCAGCTCAGTTGGTTAAACATCCGACTCTTGATTTTGGCTCAGATTGTGACTTTGTGGTTCATGAAATTGAGCCCAGCATCAGGCTCTGTGCTGGCAGCTGCTGGGGATTCTCTCTCTCTTCCCCCCCCTTCCCCTCCCCCACCTATATCTCTCAAAATAAATAAATAAACTTAAAAAAATAAAAGAGAATGAAAAATAGCAAAGTAAGGTGATTTAGGAGGGAAAATAGAAATGAGTTGATATTGAAAATAGGGCTCCTCTAGAAAGGAAAACAAAGGGAGTTTACTTAGTTTAAAGGCAGAAAGCTAAGAGGAAATTTAGGAATTCCTGAAAGGCTTATAGTCACATAACTGCAAGATAAAGTAAAACATGATGTAAGTTGCAGCAAGGCACAGGTCAGTTGGTTTAAGGATTAACTTTTGAATCATTCAATTCAATGCTAGAATGTAGAGCCCAGAATCTTTAACTGGAAAAATTTTAAATTTCATTTTCTTTAAAGTTTATTAATTTTGAGAGAGAGAGAGAGAGAGAGAGAGAGAATGAAGGGGCAGAAAGACAGAATCCCAAGCAGGCTCTACACTGTCAGCACAGAGCCTGATGCGGGGGCTCGAACTCACGAACTGTGAGATCATGACCTGAGCTGAAGTCAAGAGTCAGACTCTTAACTGACTGAGCCACCGAGGCACCCCTTTAACTGGAAATTAAAAAAAAAATTAGAATCTAGAAATAGGAATCTTTATATTTTAGGTCCCTGAGTGTTTGAGTTAAGAGGTAGATAACAACCCGTAGAAATAACTTTTGGTTATAAAATGTACATGTTTACTTTAAAAGCTTTGAGATGTATAAGGGTGCCTGGGTAGCTCAGTCAGTTGAGTGTCCGACTTCAGCTCAGGTCACGATCTCAATGTTTGTGGGTTCGAGCCCCGCGTCGGGCTCTGTGCTGACAGCTCGGAGCCCGGAGCCTGCTTCGGATTCTGTGTCTCCCTCTTTCTGCCCCTCCCCCCCTCTCAAAAATAAATAAACATTAAAAAAAATAGCTTTGAGAAGTATAGAAAGTTTGAACTCTGGAGAACTAAAGTACCCACTGATGCAGACGTCTTTCAGCCAGTACAGACTCTCCTACAGGGAAGCTCATAGCATAGAGATTTGTCTAACTCCGTCATTTGTGTTTTAATGTAGCTGCGTATCTGAGGGAACTTCCTCTATTTGTCAATGCTGCTGCAGCATCGCTTTCGAACATTACCCTTTCCTTTCATTTGCCACTTAACTGTCGGTCGTGATGTGAGAGTTTGGGAGGGTTCTGGTGTTGGTGCTGGGAGGACCTTTGCTGCCTTCGGTGTGATCCTGCCTCTGGGACCCACTCCCCCAGCAGTTCCCGGAGGGAGTGCTCTCTGCAAGCCTCCTTGGCTGCGTGCACAAGCACGCATTTCGTATCCTCTTTGAAAAACCATCATAAGATTAAGAAGACTCTGTGTCCGTCGTGGCCTCCGAGAGACTGACGGGGCTTTGGGGAACCCAAATGGGTTTCGGACTTCAAGACGGGTTTCCCTCTGAACGAGGCTCACTCCACACTGGCCTTCTTCCTGTATTTCCTCAGGGGGGTCTGCAAAAGTCCCTTGTTTGCCTCTGCCGTGTATGCATTTAACAAAAAATGTGTTTCTATTAAGAATTTCCATATCCGGGTTTCTCATTCATCAACCCCTTTCTGCACGAGCCATTCTATCACCAGGGTAAGTGGAGAAGAAAAAAAAAGTGTGGTCAATTGAGAAACCACTGGTTAGCCACCAAAGCTTCAGCCACAGGATTTGATGGTGCCGTTTCCAGAGTTCTGCGACAGTGCTGTTGGTGACATTAGACACAACCCTGCATTTTCTGCATTCGATAGAGAATGCAGGTATCTCCTGGTTTATTAAAATCCAAGTATCTCTCTATAGGAGAAGGAAATGTTCCACTTATATGGCCTAATGGTGTTTTGACCCTCTGGTGCCCACAGGACCTTGGATATTTAATTCAGTTTGTAAATGAGAATCCCACATGACTTTTTAGAGTGGATGTATTGCAAACAGTGTAATGACCCTGGGGTACAATAAAAAGAATTACACCCAAAGCTTAGGGAAGCATCCTGGGTCAGAGAAGATTCCTGGTAGAGATCGACATATACGGGCAAGGCAGTTGGAATTTCTTTTGAACATTATAGGCACTTCTAGTTGCTCAGATTTAAAACAATGACCAGAAACGGAAAACCAGTGGGAGAATTTAGGCTAACCATAAACACCGGTTAACCCAGAATATACGTGATTTAATATGAGGAGTTTGTGTATTCCCAAAGCCTACCATAGTGCATGACACATAATAACACCGTATATGTTGATTTGAATCTAATTCTAATATGTAATTCAGTATTCAGAAAGTCAAAGTTTTACTGCTGCCCTACCTCTAAATGGCCTGATCTCTTTTTGGAACTGTGCTCCCTCATTTCTTCCATAAGGGATGGGAGTAGGTCAGGGCTTGCCTACGTAGATGTGACAGGTCACACTGCCTGCTTCTCTGCTGTGTCCAATAGCTTCAAAATCTTTCTCAGCCCAGAGCTCCGGAAAGCTGCTACCAATCAATAGAGTTGGTGCAAGGTGAACCCAATTTCTAAAGTCTAGACTAAAAGGGCCCTTCCATTTCTTTATGTGGTATGTCATTTGGTACTGTGAATTCTCATTTCTTGTACCAATATTTTACCTATTTGTCAATTTTCTAGCTATTTGGGAAAAAGACAACTCCTTCAGTGTCTTAAAATGGCCTCTGAATTCTGGCTCCTGGCTCTTCTGGAGAGATAAGAGGTTTCTTTACTTTTTTACTCTCCACTTCTCCCTGGTGTAACCCTGCCCTTGACAATGATCTAGTGCTTGATGTTTATGTATGCTATCTTAAGATAGTGCCTCTCAAACCCTGACCACAGGTGTTGGGATACTGAGAGCTAGGTTGAGGAGCTCCCCAACTAAAACGAAATAATCCCGTGTGTTTTTCAAGTTCAAGAAACAAATGAATTGACTGGATAAAAATGTTAAATACCCACATTTTGTCTTCAAACCACGGCACCTTATACTGTGTGTTTCGACTGGTATCTAGTATGATGGGGTTATAATTTAATTTACTTCAAAAATATTTATTTGGTTACTACGAGTTTCACATATTGATGTTTAAAAATGTTCCAATAAGTACATTCCAGGTGCTTTGCAGTGGAACATGTTTAAGAATCATTTCCCTGGATTGTTTGCTTTTGGAAAGCAGAGGCCATGCTTGGATGAGCTTTGAACCAGAGAAAGCATCATGATTTTTCCAACTGCTCTCTACTTGAGGGTGGGCTGTCTCCAGCCTGCATGGGGGCTTGGCTGGAAGGCCAGGTATTCAATGTGTTTCAGAAGCAGGAGTGGCTGATCCCATTCAGTGACCATGACCATCCTGGTTATAGAAGTTATGACAGGCCCCAATTAAAGATTATGGCCAGCCCTATCTAGGTCACTGGTGGAAGAGACGGTCACCTCCATGTTCAGTCTTGCCTAAACCATTAGACTTTCAGAGATGCTCTCGCTCATATCCCACCACCATATTGAAAACATGGCCAATAGCTTATGACTCCCACATTCTTAGTGTAGGAATTTAGGCTTTTAATCTCTGACAGAAGTACATTTTCAAGAGAACTCTCCAACCTCTGTCAGTTGTGGTGACTCACCCCGAGGGTCTATGATGGCTTCTTTCCCAAGCCCTGAATGCCAACTGGGAAAATCTGTTACAAAACTGAAGAAAATGGCTTTCTCTTCCGATTGTTCAAAGATTTCGTTTTTTCATGTTGAAAACAATTTATTCCTTGAAATAGTGGATTTTTCCCCCTTCAATACGGAATAAAATTTACTGGGCTTGCCCACAGGCCCTAGCTGGCCCCGCAGGTACCATGGCCATCCTGGATGTCTTCAGCATCCAGGGGAGAAAATGCTGCTTCTGTTCCCTGATCTTTTTTTCCTCCAGCACCTACCTGGCACCAAACCTTTTCATGCCTTCTCCAGATTGACATGACCAACAGATAATATACAGTCATCATCTTCCTGGGAAGACCCAGATTTTGTGCATGAGAAAAAGTAAGTCATTTTAGGAAGTCAACTAACACACATCAGTCAAGTGAGCTATTTGGACAAGTGTAGACAGCCCCTCTCATTTTCTCTTGGCCTGCGATAACACATTTTGATTGGTGGGTGAGCCCCTGCAGATATTGAACCAGTCGGCTATTGGCACTGCTGCTTCAAGCTTCAGGCTGCCATGTCTCAAATTGTGCTCTTCAGATTCTCAAATGGCCAGGGACGCCCCTTCAACTGTCCCACTTGTGATTCAAACAGAGATCATTTTGAAAGGCGATCTTTGAATTCCGAGTGTCAGTGATCACCTACTTTTTCCCTCTTAAAGATCCTGTTCAAGCTTCCTCATCACAAGTATCTCTTAGTAAATGCTGTCATGAATGGGACTCCAGTGTTAGGGGCTATCTCCAGCTGAAATAGCACGGGAAAGATCTACAACACTTCATATTGTTAGTACGGCCGCGTGCTTTTTCCCTTGTCTGAAACACAGAGTATGGTAGATGCTTTCTTCTCAAAGAAGGGTGCTCTGTTTCTGCATATTATGCAAGGCGTAGACTCCCTGCAGGAAAACAGCTCCCACTGCCCTTATTCTACTCCCTCAAGATGTTCAAGGGAAACCTTGATCATTCCTCCCCAGATACGTTTCACCTTCACTAGAGATCGTAACAGCACCAGCTAGGGTGGCCATGGGGGTCAGGTCCTGTTCTAAGATGCTAAGAAGCATTATTTTACATAATCTTTGCAACAGCCCTATAAGGAATTCCCATTTTATGAATGAAAAGACTGAGCTACCAAGTGATAAAATCACTTTCTTAAGAGCACTGGGCCTAGGAATGGCAGAGACAAGATCTGAACCTTGCACACTTGAGCCTATTGTTGGAACCACCATCCAAACTTGCCCTGCGCTTCAAAGTGCTTCTTGCTTTGGTTTTCCAGGAACTGGACAGGGAAGGGAACCTAAGATCAGTGAACCCCTCCTTTGTTATCTTCATATGTATCATTTAATCACATCCTCAAACCCCTGTTCTTTATGTGTCTTTGTTGCCATTTCATTGTTGGGCAACCTCATAGGAGACGGGCCAGGTGGACCTGTCCAATGGCACAGATCTAGAGAATGATAGAGATGGGTTTTGAACTCTGATCTATCCACATGTGAAAAACCGTGTCCTGCCTCACTGGAGCAGAAGAGAGAGAAGACAGGATATTCTTATTAGCCTTTTCATACAGGGTCTTCATCTTGTCCTCCAGCAAATATTTTTGGACACTGAGATGCTACTGACACTTTTCTAGGTAGGTGAGATGCACTTTTAACAGCAGAGTCTTTGTGACTCAACCACCTTTGTTTGACAATGGAAACATTTGAAATAACAGGTACTCAACAGATTTTTGATGATATCACAGAATAGGTGGAACTTGGTTCTGTTTAGGGGTAAGGGAAAATGAGCTGTATTCTCTAGGATTGATAAGCTATGTCTCAAATGAGAGAAAGAACCCCAGAACTTCCGGTTTCCCTGGAGCTTTCCAAGTACTGTTGTCAGAATGATTATTATTTTATTCACATTCCTCAGATCTGATTCCCTTTAGCTCTTCCTCATCCTGCATAACTCTTTAGCTCTGAAGCACTCCCAATAGATTCCACCACGGAAGATTTCAGGCTGTATTTTCATCCAAGAAGGAGGGAACACGGATCAGGGAAAGGAAATGAGGAGGGTATCTGCCCCAGATGTGTTTATACACAAGCCTGGAGAACTGCAAGGATACAGGCACACGGACAGACTATTGAAACACACACACAGGTCGACAAATAAACCCGCTGATCCCTACAGCGACACATACATAGACACACACGGGCACTACAAACACAATTTTGCAATGTCTAATATGTACCCAGTTGCTCCAGGCCATTTTTTTTTAATTGAAGTATATTGACATATAGCATGTTAGTTTCAGGTGTACAATGTAATGATTTCATATTTGTATACATTTCAAAGTGATCACCACAATAAGTCCACTTACCATCTGTTAGCATACCAAATTAAAAAAAATTCTTGTGATGAGAATTTTTGAAATTTATTCTCTCAGCAACTCTCAAGGACACAAGATGATATTGGCTCTAATTATCATGCTGTACATTATATCCCCAGGACTTATTTATTTTATAACTGGAAGTCTGTACCTCTTGACCCCCTTCACCCATTTCACCCACCCCCAAACTCTCCTCCCCTCTGACAACCACCAATCTGTTCTCTGTACCTATGAGTTTTGTTTTCTTTGTTCATTCATTTTGTTTTTTTAGATTCTATGTAGAAATGAATTCATCCCATATTTGTCTCTGTCTGGTTTATTTCACTTAGCATAATACCTTCAAGGTCTACCCATGTTGTCGCAAATGGCAAGATTTCATTCTTTTTCATGGATGAGTAATAGTATTCCACTATGTATATACATGTATATACATATATATGTGTGTGTGTATACATATATATAAATATATATATATGTGCATATATATATATATATATCACGTCTCCTTTATCCCTTCCTCTATGACTACTTAGGTTATTTTCATACCTTGGCTCTTGTAAATAATACCTCAGTGAACATAGGGGTACATACATCTTTTCAAATTTGTGTTTTCATTTTCTTCAGATAAATACCCAGAAGTGGCATTGCTAGACAGGGTAGTTCTATTTCTAACTTTTTGAGTTACCTCCATACTGTTTTCCACATTGGCTGCTTCCCCAATTTACATTCCCACTAATAATGCATGAATGTTTCTTTTTCTCCACATCCTTGCCAACACTTGTTATTCTTGCCTTTTTTATGATAGCCATTCTAACAGGTGTGAGGTGATGTCTCATTGTGGCCTTGATTTGCATTTCCATGATGATGAGTGATGTTGAGTATCTTTTCATGAACCTGTTGATCAACTCTATGCCTTCTTTGGAGAAATGTCTGTTCAGATCCTCTGCCCATTTAAAAAAAATGTTAAATGTTGGGGCACCTGGGTGTCTCAAAAATTAAAATAAAGATTAAGAAAAAATTACAAAAAGTTTTTGATGTTTACTGAGAGAGAGAGAGAGAGAGAGAGAGAGAACACCAGCAGGGGAGGGGCAGAGAGAGAGAGACGGAGACACAGAATCCGAAACAGGCTCCAGGCTTTGAGCTGGCAGCACAGAGCCTGACTTGGGGCTCAAACCCACAGACCTCGAGACCACGACCTGAGGTGAAGTCAGTCGATTAACCCACTGGGCCAGCCAGGTGTCCCTTTTCTCTGCCCATTCTTAAAATCAGATGTTTTGGGTCGTCATCGTTGTTTTTGAGTTGCATGTGTTCTTTACATATTATGGATAGTAACTCCTTATTAGATATATGATTTGCAAATAGCTTCTCCCCATTCTGTAGGTTGTCTTTTCATTTTGTTGATGATTTTCATTGCTGTGCAGAAGCTTTTTAGTTTGATATAGTCTCACTTATTTATTTTTACTTTTGTTCCCCTTGTCTTTGAATTTAAATTTTTTTTTTTTTTTAAGAGAGAGCTAGAGAACATGCACACAAGAGGGGGAGAGGGGCGGTGGGAGAGAGAGCCTTCTAAGCTGACTCCATCCTCAGCATGGAAACTGACACGGTGCTCAGCCCCACGACCCCGGGATTAGGACCTGAGCCAAAATCAAAGGTCGAATGCTCAATTGACTGAGGCACCCAGGTGCCCCCTCCGACCCCACCATCTTTGGAGTCAGATCCAAAAAAATCTTTGTAAAGACTGACTGCAAGAAGCTCACTCCCTAGGTTTTCTTTCAGGAGTTTTACGGTTTCAGGTCTTATATTCAAGTCTTTAGAATCCATTTTGAACTAATTGTAGTGTGGTCCAGAAAACGGTCCATTTTCATTCTTTTGCTTGCGGCTGTCCAGTTTTCCCAGCACCATTTATTGAAGAGACTGTCCTTTCTATATTGTATTTTGTTGCTTCTTTTGTTGTGAATTAGTTGGCCATACTACACATGGGTCTTTTTCTGAGCTCTCTATTGTGCTCCATTGATCTACGTGTCTGTTTTTATGTCAGTACCATACACTTTTTTTTTTTTAACTATAGCTTTATAATATAGTTTGAAATCAGAGTGTGATGCCTCCAACTTCGTTCTTCTCTCTCAAGATTGTTTTCGCTATTAGGGATCTCTTGTGGTGCCATATAGATTTTAGGATTCTTTGTTCTATTTCTGTGAATAGTGTCATTGGGATTTTGATGGGGATTGCATTGAATCTGTAGACTGCTTTGGGTAACGTGGATATTTTAACAATATTAATTCTTTCAATCTATAAAGACAGATTGAAAGAATTGAAATGGAAATAAATCTTTCCATTTATTTGTGTCATCTTCAATTTCTCTTACTGATGCCTTCTAGTTTTCAGAGTAGAGGACTTTCACCTCCTTGGTTAAATTTATTCCCAGGTATCTTATTTCTTGGTCATTATTTCTTCCAATATTCCTAAGGCTGGTAAGACGTAATAAGGACAGAACAGTGATTGAAAGAAATCCCTCAAGCATGCTGTCTTTTCTATTCACCAGGGAGGTGTCTGCTTATTATTTTGTGGGGATGGTTGTTCTTGTTTTAAAAAAGGGACTGTATCTTCTTCAGGCATAGGGATATCCATGCGAGGGGAATGGAGATACTGTTCCTCAGTCATACTTGTCCCCTATCCTGAGGACACACACACCCTGGGGCTCGGCCACCCTTCCTCTTCCTCTCACCATGGGCAGGGAACCACTTTCCCCAGGACCCACAGCAAATGGACGTTCGTCCCATTCCCGAGCTCTTACCCTCCACAAGTAAGGAAACGAGTCTAGTAAGAGCTGGCTTTAGAGTTTTCTCTTCCTCTAGGAGTCCAGCAGCACCAACATTTCAAAGACCTGCCCCCATTAATTTCACGTTTGCCAAGCCTCCCTGTCAAGGCTGGTCACGACCCAGGGTGGGGTGGGGAACCAGTGCCCTGAAACTTGCCGTCACAGGAAAGGAGGGAGGCCCCATGCGGGGGCCAAAGCCCTCCCTGTCCTGCGATAGACCTGCTTGGCCCGCCTGGAAGCCCAGCCAGTGTTTTCACAGCTGCGGGCTGGGCCGCCGCCCCCCAAGCCTCTTGTGCACAGTTGGCCTGCGACCCAGCAGCTGCGCACACCCAGGCATCACTCGGGTCCCCGCGGGGTCTGGGGGAGCCTCGGCCAGGGGGCCTGGCCCCGAACTGACCAACCTCGCCAAGGCGGGCTGTATCTCGGGCCCCTGCTCCACTTGGTTAACGCGGCTATTAAGTGGTTCTCACATGGCTTCCTCAGGCTTCTATTAACTCCCCAGGCGGCAGCGACAGCCTTATTAACTGCAAATGGCTTCTCGTGGCAGTGTTCCATTTCTAATATTAATAATCAGCGTTTAATAAAAACAAAGAGGGGGAAAATACAGGCGGCAAAAGCACCCTGGCAGGAGGCCATGAAAAATGGCAGCCGTAGCAGCAGAGCGGTCAGCCCGGTGACAGTGACACACAGTCACGGGCACGCTCACGGGTACATGTGCACACACACGCTCACACACGCTCACTGCCCTCCCTCCTTCACTTGGCCCATGTCAGGTTCAGAGCCTACTCTTCCTCCCTGCCATCCCCAGCCTCTAGATCCCCAGCCTGGCCATCTACGGTGACTTCCATGGCCCAGAATGACATCCTTAACTGATGTCTTTCCACAAAGGGGGGGAGGGGAAGGGCTCAGGCTCTGGCTCTGGCGTTGCCTTCCTTTCCCCTCTTCCTTCCCCCTCTCCATCAGACCCTTCATCTGCAAGACAAATGGCTCCCGCCTGCCAAGGCTGAGGAGAGTGGAGTTAAAAATGTAGTTAATTAAATTTACTCAAAAAGATCAACTCTCAAGATTAGGAGCTGGGTTTATCGCCACTAAAAATAAACAGGGCTGGGGAGGACAGGATGGAAATTACGGAGCTGGAAGGTGGGTGGGGGCGAAGAGGGACTTGGGGCTTTGGATCCTTGGATGCTGGGCTGATATTTAAAGACCTTTGACGTTGTGAAAGATCTCAGTGAATAGCTGACATCTCCTGGGGACCGAGGGAGGTTTTTGTGATAAGGAACCTTCCCACGTGGAGGGTGAGGGGACTGTTCCCTTTCTGCACTTCCTGGGTGTGCAGACACTGTAGGAGAGCAAGCTCTTGGTGCGTGGCGAGGAGCGTGGGTCTTCAGTTCCCTCCTCGACTCCCCACCCAGCAGCCAGCACCCCATTCTCTTCCTCTACTTAAGGGTTATATGAACTATTATCAAAAAGCCTTGTGCGTAGGGTGGAGAGGCAGGCAGCTGTCCCAGGGGAAAGTGTTTTTCGGATCCTCCCTTTCCCAACATGTCCCAGACCCTGAATGATCAGGACACCCTCTCTACTCTTCTTAGGGGCCGGGAAGTCTCCTGACTGGGGGTCAACTGGCAAAGGGTATGTGGATGCCTTTAAAGATTCACTCATCCAGTCTTGGTGAGTTGAAATCTGGAGCTGGAGGGAGAGCTCCGGACATACCAACTCACCCGTGAAGCCATGGTCTGGTGGTTCCAGCTGTTTCACACTTCCGTGACCATGCATAAGCTGCTCTCTCGCTGCAAGACTCCTATTCCTTCTTCAAAACCCTACACACGTGTCATCTCCTCTGACCCTTCTTCACCAACTCCCGAGCCCAAGCTGACCTGTCTGTCCTCTGTTAATTCAGTACTGACTCTTACTCTTACAGGTTTTATCTTTTGGCTCCCTACTAAGCCTTGAGCTTGCAAGGGCATGGATCCTATCCACATGCCTTTACACATTCCCAGCACCCCATGTAGTGCTCCTAAATGGAGCTCAGATGTTGAGATCCTGGGGGGAGAATGTAGGCAGCATCTGTGGAAATCGGCTTATGTTCTGATGTAGCTATGGGTGGGCGTGACACCAAGGAGCCCCCTGGGCGCGTCAAAATGCCAGTGGCTATTGACAAAGGACTTCCTGGCTTGAAAAATGGCTGTCACTCTCTCCTATCCTGAGCTTGACCTTGGAAACAGCCACAGAATAAAATCAGAGCCTTCCAAATTAATACACTCATCAAAATGTCATTCTGCAAAAGCTATTTGCTAACTTTGAGGCTCTCCAAGTTTCCCCTGCTCTGAGCAGGAGGGTCTTCTACAGCCAGATGTAAACACAGAGAAATGCTGGGATTTGGGGCCCTGGCATTGGGGGCTCAGAATCCCTGAGGAGGAGGGCTACCCTTGACCAAAGCCCGGGCTTCCAGGAGTACTGCCATCAAGGCATTTGTCATGCAAATTCCCTTCGAAGGCAGGCAGGAGGAGAAAAAAAAAAGGCAGAAAAATAAACTTTGAGAGAAAGAAGAAAAAAAAAGAATAATTTCTGCGGAGAAGAGTGCATATCACATCAAACTTGTTGGTTTTTTTGAGACAGACCTAAGCTCAAAAATCCCTGATCTACCAGGATATTAATGTCGTTACTTTTTAATTTCTTATATTTAGCAGCCAAGGAACCCGGACAGTGTAATAAAGCTGCACTATGGAAACGCCAGAGCGAGGCAAAGAAGGGAGGGACGGGCTTTCTTAATCACAGTCAGCCATACTCTGTCATCCCAGTCACGGCCACACACCAAAGGGCAGTGTCTTCAGCCCCTGCCTGTGTTCTGCAGAAATGGAAAAAAGCGAGAACCAATCTCACCTTCCGCCCCAACTCGGGGCAAGTGCCTTCAGCTTCCTGGGGAGCGTGCCAGACAATCAGGACACAGCGGAACACAGCTTCTCTGAGAAAACTGCCGTGCTTTCTAGACCCAGAAAGCTCACAAAATAACTGTCAGAATTTACCCGTCCTGGACCCTGCAGTCCTCAATCGCTGGGTCGGAATCTGGGCCTCGTAGTGACGCTGAAATTAGAGCCTCCTCACCTGCCTTCCTGGTTCTAGACACACCATCCCCCCATGTCGGGGAGATGCTCCCCGCAGGTTCCACCTCTGCATCGGGCATTGCTTATTCTCCACGTGTGCACGCGCCCGTGTACGTGTGTTGAGCATACCGAGGACCTAATGTGCTTCAGAGAACCCTGAAAGAGGAAATAGCAATCGATATGCCTGTCTAAACAATTAGAAAGAGATGTTTCCGAGTCTCCTAAATCTATCTGGCATGTGTTAGATGCATGCTGTCAGGCTGGCTGCCATTAAATAGCTTCTAAATAATGCAAAGACAATCAGATGTACAAATAAGCAATTCAATTTGGGTGATTGATTATTGAAATAATGCTCATGCACCCAAGGCGTGACATTTCCGATCACATCTCCATTTCATTTCTCAGGCGGTAATGATCTCTCTGCCTCTACTCGCAGAAAGCGATCTCATGGCTGGAGGATTTGGGCACGGGCTCCTCTTGGGTTCTATGGATTGACTGTCCATCTCGCCGGGATGTTCCTTGCACACATGAAACAGATGTGTCTCCTTTGCTTCCTCTCTGCTCCATAAATGCACCAACTGCATGCTATATTCTCCCAAACGCACGGAGAGCACTTGTTTAGGAATCTTTGAAGGTCAAGGTCTTACAGATGACCTTCATATGGCTTGGCTCTTCCACTCGCTGTCCATCCGAGCCCCTCAATGTTCACAGATTTCCAAAAGGGCATATATGTAGTATGAGAGTCTCCGTAGAATTATCTCTGTATGTTAGATGATAATGAGACAAGATCTCATTGTCTGTGATGAATGTAGAGACCCTAGTTTCAGCTGTGTAAACCTCCAGACCTGACCCCCGACTTTCAACATTGGTGTCAATGGCCAAAGATACTTCTCCCACGAAAGCCCATCTTGCATAGTCAGTACCTTTTGGAAGGTTGTTTGGTGAGACCTCCTTGCTGATTTGAGAGGGATATTCACAGAAGCTAGCTCATGACACGGCATGGCTCACCGGCCCACAGGATCTGATGTTTGCGTTTGGCAAGTACCCACTGGCACGGCCAGGTAATCCAAACAGTTCAAACCCTGGTTTCCATTCTGAAGAAAGGAAACAGAATTTTATAGCATGCCAGCCTTTAAGGAGAACTGTTCACCTGGCAAAGGGACATTTGTCTAGGTTAGCACCTCGCTAGTCAACAACTAGCTCTTGAGCCAGTGGCATTGGCTGTATCTGGGAGATTGTTTGGGGCTGCTCCCCAGACTTGCTAAATCTGAATTTAACAAGGTCATCAGGTAACTCATAGGCACATTAAACTTTGAGAGGTGCTGCTCGAAGACCTAAGAGGAGTGTGGTAGAAAAAGCTGGGCCCTGGGTTTACTACATTCTAGCTGGTAATCTAGAGTAGGTTATCTGCCTTCTCGAAATGTCACTACCTTGGGGGAGGGGAAAAAAAGTTAGAGAGGGAGGGAGGCAAACCATAAGAGACTCGTAAAAACTGAGAATGAACTGAGGGTGGATGGGGGGTGGGAGGGAGGGGAAAGTGGGTGATGGGCATGGAGGAGGGCACCTGTGGGGATGAGCACTGGGTGTTGGATGGAAACCAATTTGACAATAAATTTCATATTAAAAAAAAAAAAAAGAAACGTCACTACCTTGACCTGTAAAAGTTAACAGTAAAGATGAAACCTATCCTTTAAGGTGACTGTGAATCCTAATGAATTAATCAAAGAGATATTGTCAGAGCCTCGACCATCTTGGGCTCTCCAGGAGAGGGGGATTTTTTTTTTAATCAGGTCTCTAACTTGTAAAAAAAAAGTTGCTATTATCTACTGACCTACAGTTCTTTACAGGTATGGGATAGGTTAACATCAAACACTAAAAATATTCAGTAGACAAGGTGCTAAGTAAATCTTTTTTTTTATTAATTTTTTTTATATTTATTTATTTTTGAGAGACAGAGAGAGACAGAGCACAAGTGGGGGAGGGGCAGAGAGAGAAGGAGACACAGAATCTGAGGCGGGCTCCAGGCTCTGAGCTGTCAGCACAGAGCCCGATGTGGGGCTCGAACCCACAAACCATGAGATCATGACCTGAACTGAAGTTGGATGCTCAACTAACTGAGCCACCCAGGCGCCCTGGTGCTAAGTAAATCTTAATCATCCTCCTTCCCTTCTCTGGATGCGAAATGCCACGTGTTAGCTTCGTAACTAGTAGTTCAGAAATGTACCGTGTGGCACAATCTCTTGAACGTGTCCATCCCTCGGCTTTGTGGTGGGTTTTCTAATGTGTGGGCTGACCCCGGTGCTTTTTGCCAAGCAGGTGAGAGCTGCAGGAGAGTTCACACGACAAGACTCTCTCCAAGTGGTGCACCCAAGGCACACTTCGGCCGGAAGCAGACAAAGTGGTCCCCATTCCTAGGCATGCTACCAGTTCAGAGTGTGCCTCTCCATCTCCCCAGACCTGGATGTCACCGCCCCTGGTGAAATGCTGCCAAGGTTTTTTATGTGCCCGACTCAAACTCAGCTCAGGCACTTCCTCCAGGAAGCCTCCCCTGACCTATTTCCCAAACGCAGCCCAGTGCTCCTGCTTTCTACTCTCAGAGCACCCGTGGTTGCTTTCGCTCACCCCCAAGCAAAGCCGTTTTGGCTGGCTTCTCCACTGTGCCGAGAGGCCCTAAGGACCAACATCATGCTCGTGCGTGCCTCCCGCAAGGTGCCTGAACAGTCTAGCCAGAGAAGGCAACCGTGGGTCTGCCCCATACCCTCGTCTCCAGCCCATCAACTGTCCCTGGTGGTGTCAGAATTCTAGGTGTTTTGAGCAGTTTATGTCTGCAGCTGCATTAGGAATGAATTATGTATTAAGAAGGAATGGTGCCTCAGTGCAGAGAATGTAATGCCCACTTTGCCCTTCCCAGGGCCCCTTCCCAAAACATCCCACCTCTTACTCTCTGCACCTGCCACTAGCCTTGTACAAATTCAGAAAATGAATTCTCCAAGTCTTTCACTGTCCCACCTTTTCTCATTCTAGCACAGCCTGGTTTCCTCAGACTCTTCACTTCCAATCAGTGCCCCCTCTCCTCTCCTCCCTCTCCATATCTTGTCTCCCAAAACGCTTCAAACAGAAGCAAAAATAAATTACACGACCTACGTTCCTAGTGTGAGTTGGGTAAATAAGCGTAATGTCTTCAGCCAAAGGAAAGCATCTCTAACTGGGAATATCTGGTTTCAGTAGGCCCTTCGATAGAATAGAAGATGAATGGTGTCCTCTCAAGTTATTCATCACCATGGCCCTGCTGAAGGCATACTATTGTAAACAAGGTACTTATTATTCTTGCCCTCATGGAACTTACATTCCGGTGGGGGTAACAGGAAAATAAGCGTACTAATAACAATACACTTGATATTTACACTGGGAAAATTTTCTGAAGGAAATAGATGGGGTGATGCGATAGAAACTTGGCGAGGCCTCTCTGAGACGGTGGCATCTGAGATGAATCTAGAAGGATGATGATAGTAAGCCAGATATGAGAAAAGCACTCCAGGCAGAGGGCAAAGCAGGTTCAAAGCAAAAGGTTGTAGCACCTGAAAGGAACAGACAGCAGGTCGACCTGATCAAAGCAAGAACAGAGAAGATTTGTGTAAGATGAATGAAGTTGGAGCAGTGAGTCCAGATTATTTTGGACCTTGGAAGCCACAGTCGAACTTATGTTATTTTGAGAGTAGCGGGAACCCCATAAGGGAGTGACGCGATGTGGTCTGCATTTGTAAAAGGTCACGGGAGGCCATATGGAGAGTGGGTGCTGGTGGGGTCTACAAGGCGGGTGTGAAGCCTGAGGATCTTCAGTAGCTTGAGCGTGATAGAATTAAAGCAGATTTGGGGCGCCTGGGTGGCGCAGTCGGTTAAGCGTCCGACTTCAGCCAGGTCACGATCTCCCGGTCCGGGAGTTCGAGCCCCGCGTCAGGCTCTGGGCTGATGGCTCAGAGCCTGGAGCCTGTTTCCGATTCTGTGTCTCCCTCTCTCTCTGCCCCTCCCCCGTTCATGCTCTGTCTCTCTCTGTCCCAAAAAAAATAAATAAACGTTGAAAAAAAATTTAAAAAAAAAAAAAAAAAAAGAATTAAAGCAGATTTGAGTAATGTGTTTGTGAGCCCGCCCTGATCAAGACTATGGCTGCCTTTGAGCACCTGCACAGAGGATCAGTGTTTTGACCTTTGTCTGCAGACCGCCCCCCCCCCCCCCCCCCCCCGGACAGTGGAATTATTTCACAAAGCCCTGGAATGTCTAGGAGCACCAATCATTACAGACAATAAATAACATGTCTCACCCTTATGTTATTTATAATTTATTTTTCTTAATTCAAACAGAATTGTGATTAATAAAACATACCTCTTCTTTTAAAAGCGTTGTTGAATGCAAAGGAACTTTCTGTCTTTAAGTCACATCAGTGAAATCTCCTAACTGGTATGGAAAACACTTCATGAGCTCAAAATATATCCTGCCGAGTGGGTCAACTTCCAGAATTCATCCTTGACTCAAAGAACCTCACCACACCGTCTCTGCCTCTGGGTACCCTAGAGGCTTGTATTTCCTACCCGCACTTGTGGCTAGCTAGGTGGGGACCAAGGGGAAAGTGAGCCGATGCTATGTGTGACTTCGCTTATGAACTATATGAACAGGGATGTGTCCTTACGTGGTCCCTGTCCCCATGGCTGTAAAGAACTCCAAATCATGGAGCTGCGGACTGGAAGTTGCTGGGATTGGGGGTCCGTGAGTCAACGTCGGAGGAGGGCCTGACCTGATCCGCACAGGACTGGGAAACAAAGAAGGAAACCTTTTGTTGCCGAGATGTTAACCTTTGTTTGTTGCCGCCATCTAGTTAGCCGGGGCTGACTGACACAGTCCTTCGGATATCCCGTAGCTGCGACCAAACAGGCACATACACCCGGATGACCATGGCTGCAGCCTCCTGATGAGCAAGAGAATGCAGACTCCCTAAATGTCCGTCCATGGGAGGCTCTTCTTACAATGGAATAGCGTCCTACCGTTATGAGGCAGCTCCATAAACGATACTGTCGGTGAAAAGTGCAGGGTTCGGTAGACAGGTATAGTGTTTGGCCATTTGTACGTAAGAAAGAATATCCCGATGTAGCAGCAGCTGACATATATTCGGTTCGGGTGCCATTCGGTATCCTCAAGCTTTGCGATTGTTAACTTATTTAATCCTCGCAATGGCCCTCTACCAGGCCACGCACGGTGTCCTTCTCCCTGGGCTCCTACCCCTTGCTCCACCCCTGAGACACAGAGACAGGAACACTGTGCCACTGTCTGAGAATTCACTCCTTGTTCGAAGAGAAGTTTGCTCTCAGATAGATTTTTGCCTTTTGCAATTATGTCATTAAAAGTGTTCTGAACTTCAGACTTGAAATGAACTCCAGAATGGGTCTGCCCTTTCAGCTTTCTGGCTTTACATAATTTATGGTTTCGAATCTTACCGAAAAATGCAAAAGGGATTCAGAAAAGGCAGACATGTACGGCCGCACATCCCTCTGCCCCCTCCCAACGGTTTTCATAAAATTCCCCACGCCCACCCCTGCCCACAGGGGAGGGACCAGCATCTTCAGGATGAGAGGGTTTTATCTGGGTCACAGAAAGAACAGAGGCATGTGGAATTTGTCACGCAATCCACCTCCCTCCCCGACCTTTCCTTTGGTTTAGCTGTTAGCAGCTATAATGTTCCCGTCCCGCATCCGCCTCTCATGGGCACCTCCTTCCCCCTCCTTCCCTCCTTTTCCCCCATCTCTCTCCCCTCCTCTTTCTCTTATCTATCCCTGCCTCCTCTGACTCACCTGGCCCTGAAGTGTCGCTTAGCTTTTAAGGGATTAAATAGGACCAGGGGAGGGGGATGTTTGAAGTTAAATTACCTACTTTCCATTCCAAGCTCGGCCACTTTTCAAACTTGTATTTCTGGGCGACTCACCTTAACTTCTGCGGCCCCGTTCTGCACATCTGTGAACTAAGGTAATGGTTGTATCTATCTGCTAGGTCGTAGCTCGGATTAAAGGACGTCCTGAACGTGAAGAGTGTGTAAACACTTCATAAATATTGGCTTTATCATTTTGGGAGGCAAGATGGTGCCCGTACTCTCCGGCAGCAGGCTGTCGAGTTTGAATCTCCACACTGCCATTTAATAGTCGGGCCATTTTCAAAGTCACTTCTGCTCTCTAAGGTCAGTTTCCTTATCAGTGCGATGGGGACAACGATGCCATTTATCTGTAGGATCGCCGTGGGGAGAAAATGAGATGAAGTGTGTAAGGTACTTAGTACAGGGACGGGCACATTGGAGACCTCCGGGAAATGCGGGCTTTTGGTGTGGAAATGTGAAAAAGCAGAGGGAAACAAACAAACCGTTTTCCCGAATCCCCGGAAAATCATTGTATCTAATTCTTTAAGGGAAGAGGTGGCCTCACCCCAGATTCTTGGCTGCAAGTCGAATACCGGGCTGAATTCATTGGCCTTTGGCTGCACTGCCCACCACAGAAGGCTGCCCACCCCGGACCCACGCCAGTTTTCAGGGTCAGGAGGATGTTTGCGTTTTCGTCTGGCAAACTCCATCTCTCTCCTGACTTCTGGTGGACGAACTCCTCCAAATTTCTCTCCTTCTGTGGCCTCCCCTCCCTCTCCCCTGGACTCCAGTTCTAGATAAGGAGGGCATTGACTGAGTGGGGGGTGTGTGGGGGGGGGCTGGTTGGAGCAGGTGTAGCCAGAAGGGAAGACCCAAGCCTCTGAGCATCTCTCAGCCGGGGACAAGCTCTGTGGGGATTATGGCTTCTGACCCACCATGCTCAAAACCGAGTTTTTCCCCTTCCGGCTGTGAACTCAGTTAGCATCTCTCCACCAGGTTTGGTTTTCTCAACTGTGGAACTGGAAAAATAGCAGTGCATTTCTTCGAAGAGTTGGCCTTGAGAACGAATGTCTGTGGAGTAGCTGGCTCAGCAATCGGTAGACGGGTTATTACTGGGGTGACCTTGAGTGACCCACACAAAGTCCAGGTGGGTGGGTCCAGAAAGAAGTAGCCATCATTTCAAGATCTGAGGCTTCCGGTGCAATTTTTCCCTCTGAAATCGTTCCTGGAGTGTGGCCCTCTAGACACAGCATGGATGGTCCGGGGTAGGCTCCTGGCAGGAAGAAGCCCAGGAGTGAGGGGAGAGGCAGGAAGGAGCTATACTGGGAGCTATACTCCAGCTCTCTGCAGCTCTCTGGACTCAATGGGCCTTCCTTCTCTGGGTGCTATTCAAGCGAGGAGCCAGAAGTCATTCTTGCCACCACCCCCTGGACTTGATCTTGGCCGGCTGTCTGCTTTCCCAAGCCAACGAACAAGCCTTTGTTGTTCATTTTGTAAAACAATTTAACCTGTGGGAGTGTCACATTTCTGCAGCAGGGACAGACTCGGAAGCTCTGCCTGGCATTGCCCTGCAGCCCCTGGTTCCAGAAAGCTCCCGAAACTCTATTGCCTTGCATGCTCTGAGATCTATCCTTACTTTTTGTTTCAGAAGGCTTCGGAATTCTCTCATTTTCTGAGTGTCCCTTGGAGCAGGAGAGAGAATCACGGACTATTAGAGCAAAAAGGAACCTCAACAATCATCTATAGAAATGAAAAACCTGAAGCCCATGACAAATCTGACCCACCACCATATTTTGTGTGTATGTGTGTGTGTGTGTGTGTGTGTGTTTGCGTGTGAATGAGTAACATGCCAACACATAAAGCCTGGCGTTGTCCACTTTTGTTGCAAAGTCATACATCTGGCAGTGCCGGCTTGCATTTCACCATGGCTGCAAACAGATGGACAGGACAGTGGCTGCCCCTTTGCGCTGACCTGAGTTTCTGTCCACGCAGTCCCCACCTCTCCCCATGAAATCACACTTGCCCCTTTGGTTCATCTCCATATCTGCATGGCCCCAACTGGCATTTGAGCTCACGACTTCTAACCTAGTTTGACTCCTCATTGTATAAATGGGAATTCTGAGGGCTGACCGTGAGAGGTGACTCTGCCAAGGTCATCAGAACATAAGTGCCAGGAGTGGGATGTGAGCCCAGCCTTTTCGAGGTCAGGCTCTCTTCATAGAAGCCCAGCCTGTTGAGGACCTGGAGAGGCCATTCGTACCCATGGCCCTTGGTATCAGTGCCCTCTGGATGACCTCGTGGGGTTTTGGGTCCCCCTCTTTGGTCTTCACCCCTTGGGGGTCATTGCTTTAGGTTGGAGTAGTTGTTGACGGCGGGGCTCCTGAGTTTCACTCGGGCCTTTCTCCAGATGGCCAGAATCAGAGAAACAAGTCCAGAGGTGACTCTTGCTTCCTTTTGCATGTTTCACTTCTGTACTTTATTACCTCTCCTCTTGTCCTTTTCTGTTAACCCCGTTAGACGAGGCTGGGAAAATGTTCTCGCTTTCTCCTGCAAACTGTGGTCAGGAGAGAATTATCGTGCCCGGCAGCCCAGAACTGTCTCACCGCCTCTCACGCCCGGGTACTGATGGGGCATCAGGCTGCAGAGGGGACATGACGTTGGCCCTGCAGAGCCAAGATTTTGACTAAACCCTGGCTTCGCTTCTCCAGCACTCAGTCCCCGGGGTTGTATCAGATGATGCCACGGATGACCAGAGCTGACTCGAAACAGGCACGAGGAGGCTGGCAGGAGGCCCCAGCAGTGACCTCAGCGTCCCTCCTCAGGGGCCCCAACGTTCTTCAGGGCCTGTGACGACAGGTGGGGAATAAGGGGGGCGAGATCTCAGCGCCTGGCAGGTCTCGTGCATTCTGTGGGTGCCCGGAGGCCCTCGGGGCTGGGTCTGCATTTCTGTTCTCTCCAGTCAGCCGCAAATCCCCGTCTCTGAAAATGAAATTAGAAGGAACGGCTGGCAGATAATACCTATGGTAGATCCCGATGTAAAATGCCTCCCTGGCCCTCTGATTAGGCCGCTCCTAGGACAAACAATGAGGACTACACAGTAATCTTATTATATGGGGTCTGCCAAGGGCAAAGCAGGGGTCACATATTTGTGCATCGTAACCCCATCCCCCGCTTCTCTTCCCTAAGCCACCAACCCCTCCAGGGCACCCGCTCTCTATCCTCTGGGCGGAAGGCACGGTCACGCTGGGGGATTCTTGCAGGCCAGAAGACTTTCTGGTTTCTTCCCTGCCCCAGGATGGCTCACCTGTTGTCCCCAGCCTCAGAGACGTGCCCCACAGTTTGAACCTGCTGCTGAAGTTTGAGTCCCACTGTTTATCAAAAGAGAAAGCTGTACACGGAAGGTTAAGTGCATGGAAGCCAAACATTCCCAGCGTCTGGCCCGTCCAGCTCTCCCAGTAGCAGAGGGCTTAGTTCTCTCTTCCTGGGACAACGTGACAAAGCAAAGGATTCTTGATGAGCTTCCGTCCAAAGATGTAGCATTGAGAGGAATGAATGTGGCCATACAGTGGGCGACGAAGTCTTGCCCCCTAACTTCTGATTCAGCTGCCTGCGTAAGGAGAAACTAAGTATTAGGACATTTTTTTAAATTTATTTTTTTAACAATTATTTTTGAGAGAGAGGGTGGGGGACATGAGCAGGGAAGGGGCAGAGAGAGAGGGAGACACAGAATCCATAGCAGGATCCAGGCTCCGAGCTGCCAGCACAGAGCCCGACGCGGGGCTCAAACCCATCAACCATGAGCTCATGACCCGAGCCGAAGAGGACGCTTAATCTACTGAGCCACCCAGGCGCCCCAAGCAACGAAGTATTTGGAAACCATGCTTGGCCACCAGCTAGTTTCCTCCTTCTTGCTGTCAATAAAATTTAACCCCATCTCCTTTACCTATGGAGCATAACTCTGGGGAAATGTCTGTGTGTGGTGTGGGGAGCGTGTGGGGGTAAATTTGGCTAACTGTCAGGGTAAATTACCTAACGATTGGAAAATACACAGATTTCGGCTAGTGAAAAGTAACAAGATACGGTATTTACATAGATTTTTATGTACAAAACCCAGGGCAGTTTATACTATTGCACTCTGATCGGTTTTCTGTACCCATGGATGGGGAGAAGTAGACAATTTAAGAGAACGATAAAACCATTGTTTGGAGTTTCATTTATATTTCATTGATATGTGACACCAGAACACAGACTGATGCTTACATTACACGAAGTAACATTTCATGTGCCCTCATCACACAGTGCCACCTCCGGCTGTGGCGCAGTGACTTGGACGTAGCAGGAGCACTCTCAGGACTCGCTAAGTGAACGACTGTCATCCCGTTAGTCACGTGCCCACAGACGCACCGAGGCTCTCCTCTGTGCTGAAGTCCTTTGAAGCGCTAAAAATCATGTGGACAAGGAAGGATCATAATTTCCCTAAGCTCTAAACCAAGAGTCAGCAAACTTCTTCTGTAAAGCCTCGGAGAGTAAATACTTTTGGCTTCGCAGGACAGAAGGTCTCTTCTGCCAATCCCCGGCTCTGTTGTTGATGCACGAAAGCAGCCACACACACCAGGGAAACAAACGGGTGTGGCTGTGTTCCAATCACACTTCACTTACACAAAAGGTGGAAAAGGACCTGGCCCTGGGGCCAGAGTTTGCCAACCTGTGATCTAAGGCTTTGGTAAGTGCTATCAAGGGCTGTGTTGAAAAACAAAGCTGGCGCTTTGGCAAAGTTTGGTCACGGATTGAAAGCCTGACCAAGCATGTTACCATGAAAACAAGCATAAAGCTGGTTGTCAGGGAAACTGGATTCTTTTCCTGGTTCGTTCACTTGGAGTGAGACCCTAAGAAAGCCTCACTTATATCAGCCTCAGTTTCCTCATGAATAACGTGAGGGTTTCTTCTATTTACATCAGAAGAACTTCAAAACCTTTTGCAGAATGTATAGGATTTACTTCCACATGCTCACCACTTTTTTAAACTTGGGTGAACTTTTATGAGCTCAGGATCGGTCTCGTGGGAACAATCAGTGTGTTGTGCAGGAGAAAAAGCCGAATCGTGTCTGCATTTTGTTTCCGGACAGAAAAAAAAAACCATTTTTATCTATAAAGTTTGTTCATGGTTTGTTCTCTTTTATTTCTGGATATTAAATACCTGTATCACAACTTTTTTAGGGACCTGATATCTCAAACACTGTCCCTACAGCTGAGGACTTTCTCATTGCCTGCACTTTGATAGAGGGCAGTGCTTAATCCCCAGTAGCTAGGATTTTGTTTTTTTTTTTTGTTTTTTTTTTTTTAATTTTTTTTTCAACGTTTATTTATTTTTGGGACAGAGAGAGACAGAGCATGAACGGGGGAGGGGCAGAGAGAGAGGGAGACACAGAATCGGAAACAGGCTCCAAGCTCTGAGCCATCAGCCCAGAGCCCGACGCGGGGCTCGAACTCGCGGACCGCGAGATCGTGACCTGGCTGAAGTCGGACGCTTAACCAACTGCACCACCCAGGCGCCCCAGTAGCTAGGATTTTGGCATGTGCACCACGATCAGAGAATTGGACAGTCTCCCCTCTGCTCTATGAATCTTGGGAAATGAGGTAAAGACGTAAGGCCATTAGTAAGGCTCCAGTGGGAATTCGGTGGGAATCTATTAAGGACAGAGCCAGCAGCGGATTCTAACCAGACTCTTCCTTTGCCAGACTGTGGCTCTGATTCTTGAACCCAGCCCCTCTTGATTTCATTCATTCATTCATTCCCTCATTTATTTTATCAACATTTATCTAGCACCTACTATGCGTTCAGCATGACAGAAGGCAGTGTCCCAAGTGAGCAACACAAAAGGAACTTACCACCGACGGGGAGAACAGACACACACTTGTACAACTGATTATTTAATTGCAACTCCTTATAAGGACCGCCATGGAGAAGTTGAGGGTTTTCCTATCAGGAATAGCAGGGAGAAATTCCCTGATCTGTGAGGAAGGGCAAGAGAAGCCTTGCCAAGGAATAAACATTTGAGGTTTGAGCTGAAGGATGAATGGGTATAAACTTTTGAAAGAGGGCCGGAAGCAGAGGGGACAGAATGTGGAAAGACCCTGAGCAGGCAGGATCTTGTGCACTTAGGAACTGAAGGGAAACCAGGGGCTCTGGAGCTGCGTGAGTCTGAAGGTCCTGGTGGCAGACTGAGTTGGAGAGGCATTTGGGTCCTGTTGGCCAAGGTAAAGATTGGGGCTGTTCTTTCCCAAGAGCAACTATAAACCACGGAGGGGCTTTAATTGGGTGAGTGAAATGATTGGATTTCCATTTCTCAAGTGTTGCTCTGGCTGCTGTGCAAAGAATGAATGAGAGGGGTAAGCGGGCTAAAAAAGGACAGTTCAGAGGTTATTCAGTATCCCCAGCAGTACTGAGAGTAGGGTGGTGATGGGACACAAGTGAAATGATTCAGGAGAAATATGAGAGGTAAACAAGATAGAACTCCACGACCAGTGGGTGGTGAGTTTCTGTTATGAACACGGGGTAGTTGGAGGCCATCTTGATTGATACAGGAATTTCTGCAAAAAGAAGGATTGGGGTAAGGTGGAGGAGTTTTGTTTCAGTCATATTGAGTTTTGTTACTACCTGTTGGCCCCTCTGAATCTTTAATCTTCTAGCTTGGCTGAATCAACTGAGATAGTATTATTACTGTTGCCTTTGGTTCCTACTTGGGGATACAGGATGGACTTCATGCAAGGATACTGGGTTCCTCTCTCTCCTCCATGTATTAGTTTCTTCACTCCTGAGTTTCCTGATGTGAGCTGTATGGTCATTTATCCCCATGGGAGGCTCAGGACAAGCTATTCTTTTCTCCTTGCCTATTCATCCTTTTGCACCTCCCCAGTGAATATCAGTATCTCCTGATAAGCAATCCAACTGTGACTCGCTCTTGACTCCTCTGGCTTTTTTCTAGGAGTGCAACTAGTCCTGACCTTCCAAAATCTTCTCAATGGGCCATTACACCTGAGCCTATTGTGACTCTTGGCCTTACTCATTTGGATAGCTGGCCCCCAAGATATGATCAATATGTACGTAAACACTCTCAAAAATTCACTTTCTTATCAACCCATCTTTCTGGGTTTTTTTTCTCTTCTTATTCTTTGGGGTCAAGGTCCTGGTCAGTCATCCCAATGTGTACAGCACCTCACCTGAAAACAGAAACATGTTATGAAACTACAATCATGAGGTTATTGTCAAGACTGTATGGGGACCTGTTTTCTGGATGACCTGTGAGCACCATTTCTCTGTCCTTTCTCTTTTCCTCATTATCTGTGAATAATTGGGGCTGGCTGTCATGATCGACTCCATGATAATGATTGCCAAGTCCTTAGAAAATGTCAAACACTAGATATAATAATAAATTACATCGAGGGAAACTCTAAGGGTATGTCTTAGCTCTTTACAAAAAACTTCTGAAAATCTTTACAAAAACTTTAGAAAAATCCAGTAAATGGTGCAGATGAAGATCTGAGTCCTTTCTTCCACAACTTGAGGCACCCAAACATCATATTCTTTCATTGCACCATGCTTTCCATTTTTCCCTCTACTGGGACCAGCACTACGTTAAAAAAAAAAAAAAATAGAGCATGGTTGCATCTGAAGGACACATAAGGAAAAAATGCCCCACAGGCAGAAGAGGGATGGAATGAGCAAGTACGTTAAAATATTACTGAAAGTCTGGAGGAACAAGGCAAAATCCCATCAGCTCAGCAGTCCTGGATTATTTCACCACATGACACTAAAAATGAACAACTTACTAACCAATTAGTTTCTTCTTTTTTTTTTTTTCTTTCCACATGACTTTTAGTTAGAATGGGAACATCTGGAGTTTGGAATCAATTGTCCAGAACTAGCTGCTGTGCTAATTAATATTCACACAAATAGCTTTTCTGCCAAGGTGTCCCTGCTTCAATCTCTGTTCCCTGCAGGCGCCAGTGCTTCCCTACGAACGGTGTCCATCTGAGGAACATTCTGGTTGGCTTGTACAAGGAAGAGGGGGAGCAGAGGAGGGTGATAGAGAGGCTTGCAATATGGCCGCCTGTCTGAAACGAGGAACAGCCCATTGGATGAAGTGCTGAGAAACAACTCAGGAGAAGGAAAAACTCCTGCTGCTCGAACAGGGAGATGTAATGAAATGCAGGATTGCCTCCCCAGTCTCCCTAGAGTAGAAGAAGGTGAGTCTCAGAATGAGTTCATGTTTCCATCTTGCTGGATGGTGGCAGCATTAAGAAACTTTCTTTCACATAGGGGCGCCTGGGTGGCTCAGTCAGTTAAGTCTCTGACTTCGGTTCAGGTCATGATCTCGCGGTTTGTGGGTTCGTACCCCACGTCGGGCTCTGTGCTGACAGCTCAGAGCCTGGAGCCTGCTTCAGATTCTGTGTCTCCCTCTCTTTCTGCCCCTTTCCCGCTCATACTCTGTCTCTCTGTCTCTCTCTCTCTGTCTCTCAAAAATAAATAAAACATTAAATTTCTTTCTTTTTTTTTAAGAAACTTCTTCCATTGTAGACTATTCTGGCCTCATTACAATTTCTCTTTTCCACAATGAACTGGTAGAAATTCTAGAATTTCCTGGGAAGGTCCCTACCTGCAAGAGTCTATCCAATTCTGAATCTACCTCCGTGGGCTCTCATGACGGCTTGCTTGTTTCTTTTTCACTTTTACTCCACAGCACGGGACTTGACAAGATATTAATGTAGATATTAACAACCCCACTGGCCACTTCATCCAAGCCACTGGCTTGTTGGTAATTCACTTTGCAGACCTGCACTGGCCAATGTGGTAGCCAACTGAAATGCGGTTGGTCCAAACTGAGATGTGCTATAAAAATGTAAAATGTACACCAGACTTCATGTTTCTTTTTATCTTTTTAATGTGACTACTAGAAAATTTTAAATCATATATGTGACTTACATTTGTGGCTCACACTATTTCTATTCAATAGCAGTGATCTAGAGTCCTGAATCAGAACACATGGAATTCTCCTCAGCTCCCTCTAATAAAATAGCTACTATTTCCTGAGAATCTACTATGAAACATTGACCAGGGGACCTGCCCCTATTTTAGGCATTTGCACATTATCTTTAGTACTCACGGCAGTCTTATTATCTAGGGATTACCAACCCCATTTTACAGATGGAGACCTTGGGCTAAGAGAGGACGTGTGACTGGTTGGACCCATGTGGTTCAAGTCAACGTCATCGACTGCACCAACAGTGTGCTCTACATTGTGTCACACACTGGGGACAAGTTTGAGGAGTTATCATCCATGACCAACTTGACTGAAACCTAGGTCCCTCTTAAACCATCTTTACCCTTATAGTTTTTCAATGTACAGAAGGTAGAGATTTCTACTTGCTTTCATCATTTCATGTTCAGCTTCTCTTTTTCATGGGACTGGTTATGAGGACAAGGCAATGGATATAGAATCAGAGCCCTGGTCTGCATATGACTCATTGGAGCTCACTGTCCTTGCAAAGCTTTTACAGCACAAATGGTATTCTTAATGGTCTACAAGTGTGATAAGCTGAAGCGTCCAGCCCTGGGTTTGATATTTGTATGTCAGCACCAGGATGATTCACAAGGGGCCAGGACATGATGAACTCTATGCAGTCTTAGGGCAAAAGGTGCATCTGGGGGGTCTGGGCAGAAGAGCAATGAGGCATAAGAACATGAAGACACTGTGAAAAGGGGGTATAGTCAATGGCAGGATCTGAGACTGAACTGTCAGAGTGGTTGGAGGTTCAGGCTCTGACTGACAAACGGGCTTATAATCCAAGGCCCAGCAATGTGTGAGGGCCTCTGAACATACAGGAAGGAAACAACAGAAGTCAGTATAAGGGACCATACAGAGAATGGGATCTGGAAACGGAGATCAGAGATACTCAGAAAAAAGCAAATGTGTCCATATGTAACATGCCCTGGTTATGAGCTTTGCATCTTAGGCAAAACTGCCCTGGTGTTGAGCCCCAATCTTGGAGTAGGCAGATGCCAAAAATAGTGGCTTTATACTTAGTTGTAGAGAGATTAATGTTAAATTACTTATTTTATTCTTATATGAACTTTAAGAGGCAGGTACAACTTTTATCATCTTCCCCATCTTACAGATGAGGAAACTGAGGCACAAAAATAACACACCATTGATGAGAGGTAGAGCTGGGGTTCATTTCTAGATAGTGTACTAAGTTATCTATTGCTGCATTACAAATTACCAGCATTTAGCACTTAAAACAACACAGACTTACTATCTCACGGTGTCGTGAGTCACAGTTGTGGACAAAGCATGGCAGAGCATAGCTGTTCAAGGGCTCGCAGGGCTGCAGTCGAGATACTAGCTGGGTGGGGCGCCAGGTGGCTCAGTCGGTTAAGCATCCGACTCCTGATTTTGGCTCAGGTTATGATCTCATAGGTGTGGGATCAAGCCCCATGTCAAGCTTCGCACTGAATGTGGAGCCTGCTTGGGGTTCATGCTCTCCCTCTCTCTCTGCCCCTTCCCCCCACACCCCCCACTCTCTCTAAATATAAATAAATAAACATTAAAAATTAAAAAAAAAAGATGTTGGCTGGGCTACATTCTCATCTGGAGGTTTAGCTGGGGAAAAATCCATTTCTAAGTTCATTACGGTCACTGTAGAATTCATTTCCTTGTGTCTATTATGACTGAGGTCTTCGTTTTCTTCCTGGCTGTTGGCCAGTGACCACTCTCAGATCCTAAAGAGACCACCCTCAGGCCATTTCCCCAGGGTGCCCTCCATAGTCTCTCTCGGAGCCTGGTAGCTTCTTCTTCAAGACCAGCAGGCGAATCTCTCCCCCTAGTCTGCCAAGATAGAATCTTACGTAACATACGTAATCGTGGGCGTGACTACCTCATTATCTTCATATTCTCCTAGCCAGAAGCAAGTCTCGGGTACCACCTGCACTCAAGGGGAAGGGAGGATACAAAGGTGTGACTCACTGGGGATCATCTTAAAATTTCACCTGTCAGTGTGTGTGCCAGTCACAGTAATGACAGGTAAATGCTGAGCGGGCTGCTTCATAGAACCAGGCTGAGCCTGTCCTGCCCTCCCTGCCTCATCTCTGCCCATTCCTGTAGAGAAGATCCTAGGGTCACCACGCTAGCTTTGTCCAGTCCCTTAGTCTATGACTGCTGAGCCTAACAGCACTTACTATCAGGAGTCCACCTCACCAGTGAATGGAGTCCGGGATCATCTTGTCTCCTGAAATCTGGAAACTTCTGTGCTTCAGATGACCCAATAGTCTTAGATGCCATCCATTCATCTTTTCGTTTCCCTGCATGAACCTTTGCCAGACTCTGTGCCAGGTGCCGGATGCATAAAAGATGCTGTCCCTCGGTAAGCCGGACTCTGTTTTCCAGCTGTGAGACCAGCTCATAAGATACCTTGAATGCCAGGACTAGCACCCAGAGACTCCTGAAGCTCTGCCCCTGCCCATCATGATGGATTCCTTAAAGGTCAGCACAGCCTCCAATGTGTTTTTGACTATTGTCCGTGGTCTTCAGAAGCAGATCATAGCTGGGTTAGTTGAGGCCCAGAGGACCCACTTCTTTCCTCCCCTTAGATCTCTTTTTCCCCTTCCCCCTCCTGTCCCATGGTTGAAGTCCCGGGATGCCTTCCATCAGGTCCTGGAAGCGTTACCATAGTCCCCCTGTATTTGTGGCTGGGGGTTGCTACAAGAAGTTCGGCTCAGTTATCTCTAGCAATTATCCTAGTATAAAATCATGGTTGTGTTTTGTTAAGTATACTTTTACCTTTCTGAGGTTAATGAACGCATAGCTCTGTAATTATAACAATCGCTCATACAGCAGAAGTCTGACCAAAAGCTGACAGGGATATGTGCCAGCTCCTTGCGGGGGTGGGGGGGCAGCAAGAAAGTCTCTGCCTGAAGTCTCTGTCTCTCCCAGAAGGATTCAGCTACAAAACTGCCTGAAAGAGGGAGGCTCCAAGTAAGACAGTAAGCAAATAGCTTCTACCATGGCCTTGACGTTCAGAACTTTGGCTGTTTCTGTTGTTAGGCAAAGTAACCATGCCGGCTTGGTTTTTAGGATATCCAGCTATAGTACAGGACCTGGTAAATATTCGATATACACACATGCTGGGGTGAATGAAGACATGAATGAAATAATGATCATATCATTTCATTTATCAGTCACCTTTGTATACTCATTCATTAAAAAGATTACTAAGTGTATTTCTTTGCCCTGCTCACTACCCCCAATTTTGCCAACTGCTGAGAGGCTGGAGTTATTTTTCCCTCCACGGCTCTATGGTCTTTATTTGCTTTAATATAAATTAAGTGGCCATCTGTCCTTAATTCCTTCTGGACCCAGGTCATCTTATTAATCTCTTTGGCCCAAATAGATCCTATCCTATCCTGACCCATTCTGTCCCTTATCACCATGCTTCATTGTGCTAATATTTCTGGGTCCTTCCTTAAACCAGGCACCCAAGATAAGAACCATGAAATTATCAAACCACTAGGTGGTTTGATATGAATATACTACAATTCTCTTGCTTTGGTGTAGTTCTTCTTTTTTAAAAAAATGTTTTATTTCTTTTTGAGAGAGCACATGCAAAGGACAGGCAGAGAGACAGGGGCAGAGGATCTGAAGGGGGCTCTGCGCTGACAGCAGCGGGCTCAATGTGGGGCTCAAACTCATGAACCCGTGAGATTATGACCTGGGCTGACGTCAGATGCTCCACCAACTGAGCCAACCAGGCTCCCCTCACTGGTGTTATTGTTTTTTAATGGATGTTGAAAAACCTTGAGTGGGGGAGGGGAGGTCCACAGACAAATTCTTGAGAGCTCTCTGAGTTCTCCATCATGGTATTTAAAATGTGCGATTCTATATTTATGCCAAATTATGTGTTGTAGGCATTTTCTAGAAGCTTGGCATAAAACTTAAAAAAAGATACTGCCACCATTTCAGTGACTACCTTTACACTTTGCTTAGAATTACATCAACGCCAGCTCGTACTATTCCAATCATCCAGGCAAAGGAGGAAAAGACAGAGGTAGATTAGACTATAAAGGATGCTTTGTATCCAAGTGATGTCACTGCATCCTGAACCAGGGATGGTTTTGCAGTCGTTTGCAAGGAACAAAAAGAAAGAATCAGAAAATTGAGTCACTACAGAGCCCACATTCGTATTAGCATGCTAGATTCAAAATAATTTATTCCACAGCAGTCAGTATCATATTCACATGGGGAGCCGAAATTTAGTTTTAGCAAAAGAACCATATCCATCACACTAAATTAATGTTGTTAATTTAAATATTATTGGCTTTGTTTGCATTTGATTTGTGACTTTGTTTTGATTTTAGCGTTGTATAAGAATTAGAAGAATAAGGGATGTGTACTTAGTTTTATGTCTCTACATGTTTTAGGATGTCAGCAATAAAAGAGTAAAGTGTAAATACTCACTGTCTTTTCATGTCAAGTATTGTCTGATTGCACCCAAACCTCCAGTCTTCCTGAAGTTGTCTCTCTAGGTCCCCTCCTGGAGCGCAGTGGATTCTCTTGGATTGGGAAGGCCCCTCATCTGGGCCACCGGACAGGTCCAGATTCGGGGGCAAGAAACCCTCTCTGCAGGACACGGGGTTCATGAATCACCTGCAGTGGAATGAGCTGTCTATGAATTCCATTACACACAGATTTGTAACTTGGTTGAGTTTGACAGTTGGAGGTGGGCTTGCTGACCCTGCCCAGTCGCTACCCTAGAGGATTCTCCCCCTTCAAAGAAAAACTACAACAAAAACAAGAATGAGTAACAAAGTGAAATTAGGTCCCACTTATGGTAATGTTGGCCTGGATCAAGAGCACATGGTCAGCTACGTGGCTCTCGAAAACGGACTGGAAGGAAGGATCGGGAGTGTCTACTAAGAGAGGTGGCACTGTGTTCCAGATTCACGAAGGAATGCGGAAGGACCTGATCAATTCTGCTCTCTACAGATTCTGGTCTCTAGGGTTGATCTGGGGTCTCTAGGGTCAAAGTGATGACCACGGCTGCACTTAAACCCTGGGAGACAATGCTGATGCTGATACCTGGGTCATTTCCAGTGCTGGCTTTGTAACAGGGCACAGAAGGAAAGGAGAGTGCGGACATCCGAGTCAGCCTACCTCCTGGACGTTGGGTCTCTGATGTGTGGGTGCCTTTAGATGAGTCTTCGAAGGAAGAATGGTCGATCGACCCTTCTAGGGCACTCGTCTGACCTCAGACACCCCTCCTTGTCTACTTCCAGACCTACCTGGAAATGATCCCACCCCTCAGAGCCCTGGGCTCTAATACATGCTTTTGCTCTCTCGTTCTCTCTCTTTCTCTCTCCCTCCCTCTCTCACTTCTCTTGAGGGATCGGAGCCTGGTCTGGAACTTTCCTTTGAATTTCAGAAGTGTTAGCTATAGGAAAGACCTCCACGAGGAGAGGTCCTTCACTCCTTTCCCCTTGAGGTTCTGAGACCTGTATTCAGTTGTCTCTGAGCTTGGGGAATGCTTATGTCTGCATAGATCACTCTACCTACCCTGAGCAGATCATTATTATACACCAGTGCTCATGTTACCTCACCCTCGCTCTCTACAGATGGTGACAAGCAGCAAGAATTTACCACATTGGACTTCTGGAAAACCAGCAATGTAATCCAGGAAGTCCCATGTTTACTGGGTACCTACTAAGTACACCCACTGTCATTTTACAGGTAAGAAATGTGAAGCTCTGAGGAGTTCACAGAGGAGGGAGAGCTAGGATTTCATCATAGACGGAGTTTGCTCCAAAGCTCCCCCGTTTCTGTGGGCGCCCCTACATGTTCCTGGTGAGATTCTGCATCGCATGGCCTGGGAACAGTGTAACACAGTGGCCCTGTCGCCACAGGGGCCACACAAATTGTGCCACACACAGGCAGGCTTTCAGCACACTGTCAGCCAAGCACGCTGGGGGCCCATACCATTGCTCGCAGACTGACCCTGCAATACTTTGTGGATTCCCATGAAACCCGAGCACCTCTTTTAAGCACTTTACTGTCTCTGGATATTGGCCAAACCTTCTTCCACTTGTCTTGTTTGAGTTGCGACCGCAATAAAACCTCCCTCCTTCAGGGAATGAGGTGGCCTGATCTGAGCTCACCATCCTAGAAGTACTTTCTGAGAGGTTGTGCTGTCGAGAGTACCTTCCGTCACTTCCACCGGCAGATTTGTTTTTTCCCAGTGTCCTCAAATCTTTGGAGGTCGTATTGCTAATGTAAACTTAGAGCAATCACCTAAGCGCCAGAGAGAAGTCTCACTGGCCTATTTATAAAAGTCTCCAAGGAAATGAGAAAAAACCAGGATAGACTCCCCTGCTATTAATTGTTAAAATTCCCATGATAATATATATTTGCTCCTCATCTTCCTATCCATTTTAGGCTGAATTCCCTTTGCGCAAGATGATGGCATAAAACTGAGATACGGCCGTGAGAAATTCTGGCAAATGGTTTCAGCAATGGCCCCTTTAACATTTAACATCAGTGGATTCTTACCCCCTTTATTCAGCACCACCCTTTTTCTCCTGCCTCCAGCTAGCTTCCCTAGTCTTCACGGGTTTTTAATAATCTGTAACTCTGATCACTGTAAGTGGCTCAGCACGTTAGCCAATTTCCTTAATATTCCAGGAGCCACGTCATCAGAATCTAGTGATTTGTATACATTCATATCCCCCATGTTTTTTTTATTAAAAAAATTTTTTTAATGTTTATTTATTATTGAGAGACAGAGAGACAGAGCATGAGCAGGGGAGGGGCAGAGAGAGAGAGGGAGACACAGAATCCGAAGCAGGCTCCAGGCTCCGAGCTGTCGGCACAGAGCTAGACGCGGGGCTCGAACTCACAAGCCGCGAGATCCTGACCTGAGCTGAAATGGGACCCTCAACCGACCGAGCCACCCAGGTGCCCCTCCCCCACGCTTTTTCTTACCTAGTTTTTGACAATCGCAATTTGGGAAAAGATTTCATTACTTCCTATTTGCTCCTGGTTCTTGTCTTTATTTCCTCTTGTTAAAGACGCATTTAGAACATGAGATCCTCAGCTCAGCTTTGGATCCCTTCCTTCCTTCTTCATTACCTGGGCTGGCATCTCTCCAGTGGCCAATCTACTCACTCACTTTCTTTAGAAAGTAGAGAAAGCTTGGTTCTGCCTTTTGGATTTTATTTTTATTAAATAGTTTTGGACAAAGAAGAGCGTGCTTTTCAAACTTGCTGCCCCTCTGTGTATTTCCCTCAGAAGCTGTTTGCAGACCCTTCTCCTCTATCCTTGCATTAGTTAATGTGCAGCAGGGCTATTTAGAGCTGAAGTCCCCAAATGCTATAAATATCATGTTGTACTTTAGGCCCTAGGTTTTGAAATAAGCCTTGTTTTCAATCCCATTTTTTTTTTCCAGTTTCCGTTTGCTGTCAGTTCTGAGCAAACACTGCCGAAGTTTTCAAGGAATTCTATCGTTCTCGCTTCTCAGAGCAGAATGCCCCAAATGGCAGAGGTAGAGACTTAACTTTTCTAGACTGGGGTAATTTTTGAGTTCCGTTAACAGTCAAAATCGCCTTCTTCAGGTGCTCACAGATTGTTACTGTGCCGTAGGTTAAAATAAACTAGGTATCTTCTGAAATATTTTCCTTCAATCTTTGTGTGTGTGTTTGTGTGTGTGTGTGTGTGCACACACGTGCCTGTGTCCCCACTTGGTAACTCAAACTGACTCTACCTGATGCCCACATCTGCATGAAATCAGTCATTTTTTCAGCCAATCCAACTAGAAATTCCAAACACCTGGAGCTTTAAAATTTGTGACTGGAACTCCTGGAACCCTGAACTGCTCTTTTTTCGTTCTGGTTTTCATCCCTAGGCTTGGTGTCAGTATAGGCATGGCCTCGGTGCTTCCTCCTGTAAACCAGAACCTTGCAGTGTGGACATGTTACCGAGGTTAGCCCTGGAAAGAGAGTCATGGGCCTCAGAGGCACGTTGTTAGACAAGCCTCAGACTGTGTTATGAAACAAACCCTTGTTTCTAGGGCGGGATACTTGCTGAATGGGCTGTGTTACATGGTTGCAAACAAGAATGACAAAAACAAAACATCCTTAATTTCTGGGAAAGTCAGTGCTTGAACTTCAAGAATGAGTTATGGAGGGAGGGAAAGACATCTCCTGGAATGGGAGATCTAGCAGAGAAAGTCCAATAGCTTCCCCAATGGGGGGCCACTTCATCCCCCCACCCCTTCCAGGGGACCAAACTCTGTTTCTGGGCTGGAGAATAGAAGAAGCTAGTGGTTTATCATATTGACAGCCAGGCATGGGGGCCCTGAGGCCCATGTCCCCAGCCACAGTGTTCCTGCCTTCTCTGACCTTCTTCTTGGGTGAGATTTATACCTTCAAATCCCTTTCAACCCCCCTGGAGCCTCATCTCTGAGGCTAGATATCTGTGTCTACCATAATCAATTTCTCTTGAGACTTGATTCTTGACTTTTGTTTGGTTCTTTGGCCTGGGATCATTTCTACTGGCCTTCCTCTGTTAGATCTCAAATTCGTTGTCTCTCAAATAAGCCATAACTTGTCAGATTTCGAGGTCCCTAACATTTCCCCAGCCTTTCAGGTCTGCCTAGATCTTGGAGGAAGACCTGTCCCATAATGATTTGCAGGCCACCCTTCCGACCTGTCTCCACTTGCTCCCCAAAGCACAGATCTAACCCAAAGACCTTAAAACCCAAATACCGTGCCAAGTCACTACTAACGACACGTAAAGCACTATTCTCAACTGGGGGTAATTTTGACCCCAGGGGACATTCAGCCATGTCTGCAGACATTTTTGTTTCTCACAACAAGGGGAAGGAAACGCTGCTGGCATCTAGTGAACATAAAGGCCAGGCCAGGGATCGCTCTACACTGCATAGGACAGCGTCCACAACGAAGAATTAGGGGGCCCCAAATCTCAGTGATGCTGAGGGTGAGAAGCCCTGTCTGAGAGGAAGATCAGGTGAAAATTATGGCCTTCCAGCCGAGCAACAAGCAAGATTTCCTCCCCAGAATCAACTACCTTTCTTTACATCCTGCTGAATGTGAGTCAGTGGCAAGACCACTGGTGCCAGCAGACTATGTTGTCAGCTTCTCTAACTCGCTTTGCACCTGTTCCCTAATTCAAGCCACTATGGTGGAGCAATGTGCAGGCTAAGCAATTTTCTTGGCACACACGCACACACAATACATGCATGTATGCATACGTATGTGTATATGTGCACACACCCATATGTATGTGATTTCAGTAAACATTTCCTGAACTCTACCTGTATGAAGAATACGACCAGGAGCTGAGAATACAAAAATGAATAAGACAGTCTCTGCCATCAAAGAGGTTAGTGGGGGAGCTAGCACGTGACCCAAAGGTCACAATGCAATGAGACAGGTGGAGTAGCCAAGCCAAGGGAAGAATATTGCTGCCATGGAGGAGGCCAGCAGGGCTTCCCATGAGAGATCGATGTGAGCTGAATCTTAAAGAGTGTTTAGGGCTGGTCCAGGCCAACAGAAACAGCCATGGAAAAGCATGGGATATGCAAGGGCAACCATTCTTTAAGAGCCTTTGATTCTTAGGGGCACTTGGGTGGCTCAGCCGGTTATGCGTCAGACTTTGGCTCAGATCATGATCTCGTGATTTGTGAGTTCAAGTCCCACGTTGGGCTCTGTGCTGACCGCTCGGAGCCTGGAGCCTGCTTCGGATTCTGCCTCCGTCTCTCTGTCTCCGTTGCCCCTCCCTTGCTTGCGCTCTGACTCTCTTTCTCCACTATAAATAAAACATTAGAAAATAATTAAAATTTTTAAGAAAAGAATCTTTGATTCTTAGAATAACCCTTGATGATACATGAGAGAATTATTATGGATGGAGGAGTAAAGAAGGTAGATAGTGTGTCCAAAGCACACATCAGCGCCAAGGCTGGAATAGATCCTGACTGTCAGATAGAACTCATACAATCATTCCCCCACTCAGTTCTTTAGTAGGCATTTTTGAGTCTTCAGGCCCTGTGTTCAGTTCAAATTCCAGTTCCAACACAGACTTTGGACAAGTTACTCAAGCTCTGTGAGCCTTAGTTCACGGTCTATAGGATAGAGACGAGAGTGGTAACTCTCTCTTGGGGGCTCTCGTAAAGATTAAATGAGCTAATGCTCACGGAGCCTTTAGCATACACTCTGCAGGGGAGGCGGTGGCTGTCAGGTGCTGGAGCCAGCATCCCCAGCCCCATTATTCTGTTACTTCTCTCCCTCCCTCCCCAGCTCGTGCTTCCTGCTCTGGGGTTCCCACACTGCCACCCGTGTGGTGAGGAGGCTCCCGGAGGCCCCCAGACAACCAGGCACAGAGCACTTGGCGTTCCGTTTATCTTTTGTCAGAGAAGCGGCTTCTGAGCAGAACAGACTGCTCATTCAGCCTGCCATTCGCACGTTTCCTGTCTCCCTCCCTGTAAGCCGCTAAAAGGTAGGGAGGAAGCTGTTTCCTTACAGTCTCATTTACACTTCTCCCTGTCTCCCCACTCCTTCCCAGGAAAGTCGGTCTCTGTGTTCTGGTGTTTCTACGTACAAGCAGAGTCCGGCATACAGGATTCCGGGCCATGCCTTCTCGGGGAGGCCTCATCGATGTTGTTCCCGCTGCACTGCCCCGGAGGGGAAGCGATCACCCCATCCCCTCCCCACATGGCACTTTTGTGTGCTCTATGCTTAGATAAATGCCCTTTGGGCAAGAGCCATGGCAAGTTGGCCAGGCTAGACGGCGGTAATGGCTGGGAGCCCTGGCGAAGATCGTTGTGAAACTGACTCCTGTATGGCTACAAATTGATCCCAGACTTCTCAGAGCAGGCAAATCCCCATCCCTTCCTGTGTACAGGAGGATAATGAGGGCCGTAGACACATGAGCAGACTCACAGATGGCTGGATGTCACATGTTTGGCCATTCTTACATAAGGATGGCTCCGTGCGGTGGTCCTCAGGTGCTGCAGCCTGTGACATGTCTGAGAACTTGCTGGAATGTCCTCCATGAGGAAATCTTTTTCCTGTCACCCGTGCCAGCCTCCATACCCCATTGCTCTGCCTACATACACACATACGATAAAAATTGTCAAATACATTTGAGAAAATCCCAGACATCGTTCCTGATGGAATGCCACAGCTCACTGATGAAGAGAGAGTGGGAATGGACATGAGCGTTGGAAGATGCTAGGGTCTCTGTGACCCGTATGGAGGATCACCACAGAAAGAAGGAGGCAGTTAAGGCCATCAGCCCCCATCTCTGGACACTCAGGCCCCTCTGGAGTCTATCACCTACCTAGAACCATTGTCTTCAAATACTGGCATGCACGAGAATCACCTGGAGGGCTTGTTAAAACACAGATTGCTGGGTCTCCAGTCCCCACCCCCAGAGTTTCTGATTCAGTAGGTCCAGAACAGGACCTAGTATTTGCCTTTTTAGCAAATTCCCAGGGGATGCCGATGCTGCTGGTCCAGGGATCACTGATCTACTGGCTATACCCGGCCTCTGGATTTGGTCAATGAAAAAAACTGCTTGCAGATGCTGGTAAAATGAGGAAGACTCAGACAAGGTGGAGCAGAGTGGGGAGTTCTCAGCGGTTCCAGAGCAATAGTAGAGACTTCCTCTCTCAGATCTGTTGGAGAACCTGCTGCCTGGACCTCTTCTCGCCAGGAGGTCACGGACCCCAGACTGAGGAATTCTGGTTCTGGCTCTAGAGAGCTTTGTTGCTGCACCTGCAATGTTGTATCCATCTATCTACTCGGGATGCCCTCTGTGTCAGTCTCTCCTGCTATGCTGGCTGCCCTCAAGAGCTGGGGACAAGTTCTGGGTAGTTCTCTCTGTGAAGCCTCGGTGTTGATGTAGTGCCTGAGTCAAAGTAGGTCCTCTTGACTGGTCTGATGAATACAAGAACAAGAAGTTCCCTCCTGTTTATTCTGCCAGGTAGGTGGATGACCTTTCTGAGGTCAGCAGGAAGAAGAAAAGAGGTCTGAGTGCAAACCCCCAGCATCCGCAGACCCCTATGTCTTTATTCACGCTATTTCCTGTCTTTAGTAAACATCCTGCTCTTCTCCTTGACCTCTTGGAATGCCACCAGCTCTAAACCAGCAGGAAATTGCAGTGGAAACACTCAGACCAGGGTGGCTTAAGTGTGGGGTAACAGTAGAGATAATGGAGCAGGGGTGAGTAGAGGCCCTAGTGCAGAGAGCCTCGGGTGCCAGGCTGAAGAGTGTGCATGTAGATGAGCAAAGTGAGCTGTGGGAGGTTTGGGCTGCAGGAGGGAACTGATGAGAGGGGAAGTCCTTTAAAGTAAAACCACAAGTCCTCATCCTCAGTGTGGATTTTAACTCTAAAAGTAAAACTCTCATCTAGGTACTGTAGAGCAAATTTTTGAAAATAAACATTTCCTCCTGATAGACGCTCCCAGTCCGACCAGGGCCCATTCATCAAGCTCCTGACAAGCCTATTGTCCAGACCAAGTGGAAAGACACCCAAGACCTTCGTACAGGTTGGAGGGGGAGGGGCCTTTAAGAGACTACCGAGGGCATCGTCCTTGATGTCAAGAAAAACTCAGTGCCAAGGGAAATGGCGGAACAAAAAGGACACATAGAGAATTCATACTAAATAAGAAGCATTAGAGGGGGAGGAGGAAGAGGCAATTATTAGATATATACTTCATGCCTAGCATGGGATTTTAATCAACAACCACACAGCACAGATGGTAACGACACTTGTGGTGAACATAGCATAACGTATAGACTTGTCAAATGGCTGTGTTTTACACCTGAAACTAATGTCACATTGTGTGTCAACTACACTTTAATAAAAGGGAAACTACACAGTGCGTCAGACCTTCCTATTCTCACTTTGCTGATTAAGGAATAGGCTCAGACAGGCAAATAACCTCTCCACGATTCCGGAACAAGAAAGTGGTAGAAATAGGCTGGTTGTGTGCCAAACCCCATGCTTGTTCCACTGTTGGGCACCATCACTGTGTTTAGCTAGACGAAGATGGTCACAGTCTAGTCCTTGTCATGGAGCAGCTTGCTAACTTGTGAGAAGGGTCAAATGCAACCAGATAGTGACTGAAGATGACCAAATATAAGGAGAACACTGAGGAAGGTACAAAATGCTGGGCAAACTCAGACCAGGACAGGGGAGGTCATTTCCACCCAAGGGTATAGGGAGGATGTTTCTAAAAGAGCATTTGAACTGCCTTGGGGGCTGGTAGAATTTTGTGGGTAGAAATTGGGAGGAGAGGCACTAGGAATTTCAGGCCAGGGGAACCTTGAGGGAAAGGTATAGAGGTAGGAGATGCCAGGGTATTTGGGGATCAGGCGATGAGTCATGAGAGAGAAATTTGCAAAAGCAGGTCAGGCAGGAGAGGGTTTTGAAGATCATATCGCAGCACAGGGGGCACTTTTCTGTAGGCAAAGGGGACTCAGTGTGCATATCAGAGCAGGGACGTGGTCAGCTCAGACATGGCCTGAGCGGGGCTGAGGAAAGATTAATGTGGCCACTTGTGCAGATCAGTGAATGGAGGCCAGTGTTGGAGGGCTTGATGCCCCTGCAGTGTTCAGGGCCCTCTTCGCTTTGCATTAATGAAAACAGTGGAAGCAATGGATGGGGTCTGGGCTGAGAATGAGGACCACGGAAAAGGCTGTACAAATAAGTTTGGGTTTTAATTAGGTTGGGTCCCCGTAAGTCCTCGAGTAAGATCAGATGTGAGAGCAACCTATTTGCATGGTGTCACCAAATGCGGGGAGGAAATTGGTTAAAGAGGAAGTGAGAGTCACCGAAAGCTCAGGGCAGCTCAGTTACCTCTTTTGCAGGGTGTTTTCTGTTTCTAAGAGTCTCTTTCCGATAGGAATAATCTCTCAGAAAATTCTGAGGGTGTCCTTCTCATGAGGCCTAGGACTGAAGATAGCTGGTTCCTGGCCACACTGCTGGTAGCCCTTCCATGTGAGGTCAGAGACTGCCATGGACGAGGTGGGAGCCTTCTCATCTTAGATGAGGCTGAGGTTCTGGGCAGCTGGACTGACCTTCCTGTGGCCTTCATCCATTTGTTCCTTGGATTTATCACCCATCTGCAATTATCTCCCTACTTGCATGGTGCACACTCAGTGCTGGCCCAGATGGGAAACCTTATCTTCCCCATCATCTTAGGCAATTAAGTTTCAGGGAATGTGCAGCATGCCCCTTGGCTGTGACAGGGAGAATGATGGATGGCCAAAGTCTCATTTTCAAAATTACGAATTTGGCCAATTTTCATGATACTTGGAAAGAGAGAAAGAGTAAGAAGGCAAAGGAGGGAGGGAGGGAGGAAGAGAGAGAGAGAGAGAGAGGGAATCTGAAATGTTTAACCTCCTGACGTTTGGTAAGATACCTCAGGATGGGTGGGGTATAGAACAGGCTTGGGTCAAGTGTGGGATGGGTAAGATATATACTGGAAGCACCATTAGCAATGTCATGAGCCTGAGGAACACCTTCTCATGATTCATTTCCATGAGCAGAACAAAGTTCTTGGTCTAGTTCTAAATTCTGCAGTGCTCAAAATGCCTTCAAGTCCAAGCTGGATTCTTGATGGATTCTTGACGTTGCGGTGCTCAAAGTGCTCAAATATAAAGATGACTGCTGTTAATTGAGCACCTTATATGTGCCAGAAACCGAGCACGTTTGTATACAAATCCAATTTAATCCTCAAAGAAATCCTGAAGGTCAGAAATCCTTCCCAATTGTAAAATTCTCATCCTGGAGCTCAGAGACTGAAGTGACTCGCTTGAGTCACGACATCACTAATGGAGTCTCCTATTTCCAAACCCCTGTTGTTTCTGCTATAAGGAGCTGCTTCCCAGGTTCCTCGTCCTCATTTGTTGAAGAGCCCCAGAGAATGGGGGGAAAGCAGCAGGCTTCATTATTAACCAGGGCTTCCATATCGCATGACACCAGGAGGTCTCCTCCTGGAATAATAATGTGCAGCCCTAGGGTCTGTTATGAACTTTCTTTGTTTTAGAGCAGGGCCAGAAAACTTTCTTTGTAAAGGTTCCTGTAGTAAATATTTTAGGCTTTGCAAACCTTAGGGTCTCCATGACAACTACTCATCTCTGCTGGTGCAGTGGGAAGACAGCCATTGACAACAGGGAAATGAATGAGCATGAATTGTGTTCTAATAAAACTTTATTTATAAAAATATACCACAAGCTGGATTTGGTCCGTGGGCTTTATCTGGCCTGTGATCTGTGTTGTGCTGACCCTGCTTCAGAGTGAAGGCCAAAGAGAGGTAGACATTTACCACGAAGAACATCATTTGAGAGAAATTTTTTCCTGAAAGCTACATCCTTCAGGACAGTGTTAGTATAAGAACAGGGGCATTGAGTGCAAACTGATAGCTGAAAGGCAAGTACGGTTTGCAGATATGACTTACTTAGCTTGTATAGTGTTTAAGATTCCAGACTGATTGCTTCCAGATAAAGATTGAGAGAATTCACATTAAAACTGAAATTTTTGCATCTTAGGAAAAACTGGAAGATCTTCCCTTGTGGGAGAATCTGCCACATTTCCCCATGGCAGAAGCTGGCTGGGGATGAGTGGAGCCTGTCCCTGTTAGGTGAGCAGGGCCTGCGTGCTACCATTGGCCATACCCTCCACGTGACTTGCTTCTCACACTTATATTACCTACTATTTGAGTTTGTGACCCATGCTTTAGAGATACTTGTTTTGAAAGAGAGAATGGGTCCCTACTCCATGTGACGCCTTACTATCTTATCTTGTTTTTTTCTTATTGCTATTCTAACGTCAAAATTCCTATCTCTGGGCAGAGTGGGTGATAGCCAAAGTCAGGTCCTGGGGACCAAAGCAGTGTAGGATGGTTTTTCATAGCAGTGGGAAGAGGGAAAGGCCAGGGTTGATATAAGTCACATCCTAGAGAGCTCCAAGGATGAAAGCCACAGAAGTAAATGTGTATATATATATATATATACACATATATATATTATATTATATATATTATATATATGTATATATATTATGTATATATATAATATTTATGTATATATAATATATATTATATATATACATATACATTATATATATACATATATATACATATATATATATCAATGAAAAATCAACAGCTGGGAGGAAGTCCTGTAAGCAAGACCTAGTAGAATGGGTCTGAAATGCTTGCAGCAGTGGTGTTGGGCTGGGGCTGGTCTCTGAAGAGTTTTCCCCAGTAGCCAACTAATTGGATGTGGGTGGATCAACCTTATCTATAGACCAGGATTGAAACAGGCAGCTATTAAACCATATGCTGGTTTCCCAGACTGTGTCTATTCCCCCAAAGCTTCATCTCCCTCCCTCTGCTGCTTGTTTCTGTGTTAGAAATTATACATTTTTTGTGGCATATTCATTAATATGGACTATCTTAGCAGGCTGTTGGCACATGGTATGCTTTTGAGAAATATGTCTGTTATCTATCCATGTCAGCATTTCTCTGTCTCTTCTTCTTTCCTCTCTTCCTGGGTTTGCTTCTTAGGGAGAAGGGTCCTTCCTCCTTGCCAACACTTAGTCTTCCTTCCTCTTGTTCCCCTTCTTGTTCCCCTTCTCTCCCAACAATTTCTCCCTCTCTTTCTTGCCTCCTGTTTTGCTTGCGGATTTGCTTACGTGCCCCCCATCCCAATAGGTACAGGAAAGGCCAACCTCCCTCAACAAGGGAAAATTATGCTTCTGTTTGGTTGTTTCCCTTTTCATTACCTTCAAACTTCTCAAAAGAGAGGGGAGTTCAGACTCCCATGTAAATATTGTGCCCATGTTCAGGAAACTCTTTCTGGCTGTTGCCCTACCACTATTTTAAACCTGCTCTCCCAGGACCATTATAATATTCACTTCCAGTGATTTTCCTCAGTGGACAGACTATTGGTTAATAATATAATAATCAAATAATGGTGATTGGAATTTGTTGAACCCTTTGCTGCATACACAGTGTTTTCACATACACAATCTCTTTTTATTTATTTATTTTTTTTAACATTTTTTTTTTCAACGTTTTTTTTTTATTTATTTTGGGACAGAGAGAGACAGAGCATGAACGGGGGAGGGGCAGAGAGAGAGGGAGACACAGAATCGGAAACGGGCTCCAGGCTCCGAGCCATCAGCCCAGAGCCTGACGCCGGGCTCGAACTCACGGACCGCGAGATCGTGACCTGGCTGAAGTCGGACGCTTAACCGACTGCGCCACCCAGGCGCCCCACACAATCTCTTTTTAAAGCAAATAGTATAAATCTTATTTGTTGGTGAAGATATGAATTCTGTAAGAGAATAAGAGACAAGGTACCCAGGATAACACCATACGCTCAGCTACTTTGATCCCAAACTTTACTCCCCTTGCCTCACTGCCCCACCATTCCCCTACAGTGCTTGCTCTATTCTGATTCTCCTCCTACTTTTCTGTGACATCTCCTTGCCCATTTCTTGGATTTCTTCTCTCTCTCTCTCTCTCTCTCTTTTTGCTCCTGGGTTTTGCCCTCACACTCTTCTCTTGGGATAGGGTCATCAGTTCCCATGGCTTCAACTTCTGTTTCTATGGCATACTTTTAAGTCTCTGCTCTACCACTGTGTGTTTTTGGACTAGTTACTTATATTCTTTGAGTCTCAGATTCTTCATTTGAAATATAAGAGCTCTGTGGTCGATGTATGCTTTTCTCCTCAGCTCCAACTTCACATGAAATGAAGAATGTTAAAGTAATTTTTAAAGAAAAATCAACACAGAAGTATGAGATCTAATGAATAAGTTTAGCAAGGTTGTAAAGTCAAGACTGATATACAAAAAGCAATTGTATTTCTATACACTAACAATGAGAAAACCAAAAATGAGGTTAAGGAAATAGTTGCTCTTACAATGTCATTAAAAATGATAAAATATTTAGGAATAAATATAACAAAAGAGGCATAAGACATATATTGAAGACTGTAAAACACTGTGAAAAGAAATTAAAGATGATGTAAATAAATGGAAAGACATCCTATGCTCATGGATCATAAGATTTAATATGGTTAGGATGGCATTATTTCCCAAACTAATCTACAAATTCAACAATCCTTATCAAAATCTCAACTGACTTTTTTTGGAAGAGATTGGTAAGCTGATTTTAAGATTCATACACAAGACCCAGGGTAGCCAAAACAATCTAGAAAAGGAAAAAAAAAAGCTGAAGGGCTCACACTTCTTGATTTCAAAACTTATTACAGAAATAAAAACAGTGTGATAGTGACATAAAAATCAATGAAATAGAATTGATAGTCTAGAAATAAACCCATACATCTATGGCCATTGATTTTTTTACAAGTCTGCCAAGACAATTCAATGGGTGAAAGAACTGTCTTTTCAACAAATGGTATTGAAACAATCTGATATCCACATGCGGAAGAATGAACTTGGACCTGTACTTCATATGATAACAAAAATTAACTCAAAATACATAAAAAAATAAGTGCATGAGCTAAAACTGTAAAGATGTTAGAAGAAAACACAGAGTCCATCTCAGGGACCTTGGGTTAGGCAGCAAAGTATAGATACACCAGAAAAAGTATAAGCAACAAAAGAAAAAAATAAATTGAACTTTATAAAACTTAAAAGCTTTTGTATGAAACAATACTATCAAGAGTAAACACATAACCTACAGAAAGGAATAAAATATTTGTAAGCCATTTATCTGATAAGAGGCTTATGTTCAGAAAAAAAGAATGTATATATAAATATAATATATATTATAATTCAAAAATAAAAGGTAACCTGAATCAAAATGGGTAAAGGGTCTGAACAGGCATTTCTCAAAAGAAGACATACAAAAGGCCAATAGGCACACCAAAAGATATCACCATCATTAGTCATTAGGGAAATGTGAATCAAAATCTTAATGAGATTCTATTTTACATCCATTAGGATGGCTTTAATAAAAAGACAAATTGTGGATGAAGATGTGGGAAAGTTGGAATCCTCATACATTGCTAACGGGAATGTTAAATGGTGCAGCCTCTTTGGATAACAGTTTGGCAGTTTCTCAAAAAGCGAAACAGAGTTACCATATGATCCCCAGTTCCACTCCAAGGTAGTCAAGAGAAATGAAACCATATGTCCACATAAAAAACATTTATAAGTGTTCATAGCAGCATTATTTACAATGGCCCAAAGTGGTAATAACCCAAATGTCCATTTACGGATGAATACACAAATGAAATATGATGTATCCAAAATGTGAATATTATTTGACAGTAAAAAGTAGTGACATCCTGATACATGTTACAATGTGGATGAATCTTGAAAATATTATGCTAAGTCGGGGTGCCTGGGTGGCTCAGTAGGTTAAGCGGCCGACTTTGGCTCAGGTCATGATCTCGCGGTCCGTGGGTTCGAGCCCCGCGTCGGGCTCTGTGCTGATAGCTCAGAGCCGGGAGCCTGTTTCAGATTCTGTGTACCCCTCTCTCTGACCCTCCCCCGTTCATGCTCTGTCTCTCTCTGTCTCAAAAATAAATAAACGTTAAAAAAAATATTATGCTAAGTCAAAGATCCAGTCACAAAAGATGATCTATTATGTGATTCCATTTATGTGAAATGATCATAATAGGCACATCAATAAAGAGAGAGTAGATCAGTAGTTGCCTAGGTTGGAGGTTGTGGGAAAATGTGAAGTGACCACTCAGGATTTGTTCTGGGTGATGAAACTGTTCTAAACTTAGATTGTGGTCGTGGTCACAAAACTCTGCGGAAGTACAAACACTGATTTGTATGCTTTAAATGGGTGAATTGTATGGCATGGGAATTATATCTCATTGAAGCTCAAAAATCACTGTATAAAAATGATGGTTGATATCATTATTATTCAGACAATTATCCTCATGTACATGTAATTTTGGAGTGAGAGGTATCTCTTCCTAGAAGTTAGTGGTTTGCCTGGGAATTATTTCTATGCACCGCCGAGAATACATGGTGCACAGTCACCACATCACAATATGTTCTAGAGCAAAAAGACCTGGGTTTAAATCTCCACTCTGCTACTCTCCAGCTGGGTGATACCAGACAATTTTGAGCCTTTCTATGTCTCAATTTCCCTGCTTTCCACAAACAAAGACAACAATACTGTCTGAACAATGCAAAACCAAGGGATATACTTAGAACTGTTTTAACAAAAAGCCTGGGGTGTTACATCTGCACAATAAATGCCATTTCCATCTTTTGTTTCAGAAAAGCTCCCCCAGCTTTGCCACCCTGAATGGGGCAGATAATAACTACTGCCTGGGGTTATGTGGCCAAAGCTTTGGGTAGAGGAGAGGCTGGAATGGCCCAGATTTCCTCCTATGAGGGGTGTTTGTGTCTTTAAAGCTCTCCAGGAGTGATGAAAGATGCCATCAAGAGCTAAGAGCTTTCTCAACTGGTTGCTTATTCTATAAAAAATTAATTAAATGGACATCATGGAGTGTTTTTCAAAGCCTGGAACTTTTCTTTTCAGAAGATCTGGAGGGTTAGAACAAAGGGTTTTCCCAGGAGGAGTGTACAGGGTCAGAAGAGCCCAGGGGTGAGGTGCGCTCATTGAGAAGCATTTTGTTCATGACTTTGTTCCCTCAGTGACGTAGTGTGGTCTGAAAGCAGTTATGTTGACCCTGGAGCTCAGTCTTCCTTTCTACTAAATGGGGATTCAACTTTCCCACAGCCTCTTTCCCTCTGGGAGAGTGACGCCGGGAAACCGTCTAAAAACACTCTGACCTGTTTGGAAAAAAGGCCTCACATGGAAGCAAGGTTTCATTAGCAGCATTACTGTTTTCTACCTCTAATTTCTGTAATTTGGTGGTACTGTATAATTATAGCATAAAGACATAATTATTTAGGCTTTGCCTGGCAAGTCACATGGCCATTCCATTTGGGTATAAGTACAATATCATTGCATAACAACCCACAGAAATCTGCATTTAATTGTGGTGGCCGACTTGTCTCTTGTCACCCCGCCCCTCTGTTCAGCCTGAACTCTGGTGGGGACCATTTCTCGGTCTCTCTGCTCCTGCTGTCTGGATGCCCAGGCTCCATGACCCCAGGGCTGTGGTGGGAAGGGCTGGCTCTACACCAGGCACATGGATTAGAGCAAGCGTTGTAACTGTAGGCCCTGGGGTCGGAAGCTATCTGCACCTGCAAGGATTCGACAAAGACATACAAAGCTGCTACTGTGCGATAGTGCTATTCCAGGCTCTGCGGATGCAGCCCTGGGGGCAAAAAAGTCAGAAACCCCCTTTCTCATGTGTGCGTGTGAGGTATGGGGGAGTGGGATGGGGAGTCAGACAGGACACTCAATAGGGAGTCAAACGTATACTATGTTAGTGGCAATGAGTGCTAGGGAAAAAAATTAACTAGGGGAGGGAGATCGGGAAGCCTCACTGGAAGATCACATTTGACTGAGAAGCGAAGGAAGTGAGGTTGCCACTCGAAGGAAATATGCCGAAAAGGGAAATACAGGCAGAAGGTCTGGAGACGAGGAGACCCTGGGATGTGAGCATTCTGGGGACCAGTGTGGCTATAGTGGAGTGAGCCGAGAGGTTGGTGGTAGGGATGAGACCAGAGAAGTGACAGGGGTAGGACTGAGGTTGTATGATGCAGGGATTGGTAAATTATGCACCACTGGCCTACTCTGACCTGCCAATTGTTTTCATAAGGAGAGTTTATGAGAACACAGCCACGCCCATTTGCTTGCATGTTCTTTAAGGCTGCCATAGTGCTGCAATGGGGGAGTTCGGTAGGAGTGGCAGAGTGGTGATGTGGCCTGAAAAGCCTAAAACATTTACTGTATGGTCCTTTGCAGAAGGGGTTTGCTGGTCCTTGGAATCAGGCCTTGCAGGCATAATGCCCTATCTCCTCTGTGTCAGACAGTATACTTCAGAGGTAAAAGAGTATAGTCCCTGCCCTCAGGGTGTCAACAGGGTAGGAGAGAGACAGGTGTCTACACGGGCAATTAAGACACAACTCCACACTGTCACGAAGTGCTGTAGAATGGGACAACGACTTTGAAAAAGTGTCTCTATCTACTGAAGCTAAACACAATTATGTACTATAACCCAACACTGCCGTTCCTGAGTTTATACCCAGGGCTTAAGTCTACTAAATTGTACATTACATCTACCAGAAAGTGTAATGGGAAGTTCCCTTGAAATTTTATTTGTGACAACCTCCAAATGGAAACACACCTGCAAATCCATCACCATTTGGATGGATAAATACACTGTGGTGTAGTGATACAATGGAATACTATACACTGATGAAAAAGAACCAATCTGCTACGCACAAATACGTGAGGGAATTTCCCAAACCTAATTTTGGATGAAAACTTCAGACGTGGAATCATACCTATTGAATGATTTCATTTCATGGATATGAATTCCAAAAATCAGGCATGATGGATCTATTCAGGTAGAAGTCAGAATAGTGGTTATCTTTGATTATCTAGCTGGGAGGAGCAGAAGGCAGACTTCTGGGAGGCTAAAAATCTTCTGTATTTTGACTTGAGTGGTCACATGACTGTATACACACACACACACACACACACGTATGTATAAATTTATTGAGCTCTGCACTTAAGATTTGTCTACTTCACCAAATTTAAATTATGCCTTAATTAGTACGTAAAAAATATGCCTTAATTAATATGTTAAAAAGGAGTATACAGACCCACTGCCACAGAAGCTGGTACTAAGTGCTACAATTATGCAGGAAAATGAGGGACTAAATGCCTGGCGGAGATGTAGGAATGCTTCATACTGGAGTCGGAGTTTGAGCTCAAAGAGTTATGTTTTCCCAGGGCAGATCAGAGTGGAAAGAATGTCCTTGGGAGAGGAAATAGCATATGAAAAGTCTGCAAAAACAAAACTTATGCAGGGAACTTGTAGAAGGGCAGTGTTCCTAATCAAATACAAAACATTTCTGTCCCTCTAATCTTCTTCTTTTCCTCCTGCCCTCCTCTTCAACTTTCTTTCTGTTTGTTTGTATTTTGTTTCCATTTCATTCAGTTGTTGTACTTTCCCACTCAAGACTTTCTGTTTGATTCCGTTTTATATTTTTAGAGAAACAGATTCACATGCCATGTCTCTCCCTCTCACAATGTACAATTCAGTCATTTTAGTATATTCCCAAGCTTGTGCCCCCACCACCTCTTTCTAATTCCAAAATACTCTCACGCTTCAAAAACAAATCCTGTGTCTATTACTGGACGCTCTCGGTTCTCCCCTCCCCCAATGGTTGGCAACTACTAACCTGCTTTCTCCCTCTGGATTTGTCTATAGTAGACATTTCACATAAAGTGAATTATACAATATGTGACCTATTATGTCTGCTCCTTTTCAAGGCTCATGCGTGTTTTAACATGACTGAATGGTATTCCATTTTAAAGATGTATCACCTTTTGTTTACCCATCGTTGGGTGGTGGACCTTGGGTGGTGTCCGCTGTTGGCGTTGTGAATAATGCTGTTATGTGTACTTATGTACAAGTTCCTGTGTAGTCATATGTTTTTAATTCTTTGGCGTATGTGTCCAGGCGTGGAGTTACTATGTCATATGGTAATCCTATATTTAATTTATTGAGGAACTACCAAGCTTCTTTCCACAGTGGCTGTACAATTTACATTTCCATCAGCAATGCATGGGGCTCCAACTTCTCAAGATACTGCCAGGACTTATTATTGTCTGTCTTTTTTATTATATGCATCCTAGTGGATACAAAGTAGGATCTCCCTGTGGTTTTGATTTGCAGTTCCCTAATGACTAAAGATGTTGACCATCTTTTGATGTACTTATTGGCCACTTTTTATATCATCCTGGGAGAAATCTTTATTTGGGCCCTTTTCCAATTAATAAAAAAAGGGATTTTTTGTCTTTTTATTGTTGAATTTTAAGAGTTCTTTGTATACTCCAGATACCAGACCTGAAGTAGATATGTATGTTGCAAATCTTTCTCCCATTTTGCAGGTTGTTTTTTCACTTTCTTTATTATGTCTCTTTATGCACAATAGTTTTTAATTTTGATGAAGTTCAATTTCTCTATTTTTTTTTTTTTGTTATTGTTGTTCTGTGTGCTTGTAGTGTCACAGCTAAGAAAGCATGGCCTAACCCAAGGTTTCAGTGATTTACTTCTATGTTTTTTTCCTAAGGGCTTTACAGTTATAGCTCTTACTTTTAGGCCTTTGATTGATTTTGAGGTAATTTTTGTATATGGTGTGAGGTAGGGATCCGGGTTCATATTTTTGCACGTCGATTTCCATTTGCCTCAACATGGTTTGTTGAAAAGACTATTCTTTCCTCATGGAATTGTCTTAGAAGACTTGTAAAAAAAATCAATGACCATAGATGTATGGGTTTATTTATTGACCATCCGTTATATTCCATTGATCTAATGTCTAGTTTTATGTCACTATTACACTGTTTTTATTCCTGTAATGTTTTAAAATTGGGAGATGTGTATCCTGTAAATTTATTCTTTTTCTAGATTGTTTTGGCTATTCTGGGTCCTTTGCAATTCTGTATAAATTTTAGAATCATCTTGTCAATTTCTATGAAATAAAAGTCATAAAAGTTGGATAAGCACCCAACTTCGGCTCAGGTCATTTTCTCACAGTTTGTGGGTTCGAGCCCTGTGATGGGCTCTGTGCTGATAGCTTGGAGCCTGGAGCCTGGAGCCTGCTTTGGATTCTGTGTCTCCCTTTCTCTCTGCCCTTCCCCTGCTCACACACACACACTCTCTCTCTCAAAAATGAATAAACAAACATTAAAAAAAAGTCATTTGGATTTTGATAAGACTTATGTTAAATTTGTAGATCAATTTGGTGAATAATGCCACCCTAACATTGTTAAATCTCCTGATGCATGGCCATCAGATGTATCTCCATTTATTTAATTCTTCTTTAGTTTCTTTCCAGATATTTCTCTAGTTATCAGTGTACAAGTCTTATTTTGTTCAATCTATTCCTAAGTTATTCTTTTTGGTGATCTTACAATTGGAAGTCCTTTCTTAATGTCATTTACAGATTTTTCATTTCTAGAAACAAAACTGATTTTTGTCCTCAACACTTTGTCCTCACCAATAAATATTATAGCCTTTTACAGTTGTCTTTTAAATTATATAGGAAAAAAAGAATTACAAACATTGTGTAGTGCCCTTTCATTTCAGCTTGAAAGACTCACTCTAGTATTTCTTGTAAGTCAGATCTGTTAGCAGCAAATTCTCACAGTCTTGGTTTATCCAGTAATGTCTTAATTTATCCTTCACTTTTATAGAATAGTTTTGCTGGATATAGAATTCCTGGTTGACTTTTTTTTTTTTAATTTCAATACTTCGGATATGTTACCTCACTGTTTCCTGGCCTCCATGGTTTCTGACTAGAAATTGGGTGTTTCCCTCATTGAGGATGAGTCGTATGTTTCTCGTTGCTTTAAAAGTTTGTTCACTGTCTTTAAAAAAAAAACTTTGATTATGATATGTCTATGGATGGATATCTGAGTTTATTCTACCTGAAGTTACTTCAATATGTAGATTAGGCTTGCCTGGTTGGCTCAGTCAGCAGTGTATGCAATCCTTGATTTTGGGATTTTAAGTTCAATCAAGCCCCACATTGGATATAGAGATTACTTAAAAATAAAAAAAAAAATCTTAAAAAAAAGAATAAGCTATGTAGAGTAAAATTTTTCACCATATTTCAGAAGTTTCAATGCGTCATTCCTTCAGATATTCTTTCTGTTTATTCCTTTCTCTCCTCTCTTTCTGGGACACCCATTATTCATGTGTTGATGTCCCAGATGTCTCTGAAACACTGTTAATTTCTTTCATTTTTTCCTTTCTGTTTCTCATATTGAATAATCTCAATGGACCTATTTTCAAGTTCTTTGTTTTTTGTTCTGCCAGCTAAAACCATTGTTTAAACTAGTGTGTACTTTCATTTCAGTTATTATACTTTTCAACTCCAGAATTTGTTTCTTATAATTGCTATCTCTTTATTGATATTCTGTTAGATGAGATATTGTTTTTATACAATCTTTTAGTTCTTTACATATAGCTTCTTTTAACTCTTTAAAAATATTTATGGTAGCTGATTTGCAGTCTTTATCTGGCAAGTTCAATGGGCTTCCTCAGGGAGTTTCTATTGATTTTTTCCCCACCCCACCCCCCTGTCACCAATACAAGTGTACTATCTATGCATTCATGGTTTTTTTTTTCTCTCATAATTTTTTCACTGAAAACTGGACATTTTAAAATTTTTTTTTTTCAACGTTTATTTTTTTATTTTTGGGACAGAGAGAGAGACAGAGCATGAACGGGCGAGGGGCAGAGAGAGAGGGAGACACAGAATCGGAAGCAGGCTCCAGGCTCTGAGCCATCAGCCCAGAGCCTGACGCGGGGCTCGAACTCACGGAACGCGAGATCGTGACCTGGCTGAAGTCGGACGCTTAACCGACTGCGCCACCCAGGCGCCCCGAGGACATTTTAAATAACATAATGTGGTAATGCTGAAATCAGTTTGCCCTCCCCACCGCCCAAGGGTTTGCTGTTGCTGCTACTTTTTGTAGTTGGTATTGCTTCTTTGGTGACTTTTCTGAACTAATTCCATAAACTCTTTGTCATGTGTGGACACTTACATCTCTGCTTAGTTATCTTAGTGGTCAGCTAGTGATTGGACAGAGGTTTCTTTAAATGCTGGAAACCGATCAATCTCTTAATTTTTGCATCGGGACTCTGTGTGCATGTTGAGGCATGCCTTAAACACTCAGTCAGGTAGCTGAACACTCTGTGCCAGTCTCCAGTTCCTACTTGGGCAAGGTCTCAAGTTCAGTCAGAGACAAGAGCTTGGGTCCATCTCAGACCTTTCTTGATCCAGTTAATTGCTCTGGGCATGTGTACTTCCCTGGGCATGCACATGGCCTTCTAGATTCCAAGAACTATATCACTATATCAGACATTTTCAAAACCCTATGGACATTTTATTCCTGAGCTTTACCTTTTAAGTGTTTTGGTTCATCTGTTGTTTGCCCCAACTGTTTTCCACTGCCTCAGACAGCTTCAAAGTTAATCACTTGCTTATAATTATTTTTTATAATCTCCCCTGGGGAAAAGTTTTCACAATTTTAGATCTTTGAATCACATCAAATACAGACATCTTTGTAAGTAAGGTTTTTAAGGGAAATGACTGTACGGGTGATATAATAACTGTCCTCTGAGAATGAAGCTTTGAAAAAAACTAGAGACCCTTTTTCTCCCCTCATTTTGCTCCCCTCAGTGGCTTCTAGGCTATAGCTTTTCACTTGTCTCTGGTCAGTTATTCTTCAAACTGGCACAGAACTGGAAAGTGCAAAATGGGACTAGAATCAGAAGAAAAAAAATGCTAGAAACCAAATGTCCTTAGCGAGGTTATACCTTTTCTTGGAAAAAATTCATTTTGCATAAATATTCCCCAGATTGGTTCAAGTCTTTTATTAATTTCCAGAGTTCTGGAAAAGTTGATTTTTTTTTCCAATTTTTGCTAGTTTTCTCATTGCTTTTATGGAAGACAGCATTTTCAGAGGGCTGTCCTCCACAAGTTTTTCTGGTGTCGTCAACTCTCCTGAACATATTTGTGGCACAGATGCTGAAACACGCCAATGGGAGCTTACGGTCTAGTTGGAGAGAGGAAGAATGTGTTTGAGTATTATAGATCAATGGAGAATGTTTTAGTGTCTTCCTACTAAATTGTTGTTCAAGGACCAGCATCACTGGTATCATTAGAAGCTTGTAAGAAATACAGAAACTCAGGTCCCTTTCCACATCTGTTGAATTTCAACATTGTAACAAGATCCTCAGATGATTCATATTCCCACTAAAGTTTGATAAACACTAATGTCATGGACTTCTTGTTAGGTTACATAATGCCAGCTGCTCCCAGAACACTCTACCCCAATCTTAGTAGCTTAGCATGACGCTTTCATTTTTCACTCACACTATGTTCAGCGTGGGGGGGGGTAGAGGCTGTCCCCATCCGGTGACACAAGGACTCAGGTTCTCTTCACTTTGCGACACCACCGTATAAACATGTGGCCTTCAAGGTTTTTACCCAAAGAAAGAAATGGAGCTAGCGTGAGGTCTCTTAAATGCCGCAGCAAAGAAGTGACGCGGAGAACTTCTCACAGTCTGTTGGCATGAACTATTCACACAGCTCCAATCTAGTGGCAAGGAGGATGGAGGAGCAGAGATGGAGGGTGTGCAGTATTTTCACTGCACTGTCTCTGCCACTCGCCTTCAGAGAAGTTCACATGGCTCAACAGGGAGTTTTGGAGGAAGAAAAAGACCATTTTTAGGAGAATCATAGAAATAGGCTATAAAGAAAGTCTATTTTTGGGTTGGGGCTTAGAAGATGGATTGAAGGTAACTGTTAAACCAGCAGAAAAAGATTGGATCTTAGACGCAGAACGAATGGAAAGTATTGGTTTAATACACACAGTACAGTAGGAGAAGAACTGAGCACCAAAATTCATTCAGAGGGAAGGGTATGGTGGAGGTTTTCCATAAAATCATCTGCCCTCATTATAAACGTGAATAAAAAATGTTTCAGGACAGTTTTTTTGAGAGTTCGATTTGGGTAGATTCAATACTTAGAATTAGGAAGTCTGAAACTGTCTGCCATAATCAACTTACAGATCATTATAAGAATGAACATACATCCTTATCCATCTGCCCAGGGAAGGGCAATGGGATACAGAGTGGGCATTCAGAGACTACATTTCTAATCCCACCTCTGTTAGGCATTCAGTGTGTGATTTGGGGCCTGACTCTTAACCCTGCTGAAATTTAGGGGAGCATCAACCTAGAGTAGTTCATGGACCAGCGGTTTTCGATCTGGCTGAACATGAGAATCATTCATGAAGCTTTCAAAAAGTATGAGACCAAGTGAAACACTCTCTTGGGATGGGATCAAGACCCTTGCATAAAAGCTAGATTAAGAACCCCTGCCGTATCCTGATGGTCTTCAGACTTTAATGGGCATACAGATCACGTAAAGACCTTGTTAACATGAAGATTATGAATCAGTGTGTCTGGGTGTGACCTGAGATCCTTTCTTTCTTTCTTTCTTTCTTTCTTTCTTTCTTTCTTTCTTTCTTTCTTTCTTTCTTCCTTTTGTTCATTTTTTGAGAGAGAGAGAGAGACAAAGACAGAGCATGAGCAGGGGAGGGGCAGAGAGAGAGGGAGAGAGAGAATCCCGAGAAGGCTCTGTGCTATCAGTGCAATGCCCAATGCGGGGCTTGAGCCCACAAATCGTGAGATCATGGCCTGAGCCAAAAGCAAGAGTCAGACGCCCAGCTGACTGAGCCACCCAAGTGTCCCTGAGATTCTTTATTTCCGACAAGCTCTTAGGTGTTGCTGCTGTTGGTAGTCCAGGATCCACCAAGGCCTGGATAATGTTTAGGAATTCATCAGTTTTAGTCAAAAGACTGCTCTTCCCAACCTAACCGAATGGGCCAGTGATTTTTGCATTGTCTAAAAGCAGGCTGGGTGGGCTCAGGCAGGGGAGCCTCTGGAGGGAGAAGTGAAATGTTTGTACTCAGAGGCTAATCCATTGCCTGCTCCAGGGCATCGGCAAGATGTGTGAGCGGGCACCACCCCTCTCTCATGTCAACACCCCCCTTACACCGAGGGCAGGCAGTGCTGCCTCTGGGGACGCTAGACAGACTGATGAAGGATCAGAAGGAGCCGCGGTTAGGCCATGAATCAACACAAGCTGTGCTGTGCCACTGGCAAATGAGGAAGGGAAGAAGGGGGAGAGTAGTAAAATCGCATGCAGTAAGCACCCAGGAACCCAGCCAGGCACTGCCTGTGCATTAAATCCTTTATTCTCTCTGAAAATCCTCAAAGGCTGGCATTATTAACTGCATTTTCTAGATTAGAAATTGTGACTCAGAGAAGGTAAATTGCTTGTCAGCCTGGAAAGCATCTCCGTGACACCGAAATCTACCTTCCTTTCATTACAACACACTAAAGAGCATCTTATATTTTAAGTCATGCTGCTGGCGGGCAGAGGAACTGGGTGACATGTCTTCCATTTGTGAGTCAGTTTGTCATGGCCGTGATAGAAGTGTTGTCCATCTCGTGCTTCTCTGTAGCATTTTCCATCCTTTAGAGTTTATCTAAAGGTAAGAAGACAAGAAGAAACAACCTACAAATGGAGGTTGTGGGCAAGGAAGCAACGAAAGTTCAAGAATTGCTGGCACTTGTTTTCTGGGCTCTTCTCTTCCTCTGGTGTCTGTCATTATCAAGACCAGAGAAAAGAAAACCATATAATGCAATGCAATTTGGATAAATAAAATATTATGTACATTTTGTCTTACTCCTTGGCCCCCTCCATTCCAACTAGACTTTGCTAGCTAGAATTTTTTTTTTACCCTTTCTTAAAAATGTTTCTTTATTTTTGAGAGAGACACAGCATGAGCAGGGGAGGGACAGAGAGAGAGAGGAGCCGCAGAATCCAAAGCAGGCTCCAGGCTCTGAGCTGTTAGCACAGAGCCTGACATGGGGCTCGAACCCCCGGACCGTGAGATCATGACCTGAGCCGAAGTTGGACACTTAACCCCCTGAGCCACCCAGGTGCCCCACTAACTAGAATTTTTAAATAGGATAAGCTGACTCCGTTGCTCAGGGCATTTATACTCTCTGTTCCCTCAGGTAGTGCTATGTCTTTCTTTTCCCATCTTCCTTGGCCTTGATGACACCTCCTCAGAGAACATTTCTCTGACCAGATTGCCTGGAATGGTTTTCCCATGCCAGCCATCTCATGATTCTCAATCCTCTGACCTTGCTGTATTTGTATAGGATTCCTGACTCTTTGATCTTATATGTTATAGCTTTTTATCTGATTACTACCTGTGCCGCTCACCTGCTAGTACAATACTTGTCAAGCTTTTCCTTAAAGGGTCAAATTGGCCCTTCAGCCTTTGCATGCTATCCAATCTCTGGTACAACTACTCAGGTCTGCTGTCGTGGAACCATCGGCAATTTGAACATTGGGTGTGGCTATGTTCCGCTAAAACGGCATTTACAAAAATAGGTAGTGGGCTAGACTTGGGCTGCATGCCACAGTTTGCTGAAACCTGATCTAGAAAATAAGTTTCATGTAAACATTGTCTTTCTGGTCTCCCACAATGTGCCCAGTATTAAAACTCGGGGCTTAGCATCTAGTAGCATTTAAAATTTATTTTTTAATAAATGTGTGAATGCATGAGTGAACCCAATAGCTCAGGGAATGGGGAACACGTGGGAACTTAGACCACAAAATAAATAAATTACAGGATTTTAAAGCTGATATTCCCTCTCCTAAGGCAGGGTGATATCTTTGCTGCCATGACATGTCTTCATTCTTAAAAGAATAATTAAACAATTTTTTAAAGTAGGGTGAGAGCCAGATAACAATACAATTAATACTGGCATGATCTCTGTGAACGGGCTTTGCCCCCTGCCCCTTCTAAGCTGAGCATGACCAAGGGTTGGTGGGGGGGGGGGTTGAGCAGAAATTCACAGAGAGCTTTGGGGATCTAAGAATAGAGCAGACCTGTTTCTCTGCCTCATCTGTACTTGAAGACCTGAGGAAATGTCGAGCATGGCAAAGAAGGAATGAAGATGGAGATTGGATAGTGTGGTAGGGGGATTGTCATCCTTACAGAACTTGTACTTATGCCAACATGGCAGAGGTCAAGGATCAATGGCCACCATGCATCTAAAAGCAGCTTGACAGTGGTCTTGGGGTTGGACCTTTTAGATGTCAGCTAGGACCAATGATGTGTATCCTGGAGGGACTAAGGCCTTCCTAGTAGATGTCGGCATACAGCAGATGCCTTTCCCCAGCCCAGTATCAAGGTGATATGAAAAACCTACCTCTTGGGCACACTATCTCTGCAATCTCACAGCATCATGCTTAGAAAGACCTCGTGCTTAGTTTAATGCAGTCTTGAAATTCTTAATAATTTTTTGAACAAGAGATTCCACATCTTCTTTTGGCATTGGGCACTGCAAACAACGTAGCTGGCTTGGCTTTGTGTAAATACACTAAACTTAGATCCAAATCCGAGGAGAGAAAGTGATGCTATTCTGTGACTGAACGGAGAAAACTTTTAATGGACTTGTTGAATTCAGTTTACCTTAAATTGTCAAAAGTTTAAAATTTTGTAAAGAAGGAGAATGGGATGACCTTGAAACAGATCCATTAAGATACAGAAAAATAAGTTGAAACTTTTGCCAAACGTGCATTTGTGGGCTAAGATTCTGGTCTCTATTGATAGGTAGAAAACGAACTAAACATAGATCATTTTCTAGCAGATTAATTGAAGTCCCCACTGGATTTTAATTCATTGTCAAATACTAGGGAACTGAATTTTCAGTCTCTGAGAACCTTTTCCAGAACTATCCTGTTATCATGGGAGGGTTGTTTTGGAACACAGGGGAAATGGCCTAATTCTTATTCCTCACATAGTCCTTATGAATTAAGCAAAAGCCGTATATATTCAAGAACTCAAAGCTTTAGGTCTAAGATCAAAAATTAGCTTGTGTTGAATAAGCAGACTGCACAGTACAAGCTGCCTCCCAAGAGAGAGGAAATGAGAACAGTCTGGAGCCACGAGGAGGATGTAAGGATAAGGGGACAGGACCAGGGGCAGCTAGCAGATCATTTTATGTTGAGGGTAACTCTCATCCATGTCCACTCTGGCTGAGACGGACATCTCTCTAGGTGACTGGAAAAGGGCATAGAAATAAAGCCAGGCCTTGTAATGATGCTGTTTTTATGAGGCTATATAGTCCCTGGTCATGAAACTCACATCCACATAACAATTCAGTCACCAAGAATTCTGAAAAATCACAGAAGCCTAACACATCTTTGTTTTCATGTAAAATAGGGGGATTTTCTTAGACTCTTTCGATAGTACATCTTAGGGCTGTCATGATAATATGGCATTTATTTGTAGGAACACACCCTGTATCAAGGAAAGGGCATCTTGTGATATAATGATGTGCTTCCAAGTACAAGGAGTCTGTGGACCTGTACGGCCCTCTAGGAGCCTAGTATAAACAAGGAAGGGCAGGTAGCGTATGTCATGGGCGAATGTCCACATTGAATTTCTGCAAATTAACTCTTGGAGGAATTGCTAGAAGTTCTTCAAAAACAATAATCTCTCTAAAATGCATACTTGATCATGGCACGAGCTGATGCTGACCTTCAATGTTCCCTGGTTGAGTAATGTGTCAATTTAGAGCCCTCAGCTTGGCCACTGGGCCCCACTGTGGCCCAACCCCCACTAATTCTCTACTTTCACCTCTCAGCTTGCTGTTTTCTGCCTCTCAACCTTTGCTTGTGCTGTTTTCTCTGCCTGAACTATCTCTCTCTCCTCTTTCTGCTTGTGATTATGTCTTCATTTTCTTCTCCTCTGTAAAATCCCACTAATGCCTCCAAGTAAAAGTGCTACCTCCCTCCTTGTACAATCTGGGAGCCCCTTCAGGGCAAGGACTGGGGAAGTTGTTCACCACCACCTGGCCTGTTGCATGATAAGCTCTTAATAAGTATTTGTTGAATAAATGAATGAATGAGTGAGTGAGTGAATAAATGGACCCTTGCTAGACTGTGAGCTCTCAGCGGACAAAGGGCTATGCTTTTTCACTCATGCATTACCTGAATATTACACAGTAGTTAGGAAAAGTGCAGTTATTGCTTATTTATAAAATAAATATGCCATTGAAAAGCAAATCTTTCTGATAGCAGAAGAGGCTGCACACTCAGTGGAGAGTAGCTGCTTTGGGAAGAAACACTGAGAAACCACAAGACAACACCCCCAACCAATGTAAACACAAGACCTTTTTGGAATTCCTTAATTCATCATCAGCCTTTAATTTCATAGAAAGAAATTTGTTATGGGTAGGGTGATTATACATACTGTTAGCCTGGGGCCATATTGGTTAATGCGTGTCATCTTAGAGTAATTTTTGGTTGATCCCCTTTTATTCACCAAAGTGCCCTAGTTTGGAAGATAAATTATAGGGCCACCCTAGCTGTGTGCTAAGTAATATGCATACATTACAGGTCTCAGGTTATTAATGCTTCCATAAAGCCTAAAATGTGATACCATCTGAAGAAGCTTGCAATGGAGTAAGAAGGATGAGGGAAATACTCACAAATTAAAATGCACCCAACACATCACTAGGTGAATTGAAGAGGTTGCACAATGAACAATATCCATGTGTTTGGCAGTTCTGGGAAAGGTTTATAAGAGAACATGGCACTGGACAAAAGCCCTGAAGAATGAAGAAAGGGTCCTTCTTTCAGAAACGGAGGTCTCTTATATTTTCCTGGAAGCATCTAGAGCAATCTTGCCCTGGCTTGTACTGGTGTTTTCTCCTGCTCCCCCCAACCCCAATTTTGCTGGCAGTTGCCCACACCTTCTAAGATGCCTTCCCTCCTTTTATGCACTTATCTGAGGGTTACTCATTCTTCATGACCCAAGTTGGGCCTGCACCATTCAGGGTATGCCCAATTCACCATGATTCCTACATATCTGAACTCCTATAGATCTCATGCTCTTCAACTCTTCCACTGATTTGCCATTTACCATATGGTGTCTTCTAGAATTTCTTTCCATTTGAAGCATCTACCCTTAGCTCCACTCAATTATGAAATTGGGAGGAAAGAGCAAACCTGCTGGTGAGAATCAGACAGGTTTGGCTGAAGGAGCAGAGACTGAAAGCCAGTCACCCTGGAGTGACTGTGGCAGAGAAGGTAAGGGACTGAGTTCTAGGACCAGGTATCAGCCAAGAGGAGCAGAAACTGTCTGTGGGAAAATGTCTGCCTCAGCCTAGAGCAGTATGAGTGGCTCTTTACTTGGGACTTGGGACACAGGGATCCTTACAGATATATATGGAGAAGGGAAGAAGCAGCAAAAAGTTCAAAGGTAGACTTGTCCAGTCACTGGGGGTGAGCAGAGGTTGAGCAAGTGGCTCCAAATAATGGCGGAACAAGCCTCCTCCTGTTGGTGACATGGGTTCTTCCAGGTCTTGCTGATGCCTAAGCTTTGCCCAAGGTAGGGAGGTCTGGAGAGGATAGGCTGTCCACAAGGCACAGGGGCAGTCATGGAAGGAGCAGCGAGTAGACTTTTCAGGCTGTCGACAGATTTTAGGAGTAGGGCACGCTGTTTCCATGAGGCCCATGGATTCTTCAGGAAGAAAGAAACAAACAGTAAGGGACAAGAGCACAACAACCTGGGACTGTAAGACCACACAGGACAGAAAGAAACACCTCAAGAATAATTTTCCTGTTTTGATTCAGAAAGAATTTCTGTAGAAGCTGAGATACCAAATAATTGTGCTGAAAGAAATGAGCAAATTGATGTGAGTTCTAACCTGGTCATCTGGGAAACACCTAATACATGCCTTCCTTTACTATTTTTCTTTCTTCTTTCCTTCCTTCCCTTCCTTTCCTCCTTCCTTCCCTCCATTCTTAAGCACAGTATTTAGCCTGATGCTCTGAACCTGGAAGGTCATAAGTGCTTGATAAATATTATGACTGAATGACTGTTTAAGAATGTTGATGGAACATAGGCATTTGAATCACTCTTGAAACTCACATATCAGTCATTAGCAACGTCCTTGGCTACTTGGTTATTTATTTTGGAAATACCCTTTTAAGATCCATCCTGTGGGCACTATCTCTTGGTGTCTGTACGGTTCCATGCTCAGATAGTTTGACTTTAACGTTCTTAACCCGCTTGCTGAACTTGGGTAATGGTGGATGCCATAAGGAGGGGAAACAACGTAACTAGAAGTCAAGTTCTGGAACCCAAATGGTCTGAACAGAGGAGAACAGCAAGAGCTATGATGCTGGTTGGGCACAGAATGGTTTACAGGAACAGAGCACAGAATCCACCGGGTGATCATTGACTCTCTGGCCAGCCCCAAAGTAGTCAGTCCAGAAATTTAGAAGAAAAAGAATTAAGACAGGATAGCTCTTTGTGAAGTGGCTAAGGAATTTGCTCAGTCAGTAAGGGTCTCTACATTCTCTTGACTTTATTTTGTGCCTGAATTGGGGGATGGTGGCAGAAACTTCTGTTTGGGGTTCGGCTCATTCTCGCCCACGTTGACCAGTATCCAAACCTCTTCCTATTTCTGCTGCCTTTTGTAAGGCTCTCTCTCATCACCGCATGCTCCATGATCCTCTCAGTTCAGCCCTTTAGGTGCTTTTCAAGTTCAGATGCAGTCTTGGACTCCAGAAAGCAAGAATATACAGATGGCCTGTCCTTTGTTTCTTTCTGACACTTCAATGTATGGAATTTCACACTTACCACGACTTTTGCCAAAGATTGGCTGACTTTTTCCACCCAAGAAAGAGCTCCCGCCCAAGACTTTTTCCGCCCAAGAAAGGGTGGCCTTGGCTCAGAATTGCTGGTGGACCAAAATGCTGACTCTCAGGTCTGCGGGGTGGTGGAGCTTCTTGACTGATCTCCAGGGTCATGTTAGGAAGCATTTATATAAAGGTTTAGTTTAGGAGCAACATCCTTAGGAAACTCTAATCCCAAAGAGCCTGACATCTTTTTTTTTCAAAAATGAAGAAGAAACACACCAAACGACTCTTTTTCAGGGCTCCAGGAGACAGTCTGAGAAGCACTGCTTGCTCTGGACAAAGATTAACGCTGCACAAATCATCAATTACTCTTCAGGGCAATCACCATAAGCTCTTTCTAATCCCTTTACTTGGCCACTCTTTGCCTGTCTTGATGTCTTTGCCTCTGTGTTTTTGAACTCCTGCTGCCCAGAAAGTTCTTCCTCCCCTGGATGACCTATCAAATGCCTAACTTGTCTTTCCAGAAGCACCCAGCTCAGAATCATCGCCTCTGAGAAGCCTTCCATGATTTCCCCAGGCAAATGTGGGAGCTGTTTGTGTGGGTCTACTAGATTACTTTCTATTACTCTATTTGAGTACTCAATTTCATAATAAAAAACAATGATTGCCATAGGCCAAGAACTCTGCTCAGAACTGGGAAAAAATAGTAATAAAAGGGGGGTAGACATAGAATGTTCTCATCCAAATTCTTACACTCTGTCTCTTGTCACATTGGTGAAATGATGTACTTGTATATGGGCTCTGTGCATAAGGAAAGCACAGTCTCTGAAATAAAGCTGTCTGGGCTCATACCCTGGCTCTGCATCTAATTAAGCTGTGGGACTGGGAGCACTCTAAATTCTCTGTGCCTCAGTTCCCTTATCTGTAAAATAGGGATATTAGTATCACCTCACAGGGTTATCATGAGAGGTACATGAATGAACATTTATAGAGTGCTTAGAACAGGGCTTGGAATTTAGCAAGCTCTCTTTAAATTGTAGTCATTATTTCACTAGACTCTTTTCCCTCTGGAGTAGGTCCCCAATTTTATTTTTTTGTGTATTCTAAACATTTGATGTAATATGTAGCACACAATGAGTGCTTAATAAATATTTGTTGAATGAATGAACCATTATACAACAGATTAGTTTTAAAAAGAAAAGACTCTAATTCATACATCTCCTCCAAGGCAGAGAATTCACTATTTGTTCCCTTAAGACATTCAGCTTTGACAGCCATGCATGAAACCATATTAAGCCTGGAGAATTTTCCATCCGCTCTGGTGGCTGCTATTGATTTTACCTACTGAGATATTTGGTGCCTTCATAAAATGAAAAATTATTCACAAACAAAACAGGAAAACAGTCTTTAAATGCTTATATCTGCAATTCACATGTGATTTAACATTTTCCCTTTTGGAGAGGAATGAAAAATATCTCTCCGTTTTGGATGAGAGTAAAAAATGGCTCCAAATCAATTGATTATTTGGTCTATAGTCATTTCAGAAGATGTATGGGGAAACAGAAAGTAATTTTGTAAACTGATTTTGCTTGGAAACAGCAGAAGATCGGATTTCCTTTTTGGCTCAGCCAGAAACTGAGATTTTATGTACTGGAGTTTGTTGTGACGGAATCTGCCAGTTAACTGGGTCAAACATTAATTTTGAATCACCTGTCTGCTCTGCCTAATGCTTACTTGAGTAAACTGGCTCACTCAATTGTCCTTGTTTGGAATGGGAAGGGAGCTGTGGTACAAGAGTAATGCCACGCTTTGCAGGGACCTGGGTGCCCTCTCTGCCTTTTTATCAGGTAATTTTATTCCTTTTGGGATCAAAGTCTTTTGACAATCCAGTATAAGCCTGCCACTCTTCCAGGTTTCCCCCAAAGTTCACCAGGAGCCTGATCTGAGATCTAATATAGACTCATCCTTCCCTCTCCTCTTTATTAATATCAAAGTATGTTAACCAATTACTTAACACCTTTCACGTGTCAGGTTCTTTACGTGCATGATCTCGCCTAGTCCCCATAATGGTGGCACGTAATAGTCTTCGTGATGGTCTCAGTGGCTTCCCACACTACCGTTTTATGGTCTACCTCATGTCACAGTTCAGTCACATGCTTCCGGGGCGGTCTCCTTCAGTGTGATTTAGGATCCAGGCTTCATTGATTTGGTGACTGCCTCCCCCCCCTCCCAGGACATTGGAATGCTCCACTGGACCCCCTCCATCCACTGGGACACTGGAGAATAGTGTAATGGGATGAACTATATCCTCCAAGAAGGCCTGTTCAAGTCTCAACTCCTTGGACCTGTGCATGTGACCTTATTTGGAAATAGGGTTTTCGCAGATATGATGAAGACATAAGTTAAGATGATGTCATTCTGGAGTAAGGCAGGTCCTACCTAAATCCAATGACTCGTGTCTTTGCAAGGGAAGAAATATTTGAAGACCCGGGGAAGAAGACCACATAGTGGTGTAGACAGAGACTGGAGTGATACGTCTATAAGCCGGGGGTTACTCTCAACCACTAGAAGCTAGGAGGGAAGCCTGGAACAGATTCTCCCTCAGAGATTCCAGCAGGAACCAACCCTACTGTCACCTTGGTTTCAGACTTCTGGCCGCCAGAACTGTGAGAGAGTAAATGTCAGTTGTTTTAAGCCACACAGTTTGTGGTAAGTTTTATAGTAGCCTTAGGAAACAAATACTCCAAAGTAGGAGAGTACACAGAAGTCTTCCTTACTGTGGATGCTTTTAACACTTTAGATGTTGCTCCATTGGCTTCTTGCTGTTTCCAGTGAGAGAAATCTAGTGTCTGCTTTATTTTTGTTCTTTTGTACATGATGTGGCTTTCTCTGGCTGCTTTACAAATTTTCTTTTTGTCATTGGTTACATTTTTTTTAACTTAAATCTGAGTTGGTTAACATACAGAGTCATACTGGTTTCAGGAGTAGAATTTAGTGGTTCATCACTTACCTATAACACCCAGTGCTCATCCCAATAAGTGCTCTCTTTAATGCCCATCATCCATTTAGCCCATCTCCCCACCCAATATCCCTTCACAAGCCCTAGTTTATTCTCTGTATTTGAGAGTCTCTATGAATTGCCTCCTTCTCTGTTTTTATCTTATTTTTGCTTCCCTTCCCCTATATTCATCTGTTGTGTTTATTAAATTACACATATGAGTGAAATCGTATGGTATTTGTTTTTCTCTGACCGACTTATTTCATTTCACCTAATACCCTCCAGTTCCATTCATGTTGTTGCAAATGGCAAGAATTCATTCTTTTTGATTGCCAAGTAATATTCCATTATGTATGTGTATAAATATATATATATACACACACACACACACACACACATATATATATACATAATATCTTCCTTATCCATTCATCAGTCGATGGGTATTTGGGTTCTTTCCATAATTTGGCTATTGTTGATAGTGCTTCTATAAACATTGGGGTTCATGTGCTCTTTCAAATTAGCATTTTTGTATCCTTTGGATCAATACCTAGTAGTGCAAATACTGGGTTATACGGTAGCTCTATTTTTAATTTTTTTTTTTTAATTTTTTTTTTCAACGTTTATTTATTTTTGGGACAGAGAGAGACAGAGCATGAACGGGGGAGGGGCAGAGAGAGAGGGAGACACAGAATCGGAAGCAGGCTCCAGGCTCTGAGCCATCAGCCCAGAGCCCGACGCGGGGCTCGAACTCACGGACCGCGAGATCGTGACCTGGCTGAAGTCGGACGCCCAACCGACTGCGCCACCCAGGCGCCCCTCTATTTTTAATTTTTTGAGGAACCTCCATATTGTTCTCCAGACTGCACTAGTTTGCTTTCCCACAAACAGTGAACAAGCGTTCCCCTTTCTCTGCATCCTCGCCAACACCTGTTATTTCCTGAGTTGTTAATTTTAGCCATTCTGACAGGGGTGAGGAGGTATCTCATTGTGGTTTTGATTTGTATTTCCCTGATGATGAGCAACGTTGAGCGTTTTTTCATGTGTCGGTTGGCCATCTGGATGTCTTCTTTGGAAAAGTCTGTTCATGTATTTTGCCCATTTCTCCACTGGATTATTCGTTTTTTGGGTGTTGAGTTTGATAAGCTCTTTATAGATTTGGATACTAACCCTTTATCTGATATGTCATTTGCAAGTATCTTCCCCATTCCATCAGTTGCCTTTTAGTTTTGCTGATTGTTTCCTTTGCTGTGTGGGAGCTTTCGATCTTGATGAGGTCCTAATAATTCATTAAATTTTTTAAATGTTATTTATTTATTTATTTGTTTGTTTATTTATCTGAGAGATACAGAGAGAGAAAGCTGGGAAGGGGCAGAGAGAGATGGAGAGAGAAATCCCAAGCAGGCTCTGTGCTATTAGCACAGAGCCAGATGTAGGGCTTGAACTCACGAACCATGAGTTTATGACCTGAGCCAAAACCAAGAGTCAGACACTTAACAGACTGAGCCTCCTAATAGTTCATTTTTGTTTTTGTTCCCTTGCCTCTAGAGACAGGTCTAGTAAGCAGCTGCTTAGGCTGAGGTCAAAGAAATTGCTGCCTGTTTTCTCTACTGTCAACACTGTTGTTCCACATAGTACTGGAAGTCCTCGCATCAGCAATGAGACAACGAAAATAACTAAAAGGCATTCAAATTGGTAAGGGAGAAGTCAAATTTTCACTTTTCTCAGAGGACATGATACTCTACATGGAAAACCTTAAAGACCCCACCAAAGAACTGCAAAAACTGATACATGAATTCAGCAAGTCACAGGATGTAAAATGAAGCAGCAGAAGGAGAAATCAAGAAGTCAACCCCACTTACAATTGCACCAAGACCCATAAAATACCTAGGAATAAACCTAACCAAAGAGGTAAAAGATCTGTACCCTGAAAACTATGGACAACTTATGAAAGAAATTGAAGAAGACACAAACAAGTGGAAAAACATTTCATACTTATGAATTGGAAGAAGAAATATTGTTAAAATGTCTATACTATCCAAAGCACTCTACACATTCAATGCAATCCCTATCAAAATAAAACCAACACTCTTCATGGAGCTGGACAAACAATTCTTAAATTTGTATGGAACCAGAAACCAGAAACCAGACCCCTTTCCCTTGAAAAAGAAAACCAAAGCTGGAGGCATTACAATTCTGGACTTCAAGCTGTATTACAAAACTGTAGTTATCAAGACAGTATGGTATGGGCACAAAACAGACAGAGATCAATGGAACACAGTAGAGAACCAAGAAATGGATGCACAAGTGTATTGCCAACTACTTTTTGACAAAGCAGGAAAGAATATCCAATGGATAAAAGATAGGGTGCCTGGGTGGTTCAGTCAGTGAAGTGCTGACTTCAGCTCAGGTCATGATCTCTCAGTTCATGAGAGAGTTCAGTTCATGAGTTTGAGCCCGCTCCGTGCTGGCAGCTCAGAGCCTGGAACCTACTTCAGATTGTGTCTCCTTCTCTCTCTGACCCTCCCCAACTTGTGCTCTGTCTCTGTCTCTCTGTCTCAAAAATAAATAAACTTAAAAAACATAAAAAAAAAATTGATGGTCTCTTAAGCAAATGGTGTTGGGAAAACTTGACAGTGATATGTAGAAGAATGAACCTGGACCACTTTCTTATACCATACACAAAAGTAAACTCAAAATGTATATAAGACCTAAATGTGAGACAGGAAACCATCAAAATTTTTATCACTGGTTTTAAGCAATTTGATGATGATTTGCCTTAGAGTAGTTTTCTGCTTCTTCTGTTTGAGGTTCATTGAGCTTTTTGGAGAGTGGGTTTACAGTGTTCTTCAAATTCACAGATGTTTTGTTTATTTTTACATTTTTTTCACTTTGTGTGGAGTTTTGAATAGTTTCTCTTGCTATATCTCTAGCTTTACTAATAATTTTCTTCTGAGAGTTCCTATAATCTTCTGTGAATCCCTCCCATGGTATTTTTCACCTCAGATATTGTACTTTTCATCTCTATAAATTTGATCTCATTACATTTTAAAATAGTTTTCTTACATCTACTTAACATGTTCAATCTTTCCTGCAGCTTCTTGAATATATGTAATACAGTTATTATAACTATTTTAATGTCCATGTCTACTAATTCAATTATTTATGTCATTTCTGAGTCAGTTTTTGTTGATTGAATTTTCCGATTTGGAGTTGATTTTCCTGCTTCTTTGCATGCCTGGTAATTCTTGGTCATGTGCTACACATCATTATTGCCATTACTTTCCTGGTTGTGGGATATTTTTGCATTCTTGTAAATAAATTTTAGTTTTGTTATAGGACATGGTTAAATTATTTGGAGACACTTTGACGCTTTATAGTGTTTCTTTTAAGCTTTTCTGGGTGGGATCAGAGAATTTAGTGTAAGGCTAATTTTCCCCACCTCTGAGGCAAGATATTTCTTAGCCCTTTAAATTATGAGGTTTTTCACTGTGACATGTGGGAACTGGCACTATTCCTGGTCTTCCATGAGCTCCAGACTCTGTTCTTGCTAATCCTTTCAGGTGATTCTTTCTTTGAATCTTTGGGGTCAGAGAACTTTTTTCCTCCACATGCCTGTTCTGATCAGTATGCAGCTAAATGTGTAATGGGGACTTCCTGCAGATATCTAGAGCACTCTCTCTTTGCAGCTTTCTCTTCCTCTGTATTCTTCCCTGCACTCTCCAGCTGCCTTAGCCTTTTCAGACTCTGTCTCCTCAATTATCAGAGAAAGTCTAGATTCTTCTTGGGTTTCCCTCCCTGTACTGTGACCTGGAAACTTCCACCAGGTTGTAAATTGGGATGATCTTAGGGCTCATCTTTTTGTTTCTACCCTTGGGAATTGCTAGCCTTCATTGCCTCTTTCCACTGTTTTGGATAATGTTGGTTCATATGTTTATTCAGTTTTCAGTTGTTTTACGTAAGAGGTTAATCTGGCCCTATTTTTCAGTGTTGACTGGAACACTGTGGTGGATTGAACAGGGGCAGAAATTCTTTGACACTCTTCCCATCAAGAAGTATGGTTTATGTCTACTCCTTTTACATACAGGCAGGGTGTATGGCTGGTCAAGAGAATACAACAGAAGTAACACTGTACTAGCTTCTGAGTACAGACTTTAAGAGACTCACAAAGTCCTCTTCTTGTGTCTTAGAATTCTATTACCAGAGTGGAAGGAAACCCATCACCCCATAGAGAATCTTATGTGAGAGAAATGGAGGCACCAACTCATCAGCCATATGAGAGAGTGATCTTGGAAGTAGATCTAACTCCCATAAAGCTGTCCCAGCAGATGCCAGATGGGAAAGAGACAATCTATCCCTCAGCTCTGCGCAAATTGCCAATTCATGAGCAGAGCCAATGGTTGTTATTGTTTTAAGTTGCTGAGTTTTGGGGAAGTTTTATTTATTTGTTTATTTGTATTTATTTATTTATTTATTTATTTTATACAGCAATAGATATCTAGAACACCCATTCTTAACAGGCAGGAGCCCACCATTTGACTCACTCACTGAAAGGAGCTGGAAGACAGTTTCTTCTGAAAGAAGAAAACATGAATTTTCTTAGTGCATACTATTATCTCCTCACACTTATGAAGTAGGTTTATGACCCTCCTGGATACTTTGGACAACAAAGGGTTGGAGAGGGCACACAAGATGTCCAAAGTCACAGCAAGTTAGTGAAAGTGTCAAGATTTTTCTCTGTTTCTTTTGCTGTTGTTGGTGGTGGTGGTGTGGTGGTGGTGGTATTTACTCCTTCCTCCTTTCCCTTCCATGGATCCTTCATCCATCTGAGCAGCTAGACCCCTGCACATTCATAAATCCCTGCTCTTTGTGAATCTTCCTCCTCTCCTAGAGGAGCTTTGACAAATGACTGGAGTTAGTGTACATGGTTGGAGCTGAGAGAAGGAGACCCAGAAGTTAAGTGAAATGGACCCCATAATAGGGGTACATGTGACACCGAGGGTCACATGGGAAATCAATCCCAGAGTCTAGCAAGAAGATCCTGAATGCATCACCAAAATATCAGGAAATTTAACATGTAGGGTGCAGGGAGTAGAGACTAAGTTTTAGGCGGTCTTCGGAAAATGCCTTGAAGCAACATCGTGATTAGCTCAGGACCAGCTAGTTTTGAAAGCTCTCATCTGGGGCTGCCATTTGCTGTGCAGTGAGGGGGCTCATTTAGGCTGGTATGGATTTAAAAAGGAGGGCTCCCAAGCAACAGCTTATTGATTTTGACCCTGGGATGATTAACGTGTCAGCCTAGCTGGGCTACGATACCCAGTTATTCAACCAAACCCTAATCTAGGTGTTGCTATAAAGGTATTTTGTATAGGTGGTTAATATCTCCTTTAGCTGACTTCATATAAAAGAGATTATCCTTGAGTGCTCGGATGGCTCAGTCAGTTAAGCATCCAGCTCTTGATTTCAGCTCAAGTCATAATCTTGTGGTTCATGAGATCAAGCCCCACATTGGGCTCTGTGCTGAGCATGGCGCCTGCTTGGGATTCTCTCTCTCTCTCTCTCTCTCTCTCTCTCTCCCTGCCCCTCCCCTGCTCATGCTCTCTCTTTCAAAAATAAATACATAAAAATTAAAAAAAGAGATTATCCTTGATAATGTGCATGAACCTCCTCTAATCAGTTGAAAGGCCTTAAGAGCAAAACTGAGGAACGAGGAATGAGAAATTTTGCTTCTAGAAACTGGAAGTTTCTAGACTTCCAGTCTACCCTATGGATTTCAGGCTTGCCATTCTTTACAATTGTGTAAGCCAATTCCCTGAAATGAATTTTCACACACACACACACACACACACACACACACACACATCCTACTGGTTCTGCTCCTCTGGAGAACCCTGCCTGATCCAGACTCTATGAGGGGCGCATGAAATCCAGACAAATTACCATTCCGATACCTTATTTGAGCCCTTTGCTAAAATATCTGAGAATATAGGTGTTAGCATTACGACTCAGTTGTAAATATTCAGAGAGAAGCAGGGGCTACCACCAACTTGACCTGATCTTGGTGGCATCAATTACACCCTTGAAAGAGATGAGCAAGTTCCCCACACTCTGATCTCCATTGCTCAGCAAATCAATGCAATGCTCATCTTGGAAAGCTGGCTTATTGCCCTAGAAATCCAGGAGCTTCTTAGGTGGCAGAGTGGCCTCTCATATCAAACGTTTACCCTTAAATTTGGGCTCAAGCACTGTGGGGACCAGCGCTGCTTTAAGGAATTTCTCTGAGAGGCAGTTATCTGCATTGCACAACGAGGCTTAGGCAATGCTTACTGGAAGGCAGCAATTTAAACTCTATGCACACACCAGTGGCCTCTGAATTAACTGCAATGTCTGTGTTAAAAGGAGAGAAAGAGGTAAAAAAAAAAAAATGGAAAGAAAGAATGTGAGATCTACAGCCAGTGTCATCATTACGGGCCGTTCAATGAAGACATCTACTCCATGCTCGGTGGCCGTCAGAGCGGCCACAAGACACATGACTGTGTGATGGGGGTGGGGAATGAGATGCGGAAATATTACGCCATTCAATAAATCAGCGGCCCATCCTCTCTCTGAACGCAGCAGCCAAGGCCAGCTGTCTTATCTCAGTGAGGAGATAAATGGAAGGTTGAAAGGCCAGCAAAGGGCAGTGTGGCTGATGAGAGGCATCAGGAGTGGGATGCGGGACGGGAGGCAGAGGCGAAGGGACATGAGGATGATCAGAGCTCTGGATTTCAGAGATGCGTGGAGCCCTAAGAGCACTGGCACAGGTACCTGAAGTCATGAGGGGCTCCCCGAAGGCCGAGTGGGTATTCCTATGTATCCTGCCTCATCAAATTCCATGGCAACAGATAAAAAGACATCTCTCTCAATGCACAGGTCCTTGGTTTTCAGCTGAGTGTACGGGAGGCCGCCTGGCACATGGAAAAGAGTGTGAGGGGTTTTGGTCGAGGTGAAAACGCACAGTCCCTGGCCTCCCTGAGGTGGGCGTGTCTGGCCCAGCAGCTACCCCTGTGGCTTGGAGAGGACTTTCCAGCCTGGAAGGTCCCTGATTGTCTGCATCTACCTGGCCTTGAGCTCAGGGAGTCCCGGGATGAAGCTGTGGGCTGCATCCTTCCCTTGAGCATGCCCCCTACTGGGAAAGGAAGGGAAGAGGCAGGCTGGGGAATGGAAGGACCAAAGGCAGGGACTTCCGGGGGCAGGTGGGTTGGTGGGGGGGCGGGGGGCGTCTTCACAGCATTTGATTGTAGAAGACTGAAATGCTAACAGTATGGAATGTGTTTCAAGATAAATTAAAAGCCCTCCTAGATAAATTAAAACCTCTTTTTGGATCCCAGAATGATCCCAGTTCATACTTAACGGGCTTTTTGACTGAAGTGAATTACCAAATTGCTTATCTTCTCTGAAGCTCTGTTTCTTTGTCTTTAAAATGGGGATAACGTGATCACCTCGTTTCGCATAACACCGATAAGGGGCTTAGCCACACACGGAGTGTTTAGCGAAGAAAAGCTCTCACCAAAGCTACTATTAAAAAGATGGATAAAAACCCACTAGTAGTTTGAGAAATCAAACAGGTAATTAGTGGTAGATTCTAGACTCCGATGCCCGTCCATTGTCATTGGAAATATGTGCTTTTTTCACCAGATCACACTGCCTTTAGTTGAGGGCAAGAGCTGTTCACGGTCCAAGGCAGCGTGTGATTAGTGCCATATGTTTGAGGCAGGTAAAGAGCACTCTAAGAGGTCAGGGAAGGGGAAAGCTAAGTAGGATAGGTTGGGTGGTCCTAGAAAGCTTCCTGGAGGAGGGGCCATTCGAAATGGGTCTTAGCAAAGTAGAAGACTAAAGCGGAAGCCAAAGGGGCAGTCGCAGTAGGAGACGGTGTGCGAGCACTTCAGAGGCCAGCTGGATCCTGGGAAACACCCCTGCCTTCCTGGGATTGAGGGTGGTGGTGATGGAAAACGGCAGGTGACAAAGGGCTTAGGAGGGCTGGCTTATTTTGAACGTTTTCCAAAGGAAGTTGAGGAGCCATCAAAGGCTTGTGAATTCGAATGGGGCAAAACTCACTAAAGTGTGTTTGGGAAGATCCGTCCTGCCGCTGCGTCCAGGGTGGAGGAGGGAGATGGGGTCCAGTGGCTGGCCACTGTCCTGGCAGAAAATTCTGAGAGATAGGATAAGGACAGTGGCAGTGGGGACCAAGGCAGGCATGCATGGCGAGTGTGGCGGGAAAGAATGAGGGCGTAGCAGCAACCATCAGTGCCGCCTCTCGAGGACTTGCTGTGTGCTGGGCTATCTTGGGGGGTCTCCACAGCCACGCCAAGAGGCTGGCCCTGGGAGGCTCCGCCGGCTTTGAAGCAGAAAGACCTACTCCCGCACTTACCCAGCAAGCCACTAGGCCAGTGACCACACCAAATCTCAGTTTGCTCTTTAAAAACATAATTAACATTTATATATTATTGAGAAAGGGAGAGAGAAAGAGAGAGAGAGAGAGAGAGCACACGCACAAGTGGGGGAGGGGCAGAGAGAGGGAGACCCAGAATCCAAAGGAGGCTCCAGGCTCTGAGCTGTCAGCACAGAGCCCGAGTTGGGGCTCGAACCCACGAACTGTGAGCTCATGACCGGAGCCGAAGTCGGATGCTTAACCGACAGAGCCACCCAGGCCCCCCTCGGTTCGCTCGTTTTTAAAATGGGATAATAATATCCATGTTACGAAGTTGTTTGGGGGGCTAACGATAACACAGGAAACACACCTAAGGGTGAAGCCTGTCTTGTAGCAAGCATGTGCAAATGGATGCTACTGTTCCTATGTTTATTTTTAAAGGACAGCTCAAAAGAATTTTAAGGCCTGGATGTGAGGAGATGGCATGAATATTCAAGGGGTCAAAGATGACTCCAGAGTTCCAAGTATCAGAGCCTGAGAAAATCCTGTTAACACTCACATAAAGTAGGAGCATTGGCTTTGGGGGAAATGTGAGAAGCTTGGTTTGATTTCAGGGTGGTGACCGAGTACCCAGGCAGAAAAGTTTGACAGGCCATTGGAAGCAGAAAGTCAGATCCCGGGCAAGACATCAGCCGTTTATAAGAAAATTGAATAATTTATCAAGTGTCTAAATATCTTGCCCACATAATGACAAACATCCAGATTTTGGGAACCTTTTTTTTTTTTTTAATTAATTAATTAATTTATTTATTTTATTTATTTATTTTTTTATATATATGAAATTTATTGACAAATTGGTTTCCATACAACACCCAGTGCTCATCCCAAAAGGTGCCCTCCTCAATACCCATCGCCCACCCTCCCCTCCCTCCCACCCCCCATCAACCTTCAGTTTGTTCTCAGTTTTTAAGAGTCTCTTATGCTTTGGCTCTCTCCCACTCTAACCTCTTTTTTTTTTTTTTTTTTTTTTTCCTTTGGGAACCTTTTTGACATGGATTTAAATTTCAACTTTGTATCTCAATGCTTGGCTGTGTTGCCTTGTACACAAAGACCTCTTGTTTTTCTCTGGATTTTGAATCCATTTTTTTTTGCCGAGATCCACAGGCCCCAGATCAGCATTTATTTCTTTGCCCCTTGGCAGGAAACCACAAAGGGGTTAAACCAGAAGTTTACTTCTATTTTAGCTCTCGGTTCTTGGTTTCTTTATTATTCACACCTCAACAAATCTTATTTCATTACATTTTTGAAATTGCAGGATAATTTTGGTGATTAACTTTAAATTGGGGATAATACACTGACAGGCATTAACATAATGTCAAAACATTTTCTTACAATGATTCCTTAACCTCCATCAAATCACCCTTTCCCCGCGGACCTTTATTAATATAATATGGACAACACACCAGAACTCAAAGCCGTGGAAAGGAAAAGTGATTACCGAGAGCATTTATCAGAAATGATCAAGGCTAGTAAAAGACAGTGAGGCAGAACTTCGCATCCCTGCATTTCCCTGCCCAGGAGCAGACGTGAGGAGATGCGTTCTGGAAGCAGCTCCTGGGATGTTTGGGTTAGAACGTGGCTGGTGGGAGTTTTGTTCCCATTGTCACATCTGTTGCCATTACCCAAATGGAGCACGCATTCTGGTGAAAAACGAAAACAGCTTGGCAGGCCAAAAATAGTAGCTCAGCCCCACGTGGAGAGACTTCAGGAACCAGACAGTGCCTGCTAGAAGAAGAAGTGGAAATAATAGGATAGAAAGCAAGGGCGTCTTAAGAGGTTTCAAAACATTTTCGCTTACGTGATCTACTTTGGGAATCCCGGCCACGCGGTGAGAGCCGGCAAGGTCAATATGGATCGTCCTCCTTCGATGGAAACTCAGACATTGTGAGCACCTTGCCTCCCGTCATTCGGTGAGGATGAACAAGTGGAGCGTGTTGGTAATTGGTTGTGCTTTGGAGTCAGGGAGGCCCGAGCTCCGATACGGCCTGCGTCCCACCACTGACCAGCTCTTCAGGCCTGGAAAGCAACTTAATTTCCCAGGGTTTCAGTTTCCTCATTAGTAAGTGGAAGACGATAGCAGTGCATTCCTCCTATGGGGAAATTCACACAGAAAGTTCTCAATAACTGGTGGCTATTAGTATTATTATCAAGAGGCTAATAGCGGAATCCGATAAACCTGGTGTTAGGACGTCAGCATGCTGTCTTGCTTTTCCCACTATATCTGCACGATGCAGGGACAGACAAAACAAAAAGGAAAAGAAAGTGGGGCAGATGTAGACGCTGGGGCTGTCCGGCCCCGTGCCTACCCCTTCAGCCTTGCAACCCCCAGGCTGCTATGCCGGGCGAGGTGGGGGGCGCTGTATGGCCTTCAGTGGCTCTTTGCAAACTTCATCCCCTTGCTAAGCCCCACTGAGCTTGAACAAAACATTGCGTCCCTACGGCTTGCTTCATCCAAGGGGAGGTTATTTAAGTTAAAATGTTACTAGTGGAAAATTCTAGTTTTCAAGGAAATGAGCCTCTCAGAATATAAAAGGGGAACTTAAAAACAACAACAACACAGAAATACAATGTTGGCTACATTTTTCAGGTCCCATGGCGGCTGGCATTTAGCTGGCTTCTGACCATGGAAGGCTCAGGAGAAGATGGGGTCTGGGAGGAAGGGAGAAGCCGAGATATTTCTCCTCCTCTCTCTGTTTGCCTTTGGTGGCATTTCTAGCAGGGGCTCCAGTGCCCAGTAAGAAGTTAGAACCATTCACTGTGGGTCTAATTGGTACCGGCTAATCCCAGCCCCGGGGCTCCACCTTTGTCCCTGCAGCCTGGGGTAGTCGTGGGCCCTGCTGTCTAAGCTCTGCGCTGCCTCCAGTCTCTGGCTGGCTTCTAGGCCTTCCCTTTGTCAGTGTGCATAATCAGCTCTAGTTTGTCTTTTCCTGGTGTGTTCAGATTAGCGTGCCCTCTGAGTGCCTTTCACTTTGCCTGTTTGCTACACACACCGTTCATGTTTGTAGGATGGATGGTGCTGCCCAAACACAACCATAGAAGGGTCTACGGAAATTCGGGAAGAACTATGATAAAAATTAAGAAATTAACGTGCTGGGTGAGGGTTCTGGCAAATTGTAAGAGAAGTGGAGAAAGAGACCAAAGCTAGGAAATGGGAAATAACATCACTAGTGGTACCTTTAATATAGTTTATGACAGAGCTTAGTAATTATACTTCCCAATGCTATCAACGTTTGTCTAAAGGACCGGCATAGGAATTAAAGAGTACTTGAAATGATTTACTTATGTCTGAAGCACGGGAAACTTCATTTTATAAAAAGATTTCTCTTTGGGATAGTTTCCTGCTTATAAAAGCCATCAAGAACAAAGCAGAGGTCAGGGACAGGTAGAGTAATATTTGGGGGAATTTCATGATGTTTTCCTTTGATGTTCGGTGGCCCTCCGCTGGCCAAGACCTTCCGTCTGAGAGTCGCCCTGTTTGCAGGTTCTAGGGCCATGCTTCTGTGCGTGAGCATCTGTTGGGATGCACCGGTTCCTCTAGAACTCCATCCGGCAAATTGACCAGGGTAAAGAAAATCCTGATGGGAAAGCCATAGGAAGTTGTGGGCTGGGGATAGGCTGCGGGGATGCGAGGAAGGGGTTGATGTATAAGCCCTACCCTTTATCAGCACTGTGATGCTCAGCAAGTTAGCCAAATTCTTGAGCTATCCTCAGTTTCCTCATCTACAAAATGGGAATGCTGATGTTTGATCTGTAGTATTTGTGAAAACTACAGAAGTTAACATTTATAAAGTGCCACCGACACAGAGTAGAGAAGCAATCCATGGTAGCTGCTGTCACTGGCACTATATTCATCCCCATCGGCATGCTCAGTATTCAAATAGATACTGACCTTACTTGGTCCTTCTTCCCGGTAGCCTCATTATCCAGAGTTGGCATTTTGAAGGACAGAGTTTCCCAAACCATGTTCCATGGAGCACTAGCCTCCCTGCTATCACAATTAGTCTTACAGAGATGATAAAATATTCAGCTTCCTTCTGTTTTCTTCATCATAAACTCTTGTTAAGCACAATATCCAAATACCCTAGGCTATAGTTTGTTAGACAGCGGAGCAGTGGCCTCAACCCTGTCCTTGGGAAACAGACAGATTTCTGCTCTAATCCTAGCCCCATTATTCATGGTTGCACGACCCAAAACACATTTATTATTGTTTTTGAGCTCGATTTCCCAATATGTAAGTGGTGGTCATGGTAGTATTTACTTTGTTGTTGTTTTGAAGGTTTAATAAACTCGGACTCCTTGCATCTGTTCCCGAATTAATTCCCAGTCAAGAAGGGAAAAGGGGTAGACTTAACTGGTCTTAACAGTCATCCAGTGGTATCTCTTTCCAAGAACAGGAGATTCTTGGTCTGCACACTGCATATTCCTCCTAGGTAGGAAGTACACATAACACTTCTAAAAGTGGAAAACTTGATTCTGAATCCGTGAGGTATGTAGGCTAGACTTGACATAATTCTGGGCCCCTCCACGCAAGAAGCCTGTTTACCAGTCTTGCTTATGGAGAACCATTGCTCTTAAACTTGAGCCCCTCCCCTGAGACTCCTTGCCACCCCAGACATACTGGTTCTGCCCGAGGGCACAATCTCACCTTGTCCATGGCCCCAGCTCAGGACAGTGGCTGGGCATCTGAGGTCATAGGTATTGTCTCCAGGCCCTTCAACTTTTGAATGATTGGATTTGGAAACTTTTAGTTTACATTGTACGATTTTAGCCTCTGGTCAAAATTGCACTGGCCAGTCTACATGACTGATAGTTTTGTTCTTTCCTGAGAGAAGTTAATTCTGTTTATTTTTCATTGAGGCAGATACAACCTTATCACTCTTTCTTCCTTTCCTCTATGAGGACTGGCCAGTGGGAGAGTGTTAGCCCAAGGAGAAGAGATAAGAAAATAGCATTTAGACTCTAACAAGGAGTCCTTGGGATCAGAAGGAGAGGCCCAGGAATGGATTAAATGCATCCTCATGATGCTACTGTTTCTTGCCACCATGTGGGGCCCAATATTTTGGGTTCTACTGATGAGAGAAGGCGTTTGGTTGGTGGGCAGCATGAAAGCTTCGAAGCAGGAGTCAGATGAGGAAGGCTGGGTTGGTGGAGAGCCCCGGGGGGGCAGGCAAGGTGAAGGAGACTGGGGTCCTGGTGGAATATATAAGGCTTTTCCAGGGAGATGGGTTATCGAGGCCAGAGGGTAATTTCCCAGCTTGTTTTAGCCACCAAAGCGGCCGTGGAAAGAGTGAACATACAGCAGTGGAACATAACTCGAAAGGCAAGAACAACTCAGGGCCTAAAGAAATCAATAAAATTGACTAATAAAACACTTTACCTCAATATAGGGACTTACGAGAGTGGCTGCTATTGTTTTCTAGAAATAAACGTGTGATTTGTAAAAGACCATGTTGTTCCTATATGAAGGCTGTCTCCTGGTCAATACATGAGAAAAATGGAGAATTCAGGAGTAGGACCTGGTCAGAAGTCGGGGGATCTGAGCTTGTTCCAAATCAGATTTCCTGTACTGGTGTTCTCCTTCTCCCTCCTCCTCCTCCTTCTTCTTCTTCTTCTTCTTCTTCTTCTTCTTCTTCTTCTTCTTCTTCTTCTTCTTCTTCCTGGTCTCCTTAAGACTGACCAGGGGTGAGAAGCAAAGCCAGGATTAGGACAAGCCTGTTTATCCACTCACATTTCTGATGTGTGCCAGTGTGATCACAGTTTCCTGTTGGAGCCCGAGTGTCTAAATCCCCTGATGCTGGAGGGCTGGCTTTAGGAACATGCTCTTATTGCCTAGAGGGTATAGACCAGGATGGAATGACATTGGCAGAATTGTGCTTGAGAAGAAAACATAATAATAATATCATCAGTATAACAAAGTGGAGGGAGTTGTCCCAGCCAATGGCCTGGAAACTTAAGAAATTTAAGAAGCATCCTGGCCCAATGAGCTGTAACTGCTCAGAGTATTTAGGCTGATGGAAGTCAGCCACCAGGGCAAGATGGCCCAGAATAGCCCATAATGTGGGAGGTAGAAGTGGGTAAGAACAGAAAGCCCCGTTATTGTGAAACCACACAAATTAAAAGCTGAAGTAACAGTTCATTGGGTAGCATCGCGTCTGTGTGTTACAGTGAAATATTCTGAATTGACAGGCTAACAGAGCAGTCTGTTTGAGGTCAGAAGTGGGAAGGCACGGTCCTGCAGACTGTATCTGGAATGAACAATATGAGGCTTGAGGCTTCCAGGAGACTAGAAATTGTACCAGTGAACAAAGATAGAAATTACTGTCACTGTTTATTGAGCACTGACTCTCCTGGTGTGTCAAATATTCATTTTATACTCATATTAACCTTTGAGCAACTATGGAAGGTGGTGATTTTAATAACACTTAAAAAGGTTAGTTTACTCGTCCAGAAACAGTGGCCACTTTGTGTTTTGAACCCAGACTTATTTGGCCTCAAAGTCTGGTTTTGCACTGTGGATCATTTTATCGCTCTACAAGCCAGTCTGTTCGTAGAGCAGATGATCGCATCTGCCTTCTAGAGGGGCATGGCCGAACTTCTAAGTGATACCTGTCAGATCCTGCAGCCCTCTCAGCCCTTCCCAGCTGTGACTTATTAAGATCTGTGACTCACAACCAGCCCCTTGCGTTGCCACATTGGTCTTGACCGGAGAAAGGATGTCGACTGCCTTCTTCCATCAGTACATCCAGGCTTGAATTCATCTGGCTGTCTTAAGACCCACATTTCCTCACGCCTATCGGTGGGCCCTGGGTGCACCCAGACCTAGTGAGCTATATCCACCCCTGCATCCTCGCCCACTTTGCGTGACAAGCTTCTCTGTTTAACTTGATGACTCCCCAGGGTCTAGAAAGTCGCCTGAACTCCAGCTAGATCCTGTTCACTTCTGCTGGGAGGTCTGCCGTTGAGCCCAGCCGTGGCCCCAAACCATGCTGCTATACCGCCACACAGCTGGTGCTGTCCCGTGCCTCCTGGACTCCTATGAGTGCCCACCGTGGCAGCCGTATGGTGTCACGGAAATAGTCCAGCCTGAGCTTCAAAAGCTGGCTGTTATTTACTATCTGTGAAGCCATGCAACTTAATTTATCTGAGTCTCAGTTACCTCATCTGTGAAAAGGGGATAACATAGAGCTTGCCGTGACGGTTTCGGGAGCATCTATCACGATGCCGTCTTTTGTTACATTATCCCATTCCAGCTCACAATAGGCCCACATTCCAGTTCCCTTCTTTCTTGGCTGAGTAGGATTCTTCTGTTCTGATGCCTTGTCTGATAAAAGTAGAAGTTTATTGTGTTCTTTGGTTACTGTGTATTGATGACCGAACCGCCCTTACAACGACTACCCGACGTAGCCTGGTTACTTTCTCTAGTTTCTCTCGTTCCCAGATTCAAACTCCTCCCCCTTGTCACCAGCCATGTTGTTGAGTTACCAGCCTCACAACTAAGACACGTAGGGGGCAGGTCACAGAGGTCCATTTGGGCTGAGCTGAGCGGATTAGATGTTACCCAGCAAACAGTGACCGCCGTCACGTGTCGAAGGATGGTGGATTGTTTGGGAAGGGTAATTTACCTGGTGGGATGCAGGCCCCGCCAGAAGGTGCACTTGTTATCAGCGGAACTTCTGCATCGCTGCCCTAGATTACAGCACAGGGGTGATGGCACACTTGTGCACCCCCAGTGAGTCCCCAAGCGTGAGCCCATTAAATGAATTAAATAAGAGGATAAGTATGAATCAAAGTGTGCTCACGAACAGCTGCTCTACGATGTGTGAGGACAGATTTTATAATTCTGTGCCGCTGACAAGGTATTCCGGTACTTGATAAACTTAATAAAACACTGCAGTCTATTGATGTTGCTGTACCACTAAGCACAAGACTCCCAGAACATATGCAGAGAATGAAAAGAAATGTTCAGGCCTGAGACTAAAAGAAAACAATGAGGGGTCATTCAGTGGCGTGGCAGGCACATTCCACTCCAATACATTGACGTAAACTTACGTGGATGGGTTATTTCCAAGAGTTGGGACGGTAACCGACTCACCTAAGTTAGCATCTTAGGCAAGACTGCAAACTGCTGTTCTTTGTTAAATGCATTTTATTCTTTCTTTAAAGGTTTTGTTTGGGAAAGTTTTAAACATACTTAAAGGGAGAGGGATTAGTATAGTGAAAACTCATGTACCCAGCAGCAAATATTAGGATTTTGTTAATCCTTTTTTTCTCCTCTGGAATAATTTGAAGCAAACACCAAATAGATTGTGCCCCACAAGTATTTCAGGGGCCAACGTACTTTATTATTTTTTTTTAATTATTAAAAAAAATTTTTAGTGTTTTTATTCATTTTTGAGAGAGAGAGAAAGAGAGAGAGAGCATGAGCAGGGGAGGGGCAGAGAGAGACAAGACACAGAATCCAAAGCAGGCTCCAAGCTCTGAGCTGTCAGCACAGAACCCGACGCAGGGCTCAAACTCAGGGACTGTGAGATCATGACCTGAGCCGAAGTCGGACGCTCAACCGACTGAACCACCCAGGCACCCCATGGGGCCAACGTACTTTAAAAGATGCCCTGATATGATACTTTTCTCTTTCGGCAAAGGGGAAAATGAAGTGCTGTGTGTAGTTTTTTCATTTACTAGGCTCATCTCTTAGTTTAAAAATGAGCCTATGATTTCTCTTCATTGAACTTTGACAACATAATGCAACACACATTGGATTTCTACTACGGCCAGAAACTGTGTGTAATTAGGAAATAAATATTTAATTTACTCTCCTTGCCCTCAACGCTAGAGGTACAAGCAAGGAAGAAAAAGTGGGTGAGGTTTGGAGAACCATCTCTCGAGTCCAACAGAACTCACTGGTGGTGTGACTGTTGTCATTTAGTTTCACTACCCCCAGTCTCATGTCCCTCTTCTCTAAAATGAGGCTGTGTGTGACTTACCTATTGCTGTAATAATGCATAAGAAATGACCCAACACACAGAGGCTTAAAGCAATAAGTATTTATCTGCTCATGAGTTTGCAGTTCAGAAATCTAAGTCTAGAGCTGGCCATTTCTTCTGCTTTGTTTGTTTTCTTTTTTCTTGTTCTGGGTTTACTGACATAGCTGAGGGTCTGCTGGTTGTGGGCGTATCTAAGGCGGCCTCACACTAGGATGACTGTGAGGCATCAGCTCTGTTCCAGTCACATCTCATGTACATGTCAGGGGAGCCAGAGAATGAGCAGAAATGCAAAAACCCTTTTTCAAGTCTCTCCTTGTTTCCTGTCTGCTAATGTCCCCTAACCGATTGCACGTGAGCCCACCTGCATGAATGAGCCAGCAGTGAGGTGATGTCCTGCCCACGGGGGGAGGTAGGGTGCTGCAAAGTTACAAGGCACGGGGCGCTGCGGATTCAGGGAGGGATAAGGAAGGGGTTCATTCGTGCAATCAGCGGATCACAGGATTCTCACAGGACTTGCTGCATAGGATCATCATGGGGATTAAGGGAAACAACGTTTGCAAAGAGCACGGTGTGTGGCATGTTGTAAGTCCTCCATAGACGTCGCCTATTCATTGTTGTTATTATAATTATTGTCCTATTATTATTGTTAACATTTCTAGGTGATAATAAAGGGCAAGGAAAGTTCTAGAGGGACATGGGAAATGGAGAGACTCGTTCTAATCTGGAATAAGGAGGAAGATGGCCGAGGGAAATAGCATTGGAATAAGACATAGAGGGACGGGAAAACAACAAACAACAAACACACAAGTGCAAGACAGACATTCCTTCAAAAGCCCACACATTCTGTGAGGTTGGACTGGACGGGCATCTGACTACCTGAACAACTCGAAGGATTCCAAGAAGCTTCCCAATCCCTATCACTTCCATTGCCTTGTTCAAAATCCTTCCTGGGAGAATTATTGTTCTGGATAAGACAATACCATCATCCTGAAGGACATGGGGCCCAATCATGTCACCTGTACCCTGCTATGGTTCTCGGTAGCAGTGACATAAAGCACAGTCCTTGTGGGGGCGGAGCCAGGCCAGTGGGGACCCGTCTGGGTCACGTGATGATGTTGTCCTCCAGGGGCAGGCTTTGAGCAGCTTCCACAGAGTGACTCCCAGGGCGTAGACACTGAAAAGTTAGTCCTGTGTGGGAAGGTGCTGATGGAGAAAGAGTAAGATGATCCTGGCAAAATAATCATCCTAGACTGGGCTTCTCCAAAAGCAGATCCTGAGTATGGATGGCTGATCCCGGAAACATTGGTAGGAGAAGTGAGGCAGGACAGTGAAGGGGTGTCAATGGATAGGGTACTACGGTGAGCCACTGGGGCTCAGGCCCCCTTCAGGGTGGGAAGCGTAGGATATGCGTCAGGCCTGTCACACCCAGGCGTGGGGGAAGCCGGGGTAGTTTCCAGCTCCAGTCCATCCACGGTGCCGGGCTGCTCCCATGGGCAGTAGTTCCCTGGCACTTGCATCTTGCCCCTCACACTGTCCAAGCATATTCCGGTAGCCAATGGCAGAGTGATAAGTGTGCACAGGGCGGCACATTTGAGTGAGCTTGGGAAGCACGCATGTGAAAGGGGCACGGATGACGCACCAATAGCAAGTTCATCCATGACCACAGATGGGATTTCAGTGTTGCCGTAAACCAGCCCTCCTCATGGGCTGGTCTTTCTCTTCTGCACCATTTCCCATAAGGTATATTTATATTTCAGAGATAGGAAATATGGTGTGGGGGAACGGTGTAGAACTCCCCTCTCCTTATGCTTTTCAAAGTGGATGCTAAACATTTCCTGTCATCTGGTGCAGTGAACGAGGGAGGGGGATGTGAGCCAAGCCAGGGGGAGGTGTGAACATGACGGTAAACTATAAGAGCTCATTATTCCCCCCAACCAACGCTGACGCTTTTGATTATGACTGAAAGGCATAACTAGGAGTAAAGAGTAAGTGGAAACTGTTAAAAAATAATCAGTCCTCTTTAAACAGGCTCACATTCTTGTGATCTTCACTTTTATTGGTTTTGGATTTACTCTACAACGTAAATCATTAGAACTACATAAAGTGGATCAATCTATTTATTTACAAAATATTTAGAGATAGCAGTTTGTGTGCAAGGAGGGGAGGGGAGCAGAGGCAGAGAGACACGTGAGCTTTTTCCAGTGAGACTCTCTCAGCCATAATCAAATATATCCACTTGAAAAACAAGCAAGAAAAAAAAAAACCCTGCAGAGATTACTGTGTATTAAAACAAGGGAATTGTTCGCAGGGGCAAAGTAGGGATAAAGCATGAATCATCATGAAACATATGAGAGATGTTAAGAACAGACTAAAAATAGTCTCTTTGTCATCTATTTTCTGTTGTGTTCTCTTCTCTTTGTCCCAGCTGGCAACTCTCTTCCTAGCGAAAGAAGAGAGAGGGTCATCAGTGTGAACGCAAGTTGGGGGGCAGTGAGTCAGGCAAAGGATCGAGAATTATAGACATGCTATAACCTTAGCACTTTACAGTCTTTAATTTTTTCAACAGATGATAATTTATTGGGTTGTTGTCAATAGTCTTGGGGCAGAGCAGCTGGTAAGATGCCGATTTTGTGAATAAAGTAACTGAGGCTCAGATGGGTTGTATGACTAGTTCAAATCACACAGCTAGACAAAGGCAAGAAACCAGGGAAGGGCCCAGGCAGTATTTATGACATTACGTCTATAAGCCATGGATGTATATCTACTCCCACTCCTGGGGACTCACAGCCTGATATCTTAAGGTGACCATTTTCTGATGAATCCTATCCCCATACAAAGGAAAACAACAGGGAACAAAGCATAATTCTTTTCCTCGTGAAGCTTCTGACACCTAGCTCATGAGAGCTACACGGTAGCTGGCCAGAGTCTATGGGCAGGGCAATCCGTCTGAAGGGTAGTCCTGTAGGAAGTGAGGGAGTAATACTGATATATTCAGTTATCTTTTTATCTCATTTCTTTTTTTTTCTTCTTTTCTTTTCCTTTTTCCAGTTTTCTTCTCCTGTTTCATAATGTGATCCATCACTGTGTCCCAGGGTAGATAAAGCAAGTTCAGATAATTGACTGCTCTTTGGTGGATGGAGTAAAAGGAATCAGGGTGTTGGGGATTTTAAAGTCCCGAAAATGGGAAAAATGATTAGGCGATCCATCTGTTGCTAGTGAGAATCCAATTCCCCAGCTGGGATTTTAAGGAAGGCTTATGAAGCCTCGGGAGGGAGACAGAGAGACATAAGTAAGTCAGGGTTCTCCTCTTTAAAGAGAAATCACAGGATGAGACAGGGTATGAGCCAGTGACTTTAAACTGAGTTGTACTGTGGTAGGGTCTCGAGACTCTGGACTTGAATGAAGTGACAGGTAGTGATGGGGGGGTGTGGGCAGTGATAGGGTTACTACTTGAGGAACAATGCCAAGGCCAATAATTAGCCATAGGATGCCATGATTTAGGGCCAGTTTCTCCATAAGGGAAACCTGGGCCACAAGAGTAGATAGAGGCAATGGGGTAGGGGTTCTATGGAAGGGATGAGGCCAAAGTATGAGTGTTAGTCTTTCCTGAATCACCTACTATGGGAGCCAAGAGCAGAAAATGCTAGAATGGGTCAGAATTTCTGCCCAGAGTTATGTTCATGATCCCACTCATTCCTTACAAAAGCCCTATAAGATAGGCTTTGTTAACTCTGCTTTCAATGAGGAATCTGAGGCTCAGAGAGATCATGTAATTATCCTTGGGACACTGCTAATAAGTGGCAGAGTTGGAATGAGGATTCTCCTGTCTAGTGACAGGAACCCCAATATGTCTAGTCCATTGTACCATTTGATAATAAAGACAGTGAATTCAGAGGTGGGGTGACAAGTGGGCCAGCTGCGGGGTGCTGTGAAGGGCCAGGCAAGGTGGTCTGGGTGTGGGGAAGGGGACAGATGGCTCATTTGGGGCTTTCTGTCTTTACTAGTATCACCATGTTCCAAGCAGTTGCATTTCCTAGTCACAAACCAGTGGTCAACAAAGATGCATCTGTGTCTTTGAGCCATTGTTAGGTCACAAAATGAGAGGTGGACGGACAGTTTGAATGAATTGGGCAAATCTGCCCATCCCAGTTACAACCCTGGGCTCTGATTGAATTTGTGTGTGGCACAAGCAGGTTGGCATGGTTAAGAGCAGAAGAATATTTTACTTAGAGATTCTCTTTTACCCCAAACGTTGTGCCAATGGATTGATACAACCATACGCTGCGTTGTATTAGCCCCATTTTACAGATGGTGCTCATCACAGCATAATTGTCCAATGGTAAAAAAACAACTTAAAAGTTCAACATTAGAGGAGAATTAAGTAGTTTGAATTCATTCATATAATTGCGTGGGTCATTTATTAAAATGCTATCTACCAGGAGTATTTATTTTTAATAATGCATGAAGATGTACAGGCTATGGTAATAGATGTAAACAGATTTGGCTTCTAATAGGTGATTTAAGATATGGGACAGAATCAACTCATTGAGCACCCAACATATATAAAGTATCTCCACAAATATCCTATCACCTAATTCATGCAAAACCCCTGTGTCTTAGGTAGTAACATCGGTATCATTCAGACAGGGAATCTGAGGCTTGTTTTTTTAAGGGTTGTTCCCAAGTTCACACCTCGAGTACCTGGAAGTAATATCTTCAGTCCTGCCTCCTGGCCCCAAAGCCTCTGGAGTGGTCTGCTGGTTCTGTGTGAGAAGAGGCAGTAGGTTCCCGGAGTCTGGAACACTGGTCACCTTAGTGAGATGCAGAAAGGACCCCAATCATGAAGAATAATGAACAGAATGGAGGTCTTATATTTTTACCCTAATCGTTATATTCGCATTGTTTCAGTATCGGGTTCAAAGTTTTCTTCCTTTAAGGGGGCACATGGGTGGCTCAGTTAGTTGAGCGGCCGACTCTTGATTTCGGCTCAGGTCATGATCCCAGGGTTGTGGGATTGAGCCCTGTGCTGGGCTCTGTGCTGAGCTTGGAGTGTGCTTGGAATTCTGTCTCTGTCTCCCTCTGCTCCTCTCCCAAGCTCACATGCTCTCTCTCTCCCAAAGACAAAACAAAACAACAAAACAACTGGTCTTCCTTTATAAATTCAGCCTTTCAACAATAACATTCCTCTTGATTCTCAGTTAATCAATAACTTGAAAATAAACCCTTCTCTTTCCTCTTATCAGTGTCTGGGTCTCCAATCCTAAATTAGTCCTGGGCTGGATTTTCTCAAGGGATGGCAAAAGCTTGTCACTCCTTTGCTGTTTTCAGAAACTTCTTTCCACTCGTGATGATACATATAACAATAGATGAAAACTGGTTTTTTTTTTTATTTTTTAAGTTTATTTATTTATTTTGAGAGGGAGAGCAAGTGGGGTAGGGGTAGAGAAAGAGGGGAGAGAGAGAATCCCAAGCATGATATCATGACCAGAGCTGAAATCAAGAGTCAGATGCTTAACCAACTGAGCCACCCAGACACCCTGATGAAAACTGGTTTCTAATGAGCAATAGAAGACATGGAACAGAATCAGAAGAGGAAAAAAAAAAACCCACTATTCAGATATTACTGCTATTGGTTATAATAATTACAGTAATTAAACTAAGTAATAATAATTCCTAGCAGATACTAAAATACTAAAACTATGTAATATTCTAACACTAAAACACTAAATATTGAATATATACTAAATAGTATTAAATAATAAAGTGGATGATAAAATATTACAAAAATAATACAAATAATGGCTTAATTTGTATGTCTCATGTAATGTACAACTTCACTTACTATATGTCATTTTATTATTATTATTTTTAAATTTTACGATATATCATTTTAATCTACTCTGTGGGATATAGGCAGGGCCCTGGTTTACATCCCAGACACTTTGTAAAAAAAATTTCCAAAGGTATTAGGCTGACTTTATGGTAAGGTTAACACACTGTATAATAGAAAAAGTAAGAGCCTCTAATGATTAATCCATTCCAGATATTTTTCAATTTATATCCAGAAAATTAAATGCAGTCGACAAACATACCTTGGGGATCATGTTAGGCGCTGATGGGGAAAATGAAGACAAACGAGTTAGAGTTCCAGCCTGCAAGGGGCCTCAGTCTTCTGGGAGAGATGAGACTTCAGCTCTCCGAAAGAAGAATGGTTATGAATGATACGCGTGATAGTTCAAAGCTGCTCTAGATGAGATGTTTCCAGGAACTCACCCACTTGGCTGGAGAATATGGACTCTTCCTGACAAGCTGGGTCCCATGTTCTCCAGGCAGACATGGTAGAACATCTTCCTTTTGCTGGAGTCCGACAGGCTGAAGTTTGAGTCCATTTAATCACTTACTGACCGGATGGTCTGGGACAATTTACTCACTTCTCTGAACCTCCCTGGCTCATCCCTTAACATGCATGCAGCTGGGATGAAAGCGAGCTGGCCATGTCCAGCACGGCCAGCCAGTAGGCCCTCTGCAGGCTGGAGTCCTGTGTCTCAGCCTCCCCTCGTCAGGTGGGGTCACAGGTAAGCAGGCTAAGGTGAGGAAACAGCACACATCATATGAAGACATCCAGGGCACTTGTTTGGGCTAGAATATTATACATGTTTTCTGAGAGCTGAGAGGCTCCTGAGGGGAGCAGAGGGAGATAAGGAAAGAGTATGGACGGTGTGTGCACTAAGAAGAAGGGGGGTGAGCCCCTTCTCGGCAGCCCACTGTTTGCACGTGACTTCTCATAGGCATCTATTTACCTGAGGGGAAGGGGCCGTGTAGGGAGCGGTGACCGGCAGGCATCTCGGGGCAGGGCTCCCCTGGGGGACACCTGATGTACCCTCCAGCTAAGGTCCAACAACTAGTGTCTGAGCCTTCAGCCAAGGGTGCAGAGGCCAAGGGAATCGAGTTTGAAGAGATCCTCTGAATTATGGGAACAAGGGGCCATGAGTGTCACTGCCTCAGGGACCCTGTAGCTCTACCCACCATGACTGACAAAACACAGATCTCTTTTCATTCACAGCAATGGCCGCACAGCTCTGGCGTCTTGAGGGCTCCAGGGAGAGGTGCCAGTTTTCGGTGGGCTCGGACCCTGATGGGCACCCGTCAGGTCTCACGATGCCTTGGGGAGCAGCAGTCCTGCTGGCAGAACTGGACTGCTTTGCAGGTACAAAGTGGGAGCCAGACGCACCTCTGGTTATCTGTGGCGTGTTTTCCAGAGTGCAGAGGGCTGGTGGATCAGGATTTTTATTATTATGTTTCCATTTGATGCTACTAGTAGATGATGCGTGGAAAAAGTCAGGTCACCCAGACCACAGTGGCAGAAGTGAAGGCCCAGGAAGGCCCTGGAGACTTCCCCTCCAGTACCATTCCCCAGGACACACAGATGGGCACATGCATTTTCTTGGCTTATCACCTGGAGTCACCCGAAAGGTGGAAACCACGTGCTAGATATCCAGGTCTGGTGAGGTAAGCAGGCCATGGTTGCCAGGTGCTACAAACAGAGATATCCTCAGTTCCAGGAGGAAAAAAAAAAAATCACTGGACTATATTTGTTTTGAAAATGTTGGGGGTGCTGGGTGGTTCAGTTGGTCAAGTGTCAGACTTTGGCCTAAGTCATGATCTCATGGTTCATGCATTTGAACCCTTCGTCTGGCTCTGTGCTGACAGCTCAGAGCCTGGAGCCTGCTTGGGATTCTGTGTCTCCCTCTCTCTCTGCCCCTCCCTTGTTCTCACTCTGTCTCTGTTTCTCAAAAAGGAATCGTCGTTAAAAAAAAAAAATGTTAAAAAAAAGAAAATGTTTAGTAGTCTCAAACAGGTCAAGGGAGGTGAATGCTGCCCTAAAAGTGATGAAGTGCAGTGATTTCTTTCTTTTGTTTTATTTAAATTTTAGGGTGTTTTTCTTTTCTTCTTTTGGGTAAAAATAACACATGTCTATCATAAATAATTAAAAAGTGCACAAATTACAGAATTAAATAAAGAAAACATTATCCTAAATCCCAGCACGGCCATCTTGATGCACCTTCTTCTGTGCATATATAACCATATGTACAATTTTACACAAATGATGGCCTACTGTTGTGTACTGGTTTTCCCCACCATTCACCAGTATGAAAGAATATTTCTCTGTGTCATAAATAGAAATCTGCATCACTTTTCATGGAAGCTTATTTTTCCACTTGTACACCCTATAATGTACATCCTATAATTTATTTTAACCCAATCCTATTCTTAGGAAACATTTCGTTAGCCTTATAAAATTTTCAGGGTTATGGACAAAGACGAGATGAACATCGTGGGCACCATTCTTTGGCTCTTGTTTGTTTTATTATGCTATAGTCTTAGAAGTAAGATTGCTGCATGAAAGGCTATGCACATTATTGGGGCCTCGGGACGTGACAGGACCAGTCTGTGCGCAGAGCTTCTGAAGAGGTGCCTGGGTACAACCAGAAGGAATGGAAGCCGGACGGGATGGGGAGCCAAAACCTCAGGTCCTCCACTTCTCAACTAGAGATGATCCAGTTTCATCACTTAACGTTATAGCTTGGGCTCTTTGTAAAATGTTGCTTGAAGAAATATTTTCTTGGATTAAAAGTATATTTATAGGGGCGCCTGGGTGGCTCAGTCGGTTAAGCAACTGACTTCGGCTCAGTTCGTGATCTCGCGGTCCGTGAGTTCGAGCCCTGATCGGGCTGTGTGCTGACAGCTCAGAGCCCGGAGCCTGTTTCAGATTCTGTGTCTCCCTCTCTCTCTGCCCCTCCCCCATTCATGCTCTGTCTCTCTCTGTCTCAAAAATAAATAAACATTGAAAAAAATTAAAAAACATATGCATATTTATAAAGTGTGAAAACCACAGAGAAAGTCACCTTACCAACGATTGCAACTTGGTCTCACAAATGTATCCAGTGAATGCTTGCTTCAACCTGTGTGCCCTCGAACTGGTTACGTTGTTGATTTTCCAGTGACTCAGGGAAATTACGGTCTCAATTATCATAATAATGATCATGATTTTCATTGAGGTAGGAGGCCCAATTCGGATTTTTTTTTTTTTTTTAATCAAGAGCTGAGGAAATGCCTTTAAGGGAAAGACTGGAGGAGCCTCTGAGAATAGGACTGAAATTTCAAGATCCCCCACCAACTGATAACATCTTGTTCCTATCAGAAGGGTTGAGGTAAGGGCAAAAGGCAGCCGCTTGCCCCATTCCTTCTTTCCATCCCTTGCCCCTTTCTGCACGAGCAAATGCACAAGCGCACACACACTCACACACAGGAAACCATGACCTATTCCTCAGGGAAGATGGTCAACAGTGTTGAGGGTCTACCAACCACCTGAGCACTAGGGGTTTTCAAGGCATTTCCAGGATGAAGTCAGAGTTTCTGGCCAGCCCTGGTGAGGAACCCAGAATGGATCATCAACGTTCCTATCCTTCGGAGGAGGAAAGGCTTTCAGATCTTTAGTCAAAGTGAGGGAACAAGAGTTCTGCCTAACTAGTCAATTTTCCTAATGAGCTATTAGAAGCTGTTTTTGTGCTGAACACTCTGTCCTCATTATAACTGCGCTTCCCAGAAGCAAAGCTCTCTCTGCCTATTGTAATGAGCAGAACGCCAGAGTGAAACACAGTTTTAATGAGTTACAGCATGGATGTAAAGTGGAACAAGTTACATCTGAGAGGAGAGCACCTCAGAGTAAGCTAGGGCCGGTGGGTAATTTACAGCAGTGGAGTAAACCACAAGGAGGTGACTTCTCCCATCAGTCAGGCTGGAAGAAACCAAGTGATCTTTATAGTAAAGTGCACCGTGACTGACAGATGTTAGGAAGGGAGACCTGGGGAGTCCTCTTAGGGCAAAAGAAGGAGAACTTATTGTGATCTCGAGAAATAGAAAGATTAAAGTCTTAGACATGGCACTATTTATGTTACTCTGTAATGTACCATATTGCCCCAGAGCACGCTGGGAGTGCAAGTGAGCAGAGCTGAGAAAGGAGGGGCTCATTAGCTGGGCAGAGTATGAGTAGGGGTCGAATTGAGACAAAAGAGACTAGTGGATGCTGGATCTAATTCATACCAACCAACGAAAGCTCCCTGCTAAATTTTTAGGAAGTTTGCAAAGTGGTTATTACATACAGTCATTCTTGAAACCTAAATAGTATGAGCTGACAATTCTAAGTACATTATGTTTTTTTTAAAAGCTACTAAATACTCAAAACCCATCACTTCCTAATTATTTTACAACATTTAACTATTAACTGTGCTCTGAAAGTTATTTATATCTATTGCATCCTTAAGATAGAAATGCAGAAATATACAATGTTGTCCTCATTTCTTCCCAACTTGATATTCAATGATCTTTTGTTTGGGTAGCTTGAAACTGCCATGGTGGGAGCATTAACAGGATGGAAATCAACAAACCCCACAAACCAGGGCTTGATGTATTGTTTTCTGGATTGTTGCTGGGGGAGGTCATCAAGAAGATGTGATCGCTAGTTGACCCTTGAGCTGGCCCCAGGCACCTAGAGGCCCCTCCCTCCCTCTCCTGTCCTTGGAATGTGGGCGTCCCTTGCCTTTCCTGCTCCCAAAGGCTGCTCCAAAGACGCGGCCCTGAGATGGCAATGTGGGGCTGAGAACACCACATGGGTACACACAACCGAACCCAGTTAAGACCGCTTTATAAACTTTTAAGATGTGGCGCGTCCGTGCGGGGATCCACTCGTCTTGTAGCCGCCGCCCAAGACAAGCCTCGTAAGTAAATTCCCTTTGCTTATTAAACCCTCCACCTTGCAACCTAGAATGGCTGCCACTTTATTCGGGATCGGTTTCAGATTATACCCCGGGCGCTTACGAGAGGTTTATGAGCCAACAATTGTCTGCATAGAAAGGGATGGAAAAATGTAAATAATGCATATTGAATTAGAAATGTGTCACCTTCTAGCCATTATTTTGTGAACAGAGCACACACGCCAAACAATGTAAGGAAATACCATGTGAAAACTATTATCCGGTTTGGCAAAGAATTCAATCATGTCATTGATCAATGGGTGAAGTTCCCTTTTCAACTTACTCATTGATTATAAACGAAAAATATCTACCAACATTCACACTGGAACTACACTCATTTATCAATTGAAACCATAGGTTGGTTACAGACATGAGAGTTTGACAAAACTCATGACACACATTCAGTAAGAATCAGTTGGCTCTGTAGAAATTTCAGTGAAGGGCACCTGGGTGGCTCAGTGAGTTAAGCGTCTGACTCTTGATTTCAGCTCAGGCCACGATCTGACGGTTCGAGAGTTTGAGCCCTGCATCGGGCTCTGCATTTTCAGCGTGCACCGTGCTTGGGATTCTCTCTCTCTGTCCCTCCTCAGCTCTCTCTCTCTGTCCCTCCTCAGCTCTCCCTCTCTCTCTCAAAATATGTAAATAAGATTAAAAAAAAAAAAGGAATTTCAGTGAGGAGTTGTGTGTAATGTAATATTTCCATAGTATATGCTATATATCTTTTGTATCAGCAAAATTTATAATAAATGCATAAGATGTGTGTATATATGTGTGTGTCTGTGTATATATGTGTATACATACCCAAATATCTCATGTATATCTACTCTTTTTTTTTTGGCTACATGGTTGTTAAATTTTTACTAGAACAGGGGCACCTGGGTGGCTCAGTCAGTTAAGCGTCCCACTTCGGCACAGGTCATGATCTCACAGTCCACTGTCTGTGGGTTTGAGCCCCGCATTGGGCTCTGTGCTGACAGCTCAGAGCCTGGAGCCCACTTCGGATTCTGTGACTCCCTCTCTCTGCCTCTCTCTTGCTCATGCTGTCTCTCTCTCTCAAAAATAAATAAACCTCAAAAAAATTAAAAAAACATTTTTTTTACTAGAACATCATTGAAGAGACCACTCCCTCTCCCAGCGCCTGTGTGCAGACTGAGAGTTTTGGACCCAGGTTGGAATATGGGTCCTGGGTCTGACTGTTTTGTGGTGTTAGATAATCACTCTCACCGAATTTTAGTTTACTTGTTGAAATGGAGACATGAATACCCACCTTAAGGGCTATAGTAATAGGAGATGAGACCAAGTGTTGCATTAGAATAGGGCATGACAGTTAGCAGGCTGATATTCTTAATTTATGACTGATTATGATTATGATTATTTGTAAACAAAAATGTTGCCGATCTAGTTCAGTTCCAGACATGCTGAAAGATGCTCTGATGTGTGGGGAGAAGAGAGACACAACCTTAGAAGCCTTTCAAAGGGCTGCTGTCCAATGTCACCAGTGCGTACTTGGCAATTCAGCTCGACTTGAAGATCAAGAAGCAGATTCATGAGCATCTATCATTTGCCAAGTTCTTTGACATACAGTCTTATTTCAGCTTCCTGACAATTTTGTAAAGGAATGTGGCCGGTCTTATTTTCCCGTGATGGCTGACATAGTATTTCCCTTCCCATATCGAACTTTGCCATCCCGCCATCAAGAGGTAGAGGCTAATTCCTCTCCCCTTGAATCTGGGCAGGCTTGTGGTCAGCGTGTAGCCAGCCAAACACATCAGGGGTGGAAGAACACGATTTGCAAGGTGATGGAGTTTCCGTCTCATGGAGGTCGCTCACCTTTGGAGCCATCATATAAGAAGTCCAACTATCCGGTCCACTGTACCGTAAGGAACCCACACTTCTGGAGGGGCTATCTTTTGGTACCCTGGCTCATGATCTTAAATTTCATGTTCTCCCAATTCAGATTCCAGACACATAAGTAAAGGAGACTTTAGATGATTTCAGGCCTCCGCTGTCAACTCCCTCCCAGCCTTAGATCTTCCCACGTGAGGCCGCAGACATTCATGGGCAGGGACAAGCTGTCCCGATGTGTCCTTTCCAGATTATCGACCTTCAGAATCTGTGAACATTATCAAATGGTTGTTTTATACCATTAGGTTTGAGGTGTTTAGTGTGCAGCGATAATTATTGGAATCAAAGCTATCCTCATACACATTTTGCAGACAGGGAAATTGATGCTTAGAGAGGATAATTATCTTTTATAGTCACACAGCTGGTCATTGGTCATTCGCACTTGCTAACTGGACATTCCATGCACTGTATACTAGGCTGCACCGCCCTGTGCATGGCAGCGGGTGTTGGGAACATGTGCTCTAATGACCAGATGGATCCTGGTGGGCCAGGGTGAGGTGGGGAGGAGAAGGCAGGAGCTAGTCACTCTAGAGAATCTGAGGGCATCCGGGCTCTTGTTGGACACAGTTGGCTGGAGTGGTCAGGGGAGCCGACCATTTCGAGAGTGGGGGGCAAGGGGGCTGGGTTCAGACTCTGAAAGCAATTCTCTCTCCTCGTAACAAAAACAAAATAAAACCAAATGCCGTTCCTGATGTTTTCGTGTTTACAGCTGCTTATTTTATAAATGCAACACGTTTCCACCTGGAGATTGAACTGATGAATCTATTTGACCACATCTTCTGGGGTTATAATTACACGAGGTCTAGGTATCAGACCACGCAGGGACTTGCCTCACCTCAGCCCTACTCCTGTGTATCAGGAGATGGCATGTAGCTGGGGGTCCCTCTGAGGTTTCTGGGGCTCACGGGGGGAGCAGCAGGCCTCCAGTCCAGGTACGAAGCAGCTGTGTGAACAAGTCCAGGACTGGCTCTAGGCAGTAGGTAGAGTGATTGGCATTCTTCGCTTTTTCCCTCAGGTCCCCCGTGAGTACCTTGGAGCATTTGGTCCAGTCTAGAGCTGGTCTTTGGGCTGAGGAATCCTCACAAGTTTCTTCCCTTCCTTTGAGGTGCGTTTCTCGCTTAACTGACACCGTGCAGTCATCGCTGACTCCCCTGGACACATTTGTGAGACTCTTCCTTGCTTTCCTCCAGAGCCAGGTACATAATTCTCTTAAGGCATCTATTCCATTGTGTTGTTCATTTATTCACGCAGCTCAGTACTACTAGATTCAGTCCCTTCGGGGACAGGGAATATATTTTCTTCACCCTCAATATCTACAACACCTGGCCCAGAGGAGGAACTCGGAAAGTTCACTCATGCAACCAATTTTAATTGGGCATCTACTTCTCGATCCTTTATATATATCAACTCGTTCCTCAAAAACAACCCTGTGGGATAGGTCCTACTGTATCCTGTGATGGTATATTTTACGTGTCAAGTTGACTGGGTGTCAGTGCCCCGATATTTGGTGAAACATTATTCTGGTTATTTCTGTAAAGGTAATTCGGGGTCAGATTTATATTTAAATTGATGGACTTTGAGTAAAGCAGATTACCTTTTCATGATGTGAGTCTAATCCAGTCGCTTAAGTCTTCAATAGAACAAAAGACTGGCCTTTCTCAAGCAAGAAGGAATTCAGCCAACAGAGGGCTTTTGAGCTTGAACTGCAACATTGACTCTTTCTGAGTCTTCAGCCGGTTGGCCCACCGTGCAAATTCTGGACTTGTCAGGACTTGATTGAGCCAATTTATTTTATTAAGATAAATCTTTGTCTCTCTATACACATCCTATCTGTTCTGTTTTTCTAGAGAACCCTAATACATATCCCCATCTATGTATGGGGAAACTCAGGCACAGAAAGGGTTAGCTAGTTACTTATTAGCTGTGTGTCCTGGGTTAACAGTGAATAAATGGAAGGACTAGGACTTGAACCCAAGGAGTTCTGGCTCTAGAGTCTGTGTCCCAAACTTCCTGCATATTGCCAGACAGTTCTCAGTCTTGGAAAGAATAGTGGCAAGAAGACAAAGTTTATGCTAGAGTGGAGCCTGTATTTGAATGGGGGCAAGGCCAGCTTGTGCAAATATTTGCAAAGGGACATGCATGCTAGCTTCATCCTGGCTTGCAGGAGACAGGTTTATGGAGAACAGGAGTTCAAAGAGTAAAAAGAAGAATGAAAGAGGTCCAAGGGAAGGGGTTGAAGGTTCTGGAGCCCAGAGGCCAGTTCATGCTAGATTATGTGCCCCAGGACGGGTGCCAGTTGAGCTCAGAAAGCCCCAGTGTCAAAGACTGATAACTGGTTGATCGGATAAGGACGATCGGAGACAGGAGGTTGCCCATATTGGTCTGGTTGGGAGCAGCAGCTTTCCGTATCTGAGTGTGGATGTAATGATATGTGATGGCGGTAGTGCCCACATCTCTGCTTTTGCTAAATCAGCTTCCCCACGGGCAGGGCTATCTTCTCTTTCCAACCTTGGATGTTCCATGGTTTCTAAGTAAAGTGGAGGACCAGTCAAGGTAAATAAGACTGAACAAGGAATCTTCAGCATCGAATGCCCTGGGTGGAGGCACACAGGAGACACAATCCTCATGTTTCCCAGGCAGGCAAGTACCGCTGGCCCCGTTTCTTGAGGCTCAGACACTGCTGACAAGGAGGACCGAGATGGCCCTGTGGCAGCCTATGCCTTTTGGTGGCTGAGGTGCTGTGGGAGGAGAGGAGACTGTTGGAGGCTGTGAAGAGGGTGAGGAGAAAGGGAAGAGCTTGCGCCGAGGGTGTCCGTGCAAGACCTCGAGCTCTGGCTAGGTGAGGGGCTGGGGGGCTGGAGCTGTGTGAGTGGCTGTTGCACGGGTTGCATGACTTAATGGGTCTAAAGTGCTTAGAATAGGGCCGGGCACAATGTACATGCTCAATACACATGGGTTGTTATCATCCCCACTGAACCCCTTCTATTATACAAGACAATACATCCTCTTTGGGGCCCAAATTGGTTTGAACAGGATGTCTGCTACTTTCTACCAAAAGAATTCTCACTAATAAAAATGCATTTTGAGGATACCTGGAATGCTAGGATGACGCAAATGCCTCTCCAGGGAGAACAGAGAAGAGGATATGGTGGGCATAGAGGTGAGGATATGTTGGGCATGTGATTGGTTAAGAAGAATGATTTGAACAAGAGTTTATGGCTAGAATCAGTGGTTGTCAAACTTGAATGTGCACTTGGAGGGCTCCTTAGGACAGACTGCTGGGCCCCACCCTAGCATTTCTGGTTTAAAAAAGTCTGGGGTAGGGCCTCAGGAATGTGCATTTCTAACAGATTTCTAGGTGATGCGGAGGCGTATGGTCTCAACACTAGGAGAACCATGAGATGAGATGAAAGGCAATGATATTTATTTAGTATTATTTAACAAAGTCTTAGCTTGTGCCTACTGTGTTCAAGATGCTGCTCAAACTGCTTTACAAACACTACCATTTAATATTTTTTAAGTTTATTTATCCACTTGGAGAGGGGGAAAGGGCAGAGAGAGAGGGAGAGAGAGAATCCCAAGCAAGCTCCGCACTGCCAGCTCCCAGACCCTGATGGGGGGCTCAGACTCACGAACCATGAGATCATGACCTGAGCCGAAACCACGAAGTGGATGTTTAACCCACTGAGCCACCCAGGCACCCTAGCATTTGATTTTTCACAACAGCTTTTTGGTATACTGACTGTCACCATTTTTCTTTTTTTTTTTTTTTAATTTTTTTTTTTTAACGTTTATTTATTTTTGAGACAGAGAGAGAGAAAGCATGAACGGGGGAGGGTCAGAGAAAGAAGGAGACACAGAATCTGAAACAGGCTCCAGGCTCCGAGCCATCAGCCCAGAGTCCGATGTGAGGCTCGAACTCATGGACCGTGAGACCGTGACCTGAGCCGAAGTCGGACGCTTAACTGACTGAGCCACCCAGGCGCCCCACTGTCATCATTTTTCAAGTGAGGAGACTGAGCTCAAAGGAAATGCCTGAAGGTTGTTGGTAGAGAACCAGAGGACGTACCCAGGCAGTGTGCGGTGTTCCTAACCTGTATTTCAGGCTACCTCTCTCACTATTTTATGCTACTGAGGAAATGAATGGATTTGAAAAAGGAGGATGCTTGAATCCCACCCTCAGATGGTGGTTCTTTAGGTTTGAGGGTGGGGGCCTGGGTCTGGGTAGCCCTGCCAGGTTTACAACCGCTCGAATACCTCTGATCCTAGCTCCCGGGTCTCTCACCCGGTCTGGATTCCCTCAAGAAGGGCCTTTTCTCTGCAGTGTTCTTGGGCACCAGGAAGGTCTGGGGAGGAGAAGGCTCATGTCCGTGGCAGCTATTGGGAGAGCTGGGGGAGCAGCCTCCAGGAGCCAGAGGTTAAATGATACCTCGGAGTAGGACCCGATAAGATCTTGAGCAACAATTAGCACCTCTTAGCGCCTTCCAGCAGCAGTTCCTCTTGCTTTATACTCCCCTCCCTCCCCCCTGTTCTGTTCTGAATCAGCGAGGAAGGCCCAGACCAGGCTGAGCAAAGCAGGGCCAGTGCCCCGGATGGCATTTCCATGGGTTTCCGTGGGTGTGTTGATTTATTCTCAGAGAGAAAAGGGAGACCAGGAGTGAAACAGCTGCCCCTTATACTGTAAGGTGCTTGCATGTCCTATTGCACGAACTCAGTTTCTAGAACTGGAAGGGAGCTATGGAGATAATCCAGTCCCATCTTGTCCCCCTCACTTCCAAGCCACCATGGCTTCCGTCCTGCAAAGAGGGGACTTTTGTGGTGCAGAGGGCAGAAGCTCTCAGAGAACGGGATTAAAACCAGAGTGCAGAGGGAAACGCTTTGTAATAAGTGACAATCCCGAGGTCGATCTCTACACGAGTCTAGGTTTGAAGCAGAGCTCTTAACCTGTTTTGAGTGAGTCGAGGCATACCACCTCGATTTCCCCGTGACCTTTACAAAGTACAGTTTTCCCTTCACGGGTATTACAAAGTCATTTTGGTCATTGGGACTAAAATAACAAAAATAACTGAGCAGAGGCATTGGCTTTTGCTTTGAGTTTGTTTTTGTTTAAAATGCCACAATTTCATGTCTCAGGAAGCAGTTCAGACAAACTTGAAATAGTAATGGAATTTTCTTCTATGTGCGTGTTTGTTCATTCCTTCGTTCATCTCTGGTTTGTCGGGTGAGACGTCCTCTGCAGAGAGAGAAAGAGAAGGACGTCCAAACCATAAGCATTACTTCTGGAGTTTACAAAATAGTTTACAAAATAGGGGCAATATCTTTAAGGCAGCATACAGTAAATTCGACAGAAGGGGTGGGGGACTAGAATCAGCATTTATTATGAACAGTAACTGCATTAGATGTTTTCTATATGTTAGGTTATTTAATCTTCCCTAAAACTCTGTGGTATAAACATAACAGATGAAGAAACTGAGACCTAGGCAGGTGAGGTAAAGTTCCCAAGATCAGAGTCAGTTAGTGACAGAGCCAGGCTCTAACCCTGTTTACTTAGGTTCAGTGTTTGTGTTATATCTGCTCTGCCATGAGGTGTCGGGCACACAGGTGTGTGAGTTAGTAGGTAGATATTGACATACATAAGCACACCTACATGTATGTCACAAAGAGGGTGCTTTGACACGGTGCCTGGTAAAGGACCCATAGGAGAGGCTGTGTTTGGTAGATCAGCAGAGAGGTGAGAATTCCAAGTGGGGGATAAAAAAAAGACAATGATGTGATGGACATCGGAAGGCACAAGTTGGTAGAATCATATGCAGTTCTGTTTGCCAGGGAGACATGGATTGTGTGGGGAAATAATGGGAAATAAGGAGGAAGAAGAAATTTGTGAGAAAATACCAGAAAAAGTTGAATGCTGAGCTCAGGATCCTCAACTCTGGGTGCTGTGGCTGTTGGGTGCTGATAGATGGCCATCTGTCACGATTTCACGCAAGCCTGCCACTCTCTTACCCAAGGCCTGGTAGGACTCAGTGTGACCCATTGACTTGCTTCAGATTGCTGACATGGCCCAATTTTTATGGAGTGATGTCAGCAGCACAAGCTCTTTGTCAATTCCGTTTCAGCCATAATAAGCATTAACACTGGGAAGAAAACCCAAACAGTCTTGAAACTGCCCCCTTGGTCCCTTCCTTCCAGGTAACCTGATCCCAGAACATCCCCCACAATACTGAGCATCACTGAGGGCGTTGCAAAGACCTGCACCAGTGCCACCAAAGGATCTTTTTGACATCCTGCCTGTTCTGACTGCTAGGTTCCCCTCACTCTCCACCTCCTCTACCCATGCCTTGTAACATCCCCAGGGATTCCCCTCCAACCCATTCTTCCCCACCTTCTCTCTGCTTAAAGACAGTGCCCCTTCCCTTCTCTGGCCACCTTGTGAAGGTCACTCACCCTGGCATCGATTCATTAATCCTCATGCTATGTACTTGCTTAGTTTGCTTAGTTTAATTCATGAGATTTGTTCAGTGTTGTTATCTGCAGTAAATTCTTTAGCAAGAAAGAGGATTAAAGAAAAATCGCCTGGTGTGTTCCTCATACTGATTGTAATGCCCACCCCTTGGTGTTTTCTTTAGGCAAAGTATGATTGAGTGGAACACATAGGTAAGACTTTAAAGAGAATAGGAGAAGAAGATGTCACCAAAGGCAACAGCCTTATGGGTAAGTGTGGAAGGGAAGGGGAGAGGTATAGTGAGTGTGTGTGTTGGCTGATCCCTGCGCACAGCCCCATATTGCCTTGATTTTAACTGAATGGGCACCTTGGGTCCTTTTAATGCCAGCTGGTGGGCTGACTTCTTTGTCCAAAATACTTCCTGTACCCTGTTGGAGATCTACTTTACGTCTTTTTATTTAAAAAAAAAAAAAATGATTCCGCTGTGAACCAAATGCATTGGGAGAAGTGCTTCACAAGACGTCGGCTCCACAATGAAAGGAAAATCTGTTGTCGTCAGATGGCAGAAGGATAATTGAAATATCATCGGATACATGCAGTGGGGACAGAGAAAAGGACAATGAACGATGCCTGTGTGGGATAGGATTAGGCAAGATTTAGGAAGGACTGCGTAGTAATGCTGACATTTGAGCTTGACCCTAAAGGACTTATAGGGTTTAATCAGGAACAATAGTGAATGGTGGAAAAGGAGAAGGGACTGGAGGATATTCCAAGTAGAAGGAATAGAGAGCATGTACGAAGGCATCGAGACCAGGAAGAACAAAACACACAGGGATTGGTAGGAAGGTCATTACGGCTGACGTTATGTATAAGAAGAAAAGGGATGAAAGGCAACAGTATTCCCCTTGTCTGCCTTCCAGCTTGTTGGCTGTGCTGCTGCGACTGCAAGTTTATCCTTCTCTTCCTGGTCATTAGGGCTTAAAGTCCTCAAGCCTTGATCCTGGATCTGCTTTTCTTCCACTCTGTCTTCCTCCTGTGTAACCTCATCCATGCCCTATTTGAGAGTGACATATGAGAATGACATAGGAGTTCATATTTCTAATTCAGAGTCTGACTTCTAGCTTAGACCCTTAGGCCCGCATATACCATGTGGAAGTCTCGAAGGCACCACATTTGGTTAAACACTGAGCCCATCATCTTACTCTCTCCACCTGTTTGCTCCTTCAGCAACCAGCACCACATCTAACTTGTTACCCAGATTGAACAGTATCCCGACCATCGTCCCAAACACCTCTCTTCAACTTCCACATTCAATTCATCACAGCTAGTGCTGATTTTACTTCTTCAATATCTCTCAAAACCATCTCCTACTCTCCACTTCTATCAAGTCCGTGGCAGTTGAAATTTCAATTTCTTGCCTACACTATTCTAACAAGTCCTGACGTGTCCTCCTGTTCCTACTCTTAATCCCACTATAACTTAAACTCTCCAGTTCAGATTAAGGGAAACCTTAAAAAATAGGAATCTGAACACAATGGTGGATTAGAGGGCATGGACATTTCTCCCAGTGTACAACTACATGCACTACATAAATATGGCATGGCTGATCTGGGGGAAAGGAAAATAAGGGAGTTCTGTGGGGCTTAGGCATTAAGTTAAGAGTGCAGATCTGCAGGATCTGGCACCTGCCGTGGTGGTTTATACTCTGGGTTTCAATGAACCATGTATCCCAGAAAAATAAATCAAAGACTGCCCCAACACAGGACAGGAAAAAAAACAAAAACAAAAACAAAACAGAGATAGCCAGAATAAAGCTGAGACTTATAAAGAGTGACATCTGATGATATAAACCAGGAAAAAAAATTCTTCTACTGAGTAAGACAGTAGGAATACATGCAGAGTTTTTCACTGACCACTCAAAGAGTAGGGAAAAAAAGTATCCTTGAAGTAATACTGTTTTCAAGTCTTTATTCAAAGCTTGTGGCCTACAGAAACAAAACCCAAGCTTAAATATACATATTTAAATAATTCGAGGTTAGTCATTCCCAGGTGACTTGCAAAAGCAAACCAAACGCTATGTGGAGGAACAAAAACCCAGGCTTCAAAGGATTTCCACAGATAAAAAGAACATAACTTACATAAAAAATAAATTAAAACACATGAAGAGGAGAAGTCAAGATGAGCAAGATTAAGCAACAAAACAAGACAAAAAACAAATTCATAAACAGACCCATAAAGACTGTGTGTATTAGAATTTAGATAACAGAATATCAAGAGGAACTTTAAGAAATATGAAGAAATTAGGAAAGGAAGTATGGGGAAAGAGTCTTTCAAGGTTGATGTGATGCATAGGAAGAAGAAACAAGTTGAACATTCTAGAAATGAATACCTTAATAATGTACAATAAGCTATATCATAGTTTAGACACAGGTGAATAGAGAATTAGTATAATGGAGGACACTAGAGAATTAATGAACTGCAATCTAAAACACAGAAATTATTGAGAATATAAACAAAAGGTCGGAGAGATGGAAAATATCAGAAAATTAAAAGAGATATTGAAGATACAGTGAGAAGATGCAATACATATCTGATGGGAATCTCAAAGAGAGAAAATAGAATGAAGGAAAGTCAATACTTCCATTGCTAATGGTTAGGCTCCATATTAGTTACATATATCAATCATTAAGTACAGACAGCCCACATTTAAAATCAATGAATGAATGAATCAATCAATCACACCTAAAATAAATTAAATTTGTTCTTAAACGCGTTTCAGTGAAACACAGTGTAAAATGCAACTTCTACATGGAGATTACATGGACATGGAGAAGTTCTGAAAAGCAGTTAGACAAAAGACAGACGGCCTACAATGAAATGGCCATTAATATCTGATTTCACAGAAGTAGCAGTGGAATCAAGGAGAAGGTGAAATTTTATCTTCATAGTTAAAATATTTTTCCTTTTAAAATATCTCTTCTAGGATCAATAAAGTAGGAAGATCTTTTCAGACAAATAGAAACTGAAATAATTTACTACAAGTAAACTTCTGTAGAAGGAATCTCAGGAGGAAAAAAAAATGTTACCAAGAGGAAGGGAGAGAAAGGTACCAGTAAATAGGTAAATGTAAACAAATGTAAACAAATATCAATGGTTTAAAACACTAGAGCAATGTATATTTTGTGTGGTTAAAAAGAAATATTAAGCTAAAATACAAACAAACAAACAAACAAACAAAATAAGTCAGTCCAGGGTTAGTTGTTAAAAATTAAAGCATTCGAAAGTACTGGTGTTGTTTGAGAAAAGGGTAAACACTCTGGCGAACTTTAGATTTTATATTAAATATACATGTTAAAATTTCTAGACAGCACTTGTCAAGTAGAGTTTTTAGTGATGTTGAAAATGTTCCATAGATCTGCAATATTAAAAACAGAGCTATAAGGCAGATGTGGCTATTGAAGACTTGACATGTGGCTACTTGTGACTGAGGAACTTAATTTTAAATCTTATTTAATTTCAGTTAATTTAAAATTAAACTTACGTGACTAGAGGCTACACTATTAAACAACATGATTCTAAAGTAATATATTTTTTAACTCAGTTTAGAGGAAAAATAAGGATTATCTGTTTACAATCAGATAATCCCAAAGAGGGCAACTGAGAAGGAAAATAAAACAAAAGCAAAAACGAATACCACTTAAGCCAAAGGTGCAGAGCTAGTAAGTAGCGGGACCAGGATTTGGATCTTGATTTCTGCGGTTCTAAATAGCATGCTCTTAGTCACAACAATGCCGTTCCATGTGTTGATAGGTTGATTAAAGACCACTAGGAAGAAAGAATACTAATCAGAGAGGTAGGCAGGGCTTTTATAGCATCCCATGTCTATATTGCATAGCAGCTTGCCTGCACTTTCGGATATGACCACTATTAGTACATGTGTCCCTTTCTCTCATGTGATAGTTCCTGAGGAGCAGGGATGGTGCTTATCCACTCTGTGTGCATCCCCTCCACTCGGAGCTCGGTGCCTACCAGTGAGAACTGAACCGCAAAGCTGTATGTTAGGGAAAGTCATTGAGGGGATGTGACCACCAGTGGACAGGTGAGCTGGACCCAAGCTCTTGGAGGCTCCTCACCTCAACCTCTGTCCTTGGAATGCGTGTTCTGATTGCCTTCCTTGCTCCCAGAAGCTGCTCAAGGACATGGCCTTAAGATAGATGCGTGGTGTTGAGATCTTCTGAGAATCAGTTAAGACCTCTATATAATTTGTTTAGATTTGTTATAATTTGTTTAGATTTGGTGGGTGAGTGAGGAGATCTCGCAGCTGCCTATGACAAGCATCATAGGTATGCTGTCTTTACTTTCCACTCTCTAATGCACTCCTACCTGTCTTTAGGTTTTACACCCCAGGGAAGTCTTTCCTGATATCTTTCAGTTGAGCCATATCCCCTATTACATGCTCTTAAGGCATTAGGTGCCTCTCTGTCTCTCTTTTAAAATATAATTAAACTCAGGGTGCCTGAGTGGCTCAGTCAGTTAGGCGTCTGACTTCGGCTCAGGTCATGATCTCACAGCTCGTGGGTTCAAGCCCCACACCGGGCTCTGAGCTGACAGCTCGGAACCTGGAGCCTGCTTAGGACTCTGTGTCTCCCTCTCTCTCTCTGCCCCTCCCCTGTACACACACTCTCTCTCTCCTTCAAAAATAAATAAATATTAAAAATATATATATATAATTAAACTCTTTATTTTGGAAATAATTGTACATTCACATGCAGTTTAAGAAATACTACAGAGATCCCACATTCCCTCTACCCAGTTTTTCTCATTGTAACGCCTTTCAACACTATCATACAGTATTACAACCAGGATATTCTTATTAATACAGTCAAGGTAGAGACAGACCACTTTCCTCCTCTCCCACCCCTTGGTCCTTAATCAGCAGCAACTGCTAATCTGTCCCTGCTTCTGCAATTTTGTCATTTCAATAGTGTTGTATAAATGAAATCATACAGTATGTAACCTTTTGATATGGCTTGTTTCAATCCACATAATTCTCCGGAGATTCGACCAGTTGTTGCTTGTCTCAGCAGGCCACGGCCTTTAATTGCCGAACAGTATTCCGTGATACAGATGTAAGCACAGATCGGGAAGCATTCATTCCCTGAAGAACATCTGTGTTGTTTCCAGTTTGCAACAAATGAGCTGCTCTAAGCATTTGTGGAGGCAGTGAGTGTGTGTGTGTACGTGTGTACATAGAGCTTCATTTTCGTAAGGTGAATGTTCGGGCTGCAAGTGATGAGTTGCATGGTAGTTGTACCTTTGGTGTTTTTCTGTCATAATAGTTTTTCAGAATGTGGTTCCATCTTACATCTAACCTGTAATATATGAATAGCCCAGTTTCTCTACATCTTCATCAGCATTTGGTAGTGTCACTATTTTGTATTTTAGCCATTCTGATAGATACATCATGATATCACATTGTGGTTGTAGCTTGCATTGTATAATGGCTAACGATGTTAATTATATATTCATACGTTTACTTGATATCTGAGTATCCTCTTCAGTGAAATGCCTTCTTACGTCTTTTTCCATTTTTTAAATGGACTGTTTTTTACAATGAGGTGGAAAGTTCTTTATATATTGTAGATACTAGTCCTTTGTTAGATATTTGGTTTGCAAATATTTTTCTCCATCTGTATCACGTCTGTTCATCCTCTTAACAGTCTTTGGCAGAGCTTAAGTTTTTGTTTTTAATATATATATATTTTAATGTTTATTTGTTTTGGAGAGAGAGAGAGAGAGAGAGAAAGAGAGTCAGAGAGAGAGAGAGACAGAGACAGAGAGAGAGGGAGACACAGAATTTGAAGCAGGCTCCAGGCTCTGAGCTGTCAGCACAGAGCCTGACATGGGGTTTAAACTCATGAATGGTGAGATCAGGACCTGAGCTGAAGTCAGACGCTTAACCTACTGAGCCACCCAGGTGCCCCTTAAGTTTTTGTTTTTGATGAGATGTGATTTATTATTTTTTCCTTTCATGTATCATACTTTTGGTGTCAAGTCTAAGAACTCTTTCCCTAGCCTTGTATTCTGAAGATCTTTCTCCAACATTTTTTTCTAAAAGTTGAATACATTTGCCTTCTATATTTAAGCCTATGATCAGTTTTGACAATTTTTATAGCAAGTTGAGGTTGATTTTTCTTTATGAATATCCAGTTTCTCTAGGAAGGCTAGCTTTCCTCTATTGATTTGCTTTTGTACTCTTTTCAACACCCACTGGACATTTTTCTATGGGTCTATTTCCCTGATTTCTATTATTTTCTGTTGATCAATACATCTATCCATCAATCAATATCACACAGTCTTGATTACTGTAGCTATATAGTAAGTCTTGATGTAGAGTAGATTGATTTCTCCCAGTTTATTCTTATTTCTCAAAATTGTTTTAGCTATTCTAGCCCCTTTTACTTATATATTTCAGAATAAGCATACTTATATCTACAGATCTTCTTGCTGGACATTTGACAGGAACTGTGTTAAAGCTATATACCTATCTTGGGAGAATTGACATCTCTATTATATCCATGAACAATCCATCCATGAACATGAGATAGCCCTCCCTTTATTCAGCTCACTTTTGATTTCCTTTATCAGCATTTTGTGATTTTCAGCATATAAGGGCTGCCTATGTCTTGTGAACTTTACACCTAATATTCCTTTATTTTATTCAATTATAAATGGCAATACATTTTATATTTTGGTGTCTATGTTTTCTTTGTTAGTATATAGAAATGCAGCTTATTTTTTATGTTTAGTTTGTATTCTGAGAAAGTACAGAAATCATTATTATTTCTGAGAGTTCTTTTGTAGATTCTTGGGGATTTTCTACATACAAAATTATGCCATCTGCAAATAGGGGCAATTTTCTTTCTTTCTTTCTGATCTGTGTGCCTTTTATTTCCCTTTCTTTCATTACTTCATTGGCTAGAATGTGTAGCAATATTTTGAATAAGGGTGAAGAGAGCACATAATTCCTTCCCCATTCAAGATCTTAGGTGGGGGGCGGGGGAAGTATTCAGTGTTTCACTATTGAGCAAAGTGTTAGTTGTAGGCCTTTTCGTGGATGCTCTTTATGAAGTTGAGGATGTTCTCCTCTATTCTTATTTTTCTGAGTGTTTTTAATCACTAACAGATGTCAAATTTTCCCAAAGATGTTATTCTACATTGACTGATGTGAACATGTGATTTTTCTTCTCCAGCCGATTAATAGGCTGGATTACAGTGATTTACTTTCAAATACTAAGCCATCCTTACATCCCTGGAATAAACTTCACTTAGTCATGGTGTATAATTGCTTTTACATATTTCTGAATCTTTATTTGCTAGTATTTTATTAAGGATGTTTAGGTTTATATTCATGAGGTCATTGACTTGTAGTTTTCTCTTTTGTATGATCTCTGTCTAGTTTGGGTACCAGGTTAATATGAGCTTCATAAAATGACTTGGGAAGTACTCCCTTTTCTTCTATTTTCTGGAAGAGATTTGTGTACAATTGGCATTATTTATTCTTTAAATATATCGTAGAATTCTCCAGAAAAGCTGTCTGGAACTGGAGGTTTCTTTTTTGGGAGTTAAATTCATATTATGAATTTAAAGTCTTAACAGTTATATGGCTATTAAATTTATATATATTTCATTTTCTGCAAGTTACAATTTTAACCATTTTGAGGTTTATAATGTAGTATTTTTTTATCGTATTTTCAAGGTTGTGCAACCATAACCACCGTCTAATTCCAGAACATTTTCATTCACATTAAAAACAAACCTTCCAGGAGTGCCTGGGTGGCTCAGTCATTTGAGCATCCAACTTCAGCTCAGGTCACGATCTCATGGTTGTGAGTTTGAGCCCCATGTTGGGCTCTGTGCTGACAGCTCAGAGCCTGGAGCCTGCTTCGCATTCTGTGTCTCCCCTTCTCTCTGACTCTCCCCAGCTCGTGCTCTCTCTCTCTCTCTCTCAAAAATAAATAAACATCAAAACAAACAAGCAAACAAACAAAACAAAACTTCTGCAATGAGCAATGATTAATTATTCCTCACTGTTCCTGTCCTTGCCATCACGAGTATACTTTCTGTCTCTGTGGATTTATCTATTCTGAGTTATTTCATATAAATGACATCATATGATATGTGGCCATTGCTTTCACTTAGCATAGCGTTTCTGACTTTCATCCATGTTGTGGCATGTACCAGTATTTCATTATTTATGCCTGAATAATATCCCATTGTATGGAATATATTTTGTTTAGCCATTCATCAGTTGATAGATATGGGCTATTTTCACTTCTGGGCTATTATGAATAATGGTGCTTTGAATATTCATTTAGAAGAGTTTTCATAAGTATATGTTGTTAATTCTCTGGTATGTACCTAGGAGTAGAATTTCTGGGTCCTATGATAACTTTAGGTTTAATTTTTTGAGGAACTGTCAAAATGTTTTCCAGAACGACAGCATCATTTTCATTTCCCTCAGCAATGTATAAGGATTCCAATTTCTCCTTACCAGTTGACACATCATGGTTGATAACTTTTTAAAATTTTAAAAAATATTTATTTGTTTTTGAGAGACACAGAGAGACAGAGTGTGAGTGGAGGAGGGCAGAGATAGGAGGGAACACAGAATCCAAAGTAGGCTGCAGGCTCTGAGCTGTCAGCACAGAGCCCGAGGCGAGGCTTGAACTCACGAACTGTGAGATCATGATCTGAGTTGAAGTCAAACGCTTCACCGACTAGCCACCCAGGCACCCCAATAATTTTTTACTGTAGTATCTTAGTCAGTATGAAGTAGGATCTTCTTGTGGTTTCTATTTTCATTTGTCTAATGACTAGTGATGTTGATGTATTGGCATGTGCTTATTGGCCATTTGTGTATATTCTTCAGAGAAATGTCTGTTCAAATTGTCTGGCAATTTGTTAATTTGTCTTTTTATCGGTCATTCAAAAGAATTCCATATATATTTTAGATACTAGAACTTTATCAAATACATGATTTACAAATAATTCTCTTCTTTTGGGGGTTTTCTTCTTACTTTCTTGATAGGGTTGATTGAAGTAGCACATGATTTTTAAATTTTGATTATGTCCAATTTATCTTCTTGTGTTTGTTTGTTTGGTGTGCTTTAGGCATCTTATTTAAGAAACCATTGCCTTGTCCGAGGTGATGAAGATGCACCTTATGTTTTCTTGTAAGGGTTTAGAGTTTTAGATCTCATATTTAGCTCTCAATCCATTTTGAGTTAGTTATTGTACAAGGGGTGTGGTACTCGTCCAACTTCATTGTGTTGTGTGTGGATATCCAATGGTTTCATTGAGTTGTCTTAGCACCGTTGTTGTTAAGCATAAATTGCTTAAAAATGTATAAATTTATTTTTGAACTCTGAATTCTAATATATAGATAGATAGATAGATAGATAGATATAGAGAGATATAAAGAGATATATTCTCAATACCACGCAGCAGTCTTGACACTAAAACTGTAGTAAGTTTAGAAACCAGTAAGTGTCAGCCCTTCAAATTTGCTTTTCTTTTCTTTTTCAAGATTTTTATCTATTCTGAGTCCTTTCCATTTCCATACGAATTTAGGATCAGGTCATCCATATCCACAAAAATATGTCTGGATTTTGGTAGATATTACATGGAGACTGTAGATCAATTTGAGCGTGATAAGCTCAGTGTGACCAGGTGGCAGTCTTAACTTCTAATTCTTAACAATATTTAATCTTCCATTCTATGAACACAGTTTATTTAGGTGTCCTTTGATTTCTTCCAACGATGCTTCTACAGTTTTCTATGTACAAGTCCTGCGCCTTAAAAAAAAATTATTGCTATGGATTTTATTCCTTTTGTTGCGTTGTAAATGTAACTGTTTTCTTAATTACATTTTTTACTTGTTTATTTCAAGTTTATATAAATGCAATTGATTTTTTTGTATATTAACAGATGATATGTTTTCTGAACTGGTTTATTAGCTCGGACAATTGCTTTTTAGATTCCTTGGTATTTTCTATATACAAAATCAATTCATCTGCAAATAGAAATAGTTTTTCTAGGGGCGCCTGGGTGGCTCAGTCGGTTAAGCGTCTGACTTCAGCTCAGGTCATGATCTCACAGCTCATAGGTTCCAGCCCCGTGTCGGGCCCCGTGCTGACAGCTCAGAGCCTGAAGCCTGCTTTGGATTCTGTGTTTCCTTCTCTCTCTGCCCCTCCCTCACTCATGCTCTGTCTCTCTCTCTCTCTCTCTCTCTCACAAAAGTAAATAAAAAACATTAGATAAATAAATAAGAAATAGTTTTTCTTTCTTTCTTTTTTTCTTCCTTTCCTAACTGGATGGCTTTTATTTCTCTTTCTTTTTTACTTACCTTGGCTAGAACCTCCAGTACAATGTTGAATTGAAGTGTTGAGAATAGATTGTTTCTTAATCCTGATCTAAGGAAGAAAACTTTCAGTCTTTCAACATTAACTGTTACGTGGTCTATAGGTTTTACATAGATACTCATTCTTAGGATAAGGTAGTTCTCTTCATTTCTTATTTTGTTGACTGTTTTTATCATGAAAGATGTTGGGTTTTTTGAAGTTTGTTCATTTATTTTGAGAAGAGAGAGCATGCAAAAGTGAGTGGGGAGGGTCAGAGAGAGAGAGAGAGAGAGAGGGAGGGAGGGAGGAAGGGAGAGAATCTCAAGCAAGCTCTGCACTGTTAGCACAGCCTGATGCGGGTCTTGGTCTCATGGCCATGAGACCACATGACCTGAGCCAAAATTAAGAGTCAGACACTCAACTGATGGAGCCACCCAAGCATCCCAAAAGATGTTGGATTTTTGTCAAGTGCTTTTTCTTCATCCATGGAGATGGTCATGGGGTTTTGTACTTTATTGTTATTACTGTGGCTTATTATAGTATTTGTTTATTTATGTAAAGCTTACCTTCCCTTCCTGGCGTAAGTTTCACTCAGTCATGCTGTATATTCCCTTTTCTATGTTGCTAGATGTTTCTACTACTGTATTTTTGTGCCTATATTCATAAGGGATATTGTTGTCTAGGTGTCTTTTCTTGTGCTAGGTTCTTTTCTTTGTCTGGTTTTGGTATCAGAGTCATACTAGCTTCGTAAAATGAGCTGGGGAGTGTTCTCTCCTCATCTACATTTTTGAAGAGTCTGTGAAGGATTGGTATTACTGTTTTAAATGTTTGGTAGAATTTACCAGAAAGTCTGTTTCTGAGCATTTCCTCATGGGTAGTGTTTTGATTAGTAATTCAATCTCTTTTCTTATTATAGTTTTCTTCAGATTTTCCATTTCCTCTTGAGCCACTTTTAGTAGTCTGTGTTTTTCCAGACATCTGTTTATTTCATCTAATTATATTGTATGTTGACATACAGTTATTCATGGTATTCCCATATACTCTTTTTCATTTTTCTAAGAACAATAATAATAATATCCCTCTTTCATTATTAACTTTAGTAATTTTAGTGCTCTCTTGTTTTCTCGTGTTTGGTGTGTTTAAAGGCTTGCCAATTTTATTGACCTCTTCGTAGAAACACCTTTTAATTTTATTTATAGTGTTTTTCAAGTCTCTTCTTGTTGATTGTTTCTTTAGTTGTTCTATTAGAAAAAAGAGAGGTGTTGAAGTCTCCAACCATTGTTGTTGAACTGTTCGCCCCTCAGTTCTCACAGTTCTTGCTTCATGTATCATAGGGCTTTGTTATTAAGTCCATAAATACCTACAGTTGTTAAATCTTCTTGATTGATTGTCCTTTTTATTATTAAGAATGTTCTTCATTCCCTCTAGTCCCAATTTTTGTCTTAAAGTCTAGTATGGTAATTAGAGCACCTTAACTTCTTTTGTTGTTGTTTGTATTTTATATGTTTTTTTGTCTTTTTCACTTTCAAAAAAATTTTTTTATAGTAGCATTGGAAGTTCATATTTGAAGATCGCATGTAGTTGAATTATGTTTATTTTATTCATTCTGTAAATTTCTATCTTTTAATGGAGTGCTTAACCCATTTACATTTAATGTAATTATTGGTAAGATATGATTTATGTTTGCCATTGGCTATTAGGTCTTCTATATCTTATATTTTTGTTCCTGTATTCCTTTATTACTATCTTCTTTTGTGTCACATAGATATTTTCCAGCATATCATTTATCTTTGTCATTTCTTTTACCTAAGTTTTGAGTTATTTTCTTAGTGGTTGCACTGAAGAATACTATTAGCATCTTAATTTATAAAAAATTAGTTTGGATTAATAACAACTTAATTTCAATAGCATAACAAAAACTTGCTCCATTCCCTCTGTTCTTTGTGTTTTCATGTCATAAAAATTAAATGCTTACACATTGTGAGTCCATCAACACAGTTATAATTATTACTTTATGCAGTTTGTTTTTAAATTAGGAGAAAATATTCATAAAATTAAAATATATTAATATTCTTTTGAATATATTTATATAGTTACCTCTATAATTACTCTGAATATTTTCATGTGGAGTCAAGTTACTCTTTTTATTTTTCATTATTTATTTATTTACTTATTTATTATTTCGTTATTTGAGAGAGAGAGAGGGAGAGAGAGAGAGAGCATGAGTGGGGAAGAGGGGGTTGAGGGAGAGAGAGAGGGAGAGAATCTCAAACAGGCTCCATGCTCACCACAGAGCCCAGTGTGGGACTCAGTCCCACGACTCTGGAATCAAGATCTTAGCTGAAATCAAGAGTTGGACACTCAACCGACTGAGCCATACAGGAGCCCCAAGTTACTTTGTTATTTCAACCCTTTAGTATTTTGCCTTTAGTCCTCCATAGTTCCCTTTGAGAAACCAGCCATTAATCTTATTGAGGACTCCTTGTATGTGACGAACCACTACGCCCTTGTTGCTTTTGATATTTTCTCTTTGTCTTTGACTTTTGACGACTTCAGTATACTTTGTGTATGCATTTCTTTGTGTTTATTCTGCTTGTAGTTTGTTGATTGGATTTTCAGATTAGTGCTTTAAGTAAATTTTGGGAAGTTTGTGGCCATTATTTATTTAAATATTTTTTCTGCTTCTTTCTCTTTTTCTTCTTCTTTTTGAATCAGTGAATATACACAGCTTGTACTAGAAATCTAATAAAGGTGAAGTTGGGAATTGATTGAAATGATATTTCCTTGTTGGAGGAAAATGTCCATTGCCCAACTCAGGTGTCAGAAAGGATTTTCCTCCATATGTGGATGTCTGTGAAAGTGCACACAGCACATGTCTGTGGTAAGAGGCTGTGTAGCGGCGAGGACTGTGCTACGTATGGACTCTTCCTTGGGCAAGCATCCTGGGATGAGTTACTCATGACGTGACAACACTATAAAGGCTCCTGTTCTATCACCTCCACATGATACAACAAAATGCCAAACTCCATGGAGAGTCATGGTTAGGAAACACGCTTGGAATTTCAGAGGAGAAAAATCAAGGTTTCCCCGTGAGATTCTGCGAGGTCACTCTACGATCCCTGCCAGAATTTCAAGGATGGAAATGGTAGCAAACTCCACTGTTCCGGGCTCCAGGAGCAAATGTCACCTGTAATTGTCCGATGATGACTAGTCGTGTTTGGCACATCAAGAGTATAAATGTGAAAGTAACTTGCATCGAGTCTGGAGTTGAAGGGGTGTGGCTAATGTACACATGCACATATACATTTATGCAAACCTAATGAATCAGTGGAAGAGAGTGACGCTACTCTCCTTTGTGTAAAAAGTGGCATTTCTTCAAGTCACCAGGCATAGATAGTGTGGAAAGCACCTGAGATAGCTGAGGCTGAGAGTCAGAGGCCCAGAAGAAGGCTCTGTGGTCTCTGTCCTAAGGAGGGTAAAGAGCTGGCATGCACTAGGCTTACGGAAAGTATGGTAAAGTCCAACAAAATGTTGTCCTTTTGAAGAGAACAGACTGAGAGAGTAGCGAAGAAAATTGGGCTTTCTGATGGACAGTTCTGATTTGCCAATTACTGGTTGTGTGATCTTGGTTCACTCACCTTCTCTACCTTTAGTTGCCATCCCTGCATTGGAGATAATAGTTGTTGCTTCATTCGGAAGGTCTGGGATCACTGTACCTAAGGTTCTTGGCTCAGTAAATGGCTAGAAGAGGAGGAGAGGAGAGTTGTTCCTGGTATGGGGGAGTGTTTGCTTCACGGAACTTTCAGTACTGGTAAAAGGTTGTACCGATTCGTGCACACTTGCATGTTCTAGGTCCCTTGTGATAGTTGATGGCTGCAGTGTAGGTGGAGACGTGGGTGTGGGGCAGAGACCACATAAACCAGACTAAATATGGACTGAACCAGTGATCTGGGCTTCTTCAATAAGAGTGTCTACCTAGATGCTCTGATCAGCTCCAAAGTAGTACATTCCAGAAATATGATAACAGTACACCAGGGTTGCAGATGAATTGCCTGTCCCACCATAGATGCTGACAATGAGCTGGGGTCTCAGGCATGGCACAAAGGGAGATGATCACCAGAAGTCTGAAAGCAAGTATCATGTCATCTCATAACCTACATGAAGAGAAATTCATTTGACCACAATTCATTTGACCAAATTCATTTGGCTCCTTGTCTGTGGATTGGGCATGACTTCACATCTCTTCTGTTGTAAAACAGAAAATCTGATGAGAAGAGGCAGAGCCCATTCGTTCGTTATCAATGGATGGCTTTCTCAGTGATGTCACCTGCTACACCCTGGTGGCCATGCCTCTTTCTCCTCACGGGCAACTTATTTGCCCTAGAACCTTTAGCATAAATTGGAATATACGGGCGCTAGAGGCTGCTGTTCCCAGAAAATAACTAACCGTGTCCACATTTAGAACATCTGGTAGAGCATCTGGCAGCTAGCAAGAACCAGGCAGGCAGACTAGAGGTCCTAGAGCAATGCAACACGAGGTAGGTTGCAGTGACAGTTCTTCTTCTCAGTGTGCCTGCGAGGGAGGGAATAGAAGAGATCCAGTACATGAAGGACGTCCCCAGAGAAGCTCTCATGTTGTGGCTGTGCCTGTGCTTCCCCTGGGAGCCTGTGCCCTAATTGCTAAAGGAGTTGCTGTGCTGGGCTGGTGTTTTCCATGACCCCTCTTCTTCTGTTTTCATCCTCTCCGGGAAGCAAAGAAAGCAAGAAACTGACCAGAAGGCCAAGGGCAACAGGACGTTGTTCTCCGCAGAATTTGACATTGTTGATTTGGCCAAATTCCATGTGGATTGTTTTTCTCCCCAAGTTAACCACGACATTATCCTCTCTGCTTTTCTCCAAACAGGCACTCTGATCGCTCCCTCCTCTGTTTCCTCAACTGCCTCCTCATTTTCACCTGACTCGGAAAATGTGGTGTTGCTTTTCTGTACCCAGTCTTCTTTCTCAGAGGCATAAGCCATGACAGCCGTCACCTATTTATCACATGTTTGAGTTCATGCACTCATACTCATTATTTGTACAATGCTCATTTGTTCTCAGGTCTTGCAAGAAAGGCACTGAGCGAGGCGCCTGGGTGGTTCAGCCGATTAAGTGTCCGACTCTTGATATCAGCTCAGGTCATGATGTCAGGGCTTGTGGGTTTGAGTCCCATGTCAGGCTCTGCATTGGGCATGGAGCCTGCTTAGGATTCTCTTTCTGTCTCCCTCTCTCACTGCCCCTTCCCTGCTCCCTCTCTAAATAAATAAGTAAATAAATAAATAAACGAGCATTTAAAAAAAGAAGGGCACTGAGTGAGGTAGTGACACATGCTACTCTTAAGAAGATGACAAACTAACATGGATATTCAGCTGTCCCCTTGCCCCCTAATATGGCTGCATTGGCTAGTTATCTGTTGTAATCAGTCTGTTTCTATGTTTTACCAGGGGTTAAATGTTTTGACTATTAGCTCTACCTATAAAAGGTACACACTAGTCCCGAGTTATCCCGGGTTTCGCTTGCTGTGGTTTCAGTGATCCGGGGGCCACCACCATCCAGAAACAAATGAACCCCCTCTTACGTATTGTCTGCAGGTCAGTGGTAGCTTCACGTTACGTCACGGTGTCTACATCACTCATTTCACTTCGTCTCATCGCGGACGCCTCTTATGATCTCACATCGTTTCGAGAAAGGGAAGGGTGAGTACAATACAATAAGATATTTTGTAAGAGAGATAGACCTAATCTAGCCTAATATGGTACATTAATGGGTATATAATGGTATATTAGGGTTATAATCGTTCTATTTTATTATCAGTTATTGTTGTTTATCTCTTACTGTGCTTAGTTTATAAATTAAAATTTTCCTATATATCAGAAAAACACAGTATATATAGGGTTCATGTTATCTGTGGTTTCAAACATCCATTGGGCCCTGGGACATCCCCTGGGTCTTCGTCCTCCTGTGGAAAAGAAGCCACTGTATTAAACAGTAGAGAAAGTTTATATCCAAAGCTGACTTCTGTCTTGAACTCTAATATCCATTTCTGTGGTTTACAGTTTCCTATTGATATCAAAAATACAAACAACTCATTTTAACCAATTCCCATTAAAAAAAAACAAAACGAAGTTCAGATCTGTTTCCTTTGGAAGCTTGTGTCATGGACACTGAGCCCAGTGGAACTTCAGAAATTTGGCTGGCTTCTTATTTCGCAAATGAGGAAGCGTCCCTCAGCAGGGGCTGTGACTTGTCCAGTCATGCAGTTGACTGGAACCCAGATCCTCCAATTCTGAGTTCAGTGTGTCAGCAGTTTTAAGGCTTTGGAGGAATTTTTCAATTTCCTACCAGCTGTCCTGGAATGCAGACACACTATTAAGATTCTTCAGAGAAGACGTGTCAATGCATTACCAAGAATGTGTGAAGACAGCTTATGGGAGCAAGTGCATCCTTCATAAGGGTTGGAAGGATAGCATAACCGCCATGCCGTTCGTAGGCCAGACCTTATGCTGCCGCATGCTTAATCTGCATGTATTTGATGCTTTTATTTGCCCTTCCCACATGGCACTTCAGCAAGGCCCTAGCTATTGTCAGTTGAGCTGTCATGACAACCGTATGCATGGATTTCTCAGGGACAGTCCTGTTTCAAACAATATGTCCCAGAAATTCTTAATATTCTGGCATCCAGAGACATGTTCCAAATTGCTTTGCGTGCACGCACACACATACACGCGCACACGATACAAATGGCTCTTGCCAGATCCCGTGTCTTGATATTTACTTGACAATATATGGCCAGTGGACCGATTAGAAGCACGGCAGAGAACAGGAAGCAGAAAGACTGACAACAAAAAGTGACAGCTGACAGTCTGATAGCGAGGGGAAAGGCAAAAAAAAAAGATAAAAACCATGGCAGTAACGGGCCATTCTGGGTAGTGACAAATCGCTCAGCACATATCAACATCATTATGACAGTAGAAGCCAATAATGGGTATTAGTAACGAAAATTGTGAAACCCCAATGAAAAGTGTCATTGTCTTCTGTGTCTTTTGTTTTTAAATGCTAGCATATATATCAGAGACTTTAGGAACACTTCTAATGAAAATGATGAAAATGTCTTAATGGTGCCTTAAGGTAATAATAGTATAATAATACGAATAATGGTGAGAAGAAGGAGGAGAAGGAGAAACATCTTTGTTTCTCTGAGTTACCTTTTTGTTTGTATTGTCTAGTGTGATCTCCAAATGAACTCAGCGAGACAGGTATTTCTCTATTGTTGCCCAGGTTAGTAGTTGAGAATACGAAAGGGGAAAACAGTAATAGCAAACAGAAGGGACCGTATGAATGGCTGCTTCTGTTGTGTCTCAAAATATGTGGTTTGCATACTCATCTGTGAATTCCTAGGGCTGGGTCCCTGGGATGACTGCCCTAATGGACCTCACTGTTTCTGGGGTCTTCACTTGCTGCGCCCTAAAGAATCCACCACAAAATGCTCCTCTGTTGTCCATTTGGGACGATCTGGCCATTTCCCCAATCCAGGATTCATAACCCTCTATGCCTCCTGCCCTCAGTGTCTTCCTGAAACTTCACGACACAGCAGTCTGTCTGACTTTGCATGATTAAAGGTCCCCCCTTCTGACTGTGACATCCAAACCATGGCGGGGAGTGAGGTGGCAGAGGATGGGAGCGCGGGTGGAGACCAAAGCAGGCATGTTGCAGCACCTCAGGCGATAAACTGTCCATTTTCCCTCCATGGCGTCCACGTCACCCCTTCGCCTAACATCCGCACCTGTCCCACGACTCTCCCTCTGTACCACTGGGGCTGTTGAGGGGTGACATTTGTTCTCTGGTGCATCAGGGTTATTCACCGGGCTGGCTGTCAGCTCTGATGTGTGCAGTCATCTATCATTTCTAGCAAACGCCTTGGTTCTTGCAAATCAGACTCTGGAGTGGGCCTGGCCCATCAGCCCTCTAGATAGACTGGGATGGGTTTGAACTGGAAAGGAGTTTTATATAAGCCTCTTATATGAGACGTGTCTTGTGAGCCATGGTGAATCCTCTTGAATTCACCTTGCTACAACCACTTGGCAGTAGAGAGTTCTCAGCAGAGTGCAGCCAGCTTCATGCAGGTGTAAGAAGACAATCCCTTGTCCTAAACCAGTGGATAAGTGCTTCCTTGTACATTCCCTGGCAGTCTGTTCTGAGACGGGTTTCATCTAATTCTTTGGACGTCCCAACAGTTCAGCATCAGTTCCTTGTGGCAGTAGCACACTGGATAACCCGTCCGCGCTTGGATTTTCCCTCCTTTTTACTCCTGTGTCCCTCTTTCCTGGGATCATATCCCAAATAACCACCTTGCTGAGAAGCCTTTGTTCAAAGCTTTGACCTACGTGGATGGGTTGGTGGTAGGTAGGGAGGAGGAAGTGGAGTCCAGACCAAGACATTCTTGCATCAGGTAAAAAAAAAATAATGAGAGGGGCGCCTGGGTGGCTCGGTCGGTTAAGCGTCTGACTTCGGCTCAGGTCGTGATCTCGCGGTCCGTGAGTTCGAGCCCCGCGTCGGGCTCTGTGCTGACAGCTCAGAGCCTGGAGCCTGTTGCAGATTCTGTGTCTCCCTCTCTCTGACCCTCCCCTGTTCATGCTCTGTCTCTCTCTGTCTCAAAAATAAATAAACGTTAAAAAAATTTTTTAAAAAAATGAGAAAATAACAGCCAATATTTATTGACCACTTATCATGTACCAAACACGGTTCAAAACGCTGCATGTTCCAACAAATGTAATGCAATGTGAGCATTTTACAAATGCGTAAAGGGAGTCTGTGTTGAAGTGACTTGTCCCGAATACCGTGGATGGGAGAATTAGACCACGAAGCTGGTTAGGTCTTCTGAACCGACATTCAAGAGTTCTTGATACGATATGATACTGACGGTCAGTCCCCAGCTGTTTAGAAGCCTTGGGGAGGCAGACACCTCATCCCTTAACTTCCAAAGACCATTCTAGTGTAAACAATGTTTTGGACAGCTTCTTGGAGCTCAGGATATCTGTCATCTCCTGTCCACTTTTGCTGGTTGGATGTGATATACTCAATCTCTCTGTGGTTTAGCGTCTAGTGTACTAAGTGCCAGGGTAGAGGACCTCATTTGTGACGTCTCTAGGACAGTTATGTATTTATCCCTCCACACTAGGAAAGGAAAGGATGCTCCCATGACTTGGTGCAACCTCAGTGGTCAGCACCTTGATGGGCCCATGTCACGCTAACATTGGCCTCAATCGCACACACACCTACACACACACCTGCCTCCCTAAAACTCGAAGTGGGAATAAGTTCCAGCCTGATACTGCAAGGGCTGATTGAGCCACAAGACTGGCTTTGTAAACTGAGGCTCCGGAAACCCTCCTCTCAAATGCAGCCCAGTGTTGACTTCATGACTCCAACCTACTCAACAGCGATCAGGCCCTCCCCTTCGGCGACTGATTCGATGTCTTTCCCGAACCTCCGCCTAGACCTTCACGCCTCACAGGCTCCAGGGCTTTGTGTTGGGTAGGGCCTACCTCCCCAGAAGCAGTCTCACACCTCTGCTCAGAAAAAGCAGCTGGCCATGCCACTGACCGGTTTATGATACAATAGCTTCCTTGGAGCATGCTTATAAATATTTATAGCATCAAGTGAACAGTAATGGGCTGCTATTCAAACACACCTGCTAGGGAAGAAAGAAGTAAAACAGAGAAGAACAAAAAACCACATACACACTCACACATATTTATGCCCACCATATGAAGGTCATTTAGGCGTTTAGACACAGAAAACATCTGTGTACAGAGCTATCAAAATAATTCTGCTTTTGCAGGGTCTGTGGCCCAGGCATGCAGTATCCTCTCTGAGGAAGCAGGGCAAAGTCTCATTTTGTTTTTAAATACTTCTCCCCACCCACCCAGCCCTGATAATGAACATGTCTGTGGAACTGCATTTGAAAAATACTGAACTGTACAAAGGATAAGAAAAATATTACCTATATATCTTATCTTCCAGAAGTAATAGCATTCATATTTTAGAATTTTTCTTTCTATGCTGTAAGAAATATAGACTTTATGCTCTTGTGGGCCCTGCTTTATTAGAGTTAATGCTATAGTGTCTTTAAAAAGTTTAAAAATCTTTTCTAATTTGATAGTTGAAAATGATATTTTATTGTTCTAATTTGCATTGATTTGATTATTGGGGGCTGCTCATTAAGTCAATCCATACAAATTTATTCCAACAATACTGAATACAAAGCCCCCGGCGTGGGTAGTGGGGATACACTGATGAACTGGACAGAATCTCTGCCCCTCAGAGGCTTATAACCTGACGGAACAGAAAAAGATCGTCTCTTTCTAATATATAATAGCCATTATTACTTCTCCTTTTGTGACCTGTGTATTCAGGCCTTTTAATGGCTTGGTTTTTCATTTAGGAAGGGAGACAACATGTCAGGGAAGAGATGTTTTATTTCTGTCCTCTATGCAACCATCAATCCAGGGTTCAGGATAAAAGGGCCTATTTATTTTTTTTTTTAATTTTTTTTTCAACGTTTATTTATTTTTGGGACAGAGAGAGACAGAGCATGAACGGGGGAGGGGCAGAGAGAGAGGGAGACACAGAATCGGAAACAGGCTCCAGGCTCCGAGCCATCAGCCCAGAGCCCGACGCGGGGCTCGAACTCACGGACCGCGAGATCGTGACCTGGCTGAAGTCGGACGCTTAACCGACTGCGCCACCCAGGTGCCCCTAAAAGGGCCTATTTAACATTGCTCGTGGACTTTCCTCCAAACAATTTGGAAAATGCGGCTTCCAGGAGGCTGGTAAGAGTTCAGATCAAACCAGATGTTCTTTACATGCAGTGTTATACCTCTATGATTCTTGGGGCTAGCCTTTGGTAGTGTAGTAAGTATGCTTCAGATCGCCTTTTGTTTAATGACTTTCTGTGGATTTCCAGGTACCCACTATGTTGTCTTCTGCATTTACGTAGTAAAGTGTTATAAACATTGCAGCGCAAAGCCTCACCGAGTACATGTGGAGTGTCAGACTTAGAGCCTGAGTCCAGAGAATCTCAGAGATGGAAAAGACATGCTGCCTCTACCCAAGGAACTTCCTTCCTCAGGGACCTAAGACTTGGACCAGTGCTGCCTCTTGGTTTCAGTGTTGTCCACAAGGCGAGGGCTGTCCATAGTTACTAACACAGTAGGGAAAGACTGATGCAGATTAGATATTTGTGTGCTGCCTAAGGAACACTCTACACATGAACTTGTTCTTCACGTAGGGAGCTTGCAGCTTTACGGTGGAAATGTCTGGTTGTCACAGAGCGATTAAACTCAGCCTCACTGAGAGTAGGTCAACCCAACATCACATGCCTCCTAATGTGATGTGAAATGAAATTCAGCACTGCCCATGAACTCATCTTGCTTAAAATATTTAATCTGAAATTAATTAGGCTTTTACACTGCAGATGGCAGAAAATACAGGGAATAGGTAAACAAGTTAAACAACACTATGGGGAGACATTCGGACAGATCTAGAATGTGGAACAACAATAACAATGAAAGGCCTGGTCTCTTCATCAAGGTAGTGTCATGAAAAGAAGGAGGAAGTACGCATTCTAGATTAAACACATTTAACGGATTTAATAATCAGATTAATGTGTGCTCCTTGATTAGAGACTGATTTTTAAAAATTCCCAAACTATACGAACCATTTTGGGAAGAAGTAAGGGTATTTGAATGTGAGCTGCTGGTTATATGATATTAGAAAAGGATTGTTTATTTTATGAGGCATGAAAATAGTTATTTGGGCATGTGGGAGATGACCCTTGTTTTGAGAGTTGCATGATGAGTTACTTAAAGATGAAATGACATAGTGGTCTATCAGAAATAGAAATAAATAGATAGGTCATACATAATAGATATATAAGTAGATAGACAGATTGATATAGATAGTAGATGGATATGAAACCAGGAGGAGAAGAAGGTAGGTAGATAAGCAAATGTAGCCAAGTATTAAATATGCTGAATTTTGGTAGATATATGAGTAGTCATTTACTAGAAGTGCAGCCCCTCTATTTATTCACAGATTTCCACAATACAAAGTTGTTTCAAAAGTGCTGTCTCTGTCAGGTGACCTCAAAATCCCTAGGGAAATGAGAATTGCTCTTAGATTTCTTTTATGTCAAAATGGAAGCGGAGAGAGTTAACTCAGGTCAGTCATTCGGCAATGGAGAAACAAGGATTAGTCATGGCTTTTCTGGGATGTCACAGGAGGCCTAGCATTGGGATGAAATTTACAGACTTTCCCTCACTTCTGGTCTCTGTTCCTTTTCCCTCAACTGTTTCATGGCTTGCGTTTCTTCTGTTCATGGTGGCGTGTTGAAGTAGACGGTGCGTTCGGTTTTGAGTCAGAAGTTGTGGGTTTGAATTCAGGGCTGTTACTTCTAGCTGCCGGGCATGGGGAAGATTATTTAACTTCTTAGTCCTCCCTTTCTCAAACCATAAAATTCGAATATTGAAATTATTGACTTCACACAGTTACTGCGAGGCTGGGAGAATGTTTTGTGGAGTCTCCATCTCTGTTGTTACAAGGCAAAATGTGCCCCCCTCCTCATCCCGAATTCATATATTGAAGCCCTAACCTCCAGTACCTGAGAATGTGACTGCATTTGGAAACAGGGCCTTGAAAGAAGTGATTAAATGAAAATGAGCCCATTAGGGTGGGCCCTCATTCAAAAGCACTGGTGGGCTTACAAGAAGAGGAAATGTGGACACGCCGGGAGATACGACGAATGCGCCTGCACAGAGGGAAGACCATGTGTGGACACATAGAGAAGATGGCCGTCCACAAGCCAAGGAAGAGAGTCCTCAAAGGAAACTCACCCTGTCGACACCTTGATCTTGGATTTCTAGCCTCCAGAACTGCGAGAAAATGAATTTCTGTGGTTTAAGCCACCTAGTTTGTGGTACTTTGTTACTAGCAAATACGTACGTCCTCATACATGCTGGCATTTGTATTTTCATTGTCTTTATAAAACTGCTGTGCAGTATTCCAACCTTCTATGAGAAGTATTTTCCCTTGTCCCTAATACAGCTCTGTTCTGGACCATATGTGTCCTTTTAGCAGTTTTATCTCAAAGGACCATTCTGTGACATGTCTGCCTTTCAGGGGTCCCTTAATCTGCTGATGGGACAAAAATCATTAGATTTCAATTCTCCCTGAAAGTACTTTTCAGTTTGTCAGTCATTCACAAAAATTTGATGAGCTCCTACTATGTGCCAGACTGTTAGAGGCACTTGAATACTTAAGAGAAACCAAAACCAATGCCAAGTTATTCTTCAGCTGTTATACAAAAAGGACTACAGAAAGTGTTCCCTGCTAAGCATTTTGGAAAGACGTCTGTTAGTTCTAATAGCCCATCCCTCCCTCCGTCAAATGGTTCTACTCGTCAGTGACATTTGCAACGTTGTACAATCTTATTTGGAGTGTCACTGCTTAGACGATGAACGAATTAATAAAATTTTCAATCAACAAATATTAATCCATGTGTCTTGTGAAACGAAAGCATTAGGGCCTTTGCCCTCAAGGAACTCACACAAACTTTGAAAAGCTGCAAAAGAGGAAAACAGAAGAGATGTCACAAAGCAAGACATGATTAATCACTGCTTGAGTAGATGGATGGTGGTAAGAGATATTATGGTTCAGGGTTAACAGGACGGAGGTGGAGGACAATGATCTGTGCTGCCAGTGCCGAGAGAAAGGGGATGATGGACAGAAGGAGCAGGGGGAACAGAAGGAGTTGAATAGTAAGAACATGGGAAGATTAAGCAAAAAGTAGCTGAGAAGTAACCAACCAAGATGGCACTAGACATCCACTTGTGTTTCAAAGCCGTGATGACTGATTTGAGAAAAGAAACTTGAAGTGAGGCGCTTGGGTGGCTCAGTCAGTTAAGGGTCCGGCTCTTGATTTTGGCTCAAGTCATGATCTCAAGGTCCTGAGACTGAGCCCTGAGTTGGGCTCTGTGCTGAGTGTGGAGCCTACTTGGGATTCTCTCTCCTCCTCGCTCCGCCCCTCCCCCTCTTGCACTTTTTCTCTCTCTAAAACAAATAAATAAACATTAAGGAAAAAAAAAAAAAAAGGTCAGAGCAACCCCAGGTAGGATAAGATGTTAGATGGGATTATACACTTGATAAAGCAGCCTGAATCAGCCGTGCAGGAGAGGGTCGTTGGAGGGTGGGACGGTTGAAAATAAAGTTTCAAATAAGCTTTGTATTCAGTTTTGCCAAAGACAAGAGAAGGAAAGGAGGCTTCTGGAGAGGGCTGACAGAATCACTACAATGCACATAATGTAAGCCACCATGTTTTAGCTCAGGAATGGTGCATTCTGTTTTTGTTGTGGAAGTATAACTGACATACACTGTTATATTAGCTTCAGGTATACACCATACGGATCCGACAATTCTATGCATTACGCGATGCTCACTATGTTGAGTGTGGTCTCTATCTGTCACCATATAACCTTATTACAATATTATTGACTACGTTTCTTAGGCTGTACTTTTCACCTCTGTGATTTATTCATTTTATAGCTAGAAGTTTGTACTTCTTAATCTCTTTTACATATTTCTCCCATTCCTCACTCCCCTGCCCTCTGGCAATCATCAGTTTGTTCTCTGTATTTAAGAGACCGCTTGTTTATTTGCTTTGTTTTGTTTTGTTTTTAGATTCCAGATATAACTGAAATCATGTGGTATTTGTCTTTCTCTGGCTGACTTAGTTCAGTTACCGTAATGCCCTCTAGGTCCATCCATGCTGTTGCAAATGACAAGGTTTCATTCTTTTTTATGGCTGAGTAATATTCTATTATAGATAAATATCACATCTTCTTTACCCATTCATCTATTATATACAATAGCCAAGATATGGAAGGAATAGTTCATTCAAATTAATTTAATTTAATTTAATTTAATTTAACTTAATAATTTAATTTAATTTATCTTAATTTAAATGTTTTTAGAGAGAAAGAGAGAGAGTGCCCAAGCTGGGAAGAGGGCAAGAGAGAGAGAGAGAGAGAGAGAGAGAGAGAGAATCTTAAGCAGACACCATGCTGAGCATGGAGCCTGATGTGGGGCTCAATCCCATGACCCTGAGATAATGACCTGAGATGAAATCAAGAGTCAGATGCTCATCTGACTGAGCCACCTAGGCACCCCAGGAATAGTTCATTTAAAAAAAATGATAGGAAGTGTTTGTGAATGAATGGCTTATGCTTTTGCATCCAAATTGGAATTTAGAAATGATGTACTCTTTTCACTATTCACATGGCTGTAGACTATAAGAGTTGTGTGGCACTTTGGTCGGCAATTTGGCATCAGAGTATAGGAGAAAGGGGCACCTGTGGCTCAGTTGGTTAAGCGTCCAACTTCGGCTCAGGTCATGATCTCACAGTTGGTGGGTTTGAGCCCCGCATCAGACCTTCTGTTCTCAGCTCAGAGCCTGGAGCCTGCTTCGGATCCTCTGGCTCCCTCTCTCTCTGCCCCTCCCTCCCTTTCTTTCTCTCTATCTCTCAAAAATGAATAAACATTGAAAAAAATTAAACAAAAGAGAGAAAAGGTAATCTTTGCTGGGGACTGTTAGACCATAAGGAGCAACAGAAGCTGAATCCAGAGTAAAAATCATTCCTGGACCTTGAGATGCTCCTGTAAAAGGAGAAGAGAGAGAGAATGAGCGGGGAGGTGCCTGCGGTGACCTCACACTCCATTCAAGAAGGCTTCTTTCCAATCTTTCTCTCTCTTCGTCTCTGTTCGCAATAGCGAGTTCCCTTTTTCATACCTCTTTAACCGGTTTCTCTCGCCTCTCTATAGCATGGTTTTCTCAGTCGACTGTTGTTTCTTGTGGCTCCGAATCATCAGTATACGTAGGACTTTGATTTCCTTGGTGAAGATACAGCCCTAATTCCCTACAACTGGAGGCTGGGGTCTCCACAGTTGTGCAGGCAAGTGCCCAGTAACCTGGCCGCAAATCCCCAGGAAATGCTGACGGAGTCACAGCTCACGTAGAGTTTCGGTTTAAAGTCTGACTGCAAGACAAAATCTAGACTTAAAATCTCTTTGGAAGCACTACATTGGAAAGTGACATGTCACATCCCAGTGAATTGGACCCAGCCATGGTTTCTCCTAAGACTTGGACTAGATTATGGTTTCTTTACTTGAGTAGGAGATGAAATTGTTGATGTGCCTTTAGAAGTCAAGTTTTGTGAAACGTGAGCATTTTAAACATAAGCATGGCCTCCAGTTTTGTTAGATACTCACACTTTCAGAGGCACTTAGGAAACAACACAGACTAGGGGGACAGTGGATTCCTAGCAACGGTGTCCATGTCCACCCACCAACGGTGAAGTCGTATGTCCTCAATGAATGGAATGGTGATTGGAATCACTCAGACTATTGACATTATTTGTCTCCGTGTCTGTTTCTAGCTCCACCACCACACACACATTTGAATTCTGTGGTGTGATATAAGTCTAATTCAGTGGGCTCCACCCCTCTCATGGGGTCCACCTGTGGGCAGAGCAAATGGAGCTGAGTGAGATGAGGTAGGCAAACTGTTCAGCAGGGGCTTTTAAGAGGGAAAGTTCCAGAGAGGATGGTGGTGGGGACCTGACATAAACTTTCTGGAATGAATGATGCTAGGGAAGTTTTTTTCAGGGAACAATGGAGTCTGACTCTGTGAACACTATGTGACAATTAACAAATAGATCCTTCTGGAGTGGTGGGTTGGGGAGAGCAATTATTTTACTTGTCATTATTCTTGAAACAGAGACACCTGAGATACTTATACGTGGCCTGTTCCCCATTTCTTGGAATTCAATGAAGTAACTATTTGTAAGTTTGGAGATGCATGAGAGCCTCATGTAAGGCTATCTGACACAGTGACTGTGTGTCCAGATATTGAGGTTGGATTGCTGTGGGTCTTAATCCAAGCTGTATCACATCAGCTGTGGCTTTGGACATATTATTTAACATTTCTGATCTTCAGGTTCCTTGCCTATAAAATGGACACAGGAAAGGTGACCATTCAGGGGTCTTGAAAAGATTAAATAAGATCATGCACACTTCCTGGCACATCATAAATGACAGGGCACATAAAAGTTCCTAATGACTCATTTGACCAGGAATTTCTGTGATGTTCTTTGGAGAGTAAGGAAGATGGCAGGAGATAGGCAGAAGATATAGGAAGGAGCCAATGGGCAGGACCACCTTCATGAGCATGCATCCTGTGCAGTTTCACTGACCTGGTGCTGAAAAGACTGCACACCTGGTTTAATATTTACTCTCACGGTCCAGAAATTCTTAATAATTTTTGAATGAAGTGCCCCACTTCCTCATTTTGCATCGGTCCCCAACACTGTGTAATTGGTCTTCTCTGTGGGCCACGTGAGCCGCTCCCACCTGAATCCTGTCGGTTGATCAAAGAAAAGGAAAAAAGAGAATGTAGTCTGAGAGTTTCCCAAGAACACTTTTAGGTTCTATGATTCACTAGACGGCTCACAGAAGTCAACAAAGTTATGATACTCACAGTCATGGTTTGTCACCATGCAAGGATACAGACGAAAATCAGCAACGGGAAAAGGAGCATAGGGCAGGGTATAAGAGAGCTGATGCAGAATTTCCATTGTGCTTTCCCACTGGGCTTGTGCAAACAGTGCTTGCTTCTCTCAGCAATGACATATGGTGACACGTGACGCAAGTCCCCCACTGCAAATCACATTGCTGGCATAGGCTATTCGATATGGCACAAGTTTCCCAGACAAACAAAGGCGGTCTTTTCAGGCAAGGCATTCCAAGAGCTTAGAGGTTACCAACCCAGGGGCCGGTCAAGGGCGTCACCTTTGTTTGGGCAAGGCTAATCCTTCCCTGAACAGAAAGGCTATCGGAAAAATTGCAAAGGAGAAAAAAAAAATGTGACTTAGCGAATGATGGAGATAAAAAGAGAAGAGGGGGTGTAACAGAAAAGCAATGGATCTCCAAGAACTCCAGTGAGAAAATGGAGGCATAATGGGCAGAAAGTGGGAAGCCCAGAGAGTTCTTCATCGTTTAAATAAAGCAGAACTGGCATTTATTGTAACTGTAACTGGAGACATTAAATCAAATCACACATAGGTTATGAAAGGTGCCATTACAAAGACTATGTATATTTACTGACCGGGGAGGCTATGGTGGCCTTACCTGTTGCTCTGTCCTCCTGTCTGTGGTGACCTGCTTGGAAGGGTTGCAGAAGCCTCTCTGGGGTTTTACCCGGGTCTCCCATTTCTCACTAGCAATGTCCTACTACCCATTGTTTCCAGCTCCCACCCCACCACACACGCACCTACGCACAGAAACACACACATACACATACCTGCACTCTCACTTGGGGCACTGCCCAGATCGACTGTATTCCCATGGGCAAATCTTTCTGCAAAATTCTCATGGGAGTCCATTTGACCTAAAATATGTTTCCTTATACCAAATGGCATTTTCTTCATCAAACCTGCCCCCCACTCACCTTCAAATAAAATCTCTCTGGGTCTCATCTATAGCAAATGTCATTCACCTTTTCGGCCCCACAGCTGGGTATCTCATATGTTGTTGGAACTTAATAAATATGAAATCGTTTGAATAAATCGATCCTTTATCACATTTATCAGAAACAGCTTGCCCTATCTTTCATTCTTCCCTTAAAAGGAAGGGGCTCCCATCCAGCTCTGCCAGATTCTCCTAGCAAGAAAAGCAAGGTCCCTGGAGATAATAAACAGTTCCAGAAGCTTCAGCTCTCGCATGCCAGCTGCCCTCTTTGTGAGCGTAGACAAGAATAGAGAAGCAGCCCATTAATTCAACAGTGATACAACATTTCCTTTTGCAATGTCCTTGATTTTATTTTGCAGTGATTCCTCAAAATCACAGTTTAAAGGGGCATGTTTGCTATGCAAATTGAGAAGGGAACATTATTTGATCCCTCTCTTTTTTGCTTTTTCAGAACGTCTTCTCTTCCTGTTTGGCACTCGTGGCCACCCAGATGGGTGGTTCTCAATGTCTCAGTGAGGCAGATAGGGCAGGTGTATCATTCTCATTGTCGTCGTCGTCATCATCATCATCATCATCATCATTTTTATTGATCTCAATCACTTTATGTTAGGAAACCTGAGACCTAAGTGGTTTAAATGAATTGAACATGATGTAAACACACACTTCTGATCTAAACTTTGTCATCATTCATTGCCTTGATTGTTAATGCTGAAGGCAGGGATGGCAAATATATGGCTTCCTTGTTGCTGCTTCCGCGCAGGTACTCACTATAAGTATCCCAGTTCTCTTGTTCCTTCCCCAAGAGCCTACAGTAGTTTAAGGATACTTGGAATAATGCCCTGGGCAGTCACTACCCAATGAACAATGTTAGCAAGTGAATTAACACACAATTTCCATTCTTGGCTAAGGTAACAACTTCCCAAATGATACTGGGAGAGAAAATTCCTGAAGAGCAAAGCCCTTTGATAGTTCATGAAATGACTCTTCCTTGGAAGAGTTTCAGAGGCAAATGCAAGGGAACTAATTTTAATGTGTGCCTGTGATATGCCAGACTGCACTCATCCTCATGATGACTTGTACAGGGAGGTATGCAGTGTCATTTCCAATTGTCAGCTGAGGAAACTGAGTCTCAGCATTTGAGTCACATTTCTAAACACACAATAGTGCAAGAGGCAATCAGGCTGAGATTCAGTATCTAAGCCAGGAGCTCTGCTATCATCCACTGTCTTCTCAGCCCTCCAGCCAAAAACCTTTTCATCTTGTTGTAACAGCATGCTTCTCAACATCGAAAGAGAATCTTCTAGAAAAACCAAGGGGCAGAGAATGGAGATAAACACAGGAACGATGCCAAGCTTTGTTATATGTGATCTTGTGCATAAAGGTATGAATTCAGCATTAAGTCATTTCTTTTCACTGACTGCATGTTTAAGTATTATTCTGCCACAAATACGTAAAATTTAAAACCCATTCCTCATGTCTCTTTCTATTTCCTTCAAGATAACCATGCATGTGTGTGTAGCCATTTTTTTATTTGCTGCTCCGTAATACGTGGATCAGCATCAATGATTGTAGCCGAAGGAGGAGGAATATAAAAGAATATGAAAGGCGCTATGAGCCAGGAGGTATTGATTGAACACTTTTTTGTGTATCTTTCATTGTTCTAGACACTGTGAGGACCACAGAAAGAGTAAGACGGGGTCACTCCTCTCTGAGACATTATAATGAGCCTAATTTCAAAGACCTTTATATATGATAGGAAAATTAATTTCTGCCTTGGAAAGTAATAGAATCACAAAAAGTTGGGATTTGAACATGACCTTAACGTTGCTTGCTGCTGCCTCCCTCGCGGATGGGTGAAGTTAGATGAGATTGTGCTTACACAGCCCTACCAATGGGGGGCGCGCATCTTTCCTCTGTTACTTCTACCCAGTGATTCAATTTCTGTCATCAGGGTGACTCAGAAAAACTCTCTTCCTTCTCACGAGAGCTTTTAATACATTGGAGGGCAGCAACCGTTTCTTTCCTTAGCTGCTGCTGCTTTTTGGAGATCTCCACTCTTTCTTCAACATTTCTGCAGCCATGTACAGAGCCTTCACCCTCCCTTATTGGGATTCCCCCTGGTTAGCCAGAGTGCTTCTTAAATGTGACTGGCAGAGGCAAGCACAGTTCTTTAGGGGTGACTGACCGGGACACAAAACACCGGGCCATTTACTTCCAGCTCTGCACACGGTGCCTCCTTCCATGCACACTATGTCTGTGTTAATATTTTAGCAGCTGCATAATGCTATTGGCATCTATTAAACACCTGCTTCCTAAGCTTCATCATCAAATCATTTTCTTGGATGATGTCACGTGAAAGGCACTCTAGGGCAGTTTTTAAAGTATTTTAAACGAGTTAGCCATGAGACTTGAGTGCTAATTCTGATTCCACTGCTGGTTGGCTGTGAATCCTTGGGGATGCCCCTACCTTTGCCTGAGCTTCAAGTTAACAACCCTTTCAAATAAGGAGTTGAACTAGATGATTTTTCATGTTCCTTATGCTACTAAATTTCTCAGGGTAGGCTATTCTGTCTTCTAAGAGAGCAATTGGTGTGTGGAAACTACATGCGGAATGCCACATTTGTCCCAGTTACATTGTCCCATTTATTCCAGTGTGTTTTGGCCAAGAGTTCTGGAGTTTTAGGATCTTTTTGAATTACAAGCCTGTAACTGGGTGCATTAGCTTTTGTGCATTACAATATTTCATCGGTAGCAGGTCAGCCATTTAATAAGCACTTTTAGAATATCGCCTGACCAACCTCCTTCCTGACCTTGGTCCTGTTCAGCCTTGATTCCTCAACTCAGTCCGTTCCTTGCTACTGACACTTGCAACTTTATGAGCTGGAAGTTTCCAGAATCCATGCTTTGCTGCTTTGGGGAAATTAGGATGAAAATTATGTCTGCAGTCTGTAAGCAGAGCTCTCCACTCCCCTCTGTTCCTCCGAGACTGCTATCAGATGTGCAAATTCTTTTAGCATGTGTGATGGACATTTTGATTTCATGTGTCCAACATTGAACCCTGTCTTATTTTTGGAGAACTCTCCTAGTGCACATCCTATTGATAGATTGCAATAACACAGCTCCCACAGTGGAAGCCAGAGGGGAGAGCTCCTTTCTCTTAGCACTGTCAGGCAGCCAGTGTAGAGGAATATCCCCCAGGCTTGGCTAATAATCGGATATTTCTGTTCAGGACTTTGATTTTGGAGGAGGTGATACAAAACTGAAGGGATGTTTATGGTGACTTCCCAGCAACTGCTGAGTGGTGGCGACTGTCTCTAATTTGAGAGTGTCCTTAGCAAATGTTTTTTTTTTTTTTTTCTGTAACTCAGATGTTATAGCTCCTGACTATTGACCATCAAGGGTCTTGCCAGTTTCTAACCCTGGACCTTCATCCTCTCAGGTTTATGAAATTCCTTATATTTCTAATGGATCTGTTTATAATTAGTAAATATCGTCAAATATTGTAACTGTGTTTGCAACAAAGATCCCTGAGAAAAATAGCCCTGTAGACGCTGTGGGATATTATCATTGCCAAGACACGGCCTCTTGAGGCCATCTCTTTCTGGAGAGGTTTATAGGCACAGAACTCCGCCTTTATCTGCATATCCCACAGCCTTGTAGGACTGACCTGTTCCTGCGGTGAGCCCTTGCAGTCCCTAGCCAACCCATTTCTGGCTTTTTCTTCCCAATGCCCTTTTTTTTTTTTTTTTTTTTTGGACTGGTACACTTCTCCCTGTGTGTACTGTTGTCTTGTTTTTATATACAATCGCTCCAGGTTCCTCATTCTATTTCTCAGTTGCTTTGCTTGCCCAGTAACAAGGATGTCACCATGCTCCACTCGGCCTGGATAAAGTCTCTTCTGGGACTCTTGCCCTTGGCAGCATCAGCAAGTTACATGCTTTTAAACATGAACCCCTTACAGTAACTTCCAAATCTACACCTGCATCTGTGAACTCCAGACTCTTCTATTTCCAACTGCTTACTTGATATTTATAATTAGGTTTAGGCCTCTCAATTCTGACATATCAAATGTTAAGCTCACGAGCCCTAATCCAGCTCCCACCACAACTGCCTCTTTCGCAGTTGATGACTTCTCTGTCCGTCTCTTCTCTTAGCCCAAACACCTTTGGATTATCCTTGTCTGTTTTTGTTCTCTTACACCCCACATCCAATCTCTCTGGAAATTTTGTGGGATATATCTTTGAAATACATCCATAATTTAATTTGTGAACTTCATATAATACTCTCTTAAAATACTATTAGGCTTATTTCAGAAGTTAGACAACTTGATTATAAATTTACTTGGCAAAACAAATAAGCAAGGCAAGTTTTTATGAAAAAGAACAATGAAGGAGTAGCTCAACAAGATATTAGAACATGTTATAAAGCCTCTGCAACTAAAACAATGGGGATTGGTGCATGAATAGCACAAAAGAACAATAAAATAGAACAGAAAATCCAGAAATAGGCCCTATTGTATATAATACATTTCTATGCAGTGAAATCAACACCTCAGATCAGTAGGGCAGAGAACAAACAGGCTGGAATGAACAGAGATACAAGCCATACATTTCTGAAAATGCCTTATTTTGTATTCTTGATATCAGAACTAAAAAAATTCTACATATTTATAAAATAAAACTAAACTGAAATTATAATAAAATAATTCCTAACATTCAAAAGCAAAATAAAAAGAATGAACCGAAAAATGTATCCCTTTTTAGCATTTTTTTGACATAACTGTATAGACTGGAATTATTTAAAATGTATCTAAAACAAAAATTTGTATGCTGCACCCAAATTACGAAATAAAACTGCAAAAAAGCCCCTAAATCTTAAACTGCTTTCAGCAATCATATTACTAGTAATAATATTGTACTGTTATTTTAAAACACTTTTAGTCATATAACAAAACAATGATCTTGAAATGCCTTCACTGCACCAGAAAGCAGGGAAGCTATAGAAGACTGCCAGGATAGTATTAAAAGGAGACAAGATTCGACCTGAAGATGCTTATTTTGACTGAATACTGAACTTCCAGAATCAAAAAGAATAACCAGAGTTCTGCCTCTAGGAATATACAGTAGCTGCACTTTTCCCTATCCTGCTAGATACAGCTAAAAACTCTGGACATTGTATATAAAACACACATAAAAAGACTCTAGAATGTGGAGAAAAGAGGGTAGACTGGTTGCATACCTCAAAACCGAAGGAAGGATCCTGTGGTAGGTCCTGTGGGGCTTCTTTTGGTCTCATCTATTCCTACCCCAGATTCAAGTGAGTAACTTGAAAATGTCAGTGAGTGCAGACAAAAAAGTGCCCCCTCCCCCGCCAAAGCCTCTTTCCTTTAGTTAAAGACCAAGAAGAAAGCAGCCTAGAAAACGATAACCATTGTGCTGCAGTCAAATACCACAGGAAAAAAAAAATATACGGCTGTATCCTTACTCACATCAGCAAAGGCAAATGGGGAGCCTATACTTGCCTAACTACCTCCTGGAATAGTGACAGAGAAATTCCGGTAAAAGAACTGGCACACTCATCCACACCAGGTGGAAATGAACCATCTCTGTTTGTGCAGTATCACTGGAAAAGACATGGGAAAGACATGGGACTTCCACTGCCACCTGCTAGTAAGGAGGTCCCACTTTCTTCCCACTCACTGGGGTTGTATCAGAGGGAGTTTAGTGGAGAGTCAGGGATTTCACCACAGTGTGGTGGTAATGAAGTCAGCCTTACTCTTAACCTGTATGGTTAATGGAGGCCACATGGGAATCACTTCTGCCCTCCACCGCATATCAGTGGAGGCCTGGTGGAGACCAAGAACCCCCAAATCTTCCAGGAAGTACTGAGAAGCTCTTCTTGTGTGTCAATAGAGGCAGAGTGGGGAAGCTGAACTTCTGTGCTCATATGGCAGCAATGAGAAACAGCAAAGAGAAAATAGAATTTTAGAAAAATAGCAGTGTTTCAGATACCTATGAGACTATAACAAAAGATCTAATGTTCATGTCCTTGGAATTCCAGAAGGAAAGGAGAAAAAAAAAAGATGAGACTGAAAAAATACTTGAAGAAATGGTGGCTAAAAATTCCTCAAATTTGGCAAGAGACATTCAAGATTCTGACATTCTATAGATTCAAGATACTGCATGGACTTTAAAACAATACATCCAAAGAAATCCATGCTAAGACATATCCCAGTCAGACTTCTGAACACTAACTCAAAGAAAATGTCTTGAAAGCAGCAAGAGAGAAGTAACATCTTAGTTGTACAGGAAAAACAATTTAAATGGCAGTATTTTTTTTTTTTAAATCTGAAACCGTGGAAGGAAGAAATAAATGGCACATTTTGAAAATGCTAAAGTAAAATAACTATCAACTCCGAGTTCTATATCCAGCAGAAATATCCCTCAGGGCCAAGGGGCAATCAAAACATTCTCAGATGAAGGAAAGCTAAAAGAATTTATTTACAAAATTTTTTAAAATGTTTATTTGTTTTTGAGAGAGAGAGGCAGAGTGCAAGTGGGAAAGGGGCAGAGAGAGAAGGAGACACAGAATCCGAAGCAGGCTTCAGGCTCTGAGCTGTCTGCACAGAGCCTGATGTGGGGCTCGAACTCACAAACCATGACATCATGACCTGAGTTGAAGTCAGGCGCTTAACTAACTGAACCACCAGGCTCCCCAAACTAAAAGAATTTATTGGTAGCACATGTGCTTTTAAAGAATGGCTAAAGAAAATTCTTAAAACAGAAATGTTGAAGGGAGGAAAGAAAGAGTAAAAATGTGTAAATATACCTCATCCTTCTTCTCTGGAGATTTCCAAATTATGTTTTATAGAAGTAAAAATGATAACACCATCTGAAATGCTTCTAAGAATATAGGGAGAAAGTGTTTAAGATAATTACATGGCAAGGTTAAAAGATGTAAATGCAGGTGAATTTTCTGTACTTCTCTCAAACTAGTAAAATGTCAACAATTATATATATTTATATATTTAACCTAGTATGTATCTAAATATATCTATCTTACTTGAAGCAAACATTAACACTGCTATAAAAAATGCACTTAAAACACTATAGAAAAATCAAAATGGGATTCTAAAAAATGTTCAAATAAACCCATAGGAAGGCAGGAAAAAGAAGCAGTGACATGAAAAATAGAGACAAAGAACAGAAAGCAGAATATAAAATGGAAGATTTGCAAATCCATAATCACACTAAATGTAAGTGATCGAAATATATAATTAAGAAACACAGATTAGCAGAGAGGAAAAATCACGTGACTATAGTCATTGATTGATTGATGCAAAGTAAGTGACAAAATTCAGTGCCTATTCAGATTTAGAATCTGATGATTAGGAGGATTGAAGGGATTTTATTCAACTTGATAAAGAACATCTGCAGAAAACCTGAGCTAATGTTACTTAATGGTGAAAGACAGAATGAATGCTTTCTTCCTAAGATCAGAAGGAAGGCAGTGATGTCCACTCTCACCACTTTTGTGCTGGCAGTTCTAGCCATTTCCCCTTCCTTTCCATCCTTCCTTCCTTCCTTCCTTCCTTCCTTCCTTCCTTCCTTCCTTTTTTTCTTTCTTTCTTTCTTAGAAAGAATCTCAAGCAGCTCTACACTTAGTGCAGATCCTGACACGGGGTTTGATCCCATGACCCTGGGATCATAACCTGAGCTGAAATCAAGAGTTGAACATTAAACTGACTGCACCATCCAGATGTCCCAAGCCATTTCAATAGGCAAGAAAAAGAAGCAAAATCATATAGGTCAGAACGGAAATAGATGACATGATTGTCTACATAGAAAACCTCAAAGAATCTACAAAAACTCCTGGAATAACGAGTTTATCAAGGTCACAAAATACGAGATAAACAAAATTTAACTATATTTCTATATACTAACAATGAACACATAGATAGCAAAATTGAAAATGGAATTCATTTAGAATTGCTCAAAAAAGGAAAAATAAAGGAAGAATACTTAGGTGTGAATCTAACAAAATATATACTAGTATGTAGTGTGCTAAAAAGTACAACAATTTGGTCAAAGAAATAAAATGGAGAGGCATACACTGTGTTCATGGATTGGATGACTCAACAGAGTATAGATATCTATCTTTCCTAAATTGGTATACGAGTTAATGCAAATACTCTTAACATTTGAGGACTTTGTTTGCAGCTATAGACGTGATTATTCTAAAGTTTATATGGGGGATACCTCAGTGGCTCAGTCGGTTAAACATCCAACTCTTGATTTTGGCTCTGGTCATGTTCTCTCAGTTCATTAAACCTTGTGTGAGGCTCTGTGCTGACAGTGTGGAGCCTGCTTGGGATTCTCTCTCTCTCTGCCCTTCACCTGCTCTCTCTCTCCTTCTCTCTCTCCCTCTCAAATAAATAAACATTAAAAAAAAAGTTTATATGGAAAGTAAAGGGACTAGAAAAGCTAAAACAGTTTTGTAAAATAAAATAAAAGGGAAATAACATGAGATGAGTCATTCTATCCATGCTCAAGACTTATATAGCCACAGTAATTAATTCTTTGTGATATTGGGAGAAGAATAGACACATGGATCTATGGAACAGAATAGAAATTATAGATATACACTGCCACAAATTCCCAACTGATTTCTGACAATGGCGTAAAAGTAATACCATCGTGGTAGAATAACTTTTCTAATGAATGGTCCTGGAGCAACTTAGATATCTGTAGGTAAAAACCCAGAACAAAACAGAACAAATTAACTTTTACCTCACACATTATACAAACATTGGCTAAATGGATCATGGACCTAGATGTAAAATGTCAACTTTTGAACTTAGTGGTCGCCAGAGTTTTAGGAGGGAGTCAGAGAGAAGTCAAGGCGGCTACAAAAGGCCAAACACAAGGGATCCTTGTGGTGATTGAAACGTTCTGTATCTTGACTGTATCAGTATCAGTGTTCTGATGGACATATTTTGTAATCTTGCCTAACTATAGTAATTTCATTGAAGAAAACTTAGTGAACAGTATATGGGATCTCTCTGTATTATTTCTTACAATTGTGAATTTACAATTATCTGAAAAAGTTTAATTTAAAAAGAATAAGTATGATGATGTATTAAATATACCAAATATTTTATTTTACGTTATTTTGTTTTATTTTATTTTATTTTATTTTATTTTATTTTATTTTATTTTATTTTATGTTTATTTTGAGAGAGAGAATGTGTGCATGGGGGAGGGGCAGAGAAAGAGGGAGAGAGAGAATCCCAAGCAGGCTCCATGCCATCAGGGTGGAGCCTGATGTGGGGCTTGAACCCACAAACCGTGAGATCCTGACCTGAGCTGAAATCAAGAGTTGGATGCTTAACTGACTGAGCCACTCCGGCACCCTGAAATACACCAAATATTGTAAATCCATGTATTCATACTAATACAAAACACAAATCATATTGGTCACTTTTGGAGGATGCTGGGAAAATAACTCATTATTCTGAAAACTGGTAAAATAAGCCAGATAAATATCCATCTGCATTTTCTGTTTACATTATACATCAAATACATCAAACATTTAAATAGAAAGCTTTTAGGATTTTAAAGAAAATGAACAAAAAAAGAATATCATTACATTACCACTAGTTTGAAATCCTGAATGAAATGATGGATCAATGCAATGCTTCTGATGTCTACTCAGGGCATCAAGTGCACAGCTACGGGAAAATCCATGATGGATCAAGGTGACAACATTGGAATCTGTTGCTCAATGTTAACATAAGAGGTAAAGTCAGACATTAAGTGCCTCCGATGAAGGTACACATCACCATCAATGAAGTATTCTTGCCAAAAAAAATCAAACAGAATTTGTACCAAGAGCTAATTTCAGTTGCCAGTGTATGTGACATCTAAGGGATGGATGAACGTGTCACAGAATTTATTCAGCAAGACGGAGGATATGGGAAGTTCCTCAGTACTAACAGCGTAGTGTCTTCAAAAATAAATTTAAGGAAGATACAGAAGGGGGAGAGAGACCTCTAGGTTGTAAAACCTTGGGAGACATCAAAGAAATGCATGAAGGCACGGTTCTTGTTTGAGCGTCGACTCCTAAAAGAAAATTGTAAAGAAACAAAGAATTATGAGACGGCAGCGTCCATTTGATCGCTGATTAGATGTTTGCTGCTGCTAAGGAATGATTGTTAAATGTTTTGGATGTAAAAATGACAGTGTGGTTATGTTTTTCACAAGAGTCTAACTTTTAATGATACCTACTGAATTATTTATGGGTTAGTATTTGCTTCTCGCTAACCCAGTGGGAGCAAGGGGAAGTGACTGGGTGATACAAAAAGTGAGATATGCCATGAGCTGAGGTTTTTTTGATGAGTTCTCACCATTTTTGTGTTTGGAAGTTCTTCATAATAAAATATGAAAAGATGTCCAGGAGTCTTTACTTCTCACTTCCTCTGCTGCTAACCGCCTGGTCCAGTGTATCACCATTTCTAACATGAAGCATTACGGTGTAATCCTAACTGATCTCCTGGCTTCCACTGTTGATTTCCTTCCATCTCTTTCTGGAGCCGTGGTGATCTTCTTAACCCCCAAGCCAAATCCTGCAGAGGAGGTATACACAGAGTTCTGCCAGTGCCTCCTCCTAGGTTGATATTATTACCCTGCCATCCAAACAGGATGCCTGTGGCCTCCTTGTTCACACCAGACACAGCTTCAAAATCTCTGTCGTTTTAGCATTTTTGAGAGTATTCATAGGCTGTGGTTTATCCCCCCACACAGTGTCCCCATGGGTTTGTTGTACCCCTGCTTTATGTTTCTCCTTGCTCACATGCCCTCCTGTCCATGATGTGATGCTTGGTCTTTTGCCATGGGAGCTTGCTAGAAAACTCCCTGTGACACTACATGTCTTTCCTTAGCACCATTTCCTCCTTCATCGGAATTGTTCATAATGTGTAGTATCGTATTTTTACTTTTCAGAAATTCCCCATCTAATGTTAGCCATGCACCTTCTTGGAATCTCCTACTGTGGGAGACCCTTTATCATTTCTTCGAACTCTGTGACATTTCAAACTCGAGGAAAACAATTTAGTATTCTCTGAATATCCGCTGTATGCCAGGCACTAGGCTAGTTTGTTCTTATATACAATTTCATTTCATTCAGACAATAGTGCTAGTAGTGAGCACATCCATCTATATCTTCTTTAGAAATAAGGAAAATGAAATTCAGAGAATTTCAGTAAATGTTTGAAGGTCACGTGCAGATCAGTTGGTGGAATCAGATTGCAAATCTTAGCTCTGAGATGCAAACCATGAAGTGCTACTTGGAAAATGTATTTCTTTTCTATTAAAAAAGTTGAGATCGTATAGCCACTCTTTTGCTGGATCTTCCATATAATCAGGCAGGTGTTCTCATTAGACAATCCAGAATAGTGATTCCCCTGTTTTCCCCATCGCTACTATCTCCGTGTTTCTTCTGAGAGAAGAAGCTGGTTATCAAAGCAACATGATGGAGACTTTAAATTTTTTTTTTTCAACGTTTTTTATTTATTTTTGGGACAGAGAGAGACAGAGCATGAACGGGGGAGGGGCAGAGAGAGAGGGAGACACAGCATCGGAAACAGGCTCCAGGCTCTGAGCCGTCAGCCCAGAGCCCGACGCGGGGCTCGAACTCACGGACCGCGAGATCGTGACCTGGCTGAAGTCGGACGCTTAACCGACTGCGCCACCCAGGCGCCCCATGATGGAGACTTTAAAAGACATCTGCTTCTAACATATTTGGGCTCCTGGCAGCTCTTAGGTAGCTGGAATTCCCGCTTAACCCTTTATGTCTATGTGATACTGTGTGTTAAGAAGGAATTAGACATACCTCGGCTGGGGTCGGAGAGTGGTATAGACTTCTCGTGCGCTATTGAATCTGTTCTCCCTCATTTAAAATTTTCTTTTTTTAATGTTTTTATTCATTTTTGAGAGAGACAGAGCATGAGCGGGGGAGAAGCAGAGAGAGAGGGAGACACAGAATCCGAAGCAGGCTCCAGGCTCTGAGCTGTCAGCACAGAGCCCGGCGGGGGGCTTGAACTCACGAACCATGAGATCATGACCTGAGCCGAACTCGGACGCTTCCCCGGCTGAGCCACCCAAGCGCCCCTGTTCTCCATCATTTTAAAGTAGAACGTAAGCCCTTTGCACAAAACATCCATCTGTTTCGTGACTATCTACTCTGTGGCATACCTCTTAGGTGCCTGTTCTCACCACCTGTTGGATGAGAGCAGAATTCCCAGTTAATTTCAACTTTAAAACAGCTATCTTAAGTGTGACATCTTTACATTTGTGTAAAGACTGTGAGGTTCAGGGGCGCCTGGATGGCTCAGTCGGTGAAGCGTCGGACTTCGGCTGGGGTCACGATCTCACGGTCCGTGGGTTTGAGTCCCGCGTCCGGCTCTGTGCTGACAGCTCAGAGCCTGGAGCCTGCTTCGGATTCTGTGTCTCCCTCTCTCTCTGCCCCTCTCCTGCTCGTACTCTCTCTGTCTCTCTGTCTCTCAGAAATTTTTTAAAAATTAAAAAAAAAAAGGTTGTGAGGTTCAGAATATCTGCATTCAGTGAAAGTAGCTAAGGTTTGCTTAGCACCTATTAGGCATGACAGTCAGAACAGTAAGTACATTTCATCAATTATTTTATTTGACTCACACCACAACCAAAAAGAAACGATGATTTAAGACAAAGAGCTGGAGGAGGGTTGGAGGGGCTGGGTAATGTTCCCAGTGTTGCAAAGTTCATGAGGAGTAAAGCTAAGATTCAGATCCCTGTGGTCGGTGCCCGGAAGCCAAGCTCTTAACTACCACTCTACTCTGCACTTCCCAGCTGTCATTACTAGTCTGAGCCCTGAGGACGTCACTGAACTGTCTTGATACCCTAATGTGGAGATAAGAGCAATTGTCTCACCAGCAGTGAACATGAAAACTCTCAGCACACTGACATCCTTTATAAGCGTAATGGATTACCATTGCACGAAGCTGGCAGTGCTCACAATACCAACATTCATTTGAGATACTATTGGGGCCACTATTATTTTTGGCATTTCATATCGCACTTAAGTATTATATAAACCGTATGGAGAAGATATTATTATTCTTACAATTTTGGAAGACAAGAAAGAAACAGATGAAAAGAATATATATAACATAACATAACAAACATAACATAACGGACGTAACGTAAATATAAAACCATGTGCAAAAATACGTATCTTTTCTGAATGTCGTATTTCTGACCATAAACCTTTAGAGAATCCTTAGTGGAAGGAAGTAGGGTTGGCTCATCATTCTTGCTTGGATGATGCCGTAAGCTCATTATTTCATTTTATTCTAAGAGGGTCACAGCCGCAGGTGAGAGAGGGAGAGTGGCAGGTACCTCTTCCCCTACCCAACTGCCGTTCCACAAAGCTCTGTGTGACCATATGCAATTGTCTCTCAAAACGTCAGACACATGCACTGTCACCTCTCCAGGAAACTTTACAGCCATTATCAGAGTTTGCTTTTGGTGACAGGACATAATGGACTTGGGGTTTCATTAGGGGGTGGAGTGCTCTGAAAAATGTGTGGACTTCTGTTTGAGCAAGAGGGATCCCAGACAAAAGGTAGGATTTACTCAATGAAACAGATTAGAAGACTTCCAGAATCCAGGTTTTATCTGGATTTTTTATTTTCCCCCTCTGTCCTGAGGAAATGCCCCTAGGGCATTAAAGGTCTGCGAGGATTAGCAGGAAGGGGTGGGCTGGGGCCACAGGCTAGCTCTTGGAAGCAGGGATCTAGACATCCCTAGAGGCTTTCTGATCTCCCTGAGAAAGGGTCTGCTCAGGGTCAGTAGCTTGGGATGATGAAGAGAAAGGTAACTTCTCTCTAACTTCCCAAAGTGCACATGGCCCCAGAGGGATTTCCAGTTTTCTGGTGAGACCTTGTAACACCGCGTCAAATCCTTTTGAAGGTAAGGCAAGTGACAAGGTAGGAGAACTTGGGCGTGTGTCCCATGGAAGTCAGGTGCACGGGGACGGCATAGTTGGAAGGTAAATGCATGTGTATTTACAGAAAGTGAACGTTTTTCATGGTGAGGAAAGCACACAAACAACACCTCCTTTTAGAGTCTGACAGTGTGTTTCCCCTGCTCTTGGATTTTTTTCATCTCATAACTCATAGTGTTTCATTCAAAGCGTTCGGTCATTCAATACACTTCCACGTGAACCCCTGTCTGAGTCCCTCCTCCAGGTTAGGGGCTCCCCTTCCTTGCTTGCTATACTTTGCAACAAGTCTTGATTATACTTCTCTTCACCATTGGTGGTTTACCCGCCTACCTGCCTCCTAGGACTGTGAAACCCTGAACAACATAGAAGGCTTCTTTCGTTGTATATTTCAAGCACCTCGCCGTTCCTGGAGCTCCTGGAGCCTGGCAGGTGTGACATTCAATGGGGTTGAGTGAATATTCAGTTTCAAAGCCCTTTAGGCACCAACATCTTGGAAATCTTAGGTGAGATGGCTTTCATACTTTGTTCCTAAATTTAGCAGAGGTATCAACAGCCCCTCACAGGGGCAGGTCCCTAGGATTCGCCTCCCTCTTGAGTTGTAAATCATGTGGCTGCCTACATGTCTTCTCCCTTGCCCACTGCCTCTCTGTCTGCTTCGTTGCTGCAGAATGGGAGTGGAAGCTCAGGTTTCTGCAGGGCCCTGGTGACACCAGAGGAGAGGGAGAAGCAGAGGGTTCACAGCTAGCTCTGCTTGTTCCTTTTCACTGTTCCGCCATCTTGTTCCCTTTCATTGATGCTGGTGGGGTGGAGGCTCAGGTCTCCACTGGGTTCTGCTGGTACCATGAAGGCAGCTTGCCTGCCACCACCTCGTTTGTTTACTTGAATCCAGGTGATGGTAGAGGCCCAGCTCCACAGGAGGCCACACTGGTGCCTTGGGTGGGACGTGGGATGTTGGGCCCTCAGGGAACTGCTCGCTGATGTCTGGGGTTGGGGGTCCAGCTAGTCTCCACTGGCCTCCCCTGGCGATGGGGGTGGAAGCCCCATTCCCCTGTGCTCTGTTGAGGGATTGCAGGTTTTCTGGAGGAGTTTGACATGAGCAGAGAAATCATTGCCAGAACAGTTTTGTGTTGTTTTTTTCTGGCTCTTTGACTCAGGGAAACCGGCTTTTCTTGAACCTTTTTGGCCGGTGCCTGTTGGAGGTGCCAAGTGGGAGCCTTCTGCAGTGCCTGGCCTGGGATGTAGGAAAGGCAGCAAAGAAACCCAGAAACTTACCACCATGTTGCTTCTTGAGTCTCAAGGTCCCTAGGCAGTCTGCCTTCTTCTGTGTGCTGTCAGACTCTTCCTATGAGCATTTGGGGTGTTAGGCTTCCATAGCTGTAAGGTGAAGGACTGGGAGAAGGACGACCTAGTGTTGGCCAGAACTACATCCTGTTGGCCGTCCCAATGGTCCATAGATGGATATAATGACTTGAGATCATGACTCAGCCTTTCAAACTACCTGAGGCAGTATGAGCAAACACCATCAAATCAATCCAGCTATGGTTCCAGTTCCATTGGGTGTTTGGCCTTAATGGTCTACGAGACGGGGTTCCCTTGAGGATAAGCCTGTGTCTTGCTCACCTCTGGATTTCCCACATCTGGCACTGTACTTGGAAGATCCACACCAATGGTTTTGAGTGAATACAAAGGCTCCATTGGCCAAACTGGAGAAGGCTTACGTATGACATGTTTCCTTGATGTGCTTTTCCAATCTAGAGTCTAGATGCCTCGGACCTTGTTTGCTCCCCACTGGATTCGCTATGTGGAGGTGAGCAGGGTCTTCAGCTCTCCTGCAGGTGACCAAAGACCCTGAAGCCCACACACCTTCCGGGTGGCTCCAGGCTGCGGCATCAACTCCTTCCCCACCACACAGTCCCCAGATGTGGGGTTAACTCAGCAGGGCGAGGCAGTCTGTCCCAGCCTGCCCAGTCGCTGCCCATGTGAGGGCAGTGGGAGCTACCTCGTACGTCAGTGGTTGTATGGGGGCCTGGGTGGCGGTTTTCTGGCAGGCAGGCTCCTGGAATGGTTTTGCAGTTGGCAGTGGGCACCATTAAGGAGCTGCCTCACTGGCACGGAAGGGGCAGAGAAGGAGAGACTGAAAGGCAGAGAGAGAGAGAGAGAGAGAGAGACAGAGACAGAGACTGCAGAGAGAACACAGCATAAGGACAGAGGGACAGAGCAAGGAGGAAGGGGGAAAGAGATAGAGGATGTGTGTTTTTGTTTTACCTTCTCTGCAATTGGCTTTCTCGGCTGCCCTGGACCGCTTTTTCCCTCAGACTGCAAAATGTTTGAGTACCTACGAATAAAACATCAAGACCTAACATGTAATCAGATGTAGGAAATATTGATGGAATGCCAGAAGCATTTTGGATGCTGCCGTGAGCAGAGAGGAGCCGGATTAGGGCAGACGCGGTCAGGACGCAGCAAGGCACAGCTCCGTGCAGCTAACGCACCTGGGGGCGGTGAAGCGCTATCCACTTGTATCAGTAAAATGATTATTGATATCAACCACGCGAGATTAGAAGGGACAGTGAAGTCAGAGAAGACCTGGTTTCAGCTGGTAATGAGACAATAGGCAGATTGAATAAAAACAAATTGTCTCAGAATTAGTAAGAATTAACAAACCTAATTATGTTTGACTCTGTGATCCTTGGGACTCTGGGCTGTCACTCAAAGCTGAGTGCTTTTCTCTCCAGGAGCCAAGAACTTCGCTTCATCCCTCCTGCCTGCTGTGTGCGCCCTGAGCCTGGCTCTGGGAAGAGGCACCGCGGCCCCTTCTGGTACTTTCTCCTCCTTCCACTGCTCCCTGCAAACTCACATCCAGGCCACTACTCCTTACTATTCTTCGCACAATTCTCGAACTGCAGGAAACAGCACATGACTACATGGTGTCTGAGATCGCTTCCTAAATATTTTATGTGTGGTGCAAACCGTTCAAGGGCGGATGCCAGTTTGAAGGGGTTTTGTGTGCCTGGCAGCACCGGGCTCAGAGCTGGGCACGCTGTGTACCGGGCGGACGAGGGCCGAGGGGCTGACGCAGCCCCCAGCAAAGGGCTTGCTCTGCGTCTGTCCCCATGCTCACGTCTCCATTTTCCGTCCCGCGGTATCTCTGCGCTGTGTGCCTTTTACGGGGCCAGATGGGCTTGCGTTTCCAGAAGGAGGGTGGCAGGAAATTAAAACCTGTCACCATTGATTGCAACCTGTGGCGTGTCCTGGGTAAACGTGGGTGCTGTTGCTCACGGTTACGGAGCAAGAGAGGTGAGGACAGCCACCAGGCGTCAGGGCGCCTCTCTGTGACTTTCTGGCGGAGTAAAAGGACAGGGACAACCCAGCAGCTGGCCACACGCCGGTGATTCCCCCAGAGGAGACACCCTGGTTTTGACAAACAAGGGTCTTTCTGGTTACTATGAGGCTTATTTCATGATTAAAGCCAATAGCGAGCGGTAGTATAAATGCTTATAATTCTTTGTAGGACAGGCAGTTGTCACAGACTGAATGTTTGTGTCCCCCTAAATTTCGTACGTTGAAATCTTCTCTTCCAATGTTATGGAATTAGGACGTGGGGCTTCGGTGGGGGGGACTAGGAGCAGATGAGGTCATGGAGGCGGAGCCCTCGGGGGTGAGATTAGTGTCCTTGTAACAACGGAGGGAGAGCTTACTTCCTGTCTCTGCTCTCTACCCATCACGTCCCGTGAGGACACAAACAGAAAGTGTCGGTCTGCGACCCACCAGACCCTGATCATGCTGGCGTCCTGATCTCTGACTCCCCAGCCTCCAGCACCGTGGGAAGTAAGTTCCGGTTGTCTAGAGGCACCCCAGTGTAGGGTGCTTTGTTATAGCAGCCTGAACAAAGACAGCAGGCTTTACTGAGCACTTGTTCTCAAGGAACTGGGGTCATCATCACTCTATATTCGTTGTCTTTGCTCTTGCTGGTCAGAAATCTAGGAGTTCTTATTCTCACTTTATGGAAGACAAAATAAAGCTCAGAAAACTTTAGCAATTTGTCCCGTGACTCAGGAAGCAGGGACACGGCCATCGACAAATCCAAAATCATGCCCTTTAGTGCCCCTAACCTTGGGAGCAGGGGAGACATAGGTGAAAATGGCAGAAGTCAAGAAAGCTGAGTTGACAGGAGGGGAATGTTCCCTGGGGAGGCTTATTCAGAGGACAGCTGTACCTTCTGGGGATTCAGGACACCAGTTTAATGCTTATGACAACATGCAGCTAATAATGACCACACCTCTAGCACATGCCAGGGTTTTAAAAAGTTATTACTAGACTTATATTGTCCAGGTAAACAGAACCTACAGTTTTGTGAAGAGCTGTCATCATTTTCCATATCACCGTCGGAGAAGACCAGGCTCGGTGAGATTGTGCCCTGTGACCTGGACCAGGCTGTTGGGAATTGCAGAGCCACACCCGGCCTCTGCGCCCAGTTCTCATCCCTGGGCATCCCGTTAAGCCAGCTCTGCAGATCTCAATGCTCATCCTCTTCCAGGGCCCTGCCTCCCGCATGAATTGAAATTCCTAAGGATGACGGCTCTGGCTTTAGCTCAGCCTCCTCGTGTCCCCGTCTCCAGCTTCATTTCCTTAGCTCTGCCTTTCATTTCCTCCAGTGGCAGTGTCCGAGAAGCAACCTCTGTGTCCTTTTGCTTCCTCCTCCCTAATTTGCCTCAGGATTACACTGCCACTTGTGTCTTGTCTCTGGAATCTTTCCTGCTCTCACCTGTCAGTGGGCCCCTCTTTGAGGACATAGGCAGCCTCCCAGGGGGATGACAGCCCATCTTATTGGAGAAATACCACCTGCCTTGTGGCTGGATCAAGGGCGGTGCATTTTACCCAAACTGGTCATTTCTGGAATAAACCAATGGGCTGACATTAGAATTAGATGATTTTTGAATTCTCTGAGCCTGGGACATGTGTATCGGGATTCTAAGCACCTCCTACTTAGCCATCTTGGGGCTGCCCAGACCAAACCTGGCAAGTGGGGTAGAGTCATGTGATACACAGACTCAGGGCAGAGTCGTAGTGTCGTTCAAGTGTTTGTTGAATGCCTGATCTGTACTTGGCTTTGGGCTAAGTTCTCATTGGTTGAATGACTGGGGATAAGTAGAGTTTCTGAGACAGTAATAGGAATCGTGATTTGTTTCTTGACTGTCTCGATGGAAAGGTAGAAAATCGGAAGATTGTACAGTATCTTATAAGAAAATAGCAGAACATCCCATAGAGTAATTCATCTTCCCAGTAACGTGATTTCCACACTGACCACCAAAATAAAGTCCTCTTTAAAAGAGCAGGATTGATCTTTTGGGAAGGGCTGAAACACACACACACACACACACACACACACACACACATACATATACACACAGGCATACTTCTTGCTCCACACATGTGAATGGGGTAGAGCACACATGTCTATGTATGCACACACACATGTGCAAGTACACACAGGCACACACATGCAGGCAGGCACACATATGTGTACATAGACATGCACACATATTGCCACTTGTGCACACACACACACTTACATATAGGCATACACACTCATGCCCACATCAGAACACCTGCAACTCCAAAGAGCTGTTTTGTCTGTCTGCACCAATAGAAGAAGTTTCTGGAAGATGAAGAATTAGGACCGACCCCAGTTATATGCTGGGCACCTGATAATTATTTGTTGAACGAATGAGTGAAACCCAGAAGGCGATCATTGGAAGGAACATCCATTGATAAGTAAATGTGCCTGTGTTGGGAACACAGGAGATGTCAGTTCCTCTTCCAGGCAGGTCAATTGCAGTGGTCCTAATATATTTTTTCCATTTCAATTTTGTCATGATGGAAAATTGGCAACTGTAATGAATACATCCTCAGTGGACATTTCAGAATTCTCATGGCTGACTTGCTCTACTTTGGAGAATTCTAACATATTTCCCCCCCTCTATGAGCTTCAGTAAGCACATGCCATTCTGATCTCCCCATAATGTTACAATAATGAGAAGTTTCCAGAACAAGAACCAGGTAACTAGAAATTGGTTAATGTGAGTAGAAATAGCAACGAAACAAGACAAATGAGCAGGTGCACAGAAAACAGACACACAAACACACATAAACCTTTCTTAGCAGGGAGTGGGCTTGGAGAGACACTGCTCGTATTCATTGTACTTACATTCATAGTCCTTACTATGCTTTCTAGATGCTAAACCTTTACGCCTCATAACATCCCTGCCCGTCAATATTATAGAAGAGGAGAGAGACTCAGAGAGGATGATAGCTTTCTCTAATCGCACAACTAGTTAAGTGTCATAGGAGGAATTGAAACCTATGTCCTGTTCTTTTCTGTCACTGGGACTTTCAGACAGTGGATATTACTTGGTTAGCTTATCCATAATTCATTTGGATATTTCAGGGGCAGCATTTCCATCTTTGTGGCACCACATGTATCTTTTAGCAGCAGGGAGATGTGTGTACTCATTTACCATCTCTTAAGATCTCTAACTTCCGGGCCCCTGGGTGGCTCAGTTAAGTGTCTGATTTCGGCTCAGGTCATGATCTCACAGTTCATGAGTTCGAGCTCTGCATCAGGCTCTCTGCTGTCAGCACAAACCTGCTTCAGATCCTCTGTCCTCCTCTCTCTCTGCCTCTCTTTCTCTCTCTCTCTCTCTCAAAAATAAACAAACATTAAAAAAGTTATCTCTAACTTCTGGAAGGTAAGGACTTGGTCTGAGGAACCCCTATATTCTTCCTTTGTTCCATGGCTGGGAACCTGGTGCAGGTCCTGACAGGAGTGTCCAATAACCATTTTGAATAAAAGAAGAAATCACTCAGTCGATGGGTAAAATGTGAGTGCAGTTTCCTTAAATTGGGTTGAAACAGTGACTTATTCTCATAAGAATTGCATATTCTAATAAAAATCTTAGAACATAGAACAGTAAGGTTAAAACAGATTTAAAAAAAAGCGGGGGCGCCTGGGTGGCTCAGTCGGTTAAGCGTCCAACTTCGGCTCAGGTCATGATCTTACGGTTCGTGAGTTCGAGCCTTGCGTCGGGCTCTGTGCTGACAGCTCGGAGCCTGGAGCCTGTTTAGGGTTCTGTGTCTCCTCCTCTCTCTGCCCTTCCGCGGCTCGTGCTCCATCTCTCGAAAAATAAATAAACATTAAAACAAATTTTAAAAAACTTAACATTTATTTATTATTGAGAGACAGAGAGAGACAGAGCATGAGCAGGGGAGAGGCCCAGAGACAGGGAGACACAGAATCCGAAGCAGGCTCCAGGCTCTGAGCTGTCAGCACAGAGCCCGACACGGGGCTCAAACTCATGAACGGTGAGATCATGACCTGAGCCAAAGTCGGACGCTTAACTGACTGAGCCACCCAGGCGCCCCTAAAACAAATTTTAAAAAGGACATAGAACAGTAAGGTGCTTGGCTGAAGGTGGGCACCAGGGAAAGCCAGAGTTTGGCTTGGAAATGGGATTAGAATGACACGGATTGGGCTTTGGGGTAGGAAAGTGATTCTACATAAAAGTGTCAATTAGATATTATGCCCCATCTCCTCGCTGGAGAATACTGGGCACTTTCATAATCCTCTTGCCTCCAAATGGTAACATGTGCCTTCTTGCTGCTTGCTGCCTGGGGACTCCAAGGACAAATGGCGTATAAGGCTCGGTCAGTCTTCTAAGAAGGGCTGAGGAAAACTCTGGACAAGTGCTAAGTACTAAGTGATGTATGGAAGAAACCCAAATAATTAGGCAATGTTTTTATCTATATATAATTCATGAAGGAATGACACTAAATACAAAATCATATTATAGTCAGATTTCAAAGAACCCTACTGGACCCTCCAAATTTGTGATACTTGAGGCTTTTCTTGTCCTGGGTATGGCTTTGAATAAATTAATCATAGCTAGCGATTGGAATTTTTCGTCTCTATTTTTACAGAGAGATTTTTCTTACCGCAGTTGCCTTAACAGGATTTTATCTGTACAATAAACTGAAAGGATAAAAAAAAATGTTACAAGCAAAATTAAATTAATGTCTGGCATCTGGTGCCACTAGCCTGTGTGCAGAACGTCATGCGTTCTGTAAGCCCTACGATGACGGGAGGTCTCATGATCTACATTTTACAGGTGAGAACACTGCAGCCGGGAGGAAGGGGTGACCTTAACTTGAGTCAGAAAGCTAGAGAAGGAAGGAGCTGGAAAGAAAACCCAGGAATGTCCAAATCTAAACACTCTCTCTGCCGCCCTTGGGGTGATGTTAATCAGTAAGCATCTCTCGCAGGTGGTGAGCTTGAAGTTCTCTGCCTCCTTCCCTTCTTCAAGCAGTCAGTTCATGGCTTATTGGGAGCTGGGGAGGAAATGTCATCCTGTTCTAAGACCGTCTCAAAGGTCTGGAAAAATGCACAGATCCGCTGCAGTCAGCCCCCATCCTTCAGAAACTCATCAGCCTTCCTGCATGGGAGTCCCTACAGAGTGGCCCCCAGAGCTTGGGATACTCAGGGAGACGAAGAGACAGGTGAGCGGTGGGAGAGGCCAAAGGAGACTTTGATAGGTGACACTTCTACAGATCTGAAAAAAGGAGGAGGATTCACAATCATCCAGGGTGGAAAGGCAGCCGGGTGGAGGGAATAACTTGTGCCCGGGAACAGAAATGAAAGAGAATTATGGAACCATGGCAGCTTGAGGGAGCAGGTGCAGGGGGGTGGGGCCCAGGTAAGACAGGTGGAGGTGACGGATAAGGGAGACTCCGAGGGGACAGGGAGACAGAGGCCAGAGAACGGCATCCTTGTATCCCATGAACGAGAAGCAGCCTGACTTCCTCCTATGGGGGTGCAGGGGGCAGACTCAACGTGGCTCTTGCCCTCAGACACGCCATCAACTGGGTGCAGATTCATATTGCCAAATAGCCTTTCTTTTTAAAGCTTCCTTGCTCTGGTGTGCTAAGTAAAAGGGAGGCTGATATCAAGGAGGAGCAGATTGATTCAGGAGCCGTGTGCCCATCTGCCTGAGCCAGGAAAGCAAGGCTTCTCTCCTCCCGAAGCCGTGTGCTGGCGGTCCTGACAGCCCCTCTGTCACCACGATGGCACGCGGGGCTCGAGGAGTGAGCAATGAGAGGGACCCGCACTGGAGACAGAAACACACATACACCCGGGGAAGGTAAATGATGGTACACAGGACATTTATCTCTGAGGTTGTTCCCCCGGCAAAACCAATTACTGGCCTTTTCCTTGCGAACGTGCACCGGGTGTCAACCGGGTGGGGGCTGGAGTGCAAAGGTGCTGTGATGCATCTTGGTGATATTCACGAGTCCCCTGAGAATTGCAAGACGAAGTGGGTTTGTGGGCTCCTGCAGGTGGGGGTGGGGGTCGCGAGGTGTGTTTCAGAGGGGCCCTAGGGAGCGGGATGTGGGAGCGGATGTTCATCTCAGAGGGGATGAACGTAGGAAATGCAGGCAGAAGTTGGAGGTGGGCTGGAAGAGGAGGAAGAACTGATGGCAGGAACGAGGCGCCTGCTAGAGGGCAAATTCTCTGTCCTTAGATAGCACGGCAGGAGGTCTTTCTGCTGAGCTCCTAAGCCTCGCTGAGGGAGTGGGGGCGGGAGGGGGGCATCACCACAGTAAACTGGGCTGCAGAGCCTGACGTCCCAGGGACAGCCAGACCCCCTTCCAGCTCTGCCAGGCAAATGGTACATCGCGGCCTCTTAGGCCAGGCTTCGGTGTCACAAAGGACCATCCCTTAGCTGTGCTGCCAGGAGGGAGACTGAGATGGTCATGGAAGCAGGGCTGATAACTGTGGCTTTATGTTGCTTCGTCGTCGTTAAAAATTTCCCATCCACCGGCCTGGCCAGAGTTGCAGGAATCTGGTACATCGCCCTCCATTCACCAACCCCCCGCTCCCGCCCCTTCCCCGCATCCCTCAGGTTCCCCTGTGCAGGCATCTCCTCCCTTCCCTTCAGGACAGCTGTGATTGATGATGCGGTTTCTGTGCTTCCCAAAAGTGTCAGCCAAAGGAGCAGAAGGATCTGAACGCCCAACCAGAAGAGCTCCGTTGCAAAGCCGTGTGCCTGTGGCGTTGTGTCTGCCCAGAGGGGCTGCTTTTTCCTCATATGTTCACGGAGGCCCCCTAGGCAGGTGCTGGCTTTGCGTCTTGCCTCACTTCTCCGATGCTCACCGGGGCGAGCGAAATGAACAGAGCCGAGCGGGGTGGGCAGCTGTAGTGGGCAGAGGAGAGTGGTGGGCAGGAGAGGAAAGACAGTTAGGAGAGCACGTGGCCCCTGTCCCCGAGCCACACTCACAACCCTGACCCTGTGGCCAGGGGACCCGGTCACAGCTCCTGTGGCACCATCAAGGCTCTTTGCTTACACACTGCCATTCTCCCCTTGATTCGAATGGACTCATTCTCTCCTACAATCAAGGGGATGTACTGAATTCACATTCCTTTTTAAGAGCAAATATAATTAGCAGATCCACAAAAATGTGTTATAACTGACAAAGGTCTCAGAGACTCTGTCTCCTGAGAGGTTGCAAACCAGTAGCTGGGAAGCATAATTATTTGACACTCAGAGTATTTATTTGTTATTTATTTATTTCCATAAGACAGTTTCCCTAAACAAGGCCTGCTTCCCGCAGGGTTCCACGGACCCCTCCCAACCCCAGGCCCATTCGCTTTGACCATTTGCATAAACACTCTGGTTCCTGGAAAGCATCTGAACGTGTGATTCTTGTTTTTGTTCACTTCCTTCGCTTTACAGATGGAGAAATGGGGCTCTGAGAAGGTAGGTGTTACATTGCTGGTGTAACAATGGCAGTCATTGGAGAGGGTCAGTCTTGGAACTCGCCTCTTGACTTTTTCTCTTCACTTAGAGATGCTTTCTAAGTCTTGAAATGACCACACTGCTTTTAGTCGAGTTTGATCTGGACCTTAACTACTTCTGTGGTCTCACTTGACCCTGTCAGACTGGCTTCTTTCCCTTGCAAAGGGGAAATAACACAGAGAACACACATGCAGCCCCTTTCTTTCCTGTCTCCTGAAGGTCTGGAGTGATACACAGTTACAATGAGCTGTGAGCGATGGGAAGGCTGCCTCCTTCATTTTGAATGCGTCTCTTCCTAGCCTCGGCCAAATCCCTCCCTGCTCTGCTCTATCTTCCTTGATCCCTTGTCTGGCGCTGCTCAGCTTCCCCTCTTCTGGAAGATTTTTCTAGTTTCCAATCTTGCTCAGCCTATAGTCTGTTGAGCAGCTGATATTTCTTCCTAGCTTATCCAGTTCCCAGAAGGGGGATTCTTGCACCGTTCCCAACCTCTTAGCCACCTTTCTTCCTAGGGCCAACCTGTAGCTCTCCTCCCCTGGATGTCTAAGTTTGCTTCATCTTTTTTTCCCAGAACTTTCTGGATCATACATTTTTAAGAGCAGAAATGTGCTTCAAATATTATCCCTCATAATTTTCCATTTATGAGGGTTTTGAACCTTCTAATCCACGTGACCTGTAGTGAAACAGGCAGAAGGAGACTATTCTTCTAGGTTTGATGGTTCTCTATGATTTGGGAATTTACCCTGCTTCACTAATTGATTGCCAAAGGGTTCATAGTATTGCTACCACATGGCCTTCTGAAGGAACTCCCAAACAAATATCCATCCATCCATCCATCCATCCAGTAAATGCTATACTACAAGAATAGTGAGCAAATCAGCCCCAGTCTCTACCTACATGCATTTTACATCTTGGTGGAGGGAGACAGATAATAAGGAAACAAACTAAGAAGATAGTTTTTAAGTGCATTACATGCTATGGAGAGCTATAAAACCAGGGGATGTGATAGAAAGTGATGGCTTTGGGGAGGCTTCTTTATTTTTTTTTTTATTTTTTTTTTTCAACGTTTATTTATTTTTGGGACAGAGAGAGACAGAGCATGAACGGGGGAGGGGCAGAGAGAGAGGGAGACACAGAATCGGAAACAGGCTCCAGGCTCCGAGCCATCAGCCCAGAGCCCGACGCGGGGCTCGAACTCACGGACCGCGAAATCGTGACCTGGCTGAAGTCGGACGCTTAACCGACTGCGCCACCCAGGCGCCCCAAGGGGGAGGCTTCTTTAGATGGAATGGTCAAGAGAGGCCTCACTAAGGAGGGGATTTTTGAGCTGAAATGTACAAAGGAACCATGTGAAACTTTGAGGCAGAGTGTTTCCTGTTCTGAAGCATGGAACCACATATGCAAAAGCCCTGGGGCTGAAATAAGTTTGGCAATGTAGGGGAAGGGGAGGAAGGGTGGTGTGGTGAGGCACAATTATAAGGCTGGAGAATGGTAAGGGTTGAGGTCAGGGAGTGAGAGAAAGCCTAGAACATGCACACCTGGTAAAGGATATGGATTTTTTCTTTAAATGTAATGAGAGGCCATTAAATGGTTTTAGACAGGGAGTGATTTGATCTAATTAATTTTTAAATGTATTACTAAGATGGAAAATGGATACCGGGGATATTTGCCCTCTTCCCCTTGCTGGCTTTGACCAAGCAGGTTGTCATGCTGAGGGGGACCACATGGTAAGGAACAGATGGCCACTTCTACCCAACAGAAAACTAGAAACTGAGGCCCTTGGTCCAATAGCCACCCCCCCCAAAACAAGCTTGCCCTTCACCATGTAAATAAACCTGGACACAGATCCTTCCCCAGTCAAGCCTGTAGATGAGACACAAACCCTGGCAAACAGCTTGACTGTAGTCTTATGAGACACCCAAAACAGAGGACCCAACTATTTTTGTGCCCAGACTCCAGACCTACAGGAACTAGAAGATAACAAATGTGTGTGGTAAAGTTTGTGGGGCTAAATTTGTGACAATTTGTTATGTACCAGCATAGAAGTAATAAATGCTTATTTGTTTAATTAAGTCTGGATGTCAGAAGCCAGGCTAAATGGGCACCTGATCCAAAGGAAAAACAGGGTCTGAGATATTGGGAGGGTCACGCTCTCAGGATGAATCCCTGTGGATTCTTTTAGTGGTCATAGTGTTATAATTAGCCTCTGTGGACACAATTCACAGTCAGAATTTGTCAGTAGTACACAAGAATCTAGGCAGAGGTTATGGTTTACTTAAGGTTGGTGCCCATGAATTCTTGTTACTGTGTTCATTATGTCACTGATTCCTTTGAAGGACCTGCCTCCAAGAATAAAGCATTGTTAAAACTAAAAGTATAAACTGCTAAATCTACTACTGATATTGAAAAAATTCAAAGTTTTTGAGGGCTCCAAAAACTATTTCTCTAATGGCAGAAATTTACTAAATAAGGGGTGGGAAGATCTTTTAAGGAGAGTGAGTATGTTCAGCCTGCCTCATATTGTCTTTATTCATAAAATCCTAGCCATGAGATATGCAAGAGCTTTTTTTGGAATAGGTTCATGGAAAAAATGAGGGACTTAATTTTAGGGTTAAAAGTTGTGGACACAGGGGTGCCTGAGTGGACCAGTTGTTAAATGTCTGACTCTTGGTTTCTGCTCAGGTCATGATCTCATGGCTCATGAGTTCAAGACCCACATTGGGCTCTGTGCTGACAGCATAGAGTCTGCCTAGGATTCTCTCTCTCTACCCCTCCCCTGACCCTCCCCTGCTCTCTCTATGTGTTAAAATAAATAAACTAAAAAAATAATAAAAGTTCTGGACCTAATTTGAGTGTGTGTGTGTGTTGGGGGGGAGGGATTTCCCCAAAGCACCAAATAATTTTCCAACACCAGCTGGGTGTCCTACAATTCAAGTCAATAAGACACTATCTACTGGCGACAGCACCAGATCCCACACGCTATGTATGGGCTCAGTTAGACAAGATGGCACATCCCCTAACCTTCATATGCCAGTCACCAGCCCAGTTTGTTACTGTGCTTCTGACCAACTGGCCACAGTTTGAAGGCTCCCATTACCCCCTCCTGATGTTCAATTAAATTGCTAGAGAGGCTCACAGAAATCTCGAAACACATTTGCTCACTGGATTACTGATTTATTACTGAGGATATTAAAGGATACAAATCAACAACCAGATGAAGATATACACGGGGCAGGGTCCCAAACGAGGGAGTTTCTGTTCATGTGAAGTTTGAGGCCAGCATAAGCTGCTGGGCATACGACAGCACTCTGATAAGCTCTTTGATTTCCCTTCCTTTGGATTTTTATGGAGGCTTCATCACATGGGCATGACGGATGACATCATTGGCCATTGCTAATTGATTCAACTTCCAGCCTCCTCTCTCCTCCCAGAAATCGGAGCTGGGGAGAGGACTGAAATTTCTACCCCTGTGTTCATGGTTGGTTCCCCTGCCAATTGGCTACCAGCTTTAGGTGCTTTCCAGAAGTTACCTTGTTAACATACACTCAGTTGTGCTGGAAAGGGGCTTGTTATGCATAACAAAACACCCCTTCACCTTTAGGGCTCTGAAGTGATTTAAAGGAACTGTGTGTAAGGCACTGAATAGTCGTTTTGCATATGTTTGCCTTTTTTAAGTCCCCAAATAACCCTGTAGGTCTAAGTGCTATACCAAAGAACCTTGGTTTTCCTGGACTTAATAGAATAAATATTCATTTTGTTTCTTGTGTAAAATTTTCAATTCCCACTGTCCTGAGTATCCAGTGACTCAAGGATCCAGGCTTCTTCATTCTTAGGACATTGTCACCTTTGGTACCGTGTGAACTCCGTGACTGCCAGAGAGGAAGAGAGTGTAGGGAAGACACACAGATATTTATGCATTTCACCCTGGAAGTGACAAGGATTAATTCTGCTCACATTCCATTAGCCAGAAGCGGTCATGTGATGCCCCCGACATGCAAGGCAGGCTGGGAAATGGAGTCCCTGGCTTGGCAGTCGCTCTTCCGCCATAGTTCTACACCTGGAAGGGGGTGTGAGTCTTTCAAGATCCACTGCTTGTCCCTGCCACAGTTTTCTGAGAAAATTGGGGGTCAGAGAATCTTCTCAAGATGTTGTCCAGAGAAATTAAACAAACTTTGTAAGTGACAAAGCCATCATTGGAACATTGGAGAGAAAACTGTCAAAAACGGTGATCTGATGTGACAACTTCCCTAAGATCTTTGGATTTCCTGGTCTCATGATTCCCAGGCAGATTTGTTGACAGGGAGGGGCCCTCAAGTCAGAATTTCTTGGTTTCCAGCTTGGTGCCACCACTCACTACCTATACGATGGCAGGCAAACTACTTCTCTCCTGGGCTCAGTTTTCTCATTTCTACAGTGGACTCAATAATTGTATCCACACGAAATGCTTTTCATGGGAATTGAGTGATTTCTTGCCTGCGGAAAGCTGGTCCTTGGCACGGAGTCAGCACTGAGTGTTAGCTGTTGCTTGCTGTTGCTATCGTGATCTATCAGTTCCGTTCTGGGTCAATCGGCTTCAGTCCCAAAGCCCTAAACCCACCGCTTCCTACTCGTTTGTAACACACTGCTGTGTTCTACCCCCCCCCCCCACAACACAGCCTCCTCTCTTCTCTCTGAGCTCTAGGCCACTAGTTTCCCTCTCCCCAGGAACATTTGTAATATTTAGCAACCCAAATGACCAACCTCTTTCTTCCCTCTGGAAGAGAGCTGTATCTCGAGCCATAATTATCTCATCATCTTAACAACAAGGATTTTCTCACTAGGTCTGCTCTGAAATAATTATACAGGATTGTTGTATAATCTGCATATATTTTATTCCACAAGTGGCTGGGTTTTAAGAGCAATCACACTGACACTGCTATTTATTAAAATGGTAAAATTCATTGGGATTCAGGCATACCTGAGGATAGCTAGAATAGGCAAATCCAATTTGTACCAAGGAATTCAGGTTAATCAAAAGAAAAGACAGTCTCCTTTTGACCACGAATCCACTGGCTGTTTATGAGGATAATGGGCAACAGACACTTGATTTGCTCCCGTCACCTTGCCTGGGTAGAAAAGACCTAGGGTTGAACTTTCAAATGTTAGAGGTCATTCATAATTAACTTGCATGCCTGGAATTTTCCAAGTGAATGTCACATGCTTCCAGTGTCACTGACCTACTCCCCCTATGCCTACATACCCCAATGAACACACAATGGCTCAGCCACAAAATGGACACCACGGGGCCATGCAGTAACCTTTACACGTGGTGTCCCTTGCTACGGGGCATCGCATGCCATCCATTGTGGGCTCACAACACTGGGCCATTGTGGATTATGTGCAGAGTGCACTTCTTGGATTCAAAGGTCAGTCCTGAATGACACTGTGACCTGTTCCCAAATTCAAGGGCTCATGAACCTCCATGTCACTCACATGTTTACTATGGAGCTAGAGCACCGAGTATGGACTCTCATTACAGTGCTCGTTCTCTTAACCCAAGTTTTCTTTCTTACTGTGTAGTTCTGGCGATATTTTCTTGTGTTTCCGAGTGTGGCTTATGGAATCCTTAAAACTTTAGTGCTAGAAGTGGCATTACAAATCACCTAGTCCAAATTCCCCATCCTGAGAACGCAGAAGCTCTAGTTTTCTTTATGAATTAATCGACCAAACGAAACATCCTCTGATATCATTATGACATAAAAGGCAACCCTAAAGCAAATCACAAATATTATTTGACACTTGTGTTTTGGGAGAGCAGTTTAGCACTATATGCCAAAATATAAAAAGGTACACACACATTGACTCAGCAGTTAAACTTCTGGAGGTTTCCCTACACAGTACATCATCTTTCATAATAGTGAAAACTCCCAATGGCTATCCTATTGTCCCTCATTATGACAGTAGTTGAATAAATTATGGCGCATCCTTACAATGGCATATTCTCCAGCTATTGAGAAAATAAAGTCATTATGGAGAAACATTTCTTATGCAAAAGAAAATGTTAGTAGAGATTCTGGTGGGAAGAGAAAATGAAGTCAGAAGAAGGACATATTAGGGAAGCTTTCATTTTTTATACTGCTTTGCTTTTTTCACATTGTGAAGACTTTTCATTTAAAAAATCAGCAAGGGTTATCTAGTGGAGATATGTGCCATTTTTTTCCGTTGTATACCTACATATATATTTTAAGAACCAAACACATTGTTATTTTTATAAATTGAAACATATAATTCATTGTAGATGTTTTTGAAAATACAGATATTCACTCATAAGTCTGCCACCCACTGCTTACATTGTGTCGTATGCCTATTCAACCTTTTCATTATGCATAATTTTATATATTAAAATATGATGACTTTTTTCAATGAAAATACGATCACATTGTAAAATATCTTTTCCCAACTTAGAAGATCAGCTTTCCATGACATAATTTTAATGACTTCAAGATATTCAACTTTCCAGATAGCTTTTTTTAAGTTTACTTATTTATTTTGAGAGAGAGAGAGAGAGAGAGAGAGAGAGAGAGATTGAGAATTCTAGGCAGGCTCTGCGCTCAGTGTGGAGACCCATGCAGGGTTCAAACTCACCAACCATGAGAACATGACCTGAGTGAAATTAAGAGTCAGAAACTTAACTGACTGAGCCACCCAGGTGCCCCAAGATAGCTTATTACCCAGATCCTAGCTATTGCATATACTCAAATTGTTTTCAGAATTTTTGTATTTATTTAGTTTTTGTTTTGTTATTATAAGTACATATTCATATGGTTTGTGCTCCCCTCTCCCAGGACAAAATCTTAGAAGTAGATGTAATGGACTTTGCATATTTTTTTTTTTTTAGTTTTTTTTTTTTCAACATTTATTTATCTTTGGGACAGACAGAGACAGAGCATGAATGGGGGAGGGGCAGAGAGAGAGGGAGACACAGAATGGGAAACAGGCTCCAGGCTCCAAGCCATCAGCCCAGAGCCTGACGCGGGGCTCAAACTCACGGACCGTGAGATCGTGACCTGGCTGAAGTCGGACGCTTAACCGACTGCGCCACCCAGGCGCCCCAAGGACTTTGCACATTTTTAAAGTTTCTGATAATTGCTGCCAACAAATTCCAAAGAATTCCAAATTCTCTTGAGTTATACACTGGCAGCAGAGGAGAATTTTCATTCACCATAATCCACACCACACAGTACAATGGCCACTCACAGTAATCGTGAGCATCCTTAAAAATTCAGTTACATTTGCATATTTTCATAAAATATGAAAATTGACTCTTATCTACTCTTAAGAATGTGGTAAATTCTGGAAAAGACAAGGATGTAAAGTTAGGAAAAGCCCCTGCCTTTCTATCTTTCATTCAGTCAATACTTATGGGAGTGTCAAGCTTTATTTTAGTAACTGGGGACATAACAAGGGACAAGACCTCAACTCAGCAAATAGGATATTTTAGAAAACAATTAGGGTCAATGAAATAAAGCAAGGGGTTCGCACGGAGGTGCCAGGGGGAGACACATCAGAATGGCTGGTCAGGGAGAGCCTCTTTGAAGGGATTAGGAGAAGGCGTCAGACACTGCAGACCTGGAGAAAGTGCGTTCTAGAAGAGGACATTGGGGAGTTCAGGGGCTTTGAGGTCACAGGGAAAGCTCTTACTTTGGCGGAATCAGAAAAAGGGTCACTGTGTCTACAGCAAAGTGTGTCTGCGTGCAAGACTGAAGATGCGGGAGGTTGGTGGACTGGGCAGGGAAGATGTCGCTTATGGCGTGGAAGGCAGATTTCATTCTAAGGGTGACAGAGGACTATTGACAGGTTGCTAACAGTAGAGTGCTGCCTTGTTTATTTAAAGAAGATCTCTAAAACTGCTGGGCAGAGAATGGATTGCAGGAGGTGTGTGCTCAAGTGGAAAGTGGGAGTCTCACCAAGAGGACTTGCAACAGTTAATTACAGGTGATGGGGGCCTGACCGACAGTGGGAGCAGTTGAGTTGGATGGAAAAAAGCATGGAGTCAAGATCCCTCTTAGCAGGCAGAAGTGATAGCACATGGCAGGGGCGCCTGGTGGCTCAGTTGGTTAAGCATCCGGCTTCGGCTTAGATCATGATCTCGAAGTTCCTGAGCTCCAGCCCCGTGTTGGGCTCTGTGCTGATAGCTCAGAGCGTGGAGCCTGCTTCAGATTCTGTGTCTTCCTCTCTCTCTGCCTCTCTCCCACTTGCGCTCTGTCTCTTTCTCTCTCTCTCTCTCTCAAAAATAAATAAACATTAAAAAATATTTAAAAAAAAGTGATAGCACATGGCAATATATGGAACCTCAGAGAAAAGGGAGTGAGAGAAAAGGAAACTTGGGTTTGGCTCCTGGGTTTTTACCCAAGAAACTGGTTTAATGAAACAGCTATTTAACTAGAGTGAGAAGGGTGGGGGTGGTGGCTTCGACAGCAGGTTTGGGGTGCAAGAATTCTTGTTCCAGACATGTTCAGTCTGATATTCTTCTTAAACATACAAATTCGAGTGCCATGTTGACAGTAGGAGTGCAGAAACCATATAAGCCATGGTGATCAGAGAGGATATTTAAAGCTGACAGTCTAGATGAGACCATCAAGGAAGAGAGAAGGGAGAGGAGAGGAGAGGAGAGCAGATGGAAAGGAAGGAGATCGCGGGGGAGGCACAAGGCTGAGACCTGGGCTGAGCCAAGATTGAGTGGAGGGGAGGAAGGGGAACCCTGAGGCGATGAGAAGGCGCAGAGGTGGGCCGGGAGACATTGGTACCATGGAGAGCTCAGGAGACCACGTGTCAAGGAGAAGGGAGTGGGCCCTGCCTTCTCTCATCTTACTGGAGCAAGCCTACCTTTGGGACAGTGGAAGAAGGCACTGCAGGCAGCAGAGAAGGGCTGGGTGGAGGACGGGCCAGCACGCTGAAATCGCAAACCAAAGTTTGGAAAGAGATGGGAGGCTAGAACCGGGGCGCCTTCAATAGTCAGCTGGAGAAATGTGCCTGTTTGTGTTGCATTTTTACCATTAACTTACGGCAAACCACAACACGCATAGTGGCGTGAGAATAGGAAGTGGTGATGTGTGTATTTGTTCAAATGGTTATGAAGCCAATACCCGACATTCGTGTAAGTCACGATCTAGAACAGCACCAGCACCCAGAATCCATGTGATGTGCCTCTCTCTTTCTTCCACGTGGAGGTACCCACCCTCCTAACCCAGGGATTGTCATTTCCTTGTTTCCCCTTAGACTTTATCACAATGCGTGTATCCTTAAACAATATGGTTTAGTTTTACCTCATTTCGAACAATACCTAAAGCAATTGCATTGTATGTATTTTGGATCTTATTACTATTATTATTATTTTTTTACCTCAGTATTATGTTTGGAATGTTCATCTTGCTGCAGGTAATTGTAGCTTGGTCATCTTCATTGTTGCAGGCTACCTGGTTGTGTGGATACACCGTATTCTGTCCATTCTACTGGTAATTTTAGTTTGAGGCGATATTTGAGTGGTGCTTTTATGGGTATTTGTGTACACATGCATGTGTTTCTCGAGGGTAGGTGCCTGAGACTTGAACGACTGTAGCATAGAACATGAACGCCTTCAGCTGTAGAAGACAGTGCCATAGTGTTTTGAAAGAGATTTACTGGGGTCAGTTAAGCACCCGGCTCTTGATCTTGGCTCAGGTCATGATCTCATGGTTCTGGGGAGCGAGCCCTGAGTTGGGCTCTGTGCTGACAGCACGGAGCCTGCTTGGGATTCTCTTTCCCTCTCTCTCTGCTCCTCCTGTGCTCACACTGTCTCTCTCTCTCTCTGTCTCAAAAATAAACATATTAAAATTTAAAAAAAAAAAGATTTTACTGGGCCCCTGGGTGGCTCAGTCGATTGAGCGTCTGACTTAGGCTCAGGTCATGATCTCACAGTTTGTGGGTTCGAGCCCTGCATCAGGCTCTGTGTTGACCGCTTGCTCAGAGCCTGGAGCCCACTTCAGATTCTGTGTCTCCTTCTCTCTCTGCCCCTCCCCCACTCATGCTTTGGCACACTCTGTTTCTCAAAAATAAATAAATGTAAAAAAAATTAAAAAAAATAGATTTTACTAATTTACATTCCCATATCAGCAGTGTATGAGAACTTTTCTTGTTCTGCAATTTTATCCACTTGGTATCAATGGATTATTCTTTTTTTTCCATCAGATGGGTGTTCGAAGATATGTTATTGTGGATTTATTTTCCATTTTTTAAATCTTTAATGTTGATTTCTTGGCCACTTGGATTTTCTTTTCTCTTTCTTTCTTTCTCTCCTTTTTTTTTTTTTTTTATATATATTTTTGGTGAGACCCCTGGTCTAGTCTTTGTCAATTTTCCTATTTGTTGTCTTTCTTTTTTATGTTAATATTTTGGCTATTCTTTATATATTTTGGTTATTAATCTTTTGTTGACTACGTGCTTTAAGAAATATTATTTTGTGTTTTCACTTTTTCTAGGGTATCTTGTAATGACAGAGAGGTTCACACTTGTACCTTTTTAAATAAAATTGCACTAAATAGGAGAAAATGCATGCCTGAGAAAGCCCGTCTTAAGGTGCCAATACTTTTGGGGTCCTTAAGTCTTTGGAGTACCCTAGAAAACCATAAAACGAGAAAAGCGGAGGGCTTGAGAGTGTCCCATTTAAAAATGGGGAAGCCGCCTTTGCAGTTTGGATCTGGAGCTGTCTGCTAATGAGGAAGCCCCTGCAGATTTCAGAATTGGAGAAGCTCATCTTAATGATGATATGCTTGACAGTTGCTCCTGTTGTGCACTGAGCAAAAGAGAGAGAGAGAGAGAGAGAGGAGGGGGGAAGGAGCTAAGATGCAAAGTAGTTACCCTAGCAAAAAAAAATTTTTTTTTACAGGTTTCCTCTCCAAAGGAAAGGATCTTTGAAAATGCAGACTGTGGGAGAGGGGAAAGAGCCGCTGCTTCAGAAATGTCAGTTATCAGTAGACTTTAGTCAAAGATAAAGTCTCTGAAGGAGATGTGGGAGGGGTGCTTCGCAGGCCCGCTCTGTCGCCTGTTCACTTTGAATCATGAACCACAACCCTCATTATCATTTCTCAGTCTCTTTGACCAAGTCCAAACCTATTTCCCCCCACTTCCAAATCACTGCCTGCCATTCAAACCCATGTAGGCGTACTCCAGTTGGCATTTGGTTCTGAATTAATACATATTAATGGGTGGTGATACATTTCTACCAGTGCATATATTTACTTGAAATACAATTTTCCATCTAATGCATTTTATTCACATCACTGCATGGTAACTGCATCCAGAATAATATCTTCAGTGATTATTCATTACTGAAATAATATATCAGCGCCAAACAGCAGCTTTTAAGTGGCTTCAGATTTTTTTTCGCTTTAAATTGAACATGTTATTATTACACAGATAGAATAATCCCATTATCCCCACTAACTGAAGACGACAGCTTCGGGAGGGCTATTTTACAAAGCCTCGTTCAGGTGGGACCCGGGGCCTTGCTCTGATGGGGAGGAGAGGGGGAGTAGGGGAATGATTTCAGTGAAGGTGCTGCTTCAGATGTGAGTACAAATGTGTATGAGCAGATGTAGCAGAGAGCAGGTGAGCAAGTGGAGTTTGGCCCCAGGCAAAGTGTGTGTGCTGTCTGGAACAAAGAGAGAGGGTAAGAGCAGATGTGTCTTTTGAAAGCTGTGAATAATGAGTGTGTGTGTGTGTGTGTGTGTGTGTGTGTGAGAGAGAGAGAGAGAGAGAGAGAGAGAGAGAGAGAGAGAGAGAAATAGCAAACGTCAGTGGAAGAAATGCCCTAGGATTACAGAGTGATGCAGTAAAGCTTTGCACTTCATGCCGAAACTTCAGGACCTACAGAAAGCCAATATCCTATCATAGAACTTGAGAAACAGGAAACATTTACTGAGTGACATTTCTATCTTGTAACTCATTTATGTTTTCCCTAAGTGATAGCTCTTATCGCTCCCCACTTTCTCAGATTAGGAAACTAAGGTGCGGAGAGATGAAGTATAATTGCCCACAGTCTGTACCTAATAGGTGCTACAGAGAAAATTTGGCTACAAATCCATGTAATGCTAAGTGGGGCGTTCCTTCTGCTGCATGCGAGACCGATCAGTGGTTAAGGGTGTTAGCCCTTCCAAGCCCAGCCTCACCGCTCACACGTGCAAGACGCAGGGCCTTGGGTGGACTGCTTGATTTGATGAAAGCCATTTTCCTAGAGGACTTTTGTGAGGATTCATTGAGACTGAGCATGTGGAGAGGCTTGGATCATACAGAATTTTTCAGTTATTGGAGATCTGTTCTTTCTTCCCATTTCATGATCTTGCAACACATTGTTGGGTGCTTTAAAGCTGCAACCAGACGGGAGCCCTCCCTCCGCCCCATGACCTCTGTGAACCCATGCCTCCTCTTGCCCCTAGATATGTGCTCCCAGCTCCAGTCAGGCCTAGAGCTGAACTAGACCTGCGGCCTTGGTTGGAATCGCCATCAACACTTTGGATGGCATGATAATGGCAGTGACTTTGACTGACTACTAAACTTCCAGAAGCAACCGAAGTCGTATTATTTTCTTTTTTCTTTTTTAAGTTAACCCCCATTTATTGAGCTCTTGATTCTGAGAGTGAATTTGGGTTGGCTCGGGCTAGCTCTGTCTCTGCTGGCCTAAGCTGGACTCACTCACTCACTTGTGGTCAGCTTCCGGGCAACTCAGCACACTGTTTCGGGAAGTTGACAGGATGACAGCTGGGTCACAGGGGCCACTGGGCCACATGCCCTTTCTCCAACATCTCCAGATGACATGATGACAACATGTTTCAAAAGCAGCTGGAACAGGTGCTTTTCAGGTCCACGCATGTTTTATAATCACCGATTTCCTGTTGGCTGAGGCCGGTCACTTCAGTACAGACTCAAGGAGGGAAAGAGAATCCCATCTCTTGGTGGAGGAGGAAAACTCATTTGTGCACTCTCTCATAATCTTCCCTCTGGCAATAATCCTTCACAATCCTTTCACACACAGATAATATTTGCTCTGTCCCAAGACTCAAAATTCTCATCCAGTCTTGGAAAGTGATCCTCATCAAATCCCAACATAGCTCTCTTCGTCCTGGAAAGCCTATTTGCTTCCCATTTCTCCGACTAGATTAATAGCTCTACCCATACACGATACCTCTGTGCCTCTCTTTTTCTCTTCTTCTTTTAATTGAAGGATAATTGACATACAATATTGTATTAGTTTTGGGTACGCATCGTAGCAATTCGATATTTATACAAAATATATTTATTACAAATGGTCACCGAAATAGGTCTAGTTTCCATCTGCCACCATATAAAGTTGTCTCAGTATTGCTGACTATATTCCCTACGCTGTACATTACATCCCTGTGTCTTATGTGTTTTATGACTAGGAAGACTGTACCTCTTAATCCCCTTTACTTCCCCATCCCCTCCCCTCTGACAACCATCAGTTATGTTCTCTGTACTTATCAGTCTGTTTCTGTTTTGTTTTCTTTGTTTCTTTGTTGTGTTATCCTCATAGGTCCAGAGTGGTTTTGATGTTAGGCTCACCTGAGAAATGCTTAACAAATAAGAATGCTGGGGGCTGTCTGAGAGATGAAAACCCCGAGGTGTTAGGATTTTCTAAAGCAGGTGATCATAATATTCTACTATTTTACCAAGGCTGATTCCACTGGTCTAGAGATTGTTGGGAAAGATCAATAAGTCAAAACCTTAGAGGCTAATGGATAATGGGGACAGAAAATTGAGTGGAACCCCAAATCCAGTCTTTGCCCAGGTGGTTCTGAATCCCTGTTCCAGGTGAAAGCCCTTTTGCCATATCTGGGTACCATGTTGGAAGCTGAGAACTGGGGAATAGTCATTAATTGTCCAGTGTTGCCAAGAGGGACCCTAAGACATTGTGATTTTCTTTTGTCTCTTTTTTTAATGGTTTTATTTTCAAGTAATCTTTACACTCAATGTGGGGCTCAAATTCCACCCCAAGATCTTCTGACTGAGCCAGCTGGGTGCACCTGTGATTTTCTTTTCTCTTTTTGACCTAGTTTTTTTTCATTTCTTTTTTCCTATTTCCTATGTAAATTCTTAAGAATTAATTTTAGTTTTAACATGATCATGTGATTAAACTGACTTTTTTGGCTGTACATTATAAAAATCTTAACGTATGTACAAATTCGTGTGACACCCACAATTGCAATACAGAATGGTCATCCCCCAAAACTGCCTTGTGATATCCATTCATAGTTGCGTCCTCCAACAACCTTAACTCTGGTGACCACTGATATGCTGTCCATCACTATGTTTTGTTTTTTTTTTTGAGGAAGTTATTTAAATGTAAGGGGAATGTATATAACCTTTCGAGACTAGCTTCTTGTACTCAGTATAATGTCTGTGTGATCCATTCAAATATTTTGTGAATCAGTGGTTTATCCCTTTTTAATGCTAAATAGTATCCCATTCTATGAATGTTATTATGTGAATGTACCACATTTTATTTATCTGTTCATGAACTGAAGGACATTTGGGTTGCTTCCAATTTTTGGCAATTTTGAATAGAGTTGCTATAAAGCTTTGTGTGCAAGTTTTTGTGTGAACATAAGTTTATTTTCCAGGGTCATATGGTAAGTGTGTATTTACCTTTGCAAGAAACTGACAGTTCCACAAAGTGGCTGTACCATTGTTCATTCACACCAGCAAGGTAGAGTTCTATTTGCCTCCTACCCTCTCAAAAGCTTGTTGTCTTAGCTCCGTGTTAGCCTTAGGGATTCTAAGGGATTGTGCAGGTAGTGATTCTAAGGGATTGTGCAGGGGATCTTATCATGGTTTTAATTGATATTTTTGTAATGGCTAAAGGTGTTGGAAATCTTTTCATGTGATGATGTCATGCTTAAATAATCTCTGGGGAAGTCTTTGCTTTTGAATCTTTTAAAAATTGGCTTTCTTTTCTTACTACTGAATGTTGAGAGTGCCTTATATATTCTAAATACAAGCCCTTTGATGTGTGGTTTGCAAATACTTTCTCCCAGTCTATAGCTTGTCTTCTCCTTTCTTTAGAGTGCCTTCCACTAGCATGATTTTTTTAATTTTTAGGAAGACCAGTTTGTCAGTTTTTCTTCCATGGATTATGTTTTTGGTGTCATATCTATGACATTTTTTATTCTATGACTTTACTAGGCTCACTTATTAATTTTAAGAGTTTTTTTTTTTGGTTTGTTTTCTGTAAAGTCTTTGAAATTTTCTAAACAGAAATCATGTTGAATTCAAATAGGGAGTTTTAATTTTTTATTCCTCATGTAGGCCTTTTATCTTTTTTTCTCACTGCACTAACGATGAATCCCAGTGCTACACTAAGTAAGACCAGTGGGCTGGGAAATCCTCTTCTCAATCTTAGGAGGAAAGTATTGAGTCTGTCATCAGTAAGTATAATGATGTGTTCTATGTGGATGTTTTTTGTTAGGTTGAAGAAGTTCCCTTCTATTTCTAATCTGTTGAGGGTTTTTTTATCATGGGTAGATGTATTTTATTAACAATTGTTGCTCTCGGGCGTCTGTGTGGCTCTGTCCGTTAATCATCTGACTCTTGATTTTGGCTCAGGTCATGATCCCAGGGTCGTGGGATCAAGCCCTGCATCTGGCTGTACTCTGACAGCATAGAGGCTACTTGAGATTCCCTCTCTCCTTGTCTCTCTGCCCCCAACAACCCCTCCCCCCTCCAAAATAAATAAATAAATAAACTTAAAAAAAAGAAAACAGTCTTTGCTTTTTCTGCGTTGACTGATATGATCCTGTGGTTCATCTTTAGACCATTTTTACAGGAAACAGTGAATTAACGTTCATAGGCCTTAGAACACTGACCTGGTCTTACATTCCCAGGACAAATATTACTTGGCTGTGATTTTTATTATTTGTCTATACTGATCTATTGATTCGCTCATATATCGTTAGGAGTTTTTCTGGTCTTTCTTTGTTCATGAGGGATATTGATACGTATCGTTCAATTTTGGCACTGGCTTTGGCTTCTGTTACAGAGTCATGGTTGACTTATAAAAGAAGATGTGAAATGTTCTGTCCTCTTTGATTTTCTTGAATTGCTTGTAGAGAAAATGTATTATACCATCTTTAAATTTTGGGTAGAGTTTTGCAATAATTAACTGAGCTTGAAGATTTCATTTTTGGAAGGCTTAACTACACATTCAAATTATTTCATAGCTATAGGAATTTGAGGTTAACTGTTTCATCTTGGGTGAGTTTTGGTACTTCCTGCTTTTTGAGGGATTGGTTCCTCTTCTCTCATTTCTCAAATTTACGTACATCGAGTTAATTATAGATTCTGATTCCCTTATGAATTATTCTTTTTAATGTCTGCCATATTGTGTAGTGTTATCTGCTCTTTCAAATTCATTGGTAATTTGTATCTTTTCTTTCTGTTCCTTTGTAAATCTCGCTAGGGTTTTATCATTTTTATTGATCTTTTGAAGAAACCAGCTTTTGGTTTCATTTATATACTCTATTGTTTTTATGTTTAGATTTCAGCTTGGGTTTAATTGTCTCTTTGTGTACAGTTTTGTAATGTGGAACCCTAGTTTATAGATTTGAGACAATTCTTCCTTTTTTTTTTAACGTAAGCATTTTGTGCTATAAATTTCCCTATAAGCACCGCTTTAGGTGAATCCCACATATTTCGATAGGCTGCGTTTTCAGTTCTGTTCTCCTTTGTACATTTTTATGTCCTGTTTTTCCCAAACTTGTTATGTTTTAAACTGTTAGGATCCATAATGGTCTCTCTAACTGTGATTTTGCCAACATAAGTGAAGTTGGCATTTACCACTACTGGCAAATTTATGCCTCATCTTTCACTCACTGCTTCATTCCCTGGACAGATGTTAAACATTACTGGGTGGTGCCCATAATTTAGGCACTGTTCTAAGCACTTCATATAAGGCACTGAACAAAACTGATGAGAATTCCTGCCCATTTGGAGCTTAAATCTTAGTGGGAAGTTAGATAGCAAACAAAGATATGATACAATTGTAGGTAGTGATATGCACTATGAAGAAGCTTATAAAGTTTCATTATCCCATTAGGTAGGAGTCGTGTTTTAGATAGAGATCAGAAAAGACTTTGAGGATGTGAGGATGTGCCATTTGAACCGAGACCTGAATGAAGCAAGAGGACTATGCTTGGTCATATGGGCTAACCTGAACGAAGCATTGGGCTATGCTTGGTGGCAAAGAGCCTTGGAGACAGAGGTAACAGCTGGTGCAAAGGCCCAGGGGCAGGGTGTAAGATATAAACAAAATAATACTAAAGAGTAAAATGACAAACAGGTATGGTACTAACTAGGGAGTGTGTTTCTGAATTGTTTGGTATAGCCACCAGCAGCCAATTCTCCCCCACTCTAACCCAAGTGGGTCTTAATCTATCCAGGAAGCTTATTATATGCTGTTGAGTTTGGTCCCTAATAATTCCAACACAGGTAGGTCTAGTTGGTATCCAGTTGTCTGAATTTTAACCGAGCCCTCCAGGTGAGTCTGGTGCAGGGAAATTCTTGAAAGTTATTGGGCATAATCTAGTTTCTCAACTTCACTCTGTCCTTTGGAGTTTCTAACGGCCACAGATGACAGGGCAGTGTGATGTGGTCACAAGGCGGAGAAAGCAGTAGCTACTTCATGCAGCCAGACAGAGGCACACGACACATACCTATCTTCACCGTCCAGAAGGTCCGTCCTCACACATCGTGGCAGCTCTCATGGCACAGCCCCCCCCCAACAAGAGGGAGTCGTCTGACACCCCCATCGGGTTTTTCACGATCTGGAAGTATTGGCCATTTGAATCACAGGGACTCATCTGAAAGGAAAGAAATGTGTCTCTTGGAAGAGAAATAAAAACAAACAAACAAAGACAAGTGCAGGCTGTAATTAGTAGCCAAAAAATTAGTGACAAAACCGCCTCTGGGCGGGAGCTGGAGCAAACCTCTTCATTCCTATGTTGAGGCGCTGACCCCACTAAATGCTTATTATTCCTCGTTTTCCAGGAGCCTCATTGATACTGTACTGCCAAGACCTCGGGGACCTGTGAGAGCTATTTCCCCACAATTCACAGGGAGAACAGAGCCCAGTTGCTTGGGAGATTAATTAACTTGTCAAACAATTAAGCAGACAGGCAGTAATCGAGGTTTCCATTTCATAATTGATTTATCACTCCGTAGCTTCTTGAGTCCCAGGGCTCAGAGTGGAAGGACCGCCGTGCGGGGAGAACCTTTCGGAGAATGGCAGGAGGCTGCGGGAGGCCAGGAGGTGAGGTCCTCTGGTCCTGCACAAACCGTGCGGTGCAGCCTCGTTTCTGACCAGCCTCCTGACACAGGGAGGATCTCATTTTCTACCTTCCCATAACACTGGTCCCTGTTACGGCCCTGGAGCTGCACCCAGTCTCATACTGTTGCAAAGATGCTAAGAAGTGTCTCTGGGGAACACCTACGTTTCCAGGGCCACCCTCCTCTGTGATGGAAGTGACTCAAGAAAATGTCACACTTTAGTAATTCATGTTAAGATGGTGACTCAGGCCTACTTGTCCAGCTTGCAGTGAGACATCGTGGGGCCTTTCTGGGGTGCCGCGCCCCCCGATAACATCAGCTCATGAGCGTGGTGCCCGCGGGACACTGGCTGTTTCCCAGCTTTGTTGTACATCAGCATCACTGGGGAGCTCACAGGCAAGTGGAGTGCCCGGCGTCACCCCAAAGACTCTGCTTTAGGGGGTCTGAGCTGGGGCTTCGGAATCTGCTTATTGAACTGAGCTTCCGGGGGATTCTATCACAGATCATCGTCCAAAGATCTACTGTTTAGATCAGAATAGACACCCAAACTGCAGATGTGATCTGGGACCTTAGCCACCGGGGGTCTTGTAGTAGAGCAGAGGCCGGGAGATGGTCACACTGTTTTATTCTCCCTGACTCTTTACCATGCACTTGGATGCCAGTGTGGGGGCCCTGGGAACCTTGTGCAGTCTGGATTGATCTCTGTCTCTCTTTTTTTTATGTTTATTTGGTTTTGAGAGAGAGAGCGAGAGAGAGAGAGAGAGAGACAGGGCACAAGTGGGGGAGGGGCAGAGAGAGAGGGAGACATAGAACCTGAAGCAGGCTCTGACAGCTCAGAGCCTGACACGGGGCTTAAATCCATGAACTGTGAGATTATGACCTGAGCTGAAGTCGGATGCTTAACCGACTGAGCCACCCAGGCACCCCTAGCTTGATCTCTTTAGGATGCTTCAGTTTGCTCAGATCTAAAGGCAGGAGGAAAAGTTTCTTCTCCTCTTCTGGATTCCTTGTGGGTCCTTGTGGACAGGTTTGTCATTGTGTGTGTGTGGTGCGGGGGCGGGGGGGGTGTAGGTGTGTGAGTACATGCACATACTCACCTACATTTTGGTTTCATTCATCATTTCCTAAATCTCATAAATTAGATTTTCAGACAAGGCATTCTATAAATGTCTTTTTTAGCCCACTTTGCCCTCCTCCTCACTCTCTCCCAGCCTTCGCTCCCAACCGCGCCCCAGACTCCCTGAAGCAGACCTGCTCTGTCATCCACTCTTTGAGGTCCTGCAAAGTGTCACCACCTCATGCTTCAGTTACAAGCTTGGACAAGCAGGCTTCATTTAGAGACCTGAGACTGCCATAGTCTATTTCCTATTAGGAGGTCAGAGCCATATCCAGAGTTGAAAGAGTTCCTTTCTGCACCATGTAGTAAGAGTAACTTTTATTTATTTATTGGCTCCAAAGCAATTATGTTAGCAATCGGGTTTTTTTTTAAGTTTTATTTATTTTATCAATTTATTTTGAGAGAGAGAGCACAAGTGGGGAAGGAACAAAGAGACAGGGAGAGAGAAAATCCCAAGCAGGCCCCGCACCACCATTGCAGAGTCCGATGTGGGCTCAAACTCACAAACCATGAGACCATGGCCTGAGCCAAAGTTGGACACTTAACTGAGCCATCCAGGTGCCCTGGCAATTGTTTTTTTTTTTTTTTTATAAAGTCTTACAGATATGATATTGCAGAGGTCTGCTTCCTCCCATTTTCACTGTCCTCCCTTTCTGCCCGGCCTCAACCATTATCTTGAAGCTGATGGGCCACAGAGCTGTCTCAACCATGTTTTGTTTGTTTGTTTACCTCTTATGTATGTGCATCCATAAGCCACTGTCCTCTTGCCAAATCTCTCTACTCAGTGCTTACACCAATACATAAGGACAGACAGGTAGCTCTTCCTCCATCCCCACCAAAACTTAGTATTGTCAAATGATGCAGACTTGTACCAACTACAGATTTCATCCTTCCTACCCAGCCAGAGTTGGGAGGGAATCATAGACTATTCCTTTCACCAGATTTTCACAGAAGGACCTAGGCTTACATGGTAACACACAAAATAAAGGAAAGAGATTAATCAAACTTAGGGAGGTCAAGTCCCCAAGAATATGTTCTAAAAACACAACAGAAATCCATTTATAGAGCTCTCCTTAAAAAGCATACAAATCAGAGGCGTGTGGGTAGCTCAGTTGGTTGTGTCTGACTCTTGATTTTGGCTCTGGTCATGATCTCATGGTTGTAAGATTGAGACCCGTGTGAGGTCCGAGGCTGAGCACGGGAGGCTACTTGGGATTCTCTCTCTCTCCCTCTCTCTCTGCCCCTACCCTTCTTGCTCTCTCTCTCAAAATAAATAAACTTAAAAATTTTTTAAACATGTTTTCATTTTTGAGAGACAGAGACAGAGCGCAAGGGGGGAATGGGGCAGAAAGAGAGAGAGACACAGAATCCAAAGCAGGCTCCAGACGCTGAGCTGTCAGCATAGAGCCTGAAACGGGGCTCAAACTCATGAACCGTCAGATCATGACCTGCACTGAAGTCGGACACTTAACGACTGAGCCACCCAGTGCCCCAACAAATAAACTTTTTTAAAAAGCATACAAATAGGTAAAAAAGCAAAAAATAAAACTTGGAGTCTATTGTTAATTGCAGCAGTTTGAACCAATGGCAAATGTACATAAATTATAGGTTGCTGGGTCTCAACTCTCCCAAACCTTTTGATTCTGGGTATATGTGAAGCATAAATGTAGGTAAGCTCGTCTGTACGTGGTGCCTGCCTTTTATGGGCCCTGCTGGAATTTTAAGTACTCTGTTAGGCATTGCCCTCCGTTTCACTGTCACTCCATTGTTTAACCCATCTTGCACCACGACTATCCCTCCCACACACTTTATTGTTCTTTCACCGAATGTGCAAAGATAAACTTGAGGCCAGCGCTCATTTGAATGATTATGCTGTCTGTACTTGAGAAGCCTATATTAATGAGGACTTGTAGAAACTGAATAATTGATGTGTGTGTATTTCTGAGCTTAATTACCAGCGAAAGTTATTCCCTTCTCTCTTTCTTTTCACTTTGTGTTGATAGTCATTGTCTTTGTAGCTGTTCTGAAGGTCACACCGTGGGACTAGTCACAGGAAAACCGAGAATGTAGGGCTCACCTGGGCATCTCATCCCCCAAACTTAACTAACAATGTCCAGATGTGTATCTGGATAAAATCCAACTAGTTACTGATCCTCTTTTCTAGGAAAAGCATCGGGCTACAGCCAGGCTTATGCAAAGCTCATGAAAATGATACCTCTGTCCTCCAGGTGCTCACAACCTGGTAAGAATGACAGGGCACACATAAATAACTCTAACACCAGCAAGACAGATATTGAATAAAAAGTGAACCAAGAGACTATAACAAAATAGCCACCTGAAACTGTCCTCAATTCTCCGAAGAGGAAAATTTGAATTTAAAGCCTGTGAAAGCCCTTTGTAATATACACAGTACTAAATAAATGTAAAACGGTATGTCTCCACAGAGAGACAAGGTACAAATGCAGAGATACAGACTATCAGACCCCAATCCCCCAAATAACAGACTTGGAATCTCGGACTGGGGCCTGATGGTCCGCATTTTCAGCCAGTTTTCCCAGATCCGTGGTTCTCCAACTTTGCATACATTAGAATCACCTGGGAGGCCCAGGGAACCAGATTGCTGGGCCCTAGGACACTGTCTGACTCAGAGGTCTCCGGTGGGCCTTGAAAAGCTACATTTCGGGGCGCCTGGGTGGCTCAGTCGGTTAAGCGTCCGACTTCACCCGGGTCACGATCTCGCGGTCCGTGAGTTCGAGCCCCGCGTCGGGCTCTGGGCTGATGGCTCAGAGCCTGCAGCCTGCTTCCGATTCTGTGTCTCCCTCTTTCCTTGCCCTTCCACCATTCATGCTCTGTCTCTCTCTGTCTCAAAAATAAATAAAAACGTTAAAAAAAAATTTAAAAAAAAAAAGAAAAGCTACATTTCTAGTCAAAGTTCTCAGATGCTGCTGCTGCTACTGGTCCAGAGCTTAGAACCCCAGCAGGGGTGAGGAAAATCCCAAGGCTTCACCAGTTGGAACATGATACAGAATCCACACCACCCTTGTTTTTCTCTGAGGAAAGAAGACATACTTGCTTGGTCTCTAAAGAGTTGTAATCTAATGGCTGGCTTCATAAATAGACTAACAACTTGTAAGTGACAGAAACATAGAAATATGCCAGAGGCTTGCTGCATAAGCTTCATCATCCCGATGGAAACACCTTGTGATCTTGCCACGGGGTATATACAAGGGCATCTCTTGGATGACAGATGGAATTCTGTACTTGAGTCTTGCAGCGAGGTGCCAGCTCGCTCGCTCCGGTGCCAGCGAGGTGCTGGATTTTATGCTGAGAGCCAGTGCTGCGGGTTGAGGGGCCCGGGTGGAGGTCACTACAATGGCGTTACTCCCAGGCGTTCATGTTAACAACAGGTGTCGTTAGGGCTGGGAGGAATCACAGACATGATCTAGTCCAGCATTTTATGGATTGGGATGCAGAAATGGACAAGGAAAGTAACTTGCTCAAGCTCAAGGGAGAATTGATAAATCCCTAAACACGTGAGAGAGAACACTGAGGAGAGGAAAGCACACATTTAGGCAAAGAGGTGAGAACAAACCTGGGAAAGGTGACAGAGCACATGATGATAAGGAACGGCAGGGGCAGATCCCCCGCTTGGTGGTGGGAATGGATTATATGATGTGGAAAAAGAAGGAGGAGGAAGGGCTGAATAGGAGTCAGGGAAAGAGCAGCGGTATCCTGGACATGCAATCGTTTCACAGAATTAATACAAAACGAAGAAGTTACACCTGGAAGGGAAATTGGAAATGACTTCCTGTAGAGGGACTTATTTCTCTAAGCCTCACCTGTTGGCAAGTTCTATCAGAACCTGTGGATATTGGGGCGCCTGGGTGGCTCAGTCTGTTGAGTGTCCAACTTCAGCTTGGGTCACGATCTCGCAGTTTGTGAGTTCGAGCCCCCGCGTTGGGCTCTGTGCTGGCAACTCGGAGCCTGGGATCTGCTTTGGGTTCTGTGTCTCCCTCTCTCTCTGCCCATCCCTTGCTAGTTCTCTCTCTCTCAAAAATAAATAAAAACATTTTAAAAAAAGAACCTGTAGATATTGCAAATTCAGATTCCCTGGCCTCCATGTACCAAGGGTCTATATTTTCCACACTCCCTGCATGGTTCTTATGTAAAGTTTTGAACCGCTGGTGTCATTCATCCGATAGACTTCATGTCTTCTCATCTTGCTCGATTCCCAGGAAAGCGCTTCACCTCCTCTGGATTCCTGAGACTGGTCTACCTTGGATGCCTTCAGGGACAGGAAGTTCATTCTCTCAAGGGTGGGCCATTCTGTTCTCACATAATGCTGTCTTGGGTGATCTTCTTTGACGGAAGAGCAATGTGACACGGGCGGCAGGAGTGACAGTGTGACTTCTGGGAGAAAATTTTGCGGGAGCCTGACATCTCTTGGGTTCCTACCTTAACCTCTCTGCTAATGGTTTCTTCAATCTATCATTTGGAGATAATAATGGTTCTTGCCTCGCAGGGCTGTTTTGTTTTATTTTATTTAGTTAATACATGTAAAGCACTAAGGGTGGTGGCTGACGCTTAGGAGCAACCAGGGCTGGTGGCACTTGGCTGAGAAGGGCCCTGTGTTTGGTTTCGTGCTGGGTGAAATAATTTTTGAACGAGCACCCTATTTCCCTTTTCCACTAGGCCCTGGAAACCATGTAGTAGGTCCTGGGAAGAGCCCGGTATACGTTAACACTTACCGTTGGCGCAGCTATGGTAACGTTTTGAAAAGTTTAAATCATTACGTGGCTTTTAAAAAATAGCTTGGCTGCAGGGCAAGGTGTCACATTCATAAGAAGTCTTGGGTATGTCCTTCCCCCAGAAGCTCAGGCTTCCATTTCCCATGGCAAGAGGTCTCTCTAAGTTCCAGCCCTGAACGGGGGTCTGCTGGGGTCTGCTCTGCCACTGTTCTTGTTTCTGGCTGTCCCCAGTGCTGGTGTTGAGCCCAGCTCTTGTCTGGCACAGATGGCTTATGTGTCCCTGGCACTCCCCAGTTCACTTCCTTTTCAGATACGATCCCATGTTGAGACATCCACTCCACAGCACAGACTGGGCTCTGATGCGTTTCAGCAACAGTCACTAGCTGCCCACTACAGCCAGTCCCACATATTTTGAGTACCTTGCCTTGAACTCAAGATCACTAGCCTAGACTCTCTTCGGTCCAGTAATTTTATTTTGGAGTCCTGTTACCGCTGTCTGCATGGTTCACTCCATATGTATTCTTGCTTCAAACCTCAGGACCCAGTTTTGGGAGAGCAGATCCTCTTTTTGAGAATTCGTCCACCTTCCTCCCAGGGACCAGTTCCACATGACCGGTGTTCTCGATCAGAGGGAGACTCGATAAAGGGAGTTTTTATCCTACCCCGATCCCCTGCTGGCCTACATTTGTTTAAAATATGGCCCCTGGGTGGGGTGTCTGGGTGGCTCATTCAGTTGAGTGTCTGACTCTTGATTTTGACTCAGGTCATGATCTCACAGTTCCCTGGACTGAGCCCTGAGTCAGGCTCTACACTGACTGCAAAGACTGCTAGGGATTCTCTCTCTCCCTCTCTCTCTGCCCTGCCCCCATGTATTCTCTCTCTCTCTCTCTCTCTCTCTCTCTCTCTCAATCTTTCTCATGATGAATAAATAGGCATTAAAAATAGTAAAATACGACCACTGGCTCAACACTTTGTGGGGCAAAGAAGTCGCTTCAACTTAGGCCAAATCCTTCTCCCCATGATTCACCTACTCTCCTGACTTCTGGCTAAATTCTTCTCCAGGTTGAATCTCTTTCAAGACCTTAAAGGCAGCATGTATTGTGTGCATGACACTCTGTCTCTTCCAACACAACAGTGTGGTAAATGGCAGAACAAGCCAATGACCAGAAGGGTCTCACCAGCCTTGATGCACCTTGGAAGAAGTTCTCAGAGGAAGCAGAGTCAAGATTCCTGACCTTGAGTCTTCTTCCTGGCCTTGAGCCCCTAACCGCTTGAAATGAACATGCCATAGGGTCTGATTTCAGCCCTCTAGAGGGAGCCACATGGTGCCCTCCCCTTTCAGAGCCTTCAGGTGGTCACTGTGGATTCCAGGAAACAAATCCCAAAGGCAGATCCGAGGCTATTCCTTCTTAAGTGTGAGCTAGTATCAGCCATTCAGTAGAATTCAGTTAAAAATAAATAAAGGCCACACATGTTTCTTCTCCTGCAAAGAAGACAAAGTGATGCTCTCTGGTCCCGACCCATCTTGTAGCTATCACACTGCCTGTGGCCCTCCCTGCGACTACTTTTCTCCTCGACTGAGGCGTGAGCTGCCGTATCCAGGGGGTTTTCCAATACCTCTTCATCTCCTGTGCCCAGAAAGGGTTCTACTCAGTCTGCTCAGAGCGTGGGAATCCCCCTGGGGTCCTGAGATCCTGCCCACACTCAGTCTGGGCAATGGACCGTGCTTCTCAGTTTTATTCCAGATGTACCACAAATGAAGGAAAAGTGGGCTGAAGGGAGAATCTTATTCTTCTCATCACCGCATGCTCCTCACTTGCTAATGAGGAGGTTTGCACTCAAGGGATGTCCATTCTGAAAGGACTCTAAGAATCGTACTGACTCCATAAATGTCTTTACTGAGAGAGTGAGAGAGTGAGCGTACAAAGGAGAGATTGAGACAAGATTTTTCACTTTCCACCGTATATTGTGGGCCACTTAAAGGTAGAAAGTGAATAGAGTCTTGCTTGCCTTCCAGGGTATTTGTTACTTTCCCTTATGTTTCCTCTTTTGAGACCATTACTTCTTCTCAGGGGATGTTCTCTCTAGGGGTGTGTGTGGTGCCTGGAAGTTTCTTTAGGAAATGCTCACATAAGATTATGTTAATAGCATCCTTCCAACATGAGTCAGTTTCTTAGCACATCCGAAATAGCCCAAGAGTTCAGGTCACAGGCTCACAAAAATAACAGGCTTCTGGCCACATCTGGACCACATCTGGACCACATCTGGACCATGTCTGAACTGACCCAGTGCCAGCCCTAATGCATGTGCTGTATCTCCAATCAAGCCTTAATATTTTGACCATGACTTTGTGTGCAGTTCATAGTATCCTGCCCTTTTCCATCACGTTTTAGACTTCCATCGTGTTATGGTCAGCCAGACGTCTGATCCAGCCATCTCTCTAAATTGGCTTTCTCAGACAGCTCAGTTGGGTGGCCTACCAAGGCTTCAGATTTCAGCCAAACCCCTTGCAACTTCCTCACCCCCATCTCATGCACTCACTAACCTTCCAGCCTCTCTCTCTCCCCGTGTCTGGGAGGGAAATACTCGAATGGGGCCAAGACAAAATAGAGTCCTCAGGATCACACACTTGAGTCATGATCATGAGGTCCAGGACTTTTAGTTAAAGGAGCAAATAATAAGGGGCAATGCCTCCTCCACAAAGCAGGCAGGCGGGACAGGGCTGCTCCTGGGGCTGATGAGTGCAAAGGAAACACTGATGGTAGTAAGGCCAGCGGTCACAGACTTTAAGGAAGAGAATCTCTTTTCCTTCGTTCTTGCTTATTTTCTCCTCTCACCTTCAGAGAGGCTACGTCCAGAGGGTGAATCACACTGGAGGACTTTGGGGATGGGTGTCTGGAAACTGGATCCTGATCTTTGTAGTCTGGCCTCAAGCACAGAACACAGGGAGCGTTTCAGGATTTCCCTTGACCAGTCCCGCTCACTCCAGGTACAGAACTGTTTCAAACGTCTGAGCTGGTAACAAAGAAGGCTTTCAGCTCAGCCCTAAATATGCCACAAAAAAGAAGCACTCTGACCATTGTATATGTCTTTTGGGAACCTACCGTGGCTGTGTAAGATGGCGGCTATCTTCGTGGATTCTTGAGGGCTCATTGTGTGATAGGCCCTGTGTTCTGTGATTTGCTTGCATTATCTCATCTATGAGTTGGGGACCACTATTCCTCCCATTTTACAGATGGTGAAAATAAGATATACAGCAATTAAATACGTGTTCATGTTTATTCAGACTATTTTACTATGATATCTTGGGCACAAGTAGAGGCAGGATTTGAACCCAGCTCTCTCCAACTCCCGAGCCTCTGCTGTCAACCACAACACTATGCTGTATAGACTTGCACTGTATAGGTTCATTCAACAAGCTGGGGTTATTCATTTATTGAATGGGCACTGGGCTAGGTCCTGGGGACATTGAGATGGAATAATAGGACACAGGGCCTCCCATCAATCCTCGTGATCTAATGAGGGGACATAAAGTATGCTTCCCCCGTGTGTTCCTCCATTGCCACCTTTGTGTCATCTGTGACTGTCCTCCCCATCTGCCAGGCTCAGTTAGATTTTCTAGTCTCGGCCACCTAAGCCTCCCGCCCTCATCCCTCTGTCATTTTGGTGTCATAGGCAGATGGAATACAAGAAGAGCCTGTCAATGGGTGCAGGGCGAGGAGAGGAAGGAGGGGATGTGCCACAAAGCCGGAATCTGTCCGACAAACGATGTGACAGCAGACACGGCGAGGGTGACAGCTGGAAAATAGCAGTTAATAGCCCCTGCCCGGGCTGTGCTCAGAGAGATGGCATGCCGAACAACATCATAATGGCTTGTGGAAATATTGCTCAGAGCGCACGGATGCTGTTGCAAGACACCCAGCCCGGTGCACTTGTCGCGTTTACAAAGCTCACTCTTTTGGAAACGGACTCTGCGCTCGTCCACGCTCGGTCGTACATTCGGGAGGCGCCGTGCAGATAAAACCAGTTGAACCTGGTATCTGCTTAGCCGGGGCTCTTGCTGGTAAACCCTTGGCAGTAATGAGTGGCAGGGACTTGGGCTTCAGGCGAGGCTTACCGCAGCTCATGGGCTGCGCTGCTCTTACTCCCGAGGATAATTGTAAAGATAACACCGGTTAAGATATCTAATGTTTTATTCAATATTTTGGTGAGTTTCAATTACTCCCAATTAGAATTCAACACCTTTTGTATTTAAAACAATTATTGCCCTTTGCAATGAGCTTGGGAGCACATAAATTGTCTGCCATGATTAGTCACTGCCTCTGCCAAAGGTTTCTGCCTCCACTCCTCCTCAACTCTGCTACCTTTCAATTTGTGGCTAACTAGCATTAGCTTATGGTGAACCCTTTGGCGGTTCCCAGTGTTAGCAACCAAGCTAACTTACATACTGGGGGAAGGAAAAAAAAAAGGAGCTTCAGTCACCCTTGAGACAATTATACTCATTAAAAATCAATGGGATCCAATTACTAGCTGCAGGACTCTGACTCAGTATAAAATGTATCGAACACCAGTTCCCAGCCAAGGGACAGAAGCACATCATCAGGATCTGACAGCTGTGTCAGGAAGGAAGACACTTTGACTCACTCCTGTGATTGCATTCAGAGCCATCGCCTCCTCATCATTATCATCATCTTGCGTTTATTGTGTAAATTCCTTCCATGCTAAGTGTTAAATTAGGAGCGAGGGAGGTTGCAAAGAATCAGGATTACCCACTCAGATAGAGCTGTAATTAGAAAAAGGAGCCAATGCCTATAGAATTGTGTGGTTGTCATTAAAACAGGAACACAAGCTGGAAAAAACAAGTCGAAGCCCAAAGTGTCTGACAGAGCCTACAGGGAGGGCACTGTTCCGGAACACATTTTTCTTGACTCCTGCTCTTACCGTAGGAACTCAGAGAAGATTGAGATCACACTTGCCCTCAAGGAATGTGCTATGTAAATTATGGTTTGTGGCTTCATTATATGTGAATCAATTATCTGCTTAACAATGGATTGAATAAAGGTGTTATTTATAAAATCCTAGAATAGCACAGTTTGTGTCAATTATTGGTGTTAGTGTTGGTAAACACTGGTAAAATGCAGCATCTTTAATATTTTGTAATAAATAAGTTATATTTGTTACAGCTGACCTGAAATATAAATTTGAACGGAATGAAATCTAAAGATTGATTTGAGTAGTATGGGTATTTTAACAATATTAATTTTCTTATCCATGAACACGGGATACCTTTCTATTTATTCGTTTTCCTTCAGTGTCTTTGACAGGTGTCCTATAGTTTGCAATGTATAGATCTTTCACTTCCTTGATTAAGTTTACTCCTAAATATTCTGTTTTTGATGCTATTGTAAATAGGATCCTTTTCTTTTTCCATCCAATATTTTGTTGGTAGTGTATATAAATATGATTGATTTTTGTATGTTGATTTTGCAACCTGAGACTATACCAAATTTATTAGTTCTAACAGTGTAGGCTTCAAGGGTTTCTATATATGATTACATAATCTTTAAACAGAGACAATTTGGGTTGCCTTTTATGTCTCTTTGTTGGATGATTACTCTGGCTAGGTCTTCTAGTACAATGTTGAATAAGAGTGGTGAGAATGTGCACCCTTGTCCTATTTCTGAGTTTTAGAGGAAAATCTTCCAGTTTTTCATCGCTGAGTATGACGTTAGTACTGAATCTTTCATATATGGGCTTTATTATGTTATGGTATGTTTCTTCTATATTAAATCTGTTGAGAGATTTTTATCATAAAAGGGCATTAAATTTTGTCAAATGTTTTTTCTGCATCTATTGAGATCATATGATTTTTTTAATCTGCTATTCTAGTAATGTGGTGTAACGTGCATGCCGATTTCCATATGTTGAATAATCCTTGCATTCCGGGGCTAAAACACACTTGATTACAGTCTATGATTTGTTTAATGTGCTGTTGAATTTGGTTTGCTAGAATTTTGTTGAGAATGTTTACATCTATATTAATCAGGAATATTGGTCTATAGTTTTCTTGTAATGTCTGACTTTGGCATAAGGGTAATGCTGGCCACATAAAATGAGTTGGGAAGTGTTCCTTACCCTTTAATTTTTTGGAAAAATTTGAGAAGGGTTGACATTAATTCTTCTGTAAATGTTTGATAGAATTCACCTGTGAAACCATCTGGTCCTGGACTTTTCTTTGTAGGCAGGCTTTTATTTTTATTTATTTTATTTTTTTTTAAATTTATTCATTAATTTTGAGAGAGAGAGAAAGCCCAAGTGGGGGAGGGGCAGAGAGAGAGGTGAGAGTTAGAATCCCAAGCAGTCTCTGTGATATCAGCACAGAGCCTGATGCAGGGCTCAAACCCAGGAACCGAGATCATGACCTGAGCTGAAATCAAGAGTTGGATGCTTAACTGACTGAGCCACTCAGGCGCTCCTTGTCGGGAGGTTTTTGATCACTGCTTCGATCTTATTAGTCACTATTGATCGTTCATATTTTCTTTTTAAAATTTATTTATTTATTTATTTATTTATTTATTTATTTATTTATTTATTTTTGAGAGAGAGAGAGAGAGAGAGAGAGTGAGTGAGAGAGCACCAGCAGGGGAGAGGGGTGGGGGAGAGAGAGAGAGAATCTTAAAGCAGACTTATGCTGAGCGACATGGGGTTTGGTCCCCTGAACCTGGGATCCCCCATTAACCCTGGAATCATGACCTGAGCCAGAATCAAGAGTTGGACGCTCAACTCAGTGCCCGGGCCTGTTTATATTTTTTATTTCTTCATGATTTAGTCGTAGTAGAGTGTATATTTCCAGGAATTTATCCATTTATTTTAGGTAATCAAATTTTTTTCGCATACAATTGCTTATAATAGTTTCTTATGATCCTTTGTATTTCTGCGGTTCCAGTTGTAATATACCTTCTTCATTTATTATTGTGTTTGAGTCCTTCCTCTTTTTCATCATGGTTAGTTTAGTGAAAGTAACTTTGTTTATCTTTCAGGAAAACCAACTCTTAGCTTCATTGATGTTTTTTCTATTGTCTTTGTAGTCTCTATTTCATTTATTTTAAGCGTTGGCTTTCATGTTGACTGCTGGCATCATGAAACTCTGTAGGATATATATATATATTTTTTCCTGTGGATATGTTCCTTATCAACTCTCAGTTCAACAGAGTGAATTGCAGATTTTAAATGCTATAAATTGTATTAACTTAACTTGGAATGAAAAATAAAGTGAAGAAAGAGAATTTTCATTTCCATTCACTTGAAAAATATTTATAGAAGTGGATAAAAAGAATGAATCTTCCTGGTAGATTAATAGTAGAGGGTGAGCCAAAAGGAGAACTCATGAATGAATCCCTGATTTCTGAATTAATCAACTGGATGGGGGAAGACCTGGAGGAAAATATATTTGGGTGAAAACTTCTGGTGTTCTGACCTGTTCATATTAATCTTGGCGTACTTATTCAACATCTATGCATATTGTCAAGTATGCAAATGGGTTTAAAATCTTGGCGCTCAGTTGGAGAACTTATACCTGGAGGTATAAACTTGGGAATCACAAGCAATGGAGCCTTGGGGTGGGATAAACTCATCTTGGAAAAGAGTGTATGTAAGGAGCAACTGATGGCTTTGATCAAGCCTGTAGGCACTGTGATACTTAGCATTTGATCCAAGGACACATGGTGAGCAGAGTAACCAGTGAGGGAGGGGGAATCTAGAATAACGTGTGTTGTTTTAGAACCTAGAAAAGTAGATGTTTCAAAATAAGGCAGTGGTCTACTTGCCAGATACTACAGAATAGTCCAGAAAAGTAAGGTATGTCTGAAAAATGACTTTTGCATTTTATAATAAAGGGGTGCTTGGTTTCAACGAGGTGGTTGTGAGAAAGTTTGATTGGAACAGGTTATAAGGCAGTGGGCGAGCAACTGGAGAAACTTCTCTGGGAACGGACAGAAGAAACACGGGCTGTAGGTGATACAGGAACTGAAGTCAAAAGGTTTTTCGCTTTTATTTTGCTGTGTTTTCAGGTAGGAGATAGTAGAACATGTGTGTTTGCTTATGAGATGCTCCGGTAAAAATGAAGAACTTGATGCCGCTTAAGAGAGCATCTAATTGCTCTAGCAAATTCCTTGAGAAAGAATGTATTGTTGAGATCTAGAACACAAGTGAAGCATTCAGGATACTAGCTGGTTGTGCAAACCATGAATTCCAGGATCTTAGAGTGAGTTGACAAGGGCAGTAGAGGTCATTTAGTAGAATCTTTCATTTGCTGGTCCATTCCTTCAAGCAATAGGTTTTGGATCTCTTCTATGCAGCAGGCATGACTGAAATAGAACCTGTGCTCTCAACAAATAGGGATATCCTCCTTTTTATAGACAAGTAAAATGAGACAGGGTGGAGTATCTTGCATAAAGTCATACTTTTTTTTTCTTTTCCAGCTAGCACAACAATGAAAATCCATGACTCTCTACTCTCAGTACATGGTTCTTTAAGAAAACAAAACAAAACAGAACAAAAACTCCCAGGGCACCTGGGTGGCCCAGTCGGTTAAGTGTCTGACTTCAGCTCAGGTCACGATCTCATGGTTCGTGAGTTCGAGCTACGTGTTGGGCTCTGCTGACAGTTTGGAGCCTGCTTCGGATTCTGTGTCTCCCTCTCTCTCTCTGCCCCTTCCCTGCTTGTGCTCTCTCTCTCCCAATAATAAACATTAAAAAAGCCTCCCCCCAAATAAACAAACACCCCAAACAAAAACTCTTTATTTTTAGATCAGTTTAAGTTCACAGCAAAATTAAGAGAAAGGTACAGAGATTTCCCATATACACGCTACCCCCACACATACATAACCTCTTCCATTGTCAACATCTCTGATCAGAGAGGTACATTTTTTATATAATTGCCCAAGCTGTAGTTTGCATTATGATTCACTTTTGGTGTTTTACACTCTATGGGTTTGGACAAATACTTAATAACATGTATCCGTCATTATAGTATAATACATTATAATACTATAATACAGTCTAGTATAATATAGAGTGTTTTCACTGCCCTACACCTCTTCCATGTTCTGCCTATTCATCCCTCCCCTTACCTGGCCCCCGGCAACTACTGCTCTCTTTCCTCTCTCCATAGTTTTGCCTCTTCCAGAATGTCATACTGTTGGAATCATACTCTTTGTAATCTTTTTAGATTGGACTTCTTTCACTTAGCAATATATTTTTAGGTTTCCTCCTTGTCTTTTCAATGGCATTGTTCTTTTCAGTTTACCATCTAACCACTTGACTCTGAGTCCCATTTCCTTACTTTTTATTTGGTATGCAAGACAGTGATAACTGATTAAGTTCTATGCTGGATTTACAAAAAAAAAAAATGAATAAGATACCCATAAACTCACATTCTTAAGAGGGTGTTTCTATGCATACATGAAGGAATTCTTGTGAAGATGGAATGAGAAAAAGTGTGGAATATCTCCCAAGCATAAGACTGCCATATAAGCTTAAGTTATATGCTATGTTACTGTTACGTGGACATAACTCCAAGATTTACCTAAAACCCAAAGAGAAAAATGGAAACATTTTTATCACAAACATTTATAAAATAGGTAGAAATGTAGCCACTAGAGAGGTAAAGCAGTTGAACAAAAGTAGTGGGTGAAAATATTAAAAGATTGCAGTGTACATATTGTTCCAGGTGATTTTTGTTGGAAAAGTTATTATATTTGAAAAGTCACAGCTAAGATTATTGAGGTCCTTTCCTGACTCCTTTGGTGTTTGGGGAAGCAAGTAAATGTCTACCTTGGCTTCAAATCTATCTATATCTAGCCAATCAAATCTATCCATATGGCTGATATACCTGTCAGTCTATTTAGTCTGGCCACCTTGCATCCAGAGGTGCTCACAGAAGGTGCTAAAACATCAACAAGCCATTTGCTTACACACAAAGTTGCTTGATTGTCCATCCGCCTGCCCACCCCTGGCTTCAGATGCTTGGCTCTCCAATCCTGAAATCAGTTCTGTTCCATGTTTTCTAAATTTGGCATTTACACCCCATTTCTTCAGCTTTCTGCTAAGGTCTTAGTGTGAGTGGTCCTCCTGAGCCCGGTGAACTGATTGATTTATGAGAGATGACAATGCTTTTTTGTTTAAAACCGTTACATTCTGGGAGTGCTTCTCAACCAGGGGTGATTTTACTCCCCTCCCCAAACAGGGGACATTTAAAAAAGTCTGGAGACATTTTTGGCTTTCACACCTGGTGGGGGGATGCTAGTGTTATCCAGTGGGTAGAGTCTGGGAATGCTGTTAAACATCTTATGATACAAACCGCATCCTTCCATAACACAGAATTATTAGGCCCCAAATATCAATAATGCTGAGGTGGGAACCTTTTCGAGAATCACAACCACTTCCTTTGAACATGTGTTGCAATTAAATCAAAAGTTCATTTTTTAAAAAAAATTTGAGCACCTCCTACACCCTCCTATGTCCTATTCTCAAAATCCTTCCTCTTTCTGTCTCCCCAAAGCCTGTAAAACCGTACTCAAATCCCTCATCCACAGGAGAGTTCCCTGACATCTCTCTCCTTTGGCTGTAGTAAAATGCTAACATATTACACACTGCTAATTTCTTTTCTGGCATTTATTCACATTCTCGGGTATATTAATCTGGTGTGGTTGGAAACTCCTCAAAGTCAAACATCAAACTGCATACTATCTTCAGACAACTCAGAGAACGAGCGCAGAGCCTATCACAAAAAGTGGCTGGAGACTGACTTTATTCACTTTTACTGGTTTGATTTATTTATTTATTTGTTTAGAGAGACAGAGAGACAGAGAGAGAGAGTGAGCAGGGGAAGGGCAGACAGAGAGGGAGAGAGAGAATCTCAAGCAGGCTCCATACTCAGTACTGACCCTGATGTGGGGTTTGATCTCATGACTAGGAGATCCTAACCTGAGCTGATATCAAGAGTGAACACTTAACCAACTGAGTCATCCAGCTGCCCCTGCCTATATCGACTTTTTATTTTCATGCAATCTTATGAAACAATGTTATAATTTTATACTAGATATTGACCATATACTATTATGTTATATTACTATATTTACTATATACTTACTATATGTTTATAGTATAAATATGGATATAGTGTAATATAGTATATATATTTTATTATATATCTTTATAGTATTTTAATATATATACTTACAATGCATACTATATATAGTATATTTGGTATGTATTAATAGTGTAGTATAATAAATATATTTATATTTATGTATACATTTATAGTATTTACTATACATATTTATACTATACTCAGAGTATACTATAGTATACACACTATAGTATAGTATAATATTTAGTATAGTATATATAGTATATTTATACTATATATTTCTAAATTTTCTCTATTATATCTATATTACCATATATTTATTATATACTATATACTTATTACATGTATTTACACTATATATATTTATAGTGTAGTATAGTAAGTATATTTATATTTAGATAGCTTTTATAGTGTTTACTATACATATTTATAGTATACTATATATATAATATACTTATACTGTATATTTTGTATATATTTATATATTATATTTATATTATTATATATTTACTATATACTATATTACTGTATTTACTTATACTGTATACTTGTATTCATTTATAGTTTAAATATAGGTATATATTTATAGTTTATTGTGGTAAATATATATTTAGGTGTACTTTTATAATATTTACTGTACACATTTATATTATGTTATATAGTATATATAGTATAATATACTATATATTTTCTATATATTATATTTATATTACCATATATTTACTGTATACTATCTTACTATATTTTCTATATAGTTTATACTGTATACTTAATAGTATACTTTTGTACTGTAAAATTGTATTTATACCAAGAAATGTATATTGGTCTTTGACCTCATTTCTGGCAGAACTCCTAAAACCCTTGGAATTTCTGAAGTGTGGAGAATGATAAAAGGTGCCTTAGTTACATTAATGAGGTGACTTTGGGGAAGCATCTATGGATGAGGGCTGGTTGCCAGGGGAAGCAGCCATGTGAATAGAAGGTTTGGACTTCCAGACCCACTCCCTGAACTCTGGGGTGGGAGAGGGATTGGAGGTTGAGATCAATCACCAATGGCCAATGAGTTAATCAAACATGTTTATGTAATGGAGTCTCTATTAAAACCCCAAATGAAAGTGTTGAGAGAGCTTCTGGATTGAACTCCTGGAGGAATGAGGAGAGTGGCATGCCATGCCTTTTCCCCATACTTTGCCCTAGGTCTTTCTTCCATGTGTCTGTTCGTGAGTCATATCCTTTTATAATAAGCTGGTGACCTGATAAGTAAAATGTTTCTCTGAGCTTTGTGTGTCATACTAGCAAATTAATCAAACCCAAGGAGGGGGTCGGAACCTCTAGTCTAACTGGTTGGTCAGAAGCACAGTTAACAACCTGGGCTTGTGACTGACCTCTGAATCGGGGTTGGGGTGGGGGAAGTCTTGTGGGACTGTACCCTTAATCTGTGGGATCTGACACTATTTACATGTAGATAGTGTTAGAATTGAGTTAAACTATAGGACACTCAGCTGTTGTCACAGAGAATTGGCATGATGTGGGGGGAATGTCTCCACATAGTTGCTGACCAGAAGTGTCATAAGTGGAGTGGGTTTTTGTTTGTTTGTTTGTTTGTTTTGTTTTTTTGAATAGTTGAAGGAGACTCACAGGAAGGAAACACACAATGGAGAAGAACTATAGATTTTTCCATTTCGTAGACTTTTCTTAGGGACACTGACATCTCACACCATCTATGTAGAAGGTGTCTTGTTGATATTAATCACACTTGATCTAACAAATGGTGAATCAGTGGACCCTAACTCCATAGACTCAGCAAGGATATATCAGAAAAGGCAGCAGACCTCCTAAATAGCTCAGGTGAGCAGGCCTCCCCCTTCCCGTCAGACTCTAGCCCGTTAACAACCAGTCTTTCCACACAAAATATGTGAGCTGCTAGTCCAGTGAAACAAATCCCATCCGGCAGCCAGCATTCTCCCAACAAAAGAGAAATTATGAGAAGACCATGAAGGTGAGAAACTCTAGAATGGGTAGTCTGTTGGGCTAGAGATTAGAAGAGAGGTAAGGGAAATTGTGGCAGCCAAGGTTAAGGAGAGGTTGGCTGCAACTTACGTTGTAGATGTCATGTATACCAGATCAAGGATTGAAGGTGTGTAATCCATCAAAGATTTCTAAAATGATAGTAAGATCCTAGCTGGGCTTTAGAAGGATTAATCTGCCATCCATGTGTGGAGTGGTTCGGAGAGAGACAAAACTGGTAGTCGAAGAAGCTACTGGAGAGGGTAACATTAACAGAGTCAGAACCTTCAGAACCTCTCCTCCATTAAATCAATGGGAACAGTGGCAAAAATGGTCAGAATTAAGTTTTTCAGAACTGAAAATTAACCTAAGACTTGAAGCATTCTGGGAGACTTTATTTAAAAAAAAATTTCAGGGACTGAAACTCAGGTGGTTAAGCTCAGTTGGTTAAGTGTCCAACTCTTGATTTCAGCTTGGGTCATGATCTCAGTGTGTGGGTTTGAGCCCCACGTCAGGCTCCATGCTGACAGTGCAGAGCCTGCTTGGGATTCTCTCTCTCTCTTTCTCTCTCTCTACTCCTCCTCCACTTGCATATGTTCTCTCTTTCTCTCTCTCTCAAAATAAATAAATAAACTTAAAAATTTTTTTGAATGTCCATAAGAACAAGTTTTGTGGTTTCACTTGCCCTGTTTCCATTGTCTTATTTCCAGCTCCAGGGTAGCCTCCAGGATCATATCCTGCAATAATAGTGAAAACCAGAATCTTGGTAGTCACTGGAGGGGGCAGAATGTGAGGGTTGGAGCTTCTTCTAAGCCCCATTCTCAGAGAATTGTCATTATTTAACCCATTTGCTGGCTTTCTGGAAGACTTCATGACAGGGATGCTTTTATTGACCTGACTCAGAATTTGTTCATAGCAAACAACTTTTCCCTGGGGTATTCATCAAAAACAATCACACACAAATATTTAACATTATAGTTGTGGATAAAAATTGGGGCAAACAATCTGGAAAGGAAATGTTGGAGAATGAACTATCTATCAGGGCTTTGAAAAGCTCTGGCATATTCTTGGAAATCTAGAAAGCCACATGCATGTGTAAGGACTGTGTGCATGCTCAAGAAAGACATGAGAGAGTCCTAAGCTCTCACCTTTCACTAGCTTTGAGGCTTTGAGCAGACAGGAAGTGAAGGCAAGGGTGACATTGTGAAGTCATCCCCCAACATGCACAGAGAACTACTTGGCAAAGACTGGAAGACATTGATTTCAGATGTTTAAGGAAACCTCTATTCAGTCATTAAACTAACTGATCATTAAACTAACCAAGAAGAAACTTCAGAGACCACACAACACAAAGAATATAGAATTTACAGAATTACCTCAGAAAAGTGACCAAACAACAGAAACAAAGAAAATAAGGCCTATACACAGGAAAAAATAAAACAATCAGTAAAAATTATCCCTGAGGAAGAGCAGATATTGGACTTAGTAGACAAAACTATTTTAAACATATTCAGAGAACTAAAGGAAAGTATATCCAAAGAACTAAAAGAAAGTATGTAAGTAATGCATCATCAAATACAAAATATCAATAAAAAGACATAAATTACTTAAAAAAATCATGAAGTAGAACTCTGAGGTTGAAAATTGTAATAACTAATGAAAACATTACTGGAAGGGGCTTAACATCATATGTGACCTGGCAGAAGAAAGAATCAATAAACTTAAAGATAGGTCAAGTGAGATCATTGATTCTGAGAAAAGAAACAAAACACAATGAAGAAAATTAGCAGAGCCTCAGACCCTTACAGGGACTAGGAGATACTGACATATTCATAATGGGTTTCAAGAAAAACAGAAAAGAGAGAAGGGGGCAGACAATATAATTGAAGATGTGATAATTGAAACTTTCCACATTTTATGTAAAACATAAATCTACACATCCAAGAAACTCAACAAACTCCAATTAGGATACATTTTAAAAGATCTGTACCTACGCACATAATCAAGCTGTCAAAGCCAAAGAGAAAGAGAACACTGAAAGCAGCAAGAGAGAAACAACTCATACATACAGAAGATCCTTGGTTAGATGAAAAAATGATTTCACAGTGGAAACTGTAGAGTCAAAGGCAGTGGTGAAAAAAGATTAACCAAGAATTCTATAGCTAACAAAACTATCCATCAAAAAAGAAAGAGTAATTAAGACATTTTCCAAAAAAAACCCCCAAAACAAACAAAAAAAAATGGAGAGAATTTGTCACTAGCAGATTTACCTGAATAAATATTAAAGGGGGCCCTTTAGAATGAAATGAAAGGACATGAGACAGAAACTAGAACCAAAATGAAGAAATAAAAGGCACTGGTAAAGGCTACTTATATGTAAATACAAAACAACATTAAAGTGGTTTTAATTTTTTTTTTACTTTTTCCCCTTCTATCTGATTTAAAAGACAATGGTATAAAGCTATAATTATAAATCTTGGCTCATGGGCACGTAATGTATAAAATGCACTTTGTATGACAATAAGCACACAAAAGAGAGAGAGAGGAAACGACACTACATAGAAGCAAAATTTTTGTAGATGATTTTTTTAAGTTTATTTATTTATGTTTGAGGGAGAGAGAGTGGGGGAGAGGTTGAGAGATAGGGAGAGAGAATCCCAAGCATGCTCTGTGCTGTCAGCATAGAGCCTGATGTGGGGCTCAGTCTCACAAACTGTGAGATCATGACCTGAGCCAAAATCAAGAGTCAGACACTCAACCAACTGAGCGATGCAGGCATCCCTAGACTATTGATATTAAGTTGTATTCATCTGAATTAAATTGTTAAAACTTAAAATGTCAAGGTGCCTGGGTGGCTCAGTCTCTTAAGCATTCAACTTCAGCTCAGGTCATAATCTCACAGGTTCATGAGTTCAGGCCCCACATCAGGCTCTATGCTCACAGCTCAGAGCCTGGAGCCTGCTTCAAATTCTGTGTCTCCCCCCCGCCCCGCCCCTCCCCTGCTCATGCTCTGTCTGCCTCTCAAGACTAAACATTAAAATTTTTTTTTAAAAACTTAAAATGTCAATTGCAATCCATAGGGAAGTCACTAAGAAAACTAAAAAATTATAGCAATATAAATGACAGGGGAATTACAATGTTATACTAGACAATAATTATTTAGTACAAAAGAGGGTAATATTGGTGAAATAGAGAAATAACAAAGACATTAGATGGACAGAAAACAAATAGCAAAATTTCAGACAAAATTTCCACCTTTTCATTAAGTATATTAAATGTAAATAAATGAAATTCTGCAGATAAAAGGCAAAGATTGGAAGAAAGTAAAAAAAAAAAAAACAACAACAGAAAACAAACATTAGACAACTACATGTTGCTTAGAATAGGTACCCGTCAGACTCAAAGATACAAAAAGATTCAAAAAAATGGAACAAACACCATGCAATCATTAACCAAAAGGGAATTGGAGTGGCTCTAGTAATATCAGACAACATCAATTTTAGGAGAAAAGTTGTTACTAGAGACGAAGAAAAACATTTTATAATGATAAAAATGTCATCTGTAGCAAGATATAACAATTATAAGCATATATGCACAAATAGACCCCAAAATATAGTGGGGGATGTCGACACTCCACTTTCATGGTTTTTAATTAAAAAATTTTTGTTAATGTTTATTTATTTATTTTAAAAAAAAAATTTTTTTTTTCAATGTTTATTTATTTTTGACAGAGAGAGACAGAGCATGAACGGGGGAGGGGCAGAGAGAGAGGGAGACACAGAATCGGAAACAGGCTCCAGGCTCTGAGCCATCAGCCCAGAGCCTGACGCGGGGCTCGAACTCACGGACCGCGAGATCGTGACCTGGCTGAAGTCCGACGCTTAACCGACTGCGCCACCCAGGCGCCCCATTAATGTTTATTTTTAAGAGAGAGACAGAGCATGAGCCGGGAAGCGGTAGAGAGAGTGGGAGACACAGAATCCAAAGCAGGCTCCAGGCTCTGAGCTGTCAGCACAGAGTCTGACACAGGGCTCAAACTAACACTCTGCTTCCAATATTGAAAACTAGGCCTGAAAAATACCTATTAAATGTTCCACCCAACAGCAACCACAAACACATTCTTCTCAAGTGCATACAGAACATTCCTTGGGATAGATTCTTTGGGATCTTCTCAAGGGCATACAGAACATTCCTTGGGATAGATTCCTTGGGATAGTGCATATGGAAGATTCCTTGGGATAAACCATAGTTTAAGCCACCAAGCAAGTCTCAAGAGCTGTAAACTGGTTGTTATCATACAGAGCACTTTCTTTGGTCCTCAGGTAATAGAGTTAGAAACAATACGACAAGGAAATTTGGGAGATCCAGAAATTTGTGGAAATTAAGCAAACTCCTGAATAACTAATGGATCAAAGAGAAATTGCAGGAAAATTAGAAAACATTTTATGATAAATGAGAACAAAAACACAGCATGTGATACAGTGAAAATAGTGCTGAGAGAGAAACGTATAAATGCAGGTGCCTGCATTTGTAAAAAAAACTATCAAATCAGTAAGTCAACCTTAAGAAACTGGGAAATGAAGACAAATCCCACAACAAGAAGAAAGACATAATAAAGATTAGAGTGGGAGTAAATAAAATGAAGACTAGAAAAACAGTAGAATCAGTGAGACAAAAGTTGGTGTTTTGAAAATATCAACAAAATTGGCGAATTTTAACTAGACTGACCAAGAGAAAAAGAGAGAAGACCCAAATTAACAAATCAAAAATAAAAGTAGGGACGTTACTACTCACTTTAAAGGAATAAAGAGGATCAGAAGAGAATATTATAAACAATTTTATACCAACAAATTGGATAACCTAAAAGCAATGAGCAAGTTTCTAAAAATATACAAACTGCCCAAACTAACTTAGGAAGGAGTAGAAAATCTGAATGGATCTATAACAAGTAAAGAAATTTAGTGAATAATCAAAGCATCTCCCACAAAGAAAACTCCAGGTGCACTGCCTTTACTGGTGAATTCTACCAAACTTTAAAAGAATACATATGAACCCTTCACAAACAGTCCCAAAATGTAGAGGATGAGGGAACACTTTCCATCTATTCTAAGTGGACGATATTACCCTGATACCGAAACCAGACAGACATCACAAGAACACTATAGACCATAGAGAAAGCATTTGACAAAATGCAGCATCTTTTCATCATAAAAGCATTCAACAGATTAGGAATAGAAGGGAATTTCCTCAACCTGAGAGAGTGCATCTATGCAAAACTCCCGGGGCACATCATACTTACTGCTAAAAGGTTGAAAGTTTGAAAACCATGTTTGCTCATGGAACATCTTTTCAACATCGCACTGAACATTTTAGCCAAGGAAGTTAGGAAGGAAAAAGAAATAAAAGATACCCGGATTTGAAGGAAGGAAATAAAATGATCTCTATTTGCAGATTGCATGATATTATACATAGATATCCTAAGGATTTGTATCTCCCTGATGATGCGTGATGTTGAGCATCTTTTCATATGTCTGTTAGCCATCTGGATGTCTTCTTTGGAGAAATGTCTTTTCATGTCTTCTGCCCATTTTTTAACTGGATTATTTGTTTTTTGGGTGTCCAGTTTTATAAGTTCTTTCTATATTTTGGATACTAACCCTTTATCAGAAACGCACACACACATATACACACATAATATTAGAGCTAATAAATGAGTTCAGTAGGGATCTTGTAGGATACAAGATCAAAGTAGAAAAATAAACTGTGTTTCTATACATTACCAATGAACTGTATGTAAATAAAATTAAGAAAACAATTCCATTTGAAATACCATCAAAATAATAAAATATTTAGGAATAAGTTTAACAAAAGAAGTATAAGATTTGTACACTTAAAAGCATAGACATTATTGAAAGAAATTGAACACATTCTGTGTTCATTAGTAGACTCAGTATTTTTTTAAATTTTTTGTTGTTTTTTGAGAGAGAGAGAGAGGAGAGAGAGAGAGAGAGAGAGAGAGGAGAGAGAGAGAGAGAGAGAGACCGAGCCAGGGAGGGGCAGAGAGAAAGGGAGAGAGAGAGAGAATCCCAAGCTGTCAGCACAGAGCCTGACAACGGGGCTCGCTCTCACGAACTGTAAGATCATGACCTGAACCAAAATCAAAAGTCAGCCACGTAACCAACTGAGCCACTCAGGCACCCCTAAAGTAGACCCAGTATTTTTTATATGAAATTTATTGTCAAATTGGTTTCTATACAACATCCAGTGCTCATCCCAACAGGTGCCCTCCTCAGTGCCCATCACCCACCCTCCCCTCCCTCCCACCCCCCATCAACCCTCAGTGTATTCTGTTTTTAAGAGTCTCTTATGGTTTGCCTCCTTCCCTTTCTGTAACTATTTTTTCCCCTTCCCTCCCCTATGGTCTTCTGTTAAGTTTCTCAGGATCCACATAGGAGTGAACACATTTGGTACCTGTCTTTCTCTGTACAACTTATTTCACTTAGCATAACACTCTCCAGTTCCATCCACAAAAGGCCTAATTTCATTCTTTCTCATTGCCAAGTAGTATTCTATTGTATGTATAAACCACAACTTCTTATTTTATTTTATTTTATTTTATTTTATTTTATTTTATTTTATTTTATTTTATTTTATGTGTGCTGGTGTCATCCCTTTTATTTTTTTTTCAATATATGAAATTTATTGTCAAATTGGTTTCCATACAACACCCAGTGTTCATCCCAAAAGGTGCCCTCCTCGATACCCACCCCCCTCCCACCCCCCATCAACCCTCAGTTTGTTCTCAGTTTTTAAGAGTCTCTTATGCTTTGGCTCTCTCCCACTCTAACCTCTTTTTTTTTTCCTTCCCCTCCCCCATGGGTTCCTGTTAAGTTTCTCAGGATCCACATAAGAGTGAAACCATATGGTATCTGTCTTTCTCTGTATGGCTTATTTCACTTAGCATCACACTCTCCAGTTCCATCCACGTTGCTATAAAGGGCCATATTTCGTTCTTTCTCATTGCCATGTAGTACTCCATTGTGTATATGAACCACAATTTCTTTATCCATTCATCAATTGATGGACATTTAGGCTCTTTCCATAATTTGGCTATTGTTGAGAGTGCTGCTATAAACATTGGGGTACAAGTGCCCCTATGCATCAGTACTCCTGTATCCTTTGGGTAAATTCCTAGCAGTACTATTGCTGGGTCATAGGGTAGGTCTATTTTTAATTTTCTGAGGAACCTCCACACTGTTTTCCAGAGTGGCTGCACCAATTTGCATTCCCACCAACAGTGCAAGAGGGTTCCCGTTTCTCCACATCCTCTCCAGCATCTATAGTCTCCTGATTTGTTCATTTTGGCCACTCTGACTGGCGTGAGGTGATATCTGAGTGTGGTTTTGATTTGTATTTCCCTGATAAGGAGCGACGTTGAGCATCTTTTCATGTGCCTGTTGGCCATCCGGATGTCTTCTTTAGAGAAGTGTCTATTCATGTTTTCTGCCCATTTCTTCACTGGGTTATTTGTTTTTCGGGTGTGGAGTTTGGTGAGCTCTTTATAGATTTTGGATACTAGCCCTTTGTCCGATATGTCATTTGCAAATATCTTTTCCCATTCCGTTGGTTGCCTTTTAGTTTTGTTGGTTGTTTCCTTTGCTGTGCAGAAGCTTTTTATCTTCATAAGGTCCCAGTAGTTCATTTTTGCTTTTAATTCCCTTGCCTTTGGGGATGTGTCATGTAAGAGATTGCTACGGCTGAGGTCAGAGAGGTCTTTTCCTGCTTTCTCCTCTAGGGTTTTGATGGTTTCCTGTCTCACATTCAGGTCCTTTATCCATTTTGAATTTATTTTTGTGAATGGTGAAACCACAACTTCTTTATCCATTCGTCAGTTGATGGACATTTAGGCTCTTTCCATAATTTGGCTATTGTTGAAAGTGCTGCTGTAAACATTGGGGCACAAGTGCCCCTATGCATCAGCACTCCTGTATCCCTTGGGTAAATTCCTAGCAGCGCTATTGCTGGGTCATAGGGTAGACCTCTTTTTAATTTTTTGAGGAACCACCACACTGGTTTCCAGAGAAGCTGCACTTTTAAGAAGGCAGTACTACCTAAATTGATCTACCTATTTAATACAATTCCTATCAAAAATTCTAGCTGTCTTTTTGGCACATATTGAAAAGCTGATAATTCACATGGAAATTCAAGGTACCCAGAAGAACTAAAGCAATCTTGAAAAAGAAGAACAAAGTTGGAGTATTCGCTCTTCCATATTTCAAAACTCACTACAAAGCTACAGCAAGCAAGATGATACAGTCCTGGCATAAAGATATACATTTAGATCAATGGAATGGAATTGAGAGTCTAAAAACAACTGGTTCAATTGATTTTTGAGAAGAGTGCCAAGACAATTCAATAAGGGAAAAATCAGTCTTCACAAATGGTGTTGGGATGGCTGGATATCCACATGCAAACTAATGAGTTTGGAACCATATCTTAGTCTATATACAAAAATCAACTCAAATGGATCAATGACCCAAAAGTGAAATGTATATGACTCTTAGAAGAAAACTTAATATGTATCTTTATGACAGGATTCGGCAACGGCTTCTTGAATATGATACCGTAAGCACAAGCAAACGAAACATTTAAAAATGGAGCTTCGTTAAATGTAAATCTTTTGTACTCTGAAGGACATAATCAAGAAAGTGAAAACTCTATTCACAGAATGGGAAAAATAGTTACAAGCGTATATCTGATAATAGTCTGGTGTCTCGAATACACCAATACTTACATATCAACAATAAAAAGATCAATAACCCAATTAAAACAAGGCAAATTATTTTAATGGCCATTTCTGCAATGAAGATATATAAATAGCTGATCACCATATGAAAAGATGGTCAGTTCAACACCTTTAGCCAGTAGGTAAACCTAAATCAAAACCTCAGTTATGGGGTACCTGGGTGGTTCAGTCGGTTAAGCATCTGACTTTGGCTCAGGGCATGATCTCGCGGTCCGTGGGTTCAATCCCCATGTCGGGCTCTGTGCTGATAGCTCAGAGCCTGGATCCTGCTTCAGATTCTACGTCTCCCTCTCTCTCTCTGACCCTCCCCCGCTAGAGCTCTGCCTCTTTCTCTCTCTGTCAAAAAGAAGTAAGCATTAAAAAAAACAACAAAAAAAAAAAACACCTTAGTTAGATACTACTTTGCACCCACTAGGATGGCTATATTAAAAAAGACAGACAATAAGAAGTATTCGTAGGATATGGGAAAGGGAAACCCTTAAACATGGCTGGGAAGAATGCAAAATGGTGCAGCTGCTTTGGTAAACAGTGTGTCGATTCCTCAAAGGTTGAACAGTTTTAGCATATGACCCAGCAAGTCCATGCCTACATATATGCCTGGGAAAAATCAAAACACATGCCTACCTAAAAACTTATAAACAAATGTTCATAGCAGCATCATTCATAAAAGGCAAAATGTGGAAAAATCCAAATGCCCATCCAGTGATAAATGGAGAAACAAAATATGGTATAGCTCTACAATGGTGTATTACTCAGCCTTAAAAAGGAACAAACTTTATGGTATGTAAATTATGTCTCAATAAAAAAAGAAACTGAATTGATTTCAGCAGCAAGCCTGAAATGAAATGGAAATGATTGAGCTCACATATGCCCTTCTCGTGATAGGAAATAGTGGATTTTCCCCGATACGCTTTTTAATGTGAATACGGTAGTGTGTAATTTATTCAAAAGACTTTCAGCTACCTGAATGGGCAAGTTGATAATAATTAGAACCTGAGCAACTGGGATTTGGGACAAAAGACAGCATTAAAGCAGATGGCAGATAGGAGGAAGAGATTTCTACAGTGCAGCCTTGGGAAAGATAAAGAAACTGCATTCCAGCCTGTTGGGGAAGAGAAAGCTGAGATGTAGGTAAAAAAGCACTAATAGAACTAAATCAGTGTGCTCTGCTATACTGTGGCATGAAATTATTATAGGCTATTTAATCCTGAGTCTAAATTGGGAAGGGTCTTGGAAAATCCCAGCATGGACTCATGGGGAGTTTTCCTTTAACCAGGCCAAATTAAATAAGTCAGTGTTCTCTAGAGAAGTTAAGACTCGTAAGTCAAGAGGAAGCTTTCTTTTCAGTTTTTTTCCAACTAGAAGTCTAGGTATTCTAGGGATATGGGTACTTTCAAGAGATGCCAATAAAAATATTAATTGATAGAATAAATAATTCCACTTGGGAAGGGATTTCCCAAGGCAATGTTGACTGCCTAAGACCTTTTATCTTTAGGGATGGGGAAAGTGTTAAAGTGATTTCTTTTTAATGTTAGCAACATCACAGTTTACACTGGGAAGGAGGAGCTTGGAAACTACCCAAATTTCCCACAAAAGGGAATCAGCTAAGCAAACTCTCTCACAAATGATAGCTTCTTTAAACATATTAAAATGATAATATGTGGCAATTTCAATATGTGAAAAGCTCTAAACTGTGAAGCAAATTAACAAAACACAAAATTATATATCAACTGATTGCAACATTTTATATATTAAAAAATACTCTATGTGTGTGCATTATGGAAAAATGTAAGAGGATATAGAAAGAAAAGAAAGGAACATAGTTGCCAGATTCCCTGTCAATTATTTTCATATAACCCCCGTGAACGACTTGATGAGGTTGGTAACATTTTCCCAATTTTATGGATGAAAAATTAACATACAGAACAATTTATATAATTTGTCCAGGGATACCGGACTGATAAGGGCCAAGACAAGATTAAAACTCAGCTCTGTTAATGCTCAAATTCATTGATCCACAACCCAGTGAAATAGAATTTAATAGCTTTTCTCTTTCTTTTCTTGGGTTAGGAACTTACTGAAGTCTGAATGTGGTGAGGTACAAATATGAGATAGTTCTTTCTTTTTCCTACTTATGTCCTCATGTTGAATCTGCCCTTCCCATCTCTTAATAATGACAGGTCTCATAGGTATCTATCACTTACCATCATTAAGAAGTCTAGTCTAATCCAGTTTCATCTAGTTTGAAACCCAAGCCTCATACCCTCATTCAGGGTTTATCATCTCCCTTTTCTTTGATACCTATCAGATTTCAGCCCAAGAAAGTTACAATTGAAGAGAGAGGTTGTGAGTGGCATATGGGACATTGTCTGCATTCACTTCTCGTCTGGTTCTGGCTCCTGTGATGTAAGCTTGGCGGGGAGGGAACATGAGAGACAAGAAATGATCTCATATAACTAGCAACGTATTGGTCATCCTACTTTGGCTCTTTTCGCTTCTTTGTCAAATGCTACAGGTATCCAAACGTTGACTTTCTCATGGAATGTAGGTGTGAGCTATCCAGTGGTGATTAGACACATCCTTATTATTAAGATGCCCTGATTGGGTGATGTGTTCCAGCTTCACCCCATCTCTTTCTCCCCTCCCCCCTCCACTTCTCAGCTTCTCCCTCAAGGGGTCCACCTAACAGGTTGCTGTATTCCTTTCCCCAGTGTGCCAACCTTCTTGGGTGGTATACGAGCAAGCCAGCTGAGGTCAGGCCTGCCTCACATGGTGTTCTTTGGCTCGTTCACGGGCATCTCAGGCCTCCTTGCCATAACGAACAATAGGAGTCCAGAGCGCTCTGGTGCCCTACCCCGTTCTTTGGCCTCTCTTGTGTTTCCTGTGTACTTCTGTTCAAATAGGTTGAGAGGACAATGAACAGGTCCACTACATACGCAGATATCCCAATAAACAAATAAGATGCAATTCTTTCCTTCCTGCGGCACACTAACTTCATAATCTCTACAAATTGTTCTCCTGGAGACCCTCTCACTTGACATGTAGGAAACAAACATCCACTCTCCCCATGGCCGGGGGAGCATGTGCACCCTCATTCTCTCAGGTTAATAAACCACGTCTCTGACAATTCTCCCATTCTCTCCCATTCCTTCCCCCATTCATCACACTTGGGTGGTGGTAGAGTACTTGATTTATATGTCCTAGCTTTGTGTCCTGGTCCAGAGGGGCAGAGAAGTCCTCCTCAGATTCCTATTACACTTATTAAATCACCAAAGTGCAAAATAGTGCTTGGAAAAGGCAGCACACGTCTAATCAGATGGTACATTAGCACTTCGGAGGGCTCCTTGCCACTCCCTGATGGCCAAAGCTTATTAAGAAAAATAGAAAACAGCTGGTCAATCAAAATAATTTAACTTATTGAGAAGTATATCTTTGGAATCAAGGGAGGGGGGACTAAGGGGAAACCTAAATTTCCTACAAAGAAGTTAAATGAGAGTATGAACAGAGAAAGATATATACCACCTCTGTTCTCCTCCCTACATAAGCAGGAAGAGCTCTCTTCCCTAGCTAGATGATACCAATGGGTTTTGGTATCATGTTGTGAAAGTTAAGGCGACCTCCTTCATTACTAGTGATTAAAATACTTTAAATCTCTATTCATCAACTTATGTTTCTGTCTAAGCATTACTTAGAATTACCATACTTGGAGGGGGGGTGCAAAACTACTCTTCTGGCAAAATTAAATCACTATGCCTCCTTTAGAACATTCCAGTTAACTGGTCCACTCCCCATCCCCAAGCATGTCTGAAAGTCTTCTGCCTCTTTGCTTTTTTTCACTCCTCTTCTGCCTTGGGAAGCTATCTCTTCATACGTCTACTTAAAATTCCACCTGTCGTTGGAAACTCTGCTTGGAACCCGTTTTCTCTGTCCTGCTACGGAGACTTTTCTAGCCTGCTCTTCTTTTTCTGGAAAATGTATTGTCTTGAGTTGTTGTGAGCATTTCTCAGCATGAATCTGTGTGTCCCTGGGTGTCTGATGACATGTTCCCTAATTTGTCCATTTTTATTTGTATTGTTTTGGCTTGTTTGACAGGAGAGAGAGGAGTTTAACTGTTTTCTCCTTAATGGTTATCTAAAAAATTAATAAAAGTGTGTATTTGATCAGCTGGATGACGAACAAATAATTGAACCCCCCTGTCATTTCACTAGGCAAGTCTGCATGTGACCTTGTGATCCCATGGGCACCAGATTTCCTCTAAGAATACCAGAGCAGGGATTAACCACATATATAAATGATAGGTTCATGACAAGTGAAACTCAAATAATTTAGGAGATGCTGTGAGAAATATGGCTTTCCTATGAAAAAAAATTAGGGGAACAAAAATGGTGATATACCCCAATGATATGGACAAAGAGATTCAAAAGAACTTGCATGGAAGCCTTCAGCACTATACTCACACTGAATGTACAAGTTGAGTTTCAATGCAGTAACACCATCCATCTAACAAATTAGTATTATTGATTTAAATGTTACTGGTTTTTGTAGTTTTGTTTGGATTTAGTTGCTAAATTTGATTCAGTTTTATGGCTTTATCAGTGCACTAAACATCAGAGATTTGTCCATAATTTTAGGTTTGCACGTATTTAGGTGACATATGTATTATAGTATAACAGCATTTGATGTTGATGCTGAGGAATCTTTGACTTTAAAAAAAGAGGTTGTGGGGGCGCCTGGGTGGCGCAGTCGGTTAAGTGTCCGACTTCAGCCAGGTCACGATCTCGCGGTCCGTGAGTTCGAGCCCCGCGTCGGGCTCTGGGCTGATGGCTCAGAGCCTGGAGCCTGTTTCCGATTCTGTGTCTCCCTCTCTCTCTGCCCCTCCCCCGTTCATGCTCTGTCTCTCTCTGTCCCAAAAATAAATAAACGCTGAAAAAAAAAAAAAAAAAAAAAGAGGTTGTGGAATACTATTCAGTTTTGAAAAATTGTGGTTTAGCATCGTTGGTTCAGAGAAACATGCCTTTTTATTTTTTTAAGTTTATTTCTTTATTTTGAGAGACTGAGACAGCAAGAGTGGGAGAGGGGCAGAGACGGGCAGAGGAGAGACAGAATCCCAAGGAGGCTCTGCACTGTCAGCACAGAGCCCGGCGTGGGGCTTTAACCCACAAAACTGTGAGATCATGATCTGAGCTGAAACCAAGAGTTGGACACTTGGTTTCTTACAGATCAGAGATTATATTTGTTTTCTATGTCTCCCACAGCACCTACCTGAGTATCTTACATATAACATTGCTCAAGAAAATTTGGTGATTCTGACTGTACTGATAAACTCTTGCTGCAAGATGAAGTTCTCAGAATTTTAGCTTTTCACATGTAACATGAAGTTGATCCATTAAGATTTGACTTATACATTCCCTGCCTACTCTGATATTCTAAACAGCTTACCAGAAAAGCAGATTATATTCATGCTAAGGATAAACCTGGTGATGAGAAGCAGTTTTTGCAAAATTGAAGACACCTAGTGATTGTGTCCCCGGGGAGGAAGCATTTCTTCAATTTTTTTATTTTTCAAAAGAGTTGGGGGATGAATCTCTTTTTTCAATCAGTGTAACTCATGGGGCTCCATGTTGCCGAAAATGAGATATGGCTACATGACTACAGTTTTTCCTGTGCCTTTTTCTTTGTTAAAGGGAGCAAAGCATTTTATTCCCTTTTGGAGAGAGGCATAGATGAAAAGTGGTTCCATTTTCTGCCCTCCCTCAAGTTTCCTGAAGGAGTCAATTGCCAGACCAATCAAGAAAACAAATATAACCTGCAGTTTGTGATGTAGTAGGAAGATGTGGTTAATATCAGCCTAGAAGGACATGATGGGTTACGTAAAGCTTCAACACAAATGAAACTAGAAACCCCAGCAAAAGAGTGTGGAGATAGACTCACCATCATCTTATAATTACCGTGCTGTGACATATGGGTTGGTTTTGAAATATGCAGATTCTTGACGAAAGTGCTTAAACTCTTTGATTTAATTCTCAAGAATGTCCAACCCAATTAATCCACAGTGTTGCTGTGTTTTTCTTTTTTTCTTTCATGTGGAGTTAAATATCAGAGAACTTTGAGTTAGAATCACAGACCCACTGACTACAGATGTTATTACCCTGGCCAAATTCCTGAACTTTTCTTAAGATCAGTTTCTTCATCTGTGGGATGAGGACATCATTGATTAATTTCCAAATATGTTACAAAGATTGTGAGATTCTCTATGTAAAACCTCTAGGTTTAGATGAATGACCTCATAAAAGGAAGTTTATTCCTATTTACCCTCTAAGAAGAGATCCACTCACTGCTCTCTGAGCATAAAGAGAGATTCTCTATTCTGGGGACTCATCAAAATCACCATGAAGAATTTGGAACACAAACAGTGCTAGGCTCCACACTGATTTAGAGGATCTGAGGAAGAGTCTGAAAATCTACACTTCAAAAAGCCATCCATCACTTTCGAGAATCACTGTCCTAGGGAGTGGTGTCAGTACGTTACTTATATTTTAGACCTTTAATTCCTAGAAAAGGGTCTGGCATAAAGACAGTGTTCAGAGAAAATCTGTTAAATGAATTATAAACAAATCTCCTCTATCACCCATGAGGGTTGGCATTGATTCTAGTGTTCAGACTGACCATTTAGAAGATGTATTATTGGACTAATTATGGCTGGTTCAATTAGAGAAAAGTACCAGTACAAGGCACCCAAAGTGAAATTAATTTGGCCATACCATGTTACATGGTACAGAGTGAACATTTTCTCTTTGTAACACAAAAGCCATGACTTAGAGTCTTTCTTTGGTTAGATACTTATAATAGACCATGGTATTCTATGGCAGGCTCCTATATTTACCGAGAGTAAGGACTGCCATGCCATTTTTGCTATTGCATGTAAGATGTGGGATTGGTTACACAAGATCATACACAAGGTCATATCGTTAGCTTCTTTTTCCATTTCCTGTCCTCACATTGCATAGTACAGAGCTTTGAATAATGTAAGCAGTAGTACGTTATAGCCACTTGTAGATTGATGTTCAAAATGGCCAAGTTTGAGTCATCCAAGGGCTACCAAAATCCCTAAGGATATCTGATGCCTAAGTCTTCTAGCCAGAAGCTGGCTTCTCCTTGCCAAGATTTTGTCCTTGTTGGGGGAGTGAGGAATTAAAAGATAAATAATAAAGTATTAGAAAAATAGAGAAAATAGAAATTCATATTTATCAGCTCTCTAGATGAGACCTTTCAGCTTTCAATGAAAGAACAATGAAAGAGCTCACAAAGATATGACTGTAAATATGTAAACAAATTAAGTCTAAATTAAAGGGTAAAAAAGCAAACCGGGGAAAATATTCACAGAATGTATGGCAGAAGGAGTGGATATTTTATATATAAAAAGGTTATATAAATTGTCACAAAAAATGAGATCTCGTAAATAAATAGGCAAGAAAAATAGCATCAGTTAATTCACAAAAGAGAGAAGTTCAACAGCTTAATATGATCATATGCAAAAATTCAGTTTATAAACAAAAAATACAAACTAAAAGTAAGATTTTATTTTGCTTTCCCCTATCAAAGTTGCAAGACTTAATTTTTTTAAAAAAAATCACAATACCCTCTGAAAAGGGGAAAGGACTTATGTTATACCCATGGAAGTATAAATTTACAGAAGCCTTTCTTGGAAAGAAATTCAGTAATAAATTTCAAGAGATGTAAAAACGACCTGACCTATTGACCTAATGATTCTACTTCTGGAAAATACTCCTAAAATAATGAACAGAAAAACAAGAAATGAATCTCATATTTGCAAGAGAAGACATATTTATTGCATATACTATACAAATTTAGAAACAAGCCAAGGGTCTAAAAATGAAAAATGTTAGGTTAATTGTGATACATTTATCCAATGGAATACTATATGGATGTTAAAAATGTATACAGATAACTTGTAATAATATAAAGTATGTTATTATATTTCAGCAAACACAGGATACAAAATCATATACAGAATGATCACAGTCATGATTAAGTTGAACCCTCAACACCCAAAAATAGGAAGAAAAAAAGAGACAGGGATCTTTTCATAGGAGAATCACATCAGTATGTGTCCCATGGATTGGTTTGCAATTGAGTGGTTTTAATTGCCAGTGTTTTAACATTATATTCCTTTGGCTTTATTCACATCATTTCTAATTACCATGTAGAGTTGGAAAAGTGATAACTTACTGGAAAGAATGTACTCTACCCCTTGTAAGCTCTGTAGTAGGAATCCAGCCTATACTTTCAGAGGTGTGAGGGGTGACACACGGAGAACTCATTCTCTGCATGAAAAGTGTCAGAGACAGTCAAAGAGCCTTAAAAGACCTTCCCACCCATCTTCATAAGCAAATGAAGAAACATGTATTGGGTTGAGAACAAATGATTATAGTGACATTGAATAGGAAAAAAAAAATAGAAGACTACAGAAATTAATACAAACTGCCTCTCTAGAGGAAATTCTCTAGGATTTTCAGGCAATGAAAGAAATAAAAAAAGATTTGGTTGTAAAAATAATTGGCAAGTCTGCATGTAAGCACATATAACCCAAATTAAAAGACAAACAACAATAAGAAAGTAATACAGGGAATGAATGTGGGTCTCTGTAAAGTTTGCTGCTCCTAAAAATGTTTTAGCTCACTTGCCTCTGGGTAGAATTCCTCTGGCAAGGACTGGAATGCAGCCTGAGTTTAATTTACTTCCTCAGGGAACATTCAGAAATCATACCTATTGTCCTGTTATATAAATTCCCAGTATGTCTGCTCAGGTGATGGATGAGATTGGCTGTTTTCCTCAAAGCCAGACCTCCAGGTTGTTCTTTGGTAGAAAATAATTTATTCATTGTATAGTTATAGAAGTGTTCATTTTTCAAATACAATATTAATGTTATATATCCAAAAAAAAACCACGCCAGAAATTGGAATTCAGTTTACAAAACACTTGTAAAGTGCCTTTGAGAGAGCTTCTGGGACCAGACCTCTAATATTCCTTTGCCTTAAATCTTTAGGATGGATTAATTATGGACTACTGGAAATAGAGCTGAAAAAGACTTTAGATTATATTTAGTTTGGCAATCCAACCTTATTTTGGATTGAAAAACTAAAGGTTGATGGGGTGCCTGAGTGGCTCAGTCGGTTGAGCATCCAACTTCGGCTCAGGTCATGATCTCACGGTTTGTGGGTTCGAGCCCCGCGTCAGGCTCTGTGCTGACAGCTCAGAGCCTGGAGCCTGTTTCAGATTCTCTGTCTCCCTCTCTCTCTGCCCCTCCCCCACTCACACACACTCTGTCTCTCTGTCTCTCTGTCTCTCTCTCAGAAATAAACATAAAAAAAAGAAAAGAAAAACTAAAGGTTGAACAAATGACTCACACATAAACACAGAACACAAAGATATATCTATAGCTAGAAACTCTGAACTCCCAGATCTATGTTCTTTCCTTTTTTCGCCCCTAAGTTTAAAAAATTAATAAAGGCAATTACACTTCTCTTCACATTTGCCCCTCAGATTCGTGTCTGCTGCTGTAAATACCTGAGTCAAGAGTTGCTAATGATCATATAAAGACATTTTTAATTTGACAACGATCAACATGTATGTTTTAGCATATGCGCAAAGAAAGAGTAGAAAAAGCATAAGAGTTTATTTATGTACTTATCGGGCCTGTTTTTTATGAAGACATCCTGTGCTCAATAAATGTGTCCCAGACACTATAGGATTCATGTGAATGTCATACTGCTACAAATCCTGAACCTCTTAAGTAGTTTGGTTTTCCGTAATATATTCAAAGAATATTTCTCAGAACGTGGCATATATAATGATGGTGTTGTGTGAGATCATTTCAGGTAGCCCTTGAAACCTTTTATACAGACAGACTCTGACTCACGATGGTTTGACTTACGATTTTCCAACTCCACGATGGTATGAAAGCAATATGTATTCAGTAGAAAGCATACTTCAAATTTTGAATTTTGATTTTTTCCTGGGCTAGCCATAGGCAGTACAGTACTCTCTCGAAACTGGGCAGCGGTAACAAACCACAGTTCATAATCAGCCCTGCAGTCATGAAGGCGAACAGCGGATACACTTACAATTCTGTGCCCATCCAACCGTTCTGTGTTTTATTTTCAGTATGGTATTCAATAAATTACGTGCAGTATTTAATACTTGATTATAAAATAGGCTTTGTGTCAGATGATTTTGCCCAACTGTAGGCTAATGTAAGTGTTCTGAGCACATTTAAGGTAGGCTAAACTAAGCTATGATGTTCAGTAGGTTAGGTGTATTAAATGCATTTTTAACTTCCAGTATTTTCAATGTATTATGGCTTTATTGGGATGTAACCCCATCATAAGTGGAGGAAGATTTGTCGTAAAGTATTTATTTCATGTATGAAATTCTAACCAGCTCCTTAAATCTTATTTAGTGGATGGTATTGCTTAAGGATATAAAGAAATATTTTAAGTAATTTACATTACAGGTGGTATTATAGACATGACAAAAATTGGAAAATTGGAAAGTGGTACAAGAATAACTTAAGTTCAGGAAACGATGAATTAAGAAGTTCCTTGCACTGAAGGGATAATAATTCACAGAAGGTAAAGGACCTCTTTTGGAAATAAATATCTAGAATTTAATTCTAGACCAGCATGAGGCAACATATTGATTGAATAGGGTTTGAAGCATTGGACATCTTAATGACCGAAGAAAAATAACCCTTGACTCAGTCCCCCACCCATTAGGGGGGTGAACAAAGCCAAAATGTCCATCATACTGGGTTGATGGGACTTGCCATGGCAACAGAGCTAAATTCTTTCATGATTCATTCATTAGAGTTGACACATTTTTTTCTATTTGTGTTCCAGAAATTTTAAGTGTGCAATTAAAATATACAAAGGAACCACCAAATCATGGCATGTCTTCTTCTTCTTCTTCTTCTTCTTCTTCTTCTTCTTCTTCTTCACCTTCATGTGTGTTCAGACATCTTAGACTGCTTTATAGTTATCCCATGAATCTTCCCAGAAATCCTGGAAAGGATGGGCTGATGTACATATTGCTGATATTCTGCAAAGAGAGCTGGAGAGACTCATGAGCCATCATTCATGTAGGTTGTGAGTATAGAGGAGGAAAGCAACATCCAGGTTTTCTGATTGGCTCTGCGTATCCAGATTAGCGTCAGCTAATGCTGGATCAACCAAAGTCGTGCTGTCACAAAAGTCAGGGTAGATGGACTGGTCAAGGTGATGTGTCAGCCAAATATCTTGGATGCTGGTTTCTTCGTGGTCTTCAGAGGGGTCCTTCGGGGTGTACAGTGCCTCCAATGACAAACACATGTTACTGATTATTATACAATGATTTGTAGAATTAAGACTACCTTGGTTGTTTATTTTATTTTTAAAAATTTTTTAACATTTATTCATTTTTGAGAGACAGAGAGAGATACAGCATGAGTTGGGGAGGAGAAGAGACAGAGGGAGACACAGAATCGGAAGCAGGCTCCAGGCTCTGAGCTGTTAGCACAGAACCCAACATGGGGCTCGAACTCATGAACCGTGAGATCACGACCTGAGCCGAAGTCGGACACTTAACTGACTGAGCCACCCAGGAGCCCCAAGACTGCCTTGGTTGTTTAAACAACTGTATAAACATCAAGTAGATTCTTAAGCATCGAGTGGAAAGAAATGTTGATAGGTGTTATGATCAAAAGTTAATTTTTTCTTTGAGTCCCAAATTGTCATAAATGTGCAAAAAATGATGAAGGGGTCATATAGCATTCTGAGGTAGTCAATATTTCATAGCAATGAGGTATTCCCTCCAGAAATATTTACTGAGAACTTTCTTTCCTTGTGGCCCACCATGCTGCTATTGTTGTGGCTTTGTTAAAACACTGTCTTTGTGTTCATACTATTAAATAGACCCCACTGAAAATACAGCATCTTGTTTGGGAGATTCATTTACTATTTCCACTTAACTTTGCCTACGGTTTGCAATGCTTCTTCTTCAATGGTAGAAATTAAAAGAAACTGAAAGCAAACAGTCTGAATTGAGCTTATGAACTAACATATGTTCCATTTTTCCAACTGCATGGTAATCAATTCTTTTATTTATGAACAGTTTAAATAGAATTCATGACTATTTACTTTTTTTTAACCTTTACCATTCTTTTTCTTTGGGGAAAAATTGCATATTTCATAAACTAGAATTGTTGAATTAACATCTTGATGTCTTAATAGAGAGAACTTTCATCCTAGGTCCATCCCAGTCAGATTTTTTTTTTTTTCAGTAGAACCAAATGACTCTCATTGTCATAAGGTCTAAGGTCCATTGTTGTAACTACCTGTCATGTCTGGCTCAGCACAACCACCCATTATGGTCATCCCGGTTCAATGTAATTCCCACTTACGTTCATTAAGATCTATTACGAATAAGATGTCTTGTTAAATTTTTTTTAAATGAGGGTAGAGTTGGGAAAATACTATCTATACCTTGAAGACATAGTCCCCTTCATGTTGGAGCTTACAATCCATGAGACTAGGTATTCAGTTACTCATTAATGTATTTATTATATATTAAAAAAATTTTTAATGTTTATTTATTTTTGAGAGAGAGCGCACGAGCAGGGGGTGGGGCAGGGAGAGAGGGAGACACAGAATCGGAAGCAGGCTCCAGGCTCTGAGCTGTCAGCACAGAACCCAACACAGGGCTCAAACTCACGAACTGCGAGATCATGACCTGAGCCGAAGTCGGACGCTTAACTGACTGAGCCTTCCAGGTGCCCTTCATTGCATATACTTTAATTTGTGCATCTATTATGTGCCTGGGCTAAGCAGTATTTTAAAATTTTTGTTTTTGCTTTTGTCAAGCCATGATTTTTCTCTTTCCCTTATCCCTAGACATAAGCCTCAGGGAAGTAAGACATGCATACCAGTTACTAAATTACAGGGTCTTTCTAGACAAATGCTATCAGAGAGCTTGAATGTGTTGTGACATCACAGAGAAGAGAATGATAATTTCTAGCAGGAGAAGGAAGAAAAAAAAATCCATGAACCTGGTGGCATTTGAGCTCAGGCTTGGAAGATGAATAGAGAGGGTATTAAAAGCAAAAGTGGGGAAAAAAATAAAACATAAAATAAAAGCAAAAGTAGTTAGGAGTGAGAAGCCGGATGTGGAGAATGGGGAGAGCGAGGCTGCTGTAGGGAAGAAGGACAGAAATAGACGAAAGGCAGGGTACTTTATTGGAAGTCTCATAGTCTTGAAAAAACTTGACCTCTGTTCCATAGGATGAGACTAAGTGGCAAAATCAATGTTTCTGTCCCCAGGGATGTTAGGTAGGTCTTTCCCCCCACCTCTCTTTCCCACTTCTGATCCTCTTTTCTCCTTCACCTGCCTTAAGTTCACTTACATTAAAATGCAGTTAAGATTGTGATTGTGATTGCATTGTGATTCTACGATGAGGATGCATTGACAGGGCTGTTCTTGAGAGTGCTGCACCCAGCTAAGTTTGTTGCAGAGGTGATATGATTAAAGTATTAACCACTGCACTATCTAACCATCCCACCCTTTGCTGTCAAAAGCAATTAATGTGGATTACATAGGTTCGAGAGAAGAATTTCTTTCATTTCAGACCTTGGAGCGTCTCCAGAGAGGATTAGGTAGGAAAATGAATGGTATCATTTGCATAATTTAGGGAACTATGAATAATAATTTGTATTTGGAAAAGCTTGCTCAGACTCTTCCCAATACGTTGGTGCCATATGGCTTATCAGCTAAGCGCAACCAGGAAGTAAGAATTCCATATGATACAGTAGTCACAGGAGCAAAACCTCCCATTGTTGTGTTGCCTGTGCTTTGATGCAAAACGGAAAAAAAAAAATAAAGCAACCAATTTTAGATTCAGTCTATATGGCTGTCTGATGGATTGAGAGTGTACACTCTTTCAGGCTCAAGGGATATACATAAAACTTAGACACTGTTGCTAGAGATATGCACTGGAGACAAACTGAGAGGAACAGGTGTAACTTAAGAACTTAGAGATTTGAGTGAGACAAAGGAAAGGACTTTCTTCAAGTCACTAAGTTTTCTTAGTAGGCTTAGAAGCATTATTCAGCCAGAAGCTGGGAATAGATCCGTGTGCCCCAACGGAAGCCCTGTCTGCTGTAACATGATGGTCGTATGGAGCCAAGAGAGAACAATGAGCGGTTAGGGGTAAATCCACTTGGCTTGACTATTTTCACCTTTTTTAGGGAACATACTCACAATTGACTTTCGTAATTGTCACCAATAAGCAGTGCCAATGAGGGCGTCACTTCTGTGACACTGGGCTTCCCATCAGAATGAACTACATATTTGCACCTGAATCTAAGCGATTACTGCCGGTAAAGAAGCTTCCCAGGCTGACGAGCTCTCCTTGTCTGGTTTCAGAGCTCTATGTGGAAATAAAAGACAAACCTTTCCTACATTCATCCCATGCTTTTGCTTTGCAGCCTTTCCAGGTTTCTGGAGCGGTGAAATGTAGGTGGTATTAGCAAGAGACAGCCTTGTGGGATATCACAGATGGCAGGAACCATGGTGTGGAAGTAGAAGCTTCAGAAGCTGGCCCCAGTCTGAAATCAGGAGTGAGAGTTCAGGGGGTTCAATGAAAGAGACAAGCCTAGGCTGTCTTCAGCCTCATTTATCAACATGGTGGGTCACACTGACAGATTCATAGGAGTCTCAGATAAGAAAATATATTCATTTTCTTTTCAGCAAACGAAACAAAAAAGAAAGAAGTAGGTTAGCCTTCTCAGGGAGTCTTAATTTGGTTGGACCCATTGATTGATGGTTGGCTATTGATCAATGCTAATCATGCTGATACACAACGTAGTGCCTTTCTTAATAGCTTACGAGCTAGATGGGAAGACAAGATTTATCTCTGAATAAGGAGCAAACAAATTTTTAAAGTATATATGTACGTGCCTGCTATATGGACATATACGTATCTATGTCATGGATTTAATATTTTGAGTTTAACCATAACTACATTTGCTAGAGCAATCTTATTATGTAGACTGAGTCTTTTTGTGGGATGTATTCATGTCTTTTTCATCTTTTATGTGTCTGGCTGTAGGGTAGTAACATCCCCATACAGCTTTCTGGTTCCAGCTCTCAGACCCTCAGACCCAAGTTTCTACCACTCCCCTCACCGTCTCAAACCTTTCCACTTTTTCTTTTGGAGATTTCCCCCTGTGGTTAAACAAACTTTTTTACATTATCTCCTCTTAGAAGTACATTCATTGACTTTGTTGTCTTTACTGAATCCTGTTTTTCTCAGAGGTCAGATTTCTGGGTGGCCCAGTGAAGCATAGAAGTTCATTTTCCCAAGATCCAAACATGTCAGGACCAGAAGGTGGCCCACTTCTAGACTTCCCATGCCGATTCCACACCATTATGTCTCCAATCTCCTGAGAGCACCTTTGGTCCTTAGAGACCTATTCTGTCCCCATTCCCACATTGTTCCTGTCATCTAATGACCTCCTCTTTAGTCCCCAAGTCGGTTATACTTTGAAAACTTGCAGCCTTTGTCCCCACTGCATGTTGTAATCACCTAGGGGGTCTTAGTGGGCATGGCAATGTCCTTGCCCGTCTTCGTTCCTTGACCTCATTTCGCTTCTATTACCCATCTTCATGGGTTCACTCTGGACGTTTGTATTGGCTCAAACCATTCTACCTCTTAAATCTGCAGTGCTAACCTCCTGTTTGCTGACCATGCTCACTGGTTCTGTGTGCCATCCTGGTTATTTTCTTCTGATTCTTTTTTTCCCTTGTTTGCACGCCTGCTATAGACATGGATTTCTTCCTCCATTAAGCTCTACTGCATTTTTAAGCCAATCATATTAAGGCCAGATTAAGTAACAGTTGCATTTTTTTTAATGTGAGTATGGTCTGTACATTTCACTTCCCAGGTCTTTGCTTCTTTGTCTCAAAAATTTCTAGTTGACTTTTGTAAGTCCTGTAACTCTGTGGCTATCAGTAGCCATCACAGGCAAGAAACAATGTCTTGGCATTGCTTCATAAAGAGCTATAGGCATATTATTAACTGGGTTTTATCATTGACTTTGAACAGGGTGTTTATTTGTGTGGATTTCATTAGAATGCGCCTCAAAAATTTCCAGAAATCCAGCAATGGGAATCTGTGTGCTAAGGAGCCACGAATTGTTCATGGTAGCAAAACCAATGAGAGTTCCTAAAGTCTTTGGGTAACGACACAACAAGAAGAAATAGAGCCCCAAGTCTCCAGGAAATGGTTTGAGGATAGAGCCTCAAAGTGATTTTTTAAATATTTCTTTTCTGCAGAGTCTTTTTATCTGACCTCATTAAAATGTTTCAGCATTGTTTATTCAACATACCATTTAATCAAAAGTCCCTGCTAGATTTTTCCCAAGATTCATTTGTGATCCATATGAGCAAACATTGTGGAGGGTTATAATGAAGAGAAATGTAGGAGAATTATAGGAGCTTTCTTTTCTTTTTTGAACAGTAAATAGTTTAGTAACTTATCTCCATTTCTTAAAACTGGCTTATATTTGAATCACGTATTACTTGGCTTTAGATAAAAATCACTGCACGTGTCCGAAAATCAAAAAGATTGGAAGGAGATTCAAAGAATTATATTTCTTAATAATGCTGTGTACTTCTCATGTGTAAACATAGGAAAGAATAAGCGAAAATACGATTCCTCAAAAAGGATTTTATCATTTGGTAAGAAAATAGTTAACAGTTCTGTATCTTACAGGGAGTGTTTTAATATGATCTTATTTATTGTAGATTCAATAAATATGGGGAAGATCAAGTAAAGCCATTCAAGTAGAATGTTTTCATTTCATAGACAAGAAAACCGAGGCCCAGAGAGGTTAAAATAATAAGTACTTTAAAATTGTTCATAATCATTTTAGTGTGGGCTTTATTTTATTTCACCGATGTCTCATCTCCTAGATATGCATTATCTCAATGTTAAGAAAAATATTTATAGCTGGGATTATCATGACTACACTTAGAGATATATCACAATTATGTCAGGAAGTACAAACAGAATTTACATTAGCCTGATGTTAATCATCAATGCTGTATGGTTTCAGGAATTACTGGGCAATGACCAAGGTGGAAAGCCTCAAGAGCTTATTTCCACTTGTCTTTGTTTGGACATAGTGAAAGAAAGAATTGTGCCTCCCGATGTCTCCTCTCCCGTGCTCTTTTGGAACCTTGTCACTCCCCTATCAAGAGATGAACCCCCCCCCCCAATCCTCCCTTGAATCTGTTTCAAACAATACAATATGGTAGAAGTTATGTTTGTTAGCAGCCCAAATGTAACGAGAAGGCCAAAACTAGCCTACGTGGGCAGACCATACAGAGAGGTCCTGGAACCTCAGCCTCCAGCTACACCCTCTCCTTGCCCTTCCAAACCCAGCTACTGATTGACCACAACAGGAGAGAGCCCAGGTCAGAACATCCAGCCAAGAGCTTCTGAATCTCTGATCCATAAAAACATAGATACAATATGATTGTGCTTGCTTTAAGGCACTAAGTTTTAGGGTGACGTATTATGCAACAATAGCAATTGAAACAGAAACTATTCCCCGTGAACTGATTTCCTTACTGGTCAGAAAAGCCATGTAGAATGTGGAGATGAGGCAGTATATTTTATACTCTCAGAAGGTTGACGCAAGGCATCAGGTCCTGGGGCAGCTCACGTACGTTGCTGATTATCTGTTGACTCACCTTGTTGGTGTGGAGAAGCGCCTAGAGTTCCCCCTACTCCAGCTCTCACTGAATCTCCTCTTTCGGTTTTCCTATGTCCCACACAAAGCATCTCTGCAGCTCCAGGGCAAAGGGTGCCGGCCTCTCCTTCGCGTCGCCCTCACAGTCCAGGTTTCAGGCGCTAAGAGAAAGATCAGTTCGTCCTTACGAGTTTCTGCTTCCCTTCTGAATTCTGGTTCATCTTCACCGGTTCTAGTTCATCCGGGCTCTTATCCACATTCATCGTTCCTTCCCAACTGCTGGTCTGGTTGACCTATGATGCCTTAGGCTCAATTATAAATTGAGCTTCCACATAGCTTAAGGTCTAATCCCTACAGTAATTGCTTGTTCTACCTCACTCATGGCGTCTCTGCTTCTATGATTAAATCCTGAGTGATGCAAAGGTGCTCATTCAGAAGTTGATGTGCTTAATGCATTGGGTTCCATCCTTTCCTTGGAGACTGGCCTGTGGGCTGAGGTAACCTGAGCAGTCTTGATTCGGTTATTACTAGGGTTTGTCTACGTTTCTTAGAAAGACCACTTGTCTTGGGAATCTCTGCAGTCCACAGCCACTCCAGTAATGAAAGTGTCTGAAATCAGGATGGAGAAGCTGGAGGTGAGCCTGGAATTTTGGAAATGCTCACGCAGAGATACATGTGAATTTTGCAAATACCTACGCAGTAGAATCCAACATGGATGAGATGCCTTCTTGGAAAGAACTTAGATTCATAATTTCACGACAGTAGCTGAAGCATTAAGTCCATCTGCTTTTTTTTTTTTTCAAGAAGTCTGAAATCATGAATGTATTTATCTCTTCCATCCCTCTCTCATTCCATTTAGTCAATCTTTAATGATTATTACTATGTTTAAGACAACCAGGGGTGCCTGGGTGGCTCAGTCAGTTAAACGGCTGACTTCAGCTCAGGTCATGACCTCACAGTCTGTGAGTTCGAGCCCCGCGTCGGGCTGTGTCCTGACAGCTCAGAGCCTGGAGCCTGCTTTGGATTCTGTGTCTCCCTTTCTCTCTGCCCTTTCCCTGCTTGCTCTCTGTCTCTGTCTCTGACTCTGTCTCTCTCTCTCTCTCAAAAATAATAAACATTAAAAAAAGTTTAAAAAAAGACAACCAAAATCCCTGTTCATATGTGAAATATTGAAAAAAAGTTTTTGCAGATAAATGGAATTAGTACTGCCTATTAGTAAATAAATTGATTTTGTAAAATGTTGTCAGAATTACTGATTCAAAAGTCATTAATCAGAAGCATAGTAATAACTATCTGCATTATAAATCTGTGGTTTATGTTTAATAAGGAAGGGGGCCAGAGGGGTAGAGAAATTGTCCATATGGTATCGGGTATTTTTCATGATTTGTGGAATTTCCAGAACATTTTTACCATTTTCTGAGATGGGAAAAAAAAAAAACCCAAAAAAACAACAACAACAAAAACAATGTTAGATGTTTTGCTTTGATAATTGGATTGCTGTCTGAACTGTTCTTTGTAGATGATCGTTTCCAGAGGGGAGCTCAGTTTCTTAGGCTATATGGGTGGTCAGGGGGATGAGAGAGACCGTTAAACAGAACCTCTTGTTCCCTATCTTATTTTTGAGACAAGGAAACAAAGCCAGGCATAAGACAGATGGGGGGCCATTCATCACTTCATTATCAGTAATGACTAAGTCTGAAGATACAGTTTAATACGGGGGTTCAATCAGCCTGTAACTCTAACACCCACGGCAGAAAGATTTATCTACTGAGTCATGGGCAGTCCCGGAGCACCGAAAGCCCTTCACATGAGCAAACCTGCATGGAACCCTGCAAGTGTCTTGCTTTCTGTGGGTTGGCATGTTCTCAAGAGGAAAACGAAGCACAGAGGAAACAAGCATGGCTCTCAGACAGCGCCCTCTACTTCTGCTAAGTGGATAAAGGAAGAAGTGGCAGGAGGCCAGGGTTAGGAGGCCGACCGAGTTCCCTTCACAAAGAAAGAAATGCAAGGAATAGCAAAGGAGTACTTGTCCTCAATGGTGTGAATCCATAGTACATTTTTCCTTCTTAGGGATGGGACCTGAAATACATTCTCCACAATCCCCTCCCACTGAGTCCCTTTCTTTACCCCATAAATCTTGCAACCTAAATCCCATTTTGCAAACCTCCCAGGCAGCAGTGGCCGAAATAGCAACACTGTTCCGAGTGCAGGCTCTTTTTTTTGCCATTTTGCTCACCATATGTTATTGCAAAGTGACCTGCAACTTACAGGCAGGAATGACCCCCAACAAGGCTGCCTTGGTACCTCACCTCCCATGCTTGTCAGCCTATTGCAGTTTGCTCTTGGTCTGAATCAACTCTCCATTGAAATTATTCTTAATAAAGTCTCCTGGAAGCCTCACTTGCCAAATCTAATGTTTTCTTCTGAGTCCCCATCTCACTTTATCTGTCTGCAGCACTTGTGAATTTCTCTTTCCTGGAACTCTCTCTCTTGGCTTCCATTGTACGTATCTGTTCTAGTTCTTTTCTTGCTGTTTTTGTTTCTTCTTGATCTATGTTATTTTCAGAGAACCCTGAGAACAGGGATATGTTTTCATTTATCTTTGAAGCCCCAGTGTCTTGCACGGTGCCTGGTACATGTTGGATGTAATTATCTCTTTAGTAGCCATCCCTCCTGTCCTGGGTCACGTTAACACAGCTCTGATTTTTTTTTTTTTATTCCCACAAGTTCATCCTCCCGTATGCTTAAAGGAAGGTGACTCCTTTTTCCAGTCCCAGGGATGGATAAGGATTTGTTTAATCAAATCATAATTCTGTTTCTCCTTCTACTAACTGATTTAAGAATGGACTCATGATTCAATCATGAGCAATAGGGGAAAAGTTTCTAGAGAGCCTCTGGGGTACATTTTCTAAACTACTAAGAAGAGGAGGTGAATAGATTTGCTTTAACACTGCTGATGCCCGGAGCTGCAGCAGCTACATTGTAACCATGAGAAGGCACTATGGTTACTGGCCCAATAAACAGAAAATGGTAGAACAGTGAGAGAACCTGATGCTGTTAGCATCTTTGATCAAAGTGGTGGTTTAGGAAACCAACCTGGTCGGTGGCGTGCATTACATTTGGATGGAAGCAGGGTGAAACTGAAGGTAGATAAACTAAGTGGCTACTGCAATGGTCTTGGTGATATGATTTCAAGTAAACTAGTAGCAAGAAGGGACATAGTTAAGAGACATCCATGAGGAAACTTTCTTCTAAGAAGAAAGATGGAAACCAAAGCTGTGCTTGGGGCACAATTACTCCTCCCCATCCTACGACTCTTAGTGCTGGTACCTGCTTGGAACATGGGTAACTTAAGAAAGATTGAAAAGGAAAGACAACCAGCTGTTCTGATAACCAATTTATGAATACAAAGAACTTGTGAATTGAACTTTTCCTTCCTCCCAGTGGTACAATTTTAGATATTAGCTGACAGTCTAAAAGTAGGCAATTAAAGTAGGTGTTTTTTTTTAAATTTTATTTAAATTCCATTTAGTAAAGTAGGTGCTTTAGATCAATGTTCCCCAAACTATGATTCATGGAATGCTAATTCTGTGTTATTAATAGATCTTATACAAATCCAAAGAGAGGGAAGAGATGTTCTGTGTCAAAATGAAGTCAGAAATTTGGGTTAGAGTCCTTATTGCAAGACTTCTCAGAGCCTTTAATATTACAGCATAAAATGTGAATCTCTAAGATAGGGGTGTAGCATACAGCGTTTGCAAAACTTACAAAACCTGTGGCCCATCAATTGCCAACATTTTATCACAGAGCATCTCACAGGATTGCATTCTGCAGGGTGCACTTGGGGATACGCTGCTTTAAACAATGATTTCACTGGAGGCTTCATTTCTTTCTCCTCTGGTACATTACACCTTAGCTACTCAGTGTCCTCAATGTAAAGGGCCTATTACAGATGGGATTGCCAATTCCCTGGTGACCCGCGAGCCTCTGTGCGGTGATATTGACATTCCCATTTAAAACACTGAGGCAGGAAGAGGTGAGGCATGCTCGTGTGAATAGAGGGATTCTCAGGAGACAGGAAGGGGGAAAGAAGACGAATGGATGATCCAGCGTCACATCCGGTAATGGGTCAGATATTCAGTAGGCTGATAGGGCTTTCAAAGCCCACCCTTGGAGCAGAAGCCACCAAATAAAAAGCATTGGCTACAGACACCTTTGAGGGGGGAATTTTCAGGTGAGAAAATACAACCACTCTTTCCCCAGGGAGGGAGTTTTTCTGGACTCATCTTCCTGGACACAAGTTAGCCTTTGTTATAGGCCCCCAGGCAGTCAATGGTGGACTGTGCCTTGCACAACGAGTCTGTGTTTGTGTTTTATACACAACACCTCTCCCAGGGGTCTCCCTTGCTTGCACAACAGGTATTAGAAGTTTAGGACTCACGCAGATACCAGGGTTCAAATCCTAATTCTGAACTTTGTGGGTTTTGCCCTTGAGAAGTTATCTTAAGATGTTTGGCCCTCGATTTCCTCTTATATACAATGCGGATACTCCTAAAAGCTCCCTTAACACACTCTTCGGAGGCTTGTACAAACCCAGCGCTAGGCAAAATAACAGTAATGGTAATAACAATCATAGCTTAATAAATGTAATAAAGTACAAAGAAGTAAAGAAATAAATTACTAAATTCCTTTTGAAACACTGCCACTTTTATTATTTATTTATTTATTTATTTATTTATTTATTTATTTATTTTGAGAGAGAGTGCATGCACAAGCCAGGGCGGGGCAGAGGGAGAGGGAGAGAGAGAATCCCAAGCAGGGTCCGCACTGTCAGCATAGAGCCCCACAAGGGGCTTTGATCGCTCAACTCTAGGATCGTGAGCTGAGCTGAAACAAAAAGTCAGATGTTTAACGGGCTGAGCCACCCAAACACCCCATTTACTTATTTATTTTTCAATGTTTATTTATTTTGAGAGAGAGAAAGAGAGAGAGAGAGAGAGAGTGAGAGAGGGCATGTGAGTGGGGTGGGGGAGGGGAAGAGAGCGAGGAGAGAGAATCCCAAGCAGATGCCCTGCTGTCAGCTCAGAGCCCAACGCCGGGCTTGATGTCACAGGTTGTGAGATCATGATCTGAGCAGAAATCAAGGGTTGGGCACATAAGTGACTGAGCCACTCAGGTGCCCCGCTACATGCTTTTAGGAGAGGGTGTTTTTAGGCAGAAGCTATAGAATGTGCAGATACGTAAAGATGGGATGGATTGCAAAGAGTGTATAGATCTGGCTTTGGGTTCAAAGTGTGTGGTGTTAAGATATGGAAAGCAATGTTCATCATGTTATAGGGGCTTTCCTTACACCCGTGGAGACTCACTGGGGAGTTCAGTTGGGGAGGGACGGGTTTGATTCACTGCTAGAAAGGTCACTCTGGCAGTAGCACGGAACTGTGTGTAGCACCAACATTTGAGATATGTCCTTTATCTTTACGTAGCTTGCTAATTTAAAGATAAATTAAGTTGTTGATCCAATGGTATTTACTACTGAAGTGGCATGATTGACAAAGTAAGAAATGATCAACTTGTTTGTGCATGGTAATGGCAATGAATTTAAACAGCACCCACATGCTGCTGAATTCTGCCTCGGGCTTAGAATGTTGAATATATACTCCTTTCGAATAAGATAATGTGACTTTAATTTGTGCAGCTTAGAAAACTTTCCGGAAAACAACTGTCGTTGTCTTTGCCTTGTAGGAATGGCCTCTAGGTGACATCAGATGAACAAAAAACCATGGCTCAGCCTCCCTAATTCCTTAGAGTTAAAGGAACATATTTCAACCTATGGACCCTTTACATGTGAAAATTCTATTGGTGGGAAATGAACTTCTGAATTCAGACACTGTGCCCAGACTTCTTATCATGACATCACATACACGTTCGTCATCCGATACCACACTCTTCAAATAGTGTCTACTCCCGATTCTTCTATGAAAACACTATTCCCACAGTGGCCCCCGAGATGACAGATACATTCCTGTCCCCCAAACTGACTCAGGCCATTTCCTACCCAAGGGGTCCTGCCGAGTCCTCTCTGTCGTGGGTTGTATTTTTTCGTCAGAGTGCATCTCCTACGTGACAGTGGCATTGAATGCCACAAGCTTTCATTGTCTCAGCATTCTCCGTACTTCCTTTGACTGTATCGTCTGTATCGCCTGGTTGGGATTGAATCTAAGATGCATTCCAAAGATGTGTCTCTCTTTGTGTACAAGTTGTGTTACAGCCGCAGCCGGGTGTGTCTGGAGGTGGGATGATGCGTACACGTCTTGGGCCAGTGGTGAAAGAGGAGAAGCTGGAATAGGGAGGACTCTGGGTGGGGACAGGGTTGCCAACCTGCCCTGGCTGGAGGACTGGCCTTTGAGGCAGGTGCTGTCTAGACCAATGTGCCTAAAAGGACAGTGGCAGAAAAGGGACATTGTGAAGAGTCAAGCTCCTATTAGGATCCTTGGAAATGTCATGAATCTCTCTCAGCCTCGGTTTTCTCATCTGTAAAACAAGGCAAAATAGATTTAAAAAATGTAACAAACAAGACCCACACCTCATCAGGTTATTGTGGAAATTAAATCAGTGAACTCACACAAAGCCCTTAACCCTGTGGTTGAGGCATAATAAGCATCTAATATGTGATAGCTGCTGTTATTATTGTCATAGTCAACTGAGAAGAGGTTACAGTAAAATGCTTCTGGAACTTAAAAATAAATTACCCTCTGTGAGGGAAGCTAGGAAAAACCAACCCACAAAAAATGAGATTAAGTATCTGTTGAATTAAGCTCTCCGAAAACGTCTGCATATCTGTGTGGCTCTGGAAATTTGGGGGACGCCCGGGTCCAATCAAGCAGGCTGAGGTATAACATGTGCAGAGGACCAGCTTGAAGCCATCATGGAAAAGAAACCTGGGCTCCCATCAGGTATGTTAGCATCCTGGAAAGAAGAATGTAATGTCTCAAGAGAAGGGATAGACTCTAGGAAAAGGAGGGGCCAAAAATGAAGGCTTTGCTATTTTTCATTCAACATTGTGGGAGAGGAGGGAGATGAGGAGCGACAGAGGCAGGAAAACAGGAGGAAAGAGAAAGACAGAGAGGAGAGAAACAGAGTGGAACAGAGAGAGAGAGAGAGACAGGAAGAAAAAAGGAGACTCTGAATCCAGAATACAGGAACACTCAGGATACTAGAGGGATGGGTCTAAGATCATCCAATTGTATTTCCCTGACAGAGAATCCAATATTATTTACCTTTCTTCCGAGGAAACTTTTCATCGCAATTTTAACTTTCAAGATTAAGGGATATTTTTAACACCTGCTTTGATCTTGGTGATGGGGCTTAGCAGCCAGACCTCAGTGGTTGGGAGCCCTTCCAGAAAGCCTGTTCCAGGCAGCACCGACTCTGGTATGCGGAGGGCTAAGTCCACAGAAGGCATCCATTCCTACTTACAGTCAGTGGTGGTTTGTTGTGCTTGATTATACTTGAATCTGTTTCATTCAACGCACATCCGTTCCCAGGCCATTGTGTGTAGGACACGGGGCTATTTGAGAGAGGAGTAGGGTGATACATTTGTGCTTTTGGAATTGGCAATCCAGAAGCTCTGTAAAGCTTGCACCCTAATCCTCAAATAACTGATGCCCCAGGAGGTGAGTGTGCTGCACTATGATGCAGAAAACAAGAACCAAATCTGCTGGGGGGGGGGTGTCCTTCTGAGGTGTCAACATGGAGGGAATGGTTCTGGGACTGGCCACAGACAGTGGTGGGCATTTCAACAGGCAGACGATGGGGTGTGGAGGGCATTATGGATAAAAGCAAATTATGAACAATGGGGGTGTGATTTTAAAGGGAACGCAGAGGCAAAATGGAGACAAATTATCTGTTCAGGCTGATACAACAAGTACCATAGACAGAGCGGCTTATAAACAACAAAAACGCGTTTCTCATAGTTCCGGACCATGGAAGTCTGAGATCCAGATGCCATAATGGTTCGGTTCCGGTGATGACCTTCTGATGTGCACACTGCTGAGTTCTTGCTGTGTTCTCACTTGGTGGAAAGAGGACCAGGGAGATCCCTGGGGTTCTTTGGTAAGGGCACCGATTCTATGTATGAGGGCTTCACCCTCATGACCTAATCACCTTCCAAAGACCCCACTTCCTGAAACCATCACATGGGGGGGGGGGGCGGTTAGGATTTTAACACATGAATCTGGGGTGGGGCACAAGTATTCAGTCCATTGACCTAGCTATGTGGGTAATGAAGAAAGCGTCCCCACCAAGCCCCCTGTGATTTTGAACCTCTGGATATTTCCAGTGACTGATACAGAGGGCTTCACGCAACAGGAGTGAAAGCTCACAATTGTTTTGTTGCTTTTCATGCTTGAGACACAGATCAGCCCTGACAGGGACTCATAGTCCATTTGAACGTGCCGTGTTAAATGTGCTAGAGATTCTCAGATACATGGCTGCCACACGTCCTGTGCCTGGTGTGACTTCTAACAGGGAAAGTGATACCTGGAGCATACCTTGGGGCCACTGGAGGAAAAATAAAAGCAGCTCTCATTTGTCTTAAGGCCTCAAAGTACTCACAGCATCAATTTTATATCAGTCCATGTAATTTAAACCCATGCGATAGATATTCTTACGTCTTTTTTTGCACTTGAGCTATAATAAAGAATACATATTTGGCGTTTGCTATCTAGCTCTTAAAACTTGGAGTTTTCAGAATGGTAAGTGTCTTTGGTATGTTAATGAGATGGCTGCAGACTGGGGCCTCTAGATAGCTTCAGAATGGGGTTGGTCGGTAGAAAGACCAAGCCATGATTAGAGAATTGGAATTTCAGCCCACACCCTGACCTCTGGGGAGGAGTGGGGAGCTGGTGATTGAATTCAATCACCAATGGCCAATGATTCAATCCATCGTGCCCGGTGTCATGGAACTCCAGGAAAAGACAATATTTGGAGATCTGGGTTGGTGAACACACTGAGGTGCTGGGAAGGTGACGCTCCCAGAGAGGACGCGTGGGAACTCTGGGCTGCCTTCCCTCCACAAACCTTGTTCTATGCATTTCTTCCATTTGGCTGCTCCGGAGCTGTGTCTTTTTATCAGCCATCAGTAAAGCGTTTTCCTGAGTTCTCTGAATTGTTTTAGTGAATTAGAGCACCTAAGGAGGGGGTAGTAGAAACCTCGGATTTATCGCCGTTTCATCAGAAATACGGGTTTACCCCAGGACGTGGAACTCACGTGTGAAGTAGCAGCCGTCTTGTGGGACCGAACCCTTAACCTGAGGAGTCTGCACTCCTGCCAAATAGTTAGTGTCCGAATGGAATGGAACAGTGGGCCACTTATTTGGTGTGAGAAATGATGTCAGAAGAAAGAAAGAAGAAGAAAAACAACAACAAAAAGTTAAGAGAAAAGGCTCAGAGAGGTTAAGTAATTTATCTGAGTCACACAGCTTGCATACAAAAGAATTAGAAGATTCCAGAATCTCTCACTTGACCATACTGTAAGGATATCAAGCTGAGGCCTGCCATTCTGTTCTGTGGGACCTGCTGGAAGTCGAGACAGAAAAAATAATGGAGAGGAATTGCACCCACCTCAAGAAATAACATAGAATAGAGTTCGAGAGCTTGAGCTCTGGGCTTGGCATACATAGGCTCAAGTACGAGCTTTACTACTCAACTAGCAAGCTGAGGCAAGCGGCTTAAGCTTGGCTCTTCAGTTTCCTTGTGTGTCGAATGGAGAAAATAATAAAACCTATTCCCTGGGATTCTTTTTTGAGAATTGTATGAGTTAATATGTGAATAGCACTAAAACTTGTGCTCGACCATGACTCAAACGTTAACATTGTTATTATTATTGTTATTGGAAAACTCTCACAAATGGTAGCCCTGTAACAAGATACTACAACCTGGAATACAAGAATCTTTTGTTATATTCCAGCAAGTGTACTACTGGGTGTTTACCCTAAGAATACAAAAATATTGATTCAAAGGGATACATGTATCCCAATGTGTATAGCAGCATTACCTGCAATAGCCAACCTATGGAAACAGCCCAAGGATTCATTGACTGAAGAATGGATAAAGAAGATGTGGTATATATACACAATGGGATATTATTCAGCTAGCAAAAAGAATGAAATCTTGCCATTTGCAACAATATGGATGGATCTAGAGGTACAATGCTAAGCGAAATAAGTCAGAGAAAGACCAACACCATATGATTTCATTCATTGTGGAATTTAAGAAACAAATGAGCAAATGGGACAGAAAGAGAGAGAGAGAGAAAGAGAGAGAGAAACCAAGAAACAGACTCTTAACCATAGAGAACAAACTGGTGGTTACCAGAGGGGAGGTGGGTGGGGCATGTGTGAAATAGGTGATGAGGACTTAGAAGGACACTTGTGATGAGCACCGTGATGTATGGGAAGTATTGAACCACTAGATTGTACATCTGAGACTAATACTACATGCATGGTAACTAACTGGGATTTAAATTTTTTTTAACGTTTATTTACTTTTGAAGGAGAGAGGGAGAGAGACAGAGTGTGAGCAGGGATGGGGCAGAGAGAGGGAGACACAGAATGGGAACCAGGCTCCAGGCTCTGAGATGTCAGCACAGAGCCCGATGTGGGGCTTGAACCCACGAACTGTGAGATCGTGACCTAAGCCGAAGTCTGACGCTTAGCCGACTGAGTCACCCAGGTACCCCTAACTAACTGGGATTTAAATAAAAACTTAAAAAAAAAAAAGATGTCATGATTAAGTAGTGAGATCAATTTCATACACCGTGGATGGAGATCACTGTTATTTTAAAAGTCATAACAAGGCCACAATCTGACTGAAAATGAAATCTTGGGCGAGCAAACAGGTAATCACTGCTGAGCAACACCGTGAGCCCTAGATTCTTTGGAAGAAGTGGCCATCCATGCCCCGGTCTGTCGGGGAATCCAACATTCTCCGTGAGGTAGCAGAGACAGAGGGAGCTCCTTGTCATGAGTGTAATGACCTGTAGCGTTGCTCCTGACATGGGCCATGGCCATCAGACCTACAGACGCCTCTGGAGAAGAGGGAAGCAAGGAGGTCAGAACCAGAGAGAACCAGAACCCCAGGAACGCACCAGGCAGAAGGGAAGTAGCCAGCACTCTGTGTGTCAGTTTTCAGAGTTGATAGAAAACTCCAGCCCAAAGAGACAGGAGTGAGCCTGGGGGAGTGAGCCTGGAGAATGGAGGCCATCCTAGGGTGGAGGGTGGAGGGTGGAAGGGAGAGGGTGGACAGGGGCTGAAGGGGACACTATCCGGTCCCGAAGTAGGGGGACTGTAATAACCCGTTAGGGCTCAGGAATACAGCAGAGCGGGCCGTAGGTCAGGGTGGGGGCCTCCTAGATCAAGCATAAAACTACATGCTGCCGGGAAAAGGAAAGGAATGATTTAGTCACTGAGGCCGGGCCACACGCACGTTCGGGAGCATCTGTGTCCTGGACACGCAGCGCAGGAGCTCAGCCCTGGCACTTTGGAGCCTCAATCCCACCTGCGGAGTCTCCTAGGCACCCCCCTGCTCGAACCTCAGGTCCGCGGGACCCTGGCTCTTCCTTGCTTAGGGAGACAGGAATGGCATACCACACGGTCCCAAAATATTACATCTTTTAAAAAATATTTAATACACCTTTAATTTTGGCAGGGAGAGCCGATTTGGGCCAGGTGTGTTTACAAGCAAGTTTTCACACGTTTTAAACAAACAGCCTTTCTTTACATACACAAAGAAACCGGGGTAGAGAAGAGAAAGCGAGGACTAACCTGGAGATCAGTCAAATAATTGGGTTATTTGGAAAACAGCAGGAACCTGCTTGGGGGACACATTTCATCACCTATTTCCCAAATCAGCATTTTTCCGAGATTCAACTCTTTCCCTCTTTGTGCAAGTCCCCGCCTCCCGCGTTATGTGGGAAGCACTTCCTGACAGCTAGGATGCCCTGGCATGGTTTACATATATTTCTTAAGTTATTTATTTATTTTGACACAGACAGAGCGTGAGTGGGAGAGGGACAGAGAGAGAGGGAGAGAGGAAATCCCAAGCAGGCTCCGCACTGTCAGCACAGAGCCTGACGTGGGGCTCGGATTCACCAACTGTGAGATCATGACCCGAGCTGAAACCAAGAGTTGGATGCTTAACCCACTGAGCCACCCAGGCACCCCGGCAGACATTTTATAATTAGAACAAACATTTGAAGAATTTCCTATCCTGGAGGGCTTGACGATTAAGAGCTTCTCTCCAGAAAGGTTTAAAAATCCTAGTTCTAAAAACAGAAAAGATGACCCCATTCCCCTCTGCAACTACAAGGGGTCCGTTGTCAGCCATGACCGTTTGCAGTGTGGGAGGTACCACCCCTGGTAGGTTCAGGGTTAAGTGAGGGGTTATCCCTAGTCTAAACAGGATCCCAATCCCTCTGAGTCAACAAAACAGGGTCGAAGAGGGAACAGAAATGGTGCAAAGTGATGAATCATTCATCCCTCTGTCAGCCGGATCCGGTCAGGGCAATAAAAACCACATTAGTTATTTTAACATTGAGAATTTAATACAAGGACCTAGTGAGGCAGGTCTTGAGTGGCAAGAGGCAAAAGAGGCCGCTGAGGTAGCACAGAGATGCTACCTTTGGGAAGCAGGACCACCTCAGGGCTGGGGAGACAAGAGCAAGAGGAAGGGGCTGTTGGAACCCTGGCGCTGGAGGAGGGGCTGCGGGGTGGGACCCAGCTCTCGGAGGAGAGAGGTGTCCACCTGACACAGGTGCCGAGGAAGTCAGAGCAGGACCCCGGAGGAGCTGAGACTCAGACTCTGAGGAGCAGACACAGGGAGGCGCCCTGGGAGTGTGCGGGTGGGTGTGTGGGAGGCGGGTGGGGGTACGGAAAACCGAGGCACCTGCTAATGCAAGGGGGCACAGCCACAACCGGCTCGAGGTTGGGAAGGACTGAAGTGGGTCGGAAGAAAACACATCCAAGCTGCCAGTCCGCCTCGGCGCCTCTACGGGCAGACGTCAGCAGGGAGCAGCCGTCAAAGCAGACAGGGGGTGTTCAGAGTCCAGCCCCAGCTTCCCATAGCACAGTGAAGAAGGGTAAGTCAAGAAAGCAGTTCGATAGCCCAGACAATGCCCTGTAAGAGGCAGAAAGAGAGGCTCCTTGGGGATTTTTGGATGTGATTAAACTACTCTGGGCCCACGGTCAGGCAAGTCTCCACGGACAAACAAGATTTGTTATAGCTCTGGCAGATTCCAGTGAGGCCCATTCATTGGTCAGTCATTTATTTATTCGACACTTAATTTGATGTCTGCTAGCTGCCACGTGCTCTGTTAAACGCTGGAAGTACAAGGATGAATACGACAGGCTAGGGGTCTATCTTCGAAGACCTTACATCGGGGGAAAGAGAAAAAAATTAAATAAGGCGCAGCAACAAAAACTGCTGTTAAGTGCATAACAGAAATAAAACAGGGCGACGTGATCTAGAGGTACAGGAAGAGGTTGAGAGCACTTCGGATTAGGCCATCAGGAAAGTGGCCTTCAAGAGGTGACAGTTGAATATCAGTGGGAATGGTAAGGCAGAACTAAATATGCAAACATCTGAGGTGGGGAAGAGCCATGTGAGCAGCCCGAACAGCAAGTGCAAAGGTCCTGAGGCAGGAACGTGTTTGCTGTGTTCGAGGAGCAGGTTTCTCATGGTTTAGTGAAGGGGAAGAGTGGTTGGGTGTGAAGGAAACAGCCAGGCACAGACCTGTAGGGCTCAGAGAACCTTTGTGGACCACGCTAAAGGGTTGAAGCCCTCCTGTTGCTGTTATGTGGGAATTGCAGTGTATCAAGACAAGAGAGACTCAGGCAACCAACTGATCAGGCAAGAGATTGTGGTGCTTCCGCTTCAGGTGGGTAGCGTTGGAGATGGTGAGAAGTGACTACTTTTGCAATATATTTTCCAGGTGTCGCCAACAGAATTTGCTTGTGGATTAGATGCCAAGGGTGAGGAAAAGAGGAATTTGGGGGTCTGAGCCACGATAAATAAGTAATGGTACCACTTATAGGTTTGGGGGAGTCTCAAGGGATGCAGGTTTGGGGCACGATTTGGGAGGCATGTAAGTTGGAGGCATCTCTGAAGACACCCAGGTAGATGTAGAAAAGGCAGTAAGATTGATGTGCGACACGCATGGGACACTGAAAACGTGATTGTGGCAAGACCACGGTGGAAAGATCCGCGAAGAAATATGGAGTCAGAGATAAACGGAATGAAGCTACCTTTGGGACAGCGATATTCAGTCTAATAAATTAGGGGCAGAGGGAACTCGGCACCAGCTGGGGCCGACACAGACACGCAAAGGTTTTAGGTGAGAGGAGATTGGCATGGGCTCACACCCTCGGCTGAAGCGGATGCAGATCAAGGTGACAGGTGCACTTGTTTTTTAAAAGACATCTTTATTTTTGGGAGAGCACAAGCAGGGGAGGGACAGACAGAGGGGGACAGAGGATCTGAAGCAGGCTGTGGGCTGACAGCAGCGAGCCCAATGTGGGGCTTGAACCCACGACCCGCGAGATCACGAGCCCAGCTGAGGTCAGACCAACGAACTGAACCACCCGGGTGCCCCTGCTGAGTTCATCTTGAAGCAGAGGAGGAGAAAGTAAAGGAAGCCGTAAGGGAACAGGACATTCCCATGGGGAAAACAGCCTGAGCTGAAGCAGTGTAGGGCTTTTCACTCACATTCTGGCATAGAAGGAAACCAGCTTTCGTTTAGATCAGAGAAGCCCAGAAGCTTAGAATTGGGAAACTAGAATTGGGAAACTGCTTAGCATCCATTTATTCCAACCTCATATGTAGACACGAGGAGGCTGGCGCCTTGAAGAGGGAAAGACCTTAGGTGGACTCCCGCAGTCACTGAGTACTGCAGCGTGTACCCCGAATGCGAATTGTCCAAGTACTGGGAATATTCTTCAGCGCTGGCTGGGGAATCGCGGTCTTAACTACAAGCCATGAGGAAATGCTTCTTTCTTTGGAAAGAAAAACGGAACAGAGTAGGCGACACTTTCTGCAAAATGAAGTCCGATGGTAGGGCAGAGGAGCAAGACCCAGGCAGGCCGGCGGGGGTGGGGGTGGGGTAGGGGTCAGGGCACCCGGGATAAAGCCCGCCTATACGCAGCCCTTCTCCCTACCTACCCGGGCCTATGGCAAGGGTGCAGCCCAGACACAGGCAAACGGGACGCTTAAGCTCGAATGTGAAACCCTCGTCGTCTGTCTTCTTTGTCACGTGGCTATTTCAAGTCACACGACTTCCTTCCCTTGTCACTAGTATATGAGAAAGTGTGAGTAGGTAGGAGGGGACTTGGTGAGCTTGGAAAGGATGTGTGAACTGACAAATTCCTAGGGAGCCGCCTTTTCCGTAGGAGGCACCCGCTTTGACCAACGGCCCCCCTCAGTCAGTAACTTAGGAGGACACAACTGAAAAAAAAAAAAAGGAATATTTGGACTATGACTCCTATTCGAACTATAAACTAGTCAGCTCATAAACAGTGGATTCTACTTAAAGCCCAGGCGGGGATACGTTGAGACTGAAGGTGTATGTCGTTAATATTTTTACTGAGATGATGAGGATGAATGGGGACTGTCCCTGACAACCAGGAAATGTGCTCCTTCTATTTTTAGCTGTTTTTCCTTTTCTTCCCCTGACACCTACTTTTCATGCCAAGCACCATGGGGACATGAAAAATGTTAACTATATTTGTAAAGGCTGCCTCTCCCCCCGCTTCTAAGAAATGATGAAAAAGCATATTACAGGGGAATATCTATAGATTTAACTCCTACATGCTAATCTCAACCTTGCCAAGAGTGTATGGGATTTTGGACACATTGTTTAAACATCCCTTCGGGGCACTTTTGGTCTTTGTAAAATAAAGATAACACCTTTTTTCTTGGTTTGTGATAAAGGTAATAGGGATGATGCACTAAAAAGATCTTGCACTTTTAAAAAGGTGAGCCCCTTTCATGGAAATCACTCAAGCAAATGGGGCCATTAGAGCACTGGAAGATACTCATATTTCTTTCTTTCTTTCTTTCTTTCTTTCTTTCTTTCTTTCTTTCTTTCCTTCCTTCCTTCCTTCCTTCCTTCCTTCCTTCCTTCCTTCCTTCCTCCCTTCCCTTCCTTTCCTTCCTTCCTTCCTTCCTTCCTTCCTTCCTTCCTTCTTTCCTTCCTTCCTTCCTTCCTTCCTTCCTTCCTTCCTTCCTTCTTTCCTTCCTTTCCTTCCTTCCTTCCCTTCCTTCCTTCCTTCCTTCCTTCCTTCCTTCTTTCCCTTCCTTCCTTCCTTCCTTCCTTCCTTCCTTCCTTCCTTCCCTCTTTCCTTCCTTCCCTCTTTCCTTCCTTCTCTCCTCCATCCATCATCCATCTACCATCCAACCACCATCCATCCATCCATCCATCCATCCATCCATGTTTCCCTGTGGAACCCCATAGTAAAGGGTCAGGCCATGCATCAAATCACATCACATGGACCCCATCATTACCCTTCATCCTGAAATATTTCTATATAGGTAAAATCCGGCTTCTTTAAACATCAAAAACAATGGCACCCTTTGGGTTGGCACTAACATTGTTCAATTACAGTGCAGTTATATTATACTTATTATGCACAAATATAATAAAGTCCATAAAGTTAAATCCATCATGGACTACAGTAAAAGTATTCCACCTGACTTCTGCAATTCATCTTCCTCTGGTCCCTTGGGAAAAAAAAATCTACCATATCACACACTCTCTGATGAAAACCAATCCCCCCTTCCTGCCCCTTTCTTCCTTCTTCTTGCTTCCTTTTCTGTATATCGTTTAATATGTTTATGCCACTTTACAGTTTGCAGAGGATTTTTTTGTATTCTAATTTATTTCATTTCACAACAAATGTGTAAGTACTTTTTTTACACTATGGAGCAGATATTGGATCAGAGATCAGAAAGGTTTAAGTAAGTTGCTCAAGGATGCTCAGGTAGTAAGTGACAGAGTAGACGTTTTAGTCCAGGAATTCAGTCTGTGTTATTCTGAGATGTATTCATTTATTTCTTTCCATCTTGTGTAACCTAGAGAGACTTTACTTCTCTGAAGAGTCACTTCTTTTAAAACATTCTCTGCCCTCACTCTGGGTTCTCTAGACTGAGCCTGATTTTGTAGGAATACGATAACACTCTCTACAGCCCCTGTAAGACCTTCCCACACACAAAATGCCAAAATATTGGGTTTTGAAACCACTCCCCCCGCTTATGCAATTAAAGGTATCTAACCCCCAAGCTTACATGAATGCTAAGGTTAAAATAGCTTAAGTTTTCTCTCGTCACCTGATTCTAGATAAGTTCACTGAAGCTGATTTTTTTTTCTAATTTATTTTTCTTTTATCATTTATTTATTTGGGTGATGCCCTCTTTGCTGATCCTCTAAGCACGCACTTGCTTGGTTACTGGCAATCCAGCTCTGACATTTTCTCTGGGCCTCATCAAATGAGAGAGGTGGACCCCATTACTTCAGTAGCCTCTGAGCTCTCACCTTGGATGACTTTGCTGTGACCCTGTCCAGCCTCTGCAGTGAGAGCCGCAGAGCGACTAATTCTGGTCTGATGCTACAGATGGAGACATTTGCAGCTTTGCCAAGGGCTCTGGGATCTAGAGTTCCCAGCACAAGAGACGCAAACACCCCCTTTCCTCTCAAGACTTTTATCAGCCACTCGCCCTTAGAACGGGTTTGTCAGTAATATGGACTCTCACATAAGGGAACCCGGCGCGCTCAGGGCTCCCCTTTCCAAGGACTTTCTGACGATAACCCAGAGAGTGCTTACAGCAGAAGGACGGTTTGGGGGCTCCTGGGTCTACTTACCAGCACCTCCTTGGGCTCCTTCATGTTGGCCCCAGGTACCCTATTAGCTTTTCTTTTATTTACACATTTACACGGAGTTGTGTTTTGAGGGAAAATGAGACAGGAAGACAATCAACACGTGCCTAGAAGAGAACTGTATGTAAGTGTCCCCATCATCATCATGGAGGCCTGGCTGTGTGACCTTCAACGGCAAGGAGATTGCCTGAGTGCCAGCCACTCCTCCTCCCAGCATCCGTCTCGTCCAGGTGAGAAACTACAGGTACATGCTTCCTCCTTCACCTGCCCCGAGAGGCTTCCTACCTGAGGACCCACACAGCCCTGCTCTCCACCTACCCCAGAGTCCCTTACCTGCCATCTCCCGTCCCTGGTTCCCACACTTGAAGGATGTAAAAGGAGAAGTTTCAAGATTCCCAAGTGTCTCCTCTCCTGGCTGGAGACGTCCTCACTAGCACAGTGCAGGGGGAGTTGCCTGTCTGGGGAGTGTAGGTCTTTCCTCTGCCGTGTGTGACCTTGGCCCCTGCTGATTCCCTGCCAGGCAGTCTGGATCTTTAGATGGAGATTGTGAGACTTTATTGCCCTTCTCGACCCAATGCCAGCCCCAGGAGTAGAGGGTCCCCCCAGGCCCACCTCACCACCTTTAGGGATAAGAAGGCAGGTAAATATGGGGCGCCCAGGTGGCTCGGTTGGTTAAGGATCTGACTCTTGGCTTCGGCTTAGGTTATGATCTCATGGTTTGTGCGATCAAGCCCAGCATCAGGTTCTGTGCTGAAAGCAAGGAGCCTGCTTGGGATTCTCTGTCTCCCTCTTTCTCTGCCCCTCCCTTGCTTGCATTCTCTCTGTCAAAATAAATAAATACACATTTCTTTACACAGGTAAATATTGCCCTGAGTCTAAGTGTCAGCCTGCAGCCAGCTCCCCTGCCCTCCTCCTGATACAGACTATCTGGTTCACCTGCTCGAATCACTTGATGCGAAGAAGGTTTTAACTCTCCTCTCAATCAGCTGAAAAGGAAGGATCCAGATGTCTGTGTCCAGAGGTCCCCAGGACAGTGCTGTTCTGCCTCACCCTCTGTTCATGTGATCAGTTTTGCTTCCTTTCTGCAAACGATCACTGAGCACCTGGTGGGTGCCAGGTCATTTTCTAGGGGCCGAGACTGTAACGATGCTCCCACCCCACCGCACACATTCCATTAGAAAAAAAATACACATTTAAAATATTCCATGAACTGACTGCAACCCAGTGTAGTAAGTATTCTCAGAGAAGGGTATACAAGATATCCGAATCATGGTGGGGTGTGTGGACATTCTTTCTGGAGATGTTGGAACACGCCACCTAAAGCAGGCTACTTTTCAGCTGCATCTGTAATGGTAGTTAAAAACGAAAGCTTTGAGCGGATAAATCGCTTCTTAACCAACATGCCCTTGCACCAGCCATTTAACCTCTGCAAGACCCAGACCCCCCCATATGAAAAGCAGGAAACAGAATACCTACTTCATAGGATTGTGGCGAATATGAATGAGATATATAAAGCACTTAGCAAGGTGCCTGACACAAGGTAACCTTTGCATTATCATCGAAGGACAAATGAGTAGGCAAGAAGGAGAAGAACATTCCAGAAGACAGCATGACATAGGCAAAGGTGTGGGGATACCTCTTCCCCTCCTACTAGCCCTTGGACTCACAGAGCTACAAAATATAAGATCTGGCCTTGGTCTAGAGAAGGTGGAACTCAACAGGGAGGCACCTGAATTTACAAGGCAGCAGACTTATGACATATGTGATTCCAAACCCTGTTTTCAGAGTTTTGACACTGGCCACCATCCAACAGTCTCTTCTTCTCCCTTTCCCAGCCTGCGCCCAGGGGACCATCCCATTCTCCTCCAAGGACTAAGCCGCCTCTAGACCCAGCACTGTCATTTGACAACACATGGGTCATCTGATGGTTATCTCTGTATCAGGAAATCATTAGCAGGCATCAGAAAATGATTTTCTGTTATAGAGCTGGGATTATTAATTTATTTCTTTGTTTGTTTGTTTATGTTCCAAGAAGTCTATTTTTCACTCAATGGAAGTTTTCAGTTCTTTGCCCATAGCAATATCTGGGGGGAGAGAGAGAGAGACAGAGAGAGAGAGACAGAGAGAGAGAGGTTCCTGTGGTATGCAGGACAAGACTACCACAACACACATTCATAAAAAGATTAAAATCAAATGTAACTTACTCTGCTGAGTGTAGGGAACCATTGACAAGGTTGATACATGCTTAGCTATGGGCTTTTTGGAAGGACCCACTGAGGTGTGAGTGTGACGTTGCACTTGGAGGGGGAAATATTGCTACAAACTCCAAATGTCAAAGGGCAGTGGTTGATAGAGGTAAAAGAGGAGAGAAGAAAGACTGTGATCCCTTCACCATAATTAAACACGAGAAGAGCTTCTGGCCAAGTGAGAGAGGGCAGAATGGAGCCATCCATCTGGGTAGACTCTCTCTTCCCATTCTCTGCTTCTTCCAAGGCTGAACATCACCAATGTTCAGGACAGGCAGTGGACTCAAATCAAGTTGGTGAGGGGGTTTCCACTGAGCGTGAGAAACAGGTCCCCAACAGCTCAGGGACCAACCTGGAGTAGCACTAGAAAATGCTGATACGTTCAGCTTGTGGGCAGGCTCACTGAGGTTCTTGTAATTGAACAGAGCTCCTGAGGCCACTCCAGCACCTGGGGGAAGATTTGGGTTAATCCACTTCAATTTTATTTTATTCTGGGTTTTTTTTGTTGGTTTGTTTGTTTGTTTTCTGTTTTCAGATGAGTTTCATTCCTCCTTGGTAGAGAAACCCTTGCTATATCGAATGTCCTCCCTGGGCTTCAGAACTTCATTAATTAGCATCTTTTAAATGGTTGGGTAATATTCTTTTCTCCCTTTTCCGAGCCATTTCCCCAAGCTCTAATTTTAATAAAGCTGGTGTTCATGAACATTTGAATTTTAAAGCCCTTGGTTATAAGAAAGACAGAGGATGCATTTTAAGAGGGAACCAATCAAGGATGACTCAGATGGTGAACAGGACTTCTCTGCTTTTATGCATCTACTTTTAAAGATCCAATATTATCTTAAGACACCTCCCCCCCCCCCACATACATAGCAGAGAGCAACCTAAAAAAAAAAAACCCACGGGCTTGATTAGGGAGGAGAGGTAGAGGAGTAAATGGCATACTTTAGTGTAGGTGGCAATTTCATGGAAAATAGAGGAATAATAAATATGTTTTTATTTTTTCAGACATAAGCACTATGTTTCAGGTGGTAAAGGTGAAGCATTTAAGAGCTTTTTAAAAAGGAACGACTAAAACTCCTTAAGATCCCAATTGTTCACAGAATTTATGCAGAGATGAACGCATTTGCCAGTATAGACTGTTAAAAGCAAAATGGTTGGAGATCGACTCCACGGTTACCCACCTGCCTGGTGCAAGGTTGTGCGTTTCCCCAGCAACTGGGATAACATCGTAACCACTTAGAGTGATGCTGCTTCAGGTCGTAGTGATGCTATCAGCTGTTGCCAGGGCAACACAAAACCTTGACCTTCTGAGACCTGGCAGGCAAGGAGTGGAGAAATACAGCTTTTGAAGCCTCCTTGGAGGCATGTTCCTGAAGAAAGGGATATAATTCTGTATCTGGCTGCCACTGGATATTTATTAAATTTACATACACATATAAACAAATGAATTTCTACTAAATAATGTATATGTGCTTGCAAGTGGTCTCTCTTTGGTAGGTAGTGGGTACTTCTGTATCTGTAAGTGCTGTTTTTATCTCCTCCGTGGAATTTACTAGTCGACAGGTGGTGGTGGGATACTTCCCCCAGTCCTCCCAGGATCACCAAGTCCTCACCTGGAAGAGGACACTGAAGGAGGATAGTTATGCAATTATTTAATTTCATTTTTTTAAGTTTATTTATTTATTTTTGAGAGAGAGAGAGAGAGTGCACGAGAGCATGAGCAGGAGAGGGGCAGAGAGAGAGAGAATTCCAGGCAGGCTCCATGCTGTCACCACAGAGCCCGATGTATGGCTCGAGCTCCTAAACGGTGAGATCATGACCTGAGCCGAAATCGAGAGTCCGACGCATAAACTGACTGAGCCACCCAGGTGCCCCGAGGGGTAGCTCTGCAATTATTTTAAAAACATTTATGGGGCGCCTGGGTGGCGCAGTCGGTTAAGCGTCCGACTTCAGCCAGGTCACGATCTCGCAGTCCGTGAGTTCGAGCCCCGCGTCAGGCTCTGGGCTGATAGCTCGGAGCCTGGAGCCTGTTTCCGATTCTGTGTCTCCCTCTCTCTGTGCCCCTCCCCCGTTCATGCTCTGTCTCTCTCTGTCCCAAAAATAAATAAACGTTAAAAAAAAAATTTAAAAACATTTTACATGTAGGAGAGCTAGGTCCCAGGGCAAGTGAGGAGATCTGCTCACGGTCACACAGCTTTGGGGGAAGAGAAGTGGGATTGCACTTTTCCTGCGTGTAATTTATCCCATCTCATCTCTCTACTGGCTACCTTGTCTTTGGTGGGCTGTACACATATCATGGGGTCCTTTTAGCCTTTGCTTCTGCCAGATACTTCCTCGACTTGTAAGGTACCATCTTTCTTGAACATCACTTTCAACATCACTTTTAACCACATCGTCATTGTCTTCTAATGTACAGGGTTTTGAAAGGGAAGGCAGGAGGCACCTGTCTACGCCCCTGCGGGCTCACGATGACCCGGAGCGCCTCCACTCTGGAGCTGACCCGAAGTGGTGCTAGTCGCTCCTCAAAGTACGTGGGGTCCTCATCTTTAAAGAGGTTCACCACGTGCTCCCTCAAGATACGCCACTTGGGCCTATTATTTTGAGCTGAAGGCGCCTGAGAAACAGCAGATGCAGGAACAGCTCTCTCATCGTCCCCTTTCCACCTAAGAGCAGGTTGTAAAATTTCCCACGAGAAAGGTGTCCTCCCTGTACCGGGAAGAGAACATTCTTATCACTGGAAATTGGGAGGCGATGCCAAAAGAGATTTGTCCAAACAAACCTATGAAAAACTCCTTATCTTCTGTTAGCTTCCCCCATATATTTCCCAGTCACCGTCCCCACAATTTACTGCCCCGATCCCAAGCCCCTTTGTCTTGTCACATCCCTACAACTTATTGTTCTTCAAAAAGCTTTTGGGTCTGATGCCTTCTTGGGCTTTTAGCTTTTCTTATGAAGGCTCTCATGCCTGTAAAAATGTTAATTACGACTCGTATGCTTTTCTCCTGTTGACCTATCTTCTATTAGTTTACCTGAGGCCCAGTCGCAGAACCTGAAAGGGTAGGAGCAAGTTTTTCTTTCCCTACATCATCGTGGACATTTCCCCAGCCTACTTCTTGAGGAGTGGTCTCAGCTACCTGTGGTATGCTGCACACCGAGAACCCATGGGAGAGACTCCATCTTTTAAGCCACGTCATTGTTAGGTGGAGAAGTCACCTGGTCAATTAATATTTTTTTAAAATTTTTAATGTTTATTTATTTTTGAGAGAGAGAGAGAGAGACAGATCGTGAGCATGGGAGGGACAGAGAGAGAGGAGACACAGAATCCGAAGCAGACTCCAGGCTCGGAGCTGTCAGCGCAGAGCCAGATGCAGGGTTCGAACTCATGAACTGTGAGATCACGACCGGAGCGAAAGTCGGATGCTTAACCGACTGAGCCACCCAGGCTCCCCCACCTGGTCAATTAATGTTTTAAAGGGATGATTTAGGCATTATAAATACGCCTTTTAGGCGAGCCCAGTTTCCCTTTCCTCATCAGTAAAACAGGGGCAATATTTTCTACCTGTCTGTAAATGTATGAAGATATTAAACAAAATGCTTGGACTTTTATTGATCACTGTATGCTTGCCCCCAACCAAGTTAATTTTGATGGTGCTCAATTGTTACTTCTCATTCATTCAGGGTTTCTTTTCTTTTTATGATTACAATAACACCCTTAATAATGCACCGTGAGGAGAAAGGGATTCTGAAAAGCTCACCTTTCTGAAAAAAATGAATATCGGTCCTATTTATTTGCAGTGGTTCTATTTTAATACTGGCACAACAGGCTGAGTGATTGCCTAGGGGAGGGGAGTAAGATGCTATTCTAGATGCAAATGATAAGGCCATCTTGCACCCAGCGAGTATATAATGAGGGGAAATCAGACCATTACTGGGAATCAAGACCGCATAAACCATGCTTTGAGTATACTCTGGTCCATGATGAAAGACTCTTTTCATGATTCCATTCCTCAGGAAGGAGAGTACCTCTTTTTTCTTCCCTTCTGGTAATTGCATTTTTGGACACAATTGCCTGTTATCTCTAGGCATCCCACAGGTGGGGATATCGGATTCCATTGAGGATTTGATGTAGCTGCTCTGTCCCTGGCTCCTTTGTGGTGCTAAACGCCATTTTGCTGAGTAATCAGCATGTTTTCTGAATGAATGTGGCATGCCATCCCGCAATTTGTTTACTCAATTTCATGAGTTCCATTCCTTGAAAGGTGAAGAGCCGAGCTTTTAGGAATAAATTTGCAATGGGTTCTTCACAGAAGCTTGCTTGTTACTTACAGAGGCAGAGACTATTAAAATGCAAAGAACTTGGAAAAAAAAAAGAACTCCGTTACTTTGGATCACTGAAGATCACCCTTGAATCAATGTAATTTACTTAAATTGCTGAGTGGAACTTAAAATTCTGGGTTTCACACTTAGCTCATAAGGTTTTTGTTTTTGTTTTTGTTTTCTGGCACTTAAACTTTCTCCAAAGCTACTGTTTGGCTTTCTGAGGTAGATTCAAGAAAGCCTGATGGATGAAAATCCAAATTTGCAAAACAGATCAATTAGTGGACCAGTATGCCAACCACAGAGAAGAAATTCACAATGTGGCTCTTTAAATAATATAATGCTTCCTGGTGAGTTTGAAATAGAATTTGACTTTCTGCGTTATTATAGGTGAAGAAACTGCGTTATTATAGGGCACTGTCTCCCAAATATAAAAATTTGATTCCCACACAACCTTTTAGGAATACATGTATTATGTAAAGGACAATCTGTATTGTAGAGAATGATGTGAAGGATCCAAAATCTCAGTAGGAAAACCGTCAGAAGACTTGAGACTCAGTTACGAAATCCTTGAGTTTCCCAACTGCGGACTTTCTAGTTTCAGACATTCTAGTTTCTCCGTGTATCACCAAACTATGAAAACTAAGGAAAGCCAGAGCGCCTGGGTGGCTCCGTCGGTTAAGGGTCCGACCTCAGCTCAGGTCATGATCTGTTGGTTTGCAAGTTGGAGCCCCGCGTTGGGCTCTGTGCTGACAGCTCAGAGCCTGGAGCCTACTTCGGATTCTGTGTCTCCCTCTCTTTCTGCCCTTCCCCCGCTTGTGCTCTCTCTGTCTTTGTCTCTGTGTCTCTCTCTGAAAGATAAATAAACATTAAAATAAATAACTAAATAAGTGATGTTGTTAAAACAAACAAACAAACAAACACACAAAGAAAAGCCAAACAGGCATCTTCTGGAAATATCTCTGTGTTTATCTACAGGTGGATACCCAGTCAAGCCAACAGAATCAAAAAAAGAGGAAGCGTATGAACAATGATATTTCATATGTAGATTGTTTCTTCCTTGCTCACTTCACCTACCCGAAAATCTTGTCACTGCCCAAGGTGGCCTTATTTTTGGTGGGACTCCATTCTCTTAGCCACGGTGAATTGCTCTCGTGGTAGATTCCACTCCAAATCAAGCCATCTCGTCCCTCCCTCTATCAAGTTGAATTAAACAACAAGGACATCAAGTCAGTCCAATGGTTCTGGGTGCTGGAACCAGAACGTCAGGACCACTGGCTTGATAAGTAGGTTCAATTATGTGAACAGTAATAAGGGAACTGAAAAGCGAAGCTCAGAGGATAGAAGTGTGCTCAAAGAGAAGCAGCATACAGGAGCCAGGTCACAAAGAGTTTCTGCTTGAAAACTCAGTATGATAAGATCCTGACTCTACTCTCTCTCCTTCATATTAATGAACATTTCTTTAGGTTGAACTTTTTACTGGAGCTAGTTCTGAGTGAGTTTGAACTCCCTTGCTAGTTAAGGAGCTCTGAGCATACTAGGGTTCCTTGTTTTAGAACTAGCCTTTGGTCAGAGAGTTTAATTCCATCATTGACATATTCTGAATGTGTTAACAAATGAAAAAAAAATCATTCCATCATTGATTTTCAGCCGGGTTGGGGGGGCACTGGAAATTCATCCATTTGAGGAACCCTCAAACAATTGCTTGGGGATCACCCTAACCTTCCCTACATTTTCTGTGAATGTCTGGGGCTTATATCTTCCCAGGTCCATTATACTCTGACCTCTTATATCTGCATATACTATTTCATTTACCCCCTCCATTGGCATAGATTCAACACTCTCTCGGCCCTTTACACTTTCGAAAGATAATCCACTCAACATGAAGTTCTTGTAAAGTGAATTTATTTAAGCACTGGGGGTCATGGGAGGACTTCTTACCATGCACTCTACAGCAAAATATAAACAAACAAAAAACTCCAAATCTTTCAAAACATTGTCTTGGGTAACTCTATTTTCCCTTTCAGCCACTCTATCACCAGAATTTTGTTTTTTTGAAATATTTTTTGCATGCCTCACTCCCTTTTATATCCTCTTCTGTATCCTCACCGCTCCCTCTCTCTTGTCTATCCTCTCTTTTCTTGTCTGCCCTTTCTCTCCTTAGAGAGACAAAAATCCCTCCTCATTTTTCAGGCAGATCAGGTTAGTTTTCTTTCCTTAAATTTTTTTTTAATGTTTATTTATTTTTGCAAGAGAGAGATACAGCGTGCGAGCGGGGAAAGGGCAGAGAGGGAGACACAGGTGAGATCATGACCTGGGCTGAAGTCGGGCACTTAACTGACTGAGTCACCCGGGCACCCCTAGTTTTCTTTTCTGAAAACTTGGCAACAGCCAGGTTTTATGCCTTGGGGAACCACACCTTCACACTAAAGGATGCTATAGGAATTTTCTCAAAGTTAGTGTCCGTTAAACAGAATTCTAATGCCAGCCACCAAGATAATAGAGGTGGTGATAATGGCAGGAGTGGTCGGTCTGTCCCAATACCCGGGTATATCTATGCACATCATTTAGACTTTATGCCACCGGTGATTTTCAACTGTCCCTCTTAGTGCTGAGGTTATAGAAGCATCTCGGGAGCCACCACACAGAGTGGAGTGGCTGAGCATTGCAGGATCCTGGATCTTCTGGATTCACTTAAACCAGAGCAGCACGGAGAGTATGTGCTTCACACAATGGAGTTCTACTAAGAGTATTTTTAAAGAGAAAGGTCACACTACTAAAAATAGCTTATAACCTCCTGAAGTAAGAAATGAGAATCCACAGAAGAATTTTAAGCAGAGAAGTGATAATAAGCTTTAATCCTTTGTGGCTGGACTGGGATGAGAACCTCTGGGGCCAGTGACTGCAGTTAAGAGGTTAATCTAGGAGTCCCACAAAGTGACGGGGGCCTGAACTGAGAAGGTAGCAGTCATGACAGAGAGCTGTTCTGGAGGAAAAGTCACTAGGCCCGGTGGTCAATTTGGCTTTGGGATCTAAGGCAGAGGAAGGCATCATGTATCTATGAAGTTCCTAACCTGGTGACTGGGTGGATATTGGTGCTATTATGGGGAGGAGGGGACACAGTAGGAGAACTTGATTTTGGGGGGTATGTGAGAATTGAGGTTCAATTTTTAATATTTTGAAATCATGGTGTTTTCTGGATGTGCATCTGGAAATGTCTAGTAGCCAGGTAGACGTGTGTGATCTATTGCTCAGGAGAGAGGTTGAATTGGAGCCATGGGTCTGGGAATCACGGTGATCAAGGGTCACTGTGGGGGTAGGGGGGCATGCTGTGGGGAAGATGTGGAATGAGAAGAGAAGGTTTTTTTTAATGTTTATTTATTTTTGACAGAGAGAGAGACAAAGATAGAAAGAGAGACAGAGAGAGAGAGGGAGAGAGAGAGAATGAATGAGCAGGGGAGGGGCAGAGAGAGAGACACACACAGAATCTGAAGCAGGTTCCAAGCTCTGAACTGTCAGCACAGAGCCTGACAAAGGACTCGAACCCACGAACTGTGAGATCACGACCTGAGTTGAAGTCTGACCCTTAACCAACTTAGGCACCCAGGTGCCTGAGAAGACAAGATTTTTGAGCGTGAGATCCTGGAAAGGTGCATCCTTAGAGCCAGCAGGAGAAACAGAGGGGCCTGGGAGGGAAGAGTCAGATAGGCAAGAAGTGAAACCAAGGGAAAAGTTCTGGAAGCTAAGAGAAGGTTGGAATGGACAGCTGGGCCAAATACCAACATGAAGTTATGAGAGCTGCAGTCTGGACCTGACACCTAGGATGTTGCAGAAGAAATCTAGGAGGGCATTGGCTGCAGGAAACAGGTGAGCAGAGGTGTCACCAGGAGTGGACAAAGGGAGAAAGGGAAGCAGAAAGGAGAACGGTAAGTGCCATCATTTTGAGGACAGCTGGAGGCGAAGAGGAAGGAGTGAGGGCAAAAGAGACAAGAGCCAAAGAAGGAGAGGGCCTGTATGATGCACAAGGGACTCATAGGAAGTTAGAATCAATGGGATCGTAAGCAACAGGGGAGGAGCTCACAGTGGGGAAGCGTGCGTCCCTCCAAGAAGATTAAGGTAAAGACAAGTTAGGAGGTTGCTTGGAATTCTAAGTGTTTATTATTAGTAGTATTTGTAGCAGTAGTAGTATTTTAATTTAAAAAAGTGCTTTTCATCAATTCATTTATGAAATCTATAGCTCTGAAATTCACATCTACAGGGGTGCCAAAGGAGAAGCTGAGGGAGCGATCCATGATTTCCAGTACCTCCTCAGCGCATTGCAAAAGGATGCTTCAGAACATGGGGTGACACTGCCCTCAAACAGCAGAGGCAATCTTAACGGCATCAGCCTGGTGACAGAAAGGGGCCGTGTGGTTATCAGACAGTTTAGCACATGGCTGATTTCATGGTGGAAAAAAGTGAACTGATTGGAAAACAAACAAATAAAAAAACAGTTAGATTGTTGGAGTCATTCAGTCAGTCTCAGGGACTATAACTCAATTGCAACAAATGAGGAATAATAAAGTTTGCATCTCTGCGTCAACACAGAAGCAGCCAGCTGAAAAGTAAAATAAATACATAAATAAAAAGGAAATGACATGTTGGAAAATCAACTATTTATGTGATACAGTTCTATGCAAGTATGTCTGATACCTGTTTTTCGCTGAATTACAGAATGAACCAATTGTTGAAAGCGTTGTGTAGATGTGGCCCAAACCGAATGTATGCAAGGCCACTTTTGCTTCCTTACCCACAATCTAGGAAATAGACTGCACCCAGAAATAGTTGTTCTTGTTCTTGGGAGGGTGGGGGTAAGCAGACTGGGGCAGGGTGGTGGGGTCGGGGGTGGGAGCTTACCGGATGGAGTAGGATGTTATGATGGTGTAGTTGTAATGGAGATTTAACTTACTGATGACAGTAGGGACTCAAGAGAGTTTTTAATTACACCTAGATAGTGTAGTTCAAGCAGCAACCAGGTGACTAATGGGGGTTGGGTTATGACTTCAGAATCCACACAGCTAGCCTTCCACCTTATGCATGCTAACCGGCAGACATTAGATTTTCTCACTCGATAACCTCTTTTTATAATCAGAGCAGACCACTTTATTAAAAGAGCTAAGCACAGCCATGGTAGAGCCCTCAGTGTTTAAAGAACACAGACATAAACAGAGAGCAAGATTTCGAAGAATCAAACACTCAAATACAATTGGATGTTTTAGACGTTTGCTCCAGTTTTTATAAATACAACACTGGGATGATGGACTGCATAGTTCCCTAATGCCCTCACAGGAAATACTAACTAGAGATGAGTGTGCACACTGACTGAGTGTGCTTTGCACCCCCCCTCTACCTTTTAGTGGTAGCTGGATTCCACGGAACATCACCAGCCGACCCAAAGGCCTCCTCTTTCTTGCCTTGTAACCAATAGCTCTTGGACCACCACGCTGATGAACTCTTGGGAACAAAAGTTCTTGTACTCTTCGGAAGAGTCTGCTAGCTCTGAGCAAGGCAAAAGTTAACTGTAAGAACTGGTTTTAAATGAGTTGATCAGTGACAAGTAGCTTGAACAATAAAACTTCTGAAGACCAGCCCATCCTGGGCAGCCTCCTGTTTCTGAATCCAGCCAATTGGCAACATCTTCGCTCTAGTCCCGCCTTTCTGAAAGTCAGCCAATCAGAACTGGCCTCACTTCCCCTGCTTTGGTTAAGCAAAACCCTGTCTTGCTGCTCTTGTTGAGACTTCTGGCCCAGAGACTCCACACTTCTGCACATCCTCCATAAAAGCAGCTGTCTGCAGATGTAGTAATCAGCTTTTTGTTTTAGATGCTGAGAGGTGGCCTCATTCCTCAGGGCTCTCCATCTCACCAAAAAGAGAGAAATTGGGCATAACCTCATTGAGGGCTCCCTCCTGGGGCTGGAGTTCTGACCCATCCCTGGGTACTTCACTCACACTGTTCAGAGGTCTCTTGTCAGCTGACTCCAGACTGCAATGGTCCCTTCCCAGCTGATAGCAGACTGATTTCTCCTTCTGGTTTGCCCCAGTTTCTCTATTCTCCTCACCCCTTAATGTACTACCAATTCACCCTCTAATGTAGAACATTTTGATAAGAATCAAAAGGCATTTGGGCTGGGAGTAATGTGTCATATATATTATATGTGATATGTTATATGTAATACATGCTATATACTATATGATATATGTGTGTACATATGTATACACAAACTACATATATATCTTTGTGTATATATATGTATATATATGTATATACATAGTAGAGAACTGTAGATAGAAATGATTTTTATATTTTCATTTTATTTTTTATATATTTTTAAATGTTTATTTAGACTGAAAGAGAGAGAGAGAGAGAGGGAACCCCAAGAAGGTCCCCTGGTGTCAGCACAGAGCCCGCTGTGGAGCTCAGTCTCACAGACCATGAGATCATGACCTGAGCTGAAGTCAAGAGTCAGACGCTTAACCAACTGGGCCACTGAGGCACCCGAGGAATGACTTATAATCTCAATGTGACTTTGTTTCCCCGTAAATAAAATGTTGATAATTGAAACTACTTTCTTGTCCAAGGTGAAATTAAATAATATATACAAAACATCTCATTCAGTGCCTGGAGTATAAGCTAGGTTCAGTTATGATGGTCTTACGTGTTCTAGATAGCTTTGAACTCCTGGTGGTTTGGCTGGCTGTCTTTACTGCCTTCACTTTCAGAGGTGTTTTGGGTCTATGGAACAGTGAGCCTCAACTGTGGCTATATATTCAAAATGGTTGTTAAGCTAAAAGCAACAGCAACAAAACCCTCAGTGATGCAGGTTTAGTAGGACTGGAATAGAGCCTACACATCTGTATTTAACAAATGCTGTGTGGATTGATTCTGATGTGAATCCAGGGTGAGGGAAAGATGAGTACTGCTCCAGGCTCAGAGGGAGGAATAGGTTCACGTGTCTTCCCAATTGTTTGAACCACTCACTGGGGCAGGAACCGTGAGCTGTGGTGAAGAATACATAGCTAAGGAGACGGATTCGAGTAAATGCTCTTTTTCTGTGCCTACAGTATAATACTTCTCCCATAGTAGGTTTAAATAATGTCGGTTGGATTCTAGAAGTGAAGATCTGCTTTCTTTGGGTGAATCTCTTAGGGCTGTAAATACTGAGAACTGCACTTCCTCTAGATACCTAGCCTTCACCGCTCTTCTGAGAGTCAGATCTGTGGGGCCCCTACCCATGGACACGTTGCAGACTCAACTCAACTCCATGAAAGGCCATCAGACCGCTTGGTTTTGAATCTGACTCTGTGCTTGACCAACTGTATGTCTTCAGTTTTTTCCTATCTTGTCGCATTAGCGTGGCAATTCCATGAGATTAATATTTGGAAATACTTTGGAAATAAGTGACTGGTGAGGAGGTATGTATCAATTAGATGTGATCATTGTTATACTTACTATCTACTTTATTAATCTTTTTGCCCAAACCACCCGTCCTCAGTTGCTCCTTGTCTGGTGAATGGAAACACTGTCCTAATGGCCCAAGTGAAGCATCTGGGAGTCCTCTTTGACTTCTCCCTCCAATCTCATCTTCCGTGTCTAATGTGCCTTCTAAAAGTTTTAAAAGTGACCACATTGTTCCTTACCATCACTCAGCGTAGGTTACGTGTGACCCTTCCCTGGACTCCTACAATAATTTCCTCTTAGGTGCCCTGTCTTTAGTTTCAGTCCACCCAAAGGTCAGCTTTTGAAGTTGCAGAGAGAATTATGTCATTGTCCTGCTTAAAACCACTTAGTGAGTTCTATTTGTTCTTCATCTACTGTCTTTACACATTGAATACAATCTTATTTCTTTGGCCCTTGTTCGCTTCTGCAAGTTCAACTTATTGACACTGTCCTTGCTTCATTAATTTGGACCTACCTTCGGTTCCTCAGCTGTGACAGGTGTCTCTGAGCATTGTTCAGTGATAGACGTTCCATCCGGAACACTCTCACCATAAATGCAAAAATGAAAGTATATGAGATGCAGGAGGCTTGGAACCCAAAGGAGATGATGATTATCATAAGACACCCACCCCCCCCCCCCCCCGGCTTGTTCTAAAGCCTCACATTCTACGATAAAAATACTTAATTCCTAGGGTGGTGAAGAGGATGCTAATGATTGGTGGTCTTGATCCACCCTTTAATTTCATCAACAGGCTGCAGCTGCTGATCAGATAGAGACTCCTGTTCTGGTACCCATGGCAGTTATTGTGAAAACCCCACGCAATACCTTCCTGCCTCTTATTTGGATCCCATTTCCACTCACCATTTTACCTCTATAAAGCCTTCTTTGATTCTTGCTTTTGGTTCCTGGATTTGACACTTGTTTTTTTTTAACCCCTTTATTGAAACCTCAGCTTTTCACAGTGGACTTTGAACTGATAGTTCTTGGCAACTGGAGTTGTATTCAGTAAGAATTCTCTATTCCAGCTCATAAAATCCAATCCAGAGCCAAACCCTGGCAAATGGGACAGGACTTGCTTTTAGCTCCTCTTGGAGTTAGAGAAGTAAAACATTAGTCATTGGACTCGCAGACGATTTTTCCAGAAAATAATCTGTAATCAACAGGCTCAAAGTTGAACTACTTTTCTTAACAGCAAATTAAAGAAAAGTCTAGGTTAAAAAAAGAGTGTTTCTCTCTCTCTCTCTCTCTCTCTCTCTCTGTGTGTGTGTGTGTGTATGTGTGTGTATGTGTGTAAACATCTAAATGAGAAGAACAAGAAATATAAACCTAATTGTAGCACTAATAATGAAGGAAATCTTGCCAGACAAATTTCAAATTCATTATTGGCTTTAATTAGCAAATGAGAGGACAAGTCAGATACAGTAACTGTCCCTGGTCTTGACTTTATTAACACATTGCACAGAGCATTTCACAAAATGATAGCCTATCAGGGCATTTAAATCAGCTTGGAGGTGAGCAATTGTAGTAGCCCAAAGCTGACTGGTTGCATAAAAAGAGAAGGTAGAAGAAATGACAGCATTTTGGAAAGACGGCGACATGGACCCTGTCTTATTCAGCATCTTTCCTAATGATGTGGAAGGGGAAGCACATAGTGTATTAATTAAATGTGACGAGGATGCTGATTTGGTTAGCAGAGTGAACCTGGAGAGTTTAGGAACATGGTAAGAAAATAAGAAGAAAAAAGTACGGTTTGAAAAAATGCAAATAGTGCATTCGGGGAGAAATAAGCCATTCGAAAAATATTTAGGATCCCCAAACAAGAAGTGGGGCACATTTGGGGATATAGAGATGGAAAGGCCATACTTGTTTTCTTTCCCTAAGGAAGGCATGGAACATCACTTGGTATGCATCCCCTAAGGCTAAACACTGCACCACTTGATAAAGCTTCAGCACAAGTATTTCCTTACTGAGATTAAGATATCTTGGAGTTGATGATTTCTGTATATTTCACTGAAATGTTCTTTGTATTAGCTATAGCTCACTCTCATTGTAGTTCTTAACACATCACGTGCCAATCTTCTGTATCATTGCTTCCTCGTATGTTAAGGACAAGGAACATGTCTTTAGGGTCAAAAATCTTCCTTCATTGACCCCCTTCATCTCTAGTCAGCCTAGGTTTAACATCAGGGTTTAGAGGTGCCTTTCAAGAGGGACTAATTTCTACCTTCTCAAGGACATTAAAAGAAGTTTCTAAAATGATCAACACCTTACTTGCATTCCACTTAATGGTGTTCAGCTTCCTGGTTTTTCATAATCACCCTTCAAAGACTGTCCATACTGGGAATGTCATAATGAACTTGGATTTGTTCTTTACTTTGGCGTGCCATTTTGCAAACATGAAATGTATCTCTTGGTCTCCTCTCTTCTGCAACCCCCTGGATCAATTTTTGTCCCTTGTGTAGCCTCTTGGCTATCTTACATGTGTACTGATGTCAAAAATGGTTTGATTAGAATATTAATTTTGTGTTTTTCCAGTTACACGATCATGGACCTTAAGGGATGCAGGGTTCTCCAACCTGCTGACCAATTTCTCCTCAAGGTGAATGTGAGAGTGTGGCCCATAGGGTAAAGTGACTTCTCCCAAGAAGTCCAGAGTGCCCGTTGCTCATGCTTTCTGGCTATGAAGGTGATGATATACAGTAAATAACTCACTGCTATGAGCTCTTTTCCATAAGGGCCTGTAGGCCATTATCAGATGGCTGCCGGTAAGGCCATTCTTCTCTCCCTATAACTCTGGATGGACTTTTATCTCCCTCTGCCCCACAGAGGAGTTTTGGGAGCAGGTATGAAGTGGCCTCAAGCCTGTGGGCAATGCCATGATTTCCCAGTTTCTTCATCTGCCTAATGGGTATAATAACTCTCACCATATAAAATTATGAGACTTGGATAAAACAATTAATGAAAGCCCCTTAGTGCAAATGCCCCCCCCATTAAGTGCTATAAGAATGTCATCGGCTGTTGCTTTATTGAGCTCATTTATAAGAGGTGAATAAAATAAACAATATCTTCTTGTCTATGTGATTCCAACTTGATAGACTTTCAGCGAGGATTTAATGACTACGGAGGCATAAAACACTTGGAAAGGGGGAGTCATATTGCAGAAATCTGATGTGGTCCACTATTTTTGCTGGGTTAAGGTGATTTAGTTATAGACTTGGAGTTCACTCTCTTAGTTTAATTTTAAAGAAGAATGTTTCCTGGACTACAGAATGAAGTAAGAATAAATCTAGTTGTATTTTGCCAACCCTTTAAACCTTTAGCATTTGCATTAAGGTTGGCCATCAGAATGATCCTTCTATCCTCTAGGACTGGGTTTGGCAACTTTTCCTGGAAAGGGCCAAGTTGGTCAAGAGGATAGGTTTGCAGGTCACCTGGTCTCTGCATCTGCTACTCCACTTCACCATCATAATACAAAAATCTGCTACTCATCTCTGCTTAACTCTACCTTCATAATGCAAAAGTTGTCATAGATAACATGCAGACAAATGAGTGTGTCCCAATAAAACTTTATTTACAAAGAGGCTGGATTTGTCCTGTGGGCTGGATGAGGATACCAGTTCCAGGATAATACTGATACAATGATATTCTACAATATTAAAATGCTTTTGGGAGCACCTGGGCAGCTCAGTCAGTTAAGCATCTGACTCTTGATTTCAGTTCAGGTCATGATCTCATGGTTTATAGGATCAAGCCTTGTGCCAGGCTCTGTGCCGACAGCACAGGGCCTGGTTGGGATTCTGTCTCTATGCCCCTCCCCCATATGTGCATGTGCTCTCTCTCTCTCACTCTCTTTCTCAAAATAAGTAAATAAGTTTTTTAAAAACGCTTTTGAAGAAATTGAGGAAGTTATGGATTCCACCCCATGACCCTACCTCTTGATGCTAGGGATGAAAGCACTCTGAAAAGAATTGGTTGGCAAACCATCTAAATTATTTCAGTAGTGCAGATAAATGGGCTAATTGAAGAACCTCAACTACAAAGTCGCTGGTTTGAATTTGGGGTTTTTCTACTTATAGAAAATACAGTTCTGCAGATCAAACCTGGGGTCTAGCTTGGGATGGGCAGACCATCTACACCAGCTTGTCCTTCGAGACATCTTCCTTTTTTCCCAAAAGAGCACACTTCAAGAAATTTGAGGGGCGCCTGGGTGGCGCAGTCGGTTAAGCGTCCGACTTCAGCCAGGTCACGATCTCGCGGTCCGGGAGTTCGAGCCCCGCGTCAGGCTCTGGGCTGATGGCTCGGAGCCTGGAGCCTGTTTCCGATTCTGTGTCTCCCTCTCTCTCTGCCCCGCCCCCGTTCATGCTCTGTCTCTCTCTGTCCCAAAAATAAATAAAAAACGTTGAAAAAAAAATTAAAAAAAAAAAGAAATTTGAGAACATCCAGAGCAAAGCAGTGGGACTGGTGAAGTCTCTGGACATTAAGGCTTGTGGGGAGAGCTCACAATAACTGAGTTTATTCAGTATGAAAAAGAGAAAATGAAATCTTAAAATAAGATGGTGGGCTATTATATACCTAAGTTTTCCAAGATTCTTCCTTTGAATTTTCTCCCTGTGTCCACCTTTTTTCTTTTCTTTTTTGTTTTTTCCCCTTTCCAACCCATTTCTAGAAAGGAATCTACCGAAATTAATGGGATAAGGGCAGTTCAAGTGCCCATAAGAAAAGGGTTTGGTTATTTAGAAAACTCCTTAGATATTAGTGATCACAGAGGGGAAAACCATTTTATTCTACATATGAGGAAACTGAGTCCCATAGAAGCTAAAGAACTTGTCCAAAAACACACAACTATTTGGCGACAGAGCGTCAGAACATGGGAAGGCCTCTTCCAAGGTCAGTGGTCTCGGTGCTGTATCTCAGTGACCCCCAAATCTTTTTATTAACTAGTGATTTGCAATTTTGTAGAATGTTCTCTGCATTTGATACCTTTCTTGATTCTCACATCAGTTTTGTAAAGTAGGTGGCCTTGTGTGCAAGGTCTTAACCATTATTTCACCACTGACTACCTTTAAAAGGGATTATTGAACCTTTCTGAACTTTCATATCCAGTAATGAACACAACAGTACTTACCTTGTTATAGGAAACAGAAGCGATGAGGCGAGCAAGCATACGGTATGGATCTGGGAAGTGCCATGCAAAGCACGGTTACTATGGCTGTTGTACAGAACTTTCTGAGCCTCAGGGAAATATAGAGCCCTGTCCAGGGTCAGGAGGATAGTAAATGGCGGTAGTAAACCACTGTCTGCCCTCCTTCTTTGTCCAGTGCCCTTTCCCCTGTCATTGTCATAGTACCTCCTGCCTGCAAGCTGGTCTGGGGCAGATAAGTATAAAGGGTAAGACTGAGGATATGTGGACTGTTGCCTGGGAAATGCCCCTAATTAGGTTCCCTAGTTCCTACAGATCTTTGCTTCACACTAATTCTGTTCATCTGAGTGCACATTTCTATAAATAAATAAATAAATAAATAAATAAAGAGTAAAAGAAAAAAGAAAGAAAAAAACCCCAAAATTTGGTGGAAGACACAAAAATCTTAGACAGGGCACCAAGTTAGGATGGGTCCCCACCGAGAAACCTTCGGGGAGCTTATTTGGATTTGCCAGGTACCAAGGACTAGAAAGTCTTTTGGCCAAGATGACCTAGAAATTCACAGCCCCCACGGTGGGCGACAAGGTGTCAAGTCCTCAGCAAGTCACTTTGATATCCTCGAAGGTATGGCAAAGATGCAGACAGTGTATTCAAAGGACTGTTCTGGGTGTTGGGCTGGACTTGTGGCTCCTTGGAGAGATGCCTGAGGGTTTGGAGTTAGACAGGCAGGTTATAACACCTTTGTCGTTTGCTCCGTGACATGGTACGTCAGTCTCTGGCTCTGTGTGATGAATCTGAGTACTTCACAGGATTACTGGGAGGCTCCAATGGGATGATGTGTATAGATTGCCAGATACAGTGCCATAAGTGTGATCGAAACGAACATTATTGAGTACCTACTACATGTTGGACTTTGCTTTAAGTGCTTACATGCTCAGTGAGTTGAACGTTCGTGCTAACCCTGTAAGATAGGTTAACCTTTTGCCCTTTTTGCAGTTAAGGAAACAATATAAAGATGGGTAAACTGCCAACATCACACAGCTGAGGAACGTGGGAGCTAAGATTTGAACCCAGGCAGTCTGATTCCAGATCCTTGTTTTTATTTTGCTTATTTATTTATTCTAAATGTTTGTTATTTTCTTTTGAGAGACAGAGGTGGGGAGCAGAGAGAGAGAGAGAGAGACAGACAGACAGACAGACAGACAGAAAGAGAGAATCCCGAGCAGGCTCCGCGCTGTCAGCACGGAGCCTGACATGGGGCTTGATTCCACTAACTGTGAGATCCTAACCTGAGCCAAAATCAAGGGTCTGACACTTAACCAAATGAGCCACCCAGGTGCCCCTTGTTTTTATTTTTAATTAAGAACTAATTCATATTCAATAAACAATCTCTTCAATGTATGCAATTTCCTAAGTTTTGACATAGGTATATACCTGTGAAAACATTACCACAATTAAGCTAATGAATGTATATCCATTGGCCCCCAAAGTTTCTTTGTGTTCCTTTGTGATCCTTCCCACCTGCCCTTCTCCATCTGACTCCTGTCCCCCAGTTACATCTGCAGGCAGCCACCAACCTGCTTTCTGAGATTCTATGGATTCATTTGCACTTTATAGAATTTTATATAAATGGAACCGTGCAGTATGTATCCTTTTTTGTCTGGTTGCTTTCACTTAGCATAATTACTGTGAGATTCATCCATGTTGTTGTGTGTATCAGTAATCAATTCTTTTTTATTCTGGGTAGTATCTCATTATATAGATACAGCCAAAATTTGTTTATACATTCACCCACTGATGGGTATTTGGAAGTTTCCAGTTTTTGGGCATACATAAAGCTGCTACAAATATTAGTCTACAAATATTTACATAAATATTTGTTTCCCTTGCTTTGAATCACAAAATCCCCATAATGCCTACCTCTGTTACTGAGATAAACTCAGTAAACCTTAGGAGAACCAAAATATGGTGGCCTAGTGTGGAATTCCTTTCTTGAAATCGTGTATTTTCCAGGAAAGAACTCCATGGTCTTGCTTCTTTTGTGGAGTAATGACAGAAGAAAAAGAACTCCTTGTATACCCCATGTTAACATGTGGAAACCTTTCTGGGATAGAGGAAAGAGTAAAAAAATAAAAGTGTTGGTTCCTGAAATTTCCTTTTACTGGAAAGCAGAACCCAATCTACCTGTCAAAAATTCCAACCTGATGTGTTTTCAGTGCCTTTATTGGAGATGAATGACTGGGCCCAACCATATTACCTGCCAAAAGTTAATGTGAAAGCTCCAGCGACTTAGGCAGGAAATGAGATCCCCGGATGTTCCCAGAGTCGGTGAGACAATTAATCAGATTTACATCCATCGCATTTCGGAGAACTAAAATTTCATCTGCTGCTTCTAAGCATTCATTTGGGGCAAAACCACATTACTTTAAGTGAAATCCATCAGTCAAGATGTTTATAAAATACACAGTGGCAAGCAAGGATGGAAAGCCAGTAGAAGATGTCAAAGATCACAGATAATGCCAAGGCAGGAGGATGCATTAGACAGGACTGCAGACATGAAGAATAAAGAAATGGATCACTTGGGTACTTGGGTTAAAACTGCCCAGCAGAGAACACAGGGACTTGATAAGTTCCTAAACCTTAAGTGATAAACTAAAAAGTCCAGATGGCAGGAAGAGACAAGACGTTGCTTCCCAATGCAGGAAATGAAATATTCTTGGAGATTGAAAGGAAAAAAAAAAAAAAAAGCAGGGGATCTTACAGCAGTTGTTTTTTTTTTTTTGAGTTGTTCTCTCCTATAGGATTTGCAGATACTAATACAATGGGAAGTGGTGTCTAGAGGGCAGAACAGAAAATTAACTGTGGCCACAAAGCTCATATCTCATAGAAGGGGCAAGAGAACAGTGCTGCAGAGAATTTGCCGGTGAAGAGCCTGCTGTGTTGATTCCAGGATGGAGCTGAGTTGGATGGTGGCAATTCTCATTGCTTAGGGGGGCCTATGGTTCCAGTGGCTTTTGAGACATGATTCGCAATATTTCTGGTTTAAAGACTTTTTTAAAATCCATAGGCAGTTGTTTCTTACTCCTGAGTTATCTCGAAGTCGGCTTCCTAAGGCACGACTCACCATTATCTATGGTTGTACTGCAGATGTCAAGTCAGTTTGGGGAAGAAAATTCCGACAATTCGCAACAATAAATGAACCATGGGTAAGAGGTTTGATTTTTTAAAATATGATGGTCATTGGTGACATCGTGAGCTGAAAAAGGCCAAGATTCCCCGTACTTATCTACAGATATTAATAACAAATGGGTGTGATGGTTGCCCCCGATTGTGTCCGTGCTCGGGGCTCATCTCCTTCTAGGTGATTCTAAATATCTCTAATTCCAAAGTCTCCTTTGAGTTTGACAGACCTTTATGGAGGGCATCCTATGTGTAGGCAATACCGCAATGGAAGGCACTGACACATGACCAGTGTCCGGGAGCCATTTTTCTGTGGGATATCACATGAGTGACAGCCCTGGTAGGAAGAAGAACTGGGTTCAAATGAAAAGATGCCAATGAAGAGATGACTTACAGAGGAACTGTCAGGATTAAGGGTACAAATGGGGAGCGTGAAGCAGCCAGAGATACAGCAGTGGGGAGCCATCAACAATCTTGTGGTTGAAGAGCAAGCAGGGAGGAAATCTTGTCACAGGAGCCCAGTGGGAGCGGGAGTCATGCTGGCCCAAACTGGAGCCATGCAAGGGCATGGCGCTGGCCAGAGACACTATGGAATGGAAGTGGCAGGGCAGAGATAGCTAGCCCAGGCGCTCTTCCCTCCATTTTTCTTCCCCACCCTTCGGTCACTTGCTGATGCCTCCCCTTGGCCAAACCCAACCCAAAGCTGGCAGCAAGGCGTTTGCAGGAATCTGCTATCTCGGGGGGTGGAGCAGGGCAAAGGAAAAAAAAAGCACAGCCCTGGAGATCTGGTGATGTAGAATAAGTCATGAGTAACAAGCACAGTCTACCCTTTTGCCATTCAGCATTTATTCCTGCTTTTCATGAAGTAAAGAAACACTCATCCCCAAAGCAGAGGAGAGAAAAAGTCACATTAGCACCACATCGTCAGAGGATGATGTCAATTCAGTCGAACATCTACCTGGAACTTGCATTTTAATGGTAGCCTCTTCTTGGGTAGTTTATTTAAGGCAGGAGAGGGAAAGGTAGAAAAAGATCAAGTAACATAAAATATGCATAGATGTTATAGTTACCACTACTATAGGTAGTTACAACTTTCCTCTTGTCCCACTCATTATGTCCCCTTACCCTCTGTCATCAGCCTAAGGTTCTTTGCTTATTAGAATGACCCATAACTTCATGATTGAAGGACCTAAGCCACTTACTTAGTGTATACTGAGTTGTCATGATTTTCCACATTGGGCTTGAGAGAGCCAAGAGAGAGCCCAGTGAATCTTCTGGATTCCACGTCTAGCCCACCCTGTTCCATTGTGTACATGTGTAACTCTCACTGTGTTCTTCTTGGCCTAATATGCCTGAAAGCCACCTGAATGCAAACAAGCTTAAGACGTGCCAACTGCAGGTGTCAGACTCCTGAAGCACAGAGTAGAAAATCGGAGAGAGGAGAATGGAGTATATCCAGAACAGATGATCTCAATGCTGAGATAATATTGGCTTGGACTGTGATCCTGTAATGGAGAAGTAGGCTCAGACTTGGTCTGAAAAATCAAAGGTTTTATCTGATGCAGAATTAAGTGCCAGTCTGGGCAAGGGCACAAGTGATCAGTGACTCCTGTTAAGTTGCATTCATGCTGCTGATCCCCACCTATTCAGGAAGTGTTGTTAGATTGTTATATCAGGTTTCCATTGTCTCACAAAATGTCATCATCATCATAATAGTTAACAGTTTGTTTATCAAACATCTTATAATTATAATTAATAATTATAAAGTAGGGAAGCCTGCGCGGCTCAGTCGATTAAGCGTCCGACTTCGGCTCAGGTCATGATCTCACGGTTCGTGAGTTTGAGCCCTGCATGGGCTCTGTGCTGACAGTGAGGAGCCTATTTGGGATTCTTTCTTTCCCCCTCTCTCTCTGCCCCTGTCCCACTTGCTCTCACTCTTTCTTTCAGAATAAATAAATACACTTAAAAAAATAATTCCAACATGTATCTATCTGTATATATACTATATATATATATATATATACACACTATATATATATATATATACACTATATATATATACACTATATATATATATATACACTATATATATATATATATACACTATATATATATATATATATATACACTATATATATATATATATATATATATATATATATAGGTCCACTGTTTACCAAAGGCTTTTATATGCATCCTGTAAATTAACATTCCAAATAAATCTAAGAAGTAGATGATTGTTTACTCAACTTTTCAGGTAAGAAATTGAGACATAGAGAAATTACGTAAAGTGCCCTAAAACAGAAAGTGAGTAAGAGGCAAAGAGAAGTTTCAAATCCAGACAATCTGATGCACACATCTGTTCTCTTACCCCTACTTTGTGCTACTTCCTTTAAGCTTCACTGCAACCCTGCAAGGGAATTATTATTCCCATTTTAAGGGCAATGAAACAGATGGAGAGAGGTCCCGGAACTTTCCCAAGTCACATGGTTAGTGAATAGAAGAGGCTGAGATCAGAAGCCAGACCTGCCTTACTGCAAAACCCAGGTCCTTTCTACGGCCAGAATGTTAGTTTAAACTACAGGACAGGCTAAGAGGGGAAGGACACAGAAGGGAGTGAACTTTGAGGCAGGAGCCCATGGCAGAGTGAGCAGTGGACATTTAGTACCAGAGGAGGTTGTGCAGCATGGTAGAACTGGGGTGAGCCAGTTGAGGATGCTGGAGAGAACAGGCAAGCAGGGGGTGGGGTGGGGGGAGAGGTAGTGGGAGGTTTTGCATCCAGTTACAGATCATGCTTCATTTGCCATAAACATAACCTTTCTTGAGTTCTAAATTCAATCACAGATTTTTTGAAAAGAAAATTAAAAAGAAAAAAAAACACAAAACGAAATCTTTTTTTAATCTATGCTTTTGCCCCCACTCGCTCTACACTTATGAAAAGAGAAATAGAGCAGTTCAGTTCCTGTTGGTACGTTACCATGGAGACGGCTTCCACATGCTCTCCAGTCATGACTCACCACTGCAGGAGTCTCCAAACTTAATTATTTATTAATAGGCTTTTACCAGGGCAGTCTCCAGAGGTGGAACATATTGTTTCCAAGGCTGGGACAGCGGAGAGAAACAGAGGCAGAAAATACCATGCAATTACAAAGAATTAATTAGCAGCTCTGTAAACGTACTGATAAACGTGCCTAGGACAACCTGCAGTGGGATTTGAGGGTACTCAGGTGTCCGGGGGGGGGGGGGAAGAAAAATGAGCAGTAAGTCTCCAATAATTCTTTCTCTTGTAACACCAAAAGTGTCTTCCATACCATTCCTCTCATGTTGTCCACAATGGATTAGTGAGCTGCAAATTCCAGAGGAAAACAAATATGGAATCCACCCTAAACATACATACTTGGATGTTAAGTGTTTCAGGCTTGCACACCCCTCCTAGCACAGCAGCACCAGACGGACTTAGCTGAAGTCACTAATTCATTCATTCATTAAGAGGAGGTGCTTAGAAATGGTATCAGTGATGGAGTAAGTCTTACGGGGAAACATCAGTGATGCCTAGGGTACAATTTACATGATTACACACGGATTACTTTTTTTCCATATGTTTAGACCTAATAAACGGAAGTGGAGTGGGGAAAACACAAAAGCAGCTGATTAATTTGCTAATTACTTTATTGGGTCGTCCATTCCTTTATCCATTTAACTGCAGATGTATACGTGCCCTCATCCACGCTTACTAGAAATCAAATACTGGTTCGAATATCACACAGTGCTTGACTCAAGAGATCTGAGACACATACATAGGTCATTAAATTCATGGTAAAAGATTGTTAATTACCTTTAAAAGGTGCATTCGTGAAAGGGTGTGATAAATGGCATGATAAACCATGCCATGATGAAGCCACAGAATGAATGGTGATGCTTTGTGTCTGAGATTGAATTAGTTGCCTGCTCATATCCCTTTCATCTCTTAAGATCTCTCTGAATCTTTGTGACACAGTCAACTCATTTTGAGGTGAGGTTGTGTGAATAGGATGCCAAAATACACCTCAGTTCCGTTGCTGAGTTTTCTTGTACTTAGGTGGCAGACCTGCGTGCCATGATCTGCGTGGGAAAATTTAGTCTGCCTTTTAACAACTTTCAGTTTAAACTTCCACTCCCTTTAAATTAAGATATAATTACTTGGCTGTCCTATTTCTGATGTAATTGAGTCTTGTGAACAGTTACATGCAGAGCACTCCAGAGCATTTTAAAGCTAGAAAGACCTTAGAAGTCACAAAACGAATAAAAGTCACTGTCTTTTGACTGTTTATTACATGTCAGCTACTTCGCAGATATTATTTTTAATCCTTAACACACTACAAGCTATGTATGATCAGTCAGAGGTTTCTGTCAACGAGGAATTGAGAAGATGCTAGCTAACAGATCCAATTATCCCAGAGCTGGTCAGGAAACCTGGAAAGAAACCCAGTGGTGTCTAAACCCAGAGTTAGCATTTATTTGACTGGACTCTGTGATCCATTCGAGCCTCAATACTCTTGCTGCACAGACAGGAAAAGGAAGATTCAGAAATTTGAGAAAAACCCATATTCACTCCTGATCAAAAGGTCTTAATGAACTAGGAAGAATTTGATCAAGAACATTATATAAAATTAATAGCCAACATCATCATTAACAGTGAGCCTTTAAAATAATTCTCATTGAAGTCAGTAATGGTACAAGGATTCATGCGATCATTACTATTATTTAACATTGATCTGAAGTTTTAGTGATGGAAACGGGAGAGAATTACAGAGAGTTATAAGAAACAGTAGAATGAGAAAAAGTTAATAATTAATCTCTTGATAAAATTGAATGAAACAATTAAACATTCTAATAAAACAAACGTTACAATTTGGGACACTGGCTGCTTTCAAACTATTTATTAAGAGCAGGGGAGCCAGAATAACCAACAGAATCTTGAAAAACAAAAACAAAAACAAAACAAAGTTAGAGCACTCAAACTTTCCGATCTCAAAACTTGTTACAGCTTCAGTAATCAAAACAATGTGGTATTGCCCTAAGAATAGATGTATAAATCAAAAGAATAGAATTCAGAGTCTAGAAATAAACTCTTATATGTATAGTCAAATGACTTTTGACAAGGTGTCAGGGCAGTTCAGTGGGGGGAAAGAATAGTTTTTGCAACAAATGATGTTAGGATAACTGGATATTCAGATGTATGAAAATAAGCTGGACCCCTTCCTTATACCACACACAAAAATTAACTCAAAATTGGATCATGGACGTGAAAGTAAGCGCTCAAACTATAAAACTCCTTGAAGAAAAAAATAGAAGTGAATCTCCCTGACCTTGGATTATGCAAATCCTACTTAGATAGGACGCCAAAACACAAGGAACAGAGGAAGAAACAGATAATTTGGACTTAATAAAGATTAAAAATGTATGCTGCCAAGAATACCCTCAAGAAAATAAAAAAATAAACAACCCACATAATGAGAGAAAATATTTGCAAAATCATATGTCTAGTGAGAGAGTGATATCTAGAATATGTAAAGAACTCTTACAATTCAATAATAGAAAAGGACGATAAGAGCACAAAGGATTTTGAATAGACATTTCTTTAAAGAAGATAATCAAGTGGTCAAAAAGCACATGTGAAGATGCTCGATATAATTAACCTTTAGGGAAATGCATATCAAAACTCCAATGAGGGGCGCCTGGGTGGCGCAGTCGGTTGGGCGTCCGACTTCAGCCAGGTCACGATCTCGCGGTCCGTGAGTTCGAGCCCCGCGTCAGGCTCTGGGCGGATGGCTCGGAGCCTGGAGCCTGTTTCCGATTCTGTGTCTCCCTCTCTCTCTGCCCCTCCCCCGTTCATGCTCTGTCTCTCTCTGTCCCAAAAATAAATAAAAACGTGGAAAAAAAAATTAAAAAAAAAAAAAAAAACACTCCAATGTGATATCACTTGAACTCCACTGAGATGGCTATAACCAAAAAGATAGATGGTAACTGGTGTTCACAAGGATGTGGAGAAACTGTAATCTTTATACATAGCTGATAGGAATGTAAAATGGTACAGCCACTTTGAAAAACAGTTTGGGGGTGCCTGGGTGGCTCAGTCGGTTAAGCATCTGACTTTGGCTCAGGTCATGGTTTCGCGGTCGGTGAGTTTGAGCCCCGCATCAGGCTCTGCGCTGACAGCTCAGCGCTTGGAGACTGCTTCCGATTCTGTGTCTCTCTCTTTCTCTGCCCCTCCCCAACTCATACTGTGTCTCTCAAAAATAAACAGATGTTAAAAAAAGGTTTTTTAAGTAATTAAAAAAAATAGTTTGGCGGTTTCTCAAAAAGTGAAGCAGAGTTACCATATGATCCACAATTCCAAAACTCCTAGGTAGGTACCCAAGAGAATTGAAGACATGTCTAAATAAACTTGCCTGTGAAGGTTCTTAGTAGCATTGTTTGTGATAGCCAAAAAGTGAAAATACTCCAAATGTCCATTAACTGGATGGATTGATAAATCACTGTGGTCCATTCACAGAAATGGACCATTCCAGAGGAAAAAAAGTATGGAAAAAAAAAGTGGAATATTGGTAGGTAACAACAAAGCAATATTGAAGTGCTGATGGGTGAGAACATGGGTGGATGTTGAAGACCTTACATAAGTGAAAGAAGCCAGGGACAAAAGACCATGTGTTGTTTATTCCATTTATATGAAATGTCTTTAGGAGGAGGCAAGTCTATAGAGACTGAAAGTAGATTTCTAGTTTTCAGGAGGGGTAATGGGGAGTGGCTGCTAGTGGTTATGAGTTTTTGGGATGATGAAAATGTTCCAAACTTAGGTGAGTTTTAATAGTGGCACAATTCTGTAAATACACTAAAATCACTGATTTCTGTACTTTATATAGATAACTTTTACTATATATAAATTATGTTTCAATGAAGATTTTTTAAAGCAACAGCTTGTGTGTGTATTTATATATATGTGACAATATGAAGACATAACGAAATGTCCCATTAAAAGTGGAACACAATGTAAATGAGCACGCTATGGTCAGAACTATTCATCATTGTGTTGGAGGCATTAGCAGTGGAATTAAACAGGAATGTAACTAAAGCCTTAAGAATGAAAAAGGAAGAAGTAGAATTATTTTTGTTGAATGATGAAATGATTATCTGGAAAGCAGTCCCCCCCAGCCCCCCTGCCAAAAATCTGTGGAAGCCCTACTATAAAAATTAAGTAAAATTAAATACATTTGCAGCTTGTAATATCTACACACAAAAGCTGGAAACTTCAAACATACAAAAAAACTATCTGGAAGATATATTGAAAGAGTAGACTCTACTTATAATAGCAAAAACAAAACCAAAAATAAACAACCACAACTAAAAGTTAAGAAAAATTGTGCAAGAATTTTGTGAGGAAAATTACAAAATACTCTGAAAGACATAAAAGTAAATTTGAACAAATTGAAAGACATACCATGTTCTTGGAAGGAACTTTCAACATCATTAAAAGTATACTACTTGTAAGTTAATATGTAAATATAATGAGACCCCAAATAACAAATAATTGCATTTTTTTCCAGGAGCCAGACAAGTTAATTATAAAGTTCATTTGCAAGAACCAAAAAAATTTGCAAAGAGTCTATAATTGAGAACATTGTGAACAGAGCCAGAAATAGACTTATTTACAAAATGAAAATGTAATATATAACATTATAACATCTCATACCAATGGGGGAGAGATGGACTTTTCGATGAACAGAAATGGAGTATATGAATACCCAAGTGAAAAATTTTAAATTGGTTTCCTCATACCACATACCAAAAAAGATCAATATGAATCATAGATTTAAATGTGAAAAATAAAACCTTACAAATACTGAAAGAAAATATAGATTAATTATTTTATAATCCGGAAAAGGGGATAATTTACCTAACAATAACTGAAAAATTTATAATCAATAGGGGAAAACTGTACTTTTATATAATATAAGATTATAGATCATACATAAATTTGTAGATTATGTAAAACTATATAAAATATAATTTTTGCAAGTACCATAGAGTTTGCAACTTACTTGCAAATTACAGTAAAGAGTTAGTAATGTTAATAATAAAAGAGTTTCTAAATATAATAAAAAAAAAACCCATAGACAGGGGTACCTGGGTGGCTTAGTCAGTTTGAACATCTAACTTTCTCTCAGGTCATGATCTCACAGTTCGTGAGTTCTAGCCCCACATCGGGCTCTGCACTGATGGTGTGGAGCCTGCTTCAGATTCTCTCTCTCTCCCCCCTCTGCCCTTCCCCTGCAATCTCTCTCTCTCTCTGTCTCTCTAAATAAATGAACTTAAAAGCAAAACCTATAGACTAATGGGAAAAATACATAAAATCATCAATTTACAGGATGGTCCTTAACATATGAAAAGACGTTCAATGTCACTTATAGTAAGAAGTATAAAAATTTAAAACTATACTGAAATAGTATTGCTCACCTTTCAGATTGCCAAAATCTAAGAGTTTGAGAAATACACTACTGTTGAGACAGTGACTGGAAAGATACAGTCACTGTCATAGATTCCCAATGGGAATGTAAAATTGCACAACAAATTTGGTGGTAATTTCTAGCAAAATTATATATACATATTATATATACACATACTATTTTACCCAGCAATCTCTGTTCTAGAAGTTTTTAAAAATGATACATTGTAAAAGTAGAAAAATACACATTCACAAAGGTGTTTATTACAGCATTTTGTCATAGTAAAAGACTGAAACAACAACAACAACAACAACAACAACAAAACAAGAAGAAATTTTTATATAGTGTGTCAATATTTAACCAAGTCAGGGGAAAGTTTCTATGGATGGATGGATGGATATTTAAAAATGGAAATAAAACCATATTTTGTAATATTCTATTCTATAGGGGGAGGCAGAAACAAATAGAAGTTCTACTTTTCTTTTTTTTTTTTTTTTTCAACGTTTATTTATTTTTGGGACAGAGAGAGACACAGCATGAACGGGGGAGGGGCAGAGAGAGAGGCAGACACAGAATCGGAAACAGGCTCCAGGCTCCGAGCCATCAGCCCAGAGCCTGACGCGGGGCTCGAACTCCCGGACCGCGAGATCGTGACCTGGCTGAAGTCGGACGCTTAACCGACTGCGCCACCCAGGCGCCCCAGAAGTTCTACTTTTCTAATACACCTTGCTTTGCTGGTTTGTCCTTAACACCATATTAGTGCATGTATTTTGGGGCCAAATTACATTAGAGCTCAAAATGTGTGTGTGTGTATGCACATAAACCAAGTAAATGATGATGCTAACAAAGATTTTCAGCATGAAGGAAGAGGCCAAATCTAAAAGCAAATAAGAAATGCCAAAAGCAATAATGTTACATTGGGATGGGAATATCAGTATGAACTCATGATACATTTTCTTCGCCCAAAGTAAAAACCTAGAAACCATGACCAAATGAGTGCTGCTCGTGCACAGATTACGAACTACTTAACAACAAAATTAACCTAAGATCCTTGAAGATACGGCTGATTCCTGATTTAGGGAAAGAAATGTGGAAAATGAGTCTGGATCATAGAACATATGCAAGTGACTGAAGGCTCTTCAGGTTTGGTTTAAAATAATCTAGGATAAAACTTAAAGACACTTACTGTCCAAAGATGGATTAGAGCACACCCATATTTTAAAATCCATTAGTTTATAATGATAGTCCCCCCAAATCCCCCGAACATTCCCATTGGAGTGTAAGGGAATCAACTCATTACTTGAAAACTGGTAAATAAAGGGAAAGAATTAATCAAGAAAACATGTATATGGCAGAACAGATGAGCATGATAGTCAATTTTTTGAAGTTAATATTTTTGATTGTGATAAAGAATTTGTAATAAAACATTACAGAATTAAAACATCTAAACCATGTGGTATTAATGTAACAATAGGGGGGGCGCCTGGGTGGCGCAGTCGGTTAAGCGTCCGACTTCAGCCAGGTCACGATCTCGCGCTCCGTGAGTTCGAGCCCCGCGTCGGGCTCTGGGCTGATGGCTCAGAGCCTGGAGCCTGTTTCCGATTCTGTGTCTCCCTCTCTCTCTGCCCCTCCCCCGTTCATGCTCTGTCTCTCTCTGTCCCAAAAATAAATAAACGTTGAAAAAAAAAAATGTAACAATAGGGGGACAAGCAGTGGACAGAACAATGAAATAAAATCCACATCAAGTCTGTCTATTTCCCACATGATAAAGACGGCATTTTAAATCATTGATGGGGCACCTGGTTGCCTCAGTTGGCAGAACGTGTGACTCTTGATCTCAGAGTTGTGAGTTCAAGGCCCACGTCGGGCGTAGAGCTCACTTAAAAAAAAAATCAAGAAGTCATTGACAAAATGCCAGAATATTTAATAAGTACTATAAGAGTAATTGTTTAACTATTTGAAGAAATAACTTGCATTCTTACCCTACACCATCACTCAACGTAAATTCCAGATGAAATAAAGAGAATGTAGGAGTTGGGGAAGAAGGCCAAAGGAAGGGAAAGGGTTGGGGGAGGAGGAAAAGAGAGAGGAAAAGAAGTGGAGAGTTAAGCAAACTGAGAAGTGTTAAGAAAAGGGAAATTATCTAATGTTAAAGTGGGTCGGGCCTTTTGAGGCAAAAACCTCAAAGAAAATATAGAAAATAATATAAAAACATGGGCTCTGGAGTCAAATTATCTGGCTTTTAGAGACCATCTCTGCCACTTGCTAATTGATATGTGACCTTGGAGAAGACACTGAAACTCTCTGCCTCTGTTTCCTCATCCAGAAAAAAAAAATTGCAATATTGCACTTGTACTTTACAAGTGATTTACAGATTAAATAAAATAGCATGTGCTAATAACTTAGTACAATTTGAAACACATAGTAAAACTAAGTAGATAGGGTATATCATTGAACACAATGAAAAGTTGTGTGTATTGAAATCTTTATAAATAATTAAAATGTAAATGACAAACTGAGAAAGTATTTGCAATAAATATAAACACATATATGGAAAATTTATGTATTTATAGGGCAGAAGGTGACTACTCTCAGGGAATGTATGAGGACAAAAAACAGTCTGGCTGGCAGCTTCCTAGGAGTTTTTACTGACCATGTGGTGTCTCCTCTATGACATCTTAAGATGAGCTAAAAAAGACGAAACTTTGGGAAAGGTTTACATGAATTAAGCTTTTCTAAACATTGCAATACCTTTTCCAGTCCCCTTTTCAGATTAGCAAACACCCATCACTATCACAGCTGGCATCCTATAATAAGCACAAAGATGACTTTTCTTTCAGGAAAAGGAGGTAATAGACCCATTAATGCTCAAATCATCCTTAATTCAGAGTTATTCAAGCTCAAGTTTCTATCTGTTAATTTATTCTGTTTATGGGGTCTTGGCATGTAGACACACATACCTCCTACTCATTAGTAATAAAAAATACACCAATTTTTTTCGTGCCCTACCAACATTTCAGTGTTGGGGATATTGCTTAGATCCATGTGCTTTCCTGTATCCAACATCCAAATATCATGTTATTTAGTATAATAATTACACACATCTTACGTATCAAATAGAGAATAAATAAAGGAACATGAGTCTATTTAACTATATGCAAATACCAAAAGGAGACTGTAAAATATTTCAGAATCAGAAGGGATGAAATCTATTACATGTAGGGTCTCCATTAATAAGAAAAAATGGGTTATCAGAGAGGAATACAAGTCAAGACAAACTTGAAATATCTTCCCCATTAATTAATTGAACAGTATTGCTTACTTAGTCACTCCACAATGAGCTTTGCTATGGGTAGACAACTGGCTAAGTGACACCAAGCCAAGAGTATGAATTATCAATTTTTTTTCCTTGTAGACAAGTTTAAATAGCATGGTCCTCTACATTGCTTATTCTGTCAACAAATATTTACTGAGAACCTTGCATATGCCAGTTATCAGGATCAGACTAAAGGATACAATACAGAACTTTGAGATCAGCATCTCAGTGATGTTCTTTTGGTGTGAACGAAAGAAGGATCTCTAAATGCTTAGAGTAGGGGGTCAGCAAACTACAGCTCACAGGCCAAGTCCAACCCGCTACCTGTACTTATGAATCAGATATTTTGGGGGGGATATAGCCATGTGCATTAATTTATGTATTGTCTATGGGTGTTTACATGCTGCAATAGTAAGTTAGTCACAACAGAGGCCAAAAAGACTGCAAAGCCTAAAATAGTTACTATCTGGTCCTTTATAGAAGTTTGTTGACCCCTAGTTTAAATGACATCTTCTGCTTCCTTACAAACACCCATGACCCAACCACTCCCAATCTATTCTTCAAACAGCATCCAGAATCATCCTTTTTACATGAATGTTGGATCATTTTACTTTCTTCTTAGTACACGACAATGGCTTTTCATTGCTCTTACAAAGAAGACTGCATTCTGACAAGACCTCCAAAGCCCAGCTTGCTCCCACTGTGCTGACCTTCTTCCAATGCCCTGAATAGACTTCTCTCTTTGTAAACTTTTTCTTCTGTCTGGAACAATGTCCCACTGATATCTTGAACTGGTCAACTTGTCCTTCATTTTCAGCTTATATTTCACTTCTCAGAGAAGCCTTCCTGACTATACACCATTTATCTCCACCCTGACCTGTTATTTTCTCTTGTGGTGCTCTTTTATTTTCTCTTATGGCATGCCTTAAATTTTGTTTTCATATATTTATGAATGGGTTTGTATGGCACCTGTCTATACGACTAGACTATAAGCTCTATGAGGGTAATAATTAAGTTAGCTTTTGTAACTAAGTGCCCTGTGCCTGCCTGAAAATTTCCTGGACCATAGTAAGTATGTCATGAATTCATTCAATCATTTTTCATTAATTTTTGAGTGAAGATTATAGGAGTATTTTGATGTCAACTGGATAGAAATGGACTTTTTAATGGAGGCAGAAAATTGGTAGTTAAATTTGAATTTCTTGAATAAAAAATGATAAGTGAGATTCTGGTACAGTATTCAAAAATCAGTAAGTAGATTAATTGGGAGGACAGTCAGGTAGTCATTGCTAAGACCCAAAACCATAACTTAAATAACTCGTTAGAAGAAACGTCTCAAATCATAGAAATGGAAAATATGAGAGAACAGATAAGAGAATTGGAAAATAAAACTCTTAGACCAAAAATGTAAATAAAATGATTTCAGGAGATTAAAAAAATGGGAAAAAGACAATAATTGGCCAATAAGCATATAAAATTTCCCTGAGGTGGGTGGGTGGGGGATGTCTGTTCGATTAAAAATGATACAAGTTCCAGTAGAGTTGATGAGAAAAGATACTCACCAGGGCACCTGGGTGGCTCAGTGGATTAAGCCTCTGATTCTTGATTTCGGTTCAGGTCATGATCTCACTATTTGTAAGATCGAGCCCCACGTTGGGCTCTGCACTTGGGATTCTCTCTCGTGTTCTCTCACTGCCCCTCCCCTGCTTGCGCTCTCTCTCAAAATAAATAAAATAAACATTAAAAAAAAAAAAAAGGAAAAGACACACACTTAAATCCATCCTGATAAAACTGTAGAGCTCCAATGCTAAAGAGAATTCTCACAAACTTCCCGGTAAGAAGAAAAATGTACCAGTATTAGCCTGTTCAAGCTGTCATAACAGAACACCACAGACTGGGTGGCTTAAACAATAGACTTTCATTTTCTTACAGATTTAGAGGCTGGATCCAAGATCAAAATGCCAGCAAAGTTGATTTCAGGTAAAGCCTTTCTCCTGCTTGCAGACAGCTGCCTTCTCAATATGCCCTCGTATGGCCTTTCCTCTGTGTGTACATGAAGAGAGAAAAAGAGATCTCTGGTCTCTCCTCCCCATTTTATAAGAACACCAGTGCTATAAGACTACAGCACCACCCTTATGATCTCATTTAACTTTAATTACCCTTTCAAGAACTTAACTCCAAATACAGTCACAGGGGTGTTGGGGTTCTGACATGTGAATTTTGGGGGATACAGTTTAGTCCATCACAGTACCTAAACACGGAAAAAGAATCAGACTGCCATTGCTCTTATGGTCTGTAAAGCTGGAGGCTAGATGATGGCAGAATAACATTTGAAAGCTGCTGAGACAAAGGGTTACAACTTAGTTATCCCGTACCTAGTCAAGTTATGATCTATCTGTCAGGACTAAAAGGAATACCATTGCAAAGACATCAGGGTTCAGAGAGTAGGTCACTCCCTTATTCTATCAGAGAAAACTTCTCAAAAAGCAACTCCCACACACAGACCCATCTGAATGAAGATCTCAAGGAAGGAGAAGTGGAGGAAGAGAACAACATGTGGAAAGAAATGGATCTTGGTTTATGCACATAGATATAAATAGATAATGACAGACTCTCTGAAAAGTTGTAACAGAGCACCAACATGGATTATTACAATAAAAAGAGCGTCTAGAAAGAAAAATGACAGTTGCTTACATCTGAACACAGTTAGCTCTGTGACACTGAACTTGGGTGGTAACTGGGGAGAAAGAGGAAGAAGCATTCTAAAGATATCATATGGGTAGGGGTTACTCAGTGGCAAGAAAGAAAGGACAAGTGGAGAGTAAAGGTATTCTGAGATTTCATCTCATAGAAGGGCAAGGAAATGGAGGTTAGTAGAATCTTTGGTCTGAAAAAGAGTTCATAAAATATTAGTAAGTAGAATCTGATTATGAGGCTCTGGAAAGGGAAAGTGATCAGCCAGAATACGGGAAAGCATAGTAGGACTTACAGATTAAAAAAATAAAAAATAAAATGAACAGAAACTGAATCGAACTGGTGGTGGTGGGAAAAAAAAGTGGAAAGGTCAAAACAAAAAAAGAAATCACTAAAGGCTTTACATAGTAGATATAGAAATGGAAGAAATAAAATAATATGTGTATTGAGAATTGATGAAATTTTTCCATTAAAAACAAGAGATTGACAGAGTTAAGTCTGGGTTAAAATATGCTATTTATTTTTTAAGTAAACTTTAACATGTTTTTTTTTAAATAAAAGACATAAGAGCAAATGAGTAGAACTGAAAAAACTTTAACGTGTTTTTGTTTTTATTATTTATTTATTTATTTATTTATTTATTTTTATTTTTATTTTTTTAACATTTATTTATTTTTGAGACAGAGAGCATGAACAAGGGAGTGTCAGAGAGAGAAGGAGACACAGAATCTGAAACAGGCTCCAGGCTCTGAGCTGTCAGCACAGAGCCCGATGCAGGGCTCGAACCCACGGACCGTGAGATCATGACCTGAGCTGAAATCGGACGCTTAACCGACTGAGCCACCCAGGCGCCCCCATGTGTTTGTTTTTAAATGAGACATTAAGCTAATGAGTACAAACAGTAGAGATGACAATATTACTTCAATCAAGTAATCAAGGTGACTCTAAGATTAAAAGTACCAAACAGAGGGACACAATATAATGACAATAGATGCAACTGATACAGTAGATAATACTATCACAAAGTCGTATGCATTAAATAACATAATAACTAAATATATAAATCCATTTGAAAATCAAGAGGAATGTAGTAAGCATTTAATATGGTAGATTTCAATACACTTATTTTGAAATTATATGGATCTATGGGAAAAATAAATGCAGACATGAAGGAATTGAATGACACAATAATTTTATTTAATAGTATAGACCCATATATTCCTGAAAGAAATAATATAAATTTTTATAAGTCCACATAACATTCCTATAAATTGATCTGAACCTAATTACAAAAAAAAAAGGTTGTATAGCCCATATACCCTGCATGCAATTCAGTAAAATTAACTGTAATATTAAGAAGATTGGCAGAATTAGCTCACCTACTTGGACTCTGAGGAGTAAGCTAATAGATATTCCTGGAATCAAAGAGGACCGCAAACCTGAAAATACAAACTGTTAAGAAAGCAATGAAAAGAATATTTAACCAAACAAAAACAATTTTTTTGCATAATGTATAATCTACATTTTTGTCTATTTATAAATAAAAGTAATGTAAACTAAAATAGAAGATATTATTCCTCTCGTGATTTTAGAAAAAGAACACCAGCAAAGCAACAAGAAGCAAAACAAAAGAGATGAGGAAGAAAGAATTGAAAAAATGAAAACCTGAAATTAGAGAAAATTAATACCAAAAATAGTAAAAAGGTTATAGAAATGAAAAGATATTACTTTAAAAGACCATAAAATATGACATAGACCTGATTAAAGACTTCAAAGAAGAAGGAGGAGAAGGCACAGGGGGAGGAGAGTAAGGAGTAGAACAGAGAAAAGATAAAATACAAGACTAGGGATTAGAAAAGACCTATGATTATAAATATATCGCTAAAGGAGAGAGATTCGAGAATACATGCCAAGCATTTGAAATCCTAGGAAAAAATGGACTATTTACTAGCAAAATATAAATTACTAAAACTGATCCAAGATGAAGTAGAAATTCGAATTGATCAATTAATATAAACAAAGGATGTAAAAACAGTTCCATGTCTGATACTGAAAAAGGCACCAGTGGATTCACAGTTAATTCTACCTCCTCTTTAAGGAAAAGATAATTTCAGTTTCATAAAACAATTACATGCCACCACCGATATTAAACATTTTTGCAAATCATCTTAGGAAGTTTTCTAAACTTTAATTCCAAAATTCAAATTATACATTGTATAAAGAAAACAAATTCAGTCATCAAAATGAATCAAACAGTGAAGTGTGCTGCAAAATGCATGAATCTCAAACACATTATGCCAAGTTAGACACAGAGACCACGTATTGCGTGATTTATTTCTATAAAATGTTCACACAAAACGATTCTACAGACAAAGCAGAAGGAAGCAGTGGTTGCCTGGGATTGAGCATGGGAACCAGAATTGATTGCACATGGGGTTCTTCTTGAGGCCATGGAAATGCTCTAAAACTGGATTGTGGTGATGGTTGACAACTTTGTAAATTTACTAAAGGTCATTGAATAGTATACTTAAACTGGGTGAATTTTATAGTTGTAAATTATATGTCAGTAAAGCTCTTTTTGCAAAGTCAACGAAGAGTGGATAAAGCAAATCAAGCCTATTATTTATGAATATAGACGCAGAAACCTAAATAAATTCTTAACTAACAGATTTCATGAAGTATTATACACATACAACGAAGAAGTAACGTTTTCTTCCAGGGGCAGCTGAGTGGCTCAGTTGCTTAAGCAACCAACTCTTGATTTTGGCTCAGGTCATGATCTCACAGTTGGTGAGATTGAACCCTACTTCCAGTTCTGTGCTGACAGTGAGGGGCCTGCTTGGGATTCTCTATCTCTCTCTCTCTCAAAAATAAATAAACATTAAAAAAATTACGTAAAAAAAGAGAAAGAATATTTAGGACACTTCATGTATTTTTTAGGAATAGGACAAAACAAACTTGTATGTATATGGACCATACAAAATTAGAAAACCTTTGTATGGAAAAAGATTCCATATGTAAAGCAAATGCAAGACAATGATCACTTTGGAGAAAAAAAAATTAATGCAAGTGATAGGAATTAACATCCATTTTCTATAAATAGCCCTTTCAAACATCCCAACAGAAAGATTAGCAAAGACTATGTAGAAGCAACACACAAAGAGGCAGCTCCAAATGGCCAACAAACGTGAAGACGTTCAACCTCACCAATCGTCAGCAAATGCAAATTAAAGTAATGAGATATCCTTTATGCCCATCAGACTGGCAAGCACCGAACAGAGCAGTAACACCTATTGCTGGCAGGGATACAGAGGAAAGGGGCACTTTAATCTATTGCTGGTGGAAATGTGCTTCAATATAGCTTTTTTGGAAAGCAATCTGGCAATATCTATTAAATTGAAAATATCCTTTGACCCAGACATCCAACTATGGGAAACTATCCCAGAAAAACAAATGCCTCAGTACATAAGGATACATGCACAAGGATATTTATTGCATCATTGTTTTTGGTGCCAAAAAAGTGGAAACTGAGTGAATTCTTATTAGTAGTGGAAGGCTAGGTGTTGTGAATATCACAGCCTATTGTGTAGCTTAGTACTGTATCTTTGGCCTTGGAGAAACTTCCATGGCCTATTTCTGTGTGGGAAAATCAGGATATAAATAGATGGATGTGATGTCGTCACATTTTTTTAAATGAAAAATATATATAAACACATATGCATACAGGTACATATATATGTGTCTATGCAAATATACCTCTGTCTATCTATCTATCTATTTATCTATCTATCTTAGTCAATCAGTCTATCTGTCTATATCTATATCTGACTGGAGAAAATATGATATTATGCAAACCAGGTTATTAAGATGGGTTACCCAAGAGTAGAAATGCCAGATGATGTAGGTAGAAAGGGATGGAAAGGGAAAGGGGTTGGGGTGGGGAGAAGTACAACCAAAAAGAAAGGGGGTGAATACAACTAAACCCCCGCCTGTGTGATTTGACCCTGTTTGTGACAGACCAAATCCAAGATGGCTCTCCTTTTCCTGGTATTCAGACCGTGTATGTCCCCTCCCTTGAGTGTGGGTCGGACCTGTGACTTGCTTCTAACCTGAGAATACGACAAAGGTCATGAGATGCCACTTTCATGATTAGTTTGCGTCGACCTTGTCTCTTCTGTCTCGCTAGAAAACTCTTGTCTGTTGCCTCTTTCCCTTATTGGCTTTAATGATGTAGGTTGCTTCATGGCGAGGCCCATATAACAAGATACCTAGGGCAGCTTCCAAATGACAGACATCAGAGAACTGAATCCTTCCACTAACCACAGGAGCCTTGGAAATGAGCCTTCAAATTAGACCCTAGCCTAGCCAACGCCTTGATTGCAGATGACCCAGTTGGGCTGACTCCTGCCCCACAGGAGCTCTGAATAATAAATGAATATTACCTTAAGCTGCTAACTTTCTGGTATACTCCTATGTAGCAATAAATAACTAATCATTTTATGTGAAATCCTAAATGTGTGTGTGTATTTAATTAGAAAAATCAGTCATAGCTATTACTTATTGAAAACCAACAATCTTCCAGAAATTCTACTTACATTATCTCAACACCTTGCAAAACTCTGTGAGATAGCACTCCATCTCACAGGAAAGGAACTTAACACTGGGGGGGTAAACTTGCTAGGCTGGTGTTTGGTCCAGTGGAGGCTAGAACCCGGGACACCTGACCCGAAAGTCCCTTTCCTTTGCGTATATGTGTTATTTTTTAGCTATCACCCTAGGAGTCCAGGCAGGCAACATCCTGGGGTTGCCTTTCGTCCGCTTCCCTGAGAAGCTGCTGTAAGCCTATAAATCTCCAGGCACTTACAGACCAAAGGTAGATGCCTCACGTGACAAGTGGCCTCTCATCCATGCCTAAGCAGCCTTTGGGCTTAGGTCTGGTCAGAACACTATCTAAAACCAGAAGCTTGGCTCAGAGGGTGGCATGTTGCCCTGAGGTACACACTTCGGGTCACCACTAAGGCAAGTTCCTCCCCGTGCCCAGAGGCCAAAGGGCAGAAGAAGCAAAATGTGGGTATCAGACTAAGGCATAGAGACATAGAGGCATAGAGACAGGGTGTCAGCAGCTACAGAAAGAAACTTTAAACTAGAATTTTCTAAAGTGGGCCTGTGTAGATGTGAACCGAGTGTTTGGCAGCAAGAAAAATAAAAATAGGTTCATGGTCAATTACTTTGTAGAACGTTAAGTTGAAATTACACACACGCCCTTAGTGCAACGCTCTTCAGAGACTTTAATCAGCTAATGCACGGTGACCATGGACAGTAACTTACATGTGTTTGAATTCAGAAAACTGACTTGGCTGAAAATTTTGTGCATTAATATTGCATTTCAAAAAAATAAAAAGTTGGCATTGCTTCTCTGTTCCTTTCCACCTGCTTCTACACATGCTCTCTTGTGTCTACGAAGCCAGCCTGATGCTCTCTCCCTTGCTCCTTGTCATAAACTCGTGACTGTCCTTCAAATGCAATGAACTACTCTGGGAACAGAAATCCTGATAGCCATTTTAGAATATTCTCTAAAAATTCACTTAAGTGGGTCAAAATTTATACTGAAATTAGACAAAACACATGATCTTCTGAAATGCAAAATCAAAAAGTGTTACAAAGACATTAGCTCTATAGAAGATCTAGAGAAAAGTGAGTAACTTAATCAAGAGTACCTTGAAACTACTTATTAACAGTAAAATTGATTATAATAATAATAGTAATAATAATATAATAAGGTTTGTATATGTGCCTCTTGAATAGCATATTTACAACCATCATTGCATTTAAGGTTCACTCAATGAGATTTAAGTTACTTATTATTTTTTTAATTCTTTTTTTAAATATTTATTTATTTTTGAAGGAGAGAGAGAGAGAGAGAGAGAGAGAATGGGGGAGAGGCAGAGAGAGTGGGAGACACAGAATCTGAAGTAGGCTCCAGGCTCTGAGCTGTCAGTCAGCACAGAGCCTAAAAGGGACTTTAACTCAGGAGCCATGAGATCATGACCTGGGCCGAAGTTGGACACTTAACCAACTGGGCCACCCAATCGCCCCTTAATATTTGTATTTTTTCTTATCTAGAAATGCAATGTGGCTCTTACAATCACCTGGGTTTTTTTTTTTTTTTTTTTTTTTTTTTTTTTTTTTTTTTTTTTTTTTTTTTTTTGCTTTCTGGTTTCCTGTCTCTCCTCCCCTCTATAAAATCAATTTGGATGTTTTAGTTATGCTTATTCAAAAGCCCTTTCATAGTGTTTTGCCACTTCAGTTTTGGGGTGTATTTCCCTCCTTCCCTCCCTCCTTTCCTCCCTCCTTCCCTTCCTCCTTCCCTGCCTCCGCCTGTCCCTTCCTTCCTTCCTTCCTTCCTTCCTTCCTTCCTTCCTTCCTTCCAAAATTCTATTAGTCAACTGTTCATGATTTAGCTTAGGAAGGGAAATTTCTTCTTCATCGGCCATATTAAATAGAAATCTATTCCTTGTATGTTAAATCACATCCCTTCCCAACTACTCTTATACTTTGAATTCTGTAAAATAATTGACATTACAGAAATAGTAGCTATAGCTTATTCATAAAATCTAAGAATGATTTCTGAAAAACTGTCTTTATTAAATCACGTATATTCCTTCAGCCAGATTCTGTGAGGCAGTGAGGATGCAGAGGTTAACAGATTGGTCATGGCTGATGCTATACGAAATGTACAGTGTAGGGAGAGTAAGAAGGAACCACACAGTCCCAAGTGATAGGGCACACAGAGCAGTCCAGGGAGGTCTCTGAACAAGTGACATTGAAGCCAAAATTTGAAGGATAAATGGAAGTGGTGATTTTGGTTTGGGTTATGTTGAGCTTGATGAATTCCTTCCAAGTGGAGATAACCCCATAGCCAGTCAGATAGACATGTCTGGGGCTTGGGATGTAATTTTGGATTGGAAATATTAATTTGGTATTCCATTTGGGTTGTAATTTATTCCTTCCTCATGCTAACTTTTTTTTTAATGTTTATTTATTTTTGAGAGAGAGACAGAGCGTGAGCAGGGGAGGGGCAGAGAGGGAGGGAGACACAGAATCTGAAGCAGGCTCCAGGTTCTGGGCTGTTAGCATAGAGCCTGACACGGGACTCTAACCCACGGACCGTGAGATCATGACCTGAGCTGAAGTCAGATGCTTACCGAGCCTCCCAGGCGCCCCTCCCTCATGCTAACCTTTCATTCAATGTATTTACTGACCTATGAGAAAGTTTGCAAAATTCCCAAAGTTCTGAAGTTTCCCTTCAGTTCTTGTCACACAGTTAACCAGGTCCCCTTCCAGAGGTCACCATTGCTACCAGTTTCTAGTGCAACCTTCTAGAGGTTAACATGAACCTGTTCATATTTTCCCAGAATGTTGTAAAATAACTGTCCTGTCAAACTGTTCTGCCTCTTGAATTTTAAGTTAGCATATTTTAATCATAATTCTATATATACAGTGCACGTAGAACCTCTTCATCCTTTTTAACAGTGATACGATAGTTTATTGTATGGATCAAAAAATCTCATCGTCATGGGTATTTATATTGTTTCTAATCTTAAATGATATTTTAAATACATATACTCCAAATGCATGTCTCCCCCAATTAAAAGTCTTATGTGGTTTCTTATATGGATTAGAAGTTAGAATAAAATCCAAAGTTTTCACCCTAGCTTTTCACTCTAGCTTATAAAGTCTTTAGTAAGTATATGGAGCTGCTCTTCTTCCCTGGTGGCCCCTGTACTCCTCTTTTGCTTGCTTGCTGTGATCTGGCCAAAATGGCACCCTTTCTGGCTTTTTTTTCACTCTCTCAAGCTCCTTCTTGCCTTATAGGTTTTTCCATTGGTATACTCTTCTTGACATGCTGTTCTCTCCAACTTTTATGTAATTGGGTACTTCAAATTTTAATTTAAATGACTACTCAATTTAAAGTAGCCACCACCTCACATTCTATATAATAGCACTCTTATTTTAATGGTCCATCTGCATATCATTCTAAAGTAAAAAATGAACAAGGACTTAGTATGATCCCCAAGGTGACAGCCTTGGGGATGCACCGCTCAGATCTCTGACTGGAGGGAGCTGAGGGCTCCGGCTGATGTGCTCTGAAATCCATGGTTTCATTACCACACTTCCCTTGGGTGCTCCCATCCAAGGAGTACTGCCATGACTGATGGTGGCAGGGATACTAAGGCAGGTCCATTCCTGGAAGATATAGTGATTCCTCTATTGGGGGTTTAGCTAAAGGATGGCCCAGTGGCCTTATCAGATTTTCCTTAGAGGTAAAGAAATGTATGCAGGAAGCATAGACAATTCTTTTAAGAAGACTTGTATAAAGGAAAGGAGAAAAAAATAAACAGCAACATGAGGAGGAGATGGATGTTAAGGGAAGTTTTTGGTTGTTTTTTGTTTGTTTATAGGACAGGAGACATTAGAGCATATTTAATGGGTTACGGGAATGATTCAGTAATGGTTAGGAAATTGAGGACATCATAGGAAAAAGGATAATTAAAGGAGTAAAGTTCATGAAGTTGATGGAGTGAATATCATTCAGAACACAGCTGGAATTATTGACTTTGGATCTTCTTTGTCACATAAATAAAGGAGGAAAAGTAGATGTTGGTACAGGCAGTTGAGTTGAGAAGTTAAATGTCTTATCCCATGGATTCTTCTCTCTCTCTCTTCTTCCCTCCCTCTCTTAAACATAAGACAAAGCTATGTATTGAATGAGAGAGAGGAAAAAAATGGGAGTTTTGAAAACAGTGAAAGGCTTTGGAATAATATTATAGGAAATGGAAGAACAAGTTGCTGTGTGTCAGCTGTTATTGGTGACCATACATTTATAAATGCCTGTCTGTGTAATTGTGAATTTTTCTTCAGCAGTATACAGCTGCCTATATGTAAAGGTGGACACATAAGGCAGCAGTGTTCATCCAGATATAGGTTTTGGCCAGACTTCTGTGGAGAAAGAAAGAAAGAAAGAAAGAAAGAAAGAAAGAAAGAAAGAACAAAAAGAAAGAGAAAAAAAAAACCCACCAGGAACAAGGGAGCTTAAGAAATTGGTAAGAGTGGTTGAAATGTTAGACCTTGAAATTTTACCAAAAATAGGAGGCAGAGTGAAGAAACAAGAAGGTTTCATAATGAGAGAGCTCAGAGACTGGAAGTCCCAACAGTTTTTTTTAAATGTTTGGGTGTAATTGGAAGAATCTGAAAGAGGACTGGATAAATTTGGGTGTCTGGACTTACCGAAGAAAGTAGGTGTTCCAAGGGATTAGCAGCATCTCAGGTAGATATATATCTCCACGAGATTTGGTGACTGGCATGGGATGAAAAAGAGACATGGATACAAAGAGGTTAAATAACTGAGACATCAGGGAAGTGGATGGGTCATCCCGATGGACATTGAAATCACCCAAGATAATAGCATAGGTATGGCAGGAAGAAATAAAGTGAGAAAGGAGTCAATGTCTTAAAAAAAAATTGTAGTGATGTGGAGTTACAGAAGTTGACTCAGCCAAATAATGTAAACAAAAAACAAAATAAGCAAATTGAGATCTTACAAAAAAAAAAAAAAAAAGGAAGGAAATTCGTCTCTGAAAGTGAAATGCATAAAAGACTCTTACATATGTTTGGGGCCCACATCTCAATGTCTTCAGGCAGAATATGTTCTGGTCCAGATTTTAGGGAATATTCAGGTGACCTTGGACACTGGTCTTTGCCACATGCTATGATTACTATGTTTTCAGAATTGAAAATGAAATTCGTGATGTGGCAAGTGTATACAGTAGTCCCCTCTTATCCACCAGGGAAATGTTCCAAGACTCTCATGGGTGCCTGAAACTATGGATAGTACTAACTGCATATATACTGTGTTTTTTTTCCCATCCATACATACCTATGATGAAGTTTAATTCATAAATTAGGCCCTGTAAGAGATTAACAACTATAATAATAAAATCGAACAGTTATAGCAATATCTTATAATACAAGTGAGGTCAATGTGGTCTTTCGTCTCTCTCTTTCTCACAACATCTTCTTGTTCTGTACTAACCTTTAGTTCGATGACGATGGCGTGAGATGATTAAATGCCTCCGTGAGGAGATGAAGTGAAGTGAGGGACATAGGCACTGTGACAGAGTGTTAGGCTACTGTTGACCTTCTAATGGCACTTCAGAAGTAGGGCCTTCTACTTCCGGATCATGGCTGACCTCTGATAACTGAAACCACATATAAGGAGGGGGGTGAGGGGGACTACTGTATGTACTTATAAAACATTATGGTAGAATATTGGAAGTTGGGCCTGACAAGGAAAATAAGAGGCATATGGTCACCATTATTAGGATAGAGCTTGCAGTCCAATGTGGTAATAAATGGGACGTAAGAACAGGCACCATCCCCCAAACATTTATCTTTCTGTTTCATTTTTCTCTTCTGTGGCATGATTCTTACATTGTCTAGCCAAAGGCTAGAATAGTACAAAGAAAAGCAAGAAATCAAGTAAAGATCCTTAAATATTGGAACCATGACTTGTAATTAAACTGCTCTCAAACAAGGAACATTCTCTTGAATATAGATATTTCTACATGTTTTGCTGTTGTTGTTTTTTCCTTCGTACATTCAGGCAACTTTTTCTGCCAACTATCTATTATGCATTAAATGACAGATGAATAAGACATGGCCCCTGTGTCCATAGAGCTCACAATAAAAGAGAGATAAATGGTAAAAAAATAAAACTATAATACAGAGCAATAATTCCACAGTAAAGTTATAAACAGTGTTTTAAAAGCACAGAAAAGGGAATGATTTATTGTGCCTTAAATTTTGTTTAAGGATACCATTCACTGAGCCTCCTACCCTCCACCAGGCTCTGTGCTGTGTACTTCACTTTATCTGTGACCTCAATTCATCTTAACATCAACGAAAGGTGGGTATTTTCAGAACTATTAGTTAGCGTATGAGTGAATTGAGTAGTGGAAAGGATAAACAAGTTATCCAAATTCTCACAGCTGTCAAGTCACAGAAATGGAATGTGAATTCAAAGCTATTTGACCAAAAAGACCCAGGAGTTATTTTCATGCCTCAAATGTGCAATGTTTAAGCTTGGCTTTATTTTGAACCCTTAGCCAGATTTGAGATTCAAAATGACCGTGATCATTATAATGTTTCTGAGAGCTTTAGAAACTACCTATCTACAAGTTTTTGTTTTTTGTTGTTGTTCCTCAAATACTATTCCTTCTGAAGCTTTTATATGTTGAGACCGTGGCAGACATTGCTAATCAATCCTGGTGCTAGTTTCAAATGAGCAGAGCGATCCCTAAGCTCTTCCACCTTGTACTCCAGGTAGGCATGATTAATTGAGCACAATCAACAGGAAAATGGAACATATCTGCCATCTCTGTTCTAAAAGATAAACTGCCCTGGTGAGTATAAATTTAGGAGGGAGATACACTTTTGAAGGAAGACAGAGTAGAGGAGGCTCATGGAAAATATCTAGATGAAGATTTAGTACATAGTAGGAGCTTTTGAGGTTAGTAGACTCTTGATGCATGATAGGTTGAGCACATTTTAAAGAAAGAAGATTGTTTCCTTTCCTTTCTTTTCTCCGTATGATTTAATCTCTTGAATATTGGTGATCTATCAAGAGGGCTTGTAAACAGAGTCTCTCCTTCTTTGTTGATAATATGGAGACTTCAACATGACGTGCCTGGGATGAGTGAGGAAAGGGAATCTGAACGTGTCTTCTCTTAGGCTCCAACATGCCTGCCTCAGAACACTGACGGATGGCTGCATGAGGGTTGAGAGTAATTATGTTGGTCAGCTGGAGGGCTTTCACAAGTCCTGTAATTTGTCACCCCTAGATGCCTGCCTTCTCCTTGAAAGTGACAGGTGATGCATCGAGCCACAGTAGTAATGTAAACCATCGTGTGTTCCAGAATCCCACATCTACTGTTCTTATGACAGGCACTTCTTTTATGTACAATTTATTTCTCTCTGGAAAGTTCTGTCTAGACACAGCCTTAGTTTCCAGGGATGTTCCTTATTGTTAATGCATTCTTCTCAATTTTGAGAAAAGATGGCAAGTCTTTCTGGGGGGTCTGAGTTAGGATCTGTTCAGAATTGGAACAATGGTCTGCTCTGAACAGAAGCCCTTATATGTTATAATAGGACCCAAGGATCTTATTGAATCCCTGCTCCTACTTTGCAAGTTTTCTTCACTACGCTAGCAGGACTGGAAGGTGGCATTTCTATATCCTTTCCCCGAGTTATATAAAATGGGTTGTATCCCATCAATATATGAAGTACACTCTATTTCTCAATATATAAAATGCACCTTCTCCTAACCCCCTGGCTCTTAGTATACTTCTTACCTGGCTTTTCCTTTATAACACACTACCTTCTGAGTTTTACATATTTACTTGGTCCTTTGTTTCTTGTTCTGACTTCCTACACTGGACTGTAACGAATAGCAACTTTGTCTTTTTTGTTCCAGTAACCTTGGAACATGGCATCCCCTTGGTACCTACTTAAGTTTAAATAGATGACAGATACCCAAAAGAATCCTTTAACACAGACAACGTCACATGATATCATAGTAGGAATACTGAATCTGGAGTTAGAGGGGTTGTCGTTCTTTGGAAATCACCAGTTTGGTGTGTTTGGGGGTGGCAGGGGCACTTCATCTTTCTTACACCTTGATTTTCCATATGAAAGCAGGGATGATAATTGTTGCTCTGCCTATATCAGGGGATTTTCCTGAAAATCATATGGTGTTAAAACACCTTGAAAGTTTTCAATTATACAAATATCAATTATAGTCATGCTAAAATAGGATCATGAAGTCAGGGATAAAAAGAAGCTGTGTTTTGGTGGCACTGTCCATGTGTAGAACTTCGGGGAGGAGGACTTTAAGATCATGGTCACTGAGGGGCTTTGCGGAAGCGTTTTTCGTCCATCCTGCTCTGAGCTCCGTGCCTCGTTTTCTCTACTTCCTGTATCCCTTTCTCGATATTATATACACCTTAACTTGCTCAAAAACAGAAGTGCTTAAATACAATTAGCAGCTTATACATGCAAAGCCAATTATAAATTTGTACTGTTAAGATGGGCTGGGGATTGATTTTTTTGTTGCTGTTTGCTGTGAATTCAATGAGGTTGAAAAATGTCTTTCTATTCCCTTTTGCCAAATTAGTCTATTTCTAGTCAAAGCTTGAGTTGGAAGCAGCTGCAAGGTAAGAATTAACTTTAGGTAGAATCATAGTCTGTCTTATGCAACAGAAGTGTTGAGTGAGCAGATTCATGCCTGGACTCAGGGTCTCTCCCAGACTGCAACAGGGTTTCCCTGATGGATAAAGGATAGGCTTAGCCAATAGGATCAAAGATTAGGGCTCTTCTTTTCTGTGCAAGTGAAGGCTGGACTTGGACACTGTACCTGGGGAACGAGTAAGAGCTTTGGGGTCAGACAGATCTCCTTTTGAGTCCTAGTTCTGACACCTGTTAGTGAAGGGTTTTTGAGCAAATAAATAAGCTCTCTGAGAAAGTAACGACATCTACCTCATAGGGGAGTGCGACTTTCTTATTAACCAAATGTAAGCGGAGATGGATTATATGCCAAGGACAATGGTCAGATTTAGGGTACTGTGGAGAACAGTGTAAATATAAGGTCCCGTCTCATAATATCACCACTTCACTCTGCATGGCTGCTCTCTAGCTTCCCCTTTCCCAGATTTCTGTCATTTCTGACATGGTAACCCCACAACAACTCCTAGATACCTACTGTGGGCCACATCCAATGCCATTCCCCAAATATTCAGAACCTACAGGGTCATGGCATTGTTACTTCCAAGAGCATGGTTAATACATATGGGGAATTGATTCAAATCAGTTCAAGAAGCCGGTTTCATTCATTTCATATAATGAAAAGAGAATGGAAACTAGCTCCAGACTTTTCCAGCAACGTTCAGTTGAGCAGTGCTTCCTAAAATGCAGGTCACTTCAGCTAGTGATATGTGAATTGATTTTTACACTGCATGTGAGCAATACTTTAGTTTTCATTGCTATGTGTTTTACTTAATTTACTAGGAAAAAACCCCCAACAAAATAATGATTGATTTTATGTCTATCATTACTCACACAGAAAAAGGGAATTGAATTAAAAAGTGTTAATTATACGGGTGTTGTGCAGAGCTGGCAAAAACAGTGGAGGGAGAGTTTAACCGAGGTTTGGAAATACGATGATAGAGATGCGCTCCCTCATTTTCTTATGTATCAAAGGGCTGGTTCTTGAAATAAGAACTGTCAATCACTACAAAGGAAAGGTTGATAGGATTAATGCACATGTACATGTCCTGGTAACGTGCAGAGCCATTTCATCTATATGATCTTAATTGATCTCATAGCAATGCTGTGAGTTAACGAGAGAGATAGAGACAGACAGACAGACAGACAGACTAGAGTGGACTCTTTGAGCTGCAAATTGAATATGAACTCCTGTATATCACACGGTCAAAGAAGAGTACCACAGAAGCATGGCTGAGATTGTGGTTGCTCTAAATAAAAGTCTTGTTACATGAGGACTTATGGACAGACCAGGGGAAGATTGATTTAGAGGAAAAATAGTTAAAGGAAACAAGAAAAAAAATTTTTTTAATATTAAAGGCTACTCTGTGGAGGAAGAAACAAACTTATTCTGCATTGATCCAGAGAAAATAACTAGGATTAATGGCTGAAAGTTTCAAGAAAGCAGATTTTTAATCAATGCAAGGCTGACCTTTCTAATAATTAGAATTGTCTAGAATCAAGCCCTGATCATCTTCCTTAGACTGCTGAGATTCCTCCATGCTGAATTCAGTTTTTCTAAATATTCCAGTTTCCTTTTTGAGTGTCCCCCATGCCAGAGTCACTAATACAAAATTTCTTTTCCTTCCTATTCCCATGCCCTCTGCTTGGACATCAACTGGAATTTTCTATTTAGAGCATAGTCACATTTAAAAAATAATTTTTTAAATATTTATTTATTTATTTAATTTTTTTTATTTTTTAAAATTTACATCCACATTAATGTTTATTTTTGAGAGAGACAGAGACAGGGTGTGAGTAGGGGAGGGGCAGAGAGAAAGGGAGACAGAATCCAAAATAGGCTCCAAGCTCTGAGCTGTCAGCACAGAGCCTGACACGGGGCTTGAACTCACAAACCACAAGATCATAACCTGAGCTGAAATCTGACACCCAACCAACTGAGCCACCCAGGAATTCCAAGCACAGTCACATTTTAATTGCTTGGCCTCTGTTAACATTGGACCTATGTGTTAACTATACAAATGAGTATTATGTGAAGGTAGGTATCCCCTTTGTTGGAAAGCTCCACAATCCTTTCCCAAAAGCTTTCTTTTTAATAAGCAGAATTTTGAACCTCCCTTGTCTCTAGCTATATTAGGATCTTGCGGGGGCAGGGGGAAGCCTGAATGCGGCCTGGCTTTGACCAAATGACCTTGAGGAAGACACTTCCCTTTTCTGGGTTTTAGTATCCTCATTTTCTAAAATTAATCATGTGGGCTGGAGAATCTCAAGGGTTTCTCCTTGGCTCTGATTTTCCAGGATTCCATTAATCAACTTTCCTCACAGCGAAATAGGCAAACTCTTAATTATCCAATGAAACTTTGATAGGTTCTGTGTAAATAGTTGTAATTCTTTCTTTGTGTTGTATTCACTTAGACTCTCCCTTAAGTAAATAATCAGCTGCCTAATTTAGAATTGTATCCTTAGTATGCTTAATGTTTATGTGTGGGTCTGAGTGACAAAAACAAAACAAAACAAAACAAAACAAAAAATACCAGAATGCTTTATTCACAAATGTGAACTTTATTTATAGTGTGGGGCTTGCAAACCAGCAGGAAAATGTCTTCTCATGTTTAAATCCGGTGAGAAGAACCACTCTTTTCATGTCTGGATGAAAATAGTAATAGTCTTCTTTTCTGAGAACTTGAAAACTTCACATCTATCCTAGATAATCAACGATAGATTAAAGGAAGAAAAATTTGTGACGGAGAAGAGTTAAAATTATATAATAAAAAAAATAACAGCTTCATTGGGATATGGTTCACATACCATGCAATTCAGCAATTTAAATATACAATTCAATGATTTTATTATACTCACAGATTATGTATATATTTATTTATATTAATATTAGTTATATATATATATGTATATATATATATATATATATATATATATATATATATATATATATATATTTGCTCCCAGTTCTTGGCACAGAGTTCCTAAAATCCTTGTAAATTCCTAAACGAGAAAAACACCAGGAGCCTCTCCTGTTCTCATATGCGTCATTGACCCTGTCCCTGACACAGGGCTCCTAAAACCGTGTAAATTCCTATAATAGAAGAGGAATATCTTTTGTTCTATGGAGACCACTCTGGGTGGGCTCCTGGATGGCTCCTGGGTGGAGACTGGTCACCAGAAAGACCAAGCCAGGATTAGAAATTTGGAATTTTCAGCTCCAAACCCCCATCCTCCAGATAGGGCAGAGGGGCTGGAAATGGAGTTAATAACTGCTCAGATCTATATGAGGAAGCCTCCGTAAAATCCCAATAGTAGGGGGTTTAGTGAGCTTCCAGGATGGTGAATACGTCCACACTGGCAGGGTGATACACCCCAACTCCATGGGGACAGAGGCTCTTGCACTTGGGACTTCCCAATCCTCGCCTTGTGTACCTCTTCATCTGGCTGTTCATCTGCATCCTTTATCATATCTTTTAATAAGCTAGTAATTTTTTTAATGTTTATTTTATTTTAGAGAGAGAGAGAGAGTGAGCAGGGAAGGGCAGGGAGAGAGGGAGGGAGACACAGCATCCGAAACAGGCTCCAGGCTCTGAGCTGTCAGCACAGAGCCCAACACAAGGCTTGAACTCACAAACCAGGAGATCATGACCTGAGCCAAAGTCAGAGGCTTAACCCATCGAGCCACCCAGATGCCCCAATAAGCTAGTAAATGTTGTGTGCTTCCTCAAGATCTGTGAGCTGCTCCAGCAAATTAGTCAAACCCAAGAAGGGGGTTGTTGGGACTTCTAGTCTATAGCCAGTAGGTCGAAAGCAATAGTGTCTGAAGTGCGTTGGGGAGAACGGAGGACAGTCTCGTGGACCTGAGCACTTAACTTGTGGCATTTGATGTTCTCTCCACGTAGACAGGGTCAGAACTGAGTTAAATTGTAGGACACCCAGCTGGTATCAAAGAATTGCTTGGTGTGGGGGAAAAAATCCCACACATTTGGTGATTGGAAGTGTCAGAACTATTTTGTTTGAGTAGGAAAGGACACTCACAGGAGAGGACACTGTAGGGAAGCACTGCATTTTTCCCTACATAGGAAGGTGGAAAAACAGAGTTTTTTTTTTTCTTTACACACAAATTTAGGCAACCATCATCACCACATATTTTAGAACATTTCCAGCACTCCAGAAAGAAAGCCCTGTGCATTAGTAGGGACTCCCGCTCTCCTCCCCCTTCCCACTCCCCCTTGCCTCCGTCATAGGCAACCACTAATTCATGTTGTCTTTACAGATCTGCCTATTGTGAATATTTTACATAAATGGAATCATACAATATGTAGTCTTTTGGGCTGACTTCTGAGCACAATGCTTTCAAGGTTTATCTGTATTGTAATATGAATTAGTACTTCACTTCCTTTAATGGCTAAATAATATTCAATTGTCTGGAGTTACCACCTTCCACTTATCCATTCATCAACTGGTGGACAATGTGGGCTGCTTCCATCTTTTGCTATGACAAATAATGCTGCTAGGGACATATATGTATGTGTTCTTTGTTTGTTTTTTGTGGACATATGTTTGATTTCTCTTGGGTGTATATCTAAGAGTAGAATTACTGGGTCAAATGGAAACATTATGTGAAGTTTTGAGAAACTGTCAGACTCTTTTTCCGAATGTCTACACCAGTTATATGTAGACCAGTATGAGAGTACAATTTCTCCATATCATAGCCAATGTTTGCTGTAATCTGTCTTTTTGATCATAGCCATCTTAGTGGTATAAAGTCCTATCTCATTGTGGTTTTTATTTGCATTTCCATGATGACTAATGATATTGAACATCTTTTCATGCACTTGTTGGTCATTCGTATATTGTCTTTGGAGAAATGTCTATCAAGATACTTTGCCTATTTTTTTAATTGGAATTTTTTTTTGATTGTTAGAGTTCTTCATATATTCTTTATACCAGTTCCTTATGAGATACATGATTTGCTCAGCAAATATCTTCTCCCATTCTGTGGGTTGTTTTTCACTTTCTTGATGGTGTCCTTTGAAGCAAAGAAAAAAATTAATTGTAAAGAAGTTTATTATCTATTTTTTTCCTTGCTGATGCTTTTGGTGTCATATTTAAGAACTCATCCGCAAATCAAAGTTTTGAAGATTTCCTCCTATTTTCTTTTAAGAGTTTTCTAACCTTAGCTTTTACCCTTAGGTTTTTGATCCATTTTGAGATAATTTTTATATCCAATGTGAAATTGGAGGTGAAGTGTCTTTGTTTTCCATGTGTATATGCCAGTGTCCTGTAACCATTTGTGGAATAGACTATTTTTCCCCATTGAATAGTCTTGGCACTGTTGCAGAAAATCAATTGACCATAGATACTATGGGTTTATTTATGAATTCCTAATTCTATTCCATTAATCTATATGTCTACCCTTGTGGCAGAACTACACTGTCTTGAATACTTTGTTATTTTGCAGTAAGTTTTGAAATTAGAAAATATAAGTCCTCCAAATACGTTCTCCTTTTTTAAGATTGTTTTGACTAATCTGGGTCCCATGAGTTCTCATACAAATTTTAGAATCAGCTTGGAAATTTCAAAAAAAAAAAAAGCTGTTATTCTGATAGGAATTTGGCTACATTTTCATATCAAAATGAGGAATATCGCTATTTTAACAATATTAAATCTTGTGATCATTGATGTCTTTCCATTTATTTAGAATTTTTTTTTACTGCTTGTAACAATGTTTTGTATTTTTAGAGTATAACGTTTATGCATCTTTTGTTAAATTTACTAAGCATTTAATTTTTTTAGTGTCTTGCAAGTGGAATTGTTTTTTTTAATGTTTATACATTTTTTTGAGAGAGAGAGAGAGCATGCTCACATGTGAGTGGGGAGGGGCAGAGAGAGACAGACAAGGGGATCAAACCCACAAACCATCAGATCATGACCTGAGTAGACATCAAGAGTTGGTTACCCAATAGACTAAGCCACCCAGGTGCCCCTGGAATTGTTTTCTTAATTTCATTTTAGGATTGTTCATTGGCGGTTGTGGTTTAAAACAAAGATGTGTTTGTTCTTTTTTCCTTATTCCTGGCACAGACCTCCTAAAGCCTCTTGGAATTTCCTGAGTGACAAGAGTGTCTTCTGTTATTCATAATGATTCCTTTTGATCACATCTGAGTTTATGTTAATGAGGTGACCTAGATGAGGCCTCTAGATAGCCTCAGGGTGGGGTTGGTTACCAGAAAGACTCAGTGATTCAGTCTCACCCATCACCAGGAAGGGGTTGCGGGTAGGGTGGGTATAAAGATTAAGCTCTATAAGAACTCTTGAACAATGAAATTTAAGGAGTTTGTGGGTTGATAAACACATCACAGTGCTGGGAGGATAATGTACCCAGACAGAACATGCAAAGTCCTATAAAACCTCTCCCACCACCCATAATTTACCTCATAGAGGTAAGTAAAGTATTTCCCGAGTCTGTGAGCCATTCTAGCAAATTATTGAATTTTGGGATCAGGGGCTAATGGGAACCTATAAGATATAGCCAGTTGATCAGAAGTACAAGTGGCTCCTGGGACTTGGAACTGGCATGTGAAGCAGAGACAGCCTTGTGGGACTGAGCCTTAACTTGTAGAAACTGTGCTAACTCCAAGCAGTTAGTGTCAGAATTAAACGGACTTGTAGGATATCCAGTTGGTATCCACAGAGAATTGGTGCTTGTTTTTGGGAAACACCTGAGTCATATACAGAAAAAAATAAATAATAACTTTGGTTTACTTATCCTGTACCCCACAGTCTTGCCACATTCTTTTATTAGTGCTAATAGATTTTAGTGGATTCCTTAGTATTTCCTAAATGCAATCATGCTATCTGCAAGTAAAGATAGTTTTACTTCTTCCTTTCCAATCTGGATGTCCATACCTTTCCTTGCTGAAGTGGTGTGGCTGGAACCTCCAATTCAATGTTAAATAAAAGTGATTGAGAATGGACAAACTTTTCTTTTTCCAAATAAAAACTTGTCATTCAGTCTTTCACCAATTAAGCAGGATGTCAGTTGTAGGTTTTCAAAGATACTCTTTTCAAGGCTGAATACGTTCCCTTCTTTTCTGGTTTGTTGAATGCCTTTATCATGGAAAGCTGATTTGGTCAAACTCTGCTTCTGCATCTATGGAGATGATCATGTGGTCTTTGGGTTTTTTTTTTTTATTCTATTGATAGGATCTATTCTATTAATTTGTTTCTGAGTGTTAAACCAACCTTGCATTCCTGGCATAGATTACACTTGAACATAGTGTATAATCCTTCTGTATGTTGCTGATTTGGTTTACTAGTATGTATTTTCTTGACAGTATTTGTATATATATTGATAAGATAGATTTGTCTATAGATTTCTTTCTCTTGTGGTATATAAGACTTTTTATCTTATAAGATTGGTAGCAATGTCCCCTCTTTCTTTTACTTCTGATTGTAGTAATTTGAATCTTGCCTCTTTCTCTCTCTCGTCAATCTCCTACAGATTTGTTAATTTTCTCGCTTTTTTTCAGAGGATAAACTTCTGATTTTATCTATTATTTTTCTGTTATGTATTTCATTTGTGTCCACTTTTATCTTTATCACTCCCCTTTTCTTTTTGCTCTCAGATTAGTTTAACTCCTTTTCCTAGTATCATAAGATATAAAGTTATGTTATTGTTTCAAGATTGTTTTTTAATATAGCAGCTCACAGCTATAAATTTCCTTCTTAACACTGCTTTCTCTGCATTCCGTAAGTTTTCCTGTGTTGTGTTTTTGTTCTATCCATCTCAGTATTTTCTATTTTCTATTGTGATTTGTTATGTTTTCCACTGGTTATTTAGGAGTGTGTTGTCTAAATTCCAGCTATTTGTAAGTTTCCCAAATCTATGTTATTTCAGCTTGAAGAAATTCCTTTACTATTTCTTGTAAGGCTGAATTACAAGCAACAATTTTTCTCATATTTTGTTTATTTGGGAATGTCTTAATTTTACCTTCGTCTATGAAAGATATACTTGTGATATGTGTATGTTGCTGTACATAATGGTGTCCTGCATTTCTCTGAGACTCTGTTGATTTTTCTCCGTTCCTTCTTCTCTTTGTTCTTCGGATTGTATAGTTCTTATTGATCCATCTTAAAGTTCATGATTTCTTTTTTCTGCCAATTCAAATATGCTATTGATCCTCTCTAGTTAATTTTTCATTTCAGTTATTGTTTTTTTTAAACTCTAGAATGTCCATTTCATTCTCTTTTTTTTGTAATTTCTATTTCTTTAGTGATAAGTTTATTTGATAAGACATTGTCATCATACTTCACTTGGATTGTTAAATCATGGTTTCCTTTGGTTTTTTGAACATATCTGTAATGATCTGCTTTGAGGTCTTTGTTAAATCCTGTATTTACTCACTCTGCTTCTGTTACATGCTGTTTTGTCCTGTGTCTGGGTCAGACTTGTATGTTTCTTTGCATATTTTTTGTTGTTGTTAGAAATGAGACATTTTAGATAATAGCAACTCTGGATTCTGGCTCCCCAACCTGCTTTGGGGCTTGTTATTGTCATTTACTTATTTATTTTTTGGTGACTGACTAGATTATTTTAGTGAAGTCTATTTCCACTGTAGTGAGTTTAAATTATAAATGTCGCTGTAGAATTATGTACAAGATAGATTTTAGTGAAATTGGGAAAGTAATATGCATAGAACATGTCCCCAGTGATGTAAGTAAAAACAGGTGGTGCCTGTATGGATGCATGTGTACAGTTTGTTTCGAAAAAGATGAAATAAAAAAACACTGGTGAAATAGCTGTCTCGGGGAAGGAAGACTAAGAACTGGTAGTCTATTATAAAGAAAAACTCATTTTCCTTAACATACTATTTTCAACACCTTTGTTTTGTTTTGTTTTCTTTTTCCTTGTGTGCATTTCTTTTTACAAAGGGAGAACAACTGAGTTCTGATTCGGTTTATTTTTGCAAGTAGACAAAAATCCTAGCTATCCCATATTAAATTCATGAATGTTTGTTTTAGGTAGAAATTAAATTACCTTATTTAGAGATGTTGCTTTGATTAGGGATTAATGATTAAGAAACATTAATGTATCAGAGTGCACTATACCAAATTTATTTGACATTAAAAAACAAACAAACAAACAAACAAACCTGTCCTAGACTAGTGTTTCATCTGGTAAAATCATTAGTAAAATCAAAAGTTTTAACAACAGCAACAACAACAACAAAAAGGTCTGATCTAGAACCTAAAATGTCAGTCTGGAGGATACGCACGTATTTGTTCATTATTTCTCGTCCTACTCTGTTGTTGGCCTTTTTTGATGGTTATCAGCTGTGCCCCTTGAGTTCACTTCCAGACCACAAGGGTCTCCCCTTACATGGCTGCTGCTTCTTGCTTAATGAGAGTTCCAAGATCATTCACAGGGCACATTTATTTTTCAATAACTGCAGGCAACTTCTTCTCAGACTTCATTGTCTGAGTCCCTCTCTCTATGAGGGGTTCATGCCTTCTGCCTTTGGAGTATGGCTCCTTTCTGATCAGGTTCGCTGCAGGAAGATTAACCTGTCATTAAAAAAAATATATAATTGTACTTCACTTTTCTCCTGTTTCTTAAATGGATGCCGAACCTAGCCGCAAAGCCGCTTGCCAGAATGCAGCTGAAAAGCTTTTGGCAACGGAAAGCTGATTATTTGCAAAAGTGGGACTCCTAATTGGAAAATGTGATGGAATGAAAATAGTGAGTCCCGAGTAATCTCCTTCTAAAATGATAATGTGTTCCACTTAATGAATATTAATGTGTCATATTCATGAGCCTGGAAAATTTGAACCTGTGAGATAAGAATTTGTTCTACCTTAGAATCAACATGCTCACTCATTCACACTTTCTCATTCACATAGACAAGCTGCCATTCTTGATGGGACACCTCTCACAGACAGCAATTAGCATGTACGCAGACCTCTAATTGGTTGTGAATTTTGTTTTAATTTTTTTTCCTCTTCCTGCGAATCATGATGCGTGCTTTCATACTCTTTGCTCTGTTCTATTCTTAAATTCTAACAGCAAATGGCCACGTATCTTTCCTCTGATTTAATTTCGCAATGCCCATAGGGAATGTGCAACATGTAAGGTTTGGCCACCGTTGAGAAGGGCTATTGGTTGTATGACAAAATGGAAAGGAATCTATACATCCAAATGTATGTTGTGTGTGTGTGTCAAGACATATTTGACGTTTTACTTATTTCAATAATATAGTTATGACTAAAGACATATTTGGAACTCCTCCTTGGGAACAGGGCCATTTTCCCAGTAAAAGGTGCAGGTCTGTGCTAGGATTAGCTAGGTGGAGGCAAATGGGTTGGATATCATTTAAGACACAATTTTTGTACAATAATCTAGCCTAGATACCTTCAGGGACCCAGCATTATTAGAGCCTGCCTTTGAGATAATTCCACTTTTCAAAACTTGAGACTTTGCTTTAAACACACACACACACACACACACACACACACACACACAACCTCATTGAGATGCCAGTCATATACCATCATATACCATGCAGTTCACCCATTTCAGTTGTCTTTAGGATATCTGCAGAGTTGTGCAACCAGCACCATTATGAACTTAGGACATTTTTATCGGTCCAGAAAGAAACTCCATCCCCATCAACATTCTGCATCATGCCTGCACCCGTCTCATTCTGAGGCAACCACTAACTTCCTTTCTGTCTCTAGAGGTTTGCTTATTCTCAACCCCACAGGTACACGGAGCCATACAATCTGTGGTCCTTTGTGTCTGGCTTCTTTCACTTAAGCATGGGGTTTTCAAGGTTCATCCATGTCGTAGCACATATCAGTACTTCATTCTTTTCAGTTTTTTCTCTTTTTAATAACATGGGACTTTTTTTTAAATTTTTTTTTTCAACGTTTATTTATTTTTGGGACAGAGAGAGACAGAGCATGAACGGGGGAGGGGCAGAGAGAGAGGGAGACACAGAATCGGAAACAGGCTCCAGGCTCCGAGCCATCAGCCCAGAGCCCGATGCGGGGCTCGAACTCCCGGACCGCGAGATCGTGACCTGGCTGAAGTCGGACGCTTAACCGACTGCGCCACCCAGGCGCCCCATAACATGGGACTTTTTAAGAAAAATCCCAGTTATAGGGGAAGACCTGTATATGTAGAATTTATTTTTCCATCAGTTGAACATATATGAATTAATACTTGTTAAATTTTTAAAAATGGGCCCTAAGAAGAAAATATTTTGTGGCATGGGGAAATTAGATTTTTCCCTACCATTATCTAGGGAGAATGGAATCAGATAGTGTGGGGATCTTTTGTTTTATTTTGAGGCAACCTCTGTGTAATGGCATTTTTTTTTTCAGAGGAGAAATGTCAGCTCTGTATAAGAAATGAGAAAACAGAGAAGAAAGGAGAGGTTTCTGAAGGATGGAAAAAGCTAGGGGCTGCCTGTTGGAAGAAGCTTCCCAGGCATAGGAGAGACCCAGTAACAGGAAGAGAGAAGAAATTGGGAAAGAAGAGATAAGTGTGTGTGGGGGGGGGGAGGTTATTCAAAAGTAAAAAGCTGCATTGTGTCCCCTCAACATTCATATTTTGAAGCCCTAAACCCTAATGTGGTGGGATTTAGAGATGGGACCTTTGAGAGATAGGTGTAGACGAAGTCATAAAGGATGGGCTCTCATGATGGGATTAGTGCCCTGATAAAAATAGAAAGAGACACCAGAGCTGTCTCACCACGTGAGGGCACGGAGAGAAGGCCAACAGCTGCAAACCAGGAAGAAGTTCACACCAGGAATTGAGTTGGCTGGTACCTTAATCTTGGGCTTCTCAGCCTCCAGAATGGTGAGAAATAATGTTTGTTGTTTAAACCACCCAAGCTATGGCATTTTGTTATAGCAGTCCAAGTAGACAAATACTTAGGTATTAAACAAATTCTACACTGTGCCCTTCATGAAATCCTTAATGGAAACTCTGTTTCATTCTGTGTCAGTGGGGATAAGTGCTCCAGGCTATTTTGAGGGTTTTGTGTGAGGACCCCAGGAGAGGCCCTCCCAGGATGGAGTTCTATTTTTGTGCAGGGCCCAGGATAATATCTGGCCAGATGGGGTTGTATGCTTCCTATGCTTCCTCCAACTTCCAGCATCCTCCCCTGGAGCCCCTCACAGCTTGTTGCCAGCCAAGTGAATCACTTCCTTCCCTATCAGTGCTGATGTGTTAACTTTGGGGAAATCTCAGTGCAGCGATCCCTAGCCAAATCTTAAGAAACACCACGGTTGGCAAAATTGCAGCTGATAAAATCAGTTTCATAGCAAATATGGGATTAGGGGGAAAAACAATAAAAGTGGCATTGAATGTATGCGTGAGTGTAAAAAATAAATAAAAGTTGCAGAAAGCATCCATTCCCTAGAGCACAGCAAGTTTCCCATTCTTCTGACTCTGTTCAGGTGGGTAAGCATCCACCTTCTCACCGTCTTCAGCTATCCAGGGGACACTGCTGCTGGATATTGAGGGACCGAGACAGACCACGACATTGTAAACCAGTCCTCATGTGCCTGAAACTCAGCATCTTGTCAACTTGCATACTCTCGGGTTTCCTTCTCTCCCGGATTGAGAAACAGCATGGGGCAGTGATGAAACGCCCAGACCCTGAGGTTTGAAGACTTGAGTTTGAAGGTCAGCTGTGCAGTGTCTGGTGCACGTGACCCAGGGAAGGATTCCGTAACCTTTCTGTGTGTCATCTGTAAACGCACATGAGAGTCATACTTACCTGCAAGTCTTCCTGAGGATTCCATGACTCAGAGCTGGCGAGAGTCGCTGGTGCATAGGAAGTACATGTGTGCCTTTCCAGTGTGTCGTTTTCAGAGGCTAGATAGGATGTTGGTGCAATCCTTGGCTTTTTCACAAGTTACCTCATTGGCTTAGTTATTTCAAGGGTGTATGTCTTATCTATAGACTAGAAGGATGGTGTATAAAGAGATTGCTTTCTGGCCTTCCTTGAGGCCTGGCCCAGTGACTCTTACCATATAAACCTTCCTCTCTCATCACGGGGATCTTGTTGACTGGCATGGCTCAGTCTCAGTCGTGACTCTGATATTTGACTCTTTTATGATGACTCATCCGTAGACAGTGCTCTCTTGAGAATTGAGAGCAGGGCCGGAGAACTTTGAGCACCCAGAGTCGTAACAGCACATAATTAACACAGCCCAGGGAAACAAATGGGTACCTAATGCGAGCAGCTGTGATCTGTAGGACTATAAGGTAGTTTCTCGATTCTTCTACTTTTGCTACAATAAATAACAATGTCATTGGTGGAGAAGAACGAAGAAGATACGTGCAAGGCTGTGAATATTTTTAATGGTCCTGGGAGGAGAAATCTAAAAGGAGAGAGAAAATGAGGACACATAACATACACACACAACACAGTGTTAGTGATAGTGAAATTAATTTAGGAGCACGTGAATAATATTTGTTCACATTTTTAACATTTTCTTTAAACGCTTTCCTTACACGTGTACTCATAAGCATCATTTCCCCCCAAAACACAAAACATCAACTTAACATGCATCATCTTTTTATTGCAATCCTGCCCCTTTTATTGTTTCTGCACCTCAGCCAACCCCCTGACTTGTATACTTTTTCAACACTTGTTAGAAACATAATTAGGCACCCTTTTATAGTTTTCTCCGTGTTTAAAATGTCTTGGTTATACACACGTCAAGAAATTTGTCTTTGCTCTCTTAAAATAGATAATTTGGGGGACGCCTGAACGATTAGGTTGGTTAAGCGTCCAACTCTTGGTTTCAGCTCAGGTCATGATCTCATGGCTTCGCGGGCTCGAGCCCCGCTTTGAGCTCTGCACTGGTAGCATGGAGCCTGCTTGGGATTCTCTCTCTCCCTCTCTCTGCCCTTCCCCTGCTCTCTCTCTCTCTCTCTCTCTCTCTCTTAAAATGTAGAAATAAATTTTATAAAATAAAATAAAACAGATCATTTTGTACTCTTCTGAATCTTTTCTTCCTCTAATATTATATCAGAAAAAAAAATCCAAGTCAGTTGGACTAATTCGTTGGTTTTAAATTCTGCAAGAAACTGAATGGTGTGGACATACTGTCATCAACCATTCCCCTCTGCTTTCCTTGTTTGCTTATTTGCTGGGCTTACAGGTATCACGTGAGAGCTGGTTCCTGAAATTTGCATTTTCTAGGTAACCAATGAGTTTACATATCTTTGAATAAGTTTGTTGACTGTTTGCGTTTGCTCTTCAGGAAAATTGTTATGAATATTCATGGTTGTTTGACTCTTTTGTATCATTTAGAGGCTCTTTGCTTTTCTCCCCAAATCTAATATTTGCCTATTTACTTTATTCGGAGTACCATTTATCATTCGGAATTTGTCAATTTTTACATAGGCAAATGTATCGATTTTTTTTTTCTTTCATAGATTTGGGGTTTCTAGTGTGGGTCAGAAACGTTTCCTGCTTCTGGATTATACATACTGTCTTCAAGATTGTCTCTGAGACTTGTATTGCTTCATATTCGACATTTCAGTCTTCAATCCATCTGGAAATTATTTTCATTTTTTGTGTAAAATTGAGGTCCAACTTTATTTTCCTCCAGATGGGTAACCAGTTCGCCAGCACTATTTATTAAGAAGTCTGTTCCTTTCCAGCTGAACTGAAATACCAACTGAGTTCTCATATGGACCAGGACCTATTCCTGGATTTTCTATTCTGTTCCTTTAATCCCATTGTCTTTTCTGGCCAGTGCCATATTGACATGATTACACTGTTTTTAGGATAATTTGCATCCTGGCATGGCCAGTACCCCTCTCCATCCTTCCTTTCCATTAAAAAAAAAAGTAGCTATTATATGAAAGTTGTTTTTCCATGTAAACTTTAAAAGCATTTTATATAATCATTACAAATGATTCTCCTGGGTTCTAACTGAAATGTGAGTGTATTTACTAATATATAAAGATTTTATATTTTGCGATTGTAAGTCTTCTATCCAAAAGGCTGGCATATCTTTCCATTTGTTTCAGTACTGTTTGATCTTTCAAGAGATTATATAGCTTTATCACCTCTAGCTGATGCCATTTCTGTGACAGTTTTCTTACGTCTTTTATAATTTATTTTTGCTTTTATAACTGAATTTTTCTTTTCCTATTTCTATGCGTGGCTGTCTATTGCTAACTTGTAAATCCTATTATAAATTCTATTTTTTTCAGCCTTTTGGCATATTTGAGAAAGAAATGTGATCATTATGAAATAGTTTTAGCTCCTTCTCTTCAACATTTACATATTGAGATAAGGTAATATTAAATTATAATTGTGACAATGAGTATTCTCCCAGTCTGATTTTTTAATTTTAATTTAAATAACAGATATCACCCATTCAAGAGAATATTTTCTGCTGCATTTGGCATTTTATATTTTGTTTGTTTCTTTTTTCACTGTTCACTTAATATTTTATTAAAAGAGATTGCTAAATTTTATCAAGAATCACTTCATCATTGGTCTATTTGCACATGTTTTGTTCTTTATGTTAGTAATACATAATGCATTATGCAGATAGATTTCCTGATATTAACCATCCTGGTTTCCTGGAATAAACCTTACCTGGTCATAACGTAGTAGTCTTTTAATAACTTCGTAGGATCAATTTTCTAATATCCTATTTGAATTGAGATTGTACAATATTTTTCCTCCTTGTAGCATCTTTATTATATTGTTATTAAAGTCCAACTGTACACATAAATGAATTGGATGAATGTCCATCGTTTTATCAATGGGTGGTTTAAATAACATTGGAATTACCTGTTATTTAAAGATTAGATAAAGTTAGCTGGCAATTCACCCAATCTTAGTGCCTTTTATTATCCCTTCTACAGTAATTACCCTCTTCACATTTTCCACTTCTTAATGGGTCAGTTTTGGCAATGGATACGTTGCTAGGAAATCAGCTATTTCCTTCTGGTTTTAAGTTTATTGCCGGAGAGTTGTGTGGTTGACAAAATGCTAATGGAAAATGTAGAAAAACATAATTCCGTCCATAATATTACATAATGTAAATAGGTAAAATTGGGTATGTACATGGCCACGTACTGACTGATATAAATGAAGAAATTGATTGGATTTGGGGATAGGCTGTTCAGTAATTAGTTTCCCTGTGGGTTTCTGCTATTCTAATAAGATATCAGCAACATTATTAAAAAATTGAAACGTTGTACTATCGTAGTTAAGAATGTAGGTACCAAATTTGTGCAGAGCATTTACTGGAGTGCTGGGTGCGTGGGTGAGCTGGACCGCTTCCTGGGAATCACTTAGCCTCAGTTTGCTCGTTTGTAAAATGGGGATAATAACAGGACCCTTTCCCCAGGGTTGATCTGAGGATCAAATGATGCAAATTGTCATCAAAAAAGCAGATTAGGAGAGAAGCTGGTGGCTGCAGCTTGGTTTTCATCACAAGTGATTCCATTTAGCCCGCTCAGCCTTCCGGGAGGAGAGGGCCAAAATGAATGAAGAGTCTTGTGGTACAACGGATTTGTTATGATTAAACTCACAGACCCAGGCGAGTGAAGAGTTCAGTGGAATTCGAGTTGATATGCAGATGGCAGAAAGACCTGCAGGCAGAGGCGTCAGAGTGATGGAGAGCAATAAAGAAAGAGAATAAATAGGCCCAGCTAGGAAAAGCTGGAGGAATTTTGGGAGAGATGGCAGGGTGTCACTGACAGGGATGCCAACAGATTTAAGACCGCCAGAGTTTAAATCTTGTTTCCACCAATTGCGAGCTGTGTCTTTGAGACTTAGGATTTCCACGTTTAAAATGGGGCTCATAATAACACTTGCCTCATAAGTTACTTTGAGAATTAAACCAGGTGATGCATGAAAAGTGCTTGACACGTAGTAGGTACTCAAAAATATGATTTTATATTAAGAGGCAGTCCAAGCAACACAAATAAGTAAAGGCTCTCGGGTAAAACATGGGGGTGGGTAACACAAGTTCTAGGATGGCCTCAAGGACTATACCTGTAGTCAGCAGGAGAGGTAATGGGTAGCGATTCCTACGTGGCCAGATGCCTGGATGAGAAAGATAATGGAGAAAACAGTGTGTTGCATTTTTCCTATCTCCACCTCTAACTTATAACTGGCTTTGGAAGAAGTCCGTGTTGGTCAGGGACATTGCATTCAAAATCCGTTGGGTTTTCTGGGTGTTTGTAGTTATGACAATTTAGATAATAATAAAAAAAATGGTGATCGGTGTGCCAACAGGCAGTTAGAAATGACCTTTTGGGGGAAAGTGGGAAGGGTCTTACCTGAGGATGGTAACATCATTGTAAAGTGGAGGCAAGCAGAATTAATAAGAATAGATACTGGGGAAAGGCTAGGTTGGGGAGAAAATGTGAGACAAGATGATTGACATACATCATGAAGGTTTTAAAGTTTGGAAGTTTTACTGTAGTTTTTTAAAATTATTTTGTTTTTTGTCCTCAGAGTTGTTGTGTTGTCATTTTTTAAGTAGGTTGTATTCAATAAAGGGAGCTGATCTTTATGGGAAGAGAAAGGCGGTTTACTACCGTGAGAGTTTAAGGGGAAAATGTAAAGTTACAGAATAGGGTTCTTCCCTTTGAATGCAAGAACAATTTTCACTGGTCACTGAAAAGATAGGCTTAGACCAGTTACAAAAGGACTTGCCTCCCCCAAAGACCAAAAGGGTATAGAAAAAGAGCCCTTGGACAGGCCAGTGAGCAGGCGAGAGTAGACTGAGAAGGAGAGGTGAAGGTGGCCATGAATCCTAAAATATTCTATATACTTGTGATTTGGCTAATTTGCTTAAAGTTTGTACCCTAATGTTTCTTTTGCAGCAGTAAAATAGCCTGAGCACCTTAGAGTGATGGCCAAGCATGTTTTGCTGGAACAGATCAGGTATCAAGGAAAGAGAATTATAAGCAAAAGAATGAGCCCCTAGTGCACTGTCTTTGGATCAGAAGTTCTCCTTTCTGGAATAGAAGGCAGAAAGGTATCAAAAGAACAGCGATACCCAACTGGTTCATCATCAGGGCTATGTTTTTAACGTAGATGATTCCTCTGAATTCCTAGTCAAAGAGAGGGTTATGTCAGGGGGTTGGAAGAGAAATAGGAAAAAAGATCCAGAAAAATGAGCTGGAAATGTGAATATAAACAAAGAGATAGTATTTATCAACTGCCAAACAGGCAAAGATTTAAAAAGAATTATAGTACCTAGTGTTACCTAGGATAAATGGAGACTGGAACCTTAATTTATGCATTACTGGTGAGGATATTCATCAGCACAGCCCTGTTGGACTCAAATTTGGTAATGTGTACAGAAAGCCTTAAAACTGTGCAAGCCTTCAAAGCCATTGTTTTAGTTAGGATTAGTTCAGCTGTATCTGATAGAAAACCAAATTCTAAAATGACTCAAGTCAGATCAAACTGTACCTCTTCTTTCTGGAAGTGAGCAGTCCAGGGCTGATATGGCACTCCATAGAAGGTACCACGGACCCAGCAAAAGCTTCTATCTTATTGCTTGATCAGCTTCAGCAAAAGCTTCTCCTCACATTTTTGGAGGTTCTTTCAGTCCCAGCCATCCTATCAGAAGGGAGACTGAAAGAAAACTTGGCTTTTAAGTGACCCTTTGCAGAAGGCACACACTACACATCCATTTAGATCCCAATACCTGGAGTTTTTCACTGAAAAGGTGGCTAGAAAATGTCACTTTTATTGTTGGCATCTATGTGCTCATTGAAAATTCATGGTTCAAATACTAAAAGAAAGCAAGAAACAACTACTGTGGATGGTTTAGGAGTAGTCTCTGACCTATTATCTAAGGAAGTAATCAGAAAATACACACACACACACACACACACACACACACATATAAGCTCTGCAGTCATTAACATGAATTTCCTGACCTGAAAAAATAATAGTAGTACATTACCAATTGAGAAAAATAGTGTATGGCTATAATCCAAATTTTGTTGTTCTTGTTTTTGGTATCATCCAAATTTTTTATTTTAATGTTTATATATTTATTTTGAGAGAGAGAGAGAGAGAGAGAGCAAGTTGGGGAGGGGCAGAGAGAGATGGAGAGAGAGAATCCCAAGGGGTTCCATCATCAGCATTGAGCCTGCTCTGGGGCTTGATCCCACAACTGTGAGATTATGACCTGAGCGATCTCAAAACCAAGAGTCAGCTGATTAACCACCCGAGCCATCCAAGCACCCCTGGTATCATCCAAATTTGTAAGAAAGTGTATAAAGAGTAAAAGTCAGGATGGAAATACATTACACGTTAATCTCTATTGCCAATTGTTAGTAGTGTTGGTGATGTAGGTTTTTCTCTTCCCACTTCTTTTATATTCTGGATTTCTCTCCAATGAGTATAAATACATAATCAAATTAAGAAAAAAAATCTCCAAGCAGGGTTTGACAGCTCCTTTCCTCCACCACAGACACTCACTTCTTTGAAATCCTGCTATTTCTCAAACTAGCACAGTCATCTGCTGATTCTCCCACTTTTGACATTTTTTTACATCAATCCTTCCTAAGCAAAACTAGCACATTCATTTCCCAATAAAACATCTCTTATCATTCTCTTTCTCCGATAACCTTAAATACTCTGCAATTGCTCCTTGAGTTATGATAAATAAAAAGCCCTTTCTTTCAACTTCAGAGTTCTTCGCCAGACATTCCAAGCCTGCTTTGCTCACCTCATCATGCAGAGTCATCTGCCGTGCCAAATGATCTGCCTGCTGGTCCCAAACTCATCCTGCCCCTTCCTGTTCTATGTCGATTCTCAAGTGTTAACTGTGTCAAAAATGCCCATCTTTCTCTATCTTTGGCTGTTGGAATCCATCTTCCATAGTCTTTAAGGTTCTTCTTAGATGCTATCTCCTCCCCGAAGCAATTCCAGTAGATGTGATCTCCACAGGCTTTTAAAAATAGCAGTGGCTATTTTCTGTCTTATATAATGGCTATTTTGGGGCCTGCCTTCTCTCTTTCGTGAGAATCTTGCAAATGCCCTTAAGATCTCCCTGGGATTCTTCTTTGCACCGCCCCCCCACATTATACTTATCACAGAACGTAAGTACAATAGGAGCTCAGCCTATGTTCACTGAACTAAGTTTAATTGAATAACATTTACATGGGTGATAAGGAGATTGCCATAGCATAGGAAAAAGGGGGAGGAATGACAGAGAGATGAAGTGATGTTAAGGGGATATGTCCGAACCGTGAGAGAAAGAGGCAGTGTGAAATGAAACGAGAAGAGTTTCCGAAGAATAAAGTATCACCGAACTCAAATTAAGTGGAAAACATGAGATGTAGGAGAATTTTTGTTTAAAACTTTTTTTTATGTTTATTTATTTTTGAGAGACAAAGAGAACAGAGCGTGACTGGGAGAGGGGCAGAGAGAGAGGGAAACAAAGTCCGAAGCAGGCTCCAGGCTCTGAGCTGTCAGCACAGAGGGGGACGCGGGGCTCCAACTCACTGACTCTGAGATCATGACATGAGCTGAAGTTGGACGATCAACCGACTGAGCCACTCAGGTGCCCCGAGAACTTTTGTTTTAAAAGCAGTATCCCAAAATTTTCATAATTAGGCATGAAATTCTCTGTAAAATTGGCACTTGGTATTACCGTGCATACCTCTAGTGATAAAGAGCTAATTACCTCACATGATTATTTCTTTAGAGGACAACTCTGGTAGAAATTTCTTTCTTTTTATTGAAACAAAAGAAGCCATTAGTTTTGTTTATTTTTTCTATTTCACCTCAAATATTCCTTCTCTGTGAGAGCCCTTCATGTATTTGGTTAAAGCCATCATGCCCTGTCCAACGTGTTTCTTTTCTTAGACTAAGCTCCTTGGTTTTATTCCATCACTCCTTGTCCCTCCTTCCATGGTGCTCATAAAGGAACTGATCTTTCACAGAGGATAATATTCTCCCAGTGGTATTATTAGATCTGATAGCACATGTTGTCCATCTTTAACATACAGTGTAGGATAAGGGTGTCTCAGTCGGTTAAGCATCTGACTCTTGATTTTGGCTCAGGTCATCATCTCATGGTTTGTGAACCCGAGCCTTGCACTGGAATGTGAGCTGACAGCACGGAGCCTGCTTGGGTTTCTTTCTCCCTCTCTCTCTGCCCCTCCCTCACTCATGCTTTCACTCTCTCTTTTTCAAAAATAAAATAAATAAACATTTAAAAATACAGTGTAGGACATATGACCACCCTGTAGCATATCACCACTTTCCTCACTCCCAAAATACGTAAGCAGTTTTTCAGTTTTATGAAATTGGAGGTAAAGCATCTTTAATGAATAGCTATGTGTCTTGACTATTTCATCTGATTCTCAACACGAACTCCCAACTCTTCCCTTTCAATCAGATTGCCACTCCCAAACTACTTTCTTTAGAAACTATGGAAGCACCAGTCATATCTGTAAGAAGGAGAATGTCCAGAACAGGTGGATGAGTGTAAAGGTTATCCCATGACTGCTTCAGAGGCACAAATATGTGAAATTAACAGCGGGCACAAAAGGAAGTGCCTGCAAAATGGATCAATCTTTAGGCTGTTTCAAACTCTGCCTTATGTTTTTTTTTTTCTTTTAATATCATCCCATCCAGGAAGCTATAGTGTCAGAAGTTTAGAAGTTATAAATGGGGCATGGTTGAGCTCACAACTCTCTGGAGAGGAAGGACATCTTGCATTGTGATTTACTCTCAGGCCACAGAGAAACACTAAGCTCTTGTCTATATCTGTCTATGAAATACAGTGTCAGACACACAGGAAACAGGAAGTGAATGAATGAATTATACACAACACACAATTTATGAAACCATGTGAAGAATCCTTTCAGAAACGAGAAGTTATCTTCATTGTAGAGGGATGGTGTGCATCACTCAGAGGGGAATAAAAGCCACAAGAGAAAGTCACCACCAAGATGAGAAACCTAATGAATACTCTCTTCTTTCCACCACTTGAAGGAACATGTTTGACAAATAAACATATGTGGAATGAAAAGGGCACCAAGTACCTCTTTCTATGGATAAGGGAGAAAACTAGAGGTCAAGTACCCTGTACAAGGTCATGCCTCTAGTTAGTTGCAGAATTGGGATGAAAATTCAGGTGTCCTGACATCCAATTCAGCATTTTTTCTGCCACAAAAAGGGAAATGAATATTTCTTTACTTCTTGGCTTACAAGTTCAAGGATAATATAGTGACTAGAGTAAATCCTAAAGACGCATAAATGTGAAACCATAGAGGAGCAACATGGCACCATTGTTGTATAGAAGAAGTCAAGGAAGAGGCAGGAAAAGGTGACCCAGATGTCAAAGGCACCACAGTGCTGCCTGAAGCATAGGGACACCAATAACTTCAGCAAATAGAGTAGGAAACAAAAACAAGTTAGATTCTTTAGGGCTTTATTAGATTGGTGTGGGAGAAAGAAGAATTTTAAATATATTATTTTCATCTCAATACTGGCTCCCTAATTTTTAATGGTATTACTTTCATTGATTGACTGAATACCAATCAAGTAATTAAGGGGAATGGAGGGGTGATCCTGAGTCCTCAAAGGAAACAGAGCAGCTGCTCCTGACTTTATCAAGCTAGGTTCATTCACTGCTGTTTGCAACTCTTGAAAAAAGCCCCACTGGGCTCAAGTCTGTGGATTAGTTGGTAACTTTACTATTTTCTTAAAAGTATTGTTGGAAGATTCTAACAGCCTGTCTCCGTGGCTGGCATTATACAGCCAAACACTAAGCTCCTTCCCTCCTTTTGAGTTGCTTGATTTTCCTTAGATTGCCATTGTGATCAGGACAGGGGCCAGGAGTCTCACCTTTTCCTCAGGTCACCACACTTCTGCAAAGCCATTGTCAGGGCAAGGGTCAAGGCTTGGGAAGGGAGGGGTGGGATATTGCTAACATCTGTTGATGGTGATGGTCTGAGATGGTGATGTTTTGTATTATTTTTTTCTTCCTCTTTGGGGCTTGGCTGTGTTGGTAAACAAAGAGGAGAAGAAATCTTCTTTTTCTGTTACATTGTTCCAAAATGGAACTAATTAGACCATTTGGGAAAGTGGTGTGTAGTTCAGGGAATCAGACATCCTGGATTTTCTAGGACAGTGCCGATTTCAAATACACATTCTTAATGTTTCTGTGAACCTGTGACATATGCTGAAAATTTAATGTTCAAGAGTCCCAACTACATCTTCTTTGCTGCCTTTTGTACAAAACTTGGTGTGTGTGTGTGTGTGTGTGTGTGTGTGTGTGTGTGTATGTGTGTGTGTGTGTGTGTGTGTGTGTTTTGGTTTGAGAATATGAGTGCTCTATCCACTGGCTTATATGACAGTGCTACTCAAAGTGTGGTCCCCAGACCAACAATCGCATCACCAGGGAGCTTGTTAGAAATGCCAATTCTCCAGGGGTGCCTGGGTGGCCCAGTTTGTTGAGCATCCAACTCTTGGTTTTGGCTCTATTTATGATCTTAGGGTTTTGTGAGTTCGGGCCCCACATCAGGCTCTGTGCTGGTGGTGTGGAGCCTGCTTGGGATTCTCTCTCTTCCTCTCTCTACCTCTTCCCCACTTGCACTGTCTCTGTCTCTCTCAAATTAAATTAAATTAAATTAAATTAAATTAAATTAAATTAAAAAAAAGAAATACCAGTTCTCCAGCCCAATTCCTGAAATCTGTAATTGAATAGGTTCTCCAGATGATTCTTTTGCATGATACAGATTGAGAAGCACTTCTGTAAAGAATAGTTTCCATAATTACCAATTTTTGATACAGTGTATATACACACTATGTCTTTTGACATAGCATGGGAGTCTTAGAGCCAATATGACTTCAAAAATTCAATTCAGAATTTATAAAGTCATCTGAAATGATAACGACAAACTTTCTCAACAGTCCTGCTTCTCCAGCAAAAGGGTATTTATGAAGTCCTATGATGGCCTTTATAGCCCATAAACTACTGGGACTCTATACACTGTTTTCTGTGAAAACGTGGGCTCTGGGAAGAGGTGCCCACTTGATGAAGATTAGTTAACAGCCTTTCTGGAAGGGTTAATGACTCCTGCAGCTCTTACTACCTGACAACCATAGGCAAGACAATAGATTTTAGTGAAGGCTCTGGCCAGCCACCTTATTCTTTTTCTCCCTGAGGGCAATACAGTTGACCCTTGAACAATATAGGTTTTAACTGAGTGGGTTCACTTACACACGGATTTTTTCCCATAAATACAGTATAGTCCTATAAATATATATTTTCATCCTCATGATTTTCTTAATAACATTTTCTTTTCTCTAGCTTACTTTATTGAAGAATGCAGTATATAATACACATAACATACACAATATTGTTAATTGTTTATATTATCAACACTTTTGGTCAATAGTAGGTTTTTAGTAGTTAAGTTTTGGAGGAGTCAAAGTCATATGTGGATTTTGTTAACTGTTTATACAGTTTTGAGAAGGGGAGCAGAAAGAGGGGGACACAGGATCCAAAACAGGCTCTGCTCTGAGAGCAACAAGCCGATGCAGGGCTCGAACTCGTGAACTGTGAGATCATGACCTGAGCCAAAGTCAGGCACGCAGCTGACTGAGCCGCCCAGGCGCCCCAGGGTATGGATTTTTGCCTGTGCAGGGTGTCAGAGCCCCTAACCCCCACGTTGTTCATCTATAATTCTGCTCATGTGGTCTCTTCATTGACAAAAGACGGGCATCTGTTTATTTTGTAATTAATAAAAGAGATACGTGACGGGACCTGTCCTAAATATTGCATTTGGATTATGAAGGCTTTGCAACATGTTCCTAACTCAGAAACGATCACAGTATCTCAGGCATGCCAAGTGGATCATGCCAAGACTAATAAGTTTCTCTACTGAATGCCACATGTGATATTGATATATTTTGTTTCTGTTCTTACAACAAATTGCTGACGTGGGTATTATTATTTCTGTTTTAAAGATTAAGAGGGACATCTGGGCAGCTCAGTCCGTTGAGCGCACGACTTCAGCTCAGGTCATGATCTCACAGTTCGTGAGTTTGAGTCCCCCGTTGGGCTTGTTCCTGTCAGTGAAAAAAATCTGCTTCAGATCCTCTCTCCACCTCTCTACCCCTCCCCTGCTTGTATGCACATGCCTTCTCTCTCTCTCTCTCTCTCTCTCTCTCAAAATAAATACACATTAAAAAAAGTTTTTATTTTTTTATTTATTTATTTATTTTTTAATTTTTTTTTTCAACGTTTATTTATTTTTGGGACAGAGAGAGACAGAGCATGAACGGGGGAGGGGCAGAGAGAAAGGGAGACACAGAATCGGAAACAGGCTCCAGGCTCCGAGCCATCAGCCCAGAGCCTGATGCGGGGCTCGAACTCACGGACCGCGAGATCGTGACCTGGCTGAAGTCGGACGCTTAACCGACTGCGCCACCCAGGCGCCCTAAAAAAAGTTTTTAAAGATAAACTGAGGTTCAAAGGAAGTGTTATGTGTCAAATGTCACACAGTGCATCTGTGATGGAACTGCCTGTGGACCCTTTTCCTACGGTCTTTCCCTGACATCACACGTCTCTGACATGCTGCAGGTTTGAGCCTAGGAATGAGGGGTTCTCTGGAGTTTACAAGCAACATCGATGTATTCTGGGGAAGAAAGGATCACAAGCCACAGAGGAGAATGAACACTCAGATATCATCTACTCAAAGAGGCCTTCTCTGGCCAGTCTCTCTAAAATAGGAGCTACTTTATCTTTCACTATTACCCAATCCTGCTTTGGTTTCCATAGCTCTTACCACAACCGGACGTATCACACAGCAATTTCCATCTCTCCAATTGGGACCTAAGCTCCAAGAGAGCAAAGACTGTTTTGGTTACATCTTCACAACCTGTACCTTGAACAATATTTCACTCGTGGTAGGTAGGCACTGAGAGGTGGAGGATACAGACGATGGCCACATCCTGTATAAAAGTAGAACTCTAACTCAGAACTTGTGGTAACCTGTCCAGGAAACCAGGCCCTTATCTTCACTAAATAACCCAGGAAGCCAGCCTGCTTGCCAGAAGTTACACTTGTAGGAAGCCAGGTTGCTATCTCTAGGGACAATCTAGGAAGCTAAATCACTTCTGTAATGACCGACCCCAAAGAGCCTGGAATTCATTAATAAGTGACAGGGCCTCTAATTTCGGTCCTCACTTCCAACTTAGGATCAGGCAGAGAAAGCCAAAAATGCACCCGCAGCCAATCATGCAGGATGCCCCTCTTCGAGTCAGCCCCCTTCCATGCCAAAAGTCTCCAATCAGGGCACACCTGAAGCCTTCCTCTTTCTGCTATGAAGTCTTCCTAGTCCTCTGCCTGCTTTTAAGTCTCCGTCAAAACACAAGTGACGGTGGCCGAGTCCCTTGCAAGAGCAAGCTCGGGAATAGGTTTTGCTTTTCCCATTTGGTTGGTCTTTTCTTATTTTCACATCAATAATGGATGTTGACTAATGAAAGAACAGATATAACATGAGCTGGGAAGACCAATCAGAGAAGCTTATGAAATCTGTAAGAAGAGGAAAGTTTTAGGAGACATACTGTTTGCGTAATAAACATGTTGTGTGTGTGTGTGTGTGTGTGTGTGGGGAGAGAGAGAGAGAGAGAGAGAGAGAGAGAGAGAGAGAGAGAGAGGAAAGATAAAGGCAGTAGAGAAAGAAAAGCAAAGGGATGATATTTAAGTGAGGCTCACAGAGTGGCCCTGAGGGACATTAAGAAACAATTTTGGGGGCGCCTGGGTGGCTCAGTCGGTTAGGCCGCCGACTTCGGCTCAGGTCATGATCTCGCGGTCCGTGAGTTCGGGCCCCGCGTTGGGCTCTGTGCTGACAGCTCAGAGCCTGGAGCCTGTTTCAGATTCTGTGTCTCCCTCTCTCTGACCCTCCCCCGTTCATGCTCTGTCTCTCTCTGTCTCAAAAATAAATAAACGTTTAAAAAAAAAAAAAAAAAAAAAAAAAGAAACAATTTTGGTGTTGAATCCCTGGAGAGAGGATTATTACCAATTTTTTCCCCCAAGAAAATTGTCAGAAGTAAGCCCCAAATGAGTGTATAAGAATCAGCAAGTGGTTAGGAGCTACCTTGTTGCATGTAGCATGGTGGGGTGGGGGGGAGCTGTCAAAACTCCTAATGTTTCATTGGCTTCAGCTAAAGACCAACAAATCTAAAGATACAGGGACTCAAGAAAAATGAGCACAAGAATATTATCAACCCCCATAAAGGTAGAAGCAACGTTTACAACTAGGTCAAAGTTTGGCCATCAGCCTTTGACAGGGCTGTCCACAAATTGGTCCAAGTTTCCTAGGAGAGCATCCCATTGTTTGGATCTAGAGTCTAAGTTAAGGGAGGGAGAGGTTACTCGAAATTTGTATATTCTTACAGACATTGTATATTCTTACAGATGTTCTTACAGACATCTTTTTTTCATGCCTTGGACTGTAAATTTGTCTTACAGGCTCATGTCTCATCAAGCTCTATTTTTCTGGCTGGTCTAGCTCACAGAGGCCTGTGATTTTGTATGCCTGTGCGCCAATGTCCACGACACATTTCAGTGTTGGGTCAGGCAGCACACAAGGGTATTCTTGACCTTTTTATGCATAATATGCATGTCCGGGTCTTGACAGAATGTGATTAAGATGGAGAAATTAAAGGGCAAAAGTGAGATCCAGTTATTTTCAAAGCAACTGTAATATACCAGATCAATAACGTGCGGCTTGTTTTTACACCAATCTTTATGGTTTTTGACAGATTCCCCACTGCATTAAGTGCTGTGTCTTTCTGTGTTATCTAGGCACCCTCTGACAGGTCAGCTGGTTTCACTGGGATTATTTCATACTGGGTTGAAGCGTAATGGTTCATTCTGGGCATGCTGAAAGGCAGGATTTGTAACAGTGTGTGAGCCCTGTGATTCACTGGTGAGATTGTGATGATGAATTACTTGCCTGAGGGGCAGACACAAAATGCTATGAGATAAACCAACGCCATTATCCAGGCATTCTTTGGTGTGTTTGGGTCATTTTCAGCTGTGGATGTTGCTTTTTTTTTTTTTTTTTTTTTTTTTTTTTTTGTCAAAGATGGGATGGAGAGAAGTCTCTTGCTGGTCAAATGCTGGAGGCACCAGGATAGAGCGTGTTTCCATTCTAAAATTATGAGGTAGAAACCAATCTCCAGACACTATCTGGTCACCTCCAGGCTCCCAGAAGAACTTCATTTAAGCTACCATGAGAAAATGTTTGGATATATACAATTCCATGCTGTGTAATATTATTATCAACAGATTTACTGATCTTTTGCTAATTGTCCTTACAAGAACAATTCCAAAATTGTCGACTGGTAGATCATGTCTATGTCTCAGGACTATTAAAATCCAATTTGTTTCTCCTTATATCTCATCTCAGTCATACCTTCTCTGTCTTGCCTTGTTCCTCTTTAATGACAACAGAAAACCAATATCCATGCTGATTCTTACCCTGTAACTTCAGAGTATCTAAAGGCTTGAGTGATTCTGTATTAATCCAAGTAAACTAATCCTCTTTGTGGCAATGGATAAATCCCAAAATCTCAGTGGCTTAACACAGGAAAGGTTAATTTCTTGCCACAATCAAAGTTCATTATACATTGAGTAACCGTCCTCCATCTTGGAGAGGTACCATTTTGTTTTTAAATTTTTTAAATGTTTACTTATTTGTGTGTGTGTGTGTGTGTGTGTGTGAGAGAGAGAGAGAGAGAGAGAAAGAGAGGGGAGGGGGGGAGAATGAGTGGGGGAGGAGCAGAGAGAGAGGGAGACACAGAGTCCAAAACAGGCTCCAGGCTCTGAGCTGTCAGCACAGAGCCCAATGTGTGGCTTGAACCCATGAACCACAAGATCATAACTTGAACCAAAGTTGGACATTCAACCAACTGAGTCACCCAGGTGCCCTGAAGTGATGTCATTTTGAACGTGTGGTCTTTAAGACCTTCATTGCGAAGTGAGGGCTGAAGGTACGAGATGGAAGGTCATTTGGAAGGTGCTTGGCACTCGTATCCCACTGACCAGCTGCATTTTCCTACCAGGAAATGAACAGCGCTTGTTTGATATTTAATGAGAATTTGATGAGCATTAGTGGTGTCCACCACATTCCTTTCAATTCTTTCTTTTCTAGGCAGATACTCTGTGATTTATTTGTTCGTAAATCTTTATTGCCTCTGTTTTTTTCCCCCAACCTCTAACATTTTATTTGTCTCCGTTTACTTAGTTGCCGAGGACCTCAGAAGAGAATTTTAATCAATCTGAAAGAAGGGTTTGTATTATCTGTGATTCCTAGATCCATATCAAGACCCATAATAAATATTTTTTCTCAATTATCTAAGTCGATGGAGGATGCTGTTCATTTCCAATTTCAGCTTCACTGGAAACCATGGAGGCTTTTCCCAACTAGGACTTGTGGTGTTTTTTTTGTTTTTGTTTTTGTTTTTTTTACTTTTTAGTTTTTTAGTCTCATGAAATCACCTGAAATGTTTGCATACACAATCGACATTTCCGTCTCATTCTTTTTATTGGTGTAGATGCCCCACTGAGGCCTCATGCACTGATGCCCAGTGAAGATGATTTTCTCAGTGAGCCGGTTCTTACCAAGTCGTCTAGAACAGGAATAGCTTAACTTTTCACTCAGTCATTTTATTTTATTATTTTCCCTTTTCAATAAAATGTGTGCCCTCTGGGATTAATTCACATTAGGAGGCAAGAATCAAGTTAAACACATCCATTAAAATGCATATGAAATGAAACAGCAGAAGATTAAAAGAGCCTGTATTTTAAAATACCAAATGCATGGCCATTTTGCAAGGAAACGCAAACAGTTAATAAAGCACGACAGCCGTGTAAATGCTAGGAGGTGGCCATCTGTCCTTCTGTCACCTTGCAAGAGCCCCACCCTTTTTATGCCTTGACGCTAATCTTAGTGAAGCCTATGTGCAAAATTATTTTAAAATTAGTTGAAGCTCTTGTGAATAGAACACCGTGTTTCCAGCTAAGCATCGAAAAGTGCATGAGGGAGACACTTCACATTTCTATCCATCCCCCTCAAAGCCCATCTTAACCTGCAAACTCTCTTCTCTTGGGTCTGAGAGACCCAGGGCTCCCCTGACCCACACACTTGGGCACTTTGACACTTCGGTTGTCTTTAACCCTTCAGTCTGTTAACTAGAGCATGGCTGTGCTTGAAGGGTAGAGCTTCTCCACGAATGAGGCCTTGTAGAGCATGCAGCATTCCAGAGAGCTAGAGAAAGCACACCTTGGAGTTGCACAGATATGGAAGCTAAATCCAGACCCCGGCCTCTATTACCAATATCCCCTGTAGGAGGAAGGATTACTTTCCTTATGAGAAAAATGTGCACGTTGATTAACTTCAATGGTAGGATATTTGTAGGCATTAACTAGAAATATATGTGCATTAACCTGGTACACAGTAAGAGCATAATAATTGATAACTCTTATTTGCTTTTTTTTCCAGTATAGCCTTGGGAAACAACAGTTTACCTGTTTGGGGTTTTCTGGGTTCAACTACCTTTCATTTGGCAAAACCTGGCACTATTTATTTTAGCTTTCACTTCAAAACACAGATAAGAAACAGAAACCCATTCTGACTAAGAGCTTTGCCCAAGGGCATAAAGTTATTGAATCACCCAGATTCAAGGCATTAATCCTGGCTTATTGAGGATGCAAATTTGGAAGCATGTTCCTTTTCCTTTTGAGTTGGAAGGAGCCTTGGATGTCAGCGGGTCCCCACAGGCAGCCCTGACGGGACTTTGTGAGAGGGATGAATATTTGAGAATATTATTCTTTTTGAGCTATAAGGGATCTTTGTCTATTACCTCATTTCCATTAGCATTACAAAATGAAGGGCTTTCTTTACCACAAAGGTTGAACATCAGCCTGAGGTAGTAGCTGTTAGATTTTTCTAGCCCGTAGTATATCAGGAGGTTCTTTTCCCTCATCTCAGGGGTAACTTTGAAGGAAAAGATTATGAAATCAGGGAAATACTATGAGCTGAGTAAAAAGAAGAGATTTAAGTGAGGAGTTGCTGTTATTACAATGGTGCCTTTAATATTAGAAACTATAATCCATGCATACTGGGAATAAGGATCATGAATCAGCTGTAAGATCTTGTGTTAACCAATTCTAATTCACAAAATGTATCAAATGCCTTCTCTGCACTTAGCTTTGCTGCTGTGGCTAGGGAACTAGGAGAGTGTGGGCTGGAATCCCTGCCCTCACATTATACAAAGCGGTTCAGAGATAAAACTTACAAATGTAAATTACTTATGGAATCAGTATCACAGAAATTAATTAATTGTCAAAATTTCAGTTCCAGATAATAAGCGTTATAAATGAAAGGCAGAAAGAGGTACCAAGCCCTGTCAAAACAGCTGAGGAGTTTATTTTAGGGGAAAGATAAGGAGGTTTTATCCATTTTATAGGAGATATTCGCCAGATATCAAGAGGTGATGTTCAGCAGGATCGAAGGACAGATGAGGTCAGGACTAGACACAGAAATTCTTTTGGCCCCTACAAGGAGGCGATAGACATGACAGAAATACATTTGCTAAATGGTCTTCAAGCAACAGGAAAACATGTGCAAGACTTATACAAATACTTGTTAATTTTTTAGAAAAATATTTTGTATTTTAAATACTTTAATATGTTATTAACTGTTTAGAAAAATATTAAAACTCAAATAAAAAATGAAAAACAAACCATCAAATAAGTTTTATACATAAATTTCAGCATATTACATCATGCTTATGCTTTACTATGTTTTCAGTACATTTTAAAAAGGTTTTTTTTTTATTGTTTATTTTTGTGAGAGAGAGACAGAGAGACAGAGTGTGAGCAGAGGAGGGACAGAGAGAGAGGGAGTTGCAGAATCTGAAGCAGGCTCCAGGCTCTGAGCTGTCAGCACAGAGCCCAACGCGAGGCTCAAACATACAGACTGTGAGATCATGACCGGAGCTGAAGCGGGACGCTTAACTGACTGAGCCACCCAGGCGCCCCTACAATTCGTTTTGTGTAGCTATTACTTTAAGCTTTTTCTGCTTCTGGATATATAGTTGGTCTTTTTAAATTTTTTTTAATGTTCATTTATTTTTGAGGGAGGGGGATAGATAAAGCATGAGTGGGGGAGGGGCAGAGAGAGAGGGAGACAGAGAATCCGAAGCAGGCTCCAGGCTCTGAGCTGTCAGCTCACAGTCCGATTCAGGGCTCGAACTCACAGACCGTGAGATCATGACCTGAGCCGAAGTCGGACACTTAACCGACTGAGCCACCCAGGCACCCCATAGTTGGTCTTTTTGTACAGGTGCCATGAATTTATCCTTTTCTTCTAAATTTCCAATCATGGAAACTAGTACAAGCAAACTCAACCACACATCCCATAGTGAAACTATTATGGTGTAAACAGTTCTAATGCTTCTTGGTAGCTATGTTGTATGGGATTCAGCTCTGAAACAAAATGTCCAAGCACACTTAACACTGGGGAAAAACAGTTTAAAAACATAAAAAGCACAACTGTGACTCTATGCAACAATTTATCTATGACGATCAGGATTATCCAGGCACCATGCAGCTGAAACAAAATGCAGAGATAAATTGAATGCTAGGTTTGATGTAACATCCAACACCTCCCCACCCCAAAACTTATGTGATAAACATTTTAAAGTCTTGAAGCTTGCCTTATTGTTCTCATTGGTTTAGTTTTTATTAATTTTTTTAATGTTTATTTTATTTTTGAGAGAGAGAGATAGAGTGAAACAAGGAGGGACAGAGAGAGAGGGAGACATGGAATCTGAAGCAGGCTCCAGGCTCTGAGCTGTCTACACAGAGTCTGACACAGGGCTCAAACTCATGAACCATGAGATCATGACCCGAGCTGAAGTCAGACGCATAACTGACTGAGCCACCCAGGCGCCCTTCATTGGTTTAATTTTTAAGCAGTAATTGCTGTTATACAAAGTTTAAAATACATCAGTGTTGAACAAATAAGCCTTTTTAAACATATATGGTGAATCTGCATTTAATTTTTTAGATAAAAAGATTTATGATTAAAAGACATTGCAAACTCTTAATTTAGAGGCAGAAAACCTGAGGGCTGGCTCTGAACCTTGGCATCTTCAGGCCTGAAAGAGATGTAAAGGAGACATAGATGGGCAGGGGGTGGGGGCACAAAAAACAGAATTTTCTGCTGTTAACTTTCAGCATCTTGAATTTCCATGATTATCCTTTTTTTTTAAACTTTATTTATTTTGAGAGAGAGAGAGAGAGAGAAAGAGAACAGGCGAGGAGCAGAGAGAGGAGAGAGAGAATCCCAAGCAGGTTCCACGTTGTCAGCGCAGAGCCTGACATGGGGCTCGAACTCACAAACCATAAGATCATGACCTGAGCCAAAATCAAGAATCAACGCTTAACCAACTGAGCCACCCAGGAGCTCCTCCATGATTATCTTTTTGATAAAGCATTAAGAGGGCTAGGGTATCCCCAAATGGGATGATTAATCTAGTAATAATTGTTAGATGACTAATGCTCTAAGGTAAAAAAAAAAGCTTTCCTCACAATTAGCCTGTGTGTCCAGCAGGAGCACCCCCCTCCCCACCCCTCCTCTGGTCAAAGGCCCTGCAGTCCATCTGAAAGCCAATGCTCTGGTTGGCAACCACTGCTGTCTACAAAGAATCGGTGTCTCTGGAATATGAGGGCTCCTGAGCCATGAGGCCCTGGGACAGGACGCAGAGGTCTCTTGTGGGAGACGCTGGAGTTAGGAAACCAAAGAAAGAGCACTTGGTACGAGACCCAATGAGAACAAAAGCTTCTAGGAGAAAGGCTTCTCCTCTCTGGTGACTCAGAGGAAGGAAATCCACATTAAGGGCTGCTCATTGTTGAGGTCAAGCAGGTACCACTGAGTGCTGTGTTCAGATGGACAGATCCATTTCATGCATGGCTCTTCTGTGACCAAGAGGATTTGCTGAAACAACCCTGTGTCGAGAGGAAAGACAAGACTGGGAAGGAGAGACACCCCCCACAGCTCACTGAGAATCAGAGCTGGAGGTAGAGGGACAGCCAGATGGGTAGAGGGGAGTGAAACTAACCAGTCCTGTTGATAAGCATTCACCATGGCTTATTCTATGCCAGGCTTGATAATAGGTCCCATGGCCATAATGAAAAAATGAACACACAGCTCTTGTCCCCCAGGAGCTTACAAACTTGAGGCAACACGATCCATAAGTAATGACAACACAATGTGACAGGGCAGGGGGGTGGGGATCTCCTAGGAAGTTAAGCACAGGATGTGATAGGGGCCAAGGAACATTTAGTGTAGTCTCCTTGGGCTTCAAAAGAATTTTGAGGCGCCAATGTCCTGGCCCTCAAGTGGCATACATTCTACTCATGGAAACAGAAAGGCAAATTATTAGGCAATACAATACAGAGGGCGTAGTTGACTTTTCTATCGCTGGAAGCCATGATTAATTTCAAGAGGAGAAGTGGAAAATTTAAGAGGTAATGTCATCAGTATGCCTTCCTGTAAGCAGACTTGAATAAAGAGCATCACAGAGTTCCTTGATGAACCGCATACATTGGGAAAAAAAGCAAGGTTTTCTTTGATCACGAGGAAAAATGCATGTTGTTAGGTACAGTCATAAATACTGAGGAACTGATGTGATGGGGAAGAGAAAATTAAGGTTAGAAGAGGAAGAAAAAGATCTTGCTGGAGGAGGGGAGACCTCAATGTGTCTTTAAGGATGAAGAGATATTTAGTAAGAAGTCAAGGAGGGTTAAGGACATGCTAGCAACAAAGACCAGCTTGTGCAGAGTCACGGAAATGAGACACAGGTGAACTTTTCAGGGGGCTGGAAAATGCATGTCCTTGCAGAAAAAGTGGATGTCAGTGTTGGGGAGCCCCTGATAGATGTTAAACCAGAAAAAGACAAGAAATGGAGAGTCTCAATAAGAACTTAATCAAGACTTTTAGCAAAGAAAAGTGAATTAGAAAATGTGAGAAAATTGCCTCTATAATTTCCTTAGCCTGTGCAGTCGGTGCTTGAGTTTTTGTTGAGCTATAGTTTTATATGTCCTCTCTCTTTGAAAAGATAAATGGCATTTTTCAAGCCCAACTGGTTCGGTGAGTTGCCTGAAGGTGCAGGAGGTCTTAACCCTTGTCCTAGAAATTTCTTCCAGATAAGACGGAGCTGGAAAGGAGACTTACATCATGGAGGGGCACCACCTTGCCCTTTTTTGATATTGTCACCCATGCTTATATTATCTGCCACCATACTATTTACTTGATTACCTATTTACCAAAAATATTTCCATGTGACTCTCTTTCTACCATTTTATGACACACAGATTACATTTCTGATAAGCACAGGTTTTCATTTATTTTTATTATTTTTAAAATTTAATTTAAATTTATTCTATTTATTTTTTTAATAATTTATTGTCAAGTTGGCTAACATACAGTGTATACAGTGTAGTCTTGGTTTTGGGAATAGATTCCCATGTTTCATCACTTACATACAACACCCAGTGCTCATCCCAACAAGTGCCCTCCTCAATGCCCATCACCCATTTCCCCCGCCCAATGGAATACTACTCAGTGATGAAAATGAATGAAATCTTGCCATTTGCAACAATGTGAATGGAACTGGAGGGTATTATGCTAAGCACGGGTTTTTAAAGGAATAAAGGTTGCAAAGGAAAAATGCGAGTTAGAAGCATAGACTCCTAGTTCTTATGTCGTAGAGACAAAATTGTAGACTAGGGCGGGACATACAAAGCACTGAACACAACACAAATGGCCCTTTAAGCTTTGTTTATAGCAAGAGGCTTTAGCCTGTTCCTTCGATGGTGATATGATTTTAACAGGTGAGGGGGGAAGAGAGGTATTCATAATTTACTCCACTGTGAGTTCTTTAGCAACTGAACTAGGCTTTAAAATGGTGAGAACAGGAAAAAACTGTAAAAACGACACAGACTACTCAATTTATATAAGGAAGTAGGGAGAGAATGTTTACCTGTTTAAAGAAGTTTAAATCCTCAGCCTAGATGAATTCCATCCCAAGGTGCTAAAGGAACTTGGCAAATGTAATCTCAGAATCACTAACTCTAATCTTTGAGGATTCTTGGCAATCAGAAGATTAAAGAGAGGCAAAAAGGAAATCCTGAATTTTGAAATTGGATAGGAAGCTGAATCCTGGGCATTATAGATATTGACATACAGATATTTCTCTTGGGAGAAAGTTGACAGCAGTATGGTGTTAGATCATCAATTCTCTCCAGAAGCTGTATGAACCCCGAGTTATCTAGAGTTTTACACAGTCTTTGTGGAGAAAGACCATAGACTCAAAATTTTAAACAAGGCCTGTTGTTTGTTGTTTGTAAGCAATGCATCTCCGGGAGGGGAACAGGGGGCTGTTTGGCAGCTCTGAGCCCGATGTACCTCAACACTGTGTTTTTTTCCGCATCAGAATCACATGCTTTCTTTTGTGCTTGAAAATCACCTGGCACCCCCTCCAAGACCTGCTCTGTGGTCAGCAGGGGAGGAGGGCCCTTACACTGGTTGGTAGGGAAGATAGTTATTATAAGGTTCAGCATAGAATGGAAAGGATGGCCTTGGCACCATGAGTCAGCAAACCTCAAAAAGGCTATTTGAAAGAATAAGGCTTGGGGGTGCGCCTGGGTGGCTCAGTCGGTTGAGCGTCTGACTTCGGCTCAGGTCATGATCTCGCGGTCCTTGAGTTCGAGCCCCGCGTCGGGCTCTGTGCTGACGGGTCAGAGCCTGGAGCCTGTTTCAGATTCTGTGTCTCCCTCTCTCTCTGACCCTCCCCTGTTCATCCTCTGTCTCTCTCTGTCTCAAAAATAAATAAACGTTAAAAAAATTAAAAAAAAAAAGAAAGAATAAGGCTTGAAAGCAATAGGGATTTACAATATGTCACCCATTTGTGCGGAAAAATGGGTTTGTATCTAAAATGGTTTAAGTTTGTCTAAGAGGGTAGAACACTGCAGGTCTCTTTCTTAAATGAAATTTCAACTTTTGGAAACACAATCTGAAGTTCTATTGGTGACGGAGGACTGGTTTAACAATGACAACATATAAAGAGGGAGATTTTGTGTCTCTTTATAGAATGAAAAGTCCTCTCTTCTTCCTTCCCACTGCCCCCCCCTTACCCCCAGCCCCTGTCTCTCTGTCTCTCTCTCCCACACTTCCATCCTTCAGTATTTGTATGCAGTTTCTTCTGTGCTAGGTACTATGATGGATGCAAACCCAAGTTTTCTCAGATTCCTGGCATTCATATTCTAGTGGGAGAGTCTGACGGGTAAACTAATGCTGTCATATTGTGTCATAAAGGCTAGACGCAAGACAGATCCAAAAAGGTGTAGAGAGAGCTGGGAAGAGGACCAGAAGAGTCTCATTAACCTTTTGCGACCTTTTTCATGTTTGCCACCTGGGAAATGGAGATGGGTGCTTCAAATAGCAAGCACAGCATGTGCAAAGGCACTGTGCTGGGACAAGGCCGGAACATCCGAGAAGCATGCAAGGTTTGGCGTCATTGGAGCTTGGTCTGGAGAGACAGAGAAGTGGCTTTTTTTATAGAAGCCAGCTGTTGGAAGTGGCACTATCAGGAAGAATTCAGAAAGGCTTCTTCTGCATCGGGGCATAAACTAGTCTGCTCTTTGGCCACAAAAATCTCAGCTTGTTTTTCAGTTTATTGACAATTAGTCCAAATAGTGACAATGATACACAACAATGCTTGCAGTGTTTTCCTTTGGCTTCCTTCTTCCCTCCCCTCATCCCTCCCCTCCCCTTTACTCTCCTCTCCTCCATCCCTCTCCCCTTCCTTCCTTCCTTCCCTCCTTCCTTCCCTTCCTCCCTTCCTTCCTTCCTTTCCTTCCTTCCCTTCCTTCCTTCCCTTCCTTCCCTCCCTCCTTCCTCCCTTCCTTCCTTCCCTTCCTTCCTTCTTTCCTTCCTTCCTTCCTTCCTTCCTTCCTTCCTTCCTTCCTTCCCTTCCTTTCCTCTTTCCTTCCCTCCTTCCTTCCTTCCTTCCTTCCCTTCCTTCCTCCCTCCCTTCCTTTCCTTCCTTCCCTTCCTTCCTTCCTTCCTTCCTTCCTCCCTCCCTTCCTTTCCTTCCTTCCTTTCCTTCCTTCCTTCCTTCCTTCCTTCCTTCCTTCCTTCCTTCTTTCCCTCCTTCCCTCCTTCCTTCCTTGCTTTCCTTCCTTCCTTCCTTCCTTCCTTCTTTCCTTCCTTCCTTCTTTCCTTCCTTCCTTCCTTCCTTCCTTCCCTTCCTTTCCTCTTTCCTTCCCTCCTTCCTTCCTTCCTTCCTTCCCTTCCTTCCTCCCTCCCTTCCTTTCCTTCCTTCCCTTCCTTCCTTCCTTCCTTCCTTCCTTCCTTCCTCCCTCCCTTCCTTTCCTTCCTTCCTTTCCTTCCTTCCTTCCTTCCTTCCTTCCTTCCTTCCTTCCTTCCTTCTTTCCCTCCTTCCCTCCTTCCTTCCTTGCTTTCCTTCCTTCCTTCCTTCCTTCTTTCCTTCCTTCCTTCTTTCCTTCCTTCCTTCCTTCCTTCCTTCCTTCCTTCCTTCCTTCCTTCTTTCCTTCCTTCTTTCCTCCCTTCCTTCCTTCCTTCCTTCCCTTCCTTCCCTCCTTCCACCCTTCCCTCCTTCTTTCCTTCCCTTCTTCCTCCCTTCCTTCCTTCCCTTCCTTCCCTCCTTCCTCCCTCCTCCTTTCCTTCCTTCCTTCCTTCCTTCCCTCCTTCCTTCCTTCCCTCCTTCCTTCCTTCCTCTCCTTTCTTCCTTCCCTCCTTGCTGCCTTCCTCCTTTCCTTCCCTCCTTCCCTCCCTTCCTCCCTTCCTTTCCTTCCTTCCTTCCTTCCTTCCTTCCTTCCTTCCTTCCCTTCCTTCCTTCCCTCCTTCCTTCCTTTCCTTCCTTCCCTTCCTTCCTTCCCTCCTTCCTCCCTCCCTTCCTCCCTTCCTTTCCTTCCTTCCTTCCTTCCTTCCTTCCTTCCTTCCTTCCTTCTTTCCTTCCTTCTTTCCTTCCTTCTTTCCTTCCTTCCCTCTTCCTTCTTTCTAGTAGGAATTTGTAAAGAAAATAATTGGTAGAAATAGCTAAACCAATATATGGAAATGAAACAGTTTAATGTAGAGTCAGCTTAAATGAGTAATCTATTTATTTAGTACACTATACATTTCATTATTTTTCCTTCATTCATTTGCTGAACAAGTACTTATTGAGCACCAACTTACGCTGGGCCCTGCATGAGCCACTGGGAAAACAGGAGTGAATGAGATGCTTAGTGTCTTTGATCTCATGCTTTCTCATTCTGTGGGCAGGAGGAAGGCAGTGGGTGGGTCAGTCACAAACAAGTGAATATTTCAGGGAGTGATACATCTGAAGGAACATACTGTTTTGGTCATTTGCCTTTCTGTACTCTGGCATATTTTGGAGATGAGGTGAGGAAGGAATATGGATCAGAGAAACTATTTCCTGACTGTTGCCGGAAGGCATCCATCAAGGTTCTGCGCTGCTGAGGGATAGGGAAGGGAAGCCTTGCTGAGAATTAGAGGAACAAGGAGGGTCTCGCTTGCTCTCTTTCAGCAGCAAGTATAGACCCCAGCACCCTTCACCAGTTCCGGCAATCTGCTCTGTGTTCATTTATGGGATCGACAGTCAGGTGCTGCTGCAAAGAGGGGGCATTGGAGAGACTCAGGAAAGCAGAAGTATATTACACTCACGGGACTCAGGGACAGGGCTACATGGGAAACTTCTGGGTGGTCAGGAGGCAGAATGCATACAGGACTGAGCCCTTATTAAGGTTTCTGAGGGAAAGAAAAAGCAGGGCAAGGGAAACAGTTCAGGAGTGGTTACTTCGGATAAATTTGGTGGCCTCTAACCTACGGGGGTGGCCTCTAGTTGCCTGGTACCTGGTCCTGGGATGATCCGGGTACGGAAATATTGCCTCCTGGGGTGTATGGAGCAGATGGAGGAGGTCTGGCTTGGTCTGGTTAGGTTGCATATCAAACGCATGCTCCCAGCCGAGTCCTTTGCTATCAAAAGAATTGGCTGGCTGGGCGCCTGGGTGGTTCAGTTGGTTAAGTTTCCCAACCTTTGACTTCAGCTCAGGTCGAGACCTCAGGGTTCTTGGGTTTGAGCCCCACTTCAGGCTCTGCTCTGACAGTGTGGAGTCTGCTTGGGATTCTCTCTTTCTGCCCCTGCCCTGCTCTCTCTATCTCAAAATAAATAAACTTTAAAGAGAGAGAGAGAGAGAAGGAGAGAGAGAGAGAGAGAGAGAGAGAGAGAGTAAGAGAGAGAACTGGCTGGCATTAAATGGCAGTATCTCCCTAGCCAGAAAGGGTTTTAGGAGGTCAAAACATGATAATATACAGAAAATGAAGAAAGTAAATACTACACGGCTTTATTGTGGAGCCTTCTCCTGCCCTATCCCACGCTCGGTCACCCAACTTGTGCAGTGCCTCCTTCAGGCTTCCTCACAGGCTGGTGTGTGTGAGGGGGGCTCATTCACCATGTGGCTTCTGCTAACACCTTCTCCTTTCTCTGTCTTCCAAGTCCTGGGGGACTCTCAGGACTTCTCACAGTCACTAATAACTTCTCAGCCTTTCTAACACCTCTGTAACCAATTTCTTCTGCTCAAATCTCTCAGTTGATGTACACAGAGTGGTTTCTGTCATCGTTCCTGCTGACAGAGAGGGTGACTGAGAATGTTGCTTTGGGTTGGCGGGTCAGGCATGGCCTCTCTGTGGAGATACATTGGAACTGAGGTGTGAACAATGTCAAGGAAGGAGCGAGTTGGATCCAGTCTAGAGTTGACTTGGCAGGACTTGGATATTCACCTCAGTCACCCCTTATTAAGAATAGGAATTTCTAGGGGCGCCTGGGTGGCGCAGTCGGTTAAGTGTCCGACATCAGCCAGGTCACGATCTTGCGGTCCGTGAGTTCGAGCCCCGTGTCGGGCTCTGGGCGGATGGCTCAGAGCCTGGAGCCTGTTTCCGATTCTGTGTCTCCCTCTCTCTCTGCCCCTCCCCCGTTCATGCTCTGTCTCTCTCTGTGCCAAAAATAAAAAAAAAAAAAAAAAAAAAAAAGAATAGGAATTTCTATTTCTTTAGCCTGTCTGAATATCTTCATAGCCGTGTGCAGGCTCCTAAGTCCGTGTGGTGGACTGAGTTGAGATTCCTCCTGTTTCTCAGAAGGTTTGGTTGTCATCTGCCATTCTTCCTGCAAGCAATGACTTCTCTTTCACCTTATATGGTTTTGAAATTGTTCTCTCTTTCTCCTCTACTTTTTCTTTTCCCTAACTCCTGATTCCTTTTTCTATCATTTTCCCCTTTTGGAAATCAGCTGTGCTGAGGCAGAATATGAGGCGACATATATATCTCCCACCCTATATTTTGTCACACAGAGTAACTGCTGGACTCATCTGAGATGAAAAGAGTTCTCCCATTGTGAAGGGGCCTAAGACTCGATGATATTCCCTAATTATTGTTATTTCATACAACCGTGCTCTTTTTCACTATAAAATTAATTCACTACCAATGTCATCAACACGGTGACCAAAACTCACTGTGAAACTTGGTGCCACAAATAGGTTGAATGTCCTTCACTTTACTCTCATTTGGCCTTGGAAAGCACTATCCAAAATCTCTGAGTCCTTACCGGGAAGCGCTAGCCTCAATCACTTTCCCAGGAGAACTGGTGCTTTAGAACGTATGGACTACCTTTAACCAGAAGGTGGTCACATGGATGTCTATTTAAGGCCAGACAATCACAGCAGGCTATTGTTTGCAAACAGGTACCTCTAATCTAGAAAGCCTTTTCTATTTGCTTTGGGCGAGTTAAAAATAAATGATACCACAGGTAAGCTGTATCAGTTATGTGTAGCTTAGTGCTACTGCTTTCCAAAATATTTTTGTATGAAAAGGGTTCCGGGGTGAACATAACTTTGATCTTTGTCTAGCCTGGCTGATAGGCCAAAAGTTACTCATCCCAGACAAGGATCTTGGCACAGAAGGTATGGTCTGTTAACATAAGGCCAGTCATTCATTGTACATGCTCTTTGAGGACTTTACAATCAGAGGATCAAAGACAGTGTTGAATTCTTACCTCTGGCCATAAAGAGGCTTCCAGGAGGGAAGAAAGTGTGGCTGGGTCCATATTCAGTTTTGGACTTTCAATGACAGAGTCTGTGGCTGGAAAATTCTATAAAGAATTGTTTAGAGGCCCTTTACTGATTTTACAAAATTTATTTTCCTACTTCCAGTCCTGTTTCTTTAAAAAAAGATAATTTTTCATAAAAATTTAAAAAAAGGGGGGGGCGCCTGGGTGGCTTAGTCGGTTGAGCGTCCGACTTCAGCTCAGGTCATGATCTCACAGCTCGTGGGTTCTAGCCTTGCATCAGGCTCTGTGCGGACAGCTCAGAACCTGGAGCTTGCTTCGGATTCTGTGTCTCCCCCCACCTCAATCTCTCTCTGCCCCTCCCCCACTGGAGCACACTCTCTCTCTCTCTCTCTCTCTCTCTCAAAAATAAACATTAAAAATTTTTTTTAAAAATGATAAATTTTCCACTTGAGACAAAGGGAGAATTGCATTGTGTTGTAGATTATGTATCTTGATAGGAAACATCCTGTCTATTATTTTGCATGGAGATCAAAGTCTTCCACCAAAAGAACTTTCCAGACGACTGGAGCACACAGGGATAGCCTGTCCTCTGAAGTCAGCTCTGTGTCTGCCCCCCCCCATTTGACAATGTGCATGCACAGCCATAGGACATTGTTAATGTCATGCTCAATGTCTTATTATTTTTGTCAGTTTTATTTTTTATTTTTGTTTTTCTACTTATGTATTTCCAATGTATCCCTTAAATTAGGTCAAAAGCTACTTGAGAGCAGCGATCAGAACTTTTAATTTTTGTGTCCTTCATGGTTCCAACCTAGTACTGAGCGCAGGGTAGATTGCAATAGACTTGTTTATTTGATGGGTTAATGACAATTATATAAAGTATGCATCTTTTTGTTTAAGTATTATAGTAACAAGAGAAAAGTCAGACATATATAATGCGCTACGGTCGTTTTTCTTTATCTCTATTCCTTTTTCTAGTAGGTATATTTTCAGGGCTTAAAAATGAGAGGTGTTGATATTCTAGTTCTTTCCAATGTTTTATTTTCTCCACAAATCTTCCTTCAGCCCATTTCCCTGTCTTAGTAAATAGTCACCACAATCATTCTGACCCATATGGCTGAAAACCTAGGAACCACACTTGGCTCTCTTTTCTACCTTCCCTTACACATCCAAGCCACCGGAAGTCCTCCCCGGCAAGTCCAACTGCAATGGAGAAGACAAATCTTTTATTCATTCCCACTTCAGTCTATCCTCAACAAACGTTGGTGAGCTCTTATAACTTCTTGCTTCTGATGCTCCAGTGGCTTTTAATAGGTGTGCAGCGGTATTTCATTTTAGGCTTTACTGGCAGTTTTCGGATGCATAATGATGTCAAGAATCTTTTCACGTATTTATTTGCCATCCATACATCATTTTTAGTAATGTGTCTATTCAAATCTCTGGCTCATTAAAAAAAATAAGCTGTTTTCTTCTTGGGTGTTGAGAATTATTTACATAGTCTGGATAAATTCAAGTCTGTTGCCAAACATGTGCTTCACAAATGTGTATTTTCTCAGTCTGTTGCCTTGTCTTTTCATTGTCTTCAGTGTCTTTTAAAGAACAGGTGATGATAGTTGTGATAAAGTCCAAAATAGTAATTTTTCTTCTACTGCTTATTCTTTTGGTGTCATATTTAAGAAATCTTAGAAATAATCTAGGGTTACGAAGATTGGCTCCCATGCTTTCTGCTAGAAGCTTTCTAGTTTTAGATTTGGTATTTAGATTACGACATTTTTTGAGTTAAGTTTTGTATGTGGTGAAGGAATGGGTCAAAGTTTCTCTTGTCTTATTTTTATTGCCGATGGATGTCTAATTGTTCCCACATGATTTGTTGAAAAAACCATTCTTTCTCCATTGGCTTATCTTTACATCTTTGCCAAAAAATCAGTTCACTAAATGTGTTTGGGTCTATTTCTGGGTTCTCTACCTTGTTTAATTGTCCCATGTGTCTGCTTTTTCACTAATACAATCTCTTGATTATTGAGGCTTTACACTAAGTCTTGAAATCAACTAGTATGAGTCCTCAAACTTTGTTTTTTATCTTCATCATTGTGTTTGGCTATTATAATTGTCTTTCCATGTAAACTTTAAAAACAGCTTGTACATTTCAACAAAACGTCTTGTTAGGATTTCAGTTGGAATTACTTGAATCCGTGAATAAATTTCAGAAGAATTGACTCGAATCATATTATCCCTTTTAATCTGTGAACATAGTATATCTCTCTTGTTAGGCTTTCTTTGATTCCTTCCCTCTGTGTTTTGTGGTTTTCAGCATAATGATTTTGTATATATTATGTTAGATTAGCACCCGAGTATTTTGTGTTTTTAGTGCTATCATTATAAGTACTTTAAAAGTTAATTTCTAATTATTCATTAATAGTATGTACAAGTACAATGGATCTTTACAATTGACCCTTTATCCTGTGACCTTGCTGAAGTCACTGATTTCCTAGAAGATTTCCTAGAAGTTTATTTGTAGATTCTTTGGGATTTTCTACTTAGCTAATTGTTTTTTTTTTAATGTTCATTTATTTTTGAGAGAGAGAGAGAGAGAGAGAGAGAGGGAGAGAGAGAAAGAGACCAAGTGCAAGTGACCAAGTGCGAGTGGGGTAGGGGTAGAGAGGGAGACACAGAACCTGAAGCAGGATTCAGTCTCAGAGCTGTCAGCACAGAACAGTGAGATCATGACCTGAGCCGAAGTCAAATGCTTAACTGACTGAGCCACCCAGGTGCCCCATGTACTTAGATAATTGTTAATCCACAAATAGAGATAGTTTTTTTTTCTTTAAAAAAAAATCTGTATATGTCTACCCACCACAGCAGAACCCCAACGTTATTGCAGAAAATGAGACATCCAATGATGCTGTGCAGGATTGGAGAGAGTAGATAGTCTTGTGTTTTTCTCAGTCCAATGGGAAAGCTGTCAGTCTTTCATTAATAAGTGTGATATTTGCTCTAGGTTTTTTTGTCGATGACCGTTATCACCCTGAGGAAGTTCCTTTCCACTCCTAGTTTGCTGAGAGTATTTGTCATGAATGGATATCAAACTTTGTTAAATGATTTTTCTGCATCTATTGAGAGTATTGTATGATTTTTCTTCTTTAATCTATCCATGTGGCGAATTACACAGATTGATTTCTTAATGTTGAAGCAAACTTGCATTCTTGGGATAAACTCCCTTGGTCATGTATCATCCTTTTCAAATCTTGCTGGACTCAATTTCCTAATATTTTATTGAGGATTTTTGTTCTCTGATTATGAGGGATATTGCTTTGAGTATTTTCTTTTCTTGTAATGTCTTTCTTTTGATCTCAGGGTAATTCTGGCTTTATAACACATGTGGGGGAACGTTCTGTCCTTTCCTATTTCCTGAAAAAAAGCTTATGTAGAAATGGTGTCATTTCTTCCTTAAATGTTGAGTAAAAATCCTCAGTGAAATCATCTAAGTCTGACTTTTTTTTTTTGAGAGGGGGGAAAGATTTTACCTAAAATTTCAATTTCTGCAATAACTATATAACTATTCAGGGTATCCACTTGCTTTTGAGTGAGTTTTGGTAGTTTATGTCTTCTAAGAAATTTATTTATTTCACCTAATTTGCAAACAGTTGGCATAATATTTTTTATTTTATATCTCTGTTACCCTTTTTATGACTATAGGCTCTACAATGAAATCTCCTATTTCAAAATTTCTGGTATTGAACATTTATTTATTCTTTTTTGTTTTCTTCATCAGTCGGACCAGAGGAGGATAGGGTTGGATAAACTTTCTGTATAATGGGCTATATAGTAAATATTTTTGAATATACCAGTCATTTGGTCTGTCTCAACCACTCAACTTTCTTGTTGTAGTAGAAAACAGCTACAGAAAATAAACAAATGGGTAGCTGTGTTCCAGTAAAACTTCTACTTACAAAAATAGACAGTGGGATGTGTTCTGCCCGTGGGCTGTAACTTGTTCATTATTGGGCTAAAAGATGATGAACTTTATTAATTTTTTCTAAAACACTAGCTATTGTTTTACTTGTTTTCTTTCCATTATTTTCAAATTTATTGATTTCTGCTCCTACTACTATTATTTCCTTTCTTCTTGAATGCCATAAATATACTTTGTTGTTTTTCTTACAGTGTCATAGGCGAAAGTTGAGATCAGAGATTTGAGATCTCTCTTTTCTTTTCTAATAGAACCCTTAATTCTGTAAATTTTTGTTTAAGTGCTATGTTAGCTGCATCCTACATATTTTAATGTTTTATTTTTTTTTTTTTAAATTTTTTTTTCAACGTTTTTTATTTATTTTTGGGACAGAGAGACAGAGCATGAACGGGGGAGGGGCAGAGAGAGAGGGAGACACAGAATCGGAAACAGGCTCCAGGCTCCGAGCCATCAGCCCAGAGCCCGACGCGGGGCTCAAACTCACGGACCGCGAGATCGTGACCTGGCTGAAGTCGGACGCTTAACCGACTGCGCCACCCAGGCGCCCCTAATGTTTTATTTTATTTTCATTTTAATTCAACTGAAAATATTTTCTAATATTCCTTAGAACTTTTTATTTGGCCCATAAGTTATCTAGAAATATGTGTTTGGGGTGCCTGGGTGGCTCAGTCGGTGACTTCGGCTTAGGTCATGATCTCATGGTTTGTGAGTTTGAGACCCATGTCGGGTTCTGTGCTGAAAGTTCAGAGCCTGGAACCTGCTTCAGATTCTGTGTCTCCCTCTCTCTCTGCCCCTGGCCCCACTCGCACTCTGTCTTTCTCTCTCTCTCAAAAATGAATAAACATTAAATAAATAAATAAATAAATAAATAAATAAATACATTTTTTAAAAAAAATTAAAAAGAAAAGGAAATGTGTGTTCAATGTCCAAATTTGGAGGGATTTTTCTAGATATTTTTCTGTTTTTGACAACTGTTATAATTTAATTCCTTATAGTCAGATAACAGTTTATATGATTTAAATTATTTTGAATTTGTTGAAGTCTTTTTTTATGGCACAAAATATAATCTATTTTGGTGAATATTTCATGTGCATTTGAAAACAGTGTGTATTCTACTGTCTGATGGAGTGTTCCATAAATGTCAACTTTGATACATGAGTGATACTCTCCATCAGGTTTTCCAAAGACATACTGATGTTTTGTTACTTGTAGTATGTATTCCTGAGAGGAATTTTGAAGTCACAAGCTATTAGTTTTTGCTCTGTATGTATGGACGCTTTGATGTGAGGTGCAAATACATTTAGGATTGTTTTGTCTTTTTGGTGAATTGACTCCTTTATCAGGATATGATGCATCTTTTTATCCTTAGCAATATTTCTTGTTCTGAAGTCAACTTTGTCTGATATTTATATAGCCACTCCAGCTTCCTTTTGATGAGTGTTTTTATGTCATATATTTTTCTGTCTTCTTCCTTTATAAGCATATTTTATACTTACAATGTGTTTCTTAAAAACGGCATATAATTGGGCCTTGTTTTTTACATTTAACATGACAATATCTGTCTTTTAATTGAGATGTTTACAATACTTACATATAATGACATTATTGATATAGTTGGTTTATAACCTGTCACCTGGCTATTGTTTAAAAACCTTGTTGCAATTCTTCTTGATTCTCTTGTTCACTTTTCTGCTTGCTCTGGGATGAATTGATTACAAGCAGTCCTCGCTTTATTCAGTAGTGTGGGACTGTAGAAATGACCTGCAAGCTGAAACCGCACAACATGATCTTAAAAATCAATTGGATACTCTCCAATTGTTCTGTGATGTTTAAAATTTTGTTCAAGGCATTAAAAACTCTCTTACTGTCCCTTATACGTGTATCAGAAAATGAAAAAAAGAGCAAAGCTAGTATTTCTTTAATCTACTGCAATTTAAAGCATCAGCATGAAAATCAAGTGTTTTATTTCTTTGTAAAATACCAGAATAGATTGAGTAGTTCTTGCCTTACTTTTTGTGACATAACTTACCGTATGGAGTGAGCGTCTTTTCTATATTTGGGGAAATTGTCCTACTCACCTCTAAGTTTGGATCAGCTTTCAACAGTCTTCCTTTGTGCTTCCCGTGTCAGGAAATAATTTTGAAGGCTCCTTGAATGGAAAGTTTTTACTAGCATCCCTTCCGAGATATCTTCATCTTTTCTTTCACCACTGCCTTCCTCATTTATGTCAGTGACTTTGTCCTCACTCAGTTCCTCTGGCTTGATATCTTCAGTTTGTTGGGTGATGCTTTATCCATATACCCACAGTCAGCTACTTTTTCTGTGATTGCATTCATGTTCAGTATGAATTTTCTTTCTTTCTTTATTTTTGAGAGAGAGAGAGAGAGAGAGAGAGAGAGAGAGAGAGAGACAAGCAGGGAAGGTGTAGAGAGAAAGGGAGACACAAAATCCAAAGCAGGCTCCAGGCTCCGAGCTGTCAGCACAGAGCCCGACATGGGGCTTGAACCCACGAACCGTGAGATCATGACCTGAGCCAAAGTCGGACACTTAATGTGCTGAGCCACCCAGGTGCCCCTCAGATCTCATTTTTTATAATATAATGTCTGTCCTTCAAAAAGAAGTACGCACATCATAACAGAGAAGGAACCATATATCCTTTCTGATCCGTGTTTTACACACATCATTCAGTGTGCCTCTTCAGAGTACAGCCTGTAGAGGAGGAAAAGCGCCAAGAGAGAGCTCACAGAAGCACTGTGTTGTTGCCGACATGGACCAGGATGGAAGGGGTGGCCGAAATGACAAATGAGAGGGTTTAGGATATATTTCAAGAGAGCCCTTGTGGTGGCTGTTGATGGACAACATGTCACGGTGAGAGAAATAAAAGAATCAGGATCCCTCTGAGGTCTTGGACCTCAGCCTCTGGGTAACTCAGCTGAATAACTAGGATCATTACTAGAGTATCATTACTGGAAATGTCATTGGACTCATTTTGCAAGAGTATGAGTTCAGATTTGTTTCACGTGAAATACTAATTTTCTGCACACACACGCACACACACACGCGCTCGCACACCCCTGTACTGTCTGGATTGGCTGAGATGGCATAACATCAGGGGAAAAAATCACAAGAAAGGACACATGTAAGGGGCAAGTCACTGTCAACATGTCACTAAGTCAGTGCACTCGCTTAGCTAAGAAGCACTCGTGTTGTGAAGAAACGGAATGCTAAGTAAACTCAAAAGTGATTTATGGGGAACATTTGTCTAAACTTTGTTTTTTATTAAACACCAGCTGATTTCGAACTTTACGTATTATAAATGGTTTTCATTTACTCTTGTTCGTCCCCCTGCATTTGCATAAAAGACTCTTTTCTGTTGCATCTCATTTTTTATAACGTAATGTCTGGCTTTAAAAAAAAGGAATCATGTACATAATACCGGAAAAGGATAAAAAAGAATAAAAAATGAGAGCAGGAATATAAATGACTTCAAGAAGTGCCCTGTTCTTGCTGAACATAACAGTAGCTTCTGCTCAAAGCACTCCCAGATCTCATACATTTCCTTTTTCTTTTTAAGTTTATTTATTTATTTTGCGAGAGAGAGAGAGCATGCAAGCAAAGGAGAGAGGGAGAGAGAGAGAGAATCCCAAGCAGATTCCTCACTATCAGCACGGAGCCCAATGCAGGGCTCGAACTCCTGAACTGAACCATGAGATCATGACCTGCGCTGGAACCAAAAGTTGGACGATTAACCAACTGAGCCACCCAGGCGCCCCACCGATCTCACACATTTCCAAAGTGTTATTCTGAATTTGCCCAAGGACGTTGTGAATATGGTGGTGGGGAGCCCGGGGAAGGTTTGGTAGGGTTAGTAGTTCATGGATGAAGTCGCCACTTTGGGGCTGGAGGAGGCAGGTAAGTGTACTACCCAGTCCTGCTCCCGAGGCTCACTCCTACAGGCGCAAACCCATTCCCATCCTCTGTCCTCAGGGTGTGTTCATTGCAGAGGCGGGGAGGAAGCAGGACCTGTTACTGGGTTTCATGAAAGAAGGGCTTAGATTGATATGTGGGGGCGGGGGATGGAAAGAGGGAAACGTACAGAGGACTCTGTCTGAGCCTGAGGACAAGCGACCTTGATCTAGGGACTGACTTATGCCCAGGTGGCCAAGAGTGACCATACCTGCACGGTCCTCCTTGGGTTAATTACAGGAACCGCATGTGCATGTGTGGGGCTCTGAACACTTGCACAGCAGTGTTCTGACTTAGGCCTCTGAGGAAGTTAGTGGCAGAATGGTACAAAATGAATCTTCATTTACTTATTAAATTAATATTTACTTATGGACAATGCACTAGAGACACGGAGTGTTAAGGGATCTAAAATTTCACCTCAAAATTCAGTTGAGTACAAGATGATATAATAGTTGGCTAAAATCAGATTGAATCTGGCTTGAAGCCTCTTCCGTCTGGATGACTAAGGAATGCCAAAGGGGCTCCTTCTCACACTAGGCCTTGCAGCAGGTTGCTTCCTTATTCACAGCAGAACTTTCCAGAATGGCTTTGTGGTCTTCAGGTCATACACATCATGTAGCAGTGCTGATGTGCTTGTGGGCAGTAGGAGAGGCTTCAAGTTCCTGGGAATGATTTGTGAAAGGTAGAAATACCCACCTCTCCTCCCCAGGAAGATATTCTGGCCACTATGCTCCCTGGAGAGGGGGGTGGACATCCTGCTTTCATTCATCCCCGAGACCCCTAGCTCAGTCATTGGAAAACTCATTCCCCTCTCCGTGCTTTGTCCTTAGTCTCCTCTAAGTCTCTCCTCATTTACCTCTTACTAGGAGCATCCTCTCTGCAATTTTTGGTTTTGATAACAAAAGCCAGGAAGGACATTTTTTCCCCCTGCAATTTTGGCTTTCAGTCTTACATCACCAACAGTGCCAGGTGGAAAAGGTCTGCTTTCAGTTGTGCTGATAAATATGGAGATGAAAGGCATTTCGTGAAGAGGGACTAGCATATGGAAACCCTCAGAAGCGTGAGGGAGCATGTTGCTGTAAGAGAACAAGTAACAAGGAAAGATTAAACCGAGCAGACAGTACATTTGGAGTCGAAGCTAATCACTCATGATACCAAATCTCAAGTTATTTCAGGTCTGGAATACTTCTGTTTTTATAATTAGAACATGTACTTTGTCATGGAGGGGACAAATTAATGAGGAAAAATTAGAGTGTGAATTTGAAGAATTTCCCTCAGAGGCTTGAATTTTGATGAGAGACCTCCCATGTATGGCTCCATCTCCGTGGTCAATTCTACCCCTTTTGCAACAGGAGGGCCAATATTCCTTATTATTGTCCAACGTCTCATTTTTTTTCCATTACAGTAAGAGTCGGACTTAGATTCCAGGACGCCTAGCATTCTAGGACCGCTTGACTTCTCTTAGAATTGATATGTTTTTATTCCCCCAGCGACTAGTGACATTGCATGACCAGAGCGTGGCATACCCAGAATTTCTGCTTCTGAAACAAGATTAATTTTAGGAAACCCCATACTGGGGCTGTGTGAGAACGAAGGCCAGTAATGATCTGTGCATGAAGGATGACTTTGAACATAATGTATTAATAGAATTCACAGTAAGATATGGCTGAACCAGGAACTCAGCAGGAGCAAGGCACTACATAAATAGAAGGCAGCATTATTTTTATAATAATCTAACACTGCTCATATTCCAACTGTCATAACACTTAACCCTACCCTGTTTTCCAAACTGTGTGGGTGATGATTTTCCTGGGTGATGTATGTCATATCATGTGTGTATATAGACAGTGTTCTTTGGCCGCCAAAGTTGTCATTCGCTGAGCAGTAGGATAGGAAGATTTTAGTACACTGTTTCTGCTTCTACTTGCAAAGTTGGCCCAGTACCATTTCCTCTGGTCATTTCTCAAGGACCCCGAAAGAGCCTATAAAATAATAAGCTCTTTGCAATTACACATCCCATCTATTGATTTGTATATTTTGTCTTAGATGAGATTGCAGATATTATTTAGACACAGACACACAGACGTTTATGGCAAATTATGTTCGAAGAAAACATGCTGTAATTTTTAATTGGATTTTCCATGGATACGACAAGAACTTGGAATTATATTCCTGGTCAATGGGCAGAATGCCCAAATCGACTTCATTATTTTACAAGAAAAAATGACGACTAGCATTTCATTTAGTAGCCTGGAAATTATTTTTCATTTCTATAACGTGGAATAAAATGCTTCACATTATACTGAGAGAGTCCCTGTTATCTCTGTGTTTTACTCTCGTAACATCAGAAAGTGAAAGGACACTTCCCCCGGGCTCTGAAGGTTTTTCTCTGGGATGATCTTACTACCGCACCTCCCTGTTCCCCAAGACTTCAAAGGAGGCATTAGCTTCTGTTAATGGCTTATGCCAAATAACCAGCCAACACAAAAACCTGCGATGTGTCTTTCCTGCCACCTGCTTTAGCTGAGTCCGTGTATTCCCCAAGCATGACTTCTTCTTCCTTCTCGTGGTCCTTTCTGGTTTCTTAGGATGCCTCCCTTGTATCTATTTCTTTTTTGGTACCTTTTTTGCAACAGGAGTCACCCTGACTTTATAGTTTGGCACTGGTCCTGGTGGGCTTTGAGCTCATCAGCCTCCTGTCCTCCACTCTGTGGTGAGGCGAGAATGCCACATACATCAACTCTTTTAAAAAAAATTTTTTAATGTTTATTTATTTTGAGAGAGAGAGCAGTGGGGGAGGGGCAGAGAGAGAGGGAGACAGAGAATCTGAAGCAGGCTCCGGGCTCTGAGCTGTCAGCACAGAGCCCGACGTGGGGCTTGAACCCACGAACCATGAGATCATGACCTGAGCCGAAGTTGGATGCTTAACCAACTGAGCCACCCAGGCACCCCCCAAATACATCATCTCTTTGACAGGAGTGGCGACTGAGCTCCAGAGAAGCCATCCACCGCCTTCACCCACAGTTACTCCGTCAACACTGTGTCTCCCTGCAGCCACAACATGATCCTTGACCTACATGATCGTGAACTCAAAGATGAGCTGTTAAGCTCTTTCTTTTATCAGACACACAGCATGCTTGAACATCTCGTTGGACTAGAAATGGACAGGTGTATTGTTATTATTACAGGTTTGTTTCTTTTTGTTTTGAACAAACCCTTCAGCAATTTTGCATGGAGATGACTCCAAGTTCATCTCTCTCATGGGCTCTGTTCTTATCCCCGCAACACCCAGTATTCCCACAAATATCTTGCAGCCCCAGTTTTCACGTTGCTTTCTAAGTTGTTTTACTAAACCCAGCAGGAAACAACTTTAATTTTCAGGTGACGATGCTGTCCCTCACATTCTTCTTTGCCTTTTCTCTCTGTCCCTTCCCACCTTGCTCCACTGAGCCTGTCCTCCCTGACACTCATGCAAAGGACAGAGGTCCCTGACGGGCTACAAGCAGGTGAGGCTTTGGAGCCATCGGGTTGCATCAGGAGAAGTGAAAGCTAAGGTCTGCACTCCATGGAACAGGAATCTGTGATCTTCTCTGTGACTTGGCTTCAAACTCTTAGTGTTTGGTAGAAGTAAACAAAGACTGATCTATCTCTATGCCCTATCTTGTTTTTTTAACAATTTTTTATTTTTTTTTAAATATTTTTTAATGTTTACTATATTTTTAAGAGAGAGAGACAGAGTGTGAGCGGGAGAGAAGCAAAGAGAGAGAGAAGGAGGTATAGGATCCAAAGCAGGCTCCAGGCTCTGAGCTGTCCGCACAGAGCCCGATGCAGGGCTTGAACCCACGAACTGTGAGATCTTGACCTGAGCCGAAGTCGGACGCTCAACCGACTGAGCCCCCCGGGCGCCTCTGTTTTTTAGTTTTTAAAATATTTATTTATGGGGCGCCTGGGTGGCGCAGTCGGTTAAGCGTCCGACTTCAGCCAGGTCACGATCTCGCGGTCCGTGAGTTCGAGCCCCGCGTCAGGCTCTGGGCTGATGGCTCGGAGCCTGGAGCCTGTTTCCGATTCTGTGTCTCCCTCTCTCTCTGCCCCTCCCCCGTTCATGCTCTGTCTCTCTCTGTCCCAAAAAAAATAAATAAACGTTGAAAAAAAAATTTTTAAATATTTATTTATATTTGAGAGAGAGAGAGAGAGAGAACGAGTGGGGGAGGGAAGAGAAAAAAGGAGACATAGAATCCAAGGCGGGCTCCAGGCTCTGAACTGTCAGCACAGAGCCCGACATGGGGCTCAAACTCGCGAACTGCAAGATTGCAACCTCAGCTGAAGTCGGATGCTTAACCAACTGAGCCACCCAGGCGCCCCTATCTCTATGCTCTTCCAAATCGTTTGTGGTGTCAAACAATTTGGAAACAGGATTATGACCATTACAGTAGAACCTTGAGAGATGTTTTCAACCTTCTTGATGACTCAGTTTCCTCATCTGGAAAATGGGGGTAAAAATAGGATCTTTCTGACAGTGTTCTAAACTCAGTGTTTGCATTTTGAAAGTGTTCCATAGATAGCAATTTTTTTATGAGTGAGCCCTGCTTGAGACATCGTCACATATATTCAGGAAGGTTCCTAGATCTTTGTGCAGAATCCGTGAGTTGTTTTATCACTGGCTCCTGTTACCAAATAATCGCGCCAAAAAAATGGCGTTTTAATATAATATCTTTGGGATCAAAACCACAAGTTTGGGGTCTGAATTATTTAGGCTATCAACTTAACTCTATTAATAGAGAAAGACTCAAGCTAATAGTGACACAAACAAGAAAGAATTTATTTCTCTGCTACAGAAAGTTCCAGGGCGATTACTGAGCTGGAGAAGTGGTTTATAATCATCTAGAGCTCAGGCTGCCTCTGCCTTGTTGCTTCAGGGCTCCTGTCCTGTGGCTACAGTCCTGTTCCTGGAGCCCTAATCCAGCAAGAGGCATCACATCTGCATATCAGCCAGCAGGAAGGGGGAAAGAAGAGGAGAGGAATGTTTGAGGTAGAGCCTCAAAGTTATATCATTTACTTCTTGCAACCTACCCCTATGGCCAGGCTCATCAGCAAAGAAGTTTGGAAAAGGCACCCTTCAGTGAGACAGCTCCCGTCGTAAGAAAGTCAGAATCTGTTTTACATACAGACGCCCGGCAAAGTGCCATAGCGTTGGGCTTGAGAGCTGTCGTGTTGAGCCGCACGGAGCTGCTGTATTCAGGGGATAGCACTGGTGTAAAAGATACAAAAAACCACCCATGCTCAGCCATTGCCCTGGAGGAAGAGATCCTAATTCATCTATTTCAGTTAACAGCATGATTTATCTTCCAGTCGCCCAGACTGGCCTCCTTGGACTTTTCTCTTTCCCTTGACATAAAAATCCAATAAGTTGCTTTGTCTCATCTAATGCTTCTTACACACATCTTCTCTTTTCAACTCACACTACTACCCTAATTTAGGCCTAATTATGTACCACCCAGACAACTGCAATTACCTCCAAATTGGTCTCCCTCCCCCCCAGTTTCTTCACTTTCCAATTCATTCTACAATACGACTGCCAAGTTAATCTTCCCTGAACACAGCTCTGATCAGCGCTGCCCTGCTTAGACCCCCCCCCCAATGGCTCCCCACTGCCTATTTCACAAAAGCCCAATGCCTCCATCAAGGTGCCCCGCCTTCTGGCTCAAGCTTACCTTTCCAGCTTTATTTATAGCTTTATTTACCCTTCTTCCACAAACCTCATGCTCCATGGATCGCTCCACATTTTACCATGTCTACTCTTCTGCTCATAATGGAATGTATCATCCCCCCTCTGTGCGGCGAAACCATTCTCACCTTTAAAGCCTAGCTCAACACCACCGTTGGGGCCTCTGCTTCCTCTAGGGAAAACATAGCCCCCTCCCATAACTTGTTCAGAATTCATTTTAACTCTCTCCTGTGAAATGTCTTATATGCAGTCTTAACGAAACGACTCATATGTGTATAGCTCAATAGGTTTTTATAAGATGAATATACGGGCCAAACCAACATACAAACGAGGAAAGTGAGCATTAGCAGCCCCCAGCAGCCCCCTTATGCTCCTGCTGGTCACAAACTCTTTATACCCTTGCCCAGAGTAGCCACCACCCTGACTCCCAACATGACAAGTCAGTTTTGTCTTTGTGTCCTAAATAAGTGGAATCATAGAGCCATTAATCTCTTCTACGCATTGTCTTTTGGATTCACGATGATGTGTTTGAGATTCACCAGTATTGTTACATAGAGCTGTAGATCATTTCCTCCCTTTGTTATGTGATATCCCATAGGGTGAACATAGCACAATGTAATTTGTCCCATCGTCTTCCCGAAAAGTAGTTGCAGGGGTGGGGTAGGGGGGTGGTATAGTTTCCAATTTGAGACTATTACAAATATCACTGTCATGAACATGCCTCCATTTATGCAAAGGCACTCCTGGGTCATGGGGCACCTTCTACTTTATTTGACATTACTGAACAGTTTCCCAAGTTGGTTTTACCAATCAATACTCCTGCCAGCCATGAAGTAGAATTTCAGTTGCTTCACGTCCTTGTTAACACTTAGCATTTTCTGGATTTTTAATTTTAGCCATTCTAAAATGGATATTTAGTAGGCTATCATACTGTGGTTTTAATTTGCAATTCTCTGACTAATAGAGTTGAATGTCTACATCTAGTTTTATTGGTAATTTGAATATCCTATTTTCTAGAGTGTCTTATCATGTATTTTGCCCATTTTTTTCTTACTGGATTTTCTATCTTTTTCTTATTGAATTAAAAGTCCTCTCTATATCCTAGGTATGAGTCCTGTGTTAGTTATATGTGTTATAAATTCTTATGCACATTTAAGAAAACATTTAGGCTCAATAAGGGCAGGGTGTGTGTGTGTGTGTGTGTGTGTGTGTGTATACATATACAATTGCAAAATGAGTGAAGGATTCAATAACTATCTTATCATGCACAGATATTATTAAAGCAAGGATCCTTTTTCATTAATTTGTGTCCTCATCCACTGTGGCACTCATGGCAATTCTTCAATCTGTCTTTGTCAAATGAATGACTAAATAGCTTCCAGCAACCGGAAACATTTCATTGTGTGCGAAGTTCTCCCTAGTGGGGGTCTCAGGATAGTGATCCAAAGGGGACCCAGCAGGCTGTTTCCCTCTTGGTGTAAAGGCTCCTGTAATACCTTGTTTACATTTGAAAAGAAATACTTGGGTTTCTCAGCCCATGGATAACTCTGAAAGCAGAATTTTAAAAATGCAAAGTGCCCATATGCTCAGCTTGTACTGAGAAATGGTCTCATGAGTAATTAAAAACAGTTACAAAAGCAATGGAGTTGTAACAATTGAAATATCACACACATATGTGTGCACCGAATCAGAAAACCCCATAATACTCACTCACTGAATATTTCTGTGACTGTAGGGTTTGTGACACCGAATGAGCATCCTTATTCAATGCTTACATCTGAGAGCTCAATCACACCTCAGAGACTTCACCAGTTTTTCTAGAGCTTGCTTCTGTTTTTAAGCTGTGTGCTTTGCTTCAGTTGAAAGGCTTTAGGCTAGTGATTGTGGCTTTATGTGTTTTATTACCACTAGTGCTCAACAGCCCAATAATAATAATGAAATCAGCACATTTGTACCGTACATTTCTCTTTTCTTATGCAGGTGCATAGATGATTAAAGATTTCCTCTTCTTCCCTTTTTGATTTTCTACCACTATGTCAAAACGGACATGGATAAAGTGTGTGTTGTTTTTGGAATCAGATTAATTTCATTCTTGCATTCCATTCTGCAAGTGATTTTCCAACCGACTTAGGGGTCGAGAGGCGGGAGTCGGCGGGGCAAAAGAGGGGTCGGGTTCTGATTACAGTGATGCCAAGAATTAGACATGGTGAGTGGTCTTGCAGAGTTAGGGGCTAGATATTATTATGGAAAAGTACAAACTTATGCTATAGAATAGGAATTGACAAACTTCTCCTGTGATGTGCCAGGCAGGCCATACAGTGTTTGTTGCAGCTTCAGCTTCTCCATTCCACTATTGTAGCACGTGCAAAAGCAGGCTTGGACAATACATAATAAACAAATGAGCGTGGCTTTGTTCCGAGGAGACTTTATTTACAGAAATGGGCAGCATACCAGATTTGGATCGTGGGCTGAATCGTGTGCCCACTCTGGAAGACTTGGGTTCCCGTTCTGCTGCTCATTCAGTTGTAATCTTTAGATTATCCATAACCTCATCTGTAAAATGGGGCTAACGGCACCTGGGCTACCCACTCCCAGGTAGTGAGGATGGCCTGAGATACCGTGAGAGGACTTTTTTAGAAATTCATAAACTGTATAGTGTGATGCTCATGGTAAATCTCAAAACTGCAAAATTTTAGAATCAAAAATAGCCTTAGTGCCAATATTTCCCAGCATCTTGGTTTTGAAACTACTAAAGTCAAGATGCAGAGAGCTTATGGTAGGCGCTTAGAGGTCACACGGTTAGCTGACAGCAGATTCGGAACAAAAACGCCACTGGAATGGGGACACCCAATGTGAAGGCACAGTGGCTCGGTGCCTCTACCTTGGTAGAAAGGTATCTTTCTAATCATGAACTTTTACGTCACTGTAATTGTAATGTGGCCATAAATATAACCTGCTTCCTTTCCTACTTTGAAGATGCTCTGGGAAGCAGGGGGCTAGCTTTCTCCCCAGGGAGGGGTGCTTCCCAGGAGGTGTCTGCTCCCAAAGGTGGGCTATGGAGCTGAGAGTGCCTGTGTCTACAGTGTGTCCACTTTGTTGCCAGACCAGGCAAGGGCAAGACAGATTACCAAGTAGGTCACTGGCCATTTGCTCCTGGACCTTCCGGCCAGCTAAGCTGGAAGAGTAGGGCCTGAGGAAAATTGTACCTGGGAGCTCCACGCCCTCTGGATCTACGCGAACTGTCTCATGGAGGTTGTCTGGCCCTGGTGGTGTTCCAGATGACACGGCACCGGTCATTTCAGGATGAGCTTGCTTCTCAGGCCCTGTGACGACTCTCCTTGTGTCTCTTCTCTAGAACTTAGCATAAGAGAGGGATGGCCTGCCTCTCTCCCATCACCACTTGCCCACCTGAGAGCAAATTGAGGACGTTTAGTCATTTCTGGGATGACGTTCTATTAAAAGCAACAGTGAGGTTTAAGCAACACGTTCTAGAGGGAAAGGGGGAAAAAAGGCAGGAATAAGGAAACCAGACTCTGGCCTTAGCTCTGCCATTGAAGCAATGCCAGGTCTTGTGCCTGTCTATCCCCATCTCTGGACCTCAGTTTCCCCATGTGTATAAAACATGCTTAGGCTAGATGATACATAAGGTCTTTCCCCAACATTTTGTTTTGTTCTTCTCCAGTTCTGTCATTCAGTTCTATTGATATTTCTCTTTATTTATTGAACACTCAGTATGTCTGCAGAAGCTTTTCCAAAACCTTAAGTCACTGACACTATTGAAATGCTTAAGATTCACTTGGGTAGAACATGATGAATACCCAATGAACAGCAAAGCAGTAGGTGTTAAGACTGAGTCAGAAATCACAGTTGCCTGGAATGGTCAGAGAATGTTTCTTAGAAAGGGCCAAACTTCATTCAGTATAGAAATTGACCCTAGCATTGGTGACAAAGTAAGAAAAGACTGCACTTTTAAAAGCTGGCAGAAGTTAGATATGTTAAGAGAAAGGCAGGGTGCAGAGGGAGATACTAACAGATCTTTGTTCAGGGCGGTCCAGTTGGAAGAGCGGACTTAGGAGAATCAGAAGGTGATTTGGGATAAACAGCTTTGCACATGATGAAGGATGTCCTTGAGTGCCAAAATGAAGAACTTGGATATTTTTCCTAGAGCGAGTGACAGTCTGAATATTTCTGGACATTTGAATTGACTAGCAGCCTGTACTAAGATTATTTGACAGCAATAGCTTGAGTAGATTGGAGAAAAAGGTAAATTATAATAAAGCAGGGAGCATTTGGGCAGCTATGGAAACAATACGGGGATGAGGTAATAAGAAGCTGGTAGTGGTAAGAATAGACAAAGGTAGGAAATGCTACTGATGGGGGCGCTGGGTGGCTCAGTGTGTTCAGCATCCGACTCTTAATTTCGGCTCAGGTCATGATCTCGTGGTGTGTGGGATGGAGCCCCACACGGGGCTCTGTGCCGACAGTGAGGCGCCTGCTTGAGATTCTCTCTCTCTCCCCCTCTCTCTGCCCCTCCCCAGCTCATGCTCTCTCTCCGTCAAAATAAAAATTAATTAATTAAAAAAGAAATGTTACATGATGAAGAATTGACAGGAGTTGGTTGTCTTATCAGGTCTGAGACTTAGGTCAGCAAAGATAACTATTCCAGGGTTTTGTGATGACAATAACTCAGTTTCCCTGCATGTATTTTTTGATATGGGTAGACTGTTAGTGTATAATCCTAGGTGTTAATGTTGTGTGACAAGGCATTTTTTTTTTTTTATCCATAGATGTCACCATATAATACTACCTGGAAGAGAAGGGTTCTGGCAGGATTTATTTCTCTATAAAGATTTAAGGACTCTATTGATTTCTAATTTTAAACATGCACCGAACTGCACCTATTTCTCAGGTTATTAATTTTGAGATCATTCTTTCTTCTTTACCAATATCCCACTAATGTCTGACGACTCTCCCTCATGACCAGGTGACTTGGTCTGTGTCATTTCTTCCATTAGTTCGTTAAAGCCACAATCTCCAATTCTTTTTTTTCTTTTTTCTTTTTTCTTTTTTTGTACAATTCAATGGCTTTTAGTATATTCACAGAGTCACGTAACGTCACCACAATTAATTTTATAACGTTTTAATCACCCCCATAAAAACTCCATAACCATTAGAAGACACTTACCTCCAACCTCCATAGCCCTGGGCAAACACTAACCCAATAATTCTGTCTCTATGGATTTGTCTATTCAGAATATTTCATACAAATATGGGATCACCAACTATATGATCTTTTATGACCGGATTTTTCACTTAGTATGTTTTCAAGGTTCATCCACATTGTAACACACATCAGTACGACATTCCTTTTTCTGGCCAAATAACATGCATTGCACTGCTGTTCAACATTGACTCGTTCACTTTATCAGTTCATTGCCATTTAGATTCATTGCCATTTGTCCCTTTTTTTTACTATTATTAATAAAGCTGCTATAAAAAATGTATGTGCCAATTCTGTGTATACACATGTATTCATTTTTCTTGTGTGTGTTCTTAGCAACATTGGGTCATATTGTAACTCCATGTTTAACTTCTGACCAGCTTCCACATTGTTTTCCAAAGAAGATTCACCATTTCATATTCTGTATTTCTCTCTGAAAAACAAACAAACAAACAAACATGATAAAAAACTGTAAAAAAAAAAAAGAAATGAAAAAATGCGGTGCAGAGAAAGTAAGGAACTTGACCAAGATCACTTACACCAGGAATTGGCAAAATGAGCTTTAAAGCTAGACAATGTAGCTTTAGAGATCATCCTGTCAACCGCTGATCTTAGACCTCTCTTAAATAATGAAAAATTCACAGTTTCCCAGAGTAATTAATTTGAACTTATTTCTTTTTCACACGTACAAATTTTTTCTCACTACTTTGTGACCCAAATGAGGAGAAGGAGGCTAGATGTGGTAAATCATTTCACGTTAACCAAGGAGAACCCATCAAAAGCTGAAACAATGGGGTGCCTGGGCGGCTCAGTCGGTTAAGCCACGGACTTTGGCTCAGGTCACGATCTCATGGTTTTGTGATTTCGAAAGTGCGGAGCCTGCTTGGATTCTCTCTCTCTCTCCATCTCTCTGCCCCTCCCCCACTCGCACTGTCTCTGTCTCTCTCAAAAACGGATAAATTAAAACACTTTTTGTTTAAAGCTGAAACAAGGATTCTGAGTTTTACTCCAAGGTTTTAAAGAAGAAACCATGATTCCCACTTTATAGAATTCGTTAAATCAATTAACGCAAGTGTCCACAATACTGCTGTGTGTGTAAAAGCTGGATCTGGATTTGCGTTGTGGAAAGATCACGGCTTTTAGAGCCAAGGAGTCATGAATTCAATGTGGGACATGGGCTAGAATTTTAATCTCTATAAACTCTCATCTGTGAGGTAGATATAATAAGACACGCAGAATTGTTATGAGAATTTACAGATAGCATAACCATCCGGCACAATGCCTACCACGTAGAACAAGTTTGATAAGAGCTATTTTTACGTTTACTATGATGGTGGTTGCTTTTTCCAAATGGGAAATGGGTCCCAAAACATGGCTAGAAACATGCTCAACTCATACATGGATTGGCAAAGATGAGTACTATTATACACCTTTCAAAGAAATTACCAAAAATATACCACCTTCTGGAAGCTCAACCCTACTTTCCATCTGCATTATCTTCTGACTCGAATGGTTAGGTGCCCACAGCCTTTTTGCATTAAATTTTACATTGATATTTATGACCCCCTTAGTACGTGTAATATCTGAGTTCTCCAACTTCTCAGCCCTTTGCTGTCCCCCTCCCTGGTGTGGTATGAAATAAGGTTCCCAGCAGCGTTGTAATAGACAGGTCGGCCAGAATTCAAAAGTGGGGGTTACCAAGTAATTATGCGGAGGAGATTCCAAAAATGTATATTTTTATGTCCATATATAAAAACTGCATTAAATTTAGGGCAAGCCAAAACATTGTCCCAGCTTGAGTTCCCAGAGCATATGGCTTTATAAATGCTGTACCACCTTTTCACTTGAAGACGAAATAATAAGCACAGCCAGGGTCTTGGTGGGGGCCTGGTCTTCCAGAAAGATGCAGCTCTTTCCTTTTTCATTTCAGGGGACAGGGGATACTTTTCTCTGAAACGGGTGCCTATCTTCGCAGTCTGCATCCAGGACCCACATCTGTGTCCTATTACGATCCAATTTTGTTTTATTTATAAATCCTCCAGGGCCTTTTAATATTGACCCTGAATATGAACTCAACTTAACATGAGGAAAGAATATTCAACTACATTTGGCTCCTGGAAACTTCTCAAACTGTCCACTAATGTGTCTTTCATTCTTAGGTACCCACCTCCCATGCATAGGGCCATATGTCCTGAGCAGGTGTAATCCAATCCAGAGGTTCTTGGGGAAAGTGGATTCATTAGGATTTAAGGAGCCAGTAATTCCACAGTTAGAAGGAAATGTGGGGACCAGCTAAGTCAGTGTTTTTCAACCAGAGGTGCTTTCAGACCCAGTGAAACTCAGGAGCAGTCTATGGACACAGACATCCGTCAGAATTCCCAAGAATTACCTTTCCCATAATCCTCATGCCCACCAGCAAATGTGATGAGCTAACTCCTGTGGCAGTCTCATCTGTCAAATGCTAACAGAGGAGGGACCTCCAACATAGAACTTTCCTTTTCTTTCCTTGGTCTCTTTGTATAACGCAGGAATCCTTGATGTTTGCTATTCCACCCCTACCAGTCCCTCCCTCCCAGTGGATTCTCACAGCAATTTCTTTATCTTCAATCAGAAGGAATTGCTCCAAAATATCGATGCAGAGGTGCACAGGCCTACAACTACTCTAACTGAGACCAGAAGAATCCGGAACCCGTCTCACCTCAGAGGCAGATGCTTCGGAATGTTAGGGGAAAGAAAGGCAGGCTGTTGGACCTGCAAATTGTTCCGGGGCCCACGTGATGGTCGTCTGGGGAGGCTGTAAGGATGTAATGATTAAACAAACGGGTGGCATTTGATTGTATCACATGCCGCTGTCTTTTACTGTGCTATAAAATGGTTCATTTGGGGGGAAATGTGAATTTAAACTTTTCTGCTGTGATCAAACAGTTGTCCTAGTGGTTTCAAATATAATTCCATTGCTCCTTCTCCTTACTACCCTTATGCCCTCCACCCCCCGCTCCCTTCCTCTCCTCTCCTCTCCTCTCCTCTCCTCTCCTCTCCTCTCCTTTCCTTCCTTCCTTCCTTCCTTCCTTCCTTCCTTCCTTCCTTCCTTCCTTCTCTTCTGTCTTTCTCTCTACTGGGCTTGAATTCAAACCTACTGGTTCCACTATTATTAATTGCATGACCTTTTGACAAGCTTATTAAACTCTCTGAGGCTCTTTTTTTTTTTTTTGATCTCTAAAACTGGGATAATAATACCCATGTCATAAGGCTATTGAGAGTTTTCAAAGAAACACAATATGTAAAAGACATCGTCTTGCATGATTCTTAGGCTTAAGAGGTGCTCAGTTTATGTGAATTCTTTTTTCTTTCTCCCTTCCCCAAAGCTGTGCTTTAGCTGATGGAATGGGACATCTATGGCCTGATGTTTCAACCTTTGTGGCGACAGAAATCAGGGTGGCTAAATTGTTGTTTATGTGCACCGACGCTCACACTGTCTCCCTAAAGGCTTCCCCTGACAGAGGAGGGGTGCTGAGAATGGAGGCCTAAAGCAACAAAATTAGCTTTAGGGCAATGAGATCTATCAGCGGTATGAGCTGCATTGTGTCCCCCACAAATTTACATGTTGAAGTCCTAACACTCAGTATTCTAGCCTGTGACTGTCTTTGGAGACAGGGTCTTTAAAACATCAATGAAGTTCAAATGAGGTGATTCGGTTGGGCTCGAATCCAATATGACTGACGTCCTTCTAAGAAGAGGAGACTAGAATGCAGATAAACATGAGCAGAAAGGGAAGACCGTGTAACAACACTAGGAGAAGACAGCCGCCTACAAGCCAAAGAGAGAGGCCCCAAAAGAAATCAGGACGGTGGAAGATTGTGGGAGGCTCCAGAACTGTGAGAAACTCCATTTCTGGTGTCCAAGCCACCCAGTCTGTGGTACTTCTTTCCAGCAGCCCCACCAGACCGGGGCAACCAGGAATCCATGGCCCATCTTTCTGAAACTGTAAAGCTGAGGTCAACTTCAGGAGGAGAAGGCAGAAATAGTTCCCAAGGGAAATTTCTGAAGGGACTGACATGGAGAAATGTGAAAGGATTTTCCGGGCAAAATAAGTTGTTCACTGACCGATGAATGGTCTAACCGACTGTCCCGGTGACAGGATGTGGGCTGAGCAGTCAAGACAAGGCATGCTTTGACAAGCTGGCGTCAGTCACGTCTCTGCATAATGCCATTTCAGCAGCTGCCGAGAATTATCTCTGCCTTTTAATCCTCTCATTTCGGAGTTGTTTCAGGCAGATTATTCCTAAAAACCTCATGTAATTAATATCAATTATTTAGATTGGCTGCTTTAGTCAGTGTCAGATTTTTCAGCCCAGGACAAGATGTTATTACTATTATTACTGCTAATTACTGTGTCGGAGAGTCCGTATGACAATTGGATTTCCACATACGAAAATCAAGGTTTAATTACAGCAAAAGTTTATGAACAGGAAACTTGGGACTGGAATCACCGTTCCTTCTCAGAGAAATACCTTCTGGTGGTTTCTTAGGCTACAGGATGTCAAGTTTCCTGGTTAGAGTTACCTTCTGGTGGTTTCTTGGGCTACGCAAGGTCAAGCTGCCTGGTGGGACTCTTAGCATTTACCCGTATTAACCGGGTAACCTTGGCCACGCAGAACTCTCTGGGTCTACTTTTGGGATTAATGTTAGGGTCTAACTTTATGAGGCTGCCGTGAAGTTTACATCAGTTAAGCTTTATGTCAAGCTCTCAGAACAAACCTGGCACATAGTAATTTCCGAGCACATAAAAGATCTCACTATTAATACTCTTACTACATTCGAGAAAGTATTGCAAGGGGAAGCAGGGTAGTGTGGTAGACCAGGTGTCAGGCCAACTGAGACATGAATCCCAGCTCTGCCTCTCACAAGGAACTCTGAGCAAATAACCTGAGTGAAGGATGGGTGTGTGATGAACGTTCACTGTTCATATTTACCAAGTGCTTATGACTTCCCAGGTACGGTGATGAAAGCTTTACTGCATCTACTAAATTAACACTGTCTTCAAATTTACATGATAGGTATTGCTATTATTATTTTTGTGTCCCAGACAAAGAAAATAAGGATTGGAGGGGGTGAATAACTGGCTCGGGGTCAGTGAGCTTCTCGCTGGCAATGCCAGGCAGTCTAAAGCCCAAGCATTGGGTCTAAAGCAGCTGGCCCAAAGTGGGTCTCATAGCAGGTGGTGAATACCTGTATTTCATTCTGGCTTTAAATCGAGAGCAGATCACTTACTTTCTTGAGTTGGCATTCTGCAAGAGCAGGTAACCTTACATTGAAAGAGGAAGAGTTGATGCAAATTAAAATTGGCATAGCCTCTCAATATGAATAATTGTCTTTTTTAAAATGTTTATTTATTTTTTGAGACAGAGAGCATGAGCAGGGAGGGGCAGAGAGAGAGGGAGACACAGAATCCGAAGCAGCTCAGCTCCAGGTTCTGAGCTGTCAGCACAGATCCCGATGCAGGGCTCGAACTCATGAACTGTGAGTTCGGCTCATGACCTGAGGTGAAGTCGGACGCTCAGCCGACTGAACCATCCAGGTGTCCCTCAGTAATTGTCTCTGATCTTATCAAGGATTGTCCACATTTTCCACACTCTGATCCAGTCTCTTATCTGATTGTCGGTTCTTGAACCCCGCTCTTTTTGGAACTGAAACTTTTGCTAAAATCTCCAGTAATCATCAGATTGAACAAATGGCATAGTGCCCACTTACTTATAAGCATGCTGATCACAGTTGGAAAAAAATAGCCTTTAACAATTGTAGCCAATTAAAATAACTCTAATGAATCTTGTTTATTCAGAGCTACATAAACCTCCTGAGTGAAGGTTTTGTTCATTTTGGAATAGCATTGCTCTCTGTCGGTCCAGTCACCGACTGGAAGAAGTGTTTATTGAGCTGGTACTATGCATTAGGGTTTGTTCTAAGACCTGGGAGCATAGCAGTGACAGAAACAGTAAAACCTGCCTGCCCTGATAGAGATAACATCCTAGAAGAGTGAGACAGACAGTAAACAAATGAATGACTGAAATATATCCAGCATGCCAGAAGGTTATGCCTTTGGAAAGGCAGCATGTTGGAATGGCTGGGTGCAGACTCTGGAGACAGAATCCTTGATTTAAATTCCAGCTCTGTGTGATGACAACTGTATGATCTTCGGCAAGTTATTAATTTCTCTGTGCCTCCATTTTTTTTTCATGGAAAGGGAGTGATGATAATAGTATGCATTATCACAGGGTTATACTAAACTTAAATGGGTTAATATTTGTAACGATACTTAAAAGAATATATGAGTGTATTCTATCTAATGTTTCATAAATGTGGAGAAAAATTAACTAGGGAATGAGTTTTAGAGGGGATATCATACAGTTTGCAATAAGAAAGTCACTGAGAAGGTACCGGGTAGCAGCTGAAGGAGGGTTGGAAGAAATGCTTTCTAAGAAGAAAGAACAAGAGCCAAGACTCTGACTTGGAAATCTGCCTGATGTGTTGGATAAATTGCCTGGAAGTGAGATGTAAGAGAAAAGAAAACTCAAAGATGGCTGCAAGTATCTTGACCTAAGGAAAAATGCCTGAAATGAGGAAATTGGGGTGTAGCAGGTGTAGGATACAGGGGGAAGATGAGGAGCACAAGTTAGGTTTGAGATGTTCTGGAAATCTTGAATGGAGACATAGAAAGGTAGCCATAGGCATCTGGAGCTCGTGAGAGAGGCTCATGTTGGAAATATTCATCTTGGAGTCATTGCATATAGGAGGTATTTAAAGCTGTGGGATGGTATAGGAACACCAGGGGAGGGAGCGTAGGTAAGGAACTAGAGTGAGAACAGAGTCCTGGATCATCCCTAAAGTAAGAGATCAGAGCAAAAGAGAAGAAATCAGCCAAGGTCACCGGCAAGAACAGAGTCCTGGATCACCCCTAAAGTAAGAGCTCAGAGCAAAGAGAAGAAATCAGCCAAGGTCACCGGCAAGAACAGAGTCCTGGATCACCCCTAAAGTAAGAGATAAGAGCAAAGAGAAGAAATCAGCCAAGGTCACCGGCAAGAACAGAGTCCTGGATCACCCCTAAAGTAAGAGATCGGAGCAAAGAGAAGAAATCAGCCAAGGTCACCGAAGAATGGCCAGTATAATGCGAGGAAAACCAAGAAAGCATCCTGGAAGCAAAGTAAAGGAGAAAAAGGTGTATGAATTAGGAGGGAATGACCAGCTTCCTGAAATACTGCTGACAAATCAAGCAACTAGTCATTGGCATTAACAGTGTAGAGGTGCATGGTGGCCTTGAGACGTGTGGATTTGGTAGAGTGGTGGGATCAGATACTTGACTAAATATAAGATGCTTATTTGAGGAAATAGTGGGAGGAGAGAAATTAGGGCAACTCCTTCAAAGAGTGTTGCTACTATGGTACAAGGTGGGAAGGCAGAGTGAATATGCTAACTTGTGAGTAAATATGGGGGAGTGTTCTCTCATGACCACATCACTTTTCTCAGTGAGGTAGGCATCATGAATCAAGCCTGAGAGTAAGAGTCAGGGAGAAGATGGTGGAGTTTTTTTTTTAATTTTTTAAATGCTTATTTATTTTTGAGACAGAGAGAGACAGAGCACGAAGGGGGAGGGTCAGAGAGAGAGGGAGACCCAGAACCTGAAGCAGGCTCCAGTCTCTGAGCTGTCAGCACAGAGCCCCACACAGGGCTCAAACTCACAGACTGTGAGATCATGACCTGAGCCAAAGTCAGAAGCTCAACTAACTGAGCCACCCAAGCACCCCAAGATGGTGGAGATTTAAAGGAAAAAAGGGACTTGACATTAGACTGCTGGGCACCATTAAAAGCCATTTGAAGTTCATCTCTATATGCTAAAGGTGACACAAGTCAGAGAGTTTGTGTGTTTCCTATGCTCTGTAACTAAGATACATACACGAAGTGGGCAGAGTTGGACTTGACTATGGTTCTGTCTTTGCTAATTGTGTGTGATCAAGTGAAAAGGAAAAACAGGCTTAAGGATTTGTGTAACAAGTAATGATATTTAGTGAAAGACCATGGAAGAAGAAGGAACATCAGGAAGAGAGACAGTAAAAAGGTGCCGACAAGATTTTATTGGAGTCAAGTTATATGAGGGAATTATCTGGAATGATAGGTGACAGGGATCAGAGAATGGGGTGCATAGAACTACAGTTGCAGAAGGGTTGTGCTCATTGGTAACGACAGGGTGTAGATTATGAATATGGAAGTGAGTGGTGGAGAGCAAAGTTGATGGGGAAAAAAGTTCAAGGAGCTGAGATGCTGAGGTGTTCAAAAAGTCATTCTGTGTGTATCACAACTGCCAACAAGAGTAGTGTTGGAGAGCAGGACAAGAAGAGCATACAGAAAGTATCTTCCAGAAATGAAGGAGAATGATGCAAGATCCAGGAAATGACTGAAGCAGGGAGTTATTGATATAATCAGATGTCAAGAGAGTCAAGTCTGGAAACTTTAGAAGAAGGAAGGTGTTCATTCAGATGGTCTGGAAGGGTGGGGAGGACCAAGGAGGATGCATGCCTTTGCCACCTCTGGACCCAGCCGTAGTTGGGCTGTGAGGGAAACTGGCCACCAGTTGACAGGGCTTCCAAGAGAGCGGTTGGCAAGACTGACTCTGGGTTCGGTTAGAATGAGAAGCTCAAGAGGAACTTGGGAGAAGAGGTTGGGGGTCTAGGAGACTTAGCTGCCAAGGATCTGGGAATTCCAAGTGGTGCAGAGGGAGGGTATGGGAGGTGGGGAGTGGTGGAAGCAGGGGAGGGAGGAGCAGAGATGCACAACCTTGTCAGAGTTGGAGTTGGGTGGGCAAGGGTGACCTAGAATTGTGGAGTTTGTTATAATATGAACAGGAATGTGGGACAACAAAAGATTACTCCTAATGAACTCAAAGTGCAAGACAGTGAATATTGGGAATAGACAGGTTTGTAGGCTGGGACTCCTAGATCTCCGTGGATGGAGGGTGTAGTCCATTGGCATCCACCTCCTTCTTCACCACTGGTGGGAAGGGTGGGTTTATTCAGTGTGCAGGGCTCCCCTCTGACAACAGTGAATGGAACTGAGGAGGTTTGGGGAACCTGGGCATCCCTGCTTGCACACAGACACCTCTTAACACCCATCAGCGGAGTGTGAATAAACTCACACAAAGCTGCGGGGACTAGCGGAGCTGGGTGCCCACTGACCTACCTGCTGGTGGCTTGGAGGCTGAAAGTTTTCACACTGTGGGCAAATAGACTTCACAGCTGGCTGTTGTTGCATTGAGAACCCTTTATGGAGGAGAAGTGCCATGGGCAATCAATCAAAAGCAGAAGTCTGTAGTCCCAGGGATGTGTTTGAACGGATCCCTTGGGCAGTGGCTGCAGGAAAACAAAAACTCTTCTGGCACTGAAATGTCAGGGGTTTCAGGTTTTCACATACGCCCCGGGGCCCGAATTCCTCTGGCCTCCCCAAATCCCAGGAGGTGTTGCAATAGCATTTATTTTGGGTTTTTTTCCGTGTGGACCCTTGGCCGATCTCCTGTGAAGGTAGCAAATCGCTGAATCCGAGGAGGTTACGATGCCCCGTTTGCTGTTCATGCTAATCCAACTCTGCTGCTGAAGTGTCTGTAATTTCTGGTGCTCTCCAAGATAGAAACACAGGTGGATGGACAAGTAGATGACAAGTGAAAACATCAGGGAGGCTATGCTGTTGAGCTATAAGTGGGAGGAGAGCTGATGGAGAACACTGACAAGCATGGGAGAGAGAAAAGTGACAGAGAATGAATTCCCTCAGGGACAATCGGTACACCGTGCAAACACATTCCACCGAAACAGCAGCTCTGAGTTCTAAAGACAATTCTTAGTTAAGTTCTCAGATGGTTTCCTGCTAAGAGTTGATGAATTAGTTTATTCCCCATCGCTATCTGCCACGTACCTTCAAACACCCACGTCTCCATCTGTTTCATTAATAAATTGACTTAAATCCATAAAACTAGCAAAGAAACAGAGCAACTGCTCTGTGATAAGTGACCAGAATTCATTCTTGGAGTAGCCCTCACAGAAGCCTCTTCAGGAGTACACGCTGAACAATCAAACGTATGTTCAAGGATAAAATTGGCTTTGAGTTTCCATATTTTCAGTACATGAGATATGAGTGAAAGCCCAGGGTTAGAAAAAAAATAATAAGTTGATTGCATTTGTCCTTCCGTGTCATATTCAAAAGATCACCATTAGGACTTCTAAAGGACAATGGCCCAAGGGGGCATCTTTGTGATGGGAGATACAGTGTCACCTGGAAATCCTTACAGAATAAGCCCTGGCCAGTTTCTTTTTAATTTTATAAAGCTACGAATGAGTGAAGATCAGGATAGAGTTGCATTTGCTATCCTGTGGTCTGGGACTTGAGAATGAGGATATTTGGATGGGATTCAAAGCCAGGAGTAATGGGAATTGTTGGTGGCCCTTGTCTTCTACCTTCCACGGGAGAGGGATTTTGTCCCACTCACCAATAGGGAAGAGTGGTTGGATTTTTTTTTTTTAATTTTTTTTTCAACGTTTATTTATTTTTGGGACAGAGAGAGACAGAGCATGAACGGGGGAGGGGCAGAGAGAGAGGGAGACACAGAATCGGAAACAGGCTCCAGGCTCTGAGCCATCAGCCCAGAGCCTGACGCGGGGCTCGAACTCATGGACCGCGAGATCGTGACCTGGCTGAAGTCGGACGCTTAACCGACTGCGCCACCCAGGCGCCCCAAGAGTGGTTGGATTTTTGAGTGGAATAAAATGAAAAAGGAGAAGTGATTGCAGGATTTGCCAAAAGAGAGCTTTTTGGTGACCTTAGCAAGAGACAATTTTATGGAGTGGTAGGGACTGAAGTCAGATGAGAGTGGATTGACAAGTTCGGGAAATGGAGAATTGGAGACAACATGTATAAACAACACTGGAGGAGGTCGGCTATTAAAAACAAGGAGAAATGAAGCCGGGCCTTGGATGGGGGAGAGCAATGGCCCCTGGCTGAGGCAAGATCACACTGAGACACTAGTGTTTGTTTTCGTGCTGATGGGAATAGTCTAAGGAAGACTAGAAGGAAGACTAATAGTCTAGAAGGAACACTAGGAGTAAGTGATGATGCGGGAGAGAGGGGTGGGGGCTTGAAGGAGGAAATCTTTGGGAAGGTGAGAGGAGAGGGAATCCCTTCCATATGAGGAGGGGCACTTAATGACAAAGGAGAAAGGAAGAACAGGAGTGAGCAGTAGGACTTGGCGGTCCCAGCCACCTGCCAGCTAAGACAGTGCAGAGCTGTTGGTAAACTGGGGTGCGTACTTATTCACAAGAGATGCGCGCTGTTGATCCAAGCTTGACGCATGCTTCATTCTGGGCGTCTCTCGTGTTTGCGTGCCTTCCTTTCGTTACCCACATTTTGATTTTTTTTTGAAAGTGGGCAGGGGGTTGCCAAAAATTGTGCTCTTGTGATAAACTGTTTATTATAAACTCATCATTTCTTAGGGAGAGAAAATTATGTTGCGTTTTGCATTTTTAAAGAAAGCGTCAACAGAATAGGGCAGGGAGAATATTATCTCTAAAAGCTTATGCATCATCCCCTTAAAATGTTAATGTCCCATTTCCAGCTGAACAAATAAACCTCTACTACTTGGATGCAACTAGTTCTAATGAATGCGGGTGCCAGGCTAGAAAATAAAGAACCCACTTTTGATTGCAGAAAGCATCTTTCACGTGGAAAAAAAAATTAAGTCATTATTTAAAGATTGCTCCATTAATGCATTATGAACAAAGGACAGTTTGCTTGAAAAGACCAAACAGCTTTCATTTTTTGAGCACTTTATTTTCAATAGGATTATAAATTAGATCGTCTTGAAACTCTTCAGACAGACAGAACACCGGGATGAAACATGGCGCTGCTTGGGCTCACTCATTGTCTACTAGAGTGGGTTTGGTTTCGTTTCCTTAATGCAGCTGTCAGTTGTTTCTTTGCTGTGGTTGTTGATGCCAGTGCTGTTTTGTTGGGGGAAGTGGAAAGGACAGAAGGTGCTGTTCTCTTCTATAGTTGATAGGGGAAAGGGGAGTTGCAAAAAAGTTTCACTAACCAAGCGAAGAGAGCCTTGAAGGAAAAAATCTGGGACAGCCCCAAAGAAACCCACTTCCGCATCCTTCTGTTAGAAGATGACTTAGAGGCTTCAATATTGGCCTGGCAGGGAGGGTGAGTGTGGTTTTCCTTTCTCGGCCATTCCATTTTCTGATTTTGATTGAAGGAAACGTAGCACATGGAAAGTTATTGCTGAAGCTGGTCTACGTTTTTAGAGAATATATGTAATCATAAACACAAGTACACATATATATCTGTATTCACATAAATTACACTGAGACAGAACTCCTCCTCAAAAGACCCGCAGCCTAATTTTAAGACCTGTGGTTTGGAGAAGATTGAGAATTTTCCCATTATGAATATGGAGCCAGGCCAGGGTGAGGCCAGACACTCAATCATAATTTGTGGGTGTACAGGTGGCTAAGGGGAACACACAACATTGCTCAACTCAACCAGGGAAATATGTGCTGTTTACACTTGGGTCAAAAACTAGTTTTTATGGTGAAATGATACCTTTCTCCCAAACCGCCTTTGTATAGCCACAAAGGAACATGAATATGAATCAGCTCCACCCACACATACTCACACGGCTTTCCCTCTTATTCTGTATTAGTCACTCCATTTTGGTTCATGCCCTTCTTCAGTAAACCCCTGTTACGAGGATAAAGCAATGGTAGTCCTCTGCCAATGTTGCCTCAGGTATAGGAATGTGTTCACAGGATATATGAACACAGATGTGTAATTCACCCGAGGCACTAACAGTCACAGGCTGGCGAAGACACATACTACCTGAGAAATGAGACAGACCACTGTGTTCCTTATGCCAGCTCTGTATACAAGAGCCAAGAAGGATACGCTTTCTAGTTATGACGACACAGTGATAACACAATGAATGGATTAGCTATTAACTTCAATGCAACGAATTGCTAATTCAATTACAAAATAAAACTAAGGGAGGAAAATTAGTTAGTTGTCCCTACAGAACCTCTAAAGACTTACTAAATCATTTCCATTGCAACAAATTCCTTTTTTCCATAAGCTAAAACCGGAGAATATTCCTGTTGCATCTAGCTGAAGAACCTTGAGAATCAATGCAACTATTTTATAAATGTTCCATCAGAGACAAATCTTCACATAAAGAGGGAAGTACAAATAAATCCCAGAAACCAGCTTGCTTTCATCCGACTGATTTGATATTCTTATCCCAAGATATGTGCTGGAGAATTGAAGCAGGATACAACGATGTTTTCGCAGTGCACAGCCTGTACAACCATGTGGTGGCCTGGAAGCTGCCCTTCATTTCTGAGGTCAACTTGGATGTCATTCAACCCAGTGGTACGGATGCAAAAGTGAGCAGGCTCAGAGAAGGTACAGAAGAGATAGGCATAAAATACATGGCCCAGTTGGAAGCAACTTATTTGAATTGGCTGAACTTTGGAACATACCTTGTCAGAGATTACTCTGCGTAGGACAATTCTTTTTTTTTTTTTCATTTTTACATGTTTTTATTTATTTTTGAGACACAGAGAGAGAGCATGAGCAGGGGAGGGGCAGAGAGAGAGGGAGACACAGAACCTGAAGCAGGCCCCAGGCGCTGAGCTATCGGCACAGAGCCTGACGCAGGGCTCGAACTCACAGACTGTGAGATCATGACCTGAGCTGAAGTTGGCCGCTTAACCGGCTGAGCCACCCAGGCACCCCAAGGATAATTCTAAACTAGAGGATTATGACAGTCTCGTAATAGCATGGGGGAGGGAATTTGGGCCCCGGGATCTTCTGTCAATGATGTGGCAGTGATAGATTTTCCTTCTGGAACCCTATTCCCTTACTTGACCTGCATAATCACCATACACGGTCGGATCTGATGATTTGGCACACCGGGGAGTGCCTCAGGAGAATGAATTAATAGACAAGCAAGTTCCTCCAAAAGATTATTTTCTTGGCCTGCATAGTGCACCCAGCGATGGCTGTTCGTTAACATGAGCACCAGCAATCTGTTCTGCTTTACTCCACTAATGAGGTCATAGCCCAGACGGGCAGATGAGCCTGTCCTACATGAGGACGGGTCCCAGAATTGACATTTCCCATTGAGGAAGGGGAGGGAGTAGGTTTTCTAGGTGACTTGGGGAAGCTTCTGGACTGTGGGCCTTTCACCTGCACGTACAGCTAGAAGCCATAGGGTTGAGGTCATGGCCTCAGGCAAGATCTTCTAGAAGATTCTACCACACTTGCAGAGATTCCCAAGGACGCTTACCTGGAGGTGGCATCTGGGTCAATCATGAACTTACCTATTCTCCCTGATGACACCTTTTTATGCCATTAAGTTCTGCAAATGATGGCTCTGAGTCTATTTCCGCTCAGACAGGATTATCCATTCGTATGGTCAACATGTCTTGTTTCACCCTGGGCTTCTCATGCGTGAAATGCATTGTCTTTCCCTTTAAGGAGTTTACTGCCTCAGTGACCTTTATATTTGACAAAAAGCCTTTTTAATCCACCACGCTGCTGCTTTCCTAAGTGGTTTCTCCTCTGACTGGCATTATTGAATGGACTTTCCCTGTTGATGGGTGCTATTAAGACATGCTGTTTTCTGTATTGAATCAAAACTGTGCTCTTTTATCTGCCTTTATTCTATTTTTTTAAAGTTTGCATTAAGTGACAATGTGTGCACTTATACAGGATAATCACATCAATATCTATCAAGCATGACCACAGTATGTTAGCCTTAAATGAAGAGTTCAGTTCATTTCCCCTGTTTATTCAGATCCCAGATGGGAATCGTTTTGGGGTAAAAAGGTAATAAGAGTAAGCCCTCCAAAATTCCTCCTCTGACTCTGAGGAGCAGGATTGGATGGCAGTGCATTATTGGCTTCTAGATTATTTGAGTGTTTCGGCGGGTGGGCACTTGTGATGAACCCTTTGTTTCCAGCCTTCCTTTAACATAAAGAGGTTGTTCTCAGATCCCCAAACAGAACAGGGAAAACACCAGTGAATGCTACAGGCAACCGTGCTTTCCACTCGCGGTCCGTTACCATGGGCAACCAACATTCTGTAGAGGGATTGTACGTTGCAAAGGGTGCTAACATCTTTTTAAAAATTAGTTTCATGCAATTAGTTTGAGTGCCAAACAGGATCGGTGGCCCGGCTGTCCCATTCATTCCTTGTGTGACTTTGAACAAGTCACTTCATTTCTCCAACATGACATATCTCATCAGCAGGCAGGAAGTTCAAGTAATGCAATCCATGTAAGGGAAAATTGTTAAATTTAAAGCTCTAAGGTTATTTTTAATACTATCATTTAGATCCCACATCAGTCAAGAAGAAACTGATTCCTTGTTTCTCAGATGGGCTTCTCCTCACATTTGCTGACAAGCTCCTGAAGGCCAGGACCTATGCTAGGCATTTGATGCTTGTTATTTATTTATTTATTTTTCCTAAGAATTGATGAGATAGGCATTATTATCTCCATTTTAAAATTGGGGGAATCTTATGATCTAAGAGGGAAAGTGGGTGACCTGTGGTCACACACCTTGTAAGCCGAAGAGCTGGAATTGAGCACAGGTGTCCTTGATTGGAAAGTCTAAAGTTCCTTTGTTTTATTTTTTGGCCCCTCCCCCTGCTTTAAATATGGAAACCATGTAATCCAGACACGGAAACGGTTGCCTCTTGCATTCCACTACAGGCATCAGTGATGCTTCTGGATTTGATCAGCAGTGCTCGAGGAAGCAACATCTTCTTCCGTTAGCTCAGAAGAATAAAAACCACCCCGTGCCGGTATTAAGGACAATGCTGCCTTGATAATGAAGGCACCACGATCAAAAGCAACGACATTATCAAAAAAATTATCACTTTCAACAACGAATTGTGACTAATTAGACTTTGAATATGAAATCAAACGAAAATGCATGAAGGCTCTATTTTCCATAGAGCTGACAGTTTGACCTTTTTAAGAGTGGGAATGGAAATTATTTTTAATTAACATGACTAATCATTTCCCGTCATTTTGAGGTAATTGGCTTTGTCTACAAAGAGGTGTTGTGGGGTGCTGCCCCCCGCTCCATGGATACTCGCAGCCAGCACGTTTAACCCCAGGGAGCTTCAGAGGCATGGTCCACTCTGGCTTGGAGATGCTTCACCTCAGAATCAGCACAGGCAGAAGCTCATGGCTCCATTTGTGTCTTGTCTTCCTCCCTCCCTCCCTCCCTTCCTTCCTTGTTCCTTCATTCCTTCCTTCCTACTGTCTTTCTCCCTTCTTCCCTCCCCCTCCTTCCCCTTCCTCCTCCTTCCTTCCTTCCTTCCTCTTTCTTTCTTTCTTTCTTTCTTTCTTTCTTTCTTTCTTCTCTTCTTTCCTTCCTTCCTCCCTCCCTTCCTTCCTTCTTTCCTTCCTTCCTCCTTCCCTCCTTTTGTCTTTCTCCCTTCTTCCCTCCTCCCTCCCCCTCCTCTTTCTTTCTTTCTTTCTTTTTTTCATCCTTTCCTCCCTTCTTTCCTTCCTTCCTTCTTTCCTTCTTTAGTGCTTCTTTTAAAGACTAAATGGACCTATCTATTTCTAGTTTCCCTAATGTCCATTTCCAGGGCTACATTTGCCATCAATGCTATGTCAGCTTTGAGGACACAGACAAGATATAAAACAGACTGTTTGCTCTCTTGTCCTCACTCATAACCACCCTGCCCCCAGTTGTTTGTCCAGAAGGCTGTCAGTGCTCTTTTAGTCTGTCCCTCCAAGAATAAGCCAGCCCATAGATCCCCCTACTTGGAGTGCCAACAAGAATGGGAAGCAACATTCTATGCTCTCTGCCCAAGTGCATACTTGCAAGGGACCTGTGACCCTGCAGTCTGATGGGCTCTCCTGGATCCAGACACACTCGCTCCATCTCAGTCCACAGGGAAATCAAGCTGGAGCCATCTGCTCGGCCCTTGTTTACCTGTTCGCTTAGGTCCTAGGGTAAATCTGAAGTGTATATGAATACAGAGCAAATAGGGTTCTTTTCTGTTCGTACCAATTTACTCTTTTAGCATAACTTTGACATATTCTTTTTAAATTTTTTAATGTTTATTTATTTTTGGGGGGAGGGGAAGGGGCAGAGAGAGAGAGAGGGAGATACACAATCCAAAGCAGGTTCCAGCTCCATACTGTCAACACAGACCCCAACGGGGCGCTCAAACCCATGAATTGTGAGATCATGAGCTGAGCTGAAGTCAGACGCTTAACCGACAGAGCCACCCAGACGCCCCTGATATCTTATTAAAAATCAGAAACTCTCCGGGGTGCCTGGGTGGCTCAGTCGGTTAAGCGTCCGACTTCGGCTCGGGTCACGATCTCACGGAACGTGAGTTCGAGCCCCGCGTCGGGCTCTGGGCTGATGGCTCGGAGCCTGGAGCCTGTTTCCGATTCTGTGTCTCCCTCTCTATCTGCCCCTCCCCCGTTCATGCTCTGTCTCTCTCTGTCTCAAAAATAAATAAACGTTAAAAAAAAAATTAAAAAAAAATCAGAAACTCTCCCCGCACTGCCACCACTGCCACCAGGGTGATAGGAAGGAATGAAAATGGGTAAATGGATCAAAATGCCAACCCTACCTGATTCCAGGAAAACCTTTGTTCTGGGGCAAGGTACTGAAACTTGTAACTGTCCTCCCTTATTGCAAGAACAGTGCTACTTTCTTGGCCCAGACTTCAGAGGCATGACCCTGCATTGTTCCTTGGTATCTTCTACACTTTGACTTATTTGTTTTGTTTAAATATTTATTTATTTTTAATTATTCAAGTAGGATATGAATATATGTCATTAAAAATTCAAACAACTTCAGACAAATCAACTCTTCTATATCTAACAAAGGAAAATTCCCCTTGACCTCTTCTCATATCCCCTTCCAGATGAACCATTATTTTCACATTGGTGCATATTCTTATCTTTCGCTATGCTTTTCTATGCATATATATTTATACGGAGAAGTAGGGAATTTGGTATATTTGTGTTTGCTTATGGGAATGAAGATGTTGTTCTGGAACTTGTTTTTGTTTTGTTTTGTTTTGTTTTTAATAATACATCTGAAAGATTTTCCTACATCACTACACATAAATCTAGCTCATTTTTAAACTTCTACAATGTATTCAACCACAATTTTGATTTACCTATTTCCTCTACTTGGACATTTTGATTGTTTTTAAGATCTTTTTTTATTGCTACGCGGCAGCAAATGTCTTTATATATGTATCTTTGTGCACATGCACATATCTTTGTGCAAATATTTCTTGGGCATATCCTAAAGGTGGAATTAAATGAATTGAGGTTATTTATATTTTAAGTGTTAATAGATATTGCCCAATTGTTCTCCAAAATAGCTGCATAAGTAGATATTCTCACTAGCAGTGTCTGAGATTATCCACGTCCTCACGGTCTTAAAAACACTTGATATTATCAAACTTTAAATTTTTGGTCAATCTGGTAGGCAAGAAGTGTGTCTCCTTAATGAATTAATTTCATTTTCCTGATGTTTCATAACATTGAGCATATTTTCATCACTCCGTGGCCCTTTTGATTTCTTTTCCTATGAACTACTTATACCCTTTGGCATATTTCTACGGATTCCATCTGATTGTTGACACTGGCCTCGAGTGGCCCCGCATCTGGTTGGGCCCAATCTCTAATTGACAGCATGTATGAGGGCATGGGCTTTGAACCCGGTTACAGCTACATTCAAACCGCAGTTGTGCCGCTGCCTGCCTCAGCATGGTGCTAGAGCAAGTGACACACATCTCCATCTTCTGCTTTCCCATCTGTGACATGAGTACATTGATGCCTACTATGCAAAGTGTACTGTGTGTATGCAAACCTGTGTTAAGATGAAGATACATGTGGGACGCCGGGGGGGGAGGGGGCGGGGCTCAGTCAGTTGAGTGTCCAACTCTTGGTTTTGGCTCAGCTCATGATCCCAGGGTCATGGGATCGAGTCCCGTGTTGGGCTCTGAGCTGAGCGTGGCACCTGCCTGAGGTTCTCCTTCTGTCTCCCTCTGCCCCTCTCTCCTGCTGGCATTCTCTCTCTCTCTCAAATGAAAGCAAAAGGTGACGATACATGTAAAATGGCCATTAGACCATTTTGATCTACCCAATGAAGTGATCAATTAATTCTACCCAGCTTTATTCTGCATTCCAGCCGGGTTCCAAGCTTGGGCTCCTTAATTTGGTGTTTACCCCAACCCCCAGCAATGAGGGTAGCTGACTCACATACTTTACATCAATCCCGGTGCTAAAGCTGATGCACTATATAATTATTTCATTTCTCTGCTTAGATTCTGAACCTGACGTTTGGTTGGCCTCCTGAACTCACCATACCTTCATGTCTCTTCCTTCTATGCATGCCCACTTCCACTGTGCTTTGCCATCTGATTGCCATGCTATGAACCAGATTGTCGTCTCAGACCGAATCCCCAGCCCTCCCCCACTGCCATTACTCTTTCATTGACTAAACCAAGATTCGACCCCTTTATTTTCAGATGCCTAAGCCCCTGCTCTTAACCAGTGCTAATAGCTCTACAAACATCACTCCTGGATCTCTGACTTAATCTCTCTGAGCTTCAGCTTCCTTATCTGTCTACAAAAGTAGTAATGCCAAGTGGGCACTTACTGTGGTGGGGATTCGGAGGAGATAATATTCTCAGCACAGTGTCACCAGCCCCCTCTTTGTCTTCTTGTCTCACCCACAAACTGTCACAAAAACAGCTTTAACTCTTCTTTCCTTGTTTGTTTTATTGTAATCCCTTTATATGGTAGATCCTCAGTACATAGTGGGTTTTATTAAGATTCAGCGGGCATGTGTCTGGCTCTTCCTTTTTAGAAACAAAACCAGAGGCAAAATGTTCAAATAGTGATTACTGATTTTGATGAAAACTGGGGTAACGTTTGCTAACCATGGTCTCATATTATGGCTCTGGCTCAATGCGAAATGACCTGTTAAAAATTGAAAATTAGTTACTGGGATTTGGGAGATGAGATTTTATAGGGATTATTAATTTTCCAAAGAGACATACCCTAAACTAGATGAGAAATTTCCCTGGTCAGGGTGGCTGGCCTTTTGCATGTCGTTGTATCTTTGTCCATATAAAGGCCAGTGCCTTTGGGCCAGGGCAAGGGAGCCTTGCCTTTAAAAGAGTAAAAAAAAATACAGGCTCCAAAGAGGTGGGTAAAATCTGACTGCTGAAAGTTTCCTGTGATATCCGGGAACCAAGAGAGGTTGGCGCTATTGTTTGGCAAAGGAATCGATGGCATCATACCTACCAGGAGGGAATGTGACTACTCTGGCAGGTCAGTTCTCTAGGCAAGATGGTGAGAGGGGAGGGCTGGGAGACTGGGCATGTCTCTGCGGACAGACAACCAAACACTTCCTTCACCTTTCACTTTGTGCCTCAAGAGACGAGTTCGTCATGCTAGGAAACTAAGGCAGCGTAATCATTTCTCAAACAGATAGATTGTTTGACTTTTTAAATTGCCCTTTTTGCACTGAATTTTCCAGTTACTTTGATATGCTCCCTAGTCAGGACAAAAAGTGGTGAAAAGGGAGGTCAAGAAAAATGATGAATTTTGAGGAGTCTTACTTTGGTCAATTTTACATGAGAGGGTAAAGACCTTCCTTTTCCCACTGAATTTATTTTCTGAATTAATTAGATCCTGGAGTTACATGTCAGGTAAATGTTTGTTGACATGTGAGCTTGAAAATGAGCCCCATTGGATCTCTGCTCCTCGGGACCCATATCTTCCCCTTGTCTTCCCATCTCACTCTCATTCTGTCCTAAATTCAGGTGTGTGTGTGTGTGTGTGTGTGTGTGTGTGTGTGTGTGTGTGTATGCGCGCGCGCGCGTGTGTGTCTTCTTAATCACAGTTTCCTTCCAGCTGGATTCCAACCTTTCCTTTTTCTTGGTGAGACGCATTCACAAATACGTTGTAGAGGATGTGCTAATTAATGGATGTCCAAACATCTGGGAAGAAACAAGCAAAGTTACAGTTAACACACAATAAACAAATACAGAAAGGGCGGACAGTTTGAGCGCATCAAAGACACCGCTTGGAGGAATTGTATACTCTCTCTGCACCTGTTTATCAGCACGGTTTCATTTGGAAGGAAGATGATTTTGTCTCACTCTTTGTGTGTCCTAACTTAATGCCTTACACCATAAACTAAATAAACCATTCTGTATTCAGCAGGGAGGTCCCTTGGGAAGGGGAGGGATGAGGATTCTGTTGGCAATCCACAGACACCCAGGAGCTTTAGTGAAGGAGCATGCGTGTGTATGTATGCCCATGGATCACGATGCTTCAACTCTCACTGTTCAGCCAGCCTGAAATGATTCCTTCTCATTCTCTTTCCCGGTTCTCGGTGTTCTAATTAGTTCTCCATACCATGTACCAGCAGGTCTGCCAAGCGATACAATAAGAATAATGAGACAAGGAGGGACAAGGAGGTTCCGCTTGACTTCAGACAGCTATTTATGGCATGGCTGCTATTCATAGTTCTTACCTAGGCTTTACTTGCTAATTAAGAACTTGTTCCACCTTTATCCAATGTATTTCCTGACTTTGGACAAGCTTTGGCCACTTGAACCTTTTCCTTATGTGATCTGTCCAGCTCTTGACTCTTGGGTACCTCTCAAGAACGCTGGCCTGTCTTTACCACAACGATTCTCCCCATCGTGAGCTGCCTCCGCCATTTTGCTCTGCCGGTGGATCTTCCCAGTGAAGACTGAACCCCATCCCGTGAGCCTGTGGTCCTGCAATTCTTCTCTATTCACCAGAAGTAAGGAGGATTACTGTCTATTATGTTTTTATGTAAATATTTCAGTGATTATAAAGTTGAGTTCACCAATGGTGCAAATTCTCAGTCACCATTAACTGCCAAAGCATTATTTTCAGAGACAAGTCAGGGAATAAGGTAACTCGGAAGAGCTTCTATTTTTAGTAATCCTTCTCTCCCCTCTAACATATCTCACAACTTCCTTAATGTGCCTATGTGAGACAGTGCCGACCTGGTTCTGTCTCTCAGACCTAGCATTACATACTTTCTTCTTTTACCTTAGCTTCTGGTTACTAGTCTTCCTTTATTGCTGGTAATTTCCCAGATGTTCCTCTTTGGCTCTTCCTCCTCCTCTCTTGAATTTCTAATGGTGAGAGTCCGCCCAGTCATGTTCTGTGCCCTCAAACCATTTAATCCTGTGACTTCAGAATCATCTATTTTTAACAACTCCGGAGTCTACATTGCTAGCTGTGATTTTGCCCTGGAAACCAAAGTGGTTTATCCAATGATTTCCTCATTTGTGTTTTCTTTTTTTTTTTGTACGTCCAGGTAGTTTAAAGCCACTGTGTTATACACAGAATGATTCAGCAGAGAGGGTAAAAAGAGTTGAGACCACTGTGTTACAGTGGCTAAGCCCTAGGCCCAGCATGGCACTGTGCCTGGAGAAGGAAGGGGTACCGTTTATCTCCCCCAAAGGCACTAACACACCACCAAGTTGTGTGCTCATGGAGCTGTGCCTTCCAATAAGAGACCTCATTTTTTAAGACACACAAAGGCAAATTAACCTGGAACTTCTACATTTTAAAGAAAGCTCCCCGAGAACATGGTCTTTGTGGGTCTCATTTGCTATTGTATTCTCAGCACTCTGAACAGTGCCTGGAACGCAGGAGGTGTTCAGTAATATTTGGGAAATAAGTGATAGAAAAAAAAAAACACCCTCTTCCAAAATCTGTTGCTCTACTTTAGATAAATTCAACTAACGATGAGACTAACTAGGTGTGAAAAACTGGGAGTTGGAGAAATGATCTGAGATCAAAACTTCAAAAGTTATTGGGAATAATAAGAATAATAGCCAAATTTATTGAACACTAAGTGATAGGCACATTGGAGTTTAATCCTGATATGAACCCTGTAAGGAAGATGCTGGTATTATCTCCATCTTATACATGGGGAAACTGAGGCACACAGAATCTATGTAACTTGAGTGAGGCCATGTGGCTACAATAGTGTCCAGCAGACCAGGCATGCCACAGAGTACGTGGGCAGAAATAAGTGGCAGAATGAGAAGTCTTAGGAACAGAGTGCCTGACTGGGAGTGCCATGGTTTGGAATGGGTGTCTAGGCATATATTGATTCATGTGGCTCCAGGATGGTATGCAAAGCCCTTTCAAGGGACAGCTGCATGATTTATCATCTAAACTGGGATACTTTTTATAACGGAATGGGTTAACAGGCGTAAACAGTCCCCCACTGAGCCAGCTGAGACACATGGGAACCCAACTTCTCTCCTCCTGTGGTATGGGCTCTAGTCACACTAAAACATCTTGTTCTACTTTTACTCATGCATTTTCCACTTCTCATTTTGAACTCGCCCACCTGGAGTCTTGGCAAGAACACAGTAAACACATATTGAGTCGGATTTATTATCCACTGACGATTGTGACATTGAGTTATCTCGTTCAGGATGCATGATGGTATGATAATTATGATGTCATGGGGCATTTTGTCAACATTTTTTATCAATTTCAAAATAATGTAAATAGTATTGACTACACAAAATCAATAAGAAAAGCAAGCAGAAAAAATATGGTAACTGAGTTACGGTCCTTGTTCTGATAGACTTGTTTTATTGGGAGGAAGTTACTTAACCGTCTGGATGTCTTTGTACTTGTTTTAAAGATGGATGAATCATCATTGGAGATCCTAAAGGTCACACTTCCTAAAATATGTCTGTTAATGCTTAAAAGAATCTCAAAATGTTACCCACAGCCATTGTCTTCTCTGCAAACCAAGACCATGTGATGCGATGTGATGGAAATGCTTTCCATCTACTAAGAGACAACAGGAATCAGAAAATGCATGGTGTTGAGAGGTTACTTGTCCATAAAGTTGTTATAATTACAAGACAGTTATGACTAGAAATAAATATCCATTTGAAATGGCTGTATTTTCTTTCTGAAAGTAAACTTTTTTTATTATAGAACAGATTCAGATCTGCAGAATTTCCATGAAGATAGTACAGAGAGTCTTTATAACCCACATTCAGTTTCTGCTTATTAACATTTTACATTAGTATGGTGCATTTGTCACATTTCATTAACCAATATTGATGCATTATTATTAATATTTCTCTGTAAGTAAGGTCCCCCCCAGCGCCTCCCCCCCTCCACATAGCTGTTTTCAAAATACCCTCTTCTTTGGTTTTCTGAGGTTTAAATATAATATACATAGGCACAGCTTTTTTGTTACCTGTTCTGCTTAGTGTTTTGAATCTGTGATTTGGTGTCTATCATTAATTTTGGAAAGTTCCCCATGCGTATCAGTTTATGTATTTCTCCATTCTCTCTTCAGGGATTATAACCACATATATGTTACACCTTTTGAAAGTACTCTTCTTGATTGTTCTGTTCTTTTTAAAAAACAGTGTTTTTTTTTTTTCTTTCTATTTCAGTTTGGTAAATTTCTATCTTCAAACCTACTGATTCTTTGCTTTAACTTTGACCAGTAGACTGATGAGCCCATAGAAAACATTCTTTATATACTTTGCAGTGGTATTTTTTTATTTCTACCCTTTCTTTTTGGTTTGTTCTTAGAATTTTCATCTTGGCCTACTTTACTCATCTGTTCTGTCATGTGGTCTCCTTTTTTCCCTTAGAGCCTTTAATATATTAATCATAATTATTTAAAAATTTTTAATGTTTATTCTTGCGAGAGAAAGGCACAGAGCATAAATGGGGGAAGGGCAGAGAGAGAGGGAGACACAGAATCCAAAGCAGGCTCCAGGCTCTGAGCTGTCAGCACAGAGCCCGACATGGGGCTGGAACTCACGAACTGTGAGATCATGACCTGAGCCAAAGTTGGAAGCTTAACCAACTGAGCCACACACGTGCCCTTAATCATAATTATTTAAAATTCCCTGCGTTATAATTCCAGTGTTTGTATCGTATCTGAGGTGGGTTTTGATGCACAACCAACCGCTTCAGACCCTGTTTCTTTCTTGCCTTATAGTATGCCTTGTAACTGTTTGTTGAAAGCTGGAGATGATGTATTCGGTAACAGGAATTGAGATAAGTAGGACTTCAGCGTGAAGTTTTATGTTAGAGTGGAAGCTAGTTTTTGTTTAATTTTTTTGTAGCTGTAGGTGTCATAGGCTTCCTATTCCTCTAGTGCTCTTGTTTTTTGTCTCCCCTCTTTTTTTTTTTTTAATTTTTTTTTTCAACGTTTTTTATTTATTTTTGGGACAGAGAGACAGAGCATGAACGGGGGAGGGGCAGAGAGAGAGGGAGACACAGAATCGGAAACAGGCTCCAGGCTCCGAGCCATCAGCCCAGAGCCCGACGCGGGGCTCGAACTCACAGACCGCGAGATCGTGACCTGGCTAAAGTCGGACGCTTAACCGACTGCGCCACCCAGGCGCCCCATTGTCTCCCCTCTTAACATTGGGTCCTTTAAGTACTTCTCCAAGAGAGTCTGTGTCTTGCCATTATTTCATCCGTAATCTATACAACCATTATGGTGCTGAGGCCATGTTCCTATAAGGCCTGAGGAAAGGGGGGTATTCCACCAACATTCACTTCAACCCCAGTCTCCTTGTGAGCTTGCTTCTCTGAACTCTCACATCCAGAAGTGTTTCTTTTTTTTAGAGTCCTTCTTTTCCTTTGTTGAGAAAGGAAGTCTAGACAGAATACATTCTCCCATGGCTCCAGACAAAGTTTTGTTAATGTCTTTTCCTCCAGAGAGTACGCCTTTATTATAGGGAAGCCTCTGGTCATATTTCACAAGGATTACTCTTTCTCTCTTCCTACCAGTGCCAGGAGGGGATCTTTCTAGACCTTCGCCATGTGAAGATTCCTGTACATTCATGGAGGCAAGTCCCACGAAAGTGTGGAAGTCCTAAGATAGCAACCCAAAGGGTTCTTACACTCAAGTTAGGCCACATTCACTCTCCAAGAGCTCATTAAAATGATTATTTAAGTGTTTCTACCAATTTAGTGGTAGATTTTAGTGGTTTCTCCTCTCTGTAAGCAGATCTTGGTTGTGAGTTTTTGAATTCACTTATCTCCAGATTCCAGGCTGGTCATTTGCTCTGAAAAATCCTTTCTCTGATGAGTCCACAGAAGTCCTTTGTTTTTTAATTTATCCAGCTTTTTCTTGTAAGGATGGGAGGGATAAGTTCAAAGTTCTTTACATGTCAGAGCTAAAACTGGAAGTCTCTGCATTTTCTTTTGAACCTCTGAAGTCCTCACATTCTGATACTCTCTTAGAGAGGGGTTAATAATGATGATTATCATTGTAAACAACTGAACCATCAGAGACAATGTAGAGTAGCTCCTCGCCTGGACAGTGTCATACTTCATGCCTGTGGCTGGGGAATCATATCAACCATTTTCCCTAACTTGGTTTTGCCCTGGAGATATCTGTTTTTAAATAGATGTTTGAGAACAGAAGAGAACAGGAGCTTTCATGGATGGGCTCTATTTAAGGATGTCACCATTATATTTGCATTTTATAATTGTTTCTCCAAAGGGTGTTGTGAGCTGAATCATAGCAGAGTCATCTCTCCTTCCCACCCTCCTCTCTATCTTTATCGTGTTGGATTGAAGAATTTTAACTACCTTTATTTCCATCCTCCAAAGGGATCCTTGGATGCCTGCAACCACAGCTTATTGCCAAATCATTGCATTCCTTTAAGATTGCGAGTTCCTGGGAGCCCAGTGAAGCACTGAGGAAAGAATTTTCAGGAAGCAGATGATAGTTCAGGGGTACTGATTCCCTGCCACTTCCTCTGCCCCACCTCCTCCTATTAAAAAAAACCCAGAATGATAAAACACGGTCCAGAATTTTTAAAATCCCAAAGGGATTCTAAATGTTCACTATTACAGCACACACATTTATACACAAAGAGATTTGAAGGTTTTCTGATTTCAATTAAGATTATTATCTTGTCTGAGTGATGGTTTCTCCTTTTTTTCCCTCCAGAAATCCCTTTGGCTGATCTATTTTAAAAGAGCATTAGCTAGGGATAACTAGGCTTACTTGTATTGAGTGTACTTTCCTTCCAGGTCTCTTTGTCTTAAATTCTGAAGTCTCTTTTCCTATCCTGCTAAAGGTTAGTGGCTTGAAATCAAGGACATGAGTCATTGTTACTCTTCATGTAAAAGATAAGCTCTGTGGCTTTTGTGGCAAAAAATGTAAAAAATTCTAGAAATAAAGTAGAAGTCAGAGACAGCATTTGGGGCTCTGAAAAGTCCTTTACTCTCTAAATCAGAAGACCAAGGTCAAATTGCTATCGTACCTATTAGTACCTGGGTTTCATTGGTCAAATTATGAAACCTCTGAGCCTCAGTTTCCCTGTCTGTCAGATGGGGGTGATAATACCTGCCCTTTCATCTGTCAGGGAAGTTTTATTGATATGCATAAGTATCAGGTCTCTGTGAAGCATCGTGTACGTAAATGTTTGTGGTATACTTCCTTTAGCAGTATTTGAACATGGTAGCTCAATAAATGTTCTGAAAAAATCACGGGTGTTTGCTGGTGTGGGGATATCCTCATAAACTTGTAACACGCCAAAAAACTTTCCTCAATACACATTGAAGAACAGTGAAAAACTTTTGATTGAAGGGACTGATGATACATCCCAAATAATACATTCAGCTCCCTAATAGAATATTTCCAAAGCAAAATGCTACTTAGATTCATAGGTTCTTACAACAAATTATGCAAGGGGAATATATTGCAATTCATCTTTTAATAGAGACATATCATTCATAATTTATGATAAGGACCCAGGTAACTACTATTAATAGGTATGAAATTCAAACATCACTGATTAATACCTTAAAATATTGTCTTTCCATATTATTTTTAAGAAGCTGCCCCTGTATGTTTGACGTACTGTATTTACTGGACCAAACACAGCTGTGAATATCTAATATACTAATTGACCTTGTTCTGGTCCCAGTTTTCAAACACTCCTCATACAAAATTACACATATGAAGTATATATTTAAATGTGTGTGTGTATATGTGTGTGTGTGTGTGTGTGTGAGAGAGAGAGAGAGAGAGAGAGAGAGAGAGAAATAGAGACAGAGAGAGTGTGCAACTCATACAAAATATGTTCATACCAAGTACACACATGAGTATTTCAAAATCAGTCTGATTTTAATTTGTTTAATTTATAAGATTCATGGCCTTTAGAGAGAGTTTTCTTTTCTTGCTTTCCCCACTAAAAGGCCTCTGGCGGGGCGCCTGGGTGGCTCAGTCGGTTGGGCGTCCAACTTCGGCTCAGGTCATGATCTCGCGATTTGTGAGTTCGAGCCCCGCGTTGGCTTCTGTGCTGACAGCTCAGAGCCTGGATCCTGCTTCGGATTCTGTGTCTCCCTCTCTCTCGGCCCCTCCCCTGTTCATTCTCTGTCTCTCTCTGTCTCAAAAATAAATAAAACATTAAAAAAATTTAAAAAATAAATAAAAGGCCTCTGGCATCCAAGTCCCACTCATTCAGCCGTCACATGGGGAATTTAATTTCAGATTACTAATTTCAGATCATGCTAACGATGTTTTTTTGACCAGTTGGTGCCTGAAAGCATCTTAAATTTAAGAGGTCAGTCAGTTTCTGTGTCTCTGGACTTTTGCTATTAAACTCTCTTCTTTGTGCTCAATCTCTCATAATATCACTGTCACAGAATATTTGTCCATTGTGAGGTATTTATAGCCCTCCTACATACCACACACACACACACACACACACACACACACACACACACAGTGGAAGCTGAGTTCCAGAACAGTTCATGGATTTGCATGAAGTCACACATACCATTGCTGACTTGGGACTTGAATGTCCAAGCCTTCTAAAGTCTCCACTGCTTTCTTCTTCTTCTTCTTCTTCTTTTTTAAAATTATTTTAAGTTTATTTATTTATTTTTGAGAGAGACAGAGGGAGTGAGCAGGGGAGGTGTGGAGAGAGAGGGAGAGAGAGAGAACCCCAAGAAGGTTCTGCACTGTCAGTGTAGTGAGCCTGATGTGGGGCTCAAACTCACAAACCGTGAGATCATGACCCCAGCTGAAACCAAGAGTCGGAGGCTTAACCGACTGAGCCACCGAGGTGCCCCTCTGCTGCTGTCTCCATATGAGATGATTTTGATCTCCAACTTCTAACCCTTATTTCAGGAGAGCAAAATGCACGGCTTGGTTTCTCTCGCCAGTGTATTCAAATAGAGAATGAGGCATAGAACGCATTTTACATTCCAACTGGAAAGCCTAGTGATAGGCTACTCTTTCTGGCTGAAGAATTTAAATCAGTCTTCCTCTTCAGTGTCCTCAATTGTTCACTGCCACGGAGTGGGAAGATTTGAAGGAACATTCTGTTAGTTTCTGAAGACCTCTTTCTTTTTAATTGAGCTCTAAGTCTCAAAAATGTATTGTTAAGATCTTAAATTTTATGAGTTTTTAAAAAATGTGTAGTTCCTTATTTTGAGAGAAAGAGACAAGAAGAGAGAGAGACAATGAGTGTGGGAGGGGGAGAGAGAGAGGAAGACAGAACCCCAAGCAGGCTCAGCCCTGCCAGTGCAGAGCCTGAGGTGGGGCTCGATCTCATAAGTGTGAGATCATGACCTGAGCCGAAACCAAGGGTTGGACACTTAACCGACTGAGCCACCGAGACTCCACAAATTTCATGAGTTTTGAGTATTGAATATATCTGTGTAATGGCTACCCAAATCGAGATACAGAACATTTCCACCTTCCCAGAAACTCTCCTCATGATCTTTTTCAGTCATTCTCCATCCGAAACTCTAAGGAGGCAATTGTCTCCTGATTGTATATATTCATTAGTGCCTCAGTTATTTTTCATATTATTAGCATAGCTTGGGGATTGGTCCATAGTATTGTATGTATCATTAGTTTCTTCATTTTGTTGCTGAGGAATATTCCGTCATAGTGACATGCTTCACTGCGTTTATCCATATACCTTTTGGTGGCTATTTTCAAGTTGAGGTTATTGTGAGCAAAGCTGCTTTACACTTTCTTGCATTTGTGTTGTGTGGATACATGTTTTTATTTCTCTTGAGTATATACCTAGGATTGCAATTGTTGGGGTGTAAGCTATATGTATACTTAACTTCATAAAAGAATCACCAAAGAGTTTTCAAAGTGATTTCTACAAGCAATTTATAAGAATTTTGGTTGTTTCATTTCCTCTATCACACTTGATATTATAAATCTTTTTATGTTAACCATTCCAGAATATATTAAATGGCTTTTTAATGTGCCTTCAATTAACATTTCCCTGAGGACTAATTTAGTGTCTTATCATAAGTTTATTGTCCATTCATATGTTTTCTTTGTGACTTATCTGTAATCTTAAGTCTTTGGACCATTTTGAAAACTGCATTTTATTGTTTTTATTGGTGTTGTTATGATTTCTAGGAATTCTTTATATATTCTGGTACAATTTCCTTGTCCAATATTATATGTTGTAAACTTTTTCTTCTTGTCTACTACTTGCCAACTTATTTTCTTCATGGTGCTTAATTATGAATGCACATTTTTAACATTGATGAAGTCCTATCGGGTATATTTTTCTTTTACGATTAGTGATTTCTGTGTTCCATTTAAGAAAATTTTGCCTAATCCAAGGTTGTGATGATATGGCACTATATTTTCTTCTAGAAGCTTTATGGTTTTAACTTTTACCTTTAGGTCTCTGTGCCATCTCAAATTAATTAATTTTTTTTTTTTTTTTTTGCACGGAGAGAGTTTGAGGTCAAGAATTAGATTATTTGGACATTTATTTGTTCTAGCACCATTTTTTGGGAAGAACAGTCTTACTTCATTTATTTATTGAAATTGGCATATGAAAAACCTTTTTTTAAGCACTGGAAAATGATACTGCTGGTGTTCGTCCATTTCAGAGACATGTGGATGACTTCATCCATATGCTAAATATTATGGATCATATCACCATGCCTTTGCGTGTGCAATTTTGTATGCCACAATATCATATTTTTCTTAGTACTACCACAAACACAGCTTAATAGGCTCAGAAATCGTCCAGGAATTTTCCCATATGGTAAAACTAACTACCTCTTGGGCGCTGTGAATTTCTCTTTCAAAATACTTGTCTTACTGCACGTTAATTTTCTCTCTATTTGACTGTCTCCACGAGAAGACAGTGATTTGCTTGAAGACAGCCTTGTCTTTTTATCTCTGTATCCTTAGTACTTAGCACTGCGACAGGGAAAAAAGGTAGCCACTCAATGCGTGGTGTTAATCAAATTTGTCCTGGATATTCCACAGAAGTGGAACATCATAGGCTTTGCAGTGAGATCCTTTTGATTCCTAATCTCATTTCTGCCACTCACTAGCAATTTAAATTGGAGCAAGTTATTTACTGCTAATAAACTTACAGATATTTAGAACTATGTTAGGATATTTGTAACAAATAAAAGAAATAATGTCTAGTACACAGCAGTGCTGCTAAATAAATGATAACGTATTCTTTTGGCATGAAAAGGGCAAATGAAAAGCTTATATATGAGCTCTGCTAATTACCTACTCTAATATCCGGAGATATTTGACTTAAGAGTTAGGGAGAAAATGCTATGCTGTCTTCTGTCCCTAAACACAGAGTAACAATTTGGACACAGTATCCACGACATTGTTTCAGAGTGGAACCTGCTGTATAATCTATTCTGTATCTATCAGGTCACAGCAAAAATAGTGAAAACGAAGAAATCAAGTCTTGGAATAATGATATCACAGCATCATGGAATTTAACCAAGGCAAAACGTCTTCCAGATTACAAAGCTGTAATTCTATATGGGCGTCCTAGAGTCTATTTTCAGAGCACCACAATCTGATTGGCGTCCTAGGGACATGATACAAAGAAGAGTAAAACACATCCTTAGAACCCTTGGGCCGCATTTCACATGACTTTCAGGGAAGGCACATTAGCTATTAGGCAGGCAGGCCAGAAAGCCATATTCCTAGGTCGACTCCCAAGAACTACCCACCACACTCTCCTCAGGTTATGTTATTTGCTCTGTATCTGTCCCACTTAGAGGCACTTGAGAAGCTTACAGAATTGCAGTATTTACCCTCTGAAATGCTTTTAAGTAGCATTTTAAATACACAATTTGCCAACATCACAACCACTTATGGTACCCGTTCAGCATGGAGTGTATAAATCACTTCCTCGCTCATTGGCTTTCACGTGTGCTGAATGCTTTTCTAAATTGACCTGGTACCTATTAAACCTGAAGTGGACTTTTAAGATCTGAAGAACATTTAATCAATGGGGCATTAGATTGAATAAATCATAGCTGAGATGAATTCCTTAAATTGACACCATCTTTAATGAGCATTGCACTTGATTTAATAATCTATTTATTAAATACATAAAAAAATGCTAAATTGAACATTTGCCTCAGAGCAAGCAATTAGGACCATTTTCATTCCATATTTATTTTCCCAAGTTGAGACAATATTTGTTAAGTCTTAAGCACACTGAATAAATCTTTGAATCATTTGTTTTTTTCAATAAAACTCTAAATATTAAATCTTAGTGTTGGTTACACTCAGCTCCTTGTTAAATTATAGAAAGTGCTAAGAAGCATGAAGGAAGATTTACTGATTCTACAATCACTAGTATTGAATCTCTAGTGAGTTTACAAAATCTGCGTAATATTTAATAAATCGGGGTTAAGACTGGTTAAATCTTTTTAACCTCTTTTAAATCCAATGAAGAATGTGTTAAAGAGTCCCTGTCATATGGAAGCAAACTTTAAAAGAATATACTGTTTTTTTCCCACTAATCTCATTAAACTGACACATGTGGGTTTTGTTTTGATTTTCTTTATTTCCTTTTGAATTATTGCAGGTGACTACTTACATATTTATGTGTAAAAAGTAGCTTTCTTGTTCCTCAATCCCTTCTCCCTCTGGGCTGATTCAGTTCCTAAAGGCCTCGCACAAGCCATGGAAAATTGCAGTGTGTCCTTTCCAGTAGGTCTGTAGACAAACCCGAATGTTCCCAATTTGAGCTTCCTGCCCCTTTGTTTCCAAATCCTTGATGAAAATGAACAATTCATCCCATTCTGATGTATAAATCTCTTATTCCAGTACATCAAGATAAAGGTCGTAGACTACATTAATAATGATTCCTTACTTGTGTTACTAATAACATCTTACATTTTTAACCCTGAAACTATTTTAAAAATCTAATTTACTCTTCCCTACGGATGCCAGGCCAGATACTCATCTTATATAACTCAATGGGGATCATTTATCTCCCCTCATTTCTGGGAGAAAAAGCCAGCCTGAGATGGCAGTTTATTCTCCATATTTCATTTTGCCTGAGTAATGAAACCAGGCTAGCCAATTCTAATCAATCAATGAATATTTATTAAGCTCCTACTAAGTGTTCACATTTTTTCTTGTGCAGAAGAGTCTATTTTCAGAGCACCACAATCTGATTAGGAAAATCCATTCAATTCAACAAATATTTCTTGAGTGCCTATTGAGCATGGCATAATATCAGGTAACTGATATAAAGATAAAAAAAATATGATGAGTTCCCTCTGAAACACTGCTATCTACTTGTGTGGGGCAGAGAGGTGAAAAGAGACGTGTTAGAAATATGATGAAGATTTTATTTTCATTAAACCGTAGGAAGCATGGTGTTGAGTAATGAGGGACACAGGAGAATATGCTGAAGTCAGATTTTATTTTATTTATTTATTTTCCAGTGTTATTAAGGTATAATTGACAAATAAAATTGTGATATACTTAAAATGTACAAAATGATGATTTGATAGAAATATACATCGTAAAAGGATTCCCCCATGGAGTTAATTAATGCATCCATCACCCCACTTTATTATTATTATTATTGCTATTATTAATTGTTATTTATTATTATTATTGAAAACATTTAAATTCTATTCCCTGAGCAATTATGCTAAAACACTACATAACAATTATTATACTAAAATTATAATTTTAATTATACAATGCAATGTTATCAGCTATTGTCTCCATGTTATATATTAGATCTTCAGAACTTATTCATCTCATAACTGAAAGTTTGTACTCTTATTAATCTTGTCTATTTCTCCCAACTTCCAGTCTCTGTTATACTCTGTTTCTATGAGATTGGCTCTTTTTTTCCCCCAGGTGTTAGTGATTCCATGAGGTATTTGTCTTTTTCTTTCTGGCTTATTTCATTTAGCACAATGCCCTCCAGATTCATCCATGTTTTCCCAAATGCTAAATGTCCTCCTTTTTTTTTTTTAAAAAAAAAGTTGAATAATATTCCACTGTGTATATACCACATCTTCTTATCCATTCATTGGTTGATGGGCATTTGGGCTCTGTTTGTAGTTTGGCTATTGTTAATAATGCTGCTGTAAACATACTTGAGTCTGTACTTTTGTATCTTTTGGATAAATCCTACAGCACAATTACTGGATCTTAGGGTAGGTCTATTTTAGTTTTTTGAGGAATCTGCATACTGTTCTCCAGAGTGTCTACACCAGTTTGCATCCCCACCAACAGTGTAAGAGGCTACCCCTTTCTCCACATCATCACCAATACCTGTTGTTTTGTCTGTTATTAATTTCAGCCATCCTGACAGGTGGTATCTCATTGTGGTTTTAATTTCTATTACCCTAATGATGAGTGATGTTGAGCATCTTTTCATGTGCCTGTTAGCCATCTTGATGTCTTCTCTGGAAAATGTATATCCATGCCTTCTGCCCATTTCTTAACTGGGTTGTTTGTTTTTTTGGGTGTTGAGTTTTATAAGTTCTTTATAGATTTTGGATACTAACCCTTTATCTGATGTGTCATTTGCAAATATCTTCTCCCATTCCGTCGGTTGCCTTTTAGTTTTGCTGATTGTTACCTTTGCTGTGCAGAAGCTTTTTATTTTGATGAGGTCCCAGTAGTTCATGTTTGCTTTCATTTCCCTTGCTTTGAGGGACGTGTCTAGTTAGAAGTTGCTGCAATTGAGGTCAGAGAGGTTGCTGCCTTTGTTCTTCTTTAGAATTTTAATAGTTTCCTATCTCACATTTAGGTCTTTCATCCATTTTGAATTTTTGTGTGTGTATGGTGTAAGAAAGTGATCCAGTTTCACTTTTTGCACATCTCCATCCAGTTTTTGAAACACCATTTGTTGGAGACTATCTTTTTTTCCATTGGGTATTCTTTCTTGCTTTGTCAAAGATTAGTTGGCCATATAGTTGTTTTGATTGCTATAGATTTTGTAATATAGTTTCAAATCAAAAAGTGTGAAGCCTCTGGCTTTGTTCTTCTTTCTTATTATTGCTTTGGCTGTTTGGTATTATTTGTGGTTTCATAAAAATTTTGGATTATTTTTTTTCTATTTCAGTGATGAATGACATTAGAATTTTGATAGGGATTGAATTGAAACTGTAGATCACTTTGGGTAGTGTGGACATTTTAACCATATTATTCTTCCAATCCATGAACATAGACTGCCTTTCCTTTATTTGTGTCCTCTTAAATTTCTTTCAGTAATTTATTATAATCTTCTTTGTATAAATCTTTTACCTCCTTGGTAGAATTTATTTCTAAATGTTATGTTTTTTTGATGTAACTGTAAATGAGATTGTTTTCTTAATTTCTCTTTCTGACAGCTCACTATTGGTGTATAGAAATGCAACTAATTGTTGTATATTGAGTTTGTATCCTGCAACTTAGTGGAAATTGTTTATTAGTGGTAGCAGCTTTTTGGTGGGCTTTTTAGGGTTTTCTATATAATATGTTGTCTGCAAATAGAGACAAATGTATTTCTTCCTTTCTGATTTGGATACTTTTTATTTTTTTCCCCCTAACTGCTCTTCTAGGACTATGCTGAATAAAAGTGGTGATGGTGGGCATTTTTGTCCTGTTCTTGGTCTTAGAGGAAAAGCTTTCAGCTTTTCGCTGATAAGTATGCTCTTACCTGTGAACTTGCCATATAAAGTCCTTATTATGTTGAGGAACATTCTCTCTATACCCAGTTTGTTGAGAGTATTTAATCATGAAAGAGTGTTAAATTGTGCCAAATGCTTTTTCTGGATCAATTAAGATGATAATATGATTTTTATCTTTCACTTTATTAATGTGGTGTTTCACATTTGTTGATTTGTGGGTGCATCCCTGGGATAAATCCCACTTGATCATGATGTATGACACTTTTAATGTATTGCTGAATTCAGTTTGCTAATATTGTGTCGAGGATTTTTTGTCTATGTTCGTCAGGGATATTGTCTTGTAATTTTCTTTTCTTGTAGTGTCCTTGTCTGGCTTTGATAGCAGGGTAATGCTGTCTGAGGCCAGACATTATATGACATTAAATGCCATGATGAAGAGAAGAGAAACCCAAATGTGCATAAAAGGATATTGATGATAATTTCAAAGAAAAGGGGGAAGAATAAAAAAATGATTGTAGGGCACCTGGGTGGCTCAGTCAGTTAAGCATCCAACTTTTGATTTCAGTTCAGGTAAGGATTCTAGGGTCATGTAATTGAGCCCCCTGATGATCATGGAGCTTGCTTATGATTCTCTCTCTCTCTCTCTCTCTCTCTCTCTCTCTCTTTCTCTCCCTCTGCCCCTCCTCTGCTCATATTCTTTATCTGTCAAAATAAATACATACACCTAAAAAAAAGGAGAAAAAAGAGCTCAATTATTTAACAAACTAAGTTGGAGATACCAGCTAGAAATCTACATGCAAAGACCTAACAGCAGTTGAAATTTAGGAGTAGAGTTATGGGAAATGAGGGAACCAGGAAGCGACATATTTGGAAGTCATCTGCTCAGATAGCATAGCCAAACCTAGGAGGTTGCAAAAGGAGTAAGCAAAGAAAGACAAGAGTGGACAAGACGTGTGTTTGGAATTTTAAGGTGACTACCTGACTAGAGTAAAAGGATTATATTTATAAGTAAAACAAAATAATGTGGGATTGTAGTAAGGTTGGCAATTAGGAATTTGAAATTCAAATATACACATTATAGTAAAGAAATGCAGGGGCGCCTGGGTGGCGCAGTCGGTTAAGCGTCCGACTTCAGCCAGGTCACGATCTCGCGGTCTGTGAGTTCGAGCCCCACGTCAGGCTCTGGGCTGATGGCTCAGAGCCTGGAGCCTGTTTCCGATTCTGTGTCTCCCTCTCTCTCTGCCCCTCCCCCGTTCATGCTCTGTCTCTCTCTGTCCCAAAAATAAATAAACGTTAAAAAAAAAAAAAAAAGAAATGCATTAGATTTTTTTTGAATTTTTATTTTTATACAAGGTATACAAGAATATATTTATCTAGTAAAATTTTCAAACAAAAAAAAACCTACATAGAATAAAAAGGAAAAGGCTTTCTCTTCTTTTCCTTGCAGTTCATCTCATGATAACAGCTTGGGATGTAACCTTCTATAAAAATACCTTAGGATATTTATAACTTTTTATTTTGAAGTAAATAAGACAGTAAGTTGCTAAAATAGGATAGTGAGCTCCCACCAACCCTTCACCTACTTTCTCTGAGTAATAACATCTTGCACAGACACAGTACAGTATCAAAAACAAGAATAGCAGAAGTGGGCTATCGGGGTGAACAGGTTGCATATGGAAGATGTATATGATAAATAGCACACTGGATGGACTGTAGCCAAGAGACAATCATGTCACATTATGGCAGGAGGTCCAACCAGTTGGACTGTGTTACCAGTTGGAAGGATAAAGGATGACATCAGGATAGTGCAGCTAAGGAGAGGGACCAAATGACCTGACTGACAAGGGTTTGGAAGAGAAATGAGACTGGAGGTCAGGGGAACTACACTGATAATGACTGGAAGCAGAAGAAATTGAAGGTATAGAAGAAAAAGAGATAAACTGGTTGATAGAATAGAGAGATTGTTGTGTGCTCCAGCCCTGAGAATGCTGAATGGGGTGTTGAAATGTGAGAACAGAAGTGATGAAATCAAATCATTCGGCTGTGATCTCACAGTTGATGCTCAGTCTGTATTAAGTCGAGGTATCTAACTTGTAGAGTTGTGAAGATTAAGTTATTCAACATGTGTGAAGTGCTAAGAACAGTACCTAATTCATAGAGAGTGGTCAACAACTATTAGCCATTATCATTATCATCATCATCCTCAGAAGAGGAGAAGCTGAACCATCATATCCTGTGAATCTAGCTGATGCATTGCATTATATATTTTTCCTTTATTTGTATAATTTATTTGTGAATTAAGTTAATCAAGAAGTATTCAGATTATAGTATGTATCTAAAATCTAGGTAGAAACAGCTGGTGGGAGTCACCCAAGGAATGGAAGAACGGTGCCATTGACCATGAAAGGGAGTTCAGAAGATTTAATTTTGGTGGTTAAATAATGTGCTCTGTATTAAGGGTGAAGTGACAGTAAGATATTCCGGCTGAATGTGTCCAGTAGGCAATTGAAGGCAGGAAACAGAAGCTCAGTGATTAATGAGGATTTGCTTTGATTGAAGATGGTGCTGGAAATGTAAATGTAGGAATCATTAGCATAGAAGTGATGTTTAAAGCTATGAGAATAGATGGGCTCTCCAGCATGAGGGTTAGGAGAACAAAAAGCAGAAAGAAGACTGGATTCTTGGAAGACCCACTACTGAGTCGGGATGGGGGGGGGAGGGGGAAGAGAGCCAGTGATAGAAAGAAAGAAGGGATGAAGGCCAGAGAAAGCCAATAGAAGACATGGGCAAGTCAAGCAAGAGCATGAGCTATGTCCTTGCAGCTGAGCAATGAAAGAGGGTCCGGCTGTAGGCTGGGACTTCATGTGGACTGTCCATGTGGTCTTTTCTTCATGACATAGTGGTTGTGTTCCAAGGGTGAGTGTCCCAAGGGGACCAGACAGAAGCCATATCACTGTTCTATCTCAGCTTCAGAAGTCATATGGTGTCACTCTGAATAAAAGAAAACATTTGTGCTTAAAATGCAAACAGAGCTTTCAGTACAACCCCTCAACTTATTTGCTGCTAGATTGCTGTTCTTAAGCCCTTCCCCTATAGAAAATCTGAAACTGCCATCAGCTGAGGCATTAATGACAGACTTTAGTCTGTGCTACTCTATGCACCTGTGTGGATAGATGATAGATACATCCATGTGTGCATATACACATATATGCAGGCGTGCATGAAATCATACATACATATATACATACACAATTTTGCCAAAAGAATTTATGAAGAAGGATGTGCTATCCAATCCTTGGACCTCAAATCTCACTATACTTCCAAATCAATCTTAATGTCCAGTCTAATGGGCCCCTTGCCATGCTCTCTCCTGGTTCCTTGACTTTCCATCTGCTGTACTTGGAATAGTCTTAAATTTTTTTCAGCCGGGCCCAGAGCCTGCATTGCCTTCTTACAATGTATCCCCACCAGTCCTCCTGGGCATATCTGCTCTATTGGCTGTACAGAGTCTTTGCCCCCTCCTCTCGAAGATGTTTGTGGTATAAGACTATACAAAGAAGTTCTATTGCCTAATAGACTATATGAAAATATGAAGTCAACAGAGAGGACATGGAGGCTAAATATATATCACACTCCCTCATGGGATGTAGTTTCACAGAGCAGGGAGAACAGTCTTCACAATCAGAAGACTGGATTTAACCAGTAGCACTCCCACTTACTAGCCCTGCATCGTAGGCAAGTTGCTTAATCCTTTTGCGCCCCTTTCTCTTCTTATGCCATGTTATCCCAGACGGCTTGATCCTGCAAAGTCCTCCCTCCTCTAAAGCTGGCAATGTGCTCCTGGCACATCATGCCTGCCCTCTTCAGCCACAGAGAAAGGGAAAGGGTAAGCTGTGAACTCTAACATATTCACAGTGTTAACAATGTTTATAGACATATGCACAGAGATCATCTAGGGTAAGTTGTGATTAATTATATTAACATTTTCTGATTGTTGAATTAATCTGCTGGCTTACTCAAATCCAAGTTTATTTCTTTAGAAAAAAATAATGGAGCCAAGTTTTTGTTTACATAGCTCATGTTCAGCTGGCATTGAGTCCCCGGGGTATGGTATATTGCCATAGACATAGTGAAGCCTCAAGTGAGAAAGGTTCAAGAACATCAATCACTGAGGGTTATGATATTTCAAGTCCTTCAAAGGGGAATGCTTCAGAATTCAGCCCACATTCTTTCCTCTCTCAGACTGGAGGAGATGGTATTTTCAGGAGAAGCAAAATGGTTCCTGTTGGATCCTCCCTCCTAAACTCTCCCTCAAACTTGTAATGGAAACTATTTGAAAGAGTCAGGGACTCTGTGTGCCTTTGGGAAAGTTCTTCCCCACCTAGGGCTCCTGGAAAGGGAGCTGAGGAAGCAATCCAGCTCTCAATCTACTCATAGTGTAGCTTTGGCCAAAGCTGTGTCTTCTAAAGAAAACAAGAGCTTAAAAGTGTTGCCCATAGGCTAGTGGAAAAACCGAGAGAATGACACCAGCATAAAAGGAATTGCACTATTTATGTTCACACATGAGAATGTACATTAAAACTTGCAGTTGGGGGGCGCCTGGGTGGCGCAGTCGGTTAAGCGTCCGACTTCAGCCAGGTCACGATCTCGCGGTCCGTGAGTTCGAGCCCCGCGTCAGGCTCTGGGCTGATGGCTCGGAGCCTGGAGCCTGTTTCCGATTCTGTGTCTCCCTCTCTCTCTGCCCCTCCCCCGTTCATGCTCTGTCTCTCTCTGTCCCAACAATAAATAAAAACGTTGAAAAAAAAAATTAAAAAAAAAAAAAACTTGCAGTTGGTTTGCAAATGAGTCTAAAGTCTAGATAGAATTTGTCCTAGGGTTATGAGCCCATGGCCCTCCTGGTTTGACTGCATTTAAGTTTTACATTACATTTACATTATATTGTTTTTAAGAGCTGTCAATTTTTATGTACTCAGCAGGATAATACCTCCTGAAAGGTCTCAAACAGGGGCATTGGTGCTCAGCGATTGTTCCTTCTGCTCTCTCTTTTCCAGCCTCCTTCAGTTACATAGGACCTCATGACAATTCCTAGCCAATGACAAGTAAGAAGAAATGGTGTGATTTTGGAAAAATCAAAAAAGAACAAGCAAGAGACTCTAGCTGTCTCAAAGTATTTGAACAGGATATTGGGTGACCAACTACCCTCCTTTGTCTGGGACTGCGTGGTTTGCTGGGATATAGAGTTTTCAGGAAAATTGAGACAAGTTAATTACCCTAAAGATAACACTGCTACGGTAGAGCTCCTACCCACATGGCTGTGGAGGGTCTAAGAGGGAATAGAGCCTTCACTGATTCACAAGAGTCATGACGTGTGAGGGAGAAATGGGTTTTTGTTGTGATAAGCTGCTGAATCTTTGAGGTTACTTTTTACATAACATAGCATACCTTGTTTATCCTGAGTACTAAACACAACACTCCCATTGAATGAACTGATCCCCTACCTTCTGGATCATTTCCTGAGATGTTCTACTTACATTAACTGTATAAATATCTCATCAGTAAACCTAGACACCCACACAGAAACTTCTTTTCCATAAACTTTAGATACCAACACCTTGAATTTTATAACCGTCAGGTCTTTCAAGCCTGCCTGTCTCTCTTCAACTCCACCTCTGCCCTCAGGGCTCTGGTCCACATTAATCCTCACTCCTCCCCTCCAATAGCCTCCTAACTGGGCTCCCCACCCATTGTGCCTTCCTACTTCAATTAATTCTCCACAATGTTTCCAGGTTAATGTTCTCAATTCCATCACTTTTGTGCTCAGATTCTCCTACTGGCAACCAGATGAAAATGCATTAAGCCTAATTATGCCTTTAATTATAAGCCCAGCCTTTTCCCCCAACCACTGCCTTTCATCTGTAGTCACAGTGTTTAGCCAAATACGACTGTTAGCTCTTTCCTAAACATCTCTACAGTAGATTGATTGCAAAACTGACCCCAACTCTATCTCTGAATCTGTACCTCTTACAATCTGACTTTGCAGCTCCTCCCTTAAATCTGGGATTTCCTGTGACTCACTTGGCTCGATATAATGTAATGGAAGTGATGATGTGATGCAGACTTCATGGAGCCTTGCATACTTCTGCTCTCCTTAATGCTCCTCTTCCTTCATCATAAGATTTTGTCTGGGCTAGCCTGTATTAGAGGACGAGACCCATGGAGCAGAGTCACGTCAGCCCAGCTGTTCCAGCTAAGGCCCTACATCTGTAACAAAGCCCACCCGAGGTCAGTCAAGACACCATTGACCTGCAGTTGACCACAATGCATGCGTGAGCCTATTGAGCCAGCCCAGATTTGGAGAATTAACCCCAAGAGCCTGTGGTCTAGTGAAAAATACTAAACTATTATATTAAGTCATTAGGTTTTGAGATGCTTTGTTAGATAGCAATAGTTAACTTATACAATGTCCCAGGTCTTTTTTTTCCTTCCTTCCTTCCTTCCTCTTTCTTTCTTTCTTTCTTTCTTTCTTTCTTTCTTTCTTTCTTTCTTTCTTTCTTCTTTCTCATTGCTTACGTTTCTGCTATCCTGCCTGTCCCTGTTGTGTGGTTTTGCAGAGGATGGCAGCCTGACCCCTTTCTTTGCCCCGGGAGCAGAGTCATTCTGCTTCAACCTGTCTTATCTTCCCACTTTCACATTTTTTCATCTGTAATGTGATGAAAAGATTGGCATTAAATGAACCCACCTTGCCTGTTTCTGTTCAGTGATGGTCAGCTGGAAATATAAACAAGAGCTCTTTAAGCCTCATATTGGCAAGAACAGTGGGAAAGAGTATATTTATTCACTTAGATTTTTTTTTTAATCATAGCTTGAGTGGTGAGAAGTAGTCAGACTATGTGTCACATATGTGGATATATAAGGCTGATTGTGTATATTTTTTGTTGAATAAACACACATTGTACAATAAGTGGAATAAACAGAGATGTAGGCAGGAAAGTCAACAGTGGCTCTTGAGAATTGAATGAATTCTCTGTTCTAAAGTTCTTCCCAGCTTATATCTCATCAAATATAACTCGGAAAGATTTGCTTTGAAATAATACAGAAAAACCTAAATAAATAACTCGAGTAACATCATGTTCCAGAACAACTGTTTGCAGAAAGCAGAGAGGTCATTGTGAGTGTGATTCCAATAACAAAGTACCTGGAAGGGTTCAAGATGGTGGCATAGGAAACTCAACTCACCTCCTCCCACAGACACAACAAATTTACAACCATGTGCAGAATAATTTTACCGGAAAAAGAACTTAAAACTGGATAAACAGAATCTTCACAACAAAGGATAAAAAGTCAACATTGAAATAGATAGGAGAGGCAGAGATGGGCTCACCAAAACCCCAAAACAATAAAACACCAAGTGGCACTGGTCCACCATTGGAAGGGATCTCAAACTATGAAGCTTTTCCCTGAGAAGTGAGAGTTCTTTCCTCCACATCAGGCATGCCAGCCTATAGATTCTGAACAGAAGAGATGATCCCCCAAAATGTCTGGCTTTGAAAGTTGGTGGGGATTACATTCAGGAAAATCATAGAACTGGGAATAGAGAAATCACTCTTCAAGGGCTTGTGCACAGATTTACTCACACTGGGATCCAACTCAAACGCACCAGTTGGAAAAGTGCCCAGATCATATGTGGAGACGACCCGCTAAGAATCTCGAAGGGTCTGCTGAAGAGGCAGGAACTTGTTGAGGCTTTCTGCAGAAATGGAGACAGTGGCAGGTGCCATTTTTGAAATCTCATTCTAACTTGGTGCCAGTGCTGGTGGGTGCTATTTTGAAACGTTTCCTCTAGCTTTTTGGTACTGGAGAACATGCCCTGGTGAGGGCCCTGCCCACCCTTACATAACAGCTATATGCACAGCTGGACCAGGTGAGAGCCCTGCCAATGCCTACCCCATAGTTGTAGGCCACCTTCAGCCAGAGGACACATACAACTCATACAGGGATGCCCCTTGAGCACCTGGCATAAGTGGCCAGGGGAAATAGCCCTTCCAAGCCCCACAGGACATCTATATAATGTCACTTCTTCAAGGCTGGGAGAATTGGCTGATTTGCCTAATACATAGAAACAAACACAGAGAGTCAGACAAAATGACTGACAAGACAAAACCTCTGAGAAAATCCTTAATGAAACAGAAATAAACAATCTACCTGATAAAGAGTTTAAGTTAATGGTCATAAAATGCTCACCAAACTCAGGAGAAGAATGAATGAACACAGTGAGAGCCTCAGCAAAGAGATAGAAAATAAGTTTTCACTCTTATGTGGATCCTGAGAAACTTAACAGAAGAACATGGGGGAGGGGAAGGAAAAAAAAGTTATAGAGGGAAAGAGCCAAACCATAAGAGACTCTTAAAAACTGAGAATAAACTGAGGGTTGATGGGGGGTGGGAGGGAGGGGAGGGTGCATGACGGACATTGAGGAGGGCACCTGTTGGGATGAGCACTGGGTGTTGTATGGAAACCAATTTGACAATAAATTTCATATTAAAAAATTAATAATAAAATAAAATAAATAAAAGAGAAAATATTTAAAAAGTATCAAACAGAAGATACAGAACCTGAATAATAGAATAATAAGAATAGAAGAATGGAACTGAAATTGAACTGAAAAACACACTAGAGGGGTTCAACAGCAGACTGAATGAAGCAGAAAAGCAGATCAGAGAACTGGAAGACAAAACAATGACATTCACCGAGACAGAGCAGCGGAAAGTAAAAGAGAATTTTAAAAAGTGAAGTTACCTTAAGGGACCTTTGAAAAGAAGTGGTACTAATTAATAATAAGAAAATATATGAAAGTAAAAATCTCACTAAAAAGGGTAAATATATAGCAAAGATAGTGGATCAGTAGCTTGTAAAGCAAGTATGAATGCTAAAGGCTTTTCATGGTAAAAATAGTGAAAACTATAACAATTAGTAAGAATAAAATGAAAGATGTGAAGTGTGACATGAGAAACATAAAAATCAAATATTGGCAGACCTAGCGGTAGAAATTGACAACAATACAGTAGTAACAGGGGCCTTTAACACCCCACTTACTTCAATAGATAGATAGTCCAAACAGAAAATTAATAAGGCAATATTGATCTTAAACAAAAGATTAGACAGATGGACTTAATTAATGGATATATACAAAAGCAACCGAATCTGCATTCTTCTTAAGTACATATGGAACATTCTGCCAAACACAACAAGTCTCAATAAATTCAAGGAAGATTATATCAAGCATTTTCTGACAACAATGGTTTGAAACTAGAAATCAATTACAAGAAGGCTGGAAAAAAAAAAGTGCAAGTTCAACAACATACTACTGAAAAACCAATGGTTCCACAAAGAAGGTAAAGTAGAAATAAAAGAAGTACATATAGACAATAGGAAATACAAATAACACACAGCAAAATCTATGGGCTGAAGCAAAGGTTGTTCTAAGAGAAGATTATAGCAATCCAGATCTATGTTAAGGGGAAAAAAATCTGCAACACCCAAAGGAGGTAGAAAAAGAAGAACAAGCACAGTAGATTAAAGGAAACAAACAAACAAACAAACAATCAGAGTGGAAATAAATAAAATAAGAAATAGAAAGACAATAGAAAAGATCAATGAAAGTAAAGGCTGAGTTTTTGAAAATAAAAACAAAATTGACAAACTTTTAGCTAGACTAACCAAGAGAAAAAGAGAGAGGGCTCAAATAAATACAATTGGATATAAAAGAGAAGTGACAATTGATACCACAGAACTATAAATAATCATTGAAAACAACTACTACAAACAATTATATGCCAACAAAACTGAACAACCTACAAGAAATTGATAAATTTCTAGAAACACACAATCTCCCAAGACCGAATCATGACGAAATACAAAATCTGAATGGACTGAACAAAATTCTCGAACAACGTCCTCATTTAACATAGCAACTGTTTTCCGTTTTGCACATTACTGTATACTCCTGATCTGGATGGTTGTATTTCATACAATTATAATTATAAAACATACAAGTATTTTATATGATGCCTTTTTTTAAGTTTATTTATTTATTTTGAGTGAGAGAAAAAAAACACAGTCAGAGGAGGGGTAGAAAGAGAGGGACAGGGAGCATCGCAAGCAGGCTCTGTGCTGTCAGCGCAGAGCCCGATGTGGGGGCTTGAACCCAGAAACTATAAGATCATGACCTGAGCCAAAATCAACAGCCTCCCAGGTGCCCTTATATGATGCTTTTTAATTAACACTACATTATAAACTATTTTGGTTTTCTGTACTGTCTTAATCATTGTATTTTTTAATGTCTGGCTTAAGTATACTGTTAAATTGTATAACATCTACTTAGTTGTTCTATAGCTGGATGTTTAGATAGCTTCTAGTAGCTTTTAAATAATTAACAATGGAAATTTTATAAATGCTGTGTATGTTTGTTTTTCACATCTTCACATCTAATGAATTATTATTATTATTATTGTTAATTATTATTATTCTAGGATAAATTCCCAGGAATTCTATTCTTGAGCCGAAGTGTACAAAGAAGCTTATGGATCTAAAGCTTTAGGCCAATTTATTTGTGCACTAACAGAATTTTTCATTAAATATCACATAACTTTTGAAAACATGCTAATTTAGCTTTGGCTTTTGCGATGTCTTTGTTATTCCAGCATAAGTGGAAAGTCCATTTAGACGTGTCAGGTGGGCAAGCGTCAGGTTGAAAAAAATGCCGGAGAAATGGCAGGATAGGACTAGGGACTGGGTTATGATAATGAGTTGCCTGTTGGAAACATGAGAAAAGCATTCATGATATGACAATAGAATGATGGCCACAACCATAATATGAATATAAATATAAATATAAAATAATACAAAGAAATAGTTTCAATTAACATGAATTTTCATTTTAGCAAAGACAGCATCGATCTTAAATGGAGCGCCATGTCTGGAAACCAAAAGTAGCACCACCATCTTCCACAGGATGTCTGGATTATGGTGTGAAAAGAGATGGGAAAATGTCATCTGGACTTTGCCCATGACAGCTGGGTACCTAGAGGCTCACAGACATCTCACATTTCCCTGGGAAGCACAAGCTCATTCAGACCCGGAACATCCTTCCCCACCCTCGTTCCACTGCCATCAATCTCTATGAAAGAATCACCCAGCCCTTTGAGATGCAGCTCATGGGCACAGAGTGTATTCTGCAAGTGACAAATAGGCAACCAAGGGGAAACCAGGAAGCCCCAGACCACTCTGATCACGGTTAATCTTCTCAGCCAGTTAATCATATAGTCTTTCCAGCTACTGAGGTCTTTTTTTAATTTACACTGAGAGGATTGGGGTAATTAGCCTCACCAGGGTCATTGATCTTCAAGGGGCTAGGCTCGCTCAAGTGCTTTCGTTCTTCCTACACAATTTGAAAAAAGAAAGAAAGAGAGAAAGAAAGAGAGAAAGAAAGAAAGAGAGAGAAAGAGAAAGAAAGAAAGAAAGAAAGAAAGAAAGAAAGAAAGAAAATTTCAAACTCCATATCTCCTCCTTTATCTTTAGCTCAAAATAGGATTGAGTTAAGGTTAATATTAACCAGGTTTCACAGACATGGCTTTCACACTGAATTAAACTTGAAAGGAGACCACTTTTATGAGGAATAAATTCATACGTCTGGGGTTTTCCTGTGTGTAATTTGCTACAGTTGCAAATGTACACAGACACATGCAGATTCTAAAGGGAAAAAAAAATAATAGTGGTATTGTCTCAGGCACCTGTTGTTTCTTGTTCTCAGTTTCATAAAAAGGGTATTGTTGTACATCATGCCATCCAGTCATCCAAGATGAACCCAATGAAGATTAAGGCAAGGACTTCCCTCACGCAAAAGAAAATGGGATATGTGTTGCAATTTAATTGTTATTTCTTTTTGAAAGTTTGGGCTATGTTCCTCTGGGCTTGACTAAACTTCGACTTTAGACTTCTTCATACCTTGGACCAGTAATTGAGCAGATGAGTACATTGCAAGTACCTCCCAGGATGTCTTTCACTGACTCGTTGGACAATACTCTGGCAAGTACATGAGTAGCATGTAACCTGCTAGAGTGATTATATTTTCAAAATGCAGAGGTAGATGTCATGGGAGCTGGGAACTAAATCCATTTGCAATTGGTTTTAAAAGTTCCACTGTGGGGCTCCTGGCTGGCTCAGTTGGTGGACCATGTGACTCTTGATCTTGGGGTCTTGAGTTCAAACCCCACAATGGGCACAGTGATTACTTAAAAAAAGGAAAAAGAAAATTAAAAAAAAATTTCCACTGTCTCATCCATCAAGGCATCTTATTTTTTTCCCATTTTAAACCGCTTGCCAAACAATTGTCTATCTTGTCAATGCTTTTCATGAACACAGAGGTTAGAAAGAGGAAACAACAATGCCTCTTTAAGCTTATCATATTCTTTTTTCATTTTGATAGCCTTAGCATTTGCCCCCGGAGATCCACGAGGCCTATAGATATATTTGGTTTGCCAGATTTTTAAAGTTCTCTTTATGAAGTCAATTTTGTGTCTGAGTTTGTTTCCTCTGAACAGTATCTCCTATAATCCATCTTCAATTCTTTTGTATTTTGTGTTTCATCTTTCCGTTGTGACTGAAACTATAAACTCTAGACTGTGGACAAGATCAGTGGACACAGAATTGAGGGCTACATGGCTTGGGAGATTGCATATTTTCTTATAGCTTAAGCCCATCAGGAACCCATGGAATAATGAGTTATTTTAATAGGTTGCTCTCAATACAGCTATGAATTGAATAAGGTCTTAGAACATGCTTCTGGGTTCAATGTTGAGTATGGAGAATGAGAGTCCACATTAACAGCCTGAATATGTGCCTGATATAGATATTCTAGGATGACAAAGAAGACTGCCTTTATCTTGATCATATGATATTAAAGCTTATATCCTATTGAGCCACTTCCCCTTACACTCGGAATAAACAGGGAAAGATAAAAGACAGAGCCCAACTCCAACTGAGTTTGTGAACTGATTCAGTTTTGCTTTAAGACACGAAATCAATACAGATGTGAAAAACAAGGCGGTACTCGTAATTTACCCTTTATAATTCCAGTTAAGAATCTATAATATACGGTCTTTGGAGTCACATTTGTTTAAAAGGTTGTTCCTTGAGGCATTGACGGTTTATACATTAAACATAGTGAACTCTGTTGACCTATTTCTTGTGATACACTGGGATGTAACAGCAAGGACAGTGATGTTGACCGGCGGGGCTAGCCGGAGGTCAAGAAGCACAATTTCTGCAAAGCACAATAAACACTTTTGTGTAGTTCACTTTATAAAAATGAGCAGAGTTATTGAATAACCTCCCAGCTTCTGAAACACCCTCTTTAACTAGGCTAGTAAAGGATAATACTCTCAAGAAACATCTACCATGACTTTAGGAAGGGCTGCTCCTTTGTGGGCAGGCTGAGTGGATATCAGTAACAGAGAAGAAAGCATGCAGTGAAAGTAAGGACTGCATAGTGGTGAAAGCCTGACTCTACAAGAGGAAGCCCAATGGGGGAAAGCACACAGATTGGGTTAGTGCAATTGAAGATCTATCTATCTCTCTATCTCTCTATCATCTATCTATCTACCATATGTAGATATATAGAGATTGATAGGTAGAGAGATAGATAGAATGTATACCTATATGTATATCTATATATGACCTGATATATATGATACACATATATAGCTACATATGATATGATAGATAGATAGAATGTATATCTATATCTATCTATATCTATATCATCTCTATATCTATATCTATATCTAAAGATATATCTAAAGATATAGATATATCTAAAGATATATCTAAAGATATAGATATATCTAAAGATATATCTATATCTATATCTAAAGATATATCTATATCTATATCTAAAGATATATCTAAAGATATAGATATAGATAGATATAGAGATGATATAGATATAGATGATAGAGATAGAGATAGAGATAGAGTGAGAGACAGGGAGAGAGAGAGAGAGAGAGAGAGAGAGAGTTTTGATCTTCCAAGGAGAGAAGAAAAATAATCCTGAAAATTAAGGGTTTGACAGTAAACTATCAGTAAGAGAGGAGAACAAAGAAACTTCTTGTGGGCAATGTCAGGCTCTTGTTTTTTGAAAAAATCAATTTACCTTTTAGAGAAGAATGTAATATTATTGGGTGAATGATACTGGTTCATATAAAATCAGCAAAATAATTTTCAAAATATTCAGTTTCTTTTCTTTCCAATGATCATGAATGAAATTAACTTACAAGTAATAATTGAATTTCAACTCCATGTTGAATACTACATGAAGTGTTGCTGAGTTTGTAAACAAGAATGAAAACACTGTATTCCTTCCAGGAATACTGAAGTCTTGAGTGTGTATGTGTCTCTGTAGATCTATATAGTCTGCATACATCTACATACACATATCAGTTCACTTATACATAAATATTTCTTATTCACATAAAATTTCAACAATGCAGAAAATATATGCAATAGATATTATCCTAGATCATTCATTGCTTGTGTTAACCATGTTAAATTTTGAATCAAAAGGGTGTATAAAACTTTGTCTTTACTATGTTGAAGTATACAACTTAGCAGGGAAAAGAAAAAAATACTTCTAAAAACTAGAAAGCTCTATCTTATATATTAAATAAAACAATTCATGATATTAATCTTACCTAGAGGCATCAAAAAACTTTCAAAGAAAGCTTTGAAATATATTGCAATGGAGGGGGGCATAGAGGTGACCATTGAGGTGGATGGAATAACATGATTTACACAGAAGTCAGGAAGCAAATACCTTTTTGGGAAATGTGTGTCTAGTGAAGCTGGGGGGGCACAGAGTATAAGACATGTTGTGATGGGGGAACCATCCGGAAAGATACATGAGAAAATACAGGGTGTGCCATGTTATGGAATCTCAGTAGTATCTCATGGGCAATCATTTTTATTTAGCTTAATTAAATAAAATAATTTAGCTGATTTCATTATATTATTTTTATATTATATTTATATCTATATAATGTTTATATTATATATAATATAATTTTATTACATTAATATCACTTAACTTATAAACTAATTTATTTGGTGACCAAGTTTCAGTGTGTAATGTACATACTACAAATTTTATATATTAAATTTAGAAGATAGATCAGCCATACAAATTTCAGAAGATAACTTTATAAAATATACCCGTTCTCCTCTTTCTTCAGGTAGTGTCTGCGGATTCTCAGAAGTGATAACAAATAAGCAAACTTCCACCACCCCTCCCTTCCTTCTTACACTCTATTTCAGTTCATTCTTTTCTATTTCTTAATTTTTTCTGGTGTTTACCTTTATATTCTCAAGTGTTCCTAGTACACCTCATTCTGTACTCTTTTAGATTTAAATTCATCCATTTGATGCCCTTGAATAAAAAGGTGAGGGGATCAAACATTTATATGACCTCTCCCTTTTTCTCTTTGTTTCCTTCCAGTTGTGTTAGTTAGATTACTTCCACGTTGTCACTGCCTTCAACCCCTTACCTGTTTTCTGAACCATAATTCTTACTCTTGTTTGAATCTTTCCTCTGAATGTATTCAGGGCTTCTTTCTGGTATTTTAGCCTTGGTTTCTCTATTCCTCACTTGGTTGACTAAAGATCTTTCCCTAGAGTTTCTTCTGGGAGAGCTCATAATGTTCTCAAGACTTGAATGGCCAAAAATGTCTCAGTGTAACCTTTGGATTAGAACAATATTTTGGAGGGTTAGCAAATTATTGGTCATGCTTTCTTCCCTAAAGGCTTTGTAGGTAGAGATCCACCATCTTTTAGCACATGTTGTGGGGAGTCTGAGCCTGTCAATTCACCCCCAAATCCCTGTCATAACTGATATTGTTTTGTGCCTGGCTTGGTATCCAAAGAATTCTTTCTTTAGCTTAAAATCCAGTACATTTACCAAGATCTAAGAAGCCTTTCAAATCTTTAAATTCATACATTTTCTTTTTAGATCTGAAAAGTTTTCTTGATTTATATAGTTAATGTTTTGTCCAAATTGTTTAACTCTCTTCTGCATGGGTATAAGTTAGATACACGTCAAATGACATTTTTTCGTCTTCTGGATTTATCGTTTCTTCTCTATTTTAACTTGGTATTTCAGTTCTGTTTATTTAATTATTTTTAGTTCAATATCATGTTGATGGTTTTTCTGGCCATCCTTGTCTTTTCTTTGTCTTTTGTAATGCCAAGTGTCATTTTTACTGCTTCCAGTGTGACATTTTATGATGGTTTTATTTCTCTCTTTTATTTTTTTTCCCCTAAGCTTTGTTTTGGCTGGATGCTCAGGGATTTGAAAATAAGAAGTCTGGCGTGTTGGTGATAAAGAATTTTGGGTAATAATTTTATGGAAGGGAAGCTCAGAATGGGCCTTGAGTGACATAACTTGTTTTCCAAGTAAACACTCGCCAAAAGTCCCTGGCAGCAAGGAAGAGAGTCAGTAATGAGATGGGCAAAATGGACCACATAATTTGCAACATTTTCTTTTCCTCAGCAACTCTAGGTCTTGTTCAATGCATTCATGAGGGTAGGCATGGAGATCACACAAGGGCTCAACAGCTTGGACTCCTGTCTTCCAACAATGACTTGGTGACTGTCAGGAATGAGTGCTAAATTTTGTAGTTGTGTGACCAACTCTGAGCCCTGTTACCAAACCACCAACCAGGAAGTCAGTCAACCTTTTAGCGGTAGGCTGATTATATGGGGACCATTTTGTCATGGAGGGCCGAGTGATTTGTTCCCCAACCCAGGACAGATATCTAAGCTGGATTTAGATTTGTCTTCACTACCTGCCATGTTTCCATGGGCAGTATAAGCTGTGACTGAGTAAATACACTGTTCAACAAAATTGCCTGACTAAGGAATTGATTTTACTGCAAAAGAATCAAGGCAATGGGCTTATTTATGCTCATGGAATTCAGGGGTCCTACAATGATCACCCATGATCCAGAAAAAGTTGGTCTTATACAAAGTAAAATAATATATTAATGACTGAGAATCTTTACAAAATCTTCAAATGTTTTGATCCTTTTCAATATACTGATCTTGGCTCAAAATGTTATCCAGGATGGCCATCCCTGATCATACTATCTTACTATCTAAATTTCTTCAAATTCTTTTTATTTTTTTTTAATGTTTTATTTTATTTTTGAGAGAGAGAGAAAGACAGAGTGCAAGCAGGGGAGGGGCAGAGAGAGAGGGAGACACATAATCTGAAGCAGGCTCCAGGCTCCTAGCTATCAGTATGGAGACTGATGCAGGGCTCGAGCTCACAAACCATGATATCATGACCTGACCTGGAGTTGGACACTTAACCAACTGAGCCACCCAGGTGCCCCAAATCTCTTCAAATTCTTATTCCATTACCTTATTTTCCTCATAGCTGAATTATATATATATATATATATATATATATATATATATATATATATACACATATACATATATACATATACATATATACATATACATACATATATATACATATATACGTATATATATATATACATATACATACATATATATACATATATATATATATATATATATATATGATTGGGTATGTATATATACTTGTTTATTTATTTAGTTTGAGAGACAGAGTGGGTGAGGGAAAGGCAGAGAGAGAGAGAGAGGGAGAGAGAGACTCCCAAGCAGACTCCTCACTGTCAGTGCAGAGATCAACAGACATAGGGTTCAAAGTCATGAACCATAAGATCATGATCTGAGCCAAAATCAAGAATCAGATGCTTAACTGACTGAGCCTCTCAGACTCCCTATGTAATTGTGGCTTATAGGTTTCCCTTCACACCCCTCCAAAAAAACAGTTTTAAGTTTTATCATACAAATGATTATTTTTTCTCTTGTCCAAGAATTTAAGATAGTGCCTGCAAAATCGGGGGTACTTGTAAGTATTTGTAAATTAATGAATAAATCAATTAATGATTATATGCAGTGGAATGGTAAGTGGGACAAATGGGATATGTTAACATTATTTAACAGTATGCCAGATGCTGTTCTATAAACTTTCTATTAAGTCATTGAAGCTTTACAACACCGTAAGGTAGGTATCAGACTTGGCCTAAACCTAGACACAACTCCTACGGTCAAGAAAGGAACCAGCATCTACCTTATGCTTTATGATCAGTATTTAAGGGGTCTTATATAACCCCCAAGCTGACCTGAGACAGAAGTGTTATCTTCACCTGTTCCCAGGTGAAGTAACTCTGGCTCCGAGAGTTTTTGTGACTTACCTAAAGATGCTAAGGCCAAGAAATATATTCAGGTCTCTAATGTTTTACATGGAATTCATCCTCAGAACCAGTGGTGGAATTAGGTCCCACCCGGGGTGAATAGCCAGGGCTGTGAGAAGGCCCTGCCAACCTAATGGGATGTGGTAAAAACAATGCAACAGCTGTTCAGTACCCGAGACATCTGCAGCACGTGACCCACTGAATCTGAACTGGCCAATTCCTCAAGTACGGACTTCAGCCCTCATTTACCTAAAACTCTACCTTCGGTTTGTAGAACTCAGTACAGTTCTACAGTACTCAGTTTTCTGTGTTTCAGAAAATTCCTAAGTTTTAGGCACTGTGCCTTGATTGCACACATGTGGGAAACCAAATCAGTACTATGCCTGTCCCGGTGCAGAACTGGAGACACGCTAACCAAGAAACGTGTATAAGATTACAATTTTGATAATTTCTCTAAAGGAAAAGCTCAGAGTGCTAGGGATTTGCAGGGAAGTTCAGAAACGCGTTCTTAGAGACAGTGATACTTGAAATGGAAGTTAACCAGGGCCGGGGAGAACAGGTGGAAGAGTAAGAATATTCCAAACGGAGGGAAGTAAAGCACAGAGGCAGGAATTCTGACATGTTCCAGAAACCAATGGCAGTGTGATTAAAGCCTAGTAACAGGGAGAAAATAAGACAGGTGTAGGTCATTGCAAGCCATAATAAAGACCTAGGATGGCATCTAGAGTTTAGATATGATAGAAAACTAGGGTGTAACCAAAGAGGGTGAGAAAATGAGAGGAATGTAGAATAAGGTTAAGGAATGAGGAAAATGAGAGGAATATAGAAGAAGGTAAGTTCATTGATGGATATCTTGAATAGTACTGAAGATAAACCTTAGATGTCCCAGTAGACAGAATGTCTGGAAACTTTGGCACTTTATTACTGTGTATGTAACCTCATCAAACTACCCCTTTCAATGGCTTTGACAGAAAATTTCCTAAGGGGCCATGTGAAGAAAGAAAGAAAGAGAAAAAACCTGGCCCGCAATCCCTCACTATATCTTTCATTTCAGTATGTTAGAATGTCTTACAAACAAAATTAAATTAAAATTTCAGACCACTTTTGGGGAATGGAAGTGACCATTTCCAATGGGAGAGAACAAGGGAATGAAAAAGGAAAGCCATGCTAACGGATTATTTAAAGTCCTGCGTGTTATCATTTCAACAAGTCTTAATGTACTTACCATGCGTATAGGGTTTGGATATCTGAAAGCCACTGTCCTGTGAAAAATAGAGTCCTTGCACCAGGGACTGCAGACTTGCTATTTAAAGCCTCAATTGTTGGCAACCCAATTTTCTTTCAGATTCATTCTGTTTGTTTTTGTTCATTTCTAACAGCTCAGCCTGAGTCTGGTAAATAATTTAAGAATCCTGACTCAAACCACTAGAACACATCTTTCTGAATCATCAGCAAAAAAAAAAAAAATTTTTTTTCAAAGAGACCAAACCAGGCCTCACTCCCTGTCCTCATTCTAAAGGAATTTTCTGGGAACTTTTAGTTTCAAAATGGCTGATGAATCATTTGAGGTTATACCTGCTTCCTCCGGAAAGCCCAGTGAAATGAAAGGAAAAAGAAAATCCACAGCACCAGTAAGGAGCTTGGGGAGCTGTCCATCAGAAGACTGTGGCACTTAAGCATCTATGGATGCTACAAATTGAGAACCTGATTAAAATAAAGTGAGCATGTCAACTCAACAATATAGGGAAGAGAAGGTCTCAGAAAAGGGGTCTTCCCGAGATCACAGACAGTAGCAGGGGTGGCTGTGGAGACAACTGCTGTGGTATTCATTAAAATGAAAGGGCTCGAAAAGTACATACATATATACATACATACATAGTTAAATAAAAATAGATAAAATGAAAGGGCTCAGACTTTTTCCATCTGGGAGAAAGTGTTCTGCACCCTTTGTGGTGGCCAGGAGTCTGATGCACGATAAAGAAAAAGCTGTCTAACGAATGTAACACTGTGTGTCAACTAAAGTAAAAAAAAAAAAAAAAGTAGAGAAGAGAGAAAAGGAAAATAAAGAAAATAAGAAAAAGGAAGGACAAGGAAGGAAGGAAAGAAAGAAAGAAGGAAGGAAGGGAAAAAGGAAAGAGCAAGAAAAAGCTTTGCAGACTATTGTCCTGCTTCTCAATGCACGCAAAGTTTCTTTATCCACGCCTACTTCCCCACAGAGAGACAGGTGTGTTTCCAAAATCCCAAAACCTTTCCTAAAGCAGTTGCCCGAGTTACACTTCCTTCAGCAAGGTATAGAATAGTCCATCAATGCACTTCTCTCCAGTACGTGATTATTGTCAGACTTTTAAGTTTGGCCAATTAAATCATATAAAATGGTATGTCGTTGTGGTCGTGACTGGCATGGCCCTGGTCACTACTGGCTAAACATTTCTCCAGGAGTTTATTTGGTCTTCTGCATTTACTCCTCCATGAAATGTCTATTCTCCGTCCCCATCTCCCGCTTTTTTTTTTTTTTATTAGTTTCTTGGTGTTTGTTGTTTCTGGTTAGTTTTTGAATTTTTAAAATGTATTTTTGATATTATTTTTTTTATTTTTTTGTATTCCCGGCATCCTTTTCCAGTTTGAAACTTATTCTTCCACTTTCTTCAAGGTGTCTTTTGATAAATAAAGTCTAAATATTAGCATATGCAATCTTCATGGTGTTTACATTCAAGCAACTGCTGTTTACAAATTAACATAGCCATCTTGCCAAGTGCTTCCCTTATTTCTCAACATTTTTCTGCATATTATTTTAGGTTTTTTATGATATATACTTATACTACATTCCATTTATGAAACTTTTGTTTTCTCCTGTTGAGTCTACAGTTTTTGCTTTCTCTTTTCCTAAATCTTACTGCACTGGTTAATCCTTCTGTTAAAACATTCATTTTTGTTTCACCTTGGAAGTTGGATAAAAATGAATACTAAGCCCCTCTTGACTTAGTGTTTCTTTAACTGCTGCAGTTCTTTATAGTTGTAAAATTCATCAAGCTTTTGGTTGCATTTTTAGTCAGTTCTGTTAAGTTACATTTTTTTTAAGATTTGTCTACTTCATTTGCGTTTTTAACTTTTGTAATATAATTGTTGATATATTCTTTTATCTTCTTATAAGTTTCTACTCTGCCTTTGTCTCAATCTTTACAATATTCCTTTCCAAGGTTATTTTTGTCTTTTTTATTTCTTGATTATTTTTGCTATAGATTTGTTTATTTTAATTTTTTCAAAGAACCAACTCAGGTGGAATTTTTAATTTTACCATTACCATTGCATTTTGTGTTCTTTTTAAGTTATTTTTTATATTTTATGTCTTTATTTATTTATTTTTAGAGAGACAGAGAGAGAGAGAGAGAGAGGGAGGGAGAACATGAGCGCATGTGCACAAGCAAGCTGTGGAGGGGCAGAGAGAAAGGAGAAAATCCCAAGCAGGCTCCACTCTATGAGTGCAGAACCCAACTCAGGGCTCAATATCCCAAACGGTGAGATTACAACCTGAGCCAAAATTAAGGGTCGGACTCTTCACTGACTGAGCTACCCAGGTGCCCCAAGCATTTTGCTTTCTATTTTATTAATTTGTGCCCTTACCTTGAATGTGTTTCTTCTCCTCCTTCTCCTTTTCTTTCTCCTTCTCCTCCTCCTCCTCTTTATTCTCCAGATATTCTATGGATAACTTCTAAAAAATTGGTACTTAGATCACTAATTTTGAGGTTTTCTCTTTTTTTAGTAAAGTACTTAAGGCTATAAGTATCCCGTGACTCATGATTTTTGCTGAATCTCACAGGAAAGGGGTGGACTTGATCCCCTGAGCTTAAGTTAGTACAATGGTTCTTAAACTTCAGGGCACAGAAGATCACTTACAGGGCTTGATAAATCATAGAGTCTTTGGCCCCAGCCCCAGAGTTTCTGATTCCATGGCTCTGAGGTAGGAGTGAGAATTTGCCTCTCTTGGAAGCCCTCAGCCAATTGCTTCTACTTGGAGTACCATGTTTTGAATAGTACTGAGTAAGTACCCACTTAAATTTCCCAGCACCTCACAATCAACGTGGTTCTGAGCTGTTCTGAGTTTACTGCAGAAGACAACACCTGGACCAGAGTTCTGAATATTTATAGGTAAAGATAGGGTTGCCCAATCAGATGCAAGATTCACAATTAAACTTGAATTTCTGTAGCATATTTACCCTAAGAAAAGTATTTGTTCTTTAGCTGAAATTCAAATGTAACTGGGTATACTATAATTTTATTTGCTAAATCCGACTGCCCTAGTGGACATATTGACATTATTTCTCCCACGGGTTCTGTACCTTCAGTGAGTATCAGAGTCTCTTGGAAGGCTTGTTAAAACACAGTTTATGGGCTCTACTCCTTCAGTTTCTGATTGAGTTTGTCTGTGTAGGGCCTAGGAATTTGAATTTCTCACAAGTGCCCAGGTGACGGTGATGCTGCTGTCCTGGAACCAGACTTTGAGAATCAATTAGTTGATCCCAAAGCAATGGTTAGGGAGAAGCAAGAGAAGTCTCATTTTTTATCCTCTGACAAAACCACACCACACCAACAAGTGTGCAGTCTCAAGATTTTTCAGTGTTTCACCTGTCTTGGTTTTTCTTCTATACTGCTTTTGGGTTTGTTCTTGGGAGAGACAGCCAGAAACTACCAGTTCGGCATCCTGGTAAGGACTGTAACCATAAAACCATGATTCTATTTTAATTTGTGTTGAGAAAATTTCCCCCTAAGCAACACAGATTTTCCTAAAACAAGGTATATTATTTTATATAAATCTGAACCAATCGTCACCTCATTTTAGGAATACCACAATTAAGAAGAGGAATCTTAATGCATCTTGAGTTGATTTTATGCATGGTGTGCATTAGCAATCTTTGCTGGATCTCTTATATTTGTCCCCTGCCCCCCAGGCCGGTTCTCCTACTTTTTTGCACCCTGCCTTCTTCCTAGAAATACTCATCTATATCTTGTACAACAAAGAGCTCCCTTGAACTCTTGGCTTTTGATTGATTTCAGGCATTGAAGGACCAAAGGAAATTGGAAGGAGGGGAGAAAGTGAGATGTGCTATTTAGAGATACTGCAATAGTTAAATATCCCAGCTTCTTCCCCGAAGTGTTGCCTGTGGCTCGTTGTGCCTCTTGATTAAAAGTTGCATCTACTGTGAAGGTTGTTCTTACACAACAGCTCAACTTCCCGATTCTGGTAAGCCTTTCTCACCCTTTTCCTCTTTGGGTCTAGAGGTAGTAATAGTTCTGAGTTTCTAGCCTTGGGATATAACATCCTTTGTGGTTTCACTACATCCTGCCAGCATCGCTGCAAATAGTTCCTTTATTAAACCTTCCTCAAAGTATCCAATATGTATGTACCATCTATTTCCTGCTGAGATCCAAATGGCTCCTTTAATTCTTATCCATATGGAAACCTAATTGTTCTAGTACTATTTATTGAATATTCCATCATTTCCCTATTGATTAAAAATGTCATTTCTATAAAAATCACATTTTCATAGATTCATAGGTCTGTTTCTGGGCTCTCTAGTTTCCTATTCATTCCATTCAGATTTGTGAGTAAGAATCTGTGAGATGCAAGAACCTGTATTTTAAGCAAATTCCATAGGAAATTCTTATCCGCATGAGATTTTGAGAACTTGCTTAAATTTTTTTACGAATTCAGTAACTTTGGTGACTTAATCACAGAGAGGTTGTCATCAAGAAAACTTTCCTTGCTTTGGGGGCAAATACCCATATAGTTTTATAATTAGCCCAAGAAAGACACTTAGCCTTATTTTCTCCATTTCTTTTATGAACCATTTTGGAAGTTTGGGAAGGTGGATGATTCTATTTTGATGGACTCCTTTGTGCATGGTTTAGAGCTGTTTTACATCATGTACACAACTCTTGATTACACAGAGTATAAGTGAAAAATAGCTAAAAGAATATGAAAATGTTTGATTATGTAGGAACTTGCATGATTTCAATTCAACTTAGTTAGAAAAGCACCTGATTGATTCTAGGTTATCAGTATTTATTTGAAAATTGCTATTTCTTTTAACTTTAACCTGTTTTGTAAGGGTTAATAATTAATGATGAATAATCATGCTATTTTCAACAAGAATTAAGTTTATAGGAAGTTACATATTAGAAATACACACAAGATTCCCATTCCCATTTTGGAAGCTTCCAATCCCCATTTTGGAAGCTTTGAGAGCTGGCTTATGTAAATACCTTAAGGCATTGCTATTCACCTGGAGTTATGACCCACATTTCAGACAAAAACAAACAAACAAATAAACAAACAAGTAACTGACATTCACCGTCTAGGCCTGCAGCCTCCAGAGTGGGAGGCCTGCTTTGAGGGTACAAAATATGATCCCATGGGAGGCGGAGGTGAAGGAAGAAGATATCAGAACTGCTATTTGCATTTACTGTAAATATTATCATTTGTAATTTTCTATTTTTGGTTGCATTTTGTAACACCCATTATATTGGTAGCAAGTAATAACAAATATATTACTTTACACATTAATAAATCCACGTATATGGCAGATATATGCTCTCATATTTTTCATGAAGCATAATACAAGCTCAGATAAATTTGGACGATTGCTCTAAATGCGGTCTGCTGACCATCAGTAATAGCATCAGCAGATTGTTTGAAATGGAGACTCCCAGGCCCCAATCTAGTTACTGAGTTAGAATCTGCATTTTCACTAACTCCTCAGAAGACTTCTTTGCTTGTAAAATTTGAGAAGCACAGAGGGCTGACCTTGTAGATCTTTTCAGATGTAAGTCACAGGGATCCTATGAAGGGAAGACCAGATAGAAACTCTTTCTGATTTATTTCATTCTCTTCCTAGGAGAAGGAGAAGTTTCTCCTTTCCTTCCCCTCAGTTTTAGCTCAAAAGAGCTAACTGAAGAGTGGGGGTCTGACTTCCTTGGTAGGTTTTTCCTCCTTGTTCTTGTTTTGGTTGTTGTTGTTTTGAGCCCTATGACATTTTTCCTTTGGGTTATATTATTTCTCTACAAGACAATTCCCTGTGGACAAATACTCAGGACTATTTTGCAGTATAGAAACTAGAGAGAAGTCTACTTGATTCCTTGAGGTCTGCTTTGATTCTTGTCTTCACTATTGAATTAGCTTCCTAGCAGATAACTCTGTTTTTATATTTTCCTACAATCTACTCCCTGTAATACAATCAGTTAGTTACTTTCCCAAAACTAAAATTTCAGGCTATTCCTCTATCTAAAATTATTTATTTATTTATTATATGAAATTTATTGTCAAATTGGTTTCCATACCACACCCAGTGCTCATCCCAACAGGTGCCCTCCTCCATGCCCATCACCCACCCTACCCTCCCTCCCACCCCCCATCAACCCTCGGTTTATTCTCAGTATTTAAGAGTCTCTTATGGTTTGGCTCCCTCCCTCTCTAAATTTTTTTTCCCTTCCCCTCCCCCATCGTCTTCTGGTAAGTTTCTCAGGATCCACATATGAGTGAAAAAGCATTTTTCTTAAGACAGTTATTTTCATTTTTTTCAAGCATCTTAGCATTAAACATTGCTAAATATGGAATTGCTCAAATGTTAGATTTATATTGTTATTAATATCTATAAAGTAGATCCATGAATTACAATATTAAGCCATCAGTAGTCTTCTACTATATAGTAGTATATCTACTACTATACTACTTATGAAAGCCTTGAGAATAAAATGAAAAAATAGTATTTTGTTATGTCTTATTAATCATGCTGACTTTGTACTATTATTAGCTAATAGCTTATAACAAAATAGACTCTTAGGACAAAGTTCATTCTTGACAATAGTAGCTGTAAATATTTCAGAGAATCTTCCTGAGGTTTTCTAGTATTTTTAGCAAGATGCCTTGTCAGAACTGCTTACCTAGTCATGAGTTTTGCTTCATCTTATGGCTGATAAAGAGCTACCTACAAGGTTAAGGGAAAATGTCAGCTTTGCCATTTTTGACTTGCTCACTTTTACTTGCATTATTAGTATTATCTCCAGTCTGCAGCTCTTGGGAAAAAAATCATTTAAACCATTTGTCCATTTGATGATAGTTTAATTAAAACCAGATAATGTAATACACGAGTCTGCTCAACCTGGCCCACAGGAACTACAGCAGGTTGCAATGTGCTTAAAGCAAACAAACAAGGAAGGCTAAAGTTATAAGCCCTTGTCTTGTGGCCTCAGTGTTCCCGCAGGACACCTGTTAACCCCCTGAGATCTGGAACCATCTTATGTTTGACCCAAGCAAGGGCTCCAGAGATAATCCACATGGCAACGTAAGTGAAGCTTATTCGCTTTGTATTTTGAGCTTCATCTTATAAATAGAAAGTCTAATAATTTCTTTCTGCATCCCAGTGGGTTGTTTTGCACCCTATGAAGGCTGATGGTTTTGATAATAACATTCAAATTCTTAATGCAATGTTTATTAGATTAGGCTACTCAGGATTACAGGAACTTTCTTGACTAGGGCAACACTTATCCACTTTCTCATCTACAAGGCTTTGTTCACAGCTTACTTTGTTATGCAATAGTAGTAAGTCTGTGATGCCATTTATTTTTGTCAAAGGGGCCTAAAGTCATTCAATTGACTTTGGGGATCTTTGAACCATATTAAGTAATGTTCTTAATTTGAGCATTAGTCACATATTTCTTTGTGTGTTGTTCTGTTACAGAGCAGAGAAGAGACGCTCAGTAGGGTAACTCACTGAGAATTCAGTGATCATCTACCAATTCACTACTGGAATAATCCATAAGCTCTTCCCAGAGTTACAAAGTTATGGAGGTTTATGCATTCCTTCCTCCCATGATACCAATTGCTTACTTATTTCCTCTCTTATTTCCAATAAAATAATCTGTGATCTGCAGAAAATATAATTTGGGTGGATATGAGATGATGCACGATCCCACCATGTTCTCTCCATCCTTCTGCCAAATGTGTTTGCAATTTCTCTGATGAATGGGCAGTAAGCAAGTGAAATTCTGATGTGCAGACAGACTAATTCTTGCAGTCTTCCTTTGGAAGGAAACAAAGCTAAGAAAGGGATTGTTAATAGTTTTTTGGAGCATCCATGACTTTGGCTTGTAATACTGTGGTTGGAAAAGGAAATACTATACTCCCAACTAAAGGAGTATCTGCTTTTGAATAATAGAAGGATAAAAGCTTGATTCAACCCTACTAGGAATTTGGTGTGTGGTTTCCTGAGGAGTGCACATGCTATGCCTGATGCTTATTCCTAAACCAGACCCTAGGCAGATTCCACTGCTTAAGTGTTCTCACAGTGCTGAAGACTTGCCTGATATTGATTTTTTTCTTGTTTCTTAAACTGGGAAAGCCCCTTCCTTCCTTTCTTCTTTCCTTCCTTCCATCCTTCTTTCCTTCCTTCCTTCCCTCCTTCCTTCTTTCCTCCCTTCTCTCTCTCCCTTCCATCTTTCCTCCTCCCCCTCTACCTTGCTACCTTCTCATTCCTCTTGCTTTTTACCCATTCTCTTTCCTCTTCTCCTTCCTCTTACCCCTTCCTCCTTCCCTTTCTCCCCACTTCGTCTTATTTTACCTTCTTCCTTTTCAAATTTTACGTTTCAGTTACTCTTGGAAATCTGCTCTTTTCTTAGGGTGTTCAAATGAGCCAGCCTGAATTTACACCAGAGAAATGGGAAATCTCGGTCAGTGTTAAGATACATCAGTTAATAGGATTATTAGTATTAATAAACTAAAAATAAATATTTTGTAATAAAACCTACACAAGTAAGTCAGTCTCCCTATATTTGTTCTTTATAGGATTCAGCATATCCAGAGAAAAGGACTAAGTCTAAATATGGGGAAATAGCTCACTTTTCCACTTCACTTTCCTTTTAGATGGAAAGCAAATCTTTATTTATTCATTTATTTATTATAAGTAAAAAAAAAATATTCTCTTAGTTTTGTGCTTATGGCAGGAAGGAAGAACTTTGCAGCAGCAGGTGAGGACAGGGGGGATACCAGACAATGAAAACATAGACAGAGACTCAGAACGTTTGTATTGCCTTACTGGACCTGCGTATTTTGTTCGACTGGAAGGAAGAGAAGGGAGACAGAGAGACAGAGACTGAGAGACCTCCAGATCATAAAGCAAAAGGTTTATGGAGCTGCTCTGAAGTTGGAGAAAAGCAGTATCATAGGGCTAATTGTATTGTTTTGTCTTCATTATCCAGTTTCTGTCTCTTGGGGTAAAGTGGTATACCCAATGAGATAACATCTCACGCCACAGTCTACCTCTCAAGGCCTAGCCCCACTCATCTCTCAAACCTGGCCCCGCTTTTGCAGAAGTGCAGAGGATGAGACTGATTTATCGGCCCATCAAGGTGTCTCTTATCCGAAAGACATGTCCCTCCATTGGTTGTCCTGGTAGGAGATGAAAGGAGTGGACATAGCATCTACTCAGGTTCTCATGGTTGGGCAGCATCATACTACGGTTGCACCAAGGAATATAAAAATCACGACATGTAGAGCTGGAAGATGCTTAGAGGTCACACCTTCAGGGTCCATTTTGTGTGGCATATAAAATCAAAGATAGAGAAATGATGTGAAAGAGTCAAGGACATTCAGTGAACTAATGCTACAGTTGAGACTACGGTCCCTGTATCCTGCCTCCCACATGTGCGTTTGTTCTGCCATACCACATTGTTCTTTCTGCTAAGTCAGAGGAACGGTGTGCAGCTGGGCTAAAGCGTGACGAATGGAGTCTAGGGCTTTCCAGGACTTGATGGAACTCCTTTGCCCGCCAATACTCTTGACGACCCTTATGTTTGATAACCGTAGTGCAGTATAATTATCAAAGCCTATTCACCTCCTTTTCCTTATTTAAGCCTCATCATAGATGTGTGTGTGTGGGGGAGGGGATATCATTAGTCTTATTTTTTTAGATGGAATGTCCCAACTTTAGCTACTCTCTCAAGTGTTTGCCAATATTGGCACTTTTTATATTAGTCTTTTTATTTGCGATTTTAAAACATAAGCAAAGGATATTTGTTTTATTGCATATTTAGTAAGATCCGTCATAGTACATATGTGGAAGTTTAATTAAATTCTGACTTTTATTTAGGTTGCCCTATGCCTAAATCTTTACAAGGTGCCCTGATGGCTAATTCAGCGACAGGAATTCCTGAACAGGGTTGAGGTTTTTTCTAAGAAAAAACCCAGAACATAAGATTCCAGCCTCAATGCATTTTTCCCCCACCATTCCTTAGGCCTTTAAGAAAAATGTCTTTGTATCTAATTTTCCATTTTAGCACTCAAGGGAAAGATTTCTATACAAAACAAGAGAAGCTGTGGCCATCCATTTTATTTGTACTCATTAAAAAGAAAGAAAGAAAAGAAAAGCTAAATGAGAAAGTACATACAATTAGCATTGAATTTATAAGATGGTGTACAGAAATAGAAAGTTCCTTTAAACTAATTCCAAATAGTTTTAATGTAGCCATCATGTACTGTGGCTGGAAGGTTGGCAGCTATCTTGTTTTACCCCAAGATTGTGTTTTGATTTAACAAAGACATATTCAGCATCTACTATGTGCCAGGCACTGGTCTAAGTTTTGAAGAAACAATGGTGAATGAAACAGTCTTGACCTCTTATGGAAATTATTTTCTTTTGAAAGCCACGGGTACTAAACAGGCAACCATAGACATAATGTTTCAGGTGGTGTGTGTGCTAAGAAAACAAAATGTAGTTGGGTATAGTTGGGTCACTGTGTATCCTTGGGTCACAGGGTGGAGATGAGGGTTATTTTAGGTAGGATGATCTTAAGAGGCAGAATTTGAAGAAAAACCCACGTGATGTGAAGTGTTCAGCCCTTTAGAAATCATGGGGGAAGACATCCTAAGAAGAGGTAAGAGCTAGCATACAATGCTGGAGGCAGGAAAGCACTGACCATGTTGAAAACACAGCAAGAGTGAAGGGCAGCTGTGTCAAAGTGAAGTCTAAGTAGTATGCAGGGCCAGACCATGTGGGACCTTGCAGGCCCTGCTAAAGATTTTCTATTTTATTCAAAACCTGGTGCTAAGTCACTGGAACCCTTTTGAGCGGAGGACTGAGGTAATCTGATTTTGTTGCTGAGAAGGATCCCTTTGGCTGCTGTGCCTGGAGAACCCACTGTTGGAGGCACAGGGAAAAGTGTGGCAAGTACAAAAAGAGGAAACTCTGCTAAAGGTCTTCTGTGGTAGTCTAGGGGAGACATGATTGGGGCTGGCTTTATGTGTTAGCTGTAGATTTGGTAAGAACGGATCAAGTTTGTGGTATAATTCTAACATAGCTGTGTCAGGACTTGTTAGGTGGCTTATATAAGAGATGTCAGAGAAAAGAGAAACCAAGGAAGATGATCAGATTTTGGACTATGTAACTGTGGGAAGAGCAGTGCCATTTGATTACATGGAGAAGTCTTTGGGAGAAGTGGACTTAGGAAGGAGTGTCTATTTTGGACGTTTGGTTTAAGTGGAGTTAGTAGTTGAATAAATGGGTCTGACGTTCAGGGAAGAGATTGAATCTGAAAAATACAAATTTGGGAGTCATCAGGGTGAAAAGGTGAAGGGAGCTATAGACTGAGCACCGGAATTGAGGTTTTGAGGTATATCATCTACTTCCATTCTTTTTGGGACTCTCTGTGGCCCTGCCAACTCTAGCATTGGCCCCGCTCTGCTCAGCTACCTTGAATTCCACGAACCCCTCAGCTCATACAACAAACCACCAAAGCACAGAACTGGACAACAGGTGAAGGGCTAAACGTGTGTGTGTGTGTGTGTGTTGTCTGAATTATTAACTTCTCGTCTTTTCATTGTCTGATCGCCCACCTTTCGAATATCTCTATTATTTCCTTTAGTGGAGGGAGGTCGACTCTTATCTTTGTAGGAGCCCAGTGACTCTACATATATATCCTGGGAATATTGCTCTGGCCATCCACTCCTTTGGGTACCTTAGCCAGGATGTGTTTGCAGTTTACTACGCATACCTAACAAAAGCCATCTAGGAAATACTGAGTTTGGAAGACAATGAAATTATGTGGCAGAAAGATTCCAAAGGAAAGCAGATACCCATTTTTTGACTTTTGGGGAAGATATTGTGTTTGGTAAATTTCAGTGTGTGATATACTTAGAAATTTCTCTCTATGGTCAAATGATATTTGCCCGAAGCTACTCTTTGAGGATTGGGGGAAGTTGGGCTGATCAGGGTACTCAATTCTATTTCTAAGTCTATGCCATGAACAGTTGTCTACCTTTTAAATCTTGGCAGGCAGGCAATCACCCCAACCAGATATAAAGGGAGACGGGCAGTGAGGAATGAGAATGAACATTCTCAGGACAGTTGAAGTTATCTCACTCCGTGTTCATGTGGTCCACATAAATCGAATACATGTATCTAAATAGACAAACACTGATGGCAATTGTGTTTATAGAACAAGGCAGAATAGAGGGCCTGACGTATGTTTAATCATAATGGCTTATTGTATAGATTGAAAATGTGAGCTGTGTCATGCTGCAAATAGAAATGTGCAAGATGGTCACAGCAAAGACAGACTGGCTGTTTGGGCACTCAGAGTTTTAACGAGAAATGACCAGGGATCATCATCATATCAATCAGTCCAAATAAATGTTTTAATACTCCATAACTCCAGTCCAAAGACAATTGCACTTGGGACACCAAACACATTTAATACTTTCAAGAAAATCCCTTTAAAGTCAGTTTCTCCTTAACCAAATTTGGTGTCTTGTGATACCCTGTTTTACTTTCTATCTAAATGGGTTACGATTGCCCTGAAGCAAACGCAGAATGAACTCTTTTAGAGGAATTTGTGGGATTTGTGTTTGAGGAACCTCATCAGCCCAGTGTTCCTGGGGCCATGTTAGCAAAATTTTTCCCTCCTGGGAAGAACATTGAGAATCCCACTTCCCTGCTCAGAAAACCTTGCTATTGCATGAACCCAAAGTACTGAAGTGCATCATGCACGTTTCTTGATTCTTATGCTAAAAATCAACACTTCCATTGAGTTTTACAACAAAATCATACACTTTTAGAAATAAGAGACCAATTCAAGCTCCTTTGGTTCCCATTCTACCAGTCATATTTTATGAATTAACTATACTTTTACTTTTTGCCTTCCCAGTTCCTCAGCCAGTTTCTTTTTCTTACTACTGTAGTTTTTCTTCCTTCTGAATGAGGAAGATCTTTCTTGTCTCTAAGACATTTCTTGACACAAAGAAAGCTCTAAGTAAGTAATTCTTGTCATGAATGAATGACTAACAATATAATCTAAAGCTTTTCTGGCTCTTCTCCATTTCTACTTATTGATATTCTTTTTGTCCTTCAAAGCCCACATAAAAAAAATGTCACCTCATGAAATTTCTTCTAATTGTATCAGTTAAATTAAATCTGTCCCCATTTCTTTTTCGGCCTCAAGTTCTTCGTAGCGTATTTAGAGCCCTTACCAACCTATTAGGTATATTTGAGAGCTGTATGTCCCTGCACTGGTTGTAAACTCCTTAAGGGTCAAAGTTACGTTTTCGTTATTTTATGGGATCAGTGGCGATGGTCATGACGTTTTGATTATAGTAGGTCTAACAGCCATGGGTTTCTTGATGGTAGATCACTTGAATTTTGTATGTAGGATGATTTTAACTAATTCTCTAAAGGCTTGGCTCTGCATGAACTGTTCTGTGTATATTTATCAGCCTTTCTATAACACAAATTTCTCTCATTATTGGAGTACAGTAACTGACAGGAAATAGAAAAAAAAATCCACTCAAGAGGAAGAGCTTATCTGTTTATACATGCTCCATAGAGGTAGTAAATACAGTGTAAGTAGCACCCATAAGGAAAGTAAAGCTTCTGTCTAACATCACTAGACTAAGAGTCTTTTCAGGAAAAAAAAATTACACATGTGATTTCCTAGGGTTCTTGGACCTAGGTTGTTTGAGGCTGTGAGGTCTCCTGGTCGAGCTGTATTCCATGCTAGCAGAAGATCCCTGCTTAAGTCAGCTTTTCGTTCTCATCTCCTGGTACCCACCTGGTGTTGGACATGTTAGCTTTGGTTTGGAATTTGGGAGTCCTCTGCTTTCATGGAATTTTCCCTTTTCAGTAGAAAATAAGTCAGTAGCTAGCTACTGAACCTGTTCCATTTTATAAGCATGGTAAGGTTCTTTCGGAGAATACAAATAAATTCATCTCACAGATGAGGAAGAGAATTCTGGCACAGGTGGTATGGGAAAGAGTGTTCCTGCACCAAGAACAGCCAATGCAGAAGCCTTGAGGTGGTATTGGGACTTTCACGTTCAGGTACAGCAAGGAGGCCAAGTGGCTGGGTCAAGAGGAGTGAGGATGAATTGCACATAAGGAGGTCAGAGAAAAATCGAGGGTTTCGATCATGCACAACCCTGTGAGTCACTGTGAAGATTTTGGCTTTACTTTTTGTGAAATGGAAAAACATGCATGGGTTTTGAGTAGTATCCAACATGATTTAACTTACCTTTGGAAAAGTTTGCAGTGCTTGCTATGTTAGGAATTGATTATAGGTGGGCATTCCTGGAAATGAATGGTGTGAGATGGTGGTGGTTTGACCAAGGGGGTGGTGATGTCGTTCCTGGTAAGTGCTGGATTCTGGTTATGATTTGAAGGATTTGGCCAGATTAGCTGTGTGGTACAAGAGATAGAGGAATTAAAGATGACTTCAAATTTTTGAGTCTGAGCAAACATAAATACGGAGTTGCCCTTAAATGAACTAAAGAAACACACACACACACACACACACACACACACACACACACACGATAGTCGGGTTGGAGGTAAGATCCGAAATTTGATTTTAGGCATGATGAGTTTCAAGTATGTATTAGCTATCCACGTGGAGATATTAAGTAGGTAGCTGGACATCAGAGCCTGGACATCTGGGAGGCGATCTAAGCTGAGCTATAAATTTAGTAGCTGTCAGCATAGAAATAGAATGTAACGACACGCATTAGATGATGTCATCTAAGGATTGATTAAGTATAAAGAAGAGCTCAAGTACTCATCCCTGGGAGAAAAGGAGGAGCCATCAAAGAAGACCCAGAGGGAGTGGCCAGTGAAGTAGGTTGAAAACCAGATGAGTGTAGTGCTCTAGTGAGCAAAAGAAAAAGTGTTTCCAAATTCCAATCCATCAACGTTCTTGTTGGCTTTTTAAGCTCTCTCTCTCTTCCCGTTGGTTCAGTAGACAACTGGGTGAGTCTGTAACATACTGTGACAGATGTTGAACAAACTGAGAGTTCTAAGATAATCTCATCCCCTTCAAAATAGCCCCTTTGGGAGGACATGTACTTCCAAAAATAATGCTGTTTTGCCCAAGTCATGTGCAGAACTCTATTTTGGGGAATTACCATCATTTCCCTTAGGATACTCACTGATAGCACACAATTATGTTCTGAAAGATAATTTTGTTGGAGGGTTAATGCTCCCTCCCTCAGACCCAAGCCTGATGAATAAAAGTTGTCAACCCAGACGTTGCTATACATAGGCAACGCCAAAATACGAATGTAAAGGAATAAGATTGATTTGCATCTTCCCCTTATTTTTTTAAACAACATATTCCTTTTTCATTTCAAAAGTCATGTATGCTCACTAATTTTAGCTAAATAATCATAATATATAGATAGAAGAAAGAGAATGGGATTTGGAATCAGACAGACTTGGATTTAAATGGCTGTTGTGACTGTGAAGTTATTTATTCTATGTGAGCCCCATTTCATTCCCCAATAAAGTGGTACTCTTAATACGGAATTTTACATAATTAATTAATAGAGCAAGTATAATGTACTTAGCACATCATAGGTGCTCATCAAAATTTAACATAATGAAAACACATGGGTTTAATGTTCTGAGAAACATAAGACCTTCATTTTTTTTCTTATCTGTACATCCTATTGGTTCGTTGTAATGATCAAATTAAATCATGTATATAACATGCAACAGGGAAACTGGAATATAACAGGTGTCTAGTAAATCTTTGTTGAAGGAATGGATATATTGTGTTTCAGGCTTTATTCTTGGTCCAATACACATAGTAGGGCTCCAGTTATTTTTTAAAAAATTAAAATGAAATTTATTTCTTTGTCATCAGATGCTTGTTCTCATGCTGCTACAGCGAGACATGTCATGCTATTTTACTTGAAAATATCTGGGAAATGCAGGGGGTACTATTTGGGGTAGGAGGCAGATTAGTACCATAAATGAGTAAACACACTTTCCTCACATAAAAACGCATTAATTATAAAGCAAAACTTTAAACACTGATGAAAACAAAGAAACAGACTAAAAATATTCATGAGGATCCTGTGATTCTTTTCTAGTTGTAGTTTTCCTTGTTGTAATAGTTATGCAACGACATTGTCCACTGGAGCTAGAAGCTTCAAAACTCAAGTTCAAATGGGAAGACCCAAGCCTACCCAGTTTCATTCTGGTTCTCAGAGTCCCTTCACAGTGTGTGAGTGTAACCTTGCAACTCATGATGTATGGGTCTGCTCCCATACCTCCCATACCTGACCTTGGTTCTGTACATTTGACTCTACTGCACACTTAAATACTTTCTTATGGTCTATGTTCATGGCTAGAATAACTTCTCCCGTAAGCTTCCTTTCATATCTCTCCTTTGTTCATCTCTAGGGGGAAACTTACATAGCACATTTGAATGTTGTGAAATTTGCATTTCAAATGTTTCATTCCATTACACAAATGTCCTCTGAGAGAGTAGAATTTTTGATAAAGGAGCTTCATTGCAAATCCTCTCCACTTCCACTTCTCTCTCTGTCTCTGTCTCTGTCTCTGCCCCCCAGCCACACCCCCCACGCACATGGTACCCACATGATGATAAAATGAATGCTCTATTTTATTTATTTGGTCATAGAATGTGGCAATGTAAATGAAAGACTCTGTTATTGTCAGGCAAAACACCTCAAACAATGGTTTCTGCACCACTGCCTTTCATCAGGATGTTGTGATGTTTTCTTTATTAAATAATCTATTTATTACACACACAACATCATCAACTCACTAACCCACATGCACACACACACACACACACTTTCCCTCTTATACCCACACATCCCCTTATTTGCCATCCTGTTAATATCAAAGAGAACTTTCAGGAAGCAGAAACCCCAACTGAGCTGGCTTAAGCAAAAAGAAGCTGTATTGGCTTATATAACTAAAATGTACCAGGCTCAGTGCTGGTATCTGGAAAGACTTGGTGTATGGGCAGTGCTTGATCAATAGTTTTTAACTGAATATCAGTTTTCAATTAATTCAATCTGGGTAGATATAGACCAACTACAACTGGTTAGTATTTTCTTCTTTTGTAATTAGAAGTGACATCTCAGATTACTTGGATCTGTGGTTTTTAGCTCCAGAATATTAAGATCATCCTGAAACTCTAAACAATACAATACCTAGACTCAGCCCCAAAACTTCTAATTCCATTAGTCTGGATGAGAACCTGAGCATTGGTTTGCTTAAAAGTCTTGGGTGATTCTAAAATACCCTAAAGTAGAAAGTCACTGATTTATCTGCATTTTTGAATTGCCTTTCCCAGGGTGCTGCTAACTATTTTATCCGAAGAGACTATAGCTAGAGGCTTTAGCGCAAGGGTCTAGAAGAGAGATATTCCCCAAATTCTTAGAGAATATAGAAAACCAACCATGAAGAGGAAAATGATCCATTATAAGAAAACTCCAGAGAGTATACATAGCTTAGAATAGAAGGCAAAGTTAAAAAAAAACAGGACTTAGGGGTGCCTGGGTGGCTCAGTCAGTTGAGTACCCAACTCTTGATTTCAGCTCAGGTCATAGTCTCAGGGTTGTGGGACTGAGTCTCGCATCGGGCTCCAAACTGGGTGTGGAGCCTGCTTGAGATTCTCTCTCTCTCTTTCTTTGCCCCTCCTCCACTTGTGCTCTCTCTCTCTCTCTCCCAAAATAAATAAACTTAAAAAAAAAAACCCACCAGGAAATAGGTGTACTAGAATGGAAGCTAGCTGGAGAACAAAGTAAATAAGACCATAGATGTGAGCTAAGATGGGAATATTTACATGTCAGTGTCTGATCTGAGTTAGCTTAAAGGCACCTGGCCTCATCGGACAATCTCCATTGACTTAACCCACACTGGGTTCCATCGGCAATGCATAAGGCGGTAATGGGGAAAAGCAGCTGGCTAAATCTTTTCAAAATAATTGAACACAAATATCAACTCTGCAGAGTGACAACAGAGTGATGTCTCTATGGGTGGGAAAAGTAGAACCTAATTGTTTCTCTCGCTGGGACTGGGCTGAAAGTGACCTCACTGGCAATAACGTTTGTCACCTTCTGTGTTTGCTTCGCTGAAGTCCATCCCAAACTTTGTGTGCGGTACAGTTTGTCCTCGGGTGAGACTGTGGCAAATAACTCTCCTGCTCGCATAATCACTAGGACCCAGAGCCAGAAAATTTCTGCCACTGAATGAAGATCTTTACAATGAATAATTACAAATGAGGCAGGCGATCATTTGTGTCATGGTTCATTGGTTCCGTCAGAGTGAGGCAAAGACATTTTTCACTCTCTTCCCTCTACCACATGCACTATTAAAATGCCTTTGTAGATTACTGTAAATAATTCAAATGTTTATTAAAAACTCTGTTGGACGATCAAGGAATCATAGATAATAGGAGGGAATACCATCCAATTTATTTTTATATGGCATGCTCCATCCATCATATCGCAAAGTGCTTCAAGGGGAAACACAAAAAGAGGCAGGGTTTTCAGGCAAAATTCAGAGAGGAGGTCATTTAAAAAGATCTGAGGAGAACTGTTAAGGAAGTGACACTTTGCTTTTTAGGGTCCCCATTATTTTGCTGGATCAGGTCATTTTGCTAATTCAGTTCTGACATTTGGTTCTTTTAATCATTACTCTGACTGATGAACGTGTTTCACAGTAAGGAGGAGGAGTGGGCATATTGTCTAACATCTACAAGCAGCTCAAGTTCTCTGTCCCTCTGTTTTTGTGGTATACAGACAGAGACAATGCAAACCCCTTCCAGCTCCCACCGGGGTATGGGCATCATGGCCCAACAGCATTGCCATAGCGCGTTGTAACTGCCATGTTGGTCCAGTGTGAGATGAAAGAGGGGAGGACGAGCCAAAGGTGGCAGCCTAATCTAAGCTCTGATGTTCTTGGTTAAGCATGGTCAGTTGCCCTCAGCCAGTGATCCCTGTAGTTACTAATGGTAAGGAATAATATCTGTTGTTTACTAGGTGATTGTCACACGGCAGGCACTGTATTTGGCAGTTCTGATACAATGAGAATGGTGTTGTCTCATGGTGATGACGTTGCCGGCCTGGGAGTCAGATTGCAGAATCTGCTTGCAGATTGCAGAGTCTAGAGTATTGGCTTCAACCATACTAAATCGTTGACTTGAGCAAATTAGTTAAGCTCTTTAAACTTGAGTTCTATATCTATGAAATGTGTTCGACAGTGAAACCCACTTCACAGTCTTATGGATTGTCCAACAGTCCCTATGAAGAAGCACTAGCCCATGACTGGCACTGCCAGCACTCGAGAAATGTTCACAATCGTTATTAATGTCACATAGTACTTAATATTAATAACTAAGACATTATAATGAGTACACTTTAAAGCTATGACAATATCATCATCTTGGTTTTACAGAAAAGGCTAATGAGACTCAATGACACTGAATAGTGTGGGTGTGACCCAGCTAACATTTGAATATAGGTTTTTTTGATTCCATAACATGCTTCAAATGTGGCTATCAAAATGGTTTCCCTTTACTCGGTACACAAATAGAATTTTAAAGTAGTTACAACCTCAGGATCTTGTCAACCGTCCTAGGTATTTCAAACCCATAGGATTTAATTCAGAAAGTTGGCTGCAGTAGGGTAGAAAGGACTATAAGAGTGAAAAGGGGATAGGCAGAAGGCCGGAGGAGCAAAATGAAAAATCAGTAATACTCAAGATTGAGAGTTGCAAGTATTCTGGGTTAGATCCATAGGTAGGTACTGTACATGTTGATGCATTGCAAGTTGTGCTGTTGTGGTCATTTCCACTGACAAGGGCTGGATTGGTTAAAACGATTTTTAATATTTATTTATTTGGAGAGATTGAGAGAAAGAGAGAGAGAGAGAGAGAGAGAGAGAGAGAGAAGGGGTGAGGAAGATAGAGATGGACACAGAATCTGAAGCAGACTCCAGGCTCTGAGCTGTCAGCCCAGAGTCTGACATGGAGCTTGAACCCGTGAACAGTGAGATCATGACCTGAGCTGAAGTATGACACTTAACCGACTGAACCATCCATGCACCCCTGGAATTGGTTAAAACATGCAGCCCATGCCTTGGATGCTGGAGTCTGAAATCAGCCTACCTCTATGTTCTCTACATCAACTGCCACATTGTCAGCTCCAGAAGCAAGAAGTGTCTCTCTTTTCCCTGACTACTGATTTTCCAACCCTGTGTCCCATTGGCAGAACCCAACACAGAGCCAGGTAGACCAGAAGTCTGAAAAGGATTCCTTGCTAATTCCCTGGCCCAGCAGCAATGCCAAGTGTGGAGGTGGGGCTGGGGAGGGGGGGGCGGCACTGAGAGAAAACCGGCAAATACTTGGAACAGTGACAACCTAACACAACACTAACCTTTTAGTTGAAACTCTTCTTTAAGTCCGCAGGATTGTGGTTTCACCCATCTAGACCAATTACTAGATCTACTTTGAAATAAACTGAAACAAACAAACAAACAAACAAATAAACAAAAAACAGCCCTTCCTTTATTGAGAAAGGCTTGTGTGGGGAAGTTATTCCCTCACAGGAGTAAAAAGGGAAGAAATGTGAGGGGACCATCCTGAAATCTACCCAGGGCTAAATGAAATGGAATGTTGATAGTGCCCTAGTAAATTGGTGTATTCAGGAAGCCAACTACATAATTAAAAGACTCCCATGCCCACAGGTCTTCTGTGGGCCAGGAGACTAATGAAGCCAAATGATAGACATGGCCTGTTTTCTTGGTCAGGCTAGGCTGGGCTTATGGTATGATGGCAAATAAACTCACGATCTCAGTGTTTTATTACATAGTTTATTTCTTAAATACCCAGTCTGCTCTAGTTTGGGCCCTGCTCAGACCTATCTAGCTGCCTCCTGCTCGATGACATGGTGATCCAATCTGTTCATATGGCTTCATCATCTGAACGCACCACTTCCATACTCTCCACCAAAGGGGAAGAAATGGTTGGAAGATTATGAGGGGGATTTTCATTACCTGACCCAAGAGGGATACACCTCGTTTGTACTCATAATTTACTAAGACAGTAGTCGTGTGACCTTGACCACTGCAGGGGGCTAAAGAGGTGAAATATAGCCTTCTTACTTCCTGACACCGTGAGGAGACCCAGGTAAGGATAGTACTAGTTATGTCCACTTCACACAAGCTGTTCAACAATGGACTCTGCTGCTTGGTAGGCAATTATGGCAGATATGCTTTTTTTAATGTTTATTATTTATTTTTGAGAGAGAGAGCGAAAGCAGAGGAGGGGCAGAGAGAGATGGAGACCCAGAATCTGAAGCAGGCTCCACGCTCCAAGCTGTCTGTTCTTGTGGCAGTTGCTTTAGATTATGTCCTCAACACCTGGCAAATTAATCCCTCCTTTTGTGGTTCTTTTTTAGGAAGGATTTGAGAAGCCCTATGTATGTATGTACTTATAGAATCCCTCTCTCTATATGATTATTTCCGCCTGATGGATTACTAGCAATTTTATTAACAACACAACTTCCTGCTTCACATTTCTATTATTGTCTTATATTGGTGACAACAATCTCTTACCTCCACCAGCTTATATATTGACTTCTGTCTATTCTTTAGGGAGGTAAATTATTCTTTAAAACTTCTACAATTCTTTAACTTGAAAATATTTGCCCAACAATTTGTAGGACCCATTATTATAAAGTTTCTGCTTATTTTGAATGAAGGATTCAGGGCTCTGTCTTAACCCATGTGATATGACATCTCCAAAGCCAATAAGTATATAAGGCAGGTATTCAAGGAGAAGTGACAGAACATTCTCAAAGCCCTAAATTTCAAGTGCAGCAAATTAGACTAGTTGTAAGTTGTGAAGACTTTTTAATTTTATCTCAAGAGTTAACTCTTTTAGGATATTGGTATACCCCACCTGATATGACAGTAATAGAAATAGGTTAGCTGAATAGGTAGGGTAAGTTGTTGTAAAATTAAAGAGAAGTTTCTGGTGATTGACATAATATCTCTTGAGTCTGAATTATGTGACTATGTTAATTCTGTGGATATCTTTCAAATATTGATAATTTTAGTTTGCAAAAGCATCAGCTAAGAGGACAGATGAGAAGAATAAAACATCTATAAAACATTGTAAATGCATACTTAAGGAATGACTTATCAGTGTATTATTAAATAAATGAGTGAATTAATAGTTAATGATTTATGTCTCCCACCAAATATCTTAAAGAGGGTAATGAAAAATCAAATATAGGATACATCTCTGCCCAATACTTGTTTGTTTTCAACTTTTTAACTTATTCTATTTCTTATGGATTATATTTACAAAAACTACATATTCCTGACTATGCCTTTCATGATAAAGATTTAGTAGAGCTTTAGTTAATCGAATTTATTAGAAAGAGTCTGGCAAGAACTAGCAATACTTCTATTTTATGTATCTGAACAAAAAGTTTAATTACAGATACCATTGTTAAAACTCTTCCATGATGTTTGATTATTTCAGTATTTATCAATAAAGCAAACTTAACCCACTTGAACCAGGTGATTATATATCTTTATTAGTTTCCTAGGGTTGCCATATTAGTTTACCGCAAACTGGGTGTCAAAAAAAAAATACAAAGAAAACAACAACAACAACAACAACACAGAAATTTATTCTTCCAGAGTTCTGGAGGTTATAAATCTGAAATCAGGATATTGGCAGGGCCACACTTTCTCTGAGTGCTGTAGAGAAGAATCTGTTCAATGCCTCTCTCTTAGTTTCTGATATTGTCAGCAATCTCTGGCATTCCTTGGCTTGTAAATGCATCACTCTCTCCCTCCTACCAACCATTTTTTAAACTTTTTGGTCATATGCATGGCCTTCTCCCTTGTCCCTCAATCTGTAGGTGTCTTGTCCTTTGTTTTAAGGATGCCAATCCTTATTAAATTGGGAACCTCATCTTGACTCCATCTGCAAAGACCCTATTTCCAGATAAAGTCACATTCACAGGTAGTGGGAGTTAGGATGCCAACATATCTTTTTGGAAGATACAATTCAATGCACAAAGCAGTTGTCTAAGAATTGTTAGCACTTTTCTACCTACATATTTTAGCCTGATGCACCTTTCACCTTAGCCATCCATTTAGAAGTGTATTTGTGCTGTTCAAGAGTTTAATTCAGAATCATACTATCTAGCTTCATCTCTGGACAGAATTTCAGGTCTGTTCCTACAGAGTTGAAGAAAATGTTAACAGTTTCTCTTAAATAAACGGATTTTACCCCTCATATCCACCCTAAACAGAGCAATATTGACCTGAGCCTCTTGTCTTTCCCAGTGAACACATCTTAAGTCATCTGGCTTCGGAGAAGCTGGGAATGGAAAGAGAAAATTGGAAATTCAAACTCAGCTCCATAAATCTTAGAGAATGTTTCATTTGATGGTATTTACCTGTTAATTAGGATCAAAGGAGAAAAATCATATAATAAAGCTCATAAAAGCATACTGGCTGAATATTAATGAATTCTGTGATGGGCTTCTGTTTCCAGGCAACTGAATATCCCCCAAGAGTATTAATGTTGGTTGTAAAACAACAACAACAGCTCAGGCAGCAGCACTTGTGGCTCTGTTGAATAAAGGCTGTGAATCCTCCCGGCCACGTTGCCACTTTTCCTGGGTTGCAGATTGCAGTGGTGGTTTCAAGACCATTGCTCTCATTGCTTCTATCATGTCTGTTGCCAACATGAACTACACATGCAAAATTCATTGGGATCTGGTTATGAATAGAGTTTGGCAATCATGGGAGGAATAGTGAACTGAATGATTGTCCACAAGGTCTAGGGACATTCATGTCATTTGTATTTTAATCCTCACTCTATCGCTAGTAGATTGATGCCTAAAATTTTCATTTCTTCATTGTCCACAAAAGGAAAGAAAGAGAGAAATGGAGGGAGAGAGAGAGAAGGAGGAAGGAAGGCATGAACAAATAAGGAGGGAAGGAGGAGAGATGGAAGGATGGAGGGAGGAAGGAAGGATGGAGGGAGGAAGGAAGGAAGAAAGTAGGGAAGGAAGGAAGGAAGGAAGGAAGAGGGAGGGAGAGAGGAAGGGAGGGAAGAAGGAAAGAAAGGAGACAGAAAGTTATTAAACTAGCTGAACTACAAAATCATCTGAGGTTTTACTAGTCTGATATTTCCTGTTAGTCATGATTAAAAGAATGATGGGGCGCCTGGGTGGCGCAGTCGGTTAAGCGTCCGACTTCAGCCAGGTCACGATCTCGCGGTCCGTGAGTTCGAGCCCCGCGTCAGGCTCTGGGCTGATGGCTCGCAGCCTGGAGCCTGTTTCGGATTCTGTGTCTCCCTCTCTCTCTGCCCCTCCCCTGTTCATGCTCTGTCTCTCTCTGTCCCAAAAATAAATAAACGTTGGAAAAAAAATTAAAAAAAAAAAGAATGAAAAATACTAGTCAAATGTTAAATGAAGAAGCTAGTAGAGATATCAGTAATAAACCAGTGTTCTGGGAAGATGCTTGGAGGTCTGAAGTCAAAATTAGATAAACCATAGGTCCAGTCTCAGAGAAAGCAACTAGTGGTCCTTACGATGCACAGACTAATTGACTTCACCTCTCATTTAGCCTCATGTCTTAACCCCTCCCCACCCCATGCCACAGTCACAGGCCACCAGTCACAGCTGCCCCTAATCGCTCTCCTGATGGAGTCAGAATGCACAAGTGACATGGAGGTCTACTCGTGTTCTCACCAGCATTAGCATGCTCATTAAATCTACCCAATGCGGCAGTCGAGAATGATGGGCTAGCCCACAGCCAGTAGACATAACTGTCATTCTCTCCCAAGCCCACTGTCAGTGTCTGATTAGCCTAGGCAATCAGCCATCTGTGAACACAGACATGGCCCCCTGTGGTGAGATCTCACATGGGTCCTATGCATCTAGACCCCAGGGAGGATTTACTACTTTGCTGTCCCCTAAGAGCGGATTCCAGCCAATGAGAAGGTTGTTTCCATCCTATATTGCTAGGCTTCATGAAATTCATGCATTCGTAGGAGCAGATCTTCGTTTGCAACACTATTTCAGGCAGCCACCAGCTTGTCATTTATTCCCACTTTGTATCTCACACTGCTCCCTTCTCATTAACAACATAGTTCATATTTTACAGCTGAAACTGGAAAAACCATCTACTTCCCTGAATCTAACCTAGTCATTGGCAGGATTTCCCAGAAGGGACACTCACTAAGGAAAGGGAAAATGGCATGATGGTATAGACACAGGCTTTCAAGTCAGGAAGACCTCTGGTCCACTGGCAGCTCTCTCTTTCAGCATCTGTGAATCCAGGGCAAGTCACCTGGCCTTTCTGGACTTCTGTTTCTTCATCTTCAAGATATGCATAGAATGACCTATGACACAGGGTTGTTGTGGGAATTAAATTAGAGAGTGTATTTTAAACATTTGTACTGGGTGTAGCAATTTCAACACTCAATAAATGGTAGCTATTATCATTGTTATGGTGGTGATCATTATGATGATGATAATGGTGATGATGATGGAAAAATGCAAAGAGCCAACATCCTCAAATTGAGATGGTTAGAGCTATTTCACACTATATATATATATATACACACACACACACACACTATATATATATATATATATATAGTGCACAAGTGATATATATATATATATATATATATATATATATATATATATAGTGAAAATTGGCTGTTGAAAATTGGCCACTGATGTTATGGAAAAAGGACAGGATTTGGAGGAAAAAAAATATAGATTTTCTTCTGCATTCTGAAACTCTAGTAATTGCTTTCCTGGAGGGGTGAGGACCAGGATACATCATTTAGAATGTCTGATTCCTCCTATCCTCCCATGTAAATAGGGGATAGTGTGGCTGTGTTGGGTTACTGGTGCTGGGAGGTATAAGTTACATGTCATAAGATGATTATGCCTTTGACTACTGTGCTCTTTTGGCCCCCCTTTTTCCTGCATTGATCTCCTCTACCATACTACTACACTAGCTGCTCTGGAGACTCAAGCCCATTCACCCCACTCCCATTGCAACACCTGGTCACTGGAGTTCTGGGTCCTCTCACCTTCCTGTGGAAATTATAGTTAAAGGTGCTCCGTCGATTGCTAGGCACCTGAAACCAGTCAAACTGGGTCTTTCAATTCCAAATGTCTTTCAAATAAAATATGAATTTCTGCATGCAGTGACTTAAGAAGTGTTGCCCATGGTGGTTCTTGGAGGTTTATGGGCATGGGAGTATCTTGGGAGAAGTTTTTGAAGTGTATTTATTTATTTTGAGAGACAGTGCCAGCAGGGGAGGGAGAGAGAGAGAATCCCAAGCAGGCTTCACACTGTCAGTACACAGCCCAAAGCAGGGCTTGAACTCACAAACCCTGAGATCATAACCTGAGCTGAAACTGAGAGTCAGACGCTTAACTGACTGAGCCACCCACGTGCCTCTCTTGGGACAATGTTGTTAAATGCATATTCCTAGATCTTTCATTCTAATGAAATAGGGTCCAAGTATCATAATTTTTAACAAACTTTCCAGATGATTGTGGGAAATACTTTAAGTCGGAATGTCAGTATCAAGACTGAAGCAGGCTCTGTGTGGAGGAGGGGAAGAACACTTTAATATCACAACCTAAGAAGTTGCCTAATTTCCCAATATAAACCTATACATCTTTCTGCGTTATCCTGGCATAAGGGTGCCTCTCCAATCTCCTCTCTACAGAGCCGCAAAACACATAATTTTGATGCGGTTGTTTTTTGGTGAAACTTTTCTAAAACAAAATTTGGGTCTATGTCAGTTGGTCTACTTGAGCAACCTGTCTCCTCCTCACCCAATTCTTTTTTTTTTTTTTAAGTTTATTTATTCATTTTGAGAGAGAGGACAGAGAGGGGGGAGGGAGAGAGAATCCCAAGCAGACTCTGTGCTCTCAGTGCAGAGCCTGATGCGGGGCTCAATTCCACAAAATGCGAGATCATAACCGGAGCTGAGATCAAGAGTCAGGTCCTTAATGGGCTGACCCACTCAGGTGCCCCTCACCCAATTCTTTGTAGCTTGAAAAATACCTCTGTACTGGGTATGGTACCTTTTTTGCTTTGTTCTTGCTAGTCTTTCTCACACCTTTTTCCCCTGCCTCACCTGGCCATTTTTTTTTAAGGGATGGATAGAGAGAGAGGGAGAGAAAGAGAACACGTATAAGCAGGGAGGGGAAGAGGAAGAGGGAAAAGCAGGCTCTCTGCCCAGCACAGAGCCCGAGATAAGGCTCAATCTCACTATCATAAGATCCCGACCTGAGCCGAAATCAAGAGTCAGATACTTAACCGACTGAGCCACCCAGGTGCCCTACCTGGCCAACTTTTAATATCTGGTTTAGGCATCATCTCTGCCAGGAAATCTATCCCGAGACCCTCCAGGAAAAGCTAAGACCTTTCTCTGGCATCTCATAGCACTTGCAGAAGTGAGTTGAGATCATTGGTTTGCATATTTTTTCCTTCCATTAGACTGTGAATTCCTGGAAGATATTGATGATGTTTGATTCATTTCTGTATCCCCAGAGCCTCACACAGATATATAAATATACGACATTCTATCTAAGGTGTCCTTTGCTCACCACCTTACCTCTTCTTTCCTCAGTGGACACACACAAAAAGTTGATCTCCACCACCTTTGTTCTCTTCTACCTCTTTTTTCTATTCCTCACCCACCCCCGTCCCTTCTTATCCTGGAGTACACTGTCCCTGGAGGTAAAAATCAAAGCTGGGAATATTGGGACTGTGGATAAAAACATAGGAGTGGCTGTGTTCAGAAGATGTTTTATTACTATTCACTAGGGTGGCTGGGAAGAATAAGAGGGCTGAAGTTTTCTTTTTAGAGGATTAACATTTCTGCCAGCACCAAGGAGCTTATAAAAATTAAAACACAGGAGATCACGGATGTCAAATACGGATCCTGTCTGAAGGAAAATGGAAGAAAGAAGTTCATTTCTTTCTGGGTGACAATGGCAGTCACCTTTAAATGAATTAGTAATCAGCTCCGGAGGAAGTCTCTACCCCCGTCTTAGTGATATTTATTCATGTGTTGGTAGGCCAACCTCTTTCCCTGTCCTCTTTGCCTAAGGGAACCCCAAATCTCTTCTTAGTATCATGTTATGACTACTGGCAAAATACTGCAATTGGTGTCTCCTTGGATGTAAATAGATAATTTCAGGACCTCAGGGAAAGATTTGTGGCTATGATTTAATGGTGGTAATGAGGCAAGACAGTATTCTCCCATAGGTGAGAGAGAAGGTGAAACACAGGTCCAATTCTGTGCTTGCCTTTTTCTTGTAGATACACTGTAAAGGAGAGAGACTTACTTTCAAATCCATTTGTCACAAGACTCCATGCTGAAAGATGGGTGCCTGGCCTATAATTCTGGTCTCACTCCCAACCCCCCCCCCCCCCACCAAATAGAAAGAACAAGAATCACTTTGATGGACCAAATGCACATTCCATGCTTGTCCACAGAAAGGAAGTCCCCACTTATTTATTAATGATGGACGCTAGGTGCCAAGGCATTTTCTTACAACAATTTTTAGTATGTGCCTTTTATCCATGCTTGTTTGTAATATAATGAGCATGGATGGATGCATCTCAGGAACTTCAGAAATCTGGCTTGGACCTGAACCCAGATGGCCAGATGCTTATCAAAAGGTTTTGTGAATGATCCAAGCTTCTTGTGGGTCAGGAGTCAAAGGGAATCGCTTTCCTTATGTACCTTCAGGCATTTCCGGTAAGACCCTGGCTAATGCAAGAGCAGGCTTTTCTCAAGGTTTTGGGTCTTCACCAAAACTTTACAGCACCTTCCTGTGAAGATGCCTGTCGTAAGCCTGTGTGCAATTTATCTCCCTGGGCCTTTTGAAAGGCTGAGTGGAGAATCTCCATGTTCAGGTCAAGATACTGACCATATGATGAAAGACAGACACATTATCTGTAGTGTTGTTAACGAACGAGGCCATGTCTTCTTTCTGTGTCTTTCTTAAATGTGTCATTGTTGGTAAATACAGATTCTACACTTTAAACTTTAGTTGTAAAATGAAATAAATATTATTTTTCATTTTTCACTCATTTTAAAAAATGAAATGCAAGTCTTCATAATTTTTTTTTGCCTCCTAATGGTTGGAACTTGTTTATTCCTTTCTGCATACCTAAAATTTAGTTAGCTTTGGCCAAGTGAATAGTCGTGCCCAATTAAGTGACAAGATTCTTCAATAATAGGGACACATGGCATGCATGTAATGGGTATTCTAGAATCACTGGATGAATAACTGTGTGAAAGTGAGTAAATTTCCTTTTAAAACTCAATTTTCAAGTTTGTTGTATCCTTTGTTTCTAAGTTGAGGAAAAGAAGGTTCAGAAACTACTCCTAGGTAGTTACCAAAATGAAAGCCATTGGTAAAAATCAGTTTTTTATTTCAAAGTGACAGTATTAAATTCAGTCTTCTAGATTCATGCTTATTCATTCTTTTCTTTTGTCAGAAATTTTTCTTTCCTTTAAAATTTTTTACATAAACTTTGTATTTTAGGACAGTTTTAGACTTAACAGTATTATTGCAAAGGTAGTAGTTCTCATATCCCCACACCCCGTTTTTCTTATTATTACCGTTTTACATTAGTATGGTATATTTGTTATAATTAATAAACCTTAATAAACCAATAATGATATATTATTATTAATTGATGTCTATGCTTTATTTAGATTTACTTATTATTTTTTTTTTTTACCTAATGTCCTTTTTTTTCTGTTCTAAGATCTCATTCAAGATATCACATTACATTTGTAGTTATGTCTTCTTAGGTTGTTCTTAACTGTGACTTATTTATGTTGACAAATATTCACCATACTTGTGGTTGTGCTAGGCATTACACTGGTAAGAGTTGGAAATTAGGTTTTATTGCATTTTCCAATTTAGATTGATTGGAGAGCAGCGTTGAGGGCTGTTCTGAGAATAACTGCATCTGGTTTAATAGGAATGTGTATCAAGAATGATGTTAGCCAGATGAAACAGGGACTGAATGGCAGCATGTGGGCTTGAGTTGGCTTTACCCAAGCTCTTTAAAATATAAATGAAATATGGGGCCCCTGGGTGGCTCAGTCAGTTGAGCGTCCGACTTGGGCTCAGGTCATGATCTCGCAGCTCATGCGTTCGAGCCCCATGTCAGGCTCTGTGCTGACAGCTCAGAGACTGAAGCCTTTGTCGAATTCTGTGTCTCCCTCTCTCTCTCTCTTCCCCTCCCCCACTCACACTCTGTCTCTCTCTGTCTCTCTCAAAAATAAATACACATTAAAAAATTTTAAATAGAAATGAAATAGAAATAATTACTATTTGTATTTATAAGTTTACAATACATTTCTGAGGCTCTAACTCTGTAAGCATGAGATATCACCAGTAATGTATGTCATCTCTCATTCATCTGAAATTCATTGAACACACATTGTGTGCTGTCTGGACATGGTCCCTGTACTTACTAACTTGGTGTCAACATAGGAACTCTGAATAGTATTATTTATAGGAAAGGACCTTGTATAGAAAAGGTGATCCTTGTGGAATTGATCAGAGGAAAGGGGTGTGTGTGTGTGTGTGTGTGTGTGTGTGTGTGTTTTAAAGTAGGACTGGAATTAATTGTCTGGATAGGCAGGAAAAAAAATAAAGTATTGTTTTAAGCTACTAATTTTGTGGTAATTTCTTAGGACAGCCATGGAAAAATAATGCAGGAGTCCATGGCACTGACAAAAGTGGGACATGTGATAGTGTAGGGACACCTTACTGACTCTGTGGACCCTGGAATAAAGGAGTAGTGAGGACATCATCTAAGGGCAAAAGCCAGTATCAGCCCTTGGAAACCCTTGGTAGCAGAGTCTAGACCAAGCTTCAGATCCAAAGGAGACCGGACTGAACGTGAAGACAGTCTGAAGGAGAAGGGAACAGAAATCAGAGCCAAGAGGGGGTCCCAGATTCTCAACATAGGAACTTTTGAAACAGGAAGAGGAAACCTTGAAAAAGTAGGGCTGGTTTCTATATGAACATCGCCTCCCTCACTGCCGCTAGCCAGACCTGGTTCACCACAGACCAATCGGATATTTCAACAGTGAGTAGCCCTGCATTGGCTGACTGTACTCACAGAATGCTTTACCCCATCGAGGGTGTAATTGGGCACTTTGCTCTATGGCTGAGAAGAAACAAACCCAATTTCTCTTTCACAGATGTAAGAATAGTCTGTGGAGACACACATCACTATGGGAAAATAAAGCACTCAGTCTGTGCTAGTGATGGATTCCTTATTAGACGAAGGATGACGTATGGTCATTACTGGATAACCTGGGGAAACAAAAGAGGTAGACCTCAAAGGGAAAAGCCGTCTCCCCATGATCGGCCATTTCTGCTCATTTTCTAAGTTCCGTTCTGTCCAGCATTCACCATAATCCTACCTCAATGCCCAGACTGGATTAACCTCCTGCCTCCCTCATGATGGTGCTTCCCTACATCAGAGAGCTTACCATGCTTAAATATTTCTACACTCTACTTAGTGATTTTATTATTTTATTTTATTTCATTTTATTTTTATTAGAAACATTTATTTTTAACAAAAATGTTTATTTATTTGTTGTTGAGAGAGAGAGAGAGCTCGAGCAAGGGACGGGCAGAGAGAGAAAGAGACAGAGAATCTCAAGCAGGCTCTGCGCTGTCCGTGCAGAGCCCGATGCGGGGCTCAAACTCACAAAATGTGAGATCATGACGTGAGATGAAATAAAAAGTCAGATGCTCAACAGACTGAGCTACCCAGGTGCCCCTCTATTAAGTGACTTTAGAGTGGCTATTGACTACTATGCTGTCCTCAGTCCCTCAGAGGCAATGCCCAGATGATAGCAAGCTCTCAGAGTTATTTTGTGGCGAAGCTAATATTACCTTGCCTTTCTCTTTCTTTAGGCTGTGCTCTTGACCATGAGATTGGCTAGTACCTCATAATAATAGATTCTCAGTGAAGCCACTGCACAAATATCCCAGGACAGCTTATGTCGGGTTTAACTTTCAGGGGCTATGCTGTTTAGGCAAGCTTTTGATACTTCTACTTTACATGTTCAAGGGAATGGGTTAGCTTCCAATCGGGGTGAATATCACTTCCATTGGATAACATGAAATCTAACCTGTTACATTGATCATTATGCAAAAACAATCAGTCAAAACACACGTTTATCATGCTAATGCCAGCCCATGTGATACATACCCACAATTTACATGCTACCTGCTTCTGTGTGTGAAGCGTGTAGAGGTCTACCAGCCTTAACGGCAGAGAAACCCTGAGCAGCACCTTCGACTCCTAGCTCCGGCTCATATGTCACTTTTCTGGCGACAATGCGCTCAAGGCCTTAAATGTTAGATCTGCCACCAAAAATCTACCAGCCTTCTTGGAAGCGGCACACGTCTGTCTCCCTGGCACTGTTGCCAGCTATGCGTTAATTGTTCCCTCTGAATAGAGACCATATGGACTTTAAATGCCAAGGTTGGAAATATTTTTTTCTTGCATTTTGAAAGGCTTTTACTTGAAATGTGAAAGGTTCTAAACACTGCTTCATTTCTTAAGGGAAAGAAAAAGGGAAGGAAAAAGTCTTCCCCAAAATGCCATGAAAATGAAACAAACAAAAAACGTACACAAAACTTTCCCGATGTTTTGTTTTAACTATCTACTCATTTATAGGCACAATTAGCAAGGAGCTGGCTCTAATGGGCACAAAAGAAAAATAGATTTCAGCTTATTTTACAAACTGGGGGAAAATCCATCTTCCCAGTGGCTGTAGCGGAGAAATGGACCAATTAGTTGAGGCAAAAAGAGGAAAGTGGCAAAGAAATATTCATTGTTTTCTCTTTCAAAGCCCCAGCTTGACAATATGTGTTTTTCTTAACTGGCTCTGGGATGGTAATTAGCATCACTCAGGGCTGAGCTTGGCGCTGAGATACTGGGGCTTGTCTCCCTGTGTCTACAGTGCTCACATAGGCAAGAGAGAAGCACAAAGGGAGGTCACCTCGGGCTCCCCGTCAGGTTAAAGCCCTAATGGATACAAATGAGCCCTGCAGTTATTTACCACCGCAACAGGTTGCACAAAACCCCTCGCATACCAATGGCAAATATCTGGCATATAGGCAGAGCTTCCTTTTCCTGGGACAAATGGCTTAGGACTACCCCCTCCTCCATTTGTGTACTTAAGAGGAGCATCACAGTTAAAGGTGGGTAAGGAAATCCACGAAGAGCATCTTTGCTTGGCTGTATCAACTCCCATGCAGCCTCTGGATCAGGTACAGTCACCTGGACACGCTGAGCTGAGCCATTGACTTTTGTGCCAAAATCCTGAAAAACTCACTCAGAACCCTTGCATGCGAAAAGCCAACGTGCTGTTTATGCAATATTCGTCCAGAGTTCCATTCTTAGGGAACTCTCGTCTCTTTAATGTAAAGAAACCAGGTGAAATCAAAGGCTTGTGGAAGTTTCCTCTAAGGTTGGTCTCCTGCTCTTCGACTGTCTTCCAATGCTTCAGAGTCAAGAATTCTCTTCTTTTTTTGAAATAATTTATTGTCACGTTAGCTAACATACAGTGTAGACAGTGTAGCCTTGGCTTCAGTGGTAGATTCCCATGATTCATCACTTGCATACAACACCCAGTGCTCATCCCAACAAGTGCCCTCCTCAATGCCCATCACCCATTTTCCCATCTACCCTGCCCCACCCCCATCAACCCTCGGTTTGTTCTCTGTACTTAAGAGTCTCTTATGGTTTGTTTCCCGGATCCCTCTCTCTCAGCTCCATCTGGCCAAGTCCAGCCCATTTCAGATGCCATTTCTCTTACGGACAGTTTCCTGATCAGTTTCCAACCCAGCAAAATGACTTTCTCAACTTATTCCCTGTAATGCTTTATATCTTTTCTCTGGTGTTTGCTCTCCATTTCACATGCTAATGATTTGTATACTTCTCATATTCCCTAATAAATTTGAACTTTCCCGAGACAACAGGCTTTTGTCACACTCCTTTGTATCCATATGGCACCCAGGACTGTGTTTGATACTTAAACTTGTCACTAACCAATCGTCTTTTCCCTGTTCTTCATGTAACCTTGGATGTTAGCCTATACCTTCTGGCTTCATTTTGGTTAGGGTTTCGTTTTTCATTATAACAGAGAAACAATCCACATATGGGTTTCAACTCTTGCCCTTCAGATGAGTCAGGCATATGATACTCTACCGAAAACACAAAATCCCAGATGCTTCTCTGGGTTTTCCAGGTTTCTGTCTATATTCAATGGCGATCTCTTGTCCCAAGTTTTCGACTGCCTTGGGTTTCTCAGACTTGGGTACACACTCAGGACATGTGGCAGCTCACATCCCCATGACATGGCCCTACTTTAGACATGTCCTTCTGGCTTCATCTTTGGTATACTCTTTTATGATCCTAGGATCCTACCCCCCACACTAGAGTTCTCTCCCCACAGAAGGCATTCTGACCCCAGTCTTTCAGGATTGCTACCAACTGGGCTACCCACACCTCGTGGTTCTGCAAATACCATTATAGAGCTTTATCATGCTTTGTAGTTTATAAAGGTCCTCCACAGATACCCTCTGTGTTTGGCATATTCTTATCCTCATTTTTTTTTGTTTCTATCAACAAATAAAGTTTCTAAAATGTATGTGACTTGCCAATGATCACAGAACTACCAGCTAGTGGAATGAGGAGTTATTTCCATAGTCTCTGACCCCAAGTCCAGTGCTCTTTCTCCGTAATATAACTATAGTTACTTGACCTTAAAATCCTCACACTGACATGGCCAAGTTTGCTTTGGGGACATTGCCTTGTCTGCAATCTAGGTATCAGCCTGTCAGAATAACTGGCCCAGAATCAGACATTTTTTTTTAAAAATGCTTATTTATTTATTTATTTATTTTGAGAAGGAGAGAGAGAGAGAGAGAGGAAAGAAAGAAAGAAAGAAAGAAAGAAAGAAAGAACGAACAATCAGGCGGAAGGGCAGAGAGTAGAGAGATAATTCTAAGTTGGCTCTGCACTGTCAGTGCAGTGGAACTAGATTTCACATACTCTGAGTTCGTGACCTGAACTGAAATCAAGAGTTGTATACTCAACCGATTGAGCCACCCAGGCACCCCCAGAATCAGACATTTTAATAGTCTTCTGTTGCCATTCGTCACTGGTAAGTAAGGAAGCAGAGGCAAGCCTAAGCCAGGCACATAATAAACCAAGGTCTCACTGAAGCCAGGTTACGACAGGAGTGGAGAGGCATATCCCACAGCTTATGCTGCTCACTGGGTGACTTGGCTGGCTGGAAGAATCAGGAACCAGGGCAAGATGTGGAGCAGACATTCCCACAGCCTTATAGCCTAAAAGTCATGTGACACCGTTAATAGCACTTTCCTCACAAACAGGTTTTCAGTGTTCCTGGGTGGCTCAGTCGTTTGAGTGTCGGACTCTAGATTTTGACTCAGGTCATGATCCCAGGGTGATGGGATCGAGCCCCACGTCAGGCTCTGTGTGGAGCCTGCATAAAGATTTTCTCTCTCTCCCTCCCTCTGCCCCTCTACTCTGTCCATGCTCTCTTTCTCTATCTAAAATACTAATACTAATACTAATACTAATACTAATATAATAATAATAATAAAAGAACTGAGGTTTTCTGCTCAGGCCTAGCTCCTCAAACCCACCCTGCTTTATCTGGTCAGCAATTTGGGATAAAAGTCTTTTATTCATCTACAGTTCTTTCTGTATTTGCCAATCTCAGGACAGACTAGGATGTCATCCATGAGGTCTATGTATCAGACACTAGGCACTATATCTCCTTATCAGAAACACTGGCACCTGCCAGGTTCAAATCAGGCACCCTGAATTCACAGTAGGGATAAAGATACTGGAAAGCTCAAAGCCTGGATACTGGTGGGTATAAGTGGGGTCGTTCAGATCTTGTTTTAAATCCCAGGCTTCACATTTGACAGCTATAGACTATCTTCACTGTAAAGTGAGGGTAACAATACCCATTTCTTTACTGAGATGTTGAACATATTAGGTGAGATGCTTTATATAAAGTAATTAGACTAATATTTGGCACCTGTAAGGTACCTGGCAAGTACTTGTTTCCTCATATACTTTCCCCATTCCTTTGTAAGTAGACTGAGTGTTCTTAAAACTAGTTTGAATTCCTTGGAGAATGCACATCAGAAAGTGCCAGAACTACAATTGATCAGAAAGCCAGGCATTTTCTGGCCTGGAGGCAATGTCTGTGCTCCTCAGGAATTAGAGGTTCCCTTGGGTCTTGAACCGGCAAACTATAATGTCAAAAAGAACAACATCTGGCCAGTGGCAGAGAAAACTCCCTTTCCTCTCTCATGTTCTGTGAATGTCTGTGTTCTACTTCTGTGTCCAGGATTCTGAGATGAAGAGACAGAATAGATAATCTGGTGAGTCTTAGTCCAATGGGGAAGTGACTCACAGGCTTTCCATGGATCATTATCCTTTGGAGCTGCATAAGCCGTATGCTTCGAGAAAAGGTGACAGCCTAGGAACAGCAGTTTTCCCTCCCCACACAGATGATGTGCACACAAATGCTCCTATTCTCCTGCCACACCCTCTAGACTGCACAGGCCCCAGCAGAGCATTGTTCTCATTAGTTACTCTCCTACAACTGGCTTTTAGTACAAATGCAAAACACGAAGTCCTTCCCAAGGGGCTGATCCTAATAAGCTAACATTGTAGGAATAGGCATTGTACTGAAAATACTTGGAGAAAAAAAGTGTGGTTTATGGCATGTTTATTTTTTCTCTAATATCTAATTTTCTTTCTTCTCTTCCTTTCTTTCTTTCTTTCTTTCTTTCTTTCTTTCCTTCCTTCCTTCCTTCCTTCTTTTCTTTCTTTCTTTCTCTCTTTCTCTCTTTCTCTCTTTCTCTCTTTTTTAAGAGAGAGAGAGAGAGAGCATGAGAGCAAGGGAGAGGGGCAGAGGGAGAGAGACAGCAAGAGAGAGAATCCTAAGCAGTCTCCACGTTCAGCCCAGAGCCTGTTGTGGGGTTTGATCCCACAATCCTGGGATCATGACCTGAGCAGAAATCAAGATTGGATGTTCAACCAACTGAGACACCCAGGCACCCCCAATAATACCATCTAATTTCAAACTAAAGCATGAGTAGAGATAACACAGGATAGATAAGGATGGGTCAGAATAAAGGAATCCACTAGGGAGGCAGGGCCTGGACCTTTACTCTGCACCTGGAGGGCAGCAGATGCATATGGCCCAGGCAGAGTTGGAGTCCCGGTGACCTGAGTGGGCAGGGAGGACTGAGACCTGTCCCAGAGGTAGAAATCCTTTGAGATTTTTAGATTTCTTAAGGCCTGGATCTAAATCATCAGAGCCAGGTGAATTCTGACCCTGGGTGAATCATTGTTTCACACACTGTAGGTATTATTTCCAACTCACAAATGAGTCCCCATTTACATTTCAAAGAAGGAAGGCCCCCCCATTCCCCGTGTGTGTGTATCTGTATACACACACATATGTAAATTTGGATTGGTTTAGAGAATAAAATAAGTAAATACTAATAACAGGTAAATATTAAAGATAAGCAGATATGCTTAAGGTACTTCATATTACATATCTTATTTAACAAATAGAAATTTAGTTCTCTTTCATGTAGAATGGTTCTGGAGGTGGGAAGTCATGGCCCATCATGGAGGCTCATTGGTCATCAGGGCTCCAGCTCTTCTACGTCTCAGCCCTTCATGACATAGATGAGGCCCTCGTTCTCATGGCCCAAAATGACTCCAGAGTCCTGCTGACATTCTGCTTATATTTTGGTTTTAACCCATTACCCCAGAGTCAGACCCTGAGACAAGGGGTCTTCAAGTATTGCTAGTAGTTTATTTGGAAGTGTAGGGGGGACCGGGAGGAAAATGAAGAATGATCTAGGAAACAGGAGGCAGTCAAAGATAATTTACTATTATACCAGCCATCAAAGCAGACAACTGGAGCGCAAATTGGCAAATCAGTTCCAGGGAATTGTATAAAATACACAACTTTAGGTTTTTTTCCCACCCAAAGGATGAGAAAGCTGGAGTACTTATATACCAATTCTAGGAAGCATTGACTGAGTACTATTCTTGACTGTGTCATCTTGCACTTTCGCTGTGCCACACGCAGGCACTGGCTCTTTACAGTGCTGGGCAAACACGTTAAAGATGTTCCAGGCACTGGGGCTCAGGCTGTTGGCTGTTGGAGCACACTGCAGAGTTGGGGTGAAGGTAGGTAGGTCACTAATTATCTTGGCTGTGACCTCGTTGGCCAGATCTTAGTCACGTGGCCAAACCTCAATGTGAGCAGTTGGAAAACGTGGTCCTTTATCTGGGTTCATTTGGGGCATCTCATAGATAGGGTCTGTAGGTGAACAGGAAAAATTGATTTGCGTTAGGCAACTTTCAGTCTCTATCAGGTTCGCTTAGCAAATGGTGTCTCAATTATACTCCCTAAAGACAATTAATGAATGAATTAGATTTGCATTTCAAAGTGGGTTGATTTGTCAAGATATACTTCTTATATCCAGGGCTAAAATCATTCTGCCTTTCCTACAGAAACACTTCTGCTCAAGGAACACACTAGTTATTCCTTCAATAAATATTAAACTTCTGAGTTGAAGTTTAACACTTAAATACTTTGTTAACATTCAAGCCAAACCTAAACTATATTGTGGAGGCATAATTATGTTATAATGATGATTTTTGAATTCTTGACATATCAGATAAATCTGGGTCCAGGACCCATGTTCACACCTATTTGGGAAGAAGTTAGAGGATAAATTTTTTAAAAAGAGTATCAAGATGAAGAGTCAAGAATGATCTTTTCTCGCTCTGGTCATTGAACTACTCCAGGGAGTAATCTCAAACGTCCAGTGTAATCAGATGCAAATTGACTCAAGCAGATTTAGACCATATCACATAGTGAGGAAGTAAGAACAATCTAACAGTAGCCTGTGGGATAAGGGCATGAGGATGCGAAACTAGCCGGAATAGAGCAAAGTACAGATGCTCAAATCAACCTGTCTCTGGGGGTACAGTTATGAATTCTATTATAATGTAAGCCACAAATGAAACCCGAGAGCTTTTTTCTGGAGACACAAGGCGGGTTGTAATAATGGGATAATCATAGATCCAGAAGGATCATGGGCTTACTAAGGTGACACATACACCTTGATACCACGGTGCCTTCCACAGGACTTAGTACAGAAATCAGTAACCATCAGCTGAAAAAAAAAATGAATGAATTAATGAATAATGAATTTCCAGGTTTCTCATGTGATTCTAAGACTGAGCAAGTTTGCTTGAATGAAGGTAGCCAGAAACTATGTTATTTACTGGCATTTTTCTTTTCTTATACTTGCTAATTCTAAAAAAAAAAATCAAACATAAAACTAGAAATTTGAAATGTGCTTTGAAGTTTTTCCCCTTGAAATAGTCATTAGTTTCATTTCAGCAAACATTTCTAGCTCCACTTGCCAGGCTCACTGGGGTCAGGATGTATCGTGTGGGTGGTTCTAGCCAATGAGTTGTGAAGAGAAGGATTGTGTGACTTCTGGGCTGAAACTCTGGCCTTCCAGAGATTTCTATTCCCTTTGCCAAAGCTGCCCACAGAGTTCAAGAGTGACTGTGTTGTCAGCCTCGGTCTTTAGTTAGGATGATGCAGAGCAGAGCCCCAGCCAATGCAGGACATGGAATCAATGTTGTTATTTGAAGCCACCTTTTGGAGTTGTTTGTTACCACAGTGTAATCTAACCTATCCTGACTGATTCCACTCTGGGAATAGTTTATCATACTTTCAACACATGCTCTCTGTCATGTGCTGGAAATTCTATTTATTTTTCTCACGGCCCTTTCTTTCTTTTACTTCTCTTTTAAGGGGGGGAGGGCTTCATTTACTTTCCTAAGGAGACCCTTTATTTGGATATGAAAACTTTTGCTTTTTTCTGCCAATGCCACCAGAAGAAAGCCTTCCTGGAGAAACTGATCCTCTTTCTTTACAAGTTCCTGGGTTTGGAGCAAAGGAATCATGTTTCAGAGAGAGATCAAAGTGCCTATGTGTTGTTTCCCTGCTACTCTTCCTGACCACTGACTGCTGGATTGATTAAAGCCAGGCAGGAGTTTCATCTGAACACTAAGCCTATTCCTGCCCGCATGTGCGGATCACACACACTCCCATCCCCAGGGATCCACAAAATTATCTGTTACAGTGCTTTGAATGGCCCGAAGACCACGTTCCTTGCCCCCAAAGGGTTCATAACACAGTGGGATTGATGCTTACAGATGCAGCAGGGGAACATCACTCAGAAAATGTTTGACTGACCAAAGTCGAGTTGGGATCCAGAAGATGAGAGATGATTCTTCTCAGAGCCAAGGCCCTGGAGGAGAAATGGGCATTTCTTACAATTAGTACTGGCTAAAGTTAAGGTGGTAATAGAAATGTAACTGCGTGGGAAAAGACAGATGGACACTGCCCATGCCACTTCAAATCCTGACTTTCACCATAAGATCCTGATGCTCTGATATGCCAGTTGTCATAAAGGGCTGTGAGTGATAGAAGGACAGGGATTCCTGCCTTTCCAGCAGAACCTTCCAAAATTGCTTCCTGAGCACTTGGCACTGCTCCCAGCCCTGCTCTGAACACTGCAAGAGACAGCTTTTCCTAGTGGAAACCTCATTTACAGCTTTAGCTTAATTCTATTTCAATGCCGGCAACCTTATGCTTATCAGAGAAGAAAAGAGAAGCAAGGAGAAGAAGCTGGCTGTCCCCAAACTATTGTGCCGTCTTTGCTTTTGGGGGCTGGCTTTTCCCTGCCTCCATCCTTTTATCCTCTTTTATAATATTATTTGTTATGTTAAATCTTCATTAACACCCTGAACCCAATATTACCAGGGAGTGTTTTCTTCTCTCAATCTTATTATACTCAGGATGTTGTTGGGATTATATTGATTTTATTTTTGCACGTTGATATTTTCCTGTTTCATTTTTGAGAGTTTTCTTGTTTTTTTTTTTTTTTTTAACTTCAATGCGGTCCCTGGGACAGAATGAAATGGCATCACCAGAAAAAAAATTGATGGGTTTGAGGAGTAGGTTGCCATAGAAACGTCTTAGGTTTTGATGATGGAAGATGATGGCACATCTTCTGGAAAGAACTTAAAACTATAAGGATACTTGAGCCTTTTTATGTCACAGATAGCAAAGGACCTGGGATTGAGCTTCTAAACAGTACAGCTTTTGCATTTCTCTTTTACAACACACACACACACACACACACACACCCTTTATGACAATAAACAATGACTCTCCATTCTTTATGACATAGGAGTCTAGTGCTTGGCAACATGGTAGGGGTACACAGAAATGAAGTATTTCTGAGCATGTTTTCTTGAGAGGAAGACTTGATTTGCATTAGGGGTCAAGAACGAGGTTGTAAATAATGTCACACAAGAGATGTCTGGTTGTCTTAGTTTCCCCATTCTCTCAGCCCCTGTTACATTGTCCACTGATAGGAGGCATCTGGCTTCTTGTTCAGGTGGAATTGAAGAAGGAAATAATGAATGATTGAAGAAAAGAGGGGATTAATTGGAATGATGGAATTAATTAATCTTAAGACATTGTCATGAAAACAGTGTGAGACCTTCAGGCTTTCTTTTGGCTGATGTGGAGCACAACTTAAAAATAAAGAGGGTGTTGTTCATGCGAAAAAAGCATGAGGTTTTATAAAATTTGCAAATTAGATATGGCCACCACACACTGCAAGTTGGTAGAGAGCCTAAGTTACTTCCTTTGCTCTTATACTAAGTTGCGCTTTGATCTTGGACAAAGCACACTGTTTGCTGGACTTCAAGTGACCCCATGAAGGGGTTGGACTAAAGTCAAGGGCACTTTCCAAATTATAGAGATTATAAAATAAACTTGAGCTTTGCCATTTCTGCTTATAGTTAGTGTGTATTTTTCTCATGAAACTGTATTCTTGGGTAATTTTTTCCCTCTAGAGTTACCCATGACAGGGCAGCAGTATCTGGTGATTTTTTCCCAAGGACTGGCTTCCTTTGGACTCTGCACAGACAATCATGCAGAGAAACAATCAATGAGAAACACTAATTGTTGGAGGGCTAGAAACACACCCAAGTGAAACTGTGTTTAAAAGATTTACAAAGAGATTTATAACAGCCAGGCCACTGCAAAATGAGAAATTGACTCCTAGGGTTGAAGTACGGATCCCAAAGATGGTTTAGTTTCATACTGTCTGCCCCCTAAGAAAGTGAGACATACTGATTAATTATTTTTCTGTTGCTGACTTTGAGGAAGCCTGCTGCTACACTTGACCTGTTGAGTTATCTGTGGCTACGCATCTTCATGTTTAGATTGCCGTTAACTTCCCCAAACTACGATAGCCCGGCTGGCCTGGTTGTCAGGAAGATTGATAAATGTCTAGCATGAGCAGTCACCCAGCCAGTTTTACGGTTTTCCATCGCCATTATTTCTATGTTGAGTCACTTATTTTGAAAATGTGAATTTAATATAATTGATATATTAATGAAGAATTTGATCAAAATGCACATTTTATATTTGCTCATGCATGGTTTTGGTCACAGCCACGGGAAACACTAGATGAACATAGAAAACCGCATTGAGTCATGTAAGAACATAGAAAACGCAAACACACACACACCTTAAACATCTACCAGGAAACTCAGTTCATCATGTGCTGTAAGCCACGCCTGTCCACATCTGGTATTAAATTTTCTGTCCAATTTCAGATAACCCTCCCTCCACCATTTCACAAGAATGCATGAGCTACGATTCTTCTGACGCCCGATTCCAGAAGCAAACTTCGGGTCTTAGTTAAGGTAAAGTGGCATCTTTATTGTAGTACTTACATATTTGTTAACCATTTCACATATGTAAAACTATGCTACCATTTTTATTAGATGTCTACCTTATTTTTTTTTTAATTTTGGCATATATTTCTGTCAAGCTTTTGAGTGTTTTGTCCTTAATCTCTGTGATTTTTATTGCACATTTTCTTTTTCATAGCATGGTGTACTGATTTTCGATTGCTGCTGTAATAAATGACCTCAAACATGGTGGTTAAAAACAATACAAATTTATTACCTCGCAGTTTCTATGTGTCACATGTCCAGGCATCGTGTAGATCAGGCAGGTTCTCTGTTTAGAGTGTCACAAAGCCAAAATCAAGCTGGGCTCTTAAAGGAAGCTCTTGGGGAGAATCCACTTCTTGGCTCATTCAAGTTGTTGGAAGAATTCAGTTTGGGATGGTTGTTCGGCTGAGATCTCATTTCCTTAATGGCTATTGGCCAGGGGCTATTCTCAGCTTCTAACCCCGCCTGCATGCCTCAACCCAAGCATGGACCCTTCTATCTTCAAAGCAAGCAACAGTGCGTGAAATCTTTTTGCGTGAATTCTTTTGCTTCAAATCTCTCTGCCTTCCCTTTCTACTTTATCTCCTAATTTCCAATTCTGTCCTCAGCTACAAGAAAAACACTGCATGAAGGGATATATAAATACATTCAATCTCCCTATTTTAGGGCTAACTGATTAGTAACTTTTATCACACCTGTGAAGTATTTTTTTTTTTTACCACGTAACATGATATATTCAAACCAGGGTGTGAGGTCCTGGAGGCCAAGTTTCTGCCTCCCCTTTAGTGACTTTTAGGAATATCTGTGTCCCACAATAACAGAACGGACTGTCTTTAGGAACCATCTTTTTGTCTTCATGCCTTTTCTGTTCTTTTTCTTGCCTCCATACTGTAGACAGCTCTCAATATTCCCTCTTCACTGTTCTTTCTTGCACTCTCGGGAACCAGTGCTTTTCTCTGAGTGACAGCCTTTGGAGAATAAAATGAAAACTGGTCCATCTCTTCTGGAAAATGCAAACGCATATCAGATTTCACTGCCCACCCCCACAAAGCCTGTCCATGGAACCCTCACAATGTAAAACCCCCATTTCCATCTCATGAAGGACAACTTTAAGGTAACTGGTTCTTTCTATGTGGCAGTTAAGATGTAGTGTATTTTCTGCTTATTGCCTTTTTTAATTTTTAAAAATGTTTTATTTGTTTTTGAGAGAGAGAGAGAGAGAGAGAGAGAGAGAGAGAGAGATAAGAGAGTGTGAGTGGGGTAGGGGCAGAAAGAGAGAGAGAGAGAGAGAGAGAGAGAGAGAGAGAGAGAGAATACCAAGCAGGATCTGAGCTGTCAGCACAGAGTCCAATGCGGGGCTCAAACCTGCCAACCGCGAGCTCATGACCTGAGCTGAAGTTGGACACTTACCCAATGTTAAACAGGCGCCCCTGTTTATTGCCTTTAAAAAAAAATCCTCACAGCAAAACCATGAGGATGGTATTATCAGTCTTATTTAACCTGAGGCTTTAAAACAGATTAGTATTTTATCAAGTAACGTGTCTGGTAGGTGATAGACCAGCATTCAATTACAAGTTTGTCTGGCTCAGAAACTATGAGGAAAACCACCTGGCTTGAACCATTGTATGAATACAGGTCAGGCCAAATGTCCATGTTTAGTCCTGATATCTTTCCTGATGTCCAGCTGAATTCACACCCACACCCTGGGTGAGGCACCAACTCTCCTTGTCATTTCACTCACTGTCTTGCTTAGCTTTCTTACTGTCACCCCTGCCTTATCCCCACACATGAAGAAAACCATAAAAACTTGTTTTTATTTTTCTCCTCTTTGCTGCAATATCTTACTAATTACCCAAATCCTGCTAACATCCATCCCCAAGTCCCATGGCAAACTTCTACTTATTCTTAGAGAAACAAAACATCGCACTACCTCAGGGAGTTTCTCTGACTCTGCCACAGAGAAGCATTACACACTTCCATATTCTAAAAATACCCCTAGTAAATTATTATTAAACTACTTCGACGATGGCACTTACCTCACTATGTAGTAATTAGTTGTATCTGCCACAAACTGGACGTGAAGTGAATATTCCCCCAAGTAACAAATCAATCTCTTTATTATCATCGTACTATTGGTTTTTTAGCCCATTGTCTGGAATACAGCATGAGCTTAGCAAATACAGTAAAACCTTCAATTGCGAGTAACTTGTTCTGCAAGTGTTCTGTAAGACAAGCAAGCATTTCTAATGAGTTTTAACTTGATAAACAAGTGACATCTGGCAATAAAGTAGTACATGACACCAAACATCACATGATCACAATTGAGCCAATGGTTCTTCTCTCTCTGTCTCTCTTTGTCTCTGTCTCTGACTCTCTCCCTCCGCAGGACTGTGGGTGATTGTCTCCCATGCTTGGAAGCTAGGTTTCAGGCCTCGGTGTTTGGCAGAAGTCAGTGATTTTTCAAAACATTGGAAGGTGCCCACAACTGGCACTAGTGTATTTTTTTTGTCCCTTCAAAGCACCTGAAGACAGTCCTTTGTTTTTCCGTACAAGAGTAAGCTTAGGAATGCTTTGCTTCATTCTAGGTCAGGCTGCCTGCGGATATAGACCCTTTCCTCTGCTGTCTGATTGCCAGTTACATTAAATACAGTCTATGACAAGAGTTTATTAATACTGTACTGTAGTCAACATCCATGAGAGGGTATACAATGGCCCCCATGCAGAAAAAGATTCCATTGGGCCAGTAGATCGCAGTGATTCTGTTAGTGGTAGTGAAAGTCAACCTGTACAACAACCCTCCTCTCTCTTGTCTCCCTCACACCAGCTATGAAGGTTTTCAAAGGTAAGTGCAGGTTAATTTGTTTATATTTCTTTATATTTTGTATTTTCTTTATTATTTTGTATTATGTTACAGTATTATAATCATTTTTGTATGAATATCTTTGGGTGGTGGAACAAATCGTCTGAGTTTCCATTACTTCCTATGGAGAAATGCACTTTGATACGCAAGTGCTTTAGATTATAAGCATGTTTCCGGAACAAGCAGTGCTCGCAAATCAAGGTTTTATTGTATTTGTTAAGGGGAAATGACTTGAATTAAATTCAGGTAGAAAGAGCGAAGATACAAAGTTTGAGTGAGAACAGTCTGATTTTGTCAGGACATATATCTTAAGGTATCTTCCCAATGAAAGAATGGGACAAAAAGACAAAATGTTTGGTAGACTTAATTCACTTTGGGGAGGTTTTGTCCCCAATGAAGAGTTTTCTAACTAAATAGCTTACTATTTGGGGCCATCCTCAGAGAGACGTTTCCTCATAAAGAATCCTCTGGTGCTCCTTGCCTATTTCTGGGAGCTAGCCTCCTTTTTCTTTACCGATACTCCACAAACAGTATATGATATGTAATATGAATACATAGAATTAGTGGACTGAACAGCAAACTTCCAGGGACTCTATCTTATCACCATTGTAAATGGACCTAATCCTGTATGTGTCAGCCAATGTGGTATCCTTGCTGGGTTTGAGAGAGGCTCTACAGTCTCTTAACCTCATCTCATGACACTGAGTCAAGTTGAAACTTTGAATCAGGCCCTCCCAAGTCTGTCTTCCCACCCTTTACAAGTAGCAAATTTTGAATGCCAGCACAATATGACAGTGGGTTATAGGATATTGGTCATGAACAGGCTCAGAGAGTGAGTCAAGCCCAGCATGCCCCTGAGACCAATGAATGTGTGTAACATAACTCCAGGATCAAAGGTTGTCTGAATGTCTCTCTACACTCAGCCCAGTAGTGGACACTTTCATTTTACCATGCTTATTTTTCAGAACAATACAAATAAGAGTAGATTGTCTTATATTCCATGTTCTAGAGGAGAAAAGTAAGCTGACAGTGATTAAATAACTTGCCTAAGTTCCCACCACTAGAAAATTCGAACTTAGGTCAAGTTTGTGCTAACTTGATTTGTATTTGAGGCTAACTAAGATAAGATGTTAGAATTCTGTTTTACATGTTTATTTATTTATTTGGGAGACGAATAGTGCAGAGCCTAATGTGGGGCTGTCAATCTCACCGTTCGTGAGATCATGACCTGAGCCGAAATCAAGTGTTGGATGTTTAACCAACTGAACTGCTCAGGTGCCCCAAAATGTTAGAATTATTAAGCAGGGAAGTGTGCTGGTGGGTCCAGGGGTCCTTCTGATCCGTGATTCCTGTAGCGTCTCTGGAAGCAGCCTTGCATCTGAGTGTCAAATGATCCATCTGGGATCTGGACAAGGGATCCTTTAATCTTCCCCAGTGAACTGAGTGAGGCTTGAGCAGATGGCAATTTCTCTGCCTCTGTTATAGGTGATTGCACTGACAAAGCTCCACCACAGAGCCTTGCCAAGTCAGATGCCAGGCCTTGCCAGATGCAGACCTCCAGCCCTTTAGCTCTGTGCTCATTAACTTCTCTAAATAGCCATTTGGTGGACAAGCAAGTGGAAGGACATGGAACCCTGGCTGAATGCACCCCAGTTACAGGTCTGTTTTCCACCTGTCAGTTTGCATTCAGACAAGGAGATAATCGGATTAGGTAAATGAGAATGATCAAGATTCACTCACTCTACATGTTTCCACATAACAGGCAGATCTAGAGATTGCTGGTAACCAGTGAAGCACATGTAGAGTGGCCGATTAAATTCCCCAGGCTGCAGTTGACTTCTCAAATTGAAAATCTAATCCTCAATTTCTCCTTACTGGTGAAATCAGCATAAATCTTTCTTGGCATGCGACCTACTTTGACCTAGGGAAAAGCTCCTTCAAATCCCCTATTATTCACATTGATCTTGTATTATCCAAGGTCTTTCATTAATTTTCGGTGTTTCAGATGTAAGTCACTCAGTTCCTAAGAGCACAATCCAGGGTCTGGAAGGAAAATAAGAGCTTCTTGGGGATATTTAAACAAGAAAACCTAGTCTCTTGAGGTTGAAAAGAGGGAAAGTCTCTTGCTTTTCTAAAAATGACTCTTAGGGCTGCTGTCAAAGCCAAACATGATGCACTCTTTGATTTGACCTAGCAATGACAATCCATCCATTATGATTGTATGAAAGTCAAAGATTATTGCATAAATGTTTAAGCAGTCCTACTGGCCACTCAGTGGAAGCCATCAGGGCATCACAGATGTAGACATTCACAGTGTCATTGCTCAGGGTTTCTCCTGAGTTCTTAGAAGAGGTAGAGCACAAATGGTGCTCCTGGTTTCTGTTGTGTCAGTACGGCCCAAGAACTGTAAATAAGGAGCTCTACGGTTTCCCAGAGTCTCAAACCAAATGTTGTATCAGTAGAGATAAATTTTTAATGAATTAGAAGCTTCAGGGTCCCACCTTTGCATGAGTTTCTTGCAAGACTCTGAGAGGAGACTTGCAATGTTTTAACATGGTTATTTATTTTTGTAATATTTGTAGGAGCGAACTATTCTAACCACACTCCATTAAGGTCTTCATCTTGTTCCACTCCAACACCCCCCCACCCCAAACTTTCATTTCTTCCTGTTGGATAGCACTGGAGTGGCTACTGACCTTGTTGATATTTGGACTGTATTTAGTGAGATATTTTTATGTGGTTTATAGTCATGTCTGTAGTTAGGTGATTGGTAGCCTGCTTGGTATAGGGTTGGCTGCCAGGATCCCCCTGTTCACTGGGTCCACTTGCCCAGTATTGTGGCACAAAGTTGTGGATTCAAGGCTTAAACTGTAATACAGTTGAAGGTGTTCAACACTAACATGGGTGTTAGAGAAGGAGGAACCACGTCTGATATAAATAGGGCCAGATGCTAGGCTGTGAACAATTCTCATCAATAGATACATAAAGCTGTAAGTGGAAGATGAAGTTCTGTTGTACACTCAGTCAAAACAAAAGTTCTCCCTTGTCAAGAGTCAAGAATATACCCTATGATATAGCATATACATTTTAAACTCATCAAAAATGGGTCCTAGAATTCTTTGATAATCCACTTAATGGAGAGAAATGAATCGTTTGAACAGACTGGAAAATAATGAAACACAATACTGTTGTTAATATTACATGAAATATTGGCATGGGCAAAGGTAACATACAGCTCAGATTATGCCATTATAACAAGGAGATGGACAATAATGAGGATGGAATGGAAAGCAAATGGCAGCAATTCAAAGAATATTCAAGAGAAGTCACTCTACAAGAAAACCTTAAATTCTCTAAAATCCTACAGCTCCTATGTAAAACAATCCTGATAGAGGTTAGCCAAAACATTATGATAATTCACATTTTGGTAATAATATCTTTACCAATAATTTCCTGTATATCTGAAAAAAATCTGAACTATTAAAATTTTAAAACAAAAATAACTTTTGATCGGGGCGCCTGGGTGGCGCAGTCGGTTAAGCGTCCGACTTCAGCCAGGTCACGATCTCGCAGTCCGTGAGTTCGAGCCCCGCGTCGGGCTCTGGGCTGATGGCTCAGAGCCTGGAGCCTGTTTCCGATTCTGTGTCTCCCTCTCTCTCTGCCCCACCCCCGTTCATGCTCTGTCTCTCTCTGTCCCAAAAATAAATAAAAACGTTGAAGGAAAAAAAAAAAAAAAACTTTTGATCAACCAGCAGAGGAAATGTAAATTTTATATTGTCTTTAGAAAAATGATGCCAAAAATAGTTGTGTCATAACAAGGCAAATAAAGAGAGCATATAGTAAAAAAAAAAAAAAGTTAATTAAAAGCATTCTATAAATAGTTAATAAAAAGTATTGTTTATTTTTGGTTTTTGTAAAGTTTGTGATACTTGTGAGTCCTTTAAAATTTATGTTTGCCATGATTTCTTTTAAAATTCTCATTAAATAATTGTTTTACATCATCTTTTCTTTTTATAGCATTGTACTCTTTTCTTAAAGAGGGCCCACAAATTGTATAATTTTTAGGTGAAAGGAAACTTGGATCTACCCTGTATGTCAGTCAGTATCTATTAGTTGAAAATGACAGAAACTCAATTTAGACAAAAATAATAAAGTGTGAAAAGTCAAGTATGGCTGGACCCAAAGTCTCAAACTATACTATCAGGACCCAGTCTTATCCTTCCCATCCCTTAGATTTTTTTTTTTTTCTTCTTTTTCGATTGCCTTCTATGCTAATTCCATTCTCAGTCCGGCCTCATCTTGTAGTAGCAAGATGGCTGCCAACTGTGACAGACTTCTGCCTTATCCCCACAACAGTTCCAACACTTCTGACAAAAGTCCTATATTGAATCTCTTTGGCTTGGACTAGCTAGTGAGCTCATGCGTAAACCAAGCCAGAGAACTATGTCTCCAGTTGGCGAGACTGTATTATGTGCCAATCTCTTGTCCGTGACATGAACAACTTGGGATGAGAGAGTTAAGTTGATTATTCAAATATAAAACTGATATTAAACAAATAGAAAACTGACATAAAATATTAAATATAAAATATGAAGACATATACACAATTAAACAAATGTAATCAGATATTAACGAGTGAGAAATGGACACCAGTTTGACAAAAAGAGAAGAGCTCCAGACACATACATATTTTCTTCTTAGTTTCTATTTAGGATCTAGTTGAGTCCAGGTTGTCAATGACCATAAATAGAGCCATATACCTGGACGAACACTGGGAATTAGAAGGGAAAAACCGTGGATTTCTCATCAGAATGTGTCTCTATAATTAATCAACCAAATTTTTAAATCATAATCTAAATACAGCTCTTGTATTTATATATCTAGAAGATATACAAGAAGGCCAAGATCCAGCTCATGGAAGATGTTGTTTAGCATGTGAAAGAATTCCAGTTTCATTTAGTCTTCACATGAGCTCCCGCTATCCCGCATCTGACTTGCGCAGGCCAAGGCAATGCTGTAGATGATTGGCAAATGAATTTCTAATCTTCATAGTCACTAGGAATGTGCTTTTATGCATACTGTAAGGGTGAAGAATGTGAGATTAACAGATTAACTAAGTCGCCCAAGAATATTCAGTTCATATGTAGAATAGCCAGTATTCAAACTTCCATGTCGGTGTTTTACATCTTATGCTACCTCTAAAACATTCTGCGCTACTTCAAGCCAAGTCCATTTTATTTTTGCCTGTATGAGGTTGTATATTATGAAAGAAATCTTGCTGGAATATACCAGGCCACAGTCCTCTTCTTTATAGCATACCAATTTTCCCATCGTAGCTCAGTACTCTGCAAATATGGAATAACTCCCATCTCCCAGAGAAGTAGTGATCTTGCTAGATCAAACCCCTAGTGTTGGCAGCAGGCAGAATATCAAGTTAATATGAGAGCTATTGCCTTGTAGGCTTCGATATGGTATAAAGAGGGGTCAGTGCATTGTGGAAGTTATCAGGACATGTTTCATCTCTGTGTTACAGCCTCCATTCCAGGCAGATGTTTGTGCAGGCTTCATCCACTTTAGAAGGCCTTATTAGAAATGTCTTCAAGTTCTACATTCCTTTACATTTTGTGAAGCAATTTATATAAATTAGTGTTGAAAGAGATTTGGAGAAGGGTGAGAGACGAGAAGAGAGATTCAGTTTCCTTGTTCTCCAATCTCTGGACAATTTTCTGAAAAAAATCAGAAAAAAAATATGAGTGACCCTAGAAAAGTAGTAGGGCTTCTTGGGCCTGAAAGCAGCAAGCATTATGCTTCTCAAGCCCCATCTGGTGCCTTGCAAAGGAATGGGAAGCACGTATTCTGGCAGAGTTGTTTCAATGAGGGGGGACCAACTCCTTGGCTTAAGGCAGTCCTGTTCCAAAATGGCAGTATAAATCATTAGTAGAGCTAATACCCAACTCTTCTAGAGGGAGGAAGCTTTACCGTGGGGATCATGCCAACACTGGAGCTGATAGACCCAAACCATCAAGGAAAAGAAATGGAGTCACAGATTCTGCAAGAGAAGCGGTAACCTAGGCAGAGGTGGTGGTGGGTTGTGCTGTTGCCATGAGCTTTGAAGGAGACTTGAAATCATCTTCTGGCAAATGCCCATTTGGCTTGACTCCAGTAAAACGTGAGGCCTAATTGTTCCAAGGAGAAGTGTTTAGACTGGAAGGAGGGGCAGGAGGTCCTGTAGCTACCGTCCATTCTTTCCACCTTTCTCTGTTCCCACTGGCAAAACCCACACAAACTAATAACTTAAAACTTTACTGAGGTTTACAGGAGTTTTTAAAAAAATAAATGACTATGTGTTACTAAAAATGCTACCAAATTGACTTAATCTGTGACTATCATATTAAGCAGAAGCCCCATAAAATTGAGAAAAAAAGAGAAATCTAGCACACGGCGTGGGAAAGAGATGACCTTATGTACTAATGCTTTGTAGTGGCCAATGATCTATGCTTGGAAATGATACATAATAAGGTCTCTTAATGCATTTTTATTGGCACTTAAATCTGTTTTTCTCCAGAGATGCTAATCAGAATGATATGGGAGTTGTTTATAGACTTTCTCCTGGACAATAGTGAGAAATAGAGTCACTACAGGCAAGGAGATTTTACAATACCTCTTTGTCTTTCCATTCTTCACACATCAAGCCATTTCTTTCTGGTCATAAATATATTGGGATAGGAGCCTAGAATGGTCTATGGCCATCAACCCAAACTTTAAAAATTATTAAAAATGTCCATGTGTAGATTATAAACGTGACTTTAATATTTTTAAAAATATACATACAGAAAATTCTTTAGAACGCAATACAAAATGACAATTCAAACTAAAGCTATAAACAATGAAGTATTCTCAATTAGTTTTACCTTATCTTCTTAAGTATAAATAAGCCATCCAGATCTGCAACTATTGAGTATTAACTGTATGGCAATTATGAAACTATTACATATCAGAATTTGTGGAATTCAATTAAAACTATAGACAGAGATAAATTCATAAACTCAAAAGTCATCACTACAAAAAGAGTGATTAAAATTAAATGAATCCTGTGGTAAAAAGAATAAGATTCGTAGAAATAAATTTAGCCAAGGAGGTTAAAGACCTGTACACTGAACACTATAAGACACTGATGAAAAAAAATGAAAAAGACACAAATAAACGGGAAAAAAACATCCCATGCTTATGGATTGGAAGAATTAATATTGTTAAATGTCCACAGTACCCAATGCAATGTACAGATTCAATGTAATCCTTATCAAAATTCCAATGGTTTTTTTTTCACAGAAATAGAACAAACAACCCTAAAATTTATATGGAACTACCAAAGACCCTATATGGTCAAAGCAATAGGGTCCCCCTATATGGGGAGGGGCAGAGAGATTGGGAGAGAGAGAAAATCCCAAGCAGGACCTGTGCCGCCAACACACACAGCGGGATGAGGGGCTTAAACTCATGAACTGCGAGCTCCCAACCTTAGCTGAAACCAAGAGTCGGATGCTCCACCAACTGAGCCATCCAGGAACCCCATCCATCTGATTTTTAAAAATGGGCCAAAGATTTCAATAGACAGTTTCCAAAGAAGAAATACAGATGGCCAACACGTACATGGAAAGGTGCTCAGCATCACTAATCATCAGATAACGCAAATGAAAACCACAATGAGCGGTCACCTGACACCTGTTGGAATGGCTATTAGCAAAAGACAATAAATACATAACAAATATTGCTGAGGATTGAGGATTAAAGGGAACCCTTATGCACACTTAATGGGAATGTAAATTAGAGCAGCCACCATGAAAAACAGTATGGAGATTCCTCAAAAAATTACGAACCGAACTACCAGGTGATATCGCCATTCTATCTCTGGGTATTCATCCAAAGAAAACAAAATCACTATCGCAAAAAGACATTGGACAGATAAATGGATAAAGAAAATGTGGGATTATGTAATATATAATATTACATACATACTATGTATTAATAATATATATCACATGTAGTCTATATAATATATATTTTATTAAGCCATAAAAAAGGAATTTCCATCATTTGTGACAACATGGATGGAACTTGAGGGCATTATACTAAGTAAAATAAGTCGGAGAAAAGCAAATACTGTATGATCTCATTAAATGTGAAATCTAAAAACAAAAGGAAAGAAAGAACTCAAGAGATAAGAGAATAGATTGGCATTTGCCAGAAGTGAGAGAAGGGGCAGGGGTTTGAACAAAATAGGAGAAAGTTTAAAAAAAAATTAAGTGAATCCTAATACATGAAGAAGTAAGAAAAATATCAAAGTATACTCAAAAAGTTGATTAAGGAGCTCATAAAGATAAAAGTGGAAATTGGTAATTTTGAAAACAAGAAAGAATTAAAATAATGATAAGGTTCATAAGATTTTATTTCTGATTCACCTCACTGCTGGCAGTTGTAGCCTTAGAGCTTTTTTTTTTTAAATGGATAACCTTTTCCTAGACCCACACTTATCTGCAAATTTTCATCTCATACTCATGCATGAAAATAAAATGCTACCATAGAACAGAATTCTTGGGTAAGAACAATTTCTCACTTAAAACCAAGTAGATATTTATCAGTTGACAGTGCTGTAAAGAAAAAGTTTATTTTTTTTCCTTTCCAAAAAAATTCTATTTATCTGCTTCATAAGCATTTCTTTTGAATGCTTTAAAATTATCTTATTTTGTCTGCCAGTAATTTGGGATTATGAAACAGTGTTTTTTTTGTTTTTGCTTTTTTTTTTTTTTTAGTTTAAGAGCAGTTTCTTCAGATAAGTGTTTGATGATTATTTTTGCTTGTTTGTTCTGGATCCTTCCCGAGCATGTCATTTATTAATATGAGTCTTTATTTTCTGACATTCCTAACATTCTTTAACAAAAAAAAATCAGCAAGTGAGTAATGTGTGCTAGAGAAACACCAGCGGACACATGAATGGTCCCTAACTTTGGGAACTGATAGTCTAAGATATAAGTAAATAGATTAATTAATTACTTAATTAATTCTGTTTCATCCTATATCTATTTAGTTTCTCTCATACTTTTTACTTTTTTGTTTTTTTCTCTCTGCATTCTTAGATCTTGCTTATAAGCCATATACTCCTCTGATTTCCTACTGTATTAATTTTATTCTGTAGTTATTTTATTTTTTCTTTTAACTTTTTTAAATGTTTATTTATATTTGAGAGAGACAGAGAGACAGAGAGTGCGCGCGCGCGCGCAAGTGGGGGAGGGGCAGAGAGGGAGACACAGAATCCGAAACAGGTTCCAGGCTCTGAGCTGTCAGCACAGAGCCCAACAGCGGCTTGAACCCACGAATGCAAGATCATGACCTGAGCCAAAGTCAGACACTCAACCAACTGAGCCACCCGGGTGCTCCTCTATAGAGTTCCTTTAATTTAAAATTTTTTCACTTACTAGTTGCTACCTTTCTATAAACTTCTTTTGTGTTTCAGACTTTATCTCACCCAAATCCATCTCTGTACCTTTATCATAGAATTTATCATTTTGGCTTCTATTGGTCCACCTCTCAGCTCACTAGCCTTGTGGATGTTTAAATGAATGAGGCATGAGCAATAATCTTTGAAATAATCTGTTCTCTGTAAATGCAGACAGAAAAACTTCTCCCATATTTTGAAACATTTCTGATTCACAGACTTAACCCCTTGGGGATGATTTGTTTTGTTTCTTGTTTTTATCATAGTGATTTTATTTATTTATTTTATTGTTTTATTTTTGAGAGACAGAGAGACAGCATGAGTAGGGGAGGGGCAGAGAGAGAGGGAGACAAGAATCTGAAGCAGGCTCCAGGCTCTGAGCTGTCAGCGCAGAGCCTGACGCGGGGCTGGAACTCACAAACGGTGAGGACATGACCTGCGCCGAAGTTGGGCGCTTAACCGACTGAGCCACCTAGGCGCCCCTTATCATAGTGATTTTAGAAGGGAGGTAGAAGGCAAACTTTGTGTCATCACTGCCATATTTTCTTTTCTGTCCTATGCTCCATTCCCAAGATAATTGTGCATCTTTTTCTTCTCCTGTCTTCAATTTCAAGCACACAAGAGAAAAGGGTTCCTTAAGCTTGAGGTGAGTGTCTGGGCATGGCCTCCAGGCTCAAGCTTCCAATACAACAGTTGTCAGCAAGTCAACGAATTGGAGCAGTTGACTTGTAAGAACCTGGGAAACCAAAGAGCATTATAAAATGGGTGAGGCATTGCCAAGTGACCCATTTCATATGCAGATACATTTTAGAGCAAAGGTGCCCAAAGGGTCTTTCTGGGACCAACAGTATCAGCCATCCCTGGGAATCTGTTAGAAAAGCAAATTCTCACACCCCACCCCAGACCTAGTGAACCAGAGACTTTGACATCAGAGCCCAGCAATCTGTGTTTTAACGACTCCTCCAGGTTATTCTGATGCATGCTAAAGTTTGAGAACCACTGTCTTTGTGTCTAGAACACGGAAGAACCAGTTCACTATGAAAATGGGGTCCAGGCTCAGCATATAGTCTACCACTTCAGCTGTTGATCTGAGAACAAATAAAAATAAAAATAATAGGTGATTACACTATTTACACATTCCACTTGTGTGTCTGGATAGCCACCAAATGCTGAAAATATAGGGAAGATTTCCTAGATGGGAAAATATATAAAACCTTCCATTATAAAGTACTTTAGGAAGCCCAGAATGAACGTGGAGGAAATAAGGAAGGCTTCATAGAGAAGAAAATATTTGAGCTGGGTCGTACTGGAGTTTACCATGGAAAGAAGATAATGGAAGGGAAAGGTCAAGGGTAATGCAAATTAAAGTAATGCGAGAAGCATGTGGAGTTAAGAGAAATCTCAGGAGAATAAGTTAGGAAAATCTGACATCAAAGCCAAGAGATGTCATGTTAATAGGAATGATGGACCCTATGGTGTAGGAGTTGGGGCTGGGGTGGACCCAACATTAAGGACAAGCGTCACGACCTTCAGTCAGAGCTCAAAGGAAGGTAAGCCGGGGGAGTGGTCCCTCCAAGGTATTCAGGCACAGTGAGAGCCCACACCGTCTGTTCTTGAAGTGTCAGTGGGTAGATAGCGGGCAGGACATCTCCCTGGAACCTCAGCATGACATCCGATTCCATGTCCACTTGCTCAACTTTGAGTGCTCCAGTAGGTGAAATATTCTCCAGGGATAAAGGGACCGTGAAAACCTGTGTGTCAGGGAATTTGGCAGTCAGAACTGGAATTCTACATTTGATATATGGTGTCATCCTACATCCTAACGTATGGAGTTTGGGATCAGGCTATTTTGGGTTAAGGGTCTAGCATAGCTAACAGTATACATGAACCCTTCCTTTAAGCCAAGTTTCTTGGAAGTTTTTGAGCAATAAACTTGAACTTGCCAGATGCATAGGGAGTTTTTAAATAGTCATCCTTAACTGAGAAGGTATATGGCAATTGAAATGGCAGAGCTTCTGGTGTCAGTGCCAGGGGAACAGTGAATACCACTGAAGCTGGGTTTTATGATTTTGACATATGGGTTTTAAGGAATTGGAGGAAAGAAAGCTCAATATCTGAAGTTTTGACCCAGAGAGAGTTTGCGGGTGTCTATGGCTGGGAGGAACACAATATAACAGCTCTGGGAGGTATCAGAAGAGAAGGCACATGGCGTGAATGCCAGGCATTATGTTAGAAACTTTCCCATCTGGGGGCTCCTGGCTGGCTCAGTCGGTAAAGCACGCAACTCTTGATCTTGGTATTGTAGGTTTGAGCCTATACTGGGTGACGAGATTACCTTAAAATAAAATCTTTTTTAAAAAAAGGAAACTTTCTCATCTGCCAAATCACTGACACCTCATTCAGCAAGGTTAGAGGCAAGAAATTAGCATCACCACATTCAGATGAGACAATGGATCCTCTAAAAGACTTGATAATACACCCCACATCCACTTAGCTAAAGGAACCAGGATGGCCATTCAGGCCTGCAGGATGCCAACAGCTTCCTCCTCCTCATTCCCCAGACCTCTTTTATAAGAGCCTCTCGTCTCCTCCTGTGAGCTCTGGCCTACCTGGGGCACTGAGCTTCCTTCTTGATGGCTTAACAGTCAGTGCAGCAGCCTTTGGTGGTTTCACAAAATACATCTGAATCGGGTTTCAGTGATTCAAGTAGAATGAGGCCAGATTCATGGACTTAAGAAACATTAAATCCTTCCTTTCCTGGGGTTGAGGGGCCTTCTTGCTGCCAACCAAAAAAATAGCAGGTTCTCATTCTCTAAAGCTGCATTTGAAAGCTCAGCCTTCCAAGACACAGGAAACACAGACGAGCAAAAATTCAAAGTTCTCACAACACGAAGAGAGCCGACTCAGCAGTCATCCAGGGTCCAACTCACTCTGAATGGGCAAGATGCCCAGGCCCCAGAGCGACATCTGGAATTGGACATGAAGGCTCAGGTAAGGGGATCATCAGAGTAGGGGGCATTCATTCAATCATGTTTTCATTCACTCAACCAGTATTTATTTTGGCAGGTCAGTAAAGGATTGCTAAAAACAGCCCAATTTGCCATCTACTACTGCAAGCCCAGAAGTTGCATTAAGCTGGATGGGGGGTTAGTGTCATAGGACTGATGAGGATAAGCTAAGGCTGGGGAAGTGGAAAGTGGAGCATTAGGAAGGCAAGGCTGTCCAGGCAGTGGTGCAGATTCAGAACGTTGGTATGTAGCCAAGAAGAATCCGGAATCCAAATAAGACTGGCCTCTTCGCATCTTTCTCATCCAGGACCTACACACTTCTTAGCACATACGCAAACCAGATCCCCTATGAGAAGACGGTTAAGACCTGAAAAATGCTGGGTGGGGAAGAAAAGATTAAGGGGCGGTGAGCTAGGCAAATCTTAGCAGCTCTGAAGGCACTCTGGGCTTTGGAAGGTACAGACTCATTGTTCCGTTCCATCCTACTGCCTCCAAACCCATACTCCAGGGTTTTGTGAAGTCTGATCTAATCCATGCAGGGGATGCAAAAAGATGAATGGATTTATATGGCACAAAATCAGGCCTGCTGAAAAATCATGCCTGCTAAAATGTCCTGAGCCCCAACAGTGTCCATCTAGATCAGCTTTCTGTTAAAAAGTAGGAAAAAAATACTGCCTCTTTTCTCAAGTGCCCAAATATAGATATTTAAAAACAAACCCAGAGCGCCTGGGTGGCTCAGTCGGTTCAGCGTCCAACTTTGGCTCAGGTCACGATCTCGCAGTTTGTGAGTTTGGGCCCTTCCTCAGGCTCTGTGCTGACAGCTCGGAGCCTGGAGCCTGCTTCGGATTCTGTGTCTCCCTCTCTCTGCCCCTCCCCTGCTCATGCTCTGTCTCTCTCTGTCTCTCAGAAATAAATAAATGTAAAAAAAAATTTTTTTTAAACAAACCCAACATCAAAGATTTATTTCTAAAATTTACCAGGCCAGATAGAATTACTTTTCACCTACTTATCTTATCCTAGGTTGGAAAATTACCATTTTTCCAGTACCTTACAATTTTAAAATTTCACCATGTTCTAGGAATTGCAAAAACAAAACAAAACTCAGAGCCTCAGTCTTATTAATATAAATAAGTGAATGCAAGCAAATACCCCTTCAGATCAAACTAATTGGGGCGGGGGGTTGATTCTGCAACTCCCCCATACCCAAGCAGTGTTGGTCAAATGGAAAGACAATGTGTCTTGTAGTCAGAAAGATCTGAGTTGGAATCTCAGACCCACCGAGCATTTAATACCTACCAGTGAGTCAGATCTGAGGTGAGTCCACACTTCTTTAACTTCCTCATTTAATTTGGTTTGCCTTGACGTCCTTCTTTCCCTCTCTCTAAAGGAAGATTTTTTTTTTTTTTGAGAGAGAGAGAGAGAGAAAGAGAGCAAGAGCACATGCAGGGGAGGGGCAGAGAGAAAGGGAGAGAATCCCAAGCAGTCTCTGCACTATCAACGCAGAGCCCGATGCAGGGCTAGATCTCACCGTGAGATCATGGCCTGAACAGATATCAAGAGTCCAACACTTAACAGATTGAGCCACCCAAGAGACCTGGAAGATATTCTTAAATACATCCATTCATGTTTACACTTGATAGGTTTCTTCCCCCAGCTGCCTCCTCCTCTTGTCTATCTCACCGTGAGTACTTGGAGCCAAGGCTCAAGGAATTGTGGGAAAATGAGTTCAAGAAGTCAGGTTTCAAGGTTCAGAGGGAATCCTGCCATTCATAGCACCTCCGGAAGGCAGTTCGTGCAGCACCCACTCACAGACAATGAAACATGGCCAGAGGCTGCCCCACACAATAGCTCCTCTTTTCCCCCTGTTCTCTGCCGCCTTTCCAAAACCACCTGGGCATTGCCCCATCAGGCACCTTCTCCGCAGCCCTGGGTCGGGGTGCTTCTCAGGACCCTCCTTGCCCTTCTCCCATCCCCCGACACAGGAGCAACTCCGGAAGGCAATCCAAAAGACAGGTACACTGGAGATGCTGTCTCGTTGCAGAGAACCCTGCTTTGTGCCTCCAGCCTAGTCCCGGGGTTAGGAGAACACAGATTGCTGAGTCACCTCGTAAATTGTTTCAAATGAGTTTTTCTTTCCTTTTAACATACCACGGCAGGAGGAGGTGGCCAGGGGAAAGATATGGAGCAAAGAAAGGCAAGGTTGAGAGGAAAGGACTCGAGGGAGCTGGAGGGAGGGAGGATGAAGGAATGGGATTTAGCTGCCTGCTCTGTTACGGCAATCAATTTCAACCGTAATAATAAAATAATGCAGAGAGAGAAAAGCAGACATGACAGAAGTGATAAAATGGGAATGAATCCTCATTACCTCGCTGAAGAGAGGGCCACAGCTGCTGCCACTGCTTCCCCCACTCGGCAAGGGGGCCAGTTCTCATCATGTGTTTCTGGGCAAACTGGGGAGAAGGGAGGCCATGCACTGCAATGTTCAGCTGCAGAGAAGTGAGCTTGGCCATGCAGTGGCAGGGAATCTCAGAAGCGCTCAAAGATTTATGTCTTCCCTCTGCCCATCTCCCCTGGCTCCCACCGTCCGCTCCCTCTGCCCACCACCCCTGGCTCCCACCCTCTGCTCCCTCTGCCCATCTCCCCTGGCCCCCACCCTCTGCCGGTGGGGAAGAGTGCCTTGGCACACCCAACCGAATAATTTTAGCCCTTGGAGCTTTATTTGGCTCCCAGTTCTCCAGCAGGGACACACAGAGTCACCAAAGGCAGGAGCGCTGTATGTGATAGGAGGGTGCAATGAATACACGTACACAACTGAGTGTGTGTCTGGAGCAGGTGGCAATGGTGAGGAACATGACACGTTGTCACAGGCAACCTAGAAGGCTCCTTATTGTCTCACATTCCATAGTCTTCAGTGGAGTTTAGGGAAGGATGGATGTTGCCGTTAGCACCAGAATCTCTTCAGCTTGCCATTCAAAGACTCTCCATTAACTGGTCCCAACCCATTGCACTTGCTTCTTTAAGCTCTGTGCCAGAACCTAGCTCCATGGGACCACTCAACATTTCTAGAACATGGCTTATACTTTCCACACAGGTTGGCTTGTGAGCTCATCTCTGTCTCTTCTGCCCTTTTCCTCAGCTTTAATTGCCTGCATCTTACCATCCCTAAAGGCACGGCTCCTGTGGTTGGAAATGACTCCTTTCTTACATAAACCTCCTTTATAGCTTATCTCTATTGTTCTATTAATGCTTTACTTTATATCTTGGATAGAGTTACTTATACAGGTGTCCCTTACTGAACCATAAGACCTTCGAGACAAACATTTCTGTCCGGCGTGGTAAAAAATAGCTACTCACACAGTAGGTGCTCAATATCTTTTACGTTTATTTGCTTTGTGTCTCATGAGTGAATGACAAAAGAAGGTGAAGTCTTTTCCCCAAGGTCAGTTGCTAGGATTCTTTCCCATCCATTCTCCAGCCCTCTGTGGATCCTTGGAATGTCAGCTGTTGTTGATTCCAGACTTGATGACAGACCTGGCCTGAGGCCTTTCCAGTTCTAGCTGATGCTTCCTTCCAGGATCTCTTGGATGAAGCAAGTGCTGGCAGGAAGCATGGGTGTCCTGACACCCATTATCATATCTTAAGTTGGACAGTTGCCTCTGTTTGAAGGCAACAGTCTGATTCTCTGTAGAACAGCCCTCCTCCCCACTAACCCTGACCCCTTGGATGCTTTCTTACTGTCAGGGAAGGCTTCTCACCTCCCCACATCAACACTTAATTCAACCTTATGTGAGGCCACCTCCCGTACGAATCTGGGTCAAGTGAGGAATAAAATCAGTCTAAGATGCCATCTCTACCTTCAGGGGGTATGCCATACAGAACACATCAAACTCTCTTGGGACAGAGATGTGACAGTGACAGTTTTATCTCAGGAGCAGAGCTCAGACCAATAAGGAGGCAAGGAAGCTCACTTGCCTGTGTGCATCGATATACTTCATAACACATCTTTATGAACATCTTCATGAACACATGGTTCACGTCCAGCTGGCAGTGCTGTGGCTTTCAGATGGTGCCTCGGCAAGAAATCAAATGCCATTGAGTCGTGTACAGAAAATTACTTGTCTTTTATCCTTCTGACTCCGTTTGGTACGAGTCGTCAACCACCCTTGAACACTTAGTAATACTGCCTTTTACCATAGAGTAAGCCTGAGGCTTGTGGCCTTTAAGACCAGCACTGTGTGCCTAGAATTTAATACGAATGGCTTGTTTTCATAGTATTGACTTACATGGTTACCTTTGGTTTACAGAAGGCGATTTGGGTTTTCCATTTCTGTACTAATGGTAACAATGACTAATAATTCCTAATTATTTAACCTATACAGGGAACTGTTGTGTTTACCATGTTTTGCTCTAATCCCCGTGGCAGCTCCGTGAGTTGAGTGCTACTATTACTTCCTTTTCCAGAGGAGGAAACTGAGGCAGAGAGGGAAAGTGAGTTATCTGAGATCACACAGCTAAAATTAGTAGTAGAGATGGGATTTGAATTTAGTATGTGCTCTTAATCACTATTCTATTAATGTTCCTAGTAATGATATAAAATACCTATTTGGAACAAATTTATTTCAGTAAAAAAAAATTGAAGCAATTTAAATTTTAAATAAATATTAAACAGTAATAAAAACTTCTGAAGGGGGAAGATAAATACCTGTAAATGATGAGAATTAGTGTTACTTGCTTGTACCCTACATGGAGCCTCTTCTCTGGCATTTAACACCCAGATAAAAGAGAGGATTGATAGGGCGCCTGGGTGGCTCAGTCGGTTAGGCATCCGACTTCAGCTCAGGTCATGATCTCACAGTTTGTCCGACTTCAGCTCAGGTCATGATCTCACAGTCCGTGGGTTCGAGCCCCGTGTCGAGCTCTGTGCTGACAGCTCAGAGCCTGGAGCCTGCTTCGGATTCTGTGTTTCCCTCTATCTCTGCCCCTCCTGTGCTCATGCTCTATCTCTCTCTGTCTCAAAAATAAATAAAAAACATTATTTTTTTTTAAAGAGAGGATTGATAAGAGATGGGGTGACCAGTTATCCAGACCGTTATTACAAATCAGATTGGAGTACGTGGCCTTTCTGAGCCTTGTGTGGAGCGGTGGAAGCTTGTGGGCTTTGAAGTAAACCAGACTTGGTTATAAGCCCCAATTTTTCTCAGTTAGACATTTTGTAATGTACTTGGACTGAAGTCCAAGTTGATTATTATTTTCTAATCTAAAGATACAAAAAACATCCTACATCAGAGGGCTTTTGTCGTGAAATGGAACATTGTATACAAAACCATTAGTGGAAGGCTTGGCAGATATGAGATTTCTAACAAAGGTCCATTTCTTCTCACCTGTGACAGTCGCCAGGAGGTACAAAGAGTTACTGGTATGGCCCGCCTCCCCGTATGAGAAATCTTTTCTGCATTGGGAGCTTAAACTATGTGTGAATATCGCTATTACAGTCTCGAACTTGTAATAAAGCACTAGATTCTTCCCACCCCCCACCCCACTTCCGATGGTAGATTTGAACTCTATTTGGCAAGAGGATTTGGGTGGAAGCCCACGTGTTGAAGAGATGGAAGAGTCACATTCCTTACAGAGGAGAACCAACACTGAAGGGCATGTGCACCCTGCAGGGAGAGAAGGTGGGGGAAAGACTCAGAGAACATCTCTGGCAAGATGTGAAAGTATTTTCCATCATCATCTTATGAGCTTCCTGCTTATTCCCTTTCTTTCTCTTCTATCAAAGCCAGTTTATAAGAATTGATCTTATATCATTTTGGTAAACATCAAATGATTTAAAATCTAAGTGTTTTATTGCTGGGACCACTAGAGAGAGTCTCTGTCCTCCAGGAACTCGGTTTAGTTGGGGGAGACAGAAAAGTAAACAGGTAATAGGTCAATCTGATTGAAAAAAAAAACCCACGAAATTAGGCTCCTACAGTGAAGTGCCTGGTGTATAAAGAAACTAAGTACTTCCTGGGTGAATGAAAGAATGACTCCTGAGGTCAGAAATCTACTTGAATGTGGAATGTAAACATTGCCTTGCTTTTCCAGTAACACTTCTCCTGACCTCTCCTTATTTTATGCCTCTCAGGATCCTGTACCTTAGCTTCTCTTTCTGTCACCATGTTTGCCCTTCTCCATTATACTAAGAACCTCTTAAGAGAGAATGCGTTTTTAATGTCTGTCTGTCCCAGAGCCTGGTACGGAGTAGGAACTTAATAAAAGTTTATTGAATTCATTTCAATATGAGCCTCATTTCCTGGGATGATTTTCTGCTAACTCTGGTACCTCATGCATTAGAAACAGGGGGTAGGAGCACTCGGGTGCTTATGGATCCTACAAAAGTGACTATTTATCCAGCATAGGTATGAGATAAAATGACTGAGGTCATTTTAATAAAACTTCAATTTTGCCCTCTGGTTATTTTGCAACCAGCTCTGTATGGTTATATTATCCTCTATCAGTTTATAAATCAGTTTCAGTAAGTTCATAAATTTTGTATTATGTGTCACAAGAATTTGGCCCTGACTTGAAAACACTGGCTGTGTTGATTAAAATCCAGGCCAGGGCTCATACTCAAGCCAGTTTTGAATCTGTCTTCCTCATAATGACAGCCTTAGTTTTGTGTATTTCTTTTTAAATTGAAACAATACTTCTTGTGAATGGATCATAGATTTACACCCAACTAAATTTGTAACTGAGGAACAAAGTGGGATATTCCGATCTCATCATCTGGTGGAAATACTCCTGAGAGAGAGGAGGATGGGAAGAGATAAAAGCAGACCAGGGGAAATTAACCTCAACTATGTCGAAGGTTCTCTGCTGGGGGCTTTACATATGTCGAAGCTTATTATATTTACTACAACACTATGAGGACTGTGTTATTATTAGCCCCTCTCACGTGTGACAAAGCTGTGTTTCAAAAAGCAATTGTGATCGGCCCAAGGTTATGCCAAAATGGCAGAGCTTAGGATCTGAGACCTCTGCAGAATTCTTAATTCTAAAGGTCTTCGTTCTACTAGGAAGAGAAGACAGACAAGCAGAGGAAAACCAAACTGGTGTAGCTGTCTCTGTAGAAAATGGATTATGAAGAAACTATCTTCCATGAATATCCATGCAAATAACTTATTATTTGAGAAGCCTATTTATTATGTCCAACTTCATCACTAGGTTTTGGTGAGATCAGAAGTCCCAGGGATGGTCCAAAATGAGGAAGACTCAGGCAGATTGTGGTGAGATTTCAGTTACAAGTATTTGGAAAAGTATGTTTTTTTAATTTTTTTAATTTGGTTTGCTTTTGTAACTTTGGTAAGAGATAGATAAAAATTAACTGAAAATTCAAGCGTGAATTATCTTTATGGGGAAAAAAGTCACACACACACGCTTTCAAAGGTTCCAAGACTTCCTTTTGTCCTTAGTAATGAGTACAAACTCCTTTCATGGCTTAAAAGACCCTTTCAGTGCCTGCCCCAGTTCCTTCCAACACTTACTCTTCTGCAGCATATATCATGTCTATGTCCCTGCCATGCTCAACAGCTTGACTTACGGTTCATCCAATTCTCTTTCTGTCTTTATTTCTAAACAGCTTTATTGAGGTATAATTGGCATGCAAGAAAGTGTACACATTTAAAGTGTACAGTTTGATGAGTTTTGACATACGTATACCCCTGTGAAGCCATCACCACAATCAGGAGAGTGAACATACCAATTATCCCCAAAGTTTCCTTTTGCTCCTTTGTATCTCCTCCTGCCTGGATCTCTCCCCACATTGAGCAATCACCAATCTGCTTGCTGTCACTATAGATTAGCGTTGAATTTCCTAGAGACTTCTATAAATGGAATCATGTAGCTTATATTTCTTTGTCTGACTCTTTCACTCAGCATAGTTATGTTGGATTCATTACTTTGGGATCCACGTCATTGTCTGTATCAGTATTTCATTTCTTTTACTGTTGATGGTATTCTGTTGTATGGACATACCACAATTTGTTAAGCCATTCTCCAGTTGCTTCCAGTTGGGGGATATTATGTATAGACATGTTGTGAATAATTGTTTGCAAGTCTTTTGTCTGGATATATGCCTTTATATCTCTTGATTAAGTATGTAGGAATGGAATAGCTGACTCATATAGTAGGTAGCCATAGGTTTATGTTCAACTTTTTAAGAAACTGCCAAGCTGTTTTCCAAAGTAGTTGTACCACTTTACATTCTTATCAATAGTATATAGTATTTCTTATTCCTGCAAGTCCTTGCCAAGGTTAACACATAATGTGGTCCATCTTTTTAATGTTTGCCATTCTGATAGAAGTGGATTAGTTTCTTGTTGTGGATTTAATTTGCACTTCCCTAACTATGAGTAATGTTCAGAGTCTTTTAATGCACTTATTTGCCACCCATATTCCCTTTGTATTTTAAAATGTTTTGCCCATTTTTTTTATTAGGTTGCTTAATTCTTATTATGGACTTATGGAAAACACTTGTGTGCTCTGGATACAAGGCCTTCATCAGATAGAAGTTTGGAAAATATTTTCTCCCAGTCTGTGGTTTGTCTTTCATTCCCTTAACAGAATTTTGGGAATAAGTTTTTAATTTTAATGAGGTCCAACTTCTCAAATTTAAAATTTTATAAGTTGTACTTTTAGTGTCCTATTTAGGGAATCTTTGCCTAACCCAAAGTCACAAAGACATTTTTTTGTGTTTCATGGTATTAGACTTTTACATTAAGGTTTATGATCCATTTGAGTTAATTTTTGCATATGGCAGGAGGTATAAATTGAAGTTCATTTTTTTTGCAAATGGATATCCAATTGTGCCAGCACTATTTAGTAAAAAGAATAATCTTCCCTGCCCTGAATTGCCTTTGCAACTTTGCTCAAAATTATTTGTCCATGTATGAGTAATTCTATTTCTGTTCCATTAATTGATCTTTATGTCAATACTGTACTGCCTTTATTAATATAGTTATACAAGTTTCAAAATCAGACTATTTCAATCCTTCAATTTTGTTCTTTTTTTCCAGAGTTGCTTTGGCTATGTTAAGCCTCTTGTATATCCATAAATTTCAAAATAATTTTGCTGATTTCTACCCCAAAATGTAACAGTTTACTAGTTTTCAATGGACATTGTGTTGAATCTACAGGTCAATTTATGGAGAATGGCTTCTTACAAATATAGATTGAGTGGTCCAACCCACGAACGTTGTATATATCACAATTTATTTAGGTCGGCTTTAATTTTCCTCAGCAATGTCTTATAATATTTAATATACAGGTCTTGTGCATTATTGTCAAACTGATCCCTAAAACATTCATTTTTCAATGCACTGTAAATGGTATTTAAAAATTTTTAATTTCCTGTTATTTTTTTACACAGAAATACAACTAATGTGGCATATTGATCTTGCATTTTGCAGCGTTGGTAAACTCACATGAGTTTTAGTATCGATTTTGGAGGTGCCATCAGATTTTCTACATAGACAATCATGTTATTCGAAAATTAAAAAAAATACCTCTTCTTTTCTAATCTGGACAATTTTATTTATTTTTTCTCGCTTTATTGTGTTACCTAGAAACTTCATTACAATGTTGAACAGAAACAGTGAGAACAAACATCCTTACCTTGTTTCAGATCTTAAGGGAAACGTTCAGTCCTTCGCCATTACCTATGATGTTAGTTATAGTTTTGTTTCATTTCGTTTTGTTGTAAATTATCATATTGAGGAAAGGTCCTTCTGTCTCTGGTTTTCTGAGAGTTTTTATCATGATGGATATGGAGTTTTCTCATTTTCTTCCCCTCCCCTGCTTTTATTAAAAAAATCATGTTTTTATTTTTTTAGTTTATTAATGTGGCAGATTGCTTTGACTGATTTTGAAACGTTAAAGCAGCGTTTGTATTTTCTGGCTTGCATTGTGTTTGGACATAACATACTATCAATTTTATATATTGCTGGATTTGATTTGCTAAAATTTTTACAAACGTTTATCTTTGTGTATAAGAAATACTGGTATGTAATTTTATAATAATGTCTTTGTCTGGGTAAGGTATCAAAGCAATGTTGGCTTAATAAGGATTTTCTCGTCTTTGGTTTTCTAGAAGAACTTGTGGGCATTGATATAATTTCTTTCTTCAATGTTTGGTTTCACCAGTAAAGCTATCTGAATCTGGAGTATCCTTTGGAGGAAGGAGGGAGGAGAGTGGAGATGTATTTATCTTCAGATTGAATTTGTTTAACCAATATGGAGCTACTCATGTTATTTATTTCTTGTTGACTATGTCTTTTAAGAAATGTGTCCATGTCATTTAAGTTGTCAAATTAATTCATAAAATTATAATATATTTCCTTATTATACTTTTAATATCTGTAGAGTCTGAAGTGATGCCCCTACTATCATCCAGGGTATTACTCATTCATGTCCTCTCTGTCTTTTTTTTTGTGCTCTTTTTTGTGCTCTTTCTTTAAATATTTCATTTCTGAAGCTTACTTGGGATTACCTTGCTCCTATATTGATAGTTTCTGATTTTCTAAGATAGAAACAGAGATAATTGATTTGAATTCTTTCTTATTTTCCACTAAAGCCACTTAGTACTATAAGTTTCCTTCAAGTCTTGCTGTGTTTTTATTTTAATTTGGTTAAAAATACTCTTATTTTCTCTTTGGCTAATCCTGGTCCAAGGGTTATTTGGAAGGAATATATTTAGTTTTCCAGAACTTTTTATGTTAATGATGTCTAATTAAATTCCATTGTGTTTTATATTAATTAAATCATTTTAAATGTTTTGATACTTGGATTAGAATAGAGTCTATATTTGTAAATGTTCTGTGTTTGCATCAAAGGAATGTGTGTTCTGCTGTTACTGGGTGGAGTGTTCTAGAAATGTCAGTTAGATTGAGGCAGTTGACAGTGTTTTCAAATCCTCTATATTCTTACTGAATTTTCAGTCTACCATTTAATAATTATTGAGACAAGGATGTTGAAGTCTGTGACTATGAATTATAGATGTGTCTATTTCTCCTTGCAGTTTTATAAACATTTAGGATAGTTATATTCCCTTGATGAATTAATTCTGTTATCATTATGAAATAAACTTTTTGGTCCATGGTAGTATTCTTTGCTATGAAATCCTCTCTCTCTGATTTTAATATACACATTCCAGCTTTATTTTGACTAGCATTAACATAGTATATCTTTTTTCCATCCTTTTGTTTTTAACTTATTTGTGTCTTTATATTTAAAGGACACTGTGTTTCTTTAAAGAAAACATAGTTTATTCACTTAAAACAAATCAAATCAGACAATCTCTGCCTTTTAATCGGGAGGTTTACATCATTCACCCTTAATGTGATTATTGATAATGTTGGGTATACATTTTTTATCTTGTTATGTGTTTTTGGACTCATTTGTTTCTGGTTCTGTGTTGGCCTTCTTTGGATTAAGTGTTTTGTTTTTTTTTATGACTGCATTTTATTTCCTTTGTTAATTTATTGGAGATACTTTTTTGTTTTGTTAATTTATGTTCCTTGAATGTATATAGATATATTTTTAAGTTCAACAGTCTACTTTTAAGTAATAATACTTTAAGTATAGCATAATATAACTTAAAATAACTTAAAACAGCATATTTCCGTATTTCCCTTCCTGGCCTTGGGGTTATTGTTGTCAGGCATTGTACACACACACACACACACACACACACACACACAGATACACACACACACACACATTATGTATATAATATATAAAATATAATTTATAACATAAAATACATAAATGAAATGCATATAATTAGGTATGTAAATTATGTATAACATATAAAATATTAAACTTCTCATTGTATTGTCGTTATTTTTGTTTAGACAATTATTTTAAATACTTAAATTTTTAAAATCATTTGTATTTACCCCTGTCGTTACCAGTTTCTGTACTTCATTTTTCATTTCCTCTTAGCATCATTTCTCTTCCACCTGAATGAATCTCTGTCACATTTTTTATACTGTGGGTTGATTTTTTTTTAGCTTTTGAATGTTTGAAAAGTCTTTATTTTGTATTTAGTTTTGAAATCTATTTTCATTAGGTATAAAACTCTAGAGTGGCGGGTTATTTTTCTAGTACTTCAAAAATGTTGCTCCACAAGTTTTTCTCCTGCTTTTGATGAGAAATCAGCTCTCCTCCTTCTCTTTGTCCCTGCATTCATAATTTGTCTCTTTTTCTCTCCCTGCTATTGTGCTCTCTTCTTTGTTACTGATTTTGAGCAAATTGACTATTATGTATATGTGATTTTCATTATTTTCCTTCTATTTTCAGGTTTTTAAAAACTTTTCCTGAGTATGTTGGTTTATAGTTTGCATCACGTTTAACAATTTCATCTATTTGTCTTCAAATATCCATAATCTCTTCTGGGGACTCCAATTACCCATGTATTGGGCTACTTAAAGTTTTCCCACAGTTCAATAATCTTTTCTTCTGCAATCTCTTATGTTTAATCTGCCATTAATCTTATCCAGTGTATGCACTGTAAATTTCATCCCTAGAAGTCAGGAATATATTTGTAACTGTATGCTAGTTTTACCATCTGTATCTGTTTTGTATTAGGTTTTTTTTAAAGTTATATTTATTTTGAGAGACAGAGAGAGAACATGAGCAGGGGAGGGGCAGAAGGAGGAAGAGAGAGAAAATCCCAAGCAGGCTCTGCACTGTCAGCACAGAGCCCAATGTGGGGCTTGAACTCATGAACCACGAGATCGTGACCTGAACCAAAACCAGGAGTCAGATGTTTAACCGACTGAGCCACCCAAGCATCCCTGTATTCATTTTCATTTATTTTTCTTCTCATTATGGGTCATATTTTCCTGCATTGTGTCTTAATATTTAATTGGATGCAAGACATTGTGAATTTTACCTTATTAAGTGCTGGATATTTTTGTATTTCTATAAATATTCTTTAACTTTCTTCTAGGATGCAGTTAAGTTACTTAGAAACAGTTTGGTCCTTTTAGATCTTGCTTTTAAGTTTTTTCAGAAGTGTCGAGAGCAGGATTTGGTGTAAAGCTAATTATTTCCCACTATTGATGCAAGATCCTTTTGAGTATTCCATATAACACACACTTAATTATGAGGCTTTCCAGTTTGGCTTTTGGGTACAGACTCTATTTATGGGCCAGCGTGAGCACTGAGTACCATTCTCTCTAATCTGTTTGTGTAGTTTTTTCCTTGCCCTTGGCTAGGTTTTCAGATACATGTGGTGACCACTACTCTACCAAATGCTTAAGGGAGAGCCTGTGCATATATTTAGAAGTCTCTCTCTTGGCATGTCTTTCTTCTCTGGTACAGTTTCCTGAAAACTCTAGCCATACTGGCTGCTCTGGACTCAGCAGTTAGGAGGTCACTGGTCTCCCCTGGTTTCCCACCCCTGGTGGATTAGCCTGGAAATTCTTTTAAGGCCAACCAGCTGAGACAATTATAGGGCTTGCCTTATTTTCTTCTCACATCCCAGGGATCACTATTTCTTTGTTTCTTGAGGTGCAGTGCTTGAAAACCATAACTTCATATAGTTTTGGTTGTTTCAGGTAGGAAGATAAATCCAGGATGTAGCCAAAAATAGAATTCCCCTCTGATTGTTTTTTGCTCCTGCCTTTTTTGTACAATCAACTGGCTTTACCTGAAATAGTGTTTCCTCTCTCTTCACAATCCTTTACATGTATTTCAGGTCTTTATTAAGCCAGTTATTCTCCTAGGTGATCTCATAGCTGTCTTTCCTTAGTGCTCCTGGAATACCTCAGACCTAACCCTCCTTAACATTAATACCATTGACCCTAAGTGTAGGTTTTTATTGTCTTCTAATCTGCCAGACTGGGAACTTGGATCTTGAAGGCATCATGGGAACAGGAATTGCTTTCTTCCCACCATTATGTCCACTGGTCTTGCACTGAGCTTTATGTATATTTTTCAAAGCATATTCATAACGTCAGGCTGGAGAGATGAGCTCACCCAAAAAGTGGAAGAGGTAAGGTTTTCAGGATGGTGGGACTTTGTTATCTTCCACATTTATCAAATATTAGCTGAGGTAGGCTACGATTACAACCTTTAGGCAAATTGTATGCTCTCTAGACATCTGGAGTTCAGCTTAAGATAGAGAAGGCATAGATCAAAAGACAAAATACCCAAGCATTTTTTTTTTTGTACAACATCAAATGAGTGGAACAAACAGAAACTCTAATCTTGGAGAAAAGTGGCTGATAATCTCTGCCCATAGCACCCATCAGCCCCAAACTGTGTAGCTTTCTTTATGTCATTTTAGTCTCAGCTCATTCTTGCCTTAGCCTTCCTCCTCTTTCTTCTTCTTCTTCTTCTTCTTCTTCCTCTTCTTCTTCTTCTCTTCTCCTCCTCCTCCTCCTCCTTCTTCTTTTAATTTTTTTGTTTCTTTTAAGCATCTGTTGGAGTCAGATCTGGCTCTGAGTATCAGCCTACCTAGAGGCTGCCCAGGTGCCCTTGGACTATTGCCCCTTTCATACAGCACTCTACCTGGGTGCTTGCTCACATGATCCCACGTCCCTTTTCTCACTGTGTCTTCTGTGCAAGTGCATGTCCAAAGACCCTCGTCCTTGCCTTCGCCTTTTTGTATATTTATTTTGTTACTACCTTAATTATATTGTATTTTCTATAAGTGTTGTAATTATTGACAGTAAAGAGAAGTTAATTTGGAAATAATGCGAAGTGCAAATGGACAAATGGACCAACTCTTGATGGATTCCAACACGATAAATAAAACAGCCAGAGAAAATAAGAGGCACATCTCCCTAAGGATATTTTATTCAGACCTATTGGACCAGATGTTGGACTATTTACCTTCCCAGCTACTGTAGTAATTGTGTCTCTAGCTTGTCCTTCGACCTGCCAGTGCCGCATCTAGGGACACAGGTCAACGTGTGCCCGAGAGATCACCTCCTCAATTGCTGAAAGCAATAGTTCTATAAGAACTCTTCAGGGAGCTCCTTGGAAGAGTGGACTGATCTGGTAACGGCCATAGGAATACTTTCACATAATCACGGAAGTCAGCAAATCAGAAATCCAAGAAGTCGTCCATCAGTCTCTGGGAGGAGCTCTGCCACTTTGTCCTTACGTTGTTCAGTGACAGCATGACTAGGAGAGCAAAAGACATAGGGAAAGACAGTCTGAGGAAGCTTCAAGATAACATCAAGATCTCATTTGCATCACAAATGAATGCAAAATAATTCTTACCTAGAGAGTTCAGGTAATAAGGGTTGATGTCATCCCTTTGACATCAAGAGGAATGCATGAGGGCCAGGGATTAAATTTTGGCTCCAAAACAAGGTGGAAGCTTGGGATTCTTTCTTCGCAATCACAGGAACCATCGTGGTTTATTGCTTATGTGATGTAGAGCTCCTCAAAAATATCTATGAAGAATGACTGACTCTGGAGATGTAGCCCCAAGGGATGAGGAACATATGGACTCAAAGGGCGGTATAGTCTAAATCTGAAATGTTTAAGTTTAACAGAGCTGCCCCTCAGCAATTGTCAACTGTTAGTATTGGTGCTGTTCTCCTGGAACTGTACCGGGATGTTTGCTATATTTGATACGCCACTTTTCAGCACTGTGCTGGAATTGCTTATAAACACTTGCATAAGCCAATCTTCTCCATGTTATGTTCCATGCCTTTACGTTGGATGTTTGAAATTAGCCTGGTGGTGGTATTCAGACCATGGAAACCAACAACAAATCAGGGCTTTTTCCCCGGAGACTCAGCTGTTAAACCTTTGCCAGCATACCACTGGTTACACTTTCAATATTTGTTGACAGTGATTACTTTAATAATAACCTTTTATGATCGACTGTCCATGTTGAATGAGCTCTGTATTCCAGGGTAGCTGACCCCTCCAGGCTTTGTTTTCAAGATTTCCATGTCAACAGGTGTCTGGCTAGGATTGGCCATTTGTAGGCACTGACGGGGCTCTCGGGAGTGACTGATGGAAGGGAAGCAAGGACATTTCTATCCCCCTGCTTCTGCCCAAGGTGTGAAGTAATGGATTCATCTCTTTGGTTTTGGCTCCTGACAAAGAGACCTGCCGTGAGGCCAGCTTCTGTAAGGTGCTCCCATCTTTGAATGGTGTTATCAGCACTCCTCTCCCTCTGCTCTCTCTGGTCTAAGGTAGAGATGACTTCCTCTTATTACTAATGTCTGGATTGCCTATCATCTATTAGACTCTTAAGCTCTCTCATTACCTGTGTAAATCCTGAATTAAATTCTTCTGCTTAAATATTCAGATGGCATTTGAATCCCAGCTAGATCCTGACTGATACAATGTTTAAGCAACTGGCCAAAGTTCACATAGAAATTAGTTAAGCTTGGATTTGAATCCTGATATGTCTGACTGTAGAAACTATATCCAATACCTTGATACTTCCTTCAAGTCTTGTTCTGGTTTTCTGATCCTCTATTCAAGCTGTCCTTCATGGCCTACTTAGAATGAATAATCAAAACTCCAGGAAGCTCCAGGTAAGGGCTGTATGGGGAGATCCTGGAGAAATGCCTCTATTGGAGTCCAAATGGAAAGCTTCCAACTGTTCATCTTTGCCTGGAGTTGGAAAATGAACGAAATTAGATGAGCTTTCCAAGGCTCCTTTGTTGTAGGAGTACATGATCTTGCTGTGTCTAAAAATGGTGCTATTTAAGATTTTTGGCCCAAAATGGACACTTAAAATAATGTGACACAACCATGAACACAATAATATGGCTGACCCATTGTCATAGGTTCAGCTATATTTGTTGTTGAATTAGAAATATGTCACACAGCTATGCAGGAAATAGGAAATGATTACAGAGCACATGCACCTGGTCATCATTACCCTTTTCTGGTCCCTTGTAACTCATTGCTTTTAGCTTTCTTTGGACAAAATCTTACCTCGTTTTCCTATTTAGGCTGTTCACAAGTGCAGACTCTATCATTGTGCCCAGTTACTCCAAACTGCTGATAGCTGTTGTCATTCACTTTGCTTTGCCTTGCCTGGTACTCTGGATGCATGTAAAGGTAATCTCCTGAGAGGCCAAGTCTTACAATTCCCGCTGTTGGACCCCTGTACTTATTACTACGACCAGTTTGCTTTTCCCTTTTTCTCATAGTTATATTGACATGTTCATGGTTATATCCTTACATCAATGGGGTTTCATGGGGTTTGTGATGGTGGGGTTGTTGCTGAGTCAGCGAGAGGAAATCAGCCATGTCTTAATTGTCTTTGGCCACAGAAACATTTTAGAGATCGTATGCTTGCCCTCACCCCATCCTTGCATTGCAAGATTTTGTAGAAGAGCAAGACTGCAATTATTTCACAAGCCATTATTTTCACTTTGATGGCATTTGCCACACATGCAATTTGTTTATTAATTAATTTATTTTTTATTCCCTCCACACAAATAACTTACGAGAGCAGAGTTGTTTTTCCCACCTCTGTAGACAGGGTAGTATCTGGCAGAGTAGGAAGTCCAGAAGTATTTGTTGCTTGAAAAAAAAGTGAATGCAGTGTGCCTGGGTGGCTCAGTCAGTTAAGTGTCTGACTTTGGCTAAGGTCATGATCTTACAGTTCCTGAGTTCAAGTCCCACATCGGGATCTGTGCTGACAGCTCACAGCCTGGAGTCTGCTTTGAATTCTGTGACTCCCTCTGTCTCTCTACCCCTCCCCCACTGTATTCTCTCTCTCTCTCTCTGTCTCTGTCTCTCTCTCTCTCTCTCTCAAAAATAAATAAATAAACGTTTTTAAAAAAAGAAAAAAAAGTAAATTCCTGAGTGGGGATGGGTAGAGGGGTACAGGGCAAACATCATACTATACACAACTCCTTTTCTCTGTGTACTTCTGGGCCCTCCGTCGTTTCCTCAGGTAGGAATGAACAACCCAGGCCATTCCTCATGGTCTCAATGTGGTCTTTGCCATTCTAATCCATGTTGCTTCTCAGTTTCCTTCTGGAACATTTTGGTCTATGACCTCTAGATGAAAAGAACTGTGGAAAAGGAAGTCTCCTTCTATATTTTAGAGATAGAATAAATAAAAAGGTCCTCTATTTGGAATAAACCCCACCACCACCACCTTAGGTTTGAATGAACCTTCCATCACTTACAAGTTGTGTTACCTAAGACAAGACATTCAGTGTTTCTGACTTTCATTCTTTTCCTTATATGTGAAATGTCAGTGACAACTGTATCTTTTTTTTTTTTTTACTACTTCATGCATTGCCGAAGGACTTAAAGGTGGTTTCCTTAGGCACTGTTCTTGCTCCCAAATGACTACTTTTTCTTTCTCCCCTCATTTCTCTTCTCTCGCAAAAATTCTAATTCTTCTCTACAGTGCTCTCATCCAGCTTCCAGGGAGGAATTCTCTCAAGTATCACTATTCTGGTAATAATGGGAGTGACTGATGATTGATTCATGCCCTTCCCAGGGAAACTGATAGAAAGCGTGGTGCTTATTTGGCCCAAGCGATACAATTCTAACGATAGGACTGCAGGCTGCATTATAAACTCATTGGAAAGCTATTCGGGTCCACGGAGAATTCTTAAGTTCTCTCAAAATTGCAGCCCAAAGACCTGCCTTTCTCATCTACACCTGAGACCAGGTCTGCCCAGCTGATCAACTTTTGGACATGCTATACATAATATTAGCCAAGATGGTGACTCATGTGGTATAATGCACACTGCCAATGCCTCATAAAGAGGGGAAGAATAGGGCATGTAATGTCAGCCCTCCATAAGTAAAACTTGTGCCCTTCATGGGGGAAAAGCAGCCCCAAGGTGCAGTCTAGCTGCTTGGAAAGTGCCTTGGAAGAAAGTTGTGACCAGAGAGGAAAGAAAAATAATAGAGCATTGGAGTATGGGACTCAGAGGACAACCGAGGACTGGGCTACAGTTCCAGGAAAGGATCAGTCATAGATTAAGAAATCCATTTAGGATTCCAAATGTCACCTTAGATCTTTGATTCAAGTTTATATGATTTGAGGTCTCAAAAGCACTCGATTAATTGTATTGGTCAGAATAGTCTAGATTTGTTTTGTGGCATCACTTTTACTCCTCAGGGCCAGTGACTTAATAGTATAAAACTATTTCTTACTATACTATATACCTCTTATGGGCTGACAGGGCCTCTGCTCCAGACCCAGATAGACATATTCCAAATGCACAGCTTTGCCTTAGAAGTGACATATGTCACTTGTGCTCATGTCTCACCTGCCAGGACTATTTATATGGCCTGGTCTAACTCCAGAGGAATGTTGTCCAGACATTTGGAAAGACAGTTGAGCCAGACACTAATTGTCATATCTACTGTAGATATCCTCTAGCTGGTGATTCTTATTTGGATCCTGAACTCATCAAATGTCTGATGAAAACTAGAGACCAGCTACCCAGAAAGAATTAGATGGTTATACCCACTTTTGCATACAATTTCATTGAGTTTATAGATTCTATTACATTTCATCCAGGAAGTCACTGCCAGAAGGGTGCTAGAGCTGGTTTGTAATGGCTTGCAGGAGCCATTTGCAAAAGTTTTAGAAGCTTTTTCGCAAACGAGAATTTTGCAAACCAGTTGTTGCTTTGGTAGCTTGAAATGGCTATAGTTGGAGTATTTATACCATGAAAATTGAAAAATGCTACCTGTTTTCATTCCTTCACATTTTTTCCCTGTAGATTGGTTGCTAACATTTCCTAGCACGCCAGTGGCACTAGCAACCCCTGTTTCTATGAAGACTACTCCTCCTCTAGATCCGAGATCTCAAATATGATGCATCCCACATGACTCTTCTGTTTGACTAAGCAAGCGATTTCTTGGAGCACAGTTTTGAGAAGGAGTGTGAGGTGTGAAAGTGTACTGGCATCGAGTAGTGATATCTGACCTATTGTCAGGGTGCAGAGCGGCAGCAAAAGGGCTGAATCCTGCTTTTCTGAAACAATAGTCTCCTTCTACATGTAGGGACACTAAGGCCCCGTGGGATTAAATGAAATGATCTGCTTAAGATCCATTAATGTTTCAATGACCCTGGAACACAGATCTCTGGCTTCCTCAGCTGTGTGCAACCATATCTCTGAATCAACACTGAAATAGCTGGTGTCTGCAGCAACCTGACTTGACCAGGGGTCACCCAAGAGACTGTGATTTAGGAGGGGTACGTTTCTTCTGCTGAGTTTACTATCTTGCCTATTGGAGACCATAGCTTTCTCTCTGTGCATGCTCTTACTCTAGATTGAGCCTACAGAAAACTTTGAAGCAAGCCCTTGTCCTGGGAGAGGAGACTGTGCATGCTATAACCTCGGGCCTCTGAGATCTCCATTGGAACTGGAAATTATATTTGGTGATAAAAGACTAGACCAAATCATCCTTTAAATTAGTGAACATCTATTGCCATGACAACCCCTTGGCACCAGCCCCCAAATTAGGTGGTTCTTAGTTTACAAATTGAATCAGTTAACTACATTAACTTTGTGTTTGTGTTTTTCTCATCCACAATTTTAAAAGAGAGACAGAGAACTAAGTCAAAGGAAGAAAAGGAGCTAGAGACCTGGCTGAGGCTGTACCCAGTACATGGCTCCCAAATGGTCTAACATGAGGCTGTTAGGGGTGCTTCCTCTGCATACCACCATTATCCCCAAAGGATTCAACATACCAGTAGGAGTGACCCCTTCATACATTGGGGTACATCAGTGCCTGCCATTTTGGAATGCTCATTTGAGAGTGTACTCAACTAGACTGATCTCACTCTGTCTGCTATGTTCCTAACTGACTAATGGCCCCCATAGCATGGAATAAAAAGCTATCAAAGTTTTGTTGCAATGGCTAATGATAAACATTGATGGGATGTCAAGGCATTGCCGCTGTGAAAAACACGGGACCCTGGGCCTGACCTCCAACAGGCCCTGACCTGTGGATGATGTGCCTTATTCCACATGCAAAGAGATGGGACACAAGCTCTGCTTTGATGCCCAGAATTTCCAGACTCTGCCTGAAACAGATGGCCCACATCCAGACAAAGAGGGACTTGCTTCTCCTCTTATTCCACATCCTGGAAGTAGCAAAACTGGGCGAGTTTAAGGGACAGCACTGCAGCCCTTTCATTCCCCAGAAAAATCAGACTTACACGAGGGAAGTGATCTGTCCAATGATGCATAGCCACTTAATTTTAAAGTTCGTGTAAAGACCCAGTATCCCAGCTTCCAGTCCAGGATGCTGATCAGTGGCATTTCAAGCAGAGTTGAAATTATCTAAATATTGTACTGAAAAAAAAAAGTGGCATAATTATGCCAAGTTTTATGCTACTCATTTACAATCAAATAATCATTTTGTTTACAAGAAGTGAGGTTTTTTTTTTTTTCCTGATTAATTCTAGTTTTTTCTTGATTTGACTGCTCTGGATTTTTGTTTTTGACTTGGCTGTTTTCTTCCTTAATATTCTGGAAGTCATTATCTCAGGAGAAATTAGGACACAGCCTGAAAAATAATTAACAGGAAACATACATTCATGCATATAGTACTTTTTATTTTTTGAGGCGTTTTCTACACTCATTCCCTCAAGCAACTTTCGTTCTCAAGCAACTTTGTTAGGCAGATTGATTGTTCTGATCTAACCCATTTAATTGTTGATTTAACTTGGCACAGAGAAGTTAAGTAGCATTCACAGCAGCACACACATATTTAGTAACAAAGCAAGGACTAGGACTGGATTGTATGACTTGAAATTTAATGTTTTTTCCAGGATATTATTGTGTAGCACCTGCCCTAATTTATGTGTTATACCTCCAAGCCTGGAACTAAAAGTTCAAATGCTGATCCATAAACCTGAGAGGTCGCTAAAATAATAATAATAATAATAATAATAATAAAATTATCTTACCTGTTATTTTGGAATATTTTTTCTCCCAACCCCACTTCCCACTTATTTGAGATACTGTCAACATCTAACTTAAAAATACCTATCAACATATATGTCATAGAGTCCATACTCACAATTATACTTTCTATTCATAGAAACGTCTTCCAAATCCTCACCCATAATTGAACTACCTTAATTGTGCACACAGTTTGAATCAGTTTCCAAAGCTAGAGTAAATTTGGAGGAGCAGAGTGGAGGGTGGCATTGTAATGAGGTGGGGAATAGGGAGTACACTGCTCCTTTGTGATAACAACAATGAAGAACATGGAGGAAGGTGACAGCAAGGAAGAAAAAGAAAAAAAAAATTAGGAATCAAGAGAAAAGACAAGAAAAAGCAGACTGTTACTCTCCAAACACCTGGTAGCCTGGTTCCATTTTGTGAAATTTGGTAGGTGCTCAGGTCTGAAAAATAATCCTGAGCCTTTGAGTACAATGTGATTTAAGTTTATGGAGGCCTTGAGTTCATTAGAACATGTGGGAGGTAGATTACCACTCATTGTAGAAACATTTCAATCCCACATTGTTGAGACTAATCCACCACAAATAGTTACTGGTTGGTTACTTGTCTGCTTCCTATACTGGAGCCTAAGGAGAGAGGAGAAATGGGGTTGGCATTGTTCAACTGCTATATCCTCACCACCTGTAACAGTGCCTGACACATGGTAGACATATGATAAAAGTTGTTAAAGTAATTGCCATATTAATTAATTGTGTGACCAGACTTTTTCTAATAAAATTGAATATTTTCTAATGAAATTGAAATATTCACCAACCTCATTCAATTTTATAATTTGAATGACATTTTTAAGAAATTCTACAGTGTCATGATGAATATAAGAAATTATTATTATCCCATTGGCGAGAACTTGCATTTAATATAGATAAGGTGGCACACAGGTGGAAAACACCAGCACTCCAACTCTGGGCTACTCTGAGAAGAGAAAATGTGGTCAATCAACGTGGATTCCATGTCACTCTTCATGATGGAAACACTCCATTCGTTCTATGACAGTCAACAGCAACTTTCTGACTCACCTCTCTCATTGTAATGTTGCTCCTAGAATTTGCTACTTCTCACAAAGGTGAAAGATAAAATTTCATTGAAAAGTCTGCCTTTGTGCTGTTTTCTTATACATTCTCAGACTTAATCTCATTTTATCTGTTGTTTTTTTCCCCCTAACAAATTCCTCCTCGGCTGCCGCTAATCTGTTTTTATTGCAAGGAGTTTGTTACCTCAGCATCCATTTATTGCTTCCGCTCTTGACTCCTCACTGTCTTCATTATCAGGCCAAACTTCAATCCTCTTCTCTCACATAGCCCAGTAAAATATACACATGTCAGAATTAGTGATTTCTGTCCATTTTTGTCTGAAATGGTCAAAAGAGAGCTTAAGAAGAAGAAGGAGATCAAGACTAGTTGTGTTCCCATCCTACTTCCTACTACATAATAACTGTGTGATCATTTAACCTTTTTGGACTTCATATGGGTAGAGTAAAACTTCCTTTTCTTGGGGTCAGGAGGCTGGCAGAGTTATCTTCCTCGAAGTTTTTCCCACTCTAATTTCCATTATGTATTTGTAGTTGACCCATAGACCACCATTTATACCAACTTGGTGAAGTCATTTCCAGGCAGGGATCCAGAGTGAAGCTATGTCACTGACTTGCTTTAGGAAACAGGTCAAAGCAGACCACTAATTTCTTCTTTGGGTACCTCAGTTTTTTCATGTGTCCAATGGACAGCAGAAAACTCCTCCTTTATGTGGCTTAATGTGAAGGTTAGATGGAGGAGAATGAAAAGACTTGCAGCCTATGGAGAATGGCCAGAGTAGTTGTATCACTTCTTTTGTTTCCCCATGAATCTTCACATAGAAGGCTCCCTGTTGCCACAAGGCAGGGTGATTTACAACCTTGCCCTCAGTTCAGGTGTACATCTGATTCTGATGAATCAGTTTCCATTCAGTTGAGGAGGCTGAATTTGAATTTTTTCCTATTCCAAATAAGTCCCAGGGAGGATGTTTTCTGTAGCTGTGACAATGGGAAGAAACACCCACATGCTATGCCTCTAGAAGACTTGGTTACCTGGGGCTGAGAGACAAACAGGAAGTTAGACTTCCTTCCTCAACAGGACAACTATGCTCTTTGTGCACTGGATACTGAGTGGATTGACTCATTTGAAGCAATATTTCCCCATGACATTGAGGAATACCCACACCATCACCATAATTAACTGTGACCTGGAATTAATTTATATGTAACTTGGTGGTATATTCCTCTAACCTCCTTGTTTAGCAGAAAAATGTAGGCTCATTCAGTCACTTCTGTCTTGGTTTTGAGGTAAATTGTGCACTTTCTTTGGTGTTGCCGGCTCGGAAGAAGGTATTTAAGACCCATTTTATTTTTCTGGGTGGATGGGTGGGGACTCACATTTGTTTAGACCATCGTATTTTTGCTTATGCCTGGAAGAAGAGTTAGTTGCTGTTAGCAGCTGGATAGACTCTGCAGGGGCACGGATGGTCATCATTTCAGAGTGGGTATTTTGCGAGTGATGGGTTGAATGCTGGTGGCCAGTGAGCTCCCCTGGAGGGCAATAAGAGAGACTTATCTGCAGTGAAGGTTCCTGGTCCTTGCAATTTTTTTCTTCAGAGATGGAGGTTTATCTTATCCTTATACTTGTGTCTCCCCTGTTCCTCTGCATCTGCACTTCTCTTTTTCCAGCCTCTGTCATTTATCAGTCTCTGCAAGTGGAGGTCTGAATCGCCTTATCCAGATCAGTTTACAGAATATTTGTCAATGTTTCTACAATGTTTCACTGTCTATGTGGAGAAGAGAAGGAATGGGCCCTGAGGGTATAATTAAAATAATTTCGTGGGGGTGGAGGACACACTGTTTGATTCTGGAAAAGACCATGTTTCCTCATATAGATAATTTTAGTGATGGAAGGTAGTTTCATGTTCTCAGTAAAAACTAGGGTAGTGCTGAAGGTTCTAACTAGCCTAATAAAATCACCTTATCTTGACACCCTGTCCAGTACAGTACAGTCTTTTTTTTTAATGTTTATTTATTTTTGAGAGAGTGGAAGGGGGCAGAGAGAGAGAGAGAGAGAGAGAGGAGTACAGAAGTCTGAACTGGGCTCTGTGTTGAGAGCAGCGAGCCCAACACGGGGCTTTAACTCATGAATCATGAGATCATGACCTGGGACGAAGTTGGACGCTTAACTGACTGAACTACCCAGGCACCCCCAGTGCAGTACAGTCTTGTGTAGTAGTGAATACACAGGAAGTTTTCAACAGACACACACTGGATAAAAAACAAGGCATCATACAAGTGGTCAAGTGGAGAGAATACTGTCCTTACTTAGCCTTCTAGTCCCTCATCTTCTGAGGCTCCAGACTTGAGCAAGGCTTTGTTGTTTATTAGAACAGCATCTCAGGAAGAAAGAAGGGGGATGCTTGCTAGCCCGACACCAGGTCCCCTGGACACTGAGGACCACCATCACTCAATTCTTTAGTACATTATTATTGCAGGTCAGCACAACCTAAATCCCTCCCAAGAATTGCCTGCGGTCATTAAGAAAGCAGGGGACTTGTGACATAATAGGTAGGTATGGGGAAAAAAAATCTGTGACACTCAGCACTGAGGGAAAAGATAAACTCTGTCATAGCAAATTTCAAAGCCTTTCTCAATAGGATGCTACTAATGTACATTCTATTTTTTGCATGTCGTAGCATTTGTCAAGTGAAATATTTAGGACATATAAATGGGAAACGGTGGCTGGGATCTCTTTTTAGTTGTTATTTTTAACTTGTAGAAAGTGAAGCAAAGTGATGTCGAT